>NC_141558.1:38708068-43870568 GCF_036417535.1 Chlamydotis macqueenii | reverse complement strand
CTTTTGAGAACAAAAGGGAAAAATTTGAGTCTCCACAGGATGCTCCACAGGACATTCAAAACTTTCTAGTCTTGAAGAAAGCTTTCTTCTGCTTCTCATCCCTCAATTGTTCAAGGTTTTCTTTGTTTTCAACCACTCATCCATTGCTACAAGACTTAGCCTTTGTATTAAAAAGATTCTTCCACCCTTGCAGATAGACTAATACTTAAAAGGCTCTCTGCTCATGAAGTAATTGGCAGCTACAGCTTTATGCTTTTAATAGAAATTCATCTCCTGGCATCTCCAAATTTAAGTACAGTTTTCCCTGGCCTATGTCCTCACACTACTTGCAACACCTTTCTTCATCTAAGTGAAAGCAAAGTGAATATAATTCAACTTTCTGTTCAGAACAAGGGCAATATTTTAGTCATGTTCCTCTTCAGTCTGTTCTGCTGCCACAAAAACAAAATCGAAGGTCAAAGAATGCAGCAGAAGCATTCTACTGGTTTTGACTTACCTCTTCAGACTTCCTGGAAGTCACGGAATCTTCTTGAGATACACACGGATTAGGCACAGTGTGGGAAATGGGACAACCCAGGCTACTGAACGTGCACAGTGGGAGATCAGAAAAAAATGTGTACTTAGAGCACATCCTCTTGCCTTTCTGCAATGTGCTCCTCGTGTTTCTCAACAACCTCTACAAGTTTATTCAGTGTTATAGCACATAATTAAAATGCCTTTTCTTCCAGGTTTTCCTCACATAACTGTACTCCTGCTCTTTAACCCTACTACATGACTCTTCTATCAACAGCTTTGTCTTTAGCAAGTCTGTTTGCTGTATTTGTAGATGAAATAAAGCTAAATGCTGCAAAACCCAGAAACAATTCTAGACCAAAATTTTAAGATACACACAGCTTTCGTGCTATGCTTTAATCTGAGTCAATCTGGTTGCATGTAGATTTTGATGCTGTTGCACTTCTTACTGATATAGATCATCTATTTGTAATTTTACCTGTCTCATGCTAAATAATTACAAACTTTTCTAAGCAGCAAAATTCTGCTGGATTTAATGCCTTTCATGTCCTCAAGATTCTCTTCCCTGTGATATAAACACAATCTTCTTGTGTGGCATCTGGTTTCAGGAAATAGAAGAGTCTAATACTTTATTAAGTTACAGTTCTGTGATACTTTCACTGTACTTCTATTGAACCAATCATATTCACCACCAGTATTCATTTTATGTGAAAAACTGAAATGTCCCATGAGTAAGTTCTGAGACCTTTTATGTGGTTACTGTTGCTAGGGAAACCACATCCTTGATATCCATGTGTCCAACATGTCAGTCTCATTTTGCATCTAGCTATCCATGAGCCAACACTGCAGCATGAAGTAAAGAAAAAAGAGAAGAGAAAAATAAGACAAAAGAAGCTGAAAACTGTTTCCTATCAAAGTATATTTGCATAGCTGTTGCAATTAATTCTGAGTCCTTCTATGTTACATCTGTCTTGGTTTTTGACAGAAAATAGCTGCTTGTGATGGACTGAAAAAAACAGTCTGTAAAGCTGCAATAGCAGTCCCTTATTAAATAGCAAACTATGTTCTGTGCTAATCATCATCAGGCAGGATGCTGGTCCTTTCTGAAGTTCCAGTGAGAAAGATCAAGTCCAGATCAAGTCCAAATAACCATTCTTGGTTATACACAACGCAATATTCCACAGCACCAAAAATAAATTACATGCACTAAAAATGGAGAACAATGTTTTCTTTCATTTTACATTCACAATGAACTCAAACCAGTCTTTTTTTTTTCATTTATGAATTTACACCCTCCCTCATCATTGTATTTGCTAAACTGATAATACAGTATGCGTAATTTTAACATACTGTAAAACTTATTATCTTAAAGCCCAGTGACAGTGTTCTCATGACTGTCTAGATGTCTTGGAAGCATAAGACTGTTTATCTCAGTTTCTCAGAGGGCCAAGATACATATATTTTAGGGCATAAATCTCATCTGGGCACTTCAGTCCTTGAAATTCAAAGAGCACTAGGTGACTAATAGGCATTTATGCCTTCAGAAATCTCCTCATTTTTCAGATGCACCTACACTGACCGATGGAGTACTGTGTCAACGGCAGCAGAGGTAGCTCTAAAGAAGCTGCTGTAGCTACAAGCACAGTTAAGTGCCCTGAAGGAACACAATATAGCTGTGTCTATCTATCCTGTCCCTATCCCTTGGCACAATTCCTTTCTGAAGAAGTGTCATTATTAATATATATATATATAATATAATAAGTTTTAGTCTGTATTTCCTACTTCTAATTATTATCCTATGCTATTTGGCTCTTTAGGCTCACATATTGAATAAGATCTGTGTTGTGCCAGTTTTCAGTGGGACTGTTAGCTTAGACACAGGCTTCAAAGGTGTCCTTCTTTAAGGTCATAACATCATCGGAAAATTCAAGTTAGAAGAGACCTCAGGAGATTCCTAACCCAACCTTCAGCTCACAGCAGGGTCAACTCTGATGGCAGGCCAGCTTTCTCAGAGCTGTGTCCCACCAGGTCGTGAAAACTTCCAAGGGCAGAGCCTGCCTCTCCTATTCTATTACTTTACTGTCTTCAGAGTGAGTAAGTTTTTCTTTATCTCCCTTCTTATTTTAGTATAAGTCCCTGCCTCTCATCTTCCAATCAATGTGCTGCTGTGAAGACCCTGGCTCAGTTGTCTTTATTCACGCTCCGTAGGTACATTGGGGGCTGCTGGTAAGGCCACTGAAGCTACCTCTTCCCCACACTGGACAAGTGGAGGCCCGTCAGTCTTTCTGCATGGGGCAAATGCTCCAGCACCTTAATGATGTCTTTCCTGTGCTGTTGGGCCCAAAACTGCACATGCTACTCTAAATGGCTGAAATATTTGGAAGTGGTTATATAAATCTGAGATTAAGACATTAAAAATGTCACAATAAAATGTCTCTCTCGTTCTTTCACTCTTATGTGGTGCTATAGGTCTGCCTCATCATTAATTTAGGGATTAGAAAAAATTCCTTCTGAATTACTGCTAGCTGGTCTGAGGTGGCAGGGAAAAAAAGAAAATCTGGAATCCATCCATGATAACCTTCTATGAGGAGATGGCACAAGAATGCAAATTTAAGCTGAACAACAAAGAGGTAGCTCACAGAGCTTGATCACCAAGGTAGGAATCTCTAACTTAGCACTGGACTCCAAACAAATGCTTGCCATACTGCCATTAGTTGCAGCTTATTATACCCCTCCTTAAGTAGGCACCACCTTAAGGCCCATCAGTTAAATCTCTCTCTGTGGCTCTTGTTCATTCATCTGCATATCCTGTTCAACCCTTTCCTAGGATGTACAGTTAGCCTAAGTGCTAGCAGACACTGAAGCCAAAGACACTAAGCATGAGAGTTACACATGTAAACAAATAACAAGAAAAGCAACAATAGGTAGAATAACAGCACAGAACTGAATGTACTAACGTCAAATTCTTGAGAGGATGTCAGAAGAAGAAAATACAGAAGGAAATAACATGACTATATGGTAAAAAAAAATGCATAGCTATTAATTTCCTAATGGAATTTGGAGACTTTCTTTTGTTTCTTATACCATTTGTTAGAGCACATACTGGTATGAATCATTTACTTATGCAGTTTTTCTTTTAACTCACTTGTTTCTTTTTCTTTTTTTTTTTTTTAACCTCAATACCACGAGAAAACATCCTCTTCCCAAGATTGTTTGCAAACTTGTTTTCTCTTTTCAGCATGTATTTATGTGAAACCTTTTTCCATCATACTTATGCAGGGGTTATATCTGAAGTGAATGATGTCAGCATATTCCTGGAGATTAGTATAACCTTCAAATTAAAGCAAGTGCAGATGCTTAGCCCCACATTCCTTCCAGGTTTTTCATTACTAAGGAAGACTGTATGGGGACAAGGGCTGTTGAATAAGGAGTGGAGAAAGGTCTTCAGTGTCACAGAAATGTTAATATATGGCCAAATGGTCAAAAAGTGGATTATATTATAAAAGCAGAAAAATTGTTTTCCATTACAAACATGAAAAGGTTAGGAAAATAAATGCACTTGCTTTCAGAAACTTAGAAACTATGCGCAAAGACTAAATTCGTTCTCTTTCTCATGAGTTTGCCTTGAAATGCTGGATGAACATGAAGATCTCTTGCCCTATATCTAAGATGTTGGAAAACATCCTCTAGAGAAAAAGTGACATGATACGGCAAACAGAAACGAGTAATAACTCGAAGCTTTCACCTTGGTTGAAGTTATTTGAATAGGCTCCTATCTCACTGGAGGTTTCATTTTGAATATGAGACTTGTAAAAACCATTTCAGCAACATGTAGTCAGAAACATCGTGTTCCCTTTTGTGTTTTATGTTAAAACTACAGATTTCCTCAGCTTCTCAGAAAAGTCATAAAATAATCATGGTCCTTTAAGCAAATCCTTTTTGAGAGTTAAATTTGAGTATTTATTTCCCTATAGTTTTAAATGAAATTAAAACCTGTGTCCTATATTTAAATAGAGTCTTTGTAAGCTCTTAGGGATATCTTACCCTTTGTAAAAAAAAAATGAGGAGCCAGTGGTTTTGGTTTCATTCTGACTAGAATGACTAGTGACCATGTGCCAATTGAATTGCATCCAGCACTTTTCCAGTAGTAAAATAATCAATAGCAATAGAAGTAATAGCTAAGTATCAAATTGAATAATGGTTTGTATTCTAACCTGATGACATCAGTATTCAGTAATTCTTGAACCTTTCAACTCAGGCTGAAATTTTCAAACTTTTTTTTTGGCCAATATGTATTGGACTTTTTTCAGGATTTTTTTTATTTGTTTGACTTTACCTGTAGTTTTCATATTCTTTTCTAAAGTTTGAGGGAGAAAAAGGATTAGGCTTTTCAAGCATGTAAAAACTGAGAAAAGACATTCTTGACAGTAAACAATTACCATGACATTTTTTTATAATCACTCTACAGCCAAAACAGCTGGGGGATGAAAGTTTAAATTTGGCAGGAGAAGTGGTTTTGAGTGTTCTGGAGAAAATTGGTTTTGATGTGATTTGGTTATAAGCATTTGAAACTCTATGTACTGAGCATGTAACACTAGTTTCTCATTAAGTTTCACAGGTACTGTCTTCAACAGAGAATTAGATTGATTTAGACACAAAAGTTTCACCTAGGGACATATTTATTTTACATTATCTCAAAGAAAACCTCTCAGTCCTCTGCAGTGGGGTACTCTCCAGAAATGCAGGGTCATGTCAGATAGATCTAGTGTAACTTTACTCCAGAATGAAAACATTTATAGGCCAAAATACTGTTGCTAATTCATACTATAATTTCAAGTAGACTGTAACATTTCACTTTTGTGCCTATTACTTGTGCAATAAGATAGTGTGTTTCACTTCCATCCTTTATTTGCAGGTTTTAAGTCTTTTAAAGAGCCAGTTTTCCGCCTTGAGAGCTATGTTTTGAAAGTTGCAATATTTTCGTCTTTTCAGACATATATGTTTCTCTGAATGCTGAAGTGTTCTTTCACATAAAACAGATTGCTTGAAGGCACACAAATGACTTAAAATATTTCTGCACTTCACAGTGAATTGCTCATTCACCTGAGTGTTTAACTATGTCAGTGTGTTCAACATTATCATATTTAATTGAATGGTTCAACAAGATAATATGCCAGTGCACACACAATTCAATGCATTATTGGCTCACAATAAATAAGGCAACTCTCAAATAAAACACAGGGGACTTAGCAAGAAGAAATTATGTATAAGTGAGACAGACATGAATGCATTGAGGGCTTACTAAATGTAGACAACTTATCAATTCTTACAAATTTGTAAATCTGTGAATTTGCAAAAATAGGGCCATGGAAGAGAGTGCATTTAAATACTATAATTAAGACAGATAACTGCAGTCTCCAATCTTTCTACCTTGCCTTTGGTCCATTTCATGCCCTGACTGATACATGCAGAACACTTAAACTTACTCCTTCATTCTGTAAAGCTCCAGAATTTTATATTTTAAAGCAGTTGGTCTCACTCCTTAAAGGTCCTCCTTAAAGGAGGATGCTGGTATCAGCAATGCAGTTATTTTCTCTTCTTCACTAGCAATCTGCAGAGTCACTGCTTGCCCTGATGTAAGACCAATGCTGCACCAAAAACAAGAAAAAGAGATACAGATGATGCTAACAGAAACAATACCTCATCACTCTGTGAAACTTTTGGGAATGAGACTATTGACATTACTCACAGATTTCTCTAGATCTGTGGAAAAAAAAAGCATAGTCACTCATAGTCCCTAGGCCAATGGATTAAGGCTTAGACTATACAAAAGCAGGTTAGAATAATAGAATCATAGAATTGTTAGGGTTGGAAAGGAGCTTTAAAGGTCATCTAGTCCAACCCCCCTGCAAGAAGCAGGGACATCTCCAACTAGATGAGGTTGCTCAGAGCCTCATTCAACCTGGCCTTGAATGAGGCAGGTGGCACATCTACCACCTCTCTGGGCAACCTGTTCCAGTGTTCCACCACCCTCAGTGTAAAAAAATATTTTCCTTATATCAAGTCTGAATCTGCCTCCCTCTATTTTAAAACCATTTCTCCTCATGCTATTACAACAGGCCCTGCTGAAGAGTTTCTCCCTATCTTTCCTGTAGGCCCCCTTTAGGTAGTGGAAAGCTGCTATAAGGTCTCCCCAGAGCCTTTTCTTCTCCAGGATGAACAGCCCCAACTCTCTCAGCCTGTCCTCATAGGAGAGGTGCTCCAGCCCTCTCATCATCTTCGTGGCATTCTTTAACTTAGATGAGCCATAAAATTGTAATCAGGCTATTTAAGAAAGTATTCCCTTTTCCATCACAAATGGATCATGTTGGTTCTCAATTAAAAAACAGCAAGGGAAGAGGAATTTTTCAGCTAAATACCAACCCATCTTGAAATGAGAAATGCTGCTTTTTGTCCTTGAGGTGGATGTTTTGGATGTCTCAATCTGATTACCATCCACTACTTAAACTCCCTGGTAACACTATAGCTAGAATAATGCACTAGAGCTTTTTCCTTAGCAGATTGCTGAAATGAGCACCTATCATCTGCATCAGGATATTATCAGAGCTATGGAGATATGGAGCTCGTAAGCAGAAATAGAGTCCAAAAAGATACTGCAATGATGTCACACAATTAAAGTACTAGGTTCATGTATTTGAACTTCTGGCACAAAAAGATCATGTTTTCTGAAGAAAATAGATGTTTTTCATGAAAAATAGTTTTCTTGAAAGCCCTTTTTTTTTTTGTCTCAAAACAGCACTGATAGAAAAATCCACAATAAAAGCTAAAAACAGGACAGAGACTATAATAAAACTGAGTATACGCCTGGAAACACTCAGGGTCACAGCCACAGATATTGTACAGTGATGTTCACAGCATATTTTTCCCTCTAGAAAGTGTTCATTTTATACCATTCTTTTTTTAAATAGAAGGTGTTTTTAAAATAAAATTTATTGCATATACAGACAAGAATAGGACATGTTGGGGCATGACTTGGGAGGCTGCTAGTGTGCTTCTTAGGCAGTCAAAGGGTCAATGATGAAATATATGTGAGTTTTGTATGAATAGGGTACTGATGGGTACTGAGCTTATAGCTCTGTTCTCTGGATACTTTGAGTGCCACATGTGAATAAATCTACTGCAGACATGTATACAAATACTACTCCATGTCAGCTTTGTTGGATACGCTGTGAACTCTCCCTCTCTGCATGCACATATATGTGTAAGTATGTTCATAGGTGGGCATTTCAGCTGAAAGACTTGTTGGAACATTTCAAATGAAACCACTTCTGAGCAACTTTATGAACTTAAAAACAATAAGGCAAACTTTATTGATCTCTACAAAATATTTACTAATGTTTTCATTCTCCTTTTTCATTATACAGCCACAGGAAAACTCCTTCAAACACTACATTTAACACAGTCCCAAACAGCATCCTGTCACTGAAGTTCACCTTAATTCCATTTAGTTTCACAGGTCAGAATGGAGAATTGATTTATCTTTTCAGATTTGACCACATCATATCATCTGCTGTTCAATGGATTCATTTTATGCTACTGAATCTAAAATTTTATGCATCAGAAAAAAATATTTGATAATTTTTTTCCTATATCACCAAAGAATATTAAGCAATTGTTCATTGTTATATTCTAGATTAATCTACACATCATGTAAAATTCTGAAGTAATTTTTTTTTTCTGTTTACATTTTCTTTCAGCATTATTAAATCAGAAAACACTGGAAGGAAATTTCTAATTATCAAAGAAGCAAGATCTTTAAACAGCCTTTCAAGACAAGGCAAAAAAACTAGCTACCTTTAAAAAGGATCATGATCAGCCTGAATTAAAGAATATGCTATGCTTGCAATAAAAGGTGGTCTTCTCATCAATCCTCCCGGTCGAAGGGCAGGGACCTGAAAGGGCCAGACGTATCTGGCAGGTTAACTCTTGGCTCAGGGAGTGGTGCTACAGCCAGGGCTTTGGGTATCTAGATCACGGGGCGTGCTTTGAGAAGCCCGGGCTGCTAGGGGCGGATGGCGTGCACCTAACCAAGAGGGGGAAGAGTGTGCTTGGACAGAGACTTGCCAGGCTCGTCTGGAGGGCTTTAAACTAGTGTTGCTGGGGGAGGGGGAGCACAGTTCAGCCCACTGCGGTCAGCATGGCGCCAGTGCCAGCACCGAGGGTCCAGAAGCTGAGGAGGGATCACAGATAAGTACAAATAAACCTAAACTGCGGTGCAATAGCACCCCTGTAGCTCCAGCCAGCAAGTCAGCTTTGTCGGGGGCCCAGCTGAAGTGTCTCTATACCAATGCACGCAGCATGGGGAATAAACAGGAAGAGCTGGAGATGCTTGCACACGAGCAGGACTACGACCTCATTGGCATGACGGAGACGTGGTGGGATGACACATACGACTGGAGCATCAACATGGAGGGGTATAGGCTTTTTAGAAAAGACAGGAAGGGGAGACGAGGAGGGGGTGTCGCTCTCTACGTCAGCAACCGACTGGAGTGTGTGGAGCTCCGCCTGGGAATGGAGGAGGAGCTGACAGAGAGCTTATGGGTCAAGATTAGAGGATGGGGACGGACAGGGGACCTCACGGTAGGGGTCTGTTACAGGCCGCCTGGCCAGGAGGATAGAGCGGACGAAGTGCTCTATAGGCAGATAGGAGCAGCCTCGCGGTCACAGGCCCTGGTCCTCATGGGGGACTTCAACCACCCTGACATCTGTTGGAGAGACAACACGGCAGGGCACAGGCAGTCCTGGAGGTTCCTGGAATGCGTGGATGACAACTTCCTCCTGCAGGTGATAGAGGAGCCGACAAGGAGGGGTGCCATGCTCGACCTTGTGCTCACCAACAGGGAGGGACTGGTCGGGGATGTGAAACTAAAGGACAGCCTTGGCTGCAGCGACCATGACATGGTGGAGTTCAAGATCCACAGGGCAGCAAGGAAAATACACGGCAAGCTCTCTGCCCTAGACTTCAGGAAGGCGGACTTCGGCCTCTACAGGGACCTGATGGGCCAAGTGCCATGGGAGGTGGCCCTGGAGGGAAGAGGGGCCCAGGAAAGTTGGTCCATATTCAAGGAGCACCTCCTCCAAGCTCAGCAGAAGTGCATCCCGATGAAAAACAAGTCGGGCAAAAAGGCCAGGAGGCCTGCGTGGATGAGCAAGGAGCTCCTGGACGAACTGAAAGTAAAAAAGGAAGCCTATAGAGGGTGGAAGTGGGGACAGATAGCCTGGGAGGACTACAAAGAGGCTGCGCGAGTGGCCAGGGCTAAGGTAAGGAAGGCCAAAGCCCTGGCAGAACTGAATCTGACCAGGGATATAAAATGTAGCAGGAAGAGCTTTTATAGGTACGTAGGGGACAAAAGAAAGTCCAGGGTAAATGTAGGCCCCCTCCAGAAGGGAACTGGTGTCCTGGTTACCCAGGACATGGAGAAGGCTGAGGTTCTCAATGACTTTTTTGCCTCAGTCTTCACCGACAAGAGTTCCTGCCCCACCGCCCAAGCTGTAGAAGGTGAAAGCAGGGACTGCGAGAATGAAGAACTGCCCATTGTACTCGAAGAGCAGGTTCGGGATCATCTGAGGAACCTAAAGGTGCACAAGTCCATGGGTCCTGATGAGATCCATCCGCGGGTCCTGAGGGAACTGGCGGATGAAGTTGCCAAGCCACTGGCCATCATATTTGAGAAGTCGTGGCGGTCTGGTGAGGTCCCCGATGACTGGAAGAGGGGGAACATAACCCCCATTTTTAAAAAGGGGAATAAGGAAGACCCAGGTAACTACAGGCCGGTCAGCCTCACCTCTGTGCCTGGCAAGGTCATGGAGCAGATTCTCCTGGAAACCATGCTAAGGCACATGGAGAGCAAGGAGGTGGTTGGTGACAGCCAACATGGCTTCACCAAGGGCAGATCGTGCCTGACCAATTTGGTGGCCTTCTATGACGGGGTGACGGCATCGGTGGACAAGGGATGAGCAACTGACATCATCTACCTGGACTTGTGCAAAGCTTTTGACACTGTCCCGCACGACATCCTTCTCTCTAAACTAGAGAGACATGGGTTTGATGGACGGACCACTCGGTGGATAAGGAGTTGGCTGGATGGCCGCACTCAGAGAGTGGTGGTCAACGGCTCGATGTCCATGTGGAGACCGGTCACGAGTGGCATCCCTCAGGGGTCCGTGCTGGGACCGGCCCTGTTCAACATCTTTGTCGGCGACATGGACAGTGGGATAGAGTGCACCCTCAGCAAGTTTGCCATGAAACCAAGCTGTGTGGTGCCGTCGACATGCTGGAAGGGAGGGATGCCATCCAAAGGGACCTTGACAGGCTGCAGAGGTGGGCCCGTGCCAACCTCATGAAGTTCCACCAGGCCAAGTGCAAGGTCCTGCACCTGGGTCATGGCAATCCCAGGCACAAATACAGGCTGGGCGGGGAATGGATTGAGAGCAGCCCTGAGGAGAAGGACTTGGGAGTGCTGGTGGATGAGAAGCTTAACATGAGCAGGCAATGCGCCCTTGCAGCCCAGAAGGCCAACCGCATCCTGGGCTGCATCAAGAGAAGCGTGGCCAGCAGGTCGAGGGAGGTGATTCTCCCCCTCTACTCTGCCCTGGTGAGACCCCACCTGGAGTACTGTGTCCAGTTCTGGAGCCCCCAACACAAGAAGGACATGGACCAGTTGGAGAAGGTCCAGAGGAGGGCCACAAAGATGATAAAAGGGCTGGAGCACCTCTCTTATGAGGACAGGCTGAGAGAGTTGGGGCTGTTCAGCCTGCAGAAGAGGAGGCTCCGGGGAGACCTGATAGCGGTCTTCCAGTACCTCAAGGGGGCCTACAAGAAAGATGGGGAAAGGCTGTTTAGTAGGGCCTGTTGCGATAGGACGAGAGGTAATGGTTTTAAAATAGAGGGGGGTAGATTTAGATTAGAAATTAGGAAAAAATTTTTTATGATGCGGGTTATAGAACACTGGAACAGGTTGCCCAGAAAGGTGGTGGAGGCCCCATCTCTGGAAGCGTTCAAGGCCAGGCTGGATGAGGCTCTGAGCAACCTGACCTAGTCAGGGATGTCCCTGCTCCTTGCAGGGGGGTTGGACTAGATGACCTTTGAAGGTCCCTTCCAACCCAAACCATTCTATGATTCTATGATTCTAAAAGAAGGCATGATGCATTGACATAAGAGTTTCTTCTATACATGTTCCTGCTGTGGATCATCTAATAGTCATGTATTAAGATTTCTATCATTCTAAAAATCCAATTACAAAACTTGTATCTGTATGATAGAGTCTTTGTAAAATAGCCACCTTTAGCACTTAAATGCTCTGTTGATTACTTATCTGTAAACTATTACAATTTTTTCCCTCTTTTCAACCATTTTAATCTATTCTTCTTACCTTTATCTGTTTAAATAAGTCATTTCATACATATTTGAACAATATATAGGTATGGATTCTGTATTAGTTAGAAGTATGATTCACTTTTTTTTTCAGTAACACATCCAAAAAGATGTAGTACCACTGTCCCAATCAAGTTAAAACCTGATCTAGAAAACTTAATAGCTAATTGGAGATACGTCTCCCTAGATAAAGTCTTCCTTCTGCTTTTCTATCTATCTGACTTACTCATTTTTTTATCAGCCAATTGTATCATCACCTATAATACTAAAAAATTTAGCAGTGAGAATTCAGTTTGATGATTCAGATTATCATAAACCAGTCAGACAGATGAATGACTCAAAATCTGTCATAATCATCTTATTTTAACCCTTTAATTTCTCAGTTTTTCATTCAGCTGATAGATATTCTAAGAGGTGATTTATAGATACCACGTAAACCAACAAAAATCTATTTATTATGTCATAGTGTTCGCTACCTCTTTATCAGTAGTTTTTAAATAATTCTCTACCTTGAGGGCTTAAAATCTAGGTTAAAAAAACTTTTTTGGTCCTGTGATAAGTAGACTTTCAGCTTAGAAGAGAAAGTGATGACATTTTTCCTCTTCAGAAGCTTTAGTCTTCCTTCCAGACTGAAAACTGTGTGAAGTGGTATACGTGATGGCAGTATTCTGCCTGCTGTTTCCCAAAATCCTATTCTGGGTATGTATGAAACACGTCTGGGTCTGCCGCTGAGATGAGAGGATGCTGAAAGGTGGGAACACTTTACATGTGTACATATAGAAATGTTACAGGCAGTTACGACACTGTGGCTTACTTAAGAAATTAAATAAAGGTAGGTGAGAGGAGGAAGAAAGGGGAATAAAATAAACTTCACAATCTAGGATTAGATGTGATTGATCATTGCTATTGGTAGCCTGTTGGGCATTTTTGATGTTTTGTAGTAAATTAATAAATAAACAAGGCACTGTCTCTTATACTGAAATCTGGCAGAAGGCAGTTAGTCTGGATCAATTAGTGTCAGAAAATGAAAATCATACAGTAATGACACACCTTTAAAAGAACATTTAGTATGTGTGGCTTAAGCTTTTAAACAAGTCAAGAATTCCTGAGATTAAATAGATCTGATACCACCTTATTTTAATTGAATGTATTATATTTTTAATATATATTATAGATGACAGGTTCCCTTCTACTTAGTTTGTACTGTTTTTGTCTCTCAAACAGGACTTGCAAATTAGCTGCTCTGAGCTACAGCCCAGAGCTGTAGTTACAGTTTCAGCTACAGTTGAAGCAACTTATTAAAAATATGTTATATAACAAACTTATTCTTGGGAAGTAAACAAGAGACATTTAAAGAGTGATATGAAGTGGTCAAAACAGGTTTAAGTAAATAACTTCAGAATTTTTTTTTTCCCCTTTATGGAACTGGATACCACAAAGACCCAGAGTGAAAAGCAATCCTAGACCATGCCTTGGTATTCGTATTTTCCAAAATCAATACAAGGAATGATTGAGAGAGGAAAGGGTAGGCAAGAGAAATTTCAGATGCTTGAGTTCTGAGACTGGTTTTCTGCTGGGACAAAATCATGGAATCAGACAGTGTGAAGACAACAGATCTCTTCTCAAAGTCATATATGTAATCTACATTTGGAGTACACCCAAATAATGTGTGTACAGGAACAATACATACACACATAATAAATTCACTTTAATAAAAATAAAGCACATAGAATATAGGCTAGATATTTTAAAGACTAAAAATATTTCGAAGTTTATATTAACATATTAACATATTCATCCTCTTAGGACTATTGGAAGACAGAATTTGAAGAAAAGAGTGCATGTTGTAATTTGCCTTTGTGGAAGCAATCCTGGATCAACCATGGAAAATATTCATCGTTAAGAACTCTTTCACTATATATTAAAAACTTGTGGACATCTCCTTTGATCAGCAGCCTGTGTGCAGTCACCCTCATATCAAAGTTTTAGGCAATACAAGCTTATGCTCCTCCTCTCTAAAAGACTGAACTTCAGTCACTGTGAATTAAACAAAAGACTAAAACTAACTTTTCTGGATACACAGCAAGAGGAAATCCATTTCTGTTATTTCACACCTAAATAGGAGAGGGTGACAAGCCTGAAGTTAAGGGAGGAGCCCTGCACTTGTACAAAATGAAAAAGGTTCACATATAAAATGCCTGGCTCTTTAAGGATGTGGCTTACTTGCTTTTGAATGCTGTCCCAGTACTGTTGTTCCTTTCTTGCTAGAGGATGTCAAAGTGATGTTGTGCAGAAATATCTCCATTCTTGAAAAATAACCTCCCTGCAACATTTTTATCTCTTCTGAATGACACTTATTCTTAAGAACTTACTGCAATATTTATCTACTTCAGACTAAGATTATACCCTAGGAAATGAAGGCTCTTTTGAAAGCCTACCAGTTCCAAATCAACATGTGATACAACCACAAAAAAAAGAAATTTGAGCTTAAGCCAAAGGAGCAACACTGGAAGACTGAATCAGAGGACATTTACATTCAAGCCTGATTAAGTATTTAGTACTGTCTTGACTCCATATTGCCCAGGGCATTTCTTGTGGGTTTTTTTTATTGGTCTCCTATACCTCAATATCTTTTTATTTGTATTTTTCTTTTTCTCCATTATAGATGTCATTCCTTATAATGTATGATCTGTATTAACAAATCAACAAAGCAGCTGCTGCATTTAGTATATTTTTCTTTACCTGTTAATGGTTTCAATGGTGTAAATTATATAGATATTGCAAAAATATTTACAGCATGTTAACTCAAGCATTGCAGAAACATGCACATAAATGTATACAGACAGCCATACATTCTTGTCAGAGAAAAAATGTTCAGACATTCAGAAAAATGGGTAATGCTGAATTATTGTTGCACATCTCACACTAGGCTCCTTATCTGCCTTAGAACAGCTCAAGAGAGATGCTTAAAGATGCTCAGAATCTTCGGCTCCTTTTGCATTTTCAGGGCTTGCAGTTTGATGAATTTGCTCTTTTAGTCTCTTGAATTCCTTTCAAAACTGAAACACTAATATCATTCAAGCTTTCTGTCTGAATACTTTTTTTTTTCCCCCACAGGAAGGTCAGGACTTGACCTATGAAGTCAATGGAAAATGGAAATCTCCTAAACATATTTGCCAAAAGTGGTTGTTGAAAGATATTATAATTAAAAACATAATCAGATAGTGGTACTCATCCACCCATATTTTGGACAATCTTTCATCATTGCCTTGGAGAATCAATTTCAGATAGAAAATAGATATTTTAAAGAAATAACATTTTCAGAAATTACTATTATTTTGCTCTCACATGCAGATCATTCACTTTTATTTTGTTGTTGAACTGATTAGCTTCAGCTTCTGATATGCCAAAGCAGTACAGAAATTTAGTGCTTGCTTTCTAAGATTCTCTGGGTTGCTATATCTCCTTTAAGTTTAGTCATCCAAAAGTAAGGAATCAGCTTCCATCAAAGCTCAGAAAGCATGGCACTCTAACCAATAGTTGCTGTCCAGGTAGTCCAATCCAGCCTGTATTGTATATAGCTGAGGTTAGGGGAGCTAAATCTGTAACTCCACATTCTTCAAACAATACTGTAATATGCAGGTTTGGATATTACTCAATTTTCTTAGGCTAAATGTGGACAGAAGCAAAAAACCCTACTCATCATGTTTCCAAAGCATGGAGATTGTATTTCATTTCTAGGTTCTAGATTGTTCTCTCTGACACCCATATATTCCCCCAAAGTCTCAGGTTTCACAAAAAAAAAAAAATTAGTTTTTATTCCAAAGTGTGGTTTCTATGTCTATGTTAATCATGTTACAAAGCCATTTTATTACTGTCCTAGGATCATTTCCAGCCTACAGACATTTCTTCTCCTGGGGATGCCAAGACATTCATACATTTGTCTTTTATTTCTCACCTGTGTTATTGTAATTCATTACTTGCTGGTCCACTTGTCACTTTTTGTTTTACTTGCTTACAGCTGGTGCAAAATTTGACTGCTTGATTGCTTATGAGATTTCTAATCACATTACTGCAATAATGAAATAGTTTCACTAGCCTCTTGTGAAACGGTAGATTGCTTTTAAGAGCTTACTCCTAACAAACAAGTACACACAAAAGATCATTTATTAACTTGTGTCATAAAATGACCATTCCCTTTACTTTGATTGTTTTCTTTTAGATGATGGAAGTTTCAGCTATTCATATTTTTTTAGTTCAATATATTTGTAATACCTATAACTTAGATTTCACAGAATCTGTATTAGGTAAGTATTACTTTCTCAATTTTTATGACCTATTTTTTCTCCTGGTGATTTATTCTAAAACATACCACGTACCAAAAATGATTGCTGTCCATGTATTCATTGGTATTTGATAGTGAAACGTTGCTTTGACGAGGTACCAGAGCCTTTTCAACTAGGATGACAGAGGTGGTGATGAGGTCTATAGCCTATCACTTGTCCCAAAAGGAGTTTCTAATAGAGCAAGGTTGAGATATAAGAACAGAATTGAAAATTTAAAAACATTTTAAATAAAATATTTTAAGATTATTTTTTTCTGAATTTTCAGACTGATTTGAACTAAAACTTACAGTAAGGGACAGACTACAATTACAAATAAACTAAAACAAGCAATGCAGTTCCTCAGTTTATTTACAAATGAAACTTTGAACAAACCTGTATTGCAAGCTCAGTGGCAATGCTTTAATTCATTTGCTTACAAAAAGCTCCCTGCAATATTTAAGTAGTCAGTAATTAATAAGCTCAGCTGCACTACATCACAAGTCATGTAGATTGCAGAGGTTGAATCAAATTAATATAATCATGCTGTTACGCATTCAAGGTAATTTCACATTTTAAATAATGTGTGAAGTTATGCTCACCCCACTTTACGATATAGAAATTTTGAAAACATAATGAGAAGGTTGGAATGACTTTACCACTCAAAATAATCTAGGAATCTGACATTTAGAAAAGAAAAAAAAAAAAGAAAAAGAAGATAAAGAAGACAACAACAGAGATCTCTAAAAAAAAGTGGTTTTAGAAGGTGTGGGGGACAATTATTCATCAATAAAATTGTTCACATCGGGTATAAAACAAAGAAAAGGAAAATATGTTTTACAGAAAGCACAGGTAAATTAGAGAAACAGCTGTCACAGTGTATTTTGGAGGCTAGCAGTACAAGGATGTTCCTGGTCCTGGAGAGCAACTCTTTTGGTACTTCTTGAGCACAGTCATCCCAGTGCAACTCTCTGCTAATTTCTAATGTGCCAGAAGCTCAAATATATAACAAATAAAGAATTATTGCAGTAGTATCCTATTTCTGGCACTTTCCTAAAGCATCGTTTACTAGACAATAGACATTTGTTCTGTCTTATAACCATTTTGTTGTTCTTAAATACAAATAGGTACTCACTACTACGTGCAGAAGCATCAAGCTGTAAAGATGATTGTGACTATGCCAGTGAGATAAACCAAAGGTAATACAGCTATATCTGTAGTTACATATAGAAATCAGAGTGCCAAATTTACATTAAAAGTCACCAGAACCAGGAGAGGTCAGACAGAGATGAGTGCTCTTGCAGTAAATAAAAATTGTTGTGCCTTCTCTCTTGTCAAACCTGGCTGCCAAATTCTTATTACACATTACAATTACTTCTGAGATGGAATACAGGCTTCATGCATTATATTTATTTCACTTCATTTGCATGTTAAATACATAACATTTGCATTTCTACTAACGCAACAACACAAACTTGTAACTCAAAAGATGTACTTTGATTGGAACTTGTAATTATAGCACATAGCAGAAGTAAGATAAATTCTCAACATACACTGGGAATTTTCTACAAGGGGACCAGTGCTGCTTCACTGAATCATTTCTAAAAAGCACTGTAGAGGAGTGAAAATGAAAAGAAAAGAGATCCAGTAGCCAAAGGGAGACAGAGAGTAGAAAAGGCATTTTAAAAGAAAAAGAAAGTATCCTAAAACCAAGACTATCTGAAAAAAAACCATCTCTCAGAAAAGCTCCAACTTTAGATAGTCACCAAGCTGACAGGAATTGGACATTTAATCTCTAATAAGTATCGACATATAAGAAATCAATGCAGTTTTGAAATGTAATTACCGAACAATTTACATGAAAAAAACATTCAGGAAAGGAAATCTATCACTCAGGTAACATTATTTTGTTCACGAACCTTCAAACCTTCTGAGTTTTAAAGTATGGTTTTAACATGCATAATGAAACTGTATTTACTTTAAAAATATCTTTTACAATTAGATTACACTCTTGTCTGTGAAAGTAAACAATGAAGATGAGAGCAGCTTATTCTTCCAAGCTTTTTTCCTCAGTCCCTGAACAAGACATTTTTACTGGTAATGTGGGCTACACAGAAAATACACCTGCAAGCTACTGAGCTCAGAGAACATCCAGCGTGGGGTCATCCAGCCTGCAGTCTCACTACTTTTCACCTAGCTTTTAGCAGAACTCGTCTCATCCATTAGATAAATGTCTTCCAGTCTATACAGTAAAGTTAAGGCAGTAGAATCTGTCAACCTGAACGTTTCGATAAAAAAAAATTATAAATTTCCTTATAAATTTCCTAGAGCACTATTATATTTCATATTAAAAAGAGTATAGGTATGAAATGCCACCTATTTAAATTTCTTTGTGCTGTCCTTTCACTACATGCTGCATTTGCTGCAACAATGTTTAAAACCTTCTGAAGAACACCACTTTCCAGAACGAGCTCCTCTCACACTGAATATGCTGCTGTAGTTATGCGTCACCACATCATAAAGTGTAAAAGCAGGAGTTCTAACATGACTTACATACCAATAAAAATATTTCCTAGTAACCAAGGAAGTGATACTCCTTGGCAGATGCCTTTTCAGTGTATCTATACAGGCAGAAGAGACCAGAAAACTCGGTAGTATTTTAACTTGCTTGTTTTATGTACTTCAGGAAGAAATTGCAATGCCTATTGCTCCTATAACTCATTCCATCAGAAATATTTATGTCAGCCATACAAAATTATAACAATACAGCTCTCCTGGAAGAAACCCAAGCCTATGTATTTCAGCTGTCACTGGAAAAGTCACTGGAAGGTCCAAAACGAGAAAAAGGCAAGACAGCAGGTCAGAGAAAATATAGCGGGGAGAATCTGGATGCATTTGGTATTATAACAAAGACTGAATACTGAAGAGGGAGACGTTTGGATTTGGGTTTTGCTGGGGTTTTTTTCACTTTGTTAGATTTTCACTGCAGTACTGAAACTATAATATTGTTCTGGCAGTTCAGATTTGTCCTAAAATACCATATTTTGAATTCTGATTTTGTGATATGAAAAACAAAGAGAGAAAAATCTGTTATTTGTTTGATGATCTACCTGAGAATTTACGCTTTGTACCTTTAGCCAGGAACTTATAAATATACAGCAGCTATAAACAAGAAAATCTTGATGTAGCTAAATAAAATTTTTAAAAACCCAGCAGAGACATTTACAAGGAAAATACTAATACTGACCTTACTCCTTCCACATATTTACTGAGCTCCTGCAAGTGAACCATGTTCGTACTTTTTATAGATAAACATATCTTCACTGAAACTGTTCAAAGGAGGTCTCCTGCATTTTTTGCTGATATATCTTCAGTAGAGTTGGCTATACATTTTTTTACAACATGACAGAAATAGACAGAAATCGCTTATTTATCAAAATAACTTTTTGCGGGAAAGTAACTTTATCATGAACATCCTGTATCTAGTTAGAATGTATGTTGGAAAATAATGAGCTAGCTTGTCATCTCAAACTACGCAATGATCAGTCAAGCTGCATAATAGGCAGGTAAGATAATAAGGGTCAAACTGCACTTGCAAATCATTATAAACTATTTATTGATAATTAATTATTTATTAATTTATGAATACTTATTGGACATCTCCCCCCCAAATAAAAGATGAGGAAAAAAAAATCACTTCTGAACAGCTGATAGCCTATTGATCAGGGCACTTAGACAGGAAGCAAAGAACAGATACACAGGGATCTGAATTTGTATATCCTATATCTTTATCGACCTTTCTTCCACCAGTATTCTGATGTAAGTATGTTTCTCCAAGTGGCAGAACAGATTGAAGTTCAAAGAAATTCTGAAAGATTTAGGTTTTTTTTCCTGGTGTCATGCTCCGATTTCAGATGAGAGGAAGGCCCCCTTGCATTCTAGTCGACCCCAGACGAGTCTGGGAGGCTAGGGGCAGCTGGACCAACCTCTCACACACCAGAGTGTGGTTTTGCTCGTATTCTCGGGAACGGAATTAAGACTCAAAACGGAGTCAAGCGCCAGGTAACTTTATTAACCTGACAAGAAGCTTGCAGATGCAAGAGAAAAGAGAGAAAGAAAGGGAAGAGGGAGAAAAGAAAAGAGTTTCAGTTGCAATAGCTACCACCACGGAGCTGCGGCATCCCAACAGTCCAGTTCACTCGGTGGGGGAACGATCCCTCCGATGTTGGTTCCGTCGATGTGGATTCTGTCGATGTGGATTCTGTCGATGTGGATTACGTAGATTTTTTTTCCCTTGATGTTTGTTCCCCTCTTTTATGTTGGTTGTTTTCCTTCTTTTTATTGTTCGTTTCATTGCATATTCATTTTATTCCAAGAGCTGGTTTTCCTAGCCGTACCCCTCACCTGGCGGTGATATGCATGCCCATTACCGGGTGATATGAATGCCCATTACCGTATCTGGGCCCGTGCCGGGAGGGTAGGGCTAAATTTCTCAGAATCAGCTCTGCATTCAGGTTTGCAGGACAACAGGAGTTAGCTTGCAAGATAACGGGAACTGGCTTGCAATATAACAGGAAGACTCTAGTCCTATGGTTTAACTGAGGTTCCATTGTTCGGGTGGTGGTTTAATGTTTCGACAATGTTGAGACAAATATTCAACAGAGTCTTTTATACCTGGCAAAGAGTAGGAAACTTTGGAAATTTTTCAAATATTTCACTGAATATAAAAATTATTTCCTACTCCATCCTGATCTGAACAAACATTAACTTCTGTAATCTCTCCTCCAGCACCTATATTTGACTATGGCAAATACAGGTGATGTCAAGTGTGATATGATTAAATTAACCAAATCTTTCTTCCATGGGCAAATAAAAATATAATTAACTAATGTTCCCTAATTTTATTGTATAATATCAAGAGAAACATCTTTTTTACATCCCACCAAATATTTTATAGCTATGATGTGAGTACACAGAAGACAAATGGAGACTACCCACTAGGGTCTGGAAAAGGAAGACCGATTTACAGAAGTGTTTGAATAAAATTAAGGAAAATATAAGTTGCTAAAGATCTCAAAGGAGATACAGCACTAAATACGCACATGAAATAGCTCTTTTGCAAACATATGAAAATGCTAAACTTGATCTACAAGGAGTACCCCAGGAACGTTAATTTGTAAAGCTAAGGATATGAATCACTAAATATTAGAAAGATTAGTATATAGAAATGTTGTTGGAAGTTTAATTAAATAAAGACATATATTTTATTTCAGACTTAAGCTGAAGAAAATAAGTAATTTGCCTGGACTGTGTCTTTTTATTGATTTCTGTGCAGAACACATTTCTTCCTGTCTTTATTAACCTCATTTCCTGGAAATTATTACCTTCAAAGTTAGGAATAAGCAATGCTAGAGTCAAAACTGGAGAGAACATCAAGAAATAAGTTATTATATCCCTTCTGATATATTATACATCTGTTATCCTTGGTAGGTACCTGGCTAGCCTGTTCTAAAAGACCTTCAAGTGACGGGAACTCAATAACCCTCTTAGATTGTCTTTTCCCCATTGCTGATGACCTTGGTCTCTAGAATTTTTTAACTAATGTCGGACCTCATTTTCTGCAATTCCTCTGTTACTTCCTATCCTAGCCACCCTAACATGGAAAACTGATTCAGTCTTTTTTTTTTCTCAAATGTCTCATATAATCAAAGATAAGTATCATCTTTCTTCCTTGAGCTATTTTGAACTTAAAATATGGCAATTCAATTAATATTGCTTCTTACATCAAATATTCTGGACATCTAATTATCCTTCTTCTGACCACAATTGTTCCACATTTTCTTGAAGATCCACACCAAGCACATAGAAGCTGAAGGCTGCCTAGTGCCAACGAGGGAGTAGCCTGCCCAACGCTGAGAGGAAGGGAAAATTCACTTCCCTTGTCTTGCAGGTAAGTATACTAGTGAGTGTATGTTGCAATTGTTAATGCAGTTTGGTTGTTTGTTTTTTTTATCTTGAAGTATAATGTGTTATTAATATATGTTCAACTTCTAATTCTTTATAATTCTTAAAACCCTTCTGCAGAACTGCTGCCTAGTTAGTTGTTCCCAAAATTCTCTGTGCACTTCTGAACCCACTGCTTAGAACTGAATTTAAAAATCCTCCTTTCTTGTTGTTTTCTGTACTTTTTACATAAAAAATGTTCAGCAATACAACTTATCTCACAGTCCTGCAGGGTCCTGCTGCACTCCCTTCCCAACAGATACTCAGATGATGCAAATCTCCAGTGAGTTGTGAATGATGCTATTAAAACTTGGCGGGGTTTTGTATTAAAAAAAAAACAAAACAAACAACCAAACCCTTCTTCCTCTTCCTTGCCTTTCTAGTTCTACAGTCTTTGGTAGATCTTTACATGACATTCTATTTCCTTTCCCCAGAGACTTTAAATACATCTATATCCTGCACTGCCAAGGCAATATCCTCCCTCTTTTCTTCCTAATATTTCCTAAACTTCCTATTTTCCTTTACTTCCCGAGCAAGCTTACATTCCCACTGTAATCATGGAAGTTATTCCACATTATTCATTATAATTTTAGTCATATATTAAGATGCCTAAATTGTCTTGTTTATCCCCTATAGATCTTGCACGTATATCTTGTAAACAGACACTTAAAATCTGCTGCTCTGTCTTCCTCCCTCCTTTAATTCATGCTGTGAATAACCCAACACCTTCTGGCTTCAGGATCTTTGCCTGAGTGTTTTTCACATTGGTCTGTGGGGTTTTGTTACCCTTCTGTCAATCTTGGCAGGAAACTTAATTTTCTTATTCTTTTTCATGAGATACACTCTAATCTCAGTCTAAATCTCACAACATATCATTGCAAGGCTGAGTTATCAGGGTGGCCTGGTGAAACCCATCTCTGTGGGATGCATCCTTCACTACTACAAAATTAATGCAACTTGTACAGATATACCTTTAGTAATACTTTGTACTTTGGAATTTTATTTACCTAGAAAACTCTTCTTTAGAAAAAAAAACGTTTATGCAGACGAAGTTTGACAGAGCAACACAGGAGTTTTCCTTTAAGTGTTAAATTAGAGCTTCCAAATGAAAGGGTTGGATGAAAATCCAGCTGTGCCCCTCAGATCAGCTAAATGCTTCTGTAGTCGTTATATGAGATTGATGAGAACCTCCTTGACAGATCCTCCTTGATTTGGACAAGTGAAGCTAACAGGGCTTATACTCAAATTATTCTCACAGTGCTAAATAAATACAAGGTTTTTAATTGCTTATTATGTTTTAATGAACTGGTTGATCGTGTTTTGGTTTAATTGGGTTTTTTTCATATTTAAAATTTTGTAACACTTCCTCCCATTTCCAATTCTGTAAATATATTTATTTACTACTCCTCATGTGTTTTATTCCTATTAGATGTTCCAAAACCATTCATAATGCTGAAGCTTTCGTAACAATGAAGATTCATTAGATTGCAGTTACCATCTCTAGTTGTACTCTCTGGGTGAAAGTTCCTTTTGTTGTTAGGCCAGTAAAGCCCTTCTAGCCGAACTTCCTTTTGGAACAAAAGGCAAGTATTAAAACTGCCACTGCACTGCCTTCCTATTACTCCCGAGCATTACTATTGAAAAATGGCAGTGGCATTCTGTTGGAGCACTATCTGCTTGGACAACTTTAAAACATATTCAAAGACATATAAAGCACAGAAGTTAGTGACAGAATCACCAACACTTTTACAAAACCAAGTACACAATAGTATATTTAGTATTTTTCTGATCAGGAAAATAATGCCTTTTATTTGCCCTAATTTGAAATTAGTGAGTTTTAATATTATCTTCAGGGAAATCAAAGTTGATTAGACATTCAGAGCTAGCTTCAAGCAGTGTAGCTGCATGCCTTTCAAAATCTCACCTGATACGGAGAAATTGGTGAATCGTGTGTATATACTCAAAGAGAATAACAGAGATTGTTCCACAGAGTAATTCCATTACATATATCATGCCCTATAAACAAGCTAAACCATAGTCAAATTAATGTCTCTACCGTTTGGTAGCTTTCAGTTTCTCTCCCAGGAACCAGCCAAATATTATTTTTTTCTAATTCTAGATAAATGTCTCAGACTGTAAATTTTTGCATCAGAAGTTACCTCCTTATCCTGCCTGCAAAACAACCAGTGTAGTGAGTTTGAACAATTAGAAAGGCCTTAGAAAACACTTTAATTGAGACATTGTAAAACAATGACCAAATAAAAGAAAAGTTTAATCAAATCATTTTTGCAGCATAGAAAATAAAAGCTGTCACAACAATGTTGCAGAAGAATGAGGGCAAGAAGAGAAAATTTAAATGAAGAGTCTTTTACACATATTAGGGAAAAAAAAAGAGTTAGGAATGCTAGCTAGAACCTGACATGTCAGTGAGGAAGAAAAAAGTGAGTAAAATTTGAAAAACATCTCTGGGAGTGTGGTAGATTGCTCGTGATACACACTCTCTAAATCAAGTTTGGATGACTTTCTAAAATACAAGCCGGGGTTCAGTCAGACTTTTTCAGCCCAGTGCAGGAGCTGCTCTAGCAGGTATTATTCAGTAGGCCAAGCTTTAAAACCTACTGAGAAAATGTTTGGGCCAAACTAGCAGCTTGTGCACACTGATATAACTTTTTAAAAGCCAGTTGAGTTGTATTGATTTATACCAGCTTCTGATCTTGCCCTTGGAATATAATTTACTGCTGTCATTACGCAGTAACACCCAGGCCCTGCCTGCTTTCCACGCCGTAATAAGAGCAGCTGTCTTTGCGGTTTGGGGCCTGATCCAATTACACTTAACGGGAAAACTCCCATTTAGTGCAGGCACACAATTAGACGGTTACAAATTGGTCACAAATAAATTCAGACTGGAAATTAAAACTATTCCATCTGAGATTGTTTTTTAGCTATCCAGTGAAACGCTGGAGTAGCCTTGCAAACAGATTAACAAGTCAAGGAATGTGCTAAAATTAAGACTGAAAATAGGGAAAGGACTGTGTAACAAACGAAAAAAAAAAAAAGGATACGCATGTAATAATATTTCCCCAGTACCCTCCCTTGTCTCCAGGAATTTGTGGCTCAATGACAATGCTCAGCTGAGGCAGAAGGGAGTGGGACTTGGAGGGCTTGGGGTGCTTGATGTCATGGTATCTCTAGGAGGATTTGAAATGAACCTGTATCTCTGTCACTTCGTAACACCTTTAGGTGTTAGTAATCCTCCTGATGGGTTTTGTAGGCATCAGAAAGGTGCAGGGAGAGCCTTCAAGGTGTGGATGAGCTATGGTTTGTGACTGTTTGTAACCTTCCCGGGGCCTGGAAACTGACTGTGACCCAAGGCAGAAACAGGGTGGGCTCTCCCTGTAAAAAATAAATGAGATGAGCTGGGTGTGTGCTTTGGGATCCTGCTCACTTTCTCAAGATTAAACCAGTTGCCAGACTTTATGTCATCAGGAATTGCTTTCCCCAGGTCAGACTGACAGGTACAGTTCTTCACTTCGTAAGAGCTGCATTTTCTTTAACAAACTACCTCACCACTGAAGATTTTGGTGAAATGTTTGATCTTCTCTCTTCCTCTGGCACATTCTGGTTATGTTTTTTTGCTCTTTAGCATGTTGTAAGCAGTTTTTAGGGAGCTGTTCTGTTATGTGGTGGATTATGCTGTAGGCTTTTCCGAACCAGCTGTCTACTGTAAAGCTTCCTCCAGCTGTGGTGCAATTGATAAAATAAAAGTGAGCCGATTTAGTCCTGTTTTCCTACTTATGTTGTCTACTGTTGAACAGAGACTATTTTATTTCTGTCTTTTATTTCTGTCTTTTATTTTTATTCCTGTCTTTAAGCATTCTGGTATATCTTTGAAACAAGGAGAGCACAGTCAGATACAACCTCTGCGAAATAAGCCCAGACAGAAGACAGGGAGGCATTCTGATCACAGGTAAGGCCAGGACTTTTTTTTTATTTGACTCGCTTATTATTCTACCACCTCAAATGTTGCTGTTATTTCTGTCACACAAAATCAGAAGCTGAAGCACTGTAAGAGCAGCGTCAGTGGCTGCCCAGAGACAGCTCTTTGAGTAGAAAAACAAAAGGTCTGTGATGAAAGTATGTCATTAAGATGCCAGAGATAGGTTTCATTTGACTGAATATAGATATTTACAATACATAATTTTTATATCCTAAAATATATGCCTGATACAAGTCAGAGCAATACCCTTCCACTAAAGAAGGAATCTAGGGTGACTAACTCAGAAATAGACATCGGCGCCGCAGACGATAAAAGTTAGATTAGGTGAATTTAACCCTACATTCCACTGCTGAGCATTTTCGGAAATACCAATACAATATACTATGCTTAATGCTCCTGTTCCTTGCTTTCTCAATTTATACAGTCTGATGTTGGAAAAAAATAGTAAAGCTCACTTAGCTAGCCATGTAGGAATTTTGTTAGGATGAGAGGATCGCCAACGCGTATACGCGCATTACTCTAAGGCTCTTTACAGCTTGCCTTGCCTTAAGAAACATGACCTAAAGAATAATAATACAAAAGGACTACCATTCTTTTCTTATGAAATAGCAGTTACTTCAGGAAAAAGTCACTCAGCAGAACTTAGAGCAGTTCAAGGTTACCAAGCTGCAATTGGGTAGAAATAAATAGCAACAGTAAAGAGTTCTTTTGAATTTCTCTTCCTATCTTGTCAGGCACGCACAGCACACACTAGGAACAACTTAAAGTCTACATTATGACACATAAGCCATCAAAAACTTCAAAGATATATGACTTAAAGTACTTAAAAGACAAGCACTATACACTCTACATGTATTTATTAATAACATAGACACATACACCACTTGATAAATTTTTCACATTACTCCTATAGCAATTTGCGGATCTAGAAATAATGGTATACTTATAGACAAGAAGTAACCAAGAATGATCACTCTTTGTTTCATCTTTGTACATGAGAAGAGTTTACACAAAAACACATCATATTTTCACTCATTATGTATAATTTTACATCTGTTTTTCACATATAAGAATAATCTAGACATAAATGTACATCTTGGTGAGACCTATTCCATTCCTCAAGTGTCTATGTTATCAGTGCCACAACTACTACCTTCCAGAGAGCTTTCTGTTAAGTATATAATAGATAAGTGTGGCTGATTCCAGTGCAGCTGAATTGTTTCCACGGTTTGATTTCAATGGTAAGGGTTTATTCAGCAAGGCATTTAAGCCTGCATACAATTTAGAGCAACTGGGTAGTCCTAATATATCCCACAAGTTAGGCATTTGTCTATATCAGTGGTAAATATTGATATGTCTAAACATTTTTCTGAATCAAAGCTTAAATTTGAGGATGCCTATTCTACTAGTGAAATATCAATAGGAGCCCACTTCACACAATTTTAAAATTTTCTTTATAGATTGCCAAATTTGAGTTAATAAACAACTACAGGGAAAAAAAAAAAAAAAAGAAAGAAAAGAGCAGACTATGAAAATAATACAAGATGGAAATCAAATCCCAGTCACTTAAAGGCATTCAATTTAAGGCATCTACCATTAAATAAAGATTAATCCACCACTGCTATATCATATCCTCATGTGGTCTCTTCACTTGTATATCATCTCTGGTTCAAGTTCAGATGAACTATTTCCAAACTTTGGGGACATTCACATCCTGTGGGACACGGAGTTAGATGCAATAAATTCTGGTCTTCGGGTGGCCAAAATCTGAACCTTGCTTTTACATTTACACTTCTATATTGCAGTCCTGCCTGAGTGTTGATGGTCCATCAAAGTTATCCACCACCAGATACAGAGCACCATACTTTAGGTTCATTGTTCCGATCAAGCTAGTCCATTTTTACAGCTTCTACAGCTGCTGTAGAAATGCAGGTGTACTAAAGGCTAAAAGAATAGCATGGAGCACGATAGGGATGACGGTTTAAGGTATGTGTCTATATGAGAGGAAAGATATGCCATATCGATTCTGTTACCAGGGGTATCAGACACAGGGAAGATAGACTCCAACTGTTATTGGATGATATTTTATTTTTTCTACTTGCCTCAAGAAAAAAAAAATCATGGCAATTTGAGGAGGGTGTGTATATGGATATATATTCTTTATGCTTCTGATAAGCAAAACACTAAAGTAGAGTTAATTATTAGAATATGATTGCTTCTCCTGCCCTCCTCTGATATGATCATCTGGAGAGATCAGTTAGTGGGAGTATCATGGAATTTGCAAAAGTGAGTAGAGAATCAACTCTTACAAACATATGGACATGCAGCATAATGTTCCTGTTGTATGATCTAGGATAAAATCATACATCTAATATTTTGCCACATTAATGTAATTTATTACAGATTTATTTTGCTTTATGGTACTTGTAGAAGCCCTAGCTGACAAAAGAGGTCATTTGGACAGCATGTTCTACAAACAGGTAGCGTGAAACATTCTGATCTCAGAAGCGTTTGCACTTTAAGAGTGTAGAAGGAGGAGAAGACAAGAACCGAAGCAATTTGCTCACGGTGGCACAGTGAGATCTGGAACCATTTAACTACAGTCTAACTTTCCTAGGAGTCTCCCTGGGTTCATAATGCAAATTTATTGCACTATGCGTGATACAAACATTAATTTTTCCATTTTTAAGTCAAAAGTAACACATTCTTTGTGTTATTCATTATGTTTCTGGTCTGTTGAAATCTTCTGGTCAGAAAAAATAAATCAGAAGTAAAGGGGCAACATGTTTTATCTCAACAATTTAAGTATTGACAACACATCACTCTAATATGTGTTTAAAAGAACTATCAATGTAAGACTAGCTTGATTCCTTGAAGAAATATAGGAAGAAAGAACAATTTTTCTGCAGTCAATAAATCTAAGATTAGTTAGTAAATTTAGAATCAGAACTTCAGTTGCTTGTGCTGTAGCTGTAATTTACTTTTCATCTAACTACATGAGAACTGCTTTAAAAAATCAAACTTTTAAAAATCCTATTGGTCGTTATGCATCCTGCCTCAGCCACACACAATAGCAAATACTTAACAATAAGAATAGCTCCACTGGAGCAATACTAATACATTTGCCACAGCTCCCACTCTGTCATTATGCACAGGAGCCTGTGCTTATCCCTTTTTAAATTGGAGACTCTTTTAACCAGGAATCCCCAGGATGAAACTGAACCATTTTCCTCACGGCAAAACAAATCCTTCTCTGGTGAATTTTGTTATTGTTTATTGTTACAGTGTTTTATCAGCACTAAACTGTATGAAAGCTTCAATTAGTTCTTGATGAATGATCCCATAAAATCATGTAGTTTCATTTCCCCTGCCACCAGATATTTCACTGAGTGTTATTAAATGAAATATAATTGGGATGGGATTCAGGAAACTTAGAGTCTTCTTATTTTCCTTTTGGGCTTGAACATTAGAGTGTGCCTCAAATATGTCATTTTTTAAAGGTGATGGCTCTTTGTTCTAAACTGAGAAACGCTCTGCAGTTCACAACTATTGTTTAGGGCTGCTATACTATAAGCAGTTAACAGAAGAGTAGGAAAATACCAGTATTACAGCCATTTTCTGCACCATTCTCTTCCAGGAGCTTTGTAAATTTTGCATTCTGCTTCAGCAGGATCAGAGAACAAATGTTTTCAGCAGGTAATCTAAACTTTCTTTTTTAAAGGAGAGATTCAGATACACTACTGCTAATTTTGTCCTTTTTCTTTGACTTCACATCCAAAAACAAATTTCACAGAGCATTAGTCGGTGAAACTCCATGGGAGATTTACGCAACAGAAAGCCTGCTCTGAACATGGTAATCTCTCTTTTATCAACTTCTCCCACCTGGCCTAAATGCTAGCAAAAAAAAGTTAGTAAAAGATCATCACATCTGGATGGAGGGACTAACTGTCAGATCTCCTAATCACAGATCTCATAATGGAAGGAAATTCCTCCAACTAGTTAAAGACTCATTGCAGCCTGCCCGGAGCTATCAAAGTATCCTTCAAGTTGTCTGTTTGCTTCTTTTCCTCACATGTTGCAAGTGAACGGTGCTGCTGGATGTACACACTGCTGCAACTACCAGTGCTTCACAGCAAAATACAGTTTAGCCTGCTGAATGGGATAAATGTGTTTATTGGTATCAGACCCAAACATCACCCACCGGATACATCTAAGTAACTTCCAAACAGAAGATGCTAGTTTCAGTATGGGAAAAAAAAAATGACAAATATCAGACTGTTCTATCATCAAAGAATTGTAAAGATATATATCATCTACTGCTAAAGACTTTTTTTTCCCCTTCATATCACAGAAGATGAGGCTACTATCAAGCATCATATTCTTGGCACACATTTTTGGATCAGTTTAGAAGCAGGAAATCAAACCATCAAACATCACTAAATGTAAGATACGAAAGGTTCACATTTTACAGTTACATTAGAAACTATAAATCATAGAGCATTGTGAAAGAGAAGAAGCTAATAAACACATGAATGGAGCATGATATTTTTGCTTCTATGGGTAAAGTTAAATTATTCCTATCATTTCTTCAACAAGTCAGAAATTTTACTAATAAATCTCAGTGTTCGGGGTACACATTCACAGCCCCTGGGGATCAGGCGAGTTCTTTCCTTCACGATTACATTATTGACTGATGAAGCAAAAGCCTGCAAAAAAAATCTTCTTCTCACTATTTGGGACTCAGGAGAACTGACTTCAGATACTAGCTTTGATATAGGCACCTTTCAGCAGCAAACCATCTTCCATATCAGCAAAACAGGGCTCTTCTGCTTCCCAACAACCCACAATAAATTAACTCTTTCTTGAAGGACATGCCTGCGTTCATATCTGGAAAGGTGCCCAAGGACGCTCTTAAGTAGCCCAAGACACCTCAGTGTCCCTCCCCTCCTGGCCATGATGACAACTGTCCTTGCCTCATTGCCCAAATTACCTGGGCATTCATGGCATGCTTGGAAAGTAAGTCTGACAATTGATAGTGACTTTAATGTCTACATTAGCTATTCCTACCTAACAAAATGCCAGAATACAAGGGGAGGTAGGGGTGGGGGGTGGGGAACAGACGGACCCAAGCCCTGGAGTATTTGTTAGAAAAAGTACCTCTTGAAAGAACGTATGCAGCGATGGTACAAAAGAGATAAATGTGCTTCCTGACAGAGTATCTGGACTTCCAGTTAACCAGCAGTGTAAGGGGATAACTGTGCTCAGAGAATACGTCTTCACAACTCTTGAAGAATACTTTGAGTTCCAAAGATGAAAAGAGCTACAAGAGCCAAGTGTTATTGGTGTATTATATTGAGATCAGTTATAAGTAAAAGAAGAAAAAGGAAAATAGCAAAGCCAAAATGTTTTCCTCTGTCATTCTTTGCTTTTTATCAATATTTGTTTTTAAAAGTAAGAGAGTTCTACAGGGCTCTGGTTAAATAAGACCTTTTTTGTAATTATAAATGTACACATATAAGAGTCCTTTTAAAGGAAAATAATAGCCTACTGGGTATTTGGGAGAGGGGGCTTGTTCTCTTACAAATTTTCACAGTGCTCTGGGAGTTACTCCTCTGAGGATTCATAGTGCTGGTGGGCTCCCACTTTAAAGAACTTCAGATTGCTGAGGGTGGTGTTTCCTCTTTGAAGACTGTTACATTTTTTAACAGATTCTTCTTTGAAGATATTCTTATCTGTGGGGTTCTCCAAAAGAGTTGGGGGAAAAGTCCCCTGTTGATGCTATTTACCAGGTTAGAATTTCAAACCTGGGAAAAATAGCTGATCCCTGAGAGGAGGATGCTCTTTTTGAAGCAGTTCAGATGGTTTCAGCAGGCTTTGCTTCTGAAGTTCTCATTGCTAGAAGGTGTCTGGCTTTAAAACTTTATATAGCACACAATGTCACACCAATAGTGTGGAGAAAGTAGCATTATTTTTTTTAAGGAAATACGAAATATACCGCTATGAAAGCCTTTTTAAAGATACACAATCTATTTGCGTGTTTGATAAATGTATAATTTGTGCTGAGTGTAAAGATTGTGCTATCTCTTACAATAATCTCAGCAGAAGGGTTCTTAATATTCAAAGTCTCTGATACACAACATTTTGACAAACTGAAAAAAAAAGTTCTGCTCGTTTAAACAAACTATGCTGGCAATTGTCTGGTTTATAGTTTGACTTTGGACAACCTGAATAGTCCTTTGGTGGAAGCAACAATGTTAAGTTATTCCTAAGAAAAACTCCTTTCCTAGAAAAATCTTTTAAAACACACACCGCACCAAAAGAAGGATAGAAAATAATAGAATGGTGAGGAGGTGGAGTGTAACATTTCTAAATGGAAGGAAGAAATGCTACACAACCAAAATCTTTTTTAAAAACATATGTTTTGAAAAGCTTCTAGTAAAGAATCAGAAAAATACTTTCTCCTCCATGGCATTTCTAACAAAAGGCTTACAGGTTAACCAAAGTCAAAATAGAAAGCTAGCTCTACTTGTTTTAAAATATCACACTTGTTACTACAAGCAGTCTACTGAAGTATTCTGCACCAAGGCCATCATAACTGAAGAGAGTCTCTCTGCTGAGATTCGTAGTATATAGATATAGCACAACATGGGTTGAACAGAGGTAAAGTACAAGTTGATATCCCGGTAAGCTGTAGGCTGTTGGAGGGAAGCGTGCAAAACACCAACACTAATGACTGTTCTTCCAGAAGACAAATAAGGGGTGTCTAAAGTTTCTGCCCATTTTATCAAATAGGCTCCAGAGGAAAGATTGAGGACAACAGAGCAAAACCTTTGCCTTACAGAAAGTGTGTCTTCAGCTCCGCAGAGGCACGTAGATTATAAAAAACCTCAGTTTTAAAGATTCAATATAAGTATACATTAGAGCAAAGTGCACTGGCCTTTCATCAATGAAGATCTGTGTCGCTTTTTTGAGAACTTGAATCTGGGATTCCAAGGAATTTACTAATACCAAAATAATTTTAAATGAATTTCAGTTTTCTATAACTAATGGTAAGGTAGGTTTTGCAGGAATGTTCTGGTGTGGGCACTCCTCTCCTTACATCATATGTAAAGGCACAAAAGTACATGTACACAGGTACAGAAAGAACACTTGAAAAACAAAGAACAACACTGGGTCCTTCGTGTTTTAACAACCATGAGCTTATATAGACATACAGGTGATCTACAACTCTGGTGGCATATTGGGGGTTAGAAAGGTATGATTTTTTGCATTGAAATAAAAGGACAGAAAAAATAAAAGATCTGTAAATGGTTTCCCAAGAAACCTTGTTGTGTATTTGTCTTAGCTTTAAAAGGCACCAAGAAAATGTTAGATGGTGCACACCCACAGAAAAGCCAAAACAAAAAAAAAAAAGAAACCAGCAACAGCACAGTATATACTGATTAATGGATGCTATAGATATCTTACTGCTCTGTCTGCTTGGTTAGCTTTGTTTCAAATCTGATACAGATCTCATACTGCACAGCCGATCCTGAAATAGTCTGTGTTCCTTTAAATTCAGGCAATGCATCACTTTCTATTACCCTGTGTCACATCAGTCTATGACTGTAAAGGATGAGTTATGTGGACATGAACCAGCATGAGGGCCTAGTTCAGACAAATCTGAGATTTCATGTGAAAGTCAAATGTTCACATAGACAAATTCTTTCTTTTTTATTACAGCACACATTGTTTATGTAGAAAAATTTGCAAAGGAAATTATTTGCTGCCTTATATGTTACAGTCCAATCTAAGTTTTTCTATTTAGGACAAAGAGACCTTGGAAAGCATTTTCCCAGCAGCTGTTAAAGTTACACAGTACTCAACTTCCTCTGGAAATAGAAACCATTTCCCAAATCTTTAGTTCTTAGTTCAAAACTCAGAAACAGATGATGGCAGCTTTGTAGAATGACCTCCTTGGCACTGAAGAGCCTTATTACCATTTATACCAACTTTCCTCAGCATTTTTCTTGTGTTACAGAGAGGCATTAAAGTGGGTGTGCTGACAGGAAGGTCTAGTGGAAAAGATTCTCTCAGGCTGTGGTCCACACTAATCTTTTGTGCTAGACCAGCATGCAGTTAAGCCCAAAGTTCCTTAGCATCCATGTAGCCTCGTCTGTTAGAACAAATGATGGCTTTAGGATATAGTACATCAACCTAGTCTTCAGGAAGAGAAACTAAAGACACAGACTGTCCAGCAGGATGGAGTCAAATGTCTCCAGCTTTTAACACTGGAACTCCACCACCACTAGCAAACGAGATAAATAACATCAGACTCATAATGCCAAGTCTAGAAGAACTTTTCAAATTCTAATCATCAAGTACAGGAATTTCTTTCTGCTGTCATCCTTAGGTACTATATTTATTAACATTATGCCTGAAGGCATGGAATTTTGTACCGCATGAAAAAGCACTCGGAAAGAGTAAGGGACCGTAAATTTGATAATTATGAAGTATGAGTAGAGCAATCACTCTTCTAGGAAATTGCTGACTTCAAAAAGACCAGCAAACCTACAGCAAACCCTACACCAAACTCACACACATATCTCAGAGGAGAAAAGGGAGAGGAAGCAAAGGAAAAATGCCACAGAAGGACATTAAGGGAGGCTCCCCAGGAGCCCTGCTGCTCCACTGAACAGTGAAGGCTGAGCTGGATGTGCATTATGTGTCCAAAGTGCCAACACTGTTGATCCCAGAAGTCTTTCCCAGTTTCCTTTCTTTCCCAGTTTCCTTTCTCAACTTGCCAGAGATTTGATTTTCCAGTAATGTCTTATGTGCATTTCCTGCAGCATAACCCCAGCATGGGAACAATACAACCCACACAACCCAAATGTGTCTCAGAGACCAGTGCTGGCCACCAATGTGTTACACTGCAAACAAAACTTTTTCTGTGTAGCAAGGCTGCAAGGCTAAATTCTTTAATGTTCACAAAATGCCTCAAGATTGCAGAGCAGAAATAAGTGGAGTTCAAGCAGCAGAAAAAAAAGATGGACTACTCACTTCAAAAATGAGTCTCCTGCATACAAAGTGACCACACTCAACTCTTTGGTATCATAAACATACATTTGAACAGCTAAAAGGATAGATTTTTGCCCTTGGTTTCCTGGTGTGGTGGTTTTGGCTAGGGTTGAGTTAATTTTCTTCACACTAGCTAGTATGGGGCTGTTTCGGATTTTTGCTGATAAAAACAGAAATGCTGTTGTTATTGCCAAGCAGTGCTTAGACAGAGTCAATGTCTTTTCTGCTTCTCACATCACCCCATCAGTGAGTGGGCTGGAGGTACATAAGAAGCTGAGAGGGGCACAACTGGGACAGCTGACCCCAACTGACTGAAAGGATATTCCATACTGTTGTGGTTTTGTTTAGTAAGGGGGGGCTAAGGTGGTAGCTTCTGTAGGAAACTGCTAGAAGTCACTCCCCTTTGTTCAGTGGACTCAGCCAGGCCTAGGGCAGACCCGCTGCTGGCCAAGGCCGAGCCGATTGGTAGCAGAATGTTCCGTGATAACGCCTCTGCGGTAATGTATTTAAGAAGGGGAAAACAGAAATAAAAAAAAAGAGGGAAGAGAAGATGTGAAGAAGCTGAGCGGGGACAGAGGCGCAGAGGGGGAGGCACAGGCCTCATGGGCCTTGCAGGCCTCACCCTCTGGCCTCTCGCCAGGCGGCCGACTGGGCCCAACTCATCCCTGCCCAGCTGCAAGAAGTGGAGAGGAGATGAGCTGGATGATGTGAAGAGATTCTGAGAGGCGCCTGCCAGCCTGTTGTGAAGAACTTTTCTTGTGAGAGGAACAGCTGCAGACCCCAAGGTCAGTAAAGAAGGAGGGGGAGGAGTAATGCGGCTCCTGGCCAAGATTCCCCTGCAGCCTGTGGTGACGACCATGGTGGGGCAGGTTGTCCCCCTGCAGCCCATGGAGGTCCACAGAGGAGCAGAGATCCACTTGGAGCCCGTGAAGGACCCCACACCGGGGGAGGTGGAGGCCTGAAGGCTGCTGTGGCCCATGGAGGGCCCACTGGGGCAGCTGTTCTGGAGAGACTGCACCCCGTGAAAGAGATGACCCACGCTGGAGCAGTTTCACGAAGGACTGTGGCCCGTGGGTGGGACCGCACAACAGAGCAGGGGAGGAATGTGAGGAGTTCTTCCCCCGACCATGAAGGAGCGGCGTAAAACAACGCGTGATGAACTGACTGCCACCCCCATTCCCTATTCCCCCCTGTACCGCTTGGGGGGCTGGGGGGGGGGGGGTGGCGGGGAAGGCAGTAGAGATAATGTTAAGCCTGGGAAGAGGGAGGGGTGGAGGAGGTTACCTTGTTCTCTGTCTCATTATCCTGCTGTTTTTAGTAATAAATGAATAGTTTTCCCCAAGTCGAGTCTGTTTTGCCCGTGACAGTAACTTTAAGGATTTTCTCCCTGTCCTTATCTCAAACCTCAAGCCGTTTTTCCTTATATTACCTCTCCCTATCCTCTCAGAGGGTGGGGGGATTGAGAGAGAGACTGCGTAGTCTGGTCCTGATCGGGGCTGAACTATGACACATACCATATGACATCATGCTAAGCATATAAAGCTGGAGGAAGAAGAAGGAGGGGGAGGATGTTCGGAGTTATGGCATTTGTCTTCTCAGGTAACCGTTATTCATGATGGAGCCCTGCTTTCCTGGAGACGGCTGAACACCTACCTGCCGATGGAAAGTGATGAATGAATTCCTTTGCTCACATGTGCGGCTTTTGCTTTACCTATTAAACTATCTTTATTTCAATCCATGAGTTTTATCACTTTTACTCTTCCGATTCTCACCCCTCCCACTGTGGGGGAAGTGAGCGAGTGGCTGTGTAGTGCTTAGTTGCTGGCTGGAGATAAGCCACAACACCTAGGCAAAGCTGAAAATAAAACTGTAGAAGCAAACTCTTCCAGAGTATCTCTGTCTTGCAAGGGAGATGTGCATAATGAACATCAGCTAGACCAAACCAGAATTAATGTCTGTTGGCTGTCTTTAACTGCATTGCCAGGCTTTCTAAAAAGATTCTTCTATTTTAAAGTGTAATTTTTGTGTGAATCTTGATGTTAATATTTGCAAACTTGAGAAAAATGGAAACACTCTCCATAAGGCTTTCTCCCCTCCCATAATAGCAAAATAAAAATTGGGACATCAATGATTGGAGCATTTGTATTTAAAAATCTATAAATGACCTTTTCAGGAATATCTCTTGGGTCCAGTTTTTCTGGGGCTTTGCTTCATATCAGTTTCATTCGCTGCAAAGAGATCATGCTTACTCTTTCACAGTAAATGCCTGGATGTATCCTCCTGTTATGCTGATTGTTGTAATTTTTATAAATTACTTCCTTACTTATTTACAAGCATAAATCTTACTACCCCAAGGACAATGAGATATGGAAGATGCCTTGTCTAATGCCAAAGAAAGGCAGTGTTACTGGTGCAGTCAAAGGGTATTGCTGGCTCCAGGTGAGTGATGCTTTGTGGATAACTTTATGTTCTCAAAAAACCTGCAAGGAGCTGACAGCCAAGAAGTCACATGGCAGCATTTACAGTGTAAAAGGTACTTGGGTTAATTTCTTACAATTTTATCTGAAGCTGTCTTGTTCCTGGGAAAAATAAAAATTTGAAAAAAAAAACTGAGAAATGGGAAGCTGGATCCTTTTGAACAGAAACTGTAAATGAAACAGTAGAACTAAGTGGGATGTAAATCCCAACCCACTCATGTAACATAGAACCAGCAAACTTGCAAACTCAATCTCCTCTTGTGACACATCTTTCTTAACCAAGTAAACAGTAATGAAGAGTTTGGCGGCATTTAGCACTATCAAACACCTGCGTAATTTGCCACCTAGCCAAACTCGGCTGCCTCCTCACGTGAAACTGGATCCATGAGACTCCCTCCTCAACAGACCTTAACACTCTCCAGCAGCTCGAGAGCCCGCTGCCAAGGGTGGGCATTTCAAACAGCGTGCAATGGGGTGGCAATAGCTTTACATGCATTTATCTGCTTTTTGTTATTTTGTATCACACTCTTCAATTCTTTTTACGTTAGTTTTGATTTTAGATGGAATAAGGCTTCATTGATGCATCTTAACCGCATTATTCAACACCTACCAACTCACTGACAATTGCACATCGATACATTTTACTTAGGCATCTGTCTCCTCATTTGCTTCCTTGTCAAATTTGCAATTTATGTCTGCATAACTTTTCACTCTGTAGCTGCACTCTGCATGAAACAGGTAGAGAACACACAGCAAAATGCTATGCTTGTTCTTCAGAGAAAATATGTAGCACAAGTTCATGCTGTGAAGATCTGAAAAGTTCTTTAGGGTTACACATAGGTGTGAAAACTGTTGTGATAGTCTGTTGAAGCCATAGCCTGAGCTAGGCAATAATTAAATCATTAAAAAATTAAAAAGAGCAACATTAAGCCCTTGTATTCAGAAAGCAGGCTTTCATAATGGTGAAAAGAGGGGCTGTTCTAAAAGAGAAATACAGAAAATAAAATTTTATAAGTGCTTTATTCTGAACTGGAATATTTATTTGTTAAAACATCTTTCCTTTGTATTCTCCCAACTCATACCCCTCCACTGCTCCCTTGCTGGAAGGAGCCAGGTTTGTATCAAGTTTATATCAAACAGAAAAAATATTTTCTTGTGGCAACTGCAAAGCTTACTATCCAAATCCTGAATATTTTATAGAAAATAAAATGATATTTATTTTTAAGTGCATTCTACCTTCAACACAACTGCATCCTCACAACAAATCTATTGCGTTGTCCTGACATAGTTACTGCAAAGGTTTTTCCTTTGCTGTCCCAAGGGCCCAATTGATTTATCTGCCAGAAGCCTAAAGCCCCAAAATAAGATAGCTTTGAGTTTACAGAGGTCATTTTTCATTGTCTAAATAAAAATTTCTAAACAAAAATCTCTCATCCTGTTAACCGCAGGGTCCTTATCTCCCCAGAGGCTACAGAAACCTGAGAGAAGCCATTTCAATTCTTTTATGAAGAAAGATAAAAGCAAGTTTTCGATTAGAAAGCCAAGGAAAGCCTTCTTATTAAATGGTGGTAACAGTAACTAGTCGAAAAGGCAAAACCGTTCAAGGAAGGGGGGAAAAGGGAAATCATTATGCATGAAGCAAACACTATACATGAGGCTGCCAAGGCAATCTGAGGCAGTGACATTCAGGAAGAGAAGGGAAGTTCACAAGCCTTTGTAACTGGTTACAGTTCATTCCCGTCTATTTAAAAAACCTGTTTTATCAGGCATGTTTTCTTAATTGTGTGGCCATAGCTTTATCAACCAATATTAACGCGTGTTAGAGTAATTATGTATTCAAGCCCACTTTCTCTTGATCTGTCATCATTCAAAGCACTTACACGGCGCTGGATGGGTTTTGAGATGGCATGTGATTCCAACCCTGGAATAATAGATTCTGCAGTGCTAAGCTAAAAGTGAAATTATTAGAAGTTACTTCATATTCCAAGTTATGATAAAGTGAGATAAACAGAGACATTAATGGCGATGCACTGGGAAATTATCCAGACCTCTGAAAGCAAAAGGTTTCTGCTGTTTGGAAAATAGCACATAAGGGTGAAGTACCCTATTAGTGTTTTCCTTTCTCCTTCCTGCATAACAGAAGAAGAGAGATTAAACAGCATATAGGACACTATGTTGTTCTTCAGGATACCAGGTCTAAATATCTGACCTACCATTTAAAATACCAAGTTGAAAAACCCACCTATAATTCCTTACGAGGAAATAAAACCCAGGCAAGATTTTCAGAGCTCTTTGCCCTTAATGAGGACAGGTATTCAGAACTCTTTGTTGCTCAGCATTTAAGATTTCTTCCTGCACTAAATTGTATTCTTAAATATCTAGGTGAAATCCCTACAGAAATGAGGATGATATAGGCACATCCCTCTCAAACACTACAAAAATCCACATTTGGATTTACCTGTGGTTGTCAGCAGTAAAACATGCCAGCTAACACTGTCTGCAGTCATGGCATGCTGATAGACAGCAATTTTTCTTAATCTCTTATTTCCTGAAAACAAGTTAGAAAATAATCTGAAGTGGTTTCTCCACCCCTTCCCACTTGTTCCCAGTACATCCTTGAACACGATGCATTTTTAAAACGGTGAGAATATTCGTGCCTATATGAGCTGACACGGTGCTTCCCTGCACTCACACATAATTCAACAGTACCAAAATGGAATTCTATTTCCCTCTTTCCCTGCACCCTTCCCCTGCATATCTGTGATAACAAGTCATTTTCCTGCCTTAAGTTTATATTTTCAACTACATTCATGCTCTCAAACAAAGTAAAAGAAAAATTTGGTTTACCTAATTCAAATCAAAAAGAAAATCTTACATTGCTAAAAGCAGCACATCTCTTTGACTTCAGTGAGGTCAGGATTTTACCTCTAACACGTAGCTTTGTGATGTTAATAACTTCAGCAGATGCAATTTAATTTATGCAGCCATCTTCTTTACCTGTATTTTACTTTTATATGTTTCTATACTCACAATAGAGATATCTATCTCTAATTTTTAAAAAAGAAAATTAGATTCCAACTAAACCACAATTTGCCATGCTTACTTCATTACTTTTCATATTTAAATGTATCATCTTTGCAAAGAACCGTCCTACTGTTCCGCGAAGTCCTGATCTAACCCCTGGTGCGGTCAATGGAGAACTCCCTTGGACTGCAGCAGGAGCTGTGTCAGGGCTTCAGCGTGGGGCTTCTTAGCACGTTTTTTTCTCATATACTCGTCTTGTTGAACTAGACATAACTGAGGAAGAAAGTGTGACTGTTTCAGCTAACGCAGGTACTTTATTTTGGGAAGTAGAGTTCAAAAATTCTGTTTTGTAGGGGGGAAATATGCTAATTCCCAAATGTGCCTTGTGCAAGAATAAATTATTTTGTAATATTACCTTCTGGGTGTTATTATTACTTGAAAGGTCTTTGACTGTCTTGTGTACCTTGTATACTTTTGGAATGTGAAAAGCTAAAGCTGGGTGATTTAATGTTATGTCCAAATTGATCGAGAATTATGAGAAGAATTAAAGCTTTGGAATGCCTATCTTTTATTTTATTTTAGACCTTAAGGAAGTTTTCTCCCTGTCAAAGAGAGAGTTAGAGAGACTAAAAGAGAAGTTAATCACACAAGAAACAGAAATTTAATTACAAAAATTTCTGAAGTCTAAAAAAGGCATTGTGAGATCAGATTTTTGGACGTTTAAGACAAAGAAATAGAAAATAAGGCCCATATCTGTAATAGTAAATACAATTAGCCATCAGAATAGCAAGAAACACTGCCAAAAGTTACATCAGAATTGGTTGCCTTTCTGAAAGGTATAGCCTTGTCCGTACGGAGTTACTGAATGTAAGGCAGCGATTAACACCAGGATGTCCTATGGCCTCCGCTAAATAGGAGGTCTGACAAGACAATCCAACAGCCCCTTCTGATCTTAAAAACCTTCAAATCCATGAAACTCAGGAACACTTTCTGTTGGAACACATTAGCTACAACTGCTGTGATTCACCCTCCTTGTTACTCTCTGGGGCTGTCCGCCAAACACAAGAACATAAAGGTTTAAGCCCAGAAGGATTTCTACAGTATTACAGGATATTGATCCCTGTGTTGTTTTCAGCAGCAGCTTGTTTCTCTGTCCAGGTTTCTTAGAATCCCAGTGTGTCCAGCAGGTTAATGCTGAGTAACGACAAGTTTTTAGAAAAATATGGCATATATTTTACCGTACACTGTTATACCATCCAGAGACAACAGGAGAGACATTGGTGTAGATTCAAGCCAGTGATTATGCTTATTAAAATCTGGTTGTGTACTGAAACGCCAATGGTAGCTTACAGTCGGTGGCATCTATTCTTTGCTGATTTAGCAACATGTTAGACAGGGATGTCCCATCTCCAAAAGGCCACAAACTGAATGCAAATGTGAAAGATGAGACTGATGCTTGGAAAGCTACACAAACACAATGAGTCGTATATCAATAAGTACGAGAAACATCTTAGTGCTATAGAAAACTGAGCAAAACTCAACTCTGTCATTTTCATTAAGTATAACCAAAATAAAAAAAAACTCTCTGACAGAGAGTTCTCAATTATAATGTAAAACCCTACATGAAAGAAAAACATAAACAGCACAAGACATCGGCATTGCAGCTCCAATTGAGATCCGAGCAAACTAAAGTTAGGTGTAACGGCAATGTCTACCCAGAGACCAAAAGAAAAAAAAAAAAAGGAAGCAAGAAAATAGCCTCTTTTTGCATCCAGACAGTCCAGAGAATAATAATGTGCTAGTTTTTCAAATCCAAGTAGCTATTGAAGATTGTAATGATTTCAGTCTAAAAAGCAATGCTGGAAAGCCTCTTCAGAGATTGCAAGCTCCCACTGTGCAGAAACATTGTGTCACTGCACACGGATGTAATGGAGACAGACAAAAGAAATACTTCAAGGAAAGAGGTGGGGAAGCACTGGATGATGTATTTTCCCAGAAAACCTAGTTACAGTTTTACCAGTGAGAAAAAAAAAAAAAAAAAACAAACAAAAAAACCCAAAACCCAAATAAAAATAAAACCAAACAAACAAACAAACAAAAAACAACAACAACAAAAAAAAAAAAACCAAAAAAAAAAGAAAACAAAAAAAACCACAAGAGGCAGGGGGAAGGAATGGAGGCTGGAGGGGGAAATGGTCGAGTCATTTCCTGCCTTAACCTGAAAATGCAATCTCAAAAGTGATTACATCACAAGCAGAGATGCTTAAGGTATCCTTTTCTTCTTTCAGAAATGATACCAACAATTTACTATGAGAAAGGACCACAACATGGGTCATGGTTTTCCACACATCCTACAGTAACCTACTGTTCAGGTCTGATCTCTCCAGACTTCTCTACTGACCTTTCTGTACAGAAAGAATTTGAGAAGCACTGCAAGGGCTGTGTTAATCATTCTTAAACTTGTGTGCTTGCAGCGTGTTTTACTCTGTATATTTAACTTGCTTTAAAAAAAAAATCAGCATAGGTTGTCACACAAACAAAACACACTAATTAAGGTGAAATTACTCAGACTACTTTGGTTTATACAAAGATTTAAGCCTGGATTATCATTTTAGGATGCTGAACATTGTATAAAGCATCAATAGTAATTACGTTTTATTTACTTCCAAGAGTTGATCTTGTATAATATTTATGAGGTGGAGAAAAATATTGTACTTTCAGGAAAATATGTTTTCTGGGAATAAGTTATCTGGGGTTCTTGTTTATTTCTTTTTTTTCCTTAATCAATCCACATGATAAAAGCATTTGACCCCACTTTTTTAGCTACAATACTGAGAAAAATAATTACATTTATGCTAGAGGTCAAAAGGATGAGAAGATATTTTTTAAAACCATCTTTTTAAACATAAAACTATTATTACCTAAAGGGAAAGAAGCTATATCACATTTTGAGTTGAAATTAATCTATTTATATGGGAGTTGCAGAACAGCATTGACTGAAAGTGGAGAGAAAGGAGAAACTGAGGATCCTTCTTTACTTATAGGAGGACATTCTTTGTTCTGATAAATCCAAGTGTCAAAAATTGATCTTTTGGCAAGGAAAGAGTACACTAAGCAGCTTCCTTCCATACTGGATAAAGTCATTCCCAGCTCTGAAGTTTTACTGCTTTAAGCACAGTCAAGGTCTTTGTGTTTCTCAAAACTTTTCAGTCAATACTTTTCCTGAGTAGGGTCCTACAAAAAAAAAGAGACATATTTATAGAAATAGCCACCCAGAAGTTCTCAAGGAAGGCAGGCAGTTTATTGCTAGTATCTGGATTCCCCAAGCCCAGTGCCCAGATTTTGCTTTTGGTAAGCAGCAGTGAGAAACCCTGACAGAGAGGAAACTTCCTGGCCGTCAGTCTCTCTCCCAGGCAGTTGCTGGGATGGAGAGTGGAGGAGAACCTCTTGGTACATCTCTGCTGCTGAAGGATGCAAAGAAGCAGTAGCAATTCTGACTTAAAGACATTTATTGGGCATGAAAGGGGGGAAAATTCCTTCAAAGACAGGCTTCACAGGCCTTTGTTGCTTCTAGCTTCTACTGCCTCTCAGGTATTTGCATTCGTGCAGTGGTTCCCTTCACTTCAAGGTGCACTTCATAGAGAAGACCATGGCATGCAGCTGAGAAACAATATTGCATCCAGATTACATGCAAAATATCACTCACAAAAGATGCTAGAAATTCAAAATAGAATGAGAAAAAATTATTCTGTACAAACAAATGTACTGCAGTAATATTTCCCCAGTAATGCGTATCTGTAAAGCTCTTCAGGTGCAGAAATATTCCTTCTCAAACCAATGCTAAAATTGGAAGCTCTTTTTGGTGATTCAGAGCTTTCACTTTCTTGTCTGTTTGTTCCACACAAGTACCTCAACAAAAACCCAGGTGGGTGCAGAAGAACTTGAAGCAATAACCACATTTATCAGTACTTGCGGGATCAGATGTCTCTAACCAACTGTAACTAGGATTTTTCCTGACTGTAGACTCTAATATCACTAAAAAAAATCGGAGCATAAGTAAATAATTTTAACCCTAATAACATTAGGAGTTCTGAGATACAAACTTTGGAAATCATTCTAGTAATGTATGTTTTACTTCGTTTTCTCAAGATTCAAAAATAAATAAGATGAGGAAAGCAGAAAGTAAAAATGGAAAAAATAGCAGGATGCTGCTGCCACTGATGTCTATGGCAACTGGCAGAAATCCCATGCATTTTAATGGGAGTAAGATTTTCAATTTTTAGTACTTGTGCCCTACATATCTTTTGCCTTCAGCTCTTCTCGACAACATTGACTACATGATGTTCTGAAAAACGAACCTCCAAAATGCAGTCTTGGGCTCCTGGAAAGGTTTACTCTTCTTTTTTTTTTTCTTACTTATGCTCAAATTTCAAACATGGGCATAAGGATTATATTTTTATTTTACTACATAAGGGGACTGAACAAGTCTTGATGCTGACAGAACACTTTATGTGATATTTAGCAACAAAGAGGGAAACTCTGTCAGCCCAGAATTCACAGGAGCAGGAGCTGGCTAAATTCATGGTATGATGTGGGAAAATTACCTCAACACTGTCTACTTTTGCTGATTTTTCCTTATGCTGACACTTCTGATGCCCTGAAAGTTGCTGTGCTCACATCCTCTGCTGCTGGTGTCAAAGAACGCTCTCAGTCTTCACATGCCAAGTTGAGGAAAACCTATTGCAATGCCCAAAAGACTTAACTCCTGTCAAATATATTCATTTAACACAAGCACTCTAGTCTATGGCTCTGAAGTCTTAAAGTGATGGTGTGAAGGAGGAAGGAAGAGAAAAACAAGCAGTAGCTTTAAAACAAAATCTATTAATAGGTACAGCCACTCTAGTTCACTGTAGGAGAAACAGGCAAAAAGTGTTAGTCACAAATCCAGAACTAGATTTTCAAATTAGTACTATATACAAAGTATATGTATATTTGTCTACTGAAGAATAGTAACTTAGAAAAAACTCCCTCATGAAAAAAAAAGCCTGCTGATCATACACTTGAAGATATAGTCCTTCTTGTGTCTAGATATCTCCCTGAGGACCACTGTCAATGCTTGGGTCACTTTCAGACATTAATGCAAATTTAGCATTGTTAAGTTCCATATGAAGAAAAATAAAATTATGTTTTTTTCAGCTATTCTGGGTGCAGTCTTCACTTAATTTTTTTTTCCTATTCTTAACAAGACTACAGAAGCCCAATGCATAGTGCAACAACTTCATACAGTGCCACCTATTCCCTAGGCTAAGTGACAACCCCACTCCATCCCTTTGTCCTCTCCATTTCATTAAGTTCACACATATGGAAATAAAACACTTGCAGAACAAGGCCAATAGCAAGACAGTTACATCAAGCTCCTGACTCTGTGATGTTATGAGAATATACTCCTATACATGTAGGGAATCCCACTGATGTTAGCAACTCCTCATAGGAATAGAATAGAATAGAATAGAATAGAATAGAATAGAATAGAATAGAATAGAACAGAATAGAGAATGAATTGAAAGGGACCTATAAGGATCATCAAGTCCAACTCCCTGCTCTTCGCAGGACTACCTAAAAATGACCCAGAAGATTAGATAGGCCATTTGTTTGGCTTATCACACCCATCAATTGGGTTGTATTTGGGTTTCATAGTTTAAGATCCCTGCCCCACTGCTTTCATCATCACATTTCTAAGATTGCCACCCAAATTTACTATTTGCTTTCCAATTAACACAAACAAATGCGTAGAAAATTTAAGAACAGGCATAATCTTAACAAATGTCAAGGATTGTGATGTGGTTGCAATAAAAAAAAAAAAACTAGCAACAATTTTAAGACAGGTGAAATTATCTATCTATCTAGAAAGTGTCATCTGAAGCTTTGCATGTACCTCTGAGTCCTCCAGTTGAAGTGCAGTGTGAATCATCAGGCTTGTGTTGAAAGACTGAAGGAACTGGTCATGTTTAACCTTAAACTGAAGAAAATGGAAGAAGGAACTTCAGCACCAGCTGCACTGTGGAAGAGAATAATCTATTTGCCAAGTCCATTTTGAATAAAATAGGTAGCAATAGACTTAAATTTCTGAAAAAAAAAAAAAAAGTAAATGTAATAATGCACTGGAACAGATTCCCTGGGCAATAAGGACACTGAGGGTCTTTCAGAGCAGGCAGGACAAAGAAAAATGATGCAGGTATACATTGATCCTGCACTGAGACCCTAAAATTTGGGATCACATACACACACACAAAAAAAACCCCCACTTTCATTCTTTTTATTTTTCAATCATATATTCTTGAGGAGAGGCACAGAAAAGTTTTCAATGGTCAGGATAGACAGAAGGAGCTGTTTCTCTCATTCCTGCCCCTTCCACCTTCTCACTCATTTTCTTTCCCATAAATTATCCCATAAAAGGAACTATTTACTTTCTTTTGCAAAACACCATAAAGTTCAGGTAAAGTGAAAACTGGGTTCGAATGTCCCTTACTTTGGCAGGAGCAACAATTTATAAATAAGATTTTAGTGAAATATTTCCATTTTTAGACATTTGATGACATAAGTGTATACTGAAGCTTCTGGGTTTTTCCCCATTTCATTCTCAGAACAGTGCAACAAAGTAGCTGGTAGCAAAGGAAACTTTCTGTGGATTACCATTCAAGTTAGGACACACACAGAGCTTTTCTGTTTTCTTGGAGACTATCTATACTTACCCCATAGCCAGAGAAGTAATTCTATAATTAGGGAAGGTATTTCTACCGAAAAAGCATTTTCGAGAACTTTTTTACTAATCCTAAGATTTGTGATAAACATGCAGGAACTTTTGAAACAAGATCATAAGAAGATATAATAAGAGCGTGTAAGAGGAAAAGAATAATAAAGAGAGACTCAAAATACATTATTGGAAGTATGTCATTTTGCAAGATCTTCTACAAAACAAGAGGTTTGAGATTTGAGTCGATTGCGAGGTAGATCTGTAGAGCAGATGTAAAATCTCCTCACCTTGTTCACATGAAAAACTATGATACACTCAACACGCTTCTCCCTAAGACATGAACATGCCATTTAGACCACAACCACAATTAAATATATCAGTTGAAGACACACAGAGCAAATCCAGTCCTTCTGAAGAGTTGTGCCTTTAGCTCATCTTGCGTTTCACCTGGGAAACACTAACAAGTGTTGCATTTTTTTAATATCTAACATCTGCATATGAAAATCGTTCATTTGATTTTAAGTGTAAGATATGACCTTGGTCTTGTGTTAATAAGGGACTCTTTGTCCCTTTAAAACATTCTTTCCATCAAGGAATCACAGTATTGCATCTCAGTATGTTTAGTTTTCCTCAAATATTCTTTATAATCAATACACCGAAGGGAGTCAGTACAGCAAAGGGAATGTAACATTTCCTGACGTCACCTAACACAAAACTGGAAAGATTTTGAAGGCAACAACAATAATTCAGAGAGAGCAGAGTCTGGTCACCAGTTATACACTGACTATATTTGTTGATTCTTTAATTCATCCTGCCTCTGTGCACAACATCGGGTTTGAGCTGCTCTTGTGCTACAGGGTTTTTTTCTCTTGTATTTTTTCTGAATACTGAAGCATTTTTTAAAATACTAAAAAGAGCATACAAACATGCAACTAATCCCAAAAAAAAAATCAAGCATGGCACAGTAGGAGAAGAAAGCTTCTGGGGAGAGAAAGCAAAGCTGTGTGACAGATGGAAAGGTCTCAATGGATGAATGGTACTACTACAAATAAGTAGCAGGCAGCCAGGGGGAATCAAATAATGATTACAGAAGAAAAATGAGGGTTAAAAAAATGGGGTAACAAAACTTTGGCACTGGCAGAAAATCCTAGAGCAGCAATGTATAATTTTTTTTTTTTAAGGGAGATTTAATTATATGCTCCCCACAAAGAGGGAAATCAGTAAAGACAAAGAAGCTAGACAGCTGACAAGTGAGGCAGTGTGGACAGTATAAAAAGCTCAACATGTCCTTGGAGAGGAAGGAATGTACTCCAGGATTCGGTCTGGCATGCCCCCAAACCTGAACAGATTACTTTCTAACGATCAATACCTGTAACCACCAGAGGCCTGTTGCAGAGTTTAAAAAAAAAAAAAAAAGAAAAGAAAAAATAAGGAAAAAATTCAGCTTCAAAGAGACCTGGTCCCAAGCTCACATTTTATTTTTGCCACCGGGTGCTGAGGCAAGAGCTTTGGACAAGGCTCATTTTTCATTTCTTTATAGGGCTGTGGATTGAATACGAAGTGTCGCAGCATGTTCTCAGGGCTTTGCTCTGTCCGTTTCCTGTCCCAGAGAGGAACACTCTCAAGATGACACTCGTCCCCTTTGACCTAAGCTGCTATCAGCTCTTTCATAACAGCCTGATTAATAAGTCTCCTTTAACATCTGTGAATCTTTATCCACCTATAAAGGAAAAAAAAAAAACCAACCAAACTTATTGTTTTCTTCATTTAAGACCCTTGTTCTTTGGAGACAGCTAGAAAAGCCAAAAAGATTCCTTGTTTTATTTGAAATGTCACTGATCAGCAGCTATACTCAAACACAGCTTAGCTATTTTACAGAAGAACAGTAGGCATATTTTCATGTACCATAGTATGCCTCAATCAAAATTAGCCCTTAGATTTTTCCCCATAATATAACTTAATCACAAAGAGATGCTAAAAAAATACTCTAAGATATTACTATGAATACAAAGCAATAATTCACATGTTTCTGAAGTCACAGAGAATTCTGTACAATTTTATGTCTCCTGTTACAATCCTGCCTTTCCCTCTCTCACATTTTAAGTTAATTTTCTTTTGTCTGTTCTCCCAATCATTTTTCAAATACTGAAAGGCAGTGCATGCTTTCCAGAAAGCACTGATGCGATTTATTTTTTTGCTCATCTAACTTAAGTTGCTGAAAATGACCTACCTGAATAAAGAAAAACAAGACAGAGAGGAACAGAAAATCTAAGCAGCTTTTTAAGGAAACAGCTAAAAAGAGAAAAAAAAAAAAAAAGAAAGAAAGAAAGAAAGAACTGTATTATTAATAGTAAACTCCAGGATGATGGATGAAAAGAACAACAATATCCTTTAATCATAAAGCACTAACATTCCAGCAGTGCTGGTAAGTGAGTGGAGCAGTGAAACCATTTGAGACTTAAACAGATGGATTAGGAAAGGTTCCACTGTGGGTTCCTGGATGGATTTCAAAACAGCAGCCTGATTAACTAACACACAAAAAGCAAGTGATTCTTCCAATCAATAAGCTTTTATGTAAGCATATTTGAGTTATAATATTTAAACACAGCAGACAAGTGGGGAATCAGGAATTCCTCATGCTGGGCTAACAAAGCAGTAAGTTTTACTTGAATCTGGAGATCTCCTCTTCTTCTCAGCAAACTCTCAAAGGAGTTTTAAAGCTAATGTTGTTACCACGTGTTCATCAATGTATTAACAACTCCTCACGGTTTTGTGAAAATGACAGTGAGCTCCAAATCAAAAAGCTGCTGTTTTTTTACAAATTTTTTTTTAATAGTGTTTTAGGGAGAAGTTAACTAGATTTTCGTGGAATTATGGAAACTACACATAAAATGAATCATTGACTAACTTTCCTAGTGAGCACACTTTCCACAAATAGAGAGGAAGTGCAATCAAAACCTCAGATCACAGGACTTCATGCTCTTCAGCATTAATAACATATTTTACCTAAGTAACAAATAGCAATGGCAAACAGTAATGGTTTTCTATGGATATTTTTATATATATTTAGTTTAAAATACCTTTTAAAGCAATTTAAATTAGATTAAAACTTTTAAGGAATAATTGGCAATAAATTCTATGTCTCATGCTCTTTCTTAAGTGCATAGAGTTGCAGACAGAAGTATAATATTTGTTAAAGGTTTTTAAAAGAGACCTAGAATTGATTTTTTCATAAGACAGTATTATTATATGGTCCAATATTTTGTAAAGTTCCAAGGACAAAAACAGACACCAAAAGGGAAAATTTCAGACTTCTATATGATATTTGGATACTTGGGGGATGCTGTATAGCACTCCATTTACACCAGAATCAAGAGAGATGCAGATTTATACTGATTAAATATCTAAGTTTGCCTTTCCAGATCAAATATGACTACATGATATTTGACCTTAAACCTGACACTTATCCAGACAGGAATTTAGCTTATTTTGCACCATTCTTTAGGAAACACATTTCTGAGTAGTTAGTAGGTTTTCAGAAGTAGTCCATTTGAGACAAACAACTAAGCAGAAGACAACTAAGTCAGAAGGTATATAGAAAAAGCACTTTATTATATGACTGTGATATCACAGGACTCTTCACGGCTGTCACCAAATTACATCCACATGTAAAAAAAAAAAAAAGAGGGGACAAGGAAAAATACATTTAACATATACATGCCAAATCCAACAGAATATTGTGGGATCATGCACTGAATGTGAATCTCTGCTTAGCTTAGCTAACCCATTAACCCAAATGGATTTTCAAGAGATTAATAAGAAAAATTATTAGTTTGGTATCAACACGCACATTTGAAGAATGCATCCTTAGAGTCTCATAACTCAGCCAGAACAAAACAGCTTTTAGCAGGACTAATGAAAGACACACCTGGAGTTTAAGGACTATGCTGCCACCAAATTTGCACTGTTTTCCACTCTGCAAAGTTGTCCCAAGGTTAGAACAAATTTTTGTGAAGAAATATTTAACTATCAACATTTTTTTTAAATGGCCAAGGAAATTAATAACAATTCCTTCAAGGCTGATGATATTTTCAGCCAAAAAAAAATCTCATATTTGACCAAGTAAGAAAGAACTTTTCAGGTCTCCTGTTTTTCAAGACTCTGATTTTTCAGAATCAAATGTCTCCTTTAGTTATAAATACGTCCTGCATTTTGCCAGTGTGTAAAGTAGTCATTAGATGTGTAGTATTTGTCACTAATTTCTTGCCTGCTAGATGCCAGTTTGTAATTGCCTGTTGTGATATCTCAAGGACTTCACTCTGGCCTGCAGTATTAGACTGTTGTGGTGCTGGAACTGTGCTTCTTTGCATCAAGGAGTCTGGACTCCAAGACCTGCAGAGCTGCTGGCTTTTCTGGCTCCCCTCTAAATCGCCCAGCTAGCTCCTCTGCTTAGTACATGTGTAGGTCTGAATATATGTATATATTTGCCTTGAGGTTTAAAATGGAAATGTTCTTCACAAATTGAAAAAGGATATTGGGGGATAAAATGCCTACAGCCCTGAAAGTCTATTAGTGTACACTATAAGAACAGTGTCTTTCAGTCCCTGGGGTATGACCCTCACAGGATGAAATGTCATTGTCAGAGTGACTAAACAGTTGACAGAAGCATGTAGTAAACCCACAGTATTCAACAGAAATCTCTGAAAGCAGCAGAGACATCCTTCTGATTTTCTGAGAGAGTTCTTCGTCTTTCTCAGACTAAAACCCTCTTCTTCCTTCTCAGTCTATATACCAGTTGCAACCTCAAAGTCTTTCTTTTTCTCTTACTAGTCTGAACTCCAGACTGGAGGAGGAGGAGAAGGGTGACAAGAAGTCCCATTTATGCCTTTCCTTTGGGCCAAGTTGTCACTAACTCAGTCCCCACCATCAGGACACGCAGCACGTAGTGTTTGGAGTGATGGCAGCATAAATTCTCTCTGCTTTTTCTACTTTTTTAAACTCTGACATTTTGTGACGATCTGAGGGCATGTTTACAAGCAGTAAAAATACACTGATGTCATAAATAGACTACAATCCAGATGCTATGATTCAACTTCAGCTGCCAATTACTGCTATTTTGAATATAAACAAATCTGGAAGTAAAAACATTAAAGTAAGGACATAAAATACATTAAGTAGAATATTTTTAAGTCTTAGTGTATGTGTGTTTTTTTAGACACTACAGATGCCAACAAAGAAAAAGAGTTCTTACCCACAATTAGAACAGTAAATAGTATTATACTCTATGTAGCTCCTAGGAGTTCAGTCCCCCACAGTGATCAGTGAGATGCTTCACACTGCCGCGGTAGGGCAGTTCAACATTTCAGCCTTTTGCTGTAAAAATTAACCCTGTTTTTTTCTAATGCATTTTGGACTCTTTTCACAGAAGCCCACATTGCATGAAATTCACAGGCCCCCACAGAGATAAAATAATTCTCCCTTTTGGTGCACCACTGAGGAATGCTAAAAATAGTTGAACATACTAGGAAAAAAAAACCAAACCTCCTTTGGGGACCACAGTGTCTTTGCCTCACTAGAAAGAAGAAAACAGATATGCATATATTTGTACAATTACATCAAACTTCTGTATAATATACTAAGTAGTTATGTAGTCTACATTTCAGAGAATCCTGAATCTCAAACCTAATTATTGTACATCTTGTCTATTCCAGATGTAGAAGAACAGCGCATTAATTTCAATTGCTGAGTAACTAATAGCCATTACTTCCATTTACTGTGAAAACATTTAATACCGACATGTATAAGAAGCGTGTAATTTTATGTAATATATACAGATATATGTGCACACATCTAAATGCAGATGCTCTTATATGCAGATGTGTGCATACAATTTTTTTTGCTGCTAAGAAAAGATGTCCTCGTTGTCATCTATGTCTTCTTATCTGACTTCAGCTCGTGATTTAGCTGAGTGGAGTCCAGCATCAGGGGCATAATTCTTACATCTAGAGGCTGGATTGACCTGAACCTGAGACAATTGCAGGACAAAGGTTTTTCATTAAATCCCTGCTGATTAGCCCTAAAAATGACATTGGTGACCTTGGAGACAGAGCTAGGAGTTTTCTTCAGTAGGAGCATTAAAAATATGAAAGAGTTACAGTTCTGATGTGTGTGTATATATGGAGTTCTCAACACTCTGCCCTGCTCTACTTTCTTCTGAGCTATTTTAGGAATATTTTTAAGTAAGATGTTGCAACAATGAGACTTGAGATACATTTAATCTTAAACCATATATGTATACTAGAGTACATTGGAGAGACATTGAATGACACTTTTATAAACAGCACAAAAAATTCACCTGAAGTCAAACAAAGAAGGTGTGTGTTCATTACTGGCTGTGGTAAATTTCTTTCGGGATGCTGTGTGTTTTAACAGCACTCTATTCCTGCCTATATGCCTCTCTGAGTGAAAACAGTTTTATTAGATGTTGCCACACCCTTCAGATTACATCCCTACAAACAAACAAGATATTACTTAGTGCCAAAACATTCGTATCGGTACTGAATAATCATCACTGAAGCAGTCAACATTAAGCATCCAGAAAAGGTTGACACTCAGAAACATTTAGGTAGCTACAGATTTCCCATTGTCTGAAAAAGAAAGGAAGTTTTATAACTGTTTTTCATCTACCCGCAGAAATATTTTTTTCCCTATTTAATGAAAACACGGCGCTTACATATAAGACGCCTTCAACTTATCTTTGCAAAAAGGATATTTAGGAAAGTTAGATACTACATCTATATGTAGCACACATTTTAACATTCATTATAGATGAATGTAATCATGGTTTTGTCCATGCAAATGTTGCTGTAGCAAATGTAGTGAACACTGTGTTGTAATGAGATATGTAGGTCATATCATGGTGAAAGACTGTAAGGTTTAGCCACTGGATGCATTTGCAGGTGTGAAACATCTCAAAGGCTCCGTTCTGATTAGATGAATTTCAAATTCTGTGACAAGCATTAACATGCCCTGTGCAGTATTGGGTGTTGAGCACACAAAGATATTTATAAATTCTGCTTCATGCTCTTAATATTAGGGTAATCAGTTTGCTCTTTCCTTTTCATTTGTCATATTTATTTCATGTAGCACAAGAGATTGCCATTTCCAAGTATCCATGTTTCCTTGGCTTAAGAAAAAAAATAACTTATGTTTTCTACCCATAGTACATCTGTCCCCTAGCCGCTGAGTTCACTATAATCTCTAAATCATGAGGTCCAAGGCAACAGAAGATTGATAGATTTTCACTTTGCTTATTCTTTCTATAACCTGCTGGTTTTCATAATCATAATTTTTGGATTTTTGCACCAAATCAACCTTAACTCAGAGGAGAGGCTTTAATAACATGTCTAGGATTTCCCTGCTTCTGTAGTCAATGGTCCAATGGCCAATAAAAGAATGTGCTAGGCATGGCCTCTGCCTTTGACCCCCCCAGGCCTCACGAGCCCTGCACCTCCCTTCAGACCTACCAACCGGAGACAATCTAGGGCGTGTGCCCACAGCAAGTCTCAAGCCACTGCATTTGTTGCAAGATGCCTTCACACTGTTTCAGTGCTCCACTTTTCTGCATCTTAATCTGACTCTCCTCCTAAAAAGAGCCTAGAGTTACTCAAGTCTGAATGACATTCCTAATCCACCAGTAGGCAGGGCTGAACCACAGCTCAAGGCTTCCCTTATCCCTTAGTCCAGAAATGAAGCTTGGTATCTCTCTCAGAAGAGCCTGTGCTTTATCTAGGCCATCAAGTCAGCCACAAAACCATGCAAGTTAATTGGAAGCACTAAACTGAGAAGGATTCTTAATCAAGCCATGACCGCTATTAGCAACTGAGTAATGGGGGAAAAGGTGGATAATAATTTTTTACTGTACATAATGATTGTCTTAAATTTGCACATTAGACAAATCCTCAAAGAGTGCATAGGGTCACCAGAAATCCTGATCTGAGGTTCAGGAATTGCACAAATACACACACAGCTTACGTGAACCAGAAAAACAAAACCTGTCCAAGATCCTAAAAGCTCCCAAATCGACATGCAGCTTTAATGTGAGCAACTGTAAGATGATTTATTTTTTCAGATCAAATACACAAAGTTCTGGGTGTAATTCTGTTAAGCAGTTTTACATCTTGCCACTAGGACTTTTTTTCCTCTGTACTAAGCTTTAATATCCTTTCAAATGCATTAATGCATCCCTAGAACAGATGCTTAGAGACTACTGCATGCTTTGAATATTTCCACTTTAAAAATGGCTTTCAATACTTACTGAGACTTTATGTGCCACCTCTCTGGCACCAGAGCTTGTAAAACACTAAGGGAAATGTCTCCTTGCCCAAAAACATGTCCAACAGGCAAAATCTCACTTCAGGTCATCCCACAGCCAGAAAAAAAAAGAAAAGTGGGACCATATAAACCACCTCTTGGAGGTTTATGCAAATATTTGCTTCCCTTTCAGTCAGCTCACATCTCAGGGACTTGCCTTTGAATTTCATGTGTGAACAGTTCCTGTATGCCAAAGAGAAGCTGCAGCAGTTTCTTTTGAAAAGCTTTGTGTTTGCTCCACTTCTTTTTGTCTTTCAATGTTTGTCGTAGTTTAGCCCTGCTTGGGACCAAGCTATGCAGTTTATCACTCACTCTCCACACCCTCTGAGAGCATGGAGGAGAAATGATAAAACAAAAAGGCTCAAATTTTGAAATAAGAACAGGGAGAGATCATTCAAGTTACCGTAAGGGGCAAAACAGACTCAACTTGGGGAACTTTCAAGGCCAGGCTGGATGAGGCTCTGAGCAACCTGATCTAGTCAGGGATGTCCCTGCTCCTTGCAGGGGGGTTGGACTAGATGACCTTTGAAGGTCCCTTCCAACCCAAACCATTCTATGATTCTAGGATTCTAAAACTGTTTCAATTCATTATTAATAAAACCAAAGCAGGATAATGAGAGAGAACAAAACCAACCTCCACCCCCCTCCCACCCCCCCATTTCTCAGGCTTAACTTCATTTCAAATTATCTCTACCTCCTTTCCACCCCACAAGTGGCACAGGGCGGGAATAGGAAATGGGGGTTACAGTCAGTTCATCACGCATTGCTTTATGCCACTCCTTCCTCCTCGGGGGAAGAACTCCTAACATTCCTCCCCTGCTCTATCGTGGGCTCCCTCCCATGGGCTGCAGTCCTTTGTGAAACTGCTGCAGCGCAGGTCATTTTTTTCCACGGGGTGCAGTCCCTCCAGAATGGCTGCCCCAGCACGGACCCTCCACAGGCCACAGCCTCCTTCAGGCATTCGCCTGCCCCGGCATGGGGTCCTCCACAGGCTGCAGGTGGATCTCTGCTCCTCCGTGGACCTCCATGGGCTGCAGGGGGACAGCCTGCTGCACCATGGGCTGCAGGGGAATCTCTGCCAGGAGCAGCATTACTCCTCCCCCTCCTTCTTCACTGACCTTGGCATCTGTAGCTGTTCCTCTCACAAGAAATTCTTCACAATCAGCTCAGGCACATCAGGATCTCTTCACATCTCATCTCCTCTCCATTTCTTGCAGCTGGGCTGGGCCAAGTCGGGCCCATTTGGCCACCTGGTGAGAGGCCAGAGGGTGAGGGCCGCAAGGCCCACAAGGCTCCCACCTCCCTCTCCCTGCTCCCCACTTCTTCTTGAGTTCTTTTTTTTTTTTAAAAAAAATTCATTTTCCCCTTCTTAAATATGTTATCACAGAGGTCTTATCACTGTAACTGATCAGCTTGGTCCTAGCCAGTGGTGGGTCCACCCTAGACACAGTCAAGTCCACCAGACAAAGGGGAAACTTCTACCAGCCTCTCGCAGAAGCTGCCACCGTAGCCCTCTCTGCTACACAAAACCGAGACAATGTTACGGTGCAGCTCAGTATAATGGTGGGAGTTCATGTATTAGAAGGATAAATTTCACAGAAAACAAGATACGATTTTTAGCAAAATGTTCAATACACAATGTCTGAATGTCAAGTCTGAGAATAAGCCAGGATTCTAACAAGTCTCACATACTTCCAGTTTCGTTGCAAAGAATTTGCACATGAAATATCTAAGACTGTATGTTACCATCCTATAACCACTCATAGTTCTCTAGAAGGGATGAAAAACTTTTTACTGTAATATTATTTCAAAACATGATTGATTTTGAAATCACTGGACATCTCTCAAAGTTTAGTTGAATAATTTTGGTTATCTACCCTAGCCCTTTGGTTAGGGTTTTATCTTGAAAAGACACACTGGATGAAAGTCTTGAAAATTAGTCCTGGGCACAATAGCAAATCTCCTCTAGTACTCTGGTCATATTGATGTACTAGTACACAAGTTCAGAATTATCCCATTCTCTACATGGTTCTCAGGAGCACTTTCAAAATTAGTTCTTCCTTTCCTACCAGCACTGAAGCTGCTTGGTAAATGCCTTTTGCAGATCTATTGAAATTCATGTTTTTAAAATAATAACTTTATGGACACTCCAGATAACAAAATCAGGTTCATGGGAAAATGTAGCTGACCATCTGTAACTGTAATTGTGGGTCTGAGGAGGACTTTACACCAAATCTAAGAAAATGGAAAAGCAATGTGCAAGGGAGAATGTGAGGAGAGATTTTAAATGCAAACTTGGTAAAATTCAATGCGGAATTTTGTAGTTTGATGAAAACAAAGATTAAAGCTAATAACAGGATGAGAGAAAATGGCTTCAAGTTGCACCATGGGAGGTTTAGATTGGATATTAGGAAAAATTTCTTAGAATCACAGAATGGTTAGGGTTGGAAGGGACCTTCAAAGGTCATCTAGTCCAACTCCCCTGCAAGGAGCAGGGACATCCCTGACTAGATCAGGTTGCTCAGAGACCCGGCCAACCTGACCTTGAACGTTTCCAGGGATGGGGCATCCACCACCTCTCTGGGCAACCTGGGACAGTGTTCTACAACTCTCATGCTAAAAATTTCTTCCTCATATCCAATCTAAATCTACCTCCCTCTGTTTTAAAACCATTACCTCTCGTCCTGCCACAACAGCCCCTACTAAACAGCCTCTCCCCATCTTTCTTGTAGGCTCCCTTGAGGTACTGGAAGACCGCTATCAGGTCTCCCTGGAGCCTCCTCTTCTCCAGGCTGAACAGCTCGAACTCTCTCAGCCTGTCCTCACAGGAAAGGTGCTCCGGCCCTCTTATCATCTTCATGGCCCTCCTCTGGACCTTCTCCAACTGGTCCATGTCCTTCTTGTGTTGGGGGCTCCAGAACTGGACACAGTACTCCAGGTGGGGTCTCACCGGGGCAGAGCAGAGGGGGAGAATCACCTCCCTCGACCTGCTGGCCACGCTTCTCTTGATGCAGCCCAGGATGCAGTTGGCCTTCTGGGCCGCAAGGGCGCATTGCCTGCTCATGTTAAGCTTCTCATCCACCAGCACTCCCAAGTCCTTCTCCTCAGGGCTGCTCTCAATCCATTCCCCGCCCAGCCTGTATTTGTGCCTGGGATTGCCATGACCCAGGTGCAGGACCTTGCACTTGGCCTGGTTGAACTTCATGAGGTTAGCACAGGCCCACCTCTCCAGCCTGTCAAGGTCCCTTTGGATGGCATTCCTCCCTTCCAGCATGTCGACAGCACCACACAGCTTGGTGTCATCAGCGAACTTGCTGAGGGTGCACTCTATCCCACTGTCCATGTCACCGACAAAGATGTTGAACAGGGCTGGGCCCAACACGGACCCCTGAGGGACACCACTCCCTTTTCTTAATCGAAAGGGTTGTCAAGCATTGGAACAGGCTGGCCAGGGAAGTGGTTGAGTGACCATTCCTGAAGGTGTTTACAAGATGCTTAGGTGTGGCACTTAGCAGCATGATTTAGTGGTGGATTTGACAGTGCTAGGTTTATGGTAGGACTCAATGATCTTAAGGGTCTTTTCCAACATACATGATTCTATCATTCTATGATTCTAATAAAAATCAAATTGATTGTCCAAGCAATGTAGGGATGGGTTTAGGAAAGCCAAAGCCTATCTGAACTAGAATTTGGAGAGGGGCTTAAAGGGCAGCAGGAAGGGCTTCCACAGGTGTATCAGCAGAAAAGGAATACAATGGAAAATTTGGGCCTACTGCTGAATAAAGCAGTGAACTTGGTGACAAAGGACACAGAGAAGGCCAAGGTATTCAATGACTTCTTAGGCTTCAGTTTAACTGGTAACGTTTGCCCTCAGAAATTCCAAGTCCTTGAGACTAGTGGGAATCTGCAGCAAGGAATATTGACCCTTGGTGGAGGAGGATGGCTAGAGAACACAAAGAAGCTGGACATACACAAGTGCTGAAGGACCTAAGCAATGTGATTATGAAGCCACTCTTGATTATTTTTGAAAGGTTATGGCAACTGGGGGAGGTTCCTGACAACTGGAAGAAAATAACTGTCACTTGTGTCTTCAAGAAGGGCAAGAGGGAGGATCTGGAGAACTATAAGTAAATCAGCCTCATCTCAGTCCCTAGGAAGGTGACAGAGAAAATAATCGTGGAAACCATCTCCAAACATATTAAGGACAGGAAAACAACTGAGAGAGGTCAGCATGGATTTACAGAGGGGAAATCTTATCTGACTAGCCTTGGAGACCGGACCATCTCCACAAGTTCTATCTCGTTTTTCTCCGATTCTGTAATTTTATTGAATGATAATGGGAAATAATTTATCCACAGAACATATGCAATTAAAATGTTCGACTCATGTCATCAAGCAATGGTTTCCTACTCCTGGCTTTAAAGTACAGGAAAATGGGTAACATCTTGCATTTACACTATATGGTGCTTTTCTTTGTTGGCTCTGAGAGGCAAAAAACTAAGAGTAAGCTGCATCACTTTAGGCAGGAAGGACTGCAAATGTCTTCTTTCAACTTTCTCTGAAGAAGAGCTGCATGTACCACCCTGATGAAGTTGATCCATTTGGCATGCTGGATGTGGCTTTGGTGGAAAAAGACTAATAGGTCTGACTATTGTCTGTTTTGAGGCCATTGTGTTCAGAAATGCATGTAGTTTGGTGAGCAGCACTAGGTATCTATAACTGAAGAGACATGCTGTGGTAGTTCAGCCCCGATCGGGACCAGACTACGCAGTCTCTCTCTCACTCCCCCCACCCTCCGAGAGAACAGGGAGAGAAAATATAAGAAAAACGGCTCGAGGTTTGAGATAAGGACAGGGAGAAATCCTTAAAGTTACCATCACGGGCAAAACAGACTCGACTTGGGGAAAACTATTCATTTATTACTAAAACTAGCAGGATAATGAGACAGGGAACAAGATAACCTCCCCCTGCCCCTCCCTCTTCCCAGGCTTAACATTATCTCCACTACCTTCCCCACTGCCCCCCCCCCCCCGGCCCCCCAAGAGGTTCAGGGGGGAATAGGGGGTTGCAGTCAGTTCATCACGCGTTGTTTTACGCCGCTGCTTCATGGTCGGGGGAAGAACTCCTCACATTCCTCCCCTGCTCTGTTGTGGGGTCCCACCCACGGGCCACAGTCCTTCGTGAAACTGCTCCGGCGTGGGTCACCTCTTCCACGGGGTGCAGTCTCTCCAGAATGGCTGCCCCAGCGGGCCCTCCACGGGCCACAGCCACCTTCAGGCATCCACCTTCCCCGGTGTGGGGTCCTTCACGGGCTCCAATTGGATCTCTGCTCCTCTGTGGACCTCCATGGGCTGCAGGGGGACAACCTGCCCCACCATGGTCGTCACCACAGGCTGCAGGGGAATCTTGGCCAGGAGCTGCATTACTCCTCCCCCTCCTTCTGAACTGACCTTGGCGTTTGCAGCCGTTCCTCACAACAGGCTGGCAGATGTCTCTCAGAATCTTTTATACATCTTATTCACTTCTCATCTCCTCTCCACTTCTTGCAGCTGGGCTGGACCGAGTCGGGCCCTGTTGGCCGCCTGGCGAGAGGCCAGAGGGTGAGGCCTGCAAGGCCCATAGGCCTGCGCCTCCCCCTCTGCGCCTCTGCCCCCACTCAGCTTCTTCACATCTTCTCTTCTCTCTTTCTCTTTTTTTTTTTCTGTTTTCCCCTTCTTAAATACGTTATCGCAGAGGCGTTATCACGGAACATTCTGCTACCAATCGGCTTGGCCTTGGCCAGCAGCGGGTCCGCCCTAGCCCTGGCTGAGTCCACTGAACAAAGGGGAGCGACTTCTAGCAGTTTCCTACAGAAGCTACCACCTTAGGCCCCTCCTCAGTAAACAAAACCACGACACATGCACAGGAATCAAGGACGTGGGACTTTGCGGTCTATGCTGACCATGGAAAAACCCTCAAAGTGTGGACTCTACAATAAAGTGCTAAAGACAAACACTTCTTAACACATTTTTTCTGTGTAAGTGGCAACTCAAAGGACCTTATGCAGTAAGTAAGGACAAACTAACTCTGAGAAGGAAGAGCAGAGCTATAAGCTTGTAATATATAATGCCAATAAGTCAACGTATTGAGGAAATATAGCTATAAATTTCTTAAAAACATGCTTTTTTCTTTAAGTTACATTATACTTCATGTTTTCTTGTGACATCTATTTTTAACTACAGTGTGCTCTAAAGGCAACATTTTAGAATGGTCCAAATTAGGCTAAGGTGATTACCCACATTGTACAATTTACTACTGTTTTATTAATGCAAGATTAAAGATAATACTTTATTGGAAGAGGTAACAGCAGAATTAACCTCTATTTACCTTGACATAATAAAGATTTAATAAAACATGGGAAAATGTCAATGAACAGCGTAATTATTCTAACATGAAATTTAAATGTAACTTAATTCTGTATTCTGCATGTTTAATGCCTTAAGATTAGTCATCATTGTTCTTTTCTCCCCTCTTCCAGTGCATATTTAAAAATATTTCAAGCAGCCTCAGACGACTTGCTTATTAAATGTATCCTAATTTATTTTCAAATTCAGAAACGTTAACCCAAAAACCCAACTGTTTTTTGAAAGAAATTCACCAAAACCCTGCAACCAATATATATCTCCATATCTCACCCTTGTCCATGTTTTTTACTGTTGAATCAAAGAAGATTCTTGTTTGGTTTATATCCCGCAGTTTTATTACATCAGACAGGCATCAAAGGGGCAGAACACATAGGATTGAAAAATAACACAGCTGCACTTTGCAATGGAGTGTTCTGTATCTGGCCGTGTTTTGTTGTTCATGTAATACTTTTCAATAAACAAAGATGTCAATCAACTTTCTTTGCGGCACATCACATTTCAGATTTAAACCACTTCAGACACAGAGCTGCCCCAAGCTCACACATTTAACAGATAAAAATTCAGCTTTCTGTCAAGATAGAATATAGTATCGATTGTAGACTGTATTTAGGCTGGTGTCTGTTGGAGCTATATTACTTTCAAACTCATACAAAGTCCACTGTGGAGACATAATGCAAAATGTGTTCCTTTTCTAGTGTAAATTTTTTTTTAAATGTTCTGCATTGATTAATGGCAATTTCTAAATAAATGACAAAAAAAAGCAGCCAGAGCTAGACTCTATCCAGAAATCAGTGATGGGGGAGTTACAAAAACACGATAGTAATCATGAAAACTTTGATCACTTGATTTGATTCTAGTGCTTTGTAAATTAGCATAATTATTCAAACAGGCTTCATTAAAAATCACGACTGTACAAGTCCTTCAGTTTAATGATCCAAGAACGTACAGAATGAGCTAAGCTTTAAATAAATACATCAACTTTGTACTAGATGGCCATGTCAGAGACTGGCGGGTTATTTGCTTTAAAAATAAATACTGAATGCACTCTTGTTCCCTGCACAGTGTAAGAGACTGATGACTTGCTAAAAGGTGCAGAGTGCCAGCTAGTATATTTTACTGTTTATCCTCACATCCACCTGAACTTCTCTTGGGATCCTGAAAGGTTAGATACGATGTCACTCCTAAGCTACTGGGAGATTGGCATAAAATCCCAGTAAATCTCCAACTAATTACATTTGAACTGTAGGTGTCACAGGTGATTTTGAACTTTAAAGGTTGGCAGAAGTTTGGCAGTCCTTAAAGTGGCCCCACATTCTATGATACTTGTTTCCTACAAAATTAAAAGGAATCAACAGGCTGCAGAAATCAAACATATATAACCAAGTAAGTAAAGTACCCTGTTTATTAATACACAATGTCCCAGAAAAATCAAAGAAATACACTTATCCATGACAACCAAAATCATTGAGAATGTGCTGACATTCTCCTAAAACTGTAGCTGACAAAACACCAGTTGGCAGCACTGGGGGGTTGAGAGAAACTTAACAAATTTGACAGAGGAAAAGTAAAACAAATTCCAAGTTAAGTTGTCACTCTCTGCTTAATTCCCTGTATATATATCAAGCCATGGCAGGGCAGCTCTTGTGTGTTGCTGTGAGTCAGCTTCCCGTTAGATTGTTAGTCTTAATCTGGCTGTTTAGTTTGGGACTTTTTTTTTCTACAGTATTAGATAATTGAGAACCAACATTTTACTCACCTACAACAATTATCTCTGCTGCAAAGTATCATTTTACGGCCCACCATTTCTACAAAAAAAAAAAAAAACAACTCAGTTGCCCAGAAAAACAGTGCATGAAATCTCTCACTGCTGGCTTTCCAGTCATGATGTAAAGTGCCCTACTGTCCAGGCTGTGAACATCCCAGCTGTCATCCAAGCACTGTAAGATACCAAAACAAAGCCATGCATCAGCAATACCAATAGCTGGCTGAGAAACTGTTTTGTTTTAAAAATTCCGACAGAAACTTGCAAGTAACAAAATGAAGATTAACTCTTTTACATTTAAAAAAGTTGGCCTTATAGGTCTGTTAATATTGATTTAAATGAAAATACTAAAATAATTTTGACAGAAAATGAGATGGCTTCTGAGAAGGTTCTTTGTTATAAATAACTGTAATTTCAGGTATTTATTACATTTCTGCAATTTTTTTTATGGAATGTTAATACAGCTGTGGTGGATTAAACATTTCTTAACCCAGTTACAGATTCTGAAGACTATATGTTTCGTACCCTCTACATGTTGTTAGCCATAGTTTGCAGAGAGGCAATTCTCTGGAAAACCCTTGCACTAAATGTTTTCTTTCAACAGCCAGGATTTTGTAGTGTAGTGGAGAAAGACACAGATTATTGCAAACTCCCAAATTGTGTGGCAGACAGGATTCTACAAATGATCATGCACACTCTGGTATTGTTTGCTGCTCCTTAGGGAAGAGAAAGCTTCATGTTTATCAGGTCACTAAGAAAAAGAAGTTGAGAATAAAAGAATAAGCTTGCCTTGGTTTATCAAAGCGAGGGTCAAAACACTTAGAGTTGCAAATAAGGAAAATTAATTTCAAAAGAAAGACCACAAATAAGAAAGAACCTCTCTAAACATATGTGTCAACTGAGGGCTATGTGAATTACTTCACCATCTCAGCTACCCTGTGGGGCTGGCCACAAGAATTTACTGCAGAAGACAGGACGGGCATGCTCTGGAGTGATCCTGGTGCTATGAACACTCTCCACTTTTTAAATTAGGCTATTCAGTCACTCACTCTCCCATTGGAAAGTGGCAAAATATTAAGAAATGAAAATGTTGATTACATTCTCTTTCCTCCTCCATGCTGTAATTTCCAACCACTTCTTTTCCTGGCCCTGAGAGTGATCAAGCACTATAACATCACATGGCAGTGCAGAGGATTAGAGCATTTCCCACCACCCTACCCCAACTCAATTAACCTCTTTTAATTAATATTTCTGCTGTGTTGCTTAATTTGCACTTCTTATGCTGGCTTCTCATGGCTTTTTTTTCACCCTTTTGAAGACACACAGGTAAAATTTGTCAGTAACAATCTTTGGAAAACAACACTTTAGTAATCATCTTTTTTACATGATAATTGTTACTCTGCCATGAATTTAGCATAAAGATACGCATGATATAATCAATGGAGAAATTTAGAATTAGAAGCTTGAACTCAGTGGTATGCATCCATATACCCAGGTTATTTAGGGAGATCCTATTGGGAATCTTATCACAGGGCTACAAAATAAATAAATAAATAAATAAATAAAAGGTCCCTCCTTACTATCATACCAATGTAAGAGATTTTTCAGTTTTAGTCTTTAGGTGAGATTTTCTTACAGTAACACAATACTATTTTTTCTGCTGACCGCAGAGACAACATACTTGTTGATGCAGGAACCCTAGATCAAATGATAGCTCAGAGACTATTTTAAATTTATGTAGCCTGACTTTTCAGCCTACAGGTCATTCAAGCTAAACATTTCATTAATGAAACACTGTCAATATTTCCCTGATATTGCCACAAGTTGCCATATGGCATTATTCCAGTGTCAGATTTTCACACATTAGTGACTAGGAAATCAAGTATATTCCCCAAGTCACCTGAGGTATGATTAATTTTCTAATAGTCTTTCTGTATCAGTTTGAGAGGAAGGGTGATCTTGTACTAGGGAGGAAAGAAAGTGGCAACATTAGAAAGAAGACAGCCTTGGCTTCTTGCCTGGAGCTCTGACTTGGCCAGCTGCCCCATGCAGAAACCTTTACTATCCTACAGCCCAAATAACATGGCAGCAGCAAGGCAGCAGCTTGTAATCTACTTTGAGCAGAAATAATGGTGACGTTCAAACAATTCCATGAAAACCTCTGTGAGAAACAGGAGGTAGTGTTGAGGGTAAAATAAAGGTGAACCTGTTGCGTATACTGGGTTAGGGATGAGGACCTGTCAACATTTTTGAAAGTTAAAGCAAAGTTAGGAAAAAAAACAGTATTGAAGACTTGATAGAGGTATCAGATACTCAAGGATGTCCAGTTTTAATACCCCTTTACTAGGTCGAGTATTAAGGCAAACTTTCATGCATATGAAATGAAAAAAAGTTGGACAGATTTGGCATCTGAATGGGTCCAGATCTGCTCAACATCAGGCAAACATGGAAATCTTAGCAATGAGGGAATGGCTCTCGGTGAGATTGTCATCACCAACCCACTCAAACCCTCCAGTCTAGAGCAGTTATTCTTGTCATAGAGTAACTGCCTGTCCTAATAGAATAAAACACATCAACCACCCACAAACCGGCAGACTGACAGAGCAATTAAACAACTTTCAGGACCCAAGTTTTGTGAAAAAAGAAAGCTTTATAAACTTGCTTATTTCCCATTTCCTCACATTGCTTAGCATTTTTGAGGCATCTGCAATGAAAGAACCAAACTGCTAAAACAATTTAAATGTAAAATTTGTAAAATAATTTTCTTGCTGACTAAGCATATATTGAACAGCACCACTGCTGAAATGCAACAGTTGAGTTTTAAGCCCCGAAACACCGAGATTCGTAATGGAAATGCTGACAAGAACACTAACCACTGCAGATCTGGCAGTGCTGCTACAATACACATCAGGTAAGCAGTACTAGTCTCGCACACAAATTAGACTGCCTAATGTATGAATGTCCACTATGTCCTTCTAGCAGGAACTTCATTATCAGAAAGTTGGTTCAGGGTACTAAGCATGCGAATAGTGAAAATGAATGTCAAAGACAGTCCATTCAACACATTAATTTCCAGTTTCAGGGAGACAGGCTGTGCACAGCAAGACAGACAGAGAGAGACACAGAGAAACGAGCCTTAGCATTATAAATCTACAACACATATTTAACTCATCACATCTCTTACGCTATTTTTCAGTTGTTGTCAAAGTTGCATAGGCAATGTTTTTATACGCCTGTTTATTTATGTCTGACTTTCTCTCAGTGCAAATTAGCCTTGCTGCAGAACAAAATTTTGCTCATGATGGGAAGGACAGCGCTGTCCCTTTCTGTAATGTTTTTCCCGTTCACTAGGGGATCAAGATTGCTGAGCCATTGGCAAAGCTGAAACCAAAGACTTTAAATGCAGAATATTTACAAAGAGGCAGAATGGAAACCCAGCTCTGTGTAAGTGGAAAATCACACACTGGAAAGGAAGGTGTCTGTAAGATCAGCCATTACAGACCCTAAGATTACTCTGGTGAAAATAACAGAAAAGTACTTCTAAGTGCTCTTTGCCAGCAGTGAAGCAAAGCAGAAAGAGACACACTTTAGGGGAAATAGGCCCCCCATGTAATGCCGATACCAAACTACAGAAGGATCTGTTAAATGAGAGCAGTTGGAGAAGTTATGCCACCAGCTCAGTTGCCCACCAAGCGTGAGCCCATCCTCTTCCCTCACCAACCTGCTTGTGCAGAAGAGGCATTCCTGACCATGCTGGATGCAGCATGATGGGAAACCATAGCAGTATGAGAAGAAGCTGGCAGAAGGGACAAGAAGCACTTAGTCACACATTTGGCATACACCAAGAACAGAATCATGTTCTGTAGCATTCAGGAAAAAAAAATTATACTTAGGCTCTAAAAGCCAGTGCAGCTTTGTTTACATCTTGAACAACAGTGTTCTGGTGCATTTAAGTCTACTAATTAAACTGATATTTGACTAAAATAAAATTTTGTAGTGCCTATACAAACATGTTTAATACCTCAATGCATAATTCCATAGAAGTTGTATGAATTTTACACATACATTTCTCAAGAAATATTATTTTCATGCAATCAATGAGTGGATGTGAAACATTTTGTTCTTTCTAAATGGGCACCCAGTGTACATGCTGTTTGAGGTTAGAGACCTAGTTGTCTGATCAAAACAGCATTTTTTATTGTATTCATTTGTACTTTCCAGCAATGTTCTGATACAATAAAAGTATAGCTTTTGTCATGGCACTTATTCATCTAGATCCATAGCATATGTACAGTGTTGACAATAACAGAGACTGGAGAAAAATATTATCCAACCATATTCGTATTTGCCAAAGGAGTTGATCTTTCTTTTTTAAAGAAAATTTTTAGACACATCTTACTTTCTCACTTCTCATTTTGATCACTGTGAGCAAAGGTGACCAAGACAGGAACCAAAGCCTCAAAATTCAGATTTGATCTGAGCCCAGATTTAAAGCTTGGAGATACTTTAAGATGCTTACTTCAGGATTTTGGCTTCTATCCTTGTAGAGATGAACTCTCACCACATAGTGCAGATGACGGTATAAGGCCCAGCTACAAAATCCATAGGTCCTTTTCATTCAGGGTGATTAGGCAGAATTATAGTCACAAATCTTTGTAATATTGCATGCATCCCCATGGTTGGTGTGATAGTGTAGCTGAATAATGCTCAGATCAGATGGTGTTTAGTAACCAAACTGCATCACACTTTTCAGATCAACAGAAAGAACCTGAGCTAGACTGAAGAGGAGAGCATCCAACCAATCTATAAAGTTTCTATTTCTTTAAAGCAGAAAACATCAGGAGTGGGTTGTTAGATGAATTTAGCAGCAGGGAAGCCTGCAGCTCATCAGCTTTCTCTTCCTCAAAAGTAGGTACTTATTGCAGTCAAGAGGAATTATTGCTGGGGATCTCTGGGCACAGTGATGTTTTAGTTATAAAAAAGTCTGAACAATGCAATTGCACCCCCACAATCATCCCTTTTGTTTCTCCACTACAATAATATACTTCTTTATGATGTGCAAAGTTTATACTCTGATTGCCAAACTATTATCCATGGAAAGAGACAAACAAAATAATGGCTAGTATTGCTTGTCAGGTGGACAAAGCAAACCTCAGCTAGGCACACAGACTGAGTTCATTTCTTTCCTTCTCATACTTGCTCCATCTCAGTTTCTTCATGGGAACGGTTTTGTGTAGAATGTTGTTCATTTACTTTTGATGTACGTAAAGTCTTCATCACAAATTAATATTTTGCTTCAAAAAAAGACCATTGGTGAAATCCTCGTCATGCTATTACAAACAGGCCCCTTCTCTTTAGCTCACATGTGTCTCAATCGTTTAAGTATTTTCACAAGAGTTTTCTCAGTAAGGTCCAGATAAAGAAGGAGACCTTAACAAAACCTGAAGACAAAGCTCTCGGAAGTCCTAACCTGAATGTGAGCACACCCATGCTGTCACCCTACAACCCTATGAGAAAATGCTGGTGTTTCCTCGCAACCATTGTGGATCTTGGATCAGGCTTGGGAGCAGTAACTCCTAGCCTCTGCTGGGCATCTCTCATTCTTAGCAGATAAGTGGAGCAGAAGGAGAGATTTATGGAGAGATTTCCATCAGTGTCCACACATTGCCAGCAGCGAAATTGTAGACAGTCAGCCTTTCTAGTAACTATTATGGCTATTGCACAATCAGTCTACCCTCCACATCAAGGATGAAATATCCTGCCATCAGCAGCGCTGAGCAGCACTGTAAAGTAGCAAATTGACATAAAGATCAGCAATGAAAGGAAACTGGCTGTATTGAGGAAGGCCTGTAAGCAAAAGAGAAACAGAAATCTAACACTTCAGAATGAAAATATTCCTTAATTTTTTTCCTTATTAGATATCTGAACAAGTTAGAGAAGAAAAGCTACTTTTAAGTCAAATGCCAAAATGGTCATTTCAGGAGAAACGATTAACAGTGACAGAAATAATCACACTTCACCCCGCTGCTGATTTTATTCTTGAATGTTCTGGGTTTGTACAATATTGCAAGCCTACAAGAGCAGAAGAAAGGATTGGACTTCCATTTTCTGTTCTGCTACTCCCTGGTTGGAAGACAAAAAAAAATGTTCCCAACCTCTCAATATTTTTTTTATCTATAATGTGCAAAACAGATACAATAGAATAGAATTTAACTGTGACGTTTAATTAATATACGTAAAGCAATAGGAGATTAGTGGACAATAAGAATTGTATATTTGCAAAGTACATATTTTATCCCCTACAAAATACATGTGTCAACATTTGAAGGAAACTCAAGATGCCTCTTTTTCTGCTTTTGGAATGAACCTGTTTCCCTTTTAAAAATGTGTTCCATTTTATAGCCATCTTCAGAGACTGGTTCTCCCTATTTCCTTGCTGATTAATGCCTGCAAAATACTGCTGTGTTTAAAAAGCTGGCACAAATGGCATGAGGACTGCCCTGAAAGTAACCGTTTGAAAGGCATGTTATTCACACGATACTGATAAATCCCAGTATTGTTTTCCTTGGGTTAAAAGGGGCTTCTTCCCGTACCATACAAATAGCATAAAATACGCAAATGAATCTTGCATTCAACAAGTCAAATATTTTGCATGTTTAATTTACAAGTTAACAAAATTCAAACCATTTTAAAGGCTACAACCATGCCATAAAATAAAAGACATTGCACAGGGCAGAAGCTGTACCATTGCTCATTGATAAATTATTTTCTGGAATTCACATTAACAACCACATTACTGAAGTGCTCTCCAGTGTTACAGTTCAAGGTAATACGTGACAGATTTGAACATTCTTAAGAAAATCTCCAGAGTGTGTAGATCGCAGCTTTGCTCACTGGGAGATTACAGTGGCTTTTATATCTGTTACAAATGTGCAGTTATACTGATAACTTCAAAAGTGGAATATTACATATCATGCTAAAATTCTCTACCAGCCTGTTATGTTGTTTTTTTCTTTCTTCCTTGCTTTTTTTTTTTTTTTTGGTCTTTTTTTTTTTTCTTCTTTTTTTTTTCATTTAGCTATTGCTGGCTTGCCAGAGATCTTGAACTTGAGAAAGGTTAGACATCACAATGCTGGAGCAGTTTGTGAGCATCAGCAGATTTAGCTTGTAATTTCATTGATCTATGTGGGCTTGCTGTTTGCAAACCAGCTGCTGCACTGTTTCCCCACAGCTACTGATCTGAGTAGCATTGATTTTTTCCCTTACATTAACATAGCATTACTTCTTTAATGGGCAATAAATGACTGGATGTAAATACAAACAGAGCTGCAACAACAAAAGAGAAAAAAAAACCACATTAGTCCTTTTTATTTAAAGAATTCTATTAATATTTTCCACAAAAAAAAAAAATTAAAAGCATGAGTTACTGATCAAGATAAATACTATTTTTAGTGGTTTTATTTCCAGACATTTGTTTTGCCAAGAAATCATCTTTTTTTTCTTACTACGTTTACTCATAGTTCAAAATGTTGCATCTTACAAAGATTGCATTTTTGCATCAGCATAAATGGTAAAATAGATTCTTTTTAGGAAGAATTACAGAAAGTAACAGAAAATATTCTCTTCATTGTGCTTATACTAAAACTAGATGAACCCATATCAGTTTTGAAGGAGACATGATCTGTTAGCTCTCACTTTTTTACCCCTAAAAAAACCTGAATGGACTTCAGTTTTGATAGAGTGGATGTGACACCTGCAGTACAGCAGGAACTGAGTATCTCACATAGAATATGCTTAATATAAGGTCATGGTCTCACCACATGCTACTTTAGGGTAGTTTTTTAAATAATCTTACAGATTTAAAATTCAATGCAATGTAGAAAGGATGGTGGGGAGAAAAATAAAGCAAACAAAAAAGCCCCAACCAAACTCAAAGCCCAAACCCCAGAACCTGTTAGCTGAGTAATTTCTGGATGAACCCAATCAGGCAAATGTTCCTGACCCTCTTTAAAAGTAGGTGAGAGCCAGCAGGGATGTCCATACCAGAAAGAGATGCAAAACTGAATGTAGTTACTGTAGACACTTCAGGAAGAGGAGATGAGATTGAGAGTGCTGGGAAGTAACGGTAAGAGCTTCCAAAGAAAACCAGCAATGGGTTACAACCTTCTGGCTGCAGATGACAGAAGGTGGCAGTGCCAGTGATTTCCTCAGTACCATAATTAAGTTAACAGCACCTCAAAAAACACAGACACTCCAGCAAGATCCAACAGGAATACGACTGTGGTAGTTCAGCCCCGATCAGGACCAAACTACGCAGTCTCTCTCTCACTCCCCCCACCCTCCGAGAGAACAGGGAGAGAAAATATAAGAAAAACGGCTCGAGGTTTGAGATAAGGACAGGGAGAAATCCTTAAAGATACCGTCACGGGCAAAACAGACTCGACTTGGGAAAAACTATTCATTTATTACTACAAACAGCAGGATAATGAGACAGAGAACAAGGTAACCTCCATCCACCCCTCCCTCTTCCCAGGCTTAACATTATCTCTACTACCTTCCCCCCACCCCCCAAGCGGCACAAGGGGGGAAGAGGGAATGGGGGTTGCAGTCAGTTCATCATACATTGTTTTACGCCGCTGCTTCATGGTCGGGGGAAGAACTCCTCACATTCCTCCCCTGCTCTGTTGTGGGGTCCCTCCCATGGGCCACAGTCCTTTGTGGAACTGCTCTGGCATGGGTCATCTCTTCCACGAGTGCAGTCCCTCTAGAACAGCTGTCCCAGCGGGCCCTCCATGGGCCACAGCTGCCTTCAGGCATCCACCTCCCCCCGGTACAGGGTCCTTCACGGGCTCCAAGTGGATCTCTGCTCCTCCATGGACCTCCATGGGCTGCAGGGGGACAACCTGCCCCACCATGGTCGTCACCACAGGCTGCAGGGGAATCTTGGCCAGGAGTCGCATTACTCCTCCCCCTCCTTCTGAACTGACCTTGGCATCTGCAGCCGTTCCTCACAACAGGCTGGTAGATGTCTCTCAGGAGCTTTTTCACATCTTATTCACTTCTCATCTCCTCTCCACTTCTTGCAGCTGGGCTGGACTGAGTCAGGCCCAGTCGGCTGCCTGGTGAGAGGCCAGAGGGTGAGGCCTGCAAGGCCCATGAGGCCTGCGCCTCCCCCTCTGTGCCTCTGCCCCGCTGAGCTTCTTCACATCTTCTCTTCCCTCTTTTTTTTTTTTTCTGTTTTCCCCTTCTTAAATACATTATTGCAGAGGCGTTATCACGGGACATTCTGCTACCAATCGGCTCGGCCTTGGCCAGCAGTGGGTCCGCCCTAGGCCTGGCCAAGTCCCCTGAACAAAGGGGAGCAACTTCTAGCAGTTTCCTACAGAAGCTACCACCTTAGCCCCCCCCCCCCACTAAACAAAACCACGACAACGACTTTCCTTTAAATATTTTTGATCAACAACTTCTTTTTTTTTTTTTTTTTTTTGTGCTAAACACAGCTTTTGTTCTGTCCATGCAGCCTGGTTACCCTGAGGAAAAGATCCAGTAACTGAACAGACAGGAATTCCTCATTCTCACGTAACCCTGTGTACTCCTACACCTAAGAGGGCAAATCATTTCACGTGCATGCTGCAGTGATATCTATTGGATCTTTGCTCAGAGAACAGATAAATTGTTCTCGCTAATACATATAGTATATAATATGGTGCTGCAGCTGAAAATAACCCATAAAATGAGTACCAAAATTCACACTTATGCAAGTTAAAAAGTATGTGTTGTCAATCTAACCAATGTCTCCTAGTCTCAGAGTCCTCTCACTTTGACTAGCCAACATTTAATGTCAGTTTTAGCAGATACAATGTCTAAACCATTAAAAATTCTATTAAGGAACACTGGTTACAATGTGAACCTTTAGAGCATCCTACTGTTAACCTCTTTACACTCTTAGGAGAAGACTTCCATTGTAAGTTTTTTGCCACCATTTATTCACTGTGAGATTTTGCCCCTTACCTCATAGTTATATTTTTCCTTTAGCAGTCTTTTATGAAGGACCTTATTGGGAATTTTTTGAAAATCCACATAAATTATGTTCACCAGGTCACCTTTATTTACTATTTTATTAACTTTTTCAGAGTACTTTAGCAGGTTAGAGAAGCATGCTGACCTTTACTGACACTGTGCAGGTTTGACCCTTTTAGGTTATACTTATCCATGTGCTGAACTACTCTATCCTTAATTAGACTCTCAATCAGTTTCCCCAGAAGCAAGGTGTGGTTCACTGGTCTTCATTCCTAGGATCTCTTTTTGGTCCTGTTTTAAAAACAGACACCATGTCAGAAATTTTCCAACCATCACTGATCTATGTCATATCTTCTTGCAAGTGTCATCTCTATTTCATATTTTATTCTGGTGAATGCAACTTACTTATTTTCCACTTTTACATGACTTTGCCAAATCACTCAGCACTTCCCTTGTAAAAGACTGTGATTTTTGCTAGTGCTGCTCCGCCTTTTACATTTTTAGTACAGTAACTACTTCTGCTGCCATCTATAAGAACGAGCAAGGCAAAAGTCTATTTAACTCTGTTGAACTCTTGTCATGATGAGTACGTAATTATGGTTTTTAATCTGAGATTTTTGTTCTTTTTAATTATTTTGCTCCTACAAGTCCTCAGATGGGCAACTATTCAATTCTTTCTTCAAAGTTATAAAATTTATTCTGTAGCTTTTGGGGCTTTTTTTTTTGTTATTTTTGTGGATAGACATGATACATCAACCTCAATGGACTACTTTCTATCCTTACTTTGCGTACTGCTCTTGGACAGAGTGGAAAAGAAGGATCAAATCCTAACGCCACCATACATAAATAACTGATCAGACTCACCAGCAATATTTAGTACTGGGAGCTGTTAAAACTGACTTTCACGTGATTGACAAACAACAGAAAGAAAGAGGTTGTGCTTACGTGAAAAGGTATAGATTTGTATTCTGGGCTTGTAGAAGATGTTCTTGGTCAATGCTTTAGGTACACAGGTCTTAATGATCAGGAAATATTGTTGAACACGATTTTTAGTGAAAAGGCATTGAAAATTCCCACTGAAATGTGTACATGGCTAAGTAAAGGTCAGTAAGCTATTGAGTAAACCTGAAGTGCTCACATTAGAGGATTAGACACTCAGAATTTTCAGCAGTCAGTGAAGTCAGCCGACTTTCCTCTGGAATTCAAGACTTACTTTCCGTAACAGTCAGGTCTGAATTTGAATGGATGAGAAAATTGAAACTGAATTTCAGCTGAAAATTGTGGGTTTGGTTATGAGCCCGAAAGCCTTGGTTTCAAACTATGCCTTGCTTCTACAACAAAAAGCCATACTACATTATCTTCACCTGGGTTTGAATTTCATTACAAAAATATCACATAGCTCTAACTGTAAGTATTAAGGTAGATTACTGCTGGCTTTGTTTTCTCTTCAAATAGAAGTTCCAGCTTCATCTGTGTTTGGAGGTTCTATGTGCTGCACTGTTAAGCACAGATTTCTGCTTAAATTATATTTCTATCAGCTTTAACTTATTAAAATAGAACACGTGTTGAACATTAAATCATTTTTCCTTCAGGGAAACTCTGGTAAACAGTAACTGTCAAAACCTGTAATGAAACAAAATTAAAATAATAGAAAATATTCTGTAACAACAGCTTTTCTAATCATATTAACAGAAGTTCAGCTCTGCATCTTCTAACTATTCCTTTACAAAAAGCAGAAGAGTTGAGGAAGGAAAACGCAGGTACTTGAATATACTCTTCCTGCTGAACAGGAAGAGTTGGAAATTATCATTTTTAGCATTCTTTGCTTGCTTACTGCGAAGTGCACTTCAATTAATGTAAGAAAAATGCAACCAAACAATTTAATATATGAATATTTTTATTGTTATGACGATGATTTTTAATATATAAACATTTTTCACAAAAAAATGGGAAAATATAAGAGTATCATTTAAGCACTCTAAATTGGAGTAACTTCTGGGAGCCTGTATTATATCATAAAGAAACTGATCTGAAGAAATTAAACTGCATCAGAAATATTGACAAGCATATAGATTGAATTACATGAATATGAGATACATACAGACTTGGAGCAGTTCTGCTTAGTAATCAATGTCAAATGAATTTCAAAATTATTTTAATTTGTTTCTTGTGTCTTTTGTATTATATATTTTAATTTGAATTAGTAGTATGAAATAAAATCACTATTTATTAACATTCATTTACAAACAAAAAAATATCTAACTAGTAAAAGCTTATTTGAAGTCAAAACCTTCCTTTTTATGGAGCCCAAGCAACAATATAGTTTATCATGATACAAATTATTGAAAAGCAAGAAGTAAAAACTAAGACTTGAAAGTTTTCTCCTATTAACGTGGTATCTAGTTGATGTGCACAGGCTGTATGATGAGGTTGCATTGCCCCCTATAGTCACTGCGTGTCAGCTGGGAGGGGATGGGGAATAGAAAGGGAAGAGTGAGAGAGATTATTTACCAAAAGTACTATGCATTTGGTTTTGATTCATACTTTGGAACAAGCATGGTGGGGAACCATGGACAAACCTAACTTGGCCATGCTGTTCCAGAAGAATTTGTATGCATTATTCTCTGAGCACATACAGGTGAAATAAAATGCACTTTCACATTCAGATCAGAAGACCTCTGCAGGGCCTGTCATCTGGCTGTGTTTGGGATATATTTTTCAGGCACTTGTACCTGCATCCTGACAAGTGCACCAGAGTGATGGCGTACCTGCCCATGGACTGTCGCAAGAGGTGGTTGACCTTGATTCATTAGCGAAAGGCAGGAGGGCCCACAAGTGACATCGCTTTAGCTCTCAATGGGCACATCTTTGGGAGATGATAATAACAGGGACATTTCATTCCAAGGCACAAAGGCCTCTAAAAGTAGTGCCCAAGTTGCGGAGTACGTGCACGGACTGCTCTTTGAAGCAACTTCAGCACAGGGACTAGAAAGGAAGAGAAAAAGCTCAGATACAGGTTCTTCTTCAGCAGTAGGAGCAACTTGCAAGCAGCACAGCCAGTTTGTTCATGCTGCCCATGGACACTGGCGATGCTGCTCTTCAGCAGCCCCTGGGCCTAGGGGAGGCAAGATGTTTTCCAAATCCCTGCAGAACAATATGCCCCTTTTAGCCACCGGCACAAGGACACAGCTACATGCCAGGACTCAGATTTTTTTCTAGTCAAGTACATCTTTCTTAACTTTGTTATCAACTGAAAAAAAAAGTTATCTCCCCACAAAATTAATTGAATCTCAACAGCTGTCCTAATACTGTTCTTTTATGAACATAATTATGCAGAGCATTCAGTATATCTTTTAATAGGCACAGACACAATATAACAAAAAGCATTACATTCTTGAGGATCTCTTAAAAATATCTAATCAACTACTGGTACTACTGTGCCAATAATTTCATGGAAATGACAGATATTCAATAAGCTCAAGATCAACACCATCCTTCACAGGGCACTGTACACTGTCATCACGATTTGTCTTATTTCTGGGAACAGCTATTCTATTGCAACAGTTTTAGGCACACCTTCAGCTAGAAAAAGATAGTACTGCTCTTAAGAGGTGACAGTTCTTATTTTTGAGTCACCTACCTCTTTTCCTATGGTGATACAAGAATGTTTGTGGTGACACAGTGAACTGATTAGAGAACTTACACAGCTAAGATCCTAGGGTTTTTCTTAACATATTATTTTTCATTTGAATCAGTTGTTGAGGCTCACCATGTAGCAGCCCTCATGCTTGTACTTGCAGAAGGGACAGGAGAGAAAGAAATAATAACAGGAGGTTATGGTAACTGCTTAAATCTATTGCAGTGATGTCTTGTGCCAACTGGATTTGTTTGTGTAATATGGTTTCAGGAATATGAATTGTCCTTAAAATGCCTTTGTATTTCATTTGGTCTGAGAAAAAGTATTACGAGTGTTCCCATCCACATACCTTCACAAATATTATCTGTCTAGACAGACAAGATAGTCTTGCAAAGTGTAGCTGAACAACTTGTTTCGGTTTTGTGAACATATGCCCAGACATAGTCCCATATAAAATCTTTATTTTACTATGATGACTAGAGACTCAATAATGACTAAGCTACTGATGAGATGTGATTGCTGCTTACCCAGCAGATCAATACTGTCTCACTGCCTCCTGGTGTGGAGGGATGTATCCTGATGGTATTCTACTGTTTGGTTATCTTACTCTTAACTGCAAGCTCTCTGAAGCAGGGTCAGTTTTTTGTTCTGTTAGCCCTGTAGGTAGCATGAGTTCTGCAGCTCATGGTCTGAGGTTAAAAAGAAATGTCGACAAAGTTTACCCAATAAAAATTGTACAATATTCACCAGAGATGTCACATCTTCTAGTTGCCTTACCTAGATAACTCACTTTATTGCTGTCTTTTCTAGTCTCTCATTTTGCTTGCTTTCTATCCTATGTACAGTGAAGTACAGTTGCATGCTAGATATCACTGTGCAGTAATTCAGCTAACGCAAACTTCTGACACTGAGCAATTCAAGGCTATGTTATTATCTTTGCCCTTTATTTAATTTCTCTCAGCTATGATCCTGTCCTTACTTATGTGTTTGTACTCAAACACGTGTATGCATAAACATTTATTTCACTGGCTAGCGGAAAAATTTTAATGATAATTGTTGTTTGTTCATTTTCTTTTTTTTTTCCCTAAATTACATCAAACATTTTTCTTCAACGAAGAAGAAAAGATTGGGTGAAAAGAACATACAAGCAAGACTTTCTGTTACTCATGAAAATGGGAGATTTTCATAATGTAAGCAGCACACTGTGCCTTGATGCTGAAGAACCAAAAATCACTGTGACACAAGTCTAGCCCCATAAATGCATAACCAGCTTTCAGCAGCAGTGCACTACCTAACTGGTGCAGGAGACAGTAACACCTTTGGGGAAGCAACATTTCTGAATGCCAAACATATAGAGATGAGCCACTAAATCTTATGAATTATCCATGCAGAGCAGACAGAACATTTGTTTTCAAGGTCAAATGAGAAAGATCCCCTGACCTGTGTGGTAAACTACATGTTAATACATTTATCCATCTTTGGAATGTAAGGGACAAAGTCAACACAGAAAGAAATGAACTAGCAGGGCACGTCTGCCAAGCTACCAAAACCATTATGTCATGCCATCCGTTTTACTGGCATTTTTATGTCTGTGCAGGGCATACACAATGAAAAATAGATCTCTAATTCAAATTTGAGCTTCTTCCAAACTAGATTGCAGTATCAAATATATTTACATTTGTCAGATAACCCTTGATTAATTTTGTTTTACGTACTGGGTTTTTGTATTTGTTTAATCACATCCTTACTAACGCAACAGAAAGAGTAAAATAACCAATAGCAGTGCTATTTAAAGTGCTTCTACACTTCCCCTCTGGCCTTCACCAGGCAGCATACGTAAAGCTGGCATGATCCTCTCAAATCAGTGTGTTTTGTTATGGTTGTCAACACCAGCATTTTAAGGATGACAATTCAGAAAAGAGGCAAGGTGGTCAATTGATGCCTCCTGAATGCTTTGGACACTCAAGTTTGGTTCCTGAGCCTGATGGGCTGTTGAAGCACAGCTCTTTGATGGTTCAAGAGAAGGCAATTGTATTACCAGGGGAGCAGATCAGAGAACGAATTCTGACTAGGAATGTCAAATTTAAACTCTCTAGTAGTGCAAAGGGGCTCAAAAGTGAATGCAAATCCATCCTAAAGCCCTTTACATTAGCAGAATAGGGTAAAAAGGTCTTATTGGTACTCAGAGAATCACAGTTTCTCTTGCTTTTCTCTTGCCTTGCCAGGAAGAATAAATGACTTGGCTCCTTTACAGGACACTGTCCCTGCCTGGCATTTCATCAGCCCCATCATAGGTAAGTCAGAATTTCTGACATTCCTCAATAAATTTTTTTCTCATTCCTGCAGTCACAGTGAGAGAGGTAGATGCAGATTTTCTTTTCCTTCCACTACAGTATTGTGGAGTCTGAGCTGGATCATGCACTTCTGTTAGAGGATTCTACCCAGCAACATAAAGGCTATGACATGTGGAATGTACCAGTCTATACATATTATAGTTTTTCTAAATCATTGGGATGGTATTAGGAAAAAATAGTTTTCGACATTTGTATCTCTGATGACTGTAGAGTGTTAGGATCTTGCAACAAACATTTCAGAGTATTCATCACTGTGCTTTTTGATATCTCTGCACAGGCAGTTAGTTTAATTTCTTATATATCCATTTCATTTTTCTTTCATATTAATATTCCCATAGAGAAGTACATTACTTCAAACTGCGGTACTGATTTTTCAAGAGGAATCTTGGTTCACATAAATGGCTACTTCTCACAAAACTTTTCAAAAAATTCAATTCTGTTCTTTGTATGGAGCACTGAGAAGTATAATAAAGTAGGAAAAAAAATATAAGTTAGGAGAACCAGTCATCTTGTTCTTACAAATGCTTGTGAAAAGATAAATTCGTGACTAAAAATTCTGATTAAGAAAATGAATGCAACAGCTCAATATATTTCCTCCACCCAGATGATTTAAGTTTAGATAACCAGCACACCCCTTAGAGAAACTTAAACTAAGGCTCCGCACTTCTGTTTTACCACAGGTACATCTCTAGAAACGGTGAAAGATGTCAGTGGAGTCTCTGTCATACAGATGCTCTTTTTCTGAGGACACACATTAGAGAGAGGAGCACAAAGTACAACATTGCGCATCAGGATTTGTGTACACTGGAACTATCTACTGAGCATTTTAGATATATTATCACTTTAACACTGCCTGCAAACAAAGTCTACTCATACAATAGGTTCTCACCCTATATAGTTCGTTCTGTGATATGACTGCAATTTGTTTTTCCTGTTTCGTATGCTCTCCTAACCAAATCGCCACTACCATTTTCTTCATTGTGAAAGGATTATTTTCTTTGTTGTTATCATATGTTTTTCCCTTATCTCTGCTTCTTTCCCCTTCTTCCTTTCCTTTTCCCCTCCCCTCCCCCCTCTCCTGCCCTCCCCTTTCCCCCCTTCCCCTCCCCTCCCTTCCCTTCCCTTCCCTTCCCTTCCTGCACCTTCCCGCACCTTCCCGCACCTTCCCGCACCTTCCCTTCCCGCACCTTCCCTCTCTGCACCTTCCCTTTCCTTCTCTTTTTTCTTTCCCTTTCCTTTTTTCAGTTTGCTACTCTAATCTCCTTCAGCTGCCTGTCTCTCATCTCCAGCTGCAATAAAGATTCTCAGAATGTGACCATGCCCAATAAAACACTGTAGCTACTCTTCATTGTATTGTTTAGCTCTCTTACCTGTTGTGTTTTGTTTAGTTTGATATGATACTGAAGAATAATAACATAAAAATTGCATGATTGTTGTTCTGGTAAAATACCACTGCTGTTGGTCAAGTACTAAAGAAAAATGAAAGCAATTCCTCACCAAATTTGGACTGTCATTTTAAGAGCAGTGTTTAGAAATGCATGACTACAATGTTTATCCATGAAGAAAACACTGTTTCTTAATATTCCTAAAGAACTGTATGTCTCTTTTAGTAGATCATACCAGTTTCTTTTGTGCAGGCCAATAAGGGTCATTAAACACCAATGGGTCTCTGAGTCCTTCTTCAGAGTCAATGACATCGTAGACTTCACCAGGGATCTCATTTCCCTTCTGTACAAGATCTGCAGGGAAAGGGAGGCAAATGAACTATGAAAAAACATAATCACTGCTTTTACTGTTGCTTTTTTCATCACAAAAATTCCATTTATTTAAATTCCATTAAAAAACACATTTGCCTATTGAAAGCAGAAATATATACTTTTGATATGTTCACAATTTTTCTTTATAACAAAGAGGCTTGATACTCTTTTTGGATTAAAAAAATATAATAAATATTAAACAAGCTTGTTATACAAACTTCAGGACAAAGCAAATGGTTAACAAGGTAAATTCCTCTAGAACAGTTTCTCACAGGTGACAGGAAAATATTTCACAAGTACCTGGGGGGATTAGTAGTCTAACATTCATTTTCAGAAGTGACTTGAGCACCAAGGTTGAGCTTTTCAAAAGTACCTGGGCCTTTAACTCACATGTTGATTTAAGAGAGTTAGACCCTCCAAACCTGTGAAGATCTAGAATTCAGGATGAAAAGCCTTACTGAAAGTCAAGGGGATTTGGGTTATCAAAGTCTGGACTTTTAAAAAAGTATTTAGGAACTTAGAGGCAGAGAGAGGTGCCTAGCTGATTTTTTTTTTTCAAAGTAAAGTGAAGAAGGGTTAAGTCCATAACACTCACTGAGATTAGTGTGCTCTTAGAAAGTGCTAGGTACACCTCTGCATCTAAATACCTTTTAAAAATCTTTTCTTGAATTGCTTTTGAAAGTGAGCTTTATCATCTGAATGCAGTGATTTATCCTATTCTTAATTCTCAACCTCACAACGATTGCCATAGACGTGCTTTATTCAAATAATTAGGTGTCATGGTCTTGATGGAAATTGACAGGATTAGGTAACATAATCTTATTTTAACAAAATTTAGTTGGTATTTGGATCCAAAAATTCATAAAAGGTTGAGAGCTGAAAATAACAGACAGTTTTTCTCCACTGTAATTGTACTTGGGTGAGTTCTATTAGACCCTGAGCATGTTCAGCTTCAGGAGTTCGTCCTGTAAATGCTAAGCAGCTCCCAGCACAAGCACGTATGTACGAAGTCATACTGTTAGCAGTGCTAGAGTCTGATAATATGAATGACTAACTCACTTTCACTATATTTGCCACAGCTGGGAAGAAGCTGAGGGGCAGAATGAAAAAGAAAGTTGCAACACAACAGAAATCTGTCAAGATGCAGTTTCGGATTTTGATTTCTGAGGAAGCAGAATTTATTTCTGATTGCATTACACCATGAATATCTGCAGATCCATTTTTCTTTTTTTTTGCCTCTGCTAGTATATTTTTTCTTTTATAATTGACTCATATAATTATCTTAGATAAACACAAATTTCTCTGTAACAACTCTCAGTGTTCAGCATTTAAAATGAATCCACTTATTAGTACTGAAAACATTAGATCCTTCCTGAGTCACATTTGATTTTTTTTTTCTGTACTGACTGGCTTCTGAACACACTGGCTGATGGTAAGCTTTGTCATGAGATGCTGAGATACAAAGAACAACAGGTTACCTCATAATCTCTTCTTGTTAATGCTTGTTCTGGAGAGCACCTGCTGTCTTTAAAAGGGATTTGAGTGACCTAAGATTAAGAAGTCTCCCTACAACAATTACTGTTCTTATCACTGAAGAATACTCATACCAATGTGACATCTTCCTGATGGTTTCAAATTCACAGACTGAGGGAGAGATAAGAGTCAGAGAACCGTACAGCGTGCAATTATAAAAAGACTTCAAACCAGTCCAATACGATTCCATTTTGGAGAAGAGTAATGCTTTCAGACTAATTGATTTCCAACTGCAAAGTATCTATTAGGACGAAACAACCCCTGATTTCATTTAAAGAAATTTTAAAGAGCAATGGTGCTTACAGTATTTCTAATCACCTTTCTACTTTATTCTTATTGGGCAAATGACATAATGGACACAGGGAAGCTAAATGAGCCACAGAACGTAACAATGGCAATGTTTCAGGCAGAGTACTACAACTCGAGAGTACTATGGCCAGTGTGTCCTGCTACCTCTTTGGTTTAAAAGATACAAAAGTATAGACTTCCATTCTTATGAAGTCCAGTCAACTTTGTGATACAAATAAAGGATCTGCTACCATGACACTCATCGTAGTATATCCCATATTGCTCCTCAAAACATTTTTCAAGCCTGTTTGACCACTGAGCTCCTATCCCTATTACTTTCTTTGATCACATTTGTGCAAAGCTGGTTCTTTGAGACATTACCCAAAGTCATTAATATTTTGAAAATTAATGTGGAAGGATGAAATTATTAAAAAAAAATGGTACCCACTGTATCTGCCCATCCTTTCTTCTTTCCAATGATATAGGTACAAATAAAGGACATGAACTATAACTTTGTTTCTTCTCCTCCCCCTCCCTCAACTCAGGATCTTTCAGAAGATGTCTTTAAGAAATAAACAAGTATCAAACCTAAATACCTAATATTCTTAACTAAACTTCCAATTTAGTACTCTTTCATATTGAGAAAGTGAGCCTGCTGAGAACCTTTCTTTGTCCAATCTGAGGGCATGGTGAGGTCTCCAGTTGGCCAAACATCTTCTAGTTTATAGCAGTAATGTTTGGATGCAGAAACGTTTGGATGTTGTGTTGAGGGATATGATTTAGCTGAGAAGTATTGGTGATGGTTGGACTGGATGATCTTTTAGGTCTTTTCCAATCTTGATAATTCTGTGATTCTGTGATTCTGTGAATGTGTGCACCATCTAACTCATTTAGACATGAAATGGAACTGACTTAGTTTTATTTCCAACTAAAGAAAAAACAACTAGTGGAGCTCAGACTGGTTAGAAACTGAAATTAATTCTTTTAAATCAGATGCAAATGGTAGGTTTGCCAGAAGAAATAAGTAACAGAGGGCAACAGTGATAAAGGGTAATTGAAGACTCTTATCCTGGATACTAGGTGATGGAAAGCCAAGATGGCAGTCTGCTAGAGCTAAAGAAAGTTTTGACTGTCCCAAGTTGAGAAGGTAAAATTGTTATCTGAGGTCAATTCACTTTTGCTTGGCTGTGTTTAGGATTCCTCCAGTGGAAGAGAATACAGTTCACTGCTTATAAGCTCTCTATTTACAAACGCCTTAGAATATTTTCCTTTTTGTGCTAATAACAAAGCTTGAAGGATAATCTCAATATAACTTCAGAGCGCATTATGCATAGCTGTCTTCTTGACTGGAGAGCACCTGAAATCCATTGATTCTATCCACAGCGGTAGAAAAAAATGCGCAAACAGAAAACAAATTAATTAGTAAGCTGTATCATGCTGCCAAAAGCAAAGATGGTTAAACATTAACATTATTGGGGTGTATGCATCTAACATCTCAATGACTAATACGTTTCTTGCACCGTAGAAATTGTGTCAGCTACATTGTGGACCCCAGTGGGACATGGTGATCTACTAAAACAGATGGATACAATGAAGTAGACTTCTGTTAGTCTGGATTGGGCACAGAAATCCAAACTCTTCCAGCGATCCACAGATCAGTTATTATACAACAAACCAGATCAACTCCTTCACAGTTTGCTCAGCCTGCTGTGTCACTATGCAGTTAAGAAGCCTTTAATCTTCACACTGACATAGGTGCAATGAGGCTACAGACTAAAATTTCATACACAATTTGGATGAAAGCTAATTACTGCCTGTTACTCTAGCTGCTTTCCTCCAACTAGAAGAATGTGGGGAAAAAAAATAAAATGCGTTGCTTTTACTGCTGCATACTTTGTGCTACGAACTGCAACCATACAAACATCAGTACAAAAATTTCAAGAGTATAAAAGACTGTCAGATAGTCATTAAATACAGCCGGTCAAGATGTATCCCTTAAAATATATGCTTAATTTGCTCCAAATTAAAATTCTGTTCTTGAAGTTCCCAGCTGAGGACATATTTTTACAATTGCTTCAAGTGAAAAGTGCATTTTGAGATCTGAGCAACAGCCCTTAAAATGGGGCTTCGTGATACCGAAAATGAGCCCACTAAAGGTAGTTAGCACACAAATCTTTATGCCCGTGTGTTTAACTCTTGAACTCCAGTGGGACTCTTCCCATTGCGCAAAGTAACAGCAGTTGGCCTTTGCAGGACTAGGGACTTCAGTGTAACATCACTAGTGTCACTATAGTATACTATTTAGAAACCAAAGAGGCATAAAGATTACTCTAAGTGAAATCCGTTGTTCATTGAGTATAACAGATCAAACTGAAGGAAGCAAATATAACAAGAGAACCAGGAAAAACAGCATTAAAATCAAAGGATGTGAACATGTGTATAGCATGGTTTACCAGAGGTGAAAAAATGACAAAAAAGCAAGGAGATAATGTGCTTCAAAATTCAATAATCAGAGGAAAATTATGAATTAATAAGGAAAATGATATCTTCCAAAAGTAATATTTGTAATGTACAAGATATTTGAGCCAGACTCATACATATATTTAAAGAATGGCAAACTGCAGATTGCAACAATAAAAAGCCTTTTCATAATCAGAGAATGGTATAAGAAATCTTGTTAATGAAACAGTTGCGCTGTCTCCCGTCACAATATCCTTTGATGACAAATTATACTTCAAGGTGAGAGCCAAGTCAGTTGAGATTCTTATTCTGAATTACCCCATAGGAATCCATCTCCCTCTCTCTCTCCTGACTATGGGTAGACCCTGGTGAGTTGAGAGACCATGGAGTAAAGTCACCCTTTGCAACTACTTTCCTATGTAACAGTTTTCTGCTTAATGTATCTATTTAGTGGATGCTGATTTAAGTACTTCCATACATATTTTTTTTTTAGTTCAGAAAGGGACAAGCACTTCAGCTCATTATTTCAGGAAACTGTTTATTCCTTAGAATCTTTTCTTAAGTTCTGAATCCTACAACAGTGGTTTTCAGCATTTCTCATCATGCATTGATATTGACCACCACTTCATCAAAAAGGACAATTTTAAATACAGCTTTCGCAGGACTTTTCATCTATTTCCAGATAACCCACTAACAGTTCCTCCACACTGTACACTCAAAAACTATTTTGCACATGTATGCTATTTCCCCCCAGTTTCAGTTCTCACTGGCTGACCAGATCAACTGAACTCAAAACAAACGTCTATAGGACATTGGATTACAAAATAAATTCATTTGTGTATTATAAGAAACTTATCCTACAAGATAAGCTTCCTTTACAGATCAGCCTCTCCCTTTCCAATCAATCTTCAAAAATATATTTGGAATCTAATTTGCAATTAGACTAGTTGCATATACTTTTGATGTTGAACTAGCAAACATGGTGCTACCCAATTTCACTACAAGTTTTTAGGTAACTTAAAAATTTCACAAAGGTCAGATTCACTAGGAAATAAGCAGAGAAGAAAACAAGAACATAATCATCCTGCTCTACAAGCCCATTGTGTGCCTCTATCACTCTTACTATCTGTAATCCTCACCACTCTGTCTCAGGAAGAACATGAGTGACAGTATTTCCAGACGAGGAGACACTGGAAGTGCTAAGACTCTCCACTCAGAACTCTGTTTCAGAGCCAGGATCACTCTGGTCTAGCACTGATTTTCAGTGCAAAATACCAGAGCACTGCTCTACACAGGCTGCTGAGCTGCCAGGATCCTTGGTCTGACCCAGCATGGCAGCTCCCACACAATTTAATAATGCTGCTAGTCTCCAGAAACAACCAGAAGCAGCTTCCTCTTCATTTATCACACTGCCTCCTCGTATGCACTGAGCTTTATTTTGGAGGCAATGGACAACCACAGCCAAGTGGGCCCCTGCCTATTCTAAATTATATCGAGGCTGAGAACACTGTAAATCAGGCAGGAAACTTTAATGCCACCTTTGGCCACAATGACCATCAATCCTTTGTCTCCGTTAGTCACAACTGGAATTCAGCCCAAGTGTCTGCAGTCTTAAATGAGATACCATCTTTGATGACCAGTTTCCACCAGATTTAAGCCAGTCCAGTGACAAAACAGTTCTCCTCCTCCACAACCTATGGAGGCGAGAAAAAAATAGTGAGAAATAGGATGTTTTCCATGAAAGGGAATTTGTAGGTGAAAAACTGTGCTCCTGCTACAAACAGCAATCTACGGTAGAATATTTTTAGGATACAGATAATTCTGGCTTAGTTCCACGAAATGAACGGTAGAACTGCCTCAATTTAATTACCACCCCATGAAGCAATCTGACAGCCCCAATGCAGTGCTTAGTAAGCATTTTACCTCAGACAGCTCGAAGATGTATTGTAGCACTGAAATTACAATACGTACCATGACTTGTTCTGTCATCCTACTCTGAGAATGCAGCATGCTTGTCTCTATAATGAGCTGTCTGATATTCAGCCATTTCACCTGTAGCAAACAGGAGTAAAACGTAAGTAACTATAAGTTGGCATATCAGTTGAATGCAAGCTAAAATATTCATTTTTTGGCAGAAGGTTTCAGATTCCTTTAACTGTCTAGACAAGTGTAATACATAATTTACTTACATTTGCATTTTGAAAAACATTTTGAATTTTCTAAATTTTTAATTATTACATTCTGTAAAAAAAAAAAACCAAACAACAAACAACCCACAAACCCTGTTCTCTCCTTCTCCATCTTATTTTCTGCTTACAAGATTCTTGGAAAGTATATTGGGGACATATTTGTTACTGTTACTGTTACAGGAGTAAAATATGTATAATTTAAGGACACATAAGTGTGTGGTATTAAGAAAATTAACTCTGTAAGAAAAAGTTTTATCTGTTTAGTTCAAAAAGCAAAGAAGAAAAAAAATGTACTAAAAAATGCAATAGGACAGTTTATAAAGCTTACACTAATGCAGATCTGTAATGTTTTTTTTAATAAATATACTTATGCTTGAAAATATATGCTGTTCTTCTCTTCTGCAAGTATAATGAGATTATGTAACTTTATTTAAAAAAAAAGAAACAAGTTATCCAGCTTGTTTCAGCAGAAGAAAGATTGAAACTTATTTATTCATACAGAGTCTTACAACAAAAAATAAGTAGCTTTATTTTCTTTTTAATTATGTCAGAATTGGACAGTGCTACTCTTCCTCTGGGTAAGCAATTTTTAGGAGATGTATGTAAAAGCAGTTAAGCTCAGCCTAAATTTTAAAATAGTCACCTTACAGGAACTATTCACACCTATAAGAAGGCCCACCTAGGGCACCCAAAACATCAGTGAATTTTCATTGACTTAATCTTTGACTTAACACCACCGTGAGTTAAATGTCATAGACTGAATTCTGCTTAATGCCATCTCAAAAGCCACGAATTGTGGAATATAGAAAAATAATACCCCACATTAGCCATAGTATAAGCCTAAAAATACCCCAAACCCACCTTCAAAATACACTTAGTATAAATAAGTAAAGAAAAAGAACTAAGATCCTTCTTCTGTTTCTCTGTAGGATTCTAAGGAAAGACTCCTTGCAACAAACACTTACAGGTTAAAAAGAAGTTTCAGGTGTTATTAAAAACCTTGGAGTCCAGATCACACAAGTATGGGAGTGTACAATAGCTGTACTACTATCAGTGCCTATGACTTTACATTGGAAGTTAATGGAAAATTTAGGCTTGAAATGTCTTTATAACCAGCAGAACACCAGCAATACATGGTGCTCAACCTTCCTTCTTCTGTTTACTGGTCCTATGTTTGGTTAAGTCAACACTCCGTTCCCTGCGATTGCCTGGGAACAAGGGATCAGGTAGTCAAAAGTAATTGTGCAGGTCATACATCAGTCAAATTTCCTAACGGTGTGTACTTGGTGTGTACCAAGTCTTCCCTGAGATAGCTCAAGTTAAGATTCTAAAAGCCAAAAGTCAAGAATCCTAAAACAAAACAAGATAGATTACACAAAAAATCTGATGCATGCTAAGTCAAAAGCAAAGATGATCCAATCCATAGATTTAGAATATACTTGAGAAAGATCACTTGCTATATGAGAACTTTTTAAATATGTGGAAACATCTGCAAGATAAAATACAGTTTTGATTTGCCAGATGTTGTCTCCCTTACAAACCCTGTGTACAATTAACAGTCTTTGAGTCTTACCCATTATTTTGAGTATGAATTATTTCTCAAACCTTATTTTCTTTCTCTTACATAATATATATCTCTTTATTTCTTTTAAAAATAGAAATGTTCAGTTACTTTTCTTCAGAATGACAGGGTTACAGAAAACAGAAGTGCCTCAGGATTTAGAAAGCACTTCCCAGCCACTATTACTTGAAAGAGTTTTCACTCTCAAAGAGGTATAATGTCCAGAAAGAAACAATACTCTGAACAAAGATGAAAAATTGTAGATTACTTTCACAGGCTCTTATCCTACAATGGAGAAAATATCCACACTCTAGCTAGGCTTCTTTGAAAAGAATATTTTCCTTTTATACAGAGATAAAAAGCAAAGCTCTCAGGTCAGAGGCTATAGGGGAAAAGAGCTAATGTCTCCCCATGCTTTGATGTTACAAGTAGTCCCTCGTTACAGAAGTGTATTAGAGCTACTAGTAAACTGAGCCAGCATATTTAATAACCACTTTCAGTATGGGTGGCATATGGATTATTCTGTACATAACACGGCAAGGAAAGTCATGCACATTACCAACAATGTACAGACCTTTATTTTTACATGTTAACATAACTTTAAAATACAGCATAGCTAAAAGGTAGTGTGTGATTTATAGGTCCCATAGGAAGACCTCTCTCTACAAATGTGTCTGAAACAACTATAGACAGCAAACCAGGATTAAGTGTTCCTCTCACAGTGAAATGTAACACATGTAATGGGTTTTGCACTGGCATGTAATATCTGAAAACAGCAAATTTCAACCTGTTGAGTACAAAACACAACAGTGACAACTAGCAGTGTACGGTGTCTCTGTCGCTTTTGGAGCTGAAGAACTGCAGACTGGAGCTAGTTCGGTTGTCTTTCACAAATCCTTAGGAGCAACAGCTGAAGGACTTAATGCACCAATTTGCATCAGTCCTAATGCACCAGTCCACCTAACAGACCAATTTAATTGTTGACCCACCTTTTGGAACACTGTATCTCAAAATTCAGGAGACACTGGAATGATATCTATAAAGATTACCTAAAAAAAAAAAAAGAAAATCAATCCAAAATATTAATCAATTTTTTGGGTTTATGTAGCACCAAGCTGATTAACAGTAAGATATACCCTTAGAAAACCCACTTAGCTTACTTATTTTTTATACCTGTGTAAATTGAAACTTGCTAGGAGTACTAATCTTCAAATTAACAAAAAAAAAAAATCTTTATTCTCTTAGGTATTTGATATCCTCCATCAGACTACTGCACAGGAGAAAATATAATTTCTGATTGAGTTTTGTATTATATGGAAAATTACGTTTGTTTGGATATTAGTGAAATACTAATTGCTGACTGAGACGACTGATTACGCAAATTTGAAAATTACATGAATCCTATTTCGATACCCTGTAGTTTGAGTATTGCTTAGTAGACAATCAAACAGAGAGATTATCCACCAAAATCTCTCAAAATCTCAAGTAATCAGAAAGCTGAAATGCAATTATCCTACATTTGAACTAGAGGCAGATGCACTCTGGCAAGTTTTCTTCTCAGAAGTGCCTACAGGAACTTCTGTAACGGCTCCAGATTTCAGCCCGAAGTGAGTCACCACAAAAAGGGTAACAAAGGTTGTGAAGGACTTGTACCAGGGGCTTTCAGCAGGAGAGATGGAAGAGATTCAAAAGAAATAGAAGAACAGCAGAAAGGCTGGGAATAGAGAACTGAAAAAAATATGAGTTCAGGGTAAACAGGAAAATAAAGCTAGATATATGAGAAGCAGGGATTAAAAAAAAAAAAAGAAAAGTACAAGAAAATAAAAAATGGGGAAACTTAAGTAGGGAGAAACAAGGGAAACACCAGTCTCACTAAATGTTTCCTGGTATGTCAGCAAAGAAGCAAATCATTCTCCCCATAGGTTCAGGTACCTGCCACGAAAAGTCCAGGAGGATTTTTTGAGCCTGATTATTCTTAACAGATTTCCAGATTGCATTTTTAGCTTTGTAAGTTTTGTTTAGAAATATATTTAAGATGAATAATTCACTGGAAATATTGGAGAACATAATGTTCTAAATAACAGCAGCTTTTCTACACTCAGTTTCCACGTTGGTAAGACATGTTTGAACTGATTATATTGGCTTCACAGTGCTGTGAAATCACCCTACCCCATTGCTGGAAGCTACATGGAAAACAGAGTGGTCTGAAGGGAACCCACCCTCAGTCCCTCCAGCTGTAAATCCACTGCATTAGCATGAGCTCACCTTCTGAGACAATATGAACTGTTCACTATATGGACATAAACATAGGCTGTATGGATAATGGGTGCAGCAGAACAGGCTCACAAGCCCCATTACAATAGCGTCAGGAGCAGAAAGTCGTAAACCAGTGTCCAAAACCACAGCAGCTGTATTCATCGGAGGATCTCCTGAGATGTCTGACAGCTTTTAACAAGTAAAATAACAAAAAAAAAATGCAGACCTGCTTTTTCAATAGAAGGCATTGTACACACAGGCTACACTACTTCTTTCAAATGGTTGAAAGTGGCAAAGTTGTGACTGACCATGTCCTGCTTTCTCTTTCAGCATGTATTTTGGAAATCCTCAGATTTTTCCAGGCTAACTCCTTAGCAACACCCTTGTGAAACATTTAAAACTGGTCTGCTCTGGTCTGCTACCTCTCATCCTGCCCAAGTTCTGCCTCTGCCTCTGCTGAAGCACCTGTGCAGGTGGGTTCCCCAATCCCTTTCTCTTCTCGTATGTCGCTGTAATGCTACTCCATTTAGATGATGATATTTTTTAGACTCATTTCTCTCATTTCTTTTGGGGAGGCCCTATGTGGACCCCATTCTAGCTCCCCAAGCAGGGTTTGCAGGTGAAAAGTATAAGCAGGGTGATTTTGTGTGCAATTTGCAGCAATGCGAGGTGCAGCCGTAGGGATCCCTGGCTGGTTGGTGAGTTTCCTTCCCCAGAACACTTCTTTTTTGTCCCTGTCTATTCCTAAGCCACAAGCCACTGGGAACAAAGGCCATCCAGTCCATGTCTTTGGAAAGAAACACAAGAGAAGGCTCTACTGCTAACAAGCAATAGTGAGGAGAGTTTTCTTTAGTAAGCTATGTGATTTATAAACAATATACTACTGCCATGTGTTAAAAAAGAACAAGGTCACTAGCGAGAAAGAAACTAACTGTTATTCTTAAAAGACAAAGTCAGGAGATATAAAAGGGCATACATCATTTCCCTCTGAAACTGTATGATAAAATGACAGCAAAAATCAGCTTAGAAGCAACATGTGAACTAGCCTTCTGTGCCTCCTGCTCTCTTCCTTCCAAGACTAAATGGATCTGTGTCTCTCTTTTGTCACATTGTTGTAACTTTCATTCAGTCTCCCCACTTCACCTTGACCGCATCTGAACAGTGACAATATGTTTCTTGTTCTTCACACTTTTCCCAGCAAGGATCACTGACAGCCTCTTACTTTGTATTTTCTCAGCTTTTGAGGCAGCGATTTTTTTTCCCTTCTTTTTCCCTCAGCCATCATCATTGCTATTTGGAGAGAATTTGGTTCAATTTCCATTTTAAACGTGAAATGTTTGAATTAGCTTATAATGTCTCCCAGCTTGCAGAGGAAAGAGCTGGTCTTTAAAAAAGAAAAAGTAAAAAGTTTTATTTTTTGCAAAATACAAAATGAAAAGCTGCAGAATAATCTTAAATCATTTTGTACTGCACATAAAACTTGAAAATAATGAGAGCTCTTCAATTTAGAAATGATTGGGGTTCTAGGCATACGAATCAGAGAGAGCTGTAAAATTATTAGAACACTACAGCATCTTTCGTAAGCATTTCAATTCAGAGGTGATCAAAGATTCTGGACTTGCAGAGCAATTTACTTGGCATTTGCAGGAAAGCCTCACTCTTTCAAACTGAAGCACTCTTAACAATATGAAGAACTCCAATAATTTTAAATTTATGTATACCATACATGCCTGGAAATCCAATTTAGTCTTCAAATAAAAACATTATAACTTCAGAAGTATGAAGGGCCCACCCACAACATAACAGCAATCTAGCCTTTCCAATTCACATGTCAATTCAGCCTGGCTGTTATTTCTCCGACGCTAGGTTTTTCTGACATGAGGAATTGCTGAAAACATTTGTGATAAGTATTTGTTTCTTTAAACCCTATCCTTCAGGCTTGCTTTCTGATCATCTACACATTTCCTCCTAAACCCAATGAACTTCTGGACAGCCTCAGATTTCAGGCTGATCTGCAAGATGTAAATGGTATTTCTAAATACTTTTAAATACTGCAGATTAAAATCAGAAAGCAATGTTTAAGCCACATCAAAGATGCAATGTATTCTAACCAAAACTTCAATTCAGTTCAGTTTAAGTTTGTAAGTAAGTACACATATTTTTAATTTAGCTGAGCTTAGGTTAGCAAATAAGTATATCAATTCTTAAGGGAAAGACTAAGTACACTGAATTTCAAAACAATATAGATAGAGAAGGAAAATTAAATTCGGTCTAAATTGTAAAAATTACATTTCAAGTATACAGGAAAAAAAAATCACAAAAAGTCCCCTAAGCAAGAGAGGTCTTGTGTTGACCCAGCAGATTCTCTGTGGCTTCCATGCAAATCGTCCTTCTGTGTAAAACAGACTCCTGTCAGCAGCCAGCTTGTGAAGTCTCTCAGTTTCGCGTAGCAGGCAACTGCCTTTGCAGTCAGACTGGTCATATGAGAAACCTTCCCTGTAGCCCACAAGTCTTGTGAGCTCTCAAGCTATTGAGAGAGCTACTGTCTATAGAAACTCAAGTTTTCCTTTCCTTATTGACACAGATGTAGGACTGTGTAACACATCTATGAGGCAGACAGTGGTGTTTCACTGAAGCTTCCCAAAGAAGTTATTTTGTTGCAAAGAGCATCCATGAATGGTTAAAATTTCAACCCAAAGACTGAGGGCTTCACACAGTTATGAATGTACGGCAACAGGAGTATATGACACAAACCCTTCATGTAATCCAACCACGGAGGACTTCATCAGGTGTCAGCAGCAAAGAGTGTGTTATACTGTTCCTTACCAGTATCTGTAGGGTATTTGATTTGTTGTAAAAGGAGTACAGCCCTGCTTGTAGGGCACATCCTCCAAAATAAAATCACATCCTCCTGCCTTTTTCATTGAGTATTTCTTTCCACTTAGTTCTGTTAAAAAATATTTCATTGAAACCAACAGCTCTTTTTCACTCTTTCATATATATAACATCGGAAAAAACCCACAAAGGCCAACCTATAAATGCTTAGGACCAAGGAGGGCATTACCCCACAGGTGAATACTGGTAAGGTTATAGAAGCACTTACAATATAAAGTACTTGCTTACTTACCTACAGTCACCACTCTTCAAACCAGCACAAAGTAGAGTTGGTTTTGCAAACCAATCTGCATTCTACCAAAAAACTGAATACGGAGTACCTATTTTTCAGGCCTTCTTCCAAGGCCTTAAGTAAATTAGATTATTATATTTCTAGGAGACAAACTTTTCCATACCTCAATATAGATGTTTATATACATATTTAAATTGTGATACTTCATAAATACTGTAATTCACATATTAAAGTAGATAACCTTGAGACCATAATGACATAGCAGGACTGAAATTTGCGCCTAGTGTAGTCCTGAAAACCCTCACTGTAGTCAGCAAGAATTTATGGAACTTTGGCAAAGATATAAATGTATATATTTACCTAGCATTTAGATTCTTGAAGCAATGCATGAAGCAGCATACCACTAGTGAGTGGTATTTTTAATTTAAGAATTCCTCCTCTGTCATGCAGATAAATCCTATTTTGTTTTTTCCTTTCTTTTTAATTATAAGCAAAACAAACATGACCTCAGAACATCTTTGTTATTACTGTGAGTAAGGAAAGGGGAAAAATAAGGAGGGTGGGACAGAGCATGCAGGAAGAGGGGATTTTTGACAAGTTGCATGATAAATATAAACTGACATTAAAGATTTTGTAAAAGAAATTTCAAAAGGAAAGGAGATGTTTAATAGAGGCTCTGTTAGCCAGCATACCAGTCACTGGAACAGAGTATTTACTCCTTGAAGGTGTGGCAGGGGTAGAAAATTATCTGACTGCTAACGCTTCTCACTGAACATGAGAAATCAAAGATTAAAAATAAATAGCTAGAGGAGATTCAAACGGGGCACTTTTACTACCACTATGAAACGGCTCTTCACACTATAATATTGAGACACTTTTCCTGAGCTTGAGATTCACTGCACAGCAACTACAAGGTGAGGTCCTATTGCACATGTTCTTTCTCTCTGCACTTTTGCTCCTCCTGGATCCTTGGGCATCTACCCACATACAGGAGAGTCTACAACTTCTGGCACAGGTAGAAAATTATTATGTTGCATTATTTATCAGTGATTTCACTCAAAATACTCCTGAGCAGGGTGAGAATGGTCCTTCCATGTTCCTGAGATCACTTCACAGCTGTTCCTGGTCTCACTTCACAGCTACCTGGCCGGTAGCATCTGAGTTGAACAACAGTACATTTTATATTACATTACATTTATTTCCATTCTATTTGCCTTTGCAGTGGGATTTCTCTCCCCTCATTTTAGCTATTTAAAGGCTTGACAATGAAATCAGTGAGAGCTCAAGACACTACAAAGACATATTTATACATAGCTGTCTACAGCCACACTGAATAGCCCTTAAACTAAGGGACTCGGCTCAGTTGACCAAACATTGACATCTAATGCCATTTGACATATCCTGGGGTATCCAAGATGTATCTGGCAGATCCACAAAGATGATACAAGATGTGCAGGAGGCCCACTTCCAGAGTGGGCCATTCCACAGCATCTCAGATATTGCAGGACCCCATGAGAAGGCAGCTGAATCAGGCCCCTCATTGAACAGGTCGTGTTCAGAAAAGAATTCATTACCAAGTATGATATCTGCATTATGATGAGCTGAATAGCTCTCTAGGCCCTAGTGACTCTACATCCACCGACTTAATGATAGCCTAACACCTAGCACGTATGTCAACAGCATCATTAGAAATCTAAATGTAGCAGGATTTAGGAACCTTAATTGTACATGTCTGTGATTGGGAGCTAAATCTTGCCATAGTTGTCTAGGTTCCTTTTTCTGTTACAGAAAGTATTAAATCTACTCAAAGTGCAATTCACTCTATCTGAGAAATTAAGTCTAAGACAGGTGGGAGGATTTACCACTTGGAAGCACCCCCCCTCCTACTTAACGGCTTTAAACTCAGTTGAGATAATTACCACAAACCAATGGAGCGCAAGCATTTCCACAGAAGCCTCTGTCTGACATTAGACATACTGGCTCCAAATGTTGCAAATGAAACTTTGAGGTAGAATCTTACAATGATCAATTACATATTTTCAAACCTTTTAATTACCTTTAATACACCTGCATAGCAATGACACAATCAAGACACTAATATACCACTGTCCCTTATTGTATGGTAGTTATTCTGGGACCTTTAAAGTTTGACAGCATCAAAACAGGACTGGATTTAACCTGAATCCTTCTTTCCCTCTGTTCTTTGAAAACATGAATAGTTTATGTACACTCTTCATGAACCATTTTGATAAAGTAATAATAAAAATTTTCTTATCTGCTCACAGTAAAGCTTAATTTTTCCATCTGCCTAAAATATCTCTCATTAGTAACTCCTACAAATTCAGAAAAGTAATGTCATTTCAGAAATATAAAAGCATACTTAAATTGGATTTTAAAATTATAAACAACAAAGGATCCATGTCATTCTAAGATTAAAAAAAAAAAACAATAATTAAAGGAAGTGATTAAAAAAAACCCCCTCTAATACAAACTCCCATGCCAAATTTCAGCACTACTGAATTTGTCTCAATGTAAAAGTATGTGCAAATTAAAGCCTTTGTACACTTCAGTACACAACTGTTAACAATCAGAATTATTTTACAAAAGATAATATAATTCTAAACTGAAATACAGCCCTTATTCAAAACCAGAAGATTCCTTGAAAAATTGATTGAAAATTCTTTTACTTCCTTGCTTTACTCTTTTTCAAGCTTAATGCTTTTTCTTCTCCTCTCTCATTCTTTTATCCAGTACTCTCCATTTTTCAGTTGTTTAAAAGATAGGAAGAAAAGAGTGGTGCTTGAGGCAGAGGAAAGAAGGAAGAAGATTTTTTAAGAAGAGCAGAAAAAAAAATCTAAAATAAGGCTGCAGATTTTCACAACTGAGTAATCAGATGAGGTCTCCCTCAGTAAATAAATATCCCTTAAGACATGAGTCACAAAAATTGCTTCATATTGTTGGTGGAAAACATATTCCTCTCTTTAACAGATCCACCCATCAGGTAACAGCAGAAATTTAAAAAAGAAAGGGATTGTGGTTTGGTCGGATTGGCAGGGGAGGAGGCGTTCAGGATGGGAGATGAACTGAGGATGGTTTTCCCCATATCCCCTTCCACTCGCTGTGGAAGCTGCTGCACCCTTCCTCTGCTCTCACCCAACCAGAGATGCATGGGAAAAGTGATGCCAGTGGGAGTATCCCCCACTCTATAAAGGCATCAGCATACAGCAAGGCTTAGCATGCAGAGTCTTTTCTCTCTGCTCATGACAGACTAGGAGAAATTACTCTGGATTTTAAAAATCCCGTTTTGTTGAATCCGGTCTCAGTATGTGTTTGCACAACTTAGTTAAGTAAAAGGACCTTCAGCTAGAAAAAAAAAGTGCATATTTCTCCTTGCTAGGAGAAATGATGATTCACTCAACAAAAATACTAAACTGGACAGTAAACTGGACAATAATTTGATGGATGGTCAGTGTAAGGCCACTTCTTATGTGTTAAGCAAAATGGTCTTAAGGTACTCAAAGATTTTGAGCAACATCTGTGAATAAAGCAGCCAGATTTGACTTAATTTCCTCCTCCACTACCCCCTTCGCCTTGTACAAATGTAAGAAAGAAACATCTCAGGGATGTGAAAAAGTAGGGAAGAGACTGGGTCCTGAAATGTCTCATCCTGCCCTCTGATCTAATGGGTGATACAAGGTCAGTGCAAACCACTATAGCAACTCTTCAGCTTGTGTGGTGGTGGGGTGGCTGGGAAGCCAAAGGCCCTCTCCACCAGCAGCTCCTCTGACCAAACTGGCACATTGACATTGTGCGAGCTAATTCGTGGCACTCTATTTTGTTTGTTTTTGAAGGTCACCTATGAACAAACCCAACCATCACCCAGAGTTTGTGACTTTGCTGCTGCAACCACCAGACTCCTGTGGTCTGTGGGCCGAGGAGTGAGGGATACTCGAGGGAGCTGCTCCAGCCGCAGGGGCTGAGGACCTCTGAAGTTCTTCCAGGCGTTCTTGTGACAAAACTGGCAGAAACATTTCAAGCAAGATTTACCACGCCAGCAACACATATTTGCAAAAATATTTAATTTTCTCCCTAATATAAACCAGTAATAAAACTTAGAAGTCCATATCACAGGGTGGTTTTCTGTTCAGTAGAGGTTTTTTTTCACCCGTGTCGCCACAAGAGGTATGCGAGTCGATCATAGAATCATAGAATCTTTAAGGTTGGAAAAGACCTCCGAGATCATCCAGTCCAACCATCAACCTAACACCACCATGTCCACTAAACCATGTCCTGAAGTGCCACATCTACATGTTCTTTGAACACCTCCAGAGACAGCGACTCCACCACTTCCTTGGGCAGCCCGTTCCAGTGCCTGACCACTCTTTCAGTGCAGAATATTTTTTGTAATATCCAACCTAAACCTCCCTTGCCACAACTTGAGGCCATTTCCTCTTGTCCTATCACAAGTTACTTGGGAGAAGAGACCAACACCTGCCTCCCTACAACCTCCTTTCAGGCGGTTATAGAGAGCGATGAGGTCTCCCCTCAGCCTCCTCTTCTCCAGACTGAACAATCCCAGTTCCCTCAGCCACTCCTCATAGGACTTGTTCTCCAGATCCCTCACCAGCTTCCTCACCCTTCTTCTCCAGCAACTCCACGTCCTCCTTGAACTGAGGGGCCCAAAACTGCGCACAGGTGTACAGAAGCTGCCAGGAGCAGAGAATTTTGGGAGACACCTTTCCCGAGGGCCCCGTTACACCATAGGACAGCGTCCCACCGCCCAGCTCTGATGAAGAGGTCAGCGCGCCAGCCCCTGCCCGGAGAACCCCCCGGCCGCCACCCTGGCACCCCAAAACCGGTTCAAGGCGGCGGAGGCTGGGCCGCCGCCACAGCCAGGGCGGGAGTGGGCCCTTCCTCGGGCAGCCAGGCGACCCCCTCCTCACCCTCCTCTGCCCCTGCCCGGCTCCGGCTGCCTCTCCCCGCCGTCCCGGTCCCACGGGAAGCGGCGGGGCTGGCAGCAGCCCGCTGCGGCTCCCCCCACCCCCCGCCCCCCGCCCGGCTGTCACTCCCCCCTCTCGCCGCTATTATCCGCGCTAAGGCCGGGGCAGCCCCCAGCCGGGCAGGGCTGCCGATCGCTATCGCTCCGGCTGTGGGGCTGCCCCTGCCGTGAACCTGACGACGGGGACCGAGGGGGTGTGGGGTGGGGAGAGAGAGAGGCGCTGATACAGTTTGGTTTCTTTTCTTATTTTCCTATCCTTTCTCCGGCGCGGAGGCCTTTGTGTCAGCTTTCAGAAATGCTCTGTTTGACTGGCAGCCTGTCACAGATCAGTTACCACCTAAAGCCGCTTGGCAGGGAGAGGTGACGGCCCAGGAAGGGATCTAAGTGGGTTTATCAGTGCTTCTTTACGCCTCGTGAGCTCCTTGACACAAAAGGAAAGGGTATTAAAGATCTAAAGCGAGCCCAAAAGCGTGAAAGCTCCTTATAGGCTGCGAGATGCGGATGTGACTAAATTTTTAAATATTTTTGAGTTGATGCTATTCATTTTGCCAATAGAGTAGAAAGAATTTTTGTTACAGAAATGAGTGTATGTTCCACTTGAGTGAGATTTGGAAAAGGGAGGAAGTCCCTAAATATGTGCTCAGAATATTACAGCTACCCTGTATTTACAATCATGCATCTGTTTTGAATATATATAAAATCTGATATATTTCTTTTTTAAAAAAGAAAAAACAAAAACCAACAAACCCACAACCATTTAGCACATACAGTATTCAATTTCCTGCTCCTATTGCTGAATTTATTGAGGGGGTTTGCGTTTATTTGTTTGTTAAAGTTTAAACGTTATAACCCAGTAAGTTGGGTTCTCAATTTTCAAATCCTATAAATGGTAAGCATGGAAAAGGTCCAGAATTCATTAGGTATATGCTGTATCTCCTTTCAGGCTCTTTTATGCATGGATTATTGTTAAAGTAGTGTATTTTTAGCACGCCAATGGCTTCTCACAGCACATTACTACAACCATAATGGTTACACTACAGGCAGCAGAGCACAAAGCCTTCTTCCTTTGTTCCTAATTTACCAGATCTCAAACTCTTTTATTGTCTGATTTAAATTAAAACACAAACATTTCTGTGGGAGACAACATCAGCAAGGTGTGTAATTTGGGGGCGATGAAATACCGAAAAAGCCAACCTGCATCCTGGTGGTCAAAACAGGCAGGTTTTTTGCGTCATCTACTTTACGAAAATTACATGTATTATAAACCTCACATAATCACAGGGTCATGTTCCAGCCTTGGCGAATGTTAATGAGAGTTACACAGAGACCAAGAATTGTTATAGTCAAGATTACTTTTTTTTTCATTTACTGAAAAAATGTGGGAAACGGTTATTTATTAATGTCTAATTTTTTTCATATTTTTACCTGATTCATTTTTTCATCTTGAAAGAAAGTTTTCTAAGTGTTTGGGATCATAATAACATGTGTGATATTTTTTTTTTCAAATACAAAAGAGTAAGTCTCATTCCTTCTTCTCTCAATTCTGTATAGTCACCCAACTTGTTTTTCATGTCATTAGAGCCCCTCCTAGCCTTCACATCTGCTGTCTACCATTTTCATTGCTTATAAGCAGCAGGTGAATGGCCCAAATGAAAGATTTAACAAGCCCTCAGCGGAGCTGCTGCCCTGAAATTTCACTCCCCTACACAATGCTCTTTCCCTCTCTTTGTCTGAGCAAAAAGGGTTTTTCTTGGACCATTGTCTTGACCGTTGCCTAATATTGCCATCCTCTATAAAGTTCTGTAAGTGGCTACTGAACAGGATAAAATGAGTACTGTTAAAATATTTTCATGCTATTTCCTCAAATTTGTGAGGCAGGCAACTTAAATAATCCTCTCGCCTCTTTGCGATCAGAAACCTGCAGAAACTTGAAGAACTCTGTTTACTGGTGCAAATGTTAAAACAGCAAATTAAGGGCTAATATTTGTACCAATAGTTCTTACGCATCCCTTTTCAGAGTGCATGAACAACATCAAGTGCCTACCAGACCAACTAAAACCAAACACTCAATTTTTTAGCAGTTATGATTAAATCCTGCAGCAAACAGTTTGAAAATAAATAAACCTGAAAAAGTGATAATGTGGGGAAATCACAATTCGCTTAGTTGTTTCATCCACAAATAAGAAGATCTAAATTTGTTGTTTTTTTTTTTTTTTTTTCTGTGTGTAAATGACCAGGCTTTCAGTTTGTTCCTGAATACGCTTGCAAGCACAGCACCTCGTCTCATCTCCCCCAGATCACCCGGCAGGACCACAACTTCTCAAGCTGTATCCATAATGAACCTGGTCCTTCTGCTGCATGTTAACCAGAAAGACTATGAACAAGCTGAACTGATTACTTGTGAGGTGGATTGAGGTAAAAAGAAAACCTAAACTCATAGCAAAATTCACTGGGGTAGTATCTCATCAAAATGAAGCTTTTAAGAGGCCTAAACTGAAATTTGAAGGTATGAACTTGCTAAAGTTTAGATGACAACTGATTATATCCCAGGTTATATGTATTATGGCACAATGAGTTCTAACTTAAATAAGCTTAGCACTAAAATTAGGCTAAATTTATTGTTTCAAAGAATGAGGGCCAGTGAAAAACTTGTCAAAATTGCACCTAGCAGTTGTAGGCACTGAGTGTGGCAGCTGGGGGTGTTCAGGAGCACTGGAGATGCAGTTCCCTACAAACACATGCAAGATGTTGAGTGCCTTCAGATTAAATTCACATGTACTGGTTGTCGTATTTTCTTTGTAATACCCCATATTCCAAGACTAAATGTCAAAATGTCCAAGTTAGAAGCATTATGACTTTTAAAGGTATATATTGCAGCTGAAATAAATGTATTTATATATACACTGCATGTATTAATTCTTAAAATACATGTCCTTTCTCAGATTATCCAGGAACATCTAAAGCAAAGATCTATCCCAGATTGAGAAGTGATATGTTCTATGCCTCCTGAGAGCCCAGCAGCTTTTAGGGGCAGAAGGATTGGAAATCCTCATTTTATTCAGATTTGTGGACAACGCTAGGCATTGGTTATGATAAGCTAGAGTCTAAGGAGTGTGGGGGACAACCATTGCATCTGGAAAGTTGTCTTTAACACTCACTTTAGCACCCCTTTACACTGCCGGTGTGGTGTAACAGACTTTAGGATGAGCAAGAGCGTGGCTGTAGTGGTAAACAAGGGGAAAGGAATTTTCTATCTCAGTCTTTGGCCTTATCTAGCAGGGCTCTTGTAGCATTTTCCCCTCTTTGAATATGAGATTTTGCCTATAAGCACCTGTAAAATTCCCACAGGAGCTTGTCTCCTTTGCCAGTCGCTCTTTCTCGCCTTTCTCAGAGTAAACCGCAGGGAAAAGCAGCCTTGCTTAGACACTGCTGAGTGCCACAGCCTGGCTGAGGGAGGAGGCTACAATTCCCTGCTTTCCACCAAAGTGGAAAAGCAGCTTCAGCGTGCCAGTACATGAGACACATTCAGGCACATCTGATTAAAAGTGCTGTGGAAACTAGGGAATGACAAAGATGAAGAGGAGTCCACAGAGGAGGGAGGGAGGAAGATGGAAATGAAAAACCAGGAGGGAAAGGTGCTGGTTTTGAACTCTCTTCCTCATAAACACCATCACTTCTTGAGCCGTAACATGTAACCCTTTGGTCACTATGCATTTGCTGCTTATTCTGAAGGCTATATTAGAAATTGGGCTTTTAATTGGGTGCCTGCTGAAGGAGCAAACGACAACAGAGAACTGAGAGCCACAGCCTGCTCTTCACTGGCCATGAGCCGTGCCAGGTGACACATGGCTGGTGGCAGGAGCTCACCATGGGGACTTGTGGCCATGGCAGCCCAGTCCTTGAGGAAGGGAGCAATGCCAGGTGCGAGAAGCAGAACTATGATGCTGGTGCATCAGGTCTCAGGCACTCTGATTATGAAAGAGCCAGGTCAAAAAAAAAAAAAAAAAGAGAAACTATATTATTTCTATCTGTTGCAACACAGAAGCTTACACCATGGTAAATTAAACAATCCGCTCAATGTAACAGGACGTGCTGATAGAAACCTAATCACTCTTACTCCAAACCTTCACCTGAGATGCCATAAATCCCATCTTAGTTTCTGGGCTTTAAGTGAAACAGACTATTGTGCAAAAACATGCAGATGTTTCTGTTGGCCAGAGTAGTATTTCCACACAGAGCGTATTTAAAAACTCTGGTTCAGCAACAGTGACACCTGTCAGTTTTGAACCTTGAAAACATCAGAACCCCTCTAATCCAAAAGTGCTACCTCTGTACCTTGATGTACACAAACATTAAGTTTAAACTATGGAATAAGTATAAAGGATAAATACACACACAGTAATGTCATGCTTATCAGTAATTTTTTTAGACATGATTAAAACAGCTGGTATCTGCCACACAAAGGCACTTGTAGAACAGAGGCAGAAAATCTTAATCTTGTCTGTGAGGCCTTTAAAGTTTCCATGAGGATGAAGGGTGCTATAAAAATATTTTTAGGCTTGTAACTAGCAAAATTGACTTCCTTATGATCTCATGTGCTGCCAGAGCACCAATTAAATTGACTTGATAATGTTATGATTAGGCTGCACTTTTCATCAGTTACAAAGCTCTTGATTGAAGAAGAGATTCACAACACTGAAAGAAATGACCTTGTGATATGGATTTTTATCAATGACTTTTTACCTTGCTGGTTTCCAATTACATGACAAATAAATAATAGTACTTGCAGCTTCTATTATACTTCTGAGGATCCCAAAGTACTCTGCTGATTAATTAGCTTCACAAGAGCTGTGAGAGTTAGATACATGTTATCCTGTTCTTATTAACAATTCAGAATTCAAATGTGATATCTTTGCCCCATTCAAATAAATGGCAAAAATCCTCTTGACTTTAGTGGGGGTAGAATTTCACTTAGAGAGTTTAAGTAGTTTGACCAAGGTCACAAAATCTGTCTGCAACAGAGCTGGGACATCTCTCCTTTCTCACCACCACTGCAGTTAAAGCCATAAAGTAACTCAGGTAAAATGTACCCAAGGTTTGAATTACACTTGGTCCTGTACTTCCATTGTCAAAAAGTCACCTTTAAAGTTCAGAACATATTACTAGCAACTTCATTTAAAAAAAAAAATCAAATTCACATAATGTAAAAATATTCGATTGGTGGAGAAAAAAGAGTACATATTCCACAAGGCATCCTTTCAAGTCCGTTTCAGCCTATAACATAAAATTTTAAGAAAACTTGTTTTTCAATATTTATACAAACACATACATTGAATAAATGTGTGTTTGTATTAAATATGTTCTAATATTTGTCTCAATGGGAATTCATAGAAAAAATCAATGCACAGTACAACAGTCTATTCAAAGTTTCTCAGGTTATGCTAAGGCAAATTCAAAATTACTTAAGCAATTACATCATAGTAAAGAATAATTTAGAAAAAAAGATTTGTATTCCTTGATGCTCTAAAATGTGTACTTCGTGGTTATAGTTCTTTCTCAAAGCTATTTGCTGCTTGGGATGCAGTGTAGTGGGACACACTGCACTCCAGACTCCTTTGAAGAGTTATAAAGGACAGAAAGACAATTTGGTTTTCACTTTTCAATTACGGAACAGAGTGGAGAAAAAAAAGATCTTTCTGGAACCAGTTCAAAAAATGTGGCAGCTAGAGCAGTGACACCTGAGCTGTGTTGCTTGTTGTCCACCAGGCAGGCTGGTTCCCCATCGGAGGAGAAATGAAACCTGGGCTACCATTTCATTTTTGGAAAGTATATGTCATCTTACACCAATTAATCCTTTTGAAAAAGCATGACAAGTTCCTCCATTGCAGAGATTACAGACAAACTCAATGCCTATCCCCAAGCTCAAGCTAAAAGAATTATGAGAGTAACTCTAGGTCATTGCTTCTTTCTTCAGATGATATTCCAAGGATCTTGCAGTGGATGTGAAAGAGAGTCTTTCATCATCAGTTGTCAAATGTGGACAGAGTGGTGGAATGTAATTCTCGCACCGATTCTCCTCTTGTACTGTTGGCAGAAACAAAGGAGACCCTAGAGAGGGAAAATGCAGCCAGTGCAAGAGGTGCATCTGTATGGAGAATGGGAAGGTGACACCTGTAGACATTTATAGACACTTACAGGAGATGTGACATTTGTGGCAAGAAAAACCAGAGAGAACTGGGATGACCTTCAGTACTGACTGCATGGTAACCAGTGTCAGAAAAACACGTTATTACAAAGCTAAGGGTTGCTAAAACCACTGCAATCAAATACAATGAATTAGTGCTAACCAGAGCTGGTTAGTCTACACGGTACAGCAAACATTATGTGGGCAGGCTAGCCCAACTGCCACCTGCGTGGGGATCCCCAGGTTTCTAATGCTATGACAATGTCACAATGAAACCATTCTTTTAAAATATCTTTGCTCTTGCAATGCCTTTTTATTATAATAAATTTACAGTATAAGTTTTATATATACTTTTATATACAATATAAATATATTATAATAAGTTATGTTATAAACTTACCTCTACTACAAAACCACATAATTTCATTTGACCAGGCTGCATTTAGTGCAGCAGCAAGTAGAGGGAAATAAGTTTACAATCAATGTTTAATCTGGCTGCCAGCTCAATAACAGCAAAAAAAACATGAAGCAAGTTTTCATGGTATCCACAAAGGCTCCAGGCAATGCCAACCTTGTGTCTTAAATTAACGCTCAGAGATAAAGCAAAGCCTGGGCCATTTTACAGTTCTACACAGGTGGCTTTATTGGTCTTGACCCATAAATGCCAAATTTCACATAAACCACAGTGTAACATAAAAATTCCTTTTAAGTTGCCTTTTGCAGCCAACTCAGAAATCGTGTACTGATCTTCATAGGTCGCAGGTAGAAAATTGCTACTTTTCACCACCCAGGAATTACTGTTAGGCAAAATGAGTACGTCATAGTGTAGCAGTCCCCAAATCCATGTGCACTGTACTTTGAGGGGCCGGTTCTGGCATATATCCAGACTATAACAAGCAATGTAAACTGGTTATGCTGCAAAAAACTACCTGTACACACCGGTGGTCATAACATTGATGGTGGGATTGGATTATATTCCTGTTTATGGACATGAAAATAAAAAAAAAGTCTCTGAAGACTCTGTGTTGACAATTCACAATTCAGTTTTGAGACACTTGTATCACAGATATAAAAATAAAACAAACAAAACCACAGGATTTTCAAAAGTTTTTATTTACATTCACAGATCCTGGCAAAATCCTGAAGATACACCTGTAGGAAGGCATGTTACTACCTCCTGCAATATTAGCAACAAGATTTATTGCCTTCTTCCAAAGACTCCCAGCAAGAAGCAGTGTCCAACTGAGTCTGGAGAAAACAGATAAAAGATTTGACCTCCAGTCTGTGATAACAGCAGTGGATACTGAACTAGATTATCTGGCCAGCGGGGTGAATTAGCTTGACCACGAAGTGGACGTGATTAAAATCAGGGATGGACAGACTGCCTAGGAGACAGTAAGAGGAGAGCACCATGGATACTCCGTTTCACGTGTCTTCTAGCATACCACTATTTGCTTTTGGAAGAATATGTTGCAAAGTTGGACACAAAAAAAATTGTAGTATCTATTTGTCTGCTAATGCTGCAGGTGATGAAGTAAAAACACTTTGTGCATTATTATATTAAAAACAAAACTGGCAACTTGATTTTTTAATGGATTTTTTTTTGCCAAAGAAAGCTTCTATGGTGCAAAACACAGAAGACAGTAAAAGAGAAATAAGTAATTCATGCACCATGTATATAAAACTTTTTTTTTTCATGATATTTCTGCATTGGATTTTCTGTCTCTTCTCCCTTCACCTATACTCTTCTCCTTTATTGAATGCAAACTCAAAGAAGCTTAAATCAAATATACAAAGTCACTAAGTTCAAGCAGATTTGAAATTAGGTGAAGAAAGTTCACTCAAACTCACAGACTGTATTTCTGGCTTCAGCAATTCTGAAAACAAACATGATATGTATCCATAAGGGAAGAACCTGAAGTAGCCTCTGATAGCAGAAATGTAGATCCAAGTCTTTTCAAATGCAATGGATTTTAGTAAAATTTTCTTATAATGTCCTTTGACTTCCTATTAGCTGCTAGGTGGAAGGGGTCAATACAAACCTCACAAATTATTATTTCAAGCATTTTTTTATATCGGTATTCTTACAATTATTATTTTGTTACTATTCAAGACTTGCAGTCAAGATTATGGTCTATAAAAATTCTAGGGTCTGGTAGTTTATAAGAAATAATATTTTTGTGCTATTTATTTTCTGTTAATGCTTACAGACCATCACTTCAAACCATCTACACCCCAATGTGGATGTTATGTCTCTTTATTTCCAGTAAAGCATTCAATTTTCTTATTTAACCAAAATACTCTGATAATCTGTTATTTAGTTCTAAACAGAATTTGGAACATTGTCTGCATTTTTAAAGTTTCCAAAAACATGCTAAAATGGAGTCGAAATAAGGATCTTACGATGGGTAGTATTCATTCGAACAAATATATGCAACTGGGGTTGTTATGCTTACTATTAACATAGCACCATGAAGGGCAATAAAATCGGCCAAGAATTTAATACTGAAGTAGATATGCTGAAATTAGAAAGCCTGACAGTTAATACAAATCCAAAGAAAATTCTATCAATTAAGATGCATAAGGTGAGGCTTCACAATCCATCCAAACACCAACAAGTATTTTGCCTAACTCATATTCAGATACTGAGTAATTTGAACTAAATCATTTCACATTACAAAGAACATTAATGAAAGCCTCTTAATTTAAAGATCCTCTCCCTAGGAAAATGTCAGTGACACTTAACCATGTTGTTATTTCCAGCATGTGAATATACATGGTGAAACTTCACCATCATTAGTGAAGATTTCGCTTCCCTAGGTGTGGTGAACATTATTTTCCCAGTTGTCACATCAATGGAGGAAGAACAAACAAAGGTGTGGAAAAGAGACTGGGAAAAGTGAATGAACTGAAACAGGAAGCAAAGGGAATGTGAGAATGAAGGATGTCTGTCAGGAGAGTGAGCAAAAGGGAAAAGAATATGAGTACAAGATGGTATTAACAGTCAAAAAAACCCACATGAAGATGAGAGAGATTAGAAAGAAGAAAGTGAAATCCAGAAATTATGGGAGATTATGCTGGTGAGAAAACAGGCTGGGGGCTATAGAAAGAGAAAAGGCCCTTGGTCTCACACATCAGTCCTAAGTGTGACCTACTCTTAAGCACAGAAGAAAAATAAAAGTTGAATAAGCCAATGATGCTTATAAAATCTGTAGATAGTTTTTATGGATATAAGCTGGGGTTTTGGAGAAAAAGTAGATAAGTAAATACACACCTATGTGTGAGCATAAACTTGCTGAACTCTTAGCTCTGGGATTCCAGGTGCAAAAATCAGCTATCAAGGGTAAAGGAACTGAAGTTTATTTTAGCCTCACAGTTCTCTACTGCCAAAGAACCAGAACTTAAGTAGTTCACACTGCGAATTTTACAGCCCAAACAAAGCATGTACAGCATTAGTATATAAAATCGATACAGAAATGTCATCTGCAAAATCCCTGCCTGCCCTGCCTACCCCTGTACCAGAACGTGTGTGTGATAACAAAACAAACTGGAGCTGATTCATGCTCTTCCTGCAAGGCAGAATATTTTTACACCCAACCCTTTTCCTTTTCCTTTTTTTTTTTTTTTTGTTGTCAGTACAAGCAGCAGAGAGAATTCCTTCTGCTTTATCAAATGGTTCATTAACAACCAATTTTGATGAGATTCTAATGATGTTACCCCAGTTGCCTGCAGCCTCACCTCATTTCAGGCCTGAAGGCAATAACAAGAGGCACAAAAGTCTTAGGACTTTCATCATGGTCACCATCAGCAACCACACACTGGCTGTAGTGACCAGAACCATCAGGCTGTGTTATACTGGTAGGAGGAGGGACAAAGAGAGAAATCCTGATGGTCAAAAGTTTTATGAAAGACAATTCCTGAATTCTTGCGCTTGTTGTTGCTCAATTTTACTTAGCATAAATAAGATAAATAAATGCTGACCCTTAATCAGAACCTGCTTCTAATAACTCTCTTTTTTTCCAGCATGAAATAAAAGTTAAATATTTCATATCAAAACCTACAAAAATATTTATTTGAGCTTTAATTATTTTTCTCTGTTACTTTTTCCTAACAATTTATTACAGTAGTCAGGCTGTTTACAGACAAAGAAATATTTTTTCATCAAAAGAAATTGCAAAGATCCTAAGAATATGTTGTGACTTAGAATAGGATACATCTTTTACTTAGCTACATAGCACCATAAATATATAGTGGAACAGGAGGAAAGTCATCTCACAGTTAATAAGCATCTTCCCCTCATACTAATCCACTACTTCATAGTCTTATGCAGCCTGTAGAGTATCAGAGATCCTTGTAAAAATATAAGTGACATTATCAGATTTTTTTTATAGTATTGCAAAACAAATCTCCAGTGGATTTACCTCATAAAGCTAAATCAAAGCTGATGTTTTTAGCAAACAACACTCATAATAAAGATAATAATGGATTTATCCCTTTCCATATGTTCTTACACATTTGTTTTTGTTTTGCTTTAAATTTCAATTCTGCTGTTTTTATTAAAGTATCATGAAAATACATACATACACACATAATAATTTACAGGAGAAAACATCATAATACAACATGTATCAAACAGCATACTGAAACTTCAGCACAACCACTGGTAGAAGCATAATTATTTTTTAAAAGCATGCAGATTGCAGAGGAATGTAATGCATGGAACAGGTGTCACTGTACTGGAGGAAATGGTATGTAAAATGGGCATTCCTATTATGTGCACTAGTTGGCAAATCTCATCCCTATTTTCAGGCCAAGGAACTTCCACTAAAAGGATTCAATCCTTGCTTTAAACTATTGTCCTGGTCTTTGTCCCATGGGACCTCCCATGGGAGCTCACAGGGGCTCCATCTCAAAGATGCTCACCCACCCGGAGATTTGGAGAGAATGACTGTGTCCTTGAAGATATTTTGATGCTGTATGCTCCTGACACATCTAAATAGCAGGCCGTGTTCTTCTTTATGTTACTTTGAAATTTCATCAAGTTTTAACATGTAATGCTACTATGCTCTTCAAATGACAACCCCAAGCAGAAGAGTCTGAAGTAATCCAGCATGATGATGAACAAGCCTTGAATTACTGTAGCAAAGTCCATACCTGGCAGGAAAAGGTGTGGTCTTCAGCGCAGCCTATGGCAGCAGGAAGCTTTCTTTCTATTTATTTATCTAGGATTAGGAAACTCGGTTCAGCAGACTGTCACAGGCAGATGTCATCTTTAGAGATGTTAGAATCATTCCTTCAGTTCCTGGAAATATTTTCCTTCCTTATCGGTATCACTTCCATCACGCTTAAGAGGAGTCTAACAGACTGTTCTTCCATCCTGTAACATCTTTCAGACACAGGGGCACATTGTTGATGTCATTGTCTCTTCCTGACAAGAAGGAAACAGAGTTGAGTGTGTCTGTACCCTGATTTTGTAACTTCTAATAAAGTCACTTAAAGTTCCAGCACATATAGCAAATGCAAGAGGTGACAAAGCTCAGTTTCAAATGTCAGAGATCTTTGTGGAGAGTAACAAATGGCCGTGCAGCTGGAAAAGGACAGACCTGCAGAACTAAACACAACAGCAGTACGGTTCAAGAGCTAGTATTGGGGCTATTCCCAATGTAAAAATTCTAGACTACAATTTGCACACAGTTATCAGAAATGCTGGAATATCCTAAAGATGCTCAGGTTGTTTAGTGATTTCCTTCTGATCAAGACTTTCATTTGGATGGTCTAAAGAAAAAAAAGTGATATTCTTTACATATAAAGACTCCATTTACATGTGTACTGTATTGTTTTTTCTTTCTTTATGATTAAGTGGTTATTGAATTCCAAGAATTATTTTTACTTTCAAATTTATATTTTCTAACAAAACAATCATCCTATAGTAAATAGAGAGAGCAGTTGACTGTTCAGGTTTCAGACCCAGACATTTGACACTGAGATGACAAATTCTGAAAATCTGGATATCATAAGTCAATTGTTACCGACAGCAACTCATTCTAAATATGAAGCAGGCAAAAACTTTTTGCTTACTAAAAGTTCCTACAAAGCAGCTGGGGTAAGGAAATAGGCTTTAATGTATGGACATTCACATAATTTTGCAGATGTCATGAGTTCATCTTGATAAAATACAGCCACTAAAGGATACATACTTTGAAAAAAAAAACCCTAAATCCAGGTATTCAAATATAACTAAACTGTTAATTATAAATATAGATTTCTCCTTCGTTAAGGAATAGTTTGGAATTATGAACTATAATTGCTGCAGGATCCAAACTCCTTTTCTTGCACATACATGTGGGGACAGAGGAACTTCTGAGGTTAGGGAATTTGCCACTGCAAATATTAATTACATTACTTCAGTAGAAATTAGACTATATTTGTTATTATTAAATAAAACATTATGTTGCTCATTAGAATTAATCTGTATAATTAACTTTTTTATTCTTAATACTGTGGTAAAAAGAGGCTTGACAGGATGGAGCATAAAATGTATTTTAGAAACAATCTATTCTGTAATTGGATTGTTCTGAAAATATAATCCTTTCCCTCTGGTTTAAAATTAGTATTTATAATCACAAGTCTTGGTAAATATAAAAATGCAGAAGTCTAAGCCTGAGCAGAGTGGTTTTAGTTCTGTTCCTCTTTTTCCCCTCACTCTTCTGCACCTAAGAGTGTTTTCTTTGAGACAGAAGGAGGGATGCAGGCTGAATGCTGAATGCAATCTTGCAAATTTTTTCTGGTTTTGCTTCCTCACATTTTCTTTTTCAGAATCCTAATGTAACACTTCCCTGGGCTATCACTTGTTAAAGGCCTGGCTCCTGAACTGTTGTATTTGGCCAGCAATTAAGCAGCTCCCTGCATGAGAAATCCTCCTCCTCCTAGAATTCTTAGCCCTCGTTCCCTAATGTTAGCCGAGCAAAACGGGATATCTTTATACACACAGTGCAACCGCCGAGAAATGAATTCTGTCTGTTTTCCTCTCTTTTACACTTTTAAAGAACCGTGATCAGTTTTCTGTCTCTGTTTCTTTTACACATCCTTTCCTAGCTTTAAAGTGGTGTCTGAGCCCTTCCCCTCTCCCCTGAATAAAAGAAAGAAAGAAAAAAAGAAAAAAAAAAGGGAAAACAAAACAGGTAGAATTCCTCTGTTACTATTAACACCTAAAAATATGATCATGAAACAAAAGCTTTGCTCCTCTGTCCAATTTGATGTCTTTTTCATGCTGCCTCAGTGATGGCCAAATAATTGGTTGTTCACTTGTGTCCTTGTCTCCCCCGACAGTTCCACAGATGCCCTGAACAATGCTCCAAAGACTGCTTTCAGTAGGGGCAAATCCTCATTAATCATTCCTGGCTGACAGCACAAGGGAACACCTGCATCTGGTGCAGGGACCAAGCAGCGGCTTCTGGGAGCACGCATTAAAAAGACCAACCCGATTCAAGTTGGGGGAGTAGGCTTCTAACAGCCATGTGAAAAATCCCTCTCTCGACGGATTTTCCTTTCATTAAATATCTAAAATTAGACCTGTGGCTCGTGGTGAGATTAAAACACCAATGTATTCTAAGCAAATCAGGAAATGAACAGCACTGTATGTTATGATAAATGGCTGCTAAATTCTTTATGTCTAGATCAAGCAATGTTAGCATTAAATACTGATGAACTGTCACATAATTTTCATTTAGAAATGACTGCACTTTGAGCCTCATGTCCTGTGGTGCTCATAAATATTTTTCCCTGCTATATTTCACAAATAGACTACACTGACTCGACAGATATTTTTACCATGTAGCCCCAAGTCCATACTGTATATAAACTGATTTTCTGTGCAAGCACATCAACCTTTCCATGCAGAGTGTTATCAGAAAATGTTTGTAGTGCAAAAAGGTACCACAAGCCACCCCACTGCTATAAGGCTACATTCCAGCTTCCTGTTATAACACTTTCTTAACAGAATACTTAATGGACTTTTAAAAATTGTTTTCACTGCATTTAGAGTACAGTGGGGGATTTTCCTCCTAAAGAAAATAGAAAGGGAGTGAGGAGAGCAAAAAGAAGTTGCTTTTTTTTTTTCTTTTTTTTTTTTTTCCCCCCATAAAAATGAGTCAGATACTTATCTAAACATGTAGGGCCATTAAAATCTACAGTAGGATTCCAACTGATTTCAATGGGCTTTGGGTCAGGCCCTTAGGCCCTGCATCTGGTCTGTGATTAAATAAGTACACATCTTCCCGCATATAAACTGGAGAGAACCACCATGGGCTGGAGATTACAGATGACTAACAATGTATTTTTTCACACATGTGACTGAGCACAACCAGGCTTTGAATCTGTCCATAAAATACGTTTACATCTCAAACAAGGAAGCACTCAGCTAATACAAAAAGTGTCTTTTAAAAGGCAGTCGATTATCACCTATACACCATGGTGAAGATTTTAGCAAAGGTCAGAAGGTGGAGCAAAGGAAAAAAAGTGAGGCAGAGATAAAAAACCACTACAGATCTCTGAGCATTGAAACACCACTAGTGCTGAGATGCTCTATACAGTGTAAAAGAGCATAAAACACATCTAGGATACTAATTGCAAATTTAATTTGAAATATATTTTCCTGCAAGTTGATACTGATGGAATTGATTTGGAAAAAAATGACTGAAAAAGAATTTTGAAGTGGCTTTTTTTTTTACCTTTAACAAGAAGGAAAAGTTTGCACCTTCATTTGCAAAGTAAAATTGTGTTCTGTACAAGGAAGAATTAAGCTTGCAGGCAGTAGATTTACCAAAAAAAAAAAAAAAGCACTGACAGCCAAGAGAAAAGCTATGAACTACCACATTTGGACCACATTTGGGAAATGAAGGGTTAAATATGCATGCATACCAAGCTTACATGTATTTTCACATGTATCTTAATATGTGTAATACTTTTTAATAGTTATTGAACAAAACTTTAAAGATATTTCTCTTTTGCACTTCATTGTCAGAAATCGTGACGTTTGACAGAGAAATACTTTCTTCCTACAGAATACAGTAGCATCATCCGCACAATAAGAGAAATGATGCCATCCAAATGCTATGAGCTAGGGAGATAAACAAGAGCAGCTAAAACAATACAGACATATTTGGCCCATTCTCTGAAAGCCACCAACACATGAAGCCTTGCTCTTTTCACTACTACTTTCCACTGTACTTTCATATAAAATACTAAAGCATTTGTTCTTAAGAATTTCATCCAAGTGTGGAGGAATTTTGGGTTATAACAGATCAGTTTATTTTAAGAATAATATGTTCACAAGTTCTGTAAAAATCTCAGCTCTTTCAAGTCCCTGTTAGGACCATATGCAAATATGTACAGAAGTCAGGTGAATCAGTGACTATGTAGATGTGATGTAATTACGCTCACATCTGTTTGTAAGGATGGTAAACATGCTGACACGTAGAGTGGGCACAGGTACACCTCCTTAGTAACATACCTCGTTTATAAATGAGAACTACTGGATATGGGAAGTTCCCTTCCAATTTTTTTTAACTGAGATGCTTAGCAAACTGTCGCACACGCAGGAGGCTGGAATGCAAATTCCAGCAGCCCTCAGGCAAGTTTCATTAGGCCTTCAGAAATCTTTTCAAATTTGCTGTGTAAATAAATTCACGTATAGCTTGACAATATCTCCCATTCAAAAGCAACACGTTTCATGTACACTTCAAATGTATGGGGAAGAAGTTCTTCAAAGAGACATTGTAAAGGTAAAAAACATGTAAAACATTATCTTGGTTGTTACTAGAAGCTCTGATTATTATATCATATTAAAGTTTGAAAATATCTTTGAAAATACATTACTTTTATCACTTTTACTCTCTTCTCTTATGTTGGACAGTGAGAGGAGACTAGTGGTGTCTCTGCTCTCACTCCAGCCAACTTTAAGAGGAACCAGCATAAACGTTTGCACAAAATTAAGGATTAAACCCAAATGAAGAAAAATATCCACCCTACTTTCAGTTCAATTTTAAAAACTCATTTCTTGAGACCACTTCAATTTACAATCATTTTGAAAATCTTGTAAGATCTTGTCTCACTCACCTCCTCTCCCACTTTTAAAATGTGGAATCAGTCAGTTCTCAGAGGCAAACCAAAACTTTACATACACAATTTTTCATGTCAAATGTTATACCAGCTCCGATATTGGGGAAGAAGCGGACTCATTCCAATAGGAATTAGAACAGAAAGCCAAAGGCCAAAATACCATCCTTAATAATGTCCTGTCTTCCACCTAGCCATCTTCTGCCAGCCCTGGAGAAACGTTCTTGGCCCAGTCTAAACTATGTGCATAGACATACATTGCGAGGCATAAAATGTCAAGGGAATCATATAGGTAATCTTCATAATAGAAACGTGGTATTCAAAGTCAATCTGTAACAGCTTTTTAGCAGTTGCCTTTATCTTAGTAGATACAAGTAGAGAATAGTATACACAATAGATTATGTAACCACCCTCCCAAATAAAGGTGGCGTTCAAAGACTGCATCTTGCTTTTTCACTTCATTCTTATTCCCTAGCCTCTGTAACAGTCATCCAGAAGCCAGTTTATTTGGGGTGGGGGTGAAAGGAATGAGGGGCTGCTTAGCTTAAATAGTATTAGAGCAATTAGTGTGTCAGATAAGTTGTTCTTGCTTTTTTCCCCTATATACCTTTCCTATAATCCCTAAAGTATAAGGAATAATTAACTGAAATCCAATTAATGTTTATTTAGAACACCTGTTTCCAAAATCCTTTGAATAACTTCTTCTTTTTTTTTTTCTTTGCTCTTTGTTTTAAGATGAAATACATATCCCTACTCAGTTGCTTTTAGGAGCCCAGAGATTTGCATTTTCTAGACATGAAGAGGACTTGTTGTAAGAGAGCTGTGAAGACTTAAAAGACCAAGAGAGCCTAGTATGTATATTACAGCAGCAGTAACTTCTTTAACTCTTCCTTTTCCAAATGTCATTCCTTCAGAAAACTAAGATTATCAACACCCCCCCCACCCCAATTTTGTCATGATAATTTCTGCTTTAGAAATTTGCTACAATGATGGAGCAAAGCAATAATTTCTGGCTTACCACAGCCACCCTGTCAGGACAGGCACTAAAGAGAGAGCAGCTTGTGCAATAAACACCCACTACCCGTGAAAAAGGATTTGCCTACGCTGTTCACTGCAGGTCTGAGCATCTTTCATCCCCATTAGTTATCTATCCTGACCTACTGTGATGCAAGTACACTTGAGGACATGGTCTCCTTTCTTCCCTTTCCTTCACCATATTCCTATGGAAAATGAAACAGGACTCAGATTGAGGAACAACTGATTCCTAAAGCACATAAGTGTTCACCAGTGCCATGGAGAGTTTTAATAGGATTTGTGTTTATATATTGATTAGGCACCTCTAAAAATCCCCACCCTCACAGTTTAGACACAGGGAAGACAATGATTTAGTGAGACACTTATTACCATAGACCTGTTTTGAGACTAGACATAGTAATTAACTCTAAGCTGTGCTTGTAAAAGTGGAACCTATTAAACACATTTTGGAATAAAAATATTTTTACAATTTAGGCATGGTACCATACTCCTATGATGTTCACCTGAAAGAAGGAGCGCTTTCTACTCAGTATTTGGATTTTTTTTTCAATATAGCTGTTTCTGAAACTATACTATTTTGCAAAGAGCAGAGGAACACACGTGAGGACTTCTTACCCCTCTTTATCCTTAAAAGTGTTAGATTTCTTAGCTGAAAAATAAGACATCAGCAAATATTATTCAATCTTAATTTCTTATGTACTAAGCAATTTCTTACGAATCATGTAATGCATTCAAGGGATCAACTTGTGTGGATACTGATTAACTGTATCAGAGGGGTTGTCTCATTATATATCTTGAGCCTTTTTCATTAGAGCAAATCTGCAAACAAACCTTGAGTGTTTAGATTATTTTGGACCACGCTGCATGTCTAGCCACAGATACAGAATATACCTACTATTTTTAACAGGATTATAGAAAACATGAAAGGGTACTTCCTTAACTATTGACAGTTGAGGGGAAAAAAAATTAGTACAGAATCTGAAAGAATTGGCAGAAAGAAACCTTTTGCCCCTTTAAAGAGCAGCTGCATATTAAACATCTACATTTTTTAAGCACCTTTAAAAAATTACCCTTAGCACTGGCATTGCAGTGTTTTATGAGAAGCCCATGAAATTCGTAATTAGTTACAAAAGAAGGAAAGAATGGACAATAAACAGCATTATGGAGAACTAAGTAAAAAATCAGTCTGGAATTATACAAGATGTTACAGGTAGCAGCCAGGGCTGAAGAGGAAAGGTTACATATTTCAAAGACTATAAGTCCATTTCATGAAAAACACTTTTGTCTTTACAAAGCTTTTTAGCATCCCCAACGGTAAATTAAGGTTTCTGTGAACTGAATTACAATATCGCATGCAGTGGAGAAAGGTTTCCTACCGTACTTATTTATTTCTACTATCTCTCTTATCCTTTTCTGTTTTGCAGGCTCTTTTGCACTACATGATTGGTACATCGTTTTTAGAGTGCTCTGCATTCTGATGTTAAAAATGCTGGAGGGAGATTCTGGAGACCGACATTTGAAAACTGATTCCATGCCTTTCTCTTCTGTATGAGCAGGACTAGTGCAAGGCTCCATGTGTACAAAGTACAGACTTCATAGATCACAAAAAGGCCACCACCTCCCTTAGTAAACTGCACACACACGCATGAATGACAGATTTGGGCTGAATGTGTTTAAAAGAGTCTATGTCTTGATGTGCAACTGCTTCAAAGCTACCACACCAACGCACATATCTAGGCATAGGACAAGAGGCACATCATAGATCCTTACAGGATTTTATATTAATGTCAGACTGTACAACTGTACAAATGTACAACTAAAAAGCATCCTCTTATAAAAGAACTGCAAATGCTGATATTCCATAGAATGAAACAAGGAAGGGAATAGCCCAACACCAAGAACATTTGAAAAAAACAGTAAGGGGTCAATCATTTAACAACATTAAAACATTACTCACACAAGTAATGGGGTATGTTCCAGACTTAAAACATATACAGCCAAGAGTTAGGTGCAGGATTTTTGATGAGAAGGTTTTTAAACTGGTTTTCATTCTCTGTTTCTCACAGGATTGCAGCTCTTCCAAGTGAAAGGAAGGAAAAGATGCCTGGGTATGCTGGTTTGATTCCCAGAGTTAGGTGCCTTCTGGTTTTGAGTAAATTATTATGAGGTGAGTGGAATTTAATTTATTTTTCCTATAGTAGAGATCAAAGAATTTGAGATACACATCTCTTTCTCATACAAACAAGCCTGAATACATAAGGCTCTGAAGGAAAAACTTTTTGTTCTGTAAGTTGTAACCAATCCCCCATTGCCATGGATGCATGGTACAACAGGTTAGAACCTTTCACCTTTGGAGGTGCCTGTAGGTACATATGCACATCATTAAAATTGGAGGAAAAGGTGTTTTTCAGCTGTGACTTATCACATGCATGGGGCGTAGGAACAAAGAGGCAGGCAAAGAGGGGACTTTTTCTCACCTCTGCACAATTACCTTTCCAGTCCTGACATTCTCATAGCCTTTGCATGTCTACTACCTTTTCAGAAAGGCTTGTAATGCTCCAGAGCATGAGGATTACATCACAGAAAGGAAAGGATCGTCACTATGTTTGCATGGCATATTAAAGATACACTGTGCCAATGAATGAGCTAAAACTGAAATACTTTATGAAAGCTTTCCAACCATTGAAACACACCAGGCAGCACAAGATAAGTCTAATAATCAGGGTGCCAACAGATTAGGGAGTTAATTATAGAAGGAGATCCTCATGGTAAGAGCCTGGATAATCAGAATTCTATTGTTTTCAATATTGACAACAAAGGAGGGAAAGTTAATGGTAACACAGTCAATTTTATTTAGTGCTCTTCTTAAATGTTACTGTTTCAGTGCCTGCTATCCAAATAAAAAAAAAAATTCTGCATGAATTCAGTCCCAGTTCAGCATCTGCAGGTGCAAAACCCAAATAAATTACTGGGGAAGGGGCAGATGCTGACAGGATTGCAGTCTAGACTCCTTACTCTAAATCCATTTAGTGCTATTAACCATGACTGAGTGTAATAGCTCTGTGTACATTAGCACCAGGATAATTTTCCCTATTTTGCTAAATATCAACTGTGTGTATTCATACGTACTACATAAAGAAAACATCAGAGATAACAAAACAGAAAGGCTAACATGCCTCTCTGCAGTATGGTCTATATTTTCAAATGTTGACTAAGAAAAAAAAATCAGAGAAGGCAGGATTTCTTAAAATATAGCAATATTATTCCTGAACTAAACAGTGGCACGAGATAAAGTATTTCATTTTAATACAAACAGATTTTACACACAAAGAGTACATGATTTAAAAAAAAAGTTAAGAAATGTACACTTCCACAGCGTGCAAACAGCAATAGAAACCTAACTCAATCAAGAGATAATCTCATTTAAGTGAATACATTTACTGTGTAACAACCCATATTTTATTAAGTTGCCCAACACTTTTGAACCCTGATAAGGAAATGGACCTATTCTGGGGGCAACACAGATACCTGCTGCAGAGATTATTCCTGCTACATACATCCACCCTTGTTAAGAAACAATGAAGAAAGGCGATACGTAAACACAGTGAGGAAACAGAAGCAACACTGAAAGTGATATTGAACTAGAGAGCCCTCCTTTGTGAGAAGAGATAAAGCACAAGATTATCTGGAAAGAAGAGAAACTAGCACCAAAATGTAGGGAGAGGCAGGAGGTGTGAGGGAGGGACGGGCAGAGAACAGGCAGGGAGCGTGGTGGCTGGGAGAGTCAGGTTGCACTCAGAGGAGGCAAAGAGATCTGAGGGTAAAAAGCCAATTAATGGATTAAAGGGTAAGTATCCAAGTTCTGAAACAGAGGGGTGATAATATAGGCAGCTAGGGAGAGGATTAGAATAAAGAATTGATAACAGTATTCAGCCGAGAGGGAAGGCTGTCAAAAACTGAATGAGAAAAGAAGGTAAGACAATGAAAACAAAAACCTGTCATTTAATCGAGGGCTGTGATGGTGAGAGCCTAGACACCAAAAAAAAAGAAAAAAGAAAAAGAAAAAAAAAAAGAAAGAAAAAGAAAAAAAAGAGTAAAAAAAAAAAGAAAAACCCCCACAGTTTGGTTTCAGCTCCAAGTGTCCTGATCATTGTTGGAGGGCAGAGACAGATGGAAGATTTGGCCATGACTATATGAAATCAAGTGGGTAACAATGAGTTTGGAGCAATTACCACGTTCAGTTCCTCAGCGCTGTTTCTCTGAACTGTTTGCCACTAGGCAGTTGTTTGTCCCAAGTGTATAGAGCTGAGAATTTGCAACAAAAGATACAGTGCTTATTTATGGAGCTGTATGAGGAAGTGTGGGCTATGCATCTCTTTTCTGGGTTTTCACTGTGCCAAAGTACAAAACATTACTTTTATTAAAATAATTCACAGGTTCCCAGGTATATATTATCTTACTGTGCAGGCTTAGCTTCCACAGCATCTCTAAATGTACTTTGAACCTAGCCCTTTTCCATTAAAATATTATATAGAATTTCTAGGGAGGCACGGGTGGGGACTGATTTGTTTGGGTTTTTTTTATTTCAGTTCTCTTTTGCTTCTTAGTGCTTACACTTCCGTGACCTGAAAATACCTTGTTTTCTTCTTCTGTGTATTTTATTAATATTGTTCCTGTATTCTGTATCTTAAATATACTAAATCTATACCCTAGAGATAAATGATAGCTGTCATGTCATATTTCTTCCAAGGGAAAGTTTAAGAGGACTTCAGAGTTGTAGAAATTAAGCAATACTTTTAAGTGACAGCAGGACAGTTTTAATACAATCTAAATGAGACAAAAGTTAAGATCTTTTTACCAGAAACTTATTTAAACAATTATGGCAGAGTATATCAGCAATTTTTAACTGAATCCATTTGCTAAAGGAAAAATATTTAATAAACAGAAGTGGTCCCTTTGGTTTTTAATTTTTAGATGCATATAATGCTTCAACCAGTCTTACAATCCATTTTTTTCATGTATCCCGTACTTTTCTCAGTGAACAGGGGAAATGTTTTTTCTTGCTATGATTCATATAATTGACCACAGAATGATGAAAAATGGTGACCAACCATCAAGGCTTGATTTTGCCTTAAGATACTGACATCTATCTTCTACTGATGTCAGTGACCCAAGGTCAAAACTAAGCTATAATTGTCAGGCAAACAATGTCTAATGATAAAAGCACAGGAGTGGAAGTTGGAAACGGCTGCGGACTAACATACCTTCTTTCACTGCCTTGTACATCAGCAGGTGCCTCAGTCTCAGGCTTTAAAATGACCTTTATATTTGTTTGTTGTTTTTTTAAAGACAAGATTCTTTCACCCAGGACAGTTAACCTGGGGGCAGGCCAAGAATTTACATGGAAGTGGGACAGCAGCAGAATCAGTTGTCAAACCTGAGATGCCTATATCCCAAGCAAATCACCTGAAAACTGGGCTAGATGTCAGCCAGTGTTTCACCACACCTGTTGGACTGTTCTGTTTGTACAAGTACAGACACAGTTACTCAGTCATCTTGAGAAGCAGTTTAACACAAGCCAGCAGATTTTACATTGAAGCAGATGGGAACCATGGAGCAATTCATTAATGCAGTGCTACGCTGAAGGGAGCAAGGGAGAGAAGTGGAGTTAAGGGGACGAAGAGGGAAAGAAGGTAGAAGACAGAGATGAACAGCTGGGAGGGTAGTATCTTAAACTGCTGTACATAGATATGCTACAAAAAAAAAAAAATCTGATTACATCCTGCTATTTTTTAAGCCAGAGAAAGACTGACACAAAATTCAATATAACTTTTGTCAAACAAGTACAGAGTGAGAACCTGGGTTCTCAGGATCAGAATCCACACAACGTAGTAACCAAAAGGCCACAACTATATTTCTGTGCCTAACAAGTTCAGTCATTATCTACTAGAATTCATAGAGACCAAATTATTTTTTTCCCTTCTAAAATTTATGCCATTTTATATCAGTACTATCTGACCAGTCTTCACTGTCACTGGAAGTATAAACCGGCAGACATCACCACAGATAATTTTCTGTTCTTCACCTGTTCCAGATACGGGGTACTTCTCTTTAATAAAAGTATAGTTTACTAGTTTTCATCTTATTTTCCATGAGGCCAAAAATTCCAGTTCGCACCTTCATAGTTTCTCACCTTGATGTTGTCTTTCCTTCTCCTTCAGCATTCCTCCCTCACTACACTTCAGTTCCTTTCCTGCCTGTTGATCCTAGCACAGTACTCTGGTATTGCATTGAACTGGGCAGTATTGCCTGTTCCTCAGTTTGAAGAACTGCAGGTGATACTGGGTGTCAAATGCTAGTATGCTTCAGAGTGTGCTTTTGCTAAGGTAGTGAATTTGAATAATAGATTCCCATATTTAAAAAATTTTAAGAACACACACACACACTCCCCTGCCACACATGCCCTTCACTAACCAGAAACTGTCACAAGAATGGATGAGATAAATCTTCTGACAAACAAAAGTTGATTCTTTTACTGGATTCTTGCATAGCATGCAGTCCTATTTGTAAGGAGCACATATCCTCCCTCTGCCCCCCTTGGAAAAGTTATAAGATTCTGAACAATTTCTGCATAATCTGTTTTACTTCCTCAAGTGGGTGGTTACTGCTGCTAATATCTTTTTTAAGAATTCTGTTCAAGTGTAACCTTGTGAAGAGACTGACAAAGTTAATATCTGGGCATGCAAAAGTCTCTTATAGGAAGACCTTACTAAATTGAAATGGTTAGATACATACTTTTTATGAGTTTTACCTAAATCCTAGGGTATGTGGTAAAACATTTTTTTCCCAGTCTGGAAGAATACTTGCTTCCCAATTTGGAATTTGCTTCGTGATTGTAATGAACTGACTTGCTGGAAAGCTTCAGTACTAAAGAGGCCCTAAAAAAGCTTAACTGAAATTTTCTCTAGAGTAAAATGTATTAATGTTGATAAAATGGCTTGATTTCATGTCCCATATTTGGAATAATTTGTAAGAAACTTCATTTAAATGCAGAGATTAATCAGAGATTTAATCAGAGATCATTTTCTCCTTTAAAGCAGGAAACAGAGTTTTCTCAGTCTTAAAGTGATCTGAAAGATCTAAAACTGTTTTTTAAATTACCTGAAATACAGGGAAAACTACATTAAACTATTAACATTTACTATCACACTATTAAATGTGATTATTACAACATTTAGCTTCAATTCAATATATTATGATTTTAAAGACAACACAAAGAAATAGACATATTCCTAAAAATAGTATTTTTGTAATATACATGGGGAAAAAGCAATAAGTCAATTATCTGGACATCTTTCTTGGCAATATCACTTTCCAAAAAAAAGTGAAAACCATAAATTTAATAATTTTATAAATGAGAAGTTTATGTTACAAAAAAAAAAAATCAGAAATTTTTTTGTGTCAAAATTCCATGTTTGGGACATGCCAGGTGTGACTCAACAGAAGCAAGTTCAGCTGCAGTTGAGAGTTTCCAGAGTCTGTTTAGTGACTGTATAAGAACAATTAAATGATAATGGACTACCAGAACTGAAATTCTGAACTCAAATGCCATTAATTATCCCAACAGACTTAACCTTGTGATTAGTATTAAATGTAAGATGCTTGTCAGAGTCCTAGCACTTCCCCAAAGCAGTATTACCCGGGCTTAAGCTAATGGGTTGAATCATCCTCTCTCAACAATTATTTTACCCTAAATTTCAAAAATTTTAAGGCCTAAAGTTATAGAATGCAAGTTCCTTCCAACCACTTACAGGAAAGGGCCTTGCATCATCTGATGCTAAGTCAAAACTATCTGAATGCCTGGATTGATAGCCATTGGCAGAGGCTTAGACGTGTGTTAGGAAGGTAAAATGCCAAAGGACATTCCAAGAATGAATGGACAATAAGCATCTGGAACTGACAAATACAGAACTAAGTTTGTGCTGGAAAATCACTCTTGAGAAGACCGCTGAAAAATCTCGTAAGAGCAAGTTTAGACAAAGCTTAATACAACAGGCTCTTTTCTTGATGGAGCTTTAATCAGTACTGCTTAAAGACTGAAATCATGTTCTGGAGCCATCTATTTCTCTCTGTTGCTTCAAAGGCATCTTGGTTGACCAGGCTTCTCACTTAGGCATTACAGTGAAGTTTATGTAGTTGGGATCTTCAGTTCTGAAGAACTCAGAATATATTGTACAATGTAACTAGTACTTGAAAGTACCTGAGTCATAGCAGGGATTATTCCTCTCGCCCTCCAGCCCGCCTCCCAGCCCCCGCCCCCCCGCCCCACCCCAGGCTTTTAAGAAGGAAACCTCTGTTGTACACAAGGATGAGAAGAAATTTTGAGAACGGAATATAGAATAAAATATAGCCAGCTACTAAGGGTAGCTAATGAAGTCTTACATTGACAGCTATCTTTGTTAAGATATCTGATTTTTCTGGAAAAAAAAAAAAAAAGAGAGCAGTTGTCTCTCATCCAGACTATTGAAGGAACTGGCAGAGTGCCACAGCAAATTACTGATGAAGTTGGAGAAGGTGGGAATTAGAAGAAAAGGTGTACAGTGGGAAAAGAATTAGTTATACAAGACAGAAACAGGTTACAGTTACAGATACATCCTTTGTCTGGGAGGCTACTGCTAAAATTTTTCATGGCTCATTCTTGAAACCATCTTGTTTAATCAGAAAAAAAATTAGAACAGCTTGATGAAATATGCAGATGACAATGTTGGGAGGTATTTTTCAATACAAAGAATTATAATATCATGCAAGAAAAAAAATAGAAGATCTCTAGGATTGGAATAATGGAAATGGCGTGACATTTAACTGTTCGGAGTGCAAGGTCAATCACTAACAGATTAGTAAGAATTTTTGCATTAAATTTGGAACTCATCAGATGGTAAAAACAGAGGAAGAAAAATACGTTGTCATCTTTCGAACAATTAATTTAGCAATGAGGAGCAGTAAAACATGGCTAGGAAAGAAAAAAAAAAAAAAAACCACAAACCCAAACCCCAAAACCTAACAAACTAAACACTAGCCCAATATCAAAAAGGCAGTGGTGAGTTAACCATACCATGCTCTGAAATAAATCATTCCATTCAAGTCATGTATAAGCAAAATAGGTCTGAAATAACAGAGTTACTGAGAACAGCTACTAGATTGATCAGAAAAGTATGGATCTTATGAGAGGAAACTACATGACTCACTTTTTTTTTAAGTAGTACAGTAGAATCTGAAGGGCAATAACTTCTCTCATTAGGAATGAATATACCTGGAAAGACAAAGCAGCACCTAACATAAAAGCACAGAAAAATACACTGGCCATGAATAATGTTAAGTTGGAAACTGAGGGAAACAACCTCATGTGGAATGATGTTCTGACAGCAGTTTCCCAATAAGACCAATCTTTTTAAAGTTATAGAAAGGATTAAATATCTCACTTGTTTCTAATAGCAGAAGTATGGATTATGACTTCAGAAGTCCCTTTAGTTAGGAGAAGCCTTCTGAAAGCAGAGTAAGCCTAAGATCTAACAGCTTACTGTTTACACAAATAATGTTTAGACAACATATTTACCAGTAAGGGGTATTTTGTAACATATGTTGTCTGTATGCACATGTGGCTGAAAGTACATATACCTAATTCTTAAGTCTGAGCATTACCATACAAGCACACCTGCTCTCCACTTCTATATATAACACATGAGAAATAAAGTTTCTTTCAGTTAAAATAATAGCAGGACTCCAACGAAGTAAGCAAGGGAACTAGGTTTTGATACATCTTTGGGCAGTATATTTCAAAGAATATCCAGTTATTGTTAAGTACAACTGCCTTTTTCTGCAAAGTACTGTTATTCTGCACGTTCCCGCTGCTGTACTGGAGCATCTTGTAACTCCCACAGATCATCAGAGAGACACTCAGAGACAAAAGGAAAACCAGGAATGGGCAAGTGTCTAAACTAAAGGTCAACAGACAGAAGCCCATACAACAATTCTACAGACAACAAAATGAGAACTTCCCTCAAAGATGCTGATGAGATCATCTTAGAGACCTTAATCAAGCCACAGCAGGTGTTTTTATCTTGGCTCTGACAACTACAGGCCCTAATACGGAAGGTTAGCTAGTAACTCCTTCAGAGTAGAGTCTCAGAAATAGATTGACCTCGGAAGGTAACATTTCTCAAGGTTTTTTGCACTCTTTTCCCCCTGGATTGCAGGAACAACACTGAATAACTCAATATTGCAGAAAATCACTTCAATAATATGGTCCTGAATTTCCCACTCATTATACAATTGGCTGGAATGGCTTAAGCCATCCATCTGAGTGGATCTTCTAGCAGATAAAACATTGATAAGCTAATTTGGTGCCGCTTAAATCATTCCTGCAGACTCACTGTCTCCTTATGCAAGACAGGCAAATAAGCAAATTAAGACTTTCAGCTTTCATAAGGTCCCAATGAGCTTCTGTTCTTTCCTGTTGTTGCTGGCTTTGTAGTTGTCACAAAACCTTTTCCCTCCCAAAACATGGAGAGGTCTCTCTCCCCCTCAAAATCAAAAGAGAAGTCACCACCTGCTGCAGCAAATACTTATGACAGAGCACAAAATTTCCCAGACTAAGACAGTGAAAAGTCAGCAATTACAAAACTTCATGGCACACAGTATCCTGCATCCTGATAATGTCTCATTTGCTTTGCTAAATAACTCCAAAACTTGGACAGAGAGAACTGAGTCAGTAAAGGCTGAGTCACAGCTTCTGGCACACCTTCAAAGGTCCTGATTAGAAGGCACTAAATGAACAGAAGCTGGAGTTGTAGTATTTCATTTGCCCTGAAGATGTCAATGACTGTACTTAATTTCTGTCTAGGCATTTAAGAGCAGGAGGACGAATAGAATGTGACAAACCAAAAAGAACCCTGAAGTCTTGGATCAAAATTTGGAGGTACCTGCTGAGTTCTATTCTGCAAAGAAAGAGCAATTAAAGATGTCAAATGATGTGTCTTTAGTAGACTGGCTGCTTTGTGAGGTGGATATATATGGATAAGCATCCTGCCTGAAGGGCCCGATCAAAACATGGAGGAAGAACAGCAGTCTGTGCTACTCATCTTGCTACCAATCAAAGGAAAATTGCAGTTTGTATCAGCTCTGGTGCCTCCTTTGCCAGCAGCAAGTAACTTGCCTAAGCAGATGATGGTATAAATTTAAAGAAAAAATAAAAAGTAAAGGTACTTAATAGGACTCCAGGAGTGAGTTGGAATGTAGACACATCTTAACAGAAATAATAAAGGTGTGGGCAAAGCTACCAGAGTAACTTCTTACAGGTAGCTAACTGTGACTGAAGGCACAGATAAAATTGGTGGCAAATCAGAAGAAACGTCTAGGCCCCCATGTAATACAGGCAGTTCCTAATATGAAGCAGAGGATATTCTAGAAATGGAAGACCATAAAAAAAATATTTTGAAAATTCAAAAGAACCAAACATTTATTTGGTGAAGTAAGAGGCCCAAGTTTTTCTTGTCCTCTGCCTTCTCACCAAACTGTATCAGCCAGAAGGAAATTCAAAAGTAGGTTTCATGAGACTCTCTGTACTCCTAATCCCCTTGAGGATGTTGAAGTTCAAAGAATGCAAAGAATAAGATGACATTAGAGAAACTGCCTTCTCGAGGCCGTGCGTGAAGGCTTGATCTCTTACCCTAGTCACTGAGCTGTAAGATACTCTTTTTTTCCAGCTGGAAGAAAAAGGCAGGGTTGGGCATCACCCAAATGCTCAAAGCTACTCAGATCTGAGACAGATCTAACAGATTTACCTCTTCTGCCTCTCTTAACAGGATTTAGATCCCTAAGCATTTTCCAAAAATAAGCTTCTATCTGAGACAAAAAAAACTTCTAGTATTACTATCTGATAAAGGTAGAACTTCCTACCGTTTATCCTCATATCCTCAGTTTGAGAAATTAATCAAGGAAACCATGAAAAAGATTAATTTTTTTAAAAAAAAAGAGAGAGAGAGACAGGCAAAAGAAGACTTAAAACAATCCAGAAAAAAAAAACTTTACGGGTTAAATGCAAGCCCAGGAAAGAGTAGGACATGGTTTAAACCCAAGCTGCATTTACCATGTGTTCCCTCTTCTACCATGTGTTCTGTCCATTGAACAGTCATGGGCATAGATGCACCAGATGGGTAATGCTAAAGCAAAGAGGCTCATTCACACCCACAACAGGAAGATACATACAGAAAATCACCCACAGGAAAAGCAATCATTTGAATGTCAATGCAATCATATCTACAGTTATATAAAAAGCAAATGTATATAGACCTGTAAATACAGCTAGCAAATTCTATTACAGATAGCAGTAGTGTTAAGACAAAAGTGTTACCATTCCTATCAACAACGAGATTGATACGTGAGTTGATAAAGCACCTTACACTCAGTGGGAGACAATTTCTACTAATTCAGCAATTGACTTCAGAGATCAGAAAGAATGCATACTGTCCAAATAAAGAAGGAAGCCCTTAAATTCCCTCATTTGCAAGGAGAGAACAGTCAATAAATAGTGCAACAAACTAGAGGGACATTCTAAAGCTGAGAGACATGTCAATATGATAGAAAAAGAGCAGAGAAAGGTCCTCCTGTAATTATAGATAATATTTTGTGCTGTTAAACTAAACTGCATATGTGCAAAGCAAAACAAAACAAGGCAAAAAGAGTGAGATCTGAATTTTAAAAATGTTATTGTTTCCACTACCAATCTCTCTTTTGATAACAGAACAGACACAAAATTAATCTTCAAAGTCACTCTTGGGTTCACAGAACTGAAAGGTGTTACACAGGTACTTTGCAGATATAAAATATATTACTCTTTTTCATATCTGTGCTGGAATTTTTCAGTCAGTGAATGACACAGTCTGTTAACGTAAAAGAAAGATTTGTATGGAATTTCAGAATTTGTCTCTCAATAAATTCCAATTAGTTTTAAAACTTTCCACATATGCTGGGAAATGCAGCAATATGACTATCTTTTAGCTTATGTCAAAATTATTTTCCATAATTACTACTTAGTAAGTCTTGGGTCAAATTTTCCTTTCACATACACCAGCGAAATGAGGCTCGAGTAAAGTTTCTGTGCTGTCTCCAAGACAAGAATTTTGCTTGTAGTCTTTCCATTAAGTGCTGTGTTTAAAAAAAAAAAAAGACAGCATGTCAGATCATATCAACGTAGCTACCTCTGACAGAGCTGTAGTCATTTACACAAAATCAGAATCTAGCCTACTATCACAGATTAATTGTGAATTTTAAAGTAATACAATCAGAAGGGAATTAAATCTCTTCCACTGTTACTTTAATTATCATGAACAGAATACAGGATTTTCCTCTCATCTTTCTACTGTAACTTTAAATAATCCTTTTTGGCTACGTGTGATGTATTAGTTTCCTTAAATATCCCTGCAAATGTCACAGTATAATGCAAGTGCTGAAAGTCCTATACAAAAGTTAGAGTGTTCATATCGCCTGAGAGTTTAGTTTGTTTTTTTTTTTTTTAAGTGGAAAGGAAATAATATCCGAATACTCAATGCAATACAAAATCTACTTCTATAAAATTAATATATATGTATGTACAAAGGCTATTGACACATGTACATACTCATGTACACACATTTCAACAAGAACTTTACACTTGGTTAGAATGTAGTCTTTTTCGTACTGAAGTACACTGGTTTATATGTGCCATCATACAAACTTCTACACCTAAGTTCTCTGTGTATGTTTGGATAAATATACATATATTAAATACATACATATACACATATATTAAATACAAACAATGCTTTATTTCTTCTTTTAAAAATCCCCTTAATTCCATTGTCATTCTTCATTGTTGTGCCAAAATCTCCTTATCCCATTCGGCCGCAGCTCAAAAATGCGTGCATATGTTCATACAGACACAGAAACACAGCTTGGCATGAGATGGCTTTGGAAATCAGGGTGTAAGGCAGCTCTAGGCAAGCACAGCTAAGCATGTTGTCTGTGAAGTTTGACAATGACAGCACTGACAAAGCTTCATGAGCTATATGGGAGTGTCCAGTGCTTCCTAAAGGCAGAGGGCAGTTCCCAGCCCAGCCTTTTCCTACTTGCTGCCATCTCTTTGCCATCAGTTCCTCTTCTTTGCCCTGCCCTGCTGCCTGTCAAGCCGCGTGCAGCCTGTGTAGGGCTTGTTTTCTACTGACTGGCTTGTGCTGGCCATTGCCTGGAGGAGTAAGTGAGCTGTAACCATTTCAACAGAGAGATTCAGGTTGAGTCTCCCTTCTCTATTTAGCTGTCTGTTTTCACAAAACTTCTAGAAACCTCCAATTTTTAAGGTTTCCAGTCCTCTATCAACATGTCCAATGGCTAGCCAGACTATTTAGCAGCAGGCTAATGGAAAGCATCCTTAGGAAACAAAGCTAAACCCAGCAGTACCCACAAATTCCAGGGACTGTGTGCATTTCAGGTAGCAATGCTATTCCTGTTTGTTCCTCTTTGTTCTATTTACCAGTGTAGACAGTCATCAAGAAGAGAGTTGATCGGAAAAAATTAGTGCTGCAGCAGTGCGACAAGGAAAACCACTTCATTTCAGCTACAGATCTCAGCTGATCCCTTACAACTGCAAGTCATCACCTTGTTGTTGCCTAGTCCTGCATTTTTCCTACCCCAATTCTTGCTCTTTCCTCCAAATGCTCAGAGTTGTGTATCTCACGTTATCCCCCTTCTGGTACAAACCTCCCCCTTGCAACTAATGACCCTGTAGGAACCACTTCATCTTTCTCAGCTGTGTGACAGTGCAGACAAAAGAGCAGCTGTCCACCTCAGACACTCACAGCTCATACCAGTACCATTTCCAAGGAGGTCCTTAAAACCAAAATATTTAAGTTAACCCACTACTGAGGACAAAAGGAAAATACACTCAGGCTTGCCCTCAGATTTAGAACAAACAGCTGTTCAGCACTTGGTACACCAACTCTTTTAGCATCTGTACTGAGAAAGACAATGCATACATATACAATAGAAAATAATGAAATAATGCCTTTTCTATGAAAACACAGGCACTTGCTATCTTCCTACGCCCAGCTGTAGGAATAGGTGAAAAGCAATGGGAAGTATCTTTTTCTTTTTTTTTATAACTTCTGTCATATATAAAGGTAAAAAGAGTATCTGAAAAAGTCTCAGTTCTTTTAACCAGAAATCAAGGTTGAGCTCAGGTTTAGCCGCTTTCAGGACTACAGTATGTTCCGCTTTGCAGTGCATTGAAAATTAAGCTCTGTAAGGTTCACACATTACCACTAACCTTAGTTTAAAGATAATAAAAGGTTGAGGAGGAGGCAGAGATGAGGGTTGCTTTTTTTTTTTTTTCTCCTAGATAGGTAAAAAGAAAAAAACAAACATGATGGTTGCAAAAAACCTGTATTCCACAACAAGTCCTTAAGACTCCCATGTGCTACATCAGTAGCAGTACATCCTCGATTTTTATTGTAATCTTGTGGCTTTTTATTTGTAACTTATATGAAAAGAATCACATTGATTGGGGCAGATTTAACTCAGTAAAACCTATTCTACTGAGATTGTCTGTGCTAGGTGATTTTATCAAGTTCTCTTTTGGTTTCATTTTCTTCCTCATCCCTATCCCCAGGGGAGATTGCAGCCCAGCTTGCAGAGCAAATTGCCCTAAATTGAGTTCTTTCTCTGCCATATACAGGCCTGCCTTTGGCTCCTCAGCTTGAAAACTTTATGCATTCTTATTTTTCTCCATCTTCCTTAACACCCCCCTTCTTTTTCCAATTAAAATGGAGAAGTTTGCACCGATACCTGCTCCCAATTAAATGAATACTGCATTACCAGCCACAGTCTCCAGATCTCCTTTACCCTCCCTTCATTAGCCCTATTCCTCTGAGGTTTCCTGGCTGTCTGCCAGAGACTTATGGCAAGAATTCAAAATCTTGTACACTTTATCCCCTCAAAATCATTCTTGAATTTAAGCAGTCTGCTCCTTGGGCCCAGCATGAGAAATGCTAGTAACTGATTCAAAGGGGAGGGGAGAAAAGAAAGAAAATGATTTATTTAAAAGGTTAAAAAGCTCCCATAAAAGAGGCTAAGCTAAAAGAGGTTAAACTTCCGGGCTAATTGGCTTCCGTTTCCTTTTAAAAAATTTTTCTGGAAGACAACAAATGACAGGAAGGTGTTCCTGTTTTATTTAAGAGTATTCATGCCTACAGAAAACGCATCATTCTCTTAACACCTCAGGCATGTTCACTACTGCTCACTCAAATTATACACCCAGCACAGTAAAAAACCTAGGCAGTCAGAGGCTTAAGCAGCTGGGTTGTTGAGGGTTTTCAGGCCTTTTTTTTTTTTTAAATCACCATCTAATTTTCCAACAAATGTGAGCACTGCAGTACCATGGCATCAGCCACTCTCATCTGACACTTAAAATAACTAACATCATGTCAAGCTGTCAGCAACGATAGCCATATTGGCAAGTCTGAAACAGCAGAGGGAAGTACTGTATCCTTGCATTACTACTGAAAACTATATAAACTCCCCTCATAGATCATGCAAGTTTGCTGCCTTTATTGAACAAGAATTTTTCAAATGGCTCAGCGTAATTTAGTGGCTGAAGGCCCTTGTGCAGAACTATAGCTTTTTTTGTGACCTGATTTGAAGCAGTCACTTAAACCTTTTAAAGCAAAATTCTGATATTAATGGTTTCATGCTCAATGACTGCTTGTCTCAAAATCATACTCCCAACCAAGCAGGTCTCCTTTCCTGCACACTCTAGGAGAAGCTTTTCTCTTTTAAAATGATAGAATATTCTTGCAGCATTGTAGTAGTCTTCCCAGAAGTTTTGCAGGAGAGATGATTAGCAAGTTGGATACCTTCAAATATATTTACTCTCTTCAGCAAAGCCAGGGAAAACATGTTTTTTGTAGCACTGAATCCCTGCCTTCTGTTTGCTGGCCGTTTCTCACAAGCCACAGCTTCCCAGGTAACATTGAGTTGGTGAGAACCATTTGTAGGTGTGTGTGTGTGTGTGTGTGGTGGGGGGATGGGGGGCATTAATAGTCTGCTTTTAAGGATTTCCGTGACTTGCAGGCTACATGTTTAATTTTCTTGTCCCTTCATTTCTCAGCCAATATTCCTTGATGCAGGATGATTCTTGCCTAATGACAGCAATCTCCTTGGAAAATTCTTTAAAAGTGAAGGAAGAAAACCATCTCCTATGCGTGGAAGCTGCTTCTGATCTTGTTTTTCCTCTGTTATTAAATCTTTCTTTACTAATTACTGCTTCTCATTCCCTTTTGCGGATGGAAACAGAAAAGCATATCATAGCTATGAGAGCTGATTGTAAAAATAGTAAATTATACAATATTTAGGTCTTATAAATCTTTCTATAGGATCTTATTGCATTTACTCAAGTCATGTCCACAACCAGGTGACAACACTCCCTCAACCCTTCCCTTGCAGACACGTAACAAACAGCAAACTACCCCTGGATCAGAACCTACATGCACAATTTTTAGAGCCAACAAAAGGAAAAATAAAAGCAGCCACTATGTAAAAATATACAACATATATACAGCGCTCAAAAAAAACCTAACAATATGTTCTGTCAAGTTAATAAAATACATTCTGAGAACTGACATAGTGTATTAAAATACCATAAAATTATGATTATTAAATTAAATAAAATAAACTCACTATATCCATACTAGAAATTCTCAGAAAGGAGCCACCAATATCTCAATGCTATCACAGTGTTGGGCTACATTCAATATTATTAATAATCTTTGCTCAGGAAAGGCCATAGATAATACAAGCCAAGAAAGAACTGTACTAAAGAGCTGCAGATTAAATAACTCATGGATAAATAGTATGGGTATATTGCACTACAGTACTTTCTACGTATTTGTGTGTCCTACAAGCACCACCAAGTTATGGATGTTATGTAATGTGTTGCACAAACAAAACAGTACGTTTTCTTCAACAATCATGCTAATTTAAAGATTGGCCTTCACACAAATTCAGGTCAGGATTTAAATCCTGTGGTCTTTGTTGTACTCTTTCGACAGATTCTGTGACTATCCAAGAAAAAATATAATCCTCAAAAAATATCTGTCATTCTGGTATTTTTAAGTTTGATGCCAACCATCAGCAACAAGACCATGACCAGGAAGAAATTTCAGTGTTTAGAAGTTAGCTGCCAAAATGAGATAATTTTTAGGTTTCTGATTCTTGGAGTGAAATCAAAAATCTCTTGTTCAGTTCCCAGGTTCCTAAAATAGTACATGGGGAAAATGAGGTATTTTAGAAGAAGCCAGTGAAGCCCTGAGCTGTGAGTTACCTAAAATGACTATATTCAACCAGCAACTACCTACAATGCATTTTGGGAACTGTTAAAGACCAGCTCTTTACCTATATCGCCAACCTTCCTAACTCAGGAACTGAAGCAGTACCTCTGTTTATAGGGGAGCAGAACCTTGGACTTTCTCGTCACATTCTTTGTCCTCAGACTTACGATGTCTCTGTCTCTTTGACACAGTGAATCTCAGTTTTGGCAGAGTTTCAAAGCAAGACTGGAGAGCATGATTTCCACCCAGAGTAGCCTTGCGTGTAACAGCATAAGAGATTTTGAACAGTGTAGATTTGAACCTGCTTAGCCAGAGGAAGGAAAAGAGACCCAGTTTTAAAATATTAAAGATTTTTTTTTAAACATGTAGTCATTCTATAAAAGGGTAAACTGTTCTTATATTGACTTATTTTAGGAGTCTGATATTAAGTCAATAGCCACATTTTGATAGGAGTCTACTGCAATTACCATGTGTAAGGCACATGCTGAGACTGCCACTAATTGAGTTTCTTAGAATTATAGACTAAAAACAATTGTTTCTGGACATCACCTGGCTTGCACTTTGTGTAGATTCTTACCAGTTCAACATGGTCAAGATTGGGACGGTCCTGAAGAAGTTCACAAGTGCAATTCTATGCATTCAAGGAATTTTAACTTAATAAATAAGAAGTCTACATCTTCCCACTTAACCCCATGGTTAGATGGCAGATAACTATGGATTTTCAGTTTTAGATTTTGTTATCTAAATTCACTTTAGAGATGGTATCTAAATTCCCTCTCTCTTTTTTTGGATCTGCCCCTGGATTTACTGAAAGCTTTTTGTCTTCCTAGATAAGCTCACACTGCAGCCACATCTAAATTTTCCAGATCAAAATCTTTATCATACAGGTGCGTTCCTTGCTGGTTAGCTTCTATTTTTATGCATGAATGAAAGCCATCTAACTTTTTCTGACTCTGATAAAAATACACATATTTTGACATGCAAAGCACATCCTGCACAGTACTACAAACAGGTTGAAAAAATAGATGGAGAGAAGACAGACCACTGCCCTGAGTTGCCACTGTTTATTGAGAAAGAATACTACTTAAGTTGTTTTCCTTGGACCAAGTGAGCCCATCTTCCCTTACTCTGTGAAAATCGTCATCACATGTGCAATTCAGGTATCTGCTGTCCTTGGAAAAAAAAAAAACATACAAAAATAAACAAGATACAAAGTAGAAGTATTTTTCTCCGAACTCAAAGACCTCTGAAGCTCTGTTTTGAGATGTGTTTACCTTCCAAAGCTAGAGGGATATATTTACAATGCTCTTTTAAGGAACAGTAGAACTAGTCTTTCTATGAATTTCAACTACGACACACTTTCCAGTGTTAATTGGGCCACATGCTTGGTTTGTTATTCCTCTCAGTCTGCAAAAGGCCCTGAATATGCTCTTAGAGACATCTCTCAAATGTTAAGCAATTAAATTATGCTTAATATTTCTATAGTTTGTTGGCAGCCTCAAAAGGGACATGAATTACATCCACCCTACTCTCATCAGACCCTATAAACATCACAAAGGAATAATTATTCATTGATTACGGTATAGTAAATCCCCAACACCATGGAAGAATTTCATCCAACAGTTTTGAAACAATCTCCCTTCCCTGCCAAATGCTTCCTTTTTACAGCCACAGACAGATCAGCTAGAATACATCAGGTCGTGGAGAAATTTGACATAAGTACAGTGAATTAGAAATATTAAGATAATACAAGTAAAAAAAAATATCTAATGTGAAGCTGAAAAGACAGTGGTAAATACTTCAGTAAATTAATATTTTAAGTCCAAAGGTTATTAAAAAAGCATGACAACTTACTCTGTATCACAAAGTTATATTGTTAACATATTAATTATAATCCAGTGTTCAAATTATTTTTTTATGTTTCCCAATGTAACTACTATTTGAAGGAGGATCTAGAGAAGTGGAAGCTTTGAGTATTCTCCTTACAATAGTCTATTATTTGGAACACCTTCATGTATCTCAGGATTTTGAGTAAGGGTTCTGTATTTTGCATGCTAGCTAACAGCTAATGCCTCTTTGATGACTCCAAGACATGGGATTACAGTTCTTTGTCTAAAATAAATTAGTGACAATGAATGCAGTTCTGTAAGACATTTCTATATATCTTTAGTTTATATGAATTTCCTTGGAAGTCTGAAGGTGCTATACATTTCCTAGTTTGATAATTAATTGTAATTATTATGACTATTCTTAACATTTGCAGGGGGAAAAAACACACTTCATAATACTAAAAAATATGACATTTCTGCTACAACTCGAATGCTGTTTTCAGAAATGAAAACCGAAGCACACAGCAGATAACTTGCTTGTTCATGGTCATACACTGAGTCTGGAACACAGACAGGGCTGGAAATTCAAGTTCTTAAATGTCTATACCTCAGTAACCAGTATACTTCTGTCCTGAGGTGGGGGGAGCTACAGTGGCAGCTTCTGCGAGAAGCTGCTAGAAGTTTCCCCTTTGTCCAGTGGACTCAGCTTGGTCTAGGGCGGACCTGCCACTGGCCAGGACCAAGCTAATTGGTTACAGTGATAACACCTCTGTGATAATGTATTTAAGAAAGAGAAAGTTAAAAAAAAAAAGGAGTGAAGAAGCAGAAACAGAGGCAGAGAGAGGGGAGCACGAGCCTTGTGAGCCTTGCCCCCATTCCTTCTCCCCCCTGTGCCGCTCAGGGTGGGGGGAAGGAGGTAGAGGTAATTCAAATTAAGTTAAGCCCAGGAAGAGGGAGGGGTGGGGCAAAGTTGTTTTTTTCTTCTCTTGTTATCCTGCTTTGGTTTTATTAATTATAAATTGAAATAGTTTTCCCCAAGTTGAGTCTGTTTTGCCTGTAATGGTAACTTGAATGATCTCTCCCTGTCCTCATCTCAAACCTTGACCTTTTTTGTTTTATCATCTCTTCCCCATTCCCTCAGAGAGTGGGGAGGGTGAGTGACAGACTGAATAGCTTGGTCCTGAGTGGGGCTAAACTATGACACCTTCTCATAATACATTTTATGTCATAAAAGGTATCAAGAATACTTGTACATGTCATGAAGTAGCACTGCATGAATACATAATAAACTCTGTCATTGTGCAATGTTAAAAACATTTCAGCTTCTTTGGTTCTCAGAGTTCCCTGAGCCAGATGTAAAAATCCTGGTGCTGCTTGCTTCTTGAACCTGAAGCAACCACTGAACACACTGAAGGTGTACAACTTCTCATGGTTCTCCTTGTACACCTTGTTCTGGAATGAAGGACCACACAAATGAGATGCAGCATGGAGCCCAGCCGAAGAATCTCTGCCAGCCTGGGAAGAGCCAGCCCAGGTGCCAGCACCACACTTATAGAACAACAATGCCAGGACGCACAATGCAGCCAGGTGCTTCTTAGCTTGGTCCTTTAATTTTCTGAAGGTTGTGAAAGCAAAAGTGAGAAATTAGTAGCAGATCTGCAGCCCTACCAAGGAAGAGGAAGGTGCTAGAGATGCATGGCAAGTGTTTCTGGTCAAAGTGTGAAGATCTGGGCTCGTTAGTGTCCATTTTCTGGCTACCAAAAGGTTGGAATCACTGTGCTATTACATGTCTACTGTCACTTTATTTACCTACTTATTATTAATACTTAGGCACTTAAAAGGAGAAAAGAAGTCAGGAAAACTAGTTTTAAAAGTTTACAAAGCTTTGTATTTATGGCCAAAGATAAAGATGCTAATACCATACAGATCAGTGGTATCTTTCTTTTAAGAAAGACAGAAGCTCCTCACTTTTGCTGATATCTTCTCATCACCAGAGTGCAGCAAGTTACTGCTAGCCAAAACTTAGCAAGAGCTGTCACTTCACAGACAGACAGCAAACCAATTGCTCTGTATAAGGCAACATATTCCAACACCAGCTCCTGCAGAAATGGGAAAGTATTTTTGCACAGAAGCAAGATACCACTGATCATCTGACTACTGGACCTTTCAGGGAACTGATTCAACTAACTAACATAAATGCAACTAAACCAGAGATAAAACAAAACTGATAGTTTTCATTGGCATTACTAAACTGAATTGCCTCGATACAAGGTTCAACAAGCACCAGTACTTTCACCACCAAAAGGAGTCAGGGTCATCTTGCTGCTAGTAAGGGCAGTGTAAGAGAAGGAAGCAAGATCCTGCTGCTGAGAGCTTTTAGCCTTGCTCAGCTGCTTGCAGAAGTGCAGCCCAAGGTAGGTGGTATGTGCATCTCCTGTCTGTCTCACATTGTTGGTTGACTTCCTTCATATTTCATACAAGTTCTTTTATATGTAAGTCTTCAGTAATCAAGCAGAGTTAAGAGGTACGCATTAACTTTTAGTGGCTCCATTGATTATTCCCTTGAAAAAGTTACAGACTTGAGTATGCTCAGCATTGTTTACAACATGCTAAAACCATTTTCATTTATTCTTCTAATTACTACATGCAATTGTGTCTTGTGGTTTTTTACTACTAGAAGTCTATGAGACTTATTCCACTTTCAATTACACCAGCAGAAAACAGGAGTAATTCATAGAATCATAGAATCATAGAATCATAGAATGGTTAGGGTTGGAAGGGACCTTCAAAGGTCATCTAGTCCAACCCCCCTGCAAGGAGCAGGGACATCCCTGACTAGGTCAGGTTGCTCAGAGTCTCATACAGCCTGGCCTTGAACGTTTCCAGGGATGGGGCCTCCACCACCTTTCTGGGCAACCTATTCCAGTGTTCTATAACTCGCATCGTAAAAAATTTTTTCCTAATTCCTAATCTAAATCTACCCCCCTCTATTTTAAAACCATTACCTCTCGTCCTATCGCAACAGGCCCTACTAAACAGCCTTTCCCCATCTTTCTTGTAGGCCCCCTTGAGGTACTGGAAGACCGCTATCAGGTCTCCTGGAGCCTCCTCTTCTCCAGGCTGAACAGCCCCAACTCTCTCAGCCTGTCCTCATAAGAGAGGTGCTCCAGCCCTTTTATCATCTTCGTGGCCCTCCTCTGGACCCTCTCTAGCTGGTCCATGTCCTTCTTATGTTGAGGGCTCCAGAACTGGATACAGTACTCCAGGTGGGGGTCTCACCAGGGCAGAGCAGAGGGGGAGAATCACCTCCCTCAATCTGCTGGCCACGCTTCTCTTGATGGAGCCCAGGATGCGGTTGGCCTTCTGGGCCACAAGGGCGCATTGCCAGCTCATGTTGAGCTTCTCATCCACCAGCACTCCCAAGTCCTTCTCCTCAGGGCTGCTCTCGATCCATTCTCTGCCCAGCCTGTATTTGTGCCTGGGATTGCCATGACCCAGGTGCAGGACCTTGCACTTGGCCTGGTGGAACTTAATGAGGTTGGCACGGGCCCACCTCTGCAGCCTGTCAAGATCCCTTTGGATGGCATCCCTTCCTTCCAGCGTGTCGACGGCACCACACAACTTGGTGTCGTCGGCGAACTTGCTGAGGGTGCACTCTATCCCACTGTCCATGTCGCCGACAAAGATGTTGAACAGGGCCAGGCCCAGCACGGACCCCTGAGGGACACCACTCGTGACCGGTCTCCACATGGACACTGAGTCGTTGACCACCACTCTCTGAGTGCGGCCATCCAGCCAACTCCTTATCCACCGAGTGGTCCGTCCATCGAACCCATGTCTCTCTAGTTTAGAGAGAAGGATGTCCTGCGGAACAGTGTCAAAAGCTTTGCACAAGTCCAGGTAGATGATGTCAGTTGCTCGTCCCTTGTCCACCGATGCCATCACCCCATCATAGAAGGCCACCAAATTGGTCAGGCACGATCTGCCCTTGGTGAAGCCATGTTGGCTGTCACCAACCACCTCCTTGCTCTCCATGTGCCTTAGCATGGTTTCCAGGAGAATCTGCTCCATGACCTTGCCAGGCACAGAGGTGAGGCTGACCGGCCTGTAGTTACCTGGGTCTTCCTTATTCCCCTTTTTAAAAATTGGGGTTATGTTCCCTCTCTTCCAGTCATCGGGGACCTCACCAAACCGCCACGACTTCTCAAATACGATAGCCAGTGGCTTGGCAACTTCATCCGCCAGTTCCCTCAGGACCCGCGGATGGATCTCATCAGGTCCCATGGACTTGTGCACCTTCAGGTTCCTCAGATGATCCCGAACCTGCTCTTCGAGTACAATGGGCGGTTCTTCATTCTCACAGTCCCTGCTTGCACCTTCTACAGCTTGGGCGGTGGGACAGGAACTCTTGTCGGTGAAGACTGAGGCAAAAAAGTCATTGAGAACCTCAGCCTTCTCCATGTCCTGGGTAAGCAGGACACCGGTTCCCTTTCGGAGGGGTCCTACATTTTCCCTGGACTTTCTTTTGTCCGCTACGTACCTATAAAAGCTCTTCTTGTTGCATTTTATATCCCTGGCCAGATTCAGTTCTGCCAGGGCTTTGGCCTTCCTTACCTTATCCCTGGCCACTCGCCCAGCCTCTTTGTAGTCCTCCCAGGCTACCTGTCCCCACTTCCACCCTCTATAGGCTTCCTTTTTTACTTTCAGTTGGTCCAGGAGCTCCTTGCCCATCCACGCCGGCCTCCTGGCCTTTTTGCCCGACGTGTTTTTCATCAGGATGCACCTCTGCTGAACTTGGAGGAGGTGCTCCTTGAATATAGACCAACTTCCTGGGCCCCTCTTCCCTCCAGGGCCACCTCCCATGGCACTTGGCCCATCAGGTCCCTGAAGAGGCCGAAGTCCGCCTTCCATTAACATCAGTGAATTTTTTTGGTGTAAAAACTAGAGGCAGTTAAGTAATGACTTGAAAATATGTTTTATGTGTGAATCTTCCTGATGACAAGTAGACCTGAATTTATAATAAGAACTCATCAAGAACACATTTCATGTTAGGATTTTATACTGTCTGGTGTACTCATAGTGTTCCATTTACTATCTTAATCACATATACAAATATTTTAATCAAACGAGCCTTGAATTAGAGAAATACATCGCTCCGGAATCAGCACTGGTCTAGACACTTCATTTTAAAATATTTAACTGTCATCAAATAATTTTTTAGCTTTTCTAGAAGAGAGAAAGCTAAAAAGAAAAAAGAATGTTTAAACAAAGTAGATCTATCATAAACTCTCATACATGAGGTAACATCGGGATACAATCATGTATAATCATTTTCAACCTAACTAACCATAAAGGATGAGCCACAGTGGTCTCTGAAGTTACACACAACTTTGAAAGACTGGTATGATCATGTAAAATGTCAAAGAAGAGAACTCAGGTATGTCAGCATAATTGTTTTTCCTTAAGAGTTTCTTCATAATACTAGCTCAAACTGCATAAAGATTACATGACTTGTTCACTGGGGGAGAAAAGGGCTCAGAGCTTTCCATAGTTTATCAACTCTCTGTAAACATCTCTAAACACAAGAACCATTTGAAGTCAAAAAACATATTATTTACTATGACATGACTTTAAACTACGGCAAACCAGCAGGAGCAAAATGAAAAACTTTTGCATAACTCCCTGCAGAGCTCACTCCTGAGATGCAGGATGGCATTTCAAAAACTTATCAGAATTCAGAAGACAGGAAATATTCTCTTGATCAGCTTTTACCATACCACCAGATGTTGCTGCAGCATTGGCAAAAGTAACAAGATCACAACATGTATGATAATTTAGCTGTCAATAAAAAGTTCAAACATCAATTTATGCTACCAGAAAAATCAATTGTCCATGAAAGAAAGCTCAGAAAGGAAATTTATTATTGAATAAAGTAATTGACTAAACTAGTTTTGTTACTTCACAATACATCATTTGTAGTTAAAAAGTGATTAAAAGCAGTAAAATATTTTCAATTACAGATAAATCACATAGGAATAACCATATCTCATACTCTTTGCAACATGTCCTAACTTTTGCTCCCCAGATAGCAATACCACTTTATTTGGTTTGATAACAACACATGCGTGATGGCAAGAAGGGATGAATCACTCATATCCTCCATACTTCAGTGAACTGACCAACCCTCTCCAGGGAAGCAAAATTATGGTCAAACATCTTTAGTTCATGCATCAATAACAATTACATTCTAATGTGTTTCTTGAGACTTCCACTATAACAAGGGATTTGGGGGCGGGGAATGCTTGGGATTTTTCGTTTGTCTATTTGTCTATAGGTGAATCAAAACATCCAGAAAACAAACAATGTAAGTGATTAAATGACAGATACAACATACATTTTCAGGAGGAACTGTGGCAAACTCATGGACAGAATAAAAAGAATATTAGCCACTCCTAGTCTTCAATATGGTATGTCACAAACAGATGAGCATGCAGTGCAGTTATTTAGATTTTGTTATTGAAAAAAAAAATGTTCTGTAAGGAACAAATTTTCACATTCTACAAAATGAAAACAATATAGAATGAAATGCCTATGTAGAACTCTAAAAAATGTTTATCCAGTGTATAAGTGACTAGGAGGTCTTGACATGTAGCTGTCTAAAACTAAGCCTAGTCCCAAAGGAAACACTAAGGAAATAGATGACTCTGTAGAATCTTCTCTCTTGCCCTTCCTTTACCACTTGTAAACAGATACATTTGGAAAATCCGGATTTGATGACATTTTGCCTCTTACAGGTAGCAAGCTCTGCTTGAGTTGAATAGTACTCAACCTCATTTGTGACGGTGAAATAAAATGGCATGGTTAGCTACAGTACTTTAAAACAATTCCCTTCAGGAAATGCCTGCCTCTCTCTGTTGACCACAGAATGAACTTAGAAAAGCTAGGCTCCTAATTTAGGAACATCTGTAGTGAAAACAGAAGTACTCTGTATTTATATATTTTCAAATTGAAGCAAATTTTGGTTTAGTACATAATTTCACTTCTCAAATGTAAGTGCTGAAAGAGAACGAATGGAAGAAATATTTCTGCTAAGTCTATTTTTCCTATTTTATTTTGTAAGGAATTAACACTCATTATCTATTTGCAGCTCAGATGCAGTGATGTGAAAAGCTTCCACCTTTATTCCCAACCTTCCTGAACTGAAATACGACTTAATGCAACGTAGTACACTCCTTATTATTTTATCAGTTACACCATTTGAAACACAAACCCCCACAAAAAGAACATTCCGGCAGGTAGCGTGACTTGGGAACTGTACTTTTAAATGGTTCAGCACATTGGTTGTGCAAATTATTTGTAACTATTTACAGAGTACTATAATGTTTAGTGCTTGGAGACTCTTGTTGAGCACCATCCTGTAAACTGAAATTGCAAAATGAGTAAATACTAGTGGAAGAACACACAACTGGAGAACTGAGGATCTCTGATACACAATTTGAAGTATTTTAGAGAAGAGAATACTTATTACTAAGTTTAAAGTGTGTTAAGAAGATCCAGTTTTTGATAGGTCACTGGATCAAAACAATTGACAAAAAGAACCAAATTGTCTCACTCTGCATTTGCAATCAATGTCAATTCCCTATGTCAAAAAAGATCATCAGAAAATAACTCGATTACTGACAACAGCAGATTTTAATGCATTTCATGTGCTCAATAATTTTCAGCTAGCTCAGATAAAAGACATCAACTATGAAACTACATTGCAAAAATATGAGTACTGTCCTGTTTTCTGAGAGGGATATAATAAATCTGAAGATAACTAAAGAAAATGTAAAGAATTTGCACTTTATCCAAGTGTTGTCAATCTTAACTAACCCAGTTCCTGACAAAGACTAGATTGTTATTAAAATCTGTCAAGGGATGAGAAAGGACTTCAAAGGCTAGTTTTACGTCATGAATTACAGCAGACCAGGGCCTGTTTTCTGGCCCTATGGTCAACTGGCACCGCATTACTTGAGTCCATACAGCTTCCCTACCTTATCTCCAAAACCAGACTGGCCACATGTAGACTGCCTATTGAGAACAGATTTTGAATTGTACTACTCACTCTTCTACAGATGGAACAGAACTCTGACAGAGACCATGCTTGATTGTTAACAGTAGGAATGAGCAGAGGGCAGCTTTCAGGGCCATGCCCCAACCCCATATAGTTTACTAGGATGATGTAGCAATAGATACAACTGGGAGACCAGAGTTAACGCAACATCATAAGCAGAATGTGCCAAGCAGTAGGAATCACTCCTTCAAGAATAATGCTTTCAGAAATGGACAATATCTTAAAGTACAAATAAGATTGAAAATCCAGATTACAGAAAAGATACCTGAGGCATAACAGTACAAAATCAAAGCCACTTCAGAAGAGATCACACACTTCCACAGACTATGAAAAACAGCACACCATCTATCAGATTAAAAAATATTAAAGACATGCAGTGGTTCATATCAGTCCATGAAAGTTCGCGGGCACCAGCCAAGTATGCATAGCACAGGCAGAGAGGCTAATTGCAGCATGACTTCCTTGGATGAATTTTTCATGGCAGTATTGCCCATCATTCCACCAGAAGATAAATAGACTGTTAACTTGAAAGTAAATGGGACATTTATTAACTTTAAGCTGGACATTAGAGCACTGAGTCAGTGGGAATTCAAATACCATCTTTTACTAGCACTAAAAAAAAAAGGAGGTAGCAAAATGCAATTAAAAATGTATGCAAAATAAAGATGAAGGTAGACAGTAAACTGCCAAAGAAAAAAATTGCAGCAGTAATTTGCAGATGCAAAGCCTTGTCTTCATCAAGACTGTGAAATTACTGAAAGATAGAGGAGTCATAACAAACACAGGAAAGTTTGAAGACTTCTTGGGTATTGAGAAGCTCTGAAGAACATATAGCAGGACATATAGTAAACCCAACAGGTCTACAATTCAGGTTGCTAAAAAAGTTCCTTAGGCAGAAGGAACCAGATCAGCTAAAAGAACAGGTTGCAAGCAATCCTTTATAAAGGAAAGTGCTTTTTCCTTAAATTTAAATATATTAAATAGAAACCCAGGTTCTTGAATGAAAATCTTAAACTCACTACTGTGCAGAGGTGCTGACCTGAGGAAATACAGTATCAAAGTGCAAAAATAAGTTGATTATAAATGGTTCAAAGGAGTGAACCGGCAAAATTCTCATAAAGAAATGTGGTCAAAATTGTAAATCAGTGCTTTAGTCAGTCTGGCCACTGACAAAAGCTGAGTTCAGTGCAGAGAAACTGGTTTTGTGTTTAGTCCATGACACAAAAAGATTTGTGTCTTTATTTATAGAAGACCAGTATCAACTGTGAACAATGTAGCACAGACCCAAAATCACCTAAGCAAACACCACCCTGGAAGTATGGCAATTATTTTTAAATTACAAATTGATGATTTGCAAATGGATTACAAGCTGAGGGAAACTTGGTGACTTCATGCAAATTCTCTAGAGCATTTCATACAACTTCACTAGAACAAAATCCAAACCTAGAGTTACCGATTTTTAAATATTGTCTCCCATTACAGAAAAAGCGTAGGTTGCAGCAGTTCAGGATGAGAATATGATCATTAATAGCACAGACCTACAGGAGCAGCACATTTCAAGCCCTAAACCAAAATCAAGGCCTGAATTTATACAAAGGACTTAAAATTATCAGAATGGTCAGTTGACAATGTTACTGGAAAACTATCTTTAAAAGGATAACTGAAAGATAAATCAAAGGACTGAAAACTCCAAGAGGCAGGCTAGAGATGTATGATATTGCTCCTGAATAGTGCTACTGAAGAACTTATCTAGGCTTTGTCACATGTGCAGAAATACACGCTCTATCAGTCCAAAGAGACCTATATGGTGGGACAGAATAAATTGTCCCCTGGAGTAAAGTAGTCCTTGATTTACTTAAACTGACTGGGATGATGTATATATTAATTCTAGACTATTATTTAAATTTTCCTGAAGTAGCATTACTGGATTGTACTGCAGTTAAACAGGTGATTATGCAAATGTATTTTTGCTAGACATAGAAAATCTGACACAGAGTTTAACACTGGGCCACAGTTTACTAGGGAGGACCAGAAACAATTTTCAGTGAAGTATGTGTTTACCAACGTGATGATCTTTAAAAGGCTATTGTAAAACAATCTGGTTCTAAAGAAGATGAACATATTTAATTCAAGCTTCGTTAAGTCTGCCTATTCCCTTCAGTTTCTGTCATCTCAACAACAACAAAAAATATTTATGGTTTCTTAAGAGTTAAGCATCCCTAGCCAAAATTTACCTTCTTGTGGAAAAGGTAAGCAAGTCAGCACTCACTCCTTTGCTCTGTTACTTTATGAGCTGAAGAAATACAGCTGTACCCTGACCATGGCAAGTTGACTACACAGTTCTTCTTCTGCAGACCACTGGATAAGAGCTTGCTGTTACTTACCAGTGCCCCTCAGAACAAACACAATGACAGGGATGATACAGTGAAAAGGCAGATTTATTTACAAAATTCCCCTGTGTCATGGTTATCAGGGCAGCTACCTACTTGTTCTTTTTCTGGCTTGCTTGATTTTACTCCTTTGAGCATCTACCTGTTCTGGGGCTGGGTACATAATTGCCCTGGTTTTAAGCCAGATGCTGGGCTACAGAACCTCTCTAAAAACTATATTGAAATAGTGGGTTAGGCCGAATTCTGGACAGCTGTTCCTCTCTTAAGATTCTGTGATCATTGGCACCAATTTACTTAGCCCTTCTGTTTAAACTTCATATTAAATGAAGAATGTATGCTTGAAACAGAAAATAAAGGTGTTTTATTTTTAAATATCAAAAGTAGTTTTATCTTGACATTGTTGACAACATTTTCATTGCAAAAATTTCAGAAATAAATATCTGATTTTTTAAAATTGCTCACATTTGTTTTTTTTTTTCAGCTGAAGCTATGGGGCATATTCTGCCTTTAAAAAAATAACTTACCAAAAAATCAAGTTTTTGAGCAAATTACTAATTGTCAAGAGCCTTGTGCTTGGCTCTGCCAAAGAAACAGAATCAGTACCATTCCACTGGTACTGTAAGATTGTCTTTCTGGTACTGTAACTGCTAACAATAAAATGACTTTTTGTACTGAAAGTCTTAAGGGAGCTATTGCAATGACGAACCAAAACAGCAGATGTTACCCAATATAAGTACTGGTAAGTATCAACTAAAAAATAACACACAAAAGATAATACAAGCACTTAAGCATTAGGAGATACAAATAAGCACAAAAGTGTGTGCTATTTTCAAGAAAATATGGTACCCAAAGGCACTAATCAACTCTATGGACTAAATAATGTATTTAGCAATGAAAAAACAAAGCCTTTATCAACTTAGAGGAGTACAAAAGAGCATCAAAATCACTAGCTCTTTTTCTTTCCACTAAATAGCAAAATTGATGCAAAAACAATTTTTAAAAGAAAATTCTAGTCTGATGCTATGCATGCTACAATTTTTTTAAAAATACATATAATTAGGGAAGGAGAGTGAGGAGAAATTTTAAATGAGAAAGATGTAATATTCCTCTTATGATACTGGAAAAGTTTTATCACAATAACAGCTATATAGTAGTAACCTTTAATGGCTCCAAATTCATGCCCAAATTACATTCTTGGAAAACTGCAAGACAGAACTTGAGATTGGGTTTTCATGTTTTTTAAAAGAAAGTACTGTTTCAGTGGAAGTATGGATACTTTCTTGTTACTGGAAGCATTGCTTAAGCCAAAAAAAAAAAGATGATGAATAGTAGGATTAATTCAAGTTTTAAGATTAGTTGGTCTCAGCAAAAACCAGTTATGACAAAAATCAGAAACCTAGAATGTGGATCTTCTGCTGGGATACAATTGCTGCAGCTCCACATACTTCAGGTTGAATATTTTCCTACTAGATGACCCTTGTCAGGAAGAAATATCTGAAAGGGACTTCTGGGAATGAACTAGTTTGTGTCCTTGCCACAAAGTTCACACTGTGACTCAGACTTTTCCACAGTAATTCTAGGTAACTCGCTCACACTAAAATTAACACATCATGCAAAGACTGTCTGCTCTGTGTGCATGAGCAGGCAGTCGGACACGAAGCAGAGAGAGCAATGTAACAGCTAGAGTAGTGGAAAAGAAACTTTTTTAAAGAAAACACAGGACATGGGAGAAGCGGGGGCAGAATTAGAAGATTTACATTTGCATGGCTCATCCTTTTGTTCCCTTCTTCCCAAAAGACAGCTACTCCTATGGCTCTGGAGCGCAGACTCAGAGCTATGAACTGGTGGTGGGCAGGAAACGGAGGCTGATAATCAGAGCAGGGTGGTACTTGGGCTGAGCACTCATTAAGAAGATCTGAACCTAATGGCTGAAGTGGTTCAAAGGGTTTAACAGAGGTTTTTTCTCAGTGGACTGAATTTCACTCTTGTGGAGCGTTACAAGCATAAGAATATAATACAAAGTGAAATGGAGAAACTGGAAGTAATTTCTTGTGAGCTGTGCTCAAATTTGGAGAAATGAACAGGATGCAAAAAAAAAGAGGGGGCTTGTTCTCTTTCTCCACATCTTTTTATTTCTTCCCCCCCTCCTCTACCTTATGCACAATGGTAAGAGCTGTACTGCAGGCCTGCACTCACTTCCCAAAGAAGAGCTGTGGTCTAGGACAAAAAGTGTATGACAAATTAGGAACATGGGAAATCAGACAAATGAAGACTGGCCTTTTTTCCATTTGCCTATTCAGTAATTCCCTATTTTAAATACATAATATTGAGTAACTCACGGAGGCTTCGAAGAATGTATGAGAATGACTTTCCAACAGCGACAGACAAGATTCAGAATGAAAAATTTCACTGCCAGGCAAGAAAAATTTGCAATAATTTTCTGTAATACAAGCAGACTTTTTTAGCACTTTTATTGCAGAAGCAATTCTAAATAACAGAGCTTGTCTGATAATAGCATTTCTGTAATAATGGTGTTTTATAACAGAAGTGCTATTATTACAGAAATGGTATTATAATAGTAGCATTATTATTGTAGAATCTTTTCCATAACAGGAGTGCTAAATAAGCCCGTTTGTATTATAGAAAATGATTGCAAACTTCTTCCACGGTGCTGAAAATGCCTAAGCCTTTATGTCTAATGTGATCCAGATTTTAAGAAGGTTCATAAAAGTTTTAAAAAATCTTTCAAAAGGAATTCATGCTGCAGACCAACTGAAAACCCTGGCATGGCTCAGTAAATGGTATATCTGTCACCAAATTTTAAAATTTGCCTCAAATTCCAAACCAAAAGTGGTTTAATGCAGAAGTTAGCAGAACATGTCTTTGGGAAGAGTAAAATATTTTCAGTGCTGGAATAAAGCACTAAAATGTTGGAATATCATCTGAGGTGATAAAAAGATGTAATATTCAATAACAGTCATACGGCAGAAGTGCTTTGGAAGAAATCTTATAGATATATCAACTACATTAATATAAATTTCTCTCATCATTCAATAAAGTATATATTGCTTTGCCATATACTTAGGAAGCATTCATCTACAGAATTTAACTCTCTATATAGGAAATGAATAAGTAAATTTTAGTTTATAAAATTCAACTTCTTTTTATTAAAGTTATCTGGTAATACTTCAGTGCTGAGATTCTAGTGCAGTATAGAAGACAGAAAGAATTTAAGTTCCAAAGCTACTGACCTTTTTAACATTAAAATAAAATCCTATATACTTCTAGGTTGATACAATCAGATTATACCATCTGGTTAGGATGGAGTCTATGAAACAGTAAAGTAAGAAAATTCAATAAACTCATATCCTCTGCAGGCATTTTTACATTTTTTAGACTGTCATGAAAGCTTTAGATGTGTGTTTGTGTGAAATGAACTTATTTTATTATTGATTTCAGGCAGAAAGGAGTTTTGCTAGATCTTTTTTTGCAGCCTGCATTGCTAGACTGAGTAGTTTTCTTTACAGCAATGGTCCGAGCTCATAATCACAAATGAAAATTTTCATGAGCTGTCTTTTTTGTGAGATTGAAAGATAATGTATGACACAGAAATACATAGATTAAAATGCATATTTAAGAAATAATTCTAACATAATAAAACAAAAATAGAAGTTATTTATTAGCTTTTTCAAATTTCTGAAATATACATTCCAATACTTGGTGTGCTTATAACCCATGTAGTCAACAGAGATAATATATTAATTCCAAAAATAATGGTAAAAGATTTGCCAACATTATTTTGCAAAAAACCCACAGAGCTAATCCTAACTCTGCTGCTTCCTCTGTGTTTACGATGATGATGTTTAATCACAGGAGCAAATACTCCTTTTCAAGTCCCTTGCCTCAGCCATGGTTTAGTTCTGCACACGCTGAAGCTGAGGATCGCTCAGACGCTCTGAAGGGTACGTTGCAAATAGATCTCTTTCTCTGAAGCTCAGCAGAGGGTTTTCTCTCCCTACACTTGCATTTCTTTTGCTCACTCTCTGATTTTTAATTCTTCCCACTCACTAGTTAGTCAGGTTACCGGCAAAGTTCATCACACTCTGCTATTTCTTCTGTTGCTCCTACACACATTTTATTTCACAGTCTGCCTTGTGTTCCAGTATCAGTTTCAAAGTCAATACACCAGCTGTTTAACTTCTTGTTCAAATCACTGCAAAGTCCTGCCATTTCCTCTATGTCAAAATACTACTAATGGTGCAGGATTAATGATGTTTTCAAATTGAAAAGTTTTAATTGACACCAGATATGGTCTTCCAGTGCATCTTGTTTCCCCGTTCTTGACATCATGTAGGTCCTTTGGGGCATGAAATGTCTATTTCTGCCTTTTTATAGGAAAACAAATACATGTATTTGGAAGAAGTGACAAAGAGAAATCAGGGCAAATACCAGAATGCTGCATTCTTCCTAAATCGCCTTTTGGCAGCACTGTCTGCAGGGAAGTTTCTGAAGTACCCACTCATGCCATGCTCTTTCCTGCCAACCCTACCTTGCTTTCCCTAGCACCAAAATCATTGATATTCTTTTCAAGCATCTGCAGTTATCCTGCAAAATACTTTTCTCAAATATTTCACTTTGTTTTGGCAACTCTGTATGTACATGCTACACTTGGCTGCTGTAAGTCCAGTCCAAGCCTAGCTTAAGCCACTGTTTTATTATCTCCTCATACTTTTTTTTAAAACTCTTGACACAAAAATTTATAAATTAGGACATGACAGTAAATGCCTAAGTTTTTTTCACCGTCTGTTGATGTAATACTATCTAGCAAAACAATACGCTCTCCCTACCAGGCTTTCTACGCCCCACAAGCAAATCCAATTCAAAATGAGATCACGATACAGTGACCTCATTCTGAATGTTACCTTATGCTTTTGGCAGCCCAGAAGAAAACACCCCTAGCTCTTGCGCTGTGTTTTGATCTCTTTGAATTTCTCCAGGGGTTTGAATATCTGCTGAAAAGCTCTCTGCAGCTCTGAATGCACCAAAAGAGGAAAGGGAAGCAAACGTGGGGAGCAGGGGGAGGAGAAGGGAGGGGTGTGAAAAGTGGGGATTAGTTGATGAAAAAATGTCAAGCTGCCTGCAGTGGAGGCAAGAAGGGGTCGAGGGTAATAAAGCCAATTAGCAGAGCAGAGGATAAGAAACCATATTTGAAATAAAGGAGTGATAATTTTAAGCAGCAAGGGAGAGATTAGAACACAGAAGTGCTAATGGTATGCAGTTTGGGAAGGAGATGGTAAAGTACCGGACTGAGAAAGACAAGATGAAACCAAATACAAACCCTAACATTTCTCATAAATGCTTAAATTAAAGCTCCTTTATTTCTGTAGTCTCTACGCTGAATGATGCAGCGACGATACAGATCTCCTCATTCCCTTGCTTCCTCTGCCTGCAATAGGATTCTTGCACATATGAATGTTTCTTGCTCATTTCCAAGCAACTTCTTTCCTTTGTCTTTTTTAATAAACTGATTTACTAGAGTTCCTCTTGACTAATCTTCTTCTATTTTGCATGGTCTCACAAATACCCGGTGTCAAGTGTTCCTTTTAAATAACCCTATTTTCTATTTTGAAGTACGTCCTATAATTACTCGGGGTTTTTTGTAGGCTATTTGCTGGTACATTACTAACTTGTTTCCATATTTTACACAGCTTGCTACTTGATAATAACTGTGCAGAAAGGGCACAATGCAAAATTTAGGCCTAACTTAGATTCTGCTTATATTATTCTTTTTTTTTTTTAATACTTCAGCCACTGAATACACTGTCTTTGTTTTTCAACTGTGTTAATGGTCTTAAAGAATAGAACATATGCAAAACATCCCTGTCCTCACTGCTTTCTAAAGTAACTTTCACTCCCCACACTGTCAGTTTACATCAGGGGCACACCTGTAACATAAATTTAGGGCATTTAAATACCTAACAGCATTTTTGTAGTTATTGGGCTTTATTCACATATCTTGAACAATATATCTGGAACTTCAATAAATTTCTTGTACTCCTATTCTGATATTACTACCTTGAATGTAAACAATAAAGGATTCGAAGCACACAGTATTTGCCAGTGGATATACACCAAGGCTGAATTTTGTATTCGAAAAACTAAAACTCAGATTGACTTAAGCAGGATCAGCATTCACCCTGTGAATCCAACATCTCATGTTCACTAGAGGAGCAAGTACAAAATTCCTGTATCAGAGCCATTCCTTGCCAGGGAAAAGTCTAAAAAGACATCTCAAATTGAAGTAATGTAAAAGGTGTTTTGAAGAAATTGATTAGTTGGGTAGTAAAGAATCACCGTGAGTCAGAAGTGACCACTTATAGTTTTAAAATAATTCACACACAAAATTGCTGGCCTACTAACTGTGGTATGTAAATGACCATTTAAATCTGCTATCATACAAGGAAAAGGGAGATGGCATATATAATAGCAATTCATTAAAATGTCTCCAGAGGTGATCTGGGAACTAAAGACTAAAAAGTCTGACTTCTTTATCAAACAAACTGTTACAAACTAAAATGATGAATATGCTAGTAAACACATGGAGCACCAGAAAGCAGAGCTTTTGTAAAAAGAATCAATGCTTCACAAATCTATTAGAGGTTTTTGAGACATACGATACAGGTGATCTCTTGGATATATATTATTCACTGAAGGATTTAAAAAGCAAACAGCAAAAATTGGGGGATAAAACAGAAGGTACTTTTAGAAATTAATTACTGATTAAAAGACAGCAAACAATATTCCAAATGAAGAGAGGCTATCTAATCTTAAATTAAACCTAATATTAAAAATGGGGCAAATATTGAGGTGAAAAAGCAATGGGATGACCCAACATTATTCCACATACCATATCTTCTGCTGACTACAAATAGTTACAAAAACAGTACAGAATTTCAAAATAATTTAGAGTGGAAGGTCATCTGTTCCCACCTAAAGAGCACTATTTTGAAGTCAGTTGGTTACAGTCTTGTGTGAGTGAATTTTGAATATCTCCAAAGACAACAGTTAGAAAACTTCTTTGCAAACTGTTCCAGCATTTGATGACCCTCGATGGAACAAAACAAAACAACTTTTCACAGTCTAACTGGAATTTCCCTTTTCACAGCGTTGATCTTCTCACTGTGTAACTCTGAGAAGAGTCTGAATCTGTCTACTCTGTAATGTCCTACTGGTAGTTCAAGCCAGTGGTAACATCCTCCCTTGGCCTTCTTTTCTTAAGGCCAAATAAACTCACCTCTCTCAGCTGTTCCTTCTATGTCATGTGTCCTTTAGCAGAACATAAAATTGGGCACAGTACTCCAGTAGCACAAAAAGTGCTGAACAGGAAGAAAAAAATACTTCCTTCCATCTTTGGACTGTGCAGTTGGCCTTCATTGCTGCAAGGGTACCATGCTGACTAATATTGAATTTGTTCACTGGGATCCCCAGGCTCTCTCCTACAAAATTTCTTTTTATTCTGTCAGTATTCAGCCAATTCAGAACACTGAGTGACCAAGTGATAAAATAGCAGATGGATTTCAAAGCAGTGGATATGAAGCTCGGCTAGGTTGGACGGGGCTCTGAGCAACCTGATCTGGTTGAAGATGTCCCTGTTCTTTGCAGGGGGGTTGGACTAGATGGCCTTTAAAGGTCCCTTCCAACCCAAACTATTATATGAATCTATGATGCTAAGAACATAGGTGAAAAAGTAAAAAAACCTCTAAATAGACTTCTTGGTTGCCACTCAGGATAAGATTCTGAAGACATTGCAGATAATTCACAGAATCATAGAACTGTTTAGGTTCTCTTCTAGAGACCAATCGACCCCAGCTCTTTTAGCCTTTTTAAGTAGCATGAAAGGTACTCCAGTCCCTTAATCATCCAGAACTGGACCCAGCAGTCCAGATGTGTCTCACTAGTGATGAGCAGAGAGCAAGGATCACCTCCTCCAGCCTTTTGGTAATGGTCTGCCTAATGCAGCCCAGGATGTTGTTGGTCTTCTTTGCTGTCATAATGCATTTCTTGTTCACTATCAGTTTGCTGTCCACCAAGACTCCAATGTCATTGCCAGATGAGCTGGTTTCCAGCTGGCCAGCCGCCAGTGTATACTGGTGCATGGGACATGGTCTAGAAGGCATGGTGGTGTTGGGCTGATGGTTGGACTTGATGATCTTAGAGGTCTTTTCCAACCTTAATGATTCTATTCTATTCTATCTAACCCATACTTTGCCAGCTTGTCTATGCGGAGACAATATCAAAAGCCTTTCTAAAGGTAAACCTAAATTGTCTTTCCCTCATCCACCAAATTAGTCAAGCAGTTCAATTCCATGAAGTGATCAACAGAGATTATAAGGAAGGTAGAAAAATAAAAGAAAGAAATTTCCAGTAAACCAGAAAACATCACTGTGCACTATTCAAGAAATACATCTACTTCTTCAATACAGCATGTAACTCTGATCTGTCTTTTTTAGGAAAAAAATAAAAGAATAGCAATAGTAAAGTAGAAAAAGGCAACAATAGGCAGAAGCATGGTAGTGCTTTCAAATGAGAAAAAACTTAGCAGACTAGGACCCAACAGAGAGAGTATGACTAAGTGGCAATATAATAGAGATTCAAAGTCATAAACAGAGGGGAAAAAGAGGAGGTTGGAATAAGTCTTTATGTCTCATAAAATGAAAACTACAAACACTCAGTGACATCATGAAATAATAGATTTTTTTTTTTACAAAGTACTGCTTTTTACAACATATAATATGCTGTGGAGCTGTAGCTGTTCTTTCTGAACCTTGTTTTGCTTTGGACTCATGGACTGGCTTCAGATGTCAAAGCATGCCAAGCATGCTTCATATCCACATCTTGCCTATCCTGAAAATGCTCCATATTTGTTGGCTACAAATCAGAGTAGAGAAACTAAAGGAAATACAGTGTATGTATGACAGAATGTTCTCCCATCCATTCCAGGGGAATGCAGTTCCATACAGTTTAAACTCACGTCTGAAATAACGTTTAGCAAATAATAAAAATAAATTAAAAACTCCACAAACCACTGGAATGATATGGCTGAGCTGTTTTTATCAGAATACTTGTTTCAATATGCTGATACTGAGAAAAAAAAATTCTGTATATCTAATGATTAAAAAAATAAAATGAGACGCACAAGGACACCACCTTAGTATAAATTCTAAGATTTCTCCTGACATAAAGAATAATGGTGGATTTTTCCTTGCTCCCATAAAATTGATTTATGATCTAAGATACACATTTCATAGTTGGGCAGCTGGAAGATAGTTCATGGAAAAGCACTTCTTGGGGATTTTTTCCTGGGCACCTTACTTGTGTTGACAAGCAGACTCTAGCTATGTGAAGCTGTCTCTTCCCGGTTTTGGGGAGGATTTGCAGTACCTTTCTCAACCAGGTTTCTTTCAGGGATTATTCTGCTGTACAGCTTGTTTACCTCATCTCCTAGGTGCAGTTCATGGTCCATTTACATAGTCTCTTCCACCCTTCTTATGCAGAGCTTTCTAATTTCCCTCTCTTTATCGCTTTATCTTCTATTTATGGCTAGGAATTTCACCAGCTATCTGACTTTTCTACTAATTATTCTCTTATATTCTTTCACATGAGTTGGAGAGAATGCAATCTAGGAGTCAGCCAGCATGACAGTCCCCTGGATAAACAGCTCCATACGTCCTACATTAAGATGACAAAATTTACTGAACTTATGTCAAGAACTATAGATAAAATTGATGTAGTAAAGCGGTCAATGGAATTGCACCGTGAAAAAAAAATTGTCTTTGGAATGTCTAGTGGACACCTCCCACTAGAGGTATTAAGCACACACACAAAAAAAAAAGAATTTAAAAATACTGTTGTCCCTTTTCTCTCTATCTGTAACATAAGCTGGTTCAGTTAATTATGTGTGTGATTCCTCTCGAGGAAGTTATACTACTCAGACATTATAAAACTTGTTCCTGTTGCATTTTCTTATACTGTAATTTTTTCCAGAAAGCATTTCTCACACTCTTTCAAAGTATCTTTTTAAACTATGGGCCTTTTTTTAAATAATTAACTTTTATGTTAAAGTAAGCTGCAATATTGGAGTGTAAATACTATATTTTCCAGTATTTTCCTTCACTTTGGAAACCTAAAAGATCATTTTTCTGATATTTTCATACATACATAGTTTCTCTTTACTATTACCCCTTAGAAACTCAAATGTCAGTAAAGACACCAGTAGCTTAGGTATCATAGAAATTTTATGAGGACTCTAACCATAACAATTATGCTGATTATATCAGTTAGCGCTTACTATTTATACTAGATATAGCATCACACATCAATTCATTTTTCCTGCATGTTTCATTTCTACGATCCTTCCTATATGTGTTACCACTACTTCTTAGAAATTCCAGTAAGCTACTAGGGAAACATTGTCTTAACAGTCTGTGATGATAACAAGGAGAGAAGAGGTGGCAGCTCCTTTTTCACACTTGGGACAACTGGGCTTCTTGTACCTAAAATCCCAACAAAGTTTCCCACATCTTCAGAAATTACACTTTCCTTGTCAAACTAGTCAGAAGGATTTCATGCAAGTACGAGATTGCTGTTTCAGCATCTCTCATCCTGCAAAGGAATCTTTCTACTGCTTGCATCTAGGCATTCATTCTATAGATGAGTTAGACAAAAGCACTCAGCTCCTTACTTTGCAGTACATACTGCTCTGTCTTGTTAAAGCACAAAAAAATAGGGCTGGAAAAGCATCTGGGTCAAAAAATTTGGTCACCCATCAAAAAAAAAGTTATCTGCCCTATATCTTGCATTCATAAATGTATCAAGTTTCATACTAGAACTATTTATTTCTGTTATTCCTATAGTCAGTAATTTCTGAACTGATGTTCCAGAACTGTACATCTAATAAGCACAAACCTAATAATTTCCATCTTAAATTTATTAAAAAAATAGAAAAATGCATCTTTGAAATAGTAAAACTCAACTTTTATTACTAAGTTTACAAGGCTAACTGGTTCTGTGAGCACACACTGTACATTCATGGCCATATCTTACAATGGCAGAAAATTAAAAGGGAATGAGGCTGTAAATGAAAAGGTTGTTATAGATGGGTGTCTTCTAAGTGATATATGTGATGGAAGTGATTAGCATTAACTGATCTTTTTGAAGAATGTACAAGTATAATTCATTATAACGGCTTATAAGTGCAATTAGTGAACTATAGTGTAAATGACACTGCTGTTCACAGACCTACTCATAAGAGTAATTATATTTTGAAAACTACATAGTGAAAAATTGATTGAATGGGTCCTATGGGCATAGATAATTGAGAAAAATATGTAAACAAATGTAGATTAATAAGTTTTACAGTAAATTTATATATTTACATTTTTAGTGAGTCTGGAAATATACATAAGGAATAAGAATTTGCTGGTGTTTCATTTTGAAGGTACATTTAAATGAAAAAATATTTTATGTCTTTGCAAAGAATATTATTTGATTATTCTTACATTGCATAGAAAGATTCATTGTCATTTTCCCCTCACTGCGGCCTGATACTTCAAAAATAGTGAAATTAAGGGGAAAAAAAACCTGAACTCAACTATCCTCAATTATTTAACTTCAAGAAGCTTCTAGAAGTGAAGTTTTAGTGTGGCACATGCTAGGTCAGAATAAAACCTGCCTAGTGGTGGTTGCAGGGATTCCTGGGGCAATAAGAGCTATATTTTTGGTATGACAGTAACATAAACTACATATTTTACAAAACAAACATATTTTACAAAACAGTAAGCCTTGACAGTATTTCGTTTAGTACATATGTTCATTTGAGAATAGTGATAATACCTTCTTGGCCTAGATTCTGTTTCATTAGTAAATAACAATTTCTCATTCTTTCTGAGGTATCCAAAAGCTTTTCTTTGATAAGCTGGTTTTTTTTTTGCTTAACGGTTGTGTTTTTTTCTGAAGACCTTAGCGAATTAATGTGCAAATATTTGGTTCTTCTAAAAATAAAGGTTTAATTGACTTTGCAAGCATAGCAAATACTGTATGGTATACTTTTTTTAAAAAAAAATTAACTGATTATTAGAAAGGCAGTGTTTTCAGCTACAATGTAACTTACTTGATTATTTAACACAGAAAAGAAGGACTACCAAGCATCATTTAAACGTGTAACTTCAAGGGTTAATTCTGAGAACGAACTTGACGTGGAATGATATGAGACCGATTAAAACAAAAATTAATGCTGGATAGCAGTGGCAAAATATTTCAGTTTTGGGCCCACAGGAGTCCCAGTGCAAATTGTTCCTGTGAATCTAAACCCTTCATCAATCAGATGTAAATTACAGCATGCATGACTGGCTGCCTTTTCCATTCTAGAGTTCCCTACAGAGAACAAGAGAGCCAACTGCTACAGAGGCTCAACTAAACTGCAGTCTCTTTTTTTTTGCTCCCTTGAGGGTATATACCAACACATCAGAAGAGACAGTGTTCACTTGTATTCCACATCAGGAGATCTTACAAAATCATAGACAATGAGTCAAGCCAGCATCTTCTAGAAAAACTTACAATAAAGGGAACCAGGAAGGGGACTGTCAGGGAGACATATACTGATACAACACTAAAAGCTCTCCTACTAACAATACTTTTCTAACTACATGTCCAAGCTTTTCTTAAATAGCTGTCTCAGAGTAATCAAACACAAGAGGCTGGATATGCATAGAAGGAGAAACTTGTTATAAAGAATAGGAGCACAAGATTTATTCCCAGTGTTTATATGAAACTGGCTGTCATAGACTGCCATAAGTGATAGAAGGGACAAAACCAGATTTTAAGTAACACATTAAAAATACAGCTGTGGAACCACCTAACAGCGGATACCTGAGCTACCGTGCAGGAGAACACTACCATTAATTGAATTTCAGCCACAGAGGGGAAAGCTGAAATTCGTGCTGTGCTTGCGATCTTCACTCACCTAATTATGGGCAGTAGCTAACGTATGAACAGACCTTATGATCTGTAAAAGCAAATCACAAATGTCAAGCTCTGTGAAGTAAAATCAGAAGACGACTAGAATATTTGAGACAAGGTGCAGCTTAATGTAGTATTTCTCAGACTTTCTAGAAAATCATGACCTCCTTTTGTCTCACCAGTCTTTATGAAACTTTCTGAGTCAGCAGCAGCTCCGCAGAGCAAAGGCTGCTAACGACCAGCTGAAAGTATTTACATTAACTTACCCGTCACAGAGCACTAGAGCTGCTGCTTAATTATAGGTAGTTAGCAGTTACATAGCTGAGGTAAACAGTTGTGTGCTGTAATTATCTCACCTATTATCATCCCTCACTCCCAATGTGAATGCTTCTGTGACGTATTCAGAAACTGTCATCTACTATTGCTTTAATAGGTACAGATCCAGACTGGATGTAGTAGATGGGCAAATTTACTGTTCCCACCCTGCAACTCATTTGACCTTTCCACATGTTTATTTCCTTCTCCACTCTTTGATGCTCTTGACTATTTACATAGTAAGCTTTCCCAGAAGTGAATTCTTATATATGTTCATATGATATGAGACTAGTGTCCATGTTTTATTAAAACACATTATTAATACTAACAGGTTCTCAATAATGATGTTTCATAGAACAATAGTGCTGTTACATTATTCTATATAAGCAAACCAAATTTTTTTTTGTTACAAAGTTTTAGAAAGGTAGAAAGCACTTTGTTCATTTCCATGCCTTTGCCTTTCTAAATTCTACTCATTCTTGTAATTTAATCTACTGAAATATAACATTGCCACTTGGGAACAAGATGGGGAGGTACAATTTCAATTGCTCTTAAGGTCTTTAGATTAAAAGTCTGGCTTGAAGTCTCCAGTTTTTAGAAAAGACATGCTGAGCCACCAAGAAAAATAATTGCAGAAACTGAAGATACATTTTAAGTTTTTTGAGTAAGAAACCAAAATGGACATCTACATTTTGCATCTTTGTAATTATTTCTGAATACTACAGACCTTTGCCTGGCAGCTGTCTAAGAGTCTGTGTGATATGCAGTGTTTACTGAAGCCCAGTTTCTACTGGGCCAATATCTACGTTAAACTTCTATCACAGCTAATGTCATTATTGGAAGGACTCTCCGGGGAGAGTTCTACATGAAAAAGAAAGAATATATGAAAGACATAGGCAATGCAAAGCTGAAAAGCTTTAGCTGTTGCTTTCCTTACTGCCCCTTCCTTGGGCAAGTCCATGAGCTTTCACCTATTGAATCCAGAGCACTGATTATTTTCCAGATCTTCCTGAATAAAATCCCTGCCTTTTTCTTTGTATATTTGACCTTCACACCTGTTTCTATCTTTTTTTTTTTTTAACTCAAAATATTAATTGCTTCCTAAGCCTGTGATTCTTCCTTCATTTGAGGTGATGAGAGCTATCTGCTAGGATAAGCAGTCTTCCCAGAATTCAAATAGGTAGCATCTTCATTTATTGATTCCTCCTATATTTCTTTTAATCAGGGAATACCTTAGTGGCCTCCACATTTCTGAGTAATTTTCTACACCTCTGGGACTTTTATTCACTTTTGTTTCTCAAATTTAAACAAGTTCTGAATCTGTGACCCCATAGAAGAAAAAGGGATGAAGTTTTCTGTTGCTTTAATGTTTTCTGCTGCTTTAATATTTTCTGCTGAACCTAAGTTTTAAACATGTTGATTCTTTTAAGGAGCATTAAAAAAAATAAAATAACAACATTCTTATTCCTTATTGAAATCAATAGATTCAAAAGGCAGAATGTGACTGTGTGAAGCATCTTCTAATTGAAATTGCTTTATTCCAAGTGCCAAAACTTAAGGTCTTGTGTGAAGGCTTTAAAATAGATCCTTTCTGCAGAATAAAAGCCAACAAAAAGAAACTGAAAACCAAACACCACCCCCCAAACGAAACACCTTTTAAATTCAGATCAATTAGTTAGGCTTCTAGAAAGGATCTTAACACTTGAAAAAGAACAAAAAGTTTAAGTTACACTAATTTTACCAATGTATCACCACTGTTCTCCCTTTTGGCTGACATTCTAGAGGCTCAGTTCTGCCAGGAACTCTGATAAAAAGTGCCATTAAACTATCTCTTCTTGCTTACCTACCCAGAGCAAAGCTCCTTCTTGCTTCCCTCCAAAATTCAGCCACAGAGTCATTGCAAGCTGCCTGGTGTCTAAAATATTCCTCTTCAGCCTTTGCATTCTTTCAGCTGTAAGTCTAGATCCACGCTGCCTCTTCTGTACTAAAGCAGCAGCCCATGAGGTTCACGCACATATGTCCCCAGTTGTTCTCCTTAGCTCTACAGCCACTTCACTCTGATTTTCCAGGTGAAATAAAATAAAATAAAATAGGATTTTAAATAATACCTAGATAAATAACCTTCAAAATATAGCAATAACTAAACATTTGCTGAGAAATTGAGTATTTTATATTGTCCTCATCAGATGTAGTACCATTCTGTGATGTCAAAATGATCTTTAATGATCAAAAAGAAGCCGTACAACAAAATTACTATCTTCCTCAATTTATCCTAATTTCTCTCTCACCAAAGATTCTCTACAAAGGCTCATGCAGAACATGTAGGAATAGTTTTTTGAGCTCAGAAAATGACTGTTATTGAGCTTTCCAATAATTTAGGACAAATACATATGTATTTATATATTTTTTGCCATACTCTAATTAAATTCCTTTCCATTTTTTTTTAAGATCACAACAAAATCTATTTTACTTCCTGTATTCCATACATTTTCAAAAACAGATCTATTATCTTTACTTTCTAAACAAGCATTTTAATGACATTTTTGTCTCTGGGTACTGAAGAGAACAGAAGTTATTAATTCCTTTAACAATTTAGACTAAGAGATACTGTCTTTACATTTGCCTCAACACCAGGAAAACTGTTATCTGTATGCCATGCTCATTTAGCTTATGAAATTGTCTTCAAGTTTATCTATAACAGAAGTGGATACTCCCTTTTTTTTTTATAAATAATGCATCCTTTAAGAATGGAAAGTACAGAACTCAATTCAGCAAAAACCTAAAGGAAATCTACGCAAACTTCAAGCTCTGGAGTTTACATGTTCCTATCATTTCTTCTAAGTTTAGGAAATCAACAACTTTCTCTTAATTGTTCAGTTATTGTATATGTATCACGCTGATCCTTTCTAGGAAAACCATTGTATCAGAATCACTCTTGACAAAATCATGCCGATGTATTACAAAACCAGCATTTTCCACATGCAATTCCAGAGGTTTTTGCCTTTCAGTAGATTTGAAAATAGCAGGTAAATGACTACTCATTTTCCAAGGGTTGATTTGCAGTTTTAAATAGACTACAGGAATTAGGCAAGAAATGCAAAGAACATAGAACGAGTGACAATGCACTGAAATAAGAGATCATTAGATGAACTGCTTAACCATTGATGTCCTATATTCCTTTTTCCCCCAGGAAAAGGAATATTTATTTCCTCAGAAAACTAGCAGAAGCCCCAAAATCAAGGCACAGTACTGCATCAAAACCTCTGATTTTAGAACCATAATTTCTACACTTGCAGATTTCATTTAAAAAAATAGTTGCACCCATGAACTTTTCTGAGTTATCTGAACTTCAGAGCTTTTATCAACAGTTAGAGAAAACTGGTTACTACTCAATAGTGCACTCTTACTGTCTTTTTGATCATGCTCAAATATTTCAGCAAACAATTTCTTTGCCAGCTCTTGACAAATAAGGCAACTACGTAACATGGTTTCATAAAGACACCTTCTGAATGGATTTGAATTAAATCCCTTCATGAGAAACAGCATCCACTAGATTATACAGAAAGTCAGCCACAGTATCTGCCTTACGATGCATACAATCTAACCAGTTTCCATCAAGAGGAGAGGTTTTGTTACTTTTTTCCACTAGCACTTGGCTTGATGTAACTCAGATTTGAAGAATTTTGAAACTGTTTACTTTACAGTTCATTGTTACAGTATTTGCCTCTTAAAATTCCAAAATTTTTGCAATTACCAGTTTTATTCATACATTTTACCACAGAATCTTCATATCTTGCAAAATTCTACTAATGGCTTCTGTTTATGATTCATTCTCAAAATAAATATTGCATTTCTGAAAACCACTCTGTTATGATCTACTTACGTTTGCTCTTTATTTAACAGCAAATTGCTCGGGATACCTATGATACTAAAAGATAGTAAAGATACTAAAGATACAAGAAACTATAAAAATAAACTGAAGAAAAATATAAGTACATAGTTTCACACAGAAAAAAATCAAATTAATTCTACTGCTATTTTTTCATTAAGAAAAGTTATTAAAATTATGCTTATTTCCATTAAGGAACAACATAAAAAATAACAGGTGTATTCATAACTGTGAGACTTACAATTTGAATAAAAACTTTGTGCGCAATTATCACAACCTCCCAAAAACTGTCACACAAACACACTCTCCTCTCTCACCTTTCTCCCACTGTACCTCTGCCCTGAGAGAAACATCAACCCTAAAACAAGTCCCTACAGTGAATATAGACCTGAAGTCACTCAAGTACACTTCACTCAAGCATCTGGATGTAAGCCAGCTCCAACCTGGAAGCAATCTAAGCACGTTCATATAGTGTTGTATGCAGATTTATAAGCCCTGCCTCTCAATGTTGATGTTCCCCATGATGTTCACTAGAGGCTTTGCTACTGTTATTTATTTTATTTGGAAGGTACTCAGATGCAATGGTGATGAGCTGCAGTACAAAACCCTGTGAGAGAGAGTGAGAGAGCGTGAGACAGAGATGAGAATGAGAATAAAGACATTTTTATTACGTTCGTCTTAGTTTGAAATTCATAATCCTGAAATTCTCTGAACAATGGACTTAAACTACAGTCAGCAATTCAAGAGGAACAGATTTCTCACATTAGCCTCTTGCTATGTGGTGCCAAAAGGTCAAAAACATTGAATATGATTTAAATGTGTAAGTTGAGATTCTGTACAGAAACCACACATCTTGAAGTGGTGTGAGAAATGACCACAAGCCCTTTTAACACCAGTTTCTGTCACAAAGCAAATCTTCTCTAACACCAATCTCCTGATTATATTTTGCTATTCCACTAGTTAAAAATGTAAGGGAGGAAACTGCATCCTCTTACAGCCTGAATATTCTCTGTTCTGCTCTCAAGGGACCTTTACATATTAGGCTTTGGACATCTAATTTTGTTCCCTTATTTTGGGATGCTACAAAATTGAGAAATAAATAAGAATATTATTTATGATATTGTAGCAAATGCTTTCTTAATCTATTTTTCACACACATATATAAAGAATATACTCCACATTTACACACTGTTTCTCTATGTGCATAAAATTGCCACAAATAAAATGAGAGTCACAGTTTATTCTTTGTATCTGCTAAGAAAAAAAGTTTTAAGCCTTTATATGGAGTGATAAAATAGGACACAAATTTTATAATTTATGGTTCACAGGATGCAACAATGGATACTATATAGAAATTTAATCAGTCTTGCAGAGCTCACAGACATCACAGTAGGAGGTTTTTTTGACATTTCATGGAGAACTAGGCAAGAAGAGGTACAATATGTGTGCACATTTCAGTATGTTACACATTTTCTCAAGCTTTTATCCTTTCAGGAGTTGTTGTCATCTTGAAGGAATAATTCCTTTTAAAAGTTCTAAATATATGAAAGACTGAAGCCTCAACTTTTGTTTGAAGCAAAACAGAGCTAGAAATATCTGCAGAGGTAGCTAATTTTTTTCCTGATATGGACTCCACAAAACTGAGACACATCTTTAACACTTTTTCTGTAGCTCTTGAAATCTGCCAGGTATACAGCACCTGGCTGTAGTCACATAATATGGCTACAACTCTAATGTCATGTAAAGTCACGACTGGGAACATTTTGCCAGGATGAAAAAGTCCACTCAAAGCCATGGACCCTTACTTACTCACCCACAGCTACTCCATTTCTAAATTCCCAGGAACTAAGAACTGAGCCTGAAGAAGGGAATATAAAACAATTATTTTCATTTGGAATGTTAATATTCTTATTTGCAATATGTTGTTTTAAATAATGAACAGCCAGTGCCATAACTTTACTTCATCTAGCAGTATTCCATTATTCTTAATTGAAACAATTTTGCCTCTTAAACAAGTTTACATCAGAGTGCCATAATTACATTTATGACTATTCAGTAAACCTACTTATACACTCTTACAATATTAGTGCTTGTTGGACTGAACATCTGAAGCCTCAGACACTTTATCATAAACCTGTGACTATGGCTGTTATGCCAGAGCTTCTCATTAGGAATGTAGGCAGCTACGTAAACCTCTTGATAAATGTAATCTGATACATTATTAAACATTTTATGCTGCTCTCATCAAATTGATAACTTTATTCATTTTTCTCATACTCTACCATTTTTTCTTATATGTCAAAGTAATAGCTTAACTACACAACACGCTGTAGTCACTTTTTCAGTAGAATCAAATTCCATCTTCAGAGCGCTACCTTAGGAAACATCTTAAAGATAAATATAAAACACTAGAAATAGCTCAAAATTATATATCTGGCCAGATGACATGCAACCAGCTTAATACAATGCTCTACTATATTATTAGGTGACAATCTTTCTTGAGATTATGCTGAACTACAACAAGCAGGAACAAGAATCACAGCCATAAATGACTTTGAGTGAGGCTGGATGAAACATTTTTTTAAGATGTCTTTTCCCAGCAAAAATATGGAGCATTAACTTCTTTGTTTTACTTCAAGTGAAACTATGTTGTCTCTAATTACATGTAGAAAAAGTATCAACCTAGTAACAAGTCCAACTACAGTAAACTAATGATTAATGAGTGAGGATGAGTTACCATTGACAAAGCTGGAGACCTTTCCATTCTTATCTACTTTGTCCCCAAGGTAGGAAGGACAGTGACACTCATGAAATATCTGGAGAACCTCCATGGTTTAAATAAACCCTTGGATATTAAGACAAACACACACTTTTTTTTTTTTTTTTTTTTGTAAAGAGAAATAGCTAAGCAGCTACTCTATAAGCAATTTTCCCATGTGTGGACAGAGACAGACAAAATGGACAGGTGGGAGCAAGAAATGAAAAGAATCACTCCAAGATGAACATCCACCTCTGTGAAGCAGAACCCTGAGATAATAAACTGGTAGCAAAGTAGCATATGCAATTTCCTTATTTCATAACCACCTGATCATTGAAGCATGCTGTTAAAAATAAAACCCAAAACCAGTTATATGGTAAAATTCTAGGGTAAGTAATAGAGAAGAAAGAGTTACTCTTGAGATTTCAAAAGTAAAGGTATTAATGCTTCCTTATATTCATGGATTAGATAACTTTGTTCTCTTATATCCTGCCAAGTACTGTAAGCTTATTTGATCTTTGACAATGAAGAAAAATCTATTCCAAAAGAAATTCCCAATATGGTCATAAATTTTTCTTTTTTTTTTTTTTAACTTTTGGTTTGTTTCAATGTAATTAAAAATTATGTAGCAAACAACCTATTTAAAGAGCATAGAAACCAGTCATCATCTTAGGAGCCTAAAACCAAGAAAGTCTAATTTTTTTCAAGCTAACCTGTATCATGGTAAGATATCAACTCGTTTCGAAAGTTTTGTGTCGCCTACAAAAGCCTATCTCTGACTTTTTTTATTTTTTCTATTTAGCACTGTTAGACCTGGGAAGTTGCAATTTGGGTTTACATATCAGTATTCATCAGCAAAGCATAAAACTTCATCTGGAGAAATAGAGCATGAAATCACTTTCTCACCCTGTTTCTGTGCATCATACCTAATAACACTGAAACTTAAAAAAAAAATCCACACCACTACTAAAGTGGTGTAAAAATAAGTTGTCAAATTATTTTCTCAACTCAAAATCAAATCCAGAAGTACACACACTTCCGCTGGCAGCTAGAAATCTGAACATTTCATTGCAATTGCTGAGTTACCCTTACCTTACATTTTCCATAATTAAAAACAAATCTAAGAGAACCTCTAAAAATGAGACTTAGAATGCATGTTCAAATCCTATACAGTTACGATAGCATAGTAATGAGTAGAGACAAATTTCAATTGTCTCAGGAAGCACAGGCAATTATTAGTGAGAATCTCTACTGAACATTAAAGATTTAAATGCATAAAAATACTATCTGGATTCTGAGAAAAGAGGGCTAAGCAAAACTAACAGTCCTACAAATCAGGAGGTTCATGTATTCCTCATTCTACAACTTTAATATTAGCAGAGCTTTTTCAAGCTAGACATTTTTCACTTCTTTTAGAACCTCAGTTGTAATGGGGCATAGTATAAATGGGCAGATGATGAAAATGTGCTGTATATAATGCAGAAGTTTTATTTTTTAGAAGAGTTATTCATAAGGATTCTAGTTTAAGACATCAGATATACAAGAAAAATAAAAATTGAAAAGTAATGTTTTGGACCAACTTGTTTAAGCATTTCAAAGACTATTTCAGGTTTGAGGGTTTTTTATATTTACCAAAACCCTGTTACAACTCATAATTCACTTTCATCTCAACTTAGGTCTCATCCTTCTCCATTTCAATTTCAGCCTCAACTCTCAGTTTTACCTTTGCACGGAAATAGGGAAGCAAAAGGACCTTCCTAAGTACTCTTCCTCCTCTCAGGCTCTGAAACTGTTATCATCAACCTTTAGAGGATATGAGACTGACATCCCAAAGGCATCCCTAGTATTGGTCTGCAATTAGAGGCGAGAGGTGCAAGTGAAGGGTGAATGGGAGTGACCTTGCTGACATGGCAAGATGCATGTATACGAAGAGAATGTCTATCTTAGCTTACTCCCTTACGTGAACATCACAATGTATGGAAAAGTCAGAGTTCAATCCTGTCTTGCTTCTGATTCTTATTCAGGGCTTCAGAATAGCTCCATGGTGTTTTATGAAAAAAAAAAAACCACCACCAAAAAAACCAGCGACAACCAACAACAAAACCTAACCAGTGAAAAAATCTAACTACTTGAAGAAATTCAGTGCACTTAAAGGAAATCTAAATTCTCACATACTATAGAAGCTGCGTAAAGGTTTTCACAATTCTAGTAACTTTTTTTCTCCCGCAAAGAGGAGGAAAAGTCTCAAACCAAGGCTCCTAACACCATATTAGAAACCAGTACAATTAAAAGTATACATTTAAATTACTAGATAGGTGTCGGAGGAGTGGAAACAAAAAAAATCAGTTAAAGCTTCTTCATTTGTAGCTGCTTACTCAGGCCCTCCTTGGCTGGCACAGTTGATTAAGAAAATTATTTATCAGTCAAATGACAGCTCTGTTCTTGTCTATTGCTTTCTCTTCAAGCTTCCTCTGTCCTGTCTTTATCCTTTAATCCTTTGCTTCTTCTCTGTTTAACCCCCTCTATATTTTTGTTATTATTGAAGAGAAAAAAGAGAATGTTATTATTGAAGGGAAAAAAGAGAAAGTAGATTTTAATCTCTACTCCATGCTTCCCTCAAGTTAGAGGTAAATTATTGTCAAAAAGGGATAGAGACTGGATACTGGGAGGGTATAAAATTGCGAGTCTTACTTCCCTGAGGCTTTTTTCATCCTTTAACAGACTGCTTTAGTTACCAAGGTTCTCATGCTGGACCCATCCTGAATATTTAATACCTGTTTAAAGAGGGAAGCTCTCTCACAGTTGCAAGCAGAGTTAACTTCTTTGCGCAGATTTGAAATTTAGGGTGTTCACACATTGCTGCAAATCCCTAATGTAACTTGGAAGTTGAACATTTTGAAAGATAGAAGTTGATAAAAAACAAAAGTCAGGCTCTTTGCATTGGATCATTAAGCACAATTAGTTGCACCACCCTTGTTACAAAGCAATAAGAGTAAGCACTACAGATGTAATAAAAGATAGTGCAACACTGATAACCAATCTATATTCGGCTTACCACCACCTGTAAATTCAAGCAATATGTTTATTTTAAACAGGCCTGGAATGTGGCTTCCAGGATACCTTTAGGGAACGTGTACTTTTTGAACTAATTAATCACTGGATGTCATCACTGCTCCACTCCACTGCATATGAAACAGCAGTTTTCTGGCACTTAAAAATCTTAGGCAGAAAGAGGTTCAAGTAAAACAGCTTAAGAGAAATCTAACTTCAGTGCAAGAGAGATTAATTCCAAGTGAAAATGGGCAATTTATCAGTGTAGCTTTTGGATTATGGATGAGTTTCCTTCATTATTTACATTATTTTCATGCATATCAGCTGAGAAGTTTTTCCTGAGTGAATGCTCTTTTGGGGAAAGGGGACTTGATAGACATATATTGCAGGAATAAAGGCTGTTTAAGCTCTCTGCCATTTTACATTGGCCCTAAGATCCTTGCCAATACAGTGTTTGATAGTGAGGACAGACAACATTATTCTTCCAAATATGGGTCTTTTTGTCTTATGTACAAACAGAAGTAGGACACCAAAGCATGAATTTTCACTAGTGACCCAAAGGCAGAATATGAACCAAGGTCTCTAGAGGGGAAAGGCTAATGCACTAACCTACCACACCACCAAGTCCCTTTCACTTTCCAATTATCACAGAACCTCTCCTACTGCTGTGACATTCTCCCTGCCACACAGGTCAAAAAGTGAGTTACTGTCAGAAGTGATTCGTCTATCAGCTGGCTCAGGAATTCTATAGAATATTTTCCCAAGTATGGTTGCACTACTACAGATTTACTTTCAGGCTTTTTATATCTGGAATAATGACTATTTTTTCATTCATACAGTATCATGTCATATCAGATTTAGAGACATCTTGTAAGAGGGAAAAACCTCAGTGGTATCTCTTTCATAATAAAGTTCAGGTTTATAGCCACCACTAAACAAAGACCTCTGCTCAAATAGCTTTATTTCTAATTCATAAAATGCCATAGGAGAGGTCTGTTTTTAAATATGTAGCCATATTACAAATGTGATCCATGTATATTTTTGTTTTGTTTGGTTTTTTTTCTAGCATGCATTTTACTTGAGAAAAAAAGCAAGCTGCTCAGGAACACAGAAAAGTAACATATACTTAAAATGCCATGACAGTTTTTTTTCCTTCTTAACTTTCCTGTATGCTGCACCTTATAAAAATAGATATCAAGTGACCCTATGCAATTATTCACAAGAGTAGCTTATTTGTACAAAATCCCCAACAATCATGCCCTGATTAAAATAATATTTTCAAACTTAGCAGATTTACTCTAATGTTGAAAAGTCATTCCCCCAAATACTCTTTCAATAGTACAGATTTCTCTTCCTTGAAGGATTTAATAATTTAGTACTGCAGATTAAACAACACTGAGTGGTTTCAACCTGTGAACCCTTTTTGCCCTCTTTTTAAGGTTATTGGCTTCATTTTGCCTCAAATTGTCACAAAAGCTTACTAAAGGTGCTAAATATTTATGAAGTTCTTGGCCTCAATGGTATGTATGAATCAGTGAGTACAAAATTAGATATTTAACAGATTAATCAAAGTCTCCATTTTATACCAACAGTTAGCTGCAGTTATTTTTGTGTTTAAAGACTTTCTTTCCTCCTAAACTTCCAGACACTTTCCAGCTCCACTCTTGTTGCAAGCCCAGGCCTCTAACTTCAGAAAATTCCACCCAGGGCTCTGCCAGCTTCATTGATCCTACTGCAGTTGTACCAGTGCTGTGTCATCACACCCTGCCAATCCTTTGCATTTCCTTCATGCAGACATAGTGTGTATAAAACAACTATTAGAAAAGTATACACTTGCTTTTTTCCTAAATATTTATTCAAAAAGAAATCCTGTAAATTTATCAGGTATTGGTCATAGACCAATTTTACTTTGTACAACTTTGCCTTTATAAGAAATTCTTACGGTAAACCATTTGCTCATATCTGTTCTTCAGACATCAAGATAATAACTAATAAAATATTGCTAAGAGAAAACATCTAACAGAACGCTTATGAATTTTACTTCATTAAAAATCATAGTGTATTATTGACTTTTAACAGATTTACTAGAAAAATTCTAATTAGTAAGTTTCAATAATGAAGCAGAGAACCTTCCCTTTTTTTATGAAACCTATCCTTCAAAAATTGTGAATTAAACAAGTTTCTGAACAAAAGAAACAAGATCATAGTTTATTATTACTATCAGAGAATAAAAATAAATGCAGTTTCTCATATTCAAAATACAATTCAGTACGAGAAAGAGTCTCGAGCAAAACCTGAGAACTTAGATACCCTTTATAATAATTGCTCTTGAACCAAAATTATTCTTACTTTATTTTTCAACAGCATTTTCCTGCACTCTATATAACTTTCAGCCATTTACTTTTATTTAATGGCCTCATATTATGTAACGTTGATACATCAATCTTTAAATTACAGTATTTTTAAGGAAGCCTTAATTTTATGTATTATATGTGTTGTTTACATATACTAATCAAAACTTCACTGCAAACATTGATTCATAACAGAAAGAAAAGGAATGATTACATGGACTAAAATATCATAGCAAAGACCTCAAATGCCATTTCCTTAAAAATAATTTTAAAATCCACCACCTCCTGCTTTAAGATAGATAATGCTAATGTTTTGGTCTGTGAAAAAGTATGCTGTAATTAGCTAGTACCACAGTAAAACGATTTTTAAAAGAAGTTCAAAAAGCTACTTTTTTTTTTTAAATCAGTTAAAATATGTAGATAATATGTTGTTTTGATTGCCTATAATATTTAGTCTTCATCAGCTGTGAAAAGATTTTCTGTGATTTAAAATAGCTAGAATTTCAGCTAACAACATGGAGTTTCTTTGGAAGAAGGAAAACATTTTAAAATAGCAATTACCACCATAATTGCAAATAGCTGAAAGTTTTTTTAATTTTTCATAGTCTGATTCTAGGCTTGATTTGCAACATCATTTTTGATTGCATTCCTCTATGAATCTTCTTGTTGACACTCAGGTTTTTTGTTGTGTTTCATTTTTTTTATTATCAGCATTGGCAGAAACCATCATCTAAAAACTGGGGAAAGAGTAGGTCAAAAGAATCAGGAACAATGAAGGTAAAGATTAAGAATTAAAGGTGTTATTGAGTCTTTCACACAGATAACTCATCTTTCAAAATGCCTGTAAAATATATTCCAAAGGGTTCTTCTAAGAAGATTTTATAAAGGAGTTATTCTACAAAATATTTTTTAGTTTGAATGAATTTATAAGAAAACATTAATAATTGCCCTAATAGATTCCTTTTTACTGATATTCTTTATTTCATTTCACTTTAGAAGCTAAACTATGAAACAACCAGATCACCAGCTCCTATCTTCTTCTAACTCAAATGAACACAGTTCTTCCTCGGGCTGAAGGGAATATCCATAGTCATAAATACATACTGTATGTCCATACACAACTCTTCTCCGATCAGGTTTTCAGAAAATCCAATTGATTGGTACCATCAGCTGTATTGATGAGAACTACAGCAATTACAATTGGCAGAAGAAGGTCTGTGAAAGGTTTCATACTATTTTGAAATGGCTTCTGTATCACCAGTGGCACGTCGTTTGGAAAAACCTTTCTTACTTTCTAGTACTTTATGCATTTGTATTTTTACTTCTCAGAGAGCGTAACTATTGATGGAGTGCTGTATGATACATGACTACACATGGAAAAATCTTTAGTTATGATAGTCTTAAATTGCTGCTTAACACTGATACATGCAGTCTAAAAGAAGCCATTGAGAAAGCACAGCCAAAATGTGGATGACTAGCTGAATCATTTACTTCCATCCATCAGAATCATAAAGAACGGTGGACAACACAGATATGAATCAGTTATTAAAGATAATGACTAAAATTAATTCTAAGTAAAGCAATATAACAATTTAGCAAGAACAGCTGACTGTTCTCATTTTTCATAATATGGATTAGAAAATAATATCTCTACATATATATAGTTTACACTATGTTTTACAATATTTCAGTATTTAATAGCCATGAAGAGACTCAGAAAAAAAACAGAATGTCTAAGGGCATTTCAAAGACAAAGATGAAAGTTTTTTGAGACCTACAGTCTGTTGAGTCATCTTTTATGACTGGCTAGATTCTAAAAAATTTCCTTTCAGTCTCCTTTTTAAATTCTGTTTTTTCAAGCACATTCACATTTTTATATATTTGCCCTTCAAACATTGCAGGATTGTCTGATGAAATAAGAGAGAAATGGTATCTTCAAGAACGTGAAGTTTCAGCGACAATTTATTGATTATTTTCCTTTTTCCTTTTGTAAAATTTCATGTGAGTGCAATTCAAAAGGTAAGGATTTTTTTTTTTTAATTGCTTCACCTTCAAATCTGTAGGCTGCATGTGATGGATTGAAAATCAGTTCTTTGTTTACCCTTACCTGCAAGGACAGGATTTTTTTAAGTCTGCATTCATAAATTTGAACAAACTGTTCTGCTCTCAGTTCTATTTTATAATTACACTTAGCATTTGTCCAAAAAACACAACTAAGAAAAAATAAAGAGACAGAGAACATCCCACCTGCTTTGAAAGTAAGACCATTATGAGCCGGATATGGTAATTATTATCTTCGGGGTTATGAAATGCACTGAGCATATGGCAATTTATATTTACTTAATTACATGTAGACTTAATTAAATGGTAGGTTTACCTGTTCATTTACTAACATTTGCTCTCCTTTAAAAAAAAAAAAAGACATTAAGTGTTAGTGTTAGAGTACAATAGAAATATGTTTTTTGATAGGAAAAAAAGATATTACAAAATCCTAGTAACACATGCTTCTTACTAATACATATATTTCTAAGAATTCAAAGGAGTGGCTTAAGAGATCTAAATAGTTTACCAACTGGTGGTGGATGTTTATGGAAGGACTTTCAAGGACCAGACATTTTCTAAACTGTTGCTTTGGAATGTCTGAAAACCAGTATTTTAAAATTGGACCAGTGTAAAAAGCCCAGAACATAGGCTCTTAGTGGAGTGTGCTGCACATCACCCATTTATTTTGGTAGAAACAAAAGATCATTAATCAAAAGGCTGAAAAAAAACCATTAAATATGCTTAAACTCACAGGAGTTATACAGAAGTGGCAACCTTTCCTATAACAGAGCTTACATATTTGTACCAATTACAGTTACAACTTACAGAAATAGGAGTAACAGGGGTAACCGAGTATGTTTAAGGATCACTAAACTGGATAATTTTATATGTGTTCATGAACAGATCATTACTTGCCCGTTTTTTTTTTTAAAGTAGAAATAATAACAAAGTCATCTTTTGCCAGCAACATTTCCAGTGAACCCTAAACAAGATTTTCTTCTGCTTTATTCACTTATAAAAAGCTTATAAACTTTACCTCAAAGCATGCTGCAATCGTACATGATTTGCCTTTTCTACTCACCTATATCAACCTGGTTTTCAATCTTTTCCTCTTTTTTTTTCATAATTTTATATAGGCTTATTGTTGTATATATGAATATATAGTATCTAGTAAAATGGGGTCCAAATGGTAGTGCAAGGTTCATCCTGGATAACAAAAAGACCAGTAACACCAGTAGCAGGGCAGAATCCTCACTTGCTCTAAACTGCTAATTCCTGTTTTCCCTGAAAAAGATGCACTGTATCAACTTTAATAATGCAAAAGATGCATTCCATTAGTAAACGTTCACCATGAACAACTATATACAATTAATTCACCAACCAATTACAAAACTGGGCAATTTTCCAACTCCTTTACCCACAGATCAAACCAGTGACACAGTCTTCTTGGTTCTCTTCACGAAGCGGTTCTTCATAACAACACCTCGCATGTGCAGTAAGGCAACTGAAATCCTTTAATTTTAATAACATCCAATCTGCCTGTCAAATCAAATTATTGTCCCAATGACAAGTAATAAAGACAGCTTGAACACACGGTGAGTCAGGAGTAATAATTGATCTCCTGAATATTTTTTTTCCCATGCTATGAACCTTGTGCTTCAAAGGAGCCTTTCCCAATGATACTTCAGAAAGCTCAGGCACAGTCACTTCAAAGCCTGGTGATGGCAATGTAGTCATGCTCTAAGACCAGTTCCTATCAGTTTCCTCAGAATTCCACACCAATATACTTTATTAATGTGATTAAATCACATGCTTTACGATGCTAATGTGTAAGTGAATTTGTATTTAGGTTAATAACAGTTTGGATGCAGTCTCAGATTCAAGAGGGAAGACTTTTCTCCAAATAGCCTACATGGGAAATGTTCACATCCTTTTTGACCCTCCCAAAAAACTTCCTTCTATTTTCATGATGGAAATAGTCATTCCATTTAAAAACATTTTCTATGAGATGTCATAGACATTTGCATATATATCTTTATATGTCCATTTCAATAAAGGAAATTTAATGTCTAAGCTTCTGAAAAAAAACTATTAGTTGCTATACTCCTTCTTCATGTTTTCTTCCAAAAGTTGCTTCCTTTTCCTGAAATTCTTAAGCAGTTCATAATGTGATTTGTAATTTTCTTCTATAAAAAACATCTCCTCCCAGACATCAATGTGAAAGACACAGAAATTAGTATTCTTTATTACTGAGCTGTTTCTTTCCATCATAGAAGGAGAAAGGTATATTGTTTGTCAAAAGCCAACATTAAAAATAGTTTAAATGTGAGCCCTGTAGTAAGAGAAATGCTTGCTGGCAGCATTGTAAAAAAAAAAATAATAATCTTCCCAGGTGAATTATTTCTTTGCTAGTCTTTGGTACAGAACAGTGTAGGTTCTGAAGAGTCTCCCTACATAGTCACTCCTGTCCTTCTCAGACAAAAGTGAGTCTGAGACCAACTATTATGTTTTTTTAATAGTTAAGACTAAGATGAACCTTAAAAATGCCACAGAATCAAGAGGAATTTGTAGTGGAACAGAATGTGGTCCAGTTTTTTTTAGGCAGGTTTACATATCAAAGAAGAAAATATATTTTTCTCCCTAACTAACAAAACAGACATCCACTGTCATCTCTATCAGCTCTAATGTGCACAGCGGGCCATTCGTAAGTAAAGCAGTCAAGATTGTTCTTATGCTAAATAAAAAAGTAATTTAAAGTGATAATTTATATCATCAAGTATATTTAGATAAAATAAAAGGGAAAGACTGAGATTTACAAACCGAGTGAGGCATCTGAAGTGGGACTTTGATCGAATACTGGTATGTAAATTGAAGACGTAAAAAGAAATACATACATAAACACGTAAGCTTTTATCACTAATATTCCCAAGTTGCCTAGCATTCTGCTTCTGCACATGTCCAAAACTACACCAGATAAATCAAGACCGAGGGGCTCTATACTTAAACCTGACTGAGATTCTCAGACTAAGCAATTCCCTGGTGTATCCTGGCTGGAGCACACAAGCTCCCTAACCATGCATTGCACAGGGAGCCTTGGCCTGACCCACTGTGATACAGATTCCTACTCAAGTTCTCCATGTGTTAAACTTTGAGTGTACAACACAGAGACTCACTTAATCTAAGTTCTTTTACAGCTCCAACTCCCTGAACACTTATACACATATATTCAAAACAACCTTAAAAGCTTTCAACACAGCAACCTTGGGAGATTTTCCTTAAAATAGCAAACTGCAAGTTACTGTGTTTGCATTTCAGTCATTAACACCAGCCGTTAATTTCAAAATGGGTTTATTGATATGCTGTTATCAATACATCCTATATTAATAGGCAATAGAAATAGCATTTAGGTGTAAGGGGAACAGCATATTTACAGGATATGAATTAACTGTTAATACTCTAGCTGACACAATTCCCCAACACTTACCCCCTCAAAAGGCACTATCAACTGGCGTACATAAGCAAACACGTTCAAACAGATTTCACATTGCTAATATGGAACCAGTTCATCCCACAAATACACAGTGTCCTCTGCTGTGATGAAAGGAGACATGCCCAACATATTAAAGTTATGCTGAACAAAGAACGAGATTTTAGGAGAAGACTCAAGTGTTACAAAAGTACAATGCTAAAACATGCTCTCCGGAGCATCAACGACTACCGATGAAAGCAATATAGCCTTAGTATTTAACTGCGCCCTCAATTTACTATTGAAAAAAAAATGCAGAAGGAATCAGTGTCAGATACTGAAAATTATATAATTTGCTAATGAAGGCAACTACCACAAATCGAACAACCAGGATTATCATAACCAGCTCCAGTCATTTCATAAAATACAAATCTGCAACTTGGCTACAAGTATGTACCCCTGCCATACAAACGGAAATAACTTCAGTGCTTTCTGCGGAATTAAAGGTTGATGTAAACACTAATAAACACTGTGGTTAAGGAGATGTGTGGAAAGATCAGCTGATAGTATACATCAACCAAACCACTAGGAACCATTTTACGGGCAGACAGGCAAAAAGTTACTTTAGATTACAAAATATCATCCTATCAAAATAATCAGAAAAAAAAATCTGACTTAATTTACTCAATAAACTATGAAAAATTCATATACCTATATTCAGTAATTTTAAAACACTCCAAATGGTTTTATATTGATTTGGCAATTTTTAGTATGAATTAACTAATAATTATTACAAAAGGCTTTTTAAAACTACATTTCAAAATAACCTTTCACTTTAAAAAATTTTAATTATCTAATTATAAAAATGTCAAGACATCATTTTTCAAATTAAATTAGGGATCTTCTACTATTGACCCAGACTAATGCCACTTCTAATTTCAAAGCAAGAATTATTTCTACTGAAAAACAATTTTGATGGAGAATTCCAAATCAAGTTCTACCATCAGCTCTTCTGAGGTTGAGAATAAATTTTAACTGTATAGCTCAATGTATTAATACTTTCTTTAATAAGTTACTAATTTTCACAGGAAAAGAAGAAAAATACTAAGCCATAAAGAGCTATCAGTAATATTTTTTAATTTAAAAAATACTTGTTCTATGGTTTAATTTTTCCTTTTTTAATATTTCAATTTAGGAAAAAATCTTGAAAAATCAGTATATTTCCAACCTGTGTCAAAATTCTACATCTGTTAATACTTTAAACCTTTTGAAAGCATCCAGCTGAAATTTTTCAACTTATTTATATCTGACTTTTTGCCCTTGTTTTTCCTATTCTCTGAAGCACTGCTGTTCTTTTGAAGAAAATATTTGAAACTGGAGAATAAGCTCATTGTTAAGCACCTTAAGCATTAAATATCTATACAGCATAAGAAGCCAAATAATAAGAATTTTTACAGAAACTATCCTTGAAAACAAATTAATCTAATGAATTAATTGGAGCTAAGTTTCTACACAGATGTTCAAGAAGTTCAAGTAGTTAGAGGAGCATGACACATAGGAAACAATAGCTGTCTTCTTTCCCATCTTGCTTTCTTGGAGTTTGTGTTATGGTTACTATTACACATTTTAAGGATTGTGCAGCTTTATCAGTTCTGATAGTCATATCCGATTTTTTTTTTTTTTTTGCCTCAGTAAAACCATCGTACCCAAGAGTAACCCTCTTCTCCGGTTCCCTATCAGGGTTTGTTTCTTGCTCCCCGGTGACATCAGTGGTGGCCTCTTTGCCTACATCAGGTGAGGTGTTTGACTGTTGAGGCAGCACTTGCGGCTCAAGCAGCTGCTCCTGTCTCCTCAGGGAAATGTCAGAAGGGGTATATTGATTCAGCTAATTCATTTTTAGGATAGTAAATTATTTCAGTGGAGGAAAGATTTGTCATGATATGCATGCTCGGTCTGTTGGGGAATGGATCAAGGTCCCATTATCAAAAATAGACCTTTTTTTTTAAATGGCATGACTCAAATTCACTGTTCAGCAAGTGTAGTTGACAAGGCTTTCCGTTTGCAAGAGCAATGATTTCATTGCACTACCACTAACAGCTCTGTTTTCATATGAACAAGGAAAGGATACATTTGCAGCTTTAAAATACATCAACTAATTCCAAGAAGATCATGCCAGACTAAACTAATAGCTCTATTTGAACAAGATAAGTGATATGCTTGATGAAATATTTATCTGGATTTCAGCAAGGTATTTCATACAATGCCACATGTGAAAAGGTTAGTTAAAGTTGAAAATATATAGGCTAGCAGTGAAATTGAAAGGTGGATAAGGAATTGGCTAAAGAAGAAATGGCAATAAGTTGTTCTGAAAGGTAAAACAACAGGCTGAAAGACAGTTAACAAGAGGCAAATTTTGGTACAAAAAGTACCTATAAATTGGGAATGAAAAAAAAAAATTAGAATGGAAAAGTTAATGTTTCTAAAAGAAAGTCCAAGAAAAGATTTCTATCAGAAAAAGCAAAAGCTTCTAAGCTGGAGTTTGCTATAATCCTAATACAAGAAACCTGGACACTAAGAATGTCCCTGTTGGTCCTGGGTTTCCAAATTTCTTACCCCTTATATTCTTTCATCAAATTCTGTTATCTTAACCATCAGTTTATCACCACATTCTGTACATAGCTCATGCTTCCTTAAGGCACATTTATCTCCTGAATTACTTTATTTGAATTACTCAAACTAATATTCTTAGGACTTAATACTCATGACCTACGTGACAAGCTCCCCGACCCTCAAAAGCCCATTTAAGCCATTTTCAGTGAAAAAGTAATAAATGCATTTCTTCACTACCTCCAACTTTACTGTTGTGCCTTCTTTCTTTCTCTCATTCTTATTAGTTGCCTTTCTCAATTCTTCACCATTTCCTCCTGTTTTTCTGTTGTTTTTTTTTTTCTTAATACTTACAAACGCCTCTTAACACTGGGTTTTTTTTAGCAGATATGAGGAATGTCAATACCACTGACTCATTCTTTTGCATACATTACCTGCCAGATTCACAGTTCAACTTTGATTTCAGAAATTATCTTGTCTAAACCATGGATATCAATACTACAGTTTTGGGAGAAACTAAATAAATCAGAAGCATATTTAAGCCTTTCTCCTTTGTCCTCACCAAGTTGAAAAAAAAAAAAAGCAATAAAAATGTAGTGTAGCACAAAATTAGGGGGTAAATATTCTGGTGTTGTTCTTTCCATTTACATATTCTGGGTTTATCTGAAGTTCATCATGCCTATTTCTGGACTTACTGTATATGGGTAAGACATGTATAATTGACCCTTAAACCAAATTTCTTTCCTGGCTCTGTATGCAGGTGTTCTGCAGGCAGCTGTTCTGCATGTGAACTAAAAATTAAAAAATATCCTTACCTTTTACGTGGATCTGTGATAAGCTTCACTCTGCTGGAAGTCGCTCTGATATACATCATGTACAAGCCTTACAGGCTAAGAGACCAGTACCTAATAAAAAATTCAAAGTCACTGCACGTAATAGGTAATGAAGTGCTGGTTCTAGGCAGCAGCACAGCAACTTCAGGTGTTTGCTTAATATTCACTGAGCATATTCCTGAATAGTCCATGCACATTTAAAAAAAATTTCTTTCACATAATGCTGCACTTTTTCAGATCTTATAAAAGACAATTGTTCAATAATATTCACTAAGTAGCTGGGTCTGGGGAAAAGGTATCATTTGCACAAAAGAATTAGAAAGACATTTAATAGAAAATGACTTGTCTTTGAACACAGCATTCCAGTAAAATACTGTAAGAACTCAAGAAAAACAAGTTAATGTTTGCATTACTTATATTTAATTTGCAAAAAAAAAATTATTTGAATTATTAGTTTACACTTATTTAAAGCTTAAATAGCACTGACAGGAACACATGAACAGGTTAAAATGTAATGATCATATACATACATTAAAAATGTAATGTAGTTAGTGAGCTTTTGAATTAGTAAAATAACATATATGAATGAAATAAAACAAACCTCTTATTTGTAACAACTATTTTTTTTCTCTTCCTGTATTTCTAGACTCACTTAGTTTTCACAAATTTTGCCACTCAGCTTTTGCATACTGTCAACTTCTAATGGATTGGTAAATACAGAAAACTAAAATATAGGTGGAGAAAGAAGTAAAATTACATAATAGGAAAAATACAGTATGAAAGAAATTGAGGTATATTGAGATTATCAGCTCTCGAGGTCAATAAAATCTTAATGTATGGCTCAAAATTTAAAAAGCATTTAAAATGGTCATTCACTTTTATAAAAATATACCTTGTTTTGGCTTATGAAAAGAGACAGTCCACAGAGAATTTTATATCGAATAGCTTGCTGAGAAAATTATTTTAAAATATTGAAAAATAGTATATAAAAATGTAGGCTGAATCTGTCATTCTAACTCCATGAGGACAAACTCTTCCTTAGTAATAAAGCCTCTAACATCAGTAAGTCTACTTATCAGCCTCTGAACAGAATCTAGCCCTAAAAAATCTTTAGAACAATGCATAGTGTACAACTTCTTTCTTCATAATCCATACAAAAATGTACAGTATAAACAGACTTAGGCATAATTCTGTTCACCTCACACAAAACTTGGAGATCCAGGAACTATCGCCTCCCCCCAAAACACACTGAAGACAAAAGTAGAATTTATTGTACTTAAAAATATTCAAGCAACAGATTGACTGCTCTTAAACTCTTGGATTACTTTTCGATGTCCAGTACTATCCCGCACTTTTCAAGGGAGAGTGAAGGAATTCCCCATTTTTCACGAGAGGTAGGACCTCGAAAGGCAGGTAAGGGCCATTCTGCTGCAAGATCATATAACGACAAACTCTGTAAACTTGATACTTAAGCTGAGCAATAATTTCAGGGATGTAGATTTTGAAAAACGGTTATATTCATCCATCTCACTATGGCATCTTTCTGTGGTAAGATAAACCTGATGTACACACATCTGAGATTCATGCAGAAGAAATGCCATGAGAGAGAAAAATGGGAGAAAAGGCAACATCTCCATCAATAAGCAAACATGGGCCAGGCACAAGAAATATACCCAAACCAGTTCAGATGCAGGTAGACCACTATTGTATTTTTGCATGCCCGTTTAAATTCTTTAAGGCTCCATAAATGCAGTTATCATTACCATTGTTGCCTTATCATTCTCAGTGATTGCTCTCTTTCAGTCAAGTACAAAGGCAGGCTGAATATAAATGTTTTGTCATAAAACTGCTATTCAAACAATAAAAAGGGTTATAATAGTACTAAAAAAATCACCCCCAAGGCTGAGCACAGACTGGTAGTATGCATATTCAGGCAGCACAAAGCAGTTCTAGTCACATACTTCTACCCATAGGACCCTTCCACTGCATCTGTACTTAATATCAGCATGTTGCCAAAAGTGAGCCAGGTATTATCAGGTAGTCAAGATATACAGAGCATTTTGGAATCTCATTCCATAGGAGGAAAACAGTTTAATATTATTGCGTATTTGTATTAAATTCAGCAAATATCACCAAATTTAGCTTAAGGATTTGTCTTTAATTTTTAAAAAGGAAACTGCTTCAATGATGTTTTCTGCCTTTATCCAAAAATGCTTTTGTTGGTCCCAGGTCTGGCCATGTAGTGCCACCCAGGGGCCAACTGCAACATGGTTCAACACTGCCATCTTGCCAAATAGCCTCAAAAAAGCATTATGTAATACATTGCAGACCATCTTCTGCATAGGCTTGAGTCCTCTTTTTAAAACATCTTAGAGGCTTTGGTATCGTTTTTGGTAGCATAGAGACAAGAGAGGGAGAGTCAGATCAGGCAGGGGAGAGTGAAAGAACATGTAACAAGCAAGGGACCACCAAACCAAAACACACTAATTACTCCCATTGAGTGACAGGATGGTTATCTGATTAAAAAAAAAAAAAGAGAAAAGAAAAAAGAAAACAGAGAAGAAAAAAATATATAAAAGAAAAAAAAACCCCACAGGTAGAATTTAAAACAAAAGGTTTATCAGCACCGAAAGCCCACTGCCCTGGGTAAATATGCTTCCTTGCAACAATAAAGACAAATAAAGTACTAAAAAAGGATAAAGCAGGAGATTACAGACCTAGCTGTGGTTTGATAAATGGCACTCTACTCCACTCTGCTTATTGTGTACTTCATACCTCGCTCTTGAATATGGAAGAGAATTTTATTAAAGATTTAGCCACGGTGGTGGTGGTGACTGGCTCACAGTAATTTTCCTACAAAGTAGTTTAATCTATCACAGGGCAGACAGTGCACCTTCTTACCATGTATCATATCTGTCTATTGAGTAAGTGCTATCCAAATCCAATTTCTTTTCATTTTTGGAACCCGTGATGCATATTCAAGATACATTTTCTTTTTGTCTGTGGCCTAAATTAGGTGCTGTATAAAGAAAAAAAAAAAGAAAAAAAAAAGTGAAGTAATAAAAAAGACTGAACTCTGGAGGCTACATTTCTCAGTGGGCATTTTCTTTTTTTTTTTCCCCCATAAAGATTCAGTACAGTACTAATGATGCAAAACAATGGGCATGTATGGTTGTCACTGCACTCATGACACCACCAGTGCACAGCCATACCTCCAAATCTTTGCCCCAGCTCTTACAGGTGAGACTCACAAAACTGCTGCAGAAAAAAAAAGCCTTAACTTTCTTTAATATTGCAATGCTTGTTGTCTGTATTTAATTAAAATAATGATCAAAATAATAGTGCTTTACTGAATGATCTAAGGCTGGAAAAATTGTTGGTTTAAGCAGTCAGAAACAGAGTCTAAGGATTTAGAAATTACAGAATGGTGGGGTTTTTTCCCCCAACTAAGCCTAAGATACAGCTTCTAACAATTACTTCGTTTTAACTGTAAATGAGCCTATACGATTCAACAAGAATCTAAGAAATTAAGTACTTCAAGTGTTTATTAATTTCTCAGTTCTGACAATACTTCCTCCCAATCCATGGCTTTTGGTTTAGGGACTGGGGCATTTTTAAGCATCACTATCCTAGTGCCTGTAGATATAGTCCCATTCAGGTCGGAGACTTCAACAACAGTAGAGACTACAAAAAATTGTGTTCATGTACTCAGTACTAACGATTTCTCTGCAAAATGTGTTCATGACTAACAATTTCAGTCCATATTTCACCTTAGACAAGACTACTGAAAAAGCAAGTCAGGTTAGTGCACTCTGAGTTTGCTGGGAGCTTATTACTCCCTAGAATTTGCTCTCAAAGTCTTTCCTCATCAGTTCCCTGCCTCTACAAGGACAACACTTACACTCAGAAATGAATTGAAAGGATTCCTAAACTGTTCGTTTTATCATGGGATTTCTTCCCTGATTCCATTACAGATCATACTTTTATCTAGTGAGCAATATACCAGTGTTAACATAACACTTTGAATGAAAAAGCATACAGCATAACCCTTTCATTTTCTATTTCGGTTTTTCCTGTAGTATTAGTATTACTGAATCTCATTATTTCTTTGTCCAGATGTAAACCGCTCTATGTCCTGTTTCTTCCAAGCTGCCAGTTTAGTCATCTTCAACTGCAATGTCCACTACTGCTCCTCTGAAGGGTATTCTCTGAGGTAGCACTCACATAGTGACTGCCCGTGAGAGCCCGAAAATACTTACAATGGAGCTGAAAATTGATGGAGTTCAGTTCTTGTAATTTTTCCTCAAAAGACGGGCTTTCTCCGCACTTTTTATGTTTATTGAGGTTACAGTCGCGGTGCTTCTCTGGGTTTTCTAATGCCTTTCTGTCTAATGCCTTTCGCGTGGCACTGCAGATCCTGCATCATATCCACAGCATCAGTTCACTGCCTACTCTATCTGAGCATGTTTTGGTCTTAATTTACTCTTACCTAGCAAAGTAACACTTTTTAAGTTTGGATTGGTCAGCACTAGCTTTCCAAAGTTTTCTGTCCAAGGTCCCAGACCCATTTGTGTTTCAGAGAAAGGACTCAATTAGCTCCCCAGCCTGCAGTACTTAAATTTGCCTTTAAATAACTCCCAAATACTTTTAGAGTTCCTTCTTTGCTTAGAAAATGCTTAGAAAAAAACATTTGGTTTATATTTATATGGAATGGAATGCTCTTCAATTTTCTCTAATACAACTAGTTTTCTTAGCTGATTTAACTGAGAACTACCGAAAATATCAAGTGATTGTCATCCTATAAAAAGAAAAAACACTACCACTTAATGTCTTTCTTCAGAGATATCTATTTCTTGCAGTTACTTACTGGAAGTGCTGTTTAAACCTTATTCTGTTGTCCATACATCTTTAGAGAATTTGTAATGGGTATAGATTTAACAACTCTCTTTTTCCATCAAGGATATTTTCTCAGTTACTTGTGGTATTTTATCTCATTTTCCTGGTGATATTACATTTTCTTGAGGAAATATTCTGATCTGTGGAGTTTGTCAGAGGCCTGTGTTATTATCTGAGTTGCAGTCATTCTCCACTACACACTACTAGACACTACACATTGTACTAATGAAGTACAACTTTCCATGGGCTTTCACAGGTACAATTTCCCACAGACAGGACCAAAAACTTGTAGATGATAGCAGAGACAAGATAACAAAAAAAAAAGACCTTACACAATCACTGTCAGTAAAGATACTGTCCAGATATGCAACAATATAAGTAAAGGTGAGCAAAACTAGGCTTAAAGCTCTGCTTACGTGAAATGTCATAGCACAAAGGAAGAAGGCTGCTCAGCTTCTATGCTACAAGGAGAAGCCTAACTAAAGTATGCCACTAAACTGGGGAAGAGGATATTGGACATTTGAAGAAGATTTTTTTGAACATGAAGAGCAACAAATATTTAAGATAAGAACTAAATAAATGAGTATCCTGACTTTCAAACTATATTTAGTCCATATAAGACCATACGTGGTCCATACAATTACAAATACAAAAACAAGAAATTGAGGAGAGAACAAGTCCAGAACCATCTCAGGTCAATCCAAAAGTTTTGAAAATCTGTCACGTTGGATATGAGAAAAATGCAATTGTACATGAGAGAGATCTATCAGCTTAGATATATACAGAAATAATTTGTTCTAGGAATAGAATTACAGGAGTTTTGCAAGTCAGGAACACTGACAGAAAGCACGGAGGAAAAAAAATTGCAAGATAGCAGTTAGAATTAGATAGGTCTTTACTTGTCATCACATTCAGGATGTTACATTCATAAAAACTTGGGACAATATATGACCAGAAAGAAAAAATAGCTTAAATAGAATAATCAGAAATCAATAATCAGTCCTTTAGAGTCGCTTGCAAACTGAATGCTCAGAAAAAAACTAATTCAGCTACACTGGTATAGGATGAACCTTCATATTGAGTCTGAAACACGATATTTAACATGCACCTGCTTTGTTGTCAAATATCTTCATTGATGAATTACAGTAGAATCACTGTCATTCCTGAGACAAATTAAAACTGTATTTTTCTTTTCATTTCATACAGAGGTTGGTCTTTTTCTGCAGACATCTGTATAACCTTAGAATTTTAAGTTGCAATGGTAATCCAGCACTAAATCAGCTATTGCACACCCACACACTTCTGGCTGTTTATATCTTCACTGGTTTGAGAAAAAAAAACTTGCTTCAGCCAGACTGTGGACTAATCCCTAAGGCCAGATCATTCTTTGAGAAAAGCAGGAACTATTCTCCTAGAATATTACTTCAGGATAGATACCATATTTTAGCAGGCAGATAATATTTCTAAGAATCTGGTTTTGCATCCTTTGAGGTGAAAAATAGCATCTCAAGAATTTACCTATTCACTTGGTTTACCACTTAAAGATTTTGAAACCTAGATTCCTTTTTGGAGTTTTTCATTATAGAGCATTTAGAACCTCTCTTTCCTCTGTATTTTAAACCATTACATAGCTTTTGGTTCTGACTCTCAATTAGAACAGTACACACTCCTCTCATTTTCAATAATTGGGTCTGAAGGATAAGTTGCATTACTTGTCACTTGGAAGGACAATATGAAACTATATTGCAGCAAGAAAACAAGACTTAAGGTGAAGGAATCTCAGCATTACACATCTGCAATCAAAGATGATATAAAATTGTTATTTTAAACCAATCTAAAATCAACTATTAAACATTAGTTTGAGATTCAGATTAAACTTTACAAAATCCAATTGTACTGAAATATAGACATACAGATACCATTTCAACATAAAGCCACATTTTTGTCATGGCATACATCCATAATACAATCATGTGAAATATGTATTACAACCTCAAATAAGACTAAACTGATTTGACTGTTTTATAAAGTATTTATAGGCAACAGATCAAACTGTAGTTCTCCTAAATCATAGCAGCTCTCTTGAAATCTAGGTAGCAGCATGGATACCTTACATAGACTGTACCTGAGAAACTGACCAAGGGATTTTTTTCTAAGTAAAAAAAAATCTTTTTAATAATTTTGATTAATAGGAAATACTTGAAAGTGTCTTAAAATCTGTCAGAGATCTAATTTTGGTACAATAATCAATGGATATGACAAATATGTCCAGATAACTGGCTTCACACTGGCCTTTCCCTTCTCAGCTACTTCTGTCAAGATCTATAACCAGTCATGTCCATAGCTAGCACGTACTTCTTTCGCATCCCTGCAGGATTCGGTTCTCAGTCTGGACCAGAAACATCGAGTAAGCCAAGTAAGACATTCAGTGTGCAACAGCATGATGCCATGAGGTGAAGAGGGTCCACAATGCTCTCTAACCTGGATACCTCAAACTTTCAGTGAATGTTTGGAGCATTTAGTAACCAAAGGCTCAGTGTAATTAAAGAAACAAAAACCAGTCATTAAACATCAGCCATCACACTCAGATGATACTCAAATAGTATGTATAATATACATATTTGATCCTTCCGTGTTTGGAACGTAAGTTGGACTCTTCACTATTTGAGTAAAAGCTAGGAAGAAATTTTAAAACACAAATATATTGATGTTGCTTAGACTCTTCAAAGTTTTTCTGAGACTTTTTAAGGTATTTTTTTTCCCCTACAAAGGGAATATCACTCAGTTACACAACAAGTAGATTCAGCTGTTACGGTTATATATGCAGTAAACAAAAACATGCAAATAAATGTATTCTTGTTGAGAAAACTAATAAACTCTAGGAAATATTCACAGAAGGTTCTTCTGTCCTCCTTGAGCTCATTAAGAGAGTGAATAAGGAAATTACCTCTCCTGCCTATGTATTCAATACCAGCTTTATCTAGAAACAGCATGGATTCATTAGTATCTGTCACAACATGAGCATTATATTAGAAATGACTTGAAGCCAATATCTCAGGTACAACAGTCCCAAATTCTGTGAAAGGCCAGATACAGGCTGTGCAACACAGAGTGACTTTGCATCTTATGAATGATAGTTTACTGCTAGAAAATTTTACTTCTCTTTCCTCATCTCATCTATCTTTTTCATACAACCCATGGCTAACAATGAATTTTTCTAGGTTAAATTTTTGAAGACATAATGATATTCAGAAAGTTAAAAAAAAAAGGATCACTGAATTATATTATTGCTCAATATAAATATTTGCCCAGAAGTGTTTCTCTAATCAATATTTAAAGTGAGTCAAGTAAGTTTAATAGCTAAATCTTGCTCTCATTACATGTCATCATCCTTTATCTGATATCTTCTGAAGCTATAGACCCCTCAGAGGTTGGGAGAAAGCAAACAATTAATTTCACTAAATTTTCATAAGAAAAAACTTCACATTTGAAAAAAAAATATAACAAAACTGGATTAACATTTTAATGCAGTCAGGATGGCACTAACATAATGCAATAATTTCTTTAATAATGAAATATGCTTTGATCCTATTGTACATTTCAGAAATAATTATATCCTGTCAAAGCACAAAAGAAAATGAAAATACAAATGGTTCACAAACAAAAATCATTGTAAATCACAAGCAATATATGGATATCTGTTTAGAATAAAGAGTGTACTTAGGGAGTGTGTGTATATATGGGTGCACGTGTGCTCATACACATATTGTTGTGATGCCAACCAGAAATGACTCCTGATCTGGTGGTGTCTGCTATTTCTGCCAATATGCCACTGTGACAGCCCCATGCTGAAATTTAAGTTAAATCTGCATTTGTGCTACCATTTTCAGTGTACCAATGAACAAAACATATTGCTGTGTTCTTTCAGTTATGAAGATATCTCCTATTTTGTAAAAAGTGTTACCAGACTGTCCCATATGAACATGGTATTGAACCTTTTTCCAGCATGAGTCACTGATGAGAATGAGCTTTGAAGAATTAGATAACAGATACTAAAAATACTAAATAATTTCTTTATGGCATACTTGCCTCTTACAATGCCAGCTCTGAATTGGGAAACCGAAGTACTATGTGCTACCCTAGACAGACCCAAACAAAGGTCTCTGCCCCAAACTGCTTCCTATGAAAGCACAAGACCAACAGAAACTCTTAGTACTAAGGGACAGATAGGAAAGCCAAGGAAACAACGCTATCAATGGAATAGTCAGTAGTCTCTAAATACCAGCTGGATTTATTAATTACAAATTATTGTAATTATTGTGCTATTTTTAGGCTCAAACGCTGAAAGTTGCCTAGGGGAATGAATGCCTAATTTCTGCAGGAGCTCTGTAGCCAAATCAAGTTTTCTAGATAATTTTGCATACATCAGTTGAATTTCTAGGTAAAACAGAAATATTTTTGAACCCACAGAAATGCATGGACTATGATTCACTTCATTCATTAGTAGATGAAGTGATTATAATTTTTCTTGAAATTCAATGTAAAAAAAATTATCTGCATTACCTCCCCAAAGCTTAAATACATCTCTTTAAAAATGTTTAACACTTGAAAGTTCTAGTTAATGCAATATTTTCCATGTAAAGCTTGATCTGCTGTGGTGAATTATCAAAGATGGCATAGACCTCTCAGATCAGCAAAAATCAAATGAGCGTTCGTAGTCTCAGGAGCCTTTTATGTGAAACCGGGAAAATACATTGGCACACAGGTACAATTACTCCACTGTTTTCTCTGCTATCATGCTTGTGCCTTGGATGACTGCAAGAGTAGTGGTAAGCCTAGCACGAAGACGAGACAATCAAGAGTCAGGAAAAAAAAAATAATTAGAAAGAAATTACCTGAACCAAAACTAAATGCAATGAAAGCCATTACATATCATCATGTCATGGTTTAACCCTAGCTGGCAACCAAGCACCACACAGCCACTCGCTCATTCCTCTCCAGTGGCATGGATGAGAAAATCGGAAGAGTAAAAGTGAGAAAAGTAATGGGTTGAGATAAAGACAGTTTGATAGGTAAAACAAAAGTTAGACATGCAAGCAAAGCAAAACAAGGAATTAATTCATTATTTCCCATCAGCAGGCAGGTGTTCAGCCACCTCCAGGAAAGCAGGGCTCCATCATGTGTAACGGTTACTTGGAAAGACAAATTCCATAACTCTGAATGTGTCCCCCATCCTTCTTCTTCCCCCAGCTTTATACACTGAGCATGAGGTCATACGGTATGGGATATCCCTTTGGTCAGTTGGGGTCAGCTGTCCCAGCTGTGTCCCCTCCCAAGTTCTTGTGCACCCCCAGCCTACTCACTGGTGCGGTGATGTGAGAAGCAGAAAAGGCCTTGACTCTGTGTAAGCACTGCGCAGCAGTAACTAAAACATCCCTGTATTATCAACACTGTTTCCAGCACAAATAGCCCCGTACTAGCTACTGTGAAGAAAATTAACTCTATTCCAGCCAAAACCATCACACATCAACAGAGAATTTTACTCATGTGCTCTATTCTTAGCCTTGATGAATTATGGCAAGTATGGTTTAGGAAAACATTTTAAGAAAATCTTCTTATGGAAGTAAGATAATGTAGTAGTGATACTACTAGACCGAAAACCTGGAAGGACTGCTGCTGAGTACTACTCGTTTTCACTGTGTTAAAACAAATGTCACCTTGGTATTTCTTAATGAATGTAGTAGTTTTTACCCATGCCTTAGAAAACAATGCACAAATTCATTCTTACCTATGACATGCTTTTAGGTGCTTCCATAAAATGTGCTTTGAGAACCTGGATTCTAATACACTACTAGACTGCATTGCCCAACATTGCTTTACGGCCATCTGCTTTATGGCCAACATTCACCTCAGTATTTCATTTCCCATTGCCTAAATTCTTCTCTGGCAATGGAGGTAATACTTGCTTTCTCTATACTTCTTCTGTACATCATTACATTGGAGCTTGGAAGAACCCAAGGACTATGAGAATACGTGTTGCAAAGATACAGATACAATGGCATCGTTCAGCCAGAGCTTTAGCCTTGTTAAAGCGGATCCCTGTTCTGTTTTGGTCTCCAGATAAAGGTGAGAAAAATCGATACTGAGCTTAACTATCATGAAACAAGCATTCTTAACCTCTTCAAGCTAATACCATTTAAAATTATTTAAATTTGTACATCACAAATACTAGTCATGTTTAGCTGGTATCCAGCTTGGCTTTTGATGATATTTTCTGGTAAGACCACAGATGTCAAACACCAAAATAAGTTCAGCTGTCTGAAATTGGGACGCAAGGCACAGGGAATAAGACATTACACAAGAATATTATTTTTGTAATATAGGGAGGGATTAAGTGCTATATAATAATATAAATGTGCTAATAATGCCAAGGAGAAAGGAGGGAGAAGAAAGGTAAACTTGGATTTTCAGCATTCTTGTTAAATTTGGATAAACTTCCAGAATCTAACTCAGCACAGAGTGACCCCAATACTGAAAGAGATATGTGGGAGAAGCCACAAAGAAACTACAAGTAGCAAAGGGGCAAAAAAAGTGTCCCCTTGGCCTCAAACTATTAATTAGCAACTAGCAAAGCTGTACCACACTTTCACTGCTCCAGCATTCCTCCTCCAGAGGTTGCTGCTAGTCTGCCTCATTATCATCTGGATGGAAAACAACACTCTTTCCTGGGAGTTCTCTGCAACAGTCTTATTGATTAAGTTCCCACAGTGTTAAATCATTCTGTAGCTTTCACTCCATTTTGCCTACCTTCCCACCCCTGAATAATAAAAGCTTTCATGGATTTATGAGGGTGGTGCAATAGATGAGGAGCATCCATAGCATAATACAGTTTCTATTTATGCAATGCTCTTAGCTTCAGAACATTTCACACGCCAAGATACTATTTAAAAAAGCAAAATTAAACTAATCTGACTTTGTTCTTGCTTGTGTACTGTTTCTGTTACCCTTAGGAACCTCTGCCAAACACATCCAAATGTGTCCTTTCCTGGCTGTACTGAATTTGAAATAAGAAGACAAAATCCTGCTAAGGCAATGATGGCTCCCTTCTCGTCATCCTTCAAGTTGGAGTTACCCAACAACTTCAAAATACATTTTGTGTTATTTTTTCACAGGCATCCCTCTGAGATACGCAAATCCATGTAACATAATTTAAAAAATAAAGTAAAGCAAGAATGACAATTGGATTCCTACTATAAATAATACTGAATTATCTCTCATTGTGAAAGAACCTATCCAGAATCATGGATCTTTATGTCACTGGAACAACAATAAAGGCTTAGGCTTAAGATTACTATAGGCTTTGCTGTGTTATTTTGGGACTGGAGGTAACTGGAGATTTTTTTGGAACGGGTTATTCATTAAGGACACACTAAGGGTTAAGTTTCCTTAGAAGACCCAGACAAGGGAAGACACAACCTATTCAAATAGACCCTGAGCTATCGTGAGGGAAAGTGGGCTGACAAAGAAGCCTCAGGAGAGATGTTCTGAAAGTGTAAAACTAATGATTATTAGCCAGAAAAAAAAAAAAAAAAGCTTGCAAGTAACTGAAAACACCACTTAAGAAAAGACCAAGATAAGTGTGTCTCAGAAAGGAGGAAAGAGGAAAATGAGGCTGGATCAGCTTTTTGGCAACATGACCAAGTGATATATTTCAGTCGATAGGGATTTTCAATTGCAAACAGAATATTTCTCATTGAGGAAAAAAAAAAAATCTAAAATATAATGCCTGTTACAATATCCAATCACTTCAAAAATCCTACAAGAGGAATTCTTCTTATGCATAGAAATGTTATCTTAAGTAAAACACTAACAAGATTTTATTATTAACTCAAGCTCAAAATGTACCAATTTGAATTCAAATCTGCATTTGCAAAATATCTGCTATTTTTTCATTTTACAAATCTGCATTTGTAAAATGATGTCACAAATCTGTGTATGGGGAGGGACTAGAGTTCAAGGCTTCTACTGTTTTTTTTTAATATTACTGGTCATTAATATAACAACCTCACTAATTAGCTTATATTCTGCCCATGGTTGCACATCGTAAAATTTCTAGTACCTTACTGCCAGCAGCAAGAAGATTGACTCCTTCCAGACAAACAGCACACCGCCTTTCTCTTTCCTACAATCATTTTTAAACAAGCGAGATGTTGTCACAAATGCACCTCTTAGGCATGTTCAGCTGAGGAAGGCCAGTGCCTGCTGTTCACAGGTGGACTCTCCCCTGCAGTGCTGGGGGTCTTGGCAGGAGCTGCCAGCAGGAGCTGAGCCTTCAGCCAGGACAGTGCTCTTCCTCTTCTGCAACCAAAGGGATATTTCTGTTTCTGCATTTCTTCCTGCCTGGATATACCATTAATTCATGATTGAGAGAAAACATACTCCCAGAAAAAGAGGAAGAAAAATTGCTGACGCTCTAAGTCCCCAGGCACTTCCACTTTGACTCAACAGCTGAAGAGTAGCACTGCAGGAAAGAAATAAAACAACTACACTGAAATGAGTTCAATACGAAAAATGGATCACCAAGGTGCTCTAAACACAACAAAACCTGTAGCAGGAACATGTGTATTATTTCTAATATCCCAGTTATTCCCACCACAAATAATTATACCTTGCTATGTAATGGTATCAACAGGTTTACTCTGAATGTTTGAATTTTACTCCTCCCCTCCTCAAAATTCTTGTATTGTGCCCACTTCATCAGTGGTTAAATTTTAATCAGGATATAGAAGAGATTGGGTTGGAAGGGACCTTTAAAAGCCATCTAGTCCAACCCCCCTGCAAGGAGCAGGGACATCTTCGACTAGATCAGGTTGCTCAGAGCCTCATCCAACCTGGCCTTGAATGTTTCCAGGGATGGGGCATCTACCACCTCTCTGGGCAACCTGTGCCCACTACTCTCATTGTAAAAAATTGTTTCCTAATATCTAATCTGAGGCTACCTCCCTCTATTTTAAAACCATTACTCCTCATCCCATTGCAACAGGCCCTACCGAATATATAGATTTACATTTTGCTTGCCCCTTGTTTGTGAGGAGCACATTTTCTCACTCATCTTTACAGAAAGTACCAACTCATTCCACAAAAGTTTCCACTGATTTCAATCCAAATGCTCACAGAGTAAATTACTAAATAGACTTAGTGAAAGCAGAACTTTTGCATTACTTCATGCATTTAGATTGAAATGGAAAACAAAACACAACAAAACAGAGGTATGCTCTGTACTTCTTAGTGCTAAGCATATTTATGCATTCATCTAGTACTTATAAAAATTAGTTGAAATTTATCCACTGGAAATATTTCAAATATTTTAAGTCACTTCTTAGCTACCAAAGCATATTCACACTCAGTCCTTTGCAAATTCTTTATTTTATGAAGTGGTATTACTGAGAAGATGGTTCTCAAAGCTACAGCTGTAACAGTGATTAAATGTTTTCTTGATGAGCGTATATTTTTCCACTTCAGGAAGTGCTCTCAAAGAGGCAGGTTCTCTGGATCAGAAACTATGATTCAGTATGGATTTGTCCTGGGAATTATAATAAGGTTTAGCAGAAGGTTCTATAGCCCAAGCTGGAGGTTTCAGCTGAACGTAATTACAAATTTTAGTAAAAGATAGAATTTACCAAGGGACCATCCAATAATTAAGACATTAAAAAAGGCCATAAGGAAAAGACAGTTTCCTAAGAACAAATAGGAAACTGAAATGTTTCTATTACTCTGCAGAACTTAATGTAATATTTAATATGTTTGACCTCTACATTTTCTTAAATAACATTCTCCTAGTTCTCAAATAAATAAATCAGGAAATATTAAAACCCATTTTCAAACAGCAAGTACAGGTTGATATTCATCCCATGTAATTTTATCCATCTAAAAGTTAAATATTTTGTGTAAGATAAGTTTCCAAGACCTACTGAGCAGGCAGTGGAGAGAAACATGCCAGTGTTTAAAGAGCCCACTCTGCAGTTTGGACACTGTCTGTGGAATATGACTATGGTCTGTTACCAACGAGCTGTTTTCTCCTCTCTTTCTCTTCTGGAGGAGTTACTTGTGCAAAGGCATTTTTTGATTGGTTTTCCCTTTTTTTTTTGTTATTTATTTCCTTCATTTAAATTTTTATCTGCTTTTCCATTGGAGTCAGTGAGATGGATTGGCCCCTGAAGATACTCTTTCTTTCTGTTGCCTGACAGCATGGCTTAGGTAAAATGCTTAAATTTGTGTCAGCCACTTTTAGTTACTTTGAGTAACTAAAATGTAGTAAATCTGACTCACTGACAGGTTAAAAATGCAGTAGTTTCTTCATTAGTATTTCAAATAATCAAATATATGAAATTACCAATGTGATGCTGGTTTTAATAGATGCTGAAAAGAATAGTTGTTGGCCAAATGTCACAATGTTTTTAACAATGATTATTTTTAGAATGTTGAGTTGCCACAACACAGAGAGGTCAGCAGGATGATAAACAGTGAGCTGAGTGCAACTGCTGCAAAGGACCACCTAGCTGAATGGTCACAGCAAAATGTACCGTTATAAATCCAGTTGTTTATACAGTCTAATACAAGGAAATAGATAACTAGGAGCAAAACTCAAAATATTTTTATTTGAAAAGTAGTATTACAGCAAATTATAAATATCTACTTCAATATAATTTCTTCATGCAATGTTGTGGCACTAACAGTTAACAAAATTCTCACATATCACAAAACAGGAAGAGTCTCTCCCTAAGCAAAATTTTGGTAAGACCACTCTTATAACACTTACTCACACTGCAAAGAATGTGTGAAGTAGAAACTTAGAACAGAGCTATATAAGTGATGCAAGGTTATAAACCACCACCTCCCCCCACCCCAACCCCCCCCCCAAATATGAGACTGAAGGTGCTCCAACTAGCTTATCAAAGGGAAGGTCAAATGTGTGGGTATTTACAAATGGAAAAAAATATATCAGATAAATAGCTTAAAATACATTTCATCAGAACTTTGAAGGACACTTTTTCGTGCAGAGGGAGTGGAAATGAATTCTTCAAGTGTGAGCAGGCAGACCAGAGATGAAAAGTTGTGGAAGAGGAAAATAATCAGTGGCATGATGCCCTAATGTGAGAATTCAAAACTGCAACCAAGTTTAGGTCTCTTTAAAGTCAAGGGAAAGAACCAAGAACCCTCAGAGGACAGGTCATCTCAACCAAAACAGAAGCCTGAAATTACATGGAATGCATCTAGTCATACCTGTTTATGCATCTAGTCATACCTGTTTATCTCTTCTCACTAGAATAGGAGGAAAAATGACTAGCTCAGACTGAAGTATCTATGCTTTATATGTCCAAAGTTAGGTGAGATGTATCCCAGCCTGTATTACTTTTCAGAGCCAAACTGTCTTCAGGAGGAGCAGTGTTATCACCAGAAAACTGATAAACTCTGTTTTTCTTACTCCTGGGGGAGAAACCTTATCCCCTTGCCTGAGTATAAGAGCACACAGAGCAAAAAAAAAAAGAGTAGCTTAGGGCAGTAGTGCATAATCACTAGATTTTTCATTTCAGCTTTCAACTTGAAATTACAGATCTAACTTCCATTTGTGACTGCTATGACTGTACTGAGATTAGCATTTACCATATCACTTCCTACAGCTGGTATCAGTGAAAATATTTATGCACACAGTGCGAGGAGAAAAGTATCTGCCAAAACCTGTGGGTGCCACTAAAAACAACATTTCTTTCAAATCTGTGGTTTTGTACAGTGCACAGCACAATGGTAATCTGCTTACAGTTGGAAATACCAGGCACTTCCATAATAAAAAAAAAATTAAGTAAAAATAATTATTGCCCTGTAGTAGTAATTATATCTAGAGCAAATTAGGCACTCTAAGTACCAGAGAGCATCATTTATGCCACCTCAGTGGAGTGAGAGATGTTGACTTTCTAATGAAGCCACTCCCTAACAGATGCAGCTGTAAAGTCCAGTCTTAACTTTAAGCTCTCCTTAGTTTTTCAATAAACAGATACAGTGCACAGGAAAATAAAACCAAGCAAAAGATGAACGTGCAGAGTTCCCTTCGGCTGAGTCTATGGATAGTAAACCAGTTTAGAGTTTCAAACACTATGATGGTAGAAATCATTCTTAGATACTTTATTCACTCGGAGATGACTGGGTGCTACCAGAGCCAGACAACTGAAAAACAGATGGATCATGAAGTCTGCGCCAGATCTTCTCAATATAAATTGCTGAACGAACTGTTCCTTCCTACCAACATTTGGTAGAGAATACTTTGGGGTTTTTTAATTGTCATTGCTATAAACCATAGAAAGGTTTGTGTGACTGTGACGGAATGCTGACCTCACTGAAGAAAGACCAGTTTTACCTTAGTTAATGAAAAATAGTTGCCATTTTCTGTAATTGTTCCCCCCCCCTTTACTGTCACAAATGGTCTTATGATAATAATCATAGTATATAATCTGACACAAGTGCTCTTAAAGAAATTTCTAGTAAAGGACTGCAGCCTCTGTGGGAGGTAACTGTCGGAATTATCTTAAACCACTACCTGTCTTCCACTACAATAGAAAAGGCCTTTAATCGAAATAATCCTTTTTCAAACGAGCAACTTTTTTTTTCCCCTCTGCAATTCACTCATCTTAAAAAAGCACTATAGCTTTTGTGCATAACTTAATTCATTCTTCAAGACAAGTACAAAATTTGTCACTGACATTTAGCGCCAGCCGTAGGCAATGGATAAAATGAACTAGTTAGCAATTTAACCTGTAAAAAAAACAGAGTGGGATGAACAATTTTCTGCCATCAAAGCAAATGGCTAACATTTAGCAAGATTTTATTTTTATTTTTCAGCCCATCCCATCCTCAAGAAGAAAGAAGTCAGGCTAACATTTTTTCTGGGTCCTAAATCTTCCTCTCAGCCTATTTCTTTAATGGTTTAAAGTAAATGACTATCCAGAGGATAATTAGGCACTGTGCTGTCGCATCGTGTCAGGTCACAGCTGGATTTAGTCAGCATTAACCTTTGGGGAGAATTGGAATATCAGTATCATTTAAAATTAAAGACGTGTAAGCAGGCATTTCTGGAGATGTTAGAAAAGTAATTGTCTGTAAATTGTTTGACCTTGAGATTTAATTGCATGCACAACACACATTCTAGCAAGAACCCTGGACTGTGTTCATTCTCTTTCACCTCCGTACCTCTCACTTTGCAGAACCCATTAAGCTACCTGTGGATTTTTCTGTGAAATATTAAAGATTGTTTTATACTGAGAACAAAAGCTTTTAAGCAAGACCTCTTGCAAACAAAACTGTTAAACAGCTGTAGTACGGACCTCACCTATTAAAATTTCAGCCATTTTATACACTTAGAAATGTTTATATATACATAGAAAATATTGCCATTAAAGAGCTACGCCTAATTTTTGTTCCTTTTTTTTTTAACTAACAAGTTTGCATATTATGCTTTATTCCCTTTTTCCCTAATGAGACAGCTTATGCTTTCAAAGTCCCTCAAGCTAGGCAAACCTCTCCACTGCTTCCACTGTTAATAATGAAACTTCATAATTATACAAATCCAAGGTGGCCAATCAGCTTCTCAGGCTGAGCCTTCGGGTACCTCATGCATTATTTATACGGCACTCGGGCCTGTGAACTCACTTGCTTATATTAGAAGCCTAATTAATATTTAATCACACGTAGAGAGGGCACACAAAGCTGTGCTAGTCCCCGAAAGAAGTGCAAGTAAAAGTGTACACAGGTGCTTGTTTGCTTGGGGTGGGGGGTGGTGTGTGTGTGTGCATGCTAGACTATGCCCACTCAGACACACTGACTAGAAATACTCTTCTCAGACTGGGAATGAGGCAAGTCTTTGAAGATGCTAACATATGCTGATAAAGACATATATAGTTTTGATCGTGACTGCATAATGGCTTTCTCAGGTGATGCTGAAATCAGTTGAGACTCTACATGAAGATTTCAGTGTATGAAAACCAGCGCCAAGGAGAACTATTTGGGTTCCTTGGCTCAGGAGTTACTTTCTACATGCCTACAGACATCCTTTCTATATTCCCGGGGCCAGACTCTCCATTCACACTGGCACTAAGTCATCAACTGTAAAGCAGTTCTTGTTTTTATGACAGTCCATGAGAAAAAGTAATAATACTTCCAAGTACCCTCACTTTTTGGGTACATATCATAACCATCTCTTCCTTGACATGGGAAAGTTGGACAATCCCAGTTGCTAGCTTGTATGGAGAATAAAGTTCTTGAAACGTTATTTATGATGATGATGATGGTTTAATTTGTAGAAGATGCCACTTGTTACTGGATTTTTTTTCTAGAAAACTTTCACGTCAGTTAGTACTGAATTATTTTCATCCTCATCTATCATTGCACCTCTACCTGCAAAATCCTCAGCTGTTCGTTGCTTCCTTTTTGTCTGTGCAGACTCTGACAGATCATGCTACAATATGAAATCTTTTTGATGGGAAGGAAGAGAGATTCGTATCTAGAAAATACTCTGAGTACACAAGTCAAAGCAGTGAGAAAATTATTATTGTAAATTGCATTTACTACAATGTAGTTTAATATTAAACAAAATGTTTCATCACATTGATACTACTATTATTTCAACCAACATTTCCAAAGAAGCCATTAACTTTTCTGGGTTATTATCCTCTCAGACTACTGCAATCTCCCCCTACCATTGTGCTATTGCTTTTAAGGCAGACAATTAAGAACTAAATCTGAACATCCTCTTTAAAACATTGATTTCATTTGTATTTTCACTAGCATTGTCTCCCCATAAACAGTAGCAAATAGGGCTTATGAACTTTATTCCACAATCTCCTATTAATGCCTTAATGTGGTGTTGAAATGATTGATCTTATCAATATATAAAATAGCTTAGCTAACCAGAGCTGGAAAAAACAGGAAACTTTGGTTTGGTGGTCAGAAGAAGAGAATTAGGAAGAAAAAGAGTGAGAACTCTGGGTAAGGACACTGGTAAAGCCACACCTGGAGTACCGTGTTCAGTTCTGGGCTCCCCAGTACAAAAGAGATGTGGAGTGTGGTGGTTTAACCCCAGTCAGCAATCAGGTACCACACAGCCATTCACTCACTCTCTCCCTCCACAGGGGATGGCAGAGAGAATCAGGAAGAAAAGAAAACTCACGGATTGAGATAAAGACAGTTTACTGTTTGAACACAGTCCTGGGCAAGTGGCTCTAGGTGGCTCTGCTTGAGCAGTGGGGTTGGACCAGATGACCTCCAGGGGTCCCTTCCAACCTCAACTACGCTGTGAATCTGTGACAACTTTTAAAAAATTGTCCAAGAGAAAATGTAAAATTTCTGTCTATTATTTGGCATTTCCTTTTTTATCTATATTTTTAATTTTTATTTGACAAATTTTAATTTTAAAATGAAAAAGTAAAAACTTTACACATTAAAATAAATATTAATTTTTGTTTCACTGGGATATTTCATTTAGAAGACAACACTGTGCAAAGCTCCTACTCTTTTCCCAACTTAGTTTTGGTTGAAACTGTTCTCTGAACACAAATCAAAGATGTAAATATTTTTAGTTACTTCAAAAAGCTATGCGAGTAAAATTTGTTGAAATCATGTTTCACAGCTTTGGTGATATTGATTCTGGTTTAGAAACTCTGTGAAACTTTAAATTTGTAAGGAAATTTTACAGTCTTGAATGAAGTGTGCTACACAAATAAAAAGTATTATAGTTGTTAAACAATTAAGTGAAGTACTATAAAACATTGCAATGATTTTTCAGGTAAGGCAATCCTTCCTTGTCCTTCTAGTCTCACTTCTCTCTTAAAATCCAGATTCCAGAGCTTAAATCTGCCATTACATCAACTTAAAAAGCAAAAGTGCCTATCGACGCAGCTTCAAAACTAAGTTGGCTCTCAGTGGTGCAAAATACTTATCGTAAAACAACTTAAAAGATGTAGGAAACTGTATAACTTCTTATGTTTGACTTCAAAGTTCTTAAAATCAAACTCCCCTTAAGAAACCATGAACTGCCTCTTGAGGCATCAGTTCTACTTGCTACAGCGGACCTTCCATAGTCCCACCATGAACTCCATAACATTCCATGTATCTAATACACACAAGATATTGACATCAGTTTGCTAACAGCTCCGGTAATCACTGTAGAAACAGAGATGCATATATTAGCTCAGTAATACGTTTTAAATTAAACCAAATTCCAATTTATCTTGATTTTTTCTTTCTTCTTTCAGGGATAAAAATACTGAGGGATTAAATGTATGCCAGGAACCCTCTACCAAGCATCTGGCAAATTTATGGGGTTTTGCATCCATTTTCCAGTGCTACAGTCCCAGAGGTGCATGAAATGAGAAGAAACATTTGTTGTAGTTCCAGGGAGAGTTTGCAATTTCATAACTCTTATTTAGATACTTTCATTAAAAAAAAATAAAAGACTTGCAACCATGTTTACACTATTTCCTTACAATGACAGGCATCCAGAATTTGAAATTAATCTGTTTAATGAGGAACATTCTTTCATTAACAAAACCTAGATGAATCAAGGTTATTTTCTTTTTTTCATTTACCTTTCTTTTGCACTGTAGTTACTATTTTAACACCAGACCAGGTAAGTCTAAGGGCAGACAGAGCACTAAATAATATCAGTATGATTTTTTTTTTTTCCAAAAGTCATAAAAAAGTGAGTTGTTTTGGCAGTATTGTGCAAAAATATTTTCCAATATTTTACCACATTGTGGTTGTTTGGTAAATGTACCATTATACCACCAACTTCAAAGCTTAAACTTGGCCTATCTAAGACCTGCCTACTAAACAGGACAATATAGAGAAAAAAAAAATAACCATCTAACATTATTAGCTTTCATATTCCATTCCAGTTTCAATATAGGATTGTTTTATTAACTGTATTCTCTAATGGTCTGGTCAGCCTACCCTTAAATTATTCAAATAAAGATGAGGGACCTGATTCTCAGCTGGCATATATCAGTATAGTTTCATTGATTTAAATAGGGCTATACCAATTTACATCTCCTGTGAATCATGCCCCTCATTTCAATCAGAACGATTAAATGATTAGTTTCCTAGTGTATTAGCACAAATTGGTAATAACTAATCAGTGCTCATAATTCTCTGCTTTCTTGTAAAGCCCTTTTCAGGCATAGAAGCATTCACCTGGTAGAAGGGTGAATACACGAACTGTTGTCACATATGCAACTGTATAATGTTACACAGCACAGCCAAAAACGAGGAAAATATGTATGGTCCTTTTGAATGTATGGCTCCCAATGCTCAAGAAAATCAACAGAATTTTTAGCTGAGATTAAAAGAATAGATGCTGCTATTTTACAGTAGTACAAAATAATAATACTGCAATTAATGGCCTAAGAAGGTACTAGCTATCAGGTCAAGGGAGGTGATTCTCCCCCTCTACTCTGCCCTGGTGAGACCCCACCTGGAGTACTGTATCCAGTTCTGGAGCCTCCAACATAAGAAGGACATGGAGCTGTTGGAGAAGGTCCAGAGGAGGGCCATGAAGATGATCAGAGGCCTGGAGCGCCTCTCCTATGAGGACAGGCTGAGAGAGTTGGGGCTGCTCAGCCTGAAGAAGAGGAGGCTCCGGGGAGACCTGATAGCGGTCTTCCAGTACCTCAAGGGGGCCTACAAGAAAGATGGGGAGAGACTCTTTAGCAGGGCCTGTTGTGATAGGATGAGGGGTAATGGTTTTAAAATAGAAGGAGGTAGATTTAGACTGGATATTAGGAAAAAAATTTTTACAATGAGGGTTGTAGAACACTGGAACAGGTTGCCCAGAGAGGTGGTGGATGCCCTGTCCCTGGAAATGTTGAAGGCCAGGTTGGATGAGGCTCTGAGCAACTTGATCTAGTCAGGCATGTCCCTGCTCCTTGCAGAGGGGTTGGACTAGATGACCTTTGAAGGTCCCTTCCAACTCTAACCATTCTATGATACTACAATTCTAATACAGTCCCATTCCTTTCCTATCTCTTATCAAAAGCAGCAGCAAAGAAGAGTTCTTAAAATCAAAACCTATGACTAGCAGTCAAGACATTGGTATTATAATCCAGAATGAGCTAGAGAATCTCAGGCTGGCTTTGGGCAATTAATTTAATTGCTCCTCCTTTTAAAAATAGGTACAACAGTTCACCATATGACAAGCACCTTCTGAGAAAATAAAGAACAAACCAGGAGGGAAAAAAAAATAGGTGATTTCTGCCCCACTGAAATGTAAAAATTCAAATATTGCCCTGAGAGAGAGAGAGAGAGGGAAAGAATTTTAACTCCATGTTCCTCATCATCCTTCAGTTCTTTGGTAAGTACAACAGATGTCTAACTGTGTCATGTATGTTACATGCATATTGAATCTACATCTACAAAACACTTCCTTTTTATTAAATATGTGTATGAGAGATTTTTGGTTATACATTCACATTTCTAGTGAACCGTCAAGTTCAGACAACCAGATACTTTTCTCCTTCTAACATAGAGACAATTTCCCTGATAAGCAGATGTAAGTCAGTTGAAGAAGAAATTACAAAAATCTGCAGTTCTTAATTGCTGACAGCCTCTTTTCCCCAATTCAACTCCAGGGAATAAGAAAAGGAATGTGTTTCACCCTTCTCTCTAAAACATTGCTGGGAGAGACCAGACCCCACAGTATGAGAGTGTTTCCTGCAGGGATAAAAGAAGGCACTTGGTTCGTCCTCGCTGACTTCTTCAGCAGTTATTGCCTACCATACCCTCCCCTTACTCTAAATAACTATTTTTTCTTATATTCCAGATCATATTCTCAAGTTATTAATCCTCTACTTACAGCTCTATTGGAAAATACATAGCAGTTCTAGCTATTCTTAATTGTCAGTTTCAGAAGGGATAGAGGATGCTAGCAGGATAAACGCTACTTTGTAAATAAATTATCACCACTATTTAAAGCAGCTGGTGAAATTGAGCAAAATAGTGTTTAAAAGTATTATGAAGAACCTTGATTTTGAATTTATTAGGATTCAGTAGGTCTACATAGAATAACAATCTCATGAAATAAAAATATTTGATATTACCATATTGTGTGAACCTTTTTCAAGAACTGGTTTTGCTTCATCAGTACCTACATTTTATTCAGAACTGAACAGTGCTAAACAGGAGCCTTAAAATCTAGCTTTTGTATTCACAACTAACATACACACATGACAGTGAGTCATGTTACCCATTACATGTTACACAAGAAAATAACAGGATCTTAGATTTCTCAAGAACACTGAAAGTAATATCGGCTTATTAAATAAAAAAAAACCAACAGATTTTTGTGGGGAAAAAGTCATTGGACTATGAAGAGAGATAGAGAACACAGAAAAGCAGAGAAAGAGAGAGAAAAAGAATAATTATCTTCATTAAAAAATACTCATAAGAATCAAAGAATCATAGAATGGTTTCAGTCATGGTGTAATTTTATGCTATAGAAAGACTAATGTGACTTTCTCTGAAAGAAAATATTACTCTAGAAACAGAATATTTGAGAAAAATATCTGGTTTTAACAAAAATAGGATGGATTAGCAACTGCCGTACTAAAGAAAATGTCAGTTATAACATGACATATGTAAACAAATGAAAAACAGTGAAAGCTTCTACTGTAGTAAGAGTTTGTTAACAAGAGTATTGTTAAAAATCTTGGCAGTATTTTCAAATCGTCAAGTATTCACCAGTTGTGTTAACGAACTTATCATCACCTAAGATGTGCTTTTCCCAGGCCATTACTACTTTTAGGCTTCAGTGTGAAGCAAGGATGTTTCTTTGCCACAAGCGGAACACTTCCTGGACACTTAGGTAGCTTCACAGGATGGCACAGGGAAGAGTAAAAAAGTGTTTGGCACAATTCCAGAAATCCCTCCCTTCTAAAAGAATCCCAGATTTTCTTGCACATCATTCCAAGGCAAAGGAATTAACTCCACTGATAATCAAAACCCATAACACATACCCTTGATTTTCCCATTTAAAAGGCTTGGTGTATCACTTCATCTTCTGTAACAACCACGTACCGCACAGGGAGAAAATAAATTTTAAAAGAGTCATTTAAACATAAGATATTTTTTTCCAGATAAATAAAAGCAGTAAAATAGAAAAAAAAAATAAAATCACACAGGGACAAATGCTTATCCCAGAACTTACTCTGTAGCAAATATAATATGCTAAAGATGTGCTGTAAAACTTCAGAGGGAAATAACTGATTCAAACACTTGCCTATAGAGCACAGTGATTGACAGACATTTTGGATAGGATCTATTAAGCCCATGTCCAGCTCAGCAAGAAGCATTTCCGTAGTTTCCTTAGATTTTGTGTACTTCAGCTTTTACAAGTACAATAATATTGAAGGGATTTATCATAAAATAGTAATCAATACACTCAGAAACATCAAGTTACACCTACTCTGCTTATAGCTTGCAAAACATTTGAAGAAGCTTAATAAAGAAAATACAGACTTTGAGAAACAGAAATCATAATGAAATCCCTAAAATTTCTCTGCACTGAAAAAGGAAATTTAAAAGGAGGAGAACGAAAGAGAAAATGAAAGAGAAAGGGCAAGAAAAAAAGAAGAGAGAGAAAGAAAAAAAATAAAAGAAAAAGAGAGAGAGAAAGAAAGAATATGAAACTAACCTTACAGTCAAAATGTCATTCAGCAATCTTGTTTTCATTCCTAGAAAGTACCTGTATTAAACCCATTTTTATTAAAAGTGGAGTTTGCTGCCCAGCTTGACTTTACCTTCTAAATATATATATATACAGACATACAATCAATTTTTGACTCCTGATCAGAATAATTCATTTCAAATCCTCATTTCATTTTTTTTTCATCCAAGACCTATTTGGAGTTTCTTTACAAATTTAGGAATACCAAGACCTTGAACTTCACTGCAGGTGTGCATTATCAAGAACAAATTCTTATATACAATTCTCAAACACCATGTACTTTTTATATAATATTTTTCAGAGTTTTGCTGATGAAAAAAAATACTCAATATAACTAGGAAACTTTATTGTAATTTAAATTTGTAACATACCCATATTTATACACTTGAATAAGTATGTATCAGGTGTGTGTGTCCAAACGTACACTCATCTATGCATTATACTTACGTGTATACACATATATATGTGTATGTATTTATCAGTCTTCAAAACTGATTCAGTAATTAAACAGGGTTTTTTTCAGTAATTAATGCATCAGTAATAATTGTCAGTAAACTTGACTTCCACCACTACATAACTTTCCTAATTTCACTTGGAGATTCAGATTCACCATTATGCAAAACTTTTACTAATCGAAATAAAAGAATGAAAATAAAATCCACACATAGAAAAACTTTATGTGTTTCTTTTGTCTGATTTTTGTAAAACCATTGAAACCTGGTGCTCACTTTAAAATCTCAGCTAAGAGAGCTGTCAATTAAAACTATTTGTGCAAGAGCCTTGCTTCTTCAAATAAACAGAGCATAAATTGATTTGAGGCATGGCTTCCCCAGTGTTTCTTCATGTTTTTGTATCTGCTACACATGAGCAAAATGTACTATAGGAAACAAGAAATTCTGCTTTGGAAGGTTCGAAGACTGAGATCAAATCTGCAATTTTTCACTCTGTTTTCCTATGAGTGTCTCACACAGTTTAAGTACTAGTGATATTTGCTACTTGAATACATTTACACAGAAGCATTTCTTCTACACTTCCTTGAAAGTCAATGGGAGGTTTTCTGTTTTCACTGAGGTAAGGATGATGCATTATACAGCCAAAAAAATACATTGTTCTTGATGACCCACAGCTGGTGTGCATGCACTCCCTTTTCAAGTTTTACTCTTTTACAACCTCCTTTCCCTCAGAGTCTAGAGAAATGCAACAAAGTCCATACCTTCTCTACAACCTCTGTCTTAATAGTGGGCAAGGAAACAAGAGAATGAAACTGAAGTAGCTAGCACTATATCCTCTATTCCTGCCACCTAGCAGTACAATAAAAAGTCCTTTTTGCAGTATAGAGACAAGACTTACGTGCAGTCTACATTACAACAGTGATAAAAACAAAAGAATTGAGCCGATTCAAAATCCAACTCTGTGAAAGAATGCTAACATATATTTGATTCTAATGTACACCTCTGATATATTACTACATCTAATAATGCTAACATATATTTGATTCTAATGTATACCTCTGATATATTACTACATCTAATATCTGCTATCTTCTCTAATCTTTATTCAAGGAAATGCTATCACCCAGACATGCAAAACTTAGAACCAAAGTAACTATTTCTTTGCAAAATATTTTGGTTAGGTTAGAAAGGGAAAGTATCTCCTACATGCTGGGAGTATCTTCACAGTATTTAATAAGTCTTTTAATTACAGTAACTTTATGTCAGTGGTTTTTTTAAGTCAAAGAGAAATCATAACAGTACGTTTTAAAAGAACTCTTCACTGTTTCTGTTGATTAATTAGCTGGTACTTTATGTGAAACGAAACAGTATTGCAAGCAATGTTGAGAATTTAATATTTTTTATTTTATACAGTAATTATTTAAGAATTACACTCCGAAGAAGTGCATTCCAGTGTGATCCCTAATCGGTAGCCTTTTTCATCGTAACAATTTTCCTACTTTGTTGCCAATCATCTGCATATTAACAAGTAACGACATTTAATGAGAGGAAGCACTCCAAAGCAACACACTTAACTCACTATCTTTATGCACTGTATCATAGTAAAAAATGTACACTTATGCCAAAGGGAAGTTATGCCTTTAAACTGCAACTCTGAATTGCAACTAACATGCTGAACCAAGGATGTCACAGTTACACATAATTACCATTTCTAGAGGAGCCTGTTTCCTGTGGTGACAGTAGCATATTTAAAAGATTCCATTTTCAGTCTTTGATGTCACTTTTCTCATACAAAACTGTTTTTTCTCTAAGAGCCCCATTCACTACCCCAGCCTTACCCAGTAAAGCGCTTAAGCATATGCCTAGATTCCATTTATTTCAAAGTAACTTAGGCACATGATTATGATTTTTTTTTTCTGAAGAAGGATTGTACTTAAGCATATGTTTCAAATGCTTTGTCATATGGGAACCTAAAATAGGAACATAACTCCTAACTGCAATACTATTAATACTCTCTACTACCCAGGAATTTTAGCGACAACAAGTTTTATCATGTTTCACAGATTTATTTTTCCAAATAATGTTTTGGTATCATCTCGTCTTATCACATAGCACATGCTGTAAGCTTATTACAAGCCAACAAAAAAGTTTGAGAAAATATTAAGCTTAATCATGTTTGAATCTTTAATACTTTACCAGTGCTCCTTATGGCTTAAAGACCATAAGCTTTAAATACCACACAAGCTTTTTTCTTCATATTTGAAATGAGAATGCTAAGAAAGGTATCTGCTGCTTATAAAACAGGTTGTAAACCAGAAATTCACAGAGAAGCCAGACGAAAAACCCTTCCTATTTCTCCCGCATTTCTCTTTCCATCTTCTGCTTTTTCTTATTCATAATCACTGTAATAAAAAAAAAAAGGTGTTTTCCTGGATAAACATGACAGAACTAAAGACTACAGTGTGATTGGCTCCCTTATACTACCAAATTTCTTTCCAGCAACCTAGCTATAAATAGGGCCCAGATTGTACAGCAATAGAAATTGTCATCTATTCCCCTCATACAACATACCTCTGTGCTACTCAAAACCTAACTAAACCCTTTCTAAGCAACCCTATCACTGAAGTCACCCTTTATAGAAATACTTACATCTACTACCTCAGTGTTGTTTGTTGGAGTTTTTTTTAATTAAGATGTTCATTATAACAATTTCTAGTTGTTTTAAAATTTATACGCTAAGGGTGTCACATGAGGAAGTCTGTGTCATCATCATTCTTCTAACAGAACACTGAGTGCAGTTTTCCTTGGGACCCTTCAGTGACTTTTGTGTCTAGGGTAGCCCATAGTGGTTGTTGAGGTACGGATAATGCATTGCCTCTTCTTCATAAGCTGATTACATTTTCTCTCTTAGGATAATTTCTTACAGCTAGAGCACAGAATTGAAAATTTAGAAATGTATTTTCCATTTCTCACTGGGCCACAGACATCCTGTGTAGATCTTGAACAAATTGTTTTACTTACTCTACCTCTGCTTTTCACATCTGAAAAGGAGAGATAATAGCAACAGGAGCACTTCAAGGCTTAATTCATTAAAATTGGCAAAGAACTCTCAGGTCAATGAATGGAGGCTGCTACAGATTAACATATTAAAAGTTTTAAAGTAGATCACAAATAAATTATTAAGTGGTGCAAGAGGTTTCTAAACTAGAAGCAACAGGGAAATTTAACGCTATGTCACTGGTATACATGTTCAGTTTTATAGACCAGTAACTATAACTGAAAGATATTAATGTGTTTCCTCTATCTGGGCTGCGTACCAGAGTACTAACATACACTTCAGGGACAACCTTCTTCCGATGAAAAGTTAAAATAAAGCTGAATGCGATATAAATACCTAGTTCATGTTTATACACACATACATGGTACACATACAGAAAACATGTGCATTGAGATACTAGTCCAAAGAAAAAGATTTTTTCTTGATTGTGTTACAAGGCCATAATTTCTCAAGCTCAACGATACATGTAGAAATGCTCTGAAATAAAATGCCTGTAATTAACTAATATATGATTTATATAAGATGCCTTGTTTAATATATATCTTCATATTAATACACTGTGGTTAAAGGAAAATAAAATAGTTATCAGAGGAAGAAACGACATATTTGTATTTTTTAAAATAATAAAATCTGCTTTATTCCAATACCATTTTTCCTCAGGATTTTTTCCTTTTAAAAATAAAAATTCCATTTTCCTGTCTGAATTCAAAATGATTGACTGGAGCACAATATTAAGTAATAAATAAAACAGTCCCAGTGCCTGAAAGACTCCTGAATAAAGAGAAAATTATTTTTGGATTTTCCTTCTGATCAGATATGAAATATTCTGAAACGCCACCTCTATAATTTGATAAAAAGCTTGATATCCCCAAATGAAAATAGGATTCAGCACTTTCATTTTTCTGTCTCTAAAGGAACCTCTAGGTAAACTGATTTTAAAAAAATGAAAATCTCAAGCATAAAGGTGGGAGTAATGAAGCAAGTTTAAATATGCGCTGACCTTTGAAATGAACTGCATTCCATGTTGTTTGGCCAAGAAGCTGGCTGTGTTGCTGTCTCCATCAATTTCCACAGCATAAAAGATTGTGGGTTTTGGAGCTGCCCTGCTCTCTGGTGGATGTTGATAGGCATCGCCGCAAATACACCAGTGCTGATAGTAACCACCATCTGTTCATTGCTCTGAAATATTAAAAAGAAATCCACAAGGGATAAAAGTGTAAGCATCTCCTTTTGTTGTTGTTGTTCACTATAAGAATTTACTCAGAGGTGGCTGTATTTTATTTTCCCCTTCTTTGGTTAAAAAATAAAATCCTACAATGTTTTATTTAGTAGCAAAATTAAACTAAAAAGAAGAAAGTAAAACAAAACATTTTTTTTGAAGCTAAGAGTATTATGCTGCTTGACAGTATCTAAAAGCAAAGTAATATTATGTTATATTACTTTATTTGTACGTGTACACTATTTTGCAGCTTTGGTTATGTACTTATCTCCTTTATTCACTCCTGTTTTATTATATAAGTTTCACTAGTTTTATTCAGTGATTTGCTAATCTCAAGTGATTCACTAATCCTGAAGGTCAAACGGCATTCTCTGAAAAATTTCAGTGTTTGACATGAAAACAGAAGATTGCCACTTGAATGTATAGTAATTTTAATAACAACCACTGATCCAAATATCTGTATATCTGTTCTAAGTTCTTCCACAATATATTTTATCAAATATAAGTTTTAAAGAGAACCTTATTATCTAATCATATATCACCCAGAAAAAATTAATGATAGAAACATGGCAAAGTCAAGATTATACATATAAGAAGTACTACACGTATCTTAATTAGGCAATATTCATACCTGGCTGAAAATTGAATCTATACATGCTAACTCTTAGGCACTAGATCCTGGGTTTAAAAATATGACAGTAGAAAGTAACAAAATCACCCTGAGTGACATCCTGATGTTTCATCTATGAGGAAACAACAAGGGTATCTTTTAAGTAGATGTGCTACTAGGTGCAAAGAGTGGTAGAAATCCAACTAGTTTTTCCACCTACATTCCCATTCTTTTATGTCCCTGTTAAGATCTGTACAATAACAGTATTTAAGCATTCATTTTGAAACGGATGGGACAATATAGCTTTGCGTGTTATAGATAGTCATGTTCATTTATATGCCGGCAATGTTTGCAGCGATTATTATTCATAGTCTTTTAAAACTGCAGTTAGTTATAAATTATCAGTGGGACCATACAAATATGTAGAAACAAACCATTGTATCAATCCAATCTTTTAAGATATACATCTGTCTTTCCTAAGCCATGTCTTTCAACTGCATCCTTCTTGGAAGTCCAAGAATGAGCGCAAAGCAGCCAGTGACTGAATTCCACCCCCAAACCCAGTAGTAGCTCTTTTTAATATTATGTACAAATGAAGGTGCAACAGAGAGAACATTTTATCTCATATCTTACAATGCACAACAATATAAACCTGTGTCCTTTAATAAACACTTCCAGACTGAAAAAACATACTTAAGGTATCTGCACAGTTAAAGATAAAAATCAGATCTGGAATGAGATCCTACCAGCTAGATACTTCTGAAAAGGCCTAGTAAAGTCTATCATATGGAACCCCTAGTAATTATGTTAGAGTGTTTCTGGATTCTGATTGCCATTTTAAGCATAGACAGAGCCTCACAGAGGTGGGGGATTTTTTAGCCAGACATATGCAGTCTAAATTTCTGAAGTTCCTCTTCAAATCGTACCTTAAATATGTAGTAGCTACACTACTGGTTTTCCACATGGTGTTCTTTTGGAAAACCAAGGATTGAGGTAGTGGGATCTGCAATTTATTTCTGTTGTCCAGCTAAGGAATCAGATTACAGCCCCATGAAATGGAGCTCAGTAATCAATGGAAAGGAAGCCATAAAGATTATGTAAAATTAAGTTTCAGCTCCTACCTGTAAGAAGATGAAAATTTCATCAAGTCTTGCCCAGGACAATGCATGAGGCTAAAGGTTATTTGGCTTGGTGTTTCTTCTGCTAATGCAGGTCTGCTTTGTATGGGCTATTTACTTATATGGTGATTGAGTCAGGAAAAAAAAAAAAAGATATTACAGCTCAGTCCATTCTAAACATTATTCAGAATGGATTTCAACCAAGGTCCCTTCCTATAAATTCTAGTGCAGTCTAGAGCCATTTTGATCTCCACAGCCAGCTTTGGACAATGTAGTTGGCCTATACCTAGAGTAAGCCAAAGGTCGAGGAATATATAGAAGATTAAGGCAGCAGAGAGAATTAAGGAAAAAAAACCCCAAAATTTATAATGTAGATCCACCCTGTATAATTCCTGCAGAATAAAACATTTCCAGAACAAAAGATCAAAATCAAGACTACCTAGAATGCCCAAGATCATAAAAGCATTCTTTTAAGAAAAACATAATACAGGTTCATCTCCCTGCAGAGAAACATAAGGGTAGAGAAACGTATTTTTCAGTAAGGGAGTGACACCACTGCAGCATTGGTAAAAGTGTTTTGGAGATACTTCTCTCCTCTGGTACTATATTCCTTGACATTCACTTTACTGCTTTTCAGATCAAACTATTTTGCTTGTACTAAAGTAGAGATCTGTAGAACTTACTCATTTTTTCAAGCTGATAGACTTGGCAAATTTGACCTGACCTGAATGGAGCCACTCTGCAGATTAATGTTTTTGACTACCAATCAGTTTTCTAGTGAAAAAAAATACAGAAAAATAATTCTACAAACAACAGAATGCAAGCATGTCTGAGAGGCATTTCTTATATACTTGTGGCTTATGCTAACTGTTACTAGAATTGAAAAATAAAATGCTGGGAGATTAAGTAGGAAACAATATAAAAAGCAATAATCACTGAAAGTCTCTGCTATTCATAAATACAATAGGAAGCTTCAGTCACCCATCTAAAATTAGCCATATGTAACATCAAGATGATACCTAAAAAATCACTTGATGGACAAACTGGAGAAAAAAAAAACCTATGGTTACTAAAATTTTAGGTGACTGTTTCTGAAAACAGATGGTAATCCTGCAAATGTGGTTTTTTTCACAGAAGAGTTACACATTTAATAATTTTCCTTTCCACAAAAATACCAATTGACTGGATTCTTGCTCTCCAAGAAATTACAAACCCATCCTAGAAAGTGGAGTTGGTAAACCCACTCGAACACACCTTTGAAAGCAAAGTCAACAATTTAAAGAATATTTCTTAGGTAGAAGTAATAATTGGACACCTTCACAATCATGACACTGAAGTAAACCAAGCCATGTGTAGTTTCATCCCAGTTATTACCTCCTGAAAATAAAGTTCATGGGTAAATACATCATTTTACCTTTACAAAAACTCTATATAGTTCTTTGTGGAAACCTTTGGGTCTCACCCATAATGTGAAATATAGACTTAAATTCAGCATGAGATGAAAATTTACCCAAACTTGTACAAGACAATAAGGCTTTCAAAACTGCAACCACAATGAGGTTAGGAGAGGCATGTAACAGGTTAAAATTGAAATCATGCAAGATTCCACCTGCACAAAGTAATTCCCATCCCAAGACTGATCCTATATGTCTCCCTTAATGGAGTTTTTCCCTGTGTTCCAATCCATATATTGGGAGAACAAAGAGATATTGTCGCTTGTCCTCTCCAAAGACAGTACTAATGGAGGGTAAATTGGACAGAGGAGGATCTTTGTGGCAGTAGAATGGGAGAATGGACAGCAAGGGGCTGCTGTCGGGCATGAGTGAAACCGGTAATTTATGTTAGAGACCTTGGATTAACTGATTAGGATGACTGAGTGAGAGATTGAAAAAAAAGAAATTATTTGCATACCTGGACTCACTGGGACTTCAGTTGATAGGAGGTTAAAAAGAACTAGAAAACAGTCCAGAACGATAGTGAGTCTCGAAAGGTCCAACATCAGCTTAAGAGATCTGAGTGATGTAGGGAATGATAGATTACAGAACGGGAGAAATTAAAGAAAGACAGAGTGCTGAGGAACAGATGATTGCAGAGAAACAAATGCAGCAAGGAACCACCGGTGTGCAACTGAGATTATCTGGGCAAAGAGACTGGGAGCAAGGATATTAGCTCTAAAAAAAGAAAGGAGAAGAAAGAACAAGTAACAAGGAAAACGTAACCAGGTTATAAAGAACAAAACAGAAGAGACTGTAACTTTCAGACTAGTTCTTTTCCGCAGCCTGGAACCAAATCCTGACTTCCACATCTTGCTGTTCTACTGAAACTGAAAAACACCAAGGAACCAAGTGTCTTAATTCCACCTACTGAGCCACAGGGCTAGTTAAAGCCTGGTACTTTGAGGAGTGTAAGTGTGTTGCTTCAAACAACAATGTTCTCCGCTGTGGATGTAAGGATTTCAACCCCATTTATCCCCCCACGAGGACATGAGCAAGTTGCCAAAGGCAACAATTCTACTCTAATTACCCTGCTAAGAAAACTCCAAGCATGAGTTAATCATACACATAACATATTGAATTAATAAAATTTTGCTAAATCCAACATTAAAAAATTCCAAATTAAGACTATTGGTGTAAATTGTAAATAGAGGGTGAAAGGTATTTTTAGAGACTAAGAAGAAGGGCAGTTAAAGGCCTGAAAGTAGTCAAGTTTCACAATTTACAATACTAAACTCACATATGGTTGATGGCATACAACACATCTTCAGTATCTATCTTTATTCAACTTTCACAGTAAATATGACATATCCTGAAGTGGGCTCTTGAGGGCTAGCAACTAGTGACATCCATGATTAATGTTACTTGAGGGGACAGATCCTACACAGGTCAGTGCTTCAACCTGTCCTAATCTTCTGTTTCTTCAACAATAAATTTTGAAAAAAAAATGCTTTGTTTAAAGCATTAAACTTTACTTACATATAACAGAAAGCAATTTAATTTCAGAACACAAGATTTCACCTAACCTATCAAGAAAGAAGATTCACAATTTTATTAAATTCCACTGAGGTGAGGGAAAGGACAGATTTAAGTTTTTCCTCTTGGTGTGACAAATACAGTAGTATTGTACAACTGAAAGTCCACAAAATGAATGAAAACCTAAACATTTTCTAAACTACATATATGCGAGAACAGAATAGGCTTATTTTAATAATATTATATAATTAATATATTTTAATATATTATTAATAATATAAATTTATATTTTTATTTTATCTTAAATACCCAATATCAATTAAATACACAATTTATTGTAGCCACCTCTCTCTAGGTAGTCAGTAGCTATTACAAAACATAGTGTTGTCAGGTTTTGTTCTTTTTAAAAATGCAGCTGAAGTTATCCCACAGTGTACTGCAAACTGCATACTTGTTCCATTAACTGAACTGAATGACAAAAAAACCCAACCAAATAAAAAATAACCAGAAAACTCTACCGTTATTCTGTTTTTAGGTTAGGAGTATGAGATACCATAGTATAATAAAAAAATATACACAGTTTCCATATTAATCAAAAAGGTAGAGGTTAGCTACCGGATTTGTAACAGGTCTTTACTCAACAGACCAATGCTATGGCAGTAGCATTTCTATCATTAACATGATAGAAACGTGTCACAACAAAGAGTATTTTGAAACAACAGTGAATCTTTTCTACAGGGTCAGTAGCAGATGAGCATCATATTTTACAATTACTAGCCTTGAAAGCGTTCTGGGGTTATTGCACCAGAGATTTCAATTTAAATTCTAAATATGAATAATAAATCCTACAACAAATTAGTAGCTTCCTGAAGTTATTACACAACACATCCTTATGTTTCTGAATTTTAATTTTGCTAGGCAGGCCCATACACACCAAAAAAAAAGATTATGCTGGTGTTTACAGTCACACACACAGAAATAGCCAGATGTGAATCTAAATTCCTTAAGGTGATTGAAGTTAAATACAGTTCAACCATTTTAATAGTAAAAAACACTGATTACCACCAGAAATATTTGCAAAAGTGTTAGAAAAAAAAACAATTACATATGAAGCAATAGTAGATTTCTGCTTTTCATCAAAAGTGTCTGTTGTTTTGTTTATAAAACAACAAAATCTAACTAAAAAAAAAGACTGAGGGTGGGTTGGTTTTCTTAATGAAAAGAATTGGCTTTCTCCTTCTATTATCTTCCATTCAGAAAAAAAAAATTATCCCCTTTAATTGTAGTGAGACATTCTTTAGTTTTTGAGGAAACATTGCAAAACAGCTGAACTACATGCAACACTTCCTGAATTATGAACATTATTTTCTTACAGGCTTTGTATCATATGCTGACCAAGCCCAGTTTTGCTCCGGTTTATGAAATGTGACAAGACCACAGTTAAAGTTGATCTATGCCGCAGGCTATTTATGTTGTCTACTCAGACGGTATGTCATAATGCCATGAGTCCAGATATTGTACCTCCTTTGTTTTCTTTCATTTATTTTACTGAAGTTTTATAACACCAGAGACAGAGGCAAGATACAAATTTATGGCATTGTTTCTCCCAGCTAAGAATAAGCACTAAACCATGAGGGTGTATTCAGAAGCATCTCCTGTGATGTCTTAGGCCTGCAGAGACAGTGTATGCATGCTGTTGATTTTGGTTTTTTCACTGAAGAATCACTGAAGTGAAGAGCAGGTAATAACGCACACATCATCTTATTGCATTTTTTCCAAGTAATATTTTTTTGCTTTTAAAATGTATTGGTACAGGTAATCACTTTTTAAATTATTATCTTTGAAACTGTCAGCATTTCAGCATTTTCCAGCTTTACCAAAGCACTATTGACTGTACTAGAAACTGAGCAGAGTTCACTTACTGATACAGGTTGGAGTTTACCAGGCTTTCCGAGCACATCATTAAGCACCAAGAAACTTCAAAAATCAGCAAATTTTGTAGATAGTGTTTAGTCTTTAAAACATGGACATTTATGATCGAGTGTATTTTGTTTCTTTAGTTGCTGCTGTTTTTGTTGGAAAATAAGAAACAGGACAATTATACATCACTCCTCAGACAGATCGATCTCAAAATGTTTTACAAACCACATGTACAGTAACATGAGAATAATAAATAGAAAATATTAAAAATACAAAACCACAGCTACCTAGGAGCTTGCACTGGCCAAACTGTTTATTAAAAGAGTAAGCTACTATAAAACTTTTGGAAACAAAAGGGGAAAATTAGTTGTATCTAATCAGCATGTTACAGTTCATTAATTGGTACTACTCTAGTCATGTGTAAATGTGTACAGTTCATAAGAAGTGCTACTATCTTCTATTAGACTAAATGAAATATTTGAGGCAAAAATGACAAGCTTTCAGGCATGCAAGACTTTCCTCCACTCTAAGGTAGAATTAAGAATCAACCAAACTAAATAATAGTTGAGAATAATTGCTCTTATTTTAATTTAATCAAATTTGCCAAATCAATTACCTAAAAAATAAAATAGTTCATCATTATGGGGCGGAGAAATATTAGAAAGGGAAAGATAATACAGTTGTTTGCTCCTATGGGACAGAGGGAGAGAGAGAGCAAGACAGACACAAGTAATTTATTGTCTGTGCAGCATGGAAAGGTTATCTTGGGGTGGCAAAAAATATAATGTGCCATAAAACCAATGTCTCTGTTGAGTCCATAGTTTTTAGTGCCCAGTAGAGTTATGAATTTTAGTTCCAGAATTATCTTTTGAAGGTATTTTGTGTGTTTCCCTTGAGCAGCAGGGCCGAGAGGTCAGAGATGAAGTGGCTGTTCTGGATTAAAGCAAATGTGACACAGTTATGCAAGGTGGAATTCAAAATTCAGTAGGGCTCGTATAGCTATCCTACTTCAAGGTTCTCTTTAATTGCCAAGAATATTCACTCCCAAAAACTAAACTAATGCAAAGCCCCTGCTTAAGCCTTTTTCAATTGTTAGAATAGTGTGAAATAACCTTAAACCAGTCTTAAATGATAGCTGAAAATTATTTAACTATGATTGTCATAGGACCATTATATTAAATGGAAAACCTATACCTGGTATTAAGCACTTCCTTCCCTCTGCTCTGACAAAATTGAAAGAAAACCCAGAAAAAGTCTTGAGACAATCTTTTACCCAGCATAACTTTCGTGAACTCCTTAGCTTGTTCTAAAGCACTTCCAGAATCCATATTAACCTCACGGTCAGGAAAGATGGGGAATGGCTCAAAAGTCTTGGTTTAAGAGAGGTATGCAGAGGTATAATCACTTCAAACATGTTGAAATAATACCCTGAAGGCTCCAACATTATTGAAGAATCACAAACACTGGTTGTGCTCACAAAGCATTCCAAGCTGAAGTCCTCCAAGAGATCTTTTTGGGTTTTTTTAGACAATAAATTCCAGCTGCCAAACCATACCTCAGACATGCTATACTGTAGAGGTTCAACCACTCACTGGGTGGTTATCCTGTACTTAAAATCATGCTATCACTCAGTGGATTATAGATAAATTAAGTGTTCTAAACTACATAGGCTGTCATGCTCACTTTTGTGTGCTTTGTATCTAGCCAGTAATAAGGCTGCAAAAATTCTTATGAAAAGGATACAGACATCTGAGGGTACCAAAAGGGAGAAAGAACAGCTGCTCCCCTGACTCTGCTCCTTCAAGTTATGAGAGCAAGAAACAAAATTGAAAAAGGGAGTTCCAGATACATTAATGTTACACATTTAATATAGATGTAAAATATAGCTGAAATTTTATATATGTATGAAAAGAGAAATAGAATAAACAGGAGACACAGTGGAACTGTACAAACAAGGATTACATTAACAATGAGAAAACACTTAAATGACTGAGTCATGCTTTAGGTGTTTTTAAGGGGCTAGAATGAAACTTCATGAGAGACTTAACCATCATTTCAAAAATATATATTAATGAAGACCAGCAGACTTACTACTCAAAGATGAACAACTTAAGCACTTAGAACAAAATCCTTTTGCTACTGGACCAACAAATGTCTGTCCAGCCTTTCAAACTGCATGAGCAGTCAACCATGTATTTCTAGAATATCTCTCTTACCTTAGAGTCAGCAGATTTTGGTCTTCTCTATAGTAAGACTCAATCAACTCAGAGAGACCTTAACTAGTTAAAGTTGCAAATGACTACTTTTCTTTTTTTAAAGTAACTCAGAAATACCTCTTTCATATTAACACTCATGGTAGCATGATACATAAGAGCAACAAATTATTTCTACATTTGAGTTTTGGGCATTCATTGTCACTGCCAAGCCACTTGTTGGCATTAAGTTTAATTAAAAGACAGTCCATCTACAAATTTTATTGCTTTCTGTGAAAAACAACAGATACTTCAATTAACACCAAAACAGAACTTCAAGACTAACACAACAATATATTCCCGACAGTTACCAAACAAAAAATCTGGAGTAGCTCTTAAAACATTTCTTTCTCTTATTTTATTCCATCACCAAGCTGAAAAGAATTAATCATTCCACATAGTTCATAGATGCCCCATCCCTGGGAATACTGAAGGTCAGGTTGGATGCGGCTCTAAGCAACCTGATCTGGTGGAAGATGTCCCTGCTCCGGTTTCACTCATGCCCGACAGCAGCCCCTTGCTGTCCATTCTCCCATTCTATGATTCTACAGCTTCCAGAAAACAGAGGCTGTGTGATATTGTAAAAATTGTGTTAAACTACTTAATCTATTGAGAAGCCTCTGCAGCATGCAAAAAGAATCAATTATAATTTTGAGAACTTTTGAACTTAGGTAAATCAGAAAGCATTAATTGTTAGTTATAAAGAAGAAAAAACAGCAAATTTATGTTAGCATCACCATCAGTAGAAAGAATGTCACCTCATTGGACATGGAGGACCCTTTTTTACATCTAATGAGTAAGGCAACAAAGTCATATCCTAAAACTAATAAAGAACCTGCTCTGACTAGTTTCTCAAAAACAAATATATTTAAACATATTGCACTAGAAACATAACTTGCATCTGGTCTGATCAATAAACAAGGATACCATACACAGAGTACTTGAAAAAGTTATTGTAAAGAAACAGAAAGGTCAGGATCATCCCGAAACTTCTGCAGGATATTAGGTGATAACTTAGTGCATGAACTGTATAATTTGTTTATAATTTAGAAAATTAACTACATGATATAATTAAAAAATCAGAATGTGAATAATAAAACATGGATGTAAACTCATTCTTCTTCTATACAAAATGCAAGGGAAAATGCAAGTGTCCTTTTTTTTGGAAATTATTGTAAAATAGAATTAGTAGCTCAGAGTGTTTGCTACCCAACAGCAAATAGTTTGCCAAGCCCTTCTTCCCCTAACAGGTTTACCATTATTATGAACAGAAGGGCCTAAAATTACCAAAAATGAATATAAACAACTATCCAATATGCAACTTCTTAACATCTATGTAATTTACTGGAGTAATCTTTTCTACAAGCTTTACCATCATTAGCAAGAAAATTCCAACTAGAGAAGTATTGTTTTCTTGTAACAACAACAAAAAAAAATAATCAACTTTCATTTTATTTAATAGATTCATTACTACAGATCATTCACCTGAGAAACAATCTATACAATCACAAAGGATATAAAAATCTGAATCTTGCCTAAGAGTCAAAAGAACTGGAAGTGCTTCAGAATCACTTTTAGCTCAACAGTAATTTCTACAGCCAATTAAACAGTGGAACTGATGGACTCTGAGAATGCCATATGCTGCCCTCTGCTGAAAAGATGATCATTATGACTTGAGGTCTTAAGGTTGGAAGGTCTGACAGAAGGGAAAAGTAAGTGGAGGATCCTCTGATTTCAGGGATGTGGAAAATTCCTTTAGGGATAAAGGAAGACTAAATGCTCACCTGGGCAAAGAAAAATTTCACAGAACATGTGGTGTATATGTATAAATTATCTTGACAAGAACATGAAGTCAGCAAATTGGTTATTAGAAATATAACTATTGAGAATTATATTGATTATACTCATAAATGTCTTTAAAATTGCTACCTGTCAAGTAGTTTAGAACTAACATGTGGCTTACTTTAAAGACATTATAATATAATGAGAACAGTCTTTCAGAGTGAGAATACATTTTTTTTACCCTGTCCATACTGTGTTTATCCATTGATGCATACAAATGTAGATGTATATCTTTCAAAGTCTTTGAGAAAGTTAGCAACAATGCTGCTGTTAAATAAATAATACAATGTTTACACTCACTTTGGAAAACTTTTCACTTTCACATACTCTTATACCTTAAAAAAAAAAAAAAAAAGAGATCTACTCGGCATTTTTCTAATGCTTACTGTATCACAGCCCAAACAACAGATGCACAAAAAGGGAACAAGCATAAAAGAAACAGGCAAATTGTATGTTCTGTCAAATAAAACTATCTTTACGTTTCATGGAGCAACAGTCTGAAGATGGTATAATTGAAATTGTCAAGTAACAGTCTAAGTCTATGGTTTTAACTGAAAGAAAAAAGAAACATGCTTAAATATAATTATTTTAGTAATAATTTCTACTAAGCAGTAAGCAGTCACTCTGCCTTCTAAGGTAATGCAGTATTCCTGCACTACCGTACCATATAGCAGCAACATGAAAATTAAATGTTATCGCAGTGACAGTACAATCACGTTTCTACTTTTATCTACAAAACAAAATGTACCACCTAGAATAATGTATAAAATGAAGACTGAAGTTCTGTCACAGACCACATTTCACAGGATTTTATAAAAAACAGTTGTCCATTTAGCCTAGATTTCCTCTGCTAGACTATTTTGTTATTATGACTGTATACATAAAGTTTTCTTCTAAATATTGTCATCTCACTGGCAGCACACATACTCCATTATATGGCACTGGAGGTATAATATACACCAGAAATTCACACGTATATTGTTGTTCCCCGGGATGATTGCCATAGAAGAATCAGTGCAGTGCATTTTGAAGTAAAGTAATTGAGTGTACAATGGCAAAATTTCTCTTTAAATGATACACTTGATGCCTATTTCCCAGAGATGACAGGTATTAACTGGTGTTCAGTACCAGCATCATAGTATGTGATTTATCTTCACCCTATCTCTACCTTCATATATCTAACAGAATAGAAAGTGTTAGATTTCTATTAATGTTTTTCATTAAGATGTTGTCATTTTCTCTTATGTTTTGAAAATCAGGAATATTGCTTAATTTTAATGCATAATACTTTGATTTAAGACAATTCTACTACATGGCAATCAAGTGAAAAAAAGTTGATGGATTACCAGCAGCCATGTTTGGAATACTGTCATGTTTGATCACCCTAAGTGATACAGATTTGGTCAGACAAAATATATAGACATAACATATAATTAGAAGCTTTTACCTACACTATCAAGGGATGACACTTTTATATTAACCCAGAAATCAAGCTACTGTTGTTAAACAAGTTAATTGTAAAGAATAGTGCGTATAAATGTGAGCTTGATGGGGATGAAGGTCATCAGAAATCATGCAACAGCAGGAACTACAAAAATATTCTGGATGTTGCTGTATTACTCGTAACTATAAATAACTCAGTAGAGGAACAGAAATGAAAATACAGAAGACGGATTTAGGCCATTTTTGTGCCCTACCTCTGATGGCTCCTACAAAATTTCCAGTATTCATTAGAACAGCTGCATGACTGCCTTCATTTATCTATTGCTTCTCAGAAGCTAGGTGAAGCACAGAATAACCAGGAACCCCTTACCTATTTTAGCTTTGCACAGGTATAGGAAACTGAGGAATGGTTCAATCCACAAAACTGCAGACTAGGTGACCTTTTTTTAATCAAGGAACTAGAATGGTATTATCTATCCAAGATTTTACAGTTAAAAATTTGGGTACTTATTTGGAACAGCATTTACTAAAAATATAAATTTTGCCATAGTTCAAATAACAGTATCTATTGACAATCATCTAAATTTTTGTATACATACATTTTATACAGATAACTTACCCCCCATCTTGAAAATATGCCATCATATAACTATTGAGCTGTAGAAATAGAAGTTGTAATATAAAAAGCGGGCTTCCCAAACTGAAATCTGAAGGCGGATTGCTATTAATTTCTTAGTGGAAGGAATGGCATATTACAGTCAGGTTAAAACCAGCTTGCAGTTTAAGTCTGTGACATTCAAAGGTGCCACTGGATGGCATGGTTCTTGCCTGCAGGAGGGCAGTGGCAAGTCAGAGCCAATGCCAGTAAGGAGCCAGTGCTAGCAGCCTAACAGACCCTCAGTGACTCAAAGAAGAGCAGAACAGTCCAAAGGGAAAATGACTGCAGTTCTAGGGGAAACTAAATACCAGAAGCTGCACAGCAGCATTCTCTGAGATGTTCTCAGTGCCAGCTATTGGCTCAGGCAGAGTGAAAGTCTCCACATAGGCCTGAATAAATGACATCAGGAAGAAGGATATATTAAGAACTAGTGGCAGATAGAACTTGTAAAAGAGAATTTCTTCTAAAATCAAAACAGAATGAGATCACTTGCACTTTAAAAACCTACTAGCTCCAGGAAAGTTAACAGGGGTTCCATCCTGGATAACAGATCTTTTAAGAGTTGTCTCATGAAAAACACTGCATAAACCCCTACTTCTTCACAAAATCTCAAAAATTGAGATAGAAGAGTAATAGTCAAATTAAGAAGTGAAGAACAATCACAATAGAGTACAGAAGAATATAGAAATGCAACAATATATCTGTATCTATACAAATGCTGGAAAAGTAAAAATAAGGGATTTAAACTATTTTGATTCAAATAAGAAATTAACTTCATAGTTATATCAGAAACTTGATGGAAGAAGATAAATCAGTGAACACTACCACCAAATCACACAGGAAAGGCTGGTTGTGTTGGTGGAGTTGTATTGTTAAAAGTCACAGAAGTTTTAGAGTTAAATCAGATAAACAAGTTATGTGAATCAGGAATCCACACATGAACTGAGAATGCAAAGGCAGAAAATAATAATGGGAACATCTCATCTAATCTCCAGTAGATAACTAGCTGTCACATTAGTGCATGATTAGAACACTTAATCTTTAGTTCCTGTAAATGATTAGAGCATCTAGTGGCAAAATTTCCAAAAGGAGAAGTAATTATTGTCCTAACCATGACAGCACAAAGGATGTAGTTCACAGCATTACTTTCCAGGAGCTATGTCATGACAGCAACCATCTTATATTCAGTTTTAATAGTTTTGCAGAAATAAACAAACAAACAAACAAGAAGTTACTAATTTCAAATCAGGAAACTATAGAAAAAATAGTTTTATGGAAAATAAATGAAAGGGGACATCAAAAAGAGTAGGATACATGCAGTCATTAAGGAAACTAAAGGCCTTGTATTTAAGTGTCTGAGCAAATTAATTACACTATAAAAAGAATGACAAAGACCAAGAAAAAGTTATGACTATTACAGCATAGTAAGGGAGACCAACTGAATAATATAGGAAGATATCTTTCAGAAAAATAAGTTGTATTCAAATAAGTAAAACAGAAAAAAATCATAAACTTTGATTGTTTGTGCAAAAATCTAGACCAAAACTTTGAAGAGTAACTTGCAAAAGGCAGAAAATCCAATAACAAATGCTTTTTCAATTAGATGAGAAGCAGGGAGCATGACACAGTGCTTGTAGGAATTAAGGAACACTCAAAGAAGACAGAAAAAAAAAAAAATTAATTTTTAGATCCATAATCACTGTTGAGAAGGTTGAAGAGTTTTGCTTACCAGAATTTTTCTTTACCATCAATATTTTAAAGGGTCTATCTCAAACTCCAAATTTCTGAAACTTTTCAAAGTTCAGAAAGAAGTTCTAGAACAAAAAGGCCCAATCAATCAAGAGAGAAAGTAACAAACGTCCTTTCTACTAATTGATATTTGCCAGATGTTTCTAAATGATTCAACAATAACACAACTAAGCATGTTATGAAACCTCACTCTGAATTGCTTTGGCACTAGAGAACTGAAAAATAGCTAACATGACATGGATTTTTGAAAGGGGATTCCACAGGAGCCCAGCAGAAAAGCAGACAGGTAAGAACAATGTCCATACTAAATAAAGTGTTAATATTCTAAAAAATAGAATCAGTGGACAAATGAATAATTATGAAATAATAGAAAAGAATTTGTTTTTACAGAAACTTGTGTCTCACAAATCTATTAATTTTTTCTAACAGAGTAAATGTGTATATAGATGAGAGAGATTTTTTTTTAAATTTTAAATCTGCATTCAATAAGGTTGCTTATCAGAACTGCTTTAAAAAAAAAAAATTAAATTGCCATTCAATCCCATTCAGAAAAGTACCTGTATTATTACCTATGTATTAATAATGAATAATAAGGAGAAAGCAAAGGCAGTGAGGTAGATTAATCTTGGCTAAGAGACAAAATCCCACCCAGTCACTTGCTCTCCCTCCTCAGTAGGACTGAGGTGAAAACAGGAAGATAAAACAGGAATGAGAAAGCATATGGGTTGAGATAAAGACAAGGAGATTGCTTACTAATGAGCGTTGCAGGCAAAATAGACTCAGCTTTGGGGAAAATTAACTTAAATTATTGTCCATTAAAATAAAAATGTAATTATTAATTCAGGTAGTGGGAAACAAAAAGACAAACATTAAAAAATTACTTTTCCTTCTCGCATTCTCAGGCTCAACTTCACTCCTGTCCTCCAGACTTCTCTGCACCCCGAGCAGTGCAGAGGAGGATGGGGGGTTACAGTCAGTACACAGCAGTTCCTCTCTACTACTTCTTTCTCACACTTTCTCTCCAGTCTAGTGTGGGCTCTCCACCAACTGCAGCTTCTGCCAGGAAAATAATCTCCGGTGTGGGTCCTCCACAGGCTGCAGGGAATATCTGCTCCAGCACCTGGAGCACCTTCTCCTCCTTCTTCTCCTTTGACCTTGATGTTGTTTCTGCTGTTTCTTACTCTTTTTGCTCCCTTCTCCTCTCTTCATCTGGTATTTTCTGCCCTTTCTTGAATATGTTATCACAGAGGTGCCACCAGCTTGTTTGAGTGGCTCAGCCTTGGCCAGCTCTGTCCATTGCAGAGCCTGCTGGAACCAGCTGTGTAGGAACACACTGTCAGTTTTGACTGTGAAAACTGTAGAGTCTCACTGGGACCTGTATTGCAACATGTGCTGTTCAACAGATTCATACATGATCTGAAAGAAAGCTGAAAGACTACAAAGTTTGCTCACTTTGATAGTAAAGGTAATGGTTGTTTCAAATATCATGATACTGTGTGACCATGCAATTAAGAGGCAGACAAAAATTTGGCACAGTTATGAATTAATAAACCAAAAGAAGGATAATTCTGGCTTTACATACACAGTGATAGGCTCTGAAGCATTATAACTCAATAGTAAGACTTTGGAGTTATATCACTGCCTGGAAATATCAGAAATATGCTTAACAATAGTTTTAAAAAAAAAGCAATGAGAAAAATGCAAATTACTACGAAAGGAATACTGTCATAGTTTAGCCTCAGTTGCGGCCAGACTATGCAGTCTCTCTCTCACTCCCCCCACCCTCCAAGAGAATAGGGGAAGATGATACAAGAAAAATGGCTCAAGGTTTGAGATAAGGACGGGGAGAAATCATTAAAGTTACCATTATGGGCAAAACAGACTCAACTTGGGGAAAAATACTCATTTATTTTTAAAACTAGCAGGAGAATGAGATCAAGAACAAGATGACCTCCCCCCACCCCTCCCTCTTCCCGGCCTTAACATTATCTCTACTACCTTCCCCCCCTGCCGAGTGGCACAGGGAGGGAAGAGGGAATGGGGGTTACAGTCAGTCCATCACACGTTGTTTTACGCCACTGCTTCATCACTGGGGGAAGAACTCCTTGCATTCCTCCCCTGCTCCTTCGTGGGGTCCCTCCCACGGGCCACAGTCCTTCGTGAAACTGCTGCGGCGTGGGTCATCTCTTCCACGGGGTGCAGTCCCTCCAGAACAGCTGCCCCAGCGGGCCCTCCACAGGCCACAGCCTCCTTCAGGCCTCTACCTGCCCTGGCATGGGGTCCACCATGGGCTGCAGGTGGATCTCTGCCCCTCCGTGGACCTCCATGGGCTGCAGGGGGACAACCTGCTCCACCATGGTCTTCACCACAGGCTGCAAGGGAATCTTGGCCTGCCCCTCCTTCTTCACTGACCTTGGTGTCTGCAGTCCTTCCTCTCACAAGAAAAATTCTTCACAACAGGCTGGCACATGCCTCTCAGAATCTTTTTACGTCTCATTCACATCTCATCTCCTCTCCACTTCTCACAGCTGGGCTGGGCCGAGTTGGGCCCAGTCAGCTGCCTGGTGGGAGGCCAGAGGGTGAGGCCTGCAAGGCCCACAAGGCTCGTGCCTCCCCCTCTCTGCCCCTGCTCAGCTGCTTCACATCTTCTTGGTTTTTTTTTTCCTGTTTTCCCCTTCTTAAATACATTATCGCAGAGGTGTTATCACAGAACATTCTGCTACCAGTTGGCTCAGCCTTGGCCAACAGCGGGTCCGCCCTAGGCCCGGCTGAGTCCACCGAACAAAGGGGAGCAACTTGTGGCAGTTTCCTACAGAAGCTACCACCTTAGGCCCCCCCTCACTAAACAAAACCAGAACAAAAAAAACATAATGCTACAAAATAAATTAATAGTACAGCTCCAGTCTGAATATTGTGTATAATTTTGGTGGTCCTTCTTACCTCAAAAAGAATGCACTCTATTTGGAAAAGGTATAGAAAACAACAAAAAATTTATTAAAGTTGACACAATTTCTGTGCAAAGAATGACCGGGATTCTTTAGTCTAGAAAAGAGATGGGGACATAACAAAGTCCATATATGACAAGTGGCATTAAGAATATGAACTGGAAAGCATTTTTTATTATCTCTTCCAATAGAAGCTGTAGGAAACACTAAAGGAAAGTAGCTAACATGATTTGAAACAAACAAAAATAGGATAATTCTTCAAACATGTCATTAAATTATACCTCTCACCACAGAATCACAGATGCTAAATTTCACTCAAAAAATGATCAAAATATTAATGGGGAAACAAAAAATCTACCACAGGCTACTAAAAATAAAAATCCCTAATAAGAAAACTTCTATAATTCAGGAGATCTCTGAGCTCCAAATCATTTAAGCCATCAAAGGTATTCTAGGAAAGGATCACTCCTTGACCAAAACCTGCACAAATTAGATCAAAAATTTACATCTTGAATATAGAACTATGACTCAGTAGCTCAAACACAGCCAGTGACATTTCAGACACTTAGGGTATCTGGACCTGGGGCTGACAGACATGACACTAGAAGAAATCTGGGTCCTTCTGGAATAACAGCTGGAGGCTAGGTTGAATGTGGTAGGACATTTCAAATAGCAACAGACACGTATATTTTGTTTATTAAATCCTACCTTCTATGTTGAAAGAAGTGGCTCAGGTCTATAGAGACCCAAATATCAGTCATACCCTTTTCCAGTTATAAGTGTTTGGTAGCCAGGAAACACTCATACTTTGTATGTCAAAGCATCCTTGTTGGTGTCATAGTTAGTTGAAGAACCTCAGATAATTAATGTTTATTGTCACAGCCCTGCCTATCAGCAAACTCTAGCAGCTGATTTTTTATAACAATTACATCCAAATTACATCCATAGTGACCTACCCAGCTCTGCTGCGTACCACTTACATTTTTAAGTCCTGTTAGCATTTAATACTTTTCCAAAGTTTAGGTTTATAACAGAGAAGTAGTTATTTGCCACAGATGAACATTTCAACTTCAAATATCACAGTTACCTTGAAAAATTAATAGAACACTAGTGGGATTACATATCAAGCATTTAAAATAGATTTATATCCACCAATCCAGAAGAAATTCTGCCTCCCTGTACATTCAATAACAACACTGTGGTACTTCATGAGCATCCACTATTCTTTCCCAGGAAACTCCAGATTCATTTAATGCTCTGGATGAATCTGCTCTGATAGGAAGCCTTGACTGTAGGTAGAATTTTTATTTCATTTGCTGCAGCAGCTGGAAATTGTGTAATAAACAACTGCACAATTGAAAAGAAGGTATCATGATCAAAACAGATGATAGCTTCCCTGGAAAACCTGGATTGTGTCCTCCTGCTGCATGCCTTAATAACACTGATAAAGCACTTAAACCAAGCTTTTCTGAGGCATCATTAATTGTTCCAATTTATTTCTTAAATATCTTTTGCAGAAATGCTGATAACATAGCTGCAAATGTAATCCATAGGAGTTCCGCTTTCACTACAAAGACGTTAATATAAAGCAATGTTAAGTATTCTGAAAAACTAGGTTGTAAGTTTTTTCAATTTGCATATCCTGAATTACTTTATATGGATAACACCACTCTCTTTCCTCCCTCATTTCTCTAGAAGACTGTAAAAATAAAATAATAAAGATTATGAAGATTCCAATAGTGAGTGGCATGAAAATTTAGTAATTCAGTCTTCAGAGCAAAAATGAGCAACACAGAAAGTAGAAGGTTACATCTCAAACAACAGGCCAACAAAGTTGAAATACAGTTGTAACTGAGACCTGTATTTAATATGTACATATTTAAATTGCACAGACTGTGGTCTGGGAATAAGCACTGGAATTTGCTTAACTCACAGGAAGTGAAGAGTTCAAGACTGTCTGGTCAAGGAAAATGTAGTGGATGGACAGGAAAAGGAGTTTGGAAAGAGCATTCTGACAAAGAGACAAAGAATGTGGAGAAACCTAAGACTAGCTGGGCAAACACTGGAAAAAAGAAACAAGAAGAGGGTTGGGATAAACACTCATGCTATTTTAGCATCCATACTAATCACAAAGCCTCTGCCACAGGAGGGTATGGAAGGAAATTTGCTGAGACATCCGAAAAAGGTGAGACTGGACATGATTACGAACAAGAGTGGGAACTGGGAGAAGTCTTTGGAGTAAGAACTGGAGTGGCTACACAGGAAATCTGGAACTGTGTATGCAAAGCAGAAAGGAGATTTGACTAAGACAGTAAGCTTGCATGCATGAAGAGATCAGGTCCGTGCATCGTGATGAGAAATAGGCCATAATGGGAAGCTGCAGGAGTGAGTGAGGGATGTAAAAAGTCTGGATGACACCAAGACAAGGAATCATGGCCAAGGTGATATAAGTGGAACAGGAGATGCCAAGAAAATTGATATGAACTGGTCCAAAAAGTCCAAGCCACACTGATACACTTTCCTCCAAAGCCTGAAATCGAAACCAAGATTCTGGATGTTCTGTCCTCTGCTGTTCATAAGTATCTGTGAAATCCTACTGGAAAGCATGTTCCTTTCTCACATTCATCTGTGCAGTGGATGCATAGGCACATGAAATTCTTATCCCACTTATCTCTCAGTTTCAGCTTTTCAGCCTAAAAACAACTTCCAAAATGAGTCTTTTTTTTGCGATTACTTTCAATTTCATCCTCCAACTTCTAGTCAGTCTTGATTCCTTGGGAAATATTGTTCCTTTTCAAAAGACCAAACTATTTGCAATTGGCATATGATTCTGCCACAACATACATAATAACTTTATCTTAAACATCATCCATTTTCTAACCACTTCAATGCCTGTCTGTACTACTGGCATAAACTACACGCAAAGTTCTCAGAGATGGCATATTGTACTTCAAAATAAGTTTAAAATCCATTAAATCATAGTCTAAAAATTATTTAAGGCCCACCTTTTAAAAACTGCTTAAATATTCACTGTTCATCTACAAAAAGAACACAAATGTGAGAATATTTTTTAAAGAAATAGGAAATTCTGATTTCTTAATAGTAATCAGGAAAAATGAAAAAAAAACCTTGCATCATAATTGCCTTGGTGGCCAAGATACTTGAGAAGGGTGAGACCTCCTAGGTCAAAGTGATTCTTTGCCCTAGTTAAGATAAGGAATAAAAGGAGATATTCTGAAATACACTGCTGAACTCGTGCATCTACACAGCTTTACATGAAACACTTAAATATTCATGCTGGCAGAAATAAAATCACTCTGTGTCCATGTGATAAAACTATTCTCATGGAGAGTAGGAAATATTAAGTTTGTCTTTCCGGAGACAAAGGCAGAAAGTGAGCTAAGATCTCCCACATCTGGGCTGAACGCTCTGACCACTGAACTCTCACACAGAATGGGTATGGCAACACAATTACTGTTTACATCACCAGACTAGACCTTCCCCTTCTTACTAATTTCTTCTATTTGATCTGAAGGCTGCTGTTTGGATAAGCCATTCTCAAACTGTGATTTGCTTTAAGTAAACCAAAAGCGGAGACCCAAGACTGCATTTCAGTAAACCAAAACCACAGTCTTAGTTCTCTGCTTTTTGAAAACAAACTTCTCCTGGACTTAATAGCCTAAAAGGAACTTAGCATCAAGGAAGAATACAACAATGCCTTCAGCAAGAGTTACTGCATGTCTGATTCAGTGTCACCAGAGGTAACAATAGAGCTGTAAACGACAAACACCTAAAAGCTTACAATACAAGCTGTCAGGCAAAGAACTCCCTGCAGTTTTAGACCATCTGGATAGCTCAAATTTTTTCTTGATCTCAGTCAAAAAAAAGTATGTGAACATTGATGTAGAAACAGTGGAATCTCAAGTAGGAACAGAGACACTACTTTGCATCAGCTACTTCAGTATTCAAATAATGCATCCACAAGTCAAAAAAAAAAACATTGGTAAGTAGATAAGTATTTACAGTATAACCATCAAAGTACTCAAAATCATAACCTAAAGTGAGAGAATCAAGAAATTTCACCTCCTTAGTATAATGAACAACTAATTACAGTCTATACATATATACATAGGAAGATAAACAGTCTCACAGACAGAGGCAAAATAAGACCCAGGGGCTAGAAACCGAAGACAGACACACTTAGATATAACAGGATCCTTAACAATAAGGAGTACCTCACTGAAAATTGTGGTAGATACTCCCATTTTCGAAGTATGCTTTTAAAAAAGCAAGGTAAAGTTTTGTTTTATCTTTAGAAAGACATGACCTAATTCAACTAGGAAGAAACTAAGACAGTCATGAGGTCTCTGTTGTACAGTATGCCAGGCTAGATGATCACAGTACTCCCTTCTGGCTTTTTAATCCATGAAACTGTGTACATTTCCATTTCAATGAAACTGCATCTTTCAATGAGCATTTTTTAAAGGAACAGCTCTCTGGTGAGCTCTAGTTATGCCTTGAAGGCATAGCACTGTTTTGGGGGAGGCTTGTGAAAAACTTCTGGATAGCGCAATATGGTGTTACTCTGAAAGCATTCCGTTTTTTCCAAGCCAAAGCTGGGACCAAGAATAGTATACAGTAGAATCTGCTTTGTTTAACAGATTGATTTTAAAATTAACTCTTTGCAGCATCATCCTGAATCAGTTTATGTGCTTGGTTCCATCATCATTGCACAAATTTCACACTGGCTTGACATCTGCCAAAACCATATCTGGTTTTGTTTACCAGATACTTTCTCTTAAATCACTACAGAAAAGGGAGTCTAATGTAAAAGCCTAAAACTGCAACATGTTTGGATCAGAACTTCTAACTTAGTTTCCTCAAAAAGGAATTTTATTTTTGTGCATCCAACTACTAGAAGACCTGAACCAGCATAAGACAGACACCATTGGGCAATTCCCACAAAATATTTCTTATTGCAAGACAAATCACTAGGGTAGACACAGCCTTCAGAGATCCTCTGGCTATGGCAGTCTAACCAGTCCACTATTTTCCCTCTGTGTTAAACCATCAGTCTGTAACATTAGAGAGACAGTAAAATATTTTTTTAGAATCCAACTCACTATAGGATTTTGAAGTTTTGAAGTCAGTGATTTTGACAGTTAGCAATAAATTCATAGAATCACAGAATCATAGAATGGTTAGAGTTGGAAGGGGCCTTCAAAGGTCATCTAGTCCAACCCCCCTGCAGCAAGCAAGGACATCCCCAACTAGATCAGGTTGCTGAGAGCCCCGGCCAACCTGGCCTTGAATGTTTCCAGGGATGGGGCATCCACCACCTCTCTGGGCAACCTGTTCCAGTGTTCTACAACCCTCATTGTAAAAAATTTTTTCCTAATATCCAATTTAAATCTACCTCCCTCTGTTTTAAAACCATTACCCCTTGTCCTATCACAACAGGCCCTACTGAACATCCTCTCCCCATCTTTCTTGTAGGCCCCCTTGAGGTACTGGAAGACTGCTATAAGGTCTCCCCAGAGACAATTCAACCTAACATTTTCAGTATGGAGCACAGAATGTTACTTTCTCATATCTATTTCATCTTATTACAGTAGTTTCCTTTTCATTAATATCTTCCTGTGATTTTTATTCTCTCATTTCAGGTGTATAAGGAGTTAGCGAAAGAAAAAAAAAAAAAACAACTGAAGATAATTCTGACTGCTGACACACAGAACTAAACTGCAGATCCTTTACATGAATTTAATTTTTCTGCAGGTAATGCAATGAAATGGACAGACCTCCAAGTTCAATGACATAATATCAGCTTAAACACAGGTTCCCAATGAACATAGTGTATAAAGACTTAAAACACAAGCATATCTTAAAGGTAGAGAGGATAATCAGAGTAGCATACTACCTTTTGAAAAGATCTCATTATTTTGTGATTTAATCTCTGTCTGAAATTTGTATGTGTTTGTGCACTATAATCACATTTAACCTTGAGAAAATCCTGCATCTGGTACATGTTTTCAGCAGGGAGCCCTTATACTTGTAAATTTGAAACCCAGATTTGACTCTATACTTGCTGTGATGCCAACAACGGCTCATGCAATTATTTGTCTGCTTTTAGCTTAGTGTTTGTGAATAACTTCTTATACTAGCTATCAGCTGTTACCTTTTTGTTAATATTTTTCATCATCCTGTCTTTAGAGGTCACTGTGATAGAAAGGACAAATCATATAGAAAATATCTGCAGTTATTAATAAAGAGTTTGAAAATAATGCCATTTCTTTTTCATTGTTTCATCCACAATGTTACCTTTCACAGTCTGACCTCAAATGTGTAACGATACCTGATGAGAGCACAAGAATAGAAACAACCACATGTTTCTTCGTAATTGCTGTTTGTCAGTCATTTCTTCAGCATTAACAACATTCCAGACAACTCAAGGTCAACTCTATCTTATGCTAAGGGACAAAGCCCTCCTTATCAAAAGAAATGGGCAAGGCAACAAAATCCATTGCCAACTTTCAGATGAGTGCTTGATTCTGGCTTAGTTTTGTGCCCATGACTAAGGAAAGTAAAGCCACTGAGAATATTCTAGCAGTATAAACTGGCAATCAAAGCAAGAGAAATTATCACTAGTAGTATTTTCCCCTTTTATACATGCACAATCAACTCTGTGTTTGCACAGTATTTTAATACAGAGTTCAACTAGTGCCCTGAGATGATCTTCTCTATAAACTTGACCTTAATAGAGTTCTAGAGGACATTTATATGAATACAATTCTCTGTCAATATCTAGAGTGCTTTAAAATGTATAAAGTTTCATTATATATATCACCAAATTTCCACCTTCAATCTTACTAAATTCACTATTGAAACTGACAAATATTAAGCTAAAAATAGATTAAATAAGATCATGTTACAGATTTGGTGTAATACCCTTACTAGGCTCATAAGGATTGAAGAATGCAGGTAAGTATTGTCTTAGTAGAGGTGCATGTGAAAGAAACAGAATCAGGAGGAAACCAATTAGAGAGAGTTTTGCAAAGAAAGTAGCCAGATATCAACAACCACAAAGACAGCAATAATATATCAGAGAGATGTAAACAGGAATTATTGTTTGCCACATTTAGCAAGTGGTACATAAACCTGTAGGAAAGAAAGTTCTATAGTTTGATTTCCCTTAAGCTAAAGGAAATGGGATTTTATTTGTTCTTCATAATTACATACGTTTTAACAGAAAATAACTCATTCTCAATTTCTTACAGGGAAAATGAAAACAAACCCACGAAACAGCTATCAGCTCAGGTTAGAAAGGCATAAAAGTAGAATATAGCTTTGTTCAAAACCAGAAATGCCATTTAAAAAAATCTTTAGATTGTTTTTCATGAGAAAAAGTTTCAAATTTAATATATAATGAACTATTCACCTTTCTGTTAAATAGTAAAGGACAAGATTAATGTATTCTAATCTTTTGAAGGAAGATTTAAAAGAAAGATTTAGAAGGGTCTAATGCTATGAAGCAATTGGCAAGAACATCAGTTGACCTTATGCACCAATTGTTTCATCTCTTTTGGCACCAAAACTGTTTTTCTTCAGTTTCACAATATGACCTATGTCCCACTGCCAAAGTAGTCCTTGACATTAAGAAAATTAATTCCGGTGGCAGCAGATTTTAGGGCATCAAAAATGGCAGATTCAACATCATCAGTCTCATGAGCAGTAGACTACGCTGATGGAATTTTCCCAAAAAAACTGTTCACCATCAACCTACTGTTCCTGATAAAAAATGAGTGATGTTGCTTCTCTGTTGCTAAATGACAGGCAGACTGATTAATTCTAAAAGTGGTTAAAATGTCTCTGGTTTTTTCCTAGCTAAAGAATGATCGGTAACAAAGACACATTTCTCAACAGGAAGACATCAACTAATGAAACCTGACACCATGCTAAACACACTGTTATAAATACGCTATGAAGTTTTACAGAGATTCTTTAAGTGATAAGTACTACAAGCTTTGCTCAGTCTGAGTTCCAAGTTTAGAATTATGATGTGCAGTAACCAACATTGTTTGGACTCCATACAACAGGTTTTAACTCTTGTCATGATAATAATTCAGTCTATAATTAACAGCCAGATTAACTCTCAGCTCCCAGTCTGTTCCATGTATGTAAAAAAAAAAAAAAAAGACATTCTGATGTGGGAACACCCAAGTGTCAAGGTATCACTAAAACTTAGTAATGTAGTACAATAAATGTGTAACATATAAAATATGCTGGTTATATTGACAGACTGTTTAATTTATTGTGAAGTGACAGTCTGCCTAACAGAATCCCATTGTCTAGAGCTATTTGAGAAGTCATGGCAGTCTGGTGAGGTTCCTGATGACTGGAAAAGGGGAAACATAACCCCATTTTTAAAAAGGGAAACAAGGAAGACCCAGGGAACTACAGGCCGGTCAGTCTCGTCTCTATGCCTGGCAAGATCATGGAGTAGATTTTCCTGGAAACTACGCTAAGTCACGTGGAAAATAAGGAGGTGATTGGTAACAGCCAACATGGCTCCAGTAGGGGAAAATTGTGCATGATCAATTTGGTGGCCTTCTATGATGGAGTTACAGCATTGGTGGACAAGGGATGAGCAACTGATGTCATCTACTTGAACTTGTGTAAAGCATTTGACATTGTCCCACACAAAATCCTTGTCTCTAAACTAGAGAGACATGGATTTGATGGATGGACCACTTGGTGGATAAGGAATTGGTTGGATGGTTGCACTCAAACAGTTCCAATCAACAGCTCAATGTCCAAGTGGAGACCAGTGACGAGTGGTGTTCCTCAGAGACCAACGCAGTTTAATACCTTCGTCAGTGATATGGACAGTGGGATAGAGTGCACCCTCAGCAAGTTCACTGACAACACCAAACTCTGTGGTGCAGTCAACACACTGGAGGGAAGGGACGTCATTCAGAGGGACCTTGACAGGCTGGAGAGGTGGGCCCGTGCCAACCTCATGAAGTTCAACCAGGCCAAGTGCAAGGTCCTGCAGCTGGGTCATGGCAATCCCAGGCACAAATACAGGCTGGGCGGGGAATGGACTGAAAGGAGCCCTGAGGAGAAGGACTTGGGAGTGCTGGTGGATGAAAAGCTCAACATGAGCTGACAATGTGCACCTGTAGCCCAGAAAGCCACCGGCATCCTGGGCTGCATCAAGAGCAGCGTGGCCAGCAGGTCAAGGGAAGTGATTCTCCCCCTCTACTCTGCTTGTCTTGAGATCCCACCTGGAGTACTGCGTCCAGCTGTGCAGCCCCCAACATAAGAAGGACATGAACTTGTTGAAGCAAGTCCAGAGGAGGGCCACAAAGATGATCAGAGGCCTGGAGCACCTTTCCTATGAGGACAGGCTGAGAGAGTTGGGGCTGCAACTCCAGGGAGACCTTAGAGCGGCCTTCCAGTACCTAAAGGGGGCCTACAGGAAAGACAGGGAGAAATTCTTCAGGAAGGCCTTTTCTGGAAGGACGAGGGGTAATGGTTTTAAAATAGAAGGAGGTAGATTTAGGTTAGATATTAGGGAAAAAAAATGTATGATGAGGGTGGTGGAACACTGGAACAGGTTGCCCAGAGAGGTGGTGGAAGCCCCATCCCTGGAAACATTCAAGGCCAGGTTGGATGGGGCTCTGAGCAACCTGATCTAGTCGAAGATGTCCCTGCTTGTTGCAGGGGGGTTGGACTAGATGACCTTTAAAGGCCCCTTCCAACACAAACTGTTCTATGATTCTATAATTTGACCATGTAATCACTAAAGATCTTAGTGTTATATGTAAGGGAGTACAGACAACCACAAAATAGGAAGGATCAAAAAGATGACAAGACAAACAGAAGAGAAAAAAAGATTTAGAGAGAACAAAGACTGAAACAACATTACCTTTAAAATTTCTTGCTTGTATTAAATTTAATGCTTTTGAAGTTTTGTTTATCTACATAGTACTAAGGGAAACATACGCCCGTAACTCTACATATTATGACTGTATTGCTTCTTTCTGTCACTTTTCTGCTTGGGTCCCCAATTTATGGCAAATACATGCTTAATTTTAACGTGTATGCAGTTGCAATGAAGTCACAATGAGGTGTTTGGTATACAAGTGGTTTTTATATATAGTCCTTTCTGAAGAAATCATCATTTCACATCTTTACACAAATATCTCCTACAGTAAAGTATTGATTTAGCGTAGGATATTCAGGCACTTTTATGCATATATTCAATAGTTTAATAAATTAAACAACATGAGTAGTATGTTTATATTGCACTGTTAATCAAGTATAAAAATAGAATATCTTCTCTAAGGACAATTATATAATAATTGTCTTACTTTCTCTTGTGGAAAAAAGATTATCCAAAATACTTAAGTTTTCTATATTTCTGTTGAAACTTCTATTAGAAAATTCCTGCAGAAACAGTTAATGTAATGCTGCTATCCTAGAGTAAAAGGAGATACTTGCTCAGCAGGGTGCCAATATTGCAAAGGGAATATAGATTTCTCTACATTGCCTTTCCCACCATTCTTTAGAAGTACATAATACAACTACCTGATGGCATACACAGTGCATTCAGTATTTTGAATGGGAGGAATAGAAAACCTATGCAGTCCCAAAAGTGTGATTGAGCCATGTGATGCAGTAGTGTGTATTGCACTGGTAACTGCTAATAAAAAGGTTTAAAGTCCTCTCTAGTCTCTGGTAATTTGTTAAACACAGTAAGGATGTATCAGAATTCTTTCCTTGACTGCTCATTCACAATTACAGCATTAATCACAGCACACCTAAAGCTATAGGATTAGATTTTTCATCTCCAAACGTTTTGCATTTACAAATTTATTCTACAGCTAGGCTAAGAGGCCACATGAGAGATGCGTAAATGATCACTAGAAACATCTTGGTGCTCTTATTGTCTTGTATGTCAGCTGGATACCAACAAAGAAGTCAACAGTGAATTAAGTACTTACACTTTTATTCATTATAGAATATCTAATTATGGTGTGCTTAAAATATGTACAGCTGTATACCTCTCATTATTTAAACAGATTGCTTTTTCATTGGTGTCAGTGGTTTTTTGAGACACTGAATATAAGAAAATAATGCAAAATTTTGGGTTCCCAAATATGTATTCCTTTTATCACATTAAAATATGAGATAATTCTGAGTCTGTTTTTAAGATGTGGGAATGCTACAGAACTAACATTGAATTTAATCCAGTCATGGGGTGGCTTCCCAAATAAAGGTGCACTGACTTATAGCAGTGATTAAATATTCTTGTTTTTATGGAAAACATGCACTGGAACTAAACTGCACACTTAATTTTTTTCTAAAATAAATCTAACCAGAAGCAGGAAGTAGACTTACTGCTTCTGCAAGAGTATTTTCAAAGTGGATTTGAAGAACTAAATTTTTCTCTCAGCAATGCTCGGCTAAGATAGTAGGTAGAGAACAAACATACCTTGGAATACATTGCCTCAAACCTTTGGTGTACATGATACTTAATCTAGTTTTCCTGTGCTTATTTACTCCAAAGGAAATAATTAAAAGATATTTCCTCTAAAACCTAAACAACATTACTTCACTACTAAAACCAAGTTATATAGCCCTGTATTGCCAGTGCTTGTTATCCAAAATTATTTAGAAATATATGATCAGAAATAGTGAGTTAAAGGGAACATGTATTAACTTCAGCTGAATTTACAGAATTGCAGACTCACTAAGTGGATGAGGGAAAGGCTGTGGATGTTGTCTACCTAGACTTTAGTAAAGCCTTTGACACCACTTCCTATAGCATTGTCGTGGAGAAACTGGTGGGTCGTGGCTTGGAAAGATGTATGCTTTGCTGGGTGGATGGGCAAGTCCAAAGCATTGTGGTGAATGGAGTTAAATCCAGTTGGCGGCTGGTCACAAGTGGTGTTCTCCAGGGCTCAGTATTGGGGTCAGTTCGGTTTAACATCTTCATCAATGATCTGGACAAGATGATTGAGGGCACCCTCAGTAAGTTTGCAGATGACACCAAGTTGGGCAGAAGTGTTGATCTGCTTGAGGGTAGGAAGGCTTTACAGAAAGACGCGCTGGACTAATGGGCTACGGCAAACTGTGTGAGGTTCAACAAAGCTAAGTGCTGGGTCCTGCACTTTGGTCACAATAACCCCATGCAACGCTGTAGGCTTGGGGAAGAGTAGCTGAAAAGCTGCCCCGCGGAAAAGAACCTGGGGGTGTTGGTCAATAGCTGGCTGAATACGAGCCGGCAGTGTGCCCAGGTGGTCAAGAAAGCAAATGGCATCCTGGCTTGTATGAGAAATAGCATGGCCAGCAAGGCTAGGAAAGTGATTGTTCCTCTGTACTCAGCGCTGGTGAGGCCACACCCCAAATACTGTTTTCAGTTTTGGGCCCCTCACTACAAGAAAGAAATTGAGGTGCTGGAGCATGTCCAAAGAAGATTAATGAAGCTGGTGAAGGGTCTAGAGCACAAGTCTTATGAGGAACAGCTGAAGGAACACAGGTTGTTTAGTCTGGAGAAAAGGAGGCTGAGGGGAGACCTTATCGCCCCCTACAACTACCTGAAAGGAAGTTGTAGGAAAGTGGGAGTGGGTCTCTTCTCCCAAGTAACATGCGATAGGACAACAGGAAAAGGCCTGAAGTTGTGCCAGGGGAGGTTTAGACTGGATATTAGGAAAAATTTCTTCATCAAAAGGGTTGTCAAGCCTTTGAACAGGCTGCCCAGAGAAACAGCGCAGTCACCATCCATGGAGGTATTTAAAAGCCATGTAGATGTGGCACTTACGGACACACTACTGAAAGCCCTACTGAAGTCTACTTAGACAATGTCCACTGCTCTTCTCTCATCTACCAAGCCAATAATTTCATCATAGAAGGTTACCAAGTAGTTCAAGTATGACTTCCCCTTGGTGAAGCCATACTGACTACTCCTAATCACCTTCTTGTCCTTCATGTTCCTGGAAATGATTTCCAAAATTAGCTATTCCATCAGTTTCCCAGGGACTGAGGTGAGCCTGACTAGTCTGTAGTCCCCAAGGCCCTCCTTCTTGCATTTCTTGAAGACAGGAGTGGTGCTTGCCTTCCTCCAGTCCTTGAGCACTTCTCCCAGTCACCATAATCATTTAAAAACCATTGAGAATGACCTCACAATGACATCTGCCAGCTCCCTCAATACTCGTGGATGGATCTGATCAGGATCCATGAACTTGTGCATGTCCAGTTTGCTTAAGTATTCCCTGATCTGGTCCTCTTCCACCAAGGGTACCTCCTCCTTGCTCCAGACTTTCCCTCTGGTCTCTGGGGTCTGTCATTTCTGAAGGCCACTCTTGCTAATAAAAGACTGAGACAAACAAGGCATTCAGTATCTGTGCCTTTTCCATGTCCTGTGTCACCAGGGCCCCTGCCCCATTCAGAAGTGGGCTCACATTTTCCCTGGTCTTCCTTTTGCCCCTTATATACTTACAGAATCTCTTCTTGCTGCCTTTGGTATCCCTTGCCAGCTTCAGTTCCAGGTGAGCCTCGGCTTCCCTGACTACATCTCTGCATAATCAGACAGTGCATCTTTATTCCTCCCAGGTTACCTGTCTCTGCTTCTACCTTCTGTGTGCTTCCTTTATAAGTCTGAGTTTTGCCAGGAGTTCATTGCTGATCCATGCAGGCCTCCTGACATTTTTGCCTGACTTCCTGATCATTAGCTTTTGAGCTTGGAGCTTGTGTTCCTTGAATACTAACCGGTTTTCTTGGGCCTCTCTTCCCTCCAGAGTGTTATTCCACAGGACTCTTCCAAGCAGATCTTTAAAGAGGCTAAAGACAGCTCTCCTGAAGTCCAAGGAGTTCTAACTCATAAGCTCTCAGCTGGCTCATCATTCATCTATAGAAGAGCTCCATGCATTCCAGCTGTTTTCTCAGCAACTCCACCTCCCTATCTTCCTAGTCTGTCTTTCCTAAAGAGCCTGTATCCTTCCACTGCAATCATGCAAGTCTTCTCACCACATCTCAATGATCCCAACAAGATCATAGCCCTGCAACGGCACAAAGATCTCTTAACTTCTCATGTTTGTTCTCCACACTAGTGTACAGGCACGTCAGAGAGGCAACTCAACATGGCATGCTGGTTTCTCAGAAAGGGTCTGGGTTTTTCTTTCCATAATGATGCCTTGTAGGCACTTCCTTGTTTACACCCAAATGTTGGAGATGACCCCACTTAAGCCTTGTTTTGTTGATTTTGTGCTCCTTTTCATTCACATCACCCCAGGCTTTTTGCTGTCAACCCTGACCGTCACTCCTTTACAGGGCTGCCAGTAACTCTTGTCCTCTCCTCCCAGTGTGGCTAGTTGAAAGCTCTCTTTACTAGGTCAGACATCCTGCTGGTAAAGATACTGTTGCCCTGCTTACAGGGTTGGATTGCCATCTCTTCCAAGCAGATGCTGATCCTCAAGCAGGGTCCCATGGTCATAGAAACTAAATCCTGTTGCTACCAACAGCTCCGCAATCAAGTGTTGACATGCAGTATCCTTACACTCCTTCCACGCAAGATTGAGAACAACACTTGGGCACCCATATCTCTAACTGTTACCTCCAGAGCTCTGTAGTCAGTTTTGATACTCTGCAGGTTACCCCTGGCAGTATCATTGGTGCCCATATGGAAGAACAACAGGAAGTAAGAGTCATAGGTCTGGAAAAGCTTTGGCAGTCTCTCTACAATGTTCTGGACCCAGATCCAGATCCCAGGGAGCAGCAAACTTCCCTAAATGACAGGTCAGGTTGGTAGATGGTTGCCTCCAAACCTTGGTGCATGGAGTCGCCTACTACTATCACTCATCATTTCTTCCTGATGGTCTTGCATAGCTCAGGGTCAGTTGGCCCAGATGTTTTACTTGAAAGCATATCTGGTTCCTCCTGAGCTTTGAGGTATTTCTTTTTTTTCTCCTGCCAATGTCTGAGTGTTTTCTGCTGGTGGGTATTCAGTGTGCAACCACATTCTTAACTCCAGAATTAATACATCTAACATTCCACTTGCTGATTAGTTCATCTCCTATAGCAGGTACAAAAAGTTGCATTTTTCTTTTAGAGAAACTACATCTCAGATTATGCACATGGAATATATTTAATTTTTGAACATTATTGATTAACAAGGATTTATTAGGACACTTCCTGTATAATACTGACACTTTGAGTAACAGTTATTATGATTTATGATTTTTATAAAAGGGCTCAGATTACTAGACAGGCATTCATTATGAGGGTGTGAAAGCAACTGAAATAAACAAAATACTTTAAATATATCCAGTATCACAAACTTTGTTTTGTACATTGAGCATTCTAAAGAATTAATGCTTGATATATAAGCCAATTAGACAAAAAGAACTATTCAATTCACTTCATAATAAATATATTTTACTCAAAGTGCCCTTGAAAGCAACTATACACATTCCGAGTGTTCCTTCCTATGTACTCTCTAATCCTTGCCAATGAAATTAGTCTTTATTGATTTCCTAGCTCACTAACAAAAATGTCAAAATAGAAGAGATAAATGAAAATAGTACTGACCTGAGTTTTGTACTTTCTGTTCCTCTTTACATATATGACAATTTTATTCATAAGGTAGTTTTTTGTACTTTTTTTTTTTCTTTTAGATGTTCCAGTCTGTCTAATGCACTATTTAAAGCATATCAGGATCTCACTACAGTTTTTAGTATTACCTGCTGATATTTGTCTTTTGTTAGTTTAATGCAAAGGTAGGTCACACAAAACTTCATCATACTCCAGATATCAGTGTGAGATCATCTTCCAAATTTAAGGTTTCTTCATCACGCGTACATTCCACATCCCAGCAGGCAATAGCAAGTGTAATCTGTATGGCAGCCATCTCCGCTAAAGCCAGAGAAATGAGTAATGATTTCTAGAAGTAGTATGGCTATAGGAATACTGAACACATTTTTTCTGGCTTCCCTCAATGTGGGATGTCAAAGAAAATTTCAAGTACAGGAAGTCCTGTCATTGATTAAAATAATAAAGCTATAAGCAGTAGAATCAGATTGAGTACGTTGTTCTGGTGTGCAAAGACCACTGTATTTTAGGATCTCTCAATTCTGGGATTCAAATTCTTTTACTTGGTCCCAATTCTATTTTTTAATTGCACAGCTGAAGAAAAGAAAACAACAAACCAACCAAACCCCTCTTCATATTCTTATTTCCCTTTTAAGTTCTTCTAAGAAAATCTGTTATTTGGTCCAGAGTTGCACTGCTTTGCTTATGCAAAATTTTGTAAATTTTAGGGATATACTTATAGGTAAAATAGCGAAGGAAGTTTAGTGAATCTTTGAATATAGCCTCTTTGGAATACTTCCTCCTTTTTTTGGTCACTTTTTAGCACAAAGTAACAAGTTTTGTTCTACATTTGTAGGTGGACTCTGATTTTTCTTTAATTAAGAGAATTATCCATCGATCAAGAAGCTCATGAGATTATTTTAGATTTTAATTGTAGGTCATATATGATACCAAGTAGATAAGAAGAGGAAGTATCTAATAAAAAATTATTGAATTACTTCCTTTTAAATAGAATTATTAAGTGATGTCACAATTACCTTACAGTGTTTACCTTAAAACTTTGTAGCATTTGAGAACAGAGAAAGATGTGCAAATAACAATAAGAAAAATGCATGCTATTACAATATGAATTATAATCCTGTCTGAAAATTCTTCTGATTTTTGGTCACCTGAAGTCAAAAATGAGAAAGGAAAGGTAAAAGAAGAGCAATTAACAGACTGGACATAGGTGAAAAAAGTGTTAGTTACTAATCTATTATGCAACTGAGAAAAATAGTATTACTTAGAATGAAACACCGGACACAAGAATTGGTAAAACAGTTAAATATAATAATAGAATTAAAAAATAAATACTAAAAGGGGCCTTGAAAGGTCTCCTAGTTCCTCTCCTTACCTGTCACAATAACAGATCAATCAGAATTTAAATAGACACATCACCAAAAAAAAAAAAAAAAAAAAAAAAAGCTGTAGCTTTCCTGGCTTAAACCAAGACAAACTTTTAAGAAGTGAATCCAGACTAAAATTGACTAAATTTAATTATTCAGTGTTAACAAGATCCACATTTTTATGATACCATTCTATCAAATATCTCCATATCATTTAAAGAACAATTATAAATAAACTTTTATAAACGCACTTGCAAACTGTGCTTCAGATCACATTCTTTGACACTTGTTCCGTTATTCCCCAGTATACAAGAATGAAATCTACCATTGCACAGGGAGATACTACTCTTCTGTAATACAATACATTTTCTGGTTACTAAATGAAGTAAGTCTGACTGGCTGGTTTCAAAAACTGACATATAAAGAGGGACTTTCTAGCATAATAAATTAAAAAAAAAATTAAGGATAAGTACCAGAGCTATGCCAGCCAGTGTATAAAAAAATAGTTTCAGTCTGAATTTAAAATTAAGCACTTCACCAAATAAAGTTGTACGTTTTCACATTTCAACTGCAGAACAGCTATGGCACAGAGTACTTAGGAAAGAAGAAAGATGATGCAACCTCACTGGCATCAAACCTGAAACTCAAAGACATTATTTTAACAGATCTGAAAAAATGTGCAAAGGGACAGAATATGAACACCTATAAAACAGTTTCTGGAGGAAAAAAAAAAAACCAACCTATTGTTTATGTAAAGCCAGTCAGTGTTTTCAAAATGGAAAGACAAAAAAGGTAAAACATCTTTCAAACACTAAAACAAATGACAGTACCAAAACCTCCTAATGATATGCTAAAGAGAGACACCTAATGGATAAGGAAAAACCAGCCAAACTCCTAAGCTTACTGGCAATTTTGACAAACCATTTAATAGCAGGAAATGGCATATTAGATATGACAGATTTCTCAGCCCCTTAGAGCTTCTGATCTGAAAAAGGAAATCCCCAAAATAGCCAATACTCAGATTTCACATGGTAATTGTCTTGAGTATTATCCATCTTCCCTTCATGGACATGCATACCATTTTCAGTTATTAGTATTTGCACAGAATACTCTGTTTCTCATTCGCTATCAGATAACAGACTACTACATCTGTTACATACTCAACAAGTAATATACCTGAGAAATATTTAATATGTAACTCATTTCTAAAAGCTGGGGGCTTGAGAACGAACAGTAACGTATGATCAACAAGTTTTTCCTGATTCACAAGATCATAACCTGAGAATCTTATAAAGCATTGACAATCAAAGAATTGAAATGAAAAAAAAAACTTATTACAGCAGAATTATTCTTATGAAAGGGAAGGGAATAAACACACAAGCACATACACAAAAAAAAGTTAAGTATACAAAAAATATAAAGTACATAAAAAGCCTCTGGCTTTCACTTTGGAAATAGACTGATAATAGTCTTAATCCTGGAATAACGTTTTCATTCTTCCAAATGGATCAAGCAAAAGACGATACTGAATGGAGTCAGAGCTCTCTAGAAAACAGCAATGTAACCAACTATACACAAACACATGCACATAGACCTACAAATGTGTATAATTGGCATATATTCCTGCATGTACACACACTTGGAAAAAATGAGGTCTTGCTACTTTTTTTCCAAGAACATACCAATAAGTCTGAGTCACTTCCCAAAATTGCCACACCAACCAACTTGCAAGTTGCTCTTTAAACAGTTTCTCATTCATGCTGCAGTATTGACTTTACACCAATCCTGTATCAAATACGGAAACTTGGGTCTTAAGGTTCCCATCTAAATTTCCCAGAAAAAATAGCGAAGCACCTTCAAGAAGCAGGCCCAGGAACTCCTACATCAGGTCTCAAGTCTGCTCCAGCTCTTACGGTATTAAGATAACTGAGAATTTAATAAGTTATGCTTCAATCAGAATTATTTACTTTTCTGCAAAAGATTTCATTGTCTGGATTCACAGAACATCACATAAATGGGCTAATGATATTCAAGAATGAAAGCTCAAACTAGATTTAAATATTTCCCATTAGAACAAACTTTGCAAACTTTTTTTTTCCACTGTTCCTTCTGATTCAAAAAAATTCAGACTTTGACAGACTAAAGTGGTTATTTGTTTCTAGGTGTTGAAGCATCTGAAACCGGTAAAATCTCAATACAGATTAAAAGATTTATGGTTATCACCTTTCAGTGTATCTGATCTTCAAGCCCACAGCAAGAAGCCAGGCTGGAAGAGCTAGAAAAAAAAAACACTCAAAGAGCAAATAGAGTAATTGTAGCAAGAATACAATCTTATTTCTTAAGTCATAATGTTAAAATTATTTTTAAGAAAAAACTGGAAACTAACAGAAAGCTTAGATTTCATTAAGTAAAACAGACTCTCCATTAAAGTCCAAATAATACTTGGTTTAAAAAAGCAGTGAAAAAATATAAGTCCACTCAATGATTTCCAGAGAAGAAAACATTAGTCAATCACTTCCACTGATAGAAGACATAAGAAAAGTATCATTTTTCAAATGCACATTGGCCAAGAGCTTGAACTTGAATTATTTTGTTCTGTAACTAGAAAGATTATAGTATTCTCTTTATAGAATAAATAGAACTAGGGTAAAAGCTTCAGTCAAACACAACTGACAACAATCAGAAGAAAAGATATTGCAAGAATAATCACAGAAAATGCAAAAGTATGTAAGAGTGCTGTTTTTTTCTTGGTAAATTAATTTCAACATATAGTGTATAAAATACTTCCCCAAAACAATTTGTAACTGCCTGTGATACTGTAAAAGGAACATTTGTTTAAGTGTTGCTTAGGTTAAGAATTCTAGAAAATGTGAACAATCTGGAATATGAACAAGTCTTGCATGTAAAGTTTTATTACTCACTATAAAATCTACACATGCCTGTATCAATGAATCCAATTCTAAATAAAACACATTTTTCTGCCTGTTCTTCTAGGGCTACATTGTAGGCAGTGCTTGCATATTTACCTGTATAATTACAATACTCTTCAGCTCTGAATCTAAACTTCTATAAAATCTCTAAACTTCTATATAAAATATAACCATACAAAATAATACTCAACACTTAAAATCTGATTCTGCATTTGGATCTACTGACATGTATTTCTGAATGTATGGAGTGTCATTCTCTTTGATGGGTCAGGTCTGGTATGTGAATTTCAATTCTAGGCGACTGGTAAATGTCTCTACAAGGTTATCAGACTGGGGTATTTAAATTCAGCAAAGCAGCAGATGTCTTGTGTTAGTTCAGTGGCTATTCATGAGCACATATAACAGGTACCAGAGGAGTTGTTATCAAAGATAATTCTAATAAAATACTACTACCAACTGTCAGCTATTTACTATTTATCACTTCATGTTCCTAGACATATTCCAATTTGTTTTCTTTTCCTAGATTAAGAAAATTGATGACACAGAGATAATGTGAAATGACATAATTTTAACTGGAAATTCTGAAGATTTCTAAAGCATTAAGAAATAAACCTGATGCTTTTAAAAAAGCAGGCAAAATGTCTACCTGGCAAATTTCTGAATTTTTTTGCCATTGATTATGAAGTGTTGAGGGAAAGGAATGAATTACTTGGAGCTAGGAAAGTGACTAATGCATTCTAAAACAATCATTTGAGAAAAGGATAAAACAGTGAATACTATAAACCATAAAATAATAGAGATATGAAGAGCAGAGAGTGAGGAAATAAGAATGCAGGGCATGTGGTGCAGTTTTCTAGGGTAACAGTAGAGAGAAGCAGCAGTAATAGCTTTTCATCAGAAGCTGTTACTCCTAGAAGTGTGGCACCTGACCTGATTCTTCAGGATATGGATCAGATTTCTATGAATAAGAAATAATGGGTATATTTAAATGAGTTTAAATGAAAGAAGCACCATATCTTTACTAAGACACCAAGCTTAGCAGCATTTTTTGTAGACTCTGAGAGAACAAAAAGCTTCTTGGACCAAAGACTATTGTTCCTTTTCACACGGTTTCCTGAAAAATGAGTTGCCTTGTTCAGCTCCTCTTGATCACTTCAGTAACCAATTCCATCTAAGTCCAATACACAGGAAAAGGTCTCAAAGATATGGCATTCCTACAAACTTTCTGAAAGCGGGCAGCTGGATAGGGTGTCTGCTAGCTAAAAGAAAACAAAGTGAACACAATTTTTACTTAGCACTGCAGAATCTACTTCTCAGTTAAGACCTCTCAAATTGATTCTCTCTTGTCTAATAAAGGGTGAGTTTATAGTGCAGGCTGAGTATGATTAAATGTAAATATCAATTCATAAATACAAATCCATAGGAAATAAGGATGCTTTTAGTCTTACATAACTATTTCTTAAACCAAACCCCTCTAACTCAAAGTACAGAAACAGACCAGTATGCTGCTTCTTGCCCTCCATGTCTCTGGCATTTAGTCAGCCTCTCTCTCTTACTCTCTCTTGCCCTACAAATCTGACATTCCTGTCTGCACAGAGGCTTACTACCTAGAAGTCCAATACTCACCGGCTCCCCTTCCCCAGTCATCCCACTCAGACTATAGAACAACCTGATAGTTAAAAATGGCTACAGGAAAACAGAAGTGTAACCACACTTAGGGATTTATGCAGAACTTAGAGCCACCATCTGCACTGAGTACCTCTCCCAAAACATATCAGGCACCTCCAAAGATTAAGGTAGCATTTCAATGCCACCTTTTTTTATCTGTAGATCTTAACAGATACTAAGGAGAAGCAAGGACATAGTGGTCAGATTGGGTAAATACACGCAGGCACCTAAATGTAAGTGTCCATGAAAATTAAGATCATAGGAATATATATATATGTACTGAGTTTTAGGCACATGCAAATTTAGGCGGCTGTGAGAGCATTGATTGCCTAGGGGGTTTTTTTCCTAGGATTTAGGCATCAAACTTCCACAAATCTCATTTTAAACACTAAGACAGGCAGTCTAGTTCTCACTGCTCTTGAGCATCAGGAATCATGCACATAAACAATGTCCAAAAGATGGTACGGAATCAAAGTAATTTATCCATCTCCTACTGTTGATAACATTCTGCCAGGAAGTGCTGCAAATAGCTAAAGAAATGTACAGTGTGTAAGGCAATTTTGCTACTATGCCACACTGTTGTCTTTGTATTAAGAAGTGTATTATCTATCCTTTAGATAAGATGTTAGGTATAACAGACGGTTGCTTTAAGAACATTTGAATGCGATCAGATCAGAAGTCCAACTGGTTCAATATCCTGCCTGTGACAGCATCTCTGACAGCAGTCCAAGGGAAGGAAAAAAAGAACATAACAAGCATGCCATAATTCTTTCCCTGGCATATTCTCCCAGCAGTCAGTATTAGTGTTTGTGCAAGAATGAGATTGTGTTCATCTCCTGAAGTTGTCTTCACAATATTTTTCATGAGAGTTATGCTGCTGGTGACTCATATAGGGTCCAGAAAGGCAGTAGTCCTACATTTCTCAAATAAATGACCCCTCTGTACTATCTAAAGGAAAGAATAGATGAGCAGATCATAGAATCATAGAATAGTTTGAGTTGGAAGGGACCTTCAAAGGTCATCTTGTCCAATCCTCCTGCAAGGAGCAGGGACATCCCTGACTAGATCAGGTTGCTCAGAGCCTCATCCAACCTGGCTTTGAATGTTTCCAGGGACGGGGCATCCACCACTTCTCTGGGCAACCTGTTCCAGTGTTTCCCCACCCTCATTGTAAAAAATGCCTTCCTTATGTCTAATCTAAATCTACCCCCCTCTATTTTAAAACCATTGCCCCTAGTCCTGTCACAACAGGCCCTGCTAAAAAGTTTGTCCTCATCTTTCTTACAAGCTCTCTTTAAGTACTGAAAGGCCACAATAAGGTCTCCCCAGAGCCTTCTCTTTTCCAGGCTGAACAGCCCCAACTCTTTCAGCCTGTCCTCACAGGAGAGGTGCTCCAGCCCACTGATCATCTTTGTGGCCTCCTCTGGACTCACTCCAACAGGTCCACATCTTTCTTATGTTGACGGCTCCAGACCTGGATGGAGTACTGCAGGTGGGGTCTCATGAGAGTGAAGTAGATGCACCAAAACGTGTCCATGAACAAAGCTTTGATAAGATGTTAACTACCACAGTCTTGAAACATGACACACAGAAAGTCCAAGTTCAGGTATTAGAAAAAAGGCCAGATGTTTTTCAACTTATTTCCCACTAAATTACTTTTGGGGCGGGGGGAGTGGAATGGATCTGTTATTACTGCAGCCTAACAATGCAGAATTTAAATGGAAAAAGAATCTCCTGTCAGACTATTGTATATTAAGCCTCACACAATTTAGTTAACTTTGTTAACAGTGTTTACATTATAGGAATAAAAGCAAGTTCATAGTGTTAACACTAGTGAAATAGAAGACTACTTTGCCTTCCCAACGAATAATATTTTGAGAAGTATTAACATTTTGAACCCTGAGTTTCCAAAATCTACTACTCAAAACTGATATGGTGAGAGACTGCAGGCTGTGTTTGGAGCAGAATACTGGGAAGATACCCTACAAATTTGTTAGGCTAAAGGCAGCTCCTGAAGCAGAAGCAAACAGCAGTATTGCATCAACACAAAGCTGTGCCCAATTTAACTGGTGTGTTAAGATGTACAATATACCAGGTTGGACAAAACAATACGCTAATTCAATGATGCTATTTTTTTGAGACCCTAGCCGGTGTCTTTGCACTTTAAATATGACATAATCAGCTTGACTAACCCTCAGCTTAGGGTCAGGAAAAATCTTGTGGGTTAATTATCTTACTGTTTACTTATAATGGAAAGGTGGCTTTTGGGTAGCTATAATTATCTGGCATATCTCGCTGATTTCAGTGCTAATAATAGCTTGCTCTAAGAAGTAGTAAGATACAGTATTGATTTCAAAGAGGCTCTATAATTGTGCTAATATACAAGAGATTCAATTAGTAAAGATGACTGGCAACATTTGTTTAAAAATGCTTCCTGCCTTCCTGTGAATATCTAAAGTACAATTTAGAGAAATACAAAAAATCAAGATCAAAATATTCAGAAGTGATTAGAAATATGAATTCTAACTTCAGTAACAAGACAGAATTTCCAAAGAATAAAGATTCAGAAAGCTTGGTCACTTTGAAATATCTCAAACTGCATATTCAAAACTTGAAGAAAGAAAAAAAAATCAGCTGCTATTTTTTAAAACCTCTAAAATAAACCCATTTTAAAATAATTTGCTGAGTTTTCACTATAAGTTCTCCTGTCTATTCTGTTCTACTAACTTGGTCAATTTTTGTAGTCCACCTGCTTTACTGAGCAGTATAGAGGTGTTCTCTACTGCTAAATACCTAGAAAGTTGAATGACAGTTGAGTAGTGATATTTTATTCTCTTTTCCAAATATCTCAATAAGTTTCCTGCTAGATTTATCCCCAATTGTTTCTGCATGCTTTATGATATCATACCTTCTATTAACAAAAAAAAAAAAAACACCCCAAAAAACCCCAAATTAAATAGGCTAATACCTCCCCCAGGTTAAGTCTAAACAATTTTCATAATTTCAACTAACAATACTGTTTCTGGTATCCATTATGCTAAAAGCAAAAAAAAAGACCTCTTTTCCTTCTATTAGTGTAGAAAGAATCTACTCTCAAGTATCTGATTATTCAAATGTCTGCTCCAGTGAGCAGTTGTCCAGCACACTGGAATAAAATTACAAATTTTTGTCATGAATTTAAACAGTCAGATCTTAGGGTTTGTTTGGGTTTTTTTTTTTTTTGCTAAGAACCATATTTGTTCATGCACCAGGACAAGGGACTACACAAGTGCAAGGGTGAGCCCTAATATGCTCAGAGTTCATCTCTTGGTGAAACATAAATACCTTTGAAAGTGCATTTTACCCAAAAGCAATAGTGATAAGAGAGGACTATTGCCTCAGTCCTTTCTCTAAGAAGGGCTGCCACAATCTCCTGGAACGTTCAGCTTGTCTTTGCACTCAGAGTTGAACTGAGAGAGGTTATTTTTCTAATTTAATCCACAAAGGATAGCCACAGATCAAAAACCACATCAATCTGAGAAAGGGATAAATTAAAATATCTTTGGAGTGTTGTTTTACTGCATAAGGTTGACTAAAAGTAGTTAGCTCTAAACATAATTATAGCATAATTTTACAGCTTTTATCAACCTACTTGAAATTATAGCATGTAATCTGATACTTACTACCATTGTACAATTTTAACTTTAAAAAAATAGCAGCTTCCATACTTTCATAAGTACTGTTAAATCATAGAATCATAGAATGGTTAGGGTTGGAAGGGACCTTCAAAGGTCATCCAGTCCAACCCCCCTGCAAGAAGCAGGGACATCTTTGACTAGATCAGGTTGCTCAGAGCGTCATCCAACCTGGCCTTGAATGTTTCCAGGGATGGGGCATCCACCACCTCTCTGGACAAGCTGTGCCAGTGTTCCAAAACCCTCAGTGTAAAAAATCTATTAGAACATAAAAGAACTAGATATGATTCATTACTTCTGGCCACTAGTTAATTTGAGAGACATTTTCCAATAAAGTTTTCATGACAATGTATTTTCATTTCTGTAGTTTAAGCTTGATGTGAGACAGCTGGCAATTTATTTTCGCTGCAGGAAGGATAGTACAACTCATACTCTGATTATAGTATGGACATCTAGAGATCAGATCATAAGTGGCATTATTTTCAGTTATTATATAGACCTAGCTGTTTGAAGGCTAGATTCCAGGCACTGGGAACAAAACATCTCCTTTTCTCTCCATGACAGACCCTTCAGAATAGTTCTTTTGTACAGTCACGTTAAAGCTTGCTATTACGAACTCTTCAGCCAGAATGTCTGTATTAGCCATATTTATTTAAGTGGTTACTGTCAAAATAAAGATTACATCATTTTACACCCATGTTTTACAAATTAGGTAGGCAGAGCATCTGCTCATTTACTTTGGCAAAGACTTTGAGATCAACTGATGAGGCAATGCGTCCTTGCAGCTCAGAAGGCCAACCGCATCCTGGGCTGCATCAAGAGGAGCGTGGCCACCAGGTCAAGGGAGGTGATTCTCTCCCTCTACTCTGCTCTGGTGAGAACTCACATGGAGTACTACATCCAGTTCTGGAGGCCCCAACTTAGGAAGGACATGGACCTGTTGGAGAGGGTCCAGAGGAGGGCCACAAAGATGACCAGAGGACTGGAGCACCTCTCCTATGAGGACAGGCTGAGAGAGTTGGGGCTGTTCAGCCTGGAGAAGAGGAGGCTCCAGGAAGACCTTATAGTGGACTTCCAATATCTAAAGGGGGCCCACAGGAAAGACGGGGAAAAAACTCTTCAGTAGGGCCTGTTGTGACAAGACTAGGGGTAACAGCCTCAAAATAAAGGGAGGTAGATTTAGGTTAGATATTAGGAAAAATTTTTTTTACACTGAGGGTGGTAGAACACTGGAACAAGTTGCCCAGAGAGGTGGTGGATGCCCCATCCCTGGAAACGTTCAAGGCCAGGTTGGATAAGCCTCTGAGCAACCTGATCTAGTAAAAAAATGTCCCTGCTCCTTGCAGGGGGGTTGGACTGGATGACCTTTGAAGGTCCCTTTCAACCCTAACCCTAACCATGATTCTATGACAAGACAGAAGAGAAGCCAGTTGGAAGCAGCAAGATGTTTCTGTGCAGTACTAAGCATTCTTACTATTATTTTTTTCTGGCCTACTATGGATGCAGATAAGAACTGCAAAGTTTTACAGATTTACATTTTATAGAAGATTGAGTACGTGAACTCATACAGTACATTATGCTATTTCTAGACTGACTTTGCAAAAAAGCCCAAACTGAATTTATAGTATGAATATTTATCACTATTCTATTCTATATAATATATACATAGGTTTATATGTAGGTTGGAATTCCTAATATTGAGTCAATTATATGGAATTTTACTGACTAGAATGCATATGATCTACATGCAAAATATTTCCTGGGAAGCATTAATGAATGTAAACGCATTTGAGATTTCTATCAGATATTCTGATTACTGTTATTCCATTGGCACACATCTTTCAGTGGAGAAATAGATTAATTTTGAATTCAAAATATTATCAATAGCTCTCCACTGTCAATATATGTTTCTTTTGGTTAACCTTATTCTTTGCCAATCAAGTTAAAATAATGACTCAAAAGGGAGAAACCCTGGCATATGTATCCATTATTCCTTCTACAATGTAGTACTCCCACTGGTTTTCATGGGAATTATGCATATGAAAGGACTGCATTATTAGACTAGATTAAGAGAAGACATTTGCAAATACTTAACTCATCATACCACTTCAGAACCTAATATTTATAATGGTACTTGAGCCTGGAGCAATATAAATAAAAGCACAAAAGACTACTCCTGGAAATATATTATGGATGGATTTTTCTTAACTTTTTATTAGTGATATCATTAAAAATTGCACTGAGTTAAAACTATTTTCTTAGCTTTTTGATATTAGAACAAAAAGAGAAATATGAAACAGATCACTCAAAAAAACTTGCAATATTCCTGAACATGGGAAGTTACAGGCCAGTCAGAGGACAGTAATAGGATTACATTCCAAATGTATGAAATACTTGTCTGCATAATCACATAAAAGTCCTTAAAATTTTCACTGGTAGTCACTGTGTCTTCATGACAAGATTATATTAACCCTGATCCCCTGGAAACATCACAAGTCATCTTTAATTCTTCACGTGACTCTTCCATTTTGGCTTTGGAAATGTTGTTCTCCTCCTACACTATGACAATTCAAGTATGAACTGTCTTCCTCTGACTTAGGAATGACAGTGGGCCCTTCCTTCCTCAGAGCAAAAAATGAATTGACCTCCAGTTTACTCTGACAGACTGAGTGGACAATTTGCTCTTTCTCATATACATAGCTCAGATGTAGAATGAATCTGCTAGGCTAGTTAGAATGGGCTAACTTTCTAACAATTTTCTTTTTCTTTCTAAAACATACTGTTGATGTTTGCTGCAGTTAACCCTGGATCTTATTTTCTGGTTGCCATGAACAACGTTGCCACTTTCACAAAAAAGTTTTCTCACCTGACTGCTGTAGTGCCTCAGACTCATATTGTCCAATCTGGCTGGGGTTATGTGAAAAAGTTCAGATTTGAACAACTTCTGGCTACCCAAGCTCTTTTACAACAGAGGCCCAGGCAAAAATTTTGACTGTTCGATAGTGCTTCTACACCTTGAAACAATCCCCTGAGGATCAAATACTTCAGATATTCTTTTCAGTATGATAGCTCACAACTGGACATCACTAATCAGGTCAGTCACAGGTACTTACCACAAGAGTTAAGGCTACTGGATAATATATCCATGAAAACTCCTACTAAGAGCACAAACCTTTGAGTTAAAAACCTATTCAAACACACATTGTGTCTTTTCATATTGTACTAGATTTTATCCTGGATTAACAGATGTCACTGCAACTGTAATGTACAAGTTAGATTGTTAATATTTTATTAAGAAAACAACGGAAGTGACAAACTACTTTTTTTTAAAATGAAAATGTAGAACTTATATGGCAGTTAGAATATTATGCCTTAGTCTGGAACAGTACATTTCAAGAAAGAAGAAACAGGGAGAGGCCAGAGGACAGCAACAAGAATTAACGATCTGAAGTACAAGAAAAAAAAATATTTTTTTTTTTTTATAAAGAAGAAAACAATTAATGGGTATTGATTAAGAAAAGAATATAGTGAAAATATGAGTAAGAATCTCAAATATGTAAAAGTCTGCTGCAAAGAGGAAAATAAATTCCCTGTAACCACTGTGCAAAAAGTAACAGCTTCAAGTAATTTACTTTCAGCAAGTTAAGTTTAAGATTCAAAATCAGGAAAAACTTTCTAACAGGAAGCCTAGTGAAATGCTGGAATAGATTACTTGGATAAGGAATTATAACAAATCTTTATGAATACAAGCAAGTGTTCATTTAAAAAGACATTTTACTGATCCTAGCTTTGAAGGAAGAGTCAGGGAGTGGGCATGACACCTTATTGGAGTCCTTTTCAACCGTATGATTCTATGCTGAAGTGACCGAAAAAATGTAGCTATATAGTGACAGTGATATCATATTACAATACCACTTGCTGTGGGATCTTGACTTGGAATGAAAGTAATATTCTGCAAAAGACTCAAGCAATTTCTTCATGTAGACAATCACTTGGATTTTGATACAATCTTCTAGCTACAGGTCACCTAGCTACACTGATATGATCTGCAGCTTCTTTATTCAACAGTTTAACGATAATTACTTTCAGGACTGGACTAAACATAACCATAATGTTGAATCTGGTCACAATATACAGCACTTTGTTTACTAAGAGGAATGACTTAGTAACTTGTCCCATGGCCTTAAAACCAGACAACACTAGCAACAGCTGCTAATAACACTGAATTGCAGACGTAGTCTTTGGTGAAAATTTTTTAAAGGAATTAGCTTAAAAATATTTTGCTTCAAAAATCTAGATGTACTCAAAATTCTTAATCTCATATTTGTACTTGACTATTAAGTTGGGAACTTTAGCATTTTTTTTAAACTTAAGCTTATAACTTTTATTGGTAGATTATCTTTAATAATTAGAATGACAATCCTGCAAACAGTGCACAAGAATATGTTTATTTCAGAGTAATCTTTGGAGACTTAACACAAAATGGGTAAATAACTTTCTCTAGTCAGATATTTTGTTTCTAGTCAAAATGTTTTATTGTTCTAATGTGAGAACTCGGGACAAATGTACAGCTGCCAGTCTGACTACCTACTAAGTATGGAAAAAATAACACTTTCCAACTTCATTTCAATATTTTTGGCTTTTATTCTACAATAAGCAGCATATAAAGTAGGAAAGTTACATAACCATGCATATTCCCTACATTTAAATCACCTGACATAACACCAGGTAAACGATCCAAGGAAAAGAAAAAAAGCCTGCATTATGATTCACCTTTTGAATGGTGAGAGCTAAACCGTTAGAAAAATAACATGTTTTCCAAAATGTGTATACTGTAAAGAGAATAACAGCTGAAGTTGGCACAACAGCAACATAGCAAGCATCAGGTGTTCTCAAAGTTTCCACACATAACAAAGTAGCTCCCATTCAAGACATGCTAATTTGGCAGAAGTTACAAACGCCTGTGCTTCAGATAAAATCTCTCAAAATACATTTAATCTCTCCTACTGATGATTGCTCTCTGATGATGTGTGCATTACTGCCCTCTTCACAACCTTTAAAAAGAGGAAAAAAACGCAACTCCACCTCCACTCTCCGATCAGTAAAGTTCCTAAAAACACCGTTCCAAAGTGAAATGAGTCCCCGTTTTGCCCCCTTAGGCTGTCCGCTGTGTACTCACCATGGCGGGCTAGTTTTGAAGACTTTCTTCCCCTCCCCCTGCACCTACGCACAATGAGGGAGAATGGAGAGTAGTTTCAGCATTAAATTTGAACTTCCCTGCTTTTGTTAGCATGAGTCACCACCTTAACATTATCTCAACTGTAGACTTTTATCTGTGAATATCTAAGCCCTGTCTTGTGGAAAACTAATTACTGAGCCACTGAGAGGCTTCATAATGTCCTGCATTTAAGTCCTGAACATCATACATAATGCATAGGAAGCAGTCTCTGCACTCTGATTACAGAACACTGTCATTAAGAGAGCAAATTAAAGATGTGAATAATTCACTGGCTGAGCTTATTGTCAGTGCTGCATTGTGAAATTAGAATTTCTAATAAGTACTGCGATTTTTTTAACCCAATTAACACAGAGAACATCTTGAGTCTGATTAGTACAATAAAAATTATTACCTTATTCTTTTGCTTCACAACAGCCAAATTAAATACTGTACTTAATTATGCAGCATTCATCGCTTCTGTGCTAGAAATAATAATAATAATAAAAAACCCTCACTATCGCTTTAATAAGACTTCCAATATTTAGAGTACAACCGAAAAATAGAGCAAACGAATCTCCAGTACAATTTCTGATCATAAAGTTACCGGCATTTTTTTTTTTTAAGACTTTGAAAATCGGTTTTAACATCAGCAGTCAACCATGATGTCACTGCTGAAGTCTTCTCTGGAAACAAAAACGTATTTGAAAAAGACACCACAAAATGACCCTTCTGAACAAGCTCTGAATATATATTGTGCATTAACTTTCTCTAGGTTGATGTAAAGACAGAAAAAAAAAACCAAAACATTGCCACTTACTGACTTGAAACCGAGTATGTAAATATACACACATAGAAATACATAAATATACACATATATAGATATAGGTTGTTTCAGAAAAGATGCTTAGGAAATATACTATGAAAAAGCAGGAGCTGGATCAGCTCTCTTACCTCAGTTCCCTCTTGGCACGGGATAGATAACATCCTTTCATCCTAGAAAGGAGAAAAGTCCAATTCAACATCCAGCGTGTCGATTTTCCCCCACACAGCGCCTGCTGCCATGTTAAATAAAGAAAATGATCACTACGGATGCAGCTTTTGTCTCAAAATATTTTAATACTGCCTTTTAGCGTTAAGGACCCCAGGAACCTTAGCACATCTGGCAGGAGACACCACTGGCTGCAGTTGCTTCAATGGGATTTTTCCTCAACCCAATTTCATTTCCAGCTCTTTTTTCTTCCCCATCCTGGGGAAGTTTAATCATCGAGCATGGCTGGGGAAAAATAGAAGAAAAAAAAAAAAAAAAAAGGAAAGGTGGCATTGCAATCATGAGCTTTCTTGGTTTTGTCCTAGAGACAGAGACTGCAGCAACCACCTTGTATCTTTGTCTAGTTATTTTAGCATATGTGTGCAAGAGGGGAAGGAAAAAAAAAAGGCTGAAAATTATTCAGACATAATGCAACAGACATAAAGAGAGACAAAAAGACAGAGGAAAAGAAAGAGAGGGGAAGAGAAAGAGAGAGAGAGGGAGGGAGAGAGGAAACAGAAAGACTAAGAGAGGGAGAGGGGGCTGTCAGTGGAGATAAATCTGCATATGGAAATCAGGGTTATGCTGGGTACAGTTTTATTTAACCATGATGTACTGTTTTTTTTTTTTAATTAGACAGGAATTTAAAGAAGGAAAAGAGAGATTCTTACAGACACAGGAGCAAACAAAGTGTTTTTAATCACAGGAGAGTTTTCACAGCAAGCTGTAGCAGCAACCGCAAAACTTTTTTATAGCAACTTTCTCATTAGAAACAAAAGTTTAATGCACTGCTGCTAATCTACACCCCAAAAACCGAGCAAAACTGGAAGACCATTTTGAAATGAAATCAAACAAAGGCAACCCAAAATACTACAATAATTATTAAAAAGACCTAGAAGCCGCTAGGTGCACAGTATGCATTTTAAGCCAAGTTATGCCAGACACAGGTTTTAGGACTTTCTCCCTGGCCCCTATTCAGTCGTGTCTGTCATACTCAATGAAGGCACTTCAGGAAATGAAAAGAGCGATACCCAGCTTGGATTTCAAATGTACTGAACACCGCTTCCCATGCTTGATGAGAATTGCTTGCATCTCGAGATGGGAGCAGTACCTGACAGACGTGGGGAGGTTGGATCAGGGTCTGTAAGGCATCAGGAAAGACCAGGACCTCTTGCCCATTGCTGTGAGGAGGCATGGGGATGAGTGAACAGAGGCGGCCGAGGAGAACGAGGAAAATGAAGTTCAGGCTAGGTGAAAAGGAAACCAAAGAAAGGTAGCTGAAGTACAAGAAAATTCGGAAGCGGCAGTCTGATCGGGACACTTACTAGCAGGGGAAAGATGGTGACGTTCAGGTAGAGGTGGCCACAAACCGCTTGTGGTGGCTGGCCAGGCAAGGGATGCCCGGACAGGCAGCGAAACTGAGGGCTTGGGGCACGGAGGGGAGCTGCCGAGAGCGCAACCGGCTGGGTGGGGGGCAAGCGGCTGCCTGGAAACCCCACCTAAATTTCAAGAACCGGGCGAATAAGAAGCAAACTGGGAACTAACAGGGGCTGGGGCTGGTAAATGTGGCCACAGCACGGCTGAGAGGAGGAGGGGGATCGGAGAGCAAGGGGCAGAAGCCGGGACGGGCAGGAGTTGAGGCCGAGGGGGAGGCGGCGGCGGGGCCTGCGGGTGGGCCGTGAGGGACCGCGCCTGCCGGGGGTGGGGCCTACAGGCGGCGGGCTGAGGCCCGACGACCCGCAGCGGCCGGGGGCCGCCCCGCGGCGGTGAGGCCGACCGACACCCTCGGGCGGGCGCGGGGAGAGAGCGACCAAGGCAGGGAACGGAGGGGCCAGCAGGCGGCCGGCCGGCCCCCGCCGCGGGGCGGAGGAGAGGCGGGCGGCGAGGGAAGGAGGAGCGGGCGGCGGCCAATCGGCGCCGCGGCGCCTGCGCAGTGCTGGGGTGACGGTGGCGCGCGGGACGTACGGAAAAGAGTCTGGGAGCGGAAGAAAAGCGGCGGCGGCCGTGGCCGCCCTGCCAGCGCCCAGGTACCGTGTGGTTCTTTTTACCCGTTTCTCTGTGCTCACGGCTTGGCCCGGCGCTGTTCCGCCGCGATGTGGTGGGGCTGACTTATCTTGCCTGGCCCGGCCCGGCCCGGTGGGGAAGCGGCTTCGGGGAGAGACGCGGCGTTAGGCCGCGGGCGGTGCGGGTGAAGGCCGTGGCAGATGCCCGGCCGGCGGCTGGGACGCTGCTCTCGGGGGCTCTACCGCCGTTTTGCAGCTCCTGCCCGCGAATTGCAACCGCGTGGGAAGTTGTTCTCCGGCGTGGCTGGCCGGTCGCAGTGCTTAATGTCGGTAGTTGGCTCCCCAGCGTCAGGGACGTGATGGGACGGTACTGAACTGACGGGAGTTGTGACCGTGAAGCGCTGCGCTTCTTGTACTTTTTGCCGTGTGGAGCGATTTTGATACCCTACACTGAATAGATTTTGCTTTCTTCTTCTGGTTTAGAGCATTCCCTTTAGGTACTTCTTTCTGCCTTGCCAGTTGTGGTATCACGCTTGTGCGCAGGGTCCTGCTGTAAACAAGCACTGAACTCGTCCTTTCACTGGAGTTGCGCTGCTTCTGCTGTGCAGCCGACTGCGCTGCAGGAGTGTGAATTGATGGGGGGAAAGTAGAACAGAAACTGTTTTCTTTTTTTTCTTTGAGCTGATTTTTTTCAATCGAGCATCTGTATTACCAACCTCTAGCCACAGTATAAACTGTTTTCTGCAAGAACAGTATCAAAAACTGCCAACAATGAAGTCGAAAGCTTAATTTAGAGTTAATGGTTTTAATTATATTGTTTGCATGTTATTGTAGAACTCTGAGACACCTGTTGCCAAGTTCTACTCTTTTAGTATGTGGTATAAAATTTTAATTTACTAATGTTAAGTGTACAATGAACTTATTTTGGACAAGATCTTCCCTCTCTTTTGCTTTTGTTTCCTTTTTTTTTTTTTTTCAGATTCCTAGGAAGTCATCCTTTTTCCTTTTTTAACGGGAACTTCCAACTTTAGCTGTGCCCGAATCAGCCATACAGTCATTTTCTGAGCTTTAAAGCTTTAGCATTTCAGGGTTCCATAATTATTGTGTGGGGTATATTTTCTACTTCTTAGAAGGAACTTGAGCTGTAATATTGCTTTGAAGTCATGGACAACTGAGACCTGTAACGCATTATGTGTTTTTCATAGCATAGCTACTCTAACCACAAAATGAAATGTTGTTGAAAGTAGCTCACCCATGCGTTGTAATGCATTCCTGGCTCTTATTTTAGCCTTGTGCTAGTCTAACCTCATGACTAGTCAATTTAGAGAGCTAAACTAGAAGAAAATGAAGCTATTCTGGTTTCTGTAGGGTTAGCTTTTCATTGCTGTGACTCCCTGAACAGGTTGTGATGGAGGAACATGACGTTGCACAAAGTGGCAGAATTGCGTAGTAGGGCATGAGACCATAATTTGCCGTTCTTGGTGGTATCTCTCTGTTAGTTTGATATTACAGTTAGTCAGATCTGTGTCCTCACTTGAGCTGAAGGATGATGGGGAGTTGTAACAATGAGACATTTATTTGAAGAAATGCTATGAGTGTTTTCAAATTTATTCATTTTCTTAATCAGGTAGAAACAATGGATGATGACTTTGTGGCTTCCTCCACACCCCCGTTTCTCACTGAAAGCTTGGAGATGGCAATGGAAGTGGAGAATGAGAACTCAAATCCACCTTGTTTTTCCTGTGCTTTTGACAACCAAAATGGAGGGAGAAGCTTCTCTGCAGAGTCTTATTTAGGAAGTGGGTCTCTTAAGAGGTATGGGTTTTTTTTTCGAGTTACAAATGTAATACCCTTCTAAGATGTTTTTTTTCCCTGGTGTTCAGTGCCTCTAAATGCTGACAGGGTTTCCAAATCATTTTGTTCTTCAGCTCTTATGATCCTGAGATCAACTTGGTGGCATACCAAAGCAGGAAGGGCAATTGTGTTACACTGTTTTGAACATGTTCTAGGTCCAGTTCCTAGCTTGGTGAACTTACTTTAAGATATTGTAAAGGACCTGTTACAGGCCTGTTAGGACACTTCAAAACTGTCCTGTTCGGCAACAATGTCCAAAACCTCTTAAAATTTCTGAGGAGGCTGCAGCACTGCTTTTTGCAGTCATATGCTCTATTCTAGGCTGGCCCTTTCTCTCTTTTCCACGTGATAGAAACAAACCTGCTCTGCCCAGCTTCCCCACGTTGCTGGGACTGTCCTTTGTAGCTTTAAGACCATCTTTCTGAAAGCTCTCCCTTTGCATGCATTCTGGATTTAAGGTTTAGAAGTCATATGTATATAACAAGTAATTATTTTCTGTGAGATTCTAAAATGTTACTTTGGCTTAGTTAATATATTCTTTACTGTCTGTGATCCAGCTTAGTTTTCTGTACCATTTGCTGATCCTATTTTTCCTACAAAAGCATAATCTTTCTGTCTGTCCTCCTGCCAAGCTTCATATTTTGTGTTGTTACTTTGGGGTTTTTTAAGCTTAATTTCCACAGCCTTTTCTGTAAAACCCCAGAGGGGGTTCTACTGCACTTCCCCCGTTCCCTACCTTATTTATCTTTATTTTTTGTTGTTGGATCAGAGCACATTCATTCAAATAGATGTCAAGTAGAGGACTAAGAAGGGCCTATGTCTGCATGAACATATCAGTAGCGGATTCCACACTGACAAAGAAGTCTTTCATGACAGAAACAGTTTCATGTGAAAACTCAATCAGGAGCTTGTATGTTGACAGGTTTCTCAGATCACTACATTGATGATAATACTGTTCTCCAGTCTTTTATTCACCTTGTCTACTTGGATTGTAAGTTCTTGGAAAAGCATGCATGTGAGGGACTCCTCTGTCTTCATTATCTTGAACAGGAGTAACTGGATTTAATTGCTAAAGGCTTCAAAACAGACCAATATTTAGGCAGCTACCAAGTGAACTGCAGGTGTTATGGGAGATTGGGCCGATTGTTCAGCAGATGCTCTTTTTGCTTCTGAGAACTGAATTGGTAATAGTGCATAGTTCAAGAATATGAATTTGATGTGTAATATGAAAACCAAGTGGCTGCCCAGTACATTTTTTTATTTTTAAAAATAGAAATATTTCTTGCATATTAGTGAATTCAGCTTCATCTGCAGTGAAGTATTTTATGGAAGACAGTGGGAAAATTATGGAATAATTTGCTTTGGTGACTTTGTTGCTGTTGTTATACAGCTTGCTGTGATTTTTTTTTTTTTTTTTTTGAAAGCACACTAACGAAATATTTTCATATTAGTCATATTTTAACAATCTATACAGTGTCTGATTTTCTCCACTTTGAGTAAAATGGTAATTCTGATTTTATTTATTTTTTTTCTTTAGCCAGAGCGAAGGGTAGTCATGGCCTCATGTTAGTTTAAGTTTTATAATAATGAAGTCACATTTTGTGACTCTCATCAGTTCACCTGCCTAAAAGTATGCTTTTATCAATGTGTTCTGTGTAAATATTATTAGATGTATATAAAGGAGCAAATATATATTCTAATATTAATTATTAGGTATGTAGTATACATTGAGAGAGATTCCAAACATACACTAACAGTGGAGCATGTCTCTGCCCCTTTGTAAGGCTGAAGGTGCTTCAAGGTGGTAGCTTGTTAAATTTTATTTGTTTCTAAAATATACTGTGCCCTGTGACTACATCATGTTTTTATGCTCTTGAAGTTAGGAGTTGTCATATTTTATGTACTGTGTATTATATTGCTATAAAAGGTGTAACAGTCTGTCTTTTGAGAGCACCACTACTCCTTCCTATCTATAATATACGTGTTGCTGATATATTGATAAAGTATCAGTGGTACATAAGCCACCTGTAGATGTTGTGTTCTATAGGTTTATTACTGGGGAACGTATGAATATTGTTGGCTCTGTTCTACAGGGTTTTACTGAGACTGGATCCTTCTCCAAACGACTATGAAGATGATGTAGTGGAAATATTTGGCTTTCAGTGGGTTACTGAAACGGCATTAGTTGAATCTTGTGGACTTCTCTTTGGATTACTTAGGTATGATAATGTTAGTGTATTTTATGATTAATCCACTTCTGTAATTATACTTGCCTTAATGATGTAACAAACTTTTCAAGTTGTTCATAGTAAAATCATGAGAGAGCATGATCTTTTTGGATGCATTGCATAGCCCATAGTCTTTATCTAACACTCCAGTAAGTGATGGGTAAGACACAGACAGAATTGTAGGAAGAAGTAAATTTTTTGTCACAGATTTTTAATAGTATGTGATTTATTAGTAAGTTTCTAAGCACTGTGGTTCATATCTTAGCCATCACCAAATAAAAATTGGTAAGTATAGTTATTACAACAGTGTTGTGATTAATTTAGAAGCTTCTAACTTCAGAGTATATGAATAAGCTATGTAAGATTTCCTTGAATTAGATTGTGCTACCCGTATAATTAAAGTTGTCTTTTGAAGGTTTTAAGTCCTTTTTTTTTGTGCATAAAGAAAAGTGGAGGTTAAAAATAAAATACTGTAAATGCTGGATGCGGCACTTTCTTCAATTGTTTGGATTAGGATAGCTTCAGCAATCTCTTCAGATACAGTAAATCAGTGTTTGGCTAATTCAATGTAGATGTTTAATCTGGTCAATGCAAACACACAGATCACCAATAATCCTCTTTGCTACTGATAATCCTCAGGATGTACAGCACATACAGAGAGTGGATGGGAGAGGAGCTTTTGTATGATTCCATGAATATATGTGATATATTCCATCGTTCCTTTGATTGTAGTGGATTCTTCCATCCCTTTAGGGTATGACCAAGGGCATGATGTGAAACATCATTAATAGAGTCTGGCTTATTGAAACATGATGGCATAGATGATAGGAGGTATATTAAAACTAGTGTTATTTAGCACTGCTTGTTTGATGCAAGCTTTGACTTCACTGTGATTTAAAAAAAAAAACAAACAACTTTTAAATGAAAGAGATAGGAGAATAACTTAGTTAAAAGAAACACTGCATCCCTTTCAGCATTTAGTCTGATCTGTTTATTAACACAAAATCACTGGGCAGTGAGACAGCAATATATTTGATCTGTTGAATAATATGAATTGCTCTGTAATTGTAATAGAGAGAAACATAAGGCATAATATTTTACTGTGGTTTTTAAGTTATTTAAGCTATACATGTTTTAAAACCTACTGAACTGGTAGGAATAATGGATTTCAGCTAACTCTTGGTTGTGAGAGTTTGGTTGCTAAGCTGTCTTTTGGTGTGACAAGTCCCTCTGCAAAGATATTCTCTCTTTCAGTTCATTTGTTCAGTCATAAAATGGAACACTTTCATTTACAGACCAATTGACAACTGAAAGTAGGAAAACTCCTTTTCTTCATTGTAGAAATCATATGTGTTGAGTACAAGTTATTCTTGACCACAAAGTGGCTGTAAATAGTTCAATTGATGAAGTACAAATAATACCCGTTTAAATGTTTACAGAAACCTAGTATTTTTCATGTATCTGTAAATATTAAAGACAGTTATTCAATATTTTTAAGTATTTAATAAATAATAATGTTATACAGCAGAACTGCAAGTTAAAAACAATAATTGCACAATAAATAGAATTCTTACCTTTTTTTAATGTGATTGAAGGTGTGTGAGTCAAAGTAAGAGCTATGTAACTATTTAAGTGGGTACAGAGATATATCTTTCATTAATAAACAGAAGTACCAGTTTATCTGTCAGAATACTTATTTGCAAATCAAATGATTTAATGATTGACAACCATGATGATCAATCTTTGAAGCACAAATGCTAATTTAAATTAAAATGACTTATTTAACTGATGATATCTTTGTTATGCTTCTCATGCCCACTTTGTGCTTTTTATTTTTTTTTTTAATTTTTCTTTTTCCTCCTCCTATGTGGCTCCTTTCTGACACTCTCTCACTCCAACCTTCAGCCTCAACAGCCCTCTTTGATGAACTCCTCCTGCTTTAGACTTCTTTCACTTTAACATGGTTGAAATACTTGAAAAATTCATGCAGAAAGTCAGCTTTGATTTCAAAACAAACAAAAAAAACCCCACAACCCACCTAAATGGCTGAAAGTAATCTTGGGTAGCTGACGTGATTTTATCCAAGGAAGGAAGAGCTAAGGCAGATAGTTTTAATGTGTGCCAGCCCTTTAATATGCAGGTTACCGCCTGGGTTTTTGGATCATTGTGGGCACTTCCTAGTTTTCAAATTTTTTTTCATAAGATATTTAATCTAGATTGGATCCAAGTATCTTGTTTTTTAATCCTTCAGTAGTTGCTGCTTTGACTGTAAGAAATGAGACAGAGAGCTCCTTCCTCAATTTATGCATTTTCTTTCAAAAGTCTGTCTCACACAGTTGCACTTTTCATGTATTTAGTTTAGTACCACATTATAGTGCCACAATATAGTCTCTGTGGAGACTATACTTGAAGACAACTTGAAAATAACAGTTGTTGCAGAATATGGCTGAGTATTTACCTGTGTTATAGCTTTTTCTAATTTTCATTTGCAGTGGCAGTTACAGCTTCTTTAAAAATGCACTCTCTCTTCCCTCCAGAACTGAACTGAGTTTTAACTTGTCTAAAGAAACTTTCTCCTTTTACTCTACTATATTTGTTGCTGTTTATCTTTTGTGCAGCAGACCACCCTAAGCAGGAAGCAGTAAAAGCTGCTGACAGAATTTACTAGTGCTCATTCACAAGTGAATTAGAGTATACTGAGTGTATGTCATGAGGGTTAACTTGCAGGTTTATTCTTTGGTCAGATAGGAAGTTGAGTTACATTTGTGGGAAGATAACTTACAGGGAATGGCTTTTGGGGTTTTCGTGTGTGCGGTTGTGTTTTTCCTCCCCTGATACTTAGCTAATTTTATACTTGTTGGTACTGTGTTTAATGTTTTAAAAAAAAGCAAAAATTCTATCTATTGTCATCCCTTCACACTTGGATGTGTATGTTGCCTTCCACTAATACTCTTTCCTAAGTTACATTTCTGAAGCTTTTTCAGAAATACAAAGCAAGAAACACCTCTCTCCTCGCTGTGTTCTATTTAGATCTTACTAAAATGTAATTAAACAACTTTTATCTATATAAATATCATAAACTTTTGTATTCCTTTAATTAGGCAACAGATATACAAACTGGAAGACCTGGTACAAATGGGTTCATCTGATTTTGGTAAGTTTAACACATTTAATTTGACATTGGGATAGGTATCGGACTGCCTTTTAATTGTAGAAGTATATTATCACAGATCACACTTGTGCTTTGATTCTTGACCAAGGGCTCATGGAGTGTGCTGCAGAATACTATAACCAGCATAAACCTCCAGTAAGGGTACTAATAGAATCATAGAATAGTTTGGGTTCGGAGGGACCTTCGAAGGTCGTCTAGTCCAACCCCCTGCAAGGAGCAGGGACATCTCCGACCAGATGAGGTTGCGGAGAGCCTCATCCAACCTGGCCTTGAATGTTTCCAGGGATGGGGCATCCACCACCTCTCTGGGCAGCCTGTTCAGGTGTTCTACTACCCTCAGTGTAAAAAATTTCTTCCTAATATCTAACCTAAATCTACTTCCCTCTGTTTTAAAACCATTGCCCCTAGTCCTGTCACGATAGGCCCTACTGAAGAGTTTTTCCCCATCTTTCCTGTAGGCCCCCCCTTTAGGTACTGGAAGGCCACTATAAGGTCTCCCCAGAGCTTCCTCTTCTCCAGGCTGAACAGCCCCAACTCTCTCAGCCTGTCCTCATAGCAGAGGTGCTCCAGCCCTCTTATCATCTTTGTGGCCCTCCTCTGGACCCTCTCCAACTGGTCCATGTCCTTCTTATGTTGAGGGCTCCAGAACTGGATGCAGTATTCCATATACATATTCCAAATACAGTCAACCAAATGATGTAAGATCATATGAAAATAGTCGAAATGTTGTGAGTGAGTTTGGAACCAGGTCTGCCTGTATAGTAGGTGCACAGGGCAATCCTGACTGTAATGGGAAATTTCACATTAATTTGACTTGAGTGAAGATGTCACCCCTAAGGTAGAATTTGTCAAAACTGTTAACTTGTTTAATTAAAAATAGAAAGTTGCATCAAAACTCCCAATAATTATTTAAGTTACAAAGATAGTGGGTTGGGACTCTTTTCAGTGTTCTCTTGGCTTACGTTTAAACAAGTTAGTTATATTTGCTAAGTTTAGAGTTATTTACAAACTTAATTTGTCTTTGCAGCAGGATCGATAAAATGAGATCACTACAAAATGCTTTGTTTCAATTAAATACTAAGGCATGAGAAGCAGTATGTTTCTGAAGGATTATTGCAGCCTTGGGCTTATTGTAAGTTTGAAGGCTGAATTAGTTAGCAAGTTGAGAAGTTCAGTAATTACTCGGAAACAACCTGTCTGTAGTATCTTCTCATTACAGATAAATTGCTAGTTTTCTAAGAGTACAAGTGGATATTTTTACACATTATTATTTTGGTTCAATATTGTCATACTCTGTCACTTAAATAGTTGGTATGAATTTATTGTAAAGCTTCTTTCATGTTTTTTCGTTGATTGTATCTTGAAAGTCTAATTTTGCTGACATTTAATACATAAGTGGAAATAGCCGTACTTTAAATTCCATTTGCAATTTTATATGGTAGCTGGACACCAATAAACTGTTCTGCAGTTATTTTTCCCTGAAATTTAAGCATCTGCTTGGTTCTCTTCTCTATATACTGTTCTTCCTCTTGCCAAATAAGATAGAAAAATAAACTTGAATTTTGTGCTTTAACCAGACTTTCTTTGTGACTTAGAGCAAGTCAGTGGTACATCTGTGATTCAGTTTTTCCTTGATACAAGCAGGCTAGTAGTAGAGGAGTGTTGTGAGGATTAACATATTTAAAATGATCAGGCAGTGTGCTGTTGGGTATTATTGATGTCTTAGATAAATATGCTATTGCCACTGTTTAAAACTCCACTTTAGAGTTTTATCTCAGTAAATATCTTTGTTATATGTATACTGTGTTATGTGTTTGCTATGTTTATACTAATATCAATATCGTACATTTCATTTCATTTCCTATCAGTCTTAATGTGCTTTGGAGACTTGGTACTGAGAACTGTGTGATGTGGAAGCCATATAAAAATTTTTTCTAATGCTCTGTTTTATCTTTTTTTTTAAATGCTTGATCTGTTCTTGATACCTTATTATTCCTGTATTGTTCCACTTATTTAATTGCTCAATGATTTATGACAGTATGCAGAAGACTTTTTAGTGAAATACTGTAATATAAAATTTTACTTAAACAGAAGAGCTTAGGATAAAATATTTGTTATTGCTACAAAGCAGCAGTAATTTCTGTAATTCCTTTAGAACAGAGTGATTTGAGCCTCTAAACCTATGGTTCATTACCATGGTAGATCCTATGGCTTCTTATGTGGTGGGGGTAGGATGTACACTGGAATATTGTGGTCCTTGTACCAGTTGATTTGCTTCACTCACTGAGTGTTGTTACTCCAAAGATGTTGAGATAGACTTATATGCACAAAACTGTATTTGTAGGGTCGGTAACAAGTGGTATATATGAACTTCAAGGTTAACTGGAGGAGATAAGGGGGAAGCAAAGGGTAGAGAGAGCAAGAAAAGGAAAGGGAAGACTCCCGCGTGGTCGGCTGGGGAGAGGAGCAAAGGCTCATCAGCCTTTCCCTGAACATGCAGTCCAGCACAGTAGGTGACAGTTTTTGCCATGCATCTCCTCTAGTGCGATATACACTCTTTGGGGCCTGATAAAACTTCTTATTTGCTGTTCCCATTTATGGTGCTCTTAACAAGGCTGGCATGTGCTTAATCAGATACAAGTGTTGCAGGCTGACTGGTTGCTAAGCATTTGGGTATATATCTTACTGGGCAGTAGTTATTGGGTATTTAAATGACTGTATCTACTTTATTATGCACCAGGTTTCATCTTTCTCTAACATCAGCTGAAAGCTACAAGGAAAGATGTGGGAATAAATAAGGAGTGATTCTCACACCAGTGGCAAAGGCTTCCAGTGAATCTCTGCTGTAACGATGGTGTTTGAGCTTGTACCTGGAAGCTCAGGAGGGTAACACTGTGAGAACAACAGCTTCAGAGAGCAAAGGAAAGGAGGCACATAGCTACAGTAACTGGCTGGAAGGATACAGAGCTGCAAGTGAAAGGCAGCCTACAGGATTGTGGATGAATGGCTCTTAGTGTTACACATCTTAAGGGAGTGTGCAACGATGTGATGCTTCCTAGGAAGAGAAGTTACAAAGTGTGTTGCCAAATAAGTCCACCTGCTTAAGTCCCCCAAGAGAAAAGGATGCTGAGACACTGTTTAACACGTCTTTTCTGAAGGTGTCTTGGAAGCAGACAGGGCGCAGGGCAGTAGGGCTGAATGATTTCTTCTAGCACTGATTGCTTGCCTTTGCCACTTTTCCTGAGGGATTGAATGCCTTCTTTTCCCTCTGTATCTGGATATGTGCCTGAGAAGACAAGGAATGGATCCCTCTAGCAAGATGACATTTAGAAGTGGGTGTTTGCCACCAGCCACCCCCCAAGTTGTCATCATAAAAGAGGGTGGCTTTCCAGTGGTCTGGTTTAATTACTGTGGAGAGTGCCTATGTTATATAAGTCACAGTGTGGGCACATTTGCTTTAAGCTATTGATCTCTTTTACTTCAGGTCAAGCTGCAAACTTGCACTCCGAAGCAGAGAGCATCAGGCATCAATGTGTTGAGTTTTTGAATTATGTGAAAGTTTTCATTTTCAGGTGAGATTTGCACACAATTTACTAATTTACATACTTAGCTTCGTGTAGCTGCCTCTTACCCATTTTCTGATTGTGTGTCTGTGTATGTATGTTCAGGTATGTGGAACCCCCTAAAGTGGAAAATGATGGAACGCTCCATCCGTATGAAGAACTAGAAGCACAGTTACCATCAGTGTTGGTGGAAGAGCTTCATGCTTTGACCATGCACATTGGTCACCTTTGTGAACTCCCTAGTAGTGTCCTGGCAGCATTTACTGTACAACAACAGGCAAAGGTTGATGTCTTTTTTTTTTTTTTGTAATTTTATTTTTTTGTGTGTGTAATGTTACATATTCAATTTAATAAATTTTGACTAAGTAAGAATTTATTTTTTTTTCTTCCGGCTGAAACTGCAGTTACACTTTGTATTTTGTGGCCTTTTTTTCCCTTTATTAATTTAGTGCCATCCCATATTTGGCAAACACAGCTAATGAGCTCTGGGTTTTTTGTTGGTTTTATTTATCTATTTATGTTTTATAGTTTTTAGAATTCTTCCTGTATTATGCAAATGATAATACCAATTACAAATAGATAGGTAGGCTTGAATTAGTGTATTGTGTGAAATAAAATTCCGCGATGTTTGTCCTTACTAGTGGTTAAAACTTCTGAGCTTCCCAGTAGGAGGGGCACTTTTTAAAAAATACATTCTGAAATCTAACTTGAAATAGGAAAAGATCATGCATAGAAAGAAGAAGAGTGGAGACATGGAAGTAGGCACTGCGACATCAAACAGTAGTGAAGTATACACCATTAAGATTTGTGTATACATATAACAACTAATACTTTCAAATCTTCTAGAAGATTGTTTGTTTTGCTTGTCAGTAGGGTCACTGTTGAACTAATGTAAGAAACAGTAATTTCAAGTAAACTTTAAGGAAGAGAATATTGAAATTTTGGAATTACTTTAAGAACACACTTCACTTTAGCAGTTTGTATGCTACCTAATACTATCCTGGAAGGGAAAGGATAACTAAGGGTGTTGTAAAATATCAAGTCTGAATCAAGACATTGTGTTTAAATTGTAGTTTAGATCAGATTAAAGACTTTGCAAACATCCTCTACAGACAGAATTAATTGTCATGAAGATTTTTTTGTTTGTTTTCCTTTTGCTTTTTTTTAATTTTTTTTTACTCTTTAACTGAATGGCATGTTTATATGTTACAATGTATTTGAGCATAAATTTCCATAATGTTCACTGCAGGCAAAATGTATACCCATCTTCACTTTTCTTAGTACAGTATCTAGAATTCACTAAAGAAATCTTAAAAATAAATAAATATGTGTATTTCTTATCACAGATATTTCCCCCATCATGGCATTTACTACACCTCCACTTGGATATTAATTGGCTAGTCTTGGAAGTTCTTCATGTACTCAGTGAAAAAATGATGAGTAAGTGCAGGTTTTCTTCTTCAACTTATTCTTGTACATATGATTTACTTAGGTTTCTCAATTTATCCAGAATTATTTACTACTTTTGGTAGTTTTTAGCATAGCTATATTTAATGGGGTGAACTAAAATATGGTGAAGGCAGGTTCTTTGTGAATGTTCATGCAGCTCAAATCAAATGAAACAATATTGGGAATTTGTTCTATCAAAACTCAACCAAGATCATGAAGTTTGTTCTTAACTGATGCTTATAACATACGAAATTATTTAATAACAATACACTCTTTTACATCACAAATAAAAATGCATTTGCAGAGTACCAGAATGCATAACAATAAACAGCTATTTGATTAAAACAACGTATGAAGTGTCCAAGGATGGACCAGAACAAAGAATCTCAGAACAGACAATTTGCATTGTTAACCATATCCAACACGAAGACAGTACTGGGCAAAATAAGAAGCTTCAGTTAGAGGAGCCTGTAAAAGTAGATAAGTACAGCAAGAAAAGAGCAAGGCATACTTTTTTTTTTTTTTAAGGGCAAAATGTAGATTGATAAGAGTAAGCTGTTCATAGAAGCTAGATAAAAAAGGTCATAGAATGCAACTATAGAACCCAACTTCAAAGTAGTTCAGTTTACTGAAGAAGAATTGTTAAAATACAGAAGGAGAAGAGAACTTTATTTGCTTTGTGAGAATTATATCTCTTGTTCATGTCCATGCTAGCAAAATAAATCACAAGAAATGTATTTTCTTCTATAATCATTGTGTCGCTACAACTAAACCACCACCTCGCCTGTTATTATAAATTATCAGTGTAAGTTCCATATAGGAATTGGAACAGCTGGAATAACATTGAGGTTTAGAAAGAACACATTCTATGTTTAACTTGGGTGGCTGGTATTCAATCTAAAGTCTTGAATTAGCTTTCACCTGCTTTGAGTCCTGTCACAACGCAGCCTTGCTTGAATTAATGCATCTTCCCTGTTTCTGCATGTCTGTGTTACTGGATAATGCCTGGGTTGGCTGTTTGTTCTATAATTCTAAGTTTATTTTATGATCCATTGTGAGATAACCTGTTTTCCTTTTGAGGGCCTTTTGGAAAAAGGATGGGAAAACTGTTGGAGGCAATGTATTGTTCAGAATTCTATATTTATTTCTAGATAAAGTTCTGAGTAATAATGCAGTAATCCATTTTCGTAAGAGAAAGCTCGTGCATTTTAACAACAATATTTACTCGTCAAGACAGTAGTTTATTTGCATTTGTATTCTTATGTGCCTTGTAGAATTTCTTAGGTTCTCATCTCGTTCTGTAAAGTATGCTGAGTGAAAAGTTCACACTGCTGAGACCAGTGGCAAGATAGTGGGTTCAGGTCTTCACCCTTCATTTCCAAGAATAAAATACAGGCTTATTTTACATATCTTCTGTTCCACCGATGTTAAGGGAGTTGTACTGTTAGAAAGCTTTTGGCATAAGATCTTACAGCCTCTTAACTTTACCATTTTATCTATGTTAATGTCTACAAATGCTCAAGCTGGAATATGATCATGCCAACTTTTTACATCAACACATCCAAAGGAAAGTGTTAGACCTCTCCAGAATTGTTTGTCATCAACTTGTGTATCTGCAAAACATGTCATGATTTCAGAACATGCGCACTGGCATGTGACAGAGGAGCTTGCAGATAAATAAATCTTTATTCCACTGCAAAAACTGTGCCAATAGAAGGCTGTGAAGTGCCAAACTATTCTACTGTCAACCAGGATAATACCGGACTTCGGTGTAATAATGAAGGGACTAGCTTGATCTTTGAATAGATGAACTTTCCCAAATGAGTTTATTCATTCAAATTACTTACAGCTCAACAAACCAATTCTAAGATATATAAAATAGAAAAAAAAAAAAAAATCCTGTCCTTCTGGTGTTCCTACAGCAAACCCAGGGTTAAATAGGTCTAATTTTCTTTTGTGTTTTAGGACAAGTTGTATATGCTAACAATTTCATAAATCTAACCGGAGAGAATTTAACCAGTATCAGTTTATTTGAAACACACTGTGGAAATCTCATATCTGATTTAATAAGCTTGTCCATCAACAAGTATATAAAGGTAACTTTTTTTTTTTCTTTATATAGGACATGGGCAGTTAGGTGCTTGTTTTGGGAACCATATGAATTGGATATTGCACCACTGCATAGATGACTTCTTACTGCTAAGTTTTAAATGTTATGTATGGTTTTATATCTCCATGTTTTAAAGAGTGTTATTTGTTAGGAACTCAAATTGTGTTATATTTATTCATGACCATCTGGCAGTTGAATGAGAGAGTAATATTGAAATGCACTGTGTACAGAGCAGAAGTGAGTGCCACATTTTGTAAGTTCAGTGTTCCAGGTTTAATGCAAAACATGGCATGGTCTAAAAGGTTTCGAGCTATAGATAAAAAAAAAAGTCTTTTCAAGCTCTCTCAACAGGAACAAAAAGAGAATAAATGTGATCCTGGCAGTGAGCTAACTGGACATTTCCAGAATGTCATATTGCAGTTTACTGTTGCACTGCTTCTGTTGCCTCAACCTCATCTTTCTGTTACAGGGCTTTTATGTTTGTCAAAGGAAAACTTGTCCTTCTCTTCTCTTTTCTTTTTATTTCTTTCTATAGCTGTACTGTTTTTTCTCCCTTTTTTTTGAGCTCTGCAAAGCTAGAAAGTCATAATAGCTCTATATAGCAACTAGTTAAGAGTTGCATAATCTTCTTTGACTGTGTCATTTTGAAACCTGCTTTAGATAGGCATGTATGATCCATGAGCACAGGACTGAACTCTGAGAACAAGTAGCAGTGACCACTGTGTAACTGTATATGTTTTCCTAGTACAAAGAAATGAAAAATGGAGTCTCCCTTCTTACATATTACTTTTTGGGGTGATGTGGGGTGAGGAAATTGCTGTAGTAGCGTTTGGTAACTGTACTTTTAAACTATCTTTCCGTAGAGAACTCTGTTACCTTTTAAAATCAGTTTTAATCTATTAAATTATCAGATAATATTGATACTCCTCCATCAAAAGGCAAAAAGATTAATTTTCTTAAAGGAAGATTCTAATAGTATCTGTTGACCATTGTGCTTGATAGTAAGCTTTGAAATGTCAGATGTTAAAATGACAGATTCATCCTACTTCCACAGAGTCACATTACAAAGAGAGAAGATTGCTTTGCCACTGCTCTTTCTTTGGCTCCCCCTAGACTTGAGCCGCACAGCTTGAACTAGTTTTACTTGAGATTAATTTCTGAAGTGGAGCTTGGACCTGGGCTTGATATTCAGCTGGTGCCTCCTCTAGTATGCATTCATTGCTATAATCCAGTAACGGAAATAACATCCCTCAAAATTGTTGAAAACACAATGGATATCTGTAATAGATTATGCTGTCAGCTCATCACTAAAACATGTTATTAAGCTATTGTCTGAGAATATTTGGAAGCGCAGCTTTTAGCATTTGTGGGTGTCTTTGGAAGGAGAGACACAAACTCTAATACTCCAGACTCATGTTTTCAGTTCTGTTTCTTGGGCTGCTGTAGTATCAAGGCGCTTGACTTGCATCATGTACTGAGCCCGTTGTGCTCTGGGATAGGTTGGGCAGAGAAATATATATCCTTGGATATCTTCTTTCGGTTTTCAGCAGCGCATCACTCGCACTGGAGCTCTATTGCCCCAACAATATCAGTTTGAGGTTATAACCCTTCTTGCCAGGATACTGAACTCAGGATGTTGCAAGAGGAAATCCAAACTGTCTCTGAAGAAAACAATGCCTCTGTGATCTTTGGTCTAGCCAATATCTGTATGGCGTCTCGCTTTGATACCACTAGCCAAACTCTATCCTTGACTGATACTGCACATCTCCTGCAGAAGAGGTCCTGCTATCTTGTAGAAGAGCACAGTAGTATATGCAAGTAGTAGATGAAGAAACTTAGTTGCTGCAACAACTGGTACTCCATGTAAAACTCTCTTGTAAGAGAGTTTGTATACCTAATACTTCCATACAATCCTCCGTTGATATAGTGTGTCTGTAATAAGTAGACTGCTCCTTTCTGAGGGATCTGTTTTGCTTATTGTTGATGAGTAATAACCAGAGTATTTTTGAGGTGCTTCAGTTTTGGGAAGTTAGTAGTTAAATAATGAATTTTCAATAGACTTTAGTGGTCACACTGATGTTTATTCTTGAGGTGATACTTACATAAGATTAATTCCAGTTGTTGAGAGATTCCCATAACAGATCTTTTAACTAGAAGCGTGAGGAGGTATAGGCACATGAACAACTTTAAACAGTATCTATGGAATGTGAGTAATAGAATTATTTTAAATATTTCAGTCTTAACCTCATGATGTTCTTAAATTGATTGTGAGAGTACACCCTGGCAATTCCATAGGGTAATCAGGGTTCTTTACAGAAAGATAAAAACAAATTATGTGTCACACTTAGTTAGAAAGACATATAAATTCATATTTTTTAAGTGTTCAGTATTTAAACCTGCTTTGGAGCTGAATGAAAACAATAACTGTAAATGTATTGGTCTAAAGGTGGATGATAAATAAAAAGTCTATGTCCTTATAGAATATTATACAGATTTGAAACTATTGATGATATACTTGTTTCTTCTAATGGTGAGTGTGTGGGTTTTAGTCATTCACTCCACTGCTGTAATGTAATAATCTTTCCCACAGCTACTGCTGTCACTGGTGTTGTGTATTTTGATTTAATTTTTAATTTACACTATTAGGTTTCCAAATTCTGATATCATTTTAAGTACTGGTGTGATTGGAGAATAGTTGTGTATGAATGGATCAGGAAGAGCATGAAAATGTAAAAATTCAGGATTAATCTCATCAGATCTAGATGTCTAGGAGTTAGTTGGCTAAACTAGTCACCCGATGTTCTTTCTGTTTTCAGGGAAGGATAGCAACAGTTCTTGCTCCTGCAGCGAGTTAGATAAATTAGTTTCTCTAGGTGCCCATTCCCCTCTATTTGCTTTCGAGGGTGTTGGTTGGTTATTCAGACTTGGGCTACTCACTGTTTAGGGATAAAATGAGTATGAGCTGCTTTGTCTTGCTTTTTTTTCTTCCTACATTTCTGCCATTGTGTCCTTGCAGAAGGTAAAATGTGCTGAATTATGCTATTTAAGCAGAGCTTTTCTCACTGTTTTTACCACCTCTGAATACAGTTCAGTGGTTTCTTAGGTCCTAAGACAGAGTAAGTGAAGTTTTATCTATACTATCATTATTTCAAATACAGTTCTGGTAGGTCTTAAAAACATTAAAGTATACAGAGAATTTTTATGTATTTAGCATTTCTGTTTGCTGTTTTGCTTATTCTTTTTCACAATTCAGGGAATGTAAAACTGAAAGATGAATCATAAGAAGACTACTTTGCATTTGAAATGCATCAATCTGAGTGAATTTTGTTAAATATGGAATAGTAATCAAATAACGTACATGACTTGAAATATGCTGTTTTCTGCATATTAAAAGAATGCCTTGCAGTAAATTTACCGAAAAGCAGATTTTGTGAAATGTTGTGGGAACATTAACATCCTCATGCTAACAAAAACATATTCTACTAGCATTATGAATAGTCATTAAGGATTTTTTTCAGTTAAAAATAACAACAATAATAGCTATTAAATCATTTGAAATCTTTTTCTTATCTTACCAAGAATATCAAGAAAATCTAATCAATCATTTTCTCTTTTCCCTACTGCCAGACAATGAATTGGTATTTATTGCAATTCCTTTTCATTTAGGCCTCAGAAACCTATTTTCATTTGATTAAACAATGTTTGAAAGTGGCTCAGATGAAACTAGCACAACCTGTAACTTATGTAGAATTAGGAAACAGTCTTTGTTGTATGAGAGAGGTATTTTTGGATGTTAGTGAAATGATGCACTTTCCAATAAGTAATCGTAGCTATATTATTTAACTGCCAAAAACCCCAAACAACCAAAACTAGAAGAAATATTGGTACACAAAATGCAATTTCAAAAATAACACTTCTCTGAATAATTGTGTTGCATTTTCTTTTTCAGGTGAGACCTTCTGAAGCTCTTACTATTCACCATTATCCCTGTACCTGCATTAAAGAATTATGGATTCTGCTTATTCAGCTGCTGGACCACAGAAACAAAGGGTCTCACACAGAGGTAATGGAAGAATACCGTTACATATGCATGCATGTTACATATGCAGTAGTTGCCTAATGTTCCCAGATTGCCATGACTGCACTAGTTCACATATCTGATGATAGAACCAAAGTTCATATTTGCTTTAGGAGGACTGCATGTGAACTGTGATGCTTTAGGCTGCCGTCTTGAATGTGCATCAAGTCCTGACTCTAGGTTTGCAGTGAACTGTTTGGTTATGACCTAGCGTGCTGATAAGGAGTGCTCCTTGTGCTAGGGAAAGCAAAGCAAAGGAACAGTGTGAAAGTTATATGGTAGAACAAAACAACAGAAACTATCTTTACCCATTTTTAAAATAATTTATTATTTGCAGTTTGTGTTATGTCATGAAATGATTCATCTACAGGCATTAGAAACACAGGTACAATCAGACCAATGATCCATCTATGTCTTTGATACCCATACCTTAACTACCTATCCAAGAACAACCTGGTTTCTGAGTCTTGTAGTTGCTGACTTATTTTGATGCCCCCTTATGCTTTTATTGGAAGAGCTGATCACTACCTGTTCTCCTTCCTTATATCAATATGACTTCATTTGCCTGTTCAGCTTTTTTCCTAGGCTGAAGAGTCACACTATATTCAGTGATTCTTTTTACAGGCACTGTTCTCTACCTGTGGTCTTCTTTGTCATCCTTTTCTGAACCTTTTTTCCTTACTACTACATTCTATTTCAAATGGCAGAGTACCAGGATTGCATGTAGTATTCAAAGTATGGGTTAGGCAACCATAAGATTTTATACATTGCATAATGTTTTCTATTTTGTTCTTTTCCTTTGCTAATATTTCCTAGTGTTTTGCTTTTTCTTTCTTGACTGCTGATTAGAATTGAGCTGATGTTTCTCCAAATGAATATTAAGAAGTGTCAGAATCCTTTGAAGATCTTCTGAAATAATCTTTATAAAATCCAAGGCTGCCATCTGCTCAATGAGTACTGTTCACTCAGTATAGAATTAAGTACTTCACAGTAGAGTGTTTGCGCTCATAGCTATTTACTCGTTAGTGACAACAGATGTAAAGGTGGACAACACAAGTGAAATTTTGTTAGTATTAAGTGTTTGCACTAGCACTTTGAAGCGTAAGTTAGAATCAGGATCCAGCTAGGTGGAAAGAAGTCCCAGAGAGTTACTGTATAATTAGCGAGAACAGGCACACAGGCCGTAAGGAGCAGTAATATTGTGGTGTAAACAGGGATTGATGAGCCAAAGAGAATTAATTGGTTTATTAGTGCTGAAACGGACTTGGAACAAAACAGGAAATTTGAACCTCAGTTTGCTGTCTTTCAGACTGATTCTCTACTATCTACTACTATCTTCCTCTTGGTTAGGTTAGTCTGGCACTAAAAGCTTTTCAAAAATCTTTTATAAAAAGTCTTCATTAAAGAACTCTAACCTCTCTCCTGTGACTGTTGGTGCACTGTCTTGTCTGCACATTGTCATTTCGTCAGCTTGTCATTTTGCCTGTGAAGTATCACACCATGTTCTTCCTTGTGACCAAAGCTTGTCCTTTCACATTGCTTTCTACTGACATTTGAGAGAGGACGTTCTAAAGTAGCTCCAGATTTTCCCTGCTAATACTGAACACTAGTTGTTTGTTTGTTTCGTTTTTTTTTTTTTTTTTAAATAACTGTCATCTTGCTTTTCTCTGTAAAAGCAAATTAACCAATAGGACAGTGTTATAGAGAAAATTGTTTACATAGACTTTGTTATTCAACACAGTTAAAATTTACTTTTACATTTTCTACAGTGTTTCTGGAGCTTGGTGAACAAAACTCTGAATAATATATTTGAAAGGCCAAGTAGTTCTGAAAGGATGTCTGGTTTTGAAACAACTCAGTGCAAAGACCCACTGAGTTTTAGCTGGTGGATTATTACGCATCTGGCATCACTCTACCAGTTTGACCGTAATGGAAATCTAGATGAAAAGGTAGGTATGATTTTTTCTAAATACCTGAAAGTTTGTACAATTTATTTAGATCTCCAACTTTGGTTATTTTTCTTGATAGAAAACAATTCATGTTATAGTAGAAGAATTTTTACGCTCCTTAAAAAAAGGTTCCTTAAGGTTGATGATGTTAAGGTGTGCTTTGTACAAGTCAGTAAACATTCCAGGAGTTTCCGACATAGTCGTGTTATACACCACTCATTCAGTAGATTACTGTATTAAGGAAATTTGAAATATTCTAAGTAAGTAGTAGCACATATACTTAATGGTGTAGCATATGTTTTAAGACTCTCTGCCTGCAACATAAATGCTTCACTGGGTTTGTTGTTTTAGGAATGGAACACATTAAGGTTGTACCATATGAAGTATAAACCTCAAACATTGGCTATGTATTGCTAATGCCACTTTTTTTTTTTTTTAAAGTAGCTCTGTCCTGGCTAAATTTCATTCTGTCTACTTGCATTCCTTTTGCATCACAGGAATACTATGATGAAATGCATATATATTTGTGTATACAACTTCATTTTCTGTGTTGATGTGTTACCAATAGACATTGTCTAACAACTGTTGAATTCAAGCTTCAGTTTAGGAAATTCTGGCAGTAAGCTCCAAAACACTTGCTTTTAGAAGGTGGCCTCAGATTTTCTGGCTAGAGCAGGCTGGTCCCCGATTAACCAGATTCTTGTTTATGAATCTCATCGTGAGGGACTTGACGTTACCATGCCTTCTGTAAGGGGCCAAGATGTACATGGTAAGATGTATGCAGGGCCATACTTGGTACTGATGCATCAAACTCCTTCATGGGCCTCACTACAGTTTTACACAGGTCTGGAGACATATAAACCCTTAACCTTCTTTCAGTGTCCTACTCTGAGATTCATCCTGCCTAGTTTCAGGTTTCTGATCATTAATTGGGAAGGAAATAGGCATTTGCTGAGGCAATTTCTCCATTTTGAGAGGTATGAAAGCTGCCAGTTTTTCTTGATTGACTATAGAGGGAGCTGACTAGAAGCCAGAGATAGCTGAAGACCGAGAAATCTAGGGTTTTTTTCTGTTTTTTTTCTTTGTCTAACAGTGTTTTTTTGCACTAGGGAGGTTCAAGTAATGCCATCTTCTATCATGTGTCTTTCTGTTCTTTAATATTTTGCCTCATTGTAGTTCTTTTTGGTTTTATGTTTGTTTGTTTTAGGTTTTTTACATTTCAGCTGGATTGCTTATATTCCCTACTTTGCCAAGCATCAGCTATATATGGCTTCTTCCACAAAGTTGGCGTAATTGCCCTTTCTTGTGAATTGTCTTTTATTATTTGTAATGTAATAGTGTATATTAAAAGTGGAAAGGTTATACCTGTTTTTCTGTTCAAGTCTTTACTGTGATTTCCTATCCTGACTTAGGATGAAATGTTAAAACCTTGAAACATGTTTGTGAAGATGGAAGAGTCTGATCACATCAGTTGATCAATTTGTTTTGATAACTTAAAATCCCCCTCTTCACTTTAGGTCTTTAAAAGTGTTAGTATATAAACAGAGGAGAAATGAAAAATGTTGAACTTCTGTGAATGCTTTTAATCCTAAGTAAAATTAGACTTTCTAATAAAAGTAAGAATTACTTTAATTGATTTTTATCTTGCAAATTCTCTCAATTGTCAAAAACAAAAGAAAAAGGGATGATGTGGTAAACCAGTTCTTGAATACTTAGTTGAAAAACTCATGACTGTTTCTGGTGACTAGAGGACTTGATGAATGTGGGATGCTTATGCTGCTGCTGCTGCTTGCAGGTGAACAGATCTTTAGGATCCCGTAACAGGCTGCTCATTATCATGTGGTTCAGTCTTTTCTGATAATACAGTAGCAAAATAAAGCAACTTCTTACACATTCATGCAGTGTAAAATTGCAGACCACATCTGATTGTTACACTGAAAGTTGTCTCAAGCTTCCCTTGCTTTTTGCCCCATTACTAGTGTAGTGGGGGAGAATTGCTACACTCCCTGCTTATTAGAGGAACTTGGAGAGAAAAGGTTATTCCCAGGTCAAATACAAAAACCAGTGTGAGGCAGACATTTATCCTGGGTTTCTTATATTTTATGCCCTAATCAAAATGCAGTGATACTGTTTACTTTGATCATTGGATTTTCTTCCTGTCTCTCATACTGATACATACTATGTATTTAGCCTCGTGAGAGATTATTTTTTGCCCTAGGCACTATATTATTTAAATAAGCCAAACAGACATAGAATGGAAAAAAAGAATTCCTGTTGTTCTTATTTTAGAGTAGGAATCTGAGACGCAGTGACAGGAAGTGACTTGCCCAAGATTAAATAATATTTTTTCCTTAAAGCCCACCTGGGAGAAGAGATTTCCAAGTCTTAATTTGTAAATCATGAGACCATCCTGCACATGATCCTCTTGATGTTCCCAGTAGTCTTTATGTTCAAACTGTTAGCTGTGCTTAGCATTTCTCTGAGTTTGGCTGTGAATTTGTCCAGGGTGCCATTGGTGCTTACAAAAAAAAATCTATCGGTAACAACAGTGCCTTTTCACACACCACAACAATGTAATCTATCATAGATAGTTGATGGTAACCATTTCTTTATGTCCCCACTCCCGAATTACAGCCTCAAACATTCTTTGAACATCATAAGATAAAATAGTCTCTGATTAAAATTTTTAAAGTCGGTGGAATTACATCAGTGCTCAATGTAGTCCTATTTTGTTGGTTAAACATCTGATGCGATAGCTTCATGACACGTGCTTTCTTTTAATTAACTGTGATCAGAGGTGGGAGGGTGATGTGTCATAATGATGGTTATTCATGTGCTCTGTAGCAAAAATTGCCTCTAAGCCTGTGGAAGATTTTCAATTTTTTAATGTGGTCTGCATGGCCTTGAGGTTATTATGAAAGCTTTTAAAATTCTAAATAGGTTTCAGACTTGCTTCTTTTTATTTTTTCCCCTTTAGCTCATATAATGTAATTTCAAATATGCAATGATTCATATATATTGAATATGTATTTCATACACATGAAACCTTTTTTTTTAAACTAGGAAATTTTGACCAAATTTCCTAGAGACTCTGTTATGAGAGATGTACAGTACATGTCTTTCCATAACCCCACATTCAGGTCCCAGTTCACTCTTCTGAAAAGCAGTATTTGTACATTTGAAAACCAAATAGGACCTGATGAGAAAGTGTGCTACTTCTGAACATTAGAGGGGTCAATTTCAATATACTGTGGGCTACGGAAATATAGGCAGAATTACTTAGGGCTAAGAATTCTTGCATTTGAATAGAATCATCTGAAGTGACTACGTGGCAAGATATGCAAACATGGACTTCCAGCTGAAAAGCCTAGTATGGCTCTTCCAGGTAGCAGAAACTTTCAAAAGTTTCTCCCTGAGAATGCAGAGGGTCTCGGGTAAAGTTTTTGGTTTTAGCAGCACTTTCAGGCACTGTAAGGTCTTCAGGTTCTGTTGATTTTTAGGACTGTTTGGAGGTGGAGGGAGGATTTTGTAAGCCATCAGATGTGAAGTAAGAGATGTAGATTCTACATATTCTCTGACAAGGATGGATTTTAAATGGTTGCCATGCCATATTGCCAATGTAGTAGAGAATACTGTTAGGATATAAATTCAGTAGGATTTGATTGAAACAAGTCTGTTAAAAGATAGCGGTAACTGAGGCTAAAAAGAGTGCAGTAGGTGATTAGTGTCATTCTTTCCTGAAAGCACTCTTGTAATCAATTCCAGTTGGTGTCAGGAGTTTGGTCTAGATTATTCCAGCTGAGCTGGAACTTTGGCAATAAATACCTTTGGTATAAATAATAATATAAATAATAAAGTCCTTGGACTATGGGAGTGCTAAAAGCATGTTCTGAGCAGGCTGATCCAGACATTTAGAGGTTTCTTAGCCATTTGTCATGACTCTTAAGATCTACTAATCTCTGATAAATCTGGATTTTGAGCAGCAGATTAGCTTTACTTGGAGCCTGCAGTAGGACCATGCTAGTGTGTATGTATTCACGTAACATCGCACCCTAAAATACAGCGGTCAGAATAAAAATCTGATGTAAATACTAGCCAGAACTGTCTGGGGATGCTGATTGTGCACTTCCTGGGTTTTACTCTCTATTGAAGTGCTGCCTGCACTCCTTGGCCACTTGTTGATGTGGTGGCCTCTCCTCCTGACAGGATGCTAGCTCTGCTTTCATGATACAAAGCCTTTGGCATCAATAACGGCTTTAGAAGTCCTGTTTACCACCCTAGGCATGATATGCCAGAACAGCAGAGAGCATAATTATTTGTGTACGTATCTATGACCTAGGTCAGACGCTCCTCCTTTTTTCATTCTTTCTTTCCTAAACCTCTGGGTCGGTTCACTGATCTGGTTCACGCTGTATCCCACAAACTGAAGTATCAAAGCAACTGAGCAGTGGCATGCTATAGCTGTGAGGGCAGGGAGAGTAGCTAGGCGGATGAGGAGCAAGCAGTGGGAACTCCTTAATTGATACTGCTCAAGTTCCTGAATTATGAAATCACAACTTTAGTTTTACTTTCTGCAGATCTGTCTGTTCACTTATATTTGTTCCATAAACAGTCTACAGACTGCAACTTGTTACCATCAGCAGTCTTTAAGAATTCTTTCTCTTGTTATGCAAAAATGTAAAGCCACCAAGTAGTCAAATTGTGTTACATAAGTATTAGTGCATATTTTTAAAGAGTTCATCTTTAAAATTCTCTCAGTACTTTCTGGAGCTCTGTGTGGAATTGTCACCAAGTCACAGTATTAAGTAGTGCGGTCAGCATCAGAGGAGGATGGGGCACAATGGTGTTGCTGCTGGGAAGTAGTTGTATCTCAATTACCAAAGCATAAAATGCACTTTATTGTAAGCTCTATACAGGCATTTAAAGGACAGATCTGCAGAATAATTTACAAGGGTTAACAGTTGTGATAGTGGAGGTATTGAGTAAGGCGGGAGAATTATGAAACTACTATGTTCACACATCTGGTTGTCTACACATAGCTGAGAGTAAGAGATTAGTTTTGGACCTCCTAGAATTGCAAGTATGTTGTTGTGGTTGCCTTTTATTTTTTTCCTGGGAAATAACCTTAGTTGCAAAACGTTCTACCCTTTTCTTTACCGCTTCGCCTAAATATATATATTTTTTTTCTCTTTGTTTTTAATATACTTTGCCGTGCAACTCTTTTAATTCACTAGTATGGTCTAGTTGATTCAAATGGGTAGTTGTCCGTCTTCCCAATCTGAAGAATATGAATTATAGGCCATATTTGACCTACACTGTATTTTTTTTTTTTTTTCTATCTATATAGGCCATTACTATCTGGCCAACTCCTTACTGAATTGGCCAAAACAATCCTTAATGATTGGCTTGGGAAATACGAGTTAGAAGTGTTGTTTGGTTGTTTTTTTTTTTCACTGAACATGAACAAAAAAAAACAAAACAACAACAAAAAAGGTGAGATTGTACCTTTTTCTCCTTCTCACTCATTAGTATCTTCCTTTTTACAGAATATTAAAGAAAGAAATTGTAAGACATACTTACTTCTCGTACTCATCAAAAATGCCTGAATGTTTTGCTGCTTTACTAAAAGGTTGAGATTGCAAATGAGTCACTTAAACTAGTTTAAATTGCATACTTTTTATTTTTGACTCTATTTGTTTCTGAGGCCTAATTTTTAGGACAGATATCAATTACATTCATAAAACGACAAAGCTGTTCAGTGATGACTACAATATGCTGTCATTAAATGAAATATTTATGGAAATCTTTTGCCTGCTTATTTTTGTGTTATTATATAATGATTCCTGTGAGGAATACAAATGCTATTTCATGCTGATAATCATTGTTTTTCAGAAACAGAAAGAATCAAATTGGAAATTTGTGGAAGAACTCCTTAAAAAATCAACTGATGCTCAAGTAAGTGTGTAAAGGAAGATATAATGAACAAGAAAAGTGTCAGGATGCTTTCAGGAAAAGACAGTGCATGAAACAAAGTCCAACTAACAAGTGTATTTTTGGAATTCTACTGTTTTTATCACAAGTAAATGAACATCCTTGACATAGCTGAACTATGGCAATATACAGTTCTCTTCTTCTTAGCAGTTACACTTGCTTTAAAGTGGTTGTGCTTGATGCTAAATTGTCAGATAAAGGAAAAAGATAATTATCCTCGAAGGGTAGGTCTATGGCTACTCGGACAAGATGTACTCAGAATAAGAACTGGATGCTTAGAAAATGTAAACCAGATACTGAATGTAAGGATATCAAGTTGAGGAGACATGATGAGGGAGATAGTCAGTTGCATTGAAAATTCAGCTATATCCTCACCACAGCGGGAAGGTGACTTGCCTTGCTGAGCAATTTGTCTTACAGGCTTGAATCAAACTCTTACTGATAAGGTTCTAGTTTCTGAGCACTCATTTCATACCTTATCATTTTTCTTTCTGCAGAACTGTTAATGCAATGCTTCATGGCCCAGAGGTCAGAACTGACCTCCTTTTAAAATGCTTTTAAATATGCTGTTCATTACATTTTAAAATATATTACGTTGCAGCAGTAAATTTGTTTTGAAGTTGCATGGTACAAATTGCAAATGCTGTATCAGCAACACCTATAAAAATAATTTCTTTAATTTGTGTACACTTAAGATGAGAATAAACATTTTTACTTTTTATTTGGTCTCAGATGAAATAAAAAAAAAATCCTGCAAAGTTCTGTTCTTCTGAAAGCAGAACAGGAATCAGGTTTTCTTTTTTATTATTACTGCCTTGCTCATGCAGTAGCAACAGCTCTGGCTGAAGCTGGAGTACAGAACAATACTTGTTACAGCTACAGTTTTTACAAAAAGATGTTTCAACTATCCTAACAAGTACAAAATAATAGGGTATTAAAAAGATGAAAAATCATGCTATAGATAAACTCTAACATTTATCTATGTAGTCTTTCAGCTTAAAAGGTTAACTCTTTTTGAATGATTTCATAGTATAGAACGGAATACACACACTGTGCATATACATTAAAACTACAGTGATGACATCACTTATTGGATGCTTACCATTCTGTGAGAGAAACTGGAGAGATTTAGATAAGATAAGAGGCATAAAACTGTGAGTAGCTTAGTAGTAGTAGTTTCCTGTTTTGCATCTTCTGTATGTCAGCAACCTGAGAAACAGTGAGAGGACACTTCTAGTTATGTTTTTCTTCAAAATATTCCTTTTTTTGTGAATGTTTATTATTCAGAATAGATTACTCTGAAGTTGAACATATGTAAAATATACAGCTTTTTGATGCTTCTGTTAAACAAGTATTGAATTGTAGACAGTTTTGAAAGGCAGCTAGGTGGCTAAGTTCAGAAGATTTGAATAATGAATCAATCATGACACTGTAATGTGAAGCAAATATCTCTTTTAATTACTAAAGGCAACCATTGTTGGAATTAAAACAAACCCTCATTTCCCTCATTGTTTGCAACTATTACCAACCATCTAAAGAGCCATCTAGTTTATTTCTTTTATTTTTTTTTTTCTTCTATTATCAATTGGTCATTACTTTTTTTTTTTTTTTTTTTGGATTATGGAGTTAGCTGCTTGTAGGAAATGCTCGTTGGAGACCATTAGTCCCTATGTGTGCATACACAAGTGCATGTATGTACTTTTGTTAAAAAAAAGTATCCCGCTTTCTATCTCCGCACATCAGCGTTCTTGACAGCGTCTAGGAAGGAGATTTTATTTTAGCAGTGGAGACGTCCATCTTCTCTGTTGATCTGTCAGATTCATGTGGCCACTCTTACCTTTTATCTTACCCTTTGTATCTCTGAAATATCTGCTGATAGAATATTTTTTGAAACCAGAATATGTAGGAATGAGAAGCACAATGAGATATCAAGAAGTCAATGATACGGAACATGGAGAAATAGGAAAAGTTAAAAGGGAGAATAGTGCTCTTTGAATGAACAACAGGACTGTATTGATGATACTGCCCACTAACACTTGGCTTGAGTTTGTTAGTAAATCCTACCTGAACCATCCTTTTCAGCATATACCCTCTGTAATCTGTAGTATATACATAGTAGTAGCTTTACAAAATAAGTTAGAAGCGATAGTGCCGAATCACTCAGTTGCAAGAGAGGGCAGGAATTGGTGGTTAGAAATTTAATGTTTAAGTATATGGGAGCTTAAAAACTAACCATATTTAGTACATAGTATGTCCATCAGCTTCATAATCGACTTGTTCTTGTTGCTCCCTAACTTCAAAAGCTTGTACACTATACATTTTAAGAAGCAGAATGGGAATATAGAAAGGACTGGGGCAAAATAGAGACAAAATCAAGCATCCATAATTTTGTATGTTTAAAAGCATCTGAAAAAGGTGCATATCATAAATTTGTAATGTAAATTGGTACTCTACTCCGCTGTCGTGAGACCCAGCTCTAGAGCCCCCAACATAAGAAGGATGTGGACCTGTTGGAGGGCCACAAAGATGATCAGAGGGCTGGAGCACCTTTCCTATGAGGACAGGCTGAGAGAGTTGGGGCTGTTCTGCCTGCAGAAGAGGAGGCTTCAGGGAGACCTTATAGCAGCCTTCCAGTACCTAAAGGGGGCTTATAGGAAAGACACGGAGAAACTCTTTAGCAGGGTCTGTTGTGATACGATGAGGGGTAATGGTTTTAAAGTAGAGGGAGGTGGATTCAGACTGGACACAATGAAAAAATTTTTTACACTGAGGGTGCTGGAACACTTGAACAGGTTGCCCAGAGAGGTGGTTGATGCCCCATCCCTGGAAACATTCCAGGCCAGGTTGGATGAGGCTCTGAGCAACCTGATCTAGATTGGAAATGTCCCTGCTCCTTGCAGGGGGGTTGGACTAGATGACCTTTAAAGGTCCCTTTACAACCCAAATTATTCTGATAATCTCTCTCTTACCATTAACTGTTAATTTCTCTTCATATAAGCTTCAATTTCTATGCTGTGAAAGGATTATTTAATAGGCACTGCTGCAGACATGAATTTTGAGGGTAAGGGAGCATCATGAAAGCAGAGAAAAGAATGGTCACCTTTGAGTCACCAAAGCTGCAGGTAGCTTTGACACCCTTAGACGCCTAAGTGTTGAGATGCAAAAATTACTAACCAGTGTTAAACCTGCAGCATTTTGGTTGTTTCAGTAAAACTGTTGAATTTAGTGATCCCCAGCGCAGAGACAGCAGCCCCCATGAAGGCAGCAGGGAGCTTGAGCCACCTTCATCCAGCATATGCCTGATTGTAGGGATGGTGAAGACTTCCTGAGGAAAGTGTCATATGTCCAGGTGAAGGTGGCAGAGGGGTGCTGCAGTCCCCTGTCTCCAGGTAGGAACTCCTTCCTTATAAGGCTATAGTTAGCCTGCTTCTGAGCAAGGAAAAGATGTGAAGGTGCTGTTCAGGTTATGGAACAAATGGAGATGGGAAGCAAAAATGCTCTATTTATGAGCTGCAAATAAAGATCGGAGCAATACTGGATACCTGGGCAAGTGTACTGCTTCCTTGGATATATCCTTTCAGCTTCAAACAGCTGTCAGAGTGGTGGGTTTCTCGGCCAGAAACTGCTCTCTTCTTTATAATTATTGATGGATAGAGTTGAAGACAATTGCTCGTGTGAAAGATCTCCCATCTATATCACAAAAAAAGGATGTTTATGGAGAAACTAGTTACATGATGTATTCCCTACTTCTGTTGTAATTTGGATTTCTGTTACTGGGCTAATGACAAAAGAGTAGAGTTAGTTTACAATTCTATTTGTACTACAAAATGAAAATTATTGTACTAGGAAATAGGAATATTTGTATACTAGTATACAAATACATAGCTGTATTTGTATATTAGACAACATCAAACTGACTAAATTTATGGATTGTCAGTACAAAATGAATTGGTGTTTACAAAGTTTTATTGTAAGTGAGAATCAAAAGCTTTTTGTTCATAAGAACTAATAGCAGTTTCTTATTAGCCTTCTCTCATATTAGAAAATAAATCCTTTATATTTCATTTCTGCCTCAATTTTTTTTTATACCTTCACTATATTTTTTTATTTAATTCTACTCTGAAAAAGATACAGAAGTATTTGTAAGAGTTCTAGGAAACCAATTTTGTTACTACAGTAGGAGGTCATAAGAGAAAAATGTTGTGTTTAGATAGTACTATCATTTTGATGGTATCTGGTGTTCCTCCCTTCTGCGATAAATTAAAAGCTGACTACCTCAAGAGTTCTGATAGCGTTTCCTGCAGTGCAAGAGACCATTTTAACCAAAAGAGCAATGAGAGAATCCATTAATCCCAGGGATATTTGAAGTCTGGAGAACTCATTCATATTACATTTGAGATAAAGCCTTCAGTACTCTCTTGGTTTTGGAAACTGTTCTAAAACTACTGTTTGATAGATAAATAATGGTTGAAATTGAAGCTGCTCATAATGTCATGTTTATTGTTTAATTTAGCTGAAGCAGTCATTGTTGAATTTGATTCTCTGCACAAATTACAGCTTCAAGATTAAGCTTTCTCTTTTATAAAGAGTGTGTGTTTTGGTGTCTGTTTTGGTTTGTTTTTTTAAAAAATCGTTTGTAACTGGATGGATCTCTCTAGGGAAATATATTTGGCTGCTGTTTTTGGTTTTATATCAAGATTCTTGCTTTTATTCATAAAAGAAAATAAATAGCAGCTGTTTGTTGAAAATGGCTGCAGCCCTGTCCCTTGTTTTTGTTTTTGTTTTTTTTTTATATAAGATTGTAGTTTTGGGAAGACTACTGACTTAATAGTTACAGTTAGGTCATATATAAAAACAGTACTTTAGGATCACCTTTCATTTGAAGGCATTTTTATTACATTTGAGCTACTATTCTGCACATCTTTTAATGAGTGTCTCTTGAAGAGTTTCTTTTCTATTTCAGTGTTTTTCATATGTTATTATACATAATGTCTTGAATATATAACTTTCTATGACAACTGAAAATGCCTTTTCAATTTTCAAGTTGTTTTAAAAAATGCAACAGTTCAGAAGCCATACTCCCTACGTTAATTCTTCATGAGAAGAGAAGGCAGACAGGATTAGAAGTTATTATAGATGATTGATATAATTGCTTAGTGTTCTGATAAATTGCAGCAAATAATGTTTTCCCTGTGAATGTATAGCCAGGTAGAAATAAGTTAATGAGTTGTAACTCCATTGTGTAGCACTGAAAACAGGAAAAAAAGCAGCTCTAAGACATAGTAAGCCATAAGAAGTAGCACTGCGCATATGAGCAGATGTCCTGCTCTTCCAGTAACAGGTACTTAATGAAAGACTTCTAAAACAAGAACAACCAAACAAGCAATCCCACAAACAAACACCTCCCCCTCCTCAAACTCAACACAATCTAATGCTATCATTTTCCATCACCTGGCATCGGTGGAGTTTTGTTTGGTGTTTTTGGGGGGTTTTTTTTGGTGGTTTGTTTGGGTGTTTTTTCTTTTTTTTTTTTTAATTTAAGTGTTTTCTGAGCTGGGTAAGCTTGGGCCATAATTCAGGATCTAGCACTGTAATTGGAACTGAAAGGGATAACTTCCCAGTATTTATCTGAGGCATAGTTTCCTTTATTCCCCTTCCTGGGGCTGATTTTGAGTCATAAAGCTCATCCTGTATCTTTTTTTATTTTTCCTACTCCTTTTATTCCTCTTTAGCTTATTTGATGAAGTTAGAAATTCCAGGTCTGTATAGTGTTTAGATCTATTTGAAAGCTAGAAATAGGTCAGGGGTTTCTCTTGTCACAGAACAAGTTCACTGCTATACGAGAGACGTGTTAGAGTTACCTATGCAAAACTCTTACCTTAAGACAATTACACACAAGCTGGTTGTTATTTATTATTATATTATATAATTTAAAGTAATTTTTATGTTAGGAAATTATTCTTAATAGTCTGGTTTTGTTGGATTTATGTGTGCCCAAATTGATGCTCCCCTCCTACAATAAACTTTTTATTTCCTTTTCAAGACTGGTGTATTAGAGGAACACTTACGAATGCATCTTCAGTGCTGTTTGACTTTGTGTAGTTTCTGGGACTTGAACCTATCTATTGTCACCATACTCTGGGATTATTACAGCAAGAACCTGGTAAGTAGATGAATGTCTAAAAATGTAGAATTGCCTGTAGACAATCCTCAATTTTTAGCAATTAATTCTGATTCTCCTCTAGCCAAGCTTCATTGCTACACTTGTGTAAAACTGACTAGTCAATGGCAGCATCCATAAATTTGCTGTATTTCTTTAAGAAATCATGTTTAAATAGATGTTATGGTCCATTACATTATGTCACAATGGAATGAATTATAATATATTTTTTACCCTTATTTTTCATCAGGACTAGTGATTTTAACATCTTGTAAAAACACTTTGCACATAGTTATAATGCATTTTTAATTTTTGACTTGTGGTAGGAACATGTGCTTTTTTGTGTGAAGGATTGCATCTTACTGCCTTTGGAATATTAACATTTATTATTATTTATCATCTTTTCTGGTTTCATTTATTCTTTTAGAACAGTTGCTTTGCTGTTCCTTGGCTTGGTTTGAAGGATCTGGCAAGTGTTAGTAAAACTTCTTTGTCAATGCTTGAGTTGGTGAAAAGTTGCTGTTGTGAACAGCAGATCTCTGCCCTGTACAATTCCAGAAACAGTTACTTCATTTTTCTCAGCATTTTGGCATGGTTGATGAAAGAAGAGGCAGAGAACAGTGGCGTGCATCCTTGGAAACAAATTAAAGGACGGTATGGCTGCTATTTAGTTTATCTCATGTTGTAAGAGGTCTAGTCAGTCAGATTGCATGGCCCTTCCAGCCACATACCAAAGAAAGGGGGAGGGGGGCAGGCTCATGAGAAAATAAAGGGGATGAGGGATCTAGGACGATTCATAATTTGAAGGCGACAGTTGTTCCCTGAAGTTTCTGTTGCCAGCTGAGGCTGTGACAGGGTCCAGGAGTTGGGTCCAAGAATCACCTTGGCATCCATAGCCTGTGATGATTTACTTCAGGCCGGGAATTTGGTACACTGGCAACCTATGCAGTGATAATGTAATTAAAGCACAGAAATTCTGTTTGAGCTGCATGTAAGCCATGCATTGTCCAAGAATATGCAGGCTGGCTCTTGCTAAGCCTGCAATTTCATTTATATTTCTGTTTTCTTTTTCATGGTTTCGAAAACTTCCCACAATATTTTTTTTGTGAGGATTTTAATTTTTCATTTAATTTTGACACATACTGATTAACAGGTATAGTCAGTCATTATATATATATAAAAAAAAAAAAAATATATATATATATATAGCCTAAATCAAAATCCTGATGTTTTATATACTTACTGAATCCTTAAAACTCTTATTATAGTAATGAGATTGTACTGATCATTAAAGGTGCGGACTTTTAAATTTTTTTCATTGTATAGAAAAGACTTAAAATTAAAACCAAAACTGATTCTAAAAATATTTTATTAAGTATTAATAAAATCCTTTTGTATGCAAGTAATAAATATGTTAAAAATGCATATGTGCAGGCACACCTTACAAAGCTATGTCGTATGTTTCTTCCAAGAAAGAAGGGTTATCTTGGCTGTCAGAAAGGGAAAAATATATCTAATGTCCATGTAAACTACATGAGTTATTACAGTCAGTAAAGGTCAAGTTTAAAAATTACTACAACTACATAGAAAAAAAATGTTGTTGTATGCTGATGCTTTAGTTAGTAATTTAATTAGCCTGCTTTGTTTTTACTGAAAACAAATTATACTTACATTTTTGTTGTTTACATTTAGCTTGTTACTTTCTCTAATTTAAGGGGGGGAATAATAATACACAAAACACACTGTGTTAGTCTGCTCAACTAGTATTCATAATTTCTACCTTGAATAAATCAATTACACAAGTAGCAAAATTTAACAGCCTACAGCTATGATTTTGGGATGAACTCTTTTCAGCAGCTAACCAAGCATTAATTGATGCATGAAGAACGTAAATGCCTGTCAGTAGTCATTTACTACTAAACAACATTAATTGGATTTGCTGTAACTTTTGGTGGCTAGATTTGATAACCTCAGCACTGTTTCCAACTACTTTTTCCAGGTGATAGAATAGGAAAACAACATTTATGGATGTTCACTGTATGTGGAACTTATTTTAAATTAAAGGTGAAGGATATACCCAAGGTTTTAAATACATAAATCAAAAAGTTATGCGAGCCATTTTCAACTTACTCCTCTCTTGTAGGAATGATGAGGGTTATTTAAAAGTCCAGATCTGAGTAAAGGTCACCAAAAAGACACCTATGTAAAAGCTTTCTGCTTTTTGTCAGCTACTTTAAAGTTGCAAAGTAGCAGTGCCTCTCACCATCAGCTACATATGACTTGAGCACTATCGTATGAGCAATACAGCTTAAAATTTCTTAACATCTTCCTGCTGGAGAGAGGTTTCTCTCTGAAACTCCTTTGTTTCCCTGTTTTCTCCCAAACTTGTAGTCCACAGTCCGTACAGTAGATGTACAGTGCAGGTCGGTACAGTCTTTGGTGAAGCACTGTGGAGAAAAGGAGCTTTCCATCAGAGATCTTCCTCTCCTTTTTACTGCAGCGATGGTTATGTAGCTGAGGCTTTGATTGCAGATGCTGTGGGAGTATAACATAAGACCAGAAATCAGCAGCTGAAGGAAGGAGGGTCCCTGGTAGTTTTCTGGAATTTTCTTTGTGCCAGCTGGGAAAGAAGTTGCACATGAATTGTTTGCTGTTGCTGAGAGATGCCACTTAAATTACTTCCTTTCCTAGTAGCCCTCATGGGCTAAGTTTTGATTGATGTGAAGGTGTGGTACAGAGGACACCTATCACAGATGAAGGAGAGAGTCTGCTCATAACATGGTGCTCAGCTTTGTACTAGAGGTTGGATAAGGGAAAAAGGTTAGGTTGTACCTGGGGTTGAAAACTCTTGACGTGCACCTTATGTTAGGAGCAGAATATGAAATAGTATGAAATACCCAAAAGGGTAGAATAGGGAAGGGAAAAAAGGATATTTAAAATTTAAGGGTTATTGAAAGAGGATAACTGTAAATTAAAAGCATGCAAATACAATTTCAGTTTATCAAGCAGATAGAAAATTCCATATTTTAGAAACTTTATCTTTCCTCTGTGTTTTTTGTTTTGTTGGGTTTTTTTTAATGTAGAATTTATTCCAAGTTCCATCGGAGAAGAATGCAGGAGCTGACAGAAGTGGGGCTGCAGAACTTTTTAAATCTGTTCCTCATGCTAGCAATTGTTGCGGAGACAGAAGATATAGTGAGTCGAGTGTTGGATCTTCTGGATTTCCTGAATCCGTCTTCCGTCACTGTGTCTCAAAGAGCTCTCATCTGGAGAGGTCATTTTGCTTTCCTTTTAATTTATGTCGAGAAAAACATGGACATTAGTGTCTTAGCTGAGAAACTCTCAAATGCTTTCCGTGAGAAAGCAAAGGAGTTTTTAGTAACCAAAAATGACTATACACAGAAACAAAATCTCTGGACTCTACTTTCAACCTACATTGATGGTGTCCAAGAAGTGTTTGAGACCAGCTGCTACTTGAGCCTTTCTGAGGAAAAGTTGCTAAATGATGGTTTTACTATGCTGCTGCCTGCTTGTCGAGGAGCTGAACTGAGTATGGCCCTAAATTTTCTTCAAGTTGTTCTAGCCAGACTTCGGTAAGTTACTTCGTTAAATTGTGGATATAGAATGGCATGTTATTTTGTGTTTAGGGTTAAATTGTAGTTCATATGAATTTCTTACTGAAATAGAGTAAAAGGAAAGAGAAATCTCTGGAGGACTGTGAATGATATGTTAAATTTCAAAATCCACCAATACCTCACTGCATTTAGAATCTTAGAAATGTTTCCTTACTACTTCAAGACATTAGGTTTGACATCTCTGATAATTTGTTATGAATTAGTGGCTCTGTAGAAAATAATCCAATTGCTACTATTTCAGAATCTTTCTTTCAGCACAGGAAATTTCAAAATTATTATCTGTACTAAATTACTTAAGGTTTTTTGGTGTTTGTTTTTTTTCTTCTTCAGTGAGTCTATTCTATTTTTCAGACTCCTCATTCTATTGTTTTTCCACTTTCACCAAGGTTGCAATGAAATACAACAGTTATGGGGATTTAAATACTTGTCTGGGGTTCGATAGGAAAGGCGGCAATCTTATTTTATCACTTTCAAGAAGTTTTTCTTTGATGTTCTAGTTCAGTTTCAACATCCACAGTGCCCTTCAATAAGCATATTTTTGTCTACTGATGCCTTTCAGAGGTAGTCCTCCAGTTTGAAGCCCAAACTGCTTTTTTTTATAAGATACTAAGAGGCGGCTATTGATCTGCCATTACTTCAGATGTGCAAGACAGAAATATGTGGAAAGAGCTGTGGAAGAGTGCATAATAGGAATAGTGAGGCCCGTATGCAAGATCTCTCTTTAACTAGGTTCTTTGTTATTGTCTAGTAGTTTGACTGCAGCTGTCAATAGCTTATACATCCAAAGACAACTGCTTTTCAGGCAGTCTTTTGAAAAAAAGATGAAGCATGAAACTAAGTTTAGTTGATTTATTATTTATTATTTCAGTTCAACTGAATGTATTTACTGGAATAAATTGGAAACTTCAAATATACTTTGACATTTATTTTCTCCATTAGCTAATACATAGCATTTATTGTGCTGTTTTTAGAGATGAACTAGGGAGAAATTTGAGACTGGTGAAAAAGTTGCCAATTCCGTAACTTGGAATTATTTTGAAGCTTTCCAGAACTGGGGGTTTTGTGGTCCTCTTATAACGCAGAGGAGGCCATACAAGTTCATTACAGACTTCTCAGGTCATTGCATACAAGGAACAGGACAGTATTCATACCTTTTCTTACAAAAAGCAGACCTGCTGAAATATTTGAATTACCAGCACGCTCATATACTGATTGGTATGAGACAGATTTAAAGCCTTGTTTTTAACAGTTCTTTATTTCAGTTTGTGTATTTATACATTTGGTTACTGTTACCTGCCTATTTATCCCATCTACAGAGAAGCTGAAGTCCTTAATGTTTATAAAACGCTTTGATCTTCAGGTTGTATGGCACAGGAAAATGTTGTTGATTCTCTCTCCCACTTTGACAGACTCACAGAAAAGAGTCCTCTGTTGCCATACAAATAAAACAACACTAAAACCAGTTTCTTCGTAAGGAAGATTTGGATGACTTCGTGCCAACAAGATGTTAAACTATTATTGGCTTAACCAGGCTGATTAGGCCTGTCTGCAAACTTGGAAAAGGATGAAATGGTTCAATGCCATTCTCTCTCTTGTTTTTAAAAATCCAGGCAGATATAATAAGATAGTAGGCCTTTTATCAATGTATTTTTTCTGTCCACTGCACTCTAATAATTTTGTAGCTCTATGTCAGGGAATTTACAGGTAAGAAGGAAGTGAGATCACTGATTAAAGAGAGAAGCGGCTCCCTCTAGGCTGTTAGGAAATAATAATTTCATGTGCCACTTTCTGCTAACCCCAGATGATGGCTCACAGGAGCATTCTTTATTGCTGATTAAGTAGCATTATGAAAATACTGACTTGGTTGCATTAACTAAATGCCTCAGTATTTAAAGCTTAAAATGTCAAATAGTTTTAGCAGTCCCCTTTATCATATATTGTTGGATTGCTAGAATCTCATTCCAGGTTCTCCAGTTGCTTTTATTTGAGGGTCCTGTAAAAATGGCGTATTTCATTTGCAGAGTGAGGTATAGCCAAAAGCTCTCCTTTAATTATAGCTATTCATGCTGCGATGGTTAAGGGTCTGTCAGCATTTCCATTATAAACCTTTATTTTCAAGAGTTTGTAACATAGCAGTGAAAACTTGCCCTGGGCTAAAACTTGGCATACAAGGTTTTGAAAGGGCACTTTTTTCCTTCTTTTCTTTTTTCTTAAAAGACGTCTGAAAAGAAACTCCCACCTTCACTATTTTTTTCACTACTATGTTTTAAAATAACTCTTTCTAGGTTTTTCATGTGTTTTTCTTGTCTGCTAGAAAAGTACTGGTAGTTTTTGATTGCTTTATTTACCTACGCTTAGGCTGGTTTAAATAATGTTATCATTACGATTATTTTGGTGTCAATATATATAAATAGAACTATGATTTGGCAGGAGAACTCATTTTTATTAGGTTTTGATATGTGGCGACTGGATAATTGGAAACAAGATGCTACTTGCTGGCACTTCCAAGTGTTTGATCTTCATAGTGAGATTCAGTATAAAGTCTAAGCTTGTATTTTTATACAGTCTCCTGTTTAAAAACATATGTAAAATTAACAGTGAACAATCAAGAAACTCCCCAAAATAAAAATGCAAAGCACTTCCTTCATATGTTTACTTGGAGCATTCAGCTTCTAGCTCAGACGTAAGTTTTTCCTTTATTATTTGTTTCTGTTTTTAAGCAGTGTTATAGAATCTTGTGGGGTTTTTTTTCCTTCTTTAATAAAAGGTAAACGTAGGATGCTTGCCTATGTGTGCTTTCATATTTCCAGTCTCAAGCACTACCCATCATCTGAGTGCCTCATGACACAAAAAGAAACCCTAGGTTAATAAAAATACAGGTATTTAATGATTTGACAGAACTCGCTGTAAAGATGGACACAGACTCAAGTCTGCTCAGTGTCTAGAACAGTTCTGACATTGCCATCTGTTATTCTTAAAAGAAGTGCTTGAAACATGTTAATATATCTTTTATTGTAATCAGGTATTGCTCTGACGTAAGCTTTCTCTCATTATCATCATCCTGGCATTTGGGTTTTGTAGTGTATTAGCACTGAGTTACAGGATTATAAAATGCAAGTACATACCTAGGTGAAAATCACTGCTGTAGTCCAAACATCTTTGCCTAGTTTCAGGCAGACTTGCTACTGATTCCTACAGGAGACATGAGAAGTACCACAACCTAATAACATAATAAATGGTAACTTTTATTCTGAAAACAATTTTTGTGTATTTATGCCTGTTTGTACTATTCTGCCAGGGTTGAAGGACATGAAAAGTTATTGAAAATTTCAGTGTGTAAATTTCATAAGCTCTACAGGAATACTAACCAGGTAAACCTGTCTCTAATTAAAAGTTACATTAATAGTTGGGCCATGAACGATGACAGAACTGGATGTTTCTATCCGTTAGTGTGTCTAGCCTTGGGGTTGTGAGAGAAATCATGATAGGAATGGATTATCCAGTATATCTTTGCTATGGAAATGTATAGTCATTTGTGTTTGGGGTTTTTTTTTGTGTGTGTGTTATACTTGCCATGAAAACAGCCTGTGGGAAGGTTTCAGAGACCAATGGAAGCCTCTGTCCCCATCTGTTACTGTGTAAGTCAGCAGATAAACTCAGGAAGAGAATAGAAAGGTCCTCCCTTCTTTCCTTCCCCCTCAGGGGTTTTAGTGATAGTCTTTGTAAAATGTATTTTCTGATGTTGGACTTCTGAAGTATCCAGAAGAGTTTGGAAGAGCGTGAGTCTTCTCTTACCCATCCCATCCCCGGAGTATATTTAGAGCTACCAGCTGTGATGTCCACAGAGGGCAACTCTGTGACTAAACCACTGAACTGAGAGTCAGAAGTCAGTCTTAGTTTGGCACTAAGATCCCCCCACCTTAATGAATGACCATTAGAAAGTAATTAAAAGTTGCTATGAACTTTGTTTACCTGTGTGGAAAAAGGAAGTAAGTTCTTTGGTTTTGACTTCACAAAATAGATCTTATGGTTGGGGAGCAAGCGTGCCTTGCTGCACTAACTTGACCTATGGTTTAAAGTGTTTTAGCTTTTTTTTTTTTTGAAGTTCAGTTATTCCATTAATAAAACTGAGGTTTGAATGAGTGTAAAGAAAATTAGTTTCTTAATGCTTTAGAGCATGTGAAGCAAGCACTGCTTTAGAATATAGCTGCATTTTGAGAGGTTTGCTGTGCCTAAATCCTCAAAAGTAATCAGCTACTGTCTTCTGTGGGAATACTCTGTTTTCTTAGCTACAGTTGTTCCCTTAAAGTGTGGCTCTGGTAATTAAAACTGAATTTATTTTCTCTTCTACTTTGTGTGGGATTTGAGATTATTATTTTTTTTTTTTTTTAGTCTAAGGGAGTTTTTACCTTTGTCCCTTGTATTCTGATTTTCAAAGATGACTAGCTAAAACCAATGTGTGTTTTGATTGTTTTCTGCTCTGAAAGTGTTGTTATACAAAGAAATCAAATGAGATACAGTGTGCACTGGAGCTGTGTACCTAACACTTTGCTTATAGAAAGTTCCTGTGTATGTCTAGCATTGGTTCAGGTTTGCAAGAATATTCACTTCCACTTCTCACTGTCTCTTTTCTTGAATCAGTAGGTGGCCACATGAGAGCTGGCTACTTGATTAAAATCAATTTCACGTTGGTGTTTTAAGATGTAATAGAGAGCCTTAGAAGAAGGGCAAGAAAGCTGGCAAAAGGGCTGGAAGGCATGTCTTGTGAGGAGTGGCTAAGGACTTTGGGTTTGTCTAGTTTGGAGAAAAGGAGGCTGTGGGGTGACCTCATAGCTCTCTACAGCTTCCTGGGGAGGAGAAATGGAGAGGGGGGTGCTATGCTCTTCTCCCTGGTATCCAGTGATAGGGTGTGTGAGAGGGGTTCAAAGCTGCACAAGGGGAACACTGGACATTAGGAAGCATTTCTTTACTGAGAGGGTGATTGAGCACTGGAACAGGCTTCCTAGAGGGGTGGTCGATGCCCCAAGCCTCTTAGTGTTTAAGAGGTATTTGGACAATGCCCTTAATTTGCTTTAGCTTTTGTTCAGCCCTGAATTGGTCAGGCCATTGGACTAGATGATCATCATAGGTCCCTTCCAACTGAAATGCTCTATATTGTATTCTAGAGTCACCTTAAGAACAAATTGAAACAACAAAAGCTGTCAAAGGACCTTCTGATTGTTGATGCCCAGTCTTGGTAGACACCTAAAGCTAAAGAAGCTCAGGTCTAGTACTCAGACATCAATCATGAAGATGTACTGCTCTGTCCCCTGAGCTACAGATTTGTACACTTTTATGTGTTTCATCCATTGTATCCATTTTATCTACCAAAAATTAATCCACATAAGCTTTCTGTGGCCTACCTGACAGCAGTACAAGACTTACTGTTGTGAAAAAAAAGAGAGTAAAGTCATATCCAGGTGTACTGAGAACCTGCTGCTTGGGACCCTGCAGTTGTTTAGAGAAATATGTGCTCCCTGAAGGACATAAAGTACAGATTTATTTTCTGATGGAAGTGTCTCACTTTTGAAACTATTTTTCCACAAATTAAGTTTCTTCTCAGTTTTCCTTCTTTTATTCTTCTCAAGAGATGTTTCTTTTCATTTGGAGTATTTTTTTATTGTGGACGTTAAACAAAGAAATACTTTTGCCAATAAAACCATTATGTGCAAGTAGCCTTCTAATCTCTTAATTTTGATTGTTTCTTCGTTACCTTACAAGATATATATTTCTTTTCTCTTTAGGATATCTCTTGTCAGATTTAAGGCTTATTTAAAATGAAAAGAAAGCTGGAGCAATTTTCTTTATTCCATTTCTGTCTCCTAAGGCCTATTTCCCCCTGGTGAGCTCATAGCAACAGGGGGGTTTAAGGGAATTCAGCTTTCTGCAAATTAATGTCTCACATCATGAAAATTCAGGACTTTTTTTTTTTTCTATATCTTGAAAAAGTAATACAGTGAGTGCGAGTATTATTTCTTGCCAGCGGGTGGAAGATGAATGATTTTGTCACAGTTTTACTGCTTGATGAGCAGTGTCCTGAGGGTCAGGCTTAAGTCTGTGTCACTATGCTGCTCATTACTCTTGAACTAAATAAGGGCTGATTGGATCTAAATTGCCTAGCACATGGGCCGCAGATGAGCTCAGTGAGTAGGGGATGACCTGCTATTCAGGCTGGGAGTAACCCCGGTGTGCAAATGCTGCATTAGAACACCGTGGGAGAATGAGAGGCTACCGACCGCTGCCAGCAAAAGAAATCGAAATGTAAAAACTCTTTGATGCTGCAATGTTAGAATTTGAAATGTAGGAAGTGACAGGTTGATGGTACTTATCAGCTTTGGCTGGATTAGAGAACAGTGTCATCTTGCTTATATAATGACAGAAGAATGAAGCTAGCTCCCAACTGCTTTGCAGTGCAGAGCTGCTGCTGTCAGAGTCAATGCTGCCTCCTACTGACAGTCTGCATAGAAGGATGGAGAAAGCAGATGGGTAGCTGGCTTGGTATGACATTCTCTGGCTCTGTAGCATACCAAAGTGCATTCTGTGCCTCTGCCCATCCTATTCCCTTATGTTTCTGGGCTCTTCTCTTAGCAGAGAGTCACGAACCTGATGGATAAAATAGTAAGTATATTCTGGGACAAGAGCAAGCCTCTGTCATCTTCAAGAACTGTTAGATGAGCCATCTACATGCACTGAACTATACATGTGTATGTGTGTCTGCCTCACACAAAATATTACCCTTTGTACTCTTCTCTCCATTGCTAGCCCCAGTGAAAGGAGGTGATCTCTGAAGAGGAGAATTAATTTGTGCTTGCGTGGTTTAAAGAAAGTTGACCTTTAAAGAGGAGAAAAAAAATCTGAACGAACTCAAAGGAAAATCCGTATGCTAACTGAACACAGGAATATACTTGTCTTAGTGGAGGAAAAGGAAAAGCAAGCAAAGCACCTGCCAGGTGCTGAACACAACACAGATCGTAGGAATTTGTGCAGTTCTGGAAGATTCAGTTGATTGGTTCAGTAGAAGCAGCTTTTTGGTTTTGTTCCCCCCACCTCCATCACTGGTGCTTTGGAAACTGAGTAATAGCTACAATGATGATAAATAGCCACTTGCTTCATTTTTTCCACACTTGTTCCAGCTGTTACTGACAGCTGTAAACTACCAGTGTCAGCTTCTCTTACTACTAACTTATGGGACTGCCTCATCAGCAAAAGCAATTTGGTGCTGTCATGAAACCAGTGACTAAATGAAGAGAAGGGATGAATCTAAATACATTCTGTGTTTTCTTTTTACTATTTTCTATTTTTCTGTTTTCTGGGTATATACCATTTGATTCTTCTTCCCCCGGGATGCCTTTGCTCGTGATGAAATTTCTTCTGGGACATAAAACAGCTTCCAGTTTACTTGTTTCTGAGTATTGTAACACATAAGGAAGAGAAAAGAAAACAGCAGCCTTAGAAGCACAAACAGTTTTACTGTAAAATGGTGTGAGACTAATAGGAATGAGAGAAAGAATGTAATTAATGTGAGGCCTCAGTGTTATTCATATTATGTTAGTATTAACAGTGTTTAATGGCATCACTTCAGCTCACTGAAAATGAGGAACTGTTTAGCACAACTAGTTGTACCAGATGAAAATGAGTTACAGAGTTTGTCTGAGTTTGTATGCGGACAGAAATTATAGGGTATTGCTATGTGTTCCAATGGAGAGCAGAACCAGAATTTAAAACTGCATTGGTATGTAGAGAAAACTGATTGTCAGCAAGAGGAAATACAGTGAAGGCCAAGTACTGCAATTAGGAAGTAGAAATGCTAATTCAACATATGCAATGCTTAGCATGGCAACTATACGGTCAGAGTGTGGGGAGGTAGTATGTACTATGAGGTGAGAGAAACAAAAATCCCCATCAAGGGCTGGCTGAAGCGACCTTTGTGTCCATCCTGCCCTTCCTTGTAGACTTTGCCGCCTGCTCAGCACGGATGGCTGCAGGATGCATTATTTTGTCCCTTCACCAGCACAGTTTCTGCCTCACAGAGGGAGGGAAACGAAATGACGAACGGTAGTTCAAGTGGATTCTCTTGTATCTTAGAAAGGGAGTGGAGGGGGTGAGCGTGGTACTTATGTTTTGACCTCTGTTTTCATGGATTTTTGAGAAGCTGCTTATTTTGTCTTCAGCTGTAGTTCTGTATGTCATTTTACAGAACATTTATGAATAAACTGAAAAGTGGAGAGAGTCACTGAAGTTAATGATCAAAGTAGGAAGTTTGTAGAAGATTGATGGAACTGATTTGAGGTAGGAAAGGTTGCAGGGAGATATACTAGAAGATATCCAGTATGTAAAAGGGTGTTGCAAAGAAGACAAGTTGTCTGTTGTTCTCCATGCCAGTGAAGAAGGAATTGGCTTAATTTGGGGTAGTAGTTGTTTAGAGTGGTTGCAATGTCAACTCTCTGGCAGGGTGCAAGAGAGAGTTGTGGAATCAAATTTAATTTTTTACTTTTTAAACAGTGCATTAAACAAACATTTGCTGGAGGGTAGTCCTTGTAATCTTGAAACACTACCCAGCCCTTCACTTATGTTTCTGTGATTTGATATTAAGGAGTGCTCGATGCAGCTGGTGATTGATTAGTAAGGATGCTTCCTAAACAGTATTCTGTGCTTTTCCTCACAGAACAAAAACTCAGTGAAATGAGAAAGTAAAGAAACCACACCTGAAATTGTAATCTGTCATAACATTTAATGTTGGAAGTCTGCCATTCATTTTGATTTGTAATATCTGCAGTCTTTTTAATTTCCCCTTTCTATTGAGGAAAAAAGTTGAACCTGTTTAATGCCTCTATATCCTACTAGTTATTGGAATTTCTGGGGTGGGAGTGTGAGGGTGGCTCCTACTGTGTGCACAGCACAGCAGCTCTGCTGAAGAGAGCAGTGGATTTTCGGTGGTTTTGTGTTCAAGTCTTGAAATCTGTCTATAAAACTACTTTGCAAATGCTTTTTTAGACATTTTCTAAAGAAAGCTAATTGATACAGGGCATGTATGTGTGTGTTATGTTTTATTTGGCTTGGAGCAAGTCCCAAGTGCCATTGATTGCTCGTGCCTAAATGCTCCAGATGTCTTTTCAATGGTACTAAACCAGGGACAGTAAAACTGTGCCTGATGTAAAATGAGTCTGAAATAGTAGGCCACCCTATTCCTCCGAAAAACAAAATGGAAAGAGTAGAGCATATTCTGCAACGTGTACATCATGCAGCATCTTACCTTCTTGTGGAGATCCCTTCCTGATGTTGTTACTGGGAGGAGCAAGTAGAGAAAGGTAAAAGCACTTTGTCGTTTACTTAGTTCTCTGATAGGCTGAAGTCTATTCTCTCCTTTTTCACAAACAGAAGACCCTGTTTATCTTTAATTGGGGTTAATTAAAGCCTTAGGGCAATGCTGAGACCCTGCCAATGGCTGGAAGGTACAGACATAATCAAGGATGCAGCCCCTCGCTGTAGGGAACAGGGAGGTAACCATGGGCTTGTCACAGGCTCTGATAATACAGCTGTGCTAATTCTTTCTGAAAATACATGAGTGAACTTTTTTTTTGTCAAATAGTTCTATTCCTTTATTTCTGGCTGTTATCAAAGAGTGGTATGAAGTCTCTGGCTTAATGTGTGCGCTCACGAATCCACGTTCAGAAGCAGAACCCTTCTGGTTCTGTATATGGTAATGCAGGGACTACACAGGCGGCCACGGCAGCCATTGTGCACGCAGCAGGAGCACTTGCTGCAGCCAGGGATGTGATGTGTGTCCTCTTTTATTGAGGGGCAGGAGAAGGGAGGAACAGGCAAGTACATCTGTGCTTGCCAGGACAGCGGGGTTTTCTTTTACTCCTTTTTGCGGTCTTGTTTTCCTGTTACAAAAAGTCAGTCCTGAGAATAAAAGCAAGTATTTTTATTGGCATTCTTTGTTTTCCTGGACAGGAATATATTGATTAGATATTGGCGATGTGCGTTTGAAAATACTTCAGTAAGTGTTCCAGATATCTGCCTAAAATGTTTTAAAGCTGCTAAATATTTACTCCCGGGGAATCCCTCTGCTTCACACCACACCTGTATATTCGAGGTTATTCTACAATGGCCTGACTTGGGGAGGCGATGCTGTATGTGTACGTGCGTTCAGTGTGTTACATTTACATGGAGTTTTGTATTAGGTGCAAAGATGACATCAGGAAGTAAAGCGCTGTGATCATCTGTTAAATAATAATTAACTATAGCACAGCCGTGATTATCCAAATGTCATAGGGAAAGTGAATATATTCAGGCAATCAAGGGATTTTACAATGTAATTATTAGACATTGGGGAGACATGACCCTGTTTAGGGTAACAGGGAGCTATGGTTAATTGATGTGAGGATAATCAAACTTTTACTGTTTTATTATTCTGGGACCCTAGGCTTTGCAGGAAAATGTGTGGACGTGATTAGAAAAAAAGCAACCCCAAACATACGAAAATATAAGCCTAAAAGTGAATCTTGAGGTTAATGCTTGCATTACCTTGCTGTACTGAATTACTGCTATGATTATAAGTGTTGAGAAATCATTTATATTGTCTGTAAATCATCCCCATTTTACATCACAGTGAAAATTCAATACATCTTGATTCTGAGTGTTTTGTAAAGGTAGCTATTTTCCTAAGACATCAAAAATGACTATTTTTTTCCAAGTCAAACTCAAAAATCGAAGGTGTTTTTTTCCTGCAGCCAAGAAATCTTTGTTTTCTTTCTCAAAAGAAAACCTTTGATATGTGTACAGTCTGAGCCTTACGACAGAAAATACAGTTGATGCAGTCTGCCTTGAGCTTCATTGTCTTCTCCAAGTTTAGAACATGAGGACATAAAACAGAATTTCATTTCATTAGAGTTCATTATGAAAGAGCTTCCACTGTGATACGGAACCTCTGGAACATCTAATAATCTTCAAATCTTCCAGAGGGCAGGTTGAGTTAAGTACAGCGTTGTTGCTCTCTCTTACTGAAAGTTTTTCTCTTGCTCTTTTTTCCTTCTCTCTCTCTGTCTCCCCCCCTCTCCACCCTCTTCCTTGAAACAGAGTAATTTCTGAAAACTCTTCAGCAATCCTATCTCCATGTAAATTAATACTGTAAATTGTACTGCCAGTGAGGGTGGAGGGAGTAGTAAGAATGGGTGGGGGGAGAGAAGAATTAAAATAATTCCAATAAATGGTTTAATTTATGCCTCAGCAGTTAAGCATGCTCGTGGTTAACAGAAATACCCTTCAGCTACACAGGATTTGGGAGGGTTGGAGGGCACTCATTTGCACATAAATAGCCATTAACTGATAAATTCCCAGAGGTCTCCTGTTGCATGTTAGTGGTTCTGACCTACTTAGCTAGCTTAAATTTGTTTTACAGAATTATTATAATTCCATCCTTGGTACTTAAACTTTGTGATTAATGCATGCCTCACAATACAATTAAAGTATAATTACACAGTTTTACAGTTTGCTATCATGGTGTTATTATTATTACAAAGAGCTGGATTTTGCAAATATTAGAAGAATTAGGGTTCTGATACCCATCACTTTGCTGTTATTAAGTGATTATGTTAAATGGGACCCCTTTATGTCTGAAGAATGAAGTGGAGAGAGGAGAGTCATTAACTAACACATCAGATGGTTTCTAAGTGATTGAGGAAGAGGTGTGTAGTGGGTTTTTTTACACATCTGTAGACGATAGGTGCAAATATCTTTTGTTCATCTTTGCCAGCTGCCTGTGACATGCTCTAGCACATCTGTGCTTTAATGCTCAAAAAAAGTTCCGTAATAAACATCTCATCTCTGTAATCTGTTAAAAATCATTTGCATGTGTGAAACATCTGATTTTATTATACTTAATTGAAGCTATTTATTACAGAAACAGGGTTTTTTTGTACCCTTATTTTAAAAACATTAACGGCCAGAAGCAGAGGTCCAATAGATCTGTGTAACTGTGTAGTGTAGGTTAGGATGTGCGTGCAAAGATGGTACAGATCTTCCCTTGTGCTCTTTAAACTCAGAGCACTTCTCTATCTTGTGTATATGAATATATTGTATATTTGTACTGGCTGCAAAGAACAAACACTGCTTTTTTTTTTTTTCTCTTTCTCTCTAGTTGTAAAGGTTACCTGCCCCCCCCTTTTTTCTGGCCAAACGTAGTTCTGTGGCTACTGCTCATTCTTTAAGGAGTGACCCAAGAATCAGTAACAGTACTTGTACGTGACCCAAAACACAATATTGTACTGCATAGTTCTTCTTGTATCCTTTTTTTTTTTCCCAATGTAGCTGCACCAGAAAACTTAAATCTTTAACAATTAATACAATTAGCAAATCGAAGGACTGAAAAATATTTTTAATAGTATTTCCCTATTCCAATGTAAATTACAAATCTAATCTTCCTTTCTTTATCTGTGAATGTGTTATATTGCAGACTTCATTGGTGGGAAATGAAGTGGTTGACACATTTTCTGAATTACACTTTCTGCTCTTCTAAAGCTCTTAAGGTTACACTATAAAATGTTTTAGCTGTAATTGCACGGTGGAAACTCCAAATGGTGTACAGAAATCAAATATTGCACCCTCAAGTCTTATTTGATCCAGTGTCTGAGATTTCATTTTTGCTTACTTTAAAAAGACCTGTTGCTTTTGTGTTTTTTCTGTTTGGTTGTTTGTTTTGTTTTGGTTTTTTTGTTTTGTTTTGTTTTTTAAGTTGTGCTATTCATGTCTTTAACGGTGACAATATTTCTTCTTTTTAATTGCAGAGAACACAAAAAGTAAAAGGCAAAGCAAATAGAAATCTTTTTCTTAGAATGACTCCTTTCACATCTGTAATTTTAGTCTGTATTTATGCTACCACAATGATAGAATCTCTGCTTTTGCTATTATCATTTGCTGTCATTGAGCTCAGAAAACATTGGTCATTATTACTGATGCATGGAAGCACGCAAGCAGGTAGCCAGTAATTATGCTTGGAAGAATTTACTATATTTCAGTGCTTCCTATTTGAATATTCGTGAATCGGTTTCATTTCCAGTCTTTAAAAAAAATACTGCGTTGAAGTGATTTAAATCATTTTCATGTGGCACAGCAAAAATGCAAAGACACATTACCAGAAAGAAATGGTCAGCAATAAGAGCTGCTTTGCAAAGTTGGCTTGCAACAACTACCACACTATGTGGAGAAAACAGTTATCCTGTAATAATAAGACTAATGAATTCAGAAATCCATTGATTGAACTGGCTCTGGGTAGATTATGTGCAGGCTTGCTTCAAGGAGAGGAATTTATGAAATGTTTGCCGCATCCAGCAAGCACTGCTGCTATAATACAGCTGCCTCCTCAGTGGTTTGCTTTGATCCTGTGGAATGAAAGGACAGGAGGATCAGCTCAGGTCTAAATGAGATTACAGCTGGTTCGGCAGCTTATCTGGTCTAATGCCAACTAGTGTGGCTTTGCACGTCCTAAGGGGTTTACAACAGAAACTGTTTATTGAGTATCATCGGTTTACTCAACACAAGCAGGCTAATCCTTCCCAGCCTCAGCATGTTGTAGGATTGTGCATGAGCCAAACCAAAAGCTGGTGTAGCCAGGGCCTCCAGAGCCCTTTGTCTCGCTTCATATTGATTTTTTTTTGTTTTTTTTTTTTACCTGTATTAAAGACAGTAAAAAATAAAACCAATAACCAACCCTATTGTGAGCAAAAGGTTAATCTGACCTAAAAATCTTACAAAAGCATCTTTTAACCCTAGAAGGCATGGCAGCCTTTCTCTGACTTTTCACTCTGGGGATTTTCTAGTTTAAGATCTTGAAGAGCAAAATAGGACAAACAGCTTAAACATTTAACTCTGTGTGTCTTCCAAGGTCTTTCAATTCTTTCAGCAGCTGCATAGAAAACTTTAGACAGTTATTTCTGACATTATTAACATCGTGTCATCTGTCTGTGATAGGTGATGCTGTGTAGTGAGGACATGACATGCTGAACGTAGGCAGAGTAGCAGGAGCTGGTAGGTGTCCCAAGACTCCTGCTGATTTTTCACTGTAGTAGTTTTTATGTAAAAGCATCAGAAAGTGCATTTATTAGCTGCTTTCTCAAAAAAAACCAAACAGAAAACTAGGTGAGTGGAGTGCATCTTCAGGAATTCAAAAAAGTACCAATCGGGGCCATAAAAGCAGAATGTTTTAAAAAATAATGTGCTGCAAGTATTTAAACAACGTCTTTCTGTTTTGATGTGAAATACAATGGAATATTAGGTAGAATAATATTTTATTGAGCATGTTTTCTGTCTGAGGTGAGCCTTTTTTGGAAGGCATTGCAGCATGTGTCAGATTATTATAAATCAAATGTTTTTTATAATATAGAGAGAGAATAAATTAAACTCTAGGAAGCCTTGTAGAGTAGTAGCAATACGTTTGCACTGAAAAGAAACACCGTAAGTGATTGAATCAGTATTGTTGGAGTTATGTAGGAGGTGATTAGATACCTGTATTTGTATACTGTGCATCTTATTGGGAGTAATTAAATCAGTTCTGCTGTGATGCAGGGAAGAGAATTGGATGACACACCTACCTGTCATCGACTGCATGTGGCAGACTTAAGCTAGGAACTGTTTTGAAGACTGTTGAATACTGCCTAAAAGAGAAGGCAGCAGTAACTTGAAGAACTATGAATGACTGTGTTCTGTTTCCTTCACCTAATTGGGAGGAATTTGTGTTTTAAGTTATATGTAAGCAAAGAGGTTACCATGGAGGCATTCTGAGTGTTGTGTGGGGAAATTGGTAAAAATTATGTTTAGGATTAACGTGAACTTTACTAATACTTAAGCCTAATGGACAAGATGCGTACAAGTTTAAAATGTAATATTTATCCATTTACTTGTATTTTATCAAATCTGGTCTTAAAGCAATAGATTACTCACATGTAGTATTACATTTTTAGCGCATTTGGAGATAAAAATCTATTGTTGGTGGTTGCTTAAAGTCTCTTTGTTCAATCATTTGAACAGTGCAAATCAAAGCATTTTGTCAGACTGAGAAGTTTTGCCTGGATAATGCTTCCCACACATGCAGGTCACCAAATAAATTATGTGCACAGTTTTACAGCATAGCTAGTGCTGGAAGTTAAATGGATGCCCAGTGGTAGAACTCGTAAAACATTTTCCTGTTAACACGACCAGGCAGAATTGGCATTGTTGATGGTAGCTTTGATCTAATAAACTATCAGTTCTAACAGTGGTTTTTACTGTTTTTCAGAGGGGATGATGATAAAAGTTTAGCAAGCCTACCATTCTTCCTGGATGACAGAAAATTAGCTTTACTGTCTGTATTACCAAATGTTGGGAACGTTAGTAGGGGATGCTTTGTACCCAAGGTAATCTCCTTCACTAAAAAGATGTATTACACAAACAGCATCCTTTAACGCAACAGATACTCCATAAAGAACAGAATTGGTTTTTCAGGAAGGAAATAAAATACTTTGTTTTGGATTTTGAAAACAAGTTACTTCATTATCTAGAGTACAAGTTTCTCTGCCTTCCAAAATGTTTTCTCTCTTAGAGAGAAAAATATTCCTAAACCACGTACAGTATATGACTCCCAGCAGGTTGCTAGAGAGTATCCATGTGCATATAGTTTTTGATTTTCTGCAAAGGCAGAAAGAGGAGCTGGAGCAAGAGAGTTTCATTTTAAAAGAAAAGCTTTATTTGAGCTACAGTTCCTCTGTCTGCTACAGTCTTGTTTTAAATTGAGAAATGCAGACAACTTCAAGTACTTTCTCAGGCCTCTTACCTGAAAAATAAGAATGACATGATAATAACAAAGTGTTACATGTGTAATGGTAAGATAGGTGTGTTACTGGAAATTATATTCAGAATATCTGAAGAGCTAACTGTAAGTAGTAGTTCTTCTAGTTTGTTTATTTTCAGTATTAGGGGTTTATATTTTGATACTGTTCCTTTACCTCCCCTCAGGACTTTGTGTAGTTATCCTCAGAGTCCATTTCACATCTCCTGATCAGATCAGGAAATTTCAACTGAGATAACACCAATTGAACATCTGAATTTCTACAGCTCAAATAGCTATTTTATTTGTTTCTGTCTGTCATCTTGGTACTTGAGTCTGGGTAAGCTGTGCTAGATGAAGGAAAACATTTGAGAGATGTGATGAAGTTGACCTCAGTGAATTTGTTTCAAGCAATTTGGCAAACTTTTTTTTTTTTTTCATAGCATGACTAAGAAGAATTTTAATGATCTTCTCATGACCATAAACGTACTATCACATCTCTCAAATTGTAAGCTTTTCCAGAGTGATCTGTATGCTTTTGATCTGTTTGAATGAAGCACTGTGAGCTTAAATAGAGATCCAATTTAGTACAGTATATGGGTGTCTGTTCCACAGTCATCAGCACTGGGAGTCCATTAAACTACTGGGCTCTGAATTGTAAGAAAGTATCTATTTCAGGTTAATCTATTAAACTTCAAATTTTTTTAGATATTTTTACTGTGTGGAAAACTATTTTTTAAAAAGTGTAAAGAATAGCTTACAGACTATATGAATCTGTCCCATCATTATAATTCTGTCAGTTGGTGTTATCCTGGTCTCGGAGTCCTACGGAAGAGCTAAATGCAGGATTTTGGAAATGATTGTACTTAAAAATGGGTTTCAGTACTAGCCTTTCAGAACCAGTTGTTTGGTATTCCAGTCACACTTTTTTGCCAACAAAAGACAGTAAGGAATGGGTAAAAAAGTTTTAGCTTGTAAAATTTCAGAAAACTTTTTGTATCAGTTTAGATCATTGTTTAGCTATAGACAGCTGCACTTTGTTGCCCTCCTGGTGTTCTAGAAGAACGTGTTTCAAGTAAATTACTTTGTAAGCAGCATATTGGGTTCCTAGTACAAGAAAAACATTGAAATACTGATGCAAGTCCAGCAGAGGATCACTGGTATGATCAGGGGTCTGGAGCACATGTTCCATGAGGGGAGGCAGAGAAAATTGAGTTTGCACATCCTTAAGAAAATACGACTTGGGTGGGAGGTGGCAAGGAGAAGGCATTTTATTTTGTACAGATAGGTAAGCTGGATAGATAAGATGGAATCGGACCCTTCGCAGAGATGTATAGTGGTTGGAAGCAATGGACTGAGATTGCGATGAAGGAAATTTTTATTAGATGTAAGGGTAAATTTTTTTGCAAGATAGTCAAACATTGGAACAAATTTCTAAGTTAGGCTGTAAAATTTCCCTCACTAGGGTTATTCAAGGCTGGCATTGCTTAAAGCAGGGGTTGGACCAGATAATGACCTCTAGAGGTCCCTTCCAATTTAGATTTTTCTAAGACTCTAGCTCTTAAAAAAAAAAACAACAAAGAAAACCACACAAAACAAACAATGCCCCCCTGCCAAAAAAGAAAAAAAAAAAAACCAATCAAACTGAAATCTTATTTAACACACAGCTTCTAGAAGATGACAAATTTTAAAATTTTTGCTCTAGCAGAAGAGTTCTCTTGAAGATATCCATTTAGTATCCGCAGTTTGTCTATGTATTAGGAACATGACTGAAATCACAAGCTCTTATTTTTTCATTTCAGCATTTTTACTTCATTTCAGTTTCTCAGATAAATTAGCATTCTGATTCTATCTATAAATGATATTCACATATGATTCATTTTATAATGATGTGGAAGGTTTCCATATACCTTCACTAGGGATTTGAGCCAGCAGCATTGCTGTGCCCCAAAGGCCAATAGTCTCCTGGGTTGTATTAGCCAGAGCATTGCCAGCAGGTGGAGGGAGGTGATCCTTTCCCTCTGCTCAGCACTGGTGAGGCCACACTGTGTCCAGTTCTGGGCTCCCCAGTACGAGAAGAAACATGGACATACTGAAAAGAGTCCAGTGAAGGGCTACAAAGATGATTAAGACACTGGAGCATTTATCCCTTGAGGAAAGGCTGAGAGACCTGGAGCAGACAAGGCTGAAGAGGATCTTATCAATGTGTAGAAATATCTGAAGGAAGGGTGCAAAAAGGACAGAGCCAGACTCTTTTCACTGGTGCCTAGTGATGGAACCAGAGGCAGTGGGCACAAACTGAAACACAGGAGGTTCTGTCTGAAGATCAGGAAACACTTTTTTTCCACTGTGAGGGTGATCAAGCCCTGGCACACGTTGTCCAGAGAGGTTGTGGAGTCTCCATCCTTGGAGATACTCAAAAGCCCTCTGGACATGGTCCTGGGCAACCAGCTCTCAGTGTCCCTGCTTGAGCAGAGAGGTTGGACAAGATGACCTCCAGAGGTCCCTTCCAACCTCAACCATTCTGTGATTCTTTGGTTTCTCAGTAGGCATGGAGAACTTGAATTTTGTACACAACAGTATATATTCAAGGCAGGACTGTTGCATATCATACCAGGATATTGTTTGATGTGTGACATCTTTTTAGAATTTTGAAAGCAAAGAGCTCACTCGGAAGGCCTTGATGGGGTTGAGTAGTGATCTTGCTTTTGAGTATTTTGAAGGAAGGTGGTCTTCAACAGGAAGCAAATGGTGGTAAGTAAGCTTATTTACTGTGACCCTCGAGTCTCTGGTTTTAATTCCATCCTACTCTGAGGGCAAGAAGGAAGAGCTGTCATGTAAAGTGGTTAAAAATTATATTGTGTGCCAGCAGTGATTTGCTGTTTCCCGCTAAAAAACATAGCAGTTAATAGTGTCTGTTCCCTATATGACAGATACTAGCATTTGTGTTCCAAATAAGCTACAAACTTGAATTAAGATCATCTGAAGTGATCTAGACTTCCTCTTCTTTCAAATTTAAAATACTTTCAAAACAAGATTTAGTCTCATATTTTTTTAAAAAAAGAAATTATGTGTCTATAATTTAAAGTTACAGAAGTGTAATTATGATTTCTCAGTAGTTTTCTAACATATATTTTATATAGAAGATGACCACTGCTTAAAACAAACAAATGAACAAAACCCTCAAAACCAAAGGGTGAAGTGTCTTGCAGTTAGGGCTGATCAAAGAGCTCCCAATGACTCCTGCAAGCCCCTTCCCCATCAATGGTGGATTTTGTTTTGTTTTTAAACTCTCATCGTGTGAGGGGATGTGCCTGCAGGACCCTACGCTCACGACTAAATGTCTGCCTCTGGTAAAGAACATATTTCAATGTGATGAATGTACTTTGAATCCTGTGGTGGGGAAGGCTTAGCTTTTATGGGTCAGGTTTTGTGGCTCAAAGCTCTCTAGCAGATCTCAGAGGACCCTTGGAAAACAGTGCTGTAGAGGCTGACGCACATTGATGGTTCTGAAATTTTGCATGCAGTGCAGGAATTTTGAGGGGGAATTTCATCTTATTTTGATGAAAGCCAGTTGTAATCTCAGTCTGTTACAAAGATTGTTATTCAAAATAAAGCTTTTAAGAACTGAAATGGACCTATTTTCAGTTCTGTGAAATTGCAATGATTTAGAAATAGTAAGTTTGGTTTAGATTTTTTTTTTTCTGTGTGTATGTGAACTAAAAAAGCGGAAAACAACAGCTTAGGATAGTATCATTTTCAAATGCAGCCTGTCCCATTTTTTTTCCTTTATTTTTCTCTATTTGTTCTTTAGGATTAAAAAATTCTGAATCTGACCTATGCTGAAAAGCTGCTTAGGAAAACTAAATATCTTTTTAAGTGTTTACTTTTTGTATGTTGTTTCTTGAAAGAACTGAGCACTGACTTAGCTGTTCAAAGCAACAAGACAACTCCCGGTGCCTTGAACAGTGCAGAATGTAGCACAGGGTGCTTGGCTGAGATCGTGGATGGCTGAGCCCTGCTGCTGAAGTGAGTACCTAGACTGACTCTGCTGGGATTTGAGGGTTTGGGACAGCTGAGGGTCACTTTGTGTGTGTGTCTGTGTGTGTGTGTGTTTCAGTTTATACTTTGCATTAAAGACACGAAGAAAACTGCCATCTTGGCATTTGCCTGCGTAGTACAGGGGAGAAGCTAATTTGGCTGAATATCAGTGAAGGTAATGAAGGAAAATTGAAATTGGGCTCAAATTAGCTGTGTTTTTTCCCAAGACTGTTCCACAAGCTGAAACGTGAACTAGTTGCACTGAATTAACACCGGTGGCATTGCTTTTGCTGCTCTTGCAACCTTATCTTGGTTAAATGTAGTTAGGAAAAGAAAACAGCTCCCTGGCACAACTTTGCTATGGCTGAAGCGGATGGAGTTATTGCCTCCCAGCAGACCTAGCCAAAGCAGGCTAGAGCTTTGTTACTTGCATTTAAATTATGGTCATAAAAACTTTGTCTTTTTGGTGATGTAGTTTAAACCCTTTGAGAAGGGTTAAGGAGCAAGTGCTAACTCATGTTCTACAGCTCTGAATGTTTGGCTTTTCTGTACCTTTATGTTTTAGAGTTGTGTGTCTGTTCTTGTTAATATCTTTACTTTGTCTTTGAGTACAGTAAAGACGTTGGGGATTTCTTGTTCTCCCTGTATATTTTAAAAGTATTACTGAGCACACACAACATGCTGTCCCAGTGAACACAGGGTTCTCTATTACTGTGCTTAGCTATAGAGAGGATTATATTAAACTCTGTAACCTTGCTGAAGCCCCTTCGTACATTGCTGCTATATTGATAATCTTCACATGATTCAACTGCAGTTGAAAACCTTTTATTCACAGCATTAACGCTTTCCATCCCAGTGAAAATTAGAACCTTTGATATCAGGAGATGAGCTCTTTGATGTACAGATGATTTTTTTTTTTTTAATTTATTTTTTTAATTAGTGTGGTCCTGCAGATGTTGCTTTGGACATTTCTTCACCTGGGCATATACAGGGAATACTCATCAAGCCTAACCATTCAAAAATGGATAAAACAATTTATCAATGAATGAATTGGTGGTTAACTAAGGGACTGTTATGCAGTTTGCTTACAAAATAGTGAATGCCTAAGGAAAGTATTTGTGTTCTAAAATAAACCCACAGTAATATTTTAGAGTAATTAAGGAAAACATTTCCTAGTGTTCCACATCTAAAAATAAACAATATTACCTACATATCAGTAGATTAAAGGAGCAATGTAAGATGCATTGACATTTTGTATCTGTGATGAATGCAGGATCTGTTAATGAACAACTTTCCTCTAAAATGTAAATGCATAGGAAATCATTGGAACCTATTGCCCCATCTTCAATATTGCAAATTGTAGAATCACAATTTTAGTGACACTTGCTTTGCCTCCCTTTAAAGTAAAAGGAATCTAGTCAGTAAAGAAGAATTTCAAGCTTGATTTTGTTTTTCTTTGTCCGTGATTTTGTTTTATGCTACTTCTTTTCCAAATACTTGCTGTTTCTTGTAACTTAATAGTGAGTGTTTCAGGTAGACTGTTGGCCTACTTCTCCATATATTTAAGACTTTCATCAAACAACTAGTGGAAAATTCTTCCAAGTGTTTATATGACAGCTTTCACTTGCATCTCAATATTATGGCATCTCTTTTTGGCCTTGATCATTGCAAGTCTTGCTGCATCCACAGTTGTCTGGGAGTCAGAAGGACAGGACAGGCTGATCATAACATGTTCCAGGTCTCTCTTCTGCCATATAGTGCATGGGGGAAAGGTCACTGCAGGAAGAATGTGATGAAAGAAGAAGATATATAATAGAGGAGGGAGAGCTGGCTGTGCTTGGAGGTCACTTCATTTGCGGTGGGTTTGTTTTTTTTTTTTTTTTTTTTTCTTTGAGTTGAACTTCTCATCAGTTGCTGTCTGTCCACTTCCCTTTTTGAAGGATTTACACATCTCTTCCTGCAACTCCCTGAGTTTTGAAATAGCCTTTTTTATCCTCTTGTCTCTGCCAAGTCTGGTGCTATCCTGGGAACTTTTACTGCTCTCCAGTAAAGGACAGGAATGTTCAGGCTAGTACTGCTTTGGCCTTTGTGCAACTTTTGCCTTCCAGGAGAAAAAAAGTAAAGGAGTATGTGTGAATTATACCCACATTTCGAGGCTTCTTTATCAGTACTATGTGCTACTTCCTTCTAAAAGTCCAGAACATGAACTCCCAAAGAATTAATGTATTTAATGTTTCAAGGGATGGCTGTGTTTAGACATGCTGCAGTTGACAAACTAATAGTTTCAAAACTTTGAAGTGGATTAGGTCATGGTCATTTTTTCCAATTTTAGTGATTCCCTGACTGGCAAAATAGATCAAGCAATGAGAGGTAACTTTACTGATTATATATCCTAACATAACGTATTATTGTTTCCCTATTGCTGTGGAAAAGACAACTGTCTTAAAACCAGAGACTTTAAGTTTGCTTTTTTTCTGTGCTACGTGCTGTTTGTAATGTTACGTTTAAATCTAAAGAATTTAATGAAGAATGCAGATCTACCAAATTCCTTTTATTAGTTTCAGACAATGTTTCTTGAATTGTATTTCTCTAATGAAGTAGCTGCCAAGCCATGTATTGCAGCATCTGTTGTTTAAAAAAATAATAATAATAATGTTAGGAACATTGACTTAAAATTTAAATAGTGTATGATTTCCATTTTCCATATTATAGGGTGAGTTGCATTAGTAGTTTGGGGAGTTCTTTTGTTTATTTTTTTTAATATAACAAACTTGGAAAGCTATATAAAGAGTGCTGGGTTTGATTTGCTTTTTATTTTACGTCAAAATGTAATCAAATGCTTTTAATGATGCAGTTGGTAGACTTCTAGAAGTTACATAAAACAAACAAACAAAAAATCCCCAGAAATAGTAAAAAAATAAAATTGCTTGTGAGAATATTAAAGAATCATAAGAGCTAGATTCCCTAGCTCTTGCTAGTATAATTATTTAATTACCGACAACTTGCGTCGTATGTACTAATGCAGAGTCCAGTAATCTGAGAAAATATTGCTGCTGCTGTACTTGCATTATGACATTTAAAAGGCTCTGTCACATTTACCTCACTCTTTCCTGTGTTTTAGTGAATATCCCAAGTAATGTCTGAGAATTTAAACTTGGCTTTAGTCTTCAAATCACTAAAAGGAAAAAAGTAGTGGTTTAAAGTGGTTAACTGTTCTTAAAATATTTGTATCTTCAAATAGCTTTATGTAATTTCCTGAATAGGTTTAATAGTGACTAAGGATCATTTAGTTTAAGGTATTTTCTGCGAAGGTGACCCTGAGCTAAATTGCAATGTGTGATTTGAATGCCCATGGGCTGCCCTTCATTGGTTTGATTGGGGGAGATCATCTGGATTTCTAATAGACTTTAATTACTCTGCTTATATAAATTGTCACATTAGAAGCTTCTTAACTGTTGAGTCTGTTCTGTCGATGATCCACTAACAATAGGAATATACTAGGCTCTTCCGCTGAGATTTGAAGATTTATACCATCAATGAAAGAATTGGAATGGCTCTGTTTAAACCTACTGTATCTTCAATAAGCAAACAGTATGTGATCTGCTTCTCAGGCAGCGATTGATGTGTGGTAAATTGAAAGGATCTGTAGCCTTTTTTTATTTTGTTAATAAGCATTTTTTCAATTAAGAGAACATAATGCAAAATACGTTTCAGGAGGTTTAGGGGCGATGTTTTCCCATTGTGTGTGTGGAAAAAAATAGAAAACAGTATGGTTAGGATTTTGGGGTGGAGGAACGTGGAGTATCTTTTTAGCAATGATTAGCTAAGATTTTACAGAGAAGCTGTCCTAGTTGAAATGTTGCCCTAATGTCTGTGTGTGCCTCTTACAGCCTAAGCTAGATGCCCTGATATTTTAATTTGTCTCTCTCTATATATCTATCTCCACACATGCATGCATAAACAAAACCTTTAAGTTACAATGTGAAGCACCTCAGTCCTAGAGTGTTACGATGACTTAGGCCTCTCTTGACCTTTTACTCCTGAGCACTAGGGCCATCTACCTGCCTGCCAGCTTTGTTCAGATGAGCTAGGAGGATACCAGAACTCTCAGAGTCTGTAGGGGTCTTCTAAGATACAATGGTCTGATGGCCTGGAGTACTAAGTCCAGCTGAGCAGCAACTTGTTTTGCACAGGCAGCATGTGTGTCTTATAAAACAAACTGCTCTTGCCTCCAATGTGGAACTTTGTCTGCTGTGAGCCTACAGAAAATACAAAGTGAAGGATTTAATCCAGTGTTTGTCTGGTGGGCCCAGACACATCTGAGTCAATGTTATGAAGAACGGTAATCTGTGTGCTTGGAACCGTTGTAGAGTCGCACCGCTGAAGATGTGTGCTTACACACGTTTGTTTTGGGTGAGTTCTTTGTTTTGTTTTTTGTTTGCTTTTTTGTTTTTAAATAAAAGAAAACAGATAGTCTGAACAGTGAAGCGTCTGTTACCTAGTGGTTAGGATGTAATGCAGGGAGGTAAGAGTGTCATGGGCTCCAGTCCTTATTCTGGGTTTTCACACTTTTTTCCTGTGACTGACTTAATGTAAAACTCTCAGTCCAAGAGCAGAGCCTGATCCCAAAACCAGTCTATCAAAACTAGACCTAGGTGCTCTCCACTCTGAGGCTGTGGCTCATTAGTTTATATATATAGATATATATAGATATATAAAAAGTGTAATCCAGGTTTTAAAATCAGAGTGGCTACTGCCACACCCTGTGCAGCCTGCTTTTCTTGTTGCGCGTTAGTCATGATCAGATTTCTGGGCCCCAGTAGACAGAGATTGTGGGTTAGATGCTCAGCTCAAGGCATTTGTGTAGCTGAATTAGAGGCACCTAGGGAACTTCCCAGTCAAAAGAGGGTGATCTGACTAAGTGAGCAGTTTGGTAATTATGGTTCGGGAGTCTGAGATCTGTTTGTGCCCTGCTTTTTAACCATTACATCCTTTTATCCCTTTGAGTCTCATCCAACATCTAAGACCTGTTACTTCATGTGTGCACTTCACATTGTTGTGCCTGATGAAGGCATGTTGTAACAGTGATGTGTATGATGTTGTGCAAGTCTATGCTATAAAAAAAACTTAAGCATAAATGGACGAATTAAAGCATTTGATAAATATCCCAGATGTTACAGTTCTGAAAAGAGTATCCCTCTTCCCTTGTTACCTTTCCCTGCCTCATCACATTCATCAGTGATCATTATACACACATAACTAGACATATTATTCAGACATCATTTTTGCAGTAAACACTTAAGCATGCAGTTTATTGTGGATTATGGTATTGGGTTTGTGTGGCAAGGTTTTGGTAGCAGAGGGACTACAGGGGTGGCATCTGTGAAAAGCTGCTGGAAGCTTCCCTCATGTCTGATAAGAGCTCATGCCAGCTGGCCCCAAGACAGATCCATCACTGGCCAAGGCCAAGCCCATCAGCGACAGTGCTCTCGGATAACATATTTAAGAAGGGGAAAAATACTACTGTGAAAAACAGCAGTGGAGAGAGGAGTGAGATGTGAGAGAAACAACTCTGCAGACACCAAGGTCAGTGAGGGAAGAGGAGGAGGTGCTCCAGACCAGATATTCCCCTGCAGCCCATGGTGCAGTGCATGGTGAAGCAGGTTGTCCCCCTGCAGCCCATGGAGGAGCAGAGATCCACCTGCAGCCCATGGAGGACCCCACACTGTAGCAGGTGGATGCCTGAAGGAGGCTGTGGCCCAGTGAGAGGCCCATGCTGGAGCAGGCTCCTCGCAGGACCTGTGGCCTCATGGAGAGAAGTGTCCACGCTAGGGTAGGTTTGCTGGCAGGACTTGTGAGCCCATCAGGGACCCACACTGGAGCAGTCTGTTCCTGAGGGATGGCACCCCGTGGAAGGGACCCACGCTGGGGCAGTTCATTAAGAACTGCAGCCTGTGGGAAGGGCTCGTGTTGGAGAAGTTCATGGAGGACTGTCTCCTGTGGGAGGGATCCCATGCTGCAGCAGGAGAAGAGTGTGAGGACTCCTCACCCTGTGGAGGAATGAGCGGCAGAAACAATGTGTGATGAACTGACCAGAGCCCCCATTTCCCGTCCCCCTATACCACTGAGGGGAGGAGGTAGAGAAATTGGGAGTGAAGTTAAGCCCAGTAAGAAAGGAGGAGTGGGGGAGCTGGTTTGTAAGATTTGGGTTTATTTCTCATCATTCTACTCTGATTTGATTGATAATAAATTTAATTAATTTCTCCCCAAGTAGAGTCTTTTTTTTGCCTGGGATGGTAGTTGGTGAATGATCTCCTCCTGTCCGTATCTCTACCCACGATCCTTTTGTTGTATTTTCTCTCCCCTGTCCAGCTGAGGAGGAGGAGTGATAGAGCAATTTTGGTGAGCACCTGATGCCTAGCCGGGGTGAACCCACCACAATTATTGAAGCAGATTAAACTGAAGAAAGAGCACTGAAACATTATTTAATAAATAGTGATTTGATGGGGGCATGTTAAGGCTCAGTTTGTACAGTGAGCAGTAGAGCTCTGTGGTGTTGGTGATGCTATCATTGTGGCTTCCTCAGTGCTGACGCTTTCATTATAGACTGTGGGGTTTTTTCCAAATATTCCTTTTAATGGATGGGATAATTTATTTTTGGCCTTACGTTTCTCATGTTGCTTATCTTTCTGAAATCTATTTTTTAATTCTATAAATATGGGTTAAAATTCTGTGCCTGTTTGTTTGTTGGTTTTTTTAAGTTATCAAAGAGTGAAAAGGCTGTTGCTTAAATATGAAGAAAACTTATAGATACTTTGTATGTATCTTGCAGATATGGAAACAAATTGAGAGGTTCTGATTTGAGGTGGAATAACTACTCCTGTCCAGTTGCTACTGCACTCATACCAGTCTCAGCGCTATACGGAATCATAGAATAGTTTGGGTTTGAAGGGACCTTTAAAGGTCAGCTAATCCAACCCCCCTGCAAGGAGTAGGGACATCTCCAACCAGATCAGGTTGCTCAAAGCCCTGTCCAACCTGGCCTTGAATGTTTCCAGGGATGGGGCATCCACCACCTCTCTGGGCAACCTGTTCCAGTGTTCCACTACCTTCATATAAAGGGATATAAAAAAAAAAAAATTGTGTCCCAGAGTGCTTAGAAACAGATTTAAAAGAGAACTTGGATGTTTCAATTATTCTTGGGTAGAACTTAGTCACCTCCCTTCGTGCATGTTTCACTGAAACAGCCTGAATGTGGAAGAGTCTGAAAGTCTGTAGGTGACTTTTAACCACTGAAGTTCCCTGGGTACCTGAACCTGTGTGCCCAGAGACGCTAAGGCTGTTTTCACAGGCCTTAGCTTTTTAGCATCAAGCTTAGGCACTTTGAGACCATAAACTAGATGGTTTAGCACTTAAAATTCTTGTAATCATGTTGGCAGCGCACCTACAAAACATACTGATAACCAAAAGTTAGGTGCAGAGCTCTGCAACCCGGCCTACTCACATTCAAAACATTGCCCAAGAGGAAGAAGTTTCACCTTTTTACATGTTAGGTCAACTGCTCACATCATTCACTGGTGATCAGGAAGCCAAAAGCCTTTACCATGAGATGCCTGAAACCCGTATCTATGACTTTCCACCAGTCTCTAAGCATATTTAGTTTGGGGCACTTTCTTCTTGGAGGATCTGAGCTGTTGTGGAACCACTGTGTAGCTAGTCTGCCGCTTCTGTGCGTCCAGATCCATTTCATTTTTATGAATCTGCATGTTTAAGAGAGGTGGGATCATATAGTTTGTTACTTGTACCTTGGCACAGCTCTATGATACTGCGTGAAAGCGGCCTTGGACCCAGATGCAACCATTCTGTCCTTGCCTTTGTGAATGCTAGTATTATAGTCCGTACTTAAACTAGTGTTTCTTTTTTGAATGCTTTGAAAAATTCTGTATAAAAGTAATTAACTCTAAAAATGTGTTCTTAGTCACACTTTATACTATCATAAAATGTGGTACAACAGGTTATGATTTCAGAAATGTACATGTATTCAGTGTAAACTGCATATTTGAAGCACAGACATAAAAAAAAGTAAATGCTTATGAACAGATTACTAAGAAGTTGAACAATGAGTTTATCAACGTGGGAGCTGGTATCCGTATGGATCAATGAAATAAGTGCTATAGTTGCAATTTTCTAGAACTATCATGTAACTAAATGGCATAATAGTCAACTAGTTGAATACCCATACTGGATTATTTTCAAAGGCATACGGAGGGCACGCAAGGATCTTTTTCAGCTTAATCTTGGATAGGACTAGTTACTGGAAATATGTGTGGTGTCTGCCAAAACCCTGCTTCCAGTTCTGGTTGTCGTAAGAAGCAACTGTTGTGGTGGAATGGAAGGGAGAAATGACTAGAGACATTAAAGTAGTATTGATGTTTATGCCATTTGAAGACAGTGAAATTGGATTATTTTGAACTAAATTCTGGAATGCTGCTTGGTAAATATTGTTTGGTCATTGAAGCTGAGTGGGCTGCTGTCTGGCAGAGATGTCAGAGTTCTGCACCTGTAGCACCAGCACAAATTTTGAGTGTGTCACTGCAGTGAGATTTGTACAACCACAGAAAATATGACCGGATAGATTTCTACAGGAAAGCCCAATGTTTTGCCATACACTAGTACTATGTAATGTCTTCATATTGGCAAGTAAAAGGGGACGCGAAGCAGAAACACCTTTCCATATGAAATGGAGTAGTGTCAACACTGGCACTTTATTTTTTAATACCATCTTTATTGTGTAACATTCCTATTTTTTCCCACAGAAACAAATATGCTTTTCATTGTATTAATGTGGCTTTTGATTTTGGGGAAACCTTAGCCTGATAACTTTGTTGTTGTGCACATTTCCAAGTAGCTGACATCATCTCTGTGTCTGGGGTTTGTTAAGAGAATGTAAGGCTTTTTTTTGTCTTCACTGAAATCAAAACTCTCACTGTATTGTTCCCTGCATCAGCTAATCTCCCTATCTCTTCTGTTCTTTTTGCTGAAACCTGCATAGCTACCCTGTAGCTGAAGAAGCCTCAACTTCCCTCAGTGACTTTTGTTTCTGTTATCACCTCTATGGCAGCCTTAAAATAGGACCGCGGGACAATGCATTTGTTGCCAAAATATCAAAATGAGAAACTGTGTTGATAATCTTACAGTGATGCAAAAAGAGGGAGAATGTGTGGAAGGGCAGTCTCCAAGTTCAAGTATTATTCCAGTTCCACTGGTCTGCAGAGAGCACAAAGCCCGTATTACCTGTCTTTGAATCTGAGTGTGATTCATTTTATTTCATTTTACTTCCCCTGAATTTTCCTTGAAAGAACTGATGTTAGTAGTTGAAATTCTAAGCATCAAAGCCATTTATCATTTTAGAAGTACTCATATATCTCTACCCAATCTCCCTAGATTTATCCAAGGGTGTTTGTCCTGCAAGTGTTGGTTTCTAATTATTTATTTGTTTCAACATAAAAAAAAAGTCATTCATTTCCTTTAAAAATACTTTCCTGAGCTTAATCTTGGCTGTACTGGGCAACTGAGTTCTGCAGGTGCTGTGGCTGGCCTGGCGTTGGAGCAGAGGAACTGGGAGTACCATCTGAAGAAACCAGAGTCTATATTTATAGTCTTGGAGCCCCTGAGGGGTGGTAGTATGTGTCCCTGGCAATGCTGGTAGAAGGAGAAAGGTCTTCTGTCATGTTGGGGAGTTATGAACCCTTGTAGATCAAATTAAATGGCATTGTATTAAGTCTGGATGCCAATGTGCAGCCAGTGCAGATCACGGACTTGTAGTGACTTGAGTTTCCATTGCATAGACAGGCTTCCGCATTTCGTGTGTTTTCCTTTTCCAGCTTGATCTAAAGTTTCACTCCATTTTAGTAATCCAGGCTGGCAAAGGCATGGTTTGTGTTTGCCAAAGGATGGTTCATGGTTACAATATCTGCATCCAGATAAATGGCTGCAATTCCTTACCCAGGTGTAGGATGTAGAAGATAATCCCCACGCTACTGCTGTATGTATACATCCAGCACAGTCCTTATTCAGGTAGCACAAACATTCCCTTCTTTTACAAACCCAGGCTTTGTAAAATGAAATGGTAAAATGAAAAAGCACACCTCTTTTTATGGGAATAGGAAATCCATTATTTAAACCAAGTCAAAACCACACCAAGTTATTACCATTGTAATGAGGCAACCAGTGGTTCCAGAGCTCTTAACACAATGGAAAACTGGATGTATATAGTTTCAGAAATTGAGTGATGTTTGATGGTATGCTTGTCCAATGTTTAAAAAATGTGGAAGTCTGAATAAAAAGTAAAATTGTATTTATCCATATTTTTATGGAATTAAAAAAAAATTTTGTTAGTAGAAGTACCTGTCTAGATCAGCTGCAGGACATATTGATGCCCCATCAATTCTAAGCATTTACCTTATTGCAAGCATTTGTGTAGGTTACTATGAATAAACATAAATACTGATTTGTACGTGTTGCCCTTCCACTGACACAGAGATATATTACCTTACTTTGGAAGTCTGTACACCCTTCTACTTTGCATAGATGGCTAAAGGAGATGCAAGGCACCCTTCTTTCGAGAGAGAATTTAGAGGAGAGAAAAAGGTCTTTCTCCTGTTTTACAGTGTAGTCTGGATGTAAGTAAGGCAGAATTTGGTCCCGTAAGTTTTATTCTCTGCAGTATGAGACATCATGCTTTCCTTTCTTAACAAAATAAACCAAAAAAGTCCTTTATATTTTTACTGTTAAACTTTTTTTTTAATGGGCAAAAATATATTTAACATGCTTCTTTAGCCCTGCTTTTTACTTTTTCATTGTTTGTCCTCTAGACCTCACTATTTCTGTACCCTTTTCTTTGTCCTTTTTTTAATAAGAGATACTCCCAAAGAAGTATTGCTTGACTTTTTATGCTAATCTCGCTTTTATTTCACTTCATGTTGACTTGGAGAATATGCCTTGTAAATAGGAATACCAAGTGACATACTGAATATAATCCTCAGTTTCTAAGCATTGATTGTTTTCACAGCATCCTTTAAAGGGTAAGCTGTCTTACTATCCAAATATCATGGCTGGGAAACTGAGGCTAACAAAGGCTGTATGATTTGTATGAAGCCACAGAGGGAATAAATGTTGGGTTTAGAATTCCTGGCTTCTGTTCCTGTGTTTGGACTTGCACCGTTTCTCAAAGAAGTACTTGATTCCTCCTAGTATTACGTACCCTTCATGTCTGTTAAACGTAGCCATTCCAAAAGTAGCTAGTACTCGATTCTCTCTGTCTGTCCTATTGAAACTAATGGATGCCTGCAGGCAGGTGTAAGGTATCGTTACCTTTGACAGCCAGTATGTTTTATGTTTTAAATTACGTGTTAGGCAGAATTTTTGGATACTAATTTGATATAATGAGATGCGCTTCTAATATCAACCCTAGTTCAGGAAGGCCTTGCAGCCAGCCTACTCTTTATTTAAAATTATTCCATTTCAGATGTCCTAATGAGTGCTGTGAGTTGTGTAATTCTTTCATAATTTTTCCACATTCCCAGAAGGGAACTAGGGGCTGGAGGTTTTTCTATTTTTGTTTTGGTTTATTTCAAATTAGACTGAGCACAGAATAATGATCTAGGGGAAGAGTTTTGTGAAACACTTGCTATTGTGAGAATGGCAATTAAGAAAAAAAATTATAGTCTACAAATGTTAGTGTTAAGGCAAGTCTCGATGCCTCCACTGTTTGCCATTATCTTATAAATATCTTGACTCTGACTTTCCAGTGCTGTTTATAGAATTTAATAAAGCAAATGTAATAATGCTGCCTGTGCTTTAATGCACAATCTCAATTGAGTTGACCAGAAGATAAATAGGAACAGGAATGATAGTGCGTTCCTACAGATTGTTTTTAATAAGCATGTTATTTAGTTGATCAGTCCAGTGCAGTAATGCCTGCTATCCTGCTCTACCAGACAAATTTATTAATGCTTCCTCCCCCCGCCCCCCCATTTCTCTGAGAACATTGATTCCCTGCAGACATATCTCTATTAAGCCTCTAGAAAGTCACAACTTCCAAATTAGATTAAGTAGCAGGAATGGTACTAGAAGAATCAAAGAAAATTGAGTGCATTATTGAATTCATGCCACATTGTCTCAGGAAGAGATGGGAGTTATGTGTGGTAGTAACTTTTGTCCTTACTGTACTAACAAAGCTGTGGGCATTGCTGTCAAACCTAATTGTCTGCAGCGCATCAGGATAAAATGAAGCTTTTATCTTATCTAAACTCGTACCTAGTGAGGTTTTACAAAGGAGAAATGGGTTTCAGAAGGCAGCTTTAAAATTGATCAGAATCATCTGCCATTATTTGCTGTGCACAACCCTATCCTAAAAACCCTACTGACAAAATTTTTAAAAAGCATCTGGCTTTGGACTGTAAGCAGACTTGCTTGTTGTGCTAGCAGTTGCAAAATGCAGATATTCATTTTAAAGCTGCCTATTCCTCATTTTGATCTGACATATTAAAAAGCATATAATTAATGGTTGACATTAGTAATTAACATTAACTTTGTGGTGCTTAATATGCCATCATTCATCCATCAAATAACTTGTACGCATAATGTCTTGGTGAAAAGGTTTTAATTGCACAAAATGATCCTTCCGTTCTCAGGCTCTGCGGTTTAAAGTAGTTGTAAATGCCTTTTTAAAAGATGTGCATTTTTCATTTATTGAATGTAAACATTGTTTTTTGTTTCTCCCTAGGAGCGTGCACAAACGTGTAAGCCAGGGACTTCAACCAGGGAACGCAGCCCCAGACGCACAGCTTCCATTAGTGGCTAAAGAGCACCACCTTGCTGTCGCCAGTGCTCTCTGGAGAAATTTCTTTCCCTACTTGAAGAGCCAGAGGATGTCACAGGTGCCACCTTCCCCACAGCTTGCCGATACAGCTGCAGGTGAGCATTGACCCTCCTTGCAGCTACTGGATTTGATGATATTTTCTGGGTCACAAACTTTCAGGGATTTTCTATTTTAGGATATTTCTGCTTCCATGTAGTAACTTAAATACGCATAAATGTAAAAAGTAGATTGCTAAATATTTTGACAAGAAGAAATACTGTAGTGTTGAATTACTTGATAGAATACAAACAGACTGAGAACTCCAAAGGGGTTTGAAGCTGTACAAGCCTGACTTCTTTTTCCCTACTAGTCACAGATTATCATCAATATTGCAAATGCTATACAATATAAATGAGAATAACTTCTTTCACTATATCTAGAATTTACATCTTTTTGTAGAAGTTTATTATAATTTCGTGTTGAACTCTTCTTTTCATTATGGTTGTGATTCAAACTAATTTTTCTAAAATAGTATTTTATATTTTAAGACCATTTTAAAAATGTTGATTACATTACTATTGTTTTTTGCTAAACCTTTGTGGCCATGGTCATTAAACTATTTAATAGTACATTTTAATTATTTGTCTTGCTTTACGCTGAAGAGGTTTAATCTTGAAGTACAACATTCCATATGTAAGTGAACCCCAAATACAATGAGTCAGCATGACAGTGAATAGAAAGAAATCTGTTTGATCTTTAACATCAGTAGCTACCGTTGTATTCTGTAATTACAATGAAATCTTGTATCCATTTTACTAAAATTTAGAGAAGTGAAATATAAAATATTTTTTCCCATCATGATATGAATTAGATAAAGTTATAAGCTCAGAAGTACTGAGTTAGTAATAGAAAAGTTAAAAGACCCTTCATTTGAAGTAGCTCTGCAGTAGTTAGTAGGTGACATTAATGAAGGAGGCAGCGTGCAATGGTAGTGGTCTCACACTGCTGAAACATGTATGGGAAACAGCAATACAAATCAAAGGAAGAGGTTGTTAATGTCAAAACTTTCATTCATTTCCTGCAGTGCCATATCTTTTTATTTTGTTAACCCCATGAAATAGTAAGAAGAACAACCTATTATAAACTCGGCTTAGAAGGAGAGGAGTGCAGTGGTGACCTGCTTTATAGAGATGTGTTAGGCAGTACTACAGGGGAAGGCAAACCCTTCCCACGCTGTATGAGCTTCTTGCCTTAGAGGTTGCAGCCCAGAGGAGAGAGCAGCTGTCACAAGCTCTCCTGCTCCCCCTGCCAGGCAGATAGCCTGGGACTCACATTATTGTTCCCATTTCTCCCCCTCCATGATGCTGCAGAAACAATGTCATAATCTGGAGGAAGGCTGGTACAAATTGCTTCCTCACCTGAGGCAGAGTGGGGACTCTGTATGACCTCGTTTTTTATTCCAAAGTACATAAGGAAGTGTGAAGTCCTTCATAGCTTAAGGTAGTCTGTCCTTACACCAGTAATTAAAATATAGCTTCACTGTTGTTTCTGAAAACCAGCCTTTTCTGTCAAACTCCAAGTCAGCTTCTCAATGCATGCAGTTTCATAAATCATTATCTTAATAAAATAATATTACATTTACATTTAACGTGAACTGGAGAATTTTGGAACTAGTGAGTCCCTTTATTTCACTGCCCTCCAAAGCCAGTTTTCCTGACTCATTTGATGCCTCTCATTTCCTATAACCTAATAAATCCTCAGCATTTCAGATTACATTTTCTTCCTGAGTTTAAATGCATTTGTCGTTTGCAGCATAAAGAATGTGCTATGTGTTTTTTTTTTTATTCTGGTAGTGCTAGATATAGATTCCACAGCAGACCTAACAGAAACAGCAAAAGGTTATGCTTCATTAATAAAAATTCTGCACAAAGTTCCATCCCAGTTTCTAGATCTGCAACTGTTATATGAAGATCCTTTTTTCAAGAATAAGCTTGTTTACAGTGCTTTATTTACATGGTAACTTCTGATACATGAAAGTCTATTGTAAAAATAGAAGGGTACCAGCTTCTACTGAGTGAATTTTTTCCAGAATCAGTTCTTCACTACGAGAAGTGTGTAAAAACAACAAAGCAAATAAATAAAACTCAACCCTGTAAAGCACAGTAATACTTATGTGTACAAGGGAAGAAGCGATGGATGGAGGCAAGAAAGGGAGGCCAAAAAGACAAAAAAGCAGATTTTTAAGACATAGTTTTCATTGCACAAGTGGTAAAAATATGCCTTCAGAATTTATAAGCTGTGGTTTCATGAATAGACTTAAAATTATGTATGTTTGGATCCATTTTCCCTCCTTTACGTTCAGTGTGTCATGTTGACTTAGAAACTCTTTGGGACAGAGACTACATTTTAACATGTGTACAAATGCTATCTGTTAGAATAGCTGCCCAGTTTTAGCTGAGATTCCTGGTACTCCCAGGCTACATATTATTAATTGTAATTAATTTTCAATGCTTTTTAGTGGAACAGGGATGTACAGAGGAACCATTAACATAGTGTGATGTTTTTCTCTCTTTAAAATCAGGTTTTACGCTCTTAGCTTTGGATATACCCAGCAAAGTCCTATCAGATCTCCAGCCACAGCCTGTTCTATCAATGATGCAGCTGTTTGGATGGGATGACATGGTGTGGCCTCAGCTGGTGTCAAGATATCTAAGTCACCTAATTCAAAACAGGTGAACAAAATCTAACTGCTTGTTCTTCCAGTACCCTCTCATTCCTTCATTAGACTTGTAGAAAATGTTGTTTCAAATAGTAATGTTTCCTTAAGAACATCCAAGTTCTTTGAATCTGTTAAAATTCCAGGTTTCTTGAAATCACCTGGGACATATCTCACAGGGCATAGTGAGTGTTATTTGGGTTGGATTGTTTGTTTATGTGTAAATAGCTTAAGATACTCACAATTTGTCAGGAAGATAGGTAAGTATGTTGAAAAAGTTATTTGTCTTTTATATAGCTAACCACTTATTTTTCCCAATGGAAACAGTGTTGCTACTAATAGATTTTTGGAAAATAGGGACCTAGATAATAACTTCAGATAAGTGCTTACATGAAGAGCAATACTGCATCAAAGTGAAATGCTTGAACGCATAACCTATTTTTAATTTGCATAGTTGCAGTTATCCACTCCCTTCTATTGTTGTTACACTTGAGCAAAGTTGTTACAATTTGGCAAGGTGGTAGCCTCCTGCCCTAGCTGCACTTAAGTTGAGTAGTGTAACTTGGTAAATTTTAAAATTTCTAGTTAAAAGTACTGGTCTTATTTGTCCTCTACCACTTAACACAAAAACTTAAATCTTATAAAAAGTCAAGATAAATCTTATCCCAGAAATCTGAAGATGCTGTATAATAAGTATTCAGTGTTTAAATATCTTGACTTCATCAAAAGGAAGAACTTCTGGAGGAAGCTGAGGAGGATGAGTTGGGCAGTACCGCAAGTATAAGGAAAATGATCGTATGGAAATGCATGCTTTGAAATTTTCTTTCTGACAAGCTTGGAATGCTTTCTGAGTGCGTATTAATGTTCGTGTACCCCAGGTTTCTGAGACTTGCTAAATGGATGCTTTAAATTAAATAATAGGTTTAGAAATTTTTTTCACATTCTCATGTTTTATGTGCCAATGTTGAATTTTCACAGAATCACTAAATTGTTTAGGTTGAATGGGGCTCTTGAGATCAGGTAGTCTAACTTGTCCGTTGCTTCGGCTCAAGCAGATTGCCTGGGACTCTTTCAAGTCAGAATTTTACATACCTGAGAAATTTTATTTGCTTTAAGTAGGCCTCTCTGAACCTAAGATAGATGGATGGTGATGGTGATGGTGGTGGTTGTTGTGGGTTTTCTTCCCCCTTACACTGCTTCCGAGTCAGGCTTTGGAAACAGGGGAGGCAAGAGATCAGAGAGAAAGAGGGAGTGTGTGTATGTCTGACTGTGTTTGAAAGTGAGAGAAGTTGCACATTTTTAGGATACACATTGTACTAAGAAGCATAGCTGTAAATCGGGATATGGTAAAGACTGTTTCAGTGTGATCGGCAAAGATGAGGCTATGGCCTTCTTGCAGGGAGGTGTTTAAAGAGGTTGAATCTAGTTTCTCATGTGTCAGTTTGGAACTCAGGAGAGGAACGTTCAGTCCTCTGATTTGCTGTATTTTTCTTGTATGATCTTTATAGGGTGAGTTTCATGCAAGGTTCCAGGTACTTAGCATGTGCTGAATGAAACAGGAGTTAAGCACATACCCATTTATAATTTGGTTTTTGTTACTCTTCAGGTGAGATTAAGAAAAACATTTTGATGGCTAAACTGGAATTTTGGTATAATTTGGGTGCTTAAGGCTAATTACCAGTTCCCCCAGTAAACACTTAAGTGATTGAAAGCAATTCCTTAAGTATTCATTAGCAATTTTCATTAAGCACCTGACATATTGTTATATATTTATCCACAGATATATTGCTATGCTGGCTGAGGTAACATTTACTGTATTTGGAACCACGACCAAAGCACTCCTATTCCCAAGAGCATGGTTGCGTTAACAAGTACAGAGCACGCACACGTGGCTGGTACTGAGTTCCCCATACAACCCTGCTGCCATAATTTTACTAAAACTGCAGTTAGTATTGATGATAGTTACCTGGTGAACATCAGTTGAGAGGTTAGAGCACTTGTGCAAGAATTTTGAAAACCCAAGTTAACTAGGTCTTGCACTCTGAGGGAATTCAAACCTTTATTTCCAAATACTGCTGTAGAAAGGAATGAGAGAACTTTGCCCTACTCTTACAGGTTGTGCTGTGGACTAACTAAAAATGTCGGGTTCATGGATTTGTATTGAGAGAACTAGCAGGAGAAAGCATGACTCCCAAGGTCGAGTGATGATGGATATTTGTCTTTTGCTTCCCTGTGTGTATGTTCTCTCGTTCTGGTTCTCTCTCATATGTTCCCACTCTCTGTCACTTTGCTTTTCTGAATCAACCTCCTGCTGGAAGCATGGGAGAGAAAGCGCTCACACAGAGGCAAATATTTTTGCCCCTATGCTGCTGGGGTTGTGATTGCCCAGCCTCAGGGAGAATTGTCTATTTCCCTTATCAGTTGCCTCAAGGCCAACAAGGTGAAAACTGAAGTATCTGAGACTAGGTGAAGGTACTTCCCTGCCTCATCAACAGAGCTATAAGGTGCTCAGATTTCCTTGTGAAAGCTCAATAACTACCTAAGATAAGATTTTTTTTTATTTTTTTTTTTTTGGTAGAATTATACAGAGGTGTTGTACTCTAAATACTATCATTTTATTATATGCTAATAAGATGGCAATTTTTTTTTGTAGCATGATTCACGTACTTATTTACTTTAGGCAGTTGTAGAGCAAAAGTTATTAAAGTATCTTACGTGCTAGGATCTTAAGACTTCATGGTTACTGCATTGTGATAATTTTCACATCAAAGATTCTCAATTAAAGAGTAAAAATATGTTGTTGCTGATGCTGTTATATAGCCTGCAAGCTCAGCCTGGTCTCTTTAAGACTGAAGCTTGTTCTGCATATCAGCTATTTCAGTATCGATGATAAAGGTTCTGATGGACAAGCTGTGCCCTTGGGAATATGCGCAGAAGCTTTGGCATTTCTTTTGCAGTAGTCTACTCTCTAGATCCGTGTTGTGTAGTGTTGAAATTAACTTGGAGCTCACTGATTTATAAGGACCACTTGCCATGCTTCTAGCAGGTAATTACTGTTCTGTCCTTTCTTAAGGATTAGAAGCGTATTCCTCTCCAGTTTTAGAAAGATACTTCAGTGGCCTGCATACCAGCAAGCACAAGAAACAAGAGTGAGACTACAGCAGAAAGTGGTTTTGTGAGCCTTTGAGGCCAAGTAGACTAGCTGTATACATCAAGATTACATAAGGCTGGATTTTTTTGTTGTTTATACATTACTGCAAAAAGCATTAAGTCCATAGGCATCCTGTTTTTTTAACTTTTTTTGGTACTGGAATTTAACTTTCTTTTTTTATGTATACTTTATTTGCTTGCATTTGGTTTCCCTATTTATTTTCTCAATACTACTTCAGCAGGGATGTTCAGACAAAACCTACAGTTGTCAGTGGTTTTACCTAAATGAAAGAGAAAAAAAAAATATTAATGTTGTTTAGTGAGAAACAGAATCCAGTTTGGTTTCCATCTGGACCTGTGCTGACTTTCTATTGTAAGCATGAGTAAAAATTCAGTAGAAAATAAGTAGATTTATATGTACATATATCAAGAAAAGAGTACAAGCATTTTTCATTAAAGTCGAAGCATCTAGGACCAGGGAGGAAATCTCTCAAATAAAAAGGCATAACTATTTTCAAGAAATTTCACTGACCTGAAGCACGCATGCAGCTCATGTGACAGGAATTGCAAACAGGGCACTGAACAGACCCACTGTCCGTTAGCAAGGAATTTTTGTGGAATTAATGATGTGGGGCCCATATGCTTGGGAAAAAGTGACTACAGCAGCTACTCATGGTGGTAAGGCAAGTAAAACTTTGGGAATATTGAACAGCAGAGTAGAGGGATTGTGCATTGAGTGATGGTGCCATTGACTCCAGCCTGACACCTGGCTGGTAGAACAGTAGTGAGTGTACACCTGTGTGTATATACATACATAAAAGCATATGCCTGTAAGTGTATGTTAAGTGTAGTGGTTTCCTTTCTCGTGTGCAAAGTGCCTTTTTATGTTTCCCTTTGAGATCCATTTCTAACGTGACATATCTTTATTTGCTAAAGCAGACCTTCTCTTCTCCATTTTTTTTATGTCGTCGGAACTAAGCAGACCCAAATAGCATGGGGCACCTGAGCTAGCTTTATGTGAAAGGCTGGAGTAGCTTAAGCGGTGTCAGTATAAAGTTCCAGGTTGATTCAGATAAACTATTTCCAGCATTGTACATTGTCAGTTTAGACAATACTGTCAAATTATCCATTGTTAGAATAAGGCGTTTCCCACTGTGTGAATTTTTCCCCCCTCTGTTTTGTCTTATATATTGAAAACGTATGTATATGCGATATGTATTTTTATGTTACCATGTGTGGCATTACCAAATTTATCATATTCTCTGTATTTAGGCATCAGGAGCAAACTCTGTAGAGTACACAAAGGGAATGCCAGTTGGCCTTTGTGTTACTTTATTTCTAATTGTTTCTGTGCACTGTTTCTGTATGTCTACAGCCAAATGAGACGCTCTGCCAGCTTTTTGCATACTTTTATTAGATCTCTTTACCTTTTTCTTCTTCTGCCTATGCAGTGCACTGTGTGAAGCTTTTTCTAGTATGGGATATACATCCTATGAAGCTTTGACAGTACGTTCCTGGTTTCGATGCGTTTTGCAAATGTACATAGATCAACCAAGTGGTATGCTGGCCAAGACAGATGCTGAGCGAACAGTTGGTAAGTGTTCACATTTCCCTAATGTTTGCAGTAACGATTCTATATTGCAAAACTGGCAAACATTTTCAGCTAATTACAAAATGTATTTTTGTTTGTATTCCTTTACTTTTACCTAATTACAAAATGTGTTTCTTTGCGCTGCTTGTGCTATTTATTTTGCCTGCTCTGCATATGACAAATTTATCACAAACAAAGATAAAAGAGCTTGTTTCCTTGGAAGCAAAGAACAAAAACTTGCTCCCAAGGAGACAAGCTATTTTTCCCCCATGGAGAAACTGCTCTGAAAAAAAGTGAAAATCTGAAGTAACTAGTCAGAAATCATGCTGTGAATGCTGTAAAAGAAAAAAAAAAAAAAAGGAAAAAATCCAGTTGCAAGTAATTCTTCCCTTTTCTGTGTTGGATATTTTGCTTTCTTATAACAATACTTTGTTACTTCTTCTGTAAAACACTGCGGTTCTCATTATTTGTAGAACATATCTTCTAGCAACTATTTTTCATACACATTTTGTAGATTTTGAATAAAACCATCAGTAAAATGAAAGACTTCATTATACATACTTAATACTCTTAATTCTCCTGTAGCTGTATTAGAAACATAACTAGTTTAGACACACATTCTTTGTCTAGAGAGATGCAGTCAGTTGCAGTATTCTTGTATTTTAGACACTTTAAAATCATGTTTAATTTTACGATTTTGGGACTAAAGTAAATTGAAAAGCATAACTGTATACTATATTTGCTGCTGTGCTTTCTTGTAACAAACAGGGAAAGCTTATATGGAGCAGCTGACAGAAATGACAAGACTGATTTTTAAACTCTCAGAAGTGGAAAACATTATTTCAAAGGCTCATGTTGAAGAGTCAGTATTCAAGCAAGACCCTAAAAATGCTCTTGTCCAATTCATTAAGGTACTGTACATCTCTGTGTTAGCTTCCTAGGACAATTTGATACCATTATGCATAAGATTTTGTCTGGTGTACAAAAAGAAATTACTTACACAAACCTTGCAAGAGACTTAGTTTATCTATATTTATTTCAATGTTTCTGTTTTCTCAGGCTGTTGGTAGAACTTACAGAGGCCTTCAGACACTCCCTGAGAAATCTGCCATGGTAGCAAAGAGTCTGGAGTACTTAGGTGATGTATTAAAGTATGTAAAACCTTATTTGAAGGTAAAAGGACCTCCAGAAGGACTGCAGCTTACATATTGGATCATAGGTGATTATTTTGCAACCTCTTTTCTTTGAGGAAATAGTTTTAAGGAATCAGTAAAATTTGATTTTTTTTTTTTTTACTATTCCTTTTTTCTCTGTTTTCCCTTAATTTCCTTTCCTAACAAGATGTTACAGTTAGATATTTAGCGTTGTTCTACTGATTTTCTTTGTTTTTTTTTTTTTTATCCTGCTGCCTAATCTCCTTTTGGTTTTTTTTTAACTACCCCTGCAAATCAGAGTTTTCAAAAGTAAGATGTTTTCATGTCTTTTACGATTGAAAACCACGTGTTTTACCTAACAAAACTAGAAACAGTGAGAAGCCACTGAAGTAATGTTATGACACAGTACATCATATTTACTGGAGTTATGATAATGGCCAAGTCAGCTTAGGATTGTACCTTCTTTTAGAACCGCTCCTCTTGCGTACACTCTGTGCTTTAGTAAAGCTCAGATTCTAGTATTTGTCATGAAAGTGTAGAACCACTGACAGGATGGAAAAATAAGAGTGCTGTTTATCATGAATGAACGTGCCAGTCTGACCCACTTACCTTTAAAAACAGGGTAAAGCTGATGTATCTTAAAGCCAGAAGTAATGATTTGCACGTACGCACAATGTACATCATGATTATAAGGAGTACAGTGAAAAGCGTGACCACGATGCAGAAGGTGCATCGCATGTAATGGAATTTGAGTACTGTAAAATACTTTACTTTTCTATTGCAAGATCTGCATATTTTGATATACAAGACATATGACAAATTAAATGTTTTCAGTTGTCCAGATGCTGGGTTGGAGCCTTGTAAAGCAATTTTAAATTGTTATTTTCCTTTCTGTTCTCTGCAGTAGGAAATGATTAGTCTTCAGTCATGCTGTTGTGTGCAAGAAATTGTCCTTTCTCTTTAGTTAAGAAAACATAAAAAAGGTTTAAAAGAAAAAAAACTTTTAAGTGTACTTGAATCAGTTCTTCACATTCTGTGGGCTTGTTAAATTATAAGGACAAAGCAAGAAACTTAACAAATCTAAACACCTCCTGTCTGTGGTCAGATTGTGTCTTCTACTGTCCCATACATCACAGCAGTGATAATAGAAAGAGTACTTTTAGCAGGAATGAGCATGTTTCTTTCAAAACAGGAAGCTTAGACAACATTATTAAAAGTATTGTTAAGTGATCGTTCTCTTTCTCTATGATTGATCATTGTGTTTTCTTTCACGCCACAAGATTAATGTTGTTTTGCGTTGTTTTTAGAGATGGTAATGGATGACTTTTATAGACTAATAAGATCTTGTAACAGCCTACTTCTGATCTTTTGTTATTTTCAAAGTCTTAAACATACTACTTTCTTGGGATATTTCTGTATTTTCAACCCAGCAAACTTTCTTGCTTCTAATTAAATATAAACTTAAGAATGCCTGCAGGAACTACTGCATAGGAATCTTGTTTTACTTAATCTGTATTTTGAGTATTAACACTCACGAGCGTAGAGTTATTTTCTCAAGAAAAATTACACCTCACCTGCAATAACGATGTTTCTCAAAGTCAGGGTGTTTACACGTCAACACCTTTTTTCTTTTTTTTTTTTTTTTTCTGTTTGTTTGGTTTTTTTCAACTCAAAAGCAAGACCTTAAAACTGGCTCAAAGCTACGCAAGTGATGTGTTAATGTGTTGAAAACAAGAAAGATGTTCTCTGAGACACGTTTTGTGGGCTGAGAGCCTACAAAGATCTGGAGAAACCATGCTGGCTTAATGGAGTTGGCTGCCCTTCATTCTTTTAATCTGCCAAATTAGATGCCTTAAATACAATTTGAAAGATACTTAATGTTTTCCTCACATTGTATCACTGTGGTAGTAGTTGCTGATGTGGTCAAAAATGGTGTTAGACAAATGTGAAAGGAAGGCAAAGGCAGCATCTTTCTGTAACATGTGATGAATGCACACAGTAAGGTAAATATTTAAGTGCATATGTGCTCATTGTGGTAGTGTTTTCTATCGAGGTTAGTGTAATTTTTCTGCAGGGATGTGGGAGGCTGTCCTTTCTTTAGCATTACTGTACTTTTCCTAAAGCAGTTTCACTTGCCTATAAACTTGTAATTGTAATGTATTGAATCAATTTAGTACTTTCATTTTGCTGAACTGTAAATGGACTTTGAGTCTTCACTGCGCGTTTTCAGTTTCAGAGACATTTCAGTTGCTTTTGCTACTCTTGGATTATCTAATTTAACATAATTTTCTCCTTAGGCTTTCTTAATTTATTTTTTTTTTCCCTGACTAAATTGCTTTGGGATTTCTTGATTCTTTTTCAACAGGATGTGTGGTAAAGTTCTGGGCACCAATACTGGCTACTTCCAAAGCACAGCAACTCCTGTTCCGCATTGTGGATTGCTTGCTGCTCCCACACTCTGTGCTCCAACAGGACAAAGAACTGCCTGTGGCTTTGCTGTCTGCCATTCAGGAAAGCCTACCTCTTTATCTTCAGGTAAATATCTGAGCTCTGTTATCAACAGATAAACGTATCTTCAGGAAAAGATTCATATTGCAGAGGATGTTTTCTTTTGCCCTAATCAAAACAAGCATTGACTGAATTTAAAGAAGCAGCAAGAGGATTTTTTTTTTTTTTATCTTGTGGAAGTGGAAGGAAAAATGCCACCCCACTGGCTTTCCTCTCATTGCATGCAGCTATGCTGTGCTATGCTCCTGAGTTGCTGCTCTAATCGCTGTATATAGAGAAGCTTTTTGCCAACCTGCTGTTTACACTTGTGTCTGATGTGAAGAGATTTCTGAAACAGTGGATCAAATAATCATAATATGTGGCAAGACGCTTGTTGAGATGACAGGGCAAACATGTTTTAAATCATCCTTGGCTTGGCTAACTGTAGATAATTAAAGATGAGCTACTGTTTCCTCATTGCTCTTAGGAACAAAAGACAATCCTCTGCGTATCATGGCACTGTTTTATCTTAATAGTTTGAGAATATGTTTTCCTGAATCAAATTCCTGCTGCTTACACTTACATGACTAAAGCCTTCTTGCCGTTATTACTCCTATTCTTCCCTCAGCTTACCTATCACTCGTAAAACTCTGTAAGGCTTAGTGGTGCTGTTGAAAGAGGCTAATTCCTGTGGGTAAGAATGAGAAAAGGATATATTTTTAAAAATAAATACATTGATATGTTTTTCCTTGTAACTCTCTGGGTCTTTTTTCTTGCTTTTTCCCCCCTTCCTTAGTCTTCATTTTGATTGCAGTCTTAACTGATTACTTTACAGGATAGTATTGTGAAACAATGCAGTGGTGACATTGTAAACATCCCTTGGATTTAGTCCTTCTTTCAAAAGTTGCATTGTGATCGATGGCGTGTCATGTGGAAGTGAATATGATTATATAATGATGTGCAGAATATGACTTGCTTTGCCTCTCTGTAGGTATTTGCAGAAGTTGTATACATGTAGGACCATCTGGACACTGATATTACCACAGAGTGTGACTTTTTGCTTGCTAATTTAGTGTTTTAGTCAGAGTGCACTGTTTCTCTGTAGTCTGCACATAGGAATGTAGTTTTAAGATGAAGCCACTCAAGTTGGTTTTGAATTCCAAGTGTTGTAGACTCTTGTTTCCTGTTTTCTTTGTCAGTCTCTGGCTTCCTGACCTCACTGTCTTACTCTTCTACAGTACTACTCTTCTACTCGACTGCACAGTCTGCTCTGTAGTCCATGTGCTTTCCAGCTAAGCTAGATGATCTTATTGACCAAATAGTTTATTTTAGACAAATACTACAAAGCTAAGAAATTATTTAATGTTACAAGCACTTTTGAGGAGAGGATACGAAGTAGAGAAGACTTATTTTTTCTGTTTCAATGTGGAACTTCAATATGGACTGCTTCTGAGCTTCTTGGAGACTGAATGGATTCTAGGCACTTTCTGACCTCTCAGGTTATCGTTTCACAGTTGGCTTAAGTCAAGTTGACTTAATGCTAAATTCATTCCCTTTCACTTGTATGTGCATTCCCATTTAATTTTCTTTAATGATTCTGTGAATAGCAATCTGTGAGCTGATTCAGCTAGTAACTACCCCCACAAAACAAACAAACAAAAAAAACAACCCCAAACCCCAAGTGGGCATATCAGAAAAGTGATTAAAAAATATGTTGGAGGGAAAGCATGTAAATGTGGTAGGAGAAAATATGGAGAAACAGAATCCTCTGGGAATAACCCCACCTTAACTAACTTAAACTGCTGGTAAAATGTGTGATCAGACTGTCCTTGGGTGGCTGCCCTATGTCTGGTGCCCATTCATGCAGGTGGAGCAGTGGTATTTTACTGCAGGAGACTTAATTCACCCTAATGTTAAACAAACATTGTTCTATAGATCTGTCCCTGTTAATACGCTAGATTACAACTTAATCCTTTGGCAATTGTATGAAAATAAAGAAACAGGAATTTGGAGACCATGCTAAGTATCTTCTTATAGATGCAAATTCCTTATTCGTAGTCAAAGCACCCTTGGGTAGCATTTCTACTCAGAGGTCTTTTCAATTATTTTTCTTCTTTCCAGTTTTCTGAAAAGTTCCAAGCTCTATCTCAATCTTCTCTTCTTTTCTTGTCCTGAATTCTCCTCCTTCACTGTGGGCTGCTCCTCCTCTGTCCAAAAAAAAACTTTTTAGATCTCAGAAAACATCTTGGTTTGCAAGCAGTGGTTTGCAAAACTTCCCCCTTTCCAGAGCTTTTAACAACTAATCCTAATGTATTTTATTTGATCCTTTTATCTGGGTTTTGAAAGGATTTGAAATCAGTCATAGTAGCAGGTAATTAATTTCACACATTCATTGATGCAACAGTCTTATGAAATCTTACAGAATTCCTGGATTGTATAGAAAAAGATTCCCTAAACAGTCACATACCCTCTGTAATGGTAATGCAGCTGGCCACACAACTTGGGCTGCAGGCTTAAAACCAAGGACAATGTTGTTGTCACTGTGCTGTAATAAGAGAGGGCATCGCCTTTGTTCGTCACCCTATAATGGCAGAGGCCAACTTTTCATCTTTTGGGACAACATATGAAGCTCCTTCTCTCCCCACAGCACAGTTTAATTAGTACCTTCACAATTGACCAAAACTGATGACTGTATCTCACCCTCCATCACCACTGCAAACATGCATGTTTATTTTTGATAGATCAAAATTACAGGCTTTGTTTAATTTTACACAAGCACAAATAATTGTCAAATGCACTAATTAAGTCTAGATGTTGCATTTCTCTCTCCTCAATTCAAACTGACTGTATTTACTTGTAACATTTGTGTTTACTGTATATATAAATTTGGGCTATACAGCTGTGCCTTTTGACAGTTATTGGGCAACTGGTCTGTCCTGCCCTGTACATTGAGCTTATCTAGGAGTTTCCTTCAATCTCAATCACTGATGCTGCCTTGTCAAAACAGCTTTGCTCTCGCAACTTTCAAACTAGTATTTTTTTTTTCCCTTGCCTAAAGGGTTACTGTCTGGATATTATTTCTTGCACTGTGTATCATCTGTTTTGATAATATTTGATGACCTAAGAAAGATTTTGTTGGGATGAAATATCAAAGTTGTCCTCAGAATTGTTTGAATGACAGTAAAGTGTGAAGAACATGAATGAGCAGCCATTTTATAATTTTATACGACTGTTCTTTATTATGAGATAGTGAGGCACGTAAAATCTAACATTTTGTATTTTGCCACTGTAAAAATAAGTTGTGTGATAGTGGATTGCTGAAGATTTGTGTGATAGTGGATTTCTGAAGCCTACCGTGGGAAATTTCAGATTGAGATTGCTCTTGGATGGATTTCTTGGAGAATGATTTGGTGGAATTTTAGTACATATTTACCAATAGTATGGAAAAGTGGTGTAGAGAACAAATAGTAGTTTAAATGTATTTGCAGAATACAGTGTGAGTGCATGGAATAAGCATAATATACATAATGATAGGAAAGGTTAGATAGCCCATTTGATTTATCAGCATTAATCCTGTCCAAATACAGAAGATGGCTGATTTCTATCTAAATACAGGAGAGTGGTGAAAGAGCTTAATTCTAAGTAGTGCTTGGCACATACATTTTCCAGTGATTTTAATGGGTCTCTGCAGGCTCAGCATTTGTCAGAGATCAGACCTTAAAAGCCCTCCTGTGAGCCACGTCTGTGGTCCGATATTTGAGCAAGCTTATTAATACATTTTGTGAATTATAGTATGTGTTTAATAGGAATTGTACAACATTAATTGGTGAACAGCAGATTTATTCCAACAGCAGGACTGATATTGTAAGTCATCATTAGATAGCTTGGCATTTCTGCAGTGAATAGTTCCAGTAATCCATACTAATCGGTTCTTTGCTCTCCACAGGTGATTTACAGATATGTGGATAAATCAGAAGAAAGAGGCAACTCTGGTCACAAAAGGTTCCTGCAGTGAACACGCACAGGAATCGGTTGCCTTTCTGCTAAAATGAGGAGCAGATGTCATGCCCCTCTGCTCCCCTTAAAATGTCTTTGGTTTTCTGGGATTTTTTTAACCTCAGAAGATGGCTAAAGAACCTAGTTAAGAAAAAGACAGCAGCTCTATCAACCCTTTAAAGTCCATCTGCTTTGTAGGGATTGTCCTAGGGGTCTGATGTGATTGATTTCAGATTACGGGTCTGGAATTGCAGTCCAGTAACATGTGCTTCTTTTCTCTCTAATACGAACAGTAGCTTCCTTCATCTCTGTTAATTACTGGCGGGATTAAAAGAAGAAAGTTCCATGTGATTTCCTTGTAATCACATCCTTGGCCAGTGTTGCCATGGATGTTTTGCCGTTGTACTCGAGATTTGCAGCTACGGCGCAGCGTCGGTAATTTATCCCTTGTGCCACTTGGGATATGGTGTTGTCAGACCTTGTCTGCACTTCATAAGAAAAAGGAGGAGTCCAAAGTAAAGAACGCAGTGTTGAGCTAAAGTCAATGGGCCTTTGTGTCCAAAGGAGAAATCCAAGTTCTTTTTAGGGAACAGTAGAAGCATCAGGGTCAAAGGTGTGAGATTCTTTCCTGAAGAGCTTTGATGCTGTAGATGTGCCCTTCACTTATGAGGACTGATACGTGGAATTTTGCCATTAAGTAAAATTTGTTTGTTTGTTTGGGGATGTTTTTCTGGCTGCCAACAAAATGGAGGGTGATTTTTCTCACCGTTTTCTCACTGGAAAGAAAAATTTGTATCTTGGAAGCCATTGGTCCTGATGTTGTAACTTTCATTATGAAAACTGATGAGAATCCTCATTGTAGAGACAATTCTGGTATTACTATATGGTTTTAAAAATTACAGCTTTTTTTGAGAGGCAGCATCTCTGCCTGATCCACCAAAAAGAAACCTAGAATCCTTTCTAAAGAAAACATTGTTACAGGAAAAAGGGCATTTTCTGTGTTTTTAAATGCTTAAGTTAACAGCTCTCCTTACAGAGTTTCAGGAGCTCTCCTATCCTCATGAGATAACTGAAGTAAAAAATCACTAGTTAACTTATGTCTTTTTTTTACGCTCTAGGCAAGAAGAGGATCTTTCAGTAATGCTCTTGACAGGGTGTTGTGGTTTTTTAAATTTAATCCTCTTCTTTTTCAGATTACACCTCTCCCCATCCCACACCCCAAAAAAATTAGAATCAGTTTACTTCAACTCAGAAAAAGAAAATGCTTTTATGAAGGATCAGGCTGGGTTTGTTGATCCATCTTCAAATGAAACTATTAGATGGTCTGCAAAAAGTAGTGTTCCTTCAGATATCTAAACTCTATTTTTACTTTTTATTGCACCTATTAAGTATGTTTAGGATAATTTCTTAAGAACGGTAACACTTATTATTTAATAATAACTCATTTCTTCTGGCTTTTTGATACTATGTAGCATTTGTTGGTCCTCAATTTGAAGAACTGTCTCATTTTAGTAATTATCATTGTTAGTTCTTCACAGGTGTTATGTTCTTCATGTATTCCTACAGGTGTCCTCTGTAATGTGGTGGTGTTCTTTGTGTCCCTTTTATCAGATATATTAATACACTTTCTAACAGATTTTTTTTTTTTTTTGTAGTGTTAAAACAGTTTAGAGTCTTTAGAGTGCCAGCTCCAATTTTGGGATTATGGAATATTTTCTGTGTTTTTGTAAGAGCTGTACTACAGAAAGCACAGGCAACTCTTTTTTTTATGCCTGCTGCAACATCTTACTGAAAACACCAAACACTCAAATTTACATACTAAATAATCTGTCATCTCTAACAGTCTGAGTCTGCTACTTACCCAAGCAGTGTCTTTAAGAATCCGGATATAGCAGCAGCTGCTTTTTCCTACAAAATTTTGCTGTATGCATGCAAAAGGAGGAACAAATCTGAACTGTTTATCCCCAGTTCAGGAGCTCTGTTTTTTATCACTAGGACTTACCAAAATCACCAAGGAGCTTTTAGAAATATGTGAAGTTAAACTCTAACCAAACATGTCTGTGTTCAAGAGGGCCACCTACAGCAAGTCTTCAGGCAGGTCCTGAAGCACCTCATTTCTTGAAATCTCATCTTTCCTGTATTTGTTTACTGTGAAACCAAAAGTGGGAGCTCCTCATTTCAAGAAAGTGCCAAGACAACCCTCAGCTATGTCTCAGCCTGCTTTTTTTTTCTGAAAGAATTGTTCTGTCATGTTCACACAGAAATGTATAGATTAAAAGCTTTTTGGGGAGGGAGTCCTATGCAAAAAGCAACAGAAATACTCTCTGTCAGTAGCTGGGAAACAAAAGCTGCTTGTCTGGAACTATTCATTCCTATATTAGGGGCATTAGCTTAACTCAGCAACCAGCAATATTCAGGCAGATAATCCTCCTGGAGTCTGGGCTGCAGTGCTAGTGGAAGTTTGAAGTGCTGTTGAAGTTGCTGTCTAGGGAACTCTGTGCTTGAACTTCTTTTACGCCATTATTCTTGCTGGACAAAACTGTTGTGAAAACTGAATTCTCAAGAGGCTTCTGTTTGTGCTACCGACTGTGACCCTTGTGATAGGAGATCACTGGACTTTTTTTTTCTTAGTGATTTGTTGTTCTTCCTTTCAGTAATCAAAGGAAGGGGAAAGAAGCTCTTAACTTTCTCTCACAGCAGCTTGTACCAGTAACAAGAATATTCTTTTTTTCAGAGATGTACCACATATATGTTGTATAACTATGAGCAGTGAATGCAAGTACTTTCATTACAGATTTTTCTCTGGATCAATATAGGTTATATTGGATAAATGACAGCAGTTTTAGCCTTATCTTAAACAGATTTTTAAAAACCTTCTAAATCCCTTATAAATGGTGCCTAATTTAGCCTAATTTGTTCACACTATGAGCAATTTTTTTCTTGTCAGATCATGATTCTAAGTGCTCATTTTTCTGCTGTGTCATTTGTACAAAAATTTCACTCAGTGCTTTACAAACAAATGACGTATTCTCTCTCTCCCTTCATAAATCTTGCCTGACTAGTATACTTTGTTAGACCATGTACAGAGTTGAAAAATAAATAAGGAGCTCTTACGCACAGAAAGACTTCTCAGGTGAAATGCCAAGGATTTATTTCAAATTTGAAGGGGAGCTTGCATGTCTGAAAGCTTATCTTCCAATATATTAATTAGTCTAGTAAAAGATTTTTCTCTCCTTTGCAAGCTTTGCTCTGGCTCTGTCTTCATTTGTAGACCATCATATCTGCAGCAAATTACTGATACTAACTTGTCATGCAGTAGTTACTCTGTGTGCAGTAGATTACACAGTGTCTAGGGAGTATTTAGCCCACGGTTGTTAAAGATTTATTCAAAAGTATTGTTAAAAATTTATTCAATTTCTCACTTTTAAAAATTTTCTTCTACAGGGCCTGTCCTTTATATGTTGTCAGTCCCAAACGCAGAGTGCCTATTTAAATCAACTGCTTGGGAGCATTATCCAACAGTATTTTGGACGGTTTCTCCCTTCTTCTCCGACTGTGCTTGGAGCCGGACAGCATCCTATGCTGACTGCTTTATGCAGTTCCATTACAGCCCCCCAGATGCTGCGTCTACGGAAGACCACTCTGCGTATCGTAAAGTAAGGACCAGTGAAGTAAAAAAAAAAAAAAAAACAAAACCTCTGTTTTCTTCTCAGGTAACTGATAGCTGGGTTGTGGGAAGAGCCTGTAAGTTGCCGGGTAGGGAGCAAAGGAAGGACAATGTGTATAGAGTAGGAGAGTAAAATTGGGAAGGTCTGGAGACTACTGAGAGAGTTATTGAGGATAGTGGTCCTAGAGTATAAGAAAAAACATTGCATGGGGCCACATGAAAAGCAGGTATTTTTATAGAAAAATTGCAGTCCAATATACATGATCATACGTTTGTGTATCAGGCTGTATTTAGGGTTACAGAGTTGTAGTGCTTATAGTTGCAACAGGTACCTGTACGTAGGAGGCTTTGTTACTCTTGTAAGTGTCAGGATATAACATAGGTGTGCCAGCTACCCAGGGGAAATAGAAGTTTTGGGGTGTGGAAAGGGGAAGGCAGTACTTGTTAACTGAGCCATTATTACTTGCACAATGTCAACAGCAGCTCTAAATGTTGTGTCCCAGCTGCTGAAAGGCTGAAGCTTTGTTTTGTGTAGTGCAGAATAAAAAACAATCTGTGTTTTTGTCTATGTTGAGAGAGGAATTAAACCCTTTCAAATATAAGGTGATTGCTTATAAACAAGGTAATATTATTTTTCTTTAAGAGGGTGTATACATGTTGATTAAAAGAATTTCAGTGTTGATCTTAGGTAAATATATAGCAATCCTGTAAGTAAAGCCTGTAGTATCACATATTAAGGGAGTGAATTAAGATTGCACAATCTTAGTTCTGACATGTTTTTAACTTATGAATACTCAAACTTCATCACCTTAATAAAGTTATTTTTGAATGTGTGCCTGCATATGTGAATTTTAAGATTGAGAGTGGAAAGAAAGTTCTGAAAGTGTAATGGCACTTACTGATCTGGGACAAATATCTTGGAACGGAGCAGCAGTCAGATTTGCAAACTGTTGGGTGGTCAGGAGGCGGTCACTAGGTCTATACATAAATACGTGAAAAGTTTGCTGGCCATTTTGCCGTATGAAAGCGAGTGATTATCTTGCTGCTGCACAGAGGAAACTGAACCACATGATCGGGGTGTGTAATCCAGGTCAGAGAACATTTAGTGGAGGAACACCCAAAAAAAAAAATGAAATTTTCATTGTAAATTAATGGGATGGAAGATTTCAGAGCCGCTAATATTAAAGTAAGACCACATGATACGAGGAATATAGAAGTAAAGTGTTACAAGTTCGTTTGCCAAGTTACACCAGTGCTCTGAAGCTGTGCAATGAAATACTTGGATCTCTGAAAGCCAAGTTTAATTTGACAGTTGTAGAAGCACAGCCTATTAAGTGTTTAGCAAGGATGGTGGTTTTTAATTGATGCATTGCTCAGTAAACATGCATGGCTTGTTTGGGTAGCTAGTGGTATCTAATATTAAATATCTAAAAAGTTATTTTGGAGCTTTTGAGAGCGCTCTTGCTAACTGATGAATGCTGTGTTCTTTTTACCTGCACTTTTCTGTCCTGAATGCTTCAATTAAAATTTACTGTCTTCAGATTTCAGTAAAGTAATTTGTAATGTCAAAATAACAGTAGTTCATGTATCCTTTTGCAGAAAAATAACAAATCAAGCTGTTCAGATTGGAACATTCAGTGTGCATGATGTCAGAATTTGCTCTTGTTGCAGATTGACAGGTCATGTTTTATCTTTATGACAAATTTTATACTGGACATGATTGTGTTAATTGTGACAGAGCAAAAGCAGACATTGGCTGTCCCATTACAACATACTGTTGACAAAAATAAAACAGCAACAGTACCAGTACAACAGCAGAGCTGTTATAACAAGTTGGATTGTGAGTTGACAAAAGCACATAAAGCTAAATAAAGCAGTTGAACAACAGTTGTATTTTGGATGTCGGTTTAGAGTCTTAGAATCTTGATTCCACCATTTTTTCAGTTATTTTATGAAGCTGCCTTTATATTTTAATTTTTATAGTCACACTTGGCTTTTTAACTATAATTATGATAACTGCTATTTCTCACTTCCCTCAACACAAGAGTCAGGAGGCATCACTGTCCTCTGATAAATTGAGAGTCTTTTCGAAGAGTAGGACAAATAAAGCTATTAGTTGAGCATAGATAAAGATACAAATCCATGTAATAGGCCTCCTGCTGAAATATCACAAAGTTATTTTAAGGTGCATGGTGCTCACATTGAATGGAAAGAAACACATTATAAACTTTGTTTTGGTTTGCTTTGTCTTCCCAGTGAAAACTACATGCAGTTCAGAGGTAACACTCCACCTCCTCGCTTGGCCTCCGTTCTTGCTTTCATTCTTGAAGTACTTCTGAAAACCCACAGCACTGAACTGTGTGACATTGACTTAGTTCTCCCGGCTGTGTTGAAATGCATGGTGTTGGTTAATGAGCTACAAGGTGAGCTGCTGCTTTGTTTTAAATACATCTCTGCACACCTGTAAGATTTTTGTACTGCTGAGCATCTTTCATCCCAATATTTAAGACTCTTAGATGAGCTGAATGAGATACTTTGGTCAGATAAACTGGACAAGCTTTCTTTTTTCATTAACCGGTCTGGGGCATCTGTCTCCAAGAGGCAGAGATGTTCTGCCTCATTTCTCTCTAATGAACTAATGATCAACTTCTCAGGAATCTGAACAGCATTTCCTTTGTCCCCATCCTTCCCATCTCATTTCTCCCAATCTTGGAAACTGTGGAAGTTTTCTTGTACCTAAAGGTTTGAGACCCAATTAACAATAGCATATGTTCTCCCCATAGAGGCATTATAACTGGATTAAAAGTAGCATGTTGCTCTCTGAAGGCATCTTTGAGTCTTCTTTCTTCTTTTAGCATGCTTTGTTTGGTAGCGAGAACTTCTTTATTTTTAGCTTCTTAAAAAATGAAGCACTCTGTTCACCCCACAGTTGTATAATGAATGTGTATGTGTGCATAAGCTCAAAATTGCCACTTCTGACTGCCAGTAGAGGCATTAAGCAGAATGGGGATCACCTCTGACTTTTCCTGGGAATTTTGTCTGGTAAAGTACTTTTTGATTCTGATCTAGAAAAGTTTCAAGGACAAGATATGCTTAGGAAATTAGCTGAATCATCACACACACCTTTCCTTCCCCCTTTTGCCACCATAGCCATACCTGCCTGAAGCTGAAAGTACCTACTGTGCCATGTGCTGTGGAGGACCATGAGCTGAATGCCTTGTGCTGCTGTAGCCACCAGCTCACTGCCTGCCTAGACAGGGCTTCACCACACCCTTGTAGAAAAGTTCTTGCAGCCCAGTTCCACCTTCATAAAGGAAGAGCTGTATATCGAAAATTTATATAGAAACCATTAAGGGGAAGAAAGTAGTGGGGTTTTGTGCTTTTTGACTGGGTGGTCTTTGTTTTGGTTTGGTTTTTTTTTTCCCTTAAAAAAAGGTAGGGTAGAATCCAGAACAATGCCCACCATTGAAAGTAAGGAGTAGATCTGTATAGCTTTGGGCAGGATATAATGCCATGACTGCTTTTCTTTAACTCAAATAGCAATGATGAAGTTCAAATAAAAATCTCTATTTTATTTGTGTGTCTCTTTGCTTTGTCTTAAAGAGACCATAGTGTACTTAAAAATCTGTATGTTTAAAGGATAAGGGTGGTAAAAATAAGACTTTTGCATAAATCTGTGATTCATTCTGTTCTTTATAGCCAATCTAACTGCTCTCACAGTCATTTCCCTTGCATCAAAGTAAGATAAAACCTTTTTTTTTTCCCTCATTTACAAGTCATAGTCTCCATGAAAGACATTCTCCAGATGGTCAGTTCAAGAGCTCTGTATGCATCTTGTGCTTTTTCTTCTACAGTTAAAAAAATATCTACAGACATTGTACAGTACATGGTAGAAGGCTGCCAAGCAGGGTCAGGAGAAGAACGTGCCACCCAGCTGACTTCTGTATTTAGGTAACCAGAAAATATGCCAATTGACAGTGAAGCTACTGTAAGCCAATTGACAGCAAACATGTCTTTTTAAAAATAACTAATTATCCTTAACATACCGCATTGTCACTTGTTTATGGTATTTAAATAATGGTGTTTTGGCACTGGTTTTAAACATAGCTTGGCTGAAAAGCCAGAGCAAGAGAAGCAGGAGAGAGAAACATACCTGCTTTCTGATGGATCAGGTACTGTTTTGGAAGATATATAATAGAGAGGTTTGTTGCTGCTGCAGTGGGGAAAAAAACTCGTGAAAGGGGATGGTCGGTGTTAGGTGTGGTGAAACATGGGTGCCAATCTGAAGTGTATATAATGGAGATCAAATCCTCGTACAACAAGCTTAGCTTTTATCTTTTTAACTGATGTTATTGATTTGATTTTGTGCCAAATAAATAATACATTCTTGTAATGTAAGCTATACTTATTCCGCACCTCTGCAAAATGAATCCTGTTTCTCCCATGGCTACAGTAGAAGAGCTGCATGACCTGAGATCGGAAGGCATTTTGCAAACCTAAGCGCTGGTGCTGCATTGGGTCATGTCTAGATGAAAGCTCCAGAGAGGCTCACTGAAATAAGAATGGATGTTTGTGGGCATGCCACTGTCCCTGTACGTGATACATCACTTTCAGGGGATGTTTCATCCTTAGGGTGTTACTTCTGCTTCAAATATAATCTTGATCTTTCAATTCTGATTGAAATGTAATCTGTGATCCTCAAACCTTCAGCAAGACAAATGGGTGTGCTTCCAGCCAGTGGTCTGCCCTGTGGAGCTTTATAAGAAATGCTAACATTATTTCTGCAGACTTGAATCTACGTCTCTTGTTTTGCTGATCCTTTTGATTTTTTTTTTTTTTTAAATAATAAATACATGTTTTAGTTTTGCATTCAGACAGATACATTATAAAGTACTCTGGAACAAGTCAGCCCCGGTGAAAACAGCAGCAGAATCTGACAATTTGCTTAAAAAATAAAAACATGGGGTTTTTTTAGCATTAGCCTTCCAAAGCGTGGCTTTGTTTAGAGAAAGTATTCCATGTAGAGTATTTCAGTGTAACAATATGAAAATTGCCATGCAGCCAGATTGCTTGTTCTGATTAGACTCTTCAGTTGTTCTTGGCATGTTCTCTGCATCGAGCTTTGACCTTGCATTAAATACCTCTGTATCCCCCGCAGGCAGTTTATCCAGGACTATATTGCTCTGTACGATCACCGGGTTTTCAGCATCCTAGAAACAGTGGCAGTCTTGGATCAGACACTGGTTACCAGCCTGATTCCCACAATCACACAGTCTCTGAAGGATTCAGAGCACAAACAAGGTCTTGGAAGAAATGCCACGCAGAGGTTTGATTTTTATTTAATATTGGTTTTTTTGACAATGAGCAGTAGAGGTTTATTCTCTTGAAAGAAAGCAATGTTAGACAGCAGCAAAGATATTAAAAAATAAGTGATTTAAGTGTGTTCAGGCTGAAATCTCCCTTTGCTCAGGTCTTTCATGGTTTTAAGCCATGTGTATTTGCTAAATATTTTTAGAGATGTTTTGGCAGTGGGGCTGCAGACCCCAGTAGAACTTAGGCAAAGCTGGGTTGCCTCTGCTTACTGCACTGTATGTTGCAAAATAGAATAAAGAAGAATTCCCACCCCAAAGAATTTTCCTGGCAGTTCTTGTTTTGGAGGACTTTACTGTAATTTTAGATATGACCCATATAATTGGTTATGATCTGAGATGCTTGAAAAATATATACCCATGGGTTAACAGCAAGAGTTCTCTCATAATATAAACATATGAGTGTCATAGACGTCCAGAAAAAGCTGACAGTAAAGGGTAGTCAAAGAGTATTAATTTTCCATTTAATGAGAAATATATTTAACTAATTTCTAACTATATATTTAGTTTTTTATTATCCTCTACAAATAAAAACATTTGCTTTTATTTAAGGGAATTCACTCAAGGTCAGGCTGAAGTACCATTATATGCAGGATTTTCATACTACCTGCTTTAATCTTTTGATAATGTATTTCATATTTTCATATATTTCATATTTTTAAATACTGTTAATAAGGCAAAATTCATCCCTTTACCTACAAAATATGGAAAAAAACCAGGTTGGTTGAGCTTCTTGAAATACATGTTTGGAAATTACTGAGGAGCTAAATTTCTTTTAGCCTCATCACTTACTTAACATGTATATGTTATCTAGTCTGTTGTGGACATTTTGTATTAATAATTTGTATTTAGACTGTGCTCCATTACCAAGCAGTCTAAGGTGATCCATGAACATTTTAGTGTAAGAATACTAATAACTGACTTTCTCTCTTCAGTCCTGGCCATTAAATAACATTATATTAATGAATTCTGTGCAATTATTGTAGATATTAAAATGTAAACCCATGTACATAAAAGAAACAAAATTCAGAAGTTGTGTTAGATGCTTATAGTGGTGGTGTCCAGTGTTGTCATTACAAGGAACTGGTATGAAAATTGCTCAAGTTAGTATTTCATAAAAAAAGATATATAATTAAATAGACGTAAATGTCAGGAGCAGTACTTTAACGATAATTATATTGTCTAGGTTGGAGGGTGTTAGAATGAACTTAAGGTGAAAAGTCTCGTCAACACATATGCACTCTTCTGGAAAATCCCCTTGAGTGACAGTCCTCTTCTGAAATCCAGGTTTATTTTTAAATGGCCATTGCCCTTTGTTGAGGATGATGGGCTAAATCTGCATCAGTGCCAGTCCACACCCTAGTGCCAGTGGCTCACATCACTGTGCTGTAGCACAAGTCACAGGGAGATTTCTTATGCAGAAATCAGAGATAGCAAACAGAATCAGGTAAGTCTGAATGCCAATCTCATCTAAGCCTTGGAAACTCCATGTTTTAAAATAACAAAAAATTCTATTTCACAGCATTTTACTAAACAAGTAGATTTCTAAGCATCTTCTACACTTGTAGCCATAAAAAAATGCAATCCTTTTCTTCTTCCAACCTGGCCATGCTAAAAACTCACAGCAAACAAAGCAGTTGAATAGATGGGGACAGGAAGGAAAGTTACTGTGGTTTAATATCCCAGTATGTAAACAACGTGTTTGGGAGTTATGTGCTTTTTCTCCTAGGATGTGTGAGATTGTTTAAGTAACATGTTACATTCTTTTGTTTTTTCAACAGAGAAGCCTATAAAAGACTCTTATCTTACCTCACAGAGGCTGGACAAAATGAGATACAAAAACTGGAAAATGAGATGGGTTAGCAGTGTGCTCGTGATTAATCGTTTCCTCTTGGATGTTCTGACACTGTCGATACCTAAAACTGCACTCTACGACACACTAGCTAAGTTTTTTTTCTTTACAATGGCAATATATTTATCAATTTTGTGGGTTCCCCCCCCTCAAGTTATATCTATATTTTAATAATTTCTCTGGTGTTTAAATATTGTTCTGCTTCTGAAGAGTAACTCTCAATATACAGTTGAATGGCGATTGAAAGATACAGCAAATTTATTACTTATTAAAATGTCTGTATGAGCAGAGCCTGTATTGCAATGTACGAGGTAGGATTTCAAAGAATCAAAGTAATTTCGCAACTCAATTCACACTGAGTGAGACTTGACCCTCTTAACACTGTACTTTTGAAAATCTTATTCAGTATGTTCTTAAGAAAATCATCACATTGTAATTTCTAATTTATTATTTCAGTAGAATGAGAAAAACCTGTGATCTCTAGTACTGAACTTGTTGAATGCAGTGCATTCACCGGGAGTTGCACTAGTATGACAGAGCTATTGTTGAAGAGAGGGCTTGTGTATATGTTGCATAAAATGTATATAGCTGCCTTAACCTTCCACCTGTATTAAAACATTAAAGTCTTTCAGATTCCAACATAAAATCTCTTCTGTTGTCTTTGTGGGTACTATAAGAAAAGGTAGGTTCAGATTTCCTGTCCTCTTCCTTTTCAATACTATGTTCTTAACATTAACCCATAATTTCCAATGACCTCACATTTTTCTTATTAACATGACACTGTTAACTAGCCATTTAGCTTAGACGAGGTGTAAACGGTGTGAGGAAAAAAAAAAGCAGAGAGGACAAGCTTCTATAGGAAATACTAATTTGGGGAATTTATTCCATTTGATCAAAAGCTAGTAATTATTCCCGTGTGCCTGGAAAGTTGGATCTTTCAAATATTTTGCTGTGTTATGGATTATCTTTTGGGTCTCCCCTGGACAGCTCTAGCTCTGTAACTTTTTCTAGTTTTCTTTTTTTTTTTTTCCTGAAGTTCTCAGGAAGCTTTCATTAATGCCCTTGTTATTCTCATTCTGCCCATCCCTCAATAACCTGTATTTCTGCAGCTTCTTACTGGACTTTGGGAGTGGCAAGTTTGCCCCGATGGCAACAGTGGTGAACAGGCTGCTTGCTTTTAAAGTAAGTTATTAAGATTTTAACTTTATGATACTAATGGGAAGGAGAGATTCTTTTTGTGTCTAACAGCTCCACAAAAATCCCTAAAATCTTGTTCAGAGCAGCTTCTCTCTGGTTACAGTAATCTTATCAAGTCGAACTAGATAATCTTTTTGCCCAAATCTGCTATCGCTACTCCAGATAATGCAGTAACTAAAAGCCTCTTTAGGCTACTTAACAGTGCAGAACATGGAGGTGCTTTTCATTATGAAAGTGACTTATTGAACCTGCATTGTAGCTTCTTGTAAGCTTCTGTACCTGGGAGGAGTTTTATCCATCTCAAGAGGATTATGCTTCTAAAAAGCTTTTTTAAAAAAATAAATAAAAAAGACAAACCTCTCCAAGAGGTATTAATAGAGATGTCTTTGAAATTTGAGTCCTACCACACAGTAGATTACAGAACAGATATCTGACTGTAGTATTACTTCCTGAAATTAAAACCTTTGACTTTTAAAGGAGAAAACGGATATAAATAAACATTTAATTATGTGTTTAGTAGGTTGTTAAAGATTTATTTAATACTCTTGGTAGTGGTTGGAAGTGTTTGACAAAGCAACAGGGCTTTATGTAAATGTGTAGCAGCTCCTGGTGCATGAGAAACTAATTTAAACAGTTTGGAAATTATCATTCTTCTCTGTCAAAAAGTTGATGCAAACAGAAATACAGCATTTTGCATCGTATTCATCAGCTACTGCCAAATGGGCAATCTGGTTCAGTTTAATTATTTGGTATGGACATTTGCAGATGTGACTGACAGTTCTGATAATATTAATGAGAGGAACAGTTGCAGAGTGCTAGTCTATACCAACTTAAGTGTACACCAAAACAACAATCCAAAACCAGTCAGGAGAAAAGAAGAAAGTGCTGATTTTAAGAACAATATAGAAAAAGTAAAGACTGAAAACCATCACGAACTAAGAGAAAGTATGTATTATGTCATGTCTTATTAGAGGCTGTCTGTATAAAGGCTACTTAGGACACTGAGCATTATTTAAATAAAACATTTCTATATTATTTTACATATTAACAGTTTTGTTTAGAAACAGTACAAAAAGCTTCTTTATACAATGCATAAGAACTGCTTAAGCTAAAGAGCAGGAGATCCTGGAAAGCTTTTACACCGGTTGCTACCACTGCCAGGAGCAGTCAGAGGAAAGGAACTCATTCCTTGCCAAGCTTGCTTTCCTCTTCTCCCTCTGCCAAAGACTCATCCCCATGGTCATTTGTGCAAGGCTGAAACTGGTGGGTGGTGTGCTGCGGTGTCTGTATTGGACCCTGTAGGCAGAGAGTTTGAACAAAATTCTAAATCTCAGTAAGCTTTTTCTTCCCCCAAGCCTGGTGCATGGTCTGTGCCCAGTATCTCCTTTAATACCCTAATGATGTTGACAGGAGACCTGTCAGGTACAGCATTTTCTGCACTGATCTCGTTGGTCAGAGGACTGCTCTGTCCTTTTACCTTTTGCAATGAATAGAAAGTGTTTCACTTTTACATTTCCCCTATTCCAGAATTCGGGATACTGATCACCTCTGACCCATTATCAACCTTGTGATATGAAACATCATGAACAATGGCAGGAAGAGGGAGGTCCGGCTTCTCTTTCCTTTAGTAACCTTAAAATGATAACTGAAAAAAAAGACACCTTCTGTTCAAAAGTCCCAAGCAACTTCCATTAGTCCCACAAAGCTGTCCCTCTATTTTATGAGAATTTCCCATTTGTTATTGCTATTAAAGAGCAGGAGCTTAGTAATTTAAATTACTCCTTGCTCTCATTTTAAATGACCAAAAAAAGAAATAGGAGGGGGAAGGCACTTGTTTCAATAAAGGAGCTTCTGAAATAGAAAAGAATATGCCTTTTATGCTGGAATAGAGCAGCAGGCCTGTGGAAAAAATAAGGTTCTGCATACCTGTTGTAATTGCACAGGAGAGGAGCTGCCAGTAGCACACACTGCTTACAGTCATTTAAGGAACTTTGAATACTGTCCACCTAAATGCAAGGTATTTCCCTCAGGAAACAGAGAAGAGGTTTTACCACGCTCTGTTTTTCCTTCTTGCAGTAGCTTCTGAAAATTATGTATGCATGGGTATTTTCAGTTTAATCATATTTTATAATTTTTAACTATTACTTAGAACTCAAATTCAGTGTAATCAGACCATCTGTTAGCAATGGTTATAAAATTATGTTGAAGATTAAAAATCTGATGCAGTGTCAATATGTCCTAGCATAATTAAGCTTGTTTTATGATGAATGACTTGGATATGGCTTTTGTCTACTCGAGCAGCTTTAAAAGGGTAAACCTTTTGTAGGCTTACTGTATGAGATGCGAAGGTATGCATAAAACAAACAGAAGTCAAAACTCAGATCCGGTATTCACTGATGTGGTGTCCTTGCAGGCCTTGAGAAATGCCAGCACGGTAATTCCATGTCACAACCAAATTCACAGCATTTTTCAGTCCGTCAAACACTATCTACTCTCCTCCCTGTAGAATGTCACCCAAAGAGGTATTAAAAATTCAAGTTTGCTAAATTCATTATTCATTTTAGAAAGGGCCAACGTGACCTGTATTGGCACTGGTGGAAAAATTAGCACATTGTTCACTTACAGGAATTGAAGGTATTGCTGAAAATGCTCTGTTCTTCAGTACTTGAAGTACTGCAACACAGCCTAATCTACCCACAGTAAGAGTTAATAAACATTTTAATTCTGGCATTACTGTGAAACAACTATATATAACCATGTCTAGTGGAAGGCCATTCTTTATGTGGACACTTTTTTTCCCTTTAAAATATGTCTGCGGGGGAAAAATTGAAAACCCACAACTCTTTGCAAAAATAAAACTGTATAAACCCTTTTATAGTCTATGTGCTAAACTTCCTGCAACGTCTCCCTCTCCTACAAACTCTGCCTGCAGATGAAGTGTTTTAACCTTGCCCTCTTAATTTATTCTACATTCTAATTTTCAATAAACAGATGCCGCCTCTTTTTGCGCTTGTTTCCACATTGTTCCACATTCTGCCTGTGTTGTTTCTGCATGTGTGAATATTCAATTATCTATTTCTCCATGATTCTGCAACTGATGTATTAAGTGTCTGTACAGGTTTGGGGGAGGGTAACTGGGGAAGGCAGAAGGCAGGAAAGACAGTTACAGAAGTTTGAAGTATTCTGAAAGTCAGGTACTTTCCCTAAAAGCTGCTAAATTAAGAAGAAAAATCACAAGCCACAACTAAAAATGCAAGGATTACAAAAACACTAGTGCACAGAAGCAGATTTGCTGCATGCAATAACATAGAAGCATTGATTTGGTCAGCTCTTGGGTGTGAAATGCTCAAGGGACGAAAGGGGCAGAGATGAGACTGTTAGTGTTGCTACTTCTGGAAATGATGTTTTTTTGTTTTTTTTTTATTCAAAAAAACCCAGCTCTTTACCCTTGTAGGTAGTTATAGCTCAGAAGAGCTGATACCATATCTTAGGACTCAAAGGTGAAGTACGAAAGATAAAACACTAATCTTTATGGGAATAGCCAAAAACAGGAGGTCACAGTGCAAAGGCTCTTCAGGACAGCTCTCAAGACCTTATGGCCCAGAAGCCTAGTTGCAGACGTAACTTTAATCACTAAATCTAAGGAAATGCACAGAACTGCACTGGCTTCCAAACTCAAGAGTTAGTAGCTGCTGCTGCATTATTCAGTTGTAAGGATACCTCTTTCCTGAAGCACTAGTGAAATCTTCCTGGTTGCAATCTGCGCCACTACCTTGCACACTCCCAGCCTCTGCCCAGCCCTAGGAGAAACCCCTCAGCCCAAGCAGAGCCACTGCTGACACCACAGTGCTCTCTGTCTTGCATCAGCACCGTTCTCTTTCCTTACCTGGCAATAAATAACTGGTTTGGCTCACTGGGGAGGGGCTATGTGGTGTTTTCTGACTTCAGTGCAGCAAAGCACCCCCATCTGTCCTGTAGGTCCTGCAACAAAAGCAAAAAGACCCAGATAGGAAAGTGTGGCACAAAAACTTAGGGGTTGAGAGGCTGCCACAGAAGACTTCTCTGTGATTGGGGGAGCCTCATGATTAAGAGCCAGAGCAGAATCCTGACACTAATAGGAGCATACGTGTTGTCCTGAGGCTCTGTGGCTGTGGTACCCTTAACTGATTTAATGCAATTGCACAGCTGTTTAAAACTGCTATTCACCACTAGAGACAATTGGTGATAACCACCGGGACAGTAAAAGCATCAAAAGGGCAGAACAAACATGATAAATAACTTTCTTGCCCTACCCTCCTGCCTTTCAGTCCTTGAACCGAGAAGCAAATGCTGCTTTGCATAAGGAAGCTGCGCCCCTCCGCTTCTCAGAGCTGGGCCTCTGTTGCAGCTCGCTGCTGCTGCTCAGTAACCGGCCAGAGCCATCATCATCCCTTGCTCTCCAGAAGGAGTTCAGAAACCATTTCATAGCTACAGCTGTGGGAAGCTATGAGGCCTAGGAAGAAAAGCCTCAGAATTAAGTTGAGACACACAAAATGTACTTGGCATTATTGTCTGGAAGTGCTCTGGGCTTTACAAAGGCTGAGGAATTAATTCTCCTACCACCTGGGAAATGGCAAATGTCAGTTCCACACCTGGGGTGCAAGCTGATCACTCACCTGGTGCACTACCTCCAGGACAAGGCTCAAAGCCTCCAGGATCTCCACACACGTTTTGGTTACTTGGCCACCCTCCTCCTGAAAATTAGATGTGTGATGTTTGTGTGTCTGCCAGTCACACGTAAGTAGAACTTCAAATACTTACCGATTTTTAACACGTAAATGGCCTGTTAGGAGAGCTGGCCCTTGCATGCTGACTTCCAGAAGATCAAAGGCATAAAAGCAAACAAACAAAAATTCCTGATGCGCAGCCTATACAGCTCCCATGCAGTCAGAGAAATGTACTGCCTGGATGTAGGCTTGCTTTGCACGCAGAGGGAGACATTGTTAGCACGCCAGTTAGCGTGCCAGGCGAAGACTGCAGCTGCAGCTCTGCTCTGTGACACAAGAGTGAGAACGCTCAGGGGAAAAAAAAAAAAAAAAAAAAAAAAAAAAGCAAACCCACAAAACTTTCTAACCTGAAAATTACTGGAAAAGTAAAGGTAATGTTCCGTGAGTGCCCTGCCCGACTGGAGACAGAAATGGTGATGGAGTCCACTGTATCACTACCCAGACCCTTGAAAGTTAAAAGATGCATCTGATTTGGAAACGATGCTCACTGGACAAAGTCAAACCTGTTCCTGTCCAGCAAGCGCAGGCTACTGCTGCGGCATATTCTGCACATGCCATTTGCAGGAGCGTCAGTAGGAATTGCATAGGTCTGCTCAGATAGCACAGTGGCAGGGAACAGATCAGTAGGTAAAGCAGAGAAGTGCAGAGTACCCGTAAATCATAAATAGAGAAAGATTTAATTACATGCTTGGTTAATATTTACAAACATCAAAGTTGTTGTTAGATATGTAAATAAAAGAGAAATAAGAGATAGGGGCTGCAGTAGCCAAGCAAAGCCAAAATACAACAGGTTAGAGTATTTATTGTGAACTGGCATATGCCTGGCGTACGGCATGGAGACACACTGTATAAACTGAAAGAATAAATAAATATTGACATTGTTCTACACCTGTTTAGCCTCTGGAGACCGGTGATTTGTGGGACCATATGTTGGACAAAATGAGACTGTTCCTTGATAATTGTAAATGTGGTGACCCCTTGCAAACTGGATATTAAAAATATTAGGTAAATGGCACATTTTAATTATACAGTAAAGAGGATGTTCTCCACCATTAAAAGACCGCAGCTGTCAGGAGGAATTGATCATATGACAGAAGGTAACATTTATTTGATAGTAGACCTTGGTAGATGACATCCCAAATGATCTTTAGATTCTCAAACACATTCAGTTCAGACTTGGGTTTAACCACAAGGCTTCAGTGTCTTTGTCTTTCAGCTGAGACAATTTTTATCTGTTCCTCATATACTATAGAGCTTGTTTGTTTTTTATTTTTCTTTTAATCTGCTTTGCAGTATTTAAATTTCAAATGAAGTATTATTAAACAAGAAACTGTAAACGACGGAGTTTGGAATTGGAAGTCAACACATTTGATATTCTTTTTTCCAAAGGTACTGAGTAAGTTGCATAATTACCATAGCATTGTATCATCTTTGTCAACATAAACACAGCTTTCTAGCAGCTTTGAAAGTGCCATTGGTGAACAACTGAACGTGCAGACTCCCAAGAGCAGCAGCCCAGGAGGAGCGGAGAGCATTCGCAATGCCTTACAGAGTTGCATAAGGAAATGAAGTAGAGGCAGGTAGCAAGTAGTCACCAGCAGAAGTGCTAAACGCTCTCACGTATACGCTTCTACATCTGAGGCAGACAAGAGAAACTGCAGACAGTTTTTGTAGCTTTCTCCCTGCCTACTGTGATTCCACTTTAAGACAAATGTGTGAAGGTAAAGCAGCAGCCCATGTGGATTGATCTTTTCACTGATCCAGAGAAACCCTTCTGTACACGGGATTTGAATTTTTTTCCCCTCTCCTCTTCTGATTTTATAAAGTGGACCTTCCTTGTCTCACATCGTGCCGATCCTGTGGTGAGGCACTTGCAGAGTCTGAAGGTTGGGGCACGTGAAATAAGGAGCTGGAAGGAAGCATGCAGCTATTCCATTGGAAGCGAAGGGGAGCGTAGGACCATAGAATACTTCTTCCTTCCCTTCCTTGCTAACATCCAGCACCTGCAGGCCAAGGCATACAGATATTTCCAGGATTACAAATTTGCTTGTACACACCGCGTGTAAGTACTATTAATCCCAACAGAAAGGAACTTCCAGATCGTTTTTCGATTGTGTTCATGGATTTGGTGATTTATTGCTGTCCTCATCACCCAAATCTTATCCTAGCTCAGGCACTCGGTAGCAGACAGTGACATGGGATCCTCCCTCCTGGCAGCAGAACGTGCAAGGATGCAAGTAGGGTACTCTGCACAGAAATGCTACTGTTACCACAGAGTATGAACCATTTGTCAGCCTGGTAGTATAGAGGCAGCAAAGGAGCCCTATCGAAGTTGGAAAGGCCAAATAAATGAATGACTTAAAGAAAATAAAGATATATGGAAAAAGTGGACTTTTTTTTTTTTTCTTCCAAAGGAGAAAGCAACCTCACATTTGCTGAATTGGGAGATAAAAGGGCTCGTTTTACTGGTTACCGCCAGGCATGCTGCCAGCAACTGAGAAAGGGCAGCACGCACAGCTCTGCCAAAGCACTTGTTATACTTCTTTTCCCTGTAACAAGGGACTGTCACAGGCAGGCTGCCAGTTCACAACCAGTGTGGGGACGTGGACAAATGTCCATTTAAGAAAGCAAGATCCCAGGATCATTTTCAGTTGTCAGTAAGCGGTATTTACACCCAGGTACAATACTGCAAAGTACCTGCTGATTGTAAATGAGGGTGTTGGTGGAGTACAGCCACCACCTTGATACTGTGCTGTTACTCCATCGGAAGCACTGCACGGCAGCTAGTGAAGCCAGTCTGAATGCATTTTTCCATTAACAATTGTTTGTTACTGTATCAAATAATTTAGTAAAACAAAATTATACTATGACCAGAACATGGGTTTAACTGCTTATCTTGCATGATCTATTATTTACAAACTCATGCTGGTAATTATTCATTATAAGGTCAGCAGCTTGACATCCAATGCATTCCCTTCTTATGCTAAGTCTAACTTCTAGTCTTATGGGACAATTTGGAGATTAAATCCTAAAATTCTTAGTTGGAAGCAAATGAAAATGTTGTTTATCAGCAAAAGTGCAGAAACTGAGATGTAAACAAGAGTTTCTCTCTGTAACTGCCCAGCTGGTCACAAAGTGATGGCTGTGATGCAGATTTGTTTCACTCAGAAAAATGCAGAAAGATAAAAATTCCTGTTTTCTGTACGGGAATAACTGAACACCACGGATCTGCAGGCAAGCGCCTCTTATACAAGATGAGAGAGCAGACGGGTTTGTTGGACAACCTATTGCCTACAGCAGGGATCAAAAAACTTCCATTCAAGCTTTGAAGCAGTAAGCACTAGGGCAGGTTGCAGGCTGACTGAACTTTGTCAAAGAACAACTCGTTAACTCTGGCTGCTCTTCAGAAAGACAACTTGGAGAGAAAAAAGAAAAAAACCAACCCACAAGAGGGGCTGAAAAACTGTTAGCTCATGCCCCATCATCCATTTCTGCAAACCTTTTGCTTTTGAACTTGATTGTGTAACCTGAGAATATATACCTGAGAATATTTTACCAAAACCTTGCCAAAGGAGAGACTACTCAACCCTGTTTTACTAGAATATCTTAGAAGGATTGCATCTAATGGCTCATCTGGAAATATTTTTAATATCTGCAGTATTTCCTCTCTGTGTTTATGCAGGTTCAGTGGCTGCATAAGAAACATCCTTAATCTCTCCACTTCACCTACATTTTCCTTTTTGAATAACCTCTGTGCAAAATGTATCCTTGCAAAATTATTGGAAAAGACTTTAAAAGAAACCTAAATCACTCACCTGGATACATGCCAAAGGCTCATTTGTCCAAATCGAATAGCCGCCAACTAAATATATTCTGCCATTGTGGACAGCAACTCCAGACTCATTTTGACCTAAAGCAAAAAAAGGAAATAGAAACCACTTTCAGTGTTTAATTAACCATTTTAACAGCAAATGTTGGAGTTCTGTAACGTGAAGCAAATACACCTGGCTGTTTTGGAATTCACAACGTGCAACAGTGTAGGTGAAGCGGGAGGGCTGTTCTCTGTGGGAGCCCCATACAGTGCTGTCCGGAGAAATACCCCGATGAGCAATGAGCTGAGGCTGTGCAGGGGACCATCTGCTGTCCCCTCAGTGGCACAGGTCTTTGTACACATGTATTTCATAGGTGACAGGCAAGGTCCCCGCCTGCCTCTCAGCTACTACCACACGCGCACATCCAGACAGACAGGTACGCTGAGAGAGTTGAATGCTCCTCAAGTTCTGCCCACACCTGTTAACCCCTCATTCCTCCAAGTACAAGATAGGTGAAAACGGTGAAAAAATTCACCAAATACAGTGAAAATTGCAGAAGCTGCTGTGCAAGTTCATTCCCATAGCAACAGTCTCCTGAACAAGCTTGAAAGTTTTGAAGGATAAATACAGCCTTAAAAAAATCTGCACTACGCAGTGCAACAGGCACATTCACTGCCAGTTGCGGAGACACAAAGAAAGGCTTAGATGGCTCCTCAAGCAGCCAATACTGTCACTAATTGAGCTCCAAGTCTACTGCACAAGAGAATGGCCCCAACATTAACGATGTGCTGGAAATGCATCCTCCATCTGCTGGTGGTGCTACTCTGAGAATGTGTCATGTGCCTGTCTCTCCTAGGGATTCAAGGAGGTAGTAGATAGGGGAATTGTATTAAGTGGCAGTGAAATTTGGCGGACTGGGTTGCAGGGATAGTGAGTTGCAGTGCTTTGCAAGTTGCTACTGTAAGAGTTCCTCCTAATGATGGTCAAGAGGAACTTGACAGATCCATAGCTAACCGAGATACACAAGTGATTCCTGACTTGACAGAATTCCAACAGACACACCTCCTTTTGGGTAATTTATTAAGAAGATATCGCTTAGAAGTAAGTGATAGTTAATGTAGTTCAATGCTTTATAATGCCAGCAGGAAGCACTACAAAACAATATCATGCTAAAGATGGATCTGCCTGTAGAACACTCAAACAGGGAGCTATATCTATCAGGGCAGGCAAGCCTTCGGAGAGTCAAAAATCATTACCGGTAGTACTATGACAAAAAATTTTTGATTGCTTAATTAAATTACATTTATGTGCACCGTCTTAAAAATTTATCCTATAATGTCCCAAGACAAATGTTTTGTACAACACTGAATGCCAGAACAGTCATCCAAAGTGTCTCGTTGGCCAATGATGGCCCCTAAATCAGAGGCAATTGAGATGAAGTCACAGCATTTCACATACTAAAGGCATCTAAAGGGAAAACAATTAATGTTTTATTCTATTGTAGTGAGTTTTCTCTTTTGGTGTACAATACTCACCTGTCAACATGTTGAAGCTGCAACGTGTCCATTGGTCAGCATCTATGCTGTAGGAGTCTATGTGCCGAACCAGGATCCGGTCGTTGTTGTAGTCCAGATCATTCCCACCTAACACGTAAAGTTTCCTTTGGACGGCAGCCATGGAGTGATACACTCTCCTCTGCAACATCGGGCTACGGCTTAACCACTTATTCTGGAAAGGAAAACAGAACTCATCTCAGCACTGCTCAAAGACATATGTGTATTAGTAGTACAATAATAGCAGCATGTTAAGGGTGTTCTCCTTACTCTTGCCTAGAAATCACATGTGTTTATATGTGTGTTGTTCATATGTTAAACATGCATGTTGGTTATAACACTGACTATACATACTGGAATTTCAACACATGGTTTATAGTTCTTACATTTACATTCATTAATTTCATATAATTTCTTGCTCTGTATTTCTTCTGTTTAGCTTATCAAGTTTCCAAGTTTTTTCTTCTTTAGAATTCAGAAGCAAATCCTGCTTAAGCAAGACTGTTAGGTGTCTTCTTCGTATACAGCACTAAAATTATCTGTACTGACTAGCTCTGTTATGAGAGAATAGAGATTCTTCTACCTTTTGTTATTCAGAAGCTTGTTTGATCTTATCCTTGGGGAATGAGGCAACAGGGAAAAATAATTTCCTAAAGAATCTTCTCAAGTGACTCATGTATTTGGTTTAATGCTAACCCTTTATTTACGGGCACTTAAAAAGTAATGTCCTTTTGCCTATTTTTCTTCCTGGTTAACAATATTCAATAATTCTGCCTTTTGAGAGGAGGGGGAAAGGGACATAGAAGAAGGATTCAAGCACAGTATTTTAAACCGAAGAAAACAATTTTAAACCTAAGAAAACAATTGCTCCTGCTACGCTTACCAAATCAATGAGATTAATTTATTTAAGTAGAGGAAGTTAAAATCTGTGAGGAAATTCTTTGCGTTACACGTACTACTGCTTGCAGTGACTCGAGAGCCTCTAACACTGCTGCCTTTTAACCTCTGCAGTATATAGCTATACATTTCAATGCGTAACAGTTGAATATTAGGCATTAATGTTTGCATTAGTAGTCCAGTCTCTTAACACCAGAGTATAGACACCATCTGCTTTGCAAAGCTTGCCTGCATCCCCTGATTATATCTTTAGCTTCCTCCACTGCAGTGCCTGCCAGGTGAGCCGCCAAGCGCTGCAAAGGCAAAGAAACAGAGGGGCCTGGTGGGGTCATTTCTAATAAGGCGGCGTGTGAATACTAATCAGTGGTGGGGAAGCAGAGGTCACCCCAGCCGGCTTGTTGGCAGGTAGCTGTGTGCTCTGTGGCAGATGGCAGGCATTATCGACTCGCCACAAAGGCCTCGCGCAGAAGCAAGCACTAGTGCTGAATGATAGAGTTATTGAGATTCTGTGCGAGATGCAAGCAGATGTGATGGTTTCCAGTACCCACCGTAAACAATATGCCAGCAGAATTTTTAAAAAGAGTTTGTGTGTACAAACACGAAGCGGACCCCATTTGAAGAATGTGAGCGCACACTTCCTCTGTAACTCTTTACGTGCCAGGCTGGGTTTCTCGTCCTTGGCACGGCATGCTGAAGTAGCCCTGCACTGGTATTTTGGGGTGCAACTTTCATGTCAGCAAGCAAAGAATCAAAGCGAAAGATACACAATAGAGACATGGTGTCTAAATAAGAGTGGCCCCCTCATAAGCAAAATAAGGTTGCTGCCTGTAATTACTACTTGGATTTAGGACAGAATCAGGATTTGTACAACTGGTGCATAAAACTGCACCTCAAAAAGAAAAAGCCAGGTGTGTCACTGCCTGCTTTCTGCTTCAGGACCCATATGCGCTACCCTTTAAAAAGCCAGTGGGAACCACACAGAAGTATCTCCTGGCACAATTTGGTTCCAAATACAGCAATCAAAGCCCCTGTCCAACAATCAGAAAAGTCAGTACTCTTCCACATGGGTGTAAATCAAGCTACGCAACTCTGATTGCAAGCTTAGCACTTTTAATTCCTAATACAAGCAAGGGGGCATAACCATGCCCTAACCCTCTGAAATGGTTACTGAGCCATGCTAACCTAATCAAAACACATACATAATGTATGAAATAATCCCTAAAAGATATTTTAGGTGCTTGGGTAATGAAATGATAGGCACCTTTACAGTCAGCAGAATAAGTCACAGCCAGGTAGTACAGTTCTGAAAGTATGCAGAAAACAAAAAGCCCCTATATGCAATTTAAAGCAGAAATGCCAATGACAAGGAGCAGTTTTGTGACACTGACTTTGAGTATATACATTGCCCAGGGCTGCTAGATTACAAAAAAAAAAAATGAACAAGCAAAATAAATACTGATAAATACAGGGGATTTAAAGCACATTTCTGTATTTAATCTAAGATATTTCTAATGCCTACAGGCTTAACAAAACATAATAAAGAGTCAGGGTCTCCGTTACTCTTAAACTCACACATCAGTACCAAGTGAATTCAAAACACCGCTAATTCAAATGGTCAGCATTTTTAGCCTTACAAAATCATTGTACGTATTTGCCAAGAGAACTGTTTGAAGCAGAACATATGAAAGACATACAAGACAGATACTCACCTGCTTAGGATCGTAGACCATGAGCCTGTTTTGATACTGTGCAGTATTTGTTACTCCTCCTATGAAAGAGTTTGTACAGGTCACATTTTTCATATAAGCAAAACCAGGACCAAGATCAGGTAGGGCAAAACAACCAACTCTAGGGTTCATTTGCTGACATAACTATGTTGTGTGCCACCACTTACGCTCACATTCCACTGCACTTTTTAGTCCAGTTACAAGGTAAAAAGTAGCATATTTGTCAAATATCTAGAAACACAAAATAGCAACACCAAACACCCCCCTCACACACTTCCTTTGGAAATCTCACTGAACGGGTTAAAAACAAGATAACAACTGATCTGTTTATAAATGACTGTGCGTTCAGCCATCATCAAGACACAAAGCTAAAACCCGTCCCTGTTCCTAGGAGCCTGCAGTATGGGACACAGTTTAGAGGAGGAGGTGAGCTTGCATCAGAGAGGAGGAAGAGGTTGGAGAGGAGCTCTGCCTAACCAGGAGCGTGATGTGGGACACCACTGCCAGCTGGAAAGCAAAGAGCTAACACTGGGCAACTGTGCTCATGTATATATTTGAAGGAAATCTGGTATTTAGTCTGTATTATAGAGAGAACATCTTCTGGCTTAGTTTTAGACGTACATTGGGAGGTTCCTCCATAGTGACCAGAAACAATACTACCATTTACTTATCAATAATGTTTAGAAAGCAAGGTATAAAGCACCTCAGAGAGGCCCAGCATAAAGTCTGGCCCAGGCAGATGCCACAAACTATTTACCTCAACACAGTATACGTTTAACGCCCAATCATCCTGTTCTCTATCGGTTTTAAACAGTGAATCTCACCAAGTAAACTGGTGGACAAATTCTTCAGTCTCAAGTCTGTAATCTTACCTGCATAAACATGTTCTCGAGCTTCCTCTAGCCTCCTGGGAACATGGTGTCACTGCACCACTTCCACAGGCCCCAGTCCCCCACCGTGACCACCCCGGGCCCATGGGAAGAAGGGACCAGAAATAACAACACCTGCAAGCTGCACCTCACCTTTCATCCTACCAGAAGGTCTGGACATAACTAGAGCATGCCAGGAGCCACACACCAGTGAAACTCATATTGACAGACAAACTTTTCAGATTACAGTTTTAACAGCAGGTGCCACAGATGGACAAAATGGCTGGGTGGAGACTGGATTGAGAGAAGCCCTGAGGAGAAGGAATGGGGAGTGTTGGTTGACAGAGAAACTCAACATGAGCTGGCAATGTGCACTTGTAGCCCAGAAAGCCAACCACATCCTGGGCTGCATCAAAAGAAGCGTGGCCAGCAGGTCGAGGGAGGTGATTCTGCCCCTCTACTCTGCCCTGGTGAGACCCCACCTGGAGTACTGTGTCCAGCTCTGGAGCCTCCAACATGAGAAGGACAGGGATCTGTTGGAGAGAGTCCAGAGGAGGGCCACAAAGATGATCAGAGGGCTGGAGCACCTCTCCTATGAGGACAGGCTGAGAGGGTTGGGGCTGGAGAAGAGGAGGCTCCGAGGAGACCTTACAGCAGCCTCTCAATACCTTAAAGGGGGCTTACAGGAAAGATGGGGAGAAACTCTTCAGCAGAGCCTGTTGCAACAGGACAAGGGGTAATGGTTTTAAACTAAAAGCAAGTAGATTTAAATTAGACATAAGGAAGCAATTTTTTACACAGAGGGTGGTGAAGCACTGAAGTTAAAAGAGAAGCTCTGCTCCAGATATGCACCAGCTGTGCTCTGGTTCCTAATGGGGTGTAAGGATGTGAAATAATAATTGGTTGTTCAGATGGCTTTGTACCAGCTCAGTACTGGAAACATTTGGTCTAGAATAAATCTAGTCCAAAGCAATGTATGGGAACTGTATGCGGAGTAGATATAGAGAACTCCGCAACAAACTTTTATCTGTTGATCTGCTTCCACTGGGCTGAGCTACTTGCTAACATAGATGCACCCTCTGATTGCTCCAAATAACTTCAGTGAGGCCAAAAATCTGACCAATGGATAGCAGAAACTATGGACAAATCTATTCAAGAATCTTGTTTTCAACCACAGTAGCAAGGAGGAATAACGCTGGTTAATCTGGGCACATCTCTGCAAGCATCATCCTGTACTGGGGCTCCTACACACATACTCAAGAGGCTTGCAGGCTAAGAGACAGCCGAGACGAGATGTAGTCTTTCCAAACTGTTTCCATTACACCGTCACACCCTGCCCATCACAGTACCTGTGAAGTACTGTGGCAAGAACACTCACTGGAAAGCAATGACTGTTCCCGTGCCTATTCTCACAATCCGTTATTTGTCTCTACACTATTGTGCAGCATTCACAGTCTTAGTGGCCATCAGCCACAAGCACAAAACAATCTTTTCTAATATCTGTTTTGTAATTTGATTTTCTTTTACATAGTTATTTTCACTCCTAGCATAATTTTTTAAAATGAGATGTCAGATTAGTATTTTGAAAAATAAAAATCATAGTTATTTGGATGATTACCTGCAGAATGCTAAACTACAGGAGATGCATGGGAAATACAATGTTGGGTCACATATTCCCATTCAGAAAGGACATCTTAATTTTGGGGTGGTGGGGGAAGATGTAGAGGAAGAAGAGAAAGAAGGGTGTTGCTTCCTCATAAAATAATGAAATAATCAAATAAGCAAAATTATTTGCCTCTCTTCACAAAGAGCCCCTCATATCAAGTACACAGCTTACATTTTTCCCCTGCAATATTGCTCATCTGTGGTGTTTTATCATTACATTCCCTTCACATACCGCTCTTCACTTTTAGATTAATCTGCCAAAATGAGATGCTAAGGATTTGCATACAGATTTGACTACACAAAAATAGATCTGGAATTAATAACAGTCTCTATATGTTTTAATTTCTTCTAGACTGGAGTACCCTTGCCTCCAGCAGTATTCTTGGCTTTGAAAGTCATCAAGCTGATTTGTCTGCTCTTAGGTTATGATGCCACATGCTGCTACACTGTCCCCTGCAATCAAAGTGCTCACAGAGATAGATTCCATGCCTTCCCCTAACAAGTATATTTTATAGATTGGCAGTTTTGATCTCCCCTCCCCAGGGGGATAATCTGCATCTTAACAGGTTTCTATAGATACATCTGTCATTAAATATGCCATCTTATATCTGCATCAATTTTCAAACTCAAGTTCCTCCTAACTTTGAAGTGCTATAGCAAAAGTTTATATTTTCTGCCAAAATTCAAATTTAGCAAGTCTGCAATGTCCTCTTGAACTATTTTTTTAAAAACACTCCAGGCAGCTGGGAAAGGTCAAAAGAAGAGCAGTATGTCTCTTAAAAAATAGGAAAAGGGGAAAAAAAAAAAAGTTCAAATGGTACTAAAAATAATATGTACTTTCTCAGAAAAAAAAAAAAAAGGGGTAATTCTGAGATAATTTCTTAAACTTCTCTGCAGTGCTTTCTATGAGGAAAGGAAGGGAAAGGCAGGGAGGCCTCATAACTGCACTTGAAAAGAAGTATTTAAAAATACAAACCATGCTATTAAATTTGATGTCAAACAATAGCAGCTAATGTGGTAGTAACCCATGGGCTTACAGTGTTTTTACACTGCCACAGTCATTGTTGCTCACTCCCTTACAGGCCACAAACCCTGCTTTTTAAGCCTTCCAAGACCCATAAATTCCCAGCTCATGTGACAGTGCCCATCTACATGGAGAAGTTCCTGGAGGAGTCAGAAATCTGCCTTGTCCAGCCCTTGCCCCAACATGGGAAATATTTTGGGTTGTTACAGCTCCTCCAATAGTCCACAAACTGCACTGAAAAGCACCTTCAGTAAAGTCCCTTCAAAGAGAGAAGGGTGGAAATTTATAATCCATATTTATAACGTGTCCTAGTAAGACCCTCATATGACTTGAGACACCTAATCGAATCCAAATCCCCCAGCAAATCTCTCAACTCTCTCCAAAGTCCCCAAGCGCTAGGCTGCACGCATAAATCCCAGTTTGCTGGGAGATGTGTAAAACTACATGTTGGCAAAGAGCTCCCACGTGTATTCCTTCCAGCAAATCCAGGGAATATATAGAAACTCCTGACATGCACCCCAAGGTGCTCTGCTATTTTAAAATAGAAACCTCTCCTCTCTTACGTGTCTGTGTATTAAACACAAGATAATCCTCCCTTAACATGCAAGCTCATTGCTTTTTACTTCAGCCAGCCCAGGTGCAGCGAGGACATCTGAGCTGGAGCACGTTCTGCCACCCTAACGAGTGCCCTGGAAGACACCACCAGCAGCTCTAATTACCACTGTTCCACCCCAGATGCAATCCAGCCAGAGGGGCACAAGCCCTAGTTTGTTTGTGGGTTGGTTTTTTTGTGGGGTTTTGTTTGTTTGGTTTTTGTTTGTTTGTTTTGGTTTTGGTTTTGTTTTTTTAAATAGATAATTAAAACCTGATGTTTACATTCAACCTAAGAAGAATCAATGGCATCAAACCGATACTGTCCATGCTTGAAAGGTGTGAGATCCACTATCTTTATTCAAAGATGCTGCTGCTAATAACAGATAGACTGTTCCATATACAGACTAAGACTGCATCACTGAGGCAATTTTTACGTACTTGTTAAGCTCCTGCTCATTTCTGTGTCAGCTGCACTGCAAAACTTGAATGGGTTAGATACTGTAGATACCCATTTATTCCAGATGTATTTTTCTGAAAACAATTTTATAGGCATTTACAGAGAAAAACTTTTCTTCTCCTCACAACAAACAGCGTACTCATAGTAATGTAATACTTTTAACCCCAAATCACTTGCAAACTCAGAATAATTCTCCAAGATATGTGATCATTATTTCCTTGGTCAAAATCTCCCCCATTAGGGAAAAAAAAAACCAATAATAATAATAATAAACACTCTTGAATTTTGAAGAAAAAGCTATGAAATACAAAGCAAATGTTTGGGGGTGACTTGCTCACCCGCCCAAGTTGAGTTTCCATGTGCGTGTCAAGATGTGATTTTAGCTGACACACTTCAGGTCAAGCAACTCGGACCTCTGCGAAACAACAGCATAAGGCTTCGCTTTAGAGAAGACTTTTCATGTGCTAATCTCTTGAGCACTTGAGGCGGAGGGGAAGCCTCGTTATCCCCAGTTGCAGGTGCAGGAATGGCCCAGAGCTGAACTGCCTGGCAGAGGTCCCTTGCCCCTCTCTGTCCCCACGGGCACTACACCTACACTGGAGGAGGAAGGTTAACCTGTATAGAAAAGCAGGTCTCCCAATTTGCATGTGCACCCCAAGCAGGATGCAGGGAAACAGGCATAGTTCAAGTTCTCACTCTTATGGAAAATATGTCCCTGCTTTTATAAGGAATGATTGTTTGGTGCATTTTGTTTCTCTTTCACTCAAATACTTCACTTTTCAAGCATGTGGCATGCAATTCATTTGTGAAATGGGTCACGGTGTCAGATGTTAACTGGGGCCTGTAAGACTCATCTTTCTATAAAATTTCCAAACCATCTGCCCAATGTTGTACTGTCAATACAGGGAACTTATTTTAGTGAATTCTCATCTATTTTTTAAAATAAGAAAATAAAATAAAATTAGGGTCGTGAAAAAATTTTAAAAAATATGAGAAAAAATAATGACACAAATATAAAAATATGTTCCACAATATATGGAGCTCAGAAAACTCAAGAGTTGAATCCACTTGTGCTTACTAGAAGGTCCCATTAGTTCCAGAGCGCAGAAGGCTCCCTCTGAGCTTCCTGGCAGGTTAAAAACCCTGAAGAGGTGGTGGCAGCTTAGGTGTCCCTCAAACACCGGCCACCCTTCTCCTACTGCCAGTGTGTGCTTATGCTTGTACAGCGTTCTGTTTAGCACACTGCCCTTCCCTGCTGCCTTTGCCAAGATTTTATGCTCTATTATTTTTGATTCCTTCTCATATTTGTCCCAAAGGTGCAGCAACGTAAAGCTGAAAATGAATCCTAATAATAATAATAGAAACCCCTGAAGTCTAGTCAGCTTTTGATTAGCAAAGCCTTTAGAAGGGGCTGTAGCAGAGGCACTGATGCTTTGGCTATAAAGTAAGTAAATGGTCTGTGTGTGGGTCATGTTTTGATGACTCTCTCCACAAATACAAGGGCTAGAAATATATATTAACACTATTTGATTTAATTACTTACTTAAAAACCAGGCACATTTTCATGGTTACGTTGCCAGCTGGTTGTAGCAGACTGACACTGAGAGCTCTAGCTGATGACCTGTATTTATTTCCCAGAAAAAGCAGCAGGGATACAGCTCAGAAACATCCCTAACTCAGACTAATTTTTTAATTACTTAATTTTAGGCCACATACTTCAAAATTAGGTTCCCTCCTGCATTACTGATTACTCTCATGCTAACACCTTACATTTGATGATGAACAGTGGATTTTTTGAGCAGTGACTAATGATATTTTTGGAACAATAAAACATCTCTCTGTACTATTCCCCTGCCCCTGAATACACATGCACAGCAAGCTACATTCTGGCCCCTAAGCAATTAATTAATAATAGAAAGCTAGCTGCAGTCATTGCATCTCCATCTACTCTTATTTATAAAATAACTCTATTTAATACACAGAAACCAGTTTTCAAACTGTGCGTACATAATTCAGATCAATGTCCTACCAAAGTATTGCATAGGATGCTCTCGTAATTCATACTAACCTGTCAGAATCTAGCAACTCAAAATTGCTAAGCATTTTCTCAAAAACTATACAAAATACTACTAAAAAGTCCTGTCTATCTTATTCCACTGCCAAATCATTGCTCCTTACTGTGACTTTACAACAGAAGTTATGTTGGTAACATTTTGAAATATAAACGGAACATCACTAATAAAATATTTTTTGTTGTTTTGCCCAGTCTTAAAGAGTTCATCTAATAGGCTTCCACTTACCTGTTCCCCAATTCTACAGCTGTTTTAGATGCATATCCTTGAACAGAATATCATACTGCTTCATTATATAAATGCAGATAGTATTTAAACACACAGGCGGGCATGCACAGTAATTAATCCTCAGCATAATTGTCCCTTTCCTAGCATATCTGGAAAGATTAAAAGTAATCTTCAACCAGTCCCATATTTGACTTAATCTCTACCAAATACTTCCTTTGGTTTGTTGGGTTTTTTTTTTTTGTTTTGTTTTGGCTTGGTTGGGTTTTTCTGTTGGTTTGGTTTTTTGTGTGTCTGTCTGTGTGGGTTTTTTTTTTTAACAGAAGAAAATTAAATTAAGAAAAAAAATATTACTTTTTCATGTACTGGAGCAAGGAGCACATGCTGATAGATGTTTCTTGTGTTTGTTCAATGATTTTATATGAATATGTTTAATAGAATTTCCCAAAAAGCCCCGTTTTTCATAAATAGAGACTGACAAATGGAAACCACAGGAGCAAGAAAAAAAATTAGAATCAAGACATAGCAGTAGTAGTATCCATGTATTTGAATTGCCCATCACAGGCACACACCTCCTTCCACTGATGAAACAGGAAAGGCAGTGGATGAACAGGGTAATGCTCTGAACACGCCCAGCTGGTACCCTAAAGCAGAAATCCTACTTCTGCACCGTACCTGGATCTCAAAGCACACCTCAGGGTTAACACACAGCACAAACTCTACAAGACTCCCTCAACACCAATTGTTGAAGAAAGTGACCAAAAGCGCCTGCCAGGAATCTTGGTGATTTTCTGTGTTCTGTCAGGCTTTTAATTCCAAAGCCATTACTCATTATTTTAGTATATATGCATAAAAATAAATACCTGGTACCTCCCCCGCCAATGCTTGGGAATCCATTCCCATAAGGCACTTAGTCATAGAATCTTTAAGGTTGGAAGAGACCTCCAAGATCAGCAAGTCCAGCTGTCAGCCTAACACCACCACAATCCATATGGGCAGAAAAACACATCAGCAAGGAGCTCTGCTAACCTAAATGACATACTTTGAAAAGCACAGCGAAGGCCTAAGTAGCTAACTTAATCTTTCATTCATATACTATCTTTTCACCAGAGGGATCACAGACCATATTAAAATTCCCAGAGGGTATCTAGAGTGATGATAGCAATCACTGAACATCTTCCTGAAGGGCTGGTCCCCTTTACTCATTAACTTCCTTGATAAATATTACAGCTTTATAACCTTCTGTAACACACTGTAAGAGGTGGATATTTTTCTGTCAAATGTTCTGTAGACAGCATCGATCTTATTCCAAAGTAACTATACTAGAAAAGTCACTACAAAGATTGCAATGTCCTCAATTCCCATCAATGTTCACATGTAAAATAAGAAGTACATCAGACTTAGCTACAAATGATATGTTAGTTTAAGATTACAAGGCCTATACTTTGATCTATCTGTGCCATAAAGCCATGATGACATCCAGGCAGTCCTGTGCACTTGTTATGGACAGTCAGAGCCATGCAAGATTTCTAACAAAGGTCATCTTGGCCTGTTAGAATATCCCAAAGAGCAAGTGGGTGCAGTTCATACACCTGCCTTCAAGCCTTGGATCTACACAAGCCAATGAGCACCTTATTCTCCATTTAATTATCAGGAAAAAATACAGTGGTACCAGATCATACTACAGTGACTGTGTTTTGCTTTTTGTTTTTAAGAAGCACACAGAATTTGTTCTGTGAAAACTGTCCAAAAATGCTTTATCATTTCAATTCACTGTGATTCATGAATGGCAACTGGAGGTAGCACATATGATATATGCAGCTTTGAAACACAGAGAGATATTTAGCAGACAAAAAATATTGTATAAGGTATGTTATGCTCCTGTACTTCTAATCAGGCTTGATTGTATGCTTTCAGGCTTAAATTCTTTGAAATACCCATTCCCTAAGACAAAAGTTGTCCTGAGATATAAACCGAAGAAGATTTACTAGTTTCATTTGCAACAGTATTTTGGTATTTTTTTAGTACCTCAAACTGTGTGAAACGTTTTCTACCTGATATCCAAAGAAGACCATCCACCACATATCCCGCATGGCATGACAGCGATCGATCAAAGGACTGTACAAAGGTCCACTTGTTCTTCCTGGGGCAATAGCGTTCCACTGTAGGTAACACTTGACGCAATTCATTTCTGCCTCCGACTGCATAGAGGTACTCGTCCACTGCTCCCAGCACAAAGTGTTCCCGACAATTCTTCATTGGAGCGATCTCAGCCCAGGAGTTAGTGCGGGGGTCGTATCGACAGGCAGTTCTCACCGCACAAGTGCGCCCTGTGGAGTGCTCTGCCTCTCCACCAGCCACAAAAAGAAAGTCTCCCATGACAGCAACACAGTGATGGCTTCTCCCGACAGGCATGGGCGCTAGCTCACTCCAGTTTGCAATCCCTGCGATATGAACGTTCTCTTGATCTACCGGATTGAAGTATCGCAATTCCTTCACTTTACAGATTTCACGTTTTTTCCCACCAATAATGTAAAGAGTGTCTGACTGGAAGCGAGGTTTTGTCCTTCTGGTTTGCCAAACCGGCTGTGCATAGACGCTCTGGTGGTAAGCCAAGGCCTCGTTAATAAGCGCCGTTGCAGTTTCACTAGCTTGGACAAGAGGGTGAGAAAGAGCTACGGTATGCAGTGTATCCACATCCATAAGGCCAAAGCGGACATACTGGAGAAGTTCATCCATGTACTGGTAGCGGCAGTTGTGTTCCAACCACCTCACAGCCAGCTAAAAGGGGGAGGAAGAAAGGGAAAAACAAGATATCAATTATTTGTGTACAACTCTGTCAAAATTTGGTCTTTTGAAAGCTGTACTTACATTCCAAGAAGAGCTATATACTTGCCTCAGTAGTGATAACAATCAATATAAAACGTAATTACAAACACAAGTCAACATAGAAGATAGCTACCAAAAACTACACCTATAATATACATAAAGTTTGGTATTGCACCCGTCCCCCTGAAGAATTTCCACAGTATTATCAGATTGCAATACCACTATGCAATACTCTTGCTGTGCAAACTGTTAGTGATGCTGTAGGAGACCACAACATTCCAGAATCAAGCTGCTGGACCAATAATATAAATGTAAGGGCCATATGATCACAGGAGACCGCGGGTACACTAAAAATAAAAGTAAAATTATGGTTAGATGATTAGAAAAGACCTTTCTCCCCTCCATCTTTCATTCGATTTATGACAAAATATTTAAGGAATATAACATAAAATACAATAACATAAAAATTACATACTGAATGCTTCAATATTTTATTTCTTTCTTCATTTATTTTATTTAAAGTGGAGAGAGGTGTAAAGGGACCAGAAATTAAGCCAGAAAAGAGAGACACAGAGAAGATGTTCTACTGGTTTGGGACTGAGAGCAAGCAGCAAGGCAGACTCTGAAACTGCTCAGCAATTGCAGCTGGTATCAAAAGTCAAAATTAAACATAGGCTTTAAATTACATAAAGCATATTGAATCCAATCAAGCCTAAAAAGAGGCTAGGAAGGGCCTAAGCCATTTCAAGAACTGTTGTGTAAGTTATTCTTGAAAACTTCCAGGGATGAAGATACCTGAACTTCCTCAGGAAAACCATCTCCATGCTCAGCTATCCTCTCAGATAGACTTTCCTTTTACATATGCAGGACCTCTAAACCCTTCAGCTCACTGCCTTATTTTCCACCTTTGGGTTTATATTGCAAAGCTCAGGAGCCCCCAGACCAACCCTTGAACTTGATACATCCATACAGGATGAAAAGCAGTTTGCTACCTTCCTTTTCTCCTCCACCTCCGATGCATTTTAATGCATGTGTTGCTGTTTCCTCTCCTCTGAATGGCAAAGTCTCTCAATTCATCGTGGGTCACATTTTCTAAACCTCTGTTGCTTGGCTCACATTTCTCTGTTATTGAAAGGAAATGCTCCTCTTTCTTAATGCTTGCTGCTGAAAACTGGGTAAAATCTTCCTCTTAAGGCTGCAGTAGGAGCAAGTAGATTGGAAAGATCACTTCAGTCGTAACAATCCATGCTGTTCTTGTTTGTACAACACTGCATGAGACTGTCAGTGCACTATGATATTGCTAATTCATATTTAAGTTTATGACTGCGTACTATTCCCACTTCTTTTTTCTGCAGAACTTCCACAAAGGGTCATGCTTTCTCTGTCATTACTGAACTCTCTCCTATTTACTTCAGGCCACTCCTCATTCTCAATCCTAATCATATTTTCAAAAGTGCTCGAAGACCATTCCACTTTCTGATTGCCCAAAAACACACAACTCATATTATTCCTTCATCCGTGTCACTAACAAACATTGACTACTTCTCGATAAGAACAGACTCCTCAATAGTAATTTCATCTTGACAAAGAACTTGTGGAGCAGAAGACTTAACTAGTTGTGTGATAACAACAGTTTCAGCTAAAACTTACTGCCCTGTGTTGCTCATGGGAATGTCACATGAAGGAGCTGAAAAGAAAGGCTTCTGTCTTACTCAAGAGTTTCATATACATATGGTACATCAAATTTATTCCTGCTCCTGTGTTCTGCCAGAGAGGGAAGATGACAAACCAAAACCACCTTCTTAAGATTAATATGAAACACCTCTGCTCCACTGTGCTATTTAACCTCTGTGAAACAAAGAATCAGTGAAGGGCATCAAAAATTACAACAGTAGTTCAGTGAGTTAAATGCTGTATTGCATTTCAAAATATGCATTACCTAGATCCATTTAGACTTGTTAGTAAAAAAAGGAGTTAATTAAATACAATTAAAAGTATTTATGGACTTGAAATCATTAAGTATTATATTCACGTGTTCGAAATTCACCAAATCCACATCAGGTGTCTCCTACTGAGTGGTTTTAGGCAACTCCCTACTCTGTTACTTAGGTCATGTGAATCATTCCTCAAAGTCTTCAGAGGCACTTAGCACTCATCACTGACTAGACACTTGAAGTTGAAGTGGAATTCACGCTATCTTCATCATGAAGACACCAACTGAATTCATACCAACTGAATGATGTGTGGGTTGCTATATTAATGGAGAAGAATTTACAAAAACTGAGTTCTTATCTGTCATCACTTGCATACAACAGATTGGTTTATTTTCCTTCATGCTTTCCTTCACTTACATCTAAAATGGCATAGTGGAGGTATCACCTGTACTACCATTACAGACTCTTAAAAGCATGCACTAATGTAAACCAGGTCTTGGTAACCACAAGGCTTTTACAGGAAGTTTAACATTAATGTCTTAGAACTTCACCCTTCCTCTTTCCTTTTTTCTCCCCTTCACTCCATCCCCAATAAATACTATATAAACACACCATCAACACTACATACATTCATACCTTTCAAAGACACAGTATCTGCATTCATTTGTGCATGTGGCATGCATGATGATCGGCAGCAGAAAGGATGGCCATCTTCATTACAATACATTTTCTCTGCTGCATGAAGTTTGGCAAAAGCAGCTTGGTTCATACTGAGTTTGGCCTGTACTGAGAGCATTCCTGGAGTTGTAAGAAATGTTTAACTGAAACCGATAATGCTTAATGTTTCTCTAAAATTACAGAATTTCTAAATCACTACAACAATTGTGCAAAGTGATACAAAGATTCTGTTGGCAGTCAAAGTAGATACACAACCTGTTCCTGGTCTTGAACAAAAACTTTCTCCATCCTTTTCTACACTATTTCATTCCCACTCATCTGTCCTGCAGCTTTATTTATTAAAACTTTTGAATCACCAAATTAAATTTATTGCAACCTCCTTGTGATCCTCTACATACTGTACCTAAAGGGATCTTTGATCTACACTACTTCCACCTTCCAGTTCTGATGAGGAACTGCAACAGCAAAAGGGCAGGTGAGGTGAATCCCAGGCTGTGTTTTGTGTAGGGAGCTGCTGGCTCTTACCAGACTCCATGTCTGCGGTCAGTTTGCAATGGAGTACTGCATTTTACTATAGTAATTTAGAAATATAGTAATTTAGAAAGCAGGGCTAAGAACCCTATGTCACCTGGATGGTCTGTAGGCATTTGATAATCAGCAGAGAAGCTCTACTGGGTCTTGGAGAGGCAGCTGAGTTCTGGGAATCACAATGTGTTTAGAAGCTATAATCCAGATCAACTCCAGCAACTGTTGAACACAATTTGACAACAGTATTCTGTGTGACCCACACCTCATCTGTGGCACCCCAAGGCCACAGAAAAGGCCATATGAGGTAAAAGCTATAGTGTTTTTATCTCTTTGTCTTGCTAGGCTATTGGTAACTATGGCTGTTACTTCATTTTAAATGCCATAAATTCATTTTGGGTCACTCCTTAAAAATAATTGCTATGAATTTTAGTTATAAATGTAGGTGTTTATATGTATATTCACAGAATGCATGTCCATCTCCCAAATTGTGACACAGGACTGCAGAACAGGTCATATGGTTTTAGAGGCACTTAGATGAGCCTTAGATTTGTATATTTGTTATGCAGTGCATATTGTTACAGTGCTCTCCAGCAGAACACGTCCCACACTATAGAGGCATGGAAGAAAATTGAGTTCTGTGTGGGTGAACAGATATTCTAGTCACTGGATGGTTTGGTAGCTACTGGAAGGTTGGAGAGGGAAAAGTTCAAAAGAGAAAAAATTAGGTGTCCAAGCAAATATTTTGCTTGTAGTAGAAATAGTCACTGATAATAATGTAATACAGTTTTAATAGTAAATTTTAATAATAAATTTCCTTCAGTGTAAAGGAGGCAAATGTAACTTTCATGAAATATGGCAGAAGCACAAACTTCCACATAGTACCTCAGCAAATATCTGTATATTTATCAATGCGAGTTTCACCACCTTTACTCAGGGTTTTATTTAATCTAAACTTAGAAACTTCATGACTACACAAAAACTCCAAAACTTACCCCATCTATACATTAATTATAGCACCTATTTTTTAGCCTCTCTGGCAGTAGTAATTAGCAACTATAATCAGTATTGGCAAAATAAACTCAAAGCCATTATGCACTTTATGGCACTGCAAGGAAAGACATTCAGACTTCTCGAAGGAGATACCAATAGCACTTGAAATTACAACTGTGTTTAAAACACAAACAAGTAAGCAAGCAAAAACAAAGAGACCATCCTCAATTCTGAGGTTTAAAATATTTTATCGCTGCTAAATAATTTACAAAAATAAGGAAAGACTCCTACTCCTTGTGCCATATAGGCAAATTCTGTTTAAACTGCTAAAAGCCTCTTTTCTATTAATTTTAATGTATGAGTGTGTGAGAAAAGGAAGCTACAGCCTGGTGCCTATATCAACTTTAATAAATAATATATTTTGCCATATTCATCTTCTAAACTAAGTAAATGACAAAAGTAGACCCTCAGAAGGACAGGATTTTCAAACCAAATTAATTCTCTTATTCTAAAGCCTTAACCCAAGGATTTGCCTTCTCCAAGGTTACACTACTTGATTTAGCAATAAAGTATTCTCAAAACAGCAGAAAACAGATGGAAAAATATATTGTGGCACAGTTGGAGCATACATCTAAACACACCTGCCTGCTGGATTGTGATTTCATTGCATTTCCAATGGCTGCTTCTGCTTCCAGCGTGGTGCTTCGACAGTACAGCTCTCACAGCCTCCCTCCCTGCTGTTAACGGTGTACATACCACACGCATACCACAGGCAGAGAGGGCACAGAGACAGCGGTGGTTAAAGCTGAATTAAAGAGTTTCACCTCTGTTGAAGATAACTCTGCAATAAGTAGTTACCCTGGTCTTTTGGGCTGCCAGCTATCCCAGGAAACAAGAGAGCCCAGCATGTTTGCGCCTTGCCCGTTCAGCGTTCCCCCCTGGATTCCTTCTCATGTCACTGCTGGGAAATGTGCTAGACCTTCACTTGACACCACCACAAGTTTTCTAACCAGAAAAGCCAAGCTACATTATGACTGCAAAAAGCTTGACATATTCATTAGACCCAGGTTCACTTGGAAACTACTTTAAGTCAAAGTCAATGCCAGGGAAAGTTTATGTCCACAGTGCGTGCTCCGAGAGCGAAAATGTCCCTCTAAGCCTGGGCTCTGTGAGCAACAGGGGCCATGGGAACTCCATTAAAGTCATCTTAGTCTGCTCTTCAGTTGATGTATTCACGTTGTAGCCCCTGGACCGCAAAGATATTATGTTCGTTTATACCATCTAAGGTCTCAAATAACTGAGATGAAGCCAAAAAGCATCGGCAGTGCAAAAAAAAAAAAAAAAAAAAAAAAAAAAGTTTTTTTTTGGCATTTGGGTTTTTTTTTTTAGCCACAACAATAAAAGGAAACATTAAATTTTATAAGGTTTCAAAACAATAAATTCAGACTGTCTCATTAAAACAAATGGAAATCTTAAATACAATAACATAGTAAGCATTCTCATTTCAAGAGAAAGGACAATTTTAAACATGGAAACAACAGTGGAGGCAAGTATTTTCCTGGACTGAGATCAGATATAGTCAACAAAAATCATCCAATTTCTGCGGGACAATCTGACAGTGATAAATACCAGGGAAACAGAAATAATCCCAAATCTCTTCTTTCAACACAAATCTCACCTGGGCAGTCCCTCACTTGATTAACATAAGAAAAAAATTTTGGCCCCCAAAAAAAGTCAAATTAATATCTTTGTATCGTTAGCATATTAGACAGTGCTATAGATCTGCTCCTATTGATCGATAAGCCAGAGAGAGTCATAAAAGCAACAGTTACTACAGCAATCACTTTAAGGCACTGAGGGAACTTCAAAAAGCCAAACTTGGACTTTACTAACTCAAAGTTTGAGAATAGTAGAAATAGATAATTTGGCTCTAAACTTGCACATGATTTGTCCTTTTGTTGGATTTTATCTAACTCAGCAAGCCTCAGGTGTTCCAGACTGGAACCTCTTGCCTCAAAACCACTGTCTGTCTCAGTTGGCTTTTGTCAGCACCAGCCGGCTCTTCAAATCTCAAGTCCACAATCTATGGATAAAAGAGGACATTTACTAAAGCTCCAAAATAAAGCTCACTGAAGGCGAGGAAGTTCCACCTTTCTAAAATGAACATGGATTTCCAAAGGCCCTGAATTTGCATCTTTAGAGGGTCTTAGTCCTTTCTCTCTCCAGAGGCTACGAAGGACAAAGCCCAGAGCGTTCAAGACATTCATTTAAGTATTTTGTTTAAGTGAGATGAACTAAATTGGTCTGTATCACCCATTTAAGAATAAAAACATATGCCTGAAGAATTGTTGTTGGGGAAAAAAACAACACACACAGACAATTTTTCAAAGCCATGAGTTACACGTGAATATTTTTAGGAGTTAGTAAGTAACTATGCAGCACAGCCTCCAGACTCTCTTTGCAATTGTATCAATCAGGTACCACCTTACAGTTGTGGGCAGTGTGGAAAATGAGTGGCTTAAGCCTAGATGCAGGATAGCCTTAAAGAGAGAAATCTTTCTTCTTTTTATTTTCAATTAAAAATGTGCATAAAAATAAGACTGTAATGAGCTCCATGAAGAACAATCAAAATTATGAGGTATTTGCATTTCTTTTGCACCTTGAGCCAAACAACTACAAAATTATGCATAGTATTCTCTCAATCTGAGCACAGTAAATATTAATAATCTCTGAATCAACAATGAAATACCTTTTGCCCCTGAACCCTGAAGAGAGACTTTCCAACTCAAAAAGTTGTTGAACAGTGACTGAGATCATATTTACAAGGCACCGAGCTAAGGCATATGCATGTAGCCTGTGAAAATAAAGCTGTGCCATCCCCCACCCTCTTACACACAGACATTTTTAAATTACCTGTTTGTCAGTTTTACAAATGTGTGCCTACGTAAGCAGCCCCCTGTGCGGTGCTGCATTAGCAAGCAGGCACGCTTTCGTTTGCACATTCTGATTTTACGATCAGAATTAAAACATTTGCTCTGTTTGCGGCGAGTTGATAAACACGGATTTTAGAATTTCCTTTTTTTTTTTTTTAATGTGAAAAATTAAAGAAAAATGCTCCCCTAGATGTATTATGCCTTTGGGCTCCATTTGAGGGAAGGGAAAAAAGACAGAGAAAGCTACTGTGAAGGTCACAGAGTGAAAGAACTTCCTCAGGGCACAGAATAAATTAAATCCCAAGGAAAAAATAAAATGTGATTTCCAGAGTGTGAGGCACAAACTCAAAATGACAATGATTGACAGCCAAACTATATCCGTGCAATATCGAAGACTGCACGTTCTCATTTACCTCAGTGTAGCCAGCAAGCGCCCATTAAACATCCGTCTGATGCCCAAATTAACCTTCTTGGCAAACTGAAAGAGGCACAAACTATCATAATCAACCTTTCATTATCACAGCAGCCTCTAGTTAAAGGGTCAGAATAATTGTGCCATCAGAGCCCTGATTGTTTTCAATCAACAGACGACTGGAGTGACAGCTCAGTGATGGAGTAGTTTGATGAAACCGCACCAGGCCTAATCAGAGCAGATGAAAGGAAGGCATGATTGGTGCAAATGAACAGTCGTGCCTCTCTTTTTCATTTACAATCTGAAATTACTCTTAAATTTACAGGGTTTTTTCTCCCTTATGAGTACCTCTGAAAGAATGTTTGACTTATTATGAGTTCTGACAGTGCAGAGTTATAAAACACAGGTAGGTTTTTCAGCCCAGGCTTTAAGTGGGTATTCAGCATAATTTTAACAAATTCACTCTTGAAAAGCACAAAATGACTAAAGACTTCAAATGACCTAACCTTTCAGTGCTGTTTGATTAGCAGAACAATTTATCATGGCTCACATTCTTCATGATAAGAGAAGATTAAAAAAAAATGGGCAAGGATCTCTTGCAAATGTTTTCTCTTAGCCAATATATTTATTGCATTATTGCTCTCCTGTTCTCTCTCTCTCTCCCTCACACACACATACACGAGAAAAAAAAATTAAAGAACACTGCATTAATAACTCTTTTCCTCTTAGAATGAATAATGGAATTCAAGCAAGGGATTGTTTGGAGATGAAAGCAGAGACCAATTATCATGCCACTGACAGCACCAATATTTAGTTTTCTAGTGGGTTGGGTTGTTCATTCCCACATTCTAAAGGTTGGGAAATTAATCTGTTCCACAAAGTGTTTCTTACCTTACTCATTGGCACAGAATCAGAGTGCCTCACAAATGAATAGGAAAATTAAAAAGGAAAAAAAAAAAGAAAAAGAAGAAAAATTGAGGGCTGCTTAGGCAAAATTTGGAAAGAATGGAAGAGTCCAGTTTTCTGCACTTCCTCAGCTACAGTTCACTTGCCCTCTCAGCCTCACCCAGCTCCAGCCACGTGGCTTCCCATCCTCACAATGGTGCTGTAAAGAAGGTGCAGTAAATAAAAAAACCCTCCTCGTACCTCTGAAGGAAGCAAGTATTTCAAGTGACAAGTGGTAAATCTTTTGTTCTGTGATCTTGGTCATCCTCAGATGTCCTGTAGTCTGCCCAGCATCACAAAACGCATACCAATGTTCAGGTCAGCATACCAAAACAAAAAAAAAAAAAACCAGCTTAGAAGCAAAGATTAGTACTTGCCTAAAGGATGAGTGGATATAGAAGACCGACACAAACACCAAAGGTTTTTACAAAATTTTGTGTGCTGTACCTTTTCCTCACACTTCAGAATGGAAGTTTTAATTTCTTAAAAGTTTGGGGCTGTAAGCAGAACATTCATCTGAAGAAGCTGTGAGTGGGCTTGCACATCCTTGCTGACACAGAAGATGCCATTATCATTCGTTCCTGTTTAATTTATAGAAGTCTACTGTTGATGGAAGTAGGTTGAAAAGACCAGGCTCTCTGGTGCTTTTTCTTTGTATAGTGAGGAAATTCTTCCTACCCTCAGATAGCATGAAGGTTCCAACACAGCCCAATTAAGGAAGATCTATTAGCTCCATGTCCCAGATAAAATAAGCATGACAAGAGTTGCCCAGTCTGCCAGTGATGTGGCAAGTACTAGTGCTTGCACTTGGTTGACAGCTGAGTTTCACCTTTCTTCTTGTTTCAAATATTAAAACACCCAACCTTTTCCAAGTATAAAGACACAGTTTACAATATACATATGGATTTAGTGAACTCTCGGGAATGACCCCAAAACCTTCCTAATGTGCCAATAAAGAAAGGAAGTTACAGTTGGGAAGCTGCCAGCATGTGCTTTTTTTTTTTTTTTGTTGGACGGAGCAGAAAGGTGGCTCACAAGCAAAACATGCTTTTCACACAAATAGCAAAGTCTCACATTCACATTTTCCCACCACAAACGTATTCAAAGATGCTATCATTCTGCTATTTGTTCCCAACTCCCACCCAGCCATCCCCACACTAGTGCTGGACCCCTGCTTCAGCAGTGGCACTGGCTTTGTGTACAAGGGGGCCCCTGAAGTCCATTGCCACACAGGAGTGTGAGAGCACAGCTGACAGGAAAGACAAAACATGCATCATTCCAAACCCAACCATCATCACTGCCATCCAGTCTCAGACTCTCAGCTTCACAGATGGACAGGGTGTGGAGGACCAAGGGATCTGACAGTAGGCTCAGACAACAGAGAGGAAAACCAAATATAAATTTGTTATGACTTCAGGAAATAAGTGACCCAAAAGGAAGATTAGAGAACCCCAAGGTTCTGGAGAGCGAAAACACTTGTTAATGTATGTCTTTCTGACCTCTTACCAGTCTGCAAAAGCTGCAGTGGATTTGTCCAGAGTACTACTTTAGGAAGCTCTTGGTCTGCTAAATAAGAAATGCTGTACCTCTTGGTTGGAGTTTTGCTGGTTTGGGATCTATGTGACGGCAAGAGGACAACCTGCAGCTTTCAGAACACCAGCCTGCAGTCTGTAAGCCACTTTCCAAGAGGCAGAAATCTGATTTTGATCTTTCAGCGCTGAATAACACACAGCAAGCAGACTTGCCCAAAGCCTGTCTAGCAGCACAAATTATACGTTTCATGATATGATACTGTGAATAAGGTAAAGGTACATAATGCAGCTGTATTAATAGCAAACAGTTATCAAAATTAATGGCATTAAAGTGAATCACAATGTATTACAAATATTTCTCAGGTGCTGATAAGATTCATCATCTTAAAACTTTTAAGCTGTAAAACATCAGTTACCAGTTGCCTGATTTCCTCACAGGTTTCTAGACAAAAATATTGTCCTGCATAGTCTTCAACAGGTACAAGGAAGAATACATAACCTATATGACTTTGGCAGATTTCTTAGTCATAATTAAACAGATCCATTAGTAACAGCTATATCTACATTTCAAAAAATTTAATAAGTGTTCCACACAACATCCTTGGGGAAGAATTCTTCATTGCAAAGACAAACACTCCACCAATCAAATACAGACCCCTGCATTCTCCATCCAGTGCTTTTCCATGAGCTTCCTTCCTCCCTGGTGCTACATAATGATACTGGCCTTCCTAGAAAGGCTGTTATTTTACCAAAACAGTTCTGAGAGATAGTGTTAGTTTCATTCTTTTACATATGTGTTTCCTATGAAACACACAGAAAAAAATATCCATTTTATAATAACAATTAAGAATAGAACATACACTTTTCAAAATTGTATTCACTTCTTTTACACATTTTATCCAATGCATTTATTTTACCATTTCTGATCTTTACTAGAAATGAGACTAGACAGAAGCCTACCCAGAAGTTATTGACTAACCTCAAGAAAAGTATTTCAGCTTTTTAGACTTCCATTAAAAAATAACTATGATCAAAAATCAGCTTTACACAAGGCTAGCTGAACTACATTAATATATAGTTATATATGGTAATGAATCATATTATATTAAAGCAAAGAGTTGCTATAATGGAAAAATGAAACTTTTCATCTACTCGAGCTCCAAGTGAAGTAAGGTAGGGACAGAAGGTAAACTCTCAGCTGTTGTAAATTATCACAGCTCATGGAAGTTTGCCATTTTACACCTTCTGGGGAATCTGAACTTCAAAATTATATAGCACTTTCCTTCCAAGTATCTCAAAGCAATTTACAAGCAGTAAAACTTGAGCTTCTCTGAGAGAAGTGTACATTTCAAGCGTTTTCCTAACGTGGGAACTAAAAGAGAGAAAAATTAAAAGATATGACAGAAGACAGCAATGGTACAGCTGCTACCTAACAAAAATCTTCTGTCCCCTCAACCTGTCCACAGCTGAGTCTCTCTACTCCACTACCAAAGTCCTGTGGAGCTTTTTGCATTCCATGCCACAGAATGAAACCTGGTGAGATGCGGGTATCTGAAACTGAGGATAAAACAGAACCCTAAATATCATCTGACAAAAGTATTTGATATATTTTTGCAGCTGAAAAGTACATCTCCACACAGGCAATAAAAACACTGCATTTTTCCTTAACCTTCTTGGAGCAGCAAAGACAAAACTATTCTGTAGGGTGCTCCATGAGAAATGCGTTCTTGCGCAATGAAGTTCTCAAACCATGGAGTAGTTTCTCTTGCAGTCATTTGAAGTTTATCTACAAAGGCAGATCTACAAATGTGCTTCCTACACCTAACTCATTCTTCTGCTATGATGAAAGGAACAAGCAAGGCCCAGCACAACCCCTAGCAATGACACTCCTTATGTACAATTGTATGTTTAAAGTCTGTATGAGCTAGTGTGTAGTTCTAATTGCAGTGGAATTTACAGGTACTACTGACAATCACTCTATTTTCCTGTCCACTGCATGGACTAGCACACCTGGAAGTGTATACAAATAAAATAAATGAGCTGGGATTGATCACACTGGAAAGGCTCTACTTACTCCTGCAATCAAAGTAAATTTTGTTTTAACAAGTTCATCAGAAAGGAGTGTGGAGGGTGACAATCTATCCAGAGCAAAGCAAACCAAACCCAAAATATGTCATCTGGAGACAGAACTTCACTTCTTCCTTTCAAACAGATCCAGCAATAAAGATAATTAGAAATGACAAGGAACCCCCTCTCCCATCATAAACATTACTAAAATGCAGCTTCATACGTTCCTAAAACCTGTGGACCCTAATAGATCTGCCTCTCTCTTATAACTCGATCAAATAGCAAGAAGCTCTGAGGTAACAACTTCTTGCCATCCATTTTCTAACGCATCACTAAATGCTCAAGTTGGGATTTTCCATCATTTGTTGTGATGGTAAAAGCAACATTGTTGGGTGCTTTATCTCTGGTAACTTTTTCTGAAGTTGCAATGAACAGAAGGTTATCTCTTCATAAACACAGCTGTTTAACTAGGACTCTGATTTGAGTTTAAGGAGAACAAAGTTGACAATAGCATTTCTTTTTTCTCTAACAGGATGAGGACAGAGTGCATGGGAGGTGGAAGAAAAGGACCTCCTGCCACCCAGCAGCCATCATTTCAAAATCTAGAATTGCTCTTTTTTATTTTTAGAGGAAACATTCAGGCTGAATGTGCACCCACAGTGCACTGAAACTTTATATAGCCACATTTAGCATCAGAATAAGTTGCTGGTACATAATTATAAGTGGAAATTACAATCTTTCACCATCCTATACACATTGTTTCTATTACTCTTCCTCTCTTGTTATTTTTTTTCCCTTGAAATAAGTTTTTGAAGTACAGTGGCTCTCTATGGAGACGGGAATCTACAAGCTTTCATCAGTAAAAATTGTTAGAGAATAAAATAGGCAGAAAATAGACAAAATTCTATAAAAATGCAATTCAGTTCAGTGAAAATTAGTCTAAATGGTTCTTGAATGTGGAAAGATTCCTATTCCTTTCTTCCATATTGTTAGGGTATAATTTTCAACATATTTAATAGGCAAATCCAACAAATCACATAAAAATGTATCATTTTCTATAATAATCTTGACAACAGCTATACAGGACTTGTATACCATTAATACCTTAGGTCACACACAAAAACATACTCTCCTAAGTCAGTTTATATATATGTATGCTTTCAGCACACCATGTTACTACAAAATCACCAAGGTCAATTTTTCCAAGTGAAATCACCAGGTGTTTTGGTTTTTTTAAAAAAAAAAAAAAAAACAAAACAACCCAAGTGATATCACCAGCACCTTCACAAGAACTTTATTGCTGTTTTGCTCTACTCTACTATCTTAATGAACCAACTAAGCCCTCTGACAAGGACAGTGTCAGCTTACCCTTCTGGGTGTCACAAAAGCTGTCTGAGTGTCCCCTATTTTCTCCCAGCCACTTCACCCCCACAGTTATTGAACATTAGCCACTGAAGTCCACATTATGCATTAGTAAACCTGATTCTTCCACTCTGAAGTGCTGCTGGACCCTCATTTTAACATGGATGGGCCCACTAATATTAACCATGGGAACATTTAGGCCTTTTCCTGTCAGCAGACAATTTACTTCTGCTTTCTCAAATTCAGTGAAGAATGTGCCTCGTAATACAGTTAGATATGTATTTTAGGAGCTGGTATTTCTTCTGGTTGATTTTTCACTAAGGGCTATTTTTCCCCATTGCTCCTTTAAATACAAAAACAACAAGCAAGTACACTAGCAGAAGCTCACTCAGCTTTTTGAGAACAGAACAGTTTCCCTTTTAATCATATCATGTCTTCTTAATGGTGTCAATATTATTGACTTTTATTTCATCCCCACATGATGGGCTTCAGATTAACGCAGGACTCATTTTTAAGTGAGGAGTTAATTTTTTCAAAATCAACTAATTGTCCTAAGAATGTTATTTATTTTAAAAAGTGGCTTAAATACTTAGAGCCACATTTGTAATACATTTAAGATCTCAAATGTATCTCATGAATTGGGAATGTCAGAGCTTCCCTACTACAAGATTAAAACAAATATAAATTTATTATTTAAACCAACTAAATCACATCTGAAACAACAGTTAAAAGGTGAACCTCATAAAATTCAGACTTATATGGTTTCACAGGAATGTTGAAATGTTCACTCCACCCTAAAGGAGCAGTTTGAAAGCTTTTCAGCACAGATTCTCACTTCAGAGACTGTGATCTTTGCATCTGTCGTTACTACCCCACATAGACCTCCAGCTTGGAAGCCACTTCACAGTGAGGCTTCGTAAGATCTTTTCGACAAATGTCATAATTTCTTCCCTTTCTCCCTGGTATGAGGGAGTCCAAGGTGATCAAAGGAGTATAAGGACCCCTTTGTTGTGAGGCAATGAAACTCCCAGCACTGCAGCTCACTCACACATCTGGAAGCTGCCACAGTCTCCCTGTTGGAGTAAGTAAGGTCAAATAGGAGTGCTACTGCTTTTCCACCTCCTTACCTCCTCACCCTCCTGGAGCCACTAGTGTTCTGGTCCCAGGGCAGGAATGATAGCAAGGGACAACAGTTAGTCAGATCTCAGCAGTTATGCTGAACTAACCCACTTAATAGCAGGTCTAGGCATATGAGTGCAAATTTACTTCATCTAACTTCACACACTTAGTTTAGGTACTGTCCCAGTTCTGGCCAGGATAGAGTTAATATTTACCTGAGCTGGGTGGAGAACTGAAGCTGGTAGCCCCTATGGCTGGGAGAGTTAATTAATTAGCTAACAGCTGGGGTTAATTTACCCAAATTAGCCAAAGGGCTATTCCATCCCATCTGACATCATGCTCAGTATATAAGTGAGGAGGGTGCTGAAGGGAGGCCCTCCTAGTTGGAAGAGACTGGATGTGGAGATCTGTTGTGAGCTATTATACTGTATTTGTGTTCCATCACTCTATTGTTTTCTTCTGTCATTACTGTTAAAGTTACTTTTTGTTCAATCTCAACCCGCGTGTTTGGGTTTTTTTTTTTTTTCCTGGTTTTCTTTTGTTTGTCAAATCTCCTCCTATTCTCTCGGAGAGTGGGGGGAGTGAGAGAGAGACTGCGTAGTCTGGTCCCCGTTGGGGCTGAACTACGACAGGTACTTAACCCCAACACCAGATTATAGCTATCTTAAAATATTGATGACAATTTGTATGGTCTTAGACAACCTGGAATTTAATTTTTTTTCTCCATCTTCTTTGGCTCCATAGTTACAAACAGAAGTAATGCTTCTACCAGCTCCCAAAGGAAAACTTATTGAAATATGGAGCTAGGAACTCTCAAAAGAGCTTCTCATTTTCCACAAGCTTAAATCCACCAGAAGCAGTGTTAAACAGCTTTACTAGGATTTTGAAAGAGTAGAGGTTACTAACATTTGTATCTCTGAATGGAAGACATTAACTAATATAGTAACAACAGGCTACCTCATTTGATCATCTATGGCATTTGATTGTTTTAGACTCTATGTTGTTCTTTTCTCTAACTTAAAAATGAAAGCAATGTGTATTTCCAACCATGCCTGGCTTTCACAACAGCCTGAGCAACTTTCTTTTATGTAACTACACACCAGTGTATCAATACAATTATACTTCTGTTATCTCCAATAGATCAAGTGCCAGAAAGAGCATAACAGCCAACACAAACCCCACCATAATAAACTAATTCAAATGCAGAATGCAATATCACAGAAGCAGTCTTGCCATGTGCACACCCTGGTGTCTTTTTGGCTTTCTAAATCAAAACACATGTCCATTGCTTAGCTGAAGAAGTGACCTAAATGGGCACAGCAGCCTTCCTGAATACTGGTGTGATGCTCTGTGCAGTTCTGAAGTTAATCTGGGATAAATAAGGTGAGGCAATATTACTGTAGGACACTGAGGCAAAAGTAATGCCCTCCAGTAACTCTGTATTGCTCACAGCAATAGCAGCAAAATAATTGAGTTTTCTGATTGGAACTGACATGGATCAAAAAGAAAATTAGAACAACACACAGTTGCTCCTAAGACATAAACCTAGTTTTAATACTGAAAATCCCTTTCTGTACTGCTGTACTTGATAAGTAACAGTAACAAGATTAGCTAACGTTCAAGAAAGAACAAACTTTCAAAAGTTCAGAACAAAAGCATATATAAAGTGCACAAAATGTTACCGTAAAGGACAAGATTAAGAGCCCCTTAGATTTAAGCTAAGACAGACAAAGAGGGAAGGTGTTTCATAAAGTAAGGGGACAGTGTTAACAGAGGCAGCACACATTTTCACTGCAAGACAAAAGGCCATTACTATTACAAATGACACAAATTATATCAGGAAAAATGCGTGTGACCCGAGTACATCAGCAGAGCAGTGTGAGACTCAGCTGCCTACAGCCACTGCCTCCATCCGCTGCAGCCTGTACGAACCCCGGCTAGTCTGCAGCTCCAGTGAATACTGCAGTGGATCTCCTGGCAGGTCCTGTGCCACAACTGCCAGCTTAGCCTACGTATAATGGATTTCCTACCAAAAATGCTCCACATGCCTATGTTTATAAAAATCAATCCCACACAAATAGTCTGGAGAGACCGTAAGGAATATTACCATTGCACAAGGAGTATTACCATTGCACACAGTCAACTCAGGTGAGATACTAGTGATTATGAGGATTAGCCTTAGAAAAAGGAAACCTATATCCTATCATAGATTATGTTTTCACACAATATTTATTTGAGGGTAACTATGTTACCTACAGTAACACAGTGCAACCATCACAGATCCAGCACAGTGGATACAGGGATTCAAGAGTGATTCTTTGGCACTTTTACATAGACTACTCATGAAAATGGTACTAAAAAGGGTGTGAAAACACAGAAAAACATGCATGGGCAATATGCTAATTGTCCCATATAGCTTCACCAATTCATGTCAGCCTTGATATGCATCAAACTCCTTCTTCTCTCCCATGCCTCTCTTGATGAGAGGCTGCCAGCCAGGTTTTAGTGTGGTGGTTTTCTATTCAGGCTAAACACTCACTAGGGACAAGCATTAGACCACCAGACATGATTTCAGTTATTGCCCAAGAGAGCACTTAAGCTTATTTCTTGAACGGTAAAATGCTAATATATTGTTCAAACACAATGTTGATTACCAAGGTGCTTTCCTTCACTTACTGTTTTAAGTCATTACTTGTTTTGCAGTAAAACTTAAGTTCACATTCAGCAAGGCACTTAGTCCACATTTTATACATACATACATACATATATATATATATATATCTGTGTGAGAAACATGAATTTTTCTGTTTCCATGTTAAAAATTTCTCTGTGGAATCAAAAGATTGACAAAAAAAATAAAAATCAAGTACTGAACTGAAGGAGTGGCAAGTTTGTACTGGAACATGGCAAACCACTTCAGAAACTGCTGTTCTGCGCAGGAAAATGTGGGCATCACTGGAGATGTATGGAAGATGTCTGTAGGTCTGTCTTCAACAGAGAACTGTTCCATCTTAACAGCCTGCTATAATGCGTACACTGAAAATTTTCCAGCAGCACTGAAGTCTGTGGGATTTCTGCTGGAGAATACTTTTGACGCTCCACAAATGCTACCAGGAGATTCAAAATGGAGCTGAAGTGTAAGAAAAAGCAGTTGAAAATAGGGTGCTTTACTCTCCCTCAGAGAAGGATAAATGGGAGTATAATAAGACTGGATTTATACATTTATTATTTTTATAAAATAGATGCTTAATAACTCATATTAACCTGTAACATTGTAGTCTTCCTGTCTTTTATTTTTCTATTTATTCAGGCAAAGACACTTCTCTAATACGGAGACCAAAGCCTCATTTTGCACATCACACAGTAACAAAAGGAATAACCAGTGCTTCATTTTCATATGTGAAACATCTGCTTTATGAACACAAGTTCATGAGTTGCACACAAGAAAGTTAACAGGGCTGGAATGACTTGGGAGTCTATCCCTGAAAAAGACACAACATAGTTGCATGCTTTCTAGCTGAATAAACTACTCATGCAGTTTATCTACCAGCTTTTCCTAGATTGCTTGCTTACCAGTTGATTACCAAGAAACTGAGTTGCATGGAAAAGTAAAAAAAAAAAACCAAGAAAAAACTCCTAACCTTAAGTTCAGAAGAAGCATTGGCAAATACTAAAATTGATCTATTTTAATGTTATCTGTTTAAAAAACATATATCCTTCAACAATCTACTTAACCAGTAGTAGAGAAGGAAGAAACTGATCTATACTGATCTCATGTCAAGATTCAAGAACATGATTCCAAAGTTCTCTTTGGATCAAGTGCAGTTTTTAATACAGTATAATTTGATTAATATACTGCTGGGAGACAGAATGATCCAATAGATACTTCTATCTGTAAGTATTAGTATGATCCTTGAAATATTAATATTTTAGCCTCATAACACTGAAGTTTTTAATAATGAATGTGATAAGGTATAACTATGCTACAACTATGGTAAAATCAGTTTATTGCTCAAGTCTTTGGCTTGCTTTCTACTTGCTAAGGTTCCAACAAGAAGCCTTCTACTGCTAGTTTTCTCTGAGAACACCTTCTACCATACAGGGTTGGTTACCTTTTCAATTATCAAAGGAAAGAAATCATCTGCTTCCTTAAAGTAGAGCCAATGAGCCTTTCTAGTAATGGCCAATTATGAAAAGATTCACTTTTCACTTCATAATAAACTAAAAAGTGGGCTGCACAGCTCATGATGAAGAGAAAAAATACCAAAGAACTTGCTTTTTTCCCCTCTAATTTCTTCAGAATTCTTCCTTAGTTTTCTGCATTTTTTTAATCCTTTCTTCCATGTCATAGCTTTAAGTTTACTCAAATTTTAATGCAGCTGACAAATCACTAATTTCTTATATAAAAAATAACATTTCATAATCTCACATGCTAATAAAATGTAAAAAATCAATAAGAAAACAAATCCTATGTCATCTAATAATAATTGTTACTGACTTAGCCTAGCTAAAACAACCCTAATGACGGAGGCTAGTAAAATTACTCCAATTTCACAGCCTATGGAGGTTTTCTGGTGGGCTTTCTTCTTGTTGCTTATTTATTTTAAGAAATACATCATTATATTCCTTGTCTATTGTCTCTGTTAAAAGTAAGACACCTACCAAAGAGTTTCATAAGATTTGAAGAGGTAGAAAGAGGAATGAACTAAGTTTGTCCACTTTACCCCGGTTTGGAAGTCACATTTTTCTTTCTGAAAGAATCAACAGGAGTTACCATAGTACTCTACATTAACCCACATCCTAGTATACTAACAATAGATTACTGTTTAGCTTTCTCAAATTTGTTTTTTTCAAGGTTACATTTCACCACATTCACTAAAATTGGACAATTGTGAATTGGTAGTCTAACAAAAATCCAAAGTGTGCCAGATCTGAGCCGCAATCACTTCAATTTAAATCACATTGAAGCACCACACTGTGTACACATTTTGATGCATTAAAATAACTGCCTTCATCTTTATGTGCATTAGGATCAAATTGCCCAGTGGATACTGGGAATTTGAACAAGTGAAAATAACTGCTCTGCAGACAGCGGTTCTGAGGTTCCCTTTAGAGAGGTTCTCTGAGGGAAGCTTTAATTTGTGCTTAGGGCTTCCTGGGAGCCCTACTAGTAAAGGTACCTTGAATTCCTATCGCCATAACACGCATGCATGTGTGTGCGCAGGAGGCCACACTAGTCACAGGTAAGGTAGACAAATCAAATGGTAGCATCCCCCCATCAGCTTTTCTATTATCTGCCCCACTTTGTGCCAATTTCCTCCAGCTTCCCCAACACCTCTGGCTTTGCTGTTCTTCCTTAAGACACGGGATGGGGATTTGCCAAAGTCAATGAGCACTTTATTACAGTGAGAGTGCTCAGTAATGAACAATTCAGCTATTTAATGAGATTCTGTAGATCTGTCTCCAGCCTGTCCATCAAGTTTCACTTCTATAAAGCACCCTGACACTAATCCTCTGGCATACCCAATCTTCACCCTGGGCTGAATATTAGATTCTTCCGTGGTATATTGCATTACCACTATAACCTTAGCAAAAATGATGAACTTAACTACACTTGAGGCAATATAGCTGGTCTGATTTTATTTTCTTCTACTGCATTGACTATGAAGGAATTACTTATTTACTAAGATAAAATAAAAAAAAAAACAACCCGTTTCTTATTGCCTCCTGAATGCCTAAATTGGTAAATATTTATGTGTGTCTTTTAATTCATTCTGGGGACCTGGAATATTTATAAATGTATTTTTATTCCTGGTTGTACAGGCTGAATTAAAAAGACACACGCACATTTTGCCTGCAGCAGAAACTAGTTTCAAAAAAATTCTTCAGAACAGCATTAATAACCTTTAGAGAGGCAATTATGATAACACTTAAATGGACAGTGTGGAGTTTGTTGTCACTCAAAAAGCAGCATATTACCTACAAGTATCTCTCCCCAGTGTGACCCTGCAACAGAAATAGAAGCTTTGTCATATTTGCCTCATGAAGTGTTCATTGACTGGAGTGCACACAATTAAGAAAATTATTTCAGAGTTCTTCCTGCAGGACAGGACAATGACACAAGATTAAAAACTCTCACTTCTCCAACTTTGTTTCAGCAGGTTGCACAGGGCATATTTCTCGGTATATGCTTCTTCATTACTGAGCTGGCATTAAATAACACTTGTGTGGCGTGCTGTAGCAACTTTTCTAGCAAAAGTATACCCAAGCATGTACCTAGGAGATTCCACTAACCCTGTGGAGAAATTATGATAAAACCCAACTGGCCAGTCAGTCATGTCCCATAGATGAACTTGTACATCAAAATATTCTCCGATAAAGGGAGTATTGGCTAGTATTGCAGAATATCATGCCTAAAAAACTCAAACCGAACGCATCATCAAGGGTAGTATGCTGTAGGTTCTGTTTTACAGTCATCCTTCAGAGACTAAGACAGGCAAAAGTCTAACTTAATTAATATAAACTTTATATTAATTTTATATTTGCAGAAAATATCATCTTTGTAAAATACTTCATAATCTAAAACTTCAAAGTTTCAGAAACAAATATGCCAGTTACCAGAATGAAGGGTGAAGTTACATCTCCATACTGCCCTTGTGGTTTGAAGGGCTTAACTAGACATTTTTACTTTTTAAGAGTAAATATTTTGTTCCTGCATGATGTTATTCATCTACAGAAACTGAAGTGCCCCACAGACGAACATGCATTTTACGCTTTGAGAAACGATGGCATATAGAGGAAATTATTTGCTTAGAATAATCCAAAAGATAAGAAGACAAATAACAGGGATTGAAATACAAATAAATCTTCTGACTCTCAGTATTCTCTATTGCACCAAGATAACCCACTTGATTGAAAGAAATTTGTGCTTTCTTTTTAGGAATGTACATGCTACCTCAAAATATCCTGCAATACTTCCCTTCTATAAAACATGACAGCAAAAAAGAAACAGAAAGAAGCGGTTTGGTAACCAGAGTTATAAGATTTCCTTCTACTGTATTGTGAATTCAATTTTTACAGACGTATAACAGGAATGTTTCCAAGGATAGCTTTTGTTTTAGTTTTTGTGTTTCTCTTTACAAGTTACATGCTTTTTTCATATTAGGTTTCCCATCTCACCTCCCTCCACACTAAAGGTCACACACAACGCAATGCTTTCATCTTGTTGATGATCTATGGCTAGCAACCTGGTACTACTAGCCAGCTTTTTTAACAGAAATTATCACCACCTTCAGCTTGTCACAAACCTTCCACTGATGCCTCCACTCACCTCCTAGCAGAGCAGCCTGTGTGATGATTTGCTAATTTGCTTCAGACAAAGTCAGCTGCGGTGGTCTAAACAATTTAACCGACTACTGAAGTTACACAGCTAATTTTGAAGTGAATGGCAGAGACTGCAGAAGCAGGTTTGATGCCTGACTTGTAGCACTAGCCTCACCAGAGCCAACGAGAACTGAGTTGCATGTATTGGCCATCTCTTCCCACCAACAAAGTTGGATGGGGAAGAAAATCTCTGGCCATATCTGGTTAACACAAGTTAAGCAATATGACAAATTTCTCTTTCAAACAAACTAATTGCATCAACAAAACACAACATTTTTAAAATTTCATTTTAAGATTTCCCTTGGTTGTTATTCACAGTTTTTGCTCAAGTGCTTATTCTCCCTTGAGATTGCTCCAGGGTTTCAAAACAACAGATTACTGATACGGTTTATAGAGTATCACACATTCTGCTTGCTCACCAGTCTCCTTACCTGCCAGATTTGTTCTTCACTGAGTGAAGTGAGTCTATCACTTTTAAAAACCTCTCGAAGAAGACAGTATGGAAGTGCCAGAACTTCTTCAGGACGACTCTTCAATAGCTCAGAGAGATGTTTTACTAAGAAGTCAACCACTGCATTCTCCAACAAAGTGAGGTTGAAGAGGTCCGCAAGTTTATACAGGTCCAAGTAATTAAAACTATTTAATTCCTAAATGGGTGAAGCAAACAAAATATATCTCAGAAAAAAAAAAACAAAACCAAAAACAGAAGAAAAAATCCCACAGGTCTCAGACAATGAAAAAAGTTAGTTCATTTGGAGCTGTGGAGAAGGAAGGCAATATAACTTGAAATTAATTAACACAGTCTCATTCAAAATGTATGTGTAAATGTTACTGGTACATATGCAAATATATGTGATAGCACTAATTTATATTGCAACTACTAAGGTTAAATAAGTATACAGCATCTGTAAGAAATATGGATTAGCACATAATATAATAAACCAGCATTATTTACACTGTATGACAATGGCTCACAGGAGTTAACACATGGGTTAAAGAAATGTATTTGTTAACTACAATAGTTTGTTACAAAGCAATTGTTTGCTTATTATTTACTGTTTTGATTGAGCCAGAGCACCTGTGTAGCACAACTTTTAGTTTCATGAAACCTCGCAAAATACGAGATGCTGAGCTACATTTTATTATGTATAAATTTATCTTCCATGAACAAATAGACCCTTTTTTTCCAGCCACTGACATCAAACTATAGTGGATGTTGGCCTCATATTCTTTCTCCCCCTCCTTCTAGCAGCAGAAAATCTGCTGAGACAAAAGCTGCAGTATCTCACAGCAGGAAGTTTTTTCCATCCTGGTAACAGATAACCTATATTTATAGGTTAGTTTTTTCAACTTGGCATCCCTGTAAATTAGCGTCTGGACAGTTAACTACTGCTATTCTAGACCATATTGCTCCCTTCAGGGGAGAGGCCAAGAATTCATCCATATTAGAGAAAAGCACCCAGGACGTCTGTGAAATAAGCACGTTTACCCCTTTTCTCTGTTCTTGCTGTATGCTGACACGTCTCTTCCTCTCCCCTCCGCAATCCTGGTTTTCATCTTCCAATTTACCGCGTTGCTCCCTATCAGCCGCCTTCTCCTTGACCAGCTCCATGTGTGAAAATGACAAGAAGTCTTGTCAGTTTCACTTTGCTGGTTAGTTAACATAGGGACTAGAGCAGGAAAGAGAAACAGACTAAATTAAGTCAATTTCACTTTCACTGCTCTGCTGGATGGAATGGCAGCACCAAATGAAACTGACAAGAAATCTTGTAAATGTCAAATGAGCTGCACGGCTGGCAGATAGAGCAGAGCAACAGGGAAGATGGGAAAGTGCGAAGAGGGGGTTTTTTGGAAGGTTTCATGGACTACATCTCGAACGTGTGAATTGGGTGGCTGTCCCAACGACTGTGGAGATGTTTATGCATATGCAATGGAGAGTGGAGAAAGAATTTTTTTTCCACCTGCTTAGAGGAGTCAGTACCGGAGGAAATTGAATCAGATGCCTGTGGAGGCTCCTGCTTGTTACAGTCTCCCAGTATGAACAGTGCACCTTCCCTGGCATGCTTTTACGTTAAAGATAAATCCTATTCATTATCTACTTAAACTGCTGCATAAAGTTTCACATTATTTTCTTGGAAGAAAAGTTCTTTACATTGTCAGAACAAGCACTAACAGCCATCATCCAAAAAGCCACAGATATGCCAGTGTCAGTTCATCTTCACACTAACATAGATGAGGTAAGGATAAATCCTCCTCAATTGCAGAAAGAAACAGAAAGGAATTAATTTTACATGAGAAGTATCTGGTTTGTATGCTTGCTAGGTGATTTAATATCTGCGGATCACAGATGGTACCTCACACCACCACTTCTGTGATCGCCATGCAATGGTGGCAACAACGCATAGGAGTATGATCAATGTAAACATCACAGCATTTGACAAGCAACAACCATGGTTTACCGTTCCTGGTTTGGAAGACTCTTTTCAAATAACTTCCTCATTGAACCAATGCCAAACATCCAGAAAGAAATTTAGAAGAGCTCAGTGTATACTTAGCTATATCTGGGGAGGACTAAAATAAACAAATATATAATCAAACATTGTGATCTGAGGATCAACAGCCCAAATAAAACACAGGCCTGATCAAACCCCACTAAGTGTCAACAGAGAAGGACAGACAGCTTCTGGTGGACTTCAGAAGAGGACAGAACTGGAGATACCATAAGAAAATCTTTTCTTATTAGAGAGAAACAGTAATTTGACACAAAAATGCAGTTTCCCCCTGAAAAATATCCACATTTTTAGTCAAATTTGAAAGATATTGATAAGTCTTAATTTTTGGCTTGGGTATTTTTGATGATGCCCTAAACTCCCCTATCTCCTCAAATCAACACCAACCGAGGTTTTTTTATGAAACATGTCATATAGTTGAAGAGGCCAAATACACTTACAGATGGATAAATAAACTCTCATCAGTTGTTTATTTACAATATTATTTTTACTTGTATGTGTTCACTTATTTCAGATGCTTATTTATTTGTCTATTCATTTATTTATTACAGGGATTTATTTGTTTACTTATTTTCATTAGTAAGCTTCTGAGGATTTTTGATGCTTTGTCTAACAATGTGTTAGTGACCTGTTGGACTTACAGTTTATTGCCTGATGAATATTGCAAGTATATTTTGTTAAAACTGGTCTTGGCCTGCAATCAGAAACATTAGTTTCTGGTTTTGTAATGTTAGACTTGATCTACAGGTTTGTATTTCACAGACAAAAAGGCAAGTAGTGCATTAGCTTTTACAAATGAAAATTATCAGACTATCATGCCAATATTCAAAGCAAAATCATACAGTACTATGCATTACTGTCTCTGTGATTATACTAGAGGGCAAAAATGTCACACTGAGACTATAAGATGTACACCACAGATCAGATAACCTAGGTCTTCACATGTGATAAGACTTTCAGAAACACCAGACTAAAATGTGAGTTAGTTGCAAAAAATCCCAAAATGCACCTTACCTTCTAGCTTTAAAAAAAAAAAAAAAAAAAAAAAAAATCCAACAGGACATATTCAAAGCAATCACTGTCAATTCAGTTTGATTTGAATAGATTTTCAAACTAAATTCTTAGATGAATTGAAAACTTGGTTAAAAAATGAAATAGGTCACTACGAAATTAAATGTAGGTGTGGTCATGAATGAGAGTTCTGGCAGTGTCTTGTTTCCCACAGATTTTATTATATTGTGTAAAAGAGCAGCTACAAAGTTTAAAAGTCGTGCAACTTTCTTCTGGTACCATATTGCAAGCATACATTCTTTAAAAACATGCAATATAAAACAGGCTTATGTAAATAATTGAAACATTTAATCTTATTTTATAAAATTTTAAATATATGCCACTTATCTTTTTTGAACTGAAGGATGAAATATGAACACAAGCAGAACTGTCACTAAGAGCTGAAGAGAATTAGGGAAAGGTAGCGATCCTATCTCTTCTAATGTGATGTGTGTTATGCTCCTGAAACGCATTCAGACTAAGAAAATGTGTAAGATCATATATACAGATCTTACAACTAGCAGTTGAAATAGTTCTAAAATCCCACAGTAAACTCAAATAAATGTAATAAATTGGCCAAATTATTTATCAGTATCTACTTCTAAAATTAGAAACTTTGATCCTATGTGTTTCTACTTACTATACATCCCCCCGCTTCCCTCCTCTGTGAAGAGAATCGTTGTTCTACACAACTAGTCTTCTGATTCAGTAGTATCAACCTCTAGATGCCAAACAAATTTAACAATGAGCTGACATTTAAAACCCTCATAAAAGAAAATCAGTTTTCTGAACAAACATGATCTGAAAGACGACAATATTAAATATTCAAAATAAATGATGTGACATTGTCCATGTTTTAATATGGAGGTGTATTTTAATATTAAAAATATGCTAAATTGTCAAACAGGAATAATAGATATAAACATTGTATTTAAATTACTTCCAAATCCATCTTTATTCATTTGTATTTAAAAGAATAATTGCCTTGCACAACCCACAGAAAAGAATGTAAGTAACAGATTGATAAATTACAGTTAATCATAACCAAGTACATAGCAGACTACAATATACTTCTATTCCTCTGCTCCATGTTATAAATAGCAGAAAAAGCACAAGGAGAACTAAGGGGAAAGAATGCATTTCTTTATGACCTTATTTGAAAGATAAACTCCTTGGGGAAATACAATTTATTCAGATTATCAAGACCCTGCTGTGCAAATCTACAGTCTGGGAGCACACTACAGAGATCAAACAATATTTACTTTATTCTGTTGGGTATAAAAGCTTTTAATGAATGCATAATTAAGACAGAAAAAGTATATACAGCTTCAGAATTCCACTGCCAAGCCAAGCCATTAATATCCAAAGTATCGTACCCAGTTGTAACTCCACCTGCTTCCTATTTATATTACAACACTGTTATAAATCAAGGTATTAAATGACTAGCCCTTCTGCTGTAACAGAGCAGAAATCACAGAATATTGGTACATAGTCTTTACAGATGTTTCATTAGTTTATATTTTTGCTAACTCTCCAGAGTTACTAGATACCTTGAGGAAAGCTGAAAACTACTTAGCTAACCCATCAACTACCAGCAACCATTTATGTTAAATATTCAGTTTGGTGGGGGTTTTTTGTTGCTAATCCTGAAAGAGCAAGTTTTGTCTATTAGAAACGCAAAGTTCACAGGAGTAGTAGTTAAAAAATTAGTTACCATCAACAAGAATAATAAAGAAAAATAGGACAGTACAATAGTATCACTTCCAATTCTTTTGCAGACTCTAATAACAGTTTAAGGCCATGAGAATACAGGAGTGTAAGCCTATTCCCCTGGCATACTGGACAAGCCCATTAAATCATCTTTGTCATAAATTAAGAAAGATCAATCTAAAACTCGCTCTGTTCTTGCTCCCAACTACTATTATAAGAAGGCTCATCTGATTTTGAGATTCCAATTCCTAATTTCCAGCTTAATTTACTCAGACAGTTTATATGCATTTGTTCCTGTGCCAACATTATCTTTTCGTTTTAACAGCACACTCTCTCTCTCTGCTCCCCCCTCCTCCAGTATTTATCCCCTTGATATATTTACAGAAAGCAATCATATTCTTACTCAGCCCTCATTTTGCTAGACTAAACAAGCCAAGCTCTTTTAATCTCCTCACGTAAAGCAGGCTTGCCTGATCATCTTAGTTGCCCTTTTCTACATCCCTCCCAGTTTGACTTCATTTATTCTTCTGCACAGGCAAACTCTTTGCAGTCCTCATGATTTTTCAACAGTACTTTGTACACTAGCATTAATACTTCCTCAGCTTTATAAATTACCTTGCATGAAATATCCTAGACTCGAACTACCTTTTTCTTGACAGTACCACATTAGTAGCTCATTCTATGATTTAATACACAAAAATTCTCTATAAACTTGCTCCTCAAGTGAGACACAGTAACAGCCCTTCCGTCTGCCAGGCAGGACAGAAATAATATAACATGTTATGAATAGGAATTGAATATCTTCCACAGAGATGCAGTAGATTCTACTGAGGATGCTCCAGAATGATTTTCCAACTGCTTATTTAATTTTTTTCTGTATTTGAATAACAGATCTTGTATTTGTCCTAGTACATACCAGTTACTTATTGGGGGAAAAATTATTTCAATAATTTTCTTAAGATTTTTTTCAAAACTAGGCAAGGAAATCCTCTTAATATTCTGAAAAAAAAGGTAAGTTTTAAATCAATATAAAGTATAAAAACTTTCAAACACAGTGAAAATACAAGTAGAAAATATGTTTCTAATATACAATATGTTAAAGTGTGATTTTCATTCTTAATCCTCACCTCCATTAAAACCTCTTGAAAACACCTCAAAAGGTGTTACACAGAACGAGACTGACAGGAAAAGGCCATTGCTCTTCCACATTAAACATATTCAGAATGGAAATAGCTCGTAGAAGTTGCCTTCACTGTGAAAAACTTCCGTTGACCCCCTTCATCTGCTTCAAGAAATAGTTTGGATGTGTTCAGTAATCACTCCCTTGAACTTCGCAGCTAAAAATCTCATCGCATTCTAGTTGCTCTGTCCCTAATCTATTCTGCAGCAAAGCAAGATCCTGTCTGCATCATTGTCCACTGTGGGCCAAATCACAACAATAAAACCTGAAGGCTGAAAGGCTGTTTCTGTTGTGCTGCTTAGGATCCACTTTGGAGCCCTGGCAGGTCAGAGAAAGACACTATTGCTTTCAAATGCAGAAGCATGGAAAAAAAGAAAACAAAACAAAACAAACAAACAAAACAAAAACCAACACAAAACAGACTAAAGAACAGGAGAGCAGATCCACACAAGAAGCCCTGAGATAACAAGGACCAAATAGTACTGGAACCTAGCAGGAGAGTTAGAATCACAATCCAGAGAAAACGTGGCTTCTCAAGGAGGCTGGCTGATAGTTCCTCCAACTGCTCTGCAGAAATATAAATGAATAATGATGAAGATGGATAACAGCATGATAGTCACTAACTAAAAAAGGAAGTCATCACTCATGATGTTGCGCTAAAGAACAAACAGGGAGCATATTCCAAAATTATCAATATACTAATGTTAACACTCTAGATATAAATAAGAACAGGGGAGGTGTTCATGTGCAAAGATTATATAATATGATTCAAACAACTCTGCTCCAGAATCTTTTAATGACATTTTATTTCTAGAACATTTCAATGATGTATACGTGTGCTCTGTAATAAACCCAGCGAGTGACCACTTTTCTTAAAAACTTGTCTCTGCTTCAGAATCCCAGACAACAGCCTGTCACTAAATGCTTAAGGATTACAAAGCTAATGAACACATCTAAAAACGAAGAATTGGAAAAGGGTAACTGTAGTGAGACAAATTCAGATCTCAGAAATATTTGCTAAACAACTTTACCAGAATTTTAAGGTAGTATGTGATACTACGGAAAGGCTGAATCCAGTGCAGGATAACGCAATAGTGAGTATCATTATGACAGACAAAGCAGGATCAGTCACCAATTTGAAATTGATAGTTCCTAATGCATTCTAAGAATCACATCACCCCAGCTCTCTACTAACATTTGACTTGTGTGAAAGGAATAAGGCATCAGTAGGGGAACTTATTTTTTTTGAAACCTCAAAAAAACCTCATTTTCCCAAGTTTATGAGAAATATTGGCAGAATAAAATGGAACAAATTTAACACAACCGGTATTAGAGAAAGCTGAACATTGTAATATTTCATACATTTAATATATTATATACTTTTAGTAGGATGCATCTTAAATGTTCAATGACAATCTGAGAACGAAGTTATTAACAGTAAGTTACAAAGCAGTGTAACTTTTTCCAGCAGAGTCCTCAAGGAATTGATTCTTGGTCCAATACTGTTAACAGTTTAATTGAACTAGAGAATGGTAAGTTTTGCCCACAGAGTTTGCAGAAGACTCTGCAAAAGCAGTAAAGTAATAAATTATGAGAATGACAGAATATGAGTATTGTCTGGCTTTGCTGGCAAAGTCATCATATTAAAAAGAAAAAAAAATTTAAAAATATCTGAGAACCAGTAACATAGCCAATACAGAAAATATACCAGGCTCTGTTTGGAACAACACTTACAGGCCATCAGGAGGCACTAAGAAGCAGTCATAAATAGGAATATCAGTTCTCAGAAAAGTGCTGTGGCAAAAAAAAAAAAAAAAAAAAGGCTTATGTCATAAAACGCACACCAAGTACTGTCCAATAAAATAAACAAACCCTCTTGCTGCTTCAACATTGCATTTTTAAGGCTACTGCTCAAATATTGGTCCCAGTTCTGAAGTCCACGCTTTAAGGATACAAAAATACTACAGGCTGGAAAACCAATCTTGCAAGATTTAAGGTGCTCAACTTAGTTTCTTACAGAAAGACTCCTGGTGGATTTGATCTTGAGCAAAGACATTTATAAAATGGAGAGAACACAGGAAAGCAAAGAAGTTCTGATCAATTTTTCAGAAAATAGTTTCTGGCTCATGAATGTAGGATCAAAGTTACCCTGGCCACTGGACTAGGAAGTACAGGACTGTTTGCATTGCCTTAGTGTGTTTATGCACAATTTGCATCTCTGCATTGAAAAAAGGACTGCAATAAACCAAATTTTTGCCAGTTGTCTGTACAAATAAAGAAGGAAATATTTGCGCAATTTGACCTCTGAGGATATACTGTTTCACATTCCTCTGAAAAGCCAGAGACTTGTTCCCGCTGCAGGAAGATATGAGGGTACTCAGCAGCTAAAAGAACCTGATTATAAGTATGCAAATGATAAAAAGGCAATATTTCAATTTTAATTGGAAAACTGTCATTTGTTCAGGTATCTCTATGCTCCTGAAATATCTGACCTCAGCTCAAAATTCACTACGAAATTTTTTGCTTACAGCAATAAGCCAAAGCAAATTCTCATTTTACAGAGAAAAATGAGAGAGTTGAAGAATAATTTAAAAGATTTCCCATGATGGAGAAGATACAAAAAATCAGAACCTCCAATGCTTGGAATCCACTCCAGTGCTCTAGCAGTTACCCCACCCCTAACTTTAACACAATTTAAAGTTTTTTATACAGCTCAATATATCAGCAAAATGTCTGTAACATGTTTTGTATAAGCATTATGTCACTATAAAATAAAACCCTCTAAAACACTCTGTCCCTAAATTTACGTAGTGAAAGGAACATCTCTCTTTGCCATGACTAGGAGCTGTGCTGATTAGTAGGTTTACTACATAATAATCAGAACTGATTTCAAAGGTAAACAGGATAAAAATAGATAGTAGTAGCTCACATAGGGGGAAAGAAAGTAAAAGAACTTTAAAAACTCTGGAAGCATCAATGAATTAAAAAAAAATTCATTACATGTGAAGATCAAGGGGGATTTGCTTGTATTTTAAGCATTATTGACTGGAGATTCACTTATCACTCTCTTGGTCAGAAATTATTATAAATACGACTCTCAAAAGCAGAAAACCTAGAAAAGGGCAAAGCTCAAATGTAAAAAAATGGACCTTGACTCAATGTCCAGTTTGACATTTCCTACATCTCACCTTCAGTAGTGCCAAACAAGTCACAATTCCTCCCAGAACTAACACATGTGAACTTCACATTGCTGAAGGTGCTAAGCATCAGGAAGGCACGAGCCTTCAAAGACCATGACAACTGCTGTTCATTCAGTTTCTAGCAGTCCTTACCAATAAAAAAATAATTCCCACCACTCCCCAAGTCTCAAACAGCTGTGCTTTATCACCAAAGGTTTTTTCCCCACAGAAACATAGAAGAGAACAATATTTAATCAATGTATCATATGAAATTCTCTCTAGCTTCAAGATTTCACCTTGAAGATACCACCTTTAAAAGCAGAATAGATCATTGTAGGCCCAGCTTCTAAGTGTTCACAACTACAGACGCTTGCCAGAATCTCAAAATCTTGAAGTATTTTAAGACCCCTGTTCTGTATCCCCCTTTAAATACAAAACAAATACAGAACAAATTGAAGCTAGACACCCTTTAATAGAAAATTGGAAGGGCATTTAGAGGAGGGACATAGCTCAGTTACTTCAAAAAGAATGTACATCTGCAGCTAATGTAACAAGAACAGTCACTGTTTAAAAATTAATTAGAGCTTACTGGAAAAGTTTTTAGCCAATTATTATTCCATGCAATGATACAAAAATTAGTCCTTTTCAAATACAATTTTTAATAAGGAAGTTGCTAAAATATCCTAATTTCAAAGATTTCAAACACATTTAAAAGCAAAATGCTAACAGCAGCTTATCAAGGTTATATATAACTAAAGATGTTTGTTTTTTCCCACCCCAAACTATTCACTACGAACACTAATAATTTTTGCCATCTTTTATTCCTTTTCAAGAAGTTCCATTAATTTGTTCAACTCTTGGTCTAGGTGTGAATGGTGCTATATGGGTCCAGACCCTGATTAGGACTTTTTACCAATGGTGGATGACATATTTTCAAGTTAAGACTTCCAACAAATACTTTCAAGTGTTCAGTTACAGTAAACATTAAACATCAGTCTCTGGGGGTCCCTGACATCATCACTGTATATAGATATAATTCCTTGCATATTTCAGTTTCCAACGAAGATCATAAGGCAGTAAATATGAGTAAAAATATTGTGAGGCAGGCAAAAACAAAATACAAGCATATATAGACACTGATTTTGGGCCTGGCATACGACATTGGGTCTGTCCCCCTAGCTTTCTCCATGTCCACAACATGCCATTTCAAGTCAGTGGGAATGAATGTGTTTGAGGGGCTGAACCTACCTGAGGTTAATACAAAACTTTCCCCATGGTAAGTAAACAGGTATGCTTAGACACTATGGAAATTCAAGGCCTTTTGCATATATAATTAGAACACGTGGCTTATGGAGAAAGGAGAAAATACTGAAATGAAATTTAGGAAAAAAAATCTCCTTTGAGTGGCTTTGGAAATTTTCACAACAAAGATCGAAGTGTTTACGAGGAAAGTCCAGCCAACATATTACTACTCTTCTAATCTAGAGGACACAACAGTTCCTATAAAATGACCATAGGGACAATTCCATGTGTTACCAGCTCAACTCCTGCTGAACTGCAAATAAAAGTCCTGGCTTAAGTTATTCAACATCCAATGCCACCTATGCAGTTAGACACACTCTGTAGTAGAAATCACAAATACTGTAAGGCACTTGAAACAGATGTGAAATCTAGCAGCAACTTCCTCTAAATTAATAAACAGATGTTTAGAATATATTACACAAGAAAAAAGTGAATAAAGTCACAAATATTTTTCAGTTTGAATAAAACACTAGCAGGACATTACTGATGGTCAATAAAGCTGTTGATACGACTAATCTTTAGGTTTTTATCTTTAAGTTTTAGAATTAGTGAGATGAATGAGGACAATTTATAACTTTCAAAGCTCTGATTACATATTGGCTGAAGATTCAGTAAGACAGCATGTATACATTTATATTCATTCTGAGTTCAAGGCCTATTCAATACCCTGGGCAGAAATGGAGGTTTTATTTCAAATAGAATTAGTCTACATCACAATTCTGAAGCAAGTTCCCCAGCAAATTCTACTCCTATGCAGTTGTGCAAATAAAACACTATAAATGACAGAACAGGCTAAAATGCTGTCTCATTTAGCGCTGCTAAGAGATCTACCGGAAAACATCAACAGCCTTACACGGAACTTGTTTCCTTCTTTGTACTCCCCTACAAACTGAAATAGTTCAGTGAAAAATATTTCTCTACTAAGTACTGAAATAGTATTTAACAGTAGTTAAAATTAGATAATAACTTGGGGTACTTCCATTTCTGAAACTACTTATGTACACTTTAGGCTTAGATAATTTTCATCACAAATCTTTCTTCTTAACTAGCACAACACACTACCTGAGTGTGTTGTGAGCAGTTCAGATAAATGGATCAAAAAGTAATGATTAAATCATCAGAAAAACATTATATATAATGGGGCAGGAATCAACTACATAGATTCATTTCAAGTTCAGACATTTTGCCTTTAATGAGAGATGGTGAAAAGAAAAGTCTAAAATACAAAATACTATACATATAAAATACTGCCAAACTGGGGGATGTATTAACTTGAATCCTTATGACTGTAGTCCACCTCCACCATTAAGTAAATCAGGTTTTCAAAGGATAGTCTCTTCTATTAAACTGACTGTATGAAAATAAAATTTACAAGGTCTTTTTTAATATCTTTTGAAGATGGAGCAGATCGAGTCATTCACTATTTTTCTCAGTTTAATACTTCAAGTGCCAAGTTGCCTCTCAAATTTCATCAAATAACACATTTTCTCATTCATTTTCTTAAGAAGGATTCAGCTCCTGTTTAACATTTCAAACTTGAAATTGATCGCTGTGAAAATAATAAGTGTGTTTAAAAACACAAAGTATAGAGGAGGTAAGAGATATTTACTTCATAATTAAGAAGGAACAAAAATCAGTTCTATCTTGGCTAAGCCAGTAACAGAGGAAAGAAAAGATGGACAATTAACTCTCTACCACAGTGATACTTCTCAGATAAAATCAGACTGTAACTCAGTTCAAGTCCAATGTTCTGTTCGGGTTCAGAGGTTACAAATGATTTATAGGCACCATTTCGTACTTAGCATTCTAGCTTTTCCCATATTGGTAAATACTTTACAGCCAAAGCATTTTCATGTTTCAGAAATATCTCTGCTAAAATGGCTTAACAACTCAAATTGCTTTAGATGAAAGTAAATCTAAATAAAATGTCCGTTTGCTTCTTCACAGAAAGTAAAAGCAGCTCTGTATATCTGGTGCCTGTATTCCTGTTCTTCCACATTAGAACTGTAAGTCTCCTCTTTCAGGTCACGTCTTCCACATAAAAGTGCTAAACTAATGCCGCTTAATGACAAATTAATGTCCATGAATAAAAAATACACCTCTAATAGCATAGAGTAATTTGCCATTACAATATCATCATTGGACATGCCCCTGGTTTAATACGATGTATTTAATTCATAACTTAATGAGTGATATATAAAAAGAGAGAGATGAACCCTGCAATTACATTTATGTGAGTCTGTCACCTTATTTGTAAAACCTTAGAGTCATTTACATTCAAATTAGAACAAATGAGTGATTTCACAAAGTGCAGTGATAAATGACCATTGCTGCACAAGACAGAACGGTATTTTCTGTGAAAACACTAACAGTTTCCTATTATTTGTTAAAAATTACAACGCATATTGCCCAGTGTTGTGTAAATAATGACTTTTTTACTGATTAGGTCAGAAGACTAATACAGAGTAAAAATAAATGATTTTTCTTTTCATTTTTTCTGACTGTAGCTCAAATTTATCTGCTCAAACTGTTACGGACTCACACTGCCACCTGCTGCCCACGCGTGGGGAGGAAGGGCCCCCACTGCCTTATTTCAACTCCAGGTCGGCCATTCAGCCTTCCCTATTTCAGATCTTTCAATAAGACAAATTTTGCTGCCAGACTGCTAGCTGGGCACAAGGACACTAGTAGATAAGCGGAGCTGCACTACCCAACTACAAACACTGCCATTTTGGGGCTTGATGCTTCTAAATTGCCTTAATTAGTAAGGAGAATTAAAAGCTGAAGACATTGGAGGGCGGGAGGGACCAGGGGGACATAAAACATTAGTATTGATCAGATGGTAATAAAATCAAAGAAGAATTTTGTACACTAAGCATTCTGGGATTCATCAGCCTCTGTTTATAGCTTTATAAAAACACTAGAAAGATTCCAGAAGCAGGGGCTGAGGGACAGAAAGGTCAGGTAAGGAGGCCACATTGGTAAGAAAGAAAACCAGGGCAGGGAGGGAAATAGTGAAGCAATACAGCTTATTTGTTCCTATTTAAAACACACACCAAAGCTCTCTCCCTTCCTGAGAGAGCAAAGAGAAGAAAGACGTAGCAGTATCTACCTCTTCCTAACTTGTGACCCCTCTGAAAACTGGCAATGTGTATATCCACACGACTAGCTAGACAGCTCGGGAGCTTTAATTTTGCCAGCAATAGTAAACCTAGACACTCCAGCAGCATTTTTCACACATCCATCAGCAGTTCCAGTTCACCTCTGCCAACTATTACTTTGTTAGGAAAAGCAGAGTACACACACACAAAAGCTAACAGGTTCCTGACTGCAATTGCACCACTTTCTCTTACAGTGTCCCAGGAGCAGAATATCCATTATCGCACTGCAGCTCAACAGCAGCAAGTGGATTACAGTAAGAATGGTATTTAAAGTGACTGGGTATACCATTTTTACTTTCCTCACTGACATCAACTGAAAAATAGAGAAAACCATCCTCATTTTTTTCCCCGAGTCCCATTCTAAGTTGGAATCCTCAATAGTGCATTCCCATTTCATGTATATAAATCTGTATCTCTGTAATGTGCCTGTATGTTAAAGAGAGAGATGAGATAAATTCCCAAAGTTATTTTTGAGCTTTGTACAAAAAACTTTCCTAATGACTGTCAATAGCTCAATGACTCAACAGCTGACAAAACATGCTCCTTCAAAAAATAGCAAGCTAGCACAGCAACAACTGGTTGCATAACACTGAAAACCAGCGAAATGCAAGACGACATTATTTCTGTCTACTTTGTATTCTTGGCATGGGAAGGTCACTCCTTCCACCATGGGATAAAGTTGGTGGACTCAAGTTTGATGATGGTGGCTTTATAAAATACCACTCTAATTCTGGAGAGGTGGGGAGTGTGGAGAGTGTGCATGTGTGTACTTAGATTAAAAACTCAGTATTAGTTAAAAAAAAGGCAAGCCTTGGTTGCAAGATGACCTTTAGATTTTTTTTCCAGCAGTTTAATTTGCTTTGTATGAAAACCCTGGAGCTAAAATCCCAACAGGGCTAGGGCTTCCAGCAATACAAAGGTGATGCTCTCAATCTCTGGTGTAAGAATTAATTCATCTCTGAAGGAGTGTATCTTAGTGAAAGCTTGGACTGTGTTGTTGGCACAGTTCCAAATGGAGAAGATGGGTTTAAGAAAAATAAATAGCTTTGAAGCTCTGGCTCCACCACATATGTAAACCACGCACACTCCTTTTAATTCTATATTCAAATTTATTTGTAGCTTCTTCCTTTTAAAAATGGTAACATATTTCAATCTATAAATACATTCAAATAGTTCAAAATTAGTAGAAGAACATATCTAGATCATTAGCTATTCCTACATCTTTAAAAAATTCGTTTTGTGAGTCTAAATTGACCATTACAGAAGAAGGTTACAAATCAAATGCCCCCACTCAAGACAATTTGCCTGCTTCGATTATTACTAAGAATTATCCCAGGAGGCCTTATTTTATCATTTGTGAGTTGATTAATCTAATATTTTAATTCCAGGCCAGATCCTGCACACTGTCTGCTTTTGCACACAAGAAACCAGAGTATACAGCACAGAGGAGGCACCAAGAAAATTCCAACTGACTGCTGCTCTACAGTGCTGCTTTTTCAAGCTCATTTTAATCACTCACCTAAAATGTCCTTTTCAGCTTAAATGAGCCTGCTTTAAAGATGCTACAACCGACATCAGTAGCAAGCAGGCAGATACACCTGTGGCCAACTTTTATCCACTGTAATGAAGTTTCTAAAAGGTAACCTAGTACCTTTATCATTTAGCAGGGAACTTAATGCAGTTAAAACTAAAGAGGAAACTGGCATCAAACTTAGAACTTCCCTTGATAACATTTATGATTCCAAGAACAATTTTTAACAGTCGGGGAAATTGAATGGCAATCAAGATGACTCCTCGTATCTACTATACTTCCTGCTCCTAGCTACTGTGAGAACAGGCAATGATCTCCCGCAAGGACAGTCAGCTAATATAACTTCTAATAAGGCTGTATTGAACACAGACAACTGTCCAACCAATAAACATAATACAAAAGATATCTCAAACTCTGTCCAGTATGTAAAATGTATTTGTTCTTCACAAAACGTGCTCGATCTGGCAGTAGAAAGTTAAAGGAGTAAATGCTAATAATCATGCTACGTCCTGCCTCTCAGAAACGAGTGGGTTGCTTCAGACAGTTCTTCTGAAGCAACTTCTAAACCCCTCACTCACACCTAGCACCCTATTACCTTGAATGTTTATCAGGGGGTATATAGAACTTAACTGAAAACAATAATACTGGCCTTTAGAAATTACAGAAAAATCACTTAGCTTTAAGATTTCAAATATGGACAGTCACGTTCCAGGTCTCTGAATGCCAGTGCAAATCAACGTCTGGTTTGAAAACTGGTTAGTAAAGCTATTGCCACACACTATTGAGTTGATGTTGATCAGCAAGAAGGAAATTCCATTAAGAACTTGTATGCTCAGTAGCATTCCCTCCTTATTAAGACTCTTTGATTGTTGAAATAATTTGCAGTTTGTGGCTCTCTCTGGCACTGAATATGCAAACAACTGAGGAAAAAGAAAACTTCTTACATCTACAATCAGTTATATAACTCAGACATATTTATGAAACAGACATAGAATCATAGAATCATAGAATGGTTAGGGTTGGAAGGGACCTTCAAAGGTCATCTAGTGCAACCCCCCTGCAAGGAGCAGGGACATTCCTGACTAGATCAGGTTGCTCAGAGCCTCATCCAGGCATTTCTATGTTATTATGTTCTGAATAAATCTTTTAACATAGTTATTCTCTTGATGAGAATAAAATCATCGTATATATATTTCAGAAAAACATTCACAAGCTTTAAAGTGCAAAACAGGTCATGACAAACTACCTAATACCTATAGCTCCATTTAAGAAGTCCATTCTCAGGTCTCCATCACATTCAAAGCCTTCAACTAGCTTTCTCTTGCCTTCTCCAACATCATAGTAGGACAGTTATGGTCCACCGGAACACTAACAGCTAAAACTTTTAAAAGGGAAACAAGACATTCAGATAACTCATTTCCATTACATTTCGAAGTCTACCTGTTGGTTGCAGCTCTGCGTTAGCCTCCTCTGAAAATCCTCAGCCAAAACTGACAGTCCATCTGAGCTGGAAGAGGAACTCAGGAAACAAGAGTCTTAGAGAACTGGATGTGCACTCTGCAAGCAAATGCTGCGTGCATGATGACCATGGACCTTACCACAACTCAAGATACACAAAGCTCAAGTCTTCAGCTTTGCTTTTTTTAACACCTATGTAGCAACAACATAGCTAAGAACAATCACACTGCCTTACCATTTGTTTAGGTTGAGATAGATATGTGAGATTTCAAGTCTTGTTTCAATGTTTAAAGTACCTGAGAATTATGCAGATGACATGATCAGAGAGATTAATGAATATGTATGTATCTCAAATAAAATACATCAGTATGCTTCAAAAATGTCCACCTCTACAAACACAGCTAAAAACAAAACCCCTGAACAGCAAAGGCTGAGGAGTAATCATAATTCAAGATACGATACTGCTGAGGCAGGGGGAGAAGTCTGCACAACACAAAGCTGGAATTAAGATCTAAAGTAAGGAATGTGTGGGCATTTCTCTTGTTTGCAAGTAGAGAAAATATCTACAAGAATCTACAATTCTTTAAAAATAAAAGTTATGTGGTGGTTTAGTCCGAGTCACCACACAGTTTCTCACTCACCCTCCCCCTACCCAGCGGGACAGGGGAGAGAAATTGAGAAGAAAGGAAAACTCGTGGGTTGAGATAAAAACAGTTTACTAAAATACTACAAAAATAACAGACTGTAAGGATATTAATATATACAAAATATGCAAAAAGAACAATGTACGATTTCTCACCACCCGATGTCCCAGTGACCAACGCAGCCCGTCTCGAGCAGTGATCACGGAAACGACATCGAGCAGCAAGCAAAGGGGGGAGAGCAAGCTAGCAAGGTAGAGAGAACGATGCCAGCAAGCAAGAGAGAAGCATAGGATGCCAAGGGTGCCCGAATGGAATTGATGCCAGAAAGGAATGGGATGCCCCCTCCCATGGGAAACCCCCACTTATATACTGAGCATGACATTTATGGTATGGAATACTCTCTTTGGCCAGTTTGGATCAATTATTCTGTCTTTTGCCCAGCTTCCCATATCTGCACATTAACGAGACTTGGAAAGCCAGACAGTGTCCTTGGTCTCATTAAAAACAACTCGTATCATCAAAGAGATTTTATCAACATTCTTCACACACGAAATCCGAAACACACTGGCTACTAAGAGGAAAATTAACTCCACCCCTGCTGAAACCAGGACAAGTTAGTAAATTATCAATCCAAAAGGAGAATAAGTTGTCCAATGAGAAACTGGAATCAATATTAGATGCTACAGAGCACTTGATAATGTGAAATTTATAGATGACTAAAACGCATTTAGTAAACTAGCAATTTTGTAAGAAACCCCCATTGTGTCATGCTATCATTAACATCTTATAAATGGGTATTACCTAATTGGGAGTGGGGAGAAATAATGTTTCTCTCCTTTTTTTCTGTCTTTCCTTTGATCAAAAACTCTTCATAAAAACACCATACACATTAATCGTGATTCATCGTAATTTTTACAACAATTTGTTACAGAAATCTTTTTGAGATTTATCAACAAATTAAAGTTCTCTAAGTTAGCTGGTCTTGTTTGTTCTGAGACAACTGAGAGGAAATTCCTTTAAAGATCTGTGAATACAAAAGTCAGCGTTGGCTGGAAATCAATCTGCCCCCAGTGCACTGCAAATAGTCTTTGATAACTAGACACTTCACCAATCATCTTCAATGATTCCAGTCTTCTCTGGAACCTCACAGACTACAAATATGCCTTGGAAGATATGTGTATGGGCTACTCCAACTGCATTTGTAGCAAAAAAAAAAAAATCTTATTGAAATCTATGGAATAATTGCAGGCTGCCGATAAAAGCATCAAGAAGAGATGAAACTGTCTCGAGCTCTAAAAAACTCATAAGCTGGAACATCTAGAGAGAGAGAAGAGCTGGAACAAGCTCTCATAATAAGAGCAGCACTCTTATACAGGAAAAGCCTGGTCCAATCCAAACAATTAAAGACAATCCTAACAAGTTGAAACTGTGTCATCATCACACAACCATAATAAATGACAGTTAGATCTCACATACTATATTTCCTGAATTTATGCTAAACTAAGTTGAGTTCATGATTTCTGAACAGCTCAAAACAGCATGAAAGAAATTCACTAGTATAGTAAGTTAAGAACTCTGCAGCACTCAGACTCTTAAGAAAGAAGAGAAAGGGCAAGCATTGTTCTCTTCCCAGCATCCGTATCATAGCATGTAGGGTGACAAGACACCTCAGTTACCAACTGCAGCAAAGATACATGGCTTTAAGGAAGCCTTCTTTAACTACTTTGATTTTTAGATAGTACTAAAATAAAGCAATAGATATTTTAAAAATCACTCAGTAGTATGTAGAACATAAATAGATATTTGATATAATTCATCTGGATCTTGAAAGATATCACAGTCTTTATGCACAATATCTTGTTGACCTCTGCTAAAGAGGGTTACACAGCTACTCAAGGTTGATTACTTGCATGGGCTACAACTCTGCAAAACAAACAAGACGAATTCTTACTGTGATCTATTCAGACTGCAAAACTGTCTACAGATATGCCTTGTTGGGGTGAATCTAGTAAAAAAACACTGTCAAAATAGTAAAATACCGTCTGGAGCCTGACAGGATGCAAGCTACAGTAATCCCACAGATGTCTATAGAAATTCAAAACCTTACAATGAGACACTGATTCTAAAATACTTCACAGAACTACCACTGCTCTCTGTCTCCCAGCACACATTCTACTCCTTATTCCCTACTGCATTATTGTAAATCTGGACACTGGGTCCCACTTCTTCATATTTACACCAGTGTAGCTCCAGTTACCCTACCTTGGCACATTACTGAAAGTACAACACAGCTCTTTCACATCATTTGAGTAACTGCATATTGACTGTCACCTCCAGAGAATTTTTATTGGTCTGTTAATTACAGAATAATTTGGCAGCAATATTTGCTCACTCCAGGGTTTTTTTTTGGTGGGGGGAGGGGGAGAAGTGATGTGGTTTCGGGGTTGTTTTTTTGGTTTTGTTTTGTTTTTAATTCATTAGCAGCCTGTTCCTGAATACTTGACTATGGCTTGCACATCAAGGATGAAATCCAAAGCACTCATAATTTTACAGTTGTCTTTCCACTGCAGTGACTTTGGGATTAAAAGCACTAAGATGGTGCTGAGGGAAGAGCTACAAGTACCAGAGGCTACTCAACACAGGTCATGGAAGAAGTTAGCACAAGGACTTATGTTGGTCATGTACCTGCTGCTTTGCTACAGTCCCCTCACGTCTCTACCTCACCAGCACTACAATACTCAATTTCTTCCCTACTTTTTAATATTTCCCCTAGCTCCTTTGCTGCAATGGTCTCTTTGGTTCAATTTCTGACAAAGATAGAGCCTGAAAGCAGCAGAGACATGCTCACACTGACTGATTTGTTAGGGGGGGCATTAAATACACTGCATGACTATTGATGTTAGACTTGTATCTTCTTTCTCATTACAGTAACCCCTTTCCATGCCTGCCTGACAACTGGTAGGCCAAATGATTTTGTGGCTTATTTGGCATCTCACATTTCTTATTTCTCAAGCCAACCATCTTTCCTAATACATACCACATCTATTTTCTCAGAAAAATTAAATCCTCCTTACATTCCTGAAAACAAACTGATATAAATTGCACTAGTCTACCAGCTCCTTTAACTTTCTAATCAATTTATAATGCACAAATCAATACCACCTTATTGTCTGAACATGCATTTTGAAAGCTTCCCTAAGGCTAACACTCAAAGAACAGACTCTTTCTCCATAAGACACAGAGCCTTCAAGTATGTCCTGGAGCTCTTAACATGAGATCCTGCGTGCCTAGGGTACTCAGTAGCTCAGTGTGCTGCCAAGCACACTCAGACTGTTCAAAGGCAGTTAAGCTGTTGGAAGTCAAGTGCAGAAGGAGAAGACTGTGCTGACATGCGTTTCCATGTTGAACTGTTGCACAGATACAGCCAATGCACTCTATTTCAGAAACAATACCGAAAAAAATACAAAGTAAAGGAAACAGTACTGTAGAATTGCTATTGCCATTTTTTTTATAAGGCCTTTCATCAGATACACATTAAAGTTACGTTCTTGCTACCATTGTGAGCCATCTCCTGTACAAGTCAAGCACAAAAAAAATATTTTACTGGATTCAGTTTTTGCTTCATAATGACAGCCTTAATGTTGATAATATCATCAGCATTATGGGCACGAGGCCAGTTGAGAATAAAGTGCCACTGTAATAAGCCCTATATCTTCAGTGAGAGGTAGTAGTGCCTCGGAATACGCATCAGTGCTCTGTTGTGAACACTTATGCATCTGAATGCTTCACAACACTCATGATTGCAATAGAAAAATATTTAACTTTGGGTAAGCTGAGGCAGAATAAAACAAATTCTCTGGTAAACGAGGGAATCAAACTCCCATGTGCTGATACCAATCAGTTGACCACCCTTGTTTTCAGGACTGAAGTGGACAAAATGGATGGGATGAGAAAGCACCTACCACTCAACTTACACTCAAAATTCAGGTCTCCTGAAATCCAGTTTATTGCTGTTTAGGTTACACCAGGTATTGTACTAATGAAATTAGGCTTCAAATGAAAGTTTACCAAACAGAAATGGCTGATAATCAGGCAGAGAAGCCTCACCTGAATGAGATAGTGAGAACATAAACTGAGAAGTTCCAGCAGCTGCAAATGACTCCCAGCTGCTAGGACATCCTGTATCACCCCTGGTTCCAAGAGAATCTGTAAAGAAGAAAATTGAAGGTTTGTCACATAGAGCTCAGCATACTTGTAGAAAATACTACAGGCCTTTGTTATTTCAGACATTTAAGTCAACAAGAAGAACAGAAAGAATACAATTAAGAACACAGAGAGGTCTTTGCAGGATGGGGATAGAGTTTTTAAAGTTCACCTGAACTGTCTAAAGGATTTTTAAGCAATTTTCCTGTGAGAATCCATAAACTGTCTGGTGATGAGGGCTAAACCACCACACCCCTAAATACTTTAAAACTAAGTGCATGTTATTTATTTTAAAAGAGAGACTTTTCAAAATAACAGAATCTCCTTTTTTTTATCCATACACGTGGATGCTTCCTTATATACTGATGAATCAGGCCAACAGGACTGACTCAGAAGTCTCCAGTATTAATATTGTTTGTCATTCTAAAAAATATACAGGCTAGGAATACCCTTCCCATTCTGCACGGTACCACTTCATAATTTTCATAACCACTCTGTTCATTTTACAGAGCAAGGCTGTGAAGGAACAGAGTGAGCATGCTGCTGGGGAAGTGCCAGAAAGGGCTTAGAAACCAAGACTGATTATCCTGTCACTTGCTCACATGAAACTCCTACTCATTTCAAGTAAAATCATGCACAGGCAGCAACCAGGATAATTGGGCCTCTGCTCCTAGCCTGCTGTCTTGGGGTCAGCTTGTTAGAGCATCACTTCCAGGACACAAAAAAGTCTTTGGGAATACAGACACTGGTCAACTTCTTACCAGCAATCACATTACAAACTATCCAAACTAATATTATTTAAATATAAGTGGTGCAGCATCTAATAAAAAACAGAAATGCATGAGAAAAAAAAAAATCAGAGATACTCAGTTTATTCAGTTTTATCCTTGTTGTATTTCCCCAGGCAACTTTGGTTTCACACCACATGAGGTCAGTCTCTCACTGCTCAACAGGGAAGTAAAGCTCTTTTCAGATCCTTTTTCTTTTGCCCACACAAGTTAGTTTTATCTCGCAGCATCATTTATATGTCTCAAATGCAGTGGAATAAGGAGACTGGCAAACAAAAGGAAAGACACTCATCTGCATCTTTTGCAGTTAAGCTGGTTTTGAGGGAAATGAAAAAAAAAAAACAACCCACATGTATGCATTTCTTCAAGCAAAACCACAAATTATCTCCAACATAATAGATATATTAGGAACATGAGAGAAGGAGATTGATTCTTGTTTATATCAAGAACTAATTTACATCGAGTTCTGCCAGTGTACGACATGCTTAAAGCTTGTGCAAATCTCTATATATTCATACTAGGTTTTAAGTGAACATTTGTGTAATTTACACTGTATAAAAGTTCTTTATCTAGCCAGAGAGACATGTAAGGATCTTAATGTAAATGAGAATCAGGCCCAGCACAACCAGGGTTTTTTGGCTGGTGCTAGTGAGGTTGCTATGCATGATGAGAGGTAGTTCAAGTGAAAGCTTAAAGTGATTTCAGTTACAAAAATATCTCTAACGGGTGTATTTTTAAAAAGTGAGCAGCACTGTCAAATATTTTCAAGTGAGAACTCAAGGTCAGACTGACAAAACAAGCTGGTTTAGACCTTTCAGTGTTTGTTATTCAGACATCATTTACACTGAGGAACTTGTCATCTGATGCCATATTACTTACTAAGTGCCAGCCACCAGCTTAGCATTGTTAAAGACATAATATGAAGAGAACCAGAAACCTAAGCAGATTACTACCTTGTAGGCATAGACAGACTACATTTAACTGTGATGATAATATTAATGTATTTTAAAGCTATAGAAATCCATTTAACAAATAATACTAGTAGCATCATGAGACAAGAAGTAGGACAAGAGGCAAGGAGGGTGACTGGTTACTACCTAGAGGTGATTTGCACAAAGTCAGCAACAAAAATTCATTTCAAGGTGGCAGACATATTTCTTACAGCTTTCCTATACCATGTAAGATTCATTCTGCTGAGGTAACATATTCATTTTGTGTTTCCCAAGAAAACAGAGGAAAGTCTATTTTGTCTCTTCTCAAGACTTTGCCTTAAATGGAACCATCTGAATTTTTATTCAGTACTCATTTGGATATAGGCAAAAAAAACCCCTTATTTATTTATATTAAATGTTCATCATCATCAAACTGCATGCTAGGGAAACCCACAAGAAAAAGAGATCAATAAGTGAAGAAGGAAGAAAATATTGCAAGCCTTCCTTCTACCAAAACTGGGGTAATTCACAATTATTCCACACTTCTTAGCTTCTATACATGCACAAATACCACCATATGCACACCACGAGTACACACAGTGACAACTTTCCTCTGTTTGTCTAACCCTCAAAGTAATAGCTCTGAGGTCTTCAGAGTGATGCTTATTGAAAATTAAGGAGAGGAAAACCAAGATGTACTTTGGATTCACACCTTCAAAATTCATCACAAATTATTAGTGTGAAAACTAAAAATTTTCCCTACTCCATCCTCAACCCAAGAGATACAAGGCATAATTATCAGAGCAGAAACTCAGAGTAATTTGGAAGCACTGACTTCACACAAACTTCACAATCTTCACCAGTGAAGGATGTGCCTTTGTATGATACCTGCCATCTTAAGACTGGTTTTTCTGCTATTTTAATATTCAGATTAATTAGGTGCAATTCAGGTATTGCACCTGGCTGCATCTTACAATCAATCCTTTATTTCTGAGGGTTAATTTTCACTATGGTCTCAACTTTTCTCTGGCCTGGGATGCTACCCAAGAAAATCAGCTTAATCACCTTCTTCCTGTATCCAATGGGCAGATATTGCAGACAGCCTGAGTAAGTAACTTTCCCAAGACACCAGGTCTGACATACTGCTTGTTTTCGAGTTGATCTCCTTTGTCAAGCTGTTTTTCTCCCACAAACCCTTCAGAGAGCATGCACTAAATCCAGTTCACTCTCTCTTGTGGTCAGATACATAAGCCAAGGGATAGAAAGGATGCAAAAATTTGGTGTTTCTTTGCAACAGAATGCTGAGTTCACAAGATGCAGAAAGGCAGATAACACAATTTCTTAGATCCACATTTCTTAGACACACAACTTAAACCTATATGGAAGTGCATCCACATTTATGCTTAGTTGATATATTGAGAAAAGCTGCTTTGAAAATGCAAGAATTAGAATCTTTCTTAAATTAAACCTGAGCTTCTGAAGCACAATTCTGAGGCAGAAAAGGGAATTCTATAATCAGTCCAATAGTCACAGATACACATGGCCCTGAAGACCCCTCTGTACAACTACACTCTGGGCAGTAGCTCTAAAACTGGACTTCATACCCCTTTCCTCCAAGATTTCCCTCTTCCTTTCCCAACTCATCCTGCATCTCTTCCAACCCAATACATCTTAGAGCTCCAGGTAAGCATGGAAAAGATTAACTGGGATAACATATTTTGCCTTTCTTCAGTTTTCTTTGGGAGACTTCTTGGCAACATAAAGCAACTAGCAGCTATAAATTCTTGGGCTAGGAGCACTGTATGAACCACTATCCTTGCTCAAGGACGACTACTCATGCCCCACCGCCATATTGCCCAGACTGAGAAGATCCTCCTACTCTTTTGATGCCTCCTGCCCCCGCTACAACCAACAAACCAGTACAGGCCAACGAAAAAACTGTACGGTTATATCAAAGAGGGCAGTAATGGACAAAAGAGTGAGGAGGAAACTCCTTCAACTGTCCTTTGCAACAAAGAATGGGAATGTCCTGCACGACATCCTTGTCTCTAAACTGGAGACACATGGATTTGGAGGACGGACCACTCAGTGGATAAGGAATTGGTTGGATGGGCACACTCAGAGTTGTGGTCAATGGCTTGATGTCCAGGTGGAGATCAAAGACAAGTGGCATTCCTCAGGGGTTGGTATTGGGACAAACACTGTTTAACATCTTTGTCGGTGACATGGACAGTGGGATAGAGTGCACCCTCAGCAAGCTTGCCGACAACACCAAGCTGTGTGGTGCAGGCAATACTCTGGTGGGAAGGGATGCCATCCAGAGGGACCTTGACAGGCTGGAGAGGTGGGCCCGTGCAAACTCCAGGAAGTTCAACCAGGCCAAGTGCAAGGTCCTGCACATGGGTCATGGCAATCCCAGGCACAAATAGAGGATGGATGCAGAATGGATTGACAGCAGCCCTGAGAAGGACTTCAGAGTGCTGGTGGACCAGAAGCTCAGCATGAGCAGGCAGTGTGCACTTGCAGCCCAGAAAGCCCACAACATCCTGGGCTGTGTCAAAAGCAGTGTGGCTAGCAGGTCAAGGGAGGTGATTCTGCCCCTCTATTCTGCTCTTGTGAGACCCCACCTGGAGTACTGCATCCAGCTGTGGAGCCCCTAACATAAGAAGGACATGGACCAGTTGGAGAGGATCCAGAGGAGGGCCACAAAGATGATCAGAGGGCTGGACAGGCTGAGAGAGTTGGGGCTGTTCAGCCTGGAGAAGAGAAGGCCCTGGGTGAGACCTTATAGCAGTGTTCCAGGACCTAAAGGGGGCTTGTAAGAAAGATGGGGAGAAACTTTTAGCAGAGCCTGTTGGGATAGGAGAAGCGGTAATGGTTTTAAAATAGAACAAAGCAGATTCAGACTGGATATAAGGAAAAAAATTTTTACAGTGAGGGTTGTGGAACACTGGAACAGGTTGCTCACAGAAGTGGTAGATGCCCCATCCCTGGAAACATCCAAGGCCAGGTTGGACGAGACTCTGAGCAACCTGATGTGGTTGGAGATGTCCCTGTCCTTGCAGAGGAGTTGGACTAGATGACCTGTAAAGGTCCCTTCCAACCCTAACTAGTCTATAATTCTATGATTCTACAAAATAAGCTTACAGCCTAAAGGAGAAGGCAAAGTCCAGATTATCTATCACCTCTGTGGAATCTCATGATTCCACAGCGCAAAAAACAATTAGATCATTTAATCTATTCCCTGTATCTGCCAGGCCATTATACTTCATCCAGACACTTTTAAAGACACTAAAATAAAGCTACTTTAGGCCCAAGGAGGCTAAACTGTGTGCCCAGACAAAGATGGAGAGATTGAGGATGCACTTCTATCATCTTCATTCCAGCTACTCACTTATACTCCCATATTTCCTTATCATTTCTATACAGCTGTTTTTGGGGCCATAGAATAAGTTAGGTGGTGGCATGATTAACATTAAAAATAAAGCAGCATTACGCTATTATATTAAGGAAATATGTAATATCATGTCAGAAAATTCTAGAAATTAAATTGTGTGGAGTTTAACACAGAAAACAAGAAAAAAATGGTAAGATACCTGCCAGTCTGATAGAAAAGAAAATTCCTTCTTGACTCTACTTGCAGTGATCAGCATTTCAAACAAAGCATCTAACAATAGTACCACGTTTTTTCTCCTTCTGGAGACCATACTGCATGCTTCAGAGCAATCAAAAAAAGGTAACTTCTCTTTTAGAGCAATTTAAACTGCATTTCACTCTCAATCAGTTAGCACTTCTGCCTGTCTCCCTGTTCATTCGTGCTTCAGTTGAATCCTGGGCTTCACTCACATTGAGAAGCACTGCTCCAAAAAAGTGTGAGCAGGGAAAGAATGTTCTAGTCCCCTGTGGGCAATGCCCAAAGCCCTGGCACATAATGTTTGATAGTACTTGCTACAAAACCCAGGTGTCTCATTAGCCAATGCCAGAAGGAATCAGCATTTCTCTGATATATGTCATAATATTTTTCCAGAAAACTAAATGAAAATCTATGTTAAATGCACAGCATATAACTCACAGAATCTCTCCAGCTGGAAGGCACTTAATAAGGATCATCAAGTCCAATTCTCTGCTCCTCACACACCTACCTAAAGTGAAACCATATGACTAAGAGCATCATCCAGACACTCCTTGAGCTCTCAGACTTGGTGCTGTAACCAGTTCCCTGGGGAGCCTATTCCAGTGATCAATCACTCTCTCAGTGAAAGACTTTTCCTGTTGTCCTATCCGAACTTCTCCTGAAACAGATTCATATCATTATGAAGTAAGCACTGTTAATGTCAGTAAATATCAATATTGTAATTAAGACTCCAACCAAATTCACTATTTTTAGGAAGACATTTCATTACTTTGATCACTTTCAGCTCTAGAAAAGCTGTCCTGTACATAGCTTGATACCTATCAAGAGGAAATAACATGAAACATTTAATTTCCTCTGCAATAAACTGCATAAACTGAGTTAATTAAGATCTGTATTATTCTAAGCCTTCTGAGCATTCTGTAGCTGAACTGCAAACTTAACCCCTAGCAGCTGTAACCTAGTGCTAGGCACACAAACAAGATTATCTGCCCGATAGAAGTAAAAAAGGAAGTGTCCAAAACATATCAAATTCATATTTTTGGTTTTGAAATTGCACTGAAAAATGTTGTTAAGTATGTACAGTAAGACACAGTTCTGTCATAATCAGTTTTCCAGGACCTTGGAAAGGTTGTTGTGCCTGGTAGGAAAGAACACGGATAGTCATTTTCACTAGGGACACCAGGCAGCTAACTGAACCCTATGCGTCACTTTAATCAAAAGGCAACCAGTGAAACTGTGTTCTGGTTTTGTTTAGTGAGGCGGGGCCTAAGGTGGTGGCTTCTGTAGGAAACTGCTAGAAGTTGCTCCCCTTTGTTCAGTGGACTCGGCCGGGCCTAGGGCAGATACGCTGCTGGCCAAGGCCAAGCCAATTGGTAGCAGAATGTTCCGTGATAACACCTCTGTGATAACATATTTAAGAAGGGGAAAACAGAAAAAAAAAAAAAAAAAAGATAAGAGAAGATGTGAAGAAGCTGAGCGGGTGCAGAGGCACAGAGAGGGAGGCACAGGCCTCATGGGCCTTGCAGGCCTCACCCTCTGGCCTCTTGCCAGGTGGCCAACTGGGCTCAACTCGGCTGAGCCCAGCTGCAAGAGGTGTAGAGGAGATGAGCTGGATGATGTGAAGAGATTCTGAGAGGCCTCTGCCAGCCTGTTGTGAAGAACTTTTCTTGTGAGAGGAATGGCTGCAGATGCCAAGGTCAGTTCAGAAGGAGGGGGAGGAGTAATGCGGCTTCTGGCCAAGATTCCCCTGCAGCCTGTGGTGACGACCATGGTGGAGCAGGTTGTCCCCCTGCAGCCCATGGAGGTCCACGGAAGAGCAGAGATCCAACTGCAGCCTGTGGAAGACCCCACACCAGAGGAGGTGGATACTTAAAGGAGGCTGTGGCCCATGGAGGGCCCGCTGGGACAGCTGTTCTGGAGAGGTTGCACCCCGTGGAAGAGATGACCCACGCCGGAGCAGTTTCACAAAGGACTGTGGCGTATGGGTGGGACCCCACAATGGAGCAGGGGAGGAATGTGAGGAGTTCTTCCCCTGACCATGAAGCAGCGGCATAAAACAAAGTATGATGAACTGACTGCAACCCCCATTCCCTCTTCCCCCCTGTGCCGCTCGGGGGGGAAGGTAGTAGAGATAATCTTAAGCTTGGGAAGAGGGAGGGGTGGAGGGAGGTTATCTTGTTCCCTGTCTCATTATGCTGCTAGTTTTAGTAATAAATGAATAGTTTTTCCCCAAGTCGAGTCTGTTTTGCTCGTAACGGTAACTTGAAGGATTTTCTCCCTGTCCTTATCTCAAACCTCGAGCCATTTTTCCTTATATTATCTCTCCCTATTCTCTCAGAGGGTAGGGAGAGTGAGAGAGAGACTGCCTAGTCTGGTCCCGATCGGGGCTGAACTACAACAAACTGGCACACATAGGATGCAGGAGGTCACTTACCCAAAAAAATCAAACATCACAGTACAGCTTTGCAATGCATCTCATCCACAAGTGAGCTAGAAAGGATTAACAAAATAAGAGGTGCTAAGATATTGAGAGCTGTCTCCCCTGGCCTTAACTGAAAGTGGTAGACGAAATACTGGTTGATCACTGGAAAAAACTGTCACTGTTAAATGAGCAGGGGATTGGATGAGAGATGAAACTCAGGATTCTATAAAGGAATCAAAGCAATTATCAGGAGAAACAGTTGTACTTAGAAATACATATTTCTACTATTTCTTTAATACCTGAGACGACCTTTCTCTCTTTCCTGTTTTTGGTTAAAGAAATAACTAAGCTGTAGTATTTGACTAAAAAAGAAAAATAACAATTTCACAAAGAGCTGCAAGATAATACTTCAACTAACCATAGGTTTGTGTGCATTAACTTGGAAAAAAAAAACACAAACAAAAAAAAACCCAAAAAAACCAAACCACCAAAGAAAGAAACCAAACCACCTGATACTGCTCCTACCAGTTCATGAAATGAAACCTGTTTGTTAGAGTGATAATAGCTGTTACAGAATGACAGTTTTTAAACTATCTGAATACAAGGTAAAGGCAGTAAATAAAGGCAGTAATCAAATAGGACTCACATTGATAATGCATTAAAGTAATACTGAGAGCAACCCAAGTACATGAAATAACAATATATCTGAAAATACCATGCAGTTCTAGATTTGTAACTAGACTAATATACTGGTATCACCTTTATTAAAGACTGCTGCTATGTAAGCATTTTGTAAGTAAAAAAAAAAAATCTGTTAAATATGGTAAGAAACAGAAAAAGTTTAAAGCCCATTTTTGAATCAGTATAAATGCAGCTTCACATGTGGCTTTCAAGAAAAGGAAATATTTCAACATTCTTTCTATAAGCAGGGTGTAAAGCTGTGCTATTCTTGGGCTAAGAAGATATCACAGGACGACTTACCCCAAAAATCGCTTTTGGGGAAAGAGCTGAATGTAAAACATCTCTAATATTAGGGCTGCCTGATTCTTTCTTTTCAGCTTTGGTAATTCAGAGTAATTTTATAATTTAACTTAATTTCTATTAATACAAAACCAAAATATTATAATCTAGAAAAAGAGACACCAGCCAGTTAGGAAAACAGGACTTGGTCAGGAGAACTTGGTATTAAGTCCTCTTAAAGCTGCTAGTTTGCTGTGTGGTCTTTGGAAAGTTATATTCTCAAAAAAAAAAAAAAAAATTCCGTCTGTGATGTAACAAAGTAAGGACAGCGATTACTTGCTTTTGTAATGTGTTCTGAGGTCCTCAAAGAAAATTCTATCTAAATGCAAAATATTTCCATTACCATAGATGAAAGATATGACAAAAGATAATTACAAACAAGAAAGATTAAAATCCGCAAAGCATTTCAGTACACATAGGACTCCAACTGCGTATTTGTATTTTTGCTGAATTAGGATCACAATAATCTACTGCAAATTAAACCCAGCGTTCTTGCACAATTCTTCTTTCCTGAAACTATATCGCGGTGCCTGTCAGCCAATTCAAATGATGATATCACTTAGGTTCTATATGTGTATATGAGATTAACATAAATGATGTAGTTTGCTGGATCTAAATTCGAGGAGGAATGCAAGAGCCTCCTCTAAAATAAGGAGCCTCAACACTTCAGTTCAAACTGCTTATTCAGTCCCACGGCACTTTATAAGAGCCTGTTTTCAGCACTGGTACTTTTCAAATGTGAAAAGGATTTCTTTTGATCAAAAACATTCTGTCATGCAATGACGAGTGATCCAACTACGCTGCCTTATTTAGGGGTTATCCCATTCCTCCAAATGAGATTATGTCTCTTGGTTACAGACTAGTTAAAAAACAAACAAAGTCAAAAAGAGCAGGCAACAGTGCCCATGACTCTCTAACCCTGTGGTTAAGACTCTTACTTAGAAGGAATTGTGAGCTGCAACCCCTGCACCAAGAACTGTTTCTCTCTATGCATATCTAAAATACATAGTTCCATATTGATTGTACTTCAACCACCGCCCTTCCAATGCACAACTGACACTTGCAAAAAGCCTCTGTGAGGAGGCAGCATGAGTAATCTAGTCACTGAGACTTTGGTTTGGCTTTATTGCTGCCAGCTGTGAAGTGAAAGAGAATAACCTTAAAGCCCTTTTACAAAGAAAGGATACATCAACTGCAACAGAAAAAGAATCAACTATAACAGGAAGAGTTGTATCTCTGAATTCTGAATATTGGAAGTACATAGTAAAATACCTAAGGCAAGAGGGAAGGTATTTAAGACCTTTTTTTCCAAATATTTCATTATTAGAGGATTACCGAGAGCTGACATGCATAGAATAAAATCAAGTTCTGCTGCTATTTCTTTTCTTAGTTTTTATTTATTTCTAAACCAACATTTGTTTCTTTGGGATGATTAGGGACCATAGAAATGGATTAATTCAGTTGGAATTATGATATTATTTATATTTAGCTTGAGTTTTACTACTTTCTTTTCTTCTGTTGAACAATCAATTTTCTCTTAAAAGCAAAATATTTCCAGTAGTAATTACAATAAGGCACTGTCTGCCTAAGTAGACATGAAGATAAATTTGGTATTTTAAGTCTGCAGGCATATTTCAAACTAAAAAAAAAAAAAAAAAAAAAAAAAAACAAAAAAAACCAAACCTGTAGGTATCAAATATTGCCATCATGCAATATTACATATTTCCACCAGATGTCTCCAAGATATTATTTTACACAGAAAATTATATTTGAGTTACTACACTTCAAATTGAATACAAGTTTAGCAGAATAGTAAAGAAATAAAGAGAAGAAAGCTAAAATGAAATATTTACTTGTTTAGATTTGGATGCTTTAAGAGTGTCACTAACTTGTTGTCAGTTCCACAGTGTTACCTAAAGAAACAGTAATTTTTTAGGCTAACGTTTTGTCCAAACATGTTAAAGAAAAAATAGCTCATGGCTTTCACTTTTAAGAGGCATATCCGATCATGTATTGATACCTGTGCTTTCAGAGCAATGTAAGGTTGTAATTGGCACGAATGAGTTTTGGGTTACTAAGAAATATTTTGTTTGTTTGTTTTAAATCAGAAAGAGTTTGCAGACCCAAACTAAAGACTACTCTGTTTTCAGAACCCTCTCTGATGTAAGCATGCAGTAATCTAGTTATTTATTAATAGCCTTTGTGGATTACTCCCACTCACTACCTTGAAATGTTCACCCAGATTCTGTCAGCCCGAGTCAGTACATAAGCAATGCTCAATACATATAAACACAGTGCCAGAAAAGAATTTCAAGGACAAAAGCGAAAATTCCACAGTGCTAATTCTCAGACCCCCATATCACTGAGTTATGCTTCAAAGTGGTCTTCAAAAGGGCCTAGACAATCCTCCTCATTTCTCTGTGCTTTAAAGTAGCACTTGGTGTGTCTGACAGACATGACAGAGTGCAAACTTTGCCTTATAATCACTTTCATATGTGAGCAACCATACATACATGCACACCTACATTTAACTCAAGAAGCCCACTCATTTGTTCAAAGTAGATTATAACTGAAAAGGAAAAACTCAAATGTCTCTAAAGGATCAAAGATAGAAGGCACATATTATTTACTAGGGAGTTGAGGATACTATTCTGGAAGCAAGGTGGGGTGGATTGTTGGCCTACAAGAAACACAAATCCATCCTTTCAGAGTTCTCAACATATTTTACACAGGTTTATTAGACTGTGAATTTCACTGAAAGACAGACTTCTATTCACAGCAGACAGGATGGGTTAGAAAGAAGTCAGTTACAACTCGTCTTCTCAAAATTGGCTTTAGAAAGTATATTTTGGATACTTCTATCTAGCAACAAGAATAATCAACCTATAGCCTCAAATGACTTTAAGATGATGCAGGTGCTCCACAGCACAGGAAACATTCAATTTTATATATCAAAACTTTCAACTGAAAGGACAAAAAGCATACCAATGACAAGCCATGTACTGAGATCTTCAGCCAATTCAGCAGTAATATAGCATAGCATCTCTTTCTCTTATTTACATAAAATAAATTTTTAAATAAGTTAAGTTTTCTGAAATAGTACAAATAAAGAAATTACAAGTCCTGCTCTAAAAGATCAATGCTAAATTATAACTGTTGTGTGTGTTGGTGACAAATACAGCTCCTTTAAAACAAGTTAAAAATATACATTTAATTATTTGTATTTAATTCTCTTTGAAAAAATTACTCATTCCACAATATGGAAATAGATGCCTTAAATTTGTACAACCCAACCACTCTTTCAGAATAACATAGTATGGATTTAAGCTTTCCTTTTCAAAATTAACTAATAAACAAAGATACATCAATGAACTCAACTGTTGTAGCAATATTTCCAGAAACAGTTTGGTTATCTAAAATTTCAGAGTCCAAAGCAGAAATAGGTGGGTATTATGAAGTTCTGAGCTCACTATCCATAAACTTGGAACTGAGATGAAGTCACATAGCAACACGGTCCAAGCATGCAGTGCACAGATATAGCAGGTTATATACACTTTTATACACTTTTTTCCTTTTTTTTTTTTTTTTTTTTTTGGGGGGGGGGGGTGGGATGGAAGGGGAAGACGAGCATCATCCTGCATTTTCTGAAGTAACATAACAAGATACATAACCTGCTGTCATAAAAGGTGCTACAATAAAGATGTACAGTACCTACAAGCATTTACAAAGACGCTTGGACTGCACCTGTCCAGAGAGTAAGAGACTACTTTTCCTCTCAACTATATAATTTGTCAAACACAGTAGAGTTTATAAATATTTATTAGTAGGAAAACATCTAGGGTATTTTTCCTTTCTTTACATTTAATTTAGCATGTAGAATCAATTCACATTAAGTTATTATGAACAGCCATGCCACCATAAAAGGGGCATACAAGTCCTACATGGTTCACTACCTGGTAACAATGCACATAAGCGATGTTTTTATTAGGTAATCCCTCTACAGAAAAAGAAAAAAAAAAAAGAAAACCACACACAATCAGTATATCCAAAGTAAGATCTGTTAAACCAAAAGACATTGTACTAAGCAGTGTACAAGCAAAATAATTTCTAGTACCTCTGTAAAGGTTATCTTCAGCTTTTATGGAAGTTTGCTTTCATTTGTGTTTCTTAATTTGCAGAGCTGTACAGTACCTGTCCAGTATAGGCAAAGTCCAGGGCTTGTTTTAAACCAAGGCTTGTGACACCATGCAAATTCACCTCATCAGCTTCGCTTTCAACCATGCGGAGACTGAACATTGCCTACGGAAAGAAAATAAATGTTATTAACCATTAAAAACAACCCCCAGAGTAGGTCTAGGAGGAACAGGATTTTTCTGCCCTCACTAATCTTTGTTTTTCCTTGGATAAGAACTCTGAATAGCAATAGACTTGTGAGTTAGAATGAGATCTATACTAAGTTTTAAATATTAACCCCATAGCAATCAATCTTGCAACTAAGTCCTTTTATCAATAAAGAAAAACAAAAACTTATTCTGGGAAAACTGAAACAAATCCCTTCAGTACATGTATATATACACTTCCTAACTAAGTAATTCAGGTGAAATCAATGGGAACAGTCCCAAAATAAAGTATCATTCAATTAAAAAGATAAAGAACTGGGGGGGGTGGGGGAAGGGGGGGATCCACAGAAGCAACACTAGAAATAATACTTACGTATAGTACCATTTTATATATAAAAAAATCCATAAACAATTACTTGTACAAGAAGAAGAGGCAGTTAAAACACTATATTTTATAAACAGTCCTTTGCAAATAAGCACCTCAGAACAGAATGTGAACAATATATAATACTCAAGTTATTGCATGAGAAGCAAGGACAGAGATGCAGTCACCTAAACTTACAACCTCCTCTTGCTTGTTGTAGTCCCAGTTTCTCCGATCATAAAATCTAAACTGAAAATCAGCAAGGTGCTGTGGAACTTCCCTGAAAATAAAATTGATTAAAGCAACTGTCACTTTCATCCAGTTTTACTCTCCAGATCATCAGTCTTCAGTGCCTCCCTTGACTCAAGTAACCCTACTCAGTCTCTGAATCCCTGTAGGAATCTTTTTCTTCCCATCTCTGTTAAACTTAGACACCTGTCTTTGCCCCTCATTCTTCTCTCTCAGCTTCCACTCGTGCTGCAGAATCCCTGATTACCACTCCTTCCCTCCTCTTAGCAGTCTCATTCTCCAGTTCAACACTCTTCCAGAAAAGTAAACTTTATCTGTGTCACTCTCCCACATACTTTTAACAAAATACACCACTCTCAGTCTTTAGACAGTAAACTGTGAACAAATAAACTGAACAGTTCCACCATCTGTCATTGCTAAAGAGTCTAAACTTATCCCCAGTAGGTTTTGTTCCAAACTGTTAATGCCTCTAACACAGGCTACCCAACTTCACCTCGGAGAACTCCAGTAAATGAGCACTCCTTATGAACATGCCCCCTGCTACTTCTGTCTCTACTCCAACAGATAACCTGCAGAAGCTGAGGAGGTCAACAAGCACAATGGTTTGCATATGTGCTGTTCATCAAGCACTGCTGAATTTAAAGAAAAAAATAAATAAGCCCTACCCCCTCTAACAGTTTAGCACATAGCATTCACCTAGACTCAGGTGGCTTCTTTCAAGAATCAAGTGTTTCCTGTAAATAAGTAATTTCTTCTGAAAGTGCTGTTAGTATTTTCATCATTAAATGCTATAATTTGACATAAATCTGTTGCCTGGAAATCATCCAATATAAGCAAGAGTGACATTTATCACATAGTCACTTCTTGCATTTTTGCAATTTCTATTTCAATAAAGTGATATTAGGACTTCTCCCAAACTGGCAACAGAAAAGAAGCATCACAAATGTATCATAAAACAAATGTAGTAAGACACAGCCATGAAATATACCCAGATAGAGAGAAAGAAAAAAAAAAAGTTTCTAACAAGTTCAGACACTTTTCTAATTCCATTAAAAATGTAAACAGAGTTGGACATCTCATTGTCATTTAGATGTATCAAATAAGCTCTAATAGCTACTGTGAGGCCCCAGGGCTTGCCAGGAGCTGCAAGGTACCCATTAGCCACCTTCTCCTTTCAAAAGCAGACCTGCAGTTTGTGTCTGGAAGAAACTACTAAATAAACTTTTTTGGATAATATTTCTTTCCCACATCAATTCCTGAATAAAGAGAGTAAAGTCTCAAAGCAACATCTGTCTACATAACTCTTACAGAGGCAGAATGGCACACCTCCCAGTTCCATCACAGAGGAAAGGCTGCAGAAAGGCTGGAAATGCTCAGTGATACAAAATCCTGCACTCTCAGCATTTTCTGACTATGCTACAGCAACTGTCTGTACACTACCTACCCGTACATTGACGCCATCAAAAACCAGTGTGGCTGGTATTCTGATCAAGGGCTGGATGTCCCATAGAATGGGTTAAGCTTACAGTTACAAAGAAACACTTAACTGAATCTCATTTGTAGACCATTAATCACTTTTATGAAGAACTGCTACAGTTCTTCTTTGTAGACTTACTAAATTTACCTTTAGGAGATGATTGTATGTATCGCAGAGGTTCCAACACGTTCCTTATACAAGGTTTATTACTATGTCTAAATTAGTAAACTCAGCAGGATCAGGCCGCTAACTCAGTCACTGTCCGCAGTCATTCACAGTGTTTAACGAACACAGCCTCTAGCAGAGCTTTGACTCCCTGCCAACTAGCTCTCTCCCAGGCAATGGTTCAGCGGATAAGTCAAGCCATGGCTGTTCCAAATAGACAACATGGATAAAGCCAAGCTGTTTGCAGCGGAGAAGGTTTAGCCATAAGGACACAAGCCATGCTGTGCTGCTTGCTTTTAGGGCCAGAAAACAAGCCCTTATTTATCTTACATACTAGTACAGGCAATACTCAAATAGTGCAATGGGCTATCAGAACTGTAGCTGCCAGTAAGCCACAGGACTATGGCTTTGCATGCCATCTGCTATATGGAGTTAATTTTCTCTCATACTATCCCCTGAGTATTCTGTGGAAGGTTTTGATACTGAGTATGAACTACATTGGATTATCAGGGGGCAAGGCCAAAGAATTTAATTGATAGATGAGGTCTGCAATGGTCCTCAGACAGCTGACAGTCAGCTGAACTGGATTAGCCTGCAGGAAAGCAGTCTCCCACACAGATGAAGCTAGAACTGCTCAGTGATCCACACTGCCTTCACCAGCAGGCAAATTTCCTTCTCAGCTTGATGGTTTAAAGGTTTAATCCAGCATGAAAAAAATCTGTTCAATCATAGGCAGAAATTGAGCTCAAATGCAGCCTTTAATTTGCACTGCTTTACTTGAATATTATAGTTTTAACTGTAGAAACATATGGGTCACCGAATTCTAGCTTGAGACTTCACCAATACCTGGAGAATGAGTTACAGTTGGGCTGTCAGACTCCAATTTCATATGCATCTCTGAAAATGCTCTGAGGTTTTGAGTGCTTAAATAGATCCATCAGTCATGCTTTTAATGCAAGGCTAGTCCTAGTTTATTTTTCCCTGGGGTATATTAAAAACAAGGTAATAAGATAAAATCTCAGGGGGATGCACAAGTGACAGACAAGAAAAACAATGAAATGTAAAATATTTGGACAAGGGCACAGTTCAAAGTCAAAACTTAGAAAAAAGTTACCAATTTTGTCTAAGCCTTAAATGTTAATTATTTTTAGTTATTAATTTCATTCAACAGTGCTAATATTTCATACTTTATTTTAAAATACTTCTCAGACAAAATAAAATCTTTGAAAACGCCCCATTTCTTCTTCGAGACCTTCATAAGAATGGGCAGTGTAAGTTGCCAATGTGTTAACCAAAGATCCCTTTTACAATAAAATCCACTGGTGAGAGGACCTATCTTTTTTCTCAGTTCCTTTAAATATCCAGGTCTTGTTCTGCCATCCAGTCAGTCAGGGGACAACACTGTGGGCAATATAGTGACTGTTTAAATCCCGCTGTTTTATTAAGATTTTAATTAACTAAACCAATTCGCCAAAAGAGAAGTAAACAAAATCCACTTGTCATTCTGTGACAACTGCTCCAAAACTCAGAGATCAACACCCTGTCACAAATGGATATATTCCATCTGTGCAATTCCACCTGAGCTCATACTTGTTTAAGAAGCTACAAATTAGGATGCCCTAATTTTTGTAGGACGGGCAGGCAGACACTTTATTAAGCTGTAAAACGAGATGGAACAGAGGAATCAACCCTCCATTCTTCTAATCTTGGCCTGAAACAGAAACAGAGCTAGAGAACTATTCTCAAAGGAGAACAAAGAATAAGCACACAATCCTCAGATAAAAATAGTCAAACCATAAAAGAACTTTTGGACTCTTGAAAGTTTGACTTAAAAGTAATATGGCAAGTTGGTGGGCCTTTAATACACAGTACGCTTGCATACAGTTTCACTACTTTGCCCTCAGCAGCCAAAGGCAGCTTTATAAATTGTCTTCTGTTTGTAGAAGAAACCATAAAATGACAAGAGCTTAGAACTGAATGGCACACAACAACAAGGTGACTAGGCTCAGATGCGATCAGATCTGATGTAACTGGGCAGAATAGCCTGAGTAAAAGACGCTTAGCACAGTCATTTGGTCTAACTTTCCATTGTCAACTTTTGCTGCTGGTCAGCTTTCAAAAGCAAAATGCAAATAGGTGTAAAATACCACCCAATCAGAATAATGTATTAATGTTAAAATAAGTATAAATGAGACAAAAAATGTCTAGATACATTGATTTTATCACTCAAGCAGCACTGCAGCAAGATGTACAGACTCCTTCACAACATACAACTTTAACAGACATTGGCATCACAGAAACCAGAAACACAAGATGATATTCAAAACTCCCAAAATACAAATTGCTTGCTGTCACAAAGGTGAGGTACAAAATTGCTCTTGCCTTTGAGTCATTTTTTTTACTTAGATGATTCATATCCATGAGAGTAACGAGCTTGTCCTCATTTGTACACATCAATCTTATAGCCATGTCAGGCATAGCAAGTATTACATTATCACAAAACAACTTAACCAAGTTGTATATTTTACACAAACTCTTTCAGTTAATTCCACACAACATAGTGACGTTTCAAAGGCAAGAAACAGAATCTTAAAACTTATATAGCCTCAGGAGACAGGTAAATGAATATAAAAAGAACAAATGGTTATGCTGTTTGAAAAAAAAAAAAAATACAGTGACCAAAATTATAAGTCATTTACTGCTATGACCTGGGGAAAGAAACTAGCATTCTTATTATTGAGCTTTTACAAGCTTATAGCTGGTAGTTTAAAAAAAAATAAATAAACCAACTTGAACACTGAGGTAACCACTGGAATCTAATTTAAAACTGCATAAAATCTGTTTAACATTTAAGAAATCAATAAAGTCATTAAATGAGCAATAACATGATACATTGGGTAAATACTGGATAGAAGGGAAATCGGTAAAATACCTGGAAACCGGAAGAAGAGGAAATTGTCATCAGGGCCTGTAATAACAGTATCTGAAGTTACGTAGCTGTGTAACAAAAGTGAAAGTCTTTTCTAAGTAATCAATAGATAGAAATAAGCATGTCTATACACCAATTTACAGAACTCAGTGGGATGAAATATCTTTTCTACTCTAACTATAGAGGAAGCCTAAACACTTAGCTTAGCCCAGATGCCTAAAACAGGTGAAAACTTGAATTCTAAGAGTAAAGAGTTCAGGGAACTAAAGAATGTAGGTTGAAGAGGTAAGAGTGAATTGTGTCTTTTAGTGTACTCATTTCAGAGGAACAGAACTTCTGAAGATGAGTATTTTCTGGAATGAAAGCTACAAACAATGATGCAATAATAAACTTAGAAATGTTTGCACCTGTAAGTTTGTTTCCTGCGACAAATTATTATATACGAGAACCAGAGTTTTCTTTCACTTCTCTGAACTCATGCAATTTCTAGTCTAAAATCATAGAATAGTTAAGGTTGGAAGGGACCTTTAAAGGTCATCTAGTTCAACCCCCCTGCAAGAAGCAGGGACATCTCCAACCAGATCAGGTTGCTCAGAGCCCCGTCCAACCTGGCCTTGAATGTTTCCAGGGATGGGGCATCTTCCACTTCTCCGGGTAACCTGTTCCAGTGTTCCACCACCTTCATTGTAAAAAATTGCAAAAGCCTCAGATGAGTGGCTCTTAAGAAAAAAAAAAAAAAAAAGTTACAGATCATCAATTACAAGAGGCAGAATCCACACAAAATGTCTTCAGTTTGCCTGCCTTGACGTCCTTAAGCTCATCCCTTACTTCACCTGTTTTCTCAAACATTGTTTTGATAACTATCAGCTGCCCTAGTTCCAAGTCTACTACAATACAAAACAAACACTTGGGACCCTCCACCAACACATAGCTCTGAACTCTGCAAATTCTTGTTTGATCACAGACTTAGTGTTAGATCAGCAAGCACAATAATTAAGTCCTCGGGTACTCCAGAACCACTTCCATTAAAAGCTGCATTCCCACAGTGTTTATAAGGTTTCAGCAAGGTCAAGCTTATTTTGCACAACACAGTACAAATATCTCAACTCTGTCCATCTCCCACTCAGCTTATCCCATCACCTTTCATCCTTGACTCTGACAGTTGAAAACTTTTGCAACTGACGTACAAGAGCCTGCCTTTAGCTTCAGCTGTTGCCATTGTGTGGCTGCCCAGAAATCTGACGCATTCTGCTTAAGCATTTGCTGCACTTCCTCACAATCATCACCAGATAGGGAGAGTGGAAAGTTGGCACAGAGTGAACTAGCATTCTTGTAGTTCCGTTCATTGCACCACACTCAAAAAGATGAACGTCCAGGAAGTCAAGGTGAACTAATAGTGAGTTAAGCTCAATGCACACAAGCTTTCTCACCTCTGAGTTAGCATAGAGCTCTCTGTTAAAAACTCATCCTGCTTTTCTTACTACTTGACAATTCTGGTCAAGTGTTACAGGGAAAAATATTTATCAGTCTTACCATAAATTAAGCCATCCCACCCTCCCTCTTATTAATGAGGCTGAACTCTATAGGAAAAAAATTGAAATGCACCAAACAACTTCTTTTGTAGTCCCATTAACTATTTAACTAACTTTTACACCCAACTCGGAAACATATCTGAAGAAAACAGAAAACTTTATATACTTATAGTTGAAAAAAAAAACAACCAAAAACAACAAACCAAGCAGTACAACTTGAAAAGTGAGTGAACAGCTATCCTGTCTGTTTAACAAACTAATTGGTAAAGAACTGATCAATGTAATTGCCAATGTTTTCCTTAGTTATTTATCCTCTTGTACTGAATTTTTAAGGTAAATAACACTATCTAGCATTGTTTTACTGTTTTAGAAGAGCAGAATTGTAATCTCAAATTTCTGCCTCCAAAATTCCACAATATTACTTGAATTCTTTTAACAATTGTTTTAAAATAGACAGGCATCGTAAGTGCAGTGTTTTATTGAAATTCACTTCCCATAGTATAAGCATTTACTTCTATTTTCACCTGTTTCACATCTTTTCCTTCACAGAAAATTGACTGTAGCTCTCACCTCATGCATCAAAAAAAGCTATGAAGAAAGTAAACTAACACTTCAGAGATTGGGATCAATTTCCTACAGTGGTCAGGGAACAGAGTTATGATGTGATACATCAAGATTTTTTTATTGCATGTGTAATTTCAAGGCTGTGAGAAATCTTATTGGCATCAATGGAGCAGCTCAGTCATGCATTCTTTCTGATTTGGGATCTAAGCCTATCTGTATATAGGTCACTCAAACTTGCAAGTATGCAGTCCTGAGACTATCTTATCTATTTGGACTATAAACTTTCTCAGGCCAAAACATTCTCCTTTGCAGTTTGTACTAAAAATAGCATCTCACTGCTCATGTAAGAGTAATATTAAATAAATAAATCATAATCTATTTAATCCCCTTTGTAGTACTACTCCTGAATTAACCTTTAGATGTTCTTAACTTGCATGTTCTAATCCTTCATTACATAATCAATATTTTTTCCTCTTTGCTGTGTTCGCCTATCACAACAACAACAAAAAATATTCAGTGTATTAACAAGCCAAACTACTACTTTGAGAGATGACAATGTCCACATCAAATATCAACTATATTCTAGACAAGTAACATATACTTATCCAAATAACAAATTTAATAGGTGAATGTTTCCTTACTGCATGTAAAAACGTGGCTGCTGCTTCTCATAACTAGCATGTTATATTTTCCTTTGTTCTCCTCCCAATTTAAGCCTGCCTATCCTAAATCAATCACCAGCCATGTCCTCTAGAGTCTCTTGTACAGTGAAAAACACATCCATCAATACGAACTGCATGAAATATGATTAAGAGGCTCATTACATGATTCTTCTGAAAAGTTCTATATAAATTCCCAGAGAAAATGTCACATAACGTCAATCACTGGTAACTGAGCCTGCCGTAACTCATCTGCTCAACGAAACCTCCCCAAATATTGTTTTTTAGGCATTTGTCATGCAACCAAAATGAATCCTGTAAAATGAAAAGGTCACCTATCATTCATAGTTTAAAGGAATATACAGTTAAAGAAATCAGAAGAAATAAAATAAAAACTGAACAGAAAAATACACAATTTTATGCACAGTACTGGTCCCACACATTACAGTTGGCAAAGCAAATTCTACTGAATCTTTGGTGTTTCTTTTAGCACACCAGAGTGTCAGACAGTGACACACGATTACACAGCCCATCAGAGCTTACCAAATCAACGATACATGCAATGCATCTCTTGCATTGCAGTGTTAATACAATTTTCAGTATCTTTAGAAATAAGTAATAAAAATTGAAGTAAAGAGCTACTCTACTATTTAGATAACCTAAGGATATGATATTTTTTCATGTTTGTATAGTGCATATTTTTCTGGGAGTAAGCCGCCAAGAACAAAGTAATTTTCTTGGCTGTAACAAGGCACAGGGCCTTCACTTCCAGTTAAAATAAAGAACAATATAAGCATTTGTTGCTAACAAGTTATATTATTGGCTGTATCTGCATTAAATCTAATTCATGTTTTGATAGCCAGAGTTTAATAGTCAGTGTAATGTGTCTTCCCCAAATTTCTGCTTAGATGCACAATCATAATTTAAGACACAAAGAAAGAGTGCGGATTGTAGCATACTACTTCTATGGCTGCATCATCACTAAGATGAGCTATATTCAAAAGTAGTCTAAGTTGTGCTGTGGAAAGAAAATAATTCTACAGTTTTCATGTGCAACCCCATATCAGAATTTAAAAAAAATTAACAGTAACTACTACAGGTACAGTAACCTTATTAGTTCCAATATTTCAAAATAAATGAGTTCTCATAGATGGTCCTGCACACCAAAATTATTGTTTTCATTGTGGCAGAAAGCAAGAAAACTTAATTGTAAGGACAGTGCAACGCAAAGCACTGAAGAAATCTGCAGTAATATGCAGTCCACTCTAACAAGTTACTCTAAAGCAGGTTTGCCTTCTCAAATATAAAGGAAGCAGCATAACTAAAATAAGACTTTTTTTTTTTCCCAGCATCTCCAGTCAAGCACAAAAAAGTATGAGTCACATTTGCAAATTTTGGCTTAAATCGGTTTAATGTTTGCCAGTGAATGCATAAGACTATTGTTCACATCCTTTGATGATGTTAGCAAGTGATATCAAAAGCAAGCCCAAAATAAAACTGGATTAAAAGTCAGTTAGCTCTTGAACTAGCACTTTAACTACCACAATACATTTTATTCAGGGAGGTAAAGCTTCTTGCAATTTCTTTTTTCAGAAAAAACCACGATCAAAGTTTTGACACCTTTAAATGGCTTATTTTTAAAAGTGTACTTCATACAGTACCATCAAGACAAATTTCCCACCTCAGTGCATATGGCCCATAATTAAATAGTTTTACAGCAAAGCTTAATCGAACACAACTGGAGTAATATAACCTTCGTTATTATTATAATTAGCTTCTTAAGAGGCCATCTATAATGTGATGTAAATGTCATTAGACACTGACATCTAAATGTTCCAACCAATAGTAAACTACGACAATTATCTTCTATTCTGCAGCGTAACTGCAAAAGTATACTTATTATGCAAGAAGTCTAACGTTGAAATTTGAAATGGTTCATTTTTGAATTTTTGAACATGGAATTTTGTACTAGATACCTTTCATATCTATCCCATTTTATTAAGGTTTGAAATAGATACCTTTCATCTCTTTTAAAACAATCCTGCTTTCCAATAAGATTACAGCATAATTTTGCTAGAGAAGTACCCTTAATTGCCACTACCATATTTATTAAATTATTTTACCCAAAGGTCAAAGAATAAAACCCAGCTCACTGACCATTTTTCTTTGGTTTTCCACATCCTTTTACAGAAAAAAAAAACAAACCTACAAAAGTAATTAAACACTAACAATTTGCTAAATAGAAGAAGAATTACTTGACTAACCAAGCTTGTGTAAATGTTGCAGTCATTTGTCACAGTAGCTTTCATCAGCAGCTAAGCTCTGCCCTCCATCAGCTATCTACCCTGGAACAAATGCCTCTATAAAATCATTTCTTCGTTTTATTTTTAGTAGTCTACACTTGACTGTGCTCATTTATCCTTTGGCTCATCCTTCATCTCCAACAAACAAATCCCCTCCAAACCAACAGGGCACAATAACATCAATTTAATTATCCCCATAAATTCTATAGGCTTGACACGAACGCCTTCTGGGTTGAAACCTAACTTTGGCAAGGTAGATCCTTAAGTGCCAGGTATGAGAGCTTCTGAAAATGCAGATGGACATTTCATAAGATGTCCTAATATTTGGTAATTTTGATTCCAAATGGGCTTTATATACATTTGTTGTCTACTTATATAGCTGGTACACTATAATATTGGAAGGCCAGGCTCTTCGTCAGCAGCTGAGAATGCTCTGCTTGACTAAGGAGATGTTAAGTCGTAATTTGATTTTCGCACACATACACACAAACATAAAGTTCTTTTTTATATATATAAAAGTAATAGCTGCAGCCTACTAGCAAAAAGGGTGTTATACTGGGCTCTAACAATTACTTTTCTACAAAGTGGATTCACAAAAAGCTTTTGACAAAGGCCTTAAAAAGCCTTGAAGGCAAGAGAGAAAAGAGGAGAGATCTTTGCCTGGATGAGTAAGTGACTGAAAACATTAAACAGTGAACAAGACAAGAGCAGGCTAGTTTTCACAGGAAGTGGTGATTCCAGTGAAGCATCTCAGTTTGGGCTGTTTAACATATCCAGAGAAGACCTGGGCAAAGGTGAGAGCAGTGCAGCTAGGAAGTCTGTTGAGACAAAGCTATTCAAGGTAGTAAGGACATGGCCAAAATGTGATAAACTGTAAGAGGATTGTATGAGATGAGTGGCTAGTTTATAAAAGGGCAGCTACAAAATTAACACAAGGTTTTCATGAAAAAGTCACCTCAATGCTCACCAACAGTGCAAAAAAAAAAAGGTAATCAAACCTAAGAAACTGTTAGGCAGAAACAGAAAACAGTTAAATAGAAATCAACTCTATGCCCATGCAGAAATCTACACTTTGCCTGTTGCTGCATGTAATTCTCTTACCCTTATCTCACAAAAGATATACCAAGAGCTGGGAAAGCTTCAGACAAAGGCAAAAAGCATGATCAAGAATATGGAACACCTTCCTTTTGAGTAGCATCTGAATAAGTTAGAAATCTCAAACCTGCAAAAGAGATGACAGAGTGCCATGAGAAGGATACCTGATGGCTCTCTGTCTTCAAACAATTGATTATCTTTTCCAGCAGAAGAACTAGAAGGAATCAAGTGAAACTGGTGGAAATCAGATTCAGAACAAACAAAAAGTAGTTCTTCACACAACAGGCAGTGGGCCACCTTATCAGAGAACACAGTGGATGAGAAATAGGATAAAAGCTTGGATGAGAGATCTGCTTAAGCCTGGATGAACAGACAGGAATCATATCCTGCTCAGGAAAGGCCCCTGAACTGAAAACAGCTCGGGAGTTTTCAGGGCACACCACATACACTTAGTCTTTTTCTCCAGGCATCACAAACAGCTACTGCTAAAGCAACTAGCCACCACAGTGTGGCCATTGTTATGTTCTCATTCAGTGCTATTAAGGACATCTCCCTCTTTTGAGGCACTACCTACTGATTAGTAGATAGAGAGGCAGTTTAATTCATTCATCACTCACAGATTAGGTCATCCAGTAAGAGCAGATTGAGACTTAGGTTTTGGATATTAAAGTTTGAAAATAGGTTGACTTTGGTAGATTAACTCCTGCCAAAGATAAACAACCAGCAGCATTTTACAAAGCTGTTCAGGACAGTCAAATGTAGAGGTTCCACTGCTTAAATCCTACCTTTTGCTAGATGAAAGCCTGCAGTGATGTGAATCCAACTAACTCGTATCACATTTCAGACTCAGGAAGTTGTTAACAGGGTGTAAAAAACCAGCGCTGTTGACAATGAAGCAATTGAAGAATTTGTTTAAAGAAAGGTATTTCCTCTAAAACTTCCAACAAGCATGATGTGCAACACAAGAGGAAAAGTATGTGCATTGTGATGAGCTTCTCCTTATACAAATGAAGGCGAATGCAAGAAACCCTGAGGGAGCATCCAAAAGAAAAATAGCTATTTCAATGGTACTAAAACATCCTAACACCAGCTATATGTACAAGATATGGATCATGTTTTTTAGCTCTTCAGTAGCCTCGCATTTTTCTTTGGATACTTCACACATTACTAAAATGGTGTGTGGGTCCTACTCACCAAACCTAAAAGTGACACGCTGCCCAAATAATTTACTCAGGTGGTTGGAGCAGAAAGTGCTTCCAGCTTCACTACACCCACAGAATAATAGCTTTAATTTCTCCTGAGATTGTGTAGGAAGATACTGATGGAGACTGCAAAATACAGAAAAATGTCTACTGCAGCCAACAACGTTCTAAAATAGAAGACATCTTCGCCAGACTATAGGCACTGAGAAGAAAACAGGTATGAAACACTTCTCAACCACAGGTCTTCCCCAATAAATTGGCCTTCCATGGGCAGACACTTAGCAATACAGAAATTGCAGCTAAGCCCAGCCCAGCTTCAGAACACTTGCTATAGCAGCACTGTAAAATTGAACTGAGGTAGCCTGGAGCAAGCAAAGAAGTCAGCAAAGATGACTGGCAACATGGCTGCAATAACTCCTTTCTATCCTGCTTTTAAACTGAGAAAATGCATTAGTTGGATAGTAACCAAACACCACGTAATAACACTAATTTAGAGACAATGAGCTACAGTCTCCTACGGCCTGTCTCACTGCAGAGTTGATTCTGCCATACTTTAGCAGGGCCTGTTATGATAGGACAAGTTGGAGACGTCCCTGTTTCTTGCAGGGGGGTTGGACTAAGTGACCTTTAGAAGTCCCTTCCAACCCAAACTATTCTATGATTCTATGACAAGGGGTAATGGTTTTAAAATAGAAGGAGATAGATTCAGACTTCACAATGAGGGTGGTGGAACGCTGGCACAGGTTGCCCAGAGAGGTGGTGGATGCCCCATCCCTGGAAACATTCAAGGCCAGGTTGGACGGAGCTCTGAGCAACCTGATCTGGTTGGGGATGTCCCTGTTTCTTGCAGGGGGGTTGAAGGAGATGACCTTTAAAGGTCCCTTCCAACCCAAACTATTCTATGATTCTACTCTATGATTCTAAAATGCACTTACCATATAGGGACTTCAAAAAAATAAAAAGAAAGGAAAATAATAAAGAGGATAACTCAAAGAATAAGACACCATATTGTCTACCATTCAGCAGTGGCAGAATTGTAATTAATTCATTTACATACTATGAGAATTGCTACAGAAACATATTTATTCTGACAACATAACAATTGCTGGGAATTTGAAAATACAATTCAAAAGAGAGAAGATTCTTATAAGTGTTTTTGAATGCACCCACATTGCTGAGCTGTGGGAATTCTGTCTGCAGTAAAAGAAAATTACTTCATAGACTCACAGAATTAAAAAAAAAAAAAAAAAAGGATGAACAAAGTAAAATAATGTAGATACATTCCCCTACTTTATCCCCTTCCAACAAGAAGCAAGCGGCACTGAGTTCTCATTTCTCAACAGTCAATGTGTAAAACGTTCACAACGCTAAATATTACTATGAATCTTCAAGTATCCTCTGCACTGTTGGCGTCACTCAGAGCTATGTGTGTTGCATCACATTTGGCTGATTTCACATGCAGAAGAATTAAAATATAGCGCTAAACAGTCAGACAGCACGCTGAAATATTCCTTAGATTTCTTACAGCATCATTATATGATAGTGAACATTATCAAATCAATAACTGTAACCCTGAAAATGCTATTAAAACTATATTCTTTCCCAAGGTGGCAGTTAGTATTCTTACGTAGGAAGAATGCATTAAAAAAACCCCAAGAGAGATTAAAAAGAAGGTTAAGGGTGGGGGGCTGGGGAATAGTTTTATCTCAACTTTAAGCATATTTAAAAGAGACATCTAACGTAGAGACATTTAACAAAATTCTTAGAAAAGTACTGGTTTGACACTAAATGAGAATACTATATCCTGTTCAGAAGTTTTGTAGGGTGATTGGGAACTGCTTCTGTGTTAGGGCACGGACAACAGAGAACGGCACAGGACAATAAGAATTAGTAGGGCAAAGAAAATAAATGAATTGATCAAAAGTCTTGAGGCTTCTCAGACTGTGGGAAAGAATGTTAAGAGGGAAGGATGTATAAGTAAATGAGAGATGCCACACAGCTGTGATATTACTAGTTGTGTATAAATCATGATAGCAGCTGAAAGATTGCTTGGTATTTCATGGAAAATGCTTCAATTTTCATCTAAAGTTATCAGCAAGAACAAAAACAAGAAGGCAAGGATACAAGGAATCATAACAGGGTGCACGGTTTGCCAAGTCTGGGATGTTCATCTGACATCTCTACAATTGTACATCTACATCCTGTAGTTGATCATTTGTTAGCATATTATGGATGTGCCAGGTTTCCAAACAAACAATAGTTCCACCTACGCTCCTTCTCTAGCTCCAGGCCATATATGGATAGGCATGACTGCTTCTGAACAACTAACAGACCAACCTTCTAACTTGAGCACTAGAAGGATTTTTGTACTAAGAGTAAGGTTCACAAATAGGCTTGCTTTTCTTGGCCCTCTTGAATCCTTACAAGCAGAACAGATTTTCCCAAACCCACTACAATAGTTTGCATAGTTTGGATGCAACACATACTATTCCTATAGTATTATCCTACTACACTTAACAGAATGTTGGACTTCTGCCTGTACTGTCCCAAACAAGTCTGTACTGGATATGCATTTAGGAGTTGATAAAATAGCACTGGCTCAGAATCTACCACAGTTTTGCACTTCCCAAAGCCTTGGTCAGTCCTAAAAGGGTAGATTTCAGAAAAAGAACATGGATAGGGGAAGGGGAGACATGGTCATTCAGCTACAGATCATATACATACCACATCATTTAAACCTACATTTTTAGTACCTCAGCAAAAAAAAAAAAAAAACAAAGCAGAACTTCAGTTTAACTAAAACGTTCTAGGAATACTGTCTTTATTACTTTAGTCCCGCTATAAATCATAGAACAGTTGAGGTTGGAAGGGACCCCTGGAGGTCATCTTGTTCAATCATCTGCGCAAACAGAGCCAGTTGCCCAGGACCATGCCTAGGTGGCTTCTGAATGTCTCCATGAATGGAGACTCCACAACTTCCCAGGAAACTTGTGCCAGTGCTCAGTTACCCTCACAGCAGAAGAAAAAGTGTTTCCTGACATTCAGAGGAAATCTCTAGTGTTTTCACTTGTGCCCATTGCCTCTCGTTCTGTCTCCGAGCATCACTGAAAAATGCCTGGTTCTGTTCTCTATGTACCCTCTTCAGGTATTTATATACATTGATGAGATCTCCCCTGAGCCACCTCTGCTCCAGGCTAAACAGTCCCAGCCCTCTCAGTCTTTCCTCACAGGATAGGAGCTCCAGTCCCTTAATCATTCTTGTGGTTTTGTTAGTGAGAGGGGGCCTAAGGTGGTAGCTTCTGTAGGAAACTGCTAGAAGTCGCTCCCCTTTGTTCAGTGGACTCGGCTGGGCCTAGGGCGGACCTGCTGCTGGCCAAGGCCGAGCCAATTGGTAGCAGAATGTTCCATGATAATGCCTCTGCGATAATGTATTTAAGTAGGGGAAAACAGGAGGGAAAAAAAAAAAAAAAAAAGAAGAGAAGATGTGAAGAAGCTGAGCAGGTGCAGAGGCACAGAGAGGGAGGCACGGGCCTCGTGGGCCTTGCAGGCCTCGCCGTCTGGCCTCTCGCCAGGCAGCCGACTGGGCCGAGCCCAGCTGCAAGAGGTGTAGAGGAGATGAGCTGGATGATGTGAAGAGATTCTGAGAGGCCTCTGCCAGCCTGTTGTGAAGAACTTTTCTTGTGAGAGGAACGGCTGCAGACGCCAAGGTCAGTGAAGAAGGAGGGGGAGGAGTAATGCGGCTCCTGGCCAAGATTTCCCTGCAGCCTGTGGTGACGACCATGGTGGAGCAGGTTGTCCCCCTGCAGCCCATGGAGGTCCACGAAGGGGCAGAGATTCACCTGCAGCCCATGAAGGGCCCCACATCAGGGCAGGTTGGAGGCCTGAAGGAGGCTGTGGCCCATGGAGGGCCCGCTGGGGCAGCTGTTCTGGAGAGACTGCACCCCGTGGAAGAGATGACCCATGCCAGAGCAGTTTCACAAAGGACTGTGGCGTATGGGTGGGACCCCACAATAGAGCAGGGGAGGAATGTGAGGAATTCTTCCCCCAACCATGAAGCAGCAGCGTAAAACAACATGTGATGAACTGACCACAACCCCCATTCCCTCTTCCCCCCTGTGCCGCTCGGGGCGGGGGGAAGGTAGTAGAGATAATGTTAAGCCTGGGAAGAGGTTCTCTCATTCTCCGTCTCATTATCCTGCTAGTTTTAGTAATAAATGAATAGTTTTCCCCAAGTCGAGTCTGTTTTGCCCATAACGATAACTTTAAGGATTTTCTCCCTGTCCTTATCTCAAAACCTCAAGACGTTTTTTCTTATATCATCTCCCCCTATTCTCTCGGAGGGCAAGCGGAGTGAGAAACTGCGTAGTCTGGTCCCAGTTGGAGCTGACCTACGACAATCATCTTCATGGCCCTTCACTGGACTCTCTCTACTACGTTCATGTCTTTCTTGTACTGAGATGTCCAATAAAGCACAACTGTGGGTTATCAACATATTCTAGTGGTGATTAACTACATGTACTACATAATGAAAAAATATTAACAAATGTTTCGGTAGTATTAATTAGGATAACATTGTTTGATTTACAATAATTATTTTCATTTGAAGGCTGCTTCTCCACAGTACATTTCTGTTGCCTTTATATTTACAAACTGTTTAAGAGTGCATTTGGCACTGCCTTATTTGTCTGAGTTGCTGAGAACTCAACAAAACCAAATTCATTCCAAACACTGATCTCCATTTGTGAGTGCTACTTACAATAACTTTTATACAGGAAAGATGCAATTGAACAAAGTCACCCAGTTCCATCAATTGAAGCAGAATCTACTGTTCAGTTGCATTTCCTTTTTTTGTTATTTTGTTCACAAAGACTAGTCTAACTGGGAACTTTATGTTTCATATTCATGAAAACACTGCTTTTGGGTGCCAGTTGCAGGCAACAGGCATATGGCAACTTACTTCAAGTTATCTGTTAGGTAATTATTACAAGCAAGTAATACCCTCATGAAGGGTACACTTTTAATTATTTCAGTTAAAGAACCTGCAGAAATTATATTTAAAAAAACCCAAATGTATATACAATATTAACAAAAGCAATGATTCTGTACACTTGGGAAAAATAAAAGAAGCAAAACTTTAGAAACAATGTTAGATTATACAGTCCATCTGTATGACCAACATCTACCAAAGCTGTGTTAGGCAATTAATACAGACGAAAGAGTTCAGTTTCTCAAATACACCATACTTTCCAACTGATAAAATGAAATTAAAATGATCTTAGAAAAATTTTAAACATGTACGAGGAGGAAGTACTTCTCAATTTAACAGGAAGCTAACAGTGAGGGTAAGAGCCTCTTTTGGCACACAAATCTCAGTAATGACTAGATGTTACTAGAACAATAGAGTTGATTTGGTCCAATAGAAAGAGCTAGCATTTTAAAATATTATCTGGAAAGACAACTAAGTAACATCACTTCCAAGGTACAACAGCACAGAAAATTCCATTTGTTTGGTACATGCACATCAGCTGTAAAATACTGAAAAAGAAAATCACATTATACTACGAAAGCACCAGATAATTCTGATTTCTCAAAATTAGGCCCTTAGATTCATCCCTAAGATGTGTTAGAGAGAGCCTTTTCCTCTTTATGATTCATGTAACAAGACCTCAAAAGCTATTTTCATCATACAGTGTTTCATACCTCAGGGATTTGTTTTTAAAAATTAATTCTCTAATCTTATTAAGAAACAATGCAATATATTGCAAAATATGAAGAATCAGCAATGTTGTGTAAGCATGAAGAAAATACTTGTTGGAGGAAAGATGGGACAGAAAAACTCTGAAAATAAACTACTTAAGTTTATTTATATTAACTCTGACAGTTTTAAGTACAAAGTCTGTACGCAAAATGAGTATCTACTAGTGCACTTTAGAGAAGATTCTTCTAAGAATTAAACATGCTCATTGTAGAAAAAAAATAGAATATTATTGACATTTTAAAATCTATTCTAGTTAACTGATATAATTTTGTTCATCCAGATTACATGGAAAATCTGCATCTTTTTGAGAAAGATCAAAGTCCCGTGACTATGAACTCACTTAAATGAAAAATAAAGGAAGAAGAAAGGAGTTGTTCTGACTGGAGAACCAATGCATTTTGTACAAGAAAATCTTGAGGTTATATAATCACCTGCCAACACTGTAAATGCCTACTAATGAAGTCATGCAGTAACATTTCATTTTGCTCCCAGAGGGGAAAGAAGAAAAAGAATCTTTTAATTGGCAATCACTTCACTTGCTAGAGCTATCACAATGCACACATGCTCACTAACTCAGCCGCCTTGTCTCACTGCAATAGACTGAGACAAATGACAAATTACAGCATGGAATATGGAAAAGTTTGCCTAAAATGCTGTTTATTGCTCTATAAAGAATTCATAAAAATACATGTTTACTATTCTTTATATGAGTCTTTTATAGTATAGAGCTGACCACTGTATTCCTTATCTCATTTTGAAAGCAGAGGTCCTTCAGGAGACACCAAACAGAAAACAAATTGAAAACCCTAATTTTCAAGTGTCTAATCTCGCAATTTAACTCTGTATTTTTAATGGAGCCTTTCTATGCACTTTCCTAAGGGATTTTTTCTTAAAGAAAAAAACACAACATTTTGGTGTACAAATGTAACCAACTCCCAAATTAGGTACTATGGTCAGGATTTAAATTCCACTAGCTATACCAACTGGAGGAAGGCATGGCAGGCTGTTAGCCTAGAAGGCCGCCCCTTAGCATTTTGCTGAAGGTCAGGTCACTGGCTTGTCTTAGGAAAGCAAACGAAGATTGTACCCAGACTACAACCTCAAAAAAAAAAAAAAAAAAAAGAATAAGGCAACATCTGTTTGACTTTCTCTGCTCTTCCTGATCCTCCTGTAACATGACACACATTTAGTTATCCTTCTTAAGTGTTAACAAACTTTTATTCACAGTGAAAAAAAAGAAATAAGTGGCAATTTGAAAAAAAAAAAAAACAAAAAAAAAAAAACAAAAAACAAACCAACGCTGCTCAGGTGACTTGTTATTCTTATCAAGAAAGCACGACAACTGCAGAAGTAGCTCCATCTAAATCAAAGTACACACAGAACATGTAGAAAACCGTAAAAGGGCTCTGTAGAAAGCAAACATCCAGTCTTTTGTACAAACTGTTTTACAAGAGTGGCAAAAAAAAGAGAAAACAAACAAGCGAAGTCATGCTGATTCATTCAGATAGAGCCCTGCGTAGAACTGAACATATTTCTTGAGTAATCTGAGATATCATAAGAACTGGACGACAGCCTCTCTAGATAGCGCTGAAGGTAGGCTGGTATGTTAATCAAATCTATGAGCCACAGAAACCAGAAGCTGTGGTAGGAAAGTTCTTTGTGTCACTCTGATGTACAGTGTTGTCATCTCAGTTTTATTCAAGGCAACTCCAACATCTGATATTCCCAGAATCCCATCCACTGCAGTCCTATGCTTATACAGGAAAAAAAAAATAATAATAATCACAAAAATTAGTGAAAGGTAAGTTTCCCATGGCAATGACTTCTTCAGGCTTAGAAAATTTGCAAGGTTCTTCCAAGAATTCCTCCAAGAAAATCTAGGAAAAACTAAAGGTAGAAATCATCTTATGTAATACTAACAGCTAAGTTTGAAGCATGTGAGTCTAATCTTTATGACCAGTGGAGAGAGATCTGACACTTCCAGATGGTGATTCATTTCATTCTAAATAAATCTTCCATGCTCCTTTATCATCCTCTGGAAATACCCGTTTCTCTTCACTGACTCTGAATGAACCTTGGCATCATTCTCCTAAACCTTAGAAAATGAATACTTGAGTAGCTCAAATTAGGCAAAATCCCCCTAGATATAAAAACATTAATAATCTCAGTTTAAATACAAAACATGATTACTTTTCAATCTACTCTTGCTTTTTCTAAATTATTAGACCCAGGAACTTAGTATATAGTAACTTTTTTTGCCATCTTCCTACAGAACATAAATCTCATTTCACAATTTTCTAATAAAGCTTTTTGTCCATTCATAATAGAAATTGTTTGGCTGATTTCGGAAAGCAGAAGTTCCATATTTATAGCTGATACCTACAGTCAGAAGAATATGTCCTACCATTTTATAACAATTTTTAGGCAGATCAAATTACTAAATGCTGCATAGATCATTCAGTATTTTTTTGAATGAAAAGATTCACATAGCAATTAGCAATTTGATTATTGTAAAACTGTTTTTTTTTCCCCTTTTCCATAGTGCATTCAGATTTTAATTTGCAATAACTGTCCAGCAAATACTAAGTAACTCAATTGGAAATAATAAGGTGAGTCACAGTGCCCCATATCTCAAGGTCAATCAATAAGTGACCAAGGTAGAAGCTGTTCCTACCACACTGCTTGAACACTGGGTACAGCTGCCCACTCTGTGATGTTTCTATGCACAGGGTACAATGAACTCCGAAAGGAATGTATGTAACAGGTGCAGAGGAATGATATGGCACCTTTATTCAAATATTAAAATCAAAGCAGAACAGGAGCCCTATACTATACCCATCATCAACAAGTATATATAACACTTGCTGGAGCTAGAGAGCTCCAAAATCGCCATCTCCCTGTGCACTGGGGTAAAGGGAGAGTGTAAAGGAAAAAAGTGGTAAGCAATCTGTGTTACAGCAGGCCAGGACACCATGACAAAGCAACATTAGCAGCTATGGTAGTACAAAGTCTGCAGAAGCAGAACACATAAGCATGTAGACAATCTCAAAAAAAAAATGAGCAATCAATTGGCTCATCTCAACAGTGAGAGTAACATCAAGGTTAAAAGCATTTCTTAAATACACAGAATAAATTAAGTCTCAATTCTAACCCAAAAGAGAGAGAGAGAGTTGACAGGAGGATAAAAATTCTGCTCAGGTAATTAAGAATAAAGAATAGTTGTCATCCACTGTATTACTATTGTAACAAAACAAAAAGGTCACCATAAAGAAGTTCGTAACACTATAATTACAGTGTAGGCAAAATATTAAATAAATGTACCTTGTTAGAGAAAACAGACCTTTAAATTAATTTCAGATTTAGTCTCTGAATAAAAACAGGATGAGTCACACTTAAAAACACCAGTCAACTGAAGAGCTACAGACAGTCCAACATTTTGAACAGGTACATTATAATGAAGGTTAGTAGAACTGCTTCATATGAAGAATGTTCTATTAGAAAACTCAGTTTTCCACTTACCTGAAGTTTAGCACCTGAGTTCAATTTTCCACACTGATTATGTGATTTAGATTGCCCAGGGAACATTTTAATCTTTACATTTCAGAAACACTTGTTTCAGAAAATAAGTTCTATTATGCTTAAAAAATTACTATAGCCTCCTCTTTGAGAGTAACTATTTACATTCCTACAAAAATCTACTCTCAAGCTGATTTAAATTGCATTTATTAATATTTTAATTCCCTTCCCATATCCTCCCATGCTCTAATCACAACTGTCTCCAATGTCTTGGTTCTACAAAAAAAAAAAAAAAAAGAAAAAAAAAAAAAAAAAACCTAAAAAAACCCAACAAACCACTTCCACTTCCTGATTTACTGGGGCATAAGATTCATAGAAAGATGTGTCCTGCCTGTCTCTATTGAGGGTGGGAAACACTAATCTTAAATAATGAAAACAACTTAATTATGTTCTCAACATTTCTTTCCTGTAACATATATGTGGATATTTAAGGTGGCGAACTCTACCGACTGTGCAATAATCCTGGGTTATCTACAATCTCTAATTTAAAGGTCGTTCAGTACAATATCAATAACCGTCTCTTTCCCCCTCCCCAGAGTAGTTTTTCATCTCACTGTAAGAAAAAAGGATATCTTTGGACTTACTCGGAAGTAGTCACTGCAGGCTGCCAGGACGGCTTTATGTGCGTGGAATTTCTGCTCTTCAGCAATAAGGGTGATATCGCAAAGTATGCCATCGCTTCTTTGTTGGTTCAGGGCTGCCAGGACAGCATTGTTATGGGAGCTGGACTGACAAAGCCTCTGACCTGTCAGCATTTCCTGAACGCTGAAAGGGGAAAGATTTTGTTAAAAAAAAAAAAAAAAAAAAAAAAAAATGTAGGAAGCAAGCAGATGCTGTCAGAAATATAGACCTTTTTCTAAGACAAGATTGATAATTCTTGGAAAGAAAAAAAAAAAGGCAAGAACTCTTCTAGACAAAAATCTTTATACAGTATATACATCACAAGAAAAGCTCAGTATAACTAAGTATTATAAGATTTGATTATACACTTGAATTTAAAAACCTCAACTGGTCTGATTTTAATTTGCTGCACTAGAAATCACCTCGACTCATAGGATTAATTCAAAATCATTTTAGAATTAAGCGAGAAGAATAAAGGGCCTAGGTCAATTGAGTGACAGAAAACTTTAAGTGGCTCAAACCGACGCATTAGTGGAAAGGGGCATGTATGTACATATGTATGTATGTAACTAGTTCTACTAAAAAGAATGAAGACTCATGGTGTCAGGTGGTCTGTTTAAGTCTGATACTGCATTACTGAATGCTTTCAGGTCATTTCCGATCATTCACATTTTTGAAATATTGTGCCATTTTGTTTGTTTTGTATTGGGGCAGGAGGGATGTTTGCTTGTTTTTAAAAACGCTGAGGCCTTCCACCACCTCCGAACATCTCCTTGTACGAATACAAGACTTCCACACCATTCAGTCTAAGATTGTCTGATCGCAACTTCCTTTTCTACAGCAGAAGGAAGAGACAATGCAACCGTTGATGCAAAGAGAAACAAATCAAACAAATCTGGAAATCCTCTCGGCACAAAACAACAGTTTATTTGAAATCTATGAGACTATACCACTTTATATTGCCCAAGAATCTAGGTCTTCATAGAAGGCGAGTCTACAGAGCATCATTCCTGAGTAAATCAAAGTGAAGGTATAAATATTTTTTTTTTTATTAAGGGGTAAATAAGCTATTGTTTTTCCACTACAATCATGTAATTCACTCTGTACACATGCTATGCAGCAGCTGTGTGGCTGCTATATTCTCCTTTCCCATCAACACACACTCTCTGTACTGTATATCCCACTCCTGCACCTTGGGCATCTGTAAACTAATGCAGATCTGCCTTGCAGACCGTTTGCTCTAATGTAACCCCATCTCTTAAAAAGACAAGAGCTAAGACACTACTTCTACAAGAAGGATGGCCAAAGCAGGAGTTACACAGGAATAATCTGTATCTAAATTTCACCTCCTCTCCAATAGTTTATATTTCCCACACGGACAAACCCTACATAGATTTCAAAATATTTCATTCAAACGACTCTTTTTCCTTCAGCTGTTCTGTTTGCGGAACCTCACTAATATTCTAAGTGACAATTATAAAGAAGTGTAAATTATTAAAATACTAGGCAGTTATTTCTAACAGTTATTTCCCTTCTGTAATGTCTACAGCCAAGTGACTAAATCAAACAAAGATGTATTATTTTCAGGAGACAATGCTACAAGTTCAACTTGCTGTATTAAAAAAAAAACAAAACCAAAACAAACAACTAATAAAATTGAATTTTTTCTCCAGCCTTCATCAACAGCAATAAAGAATCTGAAATCAAAGGTTAACCACCAGGTTTGTTACTGATTCCTGGAGAACTGGAGGACACAGTTTGCTCACTCTGATTTGCCCCTTAAGAAGCTGGAAGAACACTGGGTTTTTGGGTGGGGAGGGCTGGGTTGTTAAATCAATTGCTTGTAACCCTTGTGTTAACAACATATGAAAATGTATAGACATGCAAGGCAATTTGTGTGAATGAAAAAGTACCAATTCATTAAACATAACATAGACATTTTGTAGTGATATTGTCAGTTAATACACTCGACAGCTATAAAATGCAAGGAATTTTGGATTCTCTTCTGCTGCAGAAGCATGGTAGGGAAAGGGGAACAGAACTGGAATATGATGCCCCAGTAATATCAGGTAGATCTTCTGAGCTCTCAGATCAGTTAATGAGTGTTAACTACTCTGTAAAACAGAACAACTACCAGCGTATCAGACAACTGCAAGTTACTGCACAAAAGCAACAAGATTAATAAATTCTGATGAGTGTTCTGCCTGAAAGTGCTCACAGAAACTAATTAAATTATAAGTATCAAATTCTCTGATGAAAAAATGGGCAATACAAACAAATGAGAAAGGCAAGACTGGAACGTACACATACATGACAGAGAGAGAAAGAGACAGAATGGAAAACTCTGGAAGGCAGGAAGATGACTTTGGAGAAAATGCTTTGAAGCCATTTCAAAGAACTGTTAGAGTAACAGATATCCTGAATAGTGGAACACTACACACATCAAAAATGATGACCAGCTACCAATTCAAATGCATGAATGTAAAATGCCAGTTGCTTTCACAATCAAAAATTCAAAGCATAGACAAAGGTATAAACAAGATATCATATTGAAGGGATTTTGTGTTTCAAATCAATTCCGGGCATGCTTCTCTTTACTAGAGATAAGCATCAACAAGAAAGCAATATTTTGCAGATTATAACATGCATATGTATCAAATAATACAAGTTACTAATGAAAAAAAATATTAATTTCACTTTTCTACTATCCGTTGACTGGTGCTTTGGTAAATATCATGCTAAACGTGAATGACTTCATACACGCTACCAAGTACTATACCTCAGGCACCTCTCAGATGGCATCTTTCAGTTTTGCTCTTCTGAATATCAAAGCTTATAGTCTGGTAGAGAAAGCAGCATGCATTGTAGCTAGAAAGAGAGAAAGGAGAGGAACATTAAAATTCAAAGCATACACAGCCTCAGCCTTAAAAGATCAATACTTTCATGACATGTAATTCAAAAGCAACTTTCTTTAATTCTTCCATTGCGAAAAGACATAACCAGTCAACTAAAGAGCTACAGACAGTCCAACATTTTGAACAGGTACATTACAATGAAGGTTAGTAGAATTGCTTCATATGAAGAACATTCAACATGAGCAGGCAATGCACGCTTGCAGCCCAGAAAGCCAACCGCATCCTCAGCTCCATCAGGAAAAGCATGGTCATCAGGTCCAGGGAGGTGATTCTGCCCCTCTATTCTGCTCTTGTGAGACCCCATCTGGAGTACTGTTTCCAGCTCTGGAGCTTCCAACGTAAGAAGGACTTGGACCAATTGGAGAGGATCCAGAGGAGGGCCACAAAGATGATCAGAGGGCTGGAGCACCTCTCCTATGAGGACAGGCTGAGAGAGTTGGGGCTGTTCAGCCTGGAAAGGAGAAGGCTCCGGGGAGACCTTATAGCAGCCTTCCAGTACCTCAAGGGGGCCTACAGGAAAGACGAGGAGAAACTCTTCAGCAGGGCCTGTTGTGATAGGACGCGAGGTAATAGTTTTAAGATAGAAGTGGTAGATTCAGATTAGATATTGGGGGGGGGGGGGGGGGAGGGAGGAGTTTACACTGAAGGTGGTGGAACACTAGAGCAGGTTGCCCAGAGAGGTGGTAGATGCCCTGCCCCTGGAAACATTCAAGGCTAGGTTGGACAGGGCTGTGAGCAATCTGATGTGGCTGGAGATGTCCCTGTCCTTGCAGGGGGGTTGGACTAGATGACCTTTGAAGGTCCCTTCCAACCCTAACTATTCTATGATTCTACTGTAGATACCCATGTGTGACCTATGCAACATTTAATTGATTGGATTAGGCTTTTAAGTTCAAACTTTGTATTCATCAGTATCAAAAGGAGAGACTCAACAGTTAACTTGACTGGTAAACAGAAAAGTTTTAACTAGATCCTTAAATAGCCTAAGTCCTACACCAGAACTGTTAATACAGAAATAGTACCTGTAACTACTACACCACTACAATATCCATATAAACATTAACATTACCCATACTGGCACAAAGAATGCTAGAGTAAAAATTCCTTACTCTACCACAGTTGTGAATATGGACAGCCAAATCAAAGGTTTGAACTCTGCTGTTTGGAGATAGAGTAGCCAGAAGCAACTCACCTCAGATATGCAGAATTCCTTATATCATAAATGAATATATTATTACTAGAAAATAGGAATATTACCTTAAGGAGGTGCCTGAGCATTCAGCTAAAATAAATGAGAACTTTTACAATAATCAAGCCTATGCAGATATACTTATCAGACATTCTGATGAAATGGGATAGGTAGCATATAAAATATATAATATATATTAAAAATATATTTATACAAAACACTTGCATAAGAATAAAGAACATAGCTTATTGGTTTTCTAGCCATTGTCCAAGTCTAAAGCAATCCACCTTGATGTCACATCTGAACAAAGTTACTTTTTTCAATCTCAGGGGATCAGAACTTAACACTTCCCTAAGAATGAATATAAAAAAGCCATTCTTCTCCTAGGAACAAATTACAGAATAGAAGAAAAACTCTCAGATGCCTTCAGACAGCTTGATGGCATTTTCAAAGGGGCTTTCATCAAGGTTTGCAAATGATCTCTAGCATACATCATCTTGTTTCTTCCATGTTGTTGGACTTATTTTCCTGCCACTCTACAATCAGATCCAGAGGCACCTCAAAACATGGGTCTAACTGGGCCCTGGAGTGCACACAGGCTACTAAGGATTTTATTTCTGTCCCTCTCATGATCCAGAGTCAGCACTACCAGAAATATAGCTCAATAAACTGTTAAGCTTCTGAATTCAATCACCCAGAATTTCAGCAGCCTAACCTAATTCCTACTTATCACAGCACTGCAGAAATCAGTATTTTTGTGATGATAAACTCATCTTAAAATAGTAGAGTTCAATTGACATTTTTATAAACGTGAGTAGAAAACTTTCTTCCCTGCCTTCTCCAATGTTCCAATTTTTTAAGTCAAGATATGTCCAACAGTTCTGATATTGCCAGCTGCAGGTAGGAAATCCTACACCAGCTAGAGACCGGTAGGGAAGAAATTAAAGCTTTCTCTGACCTTTTCAAGAGGTCCAAACTCTTTAGCCTACAAAAAAAAAAAAAAACAAAAAAAAAAAAAACCAAAAAAAAAACCAAAAAAAAAAAACACCCACACCCCAACAAATAGCAGTGAAAGCAAACAGAAGGGCCAAGATCTGGAGGGAAAAGTGTTCTTTCTAAAATAACATAAGGCATATGCTTCAAAGAACATCCGGACAGTCCAATACAGAGTTCAATGTTTTGCCCAGAAAAACCCTAAATTTTGCCATACATCCTTTCTCTTCCCAAGTGCCAGCGTAGCATGCGTCACTTTTTATATCTACATCATATATACAAAATACTATAACAGTGTGTAAATCATTTAATCACTACTGCACTGCTGTTTCAACAATACAGAATTACTTAACGCAGCTCAAAATTTGTAATAACTGGAAATTTAATTTTTTTTTTTTTAAGAGAATAAAAAGAGGTACTTTCACATGTTGCATGGATGTGCTGTGCCCCGACAGTTACAAAATTCTTTGTACCAAGAACTTTTATATCTTTTATATAGTTTACATGAAGAAGATGGATCCAGCTAACTGTCATTGGTACTTAAGGAAAGTCTTTGCATTAGAATGCTTAAGACATACTATTGTCTTTCTATTTAACTACTTTAATAATTAAATCGGTTTAAAAGATTAGTTTATAAATTTAAAGATAAGACTTTTGGTTTAAATGGAAAACTTTAATTCCACCTAAATCCTTCTGTTCTACTGAAATAGTCTATTATGCTGGAGATTAACAGGAAAAATATAGGGCAAACAGAAACCATTCACTAGATTTAAGGATTGAGAGACACGCTAAGTTTGGCATAAAGCATTTTTATTTTGCATATTATCTCTTTAAGACATTCATTTCTTATAAAGTTTATGATGAAGATCACTAACCTCTCATCCTACCGTATTTTACAACTAACTTTTATTTTCTTATTGTTTCATTAGTTTGTTGATAACCTAGAAAAGCACAAAAATTAAAAATTTGCAAATAAAAAAAAAACTTAGTAATGACTCAGTACTGAAAGACTATAACAATAATTTGCTGAGGAATGGGAGGAGACTAGTAGTTTTCCATGAAAACACAGTATATCTAGGGATTTCAAAGACAAGCAATGTAAGAAAATCATACTGTCCACGTAAATGATTACGTCCAACTAATACAAGACAGCGTTTGTTCTGGCAGCCTTACAAAATGTCAGAGTCTCTATACGTTTTTTTTTGTCTTAGTCTTACAATGCAGCAGAGTAAAAAGTAGGGTGGTTTTCATTCTCAGAAGATCTTGGAGCAGTGTGCCGCTCTGCTGCATCCATCACATAATGTCAGGCTATGCTTCCACTCTAATAAAAATCGGCAATGTAGAATTATTTGTTCAAAGATTGTTAAAAAACAGTATTTAAGCAAGCAGTATTTCTTCCCTTTATTTTTTAATTACAATATTGTTTTGCAAACACTAGACAAAATGGTTTGTTTCCAAAAAGTATCTACTGGCAGAATGTACGTGTCCTTTTTCAGAAAACTCTCGTTCATTTTAGTTAGTTTAATCGTGAAGAACCAATACCACATTCAAGGTTTGCACAGAATGCATCTAAGGCATTGAGAGAATTTCAGTTACACTTTCTCTCATAAAAAACTCAATGAGTTTTTTCCTTGTATTATATAGAAATTAATGGCAGGAAAAAAAGTATTGATGATACTACACGCCAACAAAATATGGATGACATTAAGGGGGGAGGTGAAGTAAAAAAAAAAAACAACCCAAACTTCACATTCAGTTAAGTTTACCACTGAAAATAATAAAATGTCACAAAATTCACTATTTTTTCCTCTGAAGGAACAAGCTTTTTTTTCCAGCTCACATATCAAATTTTATAGAGGACATAAGTCAGATCATCACAGAACTAATTAATTCTCTGCATAAACAGGCTCTGTATTTCAGATTTATAAGTTTGCCTAAGAAATATTTTTCCCCCCTCTAGTCATGCTTGCTTTGTCTTGCAAACTAGTAAAAACATATATTCATAATGGAAACTATAGTCTATTAATAATACCTGAAAATATGCAGCTTTTCTGCATAATTCAAGCTTCCATAAAATAAATATCATTTTGTCAGTTTCATCAATAATTTTCATATGGCTTCATGTAAAGAACAACTCAGTTACAATCATCCTCAATGTGAACTCACTTACAGAACATAAGTGTTATTTTTGTTAGTAAGTCAGAAATTAAGTGATTTGAAAATCACATTTTAAATGTGTTGTTCTTCTTACAAAAAGAAAATAGTGCTTGACAAGAAATGAGTTCTCTCTATTTTACTAAGGCAATTCTGTCTGAGGCAGCAGTTACTAAACTATCCCACTCCCCACAAGATGCTCACCCCTTTCCTATCCTCTGAGCCCCAGTCTGGGCTTAGGGAAAAGCAAGAGGTCTATTGCCTACCTAGAAGTCAGAAAACTCAATTTCAACGGAGCTGTAGAGATTACTTAACCACTGGCCCTTGGCTTTAGCAGTTTACAGAGGAAGGTCCTCTGCCACCTGGGCTGAGCTGCTCTTTCCATCCATCTGCTGCCCTCTTGGCTGCTTCCAGTTCTAGGTAATGCATTGTGCTGCTGTGAGAGAAATGAGACTGTGCCTTTTCCAGACATTTGGCAAGACTGACAAATTGTCATTTGAGAAAAATCAAAGTGATACACAGGCAGCTACCACTTCACAGAGTTCAGCTTAATACAATATTCGAGAGATATGGACAGATGCTTTTCTAGACAGAAAAGCTCCTCATGGCCAGTATTAGCCTTCTTTAAAAGGCAAGTCAGAAAGCTACACAGCAACCCATGCCCTTTCCCTCCCTAAAGGAAAAAGCGTAACCACTGCAACACAAAATTTGAGCCAAATATCTTCCAAACAGCTCACCATGATCCACATAGCTATCATACATAAATCTTCTCTGCAACCAGATGTGACATCCCTGCTCTCTTCTGATGATCCACATTTGGAGTGAGGTAGGAGAGCAGGCTACTGAGAACCCCTGGGGGTATCTTCCAGTGGAACAAAGCAGCTACTTCTTCACTTGCCACAACAGCACCTCCTGCTTCAGACCCACTCACAGTGACAGACATACTGGTGTGCCTTTCTGGGAAGATCTACGTTCTTCATCTCCTAATAAAGGATGTGGTGAGAAAGTTTGGGAACTGTGGAGTCCTTTACATGAGTACCATTTAAGAAAGCTTTCACAGAGTTAATCACAAATAAGCTTGCTGATCTTCTATTTACCACTAAACTTCACAGAATGGGACTGCATTATTTAAGTATTACTCTGCCTATAAACTCCTCTAGTGTGTGAGAAGCCCTCTAATTTCTCCTATAATTTTTTATTTTGAATTGGGAAAGCCATTCATTTATCTATTTCCACACTATCTAGAACAACATTGCCTATAAAGAAATCTACTTTAAATAAGCAATTTTAACACTCATTCAAACCAGCTAGCCAAACCCTGAGGATTTAAGTAAAAATTTTTATCTCATTTCACATATGTAGTGTTCAGTTATCTTCCTAAACAGAGGTTGTCTAACTTGTCAGTAATCATTGAAATTGTTGATTTGAAAAACTTCTCACTAAATTTGTTTTCTAAAAGTACAGATAATGTACCTTTCCAGTCGGCAGTACTTCATTTATATTTATATTTATACTCTTAAGTCTGACTCCAGTTATGCATGAAAATGGTGAATCAATACTCCTTTTCAAAATGTGTATTTTAACCGTTGGAAAACAATTTCACTGAAAACCACACTTATTCACTTTAAGTTAGAAGAAATAATAACATACACCAGATGTAAAGCAAACTAAAGGGATCACAAGCATCACATTACTCTTTCCTGCAGAAAAGTAAAATTTTGAACCAACTAGATATGTCATGAAGATAAAACATTTGGACTTGTGAAATGTTATCTTTCTTTGACAGCTTCAAATACCTGGTGTAAATTTGCTCTTTATTTAAAAGACTCTATTTAAAAAGAAAATGTAAGATTTAGAAATTATGAGAAGTATACTACATCTATTTCCTGCCAGAACAATTTCACAGCACATCCTGAAGGAGACTGTTACGGATGCAGAATAAGGCTGTTAAGATCTACCCGTGGCAATTTTCTGTCCTAGTTTAGGTACTTATTCATAGGAGCTTCTGGTTTTGTCTTTCAAGTACTCTGGTTTTAGTAAGTCAGAACAAATCATCTTCCCAAGCTGTACTTCACCTTCTCTCAGAATAAGAGCCTCTTCACAGAAAATAAAGGACAGCATTATCTTTGTTGTTTTGTTTTGGTTTTTGTTTTTTTTTTTTTTATCAGAGCTCTGCCAAATTAATCTGTCAAAAGGGAAACACTTGGAAACAGCTAAAAAACCAGTTTGATTGCAAACTTTTTCTTCTGAGCACATTAACACACTTCTCCCATATGCCTGGGAGATGCTATATTTTCCCCCTTTCATTAAGATCTTTGAGAATTGAAAGATTTTTCTCATTCCATACAAAAACGTTCAAGAATATCACAACTGTGAGGAAAACTCTGCCATTCCCCAATGTTGTCAGTGAAACCACAACTCGGCTCCACAGCAAGTTTCTCTTGTAATTGAGCACCTGAGTATAGTGACTTTCAAGAGAAAGTATTCATGATACTGAAAAAAAACTTGAACACACTTAGATTTAATGAAAACTACAATATCAAGTGAGTAAAAAATTGAAAACCTGGATTTGTTTGGAAAAATAGGAGTAAGTCAAAACAATGCAAAAAAATATTCAGCAAAATCAATAATAAAGTAAAAACAAAATAAGAAAAATCAAACTCTTACCCCTCTTCTGATTAGTTATCAACTAATCTCTTGTACACTGGAAAGGTCATCGCTATATTCAAGCCATGAGCTACAATCAATTAGAATCATGAAGTTTATTGTTTATCTCTACCAAATTATCATCCGACTTCACAAATCATGAAGATCTTAAACCACAGAAATAGAAAATAAAACCACAGAAGTAAGGATTGTCGTAGTTCAGCCCCAATCGGGACCAGACTACGCGGTCTCTCTCTCACTCCCCCCACTCTCCGAGAGAACAGGGGGAGATGATATAAGGAAAAAACGGCTCAAGGTTTGAGACAAGGACAGGGAGAAATCCTTAAAGTTACCGTCATGGGTACCTATTCATTTATTTCTAAAATTAGCAGGAGACTGAGACAGGGAACAAGATAACCTCCCCGCACCCCTCCCTCTTCCCGGGCTTAACATTATCTCTACTACCCTTCCTCCCCCCCACCTTCTTCGGGGGAAGAACTCATCACATTCCTCCTCTGCTCCATCCTGGGGTCCCTCCCACGGGCCACAGTCATTCGTGAAACTGCTCCGGCGTGGGTCATCTCTTCCACGGGGTGCAGTCCCTCCAGAACAGCTGCCCAAGCAGGCCCTCCACAGGCCACAGCCTCCTTCAGGCCTCCACCTGCCCTGGTGTGGGGTCCTCCACGGGCTGCAGGTGAACCTCTGCCCCTCCGTGGACCTCCATGGGCTGCAAGGGGACAAAATGCTCCACCATGGTCATCACCACAGGCTGCAGGGGAATCTTGGCCAGGAGCCATATTACTCCTCCCCCTCCTTCTTCACTGACCTTGGCATCTGCAGCTGTTCCTCACAACAGGCTGGCAGAGGCCTCTCAGGATCCTTTTTACATCTTTTTCCCTTCTCATCTCCTCTCCACTTCTTGCAGCTGGGCTGGGCCAAGTTGGGCCCAGTTGGCCGCCCGGCGGGAGGCCAGAGGTTGAGGCCTGCAAGGCCCACAAGGCTCGCGCCTCCCCCTCTCTGCCCCTGCTCAGCTGCTTCACATCTTCTCTCTCTCTTTTTCCCTGTTTTCCCCTTCTTAAATACGTTATCACGGGACATTCTGCTACCAATTGGCTTGGCCTTGGCCAGCAGCGGGTCCGCCCTAGGCCCAGCCGAGTCCACTGAACAAAGGGGAGCAACTTCTAGCAGTTTCCTACAGAAGCCACCACCTTAGGCCCCCCCCTTACTAAACAAAACCAGAACAATGATGCACAAGCAGAATCACTTCTTTATGGCTTTACTATCTTCTCTGTATCTGAATATATCAGTAGTTAGAATATTTTTTTCTGAAAAGGCATTCAGACAAAAAAAAATGCCATGTTTATGGTTATCTGTGTAAATTAAGACCTATTTTACCTACAATACCACTTGAGCAAGAGGTGGTTGCATTCTACCGATAAAGCCATATGCAGTTATGTAACTCAACGCAGTAGCATACTAACCACGAAAGCAAAAAGTCTTCTGTTCTGGAAACCACTCATTTGGAGTCTGATGACTTTCAAGAACACATTTGATACTATTTAACATTTTTCATTTTAAAAAAAGATCAGTTTTTGACAACTACAATAACATACCATTATGTACTATAAGCTTCGCTTTCCAGAGCCACTCAGTGTTGCTATCTTTTAAAGCTATAATTCTTTTGCCACCTGGCAAAAGAAGGTGGCCATTCCTTACACCTGACCCATGTGTCACTGTTAGGGAATGGTTGGGAGAACAATATTACAACTCATTTTCTCATCTTTCTGAAACTTGGGCAACAAATATGCAAAGCACTCTCAAAGTCAAGTATCTAAACCATACACTGAGTCCATAGTCATCGTAAGGGGATATGGTGAAAGCTCTACGGCATTTTAGTTTTAAGTTATACTACTGCTGGCATGAACCTAACTTGGCGGGGACCGCTCTTCCTGTGCACGTGCAGCCCCACTCGTAGCCTTGTTGCTGCCTTGCAGGGACCCATACTAACTCTTCAGTTATTTTGTCAAAGTTTGCTTTCAAGATTTTTCCTGTAGAGCTAAAGAAAAGAAAAGACAGGGTGACTTAAGTAGTTTGCAATTGAACTTTCATTTGGATTTTCATCAGATTTAAAAAAAAAATAAATACATAAATAAATAAACCAAACCACAATAAAAAGCCCACGTTATTTAAACTTAAGCATTTTTCTTCTGGGAAATTGGATACGTTTGCAAAATGTGGAAGGCTTCCCTAAATGAGGTCAAAATGTTTTATAGCGGACAGCAACAGAAATTTAACTAGAGAGATCATAATTCCCTCTCCTGCTAAGTTTAGAAACCAATACTGAAATGGACACTCAAGAGTGAGGTGTACTCTGAAATGCTGTCACCTTCATCAGGGCCTCACTCGGATAAGCCTTGGATTTATAACTGTCACAACCAGCAAGGTACTTTTATTGAACACAGCAATAGTTGGTTTCTAGGGTTGTAAGTGTCAAAAATGCTTGGGTGTGGTTTCAGCAAACACACACCTTCTAAGAATGACCTTCAGTAGCCACAGGGTGGCAGAACTATACTTCAAGATAACCTACACCTCCAGGACAATGACCAGACTATTTCAAGGAGTCTTTTTCCTCCCTCATAGCACAATTACAATAACATAAAATACTGTCTGTATGTTCAGTGGGGGTCTGATTCAGCACCAGGAATCAGAAAAAAGAAAAAAAGCCTGTACATAACAGCGCAACCAACTCGCAGTTCTCCAAATATCAGAGTATTACAACAGGACAGTAATAGGCCTCCATGTTTCTATTTTGACAATTTATTCATGTCATACAGTAACTGATCACAAAAATCTCTATCAACTACCTCGTATCATTTAATTAGCATGAAGTTTTTCACATATATTTACAGTCCAAAGGAAACTCTATACACTTCTTCATTGGAACTGGTAAATGTAGATAATTTCACCCATATTGATCCTCAAAAGAGAGGGAGCGCTTCACCAGTATTAGCAAATTTAACAGTGCCAGTGTGGTTCCATTACCTATATAGCCAGCTAGTCCACATCTGGTCTCCTGTGGCCTCCAAAATAGCATGGTCACATCTAAAGAACTAATTGGGAAAAGTCATTAACTCCCAAGCTATGCCTGAAAATGTTTTAGTAGAGCACTAAACGGCGTGCGTCAAGATCTTGCCAGAGACTGTTGCAATGGTCTACTGACAAGGATGTTTGATATCTGACAGTTTATTCAAGCTCTGGCCTGGAATGGTCCATGCAACGTTACTAGCACAAATGAGGCCTTTGAATTGCCGCATCAAACAAGGGTTGTGCAAGAACATCTGAAGTTCTAGCAAACTCCTAACATAGGAACCATCACAAGCTGTTTTATAAATGTGTTTTTCTCTATTTGTTATGTTTTGTTTTTCACAAATACATGGAAATGGGATGGAGGGGCAAGTGAGAAGGGTGGAAGAGATGTGGTCTAGTTATTAAGGAATATTTTAAAAAATTAAAATTTCAAATACATCATTGGAGATAGTTTCTTAATGTGTACACTACTAATGTAAAATATGCTTTGTACAAAGCTAAAGTTTCCAGTCAAGGACAGAACAGGGCATTCAGAATCTTCCTTTATTACAGAGCTTCTGGTTTCTCCACTTTTTTGGACAGAAAAAATAATCAGCCATTTAAATCATACACTGAAGTACAGAATTCTGCTGTGGAGGAATACAAGTTGCCTTCTAGTCTGCTGCAACATAACTGGCTTACCAAATATTCCTCTACTCTTCAATATAAGGAAACAAAGACAATTGCAAATACCTTGCTGCAGAGAGAACAGGGCATCAAAAGATTTCTGGCAGCTTTAAGTAAATTGGGTAGGGAGTCATTCATCTTGATGAAACAGATTTGGACGAGGACAAGTGGAAGATGACGAGAGGGAAAGAAGACAGAAAAGGAAACAAAAGATTATAAGGAGCAAGACCTGGAGACCAGGTAAGACAGCTGCAGTTGCTTCTTGGTTTTCCTCTTTTGCAAAGAGGGAGTGGAAACAGTGGAATAGCATACAATGCTAAAATCAGATCAGTATGTGGGCAAAATAGAGGAGAAGTCCTGGATTTGTCTACAGTGTGATCACAGGAAGAGAAGCTGTAGGTCAGCTAGGAATAATTCTAATCACTGGGCAAGAACGCTGAATGCTCAGTTCAGGAGTGAAAACTGAAAGGCACAGAGAGGAAACACAAAGAGCCAAGAGTAGGGAAGATCCTGGCCCAAAACCTTCATGTAACACAAAATCATCAGGTTTTGAAGAACACAATCAAATGAATCAATGTCTGTTAAAGCCCATTCCATCCAGATTTTATTATAGAAATGAAGACCACCAAGTTTTGCATCTTTTTTTTGTGGAGAAGCCTCTACAGAACATTTGCCTTCACTTTCTGCTGACTGGATTATTTCTGCTGTGCTGGATTATACTGAATAATACCTGATAGTTTATTCATGCAGCAGAGCTCAGTGCTAATGGTTCCAATTATGCTGTTGTTCCATGCAGTCAGTACAGCTCTCCTACATTTTTTTCTTTAGTTTACCTTTTAAAAGTGTTAAAAGGTTACAGGCTCACAAAGCTAAGAATGCTAGAAAAGGCTCCAATGCCCAAATTGAAGTTACCTATGATCATCTTCCTACAAGAAAAGGTATGGGTATTTCTAATTTCAACACTTTCTAACATGTGAATGTTTGATTAAAAAAAAAAAAAAAAGCAAAGTGAAATTCTTCTTATATGACATACCTTTTTAATAAAAATAAAGTCAATGAGGGGTAACAACATTAGGAATACACATAAACACTCCCTAGAGCCTTTTTTTGACACTTAGATTACACTGAAACTTCTATAAGCCTGGTTAACGCCATTCTAGCATTAACTCTTATTATGGTGATGTCTGTATTACTTTTGAGCTGCAAGCTGCTTTAAGTATAAAAGGAATTTTCACACATAGCTTTTCATACTGCTCACTCCTAACTGACTTACAAGTTTAAGTAGGGAAGACAGGATCTGAAGTTTGCTAGAGCTTTGAAATAGATCCATCTAATCTAAATATTTTCCTTACAACAAACTTAGAGTGATTAAAGCACTTCTATACTGAAAAGCCAGATTTGATTAAAACAAAGAGAGTTCTAGTTCGAAAGAGAAAATCCAAACTAATTAGATGACCAGAATAAATAAGACTTACAGACAAACCTATTTCTGGCCATTGTTTGTGTGGGTCAGAAGCAGGGGGAGAGAACAAAGAAGGCTGCTCATCTCCAAGTTTTATTACACGCTGCAATCAAGAAAGCCATAAACAGTGAAGTCTGCACAGTCATCTCCACTTTTTGGGATTATCCTCTATCAGTCACATAGAGCCTGACAGGCATCTGCTCCCTGCTCCTCTCATTGGTCTCTCACAGTATTGTCCCTTGCACTGAAAGTTCACAGCTCCTTGCTGCACTTCTCTTTTCCTGCCAGATCCATCTTTCAGGTGGAAGTTCTCCTTCCAGGATCATCAGCAGCACCAGGGTTGATCACCTAGGTCACCTTCCATCTGCCCCCCACACTAATCATATACTGTCTGTTCTGTAGTGGGAAGTCATTTAATTACCCTTCAATAGTAAGTGGAAGAAAGTTTCCCTCCAGAACTTTTTTCTCCTCCACCTTGTAGCAGACTATCCTGATTATTACTACTACATTTTTGAAACATGATACAGTTCAGAAAGACAATCTGACAGGGTTTACAAGACAGACCAACACTTGACTTTGTTTCTTTCCAGGAGAAAGAAACAGCTGTGAAATTTTGTAGAGGAGTCTTCTGGTATGAGTTATATATCTGTGAACATACTGACACTGTCACGGTTAAACATGCAGCAGTAACTGTAAAGATGGCTCATATATGTTGTAATTCTATGCTCATCTTTAAGAAGAAAGCTGTAAAGTCTTATTAGAGGTGAGGGAAAACGAGACAAATCATCTTCAATACTCTTTGCTGTATAGCAGTTACCATCTCAAAAAATTGTGACCTGGGGCACGCAAAATCTGAGCTTTAGAACTTGCACCAATACATCTACAACAGTAACTTCTTTTGGCTCCCTTTCTTTAAGGCTCTCAGCATACTTTAACTATATTCTTTTATTCCAAGTTTTCATTAAACCATCCAAAAGTTTGACTCAGAAAACACCAAGCACCATGGTTACAGATTAACAAAACATTAAGCCTATGTCATTCTGGAAGGACACTGGTTTCCCTAGCTACAGTCCCCCACTTGCTATCCCCAAGACAGATTATTTCTTCCAGCCCTTCATCCTTTTTTATATGACCTTCTGCAGACAGAAAACAAAACAAAACAAAAAATATTGTTTAGAAGAAAACAAAATTTCCATCATCTACACTATTTCATTACTGTAGATCACTTTATGTCTTTAATTCACTGTCTGTAACATTTACACAGTTACTGCTCTCTCTATAGCCTTAACTAGCTGAGCTGAAAAAGAACACAAATAAAGCCTGATCTGGGATGGGAAAAGCAGCATGGAAGAAGTTAGAGGGATTTTTTTGCACCCTGTAGTCAAGAATCTGCAGGACTTTCGCTATATACACAGGGCTGCACAAAGTTGTAAGTGGACAAAGGAAGCAAAACCAATTTAACAAAGACAGAAAAATTTCCTAGTTCACTTTTAACTCAGAATGGGTATCAAGTGACAGATTTACTAGGTGAACTAACTGTGAGCACAACCTGCTCACGTACATGAGCTTCTGAAGCATTTAGACAGTTGGGAACAGCGCAGTTCCCACCCACTGCCAGGGGAAGCTGTGGTTCACAGATCTGCTGGGAACACAAAGGAAAACATGAGGACACCTGAGCTCAGGAAAACAGCTGAATGCTCAAATTGATGGTAGAGTTAGTGCATTCCTTTCCTCCAAGGATTCATTTGCACAAGACATCTAGACTTCATACCAGCATATTTTATTTTTTTGAAAGAGGAGATTTCTTGTTTTCTCTTGTCCTTTGCTCAACATAAGATCCTCTTCTAACAGAGATTTTATTCCGCGTTCCAGATCAGCTACCTAGAAAATGTTCTGATGTTGACCACTGTCATTAATACATTAATGTCAATCCAGCAAATAACAATTCCTCTCAGAGTAGAAAGGACACACCAGGTAGGGAGGGGAGGTGACAGGAAATATAGTCTAAAAAGACTCATTTTGAGGCTGCATATGATGCATTTTATAGTGCGAGTCATGTCTTTGACAACATACTTAAAGAAACTCACTTTAAGATAATACCTTGTACTCCTGATCACTCTAATTAAGCTTATCATTTAGGTTACTAGAGAGACATTTGAGTTCTTGTTTCCAAACATGAAATTTCAATGTGCTCAACTCTTTTTCAGAGACAACTCCAGGATTAATAGTTAAAATCCTTTGGGTACACAGACAGATTGGATGGTTCAATGGATTTTTTGTTAAACTTGTATAAATTCCCAAGCCAGATCTGACTAACATTAGCTGTTTATACATTTGGCAGTCAAAAGACAGATCAATTATGATGACAGCTCTAGAAACTGCATCATCTTCTGTCACTTCTCAGTCAACAACCTCGTCTCAGTAATGGAAATGTGTAGAAGTACTCAGAGTGCAGACATATTCTAACTGGAGAGCTCTAAACAGATATATTTTGTATTAACTCTGCTTTTAAACTGACCAAACAAGAAGTACACTCAAATCTCCCATTTCCTTAATACTTGTGCACCAGCCTGTACGTGAAACTTGTATTACAGCCCTGTTTTCAAAACATCAATTCAACATTCTGGTTCCAGTTCCCAGGACAGAACCAGGTCTCCCTAATCCCTAGGACACCACCTTCATCACTGGATTACGGATATCTATTCGTACTCACTGTCCTTCTGACCCAAAGCCTGCATTCTTAGTGGGACAATAAACCACAACAGAAGAAGGGAAACAAGAATGTGTACCTAGTGCTGCCGCTAGTCTGATAGTTATTTTACTCTTTGTAGGAGGTGTGAGGAATGGTTTTGAATGCCCATCACAGCAAAGACAACTGAACTCAGATCCATTATTAGGCAAGTACTGCATTAACAGTTCTTAGATTATTAAAAAAACAAACCAACAACAACAAAAACAAAAAAAAAAAACCACACAAAAAAAACCCAAACCACCACCACAAAACACAAACAACCAGGAGAAGCTAAATTTAAAAAAAAAATAATTTTTTTTTTTTTTGGTGAAACAACTTGCTACTTAAATTCTTAAGGGCACTGTGAATATAGACACCTATGAAAAACTTCATAAGGCTACATCCTGTTCTTCCCTTCATATACAGGCAAACAACTTGTGGCTTGTTGAGAATCTTTGTTCTTAAGCATCTATCACTACCCAGACATTAAACTATGAAGCTTAACAAGTCTCTAGGGTTTGTGAATACCACTCTTAGAAGCATAAGATGATTTCTGGAGACAGTCCTAAATGCCTAACTGAAGTCTGTGAATTGCAAGCTCATCACTAGAAGTCCACTACATTTGAGAAAGCTAAACAGTACCAGACATAATTCCTTGTACACAACTGGAGCTCAGCTTTTACCAAGACAACATCTGTATACATGAAAATATAGAAGAAAAATTTAAAAGGCTGTAGGAGCACTTATTTGTAAAATAACACACATATGTTTAAAAATTACAATAGCAATAATTATGTTGTTAAGAAATCAGTAAATGCTACAAATAGCTACTGATAATACAAGTTAAAACATTGCTTCTTCCATAACTTAGTGAGCACAAATTAACACACAACATTCCATCTGAACACAAGAAAATACTTTTTACTGTGATGATGGTTGAACATCAGAACAGATTGGCTAGAGAGGTTGTGGAGTCTCCATTCCTGGAGATTTCAGAACACCTCTGGACACAGTACTGGACAATCTGCTTGAATAGCGGGTTTGATTAAATGATCTCAAGAGGTCCCTTCCAAGCTAGATGATTCTGTGTTTTGTGTGATTCTCTATGGTAGAGCTGAAAAGATTATGAATAAACTGTATGCATGCAAGAGCATATCAGCCCCATATGTCCTACTTATTCCACATCCCAATCATCTTGAAGAGATTTCATCTCTTAAAAGGAAACAGAAGAGGCAAAAAGGAGAAATTCCATCAAAACCATAGCAAATGCACATGCCTCCACATATCTTCAAATGTCCTGGCGCAGCACATTGATGAGTTGCAGTCTTTCCATTTATTACAACAGCCTAAGAATCCTTTGAACGCCTGCCTAGAATTAATACCAACCGAAAGCAAACAGACTAAGAATTTAAAAAAATATTCTGTAATAAGCAAGTGGGTTTTTTGTTTGTTTTTGTTTGTTTGTTTGTTTTTAAAAAAAAAGGACAGGAAAACTCAGTAGCAATTCTGGTGCAACTGCTGCTTGTATGAAATTTTATGATTATTTCACTTGATAAACAAAAATAATACTTTGTAAGCAATACATGCACACATTGATTTTTTTTTTTTTAAAATAAAGCTCAACTAAGACTTAAATTCAGTTTATAACAGACAGACATTTACTGTCATTTCAGATCCCCTACAGTAACTAAGACATCTCCCTGGGGAGATGCGAGATATGACACAGGACACACCAGACATCCAGTCTCTTCTGGATCAGTATCTCAAATGACCCATATTTAGGCAAGTAAATTGAGCCCTGATTGACTCCTGACAAAAAGCAAAAGAATTTGCTTAAGTTTCAGTTAGGGTATTTTCAATAAGTTCTTCAATAGATATCCATTACTCAAAAGGAACTCCAAACCTATAAAAGCACCTTGCATAAATGCCCAACAATCACAAAGATTTTTGCTTTTAAATGCAATGCTGTCAAGAGTCAGAAGTAAAGGGAACAAATTAGAATATTTCAGAATTAAGCCACACTAAGAAGCCTTCTTGAAAGACAGTTCTGCTAAGTACCATGTCTGGGGAAGTCTCAGCAAATAATGAGTATTTGGAAGTAAAAAACCTGAGTATCCATTAACTTCCACAAAATATATCATATCCTACTACTTATTTCAGGTCAAACCTTGCTGTTTTCAAATTCATCAATAATTTGGTCGAGGTCTTCAATGAGAATTAGACTAAATTCATAGTTTAACAGTCTACATTTTTGTGAATCTTTTTATTGTAATATTCCATAGCTTGCTAGTAGAAATGCTGCTGCATATTTAAAAAAAAAAAGTGAAATATGAATGCTAGATCAATCCTACAGATGCAGTTAGGCAATTTATGAAATGCCTAGCTATTGGCAAGCAGTTGTCCAAGGTTACATAAGTGTAAAGCATTCCCACTAGTGAAGAAAAAAGAAATTAAGTCTTTAACTAATCAGCCACTCATATTTTAATTATCTTCTTGCAATAAAAGGAGTGGAGTAATGGGAGGTAATATTAAACCTCTCCCCGTTACCTAGGATTTCAGCATGGAACAGGCCTTTGGGTTTGGATGAGAAGAACTGGAAAAGGCAACACGCAAGCCACAGCTGGACAAAGTGGGAATAGGTACAGTCCCTGGAGAAGATGCACTTCACTCAGCACCAACCAAATCAATGGTGTTGAATGTAAAGGCAACTTAGACAGTGGTTTCATTTTCCTGTAGGTATGCTCCAAGATGGGACACCTAGAGGCCATGCTGGACATCTCTATCAAAACCACACTGCCAGGCAGAGAAGGAATTCAAAAAACAAAGGAAATCCTGAATTACAAACAGGACAATAGTAGCCTATTACTGTTATTATCATATCCCAGAAAACAGTGAAGAGTTTCCTGGGTATGGTAACGCCAAAACTCTACAAGAGAGTCCTGAAGAGGTTTCTTCTCTCAAATCTTTTCTCCATGGACACATTTAAGGACAAAACAGCTCCTTCATCCCTAAAAATGTTACTGAAGTCCTTGGAGAAGCTCTGACTAGATTTGTAAGACCCACAATCTTTTTAACAGTTCATGGCATAGAGTTAACAGATTTGCATCCCACAGTCTTTTTTCATATAGATGATGGTTAGAGGTTTTTTTTGGCAGTGGGAAAGAATTTACATGAAACAACTAATTTCACTAGATCTTACACCGTTAACTGTCTTAACTGTGCACTTTATCTACAAGGTCTCACATCAGCATTTTTAATTATTTAAAACACATTAAATATTGCTGGTAACAGCATGATCAGAGAGTACCTTCTTAATAACCATTCTTGTTTGACTGTAAAGCATTTGATTCCAGCTGCTCTGAACTTTTAAACAAGCAAAAACAATGTTTGCTGACATAAAAGGGACAATCCACATCATAAATAAATGATGACCAAACTAAATTGCATATGTCCAACAAAACAATACTATTTTATACAGCTTTTTTAATATGCTAGGCACTTCATAAGCTTTAACAGAGTTAACTTGTTTGGGAGGAGTCGGAATTACTGTGTTTTACTATATTATTCTGACTTCTATGCTGTATCACAACACTAAGATTTCCTTTTATTTCAGTTACTTTTTCATTAGTTTTGATTCCCAGCCTCTAACCCACATGGAAGCTACCTACATTGCCTCTACATTTGGTCCACAGCAAATAATAAAATTTATCATTCCTAGTACATCACTAGAAGAATCAATGAGAGAGCATCACCACTAAAAGCAACAGACCTTCTAAATTAAAATTTGACACAGACTGATATACGAAGGGAAATGTCAACTCAGTCTCTATACCACTACAGAAAAGTTCAGGTAAAGGTAAGCAGTGGTCAGAAAACAAACACATTTTAAGGTGAGAAAAAGCCAAAATAAAGCTGTCATGGTGGTTTCCTCCTTTTTCATCAAATGTGTCTCCTGGAATCAAACTGTACCTGAAGCTTTCACTTCAAAGAATGAAGTTTATAGGTTTGGAGATTCCTGAGAGAAGCTTGAAAACATAATTTAACACTAGACACGACTTCTGATGGAAAGTGTCTGAATTCATTTAATTACTGATGTCTGGGAACTGACTTGCAGTGTTTGAATGCTTGAGGTCGGCAATGCTAAAATCAAAAGCCATTGAATGCCATTATATTAACAAGTGGAAGCTATTCATCAATGTCTTGAGCTGGGAACAGAGACGCACTGGCCCAAAAGGTGCTGCCTGGCATAAAGATGGCCTGAAGCGCACACTCATCCTCTCCAGTGACTAAGCCCAAGGATACTGGAGATAGATTCAAAGACTAAGCAGACAATTAAATGGCATTTGATTTCTCTCTTTACCAAATGCCACACACAAAAATCTGGATTTGAATCAGAGGATTTGCAGGGGACAGACTGCCCCTCACCTTGCCAATGAACTGAGCAGTTGTATTGCACATGATCCAGCACTCTAAGCACAAACTCGCTGCTTTTTTATGATCTTTGGATAGTAACATACTGAATACAGCCAAGAAGTTCAGGACTGCATCCAGACGACCCAAGTCACTATAACTAAACAAAGGGCTGACTTTTAGCTTTGGCCAGGTCTATTCACTTACCTGGCAACACTACAGGCATCCCTACCTAATCAGTAGACTGTTCTCTAAGAAATAAATAAATAATGAAAAAAAAAGGTCTGAAAGATCTCTCTCTACCTTTCAGTGCTTTAACTCTTAGATCTGACAATATTGCCAGTCAGTGAGCAAACTGTTGCATCACCACTGCAACTAGCCTTGCAGCATGCTGTCACGCAACTCTCACATTACATTTGAGAAACAAATGCAAGCTTTTACCTCTGTATTTATACTGATTCTGATAAGCAAAGAAAGGCTCTTCCCACCCACTTCCAGTAGAGAAAAACTACAGCCTAACTAAAAGCTATCTGATCTTAAGTATTTATAAAACTCCTTCAGTGAGTACTACTGGCAACACAAGCCTTCTCTGAGATGACTTGAAATCCAATGCAGCAATACTGCTGGGACTCAAGTCTTTGAAGTTCACTTCTCACAGTCAGACAACAAAATTTCTGAATCTGGATTGGAATTTACCAATCTGCAGTCCCTAGAGGATCATCAGCTCACTCGCAACCAACACAGCACAATGCAGAGGCTTGCAGAGACATCCAAGTAGTTTCTTAAGATGTTACCCACACAAACCACTGTACTAACAATACTGCTCCTATAGGTTCTGCTACTTTGTTCAGAGCTAAGTGAGTATTTCTACACAGCACAGTCAACCTGTATGTCCTAATGATATGTTTATATGGAAAGTTTCATCCTTCCTGTAAAACAGATTAAATTTATTTTTCCTACCATCATAGTCACAAAAGCATTTGATCTGTGGTTCCAATTTGCCAGCCTACATGGTTCCAGAGCCACCATACAATAAATTTTCTGTGAAGATCCCAAGATTGCTTAAGAGATGTTTCTGCTCCACACAGGGAATAACTAAGAAAAAGATGCAGCTTCAAGCATGATTTTTATTATCACTTCATCAGCTCCATTTCTAGTCAGTCTACCCTTAAAAGACAAGGCTAGAGACTTTCTTTGGGGCACAGATGTGGCTACATGAAAACAGCCAATATGAGCTATTAGTAATGTTTGAGTATCTTAACAACTCAGTATCGGTATAAAGTAAAACGGAATATTGATTTGGAGATTTGGTGCCACTTAACAATTCCCACTTAAAAAAAACCAAAACAAAACAAAACCAAACCACCTTGATCCATCCTTCAGCTGGTCAACTAGAAATACTCTGCTCATCTGAATATTGCCTAGCTATCACTTTGTACAGTAGTGTTAGACTAACAAATGACAAGAACATAAAATAATAAGGAAAATAATGTAAACATGGTAGGTAATAATACCACTAATTTTAAGTATTAAAAGAGCAGCTCTCCTTGTATGAAAAATTTTCTTAGGGGAAAGGATTCTTTGCTTTAGCTAACTGCAACATTGTAAGCGACTGCAAGATTGTAACACACAGAAACAGGTATGAAATGTTCTTGGAAATACCTTGGGAAGATTCAGAAGACTTCTAGAGGTCTTGAATGCGGTACATGCAGAAGATTTTCACCCTTCTCTGAGGCCAGAGTTGGTAAAAATCATTGCCTTTGGCTTTCCAAGATCTTCTAAAGACTGAAAACAGGAAAACACTAAATGTTACTAAAATTTGTCCCAGGTTTGCAAACAATGGTTTTCAGTATTTGAAAACAAACTTCCTTCTTTTTGTGCAGAGTCTCTTTTGCTTTTGTAAACCATGAGTAACAGCCCATCCTTATTTGTTTTCAGTTTCTCACAGAACCAGTTTGTTATGATTGCTCTCTCCTACACAAAAGCTGGTCAGGATTTCCAAACACCCTTCTGTTTATTTATGGCAAGCTGCAGTAAAAAAAAAATTGCATACTCCAATTCAGTGAAATAATCTGGTAAATAAAAACACTGATTTAACACCTTTTACCCCCTACTATATGAAAGAAAACTAAGCACTTACAGTCAACATGTCTTTCTCTAGTCTGCGTATATGTATCAAAGCGAAAAGCACCTGGTTGCTGTTGCCTCAAGATACAAGTACAAGTTGATCAGCAACAGTGCCTTCTGTACTTCCTTCTCTTGCTTGATCTGGCTTAAGAGTGCACAGAGGCTTCAGTGGGGTTGCTTTTTAATTTTTAGGGGGTTCGGGTTTTTTTCCCTTAAACCTTTAAGAGGCATGCTGGTGATCCAGTCCACAGTACACCTCCACAAACAGTGATGCCAGCAAAACACAATAGTAATAAACTGCAGCAGGAGGGCACAGGGATCATGAGTACCTCAAGCCAGTATTGCTGGAGAACATCTTGTATCAAACCACGTGTCATGGTTTAGCCCTACTCAGCAGCTAAAATACCACACAGTTGCTCACTCCCCCCTCACCGCCCCCTCGCAGTGGGACAGGGAGAAGAATTAGTAAAGAAAAGAAGGCAAAACTCCTCACTTATATACTGAGCATGATGTCACATGGGATGGAATAGTCCTTTGGCCAATTTGGGTACACTGTCCCAGCTGTTGGCTGATTAGTAACCTATCCCAGCTGTGTCCCCCAGCCACAGGTGCCACCAGCTCCAGTTCCTCTCCTAGCTGAGGTGAAAATTAACTCCATCCTAGTCAGAACCAAGATACCATGAAAGAAAGGCAAGGAGAGATTGGTCCACAACTTTTACTCAGCTGCAATCCACCTATCCAGCTGAGGCACGTAAGAGATCGTAAATCTATTAGATTGAATTTTGTGATAGAGTCTGTTTCTTCTGACAGTTTCTGAATGTGTATATCATACAGATAAACAGATGAAAAATAATCTTAACTAAGAATGGATAGAGGGGCTTTTTTTTTCCTTCCAAATAAAAGCTTCTGAATTTACAGCTTAAGATTTTCTCCAACCTGTTTCCACCCTCCCTTGTCTGAGACACAACCTTTCCTTATTTGGAGAAAAGCCTCTGTTTCAAGGAAAAACTCCTAAAAAGAGGATCTTAAATAATTTTTAATCTTGATTTTTAATTACGATCAGATACAGAATTAGAAAAGAAATAGACAAGTATTTACACTTCTGTGTCTGCTCCATGCCTAAACAAAACAAACACTTCTATTCAAAAGCCTTGTGCATTTTTCCTCCCTCCCACAGACTGTATCAACTGGCTCAGAAAAAAAAAAACAAAACCTAAACAACAAAACCCCATCTTTCACCTCTCTCATATCTTTACATCACCCTAGCTACACTACTACTTTTTCTTTTTTTCCTCCCCCTTTCTCCTCCTTTTAAGTGTTCAGGGCTTGGTCTGGTTTGCTATGGGCTACTTGATAATCACACAGTAATCTCTCTCCCTACCCCGGCCAAAGAGTAAATAAGCCAGAAAATAAAGATGCAGCCCACCAAAATTCATTCCTTGGGTTTCCAGCAACAGTTTTCAATATTCATAGAATACAGACCAATGACAGGATAGAATGTAGAAACATAACGTGTGATTCACTGAAGCAATCTATGTCGTTGAAGATGCTTCCACTCCCCCTTCCCTGTATAACACACGCTCTGCCACAAATTATTGCCCCGGAGCACCAGCAACACTTGCGTTGTCACTGTCCCATTGGCATTATGGTGCAAACCCATACTGACATCTCATGACAGTGCCTATAATCAGACAAAATGCAGGCACATGCTCTACTCCACCCGCTCTGCTACATGAGCAGAGGGAAGTGTAAAGCTGGAAGTGTTTATCACAAATTACAAGGCTCAGCTATTAGAGCCTTAATTCTCTTCACTTGTCCAGCAACATTACTAAAAAAAAAAATAAAATCAAATCAATGCAAGTCCACAGTGCAAGAGCTACTTCTAATTAGGAAACACAGTAAATGCAAATGGCCTGTCTAGCAGCTTTCCTCTCTTTAAGGTAGTTTTGAGTTGTACTATGCTAGATGTGGAAGCCTGCGGAAATATGAACAGCTGCAAGAAGTATAAAGTACACTAGATTTGTGCATGACTTGTTCTCATCTTCACTGAGTCCCTACTGCCATTTGAATCCAAGGATCTAGAGCGTGGAATCTGACCCCATAAAGCACCTAACAAAATGGACCCGATTAAAAGGTCTTAAACAAAATTAATGACCTTAATTTAAAAAAAAAAAAAAGCAAACAAACAAACAAAACAATCTAACGGCATGCTTCAAATTGAGTCTATACTTGAGTCTCCAGACACAGTGGTAGAAGAGAACTTCATGTATTAGAAAGCCAGACCCATCTACAGAAACATTTTGGAATTTGACTTGCTTTCTGTAAAGCTGAATTCCTACTTCTGTTTCACCTCCATTCATAGTTATCCTCCCTAAGTAAGCAAACAAAGCACATCCAGCCCTCTTATTTACATTTCAGCAACTCCTACGTTTTCACACCTCTCTGGTTCTGTTTTGAGGATGGAGCACATACATGAAAAGTAAATGCACAAGATTTCGTAGTTGTATTGCATCATTCAATTTCCTACGCACTTTCCCAACTAGCAAATACAGCAGCTGCATTTGTATGCAAAAGTCACCACGGGTTGCAAGAGAGGCAGAGTGTATTTTAATGTAATCTCACTGAGGATGCAAAGCTCAGCGCAGCAGGGGAATGGCACACTCTCCAGTGCACCCTGCCGTCCTGATGCACTAAGACCCTGCCAGAAAGGAGCTCTCTGTTCCCTTCCAGTTTGTTTGCCTGTGATTTCTACTAAAGGAGAAAAAGAAAAAAAAAATGTAGTTCAGTTAAGTAATACACCAAACCTATAAAAGTTATCCCCACTAAAGAAGTTCAATGCTTCAGTTCAGCTTTTAGCTCTTGAGATCTCTATTTTGATCTCCACAGTTCACTGAAGTCTAAGTCCTAGTTCTGTTCTGAAAACATCACTTCAGTTCTTTTTCTTTTGTTTTATGCAACTAAAATAAAGGTCACTTTGACTGAAATAGGACTTCCAAAACAAAGTCTAACACAGAAAAGAGAAAAAACACGTGAAAGATTTATCCTCTCAAAGGGAGAACCTTTTGATGGTCTATTATTACCTTACAGATATAATTTTAAAATCTGTATTAGATCAGAAAAAAAAATATTATTCAAAGCCACTCTCTTTAGGTATTGGAAAAAAGGTTAATACCAATTTTAGTGAATTTCAAAAACAAACCGGGGAAAAATGCATTCTACATGTCCCGATGACGTTTCTTCAGCCACAGGTTTTCATCTGTTCTGTCTTGATAAGCCAGGTGGAGTCCCAGTTTGGCTTACAAAGGGCAGCAGCCCTTTCACTTTATTTAACCTGAAATGAAACTTGATGGGAAATGTTTCAGACATAATAAGGCTATAAGCTTGCTCACATCCACTTCAAAATTCATTTTAATATAAGCAATGTTGTTTTCACTTAACCATTTATTTTTGGTTTTTTGTTTTTTTTTTTTTTAAGGAAAAAACATGCAGGTCAGAAATCAAGTCTTATCAACATTGTAAAAATGGACCTCAACCACTCTTAGATAAGATAACTTCAAAACAAAAGCCTCCTGTTATCCAAACTAGGAATGTGAGGATTTTTTTTCAAGCATATTGTCACTGAAGAGTAGAATAAAAGGCTATTCTAGAGCCACAAAAGGTTAGAAAATTTGAAGATGTTAAAGTTTAGACTATCAGGGGAAAAAATACACATACACATTTTTAAGATACATCCAAAGGAACTACAGCACTCAGGAAAAACACAACAGTAAATTAGACTGCAACATCACATCTACTACACTGTCAAAACCCACCACTATACATATAATTCCTGTCAGGAAAAATGAAGACAGATTGTTGCTGAAAAAGACACTCTTCAGAACAACCCTAACCTTTAAGCACTGATGAATCAAAATATTTACAACATTTATCCCCCTATGAAGCTCATTCTCTACAATTAAAGTTCTTCTCAATTACTGCAGCATATTGCTACAGAAATTTTGGCAGAACACATTCTCAATTTACATAATTGTTCAGAGTAGGTACCTAACTTAGAGAAAAATCATACATTTTCAAGTATTATTGATGTTCTGAAGCCTCCAATTTGTTTTACTCATAACCATTTACACATTTTGTTGCTTTCTTGGCACAGAGAGATCTCCAACTGCTGCTATCAAAGTCAGTAGCTTTGCATTGGCAAGAGTGTCAATGGAATTGGCATGGCATTCACTACCGGGACTTTTTTTGAAGTCCTACCTTTCATTTCTCAAGCTAACCGAGAGACATATTTTGAAGTTAGCAATGTAGGTAGGTATAAAGACCCATCAGTACTACCTCAGTATCTGCCCTTGGAGTGACTGAGCTGTCCACAGACAGTCTGGAGCACAACTGGTACTCTAGTTCAGCTGCCTCGTGTGTGCAAAACCTCTTCCAAAGAAAGGAAGCCAAACAGTGCTGGTCCATAGAAAGGCTGCTAAGGGACTTCAGCATCACAGCTTAGCTTTGTCCAAGTTTTTCTATAGCTAAAAGGGCCACTAAAATACCAATCTGATAAAATCTTGAAAAACATTTTTCCAATTCCACTCTTGGCCAGGTAACTCAGCAGTCAATAGTGCAAAGTTCCTCCATGTGTGCTGGAAATCACAAAGACTGTGGCCTAGGACACAGACTAGCACCTGCCGAGAACATGCTGCAGCTCCTTTCTGGGAGGCCTACATTAGCTATTTCCTTGCCTATAAAGGCTAGGCAGATTCCAGGTGGTCAGTCCATGTGGGAACACCTTGAACCAGGATTTTCAAAGCTTTCCTAGTCTCCCAAATTGCCAAGATCCATCATCATTGCTTCATTTTCTTCTCTTGAAACTACCTACCAGAGTTGCCTCTTTTCCCTGGAATTTCTTCATGGACTCAGCAGGAACACTCCTCAACAAATTCTAAGTATGTTTCATCTCAAATTGAAGACACTAACTGTTTAAAGCCCAAAACTGAATCAGATGCAAATCCCACCCATACGCCAGCATACAAAAAAAAAAAAAAAGAATTGTTTGAAAAAGAAAAAACAAACTGTGAAAAGTATCCGTTCTTTACTTTTCTTCAGAGATCAGAATTTGATCGTAAAATTTCAAAAATCCCCCCTGAAATAAAGTTAGTAAAAGCCTATAATATAAATGATACAATCACATAACCTTTCAAATGGGTAAGCACATAAAATGACAGAACTAACATCAGACCTCACTGGATTTCATAAGTTGTCAAAAGGCCAAAGTCAGAACACAAAGAAGTGAAGAATTGGAAATTGTTTTGCCAAAGATTCTACAAGTGATTGGCTATTTAGTATAGCTCTCAGGTAAGCCAAGAAACTGGGGGGATATACCACCACAACTGGTTAGTAATTTTTTGAGGAGACTAAATAAATAGATTTTTAAAAATCAGGCTCCTAAAAATATGTTTGGAAAACCTCTATAATTTTCAGCCTTCTGGCACTGCTTCTCTGAACTATCTCCAAAGAAGTGAGGTACAAAAATTCAAACACGACATTTTTTTTTCTCTCTTCTTTCCCAATCAGTTCTGGAGTAATTGAAGTCCTCAGAGTACAAGACACACTGACAAATGCCATACGAAAGTCCTAGATGGATGAGAAATATGAAGGATAATTTCTTACACTAAAAAGAATTAAAATGAGACAACTACATGCTTGCTGTAGGTGAGCACAATTATAGTGGATGACATTTGGTAAGTTTCTCCTGATAAGACTGTCAACTGTTCTCACCCAAGTGTTTAAATTAATTTCATTTTTCACTTCATCCAATTCCCATTTCTAGTCAAATTTATAATCATCACTGTCCCATACTAGCGTGGCATTAAATTACTGTCATTCTTGGCCATTAAGTCAATCATATTCTAGGCAGCAGAGATGGTCAAAACCACCACAGCAGCACCATGAATTTCACATTGAACACATTCCTTTTTGCTGTGTTGTAGAAGCTGATCATCAGTGTCAGAAGCTACATTATATCAATTTCTGATTTTTCAGGCAGAAGCAACACATTCTGAATCAAAAATAGAGATAACAAGAAAGTGTTGGTTTTTTTTACAAACAAACACTACATTTTCTCTGGCCAGATCCTGCTCACTTTACTTTGCAAGTACTCACGGAATAACAGGCCCACGCAAGCCTAAATTTCCATGTGCTACCGATGTTTCAACCATACTTCTCCTTTACTGTAAACTGCAAATGTATTATGTATTGCTCCCCTTAATAGAAAAAGAACGGTCACAGGGGAAGGGGGGGAACAACCCACGACCCCCAAAAACACCTTCCCCTGATGTTACTTGAATTTCTTTATGTGTTCAAACTCAAATCCTGAGCCACCAATACACAGACTTTTGAACAGGAGCTGCCATCTCAAACAGAGCATTCATGTCCTTCTTGTGGAGAAGATAGACTCAAATAAGATTGCAGCTCAACTAGAAGATCCCAGGGAATCTTAAGCTTGTTGTTCAAGGCAGGATTCTATATTTTCTGTTCAGGGCTAATTTGAAGTTCAGTCACTTCCAAATTTGCTTTCAAAAAATATCTCCAGAAATTTAATGTCTGTATAGTCATCTTTACTTTTAAAATATCACATGGTTTTCTAACAGTAAAGACGATGCTTAATCTCATATTCTGTGTGGTTCATATAACATGCTGATCTACAAAGCGTTAAATAAACAACACCTCACTTTCCACATTAAAATTCCCTTCCCTAAAAGCACTTGCTCTCCTTGGAAATGAATGTAAGATATACCCGCAAATCTAACTGGATCGCTTCCAAAGAAAACCTGATGTGACTTCTTCTGCCTTTAAATATTGGAAGTAGTATTTTCCCTATATCCGTCAACTCAATAGCTGCCCAAATGCATATTTTCTTCATGCATGCTTATACAGGAAGAAATAGGAACTTCTGCTGCTCATATGCACAAAAAAAAAAAAAAAAATCACAATCCTAATGACATTTTTTATAAACATTGTAAGCATCTAAAAAAAAAAAAAAAAAAACAAAAACTTATGCTTAAGAGTCATTAATTGGTGTGACTACATTATTTTTAGCGTCCTACCAAAGCAAGAACTTATTATTCTCTAACAGTTTCTCACCGTACCCATATCTAGCCTAGTACTTCACACATAATAACTGCAAAGTGCTTTACAGATACTGTCAAATTACTCACAATCTGAAAAGCAGACAAAAGATGAAAGAGTTTTTCTGGAATACTTTTAAAGTCAAGTAAAAATTTCTCTCTAGTCATTTGTAAACTTGAACAGAAAAGAGAGATCTGACAGAGCAGCTACATACCAGTAGATTTTTAAGCATCTTTGGTATCTATATTATTTGTTCAGTGCATCACTGGATTTCTGCAGGCTCTGGTTAAACAGTAAACTTGTTTTTTGGATGAAAACTCTAAACAATTGTTCAACATCCCTCGGAGGCCTTTACCCTGCCAACTACCTCATGCAGGCAGATCCCAGAATCAATAGGAATTGGCAAGGCTACAGTAATTCTTTACCCCAGCACTGCGGCCTCTGGGTCTACTCCTGATCTTTTCACAACCGGATGAATGTCACCATTAACGTTGACAGAAGTAAGACGAACCCCAACTTGCTTCTGAAACATTTGTGAGATATACTCCAATCCCTACAAAACCAGACAAATTTAAAACAAGCTTTAAAAAAAAAAAAAAAAAAAAGTATTCGGGCTATTTGCTAAGATCAACGTCAGTGGTTTATCTCACCACACTAGGTTTTAAACCATAGCTCCAATTCTCTCACATCTTATTATAGCGTATGCTGCCAAGTATACTGTTTCCCAGTGTTTGTGTGTGACGGTTACGTACATCAACTTGTCAGTTGGACTCTGCCAGAGACCATACAGACAAGGTGGCTTCGCTCCGCAGACTGAATTCACCCTCCATCCCTGCCCAGGCAGACTGGCAGCAACGAGTCATCTGCAACCCACAGCATCGCAGGAATCCGTGATTTTTTTTTTTTATTTTTTTTTTTTTTAGAATTGCTCCAGATTGACCAATAAGGAAATTCAGTGCTGAGAAGTAAATCTTTCCCCACCCTGAGCTAGGTATTTAGCCACCTGAGCCGTACCTTTTCAGTTCCCAGGGCTGCAGATTTAATCTTCCAGCAATCAAGGTGCCCAGCTCCCTCTCAGCTGGCAGCTCTCGCTTATTTAAACAGCGGAGAGGAGCAAAAGCTTGGTTTTGTCACCCAAACGAGTAGCTTCAAGTCTGGATACAACAAGAGAACTGCTCCTACTGAGTAAGGAGACGCGTTTCAGCGCCCGTTTCGAGGCAGCAGAGCCATGTTTTAAGAAACCGCCACAAACCGAGCACTTTGGAAGGAGCGGGACCCTCCACCTTGGAGGCTGGCGGGACCCTTCACCCCCTCCCCGGGCTCCGGTTCGTCCTTCCGCCCCCGCCGCCTCCTACGCCGGAGTTGAGCCGAGGGCCGGCGGGACCGCTGAGGCGAGCTCCGGCCGTTACCCCAACGGTCGGAGCTGTCGTTTGAACCGTTCCCCTGGTAACGCGGACAACCCCCCCTTCCCCGTCAACCCCCCACTCCAGGCAGCGGTGCTGAAAGGCCGGGGCAAGGCGGGGGGCCGCCGCCGGCCGCCCCGCGCCTTGTCCCGCTGCTCCGCTTAGATAACGGCGGTGACACCGCCTCAGGCCCGGCCGCTCAGCTCACCTCGCAGCAGGTGCCACCCTCCCGCCCCGCTCCGACGAAGAAGCTCCCGCACAGCAAACCCGCCGTCCCAGCTGTTTCGACTCTGGTGCCGGAGCGGGAGGAGCTTCCCTTCCCCGCCCCGCCCAATGCGCAGCGGAGGCCCGGCGCGGCAGGGCCGCACCTGCCGCGGAGGAGGGGGCAGGGCCTGGGTCACGGCCACGGGATCGTGTCGCCGGTTACCGGTCACTCTTGAGGCGTTGCAGGGCCGCCGACGTCCACCGTGCCCCCGGGAGGTGGTGGCCGCTGGCAGCGCCCCGGGTTTCCCGCCCGCCGGGGCCGCGGCCCTGCGGGAGGGCTGGGGGGGGGGGGGGCGAAGGCCTTGGTCGAGCCATTGGCAGTAGCGAGAAGTTTGTGGGCACAGCACCTGAGAGGCGGCATCGCCCACGGGAACGGCGGGGTCGGGAGGGCCGTCAGCCGCGGGGAGTGGGGAAGGAGGATTTTAGGACAAGAAATATGGCTGGAAAGAGAGAGAGATCTCCAGAAGGACAGGCCCACTGCAGGGTCAGGGCCTGAGTGCTGCATCTAGGATATTAAAGCATCAGTGCTTTATTATCCTATTAAGGATTTTGACGTCGCTTTTTAAAAACCTTATTGCAAGTGTGAGGAGGGACACCCCTCTGAGTTAAAACTGCTGCACACAGGCACGCCGCAGCCGTGTATTTTTCCAGATGCTGTCTTTGCAGGGACACAGTACCCGGCTTTGCAATGAGTCTTAGTAACAGCGCTTTTCTTTCAACCTCGCCTCATGGAACTGTGGGGAGGTGGGAGCTTTTCTTCCCCCACCCTCTAACTGATCCCATGGTGGTGAAGAACATTCAGGAGTATTAGAAATCTAATGATTAGTGAGCCACTTATATAATTTAGTATGACTGGACAGTGCTGTAATATATAGGAGGAAATACTATTTTGAGAATTGCTTGAAGCAGCTTTATTTTTGAGCAGAGTCCACACCTTGCTTCTGTATTTTCTTGGGACTCACTCCCTAACTGATTTGTACATTTAATACAAAACCAGTAGATCCCCAAAATCTCTGCCTCCATCTCAAATATATCTCCATATTAAATTTTACATATGTGCCACATCAGAGGAGTTCAAGCCTTTTTCAGATGACAATTCCCTAAAACATTTTTCAGAGTGTGAGTCCTTACTTAAGCCTACTGGCCCGTGAGTTGTGCTGCTTTAAGGTATCCACAAAAGCCATCTAGAAATACCACAATTCCTCATCTGCGGAGGAAACAGTTAAAACTGGAAAGCAAATGGAGAGAGTGCACAGCACCAGGTGCAGTATATGGTGTCTTTTGTGGAGTGATGCAAAGCTTCTCCAATGTAAGTTTCAAGCAGATTGGTGCCGATGCAGTGCAAGACTAGGCAGATGTCAATTTCTGTTTCAACACAGAGGCATAAAAGACAGGGCCATCGCTTCGTATCAGGGCCAGTTAACTCATGTGCAACACAAAACTGTTGTGGCCACATTACCTTTTATTCCAGGGCTATTTTGATCAGTGTTAGCTTAAACATTTCCACATCTTGCTGCACCACACAGTGTGGACATCACAAGGCAAGTGATGAGAAGAGTCTCCCTATACTTGGACACTTCTGAGCCACTGTAACTAGAAATCTCTCAGGAACTAGAATGTGGAGTTGTAGGAAGTGCAGCACCAGTGGCTGAGGTGAGCAGAATGTGAGCAGCGACCAGCTGGCTGGAGTTTGAGGGGCTGCAAAAGCACTGAGGGCCAGCCAGTGGTTTGCCTCTTTCCCTGGCAGATTGGCCCTGAAACCCAGCATGGCTTCCTTGAGCTTCCAGGGAAGTGTCTACACAAAGAACGTGAAGGGCAAGAACATCCAGGTGGTGGTGCGGTGCAGGCCTTTTCATGCCTCACGATGTAAAGCAAGTGCCTATGCATTTGTAGACTGTGATCAAGCAAGAGCAGAAGTTAGGGTCTGCACTGGAGGATTCACAGACAACTGATACGTACAGGATGTTGTGTGTCACATTTTGGATTGTTCTTACGGGTAGAACTGTACAGTGATCATTTATGGCCAAACTGTAAATGGAAAGAGCTTCGCAATTTAAGGGGAGCCCCAATCAAGAACATGCTTGGGAAGAGAATTTGCTAACAGGTATAATACATTGTATCAAATATTAGAAAAACTCACAGAGATTGATACTGAATTTTTTTTTGTAAAAGTCTCTCTTCTGGAAATCTATATTGAAGAGCTTTTTGATCTTCTGAATCCTATTTCCAATGTTGGAGGAGGACTGCAGATATTTGATGATCTCATAAACAAGACAGGTGTAAATGTGAAAGGCTTGGAAGAAATACCTGTATTCAACAAAAATTAAGCCTACCAAATCTTGGAAAGAAGTGCAGCAAAAAGAACTCCTGCAGCTACTTACATGGGAGCTTGTTAGAACTGGGAAGATAAACTTGGTTGATCTTGCAGGAAGTGAAAACACTTCGATTTGGGGCAGTTGATGAAAGAGCTTGTGAAGCTGGAAATACCAAGCAGTCCGTTCTGACTGGAGAAAGAGCTATTTCTGTTCTTGTGGAAGGAGACACAGAGAATCTTAATTTACAAGAATCATTCAAGACTCTCCTGCAGAACAACCAAGAACATCAATAATTATCACAGTTTCTCACACAATTGTAAATCTTGAGGAAACATTGAATACACTGAAGTATGCTCACAGAGCAAAGAACATAATGAAGCCTGAAATTAACCAGTAGCTGCTCAAAGGAGCTGCTACTAAGGAAGACACTGAAGAGGCTGAGCATCTAAAAGGAGACCTTGCTGCTACACAAGAGTAAAATAGAGTCTGTAGTTTCATTGAAAATTCATAAAGCCCTCAAAGGAAAGCTGACAGTTCAGGAACACCAAGTTGCAGAGTATATTGACATAATCGGTGCTGTGGAAGAAAAAGTGAAAACAATCACTAACCCATTCACAATTGATAAAAGCAAACCTTAACAACAAAAACGACAAGGTAAAGGAACTGAAAGAAGCACAGACAGATCTGCAAGATACCAAGGTTTCTCTGGCTGAGAAAGAATATCTGGTTTCAGTTTTGGAAAATAAAGACAAGACACAGCTAGCCATTTGTTTCGTACTGTTAGTACAAAAGATGTATCTATACAAAACTGGGTCTTAAGAAGGCTGTTGATCAACACAATGCTACCACCCAAATGCATTTGTAGGAGAAATTAATGTTCTGTTCAACAAAATACAAGATTCAGTTAGTGAGAACAGTCTGAAGTAGCAACGGATGTTCACAGCTTATGCATATTTTATAGGTGGTTTCCTATCTACCATTTGTTCAGCAGCTAATATAGTTGCATTAGTTGCATCATTGTCTTTTGCCTCTGTTACAAAATGGCTCACCATTGAACTTTCTTATATGTCTGAAAAAAATATTACAAAATAAGACTCTGCCATTTGCTAGTAAAGCTGATCTGTTGAGGTTGACTGACATGTATGTGAATTAGGAAGAGCATTAAATATCTTGACATCAATGGTGGAAATTGTCCCGGAACTGAACTGTCAGTTTCAGAATAACACGAGGAAATGTTCTGCTGTGGCTGATGAGATGGAGGGCTATAAAAGGAATTAATATCTTCTTAGGAGATCTCTGTCTCACGCTGAGGAAAAAAAAACAGACAGTGTTTTTCCTCAGCTGCAAAATACTGTGAGAATTTAAGAGAAGTGAACATGGCAAAGCTTGTATATACAAAGAACGCAAATGAATTATTGTCCTCACTGCAAAGCCAGGTGGACCTGTTGGCTCAGGAGATACAGAAGAACTTAGCTGGTATACTGTCCAAAAATGGAAGTTTGAAGACCACCATCACTGCTGGGCAAGAAAATGTTTACCTGGAAACTATACACCTAGTCAGCAGTAAAACTTCTGCTTCAAAACAAATTTATTGCATCTCTGGATAATTTCTTTCAAGAGGAACAAGGACATAAATGGTGAAAACAAGAAGTTGCTAATGGAATTCATTGTCTGTCCTCAGCAACTTCTTGGTAATCTCACAAATGTGTCTCAGGATACTGGTAAAAGGAGTGAATTTAAAACTGCTCAGATAGCTTTATGGATCAGTAGCAGTCTCCTTCAGCAATAAGAAACAGCAGTTTCAGTGTTTACAATAGAAAACAGAAGGTTTATGATTGAGATCAGCATTTTGTATTGGATATTTTGTTCTGCATTAAGTTGCAGTAGATGTGGTTTGGAACTACCACATTGTACGAACAGATCCTACAATTGATGTTATTATATGCATATCAAGAATACAAATAGTCTTTTGTGTTCAAAGATCCTTGACATACTGCTGGCACTAAAACAAAGTGAGAATTTTAGAAGCTTTGGAAGTCACCCACGAGAGCTACAAACCAACGGCCTATACTGACCTTAAAAACAGAAAGAGTGAGTATGTCATTTTGCTGCCAGCCATGTTCAGGGTCTCCACATCCGTGCTCTCATTTAGAGGCCTGACTGAATGACTGCTAAAAAAAGAATCTTCTTATCGATTTCCAGTATATGCTCACTAAAAGCCAGTCAATAAGTAAGAATTTATTCAAAGAACGGAATTGTCCTATGGCTATTGGAAGCCGGGAGCTAGACAGCAAGCAAATCTGTGGAAAGGGGAAATGCAATGGATTTATGTATTATACACAACTTCTCTCAAGAACAACAGTAAATTGTGGCTTGTGGCATTTACAAAGTGCGTGACTTAAAGAGATAGAAAAATTATCCTTAAATATAGACTTGTCAGACTCTTTTATTCTATTTATATAAAAAAGCTTATATTGCTACAAACATACCCCCTTAGATATTTTTTTGTAAGTCTTACTTTAGAGATTGGCATCAGTGTAATTTCTTTATCACTGCAACATATGGCAGTCTTCCCTGCTGCCAAAACATGGCCATGTTTCAGCCTCAGGGTACAGCTGGGTTGAACTTAAAACTGAGACTGTTTTCAAACATAGAAACAGAATTTTATTTTACTCCTCCTAACACCATAAAGGAGAAGTAAATTCAGAATTCCTGTCACCGGAACCTCTATGAGCACTACAGTGCCTGGTGGTTCCAGCTACACTAGGAAATGTTTTTTCCTTCTAGTTTTTGGATTACGTCTAAAATGATAACCAGTCACTGCTATCTCAGGATGATGAATCATTCAACTATCCACACTGAAAACTTCAGTTCAGATCCCAGCATGGATTTGCTAGACTCTGAATCTTATGGTGATTTATGGTGAGTTTCCCACATAACCACAAGTTATAGCAATCTCAGTTCATGTGCAATCCTGTTCTCAGAGGCTCTTTACAACTCATCCGTACTTAACCCATTATTTCCTTTTATAGTGCTCTTCCTGATTTGCAAGGCTGAATGTGAACCTGCTGTATTGGTGCATGTTACCTCAATGTTCTGAAAATTACCCAGATAAACACAGCCAAATCCTTGTTGCGTTAGAAAGTATACCACGCACCACTATTTTTATTAAAACCATAAAAATATCAAACACTACACTAAGTTCTGAGCAGTTTGCGCAGCTGAGCATTTTCCAGATTACACGGCAGTACCGCAAGCATCTAAAGCAAGCAAACAGAATAAAAGTCTAACATTTAAAAAAGGAATAAAAAATAGTATCTGCAATTCTATTCTCTAACTTTGCAACTGGAGCTAGAAGAAAACCCACAAGTGCTTTGGGTTTTCTGCTGATTCGTGGAGCTGACAAACGTCAGTTGCATGACAGCATCTGCTTAAAAGCAGCCCAGTGTGCAACATAAAATTAAACCAGGTAAGGGAGTAACTGTTCCCTTCTCAGTAGTAGATATATAAATAGTAGTGTTAGCTGTAATGTTGGAGTTGTCTAGGTTACTGCTTTGACCTTGTTCTTTCATTTGGAACAGGTTTAGTCAGATGAGGTGATATTTCCCTACAGGAGGAAGGAGGCTTCCTGACGGGTAGCAGGGTGCGTAAGGTCCTGTTTTGAACGTTGCAGCACTTCCTCTGCTATGCATGTTGTTCTGAATACAGCTCTGGATGTAGCCCTTGACATTTACAGAAAGGGAAAAGGGAAGTGGAGGTTAGAGAAGAAACTAACAAACCAGTTCTCTAAACAACCCATATAGTACTGTTGGCAGGTAAATTGCTGGCCACTAACAGTTAACAATTTTTTTATTCCCACTTCTCCCTTTTCTAGATCCCCCCTACTCCCAAAGAACAGTTGAGCTTGGCTCAGCCTGAGGCTGCTTTAAACAAAATCATTCTCCACTTCTGAACTGTTGAAATCAAAATAGTCTGGCACGTTAGATGTGACAATCCACAGCTTTTATTTCTGTGAAGTAGGAGGTGTATTTCTCACCAAGCAAGCATATTTTACTGCCAGTACTCTGAAAATGTAGTTGCTCCATTTAGCATGTGGCTGCTGCAAGAGGAGCTGGAGGCTCTGATGTACGAGAAGTTCCATGACCAACTTGAAAGGGGTCACAGTATGGCTGGCAAAGGAAAAGCAGGAGTAGAGCCTTGGGGAAAATGGTCAGGAAGAGGGAGAGGGACCATGCACTCCTGCAGTCCTTTTTCCACTGTGATATACGAGCTTGTGTATATAATGCTTTATTGAGCCTGGTGCAAGTCTTGGCACTGTCACTCTGCTAACAAAAGCGTAGGCCCTAGTGTAGAGCACTTTGCATGCCTTTGTTTTCAAAACTAGTGTACATAATGAACCGTAGCCTCTTCAGACCAGTCTTCCTTCAGCTTTTTCTTACATTCAGGTTGTTCCTACAACAGGAAGTTGCATGGAGGTAGTGAAGATCTGAAAGAATGACTGAATGTTTGCTGCACTTTTAATTCTGGGACAATTAGACAACCAATTCTCTCCCTGTTAAGAATAAGAAGGAAGATGCAGGCGTTAGAAACCAAGGAAGAAGATAACTCATATAAGTAACTTACTGAGCTTAGTCTGTCTGCAGAACCAAAGTGCTTTCTATTAGAAGGCCTCATCCCGTCCACAATTAAAGCTGGCAGAGCTGACCTCACTCTGCTGCCTTCAAAAGCCTGAATGATGAAGTAAAACATGAAGTTTTACTTGAGCCATTTGCTGCTAGTCACCTCTCAGGAGGAAGAAGCAGCAGCTATGCAAAGGACCCTACTGCAGGCAAGCTCTGGAGCCTGAAATGGGATCCAAAATGACCTGAAGCTGAATATAATTCAGTAGAAAATTTGCCACAGTCCAGAATGTTCATTAAGAACGAAATAACTATGCACACCAGCAATTCCTTCCTCACAGAGTTAAAAAAAAAAAAGAAAAAAAAAAGTTTAATTCTATAATGATAAAGCCCTCTATGTTAGAAAAACATCTGAAGATGAGCAGAATAAGAAGATCTAGCAGGTACACATTACAAACATACCATGTGACAGAAATATGAGCATGTGTAACACATTGTCCTTTGTCTTCCTCACCCTAGGACTACTCACTTCCCAGAGACCACCTTGACAACTGTTGATTCATAACTGATCAAGCAGTTCCAGTCTTTTGCCATTCAAAAGCACTTGCGGACATCAGTTCTTGTGGGCTACTGCACCCTGCACTTAAAGGTTTGGGTTTGCTAAGTTTTAAGTTGTTTCTGCAAATGCTGCCAGCCTTTTAGCCTTTCAGTGTGTGTTCTAATGGTTTTCTGTGGTTTTTAAAGCATTACTGAAGGTCCTGTATGGCTTCATGTTTTCAGGGCATGAATTTGTAAACTGTGGCAGGAATAGCTAGGTGTCCCCAAACATCCCAAAATAATGATGTTTTGCAGATACCAGTGGCATGAGGTCTCAGGAGGAAGAGCTTTCGTAATCATACTGATGGCAGAAGCATGGCTGTACTAGGTCAGAGCAAAGATTTACCTGACACAGTGTGATTTAACCCTCACGGGGTGACTTTCCAATGCTTAAGTCTTTAGACGAGGAACAGTAGAAATCAGGAGTAGTTAATTTCCTAACAGTAATCTGTTCTTCTAATAGGATGTAATGTTTAATCAGACAACTGGTGATAGAAGGTGAATGCATGTTCCACATGTATGTGAATTAGCTTATTTTGCATGTCATGGAAATGCCAATAGGAATAAGGAGCATGCTAGTTGTAATATATATCCCTTTTTCCAAGTTTGCCAGTACATATGTTTTGCCTATTTCCATTCTTGATATTACCTATCTGAATACTGCAAAAGCCATTCTAGCATACAGTTGCCCCACAAATGAGAAATTCACACACAGTTCTCTGAAAGGTCTATGCGTGCTTGCTCAGCAATTTGTTGGACTGGTTACACTGCGTGCATAGTGGTCTGTAATACCTTCTGCCATTTGGGTCATGATGAAAGACAAGAAACAGTGCTCCATACACCAAACACTAGATGGATTTTCTACTCCATATAGCACAAGATTTGACTTATCTTAGGATAAGATTCAGGTATATTAAATGTTACTGCATCCAGTATGTGTGGAAATAGATATGTATGTATGTATTTGGAGCTGAACTTCTGCAGTTCAAGAATTTTTAACAAGTACACTAGTCCAAAACATAATATACCTCTTTCATCACTTCAAAAAATCAAAGAGATGCTATAACAAAAAAAAAAAAAAATCCACAACAACAATAAACCAAACCTTGAATGGAATATTTGATGGATTCACAGATTGACAGTTGATATTTATCTGGAGTTCAGCTTAAGTCCATCTAGCTTATTTTGGACAAAGACACCTGTACACGTGGCACTTAAATCTCAAAATTAGAGCACTCCTAATGAATTCTCTTTAAGTCAATAAATAGTGACATATGGAAAAGTAGCATCTTATATCAGCTAGCCTAACATAGTCAAGAAGAGTAGACAAGCTTTTGGAGACCCAGTCCTTCCACTACTCATCTAGGTTGCATAAAATCAGCCTAGAGTTTTCCAGTAGAAAACAGTGACTGCAAGAGCAGCAAATACTTCCCTTTTTCAGAGCTAGCACACATCTTTTACTTAAGATCCCCAGTTCAGGATCTTCTTTTCAGAAGATGGAATAAATAACTTTTTTTTTTTTAAGATTCAGGCTCTAGATATGCCCTCTAAGACCATATCTGAAAGACCTAAATAGGGCTTAGTTTAGAGGGATCAGAGGATATGGAAATCCCAGTAGGCTGGCACGTAAAAGATGAATGACAATGGCTATATGAAGAACAGTCATCTAGATAGAAGAAAGAGGAATATGGCATTTCTGATGCATGGTGCACACTAGAGGAAGGCAGTCTTAGTCCCCAAAGCTAGGATATAAGAGGTTTTTCAGTCTGTTTAATGTAGACACTTCATATAGTGAGTAAGAGGAAGTTCCTTAGCACATGAGTTACAAGTCTGCCTCTCTTCATTGAGAAAATAGGAGACATAACATCTCTATCTTAGATACCAAAGTCTTTAAATCCTTCAGCCACTTACTGGATTATGATTATACTTGAGGCTGACATATGCGCTATGCTGCATATGTCACCCTCTTAAATGAGGAGCATCTGAAAAATAATAGAATGAAATATTAAGCGGCAGCTGAGCGGTGGCTTTCAGCGTCACCATTCTGCATGTACCTACATTCCTTGTAAGTCCCATTTAGGCTCTGAAATTCTTTGTAATAGATAGTTCTTGGACTTTCACATCTATGCCTGTATTTGTCACCATGTAAAATGTGTGTAAAAGTGCCCTCATACCTGTAGGGTTCGGTAAAATTGAACACACAGAAATTGCAAGGACTATACCAACAGAGCCACCAGAGTGTCTAGGAAGTAGAAAGGCAGTATGGCTTTTGAGTTACCTAAAGTGGAAAATATAGCTTGTACTCTTATGATTCCACTTTTTAAGATTCATGCCTTTATGTTATTGAAAAAGAATTTAAAATATAACCTGACTAAGATGCAGACAAGTCTGAGTCCTGATTTAAATTTAAAATCTTTTGCTGACATAGATATCATGGTTGGGATTGCAAAAAACATACCCCAATTATAATAATTTAGCATAGCTGTTACAAAAAAAAATGGTAATTACAATTATACTTGAGGCAAAATAAAAGCTGCTTTGTCATCACACTTCGTTTTGCTGAGTACTGATAAATGGCAAGGATAGCATCACAGCATATAGATATGCTGTTGTATCTTCAGCAGCTTTTAGGCTAACCTAAACTGAAAAAGAGGAGTGCTTATACAGGTTACTAACATCACCTGAAAGTGACTGCAGTAAGTTTCAGCTGTGGGACAATATGTAACATTATGGACAGAAAGGGTAATAAAGATTTATACACATTGATGTGTACTTTGTGTGCTAACTGACCTGAGGGCCAATGAATGCTCCTTGACCTAGTTTATTTGCTAGTATATGTAACCAATGAATAAACTGCTTTGTGTTTTCAGATAGAAAACTTTGATTAAAAAAAAAAGTGAATAGTTTTCTGCACAGGCAGTGAGGTGAGCTGGCTTACCATGCAGGCAGAGGAGCCCCTCTTGCAAGGGGACTGAGGGGTGGCTACTAGCAGAAGAAGGATTCTACTTCAGAGACTATTACATTGCAGCCTTAAATTGGTCTTGTTAAGCACACAAAAAGATACTTGAAAGTAATTTCAGGACAATGGACTACTCTCTAGGAACCAGGCACCTTGCGCACATTTTCTGCTTAAAGAGGTAACAAGTCATAACAGCACAAGAGACACTAAAAGGCAGACTGCATCTAATTTTCAAGCAATGTACCTCTGATTTATGAAAAAGTCTAAATCCTACTTAAGGTTAGTAAGAGTGATAACCTACTTCAATTCCAGCTACCATCTTTTTTTTTTTTTTTTTTTTTTTTTTTTTTTAATCTGAAACCACAGAAGCCATTCACCAGAATGACAGGTGTGAAGTGGAAGTTGAACAATCTGGTCTGAAGCCAGGAGGGCCAGGAGCTGTCTGAGGGGTAGCTCCGAACATCCACAAGGAAGAGACAAAAAGCAGCGGGGAAGGAGACAGATTATGGAAGTCATTAAAAGAAACATTTGGCTTGTGACAGCAGGGGCTATGGATGACAACAGGCCTTCCTGTTCATAAAAGCAACAAAAGCGTACGATTGTGTGTGTGTAAATGTTGTCTGCTGGGGCCTGAAACTGAGTATGGAATCTATCTCCTGTTTCCTGCTGTGTTCAGGAAAAAAAAAGGGGGGGTAATGTATATTGCTTGAAAGGAATAGGACTCAAATGAGTAAGATTCCTTCAAAAAATTCATTGAAGCCATCATCTGGTTCTCCCAGTGAAAATAGCCTGCAAAATTAGAAATACTGGCTGAAACTCTAGCATTAAAACAAATATTGTTACCATTCAACTCCCAGTCTACACATGCAATAAAGAAAACATAAATATGATCCTCTCTGGAAGTCACAAGTAATTCATTAATAAAATGTTAAATTGTATTTACATTTAAACTTTTCAGAGTTTAACTATTTGAAAGCGTAATATTTGTTCATAATATCTTTTACGTATATATTTGCTTACTACATTTCAGTCTTTTACTCTCTATTTTCAATTTATGCACTGCACTATAAAAAAAGCATCTTATTCATTTATGCCTCAGAAAGAGAGAAAACATCTGCAAAAAAATTATTTAATTTTAGCCAAAGGTGTAACTACTGCTGTAAAAATTTCAGTGTTATTTTCCGACTCCATTTTCTAACCAGTATTAGGAAATTATGAAAGAGCCTGAAATACACAAGAACCAATAGAATAAAAAAGGAAAAGGTCAACATCATTCATTCCTTGTACAAGAAAAAAATCTTGTTTTCTTATTTGCATGTGCAACAATCTAAACTGTAAAAAGTTCATTTTATGAGAATATCCATGCAGAGTATGCTGCAGTCTGCTAGTGGAAATCACTGGTAGAGAGAGAGAATAGGTTCTGAGATCGATGTTCTTCCATCTGCCATGTGAACAGGCTGTAGCTCTGCTTCTCTCTCCCATGCCCGAAGAGAAAGTACAATACATCCACAGAGGGGTAAGAAAAAGAAGAAAACACCTTGTCCTCATAGCAGTTAGCCATTACAAAATCATCCACATTTGCCAAACAGACTAAGGTATTAAAAAACAACAAATAACTTCTCATACTCCCTCTGATGTCTGAACAAAGGGTAAAAGAGCAGCTTGCAGAAGTGTAAAAATCTCAGTTCTTGGTGGCGTGAGAGGTGAATTTCCCCATGCCACAAAGAGGGAACAGCCACTAGATACCCTGTAGGCATCCTTTCTACAGGATTGCAAGAGGTTTTACACCAGGGAGAAGCTGGTCCATGCCACAAACTGTTGAAGAGAGTCTGGCAGTACTTCTGGCAAGAGAAGCTAGCTGCCATAATTCAGACATTTCCTTTGGAGCAACTCAGTGTATGCAGTCCATCATTCACAGGCTGAGAGCCTGCTACTTACAGGTACAGCAGAGAACCTCATCTCGAGACACCAGATAGATGCTGAAGATGATTTCTGGTCCTACAGAAAAGTGCTCAGAGGGATTTTTGTCAGTAGCTTATTGGAAACAGGTTCTAGGAGTTCTGTGCATGTGAAATTTATTATTTGTTATCACTCATCATTATAGCTTTCTGTGGAGAATTAAATTCCTTAATCCACATTAGAAAAACATGAGTCATCCTGACAAACTGTTTATCAAATAAAGAAAGCTTGACTATCTTCAGTATTAATTTTCTAGCCAAAAAGTATGTTAATCCCTACAGAGTTCCTGAACTGATTGCTCGAGAATATGTATATAGGGAAGTGTAGTAGTTTTATCTTGATCCTCAAGACATCTTACATAAAGAACTCCGCCTTCAAGGAGGCTCAGTAAGTCTGCATTATAATGCTGGAGCTTTGAAGCTTAATCATATCCTTATTATACAATCTAAAAATGAACTTTTAATACTTAGAGGTAGTACTTCTTTAAATAATTTGGGACCTCTTTAATGGTCTATTTTAGTAGCCCCTAGAGCAACCTGACACTTACATATTTAGACATGGCATCTCTAGATATAATCAGTAAATGTGATTGTTCAGAATTCATCTGTCCCATATGCTGCCCTCAGATTTTTTATGCTATGGAAAGAAGAGACACATAAAAGGGCTCTCTAACTTCAGTAATGATTTCCAGTTGAACTCTAATACTGGTAGTTCCGTGTTGGCATCACTGAAATCTTTTCTTGTTTATCTGATGCACTCCCTGCAAACACAATTTGTATATGTAAGCTCTCAGGGAAATGGCAATACATACAAATGAAGATGAAAAGGCTCAGAAGACCTATACTAAGAGTGCAATTAATTTTCTGTATTACTGTACATAAAGTGTACTGCTTAGGAATAATACAAAATTAACTAAAACAAGAGAGCATTATTTGTCTTAACTGTATCCCCCTCTGTGGACTAATCCAACCCCAGACATTCTTACTTACATTAATGGGTACTACTGCATTAAGCATAGACCACATCCTTTCTAGTGGACATTACTGCTGTTACAACAGGCATTTGTCTGCAATGTGTTGCAATAACCCATACTGGTTTATTCCTAAGTTAAATAAAACATCATCTTCTGTGGTAAAGGAAGGAAATAGAGAATAAGTCTATTTTCCCTGATCAGCAATATGAATACATATAGTCTAAAACAGTGTCTCTAATAATTCCACAACATATTTCAGAGTAACATGTAGAACAAACAAACAAACCCATATAGTGATAAGAGTAGATACTTATGATAATCTTCACTCAGGGGAATGTTCTTCCTGACCCTCGCTGGATTATACCCCAAGCCTGAGAATCTCTGATCTGTTTCCAGTGTAGATTTTTGTCTAGAGCCTTGAATTCTTTCCTGTTCTTTTCATTCCTGTTTATCCTGTCCTCTATAGATGTTACTGAAGTCAACAGGAGTTTATACGTTAGTTTTCATGAGTTCAAGGTCAACTCATAAACAGTCACTATTTAAAATATGGGTGAAAATTAATGCAATCATTCAACTTAAGAAAATTTTCAGCTTAAGAAAAAAGTTTGGTTTGAATCAGCAAGACTTGACTATTACAATTCTACCAGTGGCTGCATATCTTAGGAAAGTTAGAGGATGGTTTGTCCTTTGTTTCTTGGACTAAATGCTAAATTAACATGTTGTTTTTTTCAAATCATGCTCTGTAGTTTATCTTCTGGTAATACAATGTTACATATTCTGCTTTACTTCAAGGCTTTTACTTGAAAGTCATAGTTCGTAACCCTATGGTCACACTTTCTTTGCTGTGTGGTTTTGTAGCTTCCCCTAACAGAAGCCTCTTCTACCATTAGTGTAGATGCATTTGCTTGTTTGAAAGGAGAGGACTTTAAATCCATAGAAATGGCTTGTGGAAGCAGCCTGGAAAGATGTGCAGTCTCAGTACAGTACTCCTTGTAAGCTTTGCAAACATCCTTTGTGTGTGCCAGATAGATTTTTAGCTACCATAGATCTAGAAAAATATGGGTATAGGATAGGGATTAAGCATTACTTACCCAGCATAACTGATTAAGCTACCAGGCTGTTAAACTGTGCCGTAACTTCTCCGCCTTCTTAAGACTTGGTTAGAAAGAATTTCTGTTGAGCTACTTCACTGGATAGGCAGGAGTTGGTCAGTCTACACCTTGAAGTTGCAGTGACTTTTATACTGTTCCCCACTTACAGTCTGTCTGTCTGTTGACGGAGTGTATCTGCTGTTCAGCATCCCTCCACTTCTGAACTGCGAAAAGCAGCAGAATTAAGGGACTGAAAAGCAAACCTGTTCAGCTCTTCATCACAAACTGGCAGACTGTCTCCAGAATTATCAAGTATTATCACTTATGATGACCTCTGCCAATCACAGAGGCATACATACACTAAAGATAGCAAACTGAAACACTGAAAATGAAAGTTGATGAAAGATATGTACATACGTGAAAAAAAATAAGTAACTTTGTAACAAGATTTGAAGTATTTAATTTAATTTGGTTACCTGCCAGAAGCCTAGTAATATATTAAATAACGCAAAACAGTAATGGACTACACAGAAATAATAACTTAGCTATTTAATGCAGCAGCATCCATTATACTTTCATCTGGAACCATAAATATGTTTATGAAATTTCTCTTACAACTTACCAGCAGTTAAGCTGACAGAATCATTTAGGGGTTTCTGGCCATTTTTTTTTATGATTACCAACAGTTCAAGTAACATTTTTAAAAAGAGAGAGAGAGAAGTGAATACTTATTTGCCCAAAAAATACTAAAAGTTTGCCTTTAAAATGGAATGTGCTTGCTATAGGTTTGAGTGAACCATACAGAAGAATATGAGAGCATGTACGGTAAAAAGGGGTAAGCTGAGGCACAGAACCACCATCTGGCTCATCCTGCACTGCACAGTACAAAAGGATAAATCCAGGAATACAAATCAGGAACTAGGCTCCATTTTTAAGTAAAAAAGACTCTAATAAGGTGCAGATGGATTGCCTAAGATAGCATGGAGAAGAGAAAGAAATCTACTTCACTTGGGTAGATCCTGAATATCAGGACTCTAAGGAACTGGAATCCATTCTCCCATCTCAAAGGGAGCATAGGACTTCCTAAAATATCCTTCCCTGTTGGCTCTTTTTCCAGGTAATACTTTAAGACTAATTGAGGTAAGACCAGTGCAGGGACTCTGACTCACTTCTCCAAAGACAGGCTCCCGCCAATCTCACGGGGAGAATGCAATCCGAGTGGAAATTTAGGTGTTTAAGTAAAGGCTTTATCAGCCCTTGCTGGCTCAGGGTGGTTGCAGATGTCCTGTGAAGGGCTGTGATGACTCTTTGCACAATATGTGAAACAATGAATAGTCCTGATAAAAAAGTATGTTAATTTTCATATGAATTAAATTTAAATAATCTCCTCCAGGATACTGTTCAAATTACTGGGTAGAGAATCCTTGTACCGTAACACTTTTTTCATAGTTTCTTTTTAACATGCTAAATTATTTTTAGTTTCCCACATTCCTACAAGCTGCCTGACTTATCTTACTCACATATATAAAATGTTTTTAGATGTGTTCATTGAGGTTATTTTGGCTCTCCCGTTCTGCACAAAATTTGGCTTCCCATAGGTAAATAAAACAAAATGTCAATTTTTCATGTAAACTGCTTGCAAACACAAAATTTGCAAATTGTAGTAGGCTGCAATTAAAGTGTAAATGGAATAAATAAAAATGGTTCTGCAGCTACTTATAGAAGCATGAAAACTCAATCCCATTATATAAGTCACAGATAATAGAATAAATTGGAAAGTTCTGTACACAAAATGCATCACACCTGTATAAATAGTTATGCATGATCTCAAATCAAAAACATTTAGAGAAAATGTAAGTATCCTTTTAGAAGGGAAAAATATTGCATTATAGTAGAACAGCATCTTACCAGCACATATAGGTTGTATATTTCTATAGGTTGTATTTCATGAAAGAAAGAGATAATGGCTATGTCAGCAGATGGCTGGTTAATGGATGCAGAATATTAAGTACCTTGTGTACCATCAGATTGTTTCTGCAGTGGCAGTGCAGCAAAATCATGGCTACTGTTACTGCCTAGAGCCAGCCCTCCCTAAATTGCAGCTGTGCTCCCATGGCCATTCTTTGCACTATAGCAGATTGCATGACATGAAACATTTTTAGTCCTCTTTTTATAGGCTATGCTTACAAGAACAAAAATAAAACCCTCTTTCCCCAAAAAAAATTTCAGCCTCCCTTAGATCATAAGAATGCAATAGAATTTCACATAATTCATCAGATACGAGTATTGATACTGAAAAAAACATTAATTTTTTTTTCTTAAAGTTTCTTAAAGTTCCTACCAAGGTTTTCTTAAAATCTGGACACATCTGAAAAAAATAAAACTACATTCATTGGTGGCTATTTCAAATCACTATAATAAAGGTTCAATTAGAAGTTAAACTAATTTATTGTTAAAATAAACATTATTTATAGACAGAACTCATAACAGTTTCTTCCATTTTTTTTTAGGGATAGATCATGACATTCTTGGAAAAAAAAGAAGAGATTAAGGGCTTCCTGGCCTGTTGGTTGCAATTTCCATGGTCTGAAGGAAGGTCAGTGGCAGAGCTGGGAATAGACCCTTCTCTGCCTAGACCATGTTGTCACTAAGCATTCAGTTACGTGCCAGATATTAAAATAGTTGCCTGCTTTCCATGAAAAAAAAAGTGTAAGTAACTTTCACAGAAACTAATTGTTAGTGATTTTAAACAGTAATTTTGTAGCAAAAACTAAGAGGCATTTGCCTCAACAAGGTATCACTCTGGTTTGTGTTGACTTTTTTTTTTCTTTTAACGTGCTTATAATTTAAGACAGTTGCACATCCGTGGTTTTCACTGGTTACTTTTACAGAAGATTTTATAACTTAGGCAAAACAAGATATTGACTGATACAGAGTAAATACGGCAAACACAATGTAAAGAAACATGTTGACATGGTGTAAAAAAAAAACATTAGAGGATGCCCACAAACTTTTATCTATGGTCTAATCTCAAGTTAATAATCGGCAGACTATTTAGATTCAGGGATGAGTGGGGAATTCTGAAAGAAAAGGATGCACATGCAGCCTTATGTCACAAAACCAACGGGCCTTATATTTGTTGTGTAAGAATGAAACTTCCTCAAAGAGGTGAAGTGGGATTATTATGTTGGCTCTTGTTCACATACAGATGCATTAAGCGAATTTCCTATTTGCCACCAATATTTCCAAATTCATAGATTAAATCAGAGCTTTACTGAAGAGTAGATTGTGCATCACACTGACATTTGTCTTCAAAGATTTGTTTGAGAAATCCCTGTTAGGAGCAATAAGTAGAGGGATTCCATTTTTGTATGTTGCTTTCAGCAGTGTTGGAATCCATAAAATAGGAAATAGTATGTTTCAATAGGCAGGTAGAAGTGGGCCTACATTGAGGCTTCCAGTATGGAAAGATTTATTGGATGCCTTTTTGCCTGTTTTCAGAGAAGCATTCAGTCAGATACGAAAGAGATTTCAGCATGACATGATTTAAAGTGGAAAATTTCAAAATAACTGATAAAGGTAAATAAAATTCCCAAACACACTGAAATGGAACCCCTGTCACTTTAAAGCAGCTCCTTTAGAGAAACCTTTTAATAGGTAAGGAAGCATAGTCCTTCTTAGGGCAACCCCAGGCACAAATACAGGCTGGGCAGAGAATGGATTGAGAGCAGCCCTGAGGAGAAGGACTTGGGAGTGCTGGTGGATGAGAAGCTCAACATGAGCCGGCAATGTGCTCTTGTGGCCCAGAAAGCCAACCACATCCTGGGCTGCATCAAGAGAAGCATGGCCAGCAGGTTGAGGGAGGTGATTCTGCCCCTCTACTCTGCCCTGGTGAGACCCCACCTGGAGTACTGTGTCCAGTTCTGGAGCCCCCAACATAAGTAGGACATGGACCTGTTGGAGAGAGTCCAGAGGAGGGCCATGAAGATGATAAGAGGACTGGAGCACCTCTCTTAGGAGGACAGGCTGAGAGAGTTTGGGCTGTTCAGCCTGGAGAAGAGGAGGCTCCAGGGAGACCTGATAGCGGTCTTCCAGTACCTCAAGGGGGCCTACAAGAAAGATGGGGAGAGGCTGTTCAGTAGGGCCTGTTGTGATAGGATGAGGGGTAATGGTTTTATAATAGAGGGGGGTAGATTTAGATTGGATATTAGGAAAAATTTTTTAGCATGAGAGTTGTAGAACACTGGAACAGGTTGTCCAGAGAGGTGGTGGATGCCCCATCCCTGGAAACGTTCAAGGCCAGGTTGGATGAGGCTCTGAGCAACCTGATCTAGTCGGGGATGTCCCTGCTTGTTGCAGGGGGGTTGGACTAGATGACCTTTGAAGGTCCCTTCCGACCCTAACCATTCTATGATTCTATGAAAATCAGCCCAGATCTGATCAGACCCAAGCTGAACAACTAAGTTACTTCACTGCCTGCTTTTGTCTATAGTTTGTCCAGTTTTCTGGAATAATAATAGGCTAAAAAGAAAAGTTCCTCTTTCCCTCCTTGTGCCTTTAATACACACTGTGCCCACATCAGATCTCAGGATCACTCAATTTTTGTGATAAAAAAATATTAGAGAGATATAATTTAAGAAGTTTTATCAGTATGCTTCATACAAATCAGACTAAGAATACGTATTTCCAAGCTACACTCAGGTGGTGCTGCGATTCAGAAATCTCAGATTTCATGTTTTTCATCTGTCGGAATATGCACTTTTATTTGCCATGTAGAATGTAAGTAAAATTTCAGATCATCAAATAACAAACACTGCAGAAAGCAGGGGTTTCCATGTGCATTCCTTTTTTTGCGACACTGGAAAGAAGATGTCTTAATCGTCTTGGATAGGTGGGTCACCCAATGTACTTCAGCCATCTCATTCCCTTAGGTCGGGCTTACTGGCCATTCAGTCACATAATTTACCTCAGTTCCATCAGAAGGCACTTCGGCCACCTCCCCAGATGATAGTAAAGTGCAGGGTAAACTCCATGGAACTGGTAGAAGTTGTAAATCTACTTTTTACAAAGAAATGCTTTGGTTTTGGACATTTTTTTTTTTTTTTTTTTGTATTTGTGAGAGTAAATGAATCCTTTAAATTCGATGAAGACTTTTAAAACCAGTGTTAGTATTCACTGAAATTGGTTTGTAGGTACTGATTTACAACAGACACAAACGCAAACAGAAGGCAGTATTATTTTATATACTATAAAGCCAAACCAACTCACCATGTGGATGGGATGGCTCAAGAAAAAAACAAAACAAAACAAAACAAAACAAAAAAACCAAAAAACAACCCCAAAACAACTAAACAGAGTAAGTTTTATGATATCAAAGTATCTAAAGAAAATAACTGTTCTCTTTGAGGGTAAGTCTTCATGGGAGGTCTCCACTGGGTATGGAAAACCTTACTGGAGAACAGGGAGTTATCTGGGCTTGCTCAGTGAGTTGAATAACAAGGACCCCAATGAATAGGTACAAAGGTCTAAAGTTACATCAATTTATGTGTAGTTAACCTAGCAAAATGGCTGTGGTCACTGCATTTACCAATATACAACTTTTATTTGTACAATGTTCTCCGTGAAAATTTATCATCATAATAAAGACCTTCTAATACAGCTAAAGGAGCACTGGGAGCCTCAGCTCCTGAAAGGAGGGAGCGGCCGTGCAGTATTTTAGCTTTCAAGTGGGGCTAAGCCACAACAGTAACTCTTACCTTTCAAGTGGATAAACGTTGACTCCCCTTTTTTTTCAGGCCCAAAGGGATGGTGTTTGTCTTGGGTGATTCTGGTGCATCAGCAAAGCCAGCCTAAGATGAACTGCCTCTCCATTTCACCCAGTTTCTTCTGACTGCTGGTTCACCTCTGCCTCATTGGAGCCAGTACAGTTGTTTCTGTGACTGCTGGTGTGAAATGATCTGGGTGCAAAGTGCAACCTCTCACAAACAAACCAACCAACCTGGGAGCAATACCAGTTCAAGGTATTCATACTCCTCCTATCATATACCTTTTGTTTCTCCTCCTGTGCTTCTGGTAGCTTCTTGTGGGGACAGTCAAACCATCAGTAATGGATCAGGCTTAGAAAAGTTATGGGACTTCTTTTCTTTATTAAATCAGACCAGCTATCTGATATTGTTCTCTCTGAAGAGTTCCTACATCCTTGCTCCGGCAAGAGGGATGAGCTGAAGCCAAGGTTACAAGAAAGAATGAGGGTGTCAGTTCTCTCAGCTAGTATTGCCACTGAGGAAAGAGCACAAGGAACTGAACCGTATGAGTAAAAATGAACTAAAACCACACATGTAATTGCTATAATTAATTAATTCCAGTACCAGGCTGCCTCATTCTCAAATATGCTGGCTCCTATTGTGCATTTCCAAGTCAATGTAACCTGCTAATTGAGATATAACAATCAGATAGGAAAATTATGGAAGATCATGACAGGTATACCAAGTCACAGTCAATCAGGAGAATTTAAATGTCATGTCTTTGAAATGAATGTTATCTGACAAGGAGCTAGTGACCTGCCTGGGCTGGTGTGTAAGCCTGTAAATGTGAGCTTGCTGCATTCTCCATAAACTTCATCCATGTAAGGAATTGAGAAAAACTCCTTTAAATAAAGCACTGCAGCCACCTAGCCTTGAAAAGATGCAAGTGTTCAGTAACACTCTGATCACAGCCTGAAATTAAGCAAAAGCCTTCCATGTATTTGCAGATACTTCAGGAGCCAGTAAAAGATGGATCAGTTGAAGCCAATAACACAGAACCAAACTGAATCAAATAACAGAACAACTAGAAATCACTGAAAGGCAAGGGTGATTGAAATGTCCATCATTCTTGAGTTTTTCTTTACAATGTTGCAGGACAGTCATTTTTGCTTGGCTCATAATCAATTCTTGCTAATGCTATGTTCTCTGGGTCTGCCTAACGCTGATGAGATAAGGAACAAATGGATCAATGCTCTCATTGTATTTACTGGGAAACCAGTAATCAGGACAGAGGACTCAATTCCCTGAATCCTAATTATACATGAATTTGCTAGAATATCCCTTTAGACTGCCATAAATTACAAACAAATAGCAACAAAAATATAAGAAGAGAAAAACAGTATCAGTGGTTGAAAATGTGGGCAGAATCAAACGTAAACCTGTGCTGCTGCTGTATAAGGGCACCTCTAATTTTCCTCTGCTGTCCATCTCTGGGTCATTCCCAGATCATAAATCACGTAGCAAACCTCACCTGCCTCCTCTCAGAAATTCTCAAGTTGGTCACCCATTACTAAAAGAAGACCCTTATCTCACTCAGATTACCTGCTCTTCTAAATAGTAAAGACAGCAAAGAAACCTTAGTAGTACCTCACAGCAAACCCACTTAATGCCAGACATTCTTATTCTCCTTTCTCTAAAGGGAATTTGCAATAGGTCAATCAGACTTCTGATGCTCGGTAACCGCCAAAATTAATTTTAGATTTTCCATTCTGCTACAGAACTAGCTGAGAATGAAAAATGAAGAATACACAACATAAAATCAAAACTGAGATGAAAAACTGAAACGAAGGATTCAAAGAATAGTCACAAATGCAGTTATTATTTTCCAGGTGCACAGTAGTTTTAGAAATTTCTCTCTTAGAGGTGTGAAAGGTGATCTAGTGAGCAGCCTATGGCACACATATTGTGCGAGTTACAGTACTTTTCTCTGATGTGTCTGATGCTGTTTGCTGTTGAGAACAGGCTGCTGTTATGCATGAACTACATATTTGGTTTTTAATAATGACACTTGCAGATACTTTATATGGGGAAAAAAAGTCCAAGCTCCTCACTACTAATATTTAATATCAACATGGTCACATTGGTAAAATATCAAATTTTATATATTAAAAAAATGGTTTTAATCTTGGTTGTTCTGCTTGCTACAGTCTGAGAAAGATTCTTCAGAATAAAAATCTTGTACTTCTGATGCTTCTTTATACATAAAAAGAACAGCCTTGTGCCATCCTCAGTGATAGGAAGTGACAGGCAGAGCATGACATCACTCTTTATTTTTAACTGACTGCCTTCTCATGAATTTATTTTGCTGTCAGTAAATATTAAAGTGTTAGTCACATTCAGGCTTTATGGAGACAGAAGCTCTGTGCTGAGTTTGACCCCAGAAGCCAGCAGTTCTTAGCTTTTGAAGGGGAGAATTTTTATTTCTAGTTTTTGCACAATGGCTTGCATCCACAGACGTATTAATAAGAATATGTCTCAGAGAAATGCTAAAGTACAAATCAAAGGTCTACAACCAGCTGTACCAGATAGGCTAACCACTTACAAAAATATCAAATCCCATACTCAAGAACATAGGTGTAGTCAGCAAGTAGTTGACAGTTTAATTAAATTAGCCACCAGTCTGAGTTCAGCAGCTTTTAACAGTGTCCATGTTCCTATTATCACTAATATCACTTATCTTCTTAGCATCACTACACATGCAGTGCCTAAAAGAAGGCAGGGTTAGTAAGTTTATTACCAAAGTACATAAATTAAAGGCATGTTTCTATTCTTCTCCTACAGACAGTCTTTAAAACTAAGAAGTGGAGAAACCATACCTTCAGGATTCCCCAAGAAAGCAGAGATCTAGTGTGGATCATGCTTACGCTACTTTGTCTCTGTTGCCTTTGTAAATCTATTTGGCTTTCCTTATTTGGGGAAAATCAGGGAAAATGTGGGCCCTCTCCAAAAGGAAAAGGGAGACCTGGTTACCCGGGACGTGGAGAAGGCTGAGGTACTCAACTACTTTATTGCTTCAGTCTTCACCAGGGAGGGCTCTAGCCACATTACCGAAGTCACAGAAGGCAAAAGCCAACCTGAGAGAATGAAGAACTGCCCACTGCAGGACAAGACCAGGTCTGAGACCATCTAAGGAACCTGAAGGTGCATAAGTCCATGGAACCTGATGAGATGTGTCTGTGGGTCCTGAGGATGAATGGGAGATAAAGTTACCAAGCCACTGTCTATCATATTTGAGTAGTCGTGGCAGTCTGGTGAGGTTCCCACTGACTGGAAAATGGGAAACATAACCCCCACTTTTAAAAAGGGCAACAAGGAAGATCCAAGGAACTACAGGCCAGTCAGTCTGACCTCTGTGCCTGGCAAGGTCATGGAGCAGATTCTCCTGGAAACCATGCTAAGGCATGTGGAAAATAAGGAGATGACTGATGACAACCAACACAGCTTCACTAAGGGCAAATCATGCATGATCAATTTGGTGGCCTTCTATGATGCCTTGGTGGACAAGGGATGACCAGCTGACATCATCTACTTGGACTTGTGCAAAGCATTTGACACTGTCCTTCATGACATCCTTCTCTCTAAAGTGGAGAGAAATAGATTTGACAGATGGACCATTTGGTGAATTGGCTGGATGGCTGCACTCAAAACAGTTGAGGTCAATGGCTTGGTGTCCAAGTGGAGATCAAAGACAAGTGGCATTCCTCACGGGTTGGTATTGGGACCAGCCCTGTTTAACCTCTCTGTCAGTGACATGGACAGTGGGATAGAGTGCACCCTCAACAAGTTCACTGGCAACATCAAGCTGTGTGGTGTCATCGACACGCTGGAGAGAAGGGATGCCATCCAGAGAAACCTTGACAGGCTGGAGAGGTGGGCCTGTGCCAACCTCATGAAGTTCAACCAGGCCAAGTGCAAGGTCCTGCACCTGGGTCATGGCAATCCCAGGCACAAATACAGGCTGGGCGGAGAATGGATTGAAAGCAGCCCTGCTGAGAAGAACTTGGAGGTATTGGTTGCTCAGCATGAGCCGGTAATGTGCACCTGCAGCCCAGAAAGCCAACCTCATCCTGGATTGCATCAAAAGGAGCACAGCCAGCAGGTCAAGGGAGGTGGTTCTGCCCCTCTATTCTGCTCTCGTGAGACTCAACTTGGAGTACTGCATCTGGTTCTGGAGCTGCCAATGTAAGAAGGACAAGGACCAGTTGGAGAGGATCCAGAGGAGGTCCACGAAGATGATCAGAGGGCTGGAGCACCTCTCCTATGAGGACAGGCTGAGAGAGTTGGGGCTGTTCAGCCTGGAAAGGAGAAGGCTCCGGGGAGACCTTATAGCAGCCTTCCAGTACCTAATGGGGGCCTACTGGAAAGACAGGCAGAAGCTTTTTACTAGGGCCTGTAGCAATACAAGAATGGGTTTTAATGGTTTTGAACTAGAAAGAGGTAGATTCAGATTAGATATTAGGAAAATTTTTTTTTTTACACTGAGGGTGGTGGAACACTGGAACAGGTTTCCCAGAGAAGTGGTGGAGGCCCCATCCCTGGAAACGTTCAAGGCCAGGTTGGCCGGGGCTGTGAGCAACCTGATCTGGTTGGAGATGTCCCTGCTCCTTGCCGGGGGGTTGGACTAGATGACCTTTGAAGGTCCTTTCCAGCCCAAACTATTCTATGATTCTATGATTTTTCAATCTTTAAACTCCTGATCCCATCTCAACAATTTTACCTCTGTCTACAAGTTAACCTTTCATATCTCGCACGGCTCAAGGCTCAATACTTTCTCACAGCTCCTCCTCGCAGTTCAGCAGCCGCGGCTGAGCGGGAAAGGCGGGTCCCGCCCGCCGCCTTGAGGGCGTTCCCCGGCCCCGGCCACGGCCACGGCTCCCACGGGCGTAGCGGGCTGACCGCGGGCTCCGGTCACCCACGCGTTTAGAAAAGCCACGGCCAGGCCAACGCGGCGCGGCGGGCGGGAGGCGGGGCCAGGGCCGGCCGGCGGCCGAGGCGGAGCCGAGGGCGAGGAGAAAACACCGCCGGGGCGCTGTGAAATAAAAAAAAAAAAAAAGGAATAGTCTCGTCCGTGTTTATAGTTTATTTGTTTGTTTGGGGGAGTTCTGTTTGTTTGGTTTTGGTTTGTTTTTTTTTTTCACGGCGCTTATCGCGCAGCACCAACCGCTCTTTCCCGCGACCGAGCCTGTGCACATGCGCCGCCGGTCCGCGCATGCGCGGCGCGGGTGGCGGTGGCCGCGGCGATGGGCGGGCGACTGACCCGCGTGTTCCGGACTTTCAACGTGGAGAGCCGGGCTCGCCGCGAGATCAGCAAGGAGAAGCCCACGCCCGCGCCGCGGCACCCCACCACCCGGCTGGACGAGCTCGCCGGTGGGTGCCGGCCTCGCCAGGCCGCGGGGCTGAGGGGGCTGCCGGCGTGGGGCGGCGTCTGTGGGCCCGGCGCGGGGCCGAGCCACAGGAGGGGAAGAGCAGATGCTGGAGGCGGGTGGGCGGCCGGCGTGGGCGAGGTGCTGGGGCGCAGGGAGGCAGCGGCAGGGCCGCGGCGTTCCCCGGAACGGTGTGGGGCCGGTGACATTGAGAACGGGGCACCTGGGCGCGCGAGGCACGCTGGGAGTTGTAGTCGGCGGCGGCGGTTGCTAGGGGCGGTTGCTAGGGCCGGCCGGGCCCGCACCAGGCCAGGGCGGTCGAGGCGGTGGGGCAGCGGCTGGGGGTCTCGGGGCCAGGTCTTTCGGGCCGAGGGGGTCTCGGGGCCGGGTTTCTCGAGCCGGGTCGGTGCGGTCCCACCCCCCACGACGACGGCAGTGGGCTGTGTGGCCCGCGGGCCGCTGCGGCGCAGTGAGGGAGCGTGCCGCAAGGGTGCGCTGTCCAACGCCGCCCTTCCCGGGTGCGGCGCGGAAGGCGGGGGCGGCCGCCGCCGCCGGGTGACCCGGTGTCGTTAGCGGTGGGGTCGGGGGAGGAATGGAGCCTTCCTGAGAAGCACCGTGTGCGTTGGGAGCTGTGCCCTTCCTCTCTGGAGGCGGCTAAGCTGGCAGAACTAACAAAAAGTTATTTTTGACGCAAACCTTTCTTTTATCTGCCCCCCCCCGTTTCTTCTCCCCCTGCCTTTAGACCAATCGGAGATACAAGAACAAATTCACAGAAAGGATGACAGGCTCCTCACCTTGTTAAAAGATGTTTATGTCGAGTCTAGAGATCTACCTGTGCGGGTGAGTATGTCTGTCTGTAGGAGGCATACCAGCACCAGCTTTGTGGGTTTTCAAACCAATTTTTCTTTTTAAAGAAAAATTTTCTTTTTAAAGAAGAGTGCTCTACTAGTGCCTAAAAGCTAATTTTTTTTTTTAATAGGTAAATGTGATATTTTCATTACTCTTTTATAGATCAGTATAGATCACTACTTTTTTATAGATCAGTAGCAATGACTTCTGCTTCCTCAAACGCAGGACAGTTGGTCAGCCTTTTGCAAAGAGTTTGCCAGAGATCTCTCATGGAGTTGTTAGAAGAAAAGAGACTGAGATTTTTATGGGAGCATGGATCTGGTAGAGGACAAAGACATTAACGTTTTAGCAGAGTCTTTAACTACTGATGTTAATGTCCTACTGTGCAGAGAGTTTTCCTTATGCGGCTGAGGAAGTGCCTTAGTTAGGTTTTTTCTGGATTGTTTGGTGATCAGTTTCCTCATTGCCAGTGGCTGCAGTCTCTGACTTGGAAGGCAAAGCATACCCCTCCCAGTAAAATGCAGACTGGCGTTCAGTCTCTTTTCCACCACGTTACGTTATGGCTTGCGTGTTTTACCTGTTGTGTTATTGGATCACTTTATTCAGTAATAAAAGTTTTATAATCATCTAGCCATAAAATTCCTAAGTCTCTCTAATTTGCCACTCTCATAGTACCTTGTATTCAAGACTTAACGTATTTCAAAATGCAAACAGATTTCTGCAGTCTCTCCCTGAAGTTTCCAAGTAATTGCTATCCTTAATTTTCATGACAGAGGTGAGGACTCTAATCTTGAAGTGCTGAAGGTCTAATTTTGATATCTTTTCAATATTCTGTTGACAGGCTTTCAATATTTGTAAGCCTGTCAAGAGAGATTTAAGAAAAAGCCAAAAGCGAAACAAATCTTAGTTGCTTGATCCCCTTCCTATTCTGAGGTTGCTGCTACATAAGACTTGCTCTGGTGGTGTGTCTACTTGCAGTTGTTAGGAAGAGCATGATTAATGTGTTAGCATGGAGGCTTGCAGGCAAAACTTAACCCAAAAGCTTCCTTCCTTTCCTGATGCTATCCTGAATATTTTGTATATTTGGTATGTCTGTCTGTGGTAAGCGCAAAAGCACCAACTCTTAAGTCCTGAAGTGGCAGATACGCAGAGAGAGATCATTTTATTAAGACTTGAAAAATTGTTCATTATCTGCACAGAGTTTTAGCACAAAGTAAAAGGAAGAAATGGAAAACTGGTAGCCTCATCAGACGTCCTCTGCAGTTTAGAAACAGACACGCAGTTACAGATGCTGTAGCGTCCACATCAGTTTTCTCGGCTTGTGAGTGAATACATAGTGTCTGTGTCTAATGGGTGGCTGTGGACTCTGATAACTTTAGAAGTACTTTTTCTTAAACTTAAGAAAGGTTCTCAAAGTGTCTCTTCGGCAGTGTCAGTCACTGGTTAAATCTTAATAAAAGGCAATATGGGGAAGGCAGAGCCGGTTTGGAAATGACTTGGAAATACAAAAGGACTTGGGAGAAGAGACTAAACATGTCTGAGCACTGCAGTAGTAATGGGAATTAAACTCCATATAATGCTGCAAAATAGTTGCTTTGTGCCCAGCAAGGCTTGTTCTCTAGACAGAGCAAAAGAAGGGGTATCTTTCAGTGGCAAAACTAAAATCTGAAAATGAAATGAAAGGAAGGGGGGAGAGACTATATGAAAAGGATTTCCAGTGGCATCAGAAGAAGGATACTATATTGTAGTGTAATTTTTGGTTTTCTTTTTTTTTTTTCCCCCTCATTTACCTTTTGCTACCAAAATCTTTAGTTTGACTTTAATGAAGGGCTGCCAAGTTTGTATAAGACATAGAGTTCAATGGATTGTAGCTTTTCAGAATTTGGCTGGAGGCTTGACATAGTATGTAGAATGGCTGTGGAACAACTGACAGTTTTTGTGATATCAAGAAGCAAGGCTGGCTAATTAATTTTTTTTTTTTTAAATGCTGTGAAAATGGGGAAAACTAACAGGAAATGACATATTTAGGAAAACAGCTTGGCTGCTACAGCGTACGTAGTAAACAGAACTGCTGTTAAGCTCTTCTTGTTTTCCTTCCCACAATTAGGTAAAAGATGGAGGTGGTGAACATCTTCCATGTAAACAAGAGGAAAAGAGACTTACAAAACTAGGCCACTTGGAAGATCTAGATGTTAAGAAAGTTTCCAAAGGAAAAATTTCCATTGTGGAGGCTCTGACACTTCTTAATAATCATAAACTTCGTCCTGAAATATGGACTGCAGAGAAAATAGCAGTGGAATACAGTCTGGAACTGAAGGATGTCAACTCTCTTCTGGAATTCTTCATTCCTTTTACTGTGCAGGAATTTCCTAAAGAAACCAAAAAAGCTATAAAGCCAACATAAAAATAATTTCCAAAACCTTGTGTGATCTTGCGCGTGTCTCAGTTTTACTCTCAAGTATATTCAGTGTCTGAAACAAGTTGGTAATGTGTCATCCGACAAGGCTGCTTCCTTATACCAGTGAGATGTATTCAAGCGATTCCATTCTATACTGGATGGCTTCAGTTAAATGCAACAACTATAAGACACTGTTTGTAAAACAGAATATAACTAATAAGTTGTATGAGAGCACGTCACATGATTCTTATTATCCCATTCATATGTCACGTGTTCAGTTAAAACATACTGGTTCTAGTTAGAACTTTACTTTAACAGATTGCCTTTCTTAGCAGAGACTTCTGGCCTTCAGCGAGATCGGTGCTCTGTGTGTGTTGGCTCTGGAGTTCCATGTCACAGTGTTCTTTCAAGGACTTGCTGCCAAGGTGTCTGTATATACTCTCAATTGTATTTCTTTTGTATAAGAATGGAATAGTATTTATACTTTGTAAAGAAGGTTAACCACAAGATCATTTGAGAAATTCAGCTGTGTCAAACTTAAAAAGAAGGTGAATAGCAAGGAGGTCTCTTTCTGATGCTGGAACAGTAATGGCTGATGTGTAGCTCCTATTCCACTCTATTCTGATTTAGCTTAAATATCTGCACCTCCCCAGGTACTGCCTATCAGTCAGTGAATTTATAGAGTGACGATCTTCTAGCATCAGTCTCTTGCAGCAGTCTATGGCACCTATTGTAGGAGAAATCATGGTTCATATTATTAATAGGCAGCTATCAAATACAACTGGATCTACTAACTGGACGCACTAGTAGGTCTGTATATGTCTGCCTGTCTTGTTACAATCACCCTTTTTCCCCACAGAGGCCTTGTCTGACGTACCCAAATGTGGGCTTAGGTCAGGTCTTTTCACTCAAAATAAGTTACTCATGTGCTACCAGACTGAAGCAGCATCCTTGCCAATTGTTAGTAAAGGATGACAAAACTCTGAGGAGGTAACTGTGGATTGTCACCTTCTTGATACTGTGACTATTCAGGTGTCTGTAGGTAAGGAAGAAGTTTTGCACTGATGATTAATACTGCAGTCAAAACTAGTTCATGTTTTCCAAATAAGCTGGGGGGAATAAGAATTGTTACTGAAAAATGCATTATAGTTGCCTTCAGGCAAACGAAACAAAACCCAAAATTTTGTGTGGCACTAACATTCCTAGTGCCCGTCACCAAAGATGCTGAATTTATTAAGAGGGTGGCAGTCAGTACCAGGCCTACAACGTCACTTCCTTTTTAAGAACTCTTCTGCCAGGTCTTAGAGTTTAGACTCTGGTAAATATCTTACCAGGAAGATTATCAACTGTGCTATTTCACAGCAAGATTCCTTCCAGTTCTCTGAGATGGAACAAGGTATTTACAGTACAGTTTGCCACAGTGTATTCAAGGTTTTGCTTGATTCATTTATGACGTATGCATTGGTGTACCCCAGTGAAAGATGATACATAAGTGCGTTGTATAAAAAATTTGAAATTGTTAGTCTTAAAACATGTAGATTGGGGATAGGTTTGTCCTTCTTCCTGTAACATAATGGGGACAGAGCTGCACTCTGAAACTAACACATATCATTTCTGAGTTATGTGCCACATTAAGAGTTTCTTTTTTTCCACAAAATACTTTGTTTTATATAATGTTGTAACGGAAATACTATATTGTTTGAGTACTGTTCGTCCTAAAGTAATGGTTAAGGTAATATGCAGAAAGAACACCTGTGGAATGCATTTGGTACAGATACTGTTATTATTATTGGAGATGCTGTGATTTCCTTCTTTAAAAGTGAATCTTTAATTAGGTATTGGAGTTGATTAAAAACTCACTTCAAATCAGCAGCCGACAACAGCTTACTTTGATTACTTCGGTATGTATTTTCTCTCCTTTTATCTGCCTTTGTGAACTGTCTCCTGATGTGTCTAAACCATGACGGTTTCATGCAGAAAGCCACTAGAGACATTATGGCATACTGCTGCTTTGCTTACGCTCTTCAGCAGGCACGTGCTTTGGGACGCTTGGTGCTCATCGTGTTCAATGCTTAGGCCATACCTTCAGTGCAAAATCCTTGCTATGAATGAGATTATTGCAAAGCTATCCCTGGTTTCTCTGGAGCCAGGATCTCATCCTCAGAATATATTGTCCATGGTGGGGAAGCAGGCAGGTCCCACAGCACAGATGTGGGCCAGGGATCCCTCTCCCTGGAAGCAGGTGAACTCCCAGCAGCCTAGAAGGCTCGTCTGGAGCAAGGAACTTCTCTGGCACAGCGCGTTCGCGTTGGTTCGCAATGCAGTTTGCTGTGGGCTGACACCTCTCAGGTTCTCTTCACATCTCCTCTCTTCACTTTGCTGTGCAAGGCCGGGCCGAGACAGCTGCCCGGTGGGAGGCCAGAGGGGGAGGGCTGCAAGGCCCACAAAGCTTGCACCTCCCCCTCTCTGCCTCTGTTTCTTTTTTTTTCTTCTTCCTTTTTTTTTTTTCTTTTATTTAAGTACATTATCACAGAGGCATTACCACTTTTGCCAATGAGCTTGGCCCTGGCCAGTGGTGGGTCTGCCCTAGATGCGACCAGGTCCTCCAAAGGGGAAACTTCTAGCAGCTTCTCACAGAAGCTGCCACCGTAGCCCCCCGCCCTTGCTACCCAAAACCAGCACACCCACTTACCTGTTTCTGATTGTGACACAATTTCTAATTGGAAGAATAGTGGTATTTTCTTTACAGTTTTAACTTGCTTATGTCTATAGCCCTTTCCCTTAGCTGTTTGGCCGTCAGCTTAACGAAAAGGTACTCTTCAAGCAATAATTTTGAAGAGGTGATTATGGGAAATTTGTGGGAACCTGCAATTCAGTTTTCTGGAACTCTTATGTAGAGAATTTTTAAAGTTTCTTTGTCGTGCATGCAGCGCACCAAATTTAGCTCAGATGGTTTTGGCCACCATATAGAATCATTACATTTGGCAGGGAACAACATGCTGCACTCAAGCTGCTTTGTTCTTGTTGGATTGATGTAAAATGGGTGGCAAGTATAAGCTTTCTGTGTCTGTAAGGGAGTTGCTTCATTTCTAGTGTAAATGACACACAGTTAATTAACTTTATATACGGCATTATTACACCAGTTTTCCAAATGTCACTGCATAAAGCCAGGGCTAGCCTGGGCACTGAGAAAGAGTGAGTACACAGGGCAGGCTGAGCCTCATTTGGAAATGAGGGTTACATTCATGGTGAGACATAAAATTGAATTTCCTCAAGGGAGTTCCAGCAGGTATTCTGGAATTCTTGGGTTGAATTTTCCCCAAAAATGTCCTTTTAGGGGGAGTCTAGTAGCTCACTTACCCACGTTTTCTGGGACATAGTCCCGTTCCCCTAGCCTTGTTCTATTGTGAAGTCTGTTCCCAGCCTTGCCTAGCCAGTCGTCTTTGCTATGAAAACTTTATACAGCTGTGATCTTTGTTCTTTACTGGCTCATATGCAAATGTTGGTTGTGTTCTGTCCTTTCAGTATCAACAGCCTGTTTTATTTCTGCAGAGCTCTCTTGCCTTCTAGGAGTAGCACATCTGCTGAGGTAAAGATGAGAGGACTGAGCACATGTTTTGCTCTGCAGAATTTATGAATAGGACAGATTTTCAAAAGGGATGTAGCTTTTCATACATCTTCAAAAGCTGCTCTTTTGGGATATGTGGAACTAAGTAATCTTGTGCTGTCTCACCATGTGTTAACTGTAGCTAGGTTCTTGCAGTCTGATGCCAAGACAGCAAGATTGGAGCTGTGAGGTAGGAAAGAGTTTAAACTCTGCTTTCTGTGCAAGTTAAGAGGGAACTTCAGTACAAAAAGTGATGTTTCTGTAGTCTTCCAGCACAGGGAACTTGTCTTTTAAGCTACCTCTTTTTACTCAAGGAGGAAAAAAATAGTGATGTTTATAATCAAGAGGTGTGTACTAAACTTACAAAATGGAGTATCTTATTTCTATATTGAAAAATGGAAGCAAACCTCAAATAGTCATAAAACAGGATCAAAATGCAAAAGTTTAAAAAGGCAGCTGTCTCACCTTGTTTTAATGAGCATCATGCTTTTATGTTTGAGATTGCATGGAGTTTCACATTTCAGAGCTCTGTTCTGGAGCTCCTTTCTAAACATGGGTTTTTCTGATTCTTAATCAAGTGGTGCCAGTATTGAATTGACAGCAGGAGATGCCTGACCAGTGCAGGTGAGCTTCACATGCAAACAGATTTTGACACTTGAGACTGGAAGCTGTACGCCGACTGACATGCTATTAACAATCATAACACTTATGTCAATGCCTGTCATTATTAAATCTGTTTCCAGCAATCTAACAGTCTAAGGAATCATGTAACCTTTAACAGTTTAGGTACTGCTATGTTGTTATCAGAGCTAAGTGTTTTCTGCTGAAAAAAAAAAACAAAAACAAAAACCGTGGACTAACTTATCTTAGAAACTTAACATTCGTTTTCTTGGTCTGAAACAGAGGCTTACATTTACACAAGGTGACAGCAGCATTATGTAATAGCAGCATTATCTCCTGCAGTGTACTGGAGAGAGCATGCTCTGGTAGCTCCTGTGCATCTCTAGGGTGGAGCAGGGTTTGGTGTGTCTGCTGCCAGAAAGAGAATTTTAAAAATAAATCTGCCAAAGTGGTGGTTCTGTGACTGTTGTGCAAAATCCCCTTTGGGTGTGGGTTATTCAGTTGCTGAAGCTCTGTCTTTAGGTGAGATGTTCTGGCCTCCTGATGGGAGTAGTGCTGCTGTATTACCCAGGAGAGGAGCGACTGGGGGCAGGACAGACCTCATAATAATCTCCTACAAGGATTCCACATGGTATCTTGTAGGACTACGGGTCTCAGGCCACTACTTTTTTGAAAGCTGAGAGAGGTGGTGGTGTGGGAGGAGGAATCCCTACCTTTGAAATAGTTGCCCAGCAGCAGCCACGTCTGTGAGGTAATAAGGGATCACACTGCTGATCAACTGCAAATGGTGCTGGTGAAAGCCAGACTCCCTCCCACCAGGGGCTGGTGTAACTGGAAGCCCAAACGTAAAGTCCCAGCTGGGAGCTCTGCTTATGTGAGAGAGATCAGGGCTTCACAGAAAGGATGACAACAGTGCTGGCAACTTGGGTGCAGCTGGGAGTGCAGAGCTGGTTAAAATTGCCTGTGTTGGCAGAGGGAAAAAGACATAAAGGTGGAGTCTTTGGAGTATTTTCTGTGAACTAAAGTATGCACTGTTATTAATTGCACAGGGCTTTGTTCCCAGGAAAATCAACACAGCACTGTTTGTGACTCAAGCAATTTTGACTCTACCCAGGCCACATGTTGGGTATGAAGTAGGGAGAGAGCGCTATAAGCCTGGATGGTCAGATTGTGTTGACCTGCTGTATGGTTAGGTCTGTTGGGAGCTGTACGTTGCATACGTGTCACACTTTATTTGCAGTGAAGCACTGTAGCCTAAAGGATGCTACAGGCTTCATGGTTAGGTCTCTCCTCTTAAAGTGGGGATGTGGATTTGCATCCCCCTTAAGGTGAAGTGGAAATTGAATGTTAGGTAGGAGTCTAGCTTAGCTGTCTCCATGCCCCTCAAAAGCTGGAAACTATGATTTTAGTCGCCTAATTCTTCCACACCATGCATTCCCATTGTGAGCACCAAGCATAGCAGAGCTCAAGTCCCTCTTGGTGGGGCTGAGGTGGGGAAGTGGTAGGGGCTGCAGCATGATGGGTGCAGGAGGGGCTCACTGCTGCTCAGGGAGGGAAGCCTTGCTTGTTCCTTACCACTCTGAGCCCTGTTCCTAGCACTACAGCCCACTACAGCCCACCTCCTCCCTTTTTGCTAGCTCAGGCAATTGGCAGACCACTTTATGAAACACTTCAGTTCACTAATGTGGCAGAAAACAAATCGAAACAGGTATAGTTAAAACTGAGGAGAAACAGTCTTTACTGCTGTCAGCATCAGTGGCTATCCTTTGATTGGAGCCAGCATATGTTCAGCTTACCTGTATCACCAGCCATGTCCACTGGGGGAAACAAGTTATTAAAACTGGGTCTGTTTTGTGTGCACAATTTAGGGGCAAAAAAGCTGAACATGCAGAGGTACCAAAATGCTTCTGTGAATTTTTAAAATACATTATCCCCAAGTTACTTGATTTGGGATGGAAAAAGCATATTCTAAAACCTATATTTTATATTACAATAAAATATTTTGGCATGGTGGTATGACATGACGTTTATTTCTAAGAACAGTTCAAACTGAATGCAAAATATTTTGTTCAGGTACCAAAGATATCTCTTGCTTTGCCAAATAATAAGACTTTTGTTAAACAAAAGTTTGTCCCATCCTAGTTACCACCACTCCTACCCTTACCTAAATCCAGTCCTCCTGCTCCCCCCTCTACTTTGTTGATGAGTATCATTTGCCAGGTTTCTAGTTCTGTTTCATAGACAGGCAATTAACTGTGTACAGTGAGTGAGGCTGATTTACTGCCTACGTAAAGCTACAGCGAAACTGGGATAAATAGAAAGTGAGTGCACTGAATAGCAATGAATCAAAGCAAAGCAGGCTACTGAAGATGTCTTTAGGAAGAAATAATGCCACTCTATTGGCTTTGCTCCTCCACAGAGGAAGAAAGTGGGAATAAATTTCATACTGTGTTCTGCCTTTCTCAATTAGCTGTCAGCAGTTAAAGATTTCCTGTGTGGGAATGAATTCACAATTGGCATCACTTAGCAAAGATAAATTCTGTCGGCTCACTTCTGTACATGCAATACTTCAATATTAAACTCTTTTTTTAAATTGCAAAGTTCTCATTAATGTAGCTATTTGAGAAATTGAACCATTTTTCTTGTGATTCTCTTTAGGCTGACATTTGATTGTGGTTTCTTAACCCTTTTGAAAGAAATGTACTATTTTGTACCTTTTGAATAAAAAATATTTTTATTTTATAATGAACCCATAGCTGTGATTAAAAGCTGAGAAGATACTACAAAAAGCAAGTCTGTTCTTTCAACAAATAACATAAATACCTGTTTGTGATATATAGGCTCCATGACATACAAAATTCTCTAGCCTTCAGAAAGTGGTGAAACTGCAATGTTTCGGAGACACCCTAAGGAAAAAACATAGTTTTACTGACAGAGCACAATAGGAAATGCTTGTTGGATTTTTATCCTCAAAATTTAGTGGTTTCTGTAATTCTGCTGCCGTGGAACTTGTTACAGAATTCACTCCTTGCTACATTGTGCTCTAGCATATAATGTTTAATTTTGCCAAAAAGCTGTAATTCTCAGCCAAGAGCAAATGCTTGAACTGAGTGTGAACTACGCTACTCAAACCCCCTTGAGTTTGCTGTAACCTAAAACAATAGTTCAAGAAATATGAACTGCTCCCTCTGTCTTACCTGCTAGATACTTCTGGAACATAAAAATATAAATGTAGTTGAAGTAAAAACGCAGAACATGATATTAATATAAATTAGGGCTTTTGATGTGCTATTACTATTTTCTGTCTTGAATTTAACCCAGACACTGTGACAATTCCCCTCCCCCTTTTTTTTTTTTTCAGTTTTTAACAAAATGAAAGGCCTTTGCTAAAATAATCTTTTGTCCTTGATGAAATGATAGCACCTCCTTTGCCTTCAGCTGCACAGATCATCTTGGCTTCCCGAATGAGGGAGGAAAACAGCAAATAGATTCAAATGTCAGGTTGAAGATTGTATCAGGAAGGATTTTCAAATGCTATATCCTTTCTAAACCAGCTACTAGACACAGATACATTGCATTTGTGCAGTCTCGATCAAAGGTTTGTTTCAAGTGGAAGACAACTTGAATCTGAACTAACTTCACACGCTGCTGGTTTCAAGTTATTTCCATTATAAGGAAAATGATTACTTAAGAGATAAAAATCCAGTGTGCATTCCAATTGGTCAAACTGTTTCTATGGTTGCAGAGTGATATCTAAAGATTCAGCTGAAAAAAATGTGCCTTAAAGATGAAAAAACAGCTTATCTGTTGCATCCCCTCACTAGATACATGAGACAAAAATGGAGTTGCAGGCTGCAGAGGAGATACAGGCAGATGGTTTTGTTACTGAATCCTTGCAAATAACTCCTCTCTCCAAATAAAACTTTTTTTCAAAAGCCCTGCCAAGTCCCTATATGCTGCAGGTGGCCTCTTTTTTTTTTTTTTTTTGTTTTATGTTGTTAGCTAGCAAAGCTTTTAAGTGCCCCGAGAGATTTATAAGAATATAATGAGATTTATGCAGGTGGGCCTCAGGGGACCTGATTGCATTGTTTGGGAAGGTGACTTACCAGGATGCACCTCAATGTAAACTATGAAAACAAGAATAATACTTGTTTTGGCTGTGTTCTTCATCCCATAGCTTTTAGGGAAGTCATCACACAAAGCATTACTTGATTTACTGCTATGTTTTTCTCTGGTTTACTGTTAGAAGTAATATTGTCTTATTTTTTTCCAGAGGTCTGCCAGCAGCAGAGTAGGAATAAAAGATGTATAATATGAGAAATTAATCTTAACTTTTCCTAGGCATGCTTTTTTTTACACATGCGTCTCTTGCCATGCTACAAATATCTCTATTTCACTTTTTAATTTTACTTATAAAATTCCAGATCATTAGCAGCATCTACAATTTCAGTAATACTTTCAGGGCTTGTCCTTAGTCCATTAAGGTTACACAAAGCCAACTGCACTGGAATAACGAGTTCTAAAGTCTTACTGACCTGCAGGAGCTGGATGACAGTTTTAACAGGGGCTGGGCAACCTCCATGAAAGTCAAGTGTATTTCAATTGGGAAAGAAGCAGAACACTTGCTACATCAAAATACTGGGCACCATGTTTTAAACAACTTTGAATTATTAGAATCACAGAGTAATTTAGATTGTAAGGGAAAATTTTATCTTGTGCAGTCAAGCTTTGAATACTTCCAAGGCTGGAGATTCCACAACTTGGGCAACCCACTCCAGTGCTTAACTATCCTCCTGGGAAAAATAATTTCTTTACATCTAGGCAAAATTTCCCCTGCTGCAACTTGTGACTGTTACCCGTTGTTCTGCTGCATGCCTCTAGGAAGAGTGACTCCATATTGCCTATGCCCAACCAAATGTCTCTCAGCATCACCAGAACATTAAAAATTATGGGGAAAGAAACTTGATTCCATCCATCTGTCCTTTACTCCCTTTGCCTGGAATGTCGTCTTTCTGATTCCTGTTCCTACTAGGAGCTAACTCTGACACCTCATCTATAAGATGTGAGTAGAGAGAAAAGGTACTAAAATAGAGCAAAAGACAAAGCAATTGTTCAACAGACTACAAATATACAATTTAAGGATTATACCTGCAATAGTAATACCATCATTCTTCCTGCTAGCTTACGTGTTTTCTCAGTATATACTTAGTACCAGGCAATGCATTCATCTCTGGAAAGCAGTAGCCGGGGTTCTGTGTGGGAGAAAAGGGAAACAAGAGTGAAAATCCAAACAAAACTTATCCTTGTTTTTTTTTCTCTGTGGTTTACCAATGGAAATAATATTGCTTTGTTTTATTTAATCAGTAGTAATGTAGAAAAATTGTATGTAAGCTCACAACTGCTCCTCTTCTCTAAGCAATTCCTCTGTAGTAACATTTTTCAGTAATAAGGTTACAGGATCCACATTACAGTCAGAGCACTTTGTGAAAGGAATTGTTTCCATTTATTGCACACTTAAAAGATCCATAGTTGTTACTCATTTTCTAAGGCCACAAAAGTTACGAAATAGGTAGAAACAAGTCTGTTAAAGATCAGCTTTATAATTTCTGATGCTTTGAATCTTTGTTTTGATGGTGCTGGTACATAGGCAGAAGTGAGTTGACATTTTACTTTCAAGTCTCCCACATTTTCACAAAGACACCACACAAAAAAAGTTGTACACAGTTTCTTAATGCCTCAGGTCTGCATCAGACCTATGAAAAAATCTGAGTGCAGTGACTGACACCTCTATTTTTTTCAATCATTGTCTTAGCAGCATACACCAAATTGTTGCCATTATATCAGTTAAATCACTCCAGGAAGGCTCTCTGATGGTTCTGTGGTATATACATGTTTGTCTTTCTGATAGGTCTTCATCATAAGTTCAAGTCAGTGATAAAAGAAAGCTGAAAAATTCTGACCTGCCACAGAAGGACTGTGGAAAAAAACAGTGAACCTAAGCTTGTGCCAATGCAGGGGGGCACCATTATCCTCATTGAGGGAATGGAACGAGATAGACCCTCAAGTCCTGATCCTGCAGCTTAGATATGTGAATATTTATTTACACAAGTGGTCAGGTTTCCCCCAACAGAAATGATGCATGTGATCAAAAATATGCACAATTTGGTCTTAAGATTAGCTCTGAGGCTTCTGTAAATTTCTCAGAAGTAAGGCTAGTTCAGTTAAGATTTCATTCACTTTTCTTTGTCTGAGGGATGAAAACTATTGAAATACACTCTTCTGTGAAAGTGTGAAGTGGCACCCTGTGAAGATTTCCATGTAGTAAAAGGCATTTTAAGGCTCTAATCATGTGCTATTGATCTGACCATCTGAGAACACTCTTAAAGATGATCTTAATAAAGTCAATTAGTCTAACACCCCAGAGACTTCCTTTTAACACACAGTGATAGAGTATTACGCTACATTACGCTGCATCCTGAGTCAGTAAATCACGGTGAACTTTGAAAAGAGAAAAAAGGTATGTTGCTTACAGACAAATAGTATTTATTTCTCCACAATGGAGAAAGACGCACACGCACACATTACATGATCATTCTAGTATTAGTGTAATAGCTTAGATTTTGGGAGCAGTCTAAGCTTGCTCAAGTGTGCTAAGCTACATTTGGAAAGACATAATATTCCTGTTCTTTTTTACAATCTCCCAAAAGAGAGATTGTACAATCTTTGGATCATCAGCTTGTGCTGTGTCAGATACCGGCTCTGTTGCATGGGTCAGTTAGATCCCAGGTGAGCATAAAGGCATCTCACCTGCCTGTACTGAGGAAAGCATCTGCATGTGAGATGAAAGTCAGCCTGTTTAATGTGTATCATCAAGAACTAGAGAGCAGTTTATCTACTTTATCTCTTTTCACTCTTCTTATTATAAATAAATTGGATCCTTATCCAGATTTGCCACACCGGGTAAATATCAAAGATTTGTATAATATTATTTAGTGTTTAGAAAATATGTAATCGTCACTATAGAGTACAATTTGCATTATTCCCATTTTTCATGCCAACATTATTTGTATGGCAGCCAATGTATGCTAATTAGACAATGTCCCTAATTAATTTTTGTCAGTGTGTTGCCCTAACATGACTTAAAATGTACAGTTTAATGTATAAAATGTATTGAAATTACTTCTATTTCCCATTGTATACCAGGGAGTAATTTGCTATTTACAGCAAGTATTTATAACAATCTTTAGATGCACACGTATTCTAATTAAAGTGAACATCCAACATGTTGGCCAAGGATGAGTCATACTTCACAACAGCTCTACAGGGAAGGAGATCAGAGTTGTGTATTCTTCTAAAGCAATGGCCAACAAGAATAAATTGTTTTATGTGAAATGTATTTTGTGCTGCTTATCGCATGCCTAAAGGATGGATTAGTGAACGTGAAAGTACGAAGACTGGGCATACCTACTGCACAGGACAAGGATGGCAGCTGCAATGGAGTGCTGGAGGGAGTACTATTTGAAAACTTGGTTGATGAGGTTTTGTTGCTAAGCACAAAGCCTACTCTATGTGAATTTTTATCACTCAGGAACAAGGTACCAGCATATGCCATCCTAGTTACCATGGCTTCCATTCAGCCACAGTGCCCTCTCAGAAAAGAAACAACTTCAGTTTTATATTCACTACATATATTCCTTAGATATCTTGAAACCAGAATTGCAACTTGAATTATCTATGGACAGATCATCACAATTTGGTCCTTGAACATGATACATACTTTCCCAGACCTAAAAGGATCTCCTCACCCCAGAGAGGTCTGAAAATAAACACCTTCACAGAGATGCCTTTTGTCCAAGACTGTTGAGCCTTTTGAACATCACAGGTTGTGATGCACCCTGACAGTGAATAGATTGTGCAATTCCAACTTGGCACCAGATGGGACTGCTGTGCGTTGCTAGCGGGTGGTGATGGACTAGGGTTCTGCAAGAGGAGGCCAGGAACCTCCAGCAGCCACCACTGGCATCCTGCCCTACAACCAGGATGGCACGCTTCACCGCTGTGATGGTTGAGGTGGGAAAAAAAAAAGATCTGCTGTGTGAGGGCAGCCCCCTCTCAAAACGAGTTGTTGCTTGTATTCCCAGAAGAGTGAAGCTGTTTTGAACATGGTGTTTATTCTGAAAGTGTCAGGCTAGATCAACAGCTTCTGATCTCTGCACCTTTCGACAGCTCCAGAAAGCGCAATGCACATGACCTGCTCTCTAGCAAGGCCCTGTGCGATCTCTAGCTATATTTAAATCACACAATGTTCAGTATGATACTTTCCTAGGAGAATCTACAGTAATTTAGTTTAGGCAATACAGAATACATGCAAAGAAGCAAAATATGAAAGGGATTAATGCTATCAGAACAATAGCTAATGTTCTCAATTTTTTTTCTGAATTTTCACCTTTTTCATGCAGCTACAATGTTCTCAGCATATGATGAAAAAAGATAGCAGAAGCTGGTGTTTAGGTAGCAAATTGCATGTGAAATGACATATGAAATATGCTAAGGCAGATGGTATAATCTCATTTTTAGTACAAAAGCTAATTTCAGTAGGCTTCAGAGTCAGATGACAATCACTGAACAAAGCTCTTCATGATTTTCTGACCCATCTCCATTTCTGACTTCCTGTGTATCCTAAAATAATTGTGAAATAAGGCTCCAGTTACACTTGTCACTAGAAAACTGCAAGTAAAGACACTCCCTATCCTAATTGCCCTTCTTTCTCCCACCTCTACAGCTGATAAGCGCTGTGGTAAATCTGTAGTAAATAACCATTGGAAAATGTTGACAAGTTAATTGGGCTCATAACTGTGAAGGCAATGAGACATTTCTGCAACTATTTAGATCAGCTTTGTCAGAAGTCAGTCAGTTACAACGGTGACACATTTAATTCTACAAAGAACACATGGAGAATAAATCAACTTTTAGGCTTGAATTACAGTGCAGGAGGGATAATTACCATAGCAGAACATGTACTTAGAAACAAAAACCTTTTGTAGTGCACAAACACCTGGAACAGAATTACACTGAAAATTAATGTTGGGTATCCAAAAAATATAAAATAGGACTATTGAATAAAACAGTTATACCATTTTGAGACTTTACATTCCCAGTGGAGATGGAGAAGGGCAGTATTTGAACAGACTTCCAAAACATGTTGAGGTGATGCTGATGGTTCACTAAGCATCCGTTTGCTCCCCAAAGCCAATGAACAATTGTGGGAGCTGCTTGCATCCATTTGTTTTACAGTCCCCATATGCCCGGTAGGTGGATTACATGCATGTGCAGTCCAGAAGGTCTGCTTCAGTTAGAAATGTATATAAATCAGAGCCATATATAATGATTAGAAGTTATACCAAAAACCTAAGGTGAGCTTTGAGATCTGGACTGATAGAACTCAGCTCTTTTACATAACTGCCCAGCACCAAATTTTGCCAATTTTGTGTTCAACTAAGTACAAACTGGCAATTTGTGCTTCTTGCAATGTATGTTCTCAGATACTATAAACCCATACCTGGGTTAAAACCTAGCAATAGTATATAGTGTGCTAATTAAAATGTATATGATATTTCAAATCTAGCTAGGTAAAATAAACTCAGGCAGGTGATATGATGAATTGCTGAATTTTACAAAATTTTACCTGTTACAAAAGCTTGGTTTCCTTGTTCAGCATGCCACTGAATGTTCCCATTTATCGAGGGCACTTTGGAACAAAGGACATACATTTGAAAAAAAATAACATTGCTTTGGAGTCACCTAATCTGTATAAGTTTGTTGGAGTTTTCTTGGAATGCAGAGTTGAGGCTAAAACACAATCTAAGTTATTTCTCATCTACTACAAATGGCTGTAAAGAGGTAGGAATTACAATATTATCAGTCTCATGCACAGAAAAGTCTTGTGTCCCAGTTGCCAAGAATCGTATTACTATCCTTAAGCATCAGGTAATTTTAAAAGAAATATGGGGTTCATGGAGTTTATTTGATTTACAATTATTGAACCTTTGCTGCAGACTTTTAATCTTTTCTCTACAATCATAAGGCTTAGAAGCTTCCATTAAAAATGAAGGAAATAAAGCTTTTCATCCACTAGCAGGACTGAAGGAATTAAAACTTCTTTAGAGAAAGAAAGAAAACACATATTTTCTCTCTCTGAGAAAAAAAATAGGCAAGTTAATGTAAAATCCATATCATCTTAATCAGATATTGAGGACTGGTCTGGAGGAAGGTTTTCTAGCATACAGTTAGGCATTTTCTTGAACATTTGTTTCTTACCATTTTCTTAAAAGAGGAAAACAGACAGGAGCCCATATATTCTGCCTGTAGATGAAATTATACCCCAGATATCCAGAAACCACACTGCTGATCCAGCGTACCATGTATTACTGTTGACAGTGAATAATTACAATTTTTCTAGTCAAGAAGAGATTGCTTTTTAGAGATGCATGAAATAATCCCATATACCCATCTGTATACCACTTTGGATTACCACTAAAGTATTATATAAATCTGCAGTGTTGTTGTTTGTTAGGAAGAGCCTTCAGTAGATTACCAATGGAGTTTTTGTTTAAACTAACTGATCTTTATTTCCTCTGAATTATTCCAGAGCAACTTATGTCTTTCAATGGTTTATGGTTATTCTGAGTTCTTCCTTTATCCTTATTTTCATACTTCATATAATCTTAGACATGACCACTGTTATGATCTAATGTCATCTAAAATATAGTGATGTAATGCTTCCTTAATTCCCTATTTCTTTGAAATAGAAAACAAGCTTTAGGGAAAACAAACAAACCCACTATTGATCAAACAAATTCAAGTTTGCGTAATTCTTAGGAAATTACCCCAGTGATTTACTACCTTCATGATTCAAGACTAAGCCCTACTTCTAGACTGACTGTAGTAAGCTTTCAACCATTTATTCCCTCTTCTTCAACCAATGTTTATAGTACTGAAAATCAACTGTATTCTCCATGAAGAGACTTACAAACTGTGATTTAGTAACATAACAATGTCATCTCTGTAATGCCTATACAAACAAATGCACACAGTATTGGTCTAGCTACTGTTGGAGAGGGATAGGAAATACCTCTAGAACTACAATTGTCAGGAAAATGACAGACCTACTCAAAATAGCAACTATTCCAAAAGAGGTGCTCACAGTAGCTCTAACACGAATCCTGCCCTGTTCGTTCTGTTGAGTTAAAACACCCTGGAGGCTGTAGAAGTCGTTTTGTTTTCGCACCCTGCAGACTGTTCTGAGACCTGCTGTATCTCTCAAGTACGGTGATGTTATCATGTCAAGCTGTGACTGAAACATTTTCTATTAAGGCTGGAGTTAACACTATGATATAATGGATCTCAATTTCTACCTTCTGTATGTGTCCCTGTAGGCTGGAACTTTGCAATAAGGTCACTAAAATGGCAAATGGGCTTTAAGGAACTTATAGCTTCTGCGCACTGTCAGTCTTGCAAGCCAGTCTTTCTTTTAATGTCGAATTAAATTGTGGAACTCATTGCTGTGAGATGTTATGGAGGTCAAAAGTATAAGCAGATTAAAAAAGAAGTAAAAAAAAAAACCCCAACAACAATGAAGTGGAAGTCCATGTGTAGCTGTTAAACACAGGAGTTGACATGTAACATCTAGGAAGAACTAGTGATTTAGGAAGTCCATAAGTCACAGACTGCTGGAAACCAGACGTAATCATTTGGTACATGGCCTGTTACTTACACTGTTCCTGTAAGCATCTACTGAGCACCCTTAGGAAGAATACACTGCACTAAAACATGCCAGCCTGAGTGCCATGCTAAAGCTGAGTGGTAGCCTTGTGGCTGACTCGCCAGAATGTGACATTCATTGGTTCAAGTGTCAAATACCCTTCCACCAACATTTCAGAACTTGCAAGGACCAGCAGTGTGGTACAGCGGCATCCAAACAGGACAAGAAGAAATGGGCCTCAGGACAGTATGAAAGGAAGCACAGCAGTTTTTGAGTTAGACCCACAAGTCTGTATTGTCCGTTGATTCTTCCTGCCATCTATCAGGCATTTCTCGGTGTGCCACAGGAAAACATCAGAAAATGCATAAATCTGGAAGCAAAGTGGTTTTGCCCTGTCCAGAAATGTTGCAAGCTTAATATTTCAAAGGTCCTCACTGCACAGAGACCATCCTTCAGATTGCAGCAGAAATAACTGGTTGCATAGATAATAACTGGTTGCACAGCTACCGAGCTGTGTCAGATAGTCACCACAGAAATGGCAGAATCTGTTGCTGTCCTTTCTTTCACAGTTCACTTGCCTCTGGAGCTCAGTTATGGAACAGCCTCTGTGGACACTCCTGGTCTACTTCTGCACAAAGTCAACTGGCACCATTTAACCTATTGCTTAATATATTTTAAGCTAACCTTGGCTGACCTTTTGCTGAAGCAAATAAGAAACACAAGTACGAGCCTTTCTGCTGGCTCAGATCTGATGACAGTGCCCTCCAGCAGAAAAGCAGTCATGTCTAAAACTTCCACAGATGCTTTCGCTAAAGTTATTTAACACAACTCCACAGCTCAGTAAGAGCTCACTCCTTGCACAGGCAAGGTGTAGCAAAACAGAATGTGGATTTTCTCCTTTTAATCCCTAAGACAGAGCTGTAGCTTTGTCTCCACACAGACAATAGGATGCTCAGCCTGTAGAATTTGGGTTTTTTTATGTTGTTCTGCACAAGAAAGAAAGACTCCAGGCTGTGTTACAGCCTTCTGATTAAATTAGCAGAACTGGAAATCACAGATGTCATCGTTGTACTGGAAAGAGTTCATCCCACCGTGACTTCTGCTGAAAAGCTGTTTCAGAATCTGATTCTTCTGATGATTAGAAATGTTCTAAATTTCAAGCCTAAATTTATTCATAGCTCTTCTCCCTCCTTGGTGATTGCCATCTCACTGCCTGTATATTTATAGGCATCAATCATAATATTAGAAAGGACTTTATATAGAGCAATCAGGAGAAATATGCTTCAGTAAACATGATCTGAAATTGCAAAAAGGATGGTTTTATATTTTCAAATTTGTACATTAAAATACATCTTTGCTGTAACCACCTCCTCCCTGCATTAAAAAAAAAGCAAAAAAAAAAAAAAAGCAGAGCGGGCGTCAGCTGGTCTATTTGAAGACAAAAAGGGAAAGGAGTAAAGGAGTACACTGATCATTAACAAAAGGTTGATTCTTTAAATATGTTTACTTTTAATAACACAAGAATTGCTTTAGAAGGACATAGAGCTTTCCCATTAACAATTCTTTTCTCCCTAGTAATCAGCATTCATAAGAATAGAATAGTGTCAAATTATTCATTTTTAAATGGATATTTTACTCATTCTTTGGATATTTTACAACCCTCCCCCCTAAAAAAAAACAACAGGTAGCACCTTCTTTTATTTCCTAGAAAACTGACTTAAAATGTTTGGATTTTTAAAATACAAAACTGAAAAAGCAAAGAGCCTTATAAAAGAATAGCCTGCTGTCTGTTCATATGATTGCCTTTACAGGTGCCCTACATTATTGTTTTATGTGGATACTGAATAGACAAGAACTAATGTGCCAAACGAAATGTAATATGCAAAATGTCTGCTCGCTAGAAAACCATTACTTCTCTAAGTAAAATGGATAAGAAAAAAAAATATTTCTTCAGCCTGGATCTACTAGTGCAGGGCCTGCAAGTTAAAGAGTGCATCATGTAAGGGGTGTATGCACACATACACACTTACAAACATACAAACAGCTCCAGGTCATAAAGTCTCTGATAACAACCTCCTAATTGTTCAATTTTGGCATTTGTGCATCTAAAAATTAGAAATGAAATTAAGACAAGAAATAAAAAAATATGAAGAGCGCAATGATGTTTAAGGAGCACCCATGCCTCTTCTCATCTACTCAGCATGGAGATCACCAGCCACAGAGGAAGAAGCTGACTTTTCTATCAGAGGACTCAGATACTGCTCGAAAGGTAACTTTAATTTGCTCTCTCTGCTGACTTCTTATCTAGGATCTACATCTACAGCATCTTCATCTTGTCTACCTCATACTAAATATATGTTTGAGCTTATTTAAATAAGAACTTCACTTCACTCAAAGTAGAGCTGTTCCTTTGGAAGGCCAACAACACTGGGACCAATAGACATTGATACATTATACAAGAAATTGTAAAAGTAATCATTCACAGGATTCAGAATGAAATTCTGAACCTGTATAGGTTAACATCACTTCTAAAAATTAACAACACTGTTTAATTGGCTAAATGAGTGGGCTTTCTCTGAAGCACACAGATTGTCAGATAGCATTGCCACATCTAATGACCAGATACAACCTAGAAAGGAATTGTTAAGAGTTATTGAGACTGAAGTTCTCTGAAATCACTGGGTGAATTTGTAGTAGCATTCAAGCAAAAGGCAAAAAAAAAAAAAAGTGTTTGGCATCATCTGAAATGGTAGTGAGGGATTTTGCGTCAACTCTACTGTAACTCTATTGTTTCTACATTTTGAATGGTGTGTACAGTTCTGGTCTTGGTATCTCGAAAAGAACATGGTAGAGATACAGAGAAGATAACTGAAATTATTAATGGGATAAAAGGGAGTGGCTGCCTTACAAGATCAGACTAAAAAGTTTAAGACTTTTCAACTGCGAAAGGAGAGTGCTGTGGTGAGACTTGTTCAAGGTTTATGAAATCATGAATGTGGCTGAAAAGATGAATATGGAACCATTTTTCATCAAATCACAGAGTTTGGCTCATTTGGTGAAATTACTTTAAAACAGATTAAAATAACATATTACACAGTGGCTAGTGAATTTCTGGACTTGCTGCCAAAAGAGGTTGCGGAAGTAGATCCCAACAGCAGGTACAAACAGGAATTGAACAAGTTTATGTACTGGTCCAAAATTGGATAGTAAAAGGATTAGGCAAGGATTTACTTTCCTAACAACCATGGAAGCCACAGGAGTACAACAAAAAAGTCCTGAAGAAGGTGGCCAAGCTTGTGTGCACTCTAGAAATAGTTTCTCCTACTGCTGCTGTTTCTACTTGCTTTTCTGTTTAGGTACATATTAGCAAAACCTTGAAGCCCCCCAGGGAGGGAGAGGGCTAAAGGAAAAAGTGCAGCTAGAACTTCAATGAGAATTTCTGGAGGAGGGACCACAGTCTGCCTCATCTGGTGTTCATGCAAAGTAGCTGATGTGCACCAGGGTCTCTTGCCACTGACACAAGAAAAAAAAGAAGGATCCCAGTCCTACTTAGTTGGGCATTTCATAGAATCATAGAATAATAGAATGGTTAGAGTTGGAAGGGACCTTCAAAGGTCATCTAGTCCAACCCCCCTGCAAGGAGCAGGGACATCCCCGACTAGATCAGGTTGCTCAGAGCCTCATCCAGCCTGGCCTTGAACGTTTCCAGGGATGGGGCATCCACCACTGTGGACACACCATCCTGTGTTCACTTATGTTCTTAGACACCTTCTTTCTCTCTGAGGAGTAAGAGTTGTAAAAGCCTCCAGAGGTGAAAGTCACTGTTAAATTACTAGTGGTGTTCTAAAAATGGTAAGGCATATTTAGGACAAAAGGAACTTAAAACAAATTTGAAATATTAGCTAATCCCTGGTGTAATTAAAATAGGGTAGTATCTCTTTTTAAAGAGAGAACTAAAAATGATGTGGAACATCACAGTATTTTTTTAATATTATTATTAAATCCATTGAACACAAAATTTTCTTTTAAACACACTGTTTCATGTACATTCTTTGCTGAAGTTACTTACCTATTCAGAGGATTCCAACACAGATATTTCCCAGTAGTAGATTGTTTGCCTTACTTACTCTAATGCTGTCTTTCCATGATAAGTGAGTTTTTCATCATTGTTTTTATTTAATTGGAGGATCTATGAAGCATTTGTCATTGGTTAACAGTTCAGAAACCTGTTTTATTATAGAGGTCACTTTGTAACATTAGGTTCATGGTTCTGAATAAAAAGAAATCAGAATTTTAAAAATTAATAATATCTATGTTGTCCATCTTGACTTATAGCATCTATTAAAAGTAAAATTTGCTGGTGAATGAATGGCAACAGTTTTAAAATGGTGGACAGAATTAGATTTTGCAATACCAAATTTGTGACACCAGAAAAGAAAGATGCCTTGTGGCAGAAGCGCAGTTTTGTTATGCTTTTCCTAAAAAATGTAGTTGCACAAAACTTTGAACATGTTCAGACACTGATAGTTTCCTGCATTAAGATGTTGGAAAGTCATCCCAGCTAGTTTCACTAGACTGTAATGTAAGGACCCCAAAGCATTCGCTGAAAATAAAGACTGTCATTTAAATCCCTATGTTATCAGTAAAAATAATTGTTTTAAAAACAAAGATATCAGTACGTACCATAAAGGTGCTACTGAAAATTGGATTGAGTAACTGGAGTAGATATAAATCTAGTCTGAATGTGACAGAACAGCAAATTTACAAAAGCAGTCACAGCTGGGATCTGGATGAGGAGAAAGACTATACACGTCTTTTATTACACCCTCTGCATGGAAGCAAAGGAAACACTAAACTGGGCAGAGGGAATGGCAGAGAATAGCTGAAGAAGTTTATAGTTTCTCTCTAGGAAGTCCATGCATCAAGATTTTTTGCTCCTGGTTCCTGGATTAAAGAACAGAATGAAACAAACATATTAGAGAGAGTATATTGACTTCAGTAATACTGGACGTAGCCTCCTTACCAAGAGAGGAAATACCAGAAAGTGTCCAGCATACTAACTACAAGGGGAGATCGACTGGTTCTCTTACAAGAGAGTCTAAATGAGAAGTGTTACAAATCTCATTCCTTTCTTAAAACTGGGACATGGGATGAAGATACATGGGTCTCAGAGTTGAGTTTCAGGGGCAAAATATCACTTTGAAGACTATTCCATGACATGTCCTCTGCTTCCAAAAGCTTCTGAAATTATTATAACTGCTGAAGGATTTAAGTTACAGCCCAGACGTATTACAGGGTCTTATAGATTGGAAGTTGAATGCTGAATTTTCCCAAAACATGTTTTTTTTTTCATGGCAATGTGGATGGTGCACAGATGTAATAGAGCTTTGGTTTATCTTCCTTCAAAGACAAACAGTAGCAACTGAAGCAGCAAATGGCTTTTGAGACAAAGGTGAATTTATGAGGTTTGTTGACATTCTTTTCATTTTTGCTATGAGAAATAAAAGAGAAATGACTTCAATAGCAGTCAGATGGCCAAAAGAGAAGACAAGAAACACTGGATGTGTTGCGATATCTGAAATTACATAATAAATTACCTCATATTTGGTTGGCAATGACACAAATTTTGCTCAAACACTTTCTCTTTCTCTCTCTTCCTCTCAGAATAAAAACAGGATAGAAAACAAAGTACTGAAGCTGGGAGGAAATGACTAGTTGATATTTGCTCCACTGCAAAAGCAGTTCTAGAGGACCTCATTTTTCTAGAGAAAGGTGTGGAAGCATTTTCATGCTACATTTCAAACTCAGCTCCAGTTCACAAGCCTTCTGCATCAATTCTCAGATAAATGTCATAGATTTCCACTTCAAAATAGCAGTCTGTTTTTTCAGTATAATCCTTACTCACCCAGTCTTTCTTCACTCATTCCAGCTACTGTTATGAGCTTGTTTGCATTCCACATACGGGCAGAATAAAATACTTGTGTAACTTCAAGCACATGAATAACCACACCAAGGTCAGACTTTGGTACTGTCCCTTCATTGTTACACTATGCTGTGTTTTTTCATGTCTTCAAATTCATCCTATTACAAAGAAAAAGTAGGCAAAAGGGACTGTAAGGTTTTTATATTGGATATACCAGAGACCACATTTTGAAGTCTTCCTTTTCTTCAGGGCACAGAGTTCAGACAGCCTGAAACTCAAGACTTTTGGAGTTGTATACAACTAACTGCTTAATAAAATAAATGAAAATACAAAATCTCTGAACATATGATTTTTTTTTCTGTTTACCTGCATGATTTCTTGCTATTATTAGGAAAAAATATAACTACATAATTTTATAATCCATATTCAATGTTTCTAAAAAAACAAACCTCTTATTTTGGTCACGTCTTCCCTGCCACCCCAGCCCCAACATTACTCTTTGGCCTGCTCTGCAAGAAAAAAAAAATCAGTGAGGCTGAATTTTAGTAAAAACTGAAGAGTAGTCACGTTAAGTCCTGATTTCCCTTCAAACAATATTAATGGTTTCACAAAAAGCTCTGACCATTTCCTCTGAGTTTTCACATACTATATTGAAAATTATCACTGAACAGAGTTAAGTGTCATAAATATGAATAGAATAATCAGGAAAAGTCTAAATAATGCTGAAATGCTCATGTGGGACGTTTTCAGTTGACAACTGAAATTCTTTCAAGAATTCTGACAGTTGCCCACAAAGTGAATTAGCATAAGCATTATGTTACTTATACTGTAATACTAGTAATAACAATTTAATGTAATCAGTGCACTGATGAGGTAATGAGTCATTGCTCTAGGAGAATGACCAAGGAGTCTGGAAAAGGCTAACAAATACCGTAGTCAACAAAGATTCACTGCCCTTAGTATTATCTCAGGAATTAATGAGACCTGTCTTCACTATTATAATAGCAGACAGAAAGAGACACTCCACCTTCTAGGCCTTGTTTGCACTGAGGCATTACTTAAAACAGATCAATTCTACCTCACCGGCCTTAGCACAGTTTGGAGCAGTAAAGCATACTGGCAATCAGCAAGTTGACCATTGTTCTCCAAGCCCCTCCCTGGTAAATGAAACACAAAAGGCCCGTGCTTCACTCAGCTTTGCCCTTGCATGCCACATCACAGGGACAGGCACGTACATTATTGCTACTGCAAGAGAAAGGGGAGTTCTGAGGAAAAAAAAAAAAAAAAAAGACGAGTTCACGTATGCTAATTAAATTTAGCCTGCTTGTGGAACCTGCTTCTGGGGTGAGGTAATTCAGAGGATTCTCATTTGTACGACAGAATTTTGTCCTAACTTCTTCCTGTGCAAAACCTGTTTTCCCTGCTTTTTCGGATCTGAATGACTAAGCTTTTCTGCAGTCTTTTCTCAAGAAAACCTTTTTTCTTCCATCCAAGGAACGGTTGGAATAACTAGCCCTTTATATTTTAAGTTATTCATTAAAGTTAAATGGCTTTCTCTTCAAGCTTGTCCTAGGGCAACTATTATAAGGTTAACCTTTCTATAGCTGTGAATTCAGATAAGTTTCTCAATTTTCTCTGCACTTGGCCAGACACAAATATGTATGAATATGCCTTTGCTATGGTTCATAGTTGTTGCCTCAATACCTATTCTGATTTCCCAAAGCAGCAGGGAATGTCAAGGGGAAAAAGGTCACAAGCCACAAAAGGCAGTTTCAGAAAGGCAGAGAGAATCTCATCATTTGGGGTTTTTTGATAAGGCAGCTAGTGATCCTCAATACAGTGTCCCAGATACAGCTAGAGTATTGTACTTATTATAGAGGTAACAAAGAAAAAAAAACAAAACTCCAAACCAGTCAGTTTCCTACAAAACAATCCTGCTTTGCAGAGCCTTTAGCCCAGCCACATATCCCCACAGATCACCTTCCCTGCTCCACCCGGCTGCTTCTTCAGCCTTATGACAGCTCCCAGATCTGGGGTGCTCCTTGGCAACCTCACCTAGAAAGCAGGTTCCTTTCTGCTTTAGTTTCTCTTTTCAAATTAGATTCTTCAAATGCTTTCCTAAAGCTCCTTTCCAAAACAAAGAAGGAGATGTGAAGCTCATACCTAAAACCAAGGGACTTTTATACAAATCCATTTGGTACAATTAGGCAGATTGAGAATTAAACTTGTGTCCACTGCTATATGTAGTTCCTTGCTTTCACAGTAAGAACCAGACATTGTTAGGTTGAATTGCTCAAAAAACCCACTACAGGATAATTTTAAAATGTGTTGTTGCCTCTTCCACAAGATGGAGTGCAGTGATAATATCTGAGGATTTTCAAATTGAATCAATGTATCATGTCTCCCCTGTGTTGGAAAAAGCCTTTAAAGACTTTAACCAACCACAGCAAAACAAATCAGAAGCCCCAGTGGGGCAGTTTCTCACTGGTTAGTTATGCTTATTTCAGATGGGAGGAGTTCAGAGTGCATCCCAGAAAACAGAGTCCACAGTTTTTTGTTTTTTTTTTCTTTCTACACTCAAAATGAGCAGTAGAACTTAACAGCGATTTTTCTCTGATAGGAAATTACAACAAAAAAAGAGCTCACATCCACTTGTTAAAGAACATGTAAGAATAAAGAAGTAATTTCACTTGGTCAGGAATTTTTAAGGCAGCCAGAACAAATTGCTTCCTCTCTGGATTCGCCTTGTGGTTCTCAACCAGAGCCTTGTGAGTGCAGGGCAGCTGAAGTCAATCAAGAGTTGTACCTCTGAAAAGTCAAAGCAGTATCAGTGGATGTAGCCACCAGCATTCTGCTGCATCCCATCAGCTTTGTGCTTAAAAGATCCATTTGGAAGAATGAGAAGCTTCCTTATTTGCTTCTCTCATGTTCTGAGCTCACTGCGAGTGGTTGTGATCTGATGGAGAGACTTGTTAGCTGGCAATCAGGTAAATGCAGTTTGAATGCAGCAAAAGTGATTGTGAAAGACTCTTCCTGGTTCAGACATCAAGTTCGGTAATACAGACTTTTCATATCAATTTACATCCTTATATACGCATTTAATATGATCGAGTCTTGCCAATAATACATATTTTAATTATGAAAATAAAATGTCTAGCTGAAACCACAATAAGCTTCCCTGAACCATGCAGAGTTTGGCCTGAAATGACGATCTATTGCCTTGCACTTCTCAGCACCAGCACTCACCCTACCCCAGTTTGGAGGTGACATGGCTGCCAATGCCACATACTGCATGCCCTTAGCGTTGCAACTACCATTCTATTTGGCCAGTCTTCCTCCTTACTGAGTTAGCTACGTGAGCAATGAGGAGACAGCAACTCTTAAGAGATATTTTATATTAAATTTCCCTTTCCGTACGCAAGGACTGCAACACCACCAAGCACATCTCATATATTTATCCCTGCCTGGCAGAAGGCTTGGAGCTCCTCCGCATTTGTTAATCCTACTTTCGGCATCTCTTTTACCTGGCTTTTTAAAAGAGGTGCCTCCAACTTTACAGGAACAGCCTGCTCGACGCTTCGCGGTGAGAAACCCCCGGGGGTGAGGTGGGGGGCCTGCAGAGCAGCTGAGCCCCGTCTAAGCCGCCCCTCTGCCCCCGGGTGCGGGGCTCGCAGGACACTCGGCCCTGGGCGCGCGGCCGCTCGGCCGGGGAGCGCCCAGCCCCACCGGGGCCCGCTCGGCCGCGGCCTACGCGCGCCCCCGGGAGGCGGAGCCGCGGCGCGGGCGGGCGGGGTTCGGCGGCGCTGCGGAGAGCGGGACGGACGGACGGGCGGGCGGCGGCGAAGGGGGGGTGGAGGCTGCCGGCAGGCGACCCAGCGCCTCCTTGTCTGCCTGCCGGCTCCTCGGACCGGCGTTTCCGCAGCGCTGCCTGTGCAGCAGAGCCGCTGCCGAAGCAAATGGGGAGGCGGCGGTGAGCGGGCTGCCCCGCTGGGGCGGGAGGTCGGCAGTCGAGAGCAGCGGTGCGGCGAGCGATGCCCCTCACTTTTCTGCTTGCGCTGCCCTTCCTCCTCCTCCTGCTCCTGGCTTTGAAGCTTTTGTTCTCCCCGGCCGCTGCGATGACAGGAAACTTCTCGGAGGGATGGGCTCAGGCCGGACTTGTGCCGCGCTGGGCTCCGCAGGGCACCGGCCACGCCGTGAGGTGAGGCGAGGCGAGGTGTCGCGCCGCGGCCGGAGCTGGATCTGCTGGCGGCGGTTCCAGGGGGCTGGGTTGCAGCCGCCCCTGGTCCGAGGGGGGCGGTGGTCTGGGCGGTGGAGTTGCAGCGGGGACCGCTGAGAGCCCCGCACGGTTGTGCGGGGTCCCACGGCCGGGAGGGTGCTCCAGCTCCGGGTGGACCCCGGGAGTCCGTGCCCGTGGGGCTGGGCCGGTTTGGGGATCGGCGGCCCGGGGAGGCTGCGTGGGCCCAGGGCAGCCGGGCGCCCCCTCTCCCGCCCGCCGCCAGCGCCGGAACCGTTGGCGGGCAACGGTCAGCGGCGCGTGGGCTCGGCAGCGGCTGAGGGGAGGCGACGGGCGGGGACTTCCCGGGGGGCAGAGCAGGGCCCAGGGGCGGGAGCGCTGCCGGCCGCGTCCTGAGGCCGCCCGTGGAGGTGAGGGGCTTGAGGGTTTCCTCCGGCGGCGGTGGGGGCCGCGTTTCCGGCTTGGTTTTCATCGCCATGAGGTGGCCCCGCACTCTGAAGCCCTCCGGGCGAGAGCCGCCCCGCAGGCCGCCGGGGGGCCGAGGCGCCCCCTCCTCCGTGAGGCCGGACGAAGCGTTAGGGGCACGGGGGCTGCGAGGGGGGCTGGCTGCTGTCTGTCACCTGCTCCTCGGACTTTTCATTGTGCAAAACTCTTGATCAGGGAGAAGCTGCCGGTGCCTGGTATGGTATGCGTGTTGCTACTGGTGTGGGGAGTCGCTCCTGGGAAAAAAAAAAGAGGTGCCTCACTTAAAATGCAAAACAATTGGTATTCTTTTAAACGAGCATGCAGTTTCTATTTGGCTATTCTACATGGTTTTCTTCATACTTGATTTTTAAAAGTCAGATGGTACAGTGCAGGTTAGTATATATAGCAACACATATTGTGAAGTTTTGCTTGTAAATCGGTAAAAACACTTTTCCAAGAAAACGGTGGCTTTGCATAAAGATACAGTAACATACACATTTTAAATGGTCAGAGCTAGGTATAGCTGACAAGTTAGATCCATGCCCAAGAGGATTGTAAAAGAAAATTTATTATCCTTGCTGAAAAGACGAGTGCTTAAACGGTGGCAAATGGGTTTTGCACAATGCATTTTCTGTGGGACATCTTGCACGTTCTGATGTTAGAGCAAAGACAGCAGGGGTGTCGGATTATGAAAGAACAGTTTTAAATAGACTGTTTCTAGATAACTGACACTATAAAGAGATTTCAAAGAAAACTGGTAACACAGAATGGCCGTGTATTGTCAGTTCTCAAATGTATTTTTACTGTTGTTTTTGCACGGTTATCTGTTGTGAAAGTGGATTTGCCAACATTGCTGTAGCTATGTTTCCAGGATAACACTAGTAATTATATTTTTAGTCTACGGAAGCAGATTTGGTAACGGCTAGTAATTAGAAGAATAATAATTTCTAACTTTCATTTGAAATATTTACTGCCACATGATCAGCCCTCAGAAACCCAGCTTAACACTGTTTTGCATGACTCATTCATTAGAGAGTGGCCTGACTGTAAGAGCGCATGTTAAACTTTTTTTTTTAACTGAGAAAATAAATGAGACTCTGGGTATTAGATGGTTTGAAAGGTCTGTCTGCTCAGAGGAAGCAGGAAGAAGACAAGATGAGCTTTGCTGATTTTTTTCTTGTATAGTACAGTGTCTAGGTTACTCTTGTCAGGTGGTGATGATCAGGTCATGCTAAAGTCTTCCTCTAAGAATAACAGCAGACAAAGCCTGGAGAGGTTATGGCCACTGCTCTACCAGTTAATTAAATGTACCCAAGACCGTTCTGTCTGGTCCTGAAGACAACTAGCATGGATTAGCCCTTGTCAATGCTGCTAAACTCTCCTGCCTTCCAGAACAGGATAGCTGAGTACAAGCTACTGATTGGGACTGGCTTCTGGCCTGTGTTAAATCTGAAATCACGCCTGAGAATTGCATAGGAAAGCTGTAGGTGGCCTGACACAGAAAGATGCTGTGCTGTAGCAGTTCAGTGGTCTGCATGACTGAGTGAGCTCCCTTTTGTGGGAATGGTTCCTGGCATTGCTTGATTTACTGGTGTGGGCATAGTCTATCAGTAACACTGTAAGTAGCCTCTCTTAACTCTGTGCTCAATCATAGTGATCTAATTTCCCTGCATTGAGGATATTGAGCGCTGTAAAATGCTGCTTTTCATAGTCAGCTGCTTAGAACTGTCAGGGCTGCTTTTTTCTTCACTTGTGCGGGTGGGTGAAGAGGGAGTAGGTGAAGGCTTGGTGGCTTTCCCACTTGCCCATATGGGAGAGTTAAGCAGATTCAGGGAAAGGCTTACACAAGTTGTTCTTGTTTGGGAATGTAATCCCAGGGCAGTGCATGTCCGTAAGCAATCCTAATGGCTAGATGTGAACACGTCCATGGCCTGTGTTCTCATGCTGTTTTGCTACTTTTTAAATTATTTTTCTATAAGTAGCAAGTTGGGCAGAGCAAGTTTTTTTTTTTTTAAATGCTCTGAAGATTATTTACTTTTTGACGCCTGGAGAGATTACTAGCCTTTTAAAGTTATTAGACTAGATGTTTAAAATAAATCATTGTGGACTCACCATGCTTGCTGTCTTTTTTTGTCACTGAACTTATGAACAAAGCCTATGCACTTCATAGCATTCTGTAAGCATGTGTTTTGGTCCACATTTTTTGCAGTGTCTCACTGTTTGTTTAAGTAATGAAATGGTGCGTGTGCATTGTGTTTTTTGCTGTGCTTGCTTTTTGGATATTGATATGTGTAGTTAATCTCCCATAATAGTCTCATAAATAAATTTCAATGCAATTCTAAGGAATATCAGACTTAATTGTTACAAATGAAGAAAGTGAGGTAAGAGAAAGTGTAACTATTTACCTAAAGAATCCTAGTCATAGGATTCAGAAGTAGAATCTCAGATTGAAAATTGATCTATCAGGTCACACTGCCTCTCATAGACTTATAAAATACTTGCATAGAACAGTGTATTTTTTTTTCTCTGTATTTGCTGGCAGCTGTTACTTTGCTAACCTAGCTAGTAGCACAGTTTGAACTTAAGTAGGAAAATTGTTTAGTCACCTCCTTTCCAGTTGCGGATAATGCTTAGATACTTACCTAAACCTTACATGCGTGATGGGACTTAGTAAATGCTTCACTTTCCCAAACAGACAGCTTGTCTCAGTGAAATTCCAGTTGATTTTATTTGGATGAAACCTCATAAGATACAAATCTTAACATTGAGACATTTCAGTGGGTACTTTGGGAGAAAGGTGAGCTATCCTTTTCTTCCGCCTCTATGTAAAAGCACTGATTCAGTAAGGTATTTACACTTAGACACATGTGGAAGTGTCTGAGGAGTCCCGCTGGTTTGAATGGCACTTAGAGAAGTCTTGCATGACTATAACCTAATTTACCTCAATTCAGATGTATGTTATACACAAGCTGTGTTTAAAAGAATGTTGTTAAGACCATATAAGCACAGAAGTGTTTGGAAATTTAAAGCTTTGAAGTGGTGATGGTATGGCCTTTGGGAGCTTTGTACTGTCTAGGATCTGATTTTTTTCAGACTGCTTAACATCTCAAATTGGGCAACCAAAATTAGTGGATAGTTATGATTTTTGTATCACTTCCTTGGTTTTCTCCTTCTTGGAGTTACTAAAGCAATGTTTGAATTGTGTTGATAAAATATGACATGGTGACACACAGTAATTGTGGAGAAAACAAGGTTTTGAACAGTTATTCATCTTGGTGAGCACTGGGCCTTCTAAAGGAAGCTGGGTTCTGTGTGGATAAGTAGTATTTAGTCATGTAGTTAAAGCCTATGTCATAGTGTTTAATTAAAGTTTTATAACTGCTACTTCTCAAGTCGTCAGAGCTTGACTTTCAAACCTTAATAGCATTCATTTTTTAACATAGTTTTTGGATGTGTGATTTTTTCAGTGCTTTTTTTTTATCACTAAAGTAAATGGATGCAAAAGGAGTATATCTTTCAGAGATAAACAGAGTTGGAACCTCTACATGCCAGTTGAGACTGTAGCTGTCTGAGCTGAAGCAGTAGTTTGTGATCCATAGGTGGATTGACAGTGAAGGGAAATAGCATGCTTTATACATGGATTATGAAATGACCCACATTACCTCATAATTTTTATGTAATATAATGTAGCTGACTTGAGGAGGATGGTGAAACTTTGGGGCTTAGTTTCCATGCTGTTGTCCACAGAGCAGTGCTATCTGGTTATTTTACTGTTGTTTTACCTGGAATATTTTACTCTTACTGACCTGTTTCTTTGTGGCTGTCTTGTTGCCCAGCTGCTTCCTGCATTTTTCTGCCAGATCCTTCTCTTTGTTGATTTCATATGTAATTTCTAGTTGTTAGTCACTTTAGTTGGCCAGTTGGAATATTTTATCCTAATTTAGCTTGCAGCCGTCTAGTTGCATGGGTCAGGTCAGCAGGCCTGATTGTGTGTGTCTTTGTGTCTCTCTGATCAGGTCAAGAAGGCAAAGGGGAAGCAGTAGGCTTTCAGATCCAGCACTGTCCTGATTTGTGCTCGGATAGAGTTATTTTTCTTCCTAGTAGGTGATATAGTGCTGTGTTTTACATTTAGTATGAGAGTAATGTTGATAGTACAGTGATGTTTTAGTTCTTGCTGAGCAGTGCTTACACTGTCAAGGACTTCTCAGCTTCTTGTACCCTGTGAGCGAGAAGGCTGGAGGTGCACAAGAAGCTGGGAGGGGGCACAGCCAGGACAGCTGACCGAAACTGACCAAAAAGGTATTCCATACCATATGATGTCATGCTCAGCATTTAAACTGGGAGTAATTGGCTGGACGGGGGTCACTGCTCAGGGTCGGGCTGGGGATCAATCAGCGGTGAGCAATTGCACTGTTTGTCACTTGTTTTGTATATTCTATTATTATTTTATTATTATTGCTTTCTTTTCCTTGGATGTCCTGTTAAACTGTCTTTATCTCAACCCATGAGCTTTGCTTTTCTTCTCAATTCTTCTCCCCATCCAGTTGGGTGGGAGGGGAGTGAGTGAGTGGCTGCGTGGTGCTTAATTACTGGCTGACAGTAAGCCACAACAAGTGCTTAGATTTAACAGACTGTGCTGAAGGAGTAATCGCTGTTATAGCGTAAGTGGGCTGAGGCTGGAGCATAGAATTACAGAATAACTGAGATTGGAAGAGACCTCAGGAGGTCATGTGAGCCAACAGTGCTCAGAGTTGAGCCAGGTTGAAAGTTAGATGAGGTTGCTCAGGTGTCCACTTGAGTTTTGAATATCCCCAAGGACAGAGATTCTGCAACCTCTTTAAGTAACCTGTTTCAGTGTTTGACCACTCTCACTATGATTTTTTTTTTTTCCTAAGGCCTAATTGAAATTACACATACTGTAGCTTGTGTGCATCGTCCTTTGTCCTTTGCTGCGAACCCCCCAGAATAATATGGTTCTTGTGCTCATTAAAAATACAGATTTTTTTTTTTTCAGATGCGTAATAACACATTTTCTGTCAGGAGAATATATGACTTTTGGCAAACGTGAAAAACAATCCTCTTCCAGACAGTCCTGCAGATCATCTTCAATAGCGTGATGATCAAATTGGTTGAATTCCTTTTTTCTTTTTCTATGGGCAAAATAAAAATCTTTTGCTAGCCTTGCTTTTTGGAACAGATGAGATGTTTGAAATTTCTCCTTTCTTTCTCCCACATGGTCATGCATTGTATTTTCCAGCAGGTGCCTGCCTCGTTATGTGCAGTGAATGAATGCTGGTGGTTTAAGAGGTAAATCTAAGTTTTCAGTCTGAGCTTCTGAAAGCTAGCTATTTAGTTCTGTTGCTTTTTTCAACCTCATTAGGTGTATGGACCCCTGCATAGCAAATTTAAACTTGCTGACAATAGGCTACCTTTAAGGGATCTGTTAGAAATAACCTGCAGAGGACTATGGTCATGCTGAGGTAGTCTCAGCTAGCCTTCCAGTCAATGGAGAAAAATAAGCTTGTCCAGAAAGTGGTTTATCCCACCTACGGCTGAATTACTTGATCAGTGTCTCTCTGCTTTGTATCCTGAGAGTCTCAATGGCTCTTCTAGCCTTGCTATCCAACCTTTAGGACAGCTATGTTTAGGCAAGGTTAATCCTTGTGAGCACTTTTGCAGTCCTTTATTTTCTTGTCATTATTCAATATATGGTCGCATGCCTTCTTTATAACCCATTCTGAATGCTTAATAATTAACTTTAATGTGTGTTTCTTCTGTGATGGTGTTCATCCCTATAATATCTCAGTTCTTCAGGAATATTAAATTATCTTCATTACCTCACTATCTTGTACAAGCTATCTCCTCATTTTAAAACCAGGAAAAAGGAAAAAAAAGTGATAGGAAAAAGTTCACAAACGAGGTGTTCAGTTTGGGTTGCTTTGAGCACAATGGGGAGACTTTGCAATAAAGGGGATGAAAAAGCATGTATTTTGTATGCAAATTGCAAAATAATAATCCTGTCTTTCTAAAGCTGTCTTAACTAGAACTTCAAAACCTGATACTACTTAGAAATAGTTATTGCTACAAGTTTTCTACATCAGTAGTGTAATTCACAAAATTATCCCTTTCAAAGGATTGCACAAGGTTCATTGTGTGTAATGATAGAAAAGAGAGTATGATATCATCTGAAAAAATAGAAACAACTTTTTTGTCACAGACTTGAAAAGTAATTTGAAAACACATAATATTATAAGTTGATTAAATTCTTACCTTCAGTAGATAATACTCCAACAAGCCTTTATTATTTGATCATTTTGATTTAGAATGCTCTGTCAAGTTGTCACTTCTGAATTTTCTCTAGACATTTTTCTGGAGTCTTGCATGATATTTGTGGATGTGTTTAGAAATACATGCACATAATATATTGGTGATATTTTGATCTCTGTATCTCTAACTGTGTGTGTATATCCTTTTGCATATGTAAACTCCGAAGTGCAGACAATGATTTCAAGCTTTATTTGTATCCAGATTTCCTGTGGTTCCTCTTACTACCAAAATGATTTTAAGAAACGAAGTAAAAAAATCTCCAAACCAAAATCTAAACTTCCCGCATCTAGCCAAACACTTACCGTGAAACATTGAAGGAAAATGTGTGTTGTGTTTGTACTTCCATTCTCTCAAAAATGCACACATGCACACTGGTACCCAAGACCTTTGTATGCTTATATTGAGTACTCTGGAAAAATTAATGTGTGGCTTGGAGAGGAACTGCTTGTTTATTTTTGGAGCAAAATCAACTGAGTAGCAATGGGGCCTCCCACCTCTTGCCTTATTTCTGATTTGAAGGATTCTTGAGTTGGTAGAGCTGAGAAGTTAATTCCATCCTTCACACTACTGAATTCATTCAGCATGTTTGCTCAGGCTCCAAGTGTGTAATTTATGATAAGGAGGTGACACACGGAAGAAATTTGGCAATATTTAATACTGACTCATAAAGGCATGTTCAGAGTATTTATAACGGGGAGAGGCTGTACTATGCCTTACTGGTATCGGGACATCGGCATCTGCTGTAAGAAATTTCTGTTGCATTTATTGTGAGGATAGAGACGAGGCTGAGTGCATTTGCTGACTGAAGTTAAGACCCTTTTCCCTCCCTGTTCCCTTCATTTTGATAAGATAAGAAGGCAAGTTCCAACTACATTAATCTTTTCTGAAAATACCAAATCAAAGCATGAAATCTCAGGTAATAGCACTTTTGCTGTTAAATTGCTAGATCTGAATGAACTGGATTAAATGTGTGTTTTCAAGGCCACCACAAATGATAGACTTCAAAAAGTGTCTCCACGGTACACTGGCAATATGGTGATGCACTTTGGGCTATTATCAACAAGGCTGAAAATGTAGTAGTCCCCTATTCTCTCTTTCCCTCACTGTTTTCAGAGTCTATCTCTGTTCCTGGGTGTGCAGCTATTTGAATAATTAATCAGATTCTTTATTTCTTGATGACAATATAAATGAATATGAATTAGGCATTGGCTCAGGGACTGATCAGTCGCTTTGGTGGTCTTCCGAGATTTTGCACTTCTAAAACAATGAGAAAGATGGATTATCTTGATTCTGTTGGATTATCTTGATTCTGTTATGATGTTTTGTGGCTCCTGGCGCACTCCAGAGAACATTGAGGATCCCAGCATCCTGACTCCAGGAAGGGGGGGCTAGTGAATCTCTCCTGGGCTGGGCTGATATCAGCCTTTGACAGGGCAATTTCTGTAGTTTTCTGAAAATTCAGGATCATGGAATGCACCTATTAAGCATTGTGCAGCTGTTGTATAGAAGCACCCATCTGTATCAGTTGTTCAGGCAGTACAGATGTTTGCTGACTGATGTAGGTACATAGAGTTATTGAGTTCAGCTACAGTACTGTTAAGAAGGAAAATAATTATGATAGATACCTGAAATGGCTTAGATGAATTTGCTTTCCAGCAATGCGCATTCTGACTGCTGTCTAAGCTTATGTGGTTACTCAAAGCTGTGTTGAAATTAGGTGAGATCAGTCTCAACCCTGTTAGAGGAAGATGTTTTTGGAGTGAAAAGAAGATGCTATTAAGGAAACAGACTTCCGTAAGGTCTCAAGTTGGGGCTTCGTATTGGTGAGCTCTTACTAAAGTTGCCAGAAATTGCCAAAAGAGTGACCCAGTTCACTGCTCAGCCAGTCTGGGGCCTGCAACACCAGTGTATTCTAAGTACTTCAAAGAGCTGTTGTCTACATCATGAAAAGGATTAAACTAATGATTTCAAAGTGTTTTCCAAAATATATGTAATCAACTACCTCTATTGGTTGATTAACAGCCTGTTTCCTGAGAGCTTAGAATAATAGTATCATAGAATGGTTAGGGTTGGAAGAGACCTTCAAAGGTCATCTAGTCCAACCCCCCTGCAACAAGCAGGGACATCCCTGACTAGGTCAGGTTGCTCAGAGCCTCATCCAACCTGGCCTTGAACATTTCCGGGGATGGGGCCTCCACCACCTCTCTGGGCAACCTGTTCCAGTGTTCTACAACTCTCATGCTAAAAATTTTTTTCCTAATATCCAATCTAAATCTACCTCCCTCTATTATAAAACCATTACCCCTCATCCTATTACAACAGGCCCTACTGAACAGCCTCTCCCCGTCTTTCTTGTAGGCCCCCTTTAGGTACTGGAAGACCGCTATCAGGTCTCCCCGGAGCCTCCTCTTCTCCAGGTTGAACAGCCCCAACTCTCTCAGCCTGTCGTCATAGGAAAGGTGCTCCAGCCCTCTTATCATCTTTGTGGCCCTCCTCTGGACCTTCTCCAACAGTTCCATGTCCTTCTTATGTTGGGGGCTCCAGAACTGGACACAGTACTCCAGGTGGGGTCTCACCAGGGCAGAGTAGAGGGAGAGAATCACCTCCCTCCACCTGCTGGCCATGCTCCTCTTGATGCAGCCCAGGATGCGGTTGGCCTTCTGGGCCACAAGAGCGCATTGTGAGCTCATGTTGAGCTTCTCATCCACCAGCACTCCCAAGTCCTTCTCCTCTGGCTGGTCTCGATCCATTCTCCATCCAGCCTGTAATTGTGCCTGGGATTGCCACAACCCAGGTGCAGGACCTTGCACTTAGCCTGGTTGAATTTCATGAGGTTGGCACGGGCCCACCTCTCCAGCCTGTCAAGGTCCCTCTAGATGGCATCCCTCCCTTCCAGCGTGTCGACGGCACCACACAGCTTGGTGTCATCGGCAAACTTGCTGAGGGTGCACACTATCCCACTGTCCATGTCACCGATAAAGATGTTGAACAGGGCCAGGCCCAACACGGACCCCTGAGGGATGCCACTCGTGACCGGTCTCCACTTGGACATTGAACCATTAACCACTACTCTCCGAGTGCGGCCATCCAGCCAACTCCTTATCCACCGAGTGGTCCGTCCATCAAACCCATGTCTCTCTAGTTTAGAGAGAAGGATGTTGTGCGGGACAGTGTCAAAAGCTTTGCACAAGTCCAGGTAGATGATATCCGTTGCTCATCCCTTGTCCACCAATGCTGTCACCCCGTCATAGAAGGCCACCAAATTGATCAGGCACGATCTGCCCTTGGTGAAGCCATGTTGGCTGTCACCAACCACCTCCTTGCTCTCCATGTGCCTTAGCATGGTTTCCAGGAGAATCTGCTCCATGACCTTGCCAGGCACAGAGGTGAGGCTGACCGGCCTGTAGTTGCCCGGGTCCTCCTTGTTCCCCTTTGTAAAAATGGGGGTTATGTTCCCCCTCTTCCAGTCATCGGGGACCTCACCAGACCGCCACAACTTCTCAAATATGATAGACAGTGGCTTGGCAACTTCATCCGCCAGTTCCCTCAGGACCCGCGGATGGATCTCATCAGGACCCATGGACTTGTGCACCTTCAGGTTCCTCAGATGATCCTGAACCTGCTCTTCCAGTACAGTGGGCGGTTCTTCATCCTCCCAGTCCCTGCTTGTGCCTTCCACAGCTTGGGTGATGAGACAAGAGCCCTTATCAGTGAAGACTGAGGCAAAAATGTCATTGAGTACCTCAGCCTTCTCCATGTCCTGGGTAACCAGGACGCTGGTTTCCTTCCAGAGGGGGCCTACATTCTCCTTGGTCTTTCTTTTATCCCCTAAATATCTATAGAAGCTTTTCTTGTTGCTTTTTAGATCTCTGGTCAGATTCAGTTCTGTCAGGGCTTTAGCCTTCCTCGCCCGATCCCTGGCCACTCGCACAGCCTCTCTGTAGTCCTCCCAGGCTATCTGTCTCCGTTTCCACCCTCTATAGGCTGTCTTCTTCACTTTCAGTTGGTCCAGGAGCTCCTTGCTCATCCACGCAGGCCTCCTGGCCTTTTTGCCCGATTTGTTCTTCATTGGGATGCACCTCTGCTGAGCTTGGAGGAGGTGCTCCTTGGATATAGACCAACTTTCCTGGGCCCCTCTTCCCTCCAGGGCCGCCTCCCGTGGCACTTGGCCCATCAGGTCCCTGAAGAGGCTGAAGTCTGCCCTCCTGAAGTCCAGGGCAGAGAGCTTACTGTGTAGTTTCCTCACTGCCCCGTGGATCTTGAACTCCACTGTGTTGTGGTCGCTGCAGCCAAGGCTGTCCTTTAGTTTCACATCCCCCACCAGTCCCTCCCTGTTGGTGAGCACAAGGTCAAGCATGGCACCCTTCCTTGTTGGCTCCTTTGTTGCCTGCAGGAGGAAGTTGTCGTCCATGCATTCCAGGAACCTCCTGGATTGCGTGTGCCCTGCCGTGTTATCTCTCCAACAGATATCGGGGTGGTTGAAGTCCCCCATGAGGACCAGGGCTTGTGACCGCGAGGCTGCTCCTATCTGGCTATAGAGCACCTCGTCTGCTCTGTCCTCCTCGCCAAGCAGCCTGTAACAGACCCCCACTGTAATGTCCCCTGTCCCTCCTCTTCCTCTAATCTTGACCCCTAAGCTCTCTGTCAGCTCCTCCTCCATCCCCAGGCGGAGCTCCACACACTCCGGCTGGTTCCTGACGTAAAGAGTGACACCCCCTCCTCATCTCCCCTTCCTTGTTGGATACCTGGAGAGCCAGGGGCACTTAGTGAACAATCCAGACCGAATGGAATTGTTGTGTTTTTGAGTAGCAGGCCTCAAGGACATCGATAAGGCCGCTTGTGAGAAAGTACTGAAGCTGCCTGTAAGAAAGTACTGAAGCCACCTGTGAGAAAATAATGAGGCCGTCTGTGAGAAAGTAATGAAGCTCCCTGTGAGAAAGTAAACGAAGCAACCTTGAGAAGAAGGAAAACAGCTGGCATACGTGACTGGGGGCTGAACGTGATACAGGGTGCAGGTGGAGAGAGCCGTGCGCGTGAACATAGAGACTTAACGAATCATACTTTAGCTAGGAGCGCGTGCATGATATAGTTAACCAATTAGTAGAGAGCTTGCGCATGATACGGAATTAGAAGGGCTATATTAACCGGGATGTATCAACAATAAATTGGCATTTGCTTGATCATATTGGTCATCAGCAGTGTCTGTTACTTCCGCGTCAACACTTCCTGTCCTTTCTAAAAAGCCTATACCCTTCCATGCCGACACTCCAGTCGTACAAGTCGTCCCACCACATCTCCGTGATGCCAACAAGGTGGTAGCCCTGCTTGTGTGCATGCATCTCCAGCTCTTCCTGTTTATTCCCCTTGCTGTGGTCAATCATATAACATGTATATGATTGAACATAAAAGTGATTTTAGACTAGTATTTGTGAATTTGACCCATTTCTTCCCTCACCTGGGAGAAAAGACATGAAGCTTCTGTCTGATATAATCAGCCTGCTTCTTTCTTGGAACCAACCGTAACCAAAGCATCTAAGAAATGTTGGTTGTAGTCAACAGTCTGGTGGGACTTGTTTGAGGGAAGCATCGGGTGTCTAGAGCAAGAGCTAGTGTATTTAGTACTTCCTAGAGGGATGCTAGCCAGTGAATAGCAGTGAGAAACACTGCTGGGGTCCTTACCTGAGGAGACTTCTGATTTCTGAAAGCTCAAATCTTTCCTCAGTTGCTGTCAGCAGATCAGGCATATGGACTTGTGTGCCACTACTGTACAGTAGAGTCAGGCAAAGTTACGCAGGTTTATCACTGAAATGGTTGACTGCGTTTAAAAATAATTCTGTAGGTAAAAGACTGGCTTGCTGTTGATGGGTCTTTGTGAGATGTAGGCAATGAGGAGGTTGTTCCGTTCTACATAATTGGTTAGGGACAAACATTTTGGCAGAGCTAGCTAAAGGGGTAATGGTTTTAAACTAAGAGAGGGTAGATTTAGACCAGATATATGGAAGAAATTTTTTACAATGACAGTAGTGGAATACTGGAACAGGTTGCCCAGAGAGGTGGTGGATGCCCCATCCCTAGAAACGTTCAAGGCCAGGTTGGACGGGGCTCTGAGCAACCTGATCTGTGTTGGAGATGTCCCTGCGCCTTGCAGGGGGTTTGGCCTAGATGACCTTTAAGGGTGCCTTCCAACCCAAACCATTCTATGATTAATTTGCCTGTTAGATAAGAACTGAATTTCATTTGCCAGATTGGAGTTTCCAAATTCAGACAAAAAGGTATATAGTTAAGATAAATTCTGCTATTTTAAGTTTTATCCATTCATCTTGATGGTAGAAGGCCTGATGTTATCCAGTTTCATCTTACCTTGGCTATGGCATTGGGGATTGCTAGTTACTCTTTCAGTCTCTGAACTGGCTTTCCTGAATATTTTGGTTTTGTGATTTTTATGCTCTTAACAATGTTTAAATGTTGCTGTTGGGGACTGGTTTTTATTTTTTTTATTTTCATTTGTACAGATGATATTTATAGTTTTAGGTGCAAAAACCTGAAGAGTAGGTATTTTTAAGACAAGTGGCTCTGCTTTGTAGTGTGAATAACTTTCATCGGGCTTTTTTTGTCTGTGATTAGTAGCATCGCATCCCAGGTCTTTCAAATTACTCCAGTTAGAAAAGTCTTAAGAGAGCGAATAGACCTTGTGCAGTTCTGAAAGCTCCTTCAGATGGGCATGGTGGAACAAAGACGAGAGAAGCATTTTAATTTCTGAAACTGTTAGTGGAAGGTGATATACAAGATCTCTCCCTCTCAGAGCCAGGACTGAGGTCTTCAGCAGCTTTACTTAGGACTGCAGTGTCAGGAAAGATGCTGTTCTAACACCTAGAAGTTGAAAAGGCTGTGTACCATTCTCAGTATGTGAGTCACTTGTTCAAGGTAGAACAGGGAGAGTTTGCATGTCTAAGAACATTATTGCCTTTCCAGATTCATTTATGCACTCACTAATTGTGATGACTGTATGCTGTTTAAAATATAAATGGTTTTGAGCCTATTTCCGGTGTACAGGAGGTTATGGTTTGGGAATTTAGCTTTCTGCAGCCAGATGGGTTATAGTGTTGCTAAGGAAACAGACTATAAATGAAGTGGCAGCTGAGTGTCCCTAGAACATCAGACTGCTTGAAGCTGGTATTTTAAACTCATTTAGGTGGGTAGATAAATTGATGATGCGATGAGAAGTTAATTTCCTGTATTTTACGGTTTGTTAATTTTCATTGCTTTGTTGGTATTTACAGAAGGTACCTTAACTTCCCACTCAGACCACCTGGTGTGTGGGTCACTGAACAAAAATCTGCTGTTAAAATTAGAAAATGGACAAAAGCCATACAGTAAAACAGATCTTAAAATAATCGTTAGAACTACTGCTCAGATAATGGTGTAACAAAGACCTGGCGGCAGTATGGTCCTAATGTAAAACTGAGACTAGGAAGTAAGCTGAGATTCTTCAAAGTACACGGGACATAGAGCTGCTATGGACCTGGTGAACTTTCAGATTTTGAACTTCATGTATAAGCTGTTTAACATCTATATTATACATATTTGATTTACATATATGAAGTTGCTCAGAGCAAGTGAATTGAATTGCATTTTTGATAGTTGCTCTGCCCAGGAGGAGACCTTGGCTCTTTTTTCTAATGCTTTTGATGAAAGGGCATCAGGTTTCCAAACTAGTGCTATTGACTGATCCTGCAGGATTTTTTTTTTTTTTTCTTCCTACACAGAAGGGCAAGCACAGCTGAGCCATTCTAGCTGAGCATGTGGCTATAGGGATAAAGACTTGACTTAAGTAAGCTGGGCCAAGAGAACAGACAGCAAGCACTACTGTTAGTGAGGTGGACTGACTGGACAAGGAGAAGGCAGCAAGAGTTCTGAAAACAGAGGGAGGTAGATTCGGACTAGACATAAGGAAAAAAATTTTTACAATGAGGGTGGTGGAACACTGGAACACGTTGTCCAGAGAGGTGGTGGATGCCCCATCCCTGGAAGCATTCAAGGCCAGGTTGGACAGGGCTCTGAGCAACCTGATTGAGTTGGAGGTGTCCCTGCTCCTTGCAGGGGGTTTGGCCTAGATGACCTTTGAAGGTCCCTTCCAACCTAAACTATTCTATGAATAGCCTTTTGAAATACCTGTAAACCTCGGATTTTTAAAAGCGTATGTATAGGGTGTGGATCCTCTCCATCCCGCTTACCAAGGTTTCCAGCATAAGAGGTACAGTAACGTGCTTATTTCACATTGCTTGCTTTACCTTTAAGTGCTTTGTGTTCCTGCAGTTAAAGTCCCTTCTTTGGAGCTTTATGGGCTTGGAAGCTCATACTAGAGAAGGTAATGTTATCCATGTTCTCAGCATTGTGTGAGCTGTGGTTTAAGATAACAGGAATGACTAGAGTCTGTCTAGATTTTGTATATTTAGAATTGCACCCGTTTAAAAAAACAACTGGTGATAGCAGCAGATAGATAGTGAAGGGTAACGGAAAAAATGTAATGCAAGAGTCTGCTCTGCTGTTTTGAAGTTGCATCCCATCTATACAAAGGTGTAAACTCAACCATATGAGCAAGCAGTTCTAGTTTTGCTCAGACATGTTGTTTATGGGGTATATCTACTTAAAATGAGACTAACATGGACTGAATATGCATGAGGCTCACAGGCTATGTTTGCTTAAGAAGAAAAGGAATAAAAGTGGCCTGGGAGCAGAATAGGCAATGGTTGAGTCTGTAGAGCTTCAGAAACTTGCCTTAGCTACTTCTATAACAAAAAGAGGGATCTGGAAGGGTTTTTGTAAGATGTAAAACAGTAAGAACTTTCCAAGCAAAGGTAATATGTGAGCTAAGGATTTGAAGTATATACAGGTGGTCGGTAGAATGGCCATTCTATGTTTTCTGAATTGAAATGAAGCTGTTTTCAGTAAAACACATTCTGGAAAATGACTCAGTGTTCCAACAGTGTTAAACTTCTTCAACATGCAGCATTTAAACTGTTGTTTAGAGTACATTGGAGAGAACTGTTTCTGTTCTTTACAGACAGGTAGGCAACAGAAGGCATTGTGGAGATGGCATTTAGTACACTGTATATAATCTTTCCCTCCATGTTTGTCTTATGACTGGATTTATTGTATTGATGTGAGTACTGTCGACCTACATATGGATCAGGGTCTGCTGTTGTCTTTATCACTGGAAACAGTAGCCAGGAACAGACTACAGCTGTCACAGCATGTAAGTCATGATTTTTCCTCTTTAACTGCCCCTTTGCTGAGAGATTTGTCGATGGAGCCAGTTTAATTGTTGTGGTGGCTGTTTGCTCCTGAAGGATGCCTTGCATCTTTCCTGAAAGTCTCTTTCTCATCTTTTGACAAACTGTGTGGCTGTTGTGTGGTGGAAGGAGCTACAGGACCCATGAGAAAGCTGGCAGCAAAGACACACTTGAATGAGATTAATTGTTGCTGCAAAGTGCCTATAGAAAAGGGATAGTAGGAAGAAGATAGCAAGCCAGATGAAAATGTTCTGAGGGATTAGTTGTGGCTCTTGGTCTGTTGATTGAACCTGGATGAGAAATATTTTGAGGGAACTAAAGTAAATGTACTGTACCATACTGTAGTCATGTGTGCTGGAACAGGTCTTGTTAAAGTGAATCCTTTTTTTGTGTAAACAAAATAATAATGTACGAACAGTTTTGGCTTTTCTTGGAGAGATTTTGTAGAAATACGTTAAAGTTAACACTTTATCAATGGAAAAACCAATCATTATTTGATGGGCAAAAGTTTCTATAGAAGTTATTTTCAGCATCTCTGAGTGTAAAGGAGCTGCTAACAGAAGCTTGACTATTATACCTGGAATAGGAAAGTGATTTTTATAGAAATAAAATGGAAATAATCAGAAGATTAGACAAAAATACTTTAAATCAGTCCCAAAGAAAGGCAGAAAAACTGTATTTTTATTGTCAGTCATGACAGCCTAATAGAGAATCCTTTAAAATGACCTGCAAACCTGCCCCAGTAGTTAATCTTTTTTTTTTCCCCTGTCTCAGAAATACAAGAGGAACATAATTTCTGATTTTGTATGTGTTCTTTTTGATGCCTTGTATTGAATAATGTTAATTTTAACATTAACAATATTTTAGGATTTATCAAGAGATTTATAGAGAGCACAGAGGCAAGGGTGTAATTTTCTGATCTCTTTAGAGGGATGTCATTACAGGCTGTTTGTGCTTTTTTAAAAAAAAAAATCTATATAAGTCTCTTGGTCTGAACTTTTCAGTAGTTGCAATCAAATTAGAAATTATATGTTAAGTTTATCATTCTATTTAGAGTTACCCTGTATGCAAGATGATTCCATACAATATTTTCTCAGGATCAGTTTCATATTGTAATTGAGACCAAATAAACGTCTCTGTACCTGAAGAAACACTTTGATATTATTTGAAAAATGAATTAATTGAACATACTTTACCAGCTTTGGGTAAAGCAGGGAAATATGATCTTGAGCTGCCAAACTGGAAGACAACATGAGTTAATGTGTAGCTTCTTCCTGGTGAGGTAGTATTCTCTTTCTAGGTTTGGTGGTTTTTTTGGTTGGTTTGCTTGGGTTTTGGTTTTGTTTTGGTTTTTTTGGTTGGTTTGCATTTTTTGGTGTTGTGGATGTTTTGTTTTTGTTTTTGCCTGTTTGTTCATTTTAAAAAATAGTAATTATTTTTTAAAAATAGTGTGAAAATGCCTCACTTTTATTACTGACGGGAATTTTCCATGGAAACAAGCCTTTCCTAAATATGAAATTTGTGAACTGGGAACTGCTGTAACTCTATGTGAGATGTTTGATTTGGCCTACTATTTGTTTAACTGCTCCCAAGTAGGACAAAACCACTGAGTATTGCAAAATAATTTCAATTAACTGTCAAGTTATTTGTAACAGGGGATTATAAGATACTTAAAAAGGATTTAAGTCCCTCAGTTTGTAAGAGTATTTGTTTGCTTTGCATTGTTATTAAAAAAAAAAAATTGAAATCAAGATCTCTTGTATTACGTTAAAACAAAACAATATGCTTTAAAAATCACCAGATTGCCTCATTTAAATATTTTTTGGCTTGTAAATTTAATCAATTCTTTTTAGCTGTTCGTGATGCGTGTTCCAAGCACTGCCTGTCACATCTGTACAGAAATTGGTAGTGCCCTGTTGCATAGGGTCTGAATGTCTGTAATGTGTCATCTCACCTTGAGAGCTGTCCAAATGGGAACTCTCAATTTAACTGTATTTTTTTAATTTCTAGTATGAACAGATTTCTGACTAGGATTGTTTTGCAGAAACAATTGCCATCATCAAAGTGTTATTCCAGTTGGTTAGCATGAGACAAAAATAATTTTGAAGCTATTAAAACAATTAGATGATATAGATAACTACTAAGAAGTAGTTAGTTTATGTAGTATCTGTTTCTGTGTTGTGAAAAATGTTACTATTGTAATATGTAGCTGATTTTTAATAGACTAATAAATATGCATATAAACTAAATCTATGTTTAGTTCTCAGCTAAATCTTATCCTTGCAGCCTTTAAGTACTCTCAGAGCAGGATGCTGCAAGTAGCAGCATTTCTGTTGCTGAAATACAGTCAGCTCATTTAACTTGCTATGAGCACCTCTTCTCTGTGAACCAAGTGCCGAGAAGTGAGATCCGTAACATCTGTGTTACAGCAGCAAGACTTCTGGGCAGGAGCAAAATTTGACTGTAGCATGAGATGAATCCCTGTGGGAAAAGCAGAATCAAGGCTGATCGTGTTGCTCTAGGAGTTAAAGCAAATGCCAGAAACCTATTGTGGGCAGCACACAGTGTGAAAAGAGTACAAATTCGGTCATTCTAATAATTTTGCTGTTAGCATCCCTGCGTCTTTTTATAAAAAGATGCATTTTTGTTAAAATCAATTTGATTTCATAGAACAGATTTTTTTTTTTTTTTAGGAGAGATGGCTTAATAAATTTCATCAACATAGAATGCTGTTAATGATGGGGTTACCATTTTTATAAGATGACTTCTATAAGCCCTTTTGTTTTGGTGGAAGATAATGTGCTAACGGCTGTTAAAACTACTGATGAATAAAAGAATCCACCTTCCCCTGTTTTTAGCAGAAAGCAGTGCAGTAGTGTATATCAAGGGTACTGAGGGACTATGAAGGAGGGGTGAGTGATGTAATACAAGGAGCCTTTAGATCTTTACCTTATGGTCTATGAAAGTGTGGATATGAAATATCTGCACAGAACTCAATCTTCTGTTCAGAGAATGTTCTAGAGGAGTAGCTCTAGTTGAAAAGCCAAAATAGCCTTAGGACAGCTCTGTTAAAGCTTTCTGACTTGAAGCAGGTTTTTTTTACTTGCTATGATTTCTAATAGACTGACTTTTTGGTCAAGAAGAGAAGCTTTCAGTATTTAAGTTTATTTTTGCTCATGGTTTGACTTAATATCCCAAGAACATGTTAAGAAGACTTGATTAAAAATGGCCATGGATGTGGAGAGCTGTCACTAAAGTACTAACGGAAGTTATGACTCTTTTGAAAAGCGATGGTGTACTGAAAGCATTTCATAATATTTTGGAAACCTTCTCTAGTTCCTAAGTCTTTAACATAATTTAAATGCTTGTCGGAAACATTTTTAAGTTTAATGGTGTTTAAGACCTCTGTGATTTTAGTTCCACTATTTCAGTTCTTTGGAAATGGCAGTTCCTAGTTTGGGGAATTGAAATAGACTGAATAACATGCAAATTCCTCTAAGATCATCCATAATTACAAGTTTTGCACCGTTCTTGCGTGTGGCACAGCACTGTCTTGAATGTAAATACCTCTTAATATATAGAAGACAAATCTAGATCTTATGCCTTGATCTGTGTACCCCAGCATCTCACAGCTTCAGACCAGAAGTGTGAAGTTTTTTAATTTGCTTGCCAGGGTCTGTTTTAGTCCAAATCAATCCTGCTTCAGGACTGGGGAGCTGGGTCCAGGAATGAGTAAGTGAATGACAAAGAGGTCAGGACTATCCTTTTAGTAGCTCTGCCAGCTCTAAATGCTGATATCAAGGCAATAATTCTGTAAGTAGAGCTCTTTGCAGGTACAAGAATCCTTGCGTTCAAATTTCATTAAAGGATTGTGAAGGGTTACAGAGCTTTTCCCCTCTGTTCTTACAAAAAAGCCTGACTAGTAATTTATAATGAGGGGGAAAAAAAATGTCGTTTGGAAACATTATTAACCCCTGATGGCCAACAGAAAACTACCCAAAGCAATCTTACCCAGTGAAGAGCAAGCTCTTCAAGGTACTCAAATTTAGTAAAATTTTCCAGATTTACTTCAAAAAAGTGCCTTTATTTTTTCCCTTCTTGGAGGCTTGAAGTGGAAGAATTTTATAGCTTATGGTGACACTCTGGATGCAGGGGGGTTGGACTAGATGACCTTTAAAGGTCCCTTCCAACCCTAACTGTTCTATGGTACCATGCTTTTCCATATTGATTTTAAAGATATGTTTACTGAGAGTTGGACATGCTTTCTATAAACACATAAGTAGAGAGAAGAAGTTATTTTTGTGACAGAAAATGTGCTTGTCTGGTGGGAAGATCTGACAGGCTGTCATTGTATTTAATCTGTCCAAGTTCCTGGTGGAGTCTTCTGCCTGCTGGAAAACTTGTTCACTTCTTTGACACTTCAGAAAGAGGGACGATTAACAGTTTATAATACTTATCTCACTAAAGAGGAAACAAACTAAGTGGTTAGAGTCTATAATAATCTAATAGCTACATTTTATCTCTTTTAGACATAACTAAATCTGAGACTTGTGTTTTTCCTTCCCACCTTGCTGTGTGGAGCAAACGTAAAGATAAAATTTTTGTGTTAATGGAAAATAATTTGTATCAATAGATTGTCAGACACTGACTTCCATTGTGGCTAAATAATGGATTTGTTCTGCTGAAGGTGGATTTCTCAGTAGGCCCCGGACTGGCAAATTAGGCCTTATGTTTTGGGTGTTTGAAGTCTGTGTTAAGTTGGTTGCAGATACAGAAACTCAGCACTTGAATAATTGGAGGAACCAGGAAATTGGGTGGTCTTAAAGTACAGTTTGTTCTCACTGCTTCCTTTGTAGGAGGTCATTGTAAACTCATTGGCTGGTTTATCCTCCAACTCCCATGTACAGCACTTATTAGAAACTTGTTTCTAAAGGATCCTGACATCTTTTTCTCCGGTGTAGAGGTGACTTACAGGTGCTCCAAAAGATGCTTCTTGTGAAAATTAAAAGCTGTGTAGCTTTTTTAAAACCAGCATCTGAAAGTGTCTGTGCCCCATGTTATTTTGATTTTTACATGTAAACAGTATTTATATATAAATCAGATCTCTGGGATCTTTTACTGTGACATAAACTCAGCTTTCAAGGCTCGCTGAAGTTATCTGGGTCCTACTGAGTGTATATGGAAAAGCTACATTGAAAATTGATCTTCTTAGTAAACAATAAGGGTGTCCTGATGGAATATTGACAGTTCGACTTGGTCATCTTCGAGGTATTTTCCAATAATGATTCTAATATTCTATTATGTAGCTTTTTAGCTATATTAGGCCCAGTTGACAGAAATAATTTTAACTGCTTGAGGCATAATAACATTATGTTGATAACTGGTACGAGAGCATGTAAAGGAAGTGCTGAGATCCTGCACTGAAACTTTCACAGTTCATTCTTCCTCTCTAGACTTGTTTTCTTGTCCTTTGCTTTTCCAATACTATTACGCTGATATCTTTGTCATTTGAGGAAAATTTATTCAGCTTCTTTATTATGTTCAGTAGCACCCTGTGGATTTAAATGACTTTTTTTCTGAGAGGCTTTGGGGGTCTCAGAATCAGGATCCTGATGTTTAAGGCTAAGCATGTATTTATTATATATAGATCCAAAAAGACTTGTGGCAGCTAACTGCTGTGTGCTTGTCTACAAATTAAATAAATGCCTCTGAATGGTATCCAAAACATGTTACTCCAGTCCTGGCAAATGTTAGTTTTGAATGGTGAGATTCTTATGCTCCACAGGTGAGATAGCTGAGAATCTCTTTGGCTTGATGAAACTTTAATGCCTTAGTCCTGCCTAAGATCTATACCTTCTACAAGAAGGGGGCATGTGATCTACCTTCTGTCAGGATACACAGCATATTCTACCTCTCCCAACAAAAATGAAGTTTTACTACAGGAAAAACTTTTGCTATTCTGATCTTGTCCTGCCTTGTGGGTAAATATGTCACAAACTTTTTTTTTTTTTTTGACAGGTTATTTGGAAAGAGAATATTTTGCTGAACAGAACAGCACAAGATGAGTTATGATTTCTGCTCTTCATGGGAGCCTGTCTGGATTGGTATGTCTTTTTAGAATTTTTTTTAATTTTTATTTGTCAAACTTATATGTAGTGATTGCATGTATAATCCAAAGATTCACTTAAAATTTAGGAAGCCAAGCATTTAGGAAGCTTCCAGCTTGTTAGTTGTGTGTTAATAACTAGGCAGAGACTATGGATTAAAAGTTTTCAATAATAATTTCAGTGTTTACTGTTCTTCCAGGTACTACAGTATTCAGTTAGCTCTTCAAGGTGAGTATAGTTAATATGACTGTTGAACTGGTTGGAAAGTTAGAAGTCAGGGGTAATATTGTGACAGTATTAGAAATTAACTTAGAACTGTGTAAGTCATTTCATGTGATCTACAAATTGAGAACATGTTTTTTTTTCCCAAAAGCTAAGAAAATATAATTATTCTTTACATTTTGCATATTTGTGGTTTAGAATAGTAATAATGATTCCCATGGCTGGCATTTCTTGACAGTTAATGGCTCTCTGGATTAAGGACAGAAATAAATATCCTCAAGAGGGCAATTAGTTGTACTTAATGACCCAAAGCAGAGGTGGCTGTTTCCCACAGTACTTTCCTATGAAAATTGCCACAGTAGCATTTATAGAGTGGAAAAAAGGAGAATTTCCTAAATTAAACTAATGCCTCTTGTGAATAGTTTTATGGGTCATCTACTCATGCAGTGTAGTTGATTAGTTTCAATTTAGGATATGTAAATAGGTATTAAAACCGAAAACTGCTAGTTCCTTTTAGGAGGAACGGTTAGATGAGTAAGAACATTGTCCCTGCTGATTTGTGCTTTGACTCATTCTTTACACTGGCTTTAGCAGAAAGAATTCCATTGCAATATATTCCTGCCTCTGCTTAATGACATAGGAAACAATGCTTGATTCATATTGAGAGAGGAGTATGTCCCAGGATGCTTTGTACAATAATGGGGTGTCAGAGAGCATATACTTAAGTATTTTCTATCAACACATAATTTTTTTAAAAACAAAATAAGCCCATGACCTTCATGTTTGTTATTGACTTTATCCTTTTTCCCCTGAGAATATTTTGCTTTTTTAATAGGTTTTTTTTTCTGGTGCAAAAATTGGTTTTGCCAAAGTTTACTATCAATGGGTTGTTTGTTTCTTTTAAGGTAGCTATAAAGCATGCAGAAGCTTCCTATTTGTGAGCACTTAAAACACCTCCAAGAAATAGGATCACTATACCAGGCATTGCTAGCTTCATTCTGAAGAATGGTTTCTGTGTGCTGGGCCAAATCTTGGTGCTGGGTAGTACTGAAAATATGCTTACTTTTAGCAAATAAATTTAATAAATAATTGAACATTTTGGCAGCTGTTCATAGCGTGTCCTGATCTGCATTAAACCTAACTGTTGTTATGGTGCTGTTATGTTCCCTGTTTTGTCTGTGTTGGAGTTACTGATTTTGACTGATGTTGGCTTTGCATATATGGTATAATCTTTTATTTCTGGTTGAGCATGGTATCCAAATTTTGAATAGAAACCTTCTAGCTTCAAAAGCTGTTAAAAACAGACACCATAATTCTAGCAATAATTATATTTGATGAATGAAATCTGTGTGGCATTTAGCTTTAAGTGTGTACTTCATTGAAATAATTGTGTCTATTATGTTCCATAAAAAGAAAGTTGCATATGAGTGAGAACCTTGCTTGAGACAAAATGTGCATACCCAGTAATTTTCAGCACTGAAATGGAAAAAAGTGATTGTGTGAAGCTTTTTTGCATCTGAAAAGAATCAGTGAGAGTACATGTTCCAAAAGTGAGAATGCTGTGACATAAAGGTATCTGCCTCTTGCCTGAGTACTTTGACTGTCAATAAGCTTACCTATTTAAACTATCAAAGCATGGTCATCTTTTACAAGCTATGTGATTACCATTCAGCAATGAGTCTGACTTTGAAATTACAGAATGTGTCTTTCTCAAAGAGCGAGTGAGGATTGAAATTAAATTGCTCTGAAGTTATCTTATTGGTCCCTTTGTTTCACCTTAAATTTCTGTCCTTATGTGATTTTTGGAAAGTAAGAAGGGTAGAAAGAAGGGTGGAGGTGCATTTTTAATAATCATGTGGATGCTCATGGTAGAAGCCCTTTAAGTAGGAGGAGGGGGGAAAGGAAGAATTTACGTATGATAGTTACAGAAGGGATCCTCTTGAGTTTGTTGGCTGAAATGCCAGTTACTTTTATGAAGGATGACAGCCAAGAAAGAGCATAACTAACTTGCCTGCAGGTTAGATAAATGTAACTCCAAAATACACTTGAGCATGCAGATTCAGTATGTGGTACATGGAGAGATTGCATACGTCTGAGTGATAAACAGAGTACAGAGAAGGGTGCTGCCTGGAAACCATCAGGAAGCAAGTAGCACAGGAGCAACACTGAAGAGTTTCTACCTGGGATCCAAAGCCTGCAGTCCTCTTATTAGGTCAGGTGTCTTCTTTGCAGTAGGTGATCACCGCTCACTCTTTTGTCCTTCTTGAAAAGATGTGACTGGTGACTTACGTGACAGCTAAACGGCTAATGCTCGCTTCCCACTTTAAGCACTTGATTAGGTCCAGGCAGCAGCTTGCATGGAGTCATTCTCCTCCTCATCTCTTAACACTGTAAGAAAAGCATACAAGCTTCACCCTGAGAGGAAAAAAGCACAAAACAGGAGGTAGCTACTTGCTTAAGAGAGCTGGGATGGTGAGAGAGCATACATGGGATTATTTTTCTTAGTCACTTTTTCTGGGTTTGTTAGGAGTAGTCTACAGACATCTGTGAGTCCTTTGTTCTTTTGCTATATGCTGCATGCTACTGGTTTGAGAGATGCAGGGTAGCACAATGTTTTTGGCTAAATTAAGTTTGCAGACCACTTTTGCTCCTACTCCTTGTCTAGTTCTTTCTGTTTAGAAGGACAACTTGAGATAAAGCAGTATTTGCTAAAACTTTGATTCTTTACCTTGAAACTTTTGCAGTTTTTTTTTTTTTCTTTACAGCTTTAATGATAAATGTTATCATCTAAGGCTCTGCTGAATTTCATACTTCAGAGTGTAAAGTCGTGTGGTGTCAATACGTTTAAAGAACTGTAAACTTAACCTAAGTGAGGAAATTCTGTTGTATACATTTACAGTTAGTCAAGTAACTGCATATATGTGCTCAAAATGTCTGTATTAAAGGGTAGGTACCCTTTGCAGTCAGCAGAGGGAGATAGGAGCTTCATGAGGGCGATTAACATCTTCCTGGCATGGACATCTGTATAAAGATCATGTGAAGTATGTCCTAAACTGCCTTCTAAATCCACAGAAGCTCTATGGCATCCAGAGCATACTGTGGCAAGTATTTTCATAATTAATTGTGAAATAATAATTTCCAGTTCTGGCCTCCTCAGGTCAAGAGAGACATGGATGGGCTACGAAGATGATCAAGAGACTGAAGGCATCACTTCTGTGAGAAAAAGCTGAAAGAGCTGAGAGTGCTCAGCCTGGAGCAGAGCAGGCTCTGGGGGATCTTATCAGTGTGTATTAATACCTGTAGGGAGAGTACAAAGAGGACGGAGAGAAACTCTTTTCAGTAGTGCCCAGTGACAGGACCAGAGGTAGCAGACACAGACTGAAGCACAGGGGATTCCCCATGAACATCAGGAAACACTTTTTTTTCCTCTGTGAGGGTGAGTGAGCACTAGCACAGGTTGTGCAGAGAGATTGTGGAGTCTCCATCCTTGGAGATACTAAAGCTATCTAGACATGGTCCTGGACATCTGAGTCTGGCTGGCCCTGCTTGAGCAGAGGAGTTTGACAAGATGACCTCCAGAGGTCCCTTCCAACCTCAATCATTCTGCAATTTTGTGATTCCTTTGACTTTCGCTATTCTTATATTATGAGAGATGGCAGACCTTCACTTTCCTTGTGCCACTAATAGTTCTGTAGACCTCTGTGACACCTTTTTTTTTTTTTTTTTGTTACTTTTGAATGGAGATCAGGTAGAGCAGAAGTGAACATAGTACTGAAGAGGTGCCATGGATATGTATTGTAGCAGGTAGTGTGTATAAATATACAGTGTATGGAGATACCTCATGCTTTTCTTCCCTGTTTCTTCGCCAACAGTTCTGAAGACTTGGCTGATGTTTTCGTAGAGCAGACTACCAAAACTTAAAGATCTGTTTTTCTTCTGGATGGTAATCATTTGGTTTAGCATCTGTTACTGTGCAGATAACTTTTTTCCTATATGCGCGTACCTTTACCTCTAGCAACACTGAATTTTGTTTGGCAGTCTATGAGCTTGTCACTAACTGTCATGAGATCTCTCTGTACCTCTTCATAGTTGACCTTTGTTTTTATTAAATTGCTCTGAAAACCAGTTCATGTTCATCATCAGCAAATGTTATGGTTTCAGATTTCCTTCTTCTCGCCTATAGGCTGAAGAGCTTGAACCTCAGTATGGGTTTTCTTTGTAGGATCATTCTGGTGACCCTTTTTCACTGCAAAACTAACCATTCCTTCTTTTGTTTCCTGTCTTAAACTGATGATTGTCTGTGAGAGGGCTTTACATTTATCTAATGGCAAATTAGTTTATTTTAGAGCCTTGGTGGAGAGACCTTGTCAAAAACATTCAGAAATGCAAAAGTTACCTTTGCTGGCTTATTGCTTTCAGAGCTCTAAAAGATACTGCCCCAGGGATCTAATTTCCTATACTCCATGATTTTACATCCAGAATTATTTATTGAATTTATGTTCTTTTTCAGTCCCTGCAGAGTGCCACAGCTTCCTTCCCTCTTCAGTACTCTGGGCTTGTGGATTCATAAACCTCAGTGGAACTTTGGGTGAGATTTTCACATTCATTGCTAAAATCCTTTCTTATTTATCCTGGAAAGCTGTGTTAACCTTTTTGCTGTTGGTTACAGATTTTATTCTAACAAATATGTTAAAGAACATTAGTAAAGGAAAGGTTTATAAAGACAAAATAAAGAAGAGTTTTGGCTACTGTGTATTCTTTAGCCTGTAATTAACATTGAGGCTTTCTCTAGAAGAGTTACTGTAAAATGAAAATTAAAGAGAATGGAAAGAAAAGGAAAATCTAGAATAAAGTTAACAGAATTTGGCATTTTTGCAAAATGTTAGTGTATATAGCTCTTGCTGAATTTAACAATCTTTGAAATGTAATCGGATGAAATAGAAAATTATGATATTCCCTCCTATTCAAGCAGAAGACCTCTGGAAAGTGGAATTTGTGTGACTCGATGAAGTGAGGATGTTTATAATAATATCCCCTTGTGATACTATTGAAAATTAAAGGAGACAGAGATTAGTCATTTGTCTTGAAAAAATGCTGAAGGCAGTCTGGCCCTGGAAATCATCTAGCAATATTGAACTTGCAGATAGGCAGGGAATAGCTTTGCTATGGAATGAGAAAAGCAGGTCATAGTGCTGATGTACCTTGATGAATCCTGGGCAGCAGCCTGAGCAGGCTTGCATTCGGATTGCTAGAAATCCAACCTGGGAACATAGGTTAAGACTTTGTGGTCTTACAGTTCATTTCTTTGTTGGTGAAGTGTTATCCAGGGAAGAGTAAACTTCTGATCCACCACAAAGCATGTGGTCCTTCTGTAAATTCTTAAAAGCTTCTCTTCCTCCCTTCGCTTTTGCCTGATGTTAATACCAAATAGAACCTGTATAAATACTGCAGATAGGTTTGTGTTACCAAACATAAGCTTCTCAAGTTAGTAGTACAAGCTTGTCACCATGTACAAAGATGGAGGAGATGGATTGCCCTCTGAAGATACCTATATCCCTCTTATGACTGAAACCATGAAGACAGCCTGAAGTGACTATTACAGTCATCCAGAATGAATGAGGTGAATCTCACTTTATATGTCTGGTGATCTGTTTTTTTAAAATCCTTCTGGTTTTCAGCTTGATCAGATGCCAGACTAGTCTGGCAGTGTTTAACTTGATAGTCCAAGATAGAGAGGAGGAGCTCCATGAAGAGCTAGCACAGAAAAGGGGAGACAACTCTATGTTTTATTTGTCTGTAAGAACAGTACACGTAATAATACATGTAATAGCAGTGCAACAAAACAGTACATGTAAGCTGTAACAGAAAATTTGCATTGTATCAGCATAACAACGGGTAAAGAAGTTCAGCAGAATATCTGAGGATTAGATTTACAGGGAAAAATAATGCGCATGGTTAAATTATGTGGGATACCAAGATGAATTAACAAAGACATGTCTAGACCAGTGAAAGCAGGAGAGCTTTGCTGCAGGGGGAAGAGTTGTAGTGACTGAAGAGGAGTTAGTTTGCTGCACCTTGATATGAGACAAATTGAGAAATATTTTAATCCCGTGGACAAATTATTTAATAATTAATAGCAAGTTAGGATGTTTTCTGTGTTTTTCCTGAGGCATCTGCTGATGATGACTGATGTGGAACCAAGGATTCTGTATTATGTAGGATAGCTCAGATAGGTAGGCTTTTCAGTGGTTAGCAAACAGGCAGATAGGTGATACTGATACTATTTAAGGTGTTTAGAAATGTTATTAAAGTTTCCAGCTGTAGGCAATTTCAGAACAAAATCATAAATTTAGTTTTAAAATTATGGGATTTAAGTAAAAATACTGATTTGGTTTATTCACTCTTAATTGGTAAACTTTGTTTTCAGACACAAAAGTTTTCCAGTCCTGGTTATAGTAGAAAAAAGCTTGGTGAGTTGAGAGTATTGTACAGTATTGGCCAGACTACAGGAGCAGGATCTATAAGAAAAAGACCAAATATTACAAGACTTGTGTGACTGGTGCTGAGGTAAATTCTGTTAATCTAATCTGTAAATATGTATTAAGGATCCTTTTGTCATTGAGGAAAGCAGAGGCATTCAATATCTTTATTGATGATCTGGATGAGGGTATTGAGTGCACCCTCAGTAAGTTCGCAGATGACCCCAAATTGGCTGGGAGTGTGGATCTGCCTGGGGGTAGCGAGGCCCTTCAGAGGGATCTGGGCAGCTGGAGAGCTGGGCTGAAGCCAATGGGATGAGGTTCAACAAGACCAAATGCCGAGTCCTGCACTTCGGCCACAACAACCCCAGGCAGCGTTATAGGCTTGGGGCGGAGTGGCTGGAGGACTGTGTGGAGGAAACGGACCTGGGGGTACTGATTGATGCTCGGCTGAGCATGAGCCGACAGTGTGCCCGGGTGGCCAAGAAGGCCAACAGCATCCTGGCTTGCATCAAAAACAGTGTTACTAGCAGGAACAGGGAGGTAATTGTCCCCCTGTACTCGGCACTGGTGAGGGCGCACCTCGAGTACTGTGTTCAGTTTTGGGCCCCTCACTGCAAGAAAGACATTTAGGCCCTGGAACGCGTTCAGAGGAGGGCTACGAAGCTGGTGAGGGGTCTGGAGCACAGGCCTTGTGAAGAGCGGCTGAGGGAGCTGGGATTGTTCAGTCTGGAGAAGAGGAGGCTCAAGGGAGACCTTATAGCTCTCTATAACTTCCTGAAGGGAGGTTGTAGTGAGCTAGGGGTCGGCCTTTTCTCTCGTGTAGACAGTGATAGAACTAGAGGCAGTGGTTTCAAGCTGCGCCAGGGGAGATTCAGGCTGGACATTAGGAAATATTACTTCTCGGAAAGGGTAGTCAGGCACTGGAATGCACTGCCCAGGGAGGTGGTGGAGTCACCGACCATGGGGGTGTTCAAGAAACGTTTGGATGTTGTGTTGAGGGATATGATTTAGCTGAGAAGTATTGGTGATGGTTGGACTGGATGATCTTTTAGGTCTTTTCCAATCTTGATAATAATAATAATTTGGTTCCCCTTGGTTTCAGAGAGTCTTACTTTGTTTCTTTAAATTTCTTTCTTCTTTTTCAGGTGGAAATATTGACATGAATTTTTTCAGACGTTGAATTTTGATTTGTTAAATAACCAGGAATAAGATACTTCCTGAACAAGATGAAATGCCTTGAAGACCTTTGGTTCTGCTTTCATTTCTCCTGAAGCAATGGTTTTCTCAGCAATGTTGACGCTGGCCCACTCTGGGACCTCAAATGCTACTTTTATTGTTTATGAAAACGCCTATACGAATTTTACCACTCCTCAGTTCTTGCTTCATAGCGGCACAACACAGCCATTGAGATACAGTTCAGGTGCCGTGCTCACCACTGAGAGAAGTACTTTTCTGGTAAACTCTACAGCTATCATACCATCGCAAGAAGTTTTCAGGAGCTTGAGTTTGCCACTCCAGATCATTCTTTCTGCTGCTATGATATTTATCCTGTTGGTTTCTTTCCTTGGAAACTTTGTTGTCTGCCTCATGGTCTACCAGAAGGCAGCTATGAGATCTGCAATTAACATCCTCTTAGCAAGCCTGGCTTTTGCAGACATGCTGCTGGCAGTGCTGAACATGCCTTTTGCTCTGATAACAATCATTACCACTCAGTGGATTTTTGGGGATATATTCTGCAGAGTCTCTGCTATGTTCTTCTGGCTTTTTGTCATAGAGGGGGTAGTCATTCTTCTTATTATTAGTATTGACCGATTTCTTATCATAGTTCAGAGGCAAGATAAACTGAACCCTTACCGTGCAAAGATTCTCATTGCGATTTCCTGGGCGGCATCCTTTGTTGTTGCTTTTCCGTTATCTGTAGGGAATCCTAATCTGCAGATACCCTCAAGAGCACCTCAGTGTGTTTTTGGCTACTCTACAAGCCCAGGTTACCAAGCCTACGTGATAGTTATCTTGCTAATTTCTTTTTTTATTCCATTCCTGGTAATGCTGTATTCTTTTATGGGCATACTCAACACTGTCCGCCACAATGCAGTTCGTATCCACAGCCACCCTGATAGCATATGCCTCAGCCAGGCCAGCAAACTTGGTCTCATGAGCTTACAGAGGCCTTTTCAGATGAATATTGATATGAGCTTTAAAACGCGTGCCTTCACAACCATCTTGATTTTGTTTCTTGTTTTCATAGTCTGTTGGGCACCCTTCACCACTTACAGCCTTATTGCCACATTCAACAGCCACTTCTACTACAAGCACAACTTTTTTGAGATAAGCACTTGGCTCCTTTGGCTCTGCTACCTCAAGTCTGCACTGAACCCACTGATTTACTACTGGAGGATTAAGAAGTTTCATGATGCATGCTTGGACCTGATGCCCAAATACTTCAAGTTTTTGCCACAGCTACCTGGCCATACAAGGCGGCGCATTCGACCCAGTGCCATCTATGTGTGTGGGGAGCATCGGTCGGTAGTGTGAAGCTCGGTTGTTTGACAATGATTGTTATTTTCTAGGATTATTTGTTTTTAGGCTTTAGGTTGATTTTTATTTTGTTTAATATGGCTTCTTCAGTGTAGCCGTATCTTATGACTTGATTAAATTTTCCAGTACTCTGTGCAATTTTGGGAGGAAAGATAGAGGGAGGGAAAGCAATTGGTTATAGTTGGGTTTACTACCAGAATACAATGTAAACAAAATAACAAATGTTACCTCTAGGATTCTGTGGAAATCCATTCTTTTAAATGAAAACTACATTTGTAACATTCTGTCAGGTTTATGCTTACTAGGCCTGCAATTGCATCTAATTGTAGGGACTTTTTATGCTGCTAAGATACAGTATATTTAGTTGGTATAATTTTTCCGAAAAATGTTGCTGCTGTCTGCCAATGTATTAGAGCCAAAAAGTCTCATTAGATGACTTCTATTTAATTTTAACAATATTTCAGAAGTTTTCATGGTGACACTAGAAAACTTTGGTTTCTTTTAATATTTCCATTAATATTTTTGTGCACTTTACAACATTTATTATAGAATTTGTTCATTGGAATATTTTGTTCTGTATTGAAGGGGTATTATTATTATTAATTGTTTTGTTGGTGAATTTCAATGAAAGACCCATATAAGCTCTAGGAGGGCTATTTATGTTGGTATAGCTACACATACAGTCATAGAATTGCTGTTTTTCTAACAGCTGAACAAAAGTAATATTAACTGTTCAGTTATCAGGGGAGTTGGAAGGAGAAAATGGAAGAATGAAAGGGAAAGAAAGCAGTGAAGATACCATGTCCTGAGGTTTAGGCTTACACAAGGGGGGAAGAGGTCATTGTTACTATAGGTTGTTAAAAGCTATCCGAACTGAGCACTATGCCTGAAAACCTATCTGAAATTGTGACTCTAGGCCTACAATTTACACTGTGTTGGTATAACGCTGTTTCTGCCTGGAGCTTGTGTAAGGCTGGGTGTGCTCTACACTGCTGAAATAATGCTGTCGGGTGTTCTTTGGGATAGAATTAGGAATAGTAGGGTAAACCAGCAAACAAATAATCCATGAACTATAGTTGAGGCTAGGACTTAGTTTATGTAGTAACGACTGTGAAGAAATTCCTCAACTTGCTTGTTTTCCCATTTAAGTATTAGACTGATACTGTAACTGGTAATAACGAACAACAGTTGGCCAGCAGAGTTTGCTAGGAATTAAAATTAAATGCCCCTTTTCCCTCTGATACTACCTTACATTGATTTTTTTTGTTGTTGTTGCCCCTTTTTCTTTGTAGTGCCTGCTGCCTCAGGGGTTTACTCTGCTGTTCTCATCTGTTAGGCATCAGCTTCTCTCCCTTTGCCAAATGCCAAACCACCTTTCTGATTAATGTCAGACTGTCTTGGTACCTACCTGAAAAGCAGAAACGCAAAGGTTTTTTTATGATGATAGCAATCCAGACTCAGATATTTTATGATTTTAATTAGCTAAATAAATATTTAATGTGAGTCTTCATAAAATTAAGACTTAGGTTTGGGCTTTGAAGTGAGATTCCCAGTTGCTCTGAGGCTGGGAAACAATGCCTGCAGAATTTGTGTATCCTTGCAGTAGGCTTTTTGGGGATGTGTGTGATTGAGTACAGGAGGATTACTGTACAACAAACTTACCAACCAGGGCTAGGGCTTGGACTTCTCTTGTTTCCATCTCTCTTTGAGTACCCAAAGCATGGGGACCCTGTCATTGTTCTTGTACCTGAGGAGCAAACAGCAATTTTATCTATTTCTGCATAAATACTGAAATGAGTGTGTGAAGGAAATGCTCTGTACTTTTTGTATGTCCAGGGACTGCTTGCTTCCTAAGGTCAACTAAACATTTACATCCCAGACTTTATTCAGTGAAGAACTAATTTAAGTTATCTCTGTTCCTCTCATCAACAACTATCGGGAAAAGTGTTTGCAATATTTAAATTTTAGGAATATAAAAAGAACAATTTTGAATTTAGTAATTTAATTTTTTTTTAGAAAAAGCTGATAGCTGAGGTTGTGGGTTACAGGTAAAGGCACCCAGACAGTGGCAGTTATTGATGTCCATGCTTTCCTTTCTTTGTCAATTTCACTGGTGATGGTATGGATTTTTGTGATCAAAGTGACAAGCAGTAAAAGAGTTCTGCTTTAAAACAGTGTTTTAGAGTGTCTTTTCAGTATAGCTTTTATTTCTCAATTGCATTTACATTGGTAGCGGAAGTTTATGACCTGGTTAGTATGGATTTTCTGTTTCAGAGCTGTCGTGCCTGTTTGTCTCTGAAAGCAGCAAAATTGTACTTAGAGCTAATGGAATAGAGTGAGAGCACACATTGTCTAAGATGGCATGAACAGGTATTTTTGCTGTCTTCCAGAGCTATAATGTAAGAGATTTGAATGAATGTCATGAAACACAGTAATTCAACACGGAAAGAAGATGAGTAACACAGAAAACTTAGTGAAATTACTTTATTGGGTGGGAGGGGAAAACATTTTGTGGGGATTTCATAATCTCCAATAAGTACTGGCTGTGAAGTAGAAATTGCAAACATCAAAGAAAGTTAATTTGTCTTGCTAATTTATTGTTTGTTTACACTGACTGTAACGGTTTCCACTCAGAGCTGTGTCTGCTGATACTCGTGGAAAAGAAACCCAAATTGCATGGCCCGTATTCAGAGGTGACTTACATAGTCATACAGTATTCACACTTACCAGGTTTTAGATGTGATCAGAGCATACAGTGAACAAAAGGGTGTTCAGAAAAAGAAACAAGGTGGCATAGAAATATTCCCAGGGTAATTACATGTTTACAGAACCATTTGGCCTATTGTGTCTCATATACTGTCTTTAGAGCAGTGCCTTGATAATTACAGCTGAAGTCCTAGGACCAAGTTGAAGACCGCTAACTGCTCAGGCTTGCTGCCTGTGATCCTGCCAAGATCAGCATAACCTTGCTAACATTTGTAATATTAAAACACATGCATATTGGCAGGATTTGGGCTACTGAGGCATTTTAGTGGGCTTGATCTTGACCAAGACCAAGGATTTTTAAAACTGAAATTGATCCTTCTTCATTCTACTGGGGAATTATAATCTTCTTCCTCTCCAGAAATGATATTCTTTACTGAACTGTATTCCGTCATGTTACATTTTCAGAAATCTTTGGTATGCAGGATTGAAATGAATGTATTTTGAGTTATGTTGCAGTTTAATTCATTCCGTCAAAGCATGCTACTTATACAAGTCTCATTTGTACAAATCTATTGCTAAAATGATTCTTTTGTGCTAAAAGTTGTGTATTTTTGACATTTCTTATTACTCATGTAAAAATATTTATGTACATAGAGAAGAAAATTGTTTTCCCTCTTATTGCTTTGTTACTTTTTTTTTTCCACTTGTATGCATAATGCTTCCATATTTTCTTCTATTTGGGTGTATGCATAAACAACTGCCAGATTTCAGTGGTCTTTCTGCAACCATTAAATCGTTCAACAATGCCCTCCTTGAAAGAGATTTTGATATATTTTTATGTGAAAAATAAAAACTCAGAGCACAAGTTTGTTGCAGTTGGAATGGTGAGGAATTTCTTAAGTCCAGTTCTCCAGGAGCCACTACTTTGCCATTATGAACTGGTTTGGGTTTTTTTTTGAGGAATAGTCATTTTCTGATGTGGAAAAACCTTGAATTACTGTTTTAAAACAAGCTGTTAAGTAGAATGGCATTGTCTTTTCTGTACATATTACACCTGTGAAAATACCAGAGAAACAAAAAAAAAAAGGAAAAAATAAACATTAACATTCTCAAAAAATGTAGCAAAAGTCTATAGAATTGCTCTGTCTTTGTGCATGCACAGGTTTCTTGGATTTAATGCCCACCTTCATAATTTCAAACACTTTATCTATATATTAAATAACAAAGACTGTTTGCCTGATTTAGATGGTTTTGTTTAAGCCAAAATGTTTCTTGTGTAAAGAATTTATAGAATACTCTCTTCTGAGACGTTAGGGTAGAGATGTGTCAGTGTATCCAAAACAAGTGAAATACTATGCAGCAAAAGAGAGAGAGAAAGCCTAAAAAGAAAATAACTTTCCTAAAAATACTACCTCAACTGAGTGTACTACCTTTTGGCTGGGACTGAGTAATTAAGATCATCTTATTGTGCAAGAAAAAAACCAGGCAGTGGTACTGCATGGCATGATTCATTTCAACACAAGACAGTGACCTTTATGATTCAAATATGGCATGTTTTATGTGATGGATTTAGTAGAATGAAAAATTTTCAGTATCTTGGCTGTTTTGGGGAAATTCTTCAATTTGCTAATGACTTAGCAGAAATTTTGCTGGAGTAATTTCTCTACATGATAAAGAGTCAAGGCATGTCCCTAAAGAATGCCTGAAAGGGGATGGCTATTTCCAGTTGCTTGGGAAGAGCCTTGCTTAGCTGCCCGCATTCCTCATTTTGGGACTCCTTCCTTGTACCTTCGCAACAGCCACTTCTTCCTTTCTGTTCCCCAAGGTAGTGCCTTCTGCGCTGCTATGTTGCAGCAGGTGCAGTGATGGCAGGAGGTGCTGGTCCTAATGGCAGAGATGGAGGCACCTACAGAAGCTGTGGAGCCAGCAAGCACGTAGTGCCACTCCTCCCCATCTCGAGTACAATTTGGTCCATCTGTGATGGGCTGTGGGTGAGTTTTACCACCTTTGATTACAAGATTAGAGCTGTTGGAGAAGGGCTGTTACAGGAGCATGTGTATTTGCCTCTAGTGCTAGTGCACGATTCTGGTTTTATCCCCAGTAGTGTTGCAGGTTTTATTCCACCCCTGTTTTTTGGCAATGGAGCTACAACAGTCTATAGCCAATTCATGGCTGAATAAGAATCCCTTAGCTGACTTGCATCTCTGTGAGTGCCCCAGACACAGGACCTGTCAATGAGCATCCACCAGAACAAAAGTTCCTACAACTTGCTCTCAAACAAAAATGGCATTCATGAAGATAAACACAACACTGCTCATATAAGAGAGGGAGAAGAGACATAAGTGAGTGACTGCGTGGTGGAGGAAAATGAGAATTGTAATGAGTGATGCTTCTTAAGTGCCCCTTACAGAACTGATGTTTGTTTTTAAAGTGGAGTTATGGATACTTTATGCACAGAATATTGGGTTGTGTTGCTCTGTTTTATTGTGTGCCAGTGAATGCAGCTTGATATCAAATCACGAATGGTACTGCGGATAAGTGACATAGTATTCATAAATATCAAAGTAGAACTTGTCCCTGTTTTATTTTATTATCCTGTCTAGATAACCGGCTTTGCTGATGTGTGGGTGCAGAACATAGCAATAATGACACATACTCCTTCTTTAATTGGTGCTCTGCTTTAAATAGATTACTGCAATTCAAGCTTCTGTAGTTGACCTGAAATAAAATTAAGCCTGTTCACCCACAAGAGAAGGAATTCCACTAACACTGCCCTGTCTGTTGAAAGACAAGGTCTAGTCAAATAAATAACAATAATTCCCCAAAGCATGAATTAATCTGATCTCCAAAGGGGATGTAATCACTGCTACGATAAATTTAACAGTGTGTCCTGTTGATTTTCCAGGGTTTCTGTGTCGAAGACGGAGGGGAGATTTTGGTGGCTAAGAGCAGTTCCTAAACAGCTGGGGTGGCAAGAGGGAGCTAAGTTTACAGGAAAATCTCAGTGCTAAATTGTAGTTTAAGCCCTGTTGTTCTTTTGGGTGTCAGTGCTGTATTTGTCTGAAAAAGGTCATCCCTTTCAAAGGAAGAGAGGTGAAGTGGCATCTCTTACATATTTTCTCATTTCTTTATTAACAGTTGGGTTAATAACTATGAGAAAAATAATTCTGAATTTGCTTCTCTGAACTTGGATATCCTTCCCTTCCTCAGTGGAGGAGGTATCAGTCTGTGTACAGTGGTGTGTGTTGGAGGAGGTGGGAGATACTGTCAGTCCATCTCCTTTGGACTCATTTGTACTGAGTAACTTAATACTCATTGAGCTAGAGAGAAAGAGTGGGTGTCCTCAGAAGTAAGTGAGAGGCTGTGCTCCAGCCACCATTTGTTACAAGGTGGTGTAAAGTTTCACACGTTTTCAGGAGAGCAGCAGTGGAAACCAGTTGCTCCACCATCGCTGCTGCATGCAGTGACTACCCAAACACAGGTGTCTCTCGCTGACAGTGAATATTTAGTTATTCTTTTCAAAGTGGAATAGCTTTTACAGGAGGCAGTGAGAGTGCCCTTTCTGTTCTTACCTCAGGTTAAGTAATAATCCGCTGATTAAAGCATTCAGGAGAGATAGAAGTTGTGGTTTAAAACCCTCTGGGATCCTGAGAGGAACCAAAATATATTCACTCAATTATTGGATCGAGAGCAGCCCTGAGGAGAAGGACTTGGGAGTGCTGGTGGATGAGAAGCTCAACATGAGCAGGCAATGCGCCCTTGCGGCCCAGAAGGCCAACCGCATCCTGGGCTGCATCAAGAGGAGCATGGCCAGCAGGTTGAGGGAGGTGATTCTGCCCCTCTGCTCTGCCCTGGTGAGACCCCACCTGGAGTACTGTGTTCAGTTCTGGAGCCCCCAACATAAGAAAGACATGGAACTGTTGGAGTGAGTCCAGAGGAGGGCCACGAAGATGATCTGAGGGCTGGAGTACCTTTCCTGTGAGGACAGGCTGAGAGAGTTTGGGCTGTTCAGCCTGGAGAAGAGGAGGCTCCAGGGAGACCTGATAGCGGTCTTCCAGTACCTCAAGGGGGCCTACAAGAAAGATGGGGAGAGGCTGTTCAGTAGGGCCTGTTGTAATAGGATGAGGGGTAATGGTTTTATAATAGAGGGAGGTAGATTTAGATTGGATACTAGGGAAAAATTTTTTACAATGCAAGTTGTAGAACACTGGAACAGGTTGCCCAGAAAGGTGGTGGAGGCCCCATCCCTGGAAATGTTCAAGGCCAGGTTGGATGAGGCTCTGAGCAACCTGATCTAGTCGGGGATGTCCCTGCTCCTTGCAGGTGAGTTGGACTAGATGACCTTTGAAGGTCCCTTCCAACCCTAACCATTCTATGATTCTAAGGGAGTGGTCTGCCAAGGCTTTTGGCTTAGTTTATGGGTTTTTTTTCTTTAGCTATTGGCTGAGCTCTGAAAATGCCTATGGATGGATTATTTCATGTGATATAGGTAACGTAAAGCCTATTTTGTAAATTCTAGTTTGAGATGGTGGTGTAGTTCAGCCCGGATCAGGACCAGACTACGCAGTCTCTCTCTCACTCCACCCACCCTCCGAGAGAACAGGGGGAGATGATATAAGGAAAAACGGCTCGAGGTTTGAGATAAGGACAGGGAGAAATCCTTAAAGTTACCGTCACGGGCAAAACAGACTTGACTTTGGGAAAATGTTAATTTACTTCTAAAACTAGCAGGAGAATGAGACAGGGAAAAAGATAACCTTCCCCCACCCCTCCCTCTTCCTTAACATTATCTCTACTACCTTCCCCCTCCTGAGCGGCACAGGGGGGAAGAGGGAATGGGGGTCGTGGTCAGTTCATCACTTGTTGTTTTACGCCGCTACTTTGTTGTGAGGGGAAGAACTCCTCGCATTCCTCCTCTGCTCTAGCGTGGGGTCCCTCCCACGGGCCACAGTCCTTCCTGAAACTGCTGCGGCGTGGGTCATCTCTTCCATGGGGTGCAGTCCCTCCAGAACAGCTGCCCAAGCAGGCCCTCCACAGGCCACAGCCTCCTTCAGGCCTCTACCTGCCCTGGCATGGGGTCCACCATGGGCTGCAGGTGAATATCTGCCCCTCCGTGGACCTCCATGGGCTGCAGGGGGACAACCTGCTCCACCATGGTTATCACCACAGGCTGCAGGGGAATCTTGCCCAGGAGCCGCATTACTCCTCCCCCTCCTTCTGAACTGACCTTGGCGTCTGCAGCCCTTCCTCACAACAGGCTGGCAGACGCCTCTCAGGATCCTTTTTACATCTCATTCCCTTCTCATCTCCTCTCCACTTCTTGCAGCCGGGCGGGGCCGAGTTGGGCCCAGTCGGCTGCCCAGCGGGAAGCCGGAGGGTGAGGCCTGCAAGGCCCACAAGGCTTGCGCCTCCCCCTCTCTGCCCCCACCCAGCTGCTTCACATCTCTCCTTCCTTTTTTTTTCTGTTTTCCCCTTCTTAAATACGTTATCACAGAGGCGTTATCATGGGCCATTCTGCTACCAATTGGCTCGGCCTTGGCCAGCGGCGGGTCTGCCCTAGGCCCAGCCGAGTCCACTGAACAAAGGGGAGCGACTTTTAGCAGTTTCCTACAGAAGCTACCACCTTAGGCTCCCTTCACTAAACAAAACCAGAACAGATGGACATTGCACTGTTCAGTGCTGTTAGTGCTGCAGCACTTCTGGACGTATGCAGAAGCAATGGGATACAGGTGTGATCTTTTAGCTATCTGTAGCATAGACAGCTCTACTGATCACTTGAACTTCCTTTGCAATCAGTGGAGATGAGTGGATGTTTTCAGGTATGAAAGTTTGCTTTCCAAAAGGAGTGAGAGAAACAGCCTGGAAAAGGCAGTGTATCTCCACTGATTAAGAGGGAAATCTGGAGTGTTGGGAGATGTGTGTTCTCAGTTGGTCAGATTAATCTCACCCCAAATCATTTAAGGAATTTTAATGTGGGAAACTTAGGCATTTACGAACAATTGGGTCAAATGCAGATGAACAGGGCTTTAGACTCTACCTTTTGACTTTCTGAAGTGTCCAAATCTACTTGTAATTTTGGGGGGAATTTTTGGTGATACCTGCACTGGAAAAATCATTGTGCATTTTAGAACTAGATTCACTTTCTCCAGTGCTCCTTTGTAGACAAGAGGCATGAGATGCCTGCACTTTTAACCATGCTGTGGATTTTCTCCTACAAAAGTAAATTGGCGTCAGTTTGGTCCATTTTTTTTTTTTCTCAAGGAATTAGATCACTTTGCTTCTGTTTGAGCTGAGGGATTTGGCATTGTTCAGCTAGAATCTATTACCTTTGTACCTTTAACTACTTGATCTTTGATTTCTCATATTCAGGCATAGACAAGTCTTTTGTACAAAGTTACTCTTAAAAGTACCAGCCTTCTAGCATAGTTTTTTAAAGTACTGGTAATTAGTCCATTTCTGTTATTTCAAAATTAGAAATCCAGAAGGCATCATTCCATAGACTGAGCTGCTCTCCTGTCTATTTTATTAGACTAGATAGAGGGAGCAATGTGAGATTTATGAGACTAAATAGAAAGTAAGAAAGAAGCCTAGGGACTCATTTGAGGAGGGCTGACTTTGCAGCCTACTAATTCGGGCAAGTTGGAAACCTCAAAGGCAGTCCTAACTGCCTAGCTGATTTCATTTTTTGTTCAGTTACTACCTGATGTGAAATGCATCAACAATCCCGTAAATGGAGGTGGGAGCTGAGGCTTCAGTGTCCTGGTCTCCAGGCACCAGAATCTCGCTCATTCCTATGCACTCTTCATCTGACCCCACAAAGCTTTCACTGCTTCTTGTACCGTGCTGTGGCTACCAGGTAAGTGGTGAGAGAGGCAATCGGAGCTTGCTTTGTCTCTTCAGGAGCACACACTAACCAGCAGGCTGAGAGATAAGTCCTTTTCCACATGGCCATGTTTTAAAGATGAGTTCTTTTTAGTTAAGTACCTGCCTTCCTCTGAATGAAATGGAGGCATAGGCTTTCAGGTGGGTGCCATGGGGGATGGAAACCTGGACTTCAACAGGAAGGTGTCAGTCCTGCCAAGCACTTCTACTGAGCGGCTTGGTGCAGCTGCTTTGCTGTCACAGGGATGACCTGAGAGAGCCCACGGAGGTGACTGGGTTTCTCCGCTTACAGCTCAGAGGATGTAGGTCCCTATCTCTGATCCTCTGAATGGGAGTGTGTAGCTCTTCTGGTGCCTCTCTGGTCCTTAACTCCTCTTCCTTACCACACCACAGGAGTTCTTTTAACTAAAGCATGTCTCTAAGGAAGAAGAAAAATTGAAAAAACATTTTATATTTGAGATTTTTTTTAGGTGCTTTTGTTAGGACAATAATTGATTTGTGTGACTTACGTTACACAGGAGGCTGGACTATACAACCACAGTAATTCTTTCCAGCTTTATTGAGTGAGAGGCTGTTTCTACTTAGATAAAACTTCATTTTATTACTGCCATTGTCAAGGTGAGCGTGGGTATTGGTAGAAAGAATCTCAAACATGATTTGAGGGGTACAAAGAAATGGCCCTTTCAGAAGCATTAATAAACTTTGTAATTCATTTTAGGTCAACATTGGTGGTACTTGATTCTGGAAGGCTGGCTTTCCTAATCAACTTTCTCAGAGGAATTCATTATCTGAAAACCTGTGACTAATGAAAGATGTTTTGTTCTTTTGAAGTTCAAGCTAATTTCCATGAAGGTTACTATTACTAAGCAACAGATTTTGTGGAGTGTCTCCTGAGGGGCTGAAACTACAGTACGTACAAAAGTAAAGCAAAACACGGTGGAAAAAATGATGAAATGTTATCCCCAGACAGAGAGGCCACAAATAGTGCCATGTATGAGGCCTATTTTGGAGTCTTCTTCCTTGAAAGCTGACTCCTGCAGGAGCTAAAGATCAGCATAAACCATATCACCATTTACTGTGGATGTAAAGCAAGATTCAGCCTCTCCTCAAATGCAGAGATACACCACAGCATGACCAAGGGAAAAAAAGAAAGTCCCAAATATAATTCAGCATACTCAATTCTTCTGAGAAAAGCAGTCAGCTATAATATATGTTTGCCATCTTAAAAGAATGATTATTCCAGTTGTGAGGACAGAGTGAAATGAAATATGGGAGTGCTTTCTTAAGTCACAAAGGATGATGTAATCTTTTCTCCTATACAGATTTGTGTCAGAGTAGAAATATATATTTGCAACTTGCTTAAGTTAAAAAAACCACACCTGGCTATTCAGCTTTTTGAGGATAGAGATTTCACTCTGTCCTCTTACTTTGGCTTTATCCACTGGCTTTGCTAAATACAAGGTAAAAATGATAGAGCATAAAGAAAAAAAAAAAAACAAAAGCCACAATTGCTTTCAATAATCTTTTGAATACTTGAGTAGGTTCCTTTGGTCTTGTCCTTTTTCTTTCTGCGTTCAGTTCAGGTAACTGTTGAAGTGATGTAATTTTCTAGCCTAAAATTTTCTTGAGGTGAATTTCAATATTTGTTTGATAGAGTCTATAAACTTTACAGTAATAAAAATATCAATATAATACAACTTAACTCACTGATCACGGTACATGTAGGATATGTGCAATCTGGAAATAAGTAAAATGTTTTAGGTATTTAAGTAATAAATGTATCTGGTCATGAATGTCAGACTCCCAAAGGTAAGGATAGAATGTCCAAAATAATTGTTAGCATAGAAATCTCCCTAGCTTTTATTGGCTTTGATCATTCCAGTCACAGTTTCTTTTTAACACAGCTTTGGGTTTGTTTTTTTTTTTTCCCCTGAATATACATATCTTCTGACACTGCAAAGGAAAGATGTATTATTGAGCAAATTTTTATAAAGTGAGAAATGAGGCACGAGAGGCATTAATTAAAAAAAGAAAGAATACGTAAACAGAATCTCTAGACATGTTTTCATTAAGCAAGGACTTGAATGCAGGTCTTTCCTCTCCTAGAGAAAACCTCTACAGCTGTTGCACCCCGTAGCAGTAACTGGTTTTGGACTAATGAGTATCTTAGTGTTCTGTAGTGAATATCTTGGCCCTGTCCAGTACTGCCCCAGAAATACTCTGCAGCTCATGGTTGGGAGGTTGTTCTGGGAGATGCCCTATCACCTGAGAATGATGATGCCACTGTGAAGCACTGTCTCAGTACTCAAAGAGATAAATAATTTGAAAATAGAATTGGAATGATGTGGAATTGCCGATAAGGATTATGTTCAACTTCACATCTATACTCAGTTCAGACCTAAAGTAGCTTCGACCTTTTCCAGTGCATATTGTATCTTGAACATAAATTTTATATAATGGAATTTTTTTCCACGTGAGTGATTCTGAATGTTAAACCTTACCCAGTTTAAGGGGATCTAGCTTTTAGAGAAACCAAAGACAATTTTTTTTTTTTTTTTTAGAATCACTTTCCCCATGGGTTCTCAGCCAAGGTGAATGAAGTAAAAACAGTGGGGTGGAAAAAATGCCTGGGAACCTGAACCCCTCCTATGTCTTCCATCTAGTACTGTCTAGGAGCTTTGTCTCTGTTGCATCTGCTTACATTACATGTATCAAGTGACTGAATGGCTTTTAGAAATGGATATACTCTTAGAAATGTGTTGTCTTCTTTAATTATATCCTCATTTTATGCTGCAAGCCCTAAATCATTTAAGCAGGGGTTTGGAATAAGTAAGTTGCAGGAAGTCTAATTAATTGATTACAGAAAGTATTGCTTTCAGTCCTCCAGCAATTCAGATTTCTACAGTGTTGCCATAGGTCTATTACATATCTGGGATGATGCTTTTATTTCAAGGGTTTGAGTCAAAAACCTTCAGAAAATTACTGTTTTTTAAAATGTTGATACTAGCACTACTTTAAATTTTTGTGCTAGATGGATACAGAGCAGTTATTGTTTGAACTGGCTTCAGTACATTGTTACTTGCAAATCTATAAGAAACAAAGACAAGTTGAACAAAAAGAGATATGTGATTATTGTGGGAGAAGGTGTGTAAATACCTATCATCTGTAAACTAGAAAACCAGGAGTCCTTAGTTCTGCTACTGGTGGAGTAATTTATGTTATTCTCAAGAAGAATTTGGCATGGCAAATTTCAGGTTATGTTTCTGCAGTAGATCTGAGCAGGCAGAGGTCCACAATCGAGTGTGCCAAAGTGAAAATGCCGGAAAGATCTAGAGAAAATTCTGAGTTGCAAAGTTCAGATCCCATATGTGAAACTTTTGTATTGGGTTTAGGTGGATTGCAATTCTTGAGAGGCATAGCTTGTCAAAGTCTAGATTTCCTTTCTGTGAGAAATGCCAGCAGTTTGAGAGTGTTTTAATTTTGATTCAAAAGGCAAGTTAGAGCTGTCAAAAGTCTCTCCTCAAACAAAGAAACAATTCCTTTAGAGAAGCAAAAGCTTCTGTTTTGATATTTCTTCCCCAAATACTGCCATATATCTCTGTTGCAGAGGCTCCCGAACTATCTGACATCCCAGACAACCTCCAGAGAGTCAGACCAGGGTGTGGAGATGTCTCATTGTGAAAAGGAGCACCAGGAGGCTTAAACTTTTAAACAACCAACTCCCTAAATGCATTTAGAGTCTAAACTGCAAAGCCCTAGCCAAGCAGCCAAATCCCAGGTGAGCTGGGGCTCCAGAGACATGAAGCTTTTTACCTGTGTGTTGGGGAAGCTGCAGACCCAATGTCCTTAACATCACAGTGCCTTGCATTGGGGCCATCTAAAGCTGCAGACCCTGGACACCTTAGGTGGCCTAGCCCTGGATGTGGTGAAGGAGCTGTGGAGCTGCAGGCTTCAAAACAATGTCTGCACTGCTAAAGGGGACAGGGCAAAGATGAGACAACACGACTGAGCACAATCCATGCTATTAAATATTTAACACACTTAATTTTTCAAGAGCCAATAAGCCTTCTTGCAGGTTAGTACAGGACAGGGTCCATGCCATTTTAACAATTCAGGTCCAAAGATTATCTTTTAAAGGGAGACCTTAACTGGATGACTATGTGCTGAGCCACGCCATTTGGTGTGAGAGAGAAATCCCTGGCTTGTTTCATTTCCTTGTTTCATGCCTGACGTAAGCAGGGATTTAGGAATTCCTACTAATTCCCATCAACTAGGGCAAGTTCTCACTTGCCAGTCCTTGGAATAGAGGGAAGTATTTAATTTTTTCATCCACTTACTGACCTATAGCAATCTTCCAGTACCTAAAGGGGGCTTATAAGAAAGATGGGAAGAAACTCTTCAGCAGGGCCTGTTGTGATAGGACAAGGGGTAATGGTTTTAAAATAGAGGGAGGTAGATTCAGATTAGACATGAGGAAGAAATTTTTTGCAGTGAGGGTGGTAGAACACTGGAACAGGTTGTCCAGAGAGGTGGTAGATGCCCCATCTCTGGAAACATTCAAGGCCAGGTTGGACGGGGCTCTGAGCAACCTCACCTGGTTGAAGATGTCCCTGCTTCTTGCAGGGGGGTTGGACTAGATGACCTTTAAAGGTCCCTTCCAACCCTAACTGTTCTATGATTCTATTTGTAGCTTATCCATCAACATTCAAAGACATGATAGGCAGAAATTCTGGTTTTTTTTTTTAAAAAAAGTGTACATAACAGTTATTTTCCCCTAAGGAATCATAGAGTGTTTGAAGATCCAGCTTTTCTCTAAGGTATATGTTACCTGTCATATGTTTTAATACAAAATTATATGTCTTTAGAAAGGATGGCTTACAAACATGATTAGAAAAGATACTCATCTTGCTTATATCTTTAAATTATTCGTGCCAGGTCATCCTATAGTACCTCAGTCAATTTTTGTATGCTACTGGTGTTACATGAAAAACACCTTGGAAATGTTTCAGATGTTTGAAATTTATTGGACTCTCTTTCTCATATCTTCACTTCCAAGGCTGGCCCAGCTTCATTACAGGGGGCCAATTTTTGCTCTCATTATAGCAATTGTGAATGTGAAATAAATCCATTCATTTCAATACAGTTGCTCACAAGAGACTTTGTAATATAATCCTGTGATATTTGGCTCTATCAGATCAGTACAGAAGAGATCTCTGATGGAGAAAGAGATTAAATTAAAATGCTATTTAAAATTATATTAAAGTTGCGTTATTTGTGTCTGTTGTTCCAAGTGCTCTCATTTTGAAGTGTGAGGTAGAAGCAAATTCTATGCATTCAGTTGAAGAGCAGGTATGCGTTAATTTTTTTTTTCTGGCCTTTTGCAGGCACTAATATTAACAGTATGAAACTCTCCTTTGTCCAGAATTAATTTTTATTTATATGAGTGTACATTTGGGAGGGATTTATCATGTGTGTATGTGTACTTACATGGTGTACTTACATGTTGTCATCATCATTATTATCATCATCATCCATGTGTGCTTACAGACCTGTCCACACAAAGTTCCATGCAATGAATTATATAATTTGGAACTGACCTTCAGAGATAGATGCAGCCACAGCAGAACAGGGAAGACTCTGCTGCTGCATATTTCTTACTTTATTTCAGATATTAAAAATAATGAAAATAGGACAACTCTAGCCCTTTTTATTGGCCTTCCTCCATGTTGGAGTGTCGAATGACAAAGCTGTCATTTGTAGAGCTGGAAAACTTATATCTTGTCCCAGACAAGGTGGTACCATTATCAAATGACCTGGTTTGCAAAACTCTAGTTATTTTGGGGTGGGGAGTGAAGTAGTCTTAATCTTTATGCATTTGTGCAAAGCATTTGATACTGTCCCATACAACATCCTTGTCTGTAAACTGGAGAGACATGGATTTGATGGACAGATTACTTGGTGGATAAGGAATTGACTGGATGGTCACACTCAAGGAGTTGCAGTCAACAGCTCAATGTCCAGGTGGAGACCGATGATGAGTGGTGCTTCTCAGGGGTTGGTATTGGGACTGGCCCTATTTAACATCTTTGTTGGCGACATGGACAGTGGGATAGAGTGCACCCTCAGCAAGTTTGCTGACAACACCAAGCTGTGTGGTGCAGTTGACACGCTGGAGGGAAGAGATGCCATCCAGGGGGACCTTGACGGGCTGGAGAGGTGGGCCCATGAAGTTCAACGAGGTCAAGTGCAAGGTCCTTCACATGGGTCGTGGCAATCCCAGGCAGAAATACAGGTTGGGCAGAGAATGGATTGAGAATATCCCTGCTGAGAAGGACTTGCTGGTGGACGAGAAGCTCAACATAGGCTCACAATGTACGCTTTCAGCCCAGAAAGCCAGCTCCATCCTGGGCTGTATCAAAAGCAGTGTGACCAGCAGGTTGAGGGAGGTGATTCTGCCCCTCTACTCTGCCCTGGTGAGACCCCACCTGGAGTATTGCATCCAGCTCTGGAGCCCCTCCTATGAGGACAGGCTGAGAGAGTTGGGGCTGTTCAGCCTGGAGAAGAGGAGGCTCCGGGGAGACCTTATTGCAGGCTTGCAATACTTAAAGGGGGCTTAGAAGAGGGATGGGGAGAAATATTTTAGCAGAGCCTGTTGTTATAGGAGAAGGGATAATGGTTTTAAACTAGAAAGAGGTAGATTTAGACTAGATATAATGAAAAAAAAATTACAGTGAGGATAGTGGAACTCTGGGACAGGTCGCCCAGAGAGGTGGCAGATGCCCCATCCCTGGAAACATCCAAGGCCGGGTTAGACGGGACTCTGAGCAACCTGATTCGGTTGGAGATGTCCCTGCTTCTTACCTTTGAAGGTCTCTTCCAATCCAAACTATTCTATGATTCTGTGACTATATCATATCAATCATTATCATGTAATATCATGGCACTGGCACTGCTCTTTGAGCCCCTAGAGCTGGTCTTCTGATTGAAGGCTGACCTAGACAGAGGGGGAAAACCAAGCATGCTTCCAATATAAACCTGGGTAAATATTTCAGATGAGGAAGTATAATGGGGTCTTGTAGAGCACCAAGCTCTTGTATTATGTATTGATAGCCTATATGTCATTTTTCTTATCCAGAATTCATTGAAATTACTTTGCAAGCAAGTCTTGAGAAATCAGTTGTTTTTTTTTTTCCAATGAACTTATCCAAGCCAGTGGTATTTTAATTTAGCTTATTTCCAGTCAGGGATATTTAATCATAGTCTTCCGTATGATCCGTGCCTCAAGTGATGAGATACCCTGCTGAGCTCATAGTGCAAAAGAAAACTTTGGTTTACTTGACTCAAAACAAGTTTGTGCATGTGTATAGTAAAATCTGGTTTCATCTTGCTTCTCTGACCCTTTCATGCAATACTAGTAATGCAATCAATCACTGCAAATGCAGAGGAAGTGCAATTATGGTTTAGGCAGTAATGTGCTTAAAGCTCCAAAAAAAAAGAAACTGTTTTCTAAATACGCCTGTCACAATATGCAGTTGCTCAGAGTTTCATGCTATTCCCGAATATTCCTCTGTGTCTGAGGAATTTGTTTAAATGTGTTTGCCAGAAATTGAGATTATTCTCCTTGAAGGGAATATTAAAAATAACAAATGTGCAAATTTTTTACATGGCTGATCCTTCCTTACCAGGACTAGTATTGCACAAGGACGGTGGCAGTCTTACGGCTGTTTATTCACTCTTGTCCCACTAGACGAATTGCATGGCTATGTGGCCTGAAACCTCTTCCAGCTGAAGAAATAATGGGAGACAGATATTGCTATGAAGTATCCCCATATGAAAGTAATACAGAAGATGCTCCGTTTTGAGGATAATAGCCTATTACTTCCAGTTTCTATATAATATACCCTGAGATGTTTTAGAGAAAAGGCGGTCTAGCTCCAGTAGGGATTTGGAGCTGGGAAACATCCGCTGTTGTGCAACCTGCAGGAGCTATAGCTGGTTCTACCACGCTGAAACTTCTGTTCAACAAGGCAGTAAATTGAGCTTTTATTTTATTTTCGTTTGTTTGTTTGTTTGTAGTCAATAGAGGCTGGTAGATTTTAAAGGAAACAAGCTGGATGTTTTTTAATGTTCTTGGTGTCAGTGTTGCGGATCAGTGTGATTTTGTGTGGGTTTTTTTATGTCTTATAGTGAAATGCACATTGCTTTAACAGGTTTGTATTTGAAATGTAATAATGGGACTCATTATGGTTGCCTGAACATAACTGCGCTTCAAGATCACTTTGTGTCTCCTTTCTATAATAGAAATGTGAGAAACAAAAGGAGCAATAAAATGGTACTTTGTTACTGCGCTTACCTGCTTGGTACCTGTCTTTTCATGGCACTTGCTTTGAATTATGTCAAGAATAAGCTGTAACTGTTTGTCAGCATTTGAAAAGAGATGCAAGTCTAGCAGAGTGAGGCAAATTCCTGCATCTTCAGCTGCATTGTTTTTTTCTGGATTCTAAGAAATATCAGAGTTGCTGGTTTAGAGATTCGTATTACCTAACTTTTAGCACCAGTAAGTTAGGCATCTAATGTAAACTGTTCCCATGTGCTCTCGAGGTACCTTCAGGTGGTGAATCATTCCTTCTATCCAAGAAACTTATTTTAGGAGGATGAGTCATTCTCCAAAATTGCCCACCTGCTTCCAGTGACTCTTGAGGAGGGTAAGCTTAGACTGAGTGGCTAACTTTTGCATCTCTAAAGTGTGGTAAGATGAAATTAATTTTCTCCTTCCCTTTCCAGATATGACTTTTTTATTACCATTATCGTGTTTGTTTATAACACCATGATTATTCTGTGGCACTTATTGTATAGTTCTACTGAATCAAATCCGATGTGGGCAGGGAAACGGGGTATCTCATGTGGCATTCCCACCATGTTTTGAATATGTGCAACAATCCTGTCTACTCAGAGGCATAAAGAGGCAGTAGATTGCTTTAATTCGATTTTTGGCTGGCCAGTGTTGTCTCATCTTGCTTCTTTCTTGCTTCTGGTTGAGTGTGTGCACAACAGACAGAATGAGCCTTTCGTGTATGACATTACCTAAAGCTTGCAGATGACATCCAGTTTTTTAGGTGACAGTTCTCAGACTCTCCAGTGTGATTCTTATTAAAGGCTTTGCAGGCACTCACCCTCACCCTTTTTTCAGGACTCACCACATTTTACTTTCTTCCAGTAGCTTTCTCCATTGATTTTGCCTCTAGCTAATTTACTGCATGTTTGCATCATTACCATAAGATTTTGACTTTCAAATGTTAAAAAAAATAAGTCAAAGCTTTTGTTGAGGCAGATATTCCAGTCTGATGATTATAATTAATGTTGCTGCCATCAAATTCTGAATGTACTACATATATTGCAGATGGTATTTAGTTTCCAATAGACTGTTTTACACCACTCACTGTTATGTTACGGGTATATGATATTATTTTGGCTATTTTTAAAAAAACTAATGATACAAAATACAGGATAGAGAAAAGCTTATCTAAAGGTTTTTCTCTTAGCTCCAAGCTGCATCCAGCAGCATTTCTTTCTTTTATCCATCCTCTCCTAGGATATTTTTAATACCTTCAGTAAATCAGCCTCTCAATTCCACCTACAGAGAATTGTCCTCATAGTCTGGGGCCTAAATATAGGAACAATACAGCTTGTAATGTACTGCGGTACATGATTGCTGTAATAGTTACTGTAGTGTACTATGGGACTGTGGTACACAGTCCAGGTTACTTTAACCTAGCGCTGTGTTAAATAGGCTGAAGAAATACTGTCAAATGTCATAGCATATGGTGTTATTGCCAACAAGTCTGTGGGCTAAGTGAGATGAGTTTATAAGAGTTCTTTCCAGGCTTTAACAAGGTGCCATCAACACCGGTGCTAATCGGCGTTCATGTTTGCAGTCTCATCAGAAGGTTTTTTTTTATTTTGCAAAGTCTGTCTGGGGCACTGAACTGTTTCTTCGTCTGGTGATTACAAGTCAAAAAGGGGCTCACTAACCAGGCAGGAGTAAGGACTCAGGAACTACTTCTTGCTCAAGATGCTAAAGAGCTAACCTTTTTTAGCCCTTGCACCAACTGGTAAATTTGTTTGAAAACTGTTGGAGCTGCAACAAGCCTTTTTTTTTTTTTTTTTAAACCACGTGTGCATAAAGAGGCAGTTTCTGATCTCTCAAAGTAGCTTTACTGTTTCAGCAAAGGTAAAGGTGAAAGTGGACAGAAATACAGACAAATGTGATGTTATCCTGTTGTTGTATGAGAGAACAAGAATAGAAAGGATTGCTGTGTTTCTGTGGACACAATCCTATTAATGAACATCAGCCATGGGAATGTGTAGATGAACTCATTTGTGCTCAGATACTGCTGCATAACTCCCACTAAAGCCAACAACGTCACACAGCTAAATTCGTACTCCCACTGCAGGGATGCAGTGAAGAAAGTTTTGCTAAATTCCTAAAGAAGCTGTTACTTCTGAATAAAATCCTCACAAGCACCACATCCAGGCTCTGCTGTACATGCAGGGGGAGAGAAAAGAGTAAGAGTATCTGCAGTAAGGCCACAGACCGAGCTGGTGAAATAGTCATTAATGGCTGGTGGCAGGCCCTGGGAGCCAGGCCGGCTGCTGCAGCGAGCTCAGCTCGTCTCTGGGCAGGTAACCCCAGACACAGCAAAACAGCAAGCAAAGGAGAGCAGGCTCTCTCAGCTCCCTTTTCATGTGTTCCGCTTCTTCATAAGGCCGTCTTTCTGTTTTTCATGGGGTTGTGCCAAGGTCTTGTTTGCGATGATCTTCAACAGCTATTTCATTATCCTAACTAAGATAAATAACTGGTGCTGGAAGCATAAGGGTAGACGAGACGTATTTTACCTGTCATTTGTTTTGCTGTTAGGTATGAGGAACAAAAGCACCTTGTTAGCCAATCCCACTGCCCTTTTAACCTCACTTATTACACTGGGTCATGGCATACATTTCCATTGGTTATAGTTTAATCAGTAAACGGTGACTGTGGTTCTCTATGCTTGTAATACTCAGGCTTAAGAGAGTTTAATAAATTTAAAATTAATTGGAATGGCTGTGTTTCATGGTTTCAAAGTAGATTTCTGAAGTCATAAAATAACAAGTGGTTCTTCAAAACTTAACATCAATCCATTTTTGATATTCATTTTTTATATTGCTTCTGGAGCCAAGTAGAAAATACAGCAGTGAACTTGAGATGCACTTATTTACTACAAACACAGTAGTTTTATTTTTAACATTTAAAGATGACATTGCCTTTGAGAATTCCTGAAAGTTACAGAAGTGAATCAAAACTCTATTAGGTTTATAAATTTGAACCCATTCTGATTATTTAGATTAGAGGTGTCCAAGGTTAGGAGGACCTTCAGCAACCACTAAGGTTCTCAGAAATTGATAGTAAGATCCAATTGCTCTTATCAGAGAAATCTTCAAATTGAGTTTTCCTAGGGTTTTTCTCAGAACTTGGTGTGGGTAACAGAATCAATTCATACTGCTACCACCCTTTAATATTTTTCTATTAAGTAACATATTTATCGCAGGCTTTGCCCGAAGAGGGTGAACGGTCACAGATCCTTTAGCTGTACCGTAAGGTCTCTTAACACTGTTGCACTTGAGGTTTCCATTGAGCATAAGAGATGCAGAGCTTTCCATACCCTGCCACATAGGCAGCACATCGTCATTTGACATCTTGCCTGTTGAATTCTTGTGGAAATGTATAAATGAGGGAGAGAAGAGTTTGGACTAAAATTTTTATCTCTCACTGTGTTGTAATATCATTCCTTGCCCTTACACAACACTTTCTGTTAAATTGAAAACAGAGCTGCATGTTACCTTACTGGGAACATGCTGGGCCATCTTAGAGATGGGAATAAAGAGGCTTTACAGAACTTTGAAAAAAAAAAAAAATGGGAGGTGGGCAGGCAAAATTTTGTCCTTAGACTTTGTGCAGGAAAAGACCTCCATTATTTCAAATTGTCCAGGCAAAGTTATCCTAATGCCAACACTTGTTGGCATCTCTGTGAATCTAAGCCTTAGCTGCCGGTATGGAGGAATGTGGAAAGCTCACTCCAGATATTCTCAGAAGATGGGTGAAAGCAAGTTTTCTTAAGCATTTCTTCTTGATAAAATCTAGTATGTAGTGCAAGTCTAGTGTGGAGTTTCATGTGCTTATGAAGCCAGTTGAATCACAGAATCATAGAATCTTTAAGGTTGGAAGAGACCTCCAAGATCTTCAAGTCCAACCATCAACCTAACACTACTATGTCCTTGAGACACAAGGTGGGTTGTTTTGAACTGAAGAAAAAGGGCTTTTTAAAAATCTGTAAAGGTTTGCACTTCAGGGAAAATATTCAGTCGACTTGCCATGAGGACACTGGTAATATGGAGGTTCACAGGACTAATGTAACCTTCACCCTGTGCAGCTTTGCTTCATGTAGGGTGAAACTGGGTGTTTGAAGAAAAAACATTCAAAAATTCCTGTAATATCCCACAGATGTTATATTTTCTAATTAGAAAATTAGATATTAAAGAATATCTGTATTTTTTTTTCTACGTATTCAATGGACTGTGGCATTTTATGATGCCTTTCTAAATTGTGATGCCTTAAAGCAGTTTGCCCAGCAGTTAAACAGTGGACAGAATGTTTACACTTCTCTGCCAAACAATTACTTAAACTGTAGATAAGAAGCACTATTTTTTTTTTCAGAAATATTAGGTAGGGCTCCAGGGAGACTTTTTCAGAAGTAGTATTAGGTAGGGCTCCAGGGAGATTTTCTAGTCTTTCTGTGAACTGCCAAACAGGAAACAAATTTTATTCTATATTAAACCTGGAGTGAATACATTACTGTCAAAGTAGTTGTTACTGGTTTACCCTGGTGTACTTCTGAGCAGAAACTGGCACTATAGATTCTGTCTGAGTGGGTGCTAAAGATGAACAGATGGATGCTTTTTGCCACATTTTATCTTAAACATTGAATAAAATGGTAATGACGTATTTGACTATGACAATTTCTATAACTGGAAGTCTCAGGAACAAAAAATGATATATCAGTGCATATCTTTTCCTAACTTATAAGCTATTCTGGTTTGCCTCCTGGTGACTGAACTTTTCTGCTTTATATGCAACTCTAAATTTACTTATTTATGTCATCACCTAGCTTAGACTTGGAAAGGACTAATTATTCCCCTACTTGAAACCCCAAGCAATGTTTGATATTAAGCTGGAGTGATTTATCTCCCTCAGATTAAACTGCATACTTTGGGTGAACACTAGATTGTCACCAGCATCCCAATCAAATAAGAAGCAGTCATGCTGTCCTGAAATTTGGTGGGTTTTTTGTGGTTTTTTTTTGTTGCTTTTTTTTTTTAATAGCAAGTGAAAGAACTCCAGAATGCAGGAATGAGAAAAGCAAATCCTGCTTTGATAGGGAAATATTAAGCAAAATTTTCAGGAAGATTGAGCAACTTTTAAAGTAGATGAAACCTTTCTTTGTTAAGATTGTTATGTACAAAAGATTTTCCAATGCCTCATTTGCTTATTTTATTATAGAATTGTCTTTTAATAAAGCAAATTAATGATGAAATAAAACTATAGAAATTCTCAATCTTTATAGTATATGTAGTATAAAATTGAGGTCGTTATTACATATGACTGCCATACATTTTTAATTACATCTATTAAGGTAATTTTTAATGTTAATATTAATGAGATAGCAGTTAATGGTTCGTTTCCTGGGTTGCCAGTACAATCTCTGTACACACTATGTGTAAAGTGTCAGACAGATGATACAGACGATGCAAATTGTGCAAAAACTATGAAGCTACAAAATTAGCTAACCTCTGCTCTTGATATTTTTGTCTTCCATGTGTCGCATTTTTTAAAGAGGTTACTAGTCTTGTTAGAATTGGCAATGACAGAGGGTGACACCATCACTGAAATAGAGGCGGTGAAAAATATCTGCTTATTTTAGTTATCTGACTGTGTGTTTTTTCTCTTGAGGTCCATCTGCTACCACTGGCTCAGAAATCTGATTTAGATGCACTGCAATGCCCTTCCATCCCAGAAACTGCATAAATGCAGTACTGAATCACAATCTTAAATCTAAGTGGGTGGAAAGCGCATTTCATTATACTACAGCTTGAATTCTTCAGTTTCCTTTCCCTTGCTTCTGGGAAGCTTGAGTGCTTTGCTATTCTAGCAGCAGGATTGGACATAAACCTTAAAAAGCTTTCTTTCATTGAAGGGGGTACTATGTGTTGCCTAGCTTTCGCTCCGCTCTCCACTTGCTTTAGACACAGCCATTCATCTCCAGCTTGCTTCAGTTGAGTGCAAAACAGTAGGCAGAGGTAAATTCAATCTCGCTGTTTCACTGGCTTTTCATGTCTCACCACATTGGTTTCTCTGCCCACACTTCTCCTCCAGCTTCTCTTCTGCGTCACCTCTTCAACACCTCTTGTATCAACTCTGCCTACTCTTGCTGGCAAGGGTTGCAAAGTCCTGTCGTCTTTGACATATTGGTCAGGGGGCTGGTACCTTTGCCTACAAGGCAAAAAGGCTGTGGCTGACCTTGGGGCACCCATTCAAAATTCCAGGAACCCACCCTCATTGTCTGGAGCTCAGCGTCTGTCCTCTCAGGGTAAAGAAAAGAGTCATTTTCAAACCAACTTTCGGTAGATGAACAAGGGTCACAGATGCCAGTATAGAACAGTCTTCTCTGGTGGGTTGGTGTCTCAATTATGCAAGCAGAAAGAGCTGCTATGGCAGTGCTACCACAGTGCTACCACAGGAGCTACCACTGGGAGGACATCAGGACCAGCTTGCTTATGAGCACTGACATCCCTTGACCAAACATGAGAGTTCCATCTTTGCAGATTGAGTGCCAGACTAATGACCTCTTCCTACTAATGGAGGAACACCGATAAAGCCAGGCTATCAACTTGTGATGTTGCAAGTGCCACTTACTTCCCCTTCTTTTTTCCTCTTGTTTCCTGTTGTAACAGGCTCCACAGGCTCTCTGCCTGGCTATCAGCTCCTCGGTGTGGAACATGCATTTGAATGCTTCCCTGCAGTTTGGTGGATTTTCCCTGATGTCCTGGATGCCTGGCTGCCCTGAACATTGTTACACAGGCTGCCACAGAACCAGCCCACAGGCACAGAGCACCCTGCAGGGCCAGTATCCCATGAGGGTCCTTTGTACTACCCAAGGGAAAGGTTACTCTCTCGTCCTTGCTCCCAGAATCAATACTGGTTGTTATCACAGCCAGTGGTACCCTGAGGCAGAGCCGGCTTCTTCACCTTTTTGCTCCCTACCTTCCACATGTGCCCATAAAAACGTCTTTTCAGGACCTACAGTCTGGGCCACAGCAGGAGTCTGTGCAAGAGGGCTATAGGAAATAAGCTCCTCGATATCTCCTTGCTGGGCTCCTTTTCTGAATTTCAGGTCTGGTTGAGGGGAGAGAGCTTTACTAGCGTCCAGATGGGCTGCAGTGACCAAAACTTGGGTCTCAAGAAAGAGTTTTAAAGAGATCTTGTAACTGAGAAAAGTAGATTTCCTTTCAGAGATTTCTCATGGGTATTTCATTGGGAGGGTAGATATGGTGTGCAACCTCAGAATGCGAACAGTAATCCTAGTCCTTAAGATAGGAGATATTGATTTTTTACAACTTAAATCTCCTTTGTCACTACATCCTGGTGTGCTCTACCTGGATTTACGCCATACGTAACCTCATACTGCTGTCCAGACACTTTCTGAGCAGAAAAAAAAATATATGTTCTTGATGGGTTCGTTGTTGGCAACTGGTATAATACTGGAAAATAAATGACTGTTGCTCTATGGCTTTCCTCGAGTAGCAAGGAGCTAGGACCAAGCATGTGTGAAACCATGAAGCTTCCTGGAGCCAGCTCAAGCCATTTGGGTGCTGAAGCCTCCCCTTTGTTTGAAGGGTCGGGTCTAAATGTGAGCCAGAGCATACCCTGGCGAAGCTAGAGCTATGCATGCGCCGGTTGGTCAAATGGCTACTACCAGCCCATAAAACATACCACATCTGAGTTCTCCTGCCCCTCTTTTTGGTGAGATCTTTTTTTGGGGGTGTTTCTCTCTAGCATATCTCAATGCTTTGCAGTATTTATAAATCTAATTTGAGTGCTTCTTCCTAAAAAAACCCTTCAAATAGTGAATATAATCTGACAGATCATGTAACAGATTTTCTGAAATAAAATGCTGATGCAGACTAAAGCCAGCCTAATTCTTCCCAGTGCAAGTATTATTAATGAGGTTTACCTGAAACTAATGATGTTTGCCCAGTTGCTCTTTCAGGTCAGGCAGCTAACTGGTTTCAGTAGAAACCAAAAGATAGCAACAACAAAAGAAAATTGGCAACTTAATGCCTGTATCCTCCCACAAACATCTAAAACCACTAAACCAACACCTTTGTGATTGGAAATGAAAATAAACACGGCTTCTTGATGGAAGAGGTCCGCTAGAGAGAAGGCCTGTCTGAAGGATTAGTCAATTAGAGTTTGAAAGCAATTGGGAAAATCTTTTAAGTGTATGCCTCAGTTTGTCCAGCCTCTCTGAGAAGCAAGAGACAGTGATTGTGGCAAAACCAAACTAGTTATCTGCATTTCCCTTGGGCTGTCCTGAAAGTCAGAGCCATGTGCCCATAGCCTTCTTCAACTTATCTCCAACCCTGTCTTTCATGCTTTTTTCTGCTCCTCGCCTTCCTGCAGAATGAGAGCAGGTGAAATTACAGATGCTGTACAGTAGGTTCAAAGAAAAAAATGTGAATCACTTTCCATTATAAGTCTAATTCTGGCTACTTCATCCCCATCCAATCAACAAATGATTACTTTAAAAAAAAAAATCTCTTCCATCTGAAATTGGCAGGTAGAGTGGAGCTATAGCCAGGGGCACTCTTTTCTGGAAAAGTTTCAACATAATTGGACAGTGTCTATTTTGCAGACAAAGGACTCTAAAAAAACCCTAGGTGTTTCGGTTTTTTTAAAATGCCTTGTGATATTTTCTATAAAAATCTTATCTCAGAACCAGCTTGACCTAGAAATGTCAGTACATTGGAGATCCTTGCTAGTGTGGATTTTGGCAGTCCATAGCATCTCAGCAGGCTTGAACAACATTGCCAAAAATCCTGTGGAGAAAATTAATCTCTAGCAGAGCCAAGTTTCTTCAGAAAAATATACCAGGGGCTTAGACGATTTGCCATCGTGAAGCATCTTCAGCAATTAGAAACAACCTGTCTTGCTCCCTCTCTCCTGCCTTTCTGGTTGTGCACTTGACTCAAAATTATTCCCTGTGTCTGGAAGCCCATGCCACCATCATGTCTCTTGTATGATGTGTGCAGGTGGCTGGAAGTAAGACCAAGAAGATTTTTGGTTAAGATCGGACAGATTTCACTACAGAAAAGTTACAAAACTGGACAGACAGCTCTTAGCATTTTGTTAACTTGCTGCAGTAAAACTGAGAAGAAGAAATCTAGGTCCCATTTGGTGTTGCTGGGCTTAGGGAGAAAGGTTGAACGAGTCAGTAGTAAATAAATGGAGTATGTGGCAAGACAACAGGTGGCTGTATCAGCGAGAATATACATGACCTTCTGTTGTTCCTCCAAGCTTCTGTTTCACAGAAAGCTCTAATCGTTTTGGCTAAATAGAGCTATAAGATAAATAAAAAAGCTTAAGAAGGAAATTATTCAGCGGGCAGAGAAAGCAAGCCTGCTCTCTTCAGCTTTTTTCCATCTGTTGGTCTCCACTGAGAAACTGAAAAGACGTCCACTGGGGAGTCCTGATCTGCTGGCAATCCAAACTGATTATTTGATTTGCTTTCGCTTAGTTGCAGTGCTGAATCTCCATGTTCCAGCAGGAGCTGGGTTTATTATTTCAAGGCTTTTTTCACCTTCACAGCCATTGATTTTTCTCCTGATTTAATTTTCAAAATATGCTGTAATCGAATATAGTGTAAATCTAAAGATTATCCGCATTTAGAGGACTTTAAGCTTTGGTGGGGGCGGAGAATGATACAGCTGTTTGCCGTTCATGCTAGTTTTCTGTAGCTTTGAGTTGCAGAAATAATAACAGTGTTTAATGGAGTCAGCAAGGGGTTGCATCAAGAAGAATGCCTTTCATGGCTATGAACATGCTGTCCATGTGGCGTTGTGTTTGATTCATTTGGAAGCACCATGTGAGGCATTATTTTTCTTATTATATTTGTTGCCGTTTGCAACTGTTTTTTGTGTCAGAGAAATCCACATATTAACTTCTCCTGAGGCCCTCATTTCTGTGGACCTCTAGTAGTGAGTTGAAGCAGACCATGCTAATGGGACTGATGTTAATTTGAACTTTCTCAGCCTGACAGTGTAACAGTTACAGCACAACCTCATCACACACACTGAACAAAAACATATTAGAGACAGGCACTTAGAAGGAAAACATTGCCTTCCCCTCCGAATAACATCTTATCTCCTGGATTTATATTTTTAAAAATCAAAATCGGAAGAGAAGAAAATGCTGGCCTCATTTTCACTTACGATATATGCAAGTCCCCAGAATTCATACTAGAGGTCACAGATGTCTTGGGGGACCTCCTCACACAAACTGATGCAAAATTCTCAAGCCTCACTATTTTCTGAAGGCTTTTCAAGTGCCACAGCACCTACCTGCGCCTGCCTCTGACTGTCCTCCCTATACCTGAACTTGAAGTCAATATGCAGATTGCTCAACACGTGGGATAAGGTGTGTCACTTTCAACAGATCATCATGTCATTAAGACAATGACTGACCAGCACAATCCAGGGCAACTGAGGGTAGATTTAGACTGGATATAAGGAAGAAGTTCTTTACTGTGAGAGTGGTGAAACACTGGAACAACAGGTTGCCCAGAGAAGTGGTGGATGCCCCACCCCTGGAAACGTTCAAGGCCAGATTGGATGGGGCTCTGAACAACCTGATCTGGTTGGAGATGTCCCTGCTTCTTGCAGGGGGTTTGGACTAGATGACCTTTAAAGGTCCCTTCCAACCCAAACCATTCTATGAGTCTATGATTACTATAATACTGGATTGTTGTTAATATAGAACTTTTGAAGATGAGCAAAGAGGGGAACCGAAACTTGAGAAACAGGTAAAAAAAAAGGGAAAAAAAGGCTAAGGAAATAATTGTTGCAAACACATGCAGTAGAAGATTTCCAGGCCAGCAGATCATTTCTCTTAGAATCCAGAGATTCTGCCAAACAAGTTGTAAAAAGAAAAACAGAGGAGTTGCCCTGACAGATGTTTAGCAATTGCAACAGCATGTATGGTGTAAATATTGGAATAGCACAAAATACAGTAGGGATATCACTTATGGAGCAAAGATTCTTCTACTTCCATATCTTTCTCATGGTTTGGATACTGCAACCAGTGCTTCAGCTAACTATATTGTGGTTTTTTAAACAGATAAGAGGAGAAAGCAATGTGAAAAATACATAAAGAAAACGATTTCAGGCTTTTCCTTTGGAAGTGAAAATTTGTGGTTTTTTGAATGTACACTGACATATTGTGAAAGGAATCAATGGCTAAGAAGCAAGGGGTCAGAAATGTTTTTCTTTTCATGTTTGAAAAAGAAAAAGATTAAAATTTCTCCATCCCTCTCCGAATTATAAAGTTCTGCAACATTTGACAGTAATCTAAAAAATACAGGATGAAAATCCATGACAAATTTCACAGTTACAAGCAATAAACTGAGGAGAATGATGGATGGCTCTTCTATTAAGTTCTGGGATAAAAGAAGTGAAGAACACAGAATAGCCCTTGGCAGTGCTGGCAATAACATCCTCTTGACTCATAACACCCGAAGGGGAGCCTTGTGTTATGTGGTGGGTTTTGTACAGGTTCACTCTTCACAGATGTGAAGCTGAATTATCAGCTGAATTCAAGCTGTGGTTGGAGATACTCATCTGGGACTTAGAAAATCACAGGCAATCGATTTGAGATGTCCACTCAAAGTGACCAAGGTCTTTCCATGAAGGGCAGGCAATGCTGAATATTGCTGTCCCCTGGCCAAGGACAAAATAACTTGTAGCTTTCTGACTGTGTGGTGGAGGTGAAGATTTTTGGTAAGAAGGGAGGTGCTTTTTCTTAATGATGCCATGTATGCAGGTGATGTGGCCAGGACCCTAGGGAACTGCCTGTGCCTAAAACCATCCTCAAGATGCCTAAATTAGAAGCTTAGTCACACAGCCTGCCAATTTAATTTTCAGTAGAAAGACAGATGCCTCCAGAGAATGGTATAAATCTTAGCGCAAGCACATCCTAAAAATAGTTGTGAGGAATCCAGACTTGAGTCTGCTGTATGTGAGAGTGGCTTTCCTAAACTGGACAAAGGAAATTTAGTATGGAATTTTAAAGCACAGAACAAGAAATTACTGCACATGCTGGGAACAAGGTAATAGCATATCCATTAAAAAAAAACCCTACATATTTTTATGCCTTAAGTAAATACATAGATGCATAGTAATTAAGAAATGTGGATAAAATAAAAAAATAAGAATAATAGAGAATAATAAATTCACATAGAATAAATGCAAAAAAATAAACAAATATGCAGACCAAAGCAAAGAATAATAATTTATCTTATTTTGAATTTAAAAAGTAATGAAGTGTGGCAGCTGTACCAGAAATGAGTGAACACCAGAGAATAACAAGAGCATTTATACACCAGTGATAAGTGTGTGTCTGGGTATGTATGCGTGTGAATGTACAATCAGTTTTCATTACTCCCTCACAATATGACAAAGCAATGAGATAACTTTAAATAGGCAAACATACCTAGAGGAAGGCAGAATATAATTGTAAATGTGGTTGGAGAACCTTGTAATCAAATGGTCTTATTTCAGATGCCATTTATACGAGAAGTGATTCTTTCCAGTCATGAGTTTCAAGATAAGGTTTGAATGTATTTTTTTTATATAAAGCATTCAGACTTTAGCACATTTCTCTTCTATTAAATATATAAGGATATTTTTATGTGCTGGTAGTGACGGTTGCAGACATGCCAAGGTATATAGAAGGGAATGACAGCAAGGTGCAAGGAGCCTCAGGAAATCAGTGGTCTCATGTACAGAATTTTTTTTTGTTCTTGCAGCATTTCCGTTGCATTTCCACTGTTTCCAGACTTTGAATTATTTTGCATTATGACATTTAAAAAGCTGCTGTCAATCTATTGCCTCTGTGTAACTTTCAAAAATAAGGTTTTAAATTTGGATAGGGAAGCAGGGAAAGTATAAATGGCAACTAGTAGCATAAATCTGATGATGTGAAAGTCCTGCTAATAGAGAAAATCTCTTTTTCTTTTTCAACTAAGAGAAACATACCACTTCAATAGTTTTATTTTCAGTGAGGTTGTCACATCTGTGACTGACAATAAAATAGGAAATTTCTTAAAGCTTATGTGGGCTTCATAGTATCCAGGCAGTTAAGATAGAAGGAGAAAAAATTGCCATAACCTTAATGACGCCTGTGGCATTTGTTTATGGATTCCTGTGTCCAGTTTGCATGCAGCTAACTAAGCTCAGTACTCATTTAACAGCTCATTGTCTTATTGTCACTATTTAAAGAGGCAAGTTTAATGACATATACATACATATCTTATACACTCTTATTTTACATAAAGAATTTATGTAAATTTTTCCTATGTTTTATAAATACTTAAGACTGTAACACCTGAAGGAACTGAATAACGCTGACTGGAACTGTCCTATCTGTGCCTTGTGTTTGTGTTTTGCTCCTGAACTGCAGCAGGGTTGAAAAATCTCGAATCCCAGGATAAGTAAGGAAACCTTAGAGAGTTAGAAGGAAGAACACCAGCTTGCTTTTCCTCAAATTTAAGGTTTTACAGCCTTTTCTTGTAATGCTGGTCTTAAAAATGGAAACTGATACTAACCAGGAGCTAACAAAATGCAACTGGACTTTATTTCTACATCATATTTGGAGCACATGGTGAGCTTGGCAAACCCCCTGTAAAGTCCTGCCCAATGGTGCATGGCCTGGCATCTTACTCATGCTCAATGTCCCTCCGGTGAAAGGTTCAGCCTGTTGTCACAGGCGTCAGCTGTAGTTGTGTGGTCCTTACAAGGAGAACACACTCAGCACACTCCTTGCCTGTGACTCTCAAGACACGTGGAGCCTTTCCACACAAGAAAGGCACAGGGAAAGGAAGGAGCAAAGGCAGGGCCAGGCTTTGAGGATTCTGAGTGTCGTTTCCATTTTCTATTGGCACTCTGTTGGGCTTGTGCCTGTTTTAAGTTCCTAGGCCTAAACTTGATAATATTGTTAAAAAGCCTCAGAGCTTTCTTGCACTCTCACAACGGAACCAGCTCTTGCAATCCACTTGCCTGCCAGCCACCATGGGGGAACACTTCCTTCACCCTGAGAAGGTTGCTAATGGTTAACGAAGTCCCACTCACTTAAAAAACAGGGATATTGACTCCAAAGTCTGATCTTCTTTCACCCACTTTTAGCGTGAACAATCCACTCTGTAGAGCTCTTCTGCTCCTAGGGCAAAAGAGGTGATGCGGAGGGAATGATTTAGGGGATGAAGGACAGTATAACTGCTATCCTGCCATCACTGTAGAGGTCAAATGTCACACTCAGAAAGCCATCTCAGCTGCTAGAAGGAACATAAAGGAAGGGGAGTATGGTATGAGCATAACGGTCTTAGGCTGAAATTTTTTTGGGCTGACAGGAATAGAAATCAGTAACACAGGGTAGGAAAATATCTCCTGAGTTAAGTCCTATCGTCTGCTATCCTGGGTAACAATGATATATAGTTTCCTTCAGAAGTGCAAAACTTTATAGATGTTTTGTTTTAAGAAGATAAATCAGAAAATCGTAGGGTTAATATTCCTACAAAGAAATGGCATGGCGAAGCTGAAAATGGAAAAAAACAGAACTGCTAAACTCAGAGGAAAATAAGCTGTGCTGTGTGGAAAATGAGAAAGCAGAAGTTCCAGTCATTGTATTAATCTAGTCGTGGCTGCAGTATACAAGAGGTGTGTATGAGCTGCAGAGGGACATATTTTAAATACTTGTGGACGAAAGAACCACGAGCATTTTTCACAGAGCTGTCTCAATTAATCCTTAGGTCACATCTCTGAAACTGCCTGCACGAAAGCAAATACCAGCCTGCAAACTTCCAGAAACAACACCAACTAAAGTCATAATTACTTCAGTATACATTGGTTTTTAAAGTGACACCTTCCGGAGGGATTTTCTTCACTAGAGAGTTCAGATGGTGAACTGTTAAATTTGACTGAGCTTGTAAGTGTGAATCCTTTCTGAAGTTTGTTAGGTAGGAAAGAGTAAATGAGAACTTTCTAACCCCAAACTGACAGGATATTCATCATCTCTGGATTAGTTCCTCTGTCTGTAAAGTGCAGAAAATTATATTAATGTTCAATTATATCCAGTCTTGATCTTCCAGGTCTGTTTCCCTGGTCAAGACTATTTGATGTGCCTGATGCCGTTGTTTTTGTCATTCAATTCCTCTGGCAGGAGCGGTATCACAAATGGAGGACACAAGCTCTTGCTAAAATCTCAGAGGATTTAACTTCTGCTCTGTCAAACCAGCTATTAGGCTTCTCTGTTTCTGCTCAGATTATCCTACTTTCTTCCTTTGAGCCTACATTTCTGAGCTGGGGAGCATTTCTTCATGAAAAGTATAAAACAGAGAGCATGCATAAAGTGATCCTTCCTGTTTATATTCTCCCAGCTGTTGGTACCAGCAATTGAAAGACCACCCATGTTGGAGGCTACATCTGAAACATGGTCTTCAGTAGCACTAGATGAACCCAATTTAACCACACAGTGTGGACAAGCATTCCCTTCAGAACAGTTGCTTAATAGTTTCAGGGAGTGCCATCCATGTTCTGGATCATATGATGCAATGAATAATTGTTTCTGATTTACCTACTCTGTCTTAGAGGATACTCATTTGTATCCTCTCTCAGTTATGTCCTTTCAACCAGTATGTCCTAATTTAGTCAGTATTTCTTTGTCAGGAATCTATTCCAAAGCTCTTAGGCAACCATTTCCCATCTTCCATCATCTTTGACATCCTTTCCTGCACTCTTTCCTGTTATTTTCAAGATGAAGTGTCCAAACCGTATGTAGTGTTCAGGAGAAATTTACTAGATTTTTTTTTTTTCTTCTCAATTCTTTCTGTAATAATTCCTAATATCCAGTTTTCTAAATGCTGCATTGTTTTTAGGAACATCTCTCAGATGATTGCTAGATTTCTCTGATTCGCAATAGTAACCTATGAGTTCATCATTGTTTGTTTATAATTATGGTTACAGAGAAACCACTCCAGCCTGCATGCGTTTTTGTCAGCTCCGCTAGTGTTTTCATGTATATCCCTCCCAACCATGGTCTTTCTTACTTATTGTTTAAACCAATCTCCTCTACATGGCGTAAAACATGGATTAAAATATCAGATGTACATTATCTTTGGACAGATGCATTCTTGCTGTAGTAAGGTTATAAGGTAGGATTGTCAGAATGCCAATACTTCTCCAGTATCCTTAAGTAATTCCACAGAAAAAGGAAGATAAATTTCCTAGTCCTTGAAAAAACAATCTAGAGCACCTTAATACAAAGAACCAACGTCTAATCCCTCAAATTCTCATTTGTTCACGCAGAAAAAAAAGGGGACACTGTTACTAGGCATGACTTTGCATACATGTGGGCTAAGCTGAATGCTTAGATTTGTGTACCAAATACAGATTCTGCAATTTAACTACTCAGCCCATTAAAGGGTGTTTTAAGCTGCCTCAGTAGCTCTCTAGATGTAGGTCAGTGAATGTCTGGCATCCTTAACTTTTTTTTAGAGAGTTTCAGTCTAGACGTACATGTCTTAGTGATCTGTAATTTGCAAGTCATTAACATCATTGAATTATATGGGTCTTCTTTTTGAGGAAGGAGTTGTTTTTCTCTTTGAAGGACTTACCTAGGGCTTACTTTACTTTACCCAGAGCTCTTCTGTTTGCCTAGCTACAGCACCTTTAAATTGAGAACTGAGCATTGCTTTGAACGTGAGCTTGCTTCTTGCCTTTGATTTTATGATGAAGTCCACAACCTTTAAAGTGCCGTAAGGTTTGGGCTATGGAATCAAATTGAGAGCTCTCTAGGGCATCCCTGGGATTCATGTAGGAAGTCAGAACTCTGTTTTCAGGTTTTCCACTCTTTAATGTATCTTTCCTGAACCACAGGAACGTTTTGTGTATCTCATTCAACTTCTTATTGCCTGTGAACCATTTGGCTCTATACAAATCAGTTCATTTCATGAGCAGATGCTGAACTGCAGTATTTGTAGCCCAGAAAGCTGACTGGAGCAATGTTAGCAGTAAGAGTTTTTTTTTGATATTGCCAGACCTATGGTAGCTACTCATCTTAGGAAGCTGTTTCACAGAATGCAGGTGAACAACATAAGCATCATGAAGAACCATATGACAAAACACTGCAAGCATAGTTTCAATTCAGTCAGAGTTTCATAACCTTTGAAAATCAAAGACTTGGTTAATCACTCTGGAAAGCAAAACTGGATAACCTTTTAATATTTAAACCCTCCTGCTGCTCCAGATCTTTGACCATACTGTACAGCATTGCTGTTATCAATCCTCTTTCCGATATTGTATGGTTTTCTGTTTGTCTGGGGATATACGTTTATTTCCTTATTACGTTTTTGCAGTTCTTCTTTGGCATTTCATGCTAAAAATGCATTAGATAGATAGATAGCAAAACTTAATAGATTTGACAAAGGGAAAGACTATTACTAAAGTCTGCTGCAGCTAGCATCTAGTAGATTTAATTTTTTTTTCTGCTCAAGGTCAATGATGTAGAAGCACTCTTCATAACTAACTTGACTAAGGTGAGGCTGGAAGCATGAGCAAAACCTATCTAGGGATCTGAAAGTCTAAATGGGATGTAATCACCACTAGAGAAACATTAGAGTCTGGTCCAGACACATATATAAAAGCAAATAAATTAATTAATTTCACCACTACAGTATTTAATCTGAAATGTGTACTATGTGAAGAATATTTCCTTGGTATATAATAATATTTTCCAGGGATGTAGAGCATACTATTTAGATTTATTGCTCTTCTTGTGCACACCCACAAAATATATAATTTGGAGGAAATTATATAGTCTAACAGAACTGGGAAACAAGAGGTATTTTTTAAATAAAAAAAAATTCATATAACACCATTAAAAGAGAATCTGTGTTTACGTGCAAATTTTGACTTTGAAAAGTAGGAGAGGATTAATGTCAACATGAGTGCTTTACATCCTCTTGCAAACCTCTTTTGGAAATGTCATATGGTTTTATTAATTACTTTTAAAGCAAATTGCTTGTTTGAAAACATTATCTGTCATATTTATAGGCAATAACTATGCCCCTTGAAAAATAATATTTTCTGTTGGTGGTCTATGACCTGCAAACACTGAGGCAGGCTGTTGCAAAGATTTTTTTTTCTAGTTTGTAAAAGGTGTTTTTATAGTATAGCGTCTCACAGGAATAATCCGGATACTGGGATCTAGAAAAAGCAGGAAAAAAGAAAATTCAAATGGATAGTTTTAAAGTTAAGGCATCAGAGAAAATTGGGCATTCAGATGCCTGTGATGGCTTTGTCCTTTGTGTAAAAACATCACAGAAAGTTTTGCAGCAATCTCATGAAGCATGCTCTGAGGATTTCCTCAGTGCAAGGCCCAGGTGCATCAGTGCAGCAGATCCTGATGCTGCAGTTCTGTCACCCTCCAGATGGGAAGAAGAGCAGAGTATCAGTTTGGCACGTCAGGACAAGTTTTATAGGCATTTATGTGGCAATAGATGCAGACAGGCATCTGCCATGATGCTTAGGAGGAGTCAGGTACTTAACACTTTGTGTTAAAAAAACGATTTAGGCATATCTGGAAAGCTCGATAGGTGTCTATCTCTGCACCTTTAAACCTTTAAAATCCAGCCCTTGGTCTGTGCATTTCGTGTCTACCTGTGCAGTGGGCATGGTAACACCTCCCCACCTCGGAAGAAGGCCTTCAGACTGGTCTTTTCAGCCTTTAAGCTGAATAAACAGTAGAGCATGACATTGCAATACAGTATCAGCTGTTGCATGCGTCTGACTACAGCGGGATTTTCTCAAGGTCTCTTTCTCTTACTGAGATTTGTGAGCAATCACTGACATTTAATTGGAACTGAGACTATGAAGTTTGCGAAGTTTTTCACAATGTAAAATAGCATTTTCCTTTGTATTTTATGTATATATATACACATCTCTTGGTAGCTAAGCACAATTCCCTAAACACAATTCCGCTTATGAAAACATTTTTTTTTTAACGTGGAAACAAGAACTCTTCTGTTTTTATGTCCCAGAAACATGCACTATGCTTCTTCTCACTAGATGGAGGTCCAGTGCCATGAAAACATTCTTCCTGTTAATGATGAGGTTGAAATGACTGCCACAGTGATCTAGACAAAGCTTTACAGTGTATCTGTGTTCTCAATAGAGGACACAGATAAAGGAATGCATATTTATAAATCTGTTAAAGCCTGTAATAGCCTCTGGTAATACAACATTTAGAAAAGGGAATGTAAAAAATGCCATAAAGTTGTAAGATTTAAATGCAGACATTTAGATGCAGATGTTTAGATGCTGTGAACATTTTATAAAATCCAGTTGTGCTGAATGAATTTCTTTTGGCAAAAGCAGAGCTATTTAATAGACCACATCTGCCTGGCTGATGCTGCATTAATCCTGATGGTAAATTGCTGTAACTAATATGTTTTAATTAAGGAGGGTAAGGACTGCCATTTACTTTGCTTTTCAATTTTTTTTTAGTAATCATCCTATAGTTCCAGTGCATTTAGCACTCATCAGTCCTGGTACCAGAACTAAAGGAGGTCAGACCTTTCTTGAGCACTACTTTCCAATTGCACAAATGAGTCCTGTTTAACCCTCTCCAATCTTCCAGTGGCTTTGCTTTTCATTTCCCAGAAAGTCTGTATCCCCTTTATCTCCTTTAAACATACCTCTTTATTCTCAGGTTAGGCTTCTCTGAGAATCATTTCTAGGGCAGAAAATATAAAAACAGAATAAAGAATCAAGCAAATAGGGACTGAGTTGGAATTGTTACATTACTAGTTTGCAAAATGATGTGCTGTAAGGGTGAATGGGCCAGTGCCTTAGGTAACGGGAGAAAGGGGTTCAATTTCTTCCTGTCTTCCAGACTTTCTTTATGACAGGTCAAATAATTTCAGCTCAAGCATACAAATGATGATAAGGCCTAAAATATCATTTAGGCCTGGTATTTAAATAGCCAAGTTCAAAATCTAGATCCTGAAGATCCCGTGTTTCTTAGCTTGGCAGTGACTGTAAAGCCTTTCAAAATTCTTCATGTCTTCAAGTCTCAGTGCTGGCAGTATCTTCTTGGTGAGTGCTGGGTGGAACACATTCAGTTCCTGCCCAAACCCTAAAAGATTTAGCAAATTTGGAATCCTTCAGTATTTTGTCTAATGCTCCTGCCTATTCTGGACTTGTTCATTTTTTTAAAAAAGTTGTTTTAATCTCATCAGTTTTGTGAATTCCCTTGTGAATTCCTCATCTACGGTGGGACTTGAATACATAAACACGGGTGCCTCGTGCTGTTGGAGGTGCCCTTGGTTACAAAGTCATCAATGTGGAGCAGATAGATAATGACACAGTACATTTGGAGATGTGTGTCTTCCTGGAGTGGCATCTGGAGGCAAGACGGGATACCCTAAGGCATCTAAATATGCAGTCTGCCTGTGTTTGGGCACCTAAATTGCACTTCTTTGTGCAATGAAGGAAATCAAGGACCTGATGCAGATTCTTGTCTTCTGCTTAGGAGCCTGGTATCTGAAAATGTACTGCAGCAGTGCTAAATGCTTTTTCAGTCATCTCCCTTGGTGGAAGTAACTTTAGGAGGTACCTTATGTATAAAACAGGGGCCTCCATACTTCACAGAGATGAAAATAAATAATTTGCAGTTTATGAGGTGCTGAGCTACCAAGGAAATATCGGCTGAGGAAATATTGTCATTAAAACAACCTAGGTAGGTAGCTCCACATCTCTACCCAGGACGTTTCAGCCCCACTGAGTCCCCTGGGGCTTGCAGCAGACTCAGCGCTCACTGCAAGATCAGGGCTCGAGTTATGAGCTGTGAAAAAATTGTTTGCTTTGGAAATTAGTGAATATTTCATTTTGCTGAATTTAGGATGCATTAAAAAAGCACTTAATAATAAAAGGAGCATGAAGGCTTCGACTTACAATCCGTTTAGACCTGAACTCCTCAAAAAAAGACTGTTACATAATTTTTGCATTGATCCCTTTACCAAGTCCCTTCCCCTCGTTGCTTTTGATGTTGTCTAATTTTAACCCGGTTTGAAAAAGGGTAATCAAAGATTTTTTCCTACTAGTGTAATGGAAATAAATATCAGCATAAAGGAGAAATTTATGACTCCTCTGAGGAAGGCACAGCTCAGTCATTGTAATCCTCTTTCATAGCAACCTCCTGGCTAATAAGGCATGCACATAACAGGTTGGCCTATCCACATGGAGCCAGCTCCAGATGAGTCACAGTCACTGATTTCTTTCTCCCAGTGGGTGTGTTAGAAGTGCATGTGGACAAGCTGGGGTGAGAAGCAGGACAGGGGACACAATATAGATTCATGTTTCCAGGCCTCTTCTGTTTCTCTGCTCACAGAGCATTTTATTTTGTTATTGCTTCAGCCAGTTACTCTCATGTTTACTCATAAATTTTCTCTCTCACTGATTATACTGTTTTTACTTATAAAGAGTGGGTATTTTCCACGATTTAAAATGTAAGTCTGCTCTCAATAATGCAGATCACACAGGAGCTACTTGACTATGAAAGCAAGCTTACAGTTTTTCTAGGTAGGAGCACAGTTATTTGTAGTGCTATACGAGTTATCTTTGGCCTAACATATACCACACATATGCCTACAAAAGAGAAAACTTCCAAAGTTTTTCAGAGATAGTCAAGGTGTATTAGTTTTTATGACCCATTTCCAGTTGCTCAGATTACGTTTTTCAAAATTGTCCTGAACCCGTGATGTCTTTTTCCAGATTTATACTTTAGCCAATGAATATGAATTATAACATTGTCTTTATTAAATAAGTTAGTTATACCTTGCCAGTTATTAATTATAGAAGAATCAAAATTTATAAAAATGGAAGTCTTCATTGTTTTTGACTCTGCTTAACAAATCACTTGCTCAAATATGAGAACTATTAAGTGAGGTAGCATATTATTAGGATTAATAGTAAAAGAATCAGCTTAAATAAAAGTGAAAAAAAAAAACTCTACACAGGGGAACAAATGCTGATGAGTCCAAATAGGATATTGCAAATTATTAATTTTAAAGATAAATTTTTAAAATCCCATTAGAATATACACCTAGACTGAGCTGTCTGAAAAGTGTTAGAACTATCCCAAACCTCAGAAAAAAATATATGATAAAAAATTATAGTTGTTTCATCAAAGACCATCTGAGATAAATACAGCCATCTTCACAATACATTTTCTATAAAAAGTGTTAATAACCTTAAAATATTTTTTTTTTTCACAAGAAGGAGTCATTGCATAGGACCCATATGGAACTTACATCATCATATTCTCCTGCTGAGATCTGAAGTCCAACACAGAAACCCAAGCACCTAGCTTGCATTGCTGGAAAATAGTTGAACTTTATTTTCTGGGTTTTACGACGTAGTTCACCAGGGTATTATGAAGCTAGAGTGAATTGCCAGAACAGGGAGTGGAATCTAGTGCTGAAATCCATACAGCAATGATGGAGAAAATGAAGATGTTTTTATTCAGATAGATAGTGCAACTTTTTGGCATACTCTGTAGTCCCAGGCAGTTTTGGAATCCCAGGTACTGCAGGACCCCTTAGCACACTCTTTGACAGACTAAATTATCTTCATTAAAAATAGTACATTTAGGTGTATAAAAGAATGAAAGAAGAAAAAAAATATTGGGAATTTAATGTATAAAAATTGTTATCCAGTCAAGTAGTACTCCAAATCCTGTGCTCCTTCAAACACCTGCCAGGGAAATGCTAAAGCTGGAAAACCAGAAAAACTTAACATTCAGGTCTCCCTCATGCCTCAAACAATGTTGCGAGAGTTACAGCAAAAAACTATGAAACACTTCATTAAAAAAATTAGAAGTTCTATGATTTACATTCAAAGAATGTTTTCATTATACATTCTGTCATGCTGCTTCCTACCCTTCTTCAGTTCGCTTTAGGCCAGAAAGATTTAATTTTCTTTGTTGACACAGAAAGGGATCTAACCTGTCAATGAATGTGCAAGGTGCATCTCCAGGGAAGGACATGCAATTATGTTGAGTAAGATTGTTTTACTTTATTTGTAATAAAAATAAAGGCTTATGATGCCAAAGGACTGCACTATAGTTGCGTAAAGATTGGTATGAATGATAAAAGAAATAGAAAATGTATCTGGGATATATACTGAGTCTCTGGTTTTGCCCAGTTGCTATAGTAATATTTGGCATCTCTGTTAGTTATTCCGGCAAGCTCTCTCACTCTATGTCCCTTGGAGATTTGTCAGTTCAGGAAGACTGAGAACAATGAGCCTGTCTCAGATCTGGAGATAGACCTCATTAGTTCTGAGGATTAGAGACAATACCTAGCACAGACACTGGTAATCAGCATACAAGCATGAAAAGGAATCCCAGGATGCTTTTAGTGAGGCCACCCAGCCTGGATATTAGTTTGCTCTTCGGCACTCCAAAGACAGCCAGTTGTAAGGCTGATGAGTGACCCTACTGAAGCTGCCATCCTAATAACAGCTGTTCATGTTTAAGCCTAGGCTAAACCAGTCTAAAGTCTTATACAACTTTGGAGGAGTTGCATTGATATTCAGAGGACCACAAAAAATGTAAGTACCAAAAAGTCGCTACCACATCAAGTCTTTGGACCATTTTTATTCTAAGAAGTGCATCTTCCAGATGACTTAAGCAGGAGCAGCTCTTTGCAGATGTTGGTCCTCTCCTTTTCTCTTTTCACCGTCAACTAAATTGTCAGTGTTTCTCTGCTGTTCTGGGAGGGATGAGAAAGAAGTAGCATGCAGCACTGACACTATTCTCCATCTTTCTTCTTGGCTTGTGATGTAGATTTTTTCTTAATAACCAAGTCTTTGGCTGTTTCAGTGAGGATGTCAGTTATTTTACAAAAGATAAGGCATGTTTCAGTTTCTCCGTGCTGTAGAGAAGCATCCCTCCAACTTCAATCAAACCACTGGAGATTTTGAAAGCTGAATACTAGGAAAAGCTAAAGTGGTAACAAACCCCCTATCTTTTTGTTGGTGCTGTTTAATCTCATGACTGGGGTCTTACAATTCTGGACTCTTTGCCACTGGCCATACTCCTTAAATATGTATATTTTAAAGTTCCTTGGCAAGTTGAAAGGAAGATCAGTGAGGGAAAAGGGATTTTGAAACCTCTCCTGTAAGAGTCGACTGCAGTTCATGCCTTCCTCCAAAAACTTTCACTCCCTTTTAATACTTTTTGTGTGTACACACAGACCTGCCTGGAGTCCTAGTAAACCTCTTGAGAGTGCTGTATTTTTAATAATTGCACTATAACTCTGAATTAGTTAGCACTGCACCTGTGAAAAGGTGAGAATCTGTGAATTTGCAGTTGACAATTTGCAAATAAATCTTTTCCTTCTCGAGAAGCATGTGCTCAGTGAGTAGGAAAGTTACAAGTTTGATAAAATATTGATTACTTTGGGTTTTTCCATGAAAGGCCTAACCAAAGGTTTAGAGAGCAGTTTAACTGAAATCAGAGACTTCAGGTAAGGCTTATGTTCCTCCCCAAGTGCAGTTAATGGTAGCTTTGCGCATAGGGAACTGTTTTTAAGGATGTAAGTTAGCAGTGAGCTGATGATTATAAGGTTTATCAGGAACCATGACAACCCCTACAATATCAGGAATACAAATTTGACTTTAACTTGGACCTGTCTGCTTGAATCTCTCTATTTTGGATCTTTTTTTTGTGTTGTGCTGGCCTTTTCCTTACGCACATTTGCTCATAAGGGGTAATTAGTCAAGGGATTATCACAAGTACAAGCTTATGAAGTCTAATTTAATTTATATTTTTCTTTTTTTTCTTCTCTTGCAGTGATTTCAGGTGGATGTGCTCCATGACATAGCTGTCTGATGACCACAGGGGTGTTAGCATTGGTAAAAGGAGAAAACGAAGGAATGTGGTGTTGGCCCTTCTGGTGGGGCAGCATAGACTTTAAAGTCTGGTTACAGAGGACAACACAAGGAAAATGATCAATTAAAGAAGACTATTAGGAAGGAAACTAAGTAACAGGTCACATGGAAGGCTCCTTCTTCACTTGAGGAGGATGATAAAGACATTGCATGGGAAATCATAAAACATAAAAGGTTGTAAAATGAAGGGTCTCTTCCTGGCTATGTAAGGGAGGAGAGGGAGTTAGAGAAATGTTTTATAAGATAAAGCACTGAGGAGTGGACTATAGTCCTGGCTGCTCCAGATCAGCACTTCTTAACCTAGGAGTTGCTAGAAACAGCTACTGAGGTACAAAACATCTCCTGTCATCCTAGGCAGCACTTACAAATTGAGGTGGGAAAAGTTTCTTGATCAACTGAAAGGCAGTAATAATTGAGAGGAAGCTGATCAGGTCCCAGTGAATGCTTCAAAATAATGAAGAAACTGAGATGTTCTATCTGAACAGCTTTATTTTGTATCCTGTAGGTTTTGGATCCCTCTCGCAAAATGAGCGTCCATTTGTTTTGATAAGAGCACATTCCTGCCGAAGGGAATGGAAAATCAATTCAGACCAAAGCATCTCGCTGAGGTGGAATGAGCATTCTGCAAAACTGGGGGAACTACCGCCATTTAGGGGGTCTTGTCAGTTAATTTGCAACTTTTATGTAATCCTTTTCAGAAGACACTTAAGCCTGAAAACACATACCAGTCTGGAAGAAGAAGAATTATGCTTTTGCAAGTATTAGATGTCCAACAGTTTCACAGATATCCAATCAAATATATTGTGTAGTTATCCAAATTGTCTCAGTGCTCAGTGCTCCTGTCAGGATCCTCTAATGTGTTTTCTGGTTTATACAGGCTGAGAGCACTCTCAGAGAGTAAAAAATACAGGGTGAGCAAAGGCAGAGATAAACATCCAATATTTAAAACTCAGGCACATTTGCAGGATTTTCAGATAATTAGAAATACACAAATTTTAAAATATTCCCCACTTGCTTCTCTCTTCTCCCCGTGCTTTTCGTGTTTGCATGCTTTCCCCTGAACTAATACCTGTATTTAAAACTGGCACTGTTTACAGTCTTGGACTTATTTTTAATCTTTATTCTGGTTATATTAGAAAGCTTTTCCTTTCAGCATTTTCTCTCTGAAGTTGCACAGGCTGAACAGATGTTGTCTTTTTTCTTTCTTTAAAAATAATTGCCAATTACCTGCACATCTGCAGTCCATACTGCCTTTTACCAGAGCCTGCTCTCATCCTGGCAGTCTAACAGAGTGTGATATAGCCCAAGGTAGAACACTTGTCCGTGAAGGAGCCTAATTTACTCTGCAGAAAATGTGCAATAAATGCTAAAACTGTAACTAGGACACACTTGGAATGCTGCTCAGGAAATTTTTGTTAATAGCTTACTGATTTTATCAATAAAGATTTTGTGCTTAACTTCCTTCCTTGTGCTGGTATTATAACAGAGGGAGTCAGATCATCTTGCTGATCTGGCTGAAAATAAACTTTAAAAAAGAAAAATCAGTCAGTTGATGTGTCTTACTGCAGAACTGCATTACTCTACTGCCAACAGCAGGGAGACAGTGAGAACAAAAGATCCAAATGGGAAAAGGAGAAGGTAACATAAACTACTCATCAAACTGTCCTTCATGCTCTCTCGACGCTGCCTCTGATACTGTCTCTCTGTACGTAGGAACTGATTTGTAACAGAAGCTATTCACTCTTATAGTTGTAATTTGTTTCTACCCACAAACAATGTAAAAAAGGTCGTACTCCGTGCAGCTCTGTTAACTGTAGCTACATCTCATAATCTGAAGGAGAGGAAAAAAGAAGAGGGTTCAGTACGTGTTCAGGAAGTGAAAGAACTGCTACAGAAGAGCACCATGCTGAGAGAGATCTAAAAAGCCGTTCAAGTCTTGACTAAGCAATGCCAATCTGTCCTGTGTTTCAGGAAAAGGCCTAACATGATGCAGGTCAAGTCCCTCTGCCTGCACCCACACTGAGTAGTGAGTGTGAGCTATCTGACTAGAGTAAGTGGATTCCCTTCTGGTGGAGATGAAAGTGCAAGAAAAAAGGAGAAGGGAAAGGTGGAAAGAAAGATGATATGCATATCTGAATGTCATCCTGACATGGGGGTGGGTACAGATGTGCCTCAGGTGCTCACTCAAACTGAGAAGCTTAGGGTGCTGCCTGAATCTGTTCTTTTAGGCAGAACTGCTCAGATCCGCTCTGTGGTTTGGTGACTGGGCTAAACAGAGCCACCTGAACAGAAATGATGGCAAAAGACGAGGGAGGGAATTAAGGGAGTGATATCATCTGCCTAAATTTGGTGCCCAACTTGTGCCTTCATTTCAGATACCTAGAGGTGCAGTTCTCCTAGGGCATACACGTAACTCTTAGAAGTTCTCCAAAGGTGATCCAGGGATATACAATTAATAACTGTGATGGCAACCTTAGGTTGCCAACAAGAACTTGCTGTAAATTACTGTAAATTTTAGATGTGTTCTAATGTATGTTCTAATGTTCCCAAGAACAGAAATAAAGTTGAAGTGTGGGGAGATAGAACTCCATAATCAGACACAGCTTCTAAGCGTCCTGTCACTCACAATATTGAACTCTAAAATCAGTGCACCAGCAAACACAGGGTTTTTACAAACTACCTTCCAAAATGTGATTTCTGCTAGTTGCACAGCCTCTTTAAAAAAGAAACCCAGTTTGGTGAAGGACTGAACGCTTCACGTGGGTTGAAATCAGCTAGCTCTGAAGTTTGTTAACAACTGTTTAGAGGCTGGGTTGTATGTGGCTTGTGTATTGCAAGAACCTGCAGGAGAAATGAAGGATGATCAGTTATGGAAAGTTACAGGGAGCTTAAGAACAGCTGGGAGCAATTCAGCTGAAGCTGAAGTAAGACAGAGAACTATTGCGGATAATCAGAGCTCTCAAGGCTTTAGGTTGAACCTAGTTACTTGAAAGTATTTAGTATAATCTGTGGCATTTGCTGTAGCTGAACTGGATTATTCTTCAATTTGTCTGAATTTTTTAGGAAGCCCGTATAATCTGGGAGGGGGTTCAGTAGAGCTCAGCAAGGTACAGAATGGGGTCTGACTGAAATAAGATTCTGTGTTCTACTTAGGCCTTGCCCTAGAAAGGTGGTGACAGCAAAAGCCTCGTTTTGTTGCCCAAACTAATACTGTTTGGAGACTAACATGAAGGACCCTACTCTAAGATTAGAATCCAGTTAAGAAACTGGGAAAACACTTACTGGCAGGAACAAATGTTCTCATATACAAAAAGGCATGAAGAATTATTTTTCATTTAAGTTCAGATGTATTTTAAATATGTTTTTATTACTGCATTTTGTTGCATCTTTAAGTAGCAGCTTTAGAATAGAACTCCTGTACTTAATAGGAGAAATGTCATTGTAGGTTAAAAGCTACAACTCTGAATAAGTGACTTGAAATTGGTTTTCATTAATTTTAATGTGAACTCAACATCCATTACCTCTGTAAGTCTTGCCTGAAGCTTGGTTATTCTTGTCTTACGCATTTTCTCCTTGAGTATATCAAACTTTTTTAAATTTTCAGGCAATAGTCACCACTTTTCAATTGTTGCTCTTTTCCTATTGTTACCATTACATGGTTTGCTTTGTTTTGTTTTGTGTTGTTTCCCTCCATGCCAGAAAAGCCTTAACTATATCAGGCTTTGAAGGGGAAACACATGGACCTCAGATTTTGTGATAAATATACTATTGCATTGCCAGCAGGTTTTTTATTCACTTAATCTTTTATCTTTTGTTCTGGATGAGAATGATGGATGTCTAGATGCCAAATTGTGAGTTGCTCCCATTGGCTCTAGAAAAGGCCTTTTCCATATATCAGCAATAAAGTGGCAGATTTCAGTTAGAGCATCTTCCACTGCCTGCTTTAGAGCTTTTCTGCTTTACTTCCCAGACATCTGGGCTATTGGTTTAATGAGACAGACACTGGACTTACTGTCCTAGTAATCACAGGATTAATACAGGAGACTTTAAAAATTATTTTGGTGATGTAGTCCAGCCTTTCCTTTAGTGAACGCTCACAGCCACTGATAATCCATTTTTCTCCTCTGCTTTTCCAATACAGTGCTTTATCTTGGATAAGCCTATGTAATTCTTAGTGTTAGTTCCATTGTCCACCAGGCCTCAGATGTTTATTTCTCTGCAGTTTTACATGGGATATAGTGACGGCTCCAAGCTGTTATTTAAGCAGTATGATCCAACCAGACAATGGAATTTTTCTTTCACTTTAGTAAATACATGGGTTTGTTTACTCAATATCTCGTAAATTGTATCCAAGCAAAACTTAATTAGATACTCTGCCAGGAAAAATCTATGAGAAGAGGAGAATGGAGAACAGCTGGTTCTGTCAGCTGTTGCAGTCCTCAGATCTATAAAGGTAAGAGAAGTGTGACCTGCTTATTTCCACCAGGAGAGTAAATAGGTGAACAAGCACAGATCTTTCACCCAGGTTACCTTATCTGATAAGACAGGAGGGAAGACAAATTATTTGGTGGTAAGTCAACTTGAAGCTCATGTGTTGAGTCTAAATCCCTTGCGATTTCATTGTATCAACAGACTTCTGACCACAGAATTTCTTCTATGTCAAGGACATTTAATTTCTTAAAAAATTTTCTTAACACTAATATATTTACTAAATAGGTTTTTACAGAGTTTTTTTTTTTTTTTGGTTGCTGTTGTTCATGCAGTCCTAAAATGCATTGTATCCAGTCTTTACATATTTTCACTACATCTAGATCTTGATGACTTTGTCTGAAAGAGCTGTTTCTGTTGCAACCCTCCCCTTCCTCACCTCCCCCAACACTCACAATGCCAGCTGCTACTTCAACTTGCTTTTTCCATGGGTACACATTGTTGTTGCCATCCCCTGCGTGAAAAGCTGTCATTTGGTTCTTGGTATGTGACACTTGATCAGGTTTGTGATGTTGTGGAACTTGAAACAAGCCGGTGTATTACTAGCTAAGAGAGCCAGCTGTACTTTCTCACAAATGCAATTTGTCATCTGTGAAATACTCCAACTTTCTGTCCCATCTCAGTTTACTATTTTCTTGCACATTATTCTTTATTGGTCACCTAAAGGAAGAGACTGTGTGCTGAACTTTCTTCAGCCAGTTCTTCCAGCACAACAGAAAGGAAATGGCTAAATGGCTTTCTCCTTTTTTTTTTTTTTTTTTTTTTTCTTTTTTTCTCCCTTAAATTACTCCAGTATTAGCATTAAATTCAAGAGACCAGTAAATGCTGTTCATTAAGGAGAAAAAAAGTGGTTAAAAGTATGTCAGCTCTGGTGCAGTGGTGTAAATACAGCATTGACTGGGCTGGTGTAGATCAGCCTCTGAGGCTGGCACAGCTGCAAAGCAAATGTTACGTATTGACAGACTGGCTATCACTGAGATTACCCTGAGGATGACATCTGAGAACATCCAATGCAAACACCTTGTGGTGGTCCAAAATGGATTTACTTTGTTGCTTGCCCCATTCTTCAGTCAATCCTATTGTACTTCCTTCCCATTTTGGTTGTCACAAGCAGCCTCTCATCTGAAGTTTAAGCCTTTGATAACGAGCTGTTTTCTCCCATGTGTTTGTGCAACTGATTTCAGCCTTCAGTGAGATCTTGTGTGATCTCCAATGTGACAAACATGTTAGTGTATGCAGAACAATGCTTCCAGTCCTGGCAGACATTCCCTGTGTCCATAAGTTCGATATGGACAAAGTTCTTGCGTGCTATAATGTACTCCGATATGACTATAATTCCATAGCTCACTGAACTTGCTATAAGTTGACTCTCTGCCTACTGATCAGACTATCAAAACCCAAATAACTTCTCTTTTATTCCTTTCTGTAGCAGTAGTTTAAGAAGGTAAAATACTGTTAAGTTCGATGAGGTGTGATTAACACTCAAACATCCAGAAATGAGAACACATAAAAATGTGATCTTGCACTTAGTTATTATGTCTCACGGGTATTTAAGTATTTTGGAGAAAATAATTAGGGAGGTGGAAACTGGACTTCTTTTCTAAAAAAATCTCTAGCTGACATCCCATTTAGTGGCCAAATACTGTATTGACATGTAGCGACAGCGTAACAGTTGCTGAGATTTTCTATTTATGGCCATATGCATTTATAATGCCAAGCATAATTTATATCCTTGCATTTTGCACAGTTAAGAGAAAATTAAGTTGACAAAGCCTATAAAAAACCCCCTCAATTAAATTGTGTTTCTATGTTGGTAGAATAGCTCTTGAGGAGACAGAATGTTCCCAGAAGATGCTAAAACAAACATGCATACAGAACTCTAAATTAGGACCAAGGCAAGAGTTCAAGTGCTTTATTTTCTTTCTGAGACATGCAGCTTAACTGTTTGCTTGAAAGATACAGATCAAATCCAGAAAGTTACGTTGCCTTGCTGAATCACTGTCTGAAAGGTTATGCTAAATATATTGGAATACAAGCTTGAGGTGCCATTCAGCGTAAGCTTTTCACTGTACAGATAAAATACAAAGCTAACTCTTATATATCACTAGAAATAAACCGGAAAAGTTTAAACATGGAAGAAAGAAATATACATGTTAAAGGGCACCAATGGGCATAGCTTCAGCTTTATCAATGGTGTTAAGGAAATTTTTATTATCAAAGGGTGCAAGTATGGTTTTAGATCATGTTGGCCAAGTTAGCTTTGCAGCAGCAGCTCTTGAAAATGCAGTAACTCTACATTGCGCATGCATCCATGTATTCATGTAAGAAGATAAGACTGTAGAATAAGTTCAGCACAGAAGCAGTTTTCATGGTCTGGTTTACAGTTTAGAGATATGCCAGCAATTTTAACTTGTGATTTTAAATGTGTGTCTGAACTGAATGGCACCTGACAAGCTTCACAGGAGCAAAAGGTTTAAAAAAAAATATGGGAAAGCAATGCATCAGCCTGCGAAGTCTAATACCATCTATAAAAGAGGGTCGTAAGATGGCTGCTAGCACATTCATACTTCTTGTATATGACCAGAAGCATATGTACAATGATTAACCTGGGTCAGAGTCAGGCTGTCTGACAGAAAACTGAGTGCAGCTGGGCTGACCATGCAGAAGCCATTTCTCAAAACGTGGGCTTTGTGCACGCCTTGTTGAGGGTCGTGTACTCCTGCCTTTCTCAATGAATTCTCGCGAAGAATCAGCCCCAAGCTGACTTAATTATGTGTCTACAGTGGGAAGCTGCTACCTCTGAGGTGTATCTGGAATGAGCTACTGGAGGAAATGATTAGTCCTGTCTGTAAGCAGATTGTTATGTGTCATTCATTAATTTCTCAGAGCTTTTCTATGGTAATGTGCATTTGGGGCACAGCAGAAGACATAACAGGAAAGTTCTGGAGAACATCAGATACAATCAGTGTTGGAGCTTCTTTCAGCAAAACCACTGGTGCTCCCAGATCACAGCATGGTCTCTTAGAACAAATCTCTCTGCCCTGCCCAGAATGCTTTCAGTTTAGCTGTGGTAACCACAAGCAGAAAGATGAACATTCAATGGAGGAGTGATAATATCTTCAAACCCAAAAAAATCTCATCTGTCAACGCTCTCACACAGAACATCCATGTAAAAAATATTTGTTGTAGTCTGAGATAAATGAAAAGCAAACTAAATATTTTTCTTCCATTTTGAAATGAAAATTAGTATTACTAGGATATTACTATTAATTTGATTAATTTTTATTGACATTTGGATGAATACCCTTTACAAAAAGTAATCCTAGTTCTTGCACTTTCTTTTTAGGAACCTACACAGTAGCTCTTGTTTATTTTTAAGTAAAGATTTACTAACAAGTTTTGAAACTTCTCAAGGGTTAATGGTGCACTGCCACCACTGGTGCTCTGACAGCCTGTTTGGCTTAGTCTGGCTGACCAAAAGAAGTAAAGTAATTCTTTTCTTCCTTTTCACCTGCTGTTCTGGTAGATGCTAAATCAACAAATAGGGGAGAAGAGAAGAGCTTAACTGGACATCTAATTTAGCAGATTTCTTTTTTTTCTGAGTCTCCATAGCTATTAAGATTACACAAACTCTGGGATGGAACAATCTAAGATTTGATCACTCTGGGCAGCCAGTTCTGAGTGTTTAAAGTTCTTTGTACTTAAACTGTTTTACTACTTCTGTGGCTATTGTTGCTTTCAGAAAAGAGAAAGGAAAAGCAAACTTGTCTGGTAGGAGGAGAAAGAAGAGGAAAAGAAAAAGGCTACCATTTCATTGGTCTTGAAATAGCTATTGATGCAGTTGTTCAGTAGCATCCCCTAGAAAGCCATCTAGGGACGTGGGTGTAGCCAAATGTCACAGATCACTTCTGTTGGGTGTGGGCTCTGATCTGATCTGCTCTCCTCTCCTAGGGCAAACTCTGCTGCTGGGAGAGCTTAATGTACTTTCTCCTTTTAGATGGGTTTGGAGGAGTGTTGGTAGGAAGTAGAAATGAGATTTGAGTTGTGGGGTTTTTTTTTGGGTTTTCTTTTGTTTTGTTTTGTTTTGTTTTTAAAAGATGAGATAATTACATGAAATTATTATTTGTTTTGTACATAGGAAACATCTTTTCCAATTGACCTTTTGGCTTTGGATTGCAGATCTGTATCCTATTCTTATTTCTGAAATGTTTTCTTTCTATCCATTCTCCCTTAGCCTGTTCTTTCCATTATGGGATACTATCATTTTTTTTCTTTGTGTAGAGAGAAGGAGTTGAAGTTTTTCCATGCTGTTTGGAGCATTTTACTTTCTAGTGACTACACTCATGCTCCGATGTGGGCCCCTTCCAGACCTTGGGCTTCCTCCTCTGGTCAGTCAAATGAAGCAAGGTACAGCTCTCCAGAGCAGCAGGAAAATCTCGCTCCACCGAACAGGTGCAGGAGAGCTATCTCACTGTGCGAAGGTCTTCTCAACACCGTAGCAAGCGTGGGTAAAGGTTTTTCACGGTCACAAACTGCTGTCTCTGTGCACTACTGATGCATTGAAGGATGACTCTTGGTTTTGTTTATTTCAGAGTTGTTAAGTGTATTCAATGCACGAAAATCCCCCACCCCTGAAAAACTCTGTTTAGAAAAGATGAGTACTTCCTCTACCACCCCTCTTTTTAGGATACTTTCCTCTGAGGAGCAAGACTAGAAAAAGAAAGCTCTTGCAATATGTTGGAATGTGTTAGCAAAATCGTAGTTTCAAAGGAAAATAAATAATGTTTATGAAATTTGTTAGTTTTGCTGTGGGCGTGATTTACATATGGACAGATGTATCATTGCAAACTCTACTGAGTTTGACACTTCTAGAGTATTGGCTAAAGAGTTGTGCCGCACAGTAGCGTAAGACCCAAGAGTAAAGTAATAAACTCCCCCAACTTCTCACAAGTTTTATACAGTATAGTAACTTCTACCCAACAGTTTTATATTAAATGAGGTTTCACTTTTTGTAGTCTTTTAAGCCAGGCAAGGAGAGCTTATACAAACTAATTTATGCTCCAAGTATGTGGTGAATAGGGAAGTCTTCCAGTGGAGTTCTTTGTCCTAGCACAGCTTGTTGAATGTGCCTTAGCAGGTTATTATGAAGTATGGACCTTTTAGAAAAAAATGTAACATAACTGTGTCTAGTTTGAGAAACTTCATAAGTGACTGTAATTGAAAACTTTTGAAATAACTGGAGTCGAGAGGTTAGGAGTAAGGTTTAATTACAGTAATGTCATGATTATTATCTAGGACAATGTAACAGTGTTATCATTGAGTAGAAGAAATTTGAACCTTTTCAGTTGTTTGAGTTGGGGCATATTTCCTGTTACCATGTTCCGTGTGGTTTTTCCTCTTATTTTTTTTTTCTTTTTTTTTCTTTTTTTTTTTTTTTCCCCTCTTGGAGGCATGGTTAAAATTCAGAATAAGTCTTTAGTAGGAGGACTTGAATTCTCTTGTAGTTGTTACTCCTATAATGTTGTACATTTTTCTGCACTTGGAATTAATTAATTGCATGTTTGTGACTGCTTCAGAACAACCATGAAAGTATTGATACCAAATACATCACCACTGTGTTTCACGTGTTTTCCCTCAGTCCCTGTGGTATAACCTACACATACATTTCCCTCAAAGGGGTGCTGTGAAGATTGTAAGATTGCTAATGGACACAGAGGCTGTGCTGGTTGGAAGGGCTCTCCAGAAGCTACCCAGTCCACCATCCTGCTCAGAGCGAGTCCACGTAGATCAGATGGCTTAGGGCCATGCCCAGTTGAGCTCTGAGCCCCTCCAGGGATGAAGGCTCCACAGCCTCTCAGAGGAAGCCTGTGCCAGGGTTTGACCACCTTCATGGTATACAAACAAATAAACAAAATTCTTGTACAAACTCTGAGTTTGCAACGTGTCCACTTACATGAACTCATTGCAACATGTCCACTGCCTCTGATCCTGTCACTGCCACTTCTCATTCTGAGAAGAATCTGGCTCAGGCTCCTGTGTGCCCTTCCTTTATGTGGCTGCAGACAGCAGTGAGATCTCTTGGCTGTCTCTTTGCCAGGCTGAACAAGCCCAGCTCTCCCCACTTCTTCTCACAGGATAAGTGCTCCAGCCCCTGACTTGCTGGCCTGCTGCCTGCTGAACATGCTCCAGGTTAGCAAGGTCTCTCTGTACAAAAAAAAAATATCCCCAAACCAGACACAAGACTCTGGATGTGGTCCCATTTCTCTGGATGGGAAAACATCATATCCCTTGACCTGCTGATAATGGTCTTCCTAATGCAAGCCCCCTTCCCTGCAAGGGTGTGTTGCTGCCTGATGCTCAGCTTGTTGTCCACCAGGTCTCAAAGGTCGTCTTATACAAGGACACAGTCTGGTTCCCAGCCTGTACTGGTGCGTGGGCTTGTTCTGGCCTATTCTGCATTTGCTGTTGTTGAATTTAATGAGGCTCCTGTTGGCCCATTTCTCCAGCCTGTATAGGCTCTCTGAATGGCAACTCAGTCCTCTGGCATATGAACTGCTCCCTACAATTTGATGTGGTCCATAGCTTGCTGGGGGTACATTCTTTCCCATTTCCTGGATCATTAGCAAAGTTAAGCAACATCAGTTCTAGTAAATGTCTCAAAATGTGTCTACATGGTTAAGAGAATTGTATTTTTGTGTTTTATCTTATTCCCACAGTGCTTCTAAAGGTTTTGTTTTTGTTTATGTTGCTTGCTGAGGCTTATATGAAGGTAAGACTTCTGTTTTGCTACAGAGCAAAAAATTGCAGCTATGTGCCCATTTCCTCCCTCTTTCCAACTGCCCATGACTCTATAAATATGTCAATCAGTATATTTAGCTGCTATGTTGTACCTTTTAAAGTGGCTAATGTTTCCAAAACACTGTGAAATGCTGTACTGAAAAACTGCCACACAGGATTCAATACAGATTCGTGCTTCTGGAATTTAAAAATAAAAGCCGAATGTCTCAGATAGGAAAAAAAGGAAAATCCCAGCTAAAGAATTGTATTTATGAACACGACTCTAATTCTAAATGCATCATTGTCAGAAAACCCTCCATCATCTTCTCTCTTACGATGGTCCTAATAAAGCATTCTCTTTCCCATCCAGATGTTAAATTGATTCATGAGCATTTGCTCCTGATGATCTTCAGAACTAAGCCCAGGCCAGCTAGCCAGGACTGACAGGCCTAGTGTAGAAGTTCCCTTGACCTTGAGTAGTCTGGAGGACGTGGCCACAAGTCTGCAGCTTTTGAGGATAGCCTCAAACTGTCTTTTTTTCCTTTCTAAGCAGGACATATAAGCAGAGCTTCGGTGTGCTGACAGACTGCCAGCAAGTGCTCAGTCTCAAAGAGGAGATGTGCTTGTAGTCAGTATTGGCAGCACCTTCTCTCCATGCAAACAGGAGCTCCTGGCTCAGGGTGCTTTTATATTTGATTTTGACATTAAAGATAGTGAATGTTACTTACCAAGGCGTATTGGTATCTATGATGAATTATTGGCTTGCCTGACAATTGGTAGGGAAATGAGAGAAACATTGGAGGTTGGTGTTTGTTTTTTGTGGGTTTTTTTTTTTTTTTTTTTTTTTTCCTTTACATGACGTCATGCAGTAAACCTTCAGGTAACTGGCGATGTCCGGAGATTATAGGTGGTCTTAGGGACATGGACTTTTCTCTGACAGACTGTTTGTCAAGTAATATGTAACAACACTAAGCAACTCTGTTTCAAAAGAGAGCTGACTTTCAAGCCCAAAAATATGGAAAAGGCAAAAGTGTGGCACACTGACTATTTTTTTTGTTTCCAAGGAAGTGACATGTGTTTTGTGACAAACTTAATGATGAACTTCATGAAAGTTAGCTGCACGTCTCTGGATGTAAATCATGGGCTCTCACCCCTTTGTGAGAGGTAACAAAGCTCATCTGACTGACACATTAACAACATTTCTGTGGTAGGAGAGATCTACTGCACTGCAGGTGACGTTTAACCAACTCTATTAGACCATTCTCTCAACAGCTTTCTTTAGTGAGTTTTGAATTTTTAAAGGATAATGGCAAATGACTTGCATTTCTGCTTTTTCATGCTGAAAGGTGAGTTTCTGGTCATTCCTGAGGGCTGATGTGAAGATCATAAAAGCCACTTGCTCTGGTTTTCCGTTAAACCTGTCAGAGCTGCCAACTCTCTTTCGTGAACTGACAAATTAAGTTTTTGAGTTCACTGGAGAATGCATTCTGGAAGGCTTGTACAGCACCAGCTTGATGTACAGGACAGCAGGGGGGCTGCTATGCGAGCTTTCTATGACCAGGTCAAGATGGGTGCGCTCGCCTCTGAGCCACCTCACGTGGCTGGCACACACTGTGTGACAGCCTACACCTGTAACTTCAGGTTTGCCTCTGGGCAAAAGGGAAGCAAGGCAGCAACCCTGTTCAGCCTAAATTACTCTTTAATAGTTCTGGCAAATCTAAGTTACTCTTGTTTAACTGTCAGACTATAGTTACTGCTGAATTTCTGCCCTTGACCATTGCTTTTTGTCTCACAGAGTGGCTTTAATTTCAGTAATGAGAACCAATTAGATACTCATAAAGAGCAGTATCACAGCCTTAAGTCAAAAAGGTCAAGAGCCATGGGGTTTGCTTTCTGATGGGAAATCTCTGTCTTCCAGAACCAGTTCTGTGGAAATCAGTGGGGGTCACTTAGGCCGAGAGAGGCAGCAGAGCACTGCACCTCCCCTCTCTGTCTCTGACAGCAGCATGTAAACAGGAAGAGCAGGTGACATTAATAAATCCAGAAAATACCTATCACTGCATTTCTGAGGCAGCGCACTCTAAACGTACAGTGAGTTTGAGTCTGTGGAGCACATCCCTACCTCAGAAGCCAGGGAAACTTGTTTGGGTTCATGTAACTGTAAAAATTTGTGAAGTTTTGTGGTTGATATCACGTTTGCATGGGATTGGCCATGGGCCAGGAGGCCACCATGCTGTGCAGTGTAGAGGGGGCTGGCAGGAAGGGCTATTCAGGTGCCTTGGCCAGCCCACTTGTATTTGGCATAGGCAGAGGGCAGAAATCCCACTAAAGCCCTCTTTTGAAAAGCCTTGTGGGCTCTGGTGAGTTGCCAAGAATATTAAACGAAAATAAAAGTGACTAATCCTGGCTAATTTGGGTTAAACTTTTCAGAGCTTGTCTCTGATCCCGGTGAGGAAACACTGGAATTAGAGCTGCCTCTCTGGCACCCATACAGCATAGCACAGCCTTTAAGCAAAAAGGCCCAAACTGATTATGTTCCTAGGGAACCCATTCTCCGTTGTCTGTGCAGAGGGGATCGTTCTCTCACAGTGAGCACTGTCTTGCATTTGGGACTCTCAACTCTACTTGCTATGCGGCTCCATGGTGACGGCTACTCTGAAGACAGAATTGGGAGCTTTATTCCCAGGTTGGCCTCATCAGGTTGGACACCAGCAGTCTGGTATGACAGTGCTTTAGACAGATCAATTTTTGCAATTATCTAACTTGATTCCTCCAAGGTGGAGAGTTATCTCCGTTTTACAGCTGAGAAACTGAAACATGTACTCAACTTAAAATGCTTACAAGTGGTTGTCACTGAGCACGTAGTATCTGGACCACATACTTGCCTTGTGGCAAATGTGTCTGCAATTCCTTAATGTAGAACAGATGTAATTGGGACAAGTGGATTTTTGTGGAGATGGCAGGAGACATCTCCATGAGAAAAAGTTTTCCTTTTTGTCGTCAATTAAATTCCTGAGCCAAAATCAAGTGAAGCACCTGAACACCTCAAAGAAAAGGTTCAGGGTTCTTTAGGTCAAATATTGTATTTTTCTCCTGTGTTTTGTTTTGAGAAATGATAAAATGATTTTAACTAGAATCTTCTGAAAATGAAAAGGAGAAGAGGAAAGCAGGAACTGGCCTGAGAAAGTCTGGCACAGAGCCCAGCTCAAAGGATTTAACTTTGACAGTGTTTTATAGGTAAGTGAAAACATGCTTTAAATCAAAGATCTTGGTAGATAATAACACATGCTGCACTTTCCCTCACAATCAATCAAGGTGAGTTTACTTTCCAGTGACTTAAGAGTTAAGATTACAATAAGGATTTTGTAGTAACTAAAAAAAAAATAAAAATCAAGCTAACAAGGAATAAGATGGCTATCATGAGAGAGCTGGAAAATTCAAGAGTTAAAGGTTAAAGAAATCCAAATGTTTAAAAGCATTGGAATGTGACATTAGGGTCACCCAACTTGTCACTTCTCCAAGGCCGTATGAGAACAGGCTGGCCCCCAACAGGAGACTAGTGTCCTGAGACTGGTCCTCACAAAGTACATGCTAGGCTACCATTTCTGTTACAGAATTGTTATCAAGTTTTCTGTTATTCAAAATAAGTCCTGTTCTTCATATTAGCAGCCTTTTATGGCCATCTGTTTTCATAGTCAGAAATTTCTGCTCAGATTGCTGTCCTTCCAATGAAAATGTTTGACTAAGCGCTTGGTTTGCTTTTTTTATAAGTAAAGAGCTTGTTCTCAAGAAATAAGTAGTCTTTTTTTTTTTTTTTTCCCTCCTTTGGGAAACAAGAACAACAAAAAATGTGATTCAGCAGAACTGGATAAATTGTTTACACTACTTTGCACTCTATGATTTTTTAAATCCAGGAAAGCTGTACTCTGGTGAAAGACATTATTTTTATTAATTTCTTTGGTAATTAGTCTAGCAAAATCTAATCCAAAGTCTAAGGTGAAGACAGAGATGGTCAAATTAAGATCTTAATCGCAGAACAGTGTGGGTGCAGCTATCTTGGGTATGTCTTTCCTCTAAAAGCTCTCTAAATGAGCACTGGGGTTGAAATGTGAGCAACTATCTAAGGCTGTTTGGATTTTGTTACCTCCTGCTGGGCCAATCCTTTATTTAAATAAGTCAACCAGGAGACTCCTAAGGCTATGCCATTGTGCCAGACTGAGGCCCTTTCCCAGCAAACTGCTCTCCTGGTCATGTGTGGAAATATGGGAATGCACCTGAGGACAATCAGGACATGAGGTGTTGGGAGAGAGATAACAAGCGACTTGAGAGGGAGCTGAGATAGTGGAGTGAAACATCTGAACCCTCAAACTTGCTCAATTGTTTGTTGATTTTGCTATGTAGTTTTCTGCTTTATTCAGTTCTTAAACCTCTGTGCCTCACAAAGGTTAAACCTCAGTCCCATTTCTGTGCTTAGCAAGATCATGAAGCAGATCCTCCTGGAAACTATGCTAAGGCACATGTGAAATAAGGAGGTGATTGATGACAGCCAACACGACTTCACTAAGGGCAAATCATGCCTGGCAAATCTGATGTCCTTCTATGATGAGGTTACAGCCCTGGTGGATAAGGAAAGAGCAACTGATGCCATCTACTTGGACTTGTGCAAAGCATTTGACACTGTCCTGCACTATATCCTTGTCTCTAAACTGAAGGGACACAGATTTGATGGATGGACCACATGGTGGATAAGGAATTGGCTGGATGGTTGCACTCAAAGGGTTGCAATCAAGGGCTTGATGTCCAAGTGGAGACCGGAGACGAGTGGTATTCTGCAGAGACCAATGCTGTTTAACACCTTTGTCAGTGACATGGACAATGGGATAGAGTGCATCCTCAGCAAGTTTGCTGACAACACCAAGCTGTGTGGTACGGTCGACATGCTGGAGGGGAGGGAAGCCCTCCAAAGGGACCTTGACAGGCTGGAGAGGTGGGCCCATGCAAACCTCATGAAGTTCAACCAGGCCAAGTGCAAGGTCCTGCACATGGGTCAAGGCAATCCCCAGTGTCAATGCAGGCTGGGGTATGAAGGGATTGAGAGTAGCCCTGAGGAGAAGGACTTGGGAGTGTTGGTGGATGAGAAGCTCAACATGAGCTGGTAATGTGTACTTGCAGCCCAGAAAGCCAATCATATCCTGGGCCGCATCAAAAGGAGCGTGGCCACCAGGTCAAGGGAAGTGATTCTGCCCCTCTACTCCACTCTCACGAGACACCACTTGGAGTGCTGTGTCCAGCTCTGGAGCCCCGAACAAAAAAAAGACATGGACCAGTTGGAGCGAGTCCAGAGGAGGGCCATGAAGATGAGAGGGCTGAGAGAGTTGAGGTTGTTTAGCTTGGAGAATAGAAAGCTCCAGGAAGATCTTATTGTGGCCTTTCAATACGTAAAGGCGGCCTGCAGAAAACTGGAAAGGGACTTTTGTCAGGGGCACATAGTGATAGGGCAAGGGATAACGGCTTTAAACTTGAAGAGGGTAGATTGTGATTTGACATAAGGAGGAAATTTTTACTGTGAGAATGGTGAGGGACGGGAACATGTTGCCCAGAGATACTGTGGATGCCTCATCCCTTGAAGTGTTCAAGGCCAGGCTGGATGGGACTTTGAGTGACCTAGTCTAGTGCAAGATGTCCCTGCCTAGGGCAGAGGGATTGGAACTAGATGATCTTTAAGGTCCCTTCCAACCTGAACCATTCTATGATTAAACATGTGAGGCCATGCTGCTTTGATTGCTCTGTAAGTTGTCTTGTCTGAATATTTTGGTGGTTGCCTTTGTATCTGTGCCCAGAGTGTAGGCAGGAGCTGAGTGTTTCTTTGTTGTTTTTGTGTGATTTGTTCTCAAAACCTCACAGAGACTATGCCTGAAAGGGACTTGAAGCTCCATTTTTTCAGATATGTGGTGGTAGTGTAGTATCTTGTATGCAGTAACTTAATTCAGTTAGTGCTAAAAAAATCTGCAGTGAATCAGGTGAGCATCTACAGTTTTGAATATCTTACTGGAGAGGACAGTAAAAGACATACAGTAGAGGGAAAATCTGATAAAAAAAAAAAGATATTGGATTATATCCAAGACAGATATAGGGTTTATTAGCTTGGATGTAATGTTGTACAATGGTTGTTTTTCTGACATTGAATTAATTTTCACTGAGCAAATCCAGGTTCTTATGTGCTGTATTCACTAGCAATTGTGGATGTCTGTGTGACTGTGCTGTTGAAATGCTCCTGTCTGGCCTTATCTTCAAGAGTCCCAGAAAGGTCTTGGGTGAAAAAAGCAGCATGAAAGTGAACAGAAATATTTAAATGGATACCATTGGACAAATGTTCTCTCTAGCAAGCTAAGAAAAACTTTCTGATTCAGGCCAAATCTGGTACCTCTAGACCCTCCACTGCACCTGTGTGATGCCAATTGGATAACACCCCTATGTTAAAAAAAAACTGCAGCCATATCTGCCTTCTAAAGGTCTTATCCCCCTCTTTTCATATCAATGTCCTTGTACCTGGTACTTCTGAATATAATGAATGGAAACTTCTGTTTGGAAATAGCAGTCTCTAACCATGCTCGGTGTTTTGTACTTTGATTTAAGTTGCCAGGTTTCCTGTGGTTTAGTCCATTCAAGTTTTGGCAATTTGAGGGTGAACAAGCGTGCATGCACACATACACGTTTTCTCTGAGATACTATTAACAAGAATGCAGAGGATTTATTGCAGCATTCCTGCTTGATTCGTAAACAAGTTTGTTCTGGCTATAGGCTTGAATTCCATCCAACTTTTTTGTTTACAGAAATGATCTCCTAGCTTTAACTCAGGCAGTCATTTAGCATTACTTTCCTTCAGATATTGATATCTGTCATTGTATAAATGTCACTATGTTCTTACTTGTCTTCCTAAAATACAATACACTGTTCTACATCTATTCTATTAAATGAAGCAAGACTCATAAAAACTTTGACCAGGTGCTGAAATTGCTGATCAACTCAATGGGGTATAAACAGACTTCCCCCCTAGTGATGGAACACATGAAGTGTTTGAAACCACAGGTCCAGAAGGCATTGCAAAACCTTACCAACCCAGTTCCTAATGCCCCTGTGTTTGCACTGAGCCACTCTTACCATGAGGAAAGCCTGGGATGATATCCACCCACAGAGTACAAGAACCAGTTGAACTTGCATGTACTGAGATACTGCAGAAAAAAAATACACTGTGTTGTGACACTGGCATCAGTGATATGGTCAGACTATGCCCTAGGTCTTCCGCAGCTGTGGCTTACAGATTTTCTTTCCAGAAAACCAAGAAAAAAGGAGAGAGAATGGACGACATCTGGGTTTCATCCTAGACCTAAGTCATGAATCTGGACCATGCACCTCCACCTGTGAAACGTTTGGGAAGTGATCTTGGGTATCTGAGTTTACTGCTGCTATGTGTTGCCTGCTACAACACCTACTGAAAACATGCCTGGATTTTAAAAGTAGTAGTCCAGAAAAAGGCTGATATCTTGCTCTCACTATATGAACTTGTCTCAGAGTGAAAAATGTGAAATATGGTTAGAGAAGGGTCACTTGGTACTAATACCACAGGACTTGTCTTCGTATTGTAAGTGTGTTACCTCCAGGAGTTCTCTGGCATTAGCTGAAGAACTTAAACTTTAGCCTTAAGGATTGAGGGGGGAGTGATAGGGCATCTACTTCACTCTTCAGAAATTAGTCCCAAATGACAGCCTCCCTCCCAGTCCCCTGGGATAACTATGAGTACAGTGGAGATGTGATCAGGGCATTAGAGACTCACTGCACCTTAGGATAATTGAGCTTGACCGTAACAAAAACAATGTGATTACCTTAGAGCTGGGCATCTAATAAACAGGGAAGAACTAGATACATTTTAAAATAAAACAGTACAATGTTAAAGAAAAGTACATGACATTTAAAAAGATTGACTTAAAAATAAATGTCTCAAAATGCCATCCTCTGAAGTTTATTAAAGAAAATTGAATTGCACTGGAGCCTGTACTCTGATCATCCTGCAGCGCATCAAATGTTAGCAACAAAGACTGAAGTTGAGCATCTGGTTCATTTCGCCCAGTGCTTTGCTATCCTAGGCAATCATATTATATATTGCATTTAACACACTGATCAAGCATCACTTTAAAACCGACAGCATAGCTGTTTCCCTCTTGGTTCTGGAAAAAGGTTCTCCTGGAGCATCACTTGTCAGCAGAAGCCTTCTAATTTCCAGTTTCCAGTCCTGAGGACTTGCCTTTGTTCTTGAACCAAATGTCTCTCGGCTTACAGTAGCCATCTAATCCCCTTTGTGATCTACAGTCCTCCACAGAGCCACACTGCTCCTTCTTGCAGCCCTTCTCTGCATCTATTCAAGTTGGATTTCATCTACACAAGCATAGGTGACCCAAATTGTACTGAGCACTACTGCATTTATGTTTAGGCATTGGTAGCTGGTGACAGAGGCTAGGAGATACCAATCTGATAGCTAATATGACTTTTATTCGAACTATTTATAGCTATCACATTTGTTTCTCATTATTACTCTCAAGTGAAAATGCTCAGTTTTAGATTTGACTGTAGTGTATTTACTGCAGGAGAAATAAATAATTCAGTTGGTATTTCTAAAAATATAAATAGTTGATGAGTCAGAGAAGAATTTCATTTTCCTAAATGCTAAGGCTGGAAGATAGGGATTATCATGATCAGTGTGTCTGACCTGTGACTCTGTCATGCCTTAGGACTCTGCCTGGTAATTCTTGCGTCAGTTTTCAGTTAATCTGGAAGATTGTTCAGACAAGACTGAATAAAGGGCCCAAACTGCATTCTTGCTATTTGCTGAACATTATTTCAGAAAACACAAACAAAAGGACAAGACAAGTCTGCATCTGGTGATTCAACATTTTCATTTAAACATTTAAGATGATTAACATTTACTAATGGGCTAATTTCTGATAAATTAGTGCACATTTTTAGAACATCATACATAACTGTGAACAACTATATGTGTGTGTATATAGATATATATTTAAGGCAATGAAACATATTTCTATTTATGGGAATCCAAGTCTCACCAAGAACCTGTATCAGCTGTATGAAATGTGGAAACAGAGAAGGACAGAGCTGGGATGAAATGAAAAGGCATAAACTAATCAAACTCTAGACTGCAATAAAAGCTGCCATGAAAGAAGGAACTGAAAACCAAAAATGAACACCACATAGAGCAAAAGATCAATATTTTATTGACTGGAAAACAGACCTCTATGTACTTGTTGGTCAGTCATTATCCATATTGATTTTATGCCACTGCAGTTCAGCTCTGGCTTAGCTATGCACACATATTCTTTTTTTTTCTTTTTCTTCTTTTTTTCACTTTTCTACCTAAAGTAATGGCTGTCTTCAGTATGAATGAAGCCCGCTCAAGTCAGCCAAATAACTATGCACTTAAGGTCAGAGTCTAAAGGAGAATGTATGACTTAAAGTCGCGTGAGGTGCAGACCTAAACACTGCTGAGCAGTGCAGAATCTGCCATTCTTAACATCATTGCATGGTTTCATCGGGCACTGTAACATACAGTATGGAACAAGGAAGAAGAGACATGCTTGTAACTCAGCTCTAGATGACTTTTAATATCAGACACTTGAGCACTGAAGCTCAGCAAGGAGATAAAAGCTTCTCAAAGCCAGCTACCTAGAAGTTAATACCTTGTACTACAAGCGAGGACTGCTCAGCTTGCAATGACATTACCAATTCTTGACATAATATTGGCAAATGCATGTGGCAAATGGCAAAATGAATTGGGTATTTGTTCTGAAGAGCTTATAGCCTGCTATAGACAAGCAGCCATTTACAAGAAAAAGGGTAGACTGTCAATCAAAGACCTAGCAGAGTGAAAATGGTAAGACCATCAACAGTGCTTTGATTGCTGGCAAATGGGTTTTGAGGGGAGGAAAAATATAAGGTTAAAGGGTCAAGTATAAGCTGTCTTTCATGTCTACTAACAAAAATATATATTTTATGTGTGCATTTGAAGAGTCTAGTGAAGACAATGGGGACAGAGTCTTAAGGCATATTAGCTATGGGAAAATGTACATCAGCATTACCCAATCTTGGGCAATCCTCATCTCTTACAGTAGCTTAAAATATGGATTTATTTATGTTCTAAAGCAATTATGCCTAAAAAATTAAGTACAGTTAACCAATTTGGGGAAAGGACCTGTCAGTCAGATTTTTTTTGATGACTAGAGACTATGTTTCTGAGGAGTAATCTCAGTAAGGAGAGGAAAATGAACATTTTTCCCTTTATCTGGTCCTGGCATTGGGTGCCTCTGACTCTATGGCTCTCTGTGTAAAAGTACCCCCTCCTCTTATTTTCTGCCAGCAGCTTTTTTTTTGTCTGAAATGTTTACAAGTTGTTCTTATCAATGTTACGATCCAATAGAAAAATGCATGTGCTCAACTTTCCACACCAAGGCCTGCATCTGTGAAGCGGTGGTAAAGCCTCATCATTAGTCATATGCCATATAGACATTTTGCAGTCCTTCTTGGTTCACAGAAGATTAAATGGAAATTTTTAAGCTTCTAACAGCAGAGTGCAGTGTGTTACAAGAAGAAACATACCATAGTTAGTTTTAAAATATTCACATCTTTCCTGCAGTGTTTTCTTAACCCAAATGAGGCTGTTTAAAATTCTTCTATTAGCAGTTGAGAACTATGATAGAATTAAACTGCTGTTGGAAAATTACTTGAATGACTAAATAACTGTTATGTCTTTTATATGGTTTTCTTACTGCAGGGTAATGAAGTACCTCATTACTGACCGAGAATAATGCAGCTGTACAGCTCTGCACAGCACTATGAAGCAGAGCCACATTCATGACAAAGGACATCATCCTGCCGAGTGAGGAATCCCTGGCCCACCAGTGAGACAGAGCATTTCACGCAGTTAAAGCATTCCCCATGCCACTGGCGCTCTTCAAATGAGATAAATTTGGCACCTCCAAGAGCTGAAAGAGATGGTGGGAAAGAAGATGTGAATCCAGTATTTCTGGTTCAGAAATGCAACAGATTGTTTTCTGATGTGTGATCAGGTTGTCACTCATATAGTAAACAAACAAATGAATAAAAATCCATGATCTGAAATATCCTTTGTTGGCTGAATTGAAAAAAACTTCAAAATTAAATACAGGGCGAAATATTTTAAGCGAAGCCCCAAGTCGCTTGCTTGTTTTCATATCTCATTATGAACTCTGAACAGAATGGGTTTATCAGAATGTCTATTCACGTTTGCTGATCTTCCCAATAAACTGTCATGAAAATTATTTGCAATTTGTTGATACATGTAGTTTCTATACAACATTGAGTGAAATTTAATTATTTCACCATAAGTTTCTTCAAGATGGAGTCTTTCAGAGATTACCAAATCATGGAGTTTCTAGCATGAGTATCTGAAATAAAATATCACATTTTGGGGGGATTTGAAGTTTGTTTATTATTTTTTCTTTTTAAAATCATGCCCGTTTTCTTGAGTATTCATAATTTTCTTTGTCCACTTACATATGTAGCATGCACCTGTAGCAATCAGGCTGTACTTTTCAACAGCTGAGTCCACACATAATAGAATTACAATGCAGAACACCAGCAAATGCTCTCACAAAACTTCAGATATCATAGACCAGTGATATACATAGCTAATTATAAATCATGTAAGTACACAAGGATGCATGCAATAGACATTTGTTGCATTTGGCAACCTTTCTAATTTGACAGGTGTGCCTTACCAGCAGGCAGTTAATTCATGTCTCATTTGATCACATTTGTATTTAAAAACAAAGCTGAAGAAATTACAGACACAAGGGACTTGTGTGTACTGTCCTGGGAAGAGCCAAAAAGTGCCTTTTCTTACATACTTAAGGATAAATTTTAGTGCAGAAAACACTAAGTCAAACAATGGAGGAACTCCTTTCTGGCACATAGAACAACTCCTCAGCAGTTAGGAAGCACGTGTGATCAGCATGCCCTAGCAAGATACGATACACATCGAGTGAGCGTCTCTCTAGTAGTTAACTCCCTCAGTCTTTCATTATGATGGGACTATTTTTAACACTGTTTGCTAAAGTAAAGGTCTGCTTTGAGAGGAGTCTCATGATTCATCAGTGTCTAGTCCCTTCTAGAAGATGAGACTCACCTGTAATAGGTTTCTTGCAAGCAGCACACTTCTTAGCATACAATTTGCTGAAACAGTCTACACAGTATGGATATTCATCTTTGGAAATAAATCTTTGTCCAAACAGCTGGGTTTTACACCCAGCACACACAAAGCATTCTTTATGCCAAGGCTGGTCATGGTAGGTCACTCCTCCAGAAGTTATTACCTAATATATTGACAAAAAAGGACAAAGCACAGAAACAAAGGTGTGAATCGTGAAGAACTATCCCACCCTTCACAAGTCCTTCCACTTGTTTTCTCTCTTCCCGTATGCACAGGAGAAGAGAGCATGGTCACATCAACAGTTTTTCATCTGGAATATCGACTTGACTAATGGCAGTTGAGCTGAACATGGCACTGGTTGGTTATTCTTGATTTTCTGTCACAGGATCACCTCATGGTTTGTAATAAACAGGTTAGCTTCTTATGAACTTTTTGTTAAAGACGTGGATAAAGGCTTAGCATCAGGCACGCTCTCAGAAGAGCAATTCTCAGTGATGGACAGTGGATGAGTGAACTGATGCTGAAATTATGGCTAATCTCTGACTGGAACTGGCATTTTGCTATCTCACAACTGAAACAGTATTTTACGTAGGAACAAAGAAGCAGTAAAGAAGTAAGACAGAAAGGAGATCTACACAGTCCAAAGAAGAAAAAATCGTGTTTATCAGTGTTATCAAACTTCTCATTCCCTGCAACTCACTCACAGCTCTCCAGTGGTTATTTCTGAAGAGGGAAATTTCCAGTTGCTCTATGGCTTCCATATCTGTGGTAAAGAGCTGCTTTCACAGAAGTTGTGAGAGACTGTCTAGAGAAATTTCTGTAGAGATAAAGATGAGCTGTAAGATAGTGTTTCTACTGTCAAATCACACGCACAACAGTGAAGGAAGGAAGGAGGGAAGGAATATAGTTAGAACATGAGGAGAAAAAAGTTGGAGAAATTTAATTAAGTAGAAATAGTGGCACCATCAAATTTTCCTGGGGAATATATTTCAGGGAAATATAGAATAATACTGTATAATATCAGGCAAGAAAAAAAATTAAATATTCCCGATCCCCTTAGCATTCCAGTATTGAGCTACTTCTAGCTCTTATTTGCTTTTCCATTAAAATCTCAAAATCTCCAGACTCCAGTTTGGCAATTTAATCTCATTGAGCTCAATTCTTATTTATGGGAATCGGTGCAAGTTTAAGTAGTAAAATTGTTTTAGTTATTACATAGGGAGACTCTTTGCATTCATAAAACTTCTAAGAACAAAATCCTGATTATTTCACATAAGTGCTGCTAACCTTAATGCCTCTAATAAATACAGAGCAGAATTACTATATTTGCCATGTGATCATTTAATACAAATTAAAGGCTAGATGTAGAGACATAGGAATATAAAAAAGTACTTTCTGAAGTTTAACTACCGAAGAAAAGAACAGGCAGCAGATTTTTCTTAAATTAAAAGCTTTTGTTAGAGTTATAGGTTTACAAATAAACATTAAATAACATCTGAATTATAAGCTATTTGATGAAGTGAAAAAAAAATCATGTTTGCTTCTAGAATGACACAGATACTAAAGAATAAACTAAATTCTGCCATAAAAAGCAGCTTAAAACATTTCCCTAGAGAACAGTATCACAGTAAATAGTGTGATAGAATACTGGAATGATACGATACTTTGAGTGTTTTCATCAACAAGAGACAATTTTAAAACATGAGAAACTGAGGGAGAGATGAATTGATTTATTTGTATTTTGTGGAAAAAAAGAAAAGCTCATCTGAAATCAAGCTTTGTGGTACCCACAGGGGAAACACCATTCACTGAAACAGTGGGACTCTTGATGAGTATTCTCAAAATTGAATATTACTTAATCTGATTCTTGCCTGATTCATTTCAAGAAAAAAACAGGAAAGACTGTGAATGCTTTGCTCAGCTTAAGTGGCTTATTATGCATGTAAACACAACTTAAAAATGTTGGAAAGAGAGGCATGTTTATCAAGGTAAAATCAGAGATTATCAGTAAAGAAGGGGTTTAGATAACTTTCAGTGAAAAATTCAACCTTTGTTAAAAAATCATAATCAATAACAAAAGAATGTCAAAGTATTTGTTTTGGTCAACAAACATTTCAAATATTGTAAGGCTTAGATTTATATTAACCAGAAGCGACAGCTGATGCTGTCACAGTTGGCTTTCATCGTCGATGCGAAAAGGAAGACTCTGCTCTTACTCTTAGTTCACTGGACATTTTACGTGATCCAGCCCCTTTCCCCATGAGCAATATTGCCTCATTAGGGCAATTTTGTCATTGTGTGTTTAATTACCTTTTTGCAAGAGTAGCAATGGTGAGCAAATTGCTTCTCAAAACAGGGCACGCAGTAATTCTCATTGTCTTTGGTGATCAATGGTTTTGTTCCCAATGGTTGCCGGCAATACTGGCAAACGAAACAGGATTCATGCCAGGAACTTCCCTTAAATTCCATTTTACGGGAACCTGCAAAAACCCAAAGCGAACAATCGCCCCCCCCCACCAGATACAGCCTTGTAACGTAAGTTTTAAATGTTGGGAATACTCTTGTTTTTAAACTTCTATCTCAGTATTGGATAACCCAAGAAAGCACTTATCCTCAATTTAATAGAGCTTCTAAGCATGTACTTGAAATCGCAAGAACACATTCAGTGCCACATGATCACCTGGCAAAAGATGTGCTAAACTGCCTAAGCTGTGATTTTTAAAGTCTGTCCTTATATTAACATTTTAGGATTACTTCTCTATTATATCCTTCAGTTGCTCAGAGTTTCTCTCAGGCTGGCCAACTCAGTGATAATGTTCAGGGACTTTATATATTAAAGATTAATTTGTTGGATATTTAGTATGTCTATTAATGTCCTGTCTTTTGTCTTCCTTAATCTAAGGCTCCTTGACTTATGAATGCATTATTTATCTTATTCAGCTTAAGCTGGCAGTCTTTTTTAAAGTAAATATCTTTTCTGTGATACACTACACTGCCTCTTCTTATAACTCATCATTTCCATTTGAGATCAACAGCTCTTTTTGTCATGTTTAACTAGATGCTTTTGATACAGAGCAAGGACAGAAAGTTGCTCAGTTAAATTTCTGCCAGAGGAGTTTCAGGAGCTCTTAGCTCTGTATACAAGTGCCCTGTACACAGTAATGTACACGTGTAAGTCTAAGATATGCCCACATATCTGAGAATGATTTTTCCAGTGATTCTCCACCATAACTTCCTCCCATGCTGGTAGCATGAGACTGCAAAGAGAGCTGCCAGGTGCTTTACCATCCTTTCCACATGAAGAAGAGAATTGCTGATACTACTGAATAATCCTGCAATGCCTGTTTCCTGGACTGTGGAGCTAGTGAAGACAGAATCTACTGGTTGTATTTAAACAGAAAAGGTTTGCAGCTTCCTCCCAGTGATCAGAAGGCTGACTTCACTGTCTGTGGTTGCTGGGTCTTTTCAACACAGAGCTAGCAAGCTGATGACAAAGAAGTTAATGATTTAGAAACTGGTTGGCATTCCCATGCCACTTCAGTTCTCTGTTTGCACTGTTACTCCTACCCTCAGCACTTTTACTGCAAGGATTTAATTTCCTGGACTCTGGGGCAAAATCTGCAAGGTGGATATACACTAGAGGATAATAATGCAAGCTCAAGTACATGCTGGTACTATTCTCATCACATCTAGTAAGACATGCCTATGAGACAATATTTTTTTAAACTATATAAACTTTAAGAACTTTATCATCCTTAAACTAAATACAACATTTCATCATCCTTATTATCCTTAAACTGCTACATTTATTTGCACTAATACAGATTTTAGCTGTAATGAAATGGAAATAAACCGTAAAAATACAAATCAATTTTACAGGCTGAACCACAGCATCAGTAAGCTAGTATTTATACTAAGACAATAATTCTGCACAGCAGTTCCATTTGTCACTGAAGGGTTCCTGTTGGCTTACCAGGCATAATGGTTCTCTGGCAGTGGAAACACTTAGATGAATACTCATCAGAATAACATTCAGTACACAGCAAGAGCTCGTCCTTGGCAGCAAACGGTTTCTCCACCAGTGAGCGACTGCATTTGGCACACTTGAAGCACCCCTCATGCCAGTGGCGGCCTTTGTAGGCCAGATCCTTGGAGAAAGTAAGTCTACGTTAATGAAGACATTTCTTTGCAGTGTTTTTATCCCTCAGCTCCTCCCAGAAATAATGTAAAAATGGAGAGCATTGAAGAGAGGACATGTGCATCCGGCGGGAGGTGTGCTCAGAGGCAATACAAGTGCTCACCATCACCGTGTTGGTATGTTTTGTAGATCACCTGCAAGGTACATTAGGAGTTGCTTTGGCACAGGCACTTGTCCTTCCTTATGTAACATCAGAGATACGCTTTTATTGGAAGAATTGTTTTATATTTTACAGTTGGTCTTCAAGGGGAAACTAGTGATCAACATTTTTAGTGTGCTCAGGCCACCTGACAAGAAGTGCATTCTTAGAGACGTTGAAATGAACCTCATCTATATTTAATGTTACTAGTTTTCCTTCTAACTGACACTACGTAACACTAAAGAAAGATCATATTATTGCAGAACATAAGAAATTAAAATCTCATTGGGAACAAAAAGATTCTTAGAAAGATTATTAAAAAATCATTGCTTTTGTTTATACCTATTACAACTCCTCCTAAAAACTTGGCAGAAAAAAACATTTGTTTAAGACTCAGCAGGCTTAGGGGATAAAAAAGCTAACAGCATATGTATGAGACTTTGATTAAGAATTCAAAAAAAGAGCAAACAGCACATTTTACTTTTCCAAGGCTAAAAAAACAAGGGAAAAATGCACCTCCAAAAAAACCCTTCCACCTTAAAAAACAAACCAGATCCTTCCAGGTCACCTTTGTAAGAAAGATGCACAAAACGGCACAAATCCAATCTCGTTTTTCTCTTTTGTCAGATCCCCACCTTTTAAAGTGCTAAAAATGAAATAAATACCATGTTTCATTTCAGGCGGTGCTGGGCACTTACCAGTTTTATTTGCTTTAGTTAGCACTCTAAACTTTGTAAAAAGTAGGCTATTGCCCCAGAGCAGCCTGAGGCAAGGACTGGGTAAGAAGGAGAGGAAGAGAGCCAAGTCCTAGCACCTTGGCAGAGGTGGGAAAACAAGATGCAGGTCTCTATGGATTGCTTTTCTAGCTGACTCTGGCCTTTACACTCCTTTTGTGTTGCTCCTGCTTTTTTCTCCCAGTTTTTCTTTCCACTCAGTCCAAAGACACAATTTTTTGTTAATGATCTTTGACATCGGTAGTCCTGCTGCTTACTTAATTTTCAGTTTTAGAAGTGAAATTAGTGACCTCAGAGCACGTGTTCTCCAGGTGACCCTGACTGGTCCTATGTGTACAACTTTAACTGTTGAAAAATGCTGATGAGAGTTTTAGAAGTGTCATCATCCAAATCAGCATTTTCCTTGGATGATTCCTTTACAGTACTGAGCTGTACTCACACAATGTGCTTTGAAAATCATGAAGTGCTTTGGCTGGAGAGGCTTCCCCTGAGTCTTATTTTAATAACTTTCTGACCTTTTATTTCAAGCAAATGTAGGCAAAATGAGCATGGGAAGAAGGTGAGCACTACATACTGAACTTGGCAAAACAAAGACAATTTGATAGGTTTCATCTGAACTTAAAATTCAAAGTCAAGTGTACAGATTTTAAATTGAAGTATAGGGTACTGAAACCCTGTCGAAGACCACAGAGGAACTCGTATTATTAATTAATATTCTAGAAAAGGGGAGAGGTGAAAGGAAAGCCAAGCTCAGAAACACTGCCACTTTCATGCCATCTGTGAGATGAGCGAGGTAAGCATGGAATTAAGCTAAAATTAAAATATACTTCATTTCCAAAAGACAGAGGGAATAATATACAAATCATAAACATGGTTTCTTTTCAGCTAGTCATCTGCATATCAACACCTACAGCAAAAGTAATTTATATAATACTCAAAATATTTTTTTTCAATGGACATCTCTCAGAAATTCCAAAGTTTCATTCAGCCTGATCCACTGAACTACACCAGTACCTTACCATCCCTCAGGCACTGTGCAGTCTCTGCAGCTGGTGAGTGACTGGAGGTGAAGGATGGAGTCTAGTTGTGGTCCACACCTACACCACAGCTGTGCTGTATGTTTGAGGTATATATATACATGTGCGGATTTCATAATCTTTGGCCCCAGAGCTTTCCTGTTCTGAGAAAATGGCACTGTTTCTCTCTGCTGTGCATGGATGTACAATGGCAAGGTCTCTTCACCAGTACAAGGATATGCAGAGGGCTGGATTTAGAATCTGCCATAGAAGAAATGGGATTTATGCATAATTTAGCAAAGAACAAAAAGTGAAAGCTAAATCTTTACCTTGGAATCACACTCAATAGGTTGCTTGCACTCTTCACAGGGGTTGGCAAACAGGCTGTCATAACATGTAACACAATAAGCGTTTTCTTCTCTTAACGCATACTTCCTCCCACGAAGAGACTGCAGGCAGTAATGGCAGTCAGTCTGATTGCTGGTCATTTTGGTGGGGTTCTCCATGTGATCTATAAAGATGGAAAAAATAATGTAATTCAGTGGATGACCATTTGCTGGCTGAAATAATAAGTAATGTTACTTTATCTGTGAAAGCTGGGACAGGTACTTCTTGGTAATTTGCAGTGCCGTGGATTTCTGATGCTGGGCTGTTCCATAATAAAATCATAATCTTTAACAATATACACTGTGTATTGTGTTGCCTATGTAATGGGGAGAAAGAAGGTTGCTCCACCTTAATCTAATGGTACTTACACTGATATGTCAGATACTTGAAAATGAAGCTATCTCCACATTCTTTACGTACAAGTATTGGCATCATGAGCATTATGTACTGGATTGTGAAGCATGGTTTATCCAGAAACAGGGAATGGAGATAGAAGCAATAGTTCAAAAATTAAATCAACTGCAGAGTTAGAAGGCAAAAGTGAAGTGGCAAGCACTTTGTAGTGTGTTCCTGGCTTTCTCTTGCCATTCCTGTCTTTCTGCTCATTCCTTCCTTTTCAAAATACCTCCAACTCTACCTGACTGAACAGAAGGAAGACAAGGGACTCCAAGCTATATGGCTGGTTTTTTGCATAATCCCAGCTGTGCTGCTATCATTTGGTGGCAGTGTAAGAGGACACAAATACTCCTGGATAGCAAAAGAGAAAAATATAAAGAAAAATAAACTAAATCATAACTCAAACAATATCATAACTCAAAAAATTTTCCCTTGTTGTTATTGGAAAAGATTATCTTTTCTTACATATTTCTTTATTCCCAGGTTCCATGTGGGCAGTGCCAAAATGCTGTGAAATTGATTTCATTTCTTTGCCAGACAAGTGCTGGAAATACCACAAATCTATTGAGGGCCAATTGTACGAGTTTCCTATCCTTCAGTTTTCCAGGCTAAAGAGCCTTGGATAAGCATCCAAACCTCAGTTGCTTATAGATCTGCAATGCTGAACGTATTAAGGATTGTGGAGATAAAGACTTATTTCAGTCTTGTTGTTGCTGCTTGGATCGTCAGCACTTTGCTAAAATTGGGTCTTGATTCCTGGGAATGAAGGAAGAAGAATCCAAAAAGTTCCCAGTGAAGCAAACCCAGAAACATCTGCTGGACTCATTGGATTGCACTCTTCATTAAACTTGTTGAGTGTAGCTGCAGGCAGAGCCAGCAATCATAAATTTTAGAGGACTTGAGAACAACCAGGGAAGGTCTCCTAAAATATTTACATATCAGTGACTTTGGGCAGCTGAAATCTTTGCACTTAGAGTAACAGTTCAAATTAGTCTATCTTAACCCGGTGCAAAGCCTGAGAGTAAGGAAGAGAAACATATGAGGAACAATATTCGAGGGAATGCTTACCATCCCAGAGCTTACGTTTAGTCCACTTAGAGTTACTCCCTCATTCTTGTTTTTATACACTCACTGCCAGTCTCATACCTATGGTTCAGTTTTTTAAAGGCATTTCATCTTTTTTTTTCTGGGTTTCTCCTTTGTGAGGTATAATCCAAAATGATTGTTTGAACTATGAGAAAGAACAATTAGTGCAGGTCTGCACTGGCATCAGTGCATAAGGTCAGGCATTTATTAATCTATTCCTGGAGGTATAGTAGTAAGACAGTGGAAAAGGGGCAGGGAGAGAGGCTAAAATGCTTATTTCCAACCAAAAGTAATGATTTGATCATTTGGCACAAGCTGTGGAAAACTCGTTCCTGTAACTTGAAAATCTTTTGAATTGAATTGATTTACTATATTTCTGACTGCCATAAATCTTTGTGCTAGCCAAGACAGGGTGTAGTAAGGAAATAAAATAATCTGTAACTCAGATCAGTGGGAAACATGCTTGCTTAAAAATATTACAGATGTGTTTTATGTGATATCCTTGGAATAATAGTGTAACAGGGCTTGAATCTGAAGTTCCATTTCGTTAAGATCAAACAAAGATTTGAACGTGAAACAAATGAACCCATGTATATGAGAAAATTACATCCACTGGTACATGCACACAACATGACTTACAAAAACCAGACACAGTGTAGTGCATTTAGTGCACAATCGTTATGCAGTTATCTCCAAAACCAAGGTTAAATTTTGCTCATTTTCTTCTATATTGGGGAAGCAAGATAAATTGGTGGCTAGGGAGACAGTCAAGGAATGTTTGTGGTTAACTGGGCTCCATATTCAAGGTCATTGGAAAGGCTTGAAACTGAGTTTCAGAGGAATTTTCCTTCCTTTTTTTTTTTTTTTTTTTTGTGGGAATTAGAGTTATGAACCTTCTCTAAGGATAACCCTGAGTGAACCACCTTTTTGATCTCCTCCCTGAAGAATCAGTACCCCAGCTTCCTAACACAGTTTCATCTCAGCCTGAAAGTGGCAACAGCAAAATTCTAACAGGGCATGCACAGAGAACTTACCTTACTTACAGTGCTTTTTGTTGTACAAAGCTCACCAACAAACAGCTTCAGATATATCTCTGTTTTTTTATTCTAATGAATGGTGATACGTTTTTAAGTTATTGAAAACTCTGCATATCCAACATTTTTCTTTAAAAAGTAGTTTTCTGGATTATTATTTTTGTTTTTTTCCCCAGGAAGTCAACCTGTCCCAGGAAGCCCAGATTATGTGCACAAAAAAGATCTGCTATTGTAATAGCTCAGAATTTCTGAATTTGTAATGTAATTATCCTCCTAAAAATCTATATGGATATGGAGCAAAAAGTGCTATTACTCCTGTTTGACAGATGACAGTGGTTGCTTGAGAACACTGAAAGAGAGGATGTCAAGACCAGAGTCAAAGCCTGGGGATGTCCTTGAGCTGCTCCTCTAGTAAAACGCTGAAGTTGCCCAACACTTTGCTTCAGAGAAAGTCTTCAGAGTTTGACCATGATGATACAAGACCATATTTGGGAATGAAGCAGTGATAGTATGAAAAAGAATGATGACTTCAGTAAATCTCTTGGCAAAGTACTCGGTAACCTTTGTGAGCTACTTTTACCACTAGACAATGCAACAGAAAAATTGAATCTTATCTCCCCCAGCACCACTTACCCTTGCTCCAATAAATAAGTAATGGTACAAGCACCACGTAGTTAAGTAGAATGTTTTTCTTGTGCTTTGATCCTAATCTCTAGAGAAATATGCTTACTTTAAGTTTGCTGGAAGCTAGACTTTGTGTTTTGAAGGTCAGTTAAAAAATCTCTGGAGGACTGATGCTATTCACTCTCATGGAATGAAACGCTGACTCCAGCATTCCAGCTGTTAATTCGTGTCCTAGGCACAGGGAAAGACTGCGATGTCTTCACTCCTTGGGAAAAGAGGATTTTGCTATTTAAATTGGAACAAAGCTAAATACTGTTGATTTTTATGTATCTAGTGGGCACGGATATGTGATATGATCTGTAGCGTTAGAATATTCCAAGGGTACACAGAGAGATGTTGCCAAGGATGTGAGGATATTGCAATTAGAGTCCCTGGGGTCAGATTCGAGAATGCTACAGTCTCATGGTATGAATTATAAAGCAAATGAAAATAAAACAACAGAGCTGGCTGGTCTGCCTGTTGTTCCAGCAGATTAAGATAGAATTTAGCTACAACAAAGTAGGAGAGGGACTTTCTGTAATGTCAAATAGTTTCCTATAAAATGCAGAGCACTAGAAGTCTTCCAGTGAAGAAAGACATAAGAAAATGATTGTGAAGTTGTGAAACCTGATAAATGTGGAACCGTCAGGAAAAGAATGCTTGTTTTCTCACTGGAGCTAAAAAGCAGAGCCACAATGTTAATATATCTCTTAACAATTTATGTTGATATTTTCTATGAATATGTGTTAATCCCTCCTATGTTATATAAGTATAAAAAGACCAGAAGCATTAATACTACTTAGATGGAAATGACTATACATATGCATGTAGGTACATATATACACATAAAAATATTCTATCTTTTGCTTTATTGCAATTCTAATGGACTATTTCCTGATCTAAATAAGCCTGTCATTGAACTGCATCATCTTTTTCTTTAAGAACATACAATGATTGGAATAAAGCTCTCTACTGGAGAGGCATAAAGAAAGAAAAATGATGGCAAAATAAATAATTGCAACAACATTGAAGGATAAGAAAACCAAATTGATCTATTATGAGGGGTACATCCCTGCAAGCCACCCCAGGCACTTGTTTATTTTCAGGTAAATACCTGTTTTTATCTTGCAACACAGTTTTGCTTATTTACATGAATTTGCTGACTTCATTTGCCCTATTTTTTTTTTTTTTGGTGAGAGCTGCTGAACAATTCATCACATACATTTGCAAAATACATTAGTGATTCAAGGTTACAAGTGCATTATAAAGCTAACAATATAATTATAAGGAAAAGTTTCTAACAATATTATTATTTTATAAATGAAAGTTTCTAACAGTGTTCTGCAAATAAATTTTTCTTCATTTCAGAGACCACAGTTACTCAATTTCTCTGGATTTCTACCCCCCCAGAAATCCATTATTTCATTGTAACTCGATCTAATAGAAGTCCTGGCCCCTCAAAAAAAAACCCAGCCCACAAGTTAAATGTATGATGTATTTTCAAAACACTGGCAATATCCTTGCTTTGTCTCTTCCTTCCCTTACAGTAACTACAGGTTTCCCAGTGATAGCTTTAAGTTATACCGGAGTGTTTAAGGACATCAGAATTTTTACTCTTCTAAAAATGGCTAGAGAGGCAATAGGAACCAGAAGCATATAGTAGAGATCAAGTCAAAACAAGTACCTGCAGGAAAGCAGAGACAGAGGTGCTAACTTTCAACAAGCTGTTTTATCTCTGTGGCACAGCACAGAAATACAAAGTCGGGTCCTGGAAGCCTCCGAGTGGGTGCAGAGCTCTCACTGATGAAGTTCTGCTTTGAGCAGCCAGGATGGATGCTAACCAGGATGATGCTGTAACAATTCCGCTATACCACTTCAAGGTCCACAAGTGACACTGTTTTGGTGGACTACCTAGGCAAAGCAGCTCATTTAGAGGTTGATCTGGTAATTGCACCATCTTGCATTGTACTGTGTTTACACATGCATGACCACAAGCAAAAAGGAAAATGCGCTCTGGCTTAACTAGGGGATCAAACATCTTAGGAATTGTGTAATTTTCTCCTTAATTGGTACTGCTGTCTGCTTTGTTTACACCACAAAATTCAAATGTTGGTGTAGTCATCTAAATTCTTCCTTTATTCCAGTACAGCATAATTTACTACTTACTTAAACTTCAAACTAGAACAAATTAGAGTAGTGAAAGCACCTCAACTACGTGTTTACAGTGGTGCAGCCATACAGAAATGCTGTTGTAGAAAAGACTTCACTAGCTATGTCCCTCAAATTCTCATTACCAGCTACAGAGTAGGTTGGAACAGCCTAGCCCCATTGCCTCTACGGCAAGCTAGGTGTTTTCTTTAATTCATAGAATCGTAGAATAGTTTGGATTGGAAGGGACCTTTAAAGGTCATCTAGGCCAAACCCCCTGCAAAGAGTAGGGACATCTCCAACTCAGTCAGGTTACTCAGAGCCCTGTCCAACCTGGCCTTGAATGTTTCCAGGGATGGGGCATCCACCACCTCTCTGGACAACCTGTTCCTGTGTTCCACCACCCTCGTTGTAAAAAAGTTTTTCCTTACGTCCAGCCTAAATCTTCCTCCTTCTGTTTTAAAACCATTGCCCGTTTTCCTATCATGACAGGCCCTGCTAAAATTCTGTTCCCATCTTTCTCGTAAACCCCAGTTAGGTACTGAAAGGCTGCTATAAGGTCTTCCTGGAGCCTTCTCTTCTCCAGGCTGAACAGCCCAACTCTCTTAGCCTGTCCTCACAGGAGAGGTGCTCCAGACCTCTGATCATCTTCATGGCCCTCCTCTGGACCCTCTCCAACAGGTCCATGTTCTTCTTATGTTGCAGGTTCCAGAGCTGGACGTAGTACTGCAGGTGGAGTCTCAAAAGAGTGGAGCAGAGGGGCAGAATTACCTCCCTCGACCTACTGGCCACATTTCTTTTGATGCAGCCCAGGATGCGGTTGGCCTTCTGGGCTACAAGCGCACATTGCCGCCTTATGTCCAGCTTTTCATCCACCAGTACCCTCAAGGCCCTCTTGGCAGGGCTTCTCTCGATCCCTTCATCCCCCAACCTGTATTGATACCAGTGCAGGACCTTGCACTTGGTCTTGTTGAACCTCTTGAAGTTCACATGGGTCCATTTCTTGAGCTTGTCCTGGTCCCTCAGGAGAGCATCCTGTCCCTCAGGCACGTCAACCACACCACTCAGCTTGATATCATCTGCAAACTTGCTGAGAGTGCACTTGATCCCACTATCTATGTCATTGATGAAGATATGAAGCAGCACCGGTCTCAGTAGGACCCCTGAGGGACACCACTCATTCATCACACTGAGACACCCACAGAACTTTCACCAGAAGCATCCAGCTTGTCCAGTACAACTTGTACTTGCTACTGAGATCAGCCTGAGCGATTTATTTAGCAAAACAAAAATTAATGGCTCTGTATGCATCTCTCCTAATGAATACTCTTCCTCAGTTTTAAGCCTTGCTAGTGAAGCTCAAAAATTACCATCACAGTGAACCCACTGTACAGGGAAATTAGCAGTCAGAAATAAGCATGTCTTACGTGGTAGCTGAAAGCTGTTTTTTTTTTTTTGGAAGAAGGGGACAGAAAAGTTGCTAACTGGCTACAGAATTAAACCTAGATTATTTGCTGGATTTTTTTTTTCCTTTTAACTAACCAACATGTAAGAGTCAGGCAGTGCAATTCATCATTTAATACAAGGACTACTCTGGTGTCCAGAGATTCCAGCCCCGAATAACTGTCCCTGTTACTCTGAACACAACAATCTCAGCTGATCAACAGTATTGCTGGTCAGTAATGCAGCTCCGTGTTTAAGTAGAGACAAATTGTCTTTGGAGTGCTCGGTATTGATCTGAGTCTCTCCCAAGCTATTACCTGGGAACACAAAACCTTTTCATCTCCTCAGAGTCCTGGGTGCTGTCAATATCTTCACCAGCAGCAGAACATGAAAAATAGCAGGGTAAATGCCATGGCTTAGGTAATTTCTTTTATTTTTCTGAAATCATTCTTACCCACATTTTTTACAAGTTTTCACATAGTATGTGAGCCAGAATTTTCTCCTGTGTTCATCATGGAGCTCATTCCTTTCTGACTACTGTCAGCTTTATAGAATTAAATGAAACCATTAAATATTTCAGCTGTGCATTGATGTACTTTTTCATGTAAAACCCTGGCAGTATTGTCAGTCATGCTCTCTATATTTGACCATAAAATAGGCTTGAGGATTGCATTTTTGGTACAAAAGGGCCATGTGATCAAGTACACCCAAATTAGCTGGTGAGTTATATACTTAGAAGACATTTAGACAGTTTTAAATGGATTAGCTTCTGCTGCCTAATTTCCAAAACCAAAGCAGCCATGAGCCTAAGTTGTGGATGAGAAATCATTAGTGAATCCTAGCTACAGTGTTAAAAGGAGACAATTTAAAGTAATGTCATTAGTGGTCTACACCAGGGGTTGACACTGGGACCAATACTGTTCAACATCTTCATTAATGATTTGGAGATGGAACAGAGTACACCCACAGCAAATTGGCAGACTACAAATAACTGGGAGGAGTGGTTGATACACCAGATGGGTGTGCTGTCATCCAGAGTGACCTCCCCAGGATGGAGAAGTGGGGTGACCAGAACTTAATGAAGTTCAGCAAGTGAAGATGCGAAGTTCTGCCTCTGAGGAGGAATAACTCCAGGTACCAGCACATGCTGGGGGCCAATCAGATGGAGAGCAGCTTTGCAGAGAAAGATCTGGGGGCCCTGGTGGACACCAAGTTGAACATGAGCCAACAATGTGTCCTTGCAAGTAAGAAGACCAAGAGCATCCTGCAGGGCATTTGGTTACAAAGGAAAGAGCAAAGGAAACTAGTGATTTTAGATAAGAAATAAACAGTTTCAGTGGATTCAGCATTTCCACAGGGAAAAACCACTTCCAACATTCTCACGTCTCAGCCATGTGTGAAATTAAGACAGACACATATTATTTTCTATATATGTTGTCACTGAGTGTGGAACATGATCAACATGTCCTCAGTCAACCATTCTGACACTTAAGATATGAGTACTGCCCAAAAGCTGGGCCTTTTTTGATGGAAATTAGTTACTGGCTTGTCTGCAGTATCTGGTTTACCACAGTAAAGAGGATTTTGTTATTTTTGTTGTCGCGGGGTGCTGCAAGTCTAAACTCCTTTTTCTCACAGATCATTTTGAATAGTAAGCTGGTGTTGATTGTTACAGACCAGGCTACTGAAGAGAAGTGAAGGTCTGGATGACTTCAGTAATCTTGGCTATTTCAATGACCTGGCTCAGAAGGAAACGTAGGCAGTGGTCCACCCTAGTGCTCAGCCACTGCCCTGTACAGAGCAACGAGGAATAAAAGAGAGCTTGGGGCAGTGACGTCTACACTAAATACACCCCTCACCAGGACTCAGAAGGGAAGGTACATCTAAAAATTGTTTTGCCATGACTTATGTCAAGGAAAATGGCTATGATTGTACATACCTTTTTTTTTTTGTTGTTGTTTTCAGTTCAGGAGGCAAAATGATCCTAAGGAAGATGCAAGAAACTGTACAAGAGATGGCTAGGAAACAACCTGCTCATGAGGAAAGTTTCCTAATCCCTTTCAGAGATTAAATTCATGCTCTGAAACTTCAGCATTTATAAGCTTCCAAAACTAGTATAACATAAAAGAAAAGTTATTGCATCAGGGTAGTTTTGGAAGAAAAAGGAGTTTGCACTAAGCTTGATCCAAAATATTTTAACACTTTTATTTTAAAAATTTTGATCTATTTAATTGAAAATATTGGTGAATAAAAACAAAAACCTACTTCATGGAAAATGTCAGTTTGTTTTATAAAAGTAGGATTCAAAAAGTCAAATTTGACTGAAAAATCTTGTTCTAAAAATGGATCTTAAATTCTCAACAGAAAAATTTCTGATACAAAATTTAAAATTTAATTTGAATAAGCATTTTAATAGCTAACTGTGTTTTATTCTATGAAAAAAAAGATTTGAGTTAGAGTAATCTCATTTTGAGAGAAGAAGTTTGATAGCAAAAGGATATTTATGCTGGGTTACAGTTTCTTCAGTTAAAATGGTGGGAATGCAGAGAGTAACATATTGTACCTGCATGGAAATAGTAATGTATTTTCCTTCTATCAGCCTACAATCCCAGCAAATACTAAATGTCTTTCAAAGAGAAAAAGAAACATTAAATATTTGAGGCTTAATTGATCAAGATGAGAACTGATCATTGAGGTCACAGCTGCTCTCTGGCAGTGGATATGAATTTTTCCCCCCTGCCCTTTCTGTCTGTTTTTTTCCAGTCCCCTTTCCTGCCTCCTTCCTCACCTACAATCCCCTAATCATGGAAAATACTTCAAAGAGTGCTTAAATAAAAAGAAAACGAAAGTTACAAATGAAGACACGTGCTGCAGTCCTGATCTGAGACTTTTACCAATGAGTTCAACCCCAGCGTGCAAACCAGAGCACTGATATGAGCGACCAGTGATCTCTGCCAGAACAGCATCTGCACATCAAACATCGGCCTCCCGATTCCCTGCTGCACAACACACTAAACTCAAAATGCCTGCACAGCTGAGCGGAAGTCCATCAAGGAAACAGCAGCATCTTAGCAATACATGAACACCAGCGGGCAGGAACACATCTCCCTGAAATGAGACAAGTAAGTCTGCCTTTGGGATTGAAAGCTTTCCTGGGGAAAACCGTAGCAATGGGAAATGATGCCTGTGATACAGCGGGGAGTGAAGCGCTCACAGATGGTGAAACGAAACAGCCTTGCCACTAACAAGAGGTAACGGAGCTTCAATAGGCAATGCTGATACGGACTGCAATTTTTACAATCTGAATAAAAAACAGGCCATTTCTTGTCTTTGCAGATGCAGCAATTTCCCTCATCCTTACATTTGATTTCAGGGACAGAAAGGCAGATGAAGAGTACTGTGTCTTGTGAGAACGGTGCATCACATGAATTGAAATCCTTTTAAAAATATAACTACACCTGACTATGTAGTACAACTTTTTCTAGCTGGGTCCTTTAAAAGCCTGTGACCTACTTTAGAACTGCTTTACGAAATAAAATGCGCAATAAGAAAAAGATGAGCAGCAGCAGCAATGTTAGCAGCAAGCTAAAATTGGAAAGGATTTTCATTTCTCTATTTAAAAAAAAAAAACACGACCTCCTTCCCCCCAAACCAAACATAAAACCCCCAAGCGGTAACAAAGCATCTGCTGCAGTGGCTCAGCCTTTTCTTTCTCTCTCCCAACCACACTGTGCCAACCTGACCTAGTTTTCGGAGGAAAAAAAAAATAAATCGAGTGGCAGCACTTTTGTAACAAACATACGACACCTTATCAAAATGAACCATATCTGAAGATTTCTGATCTCAGCCCTGCTGAAAGATTGTCAGGAACTATGTGGCATTACAGCTTAGGAAAAGCAAAGGATACTGTGAGGAGCATTGGTATGCAAGACCCCTACTTCAAGTATCCTCGTTCCCAGGTATTTAGATTTGTAGGCCCAACGAACAGCCAGTTTTGCTGCTTGCAGAACTCCATCTCTCTTGGCTGTCACCTTCTTACAAAACTTTTCACTGAAAACAGAGATGATATGGCTCTGCAGACAAACTGCAGACCGCCTATTAAGTCCACAGGAATCATAGTTTGTGAAGCCAGTGCTGTGTACAGTCAAAGAAATGCTAGCAACAGCAAATGTTGCATATAGACCCTCTCTTCACATTATGTGTGAGCTGTTTAGGGTGACCATTGCTGTGGCACTCTCTTCTTTGTGGAGACGAACTCTATGATGTGCCTCCATGAACTATCCCAAAGGAAAACAGGCTTCCAGACTGGCACTCCCAAGGGGCAGGATCAAGAAGAGAAGAAATAAGCAGAAACATTGAATAGAGCTAGTAGCAGCCTGATCTCAAAGCAAGGATTACCTATATACTCTGGATTTTTTCCAACAATTAACACACTGGGTATTGCTATGGTACCCAAGAGTGACGATTCTCTGTGATTGCACTGTCTTTGCAATACAGGGATCCAGTATGACACAGCCTTATTAAAATACATATGCATATATTGCATTTGCTGGGTGGACAGCCCATGAAAGGTCTAATCTGGTGAAGAAAACCTGAAAGATGCGGTACTGTTGTATTCTACTACTTTTACAGTAATGAACTGGTTATACAGTACGAGACAGAGGGCAAGAAAGGTTTCCAGGAAAGCGCACAACAGCCAACCATCATAATATGGTGTGGGTGTTCTTAAGCAGACTTACTTAGCTTCCTTCTGCTTCCCCCTATGTGTTACACGAATGCCTGCTTTGTCTTCTCTCAGAACAAGACACCAGGAACACCTGTATATGTATGAAAACTAATGTAGCTGAAAAAATTCATGCAATTTGTAATGTCAAATCAGGTGGTGGAGTATTTTCTTCATGTTAGGGCTGGTGTCCTCACATCTATCAAGAAGTGCTAGGCACAGTTCACTTAAGAAGTGTCAGCATCTACACCAAGGTTGCAGTCACAAACTAGCACAATGGGGCTGCATGCACATTTCACCAGAGATGTGGAGTTATAGCAAGGTGACATTTTCCTTTTGTTTTCTGCCCTGTATTTGTTTTAGACACATTGTAAACTGGAAAACCTTATTAGTTTAACTATGCAGGTGCATCAAGGGCAGGCTGCTGGTCTTCGGGTTGCGGGAAAAAAAAATAAAATATTCAGGAGTGGGCTGACAGGAGAAAGGGCAGGAAGTGGAGGTCTTCAGCTTCTTGTTCATCCTCAACCAGGGAGGAAAAATAATGGAGTGTAACTAGGATGAGTATAGAAAAAAATATTGGGCTTGCTTTTTTGTTTTGGAGTTTTTTTCTTCCCGCCCCCCCCACCCCGCCTTTTCTTTACATATGTGGCTTTGTGCATTATCCATTAACCAGAAAAAAAAAAAAGTTAATTGAAGACCTCTTGAGTAGCTGAGTAGACAATGTCCTCTCAAACAAGACAGAGTATATAATGGCATCAACTCTGTTTTAACTTCAATCCTCACCTTCTGTGAGCAGCAACATCAAACAGTCCTTAGAGATACTCAGTCCTCAGTTCTGTTTGTGTCCTGCCAGCAATTTTTGCCATTTATTTGAAATCTTTGTGCCTCTTACGTTACCTGTTCTGCCTACTTAGGAGATAAGGTCTGCTGAACAACTATGTGACTGGGTATCCTAACATTTCCCTTAAGTCTTAAAATCTCTCTGCCAGACATTAAACATATATCTTTCTATTTTAACACAGTCTATCTTCCTAAAAGTGGCAATGATTTAAAATTAGACCCCGCAATGAGTAGACCATGGTATTCTGTCTGTCTTTATTATGATGTGAGGTTACTGACCCTTCAGTTACTGCCCTGCTGGGATTTTTGTAATGTTCTGGCATGTGAAAAGGTCTTTTTTTTTTTTTTTTTTTTTTGGCACTATGACTTTCAGAGTGGATTTCTTTCTGTGATGATAAATACATGCTATCTAAAAACTAGTTTCAGTGTGGGATTGCCCTATTCTGACTGAAAGAAAATTAAGTTTATTTGACTCAGACAAATAAAAACCATCAGTAAAGTCTTAGAATTCTGGAACAAATTTGGAAAGGGTGAAGAAACTCCTTTATAACATTTAGGAACATTTAAAACCATGCCATTTAACTCAAGCATATTGTGGAAGAATGAGTCTACTGAATCCTGTAAAGTCTATTCAAGTGATGATACGAAGCCCAGAGAGGTGGTTGATGCCCCATCCCTGGAAACAGGGGTTGAATGGCGCTCTGAGCAACCTGATCTGGTTGGAGATGTCCCTGCTCCTTGCAGGGGGGTTGGACTGGATGACCTTTAAAGGTTCCTTCCAACCCAAACTGTTGTATGATTCTATGACCATCTTTCTTAGAATGGAATTGTCCGGTTTCAGTACAGGATGATGCTCAGAGGCCATAACTCTGACCAGCTGTGGGGGATAAGGTCGGTCTGAGGAGGAGGACAGTGGTAGGCAGAAACTGCATTAAGGAACAGAAACTGCATTAAGGAACAAATAAAATTCAAGTCCTTTTTGCTAATTTATGTTAAATTTGGTAGATGTTTTCAGTAAAAAGCCTAAGCAAGTGGTTAACCAAATTAAGAATTCTGCAACTATATTAAAAATCACCCAAACCCCAAAATATTTTTAGCTTTTAATTTGGAATGTTTCTCAATGGTCTTCAATTTTCAAGCACCAAACTAAACAAAGATTGACAATTAGAAGATTGGCATGAAACAGTTTTCCCCTAATATTTTCCTTTTTTTATTCATGCAAATAGGATCCCAGACTCACAGAACTCTAATTATGCCACAATTTTCCATGTTTATAATACATAAATGAATCGTAATGTGGCTGAATTTGGAACCTGAAGAGCTGACCTGAGGAAGACTAGGTTCCTGGTAAGTGGATTTACAGTCTAACACTGTTCTAGGCTTCTAAGAAACAAAATTCTAACCTAATACTCTAAAGTATTTCACAGCCTTCCTTTCAAAGTTTTCAGAATGCTTTTCTAACAACAATAATAAAGTAATCCTAAAACACAGTTGTAAAAAAGATGCTTGTCTAGAGAAAAGGTTAAAACTTGTCAAACCAAAGTAATTGACTTGCTCAAGGTCAGAGAGCAAACCTGGAGGAGTGGGAAGAAAAGAAGCCAGTCACCATGCCTTTGCCATTAGATGGGTCTGCTCATCAGGCTGTACCTATGGCACTGGCCCGGGAAAGTCAAAAGCACTGTACAAAGGTGGTCAACTTCCAGGGCTAGAGGTAGAAAGCACTTCCAAAATCAGCTGGAACAATAAAATGTTGCAGTGGTGAACTCTGCAATTGTCCAGAATGACTCTAAGCTTATGATTAGTATTCTTATGCAAAATGTTCTGGGTGGAATTTTTCCAGTTTTGTGTCAAACCTCTTAGGGTCACAGTGGTTGAGAGAGGTCCCAATTATGAAGGACTTTCCAGTGAATTTGGGTTGTTTCCAGACCGTCTCAGATAATATTGTTTTGAACTAATTTTTTTTTTTCTCCCCAACATAACAAAATTGGTTTACAGATGGGGAACTGAGACAACAGGTCATTCTGGACTGAATTCTGGTCTCCTGCATGTGTGCTCTGTCAACAACTCTGTGCTCTGTCACTTTGTCATTCTCTCAATTCTGCTATCTATGCACAAAGACACATAACAGCAAGATGAATATTTCTCTGAGTTACAAAGCCTCTAAACATGAAGCCAGCAACCAACCAGGGCAGCCTGTTCAGATCCATTATCCATAATACATTGAGATGTGCAAGAATTTACCAGTCCTTATGCACAGACCGAGAACAAATTCAAACTCAAATGCAACCATGGCTGAGAAGAAAAGGAACATACTACCATGAATAAGGTAAAATCAAAGAAAACTCAGTCTAAGAAAGGGAAACAGGAAGGGATGACAGGTGATGCATACTGTACAGTATCAGAGAAGAATGATGATAGTCACAAAAGCTAAGCTAAGACTACTGAGGCTAATGAACAAGGCATTTTTTATAGTTAAGGGAGAGGATACGTTCCTCTCCAGGGTGATCCCTAGCAGAAACTTAATTTAGCTGTCATTATAAAAGCAACCAGGGGAGATTAGTTCGCCTTCGTAACAGTTCTGTCCTTCACTGTATGTCTGCTACAGAATTTCATGTCATGGTATTTTATTAACTTGTTTTCAATATGCTAGTTCAGTATTTTTCAAGTAATATTTGCATATTTCTACAAAACTATCCTTATTTCATCCCTCTTACATTTTACAGGAAAATACAAATGTGTGAAACAAGGATTTCACAGCCTCCTTTCTCACTGGAGCTGCACACTCAGTTCCCAGAAGAATGAATTCCACTGCAGGAGCCCAAGTGGAGCATCAGCAGCATTTCGCCATGCCAACTTCCAAACTTGGGGCTCTAGAGATTTTAATAGAACAGTTGAACTGGAAATCATTAATTTTATGAGCATTCAAGAATTAGACATAAGACATCATGTTATCCTTAACTGGCAAGGAAGTGTGCAGAAAAACTCAAGTCAGTTTTATTCCCCAGGTATTCCAAAAGCCTGAACAGCATCTAGAGCTTTTTTAGTAAACAAGACATCTGTTGATTCAAACAGGTTCAGAATTTCACCCTTCTTTGATTTTGGGCTTGATATTCGGAAGCACACTGGTTAAGATTTTCACATTTCTTTCTGTCTGTCCATGGTTAGGCAATACTAAAAGCTTTAAACTTTTTTTTTTTTTTTGAGAAATAAAACTCAGATACAGGAAAAAAATGAAGAAAGCTGGGCATATTGGTATAGACCCCCACATGTCTTATCACGTCAACCAAAAATACATGCTCCATAAAATATGACTGTCTGCAAACAACCTGGAGATATCATGGGTCACAACTGATCAGAATCTTTCAAGCAGCGTTTGATTTCATTTTGCTCTAATCCTACAAGAAGGTTAGTATGTCATCTTAAGTTTCTACCAACTACACAACTTTGAATCAAAGTGATTTTTGAGATACTGCAATAAAATTACACAGCAAGACAAACAGCAATCTGTTATAATGTTAATATATGAAATCCACTACAGCCCGCTCTGTTAAAATACTCTATAAATGTCAATTTTGTCATACAAACAGAAGAAAAATATGGGTGAAAATATTAACCACAAACAAAAAAGGCATCTGAAACTTGTTTTCTCAATGTACGAGATTTTGTGCCCAGCTCCAGATATAAAACCAGATGTTTTTGAAAACAAGCACAGTTAAAGAAATATGTTTTCAAACATTTATATTATTGGAAAAATAATATAAATGGAAATGGAAATTACATGTGCTAGTTTTGTCCAAGTTTAATCGTAACCTCATTATCAAATAGACTGCCATTATGAAATCAGTTGGCAGTACAATTAATGTACACACACTTTAATTTAAGGACTATTGCCACCATTATTCACACTTTTTAAATTCTGCCATACAGGCACACATTTCCAGCACTATTTTAGCAAACAGTGGTATATCCTTTCAGTTCTCTTTCCCTTCAGATTGCAAACCAAAATTATGATCCTAAAAATGTGGTAGTTGAAAGACAAACCAAAATGTCTTACGGAGGGAGAATTTGGAGATGATACTCGATTTTATAATAAGCCAAAATATTGCTATAAACACCAGCTTGAAAACTGGTTTTACTTAAAAAAAAAAAAAAGCAAGAATAAACCACATCAGGCATTAAAATTAGTTATGCTAGAAACAAGTGACTTACCTTATCAGAAAAGGTACAATCTAGAAAGTTTTATTGCAATAGTGAAAAGCTATGAAAGCTTGCTAAAAGACAAAAATGGTGATTCAAATGTCACAGGAAACAGCATATACATTTTTTTTGCGGGCTTGTTCTTTGGAGTAAACAAAATGAATCCTAATCTCACTACAAAGGAAACCCCAAACAATCTCCCCATAAATTAATGAGTGAGCCAATTAATAAAATGAAAACAATTGCATCCAAAAGAAGTGTGGTATCTCTTTTGGTACACAAAATTTAAAAAAAAAAAAAAGATATATGTGTAGAATGCTACATCTAATTTAATTAGTAGTTTTGTATGCGAAGAAAAAACTGTTAACTTGCTCAAAATGTTAAATACGTACCTTGTATACTCCCACATTTAAACATTATCAGATAAAGCAATAATGGAAAAGAGCCTCAATACTCACATTTGGTTTTAAGCTGCTTCTCTCGGTAACTTGTACAGCAAAATAAAGGAAGAAATAATTACACGTCTTCACAGAAACAAGCATTCCTCAAGTCCAAAAGAAACAGAAGACTTTGCCAGAGCTATTTGAGGGTCTCATCAGAATTTGGCTGGATGAAGGAAGGCTGAGGGTCAGTTTGTTTCCCTTAGACCTCATGACATGCAAATAGCTGGCTGCCTCACCACTGAATCAAATCATTCTTTGACATATTGTGTTTACAAATTGCAAATGCATACCATGTAGGAGGTTCTTAAAGGAACGTATTTCAGACAGTTGTCAAAAGGAAAAAGCCATTTCTGTTAAAAAACTAAAGAATCAAAACACCCCAAAGGCCCAAACTGTTTAGTACAAGGAAAAAAGAAAGAAAAAAAAAACAAAGAAGATGGATCATCATTCATTCCCAGACACATTTGGGTCCATGCATAAAAAATTCAAAAGGCTTCATGTGGGCTTGTAAATCAGAAAAGAAATAGAAAAGTCGTGATTACTGAAGTCTGACTGCTGTGTACAGGAAATGGGGGGCAGGGAAAAACAATTTCAAATTCCAATTTCAAAAATACTTTTGGGGACCCAGCAGAACTGCTCTGACACTACTAAAGCAACTTTTGGGCTGGAACGATTGGACACTCTTCCAGACGGCAGGAAGGTGTTCATCAGAGTGGCAGCAATGACCTCCTCTAGGTTCTCTCTCTGTATTTCTCAGTTCTGGCCATCTTTCAATTGCAGTAACCTCTCTTACTTTTTGCTTGGACAGAGAGGAGAGGTCAGCTAACTTTCACAGTCAGTCTACCTTATGCATGGAGCATACAGAAGTGCTGGCACTTTGCATAAGACTCTATGCAGACCTTGAATCAATCACAACTGAAAGTAAGGATATTGTGTCCACTTTAAAATGCAGGATGGAGTTAAGCAGAGTGAAAAAAAAAAAAAGATGGCTGCTTGTGGTATGAACCACTACTGGCTTCCAGGCAGATTTTTCCATAACCAAGAGCCAATGCATCTGAATCATTTAGTCTATAATGTCAAGTGGGTGGGGGCTGTTTTATATCAGTGATAGAAAAAAGAAGGGAACATGTAAATTTTTTAAAGATGTATTAAGTTATCTGAAGGCTTTGTTAAAATTGTCAAATCTGGACAAGATGTTTCAGAGGTTATCTGCGTCTAGGTAGTATCTTGCAAGATACTGCATCAGACTGATCATCTGCTTATTATTGCCAAGAATTCATCATCTCTATTGGTAGATGACTGTTTTATTAAATCTCTGTAGTCACTTACTTTGTCATATACTCAGACTAGATGGAATTCTGTCCTCCCATTGTTATACAACTATAAGCTTTATTTATACCAAACACTTCTATATTGATTTTTCAAGCTTGCAATTTTTTTTTGCAGATTGTCCTCAGAAAGAGGACAAGTTAGGTCTGAATTTGAGTTTAGAATGAGAATCATGAATAGCTTCCTCTTACCTTTACAACGAAAAAGAAAAAATGAAAGTACAAATCTTGACTAAGAACCTTTTGAAGCTTGTCAGACAGAGCAAGACAGAATTATTATCCAAACAGACCTGTCAAAGGAGCCAACAACAATTAGAAGTAGCTCTTACACAATATGTTCTTTCAAGAAAGGCTGAGAGGTACAGACATCTCCTCTAGTGTATCACCTTCCTTAAACTTCAAAGACCATCCTTAGATTTCTCTCACTGTAGACAGAGATCATAACTACACTAATAGAAGACATGCCCTGAGAAGCACTTAAAACAGTGAAGAGCTTTTGCCAACAGGTGCAAATTGAGCACCACTGAAGAGGAAAACAAAAACTTTGCTGCTTCTTCAGAGTATCAGTTAGATGATGTCTCATACACCTCCCACATCTCTTTCTAAACCTCCTGAAACAGAAAGCAGCTTACTTCATCTGTCCCCAGACATGATCTGTCTTGACCTAGCTTCCTCTTCACATTGCGGATTTGGGAAATTCATCAACAAAATAGCTGTATCTCTTTAAACATCTCAAGTTGCTCTTTCTCCTTCATATTTTTATTTTTATTTTTTTAAAGATGTCATTCCTTAACAATTCCTAAATAATTAATTAATTAAATAAATAATTTGTTGTTTTCCTGAGAAAGCATCTTTGGCATTTACTGAATGTTATTTGGGTCTGCAGAGAAAGGAATCCTGCTTTTACAAATATCCTGTTTATCCAAAAGTTTCAGATAATTACCATTTTCTACGTTTAAAGTACAACCATCATTCCAAAAGTTTGCGTAGCACATATTGAGAGCCTCAAAAAGCACTCAAGGGAAAAACCGCTACATGCCTTGCTCTTCTGTTCCTCCCTAGGCATCCACTTTTGGCCCCTGCTGGAGACACGAAACTGTGCTACACAGATCTTTGATCTGATTCAGCACGCTCTTGTGTCTTCTGCAGGAGTACTAAACTTACAATTAAAAAAAAAAATTCAAAAATCTATTCAATTTTATAGAAATTTCCATTTTCCCGGTCTAAGGAAAATGTAACTGTTACTTATTAAAAAAAATAAAAATAAATGAGCCAGCACGGCATGAGTAGCCTACTCATGAGCCTACACAGAGAAGTACTCTAGTTTTATCTGAACAAGCTGTAAGATGGATTCATGCAGACAACAAATCCCAATGCTATTACTTAGAAACTTATGCCATTTCTTTTTTTTTTAAGAAGCTGTGAAACAAGAGAATTGGAAAGAAGGCTGCAAGTTCTAACAGAGCAACAGTTTGCTTAGATATGCCAATAACCAGCTACAAAAGTCACATTTTGCCACTTAAAAACGGGGACAGGAAATGCTGTCGCTGAGAAAGGTATTATTCTACCTATGGCTAATGCACCCATTCCAATTTGCTGAGAGTAGCAGCAAATGAGGCTCTGAGATGCATGTTTATAAATACACACATGCATATTTACACATCGGCTTTATAAATCTAAAAATACAATGGTGGTGTTTAAATACCACAGGTGTAGGGCATAGGAGGCTGACACTAAATACTTGAAACCAAAGTAAAAACATTAATTTCTATAGCCTTTCGTTTTGCTAGATATTCTAGAGGGCAGTTTTGTTTTGTGAACTGAGCCTCTGATTTCTAAGACAAGTACTCTTCCTCCTGCATACATTCCTCCTAGGGAGAGGAAAAACCCATGAATTAGCAAAATATTCAGGAAAATGTGAATATTCCTTTTCTTTCTCTTTCAAAATACTTCTATTTCATAAACTACAGCTTGACTTTCCACATCTAAGAGACAACAAAAATATCTGAGGTCTTTCAATCTATGTCTCCTTGAATTCTGTTAGTAGCCAGATGTATCTGAATGTTAGTGTTTCCCTCATATCTGCTTTGACGAATATGTATTTTTAAAATATTCTTATAACATTGGCTACAATATATCAAGCATAACACATGATATAGTAAAATCTATAGTAAGTTCACTATTATTCTAGCATAAAATTGTATCAAACAAAAATACAGGGACACTCAGAATGGCATGTTAAATCAAATGATGCATTTTACCAATTGCTGCTTGAAAGCTGCCAGTTGCAAGATGATCAATCATTGGTTCAGTCACTAGAATGCATTTTAAATACATCATCATTTAATGTTATTAAAATAATTTCATATTTGCATACAGAATGTCATATCGCATATTATTTATAAAATAGCTCAATGTCATATAAAATTGTTTACATTCAGTATAGGAACTTCTTAATTATTCTGGCTAAATAACATGAAATCAAACGTACTCCCAGTATGCAAACTCTTCTGAAACAAAGTCAAACAGCCCGAGTATTTTTCATCTCTTACTCCACATTGTCCTTTACTGTCAGCTATGACAGCCTCCAGGCAAGGAAAGAGAAACAGCTACCTTTGCCTCTTCCTTACAATTGGCAAACTGTTTTGCCTTACACTTGGTAAAAGATCAGCGCTGATGTGAACACTGCTAAACATTACTGCCTTTTATATATGCATAAAATTAAATTTTTCACCTTACCAAAATTAATTTAACCTTGGTTAATCTGTTACAGAGCTTCCATATGTGGCCTCTTCAACTTTCATTTGTTGTAATTTCAGGGTTGGATAAATTTATAATTAAGCTTATAGAATACGTGAACTGTTGGAAAACAGAAATATTTGAGAAGAGTAGGGCTTGCACAGCATTTGCTTTCCTTCAGCATCGAAGAATTTTGGCAAGAACGGGTGAGTGACATTTTTAGTGAAAAGAACTCAATTTCTTGTCTTACTACTCAAATTTGATTTTAAGCAAAAACCTGAAATTACACACATGAAATCAATGGGCATTACTGAAGTAATAAAACTAAAATATTTCCAGTTTGAAAATAATCTTCTCTTAAAAATAAGTACATTTGACATACAAGAATTATGTCATTAGCAGTGGCAGAATTCTATTTTACATATTTTTCTACTTTCCTGAAGACATAAAGTACCCCTCATGTACAAATAAGGCTGGTAAAACACTTGAGGGAAACACTTTAGACAATATTTTGGTCTATAAAGTTTATGTAGAATGATCATAAACTAAATTATTTTCAAGAAACTCAGGATAAACAGAATACCACAAGTTCTCTCAACGAGCTGACAGAATACAAGCAAGTGCTTCTAACTGCTATGGAAACTGGACAAAGAACTTAACAAGTCCGCTGAATGAACATACAGCAGGTAAAATATGAGAGGCAAAACTGTTATTTATCCACCCCTAAAACACCAATGCAAAAGGGCATCACCTCCTCTGTCCCAACTACAAGTTTTAAATGCACTGCTAGTACGGACATTAACAGAATACATTAATAGCATGAGCGCGCTGATTTCCATAAGCTTTCAGTACATTTAGAAACTCACATTAGTTACTGGGTCACTTCTCTTAAGTTTAGCAATATACACTGGTACCCAATGTTTTTACTGTTGCGGTCCAGTGACCAGAAGCTGAGAACACTCACTAATGATACCAAAAATTAAAAGTGGCCTTTCATTGGGTTACCATTAGGTATCAGTATATGTTTCAAAACCCCTCTTTGAAATTAAGATGTACAGGCTTACATACAGTTACAAGTAATTCTTAGATTATTATAAATACAAATCAGAGAAGTAAAACTATAAGCCTGTGTGTTATGGAACAGAATAATTATTATTCAAAGAATAACCATTTCTTGAGGCCTCACATGAAGATGGCAATTAAAAACCACTGATTTCATACCCAAAGCGTTCACAACTGTGCTCCGTCACATCTACGTTCAATGTGTAGTACTACAGACACAGTACTACTACATAACAAAACTCCATTTGCCACCAACCACCCAACAACTGTGTTCCCTGACTGCGATTTGCAATTGTCAGAAACCAGATTTTAAAGTTTTTCAAGTATTTTCTGCTATCCCTGCCTTCAGGATAGAAAAAATAAATTCTGACTGTATCATGGATGTGGATGCACTGAATAATAATTTTATTCCTCTGTTACAGAAGATTTCCTAGGTCTGAGAACAAGATCCTTGACAGAGGCAGTGATCTCCCGGAGCTCTTTCTGAATGATATCTGCTCCTTCCTCCTCTTCCAGGTTATCTGGCGTGTCACAGTCTCCCTGTTCAGTTTTCTTAGTCTGGCTGATTAATTGTTTCACTACTAATCCCTGGTATTTGACTAACAGAGAATGCTGATCCTGAGAGGAAAAAATAAACAGAACAGAGGAATGTCAATGTTACAGAGAAGGTATACAGACCTTTCATTAAAGATTAAATTTTTTAAAAAGTATTCTCCCATTCTTGCCTAAAAAGGGTTAGTGATACATAAGTGTATTTCCATCAAGGTATTTTGTAACCTAAATTCTGAGAGATATTCAAAGAGGTAGAAAAATGAAAGTGCATCCATGCTGCAAGAATGGGACAATTAACTGCTGAAGCAGTAAAGCATTGCAGATAGTAAATACCACCAGTTTTGGCAGACTAGAATATAGTATTTAAATATTTTTATTTTTGAAGAGATATATCTTTCTTTGAAACTGAAGTAGAAAAGTTTAAAAAGCAATCATGCTCTAGCTGGGAGGAAAGAGAATGTAAAACATTTTCCATTGCAAGAATTATAACATCTCCCAATACATAGCTGTCTCTATGGATAAAGGCAAAAGCTACAGTAATAATAACAGACTGATTTTTAATGTTGTTTTAAAATATACTGAAGACAGATCCCTGAAATGATAGGTTTGAATACAATCAGATCAGAGAAATTGTATATTCTGTGCAGAAAATAATGATTAGATATGAAATACAAAGGTGTCAGTCTTATGCAGCAGAAATAGTATAAGGAACAACTTTTACGTTCTGTCAGAGAAAAAAAAAGTACTTTCCCCTTAAAAGGCTGGAAAGGAATACCTCTGGGATCTTGCCACTTAGGAAACTAATGATCTGCGGTACTGATCTTCCTGGTGCATGAAGCATACAGTGGGTTGAAAACTGAAATAACAGCACTGATGTCAGGTGCAGAACAAGAGCTGGATCTTCTGTGACTTTCAGCTGTTCAATCAGAGCTTGTCTATGCTGAAATAGGACTTGCCTAAAGAACAGGAATACATTGTATAAAACCGTGTTTCTTGTTCTGTCTTATAGTAGTTGATAATAGACTTTAAACATATCTAACTTAAATTATTTCTAATTTTCTCCTTCTTTATGTGAAATTCCACATTTAAAAAAACCCAAAAACAAACAAACAAACAAGCTAGCACTGGTGGAGCTCAGATTTTGAAAAGCCCCCTAGAGAATTAGAAACTGCTATGTTGTAGTAAATCAGTCAAGCAAATTAGCTAAAGATGAACCCTCCCCTCCTCCTTCTCCCATGGAATAAGGACTCCTTGGCTTTGTATTTTTCAGTTAGTTTGGAAAGAAAGACTGCCTCTTTCTTACACATTCTGTGTGACTGCTACGAAATTAACCATCTGACATTTGTGCAGCAAGAGAGTTAAATTTCACATACAGTACATAAAATAAATAAAATAGGTACCTTTCCTTCTTTTTGTCTCCTTTTTTCACCATAATACCACAAATGTCCACTGCAGAATCAAGGCACGAAAGAAAATCTTCTACACTCTGTTAAATAATGGTATAAATATTTAATCTCTGTTAGCAGATTATAAAAAAGGTTAACTACTGTTCACAATTAAATCACACAGATCACTGTAAATACATTTGTAATAACCTATGGAAGAAAAGAAAAAAGTATTTAGCAGAAATTAACTTTGTTAATCTGTCAATAGTTCATATACTTAAAGACTAAAACAAACTATAATCCATTAGTCTTAGAAATAGAATTTAAAAAGGAATACATGTTCTACAATTATTTACAGATCTTTTTTTTCTTAAGAAACACATCAGTATGGCTTTTTGCATAAAAGAAGTAATACATTATTCTCCTTTGTAGTTACACTGCCATAATCTGAAGCTGTTTTTTTTTTTTTAATATCCAGGATTTTACTAACTAAGAAATATATTAGAGAGCAATCAGGAACTTTAGGAGGAAACCTCAAAAAACATCAACCACTTCAAACTGCAGATTCTCTCTCAGCTTTTACTTTTCTCATCTGCACATAAAAGATATACTGGATTCCATCTGAAAGTGAAGAACTAGGTGACTATCAGGATCAAAATGGAAGATCACTTTTTCACCTCTTATAATTCATGGATATCAAAATGTACTTACTCTCACTGACTTACACAAATTCAAAAGATGACTTTGCCTTCCTCCTTCACAGCAGCAGCAGTTACGTACTACACTACCTATGTCAGTCGTTTATTAGCATTGTAACAGCAGAATGGAAAAACTGAACTCAAAGATTCTGGATCATTTTACCTTGCCATTCAGAGAAGTATGCAGTTTAGTTAAAGGACCTTTGGTGTCTTCTGGTAATTTACCTAAAATCTTGGTCCGGACCTTTATGAGATAAGAATGGAAATAATCCATAATATTAATTACCATTTCAGCTGTAAGCATATTTAAACAGAAGACAAATATTAAATAAACATCACCAATCTACTTGAGACTGTTAAAAAGGAACTGTTATCTGTGTACCTCACTTGTGATTGCAGAATAATTTTCTGTTGTCATCATTGAATCGGACGCTAGGAAGTTGAAAATAAGATTTGTAATGTCCGTACAGACGGTCTTCAACAGGTGTTTGGCAAGGTTAGCCTGAGTGTCATCTGTTAAAAGAAGTAAGTGATTATAAGTAACTTATTATAGTTATCTGATGCCTATGACAGCTAGCACAGCACTTCCTAAAACGTGGACTCGATCAACCATGAGTAGTATGAGATTGGATAAATGAAGCTAACATCTCTGATTTTCAGCTGCTTATGGAACACTCTTCAGTGAAAAATGCGAGCTCTCAGATCTATAAGCACATTTTAAAGCACTGTTAGTACTTTGAAGGTGTATCTGTATAACCAGTAAACTAGTCCCTGTACAATCCTCCTGAACCACTAATGATGGTAGCCACTGCTATCCATCAACAAGTAAAAACCATGTAAAAGAAAAGTCTACAGGAAAAGCCGTTAAACAGAATAGCAGGCACATGACTTAAGACTGAAACAGTAGAATTTTAGAAAAAAAGAGGCCACAGAACACATGTACAAGAACAGGGGCCAACGGGAAATAATCCATTTTATTCCTAAACACAGGAATACTGGGGTTCATGGCTAGTGTTTCCTTTTGTTATAAGTTTTGTGTGGGGCAAGTTCTAGAAGAAAGTTGAATAGAGCAGAGAATCTTGGAAATGTCTACAATATTTTACTAATGCTATTTTTCTGTCACAAAATACAGGTAGCTAAGGAAGACACCTTATAAAGTAACCCACTGCAAAATGAATCTACCTATTGTTGAAAAACTACACTCGAGGCACAGCTACTTTCAGCTTCAAATTTAAAAGAGGTTTTAACAGGGGTTTCTTAGAATCAGGCAGCTTTCAATTCTTTTCATTAGTGGCACAGGTGACAGAATGAAGTAAGCTTATTAATTTTTTTCTTTTCTTTTTCTTTTTATTTTTTTCCCAGACAATCAAAACTGGGAAGCGATGCAAACACTTTGGAAGGAAGGACAAGAAACCACAATTATCTTGAAATAAAGAGAATGTATTTTAGTAAGTGTGTAAAGCAATGCAATCCAGCATAAGGTCAGCATTAGACAGTGTAAACATATCTCTAAGTTTTTCCTTTTTAAACTGTTGCTCCTCTTTGACCTTGAATGTAGATTCAGGAATAAATTCAACATCCTTGAAGGACAATATTATTTTTTTAACATAGATATTTATTGTACCTGTGAAATGCCTTGTTCCCTTTTCAAATAACCGGATGTTGTTGTACATGTTCGAGAATTCCTCCTGCAAGTCCTTCATAGTCTGTCTTCTGCTAGCTCCAGAGGAAGATGTTGAAGACGTAAAAACAGAACGCACAACTTCCTGGTAAGTTTTTGTTAAAGGTCTTAGAACAGGGAAGAAGAAAGGACAAAAAGGGAACATTAGCATTTCCAAATATATCACCAATAAAGCAACCTACCCCATTATACAGTAAATGAACGGAACATGAATGCCACAGAATGGTGAGATAAATAAAAAGCAAATAATTTAAATAATAAAAAAGCACTAGGAAATTAAAACGTACTTCTTAATTGCAGAAGTACTATTAGTTACAGTACACATGGTACGTAAGTGCTTGCCAAGGTTTTAATTCGTAACAACTCCTAAATGGCAACAAGATGAAATATACAAAAGCCTTTCGGAAGCAATGCTATTCACAAACTCCTTCAGGGGACTGTGGACAAATTTCAGATCAATGAGAGCTATAAGAGCACAAGACTTAAGTTGCATTAAAATAGCAGAGGCCCTTCTAAAGATGCAGTTACGATTGCACTCCAAGTTTATTCAAGCTTGGGCTGTTACAGTCCTATCATGTCCTTTTTGCCCTCAACACGCACATTCACATCCTTGTCTTGTATGGGACATCTTTTAAAAGAAGTTATTAATCTTTGCTTAGATCAGTTTGCTGACCTAGCTCACTACTCAGTTCATACAGGTACCAGCGGAGCCGCACAAGACAGAGAACATGGAATATACACCAAGGGCCGTACAGAATATGGGATTGGTGAAACCTCGACGGAGATCAGTGTAAGGGGGTGCAAATACACCCATGAACCTGAAAATAGGCCTGCTGACAAAGCACACAGAAGCACCTACTACTAAGCAGAAGCATTATTTCTCATTACTGTGTCAGCATGGTTTTCTAATACATACACAAGTATGAAATACAGAGTTGTACAGAAAAATAATATTGTGGTTCACTTCCATCAGCCAAACATTTTTTTCTAAGCAAGAAAACAAGCTGAAGATAAGATTAATCTGAAGTGAATCACAGACTTTCTAACTCCAGTTGAATTACTGAAATTACCTTATTAGATGTTCAGCAAGTTCTGTAATAAGCTCTTCAGGGCAATCCTGCATGTGGGTCTTTAAAACATCCTGAATTTCCTCTCGTGACATGAAAGGGAACTCCGGTTGCTTATTCCGACCTGTAGTGGCCATGAGCAACATTCATGAAGAAAACATATTTAGTTTTGTTGCAGTTACTCTGTGGCATGAGACATTGAAATGCCTCTGAGTCCAAACCTTCACAGAAGAAATGTACCACCAACAATGCAAAAAAAGGGATGACTACCCATGACAGTTAAATTTTACACATATGAAAAACTGACAGAATTTCTCTTTTGATCACATCAAAGTTATTTTCTGTAACAGACAAGTTAAGTAGTACATGAGGATATGCATTTTTGGTGAGAGATTTCAAACTGCCTGGCCTATCCATTAGTTTCGAAACTATGTCACCACGACAAAACAATTTTTTTAAAATACCAAAACTGAACATAATGTTCCTAATTGAAAGACTTTACAAAGTTGTTGGGTTTTTTTTAAACCCCATTTAACAAGGCACACGATCATGTAACAGAGAGTATCCTAAACTTGAGGTTACAGCATAAAATTTGAGACAGGATAAACCAGACAAGAAGTTCCAGTAACAAAATCAACTTACGTGCTGCTTGTAAAGGCAAACAAATGAGTGCATCTGTATTTTGGTTTTGGGCAAAATACAAAGTTTGTCTGCATGCGGCAGAACTTAGTTTTTATATATAAGAATGGCATCAAGACGATGACAGGGAACCAGAAAAGGACAGGCATTCCACGTTCCAAATGCAGCACAGAACGGGTTTATTCTGCACATAAGGTAACTGTATGAATGATGTTCCTAGTTGCGGCACAGTAGCAGTGAACAACATATAAGGCTATATAAACAGGTGGAAAGGGAGCTTAAATCAGGTTTTGAAAGGGTCTTATTTATACTTGAATGGTTACATCTGAATTTATCTGGGGATTTTGGTTCAACCTATTTATTACAATAGAGCAATAGAAAGAGCAACAATTGTAAAACATGAAAGGCTACACCAAAAAAAGGTGATTTAACACTGTTTTACACAGTAACTGAGCAGTCTTGAAAAATAATTTTATACGTGAATTACAGTACTTTATGACAGTAGTATCATACAAAATTAAGATGCAGTACTTCACAGCTTCAAATATGTTTAAAAGTATTTTTCAGTCAGTATTGGAATCCCAGATACTACAGAATCATAGAATAGTTAGTGTTGGAAGAGACCTTCAAAGGTCATCAAGTCCAACCCTCCTGCAAGGAGCAGGGACATCTTCAACTAGAAGTACACATTTCTGGTACTCCATCGAATAAAAGAAATAACACGTGATTATGATTGCTTCATTTTCAATCGGTTTGCTAAAAGTCTAACAATGCAAGCAGGAAGCCACCCATGCTCCTTCTCCTAACAAAGGTAGTGAAACAGGCACCAATAGGGAGCGATTCAAACTCATCCTGTAATACGCATCTAAACTAAGTGAGACAGAATAGGCCTTCAAAGTACCTACTTTCCTCCATTACACAATCAATAGTTACAAAGGTAGCTAGCTCATATGTAGAAGTCTCAGTTAAGCAATCTTATTTAAAATAGTAAAATTTCATTTAGAGTGTATATTTTATCCTTATGAGGAAAAACATCTGAGAACCGTTCGTTGCTATGATTTCTTAATTCAAGCTAATTAAGCTTTGGAACTTGATGAGAACATCTCTATTTATCATATGCTACACAGCAGGTGCTAAGAAACCAACTATAATATGTATCCTGAAATCTAAGACATTTTCTACATAAAATCAAATTTATAAAAACCCACCTGCTTTAATTTTTTTTACTTAAATTTCTTTTTAGAAGACTAAGTTATACTATTCAGTGAATACAGTATGTCCATTTCATTTAGATAGCAAGATCATATCCATTGATACAATTCTAATGGAATAGGATTCTCAAATTCTTTTACGTTCTACCTGACCTTGTGAATACACTGGGGAAAAACAGAGATGTGGAAAAGTAAGTTACAAAAACTTGTCAGTATGAGTACGTAGTGCCCAAATAAAATGACAAACCTGTGCTAGTTGCTTGTGACTCTTCATCGCTGTCAGCATCCTTTCTTCCTTTCTTCTTGGTTTTCTTGATCTTGATCTCTCTAGCATAACCACCTCCTCCTCCTCTTACACTTCCACTGCCCTCTGGTGGACAATTATTTGGTTAGGATACAGTAAAGTTCTAGCACTTAAAAAGTTTACAATATTGTGGTAATTTATCTGCATAACTTGTTAATGTGGAATTAAAAAAAACCCACAAAACCTGATGCTAAACGTAACCTACAATACATATTCCAGAATTGTAGGGCCAGAAGTTTTATTCTTAAGAAAAAAAAAAAAGCAACTGAGCCAAAGCTTTGTTTAAGCTAATGTCATTATTAATACACACAAATACTAATCATATCAAATGTACATTTCATTAAAAAACGGCAGTATCTTTTTTCATCTGAAAATAGATGAAATACCAGTATCCATAACATAACAGGAGATTTTCTGTTGGCTGAAAATAGCATCTTCGTATGTATTTAGCATTTTTATTCAGTGATGCTGAATAACTAAGCTACTAAAAAATATCCCAGATAATGTAATTTTGTTAACTTTCAGAGAAAGAATCCTATGTACTAAGCATTTATCCAAAATATTATTGGAAGTGTGCATTCAATTAACTACAACACTAATTCTTCTTTGACCTTTAGTATACAAAGCAACGAGATGTCCTAATTCAGACAAAAATAACAAATTATTTAGTTTAAAGGTCCCATAATCGATGTATCCACACTGCAGACAGGATCTCAACTTGCAATACACTCCCTTTCCACAAGGTAAACTGCTCTGCTGTTTGCTCCCTTTATCACAGCTTGTTCCTTTCTTTTTTTCACTTGAAATAAATTTAAACTCCAGAATAATTGGTTCTATGCAGGCACTAAGTCTTGAGAAAGTAGTTATTTTTAAATTTAAATATAAGGTCCAAGATTTCAAGTAGCTGTATTATGTAACAGTAATATCATGTAAGAAAAGGAAACACAAAGACAAGATGCTACTACTTCACAAAGCTAACTGCATCTGTTATGCGGTATAGATGGATTTTTAAGCATTTCTTTGCAGGAACAGCAAACTAGTTCAGTTGCAGCCATCAGTGGATGGTGTACCTGTGAGACTCTCTCAGTTTTTGACCTCTCAAAAAAAAAAAAAAAAAAAGAAGAAAAAAAGTTTGTGTTTTCCACAAGCTTATGTGACTGCATTCAGCTGAGCAGATACAAGCTGTTTGTCAACTGTGCAACATACCAGTTATTCTGGAAACAAGCTCCTTCATTCTGTATTCCACTTTATAGCCATACAGAAAGAGCTGCAATCTGCAGTCAAGATCTTATCCACAGAGAGATGAAGTAGGAGAGACCACTGCCAGACAAGCCATATTTTGTGAAAATAGGATACATGGACTGTAACGTATAGAAAGGATTACAATAGTACCTGCCTCTACAGATAACTGTTTGTATCTTGTTTGACCGTTGCAAATGGTATTGTAAATAGAGAACACAGAATTGACCTTGAAAATTTTCATTTATCTAACACATGGCAGAATCCCTATTTGTAACAACCTGCATTAACACCTCACCACGTCAGGTTACACTTAAACAGTAGACATTGACACAGTCACGCACAGATCTTAAGACAGGCAATGTGACATTGGCCACACTCTGCCACTACGCAATAACAATATCTAATCCTTAAACCATGATGTTGATTGTTTTAAGGTCATACACCTAACAGTCCATAAAAAAAAAAAAAAAAAAAATCACTTCAGGGTAGTGCTTGCTGATGGTGAAGCACACATCACCTGTGGACACGAATGTGTAGCACATGCTCAGTAGAGGCTCACTCCTCAGAGGGTTGGAAAGTGAACTTATTCTATTTATGAAAGTTCCATTAAAGTTCAAGCTTCTCTGCTTTAGCTCTAAACTAGAAAAATCTGCTGTCTTCTGTGGCAAGAATAAGTTTAGATTCCATGCCAACTCAGTGATGGCCTTTTTAAGAGCAGAATATAATGTTTTATTTTTCAGATTAGTATATTCAATTAAGCTAGGCTAGATGCATCAGTGCCCTAATTCTGTTACTTTCAGTAGCACATGAAACTCTGCATGTGAGTTCAACACAGACTGCTCAGCTGTGCTGTAGCAACACAATAGCCACATAAAGTTTTTGGGACGGAAAATACAGTCTTTAGTCTGAATAATGTTTTAAAAACCAGAAAGATTTGAAAGGGTTAAACCCATGCAATTTTATTCTTCCTCTGATTAAGCTCTATTCCAAACAGCCACAGAAATGGAGTAAAGTTTGTGACTAATTTAACCCAGAATATACCTTAAAGTAAACTGTGTGAATCTTCAAATAACTGTTATGTGTGCAAACAACAGAAAATTGTCTGCCATGGGATTCTCAGAAAAGATGTACAATATCCTCCAAAAAGCCCCCATCTTAATACCTCATTTCTCAATTTAGACACAGTGATTTTGGAAGTAACTTCTCAAGACTATGAAGAAATATTTTCATTTTCTTAGATCCCTAAAAAGTGAGGAGTCAGAGTGCATCTATACTGTGTAATAAAAAATGGTACAGAGGCCCTTGAGCTAATACTGGTTTGGTCAGTCCTCACTGCACAACTCAATCTTACGTGACCATACCACACGCATTAATAAACCACCATGGACTCCTTGCTTCTAAAGCCAGTCGTCTTGTGTTGGACTAACTCAAGATATCTTTACGGTACTTCGTCTGCACTTCTATATCTGAAATTAGTCCTCATGGACATAGCTCAGGTATATCTACACCTACAGTACAATGACAAGAAGTGGATGGATTATTTCTTAAGGAATATTTCAGCAATGAACTGGAGGCAAGTAATGGACTACAAAATACAGTAACTTTATATTTGAACATTTCCAAAGTTAAACAATCCTTTTTTTTTTTTTTGGCTTAAGCTAAATATTGATGACTTACCTGTTGCTTTCTTTCTTCTTTCATCCTTTTTGTCTTTTTTATTAGCATATGAATTCTCTAAAGCAGAAGCCTGTTTTAAATCTTCTTCAGTGATTAAATTAACAGGGTTATTTTTCATTTCCTAAAATGAAGAACATGCACTTAGTAGCAAAAAGATACACACAGCAACAAAAGATAAATACAGAAACATTTAAGCCATTTGGCCATTTTAAAGCATACTCATCTAACACCGTATTTTCCAAGTGCAACACATGAAGAGACATTTATTTCTCTCTTGAAAATTCAGCATCTGATCATACTGTTAGTGTGATGGTGCTCCCTGACTGCAACCGAATATACATAAAATTACACCGATCACATATACAAACCATTTCTTCATTTTTGCCCTTCTTCTCAAGTTGAATTTCAGATGAGATGTAAAGAGATGGTAACAGCAAATAGAAAGTCACATAAACTGTACTCCAGCGCTCAACGTATATTGCATCTTCATCAATAAAAAAAAATTTGTACCTTTTCAGCCTTCTGTTGCATCATATCAGAAAACAGATCAGCACAGCTGCTTAGAAATTTCTCACTGACCACAATGGTGTCACTGAAGACTAAACCTGAAGAATTTTTGTTTAAAGATCGCATCACTTGCTGAAGCAAAATCCCAACATCTTCTACTGACAACGAACTGGGCAGAAGAGTCTAGGGTAAAGAAAAATCAAAATCATTTACACACAATAATGTGTTCTAGAATGGACAGATATACTCGTATGTAGATAAATAGAATCCACAGACATCAGACATCCCATTTGACATCTGTTAACTACTTAGAATGTATTGCACTTTCAAAATTAAACTAGTGATTTAAGAATAAACACTTTTAAATCTTCTAACATCCCAAATTAACATTGCTCTAGAATATGTATTACCTCTGGGAAAATGCAACTTCTTCGAAATGCTGCTCAACAGATACAGAGTAACACCAAACACAAAACAACAGCAGGCCTCCTTAATGACAAAGTAGTGCTCTAAGGCCTAAAACAGATTTAGGCAGGCCAAAATGGCTAATATCCCTCTGCTTACTGAAACTGCCACAAGAATCATAGAATCATAGAATGGTTAGGGTTGGAAGGGACCTTCAAAGGTCATCTAGTCCAACCCCCCTGCAACAAGCAGGGACATCCCCAACTAGATCAGGTTGCTCAGAGCCTCATCCAGCCTGGCCTTGAACGTTTCCGGGGATGGGGCATCCACCACCTCTCTGGACAACCTGTTCCAGTGTTCTACAACTCGCATTGTAAAAAATTTTTTCCTAATATCCAATCTAAATCTACCTTCCTCTATTTTAAGACCATTACCCCTCGTCCTATTGCAACAGGCCCTACTGAACAGCCTTTCCCCATCTTTCTTGTAGGCCCCCTTGAGGTACTGGAAGACCGCTATTAGGTCTCCCCGAAGCCTCCTCTTCTGCAGGCTGAACAGCCCCAACTCTCTCAGCCTGTCTTCATAGGAAAGATGCTCCAGCCCTCTGATCATCTTCGTGGACCTCCTCTGGACCTTCTCCAACTGGTCATTGTCCTTCTTATGTTGGGGGCTCCAGAACTGGACACAGTACTACAGGCTGGGTCTCACCAGGGTAGAGTAGAGGGAGAGAATCACCTCCCTCGACCTGCTGGCCATGCTCCTCTTGATGCAGCCCAGGATGCGCTTGGCCTTCTGGGCCACAAGGGCGCATTGCCAGCTCATATTGAGCTTCTCGTCCACCAGCACTCCCAAGTCCTTCTCCTCAGGGCTGCTCTCAATCCATTCCCCGCCCAGCCTGTATTTGTGCCTGGGACTGCCACGACCCAGGTGCAGGACCTTGCACTTAGCCTGGCTGAACTTCATGAGGTTGGCACGGGCCCACCTCTCCAGCCTGTCAAAGTCCCTCTGGATGGCATCCCTCCCTTCCAGCACCACACGTGTCGACAGCACCACACAGCTTGGTGTCATTGGCGAACTTGCTGAGGGTGCACTCTATCCCACTGTCCATGTCGCCGACAAATATGTTGAACAGGGTTGGGCCCAAAAGAGCTCAGTTTAAACTTTTTTCCCCCCAAAGCCCCCATAGAAATACATTGCTCTCTAGCAGAACACATTAGCACTACTTTTTAAATGAAAGTCAGTACTAGGTACCTGTCAACTGAATACTGGCATGTCCTTCCCATGTTTTTGTTCGGACTAAGTTAAGGGCAAATAGCGCCTTTCCGCTTGCTATTTTATTTAAACTGAATATTCTTCTTTGACAATATGGAATTTTCATTATACGTACATATACAACTACAATACGTAGTTTCAATAAATTACCATTTGACACAAAAATAAGACAGAATAAATAAAACCAGCAACTGAAAGGATTGCTTACTGCTACGTCTATCCAGTTTCCCGAGCTGATGGCTTCCTCTACGGAGGCTTCAACTTGATCCACAATTTCTTGACCAACACAAGCTGCTCTCAGAAATAAGAGTTGTGTGGACTTGTATCTTTTTTTAATGTAGCCTGTTGGGTCGGGGATGCCAAGTCTGTACAATGCATCAAATTCTAGAAAATAGTTAGATGTCTGTTACATTTAAGTACCTTCATATACATACAGGATCTTATGTAGTAATATTTTTTTAAAGCAGGAAAAAAAGAATTACATATAGTTTTCATATAAGTAAATACAGCCTCAAGCTGATGCTGACCTAAAACTTAGTTCTGTACAAGCCACACCTAAACATAGTAATAGAAATACAAAGATTAAATCACAGACATGACTTTGGTCTGAGTTTTGGAAAAAAAAAAAAAAATCAGATTCTTAGATCATTAAATTTATCTTTGCAATGATATCTTTCCAAAGTATTCTAATACAACATGAACAATATTTACAATATATACAACATCAAAATGTTTTGTTCTCAAAAGTTACTCCAATTTACTCCTAGAATTGTGCAATGCCTCACAAGCAAAGCATTTCAGTTATTCGGCAGTTTTTACTTAAGACATTCTGAAAACATTCAAAGACTTTGACAGATACTCTGTCAAGTGTACGGAAACACTTAATAACTCTTAACACTCCGTTAAGTTAACACTTAACACTCTATCAAGTGTTACAGAAACACTTAATACTACTACACTAAATTATGCTGAACCTTTTCAAACTTCCAAGACTAACTGTTACTTAGGGACTGGCCCTTTGGGACCATATGGGTACATTCCTCTATTTATTCAGGTCCGCGTTTTCCCACAGCTCCTGTTTTAAAACATCATCATCCAGCATCACTCAGCTTTAAGTCTGACAGACTTATTTGGATTCAAATCAGAACACTAGTGCTACCCACTCCAGTTCTACAAATTTTATTTTGGGAAAGGTTCTTCCTGTGCACTGCACGCTTAGCTATCTGGACTATTAACAGCTGAAGTTTGGTGGTAATCTGGACACCTGGACTGAAACTCCAACCATGTGGGTCAAACATGATCATCTGAAAAGCCCACAATTAGCAGTCTAAGAAATGTTTTCAGAACAGTAACAAAAGTAGCACTTGTAACTCTGTCTGTGAGAAATAAAGTCACTGTTCAGCAATACGGTTCTCCCTGTGGAAATACGGTTCCTTAAGACAAAGCAACACACATCGTTATAAGCAAGATGGTTTTTTAACACAGGAGTATCAACTACTGTATTACTTTCCACTTATTCTTGTGAGGCTTCATTCTAGACACTAGCTATATTAGGATAAGACCAATTATACTAGTTTTATAAAGATATTTTATCTATGACAATAAAGATTAATTACCTAAGTAACCATTCTGCTTGAAAAAGGAATCCACCCAGTTGCTCTGTGTTCTTGCATAAATGTCTGGAACAAACACAGCTTTATCCTGTCTCCCACCAACCACAGTGCCTTTTAGACGACCACTGTTAACAAGTTCTTCTAGTAGAGCTATAAGAAGAAAATACATTAAGTGACATTTTCCACTTTGATATATCCATTGACCAAAACATAGAAATTATCTTCCCTGTTTTGTTTCTTTTTTTCTCACCCATTAGTTGTTTTTCTTTTTACTATCAATTGAAAGAAACTGAAGACCAAACTACAAGTTCTTGTTCTAATGAAACATTTCTAAGTTCTATCCATTATTTTTAACACTTATGAGAATGTCTTGATAAAAGCTCTGGAAGTCATACAATGTTTCAAAATAGTGAGTCACAACGGTAGGATCAAAACACTTTTTATTGAGCATACACCTAGACAGTTTAGAACTCTTAATTTAGAAAATGTAGTCATAAAAGAATCTTTCTCTGGCCAGACAATAAACTATACGAGCATTTTATTAATAATGTTCTCCTTGAATTCACTTGCATGCTTGCATGATAACCAAGATGGAAAAAGGAGAGATTCGAACACACTAAAATGACATGAAAAATTGCGACCTAAACCACATAAATGTGAGCACTGCCCACTGGTGATTGTCTTCATGGTTTACAACATTCACAGTGTTGTTGCTAATAATAATGCACAAATATTGCTGACAAAGAACATATTGGTAACTGGTAGTACCAAAGTACTAAGACCTTCTTGATGCTAAGTAAGGTATATTCAGTCCATTAAAGGTGCACAGGAGTATCTGGTTTGCCTTCTATGTTCTCCTTTTGCCTTTTCATAAGTCACTAGATATACTAAAAAAATCAGTGACATAACTACCAAGCTCTGCTGATTTCTACAGCTCTGTTTGACAGCCTTTTTACCTTCCATTTGTGTTGATTTCTATTTCATTAAAAGACAGATTTTACCCTGGAACTGAACATCAAATGACATCACATGGTATGGCTCCTTCCTCACTAAATACAAGTAGCAGTCAACATTTCAACATGGTTAGTACAGCATATGGAGGTTTAGCTCAGCTACACAGAAAAATCTGGTTCCAGAAGAAACACTACATTTTAAATAATAAATTTTTTTTTGTCAGATATGCCTACAGTGTAGATAAATCTCTATAAGCTAGCAGCTATTGAACATGACTGCCACTAACAAAGCTGAACCATAGTTACACTGAAAAAATGTAGAAGAAAGAAACTGATTTAAACAAGATATAGTTTTATGTAATCTAAGAAAAAAACTAGAAATCATGTTCTGCCATGGCTCAGTTACCTTGTATAAAATGGAGCTTTCTGAAAATCAAATTAGATTTTTACACTAATAGTTTAGTTACACTAGAAAATAAGAGTCATTGTGCTTACTCTATGTAAACAATTGTCAGACAATACAGTTTGCAATCTCAACTTGTTTTTATTCAAGGTTTTTGGGAAAAGGAATAAGACTTTTATAGGTATTTCAAATAATTTTGTGGAGCACTAGCAATAAATCAGAGTCTCTGTAGAGAAAGGGGGAGAAATGAAGATGCCAATTAATCTTTCTATATTATTGCAAGCGCTAGTTCTAAAACTCCAGGGCAGGGAAGGTGCTTTCATAGGAGATTTCACAGCCCCTACTACAATTACGCCTAATGCCATCTTTTGTTTTAAAAGAAAACAACAGGACCTTTGCAGAACTACTGTAATCTGACACGTATTTTTAAAGCTGATTGACTAGTTTGTAGTGTCTTATCAGGTCTCTGTCAAAGTCTGTTAAAAACAATACGCATCACTCCATGCCTGTCCTACATCAGCAACACAATATTCAGAAATTACAAACATCTGTGCTTTTACTATGCTTTGTACTTAGTGTTTTAACTTAAACAGTTTCTCATTTCTAAAATTATTTATTTTCTATCGTAAATTCATGTCAGCTTAACATGAATAGCAGCACAACAACGCGACAGAACCAAAGATTACTGTTTATCTTGTCTAACACTAAGTGTTCATTAAATAATAAGCTGTTCATAAATTATACAAACATTACACCAAACTTACGTTTCTTTCTGGAAAAGACATAAAACGGACAAAGATCACTTTAAAACACATCGCTAATAATGATAAACATAAAAAGCGCAGAGTATAATTAACATAATTTACAAGATATTTCTCAAGTTTCCAGCATTTGTGGAATTGAAATGGTATCTCAGAAAACAGACAGAATAAAATCAAATGTGCACTGGCAGTGAGTAAAAAGCTCCTTGAAACTCATGAAACTACAGAGGAAATGAAATACAGTAAGATAAACTAAAGAAAAAGATTAACAAACTCAGTAAAAAAAAAAACAAACAAGAAAAATAAAGTACTAAGTACACTTAGTCATCATGATGATTACTGGTGACAGGAAAATACTAGAACTTCAATTCACATTAACACTGTACATGAGCAATTCATTACGAGGTACTTGCAGGACCTGCTTGAAAAAGACTGTAACCGCACACCGAAATTTGTTGGGTACTGCAACATTACTATATCGCAGTTCAGCAGATTTTCCTTTTAATCTATGAATACCTAGACAGCACATTCCAAAAAAAAAGAGGAAGTTTTAAATTGATTATGTGAAAGTAGAGTGTTTATGTGATCTTATTTAAATGCTAAGATTTTCATTTTTAATGAACAAGCTTTTCGCAAAGAACAAGAAGGTAAGCAGAGGGATACTACAGTGCAGCTAAAGCGTGCAATGCCCTGGAGGCAAGAAGACCCAATCAAATAAAAGAGAAATATTAACTTTAATGAGATGAGACAGAAAAACAGTAAAGGATTCCAAAGACCACCAGCACTTGGTCAACCAGCATACAAGACTAATGATGCTTGAAGCAGCATTTTGTACAGATGGCAGGAGATTGCTGGTAGTCAAAAAAAAGCTGCAACAGTAGAAGTGAGAAAGAATTAAGCCCTACCTAAAAGTTTCAGCAGTTGGCTAGGAAATCTTTATAAATTTCTATTTTAAAAAGAAACTGCGGAAAATAAAAGCAAACAGTTTAAGGATGTGCTTTATCTCTCAGCATATAAAGACATTTAACGAAGAGCATAACAAAAGCTCTGCCTCTGCTATCACAGAGGAAAGTCAATAAATAAAATCCAGAGCAGTTAATGCCATTTGACTACATAAAATCTGTCCCCTTTTGTGTGCTCCACTGATAAAACTCCCAGTAGCTAAGGGCAAATAACAGAACAGATGACAAAATGAATACTGTACTTGCACCGTTCTGCCCCCACAGGCATTTCATCAGCATACGCTTTCATTGCTTTAGATACAGAGAACATCTCTTCAGTTACGGATAGCACAAAAAGTTTAACACTTTTTACACTAGAGAGTAACATATTGTTCTTTATTCCAGAACTAAGTCTATATACTAAAATGCTTCTTTGAAAACACACTTCTAGTAATGAAGAATCTATGAATTAACTAACAAAAATACAAGAGTCTGAATGAAACTCACAGTAAAGTAAATGTTCTTGAAATCCGTATCGAGTGATCAAGTTACTTACAGGAGTAGGCCTTGGAAAAAAGGAAAACAAAACAACAAAGTTAATGACCTGAAATTGATGTGTAGAATCTAGAAATAAGAGGTTACTCCAGATGGACAAAATTAGTTACTATCTTAGCCTCAGGGTGCTACACTGATGTTTAACACAGTTTACAAGGTTTTAATTTTTAATTACTATGAAGTTATATCTTATAACAAAGCTACAATAATTACCGTAAGGAAACTTTTGCTGTCCCAAGTTTTCCTCTTCATACAAATTAACACAGAAGATTATTAATTTAATAAGAAAAAGTTCTCTACAATCACATGCAGTGAGTGGGTAGACATCAATATGTAATTGACTGGGGAGCAGTGGAATGACAATAAGGATAGATACTCATCAAACAAACAGAAGAACCACTGATAAATGTCTTCTCCAGTTGAAAAATATAAGTATGTTGTATACTCTCATACTTTCTCTGTTCTCCTTCAAAAGGAGGTCCCCATTTCAAAAAAGTCAGTCTGATATAACTAAATATTTTACCCCAGGAACCAAACTACACTTAAAGAAAGCTATCCATAGGGTTTTTTTTTCTTTTTTCTTTTTCAATCACAAGTGGATTTCGTCTATAAAGTCCTATAGTAAAAAATATTTTACTATCTGGTTGCAGGTGTTGCAACTTACCGAGTAATTGCAGTGAAGAGACCACGAATGCGTGCTCGATGCCGGGACACAAAGGCTTCTGTAAAAATCACCCCACGGTTTTCCTGGTCTAGTTGTCCATGAATAATTCTACCCAAACGCCTGGATAACACCTGTAAATAGAAGCTGAGGTGACTGCTAAAAATGTATATCAACGACGCTGAACAAAAATTAATAAATAAATATGTATTAACAGATCAGCAATTTAGTTTTGCTAAGATGGACAAAATATTAAGAAATAAGGACTACAAGTGGAAATTATTACTTAGGGGTATTGAGAATGAGTCTTATTACATGTAAGTTGCTGCCACTAGGGCCCACAGTCCAAACTTCAGGGAATTCAGCTTTCCTATCAGTGTCCTCTTCTATCAGATATATGTGTATCTAATGATGAAAGAAAACTTTGCAAAAGAAATAAGTATGGTTTGGAAATGCACAATGAAAACTAAGATTTAACCTCTGTATTAATTTCGTATAAAACAGTGGCAGAGGAATTCACTATCCATTTTTTTCAAACAGTCAAGACAAAAATTAGCAACCATAAACGCAAAAGAAAGAGGTGCCAACAGTTTATAAATGTGCATCCTTGCAAAGTGAACTAAATCCAGGAAATATTGCCCAGAAAACAAAGAGAAACTATGTAATAATTTTCATATGTTAGAAATGTTTTTGTAGAAGCTGATCATGCAAAAAATATTAAGAGGAAATCTGTTCATAAATTGAGAGTCCACAAGGTTGTCTGTGGTGCTCAACATGACTGTTCACCTAACACAACCCACAGGATTACCCTTTGAAAAAAATACCTTCCAAACAAAATCCAACCTTGATGGAAAGTCAACAATGGTAAGAGAATTCTCCCTTATCCTAACACTATAATAGTCACTAACAAAGGTAAATAGTTTTTCGTTTCTACTTGGAATGTCTGGCTTCAGCTTCTAGAAACAAACATTTATTTTACCTTTTCTGAATAAACCGAAAGGTCTCTACCACTGTATTTCTACTTCCTGGGTAGCTACTGAGACTGATTAAATTACCCCTACATTTTCTCTCTAATATTTCAAACAAAGCCATTTTCAGATCTTCCACTAATCTAACCTCTTCCTAACATTCCTAATCCTAATCTGTTCCTAACAGTCATAAAGATACTGAAGAAATTTTGCCCAAAAGTAAAAAGGAAAATATCAACCTCAATCTGTGAACAACTGTTACACTAAAACTTGTATTTATCTAGTACTTTTCTGGTTAGAATGACAAACAGCTCATCATCACTAAGCCATGGATATTGCAAAGATGACAAAAGAAGGTGAATACAATCAATTCTACATTTGCTAGGTTGGTGGCTTGCATCACCTGTATTAGAAAGTCTCCTGGGAGGTCGTATGCCTTGCAGAGTTCCGATATTGTCACCTGGCCAGTTTCCTGTAGTTTATCATTTATTTCTTCTGCTAATTGATCCAGGTAACTCCTTGTTTAAAAACAAGAAAAAAAAATCCCAACACATTAACTGTGAAATTCAAGGTCAACCTGTCAGCCACATGCTGAGTTATTAATTGATCTGGCACTATACCTCTTCCTGTTGAATCTTTGCAAAAATAAACTGAAAGTTAAGAATTATGTTAGTGAAAATGTGAGTTCTTCGTAAAAGGTTGCTAACCAGGGAGCTAGTATTAAAATTGGCCATTTATCTGCTTGTTTGGAACTTTCAAAAAGCAGGAAAAGGAAAACATATGTCAATGAGACTTAGAAAAAAGGCTTTAGTGAGCAAGATAGGTCTTAGTTATTATTTCAAGAGAACCAGGAATTTCACATTCTTTGCCAAGAATAAATCCTGCAGTGCAGTCAATAATAGAGACAACTCCATAAGGGTATTACTTCGGTGGCTGTTAATGTGCTGAATGCCATGAAATAACTTGCTCATACCTCTTAGGCTTGTGAGGTAAAGCAAGAGGTGGGAAAAAATGAGAAGGTTTGGCAACAGCTGAGGCAGACAGCAAAGCCACAGAACAAGTGAGATCTGGCAGCTGTACACAAAGATACTGCGTAACAAATGAAGCCTCTTAAGCGCAGGGTACTGGGCAGAGAAATGCAGTAATGCCTTTGCTCCATGGATTCACTGGATGCTCTCCTGAGACAGGCCTCACTCACCATTTGGAAAAGAAGCACTCATCACCACTAAGCAGCCCTAGTAGCAGTCAAGAAAAATGTATTTCACTTCAGAAGCAAAAAAGGCTGGCCATCGCTTTTAGTCTGCATTTTCAAAATAAAAGAGATGTGAATTATACATATTGCTCCTGAAAGTACTCACTCATTTATAAGCTGTCCCAGTACAAGTTGAATAGTTTTTTCAGATTTAACGATGTCATTAGCTCTATTTTCAATATGCAGAAGGTCCACATTTATTACCTAAAAAAACCCAGCAAAACCTCTTATCAGAACTTTAAATTGAAAATCATTCTCAAACATTGAGATATTATACTTACACATTCCTATGTCTTGAGGAAATCTCCTTTTATTTTTTTCTGCTATTGCACACATATGCAGTTAATCTATGATTTGGAATAAAGCAGTAATGCTTCAGGGGGGGAAAAGCTCTTTTTGCATCTATGATAAGGTTAAAAGAAACCTATATAATTAAAAATTCCAGAAAGCTATGAACAGAAAATACTAAATTGTCTTTCAGAAACGTTTTCCCGATTCCAAGCAATTTTACTCAAGCCAGAAGGGAAAATTAGTCACAGAGGAAAACTACTGGAGGATAAAGATTAGTGGAGACAAGAGATTAATGACGGAAGAGGGAAGATCCAAAAAAGCATGCAAAGTTAATTATGCATGCTCCTGCAGCTTTAAATTTAAATGGGAAACATATTTCTTTTCTGTTTGCCCTCCCTTAGTTCACAAAGGAAGAGTTCATAAAGAAAATCTGTATATTTTTTTGTGGTGATTTCAGAGGTCTTAGATTATCATTAAGCAGAGAGGAGATTTTAATAAAGCACTAAATGGATGGTTTAATGAATCTGCAGTACTCTGACGTGAGCTACCAGCTCTTGAGAAAGTTTATTCTCTTTTAAAAAAATAACTTAGCTGGAGTATAATTGACGAACTCCATATTTACAATACATATGGTGTGGAAAAGAAAGACGTATATAGTATTTTATTACTAAAAAGTTACCTGTTGTAAGTCAACAATGTTTACTCGACCTTCAAAAAAAAGCACAAATATACTTTTAGTATATAAAACATGTTGAAACAGTTTTAGAATATAGCATAGTCCATCGTGTACAAAGTACTTCTTTATAACTTTTTTTGTAGACCAACTGAACCAATTTCAGCTTTATATATTGTCAAATCACAGAAACCACAGGTGGTCAGCGCAGGACATCCCATATTGTTCTACCCTATGGCCTTGCTGACAATCCAACACAGAAATTCCAGAAGTAAAAATCGCTGTTCAAATTCCCTTCCAACTAGTTTTTTCATGATGCTGATCTGGATTTGGCCACTAGTCCATAGGTATCAAAACAGAGATTGCCAAAAGCTTTGCATGAGGCTACCAACAAAACCTAGCAACTTTAAATTCAATTCAAGCTATCATACTGATATAATACACAATGACATAACACAAACTGAGGCACACTTACGGTAATCATAAGAAAACTACTAATCTCTATGAACATAAGAAGGAAGTTAGTTTTCCAAACATACAATGCTGTGAAATTAATCCTCAAAGAGAACTAAAAGTACATTACACTGTCTTCTCATTAAAATCATTGACAAAATGCAGTTTGAAGCATATTTGCTTCCCTACATATCCAAATCAGATCTTACAAAGCAGATGGTTCTTCATACCAGCAAAATAAAAGACCTGTCAATGATAATTTTAAAACACCATTATTACTAATGACGTGAAAGGAGAATGATTTTGAAACTACTTAACCATACTAAAATGTCAAATTTCCTTCAAAAGGGTTCTTAAACCACTTTTACCTCAGAAATTCTGCATGGGTGAAAATGAACCAAGTACTATACCTTGATATGCTTACCTAAAAGCTTAATAGAGATGTGAAGCGAAAATAAAATAATATCAGGTGAACTCACGTAAAGATGAAGCAAAAGGAAGCAAGCTCACTTTTTTTTGCAGGGTTAAGGGTACTGAAGAAAACGTTCAAATTCTTTCTGTAGTCTTCAAAATTAATTTCCAAATCCAGAGGAAGAAAGCAAATGCCACACTTACCACCACAAACATGAAGCTCATCCCGGATCTCCTTACTAATCTGTGCTGGAGTGACATACTCCTTCCCATCAAGTGTGTGCACTACTTCCAGCTGCTTTTCCGCAATCAGTTTCGTGACAATTTCTATACAGTTCCGTTCTGACAACCTATCACCACCATAAAGAATATTCAGTTATTCTAACTAAGTACTTGCTAAAGCTATCTTTAAATTGATGTTTCAAAACCAGTAAACACAGGAAATGTAGTGAGGATTACTCGCTGCTCTGTGTGAATACTTTTTACAACAAAAAACTAATTTCAGGATCCTACTTCTCACCCCTCAAATCATCCATATGGCTTCACTTACGTGAGTCATCTCTCTAAAACTACTTTTTACTCTTCTCCTGAACAGCTGTCAGCCCTGACACAAGCACTGACACACCGGACAGCGCAAATCAAAGCGGGAATGAGAAGGGGCCCTGCCTCCAGGACCACTCCGCTGTGTGTGAGGAGCGCGGGCCGCGGCACAGCCCTCCCGGGGGCCGGGAGTGGGGAGGGGGCTCGGGCAGGCGGCCTGCAGCTGCAGGCTGCGGGTAGCAGAGGCCGCGGTGGGCACTGCCGCCGCCCTGCTCACCTGTGGGCCACCTCGGCAAACTGCGCCCGCTGGAAATCGGCCGCCAGGCGCCGAATCTCCTCCCAGGCGGCCGCCATCGCCGCCTCGCCTCTACACGTCAGCCCCCGCCGGCCGAGCTACGGGCGGCGAGCGGGGTCAAACCTCCTCGCTGCGCCAGCCGCCGCAGCGCCACCTGTCGGGCGGGAGCCGCTCCCCGGCTGCCGGGCCTCGCCGCAGCCGTGGTCGGTATTAAAAAAAAAAACCTAAAACCAAGAAAAATGCAGTTTCCCCGCGCAGGGGGACGTAGCCACGAGTGCAGCCGGAAACGTGCTGTCAGCAGTGAGGTTGTCCCATGCTGAGGCCTGGGCAGTGTGCCTCACCCACTGTCAACATGAGGGTGACTTCTCAGACGGGGCAAGGGCTAAAACTTGGGTCTGAAACGTGAGCCGAGCTTTCAGCGTACTCGTGGAAATATGAGTAACGTTAGAAGCTGACACTACTAAATATTGAAACGGGACTCCGTCTGACTAGAAGTGGGGTATGAGGCGCATCGTGTCGCCATTTAACGGCACCGCTATCCCACAGTGAGGGGTGAGCTGAATTTACTTAGCTGTGGATCAGAGGTCAGCCGCACAGTTTTAAAGGCCTTTTTGGCTGTTAGGGGAGCTTGACTTGTCTGTGGTGGTGACTGGGAGTACTGCACCCAGGACCGCTCCCGTCCCAGGGCAAGCGGAGAAAGTGTCGGTCAGCAACGCGTGATATCGCCCGCGCGAAGCAGTGGCAGGAGGCTGCGAGGGGCCTGACATGGGGAAGGTGGTCTGTGCTGCTGAGGCTGCACCCCTGTCCTGCTGTAGGTCTTGCTGGCAAAATTCTCTCTGATCCTGCATAGCCACTGTTCCTGCCACAGATCCTGCCACAGACGCTGCATAGCCGCTGATTTCCCTGACACTGTTTCCTCCGCCTTCCAAAAGTTACGGGAAAATGTCTCTGGCATGGTTTGTGTCATGCTGGGTGCTGTCTAAATAGTGTGAACTCTGCAAGATACTGGCATAATAAATTGTAGCAGCATGTTTGTAGTGGGGTAAGTACGTGGCTTCAGTTCTACTGGTCATCTTCTTTGTGATGAGAAACTTGGGGCAGGATTCATTTAGCTTAGGTATCTGGAGTTGGCTGTTGAGGTCTAGGCTTGGAGCCCTTCCTAGACAGTGAGACAGGCTCCTCAAATTGTTATTCAGCTCTTCCTGAAACTCATCTGAGACAAGTTAACTAATTACTCACTGGAGGTGCCTGTTTTTCTCCATTGCCAAAGAAGACAGCAAGGAGATTTCTTAGCCAGATTTTTGATTTGAACATCAGTATTTAGGTGGAATGAATAGTGTATTGGAAGGGTAGGGAAAAAATGTGATAGCAATTGTGGGGGCAACTTTTATGAAGATGACCTAGAGACAGGCTATCACAGGGACCACCAGAAAAAAGAACTGGGAACTTAGAACTGGGTTCCTCCTGCCTAACCTTAAATGTATCTGAAGTGCTTTAATTGTTACTGTAGACTACAGGCTATGGAGAATCCCACCTAAAATCTGAATCTCTCTTTGAGCTGGAAAAATTGAGCATTGTAGTTAAGATCCAAAAGTGAAGCATAATGGTTTTGACCTTCAGTTGTGTGTGTACGACTTGAATTCAAGCCACAGTTGCAAGATCTGTGGAAGTAGTAATCTGTAAATAGAGTTGGGTTGTTGGGTCTTTTTTTTTTAGAGTTGTGTTTTACTAGCATGCAAAGAAGGGGCAGATAAACCATATAAACACACAACACTTATAAACATATTGATATTTCTAAATTGCAGGTTCTGTTTTGAGTCTGCAATCAAAGAGATTTTATAAGGACTCTTTTATTTCGAGGTATATGTACATGTGCACAACATTTATGTTAATATTTTCTATACCTAATTGTTATTCAAGTAAAAATTCAGATTTTTTTTTTTGCTATAGAAATCAGTTTTCTTTAGATAGTTTATAAACTAAGTTAAATCTTCTGTTAAAAATACAGTAACTAATTTTACTATACATGCACAAACCTCTTGCAGTTAACTGAACTCCAATGTTATTAGCATATATTTTGTGCAATAAGTGTGTTGCTTAAAAATAAAGTTGATACAATTTATTTTACTACAGTACTCCAAAGTTTACTGATTCCAGAGCCGCCATGGTAACAGAAATGTATTTGTTTTGTTGTTGCAGGTATATAAACTAAGTGTGAAGGTTTTTATAGCTTCAATGATAGCAAAGGTTTAAATAAACCTTTACATAACATTACAATATGGATTGATGGCCACATTTCATTGACACAAAACAAAGCCGATAATTTCTTATGAAGGTCATGTACAATATTGCATTGAATCACTCTGGGAGTATCAATTACCCTGTCTTAATTGGGGACAATAAAAGAAAATGATGAGGTTATTAATCCTGTCAAAATGAATCAATGTTGTCTGTATGACATAAAGTACGCTGTAAAAGATCATATTGTAATATTTATGTATGTTCATACACTATTCTGAACTCTCCTTGAGGAATTTGGAATTTCTACTGGTCCACTGAAGTAGCGTGAGTTAAAGGAACAGATTTTCTGTTCTGTGGTTGGTTCTACTTGCTAATGCAATGCATTAACCACCGAAAGAGCGAAACTTGAAGAAATGGACTGAGTCACTTCTGGCTGCCAAGTGTTACAGAAAGTTCTGTCTAATACTTCCCTATTCCAGTCAGCTGATAGTACCGCCTTACAGCTAAAAGACCACTCTGTGGTCTGTAATGACTGTTCATACAATCATGAGAGCATTTAGAGCAGGAGACAAACATGACACTCAAGTACACAAACTTCTATTATTGTTTGTGTAGAAATACACAATTCTGCTTTGGAATTGTGTCAAAAGACTCCAGGCACATGTATTTCCATACTCTGGAGCACTCCTAAGGCCGAATTGGAGTATCCTTTAATTTTTTGAGAACTCACCTTTCAACTCTAGAAGCCATCCTGGAAGAAGGCAAGAGCTCTGAAAAATCTGCAGTTTTCTATTTTCCATTGTGATCTCTGTGTACACACATAAATTGGTTGCGTATTTTATGGTATCTGTATGTTGCTTTATAGCAATTATCCTGAAAAAGAGATGAATTAATAAAAAATAATTGAAAGAAGATGTTAATACGATGCCTGTTTGAAGTAATTAGTGACCCAGCAAAAATTTCCCTGGTGCATCCTCCTTTACTGCCGAGTAGATTTTTCAAACATTGATGATCCTGTCTGAAATTGTTAGCATTTATTTAGGAAAGAAAGAAAGGTAAAGGTATAGTCAAGCCTCCCATATTAAACCTGTCATGAAAAGGTATTGTTATTAATGCCATTGGAATCTGACTAGCTAGGGATAATATGTTAAATGATTTCTATGTGACGATGTAGCTCCTGTTCAGCTCAAGATAGATTAGGAAATGAATCTATTGATAAAGGAAAATCCACAAGACAAGAGGACAGGACTATAATGTTAAATTACCATGCAAAGGACGTGACAAATTAAACTGATAAAATAGTAGGTGGGCTTTTTTGACCACACAAAGTATTTTTAGCAGTATATAGGATGTGCATAGAAAGAATGAGTAATGCAAAGTAGAGAAGAACAAATTTCCTAAGAGATGTGGTTTAACAAAACTTTTTACTTGTCATAAAAAATGAATTAGAGGAATTATGATATGCATAGTATATTTTCTTTTCACTCAGAAAGAGTAGTGTCGCACCTTGTTCATCTGGGAATGGAATTGATCTGATATTAATGGGGGAATAAAGCATAAAGACGTGAATATTTGGTAGACTGGACTGTGTGCAGACTGTATGTTTTTGATATGGGGCATTTTGTTAAGATATCTGCAAAGACAGGACAAAACAGTGTAACCACTGTAATGATGAAGAAGTAGAAATGATGTAAGTGGAAATGAGTAAATGCTTGTCCAACAGGATGTCAAAAAAACCAGTCTGTAAACTAGATTAAATGGAGTATAAATTAGAATTGTATTAAATGATTCTTTCATTCTGCATATGTCATGATACTATCTTCATCACCTGCTGGTCATCTTTACATACCAAACAGCTGAGTTTGTGAATTTGAAAAGTGTAGCTATTAGGGTTTGCTCTTTAATGTGCATACTTTGATTTTAACAATCAAAACCTCACGTCTCATTTGGTTTCTGTTGTGCTGGTATATAAAGTTTGAGTGACAACTTTGATGTGGTGGTTCAGAGGGATTACTCTGATGAAGGAATAGGTGCCTAACAACCTCTTCCTTTATCAGAGAGAGCTGGCGAGATAAAGCACAAGCTTTTTAAAAATGATAACAGGATATTGGACATATATTAGAATGACAGAGTTTTCACCCTGGCTGTGTGTACCATGGGGAGCTTTGGCTTTTTTTTTTTTTTTTCATTTTCACAGTTCCTCTTTAATGCACAGTAATAAATAACGTAATGTTTTGCTTTCCACTGTACTGTTTTCTCTGTCACTGTCCTGTTGTACAGTGGCTGTGCTGTATGCTAATGGGAGGGTGCTTAGTTCAACCTCAGGCAGCCTTTTCTACATAATTGGTTTAGTTACGCAACACCATACTATCAGTTAATTAGCCTGATTACCTACCTAGCTCTAGATAGGAGAAACTTGGTATTCATTTGGTTCTTCCTTTGCAGTGAATGTTCATATCAATAATAAAGCCTTCCCTCAGTAAAATATTTATAGATGTATGGGGCATGAAACAGCACATGCATGTGGGAAGTCTCACAAGGAAAACTGAATACTACATGCATCAGCAGCTGCCTTGTTTGTGCACTTCATGCATGTAGTTCAGACATATATTCAGAAAATTCTATTAATATAGATACCATTTTTACTGTTTTAAGTAACTCTTATTTTTATTAGTCTGTATATAGAGGTAATTAAATTTTCTCTGCTTCAAAATAGTAAGTCTAGTTTATATCCTTGTTTGGCAGGGTTGTTTTCTCTATTTGTATGAGAAGACTGAGGGTACTGAAGTGTTTAAATGAACAAATTCCCACATTCTGTTAGACAAAACTCTCTTTGATCTTTTCTGAGAAACGTTTAAACATAATATACAGAATCTAGAGTAACTGTTTTTTTCACCTGATCTTCAAATATAATGCAGAATATTTAGGGGAAGAGAGACGTATTTCTGCAGACTTTCAGCCGTATGCCCAGTTAAAAGTCCAATGTACTTCTGTGTTTGTTAAAGAAGAACAAAAGCTACTGTAAATACCCACATTTTGCCATTCAACTGACTATTTTGATTAATGCTAAATAGAAGACCAATTTGTCAGTAATAGCATAGCATGTCATAGTGAAATACTGTAAGCATCAAGTATATCTTTCTCTGATATACTGAGCTGTCATGGAACAGAGCATTGAAGCAGTATGTAAAATTTTTATTCATAGTAAACCAGAAGCACTTGTAAGATAGTGCAAACAATATAAAATATATGCTGTTGCATAAATAAACAAGCATTTATACCATCCAAGGCAACAGAGAAACTTTTAAGGGATCTGTCAACAGAAATTCTCGAAATGCAATGCCAAACAAAGACTTGAGTAGCAATTAAGACCAGAGAAATAAAATAAAAGAATTTAAAGACAGAAGGGAAGTACAGATTTATTTCAAATGTAATTTCAAAATGCAATGTTAACAAACATGCAAATATAAGGAAACTAGATGTTTTTATCCCAGAATACTTTTTTTCACAGTGATGTATTTTCAAATAACTTTTTGTGATACTTCCTCTGTATTAAGCTTATGTGGCAGTCGAGGTATCATTGATCCCGTCCTAAAGCAGCAGTCAGCTCAGATTTTGCATATTCTTGGCAGGCACTGAAGCCTCAGCAGAGTGCCAGCTCAGTAGGTTCAAGTCTTAAAAGTCCTGAAAGTCCATTGCCATAAAATGGAAGAGTACTTCAGACAAGTACAGCATTCTATATTTCACATGAGGGAGGGAGGAATTTTAATAGGAAGAGAGGAGCCATGTTTCAAGCCTGCCTGCCACTCTGTCACCTCCTGACCTCTGAAATTGCCCCTTTGAATCTTGTGGTTTCCATAACTTTACAAGCAAGCAGGCTTTTGACTGTGGTTTCTCTTTCTCTCCCATCCTCCTTGGGCTGCTTTCAGGCTTGAATAAGAATAGAGACTTTGGATCACTGGTTTGCCTTCTCTTGTATCACCTCACAGGTGACCACATTATGTTTCTCATTTCAAAGTATGATTAGTAATTTAGTTGTTCCCTCATGCTCTCTTCCCTGTGAAAGACTGTTTTGGAGTCAGTCTAGATGATTAGAAATAATCTGATTTCCAGACGGAATTAATTCGTGAGCATTAATGTTTGTGTCACTCTAGTGCTTTAGTTGAATTAGTCAATCATAGCATCAGTGTGGCCTAAAAATGTGTAATATTTGTGAAAAGGATCAGTATGATGCAAGGGTGCTTGAGGTAAGATATTTCTGGTAGAGATGGCTTTGTTAATGCCACTGGTTATCAGAATCATGTACAATACTAAGTGTCCAAGTTAAGAAGAAAAAAACCAAACCTTTTAAGATCTGTAGATACAATTTATGGGGGCAGGGGAATGGAGGAACTGTTTTACAAGAAGGATCTGTCTTGTTTAATTTAAAAAGGCTGAAATATGACTGAGCCTTTAATCAGAAGGTAAACAACTGGTATACAGGGGAAAGCTGTAATTAAGTTAGAGACCAAATTGGCACAAACCCCCAGAACAATGAGGTTCTGGAACTACCTCAAGATGTGAGTTATGAGGCAAAAAACTGTACTGGTTTTCTATTGGAATTTTCTAAGGTAGAACTATGAGACTCAGTTGTCTAAAATATCCGGGGTCTGGAACACTGTAGGACATCTCTCTCTTACATGCGGTCTTGTGTGCGGTTAAGTGATTTTGTAAGAAAAATGAATCACAAATGATTCAGAGCTCATATGATTCAGAGATCTGATCATTTTGTAAATGTGAGTAAAGGAAATTAAAGGTGATCAACACATTTCAAGTTCTGATCTAATATGATTATTTGAAATGTATTGTGACTCTGAATTCCCTAGTAAATCAGTCTAATGATATTAATACATAACTTCATGTTAGATTTAAGTTAGGTTCTGTGAGTGGAGAGAGTCAAAAAGCATGATAATATCCATGGATGAATGTGCTCCAGCCCTCTCCAACTGAAATGAAATAAACTCAGGGTTGGAACGACTATCTTACGTTGCAGCTGGGACAGGCTAGGAGCTGGCAGGGGTCAATCATCACATCTCAGCTAATGTGTGGTATCTTGCCAAGCTGCAGTAGCCCAAATGCTTCTAATTGTTCTTGCACATTGTTTGCTAATCCATTTCCTGATTGCTCTTAGAAAAAATTCATTTACATTTGTAAGTTAACAGTCCTATTATTTGATTTTTCTTTTAGGAACTGAACAATAAAATTATTTTTAAAAGTTAATGTCAACATCTTTCTAGAAAAGTAGTTAAACAAACTCAAAGAAGTAAAAGTGCTTGTGGAGAAAGCATTCAAATGTTAATGTGAATTTTGTATGTGTTCTGGTTTTGTTAGTGAGGGGGGGCCTAAGGTGGTAGCTTCTGTAGGAAACTGCTAGAAGTCGCTCCCCTTTGTTTAGTGGACTCGGCTGGGCCTAGGGCGGACCCACTGCTGGCCAAGGCTGAGCCAATTGGTAGCAGAATGTCCCGTGATAATGTCTCTGCGATAACGTATTTAAGTAGGGGAAAACAGAAAAAAAAAGGAAGGAGAGATGTGAAGCAGCTGAGTAGGGGGCAGAGAGGGGGAGGCACGAGCCTTGTGGGCCTTGCAGGCCTCACCCTCTGTCCTCCTGCCGGGCAGCCGACTGGGCCCAACTCGGCCCAGCCCGGCTGCAAGAAGTGGAGGAGATGAGACGTGAATAAGATGTAAAAAGGATCCTGAGAGGTGTCTGCCAGCCTGTTGTAAGGAACGACTGCAGGCGCCAAGGTCAGTTCAGAAGGAGGGGAAGGAGTAATGCGGCTCCTGGCCAAGAATCCTCTGCAACTCGTGGTGACGACCATGGTGGAGCAGGTTGTCCCCCTGCAGCCCATGGAGGTCCACGGAGGGGCAGAGATTCACCTGCAGCCCGTGGAGGACCCCACGCCAGAGCAGGTGGAGGCCTGAAGGAGGCTGTGGCCCATGGAGGGCCTGCTTGGGCAGCTGTTCTGGAGGGACTGCACCCCGTGGAAGAGATGACCCACGCTGGAGCAGTTTCACGAAGGACTGTGGCCCGTGGGAGGGACCCCACGCTGGAGCAGAGGAGAAATGAGAGGAGTTCTTCCCCTGACGATGATACAGCAGCGTAAAACAACGTGTGATGAACTGACCGCGACCCCCATTCCCTTTCCCCCCCTCGTAGAGATAATGTTAAGCCCGTGAATAGGGAGGGGTGGGGGGAGGTTATCTTGTTCCCTGTCTCATTCTCCTGCTAATTTTAGAAATAAATGAATACTTTTCCCCAAGTTGAGTCTGTTTTCCCCGTGACAGTAACTTTAAGGATTTCTCCCTGTCCTTATCTCAAACCTCGAGCCGTTTTTCTTATATCATCTCCTCCTATTCTCTCGGAGGGTGGGAGGAGCGAGAGAGCGAGACTACGTAGTCTGGTCCCGATCGGGGCTGAACTGCGACAGTATGTTTTTTTTTTGTTTCAACTCAGTCCTGCACCAAGGCTCTGAAATTATAGGCATGCTCAAGCAAAACAACTGTGTTCTATTTTAGCTCAACATATTAATCCATTCCATTCTGTATCATTTTGTTAGAGGGTGCCTTCATGTTGCACACACTGCAAATAGCACAGCTGTGCTAGAATAAAAAAACCTCCAGTATCTTTCAGATGGATCTCTATGAAATGCCAGTGCACGCTGAGAAGCAGATTCATCCTATTAGAAACAAACACAGCAAAAAAAAAAAAAAAAAAGAAAGAAAAATAAATCCAAACCTTCTTCTAACAAATTTTCATCTGCAAATATTAGATTTGAGAAAAAAATCTTCCTAAGTGCTCAAATGATAACCACTAAAGCTAAAGAGTCAGTTGTTTAAGTAGGAAAAATAGCCTTAGATTTTGGTCTTCTGTACCATGTATTTATTATCACAATGCTTTTTTTTTTTCAGGACTGATGTAAAATTTAAATCTCAGAAAATTAATTTTTTAGACATTTTTCTCCTCTGTTTTCTCCATGTGTCACATCCTCTCAGTATTTTGGATATTACATGATTAACTCTTTCCTTACAGAAGTCACCCTCTTTTAATATAGTGTCAATCTAATGAAAGAACACAGAGGAAACTGCAGCTGGAGGGTGATAGGAAGATTAAAAGCCAAAAAAAAAGGGAAAAAATTTAGAAGTAATTAATTCATCTTACCTGTGCCTTTATTCTGGAGTGGGAAATAATGTCAATAGTGTCAAGAGTAGTGATTTTTCTGTTCGAATCTAGATACAATCTACAATTTAAAAAAAATCTGTTTATGTCTTTGTTTCTGAGGTAAGTTTTTAAAAAATTTGCTTCAAAATAAGGAAAAACCATTTACATCAGTTTAGGAACAAAAAACTTCTCGTAGAAATTATATTTTCTTACAGAACTTAGCAGTTGGGTTGTCAGTATACAGAGATCACTTGACATTGTAAAGCTCTGTTGTGCTGCTTCTATGTGCCAGCCAGTCTCCATCTGCTATCTCCTGCCTTATTAATAGACTGCACATTCCTAGGGCAGAGGTTTGTCCTGCTATTGGCTATATATATCCCATAATAAAATGGAAGCCCAGTTTGGGAAAAGAATACCTAATAGCTGTGACAGTGCAAAGTAGCAGAACAATGTTATGCAGTTTTTAGAAATGGAGGAATGCACTCTTGTCTGAGGAAAACCCAGCAATTACATTGACGTGCAACTGAAGCTCTGTGCATAACATTGTCTCCCATAACACAGTACAAATTTTACTCTTCTTACTAGTAACAGCATAGTGTTCTTGAAAATGCCCTCAACTGAAAGTCCTTGAGCACTTCATGCTTTTTTTTCCCTCTTCTAACAGCCTTTGAGGTAGTTAATTTTAGGATTAGATAAGGAACCTTGCATGGGATTCAGTCTGAGATTAATGTGCCTAAATTTTTCATCTGTCTGTAGCTATCTGTAGATATACTAGATGTCTAAGCTACTTCTATAGTCAATGGAGAGCTAAGGCTTTATTCAGCTACCTAAATAAGAGGAAGAAGAGACATTTGAGATGTAATAAAGTGTCCAGAGTATCTGCATGGATGTGGTAAGTCTGAAAAAAGGCCTAAGTATTTCTGGAAGCCACACAGAAGACCTTTAGACATCTCAAATGGTATTAGATTCTTATGCTTAGGCAACTAAAATGAGCATCTAGTGAATATAGTCAGTGGAGCCCAGAGCAAGGTTCAGGTGACCAGCCATGAGGGGTGGTTGCATAGGTATTTAGTGCTATTTGAAGTACTGAAGAGCTACCCTGCTGGCCTGCAGCCACCACTCCAGAAGGAGGTCTTCCTCAAGTCCAGTACCATGTTTGGCAGCTATGAGTCTTAAATAATACTGAGTGTCTGCAGATGGGCAACTAAATCAAGCTGTCCATATCTACTCAGTGAGAGGTCACTTGTAAGGCTCCTTTGATTATGCTGATTAGATCTCTTTGGTTGGAATGAGAGCTTAAGGAAGCAGCATGCTTGTAAGCACCTGCCTTGTGGAAAGATTCAGTTGCATATATGACACCCCTAGTGTCATTTAGGCTCTGTGGGATATTTTGTCTGCTCTCTCACTGCCAGTGTAGAAGCATGTGTCTTTCTCAGGCATTGTGTCTTATTCATCAGCCCGATGCAGACGTTTTGAATAGCTGAAAGCATTGTATATACTCGAGATGTCTGCACTTGGGCAACTGAATTACTCTCTAGGTCCCTTAACCTCAAGCTGAATCCCGGCCATTATCTTCATTTTATACTCAGGGACAAGAAGGAAAACATTTCCTATGATGGCCCCCAAATGTTGTGATCAGAAGTCAAATTTCCAATTCCTGTCAGTGTGCAGTGACAAAAAAAGACTGAGGAGGATAGTCCACCTTTTAACAGAAAGGATAACACCAGTTAATTTAACATAAGACGTTAACAACTTCAGTCTGAGGTGTTTGTAAGCCAACTCCCTAACTATTTCCATAACACTCCTGTGCTCTTTTGTTTTGTTACATGTTTACTCCTTCTCTCATGGCACATCTGTACGGTATCAGTACTTTTGGCATTTGCTGTATAAGAAAACTGGAAAATTACCTTTTCTTACCTTGTATATGCAGAAATCCAAGCATGAAAATGAGTAACACATTTTAAATAGTAAAACCACAAGTAAATTGGGTGCTTTAGATTTAGAGTTTGTGCTTTGTTTAGTTTCTCTAACTACTGTAGCCTCGTCAACAGCTCCTCTCCTTGGAAATTTGTTTGCTCATTTAGCAGTGTCCGAAACAGGATATTTGAAAAGTCCATTAGCAGAATTTTACAAAATTGTGGTTTTTTTTTTTTACTGAAGGCTCCTACGTATTATGTAGCACTATGTAATATCTTCAGATACTAGTAACTACGGGCTATATAATAATTGTGCTGTACTCTGAAAGAATTGCACCCAGAGCCCACGTGTATTCCCGATGAAAATGCCTATGTAGATGTCTGATATAACAGACTTTAGATAAGAATCTGTTATACAACCTTTATCCTACCTGACTTATAGTCTTGGAAGTTATCCTAAGTTTAAACTCTGAGTTCTGTAGTCAGTGAAATGAATCAAGTGTCTGCAGGGAGAAATTCATCTTGTCTAAACCACCAGATTTAGGATGAGATGAATTACCCTCTGGAGGTGCCTCATTCATTCTCTTGATACATACAGGGTTTAAGGTTACGCTTTTGAAGTAGTCAACTAACTTTCAGGCGACAGAAGTTGATGATATTAATCTTCCCTTTTGTAATTGGAAGTGCACAGCTGAGAATGTGCTAACAAGCTCTCGCACTTTTCATCAAAGCTGCACTGCCACTGAACACTCAGATTTAGCTTACAGATGGTAGATGTTTCTGCTGGTCTTTTGGTATTGCGTCCAAAGCTGTTTCACAGGAAATTATTCAAGTTTGTCCGTTACTCAGCCATGAGAATCCGTAACAAAGCTGCTTAGAACAGCTTAAATGCAGTCTGGAGAAAAAAAAATATGTATAGCGTTTGATTATTCAGCACTCACTGAGACTATCACACCAGGTCACACTGAGAAGTGTCCATTTAATTTGTAACCAATACCTGTGTTCCTTTGAAATTCCTTATTATTATACTTGAGTTTGCTGTGAGGTCAGCATGGGCAGAAGGAGCATCTGGTGGTAATGATGTTCATGAGCTAGTGAGCTGTGGCCAGGAGGTACATGAGGAGCACGTTTAGTTTTACAAGAAGGAACTTCCTGAGGGGAGGTCTTGCACAAGAGTGAGAGATGCCTGTGCCTGGCTTCTGTTTGCTCTTTAATTGGCATTTCAAGATTGTAGTGACCTGGAGTGCTGTGAACAGGAGACACAAACAGAGACTCAACAGTTAACTTCCTTGGCGATTGGGCAAGGAATGTTCAGCAAAACCTGAACCTAGCCCCAAAATTATGAGTTTTAACTTTCTATATATATTTTTCTCTTTTCTATTAAAGGAATATTTTTTGAGTTCTTTATTTGCCTTCTTGGTTTACAGTCTTTTTGATTCACTCCTTATGTTTTCTTGGACGCTATGGAGGTTGATATTCCTCCAAGAATGAAAATTTAAACTCATGCAATTAAGGCCTAAGATGCCAGATTTCATTGAATTCACAGTTCTGAACTCTAAAACCAGAAGCAGCAGAGGAACTCCAGACTGCTTTTGAAAGACTATTTTAAAGACAGCTTCCTCCATCTCAGTGGCAGGCGTCTTCACAGAATCAGAATGGTTGAAGTTGGAACAGACTTCTTGAGATCAGCTAGTTCAACCACTCTCAGAGTAAGAAGATTTCTCTTTTGTTTAAATGGAATCACTTGTATTCCAATTTATTCTGTCAGTGGGCACGACTGAGAAGAGTCTGGCTCCCTCTTCTTCGTTCCCTCCCTTCAAGTATTTATATAGACTGATTAGATCCTCTCTGAGCCTTCTTCAGGCAGAACAACCCAGCTCTCTCAGCTTCTCCTCATATGTCAGATGCTCCAGTTCCTGCATCATCTTCATGGCCCTTCATTTGACTCACTCCAGTAGCTCCATATCTTTTATACTGGGGAGCCCAGAACTGGATACAGTACTTCAGGTGTGGACTCACCATGGCTGAGTAGAGGAGATCATCAGCCTGCTGGCAGCACTCTTCCTAATGCTCTTGCCCTTTTTTTTGCCATGAGGGTGTGTTGTTGGCTCATGGACAATTTGTTGTCTACCGAGACTGCAAAATCCTTCTCTGCAGAGATGTTTTCCAGCTGTTCAGCCTCCAGCATGTACTGGTGCCTGGGATTATGCCTCCCAAGTGGCAAGATTTTGCATTTCCCTTTGTTGAGCTTCATGATACTCCTCTCAGGCCCACTTTGCAGCCTGTCAAGGTCCCTCTGGACAGCAGCACACTCATCTTATGTAGGAAAAGGAAATATATGTGTAGGTAAAACCATCTTGTAGCAGACCTTTTAGGGAATGGAATTTTTAAAACTGGAGAAAAAAAGTGGAGTGGATTTCACAGAAGCCTAATTGTAGAGGCAAAATCTGGTAGGGTAATACAAGTGCCCTATAACAAACCCAAATCTGTTTGTTGCTGCTTTGAAAGTTCAGAAATCAGCTGTGACTTCTTTAAACCTTTTTTTCTCTTCTTATAATAAAGTTTATTTAATAAATTCAGAGACTCAGACATTTTTAAGGCAGGCACTCTAGGTCCATACAGTAAAAAACCTCATGGCATGAGGCATGAAATACATAATGAAGAAAATATGCGTGCCAATGGATTAAATATGCTTTTATAAAACTCTGATTAGTCTGCAGTGGGCTATGAGAGGTGTAGGTTACATGACAGGAATGCAGCTTGCAGGTAGCTGAGGCAATAATCTTTTAAAAGACTGGAAAGCATAGTAAACAGAAATCAAAGGCGTGGTTTATAACCATCCAGCTGATAGCAGCTTGGATGGTTATAAATAAGTTCCACTATTTTACTCCTGGATTTTGCACAGAAGAAAGCTGTAACCTAAATGCCAGTGAATTTGAGTAGCTGCAGCTCAACACTGATAGTACAGCTTTTCATCCTTTCAGAAACTCAGATGTCTATATTATAGAAAAAAAACCTCACAATAGAGAAGACTGCTTCAAAGTAGAGTAAAATTGACACCATTTATAAATTTATAATTCTGGAATCAAAAGAGTTATCCGCTTAAATACGTGCTTTTCTGCATGAAGTAACATCTGCAAATTGGAGCCAAAACTTGGATTGTCACATTCTATGTATCTAAATTGCATCGCTTATTTATTTAAAATGAAAAATTCCTGAGGTAGTGAACATATTCCCTTCTGGTTGTTTTTTGTTTTGTTTTGTTTTGTTTTTTTCTGATTTTATTTTTCTTGTGTTTCCCATGGCCAATCAGCTACCTTAGTAGAATGACTTCAGAGGTGGGTAGTATGACTGCTAAATCAAATGGTCTGGCATTGTATAAGAGACATAGAAAGGGAAATCTGAAACCAGAGACGTTGGGGAAAATCGTACATTAATATGATGGAAAGATTGACATCCCCAGAGAACAGATGGTATTTTCTGAGATCTTTTAAAATGCAATACCTTTCATAGAGTGAACCAAGTTCCTTTGCATAAAAAGTCAGAATTTGTAATTCCTGCAATGATGTGTTTTGTCCATGCTTCCCACTGGGAGTGAATTGATCTGAATCATGCATTCTACAGTTACCCAAGATGTGTAAGAGATGCTCCACATGTAAGTGCTGTTTGTTTCCTGTTAGTACCACATTCTCAGCAGTAGTAAAGCTGTGAGTGCTGAACAGGCAGAGCTGGCCTAAAGCAGAAAGTTGGTAATCTTTTTTTTATATATTTCAGTTCTTGACAGAGTGCTTACCAGGAATGTTATACTGATCATCTCAGTTCCTATTATGGGAAGCCCCAAAGGCACTAATATTGTTCTACTGTTCTCCAGTTTTCCATTGAATAAAGAATCAAAACAAAGGCGAATGTGAAGAAAGAATTAGCATGCTGAAATATTGTAACTTTTGCAAGTAGCTGTTTAGAAAATAGCCCTGTTTGTAGTTGGTTTAAATATGTATATGCGTTCCCACATTAAGCATGGTGTCAGGGGTGTAGACTTACTGGGGAGCTAACAGCTCTGTAAACCCAGAGTAGGATTTGCCTCTGCTTTTCTAGCCACATGGACAGTGAAGCCCTTTCCTTGAGGGTAGGGTGCAGAGAAGGTATATGTCCATGAAATGTCCTCATCCACATAATGTGTTAATTATCTTTCCAAAGAAAACACCACGATGTTTATGCCTGCAATCCTGCTGAAATTGCCTTCCAATCCAATGAAAAATGCTGTCTGCCTCACCCTATTAACTGGAAGTCAGACGTCTTTCAGCTTCATTGAATCAAGGGCAAGTTCCAAAGGCTAACTGCTGAAAACCCCCAGCCATGCCTCCTGACAAACACACTGCAGTGGCTGCTGGTTTAGCAGATTTCAGCTACTGGTGAAAAATAGGAGAAGAGCAGCAGCTTTTAACCACACAGGGAATTATAGATCAAAATTGTTATCTAGAACAGCACTAAAAAATGAGGCACTGGAATAAATATGGGCCATCTGAGTTTCTGAAGAACTTCATTATGCTGTCACATTGAATGCAGAGGTACTGGCATTGCTCAGTAGAAGCAGATGAGTTACTGGGAACACAGACCCGATACTTTCTTCTCTGATGCTGTAAGATGAAGGACTGCATTCCTTCTAGTATCCAGTCTTAGATATACTTTCTATTTTCTCTAAACAAACAAAAAACCAAGCCCCCCCAAAGACCCTCCAAGCCTCACACCTAAAACTTGAATGTACTCTGATTTAAAGCATTAAAGCTTGTCTGCATGTTGTGAAAAGAATTTACCACTGCTTATGGCTGCTGACATTTAGTTCTCCCAGGCATACCTTTTGGATTTTATATGTTAATCCCATCACTGCATGAATCCCATCATATTTATACTTCCCTGTCTCTTAGTTTTAACTGTGGAGAAAAGGATTGAATACGAAGCATCTGTTATAAACAGAACGCAAGAGCATCTGTTATAAACAGTATTGCAATATAAATTAAAATCTTAGGAAATGTGAGTTTGGATGATGAGAGGATGAAGAGGAAGGGGAGTGTAAGGGTGACCCCTTTCTAAACGGTTCCATGGGCTCCACTGCCTCTTATCTTTTCCTGAGTCAGTGCTGGCTCAGGCAGCTTAGCTTAAATTGGATGGAAGAATCACACAGACAATTTAAGGTATTTTCTATCAGTCTGCTGGTTGCTTGAGTTACTCTGAACTTCTCGGCCACACTACATCTCAGGCTTACTTCTAATCTGTGAGTCTTTGACTGACATCCTTCTCCTGGAGGGTTTCCATGAGTGGTCAACAGGACGCAGAGAGGGCTAGAGGGAGTTTAGGAAGTTGGGCAGAATAGCGAATCTGCAGGTCAGGTTTTGGTTTCAGACATAAGGGAGATACCCTCTGAAAGAGATGCCTTCAGTGACATCGTCTGGTCTAGTAACCCTAATATTTAACTAAAACTTGGTTTGCTCCTCAGACAATCATGTCTAAAGAACCTCTAACATTATGTGCTTGGTGATCCTGGAAAATGGGATAGAGGTGAATACTTTTCAGAAACATATCTATATCTTTTAAAATTTATTTCCCTTATGGACTGCTTTTCAGATAAGTTAATCTCATGCCACTGCAGCTCACCAGCCCTTTGTCCTCCCATTCTCTTACTTGCTGAAGTAATCGGAGATGTGTCCGAGATACAGTTAATTCCTTCCTGCCACGATTAATGATAATTCCTCATGTGAATCTGCTCTGAGGCTTTGGAAATGTTACCTGTGTGTCTCACTTTCACTTGTCCTTCTTTCTTCAGTTGACTTTCCGTTTCTCTATGTGTACGCTAAACTCTGACTTTTTTTCCTGACATGTACACTCCTGAAATGTACACTCAAACTAGGACCCCATCAAAGAAAGGATTAGCAAGAGACTAGGTGATCAACTCAGGCTAAGCAACTGCATATTTTTAAGCTACTCTTGTAGAATCTGGGTTTGATCTTAGTAGTCTACTCAATTCCATGGGTTGGTAACAGCTATCCAGAACACTGGTGCAAAGATGCACCAGATCTCCCCTTACTTTACAGGTTATAAATAAAACAGTGATGAATATACTTTAACTAGGCAACAGAAATGTGTGAAAGGGATAAATGGGTAGAATTTGTCATATTTCCTTTTAAATTAATCTGTTCTGAAAGACTGTTTGCTTTCCTTTGCAGAAGAGAAATCTGGCCTGAATATTATTGGAGATAAAACAAAATTGCCAATCCTTTGCCCCATTTGAGAAAAATATAACTAGAGCATTGCCTATGAATCCTTTCCATACTATCTGCGCCATGGTGAGGCAGGCTGTCCCCCTGCAGCCCATGGAGGCCCACAGAGGAGCAGAGATCCACCTGCAGCCCAAGGAGGACCCCACGTCGGAGCAGGTGGGTACCTGAGGGAGGCTGTAGCCCCTGGAGGGCCCACGCTGGGGCAGCTGTTCCTGAGGTACTGCACACCATGGAAAAGGACCTCACGCTGGAGCAGTTTCACAAAGGACTGTAGCCCATGGGAGGGACCCCACACTGCAGCAGGGGAGGAATGTGAGTTCTTCCCCTGCGGAGGAAGGAGCAGCAGAAAACAACGTGTGATGAACACAACCCCCATTCCCTATTCCCACTCTGTGCCGCTCGGGTGGGGGAAAGAGGTAGAGATAATTTGAAATGAAGTTAAGCTTGGGAAAAGGGAGGGGTAGGGGGAAGTTGTTTTTGTTCTCTCTCTCATTATCCTGCTTTGGTTTTATTATTAATAATACATTGAAATAGTTTTTCCCAAGTCAAGTCTGTTTTGCTTGTAATGGTAACTTGAATGATCTCTCCCCGTCCTTATCTCAAACTTCAAGCTTTTTGTTGTAATATCTCTCCCCGATTCCCTCAGAGGGCAGAGAGAGTGCCCTTGGTCCTGAGCAGGGCTAAACCACAACACATATATATACATTTTTATGTGTCATCCTGTGTGATTTCTTACTTTTAGTAGTCTTAAGTAGCTTCATTTTTCAAGAGATTAGGAGGAATGGAGAAAGATAAAGGAATAGATGCTATCTCTGACATCCTATCTTCACTCGGCTTCCATAAGGAATGCATCAGGTAAATTCTTGAGAGTGTATTAACATAAGCACTTACCCTTCTTGTCCCACTCCTAGCAACCCCAGGAGGATATTTTATGGGACTGAATGGATGTCCTGACAGCATGCTTGTAAAACATATTTTGGAAACTTACTCTCTTGTCTGTCATGAGTGATTGTTATTTGTATCATTCAGTGGTTATTCATAAAGCCCCTAGAATGAAGCAGGGAGAATAATCTGCTTTGCCTTGTTCTCATCCTCTCCATTAAGCATTCCTGTTTTTCCACAGGATGAATCAGGGCACTTAAATCATAGTTAACAAACAGTATGTCTTAACAAAGGAACAAAATCCTATTCAGAAAGTTGTATGCCTACTTTCACCACTGTCTTAAGTTCCTGCTCTCTGAGGACACAGGGTACAGATACAAAGTCCAGCACTGTTAACACTCTTTCTAGCGTGATTTTGGCCCGTGTCAGGTAACAGCTTCTCAGACTTCCTGTACAGGGTCGAGAGAGTGGTACAGACCAGGGAGTGTTTCCATTTTGAATGAGGCTGTCTTGTTTGGTGGAAAGAAAATTTGTCTGCATGTTGTTCTTTGGCACATGCCTCTGTAACAGTCTTTCTCTAGTGCAAGGAACAGAGATTTGAGTCCACTCATATGAAGAGAGCTGACCACAATCCATGGTGTAAATCCTCACTTTTACACTACGGGGCCAAACTAGTCGAAGCTCTAAAGCTTTCTGGAGAAGAAAGAATCCAAGTGTGCATGGTTCTACAAAATGACTCTTGTAGGTGCAGCCTGATAGAGTTGGTATGAGTGATGCTTAAACACCTGTTGAGCAGGAAGTATTGGGAGCTGGCTCTTCCTCAGGTACCACCAGCTGTGACAATCACGGGGCTTGGTGAACAGACACTTTCTTCTCAAGCCTGTTCTCCACCTTGCAGTGTAGACAGAAGCCCAGGTAAGGCAGTGGTGGCTAGTTCAGTCAAGCAGTGCCCCAGCATGGAAACAGTCTGGAAACAACTGGCTTAACCCTCCTAGCTCAGCAATCAAATATGGTAAAGATCTAGTCATTGTCATTCACTAGCAGGCAGATCAGCCTATTCCTGGGGGCACAGCCACGTTCAGAGCTCAGGGGAACTAGAAGCCATCGCTTTGACAGCAGGCCAGCAAAGGGAAAGAAAAGAAAGATAAGGTTATGTTGGAAAGAAACAGTACTTGAGCCTGAAGAAGCAGTCTCAATGTTGTGGAGGGGAGAAAGAAATGGAAGACTTTTCCATCATATTCCAATTTCTTGCCCCAATTCAGCGTGTTAAAACATGCATGAAAAAATATTACCTTGTAATGATTGTTGCTTACTCCTAATTGAAATCTATAATCCCATTACAAATGCATCCAGACACATTTAATCAAACCATATCCCGTTGCGCAAATTGAGATCCAAGTTCATAGCTCATTTCTAAACAAATTACACACAGTATGAGAGTCCAGGCACTGAATTAGGCATCCTGTAGCAAATGCTGCCAGCTCCTTCAGGTTAACTGAGGAACTGGGTTGCTGCTGTTTGCAATTTCTAAAGCATAGCAGGATAACTCATTTTGCAGGCTGCCTTGGATTTTCAGTTACACTACCTCATGGGGATACTTTGTCTTCTGCAATATTCTGCTAGTGAAGAGAGAGAAGCTTAAAGATACCTTCTTTAAGGTATCTTTTCAGGCTTTTTCATCAAAATTGAAGGCAAGGCTGCTCAACTAGAACATCTCTGAGTCTGCTGACCATTATTTTGCAGACCTGGAAATTGAACTGGAAATAAATATGTTTTTAAAGTATTTTGATAAACGTACAGAACAGCATCTCTGACTTGCTTTCCTGTGCTAAATTCCACTGTTCCATTTTTTAGTGTAAAATCTGAATTTTTCCATTACAGATTTTGTAAGGAAGACACAAAATTCAAGTTTAAGATTATCACCTGCTGCTTGCTTGTCTGCACTTCCACCTTTTCCTTCCACCTACTTCCCTGAATACAAACACTTCCACCTTTCTCTACTTCTTAAAATAACCACACAAATACAATAATTTTTCTTGAAAGTTAGTCTGCTATCCATGTTTTCATAATGTCACGATGCTGGGCTCTAGGTGGCAGCATCTGTGAGTGAATATTAGACGTTTGTGCTAAACTACTGATTTCAAACACGTCTCAATTGCTAACCATTATGGACTAGTCTTCCTTAAAAGCACTTATTTTTTTTTGTCCTCTGAGTCTTTATTTTCATCCTAGAAAACCTAGCAATATGCTTAACATACAAGTGTTGAAAGAGTTCAGATCGGCAAGTTAACGGAGCTTTCCCGATGGTTCAGAGCAGACTCCTGTCCTTTACTGTAGCTTGAGGCACAGATGAGGGAGGGCAGCACAGGGCACTCAGTCATCCTAGTCTTGGACAGAGTGGATCTTGCTTGGTAGAAAATGTGCATTTTTACTGCTGACATAGAAAGTAAGGTGCATATCTGTGCCTTGGCTCTTCAGTAGCTGCTTATGCTGTAACAGTCTATGCCTTGTCAGGGTTATGAAAGGCTGGGGGTGTATCTATGCAAGTCTTCTCCACCACAGAAACCAGTACTCAAGGGCTTTTCTAGCTGTCCTTGTTTAAATGTATTGGAAGTGAAGGTGGGTTAGAGAATGTCTGTGAGCTGGTTTTTTTTTCCACAATATAAGATGCAGTTACGTCCTGATGTCAGATTGTGCAGGTGGTTATTGATCTCCCCTGAGAAAGAGCCTTAGGGAATATGTAAAAGATTAAGCTGGTTGGCACTACAGAAACAGGACTCTTATTCCATGCTCATTCTTTCCCTCTGGTGTGCAAAGCTTTTTCTGGGCTGGGAAGAAAGTCTCCCTTTCTTCTTAGCTCTCACCAAGTATCTGGCTAATCTAATGTAGAACTTGATGTAAAAGTCTGGCTAGTGAAAAGTGTACTCGGGTATCGGCAACTAATAAACAAGGCCAGAAACATTTTTTAAGACCCATAGTGAAACCAGAACAGTAGCAATGTATTGTACCAACGAGCAGTTGAGCGCTCATCCAGTCACTCACTCCTCTCCTGTAGGATCTGGGATAACATTGGAAGGGTGACCATAACAGCAGAGAAAAGTGTTAGATACAAGAAATTTATTCTGTCTAAAATAATTTTAGGTCTATTATGAAAAAGGCTGATGTAGTACAGTCAGGGAATAACAAAAGTGGGGCTGCTTCATGAGAGAAAACAAGCCAGGAGCAACAGTGTGAAGAAGAGCAGCATCCATTCTGATGGAGGCATAGACCGGACAAATATAGGGATGGTGACAATTAGAAGACTCATTTGCAGTCTAGTGATGCTCTGAGATACAGAAAGCAACAAGCCAAAACAAGATGGGACCAGAACTAAGCACAAACATACCTACAGTGTAATTCAGGCAAGGAGCTTAACTGCAGTTCCTGGACCAACGAGCATGGGTGGAGGTCAAAGCGATTAAAACCTGTTGATGCACTGAGGGCCATGACAATTAATTATCTAATACAGACTGTTAGAGTACTAAAACTTTAATTGGAATAAAAATCCATTCTTAGCTTCGTTTATATGGTATGTTCCCTTTTGCTCGTAACAAGAGTTTTGCGTGTAATCTCTTTTAATCCAGCAGCTACAGGTCTAATTATAGCCCTCTTGCCATAGGGCAAATACATGGACAAGCCTGTGCCCTGACATGGTATAAACATGACTGCTCTCACTACCTGGGTAAATCTCTTTCGGGCTGTTTCCAGTGATACTGTGTAGTGATTAAATTGCTTCTTTAGAGTATTTGTACAGATATTGCCTTAGGCTTGGACAATTGGATCCCTGGGTGCAATGAGCAGAGCCGTAAAATAGTTTATCTGTAGCAATCTGGTGTTACAATACTACACAGCAATACTAGCACTCAGGGAAAAAAAAAGAAAAGGAAAAAATGTGTAGATAGGACACCAGTCCAAACCCTTATCCACATGTGTGCACACACATATAAAGCCACTAAAAATAAGAGAGATGATTAAATTTGCTTGCTTGGTGTTCCAGAATGGGCACTGAGAAGGGAGTGAGCTTGATATGTGAGCAAAATCTGTTAAACTTTGATTACCCTCAGCCTACACTCCTGCTCACCTACCTCCTCTATGTAACTAGAAAGTGACTCTCTATAACCTATGAAATATGAAATATAGCAACTGCTAAAATTCACATTTGTCCTTAAAAATTTCATTTCTCTCCAGAGATATCTCTACTTCTCATTAATACCAAACAGGCAAGGACTTGAAAATGGCGCAGATTCTTTTTTCCAGCTGTTAACATCTGACTTGACTCTCCATTGTGATACTCTTGCTTCTGTGATTAGGACATGACTGGATATGCAGAGATTTACAGGCTAGAATCTTCAGGATTTCTATGCAGGAAGAACAACAAAATATGCCACATATCTATGTTTGCCTCGGTCTTACGCTCTAGGCAGTAAGCAAACAATTTGAGGAACTTTTCAATATCATCTAGCTGAATGCTGCAGTATCACATTTTCTTGTTCTCTAATATCTTCATTGTAAGCATTAGTGATATGTCCAGTGATACTGTGCAATTGTATAGGATTTATTTTGTACATGGAGCACAATACCTATACATTATACTTTAATTTGAATATATACAGTGTTGAATATAAAAATGTTAAATATTTTGTATACACATATATTTAGATAACAATGATAAGAGGTTAAATGGGGAGGTTAATAACAGTCATTTCTTGGGAAGTAATGAGCTCGTATACTTTACTCAAAATACTGCTTTCAAGCTCCAAAGATTGTCATGCAGAAGGTGGAAGAGGATTTTGAGTGATGTCTGATGCAGAATGCATAACAGTGGTCTGAATTCTGACTTGATAAATGGATGCTATGCTCAAAGAAGCAATAAGGAACATAGCCATAAACTGGGTCAGCTTCACGGGAAGAATTTAGTCCGAAGAAGCAAACCAAATATAAGCTGTCAGTGCAATACTGTTAGGATTATTCCCATAACCATTCCTGCCAAAACTATCCTTATTTATGTCAGAGCCTTTCAGAGAGGCTCGTTATTTCGCCGATACTGATTTGCTTATATCTAGACAAGAAGATGGGATAGGTCTCAATCAAATCCTAGCATGAATACACTAACCTGTTTGATCATGTTTCAGTTGGGTCTCTGTTGCTCTTACTGAACTAAACTGAATAGAATCTACGCTCTCTCAAGTTAAGAAATTAGATTCTGGTTCTTACTGAGGAGGGCCTAAGGCATAAGCCTTTCCTTGAGAAAGGGTTTTTTATTACAAAAGACCTCCTAAATAGACACGCTCAGGCTAACATTGCCCAGTCATCCTCAATTTGTTTATGGAAGATTATCCATGCTGCCAGAAGAAACAAAAAAGTTTTATTTATGTTCTCTCAAATGTAAGCTATGTCATGTGTGCTATATTTACAGTCCTAAAGCTGTTGGTTTGATGCTTTGCTGTAGCGCATAGCACACATAAACAGATAGATACTGCGATGATGAGCATGAATGAAATTTTACATTTAAATAATCATGTAGAAAAATTGTATAGAATTTTTTTTTTTTCCTTGAAAGTAACTGAAGACACATTCAGTTGCTTCTAACCACTGGTGGTGGTTCTAAGGCTTTTTAATGTTACTATCTCAACAGAAAACCCTGGAGCACACTTATGTGTGTGTGCATGTGCCTACAATGCAACAGAGGGTCAAGAAAACAGTATCTTACAAAACAAGAACATGTAGATTTTTCATTGTTAATGTAATATCAGCAAGGTGAAAGTATTTGCTGCTGTATGTTGGAAAATGGAAAAAAAAGTCCATTCCTTTACAAAGGACCTTGCAACTTTCTCCTCCACACTTTTTGCACTTAGCCTAAGTGAATATATGCCTACTCTGTGAGTTTGTGGTTAGCACAAGGAATACTTACTGATCGTACCATGCAAACACATGAATGCATCACTATTCTGCAAGTTATTTAAGGTTAGTTTGATGTATAGGACAGGGCTAACACTCCAACCAAAATGAAACAATTCAAAAGAATTTTCACATTAGTCTTTACTTAACTTTAAAAGATTCATCCAAAGCATCATTCTAAGATTTCTCTTTTTCACTATAGTAACCAAAGCCCTAACACCAAATCCTGCACCTCAGCTGACTTTCACAAAAGGCCAGACAGACTTTATCCATACTGAAAATTGGCCAAAAGAATTCTTTTTTGGAACTCCCAATTCCCTTTGGCAGCCCCTTTCCAGACCTCATCCCCCTAAAGCTCTGGACTTCTTCTTTTCCTCCACAAACTTTACCCTAACTGTGTACCTTAAGCCTAGCCTAGGCCATAGGAGAGGAAACACTCTCCATTCAGAAATATGCTTAGATAAATGCAATGCAATTCTTCAGTTGTAGCACCAACTCTCACTTAACAGTGGAGGGTACCTTGCAGCCCCACTAAAACTTCATAGAATCATACAACAGTTTGGGTTGGAAGGGACCTTTAAAGGTCATCTAGTCCAACCCCCCTACAACAAGCAGAGACATCTTCAACCAGATCAGGCTGCTCAGAGCCCCGTCCAAGCTGGCCTTGGATGTTTCCAGGGATGGGGCATCTACCACCTTTCTGGGCAACCTGGTCCAGTGTTCCACCACCCTCATTGTAAAAAATTTTTTCCTTATATCCAGTCTGAATCTACCTCCCTCTATTTTAAAACCCTTACCCCTTGTCCTTTCACAACAAGCCCTGCTAAAGAGTTTCTTCCCATCTTTCTCAGAAGCCCCCTCTAGGTACAGGAAAACCATTACAAGGTCTCCCTGCAGTCTTCTCTTCTCCAGGCTGAACAGCCCCAGCTCTCTCAGCCTGTCCTTATAGGAGAGGTGCTCCAGCCCTCTGATCATCTTCGTGGCCCTCCTCTGGACTCACTCCAACAGGTCCACGTCCTTCTTATGTTAGGGGCTCCACAGCTGGATGCAGTACTTCAGGTGGGGTCTCATCAGAATGGAGTAGAGAGACAGAATCATCTCCCTTGACCTGCTGGCCACACTTCTTTTGATGCAGCTCAGGATGTGGTTGGCTTTCTGGGCTGCAAGCCTACATTTCTGGCTCATGTTGAGCTTCTCATCCACCAGCACTGCCAAGTCCTTCTCCGTAGGACTTGGCAGCCTCTGCCCAGCCTCTCTTTTTCCTTGGCATTGTCCCAACCCATGTGCAGAACCTTGCACTTGGCCTTGTTGAACTTTGTGGGGTTTATGTGGGCCCACCTCTCCAGCCTGTTGAGGTCTCTCTGGATGGCATCCCTTCATCTCTGGTTCCCTTTGTCTCTAAACCTCCTCTAACACAAATGCTTGGCTGGTGCATATGCCAAAGATGGTCCTCCATGCAAAGATTCAGTGTTCTTCTGAGGAGGATATTAGAGTATGCCCATAGGTCTCTTTGTCAGCTGCTATCCAGATGCGATCAAACTTAGCTTTGGACTTTCAGTCAAAAATAACCTTAACTCCAACCCTAAAATGAACCTTGGAAAAACATGCCAGTGAAGATGAACAATTTCTAAGGAAACAATTATTTTTGCACCACTCAGTTCCTTTAACAGCTCCTTAATGATTGAAATAAAGCCTAGAGCTACAGCTTGAGTGGTGCAGGAGAATGGCTGTCTGAAAAAAATCCTGTAGGCTAGATTTCCCTCTTGAGTAAATCCTTTCCTGTGTACAATGAAGAAGGCCAGACTCTAGGCTTATTTTACGGTTGGGATTATATTTAGGAATAAAATTACTGTTAAGAGAAAAAGATAAACTGTGGAATAACTGTCTTGAGGAGTCTGGAAAATCCTCTAAGAAAAGGAACAGCTGATACTTGAATTTTCCTCTCAGGAATGTGGAGCATCTGGTAGGACCAGGAACCACGGCCAGGGTGGTGAGCCTATCACTTGGGATTCTTAGGGTTCTAAAAAAAATAACCACAAAAATCCAGTTGGAGTGGAGCTGCAAAGAGACTGCCACAAGAAAGATCTAGGCTGCAGAAAGACTTGTCCCCCGGAAAACATTTTCATCTGGGGTGTGGCGCTGGTTCTCGAGTTGGGGCTCAGCCAAGACAAAGGCCGAGGCCAAGGGTTTGGAAAGGGAGAAAGCCACAGTTGGAGTGCAGCTGCAAAGAGGCTGCCCAAGGAAGGTGTAGATTGCAAACAGAATTGTCGTCTGGGAATCTGTTCATGTGGACCCTGGCTCAATGTGTTGGGATAAGATCCAGTCAAGACGAATGTCAAGACTTAGCCTTAGGGTTATGATGAGGAAAGAGAGAAAGCCTAGTGCTGTGGTTGGAGTGGTGCAGAGGGGCTGCCAAAGGAAGGCATGGACTCGCAAAAATGTTGTCCCAAAGCACTTTTTCATTTGGGGGATCTTTGACAAAAGCTCAGCTGATACTAGGATTAGGGTTAGGAAAGAAACAACCTGTAAAACAAAACCATCCAAGTTAAGATGAACCCTATGCCAAGACCCAGTGCCATGACCCAGATGAACAAGCTCTCTAGGGAGAATTTTTTACGCAGCATACATTTTTCACTGGCAGTGTCTCTGTAGACCCACTGCAAGTGCAGCTTAAGGCTTTGCTTCTTTCCTAGCATGAACCTTAACCCTAACCCTAGGCCTTGGCGCCGTGACCAACAAGATGTGAGGGGAGAATTCCTTCTGCACCTACACCTTCCTGGAGCAACCCCTTTGTAGCTCCATTCCTGCTCCAGCTGTAGGACTTCTCTCTTTCCTGACCCTAACCATCTTCCTTGGCCTGAGGGGACAATTCTTTTGGCAGCATTTTTTTTTGTCAACCTCTCTGCAGCCTCTCTCTAAGCACATCTGTAGGCTTTGTCCCTTTCCTAACCAATACCCTAACCCTTGATACTGGTCCTGGCCTTAGCTGAGTCTTTGTCCAAGACTCAGTGGCCCAGATGAATGAGTTCTCAGGGGACAATTCTTTTTACAGCTTTGCCCTCACTTTTTCAGTCTGTTTGCAACCCACATCCTGGGGCACTGAGGCTCTATGCTTTCTCTTTCCCCTAATCCCAAGAGAATCCTAATCCAAATCCTCACCTAGGCACATGCTGCGCTTTGTATCCATATTCCCAGACAATACCAAGCTGAGAAAATTTTCAGAGGATTTCCTCATTCTTTTACAACCTCACCCCTCCCCAGCTCTGTTTTTGCTTTCCTTTTGTAGCCCTATTACAACCAGACTATTACAATCAGAGCTCTAGATTTTCTCTCTTTCTTAGACCTAACTCGTAACCCTTGCGCTTGGTGATGATATCAGCTTTCTCACAAGTTATAACCTTACTGTGTCCTGACCTTTTTGCCACTGATTCTACTCCTATCCCAGACTCAAATATTTCCATATCAGAATTCTGGTATCAACCTGTCCTTTTTAGTTTGCTGGAACTTTTCCAGAGCCCTCAAAGCTGTGCCTCTGTGATTTCCCTTTCTCTCTTTCCTTGCTCGTACAGGCAGAGACACCAGTCCCATCACAGGTGCTGTATTCATCTAAGGACTGTTCTGTCCATTCTGCCTCGGCTCTTACTTTCATTTCTAGATCTTTTTCTTGACAATGTAGCTTTGAGTTTTCTCTTTGTCTCAACTCCAGCCATAACCCTAAGAATGAGGGAGCTTATGGCAAGGAAATTCAACCCGTGTCCCGACAAAATTTTCTCAGTACAGAGGTCTTTTTGCAGATCACACTTTTCTTTATCAGCCCTTTTCCAGACTCTTTCAAATGGAATTTTGTACTTTGTGTTTTTCTTTTATGTGTACCAACTTGTTAATTTACCCTACCAGCTGTCCAGTGTGTGTGCACTGGCCCAGTTGAGCGGTGTTTGCAGGTGTGAATTCTGTATGTTCATAATTCCTTTATCCAGCCCTATCACAGACGATCCTACAATATTATCTCTAGTTGTTTTTTTCTTTCTTTTAACATGTTACTTCCATTTTAAATGTTACCTTTGTTGCACTATGACAGCATTGTATGTCATTAATAAACCTGACTGATAAAAGAACATTTAAGGGAGAAGCACAGATTTCTGTTTAGGCTTGGCATCTTAACTCTTAAGGCAAAACTGTTTTTGAATTCAACAATGGGCTGCACTCTGTATGAAAGATGATAATGCGTGGGGAGTTTTGGGAGCCCTCAACAGCTCCAGCCAGGTTCCTAAATCAGTGAGTTGTGAGGCCAGCGTGCCGCAGTACTCAGTTATAAGGACCATATTTGAAATGTGGAAAGTGATACTACTTTTTGAATAATACTAATGCTACTTCCTGCCTTGATGTACAGATAGAGAAGTATGCAAATTATTTTTCTTAAAATAAAAAACATGTTATTTTCTTTTTGCTTCTCTTGTTATCTGCTTATGAGTGTTTTTCCATTGCTAAATTATTTCTTAATAGCACTTTTTATTTAACTCCCAGCAAGTTAAATGCACATCCATAAGACAGTCCAGACCTATAAGGCTGTCAGTACAGAACCAAATTAAGTATGCATAAATTTGAATCCATGATATTTTCAATTTGACTTGAGGGGATGAATTTTTGAGGGAGTAAAGAACCACAAAAGTATTTTTTTTTGCTTCTGAATTGCATAGAAATAATGTTATACAAAGCATTTTTCTCTGATCAGGCACCTCATTGATAGTATTTGCATTTTATTTTTATTCATTTGTTATGTAACAAACTTGAATGTCATATTTTGTTTAAATGGCTTGAATATTTTGAAGCTTACTAGAGAATTATGGGTTGGACTGTGACTGTTGGCAGTGCTAGATGGCATATTTGAAGAAACTTTCCTTTTAACCATTAGATTAAGTCAGTGGCAGCAACAAAATTCTGTCAAAAGTTTACTGAATGTAAGGTATTGCTTTATCTGTGTTTGAGTCTTCTTTTGTTCAAAACTCTTAAGAGAATATAGATAATTCAAACAAAGAATATTTTCCCTTTTCCTACCCCCCTTCCCCATCTCTTTCCTATCCCTTCACATTCCTTTGAAATATAATGTTCCTGTCTGGAATTGCAGTATTTCACTGTCATGCTTGTAAGGAAGTCAGCATTTCAGCAGCTGTGAGATGACTTCTAAATTAGTTGTCATTTTACCCAGGCCTAAGCTTGTGTAACTTGTTCAGATACCTACATATTTTCATGCACGTTATTGCTCCCAGGCAGCGCTGGCTTCCTGGCAGAGTTTATTATTTTGAACAAGCAGGTGTTTTTTTTTTTTCTGAATTACATAGGTCATTGCCAGTATTATACACTGTATGCAATTTCTCAATTATGATAAGACAGAGTAGATTTTTCCTTGTTAGCAGGTAGAGGAAAATATGGAAAAATGTTTCAATGTTTATCTGAAGAAAGCTAGTTCAAGGAATACAAGAGAAGCCTGGACTTTTGTTATTGGAAACTTGAAATACTTTGTATCTTTCCTCCATCTTACATTTCCAAATCATCTTATTTAAGGATTCTCAAATGAAATGAATGTGTGTCTCATAAAACACATGTATCTATGTCCTTTATTGTCTCAAAGATTATTTATAAGCTGGATTGAGCACTTGAGAAAGAAGAGGGACAATCGGAAGCTTTAATCAAGAGAACTTTTGCTGTGATACTTTTAATATTAGTTGTGATTTCATCACAAATTAGATATAACTCCATGAAAACTTGCTGTGTATTGAATCATTGCTCAGGGAAGCAAATGACAACTGTAGGTTGTTTTCCCTTATAAAATGTTTTTTACATTTTAATGAAAGTTCCATATCACTGTGGCACATTCATTCACTTCATATCAAAGATTTACACCATGAATTTCACGCAGTGCCTGGAGATGAAAACTTAAGTTGCATTTGATTAGCAATGGTTGCATTCATGAAGGCTTCCTTAATTATAATTTATTGGAGAATATTTGTGAAATGCTTTTTACACAGATTACTATTATAATTTTAAGTAAATTGGCAAAAGGGGATTTCAGCCTTCTCTACATTCCATCTTGATCCTTAACTTTTCCCAAATATCAATACAGCTTTACACATTTGAATTACCTATATTCTGTCACTTAAAATCATAGAGTCATACAACAGTTTGGGTTGGAAGGGACTTTTAAAGGTCATCTAGTCCAACCCCACTGCAAGGAGCAGGGACATCTCCAACTAGATCTGGTTGCTCAGAGCCCTGTCCAAGCTGGCCTTGGATGTTTCCAGGGATGGGGCATCTACCACCTTTCTGGGCAACCTGTTCCAGTGTTCCACCACCCTCATTGTAAAAAATTTTTTTCTTATATCCAGTCTGAATCTACCTCCCTCTATTTTAAAACCATTACCCCTTGTCCTATCACAACAGGCCCTCCTGAAGAATTTTTCCCTGTCTTTCCTGTAAGCCCCCTTTAGGTACTGGAAGGCTGCTATAAGGTCTCCCTGCAGTCTTCTCTTCTCCAGGCTGAACAATCCCAACTCTCTCAGCCTGTCTTCATAGGAAAGGTGCTCCAGCCCTCTGATCATCTTCATGGCCCTCCTCTGGACTCACTCCAACAGCTCCATGTCCTTCTTGTGTTGGGGGCTGCACAGCTGGATGCAGTACTCCAGGTGGGGTCTCATCAGAATGGAGTAGAGAGACAGAATCACCTCCCTTGACCTGCTGGCCAAACCTCTTTTGATGCAGCTCAGTATGTGGTTGGCTTTTTGGGCTGCAAGCGCACATTTCTGGCTCATGTTGAGCTTCTCATCCACCAGCACTGCCAAGTCCTTCTACTCAGGGCTACTCTCAATCCATTCTCCACCCAGCCTGTATTTGTGCTTGGGATTGCCCCAGCTCATGTGCAGGATCTTTCACTTCCGGTAATACAAAAGGTTTAGTTATCAAAATTGATGTAAAGTCTTAATTTCTAGTAGAATATGAGGAGTTATTATTGCACTAATTATGTTTGTGTAGCAATATATACTGTGTTATTAATTTCTCACATCCTGAAATATTAATTAGATCATATTTATAGAATTACAGTTCACATGTAAGATGACTTGAATTCTTAAAGAGTTTCATATAATAGATCTCCAACAATACCTCTCTGTCTATTAAGAATATACTTTCCCTTCAAGGGCTGGATTTGCAAAATGTGTGTCTAGAGTTTTTTTTTTGTCACAAGTCTTTGGTGTAAATTCATATCTCCTGTTAAACAACTATGTATTGTCTGTTTGTACAATGTACACATATAAACATGCATTTGAGCAACAATAATGTCTTTCTGTTACTTATTAAGTTATTTTACAGGAAAAGTTCATGAATTGTTTCTGTTACTAAAATTGACTGGAGAGCTGTCATAAAGAAGGATCTTGCAGGAGCACGTGAGAACATTGTCTCCTAATGGTGTTAAATTCTGCACGTAATTCTCCTAGGTTAAGTTACTTTTCCTTAAATATGAAAGAATGGCCACTGTTGCCCTTTCAACCCCAACATGTCAAAGGTCTTTACAGTTTTCTGTTTCCACTCTTGAAATCTTTAATTTAATTTCAAATGCTCTTGCTTTTCTATGCACTGCTTCAAGTTTGTCAGCATCTCTTTTGGTAAAGTGCTGGGAGATGAGCATGTGCTATCAAAATCCCATACCTTGTTCCATAATGTGTTGCATTTGTGAATATAACCCTAAATTGTAAAATTGGTTTTGCAGCCATATCACATTGCCTACCTCTGTCTCATTCACTTTCAGCTTTCACCCTTGGGACTTCTATATTATTAATCTTACCCAGGCCCGTCCACCAAATTGAGTATTTTTTTTATCCTTTTTAAATTGGATTTCCCCAGGAATATTATGTTGCATTTTTTTGGGGAGTGAAAACTGATTTTGCTCCTTCTGGCACAGATTTGTAGTCTGTCTCAGTCTTTCTGTCATCTAACTCATTGCTTTTCACAGCTCCATTCAACAGGAATGTTTTCAAATTACTGTCCCGTTCACTCTATCTACCTGATCATCCCTTAAGAGCTAACTGAAGCCAGCACCGACTGACCTCCAAAGCCAATCATTAGGCCATTACCTTTTGTCGTGGTTTTGTTTAGTAGCGGGGGGCCTAAGGTGGTAGCTTCTGTAGGAAACTGCTAGAAGTCGCTCCCCTTTGTTCAGGGGACTTGGCCAGGCCTAGGGTGGACCCACTGCTGGCCAAGGCCGAGCTGATTGGTAGCAGAATGTCTCGTGATAACGCCTCTGCGATAACGTATTTAAAAAGGGGAAAACAGGAAAAAAAAAAGAGAGAGGAGAGAAGATGTGAAGAAGCTGAGTGGGGGCAGAGGCGCAGAGGGGGAGGCACAGGCCTCATGGGCCTTGCAGGCCTCACCCTCTGTCCTCTCGCCAGGCAGCCGACTGGGCCTGACTCGGTCCAGCCCGGCTGCAAGAAGTGGAGAGGAGATGAGAAGTGAATAAGATGTAAAAAAGATCCTGAGAGACATCTACCAGCCTGTTGTGAGGAACGGCTGCAGACGCCAAGGTCAGTTCAGAAGGAGGGGGAGGAGTAATGCGGCTCCTGGCCAAGATTCCCCTGCAGCCTGTGGTGACGAGCATGGTGGAGCAGGTTGTCCCCCTGCAGCCCATGGAGGTTCACGGAGGAGCAGAGATCCACTTGGAGCCCGTGAAGGACCCCATACCGGGGGAGGTGGATGCCTGAAGGCAGCTGTGGCCCATGGAGGGCCCGCTGGGACAGCTGTTCTGAAGGGACTGAACTCCGTGGAAGAGATGACCCACGCCAGAGCAGTTCCATGAAGGACTGTGGCCCATGGGAGGGACCCCATGATGGAGCAGAGGAGGAATGTGAGGAGTTCTTCCCCTGACCATGAAGCAGCGGTGTGAAACAACGTATGATGAACTGACTGCAACCCCCATTCCCTCTTCCCCCCTGTGCCACTCGGGAGGGGAAGGTGGTAGAGATAATGTTAAGCTTGGGAAGAGGGAGGGGTGGAGGGAGGTTATCTTGTTCTCTGTCTCATTATCCTGCTGTTTGTAGTAATAAATGAATAGTTTTCCCCAAGTTGAGTCTGTTTTGCCCGTGACGGTAACTTTAAGGATTTCTCCCTGTCCTTATCTCAAACCTCGAGCTGTTTTTCCTTATATTTTTTCTCCCTGTTTTCTCGGAAGGTGGGGGGAGCGAGAGAGAGAGACTGCGTAGTCTGGTCCGATCGGGGCTGAACTACGACACCTTTCACTCCTGTTTAGGATCTGTTAACACATATGATAATCATTTTTACACTACCCAATTTTAATTCTTGCTCAAAGTAATTTTTTTCCCCCATATTATTTCTTATTTCCAAGTATGAATGAAGCCATTCCATACCTGTCTGCTGAAATCAGCAGCATGCCTCTAAATCAGTCTTCCAACATGGGCTGTGGATGGTACAGAATGTATTTTAGTTTCATCACTGGGAGGGGATGGAAATAATCTGATTTGCCTAATAGCATGAATGACTGATTGTCATTTTTTGTATATCTGTGAATGGTAATGGTTTTTTATTTATTATTAAAAAATCATTTTTCCTGACATTTAAGTGAGACAAAGGTTGAATGCAAAATGACTTTTGTGCTGTTCAGCTGGAACATCTACAATATAAAGAACTTATTAGAAGGAGGAAAAATGTGGAAGATTTATTTGATTGAATAATTCAAATCTTTTATCTGATTAATATTAATTGCTCATATGAATTTAATTGGATACATAGAAAGAGATGAATAAAATTAGATGAAAATTGAAATAATAAAAGATATCTGTCCTGTAAAGACAAATTTTAATTAATCTGTTAGTATACCAACCTTTTAATGGTTGTATTCTGCAGCTTTGTAGTTATTAATTTTATCCAAAAGCCATACAGGCTGTTTTTCATCTGTATGTGCTCCAAATCTGCAACACATCACTTGGTACTAGCATTCTCCAGTTTAATTCTTGCACTGGAATAAAAAGCCACAAAATGTCTCATTGTGGTATACAAGAATGTGGAAAACATATAAGATGCTATAAGCATTTGCTTTTTTTTTTCTTTTATCTTTAGAGGCATGGTTTGGGTTCTAACGTGCTGCAAGGCTGTGTGATCCCTTGTTGCCATGCAGATAGTGATTATAGTGAAGATGGGTTGCAACTACATTGAACTAGACTGCCCATATTTGCTTTCGGTTATTATCTCCATGTGGAATGTTTTCATTAACTATCCTGACTCAAATAAGCATATTCTGCTATTTGGTTTGTGCCTATGTATGTGTGTATCTGTAATGATTACTGCAGTACTTAGAGGAATGCCAGAATAGCATGTAGTCAAATGTGAAATTCACCTCAGGGAAATTATATCCTGTCAAAGAAATCAGTTCCTACAAAACATTTTAATTGCCAAATAGTCAGAAAGAAATAATCAAAACATCCATAGCAACTACTGTCAGGGTGGCTGACCAAGTGAAAAAGTCTGCTGTGAGCTCTGTTACTATGGATATATATGAAATATATGCAGGAGTTCCTGGTTAAGTTTCATTTCTTACAAATTCCAGACTTCTGGCATGTTGCTTATAGCCAAAGTGAAGAACCAGATCTTTGATTGCTGTATCTGTTTCATTCATCAGCTGCACAAAACCAACAAAAAAGCACTGACATGGAGTAGCTGACAATTCCTAGAGAGAGGAGAATTCTCCATTAGGGTGTGTTTTGGAAAGATATGGAAGAGAATAGAAAGAAAATCAAAGGTGTGTAATAGGCAGAAGTAGAGCAAGATGTCAGATGAAAGAAAAAAATGGATAGTTGTGTAGCATTGCTGGAGGATTGAGACATGTGTCCCTCATAAACACAGTACAATTGTACTGTTCACATCTGTGTGATACCATACCTGAGAATACTTCTCAGGTTCATACCTCCATACCATGTATGGAGGAGCAAACTGGTCTGCTTTCGATGCCAAGTGGCTTATGAACACTGAAGAGTCTGTCCTCTGGGAACTGAATTTACTGAGAAGTCCTACAACTAGCTGTCTGCTGATTATAGAAGATAACCTTACATATGTCTCTCAGCTCTTCAGAATATGGAAAGTCTCACAATTTTTGCAAGGTACTCTACAGATACCTCAGGCTTTTGTGTTATGAGGTGGCTGGAAAATGCTGGATGTGTGAATGATTTATATTTTCTCATTTCTGAGTTCAATGTGTGAAACACTAATGCATTAGCAGTATTTATGGATGGTAATAAAGAAGATTAATTCACTTGTAATAACCATTGATGAGCTGTTTTTCCTTAATGATTCCTTTTTTTATAAGAAGATTTAAGTACCTAACACTTTGTATTCCAGGGAGAAAACACAAGGACTTATTCCCTTCTTGTATTATTCAATATAGGCATGAAATAAGGCTAATGGAATCCTGTGCTGCAGTAGGCAAAGCATTGCCAGCAGGTTAAGATAGGTGATCCTTCCCCTCTACTCAGCACTGGTGAGGCCACACCTGGCGTGCTGCGTCCAGTTCTGGGCTTCCCATTAGAAGAGAGACATCGACATACTGGAGAGAGTCCAGTGATGGGCTATAAAGAAGATGAAGGAATTGGAGCATCTCTTCAATGAGGAAAGGCTGAGAGAGCTGGGACTATTCAGCCTGGAGCAAAGAAGGCTCTGGGGGATCTTATCAATATATATAGATACCTATAGGGACTGTGCAAAGAGGATAGAGCCAGGCTCTTTCTAGTGGTGCCCAGTGCCAGAATCAGAGGCAATGGGCACATACCAAAACACAGGATGTTTCCCCTGGACATTAGGAAACACTTTTTTCCACTGTGAGGATGGCCAAGAACTGTCAGAGGTTGACCAAAGAGGTTGTGGAGTCTCCATCCATGGAGATACTCAAAGGCCATCTAGATATGGTCCTGGACAACCAGCTCTAGGTCGCCCTGCTTGAGCAGAGGCATTGGACAAAATGACCTCCAGAGGTCCCTTCCAACCTCAGCCATTCTGTGATTCTGTGGTTAAGCTAAAGTGGTATTGGTGAGGATGGGATTTTGGAAGAGTTACTACAAATTTCTACCCAGAAATAATAAACATGCATGCTGAAATTCCTCTAATGGGACATGGTATATGGCTTCTGTTCCTCTAAAAAGAATATCATCACAAGTATTTCAAATAATGAAATGTTAACTGTCACTTTGTATGTTAAATATTTACAAGAAATGAGGAACTTCCAGTATGTGTGAAAAGTCTTGCAGATCCCACTAATATAATGAATTTTAACACAAGTATTCATTTATGCTATGTCCTCTTATTAATTGAAACACTTATGTTTACTTTCTTCTGTTTCACCAACCAAGGAATGAAAAATAAAAAACCCAACAACAGATTACTTGTTTTCTTTCAAAAACAGGTTCAACCACCTGCTGTGTCCAGCCAATAGAAGTGACACTCTTCCATTAAGATTTGTCCTTTTTTTCTCCTCATTTTTAAATCCGGCCCAGAACATTCACATAGTAGTCAGTAACCAGACTAAATCAGTCCATACCAGAATAGCTGTATCCCTGTTTGTACGCTGAAAGCTTTAAGAAGCTGAAAGATGCCCAAGTATAGAGGTAGCTCATGATAAGGATGCACATAATGGCCAGAGGACCACCTGGCTGGAGTCCTGTTTCTGCTCTCTGGTAGTGTCTGACTAAAGAAAAAAAATATCAAAGACTGTTCCTTCTTTATTCCTTCTCTCAGTCTGTAGTGCTGCAAAGCTTCCTAAGCTGCAAATTCCATCCAATTAAATGACTTCAATAGCTGTAGTGAGTCTAATATCCTTTAAAACCAGTATGTTGTAAAATAAACTGGTTTGCTGAGAGCCCTTGAGGAAAATTACTTGTTCTATTGCTACAAATGATTTGATAATAAAAAATATGGCTGGATTCTTTGCACAAGTTGGAGTAATTCTAGTCAGGAGCACAAGACCATATATAAAATACATACTTGTGCCTTTCTTGCACCACATTAATTTTTTACATTTCTAAATTAATGCAAACTGTCTGTTTGATCAGAAGGGTTCAGCATGCTCCACACAGGTATATGTGGTGGTAATGGAACTGGCCTTTGATGAGTTACTGACATTACCGAAGACAGCCAACTGGCTACTGCTCTTTGCCAATCTGCCCTGAGAAACCTGGAAAGGCATATAATTTAATAAAGATTACTAACTCATGTAAAGCTAACTCCAGATCTGAAGGGTGCTACCTATTGTACTTCGGTACAAAGCCCTCTCAATTCAGACAAAGGAAGAGTTTCCTTGAGACTTCAGGTTTGTAAGGATAAAGACGCAGGTTCTGACAACCTGAGTTCCACTTCAGTCTCATTGTACAGTGCTTCCTATTAGCCACTCATCTCTGAGGGTCTACCAACGGGGAATAGAAAATGCTGGGCAGGAGAATTTGTATATAACTTACACCGCCAGAATCTGTGCTCATGTGAGAGTCCTGATGCCTACTGTTAGCTTTCAGAAGACCTAAAAGACATAAAAACCAAAGTCAGCAAAGTGAAAATCAGTCACGGAAGAGATGCATGATAGGATAAGACGATCTCAGAATAAATACATACCACACTTGTTAAAAGATCATTTCTCCTGGAGAGAGAATATCAGACAAAAAGTTTACTTCTGAGGGGAAGAAAAGAAGACAGAAACATCATTAGCAATCTATGTTTGTGATTTGTGGGTTGCTGGAGGCAAAAAGCAATATTTTTAAGGAAAGACATATGATGTGACAATTTTATGATAAAAAATGGAGTGAAAAGAAACAGAACAAACAATACATCGTGATTTTTTTCTAAAATCTCAGGCTCTGTTTTTGTCACCACTGCCAGCTAATAAGTTTGGTGGTCCTTGTTGAACAAAGGTCATTGTTGTGGTTTCACTTACAGAACAAAAAATACCATTGTTGAACAAACCTACAGAGAACAAAGAAGGAAAGAAAAGAGACAGAGTAAGGTCTTGCCACTCCCTCTACTCTGCTCATCTTCAAACAGGGAAGTGTGTAAAGTTGAGGTATAGAAAAGAAGCCAAATGTTTTTAACTTCTGGAAATGAACGCGTTTCAGGACTTCCAGCCTCTAGTTTGAAAACAGGATCTCGAAGAAGGACCATCAGTGGCTCATCCCAGCTGAAGGGCTGACTTGCTGCATCACTGTTTTCAAAGTCTGATGAACAATTAAAAAATGTGTATTACTGTCTGACAGCTGTACCCCCAAATGGGCAGCATCAGCTTGAGAAAGGGTACCAATGTGCTGAAGCGGTGACTTGCATGTTTGACTGCTTGTTGCATTCAGTAAAACATCTTTTGCCAATGGGAGATCCACATTCCTGCTAACTGTGAGTACACTTAATGACCTCAGATTAGATCCTGCCTTTGAAAAAAAACAACACTGTTATTAGTATTTTACCTTCTTCCATTCCCTTCTGGTACTGCTGTGTTTTTAAACTACTAATCATTAGTGCTTACTGTTTGTTTTCTTCAGGTATCTGAGACATACTTTGTTTTGTCAGTTTGAGACAGGGACTGAGAAAGTACTGAAGATGCTTTGCACTTATTTATAGTGCCTTGAGCTACTTTGCAATTATTAGTTAACGCTACGAATAATAAAGGTTTAAAGTGTTGGCAGTTTCAGTCGTATGAGTTTCAAACACTTGTACAATAATTAATTACCTTACACATAACAACCTCACAACTCTTTGCTGTGATCACAGATCATTGTATTCTCATGTCTTCTGCTAGGTTTGCAATTTAGCGTTGCTTTATGAATCAGTCTGTGTCCCAAGTGCAGGGAAAACAAGAGAAATTGTACATCCACTAAATGATATTGAGAGACAGATTTCATGGATGTTGTATTTTGGAGATTCATGGTTCCAGATGAGTTTGTGGCATTTCCAGGATGGTTCAATGAAACTTTTCCTATCAGTTGCTATTCAGCTGCTAGTATAGAGGGAAACTAGTATACTGGTAATGTGCAGCGGATTACTAAATTACTAGTCCATAAGGACAACCAAAGCTACTGAATATCAGCAGCACTGCTGCTTGCTTGTTTACCCTCTAGTAGACTTTGCATTAATTAAAAATTCTGGAAAATTCTTAGGGAAAGAAACCATCCAGCTTGCAAAAGCAAGCTGTTGAAAGGGAGACTGAGAAGCCCATGTGTGGCTAGATTGCTGGCTGCAATTGCAGAATATCTCTACGTCTTAATAAAAAGACAATGGGTCATCCAAAAAAAGATTCTTCTTATACATTACTCAACATGTGATGCCAGAAGAACAGTAGTAATGTTCAGTTTTGTGATATTCATGCTGAGGAAAAGACTGTGATTAACAGCTGGACAATACAGTCCTGAGAAAAAGATCAAACAGCTTCAAGCTGAAGCACCAAATATCTATGCATAAAAGCAACGGATGTAAGAATTGAGTCTATAAAAGCCTGCCTATGATAAAGATTTTTAAAAATGGAAATAATAATAATACCTTTTCAATATTTTGATGAGAGAAAAAAGAAAGCAAATAAATAGGGCACCATTGTTAGAAATAGTGTCTGAACACAGGAGAGAGCAATTTGATGAGTTCTGAGACAAAAACTGCAGATCAAGAGGTGTTCCAAAAACTTGTGCAGTTAAGAATTTTTCCATTCCCATATGATTTTAGAGAAAAGAATCTCTAATCAAAGGCTGAATCTTTTATGGAGCATATGAATCCAGCTTACTGGGAAGATTTATGAGATGAGCAGCTTTATCTCTATAAGGATGTCTCCTATTGAATTTCAGGAAGAACACTGACGTAAAAGAGCCATCAGTTTGGAACAAATGTATCAAGCTAAAGGAAGACAAGAAATAAGACAAAGACAGAATAATGTAGAAAATAACCCTCATAGGCTAGCATACTAGAAAAAGCAACAAAAATTTCAGGAAGAAAAAGGACTGTCCTTTGGGCTATCACAGAGAGGAGGGAGGAAAACAAATCCAAATCAAATCCTGAACTACAGGTAGCCCAAGGATAAAAAGTTCTCTGTGTACACTAACTGAAAGTTTGGAGCTTTATAATGCACAAAAGTGCCTATCTAGCAAATCTGTGTGTTCTCAGCACACAGACTTTGCTGCTAGCAACTCTACTGATGTATTTAAGACCAGTCTGGTGATCAGTTAAATTCTTCCTGGATTGTTCAGCCAGCTGTAACATCATCTCAGCGATAATGGTAAGTGGTAATGTTAGCTTAGAAAAATGTGATGAAGTGGTGTTGATATTTATAAAGCACTGTTCTTTGGACAAATAAAGATATCAATACAAATCTCATATAATTTAAAAAAATTGCTAGACTTTGGGAAAACATTTTTATTCAAATTTCTTTACAACAGAAATTTATTCCAAAGATTTGAATTAGCTACTCTAAAATATGCTATATTTTTTAGAGATAAAAATGAAAGATAAATTAAAAATAAAACATTTTATGTTCAATATGCTTTCTATGGAAAGAAGACTTGGAATCAAACAATACATGCATTTTTAATGTGCTAATATGGCCTTTGTGTTTCTGCTCTTCTCTGATAATTTTTTTGTACAGTTGATAAGGACGAGCATTCAAAGTCAAGTCTCCTCAACTGAAGACTCATAATGTGTTTATCTTTTCGCTCTAGCAAAGAAGTGCTCCTAAAGTAGCTGGCTAAATTCCCTGTAGAGCTAAGGCAGAGGAGTAGGTGCCTTTAGAAATCTCTGTGAGGAGAGATCTTGATGACCATAATTTAGGCATGAAAATTAGTTGGACAATAAGTGCTTCTAAAAGCCTTCAGAAACACCTACTTCTTTCCAGTCAGTGATTATTGTGCTAAAGCACTTAAACAGCATCACTAGGTACCTAAAACTGAGGCTTGAATTTGCTTGTCTACACTGCAGGCTAGTTCTCCAGTTTCATGAAAAGAGGTGGATAAGTGAAGGAAAAATACTTTGCATGTGCAGTACCTGAGGCAAAAGGACTTCTGGGACCTCACCCTCTGGAGCCACTGAACAATCCATGTGGGAAGGAGATTGAATTTCCAGGTAGAGTTAGCATTTTTTTAAATACCAAAGTCTATGACATAGGTTAAAAGTTCATGGGAAGCCAAGCTTCCTCAGTGCTGGAACCTGTGGAACTACACGCTTGTTTGGAGTGATTTTTCACTTTGTTGTAAGACTGATCCATAATGTAGTTGACACCAATGATGGGGTGTGGCAGAATTACACATATCAGTAATGGGAAAGTACCTATCCTGTGGAGCAGCTTGAGGTGCTACATTTGTCACTTGAACTGTCAGCTGAAGCACATGATGTACTTGAAATATCTGATACACTTCAAAGAACTGAACCTCATCAAACCTTCTGTATTTTACAAACTAATAAATTTCATTTTGCTGGAAATGTTGAAGGCTAATAACCTTTTTTTTTTAGCTATGTAGTGGTTCCCAGGCTACAGGATTGCAATCAAAGATGAGATCATGAACACAGAAGCAAGGTTACCTAGGAAAACTTTGGAAATTGTTGGACTGAAGCATTATTTCTTTTGAAGACATCAAGTCTTCACTTGAAGACACTGAGAGAAGATGAATTCACTATTTCTGTAGTGTTTTGATTGTTACAAATGTAAGACTTTTTCTAATTTGAATGTGACTGGCTTTTTCTGTTAGATTTGAGAGATCTTTCAGCATCATTCAGAAACACATATATAGCCTGAAATAGTGACCTGTCATCTGAACAAGGTCTGCATCCATCCTCTGCTGCAGTAGTTCACTCAGATAGTGGGAGTCCTAAGTCCTGTTCACAGCTGCTGTGTCCACAAAATAGTTCCTCCTTCAGTACTATAAGTGTTGTGCCTCTTACACATTTCAGTGTAACATATTCTGCCTGAATGGACTCAGTTTACTGAGCAATTTACCAAGTGCAATAGTGCTTCTTCATCACTATTTAGCATTCCACTTATCTTTGTATCATTTGATATGATTTTACCAGCAGTGGTTTTATGTTATTTCCATACCATTGAAGAAGATACAGATCAGTGTCAGCTGTGTTGTCAGACCATGCAGAATTTCGATAGAAAATAGGTCTAGGTTAGTATTTTTAAAGGTCTTTTTAAATGGATTATGTTAATATATTGTAATTAATAATCCCTCATAGAGTGTACTGGTTTTGATAAGAACTTTACAGAAATATTTCTCAGATTCAGGAATATGTAATGAAAACTAAAGATAACAGAATTCATTTCCTGAATAATGAGAAATACAGTTCTTAGAAATTTGGAAAGTCCAAGTGCGGATTTCTCTCTTTTTTTTTTTTTTTTTTGAGTCAGCCTAAGGATTGGATTTCAACCCACATTACCCATCTCCGAAATGAAATCTCTTACCATACTTTAGTCATTCTTAGAAGAGTCTCAATACCTCTTCTTTGCTTTGTATATATAGCTAAATACTCACTGGGTGAGAGGGAGAAAGTTCTTTCTGGTGAGAAATTATCTCTAATTTTGTAACAGTTTCTACATGACATACTAAGGCTTTTTACATCACAGTTGTCAGAGATGGGAAAGTCTTTTCTACTCTGTTCCAGTTAAAAGCCCTAAGTGATGGTGTCCACTGACTTTTGGGGGTTTGTCAGCTGGATAATTCTTAACTCATCGATCATACAGACAGCTAATTTTTAAATCAGAATTTTAGATGTCAATACTTAACTATTCAATTATATCTCTGCAGTTATCTTTATCAATCAAGCCTGTAATCTTAGCCAAAATTGAATCTTATTTGTTTGACAAGACAAATTTTCCTTCTAGCCACACCACGTGACATTAAATGTAGTTGTAATTTGATTCTTCCTTAGCTGTATCTTGTGCTAATCTTTTCATAACAGGAAAGGCAAGGGGCATGATTAAGAAATGATGAGTTACATCAAATAGGAAACATGATGTAATAGGGGATGACATTCCTAAGAATAGAATGCACTATGTTGAAAGAGATATGACCCTTTTGTGTCCTCCTTCACATTTTCTAAAACAAAATTTAAAAAAAAGAGAAAGAAAAATATCCTATGAAGTAGATTTTTTTTTTTTTGTAATTAGAGCATTGAGGAAAGTTTTCCAGGAATCATCTAAATTTTGAGAAAACTCTGATGCTGAAAAAGCAAATGCATAGGAAATGTTTCAAAGAGTATAAAAAGACATCTTATCTCATCTCAAATTTTCATATTGGACTGATTAGAAGATTCTCTTTCTTTCCCTTTTTTTTAAGTGGGGATAAAGGATAAAGCAACACCTCAGTGATCCTTGGTTCTCAACTTGCCCTCAATTTTATTATGCTTTGATATGTAATAGTTCTTTGCTGATGTGATTCTGTATACCTCAGATAAATTGATTGCTGAGATGAATTAGCTGCTTTAAATCAGTCAGTAATCTAGCTTGAAATAGATCATTCCAGTTACAGATTTATCAAAATATGCTAGCCATGTTGCCTTACATCCTTCCACCTTACTTTTTTTAGTAGTCAGGCTCTTAACGCCTGTTCTCCCTTTTTGAGGCAGTGCTTCATTTAGAAACTATATACAATTATTTTCTGCCAGAATCTAAGAGAACAAGTACTTCCATTCTTTACAAGTACCTCTCATTCTCCTACATAGTCTAAAATAATCAACTTGCATCACACCAAGACATGACCATGAAATTTTTTGTTTGTTTCTTTCAGGTAGAGGAGGCCAACTTCTACACAATATAAATTTTCCATAAAACCATGTTTTTATGTTGATATATTTTTTTTAAGTTCCATTAGGAATACTTAAACACTCCTTTTTGCCAAATTTTGAAATGTTAGCTTCAGTTCAGCATTATCCTGGATTTCCTCCTGTCACTGAAATTTTCTAACATCTGTAGATTAGGTGCTTAGAGTCCTCTCTCTAGACTGTCTGTAATCTATGTTCCCCAGATGGATTATAACTCTCTTAATGCCATATAGCAGCCTTTTGACTGAAACATGTGAAGATTCATAAGTATCAGTACATTGGGAAAGATGAAGTCCTGACACTGCTTATGGAGCAGACTATGAGCTGGTGATGATACAGCTCCTGTGAGACCATGTGAGATGGCAGATAATCCAATTTAATGTCAAACTGACTCATAACAAAATATTCAACTATTTCTGAATCAGAGTTTTTTTCTGAACTTTTTGATGAGAAAAAAAAACCTCAATATTTTGACATTGATTTGGAATGAGAAGATGCTTTTCCGAAGGACTAGAAATTCAAACTTTTGCTTATATTATTTTTGCAGTATAATGTGATACTCCAAGGGCTACAAAATCCTACTGAAAGGGCAAGGTGACTCACAGACTCCCTTAGATCATCTTATTCCCTTCTTCTCCATCATCCCACTAAATCTTTTTTTTTTTTTTTTCATTGTCTTCCTCCTACTGCTTAAGTGATGAATTTTGCAGGCATCAGGAGTCATGCCTTTCTTCCTTTCTTTCTTCCCTTTACAAAAAAAGATTTGATCAGTGAAAGTAATACAGCCACATTTGAAACACTCTTAGGGAAAGTACCAGACTAGATGGAGAATATAATTTTTTTTTCCTAATTGAAAGATTTGAAGGACCAAACTTAATTTAAAATATTACTTCCCTTTTGCTTCCTAACCAATATTTCTTAGTGGGAAATTGGGCTTCTGTGGTAATTCCCACATGAAATGATAAATGACCTACTGCAAACAGAAAGAATTTAGTACAGCATAATCACAGAGAAAGGGTCCAAAAAGGTCTGAAAAGCCTTGCTGCAGGATAATGACTGTCAAATAGCGATAACTCTTGCTGTCAACAAATAGCATTAACAGCTCCTGTTTAATGAATAGTAACATGAAGTAGAGTGCAAGACTGCAGAGATTAAAAAGCTCAACACTTGTGCAGTCTACAACTCTGTTTTTGTAACTGGACTGCAATTTGCAGTTTTGACTGCTGGATCAGACCTTAAGTTAAAAGCATAAAGGTTTCTGACAACAGTAGCTTTCTATGGTTTGGATTAAGAAGGGGGGAAAAAAATCCCTTTAAAAGGAACCTACCATTGTGGCTTCACTCAAAAGTTTCAGGCATTAAATAAAATAAATCATATTTTCTTATGGAGTATGTAGCAGAAGTTTTTCTTAATATTATTTAAAAAAATAGAAATTAGTTAATTCCATCATCTACCATACGTAAAGATTTAGAGTACCTGAGAATATTATGTATTTTCATTTGTTTCTATCCAGATACCATACAAAAAATGCTTAGCTGTCAGCTGTTCTTGGTCTCTCCCACAAAAGAAATGTAATCGCCGTGGCCAATTTTAACTACAGGTAAAGGTCTGAAAGATATTTTTTCCCTATAATTGTCATGAAACAGAAAGATAAGAAAGTGAACTAGATTAGTTCTCCACTGAAGGAAAGGGTGAAGCCAAAGATGAACTTTATTAAAGACACCAAAGGACCTACGTGAGAGAAAGATGTAGGAATTAACTACAAGAAAAGCTTTTACCAAAATTCACATTTTTAATACATATTGGCTTATCCAAGGATAGGGCATAGAGCCATGGGAATCCACTGTGCTCAGTCTTACCCATTCTGGCTTCAGGCTGGTCAAGATGTGGAAAGAGCTAGAAAAGTTTTACTCAGGCTTTTGGGACAGCTCTTAGAAATTTGTTGTATAAATATATTGCTGTATAAAGTTATCCTAGTTTGTAGTTCTCCAAAGCCAAGGAGTGAGGTTAGGAAGGGCTTTGCAGTATGCGCTGGTCAGTGGCTGGATATTACTGGGGGAAGGAGGGAGGGAAGGAGGAGTAGGTTTTTATAGCAAGAGCGCCACACTGCAGGGAACCCCTGTGATTGCAAACAACTTTCTCATGCTTGTCATTTTAAAAGATAGATTAAACCTGAGACCTTTCACACTAGCTGCCCAAGAGGATGACAGTTGCTCAGCAGCTGTGCTCTCAGGCACTGAGAGCTGAGCTTCCAAGGCTTGTCGTAAAAGCATCAACATAAAAATGAAAAGACTTCAAGGTGTTTTATCCCATCTGTATTATCTTATCTATTTTCTTTGCACACCACACATCTCTATGGCATCAAGCTGTGAATATATAATTCCTAAATCAAGCACCACAGATGGAAATAAAATTGAAATTAAAGCTCCTCTCCAAAAAACCTGCAACTGCCTGCAGGTATCTACAAGAAGTGGGAGTGTATATCCTCATTTTGAAAAAAAAAAAACCAAACAAGCATTAAGCTTGCCTCTCCGGCATTTTATGTAAAACAATTAGGACTTCATCTAGTAAGAAGCTCATTTTAGTGTAAGTTGAGAGCACTCATCTTCTCAGTGAATCAAGTCTTTTGTTCTACTTCTAACTTTTACTCTGGGAAAGTGCAAGAGGAAAATTATTTAACAATCTTTTCATTTAGCTCTGTTAAAGGGAAAGCCTTGGAAATTGAAATTCTTAATAAATAGAATCTATATTTTTTTTTTTACGTTTGTACCTATTCTCACGTTTTTCACCTGTGTAACTAAACTGGGCTTTGGCACACAGGACTATTTTTCTTTTCTTTTCTTTTTTTTTCCCTCCACTTTATGTTTACATTAAGGAAGTGATAGAGCCCAGGCTGTACAGGCAATATTTTACCAGTTTGCTCTGATTTCTCCTTCTTGGTGTTTTCTACAAGAGAGGAGAAGCCCTGACACATAAAGAGACTTAACTCTATACTTATTTAAAAACTTGCCTCCACATGCTCAGACAGCGTCTGTCCTCTCAAGTATTTAATATTCTGAGATATTGGAGCTCTGAGAATGGAGCCCAACAAGTGATTTTCATGTCTAATATTCTTTTACATGCTAATGCTTTAATGGGAAATGTGAAGCCTTGCACCTAAGAGGAATAGCCCCATGCCCCAGGACAGGCTGGAGGCTGACCAGCTGGAAAGCAGCTCTGCAGAGAAGGACCTGGGGGTCCTGGTGCACAACAGCTCGGACATGAGACAGCAATGTGTCCTTGCAGCAGAGAGGGCCAGCAGCCCCTGCATTGCAGCATGTTGAGGGAGGCAATCCTTCCTCTCCACTCATCACTGGTGTGATGCATCTGGAGTGCTGGGTCCAGGTGTGGACTCCGCAGTCCAAGGCACAGACAGGAGAGAGTCCAGCAAAGGGCCACAAAGATGATTAAGAGATTGAAGCATCTTTCCAGTGGAGTGAGGCTGAGAGAGCTGAGGTTGTTCAGCTTGAGGAAGGGAAGGCTTGGGGGGATCTGATCAATATGTACCTGATGGGATAGTGCAAGAAGGCAAAGCCAAACTCTTCTCAGTGGTGCTTAGTGACAGAAGCAGAAGTAGTGAGCACAAACTGAAACACAGGAAGTTCCATTTAAATGTAAGAAATTTTTTTTTTACTGTCTCTCTGAGTGTGGCTGGCAATCAAAGTGTACCGCTCTCTTATCCAGACCTTGTGACTGTGCAGATAGAGCACAAAGGAACTATAAGCTATGGCAGGGGTTTCTTAAGGAAGGATGTCAGTTGTACAACCAGGAGCATGGCTATGTTAATGACAGGAAGAGAATTGGACACCCTTGAAAAAAAATCTGTGATGGAAATCAGTTATTCTCTGAGCATGATCAGTGGACATGAACACTGCTTAGCATAATTTTTTGTGTACCTAGTATTGCTCTTGCATGTTGTGTGTTCTTTTCCTCTGTTGCATTTAGCATGTGTTGGAACATGCTCTCAGGAAGTGCTTCCACCAGAATTTAAACTGGCCGTAATAGGGATGGTGAGGTCCCATCTTCTGCCTGCAGTCATGTAGTTCTCATGTTCCCCTCTGGTTCCTCTGGTGCTTGGGAAGCTGTGTGGAAAGCTGACTATCTAGCTGGATTGCCCTTACAATATATACCTGTGTAAACACAGGCTCAGTTAGACCAGCTCACTAACCTAGCTCCTTGGTTTCATGAATGAATGTGCAAGGACTGGGCAGCAACAGGTTGAGGAATCAGGGGTGCTGCAACTCCCTGGTCTAAATCAGCTGGAACTGTATTTGAATACAATGCCCTAACCCTTTAATGTCATGTTCAGTTGTCTGTCAGTCTGAACAATAAGATTTTGACACCAATAAAGACTGAGCAGGCAGGGAAGCTGACACATGATGTAAAGGCAGTCACAGTCCTTCTTACAAACTGTCGTTGCATGCTAGTATGTGGAATGAACCAAGTCTTGTTTTTCTTCAGCTGCCTCTGACCTCTCCCTGCCTTTCTGCAGAGGCTTTTCCAGCTCATAGTTCTCTCGCAGGACACTCCATAGCTAAACCATTGCTTGTGTATATATATAAATGAACAGTAATGCACTGGAATATACATTTTTATTGCTATTTTCTAAAATACATTACAAGTATGGGGTTTTTTTTTCATTGTTTGAGTAGTACCAGCCAGAAAATTTTAGCTGTCAAAGAAATAAGTGGTGAACTCACATGCATATCTTCCAGCCACTTCTTTGTTTTATATCTGTTGTGTCTTCATAAAAAAAAATTCCTGCCTTCTCTAAAGCAGGCTGGACTTGCATTTTACTGTAGGGTCCTTGGTTTTTACAGAATTGATGCTCTGAGGTTCCTGTTGCAGAGGCTGGCAAATATAAACAAAGGTTTTATTGCCATGAGGAGAAAGGCTATAATATCTTGTATCTCTTTTGTTGTGTAGTCAGTGCTAAATTGTCACAGCCCCTGCCCAGAGTGAAGCGAATTAGTTCTCTTTTGCTGGTGTCAGAAGCTTCCCTTATGAAAACAGAGGGATCCCTATGGATTTGTGTCTTTGTCTTAACATCTAATAACGAGTGAAATTCATTGCAGTGGAGACACAAATAGGAGATGTCTCCTCTACTTGGCTTGTCCTCAGCTCCACTCCCAGACCTGCCAGAAGTGAGTATTTTTGAGCTTTTACCTCTTCATCAAGTTTGGTAGAAAGTGGCCTCTGAGTTCAAATACTTTCAAGGATAGATACGTAGATCTACACAAAGAGGCAAGATCACATAAGGCTCTTTTCCTCTGAAAATGAAGCTGAAAATGGATGTATCTTTGTGCAAGGGAAAAATCCACTCTTAGAGACTGATTTTTAGGACTAGAATAATCCTAATAGCAATGTGATGATTATGATGAGAGCCTTGACAAGAAGGAATGGACAGCACCTGCATAAAGAGGAGAAATCTGAGGATGGGCTAGTCTGGGTTGTAAAGCATGCTGTGAGAAAAAGGCAGCTGAGAAATGGATGAAAGTATAGTTTCCTACATACTTTGTTAGACTTTCACTGAAAGACCCTTCTGAGGCTGGATCTCTCCTACTCTTTCCCTCCTGGGAAGAAAGTGAAAATGCCACTCTATTTACAGTCTTCTCTAATCACTTCAGATTACCTGTGTCTCTGTGTGTGTGTGTTTGGGGTAAGACATACTTGCCCACATATGCTGATATATTCGTGTGCACAGTCAGACTTACATACAAGCATGTGATATGTTTTTCTATGCCAAATATTGCCAGTGACAGATTGCCATTAAAGATTGATGAGGCAACATGACGATTAACAGCAAGAAAGAATATGTTGGCTCATTCTCTTTTAAGCTAAAGTGTTTGATATTTTGTGAATTTTCAGTTTGTCATTTTATTTAATTTTTCATTGCAATAACACTAAATTCAATAGAGTTTTCAGATATATTTTTAATATGATATCCTAGTGATATTTTCACTATAGTGTCAAGCATGGCATGAACTAAAGAACCTTACTTTTTAAGGTACGTTTGACCGTGTGAAATTAGCACTGACAAACCAAATTTGATTTGCTGTTCATGATCAGAGGAAGCAGAAGGGTGACTACTTATTCCTTATATATTCATCTGAAGTTATATGCCTTCATCAGGATTCTGTTTAAGTTTTCTTGAAAACAGCCTTCCAGATGTTTTAACAGATGAGTATCTGTAACTCCAGGGACAGAAAAGTCAAATTTTCAAGGTTTCACAATGTGATAGGTTAATACAAACTAGAAAGATGAACTTTTTCCATACAACGTTAGCATGCATTATTCTTCATATGGAATCATTAGCACTACTGGGAGACTATCTCACTCCCTTTCTGTCTATTTTCTTTCTTTCTTCTTCCCTCAGATAATAAGATCATTTCTCCTTGGTGTCTTATTCAGTCTCTCTTCTTTCTGATTCTGACTCAGAAACTATGCTTTATTGCCAGATTATGGGTTTAGTGTGATGCTGGCCTCTCCTATCTGTGGTAAATGGTTGAGAAAAAGAGCCAATTCAAGATAAGGATCAGATGGAAATTTTTTGACATTACATTCTGGTGTGGTGCAATCTAAATATTTTTCTAAAATAACTTTTTGTTGATGTTCTAATGAAACCATAGGATACATCTAATGAGCCCTTCTTGACAGATAGCCTTGAACTGGAAATTTCCCAGAGTTTTTGCCAGTTTGCTTACCTGATGGACTACAGCTCCCAGTCTCCTCGGCTTTGAAACACAACTCCTCCAAAATAACGGACTACTGTGAAGATGAGGATCTGTTCTGGCTTGCAGCAAATTGTGAATTTTATTTTCCAAGAGGGAAAAAAAGCATAACTTGAAATATATCTAAATACTCTTTTGTGCTTTTGTGCTCTGTTAAGCGTATTGAGTCCTTCTCAGACTGATGTCAGCTTGTGTCTTTAAACTTAAAGTCCCTGTTTCTGACATACAATGAATAAACCTGAAGTAAATGTTCATATAAAAAGAAGGAATGCATACGTAAACTTCTGTTTTTACTTGTCCGTGACAGGGTGCAATGAGGGGCAGCTGCTTCCTAAAGAATAGAGAGTTGAGGGTGAAATCAGCCCAGACAGTGTCCTCACTGATGGGACTCGATCTCAAAGGGTCTGAGCATGGTGAGGCAGGGCTGGGTGGAGGTAAGAGGGTCCATTGAGAGCACCCAACATGGCAAGCAGTGAACCAGGTCAAGAGTCCAGCCGGGAAGTCCAGGCAGGAACAGAAGGAGATGGGGCCAGAGTGAGGACTAGCGATGCAGCTACAACATACAGCTGAGGGGTCCAACCCAGAAACAAGTTACCTACAATGTAGGGCCTGGATTCATCCAGGGGGCTGGGATGGACACAGGGCTGGAGACTGGTACTCCTGTGGCATTGCTGGGGCAGGGGCTGACAACTCCAGGACGAGCAGGAATGGGGCTCCTGGGCCTGTGGGCAGGGGATACATCTTTCCTGGATCCATGTTAGAAGACCGCACACAGATTAGGTGTGATCTGATTGTGTGGACTGACTGTCCTTTAGTAGCTAGAGCATGTCCTGCACCTATGGAGCTCATATCCCAATTTAATGTCATCTGAAAGAAGTGCCGTTCCTGCATTTTGAGTCCACTTTGCATTGTGAACTAGAGCATGGTAAGTGGGGACAATCTGGAGATTTTCTTCAAAAATACACTCCTGATCTGAACTAAAATTCTAAAGTAAATGACCCAAAATCCCTCTTTAGCTTTTTCCCACAAGAGTTTTATCTCTGGCAATTTCGTCATGGAGGAGAACGGATAAGGCTTTGAGCAGATTCTCTAGCTTCTCTTATCTCCAGATTACCTCTATTTTTTGAACTTCAGAAATACCATAGAAAAGCACCCAGAAAACTGATGCTTAAATCATACTAATGTAATGTCTGAGACATCTTGTGCTGCCTGGACAATGCTAGGCTGAAAAGTAGTTCCCTTCGGTGTAAATACCTCCAACAGGCAGACCAATTAGAAACCACGGAAGGAAGCAGAAATACTTAACAACGATGCAATCAGGTAATGGCAGGGAGAGACATAAGTGCTGTCTGTTCCTTGCTAAAGTTCAGAACTGCTGCCACCTTTGAACCCTTTAGCTCAGACTTCAAACTTAAAAAGCAAAGAGATACGCACAGTGTCCCTCAGAGGCTTTTAAGTTCTGTGGGTCTCCTGAAGTTCGTGTTGAACTTCACAGGTGGAGGTCAGGTGTCATCCTCCTTAATTGGCATGTCTCTGCCAGACTCGCAATCTGACAGTGATCCATCCAGGTGGATTGTTTTGCAGGCAGAGTGACTAACTTATCTTTGCTATCCCTGTGTAATTTATCTGACTCAAAATGAACTTTATGAGTTTGGCCCAGAAACAAGGCAAAGATTTGGGCCAGCTTCTTCTACTGCAGGGGGTGGCTCACCTCTACTCATTAGCAACCCATGAATTTATTAATGGATCTAAATATAGCCAGTGACCTTCTGTGACAGATGGTGAATCATGTCTTACTTCCAGTGCATAAATTAACATTTTAAAAGGCTTTTTAAAACACTGTTGATTTTAGCGAGTGAAACATAATAACAAGGATTTGCTGAAGTTTGATGCCCTAAGTTTGGAGACACTGAAAATTCATTATCTGAGGAAAAATCTAGTATTAGTGTGCCATTAAGAAGGACATTGCAAGCTGTTGTTTGTTTTAGAATGATGTATGGTTTATGATGCTGAAATTGCCATCACAGACAAGTCACGATGATTTGCCTTGAAGATGATTTATGAATCATGACTCCAGAGGAAATAATTTGTCTCACATGGCCTGGTGAAGTCAATTCCCTTGGCATTTGCTTTCATCAGGACGGGTATCTCATGGCTCTCAAAATTTTGATCTAGACACTCCTAAATCCCACCCCTTTGATTTAATAAAATGAAGAATTTTCCCATTGATTTGGACATGGAGGGGTTAGTTATGTTTTCTTTTAGCCCATTTTTTTTTTTCATACCATGTTTAATCAAGATTACCAAAATGTGGTAACACAGAATGATGTAGATAAGTGAGAGGAGCTTAAGTTACATATCTGAGCACGAGTGTGTGTAGGCATTTTCTCTCCCCCTGAAAAAGAGTTGCATTTGCACAATAAGAACAATACACACAGACTGAGCCATAAGCAACTATTCAAACCACGAGACACAAGTGTTATATACAGCTACTATAGTTTTATTATGCCTTTTCTCCATTTATATCATATATGGGATAATGGCCATCATTGTAATCTCTCGCACTGGAGCAGCAGCCTGCTAATTTTGAACGCCAGTGAGAACAGAGAACAACCAGATGCACATTCTTGCCCTTCCCTCACTCCTCTTCCAGCTGCAGGTGGGAGAATCTTTCTCTTGGATACAGAGATGTTGCCTGATGAGATTTGGATTCTTTTTCTTCAACTTAACTACTTCTTTGTCTGAGTCACTGAGATATTTTCATGAACTGGTGATATGTGAAGCCTGGAGGAAGCACAGAGGATGTTAAGTATTGTTCTTTTTAAATATAAGCAACCCAGATAAAAAAAATGTATTTAGATGGATGCAAAACTATTCAGCCCCTCTCTTTGCCCTATATCCAAAATTAGAAATTTCAGATTCTGACAGTGAGCTTAGAGATCTCATTACGTTGTAGAGCAAGAAATCCCAGTAGAACCAGAGTACCTTGTACATCGTATATAAGATGTGGAGCCCCCAAGAAATCCTCACAAATTCCTGCACTCCTTTTTCTCTGTGAAAGAAATGCACCTATTCCGATATGTCAGGATGCTGAAGAGGAAGGGACAAGATCTGGCCTAAGGCAGTTTGGTGCTGTTATTAGTAAACATGAAGTAATGACAGAATATGTACAGACTTCTGGGCTTATAGTGTAATTACACTAAGAAAGCAGATCTAAAAGTAATTAACTAGTAAGCTGCAGTACTGTTTAGAAGATAGAAAAGTCATATATTCATCTCATAATTGCACAGATACCACATGAAAATTAATTACCATGTAATTATATGATCAGTATTTACCGTGTTCAAATAGTATTTGTGTCCCTTTAACTTGAAGTGCCACTTTGATTTTAAAATATTAAATCACTAAACCTCCTGTGACTGTGATCTAAATCTAGAGTAGTAATCGCTGTGTGTGGTAAAGCACGTAAAAAAAAAAAGTCGCTGAATGCTGAATGACCCAGTTCACTTTCGACTTGCACAATTTAAAAAATATTGTGGCTAATGGAATTTCACTGAGTGTCCCTGTTTTGGATTATTTTTTCATGTTCTCTTTAAAGTATTTCTGTTTTGACAGACCCAGAGGTTTAATCTAGCCTAGCTCAAGACAGCAATTAAGCATATGCTCAAACCCAGCTAATCTGCTTGAAGACAGGAGGTTTAGAACATACTTTAAGGTCAGGGCAGGATTCAGTGCTGTGTTACACAGGAGTAACTCAAGACTCTGCCCTTATGTTTTCTCAGAGGTAGCACAACAATGTTCAGCAGTGCTGACAAAGCTTAATATGCTGCTCTAAAAAGGAGGTTCAGGTTTTGGCTGACACGAGGTTACTGCTGCCAGAGGAACAAGAGGAGCAGAAGAAAGGGGATGGAGATGGATGAGGAGCTAAGGGACAAACCCTGAGAAAACCATCTTGCTGTTCTAGTTGTGACAAGAGGGATGACAATGGCAGAACACAGCGTTTGAAGCTTTTATGGAGGTCAGAGCCCCAAGCGGTGGCCTTCATCCTTCACCCTCTCCTGGGGGGCAGCAGCAGAGCAAGATGATTTTTTAGGGCTCTGAAATAGTAATTTTGAGCAGTAAGACATATCCAGCTCATCTTCCTCAGCAGTGTCCTGCCCAGGGCATCTGCCTGCTTTGCCTGTGCCTTGGTCTGCTTTGTTTTCTTGAAGTGAGAGGTATTTTTGTTTTATGTTGGTACCGTACAGTTGCTTTGCACATCAGATCCTGGGTAGTGGCTTGTTACCATGTCTTGGCATTGGAAAGCAGAGATTGCTTTTTGAGTTGAGAGGAAAATCTAGTCTCTGTTGTTTTCAGTTGTCACTGAAATTTAATTGCTGTGGGAATGTGTTTATGATAATATCTGCCCTATAGTAATTTCTCAGAGACCATCAGATATCAGTGATATTTGCAAGGTGACAATATCCAATAATTCATCAACACTTCAGATGATAGGACAGAAAGATTTTGCCTGCTCTGAAAAAAGGCGTGAAAATTAATACAATAGCAGCACAGAGCAAGTCACTGACGCAATGGAAATCGATAAACTAAAGAGGAAAAGTCTATAAAACAGTGTCTGAAACTTTATAAGGCTTCCTCCCGCTCCCTGACTTGTTCTTAATACCTAGTTACAAGTGGTATGTTCCATCAGTGCTTTGCATATATGGACACTTGCTTAGTGCTCCACACAGGTGAAACTTGGATGACTGCACACAATGCAAGGCAGCACAGAATAAGAAGGATGCCTTCCCAGAATCCTGAAGCAGAAATGCGAAGATCTTTGTCATTGATTGTTCCTCTAAGGCAACATTTTTTTTTACTGACCTCTCTTTGAAATCTACATAATCTAGAACTACTGGAGAGCAAATATGATTTATACAGAAAATACAAATCTAGAATGGTGTGGTATGGCTGGCTACTCCTAAACTCTCTTAATCTTTGGAAACTGAAATACCAGGTCTTGTTCTGAAATCTTCTACTTTCAGTAACTACAAAATCAAAGGCTAGAGAGGGCTATTGTTTTCCAGAGCCAGCTAGAAGTGATATCATCCCTGATGCTCCACCTTACTATAGTTCACATTTTGCTGTTTATAACTTGCATTTTTTTCAATTGTTTCTTTTTCTTGGGTGCATCTTTGGAGCACTTTTCCCAGTCTGGTTATAGTATATGGAAGTAGCTATGTGAATGGTTTTATTCATTATCCTTTGATTAGCTTATGAAGACATCTATTCAAACACATGGGTAGGTCATCATTTTTGTGCTGACAGCATGAAAGGACACACAGTGCTGGACAAGAAAGCTAAACTGTGTATGGATATTCATAGTTTCATATTTTTTTAAAAAAAAGAAAGAATGAAAGACACCCCCTCCCCAAGCAATTCAGAATGCATGAATACAGAGTGTCTTTCACCCCTTTCTTTTTCAACTAAAAGTCTTGCAGTCTCCGCATTCAACACTCTGCTGTCAAATGAGATTCATTTTTCATGCTGACAACTAACAAGCATGGTGGATCAAACTCTTATGTAAAATCTATATAAATCCTTATATAAAATCAATAAGTTTACTCAAGTTAGACCAAAATTACTTGATTTTGCTTACTGCTTTTGGTCCCAAGCTCTCCTGGGTCTCAGTGGGGGATTTGTTTAAATAAGGCTTGTTGTGTGTCCTCTCCTTTGTCTTTCACTGTTTCAATTGTTCTCTGCTCTGAAAATCTAAGTTACTAAGCCACTGATTTCTACTGCCTTTCTACATTGGACTAAAGAATGGTATGTTTAAAAAATCAAAATGGCACTCATTAATCATCAATAGAGTGAGAGTTACCTCTGACCATGAGCAATGAGTGGGATAGAAAGTCTTCTTTGAAATCACATTGTGGCTTTTAAACATAAACACTTGTTTACTCAAAAAGTACTTTGGGATTAAGCAGAATGACAGTTTCTTTAGGAGTCCTTGAGAAATTATTTGTCCACTTTGTTCTGTTTATCACAAGCTGATCAAGGGGGAGAAGCTGTCCATAGTTTTGTTTTCTGAGTGAGGTTTTGGAGGACCATATCAAATATTGAGCTAGAGTGGCCATGTTTGTCCTTTGTTTGTACCAATACAAATCCAAAGGGATTGTTGATTGAGGAGTTACTGTAGATTTACAGCAGTACAAAGAGGAGGACTGAGGGTGGAATGGTGCATCTGTATTTGCATGTTTACAGGAAGGCATTTATGAAAAGGTCTACAATATGAACCGACATATTCACACACTGATAATGAACTAACAGATGTGGAGCTCTTGCTACTTTTTAGTTTTTTTGCTGTTTGTCACAGCTCACATCGGGCACTCATCTTTAAATATTATAAAAAATAATAATTTTGAAGCATATATCCTATTTTCAAATTTTTGATTAAAAAATGAAATGTAATTAAGCATGTTGGTTGGGACAAGTTAAAAATGAAGGTGGGCATATATTTTAGTGTTTTTGATTGATGAAATCCATACCTGTGATGGAGAAACAATCTATGATCTGTTGCTCATAGATTAAAATGACCACACTACATGAAACTGATCCGGGATGCTGAAAACACTTTCAGGAACCCAGTCATAAAAAGTAAGCAGCAGGAAGTGATGTGCTTTTTCAGGCCCTGATACAGGCTCTTGTTTTGCAGTAACACATAACACTTTTTCCCCTCAAGTTCTTTTGGTTGGGTTGTCTAATACTCACTAAGGCATCTATGTAACTGGCAGGATTTCCAGATGGAGCTGGGCAATTAGTGTTACCGAGTATCTCTGAAAACCAGGGCACTTAGATAGTTCCATAGTTCTTAATGTTAAGGCTAATATTAAAATTTATAAACTTTGGTTATAGTCTTTTGGAATTCTTCAGAGGGGGAATTATATTCCCTAGTCTTACTGAAAATAGGAGCTGTGGGTCATAAAAATAGCACCTGCTGAGACAAAGAGACAGCCTACATAATTTCTGAGAAGATGGTGCAGCTACCGCCAGTACTGCAACTGTGTCTTACACTGTGTAATGTGTTGCAATTAAGGATACGTGCCTGAAAATGCGATATAGCCTTCTGCTGGCTTTCCCACAGGCAGATTAAGAGACAGCTTTTTCATACAATTACAGAAAGTCTTTCCCTAAAAGTGTTTTTGGAGACTTCTGTTTCTGAAGCTAAAAAGCATCAGAATAACATTCATTATATGTTCTTGACACGAATTTTAGGTACCTTTATTTTGATGCTTCTTTAAAATTTAAACAAAAGCACAGCAACCAAATTAAATCACATGGAAGATAATATTCATACTAGGAAAAAATATTATGCAGTGACACTCAGGATAATATTGTTGCCAAAGATTGTGTTCTCATTTCTAACAGCAGCATCACACATTATTAACCTAATAATAATATTAACTGTATCAGCAGAGCACTTTGACACGCAAAGCTTTGTCTGCGTGGGACATATTGCTCCACAAAAAAAAAAAAAAGTAGAACACTTTTATGGCATAACAGAAAAAGTCAGCATGAGATAGCACCTTTTGTCTCCAAAACACTTAATAAACAATAACAGACACTGTAAATATCACTACCCTTATTCCTATAGGTGAAGAGAATATAATTTACTTTCACACTGTCATGAGTCATTCTGAGAAATTTCAGGACTGCTCAGTTTCATTTTCTGTGCTCTTGACAAAAATAACATAGCGATGAACAAACTAATGTTATAGCCTCTTGAACACAATTATTTCTAGCTACAGACTACTTACACTACTTGCACAATGTGAGTTCTGTGTGTAGAAAAAAAAAGAGAAGGTAGGACAGCACATGTAGTATGTAGTATTCATGCACATATAAAACCGAGAGAGAATGAATTAGATGTGTAAATTATTTCTTCTTTATCAGAAGATTTATATTTCATACTCACAGTCATAGTCATTTAATCCAGATGTTTAGTGCTATGGTTGTACAAACTGTTACGCTTAACTTCACATTTATTTAGCCAATTATAATTAAAACCAATTATTCATATGAGGCATATAGCATTTTTAATCTAGTGCCAATAACATGATTACTGCCCGAATAAAAATGCACAGAAGATATCATAGCACAAAAACTGACTCCTATAAAGGAGGTTAATAGCTTGCTTTATTATTTATTGACGCATATATGCATTATCTTTAACCTTGTTGCCTTTCCAGAACATGGCCGATGTATCCTGCACTTCAACACACTTCTTATGGTAAAAAGCTGGAAAACTAGGAACATATTTATGCAATCATTTTGTATAGCAATTATTTCAGGTTTTCTAACAATGAATTGTGCAAGTAGTATTAGTTGAATAGTGAATATTAGTAAATCTAATACTAGATGAACTCATTGAGCTAGCCAGACACAAACCAGCTAGATTTAAAAGTTTGATATGATACAATATCTGGGTTGTTTTTTTTTTTTTCAGATCAGTGGAAATTACAGTAATGTACAGTTCCACTTGAAAAATTTGTTAACTTTACTTGCTTTGTTCCAGACTATTTCTACACCATTATTCGTAGAGTAATTTCCAAAAGCTGAGTTCAGGCTGGGTTGGAAGTGGGGATACTCTGCCTTATCTGCATTTATTAAGATTGAACTCCTTTCTGTTTAGAATTTTGATTGATTTCAGAAAAATGTTTACTGCAACAACAAGATGACTGTGTATTTTGAGTGCAAAGACAAGTGGCTGAAAAAGCCTGTTGAGCATAGTTAAGTATTTTGCTAGATAAGTGGAGCGCTTGATAAGCAGGAAAGTTTGAGGGTGATTTCATTTACCCACATGTAGAACTCATTATAGGTTCACTTTGAAACCCCAGATCTCCAATGGCAGTTCTGACTTCATTCTGGTTCTCAATTCCCTTTTAACAAAGGCACAATACCTGTCATAGCTTGATGAGAAAAGAAAAAGTTTTAACAACATGACCGCTTGACACAGCTACAGATGATGGAATGTTTTATGCTTTGAAAGGTTTTTTTTTCTTACATCTAGATCTGAACAAGGTGTGTAAGGAGACTACACTGTAGCATGATGAGGTCTAAAGGTTTTAGCAACATTAGTGTTGGAAGCCCTCATGAGTAATCAGACTAAAAGTCAATCATTCAGGTCACACTGTGTTTTGATAGACCAGACAAAGAAAAAAGCTTCAAAGATTTGTAGGAGTTTTAAGATGACTTATCTGTGCCATTTTATAGCTATCTTCACATTCAAGGCAAAAGAAAGAGAAAAAAAAAAAAGAAAATGATAAGAAGTAGTAATTATAGTCTTAGACATATAATAACATTGCATGTTTAATCAATTAAGTTTTAACAATATTTTTTTAAGTATTCTTGCATGTGTGTGTTAAAGATATAGAGTGAGTAAAAAAGGCAAGGAATGTGATTCACTGTAACCAATGAAGAATTCTCTGAATGTTTAGATCTAGAAGTTATTGTAGGTTTGTTTCTACTGTCTTCCTGCCAGTCTAATACAGTTGCTTTCATTTGAGTAGAAAACTTTAAAGGTAAAGATATATTACAAAATTCCACTAAAGTTTTGAACCATATCACAAATATATACATGTGTTATATACAAAATATTTCGTTAATACTGCAGCAGATTGTTTTGTATCTCTATAGAAGCTTCATAATAACGATAATGCAAGTTATAAAAAAGTCTGCAGTAGGCCTTCAGTCTTTCAGTCTGGATATATCATAGTGAAATAGAAATACCTGATAAAAATACAGAATTTACATGTTAGTCTGTAGTAGAACATAGAAGCTTGCATAGCTGACCAGATCAGTAATCTGTCTACCCAATCCATTGGCCTATGTCAATGGAGTTCAGAGTTGCAAGGTCTATACAGGTACTAAATAAATCTGTGTCACGTTTTGGGAATTCTCCTCCCTCCTGAGATAGCTCCTACAAAACTACTGCAAGAATGCTCCTGTAGGCAAAGAATATGGATGAATGCAAATGCGGCCATCAGCCTGGCAATACAGAGGCAGCCAGATAAGTTACACGCTAAGTAGACACCGATTTTGTTTTTGTTTTTGTGGGGAAACTTGTCTGCAATACAAGTTCTGCATTTGCATGAGTAAGGCTCCATATGGCTCCATACGACAGCTATAGCCCCGAACTAGAGTCCCAGGTAGGATTTAAAAATATCAGTAAAAGCCTGTAGCTTGATATCCTGGCTTACAGCATTAGACTATAAATAGTTCTATACATACTTCTACAGACATATTTTTATACTTTTACAGACACTTGTTCCACCTGTGCTTTAAGCCAACAGGATACTAGCCAGCTTTAAACTGAAAATGTCACGCTTGGAGCAATATTGTAAGCCTTGCTCAGAGCAAAGTGCTGCCTAATGAAGCTATGTGGTTCCTCGATGAGACCTTGCTTGCATCCCACCAGCTCTGAGTACAAGCAGAACAAGCTCAGGGCTGTCTACAAAACATCCAGCAGATCCTGAAATGAGGCAAATTACAAGCTCTTAACTGAAAACTTGAATAATGGATAACTCCCCAATTTTGATAGCAAGGGTAAGACCAAACTGTATTTGAGAAACAGTAACTTTAAGCCAGTATTTTTGCGTAATTGTGGAGTGCTTTTATGTAGGACCAGTGCTGCATCCTACTGTGTGAGTACAGCATGGATGTAATTGAGGGTGATGAACAGACCTCAGGTTTGAGTAACATAATTTTAAAATTACTTTTAAAATTTTTAAACATTCCAATTGTATTAATGTGCAGGGTCTTTTTGGGATATGGAATCAACATACATCTGTCTTTATGTGCATACATAATACATCCACGTATTTGTACTTCTGTGTGCCTTTATTCTTATTCATAGGTGCTCCTGCAGAAAAATAATGAATGCATTAGAATAAGAGGGGAAGTTAACATAGATGCTGGAGGCAGAAGGCAGAATGCTTTCAAAAGTGTCAGGTGAAGGTAAATTTAACTGCCTGATGCAAATTTTGATGAATAGTCCATTGTTTGTTTTTCAGGGTTCATACTTGTATCATTCACAGATATTCTCTTACCGCAGGCAGAAATCATGTGGGAAGAAATCCTGAAATCCTTATGCTTTAGCCAAGCAAAGCTGTCAGAGAGATCAATTGTTCCTGAGTGGATTCAGACCAGCAAAACATGCTTGTTATCTGCTGTTTTCCACAAATTCCATAGGATATTAATATGCTGAATGTAGATTTTGGACGTGATTAGGTCTTGCTGTGCAGAGAAGTGCAACAGAGGGGTTTAGACTCGTTGATGCCCAAGGCCTCATCTCTTCACGCCTCTCTCCTCTCCACGCTGCATTAGCATAGGGCAGCTGAAGGAAGGGGAGGGGAGGGTCTCTGTGACAAACGTGCTGATTTGGTTGTTTTCTCCCAAAGCACGGCAACCACCAAGGATTGAATTCTCATTTTCTGAATATCAAGATTCAGACTGCTGTGCTCCTCGGGCAGTACAACTACATGCTGCTGGCTATTCAGGGCTTGTCATAAATCGACAGTCTCGCCCTTAAAAAATGCTGGATTTTCCTGAAGTGAGAAAAATGCTGTTGGAGAGAAGAGGGTCACATTTCAAAGTGCTGTAAATAGCTTAGCTCTGTTAAACTTGGTGGAATTTGACTGCTAACACCAGTTCAGGATTTTGATAATATTTTGGCAGAAATGAGCCTTGAGGTTCAGACATAGTGAGCTCGTTGTTACTGTTATTTTCTCTCTACGTTTCACAGCAGGGAGAAATGAAATGAGTGTGAAATCTTGTTAGCTATCGGAAGACCATCTGCATTTTCTTAATGAATGCTGCACTCCTCTTGGAACCATGAAATATGCAATATAGTGTGTTGATTCTAAAACAAATTGTGCGGAATTTCAACTTTACATATACACTGAACCTTCATTTATTTAGCAGATTCTCCTGTGAAATCTACCAATGTGATATTAATCGTTTAGCAACTGCTACAAGAAAGAGCTCTTAGAAGGCTTGGCTTAATGGCTTGCATTGGAGTAACTACTTAGTGGCTATAGGCACTTGATTCTATCCAGTAAGGAATTCTGAATTTTACCTCATTACTTTTTATGACGACTACATCATTTAGTGTAAACCTTTCATTGGTTGCAAGCAGCCTATCCATACTATAGCTATAAAACACAAGGATGGGGAAGGAAGTATTATACGTGCAGTCTACCAGAAATCCTTTGAAATCCTGTGAGGAAACTTTCAAATATTACCAAATGTTAATGCAGAATAGCAGTAAAATATTCAGCTGAGTTTCACAAATGAAGATGGGTATTTCATAGGTGTCCCAGAAGATGAATGAAATGTCAAGCTTATAAGCTATTAAGTATTAGACTTCTTAGGTTCTGAATTCAGAATTCGTGTGGTTTAATTTTTGCATTATCATTAACACAATGATGCGACACATTGAGATTTCACATAATGTTTTAAAAACCAAGATGGCATGAAATATGGTTGAGGGATAAAAGACAGGCTATACCAGCAAATCTCTGCTGCTCACTTTTACCAAAATAATTGCACTTCGTTATGTGATTATTGTGGGATCTGGGACAGGTTCTCAACTCCTCAGAGCAGATGAATACCTGAGCCACAACCTTGTTGGAAAAGGAGACAGACATGAACTCCCATTATAGAGCTGCCTGGCCTTGGTTTCCATGAAAAGAAAAGTTTGTACTACTACTGAGTAGAAGATGACCCCTGGTGCACTTTCTCACAGGTTGGACAATGAGGGGCCAGGGCTGAAAAAGGTGTCACAAATTATACCTGCACTGTGAGTTATTTGGCCAGGGAGACAACTTTTTGGTAAGTCCAATTAAATTCTTTGCTGTATGTACCCAACACTTTGAAACATTAAATGATCCCAAATTAAATTAACTAACTGCTTGCATATACAATGCTAATTCTGAGTGTAAAATGTTTGCAAAACTAACCACAGTGGTGAATGTAGAAAGCTGCTTTTGGTTATAACTTTTTCTTACATGATAAGACAAAAGTTTCTTATTGATTTGTATTCCTGGACATGGGACCATGCCTTGGAGGAACTGCCACATATGCATCTACACAGGTGAAAGGTATGAGGATTAGGGCATCCTACAATACTCTGAGTAACAGAACGTTTGATTCTCAGAGACCTTACCATTTGGTCCTTGGGAAGCACAGGTCCAGCATCGAAGCTCAGAGTGATATTCCTGTATTAAAGCATTGCAGAGAATGAAAAGGGAAAGGAGCCAGGGGTTCCTTGCTTAACTGTTTGACACTGATAATCAATGAAGCAGTAAAAAAAAAAAAGAAAAAAAAAACTGTGGCAAAAAATAAACAGTGTGTACCTATGTTTATTTGCCTTTGTTGTGATGGTCCCTTGTCTTTGTGGAAATAAGAATTGTTTCCGACCATGATAGTGTTGATCCAAGAATTTTATTGTAATGGCAAATAGAGAGTAGATGTATATATGGATTTTTGGAGTGAGATGGATTTGGGGGACTCCAAATTTTTTTTTATTTTTCAAGATAAATCTTTGTATGTGCTTGCACAATAAAGGATCTCTGAAATACTGACTTGTGTGATACATGCATTCCACAAAGAAAGCTGATGCATTTTGGAAATGTAGGCGAAGGGCAGATTCAATGAACTGCTACATTCAGGACATGTTCAAATGAACTGCTACATTTGTTAATTACCACTGTTATATTCTCTGCTTGGGCTGTATGAATAATCGATTTTTTTGGTTCAGTAGCCAAACTGAAAAATTTAAAGTTAGGGAAAAAAAAAAAAAAAGAAGAAAATAAGATGCGTGTGGGTTTAACTGAAATTAGCATATTTTCAGGTTTCTCACTGAAAACAAAGCCAAAGCAAAGTTTGCATTTGATGCCAAATGAGAGATTCAGTTTCCTACTTGGGTCATATTTGGCAAAAACAAATCAACAGAAATCTCAGGTAAAAATTAGGTACCAGGTAAAAGCTCTACTCGGTGTGGAGGCCTTCCTTTTACTGAATACAGTAATCCAGTGTTGTTCCTGTTCTCATGCTTGATCTCTTCACTGTGATTAAATGGGATTGGGAACGTGGAGGGAGAAAAGAAGCACCTCATATTTGAGTGGGCTTGGCAGTTCCTCGTCCTTTTCCTTCTCCTTCTTTCTGTTTGGCCTTGAAATTCTCCATCACAGAAGTCCCTCACTGAGCAAAGGAGTGCATGAAAATCAGACAGAAACCCTGAGGGTCCCTGCCACAGAGGACAGAACACACACCGTTTCATAAAAGGACAGGATGGAGGATTTGAGGACAAACGGACGAACTTTTGTCAGGGAATGGAGACATTGTTTGATGGGAGGAGTGGACAAAAGGAATCTGTGATTGACTTGTTTTTCAGTGAGCAGAAAGGCTCTGTGAGAATATGCACTTCAGGGAGAGGATCATACCTCCCCTCTGTGCCCGTCATCTGCAGGCACAAGCTGAATGGGTGCACAGCTGGATCTCTCACCTGGAAGCTGGGAGCTGAAATCTGAAGTTGGCTCAAATTCAGAGCAGGGTCTGCCCAGTGACTCTCCTGCTGCTGATCATACTGTCCAGTGTGGCTGCAGCAGAGAGGAGGTACCTCACCACAGCTTTGGTTGGTGTGTATGCATCTATGGTGACTTCACCTGAAGAGAAAACTGTTGGGTTAGACAGAAATGCATTTCCCCTGCCAGGCAGCCTCTGGGTTGTTCTGATACACAACTTTCCAATTAGCTGTGGTGATGTTTTCAGAATCGGGAGCTATTTCACTCTGCATCTCCCTGGAATTTGCTGCCATTGCTTAAAATCAGCATTTGCAAAGAAAATTGGAATGCTTTCTGTGGCTTGACTTTTCATCACACACTCCAATGTGCAGAGGTTAATCTCTTAAGTGAAATCCTGTGTAGACAGGAGATCTCTTTAGACTTACTCACAACCTATATAACATAGTAGTATATATAAGCTGGGGAACTGTGTCATAGGATGTTGTTTAGAACATACATTCATTTCTTGTAATATATGCATTGTTAGATCCAATAATATCAGGTGCTTGAGGGCAGATAGGATTAGTTGCAGGCTCTGTTTTTGCAAGCAGGAGGCAGCTACTTAGGATGTGTATGTATGGGTACTGAAAGTGAAATGAAAAGCAACAACTGATAATGACAGTAGTTCATGGTGAATGAGAAAATAGAATCAAATGAGGTTGTGTTGAGTTTTCTGTTTGAATTAGCTTTTCCTTTGTACTGTTTGGAGCGCCTTCCCAAGGGGTTTGGGGATGTTAGTGCAGACCTAGTGGTCTCTGCATGACCATACAAGGGGCTCCTGTGAAGTGGGGTTTTGTACCTCATATTGGCTCCGTATTCTTTCTGTAGAGTTCAGAAATTCTGAGCCTTCAGTACAGCTTACTGCAAGCTGCACCTTCCCCCATCCCCACAGGCACACATGTAGCAGAGTGGTGGAGAGATTTATTTCCATGTGCTAGCAAGGATTTCATCTTTTGAGCTGTTGGATGTCTATATCTCATCTTGACATCAATCAAAGCTGAGGGCACTCAGGCTTCTTCAAGATCAAATAAACAGAAACCATGATGTCTTCCTCTCTTCCGGGAAGAGAAAAGAAAAGAAACTCCATATTAGCCCTAATCCTGCTCTGTTTCTAGGGTCAGTAATTCTTTTGAAAGAACACTGGTGCTGTTTTGTTTTGTAACTTCTAATTTATAGTAACTTAATGTCACTTGCCCTCCTAACAATCCATTTGTAACTACTGCTACTAACAGTATACAATTTTGAAATAAGTCATAGAATAGAACCACAGAATCATAGAATGGTTTGGGTTGGAAGGGACCTTTAAAGGTCATCTAGTCCAACCCCCCTGCAAGGAGCAGGGACATCTTCAAATGGGACCATGAAAAGTCACTCTACTTTAAACTGAAGGCTAGAAATTAAATCAGGCCAATTCAAAACTATTGATGTCATTCTCAAGGCTACCCCTACAGTTAAGGTGATTCAGATGTTAAACCAGCTGTAATGCTTCTGCCCATAAAACATCAGGTGAAATTCTAGCATGCTGATTAATTTGTTATTTTTACTTTCCATTCACAACACTGGAAAGCCACGCTTTTTTTTTAGAACTACGATGTTTTATTCATCAATCCACCTTTCAAAGAACAATAAATTTTAAATGCTGCTAAAGCAAAAATAATTTAAGTTAGAAGAAGCTGTAGCTACTTGCTTTCCACCTAAATAATAGAGATTATAGTATTATTTATTTTAACGTAGTTGGAATTATGTTTTTCCATATACAGGCATTCCCCATTGATTACTTTTCTCTTAAGTTAAAGAGAAAACAAGAAGAAAAAATAAAAGTCAAGTGCCCATCAGACAGCATAGCTTTGCATAGACTTCAGAGCACAGAGAATGAAATGGAAACTATCTCTGCAGGAAGAGTGCTTCATAATTTAAAAGTGAAGTACACAAAAATCAACTGCTATGTGTTTACTGCCTCATATGCCATATGAAGGATGTTATCACTCATACTTTTAAAATAGCTCTTCAAAATGGGCTTGTCTGTATGGCTTGTAGCTGTTTACATTTTTATAAGTCTGAAAGAAATGTACAAATTCTGGACGGATTTTCACCCATTCAGCTTTGTATCTCAAATATTTTTTAGAGGTAAGGCCAATTTAAAAATAACTCAGCAAATGAAAACAATCTTGGGCAGACTTGAATTTGCCTCACAGAAATGCTGCAGCAAGATAGCTAGGGTCCCTTTTCATCACTATGTCTGGATGTAGGTTTTGAAAACTCAGTGGTTATTAATAAGAACATAAACACAGAAGTTGGGTAACAACATTAGGTTGGCTTTTGTAGCTGATGATATAGGAAAGGGAGAATTCAGTGCTCTAAAACTCAGTGGAGGTCCTGGAAGAGGTAGTTAACTAGTCCCAGACACCAGAAGCAGTGTACTTTAGTTAGCACAATGCCTTTCTGTGACCATTGTACTATATCTAGTAATAGTAAACTTTGACTTTCAAATTCCATGCTGCATTTGTCAGTCTGAGATCCAAAGTAAAAACCCATCCCCATTTGACTTAGAAGATGTGATACAATGTCTAGGTGAAATATACCTAAAATGCTTCATTTTGCAGTATCTTTTCAGATTGCAGCCTCATCTTAAATATTATAATGGTAATTGTGAATTCTCTTACTTTTCAAATATCCCTCAGTCATTTCACTTTTACCCTTCAGAACTAACAAGCAGAAAGCTGTTTGTGTCTTGATTCTACCCCTCGCTCCAGAAAATTAACATTCCTGCAGAAAATCTTCTTCTCCAATTTACTCTGTTTTACTCACATCATAATCCCTTTCCCTCCCCTTCCACTCATTAATGCTTTCTGCATACTATAACAGTTCTTTGATCATTCACCATTGAAAAGTCTATGCAAATCAAAATGATGGTATTTCATGCTGGACTTCTAAGGTAAGATTTGCTTCATCTCATTTAACCACCAAGAATTTATATATTTAGACTTTTAGCCATTCATCTAAACTTCATTTACAGTCAGTGGAGAGAGACAAGCACTTTCAGTATTTATTCATCCTACATAGCTAAAATACATATCTTATTAGTTGCTCCTTAGTGATGCTTGAAAGGAGAAAGCCTAGGTGACAGGACCTGCAAGTAAATCTGCATGCCCAGCGTTTTGACAACTAGTTAGGTGAGATGAAGTAAATTTACCAAAAATCTACATATCTCCTAACTACTCATTCCAACTGGGAGGCCACTGTTTCCTGTAAATTTCCAAATTACTTCCTCCTTTTTTTTTTTCTTCTAAGCCAAATCAGTTTGTGTAATGATATTTCCAGCCAGCTTTGTTGCTGACTACTGAGATGAGAGGCAGTCAAATTCACATCAGATCATATGACTGAGGATAGGCTAGAATAGGTAGCTTCTTGCTGTGTATCACAAGAAAGTTGTAGCACTTTCAGAAGGAGAGATCTCTTCAGGGTTGCTCAGATCTATGCAGTTGTTTTGTGTTTACATTGCTTATGACATAGAATTTTTTTAACATCTTTGATTTTTAGTAATAGTTGATATTTAAATACCTGTAGAAATTTTGAGTGCAGAGCAAATACAGGAAATAGCAAAAGTACTGATCCTATATTATTTATTCCTTTAAAAGTAACTGGAATAGCTTACTAAAAATGCAAGGCTTCTACTTGGACAGCACAATACAAATATTTTTATTCTTGAAGCATTTCTTTCTTTTACTTAATTAATTTTCTTTTTTTTTCCTAGCTGAACAGATAATTTGAACATAATGAATTTTGTGGATCACAAACTGTCATTTCTAAAAAAGGTTTTAGTTGTTTTACACTTCCCAGCTAGATGCTTTGTTCGAACCTGTCCAGGCTCTATAGCTTTCAATCATTTTCACTCCTGTTTTTACCCCATGAATACCAATTCCGCAGTGTTGCTTCATTCTGTTTATACTTCTTCTAAACCAGCCACGAGAAGCCTGTCAACTGTCCTGTCTCATGTTTTACTGTTATTACACTGCAATTGGTGTGTTGCCAGTCCATAGCCATGCCTCTTCTCCTGTGCAAGAGGCAGGGAGCTGGGGGTGAGCTGTGGGGGCCGCAGGAAGAGGTGTCTTCTCTCTAGCTACAGTGGGGGGTTATAACCCCACAAGGTTGAGGGAGGATGTGGTAGGTAGAATCATTCCCTTGCCACATGGTGGGACATTAGGAAAGATCATTCTGTGTCACTTTACATAGTTGCAGCTATTCAATCTTATTCATATTTCCGCAACAAGCACACTTTTGAAAACTGCGTAGTCTTTGGGTTTAAGCCCATGTGCTTCCTTAGCTGTAATACTTCCTTTCCTGGAGCAAACAAACAGATGATGGGCGAAAATACTGTTTCTCCCACCACACAGAGTTACTGAATTCATATCCCCATCTCCTGGGCTGTACCAGGGCCAGAATATTCATCACCTCATAGGACAGGTCCTTTGATGAATGTACATGATGAATACAGCATCCAGTCCAGCTCATCGTATCATCAAAGAGTTTCAAAGAGAAAGTCATTATGTAGTTTTCCAGTTTTGAATTTTATCTGTGAACTGCTTTTGAAAGTTATCAGTGAAAATCTGTTTAATTTAATAACACAGCAATAAATAATAATATAACCAAAGAGAGAGGCCAGATTGCATTAATTTTTTTCTGTCCTAGTTGATAAGTTTTGTGGAGCAGCCCGTTAATTTCACACTGTGATGCAATGCACATTTAATTGTCAAGCCTTCACCACATCAAGGGATACAGAAAAACAACGTAGAAAATGGGATTTTTAGTCTGGTAGCACAGTTCAGGTTGGGTTCCTAAGACTTTTTCTTATGTTGTTAAATTATCCTCATTAATGATCTGGATAACAGAATAAAAAATAAGCTTATTAATATTTTAGATAATGCCAAGCTGGATGTTTTAAAAGCACTTCAAAAAGACTGGAAAGATCAGAATTTGAAAGTTCTTGATAAACTCAAGAAAGTAACTAAAATGGAGGAGACAAAAATCACTAAACACAAGTGTATAGTTCAATATTTAGGAAGGCAAAATCAAAGGTGTAAGTACAAAATAAGTAATAACTGAGTTGTCAGAGATACTTCAGAGAAGGATGTGAGGGTTGTGGAAGATCAGAAATGAAATATGAATCTCTACTGGGATGTTATACCAAAAAAAAAGGGTCTCTCATTCTGTGATATATTAGCAAGAATGGCGTATAAAGGAAATAATTACTTTCTCTGTTAAGTGTTGGTGAAAAACTGGAACTTGAGCAACACATTTAAAGAAGGATCTATAAGAAAAAGTAGAGAAAGACCACTGAAATGAAAGAAAAAAATCACTTTTGAAGCAAGTTTATTTAATCTAGAAAAGAGAACGGATGGGGACATGGCAGCAGGCTGCGGCTACTAAAATGTTAGTATAAGGATATTCTCCATAGTTATCAGAGACAAGTGAAAAGATACTTTGCAGGACTGATGATTCAAGGCAACTATTCAGGGGAAAAACAGATTTACCCACACTTTGGAGTATGGGAAGGTCTTTCCTGGGTGGCTTCTGACATTCCATTTTGCAGAGGTAACGTAGTTAAAATTCGTTTATCTCCAGATACCACATTCAGTTAAGTTCTGTCCTTGATAAAAGTGCTTTTGATTCTATAACATAACCTGTGAAAATAGTGAACTTTTAAGAACAGTGGCTGTATTATTTATTTACTGTGAAAAATTATTTAAAAGAGATGAATGTAGATTGTCCTAACTTGAGAGACAACGCAAGTATAAACAGAAATAGAAGGAAGCTTATTTATTCTGCACATAATTTACTGTGTGATCTTGCCAAAGTGAATTACTTCCTTCGAAAATATTTAGTTAAAGGATGAAAGAGATGGACAGGGATTTTTTTTTCTTGCTATGTGTCTATTAAATTGGAATTTATGCTTACCAAAGTATGTACTTTGTCTGACAGGGGACCCATACATGTGCAGGTTCAGTTCTACTCATAGATTATATACTTAATAGATGAGTAGGTGGATATCAATTGAAAATCAACACAAAAGAACTTAGAAAACAAAAAGTAAGACCAAAAGATATGCTGACATAATTTTGGAACCAAAATGGATTTTCTCCAGTAGACTGTTTTTTTTTTTTGAGCCACATGGATCCTACTGCAGGATAATCCAGTGTGTGGTAACAGTATGTGCTACAAGCAATTTTTGCTCAGTGAATGAATCAAGTATTCACCTAAAAAGGCCGCTTGACCACAGTATCTTGGATAAAGAAGTCTGTTTGAAGATATTGCCAGTGGGTTCAGAGCCATAATATACTTGGAAAGTGAACTTGACTAAATATAAAAAAAAAGAGACCAAGGAGAGTGTTCTCTGTGATGGATTAGAGAGAAAATAAAAGTAAGCAAACTGAATTACAATAATCAATTATCCTCCAGTTTTGCCCACAGTTGCATGAAGGTTTAATATAATGCTGGGATACAATCCTGTTGCAATCACATAAGGTCCATGCAGAAAAAAAAAAGGGAAGTGAACACATCCCTACACTCACCATCATTTTAAAGTTTATGAGTAGTGTGGACACAGCTGAATGTTGCCGTTCCAAGAATGAAATAGAAGGGCCTTGTCATCGTATTGAGGTTTCTGCCAGAAAAGGGAAGTGAAAGATGGGATCTGAGGCAAAGACAAAATGTAGCTTAAATAAAATTCTGAAAATACATACCTTTCGTTCACACTGTGCTAGATATCAGATGGTATCATCTTGCTGATGTGAGGCTGATCCAGTACAGCTTGGGATTCTGAACATAAACTCAGCTCAGCAAAACCTGATTTTTTAATAAAAGCTATTGTTCTTCTAGCCAGCTCCAACCAACTTTCATATTTATGTGGAACATGTGTTGTGATACAGATTACTTTTACTGAGTTTTGATGATGAAGTCATAACCTGTTATGACTTCAGAGAATAATGTAGTGCCACTAGTGAAGAGTTTTGGATGGATGATGGTTTTTTTTATATATATACTGTGAAACTTAGAACATAAGGAAATAGTAGTGGGGTCATAAAGATATTAACCTACATTTTCTTGTTTAGGTAACTTTTTAGATCTACTGAGTTTCACATTCCTTACACAAAACTGCAAACAAACCAAAACAATGTATGTTGCACTACTGTAAACTGTAGTTTTCAGGATTTTTGTCTAAAGTTATGAATTTTTTTGAAGCATCTTTACCTAGCTAATGAATTAATTTCCTAGCTTCCTTTTTAAAAGTGAAGTACAGGGTGTGAAATAATAGGTGAATCTGGAAGGGCTGTGAACTTAAATTCAGTTATGTTTGCAAACATGCAAATGTTTATTTCATTCATTAAAATGCTTTCATGCAGGGCCTCTGAATTGCCATAGTGCATCCTTCTTCTATGCTTCTACAAAAATATTCAATTGTCATTTGACTTATTTAAAAATGTGTCCCCAGATTCAAGGAATTTCAGCAGAGCTTATCAGAAGAGCAGAATTTCTTCTGCTCACTTTCGTTGTTTCTCTTGCCTATCAGTTCCACTTCTATGCAGCCCATAATTTGAAAATATGAACGGAATCTTGCCTTCTATTTCAATTATATGGAAAATATCCTTTTTGAGGAGGAAAAGATTATATCCCTGAATAGATATTGTCTGGCAGGGTATAATGAATGAACTCTCTAATCAAGAGCTATCTATTCTCCAAATATCTGAAAAAGATTGAATTCACTCTTACGGTGAATTCACGGTTGAGCTCTGCAGGAGGACTTTCATAGCAATCAAGGGAGGGAAGGTGATGAAACAGGACAAATTTTAGACATAAATTAAATTCACATTTTATGTAATACTGGTTGTAAAATTATGTTTTCATTAAAAAGAAATTGCCACTAAAAAGGGGATAAATTCACAGTAAATACAGGAGTGTGAATTGTCAGAATTCTGCCAAATTGATCATGCGGTGAACTGTAACAGCAAAAGGTTTTTCCTAAATGAGCTTATAGCTCTTTCAGCTTAACATGATTACTATCCTCAGAGAATATGACAATGCCTTTTTGCAGGTGGTGGGATGTGATACTGTTTTAGTTAAAGGAAAAGACTTGGTTCAAGAATTTTAATAAGTACATAGTATTAAATGCTTAAATCTCTACTTACCTTTACCTGCATTTTACTAGTGAAATATGTCCATGACCATTCTCTGGGACTAACCAGAGCGTGCACACCAGTCAAGTCCATCCTCCAGAACAGAATGGTCTCATATGAAGTGCCTCTCAGCATGAGACGACTCCTGAAATGAGCTAGGGAGGCACTGGGAGTGCAGCAGCTGGCCTGAGGCATGAAAGGTACCAGCGATCCCTCTAAAAATGTCATAGTGTACAGCAGATTACAAAGCCTGGGCCATGATGGAAAAAGTGCATGCACCCAAGCAAGGACAAGTCGTCTGATATTCATGAGAGAGGACTGAGGGATCTGTATCTTTCACTCATCTATGGCTCCCAAAGGATAATCCTAGCTGTGGAATCAGTTAACAGAATCATGTCTATATTTTGGAGAGAAATATGTTATAAAAAAATCTAGTTGTGATTGTACCTACAAGGTCATGATACTAACACTTAGTAGTAGTGAAATACCTATACGCTGCTGCCTCTGAGGTGTATAGCTAGCTTGCGTGTGTTGTTTAGCACTTCTGTGAGTTAATGCAGGTACATCCAGGCAAGCTTTCCATTAACTCACACAACAGACTTTCTTTGAGAGACACAGTGCTGTTAGACAGCCTGTCATCTGCTGCCATATCTGAGGCTGACTGTGAGAGTTGTGTGCCTCTGGGGTTGCCTGAAGAGTGCACATAAACTGTTAGGCATCTAAAAAAGGGATTTTTTTTCCAGAAGTTGGCCAGTGAACGTGATGCTGCCATTTGTCTCCAGGAATGAAAATATCTGGCACCTGTGCATCAGTTTTCAGATGGAAAGCTCACCGTGACACTTCTGTGTGAGGACATAAGGAGGATCAAACTGGGTTAGACTAGGATTCTACCTGGCCTGGTGGTCTGTCTCCAAGAGCAGACACAAGGAGATGCCCAAATGTTCAGTATCGTAGGCTGCCTAAAAATTTTTCTTTAATGGCTCTTTGGCTGCATGCTTATTTCTGAGCAGCTTGTGTTTGAGTGAACAGTTGGGGAACAGTTGTTCTTTAGGAAAGACTCTTAGCTGTCTTTGCCATGTTTAAAAAATTTTATCTGGACCCTTGGGGAATATAGTCTTTATAGGTGAGACAAGAAGGAAAAAAAATTGCATGGAAGGAAATTAATGCAATTCTTACAAAATCAAGACAGTTTGAGGAAGATTTGAGGAAGAAAGTTTGAAATTGGATTAAAAGTGAAGCAGAAATTGTTTCAGCGCAGACGCTGGCTTTGTCTGTCATGGTTCTCCATGAAAGGTGAAAGGTTGAACTTGTGTTTCTTTAAGGGTGCGCAAATAGTACATATTTATACTGCTGCATGGTGGAAGGAGATATGCTTCAGAATTAGATATTTTAGACATTTCCTCAGGATATGAGGCTTAAGTGATTACTTTCTCTCCCTCTCTGCCTGTTTCCACCTGTGTTTCCCTTTTTGTCCATCTCTTTTACACTTCATAACTTATCAGCATATGAGCCAAATTCACAGAGTGCTAGTAGACAGAAAGATAATAAGTTCACATCATGTTCATCAAAATGGGCAACTAAATCATTCAAACAGACCTGTTTAAGTTTCCCTTCTGAAAAAAAACCTGACAGAGACATCAGGGAATCCACAAGAGAGAGCTATTATGAGTATCCTGATTGTGAGAAAAGATTTAATCAGACATCACGCCTAATTATATGCTAAAGAATCCAACTACAAGACCTGAATTCATAAAACTAGGCTTCATTGCTTCCTCTGCTGAAGGATCTTAAAAGACTTAAATGTCTATTAAGAGGATGGAGCTGGTGATGAACTTCACTGAAAGACTGTTGTGGAGAGGCATTGTTATGCTTTGTAAACAGAGTGAGAAAGAGCAGCATGTCGTCAGGGTAAAAAATGGTGGAGAGGGATGTTTTGAGAAACTTTTAAAAACCAGAATGCATTGTGAAGCAAAAGCCACAGAAGTAATTAGCTTCAGAGGAGATAACAAAGCTTATTAAGCATGTACTCTTCTGTCTTGGGGGGTGTAGTATCATACAATGGAGACATTACTTCAAGTATTAGAACAATGCAATCAAAAATGCCTTGAAATTAATGTTTCTGGTCTTCACAAGCAATTTCAATTATATTATGCTAATATGTTAAATTAGGAAAACAAAAGTTATGTAAGGCTTTTCGATAACACCAGGGTACTGAGCTGGTAAATGAATGAAGGGAATTCTCCTTTACTGGGACTAAGGGACTGAGAAATAGTTAAAGGAAGGTAGTTGGGAAATGCCCTCAGACTGAAGCAGTCAGCTGTTGAGAGAACAATAAGAAATCACTAGAAGACAAGAGACATCACCAATAAGATCTCTTTGGGGAGGAAAAAGGAAAAGGGACCAATAATTTCAGAGAAGTACTATCAAAGCTGCTACTACCAAGCATCTCAAATACTGTGTAGATGTCTAGTTACTCAGATTCAGGAAAGACAAATTCCTCTTGACAGTTAAGGATATAAAGACATGGCAAACCCATGATGTGAAAAGCAAATGGAAGAGCAAATTAAAAATGGAGAAGTGATGCAACGCTATGAAAACACATAATGAGCATAAGCTTAAGGGAGAGAGAGAAGAGTTTCTTCCTCTTAAGCTGAAGACCAGTGCTATAACAAGATCAGATTGGCTTCCATGAGAAGGAATAGTTTAACTACTGAAGCACAGAGATTCCAGAGCAGCGAAACTGCCTCATAAGTAATTTTAAGCTTAACTATGAAGAGTACGCTCTGGTTTGCTGAGAATTGCTACTTCTGGATGTTCTGGCCTAGAATCTGTCTTAAATCCTAGATATCAGATTGGCAGCAACTGTAGGAAAAAAGATGGAAGGCTACAGAGTAGAAAAACAATTGGCAGGGAGAAAGTTACTTCTTCAGTAAGGATATTAGCCTTAACTGTTTTCCAAAAGATCTAAATGTTTCACTGAAGACTTTTATTAATTACGTGGTCATCTGTAAAGTCAACTACTTTGTACCTGTGGGAAATGCTGCCAGGTAACTTAGTCACAGGTTTCATTATGGGATTAAGAAATTTAGAAAGCCCCCTAAGACCCATTTTCTGACTAACTTTCAAGGAGGGTCCTAGAGATTTCCTGAGTGGAAATAAAGATCCTTTGCAGAAGTGAGAATGGCTCGAAGTGAGCTTGCTCAGGTGCTGGGACAGTGCAGACAGGAAAGATATGTTGTTATACAGCTGTGCTGTACAACAGCTGAGCTAGTTCATTCTGCTCATGAATGTGCTGGGCTGTGCACACAGCCCATGTAGCTAAAGTGTAGTATGTCGTTCATAAACTCTGCCTCAGTTCTTTAATGCAGAAGATGAAACCATGAGTATTTATGCAAGATACCAGTTTGTCTGGAAAGTAAAGGCCCTAATTCTGCAAACACTTGTGCAGATGCTCTACTTAAGTGTGGAAGGACTCTCAAAATCATTTAAGTTCTATGATTTGCAACATCAAGGAGAAATGTTTTTGTAGATGCTGAAGAGTCAGATCTATTTCACGAACTCTTTGATCTCCTTGGTTGAATGGGATTGGTAGCAGTGAGAATTATTATCATTATGGTGCACATTCCTGTGTATTTTTGCAGATAAGATAGAGCTCATGAACCGTGTTTTCATTTGTAAATGCATATTTGAACCTTACAAAAAAAGGTAAATTAACTCTGTCTTGCTATACAATATGTTTATCTGTGAAAAGCATTCATCTTGAACACAAACTAAAATGTAATGCATCAGAGACATGTAAAATCACTACAAAGATTAAGATTTTGGTTCTGTAATTTTTTGTAAGAGGTTTTGAGTGATAATACTAAGTGCCATTGCTTTCAGAGCTAGTGGGAAAAAGGATGCTTTTTAATATCAAACAAATGGAAGATAAAAGACTTTTTCAGACATCCAACATGAAAGACGTGAAAAAGGATGGAGACAAAGAAAACTGCACTTTTGAACACAGTCTTTTGTTGACCTAGATCTCATATGGCTGATGGGTGGCCTACAGGCTCAGTCCTGCTCACCAGGCAGTGCTTTCCAGCTCTCAGGAATGCCTGGAGATGCATTTGCACTTTATTATTGCTGGGCAGCTTGTCCAGGGTGCTGAAGAGCTCGGTGGGTCCGTTTGGCGCTGTGCGCTAGCCAGAAGCCAAGATGCTAGGTGCGGACTCGAGGGCTTTGCTGAGGCAGAGCTGATAAATCCTGCTGGACATCAGCTGAGCCTGGGCAGCCGGATATGGCTGTAGTAAATTATATGATATATGTAGTTATATCTGGGTCTTTTTTTTCCTATTAATCAGGGAATCTCAGATAATGACTAACTAAATGGTTATCCTGTGCTATTGATCTGTCCCCTCAGTATCCCTTGCTGTCTTTGAGATCCAGACCAGGTCTAGTATTGTATAACTGCATGACAGCTTGGAGCAATATTAGAATAAATGGTTTCAAGAGTAAAACCGCCACTGTGGATGTAATTGACACATCCGGTTGATTGCATTACAATATATTTGATTGACAAACAGAACTAATTAAAAGCACCTGATTGTCCGGGTACCTTGTTATGTTTCATTTCAGTGCACTTATCAGTGAATTAAATCTAATTTAGTGACAATGTAGGGGCAGTGGTGTAAGGGTGTAGGGCTCACTAGTTCAAGGTTACAGAAGCTTGATTCAATCTAGCTGGGAATAGATAATATTTTTTTCTTATGTCAAAGTGATGGCAGAGAATGTAAAAATACAGAATTGGTGTAGAACAAGAGAGCATCATATGGCTGAGGAAACCGAGTGGACATAAGGTGGAGACAATGTCAAAACATGCCAGAAACTGTAATGGTGTTAACAAGACAGAGCAGCTTAAAAACCAAAGTGAACTTTGTAACTTGAGAGAGTGTGTCTGAAATATGGCAATCAGCTATTAGATTGCTCCTGTTGCAGGAACAACGTGATGATCGTGGTATAGCAGCAAATCTGTGACTATATAGAAATTATTTTGAAACCTTTTGCAACAACTCTTCCATTTTGATTAACCACATCCCACTGAGTATGTGTTCTTCACACATGACAGAATTCAGATGACAGAAGCCAAGCGAATAATGAAAATGCATTTGATGAAATTTTCCTCAATCAAGAATCCTGTCATTGAAAAATAGCATCCTCTGGGAAAAAGAAGCATCTCATGAAAAGAGTTGAAATTAGTATCCAATTTCCCAAGTTAATATTATTTTAGTTATTACTGAAATATTTTTTTTTTTCTGAAAGGAAAGAATTTTGAGAATTATTTTGATCTTTCATAAAAGTATCAATTAAAATACCACAAAAATCTAATTTTGATGGAAAAAATGAAAACTGATAATTTTTTACCTTTCAACACAAGCAGCTTCATTTTCTTTTGTTTTTCTGATTCATGGAACACAAAAATAAATTGTGGTAACAATTGTCATTGAACTGCTAGTTAATACGTTCTTTTTCAATGCGATCTTAGGCCAGATTAAAGATGAAGACACTCCGAGTAGGTGAGCTGAGTTGCTCTCAGACTCCATTTCCTTTACATGTAGTGGGAAGTTAGAAATTCATTGCACCTCTATATACTTACACGTAGACATCAACTCTGAGATATCTTAAGCTGCAGCCAACTCTCTTGCCTAAAGGTGTGTTATCTTATCCAAATACTTTATTGGAATTAAAATGTATGTTGAGATAATATATTGCTTGAAAGGAAGCTGTTGTTTCAGTCAGTATGAAAATTGACATGGAGTATTTTGTGATGTGGTGAGCCAGGATGCAACCAGCTGATGGATCTAGAAGTCGTATAACTGCTTTTCTGTCTTACCTTCTCTATTAGCTTGGCTGAGAGGTGCTAGCCTGCTCTCAGACTCACACTGGCTATATGTTCGGTTCAATTAACTCTTTCATGCTGAAAGACCAGCTTGTGTAAAGCTTATGTGGGACTTATCACGTGTTTCACTGTGTGAGGAAGTTGTGCCCACAGCAGCCTTATCACCCACAGGTGTGGTTTCAGCATCTGTAATAGCCGCCTATTGCTGGCGATGTTAGAAACCCGCTCATCTTCTATGCATGAGAGTATTTTTTTTAAGATTTCACTTCAGGGCTGTGCTTTCAGAAGCAGATCATTAGATCGGCTGCTTCCATCATTCATGGGCAGAGATCTGGCTTTCCAGACACAGTAGGCTTTATAACAAATACGTTGGGGTAACCAAGGAGAGCTTGTAAATGAGAAGAAGAAGAAATGGATCATTTCGGAAAAAAAGTTCTATTTTACAGACAGAAAGTTTTATGTTCTGTCCTAGGTGTACTTTTTGATGTGGTATTTGAATGCAAGGAGAAATGAGAGGAGGGAGAATGAGTGAAATGTGACAGGGACTTCTTTCCCAACTACTATGAAAAATTCAATCTGTCTTTTGTCAAGGATAAGATGATGGTAAGTTTTGTTTGAGTAAATGGCATAAATTAAATAAACTTTTAAAAAATGTATACAAATTAGCAAAGTTTTATTAGCTCAAGAGGAAAGCAAATTTGCTTGTCAGATAGAAAGGAAAAGGATTTTTGAAGACTCCAACCCATTCTTCAAGCTGCACAGTAGCCAGACACAATATTCTGTCTTGGATAAACATTGTCATCACTGGGGCCAAATGCTCTCTTCTACTGGGAATAGTGCATTATTTATTACATTTGTTTCACTGGCAGTTATTTCAGTTTTTTACATATGTATTTAAAAATAAATTGACATTGTGTTAGCCATTTGCTATTTTAAATACAGTTAAGCTCTGCAAATATAGATTATTTGTACAGTAGATTAAAAAAATGAAATATGAGCATGTAAATTACCACTCTATTCATCTGAGAACTTTTAAAGAGAATTTTTTGGTAAGATTACATAGACTTAATAAAGCCCATTTTTAGTAGTAAATATCCTGTATTTTCAGAAAAATCAAATGACTGCTAAAAGAGTCATAATTACGTTGTTAAAAGCAAGGCAAAGTAATCTCAGTTGTAGTACTATCCTGATTCAGCTGTGTTACTTGCTGTACACAATAAATTCATGCAGGAGTCCATGTGAATTCAGTCCGAGCCTGAACAATTACAATGATTTAATGTGTAACAGCTTAAAAAGAACTAAATTTGTGTTTGTGAGATCTCAGCCAGAAGTCTTGCGAATTACTAGAAACAATCTTTAGATTTAGGCTCTTGATGAGAACTACTGCCAGAAGAAAAAGAATGACATTAGACCTACGAAATAAAGATCAAAGACTATAGTACACTTAGAATGTTCTCTTTTTATTTTAAATATACGTTTTACAATAATTTGTTAGGCTTATATAGAGCACTATTATTTACATAATTCAGTGTATATCCTTTGGGGAGAATTCCAGTGCTCAATAAATAAGAGTCAGTGAGCTGCTTGTTAACCATCTTGGAATTAGAGTTCTGAAATATTAATTTCACATAAATGATGAAAGTCCTTGAAATGGTTACAGTTACCTGTGGTTTCAGTAAGTATCTTCTGACTGCAGTCAAATTGTGTTGAAAACTCTGAACGTAGCTATAGGTAATCAGAAGAAAGTTTAACAACAACATCAAATTAAAAATATGCTGAAAAACATCATTGGTTGAACTTCTACATTTTTCAGATGTGTCTCCGGGTGATGATATTGTTCAAAGAGAGCAAAGAAACAGTTTGGTAGAATCCTTGTTATAAAATGTCTAGATCATGGGGCAAAATATACAGTCACTAATAAATAAAAAAGACAACTTTTTGCCAGAACTCCTTTTAACATGGCATCTTAAAATGTGCCTGCAGGTGAGAATGGTATTCATTATTTTTATTAAAATTCATTTTTTCATGGTTACTCTTTCTTACACATGAATTTATGCATTATATATACTATATAAAACATAAAAAATTAAGTTTTCAGTAAAAGGAATGCCATTAACTGGAAACATGAAGCGAGGGTTGATATCAGATCCCACTCAATGCGATGTGTGTAAGCTCAAATATGCAAGAAAGAGACTTTGATCCTGATCTTGCACTAAGAAAGTAAATGTGGTACCATGTTTCTACACACGGAACTAGCTGTCTTTACTGAGATCATACCAGTCCTGTGTATATCAACCATCCCATTTTCACGTAACCCACCACAGAAAGCGGGTTTGAATCAGGACAAGCAGCTTGAGGGTTTTTCTCCTAATTCTCACAAATGTATTTTGGAGGTCAGGTCTATGGCACATTATGAGAGTGGCTGAATATTGACAACATTCAGCTATGGCACCCAGCTTCATTTCCCCAACATACAGAGAGACAGAAGGGAAATGCAGCTCATAACTACCAGGCATTTATCCTAACAAACGTGACATTATCACCATTACCACGGAATAGAAACTATTTTTTATCAACAGTGTGTCTGCTTGTTCAACAAAACGTCTTTGACTTCAGTAGCATTACAGTTTGGCAAAGAATGGAATCTGACTTATCTTTGTTACAGTTTTGAATCTCTGGCACATTTAAGACACCCACCCACCTATTCAAATAATATTTTAAAGTAAGACTAATGTTTGATATAAAATAACAGTTGTGCTGTAAATGTGGAAAAATAGTCTACAAAAAATAAGTATAAAAGTGATCTCAGATTTATGAATATGTTTCATATAAACAAGTCCAGCTGACTAATCTGTGTGTTAGAAATGGCCCTTGGTAGGCTGTGTCACAACAGTACATCACATTTTTCACAGTTTACAATAACACAGTTAGATTCACAATGTGATGACATCTTATATAAGAAAAATAGTATTTTACAAACTATACATTTGGCATCTATTTTTAGATTTTTTTTCTATTTCTTTTTTCGGTTCCTTTTTTCTTTTTCCTTTTTTCTTTTCTTACAAAATAGTGCAAAATTACAGTGCGTTAATAGAAGATTTTGCAAATCCTAATAAAAAGTCAGTATATTTAACTGTTTTGTTCATTCACTGGAAACAGTTTGGCACATTAGGATTTGTATACATGGAAAAGTTTCTCACTTTTTTCTCTTCAGTATATCCATTGAATGTTTAAAATATTAAATTGCACCAAGGGAGTTAACTTTCCAGACTTTTAAAGCTAATCTCTTAGAACATGTGTGTTACAAAACAAAACAGCAAAGCAAAATGCAGATAGATTTTAAGGTTAATTTATTTGCCAAATAGTATTTATCAGACTGGTTTTTCCTATCACTTCATAAAGAAAAGGATTGAAGGGAACATTTTTCATCTAGTGACCGCTAAAGTGTTTAGTTACAGCTTCAAGGCTCTATGGGAAATTTATCCCAACTTTATATAGATATAAGTGGGTTTTTTTTTACCATATATCTTTCAGATTTTGCTACCATGCATGTCCCTGTATCTGGATCCAAACAGGCTGTATCAAGTCAGGGGGATAAGATTTCATCAAAGCCTCTTTTCCACTGAACTAATTCATATAAAGAATAACAAACAATTGCTCTTGCTGCCAATTTGCAATGATTAAATGTTTTTCCTACTAATTATTTACATAGGAATGTTAATGAAGAGTTCCCCCATGTATGAATACTTCATTTGTACAGACTGGCACCATACTTCAAAAACTGCCAGTGCTCTCATTACTTGGAACAGCAAAGTCTTCTGTGTAATTATAAACAGACACGGTACAGGCCGCAGGAGTGAGAGCATCCTAAGCCACCGCGTGAGCATCCGGAGAATTCACAGATGTCAGATGAGTCTCGGTTCAGTTCTTTGCCTCCTTGGCTGAAAACAGGACTAAGAAACCTGACTGAGATCATGGAGTCATCTACCAGAGGCTGCCAAACAGCGGTCTGTACCAACCTACTGATAATTCAGGCTATTAACCTGGAGGTGAAAGGCTCTCTGCCACATGAACAAATCTCAGAACTACTCACTGCACAGAGACTGTTGGTTTCAGTTGATTGCATATAGAATATGGTGACATAGAAGATTCCCAATTAATTACCTTTCCAATACAGTAATGAAGTGACTTTTTCCGATATGAAAACTGCAGGGTATTGTCTCTAGGCCTCATTATTTCTCATGGTTTCATCATCTGCATCACCCTGTGGCATTTGTGCCATGAATTAAAATTACTACTGCATGGTTTATTTAATCAATTTATTCGCATTTCTGTACCTTTTTTAAACCTACTTAACCAATATGAATTTTAGACTGTTTCTCTGAAGGTAGAATAGGCTATAGCACTAGAACTAGTTATTCAAATATTAGAAGGGAAACAGCCATGAATAAGAAGGTTGTCTTTTACCTCAGCCATTCCACCCTTGGCTCAATCCTTTATTGCTAGCATGAGAATCTCCCAATTCACCTGCTGATTCTGGTGGAAGATTTGCGTGAGCAAGGAGTGCAAGATGAAGCTGAAAGAACTATTTTGTATTAATCATATGGACTGATTTCTAGCATTTAAAAATCACTTACATTAAAAACAAACAAAACAGAACTGTCAGCCAATATTAATGAAAAATTCCACCAACTAGTAGATAAACAAATACTTCCCCTGAACTCTCTTCTGCATAATGTGCTAGTTTTGACCAACGAAACACTTCAGTATTTGATTAACTTTCACCATAAGGTTTAAATAGGTCAGAAGCCTCCTTGTCAGCTTGCACAGACACAGTTCTTGTTCCCACTTTGCACAAACAGTTGTTCATGCATTAAAGCATTTGAGATGCTCTTAAATTTAAGCACGTGCTTGAGCCTCATGGTCATATGTATGTGCTTAAGGTCTTCCTTGAATCACGTCTAGAAAGTATTGTTGCATGAGAGCATGAAGATTTACTTCAAAATCAAGAAAGAAAAGCAAATAAGAATAAGGATTCTTTAAGTTAGATAAGAAATACGATTAGCTTACTGACAGACTTCACTCTTCCCCGCAAATGTTATTTTTTAGCTAATAAAAGAGATAACACAAGGCCAACAGGAGTCCCATGCTTGAATAATCAGCAACAGTTATTAGTTGTTTAACTGAAGCTTGCTTGATTAGAGACGGGAAAAAAATACGGGTTATGTGGGTTTTTTTTTAAAGGCCAGTTTGACAAACAAATATAGTTTGACAAACAAAAAACCAGTAGGTAGCTGTTTACTGTGCTAAGCAGTGCCAATTTTCCATATCTTGCTCAGCCTGCATGTACTCTACAAATCCTCACATTCATGCTCTCTCAGACCAACTTCCATTTTATTTGACCTGTTTCTTAAAAGAAAAATTTGTTGCTGGCTGTGTCTCGCACATTCTGCGGGCCTTGCTCACGCTGCTTGTTCATTGTAAGAGTATAGCCATCTCAAATGGCAAGAGGTATTCAAAGAAACAGGCAACCAGAATTCACTAAGAAATGGAGATCCCATACTGAGCAAGAGCTGCTGTGGTCACCGAGTGTCCATGAAATGAAAGGAAAACTCTACTTTAGAAGGATCTGCTGCCAGTTTTTTTCTGATGTCTGTTCACATTCATTGGGGTAGGAATGCATCTGCAGTTAGTATTTTATTTGTGTTGAGTCTTATTTCCCACTTGGAGAAAGACAGCAATGTTGACAGCTCAATGCATGACAAAGAGCCTAAAAACATCCAGAAACCATTGTAAAAGAAAGAATAATGATTACTCTCTGTCTTTAGTGACTGTCGAGTTAACTTGTGACAAGTGCTTTTGCAAGATTATTGTGGGCTGGTGAATAGAATAAACTGAATGCCTGAAATAAAATTGTTGAGAAAATAGTAAGAATTGGTGTGATTTCTCATCTTGAATTTCTCCTTTCTTGTACAACTCTGTTCTTTTGCCAGTGGTACCAAGGCATATTATTAATACCTTGTTCTCTATTTTAACTAATTCCATGTAATTTATCCTTCCATAATTAATTGGTTTTGCCCATTCTCCTTCACAGTGATTTACTATTTGAGTCTCTTTATGCTAGCTGTTCACGTAGTGTAGCTCACTGAAGGAGCACAGACATCACAATGGTTAATGTTATATATAGACTGGAATCAATCTTCTGTGAGTTGGATGTGTAGGTCTAGGTAGACCGCTGTTATGCATACATGGAGTCCAGATGTTTTACATCCATTGCTTCACATCATTTACCACCTAGGCTGGACGTGCCTGAAGATGCTTCATCTTCTGTCAGCAAAGCTCTTTATATCCAGAACTGCTTAAGCCTTGATAGCAGCAGATCACCTTAAAATCTTCATACAAGGGCTGGCTTAGTTATGTTCCAGCCCATACTCTTAAAAAATGCCAGTGAGGCATTAGGGTCATGCCTCTTGTTTAGGATTTGGTCATGATTCTTGGTCATTTCAATCTGGATTAGATTTCTCTCCTATTCTATTAATCTTTGAAACAACTCTAGCAATGTGTACTGAATGCAAAGTATACAAGCCTTGTGTGGAGTTTCTGCGAAGAGAACAATTCTCTTTCCAGTTCCATCAAAAGACTTCCGCAGTTCTAAAATTTCATCCCAAGATTAGCCATTCTAATGGATCTGGTGCTCACAGAGGTGATGACATTACTTACAGGCTTAAAATTTAGCATATATTTCAAAACATTGCTGTGAATACATGAATTGATATTTGTAGTAACAAGTCATACATCTTATTATTGTGCTTACTTGTTATTAATACAAGAATTTATTGGCTGAATCTTGATGCCAAGAAACCAGTCTGATTTGACATAAGGTCTTGTAACACACAGCACAACTCCCACTATCTGGGAATGAAACAAGGGATTGTGTACGTTCACCAAGGGGTGAATGCACTTCCACTGAGATCCATGCAAAGAACTTCCAAATCCCAGCATCGAGATTATCCATCCAAAGCAGTAGCATATTCAGTGACTGAGAATTTCACAGTTCTCCAGAAAACAAAAGGTATGATGTCCTACAGGACAAACTGTAGTCAATAGCCACTTGCCTTCAAAATGGTAGGAATACTACTCACATTACATCCATGTCAGCACTTTGTTTTTAGAAGACTGGGTTTCATTATATTGCATTAATTTGCACAGTAGGCTCATCTTGTTTCATACTGAATGCTGGTGAGTTTAGGAGTTTCACAGTATATTGCAGACTGGCTTTTAAAGACAACAATAAATAGCATAAATAAATATCTGGATAAGAATACAGCTTTTGAAGCCATAGGGAGAGCACAAGTGTTTCTATAACCTTTCAGTGGAGTTTCCCATTTTAGAAATTTAACTACATTACTCTTACAACCTTCTGTGTTTTTATTCCAGCCTGGGGTAAAAAAAAAAAAGAAATCTGACAAGTCACCTTATCTTTTGCTAAATGTTTATCATTGATCGTCTGTTATTCCCTTACTTCAGCAACATTTTTATCTGCAAGTTTAATCTTAACTACTTGATCAACTACTTTGCTTGATCAGAGTTTTATACATAATGTAAGTGGAAGTTTTTCCAGTTAAATTTTTTTTTTCTTCAATAGAAGGTGTGATTTGTAACATTTTGACCTGAAAAATCAAGCTGATTGGCTTTCACTTGATATCAAAACATATCCAGACATTTATGTCATTAAACCAACCTTGTACATATGAATATACATAGCAATCAGATATTTAAGTTTTAGTTGAAAGAAAAAAGTAATAAAATCAAATGACACATGTTGAAAGCAGACATTTTAAACAATCATGACAATAATCACATTTTCATATTTGCTATCAGAGCAAAGTTAATACTTAAGACTATTTATATATTCAAATTTTGATAGCAACTGTTGCTCTTAAGAGTGCATTTGTTTATACCTGTCACATAAAATATTTTCAAAAACCAAAAGTCATTAGCTTAATGAGTTAAATGGTTGAATATGTCAGCCTGATAACTTATTTACTGAATTTCAGCATATTTATTTCAGAAAATTAACTGTTTGGTTGGGGTTTTTTTTTTTTCCACATTCATGAGTTGTAACAGCAAATTGTCCAGCTACAATTAAAGTTCAACAGATCTTTATAGAATTAGGGACAAATTCACAATTATTCGGGGAATTATATGAGAGAAATTGCTAAAATTTCTCAACAAGCTGTCTCTAGAAATCCATTATTGCCAGCTGAATTCAATGCATGAGTCTGATGTAATCAAACGCCTATGTAAAATTGTGTTTATCTCTGTGTCAGTATAATACTGCTTACAGCCTTGGTTCAGGTTGAGAATATTTGAGACATAAAGAGACTTAAGGACATGCTGCATTTAAATACACTCAAAAATTGGACGAATCTGGGCTTTCATTACTAAGGTTGTTAATCTTTTCTATATCTAACTTCTTTATTCTTCAGAGGGTAAGAACAGATACTAACTGTGTGAAAGTAACTTAATGGTGCTATTTGTTAGGAAACATCTTATTTTTAGAAACAAAAGACTTCCTACTATTATAATACCTTTTAAAAACTCTATTTCTAGGTTCATCACCCTTAAAAAGGAGTGCAATTGATCACACTGGAATAATGGTTGGTATTGAACTTCACTGTATTCTTAAAGTGTAAGATAACCCACAAAAAACTTTACTGTCTTTTGAAATATTACACACATTTCTGACTGGAACAGCAAATTATGTTCTTAAAGATCTCTCTGGCATTTAAAAGTTGTGTCCTCATTTTCCAAATAGGTTAAACAGCAAATGTAATGTTAAAAATAATTTTTAAAAAAGTGTTAAAAATGACTAATTTACATGTAAGACTGGGACATATTTCACAGAGAATGTGGAAAACCTTGTTTAAAAATTATAGTAAACAATCAAATATTCTTCAGTGCACATAATTAGTATGTACATTATAATTTAAAACTGAGTATTGATGACTGCTGCTGCTGATCTTTTAAAATCTCTCACAAAATATAAATAGGATAGCCAAGAGAGGATAGCTGGTAAACCACGACATAAGGTTCTCTTTTCCTTTTTTTCCTCTTTTCCTTTCCTCTCCACTTGAACTGAAGTTTCTTCTGGCTTCTTCAAAAAAAGTACACACACACACACATACAGACACACAAATTAATTCCAAAACCATTTTTCTAAATTTCCAATGGACTTGTATTCCTGGTGTCTTTTCACATGATCACAAGCAAGACATGCATGTGATTCCCAGAACCTAGGAAGATGCACTGAGAAATCCTTCTTCCAGTTGAAATAACTAAGGTACATCTTGTTATTTTTGTCAAGCATCAGAAGATATTCTGCCAGCTCTCTGGGGGAGAGAAAATCTTCCACATGTATGAAAGAGTCTGCTGGAATGTAATTCTCATAGTTTTCTCTAGACGGGCCCAGTACAACTGGTACTGATCCAGCCAGAAGAGCATTGTAAAGTTTCTCAGTAATGTAATCTTTGTGGATTGAATTTTCAAATGAAAGGTAGAATTTGCAAGTGGAGATAGTTGGAATCAAGTTTTTATCATTGACGTAGTCTCCGAAGGCTTGCCCGTAGGTATGGATTTCAATGTATTTGCTAAGCTCGTTGTAATACTTGACTCGAGCATGCTCAGGGTTCCAGTTACTTACAACCCAACAGACCAAGTTTTCCTTACTTGGCACTTCAAATGTAAAGGAACTTGTACTGACCATCATGAAGCCATAAGGCACCTGGATATCTGAATCACGTCGATAAGTCAGGGTCAGGTTAAAGAGGTGTTCAATGCCACTCTTTTGTGGTGTATGGGTTGGAGACTCCAAGTTCATCCAAATCCACTTCTGGAATGGTGGCCTGGCTTGCTGAGGTAAATTAGTGAGATCCCAGCTAATGTCCCTGTGATGAATGAGAACAGCATGGGATCTGTTATATAGTGAGCGATCAATAGTCAGATGGCACCCGTGGATATTGAACATTGTTTGGCAGGATGTTAGATCGAATGTCTGACCAAATGGCCAAACCCAGATCAAAATAGTAGTCTCATTAAGATTATCAGTTTTGGAAGAAAAGAAGCTCTTCATTTTCAAAACTGAGCTGGCTGATTCTATAGGACCAGAGATCCAGCTATTTGTTGGCTTGATATAAATTAGTATAAATGCCATGAAACAACCAAGGACAATGAAGATAATAAAAAATGGTCGGAAAATTCCTTTAGATGTCGATGTCATAGTTTGTTCTGAGAAAAAAAAGAGGAAAAGAAAGAGAGAAAATGACATCAGGTATTAAATTACAAATATATGTCCTGTTAAAGCAAGCAGACATCAGACATCAAAATGGATGGAACTTCAGTATCATTGAGCTGTAACCTCAGAAATTTCCTTTGAGTGGAGAGGGTACGGGTTCTTGCATGCTATTCATGACATAGTATTAGATAATGCTGTATTTCTCCTCTTCATATTAAAAGCTATTTGACATAAATTAAAAGCATGATTTAAATGCATCTCATACTTGATATAAATCACTATATATCTTGAATTGTTTTTTTTTTTCTTGGAACCTAGGCCAAGAGTTTAACAGACATACAAGAGAGACAAAATTACCCTTTGATTCTGTCCTTTTGTCTGTGTAAGAAATAACATGCTTCAGATTTGGTCCATCCGTATTTGTGTGTATATACGTATGGAGGATATAGTGTTAGAGCAATAAAAAAGGAAGGGAATGGAACTTTAATTCTATAATCAGTAAGACTATTAGAAAAATCATTAATGCTTGATGGCTATATGAGGATGAACATCCATGCCTTCTCCAGAGGACTCCTAAAATAGCTAGGGAAGGAAAGCAGCAACAGAAGTTCTCAGCTCCTGTAGTGTCATATGCAGCCTCACATAATTCCCACATAAAGAAAAATGAGTAAAAAGATGTCCTTAAATATTTGATCATGTTTTAATGTCACAGTCTTGTGTTACAAATTAGGAAAATTAGAGATATGCTGCATCTTTGTGAGGTACAATTTTTTCCACGGGGAAAAACAGATGAGGAATTCATGTAGCCTCCTTTGTCCTCTCTCTGATTGTCTCGTCCTGAGAAAAGGCATAAATCTCTTTCCAGAACTTCTCTTCCATATGGTTCTCATGAAATCTAGTAGAGTTAGGGGTTGCTTATGGCTAACCTTTTCTCCTGAATGTAGCCCTAGAATTCAGAGGTGTTCTACAAATAAAAACAGTTAACCATGTAAAGAGCACTATGACATACAAGCAAAAAGGAGTGGAAGTTAGTTACCAAAAATAAGTGTTCTGAATATACTGGTCTACTGTAGAAGGGTTAGTCTACAGTGCATTTCAATGGCTACAAAATTTGTCTGGCTTTTTTTTTAATGCATATTTTTCAAATATTTAGGGTTTTGTTATCTTTACTAGCTAGCTCCACAAAAATTTTTATAAAAATCCCACCCCTAAATATGTACTTAAAATATATTCTATATAAACGAATAAACTAAAAAAAAAAAAGTTCAGAGTCACAGAAAGTAGAAAGAGAATTTCAGGCCTTTTAAGCCAGCTTCATAGCTCATCTCCTCTAACCTGTGGAATATGTAGTTAAATTCAGAATTCAAAGAGATGGTAGAATGTGATTCAGAGGTCCACTAATGCAACATAATTTTGCTGCTTTGTGAGTTTAAAAACTGATGTGTGAGTGTAGCACTGCAGTTACAACAAAAATGTTTTCACGTTCATTGTTGAGGAAAGGAAAAAGGAGGGAGCATCATGCTTAGCTTTAACATTATATCTTGAGAAAAAAGGAATTTGCCACAATGTCTTCCTTGTTTTGAGAAGGCAGATGATCTTAATTCTGATTTTAGTTATTGTGGTGGGTTAACCTCAGCTGGCTGTCAGATACGCAGCCAGCCACTCTGTCTCTCCTCCTCCTCCTCACCAGGACATAGAAAAGAAAATAAGATAAAATTCTCATGAGTTGTGGTGAGGACAAGGAGATCACTTACCAATTACTGTTACAGGCAAAACAGACTCATCTTGGGGAAAATTAAAGTAATTTATTGTCAATTAAAATAGATTTGGACAGTAAGAAACAAAGACAAAAGTTAAAATAATGCCTTTCTCCCCAACTTCTTCCCAGGTTGAACTTCCTCCTTCATTCCTAACTCCTCTATCTCTTCCCTGTCCCTGAGCAGTGCAGAGGGATGGGGAATGGAGGTTTGCGGTCAGTCCACAAAGACTTCTCTAGGCCACTCCTTCCTCCTCACAATTTTCCCACACTCCAACACGGGTCCTTCCCATGAGATACAGTCCCCTCAGGAAAAAAGCCTCTGCTCATGCATGTGCTCTCCATGGGCTACAGGTCCTTCAGGGCATATCCCCCTGCTCTGGTGTGGGGTCCTCCCTGGGCTGTAATGTGGGTGCTGCTCCACCATGGTCCTCTGTGGGCTGCAGGGGAATCTCTGCTCTAGGGCCCAGAGCACCTCCTCCTATCTGCCTTCTCTGACCTTGGTGGTCACAGGGCTGTTTCTCACATTTTTTCCCCATCATTCCTCACTGTCTATTCCTTTCTTTCCCAGAGGTGCCACCATCTTGGCTGCTGGGCTGGGCTGTGCCCTGCGGTGGGTTGGCTGGAGTCAGCTGTGTCTGGCATGGGGCAGGCCCAGCCTCTCCGCCCAGAGGTCGCCCCTGCAACCCCCCACTGCCAATACCTGGGCACAGACACCCAATGCAGTTATATAAAATATGGTAGTATGTTGAGTCTGATTCTTTCGTGTCGGCCCCTTTCTTTAGGACACAGTTTAGCAGGTCCTCCCTGCTTTCAGCAACATGATCCTGAAGGGAGTAAAGGGGAAGAACTGTTATGTCCATGGCTTTTCCACTTACGCTCATCAGTTTAAATCCCTCTGAAAAAAATACGTGGTTTTACAGCAACATCACATTGGCTTTTTTTAGCTTATGTTGATTTTTGATGGAAAACATGTCTAGAGGGGAGGTTATGACCCACAAGAGCAGAAGGCTGCTTTCCTGCCTTACTATAGCGGAAATCAGAACAAAGTCTCTGAGGAAGAAGGATTTAGGTTGAGCAGCTCTAGGAGATGAAGCTCAAGGGAAAAAAACAAGAGGCTGAGCTGATCTTCATGTAACTCTATTCTTCTTTTCCGTGCTACAGAAACCAACACACAGAATAGGTATAGCTTTTCACTGAACAGATAGCGCGAGCTGAGTTTGAACAATAGATTGGGAAAGGAGTCTATTCACATAGATTGTTCATTTTCTAGGGGTTGATATGGATGAGAAATCAGAAAAGGACCTTAATACTGTGCCTTGTAACTTAGTCACCCTCCAGTTAAAAGGCCTTTGACACAAGCATCTCTGATAGGGATTATTTTACACTAAGCTCTTCTGCCAACTGATAAAAAAACCCTGCATCATCACATGGCAATTCTTGCTACATAGGAAATGATCAAATATTATTTATTCTGTTCCCTGCTTGAAATTCTAGTGTCTCCATGGTGTTGCATTTGTGCAGGAAGGTTATGAATTGCAGTGCCAACGTGAGGATAAACACTTGCTGTCTGTGCTACTTGGAGTGCCAGTATTAACATCTCACAACACTAAATGGGTGAATTTACCTATTTTATGCCTTCCAGATCTGTTTCCTCACATTGCTTTGCTGCCCTGTGAACTCATGTGCCCCCTTCTGATCTGGGATCATGGTTCTTAGATTTTGCTTTTCACCAAAACACTAGCCTAAAGTCAGGATAGTCCTCTTTGTTGTCCATCCTTTGGATTCAGAGAACTGACCATTCATTACACAGACTCATATATCCATTTGATGTATGCGCATCACTGGCATGCTTCACTTTGAAGCTACTGATAATTGAATGGTGGAAAAGGATTGTAAATGCAAGACCCATTAAGACCTGGAATGAGAGGCTTGCAAGGAAGCAGGACCTGAGCAGACTCTAAAATACCACTTATCTATACCCTAAGAAGCTGAACAGGATTTTGTAATGGAATTCTATTTTTCTATTCCATTTTGTCTTAATTCCAGTAATAACTATTAAGATGTGCACTGGGAATAGTAGTAATTTTTTAGGACAAAGTGCTAATCTCAGGTGCAGTTACTTCTGTGCTTTATAATGCAGATTGAGCAATTTATAGAAAGGACTAGCAAACCCTGCTTTCATGGCTTTTGGGTATGAGTTCCGTGCATAATCAGGCAGCATTACAGTGAAGGTGTGTGGTAAGCACCTGTTGATAAATACTATTTTCTTGAGAAGTAGCTTGTCCGTACTGCTAGGAAGTACAGGTTACATTTTTTTTGTTCGTCCGCTAGAATTCATGGATTTTTTTTTTCACAATATTCTCCAAAATGTGGAGGTTTTTTTTCCATATTTATTTCCCTCTTCTCTTTTGTGCCCAAGATAACCATTGATCTCCTGTAATTCTCATTGTAAAGGTGACGTTAAGGAGACATTTGTTATAAGACATCCAGTCAAGTAACCTTAGCTCACCCTTCCTCTTTCATGGCTTTCCTTCCACCACAGAATCACAAATTTGCTTTTTGCAGATCCCCTCCCCCATCAATCTCTGGCATGTCAGACTCTGAAAAGAAAACTTTGTCAAAGAAATGTGTTTACTGAGGCTTTTTCCAACTGGAATAATTTGGTACTTTTGATAGTTTTGTTATAAAGTACGTTTCAGATTGTTGTGGCATAGCAAGTATTTTCTAGGTGTTTTTTTTCCAAGTTGAAAGTATAGTGTTTCATCAGTACAAGACTGTTTTTCTTGGTACAAAACTTAGCAAGGCTGCTTTTTAAGTGCAAAACTTGGCATTCCATCAGCAAGTAACTCTATTTTGTAGCAACACAAACAGGGAGACAGTAAAAGGGTACCAGCAACATCAACCCCAAGTACACCAAACAGGGCGTGCAAAAATACATCTATTTTGTGAGTGCATAATGCTCATTAAGAAATAAAATGGAATTTTATGGAATCTTTTATCATTCTTCATTGTAACAGTGACTTTTCAATTATTCCAGAAGGGGTAGGCATGTGTTTTTGTTTTTGTTTTTTTTTCCTGGCTGTGCAACACTGCAGGAGGAAGAAAATGTAACCTTTTTGGTCAATAATATCAATGAGTATTTTCTCAGTATATTTCTACACCAGTTTCTCTGGTATACCCTCAAGGTTTTGCCAGTAGACCAAAATATATTACTACTTGCAGACGTGTAATTTTCATTACTAGTCTAGTACTGAGATTTTCCAAAGGAAAAAGATAGTATTTTAAAATTAAGCTGGAACAAAGATTTTTGAAGTCAGACACTGAATAATGAGTAAAAAAAAAAATCACTTGTTACTTTTCTTATCTTAGAATTCTTAAGAATTCAGGGCTAACTCTTATCTTCATCATCACTTGGTCTCAGGATCGCTCAAGAAGAAATACTTAACAACCTCAAGATAGTCTTTGAGAATCACTCCTGGGATCAGACTGGGCATTTCTGGCACAGAGGACTTAATCAAGATTGAGGAGCAAAAGGACACAGAGAAAAACAGGTATCAGAGATAGGCCTGTTAAGAAGCAGACAGCTAGCTAGCTAGATACTCTGGGGTTATTAAAACTACAGTTGAATGAAGTGGGAACTGATAGGAATCACAAGCAAACAGTTGTTATTTTTAGAAAGAAGGCTCGTTTGAAACTGCTCTCTCTGTCCTCTGACATATTTTGCCAGCCTCAGCCATGAGATATCTGCATTTATGCTAAGACTGTGTTCTCTTAGACCACACTTCCAATTAGCTGCAGCTATTTCACCTACAGTATTAGAAGAAAACTGATTGCCTCAGGATAGCCTCAGTGTGACTTCTTATCTCCAAGTCACTGCTGTGTGGACGTGCCCAAGACTGCTTTTGCTTTAGCTCTCTGAGACTGAAGAATGCTTCTTTTTATTGGAATTAACCCTCACTGCTCCCAGTGAGGAGCCTCCTCTCCATTTGCCTCCTCTGTCGCAAACGCAATGGTGGATTTCCCCTCCTCCCCACTATCCAAACATGGGCTTACTTCCACGCCTTTCCACGCCTGTCCCACGGATTTCTGAAAGCAGCCCAGTATGAAAAGGCTCAACAGAGCTGCACACAGTTAAAGGCTGAAAGCTGAATGAGCTGCTAATCTCAGACTGCGTATTTTTATTCTATTGTTTACAACATTCTTTTTCGTCCCCTCTCCACCTCCTTTGTTTTTGGGTTATTTGCTCAATTCCTCAGATTCCTGTTTTGTGTATTTGCACTTTGAGAACAGTATAGAATCATTTTATTCAATAGTGGTAGTTTTGATTTTGAACAGTTTTAGAAAAATGATCTAAAAGCACCCCGAGGACAAGTAGCCATTAAGACAGATTACTTAGGGATGATGCTGAACCTATCACTGGAGTCTGTCAAGAACAGGTTAGACAAGCACCACTCAGCATTGAGAGATCAGATTCTGCCCCTTGGTCCTGGGGCTAGGCTAGATGACCCCACTTTGTTCCTTCCAGCCTTGTGGTCAGTGATAATATTACACATAGATTCTTGTAAAATGCACCTAATAAAAACCACAAACTGGCAGTTTAAAACTGCAAAGAATTGCTGAATAAATGAGTAAATAATCCCCCATCTAGAAACTTGTCTTGTAAACTATGAAATAGCTATACTGTACACAATGAAGATGTGAAAAAAAATGAAAAATTGCATGGACAATAACAAAAAAGTCCTTTTTTTTTTCAAAGTCAAAAGGTAAAGCTTCCTGTCAGTTTCTAGCTGGGGTACTGCTGCTTTTCTGAGAATCTCTGAATCTTGTTCCCTCAGGCCTTGCCGAGGAAAACTCTATTCTCAGCTCCCTTCTCCCAATTGCTGTGCAACACACAGTGCTGCTATGGCTCAGCAGCCCCCAGCCTTCCCCTGTGATTGTCATCTGTCCTCTCTCTCTCCCCACGGCAGTCACACACTGTCACTCTCCAGCTGCTTAGGCAGCACCTCAGTGGTTCCTTTCTGTGATCCAACTGTACAGCAAAAAGCATTAGCCAGGGACATGGAGTCTCTCAGAATAACAGAGGGAAATGGTTACGGCACTGCTGCCCATACTGGAGTGACCCTATCTCCACTCTCACTGCCACGTATGAAAAAAAGATGAGAAATGAAATTACCAAAAATCCTCTCTGCAAGGAGCTTTTCCAGGCAATCTGGCCTTAGTATCAGGATGCCCCACCTCCCACTGCGGCTATATTACTTTCTAATTGTAAGCTTTTAGGTTTGTCTCAGAAGGAACACGAATACACTCAATTCCCTCCGTGGCACAAGTGGAAAATACATGCATGCAAAGTTATCAGAAGCAGCATTGCCAGCCTTGGTAACATGCAGAGACAGGTCTTTTTTTACCTTAACTTCCACGTTGACTTGTCCACATCACAGCTAGTTTATCATCGATAGCATTCTGTGAAAGGGCTGGTGGCTTTCCATACTGTGCTTGGCTACAGAAAAGGGAGTTCTTCACAACCGAGGCTTAGTAGCAAACTTTATCTGCCTTGCTGGCAAAGTGCTTTTTATCTTCCCGAAGATAAAGCTCATCCTAGCTATGCAGCACAAGCCAGTCCACGCTTCTTTCAAAAGCCCTGAAAAGGCTCTGCACCAAATGAAGCTGACCAAATAAAAGCTGCTCCAGAAGCAAGTGGTCTCTTTCTCCCTTCTCTCCATGTGGTTTGGGGACAGCAAACTGCTGTTCTCTCTGATTCTGCCAGAGCTGCAGAAAGGGCTCTTCAGCAGCTTTGTGGCTGGCTTGTAAAACTGCAGCCGACCAGCTGAAATATGAGTAACATACCTGCACAAGCTGTGTGTTTGTGATGGCCACCAGCCCATCAGAAAACCCTAGTGAACTTACAGGAGCTGTTGAAATGGTGTGAGCTGAACCAAGCAGAGAAGGGGCATGAAGTGGCAGAAGAAGAATTATGGGCTTTACTGTGCATGTGCACTAGACTCCACATCCCAGAATCACAGTTGCTTCTGGCTGATTCCCTAGTATATAGTTCTCTGGTAGACTGGGAAAACAGCTCTCCATGGAAAGCAGACAAATCAGAAACAGGAAAGAGCAGAGGATGCCTCCTTATAATAGTGAACACTTACTTCTGTGGCAAAGCAAAAGTTTTGGAGCTCTAAGCAGCAGCTGTTTGTGTAGATATGATTAGAGGCTGTGTGGTGTAGTTACACTGCTGAATCTTACCGCATAGGCAAGCTCGAAAATTTTAATTGGGATTTAATGCCGCTTTTTTTTGCAGATACAACTGAATAGATCTGGAGGATTCTGCCAGTGGCAGCATAACTCCTGAGACAGCTCTGTAGCCTAGAAAGAAAGCCTGAGAGGCCTCTAAGAAATACCATAAAATCCTTATAATCTGATCTCTGCTTAACACTTCACTTCTCTGCCTGCCTAGCACCTTTTCCTTAAGAAATTCATTATGCCTCTGGGTTTGGGATCTGTACTGATGTAGCTGTTTTTTTATGATGCAGGTCGATGTTCTTGCTTTAATTTGCAAAGTCTTAACTGCTATGGATACTAGTTGCCAGAGAGACAACTGCCCTAGAGAGAAAAGGGTGCAACGGAAGTGCTCAAATCAGGTGCAATCTGCTCTGTGGCTGAAAGGGAGAATGGCATTTACTAATACAGTCAGAAGGAAAGTGGGGAAGAGAGATGATGGTTTATAGGTTGGGGATTTTTGTGGAATATGTCCATATTATTTGCAAATAAGTCTTTTTCCTTTTTTCTTTTTTTTTCCCCTTCCCTATCAAAGTGGAAAGATGGACGTTTGTTTTAGAAATCCAGCCAACTGAATTGGATTTCTTGACTATTCTGAACAAAGAAGTAACTAAGTGTTGGTCAAAAGGGCTCACGATGGCCAAGAGTCCTTATCCAGGTTCTGCTAGTCCTTGTCTAAATGACTTGAGCAGAGCTCCACACTGCGCTAGCTTTCCTAAGAGACCATCAGTGACTCAAAGCTCCAGGTTAGAGTCTGTGTATAGAGAATACAAATCCTTCATATCATAAGATACTGAGAGCCAAAAATGATGTTTTTTGTTCTCCATCTGGGAAAAGTGCAATTCAAGTAAGTGATGTAATATAGAGCACTTGTGAGTGTAAGGACATCATTACTAAATTCATGGACAATTGAAAAGACAGAAGAATAGCACCAATCATTTTCCCATTGCTCACCAAGAGTTATGTTTTCAAGGCAACTTGACTTGGTAGTGCTAAACATTTTGAATAAAGAGGCTGGTAGGTATAAGATAGAAGGTGATTATAAAACAGGACTCTTAAACGGAGTGCTTTGCCTTGCTAGAGCAAACAAATCAGTAAGTCACTAAAAAGGTTAGCCAAGTTTGGACAGTGAAAAAAGGAACAAAAGACTTTCAAGAGTCCAATCCAAGTGGCTTCTTATCCATGCACAGAGAGAAAGAGCAAGATCCATACAAAGTACATTCAGAATAGTTTATAACAATATTATAAGAAGTTTAAACACATACACACACACACTGAGAAACAAAAATGTAATCTCCCAAAATGTAAAATTTTAACCAGCAAGAATGAAAGTATATTTAAAATAGAATATATATTTTAGGTAGCATATATTGTAAAACCAGCCAAAATAACAATCCCTAAGCCTTTCAGACTGCACACTTTTCTGAGAAAACAAGGTCGCAGTTGAAAGAAACCAGTGGTTAATTTCTTGGAGTTTCCTTTGTGTGCATTACAAAAGGAAGAGAAGAGAGCTGGAACTACTAGTATAACAAACTGAGAAACACAAAGCTTAACAAAAAGTCACTGAAAAGACTTTTTTTCTCTGTAGAAAAGAAAAAAAGAAACACTTCAGTCAAGAAATAGCAAATACAGAAGAGGAATGGGTTGAAGGAACAATAGTCTCACAAAATCATCCAGTAGTTACAAGCACCTACATGTTCTAAGATGATGTTTTCTTGTTACTACTTACTGTCCAGGTTAACATACGCATCAATGCCTCTGAGAGAAACTCTCAAGGTTTGAATACAGGAATGAAGAATAATCTGCACAGGTTGTTGACCGTATGTTCTACAAAGAGATCAGGAGTTAGTCCAGAGATCATACTCCATTTGAAAAGACTCAAGCTACTTGCTATTTCTTAGCTTATTTTCTTCCTTTTAGGCTTGTTAAAAAGAGAAGTTAAATATTTGCAGTGTAAGTTAAAGCAGTTCATTCTGATGTTCAATTACTAGATTTTACTGTCATACATTATTCTACTCTTAACAGAGCAAAAGTTACATAATGAATTAATAAATTTTTTACCACTACAGTAACAAGTTAATGAAAAATTTTTTACTGTATCTTGGAAATACAATTTGGCAAGCAGACTTTTTCCCATCTTAAGGTTTGCAGCCATTGTCTTTCTCTGGTACAACCCTACCGTACATTTTAAAAAGAGGTATTTAAACAGGGGAAAAAAAGGTTTTTCATTTGTTCCTACTACATGAGGAAGACTTTATATATAGCCATCTTACTCAGAAAATAACTTTCTAAAGACAGTCAGCAGAGATAGCTAGGAGGAAATACAAAGAGAAAGAGAGCAAGCAAGGGAAACAAATTGGAAAAGGATAAGAAAAGGAGCTAGATATGAGGTCAGCAGCACTCAATTTAATTCTGTATTCCTCTGCTTTAAGGACATTGGTGTAAAGAAAAATGATGTCAGGCAGTTGCAAACAGACTGTAAATCCCTGCGCTTAACAGAGTTTAGCAAAGGTGGGTAGGACTAATTTGATTACAAGAATGATAAGAGGGACCCAACTCCCTGGTTCATTAGGCTACCCCAAGTCCTAAGGAGCCTCAAACCAGGAACAAGCACTACCAGCAGGGCTCAGGGGAAATGTTGGTATCTGGCTCTGAAACCGAAACCCTGGAAAACCTCTGTTGATTTGCTGGTCATGCTTAAACTCTCTCTGGCCCTCTGCCTTTCAGGCCCCTGTGCACTTAGCAGCCTGGTACCAGCACATCCCAAGAAGGGGCTCATTCTTCACAGGGAAGGGCCATTCAAAATCTATAAACTAGCTGTTCCCTCAGCTCTCAGCCCTGAGGATGTAGATGTGCCTACAAGAGCAGACTCCATCTCAAATTCAAGGGTAGCAGCTGATTTTTGTTTGTCTGATTTTAAAGAAACAGGCATAGGATGAAGTCCCTTTATGCAGCAATTGAAGGTATTATCTATTAGATAGGAATCCTACTTCTGCTTGAAGTGATTCAGCTTCACTTCCCTTCAGCTTTAAGTGATTCAGCTATTTCACTTCCCTTAAGCACTCCTAGGTGACAATGGCTGTCGATTTTAAAATATGTGAAGAGCTTTAGGATTAGAGGTGAAGAATCTTTTCCTCCTTGTTCTCTTAGCTGCTAAGCAAGACACTACTATTTTCTCTCTACCTCTTTCTGACTCTTGCCTATTGACTCCCTAATGATTTATGCCCAGGGGCAGCAGTAGAGGGTGGAGTCCACTTCCTTCTCTGTGTGGTTTACAGCCTTATAAAAAGAAGGTGGCAGAGGTGGTTTGAATCTCCTTTGTTGGAAAGATCACAAAAACTAGTCTGTATTCTGGGTGAATCCTCCTCTGGCTGTGTTTCAAAAGGTGTAATTCCCTAATTTCTTCTCCCTAAAAGAAAAGGAGCTAGCTCCCTGATCTCAAGGGAGGATTCTCAGCTCTGAATGCCAAGAAGAGCTCACTCCTTCAGAGCATCAGATCTGCCTTGGTGAAGGATGGAGAAAGACACATCCCAGTTCTGTTCTGGACAGCCTCTTCTGCTGCTTGTGTTATGCATCCCCAACCCTGGGTACCGAACTAATTTCCTATGTTAAGTATGTGGTCTAGGCACCCTAACGAGGATTTTGGGCTAACAGCCAGCCATGCTAATGCTCGGTGCACAAGCTGTTTTTTGAGTACTGCCTTCGTTCTGCATGATCAGGCATGGTCAGATGACACACAAACCCAATACTAAAAAACTACAAAGTCTCCCTCTCAACCAAGTTAAATGGCATTTCTGCTACAGTATATATATTGTAATTGCTCATAAAGGGAGTGAAATCAAAAGCAATAATAGTAATATTAGGAAATTTTGTTCTTCCTGACTGGCATCTTGATCTGATGAAGGAAGCACAGTTTTGCTAGGGCAATTAGAGCCTGTTGGCGTACTGGTGTCTGACAAGTCTCATATATGGGGCAGAGAGCAACACTGTAGGAGGACTTCCTGGCTTTTCTATCACTTTAACTTGAGTTTAGTTGAGTGGAATTTAATTTGTGTTAATTTAAGTGTTAATGACTTTCTATCCCGTTTTTGACACCTGTAGCATGAGACTAATGACATTTTCCCTCCTTTAATAAAATATTTTAAAATCTACAGATTTAAAAGTACCATACAAGCAAAATAAAATGCTGCTCTATTAATAACAATACTTCCACTTTTGAAATGCCTTCCCTTGAAGAATCTTTCAGACTTTTACAAGTATTAATTAAATTTTAATGACAGCACAGTCAGAAAACTATTACTGAAACTGTTTCATGGAGAGTAAAGGAGGGGTGGAAATGAAGTCCCAGAAAGATAAAGTCATTTCTACAATATCATAAAGATTTTAACAGATATTTGGCAGGGATGACTTCAATTTACATCAAAACAATTGAGTCAGTGGGACAGAATATTTTCCTTCAAACAAATGTTACCAGAAACTACTCATATCACATTTATTGAGATCAGATATCTTTGGCATGTATCTTTGCTTCAAATGTCTGAAAACACATCCTCACCTTCTTGGTTGTAGTAAGTTAATAAAGGGAAATGGAAGATTTAATCAAATTTAAGTCAATGACCCCTTGATCTGTACTATAAGAAAAACAACAATCCTTTTTCAGAACTATAGTTGAAACTCTGTCTGCAAAGCTGGATTTGCTGAAAGACAAGAAGTATCAGAGATGAAATCTTGCTCACGGAAACACTGGCAGACTTTCTATTAATTTCAGTATGGTTAAGGTTTTGTTCTTTCAGTTGATTGCGACATGTAAGAAGTGAGAAAAAGAACTCAAAAGCTATTCCTTTGTGATTAAAATTAACTTAGAAATGAAAAACCTAAGGCAACTTGGGAGACAGCAAGACAGATGTAAGTCAGAGCTCAGGGAATCTAAACAAGTTACAAATTATAAACACTCTCTCTTGTACACACATATACATAGGCACACACAGTCTGTAATCTGAGGAAAGATTTAATCATCTATTAAAAATATGTCTTAGTTTTCATACCTGCGACATTATAAATATAAGTATATACATTTATGCACACATACGCACTCTTTTGATGTCATATTTGTAACACACTTCATTTCTTAGATTCCTGAAATGTGTCATATAAATTCTAGTTTATATTTCTTTGTATTCATACCTTTACATATATCTATATGCATCTAAGTGTATACACATGCACATATATTCTTATGAATATATGGGGAAGTACTGCCCAACCTGCTGGACGTGGACAGTGGTGATGCTCCTAATGAGACACGCTGCTGCTTTGCAATGTGACAGCCAGCAGGTGCAGGAGGCGATGGAGCGACTACTCCTGCCGCACTGTCAAATACGAGGGAGAGAAACAGAGCATTGAATTCACTGAGGCACTGAGCCAAGGAGCTGTGGATGGAAGAGGTGATGGCAAGTGGAGACAGAGATTATTATAGATGAGAAATAAAATCTTTTTCTTTCTTATATACCTTAACCCTTTTGTCAGAGAGGACATGAAAGCAAGCATTGCTCTCTAACAGTTCCTTCAGCAAAAGGCACAACAGCTGGCTGAATCCTGCAATCCTGAAAATTGTTTACAGCATGAGATGCCTGGCACCTCTGTATACATATCTGGAGATGGGAAATCTGCCTTTAGACTTTTGGAAAAATTCTGGCAATGAAGAGAAGGCAGTTGCTCAGACTGGGATGCTGATGAAATATGTAATAGGGGAGTGGGTGGATTTACTCAAGAATCTTTCCTAATAAGCAAGCAAGCATGTTTATTGACATAGATTATATGAACAGAAAGCTTTAAAGATAAAAGATTCTTAAAATTCAATTTGGTTTTCATTCGTATTCTGCTCCTTTTTGCATTTTCAGTGTCAGCAATGATTATCAGCTTCATTTTTATTACCAGTTAGTTTCTTTCAAGTTTTCTGTGCTTTTAAGTTTTGAATCATGAATATGACAAATATGACAATCGTTTTCAACCAGCTTTTTCTATTGGATTAATTTTAACTGCCAATACAAAGGTCTAAGATTTACGTGTGTGAGCTTTTTTAAAAAAAATAATACTAAGGACATTTTAGAATAAAGTCTTCAAAGGCTTTTCCACATATCCTGTTTATTTTCTGGATTATTCTGTTCAGGTTCCCATGCCATACCTGACACCTTAGCATCTGATTCTGTTATTTATTGTTCTAAAATTATGCTCTACAATGCCAAAAGGGAAGATTAAAATCTAAGCAGAATACGTGGGAATTTATCCTATTAAAATGATTCTGTACTTATAGAGGTGGTTGTTTTGGTCTGTTCTGCATGTGGGAATGAGAGGAGGATGACTGGAGTGCACACATTCAATTTGCTTCTTTAACACTGCTGAGACTAGCTGCCTGGATGTATCTTCAGCAGAACCCAGCTTCTGTCTAGGATCATTCTCTTACTGACCAGCTTCTACTGTGGCACCTTCAGCAACAGAGAGGGTTTCTTTTGCAGAACTTTATTCATCCTGCAGACTGATTTACTGCTAGAAAAAGTTTGGCCAAGTCAGAACAAGGAAGACATTGTCAGTATATATATGGAGGAATTTTGTAGCTCAGTCTTTGCTGCTTGTTATGGGACAATCAGCAGGTGGCAGCTAATGTGTGCTTACGTGATAGATAAATGCACCATATGTAACATATACATTAACTGAATGTTTTTTGCATCCTTTAAACAACTAGAACAAAAAAATATGTTTGTTTCAAATTGTTAGAAGCTAGAAATACTCACTAGAAACCAGAGGCTGAAAACCTAGCTGTGAGTCATTTCTACCTTATGTCAATCTCTTCAAGCATGTATTTGAAGTGAATTCACAATTTTATTTCTTAGACAGTGAAGCAGTGGCAAAGAGAAGATATAGTTGCTGGTGGCAGCTGGCTGTAAAGAGGAAAACATACCTAGCAAGTTATAAAGTGGATGGTCCTTTATAAAGCATGAGAACCATTTCAGGCTGGTGTAGGAGCTGTGGCTGAACGCGGGTAGGGTTCCTGCCATAGGACTCCAGGGTGATCCAGCCCTCACTTCGGTTTGGACCTGAATATCCTTGTGAAGCTCTGGAGTGGTTGGAAACAAAGCCTCTAATTACTTCTTCTTGGAAAGGCAAATAGTTTGTGCACACCTAAATCTCTTTAAGAACTCAACCAGCAGACAGTGAGAGGATGCAGTCAGGGAATCCATTTCAGAATGGCAATATGGCTTCAAAGCAGGTCACTAACACAGGCAACGACCACAGCAACAAGGTCACAAGAATAATTAACCTGGGTTGATCTTTTTTTTTTTTATGCAATCTCAACAGTAAAATATGCCAAGACCTGATATGTTTGCCCAAGGAACAGAAATAACCTGACATATTAGCTGTATGCCTAGTGGTGTATCAGCATAGTTACTGTATCTGCAAGTTGTTCCTGTGCTTGTTTGTAGTTCCTGGCGACCTCCCAATGACACCTGTTATTAGCAATTGACACAATAGAAGATGAGAAAGTCTACACTTAAATGTTAGAGAAGGAGTACTTTTAAAAATTCATTTACTTAGGATTTTTAGTGGTGTAACTACATGCAGAATACTTCTTCTATATTCCAAATAATGTAATATTAACTGGAAAATAGAGTTTTTCAGGTACTCACAAAATATTTAGAAAATACCTTACAGTTTAAAAGAAGTCTTCCTGCTTTGACATGTTTGTTTGAATGCCAAGCAAGCATTTATTCAATGTCCCCGTGTAAGCATTTAAAGAGAAAGTAAAAGATTACTTAACAGAACTTGTGTGCGATTGACAGATATTGGAATTTGACTGCACTTCTGTGTTATTTAAGAAGATAACGAATGAAATGTGTGCATCCAGAAAAGCTGGTTTTGGATGGATGACCTTTACTTGCTGATGAAAGTAAAATGAAATAAATTACATTCCAGCCTCTCTGAAACTGGCATATAATGCTGATCTGAACTCTAAGTATTTCATCAGGAGACTTCTAATAGGTTCTCAAAGATTTTAACTTTTTTTTTTTTCTAAATAGAGAATAAAATATTATAATCTCCCAGGAGACCTCTGGAAAGATACTTTAAATTGTCATTTTGTGCAAGGAAGCAAGACAGAGTTTTGCAGAGCTGATATATTGATAGTATGATTGCTTTAGCTAGATCTATTTTTCTGTTGGGATTTTACATCACTGTTTTATTTAACTGCCACCTGTAAGGGAAATTATATAAAAGGGATAGTGTTCAGGCAAATGTGGCACAGAATTTAGATTTGGAATATGTTGATCTACAAAACTGAAGAACAATAGAAATGTTTCCACTGCTATTATTGTTTGAAATATAGAGATGTTTTATTTATTTTACAAATTCCTGCAGTTTATAAGCTGTTATTCTCTGCTAGTGGAGAACAAACTCAGATTTACTGGACAGTAACTGTAACTTATGGTGGAAATGACCTTATTTTCACTGGACAAGGTGAATTAAGTGTCCTTTGTTTCCTATTCTCTCTTCATAGATTGGTTCTCAAATTATTTTGGATCTTGATGCATTGGGCACAAAACTGTATTTTGATCTATGAAGATCCAAGGACATAAAAAATACTTAATAAATTTTTTTATTTGACCACTGTTTACCAAAACAAAAACTTATCTCAAGAATATTGGTTTTGTTAACATTTTCTCACGGATATTTTTTTTTGTCAGATTTTGAATAAATTTTCAGGGAAGCCTGCTGCTTTAATACCAGCAGACTGCATTAGGGAGGGAATCATAGAATCATAGAATCATAGAATGGTTAGAGTTGGAAGGGACCTTCAAAGGTCATCTAGTCCAACCCCCCTGCAAGGAGCAGGGACATCCCCAACTAGATCAGGTTGCTCAGAGCCTCATCCAGCCTGGCCTTGAACATTTCCAGGGATGGGGCTTCCACCACCTCTCTGGTCAACCTGTTCCAGTGTTCTACAACTCGCAGTGCAAAAAATTTTTTCCTAATATCCAATCTACCCCCCTCTATTTTAAAACCATTACCCCTCGTCCTATTGCAACAGGCCCTACTGAACAGCCTCTGTCCTGATAAAAATGAGAACATTTTTTAACATCACAAAAATTTGCAGAGAAGAAATCATTCTAGCTATCAATTTATGATACCTTTAACAGCCAGAAGATTTCTCATTTCCTGTCAACCCTGGAGGACAGGTCACACACTGTCACATGCTGTCAGGATGGAATATGACAACAATATCACATCTTTATCCTGAGCTGTAGAACTGGATTACCTTCTAAAGGAAAGCAAGGCTAGAAGAAATACATCTCACCTCAATACAAACACAGCCTGACTAATCAGTAGTCTCCATCAGGAGACAATCCAGCAATTTTTTGCTCTAGCAGCAAGCACCCAGAGGAGTACCATGTTTCCCAGTGGCCTCTAAGCTCTATGATTCAAGGTTGAAGGATACCTTGAATCATAGTATCATAGAATCTTAAGGTTGGAAGAGACCTCCAAAATCATCAAGTCCAACCATCAACCTGACATCACCATGCCTACTAAGCCATGTCCTGAAGTGCCATGTCTACACATTCTTTGAACATCTCTAGGGATGGTGATTCCACCACTTCCTTTGGCAGCCTGTTCCAGTGCCTGATCACTCTTTCAGTAAAGAAGTGTTTCCTAAGATCCAACCTCCCCTGCCACAACTTGAGGCCATTTTCTCTTGTCCTATCACAAGTTATTTAGGAGAAGAGACCAACACTTGCCTCCCTACAACCTCCTTTCAGGTAGCTGTAGTCGCCTCCCTACAACCTCCTTTCAGGTAGTTGTAGAGAGCAACGAGGTCTCCCCTCAGCCTCCTCTTCTCTAGTCTAAACAATCCCAATTCCCTCAGACGCTCCTCATAAATCTTGTTCTCCAGACCCCTCACCAGCTTTGTTGCCCTTCGCTGGACGTGCTCCAGCAACTCAATGTCCTTCTTGTACTGAGGGGCCCAAAACTGCACACAGTATTCAAGGTGCAGCCTCACCAGTGCCAAGTACGGGGTCATGATCACTTCCCTACTCCTGCTGGCCACACTGTTCCTGATACAAACCAGGATGCTGTTGGCCTTCTTGGCCACCTGGGCACACTGCTGGTGGCACACTGCTCCAGGTCCCTTTCCATCAGGTAGCTGCCCAGATCTGCCTCAGAGAGATTGTATGTGTAAGATGGACATGTAAGTTATTTTATGAAAATTTCATTCCTCTTCCTGATTCTGTACTTGTCATCTCTACTAACAGCATGGCCATGATGCAAGCTTCAGGATCTCAGTCTCAAACATCATGATTCCTACTGAGAACAGTCTCAACCCACTCTCTTAACTGCTCCTCTCCTCTTTTTTTTTTTCCTTCTACTTCTACTGTTACCTTTTCTTCATCCTCTGACTCTGTTTCCATCTTTACTTTGTTCCTTTATGGGGTAATGTCATACCCTTTTCATTTCTCAGAATTAGTGACAGTTAGGGGAATCTGGCAGCTCCAGCAACATCCTAACAATTTTTTGAAATAACCAAACAATATTGCCAATGTTGCTTTTCCTGTCCTTTGTCTTCATTTAGAGTTCACTCTTTTCTATGCATTTGCCTATTTTAAGGCAGATCAACAGAACTTTTGCGTGTTCTTGATAGGGCCCAGCATGATAATCCAATAACAATTATTATGTAAATGAAAATTGCTGAATAAAAGCCCATGAGAAGACTGGGAGAAAAGCATGTGGAAGCACTGCATTTTTTTCTTCTGGTACTCTACTCCTCTGAGAGAGAGGAAAGATTATCGGTGCTCAGACAACTAATGTTAGGTAAGCATTACCTCAAGCATTACCTGGAAGCCTCAAGACTTCAAGTGTGTTCAGGAAAGAAAGGCACTCCAGACTCACCCAGGCTGCAGAACAGAGGCAGTTTCTTGATAGTGTTATTTGTTTGTTAAAGACATTTTATATTATATACATGTCCTACTGTATACGGGTTCAGACTTGAAGAACCATAGCTTTACTGTGTTTGCTATACAGAATTAATTTCCATGCTTACACGTGTATACTTGACTTAGAGTGCTGCAGTTACTTTCATGGAGATGTGGTACAGTATGTGTTACATCCCTGACATTTTCTGAAGACTTCTTTCTTAATCTTACATGCATTTCATACCAGCCTCACTCTGCTCATTATTAATTACTAGAGTTATTCCTTGTTCCCCCAGTAGCAGACATTCCGAATTAAAAATGTCTGCAGGATCCAGCTCACTGATGCTTTCAGGCGTGACCTTCATCTGATTAATGAGCATGAATTAAAATCCCACAAATTTTGTTGTAACACTGGTGTTTTGCATACATTTTCTGGACCTACGATTGCTGGCTTCATGTAGATTACTATGCGAATACCTCATTTAAAATAAGAGGCATTATGTTCTTCCAATTGTATTCAGTTTTGTCTGCTTTCAATCCTAGTTCCCTCCCTGTTCTGCTTCTCAGCTCTTCTGGAAAACTCTGGATGCAGGTGACAGCACTGCCAGCAAATGATGCTGCTCTGTACCACCAAGTCACTTTTTCCTACGCTCCTCGGTATGCCTGTTCCAGAGCCCTGCCTGGCCTGACATTCAGCCGATGCAAGTCTTGCTCTGACGTTTAATAGGGCTCCATACTGAGCCTTGCTTTTAACGTGTTTTTTACCTTACTAATTGGGCATCACTGTTCTTGAGGTTTTCCTAATGGTTTTCCACAGCATAAATATGATCACTAAGCTATCAAATTGTCTATTCTCTACACCAATCATGTTATAATGCCATAAAAAGCAGCATAATAAATAAAGCCAGAGAGTGATATAGGGAATAACTAGTACCAAACTGAATATAGTACACTAAACTCATTCCTGCTGTAGTTGCTGAGGAGAAAAATCACTTAAACAAGGAAAAGCAAGGGAGGCTTGGTAAATAAGTGATACAGTGAAGGCAATTCTTAGGCTTCTGTCTTTTGACTTTAATGGAAGAGCCTCTTAAGCAGAATAATTCCAAATGGAAGAGGAGTGACAGAAGGACTTTCTTCTAAGGGTAAAAGGATACGGGTACATATGCCACAAATGTGAGCTTTCCTGGTCCTCAGACATCAGCACTTTGCCTTTTGCTTTGCAGCTTTGAAAGCTGTTTTTACTCCCTAAATAAAAAGTTCCACTTCCTCTGTAATAACGGTGGCAGATGTTTGCCACTGTGCATCATAAGTTTGAAGGTATATTTCCATTGTAAATACAGAGTATGAAACCCAGTATTTGAGTGTCATTCCCACAGCTCGACTAACACTCTGTCACTGTCATTTTAGCATCCTAATTACATCAACATTGTCCTTTGTGACTCATACTGCAGATTTCCAATCAAAATGTCTCTGATGAGGGAAGTAGCATTATGGCAATCAAGCAGTAGAACAACATCTCTAAATAATCCTAGCTTGTTCAACATCACAACTGCACTGTAGAACACAGATCTGAACAGCTAAACATGGCAGGAAAGTGCACATCACTGTGAACTGCTCTGGCTTAGACAGCTATTCAGGAGCAATTAAATATGGATAAGAATTCCCAGACTTTCACTGCAGCTCACCCCTGGAGCCCCATAACACTGACTGATGGTAAAGAAATAGCAAAACAATATAATTTATGCCTGTTTCTATCTTCCCTGTAGGCTTGCATACGTGCATATGAATCCACACAAAAAAAATCCCCACACCATAGACTTATTAGAAACGTTTTCACCAGTTGTTTTTAAGTCAAGTGTGTGGGAAGCCTAAACCCAGGAAGTCTTAGGTTCCCGGGTACCACAGCACAGTGAATGCACAGAGCTTCCATTTTCCCAAGGAATCACAGCTGCAGAGCAAAGCTTGAAAAAATAACCTAGTGTACCCCAAAAACTAAGATGAAAAAAATACAGTACTGATTACAAGAAGTCCTGTTACAGGACTGTGGGAAAGCAGCTCCTGAGTTTCACTGTGTGGTCATTTATGTTTTGGATTAAAACAAAAGAGTTTCAGTAAATCTCAGTCCATTTTTTTTTGTGGCAAGTTTACAGAACGTGCTTCTTTTCTCTCAAGGTGGAGGACTTTTAATGTGGAAGGTTGGAAATAGTCTCAAACAAATGCTCTTTTTTTTTCCTTTTTTTTTTTCCTTTTGATGCCACATAGATCCAAATCGTGACTGCAGATAACTTTGTGTCTGGAGCAAAATTATACTGAATATACTCAGCTGCAATGCTTCATTAGGAACTGGTGTAGCAAATGAGTAGGCCCAGAGTAGAAAAATGTTTGGGTGATATTCTCTGTGTTTTGGAACTCATTAGACCTGTGGAGCAGGTATGGTCTGAACTGCTCTAGCTCTATTAAGGTCACAGGATGACTGCTATAATTTAGAGAAGTTTGCCATTGATTAGATTCTCTCATGCTGTTTTACTGCATGTTAGAGCTATGCTAGCTAGTATGCGCTGTGAGGTATTTTGTGCACAGTTTGGGGTTGGTTTTTTTTGTTTTTCTCCTAAAATGATACATGAATATTAGTAGTGGAGAGTTCCATCCTTTCTTGAGGACTAGGACATTGCTAAAACAAAGACTCCTGCTTAGACTTCTCTCTTCTCTGAGATCGGTATACCACTGCTGTCTGTACAAGATTGCCATCTGGTAAAGAAAGCGATGTCTGTGGTTTGCCAACAACTCTAAAATTACTGTCCTCACTGCTAGAATATGAAAAAAGATCAAGAACAGGTTTATATTGTGGTAGTGTAAAAATACATAGAACTTTTATTCTGCTGGGGAAACATATGCTGAAATGAAAAAAAAAAGTTTCAGAGCTACTTATGCTATAAATAGCTAAAAGTATATCTTTTCTTATTTTGTCCAAAAAAAAAAAAAAAAAGAAGTCAGGATGCTTACTGAGCTCTCAGATCTGTGGTCTGTTCTTGGACAGAACCTAACCCTCAACCATCAGAACTGCCTGTTCAAAACAGGACATTGATCTGCAGCAAGTCTTCCCAAACATGCAGGTACTCCACATTCACTTTCTAGTCTCTTCCACAGATTTTCCTATGATTCTCAGTCTTACTCTGTATAAGTTTTTAACATTGCTCCCAAAGGACTGATGACTGTTACAGCATAGGTTCGGAAATGCCAGTATCTCTAAGGCATAGTTAGACAGAGCTGTTGCCTGTAAACAAGCCTCTTTTCAGAATAACTGTGGAAAGCATAATGACTGGGTTGGTATTAAATTTTGCTATGAATGAAAGATTTATCTTGTCTAAACAAAATCTCCCTCTAGACCCTCTAGACTTCTCTTTACATCATTTCAGTGTAAACTCATTTACACATTTAAAATATCATTTAATCCCTTTACATAAACAAGCACACTTTAGACTACCATAAAAGAGACGCTATGGTGGTAGTTTTGACAGAGATTGGAAATGAGGGCAATCTTATTAGGAGTATATTCAGAGTTTCAGTGTGGATAACATTGTAGCTGGTTTGCTTGAGTGGTGGGATGGGTGATGGTGACACTGGCAAGTCAGATCTTATGCCTGATTTAGTTTCCTCAAACATAAAATGGAGTTAAAGAGACTCACCTTCTTTGTACAGTATTCTGAAAGTACGTACAGAAATTATCATGTAACTAAGACTGGTTCCTTTGTACTGACTGAATCCTCCGTTAAGTGAGTAATTGGGATCTGTGACAGCTTTGGGCTTGCAAATCAGCACGGATGAGATCCAGCAGACTGGAAAAATAAAAAGCAAAAAGTGATCTCTCAAATTACTTCCTAATACCAGTGTCATGTCAAGTGCACAAAGTAGGTTGTACTGATTGCAGAAGAAACTCTGATTTGCACCACTAGTAGGTCCGTATCATCAGACTGTAGCCTCAGTGTGTTTGCCCTCCAAATAAGCCCAAAGTAAGTAATTTAGCTCAGATATCGTATAAGCACAAGCCATAATCTATCTGAACTAGCTTACTCAACCTTTCGGCAGGACTTTGAGAGGGCTGGCTGTGCTGATGCCCTTAAACACAGCCCAGAGCAAAGCTGGCTCACTTCTTGAGTATGGTCAGAGCAGTTACAAAGCATAGATCTTACACAGCATAGACATTGAGACAGTCCTTATGAACTGTAGTCCATTAGCACTTCTATTAACTTGTGCAAAAGGACAATGAGGTCAGAACTTTGCTCACAGAAGGCATGTATGGGTAATAATACACTTCATAGCACTTATGTGTAAAGGCTTTGCCATCTGATTGTCATGCACTTTCCTTGAGGGACACTAAGGTTTTTAGGTTGGTAAGAAAACAATCTGTATTCCGGTGTGACTTGAATACCTGGAAGAAGTAATTCTTAGTATTGAGATGATATAAAGAAGGGATGGATGGAACTGATGGACACAGTAAGAGTAAGTAAACACACTCCAAGCTAATGTGCAGTATAGCTATTATTTTTACTTTTCCTCTCCCTTTGTTTATTGTATGTTTAGAGACTTTGCGAAAAGACAATTGATATGCTATAAAAAATAAAAAGTTAAGTAAAGATATATTCAGTTCAGGAAAATGAGCCAATCTTTCATTTCATTTTCTGGAATACAGGAGTAGGTAGTATCTGCAGTCACTGTTCATCTGTTCGTTACTTTCAGAGACATTTGAAGTCCTTTTATCTGTCATGGATCTAAAAATAAAATAAACTAACAAAAAAAAGGAGACAGTGACAGGTATGAATTAGTAAAAAAATATGTATTTGTGTAGCTCTGTCGCATGTTAACTCCTTACTGCATATTACTGTTGTATTATGCCAATGTGGCATGTTGCTATTAAGACATAATAACAAAGGAATATTTGGAAAGGATTATAAAGTTTCTGCCTGTGATGGACTCTACTATCCCCTAGGTAAAACTTACCCTTACTTCCTTCCTTAGTTCTCTCACATATATCAGATTATTTCCCCAAATAATGAGTTCCAGTTCAGAGCTACTTTGTTATGACACGCGGATGGCAGCTATGATCACAGGTAACTTTTTCTAATAACTTTGAAATGGTCCACTGTAAATCTGTAAGAACATGCTCTTTGTAAATTCATAATATTGTTTTATAAACTTAGTCATAATGACAATAAGGATGAGTGAAGCTCCTTATTTCTATTTTCTTCCAGGATCCCTTCTAAGTTCGAGTTAAAAAAGGAAGAGCTAAGAAAAAAACCAAAGTTGTGACAACCAGAAGATTAAATATTAGGGGTCAGCAAGTGCTTCCATTCCTCTCTGCAGAGACTAACACATAAATTTAGCGTTTTAAAGCTTCTTGTATAGTATTTTACAACTGTATTTTGCATAGTATTTTATAATGGTTTTACACAGAGTATAAGCAAATAATTGAGTTTTAGACTAGAAATTAAATAAATGAATTAATTTTAATGGAATTCCTTTACACAGAAAAAAAACTCTTAGAATTTGCTTCTCATAATGATGGCCACATTAAAATTCCTTGTTTAATACATCCTAAGGGTATTAAAAACAGGTATAGTTTAAGTTTTCTCACTGAAACCTTCCTTGAAAAATGGAAATACTGAATTTAGTTTGCAGAATATGTTGCATAATTCTGCAAAGTCCCAAGTTAAATAGCCAGCTCAGTGAAATGCGTTAGGGTCCTATTTGCAGAATTGCTAAAAGCACACTTTTCAAAAGCACCTACATCTATATGCTTTAGAAACCTATCATCATTTTCAAAACTAACCTAGGCATTTTAATTGAGACTTCAATCTCCTGAAAGTTAGGTGTCAGTTCTAAGCCAGTTGTATAATCTACGTCTCATATGAAAAGAGAGAGGTAGATATCTCAGTAAGTAATTCAGCTTGTCATAACTGTCAGGGAGGGAGAGTAGATGGTTATTTCTTAGTTCTCCTTGGGATGTAGAGTCATTAATCCTCTTTTGCAGTTAAGTGGATGAAGTCAGGTCAGCCCTTTCCAGGTTGGCAGATGAGAGATCTAAAGAGCAGTTGTCTCTAACACTGTTCTAGAATAAAATAAAAATCCCTTCTGTATTTGATTTGGTTTCCTATCTTCTAGGAAAGAGGCCTAACAACTAAGCTGTAAGGAAGCATTCAGAAATAAATGTCTTTGTGCATCCCAGAGTGAAAATTAAGTACTTGACTGTAGCAGAACGTAAGCCTGACCAAAACACAACAAACATTCTCCACCTGTGATGCATTCCAGAATATAGTAGCTTCACGTGAAAGCCTGCAGAAGGTGTATGTCCCTGCTTCAAAACGTAAAACAAAATACATTTTAACCACAACTTGCAGCATTGTAGGTGAGTACTTTCAGCTATACGTCCAACAGATATCCTTCCCTTCTCTCCATGCTGACTTATATGAAGCTCAAGCATGCTCCAAATAAGGTGATGGGGTCCAACTATGCAGGTACCACAGGAAGAACACATTTTGATTTGAGGATCCTATCAGGGTAATGGGATACCCCTGGGCTTTGGACAGCTCAATCACAGTAGGAAGCTGCATGGTCTCCTCAGAGCTCAGGAGATAGTGGACTTCTATGCTGAAAACTTCACTGACAAAAACTTGGATGCAGAGATTGCTAGACATGGGAAGCCTACGTGGCAGCTGAGAGGGTGTAGTGTCTCACAAGTACCTAAATGTTTACATTTAAGAGCATGAAGTAGATATCTAAGTCACCACAGTGTTTTAACTTTCAATTAGACTTTCTCTCTTTAGTCTCTATATGAAAAATTCCCAGAAGTGCCTATAGGTCAAATATTTTCCAATATGTCAGAGACTAAAATTTCAACTACTGTGTCAGAAGAATTTTCTGGATATTGTTCAGTGATTAACATTCATATCTACAAATTCTGCCCTCACCATACCTTGTACTTGCTTTTGAAAATGAGGTTTTAGAAATTGTTGTAGAAGGTGCTTTTAAAAACCACCCTCCCATTTCTCTAGAAAAATGCAGATTTTTTGTTGGTTCAAATAGTGCCTTAATTTTCATAACAACAGGTTTGCTTAAAACACCACGGAGAGGAAATAAAGAAGGAGAATTTAAATGCTAGTCTTTTAGGGCTTTGATATGTTTGAAAACTGAATCCAATTAAACTCCCATACTTGCTAATCTTTGTCTTAATAAAGTTGCTGTGGGTGTTATCAGCTGTTTACACCATGAAAACATGGAGAAACAATGTGATTATTTTCCAATTTGTGTTTTGATTTTTTTTTTGCCATCATAATAGCATGAGAAAACGGCTTGAATATGTTCAATATCAAAATCAGTAAATAGTTTTTAAAGGAGAGAAGATCATTAACTTCACTGTTTAATGATGCTCCTAAGTTAGACTGTGCATGAGGTGTGTCATGAGTGAGAGAGCAGTTGCAGAAGAAGGCTTTTCTTTGGCTAAAGAACCAAACTGGGAAGCAGCAGAGTTTGATTCCATTTTCACATGTTCAGCAGACTTACTGTGTGACCTTAACCAAAGTATTTAATTATTCTGCTCTGCAGTTTATCTATAAAACAGAAGTAATGACAACTTGCTGAGAGGTTATGGGGATTAATTATTTAATATTTATACCTTCAGATAGAATTGCAGACTCTGATGAATGATTAACATTATTTAGCTATTACCAAGCTCTGAGATTATAGTCTGGCTATTTTGGTGTTCAAAAATTGTCACTTTTTATAGTCCTGCATTCAGCAATTACCCTGCCTGAAATGGATCGAGCAACAAATGTAAAGTTATTCTCTTGGCTCTTAGATCTAATTAGTGCTCAAATTACTCTCAGAAGTAACAGAGAAAAATAATGTGCAAGGCTATCTTCATTGCTCGCACCTGCGACTTCCACAGAAGGATGAGTAAAGGGTATCTTCCAGATAATGTATATTTACCACAATCTAATGGTTTTAAAAACCCAGAACCAACACAGAGAACATTGACTTAGCAATGTCCTGGAGACAGAAAAAAACCCCAACCTTTCTGCTTTTGGTCAGAGCTAGAGAGTATGCTCACAGGCAACAGACAAAATTTGTTTTGAAGGTGATGGGCTACTGAAGCACAGATCTGGCCCACAGAGCTGCTGAGTTTGGTTGCCTCAGATAGCACACTAAGCAAACCTCTTAGGAACCAGTTAAAAGAAAAAGGCTGCATATGTGCCCCAGAGATGTGCCAAATACAGTCTAATTGATGCTGATGAATTGTTGAGAGAAATTAGAGAGCAGTATTCATGATGGACAAGTACTACCATTTGGAATCAACAAGTAATTCTCAACAAACATCTTTAAAAATTTCCTACATAGTTCAACATTTTCAACATACGGAGGTAAATAATCTTTTTAATTCAAGCACTTTCTTGCAGTTATTGGCTGTACTTTGTGAATTAGTACTTTGAATTGGGGTGTGCTGACAAAGGTCTTCAACTTCTTTAAATATCTGATGCAGCTGAGCAAGTTGAACTTTCCACCTGATTTATTTGTCAACACAAGCTAGAAGAAGGTGGCACGTATCCTTTGTGGTATTAAGAGGAATAAAGTGTTGAATAGATGATGGCTATCTGTGTGACCATATCCTAAGACAAGCCCTGCATACCAACGTCTGCTCCTGATCACAGGCAGGGCACACAGTAAAGCCCAAGTCAGCTCACAGCTCAGCTGTTGTACATGTGTACAAGTGTCGTGGTTTTGTTAGTGAGGGGGGGCCTAAGGTGGTAGCTTCTGTAGGAAACTGCTAGAAGTTGCTCCCCTTTGCTCAGTGGACTCAGCCGGGCCTAGGGCGGACCTGCTGCTGGCCAAGGCCGAGCCAATTGGTAGCAGAATGTCCCGTGATAACGCCTCTGCGATAACGTATTTAAGAAAGGGAAAACAGGAAAAAAAAAGGAAGAGAGAAGAGAAGATGTGAAGAAGCTGAGCGGGGGCAGAGGTGCAGAGGGGGAGGCGCAGGCCTCATGGGCCTTGCAGGCCTCACCCTCTGGCCTCTCGCCAGGCAGCCGACTGGGCCCGACTCGGCCCGGCCCAGCTGCAAGAAGTGGAAAGGAGATGAGAAGTGAATAAGATGTAAAAAAAGATCCTGAGAGACATCTACCAGCCTGTTGTGAGGAACGGCTGCAGACGCCAAGGTCAGTGAAGAAGGAGGGGGAGGAGTAATGTGGCTCCTGGCCAAGATTCCCCTGCAGCCTGTGGTGATGACCATGGTGGAGAAGGTTGTCCCCCTGCAGCCCATGGAGGTCTACAGAGGAGCAGAGATCCACTTGGAGCCCATGAAGGACCCCGTACCGGGGGAGGTGGATGCCTGAAGGCGGCTGTGGCCCGTGCAGGGCCTGCTGGGACAGCTGTTCTAGAGGGACTGCACCCGTGGAAGAGATGACCCACGCCGGAGCAGTTCCGCGAAGGACTGTGGCCCGTGGGAGGGACCCCACGATGGAGCAGGGGAGGAATGTGAGGAGTTCTTCCCCCGACCATGAAGCAGTGGCGTGAAACAACGTATGATGAACTGACTGCAAACCCCATTCCCTCTTCCCCCCTGTGCCGCTCCGGGGGGGAAGGTAGTAGAGATAATGTTAAGCTTGGGAAGAGGGAGGGGTGGATGGAGGTTATCTTGTTCTCTGTCTCATTATCCTGCTGTTTATAGTAATAAATGAATAGTTTTTTCCCCAAGTAGAGTCTGTTTTGCCCGTGACGGTAACTTTAAGGATTTCTCCCTGTCCTTATCTCAAACCTCGAGCCGTTTTTCCTTATATTACCTCTCCCTGTTCTCTCGGAAGGTGGGGGGAGTGAGAGAGAGACTGCGTAGTCTGGTCCCGATCAGGGCTGAACTACGACAACAAGGAAAAGGGATTTTAACTGTAGAGCTTCAGCTTCACAGTTTGAAGAACAAAGAGCTCATGCAAATACTTTGGAGAAAAGAAGAGAAAGTAAAACTCTGTTCTTTCCTAGCAAGGCACCCAACAAATTTAAAACAGACAAGACAAATGCAATGATTTTACCTACGCCAGTCTCATGTCTGAGGATGATACCATTAAAAGGAGACTACATCAGCCTCATAGCTTAATATGAAATTTCTCCAAATGCATTTGATTCATGTCTTCTTGAACAAAGAGGTCTCATGTGAAAGGAAGATTAATTGCATGAGCCTTGGGAGACCATCCTCTGTGGTTTTTAACCCAGGGGTAATAGTAATGAATTAGTCCATGATCTCGCAATGATACTACAAGCAAAGATTACACTATGTGAAAGAAGCAGTATGTAAGGGTTTTGAAACTTGAATTAAACTGTCTAAATGACTTTTCTTATTTCCTCACTCTCTGTAAACTCTGTTTTTCAGTGTGGCAGTATAAACACAGATAATTTTAAATACCCTAACCTATATAAATACCTTATACGAAAGATCTTCCACCTGTGGCTTGAAAGTCTCTTGATACTTTGTTTATCCTATATGAACTTTTTTTTTTCTGAGTAACCCTAGATCCTGCCTTGCTACAAACAAGCATTATCACCCTCAATTACCCTGGACGGAGCCTTGTATTTCTTGGTCTTGATAAGCAAATGAAAGCCCCCCTAGTTCTACACCATGAAGAAGAATAAAAGTAGGAGTAGCTCTGAAGCAGCCCAGTTCTTGTATGAATTCTGTCTAGAGGTAGAATCATACTTTAGGCAACCAGAGAAATTCACACAAAATTTCACTACATTTACCTCACATAGAAAATAAATTAATGTTTTGAGGGTGGCTAAACCCTCTACAGAGCCTTATCCCAACTCATAACAGCACAAAAAGCTTGATCTGTCAACATAAAATAAAAGCAAATTCTCCCAAACAATTATCTTAAATAACAGAACCAAGTTTTCTGGTCAGACTGTTGGTCTCAGTCAGTCACCTTACAAAATCTTACTATGACCTGACAGGATATACAAAAAGCAGAGAAATGTGAGGATCAGAACCTCTTCAGTAAATCCTGCCCTCTCTTTACTTCTTGAGAACAAGATCCCAGACGTGATGATCCCCAATGTGAAAAAGTCATCCTAGGCATTTTGTATATAGACTAAGTTAAACTGTATAATCTGAACTGGTATAAGCAGGATGCAGGGCAACGTATATACGCCTCTTGCCTGTACGTGTCTCCTCTACCTTCCTTCTTTGAAAATAGTGACCTATCAACTGTGTGACTAGATAGGATGTTGCAGCCTATGAGGAGCTCTTTATTGGTCAACTGCGACCACCAACCCAGGATCTAAATTCCATTGTGTAAACATGCCATTGCAAACAAGAAATGCCAAGAAAAAAAAAACAACAAAAAAAACCCAGAAAATAAAACCTGTCCGTAAAAAGCAGAGATCCAAACATAGTTTGTAACAGTGCTGTGGCAAAGAAAATATCAGAATAAAATAGGTAAAGTAGGGAAGAAAATGATACAGGGAGGAAAAAAGTACAATTTCATACTATTGAATGACAGCTATGGACATCAAGCCACTGGCCGTGACAAGTGAAAATGACAGATCTGAACCATGTAATAAATAAAGTCCAAATGTGTTGAGTAAACTAAGAATGCAAAGAAAAAAGCCCCTCTACTTCTTACTTACAGGTCAAAAAAATGGGAATGCCCTTAGGAGGACAAGATGCAAATACTTCAGACCAACATGATTATATTTTTAACACATGTCAATTACATTTACTGCCCTGGATACACATTTGCAATCTATCAGATTAATCTAACTAAGTAAGTGTCAGATGTGATTTGAAGCAACAGAAGGAAGCAATGCAATTAGAATACCAAAAAGGCACAATATGTTTAGCCCTTTTTTGCATGCCGTTCTGTCCGACTTTCCCTTGTGTTCATCACCTCTCTGGTTTGAACTCCAGGAAAAACAACGAAACATGCAAAACATGAGGTGTCTTATTTCGTAGACTGATAGTCTTTTTTGCCCCCTTTGCTAGCCATTTTGAAGCCATTAAATATTTCGGTTGTAGTTTAGGTCTTTTCAAACTTAAACAGAAGAGTTTCTTGTTTTGTAAAGATTATAAATGTGAAAATAAGTTGATATTTATATGCTTCATACACACTAAAAGATTTCACTTAGTTCATTGCCATTGACTACCTCAGTAAATGTCTCAGTGTTGCTCTCAATTAGCCTCTGGTTTTCTCTGGATTATGCCAAATTCTCCTTCAACACTGAGGTCAAAGCCTTTTGAATATTCCCAGCTTGCTGCTGTGCAGGGCAAGGATTTTAACAGAGTGTTGTAGCTTGCATTAAAACTGTCTGTTTGGTCTGCTAAGGATACAACTGGGCCTGCACCAACACAGCAGGCTTTGGAGCACTGCTCCAGAAGATAACAATCATGCCCTTAGCTTCAAGCAGCTGAAGAAGTCTTAGGTTAGAGCTTTTATAAGATACACGCCAAAACTGTAGCACAAGAAAACACACTAACTTAAAATGGAATTAACAGCTACTTGCTACAGTGACATTTCCCAGTGAGGGACTCTCCTGGATACCCCGAGCAGTTTCTTACAGAAAATATTGAAAATGGATAGCAGCACAAAACATCTCAACTCTCTACACTTACCAATGGCATCTTTTTCCATGTCCTCTCCTCCAGGAGACTTTTTCTCTCAGTGTCTCTGTTTATTCCCTCAAAAGTGAGTGTGTGTCTTTGTTCTCCTTTACTCCACTTCATATCACATCATCTCTCATTCACTTGCATTCTCATGAGCTCTCAGTTTGATCTCGTCTACGAATAGTACTCATTAACTCAGCTGAAACAGGAGTTTACAATGCTATCACTAGCATAATGTACATAGTACAGAGTCAAGGTCAAGTTGCTTAACACATACATTTGTTCTGGTGTTTTTGACTTTCTTCCTGCAAACGTGAGCTTGGGGACTCGGTTAGCAAGCTTGAGGCTCTCAGATATCATAAGTGGAATAATTAAAGGTAAGTTTCTTCAGCTGCATCTCTGAAATGGGATTTTCAGACTGAAATTTCAAGACTTTTTTGTTCTTGTTTTAGAGACTTTTTTCAATGTTAGCTATTATATAGAGAAAAGACAATGTTAGAGGGCATTACATTACCTGAGAAATACTGAAAAACATGCAAATAGTGGCTATACTATAAAACACATGTGGAAAAGAGTAAGATTAAGAATGCAAATTGAAGTTGTTACTTCCTGATAACTCTAATCTGTGCTGTTATGTATCATCAGAAAAATTGTCATTTCCTGCCACACCCCAATACCACACAGAAAAGATTTAGATAATCTGGAAATCTGGAATACTTTTTTTTTTTATACAATGTATTACATTATGAATGCCATTAGTTCAGTAGAATTTGCCTTACACTTTTCTATTAAGAGTGATGTCTTGCTTATATCCTAGATGATGGACAGAGCTTACTCCATAACTGAGTTGATTTGTGACGTAAGGGTGGATCAAACTTCTCTAATATTTTGCAAAAACCACATGAGCACAGAACCTTCTCTTTTATAAAGGTGTATGGGTTTGGCTGGCTGACGAACCACTCAGTTACAGTTTCTAAAATAGTATAGAAATAACATATATTTTGGTAGGTTCCTGGAGGACCTCAGCAGAATAGAAATTTCATTATATTTGCATTATGAACATTCACATGCAGGTGGAAAATTTGCCACAAGGAGTATTTTGCCTGAGCCAAGATAAAATAAATCATTGCAGCAAAAGATTAAAAAAAAGATAAGAAGAAAGACAAAGATAACAGAAGTAACATAATACGTTTAAGTAGGCATGTCCAAATTGCTTTACAAAGCTTAAAATAGGTCTATATCAGCCATCCTGTTTGCTAGTGAATTCATATCTGACATGACTGTTTTAGCAGCTGTATTTTACATGAGCAGAAGAGTGCAGTGAGGAGACCAGAGAAAAACCCAAGAAAGCAGATGAAGGCTTTAGCAACAATAGCAGGAAAACACAATGTAAACTCCTTTAGAGGAAAAAGTGGCCATAGATGACCTTATCATGGCAACAAAGGCAATGGAAAAGGAGGAACTGAAAATTTTCTTTAGCAAGTTAAGAGGGTTTCTATGCTGTCTGGATTGTCTGAACATTCTGCAAGTTGTTCATGGCAATCATCTAATGGTGAGAAGGGATGGACCATCCGGGTAAGAGAAACACAGAGTACCTCTATGTCCACACACTAAGTCAGTACTCTTGCTACTGCTCCTCACTTTATTCCCTTTCTTTCCAGTGTACTTTACAATTGTTTTATTTATTAAATATTTCCCAGCATGGTCTTAAGTCTCTGCAGGCTGATTTCTGTTAGCTCAGTGCTTGCTGAATCCCCCAAATGATCCAAATTCTTTAAATCTAATTGTATTATTTATTAGCTTAGTGCTTTTTTAGTAGAAAACTAACTTTGCACATAGCCTTTGTGTGTTAGAACTTGTAAGGATACTCTCTTGGCTGGCATGGAGGCCACCATTGTCCTGCAATGTGGCCACCACAATGAAGATGCTTTCACCTTGACCCTTCTCGTGAAGAGGCTTTCTCTACAGGATATGTCCTCTTTGAGTACAACTGAGAAGGGAGTTTTATAGATTACATTTATACTCAGCAAGTAGAAGTTAAAAGGCACATACTACCAATGCCAGGGATGCAGCTTGTATGAATTATCTCAATAATTGCATTCTCCTAAGTTAAATAATTTCCTTAACCATTTTTTTCCATCAGTTTTCTCCATCTAATCACAGGTACATTATGTAAATACAAAATAGCCCTAAAATTATTCTAGTGTACTACAATCCTTTCCCAAAATGAAAATTTCCATCCCAGATTACATTTCACAAATCAACTGTCCATCCTACAACTACATTTTAAATATTAATCTCTGAGGTGAAATAATTTTAAACACTTTTAGAAATAAATCCTGCACAGGAGTTAATTGTAATTTCTTCTTCTCTGTAATTTCTTCTGCTCATATACATCTTCTATGCATTCCTGCAGGCAGCAAAATGAATGGCCATTTTTTTCTGGCTTTTCTCTGTAGAATTATGCTTTTTCTTTCAATAGTAAGTTGATTGTAATCCAACTCTCAGGGCAATTTTTGTCCTTATTATTTTTTACTAGCAAAAGAGAAAACCAGAGAATGGGAGAACTCAGTGCTCAGTGTCACTTGTCTTATGAACTAGAAAAGGCTTCAGGCAACTACATTTTAATGCTGCAACATCTAAAACTTACACACTTGGAGCCAAGTTTAAAGTTTGCACTGAAAAGTGCACTGTGCTACTGAGAAGTGGAGCACCTGGAGTGGAGTTTGCAATATAAAGTCAGGTGTCTGTGCTCCCTTGAATTAATGGGACATCTGGAAGCCTACAACAGGCATTTGCATCTGTCAGCAAGTGAACACTTTGATGCTTAAACCAGTCTGAGAAGGATGAATCTACAACTCAATTTCCATTACAAGTGAGCATGTTAAGGTGGTAGGTAGTCATGTCTCTCAAACTAGAATATAGACCCTGAAGCCCAGCTCCTGAACTCAGCTACCAAATTGTGTGTTGACTGATCTTTGCTTCCTACGATGGAAAGGACAGAAGACTGTTTGAGTGCAACACTCAGTTGGAGTGAGTAATGTTAGAAGAGTGGTCCAAACCAATAAGCAGTAAGTTGTTGTAGAAAGATGGTGAGATAACTATTCTTTTTTCCAGCTGCAGCTTGTCAGGCAAGCATTTGAAAGACCTTGAGTGAGTTCAAGACCAAAGCCTGAAAAGCTTATATCTTCCATATATTGAGAGCATAGAGCTTTGATTACAGCATTCACCTGAGAAAGAGTATACTGGGGATCTCCTGCCAATGTGTTTCATTGTGGTTACTCAGTAAGTATATTGTTTGACCTGGAGATAATTGAAAAGATAAGAAGTAAATTTTCCTTGTATTGAGAAAGCATAAAGCCAGCATAGTTATATTGCCTGTTGTGGTTTAACCTTAGTCGACAACTAAGTACCACAGAGCTGCTTGGTCATCCTTCAGCCCTCTGGTGGGGGAAACTGGGGAGGGAATTGGGAAGAAAGGAAAACTCATGGGTTAAGAGAAAGACAATTTACTAGGAGAGCAGAGGAAAAGATAATAATAATATAATATATAAATAATGATAATAATAATAGCAATATAATATAGGGACAATAAAAATACACAAAATGAATGATGCATAATTTCTCACCACCTAATGACCTGACGACGAATACAGCCCAGCCCAAGCAGTGATCACAGAGTAGAACCAAAAGTGATCTTGGAATGATCCTGAACAGCAATTTCCTGAGCAGTGATCTCGGAACTGTAATTTCCTGAGAGAGCGAGCTGCTCACCGGCCAACCCCCACTTATATACTGAGCATGACATCTATGGTATGGAATACTTCCTTTGGCCAGTTTGAGTCAACTATAACTAGCTATATGCCTCCCAGCTTCTTGCACCTGCATGTTAGCAAAACCTAGGAAGCTGGAAAAAGCCCTTGATCTCTTAGCAACAACTAATAACGTCAGTGTATTATCAAAGTTCTTCAGATACCAAATCTTATACAAATCCAAAACCCAACAGTTACTGAGAACAAAATTAGCTTCATCCCAGCTGAAACCAGGACATTACTTTAAAACATTCATCTTCAAAACAGAAGAAACCTTCTGTGAAGTTTGGATGCTATCTTGAATTTAAACCTGGAAATGCTTTTTTTTTCCATTTGAATCTTCTGAGTGTTCACACTTAAACTCAGCAGAATCATAGAATGATTTGGATTGGAAGGGACCTTTAAAGGTCATCTAGTCCAACCCCCCTGCAAGGAGCTGGGACACCATAAACTAGACCAGGTCACCTCAGAGCCCTGTCTCACCTGACCTTGAACATTTCCAGGATAGGGCATCCACCACCTCTCTGGGCAATCTGTTCCAGTGTTCCACCATCTTCATTGTAAAAACATTTTCCTTACGTCTAGTGTAAATATACCCTCTTTTAATTTAGAACTGTTACCCCTTGTCCTATCACAAGAGGCTCTGTTAAAAAAAGTTTGTCCTTATCTTTTTATAGGACTCCTTTAGGTACTGGAATGCCACAATAAGGTCTCCCCAGAGTATTCTCTTCTCCAGGCTGAACAGCCCCAGCCTCTCATAGGAAAGGTGCTCCAGCCCTCTGGTCATCTTTGTGACCCTCCTCTGGACTCACTCCCACAGGTCTATGTCTTTCCTGTGCTAAGGGCTCCACAGCTGGATGCAGTACTCCAGGAGAGGTCTCATCACAATGGAATAGAGGGTCAGAATCACCTCCCTCAACCTGCTGGCTGTGCTTCTTCTGATGTAGTCCAGGATGCAGTTGGCTTTCTGGGCTGCAAGCACACATTGCTGGCTCATGTCCAGCTTTTCGACCACCAGTACACCCAAGTCTTTCTCAGCAGGACTGCTCTCAATCCCTTCATTCCCTAGCCTGTATTGATACTGGGGGTTGCCTCAACCCATGTGCAGGACCTTGCACTTGGTCTTACTGAACCTCATGTGGTTCGCATGGGCCCATTTCTTGAGCTTGTCCAGGCTCCTCTGGGTGGCATTTCATCCCTCAGATATGTCAACGGGACATGTTCTGTTGTGTCATTCTAGCTATTAGAACTACTAATGAACTTAGCTCTGAGCACGTGCATAGTGTTTGGATGGCCATGGACACAAAGTCAGATGTATGATGGTGCCTAGGTGCTCAGTAATGGAAATGGGATTTTCAAGAACACATATCCAGATAGTATAGATCTGTCTTCCTTGCCTTCTGACTGGCATGGCTACTTTGGCTACAAATGACAAGGTCTCTAGCTGCTTTTGGTCTGCTGGGAAAGTCCTCCTCTTCAGGAAAGATCTTTGCAACTTTTGTATTCGTTTTAAAACCATCTACAGCTCAGCTGTAGATGACATTCTCATTTGTTTATATCATATATTAAAAAAAAAAAAGATACATTATTTCCTTCTGGAAGTTCTGCTTGAATGAAGAATTCATGATCAATTCCCAAATCAAGGCTTACAAGAATACTGGCTGTGGTATACGTTTTGGTATCTTGTGTCCTTTGAAGACACTGCAGTTAGATGTAGGTAAATAGGATAGATAGCAGAACAGGCTTAATAGAGATCAACAACGTATTTGTTTAAATAAGGATTGTATGATCAGGTTATTTTCTAGAAGACTGGCAACTATCCAAGGCTGCAGGACCTTAGAGGGAAAGAAGCACAAACAGTGAAGACAGGCTGAGATTTACGGAAAACATTATTTTAAAATTTGAGAACTGTTGTCTCAGGGATATATAGCAATATAATAGTTCTGCTATATTTCTGCAGTGCTGCACACTACAAGCCTGACCTGTGTTGGCCCTAGAATTTTCATCTGTATTTATTAGGGCAAAGTATATACCTCACAGCTATTCCCTGCTCACTCTTTCCTTTTATTATTCCTTAAAACAGGAACATGTGACACACATGAGTTGGTGGTATTATAACTAGTACAAGGTAAGTGACTTTTTGCTGTATTTCTCTCTCATCCACCTAAGATGAGTAAGTGATGTAGTATAGATTTTATATGCAGCAGACATTTCTTACAGAGAATTACACGATGCTTAAACTCATTTGTATGAAACTTTATAATATTATAGCTAGTGCAGTCTGTAACACTTATCCAAAAGATACACAGTTACATTGCAAAAAGGATATTTTCCTGTGTATACACAAAGGAATTAGAGTATTCCACCACTATCAAAACTGACAAAGAACCTTGTTCCTACCTGATGCTGCTGCGCTACCAAAGGAGATACTATTGCCCTGTAGAAGAATCTAGATTCAAATACGTTAATGGAATGGGTAAAGCACATTATCCATAATTTAAAAAAAAAAACCAAAGTGTTCCTTACTCTTCTAGAGAAATAAATACGTATATATTTCTTTATAATCTAGCAGTGGAGGATGGGAAAGGGAGAAGTGAGGGAGAATAGATATATATAAAAACCACTTAACATTTAAGTTAAAAAAAATTAATGTTAATTCACTTTTAAAATTACAAAATTATGAGGACATCAGTCACAACAATTAATAGTAAAGAGCTCTATGATTCAGCTTTGCAATACCACCTACAGGCAGCACTTCTCTGTACCAGCCAACTCTTTCAGAAAGGGGATGCTTTAAATAAAAGAATGAAATAAATTTTTAAAATTTAAAAAAAACCTGTTAGTTTATAGGTTATCTCTTAATAGATTTAAACTCACCAGTATTCATGATACACTGATATGCTGCAAATTAATAATGATGTAAAGTGTTTGGTGTTTGCATGAAACACTGGTTTGGACCTCTTTGTAGTCACACTACTCAAGTCTCATTATCATCATAAACCAAGATTATCACTTAACACTTCTGCCAGAAGATAAGAAAACAAAGTCAAAAAGCAGAACAAACCCCAAAGTCCAATTTCACTATCACCAGTGTGCTTTTTCCCACATACTTGAGTGAGAAAATTATTTTGTTTTGCTGCTAAACCCTTCCTGTCTGCTACTTTTAAGCTACTGAGAACTGATCAGAAGGAAACGGGTAACTACAAACAGAGACTAAGCACGGTCAGAATCAACACTGTGACAACTATCGCCTTATTTTTGCCAAAGTTCTTTACAATAAAAAACTCATTTACTTGAAAGCAGAGCTGATTATTCTTCTCAATGATTCAAAGCCCAGAGGAGTAAATTATTTGCCTGATGTAAATTAGTTTTGTATGAATTTCTGTGGAATGACAGTTAACAATTAAAAAAAAATTAAAAGCCATGTTGTGGTGAACAGCTCTTGTGTGGAAGTACATCATGAAGCGTGATGATCTCTTAAATATCATATTTCTTTTTTTTTTTTTGTGATTTCCCTTGCTTTCTCTAAAAACAGTTAAACAGTGACACCTTGGCCTTTCATGTGAAGTTTTGATTACAGGCCCATTTAGGCTACAGTACTAGAAAAGTATATGCACCTGCTTGCCATTTTGCATTGCAAAGAGCCCCATTGATTTTAGTGAGTTAAGCTAAGCCTCTGAGCATGCCTTTGCAGAATCAAAGCTTAGCTTCTTCAAATTTCAAACAATAATACCGTGACATACCTAGGTCAAACTTCTCTTCTGTTTCAACAATCTGTTTCTGTAGTTGGTTTTGTTAAGTACTGTGTTCTCTGTCCTATCTCGCATAATTAAATTTGTAATTGAAACTTGTACTTACTTAATGATCTATTAAAATAAAACTGAAGCTAGCTATGCTGGGGAACTGGTTTTGACAGAAAAATATAGAATAATTAAAGCAGGTCAAAATTTTTGCAGGCAAAATAAAACCAAAACAACAGGTCAGATAGCATTAAAGAAAATTTGAGACTTTAATTAAAGACACATACATAAGAAATCTTAGAACAAAAATAGAAAGACAAAAACAAAATTGTTTTTCCCCAGAATAAGTACCTACAAATTGCACAAAGCAAAGATTGCCCAGCTATTTCAACTTAGAACATAACATAGCTATTTTTCAAAGCCTGAAATAGCTCCATAACTGGACATAAAATAAGTAATGGAGTAATGCAGTGAAAAAGTTTCCTTGTTTGCCTCTAACAGAGTGTGAAAGTGCAGACAACCCAATGAGACTTACGTGCCTTGTATTTTAAATGATTTGCAGGAACCTTACCCCAGAGCTCTCTCACCTCAGAAGATTTTTCTTCCTTTCATTTAGACTTACTTTGTATGTTCATAACATACTGGTCTGCTAGGCAGAAAACTCAATGTCTTTAAAACTGACTTGCTGATTTGGGAGCTCTGCTATGTAGGCACAAGGGACAGTAGTCAGACTTTATGTCAGGCACTCATGAACCGATTTGACGAGGCCTCTGTATGATGGAGGTTGCACTGCTGATTAATTACAGACAGAAGTTTTATTGGCTGGCATAGCATCTAGTAGCTTAGAAACGTCCAAGAAATCTCCAGTTTACAAAATGGCTATAATAATCCAAGGTGGATTAATCTTGTCTCTTTTTCAGTTCCATCAGCCTTCAACTTGATTATTAACTTGGAGAATATGATGCGCAAAAGAGACAGTCTTTGTGCTCTTGGTCCCCAGTGTCAGAGGACAGAGTGACCTGTAGAAAAGACTGTAGAGAAAGTCTTTTTCAGTCTGCACAGTTCTGGCATGTCACATTCTCAGTTTAACTAGGTTTTTTTCAGAGAAACTAGAATGATAGAATCACAGAATAGTTTGGGTTGGAAGAGACCTTTAAAGGTCGTCTAGTCCAATGCCCCTGCAAGGAGCAGGGACATCTTCAACTTGCTTCTGTTGCTCAGAGCCCTGTCCAACCTGGCCTTGAATATCTCCAGGGATGGGGCATCCACCACCTCTCTGGGCAACCTGTTCCCAGAGGTTAGAGGTGTTCTGCCACACTCATTATAAAAAATTTTTTTCCTAGTGTCCAAGTAGCTAGTAACTAGTAGCTGCACTATTGAGCATGTATGAACTGAAACACATAACACAGAAATATACAGTTAAAATGACTGAAATTTTACAAAGTGGCAAGGAACCAAAAGAAAAGATATTTTACCTGAATGTATTAAATATTAGCTCTGGCTATCATAAATGAGATGCCTTGAGAGTCTGGAATCTGACTTTTACGCCACTGCTTCACCTCTTCTTTTGCCTTCAGAAGACACTGTAAAAAATCCTGTATGGTGCTACTGATTGCTTTTGATTTATCGAAGATTTCTTCTGGAATAGGTGAGCTATGTACTTGGCATTCTTTCTCAGATCCTGCCTCCTGTCTCCTGGTTTTGGTGATCTATGGACTCTTCCAGATGGTTTTTCCAAGACTCTTCCAGATGGTTTTTCTTCCAGATGGATTTTCACAAGGTAAGACAATAAATCATAATCAGAGAAAAATACTGCAGTTTGAGGTTGAATGGGAGCGGTGTAGTTTCCTGCGCCTAATGATCTTCCAACTATGCTGCATACACTGGAACTACCTGCTTATCCACAAGATACTTATCCTACTATTGCCATGCTCTGTCTTCCTAGCACTGAAATTAGCAGCACTTTTGTTTCTCCAGCTGCTCTACTGACTAGCAATTAAATACAACTAAAGACAATTACTTACTTTATAATTTGCCTGTGTAACTGGGCTGTTTTATCATTTGTTTCAAACTGTGCATGATAATCTCTATTATCAAATACAGTATAGAGGAAAATGTATGGTGATGCAGGGGAATGCAGTTGTGCAACTACTATTGACATTAATAGAAGTCACACAGCTTGATCCTTTTAAAGCCTGCTTGAATTACAGTATTTAAATATTCTAAAAATTATTTAGGAAAACAGGAGATTTCCAATCAACTTCCATGTCAAATATTTATCAGAATTTAGACACTTTGAAGCCACTCCTAAATATTCACCTAATTTACCTCTGTCAAGTGAAAATAAATTTCTCTCATATCAGTTTTGTACTATTGGCCCAAAAGTCTTTAGCTTTCTCTCAGGATTATGGTGCCTTTTGAATAGCTGATCCTTTATTTTCTTCACTCACTGAGCACTTTCCAACTTTTGAGCTGAGTGAGTCAGAGGTCCTTCAGGAAAAATAGTATCTGATCATGTAATTAAAGATTTAATATGCACATTCTCAGGAGGGTAGACTGGAGACTGACAAACAGCCTTGATTCTGACATTTCATAGCTCTCAGTGTTTTGGCTTTCCAACCTGAGTAACATTCTTCAACATATTTTTTTTTGCTGGTGAAGAATTGATTTATGTGAGTGAAAATTTGTAAGAAGTGTGATTCAAGTAAAGAAAGGGATAGTCTGAACTAAATTCAAATGTAACAAAACTTCCCAAAGAAGGTGATTTCATTGTGCTTCATGTATACCAGAAAACTTTTCCTACTTTGCTCTCAAAATGCATTGAATTGACATAATCTTGTTACTGTATATCCTTTTGTGCCTCTAAGGCAACTCCTCTGCTCTTCATCATAGCATGTGATTATTTATCTTGCTCTCAGGTATGTTTAACTATGGCTATCTACATATTCAGCTTGCAGATTAAAGAAGTGACCTGACTGAATTTACAAGTTAGTCTATGGTAGGTCGGTATTTGAGCTTTGTAGTTTAAAGCCAGGCCGATAGCCACTTTGAAGAGACTCTTATACGCTGCTCCTCAGCTATGCTAGTTTTTGGTAGATGACATCCTGTTTGTGCAATTGGTTGCATTCTGAAGTAAAAAAATATACTCTTAAAAATATGTCTGGAAGCTAGATCCTAAGAATCTCCCATTTCTTTCTCAGTTCTGCTATTGGTTCTGTCCTGCCCTGAGGGAATGGAGATATTTTCTGATAAGGAGCTCTTGCTCAGTTCTCATCACTCATCCCAGCAGCTTGATGGATATTAACTGAATATTAGTTCATTAGCTGTGAATACACACCAACAGGATGGGATCTTTTGTCTGCTACCATTCTGAAATTACATTTGAGTCTGCAATTGTCCTATCAAAATTAAGTGGGAAAATAAAAGTACACAGGCAATTGCACATATAAACCCAAGCTACAGGGTCATAAAAATATGACATATTTAGCACAATTTTAACACAGTGTGAAACAAGCAGCAGATACTGATCTCGGTGAACAAAGCTCCATCCTTTTCTTAGCATCTGGACCTGTAGATTTCTAAAGCAACAATGCCATAATAAAGACAAAGGTGCCTGCCATCTGTTCTGTTTTATGAAGATTATTTGTTGCCCTTGTAATCTTGGAAATTTTCCAGCAAATGTTCCAGCAAATTTGAGCATAGAAATAATCAGGTATGAGGCATATGACCATTATTGTGTCTGATGTGCTTTAAAACAAGAAGCAGCAAGGAAACACAAAGGAAAAGATAAAAAGAGAGCACCAAGGAGAAGAAAACAAATGTTAAAAGAAATAAAGGATATTTGACATTTCCCATTTTGCTGAAATTTAATAAATCTCTGCATAGAAAAAAGCAATGATAAGGTTGTGATTTCAAATACTTAAAACCTAGAAAGGATGCTATTGGTGAAATCCTGATCAACTTTATAGAGGTCCCTGGTGGCTTTAGGAGAAACTGCACTGCCTGAGAGGAGCTCAGGAGACTGTGAGGTTTGGAGCTCACAACAAAGGTGACAAAGTACCTACTTCATGTGTGAAATTGATAGTAGCAAACAGCTCTAAAAAAGGAGATGGAGGGAATACACGGATGACACTTTAAACTAGGAAGAAATTATCGTAAAATCATTAGATTTGGAAGAAGAATTGATAACATGTTAATACATAACATTTCTATTGCATTTTGTAAGACTGCATAAATTTTAGTTTTACTGTATTCACTTGAGTGTCTGAGGTTGTGCAGTTCTCATTATGAACTAATGAGGTGTTCTTACTGTCATCTGTTCAAAGATACAAGAGGAACAATTTCAGACTTTACAATGAAATGTCTTCTAGAAATAAAAAAAAAATATAAACAGGTGCAAGTAGATTTAGATAAACATTGTTCTCACCAGTAGGAGGAATAGTGTTTTGAATGAAACAGAGAACTAACTGCACTTATTCCTACTCAGAGCTTTGGCACAGTCTTCCTCTTTGATCATGGAGAAGACTTAAACAAGCCTGAATAGTCTGCCAGAAGTTGAACATCTAAAGATGACAGAGTCCCTTGGAATCTGTCATGGATACACTTGACCCCTAGCCATACTTTAGGCTGACTAAGGAGCAAGAAGTGGAGAGGAGATGAGAAGTGAAAAGAACCTGAGAGGCGTCTGCCTGCCTGTTGTGAAGAATTTCTTGTGAGAGGAATGGCTGCAGACGCCAAGGTCAGTGAAGAAGGAGGGGGAAGAGTAATGCTGCTCCAGGCCAAGATTCCCCTGCAGCCCATGGTGAAGACCATGGTGAAGACCGTGGTGAAGCAGGTTGTCCCCTTGCAGCCCATGGAGGAGCAGAGTTACACCTGCAGCCCGTGGAGGACCCCACGTCGGGGCAGGCGGATGCCTGAAGGAGGCTGTGGCCCTTGGAGGGTCTGCTGGGGCAGCTGTTTTGGAGGGACTGCACCCCGTGGAAGAAATGACCCACATCGGAGCAGTTTCACGAAGGACTGTGGCCTGTGGGAGGGACCCCACGATAGAGCAGGGGAGGAATGTGAGGAGTTCTTCCCCCGATGAGGAACCAGTGGTGTAAAACGATGTGTGATGAACTGACCATAACCCCCGTTCCCTCTTCCCCCCCATGCTGCTCAGAGGGGGAAGGTGGTAGAGATACTGTTAAGCCTGGGAAGAGGAAGGGGTGGGGGGAGGTTATCTTCTTCTCTGTCTCATTTCCCCAAGTCAAGTCTGTTTTGCCTGTAACGGTAACTTTAAGGATTTCTTCCTGTCCTTATCTCAAACCTCGAGCCTTTTTTCTTATATTATCTCTTCCTATTCTCTCAGAGGGTAGGGGGAGTGAGAGAGAGAGACTGCGTAGTCTGGTCCTGATTGGGGCTAAACTACGACACTCAGAAAAATATTTGAAAGGTGGCCAAAACAGAAGATAACCAAAATACAGAACATTCATTTTAGCTGCTAAAATGAAGACATCTATCTTGTCTACACTACTGACTAGCAGGCAACTTCTTCACTCTATAAATACTAACATCAGGATGGGCCCAATTTGAGCTCTCCCTGGGCTGCAGCTGGACTGCACACTAGATGAATCTCCCCTTGTCTTGTATAGGGACACGTCTCAAGGTTTGACTCCTTACCTGAAACTAAGAGATCCTTCCTTGCTTGCATTTGAGAGATCCCTTACTTGCAACAGATCTTTGGCAAGTGACTGATAACATGCTGAATTAATACTAATGAAACATTACTAATGCATGTAGTTATTCAGGATTATTATAAACTTTGTATAGATAATTCCACTAGACATAAACTGTTATAAAAGTCTGAGACTTCAATTTTAATTGAAACTCTATGAAAACACAATAAATAAATTTGAAAATAACAGCCATTCCTCAAAACCTGAATGGAAAAAAAGTCTCAAGTTTCTCTTTGAGTTATTTGAGTTTTGTATGCTGGCATTAGATGTTTGGTTAGTGACTCTAGAATCTGGAATAGAGCTAATGCAAGATCCAGGTTAGAATGGTTACTCAAAGTCTACACTGCTATCTCAGTTCTCCATCAGCATAACTGTGCTTACTCTTGCAAAGTTTTCCTGAATTACTGTTAACATGTTTGATCAGCCAACAAACAAACAAAGTGTTTATTTCGAAAATGAAAGAAGACGACTGTGGTCCATGGTGAAGACCATACAAACTGCCAGAATTTTCAGAGTTACCGGAGAACTAAGAAAATATGCTCCAGTTCAGGATCTCTTTAGATGTTTTTGTTTTTGTAGTTCTTTTCATGCTAAGATGTTAATAAATTAACTCAAATAAAATAATATGTAACAAAAGGCTGCTTTTGAAGATGCATCATAAGAAAGAAGAAAAAAGAGAAAATACCTCTCTGTACCACTCAGGGGAGGACACAGTCCTGGACATGAAGGCTTCAGAGGTTATTGATGAAAACAGAGTGAGACCACAAAATGGAAGGAAAGCGATAAAGAGCCCTGGAGGAATTGATTAATGAGAAAGATGTAAAAGGTAAAATAAATCTATAGCTAGGCAGTGACTAAGGATAAAACAGAGCAATACTTGGTATGCTTTATAGCCATGCAGGGAAATGTTACTGGAATAATATGGGGGTTTTGGGGAATCGTAGCCCTGTGAACTCATTCCAAGATGAGCTGGTAGAAGGGCTCAGTAGGCTGACTAACATTGGATAAACAGTAGGAGAAAAAAAAAGTAAGAAACAGACGATAGAAACAACAGGACTAGATTTTTAATTTCGAATTTGGTAGCATATTAATGTTAAACTGGAGCTGGGAGAAAGAATTGGTGATGCTAGCTGCTGTAATGACTGGACTCAGCCTACATCACCTGCCTTTTTTCAGTGATTACCTCTATCACATTGGGCAAGAAAAACATAAGGATTATGTATGCCTGTGATCCTAAGTTGCTTGTGAGGCAGGAAAGACACAAAACCTTCATTCAGCCTACATTCAGTGCACAGGGCTATGGAAAGAGTTGAACCTTGCTCACTATAATTAGTGCCTGGCTCTCTGAATTATATCCGCCATAATCAGCCATTGTATGAGGACAGATGAATGACCTCTCACTCTAGTGACCACAGATGTACCGCCATCCACCTAGCAAGGAAATCTTTTATTGACCTGAAATGAAATACTGAAGGCTTTTCTGGGGTGTGAGTTGATGGGAAGAACTTGATACCAGGTTCCAAAAGGGCACTCCTGAGTTTATTATATGAATTACAGAGTTTGGTGGGTACAGCTGTAGGGGAAAAAAGCCAGGAGGAAAGTGTCACTTTTTTCTCTTTTGAATGAAATGAAACTCACTGGATACTTTAGTGAGGGAAACCACAGGTTGTTTACGAACAGACCCGCCTGCCAATGATAAGCTTGGCTCTGGGATTTCTGGCACTGACAAAGCAATGAGTGGGATTTAGCATATCAGGAAAGAGAGAAAAAGTATTATCTGAAGATTCAAACAAACTCAATACTGCTTGCAACAAAGGTGGTTCAGATCGTGTATTCTTCTGAAGCAGCCCTATTCAGAAGAAAACAAACCCCAAAGTTGCACTAAAACAGCAGTGAAGGTAATGTGAAGGCACCAAAAATGGCCCTTTCAATACAAATTCATATTAGCGTGGACTAAGAATGGCTTAGCCTTCGTGAGCTCTCCAGTTCTAGGTTGAATCATGAATGACCATTAGCCGCTGGCACCAGTTACACCAGCTATGAGGCTGCTGCACATTACACAGGATGCAGCTCCTTCTCCATGAGTCTCTTGTGCCTGTAAAGCCATAAAGCCATATTTGTGCCTCAGACCATAACCTAAACAAAGTTCTTCAGTGCTGAACATTTTCACATTTAACACACAGAATCTATATGAGCTGGGTATCAGAAAGGCCAGACACCTGACCAAATTTCATATGAGAAGATACTCCCTGTCATTGTTTCAACTGGAAAAAATTTCAAAGATGTCTATGTTTAGAAAAGTAAGGTGTTCCTTGGTAAGAGGTGTTTTGGTAAGATTTTGTTTCCTTGGAGGAAAACTAAGTAAGTGCTAATGGGCAGGGCTGCAGTCCAGAGGGATCTAAACAGGCTGGAGGAATGGGCCAGTGGGAAAGTTTCTAAATTCAACAACAAATGCCAAGTCTTGCACCTGGGAAGAAGACCGCTTGCAATGATATAGACCGAGGACTATCTGGTTGGGGAATAGCTCTGTGGAAAAGCACCTGGGGGTCTTGGCAGACAGTAAACTGAATGTGAGCCATCAGTGAGCCCTGGCAGGAAAGATGGCCAGCAGCATCTGGGGCTGCAAGGGAAGTGATTATCCTCCACTATTCAGCACTCAGATGACACATAGATTCTGGGTTCCCCAGTACAAGACAGACTGATAAACTGGAGTCGTGTCCATGGAAGACCACCAAGATGCTCAAGGGGATGGAGCACTTGCTCTGTGAGGAGAAGCTGAGGCACCAGTGCTTTTTTGAGTCTGGAGAAGAGGCGGCTTTGGGGGCACTTAGCAGCCCACCCCAAATGTATGAGAAGGTTATTGAGAAGACTAAGCCATGATCCTCTCTAGTGGTACATGGTAAGAGAACAAGAAACAATAGACACAAACTGAAAAAGAGAGGTTCAAACTAGATATAAAGATAAACCTTTTTATCCTGAAGACAGTCAAGCAATGGAGCAGGATGCTCAGAGATCTTGTAAAGTCTCTGTTCTTGGAGGTTTTCAAGACTGAACTGGACACAGCTCTGAGCAACCTGGTACAACCTCAGATCTGAGACTGCTTTCAGCAGGAGATCTGACTAGAAATGTTGTGAGGTCCATTCTTACTTGAATCACCCTAGGATTCTTACTCAATAAATATCGAGAAATTATACAAAGCACAGGTGAGAATGTTTATGGTAAAACCAGAAAATAGTCTATAGACTAACTCCTGTAGTCTTCATTCAGGTGAAATTGCCAGTTCAGTTGGATCATCTTGCGTAGTATAGGCAATTGGAATCTAAAGGATTTAAATGAGAGTACTACATTGAACCGAAACCAGAGAGAACTGTAGCTAATGATTTTACTAGAGTAGTAAATTTAATACCCAAATCTGTTGAAATGTGTCACAGACTTAAACAATTTTAGCAGGACTTCAGTTCCACCTTATTTAAACAAATAAAAAAAAGAGTAAGCTAATTTCTGCTCACAGTTACATGGACTTAAATGCTTGCTTTTCCACATTTTTGCATATGCAAAGAGGAGTATGTTCACTGATATCCCATAACAGCAGCAACTAAAATATAATGGTCTGCTGTACAATCAAGGGAAAATATGGAACACGTTACTCTTTCCTAGTTTACCTGTATGATTTATAACATCTCTAAAAAAGAAAACAAAAGAAGTCTTATTGGAAAGAAAAAGAAGTATGCTTTCTAATGGGTTGCACCACAGAACAAGATTTACCCCATTAATTCTATGTATTATTTAATCAAGCAATACAGAACTCTTGTTATGCTACCAAGCCATTTTAAAAAGCAAGTTAATCATGGTCAAGTGACTGACAATACAGCAGCACTTCCCCCAGGCTTCATTTTGAACCTAATTTATTTAATTCAACAAGCATAGCAATGCAGCAGGCAAGGTAGTCTTTTCTAGTTTAAATAAAGATGTGGTGGGGAGGAAACTACATACTTCAGAAACTATAAAATTTACCTTTTTTTTTGCTTGATTTGCCATCCACAAAACTATTTTAAATAGAAGGACATCAATTTTAGCCTGTAATTACCTTTGTCAAGGTTGCCAATTTTATACCCAGGCTTTGCCAACAAAAAACTGCTGATATTTTTTTTCCTGGTTATATTCTCTGCTGCCAAATATATTATATTTGAAATGAAAGGCACTCATGATACACCTGGAAAATCTACATTTAAAATCTGTACACATTGTCTATATTAACATACATTATTATTACAACAAAGGTACAATAAAAGCAAAGTTGTTATGAACTGCATTCACTTGGTATAAGAGTGTAACTAAATTTTCACTTATGTTTGCTGTGCTTAGTTAATAATCTCTGTATCAACAATAAATATGATTTAAAAGTATCTTTTTGTGTATTCACTTTCCTTTTACCTCTCAAATGCTTCCTTTATTATGTATATTTTCTCTTCACCTCCTTTTACCTTCTGGAATTCATCCAAGTTATCTCTATATTTGAACTACACATTTATTTTCTACTTATTATCTAACTCCCTCCTTCCATTTCCTTTTTTTTTGGTACAGATTCATCTCCCTTTTATTCCAATCCATAACTTGACATTTGTTACTCTTAGGTGTGGATGTCACGGAACCTGTAATATCTCATGAGAGATAATAGTGCAGAGCAGGAAAAGCATACAATCTATTGAAAAGAGGAATGGAGAAAAATTCAGTATGGGAGGGTAACTTGTCATATTAAAACAAGAAAGTTACAGCATATATATACATATATATGCACTATCATTGCTACTATATTTCCTTTCTTTGTGCTTCTGATTTCAGAGCTAGAAAATCTCTAATATTCCTTTCTGTATATTTTGATATAGGAATTGACCTCTTTTTAAACACCGTGTTTTGGCTATCAACAACATGCTTTCATCACAGGCTGCATAATTAAGAGACTATTGTGACTATCCTAAAATAATGAGTAACGTGCACATTAAATTGCCTGTGGAAAATGTTAAAAATTTCTAATTATGGAATTAATCCCCTTGGAATATGAAAACATAAAACTAAACAAGTCAGAGTACTACTTAGATTTCAGTCTAAGAACAAGACTGTAATTACATACAAGTTATACGCAAAAAGCATGTAAAATTATTTATTACAGCTATGTTCAGAAGTCAAATTACAAAAATGCTTCTGAAATTATATTCAAATATATGGCTATATACTTTTTATCAAAAGAGATACTTCAGTCTTCTGATGAAACAGTTATTATATGAAATATGGAGTGTCTTCTTCCAAGTCTGATATTAAGTCACAAAGATTTGAATCCTCATTTTTGCCAGTTTAACAGAATAGGTGGTCATATCCTGCTGCCAGGGGTATAACGTAAGACCCTAAGTCTAATGAGTTATATTAGGTAGACTTCCCAAGAGAATTTGGGATCATGCTTCAACAAAATTAGAATAAGGTGGCAAGAGCATACCTGAAAGAAAGAAATACTACCCATTACAAGTACACTGTGTAGGACATATGGTACTGAAATTTCACAAGAGGAATGTAATTTGCTTTTAAAAAGGAATGAAATGAGTGGATGTGGGATAATATACCATGAACAGAAAAATTTTAAAGCATTAAATGCTCAGAATGGAGAAACACAACGTAACTCCACAGAGATATTTGCAAACAACTGCCCTGCACAAATCTTAATCAATTATGCTGTTCAGCTTCTGTTTTTAAGATCCCTAATAGCAGGGGGTTTTTTTATTCATTAGTGTTCTATGAACATCTTTATAGGGGAGGAAGATGAGACCTTGATGTGTGCCATCGTACACAAATTATCCCAGACTCTCAACAGTTTCTTGCTTTCAGTGCTTGTGCACGGGTTTTTGATATTCTGCCAAGAGCTACTGCTTATGTGACAGTCCAAATACCTCAGTTTCCCTTTCTTTCCATGTATTTCTTCCCTCATAGTCACTAGGGATAACACAGACTTTTGACAATGCAGAGGAGGAAGGGACAGTTCCTGTCCTGCTGACCAAGAGAGATTCTGCAAGACCCAACGCACTGGCAGCCTATGCTCACAAAAAGTGGGCGAGGAAAAGACACATTTGTTGTGTGACTCAACACACACTTTACTAAAAGGAAAATTATCTCTTAAAATTGTATTCCTGACACATCTTGGGGTATGTGTAGGAACAGACATTTTAATTAGAATTTTGTGATCCCTAAAGTGAAATACCTCCATGAGATGAAGAAGTACTTCAAAAGTGCTTTTACATTTTCAGTTGAGTGCTTGGAGTCAGACACTAACATTCTCACTGTGTTCTCTGAAGTCCTACAATAGGTGTCTTCATTTGTAAGATCACATGCCATTTCCCAGATAAGATGTTATTATATCTTCAACCCTGCAGAGATGATCTTGTAATTATGCCATTTATTTTTCTTAGTTACCTTTTTTTCAGTTTTTAGGCTAGTGCTACATTTCATAACACTAAATACATTTTATATTGAACCACATTTTTTACCATTTTTATTGATCATGCTTTTATGTGATTTTCCCTTTGTTCTGATGCATGTGTTTTAGTAACTGTCACTGTGTACACTCATTACACTATTAGTAAAAAATGTCTCTCTTTTGCAGATAAATCCCCATCTGACCTGTAATCTATTAATATACAATATCATAAGTCTTTTTTTTTTTGTAGCTCAAAGCCTGACTATAACTGGTTTGCATTTCTTTGCTGCCTATTCACTAGACAGAAAATAGTAGATACTACTTTCTCCAAGTACTGAATATGTCTTCAAAATATTACTAAATGATTTAATGAATGGAAAGTATTTCAAAATATATACTTAGTATTTATTTTTAATTAGTTTAATACAAATATAGGGAAAATACACTTTTTCGTCTTTGCAAATTGACATGTTTGGGTTTCCAGTTGCAAAAAAACTAATTAATATTGTAATTTAATGATGCTCAATAACCATCAAATATTTGTGCTGCAACACAAGAATCCTTACCCAAAGAAAATATGTCAGATTATTCTGCACGTAACATAATGAATGCGAAAATAAGGAATGAGGGCAGAAGGACAGAACAATAGGAGTAGAGGAGTTCCCTTCATACTAGGATCAGACCTTGTCACAACTTGGCTAATGTTTGCCAGGATAGATCCAAGTCACCATTATTTATTGTGCTTTGTAAGTAAATGGATAAAATAAATCTAAGTAGCTCAATGACTGATGAGCTTCTTGTGGTCATCACAGAGGAACAGGCTATTCAAAAGGGATTTAAAGGAAAGGGTACAAGATGGGTAGCTGTTTCTAGAATGACATATAGGCAGAACACAGAGGAAGGAAAAGGTCATGGGAGAAATGAGAACAAGAAGTTGAGATTGAGGTACTCATGTTGAAGAGATATCAGTAGAGCATGCAGACAGAATTACCACTAAATTCTGCACCTGAAGGACTGGCTAGTAAGGTAGAGGGAATGTACAACTATGTATAATCTTAATATTGCTAAAAAGGAGCATAAAACTTGGGAATGGCAAAGAAGAATAAAAACTGAAGGAGTAAACAAAATTAAAACATTTTGTATAACAAAAACAGAAACAGAAATAAACATTGCAGACACAACATGATTTAATTTTCAGATTTTAGGAAGAAAGTTTTACCAAGAATAATAGGTCCTGGAGAAGATACAGTTGCAATTTATTTCTAAAGTCATTGCTCTCTGTAGTTAAAATGTGCTGCCATATAGATACTGTGCAGATCTATATGGTGACTTGGAACTGTGTTTCACTTAAACAGTAACGATTGAGATTTTTCACAGAAATGGTTTCCTGGGCACAGAACAAAATACAGTCCTCCAAGAACATGCACAAGTAACTCCCTATAGGATAAACAGTAAATAATGCCTGAGATACTGTCTGATTTGAGCAATGTTACTCAAATGCAAAGCATTACAAGAATATACAAATCTTGTAATGAAATAATTCTTCCATGCACAAATAGTTTCAGCACTTTTTTTTTTTTTTTTGTGCAAGACTATGGAGTCTTTACAATTGTAATATTTAACTTCAAATGACTTAGTTTCATTTTTTTATATTGATTTATCAGGGAAAAGAAACTTAAGAAATATCCAAAGAAGGGACTTTATCCAGGGCTGTGCTACTTCCTGAAAAAAATAAATAGCAAAGGGATATAGTCCTGTGTTCCTTCAGATCAAAAGCCTGAACCTGTGAATGCAAACAAGCATCTTCATACCCATCTGGATTCTGCATTTGCCTTTGCTTTGCTGCTAATGGGGATGAAGTTATTTGCCTGATCAGTGAATCCCAGGTACAGAGCCAACACCTCGTCCCTGTCCTAGCCCTTCCGAGCTGTGAGTGTGGAGGTGTGAAGGGTAAATCTAACTTGTGCACCTGCCTAAAAACTTTGGTTTCAGCAAGTAAGTTCTATTAATTGAAACAACATTCTTGAAGAATTTAAGAACACATTTTTGTTTGCTCAAAAGCTCCAAAATCCTATCTCCTCTTTAACTGTGGTTCTGGGCCATAATACATCACAGGGACTGAGCAATTTACTGAGCACTTAATTATTGAGTGCAAATTTTCTCAAGTGCCTGGCTAATGAGTTTAGCAAAAACAAGCAAAGGAATACCAGAAAGAGGTTCAACACAGGCTGAGTTTTATGAAATTAATGTCAGTGCCTTAGCCAACTTGCATGTGGGTAATATCTGCCTTTATTGCTTTTGCAATTCCAACTGGACAAGATATGCTTCCTTTTTCACCTTTCAATTTTTAATTTTTGTTGCTATGTGCCATTGATCTGATGCTGCATTTTAACTCCAAGCTGATTTTTTTGGAGGAGGGGTCTTTAATTAACTCAGTGTACCTTGAATAAAGGGTTGATCCTTCATCTTCAATTCACATCAATGCTCTGATTCAGATCTATATTCTTTACTTATCTTGGCTATACAGTCATAAGAGTAACGATGCAAAGTACTTTCCACTTCTGAAGTACTTTCAGACAAAACAGCAATTACTGTTCTAGAGCAGATTCCTAGGCTTTCTACTGCAATTTGTTGCCTTTTTTTTTTTTTTTGTAACCAACATTATAGTACTTACAGAAAGATTTTAGAAACTCACATTGTTTTTCTACATATGTGTTTTCCTCAGATCTCTTCTCCATATCTCACAGCTAGAGACTTGTTTAAGCCTCAAAATATGAAACCTCAGGACTTTTCATAATGTTCGCAAGTGGTAATGGTAATAATTATGGCAGGTCTGGTTTTTTATTCCCTTTTTATTGAAAGACACAAGATATAATGCAAACATAGAATCATAGAATCATTTAGGTTGGAAAAGACTCTTAAGATTGTCAAGTCCAAACATGGTCATCTCTGGATTATTCTCACTATATTACATTTCATGCTATCACTCACAACTCTGCTAAGATAGTGCAAAAATGTTCCAAATCCGAACCATGTTGGTCTGTATCTGCTCTGGAATTACTTTGCACTGGTAAACGTGTGCATTGATAAACGTGAGGGGGGAGAGAAGGCAGAGAATCAGACCTTCCCAATTTAAACAGAGTTTAATTTCGGATCATTACCGAATTCCTGTAAGTTATGACCTAACCAAGCTAAGTGCTTACGATTCAGTAAGCTAAATACCTACTTAATTCTCTTTCTTGGATGAAGTTTCAGAAATGGATTCTATTTTGCTTACAATATCAAATATATGTTTCTAAGTTGATAGAAATAAGATTCCTTCATAATGTGACTTATTAGAAATTATTTTAGAACATGTTGTCAAAAAGACTCACTTAACAATTCAAAAAGCCTTGCAATTTTCATTCTGCATCAGGAGAAAAAGTCTTGAACAGTGAAAGGGGTGGGCAGAGAGGGAAGCACATTAGTTGAACACGCCGAAGGGTAACCAACAGAGAAAGAAACCACTCACCCTTTAAAATTAAATCTCACTGTGTGTGCTTTACTGCATTCTATATCCAGGGCTGTTCTTTTTGCTGTTATTGAAGTTCTCTTCCAGTCCAGAGACAACAGTTATTAGTGTAACTGATCTGGATTAATTTACACCATATTTCATAGCACATATTTTGTCAAATAAGGTTTTTATTCAAATAATCCATATCAACATATAATTATCAATCACAGCTTTGTCCTGAAATATTACCAGTAAATTTCAAATAAACTGGCTGCCTGAGAAATAAATACAATTTAATCTCTAAATAAATGTAATATAAGCTCTAGTTCTGTGAAACTTTGAGATCAATACTTCTGAGGTTGTGGAACACCCTATTTGTATGCATATGATTCGAATTAAGTTATTGCCATGACTGATGTGCGAAAATGCATTATGTATTATTTCATTCCAGTCTCACTGAAATCTTTGTCCTGTTCTGATATGTAACTTGAATTCTTCTCATTTTCCCCAAATTACTAACTGACACAGCCCATGGAATTGCTCTCAGGAGAGTCTAAGGCAAAACTTAATTTGCTTCAGTAGTGCAGGGTAAATTCTAGCAGCAGTCTTAAAATAATAAATTTATTTAAGAACATCAATTTCTCTCTGATCTCTTTTATGCTTAAGATACACTGTGTGTAAGTGCATGTACTGATAAAAGACATGCATATGAAACCAAGGTATTCATACTAGTACGTGTATTATTTGAATATGAAGACAGCATTGAAATTTAAATGTGAGGTACTAAGATCTGTCCACAGTTCTCTATCTCTGGATATTTTCTGAAGCCTTGAGCCCTGTGTGAATATAAATTCCATGATCTTTGAATTGGGAAGTATCAGAGCTAAAGCTGATGAGGATGTGAAAGTTGATAAAGTTCCATTTCTATGCTAGCTATGCTATGCTACATTACACTACACCTGACAAACCACATCTCTTTACCAGGACTCCTAAATACAGTACTTTTCTCTATAAAAAGACTTCAAAGATTTCAACTTGGCCAGAAGGAGGCAGAATCTGGAGAATGAAGGAAGTACTGCTGGAAGGTGATAGTACTATTTACTTGGTAGAGATGATCCACAGAGAAAAAGATGTACAAGTAGAACTAACCACAAATTTTTTAAAATCTCATGGAAATTTAGGGAAGAAATTAGGAGAATCTACTGAAATGGAGGAGGAGAGGTGTTCCTTAAGAACCAATATTATGATCAATGTTTTCTGGTAACCTAGGGAGTTTAAGTTAAGTTCTGAGGCATCTAGACTGGAACTAGAGGCAGACTGTAGATCTTGTAGATCCACTGTAGATCTGGTCTAGATCTAGATCTAAATTGTATAGTGATTTTACTACCAAGGGTAGAAGTTTATTTAGAAACAACTTAGCATAGTTTCTGTGATGTCCCAACAATATTTAACAAAACTTGTCATGAGTAGTAGAGTCTAGTAAGTCCTGTAAGGCAAGAGGAAAGAGCTAGAAAATAAAAGAGAAGGAAGGGTAAGAATGAAAACTGCTGGAGGAGGTATGAAATACTGAGTCACCTGAACAAAAGAAACATTAGAAGAGCATGCATATGTTAGTCTAGTTTTGGGTGCCATGTATTGCTAATACTGGTGGATAAACATGTTATCCTTAGATGTTAACTCAGCAATGAGCATGTGTAGAAAAATGAGCTCTGACTTTAATATAGCAGATTAATGGAAATAGCTGATGGACTGGAATAGTATTTTCCACATTTCTTACATTAGCATCTTATTTGATGGTGCACATGTAAGCACATACCTAAGACTTCACTGAACTGGGTCTTAAATTAGGATATGACAGTGTTGCAACAACTTTGAAAGCCAGATTCTAACTATTGGGTGTGTACAAATGCTCAATCATAAAATAGCATTAATGAAAAGCTTAGGTATTTTATTTCCTTTTTTTCAAAATTATGAGCTGTGGTTGATCAATATTACTTAGAAATAATTGTGTAGTGATTAAAAAATGTAACAAGTAGTGTAAAACACATTTTTGCTTTCTGTGCACAATAAAGCTGGAGTAAATATGGACAGAGAAAAGGAAAAATCTATCATACAAAGATAAGTAATGTTTTGCTCTTTGAACAAAACAAGAGGCTCTTTGAACCAGGTTGATGTTTCCTTGACCTCTGATGCTTCCTGTTCTGGAGCTTTCCTGTTGGAGTGGGGAACCTCTACCAGATGCAGCAGTGAGCTGCAGATATACCCTTCCAAGTGTTGGTTGAAATAGCAGTGTCACACAGATGGCTACCCTACAGCACTATATGGTGTATAAGATGCATATGTTGTTTTCTCCTTCAAGTACTAGTGTCTCCATAACTACTCAGGACTGAAAGCACTATAGTATGGAGTAAGCTGATGTTACTGCTCTTGGTTACAGTGAGACCATGTGTTCTAATTAGTCTTTTAGGTACTACTTTTAGATGTATGATGCCATCTGAAGTTGTTTTTTAAAAATGGGTATCGTATTATAACATGCTCAAATTATTGACCACACATGTATTTTGATCACACAACGTTTTAAGTATTTTGTTTCTACTAAGTAATCTCATCTAGGATGATGTCTTCTTAGATAATTTTTTTCTTCCAAGATAAATTTATGATAATCTTTTTTACACATTTATCAAATTTCACAAGGTCTAGGTTTTAATTTTCTCTTTTGATACTCTTGATAGCAATAACTATGAATATATCTTTTTCCTAATCATTATTAAAGATGCTAAGTGAAGTTACAATTATCAACAAAACTTATAAGAAACATTTGATAAATCATCAACAGATGCACTTTTGCTTATTCTCTGAATTCAGTCCTTCAGAATTTGAGCTATATGAGTTTATAATCTACCAGGACAAAGACAACATTTTTATACCACTTTTTCATGCGCTTTTCTTTTTTTTGCAAGATATGTTGTAGAAAGAAAAAAGGTTTTAAGATTAAATGAAGGCAAAACAATTCTGCTCAACATTTCACAGAGTTCTGTGAATTCTTTTTGTGTGAGATCAGACAAAAAAGCTACATCTTACTTTGTCAGTTCAATGATATGTCACTCTATGTAGATAGTAACAGCATTACAATACTTCATAATCCTTATAAGACCTATCATCTTGTACTATAGCAAAGTATATTATTAAGAATCATTTAATCTACACACTGCTGATCCAATGCCACAGAATAAGAGTGTGGCATTTTATCTGCACTTCTACAACTCATGCCTGAATTGTCAGGTTTTTTTAACACTAACGGGATTTTGGTGTGATTGTTATAACTGTACATCATGATAGGAATGTAATTTAAAGTAATTCCCATAAATGTACAAGATTCTTTTATACAACTGCTTGAGAAATATTTTTGTGAAGCACAAAACATGACAAGATATCAACCCAGAGGGGTAGCCCATGTACTTAATTTTTCAAATAGACTTCTTGAATGAGATTGGGCCAGGAACAGACTTCCTCATAGAATCATGGAATCATAGAATAGTTTCGGTTGGAAGAGACCTTTAAAGGTCATCTAGTCCAACCTCCCTGCAAGGACCAGGGACATCTTCAACTGTATCAGGTTGTTCAGAGCTCCATCCAACCTGGCCTTGAACGTTTCCAGGGATGGGGCACCTACCACCTCTCTGGGCAATCTGTTACAGTTTTCTACCACCCTCATTGTAATTTTTTTTTCCTAATATCTAATCCGAATCTACCTCCCTCTTTTTAAAAACCATTACCCCTCATCCTATCATGACAGGCTCTGCTAAATAGTTTCTCCTGGTCTTTCTTATAAGCCCCCTTTAGGTATTGGAAGGCCGCTATAAGGTCTCGCTGGAGCCTTCTCTTCTCCAGGCTGAACAGCCCCAACTCTCTCAGCCTGTACTCATAGGAGAAATGCTCCAGCCTTCTGATCATCCTTGTGGCCCTCCTGTGAACCCTCTCCAACAGGTCCATGCCCTTCTTATGTTGGGGGCTCCAGAGCTGGAGCAACATCTTATCACAGAGAGATAAGACATATTTCTTCCATTCTAGTGTCTCCTTTCCTGTCAAGATCCTGGAATTATATCTATATCTCTCTCTCTCTCTATATGAAAAAAACAGTCCATCTTTCACTAGCAACTTGTCACAGTGCTCAGCACTCAATAGGAGAAACTGATATTCACAGTGAAAACAAAATGAAGGTTCCTCACAAACAGCATCCAGAAATTATTCCTATTTTTAAAACACGCACTTTCCTTAAACTCCATGTAATACACAGTTCTGAAAAATTGTTTTGGGGTAAATGTCTCAAAGGAAGTTCAGTCACTTCTCACTGCACAGCCTACTGTATGTAGAATAGCTAAAAAGATAAGAGAATTTATTAGTATTCTAGTGACCTTTCAGACAGATGCACGGAAATCCTGAAGCCTAATTTACAGCTAAATTAATTAAGATAGGACATAATATACAATGCCAACCTGTGGTCCTTCCAGAGTTTTTGTCTGAACAAGACACTAACTCTTAATTTTATTTTTAAAATAAATTAGTACTTCTCTGTGTCCCAAGACTTACAAAAGATTCAGGAAAGCAAAGAATAATGAATCTCAAAACCACTTTACTTCCAACATCAAAACAAAATAATAAAAAAATATTTCATTTGGTTCTTGGAGAAGCTATTGGTATCTTGTAAAGTGCAAAGTAGAACATACTGAACTCATGGCTACGAGAGGTGCTGAGTGCTGTCATCCAATCTTAAATCTTCTTTTTTCTCTTTTTTCAGACATCTTTTCCTTAAATCATAAACATAAAGTTGTTAATGATACATTAGTTCAAAGGTTGGAGGGGGGAGGGAGAAAAAATGAGAAACAATATTCAGAGGGAAAAATACAAATCAGAAAACTGGTAAAAAGAGCAATGATCACAAACCACAGGAAGGAAAAGCACCTATTGTTTATATATATTAAAATACCAGTCCTATTTAAGTACTTGTGTCACTTTCCATGAAATGAAGTGATGTCTTAACTGAACCCACAGCATTCTATGCAGGAGAGCAAAATTAATAAAATACTGAATGTGAATCTGAAAGTGGAAAGCACAGGTTGGTAGACCTGGTCACTTTTTATCTTATGACTACTGGAAGCCTCCTTAGGCTGGTATTGACTGAATAGGCCTATCAGATCACATGGTGTCTCCTTTCCTTTTCGATCATAAGTAATCATTACTTTTTTCCATGGCTGTGGTCCTTTAACAGTCATTGATTGCTTCATAGATTTTAAGGCCAGAAGACAACACTGCATGCATTTAGTCTGACCTGTGATTTGACATAGGCAGTAAGACCTCACCCAATAACATGTACATGAAGTCCAATTATTTATGGTTGAGCACAGTATACCTTTTAGAAAGAAACCAATATTGATTTTAAAATGTTGTACGATGGACAGAAAATCTACTACTTTCCTTCATAAATTGACCCAATGGTTATTTTCTCTCATTGGTAGAAATGTGTCTCATATTTCCACTTTGAATGTGCCTATCTATAAACTGTAGGCACTGGGTTTTTTTTTGTAGTTATAAATAACACTGCATCCATTAGCCCTCTTCTACTGCATACTCCTATTTTATTATTATGTTATAGGTCAATCCCTTTACTTTCCCCCTGAGAAACAGATTACATTCTCAAATATTTCCTTGTGAGGGAGGCTTTAAGCCCTATGATTTATTCTTTTGAGTAACAAAGCTAGGAGTTGGGTTTTCAGCCTACTCCTTAGAATCGCAGCTTGGGCTTTGATGCGTAGGGACAATACAGCAGCCCTGAGGAGAAGGTCTTGGGAGTACTTGTGGATGAGAAGCTCAACGTGAGTCGACAATGCGCGCTTGCAACCCAGAAAGCCAACCACATCCTGGGCTGTGTCAAAAGCAGTGTGGCTAGCAGGTCGAGGGAGGTGATTCTCCCCCTCTATTCCACTGTCGTGAGACCCCACCTGGAGTACTGCATCCAGCTCTGGAGACCCCAACATGAGAAGGACATGGACTTGTTAGAGTGAGTCCAGAGGAGGGTCATAAAGATTATCAGAGAGCTGGAGCACCTCTCCTATGAGGACAGGCTTGAGAGAGTTGAGGTTTTTCAGCCTGGAGAAGGGAAGACTCCGGGGATACCTTATAGTGGCCTTCCAGTAGCTAAAGGGGGCTTGTAAGAAGGATAGGAAGAAACTTTTTAGCAGAGCCTGTTGTGATAGGATGAGGGGTAATGGTTTTAAACTAAAAGAGGGTGGACTTAGATTAGACATAAGGAAAAAACGGAACACTGGAACAGGTTGCCCCAAGAGGTGGTGGATGCCCCATCCCTGGAAACATTCAAGGCCAGGTTGGATTGGGCTCTGAGCAACCTGATCTAGTGGAAGATGTCCCTGCTTCTTGCAAGCGGGTTGGACTAGATGACCCTTAAAGGTCCCCTCCAACCCAAACTATTCTATGATTCTGTATAAGCTTTTGAGTCCTGTTTGGTACTTATCTGTATATACACAAATAATTTAGCCCAATATCTGTTCTAATGATCTTATAAAGATGATTGTGGACCTTGCAAATGTTTATCTTAATAGGGAAACAGCACCTGCAGACTGGTAAATGGAAAAGAATTCACGGATAGCTGTGATAGCCAAATTGAAATTACATAGTCCAAAGAGGTTTCCTTACCAGCCTGAACTATCCAACAGTCTGTGGAAACACAGAGTCTCAGGAGGGAAGAAGTTAGAGAGTACTGAAATACGTAGTATTTTCTGAACCATTATACCTACTACTACATCGGCACTGGCAACATTATTCTGATTGCAGTTTATCTTTGTCTGTATGTAACATTGTTAGAAATGCAAAAAATATCTTTTTTGTTGTTGTTGTTTAGTATAAGCATACACTTTAAAATATGTTTAGGTTTTTTATTATTAGTAAGTGCTAAAAATTAGATCTAAGCTTGAAATGCTCTTAGTAACTCCTCAGATAAATGCACTGGCTAATTTTCTGTCCTTACACTCTCATCAAATGTATTCTAGAGGTCCTATTTCATAAGAGCCAATAAATTATCTATTTTAGATTTGGAAATTAGTGTCTAGATTTTGAACAATCCTTTTTTTAGTAAGGTTTTCTCTCTTTCAGCTCCAACCCAGCTAAAATCAGGACACAGAACGATCCAAATTGCAGTTTAACCCAGTGTTCTCAAGCTCTTAAAAACCAAATGAGACATGCTGGATTTTCTGAATTGTTCTAATGGCGTAACCTAGTTTCTACAAAAGGCAATGGGAACTTTATAAATTGTTCTAATGGAAGACAAAATGGTAAACTTGAAAAAAATTCTAACCATAACTAATCAGCTTTTGTGTCTATGCTAGCTCTGCCAAGTTGAGTTGTATTGAGGAGCCAACCTAGAACTGGCAGGATACCTGGAGCTGCAGTTGCCATCCAGTCTGTCAGAAGCCCTTCTCTTTTATAATTTGAAACCACTTTATTTAATTTGCTGTAAGAGCTGATAGACAGTATTCGAACACTTGGTGAAGAAAGCAGTCCTGTATTTACAAGACAATGTGAACAAAAATTTCTAGAACTATAAAAGACCAATTTTAGGATTCATTTAATCTTATTTTAGCAGGATAAAAGCATCTAATCTAAGCAGTAAACCATGCGTGACTAACCTGATTGCCTTCTATAGTAAAGTGAATGGATCTGTGGACAAGGGGAGAGCACTGGATGTCACTAGCATGGGTTTTAGCACCGCTTTTGACTGTCCCTTCAGAGTATTATTGTTCCTAAATTGCCCAGAGAGGTGGTAGATGCCCTATGCCTGGCAATATTGAAGTTCAGGTGGGACAGGGCTCTAAGCAACCTGATCTGGTTGAAGATGTCCCTGCTCCTTGCAGGGGCATTAGACTAGATGACCTTTAATGGTCCTTCCAACCCTAATGATTCTATGACTATGATTCTAAGATAGGACACTATGGTCAGTTTGGGTGGAAAACGGTATGGATAGAAAGATGGCTGGACAGTTAGACTCAGAGGATGGTATTTAATATGTCACACTTTATTTGAAGGTCAGTAACAAGTGAGAGTCACAGGGGCCTAAATGGAGACCTATCCTCTTTAGCATTTTTATGTGACCTGGAGGACACGATGGGGCATACTCTTATTGAGTATGCAGACGACACCAAACTAAGAGCACAAGTCAGCTCACTTGAAAGCAGGGCTGCCGTCCAGAGTGACCTAGACAGACTGGAGGAATGGGCCAATAAGAACCTCTGAAATTCAATGAAATGATTAAGTACTGTACCTGGGAAGGAAGAACTCCTTATGATGATACAGGCTGGAGACTGCCTTGTTGGGGAGTAGCTTTATGGAAAAGGACCTGGAGATCCTGGAAGACAGCAAGCTGAATATGAGACAGCAGTGTGTGCTGGCAGCAGAGGTCAACAGCATTGAAGGCTGTATTAACAAGACCTCTGCCAGAAGATCAAGCGAAGTGATTACTCTCCTTTATTCAGTATTTAATACACAACATCTAGATACAATGTCAATTTTTGAGGCTCTTCCTCTTCCTACCTTCATCCACTGCCCCTGTAGCCAAGGAAAGACATCAATAACCTGGAGTGACCCCAGTATGGGCCACTAATATGCTTGAGGAGTTGGAGTACTTGCCCTGTGAGGAGAGGCTGAGGGAGCTCAGCTGGAGAAGAGGTAGCCTTGAGGGGACCATAACACAGACCATTAGTGGCTACTGGGAGGTCATTAAGAAGGTGTAGCTAGTCTTTTCACAGTGATGAACAGTAGAAGGGTGAGATACTATTGGCATAGGCTGAAACAAGAAAGGTTCAGACTATATATAAGGAGAAATGTTTTCTGCTGAGGACAACCAGGCAGTGGAATGGGTTGCCTGGAGAGACTGTGCTGTCTCCAATCTTGGAGATTTTCCAGACCCAACTGGAGAAAGCCCTGAGGAACAGTAGATTGGACTGAATGTGTTCTAAGGCCCCTTCCACTCTGAATTATCCTATGATATTAACTCTTCATAAGAGCTAATTGCCCTCACAAGATGCCTAAACTGCTATGGAAAGAGCCTTGCTTGGGTTAGGATTCCTGATTCTTAAGGTGCCAATGTTAAATAGGAATGTTATCCTATTAGGGAATGTAAATGCAGACAATGAACTGGCTGAATGACTATACTAATAATAGAAAAGGACTCTAAAATGACAAGCCATTTATCCAATCTCATCCTTATAATGGTGACCAAATGTCTTTTCCCTTGGAAAAGCCATTTTCTGTAAATTCCTGTCATAGATATTTATATATCTTCCTCCTTCACCCACACATTCACACATACACTAACAGTACAGCAGCAGTATCAGCACTTCCCCCTAGCTTCTGAGCTGATTTGTACCTATTTTACTTACCTCAGAGAGCAGGAGGTTACTATAATTCCCTTTTTCTGAACAGGGACATGAGGTCCAGAAGGACTTTGCTCTATTAGTTTCTAGGTTGCTTATAGAGATGTTGGACTATCCTTCATCTTTATCAGATGGACTTCCTTGAAAATTGTTATCCTATATAACAGTCTAATCAGAAGAAAAAGTCAAGGATCAAGGTGCTGCTGGCCATGCTTTGTTCAAACAGTGCTTATTTCTCCCATATCTTATATACTAGCTTCCAAAGCAGCACTTGGCTTCACGTCCAATGCTCTTACAGACATCTCTGACTAGCATTTGGCTTATAGCCCCTTACAACTATGAGCTATTAATTAATTAATAGAAGAGTAGTTAAATTACAAATGAAGTGTCCTTTGGTGTCAAGAAAGACAAATGTCTTAAGTGACAGCAAAGTCAAGGACAGTTTTAAGGAATATAGAGAAAGTTATTGTCTAGAGTACAGATGTGAGATGATGAGATGAACACAAGGGGAACTGACAGCCTGAAGGGAAACCTGATAGACAAGGATAAATCATGCATGTTTAATTCTCAGATGAGTATATTCATATCTCTATTAAAATGTAGGATAAATAGATAAAAGATGGAAATAGCCTTGCAGATCTCTGTAAAGAGGCTAGCAGGAAGTGGCAGTAGCAGATATGCAGCCTGTCTGTGCTTCTTTACACCCCAAAATGAGTAGGGGGAGCCTGGAGAGCTGGAAAGGACTATGAACAATATGACATTTTTGACAAAAAGATATAGAATTTTTATTCATAGGAACAGAAAAAGTTATGTGTGTCTTAAGCCACTTATCTCTGTTCTTTCCCCTCAGCAATTAGGAAATTAGTAATTTTAATTCGCAAATAATCAATGAACCTTTCATTTACTTGATTCTAGTATACATACATTAACAAATTAACACAACTTTGAAGAACTCTGTCCTTTCTTGTTTTTAACCTCCCAGTCATGCCATCTGGTCCTTTGCGATGGCTGTTTAAATTGTTCACTTCCTTTTTAAGCTGACCTTGGGTTGACTTCTTCACATTCCACATAACTGATTAAATTTAGTGGCAATTATTTTCAGATATTCTAACACAGTCTCAATCCTTTTTCATGTACTTGCCAGAAATCTAATTTTAAAATAAATTTGCACCTGTAACATTTTTGCTATTTGCTTTGCGTGTACAATTATACTTGCACCACTGTGCAGGCAACTTCAGTATGTTCAAAATGAGTGCAAAGATCTGCCTGTAAATGTATTCACAGAGGTAATTTTGGTGTCATCTTTCAAATGTACATGTAATGATGAAACAAGGGCAAATATGCATTCTTTAAAATTAGGCCTGTAGTAATACATATGTTCCAATAGATTAGTGTTTCAAGTAATGTAATGTGTAAAATTCCATCTCAGTCATCTATTCAATGTCGGAAATTTTTGAATCTTTGCCATATGATGAGGCAATCCTACCTCAGTAGGCCTGTCGAATTACTGAATAAAATTCAAATGGCATACGGGCATTTTGTCTCTATAACTTGATTTTGTATTGTCATTTATACTCAGAAGTTATTATAAATTAATTAAAAGACCACCTGAAACCCCTCAGGTAATTTTCAAACCAAGGAGAACCTCCCTTGTAGCGATACTGCTGTCCCTGTCAGTCTGTGAAGATATTTTAATCAGACACATTAATTTTGCTCCACTAAAATGAAAGGGGGAAATATATGATTATGGTCTGTGCCTGCTGTCAGTAATGCATAAATCTACTGGCATAAGTAGGATGCACAGGGTGTAAGCCAATGGCACTAACCCAGTATATTATTTCACTTGAAGTATAGCAGCCTATAACAAAGTGAAAACACATTCTGTGTAGGCTGCCATGTGTAAGAAAGCCAAGATGCAGAAGGATTTATTTGACACCTTTGGCAATTAATATACATGTGTGCTATGATAGCTCATGGAAGCGGTTGGCAACAGTACCCTCTAAAATAGTAGTTTAGCTGAGATGCTCAAGGATTTCAGGAAACCCACTGATGACAAAAGATGTATGTCTGAAAGTTGCTTCTTTCTCCACATCTCCTAGTCTTACTCCATGAGGTTCTTGACATGTAACATAGCTCATGAGCTGTCATACGGCTGGATGGACTGCAAAATGATTCTCCTCCTTCTCAAGTTTTCTCTTGTTTTGGTTTTGTGCATGTGAGACACCCATCATTTCTTCAGGCAATTTTACTCCCAGATGCCCAATGTCTTCTGCTTAATGAAGATATCATTTTTGGGACTGGTCTTAACTGCTTTCCTGCTCATGCTGACTTCTCTGTATTAGTAATTAGCCACTGCAACAGATGCTCGAGCCTTGTTTTCATTTCGTTATATCATTATGGAGTCAAGTTGATCAAATCAACTAATTCTAACACAGTTCAATGTTTGAAGGATAGTGTGTATCTTCCAGAACATCCATTGCATGGACGTAATGATTGCAGCTCTGGTCCTAGGCTCCAATACCTAGGTGTAGATGTTTCTAAGGCCAAAATGTGGCAGATAGCAAGCTGCTTTAGGGCTATTTCTGAGGCTGAATTCCATGCTCACTCAAAATAAAAAATACTGTACTGGATACTGGACACGCAAAATCATGTCAAGTAATTTTTGCTTTCATTAGCCTTTAACTACATGGTTTTAAAATTAACAGTGTCATTATCCAACATAGGACTATAGTCGTTGCCTTGTAATCTGAGTGTTTAAAATTCAGTTTGAGAGGAGTGTGTTAAAGAGTCAAAAATAAAGTAAAATAAAGCAAGTACCACATATCTAATAAAACAAATACCACATATTTAGGCATCTACAAATTAAAACATCTACAAATCTATTGTTTTGGATTTTTTTCCCTGCTTACCTAAAAAATAGCACTAAATTCTGCATAATATCTTGTTTTGGATCTCAAAGCAAATATAAACCAGATCAGCCAGAAGGAATACTCAGTTATGAAGAATGCTGGTTATTGTGTCTGTCTCAACATTCACTAAAAATCTTCTCAGGCCCATTCTATAGCCAACTTTAAGACCACAGGAGTGTTTGCACTTAAGTTTTTGACTGGTTGAACAAAGCTGTAAAGTATGGAATACAAAGCGTTTTCATCCTTTGCTAAAGACGAGGAGAAGCCCTACAACATGCAAGCAATCCACCATAAATGGAAGACAAACCAGAAATAAATCTCTGTTAACTATCACACATCACACATAAGAGTGCTTTAAATTTGGGTCTGGAATGCGAGAATCCCAAGCTTCTAATTAACTCTCATCGTGTTTGCCTCAAACAAACAGGAGATCAATACTTTGAAAACAGTAGCTAGAACTACAACAACAGAGTATGAACATTTCTGTCGTTGTGCAAGAGTGTTTCTCTGTATCCCTGGCAACCTTACAGCAAGATTAGCTGAGTGCGTCCAAATTACACTGATAATAAATTTTCACACCAGATATCCTGGAGAGAGACAAAGAAAATGGGCAAAGGACAGAGAAAACAACATATGGAGGGAAAAGAGAAAAAAAAATAAAAAGGATACATAAGACCACAAAGGAAGTAAGGGATAGAATTGGGGAAGAAAAGAGCGAAATGAGGGAGAGAGAGAAAGACTGAATACGTATTAGAGACAGAGAAGCTTTTAATAACACTGTTACCTGAGCTTGAATTTATTCTTTCTTTTTCCTCATAAGGGATTTAAAAGTATGACCTCACATGGAGAAGAATAATTCTATTTTTTCAAGGAAATTTTATAACTTGTATTATAATTTGCACAATCCAATAGGTATACAGGCCACTGTGTAAAACAAGTTGATGTCAGATTCTATCTTTAGTATATATGGAATTACACATGAAAATAAAGAGAAGAATTAAGCCTAGCACAGCATATCTAAGCCCACACTTAATGTCTTCCATGGAGTGAGTTTTCTTTCAGTGGGGCTGAAGACATTCATATGAGCCTATAATTTACTAGTGCAAAGTTATACAGTTCCAGTCAGTCAGCAGTCTGCATATTATATTAGCACTCTAACTAGCAGACTGTTGGTGTACAAGAAAACATAGGTTTCTGTCCAGACAAATGACCATAGATGGTACCGCTTTGGATGCATTACAGTATATTTGGAAGCAGCATCAAAGCAAGCATCATTGTAGGGCTCACAAGCTATTTAGAGGGAAACCAACCTACTGACATTGTTTAGTTTGAAGAAAGGAAACTGCTCGAACTGCTCAACTGGGAATGAATTTAATTATATCTTATGGAAGTCAAACAGATGAGAACACTTTTCTTTTGAAAAGCTCAAATATTTCTTCACTGTTTACTCAGAAAATACAGCATTGGAAAAAGGCATTACTTTCAAGCTGAGTCAATTCAAGTACAGTTTATTCTTTCAGGGACCAGTGATGCTCCCATTATCAGCAAGAGAAATTAATTTTTAAGAAGTAGCTTAACAGCCTCAATTACTCAGAGGAACTGATAGCATAATAAGATGCTGGTAGAACACCACTCCTGCTAAAGGAAAGTTACTTTCAAAGGTTAACGGCATATCATTTACAATAAATTTCTTTCCTTGACTGTAGCAAAATGTGCTGAACTCTCACAGTGCTCAGACTAAAAAGCACACTGATTCACAAGTTTTTTCCCGGGTCTTTATATTCCTTCATCACTTTACTCTCCTAGAACTTCTGCTATAATGTGATATGCTGGGAAAGATACATTAGTGAATCATATTAGCTATAGTAGTACTTACAATACAGTCTGGGTTTAAAGTCTTAAGTAAGCAAGTATTAGGTAATTTTAAAAATACATTCTGTTACTTTGCCACTTTTCTCCCATTTAGAATGAGATACTAAAAAAGGAGAAATTTATGCCTTTTTATTCTTAAAATGTAGTTTCTGGCAGTGAAAGAATCTAACTGAAAAAGAATTTCTCTTAATCACAGGGCCAATTTAAGTGTCTACACTTAAATTTAGTGAGTAGGTTAATGTCCCTCCAATTGGATCGCAATTGCATACACTCCAGTTCTTGCATATTGATCATTGTTCTCCTCAACAAATCAATAAATAATTCAGCTCCATAGGGAATAAACAATTAAACCAAAATCCAGTGGACTTTAAGAGAGGTACATCTGAACTTTCTAAATAATATTGGAAGTCTTTCAACAATTATTGTGCAAAGCTAGTGAAAAATCATACTGTTAATGAGACCATCTTGTAGTTATGTTGACATCATTTATTCATTTTGCCAGTACAAGCCATTCTTTTACAACTTATTTTTTCTCAACTCTTTCATAGAATCATAGAATCATAGAACGGTTTGGGTTGGAAGGGACCTTCAAAGGTCATCTAGTCCAACCCCCCTGCAACAAGCAGGGACATCCCCAACTAGATCAGGTTGCTCAGAGCCTCATACAGCCTGGCCTTGAACGTTTCCAGGGATGGGGCCTCCACCACCTTTCTGGGCAACCTGTTCCAGTGTTCTATAACTCGCATCGTAAAAAATTTTTTCCTAATTTCCAATCTAAATCTACCCCCCTCTATTTTAAAACCATTACCTCTCGTCCTATTGCAACAGGCCCTACTAAACAGCCTTTCCCCATCCTTCTTGTAGGCCCCCTTGAGGTACTGGAAGACCGCTATCAGGTCTCCCCGGAGCCTCCTCTTCTCCAGGCTGAACAGCCCCAACTCTCTCAGCCTGTCCTCATAAGAGAGGTGCTCCAGCCCTTTTATCATCTTCGTGGCCCTCCTCTGGACCTTCTCCAACTGGTCCATGTCCTTCTTGTGTTGGGGGCTCCAGAACTGGACACAGTACTCCAGGTGGGGTCTCACCAGGGCAGAGCAGAGGGGGAGAATCACCTCCCTCGACCTGCTGGCCATACTTCTCTTGATGCAGCCCAGGATGCGGTTGGCCTTCTGGGCCACAAGGGCGCATTGCCTGCTCATGTTGAGCTTCTCATCCACCAGCACTCCCAAGTCCTTCTCCTCAGGGCTGCTCTCAATCCATTCCCCGCCCAGCCTGTATTTGTGCCTGGGATTGCCATGACCCAGGTGCAGGACCTTGCACTTGGCCTGGTTGAACTTCATGAGGTTGGCACGGGCCCACCTCTCCAGCCTGTCAAGGTCCCTCTGGATGGCTTCCCTCCCTTCCAGCATGTCGACGGCACCACACAACTTGGTGTCGGCAGCGAACTTGCTGAGGGTGCACTCTATCCCACTGTCCATGTCGCTAACAAAGATGTTGAAAAGGGCCGGGCCCAGCACGGACCCCTGAGGGACGCCACTCGTGACCGGTCTCCACATGGACATTGAGCCGTTGACCACCACTCTCTGAGTGTGGCCATCCAGCCAACTCCTTATCCACTGAGTGGTCTGTCCATCAAACCCATGCCTCTCTAGTTTAGAGAGAAGGATGTCATGCAGGACAGTGTCAAAAGCTTTGCACAAGTCCAGGTAGATGATGTCTGTTGCTCGTCCCTTGTCCACCGATGCCGTCACCCCGTCATAGAAGGCCACCAAATTGGTCAGGCACGATCTGCCCTTGGTGAAGCCATGTTGGCTGTCACCAACCACCTCCTTGCTCTCCATGTGCCTTAGCATGGTTTCCAGGAGAATCTTCTCCATGACCTTGCCAGGCACAGAGGTGAGGCTGACCGGCCTGTAGTTACCTGGGTCTTCCTTATTCCCCTTTTTAAAAATTGGGGTTATGTTCCCTCTCTCTTTATTTTGTTTAACAAAAATGAAATAGCATTGCTCAATTTTCCTCAGCTTGAGTGAATACTTTTTTACTTTGCATCAGCCAATTATCGCTATTTATTCGTGACACATCCCAAAGTAGGCAGGGTGCAAAAGAGAGTCCTTGTCAGGGCTGTAATAGCATTGATGGACCTGAGTGTCCCTGTTCCACCCCTTGAGGGCTACGCCCAGGCTGTCCACAACTCAGGACTCCATTTTAGCACCCTCCAGAGATGCTGTAGGGTTTCCAGCCCTTTTCCTGAACAGTTATTTGGATCTCCTGGCTTGTCCTTAGCCCTGGATTGTTACCTTGGTTTTGGCTGATGTTCATCACCCTGTCGGCAGGGCCCATTGTCAACACCACCCTGCTCAGCTCGGCTGCCTCTGGCGCTGTGGGGCTGCACCCTGTCAGTGTGGGCACTATCCCGCTCCACCATGGCTGCCCTTGGCCCCTTGCACCCAGGCCCCGAGGGAGCTGCTGACCCACACAGCACCCTGGCAGTGAGCCCAGACTTTGTCAAGCCCTGAGCTGGACATCATGGAGACTAGCGCCCATAGTGGTCCCATAGCCCCCGCTGTCCTCCAGACTCCAATTCTGCACCCAGAGCTGCCCTTGTCCCACACTGTCGCCAACCCCTCCACGCTGACTGAGCAAAGGTATGGGGGTTTCTCCATCAAATGTGGCTAATTCTCCCTGCTTCACTTAGGAGATAACAGGTATCAGCCCCCAAGCACTGTTCACTCCCACATCTCAGGAAAGGCCCTAAAGTGGGTCACCTGTGTGGCACCAATGGCTGCCTGTGACTGAGCTACAAATCCTTACAAGGGAAGAAGACTTGGAAGAGATGGGCATGGGTGATGTGCTCGCAACGCTCAGAGAAGAAGGTAGAATGTGATGACAGTTATGGTAAAGGAAGATGAACTTGAATAGGGAAGTTGGATTGGGTGTTCTCAAGAGGTCCCCTCCAATCTCTAAATGATTCAGTGATTCTGTACAAGAGGCAAGTCAAAAGTGTGCTATAAAGCCAAAAAGAGTAATAAAAACAGAACTAGCAAAGGAGCAAGAGAAGTCAAAGGCTCTTTACTTTAGCCTACAGTTTTCTACAAAACCTCACTCTCCCAGCTTGCACCTTAGATATAAATAACGCATACAAATAAAAAGTGATATAACATTAATTGAAAGGTAAACTTAAGTCTAAAATTTATGACTCACTTCACGCATTACAAGAGCAAGGTATAACACTTTACCTACTCAAAGCCTGAGTTACTGCTTTACAAAGAGAAGCATAAATTCTGTGGTGTTGGAGATGACTTGAATAAATCCTGGAACCACTGAAGTCTATGGGAAGTTTGCCACTGGCTGGCAGAGCTTCACATAATTTACTCTCTAATAAGAGTCATTATACATATATGTTGAAATTCCTCTAGTGCACCTGTAAATATTTTAATGAATTGATTCCTCCCATTTCCCTTCATTTTAAAGTTGTCTTACTAGCATGTGCATCTTTCCTAGTGGAGAGTACACTTGCTGATTTACTCTGTCTTTTCCACAGCCTCAGGAAAGCTCTGGCCTAAGCTGTACAAACTCCTATATCACCACTATAGCAGCATTGCCACCATAATACTGCGTAATTTACTGAACATAACAGAGCATATAGAACTCAGCATCAAAATGAAGCACTATTCAACTGTGTGATACATCTGCATTCTTCCTCATGCCATGGCAATAACACTGCCAAGATTTCTCAGCCACTCAGTGAAGTCAAATGAGCAGAATCAAATGAACATTGGAGACCTCACAAAAAAAATTCTGCAATTCTGATCTATGAAACACAAGTGAGCCCCTAAACGGTGCAGTCAAAAAATCAGGTCTGTATCCCCAGTATGCTGCAGAGTGTGCAGGGATGCTTAAAGCAACACACTCGGCTGCATGCTGCAGACTTGTCCACAGAGCCATTGTGTCTAGTTCTGGGGACAGCTCATGTTCTCTACATGTCCCTACACATTACAACAATAAGATACTGAGCAATATCCAATGACTGCACTGGAATCCACATCAGAAGTTAAATTCTGTTAAAGATGACACCACATGAGCAAGTGTTAGGAAAAGTAGAAAACTGTGACAGATTAGATTCACTCTTGGCAAGATGTGACATGCTTCACCTTTCACCACTGACTGGTCTAAAGAAGGAATTGTGACAGAACTGACTTCCCTCTAATGCAGTTTGAAAATCTCATGCCAGGGGGTAAGGAGTGATGGGAAATATTCCATGCAAGCAAAATAAATAAGCAAACAAATGGACAAAAAAGCCATACAAAATCAAAACATTTAGACAAACTATCTCTATTATAGAACCTAGTTACTGCAAACCTGCTATTTTCAGCATAAAATTTACCATTATGTCAGGAAAATTAATTCTGAGAGCAGAGTACAGTTACAGATCACAGTGTCTATCTGTAACCACTGGTGAATTTGCAATATCTTAGTTCTGACCACTACGTACCTGAGACCATCAATTTGCCTTGGTGTGACATAAGAACTCAGGATAGTGACAGGTTTATTTACTTTCTCTAATTCATATGGCTGAAGAAACATGTTCCAATTTTCAGTACTACTCTGTGTTTCTGAAAGACACCCACCATACCTAGTGTACCATCTAATTAACATGAGGTACAGAACACTTGTGTAATGGGCTGGCACCCATTATGTACAAAGCTGGAAAGGTAATCTCCAGACCAACTGGAGAAAGTAGAGGTTCTATTAGTGATTGTATCTAAAAAATAATTATCACGAGCAAGTTGTGCTTATAAACTATAGACTGCAAGTGATTGACCACAGATATGAACTTTCAGCCAGAGGTGGAAGCTTCACCTGTGTAGCAGCAAATATTTCCAAGAACTTCCTGCTGAGCATAGAAGTAACTTCTGATTGCATTCAGGTCATCTTCCACTGTCTCCTCTCCATTCCTAGGTGGATTGTGTCTATGTGCTGCAGTTGTTAACTGCTCCTGCCTCAGAGCCTACGGAAATAGAAATAAAACTGAGATGGTACTAAAAGGTTGCTAGGAAACAGCCAGGTGATGATGATGATGATGAGGACAGTATCCTGGCCTCTTTTCTTCAGGATATTTCTCTACTGTTTGTCAATCAAGATTGCCTTTGATGATTTGCCAGTTACAGGTGCTGCTAAAGAATTCTGTTAAAAAAAAGATCAGGAAGACTTTTTGTAGCTGTGCTTAGTAAGACAAATGCAAAATTGTCTTTCTGACAAGATTTTGCTGCCTTCCTCAACTGTACATGGAACTACTCTTAAAATTAATTCTGACTGGAGTTGATTCAGAATGCAGTAGATTATTTGACAAGTTATACAGTACTTTTATTACACTTTATATATCTCTTTATAGCACACTCACAATGAATATTTGAGTGTCTTCCAGTAGTGCATTAAGCAATGTGACTAATGCTTGTCACATGTTTATTCTTTCATTCCTCTCCTCAGGGGAAGATGTGTCTACTGTGTAATGTTTTGTTTTACAACATATAATGCTTGTCTGACTGTTTGTCTAAATGTTTATGTTACAGAAGGAAAGGTTAAGAAAATCCAATTTGCACTTGGAAAGGAAGGTAGCACTCAAACTTCTGCCGGTCCTCGCCTCCTGGAGAAGTCAATTTCTCAGTCTCAGACTGGGCCCAGCAAAAGTACTGTTTTCTATTTAATAAGATTTACCACCCTTGCAAAGGTTTCCCTTTGCTAGTAGAACAAAATTGTCAATCACTGTTTTCATTCTGGGACCTCAGTTTAGATACCCTGGGCTCTGGCCACAAAAAGACTCAGAAAAACAGGGCAACGTTGTGTCCAATTCAGTAGCTGATGAGACTGGAAGTAAAACTCTGTAAACTACAGCAACTGCTTGTCAGCTGAAGAGTTTAAAATTCCCCACAGCTCACCATTTTCCTATGAGAAAGGCTCTTCCTGTTCTCACACAACATTGCTGTGACCTGCAAAGGCACTGCAACTGGGAACAATTTTCATCAAAAGTGGAGCTCTGATGGTGTATGCTTTGGGAGTAATGCTTATTTGTGAGGGAAGCTTCTGAATATGAAAAATATAAAGATTAGCAGCATCTAGACCCCCACAGGAAAATCAGATTCCTGGAGAAAACAATAGCTGAGAAGAAAATGAAAGGATTTGTGGTTCTGTTTGTTTTGATGTACTGTTGAAGTAGAAAATTTTTGAAAGACAGTTTACCTTCCCTAAATGATCTTTTTTTTTGCTATTTTTTTTCAATACAAAGTAAAATTATTTAATTATTGATTGATTAATGTAATAAGTCACAAGCCACTAGATTCTCATTTTAAACCTTTGGTCTGCTAAGTTTGTAGTGAGATGCAGGTGATTTTGTTAAAAAAAATAATGTATAAAAGAGATATTCGTTTCAGTTTTATCTTTACTTTACATGTACTCTATAAATACTAGAATTTTGTAATAAAATTTTTACTCCATGCTTTATTGTATTTTTATACTTTAGTTGCATTACTGTCATTACTGTATATTTTATATTTCAGATAATACAGTGTTTCTGAGAGCAGTAGCAATGTCTTTCCCAGTAGCAGGCAATATCTTAAAGGTCCCTTGAAGGTATGGCATGACTTCTGGAGATCAGCTTTGCAGCACTCAAGACCACATACCCAGCCTAGAACATCTGGAACGGCCTTAAGGCTCAGGATTTACATATTGGTGAAAATGAATATAAAGGGTTGGAGAGGTGTTAGAAAATTAAAAAAAAAAAGCCACCTGCTTGCAGCAATGAGTGGATCAGTGTTTCTTTGATACACGTCACTCTTATTTGTCTCCTTTTTCATACAGCAAACAGCTTCTTATGTTTTTTTGTGTTGCAATTTGCAACAATCTTTAAAAAGTAAAGGAGACTAATGGATCAAACCTACTTTTACATGTATTTTCCAAGGAAAAAAAAGTGATGATTGCTCTAAGAGATTAACATTTTTTCTTCTTCTCCCTTTATATTTTAATAGTATTAATTATAGTTTATAAAAACTATATCTGAAATACTTGCTCTTCCAAAAGAATATAAAAATAAATCTTTTATCTACTATACTAGAGAAAAAAATGCATTTTCTTTTTATGTCCTGTGTTTAAAAACATAACATCAATGGGTTATATGTAGTCAGATTAAGATTCTTTTTTGCATTCTTTTACACTATGAAATAGAATTTCATGTTGGAAAATGTATCTCTCTAAGAATGTAGTTTTTGTGATCTCACCAGCTAGTTATAAGTAAATCAAACATGGAAAAGAAATCTGACCCTGATTCCTTCGGTGACAGTGAGTGACCTATCATTTACTACAGTAGGGCAGATGGGTCCTGTGGTTTAAATGATGTTGCTCTGGGCCACAGGATTGAACAGAAGTGTTGAAAAGAGTTTGCTGCAATTTCAATGTTACAGAATTTGCTGCTGAAAAGCAAATTGCAAAGATGGGTACTTCGGAAAAAAATTTAAGAGAAAAATTACACTGTACTCTACCTTTGAAAAAGAAATCTACTGAAAATCTGGAAATCTACTGCTGTTCTTTTCTTACCTGACTGTCCCCTCCTCTGACATTCCTTTATAGAATCATAGAACAGTTTGGGTTGGAAGGCACCTTTAAAGGTCATCTAGTCCAACCTCCCTGCACCAAGCAAGGACACTTTCAACCAAATCAGGTTCCTCAGAGCCCTGTCCAACCTGACCTTGAATGTTTCTAGGGATGGGGCATCAACCACCTCTCTGGGCAACCTGTTCCAGTGTTCCACCACCCTCAGTGTAAAAAAAAAAATAATCCTGATGTCCAGTCTGAATCTATCTCCTATTTTAAAACCATTACCCCTTGTCCTATCACACCAGGCCCTGCTGAACAGTTTCTCCCCATCTTTTCTGTAAGCCCCCTTTAGGTACTGGAAAACATTTAATGAATGAAAATAAGTTTCTTTCTGTTTTCTCCTATTTCTGAGCTGGTTCATATCAGTCATACAAGCATCAATCTCAGAGGAAAATAATCTATCTATACTGGGGTTTATTTTATAACACACACCTTCAAAAGTTTCCGTGTAATAGCAGCTTTTGTAACATCTGTATAACATCTGAGACTGCTTCATTTTCCCTTTCAAGGGACGAGAAAAACTGGAATCGAAGATCACCTAAACCGCCTGGGTTTATTTGTCCATTATCTTTAGGTTTGATCCTTTGCAGAGGAAACCTGCCATCACATTTGCTCCAATTTGAAAAATAATTAATGGTATTTCTTTCCTGTTTATATCAGGCAATATTTGTATCTCGGGAAATAAAAGTCTCCCTGGTAAAGTTCCCCACACATATATTTTGAAATCTGTTAAAGACTTTGATCTCTCCCATTTAGGTAAGATTTATTCAGCCAGGAAAAGGATGTGAAAAGCCTTACTATGATGATATGAAGAGGGTTGGTTATTCTTTGAGAAAAGACAAGAGGCCTAACAAAGACGAGAGTGAGAGGGCTTGTGGTTACTTTTTATAAATGTATCAGAGTAAAAATAGGAGATAAAGGAAATACTTAAACTGAAGGATGATAGACATATTGATAATTTAGTTAATGAATTCCACTAAGTACCTATTATATCCTTAACTCAAACAAGCAAACTTTTACTTTTCTCTTAATTGAGGTTCTAAGCTTTTTCTCAGTTCAGCTAGAAACGGGACTATAACTTTGGACCCGAGTCATGACCTCTTCCTGTAAAAAAGGTCTTGCAAGGACTCAGTCAAATATTGTTAATTAGAATACACTTAGTGTTCTCTTATTTAGTTTATGAATAAAAATTTGCATTATTATTCCTGCATATGTGTCTTATTCTTTTCCTCTACACATTCCTCAAAATTAAAATGAGTCTGTCTTTCTGAAAGAGGCTATGGATATATTCATATCCATATATGGATATATTCATATCTCGTTATTCACTCTGAAATTTAAAATGTATCCACAATCAAGTACTACGAAGGTATTTTTCAAATCAAGTAGACAACCATATACAATGGTTCAGCCATGATAAGCAACAAACATATATGCGCAAACTCCTAGAATGAGATTAACTGTGAAAAACAGTGAAATAAAACAACAGGTGTTCTGTTATTCACAGTTTTCACACATTTTAATAGCAACGCAACTATTTGTGCATACAATTATATTCATGATTGCATGTGGTGACAATTGATGTAACTGAGATGTTAGTGGAACATTTTTTCATCAACCAATAATGTCCCAATTTAAAACCTGCACACAATTATTGTCAAGAGTTAGAATGATGGGGACTAAATCTGCAACTGCTGCTACCTACCTATAAAAAAAAAGTAATAAAAAGTGGTCATCAGCACTGTCACTGTACATGTTGACTGCAACCTAATTTAGTATTTGATCTGCAAATCTCCCACGGTGTGTATGGGCTTCAATTTCAATAAGAAAAGGCATGAACACAATTTTAGATTGCTGGCTAACAGCCAGACATTTCTTTTTTAGATTCAGCTTCATCAAAGCGTTCCTGTCCTTGCATCTTCTTCAAAGTGCTACAGAAAGTGATTTACCCCTGAAGACCAGAAATGGAGACAGACCCGTGGTCACTGCCTCTGAAATCATGTTACCATTATTACCTCTTGTGAGGATGTGCCCAGTCATGAGTGGACTAGGATTCACCAGCATTTCTACTGTGGTATTTTCCTGAATTTGATGACATGGAAAAACTGAAAACAGTAATGACAGATGAAACCAGGTAGTGAATGCGACCACTATCTGAGTGATTAAAGGAAACATGAAAGAGCATGGAAGCTACATGATGTGAAATGGAGAGAGCAAGAACTGACAGATAAGAATGAGAGAGCAGAATTAATTATTTTAATGGGGAAAAATATGGGATGGAAGAAGAAGGTGAATTCCAGGAAGCTAGAACTAAGTAAAGTTAGCGCTACTAAAGTAAATTTCAAAGAGTTGAAATTAGAGTATATGAACCACTTAAGTTTGGTTTGTGTTGGAGATGAAAGAAAATTATGAGAGGAAGTGACCTTGAACTTGAATTTTGAAGAAGAAAAGAAATCTGTTCTGTATGAGCAGTCAACTGAAGTCTATATGCAGAAGACAGCTCAGACAAAGCTTGATCTGTGGAGCTCAAGTCTAAATTTGAAAAAACACAAGAGAAAATAGTGTGAATTATCTAAAAACTATTGTTCATACTGTCCTGCTTTTTTTATTATTACTATTTGTGGAAAAAAAGCAGATGGATGAAGTAACATGTTTTATTTATAACAGTCATTTTTGGGTGTAGGGCCTTGTAAAAGCTATGTAAAGTCAAATGCATTGAAGGATCACTGCTTAGAGCCTGGAATATTGGGAAGCAGAGCAAATATTGAGCTTCTAAATATCACCATTAAGCAGAAAATACATATGCAACTAGATCACCTAAATTTATGTACCAATTACAAGTACTGTTTGCATGCTTAGCTAGCTTTCCTCAAAGGCTTACCCACCTCTTTTTATGCTCCCAATTACACAGACAATTGCTATTATTAGGCAAGCAGTATAGATGTATCTGTCAGAAAATTCAGCTTGCAAAACTTAGAAGGAGAAAAAGATTGTTGGGAAGTGGTAGGCTTTTTACATTCAGTCTCAAACAATATGCTCTGCAGGTTTTGAAGAGTACATATCCTTTCCTATGTCACACACCTGCCATGGGATTTGAGTTCTAAAAATGAAATCTTACTCCATTGAAATCCATGGGAGCTACATCACTTGCTCCTTGTCTCTCCAGCAGCAAAGCAGGACCTTCGGCAACATTCTACTGGAGAGACACTGAAAATTGAGTAATAAATATGCCATTTTTTGTGTCAGCTTTTGTAGATCTCTATGTTATAATTAAACAGAACTATCATTTATAAACTTAAAAATACATGCTAATCACAAAAATTTTGGCAATACAGTACAGAGATATTTATGAGTGGGAATATATCTTGCAACATTTTGTTTAGGATGTGATTGATTTCATTTCCAGTGAATTTGGGATGACTTCTACGAAGTATGGGAAAGGAAAAATTCAGAGCATTTTGGAGAGGATGGCAGTTTGTTAAAGAAAACAGTTTATCTGGTCTTTTTACATTTATTGGATTAACTTGGCAGTTACATTGGTTTATTTGAAGAGCTTCTCTTCAGGAAAAGATGATATACGATAGTGTTTCCATCTGTTCATAGAATCAGCAATTGTAGATGATGCAGATCATCAATTGTAGATGCCATATTCAGCTTATATTGTACTTGGTAGCAAGGGGAGTGTGCTACAATACTACTAAAATAGGCTAACGCAAAAAGTCACTATGTTTTACCTTGAAAAACAGATACAACATACTATGAGCACTTGAAATGCAGCTAAGAAGTGGTAATCAAGGCTGATGCCATATGAAATGTCCACAAGATGGGATGCAGGAAAAGTTAAATTTTACAGCAGTACAGTCAGTGCTTTGACCAGATCTAGTGAATCAATCACAATCAACCACTCCATGTCTCTGGGGAATGATTCTGTCCCATGGAACTTAAAAATATTTCTTCCAAATATGAAAGGCATTTAAAAAAAATGGGGATTTCATTGATATCCCCCAGCTTGTTCAATTCATTTGTGATAGTTTCACACTTTGCTCTTCAGAAAAGAACAATCAAAGTGAGACTTCTCTAAGGGACTGTGTTAGTCTCCTGGTCACTTCCAGTGAAAAAAAAGATACCTATTTGTCAGCAGAAGACAAGACAGGTATCAGCTGTCTTGATCATTTTCCTGTTTATTCTCTTCCCAATGCTAGTTTGACTTTTTCCCTTCTTCACTGCCAAGAGCTTTTCAATCACTTTTCCATGTCATACATTCTTTTGTGCTATAATGTTTCCTACCATATCATGAACTTCATAGTGAAAATATATTTCAATTCAAGAGAAGAAGAAAGCAGCCAAAGGAAGCAGCCTAGGCAGTAACACAACAAATCAAGATAAAGCCTCTTTGACTCTTGTCATGTAGAAAGCCATGGAGGAATAAGAAGTGAGAAGGCTTAGTTGGGAATAGTGAGTTTGGTGTTGTCTATATGTGTGTCTTTCTGTTACTTACCAAATCCTTCCCCTTATAATTCCCTGCTAAATACCTCTCCAGGAATCCAGTCTATTCTTGCTGTAAAAAGCCCTAATCACTAGCAGAGAAATCTCTGCCTCCCTGATGATGTAGACCCAAATTCCCATTTTGGTGCCTATCACCTCTTGAAATGTGTTTTCACCTTCAATCTGGGCATCATACAGGATTTCACAGCTGTGCCAGGCCTGCTTGTGAAAGGGGAAAAATCATATCTTAGAATGAGATAAATACTGCCAGTCGCTTGACAGCCACTTCCGCCTACCCTCACCACAAACCTCCATTCCCAGGAGACACGGTTTACATTAATCATCCTACATTATGCAGCCATCAGTTATAACAATGATGAAAGTTGCGGCCTTTGCAAGGTTGTTATTGACAGGTTTCACTGTGCCTCGGTGATGAATAGCTCTTATTTTTTTGCCTCCCACGCCTGTTTCTAGGCACACAAAACAATGTTTAACCTTCAGGGTATGTAATAGATTCAGCTATGATTCTCTGTTAATTAGACACCGTTAGTATTTATAGGAATGCCCCTTTTTATTGGATTTGAATATCTTTGCTTAAGTATGGTTTATGTAGCAACTATTGAATTTGAGTCCTCTGCAAACTAGCCATAATTCAGTTTCTCTCCTTTCTGCGCTTACACAAAATACTATTAGTGGCTTCTTTAGGTAAACAGAAAAAATATGTAAAATGTATCATTAGCTGGGATATTAAAAAAAATGAAATGTTTTTGTGAAGTAACTAGTTTTGATTATGTCTGCTTTTCCCACACATTCTTCAATCTATTTTCAGCTCTTTTCTCATAGGCACAAGGGACTCTGCACTATAATAGCTTCTTCCCTCTCCTCAAGGGAAATAAAACTGATAACACCCTTTTCTATTAAGCAAGTAGTAAAGCCAGTGTGCTGACAAGATGCTAATTTTTTTAAAGTTTCCTCATTTCCTTTTTCTAATGCTACTTCATTGAGGATAATTGGCCTTGTGTGCATGTGTTTGTAGTTTTAAACCCAGACAGCAACTGTGCTGTCACTTGTTTTCCCAGTTTAAAATATTCACAAATTCATCCATTAATACTTCAAACATTCATTCACATTTTTTCACATAGTATTATTATACACTTAGGTTTTATTAATTTAAAAAGGTTATGCTGCATTAATTCTTCAAAGTAATGCCAAGTCATTCAATTATGTCCGTAAATGTAGCTTTTTCTTGTTTTGGAAGAAAGCCAGTTTCCCACCCTTTGCTTTGTCCCTCACTGTCCCTGTCCACTAATTCCAGTGGTCATGAAAAGAATTTTTCTTTCGTGACTGCTTTAACGTTGAGTGCTCCTCTCTTGTTAAAAAAGTCAAGCATTTCCTCCTAAAAATTAAACCGACATTTTTATTATACTGCCGATTTCGCTGAGGGAGAAGACCTCAGACAAAGAGAGCTTGTATAAGGGAACTATTCACAAGAGGTACTTGGTTTCTTGGGAATGGGAAAAGCTGTACCTAGTGACAACTCAGGGCAGCAAAACAGAACAAAACTGAATGCAGCGCCTCAGATTTCCCAAGCTGAAAGCAAGAGTGACTGGTTACAGGTTCTAGCATTGACCCTTTATAGGTAGGAGATAATGAAGCTGAATATCAAACAATAAAAGAAGGTGGGTCAGGCTACATGATGTGATATTTGCTCTTCTTAGCTTTTAGTGATAAGATCATTTAAAAAGACACTGAAAAAGGAAGACTGAAAAAGTCATAACCACAGAAGAAATATTAAACAGATTGTTCCCTGCTAGTAAGAACATCAGTAAGACTCAAAGTGGGATGAAAAAAATTATGTGTCTTTGCTAATAAGTCAAGACTTAGAAATTACTATTTTGCCTAATTTGGTATTCAAACACAGCCCTCACCCTGAGCTAATTTGGCTGTTCATTTAGGATTAAACAGAAACAATTGTCCACCTGCTATATTTGGCTTTAAATAGAACTAGTGGAAATTATTTTTACTGTTCATTTATTTGTTTGGCCAATATTAGTACTTTAGAGTCAGATGCTGTTGCAAGGAGCCGAAGGACAAAATCTCACAGGGTCAAACACAATCCCTTTTTGGAGATTTCCCTCCCATGCCCCTTTCTTCAGACAGTCTAACATTTTCCAGTTGCTCATGACCAGGACACAAGAATTCAAGAACTACAACTCTTAGTATCAGCTACCTGCTGTCTGATAATGATGATCTCTAAATTGAAGCATAAACAGATTCTAATAGATCTCCTAGACTCTCTAGGGAGGGGACCACCTCTTCCTGTTACTTAACTTTATCTGTGCAATTTAAGTTCTATTTGCTGTTAATGTAATAAAAATCAAACTCATAAACAAAAGTCATAGTTTTTTATGTAATGTAATACTTCAGCAACAGTTTAGCATAGAATCTGAAAATTTGTTTAATTCTCTTAACAGAGACAGTGATGCCTTTGACTATTTTCAGAAGTTTACCAAATTAATTTGGCATTCATTATGTATGACTTCTTTAAATATATTTGAATATACAAGATTTCTTAGATTTTCTGGGACAAGAAATATGTTGAGTCCTCTGATAGGATCCCTGAATTTGGAAGGTTTTTCTAACCCTATGACTAGGCTTCACACACTGCAGATCCCCACAGAAGTCTGGTGTGGAATTTTTAGGTCATCAAACTCTGTACATGCAAAGAAAACAACCTTCATTTTAGCCTTCCATTGGTCCATATCTATAGACATGGAAGATGGCCATCTGACTGGAAATTATACTTAGTCTCATCTCCTGACAGTGCTCACTTCCTTGTTTTCCTAAAGAAGAACAACCTACTTTTAGCATAAAACAAATTCAGTTTTTCCCAATGAAAATAATAAACAAGCAATGCATACGCAGTGAGGTAACCTGTATGGATTCATTGTTTGATATTTGAAATAAGTGTCATCTCATGCATAACTTGGGGGAGCAAGTGAAACTATCCTGTAGGTTATGATCTTCTTCCCAGAAGTGGGAAGGGTGAAGGGAAAGTGAATATCCCTCTTAGAATGAGGTAGCCTGGGTGAATCTGCCATTAAAGACATGGACATGACAACCTTTGCTGCTGGTTACACTAGTTTTCTTTTTTTTTTTTTAAACCAAAGTCTGTCTTAGTCCTTTCAAGTACTTAATATGTGACTACCATCAGAAGGAAGTTTTTGCTAGAATTTGGTGCACATTTGCACTTGCATACTTCAGAAATTGCGCTGTATAAGCTAGGCATGTGGCACCTATTTTTTTTCATAAATAATTTCTCATTAAGAATTTATGCCACCAGATCGATTTTTTAAAATAGATCTACTTTCCTTTCTTACTAATTTTGAAGGCAATTTCTATTTCTCTAACTGGAAATACATTTAGAAATTATTTTGATAATTCAGCCATTGTGTTTTCAATGATTTCTCTGCAGTGGCTTTTGCAATCTTCAATATTTTTTATTCTTTCTCTCTCTTTACGAAGTATAAAACTGTTCTATTTCATTGTTTCTGTCTTTAATTGTCTTCTTTAAGACCATTCTCTGGGTGAACATTCTCGCTCTGTTACATGCTGCCATTATTTCTAGTCAGTAAAAAAAATCTTTTTATCCCTACATCTTAGCACAACATTGAAAGACCATTACATCATTCTCTTTGAATGACAAGTTCACTGTAATTTCTTATTGATAAGAATCTTTAATCATAAAGAGACAAATCCTCTTGGACATAAAGTTGTCATTCACTAACTGAGTTTCAATCTTCTTAAAAAGCAGAGAAACCAAACCAAACCTTAATCAGTGTGGGTTCATAGGGAAATTCTACGTCACTCAGAAAATGGCAGAGCAGGCATGTTCATAATCACTCAATTATAGTAAAAATTTAGAACTCCAGGTTAAACTACATAGCTCTGAAAAACAAAAAGTCATATCTTAAAGTTGTCTTTATTTTTTACAAATGTCGTTCCTTGCAAAAAAAAAAAAAAAAAAAAAAGTGAGCAAAAGCCCCTCACAGAACCTATTCAGGACAGATGAAGAGTAAGAAAACTTCTATTCTTTTAATCACGGAAGCTTGAAGTATTTGCTTTTCTTCTATATCAGCCAATGGAGTTTAAAGGTCTTGGTAAACAGCATGTATGAATAGCAGCACAAAATATCTCAGTTCAGAAGGAACTCCGTAAGAAACTGATTTTTTTAAATGACACTGTTTATATAAATGAGAAAGTTCTAAAGTTAGAGTTAAAAAATGGATTCTTAGACATTAATGCAATAATTTCGCCCAGAAAACAGACGGCTTACATTTAGTATCACAGCAAGAGCTTTTTATACTACCTCCAAAAATATATGCTGAACTGAGTTTAATTACTTTCTTAAATAAATAAAAATGATTGCTGCTGTAAAGAGGTAGTAAGAATCAAAGCCAAAATAAATTTGAAATGCTGATAAAAAATAGATTATGCTGACCATACCAAAGCAATTTACTAAAACTAGCATTAAAGATCTAATTACATACGTGCAAAGATTCACATTATTTAAAATAAATATGTATATTCAGCATAATTCAGTTTCATTTAGCACTCACTACACATTTATAGTAAGAAAAAGCTACTTTTTTTTTTTATCCAATGGACACATTCTGACACAATCATAAAAATAATCTTAATTTTCAAGGACTGAAATTTATTGCTTTTACCAAGACTTCAAGCTGTAGAGAATGGGCTGATGACGATACTATGACTGTAAGACACAGAAATCAAATGACATTGAATGCAACAGTTAAGTTCCCTTAAACATTGTATAACAAAGACGACAAATGCCAATTGTGGAATATTTTGGCAAGAAATTTGGGGATGGGTTTTTTTGTTTTGAGGGAAAAAAAATGCACCTCCTTAATTAGAAAACAGTTTAGAAAGCTTTTTTTTTTTTTTTTTTTCCAACAAGTGTGAACAGTACACGGTTAGGCTTTCTTGGAAGACAGGTGTTATAGGGGCCTTTTCACTCCCTTTGAAAACAGGCATATACAGCAGGGTTGGTTCTGTGGTCCCTGTGAAGAAAGAGATCTATTATCTCAGAACTTTCAAGACTATTTTGGGAGCCTGGCATGGTGTTAGTGAAGGACCGTGAGGTTAAAACTTCCCCCTTCATCTCTGTGGCGAGTTCCTCACTACAGCTCTGCAGCTGATGAGTGTTTGCAGACAAGCTCTGGAGGGCACCCGAAGGAGCTGTGCTGGCTGCTGCTGGCTGCTCTGACCCTGCATCACCCACTTCAAAGCAGCAGGCAGTAGCAAATCCCTAGGACATCAAGGATTGTTCCTTTCTCTGGGTGCTCCAACACACCTGTGATGCTTTTTCCTTCCACAAGGCAATTGAGTCACACAGAGCAATGAGAATGATGCTGTGAAAGTGTTTTCTAGAGGCCTGGCACTTGTTCTACGTGTTTGCAACACTTCCTAAACGGACAACTACTAAACTGAAGTTATGAAATTATGTTAACTGCAAACCACAACTAGCATTCAAGAAGATAAAGTCTTTCAAAATATGTATTGAAACTGAATATTCTCTCAGTTATTCTGAAGTCTGGTCTCCAGCATTAACGTTCCGAATCTTATCCGGCGGCCTCTTTTAAGAATTGGCTCACAAAAGGATGGTAACTCAATGCTCAAAATTCTTCAAGGACTTTCTCAGTCTTGTACCAGAAGTAAAAGGGTGAAATCTATCTACAAATATATATTTACCTGCACAGTCAGTTGATGATCCTTCAATACATATAGTAGGACAAGAGCACAGGGATTCTTGAGTCATGCAGAGGATATACTGTTGTGCTATAAACTAGTTAGGTATCACATTAGATCAATTCAGGTTTTCTATTTTCAAAATCCATTTGCCAAAAGGAAAAAAAAAAAAAAAAGCCTGTGAACCAAACCCCATTTTAATGAGACTGGAATATAAAAAGTAAAAAATTCAAACACACTGCAACTGAAAATTCAATAATCTGAATAAACAGATTATTGTTTTACAATAATTATTACAATAAGTATTACAACAAACCAAAAGTTTTCCTGAAAATATTAGAAAGAAACAAATTCCTCTATTTCATATTGCCATGAAAGCACTTATTTTATAAGTCTTTAGAATAATATGATCTAGAATGTAGTATGGGAATAAAATTCAAAATGGAAATTATTATTGCTTGTGGGTATTATTACCAGGAAAAATATGAAAATATCATTAATTTTTTAAAATATCAAGTACGTAATATATTTGATCTGTTACAGCACAGTGTTGATAATAAATTAAGAATATACAGATGCTTATGCAGTGACAAGTTCCTAAACAAGTAAAAAACACATAAAACTAAAACTCAGATGGAATGCATTGTGATTAATGATAAAATAAATTACTTACTAAACATGAAACATGATAGAAATACCTTTCTTTCCTAAGCAAAACTCGAACAGGTACCTCTCCTGTGAAAGTCGGAAATCATACAAGATATTAAACAATACCTTCTCTGTCCATATGGAGGGCTCAGAGCAAACATTGGCAGTAGATTGCCAAGGACTTGAGTATTTTCCAAGCGACAGTGATAGTCAGAGGAATAATTTCCAGTGAGTGGCATGTGCTCATGTGCAGACCTTTAGCTCTTCATGATACTGATTTAGCTCTCAAAACCACAGTAGAAAAGTGTGCACCTCTAGTATTCTGTCCCTTCCCGCTATTTTTGTTACAGTTGAGTATCTAGTGACTCAGACTCCTTTCTCCCATTATTTTCTTAAATTATAATTTAAACCTCCATCCACTCATGCTTATCAAAACTTTCAGCAACTTCTGCAAAAGCAAAATAGAAAACACAGATGAAAATACTTGACCATCTGGGAACATACAGTAGAATAAGTACGATGAATGAAGCAGCAATATACAAAGAACAGGACTTAATGAGCAAGTAAAATATGCAGAAAATCAAAGGCCTAGTGTAGAGCATTATGTTTGTCAGAAAAAGCAGCTGCTCTGGAAAAGCTGCAGCTCATGGCATCAAACGATAATGAGTCAGCATCACCAACTCCCCATACTCTATCCCGTAACAGAAAGACACACAGACTAACCAAAGATTCAAGTGCAAAGCTTAATTTTAGGTATGAAGCAATAAGATGAGCAGTCAAGAAGAGTACTACTTTGCAAAAGATTGTAATTACAGCATTAGAGATTTCTATGCTGATTACTCATCTTGATTTGTATTCCTACCGGTAAGTAGTCACATTGATGTCAATAGTACTACCTGCCTAAGTATATGATTATCAAAGCATGGGAGGTAAATTAGGATTAAGATTCACCAAGGTTGAGATAGTTCAAGTTATATCTCAAAAAGATAATTTCTTAACAGCTCTCTCATGAAAACTATTCTGTGTAGAAGCGGAGTGGTTTTATTCCTACTGGCCTTGGTTTTTTTTGTCACAAGAAGTAAAACTTCTATAAGCCAAAAAGATGCTTTTATTTCTGCACAACTTCATAGTTCTTGAAAGGGGTGAGAAAAAAAAATACTTGGAAATTTGACAAGTTATATAAAGAGTATGTGTAAAGTAAAAAAGTCTCCTGCCCCATTTTTGAAGTACAAATTCATTTGACTTCACTGAATCCACTCAAAATCATTGTCAGTCTCCAAGCTCCATCTTAACTGCCCCAGTGGTACAGATTGCTCTGTAGAATTTCCAGAAGGGTTCAAAAATAGTAACTTAAGCCATATAGATGTACTCAAAACTTATGTGATTAAAAAAGAATGGTATGCGGATGCTTTTAAAACACACTTAGCTGTTTTGGTTTGGTTTGGTTTGGTTTGGTTTTTTAGTTTTGTTTTGCTACAGGATGTATTTTGAAGCTATCATCTACACTCATGATATCCAGAAACCTAAAATTTGGAAACACATTATCCTACATCATCCTCTGATTACAGATATGATTAACTTTATTAACTTCCACCTGTCCTCATCAGTCCATCAGCTGAAAGTTATAACTTTTGTGATCCAGCAGTTCAATTGCTCACATTAATATATGCTCATATAATTTGCTCATAATAAGTTTCAGGCTAAAACATCTAGTCTAACCTAAATACTTTAAATAGTATCTGTTTGCTAGCAGAACTGAGAAGACAATAATATTTAGTAGGCTTAGCAGCTGGAAAGGATCTTGCACAGAAAGTGTACTGTGTATGTTCCTAGCTTTCTCTTTTTTCCCTGTCTAATGGCATTTGAGATTTTCATGTAATGCTCTAATTTTCTAAGTTGGAGCATTAAGAGAAAAAAATCATAGCACATATCATAAAATAATGAGATTAGGTATCACCAGCTCATTCATGTGCTCATAAACAGTAAGGAAATTACACAGTGAATTTGTAAGAGTAAAGTGAGTGTAAAGATATTGCTGCTATAAACCCAATTTTAGTTCCTCTTTTTTGTATGTCTTGTTACACTTAACCCAAAAGACCAGTAAGGCACTTGTGCATATACGAAAGAATTAAAGCCAACTTTCTGCTTCAAGAAGACAGAGATGAATCTCAAACCACCTGTCTCCATGCTCTTCTCTTGGAGCAAAAGCAAGTTAGGAAAGTAGAAAAAGTTCAAATGCTCCTGCTGTTCTGACAGTTCATGGGAAGGGCACTGGTGATTCCCTCTCAGCAGGTCAGCTCCCAACTCATCTCTGCTGAGGAGAACAGTGATAAAATTAGTTGACTCCTAAGTATAATTGGTTTAGGATTTCCTTACACATAGATTTTAATAATTTCACAAACTAGGAGGACTTTTAGGTGAAACAACATAGAACAATCCTTGCAAAAAAGAGTAGTGAACCAAAATGGGGAACAATCTCCATTCCAATGTTAGAGACATTTCCTTTGGTAAAGAGAAATTTAATTCTATCCAGCCAAAATATTTCTTCTTACAAAACAGTATGTGGCACTAATATTTCAGGTTCTAATTTAAATGACATCCATTCAGCTGGCAAAACGTTAATAAATGCACAGAAAGTCAAGCTTTCAGAGAAGACTGCAGTTTTATCCTCCATAGCCCTGCAGTTCTAAAAAGAAGTATTGAAATGTCATGAACAGCTTCAGAAAATCTTCTTTGGAACAGTTCTGTAAGCATTTATTGACAAATTTAGGTTGTGTATCCTTTCGTTTTAGCCATAATTAATGGTATGCACCCATCTATTAGCATTCAGTTTGTATTCATTCACAGAAATTAATGAAAGGACTTTTCTGTAATTAAATTAAATTGCATTACTACTACTCCTCCTCCAGAAATGAGTATCAGGATGTTCTCACTTGTTCCCTGATTGGCATGTTCCTTAATATAGCTGTACATACATATAGAAATGACAGGACAAAACGAACAATTGTACCGCCTCTCAGGAGAGCACATATTCTGTAACAGAAAATGGCTCGTACAAAATGTCTCTAAGCTTGCTGAATTTTTTGTGATGATTTCCTCAGAACCAAGTAAGAAACCAGAAAAAAAAAGTGGTAAACGGGAAGAACTTTGCTAGATATATAGACTATTCTACTGGTCTACTTGCTATAAGCAAATTTCATATGAATTGAGGTATTGTGCCAGTGAATTAAGCTGATTTCAGCAGCATTTCTTAACTCAATGTGCAGTGCTGCATGAACACAGTTGTGCTGCTCCTAGTCCCACAATGGCTTCTGTGCTGCCAGCTCAAATATCTCTGCACCATACTCCTCTACTTTCCCAACTGCAGGGGCAGCACAGCAAGATCAGCTGGCTCCTTTCGTGCTCTCTACACATTGCCCGAGTCAAACACAGGTGATGATACTGGAAACTGAAAGTCCTATACAAAAATATAGTCCTAAAGAATACAATAATATTTTAAAAAAAAGTTAGACACACTTTCCATGGCACTCACTGGAGCTCCTTTATAGTCTCTCTCCCATATAGAAGGAGGAACTTACACAGTGAAATTCATCCCATTCAAAGAGAGAAGTCCAGAAAGTGTAATGAATTGCTCTTAGAAGATGTCTTTCTCTCTCCTAACTACAGGGGAAGTCTCGAGTGTTTGCATATTTTTTGCTGGCTAAAGTTAGGTGAGAGGAAAGCCACCCACGAGTAAATTTTGAACCTCTCCAGGCCCATAACCTTGGGTCGGTTGTAGTATTGCAAGTAGGATCATGACCCTGAGTGATAAAATATAGCCAAAGAAGATGGGAAAATACAGAAGAAGAGAGGTGAAGGTGCAGATTATTAGTGACAAAAAAAAAGAAAAGATAAAGAACCACAAAAAATAAAATATATGGCTATGTATGTACTTAAAACTAGAATTTCAGGTGGCTTCACACTGAAGGGTAGGTTGTCTTTTAAATTAGTTAAATACTTCACAGTGAGAGGTATATCTCCAGCTTCACTCTCTGCCTTTAAAAAAAAACTCAGGGATTTTGAAATGCAAACATTTGAAGCTGGCTTTCCCAGGTGTATTAATGTGTAATTTATCAGTAGCTGAGGATTTGACTCTAACATGAAACAATGACCATTATGGCATATCTATGTTTGAGAAAGAAAAGTTAGCCTTTCCAGAACTCAGAAGGAGACACAAACTCAAAAATAATTTGTAAAATTAAGATATTGTGGAACAGATATATTCTAGTCACTGGACTGTCAGTCTAGGAAGAATCCACGTCAAAATTGGTCTATCAAAGAACTGCAGGCTAATAATCCGAAAGAAGTTATACATGCAACTATGAAACTACACATTATAATTAGAAAAATAACCTTTTCCAACTCATTACAATTTAGATTTTTTTTTTTTGCATGATAAAAACTTCTCTGGGTTGGAGGAGGTCATAAAATGTTAATAGGGAAAGACAGTCTACTGACCGTCTACCACTAGTAGATTTGCAGCCATTGACAAAATAATTATCTGGGAAATTCTAATGCTCTTGTGAACTCACTCCTGCTTCAGAAAGATTTCAATCAAAATAGGGAGTAATAAATGTCAATGGTTTATTCTCTTCCATTATCCACACCAGAGAAGACTTACCACAAACATTAGGGCTCTCACTGAAATCATATCTATGATTTGATAATGGCTCAAGCAGCATTAGGAAGTATGAATGTCTAATTCAGCTTGAATAAATCAGATGTTTAAGCACTTCAGCAAGGCTTTTTTTAGTGCTACAGAAACCTATGGAAGGGTTTGCTTTATAAAATAAAGTGTAAAAGCTAGATTAGATTGAGTTATCAAGTTAGTACACAGTTGCTTTCAAGGATGTAGGAGCAAACATGACAAAAGTCTCTGCCATGAGACTTAAAAAGCTTGAACAGGAAGAGAAACAAAGGATGGATAAAGTAAAGATCTTTTTTTTGAGTAAATAGTCTGTCAAAAATGAGTATCTATGGGAAAGTGATAGATATTTACTTTTGTCCGAAGCATAATTCCCTGAACTAAGACATTCTTCTGCTCCCTTGGATATCAACTTATTTTATGCCTTTGCCACAGACTTGAATATCTTCTAACAACAAATGGAGACAAAGTGGTGAAGCAGTGGGGGAAAGCTGTATTATTGCTGACTCACCTTCTCTATCATGTGAAAGGAGAGAGAACTTCGGTTTCCCAAACTAGCTACTAGGCACTTTATATAAAACATTAAATTCATTGAAAGTTTCTGTTATTAGTACTTCTCCATATTTCCAAAGGCTCCTAAGTGTTTAACACCCTAGAATGAAGTATAAAGATAAAGCCCGCCAAGGGATTTAGTTGCACTTTGGACAATGTTAAGCCCAGCATTCAGACTCCGCTAACACTTTCCAGCCCTCACACCACTGCAGCCCAGTACGTCCAAGCTCGTGGTGCTCACTTGCCAGGTCCCTGAAGCCCTGGCTCTACCAAGGTTCTCAGACCACAAACCAGCTCGCAAGAGGCAGAAGTCTCACCTCATAAAGAGCACCTGTATGTTTTCTGAGAACGTGCTTGCCAGAGCAGACATCACATGGACAAAAAAAAAAAAAGGTGGAGCGGGGGGGTGGGAAGGCAGGAAGCAAGACTTTCTGAAACTGGAGTAAATGAAGTTCTCTCCTAGGAGACAGATAACCCCGCTTCATCTGATCTGTTGGGACTGTCTGCCTCCCAGGAAGTTACCATTAACCAGAAAGTACTTGTCATTTGGCAAGACAACATTTTCACTTTCCTCTTTTGGAACTGTTCTGTTTGCTTTTAAATATTTATTCAGCCAAATAGCAAGCAATTGACTCCACAGTCCAATGTTAGTCCACTCTTCTGTGAGGAAAGGGGGTCAGGTTTAAGTTCCTCCTTCATTAGCTATTTAATCAATTATCCAAATTGGCAAAGTTTCAAGAGGAGAAAGTCACTCACTTCATCCCAAAATAACCATTCAGTCAGAAGTTAGGGCACGTTTCTGACCTGAAAGTGCCTGAGTGAATTTTTTTCTCAAACTCAGAAGTGCGGGCATATTTTTAAAAGCTCATCCACCTAAATGGTAAGTGCTCTAATTACTGGATATTTGGGCATCAGTGAGCAGCATATTCTAATTATTTTGGAGAACAAGGAGGTCTAGCTTCAATGCTTACTTTCAGTGCTGAAACTAGATGCCTTTAAGGTGTAGGCTGTACATGTATTACTGTCCCACCATATTTCCTTGAAGCTCTCCCTCCTTCTGCTTGCTGTTTTTTCTGAATCCCACTCTTAATCATCTATCACCTATGCTTTGCATGGGAAGTCTAACTCAGTGTAGAGAACAAGTCTTTATAAATGAAGTGCCTGTCAGTTAGACATTGCAATGCTTGATGGTTCCATACAAAAAGGCAGAACAATTAATTACTTCACTTTAGATGTCTTGTCCCCACACTAGAGGAAGCATCCATTTTTAAGTGTTTATGAGATGGACACCATCCCCCAGGAAGGTAAGTAATACAAACTGGGTGGTGGGCAACCTGCACACAGAGCAGAGTGCCATGTAACGTCACAACAGTGAACAGGCAGTTTGATACAAAGGGGGATGCGAATCACAAAGTCTCTTTTAAATGTCACCCAGCCAGAAGCAAAACACCCTGCTCAGGATTTGCAGGATGTGCATCTACCTGTTCAGGCTTCAGATCTTGTAGCAAATTAGACTTTTCTCTTTTTTTTTTTTTTTAAGAAACAGGATGGAAGATGAAAATAAATAGAATAAAACTTTTATTTTAAAATAGAAAGAAAAGAGATGTGCTGGTGCTCCCCTAATAACACTGTGATTAGATTTGTTGTCCAAAAAAAATGTTGGCAGTCTGCGTTCAGTTCTGATGATTCCCTGCTCTGTCTGTGGAACTGCAACCTGCTACTGTCCTGGCATAAAATATTGGCCATGTCACCACATGGTCAGAATGGGGGAATTAAATATTTACTTGCCCACACGAAAGAAGTGACTCTAGTCTAGTGCCTGATGGAGCTTCCCAAGGAATGGGTACTTGGTTGCAGTATTTAGTCAATGAAAGATTTACACAGTCCTTGAACTTGTTCAGTCTTCAGAAGACTTAAGGTTCCTCTGGGGACATCCACAAATAAAAATTTTAAGACTGAATACTGAGTCAGGAATGGCCAGCTCCAGGGCATGGTGGTGTGGAGTTTGCTATTCAGAGCCTGGGAGACTGCACTGCCATATGACTGGGAGAAGTAGTGTGAGTTTGCAGTGAATCCCAGTTATTATATATCAGTTTGGTTTGCAAAGCAGTCTTGGTGTGCATGGATTAGATTTCATTTGAAGCAAAGTAAATTGGAAGCTCTGTTTACAGTTTGTACCAAATGTACTATCACCTGCAGTGGGGACAGAAGGATCTGAACTAATTAGTCCTTTGAACAGCCTCAGACTACATGCAAGGTAATAACATTTGGTTCAAAACAACAAACTAAACCTAGTCCATGGCAAAACATATTGACCACATGTCTTAAATATGACGACCTCAGTGCCAGCTGCTCTGATCTACCGGTCTGGTCCTATTGTGCTGAATTACTTCCTAATACAGACAAATACACCCAAGTCACATTTCTGCTTCCTAAAACCCTTAATGTGCTTAGCTGTAAGTCTCTGTGTGGATTTTGCAATCATCACAGATAATTGTTAGAGAAAACTTAAAATTCCTTCTTTTTTTCCCTGAGGCAAATAAAATAGCTTTTCCGTAATCAAGTAAGAAATGACAATTTGGGAAATGATGTAAAGGAAAAGATGAGAATTAAGAACTGAAATAAAACTAATCTGAGGAATAAAAGAAACAGAGTTGGGAAGAAAGTGTCACAGAAGTTAAGGAAAGATCAGTAATGACTAAGAGGAAAGGGACTAGAAGGGAAAATAGGTGGCAATGAAGCAGGAGGAAAATACTATTTTGAAGCAATAATTTGTAGAAAGCTTAAAAAAATATACATACCAGTAGATAGCATAGTTTACTATCTAGACTGAACAGTCATTATTTTTGCAAGTCTATACCAGCCTTTTCTCATTGCTGCTGAAATAGCCTGTGATTATCACATATTACCTTCCCTTCATGGCATCAAAAGTCTTCTCCGTATTTTGGGGAAAATCTGTGCTAAAACAATTTCGTACTGTAGGAGGAGGCATGGCTGGAGCTGGGGACTGGGAATCTAGTGCCTCGGCTTCCATATCTAGCTGTGTGTCTCTGACCTTCAGAGAGGCATAATTCTGGAGTCATTTCTTCTACTTACCTGAAAACTACACATAATCCATAACCATTACACAGCATTAAGCACTTACAAAAATGGGGCACAAACATCAAAATTACTTATTCTATAACAACCCAGTGAAAGGAACAAATATTATCTGCATAGTAATGCTCGCAGAAAGAATTATAAATCAGGCCAATCCAACAAAGTTCAGGAAAAGAGACAAACTCATAAATATACCACAGGAAATTGCTCGGGAGGAGGGGGTTGGAGATAAAAGTAAAAAGCTGATTTTCAGGGAGGAGGATTTTAACCAGGTACGGTGCTGGAGGAGCTCAGCTGCTACTGTGGACCAGGAGGAATGGGAGTATATATGTATGCGTGTGTGTGTGTGTGTGTATATATATTTATATTCCTATATAAGTTTATATACATATACATTTTTAAAAAGTATATGGTTAAGACACAGTGATTCTGTTGAGCATGTTAGACTATTGCTTTTATATACCTTAACATAGAAAGCTGCAGGTTTTTCTGGTGACACCCAATGGAATATCATATTCTTTCCTGTAGATCTAGAGCTGTATGAATTTTTTTTCAGTTTTTAGAATAGAAAACTGGCAAAATTGTAAAATTTCCTGTGAACAAAACTGTATTTTCATAAGGCTGAGTGCTTCATTACTAACTACACAACAGACACATATAATTTTTTTCTCTGTGTATCTTAGGTGCTAAGGAAAACAGAATTTGTTCCTCAGCAAAGAACACTGTGCATAATACAGTCACAAAATCACTATTTGAGAAAGTGAGTTGTCTCCACAGCTAGTCTGTTTTGCCTCATAACAAGACTGAGAGAAATGTGGTGATGTGAAAGCTAATTAAATTTAGGCTCATTTGAAAGTGTCAAGATGATGTGGGATGAAGCAACCTATTTTAATAACAGGTAGTCTCCCAGTTTCGAGTTGTACTTCCAAGACTGGCATTTGCCTCCACATTTTATAGTAATATCTTATAAATGTGAAAAAAATGGTGACTGCTGATACCTTCTTTGATTATCTGCTGCTGTAGTCACAGGTTTTGGTCAAGTGCTTCTTTTTCCTTTTAGTGAATTGAGTTGAATCATTCATACTGTAGTTTACACATACACACACATATGAACCACTTTCCTGTCTATTTAATTGACTGCATGACATTAAATTACTCCCAGCTTTATGCTGGATGCTATCAACTGGGTAAAAATTCCCAGCCCGAGTTTCATAACAGCGCTGCTGTGTTTCGCTCCAAGGTGCAATCAGTTTTTAATTCCTTCCCACTGACTACTGGTACCACTTGTCATGCAAGGCTTAAAGCCTTCTCTCTGGAAAGATCTAAAAAATAGATGTAATTATTGTTGTTAACGTTTCTATTGGTTATGATTGCTTTGACAATATGAATGCTCTCTGCTGCATGCACTTGCCTGTCGCAGGATACCTAAGTAAGGAAGACTCTTCATCTCAATGAGACCTTAAGGAAACGCACTGTATCTAGCTATGTGCATTCTAACTGTTGAAATATTTTAAATGTTATTTTGAAATCTTGTTGCTTTTTCCTTAAATATTCTTTATTTAGAATCTTAAATATTATCTGCTTGCTGCAAGCAGGAACATGGACCAGTGCTAGACGTCCAGCAGGTCAGGAAAGCCTGTACAGAGCATCCAGGCTTGGTGGGGTCAAATAATGGCTAATTTTGGCTATGTCCCCCAGGAAGATTTGCTGGGGAGGCAGCTGGTCATTTCTTTGCTCCCCACATGTACTGCGCAGCAAAGGTGGCAGCTGTAGAGCAGGCACAGAGATTGCCCAGCAAATGAAGTTTGATTCCTTTCCTGAGCTCCTCCCTTGCTACTCTAATATCAGTCTTAATATTTAATGTAGCACATCAGCTGTCTTTTAGCGTAGCTGGTTGAGGTGAATGTTTTTTGGGGCAAGCACTCTCGCTTAAAACTCTTCTAATTATTGCAAGTTCTAGAATTAGCAAGTTTGTTATACTCCAAAATGGTATGTGTTGGATTTTATTGCATTTTCTTTCTCCGTTCAGCTAAATTCTTTTTAAAGTCTGGTAGTTGCAAGAAACTAATCAGCATGTGTCAGAGCAAGCTTACTTTGTTGTACTTAAACATTGGCCTTTAAACTAGGGGTATTTAGAACTGCTTTATAACAGTCTTAAGCAATTAGTTTGTAAAAATCTTGTTTGCCAACTTAAATAAATCATAAAGCTGATGTAGCCTAGGTTGAGAGCGTTAGCTGTTTAGCTGAAAAATTTTATTCCAAACATAACAATACAGGCAATAACAATAACTTCATCACTTTTAATAGAATCGTAGAATCATAGAATGGTTAGAGTTGGAAGGGACTTTCAAAGGTCATCTAGTCCAACCCCCCTGCAAGGAGCAGGGACATCCCCGACTAGATCAGGTTGCTCAGAGCCTCATCCAGCCTGGCCTTGAATGTTTCCAGGGATGGGGCATCCACCACCTCTCTGGGTAACCTGTTCCAGTGTTCTACAACCCTCATTGTAAAAATTTTTTTCCTAATTTCCAATCTAAATCTACCCCCCACTATTTTAAAACCATTACTCCTTTTCCTATTGCAACAGGCCCTACTGAACAGCCTCTCCCCATCTTTCTTGTAGGCCCCCTTGAGGTACTGGAAGACCGCTATAAGGTCTCCCTGAAGTCTTCTCTTCTCCAGGCTGAACAGCCCCAACTCTCTCAGCCTGTCCTCATAGGAAAGGTGCTCCAGCCCCCTTATCATCTTCGTGGCCCTCCTCTGGACCTTCTCTAACTTGTCCATGTCCTTCTTGTGTTGGGGGCTCCAGAACTGGACACAGTACTCCAGGTGGGGTCTCACCAGAGCACAGTAGAGGGAGAGAATCACCTCCCTTGACCTGCTGGCCACGCTCCTCTTGATGCAGCCCAGGATGCGGTTGGCCTTCTGGGTCCCAAGAGCACATTGCTGGCTCATGTTGAGCTTCTCATCCACCAGCACTCCCAAGTCCTTCTCCTCCATATTCAGCAGTAGTTACCATAAAATACTACCCATTTCAAATTCTTAATTTCCAAAGTTTATGATTTTCCATTTTTTCAAATTATATTACAAATTTTGTACTATTGACCCATACCAATATGGGTCATATCCCTTAGACATAAGGAAGAAATATTTTACAATGAGAGTGGTGAAACACTGGAACAGGTTGCTGGGAGAAGTGGTAGATGCCCCATTCAAGGCCAGGTTGGACAGGGCTCTGAGCAACCTGATCTAGTTGGAGATGTCCCTGCTCCTTGTAGGGGGATTGGACTAAATGACCTTTAAAGGTCCCTTCCAACCTTAACTATTCTATGATTCTGTGATTCTAATGACACTTATAATTTCAAAGCAGGAATTATTTATATTGAAAAATAATTTTGATGGAGAATTCCAAATCAAGATACACCATCAGTTCTACCCTCTCCCTCTAAGCCAAGACTTCTACTGCTTTGGCGAAGAATAACAAGGACTTAAATTGATAAAGTCAGATGAGTAACCTGATATACACAATTAGCCAATTTGTTGGAAAACATACATTCCTAAAGCTCTACATCTACACAAATGGTTTCAGGATCGATGCCTTCATTCAGCATAATCGTAACTTTAAAGACAGTCTTTCTTCTCCTGTAGTTTAAGCCACTGAAGAAACTTCACTGAAATCCTATTCTGTTGGAATCTGCAGTTCCACTGAAATCACAATGCTCCATGAAATTGAACTAATTTTGCTGAAGTCTCGGTTTGAAAGAACAACCTCAAAAAAAAAAAAAAAACCCAAAACTAAATTGTTTCTAATGTGTTAGGACATGTATTACGCTATCTACCATTTCAGTCTATCCAAAGCAATGTAAGGAAGAAACTATTTTTTGAGGATTTCTAAATTTGTATGTTTAATTTCAAAAGGAGACATTTGTAATTTCAAACATCTCTGAAATTTCACCCTGGTAAGTAGAGAAAACTGGTTTTGTTGCTTTATGAGCCTGCTTCACCCTATGATGTCTGGCATGGTCTACTTGCCACCTGCATCCATCTGTCCTTGGTTAGTAATCTGCTGTGGGTACTGCTGTTGGTACCTGACTTCCTAAGATGTGGTGACTCATCTCAAGAAAGTCTTTGAGGTAAGGTACATACAGGGAGGTAATGCTGCTTAATTATTTAGAAGCTATTTAAAAATATTTTGAACTCCTACCCAGTGTCTCCATCTGGGGTGAAAAAAAATGCATGAAACTGTGGGGAAATGTAAAGACAAAAATGTAAACAAGATGCTTAATGATTACTTTATTGTAAGTATGGGCAGTTTTCAATCGGAGTAGTTTAAATCGTAGTTGAAATCATTAAGAAAGATACCATGTATTAAATGACTCTATTTAATCGTGGACTATATTTATGCTTTTTAGTTGTTTTCTTAAGGAATATTTGAGCATCACTCACTCTTAACCAGTAAAGCACACTAATCAACAGTCAAATATAAGCATTTTACAAAATTTGATACCATTTTTTTCTAATCACAAAGAAGTCTGAATCTGTCATTTGTTCAGATTTTTAATTTATGCATTTTAATATGTAAAATGATGATTAATGTTATAATGTTAGCTAGATGCTTTGGGATGGAAGTTGATATACAAGTAAAGTCCAGAACATATTTTCTAGGATTGTTTCATTAGGTAAATGAAACATAATAAAGGTGCTAGGTAAATACAAAATTTTAAAAATACATTCTGTATTTAAAAAAAAAAAACAACACACTCATTTCCTTAATGAAAAAAATATTTTTGAAGGAAGTATAAATTTCACACTACTATGTCCTTCCAAGTTTAAACCCTATAGATCTCTGTATCTTGCTTCAACTCTAACACTGAAATGGGAAAACAAGCTTTCCTGCCGTTTCAGTTCTAACACGTTTTCTCAGTTTGAAACTGCTTTAGTTGCTGTCCTGGATAAACTAAAAGGAAGACGACATGTACAGAAAAGAAAAGAGATCTTTCAACAGCTGGATTCTCATTGAAATATTAATTTTCAGTGTTCAGCTGGCAACTTCTCTTAGTTCAGTAGCATTACTTACAATAATATTAAGTTGATTTTTTTTTTTACAAAAGAGTAGTAGGTTTACTTTATTAAAAAATAAGCCATTATCCATAAAAATACACTATAAATAATCAATTTTTATTTTCTATTTCATTTTTTTTTCTGACATTTTCTGCTGCTGGGTGACAGACATTATGGGGGAGAAACCACTGACAACATTAGTATTGGGATGTTTTAATTTAGCCAGGTATGGGAGTGCATAGTTAAGTCATTGTCCACTGTCATATGAAAAATGTAGCATTATGTGATAATGAAATATGAACAAGTATGAGGCTGTTTGCTCATGGATTATCCATATTTTCCAGAACCAAATATCTGACAACATGGAATTAACAGTCTCTCTACAAAACTGAAAAAAAAAAGTGTGAAACCTTTTTTTTTAAAACAAAAATAAAAAAATATTTTTGTGTTTTAAATTCATTTCTCTCTGCTCTGGTTTGTGAAACACAAACACGTATTTCCAGTAAGATATCCTTGAAGAACTGAATGTCTCAGGGGGCTGGTAATCACATTTTTGGAGCCTTTCACCTCTAGTTCACTGATTCAAATACAGCCAACATGCAGTAGTGATGGAAAATCATTGCTATTTGAAAGCTGGTTTGTGGCCTGTGTGAAATGAACTGGTTATTTCACTCCATTTCTTAGATCTTGAAAATGCACTCAGCTCTTTCCGAACCACCGGCGCTAAGAATACTGAGGTCCTCGCAGGATCCAGCCAGGTCCCTGTGGAGCCACAACCAGGGCTGGATCCTGCGAAGATGGCAGAGGCTGAGGCTGATAAATAAAACCTCATTCCAGACAAATTTCCTCAGTACTCTGAGCACTTGGAGCAAAGAGATCTTTACCCACCTGGAAGATCTCGGTGGGCAAACATTTTCTCCATGTCAAGTACTCAGCCAAGCCAGGCTGAAATGACAGTGCAGTGTCAGGTCACCGCAATGCACTGCTGCTTTCTATGCTCCACAAATGCTGGGTAAAAATCGAGTTTCATATTCTATTTCTGTCAATCTGGTATTTTCATTAGTGTTCAATATATTTAATATAGCCACATCCAGGCCTGCATCAAAAGAAGCATGGCCAGCTGGTCGAGGGAAGTGATTCTGCCCCTCTGCTCCGCTCTCGTGAGACACTACCTGCAGTACTGTGTCCAGTTCTGGAGCCCCCAACACAAGAAGGACATGGACCTGTTGGAGAAGGTCCAGAGGAGGGCCACGAAGATGATCAAGGGGCTGGAGCCCCTATGAGGACAGGCTGAGAGAGTTAGGGCTGTTCAGCCTGGAGAAGAGGAGGCTCTGGGAAGACCTTATAGCGGTCTTCCAGTACCTGAAAGGGGCCTCCAAGAAAGACAGGGAGAGACTCTTCAGCTGGGTGTGTTGTGACAGGACTAGGGATAATGGTTTTAAAATAGAGGGGGGTAGATTTAGATTAGATATTAGGAAAAAGATTTTTACAATGAGGGTGGTAGAACACTGGCACAGGTTGCCCAGAGAAGTGGTGGATGCCCCATCCCTGGAAACACTCAAGGCCAGGTTGGACATGGCTCTGAGCAACCTGATCTGGCTGGAGATGTCCCTGCTTCTTGCAGGGGGTTGTACTAGGTGACCTTTGAAGGTCCCTTCCGACTCTAACCATTCTATGATTCTATGATCATTTAGGAGGAAGAACAGCAGAAAGACACCACAGAAATGACTATGTTTTTTGAGGGTGGAAGTGCATTAGTCTCTCTTTTTTTTTTTTTTTTTTATGCAGGGGTACACACCTAGTTAGGAACAGTTAATAAATTGTCTTTTGTCAAGATCACACCTACTGTATTCAAGAAAACCTATCTGAGAATAATTTTTTTCTTTAGCTACGAATTAACTCAGTTCTATGTTTCCCAGTGAAGGCTTTAAATTGTCTCCTTTATGATTTCATCTCCTTTACGTTAGGGGCTTTTCTTCACAAGAGGTATATCTCTTTTTAAGAAAATATACTCATCATTTATTTCTGAACATTTAATATGTTGTATTAGGAACTTTCTCAGAGGAAAAAAAGAAAAGTCCATCTTCATTAACAACTAAATATAAAGTGGGGAAATTAAAACATTTGGATGTCATGTCAGCTATATACATTGTCTTCTATGATGTCACATTTGATTTTCTTTTTTTTTTATGACTTTGACAGCATCATATTAAAAATTTGATTGCATAATGACAGTACAGCTTTTGAATTATTCAGCTTATGAGTGCACTCTTACAGGAAGCCTATTTTGTATATCTTGCCATTTCTGCAAAACTGACATTTAAAAAAATGTAAAAGGAAAGGGAAAATGATTGCTAATAACTAATTAATAACTCAAGCTTGGCAAAGGTAACTTCATTTTAATAGAATATCACACAAATTAAAACCAGATTAAATATAACAAGCAATGTATTTTAAAAGTCACTTGAAACATAATTCTTAGGGTGACATTTTGGCCACAGTGAAATCGATGGCAAGATGCCAGTTCAGTTTTGGTGGAGCCAGAATTTCCTTTTAACCAAAGAAAACTCATACTTTTCCAATCTGGTTTTAGTAACTATCTGTCAGAATTCTTATGATATTTAATTAAATTGACTTTACCCATCCATTCTCTTAGAACACGCTCCAGCTATTAATGTTTACTCAAGTCAATGGGGCTTTTTCCATTCAACTCCCATAAGAGAGTCAGACCCTTAAGTTACCTCTTGGGTAATTTTCACAATAGTCCTTCAGGTTTTATACTGTATATTTTCTTATGATGACTGGGTTCTGCTAGCTTTCTTTTTTTTTGTTCCATTTTACCTCTGTTTAATTTAAATAAGTGCAATCTGTTGGCTCATTTGTATCACATAACTTCAGCTGTGACTCTTTTCAGAGTGACCAAATTTATCTTTTCTTCATTGTAACTTAATATTATTTTTAAATCATTAAGGATATTTTAAAATCACTAAAGTTGGAAACATCTGCTATCCAGCTTGGCTAAATTCTGCTAGTCCTATCACATCAAAACCACAAAACAAATAATGCTAATTTAAGAAACATGCGAGTCCCACCACCTAAAATGAAATTTTAGTGGTATCAGGTAAGAAAATATAATTGGAAGTCAAACACTTTTTTTCTGTAAACATCACTATTATTTAACTAGTCAGTCCCAATAAAATTGCCCCTAGCTATATATACATTATTCTTCCTCACAAGAATTATTTCAGCTGAGCTGTCTAAGCAGGTAAGAACTATAGGCTTGAGTACAGCTCGGAAGGGTAAAGAGTGGAATATTCCATGCGAGACACGAAATAAATCCTTCCAGCTACAGCAATGGGGAAAAATACAAATTATCTTTTCACGTCCTGGTTCCTCAAAAATGGTTAGCAGAGATGTCTTTGATTCTGCTTACAGCAGTGCCTGGGGAGAATCTCATACTGGGATCAGAATCATGACCACAGTTATACTAAGAAATGTGCTTGTATTCCCTCAGAAATATCTGAGGTTTATTTAAGAGTTTATTTTGTTGTTAAATATATTTTTTGCTGTTCTTCATCTCTCTTCCAACATCCTCTATTCCAATTCGAATATGACAAGAGTGCCTGTTTTCATTATAAGCCATGAAAATTAGTTACGGATGACTTACACTACATTATTTTAGTTCACCTACTTAACCTGAATCTAGTCTGTTTCAACACATGAATCATCCTGGGACAGCATTTTTTTCATTCTTAAACGAACAGTTACACACTTGTGTTGCTTTCCTACCGATAAGCCAAATTTATTTCAAAATGTACAATAGGAAACAAAATATCACAATTCAATAACATTTCATCTTGCAATATGAATCTCAGTCTGCAAATATTCTGCCAGAAATAAAAATGTGGGAGCTTCCAGGACAAAATCCTTCTCTCCTTATCATTTACTGCTCAACCTCTACTCAAGCAAACTCCAGTTGAAGACAAGAAATGGTACCTATACAAATGCACAGTAAAAATTGCAAAAAAATATAGCACTCTACCAATTTCATGTGTTTTTAACATACATCTGCATCAAAGGCTTCACAGTTCAAACACTGTTTATAAAACCCACGACTGACTAAAGCGAAATCAGAATCAGAGTGTTTCCCTTACAACTGTTTGTGGTTTGACTGAGAACAGGCTGACCATTATAGGTGTCAGAGAAACTTATTTCCATAATAACCTTTAAATCCTATTGTTTCAGACTGCCACCAGCCGTGGCAGTTAAGATGTGATGAAACCTTTCTGATGAGTCTCATATGGATTCCTCCCTGTATCACAAGAAGAAAACTGATTACCCTGTAAATTGTACAGAAAAGCTAAATCTACAGAATTACAAGCTCTCCTTTCCCACAAAGGTTGTGCATTACTTGTAGGTAAAGCTGCTTCAATCACTTTACTCAGTGTAACGCAGGACTAAGCAGTCCTCTGTGAGAAAGAATACTAGGAAAAAGTATAAGTGAAACACATGGAAAAATGCAAAATCAAGCAAAAACACCAACAAAATTTAAGAAAAAGCAGGAATTGTGGAAAAAAAAAAAAAAGCTGTTTTCCCCTAGTCTCCTTCAGTCTTAAGTGTTATCACAGCACCAGCTTCTGGAGAAGAGAGTGAAGATTTAGTGTGAATCTTATATTCTTACTTGTTGGCTATTTGGCAAAGAGGCAAGAGGTTGCTCTTTTTTTTTTTTTTTTTTTTTTAAAAAAAGGCCATTTCCAGATCTTTAACATTACTCTGAGCCAGAGATGCTAAATAAAAGAAGGGGGAAGCGCTGCTGCCATAACAACCCTTCGACAGGGAATTATTGGGATACAGACAGTTACTACACTACCTACAACCAACCGTGTGCATTATGACACACAAAAAATCCAGAAAACGCTTTTCAGCCACAGCATCCCGTCCTTGGCACTCTGGCTCTGGGCAGCGAGATCAAAACAAGCACGAGCTTCTCCCCCACCACAGCCCCCCGATGCCCCCCCCCGCCCCCCCGGCTTTATTTAATTAATTATTTGTTTAGAGGGTACGGGGAGAGTATAAGGAAAGTCCACTCGAGCGCCGAGTCCTGCCCGTCCCCCGTGGGAAGGGGCGCGCTCCGCTGCACCCCGTGGCCCCGCGGGGGGTGGGGGTGGGGGGGTCGGGATCCTCCCCCGCGACCCTCCCCGAGGGGGGGCGACTCCAGGGAAGCAGCCAACTCTGCTGAGCCGGGTCCACCCCACCTTCAAAGGGTCCCTTGCAAAAGTTAAGGCGCTGATGGCCGCCCCCGAGCCGCCCCGGGCGGAGGGGGCGAAGGGGGAGCTGAGGAGGGCGGAGGGGGGGTCAAGGGGCTCTTGGCCCCAGTTGGGGAGCGAGGCTGTCGGGGAGTCTGTGTGCGCGTCTGTGCGTGTGCGAGACCCCCGTGGGAATGGGCAGCGGTGCCCCGGCGGGGCAAGAGGGCGGGAGCCCTTTCCCCCGCAGCCCCCGCGGAGCCCCCGGGGACACCCCCGCTGCCCCGCGGACCTTCCAACTCCGCCGGGAGGGCGTAAGCCCGAGCCAGGACCCTCCGTTCCCCTCGGGGGCGGGGGCAGGCGGGAACGCGGTGCCTCCCCCCCGCCGCCAGCCCCCCACTCCCCCGGCGCTCATCCCCGGGGCCGCTCCGGGATGGAAGGCGGGGGCGAAGGATCCCGAGGGGAGCGGGGGAGGATATACATGGCAGGTGCATTTTGGGGTGGGGGGCCAGGGCCCGGTGACTCACCCGTCCGAGTCGGGGGCTGCGTGTAGGGCGGCAGCGGCGCTGCCCCCGGTGCGCGGGGCGCCGTGGGGCAGGAGCAGCAGCGGGCGCGGGAGCAGGGGGGAGCGGCGGGGCCCGGGCTGCTCCTGGGCGCGCTCTCGCTGCCCATCCCCGGCGCTGCCGCCGCCGCCGCCGCCGCCGCCGGAGGATGCGAGGGAGAGTGAGCCCCGGGCGCGGGCACGCGCGGTGGGGTGGGGGGGGCGGGGATCGGAGCGGGTGCGCGCAGCGGAGAGGGAGCCGCTGGGAAGCGCGGGCGCTCGCTCCTGAAGCCGTCTATCCCTCGGTCCTGCAGCCCTTCGTCCCTCAGCTCTCGTTTTCTCATTCGCCCTCCGTCCCTCATCCCTCCATTCCACGTCCTCTCGTCCTTCCATCGTTCACCCTTCCATCTTTCCATCCCTCAACCCCTCCATCCCTCCGCCCATTATCCCTCCATCCCTCATCCCTCCATCCCGCCATTCCTTCCTCCCTCCGCTCCCCCGGCCGCGAAGCTGCGGTGTCCACCGCGGTATCATCTGTCCCCCTCCTCCACCCACCTCCTCACCCCCGCACCCCAAGGTGGCCCCGGAGCCCCCGGGGCCGCAGCGGGCGCGCAGGCAGCCCCGGTGGGCGCGGGCGCGTCCCCGCAGAGCCTCTCCCCTCCACCTCCCGGGAAGGGCGACCTGCTCCTCTGAAGGGCAAGAGGTCCCCAGCCCCCGCTTCCTCGCTCCCCCTCAACCCTGAGGGGTAAAGCGCTGCTTGTCTATCCTGCTCTTCCTTTTTTTTTCCTTTCTTTTTTTTTTTTTTTCCCACCCAGCAGGAGGAAGCAAAACCGTGCTGTGGTAGGGAAAAAAAGGCGGTAAACAAGAGGAAAACGTAGAGAGCGGTAATCATTGACTGTATGAGGGACAAACCACACACTAGAGTAGTTCTTAAAAGCAGTCTTTCAAGCCTGCTTCTGAAACCTAAAGGACTTTCCAAATGTTTATTTAGGATCAGGAGTAATTGTTTTAACATGTAAAAATGTAAAAGAAACAAGAGCTCAAAGTGCATTGTGTAAACTGTAAATCAAGTATGTCAAATAAACATGCACACCAAAAGCTGGCTATCAACTCTTTCTCCTTGCTCTGAACTCTCCCTGCATTACATAATGTTGATAAACTGCTGCGAGTACGTTTGGGGAAAAGACACAGTGATGATGAGGACATAGCACTATTTATTAGAGCACATTAGTAGCCTTACCTGCCACGCAGTTTTTTCAGAGGTTCATCCACGCGTTTCTCATCCGCCCTCCAAGCAAGCAATTTGCTGGATGCTCGATGCAGGCGTACGGTTCCCCAGTGTCAATGTCTCCGTCCTAGATGTTTCTGAATGGCTTGTGGATTATTAACTTACTACGCTCTTCCGCTCTGCCTTGTACCAAAAGCTGTGCAGGTATCAACAGCTCCCACTTGTGAAGCCAGGCGAAAGAGAGATTGGGTCGATTTCCATGTAGCTCCACATTTCAAACTGCTGATTTGCTGTAAGGGCTGCAGTGACTTAGGGAATTGGTCTGGTCTTCTAACAGGTTTATTCCAAAAGAAAGGCCTTACCCAAAGTTCACTGAAGACAATAAATACAAATATTTCTCTAACTGTAGTGGGAATTGGTTCAAACCACTGTGAGCTCACTGTTGGCATGAAGGTATTTCTGAGTGCCACTATTTTAGCAAGAGCTAGTAAGAACTAGTAAGAGCTCCTTGGGAAAAAGAAACATTACTAATGTGTGCATTTTTAAAATAAAATTGTTGGGAGAACATCAGGAACCTGCTTCTGCTCCCCTGTGGCTATTACCACAAATATGTTCTAGAAGGCAGGTTACAGCCCCTGGCTAGGGGATGTCCTCTGGTCTCCATAAGCTCAACCAAGCCACTAAATATGGTAGGTAAGGGTAGGAAAAGAGGGGACATTGTGAAATGTTGAGGTCTCTTTTGGGGCATCTGTAAAGCCAGTAGGAACAGGAGTCAATGTTTCATTGTGAGCCGTGGCTGCTTTCAAGGAAGTTCTCAACAAATTAATCTTTCAGTGTTTTTCTCTTTTCTGGTCTCAGTCCTGGGATTAGATCTGAGCACCCCTTTAGCTTGTGGATTTCTGTCATTTCCCCTGTACTGGTTGTCCCCCCCATCCCTCTTCTTCCTTCTCCAGCAAGAGCTCTAAGCTATTAAGAGAGGTGGAAGTAGTCAGAGAACTGAAGGGATGCTGGTCAGTGAGAAAGATTTGAGCTCTGCGTAAATGATGACATATTTGAACAAGAATTTATCTAGTGTCAATGTCACAGAAAACGGCTTGTATTTTTAAATACAGCTAATACAGAGTTTCAGTATGTTTAATGCAGCTTTTAATGTAGTTAATTTTTTTTGTTCCTCTCTGGCTCTCTAGTTGCTGATGAATAGGCTCCAGTAGGGACAACAGTCTAGGACAACAGTCTAGCCTGGTAGTCAGAGTGATTCCTGAGAAATGGCAACTGAGGGTAACAATTTTTTTTTTTCTTTGAGATTCAGAATAGGAAATGAACTGCTGAGGCCCTGTCCTCAGACAAATGACTTTAGCTCTTTTCCAGCTTTGACTACAAATTTTGTCTTCATCAAAGCAAGCAGATATACACCCACAGAAATTTTTTCCTTCATCAAAATTATTTTTTTTAAATTCATCAGTTCTTCAGGAAATTACAGGGCTTGCTTCAGATTCTTGCATACTTTTTATGTTTATGTACAAGGATTTATCAAGATTTTCTGTTTTGAAATTGCATCAGCATTTTGTTTATGAAGAATACAAACATTAACCTTTACATTTCAGAGTCATTGTAGTGAACTGATTTATTCTTAGATATAAGGTTACATCTCTTCTATAAAACCTCTGTGTGAGAGAAGTGAAGGGTTTTTTTTCTTATTGGAGAGAAAATGTAAGCCTTTTGTGATTATACCATTGCTACATAAATTGCCTTTGCAAAAGCTGGCTGCTGAGCTTGCTACCTTAAATGGGAAATATGTGTATGCTGTTTTCTGAAGATTCTAAAATATTTTCAGAGAGTACAGTTTGATAAAGGGTTTCCTTCACATAAAGGAAAACATGGATATTAATAGACATTTTAAAAGTAAAAAAAAAAAGTAGATAGAGTGATTTTTTTTTTTAAGCGGGATTTTGTAAAGGTCAAAATAAACAGAACAAAATTACAAAAATAAACCAAAATGCAACAATTCCCTCCCCAAATAGCTCCTCAACCTGAGAAGCAGATATTTATCAAAATCATATAAAAAAAAGATGAGGATTTATTTTTTTACCTAACATACTCTGAATATTTATATCAGGCAAGCTTTTATAGTAAGAACATTTAAGCACTTACTGAAAACTGACAGGCAGTACTGAAATGTGTGCTGTGCTACTGCTGTCATTTCCATAAAGTTAGTCCCACCAGTGTCTGCAAGGGCAGGGCTCCTCTTTTCATCCACAAACATTTTGGAGGACCCAGAACTCGTGCTCATGGGAGTCCCGTGTGCATTTTCCTGTTTGTAATCGATTGTTGGCTTGGGGGTTAACTGCATCATTTAAAAATCTATCATCCTTTGGCTTACTGTTCCTGAGGTTCATTAGTTATAGCTTGCCTTAAACTTGGCCCTGATCCTGCAGCTGGATTGACTGATGCCAGTACCTGGTGCTGTGCAATCAGCCTTAATGACCTTGACAAGCGCAGTGGCCCGTTGCAGTTTGCAGGGCTGTGGGATGAGGAGTAGGACAGGAACTGTGTTGTACAGTGAGAGCTGAACCCAGACCGAGGCTTTGGTACATGATTAAGAGAAAAAAAATAACACAAAATATTATTAATATTCGAAGACAAGCAGACGTCTCGGGTGATGTCAGTGTGCGGAGGGATGCAGCCCACCACACCTTCTCTTACATTGTTGCTGACGGTTGAATAAGAAGAGGCAACAAAGAGAGAGGCTAGTCTGGCTAGTCTTTCCTTCCTGGCATGAAAGTAGGAGGAGGTATCCTAGCAGCTGTCCGAGGACTGGGATCTGGATGTCTCCATAGGAGGCACATCTGTCCTCATCTTGACTAGCCTGGGAAAGGGAGGCAGAACAGCAGGAGGGCTGAGGTCAGCCACCTGAGGCCAGAGCCCAGAACCCAAGAGTGTGCTCAGAGCTGGGTGCAGGCGGGTCAGAGATTTGCAGGGCCTCGCCGGCCCCAGCTCCCAAGGCAGCTAGCTGGGCAGCAGCCCCACGCAGGGAGAGCTGCCGGGCTTGCACTTGCCCGGGGACAGAACTGGCTCCTGGCAGAGAGGGGGCTGGGGAGAGAAGCCCATGGGGAATGGAGGGAGCAAGACCCCTGCTTCAGCACAGAGGCGGTGGAGCGCCCAAACCTGTGTCCAGGCTTGCCTTGTGGGCACCTCGGAGCTGCAGGCTGCACTGCTGTGCAGGCCACGGAAAACGGTCTGACTGGCAGGTGCCTGGTCCTTACCTCCAGTGAGGAACAGTTGGCCAGCAACTGGCTCAGCTTCCTAATTTTCTCCACGGCCCTCTCCTGCACCTCTGGTCTCTCAGAGTCAGTGAAGTACAGGAGCATCTGGGGTGAAATGAGAGAAGCTGCTGGTGAGCCCTGGCAGCAGACACCCGTTCCAGCACAAGCAGTGTGGCTCAGCTCTATGTTGGTCCACAGGCCGTGCCAGGAGCTGTCGTCCCGGTGCTGTTGCCTCGGTGTGCCTGTTCCACGGAGGCAGCCCAAGGGAACCTGGAACAGCCCCTCTCTGCCCCTTCTCTGACAGCTCGAGCCATGCCCTGCAGCCACTGCCCAGCGTGACCACGCTCAGGCACCTTCAGGCCTCTGCTCTGCACGAGCTGGCTGGGTGTGGGGGACCGGGCTGCCTGGCTGAGGACAAATGGAGAGAACTGGGAATAGGATGGGAAAGAGGTGAATAAGGTCTGTCACCACAATCGGGAATCAAACTCCTTAACAGCATTGTAGCAGTAAGAAACAGGCATTCTTTATTGCGGCGCCGGATGCGTGGGGGATCCTTCCACCTAGCTTGCATGCGGGTCTACAAATCCAAATGTTCAGTAACTTCATACAGAATCACCAACAATTCCCAGAATATTAATACATAGTCATTAGTTTTGCTAGAAATCATTATAATATTCCCCACCCACTCGTGCATGCTCATTCTTTTGAGTCAAGCGTTGTCTGGTGGTCCCGGGGGTCGGCAGAGTGGCATGCATTTATTTATATATTTATTTATATGTAATGCTGGGGAAAAAAACCAAACAAACAAACAGTTACAAGATCTATTCTTATCATCTTTAGCACCCTTGATGAGAAGTATAGTCTCTGGAACATCTAAAATCTTAACTTATTTTGAAATAATGACATCGAAAGCAAATGCAAGCAAATTACAAGAAAAACAAAAAGCAGAAGTGTCATTTCATATGCCTGAAAGTAAACATTTTTCAAACTGTAATGTAGTTTACTCTTTCCTTCTTCTTTGATCTGTTTATTATTTAATTTATGATAGAGTAGAAGTCCAGGACACTGTTTTAATTTATATTCATTATGGAGCAGTGCAGATACATGGTATTTAAAAAATGATAAATTATAATTACCTGTAAGTAATTTTCCTGGGGGGAAAAAAAAGGCACACTACATGCCCCAAGGATAGCTCCTGCATGTTTAGTTCAGTGACTGCATGCTATACATCTTTGGTTCCTCATGAAAGGCAAACAAGTATAGATACATTCGTTTTAAACTCAGAGGAGATGACACCGACTTAGTCTGGATGTATGCATATTGCAGGACAGACAAAGTTCCTCTGCAGGTATGAATTCCCTTCCTTTTGCTATCTAGCACCAAAATTTACTGTTTGCATCCCATCCTTTGGAAAGTCATTCAACGCTGAATTAAAGACTTAGTTATGATAAATTTGCCACTTCCCTTGATAAGTTACACCAATGATTAATTGCCCTCCTTGTTAAAATTTGTTTCTTCTTCCTAATTTGTACTTTTCTGTCTCTAGTTTATCTGGAAACTGAATCTTGTTATGCTGTTGTCTGTGAGATTAAAGTGGCCCAAATATCAGAAGTCTTCTCTGGGTCATTATGAGCCATGATCAAGTTGCCTTTTAAACTTCTGTTTGATACACTAAGTAGGTTGTGAATCAGGATAGCAGACCTGATGATGAGTCTCCTGAGGTGCTGAAGTGACTCTGTCGCAGATAATGATGGGATATTTGGAAGAGTTTCTTAAGGATGTCTGTATTTTTTTCAAGAATTTGTTTTAATTGTAATCACATAACCCTAAAAAAAAAAAAAAACAAAAACCAAACCAAAGAAAAGTACAGATCCCATCCCTTAAAATCCTCTTCACAAGCCTGATTCTCCTGACGAGCTATGCCTTTAGTTGTATTTTGTCTACAATATCCAGACGCTGCACTGTGGAGTAAATCTGCACATGATCAGATGCTAAGATATTTCAATAGCTTTCTCACTTTTATTTCTGAATGCTTCAAAGCCTTTAGTTCAATGTATCTTCCTGACAGCCCTGCAACACAAGATAGTATTATTATCCTTTTTAAACAAAAGGAACTGAGGCACAGAGTGACTTAGACAAACACTGTCAAAAATACCAATTAATTTAGGCTACCAGCTTTCAGACAGATTTTTTGCAAACTTGAAAGTGCAGGTAGGCAAATTATTCAGAGGAGATCACTAGCCTAAGAAGATGCTAAACCCTCCTCATGGGCATTAGGCATCTAACTTCTCAGGTCCCTTTAAAAATCCTTGTAGGCATGATTTTTGCAATTTTTGGTGCCTAAATATATTTAAAAACACGGCCCTTGGCAGCCTTATTTTCAGAATACCTAGGACTGCAGTAGCACTTTGTATATCCAGAACACAGCTTAAGTACACTTCACTTGCAGATGTGAGCACACAGCACTTTTATAAATCAGTCCTCATATGTCTTAGGTTGAATATTTACAAAGACTCTGTATTCCTGCTTGTCTTCCACTCATTTTTTCTCCGGTCACTGTGTGTAATTTTTTACTTTTCCCCTTTGCTTCGACAGTCTGGTTACTTCAATACTCAGCAGCTCAAGTACTTTTCCAGGAGGAGAGTGATGTTGATAGTTTCTTCCTCCTCATCTGAGTGTAAATTTGGGGTCTTTTGGTTTGCTAACAAAGCCTACACCTAGCTTTTTCTTTATTGACTTGCAATTTCAAATTAGTTCTGAATTCATTCTCTATGGTGTATATTACCTATGTCAGACACTTTTTTACTTATTCTCTCGGTGACTCCTAAAATCAGTTTCACCAAGCTCCAGGAGCTGCATTCCTTTAGTGTTCAGCAGTTGATTACGAACAAGTTGTGTACAGCCCTGAAGCCTCTGGGCTGGGGCCCATGCTTCCATGGTCCCTGTTAGCATCCTGCACGTGTATTGCACTACCCCACGTTGTTACTCTGGAGTCATAGATAATTCATTCTACACAGGTTATCTACCAGAACAGCTACCTGTAACTGGTATCTATTACTTTTAGGAAATATACCAACTTTATGACAGCAATAGGGGCTGCAGCACAAAATTATACAAAGCTAAGCAAGGCTAAAATAAATTAGGTAGTGTCCATTTGGTCATTAAGCAATTGCTGTTTCAACTAAGCAAGCTGAATCAAAAGTTGTGACTGACAAAGACAAGACCAGACAAAGAGAGTCTGAAAATCCTTGTCCTAAGTCACTGCAGTTATTAAAAAGCCATAGCCCGTTACTAGCTGCAGTGATACTGCATTTACTTGGCTACAGGGACACGCTAGTTACCTCATGTGGGAATTGAAAATAAGATGAGCTGAATCTAGTCTTTGGAGATCAAACTGCAACCAGACTATTATCAATAGTGAGGAGGAAAAAGGTGTGTTCCTCAGCCTGCCATCCTAATCATGGTAAAGATACAGCTTCAGAGCTCTTTGGGTTGTACCAGTTGTCAAATCAAATACAGTATGAAATCCTAAAAGTATAATGAGATTCCCAGCATTTTAATTTCTACTGTTAAATAATTTCCTATGAATTTCCAAGAATTAAATTCCTACTGTAGAAGTTGCAAGGTGGAATTGATATCTCACCAACTAGACTGACTTTTTTTTTTTTGGTCTTGGTCTAAATTCACCACTCAAAGGAATGACTCAGTTGATTGGCTAATGATGGTCGAAGCTCTACTATAAATTAATAGATAAATGCAGGTTGAACCATGAGGCTGAAAGAAGGAAAGTCTTTGCTAGGCTACTTGCAGTGGGGAGTGTAAGCCATGCTGATAAATCTGAGTGGTTCCCTGTTTGGCATAGTGTGGGCAGATTCTGGCTCCATATTTGCATGTGGCCCATAGTAATAGTGTATAGTACTAATAGCAACCTCTGCCAAGACTGTGAAATTTTAGAAGAACAAAGCTAAGCAACATGTGCAGTACTCTGGGGTGTTCCTTCTACCTTGCAGATCACGATTTGGTTGATCTGCAGCGTCAATGTTTCCAGTTGTAGTCCTGTCCAGGCTGCATGTAGAAGGGAGTAGTTTTCTTTTTTGATCTTCACCTGCAGCATGCTGAGGGTACTCCAGTAATGGAAAATGGCTGCATTTGGAAGATAAAGCCATGAAGGTGCTGATGGAGCATTTTGATAAAGCAGTTTTGCTGCAGCCAAAGAGACTCCTAAAACCACTATCTAGGTTTTTGGACTTCCAGCCAAACCATTAAGCAAGGGGGTAAAACCAAACTGCATAGCATTAGATTCTAGGCTCAGGCTCACCTCTCTACCTCCTTTTAAAGTCACTGGCTGTTACTTGTCTATATCCAGAGGCAGAAAGTGGTCTTAACAGCAATTAAATGACTCTTGTTTGTTGCCATCCGCTGATTGGTGTGGTGAATTGATGCAACCTATGGGAAACAACTCAGCAGGCACCACAAAGCACGCTCTAAAATGTCCATGTATTTCAAATCTTGCAAGTCTGCAAAACCCCTGAGGATCACAAAATCTCTAGCAAGCCATTGAGCTGGGATCAAACACTTTCCGCTGATGGCATTGACTGTAAACCATCTTACACTGTAACAGCACACAATACATGTAACGTGTGCTGCTCTTAAGTAATGAACAGGTATTGCAGAAGGCACATAGGAATGTTGGAAAGTACTTACTTTTTGGACATTCCACCCAAATACCAGAAAGCTATCTTTGAAGACATGCAACTGTAAAATACTACTTTGTTACACATGGTAGTAATAAAACATGATTTAAAGTAAACAGTGATTATAAGGAAACAATGTTTATAAGGAAAATTTTAATTCCTTATGAATAGGTTGCAAAACTAGTTACGGATTTGGAAGTCTGAGATTAAAATTTAACGCGCATCTCTTAAATCTGTTCATAGGAGGGGCTGGAGGCACATCTTTGGAATTTCTTGGGGTTTTTTGAAGATTGAAAATAACATTTTCTTCTCTTCATTTAACATATTTTAACAAAAAATATTCATAACACAAATGAAGCCTTAATGAAAACAGCCTAAGTTCCTGGCTGAAATTAGTGAAAGAATGCTTTCTGGCGCATTTAAGAAACGCAAACTGGTGTTTTTGTCAAAGAAAAGTGGCTGTTATCTACATTCATCTAACATTAGCTGTTCTTTGTGAGCTTTCTTCTGGATCTTCTGCTCATTGTAGTGTCTTCTGTCACCAATCAAATCCCTTTACTCAACAGAAGATCATCATTTTACCACAGAAAAATGAGGCACTAAATTAAGGTTCACTTTATTGAGAACTACATTGCTGCACACCGAAAAAAAATTGGATCTGCTCTACTCTGCTTAATAGCCAAGTCATGAGGCATTTTTGATACAAAATATCATCAGGGTTAAATTGTTTCAAGCTTGTCTAAAGTTTATTGCTCTCTCCTTAGCATTTTCTACTAGCTGATTGGATGTCTCTCAACTCAGGATGTAGCCATGCAAATAACCATTTGCTTGGTTACAAATTACTATAAATATTTTCCATGAAGGCTTTTGAGCTACCATTACAAATTATGACCCATTTAAAGCCAAAGATGGTGATGGAGGAAGGGGGCATTTTTGCTGATCTGGGAGACCAGAGATTATTTTTAGATTCAAACATTTGTAATTTAGTTCCTAAACCACTCCATAGAGGAGGTAATCAGGGATAGATGGCCCTGGGCCTAATATAAATTCTTTTTCCTTCTATATTGGGTTATTCATGCTGAACTGAAACTAGAGTGACAGAGGAGTCACTCGATAGGTTTCCTTCTATCCTACCACAGACCGCTGATGAGAGAGGTTGCACAAAGGTCCAAAATGGTAGTTGAGAACTGAGCCTCAAGTTTGGATAACAGAGAGGTCAACAGGTTGGTTTTTTTTTTTTTTTTTTACAATGAGGGTGGTGAGGCATTGGAATAGGTTTCATGGAGAGATGGTGGATACTCCATCCCTGAAAACATTCAAGGTCAGTTTGGACGAGGCTCTGAGCAACATGATCTGGTTGGAGATGTCCCTGCTCCTTGCAGGGGGGTTGGACTAGATGGCCTTTAAAGGTCCCTTCCAACCCAAACTGTTCTATGATTCTATTCTATAATTAGATTTTGTTAGGCTACCTCAAAGTTTTTGATACTGAATTTATTCTCAGATTATTGTAATGAATTCCAGGATGGAGTCAAATAACTTTGACAATTTTCTCTGACAGTTATTTTTGATACTTTGGACATATAATCTCATTCACATCAGTTCAACAGACCAAATTGTCCTCTGAAACAGTCTAGGACTGTCTCTTTGTGTCAAAGGCCTATCGACTGTATTTCTGAGAGACACTGAAGTGCTAGTATAAGATGCACTCCAGTATTAGTTCAGATTCAGCTACTATATGTATTACATATATATATATATTTGCAATATGATTTTGATCCATTTTATGATAGTCTTTGATTATCTTAGCATTTTCTTTACTTATTTCTTTCAACATAGGTGGCAGCAGAAGGAAGCATATTTTTGCGAAGTTAGGTACCATGTACTAAGGTTAAGCTTTGCTCCTTTATTCTCTGTAGGACATAAATTGAGTTTTAAGATGCCATTTAGTTCAAATACTTAATTATTGGTAAGTGTAAAATCAGTCATAAAGAGTTCATCCTATAGCCCATTGTGTGGGTCAATATTTTAGAGCATGTTTTAGACATTGGGTTGGCTCCAAAGCATGTCTAAGACAATGAAAGATTTGTATTAGTTGCAGTGATTTTGGAATACATCCAAAGCTATATTGACTGGAATCACTCGGAAAATGCATTCAGCCTCCAGAGTTAACCCACTTTGAAACCTCAGTGTTGTATAGAAGAATAAAGGAAATAAACAAAGAAATACATATTTCTCTGACACTGGACTTATACAGCTTGATGTGCAACTCAGAACTTTGTAATTTGGAAAACTACTGTTCTTACTGTTTCTTTACCTTCCAATGAGTACCAATGTCGAGACTTAGTTTTCTTTGTATTTTCCTTATTTTTTTTTTCCCTTTATATTTTGAAAAAGGTTTATTCAAACTTGAAATGTTTAAATCAAGACTGGATGTCTTCTTAAGGATTACATTCTCCCTCAGCTACAAGTTAAGGCACAGAGTAATGCTAACTTGCACTGTAGGGAAAAATATTTCTGTTTGTTGCATGAACTATTAGATGAAATTTTTTGGCCTGCACTAGGCAACATGTCAGACTAGATGAGCGTAATGGTCCCCAGTGGCCATAAAATATGAGTCTGTAGCTTGTTTCTAGTTCCCACTTAAGTCCTTATCACCAATACTTCTGGTCATTTATAATTCCCAGAATTAGTTCTATTGTTGTGAAATTACTGCATGAAACACTATTTTAAAAAGGATCTTTTTCCTCCTTAATGATAATCTTAGAGGCCTGGACTCACACTGAAGAGTTTTGGCTCAGTGCAGCAGTAGGCCAAACTACCTCTTCAGTTCTACTTAACAGCAGCCACAAGTTAAGTAAGTATATTTTCCACAAGAAGATTAGAGAAATACTTTAACGACTAGGAATGTACCTCAGACCAGGATTCACAAAACCCAGTGTACAGACCTTCTAAGACAATTAGGAGGAGTTGCTGAAGTTAAGAACTTGACTTAAAGCCCCCTTCTTTTTCATCTCAGTCTTCACTGACAAGTGCTCTTGCCATGTCATCTCAGTCACAGAAGGCAAAGGCAAGGACTAGGAGAATGGAGAATCACCCACTGTAGAAGATCAGATTCGAGATCATCTAAGGAACCTGAAGGTGCACATGTCCATGGGACCTGATGAGATGCACCCATGAGTCCTGACAGAACTGGCAGATGAAGTTGCTAAGCCACTATCCATCATATTTGAGGAGTCATGGCAGTCCGGTGAGGTTCCCAATGACTGGGAAGAGAGGAAATGTAACTCTTATATTTTAAAAGGGGAAAAAGAAAGACCTGGGGAACTACAGGCCGGTCAGTCTCATCTCTGTGGGTGGCAAGGTCATGGAGCATATTCTCCTGAAAACTATGCGAGGACACATGGGAAACAAGGAGGTGACTGGTAACAGCCAACATGGCTTTACTAAGGGCAAATTGTGTCTGACAAATTTGATGGCCATCTACAATGGGTTTACAGCACTGGTAGGTAAGAAACAAGAAACTGAAGTCACCTACCTGGACTCGTGCAGAGCATTTGACACTGTCTTGTATGACATCCTTGTCTCTAAACTGGAGAGACATGGATTTGATGGATGAATCACTTGATGGATAAGGAATTGGCTGGATGTTGGCACTCAAAGACCTATGGTCAACAAGCCGATGTCAAAGTGGAAACTGATGATGAATGGCGTTCCTCAGGGGTTGGTATTGGGACCAGCACTGTTTAACATATCTGTTGGTGACATGGACAGTGGGACAGAGTGCATGTTCAGCTGACAACACCAAGCGGTGTGGTGTGGTTGACACAATGGAGGGAAGAGATAACATCAAGAGGGACCTTGACAAGCTGGATAGATGGGCCCATGCAAACCTCATGAAGTTCATCAAGGCCAAGTGCGAGGTCCTGCATATGGGTTGGGGCAATCCCAAGCACAAATACAGATTGGGCAGAGAATGGGTTGAGAGCAGCCCTGAGTAGAAGGACTTGGGAATGCTGGTAGACAAGAAGCTCAACACAAGCTGGCAATGTGTACTTGCAGCCCAGAAAGCCAACCACATCCTGGGCTGCGTCAAAAGAAGAGTGGCCAGCAGGTCGAGAGAGATGATTCTCCTCCTCTACTCTGCTCTCATGAGACCCCACCTGGAGTACTGCATCCAGCACTAGAGCCCTGGTCATCATCTGGTCCTGATCGGGGCTGAGCTACAACAGCCCCCAACGTAAGAAGGACATGAACCTGTTGGAGGGAGTCCAGACGAGGGCCACGAAGATGATCAAGGGGCTGACACACCTCTCCTATGAGGACAGGCTGAGAGAGTTGGGGGTGTTCAGCCTGGAGAAGAGAAGGTTTTTGAGAGACCGTATAGCAGCCTTCCTAGTAGTACCTAAAGAAAGTCTACAGGAAAACCGGAGGGGGGAATTTTGACAAGGGCATGTAGTGACAGAATGAGGGGTAATGGCTTTAAACAGGAAGAGGGTAAATTTAGATTAGACATAAGGACAAAATTCTTCACTGTTAGAGTGGTGAGCCACTGGAACCGGTTGCCCAGAGAAGCTGTAGTTGCCCCATCCCTGGAAGTGTTCAAGGCCAGGTTGGACAAGGCTTTGAGCATCCTGATCTAGTGGAAGGTGTCCCTGCCCATAGCAAAGTGGTTGAAAGTAGGTGATGTCTAAGGTCCCTTCCAAGCCAATCCGTTCTGTTTCTATATGACACACTAATATCCATCTCCAGTGATTATCTCATTCTTACTTACATAAATACTTAAAATATTTATTCCAAGACAGCTCAAATTTATGGTCTACTAATTCTTGCATACTGTCCCTGGCTCAAGGTCAGTGCAAAAGTGAGTGTATTGACTCTTGAGTGGTCAGGCATATCTTCTGCTGTGGGTTTGTGCCATGTGGTTAGAGCATATGCTCTAGATCAGAACCCCACAGCTAAGGAAGAGTAAAGGTACGTGTACGCCCCATTTGTGCATTTTAGGCACAAAACAGACACAAAACTGTTCATTGTGGTCAAGAATTAAGCAGTTAAGTGCCACAGGGGTTTTGATGACAAAAAGGAGGATCTTTAAGTGACTCCCATGAAGCATTTTTGAAATTAAGTGCCTGAGGAGGCAACTGTTTGACCAAAACCTCTGTTCTTGGTTGTTGATTTTTTTTTTCCCAGTTATTATCTTTTAAGCTCAGCATTTAAAACTTCAGATAAACATTGTACCTATACTATTTCTGTTCTGATGAGGGGCTAGAGTGCTGCAGGTACAAAGAGGCATTGCACTAGAAACAATTCCCAGACACATCCTTCCAGAGGACAGAAGTAAGAGAAAAAGCTCTTGAGTTCCATGCAGAGAAATGATTCATGGGTCTCATTGTTGGAGGTATAACATACTTTCTCTCTCCAATGGCTAGTTTGAAACTTTGGCTGGCAGAACAAAAGGAACCCTGCTGGTGGTGCAACCAGCCGTGCCTTTTGGGAACCTTTAGTGATGCTAGCAGTGGGCTGAGTCTCTCTCACTTGAGAACAAGTATTATCCTGACTGGTTATATACAGATATTTTCAAAATGGGATATTCTATCTGTGACTTCTGATTCCTCGAGAACACACAAGGGAAACTAGACTGTGGCCCATCAAGTAGAATTTGGTGGCTTATTTCCATCTGGCTGACACCAATCCTGGCAACTTTACAGCAGAATTTAGTACAAGAGAATAATAGAGTGTGAACTTGAAAACTTTTCTGTTTCTATTCCCTGTCAGAAAATGGAAACCTATACCCTCGACTGAAATGGAAAAAAATTACAAGGAAAAAAAAAGTGAGTAAAAGTTAAGGACTTACTCTTTTTTTTTTTTTGACAGAATTAAGAGCAACAATGGCCATAGTGTCAATCAGCCTGTACTGGCACTACTCTGCTGCTGTGACTGGTAACAGTGAAAATAGAACGACTTCAAGCAACAGAGACTCTGACCCATCGTGCTTCCTTTTATTTGGAATTCTGACTGTGGCAAATAAAAATGACACGTTTACTATAAAATAAGTGTATGCATATACATAGATGTGTGTATCTGATGAATAGAAAACAAAACAAAAAATCTTTTAAGGACCAATTATTTCTAAACTAAACAGAATATGCTTCTAGCTCTTTTTCTGGCACAGACATCCATCAAACAATAACAGGGCATCTGTTGAATAGACATGCACATGCAATGCGAGTAGGCTTAATTTTTATTTGTTGCTCATAAAAGATGTTGCCACAGTTTTATATATTCAATTTTGTATAAACATTTAAGTGAATAAATGAATCAAGTACAGTTACAATGAATAAATGCCAATAAAGATTGTGATTAAATACAAAGCAACGCAGCACGAATTTCAATAGGTTGAAACTGTAGTCATATCTACTCAAAGGGGTGTTAACAGTATGCTTCAGACTCCCTGCCGTTTTTTTGAAGCAACGAGAATGCCTGTTGCCCAAATGCTTCCCAAAGCAAATAACTTTATAGACTGAATTTCTTCCTGAGGGAAATTCAGGTATTGATTATTACCGTTAATACAGAGCTCTACCTTGCGGGTTATTTGAATGGTTTATTCATTATTGGTCTTTTAACAGTTTGTAGGGGAAAAGTTTTGATGTATTAATAAAAAAATATATGTTGAAGGGATGGAAGTATGGCTTTACTAATATGTTAAGCATCACACTGGTTTTGATTAAAGACCTACTGAGCGCAAGAATGGAGACTGGTCCTAAACCTAAATTTATGGGAGAAGCTACCACCTATATTGATGTTGAAACACCATGTTCTTTAAGAAATATAGCATGATTTTTAGATACAAAATATTTAACAATCTAAATGTTTTTGTCATGTTTTTATTTACTTCTTCCAATAATTATTCTGTATATATTTTACTACTTAAAAATTAATATTATTTAAGTTATCACTTGATCTCAGAGTTTAATATTAATAAAACATTCACAATGGAATTCTACCTGGCTGCTATCTCCAGCAAGCATCCTAGCTCTCCCAACTCAGGGAAAGAAAGAGGGTGGACCATACTAAAGCAACAGATAGGCCCTCTGAGCTCATACAGAAAAAGATGCCTTTGGTCTCTTTGTTGTGTTAATATACTCCTAAATCTTGTGTCCTATCATGCTACTTTGACTTTAAGATGCTGGTCTTCAGTCATTTTAATCAGCTGCTGCCAGATGCTCAAATAAAAACTCTGATAAGTGTGGGCAAATACTTAGTAAAATGCTTACAAACTAAAAAGCGTAGCACAGCCAGCCAGTCCACAAGACTGTCTCCTATGCAAAGTAAACTGGGTGACTGGCACCCACATGGTTTAGTTTACTACAGGCTTAAACATTTCCTCATCAAATTCTTTCCATGTTCTCATTGCTTCTGCTTAGATGCCTCAATGGTCAATTCTAATGTTTTTTTTTTTGTGTGTTAAATGTCCTATGAACTCTTTCCCATCAATTGAGTCAATTACAGGACAACTCATCTGTTCTTTGCAAGAATTATGGGATGTTTCTCGAGAAGTAAAGACAGCTAATTGATTTTCTCCTTGTCTTCAGCTCGTGGTAAATGTGCTTCTGTCAGAGCATAACTAAGGGACCTTCCTATCACAGCCTTTCTAGGTAGTCAGAGTTTCAGTTAGCGCAGGTTTAAATCACTTCTAAAAGTGGATTAAAGGTTATTATTTGTTGATAGGAAATGTAGTAGTATTGACTGACAAAAGCCCAAGTTAACTCTTTAGTGAAGGAATCAGTAAGTGTGGGCAGGCCAATAAATGCCGGGGTGCATTTGCTATATGGTACATTTATCTCACCTGAAAAGTGCAGATGAGAGAAAAAAAACCCAGTGGTTATTAAAGTAGTTTTACTTCCCACTTGTGACCCTAAAAGGAACTTCTGGTGAGTTCATAACCTCAGTTTACAAAGTGCAAAAAAATGCTGTCCCTTGCCCCAAAAAGTCTACAATTTGAAGAACTGTTCTTACTACTAGAGAAGTCACAGCATTCTGTATTTTTTTTCAGCCACCAAATCCTAGGAACCCTTGCGAACACAAATAACATTTCTTCGCTTAAATCTGTATCTCTAATAACTGAAGTGTTCATGATACCATACTCAAAGGTTTGCACAACTTGCAGCAATACAGCATATACTTCCTTTCATTTAACAGCATAAAAAGTTTAGTGTTGCTGCATAATTATTAAAATTAACAACTTTTAAAGCCTTAGCTGAGGATAAGGACAAAATCTTTTGATGTTAATAGAATAAATGCTAATGGAGCACTTTCTAAGCTTTAGTTTCATCTTGATGTTATTTTGATTACTTAAGGGGGATCTGCCCACATCTCTTTGTTGCTCTACTGCACAACGTTCTTTGGAATGAAAATCTCTCTATGTACATTTGATGCAAAACAGCAGAAGACTCCCCAAATAAGAAACTAATGAGTGGGGACCAAAGGAAAGAGAAGTACCAACCCAGATCCTGGCAATTCTGCCTAAGAGAGTTCTCAAGGGAGGTCCTCAGTAGTACGTACAGGACTGCAGATCTCCAGAGAAACTTACTCTGCATGGCTGTAGGAAGTGATAATGTGAAGACGACTTGTGTGTGGGATGAAAAAGGACCTAGACAGATGCTGAACTAACTGAAGGTACAATCTTGTATATAGGAATTCCTTCCCTAAAATTCACATTTAAAGTTGTTGCATTTACTTTTGATGTTACTGTAAGTTGACAATCTGTGCATGCTTGCTGGAATTTATTTTGAAATAAAGCTCTGGAGACACTGTTAAGTCAACAGCAAAGCTGAAAGGAAAAGGTCCCTTTATTCCTGTAGCAGAGACTTCCGTAATATCTTCTAATTCAGTTCAGAGATATCTCAATGCCATTGAAAGCTACCAGAAAAAGAAATTTTAAGAGAGTCATGTGCATTATTTTCTCCCCTAGTCCTTTTTATCAAAATGCAATGATTATTGATTCTCACGTTTGAATTTCACATGCATAGTACAGCAACAATAGTATACAGTGAAAGCAACACATGACTGAGGTTCTGCAAGGCCTCATAAATGAAAGTGAAAAATGTATCACTGAAGAAAAAATCTTCAGAAAAGTAATGAAAGATTCAGCATAGAAAAATAGGTGGGGAATACTAGTAGAGCAGGACAGCATGTGTAAAACTGTTGCAAGGTGAAAAGGAAGTTGCTCTACAATCAGGTAAGATCTTAAACAACATCAGGATAGTGGAAACTGTGAAAAGAAACTGCCTTTATCCTTCCAGAATGAGATATGAGGGGGGATGAGAAAGAAGCTGTATACTGTATCTAGGCTATTCACAGAGGAGCCATCACAGTGCCTGTTTCCTCTACTTGTTTGTTCCAAATTTGAGTATGAATTGTTTCTAATAGGGGTAAAAGCCCAGAAGACCAATTTGACACAGCTCAATTAGTTTATTGATCAGAACTATGAGACCACAGCCAATCAAAACCATAACATATGTGTTACCAATCTCTGCTGGGGTATTCCAGTGGTGTGAGTGAACCAAAGCATATTTTTCTTGTGTTGAGTAATATTCATATCTTTCTTGTTATGAGGCAAATCTACAGAAAAAAAAAGTGATTTTGATACGTATAAAAAAATGAGAATGTTATCTGCAAATGCTGTACACAATTTCAAGATACATTGATATTTTATCATTTGTACTTTCTTTTGTCATTTTGACCATACAAAGCCCTACTACAAATTTTTGTTCTAGAGCTTTGGAATCATCAGAGTATAATCAACAATTGACCAACAGTAGCAGAAAGGTCTTTGTCAATCAATATTGGCATAGCTATCAAAAGATGCTATTTTGTATTTGTAAAGGTGCAGGTTAGGCATTCTCCTGCAGGACCTGCAGGACAGGCAGGTACTATAGATACCGTTCTTGTCATTTTAGCATTTTTCAGTTTTAGTAATGGACCATTTCCCCCTTCAGCTTTATTGGCAAGGTTATGCACCTGCTAATGATTAAAGTTTATCAGTAATTTCTAGGCTGAGACTCCTCTTAGTTGCTGAAAATATCACCAAACTTTAAACACTTTTGTTCATGTTACAGATGAGCTGGTTTGTATGTTTCTTTATCTAGTGTAGTTTCAGCTGAAATAGTTTGGAAATTTTCAGAAGACATGACTAATACTATTTTGCACATTTTAAAAGTCTTCTTAAAGGTAGCTCGTTAGATTATGTCTCTGTGCTATGGAGCAAGGACTTGACATTTGGCAGGGTGATTTCAGAGATAATAAGAATATAGGGGTTTTTTTTTCCTCAGATTTTATGAAAAATTCTCCAAATTTGAATGAGCTATAAGCTTCTGAAATATTATGAACTTAATTATGTGTGATTTGACAGAACTCGTTTCTGTCCTCTGAAGACGCTCTTGCTGCAGTCTACTCCTTAGTTGTCTCCTGAGCTATGGCCCTGTTTCTGCCACCCAAAATGTCCAAGCATGGTCCAGCCTGGGGACCTAGATGTTCAGGAGCATATCCCTGTTTAGGAGCATATTTCTGCACCTGTTGTTACTCCTGTTTTTTCAGCAGCACTGTGGCTCCAGTCTCTGTAACTGAGTTCCCATGTTACGACTGGTTCCAAGTAATGAGGAAAAAACACAGAAAATAAGTTTAACTGAATGGTCACAGGGAAAGTGGGAAGGGATAGGAGAGATTGATAAAAAGAAAAAAGAGGAGATTAGAAAAGGAGTAAGAAAGGAAGAGATGGAAGAAACAGGGGAGGGGAATAAGGATCAGCTAAAGAGAAGAGAATCATTCTCCTTGAGATGCTGAGCAGTTCTTTGATCACACTGCTGGATGTTCCTTTGCCATGTAACAAATTGCTACCACACTACCAACTGCATGTTTCTGTCCCTCTCTGCATGGTGACCCATACAGAAAGGAACAATCTTCTGCAGTGACTGCCTAATCTTTTCTTGTAAGTGTTAGAGTGTACAATGCTGCATATCTGAATCCCTGCTTGATCCTATGAAGAGGAGGCTCACAAGGCAGGGTCCTTCAGGAAAACCTCTTGAATAATATATACACAGAGTTCCACAGGAAACCTTCTGTGTGTCATTTGCTAGCTTTTGAGAAACTCTGATCCACAATTTTAATATTTTTAGCTGAAAATTTTGGACAGAATGTATGTATATCTGTGCAGCTATCTGCATTCTGTTTGAAGATAGCCTTAGTCATCTTTTCCAAACAGCTGAATTTTAGACTCTTCTATCAATTAAACTAATTCTGTGTGCTTTTGATTTTTTTCCCCAGCAAAATACCTCAAAAAAAAAGATGTTTTTCACTGGCTTATTTTGTGATTGAAATATTATTCTTTGCCAGTATGCCCAGTTACTTTCTACAGCATCCAGTTCTAATAAACATAGTCTCCTAAATCCATGATTTCTCTGCTGGGCTGCTTTCAGCTTCTCGTGTGAATGTACAAGCAGCAGTCCTGCTAGACCATTTAGATACACGTTTTCACTGGATCTGACACAGAACAGAGATAATTGTTTTTAATTTTGGCTTAGGAAAGTCTATTGTAAAAACTAGAATGAAATCAAGTCATAATTAGAAAAGCAACTGGCTAAATTTCTTCCATTAAAAAAGCAATAGCTAGGCATCACATGGAAATGCATTATTAATGAACTAATATTTACAGTAGAGAACAGTAATTTGTAAATTGCTCTTAAAATTTAAACAATTTCATTTATGGAGCAGCCATACAGATCACTTTTTAAAAAATACTTTAAAACATAAACAAATACAAATAATAAAAAAAGAGGTTTCTTTACAACAGATCATGTGAGCTAACAGGATTTTTCAGTATCCAGTATAATTTCAAGGTTGCAGTAGATAAATGTTGAAGGTAGAGTGATTTATAAAACATTAAAATAGTCAAGCATGCATCTTTTCTGTATTGTTAAAGAGAGGGCTATTATTTGCAGTGACATAGTAATAAACAAGGAAGAAACAATGGTATAATATCAGGAATGCTGGGGACAGAGGATGTCAGTCAATTATCCATCTAAGGCCTATGGGATTGTCTTTTCCCTGTGTTGTTGTTGATGTCTGGTCCCTCCAGCTGTTCCTTTACAACTTTGCCTCACTCTAGCACTTTCAGATATTTTTCTGCATGCCTCTCCCAGGGATCAGGAGTCTCAGAACAATCATAATCCCTGACATAATGCAGGAGTTTCAGAATGAGGACAGAATCATTGCATACAAATCAGGATGGCTGCTAAGCCTGTACAGCGTCAATCTATCATGCTGTACTTTCACAGGACTGCACCATATATCTAACACTAACCATATTAAATAGGCTTTGTCAGCAGTCAAGTTAAAAATATTTTGCCTATGATTTTCAAAATATAAAAGGTGGATATTAGTCTGAATCACAAAGCTTTTAAAGAAAAGTAGATTAAACAGACTAACTAGGGAAAAAACCTTCAAGTTCTCAGCTGTTTTAGACAGTAAAACATGAGGTATGACTTCTGAAGCAGTGATGTTACAGCCAAGATTCTATATTGTTGCACAGCTGACTTCGCTGGTGTTTATGAGAAAGGCTCCTTCTTTTTAGCCAGGCAATAGTGGGTGGCAGCACTTTGTGATACTTTAACTTTTTCTGTTGGCTCTTGTTTTTTTCTGTCATTCCTTTAGATCTTGGACAGATACCAGGTGGAAAGAGAAGGAGGAAACCCTCCAATATGAAAATCGATCAATCTTTATGAAGATTGCAGGAAGATGCTGAGGCAAACTAGAGTACATTTACTTCACTGCCACCTGCTGGGAAGCAGTCGTTTTTATTGCTCTGGTTTTATTGACTGATAACGTTAAATAGTTAAAAGTATTTAATGAGATTCTATCCTGCTCATGCTCAGACAATTTTTCCTGATTGGACCGAAAGCTAACTGGCCTCCTTGTTCTTTCAAATGTACTCTTTGTGCTTCATAAAATACCCTGTGTCATCTTCAGATCCAAATGCCATGTTTGCCCATTATTTTGAACTTTTCTTCTTCACTGATCCACTCAGTTTAACATTTTTATTTTTGGACATGTTTGTATGCATTTTTCTTGCTTTTTTGATACATACCATTCTTATAAGATTATTTTAATGAACCACAATAATCCATTGTGTATATTTTCCCTGATAGACTGTGTGGAAAACCTAATGTATAATTTCCTTTTCAAGGTTCACTTGGTTTTCTATTTTCCCCTAAATTTCTTCATCTCTTTTCTCTACTCATTTTTTTTTTTTTTCTACAGGTCATAGTTCTTATAATTTCCCTATATGAAGAAGGCTTTTGACACCTTTTGGAAAGCAAAGCATTGAATTAGACATGAGAGGGACATATGTCTTTTCCAATAGTCCCTGAATGCTACAATATAATTAACTATTATGATGTATCACACTATAAGGAGGGATCATTTTTGTGTAGATCATATCCTGTGGAAGTGCTAACTTGCATTATGGTGAAAGGATGTAGACTCCTTTGTCAAAGGACCAAGGGAAAGTTGACAAATGACACCAGGATACACCAGGAACCTGGAAAAAACTGCAGCAGTTCATCATAGTGTTCAAAGAGTCTGAAGACACATCTGAGTTTGGCATGGAAGTAGTTTCCAAAACTACTGTCCCTTGTCTCCAGTCTTAGTCACTGCATCTCAGCTGTAACAGGGAGCTTTGCCAGAATGACAGGGTGGAACCTGTCACATTGGGCACTGGATCATGAAACAAACTGCCCCAGAGACTGGACTCGCATGACCTCGTTAGCAATACTGAAGACTCAGACCTGTTGAGCCCAAGCAGAAGACATTCTAGCTCAGCTATATTACTTTTAATACCTGCTTTACCCCAGAACACGGTTTAAGAGAAAGCATAATCAGAAAAAGTGAAATAGAACAACAAAGGGAAGATTTTTCCAGTTGAATACATGCCCCAATGAGTGCTGCAGCACTGTGACAGCAGACATCTGCTGAGGATCTGCCGTCAGCTAGTGATTACTATGTTTTTCATCCTCAGTGACAGTGAGATTCCTCATATCTTTAAATGGAAGCAATTAAATCTCAGGTGTGATCAGTACAAACAGCATCTTAAAAGCATGCCATCCTCATATCACTCTGCTATTCTCTTGCTTATTTTAGTACATCATTCTTCCTAAGAAAAGATTATTAATTTTACTGTTGATCACATCTGAACTCAGATATTCAAGATGGAGTGGCTATGCTTATAGAGGTTGTTTTTGTTTTTTTTTTTTTTTTCTTATTAATGAGCTTCTGTATCATAGCAAGATTTATGACATATCTGAAAAGAAGAAGGGAATGTTCCTGTGATTTGGTTAAGTTACTGTATTTATTCCTATTATTCAGGGAAATCTGCTTATAACCATGTACCAATTTTCAAATAAATCCTTTTATACTCTGTCCATCAACCACTAACCCTCAGACTTGCAAATAAACGTTACTTAACCAAAGCAAATCATGGTGTTTTTATACTTGGAATGCTAAATGAAATATTTAGAGTGTTTATGGGTTCAGAGATGAGAATATTTTAAAGTTACATAAGGCATTTCAGAATTTGAAGAAGATTTTGTAGCAGGCTGCTAAAAACAGAAGTCTTATACTTCCTGCTTGCTCACAGCTTTGGGGACAGCAAATGCAATCTTTCCTACATTCCTCTAGGTGACTAGCACATAAACTGGATAAATGTAGTGACACAGGAATTTATGCTGGTAGACTGGCCTAAAGAATGAAGGTTGAAAATAGATACTTCCTAAAAGTATTATCAATCTGAAATACACTTTTTTCCAAAGGCCCTTCCACAGTTCCGAAACCTCTATAAATTTCTAAGATTTAGCATTCTCTTCCTCCTGTTCATAAAATCAAGCTGTTCTGCAACTACACAGCTTTCTAGCATTGGACGAGTGCTAACAAGGATGGGAATATTTGATACTAAAGGATAATCTTGTGCTTCAAACACCTAGGGCCAATTACTCTGAACAATCACAGTTTACTGTGATCAACAGGAATCAAAGTCACTGAATGTTTTACAGGATCAGGCTCTTTACTGATAATTCATTCAGTCTACAAGTGGTGTTTGGTATTTTCTCCTCCACTGAATCTTTGCAGTCTGAATTTGGGAGACCTGAGCTGGCTCCAAATTCAATTAAAATGGTTTCAAGAAATGCAAAGAAGATCATTTTCCCTGGCTGTTCAGAAAGAGAAAGCACTAAAAGTTTTGCTCGAATACCTTTAATATCGACTTCCAACAGGATTTTGTATTTGTCAAGAAACCTAACTTTCAATAACACAAACAAGAATAACCTGAAATTCTCCTTGAATACAAGAGAAACTAGCAAACTGTTTTTCATCTATCATCTTCTATGATCTTCTAATGGGACTAGATGATACTATTTTTACTATTAGAAATTACGCTTTTCTGGTAAGACATAACATAATTTGTGAAAAGCTGCGACTACAGCTCACAGTGCCATCATCACTTTCTTACTGTTATCCAGTCAATTTGTTGTGTAAATATTCTCTATACATCAAAGAACACCCTTTGATGATAGATTGTCCAGCTGCTTGTGCAGGTGTACCTGAATACCTGACTGAGAGATCTAGCACTACCACAGCACACTTGAGACTAAAAAAAAGTTAAACTTTTGTTATTTTAGATAGTTACTGGTGAGACTGTATGCTGGACGTTAGTAATGATCATTACTGAATGCTAGTCACATTTCCCCATCTGTTTGCCATTTGCTACAAAAACCGGTCTACTTTAGCAGTAGAAACCTCAGTGGGCTATCAAAGATCAGGTTCAGGCCTGAACTGTGACACTCTGCAGGTTTTACATTAATCCCTTAGATATGCTTGGTATTCTTCTCAGGCTGCAGTCTCTGTACTTTTAATATGTGCTTGGAAACATTAGTTAGGTTCGCTACAGAGTAGGTAACTCTGGTTTCAGGCTGTTTTCTTTTTTTAAGTTGTAACTCCTTTTTTATTTTGGATAATGGAAATGACAAGTGCAATTGTATGTCTTCACAGACTGGGGTTTAGACATACTGCCTCCGTCTTTTTTGTTTACTCTTAATATCTTAATTTTTGCTGACTGGAAAATCCTAAAATCCTGAAGTAAAAAAAAAAAACAAACAAAAAAACCAAATATAGATTTGGAAAAAAAAAAGAATTTGCTCTTTTTGACCTAACTACTAGAGGAAAAACCCTAAGATCTTCCCGAGTCAGATGAAGCACTTGGCATCACCAACAAGAAAAACATACTACATACTACAGCTTGTCTAATGGTGGGTATTGGACTTGGAGCTGGAGTGCACGGTCTGAACCCATTTGAGAAGCTTTCTCTGGCAGCTTTCTACCCGTAATGAAGTCATCTAAGTAATTGCACTGTCTTGCATAGCATCACATCTCTAGCCCTAATGTACGTGGCCAGAGGAATTTGGGTGGGACAGATGATAGGATTACTGCTCCCCACTGTAGCTCTCCTAAAAAAGCTGTGCCTCCCTTCCAGCAGCATAAAGAAGTAGGAGGAATATCTGCCTTTTAGCTCTTGTGATTTGCAGCCCATGGTTTCGGTGTGAACAGTGATTGACAGGAGCTTGGAATAGTGAGGCAGTCTGCACGCTTCAGCAGCAGAAGCACACCCCGTGCAGCTCTGACTGCATCCTTCCAGGAGGGGGACCACACAGGGCCCTGATGTGACTCAGAGCCCTAATTAAAACACTGCTACCAGCAGCAGTTTGAAATATAGTTGCTATGACTTAAAAAGACTTGCTATCGAAAGGATTTGATTACAGTTTTACTAACCAGAGAGAGTAAGGCCAAATAATTTTCTGACCATTCTTACAAGCAAGGGTGGGAGGCATCCAGTGCTGCACTGAGCTGACACAGTGATGGGGGCAAAAAGCAACTCCTATGTCCATTCTTTGTGTTGATCCCTGTGACTCGATCATATTTCGAAGCAGAGGAATTCCAACTTAAGATGATGAAGCAGACTGATTTTTTGGTTTGGGATTTTTTTCTTGTCTAGCAAAACTGCTTCAATTTTACAGTGTTTTCCACTTAGTCTAATTCTACTTATGATGGATCTTTTATTAATAAACTGATGTTTAACAGAGCTGAAACATGTTTTCAAACTCACTGAACACACTGAAGACCCTGTTTTGGATGGCAGTTGCCAAACAAGCAATTGTGTTTTATAATAATAATTACTCCAATTTGGTTCTACCCGCCTATCAAGCTGTTTGGGGAACATTTGAGCACCTTTATCTCCTATTTGGTCAAGACAGTATTTGACTGAGGTCATGAACTCTATCATCCATAGCGGTTACTCTTCTGCATTGCCTGACCAAAACAACAAAAGCCACCAGGAATCCTCCCTTGAGGCAGAGAGAGCAGCTGATCAGTACAGTGTTTGACTTGGCAAATTCAAAGCATTTTTAAGTGTTCAACTTGGTAAGTTTTCAGGAAAGTTCACACCGCCAAACCTCATTGCAAATATTTAATATTTCATTGCATATTCATGAAACTCTAAGTATATTTTAGGTCCTGATGCTTCATTAACAAAACAAGGAAACAGAATGCATAATTCACCCAATATTTTAAAAAATCCAAGATATTTTACATAGAGGTTATTTTCTTACTCATTATTTTTTTAATAATATCACCTCATGTTTGCATATCATTGTATTTTTTTAACTATTTTGCATATTTTTAACTTGTTTTGAATTTCTGAATGAATTATTCTTTCTGGGAAGAAACAACTTAAAAATAAACATTTAAAAATCTGATTTTCCTTGATATTCCTTGAAAAGAGGTGTTTTGATTAAAAAATGTCAGACTAACATTTTTTACCTTTTTAGTTAAAGTTCAAGGAGCTCAGAACATTTGGCTCTTCTGATTGTTAACCCAGGAACTGCCATCCTTCTTCTCTGGATAACGGAGTCCTCTTTCCTTCCTCATTCGTGCTGAAATCAGAGCTACCTGTTTAAGCAAGACCAAACATATCCGCTCATATCACCAAAGAGACTGAAGACCTTTCTTGCAGAATGATTTAACTGTAGTTATTTATGCATTTCTCTCCTCTTGATTGTATCAAGGCAGTATAGGTGCATTGGGGTACAAGGTATGAAGTCTTCAGTGCTAATCACAGGTGGTACGAAGTACTGTAAATTATTTTCTGTATTAATAAAGGCTTCTGTGAGCAGCTCATAGCTGTTATGTGGGCTATGTGGTACTTATCTGATGCTAGATCTCTATCTATATCTTCAAGAATTTGGTACCAAATTCTTAGTTTGGTGCCAAAGTACTTAAATGATAGAATATTAGGATAAGACCATGGTCAACAAATGTACTTCTTCAACACTTTACACTAGAGGCAATTTTTTTTTCTATCCAAAGGATAAAACCTAATGTTTTCCTGAGATTTTGGGTTTAACTCCTCAGGAACTACCAACAATCAGTAATGTCATCGCCTTTTCATCCAAATGGAAAAGGTAAGATAGTAATTACAAAAATACGCAGCAACATGCACCACAGAACAAAAGGCAAAACAAAAAAGGAACATGTCACTAAAGCCTGACACATCTCTGGACATGCTTCTTCTCCTGGGAAAACACGAGAGTGAACAAACAACACATGACAGATGTATAATACACTGAGTGTATTAGAAATCACAAGATGACTATGAGTCATTGATGTGATGTAGTCACAAAAAAAAAAAAAAAGACATCTGAAGTTGCAAGATGCAGCAGCTCAAGTATTTCCAGGAGAGACAGGTAAGACACCAATATAGACAGCAGTAGGACTTCCTCGAACACAGCATACACAATTCTGGTCCCATGTTTAACAAAGATTATTTTAAACTACAGCAGACAGAGCAATGGGCTGTGAGATTATCAGTGAAATTAATTTATTTCTTGTAAGAAGGAAAATCATAAAAATCTGGATTATTTAGGTGAGCAAAATACTACCAGATACGATTGCACTCTACAAGTAGATGAGAAGGTCAGCGACCAACTTGGGCAAAGTAAAAGCATTTTAGGCTATGCTAGCACAAGACAAATGTGTCAAAAATGGTCAATCAATCAACTTGGAGTAGAATTTAGGAGCAAGTTTCTAAGCTTCAGAGTGATGAGTTTCTGAAACACCCTTTTGTGATAGGAAAAGGGGAAGCAAGGAGCATAATCAGTTTAAAAGGGATACATTTAAGAAAGGGATTACCTGCCAAAATGATGACTGGACTTGATGACCCAGACTGATCTAGTTCCATGCCTCTATTTTGTAGTCATGTATCTTGACAAACTAAAAACAAGCTCTCATCTATCACAAAGATGAGTACAGTGTAAGGCAGCAGAATGGACAAGGACAGACTATCAATAGATGAACTCATGTTTGTTTTCTTTCTTTTCTGTATTTCTTCTTATTGTTATTGGTTTTATTGTTTGGTTGGGGTTTTTTTTGGTTTCTGGTCAGTCAATACATTTTCAAAAATGCCTATTTTAAGGCATTCTGAGCCCCAGATATGTCCTTTTGTTGTTGTTGTTGTTTTTACCACTGCATGAACTGATCGATAGAAAATACTGCCTCTCCTTATAAACCTTGTCTCTCTCATACCCTTAGACTATTACTGCTATAAAAGCACTACTACTCAATAACTCAAAAGCATAATTCAATTTTCAGGAGATCCAGCGGCTTAGGCTACGTCTGAGCTAGTGAAGATTCCTGGGTAGCTCAGAGGGTATCTGTGGGTGGCCAGCACCCACACTGCTGAAACAGAGCAAATAGTCTCTGGACTCTGCTTACTCCAGTCTAAGGGCTGTTTAGGACTATTATAGCTGATCTGAGCCAAAACTTTGCCAGGAACTGTTTTAATAACTGAACAGTATAGAGGATTAATTTCTAATGCCCTGACACATTCCCTTGCACAGCTGAACTTTCATGAATGTATGTGTTTCTGAGCTGTTAATGTAATGTCATTGGCAATGGATACTTTTTTTGCATACTTTATCTTCTAAACAATTGTATTATTTCTTTGAATCTTACATAAAACATAAGAAAACTTTATAGTCTTGTAATGAAAGTGGTAATGTGTGGAAACGACCATCTTCACATTATGCTTCTCAATATTCAAAAAATGAGCCAGAGGGATGTCCTTTTGCCACAGAAAAATTAAAACACTCTAACAGGGATAAATTTGATGTCAGCAAAAACGTACACCATACTGTTATCTAACAAAAGAAGAGTCACGAAGTCCTGGAGTGTCAGTGACTATTATTATGGAAAACAGGATGTTGAAATGCACATTAAAATTTGACTGAAATACAAATGCTCAATACAAAATGCATTACAAGAGACTTATCTGTAAGACAGGAATTCTCACACTCACAAATGGGATAACAATTTGATCAGGTTGTTTCAAATGAATGGAACAAAACATATCCCAGATTCCAAATCTTAACCAAATGAGCCCTGGATTTTAATGAAAGAAACTAAGCTTTCCACTGGATTCACCTGCGAGAAACTCACATTCCTTCAGCAAAGCACAAAGGCATCTCTGTTAATCTTTTCTCTTTACACTTGCTGCATTTGCAGATCCTGATGAAGACATTATTTTCTGAATAGAAATTCAAGCAATTCTTCTGAATGAGGGTGAAAAACATTATTTCACCTCACTCACTTCTGGATTTTAGCATCCATGTCATTCATCTTTGCGTGAGACTTAAACTTGCCATCTAGACATCTTGAACACTGAAGAAGTGAGTTACCTAACAGCCACATGTTTAAGTCTAGCCCAAGCCCATCAGCATCTTCTACAGTGGATTAAACATGACAACTTTAGGTTTTCCACAGCTCAGCAACAGGTTAAAGCTCCCTCCCCTGTAACCGAACCTATGGTCTCATCTTCCAACTTTCACATGAAGTAACCTCAACTGCTTTTACAAAGCCAAACTTTGCATCAAAACTTTCCATTTATCAGGTAATATTTCTCCAGATGTGCTAATCCATCCACATGTTTGCTACAAAGTTTTGCATTGTTCACTTGTACGGCAGCAGCTATAGCATAACTGCTAAATGCAATGATAGTATGCCATGAGATTTCACAAAGTTATATCATTATTAGAATTTCCTCAGACTGATGGATATGATTATCATATTTATTATAAATAGTTATTTTAAGTCTTGATTTTTAGGTGCCTTAGGCAAGTAATTGCATGTGAAACATGCAAGTGTAGTCACATGTCTAATTTGCATGTGAAATTACCACTGTGGCCTGTGAAACCTTCGCCTGCAGATGGTATATGCAGAATGGATAATTGCACATGCAAATAGATGATGATAATTTCCACATTCAGAAATCCAGCGTGCACATCGGTAATTATAACTGCATGCTTAACTTGTTTAAAATCAAGGACGCGGTATTTCATACAGACATGAATTTATTGCACAGAAATTATAAGAAACAGATGAAAGGAAGTAAAACTGGACTGTTTGAAATAATTGGACTCCTGGGCAGCAAATGAAGGGTGATGTAGGTGAGTGTCAGACAAGAAAACAAAAGGCAAAGGCATTAGGAAAGTTACTGCAGCATAGTATTCACAAGTTAAGCTGAAAATGGCAAGTCTTGTATCCAGCAGGCCAATGCAGTGAACAGTGACAGAGTGCTTGGGTCAACAGGACAAATTAAAACATTAAAAGAGAGAGTTTTTAATAAAAAGCTACAACAAACTACCAGATGTTAAAGTTCTCTTGAATTTGAAGGTTGGTGCCTGACTACTGGCTCAAATAGTGTGTGTTGAACATGTTCTGCATACAGTGGGAGACTCTGCATTCTTTGCAGTCAGTTCATGCCTGTGAACGGATGAGTCTTGTTGTCAGCTGGCAGAGATACGCAGTGGCAGCATTTATGCCACTGAGAAACATAGAAATAATTACAGACTGTGTATGAGCAAGCTTGAGATGTGAGTGGATCTTTTGTTTTTCTTTAAGAATAAAAGAAATACTTAAGACAACGCTGTACAAAGGACAAGCGGTTTTCATTTTATTTTAAGAAATTTATAATTCAAGACATTTGTCTGCAGTACTGTTCAGAAAGTTTTTTATATTGTTGCATGCCTTTAAAACTATGGGGAAAACACAAACAAAAACCCCAACCAACCAAAAATCAAACCCTATTTACTGCAGAAGAGCTCAAATGTTTGTTGATAAGCAAGGTAATGATATTAAACCTGTTAAAATCTCTATAGAGTAAAACTGTGAATAGCTGAAGAAGTAAAAGGAATAATTTATGGCTCCGTATAAAAATGGGAATTTAGATTGGGCAAAATATAAGAATATGAAATAGATATACGTTACAGACTACCAATATTACACAAGGAATAGATGTAAGAAAGCTTTAGTTTTAAAAAAAGGATGCTACATTAAAAAGTTATGTTGAATTTGATAAAATTCTCAGTGAAAGGATAGAAAATATGAAAACTTTTGAGCACATACTGCAGAGTTAATTTTTCACTCCTCAAAAAAGGAGGTAAAGGATGCTCACCTTATCGTAATATTTGTAAGTTTTTTTTTTTTTTGGATAAATTTCATTCTGAATCCACATAGTCAGCAGTATTAGCTGCTGGGGCCAGTGCGGCCAGCAAAGTCTGGGTTTCTCAATCCACGCATTGTCAGAATTTATATCTTTGCACAGCCCCCTCTGGTGTTAGGAATGAAGTTTGACAGGACGCAGCGTTGGAACTCCACAAACTTCTTGTTTTTAAACAGACACTTTGCCTCCTTTTTCATCTTCACTGCTGGTTATTTGTAGTGTAATCGCCTGCTCTCAGAGAAATAAAGATGATTTTTCATATCAAATTAATATTCTGGACCTTAAATCTTTGTGGAGATTTAATGGAATCATGAAGAAAGGGTGTTAGTGACATAAATCCACTGTGGAGATTGGAACTGTAAAGCACTGACAGCTTGTTTCAGGTGGGTTAGAGACACTAAAGTGTTAGATGTCCAAACCTAAGCAATTTATAATTCAAAATACCAGACCTGAAAATTGTGATTCTCCAATGACCCACACAAGCTGCCGCTTGTAGAGAATGGACATAAAATCTGCCCAAATATTTTACGTAGAGTACCCTAATGCCTGAACTGGGCTTCCGGCCTTGCTAAAAGTACTTAGTTTGGACAGCAGTATACCTAACTCTTTCCCATTTATAAGATCCACATGACCTGCAGAAGTGCTCTCCCTCCACATTTGCCAGGTAAGGAGCCTGATTTGGCAGCATTTGCCATGATTACCCAATTTAAATAATATAACAAACATGAGCAGTAGAGGGGATAGATTTACTAGCTCCCTTTTGTCCAACAAGTCAGTTACTTGAGCTTGTGTCATGCCTGGATTTGAATTTCTTTGTTTTAGAGTCATAGAATCATAGAATAGTTTGGGTTGGAAGGGACCTTTAAAGGTCATCTAGTCCACCTCCCTTGCAAGGAGCAGGGACATCTCCAACCAGATCAGGTTGCTCAGAGCCCCGTCCAGCCTGACCTTGAACATCTCCAGGGATGGGGCATCCACCACCTCTCTGGGCAACCTGTTAATCTTCTTACAATGATCTCAAAAGAAAACTCTAATTAATTAGTAGAGGGTAGCCTGGCAGGAGCTGGTGGTAGTAGTGCCCATGCTCATAAGCCCTCTTGTTGAATCTGCTTCAGGTTGAATACCATACTACAAAGAGATGAACTTCTTCCACTGGATATTTGTATGTAAACATGGATGTATTTAAGAAATTCAGCCTGAAACATTCCTGTTCCCATAGAAGGTGTCCAAATCCTTAATTTAGATAGCATTGAAACTTCTCCAAAGACAGTGAAGTCACTCTTCTTTTCCCAGAAGAGTCATGTCTCTTGAGGAACTTGCCTGGAGGGCAGGTGAGAAAAGGGCTCAGTCCAGCTGAAGTAGCTTCCAGGAGGATTCCTGAACATCGCCTCAACAACCAGGAGGGGATGATGGTGGCCAGCATCTTCCCTGTGGCTATACCAGTCAGGTGCTGTAAGTCACACCTGTAGGTACTCCCACATCATGCACCTGGAGCTCAGGAGCCCAGCAAAGGTGCCAGGAGTCACCCTTGGCCTGGGGGCAACAAACCCCAGCTGTTATGGGTCTGAGGCAGGATTTAAAATACTACCTAGAGCTCTGCTCAAGGATTTCAGTCATATACTGTCTTGTCCTTTGAAAATGATTTTATGATGGGAGTACTGTCTCATATGACCTTCCCATCGTATTTTTAAAAGCTAAATTAATGGGACTGTGAAATCTCTGGCTTTTGATATATAACAGACTCTTAACTCTATTCTTCCTTTCATTCCTTTTGCTGTGTCTGTGAGTCTATAACCTGTATCTCCTAAGCTTTTTTTGAAGTTTAAAAAAGATCTGTCCTCAAAGGTGAAAGGGTAATGAAAAATACACCATGGTAGTAAAACTCCATTACAATTGCATCTGCCCATGCTCCCAGATGAAATGTAGAGGTATAGTTCTAAGTGTTGCGTAGGAGGGAAAGATAATTTTAAGGATGTGGAGAGAAATAAGGTTGTAAAGAGAAGGTGCTTTTGTTCCAATTCTCTCTCTCTCAGCCAGGAGAGATTCCGGTTTTTAGCAGGATGGCTATAATCTTTGATGGGATAGATATGAAGGGATTTGTTTCCATTCTGAAACAGGTGTGTTCACAGAATAAGATGTCTAATAGATGAGGCAGAGTAAAATGTGAGATAAAAGAGTATGTCCTGGTTTTGGATGGGATGGAGCTAATTTTCTTCCCACTAGCTGCTGTATTTTGTATTTAGTATGGGATTTGGTATGTGAAGAATGTTGATAGTAGACTGATGTTATCAGTTGTTCGTAAAGAGGAAAAGGATGTTTTCCAGCTTCCAAGATTTCACTAATGTGTAAGTGCAGGAACCTGTGAGGAATATAGCCAGTACCTTTGACCCAAAACGGCTAAAGAGAGTTTTCCACACTCAGTATATACGTCAGGATTGGCCAGGGAGCAGCTCTCTCTCTCTCTCTCTTTTGCTTGCTACTCGAGATTGCTTTTTGGTTTCATTTCCATGATCACTGCTTGGCAAGAGCTGTATCAGTCATTGGGTCGTTGGGTGGAGAGAAATTGTGCATCATTCATTTTGCATATTTTATTAGCCTTATATTTTGCTATTATTATCATCTTCCTTTGCTATCCTAGTAAATTGTCTTTATCTCAATCCACGAATTTTCCTTTCTTCCTGATTCTCTCCCCTATCCCACTGGTGAGGGAGAGAGTGAGTGAGTCGTTGTGTGGTACTCAATTGCTGACTGAAGTTAAATCACAACAGAGTGAAAAGTTGAATTGCGAGGGTGAAATGCTGGAGTAATGGAGTCAGATGATGAATGAGGTGGCTGGGTGAATTGCTGAGTGTGCTTGTGGACTCAGAAAAAGGGGGATGTTTTGGACAGATGAAAGAATGAAAGTACATGTAAGGAGAAACTATTGCTTACTTTCGTTATGGTTCTTGAAGTTAATTATCTCAGTTTTCCATCCTGAAGTGGGCAGAGGGATATTTATTCATCTCATTTCTCTGAAAACTTCCTTCAAAAAGTTTTCAGTAACAAAACTGTAGGTTTCTATCTTTCAGTTTTGAAGTAATGTGATTAGCCTGCCGGGGGCTTGTGGATCTTTGGGGAAGAACTAAAAGAAACTTGTGATCGTCTGCTCTCCCATTTAACTTGCCCATCAGACATCCCAGGATAGCAGTTAATGAGGGAGAGGCATGGTGCTAGTCATTGACGGTATTGGTAGACACGTAAGTATGGTTGCATTTTACAGTTTCCAACTAATATTGACTACTACTTGAAAATATCGTACTCATAATGAATAAGGGTATCACAATGTGTCCTTAAAGGGAGGATGGCCGGAGTCACAGAATAATTCATATACAAATAACTCATGCTAGACCCAGATTTTATCTCCTTAAAACAGTGACTCTCAGAAAAATAACTTTGAATGTATTCCTCCTGCTGCAAATTTTCCTTTGGTATATAACAGTAAGTAATGTTTTTTAAAGAAAAAAGCACAAAACCCAACTTGCAAAAAGTAATAGTTTCAAAAGTAGCTGTCAGTATCAACTCATGTTCTAATTTGAGATTAAAAAAATCATTTTGTGCTTTCTAAACTTTTAAGATTTTCTTCTATTTGCTTCTTTAGATTAAAGAATCTTTATCTGTGACATCGCATAAATCAATAAATATGCATGTATGCATGTGTAATATAATGCATATATATTAAATATGTGTATAACTTGGTTGCATTAATTACTCCCTATAATTTTTTTTTCTTCCCACTGGCAGGAAAGGAGAGGGGAGTTTTCTGCAGTTCTGCCAAAATTAAGATAAATCTGTTTTCACTCTCCTGGAGTTAGCGGGTGAGCATAGTAGCAGTGGGAACAATGCTGCTCAGAGCGGCAGCTTCTCCCAGAGATGTTCAGATGTTAGGAGGAAGATGCTGATGGTGGATGTGGTGGAGGCCTTACTCACAGCTGTGCTGAAAGCAATGATCTGGTCCTACAGTAGCTGCCTGGGATGAATGAGGGGCAGTTTTGTGGCATTTCAGTGCTGCTGTCTGCAGCTGCATGAACCTACACATGCACAGATCTGTGGTCCTATACCAGGGGATGACAAGATTGACTCTAATCTCTGCTGCCCTATTGCACATTTAACTGCATTGCACATCCCATGAAGAAAATACACAGAACTGCATTAAACAGACAAACTAACAAAAAAAACCATTATCCAACTTAACACAAATTTCACAGTGTTTTGGCCAGAACTCTGTGTATCAAAGTGAGGATATATATTGAGTTGGAATTTATACCAATAAACACATCATAAATGAAGAATATCAGCTTTGGGGTTTTAAAATTGTTGTTGGTAGTGCTCCCTTACCCATCTTACTCAGGATGACACTGGCCTCCACTGCTGTGTTAGGTTCCCATGAGCAAAACAGACTTATGGCTGTTATTTCGTAATATTGCCTGTTTAGTCAGCTGAAGGGAACCTTGTGGTATTTCTTTACATTCAACTGTGCCCTGCCACATCTGTTCCTAGGTGACTCAAAAAAAAAAATTTCTTATTATAAATCAAATACTGAACAGCAATGCAGAGCTAAAGAGAGAGGTGTAGCATGCTCAATGAACAGCAAAAATAAAGTTACCTTTCCTGATGGATAAGTAGTGTAACAACAGGCCACTATTCTGCCATCTCCCCATCCTCACCCCCACAACCAAGCCCTGTGATCTCGGTATATTGGGGCATTGAGTAAAATTTGTACTGGTAGAAAACGGGTGCAGATCTGGCTGACAGACAGCTTACAGTGTAAACAGTCTCATATCAACACTTATTTGTGTTAATAAGTGTGTTAATAATTAATAATTGTGTTAATAATAACAACAGTTATTTGCAGCCTTGAATCTAGTATGGTGTAAGGATAAAAATCTTTCAATTCAGAAAATGGAGGTATATTTAAAAAAAAAAAGACTAATAAAAGCAAACATTTCAAAATAACCAAATCCAGTAATTTGCATCCAATATTTTTAACAGAGTTGGTTGGTGATCTCCTTCAATGGTTAGGCTTGATTTTCAGCACTAAATGTCAATACTGGAAGCATTTTGGTAGTCCTAGAAGTAAAGAGGAAATCCAAATTTGTACCAATATAGAAAAAAAAAAGTTAAATTATAGATTCATCAGCCTGATAATGATCTCAGGCAGAATAATGAAACAGATGATATGGCAATACTGTTTTGTTTACAAAGGTAATAGAATTGATGGAATGCACTTAGTTTTCTATAAGGCATTTCATTTGGTAGCACAGGACATGTTGATTAAGAAATGAAGTCAACATGGCATGTACCGAACTGATTAAAACCTAGGCAACTGAAAGGTCTTGAAATATTACTGTAAATGAAGAATCATAATTCTTCACATGTTTGTCTATGAGCTCTGAGGGAATCAATAGACTTTATTATATTTAAGATCCTTTTTTAATGCTTGGAAGAAAACACATATGATATTGATAAAGTTGCAGATGAAAAATGTTGTGAGTGTAGTGAATAATAAAAAGGGAAGTCTGATGCAAGGTGACCAAGACTCTCTGTCAAGGTAAGAGCAAACAAACAGCTGGATTTACATATAGCCAAGCATAAAGCCATTGGCCTAGCATGAAAGGATGTTATTTCCAATAAAGGAAGAAAATTTTTCTATTCCAAGAAGCCTTGACTATAAAGCTCAGGTGAGCATGAACTGCAATGTTATTGCATGGAGGTTTTGTACAGGAATAAGGACGTTATATTACCTTTGAGTATTATAGCTTTTGAGTACCATGCCCTGATCTGGTGCTACAGACCAGAACGGTTTAGAGAGGTTATGTGATAATCCTTGGGATTATCCTATTGGGAAATAAACCCATACAGTTCATAACTCTAGCAGCTTAATCTCATTTAATCTGGTTAAATTTATCAAGTAATTAATTGTTTATTAAGATTAAAATGTGAATTGTTTGCAATCTAGAGGCACTTACTTGGAAAGAAAAGTTTGAAACTAAGAAAATATTACTGGCAATATCTGAAGATGTTAAAATGAGAAAAACTAAGATCAGAAGAAAGCTACAAATTTTTTCAAGCAGGAAAAAATTTACAAAGGTTAATACTGGGCTCTGTACAGTTGGGATTGTTGAACAGGTTGGACTGCATCCAGAGCAACATATGGCTTGTGTTCAAGAGCAGATCAGACTGTTCGAAGAGGTTGGTCTTGGCCTTGGAATCGATGAATTTATATACAGAGGCAGACATTGAATAACATCATGTTTTTGGGTTAAGCCACCACCGTGATGATGCACTCCTGTAAAATACGGTATAAATGCTATAATAGGTCTCTGCTTTTCTCTGACACCTGTCCTCTTTTTGGTTGAAAAATTTTTAAGTGTTTATCAGTCTTTGCAGTGTATCTGGGAAACTATCCAAAACTACAGTAATGGATTTTCTTCAACATAGTGGTCTCCTAAGGGCAAGACAGCTTACTAATACTTTCTGCCATGTCCAGCTGCTAACTCTAAAGACTCACAATTGCATTTGGTCTTATATACTGCATGTAGTCTGGTAGGAAAAATAGTGAAGATAAAATCAATGTAGCTGTGTCATACTCTTGTTCTGTAATACTGCATTACAGTATGGAACATCTGTTAGCTCTAGCGTTGCAGTGTCTAATTGAAGAGGCCCAGTAAAAATTAATTTTGAACCAATCTCACTCTATTGCTGTTATGTGTTCATGGCAGTCAGAATTATTGGCCATAGGGGTACTGTGCCACAAACTAACAATGAAAATATGACTTTAATGGTTTTGGAGGAATTTGATTGCTCCTTCTGTTATACATCATTCACTGCTTGTATTCAAGCCACCACAATGCGAATGTTCATGTTTGTGTGTGCTGGGAGTAGAAAGAGTTCTCAGGAAATGAGGAGCATACTTACTAGTCCTTTAGATCCCAATAATCAGCGGGTTTCAGAATGGTCCGTTCAGGCTGAAACCAATCAGTTCAAATGAGGAAATCCTGAGGTTTATGCTAGATATTTGTTGACCACTGTATCTCTTCAGTATGATTTCTATACAGTGCCTCACTGGCTGCATTCATGAAGCTCTCTGTAATTGGGAGTAGTTCATGAAAGTCCATATACCCAGCCGTATATGTAGCTTTCAATCTCATTCCAAGTTACTTAATTTATTTTACCCCTGTTATGATTGTATTATGATTTTCTGATTCCTCTGCAATAACTGTTTAATATCTCACATTAATTACATCTGGGTTCAGTTTGGAACAGTTTTGTAAGATGTATGTGAGTGACACTGTAGCGTGTTCTTTTGTTTCTGAAAAAGCCATCTGTAATTGTAGTCTTACAGAAGTTTGGGGCTGAATTCTGTCCTAAATGATCTCCTTTGAATTAATTTCATGCAATGTAAGTCAAACAGATTTGACCTTTATTCAGTTCTGAAAAGGTATTATGTAAAAATACACCTTCCTATTCAGCAGATCCACTCTATATTCAGTCAAATTTGAATTCAGTGACAAAAAATAAATGTGTTCTACACCCTGCTGATAGAAGCGGGGAGCTGATGCAGATGTGGGAGTGTGGTACGGGTTCCCTTCTGACTCACCGTCATTAACAGAGCTGCTGTGTAAGGGCTTGATTTGCCAAAGCCTCCAAACACCAACACCTCCAATTGACTTCAGCTGGAGTAAAACAGAGAGAGATCTTCGAAACACAACCCTCCCTATCTGTATTAAAAGGTAAAATTTCATTGGGACTCTAGATGTAAATGAAGAAAGATTTTCTTCTGTCGGCAGATTTTCTTCTGTCGGCAGCAGCCCAGAAGAAATAAACATTTGAGTTTCATTTTTAATGACAAACGTGAAAAATCATTAGCTAGAGGGAAAAAGGCAACTTGTTTAGTGGTAAACAGAGCCAGTTTGATCCAAAGTTATTGAGAAAATAAAAGCTGCTTCTGTTGCAAATAAATAGCATTGCAAAAATTCTATTTCTGTTGTCTGTGCTAAGGTGAAATACTATCTCCCAGAGCTATGGTCTGACTTTCATCTTCACAGTGCAGGACTAAGACTTTCTGGAGTGCAGTGGCTACACTGTATAGCTGTGTGTGTGTAGCTGTGTATGTACTGAAACCTCTGAGAATTTTTTTTTTTTTGGGGGGCAGGTGAGACAATCTTATCCAAGATACTCAATGCCTAAGTATTTAGAGAATTGATTCAGAATGTAGATCTTGGAGAAATTCATTACACCATTGACTGTTGATGCCAAAGAACTCCTTACTCTGAGAAAGTTGACCTTTACTCTGATTGCACAGTGCTAGAAGAATATAGCTAATCATTGCAGCTTTAACTGTAATGCTTAAGGCTGAAATTTAAACATCGTACAAGTGAGAGAAGGGGTTAAAGAAATTTTAGTGGATATGGCCTTGATGAATTATTACTGTGAATACTAAGGTGATAAATAGTGCTTGAACCACTTGCTTAACGATTTGCTAAACCTTTAATGGGGAGTTTTTGCAATTCTTCATGAAAAGACAGTTCCTGATAAGGACTAGGGGGCCTCCTTCAAGAACCAGCTAAAACCGACCCTACAGCCTGAATAAAAGCCAAGGTATAACTGCGCCTGTGTGAGAACAAAAGGTTACTAGCGGTGACGAAGAAGAGTCACCTATCTTCATCCCCACGACCCCCGACAACCACCACCACGGGGCACTGCGCAAGTGCAGATGGGAGTAGTTTATGGAAATGACCCCTTGGGACTAATCTTAATACGAAGCGGGGATAGGTCATGCATATGTATAGGTGTATTGTGAAACTTCATGTATATGTAACACCTGGTTGTATAAATTCAAAGTAAGTTGCCGCGTCAGGCGCGCACGGTTTTGGTGGGACTACCCCACCATGATGTGCGGTGCTGTAATAAAGAATACCTGCTTAATAGTTACATGGACTATTAAGTTTCTCTTATTTTAGCTTTTTCGGCTTCACAAGCACAGTTGATTGAGAAGGCATTTCTGAAGTCATTGAGTCCAATCTCTTGATAGACAAGTGGCCAAAAGTGGTAATCTCCTTTATAAACTTTAGAAGTGATTAGGTTTCTCTTTGAACCGCTTATTTAGCAAAACTGTTTAAGAACCTTTTGCTTTAAGGCACATTCTTCTGATTTCTAGCCTACATGCACGCATAATCAATTGACATATATATATTTCTGTAACAACATTATCTTTGAAAGAACTTCTTTATCACTTTAGTAGTTAACATTAAGATTTACTATAGACATTAGGAGTATTATCTTTCAGCCTTTGTTTTTCTATACTGAAAAAATGTAATCTCTCTTCTCCCTTTGAATGACAGGCTTTTCATATAGCCATCTTTGAACCTTTTTCTGATTGAATCCATCTTGTTTAAATATGGAAGACCAGTGTAAAGTGGTGGGAGGGAGGAGGAGGAGAAGGGATCAAACATTTGCTTCCTATATGCTGGAAAGACCTTCCTGATGCATCCAAAGATCACATTTGCATATTTTAGTGTTATACTATATTAATACTTCAACAGTCATTGCTCTTCAGTAATTTTCAATTCTTAACATGTAGCAGAAGTGCTTATTATTAGTTTTCACATTTGTTCCCTTTTTTTTTTATTTCTCCATTCTGCAAGATCATCCAGTTCTTTCTGCATAGTATCCTGAAATTTTCTTTTATTAGTGAGCACTCTCAGTCTTATATCATCAGCAAACTTCACAGCCCACTCCTACTTAACACCATTAAAACCTAATTGCATCATTAATACACGTTTAAGCAAGATTAGCTGCAAGAAGCAGTTCCACTAAGACTCAGGCTGGTATAAGATCTTTTGGCACTATCAATGCTGTGACTGCTTTAGCTCATTCCTTAGACATCTTACAATCTCTTTAGTTTCCCAGGCAGTGGAATAGCTCTTTGAGGACATGAAATGCCTTGTAGATTAACCCTTATCTCTTACATTTCTTTTGCAATCCCCTAAAAATCCAGTATATTGAACATTTTGTATCTTGTGCGTTGTATTCCTGGTGGCTACTGAGAAGATGCACTATAGCATGCAGCGCTACTTCATACTTCTCATTGCACTCTATAGCTTCCTGAAGGCAGGTTGTGATGAACAGGGGTTTGGCCTCTTCTCCCAGGCAACAAGCAGGACCCGAGGAAATGGCCACAAGTTGTACCAGAGGAGGTTTAGATTGGACATGAGGAAAAACTTTTTCTCCCAAAGAGTGGTCAGGCACTGGAATGGCCTGCCCAGGGAGGTGGTGGAGTCGCTGTCCCTGGCAGTGTTCAGGAGGCGGCTTGATGAGGAGCTACAATATATTGTTTAGTACCTGTGGCAGCAATGGTAGTGGAAAGACAGTTGGACTAGATGATCTTATAGGTCCCATCCAACCATGTGATTCTATGATTCTATGATTCAGAGCTTGTAAGTGCTTCAGTAGGCACATACGGGTTTTTGCAGGACATGGACCTGTTGGAGTGAGTCCAGAGGAGGGCCACAAAGATGATCAGAGTGCTGGAGCACCTCTCTTATGAGGACAGGCTGAGAGAGTTGGGGCTGTTGAGCCTGGAGAAGAGAAGGCTCCAGGGAGACCTTATAGCAGTCTTCTAGTACCTAAAGGGGGCTTGTAAGAAAGATGGAGAGACTCTCTTGAGGAGGGCCTGTTGTGAGAGGACAAGGCTTAATGTTTTTAAAATAGAAGGAAGTAGATTCAGATGGGACATTAGGAAAAAAATTATTTACAATGAGGGTGATGGAACACTGTAACAGGTCCAGGGAGGTGGTGGATGCCCCATCCCTGGAAACATTCAAGGCCAGATTGGACAGGGCTCTGAGCAACCTGATCTAGTTGGAGATATCCCTGATCCTTGCAGAGAGGTTGGACTAGATGACCTTTAAAGCTTCCTTCAAACCCTAACCATTCTATGATTCTATGATTCAAAGGCAAAGGAGGGGTACAGCTGGGCATTATCAACACTGCTGGTGGTAGTTCAGTCTGTTTTGTCTGACCAGTTCACCTACTGTTTCCATATAGCACCCAGAAAAATACTGTTTCCATATCCTTAGCATATCTATATATATATATCTCTCTCTTATTTAGCATATATATCATATCCATATCTATAGCATCTATGTCTATCTTTATGTAGATCTATATAATCTATGTCTATATCTGTATCTGCCTTCACTGTTATAATCTTCAAACTGTTATTTTGTTTGTTCATTCTATTATTAATTACATTATTTTACTGTATTATTATTAACCATTCATTATCTTAATATAAATAATATACAATAATAGATGTACATGTTATCTATATATAAGATAGAAGACTTTGTCAAAATGGTCTAAAACTCTGTGAATATCTGTCATCCTGCCAGCTATTGTTCATCTAGTAGAATGAGGAGATCTATGTGTTTATTATAAAGGCTACTCATAGTTAACCACTTTAGCTGTGGCACACACTTAATAGAATTTTAAATTGGTAAAATAATACCTTCAGTATCTATCCCAGTGAGATGCTCTCATATATGAAAATACATATATTCTATCAATGACAAGAAATAATTAAATACTACCTTTTTTTTGTAAAATTTTTTGTTTATTTTTCTGGATTCTGATATTGAATACAGAAGGCAAAGCTTCCATCACTAAAGAATCTTGTCAAAAATGCATAGATTTGTGTCCATAAAAAACCTAAATGTTGGGGTTTATTTCCTGAAGTTTTAAAACTTAGTCCATCTTCTTTAATTTAAGAAAGTATGATAGTTTTTCCTTAAATATAATGCAATCAAAAGAAAATTGAGAGTATTCAGAAGATTAACTTTTTAAAATGAAGCTGAAAGCTTCAGTAGATTTTAATTAGAACTGCATGATAGGTTTTACATATAAAGCATGTCCATTCAGATTTGGCTTTTAGTCAGTTCTTCAAAAGCAACATAACATTAAGGACTACCCTTTCACTGCACATTTTATTTTTTTTTTTTTTCTGACAGTATGAAGTTTGTAATATCAAGTCACATAATAAACTCTGCATTTTAGTTTGCTATATTTTTAATAAGGCTGAAATTATGCAGAAGGTCAAATATGTTCATTAAAAGATTTTATAATTATTTTTTGATAAATTACTCCCTTTGCTAGCCCAATCAAAATTTTGGTTTGGTTTTAAAGAAATCCGCTAAACATTTCTTTTTCCACTGAAAATAAACACCCCTATCATCAGTTATTAAAAACACTGGCAACATAGGAGAACAGTCTCTCTTAGGTTACTTTTAGACGCATTTCTAGGGACCTTTGCAGATGACATGATATTGCACTTTAGAGAATGACAGGAATCATATAAAATGTCAAACTTTCAATTGAAGTTGAAGATTCAGATCAGGGAAGGCCAGTTTTCAAATGCCATTGCTTGGATTACAGAACTATGTTGCAACTCTTAGATTAATGCATTTATGAGCTTCAGATCATCATTGGGTGTCTCAGAAGTGCTGTTTTTTCACATTCCAGTATGAAACCCAGTTTCTTACCTCAGAACATGAGTAGGAAACTTGGTGGTCTTGGAATAGATTCTATCTGTTCTCCTTTTCTCCCTGGGATGACTAGTACTCAAGACCAGTTATTCCACCAAAACTGCTTCATCTCACAAAAAATTTAGTCCACAGATGGATCAAAAATCTAACCAGAGCCTAGCAGGTCCATCAAGGAAGGCTGGTATCATTAAGTGTATGATATACTTGGTTCACATCTGTCCACCTTTAGATCCCTGTTTTAGATGAGTTTTTGAGAGGTGGCTTTATTGGAAGCAGTTTTAACACATGTCAAGGGAGGCCTTGCTTATGCCTTTGTATCTGCTCCTCTGTGTGGGGTAACTTGCATTACACAATGCAGCAAATTATCATCTGTCTCTGAAGTGAAAATCCAAAACTCCCCAAAACTTGGAAACAGTTATTTCTAGTGTTTTGACTTTGAACTAATCTTTTCATGTTTAGCATCTACATATATTTTCATTTTGTTTTGCAAGACATTAGGTAACGATTCTGCTCAAGCACATGTCGATGTCTTACAGTCCTACCTATTGCTTTTCTTGCAGAGTTCAGTAAAACTGCTTGCAGTTAAACAAGTCTAACTGGCAAGTATGTTAAATAGTAAATAAAGATTTGTTCTGCAAAATGTGGATATATGTAGTATCCCTTACATCATCAAATCATTGACTGGTAAAAACTTCTGTTTATCACTGTAGGTTAATTGTAGCTCTGCAGTGCTTGGCATCAGTGATTTGCAATGGACTCTAGAGACATCATTCTAGTTGTCATGAAGGCTCATCCAAGAGAATGATGTGAAAGACCACTGCTGATTCATATCAAAAGGTTTTTTTTAAAATATAATTGCTATAAGCACCTACTTAATGTATTTCACTTACCCTGAGGTCCCCTAAGCTTTAATGTGAGGACATTCCTTTCATCATTATTTTAATTCTTAGAAGCTTTTTGTCTATAAAGATACTTATCATTGCATACTACAGATGTGACTTCTTTGCTTCCTAATTAAATAGATTGATGGATATTTTAGACATAAAGTCTTGGTCAGATTTAGGAACCTGTAGAAAATGTGAAAGTACTGCATAAGGACACCATACTGAAGTTGTTCAAGCATTTTACATTAAAATAGTAGAATAAAACAAGTCTCATAGATACTGATGCTATTCAATGCAATACAAAGATTAGGCATTGCTGAGTGCCATTCTTACCTTTTCATACACTCCTCTGTCAATTCTGAGTAGCTACTTTCAAATGGTACAATTTTGACTCTCTTAGAGAATAAAAACCTGATTAATCACAGTATGTAATGGTTATTACAAAATTAGTCTGTCCTTGGAAAGATTGTCCTCCATGTTTTGCTGTAGAACTGTATATACAAATGCATTTCCCATCACATTGCATAATAACATTTGAATTACAGGTCCGTTTTAGGCTTATTGAAGGCAACCTTTATATCCTCCCTTGGAAATCAACATTTATTTTGTAACTGCTGGTCAAGGGAGGTGATTCTCCTTCTCTGCTCCACTCTTGTGAGACCCTACCTGGAGTACTGCATCCAGCTCTGGAGCCCCCAATGTAAGAAGGACATGGACCAATTGAAGTGAGTCCAGAGGAGGGCCACGAAGATGGTCAGAGGACTGGAGCACCTCTCCTATGAGGACAGGCTGAGAGAGTTGGGGCTGTTCAACCTGGAGAAGAGAAGGCTTTTGGGAGACCTTATACCAGCCTTTCAATACCTAAAGGGGGCCTACAGGAAAGATGAGGAGAAACTCTTTTTAAGGGTCTGTTGTGATAGGACAACAGCTAATGCTTTTAAAATAAAAGGAGGTAGATTTAGACTAGATATAAGGAAGAATTTTTTTTTTACAATGAGGGTGGTGAAACAGTGGAACAGGTTGCCCAGAGAGGTGGTGGATGCCCCATCCCTGAAAACATTTAAGGCCAGGTTGGACGGGGTTCTAAGCAACCTGATCTAGTTGAAGACAACCCTGCTCCTTGCAGGGAGGTTGGACTAGATGACCTTTAAAGATCCCCTCCAACTCAAACTATTCTATAGTTCTATGAACTCCTTCCTGAAAATTTTAGCCAGTATTGGTAGCATACATTCTCTTTTATTCTACACAGTTTATAGAATCATAGAATCATAGAATGGTTAGGGTTGGAAGGGACCTTCAAAGGTCATCTAGTCCAACCCCCCTGCAACAAGCAGGGATGGGACATCCCTGACTAGGTCAGGTTGCTCAGAGCCTCATCCAGCCTGGCCTTGAACGTTTCCAGAGATGGGGCCTCCACCACCTCTCTGGGCAACCTGTTCCAGTGTTCTGTAACTCGCATTGTAAAAATTTTTTTCCTAATTTCTAATCTAAATCTACCCCCCTCTATTTTAAAACCATTACCTCTCGTCCTATCGCAACAGGCCCTACTAAACAGCCTTTCCCCATCTTTCTTGTAGGCCCCCTTGAGGTACTGGAAGACCGCTATCAGGTCTCCCTGGAGCCTCCTCTTCTCCAGGCTGAACAGCCCCAACTCTCTCAGCCTGAGATATCTGTTGAGATAGAAGGTGGGGGATGGAAAAGAAGATAGAAATTATAGAAAAGTAGCAATAGAGTGGCCAAGATAACTTTTCAGTCCTGTCAGGTTGTTTCACAGTATAATTATATCATGTTTTGCATACACTTTGCCTGTGCCTTAAGTGTTTATAAAAGTGCTAAAATAGAATTCACAGCCTTCATAAAGGACATAGCAGTTGTTGAATTTTTGTTAAAGCAATGACAGGTAACATTTAAATTGGTTTTATTTTATTTTATTGAACTTTTCCTTGTCTCCATTAGTATCAAAAATATCTGGAAGAAATTAGATCTGACTTCCAAAAAAAAAAAAAAAAGAAAGCACACCAACACTAAGAAACATACATTGAGTTGTACATTCTAGTTCCACAAATCAATGAAAAATAAACATGCTGGAGAGGGAAATGTTTTTTTTTTTTTTTCATTATGAAGGGGCCAATGGCACAGATGTTACAAATTTGGAAAAAAACTAGAAGAAAGTGATCCAAAGAATAAAATCCATCTTAATCCTATACAGTACTGGAAACAGTGATATTGAAAGAGAAGGTGGCTAGGATAATGGCAATTCATTAAATTTCTTTCTTTCTCCCAGGCTGGGTATGTCTGCAGTATTTTTAGTAATGTGTTGCTAGTTTCATCTTTTCAACTAATATATGATTAACCAAGGCATTCAATTGGAAAGACCACACATCCTGAAATTACAAGATTGTTCTATATGTGTTCTGATTTGGACTGGATGGAGCTAATTTTCCTCCCAGTAGCTTCTGTGTTTTGGATTTAGTATGGGATTTGGTATGTGAAGAATGTTGATAATACACTGATATTTTTAGTTTTTGTTAATGAGACCAAGGACTTTTCTCAGCTTCCCAGTTTTCACTGATGTGCAGATGCAAGAAGCTGGGAAGGGTATAGCCAGTACAGCTGACCCAAACTGGCCAAAGAAAGTATTCTATACCATAAATGTTATGCTCAGTATATAAGTGGGGGTTGGCCAGTGGGCTCTTTCTTGCTCTTTTTCTCACTGTTCAGGATTGTTCTAGGGTTGTTTTCAGTTTTCATTCTGTAGTCACTGCTTGGGACTGGTTGTATTGGTCATTGGGTCATTAAGTGGTGAGAGATTGTGCATCGTTAGTTGTGTATATTTCATTAACCCTTTATATTATTATTAGTATCATTATTTTATATATATATATGTGTATATTATATCTTCCTTTGCTATCCTAGTAAACTGTGTTTATCTCAACCCACGATTTTTCCTTTTTTTCCTGATTCTCTCTCCCATCACATTGGGAGGGTGAAGGTGAGAGAGCGTCTACTTGGTATTAGATTACTGACTGGGGTTAAATCACGACAGTATGTGAGATTTTTTAAGTATTATTTTGTCCCAAATTTTATAAATAGCATTTTTATAAATACCATCTGAAGGAAGGCTTTATAAACATCATCTGAATGCACCTATTTTTTTTTCTACGATTCCCTGAAAGCACAGAAATTTCCCTGATTTCCCCTTTCCCTTCCTTGCCTTCCCTTCCTTCCTTCCTTTTTCTTCCTCTCTCTAAAAGTCTAGCTGTCCTCAATACAGCAAAAGATTGAAATAATAGAAATGAAGCGCCTTAATATTTTTAACACTGTGCTCTCTATCCTTGGTGTGGAGTGAAAAAAAAATCTTATTAGTGTTGCCAATAGCTCCAGCTCTATCAAAGGAAAGAACCAATAAGAGACTGGAAAGGAAATATGTCTTTTTTTCCTTAACAGCACTCTTTAAAGATGGCAAGACATCGGTGCTACATCTTAAAGAAAAGAAACATATTTAATCTTATGTTTCTGTATTGCTATGAAGGCCCAGAAAACTTTCTGGTCCACTTCAACAAGCAGATCGGAAGTCCATCCTCCAGTTTCAGTGCAGTATGATCTTGCTACATATTCTCCTCTTCCACTGTTAAACGGACACAACTTTAAGATATAAATCTAGTTGTAAATAAAACAGAGATAAACATGACTATGAAAATAGAGAAAATTGCAGATATGCAGCAGAAAGACTCCTTACTAAAGCATGCTTGAGGAGAACAGGAATGGTACTGACTTCACAGTACAGTTTAAGATACTGCTTATGTGTGAGGACTCAGCTTAAATACTTGGTGTTAAAAAGTATATGTTGTTGGGGATTATTTCCAGATATGGTTAACACAAAGCTTTTGCAACTTGAAAAAGACTGCAGTGGGTAAGCATTTAAATAACACACTTCCTTGTTGTCGAGATGTTCATATAATACAGGCAAGCAGGCTGTTGTTGTCCAGTGCTTTGTCGTTGCTAATCTGCAATGGTATTCGATACAAGCTATAGTGGTATCTGGTTTCAGTATAATTCTCCTTTAATTTGCTGGACAAAGAATTTTATTTTAGCAATCCATTAGTTTCCTAAAATGTTAGGGAGTGACAATTTAAGAGATTCAGTGAATATACACCAAAGGGAATTTAATCACAGAGGAATTTTGGGTTAAAGGCCTTATTTAAAACCCACAGAATGAAAGTGAATATTCAATGACATACTGAAGTTTTAATCTATGCTGTTATATCTCTTATTCAGCATGGCATTCCAGCTTTCATTTTTTTTTCTGTTTTCCATCTAAATCTTTGAAGGGTATCTTCTATCACCTTCTATTCAATGCAGTATTTGGACATACTGGGGTGATTTTGAGTAGGAATGTCAGAGGATTATCTTTTTAAGCTTTGAGTTTTCTTCCCTCTGTCAGTGTGAAGACAGACCTTTAGCTTTTCTTTGTGCCTAAATTTATGTACGAAGTAGAGCAACACAAAATGAAGGACTATGTAGAAATGTAATGCTATTTTTAGATAAGACATTTATTCTAAGCAAGAGGCTCTACATCCTCAAGTATCTTCAGATCAGGTGATATTTAATGTGTTAAGCCTCAGAATGAAAGACATCTTTGCAAGCCCTGCACTGCAGACAAAAGCACATAAGCAACTAAATATAACAGCCCTCCTGGTATCTAGTGAATCCTCAGAAAACTGATAGGCAAAGTTGTTCCAGGATACTTTTTCCAAGGACCCTAATGCACTGAATTAATGCTGTTGCCTGTCTCTAGAAATGCTCTGCTTTGCAGATGTTTTCCTACCTGCAAAGTGGAGAAGAAATTGTTCAGACCAAATGATTAAAGATCTCATCTTTCACAGCAAATAAGTCAATATGCAAATAGCTTGAATGTGTTAAAATAATGTGACTATACGGACAAGTCATGGAGATAGCTGGAGTGTTGATAGGTTATCTGTAGAAAGAGCTTTCATTTAAAAATGTAAAAAGCCTTATGCTCTCTACAGATATAATTATGAATGATGAACAGGAAAAACAGCAAAATCTTTGTTCAGGTCAGTAAGGCTGTATTTATCAAGCTTTATTATGAGTGAAGACACATCCATTTCAGAGCTGATAACAAAGCTGTTTTATGGGAAAAGAGGCAGTTTAAAGTTGGTGTTTCTCATTTCTTTTTTGGCTGAGTAAATCAGTAATCTACAGAATACCTGCTAGTGATTTCTTCCTAGTAAAGGTTGTTTGAAATGATGGGAAACAAAGCTGTCTTTCTGTCATCACACAGCGTAGAAGATGAATTTTTATGTAATGTAAAAGACTAAAGGCAATTACATGGGTCACCAATGAAAGCTGACATGAAAATGCTGTTCAGCCTTCAAAAAGGCTACATGGAAAATGTAACAGATAATGGAGAAAGACTGGGAATTATGTTGATCAAGCTAGACCATGACTCTTAGAGTCTCTATTTTCTGATTTAAAATTCAAAACACTTTTACAACTTTTCAAGAGATTTTAAGTTTCTTAGAAAGGTAGTCAGACCCTTTTGTTTATAGAAAATACTCCCAGCAATGTCTAATTGGTTTTTGCTACCCACAGTCTGGCAAAAATACAACGCCTGGCAATCAACTAAAGATGACTTCTGATTTCACACAGACACTTCAGCCTTTTTATCTACCAACTTGCTGGATACATTTGTCCAGTTGGCTATTCTCTGCTTTTTCCCCATACAGAATTTCTGCTACGCAGGATACAAATGTATAGTGATGCCCTTTTCCAATTCTTCTTGTTTGTAAGCCCCTGCCATGCAATTCTGGAAGTAGTTTTTCAGAGTTCCTCACTGGTTCCTCACCAGTTCTGGCACTGGCGGTGTCATTCCACAGGCACTACAGTTATCACCAGAGTGTGCAGGGAGAGGTTGTGTTCTGTGCAAGTGTGTGGCTGGAAGTGGCAAGATCCCATTCTCATATTAAAAAGTATGTATGTTTAATAGCTGAGTTCTTATCTAATGATCCCTTCTCTTTCCTATACGGCTTTCTATCTTCATTTTCAATTTATTTTTGCTCTTCTTATTTTCTTCTCATTTCTCCTATTTCCTTGAACTTAATGGATTTAGCTTAGGGAAGAGAGAAAACACTGGGATTTTGGTAAGGCTGATCAAAATGCTTAATAAAGGTTTGCCATAATAGAGAAATTAAAATGAATATACTGAAGCTATTTAATCTCATGGTATTTCAGATCCTGATTTGTAATAAAGGAATTATAAGATGCTCTTTTTTCTGTCTATTTAGATAACACATTTTTCAAATTTAACCTTTGCTCTGTCTATTGCTGTTCCAGTTCCTCTGGTTGTATAATTGTGGCTTATGTTAGCTGGCACAGTATAGTTGCTGAGGATGTTCCTATTAATTTTGTTTTGAATCACTGCTTTCAATTACATTGCATTGATAATGAAGTGGTCACTGCAAATTTCACCGGATGTTCAGCAACACAGACATCTGCTTGGAGATTTGTCCTAACAGTCTTCTCTGTCCAGACCTTCCCTGAACCATCTTTTATCTCAAATTTGTCATGTCTCCCTTCAGCTTGTCTCTTGAATCACCTCAAGCATTTTCCTCTTCCTCTCTTTCTCTTCTTTCCTTACCCTGAAGTATTCCTTCTTGTTCCCATTATAACACTTTGCTTATATTTCTATCACTGTTATTTAATTTTCTTCATCTGCTGGCCCTCATTCTCTTGGGCACTAGTGAAAACAAAACCATACCAATTGTAGTCTATTAGGCTTCATTCTACTAAAATTTGAGGGAAATGGAAACTCTTTTGAAGACTTCAGAATATTGCCATAGGAGACCATGAGAAATTTTTAATGCACATGTCAGCAATATTTGTGATGTTATTAATAGAGCTGACAGCACTATTTTCTGTCTCCTAAGACAAAAGATATATGACAAAATAGGGGGGAAATATTCCCCAATGCCATCATTTCTTGTGTGCGGCAAAAGACACAATATAAATCCTGTAGAACATCATGTTCCTGTCCACAGATCATCACAGAAACAAATCACAAACTAATGATCTTATGTGCTGATTTTGGCTGGGGTAGAGTTAATTTCCTTCATAGCAGCTAGTATAGGGCTACGGTTTGGATTTGTGCTGGAAAGAATCTTGATAATTCAGGGATGTTTTAGTTACTGCTGGGCAGTGTTTACACAGAGTCAAGGTCTTTTCTGTTTCCCACATCGACCCACCAGCGAGTAGGCTGGGGATGCACAAGAAGCTAGGAGAGAACACAACTGGGATAGCTGACTCTAACCGACCAAAGGGATATTCCATGCCTTATGATGTCATGCTTAGCAATAGAAGCTGTGGAGGAAGTTGGCGGGGTGCCGCTGCTCAGAAACTGGCTGAGCATCAGTCAGTTGGTGGTGAGCAATTGTTTTCATTAGCATAACTTTTCTTTTTTTTTTTGTTTTATTTCTCTTTTTTTTTGTTATTTTCCTTTTCATTATGATTATTATTATTTTTTTTTATTATTATTATTTTAAATTATTAAACTGTTTTTATCTCAATCCATGAGTTTTCTCACTTTTACCCTTTCAATTATCTTCCCTCATCTCGTGGAGGGGAGTGAGTAAGTAGCTCTGTGGTGTTTACTTGCTGGCTGGGGTTAAACCATGTCATCTCACCTGAGAACCAACATGATTTCAAACATGATCATACTGCATTATAAAGGCACACTACACTTTTTGGACCTCCTCTTTTCTAAAATACCAATATACATATTTTAACATTTTACTGCAGAAAAGATAGTCAGGTAGAGCATCTAATTCTGCTTTAGACTTCTGATTGAACAGCAAGTGGCACCTATGTAGTCTCCAGGCTTAACATATACCATGATAATTTTGTGATCAATACAGGATAAGAAAACTTGAATGTATATGAAGCAAGACTACAGGACATGAATGAATAATGAAATCTCTTTTCAATTTCAAACAAATGCTTGCCATTCCTACCACCAACTAGGCTTTGAATATAGTCAATATGCAGCATAGGGAAGCAATGCTACAACTATGAGGCCATAAATCATTGAGTCCTCCTTATTTTTATCTGCCACACTGAAGAAAAAGAAATTGAAAACATAGCGTGCTATCCTGATTCTATTTTCTGTATCTACAATTGATAGAGTTGCCACAGAGATCTTATACGTTTTTAGATGAGAAAAGAAATGCTGCATGTTCTCTTGAAGTGGGGAATTCATAATTCACAAACAGAGAGAAATCTGCACAACTCTGATGTGGAATTTCTGGTAAATACATAGGCACGGTAAGCTAAGCTAATGTCAGTATCTTTTGATTCCTTTGCTTGTAAAACAGTTATCATGGATTGAGAAATCTTCAAGCAAAAACTAAAAACTGTGGCATATTCATCGAACTTGATCAAAAAACCCCTAAGATTGTACAAGTGTCAAGTGAGTTGAAGTGAAATAAAAATGAAAAATAGAAATGCAAAAGAATAGAAAATGAGTATAATGCACAGAAATTGTCATTCTCGGGCTAATTGAAAGACTAATAGCTTTGATGGAAAGAGAAGGCAGTGAGAAGTTTGTGTGTTTCACAAAAGGCATCCTTTCTGCCTCTTCTCTGTAACCTACCTATTTGCATCTGAAAAATATATTGGCATGAAAAACTGCTATTGTGTAACTGGCACTGTGTAATGGAGAAATGTCAGACAGTGTGAAATATGGCAAAACAATTTTCCTCATTAGAAGGAATAAAAAAATCAGGATTAGAGAGGCCATCAAGAGAAATTCACTGTGGTGCCAGAACTAGCAAAAATATTTTGAAGGAGAAGACTATTATTTAGTCTAAAAATAAAGTATGTGTATATATGTTACTAACTATTGTAATACAAAAATGCCTAAATATCAAAAAAGAAAAACACAACTCAGTATTTTTTACTGAGTATACAATTGGTCAGAGCAATTAAATACTACCAGTGCTCCTGAGACCTTGACATTAGCTTTTTGTAGCTCATTTTTCTTCTTTCCAACAGAGCAATCTCCTTAAAGCATTCTAGAAACACACAAATCACTTTCCTAATGTTGCTTTGCAAAACATGCAATCACAGCTATTGTAACAGTGTTGTTAAGACAATCAAGAAAGGTGAAAAGATAGACTATTTGGTGATAAAATGAAAATGTAATAAAGGAGGGAATAATTGCACAAATATTTCTTATCAAAAAGTCTGACAGGCTGTTGAAAAATGGAGGGAGTTTGTCATGGACTATTTTCAGAGGAGAACAGTCATCTCTACAATATATCATGTTTGTTATAGCTTTGTGAGAGATTTGGTAATTGAAATTTCTTTTTTCTTTTTTTTAATTAGAATATGGCACAATGATATCAGAAACATGAAAACATTTTTTAAGTGTATTTCCTTGGCCAAGGTTAATACTGTAACTGATAACAGAGATGCGATTATACTGCAATATTTCTATTCATTAGAATGCGCAGAGAATCTGAAAAGTCTTAAGTTTTTTTTAAAGACACACATAGTTTTTGATGCCTGAGTATCTAAAGAAAAGTAATAGATGCCTAGCAGTATCTAACAAGTCAACAGTAGAAGTGCTGTTATGGGTAATTACGCAAACTCTAACAAAGCATGTAGGAGCTACTGCCTTTCTATTTACCTTTCAGGTACATTTAGAATGCTCAAAATATATTAGGCTGTGCAGCTCCAACTAACAGGTATCCCACAGATCTCTTTTCCTGATTTTCAGCCCTTCTCCGACATACATCCTTCCAGTGTGCCTGCCACAAACAGCTGAGAAAGGATGGAGACCAGTAGTCTGATTCTTAACAAGTTCCTGCTTAAAGACTAAGGAACACAAGGTGGCTGGCCTCTGTGGAGGTCTCAGGGTATGACACAGTAGAGAAGGGCCGCTCACATGGGTCGTTCAAGGCAACTCAAGAAGTATCTTAATTACAAGTATGGTCATTCCCTGGGGTCAGAGCTTGCCAGGGAAAATAACTTAACGTGCCATTATTCCTCCAGCTGGTTTCTGAATCAGCTTGTAATGCAAGTGGCAACTGTACTGTGAAAGTGAGCCAGAGTCCTGGAGAGGCCTTGGCTGCATCCTCAGGCTAGGAGAAATCAAGTTCTGGACTGAATATACCAGTCACTAATACTGGAATCTAAAATCAAGTTCAATACATCACTTCTGCTAGACATTCATGGAGTTGACTCAGACGAGAATTTGTCCTGTATTACTGATGCAGATCCCTTAATGGCCAGATGTCTGCACTGATTCAATATCAGTTGTGATTTGTCTCTGACTAAAAGGTGTGAAGAATGAAACAAAGCAGAGGAAGTGAATGTGTACAATGAATGTAATGACCATACTCTTCAGAAGAATCATAATGTAGTTCTGCTGTATGATTCATTATCTTTGGTTCTTCCAATATGAAACATGAATTGTGTGTCATGTTTTTCTTCAAAGAATGTCTCCATTGGTCTTATATCTACTAGATATTCATCTACTTGTATTAGTAAGAAGTCATATAAAATAAATGACACCTATTTTAATGTTCATTGCATTAAAATAAACTCTTATAAGTGTAAGATCTGGAGGACATGTTTCTATGATTTTATCATTTGTTCTTTTATTCACATTGAAAATACTTATGACTAAATGTTTGGTGCCTAAGGAAAAAGCTAAGTAACAGTCAAAGTTCCTCATATGATTAGTGGAGAATGATCTGCCTCAATAAATTGAAGCACAAACATTAAACTGAATAAAACACGATTCCTATTTTAATTAATAAAGATATAAGAAAAGTATGCAGTTCTCTCAATATGTGCACCTTGTGCCATTCAAAGCATCCTGAGTCTTCTGCAGGGGATGAGCAAAGACTTCTGTCCTTTCAAGGGATAAGCAGAAGCCAGATAGGATATTGCAGTGCACACAAACCAGTAAGAGATAGCTATGATTAGGTAACTAAGTTTAGTTCTTTGCTGATACAGTCAAGATAGCAATTCAGTTGATCAAATGCTGGTGTCTGCTGAAGTATTTTGTCTCTGCCAGTGGGGAGCTTAAACATTTACCTCCTATGCAGATACATAAAGATACCTTAATGATAGTGTCTTCATAGAATCATAGAATAGTTTGGGTTGGAAGGGACCTTTTAAGGTCATCTAGTCCAACCTCCCTGCAAGGAGCAGGGATACCTTGCACTAGATCAGGTTGCTCAGAGCCCCGTCCAACCTGGCCTTGAATGTTTTCAGGGATGGGGCATCTACCACCTCTCTGGGCAACCTATGCCAGTGTTCTACCACCCTCATTGTAAAAAATTTCTTCCTTATATCTATTGTAAATCTTCCTCCTTCTGTTTTAAAATCATTCCCCCTTGTCACAGAATCACAGAATTATCAGAATTGTCCTATCACAACAGACCCTTAAAAAGAGTTTTTCCTCATCTTTCTTATAAGCCCCCTTTAGGTACTGGAAGGCCGCTAGAAGGTCTTCAGGGAGCCCTCTATTCTCCAGGCTGAACAGTCCCAATTCTCTCAGCCTCTGATCAACTTCATGGCTCTCCTCTGGACTTGCTCCAACAAAACCATATCCTTCTTACGTTGCAGGCTCCAGAGCTGGGTGCAGTACTCCGGGTAGTGTCTCACAAGAGTGGAGTAGAGGGGTGGAATCACCTTCCTCGACCTGCTGGCTGTACTTCTTTTGATGCAGCCCAGGATGTGGTTGGCTTTCTGGGCTGCAAGCGTACATTGTCGGCTCATGTTGAGCTTCTGATCCTCCAGCACTCCCAAGTCCTTCTCCACAGGGCTGCTCTCAATCCATTCTCCACCCAGCCTGTATTTATGCTTGGGATTGCCATGACCCACATGCAGGACCTTGCACTTGGCCTTGATGAACTTCATGAGGTTCTCATGGGTGCAGCTATCAAGCCTGTCAAGGTCCCTCTGGATGGCACCCCTCCCCTCCAATGTGTTGATGGCACCACACAGCTTGGTGTTGGCGGCAGACTTGCTGAGGGTGCACTCTATCCCACTGTCCATGTCGCCGACAAAGATGTTAAACAGGGCCAATCCCAATATGGACCCCTGAGGAAAGCGACTCGTCATCGTTCTCCACCTGGACATAAAGCCGTTGATCACTAATCTTTGAGTGTCACCATCCAGACACTTCCTTATGCACCAAGTGGTCCATCCATCAAAACAACATTTCTTTAGTTTAGAGACAAGGATGTCATGCAAGAAAGAATGAAATGCTTTGCACAAGTCCCAGTAGATGACATCAGTTGATCATCCCTTATCTACCAATACTGTAACCCCGTCATAGAAGGCCACCAAATTTCTCAGGCACTATTTGCCCCTACTGAAACCATGTTGGCTGTCACTAGTCATCTCCTTATTTTCCATGTGCCTTAGCATGGTTTGCAGGAGAATCTGCTCCATGACCTTGCCAAGCACAGAGGTGAGACTGACCAGGCTGTAGTTCCATGGGTTTTCCTTGTTTCCCTTTTTGAAAATGAGGTTATATTTCCCCTTTTCCAGTCAATGGGAACCTGACCAGTCTGCTATGACTTCTCAAATATGATGGACAGCGGTTTGGCAACTTCATCTGCTGTTTTCCTCAGGATCTACAGATGCATCTCATCAGGTCCCATGGACTTGTGCACCTTCATGTTCCTCAGATGGTCCACACCTGCTCTTCTGCTACAGTGGACAGTTCTTCATTCTCCCTTTCTTGTTGTTTTTGACATCCCTGGCCAGATTTAATTCTGTCAGAGCTTTATCCTTCTTAACCTGATCCCGGGCCACTTGGTCAACCTCTCTGTAATCCTCCCAGGCTACCTGTCCTTGTTTCCACCCTCTGTAGGCTTCCTTTTTGTTTTTCAGTTGGTCCAGGAGATCCTTGTTCATCCATTCAGTCCTCCTGGTGTTTTTGCCATCTGCAGTCTAATCCTCTCCTGACACTTAGGTTTGAGTCAGTGACACAGACAGGACCATATTCTCAGCTTTTTGTACTGTGGTTTTCAGTACAGCTATATGTTGAATGACATTTAGAAGTAGTTTGATTTTTTTTTGTTATTGAATAATATCATACCTACAAAATAGCAATTTTGCTGCAAGATACTGCTGTAGCTATGGTTGTGAAGAGTACTTTTTTTCTCTGCTATGTGCCATTGCCTCCTTATGAGCATAATTTTGTAGTTTTTTTCATCACTTTAACTGAAAGTTTTCATATTTGAGGCACTGATGAGACAATCATTTTGGGGCAATTACCTGATCTTTCTTTTTATGTCTCCGATTCTTATACAATGAGGAGCTATGGTGATAAGCTTTCCTATTACCTTCTCCACAGCTTTCTTGAGTTTGAAAAGACATAATTACAAACACTTTGAAGTACAAGGATGGGGATCAATGTGAAAATGCTGTTCAGCTGTTGGCACTTCATTCTTTACAACCTATATTCTCTCATTAGTACAAAATAAGGACTAAATTACGCAGGTGTTTTCCTGAAATAGTTAATGTCTTTGTGAACCAGGTGAGGATACTGTGTAATACTAACAAGATTAAAAGCTTTGAAACATTAAGTTAAACAACATTAGTGATAAATAATAGGATGCAATAGCACAGGAGTCTGTCTGAAACTCCAATAGTTTTTTATCTCCTTGCCCTACAGATAGGATATCTGCTACTCAGGTCACTGCTTGAGAAACTTAGATACTCTGCTCCACACAGGATGTTTAAACCATAAGGTCATAGGTTCAGACTGTGATGAAAATGGAAGATGAGGTATGGGCTTTTCTGTCCTCCTTTAATGCTGTATAGAGAGGGCAACTTTCTCTGCTTCTGCTTCTGGCTTCATTGTAAAGACAATATTTTTCTGTATTAAGGCTTCAAAAGGGACAAAGAAGTAGCTCCACAGCAGACTTTGCTACACAGAAAGCAGGTAGACAATGTCTGCCTAAATCCAAAATGTAGAAAATTTACGCCTTAATTCAGTAGTGCTTTATCCAGAAGGTGCTTTACCTGAAATGATTCTTAATTTTTTACCTAGAAATTTTGTGTTTATTTAGAGTTCATCTTATTGTGTCCTTAGGCGTGCCCAGTCTTAACAGTGCAGAAGAACTCGGTACTGGTGTTATCTCTGTGCATAAATCCCATCAAAATTTACAAAATAGGCATGTTTACCTTGATGCTTACTCACTGGGATGAGCATGTGGTGCACCTGGACTCTGATAGCAGCTGGTTCTGCTGTGTGGGTATGGATGTACCTGCTAAAGGTACATCTTCAGCATGAGGAAGACGTGTGAGGAGTTGTTGCCGTAGGTTGTTTGCCTGGAATACTGCATGAGATCATGCTGGGCAACAGAAACACAATGAAGAGTTGCATTACTTCTCTTGACTAAGAGGTATATCTACCAGAGGTAAACCATAGTTCTGCACTGCAAATCTGTAGGATGCGGTCATTTTCAAAGGAAATTTAAAATCCCAGAAAGCTGGACATTCACAGTGTGACTACTATCTTGCTTGAGGAGCTCAAGCTCATAGCTATTCCCAAAGAAACTTTCTGGCAAATCCACAAAGCTTGTTATTTCTGTTATGGCTTGGTCTATGGCAGTGACTGAATTGTTCAAGCTGAGGTGGAGTAAATCTACAAAGTCACAGCCAGTGATGCTTGGAATACCTAAAAGTGAAAGAGCAGGGCCATATACGTAGTATAGGCACATTCGGAATAAGGCAATATCTGAATAAATATGGTTCTCTGTGTTTGAATTTATTATCTGTGGACTTTATTTGGGAATGTACATGGGATTTGGTGATTCCAGTCACTTTCCTTGAAAATAACCCATCTGTATAGTGTAGTACTACATCACAAGTGGCACTGTCTTAGCAGGCTCTGCAGGAGGACTGAGTCCCCTGTAGGAGGAGCAGTTTTACTGACTCTCACATGTTGAAGTGGTCTCTCTAGGATGAGGTCAGGGAAAAGTTAGAAGCACTGTAGAAGAGAAGCCACACACTCCCTCTTGGGTGAATAAGCCTAAGTGCCACTACGATAAATCGTGCAAGTAGAATTTTAGAGAGTTTTCAAATTGTGCATGTTTAGTAGGCTGAATTATCCTCCATTTCTTATAATCTTGCCTTTTTTTTTTTTTTTTTTTTTGAGCTCTTTGCTGGTGTATGGTCTGGAGAGCACCAACAGTATACAGAAACCAAAAATTCCTGTTAGAAAGGCTACTAAGTAGGCTGGTAACATTAATTGAAGTGAAGAAAAAGAGTCTGTTACCTTCAGAAGATATTTGTTATTGTAATTAATTTTGGTTACCAATATTGTCATTAGGCTTTTGAGGTATATGGAAAGAAGAATGATTTTCTGCAATCTTTTGAACTACAAACCACTCCATCTTTTACAAATCTGGGGTCCAAAATGTTGTTATGCTGATGTAGTTGCATTTTGTGCCCACTAGTTGTTCGCTGCTTTAAGTAGTACTTGGCCTGGCATAAAGCAGAGGAGATTTAAGCTTAAAGTCCTTGACTTAAAACATTGATTCCAAGCTGATAATACATAAACAGGGCTGTAGAATGCTCTGTAAATCAATATTAGAAAAAAACTCATCTAGAGCTTTCTGTCTTGAAGCAACTATTATTAATGAGTACAGGATGGTTCCATCCCTTTTTCTATTTGACATGACATGCCCAGCATTATAATAGTTATTTTTTAAAAATAAATTTTCTATAATGTATTTATTCTACATACCACTTTGCGTTCATATAATAAAAATAAAAACTATAATGGATAGCAGTTTACTTTTCTACTGAAAATTTCCACAAAACTGACCACTAATGGGATCATATTTTGAATTATTAAAAAAGCCCCACTGCTGATATTTTACTACTTTGAGCATTTACTATGCAGTTTTACTCAGAAACTTATTTTGGTATCCTAATAAGATTAGGTAAACTTGAATAAATGATGAAAGAATGATAATGAGGCCAACTGCAAGAAGCAAATTATCTCCTAGACTTAACAAGCCAAACTGGAGCTGAGTAAGCAAAATGGGAGCTCAAAACTGCCTGTCAGAATACAACAAAACCCTGTGAATATTAGGTTTGTTTTTTTTTTTTTTTGGGGGGTAGGAAAGAAAGAAAAACCTACCTCACATTCAACTGTGGATTTACAATTCATAACAGCAAGATGCAGTATATCCTGCTTATATGAACCTACTCTACAGATTAAGAAAATACCAAGTGTGGGATGATGTTTGTGCATGATTAATAATACGAAATAATAATTAGTATGAAACAGACTATTTGTGACTATTTTATGGCTTTGACATCTGCAAGGGGTCCAAAACGTCAAATGATTCTCACCATAGAACATGGAGAAAGTGAAGACGAGATTGTTAGCATATGATCAGGAAAAGAATAATGGCAACAATATTAATAGGGAACAGTAAAGAGGAACCCAGCACTAGGGAAACTACAGCTACAAGGCTGTCTTCAAAAGCAGTGAGTATTTTTGTTTATTTCTACAGAAATAATTTTTCATTCTTGTCCTTTCTGTACCAAATATATTTTCCTATTACAAATATTGTTTCCAACTCCTTATCTATTAATGGGCTATTCAGATATCCTCTTCAGATTTATTCAATATCTGAACTTTGAAAGTGCTCAGCAGTCCCCAAGGCTTCCTGACCCACCAGCTTACAGGAGCTGATAAAGTAGATAGAAGTTACAAGCATGGGCTGTAGGAATGTCACAACCCCAGCTGTTGCTCATTGCAATGATATTATGCCTTTCCTCATTTTTGTAATTGACAAGGATCAGTCACTGACCACTGACTAATATGATCTCTGTTTTTGTTCCCTAACAAGACTATCAAAACACTAAGACTCCTTTGATTCTGGTAAACTGTTTCTATTTCCTGAGATTTCCCGTCTGGTGTGATTGCATGTATCCTTGCACTGTTGTGCAAAAATTTTCTTATATTATACCATTTTTGGTCTCTGTTATTTCTTGGAACTGAGTAACATTTTGGAATCTTCACTGAAGTTACAGACAGCAAAGAAACATAACCGGTGTATCAGGAAACAGTTGTTTTCTTAATCCTGCAGAGCCTTTTGCTATAGACTTCACCCCATACAGTATGAAGTGAGCTAGACCACATTTAGGTTTTGATTTGGTGAAAAACTTAAGGAGAACATTTTCAAAGGCACAAATGGCAGCTAAGCAATAATTCGCAATTGAGGATGAAAGTAGTTAAGTATCCAGCTGTCATCTGTGATCTTTAGATTCATGCCTAAGACCTGTGTAGCTGCCAGTGTCTCCTTAAGGGCATAACAATTCGGTAAAATGTAGAAGTGCATGACTTGTGTTTTAGGAAGAATTACCACCAAATCTTACCTTATACATTGTCACCTGTATGCAGCAAAATCCATAAGTGCATCCACTGTAGGACTTAAAGAAAAGTGTTTCAATAGTTGCATTCTGCACACAGTGGCTCCCTGGGAAATAAAATACTTAGGTCTTGAAAGAATACTAACTGAAAAAAAAAATATTTAATATATAATGAATTGGATGCAATTTTGTAATGTTCTTCTATTTGCTCTCTGTCAGAACAGCTGGAGGTCTAATAAACAATCTGTAACTATGTCAAAATGCTGTCAGTCAGCACAGTTGTAAAAGTTTCTGGAAGTGCAGTGAAGTCTGGAGCGATGGTATGAAATGATCATACTGACATTGTATAGTTTTTGATGTTTACTATTTCCTTCTCTGCCTTAGACTTGTCTGGAAACATTTTCTGTCTTTGAACAGCTCTCTGGACTTCTATACACAAGAAGAAAGAAGAAAATATAGGCTGTAGGAAGCAAGAATATAGTCTGTAGGAAGCAAGAAGAGTAAAAGACAATAAAATTGATAGCATTTGTTTGCTTCTTAGTCACAAAAGCAGAAGTCAGTAACAAACTTTCTGAAATCAGTGAAGCAAACTTGGCTTTGGAACATGTACAAATCAAGAGTGATTTCATTATCCATAACTGGAGTGAGAACAAACCTAAAGTCTCAAGTTGCTGTTTGGAAAGCTGATGAATGTAAGGGTTCTTCTTTCAGTTCCTGACCAACCTAGGAGTAGAAAACCCAGAAATTTCACTGAAAATGTTGCTCTCTGTCACTGCGTTTTGCATACTCAAGCAACTTGGAAAGGATATGAATATTTTTAACAGTCGCACATTATAGATTGGCAAATATTCTATAGTGTTCTCTGGTCTGTTCCTTAAGGTTGGGCTGTAGGTTGCTTTTGTTTAGGGGTAAACATCACATGATGAACTGATTAAAAATATATATCCTTTATTGTTTAAGACTGAAAGCTCCAACTACTTGCTCAAACCAAAAGATCTTGCAGAGGATTATCTCTGAAGAAAATGAAAAATGAAATATTTTTGAGACTGATTCAGGGTCTTTGGAAATCATGGTAAATCTTTCCAGGTACGTTGGTGCTAGTACATAATACAATTACTTATATTAAGAAAGGAAGGAGGATTTAGCCATATTGTTTTTCATTAATGAAGACTAATGGTCCCTGAAAAATATGTAAATCAAAATTTAATTCTGTGCTTGACATGCTTATTCCATTTTAAGAATTTGATATTATTCAATGGGGAGAAGATATAATTTGTACTTGAGAGTGGATGGTATTTTCCATGCTCTTGGTTAATAAATAAGCGTTATGAAGCTGATCCAAGGGACTCCTAAGCACTTGTGGGAGGCACTGAGTTTTGGGATAAAGTCTAGCAACTTATATAAACTTCTATGAAAGGTATCTTACAGACATTGTATATAAGATATAACTAGATGCTGTAATTTCAAGTGAAATGTGTGTGAATGACACATACTACTGGAGCGTCAACATGGAGGGGTATAGGCTTTTTAGAAAAGACAGGAAGGGGAGACGAGGAGGGGGTGTCGCTCTCTACATCAGCAACCGGCTGGAGTGTGTGGAGCTCCGCCTGGGGATGGAGGAGGAGCTGACAGAGAGCTTATGGGTCAAGATTAGAGGATGGGGACGGACAGGGGACGTCGTGGTAGGGGTCTGTTACAGGCCGCCTGGACAGGAGGATAGAGCAGACGAAGTGCTCTATAGGCAGATAGGAGCAGCCTCACGGTCACAGGCCCTGGTCCTCATGGGGGACTTCAACCACCCTGACATCTGTTGGAGAGACAACACGGCAGGGCACAGGCAGTCCAGGAGGTTCCTGGAATGCGTGGATGACAACTTCCTCCTGCAGGCGATAGAGGAGCCAACAAGGAGGGGTGCCATGCTCGACCTTGTGCTCACCAACAGGGAGGGGCTGGTGGGGGATGTGAAACTAAAGGACAGCCTTGGCTGCAGCGACCATGACGTGGTGGAGTTCAAGATCCACGGGGCAGCAAAGAAACTACATGGGAAGCTCTCTGCCCTAGACTTCAGGAAGGCGGACTTCGGCCTCTTCAGGGACCTGATGGGCCAAGTGCCATGGGAGGTGGCCCTGGAGGGAAGAGGGGCCCAGGAAAGTTGGTCCATATTCAAGGAGCACCTCCTCCAAGCTCAGCAGAGGTGCATCCCGATGAAAAACAAGTCGGGCAAAAAGGCCAGGAGGCCGGCGTGGATGAGCAAGGAGCTCCTGGACCAACTGAAAGTGAAAAAGGAAGCCTATAGAGGGTGGAAGTGGGGACAGATAGCCTGGGAGGACTACAAAGAGGCTGCGCGAGTGGCCAGGGATAAGGTAAGGAAGACCAAAGCCCTGGCAGAACTGAATCTGACCAGGGATATAAAATGTAACAGAAGAGCTTTTATAGGTACGTAGGGGACAAAAGAAAGTCCAGGGTAAATGTAGGCCCCCTCCAGAAGGGAACTGGTGTCCTGGTTACCCAGGACATGGAGAAGGCTGAGTTTCTCAATGACTTTTTTGCCTCAGTCTTCACCGACAAGAGTTCCTGCCCCACCGCCCAAGCTGTAGAAGGTGCAAGCAGGGACTGTGAGAATGAAGAACTGCCCATTGTACTCGAAGAGCAGGTTCGGGATCATCTGAGGAACCTGAAGGTGCACAAGTCCATGGGTCCTGATGAGATCCATCTGCGGGTCCTGAGTGAACTGGCAGATGAAGTTGCCAAGACACTGGCTATCGTATTTGAGAAGTTGTGGCGGTCTGGTGAAGTCCCCGATGACTGGAAGAGAGGGAACATAACCCCAGTTTTTAAAAAGGGGAATAAGGAAGACCCAGGTAACTACAGGCCAGTCAGCCTCACCTCTGTGCCTGGCAAGGTCATGGAGAAGATTCTCCTGGAAACCATGCTAAGGCACATGGAGAGCAAGGAGGTGGTTGGTGACAGCCAACATGGCTTCACCAAGGGCAGATCGTGCCTGACCAATTTGGTGGCCTTCTATGACGGGGTGACGGCATTGGTGGACAAGGGACGAGCAACTGACATCATCTACCTGGACTTGTGCAAAGCTTTTGACACTGTTCCGCACGACATCCTTCTCTCTAAACTAGAGAGGCATGGGTTTGATGGACGGACCACTTGGTGGATAAGGAGTTGGCTGGATGGCCACACTCAAAGAGTGGTGGTCAACGGCTCAGTGTCCATGTGGAGACCGGTCACGAGTGGCGTCCCTCAGGGGTCCGTGCTGGGCCCGGCCCTGTTCAACATCTTTGTTAGCGACATGGACAGTGGGATAGAGTGCACCCTCAGCAAGTTCGCCAACGACACCAAGTTGTGTGGTGCCGTTGACACGCTGGAAGGGAGGGATGCCATCCAGAGGGACCTTGACAGGCTGGAGAGGTGGGCCCGTGCCAACCTCATGAAGTTCAACCAGGCCAAGTGCAAGGTCCTGCACCTGGGTCATGGCAATCCCAGGCACAAATACAAGCTGGGCGGGGAATGGATTGAGAGCAGCCCTGAGGAGAAGGACTTGGGATGCTGGTGGATGAGAAGCTTAACATGAGCAGGCAATGCGCCGTTGCGGCCCAGAAAGCCAACCGCATCCTGGGCTGCATCAAGAGGAGCGTGGCCAGCAGGTCGAGGGAGGTGATTCTCCCCCTCTACTCTGCCCTGGTGAGACCCCACCTGGAGGACTGTGTCCAGTTCTGGAGCCCCCAACACAAGAAGGACATGGACCAGTTGGAGAAGGTCCAGAGGAGGGCCACGAAGATGATAAAAGGGCTGGAGCACCTCTCTTATGAGAACAGGCTGAGAGAGTTGGGGCTGTTCAGCCTGCAGAAGAGGAGGCTCCGGGGAGACCTGATAGCGGTCTTCCAGTACCTCAAGGGGGCCTACAAGAAAGATGGGGAAAGGCTGTTTAGTAGGGCCTGTTGCGATAGGACGAGAGGTAATGGTTTTAAAATAGAGGGGGGTAGATTTAGATTAGAAATTAGGAAAAAATTTTTTATGATGCGAGTTACAGAACACTGGAACAGGTTGCCCAGAAAGGTGGTGGAGGCCCCATCCCTGGAAATGTTCAAGGCCAGGCTGGATGAGGCTCTGAGCAACCTGACCTAGTCAGGGATGTCCCTGCTTGTTGCAGGGGGGTTGGACTAGATGACCTTTGAAGGTCCCTTCCAACCCTGACCATTCTATGATTCTATGATTCTAAATGAAACCTGACCATTGTAAAACAGCTTAATGCAAAAGTTCAATGAAATAGTAAAACCACATATCAAATCCCTTGTAAAATCCCTACATACTTTATTGATATGTGAGGGTTTATTATTCTAAGGACAAAGGGATTGGGCACTGTGTTCCAAGTGTAAAGCTGGCTGAGCCTGTCTGATGGTGAAGTGCTTCCACCCTTGGGCTGTCCCTGGCAGCAGACTGCCATCATCTCCCTTTTCTCAGCTCTTGTGCAACCTTGTAGTGAGCTAATTTAGAGCACTAAAGCACAGAAAAATATTCAGTATTTTCGTTAGGTTGTTTTCCAATTTGTTGGTGAACCAGCTCACAGTGGAGTCAGAAAAAGATCCATTTCTGGGGAAAGGGGTGGTGTGACTAAAGGCCAAGGAGAAGCACAGGCAGACCTGTCTGCATCCCTACCAGCAGCTCTCAGCCAGATGAGCTTCATTGTATCCTTACTCAGTGTCCTTAGGCTCCTGAGATGCTGCTCCCAACAAAGCACTATGTCACATAACAAGGCAACAAAACCTGACTTAAGGGAATTTGTCTTTTCCTTTACTATGCTGTCTGGAATCAAGGGAAAAAGGGAATTTAGATCAACCCATGAGATAAAAGATGATGGCATAATTTAGGAAGAAGGCAAACATAATTAAAATAAAGATATCTTGGGGCTGGCAGGGAGATTAAATTCTAGGATGAGAGAGAATCCAGAGAAATACTGGAAAGATGAATGTGTACAGCCTAGGTCAGCTTTGCAGGTAACACTTTATACCCTCAGTATGTAAGTGAAAACTGAATTGTGTGCCCATCTGTAGGTCAGTGAGACTTTGTGCTGTTACTAATAACTTTGTAAATCCTTGTTGACTGACTAGCTATTATACCCTTTCTCTATGAAAGGCAAATAATCATTGAAGAATAGGCAACACCGCATTCATTCAGTCAAGCATAAATGTCCTCACACTTTTTGGGGAATCAGATCCTCCAAGAATTTGGTTCTTCAAAGGCAGGTGGATGGACTATTCGTAATCACCATGACTCTAATAGCCTTCTCAATGAACAGAGGATAAAGGATTTCCTTGAAGTCCTCCAAAACAGTAACTTTTTGTCTAATCTTGCTCTGTTATACAGTAGATACCATTGCTATTTCTACCATAAATGGTGAATTGAGGCTAATCAATTCATGATGGCAAATCTAGCCATCTAATCACTGTCAATTACTGTATTTCCTAAAACCATGCTGATCATTTCCTGAACCATTAGCATTCATTTCTTGTGTTCTAATATAAAAAGTCTCATCAAACTGGTATATGCAGGTATTTACCCTTGTAGCTAAGTTTTCTAATAGCTAAAAGCGTTCTGGAAGAGAGGATGAAGAGATTTAATCTATTTACATCACCTAATATTCAGTATCTGTCTGTAAAAGAAGGAAGTCCTTTGGTCTGTAAAAATTTTGCAAACTTAGGCTCCATATAAACTTCCATTTGAGTCTCTGAATAAATTTGAAACATCATTATTATATAATCAGAAGAAGCAGTTAGAATAGAGGAGCAGCTAGATAGAGAATGCCCTGAGACAGGCAATTGTATGTTTACAGACAGTAAAATCCTTGTGGATGGCTGGCAAAGAAAAAGCCTACTGATAATAAGAGTTTGTGCTGGTTGGAAACAACCCCAGTTTCTGTTAAACTTGACATTTATGCCCTTCAGAAGCAGATGTGTCTGCCCAGATTGGCCATAAGCTATCTACAGTGAGTCAGCACTCCTCTCACAGCCAGGTTTTTGAAGATACATATTATGAATTAAAATAGCTTCTTGCACGAATCCTGAACATACCAAAATAAGGTGATATTCCCACAGCAGGAGCTATATTTTATATCTTTCGTGTTAGCTAAAATACCCCTTCCTTTCCATGATTTGAATGAGAGATAGTTGTTTTTAAAGGTCATTTCCTTAATGCAAGTTAGTGTTACTGTCTCTACAGAGAAGCCTTTCCTTTTTATCAATATTCCTGGTAAAGAAAAAAAGAATGTACAACTATCTTTATGAAAATAGATAAAAACTGCAAAACTATTCCATTTTTCAAGGGTTGAATAGGTTAAGCTATAGCATGGATTGATCTTTTACTCACTCTTCTAAAACTAACAAATGTTCAAATTAGCAATATTAGCTGAAAATTTGTTTTTCCCAAGCCTCTCTGGTTTTGTGTTCTCTTCACCTCCTAAGTTCAAATTAACAAAAGCACAGTAGCGAACCACAAAACAGCAAACAAAGAAGTATCCTTGCCATATTTCTAGCTGACATGAGTGTGTTAGATATAATATGTACGAGCCAAAGAATCAGAGCGATCTAGGACATTGACCACATTTTTTTTGAGAAAGAACTCTCCATTCACTAGTTATTTACTCATTCTAATAAACTTCCCTTGCTTTCCTCATTTGTTCAAGTATTTGAGAATAGATAAGTAATCTGGGAAACTTTCCAGATTACACTATAAAGTAATAAATAATTGGGCTCCTTGGCACTTAATGCATGAAATAGGATCTTTGTGGTCTAGAACAAAGATGGAATTCAACAGTTTCTCTCTGGAAAAATCTATTTTCACAATGGAGTTACAACTATGAAGTTACAGTTCTGCCTGGAAGAGACAGAGGTTTCCCAGGGGCTGTTCCAGTACTGAAATGAATCGATTTAGAAACCATGACCTGTTCATAAATGTCTGCAACTTTCACTTAAAGTATTTTGCTTTTACCAGATAGGAAACATTTTATTACTTATAAATCTATTCCAGGGAAGAAAAGCAGAATAAAAGAGCTGTGTAAGATGGGTCCCAGTCATGTCATTTAATAACCACCTAGAAAGTGATCAGACACAAACAGTGGCGAAAACTGGCATGAAAGAATATCAAAAAAAGGAGTCTGACTTATTTCATCTGAGAGCATCCCTTTAAGTGCAGGGAGCCCTGTTTCTCACATTTAACAGTGTTTGCTATAAAAGGAGAAAAGTGAAAGAAGTGGGAACTCCATGTTCCCAACAAAAAGCTCTAGCTCTGAGCCTCCTGCAGTCTTTTCCTCTGGTGCCCAAGGTGCCAAGTCTTCCACTGCAGTCAGATTTGCTCCCAACAGCTAAGGAAACCTGGAGAAATTAAGCTCACCCTGAAGTAGGCACTCGGAGACTGGCCAACTCACCTGCTCTCCAACTTCTCTGACAGCAATAGAAACTTAAGCATCAGATGCATACGGACATCTACAAATGGACATCTAAATCTAAGAATCTTGACCTCAAATAGAGCCTCTCCATCCATTGCTTGCTGCCCCCAGGTGCTGCTACTTTAACAGGAGTGACAAAGACTGCATGGATTTGGCATCCCCTAGTCAGCTTTGTGTTTAGGGGGACACATATGTATTGTCTAAGTCCCCGAATTCCCTCAAGATGAGGAGGGCACAGAACATCATAAGCTGTGGCAATAACTTGTTCTATACCTACTACCTCTTACTCTTAAAGCATAGGAATTCTTCCTAAAAAACGAGAATGTACCATTGGTTTGACTTGTTAACTCACCTGGAATAATGTCTCATTCCTAGCCATGAAGTGTGGGTAGCAGAAGGAGCAGCTGCAGAAACTTGAGACACAGAAACAGAATTTTCAGGTCAGTTGGGGAATGGAGCAAGAGGAATGGAGCAAAAGTCTGTAGTTTTGAATTCAAGTGCCTGCAATATGCAGAAGTCATTTGCCTTTATTTGGACCCATCCTATATCTTTTATAGGGAGAGACCTGCATCTATGAAGAACATAAAGTTTTTGCTATGGATACTATCATAAATTGCATTCCGAGCAGCTCATTACCCATAGGAACCTTCTCCCAAAAGGAACAGACAGAACAGTTTTCTGTGTCAGTGGAAGGTTAAATGATCTTTGCTTTTTATCAGTGGTACGAACAACTGACAGGTCTTTTAAGCTGTTCTTCGTTTATCTTGGTATTTTACAAGGTGTTACTAAGAACATAGAGATTTTTTTTTTCCCTTTTTGATTATCAATCTCATCATTATCTCATCAATAGTGTCCATAGGTAATGTTTGGCTGTCTCCTAGAGCAATGAAGAAGAAAATGTATGGATCACACTGGATTTGTTTTGATTTTTCAGTGAAGGGGACAAAAAATCCATCCCATTGTGAATTGCTATAGCTCTTGAAATTCTTATCCACAAAACCAAGAATGACTGAGAAGTTTGGATACAACAGAAGAATTGGAAAAATTAGATATCAAGAGCATAAAAATTTACTGATTTTCCCCTTGTGATTCAGCCAGTAACAATCCCAGTGTTACATACTCAGAGAACAGAGTATGTAAGTGCACAGGGCTTATTATACACTAAAAGAGAGGTGAAGATGTTTCAGTAATTTTTTTTTTTGTTATATCAACACTCTCTCACTTTTCTGTACTACACAGAGTGATTTTTCCTCCTCTCCATCTTACTGAAAGTTATGGCTGAAATTTCACCTCACTTTGTCAGTAACTATTGACAAAAACTTGAAACCGTTAAAGTTGTCGCCTTGCCTGCTGTGTTACTTGGTTTAAACTTTATAGGAGCTGTCATTTTCCAAGGACAGCACTTGATCTTTCTACCTCTGGCTTACTGAAGGGTTACTGAGCTTCTGTGCCCTCGCCTGGGTACAGGTGAGTAACAGAAGCCTCCAAAGCAATGCTTTATTACTTGTGTGAACAGACTCCTCTGTACTCATGTCTCTGTGACACAATCAGCACTGTTCATCCGTGCTATGAGTAAGAATTTATGCTTTATATGTCCAAGTTCACTCCTCCTAGATCAGGCCATGAATTTCTGAGAGTATGTGAGTTCAAGGCACAAGGTCATCAATGGCAATAATTCTGTCAAATATGGCTGCACACATCTTAAAAAGCTGCATTCAAGAAGGAGAATGACAAATTCTAGACTCAAGTGCTCAGTGTGATGTCTCTGTCTTCACTGTGCTTGGCAGCTGCTGACGTCCGTACATGGTGTGCCCTCTTCTCTGACCACACAGTGGTACGAAGATATTCTGGATAGGGAGACTGCTAATAACTTCAGGATTCCCTCTTTGAGGAGGAAGAAGTTGCAGTTCCTGAAATCTCCCATGGCATTCCTTTCCTATACCATTAATATTTGTTGTATACACAAGTTCTGCCTTTAAGCAGTGATGAATAAATTGAAAGTAATAGGCAATTCTTTAAGCATTTTTTAATGGTAATTTTGAACTAATGACACTCTCAATATGAAAGGTCAATTCATACAAAAATGAAAGAATTTTTCCTTATATACTGAGGCATATTTAAATATCCCTGAACATTCCTACATTTTCTGTCACGCTTGCTTTTTTTCCCCTGACAAACTGTTGAGAACTGTTATAAAACTACACAGCTTACATCCGTCTCCTCCAGCACACAAAATGCCTCCATTTATAAGAAATATTGACAAGAATCATATATTGTGAGAAAAAAAAAAGATTTACAAAACATTGTTACTAAAAAGTTATTACAACACAGAGATTCAAAAGACATGGGAATTTCTGTAACTTAAATTTATGCTGAAAATGCTTAATACTCTCTCTTGGGATGAGATTAATAGTTCTTTTTTAATTTATAAGGTGGAATATGCAAACCAGACTTCTAGGCTTGAAGTAGTCTGGAGGTTTAGGATGTGTTAATTCTTCACTGGAAGATACTGAGCCTGATTTATGTCTTTTGTTGGAGTGATTTCATGGAGGGAAATGAAGGAACTGGAAAAAAATACAGACCAAGCAGGAGCTAGTCCAAAAATATTGGATGAAAATTTACAATTTGACTTTAGATATCCTTTTTCATTTGTTGCCCTGCTATTGTAGAACTGGGAAATATTCTATACTTTCACATTTTCCCCAGTAATCAGCTGATATTCTTTAGCCATCTAGCAAATTATCCTTTGCTAATACTCCGTATTCAAGTTTAGAAATTAGCATATAGCTTACTTTACAATTCCTGAAGAAATGAATGACTTTTTAAAAGGAAAAATAGGGAATAAAGTGCTTCTGATATAATTTTGTGTCAGTATTTACCTATAGACCTTTACTGCTCAGTGATCAGTCAAATGTTCATGAACAGAAATTTGTAGTAGCAAAACAAATGGAAACAGCATGCTTCAAAACCAAGTCTTTATTATCATGATTGACTCTTCTGTAGATTAGTGGTATCAGTTTATTTTATTTGAAAGTGCCAATGCACTTTAAGTCTTTTAGAATTCAAGCTCATCTCATTTAGATTTTTCTGTATGAGGGTTAAATGATACAACAGTTAAATCTGCAGCACACACTACCATGCCCTTTACATTAATAGTCAACTTATTAACACCTTTTTAGGGACTGAATCAATAAAGATAATAGCAAGGACATCTCACATTCATGAGGAGACAGTCCTGAACAGGCTGAAAGATGCTGAGCTGTCTCTGAGGAACAGAAGGGCACACATTGGAAAATGCAAAAGCAAATCCCACCATGTTTTAGAAGGGCATTTGCCTAACCATTGCTCAGACAGTGCATGTTCTGGCTTCTGCAGCATGCCAGAGCAGAGCCAGAGGCATCCTGCTTGTAACTCACTGGTCTCTGAGCTGAGCTGCTTCTCCAGCTCCCATCTCGGTAAAGCACCTCTGCAATGGCTATTGCTGCGGGGAGGAAAAACGTCTCATCACATGGTTTAATTCAAATCATGATCAAAGCAGTTTATTGACTTATTAATGACACAGAATTAACTGGCAATCAGTGTAGTATATATTCAGAGTCAATAATGGCAATACAACAGATAAATGATGATACCAGATACTTAAAGAGCATTAATAAACAGCTACAGATTTTCCAGCCCCTGTAACTCTCCAGGAGCACATATCCCGCCACATCCCCCATTTTCCAGGTAGCACACCCCTCTGCCCCTGGCCTGTGGGTCACAAGCATCCCCCACTGCCGTTGTGGGTCCTCACGTGTGTCCCTGCGGCTGCCCCGTCCCTGTTGGGGTGGAAGCTGCTGCCAGCACAGCTCTCTCCTTATCAGCTGCCGTGGGAGAAGCACGCAGGCATCCCCAAAGGTGCAGTGTAACCTGTAGGAAAAAAAAAATAAAAAAATCAGTGTAAATATGTACACATATATAGCCACCCCAGCATACATACAGACCTACGGTTGAATTATTCTCTTTCTGGCTTTTGGAATAGAAAGTTTTTATCACTTGTAATGGGATTGACGGGGAAGTAAACACAGTTAATAACCCTTAAAACATTTCAGTCTTGTTATCTAAAGTGCATTTTATTTTTAAATGAAAATTTCCTGTTTCTGCCAAACCTATAAAGATAGGAAGGATTCTTATCTCTTTGCTAACTTACAGGCTACGCTGACTGGGAGCCAATCAGCTTTTGTAACTGCCTTCCACTACACAAATGAAAGAAAAATGAAGTTATTAAAGGGATAAAATCAATTTTACTGTATGGTATTCTGAGAAAAAAAATACAAGGCGGGGGGGTAAGAAAGAGAAGTAAAAAGAAAAATGTTAGTAGTGAATAGTCATCACCAATAAATACTATGAAAGCGAATACACTTAACACAGAATTAACTTGACTTTTAATTAAGGGGTCCTGATTCAAACAGGACAATATTTGACGTGTGCTCTCAGTGTTTCATAGCTCACTTATGGGTCACTAGAATTCTGAGTTAAATGAAAGACAAACAAACAGGCTACATAACAGCTGTAAACTAGTGGGGCTTAAAGATGTAGATGTTTTTTTTCACATTAACCAGGGGAAAAAAAATCCACAAACTCCAGTCTACTTCCCTATTTTTACAGAGTTCACTTTAGATTTAAGACCTAGGAGTTTTCAGAAGAACAAAGTACAAGCTGAATTCAGCAAATAGATGTGGTTCAAGGAAATATTTTTTTTCTGGATCACTTTAAGCAACCCTTAACTATGACAATCCCTAGTGTAATATCTAGTAACATTTTCAAAGAAATATGACGGAGATGCCTTTGATTTTGCATCCAGTTGTCTTAACTTCATGCCAAAACATCCATGCCCAATTGATTTTCTGTGTTTTTTACCTGCAAATTGTTGTAATTTCTCTTTCATCAATTCACATACACTGTCTTTTTTTTGCTTGGTTCACCTTTTCTAGCAAGTACCATGCTATAACGTCAACAAAAAACATCATAACAAAGTTCATAGGCAATATTGCACTTTTCAGAAGTGCAGTGTGTTTCTGAAGGGAGAGGATGCCGTTTCCTTTTCCTGTTTTCAGCTGTGAGTGACACAGGTGCTGCTTTCTTTTCCCCTTAGGGGATGTGCAAGACTGGTATTTTTCATCATTCTGTCAATGGGCCAGGTTGGATGGGGCTCTGAGCAACCTGATCTGGTTGGAGATGTCCCTGCTTCTTGCAGGGGGGTTGGACTAGATGACCTTTAAAGGTCCCTTCCAATCCTAACTGTTCTATGATTCTATGGATCAATAAGTTTTCAAATGTACCACTTTATTATAACTGCAGATATACACTGCAGATATCTTTTTTCTCCCCCAAATCTTGGTGAAATCAGGTACATCATGAGAGATGGAGTGTTGAGAATGCCTCCATATTCTGTGCTAACAACTTGTTAACAGCAACACAATCATAGAAACTTTGATTTGAAGGGAATTCTGGAGCTCATCTAGTTCAGCACCTCCCTTGAAATGGGTCTTCAAGAATATTCGTGCACAGGTCTATCAAGTGAGAGAAATGTACATACTGTATTTCTAAAGAGGGCTACTTACCATGTCTACAGTTACAGAGCAACTGTCTGACCTACTATATCCAAGTTCAATTTGTCAGTGGAAAGACAAAATTAGGATTTGAAAAAAAGGAAAAAAAAAGGAATCTGAAAAAAATCAGTACCAGTTTCAATCAGCAGCAGCAGCACAGCATTTTTTCCTTCTTTCAGTTACCCTGCATTTAGTTTCTCTAATTGAGGTTCTTTTTATACCTATTTTTCAGATCATATGTTTTCTTTTATCTGCTATGATATTCTCATCCATCTATTTTCAGAATACTTTATTTTTTCCCCTGTATGAATCTCAGTTGTTGCTGAGATAATTGGCTTTAGCTGTGATTTTCAAAAGCACTCAGATAGATTTTCCAAACGGGCTTAGAGCCCAAGTCACATTATAAGTCACTGAGCCTAAGAGTTCTTAAGTGTGTAAGTAGTTTTTGAAAATGAAACTTATGCTCCTAAGCCAAGTAGTTGCTTTTGAAATGTTATTCTTTATAAACATGTGCAAGCCAGGAAGGAAACCAAGTAAACAGAAATCTCAGTCTTGCTTCAGTCCCACTGTGCATTATGTGCAACTGTTGGTCAGTATGTGTATATACTTAGACAACATGTATTTCACATAAAATACTTACAAACGACATCTTTGAATAGAGTTAGAATTTAGGAAAAATACTTTTAGGAATATAAAACTACAATATAAGGTGTAAGAGAATAATAATATTAAAAAAAAAAAAAAACAGGCCAGAAATTAAATGCCATTTTCTCTGTCAGACTAGACTAGAAAATTTCTGGAAAGTACCTACAGTTCTGCAATGATATCCTGCTCACTCCCGCTGAAGCTGATGACAAAGCACCCTGTTTCTTTTCAATTAGCGGAGCATCAGAGTTTCACATGTACTTCAGAGAGAAAGTGTGTGTCTTTCTCTAAAAAACTCAATATAATTCAAGAAATTCCTTCAGGGGGGCATGTTATCTATCTGCAAATTAAGTGAAACTTTATCATTTCCAGCTTGTATATTAGAACTGTGGTAGATAATTAAAACAGAAATAGATATGATTCTAACATTTCAGCGCCTATGAACTATTTATTTCTGTTGTACTTAAGGAAAATACACACAGTCCAACCGGACTGGACTTCAGAAACTTTTAACAAAGTTAGTACCTTAAACATAAATAGCTCAAGCAAAATTAATTAACAAGATTTCACAGCTGATTCAAGAATTTGTTTAAGAAAGCTCTGAAAATGAGGTACCTTTGAGTTAAAGGCTTGGTAGAAGCAGGCTTGTCACAGCTAATATTGCTGGTGAGGAGCAGAAGGAGTTCTGCTATGTCAGGAATAAGCTTTATGTGGTGGTTAGCAATGGGAATGACAAATTATTTCTCAGAGTAGTAAATGGAATCTTAAATGGATCTTCAATAACATGCTAATTTAGTCTGGTATCTTGACTGTGGAATTAATTTTCTAACTGCCAATTTCCACTGGCCACGCAATTGCTTCTCTAAATTTCAAGGTGACCTTTGTAGGGCTGTAGGAGATGTTTTAGCTTAGTGGATAAGAGTGTTGGATCCTTTAAACACCATTGGTTTTGTTTCTCAGTAAGTTGTGTCAGTGAATTTATCAAGTGTAGGAAATATTAACCAGACTGCCTTGTCGACAATCTCTGTTCACCACCAAATTATAAATGTTTTTAGATGTAAATGAGAATTGTTATTAACACTGAGATGGGTGGCTCTCATACACAAAATCTTTATTTGATACAGAGATTGTAGACAGTCCAGTGGAGGAAGAAGGAAATGGGAAGAGGGAAGGTAATGGCAAAGACAAAGGGAATTTTTACGTAAAGTACTGGACAAGGAGACACCTAGAACACCAAGTAAAGGTGGTTGTTGTTTGATTTTGACCATGATCAATAATACAATGTTTAATCCTCCTTTTTAATTATAGCAAGCTGCATGACCCAATATTGGCTAATTAATTGAGCTGAAAATGATATGATCTTGACTGAGGAAGACTTTTCCAGGACTCATGAGAAAGTCTTTATGAGTTTTTTTTAAACCTGAAACTGAATGAGCAGCTAAGTTGTTCAAGTAGAGCCCAAAGTAAGTTTTTTCTCTGCTTAAGACCTTGAAAACTGATATGAGTTTACCTTTTAGTCTCCTGTAAGGACTTAGTGATACTCCTGCAAGTAAAGACCTGGCAACTTCACATAGTTCACAACAGGGCCAAGCAGTACAGAAACCTTTATTCTTGGGAAAGCATAGTTGATTGCCATCCTGTAAGAAATTTGCCAATTAAGGGTCAGAAACAAACCTCTATCTATACCCTTCAATTGCCTGTAAATTGGCTGAGCAGTAAAATCTGAATACACTGCAGCCATCTAAAAATATATATCAATTATATTCCTCCTAGTGCAACCAGGCTGCTTTGAGAGATAACGCATTAAGAAAGGAAGCATCTTCTTCAGCCTCATGAGGCAATGCATCTTCACGTGGCGTCTCACAACAGGCTGTGCCTGAAGGCACAATTTTGTACTCAGCTGAAATGATCAAATGAACAGAGTGTAAAACTAAAAATTGTACTAAAGTGAAAAAGACTGTTTAAATAATTTGGTAGGATGAGTTATAAAACCATTTAATAAATCTGATAGACAAATCAGTTAATGTGTTTACTGTGTCAAAAAAACAGGTCTCTGTGCCAAAGCAATACAGCTGTTTCTCTGCTTCGAGGTCCTCGCCTGAAACCTCTTCTGATAATTTTACAAAGAGCTCCTAAAACCTTCACATATCAGCACACATACATCATCTGACAGAAAACACAGATTTGAGAACAGAAATACCAAAAATATGCATTAATTTGTGGTATCCTTGAAAAAGAGAGACTTTTCTCAAAATTAATCCAAACAGATAAGAACAGTGAAGTTGTTTGACATGCATTGTCACAGTTTCTGAAAAAATAATCTGGATAGTTCTCAGTTTAGGTAATATTAAGCTAGCACAGAAAAAAACCCATACATTTTAAGTGATTATGTAGGTACACTTTACCTAGGAACTTGCACTTCTGTCACTTGACATGATGTGCTTTGCTCCAAAGAGGGAAATAAGTTTAAACAATACCCCTTATAGTGTTTCTCCTCACCTTGAGGATCAACCCTCTCAGGCAGATAAAATGTAATGATAAACAGTTTGAGCTGAATTCCTTCAGAGACAAGAAAATCATTCCAAATCCATCTTCAATTAGGCAACAGGACTTATCACAAAGGACTCCTGGACCTCCTGTAAGCTTCTTTCAGCACATGATTTAGTCTGCCTGACAGCATGATGACTGCAACTATAGCCTATTTTATTTTTTTCAGAGATTTACCTTCAGATGTCTCTAAAGGCTTTCTTTAACCCTCCCCCCCCCCTCTTTTTTTTTTTTTTTAATTAAGTAAGGTTTTTCAAGCTTGAGGGCTGATTTTTCTAACAATTGCTCAGCAGCCATGAATGAGGAACTAGGCTAAACCTACTGCTTCAATTAGTTTAATTGATGGAGACTGGGGTGTGTGGATTTTCTCAGCTGAGTCTAATGAAAGAAGCATTCAGTTTATAGAGGATATTTTATGCTGCAGAACGTAAGTTTAAGAGTGAAGAGATCATAATTTTCTTCTCAGCTCCTCAAATATCTGTAATGGGATGTTGGCCAAATCATTTCACTTCAGTGATTCAGATCTCAGACTTCTACTGAATTTTGATGGGGTGATTTAAGAAGTCACCAGCCTCAGCTGGCTGTCCCCAACCCTGTAACAAAGCCTATCACAAAGTATGCCAGCACTTCCTCTATGCCAACGTCTGGCTCTGTAGGATAAACTGTAAAGAAGATTGATTTGTGCTGATGCTCAGCTGTACCCAGAAGGGACAGATGAGTAGGTTGCTCTGCTGCCTCTGCCAATGGTGCACGTCTGGCTGTGAGCCTGCATTTAGCGTGATCCTGAGCTTTCCTTACAAGGTTCAGGAGGAGAGGTTTGCCTGTAAAATAACATTTTCTGTTAATTACTTTGCTTGTAAAATGATGGTGGATCTATGAATGAATAATGATATATAAAGGATTAACTGCCTATTTTTGTTAAATCAATACTTCATTTCCATTGGGTCTTTTTTTTCTCCTTCATTTAAGAATAAAAGACATTTTGAGCTCAAAAGAAAACTTTAGTTGTTACATGTTAATATGTTAAAGTAATAACATGTGATTGATTTTTATTTTTTTAGGCTGAACATTTTAGTGACTTCAATAGGATTTCTCCTTCATGTTGATTGTACAACATGTCATATGTAACTAGTGAATATTTTGTACATTAGATACTTTCTAAAGTTTTGTCTTTTTTTTTTTTTTTTTAAACATATTTGTGTGGAAGGTCTTCAATTAACCAGAGCTATGAGGTGGAAACGCCTCCATATTTTTGTCTTGTTAGTGAGACTATCAAAAGAACTCAAAGGCTTTCAATCTCCCATGCTATATTTTATTAAAGCACAAAATAATAGGCTGGAACAGAATAATTCTTTCATGTGGGGAAAGAATTTGCAACTACTATTTGAGATAGATAAAATAAAATCTTTGGAAAAATAAAACAAAGCAGCTCCTTCAAAACATAGCTTTGCAAGCTGGATCATTTCAGTCCAAAAGGTGTGACTCAGAGGCTAGGATCTAGGTATAAATATACAGTCTTCCTTTCAGCTTCCTATTCTCACAGTACTTTAAACAAAATATATCAGGTACAACACTTATGTTGATATCTGAAAAGGAACAATGTATATAGATCCATAATCTGTCACAAACAGTGATTGATCAGTGTCAGGCTGCACTTCCAGGATCAGTTACCCTTTCAGGTTATTGGCTGAGGAATTGTGACTTGATTTTGTCTTCTAGAACATGATTCCTTTTTCTGCCTTAATAGAATAAGTGTGAATCAATTTATTAGCTTATACAACTGTTTTTTAATGATATAGGTCAGTCACAATGTTCCCCTTTTTCTTTTGATTCTTACTTAGGGTTAGAAGATAATACTGGACAAGGTGTAATAACGTCTTTATTTCTGATCTTGTGAGCCAAGACCCAAGAAGATGTTATGTCATTTTCTTGCAGAGCTTTATGTCCCTATTTGGCTAAGCAGGGTCAAGTCTACTTAGGTTTCCTTTGGTAGGCTAGCTTTCCATCTGAAGAATATCCTTCCAGTCTATCAGTATTTCCCAGGAGTTGTTTCATTTGACTGCCCCAGACACCCCTAAGAAAGGAAAATCTGTCCGATTCTGTAGATACCTTTGGACATTTGGGAACCTTTGTAAGCAGCACTGTAAAAGCACTGAAAATAATGTGAAGTGTAGATTAAGAAGTTTTCAGACAATCAGCTGTACACTAAATAGAAGAACTTAGAAAGAGTTCATTTCTCAGAGGTCAGTATTGGGACCAGCCCTGTTTAACATCTTTGTCGGCAACATGGACAGTGGGATAGAGTGCACCCTCAGCAAGTTTGCTGATGACACCAAGCTATATGGTGCGATTGACATGCTGGAGGGAAGGGGTGCCATCCAGAGGGACTTTGACAGGCTGGAGAGGTAGGCCCATGCAAACCTCACAAAGTTCAACGAGGTCAAGTGCAAGGTCCTGTACATGGGTCAGGGCAATCCCAGGCACAAATATAGGCTGGGTGGAGAATGGATTGAGAGAAGCTCTGAGTAGAAGGACTTGGAAGTACTCATGGATGAGAAGCTCAAGATGAGTTGGCAATGCACCCTTGCAGCCCAGAAAGCCAGCCACATCCTGAGTTGCATCAAAAGAAGTGTGGCCAGCAGGTTGAGGGACGTGATTCTGCCCCTCTACTCTGCCCTGGTGAGACCCACCTGGAGTACTGTGTCCAGTTCTGGAGCCCCCAGCATAAGAAGGACATGGACCTGTTGGAATGAGTCCAGAGGAGGTCCACAAAGATGATCAGAGGGCTGGAGCACCTCTGGTATGAGGACAAGCTGAGAGAGTTGGGGTTGTTCAGCCTGGAGAAGAGAAGGCTCCAGGGGGACCTTATAGCGGCCTTCCAGTACCTCAAGGGGGCCTACAGGAAAGATGGAGAGAAACTCTTGAGGAGGGCCTGTTGTGATAGGATGAGGGGTTATGGTTTTAAAATAGGAAGAAGTAGATTCAGACCTGGTATAAGGAAGATTTTTTTTTACGGTGAAGGTAGTGAGGCACAGGAATAGGTTTCACGGAGAGGTCCATCCCTGGAAACATTCAAGGCCAGGTTGGATGGGGCTGTGAGCAATCTGATCTAGTTGGAGATGTCCCTACTCCTTGCATGGGGGTTGGACTAGATGACCTTCAAAGGTTCCTTCCAACCCAAACTATTCTATGATTCTATGATTATATGATTCTACTGCAGAAGTTCCCATCTTCTGGATTTTGTGGTGGAAATATAGACTCATAATTATAAAATAAGTGAAGGGAAGGCTTTCATTTTCCTTTTTAACTTGTATTTTCATTGTTCTGTTTGAGATAGGAAATTATCTGATTTTTTTTTCCACATAAATCCTGGTTTTCACTAAATGACCTCAGCTCAGACTCAGATTTCCTTTGGAATTTGAAAGCACTACCACCTTGCCTGTCTTTCCTATAAATTCTAAGTATTAATATTAAAATTAACTAGTTAGATATGTGAATAGATGCATATAAATATGTATCTAAATAGATAAAAACGGGTGGATCTATAGCTAAACTCTTCTTTAGATTTTATTAGAGCTCAATAAATGAGAAGTAGTCAAGGATCATTATTTTTATTGTGCCTAGGCACTGTAGAACAAGAAAGTACAGTCCTTACCTTCAAAATTTTTCTAAGTATGTGTAAGGCCAGGGCAGCAGATGAACCAGACAATAAGAAAGAGAAGTGCAAAAATAACTCATGATACAGGCTTTGTTCAGAATCTGTGTCGAGATACCAGTAGTTAGATATTGTCAAGTTTAGTCATTGTGACAAAAGAGGATATTAATCACCTTTGTAGATGTTAGGAGAAGTTAATCTGAAGTATGAATTTGGATAAAAGCATCAATTTCTTTTTTTTTTTTTTCCCAGTTTAAGAAATGGTAGAGAGAAATTGACTTTTCAGGCTGACTGGAAGTGAGGGCTGATGTTTCCGCAGTGAGTGAAGGCTTCATAGCTAAGATGCGGATAGTTGCAAAGAACCTTGATGGTGAAGGCCTTCAGCTTATCTTCAGAAGAAAACAGGTGAAGAATGATGTATCAAGAGGGATGATAGACTTGATGTGGTGGGCTGGGAAAACAACCTGTCCATCCCATTCCTCATGGGAAAGGAGCTGTTCCTTCTAGACATCTTCTGGGACACAGGCTATTTTGTTGTTCTTTTTAACAGAGTGTTCTTTACCAGTATTTCCAGTCCCTGCAGGGAATTTGGACATATTTAGATCCATTTTGCTACCACTAGTTCCTACCAACATTCAGGACACCTGGAACAAATCCTAGCAAAAAGATGAGGGTACTCACTTTGTTTTTACAGACCATGTTAAGTACAGAAAATGCCCTTGTACTATGTGAGCTTCCTTCCGCTCATACTGTCTTTACTGAAATATCCTTTTTTCTGTCCTGGATGATTGCAGCCTTGTCCATTTTAACTCTGATGGTTCAATGTCTGATAAAAGCACCCACCTGGGGCTGTTTGGATGTTGCTGGACTGGAGGGGGGGACACGGACCAAGGGATCTCTGGAGGGCCCTGCAGATCCGGTGACACAAAGTCTCTCTGGAAAATATGTGTGGGGGTGGGGTATGAAAAGACAAGGAAGGAAAGTGAAAGAAGACCACCAAGCCCTGTGTGAGATCTCAAAGTTAAACTCTGGGCGGAGGAGAAAGACTGAAAGTGAGTGTTAATAAATGACAGTAAGTGGTCTGCAGACAATGGTTTTACAAGGCTAAACAGAATTCGGATACCCAGAACAGAAGCAAGGGAGCAAGGGATATCATTCATACAAATAAGCTGGCTGGTAGCTTGAGGAGAGAGTTAAAACCTTTATAAAATCTAATGATGTGTAAATACCACCTGCATTAATTATGCTGCACTATTGAATGTTAAAAATCTGAAGCCTGGAGCAAGAATAATTAATCTGCCCTTGTGATTGCCTTGGAAGGGAGAGAAAGGTACTGTTCCTGGCAGTGCAAACTGAAGTTACAAATGGAGAAAAGGGAAAGTTTATTGTGCTCAAGGCCTTTTTTTTGACAACAGAGAGTTTCTCAGGGATGTTGTTGAAAGCCTGGGGGAGAGAGACACTGTCCTTTCATTTTTTTTCTTTTCTTCAAAGGAGCTGAGTCATTTCAGCCTGAAATCCCTAACTTAGGGCAAGCAAATAAAATTGGTGTTGGAGATCTGATGAGCTGAGCCCCACACTCTCCAACAAACTCGCCCACAAACAAAACTAAATCCCTATGCTTACAGTATCCCATGAAGGATGTGATATACTAAGTATATATAGAAACAGCAGGTTTCTAGTTTACTGCTGGCCTAGAGAACTTGCTTACCTGTAGTGTAATTTCTTCAAACAGTGTCTTTTAAGCTGTATGTGACAAAATGACATTTCAACTTAGACTCAGCTGTTTACAGTTTATCTTCCTGTCCTAAATGTTTGGAAAATCAGGACAAGTTGCCTTCAACATGGAGGCACTGTTAGGAGGAATGAATATAGTGTCACCAACAGCCAAAGGAAAATTCCCTTAATTATTCAGAGGCATGTATGAATGAACGTACCACAATGAGAGATGTTCTGGTTGTCCTACTCACAATGAAAGAGAGAGACAAGCCTGGCTGCTTACAAGCCCTGTCATTTCCTTAAACTGACATTATTTTATATTATAGAATCATAGAATCTTATTGTAAAAAACTATAAAGAGGAGGCTCTGCTTTAAATAGGAAAACTGTGTTTTAGACTGATTGGCCTTTCGCTGAATCTGATATATTTGTTTCCAGGTATAGGTGCTCAAGGAATATAAAAGAAAAAATGCAGTAATGTGTAAATATAGATACATATCTCTGTGCTGGAAATGGCCTTTGTCCTCGTTATTTCACATAAATCATAAAAGTTTCCATGCCAGAGAGAAAAATCCATCTTTCATCTGCACTCTGTTGATACCTCTTTCTATGGACAGCCTTATAAAATCTGTCTTTTTAGTATGTTTTAAAGAAAAAGACAGTTGTGAACCCTTTGGGGAAAAAAATGTCAAATTAAGAATTCAGTGTAAAATTATCTTGCAACTGTAGTCTAACAAGCTGTAAACATTGTAATTTTCTAGTGTCTTGTTATATGAAGTGGAAGCATTTTTTAGTTTTTCTTTTAATAGGAATAGCTTTTTCTGATGAAGTATTTTCCAATCCTCTTTTTCTTTGTGGGAGGAGGATTTGGGGTTTTCTGCAGTCCCCCTGATGAAAAGTATAAAAGATTTTAAAATCTCAATTTAGTAAATTGAAAATTAAATATTGATTCACTGTGAGAACAGATGGAAATAAACAATAGGGGCTAGAATAGGTATCAAGCTGCTATTGCAACTTTCCAGGAAGTAAATGAAATTACTTTTATTCTGGGGCAAGCCTGTAGGGAATAAGGCCTAGCTGTACAGGTTCAGATTGTTACACACTAATATCAGTTTTCATGGAAAAGTTTCGTTAAAAGTATAGTGTTACCCAGCACTAGGGATAGGGTATATAAACACAAAAGACATCCACCTTTTTCTGAGCAAAGCCTCTTTATGTAATGTTGAGAGTTTATTTTCTCCCTTTATCACTTTGCCGATACATGCTTTCTCTTTCTTGATTCATTGAGCTTTTACCTCTGCAAGCATATTTTGAATTAAATAAACTGTAAGCATCTGTGAGAATCTGTGTATATTTATTTTAGGTACAAGTACAGAAGTGATTCATATTACAGGACACTTAATAAATATTAATCACAAAAACACTTTAAAATGTAGTCATTTTCATGAATTTCCTTACTCTAACATATGACCTCATTCAAAAGTCTCTTGACATGTATGGAATGTTCCCTTTGACTCCATATCACTTAGTTGGGAGTCACTATCTCATAAGGTGTGTTTGATGAGTCATTTAACTTTCAAAATACCCATTTGAGGCTTCTCTATGTGAAACGGTCATATCTCAGATGTTTATAAAAATAAAATTATTGACCTTGATAAGAAAAAATTAGAACAAGAGCAGAATGCTATATATATTGACAAAAATATGGACTGAAATGAGCTATATTATTTCAAGTCTCTATTGCAAACAGACTATTCCTTGAAAAATATGAGTTATGTGGCCTGGCCTCCTCAATCTATTTGCATGCTCACTATTTATACAGTTTCCTTTTTTCAAGATCGCATTTCTATGACCAGTGTGGAGTGTGTAGGACCCCCAGCCCTCTCTGATTGTTGAATCCTTTGAATACTTATGAGAAATCCTGCTTCATATTTTTCTTCTACCAAAAGGAATATGAACCTGCCTCTTTCATGTTACAGGGCATCCAACAGGAGAGACTAAGGGAGTCTTTCCTCCTTTGAACATCTTCTAATCCAGCACTAGAAGGCTCTCATAAAAACTGACTCCCCTCAAGCCTAAGCCCTTCTGTGCTTAGAGCTGAGAGACATTTGAATTAAATTCTCTCATACTAGTGACTGAGCCACGAAGCCCTGGCCGATTCATTCCTTATTCTTGAACTGTTCCACCTTGCATGGAATAATTAAATATTAATTCAGTTAGAGAGGCAAAGAGATTCAGAAGAGCTGTGTGGGATGCCACTCAAGAGATTTAAGTGAAGAGATAGCAAGGGAGAACTCTTAGCTTCCAGTCACTGATCAAAATAACTTGTAAATATTTTAGAACAAATTGACCAGTCTGAAAATAAAAGATGCAGAGTAGCCTATTCAACTCAGCAAGTTCTTTAGTAGCTGAGGCATACTGCTTGGAAAGTTATATCCCCTGAGGCAGAGGAGAAAATTAAACTTGAGCTATGCATATTGTAGATGAGTGTCAGTAGAAAGTGAAGGGCTGTTTCTTCTCTGCACTGGTTTTGTGGGTGTTTGCTAAGTCTATCTCTTCATTTCATTTCTTTGCTTTGCTAAAGTTACCTGCAATGAAATGGAAATGTTTGGTTTTAGAATACTCAAAGACATATTCCAGTTTTTAATTTTTACCCATTTTTTTCCATTTAGTTTTTATATTAAAGGGAAAAAAATCATTTAGGCTTATCTGATAGGATTTTTCTTCCAGCCAACTCACCAGAAAAATAATTATTCACACAGACCACATCCCTTATTGTTTTTGCTCCTTCTACTGTAGAATTTATTTCTCAATGTCCTTATGTAGTCAGGCTTCTAAAAAAATTCCCTAACTCAATTCATGCTACTGAAAAAATGATATATCAACAATGTTCTTGTTGATTTACCAACGACTTAGTAAATAGATCAAGTGATTTAAATAATGTTTGTCTTAGAGTTCTTCCAAATGAATTATTACTGCAGCTAAGACAGCATGATTTGGAAAAACTGAACAATTGTGGGAATGAACAGAACTTTTACATGGGGTTCAGGTAGATAAATACTTCAGACAATTACAATACTAGTTTATAACCTACTTCATCAGTGTTATTAAATCTCTGCACTGCTTAATTCAAGCTTTCTTAATTAACTCCCCAATATGCAAGGGGTTTTTGAAAGGTTCAGACAGAGTTAAAAGGCATCCCACAAGTGGAGATGGGTAAACAAATGCTGATTCAGGTGAGAATGGCCAAAATCATCAAGGTGAAGGTCAAGCTGAGTCCTAGCTTTTTTTTTTGTTTAGGCCTGCTACCCTGTATCACTTCTGTTATATGTCAGTCACTCCACTCTTCAGTATCTGTATTTGTCTTCTACTGTAGGCTAGCCCTAAGTAGAAGTATCACAATGGTTAGTGGTATAATTTCAAACTTCCATTACCAATATGTGTCATGATCTTTTGAATTAACACAGGAAAACTTATTGCAGAGCTGCAATTAAAACTTGTTTCAGTTTTTTTTTTCTAAAAACACAGTTATATCTTTTTATTTGTACAGAAGTTAGTACTGTTGATTACAGTTTCAGATACGATCAAGAAATATAATATGTGTTTGTAATTGATACATCCCTAGTATGAGGAAAGACATTTAGCATTATTACAAATTAAAGCTGTCACCACTGGAGAGCAAATATTTCGTGAATATTAAATTTGATTCCACCTGTATTCTACCAGGTATACAGAACCTTCTTATAAGAGGCAGGAGACGGGAAGGCTGTTCATAAACAGCTACTTAGTCTGATCTCAACAATAAAGGCAATATAACCTTAAGTCTTCAGTACAGGTAACAAAGCTTGCCTTATTATAATTCTTTTTTCCTAGTAAAGCTGTGATCAGGCTTCAGCTAGTTGCTCTCATATGCTACTTCCATTGTGCGCAAGAAAGATTTTGGGATTAAAGAGATAGGTCTGATACTCCCTTATGCCTCTATAGATGAAAGGAAAACCCTAAGGGCAATTTAATCCCTTGTCTTTCAACACTAAGGTATTCTCACCTGGGAATAAAATACACACTTTGGAAAATTATAGAGAAGGAACATACACCAACTGTTTAATAAAATAATTTCTGAAAATTGCTGAAAATTTCTATTACTGTTGAGTTTTTTTTTTCTGTGTAAAGGACTATTACAGTCGTAACTAAAAGTAGAGCTGAGGCATCTCTTTACCAAATTCTATGTACCATAAGGCGGTTACTTTCCAGTTCTTTGAAACTATGTCAAATTCCTTGTTCTAAGATTTCCTTTTTCTTTCTTATTGCAACAGCTTTTCAAACAACTCATCATATCTTATACTATAAATACAGAACTAAATCAAGTATTAACTCCAGTATTTTGTTGCAAATCCTGAAGATATATTTTGCAGTGTGGTTAAACATACTTACAAAAAAACCTTAAAACCTCAACTCAGTGAGGACAAGAAGCATGTGGAATCTTTCAAAATCATCTTTCAAAAACTTCGAAGTGCTCAGACTCTAATTTTCAGGAAACTTCCTGGAATAGGCTTTACTTATCAGACAAACTTTGCACACTTGCACAAGTAGACTTGCTTGAGTTCAATATACACTGCCCAAAGTTGTTCTGCAATTCCTATCTGTGTCTGCATACAGCATACATGACATTCAAAATATGTTTTATTGTATGCAAATATATCTAAGGATCAGAGTTCTTATTTCAGAAATTCCAACAGGCAGTTACTTTGTCCATATATTTATTGAACAGCTAAATTCATAGTAGGAAAGGAGTCAAAATAACAGCTTAGAAGGACCTGTCTGACCTCACAGTGTAAATATAATTAACTTCATGTACACCCCCTTTCAGCATTCTGCTCCTTTCCGTTTGTTGAGTCATAGGTAAAATTGTAACTTTGGTCCTGCAGTTGTTTATCTAAATTAGTTTCAGCATGTAGGTGGCCTCAATAATTTCAGTGGATTACAGTATGTGGCAGATGGCACTACTGCTAACAACACCTGTTTTAGTCTACATGTGGTCTTTATACCAAAGAGTTACTTCAATGACCAAGATATCAATATAATAATAACATCAGAGGAACACAGAAAAAATATCTTTGCCTAATAAACCACATCATTTTCCAGGGAAAACAGGCATGTCAGGTGATAATTTGAGCCAGGATCTTTCCTTGCATCATGGAAATCTTTCTGATTTAATGAAAAGCATCCATGATTTAAAGACTGTCAGCACAAACTAGTAAAAACAACATTCCAAAGTGAAAAAGGCAGTGAATATAAGCAAAATAAGGTCTGTTGGTAAAGTAAAATTGCATGAAAAAATACTGGTAAGATAGAAAATAACTGCCTCTGCACGGGAGATATCCAATAAAGGAGAGATTTATGAACATATGGTACATTTGTACCTAAGTTCCAGACTGCAGAAGATAGTGATTTGTTTAACTCATTGGTGTTTAAAGTCACCAAGGTATTACATAGAATGTGAGCAGGAGGAGCAGAAGATAACTTTGTTCATCAGTGAGGCCATGCGTAGTCTGGCTTGTTCCCTAGGTGTCTAAAATTTGGTACCTGTCAATGAACAGATTCAGGAGGACTCTCTTAAGAAATTTAACCTCTGCTTGTCTTTGAATAATCTGCCAGGATGCTTTTTTTTTTTCCTTAATCTGTAGCTCTCTGTGTCCACATTTATGTGTAGTAGCTTAGGGAATTTAAACATTGAGTTAATATTTGGACATAAGAGATCCAGATTGCTAGTCATTATTGTACAGTGATCAGACTAACTAGATGAACCAAACTATTATTGTATCACAGAGGTCTTCTTCCACAGCCAACTTTACACTTTCTTCTGGCTAATTTCTTCCTTTCCCTCTCAGCATTGTGGCTCTGTTATCCTACCTAGCCATATATATAACATGCAGAGGGACATTTCTTTCTGATATACTGTTGGGCAAATATTGCACACGTATTGTCATGATATCACTGAAAACCTTGAAAGATCCACTACTGTTCTGTTCCTTTTCAGACAAGTGAGTAAATAAGATATCCACTGACAGAAATTGTAACAAAATAATTTTTAAATTTCTACCAGAGACTAACTGAGGAACATCTTAGGACATTGGGATATGTGTTACTTCCATGGGTGATTTCTTTAGTGATAGAAATGTAGATTGTACAGATTTAGGTTTGCTCTCATCTGAGGAGCCCAATGTACCTCACTCACTCACTCACTCTCTTGTTGATCTGCTCGGCTAACCAATTGTTTCCTGTGATTGAGCAGCACAGATGGTGCATATTATAGAAAATTGCTTTTGTGATTTGCTTTGTGCATTTATTTGCAAATCTAGATAGTCTCTTTGTCACAATGTAAATTTTTGTCTGTTTAAATGTAGGAGCTGTAATAGCATGAACTTTGGTGCAGAGTTTACACGCAGAAGCATATTAGCTCTGTGGCTAAGGTCATTAGGTCAATCAAATGCCATCATGCTTTTTAGCGCTAAGAAATACATGCCAGGAAGAATGCCCTCTCATCTCCATAACTCTTAATTGTGTCAGAGAGAAATCCAGTACTCTTGATTTACATGTCTGGATTAAACACAAAATGCTTAGAGAAAGAGAAGCACTTCAAACCAACCAATATGCTGAGTGCATCTGTGCCTAGACCTAACTAGTAGGAATAGCCTTACAACTACTCTTTTCTCAAACCTTACACTTCTGTGGATTTTAGCTCTTGCTTGGTGTTCCAGAAAGACATTTCCTTCTTCATGGGGTGGAAGACTTCAAGCCAAATACCGAAAACAGACTGTAATTGTCTTATGTCTAAGAACAAATTGACATCATTTGTTTGTTTCAAAGCATGATTACCACATTGTGAAAATGCCACCTTTTATACAATACCTCCACAGCATGCCAAAGGAGCGGTTTAACCACAAAGTTATAATTTATTTGGTGATTCAAATGGTGGATAAACATTCCCAGACATTCAAACTCTCCTGCTGAAGTATTTCCATTTTGTAGAAAGGAACCCAAGCTTAACTGGGATAGAGAAAGACAAAGAGAGAGAAAGTATTTAATACAAAATTCATAAGCACTTCTGAGAGCAAAGCCCAGAGCCTAAATGTTTTCTTTTTTTATTAGTATTTAACCCCTAAACTGTCTTCTCCCACTTCCTTTTGCCTTTTCTCTGCCCTTTCTTCTGCTGCTATAGTTACTATGGTACTAAATACAGGTTTTAAGCTTTATAATAAAGCAGTAACTACCACTGTGTTATGTGATCTTACACCTGTGTGGCAGATTTTTTTCAGACCATGTCTGTTAAATTCATGGACGTCTTCTGGGAAGTCAGAGGACTACTTACTGCCCCCTAGCGGAATTCAGTTTTGAGGTGCAGTTCTGGGCAGGGTCAACAACAGCAACAGATATCCAGGGAATGTAAAAATCAGAGGAGGAGTCTCTTAATACTTCCAAGATATCATAGAATCATAGAACCTTTAAGTTTGGAAAAGACCTACAAGATTATCAAGTCCAACCATCAATCTAACCCCACCATGTCCACTAAACTGTGTCCTGAAGTGCCACATCCACACAGTTTTTTAACACCTCCAGGGACAGTGACTCCACCACTTCCCTTGGCAGCCTGTTCCAGTGCCTGACCAAATGTGGCAGTTGAGAGGATAAGACGAGGAAGATTGTTCTGACTGCTTCAACTCTGCCCAAATCTGACTCCTTGTGGGAGATGGGGGGAATCAATGTGTTGTTTCTCTAATCATAACCTGCTAAATTCTGAACTTAGACAGTTCTGATAGAGAAGAATGGGAAAAAAAAAAAAAGAGAGAGAACCGTCTTGACCCCGCAAACTTCTGAGCTCTTCTGGATCAGGGATTTTCTTCTATACAGATTAAGAAGCTTGCAGAGGTTTTATTCTATACTGTCATGTATTTAGTATGTAGAAGTAACTCTTGATATTCTACTAGTAAAAGGCCAAAATATGACTGTCAGCAGGGTGCAAGAGCAGAAAAAAATTGTAAGGAAATTAGGAGTTGGAAACCTTCTTCTGCTGGTCCCCAAATCAAGAGACACACTTATATCAAAAGAAGCATGGCCAGCATGTCGAGGGACGTGATTCTGTCCCTCTGCTCTCCTCTTGTGAGACCCAACCTGGAGTACTGTGTCCAGCTCTGAAGCCCCCAACATAAGAAGGACATGGACCAGTTGGAGAGGGTCGAGAGGAGGGCCATGAAGATGGTCAGAGGACTGGAGCTATGAGGACAGGCTGAGAGAGTTGGGGCTGTTCAACCTGGAGAAGAGAAGGCTTTGGGGAGACCTTCTAGCAGCCTTCCAATACCTCAAGGGGGCGTAGAAGAAAGATAAGGAGAAACTCTTGAGGAGGGCCTGTTGTGATAGGATGAAGGGTAATGGTTTTAAAATAGGAGGAAGCAGACTCCAAGCTGGTATAAGGAAATTTTTTTTTATGATGAGGGTGGTGACAGAGTGGAACAGGTTGCCCAGAGACATAGTAGATGCCCCACCCCTGGAAACATTCAAGGCCAAGCTAAACAGGGCTCTGAGCAACCTGATCTAGTTGGAGATGTCCCTAGATGTGTTGGACTAGATGACCTTTAACGGTCCCTTCTGACTTTAACTATTGATTCTTTCATTCTATGATTCTGCCCTGCTTGTCTAGTAATGATATCTAGGGGTCTCTTTGCTCCCAGAAAAGTGGAAGCCTGTTCAAGTTTCAGCAATACTGTTAGATTTTACATCCAAACTTGAGCTGAAATGGAAATGTCAGGAGAAATCTGCAGCTGTATATTGGTGTGATGAAATGCATTTTCTTCTTATACTACCTTGCATGCGTGTGTGTGTAGGTATATACAGATGTTTTCTATATGCCTGTTTCTTTTGAAGGAAACTTTGATAGGGGACCTGAAGAAACAGAAGAAGAAGACAGATTTCTACCAAGAGGCTTCTTGAAAAGGAGAAGGTGAAGTTCAGCCAGTGGTCATCTAATCTTATCACCCACAGGGTCAAATAATGTACTTATAGCCATGGACGTTCCTTTGAGTTCTGTGTTCCTAAATCTTAAGATCACTCAAAGAAGTATGAGAAGAGGAAAAAAGAGATAATGGGTAAATTATGGATGTCATAACAAGAGAACAGGAACTTGATTATGTAGGCAATGGGAAATCAGTAGTGAAATGTTTTGAGGGCTTCAACAAGGTTGCAAGTTTAATAAGGGCTTCAACATCAAAGCTTTGAATTACGATAAGAAATGAAGTACCAGGAGGACAAACAAAGGAATCATAAAGAGCCCTTCAGGTATCATCAGACTTCAGAGTTTTCTGCTATATAATATGAGTTATTCAAAAGACATGAATGCATGTTTAAATTGAATATAAAATACTGTAATATGCTCTGATATAACTGATTTGACTGTGTTAATGTGTGTGTATATACATATGCACGAACAGATGCACATATATATATCTAGCAAGTAAAGTGAGTTTCAATGTCGAATCACCTAGAGCAATTACACATAAGCCACCTCTTCCTGAAGCCAAAACTAACAGGAACAGACATGTATCATTGGCTCTGTAATAGTTCAAACTCAAGGGTATTCAATTACTTAGTGACAGCTGATTATTAGATTAGATATGTCCAAGAGAAAACTCAGGGTAAGAGAGGTTTTCATGGAAACAGAAATACTCAGAAGCAATTTCACTCCTAAATATTTTTCCTGAATTATTATTTTATGTTTGTCTTAAAAGAAGGCGCTACGTATTATGAGAGGAATCATTTTTTTATCCACTGACATATGGGCCCCTCTTTTCCAAGAAAAGCCAATTATGAAAAAGGTTATTTCCATTCACTCTGATGAAAGAAGAGTTCTGAAAACATCAGCTAGGTGGATGCAAGACATCCCTACAAGATAAACAACATCACAAAGAAGGCCAAGAGCTATTGTGCTTTGTGCTTTAATGAAAAAACCAACAGCAGGATGTTAAAGCTCTCTCTGCTGTATCTTAAAGAGAGCAGTAAATATGGACCATCTAAATCTTGACTGATACGGCAGAAATTGAGAGATTCAAATGCTTCTGATCTTAATAAATGTACCAATTTTCAAAGAACTTTCTGAACCATCTAGATAACTGGTTCTAAAGATGAAGCTGTATTTTAAGTAATTTCTAGTTTAAGAGTAAAAGCAAACAACACTTTGACAGTTTTCAAGCCCTGTCAGGGTTTGAGTAGTTTTAGAGAGTGTCTGCCAAAGCAGTCGGATTGTCACATGTGGTGCTTCTATTTCTTCCTAAACAAGAAGTGACCAGATACGGTGTGGAAACACCACAGCAGTTTTATTTACATATTGATTCACCAGCATTCTGATATCACAGGTAAATCTTCTATCTAATACCTGAGATAAAAAGCCACAAATACTAGTGATTTCTAAAAGGAGTCTTATTCATGGATTATCATAGAATCATAGAATCATAGAATGGTTAGAGTTGGAAGGGACCTTCAAAGGTCATCTAGTCCTACCCCCTTGCAAGAAGCAGGGACATCCCCGACTAGATCAGGTTGCTCAGAGCCTCATCCAGCCTGGCCTTGAATGTTTCCACGGATGGGGCATCCACCACCTCTCTGGGCAACCTGTTCCAGTGTTCTACAACTCACATTGTAAAACATTTTTTATATGACAAATAGTTTATTCTGGATTGTCAAGCAGAATAAGAGTCACTTCCAGCCAATATGAAATTATTACCAACCTCTCTTGAGATTTGATTTTCAAATTCAAAACCCCCATGAATATGATAGAATTCAAAAAGAGAAAGAAGAAAGCTGGAAGGAAGCCAGAGTAGAAGTGCCACTGATAGGTTTAATGTTTAAATACATTGATTCAGTAATTAAATATATTGATGAGCCATCCAGTTAGAGAAACCTTCAAAGCCCCAGGCCTGCTAGCTTCTCTAGAGAGTACCCTGGGAGAACTGACTTCATCAGAGGAGTAACCCAGATAACACACAAGAGGAACAGAGACACAGTTATGGGTATCAGACAGGAAACACAAATACAATGGGACTCAAGATAAGCGCGTGAATCAGGCAGACTTGCTTGTACCCTATGTGCCTGAACATCTGTGAATATCTGAGCCTCAGCTGCAGATTAGATGAGCTGCATACTCTAAGATCCAGTTTCGAAAGCAGGTGATGCTTGTGTTTCTTTGCAGCAATTATACCATATCTTACTGATCAAATGTAGGACTATAAAAGTTAGGTAGTCAGGAAAGCAGGTATTATATTACAAGCAAAATTCACACGTTGGTTCTGTAAAGTATCATGATCATATTGCAACACAGCCCCATCCATGGTTATTGAATCAAGTTCAGGTAAACATAGATACCTCATAATACATTTATGCATCTTTAACTCAGCTTTCTTTTTGTTTCGCAGTGAGGAGTAATCCCTGCCACTGGCATTTATCCACAAACGTGAGTTTCTAAGAGATATTTTAAGATCTCTGTTAGCTAATGAAGCTGATTTTCTGGGAATGTTCTTTGCATACTTTGCTTTAATCTCTAGAAGGTTTTCTGGCTTTGGGAAAACACTGTGGTCAACAATTAAATTCTGTAAAAATTATACTTACTCTAAAAGAAAATATTCAGGACACCTTAATATCCACTCAATGCTTCACGTTAGACTCCCACACAAAACTTGTCATTTGGCAGTCTCTGTCTCAAGAATTCTGCCTTCTTTCGGGACTACTGTGGTCTGAGGGTTCCATGCTGGAGGCTTTGGAAGTGAAAATTAAAGTTCTTCCCTTAATTTGCTCTGATAAAATACGATTCTTTGTTTTTCTTTAAGCTCACTGTCCACAAAGTATTTGCAGTAGTGTGTACCTGTGGATATGACTTCCAAAAGCGTTGCTTTACTGCACTTGTGAGTCAGACAGGGAGAATTACTGAGACAATAATGAGAGCAGATTGAAAGCATCATCAAATGTTTTTTCCAACTCATATTTATTTCAGAAATCCCCAATACCCACATAACATCAGCCTTCTAAAGAATTCAGAGCTAACTTATTTGTTCAATGTTTTCGTCTTTGTATGATATCATTCACCTGTATTTCTATCTCTAGCCCAATAATACAGCATACATTGTGTTTTAATCATAATGATGCCAGTTCTCTGTTTGAAATGAACATCTACGAGCTTTGCACATCAAGGAAAATAGCAACCAAAAAGTTTATTTATTTATAGAGCCTTGTACTTTCTCCTGATGCATGAACAATTTCAAAAATCTCTCTTGCAAGTTGGATGGTGTTATTAAAACCATGGAACCCAAAGGCTGGGAAACCTGTTCATGTGTATTGTATTGACAACCAGACTTAGCAAATGAAATGCTTTGAAGGAATGCCTTGTCTTGCAGAATCCTGCTGTTGATTTTGTCAGGCATACTCAGATGAAATATTTGCATTTCATATGAAATATACACTTCAACAAGAAAGTAGAATTGTATTAAAACGAAAATAAAATTATGTTACTGGAGAGGCATGCAGACCTAGATGAAAGCATTTAATTAAAAATAAAAAGAACAACATAGCTCTGATACCCAAAAACTATACGTTGTTATTGATGGAAGTATCTGAAAAATTTAAACTCTGAAACTAAAATAAGAAGAGTAGAAAATAGTTTAGCTAACATCATAAACATCAACAAGATTTGGTAAGGTATAAAAAAATAAGCCAAGAATGATGACTGCATTGAAAGCCTTGTTTAGTCACTCTCCTGGTAATAACAATAACAACAACAACAGCAAAAAAAAACCCCTATATTATTAAAAAATGAACATTTGTAGTTACTGTTTTATCCTTCAATGGGGAAAAGAAACAATGATTTCACGAAATCCATGAGTGTCTTCCGTATTGCTATATCTTCCAGATGGAAGTTGATGGTGTTATAAAGTTGCACCTCAATGATTCAAACAAACAAGTACATTGCTTTAGGTTCAAGTTTAATAAGAGAATGCCACTGATATAATCAAATATAAAATGGCAGTCTCCTATGACTGGACAGTGCTGAAATGGTAGGAAAAAAACAAAAATCAGGATAAAATGCATATTCATGGATATACATAAATATATTCATTTTGTATTATCAGTTGTACTATTTTTTTTTTGCTGTAAAGTTCACTGTAAAATGATTTTATTAGTTTAATAAAATAATATTTTCCCTCTAGTCAGAACTGATGAGGCCACATCTGGAGTACTGTGTCCAGTTCTGGGCTCCTCAGTACAAGAGAGATACGGTCTTAGTGGACTGAGTCCAGTGAAGGACCTGTTAGATGATTAACAGACTGGAGCATCGATCCTATGAGGAAAGGCTGAGAGAGATGGGATTGTTCAGCCTGGAGGAGAGAAGGTTCAGGGGGATCTCATAAATGTATATAAACACGTGGACAGAAGGTGCAAAGAAAATACAGCCAGGCTCTTTTCAGTGGTGCCTAGTGACAGGACCAGAAGCAATGGGCACAAACCAAAACACAGGAGGCTCCCCCTGAACATCAGGAAACATTTGTATTGTGAGGGAGATTGAGCCCTGGCACAGGTTGCCTAGTGAGGCTGTAGAGTCTCCATCCTTGGAGATACTGAAAAGCCATCTGGATATGGTCCTGGGCTACTGGCTCTGGGTGGCCCTGCTTGAGCAGGAGATTGGGCCTGGTGATCCCCAGAGATCCCTTCCAACCTCAAGCATTCTATGATCCTGTGATTCTGTAAAGAAAATCAGAGAAAATATTTAAGTGCATTTGTTTTTTTTTAACCAGAATATTTTTTTTTTGTCTGGCTCTTTATGGTAGTAGTAATCTCAAATAATAATATCCCCTTTGTTAGTTCCAGTTCTGTGGAATCTCTGCTTGGATCACCTGTAGCTCTGGTAATAATGCTTGTTGGAATTAGCTACCTTTGGTACCTCAGATGTGACCGCTCATCATGGGTAACGACATGAGCTACATCTGAGCCTTTAGAAACTACAGACACATTTCTCTGCTGGCTGCCTTTGTGTCACTAGATCAATGGACAATATTAGAATGAAGGGACTAGTATTTCCAATTCACATAATATTAAAAAAAGAGAGAAAATATATTTTTTATTGATTGCATTGATTACCTGGCTACCCTTTCCTCCAAGAGTTCAAACAACACCTCTAAAGTTGATATTCCATAGAATTGCAATGGAAAGAGATTGATATTTAATTATTTTATTAATTAAAATACAGAATGTTTCCAAGTAGGAGCTTTCCTTTGCTCAGCTTTTCTTTTATTACTTCTGCTACAGCTGCTCTCTGTGTCATCCTTCTTCCTTGACTGAATCAGCCCACAGCCTGTGCAGTTTTGTTTAATACAAATAATTTAATCCCTAATGTCCATGTCCCCTGCAAAAAGCTAGCAGTGATGCATTGTTTTTCTGTCTCACTTTAGACTTCATGGTGGTAGAAATACGTATAAGCCACCATTTATCACCGACAATTGTTTTTTGCTTTTTATTGCTATATTAGAAGCTAAAAACTCTGTTGCAAGCAAACAAAAACAAATGGATATTTTATTTTCTCAGCCTTACTGCTGTGGTATCATATGTCAAAAGGCTTGGCAAAATTTGCTTAATTAGAAACATATTATTGAAGGTCAAAAGTCAACAGACATATAATCAGGAATATGTACTGGACTTAAATGTTAGAAACAAACCAGAGTCCAGAAAGTTAGGAAAGTCTTGAGACTACCCCTTAAAGTTTTGCCTTCTATATGTCAAAGATACAAGTAGCTTTTTTTTTTTGGTTAATTTTTTAACTTCAATACTTATGACAATCATTCATAAATCAGGAACTGTTGTGATGTAGAAGTCTACATTTCCAAATTTCAGATCAACAGTTTGCAAATAGGGCATACAAAAATACACAGTCCTGATAGTTCTATGATGAACGTGCACTTCATAACATCATCCACTGATCGTAAAGCATTTCATTTCAAGCAAGGCTTCAACATCTGCTAGGCTTTTTAAATATTAAGCATCTGCAGATTCAAATTTGAAAAAAAAAGAAAAGAAAATAATTTTTCTATCCTTATGCCTCCTAGAACTTGAGTATCAATATTTACTGTCTCCTGAATTACCTGTGTTCCAGTAGAAGTTATGAGATTCATACAAAGAGGCTGAATGTCCCAAATAAACTGAGACACACCTGTATTTAGAAAATGGAAGAGCAGATAGAAAGAATTATTAGATTATTGCTGTATTATACTTACTTTAGCTTATCAATTAGAAAAGCCAAGAGAATCATGGGATGCAATGGGGTAATCAATCTTGTTCTCTGAAGGCTATTCTAATCCCAGTCTGACAGCAATGTAAGAAAACCAGAATATTTTCTCTTGTTGATAGTTCACGATAAAAAAAAATTATAGCAATGCACACAATTCATCAAAATAAAAAAATTTAAATGACAACATTGACATGTATTTGGCAGATGTCATCACTGTTGATGAATTTAAATGCCTCTTCCAAGTGGAACACATGAACAATGTAATCATCTCGTAATGAAGGAAGAAATTCCTTCCATACTCATCTAGAAATGTATCTCATGTATGAATTTATGCAGCCTAACTACAATATTGATACTTCTACTGACAACCCTTGGAGAGACCCTTGAACTAGAATCTTGGCATGGTTTTCAAAAAGTGACATCTCAGAAATAAAATTGCAGACATCACACAAGCTATTCTGAGAATAACGTGTGGAAACGTAATCTAGACCTCTCATGCTATAGCTTTCATCATTGTCTATGTCAAACATACAAATTGCACTGGATAGCTTCAGCAAGTGAAGAGAGACAAAAGGCACCTTTGGTGGTGGGATACTGAGAGTGAGTGGGTAGCTTATTCTGTCTTATTGTACTGTGACGACAAGATAGATCAGAATGTAAAATGTAATCCAAGCTGGATTATTATTTATGGAAGGAAGAGAGAATCACAGAAGCATAGAATGGATTGGGTTGGAAGGGACTTTAAAGATCATCTAGTTCCAAACTCTCCTGCCCTGGGTAGGGACACCTTCCACTAGACCAGGTATCTCAAAGATCCATCCAAACTGATCTTGAACACTTTCAGGGATAGGGCATGCACAACATCTCTGGGCAACCTCTTCCAGTGCCTCATCCTCTTAAAGTATAGAAATTCTTCCTCTTACAGTATAGAACTTCTTATTTTCATGTACATCTACCTTCTTTCAGTTTGAAGCCATTACCCTTTGTCCTATCACTGCATACCCTTATCAAAAGTCCCTGTCCAGCTTTCTTGTAGGCCCACTTCAGGTACTGGAAGGCTTCTAGAAGGTCTCCCCGGAGTCTTGTTTTCTGCAGGCTGAACAGCCCCAAATCAGCCTGTCCTCATAGTAGAGGTGCTCCAGCCCTCTGATCATCTTCGTGGACCTCCTCTGGACTCCCTCCAACAGCTCCGCGTCCTTCTTATGTTGGGGGCTCCAGAGCTGGATGCGGTACTCCAGGTGGGGTCTCACGAGAGTGGAGTAGAGGGGCAGAATCACCTTCCTCGACCTGCTGGCCATACTTCCTTTGATGCAAGCCTGGGATGTGTTTGGCTTTCTGGGATGCAAGTGCACATTGACAGCTCGTGTTGAGCTTCTCATCCACCAACATTCCCAAGTCCTTCATTCCCCTCAGGGGTGCTCTTAATCCATACTCTGTCCAGTCTGTATTTGTGCCTGGAATTGCCCTGACCCATGTGCAGGACCTTGCACTTGGCCTTGTTGAATTTCATGAGGTTTGCATGAGCCCACCTCTCCAACCTATCAAGGTCCCTCTGAATGGCACCCCTCCCCTCCAGTGAGGGTGAGGCTGAGTACTGCGTGCTGAGGGTGCACTCTATCCCACTGTCCATGGTGCTGACAAAGATGTTAAACAGGGCCAGTCCCAATATGGACGCCTGAGGAACGTGACTCGTCATGGGTCTCCACCTGGACAAAAAGCCTTTGACCACTAATCTTTGAGTGTCACCATCCAGCCACTTCCTTATCCACTGAGTGGTCCATCCATCAAAACAACATTTCTTTAGTTTAGAGTCAAGGATGTCACGCAAGAAAGAATGAAATGCTTTGCACGAGTCCCGGTAGATGACATCAGTTGATCATCCCTTATCTACCAATACTGTAACCCTGTCATAGAAGGCCACCAAATTTCTCAGTCACTATTTGCTTTTAGTGAAGCCATGCTGGCTTTCACCAGTCACCTCCTTATTTTCCATGTGCCTTAGCACAGTTTCCAGAAGAATCTACTCCATGTCCTTGCCAGGCAAAAAGGTGAGACTGAGCAGCCTGTACTTCCCCAAATCTTCCATATTTCCCTTTTTAAAAAATGGAGTTGTTTCCCCTTTTTCAGTCAGTGGAAACCTCACCAGTCTGCCACAACTTCTCAAATATGATGGATAGTGGCTTGGCAACTTCATCTGCCAGTTCCCTCGGGACCTGTGGATGCATCTCATCAGGTCCCATGGTATTATGCACCTTCATGTTCCTTAGATGGACTTGAACCTGGTCTTCTGCTACATTGGGCAGTTCTTCATTCTCCCAGCCCTTGCCTTTGCCTTCTGCAACTTGGGTGATGTGGCAAGAGCCCTTGCCAGTGAAGACTGAAGCAAAAATGTCATTGAGTACCACAGCCTTCTCCATGTCCCAGGTAATCAGGTCTCCCATTTCCTTCCAGAGAGGGCCCACAGTCTCCCTGGTCTTCCTTTTGTTCCCAGTGTACCTAAAGAAGCTTTTCTTGTTGTCCTTGACATCCTTGGCCAGATTAAATTCTGTCAGGGGTTTAGCCTTCCTTACCTGATCCCTAGCCTCTTGGACAACATTTCTGTATTCTTTCCAGGCTACCTGTCCTTGTTTCCACCCTCTGTAGGCTTCCTTTTTGTTTTTCAGTTAGTCCAGGAGCTCTTTATTTGTCTATGCAGTCTGTCTGGCGTTTTTGTCTGACCTTCTCTTTGTTGGGATGCATTGCTCGTGAGCCTGGAGGAGATGATCCTTTAATATCAACTAAGTTTCCTGGGCCCCTCTTCCATCCAGGATTGTATCCCATGCCACTTTATCCAGTAGATCCCTGAAGAAGCCAAAGTCTGCTATCCTGAAGTACAGGGTAGAGAGCTTGCTGCACAACCTCCTCTCTGCCTTCAGGGTATTGAACTCCACTTTCCCCACCAGCCCCTCCTTGTTGGTTAGAACAAGGCGCAGCATAATATCTCTCCTTGTTAGCTCCTCTATTATTTAGAGAAGGAAGTTATCATCCATGCATTCCAGGAACCTCCTGGATTGCTTATGCTCTGCTGTGTTGTCTCTCCAACAGATGTTGGGGTGCATGAAGTCCCCTATGAGGACCGGCACTTGTGACCGTGAGGCTGATCCTGTCTATCTACATAAAGCCTCATCTGCTCGGTCTTTCTTGTCAAGTAGCCTGTAGCAGACCTCCACTATAATGTCACCTATCCCTGTCCTCCTTTTAACCCTGACCCATAAGCTCTCTGTCAGCTCCCAGGCAGAGGTCCATGCACTCCAGCTGGTCATTGACATAGAGGGCGACATCCTTTCCCTGTCTTCCCTGCCTGTCCTTCCTAGAGAGCCTGTATCCTTCCATTCCAACACTCCAGTCATGGAAGCCATCCCACCACATCTCCGTGATGCCAATTAGATCACAGGCCTGAGGGTGTGCACATATCTCTAACTCCTCTTGTTTATTCCCCATGCTACGTGCATTTGCATAGAGGCAGTCAAGCTGGACCCCTGATGAAGCTGAAACACTGGCTGGAGTGGCTGAAATTCCTTTGTGCTGCTCTTAAGGTGCTCTCCTGCTGACCTATGATCCTCTTTCAGGCTCTGTGCATCTGTTGCTGGCATTGGCATCAGACTGGTAGGAGTGGGATGCATTGAGGTTCCTTTCCCCCGACATCTTCTGTTTAAAGCCCTCTTCTCCAGCTTAGCAAGCCTGTGACTGAAGATGGTCTTGCCCTTCTCTGACAGATGGACCCCATCAGCCCTCAGTAGATCAGGTTTCTCAAAGTGAGTCCCATGTTCTAAGTAGCTGAACCCCTGGCTGTGGCACCAGTCCTGTAACCATTTGTTGATTTGCAAGATTTGACTGGCCCTTCCTTTCAACTGAGAGGATTGATGAAAAAACTACCTGCACTCCAGACTCCTTTACCACTGCTCCCAGGGCTCTGTAATCCTTCTTCATACTCCTGAGACTTCTCCTGGCTGTGTCACTGGTGCCCATGTGAAGTAGCAGCAGTAGATAACAGTCGGTGGACTGTACAATGCTTGTTAGTCTCTTGGTGACATCCCTGATATGAGCCTGCAGTAAGCAGCACATCTCTCTAAAGAGTGTCAGGTTGGCAATTGGGTGCCTCTGTACCTCTCAGAAGAGAGTCACTTATTACTATCACCTATTGCCTTTTCTTAGTTGCACTAAGAAAAGGTTGTTACATGGGGAGCAGGCTGGGCTGCCCTACTCAGCTCCAGCATCTCTCATGGTGTGTTGGGTCTTTCCTCTTTGGTCTTCAGAGTGGTGAAGCAGTTCTGCAAGGCTTTGGAGAAAGTCTCTTCCTCTAGCTGTCCTTGCCATTGCAAGCTTCTATTCTGCTGCATCATTGGTCCCTCCACCCTTCTGTTTGTGCTGGTGGGGGACTTTTTTTGTTGTTGGGCAATGGGCTGTGTGTTCACTGCAGACTGTGCTTGGAACCAGCTATCTAACTCCTCCTCAGCCTCCTTGATGCTATGCAGCCTTCTCACCACCTCCTGCAGCTCAACCACCTGCTACGGGACGTCCTCTGCCTGGGCACACCTTCTGCAGGCAGGGCTGCTGCCTATTGTTGCCCCAGGAGAAAGGTCCAGGTGCTTCCTGCACTCTGAGCTCTGCACTGCAGTCTCTCCCTTCAGCAGCTCCATCTACATGGAGGCATTGGCTGCTGCTGGGGTAGATGGTACAGACCCCCCAGCCAGAGCTGCAGCCTTTGCTTTCAGCGGAATGCCCACTATTCTGCCTTGAGGATCAGGTAGGATGAGTGCCTGCGCAGACAGTCACAGAATGGTGCCTGGTTGCAGGGTAATGTGTACTTCAAACCTCCTACTCGGCCAGTGGAATGCCCCTCCCTCAAAGAGACGCCCTTCCTGTGTGTCCTTCCACACAAACTGCCACGCCACACCCTTGCCTATGTGCCATGCCCTGTTCATACACCCTGTTCGTGGCACTCCTAGCCACTGGCGCTCCCTAAGAGCTTCCTGTATATGTAGGGGAGGGGCTTGGCCACAGTTGCCTCCGGCCCCGCGCAGGTTTCATCAGTCACTATCGCGCGGGTTCCTGGTGACTCTCTTGGAGACCCCTGAGGTTCCCCAGTTTGGGATACTCCCCTGCGCAGCTTGCTAGGGTATTCTGCTGTGGATTGTGCTGGCACTGGAGCTGTCGCCTTGGTGACTGAGGGATATGTAATAGATTCTTCTTCTTTGATCCATAAATCATAGGTACAGCCTCATCTTCCTCCCCTTCCTTCCCACTCTACACTGCACTTGGTGCAGCTCCACATCAAGTATTGTGTGCAGTTATCTAGAGAAGGGTGACCAAGATGGTGAAGGGACATGAAGACAAGATTTACAAAGAATGGCTGAGGTCACTTGATTTGATCAGCTTGGAGAAGAGAAGGTTGAGGGGTGACCTCATCACAGCCTACACCTTGCTCAAGGAAGGCAGCAGAGGGTGGGTGATGGTGATTTCCTTTCTCTGGTGACCAGTGATAGGGCACGAGGAAATGGAGTGAAGTTGTGCCACGGTAAGTTCAGATTGGACACTAGGAAAAATGTTTTTTACTGAGAGGGTGGTTGGTCACTGGAACAGGTTCCCCAGGGAAGTGGTTATGGCACCAAGTCTACCAGAATTGAAGGAGCATCTGGATGATGCTCTTAGTCATGTAGTTTAGTTTTAGGTTTTCCTGTGAGGAGCAGGGAGTTGGACTTAATAACCCTTATGGGTCCCTACCAACTTGAGATATTCTATGGTTCTATGATTCTATATCTTTCTAGATCTATGTTGCAAGCATTACAGGCTTATGGTGCTTATTGTTCTCTGTTTAATGTTCATAAAATAACTAATGGTGTTTCAGGTTGCAGTCCAATGAATGCAATGTGACCACTGGGCTCATATGCATGGTGAAATGTTCTGACTATGCTTAATGTCTCTTCAGGTTTGTCCATGTTTTCCTAAGACAGGGCTGTATGTACATAGGAGTGAATGAAGCACAAATCATGCTTCTGAAAGCACAGGGCTCTATCAATCTCTCAAGTTTGTGAATAAACTGCAGTTTGTGTCCCATCCCTTTTACTATTCAAACAAACTTCACAATGATGGTTATTAACTTCTGAACAAACATCAGATGCTTTAATGGATGATGTTTCCAAAAGTCATTGTAGAAACTAAGTCTTGATAAAACAATGTAATCATCTTTTCAGTCCTAGCAGATTCATTTAATTAATCCTGTGGCATGAAAATTTATTGAGTAGTGATTCAGAACAGCAGGTAGAGAACACCAGAACTTATCTGTACTTTTTACTTTCATGTCACCTCCTATCTGTAAATCAGCTCTTCTCCAAACTGTATAGATATTTATTGCTTTTGGTTTGGCTGCTTTCAACTTTTTCTTTTTTAGCAGTAGATAATCTATGGCAAATTTATCCTGGATGTACAATAAATTTCCTTTAGTCAGTAAGTATAATATGAAGGACTCTTTCAAATTTGACCTTCGGCATGTGATGGATGCAGTTCACGGCTGAAACTTATTTAGCAGCTTCCACGTTACTTCACAGATAGAGCTAGTATTTCTGTGACTTGTTACTAAGTGGGATAAGCAAAGAGATTATTTTTGGTGAATATGAGTAATTCAGAGCTTTTAGTCTTTTAGAATATTTGGAATCTGGATCATCTCTCTCACAGTATTCCATGCCTACTCTTTCATCTTAATTTTTTGTTATAGAAATACTAACAACTTTAGTGATAATGTACGTCTGCAAGAATAATCTGTTTTCCTGATGTGGTGGAGGATCTGTTGTTCATCTTCTTCGCTGAAGCATTTCGCATTTGTGCATCCTCACGTAGCGTATTACATTTAATCAGCACTTTGCAAGACTCTCATCCTTTCAAGTACTTGTTTTTCTTCTGACAGATGACACTTTCTGCCTCATTTATTATCAATCCATTTGGAATCTCTCACTGACTTTCTAAAAGTTTTTATTTTGTTAGTGTCACAGCTGTTTTGTGTCTTTGACATAAAAGCATTCAACAGCTGCTTCTTTCTATTACAAACATTCTGTAACATTTCCTGTGTTACTGGATCTATAGTGTCACCCCTTCATTTGATTTTTTTTTGGGCCACATTCAGAATTGGAACAAGGTTGTGGATCTGGGAAGCTCTTGGATCACAGATTGTCTCGTGGATTTACTGAAGTTTTGTGAATCATAAAATCATAGAATCATAGGATGGTTTGGGTTGCAAGGAACTTTTAAGATCATCAGGTTCCAGTCTCCCTGCCCTGGGCAGGGACATCTTCTACTAGACTAGGTATCTCAGAGGCCCATCCAACCTGGCCTTGAACACTTCCGGGGATGGGGCATGGAAGCGTTCAAGGCCAGGTTGGATAAGGCATGCACAACTTCTCTAGGCAACCTGTTCCAGTGCCTCAGGACTCTCACAGTAAAAAAAAATTCTTCCTTATGTCTAAAATAAATATACCCTCTTTCAGTTTGAAGCTATTACCCCTTGTTCTATCACTGCATACCCTTATCAAAAGTCCCTCTCTATCTTTCTTTTAGGTGCCTTTAAAGTACTCGAAGGCTCCTAGAAGGTCTTCCCAGAGCCTTCTCTTCTGCAGGCTGAACAACCCCGACTCTCTCAGTCTGTCCTCACAGGAGAAGTGCTTCAGCCCTCTGATCATCTTCATGGCCCTCCTCTGGACTCCCTCCAACAGGTTCATGTCCTTCTTATGTCCAGAGCTGGACACGTCCTTGCTGTGTCCAGAGCTGGACACAGTACTCCAGGTGGGGTCTCACAAGAGTGGAGTAGAGGGGCAGAATCACCATCCTCAACCTGCTGGCCATGCTTCTTTTGATGCAAGCCCAGGATGCGGTTGGCTTTCTGGGCTGCAAGTGCACGCTGTCAGCTCGTGTTGAGCTTCTCATCAACCAACACCCCCAAGTCCTTCTCCTGAGGGCTGCTCTTAATCCATTCTCCGCCCAGCCTGTATTTGTGCCTGGGATTGCCATGACCCATGTGCAGGACCTTGCACTTGGCCTGGTTGAACTTCATGAGGTTTGCACAGGCCCACCTCTCCAGCCTGTCAAGGTCCCTCTGGATGGCACCCCTTCCCTCCAGCTTGTCAACTGCACCACACAGCTTGGTGTTGTTGGCAGAACTGCTGAGGGTGCACTCTATCCCACTGTCCAAGTTACCAAAAAAGTTGTTAAACAGGGCCAGTCCCAATATGGACCCCTGAGGAACGCTGCTCATCACTGGTTTCCACCTGGACATTGAGCTGTTGAACACCACTCTCTGAGTATTGTTATCCAGTCAATTCCTCATCCACTGAGTGGTCTATCCACCAAACCCATGTCTTTCTAATTTAGAGACAAGGATGTCATGCAGGACAGCGTCAAATGCTTTGCACAAGTTCAGGTGCATCTTTATCTGCATCTTTATTGTTTAGTCTGATTAATGTGTTAGTTATACCTCAAGCCTGAAACAAAAAATACAGGGCTTGTAAAGTAAACAAACAAACAAAAATAATTAAAAATTCACCACCGTCATGTGAATAAGAGCAGTAGTAACAGATGTGCAAATGAAAATGATACTATGGGTTCAAATTTTCATTATGGAGAATATCTAAAACTACCTATGTGGAAAGGTCATTGCATAAAACATATAGCAGACATACAGATAAACTTGTTTCATACAAATTTTGCTACCTCTAACGGTACCAGCCTCAGCTTGTAGAGTAAATGACTTAGTTGAAATGACTTAGTTGACCTTTTTAACGGATAAAAGTCAAAAGAGAGAATAGATCATGAAGGAGGGAACAATGTGTATATCAACTGAAATTTCAAAAACTATTTACAATGTATCATAGAGTACCATTATCAGGCCATCACATGTACAACAGGAATGGAAAGAAATAAACATTTTTTTTTATATTAGTTTAAATGAAATAATTTTCATTTAAAAGTCCAACTAATAAAACTTACAGGTATATTAGGAACATAGACTTAGATTTCACACAGATAGTTATTGCTTTTCATTTCAATTTTATATTACTCTAGTTCTGATGAATTTTTGTAAGTTAGAAGGCTAAAATGATGTAGAAATCAAAGTCTGATGAGATAGTCAAATCAAATTTGTAATTAAGAAATTAACATAGAAATCTAAATCCTTTGAACCATGTGATCCCGATGTCCAAAAATACCAAGCCTTGACCTCTCCATGTGAAATATGGAACAATTCTTTTAGCAGAATAAACCTAAATGTAATCCAGTACACAATAATTTGATCAGAGTTCTTTATCCCCTACAAATACTGCTCTCTAACAAAAGGTCAAAGTTTTAAATGATGCCCCAGAATTTTAAAATCTGTCAGTAAGGCACTGGTCATGTCTCCAGGATTTACTTCATGCTTTACTGCATGCAAGTGTTTAGAATTGCATGCAAAGGAATGCGGAGATGAATTTGTGCTGAAAAGCTTTCGTAAGGCCTGAATTGGTGATAGACCAAAGTTAGGGAAGTCTGGCTGGTTACAAGGCAGAAATTTCCCCTTTCCTTTTTTATTGGATTGTTTTTATTGCAAAACTAGAGTAGTCAGAAATTATTAAAGTCTCAGTCATGTTGAATTTATTTATGGCTTCTGATAAAGATATGTAAGCAAATGTCAAAGAATCCTCTTGATCTAAACTTCTAAAAACACTAGAATGAGAAAAATAAATTAATATTATAAATGTTCTGCTCTTTGTAACTGGAGTGCAAACTGAAGCCATGACTCCTGAATTTCCAAGCAAAACAGAGAATTGCAGAAGGAAAACAGATTGCATAGAAAATATTACAGCTTTGTAGTTTTGTGGTAGTTATTGTATTTATGCACTTACAGACAAGAAATACTTCAAGTCAACACTTGTCCAAAATATGTCGTTTTGCCTTTTTATGTCAAGGAGAAGGTAGTGAGGAGTTAATCACTTTCAGCAAACAGTTTCCAGCTCTCTCTCTGAGGCTAGTTATTATCCTTGATACAGAGATATCTCAATCACACCTTCTACAGGAGCTTATGTACGAGTACAACAATTGCAGTACACTCACTACATTATTTTTGTGCCTATGGGGAGACAAACTGTGCTATTGGAACAATAAAATGTCACTAACTGTCCAGAAAGCACACATTTTACTGACCTCTTAACTATAAAATGCAGCAACATCCGAATTGAACTTCATCGCGTTGTATTTCTGAAAATTTCCCCCAACATGAGCCTCAGAAACAGGGAATAGTTGCATGGATTAAAAGGAGAAGGAAAATCTTTCATTTCTCCAGGGTTTGACTCCTGCTTCTCTTCCTTTCATTCCATTTACTATTAAATTTCAAGGTGCACTACCTCCTCCCGAACATGGGAAAGATGACCACTCTGCCTGGGCAGGGCAGCAGGTTGTAAACTCCTAGACTACAAAAGCCAGTATTTGCAAAAGATAATATTTAGGAAGTGTTATTGCATCTAGTGTAATAAAAATATATATTTTTTTCTCCATCCTGTGTGATGGGAGAATGTTAGGCACTGAGGTATTGATACTGAGTAGAACATAGAATCATTTAGACTGGAAAACTCTTAAGATCATTGAGTCACACCATTAACCTAGCACTACCAAGTCCACCATTAAACTATGTCCCTAAGCACCACGTCTTCACATCTTTAAAATACCTCCAGGGATGGTGACTCAACCACTTCCTTGAGTAGCCTGTTCCAGTTCTTGATAACCCTTTTGGTGAAGAATTTTTTCCTAATATCTAATCTAAATCTCCCTTGGTGCAACTTGAGACTGTTTCCTCTCATCCTATCACTTGTTACCTGGGAAAAGAGACCAACAGTCACTTTACTACAACCTCCTTTCAGGTAGTTGCAGAGAGCAATAAGGTCTCCCCTGCGCCTCCAAACTAAACAACCCCAGTCCTCTCAGCTGCTCCTCATAAGATTTGTGCTCTAGATCCTTCACTAGCTTTATTGCTCTTCTTTGAACATCACGTAATACAAGACAGATAATACTGCAAGAGGAAGGTGACTTGCATGGGACAGTTTCTGTTGGAACATTCTAGTCTGTGTTGTTTGATAAAGTTGCCTGTAGGTAACCTACCTGTTCAATGTCTTCTGTGCAGTGCATTAACAACTAAGGCAATGCCCTTCCTTATTGCTCTTGTTTTCAACGGTCTTCTTCCCTGATTTTGATCTCCTAAATTGCATCTGAATTCAGTTTATTTGCAATTCCAGTAAAACACAGTCATATTTTTCTCTTCATGCTGATGCTGTAGGAAGAAGGCTTTTCATAATCCTTCTAATGCTTCTCATTGAATTGAAGCTCAAAAATAGAATTTTTAGAATAGAATAGAATGCTCAGTAGTATTCTAGTTAAAATTGTTATATTGAGAAGGGTTCATACTAAAGGAGCTATGTGATATGGAGTGTTGTGTGAGAATAAAAGTAAACCATACATGGTTAAAAGTCACTGAAACCTTGGATCAAAAGGATGTTAGATCACCCAGAACATCTTTTTCCGGTGATTTTTTATACATTATAGCAAAATACTATAAAGCCCAATTCATCTCACCTTAATGTCACTGATCTGCTAAGCTTGTAGCCAGATCTGTGCAACAGTTGCCTCCTCCTTTTTTTTTTTTTTTTTTGGTTGGCTTTTTTTATGGAATGCTGTGAATAAAACACTAACATGAGAAGTATAGAGAGCACAAGGAGGATGCTAGCTTGGTGGGACTGCTGACAAAGGTAGAAATTTTGAGAATGATCGTATGTATACCAAAAAAGAGTTACAAAAATGGGGCCTTTGGGGTAAGGGTAAACATGAGTGCACTGTTTAGAAGGAGAACAGTATGGAAAAGGAGAACTTGGAGTCAAGGTTATCTGAGTAGAGGGATCTAGCCTGGGTCCCATTAAACATTTATTGCAACGTCTGTGGATCTGTGCTGACAGCTTTTTCATTTTTATGATGCATGCTTGTTTATGGAAAACTTGATTTTGATGAGAAGCTTGATAATCTGTGGAGGAGTACTTGAAAGCTCAGGAGACTAGTGAGGGTGACAGAGGCAGGGAGGATTTTGGGTGGGTTGTGTTTCAGAATAGGTTGTAGACATTTAATGATTTGATTACACAGATTGCAGTATAGGACAATGTCGTGGTTTTGTTTAGTAGGGGGGGGGGCCTAAGATGGTAGCTTCTGTAGGAAACTGCTAGAAGTCGCTCCCCTTTGTTCAGGGGACTTGGCCAGGTCTAGGGCGGACCCACTGCTGGCCAAGGCTGAGCCGACTGGTAGCAAAATGTCCCGTGATAACGCCTCTGTGATAACGTATTTAAGAAGGGGGAAACAGAAAAAAAAAGAGAGGCGAGAAGATGTGAAGAAGCTGAGCGGGGGCAGATGCGCAGAGGGGGAGGCGCAGGCCTTGTGGGCCTTGCAGGCCTCACCCTCTGGCCTCTCGCCAGGCAGCCAACTGGGCCCGACTCAGTCCAGCCCAGCTGCAAGAAGTGGAGAGGAGATGAGAAGTGAATAAGATGTAAAAAAAGATCCTGAGAGACATCTACCAGCCTGTTGTGAGGAACGGCTGCAGACGCCAACGTCAGTTCAGAAGGAGGGGGAGGAGTAATGCGGCTCCTGGCCAAGATTCCCCTGCAGCCTGTGGTGACGACCATGGTGGAGCAGGTTGTCCCCCTGCAGCCCATGGAGGTCCACGGAGGAGCAGAGATCCACCTGGAGCCCGTGAAGGACCCCATACTGGGGGAGGTGGATGCCTGAAGGCAGCTGTGGCCCGTGGAGGGCCCGCTGGGACAGCTGTTCTGGAGGGACTGCACCCGTGGAAGAGATGACCCACACCAGAGCAGTTCCACGAAGGCCTGTGGCCCATGGGAGGGACCCCACGATGGAGCAGGGGAGGAATGTGAGGAGTTCTTCCCCTGATCATGAAGCAGCGGCGTAAAACAACGCATGATGAACTGACTGCAACACCCATTCCCTCTTCCCCCCTGTGCCTCTCAGGCGGGGGGAAGGTAGTAGAGATAATGTTAAGCTTGGGAAGAGGGAGGGGTGGAGGGAGGTTATCTTGTTCTCTGTCTCATTATCCTGCTATTTGTAATAATAAATGAACAGTTTTCCCCAAGTTGAGTCTGTTTTGCCCGTGACGGTAACTTTAAGGATTTCTCCCTGTCCTTATCTCAAACCTCGAGCCGTTTTTCTTACATTTTCTCTCCCTGTTCTCTCAGAGGGTGGGGGGAGTGAGAGAGAGACTGCGTAGTCTGGTCCTGATGGGGGCTGAACTACGACAGACAAGCTCAAGTCTAGTGCCTACATTTAAAAAGTAGTAATATACATTGAACCTTGGTTACTTTGTACCGTAGTAAGTCACAACTATATTCAAGCGTGACTTATTTCCTTAGAAGAACACCCTTTTTTGGTGAACTGATTAAGAGGGTTTTTTTTAATGTTTTTTTTTGCACATCAAATGTACTGGAGTACACATAAATAAAGGCTTTTTGGGGAGCTGGTTTTCTAGAGGCAAGGATGTTGATCTTTGGTTATCCTATTTGATAATGCATAGCAACATAGATCATAGTGTTCCTTCTCACAATAAATCTCTAAACATGTGCATTCCAGAATTTCATCTACTGCACAAAATGGCATCCTTGAAATGACTTGGATAAAACAACACACCTGCTGTGTACTAAAATGAATTCACACATGCAATCGATGCAGGACATAAATATACAGCCATCACAGGGAAAAAATTTTCACAGAGCAGCTACTTCATCTTTGACAATTCAGTCCTGATACTCAGAGGAGACTCATAAAATACTTTCAAAAGACAAACTTGGGAACTAAAACTCATAACTCTACCAAATATTTAAAGTTATAGACCCAAAGTAGACCCACAGAAATATTTTTCTGTCAATTAAATAAATAAAATTTCTTCCTTCTCTTCTGATCCTGAAGTAATTCCTCAATGTTTCACATGATTTATTTTTCCAAGACTGGGATCTAATGACCCTAGCAGCTATTCCCTTGCAAACTGCCTGCTCTGCTCCACTTATGCTTATCAGAATTGGGTCGTATCAATCACCACATGAGAAGTTTAGCAGAAACCACTTGTTCTTACACAGCAATTTTTCTACTCCTGCTTCCAATCTGGAAAGAGACTGTGCTTTTTCAAGCTCTGTCATCTGATCTAAAAAGAAAGGTACTATTTCTTTAATACAAACTAGTTTCATACATATCTTTGGACAATTGTGGCTGTAGTAGTACTACTGGCTTCTTTATTATCTGTTATTAAATCATAACAATGTTCCTATACACTAAATAGCCCCATGACCCAATGCAGCAATTCATTATCCTGATAACTAGCTCATTCATGAATATACATCAATTTTCCCATCCTCAGAATCTTCTAATCTTTTCACATTTTTATATTCTTCTGCCTTGTTCCTTGCTCTGGAAGCACTATTCAACTTTTTGTCATGAAATACCTGTAACAAGAACGCAAGCCTGATGTAGTGCTGTGCCTTTTAAATCTGTTTGGAAACCCAACCCTTGAAGGAATAGCATACTGAAAAACACAGTACTCTGCCAGTATGTCTGCCAGTTTATCACTGACTCTGTCTCACTTACATTAACATAGCTAAAAGCAGTTAGTCCCTTTTTTTTCCACTTCAGATGTGTAAAAATGTTCCCATTTTTTTCATTCACTGACTGCTGCTCTGCATCCCAGATCGCCTAATATATCATTGGACTCCACTTTCCTTTCAAGAGAAGCGTGGCCAGCAGGTCGAGGGAGGTGATTCTCCCCCTCTGCTCTGCCCTGGTGAGACCCCACCTGGAGTACTGTGTCCAGTTCTGGAGCCCCCAACACAAGAAGGACATGGACCAGTTGGAGAAGGTCCAGAGGAGGGCCACGAAGATGATAAAAGGGCTGGAGCACCTCTCTTATGAGGACAGGCTGAGAGAGTTGGGGCTGTTCAGTCTGGAGAAAAGGAGGCTCCAGGGAGACCTGATAGCAGTCTTCCAGTACCTCAAGGGGGCCTACAAGAAAGATGGGGAAAGGCTGTTTAGTAGGGCCTGTTGCAATAGGACGAGAGGTAATGGTTTTAAAATAGAGGGGGGTAGATTTAGATTAGAAATTAGGAAAAAATTTTTTACGATGCGAGTTATAGAACACTGGAACAGGTTGCCCAGAAAGGTGGTGGAGGCCCCATCTCTGGAAACGTTCAAGGCCAGGCTGGATGAGGCTCTGAGCAACCTGACCTAGTCAGGGATGTCCCTGCTTGTTGCAGGGGGGTTGGACTAGATGACCTTTGAAGGTCCCTTCCAACCCTAACCATTCTATGATTCTGTGATTCTATGAAACCTCCTTATGGGCAGAGGCCAATATAATAAATTCTTCACCAGTTCAGGGATCTTTGGACAGAGAGATCATTACAGTATTAAAGCTTTGGGCTGTGAGCTCTTTTACAAGGACCTTTTGGTAAAGGGATCTCTACAAGGACCTGCACTGAAGGATAGCTTCTGTAGGACAGAACTGCTCAGAGATTAAATGGTTCTTAGAGTGGCTGCCAGCTTAATGAAAAGATAGTGATTGATAGACATCGACCAAGAAAAACTTGTAAGAAAGAAGCCCAACTTTATGAACCCCCAAACACATTAAACTTGTGAATGCAAAGCATGTCTGTGCTTCACAGTCAGAGAAGGCATTTTTCAAAGTGAGTAGAATATTAGTGCTTTCCATCACTGGTGCTGTCAGCCAAGATGATTAGCACTTTGATCTATATGCAATTATGACTACACATTTAATCAGGGGCATTTTCATGCAGAAAGTGTGCTGGAAGTTGGTTCTTTCTGTATGCATGTAAGAATGGGAGACCCTTTTACTAAACATCTCATTACGGCTTTCTGAGCATCTCTAAAGTGATGGTAGCTGTTAAATAACTCACTCTGAAGTGTGAAATGCAAAGAATGTTATGTCAAGACATAAGATAAGGATAATGCAAAGTTTCTTACCTTGACTGACTAAGTCCTTCTTGATAACCCCCTGCATTTTCTTATTTTAAAACGCTCCTGAATCTGCCTGTATGGCAGTTTCACAGGCTTGACAGAACTCTGTTTCTACCTGAAACTCACACAGAGTATTTGTGGGGAGTTTGCGTTTGAGTTCCCATGTCACTTTTTCTCTGGAAATAGATTAGTCATGAGCAGCTTTATTCGCCAAGTCAGAAGTCGTTTAAACATCCTTCTTGCTGCTTGCCAAAGGGTTTTGATTATTGGCTGCCAGAAATGATAATTATCTAGTGAGATGGCATTTAGTGTCACCGCTCCCCAAAACAGCCCTTTCACTGGGATGGAAAGCACATGCCTCCATTCCCGAGAACTCTGTAATTCTGCCTCAGTAATAGACTTGCTGACAGTTGTCAGTTCACACTATATAAAGGTTGATTGTTGTCCTCCCTTTGTGAGCTAACTTGGTGACAGTGACTGTTAGGAAAAAGGTGTTTAAGAAAAAGAATAATTTAATTCTATCTACTGAGATAATTAAACATTCAATAGTAATAATTATAAAAGAGTTTAATTTATTTAATTAAATATTTAACTATAATTGAACATCCAAAAAATTGCAATTGAAAACTTTTCAAAAATTATGTTTCTGCCCCAATGTGAACTCCACTCAGTTCAGGATCTTTCTACAGTGGTGTTTTTGAACTGTTTTAAGCAAGGACAATCAATAACAGCTAAATTTCTCTGCTATCGAAGCCCCTTCCCCACGGAGGATGCACCTTAAAGAACTGATCATAACTGCTTCTCTCAGCTTGCCAGAGCAGAGGGAATTATTTCAGCAGATTCTGTCTCTCTGGGATGTTGCTTTTCAGACATGAACTTTGTATAAAGAATGAGTTGGGCTGTAGGTGTATTAAAAATTTAGGTAACTCAAAGGAACTGGAAACATATCCAATGCAACACTGTGGATGGGCTATGAAGAAAAGTTCTCTGAAAGTGGAATTTTTCTGTTATACAAAATCGTTATTGGGGATGATGCAGTGTCAATGCCCTGAGACTCCTCTCTCTTCCTTTGCTGAAACTTGAAACTATCTTTTTTGTTTTTTTTTTTACCACTGTTCTTGACTTCACTCTATCTAGCATGAGGATATGATACAGAAAAGATAAATCATATTACTAAGAGCATCATCCAGATGCTCCTTCAATTCTGGTAGGCTTGGTGCCATAACCATTTCCCTGGGAAGCCTGTTCCATTAACCAACCTCTCTCTCAGTAAAGAACCTTTTTTCTAGTGTCCAATCTGAACTTACCGTGGCACAACTTCACTCCATTTCCTCATTCCCTATCACTGGTCACCAGAGAGAGGAGATCACCATCATCCATCCTGTGCTGCCTTCCTTGAACAAGGTGTAGGATGTGATGAAGTCACCCCTCACCCTTCTCTTCTGCAAGCTGAATAAGTCAAGCGACCTCAGCTGCTCCTCATAAATCTTGCCCTTGAGGCCTTTCACCATCTTGGTCACCCTTCTCTAGATACACTCAAATAGTTTGATGTCCTTCTTCTATTGAGGCACTCAGAACTGCACATAATACTTGAGGTGTGGCTGCACCAGTGCTGTGTAGAGCAACACAATCACATCTCTCGACTGGCTAGCTATGCTGTGCTTGATGCACAGGAGCTCTGACTGCTCACAAGATCACAACAACCACACTGGAAAACACAGATCATCTCTGGGAAACAATGGAAGAAAGGCATAGTAATAATTCTCATGGACGCAGTGGCAGCTGAATGTTTTTTAAAAAATCTTTAAATCCCAGCTGCCTATCTGTTGTGACTGAAGTAGCTCTGACTGAGGGTAGCAAATACATGACAGAAACCAACCTTCATCATTAATTGCAGGCCCCAGCTGCATAAATCTAGATGAGTAATTAGATTTTAATGAAATTGTGTTGTAATTAATTATATTTTAATTGCATTAAGTTATCTTTTTATATGACATATTGTATATGAATTTCATCAGATAGTGCTTGTATTTTGGAAAAAAAAAACACCATTAATGATCAATTCACAGTGACAGTTTTATAAATTCCCATGATTTTATGGTTCCAAATTTACTTCATAGATCTGAGATTTGTCCTTGGGCCTTGTAAAGCTAAATAAAGTATAGGCTCTCCAATCTGAATGAGCTTTTATTAATTCACTGGGTCTAGCAGTATGGATAGGTATACATATAATATGTACATGATATCATATGAAACCATAAATCAGCAGTAGGATAACCAAATCTGAGCTCAGATACAATATGCACATTTAGATTTTTCTTGAATTAATTATATAAGAACTAGGACACAATGCTTGGAAAAAAAATAAATCTTAAAGTAAAGCTCCTTATTCTTCAAAATGGTGTACAGACACCATCTGTTAATAGTAATATTATGCTTGAAAATAAGAAATTAACAAGAACTTTATTTCATATGGCAGGAGAAAAAAAATCACTCTTCTTTATAATCTTAGTCACACAAAAATTATCATGAATCAATAAGAGACCCAGTTCGAGATGACATTTCCTGTCTCATCCAGATGCTTCCATCTGTTTCACCATACTGCCAATACACCTGGAAAAAGAGATAGCTACAGCACTAGAAAGGTACAGTTGCCAACTCTGATTCTGGTCCATAGCATATACCTATCATCCTTGAGAAAGAAAATTAACTATTCTCGGCTTAAGGTCTCCCTAGTTTTACTCCTGGGAGGTGAAAAATATGATTTAGTTTGTGGCCTGTTTTTCTTTTTTTTTTTTTTTTTGATAAACCATAGAGAAGCCACATATGCCACATGAAGTTCCAGTTTGCCTATGAAATGAAACTGCAAAAGAATCCTACTTACAGTAAAATTGATGGTAACCCTCCACTAAGCTCTTGAGATAAGTGAAATTATCATTATTTAGTTAGTTTTCACAGAATTGAGACCTAAAATAATTGGAAGAAATGATCAAACTGAGGAATTTGTGTCCAAAATATGGCTAGTGTCTAAGAGTCTAAGGAGATTTAACTCTTGTACAAAGTTGTTAGCAAGAAGGCATTGAGGCGATAAGGGAAAAAAAAAAAGGAAAAAAAGATATGAATGTTCAGATTGCACATCAGGGCAGGTCTGCAGCCTTTAACTCAAAAACATTACAACACGTTTTCTTAACATTTTGAATGTAGATTCTCCTCTATCTCCATTGTAAACACATCACTTTAAAAACAAAGTGATATTTCAGAGGTGTGAAACAGAACATATAACATGAATCACTCTTAGACGTTGACCCTGGTTCAGGGCTATGCTTAGCATATCTGTAAAATGGGTGGCCTCAAGTTGAAGTGCACCCTTCTGAGGAGCGGCAGCTCTGTGTTGACATCTTGTAGAGAAAACACACGATGGGTGGAAGACATCAATCAGCAGGTCTAAAGTATGGTCTGTGCTTGTTATTTTTCAATCAGTTTTAGGGAATTTCTGCCTAAAAGCTGGTGACTATCATATAAAATCCAGCAAATTTTACAATTGTAATCTCATATGAAAGTCTGAGTCAACTAACTGCACCTACGAGTGGCTGGGATAAGTAGGCACTTGGAGCAAATCTTCACATAAGAAACAAAGTTGGTAATGTAGGTGCTATATGGGCTTTGATTCTTGGCATTTCTGAAGGTTAAGGAAGGTTAGATTGTAATTTTACAACATACACAAAACAAAACAAAAAAGCACTGCACATCTGCACTGCTCTGGAAAGCCAGAAAACAAGTTATTGATAATTAATTGCACCTCTACTTTTATTTCACTTGAGGAGGTGGAGGAGGAAATAAGCACATTCAGCTGCCTCATTATCTTCCTTCATAGCCAGCGCTCCCATGAAGAAAAGTAGAGCTCTTTGTGCCACTCCTGTCCTGCATATTCACAGAAGGGAATAGGGGACAAATATCTCCTGATATTCCAGCTTCAAAGGACATATTTGAACAAGACTAACCAGTGAATGTGTAAAGGAAACAGGAGCTCTTCACTTATCCTAGGCTGTGTAAAGTGAAGTAACAATTCCGTCCTTCCCTGCTAAGTATTTGAAAAATAAATCTCTACCTGTGTGGAGTCTGGCACACAGCTTTATCTGTGGCTTTTCTACTTCTTTGGACCACAGAGCAGAAGTAATTAATATCTTCATATTCATTTTTTTTTGTCCTTTTCAGGTTTTTTGCTTGGTTTTTTGTTGTTTCCCCTCCCCCCCACCCCGGATTTGAACATTTCCCACTATTTCTACATAATTCTCTATAATTGTAATTTTTCTTAAAGCATTCAGTAAACTAAAGATTGCACAATTCTCTGCTCATTTTCCTCTAATTTTAATCAGCAAATTAATGTTGTATGAAACTAGGGTAAATTACATAGATCTACAAAACTGCCTGTGTACAAAATATGTATAGACCTCAGCGCTGACAGAGTATAAAGAATACTTTAAAATCATGCTTTAAATAAATGATATTTGCATACTGTGTTAGTGCCATGTGGGTTGTGCTTGCGAAAACAAGGGACAATATCTGTTTAACATCTGATTTTCTAAAAGCAAAGTAACTCAGTGAATGACCTTTTAAAATAACAATTAAATATGAACTTGGAAATTATTATCAATGTCCTTAGCTCCATGTACAGGTAGAGATGTCCATGCTGTCATTGGCTTTACACCTTTATGCAGGCATGGCACTAAGGATATGCTGAAGAATATGATACTTCATCACCCACGCTACTTTCCGTGCAAACATTGTGGGAATTGTTCTGGGACACTCCAAAATATGGGCAAATACAGCACTTTGTGGCAGCCTCAGCAGTCTCCGTGTCTCTTATTTGTCAGGAGAAATTTGCAGCCTGTCTGCCACTCATGGGGGCTGTGGGTGCCCAGGCCACCTCTGACATGGTGGGGCTAGCCAGTGCGAGCAAGAGCAGTGGGAAGCTGCGGTCCCCCTTCATGTGGGAGCTGTGCTGGATCTGGAAACCATGCCTTGAGCTGCATTGCAGATACTTCTGTGCCTGGCCATAGACCTCACTGATGCTTGGTTTCTTGGCTTGACCTCAGGGTTGCCTCACCAGATCTCTGACGACCACTGGGCTCTGGGCTGGCCCCATCTGCCACCTGACTCGCTCCTTGCTCCGTGCTGTCCCCCTGCAAATGAGAGTGCTGCCCCACCAGTCTTGCTGTCAGCCTTGGCTCCCGGGTCATCCTTCCTGAGGAACAGACTGATCCTGCTGCTTCCTGGTGCTGTTTGCCCTTTTGACATCATTTTATGAGGGCTGCAGACTGCTCCCAGTAGCACCTGGCCACGGTCCTCCCCTGGGTAAACTGTGGTGGCTAAGAAGGTGTAACATCTGCTGGCTCTCTGGAGTTGTCTGACCCACAGAGAAGTCTCAGCATTTGTCCAGTACGTATTATGATACCACCTATTTAATTTGGTTAAAAGCAAACATGGTCTTTCCCTTCTGAAATGTATCTCTTCTATTTTAAAATATAGTAAATAAACACGTCTTTGATACAGGACTGTGGAGATCAAGCTTACAAGGTGCAGCAATTTTCCTATTATAACAGGAGAATGCAAATAAACAATATATAAACTCCTCAAGGACAACATTTAATTATGTTGCATACCAAATAGGACACTCACTGCTACCTCATGATAAATAACAAAGCTGAATTACCTCATATTAGCTCTTACCTCTTAAGCAAATTTAGTACAATGATAGGCAAAGTCCATTGTGTTGCTGGAGAAGACAGCAGATTAAATCATCTTGGATTTGTAAATTAAGCAGCACAAATTTTCAAAACAATAGCTCTGTATTATGGTGACTGAAAGGATGTATTTGCTTAGCAATTATGACTTAATCAAATAGTGAAGAGCAGGTTCTAAAATAAATGCATACATACAGTAACCTGACAAACAGAAATTGCCCAGGGAGCGGAAATTGTAAGGAGAACGATCCCACATTTAGTCAGAGTCTCGTGATTTGAATGTTAGATAAGAACTTGCAACACTTGCTTTCAGGCAACCTATTGAGTCTTAGGTTTGTGGGTTCACAGACAGTGCGAGATAGGCACTGGGGGAAGAAATCAGCCCACAAGGCCTCTGGAGTTCAGATTTTCCAACAGCAATCCTGAGTCATGCTTAGATGTTGCAGAGGACACAGTATGAACCACTGTTTACTCAATTACTGAATTTGTTTGGATCAGTGGTTCAAGAATTGCCTTCTTTCAAAGATATTTTTATAGGGACAATAAAATCATTCATGTCCAAATCATCCAAGAGTAACAAATAGATTGATGCTTGTCTCACTAGACTCAAGTGAAAACCCACTTCTGCATATTTTAGTTCTTATTTTTAATAAGTGGTAAGTACAGTGGTGCTACAGGGGTATTCAAAGATATGCCCTGGCTTGAAAGCTTTGTTCTGACAACACATATTTTCATCAAAGATAAATTTAACGAACTTTTCACTGTATTTCACTGTTCAAACTACTTGACCATACACTTTGTTGCCTGTCATTTCTGTCAGCTGTTTACAAAATAAGATCTTAATTTCCTGTGCAAATATTGCAGAATGTGAATCTTACAGTTAGTTCCTGTGATTAGCTAGACACATCATTCTTACATTTCCTTCATAGGTTTTGTAAATTAATGCAGAAAACAGCTGTAAAGAGATGCGGGCAGAGGCTTAACACAAGTCCTTCAGCTGTCTGGGTGATTGTTGCAGCAGAAGAAATAATTAAGGGTAGAAGAGAGCATTTGTTCAAAGTGCACTGTGTTTCCTTCCTAGATTACTTGTTTTTATTATGGCATTCTTTTCTTTTGGCCAACAAAACCACATTTTTAATATTTTTAATTAGACATCTGTGGGATTAGGTGGAGTATTTTGCCACTTCGGGCAAGAAGAGGCATCTTCTTTCCTGTTTGGTAATGAGAAGAAATTAGATTTTTCCGTACCATTTGATTTACATGAGAAACTCCATGAGGCTGTGGCATTACAGTGGCTGTGATAGAGGCACAGAGACCTATTCATTGTATTGCCATGCAGCAAAAAAAGCAATTGCATACATATTCATTACTTTGGATTTTTTACATAAGAGGAAAAATTCCATCTGTCACCCTCGCTGCAGTTTACGTTCCCTGTTTTATATTCACTGTTTTTAAGCGAGTAGTGAAAGTGACATGCCAACAGTGTAACACTGCATAGATTGAGACGCAGCTATACTGCTTGAACTAAACTAATGTAAAGGAGAGTGTTTCGAAATAGAACAGCATTGCTATTCCCTCTCCCTCAAGTGATTCATGCTGACATGGTAACATCAGCTGAATCCAAGGGCAAGATTTTCTGCAGGCTCCTCAGAGCACACTGTTTTTCAGTTTTTGAAATGTTCACAGGTCTGACATGGCTGTCTCCTGAGTTTCCTGGTAGCTATGTTACTACAGAGAGAACCAGGATTTTACACAACATTTAATACAGAGCGCGGAGAACTGCTTTGTGGCTATGCTATATTTAGAGGAAGGGTTTACTTAAAATTAATACCCGCAACAGAAGCCCTAAAGCACTAAATGCCTTGAAGGTCTCCCGGGAATGCACTTTGGCTCAGCCTAAAGGTAGCACTGATAATCCATAGAGCCCCAAAATAATCTCAGAAAAAAAAAATATTCTCTATGTTATTGATAATGTACTTCTAAAAAAATCCAGCTGCTCTGAATATCTTCCAAGCTGCCTCAGGACAAGAACTAGGGGAGAAAAAAAAAAAAAAAAAAATTGGTCCATTTAGTGAGATTTAGGTGGAAGATTGGTACCAAACACCAAAATTACATTCCTTACAACTCTGCTTTGCACCTGGTAGAATTCAATAGGCCTCTGACTTTTTATTAACTTAACTTCAGAGTTCAGTCCCGTGCTTAAAAGCATCACTCACTTCCTTTGCTTGGTCAGGTCATCTGCAACATTCTCCCTTCATGATGTCCATGATATCATTGACAAAATAACCGGTTACTGAAGCAAGGACCAATACATGGCCTGGCTACCATAGTCCCTTGTGAACATTCTTCCTCTCTCTCTTCAACCCAATGAATCTTGATGTCTTTTTTTTTTGCACTGTGACATAGCATTAAAAGGGAAGGCAGAAGGTGCCTTTCATTAATTTAAATGACTTGTAGCACAGTACTAAGGATGTCTTTCTAGAATGATGTTGGTTACAGGGCATTCTCAGAAGAGCTGGTTCTCCCATTTCCTTGGCAAATGTTTCACAGGTGAGTTTCTGAAAGGGTGAGCAGTTTTCTCTCCCTTTCTGAGCCTTGTCCTCAAAAGAAAGCAGTTGTCATAACTGTGTTTTTAAAGCAGACCAGTCCCTCTGCTGTGTCTTAGGGGTGCTCTGAGAAGATCTCTCCTTCTGATAGGTTCTTGTTGGACACCAGCCCAATCTAGGCACTGAACTGCTTAGCTATGCCACGGTTAGTGCAGTCTGGTCACCTAAAAAGAGGGAACTTTGGGAACTAGAGTGACTTGGAGTTAGAAAATGAAACAAAACAAGACTGAAGCAGCTGTCATTTGGGTGGAGCAAGGGGAAAGGGGTTCAAGTTGAGTTTTGAATCTGTTGCCTAGCTCTACCATAAGAGCATCTGCCCTGTTTCCGGATTTTATTTGAAAGTTCTGTCCACATGACAGAGTTTCAGAGGTGAAGGTTCTGCAACCACAATTGCATCTGAAGAAAGCTGGCTCCATCTCCAGCACTGATCCAAAGCCAGCAGAAGCTTTTCTGAATTTTTATGCCTCTGACATAAACTAAGAAAACAAACAAATTGAAGTTCACAGGAGCTTTGGGAATAGCATGATGTCAGTTTGGTGGGGTAAACTTTTCATACCCTCAATCAATATAGCTGGGCTGGCAAAAGCTCTGCAGCATGGCCTCCCTCTGTGCTTTTGATAAGCAAGATGATCTGAGCAGTGGCTCAGGACACAAAGCCACAAGTATTGAATAAGCACAAGAAATAGTAGAAAAGTTTTAATAAAAATATTAAAGGAAAATAAGATGAGAGGAAAAGCTGGCCATAGTGGGAAGTACTTCTGGTCATGCTAGAGTGCTTAACGTATAGTGTTGTCCTGCGCACTACATCTAAGAGCCAAACGGAAAAGGCAGGAATTCATGCTGTCATCCTGCCTCCAGACAAACAGGATTTAAGAAATAAGTGACATTCAAATGGAAGAAAAATCCATTTCGTGGTGTCAGCTACACGCACTGGAGAGTAGCGAGGGCAGAGAGAAAGACAGAAATCGGGCCTGACACTTTGAAAATGTATTTGGGACATGCAGGCAGCATGAGGAGAACTAAAATGTTATCTTTAGCTAGGATGGCTGTGCAAGCTTAGCCTGAGCAGCCATTCCCAAACAGCAATCCATTAGCTGTCCCACCATCATGGAGAGACACGTGCACACATACACACACGCATACAGATACACTTAACAGTGAACATGAAAATAAATCACAACAGGGAGCTGAAAACTGCCAGATTACCCTAAATCCCGCAGGTGTTCAAGTACAGGTGCAAACTGTGAATTTCCATGATGGGAACAACGATCATGGGCCGCAGTTCTGACATCTGTATTCTCTTATGCTACAGTGGGAAAAGAAGATACTGTATCTGAGCAATGTGACTGAGACAAGTAAGAAGTGACATGCTCTAGACAATGTATAGATGTATAGAGAAGGTCATCTGAGCACTCCTGCTTATCCTTCCTCAAAGCTTTGCCCTCAACAAAATCGGCTGACCCTATATTTAAAAGTGGTGAAAGAAATGTCCTTATATACAGCAGCACTAATCTGACTTTGAAGCAGAGTACAATGGGATTTCAAATGCTATTGTAAGAATAATAACAAAATATGAAATAACCCAGGAGCCAGCTAAAAATGTCTGGTGAATTCAAACCTTTATGCTCCTTTATGCTTTATATATCACTTACTAATTGCCTGGGTTTAAAAAGAAGCTCCCCTGTATTATGTTTTAGTATTGTCATATTATATTACAATAATCTCATAATTATTAATTATACTGTAATTACAAATTATTATTATTATATTATGAGGAAGCTGCACATGTAGCCTTAGCATCTAGGACAGGCTATTCGTGAATTTATTTGCCTTTTCCTGCATTCGTTCTGCATTTCTGCTGTATCCAAGACAAGATTTTTTATAAAGTAAAAATCAATAGCAGAAAATGAGTACTCATACTAACAGATTTGGTCCTATACTTTAGGTGCAGAAGTACACAATTTTCATTCAAATGTTCAAAATTATATTCCTGTCAATTACAATTGTCTTTCTCTCGTCTTTCTTCTCTTCTTTTCTCTTTTTAGACATTCGGCAGATATCGGAAAGGCCTTAGTTTCATATCATTATATTTAAATATATTTCAGGATTTATCCTCTCTAACATGCAAATATTACTTTCATGCTATGATATTTGCATTTGTTGTACCCTTAAATGCCAAAATGTCATTAAACATGATTCTGCAAATGTTGCTCAGCTTTTCCCAAAGACAAGAACAAGGCTGGGCATATACTTAAAACCGGCAAAAATAATGAGGTCATACATAGAATAGTTAACCTTCTTTGCTGAAAAAGAGCATAGTGGGATTGAAAATGCTATGTGAATATTAACAAATTTATTAGTAGTTTCTGGAGATAAGTTTTTTTACAAAGATAGAATCATAGAATCATCATAGAATCATAGAATGGTTTGGGTTGGAAGGGACTTTAAAGATCATCTAGTTCCAACTCCCCTGACATCGGCAGGGACACCTTGCACTAGATCAGGTTGCTCAGAGCCCTGTCCAACCTGGCCTTGAATGTTTCCAGAGATGGGGCATTAGCCACCTCTCTGGGCAACCTGTTCCAGTGTTCCACCACCCTCATTGTAAACAATTTCTTCCTTAGATCAAGTCTGAATCTATCTCCCTCTATCTCTTGTCCCGTCACAACAGGTCCTGCTAAAATGTTTTCCCGGGCTTTCTTATAAGCCCTCCTTAGATACTAGAAGGCTGCTATAAGGTCTCCTCGGAGCCTTCTCTTCTCCAGGCTGAACAGCCCCAACTCTGTCAGCCTGTCCTCACAGGAGAGGTGCTCCAGCCCTCTGATCATCTTTGTGGCCCTCCTCTGGACTATCTTATTATGACACAGATACTGTCAGGAACAAAGGTTGAAGCGAAAAAATTCTGCCATCTCACACATAAAATTGGGAAATGCTGAATATGGGGTACCTGACTCAGTTGCACAGATTTGCTATCTCCATCTAATCACGATTCAGAAGATCAGGTCCCTTGACAGCATCTGAAACAGAAAGTATTTATGGACACATTTGGCTATGAAGTCCAGTGGTCAATGCACTTTAATAGAGTATTTGTCTCTCCTTAGTCTGAGTTTAACCTTTTACTTCTCAGTGAAAATTGATTCTCTGGCTTGAGAAATGAAGACTCTCTTGGCTAGAGAAGATCTCTACACCATTCAAATGTAACTTTTACAATCAGGATCAGAACACAGGTCATCACTAGTCACTATCATCATTGCTTGAATTCATGTGACATGGTTTTAAGTTAAATAATAAATAGCTTTGCTCTCAATCCAAGCTAGGTCAATAGTCCAGCAATTAGAAGACCCTCCAAGAGAACATGAGAATCGTTTTGGAAACCAAATTCTCAGAAGAAACTAGATGCCTTCCTTCCAGTATGAATGCTGGAATTACAACACCCATAAATAAAAGTTGGTGTTAATTCTTCCACTTGTGCTTTGTGTTAGAATGAAAAGCTCTCTCAACTAGTAAATAAAATATACTCACAATCCTTGTCTGTTACTGCTGCTGGCTGACAGAGAATGGCCTGCAGCCACACTGCTAAACCCTCTCACTATCCATAACACGGTCATATCCGAACTACCCTTTGGAAATGATCTACCGGTCGTGTCGATGCTCACACTATGTCCAGAAATTGTTGGGGACATGGAAGGGGGTAGGGACTGGGAGGCAGCAATTAGCATTGGCAAAAACTGTACCAAGCCCTTCCTAATTCAAATTGCAGTGCCTAGAAATGCTTCTTAGTATAGTTTGATTTACTTATACAGCATAGCAATGTTGTGGTTTAACCCTAGTCAGCAATCAAGTACCACACTGCTGCTCACTCACACCCTCCCCCCCCCAGGGGATGGGGGAAAAAATCGAGAAAAAAAGAAATATCATGGGTTGAGATAAAGACAATTCACTAGGATAGTGAAGGAGAATATAATTATATATATAAATAATGATAATAATAATAATAGGAGTACTAAAATATACAAAATGAACAATGCACACTTTCTCACCATCCAATGACCAGTACAGCCTGTCCTGAGCAGTAATCACGGAATGCAAAACTGAAAAATGATCCCAGAACAATTCCAAACAGCGAGAGTAAAAGCAAGATAGCTCACCGGCCAACCTCCACTTACTTACTGAGCACCACATTTATGGTGTGGAATACTCTCTTTGAACAGGTTGGGTCAACTGTACTGGCTATACGTCTCCCAGCTTCCTGCACCTGCACATTAGCAAAAGCTGGGAAGCTGATAAAAGTCCTTGGTCTCTTTAGCAACAACTAATAACATCAGTGTATTATTAATATTCTTTACATACCAAACCCCATAGTAAATCCAAAACACAGCAGCAACTGAGAAGAAAATTAGCTCCATCCCAGTCAAAACCAGGACACTCAGGCTGAAGATTTTTTATGTTTGTGTATACTTAGAATAGCCCAAGTCCCAACAGGCCCAAGTACATCACACACTTGGGTTCAGTTCACGACTGTGCTTTGTCAGATTCAGAAACTATCTTCCACAAGTGATTGGGTTTGGCAGATGTTTTCTGAAAACTGTGTTGCACGCCCAACATGTCAACTCTACTGGCATGTGCTGTTCTCCCTCTGAGACAGGTTTTGCAGCACATGCAGAGCTTTGTGCCAAAGCAGCCAGCCTGCAGTCCTGTGACTGCAGCACAGACATGTCTCAGGGGAGCCGCAGGTAGGATGCTTTCCTCACCAGTCTTATCCATTTATTTTTCTAGACAAATGGATTAACAAACTCTGAAATACTAAAGGTCTCCTTGGGTAGCAAACCGCCCTTAACTTCACCAGTTTCTATGAGAACTGACATTGCTCAGTATCTCTCTGGGTTCCCTCAGCAACTTGCAGTACTATGTCCTAAAGGATCATCACGGATGTGAATTGAATGCAAACAAAGCAAGGCTCATGACATGATGAAACTTCTATTGTAGATCTGTCTTTTAAAGGTGTTACAGAAGTAAATGCAATCCACTACAATACATGAGAAAAAAATTAGACACCTTGTCTTGATATTCACATCTGTCAGAAAGATCAGATGTGGTATGAACAAATCTGCAGCTGATGTTAAGTAAGTTATGAGCATTTAGTTAATAATAGAGTAAATGACCTTCAAATCCAAAGTCAGTGAAAACAGAAGAACACATGTTATTATTAGGGGCTGCACATGTGACTGTGACATAAGGATAACCAGAAAAAACCAACCCAGAATTTGAAGAATGAAAGTTTCAGACAACAGCAATCATGAGAACAACCTATGGCTGAAGTTTGTTTTTAGGTACATTCACACTCGAAAAATACTTTCTACACCAATCAACAGGGATACGTAATTTATTATCATGAAAACAAACAATTCAAAGGCCATATTATTATTATTTATTATAATAATAATATTGAAAACTCTTATTTAAATAATATCATCAATCCTGGGAAAGAAGTGTTATAACAATACTACGTACCATTTTGAGTTAGCTAAAGCTCTAGTTCAGAACTTAAAGAAAAAGCATTTAGTAACTCATTTTGCATTTTAAATCAATAACTATTTTAATTTAAGTAGACAAAGTAATAGTCTCAACTGAATTTTGATTGTAGAAAATCGCAGTTGCAGTTCAGCTAATATGATGAGAAAGAATCCATTATTAAAATGTTTTCTTCTTTTTATCCTTGTCTCTCACTAGCAAATTGTGCTGGCTTGTGCCTTTACATATCAATTCATTCCTGTAAATTTGGACCATTGTTTGCTTAGCAGCAGGGATCACTTAGACTAACCTAGGCTTAGCCATGGCTCAGTTTTCTAGATAATTTCTGCAAACAAAAGATAGTAGCTTGACACTGCTCACCCCATACAGACAGGTAGCTGAGCTATATAGATGAGGGTTGTTTTTTTTTAAACCAGGTTTTCAGCAGTATGACACAGGTTGCATTCCTCTAGCTAAACTTTCTTTTACCCCTTCCCAAAATGTGGTCTCATTCGTACTGACTATTGTGAGCACTCTTTGGCCTGTTGCTCCCTGAACCATGCTCGGATATAGTCTGGAAGGACGCTACGTGTCATGGACCAAAACTGCAATAAGAAGCATGCCAAAAATTAACCAGTGCAGATGACTGCATGCCACTGCTCAAGCTGTGGATGGTATGGTTAACAGTGTATTTATAGTTGGCTAAACGTAGAGAACTCTGATAGTCACAATTCCTTCATAATACAGCTCTCATGATGAAAGAGTTATAAATTATCTTTGGTACAAAGGCAATATAAAAGACTGGAGATAGGATTGTGGTTGTCTATCTACTGCTATGTGACCTAGCCTTCAGTCCAGTTCTGCAATTATTCAGTTCTGTAGCTCCTGTACATTTTTCTTGCACAAATATCCATGAACAGCAAGGTCTTCTTACAAAAGAGGCAGATGTAGCTGAAGTGTGTAGTCAGGTCTAGAAGCTAGGAAGTGCTCTGGTTCTCCAGCAGCAACATAGATCTACTGGCATTACAGTAATTTCTAACGTAATAAGCTAATACTTCAAGCTCAGAAGGGAAACACAAAGAAAAAAACAAACCAACTTCTAAGTACAGAGGCTAGTTCTTGATGCATTTTTTCAAAGTCTTGAAATGTTTGTCTGTGGCCACTCTGATATTCTTGAAGTCCATGAATAGGATTACATAAAGCCTATTGATCTGCTTTTATTTCAGTCTCTGCAAAATTTCAGCTGGCCAGAAGTGAATTTGGACAAATCCCACCTACCGCATTTATGTGATCACCTCCAGTAAAAGGAGACAAAATTAAACAGACAACTTTTTTTCTCATCTTTTTTCTCCCTCTTCTTTCTTGCCTTAGCTCATTATCAACAGCAATGCATGAAGATCTTTGTATGTCAGTCTCTGCTTTGCAGGATATTTTACGTACTTTCACTTTTTGTGCTCTGCTTGTAAACCAAAACGCACCAAAGACTCTCCCAGCAATTTCTCTGTACCTCTGACTTGATAGAGTGGTCTACATAGAAAGGTCTTGTATTACTATGTTTTTATTCCTTTTACAAAGTAAAACAGACAAGTTATTAGTGTAGTCTGAAGATTTATAAAGAAGATAATGATAGCTTGAGGAAGTTCCCTTTTTATTAGATAATAATCACATTCAGGTTAATCTCTGGGGCCAAAAGCCTCACAGTTTATTAGAGTAGGATAGGATTATTACTGCTGAATTATCTAGCAACCTCAAGCTATCCTTAGGATGAAATTTAAATTAAATATTCAATTTCAAATGACATATTAAAAAGATTTGCAAGAAGTGAGCCATCAGATTAGAAGGAAAAAAAACAAGTAAAACTTAGTTTAAACTCTAATTCTAATTTTTGGCTTCTTTTCTTTTGTTCTCATCCTATTTTCTGCTTTTATGTTCCTTTGCTTTCCCTCTCTTTATTCTATTCACATTTCTCTATTCCTCAACTTCAGCCGAGTCTCTTTCTGGCCTGGGAAAATGTAATATACTTGGAATGAGATATTCGTGTAATCATGTAGCCTTCTCCTGAAGCTGTCTGCCTTCACCAGTAACTGTGTAAACAATCCAGGCAACAAGATTTTGGAGGTTCTCAATAACTGATTTTAGATATGTAAAATGTAAATTATGTGACTATTGCTTCACTATTTATCATCTGATCTGGAACATAAGGGCTGGGATTTCCAAATAAGAAGAAATACTGTCAACAAAAGAACACTGTTTTGCAAAGCACTGGTCATCTGTAGATCTTGCAGTGCTGTGTAATGGCGAATCAGTATTATTCATCTCAAATGCCAGGCCAAAGCTGAGACACAAAGTGGGAAAATGGCTTTTCAAAAGCCATGCTGAAGACCTGTGCCAGGGTCAGGAGCAGGGTACTTGACTCAATCAGGCTAATTCCTAATGTACTATACCCAACAGCCTCTCCTAGCAAAGTGATATTTTAGCCACTTTGCTTGGTAGAAAGGCTTAATGAAGGACAAAGGAATTTTGTTTTGTCAAAAGCTTGTAAGTAATTTGAAGAATGTGGCCACAAACATGTATACATAGATGTATAATGAGTATGTTATTCACTGCTATATATTTCTTCTCTCTGCCTAATATTTTGAGTATTCAACCTAAAATGAGGTGAAAGCTCAGGAAATGCCTTAACACTTTGAATGTAGAGGATACAGCAAAGTAATTAGAAATTTCACAGCACAGGTATGAGATACTATGCACTGTGTACACTCATTATGCAAAGAAGGCATACAGTGAAACATCACCCCTTACCCACCCCCCTACATGAACTACATTATTTAAAGAAAAAATGGTATAGGTGTGGAACAGTATCTGTACAGCACTTCTGTGTTTGATTGTCCTAGACAATTCAATTTGACATTGTTGATGATACATTTAAACAGAAATAACTAGTTTATTTCTGTAAAGGGGTATACTTGTGTTTCGAATGTTTGTTTGCTGTTTTGCTAATTTTCAAGTTTTAATTATGTGCAATGACACACTCATTTGCAAGGTTCTGCTAAGCTCAATATATTCCCCTTTTCTGCATTCTATTAAAGAAAAAAAAATACTAACTGATCTCCTGGAACATTTTTTTTAGAAAAAATCAGGATGTTTTGCAAGTGAAATTACAATAACTTAGCTGCCCAAACATTTTTAATGCCCCAAGTGTTGTGTGAACTACTAAATAGCTTATGTAATTTATACCATGGCTACTCTTGCTTATTTGGATGAAAAGTTATAAACTAGTCATGCTTTTGAAAAAATTATACAAACTAATGGGAAAAAAAGGAATTTAAATCGTTCACCAAATATGTTCTAAATTATGAGGCAAAAACATATAATAATTTAATGGAATCTTAGCAAAGCATTATGTAAAAGTCTCTAGACACTGCATAATTTTGTAATAAATGTTGCTGACATTCCACTTAACCAGAGTAATTTCATACAATATATCTGTGTTAACTGCTGAATAGATTGCTGAGATTTGTACAGGCTGTAGTTTGAGACATCAGTTGATTGTCAGTTTGCAGGACCTAATTAACAAATTAAAATGTTATTGCAATCAACCTAGGAATGGTGGTTACGAGCATTTGTTCATGATCCCAGTTGCCTTACAGTTTGCGTGTGCTTGTGTATTGCATTGGTTTCCATTCCACTTTCTGTATTTTCCCAGTCTATGTCAGTTATAGAGCCATTGGTGATGCTGGTCCCGTTTTGTCTGAGGGCATCTGCAGGAACTGTTCTGCAAGAGGGTGTAAGAGTAGCCAGCTCCCAGCTGCCCTCTCAGATCGCTCTCAGGCCTTTCTCCTTTTGCACCCTTGGACAAGTGCAGAACTGGCATATCCTGGGAGCTCTGGAGTTGTTGAATGTGTGAGAGTTGCTTGGTGCTGCGCAAGCCTGGCTGTTCCCCTGAGCGCCAGCCACCCTGGGCAAGTGCTATAGTTCAGCCCTGACCATATGCATTGCATTTGATGCTTTCAGGGTATACACTTGTTTTCTTGCTTCTCCACTGTATGGCTACCTTGCATATGTGCTATAAGCCTGATGTTTCCAACAGGTAGCCATTCTATGAGTTGCATACAAGTTCAATGTTTCATGTGTGTGCCAGTAACACTGGTATTTCTATGAGGCCACAGCTGCTCTGTGCACGTGCAGTAGACCTGTCATACAGGACAGGATGAGCTGCGGAATGCAGTTGTCTCCCCTATGAGAATAGGAAGTGATAAACCTATTAATATTTCTGGAACAGAAAATTGCAGAGATTTCACTCTTTATCCTCAGGCACTACAGTCCTAAAATACCATGATCACTAATAATGATAAACAGCAATGAGTTGGCAGTAACAACTTCAACACTTTAGTTACAAAATGAGCTACAACTCCAGACTAAGCTTCATCTGGACTAAGTAACAAAACCAACAGAGCTTGTAAAAACTATGAAAATTATTTACACACATTTAAAACAAGAGAGAGTAAATTGAACTACTTGGCTACAATTAGGAGCTAAATAAAAGGGTGTAAGAGATAAAAATATCTATATAGAAAAGCTATGTGAATATGCATCTATGTGTGCATAAAGCTACTCTATTTTACATCTTAAAAAATCATTCATTTAAAAGCTTAATAACTAAAATCGATTATGGTTACCACAAAAAACCAATGATTGTCTTCTTACGGTATGTCAGAGAGTGTGACATCCTAAGGACATCTAGAAACACACTACCCAATGACCAAGTCAATCAGTTAATCATAACCTACACTAGGAAAGATGAATTGTATTTGGAAATGCACAAAAGGCTCATCTTTTCATACAAATTGCTCTTCTTCTTGTGCAATAGTTCTGACACCAACAAGCAATCCAGTGCTAAATGATCCATTTAGCAATCTGAGTAAACAAGACGCAAAAGGAAATGGAAGTAGTCACATGAAATTGCATTCTTTCCAAACTCTGTCAACTGCAAACTTCTAAGGAGCTTTTCCCAGGTTTTCTCACACTTCGTCTAACCCAAAAATTCAGTTATCTCCTATTTTCTAATACTGTCTTGGTTTGTGATTGCCACTTCTCTCTCCATGACACAAGCCTTGGCTGAACCCAGCTAACTCTGAATTCCTGAGTGTGTGCACTCAATAAATTGCCCAGCCGTTGCTATTTTCACTGGCTAGAGAGTAGCAGTACTTCTCACTATACTTGCTGTTCTTTCATTTTTCTGACAGTTCATGTCTCAGCCTTATCCTACTCCCTTTCATCTGCTTCCTTCGATTGTCCCAACTTGTTGTCCCACAGTTTCTGAATTTCACTTCATAATTTCTTGTCCATACTGTATTTACACAATTTGCTATCTTGTGAGCTAGTCTTGTTCATGCATTAAATCCTGTCTGAGGATGTGGGAAGGATCAATGCTCAGAATTTTGTTCTTACTGCTAGGTTAGTATCTAACCAGAAATTAAAAAAAAAAAAAAAAGCAAACTATACTCTGGCTTAAGCCACTGACAGTTCAGGGTCATTTTTCATCCTGCACTTGAAACTGGATTTGTCACGCCAACAACGTGCTTGAGTTCAACCCCTTACTTTATATACTGCACCCATAGGATTTAGTTCTGTAGTTATTCGCCTAGGGACATATCACAGTCCAGTGCTGAGGTTACCTTCTATGCCTGCACACCACTCCTCGGTGTATACATTGCTGAATGCTTCTTTGCCATCAAAGAACAAGGAATTTGCTATTTTGAGTTTTTCTCAAAGACCCACTCTTTCACCCCAGCAGCCCCTCCCTTTCACTTCTCAGTGTAGTAAGCTTAGCGATGAGAAAATTTAGAAAATTGTAAGTATGAGGCAACTGCAAAGTAAGCAGGAGGCAGCAAGAGTGGGAGTTGGCAGGGGGCAGTGAGATGGGAATTGGAACTGCAGGAAGCATAGATGTTGTAAGCTCTCTCCTCCATGGACTATAGGAGCAGGGCATGAAGCAGAAAAGTAATAAAACTGTAGGTTCTTCAGTCACCTGAAATATTGTCTGCAGGTCTGGAAGAAGCGGTTCTGCGGCAATCTTTTTCTTGCATGATCAGCATATATAATTTGCAGTATTCCCTGAGGCCCTGTTGGCCCCTTATTTCTCTCTCGCCTAAGGGAACTCCACTATTTACTTGTCATCCCTCTCAGCAGCCCAATTGGTATAATTATAGTACCTGCTGATAAAAAAATTCTTCTGCAAATATCCATTTTTCTAGTTCAGGAAAAAAAAAGAATGGTATTGATTAGACAACCCTTATTCTGGTGCAGCTGCATCTAAAGCTGAATTTTAACTCCTCTAAATACAAAGCAGAAACATCAGGCATTTCCAGACAAAACCTCTGTCTGAGATTTTTAGCTTATGAAGGCAGCTTATGTTTTAGCAGCATCTAGATAAGCATGTGACAGTGACAGGGTACCCATTGTGCTCTGCACACAAATCATAAGCAACAGTCTTTGCCTAAAAAAATACTTCTGACAACTGAATAAATCAGACAGTCAAATCATAATAGATAAGGAATATTACTTCTGTTTTACACACGGGGGACTGAGGCAATTGCCTGAGGCCAGCAAGTTTCTGTAACACAGCTGGGAACTGAATCTTGTATCTTGAATCTCATTCAAATAGAAAAAAAAATCACCCGTCCTCTAAGAATCTCACCAAGAGACATTATGTTGTTATTTTTCTGCACCTGTGGTACAACAAAATATGCAAATGTAAAGACAGAGAGAGAGGGGGAAGGACTTAGGTGAAACATTTATGAATAGCATAACATCCCTATAATTTCATGAATTTGGGGTAGTAATCAAAAACACATTTCAGAAGTAAGCTCAGAATTTTACACATCTTACACTAACACATCACATTAGACTCACACTATGCATTAAGTGTAATATATCCTTGTCAATTCTAGCAGAGCCTCATCTTCCATTTCCCTCTGTCAATTGCTTCTATTCCCATCTGCTCTACAGATCACTCAAAATCGGCTGCTCTGCCCTCCTTGTTAAGAGTTTTCCCAGCTCCCTCTGGAGGAATGCCTTCTCCCCACCTCAGCTGTTTCCCATATGACAAACTTCATGTGGGTGTGCGTTGGCTTCCAGAGTACATGCCCCAAATACATTTGATTCTTCCTCCTGTTTCTTGTGGAAGTGAGCCACAAGCTGATGATTTAGCAGGGCTGTTCAGCACAGGCTACATCTTTCCATCCAGTACTCCGTAGCTTGCACAAGAAGTTAGGTACAGGGGAAAAAAGTGCCTGGCTTTGTCTTAGTAGAGTGTCAGAGCTTGCAGATGGATGATGACATTTGAGTTTTGTTCCGGAGATTTATAACTTTGATTTAAAACCACTGAATTTACTGTATGCTGTCTCTAATCTGGATGTCACGTCCCTATTGAGGCTGCTCTTATAATGGTGCTGGCTCAGGTAAGGCAAATGTCATATCGTTGCCCTGTCATGTGAATCTGTGGGCTGACACCTTTGAACCTGTTAGTTTTGCAAAGTAGTCTGTCTTCCTTTATACCTTCTTTGCCTAATACCAGTGACATCAGCAAGCAGTAAATGCATAAAAGTTGAGCATGCTGCCATTACATGGAAGAAGGACTTAAAATCTGAGATTTCAGGATTTCAGATTTTACTGTAGTTTAAAAACACGTGAACATTGCATCTGGCCACCTCAAACTTTTTGCTCGCTAGAGAGCACTGGCACTAAAAATATGGTTTAAGGAAGCAAAATAAACATTTATTAAATTTCTCTTTGTTTATTCTGATCTGAAATGCTTTTTAGCTGTTGCTGCTATGCTTTTATGTACATAGCATGTTAAGTATTCTTGTCACCCAAATATATATGCTGGCTTCTCCGTCCTTTTAGAAGATTTTGGAAAATCTGTTTAGGGCCTAAACCAAAGCTCAAAAATCACCATTAGGCCCTAGTATTCTAATGCACTGTACATGCTACAAGTTAACATTTTATGAAATCTCAACTAAAAGAATCATTGAGTGTGTAGGGTTAAACACACAAGTTCTATATCATATGACAGCCTTATTTGGCAGATTTCAAGCACTGGCAGAAAAAAAAAAGAACAAAAATCCCTATATTCTGCGTTCTCTGCTTGTTCACTTTCTTCTCAGAGGTTTCTTAAGTAAAGGCTGAATATTGGCAGAGAAAAAGCCTTTATAATCATACTAAGTACGAACATTTTGCAAGGTAGCTCTAAAATTTTTTTTAATGTACATCAATTAGTCTTACAATTTAAAATTCTTATCTATTTTTTGATCAATACAGACTTGGCACAGAAAAGTACTTCAGATTCCAAATTAGACAGAGATCTAAATACCTGTGAATGTGTACTATGTCACTTGGCAAACAATGCAGAGGACAATATGAATATAATCAGAAAAGCAAATTTCCTCTGCGTTGCTATTCTTTACTTGCTTACTGAATAGATTTGGTTCTACTATATTTAGTAGCATATTACTGCAGTGAAAATTTGTCTAGGCATTACATTTTCAGAGAGATAAAAGGATGAACTGATTTGTGTGAAGTGATGAACATCCCCTTCGTTCCCCCCCACTCCCATGTATCATACATATTCAAGCTGCATCTATGGGATGTGCAATCCCTCCCTCTCCTTCCCTATACAAATAAAAAGAAACCAATATAGATCCCTATAATGAACAAACAAGTTCTTAGACTCAAGAAAGCACATTTGGGGCTTGGAAGAACCATCTGTGTACATAAAACTAAGAACATGGACATTTTTTTACATGAATCAGTCTTCAATGAAAAAGGAGAAAATAAGAACAAAAACAATGAAGGAATTACTTCACCACAGAAGAACACTTTACAGATAATTTATAGTAAAGACTAATGCCGTTTGCTAAATCCTTAATAAGCATGTGTTTCTGTTACAGATAACTATGCAAACATCCCTTGCCAAGTGTCAGAAATTGTTAGGTTAGTATTGAGCGGCACTTTCAAAGGCTATTGAAGGAAACTGTTACAAGCAATTTCATTTTTTCCTTTGTAACACCTGAAAATTTCCCCATTAAACATCAGTGTTTTACATAATAATAGCTAATTTACATGTGTTTTACATGCCAACTGTAGCATTGCCATTCATATAACTAGCTAACTTTTCATTAGTTTCCTATTTCCAGATTTTTATAGGAAAAGTATTTCTAAATCTGAGACTTAGCTGATAAAGTTGATAGCCTAATTAATAGTTTTTGTAGATTCATTCAAAGAGCCTTTGGATGAATAAGAAATATGGCTGAAAACATCTCACATTTAGAAAGAATTTGCTACATCATGTCATGTGATGAATCTCACGTTGCTGCTAAAAAGCTGTGTTCCAATAAAGATCTATCATATTTCCACTCCCACTGAATTAATTTAATCTAGTTTCTCACCTCAGATGTAGCTGAAAAAGGGTTTAAGCCATGTTTTATTTTACAGTAATAGATCCTAGAAGTGATTCCATAGTCACTTATCAAGCTGTCATAAGTGGGAACTAGCAGTCAGCAGTCCAAAGACTTCTGATCATAATAACTAAAGAATTTATTTACTCTTTGCATGGACTAGGATGAGTCATAGGTCAATTTGCAGAACTGCATGAATTTTGCAAAAACACTTTATGAGACTTAACTTTATACGGAAATAAAATTGCTGATGAAATTCAATGTATAAACATAAATGAGTACATAAAGGAAAAACAATCATTAACTTGTACAAAGTTCCCCACTGCCAAACAGAAGAGAAATTGGGGGGATTATAAAGCAAATTACATTCCAGCTTCATCAAATTACAGTCTCTGTGCTGGATCCCCTGGAAGTCTTATGAATAATGCTCTGGTTGTCCCCTTCTTTACCTTTCTAATCCATATTCAAAGGCACCTAATGCCACAGAGTCTCTTGCTAAGCTCCAAAACTTGCTGCAGTCAAACTGATCATCTATAGCACCAGGCTGATACAGCTAGACAGGGGTAGGCTGAATTTTTCTGCAAAATGTGGAGCCTATTTTGAGCCAGTCTGGGATTTACTTTTCATGGTAGACAAGCTGCAACACCACAGTCCTTTAATATCTTCAAAATGAATGGCTCTGCTTGAGCATAGCATGTGTGATACTCCTATGATGTTCCATAGTTTCAAGCTAACAACATTCAGTCTCACACAAACAAAACAAAAATACTAATTAGTTGCCACCAAATCATAGTTTCTCGACTTCTCCCTTTTCTGCTTCCAGAAAGCAAAAGACATTTTTTCTTTCCATACAGAAATCAATACAATGTCTATCACAAAATACCTGAAGCAGTATATGAAATAGAACCTTTACTCATATTTGCTTCCATAAATACTTTCTCTTGACTTCTGACAATCAGCTGAACGGAGACTTTTTGAGGCAAAAGTTGCACCTAGACCACCCTGCTAATGAAGTAAAAGTCTGATCAATGCTATGTTACTTTACACCTACCAGATTTTCAATTTCTTCAATATCCTGTAGCAATGAGTTTGATAATTTAACTGTATTGAATGAAAAAAAAAACCTTCCTTTTCTTTGTTTAAACAAGAAAAGGAAGTTCCTTATTACTTCCCTTTTTTTTGTGATAAGGAACATAAAGTTGTTCTCTATTAATTTTCTTCATGTCATTTAATTATTCTAGTCCATTACCACATTCTGAAGAAATATTTTTCATGAAGCTGAGTACTTTTTTCCTCAGTTCAAAAGCTTTTTAATCTGTGATTTTTGTAATCCTTAAATATCTTTTCAATTTTATTTTATTTTATTTTTTTTAAAAAGGGCATAACCAGTATTCCAGACACAAGCACAATGCACAATTGTACAACGGCATAGTGATACTTTCAATTTTCTTTCCTGATGTGTTCGTTGTTTCCTGTCACTGAGCTTAACTTTGTATAGAACTAGCCAAAAGGACAGCCAAGTCTCTATTTTAAGCAGCAAGAGACCACTATCATGTAGTACAGCTTTGTATATGTATTTAGTGATACATATCTGTCAACATTGTTTTTCCAGCTGCCATTTTATCACTTTATTTGTTAGTCTTACATAATTAGGGCTTAATTTTTATTATCTTCAAAAATTGTGTATCACTAGTAAATAGGTTTTGGTTTTTTGGTATTTGTTTGTTTTTTTTGTTTAAGTACTTTCTGAACAGCACAATTGTCAGTACAGGTTTCTTTGGGACCTAACCAGTACCTGTCTGCTTCTATGTAAGTTAAACATTTTTATTATCTGTTTCTTAACTTTTACTGGCAACTAATCTATTTAAGATTCTTCCCTCTACTTATTTAACAATTTAGTATCTTCTGAAGGCTAAGCACCTTGCTGAAAGCCTCTTGTTCTTGACCACATTTTCAACTGCACTTTCAAAAACGTAATGGATTTGTGGTGCATGACTTCACTTTGGAAAAGCCATATCGATATTGTCCAATACACCTATCTTAAATGACTGTTATTGCTACTTTTTTAATCCAGTATGGATGTCAGACTCATCTATAGTCCCCAGCATCCCTCCTAGAAGTCTTCTTAAAATTGATACATATTCCTCATTTCCTCCCCATACAACAGAGTATCCAATATTTTTAACACCTTAACAGTTAAAACATATTTGAGTTCCTTGAAAACTCCTGACTGAGTGCTATTGAGACTGGGTGATTTATTGCTGTTCATTTTATCGATCCATTCAATAATTACTTGCATGACATTTCAGCTTAGAATATTTCTTCAGATTAATCACCAACGAATACTGGATCCAGCATGGAAAACTTTAACCTCTTCTGCAATAAACATAGATACAAAACACTTTAAACTTCTCTACTACAGCCTTATCTTCTTTGAAAGCTCCTTTTATTGCTCTGTTATCTGTCAGCTCTACCAGCACACTATCACCTTTCTGTCTGCCTGTGACGTGTTTTAGAAATAGACATTAATGATGCCTCTAGTACACAGGTCTCTTAAGTATTTTTAAAATTTTGTCTTAATATTGTATTATGTCTTGCCTACTGTGTTTGCTGTATCTTCTTCTGGGGAAAATAAAAAAATAATAATAAAAAAGTTTATTATTGTTTTTTTTTAGGTTTAGGAAATTGTTCCTCTAAGTTTGGTGTGAGATATTTTTAGCCTGCCTTCATTAATGTCAAAACTTAGGCTTTTTATTGGTTTTATCATTTGGACAGAATCTTCATTTGAAAGATGCCTTTTCTTTATTCTGTTGTTTGAGTATATGAACTTCTTCCGGTTCTTTTAAAAATCTTTTCTGTTTGGTGTAATAATCTGCATATGGTTATACTGCCTGCATATAGCCTTCAGACATTTTATCACTTTGACATCTCTTCGCTATTTTCCTCACTTCTATGCAGCTTATCTTTTTCAATGTCATGTTACTGCAATGGAATTTTAAAATTTCTGCTTTGTGCTTGTTCTCTAATGCTTTCTGAAAAAAAAAAAAAAAATGTACAAACATGCAATAAATTCCAAATGCTAGTAGTACAACAGGAAGCTTGCCAAAGGCTGGACCTAAATAGCAGAGCAGATGTACTTTTAGTATGCTAACAGTACGACTAATGCTGATTTCCATTTGTGCTTTCAGAATGTATTTTTTGAAAGCAGATCCTTCACTCACTCACCTGGAATAAAATGTGTGTACCCACCAAGAATCACTTATGAGGCAATTTAAGGACTGCTGAGCTTCTCACAAAGTAAATGTCTGGCTACTTCTTTCTCCCCTGAAAAATCTTAGTAATGCTACTAATAGAGTAACATTGCTTTCTGAGGTTATCAGCTTTTAAAAATAAATATTTCAAAAACAAATTAATTGTTATTAAATTATTTTGATTAGTGGTAATGACATTATAAAATATTGCATTGTTGAAATATATATGTTGCAATGTATAAATTCATACCTATCAAATCTTAACTGGCTATCTGACCTTAACAAGTAGTCAATCTTAGCTTTACAACAAAAGTATTTTCCACCATAGTACATGAGAATTTTCCAAGAAATTTCCATTAAAATCACAACAAACTGGCAGTGAAATTTCCCACTAGTATTCTAAATACAACTGGAGTTCTGGTTTGTTCTCTATTTGTTGAATCACACTGCAGTTTTAGAAATCAGTCTTGAGAGATCATGCTGTGTTTCCATAGCAATGACTTTAAGTTATAAAACCAACTCTGAAGGGCCAGGTCCTGCTCTCAGATGCGTACTGCTCATTTCAAGTTATTAAAAAAGTGACAAATGACAAACCACCTGTTACTGTTTTAGCTTTATGCAGAGCTAGCAACACAGCTCTTGGAAGTTTATTTTAAAAATCTATTCTAACTAAATAAAAATGTATATTTTACATATTCTAAGTAGATATGAGATGCAGTGTAAAAACAATACTTATTTTGTAAAAGTAGTAAATCAGCTCTGAATACAATAGCAGATGTCAACATTATCTAATAAAAGATATTTATTTTTCTCCAATGTGGATTTTTACTCCATGTACACTTTTGCTACATTATAATCTACGTTGAAAGCTGTTCCATTTAATAATTATCAAAATTCTCTAATTAGGAGAAGTTCAGTAAATTTATATCCATACTTTTACATAAAAGATTCTAAGAAGTGAACTTAAATAAACTGATTACTTCTGACTATCCACACTGCTCAGCTGCTAGGATGAAGACGAGAGCCATTCTGGATCCATGAACACTGACAGGCACAGATCTGGGAACTGCTTAAAACTGCACTAGATCTCCTTTATCAAACAAGTGCAGCTACATTTTTCATGTAGAAATGGAAAAAAGTGCATACATATATTCTAAGATCAGAATCCATTTTTAAGAAGTCCTCTGTTTTGAATGTGCTAAGCCAGCTTTGAATAGTAGCAATAATGGAATAAACAGAAAAGAATTCTCATCACTTTCAGTATGATTATCACACTGTATGATAATGTAAGTATTTTCTTTCTTGTCTCCAGCTTATCAGAACGTACCTTTCTATTTGTAAAGTATTGAAACAATTATGACAGGCACAAGATATTTTTACTCCAAACCTACAAGTAAAGAGGGTCAGGGAATTATTTTTTTCAGATTCTTATTGTATTAAACTTCTGGATATTCCATTATTTTCACGGTATTTTTAAAACGTGACTAAACTGAAGCTTAAAAAATGAAAGCTATAGGTGCTTTTTATTGTATTACTGTTTCCTCTGCCTACACTGCCCAGCTGAAGAAAACAAAGATGAATGTAGTCTTTCTTCCTTATCTTTCACACAAATAATTTATTGAATATACATTCCATAAACTGTATAGAAAGTGATCAGATTAGATTAAAAAAAAAAAGCAATAAATAGTGTGTTCTTTCTTTCTTTCTGCTAAATTCACATGAAGTGAACAAAATACCCTGGAGATATTTTACTTACCAAAATGCAGAAGTACTTCACAGTCTCCTGCTAAAGTGTCAATTACAGGTATGTACACAAGTTCAAATTTCAAGTACACCTTGTGTTGATTACCTTTTGCATTTCATGAGAGAGGAAATTTTTAGGAAATCATTTGCATCACGGAGCTAAATATTCTACCTTACCTACAGGGAAGAGTCACTTACACTGTGATACACAAAATAAATATGAAATGATGTAATTATTCAACATTTTAAAATACCTTTGATTCATGTACAGAAGTTCACAGTACTGAGTATGTGTGTGAATTACCTTGAATTGCTTTTTTACCAATGTAGTTATTTGCTGGGAATAACAAGGTACATTTTTCAAATATCAAGAAGGTAATTTCACATTTCTGTGAAACTTATGTAAAATGGCAATCCTTACCTTCTAGTGTTTTTATACCTGAACGGCACAATGTACTATCAGAACATAACAAATACTACTTTGACCCCATTGTAGTATTCAGTTGTAAACTATTCTCCTGCAAGGCTAATTATTCGTGCATCCATCCTTCTTAAAATTCTGTATGAACTGTAAACTTCAATTTTACTTTGTCAAAATACAGTTATACCTTGGGACTCAAAGATACCTGCAGCACTATGCACTAGTGAAATCACATAGTAGTTTACAAAGATGTAATACAAATAGACCTAAAAACTTCAGGAGTATTGTCTGTTTAAAAACACTGTGGTAAGCCTGTTGTTTTTGGTTTAATTAAATTCTACGCAAATATTGTAATAGAAAAATAAAAATTACCTTTCTAAACTCCTATTATTAAAAAAATGTTATCACACACTCCATTTAAATTACACTTTTTGGGCATGTATTTATTGTTCATGAAAGCATACATAAGCAACTAGGTTTTCTGTAAACATTATAGGGAATTAAAAACATTGCTTACTTAAAAGTAGCAGAATCCAGCCTGTAATTTTAATACAATCATATAGTACTTTAAAAATAATGACTTCAGTTATATGCACATATATAATATATATATAAATAGACGCACACACGCACTTGTTTTTATATACGGATGTAAGCAAATACATCTCTGCCACAGGCAGGTAGGGTATTAAAAGAAATGTGGTTTGTTTTTTTTTTTTTTATTCATTTTCAATACATAGCAAAGATACACTATCCATTCACAACAAAATCATAGCTATATAATATTAAATTCATATCAGACTTTTCTGCAGTGCCAACAATCTTATAGATTTTCTTTACTGAATATTACAATTATGAAGTCTTAGAAACACAATAACTTGAAAAGTTTATGCATCATTTAACATACTGGTCAGAAATAAAAGATAAATAAAAAACTGACACTACCTTAAGCAAGTAGAAAGATGAAGACCAATACTTCTAAAATAACTTAAGACTGGGACAGGGGTTTTCAGCTTACATTAAGTGGTAAATAATATGTCTGTAATACTTTATTTCCTCTTTTCAGGTACATAACATTAACAAAAAAAGTGCCCTAAGTTACAATGAGTCCTTGTCCATGTGCCCAGAGAGACGTTCTCCTACTAGTAACACAGTGCTGAAAACACTCCTGTGAAATGTTTTCATGAGAACCCAGGAGCCACGTGTAAAACATGTTAATTCAAATCATGCAAAGTGTATACACATCAAGTTTCATAATAAAAATAAGTTCACTGAAGACCCTTCTGCTTCAACAACCTCTTAAGAGACAAATCATTGGGACCTCAAAAGGCACTCAACAAATACGATGAAGATCAGTACAGGAACTACATTCACAATAATCTGCAGCTTGCTGCTGAAATACTAACAGCATATGCACGTGTTCTTTCAGTAGAAGTCTACAGAGTTGAGAAACATGCACTACTATACAAGACGTAATATAAATTTCAAATAAGATGTGTTAAGCTTCAGTTCTGAGATAGCTCTCAGAACTAAAACAATTCACTTGATCACAACTGACAGAAGCAGAAATTAATTTTTCTTTTAAAAATAAGTTTTCTTTTACCACAAAGACTTGCTACTTGTCTTAGAAATCACTTCTGCTCTGGGGATGCTCAGTCAGTAGTAGGTGATTGATAACTTCAGGTATTTCTATATTTGCAGAGGTATAGTATGGCATGATCTCTGTTAAAACCTCCCATAGTGTTTCTTGCCTGATCTCTATAAATGTAGTGTATCACTCTAAGTACTACAACAAGATGAGTCCAATGCAATTAAACAGTGTAAAAATACTAAAAGTAATCATTACAATTTTTTTTTCCAATTAGTCAAGAAATAATAGGAGTGTGAAGCCAAAATGAAATAGAATCTAGATATCCCTTACATTCCATTTCAGATCTGAAACTTCTGATAAATATACTTCCCTCCCTCCTAATTATTTTTTTTTTTTTTTTACTGTAACTGTAAAGCTTGGGGCAATCACTTTCTAAATACATTCTCCTTCCCTCTCCCTCACCCCAATAACTGTGCACTTCTAACAATCTTATTCCTTTGCATTTGTACAAATCCTCTCCCACAGATCTATTTTTACTCAAATTTCAAAAAAAACCATCATGACTGCAGCAGCAGTCCATCAGCAAAACACTCCATCTTCTATAACAAGAAGTAGCATTAATATTTGCTTTAAGTAAAGATAAAGTATTGGGCAGGCAGACAGGGTAGTTGTGGTAGCTGCTATTCCATCAGCTCTCCTTACGATTATCAAATTAAATTCTAAATTCTGAAATATTTTATCGGGTTGCATATTTATATTTTAAAACACATCAAGCACATAAAAATATAGTAAGTGCTCAGGGGCCATGAATTTCTAGGCACTTAGTTTTCAGTCTTTTCTACAGAAATTCTGTAAACTCTTCTAAAGATCCCATGAGACACTAGTGTCATGGCCCGTATCACTTCATGGCAAGAGCTAAATTATACCTTTACAGCAATTACAGAAGTCTTTCAGAGTAATGAAGATCCATGACACTATTACTACAAATTATATTTTAAACAAGATCAATCACCTCATTTGTACAATACCCTAGAACAAAATTCAAACATTTCTATAAACAGCAACAAAAGGAGCAACTTTTATATTCACGGAGAAAAACTGCCACCAAGGGAAAGTAAGGAGCTGAAAGCTGCATGCAAGGTTGTCACAACTAGTAAAGTACCCAGACAACTATATTGAGAAAAGACTAGTGATGACAAAAGTTTAAGCAAAGGTAAAACAAACAGACTTGTCTTTCAAAAGATTTGATTTCAGAAGATTTTTAATAATATATGCAATATTAATACGCAACAAAATTAATAATTCCCTCAAATTTAAAATAAATACGTGAGCTCTTTGGGCTGTAAAAGCATAAACATATAACAAATAAAAACAAAGTATGTACAGCTATTTAAGGGATTTATAGTAAAAACAGATAAATCAGTTTCCTTAACAAAGTGAATGAGTGGTTAACTTGGAAGTGGTAAAAATCTAGCAAGTGCTTCATACATCTCTGATGCTATTTTGTGACTGTGGTCATACATATATCTACTTCAGTTTATCCTCCTGAGCACAAGTAAAACAAAATAAGCATTAGTAAACATTTCTTTCAGAAGCACTTTGGAGTTTGCAGAAATACAGTAGGAAAATGTAAAAAAAATATGAAGTTAATAAGACTCCGGTAACTCTAGAGGCACACTTCAACATGACAGGTTATGTACCTGTCATCCAATTTCTGCATTTTTTTCCAAGTAGCTGAGGGCATTATATGACACCTCATCTCTTTAACAACTGCAGAGAAATGGCAAGAGAATTAAATTATAAATAAGTGAAAGATACATAAACAAACATTTTTTTGTACCAGAAAGACTCTAAAAATATTAGTAGTAACTAGCTTAAGTTTATGTGGAATGACAAGTGTTTCTGGGGGAGAAAAACAAAAAACAAAAAAAAAAAAACCCCAAAAAACCAGCCATACTGTTTTGGTTTGTTTCCTTTTTTTAACCAGGAGTCCTCACATTCACCTTACAACTTCATGAACAGTTTACTGTGAGAACTGAGTAAAGAGTGTAATTTCCATGGGTCCTGTTGAAATCAGTGGAATTCTAGTGGTCACAGCAGTTCCAGCATATAAACTAAAACACAGGATCAGCACCTTGTATATAAATACATCAAAAAAAAAAACCCTAAGAAAGCTACTTTGCTACAGATTAAACATTTGCTGCAAATAAACAAAATATTGCAACTTCTACTATTCCAAAATTAGGGACTTTTCTATGAAGTTTCATGAAAAAAAAAAAAGAATTACTGAGGAGACACATCCACACAACTTGATTCTTTCAAGCTTCATTAAGAAAACCAGTTAATAATCACAACATTTGAAAGGTGAGACTCTCAGGTCTGAAAGTACTCATTTCTAGCCACACCACAGTATTAAAGGTAGCATTGGTAGGGAGCTTATCTGTATGATAACAAGATTTTAGTATCTACTATTCTGAAACTCAGATGAACTATATGAAAAACAGAAGTCTCAGATTCCAAATTAAACTAATAGGTAGTTGCTGTCATTGCTATCAAACTAAATTGCTCCTAAATCAGAAATAAAAAATGTATTTCCTAAAATTATACTTATTGTAGGATTTTAGGACTAGTAAGACTAGCTTTAAAATCTTTAAACTTTTTAAGTAAACACACTACATCCATGTCTGCAGTCAATTCGCAGACAACATACAACAACGGAAGCTTTAGTATTTTTTTACATGTTTAGGGGTTTTTCCCTGCTCAAGAAAAATCTTCTCCACTCTCAGTTTCAATAATTTTTTTTGTTGTTTTTTTTTAAATTCAAAGTTAAATAGAAAAAATTGTGTTACTGGTCAGTATCCCATAATCTGCAAAAGTCTGCACCATGTACTGAAAAGAACAAATAGAAGTAAACTAGAAATATTTCAGCCCTTCTTTGGAACTCAATCTTTCAAATACTTTTCTTTTTTTCTTTTTTCATTTTTTTTTTAACTGAAAACCATTAGTGTTGCATTGCACATACCTCTTCAGTGATTTTACCACAAGCTAGTCATATGTCAAGAACTCCCTCTGTGCAAAGCATTAAAAACAGTAGATGTAGATTATTCCACGCACTACAGACATGCAAGAAGCTACTAGGATAAAAAAAATAGATTACAGCACCACTTTGATTAGAAACACAAGAACAAGAATAAAGGAAGTAAGTCTATGTCAAATTGTGGTCCTACTTTGGTCATGTAGAGTTATCCCATGCAGATGTTCTGGAAGCTCATCATGCAAGTTAAGACGTTTGAGAAAAACAAAAAGAAAAAAAAAAGACAAAAACCCCCAGCATTTTCCCTGAATATTCTTGAACTACAATAACCAATAATACAGAAATGCCAATATTATCATCTTTTTACCCTTCAAAATTCAATTCAGTAGTAGTGCATGTACATTCAAGAGATATAATGACTTTTAATAACATATTTTTCATCTCTTAATTTCTTTCTCAATGTAGTCAATGTGTTAGGAAACAACTGCAGCAGCAACAGCTCACATAAGCCACTGTTCTTGTTCTTTTCTGTACTTCTCAGACCACTTCTGAGTAAGCTCTAGGTAAACATTTGGTTTATGGGGTTTATAATCAAGGTAAACCACCTGCCCAGTCCGTTTGGGGACAGCTTTTTCAATCTGAGTTCCCTCATGCCATTCATTAAAAGATGTAATAGAAATAATTTCTGGTCGCACCAAAAGGGCTGCACTGAAGGCAGTCTCATAGTACTTCCCATTGACACGATTACGGGTGTTGTGGTTGTTCCACGGTCGGATACTGGTATCAATATACCCTGGTCCCACACTTGGAATAAACATTAAGTTGTTACTATCACAAAAGGCTTTTAAACTTGCCCAGTTATGATGAGATGAGCCATAGGAGAAGCCATTGGTGGCAAAGTACGTGTACATTCCATCAAACCCACTTCTGTGTATGTCATGCTTATGTCTTTCTTCTACAAGAAGTGCAATGAATAACGCATCATATGGAGTATTTCGAATAGTCTGGGATCCAGAAACAGTTAATAGATTTGCCCATATTTCAGGAATTGTTACGTAAGAATCATAAACATAAAACATGGGAAGAAGTCTGCCTGTGCTGGTCTTATGTCTGTAAAAGGCTGGATGGCCTCCATATCTATAAAGCAAAAAAGTATTGTTAAGACAAAATCTGCCATTTGGAAAATACCATTTTACTATCTAAGCTGAAGACTTGTCCTAAAAACTAATTTAAAAAGACAATGCATGCTCTTCAGAATATAGCAATTCATACCCATTTTCAGTCCAGTGTTTGCTGAAGTATTAAATAATGAATCTGCAAAGAACCTTTAGATTACTACAGAATAGTAACTTAGTGTTAAACTCCACTGTAGACATTAGCCTTCCCTGAAGAGCAATTCTCTAACTTAGTACAAACTAAGACAGTCTAATTATCATTGATAAACAAAACAACTAGTAGCTGTATAGCATTTGTCAAGCTGAGTTTAAATCATTACAGGTCAACATATTAAAGCTCTAGTGGCTTGTTTGTCACTATTAAAATGTATGTTTAATTTATATACCATGCAGCTAATATTTTAACTGCTTTAATCTGAAGTATCATGACTTATGATACTAATGAATGTTGAAAGCAATTCACAATTATCTATGTAAAAATCACACTTCAATATTTTAAAAAACAGACTAAGTTATGTATCACTGAAATAAGAAAAAAGTTTCTTCTATTTTTCTTCAGTATCAGTACAGACTTTTATACATTCTTCCAAGCTTTAGACAATATACAGAAGTCCCCTAAACCAGCATGTAAACAAACCCCAAAGGAAACCATTCTGAAAGCACTCACTTGTCAATGATGTATTTGACATTGTGGTACATACTGCGATCATCTCTATCTTTGTAAGGTTCAATATGAAAAGTGACCTGAAAGATTAAGACAGTAAGAGCAACACAGCCTTAAAATACAAATGAATACATGGGCACTGCGTAGTATATGAAGCAAGTACAAGTCACATTAAATACAGTTCTTCTCTACAGAGCCAACGTTTTTGTTAGTCTATTCTGAGAATAATACAAGCCTAATTCAACTCCTGCACTGCTAAGATTAGAAGTATCACATCCAAGGAAGTTTGGTAATAGAGTTAATATTTATTTTTTTACATTAAAACAAAATACTGCTTTTGTTTTCCCTAGGCTACAGTGAGTAGTAAGCATGCTTCAGAAAACTGAAACTACAGCAGAAACTAAAAACTTAAATAAAATATTATCTATCTGAATGTCAAAGAACTGATTAACCAATGAAACATTTTAATATTTAATTTCTAAATAATGTATTAAATTTGCTATTGATAGATCTCCAAGGAAAGTTTTCAGTGTCAATACAGATTTTAAGATATGGGATATGAAAACTTCAATTTAAAATTTTATAGATTTATCAACAGCAATAGACACTTGGGACTAAATCTAATATAATATACTGCTGCTGCTCTGAATTTCAAGCTTGGAGCTTACGGAATTATTTAACTCATACACGTGAAGGCATTTCAATGTAAAAATGCCTTTGTTTTCAAATATACAATTAAATGGGAGAGTATATTACATGAATTGAAGCAACTAGTTTTTCAGAAGCAATTTTACAGCAGAATGCATTTGTAAAGTCTTCAACAACCCTGTACAGTAGCAAATTTCCGTTATATAGCAAATATCCATCTCTATCAGGTACAAACCATTAAAAAAAAAAAAAAAAAAAAAAAAGAGTGTAGACTAAATCACTAGAAATGACAGGACGGGCTGAAGAGCACTATAATTTAATATTTCATTTCCAACTATCAAAACAAGGCAAATCAAAAGGACATATCTTTTAGCAGACTTGTACTTAGCAGACATAATAGAAATGTATTTTGTATGTTACTTTTGATCTACTGACATTCTTAACATTTACCTGTAATAACTTACTAGGCAGCATTCACTGGGAATACAGACATTAAGTATAGATACTACAATAATTATTCTAAGCAATAACAGCCATTCTGTCCATGTTCCAATCATTACCATACTATTGCATGCATTTTCCTTGACAGCTTATTTCATTTTGCCTTGGCTCCTGTGAGAGACTTGAATGTCAACATGATCTTTTAGGTAAGAGCAAGCTTCATCAGATGATATGAATACTTTGGGGAAGGATGCTTTTTTTTTTTTTAATACTTTACTATTAGGTATGTGCAACTTAGGACACATAGTACAATTCACACAGCATTTTTAACAGTTTCAAAACTACTTCTGTATCTGATTTAACCTTCCTGTTTTCCTCCTGCTTGTTAAAGAATACATAGTTGCTACTAGTGACAGGAAATTTCTCTGAGAATCTGCAACTTGCATGACGAACTAAAACCAGAGCAGATGAACAGCCTATATTTTTAGTCCTCAATACAGACAACACTCTCCAGAGATGAAACATATACAGATACTTAGATAATTTGAAAAACCCTCAAATTTATTACTTGGCAAGACTAAAAGGCAATGCATATTTTCTTCATCCCAAAGGAAAATGCAAGTTTTATTCTACAAAGAAACAAAATCAAACAATGATTTTAGATTCTACTATCAATCCACATAGTCTTTAATTGATTTGATATTTCACCCATTTCAGGAAGCCTGTAATTTAACCTTTCTATCCTGTCATGCCCTGGAGCAACCTGAAGTCAGAGTAGCACCTCTCTGACCTTACTGTCCAAGGCAAGTGTTCCTTCTGCCTTCTGGAATAGACATTTGTTCAAACTAGAACTTCTAAATCCCTTCTTATTACTCACAGATGCCTGCTCCTGACCTCTGTGATCAGGTGCCAGTGAGTTATGTGGTAATGCAAAAAATGAGGTTAGTCTTTCTTCTTTTTCAAAGTTCCTTAGTTTATAGAACATTGTATTCCATAGTATTTTGAAAGATGTAATACTTCCCTCAACGCATTTGAAAACAATGTAATTTTAAAACCTGCCTCATAAAAAGAAAAAAAAAAAATCCACAACACTGTGATTGATTCTGTAAGCTTTAGATTCAAACCAAAACAGAAAAAGGCAGATTATTATATTTATTCTATTTATACAGCAATATTGCTTAGGTCTTATAAAAATTCAGTGTAATTCAAAGGGCACTTATACCTGCTTCTATGACCCAAAAGAAGTGCAGCATAGTAGGAGACAGAAACAGAAGCCACCATTACATGATAAGCCTCGCTGCTCTACAGCATGAGTCAAACGTAGCAAGGTTTATTTTCCTAAGTAGTCCTATTTCATGCATCTTAAAAATAATTTACCTTTAGATTATATTTGTGTGCATAATCCAAAATAACAGGCACCAAATCATCAGTTGGTTCTCCATTTTCATCAGCCATACCTGGTGGGTACCACGAAAGCACTATTACACCTGAAAATACAAAACTTAAGTTTTAAATTATGTTGTTTAGCATATAACATGTATCCTATAACATTGTCATGAGTTAATAATTATTGTTTGATGTGAAATCTACAGAATATAAGCCAGAATTTCAAATTACTTTTTAACCAATTACAAAACCTCAGTATTCTCAGAGTGGATTTTAACTTTTTTCTTTGTTTAAAAGACAACAAAACAAACTGTTAAGATCACCTGTCAAGGGAACATACCTGTGCTCAGTGTCCCAGGCCTAACACTTAGAGCTGTTCTCTCCCATTTTTCAGCACAGCATCCTAACCTCCAGGTTGTACCAAGAGGTGGAGAATGCTCCCAGCTAAGGCATTATAGCTATGCCACAGTACAGCCAGAGAATATCACAATACACAGGGTTAGATAACACTCTAAGATGAAGGCTATGCATGTGATGAAAGAGATTCTTATTTTATGAAACTTTATTTCCCACCATATTTCTGCATTCTACCTCTGGCTCTACCACAAAACCACCATTTCATATTAGAAGCAGTGACTGTAATTCCACAACCTTTCTTCTTGCTAAAAGCAGTTACTTTGTGTAAACCACCCTTCCAACTACGCAAATTTTTTTTTTTTCATTCACTACTTAAAAAATGCTTGAGTAACTCTCAGTGCTTTAAGGATGTTACTATTCCTGTCAAAAAAAGATAACAACAAGTACAATGTCCCTATACTGTAAATTTTCCTGATGCTCCCTGTGAAAGCAAAAGGCCACATACCTCTTCCGAAAGCCTAAACTCTTCCCTTTTAAAATAAAATGCTGTCAGATAAATAAGTTAAACCTTTTAGGTGTGTAGCTGGAAATAATATCAATAAGAAGGTAAGACAGAAAGAAATATATGAAATATTGATGTAGGAATATTTTCCTAACATTACTAAAATATAGGGAAGAATAAGTCCATGTGTTTCTTTTTAACTAGGTAAAGATTTAAGTATAAAAAATCAGGTCACTGAGATAGGGAAGTATATACTCTAAATTAAATCTATTTTATTAACATTGTAACATTTCTGACTAACTTCCAAACAAACAAGTCCAAAATTATAAAAAAGAAAGCATAAATTAGAGTGAATAAACAATCATCTTCTAACATCAAAACCACTCACTATACGTAGTAGTTAGTTCACCTACCCTCAGCACATTCTCTCCACATTTTATCAAAAAGTGAATCACAAATAACAGACTATCACAAGAGATAGGCTGCTCAAGGACAAGAAAAAGGCAATATTTTACTGCATTTTATCACCCTATCTTTTATCCCACATAAAGAAACACAACAAAATTTAAATGAGTAAGAGGTAAACAACAAGCAGAACAGCAGCAAACAACTCTGGTTACACTCAAAGTATCTTGAATACAACATCTGTCAAGATCCTCTTCTACAACTTTACGAAACAGGGAAAATTTCAGGAGACAATTATTCATCAAGGAACCTAAATTCACATCTGCATTGGCCTTTGCCTGACAAAGATGACTTAATATTTTTTTTTTCCTGTAGTTAAAACAAAGTTATGTACCACTTTAGGAGTCTAAAAAAGGATGGGCTCAAAGGATGGGCCAAAAACAACAGCATAAACACGTTTCAAAACAGAGTAGAGTAATTCAAGACAAATGAAAGTCTTCAAACTGGACTACCACAAAAGTAAGTTGGTACAAAAAAATAAATTTCACAAAGCAATCTGAGGAATAAAATCTATTGTATTAATACGTTAAAAATTAGGAAATTAATAAATAAGGAAAGAATTGTAAAATATAAGAAGAATACAAGGAAGCATTGCATGAGACTCCTGCTGCTCCAATCTCATGTCTTTGATCATTACATAACATTGGCTGAAAGAACTACTTACATTTTTCTCCTTTTGTAAGATCCTTGATAAAGGCTCAAAAAAAGGCTAGAAAAAAATTATTATTTGATTGAATGTAAAACACAGTAATGGATTAGACATTGGCTAAGAGATAAAAAGAAGAAACTGTAAACAGTCCCCCTCAGAGTACACAGAAAATGAACAAAGTATAATTCTTATTTTAAAAAAAATACAATATTTTAAGTAATGACCTGAGGAAAAAAAAAATCTATTATTTATGTTGGTCAAATCCAGATGGAAGAGAACAAATTCAAGTGTACTTAAATCCATAAGTCAGAATAACAGCAGAAAAAAAAAATATCCCTTTTGACATATATCAGTAATATGTTACAGAGTATGTCAAAGGAAGCATGAACTACTCATTCACATTTCTGAATTTTAAATGGAAAACTAACTTAAGCTACTAAAAAAACCCACCAAAATTTATTTTGTAAGGCATTTTTTCCTAGTATCTGGCACCATTTCCACCAGTTCAGCCTTATTAGACACTTGTATTAAGAGGATGAGAAACATCACAGATTCTTCGAAAGCTACAAGTGCCCTCTCTGCTTTCATCACACTATCATGCATTATTTCGCTTTAGGTAAGACTAAAAAAGTGCTTACTGGGAACTAACACCTGAGATTTCTCTGCAACAACTGTTGCTGGTATTGTACTGCTGAAAAGGGTGAAAAAAAATCCTATGTTTGTATTAACCCTTGTACAAAATACAGGTTTGGTTAAAAACTGGGAGAAAACAACCACGAAGTAAACTACTAACGGGAAGATAACAATTCCATCAAAACTTAATGATCAGGTGAACAAGTGATTCAATTCAAGGTAATTAGCCTTCTGAATGGTCATGTTCCTCCAGCTACATTTAGAGAAGCTGTTCAGAGTTTAATATTAGCCTGTATGACTGCTTATTTTAAGGAAGATGAACATGAAAAGGATCATAAAGCCCAGCAACAAACAATGACACAAAAATATATTTAATATTCTGATGTATATGGTCCATCTTATTTAGAGAAAGGGAACATAAATTTGTATTTGAAAAAAGATACTTTTGGACAAAGAAATAAACTATAATTAACTACACTGAAACTATTGTACCTGAGTTCGAAAAGGTTTGGATTAGACATTTCCATAGCTAATGAGAACACCTATAAATACACTGCATAAAATATAAACTGTACAAAAGCTATAATCCTACGTGCTCCTTGACATATGAATTAATACAAAATTGTTATTACACAGAAAGAATTCAGAAAAAAAAAAAACCTGTACTCCTATTTGAACAGAATGCTCCATAACTGTGTTAAAATGATTTACTGAAACCTGTTCTTAAAACTGAAGTATTCTCCAAAAATATAATACACAGACAATATATTCTAGCAATGGTTTCTATATTTTCTATATACCAGTGCTTAACAGTAAGTCATGAAACACATGCACCTACAGGATTACAAATATAGTTCTTACGTTTCTGTGCTGTTACACTCATCAGACACAGCTTTGAAGATGTAGGTTTCAGTTGGGGGTTAAAACTCAGAAATACAAAGACATTTACTAGTTTCAGACATTTCCAGAACCACAGAGAAAAATGGAAGAATGGGTCAGTTGTGTTCATTCACATATTTAAGGCAGGATAAATGAACAACATGCTGAAACGTTAACATTCATTACCAGTTGAAGCTGAACGCATTTGTTTCATGTGGGCTTCTATGACAGAAGGGTCTTTGGAACTGTAAGATCCGAGCTCAGGATAAAAGTTGGCCCCAATGTCCTCAGGAGGATTATGTCTTCCCTTTGGATAATTGTTTGCAATTTTGGGATCCCAATGTGGCAACAATGGATGGTTCCAGTGAATATATTTACCATCAAACTGTGGATTCCCATACCAACTATAGTAGAATATATGAAAGTTGTAATTAGGAGAAGATAGCTCTTCTTCCAGCTTGTTTACAGGAGGCATAGATGCTTTCATAGTATTGACTGTGATACCATGTAAATTACTGACATGTGTTACAGTATCTCCTTGAACCCTATTTAGTGAATTCTGTTTACTGTCTAACAGCACTGTCCGTTGTTGAAGCTCAGGCAACAAACCGAGTCCAAATGGATCCCCAAAGCCAGCTCTGTCAGGTCTCAGGGTCTTCAAAGCCATCATTATGGAGCATATAAACAAAATAAAAAGTAACAAAATGATGCATGTTCTTCTGCGAAACCTTGCCATGATGTCATAGTTCAGAATCCAAACAGAAGGATTTTGGCTGCAACTGATCAAAAGACAAATATTTTACAGTCAGAATTCTTATTACCTAATTCAACAGTATGAAATGCTTCATAAAGTTTCTATATAATAGAATACGAAGACTAATGTGACACATACACTGACTGCATAACTAATAGCTCTTTGCAGGGTTGGGGGGAGCAGAACAAAAAACATTCCTGCATTTGAGAATGTCAGGTTCTGAGGTTCTACCACCAAGGACTCACATATTTTATGAAACATCTTACTTTTGAACTTCATTGTTTTCCTAACCCAAATAAATCGCATGAAATTGAAATTCTGATTACATTGTTTCAGAACTATCATGTTTCAACAAGTCTGATAGAAATAGCACAGAAAATAGAATGAAAAAAAAGCAGAAGTCATGGAAGGAGAATAACATAGCAGAACAAGAGTAAAGAACAAAATGGGAGACGACAGAAGTACAGTTTATGTTCAGAATACAGGTTTCATTTACTAACCTATTTACTGGCTTCAGATCAACCACTTCATGTTTAGTTAACCAATATATTGACTAAATACTTTGCCAAATTAAAGTCAAAACAATGATGCTTTGCAACTTCACAGATCTAAAATCCTAATTTATTTTCTAAATTATGTAAATAAAATCCAGTATGGCATTAAGGATGTACCTCAACCAGAAAGCCTGTAAGTTAGCTGCTGGCAGCCTGTTAGTACAATGTCACAGCTGCGTTTCACTTCATGTAGAATTCCAGGACTAAGTTCAAAACAAGACCAACAGCACACAGAAAAATTTGAGCCCTGAAAGTAGAGGTAATTAATTCAGTATAACAGAATGCCTGATTACTTTATTTATAACTTTAATCCTTTTTTTCTGGCTCTCTTGTGTTTAATGTTGAACAGGAATTAATGAAATTTAGGTTACCACAGAATTATGTGGAACAAGATTATGCATAAAACTGCAAACACTAAACTGGAAAATCTTAGAATAAAATTTCTGATTTAATAGCCATTAGACATACAGAATCACAGCTGTGCTATTTCTGTCACTGACCTCAATTTTTTAGAATCATAGTGTAATTTAGTGAGATATACACAAGTCATTTTAAAATACTTTTATAAAAAGTATCTCACCTTAGTTTCCTACCAATGCTCTTTACTACTGTCAAAGTGCATTAAAATAATAGCTCAGTTGCCACAACACTCTATTTGTTACTGCTGTGATAATTTTAAATAAGGAATTTTAGAATATGCTTTTTAACAATACAGCCTGAATTAGATTAACAGTATGATACTGCCAAAAACGGAAGTTCTGCTTCCATTTCTAATCTTAATCTGTTCATCCTGCTGCCTAGTTTTAGTTACTTCTAGGATTCATCTGGTTTTCACAGTAAGGTCACTCATACACTTCAGCAGCAAAATTCTGTTAACATCTCAACAATAAACAAGAAAATCCCTATGTACTTTTACTTTCTTAGAGAGGTGACTCAGCTGAATATCACAGCACCAATGCCAACAAAAGAGTTCATAGCACAGACAGGGAAAGGGAAGAGAATGAAAACGATGCTGCTCATTTTGCCCAACTGGACTTCAAAACCATACCTTTGGCTGCTGTCAGGGAAAATTATTTTACAGTACGCATGCTTATAGTACTTCATTTAAGACTTTTCATTACCAGATTCCACACCACTTTACAGTAAATTAGAAGGTTTTTTTTTTCTATAGCTCACAATCCATCCTAAGATCTTAGAATTCTGTCAAGAGATTATTTGGAGTCCAGAACATTTTTCTTCTAATAAGAAATTAACTTTAAATGCATTCAAACTACTTCTACTATTTTTCCTGACCTTTTCAGTTGTCTTTCTAGTCTACAATGAAGTTTTCTAAAGGGTTAGGATTCATTTTCTCCTCCCAACCCCCCCCCCAAGTAAACAATATTATTCACTTGGCTAATGTATTAATGTACTCAGTTTTCTTTAATTTAACCCAGATGCTATTGATCTTCATCAAACAACATACAGGACTGCCCGTGATAAGTTACTTCTGCAATTATTATTTTATCTCATCTCTTCTGTAAAAAAAGAATTCATGACTATAATGTCTATAATTAGAATGTTCATAAAGTCTTTCATTTGGGCTTTCCTATTCCATATTGAAGAAACCATTCTTTTTTATTCTTTGCTTGACATATTTGTTACTAAATTCCTCTTCTATTGCATCAACATTTCACTATGATAAAGTGCTTTTTCTAAAGTGTCAAGAATTGATCTTAGTGCTCCATGTTCTTATTTCAACAAGTACTTTTTCAATGGAATATTTATCATGAAAGTATACTAAAAATCGAGCAGCATACTTACTAAAACTTGACTAGCATGAGGACAGACCCTGGTCTACCATACCATACTACGAACTTGTAGTATGCTTAAAAAGAGGCTCAACATCAAAGTGCAAAATTTCTAGAACAAGTGATACCTGTGTTAAATGCTTGTATTTTTAGGAGATACCAGTCTCAATGATGATGACATAATTCAGCCCTGGCATAGACACCTAGACTGTTGAAGACCTGCGTTGAAGAGCTGCGTTGAAGAGCTGCAGGTTGGCAACGGTTGCATTATGTCATTTAATCTCTTTCAGCGCTATTCTTTAGAAACAGTGACAGACAAATTATCCCCATCAATGCTAGTGCCATAGCAGAACAGTAATATCAGGGAAACAGACTGAGTAAACATGCCATGTGAAACTGCTACCTGAAATTACGTTTATACTTGGAACTGGAAAAATCTTAGAACACATTTCTGATTCAACGGCCATTAGAGATAGCATAGCAGTGATTTTGTCTTTCTGTCATGGACATCCAAACTTTAGAATCTGCCTTCAATTTACTGAGGTATACAGGTCATTCCTACATACTTAAGAAGCATCTTGCCTTGGACTGTTGAGTGCACTCAGATCTAACAGAAACTCCCTTTATCAGTAGGAAAGAGTCAGCCCAAATAACTTCAGCATTATGCATATTAAAATCTCACATGCAGACAGTGACTGACTCATACAATGACTTGTTAACTAGTAGTAGGTTTTGGATTCTAACCCCAAGTTTGTTGACCTATGTTGGTGTATCAGCCAAAGTAGTTCAAGCTCTCTCTCTTGCCTAGTGAATTCATTTTAAAAGAATGAAAAAAGCCATCTTTAGCAGGTCAGAAGGAAGAATGAGTTAGTTTAAGACCACCAGTCCCTGCCTATGGGCAAAGAACAGATCCAACATAGCACAATGCTCTACCAGAATAGTCAGGGATCTTCAACTATTTGTGGATCAGAGACTTCCTGAACAAAAGGTAATTTCTTCGTACAATATCAAAAAACACCTTCCATCTAGAAACTCACCTGGTAGTTTAGTTTGATGCCTCTAGTTCTCAAATTAGAATGGAGAGCAAGCAAGCATTTGTTTACATTTATTTATTATTATTTACATTTTCTACTTCACTAACAATTTAATTGATTCTATCAGGTTCTCTGAGTTTTCCTTTAGAGACATTTCTAGTCTGTATATTGTATCACTATCACTGGATACACTTAAACATTTCTGAAGTGTTTCTTTTCATACTGTTTCAGCTCCACTACATCCTTCCTTTCTGAGATCAAGGAAACACATTTGACTCACAGTGTGAATTTCAACATGCATTCTGGACATAAAATTGTTTGGGTTTTTTTTCCCCCTCTTTCTTTTTTTTTATTTTTAATTTTGCTTTCTATCCCTTTCCCAAAAATTTCTGCTTTCTATCAATTCACAGCTAACACATGCAACCTGACTACAGAATTATCACCATCCCTAAATCTAGTTCCCGAGCGGCAAAAATGGCATCAGAGGTCATCACTGTGAAAGTAAAATTATTTTCTTAACTCTGTGCATTACACTACATATTGGTTTGTTTTTTTTTTTTCATCACCCAGCTACTCCATAATGGAAAGCCCTTTCACAAATTTTCCACTGAAAGGTGCCTGAAGAAGTCAAGATCTTCAGTTATCTCTGTCAATGTACTCTTCACTACCACACACACTTTTCCAAATCATGAATTGTTACCTTCAAGGCCAGACTAAAAGCACAGAATGATTACAGATACTACCATTTCCTTCCCTACACATCAGAAAAATATGAAGCTTTACCAGGAAAGGGTAGAACCTATATTTCCCAAAAAAATCTTACACAATTATTTTACTTATCATTTGTAAGCTGCTATACAAACTTAAAAGCACAAAACAAATGTAAGTATATTTATCCCTCCATAACCATTTCTGTTCAAAATTAATTTGTTCCTTATATAAGAATAAACAGTATGAAACTTATCATATTAGTACAAAATCTCTAATTGCTCTTCCTAAAACACCTAATATCTTCATGAAAAAAAAAAAAAACTGCACGCGTGAAAAAAGCAAAAGTATTTTCTAAACTGTTCTCCAAACTTAATAGCAAGTCTGCCTTAAGGATAACCTCTCCCATTCAAGCTCATACTTGAATACTTGACAGCGATGTTTGGTTTTCTTTTTCCTCCCTCACTGCTGCTTTTTTATACCCTTAAGCTATCCTGCAGGCAAACCTTCTGTTTGTCCTTTCCACCATATGAAGAAAAAAAGAGTACAGACAGATGACAACAGAGATATTTCCCTCCCCCCCCATCATGTTTCCTGAAATCAAGATGTTTCTTTAGTCAGAGAAGGAAAAAAAAAAGGGGGGACAGGGGGGTAATTATTCTAGATCACTTTGGTCATACAATAATTCAAGTTTCAATAACCTACTTTATGTGTTGTTTTTTCCAGTTTTACTGATTCCACAAGATAAACACACAATGCAAAGAAAACATGTTCAGATAAAACAGATGTATCTATTTTAGTAAGAACCAGCAAATACTATAATTTATTTGTTCTGATGTTCTTTAAACATAACAAATGAAAGTGCAATTCAGAAGAGTGGTCTGAAAATCTGACTTTCTTGATGCAAGGGTAAGGTCATCCAAAAGTTAATGAGGCTGGTAGCTCATAGCTGGTATCAAAGCTTCTCAGCCAAGTTTTCTAAGCTTAGCTTCTGCTAAGATTTCCCAGCTCTGAGAACCTGAAAACTATGAAGTGACAAATCAGCTCTAGACAGAACTGAAGCTTCTAGGCCTTCAAAGCCCTTCATTCCGGAGCTAGAGTGCAGATGCGTACCTAGAAACATTACTTTGGTTCCCAAGTAATTGGCCAAGTGAGATTTAGTAAACATCCCTGAAGAGCTGATAAGAGTCTATCCAAACCACTGCATTTACACAGCACATTCTGGCTTGAGGAACACAAAAAAAAGCAACAGAGGCTGACCACATCTTCCTTGCAAGAGCCTTGGGAATGTTTCCAGTATCAAAAAAACCTGAGAAATTTCTCAAAAAGGTGTTTGCATCGGAAAAGTCTTTTTCTAAAACATTTTCCAAAAAGCTTTTTAAAACCATTAAAGAAGATATTACACTCAGCATGCAGATACTTTATAGCTGTGCTTACATACTAAACACACATTTTTTAAGCACTTCTAATAATACAAGGTTTATTTTTGGTCCATCCAGTTTAAAAAGCAGTATTTGAAATACAACAGTTCTGACACAGATAACTATACCATTCATAAAACAGGGAATGTGATTTTTTTTTTTTTGCTAACCAGATTTGACAGCAAGAAAGACAGCAGCTAGAACAAAAATCAATCCTGCTGCATTTTCTTTGTTCTAAACATGACAAGACAGCCTCTAGCATTCAATTATATTTAATATATAAATAAGAGTATTTGATTTCAACATGCCAGCATTCTCCTGCTTTGAAAGGACATTGAAACACACACCTAACTTTGAGCAGCTGCAGACCTCGAAAAGAAAGCAACCTTCAGTCTCCTTCCTCATCGGGAGCTACCTGCGAACCGGCTTCCCGGAGCACTTCACAGCACAGGCATCTGCAGAGCGATGCTACTTGACAAGAGTCGAAAGTAAGAAAGCGGGGGGGGGCCGAAGTCAGCTTGCCGCGTTGCTCGCCTTCCCGGAGCAAGCCACCGAACGGTGAGCGCTCACCCGTTTCTCTAACACTGACGAGCCAAGCGCCGGAGCCTTCGGCCAAGCACCAGCCCCGGGCCAGAAGCCGAGCGCCTCTCCGGCGGGCGAGGGGCCTGGCAGGAGCGAGGAGGCAGGGCACCGCCCGACGACCACGCCTGCGGGCGGGGGCGGCCGCCTTCCTCGCCTCTCCCGGCCCCGAGAAGCCCCCAGCAGGGCCCACTCCTAGGAGCCCAGGGCTACCCCGCACGCCGCGGCGCCCAGCCCAGTCCAGCCCGGCCCGGCCCGCCGGCTCGCTTCCCCTTCCTTCCCCAGCCCCCGGGGCGGACAGCAGCACTCGCGGGGCAGCTGAGGCCGGGGGAGGGCCGCCAGAACAGGTGCTCCGCAGGCCGCAGTTACTCACCCCGCCCGAAACAGAGGCGCTGGCCAGCGGGCGGGAACGCGGGCGCGCTGCAGCAGCGGCCAGGCAGGCCGCGGAAGGGCGCTGAGACGGCCCCCCGCTGCACCGAGGCAGATGCGCATGCGCCGGCGGGCGCGCATGCGCGGGGGCGGCGGGCGGTGGGGTTGCGGCAGTTGGGCAGGTGCTTAGTGATTCAGTGTGGGTTTTTTACTCAAAAGGCCTAAAAGTTGTTGAGTTGTTTGAGGTTCTTTGCTAGATTGTTGGTTGCTTTTCAGCTGTGGAACGACTTCCTCAATGGTGATGACTGGATAAAGCCCATGTGAAAGAGCAGCAGCTCCACGCTGCTAAGGGTGGTAGTGAGGCCTGCATGATGGTGGTGCATGGAGAAAGTCAGCACATTGGGGTGATTGCCCGTCTTTATACCATGTCAGCTATATGGCAATAAATCTGGAAAAAATATGTGGATAGAAGTGTAAGAAATACTCCTATTGCAGTGTCATTTTCTAACTGCGTATAATTGCAATCCTGTAAAAATAGTTCCACTGGTCTTTCATACGCTAACATTTCATGCATGCTTGCTTTTTTTTTTTTTTTTGCAAAATAGTGAAAATGAGCTATAAATATTTGCCATAATGAGATCAGTAACCAAATCAATGAAAAACTACATACCCATTTTCTACTGTAACATCAGAAGTCTGTCAAGAAGAACACTTGTTCATGAGCAGCTCCGGTTGATCTGATACAAATTCTTGCGCTAGGTAAACAGCACGGTTTTCCTGTAGAATGAAAACATTTATTCCCTTTGCTGTATGAAAAGTGATTGTAATGAGCTGGATCCCTGTGGTGTAGTTTGCCTGATTTTTTTTTTTTTTTTTTAAGAATCTCTCTGAGCTCTGAGAGAAACAGAGTATAAACAGTGACCAGAATTGCGGTTTCATTGAAATTAATAGCAAAACTCTCATTGATTTCAACAGAGGCAGTATTTCACCTCGTATGTGGATGAAAAGACTTGGAATGAGTGTCTCATACTGTAGATATAAACAAGTAAATTGAACAGCTCCCATGGTTCTCCTTGAATTCTGAGAAAATGGACTGGCAGAATTGTTGCATTATGTTTTCTTTATGCTGTCTGAGTGCTCTGATGGGAAATACACTTGCAGTAATGCTTATTTCTAATGTTATTTATTGCATGTACCTGAATAATTTAATATACAGGAAATACGTTGTGATTCAGGAGTGTCATACTTCATTAATAAATGAGTTGACATTTGAATAGGCTGGAGATTGAATTTTGAAAACTTGATATCCATATGATTTTCACACAGTGTTACAAAATTTGTACTCTACTGTATTTTCTTTCTTTTTTGTCCTCTTTTTGCTTTTTCCTCTTTTTCTTTCTCTTTTCTTTTTCTTTCTTTTCTTCTTTCCTCCTCTCTCTAAAAAGAAAAGGTAGTATAAGAGTGCTCTTCACTTCTGTTTTGTGGAGGAACTTGAATTTTCGCTTTTGTTTTACCATGTGGAAGAACTCTTACTGGAACTAAAAAGTTTGTTTGCAAATAAGATGATCAAAAAGCTTAAGAGTGGAAAAAGTAAATCTGAAGCTTCATTTGATAATGTTCTATTAAAAGTATGTCTTTACAGGATAAAAATTTACTAATGTTAGGAAATAAACAGAAAAAAAAAATAGAGGAAAAAACCCCATAAAATTTGTTGTTCTGACAGAGTTCTATTATGTTGGAACATTTTTGCTGACCAGATTGAATCTGCTGGCTAAGATTTAAAAAACCAACCAACCAAAACTCTTATCTCACACAATTTCCTCCAAGACTTTCTGGATAGTAAGGAAATTAAGTAATTATGTTTGGTTTAAGTTTAGGTGGAACAAAGGAGGTTAATATGATTGTGATAATATTATTGGTTAATTTACCTTTTAATATCTTGTCTTATGTTTCTTTTTCCTTGGTCTTATACTTGCTTATTACTTGCTAGATGTATCTTTCCCTAGCCTGTCTTCAGTGTATATTCTTATCTTTCCTGCAGCTTCCATAATTTTCTCCTCCATTATATTCTATAACTTCTCACCTGTTCTTTATTTATGGATATAATAACTGTAACAGACTGTTATGGCTTCAGAACAAACACAAAAGAAGGACTAGCCTGTGCTTGTAGCCTTTTCTTCTATTCTCAGTAGTCCTATCTGTCTCAAAATCATTAATCTCACCATTTTCCTTCCAGAGCTCCTTGTTTGAAGTTTTGTGAATTTCTGCCACTTTATCTGATACATAGCCACCTCTTTGAATCCTTCTTCCCAAAACCTCTTATTGCTGCATCCCGTGTTTCCCTGAGCAGAAGCTAAAGACAACTTTGCTCTTGTGCCACCAAAAGTGGCGAAGTGCTGGTCAATTTTTCACTCAAAGTTTTCAACAGCAGTAGAGATATGTAGTGTTTTGGTGGGATTTCGATAACTATACGCCTGCTTCTTACAACTTTTGAAAGGTAATTTTGAAACAGTAGTGACTGTTGCACAGATTATTTAGAAGAATGAAAGCTTTGATTATGAAGACTTCAATAGCAGACAACTAGATTACCTGACTGCACGCCATGGACAACTGTAGATCTTGAAGCTGTGAATATAAACGAGCCTTCTTAAAGGTCATACTCTTTTTCTGTGATGAAACTAATCCCTGGTTTTATTGAATGGTTCACTAAACTGTTGTATATATTAGAGATGTGTTACAGCCTTTCACAAATGAAACTGTTCTATACATATAGAAGTTATGTCAGAGTCTAAAGTCATTTTGAGTTTTAGAAAACTGGTGTTTCTCCTTAGAAAATGGTTAGGTTTGTGTATTGTTTAATTTGTGTTGTGAAATAAAAAAAAAAGTAAAACCCAACAAGATAAGCTAGAAAAAAGGTCAGAATTACAGCCATTGGAAATGTACTGTACTTACCTCAGAAAGTTCCCTTTACTTTTTGTATGTCTAGGCAATGTATGCAAGTAGATACTTCCTTTACTTACAGATATAAATAATCTAATGGCAGCTAATAATTTTATGAGACTAAAGTGTTGTGTACTGTGTTAATACTGGAGTACCTACCACGCTTATTGAACCGTGTACTAATGCTGTATACATTGGATTTGTAGGAAGGTAATTCATTGGGCAATGAATGCAGAAAATATATTGCACATCACTTATGTTAGTATTTATTTGGATGTGCTTTTTCTTTCTTTTATTTTTTACTAAGTTTTAAGACCTTTTTTGGAAAGGTATAGCCGGTTAAAATGTAGCCCTTTCTAATACTCTTTTGTTTGAAGTAGTTACATAATATTTTAGAGGATGAAGGGAAACAATTCTTTTCTCTCTGTCCTTAAAAAAAAATGGTACAGAAAGAATTTGCATATTGTTTTCAGGATTTTCCCTGGAGTGCTTATCAGTTTACAGATGTATTTGATTTGGAGTCTCATCTCCTTCAGAAATTAGAAGCCTCATTTGTGCTTCCTCTCAGATTAAATGAACTGTGATGAGACAATGATGTTTTCTTCTTCTGGCAGAAAATGGAATTCAGCCTAGGTAGTCTTATGCACTGATTTTTTTCTTTTTTTCTTTTCCACAATTGCAGTAGAATAAATAGTTCTTCAAAGGAAGATGAATATTTAGATGAGAGGGTGATGTATGCTTTGAAAATATCTGAGTTAGGTGATATTGGCAAGAAAAGGAGCCAAAGCAAGGGAGATTAAAAAAAAAAATGACACACTTAGCCTGTGGGTACTCTTTAAAAACATATCCATTTGGATTCAGTGTGTTCCAATCCCACTTAAGCATCCTTAGTTGAGTTAGTATTAATAGAGGAAATAAATTAGCTAAATAGTATTTAATCACTCTTCTAAGAGTAATCAAGCATTCAGTTGGTAGTTGTGCATTAATACACACAAACTTGCAGAAGAAATAAGTACTGTTCTTATTGACATACAAGAGAATTTACATATAAAATGAAAATGCACATGCATAGATTTCCCTTACTGTGTGTTCAAACAGGCTGTAGCCTTGCAGTTTTAAGAGGTCCCATTTTTAAGTGTCCATTAAGTTTCTCAAGATACAGCAGCCTAATGATTTTGTTTTGTGCTCAGGATAGCTTTGCAGGATGAAAAAAAATTCTTCTAGTTTGCAAGGGAACCAGCAAAGATTGAGATTGCATAACCCACTGCAGAGTTAAATAAACTACCACCAGTGCTCAAAACGGTGAGATTCAAAGGAACCAGGTGCTTAATTACTGCCTATATGCCTGAGTATTATCATTAGCAGCATGATTGGGTTTTTTTGTAGTATATTACTGATGAAGATGTACATGTATCAAACAATGTGCTTTGTTTGCAATTCTAACGTTTTACTAGCTTTTATTTTAGGAACAAATGAAGCACAACTAAATTTTATATTTAAATTTATTTTTTATTATTGAAAAATTGATTTCTTTTTTCTGAAATGAATTTTAAAAAAATGGGAAAAGTAGCCTTCATACAAAGGCTACTACATTTTCATTTTGACCACTAGGTACATGATTAATCTATAATTGAATGAATTGAAACAAAAGTACAATTTGTATTTTTTTTTTAAAGGATCGCTGATTGACATAAATGATTTGTCTCATTTCCCAGTAAACAACAATTTTAAATTTGTGGTCATATATTAAGCATAAATATTGGCTCAAAGTGAGTCATAGTGATGGAGTAAAAACCACCAAACCACCAAAATATATTGCATGGCCTGATAATATGGTGCAGCTGTTATGACAAAAGGCTACAGAGAAATGTATGTCCTACCTAATCAGGCTGCACTATGAAAGGTGCAGGCATTGAAGGAGTCAAAGGATTGGGAGAGAATATGTGGAACTGGATGATGGAATGAGAATTTCTACTAGTGGAAGCACTATAAAGGACACATTTTCCTCATAAAGAAAAGAAAAAAAAAAGATTTATTTCTGTTAAAAATATTCCTGCCTTCCATTCCAGTTAGTTTGAGCTCATAAACTAGAATGGGAAGTAGTTTACCATTTTTATTACAGTGTTGTTCCAGGAAACAACATTGTTTCCATCTGTATATCTGAGCAGATGTAATTGAGGTGCATAAAATGTTGGGTGCATGTTACTGACCCAGAATCTGTATTGTTCTTATAGCCATTCTCTACACAAACTGCACCTGAAGAGCTATTCTACCTACAAAAAACATTTCCTGTACTGGCAGTCTCATTTTGGAACATTGTTAGAGTTTGGAGTAGAAAAGCAAGATCATGGAGACCAGGATATATAAAGAAGATGCATCAGTTCACAAAAATATCTGTTTGTGCTGTATAGCCAAGCATCAGTGCCTGGAAGGTCGCCAAGTGAGCACAGTGGTTTCCATAATTATGTCATTAAAACTGTCTGCATCATGAAGGCATCTGATTAATTTGAAGATCTTATTGTTTTATGTGATGAGAGAGGGATGAACTCCATGCAGTTAATGTTGCTCTCAAGACTGTAGGCAAACCTGGCAGCTGATTTATCATGAAGAGAAAAGGAAACCTCACTGAGCTAGCAAATGATCAAGCACTACAGCTTTCATTAGTACAATCACTAACGATTTTTTGACATTAGATTATTGACAGAGCATGATTCTCCATTGGTCGGTGCATCTATAATAATAACAATAATAATTTATTTCCTGTAGCATCCAATTGGATGAAAGTGCTTCTCAAAATAGATGAAAAGAGATACTGCCCATCTTAAGGGCTTAGAAACTTCTCAAACATGATTCAATGTGGTGTTGGAAGCGAGAGGCAGTCATAGGCCATTAATGGCTTTATCCTGTCTTACTGTCATTTTAGTATTGGTATTATCAAAAAAGGAATAAACCCCAAATTTTAGTTGTTTAGCTCCTTGTAGGATATGCAAAATAAATTGGTCTGAATGTGGACCTTAGTGGCTGTGGAGATCAGCTCAGGAAAAAATATATGTATAATATTGGAAAGTATAGACAACTGTATGGATGAGTGTGGAAGCTGGTAGCAAAATGCCAATTGTGAGCACAGATTTTGTCCAGCCTTTTGTTCTACTAGAACAAATGCAATAGTCAGGTATGCAGTTATTTCTGGTTTACTCTCAGGGTGCAATATTCTCAAGAGGTGACATGGCAGTTGGTGCTCACTTGGAAATATTCAGATTACTTGATTTTTCTAGCTATAAAATGTCCTTCTTTGGGGAAGAATACCTTTCTCTAGTATCTGTAATGAAACACAGAATCATAGGTCAGTCTAGTCCAACCCCCCTGCAAGGAGCAGGGACATCTTCCACTAGATCAGGTTGCTCAGAGCCCCGTCCAACCTGGCCTTGAATGTTTCCAGGGATGGAGCCTCTGGTCTAGTGTTTCACCACCATCATTGTAAAAAAGTTTTCCCTAATATCTAATCTAAATCTACCCCCCTCTATTTTGAAACCATTACCCCTTGTCCTGTCACCACAGGCCCTACTGAAGAGTTTCTCCCCGTCTTTCCTGTGGGCCCCCTTGAGGTACTGGAAGACTGCTATCAGGTCTCCCCAGAGCCTTCTCTTCTCCAGGCTGAACAGCCCCAACTCTCTCAGCCTGTCCTCATAGGAGAGGTGCTCCAGTCCTATTATCATCTTCGTGGCCCTCCTCTGGACTTGCTCCAACATGTGCACGTCCTTCTTATGTTGCAAGCTCCAAAGCTGGATGCAGTATTCCAGATAGGGTCTCATGAGAATGGAGTGGAGGGGCAGAATCACCTCCCTTGACCTGCTGGCCATGCTTCTTTTGATGCAGCCCAGGATGCGGTTGGCTTTCTGAGCTGCCAAGCGCACATTGCCAGCTTGTGTTGAGCTTCTCATCCACCAGCACACCGAAGTCCTTCTCCTCAGGGCTGCTCTTAATCCATTCTCCAATCAGCCTGTATTTGTGCTTGGGATTGCCCCAACCCATGTACAGGACCTTGCACTTGGTCTTATTGAACCTCATGATGTTCACATGGGCCCACTTCTTGAGCTTGTCAAGGTGCCTCTAGATAGCATGTCATGTTGAGCTTCTCGTCCGCTAGTCCAGACTGCGCACTCTTAAGAGTTATTGTACGACTCACTTTCCATCTGCTTCTTAAAAATCAGCTTATGTGAGCCAGGGGGTTAATAAAAATACAATTCACAGCATAGATGATAAGTTGAAAATCATTCTGTAGTTACTGATTTTCTATTGTAAAGATAGTTAGTCCTGCCTAATGATACAGTATTATGCTGCAGGCAATATGGAGGTTGATTGGCAACTCTGATGCAGGGCTGAATTCCTTCCAGGAAATCACTGGGGTTAAACCAAGCATGTCTTAGGGAATAAACACATCCCTTGATTAAAACCAATTCAGTACCTTTCATAACTTTTGCAATTTTCATGCAAGTAAGTAGAAGATCATGAGAAATTACACTTTCTGTTTTGCCAAGCCAGAAACCATTTTAAAAAGCATTTTATCCACAGAAGCCAGCAGAGGTTCAGGTATGCTGTGAAAAGCTAACACAACTGTAAAAGCATTCAAATAAGCTTTTACTCTTGGTTCAAGGGCATTGCTTTACATGAGCTGGTAGGATGAGATCTGCACAGGTGATTAATCCTACTCTCTTGAAAGTGTGCCAGGGAGCAGAATACTTGTTAAACAGAGCCATGGATGCACATCATACTATGTATATGGATTTGTTCTTTTCTTTTCCAGGGATGTTTTAGTATATGCTTTAAAAGAAAAAAAAAAAAACAAAACCAAACCAAAATGAACAAATTCTTTTAACTGGCACAAAAATTATTGAATCAAAGAGAATAATTCATAATCGATCTTGCAAAATGGTATCGTGCAAAAGAGAAACAATGGGGCACAAAGAAGGGGATAAAAGGAACAGTATAATGTAAGCGCTGATACAATTCAGTTCCTACTTTCTGAAAGTTAACCTTGAGATTTTGATGGCCTTGAGACTTCTGTTGTGTTAATTTGTGAGTAAAAGCAACAGCTGCCTGGATAAAATTGTTTGCCTAAGCCTTATGGGAAAGACGGGGGAGGGAAAGAAAGGCAAATGGTCGTTCACCATATTTGCTTTTCTCCATGGGATTGAAGTGACCCATTCTCCATTTGATTCTGAAAGAAGAAAATAGGAAAATATGTAAAATGTTTATATATTAAACATGATGTATTTTATAGATAGTGATTCTTTGTGTATCTATTGGAATCAGAGGTCAAATGCACTTTCTGACTGACTTCTTTATGAATGGTTAACAACACACTGGGAACTAAGTTACATAACAGTCCATTAGAAAATAGCTCAAAGAAAAAGCCTTTCTATTTCTTAACTTATAATGCATTATTTATCAGAGAAGCCTGATGAACTGTAAGCATTAAAATTTTAGGGAACAGAAATGATTTTTTTTTGTTCTGTACATGCAAAATACGTAGAATAATTAGGATTTAGTCCTTGATTATAGCCTGTGCAGGCTACTGAAATTTAAAATAGTATGTTGTAAAAACATGGGTTTTTTTTCTGTCAGTGTTTCCCTTCATTACTCCTGGTTTTAGCCTGAAGTAGCAAATATTACTTTCAAGTCCCCAGTCATTCTGTTTTTAGAAAATGTTTTACATAGTATCTGTACTAGCTTAATTTACCTCGACTGCAGCTATGACAAAAGTATCACCAAAAGATTTTTAAAATAAATTATTAGTATGCAGCCTTATGACCTCTTTTTATTCAGTACTTTAAATCCTGAGACTTTGGTGTTTTACCAGTAGGCAGTAGGAATCCGATATCATATACAAAAATGTTATTAGTCTTTCCTGAAGAGGCATAAAAAATAAGTAATTAAGGAATGACTTCCTTGTGTGGTCACCAAAGGTTCAATGTTTGAATTTAGTTACTTAAACAAAGACAACGAGTGCCTTCAAAGATGCACTAGGTTATCACAAAAACCCATCCACTGGAAACAAGTCATTAGTGGTGTACCCTGAGTTGACAGTGGGGCCAATACGATTCAACATCTTTGTTAATGACCTGGATGATAAGACAGAGTGTAAATTCAGCCAATTTGAAGATGACACAAAACAGTGAGGAGTGGCTGATATGTCAGATAGTTGTGCCACCATTTAGAGGCACCTTGACAAGATGGAGAACTGGGCAAAGACTAATATCATGAAGTTCCACAGGTGGAAATGCAAAGTCATGCACATTGGGAGGAATAAACCAAAGCATCAGTACATGCTGGAAGCCAAATGGCTGGAATGGCTTGACAGAGAAGGACCTGGGAGTCCTGGTGAACAACAAACTGTCCATGAGCCAGCAGTGCAACCTTGCAGGTAAAAAGGCCAACATTGTCCTGAGCTGCATTAGGCAGAGGTTTGCCAGCAGGTCGAGGGAGGTGGTCCTTCCCAACTGTTTAGCATTGGTGAAGCCATACCTGGAATATTGTGTCCAGTCCTGGGCTTCCCAGGACAAGAAAGACACAGACTGACTAGACTGAGCCCAGTGAAGGGCCACAGAGATGATTAAGGGACTGGAGCATATGAGAAGAGGCTGAGAGAGCTGGGGTTGTTCAGTCTCAGAAGAGATGGCTCAAGGCAAGAGGAAAGCGTGTGTCTGATGAATATGAATAAATATCTGATGAGAGAGAATGATAATGAGGAGGTTAGAGTCTTCTCAGTAATGCCCAGTGACAGGACATGAGGCAATGGACACAACTTAAAACACATGAAATTCCGTCTGAACACAAGAGAACACTTTTTCAGCGTGAGGGTGATCAAACACTGGGACAGGTTGCCAGAGAGGTTGTTGTGTCTCCATCTGTGGAGATATTAAAAACTGAAGTGGATGCAGTCCTGGGCAACCTGCTCTAGCTGACCCTGCTTGAGCAGGGATGTTGAATTAGATCATCTGAAGAGATCCCTTGAAACCTAAATCATTCTGGTTTCTATAATTTGATGATTCTGTAACAAAGAACTGAAACAATGACAAATGCTTATTTTAGTATTTATAATAGACTCTCACAAAGTAACTCATCACCAATAAAAAGTACTTTTTTCTATATCAGTGTCGTAGTTCAGCCCCGATCGGGACCAGACTACGCAGTCTCTCTCTCACTCCCCCCACCCTCCGAGAGAATAGGGGGGAGATGATATAAGAAAAACAGCTCAAGGTTTGAGATAAGGACAGGGAGAAATCCTTAAAGTTACCGTCATGGGCAAAACAGACTCGACTTGGAGAAAACTATTCATTTATTTCTAAAATTAGCAGGAGAATGAGACAGGGAACAAGATAACCTCCCCCCACCCCTCCCTCTTCCCGGGCTTAACATTATCTCTACTAGCTTCCCCTCCCGAGCGGCACGGGGGGGGAAAAGGGAATGGGGGTCGCGGTCAGTTCATCACGCGTTGTTTTATGCCGCTGTATCATCGTCGGGGGAAGAACTCCTCGCATTCCTCCTCTGCTCCAGCGTGGGGTCCCTCCCACGGGCCACAGTCCTTCGTGAAACTGCTCCGGCGTGGGTCATCTCTTCCACGGGGTGCAGTCCCTCTAGAACAGCTGTCCCAGCGGGCCCTCCACGGGCCACAGCCTCCTTCAGGCCTCCGCCTGCTCCGGCGTGGCGTCCTCCACGGGCTGCAGGTGGATCTCTGCCCCTCCGTGGACCTCCATGGGCTGCAGGGGGACAACCTGCTCCACCATGGTCATCACCACGAGTTGCAGAGGAATCTTGGCCAGGAGCCATATTACTCCTCCCCCTCCTTCTTCACTGACCTTGGCGTCTGCAGCCGTTCCTCACAACAGGCTGGCAGACATCTCTCAGGATCCTTTTTACATCTTATTCACTTCTCATCTCCTCTCCACTTCTTGCAGCCAGGCCGGGCCGAGTTGGGCCCAGTCGGCCGCCTGGTGGGAGGCCAGAGGGTGAGGCCTGCAAGGCCCATGAGGCTCACGCCTCCCCCTATCTGCCCCCCACTCAGCTGCTTCACATCTTCCCCTCCTCTTTTTCCTGTTTTCCCCTACTTAAATACGTTATCGCAGAGGCGTTATCACGGGACGTTCTGCTACCAATTGGCTCGGCCTTGGCCAGCAGTGGGTCTGCCCTAGGCCCGGCCGAGTCCACTAAACAAAGGGGAGCGACTTCTAGCAGTTTCCTACAGAAGCTACCACCTTAGGCCCCCCCTCACTAACAAAACCAGAACAATCAGATATGTTTACATTTGGATATCAGTATAGTACCAGAAAAATTTTACGTTCTGTGAAATTTATCAATTCAGTTTCTTAGACTTTGAAAATATACTGGAATTTTCTTTCTTTATTGGTGTTGTAGTTCAGCCCCGATTGGGACCAGACTACGCAGTCTCTCTCTCACTCCCCCCACCCTCTGAGAGAATAGGGGGAGATGATATAAGAAAAACGGCTTGAGGTTTGAGATAAGGACGGGGAGAAATCCTTAAAGTTACCGTTACGGGCAAAACAGACTCGACTTGGGGAAAAATACTCATTTATTTCTAAAACTAGCAGGAGAATGAGACACGGAACAAGATAACCTCCCCCACCTGTCCCTCTTCCCGGGCTCAACATTATCTCTACTACATCCCTGCCCCGAGCAGCACAGGGGGGAAGAGGGAATGGGGGTCATGGTCAGTTCATCACATGTTTTACGCCTCTACTTCATTGTCGGGGGAAGAACTCCTCGCATTCCTCCCCTGCTCCAGTGTGGGGTCCCACCCATACGCCACAGTCCTTCGTGAAACTGCTCCGGCATGGGTCATCTCTTACACGGGGTGCAGTCCCTCCAGAACAGCTGCCCCAGTGGGCCCTCCACAGGCCACAGCCTCCTTCAGGCATCCACCTGCTCTGGCGTGGGCTCCTCCACAGGCTGCAGGTGAATCTCTGCCCCTCCGTGGACCTCCATGGGCTGCAGGGGGACAACCTGCTCCACCATGGGCTGCACCACAGGCTGCAGAGGAATCTTGGCCAGGAGCCGCATTACTCCTCCCCCTGCTTCTTCACTGACCTTGGCATCTGCAGCTGTTCCTCACAACAGGCTGGCAGACGTCTCTCAGGATCCTTTTTACATCTTATTCACCTCTCATCTCCTCTCCACTTCTTGCAGCCAGGCCGGGCCGAGTTGGGCCCAGTGGGCTGCCCGGCAGGAGGCCAGAGGGTGAGGCCTGCAAGGCCCACAAGGCTTGCGCCTCCCCCTCTCTGCCCCTGCTCAGCTGCGTTTCACATCTTCTTTTTTTTTCCTGTTTTCCCCTTCTTAAATACGTTATCACAGAGGCGTTATCACGGGACATTCTGTTACCAATCAGCTCGGCCTTGGCCAGCAGCGGGTCTGCCCTAGGCCTGGCCGAGTCCACTGAACAAAGGGGAGCAACTTCTAGCAGTTTCCTGCAGAAGCTACCACCTTAGGCCCCTACCTCCCCCCAACAAAACCAGAACAATTGGTGAGAAGAACCACACCCTTTATTTCCTTCAAAGAAGAGTATCTTCATAAATAATTATTATTGCAACTATAACAAAATCATTTTTTAGTAAGCACTTTTATTTACATACAACTTGCAGATTCTGAGTCATTTAAACTAGATGGAACATAGTTATCTGATCTCTTGTCATGTGAAGTGAACTCTTGATCCGGTTGAAGTTAAGGATAATAATTCTCTTAATCTTAAGGTTAAGATTTTCTGTTAGGGCTGAGATTTTGCCTTAAGGCTTCTTTCCTTGGTACTCTTATATAAAAATGCATGAGCCACTTCTCTTATATTTTCTAAATATTATAATTATATTCCGCTTGTTTCTATTCCTGCAAGAGTTCTCCAGCAAGAGCTGTTACATCCCATTTAATTTGGTTCTCCAAACAAAAACAAGCTACCGCTCTGTGTAAATCGTTGTTGAAGGCAAGGACTCCAGCATCTTCTTTCCTAGTCTTGAATACCTATGAAAGGTATCAAATAACAAAGATTAAAGTGAATTGTGACACTTACTGCTTTCTTTACAATGGAAAGTGGTATAATGACTTAAGTATGCAACTTGACGTGCTACCTCATGTGACTGAGAAATACAAGGAATGTTTTTGCTATGAAGCACCCCTCCTTTATGTTCAATACAGTTTGGGTTTTTTTTTTTTTTTCCCATTCACTAGCATTCCAGGAGGGAGTTGAGCATATTTCTCTTTCTAGGTCCCCTTATTGACCTGTGAAATCTAAGCAGCTTCTAGTACGTAACAGCTATAGAAGAGAAGGCCTGCATCTCGTTTTAAGTCCATATCATGCTTACAAGCAGATCCTCTTTCCACACAGGAGTAACTTTTTTACAGTTACCGTCTCCCAAAGTAAGGAAAGTCAACTCTACTGGTCTTTTTTTTTATGTATTTATCACAGTTCCTTTTATCCAGCAGGACCTTAAATCACTTTTCTTGTATAGTAAATCTACTTTAAATAATTTCTAAAAACCAGGAAGTGTATCATGTTGCCCTTTTCTGTCATTATAATAAATAAAAGCAGAGTAAATTAATGTTTTGGTTTTTCTTATTTGTAAAATAATATGGCAGGAAGTTTCATACAATATCCTTAGCACTGCACCTCTTTTGCACAAATGACTGAGAAAGAGGAGTAGTTTACATTTGTTTGTATTCCTTTCATGTGTCTCTTCTTGTTCCTAATGGTCAACAAGTATAGTTTTTTTCTTGTAAATTGTGAATTTGGTTTAGTAACACAGACTTCAAAGAATCTCAGACTAAAGCTTTGAGGTGAGCCTGCCTGTTTTTCCTGCCATTGTTTGCATTAAAAAAGGAGAGAGTGTTGCATATCTAAATTAAGTTTTATTAAACTAGACAAAGATAACCTGAAAAAAAACCCACCTCACTGTTAGATGTTTAACAGTGACTTTACAAACAAATATTTGCATGCAACATACTACTTTGCAGAGCAAGTACTTTCCTTTGAGCTTTCTACCGGCAAATTGACTTTTACTGGTTCTCTGTTTTGCAACAAACTCTTGATAAGTCTCTTTCTTTCCATTACTTATGTAACTTGGCAATGACTGCTTCCTGCCAGCATTAATAGTATCGCTTTTTTCACTTACATTGCAAGTTGTCTATGTTTTGGATATCTAGCTCTTGAATGTTTTTGGATATCTCTATTGCCTTTCTTTGAACTCCAGACAGTGCTCCCAAATGGACATAATCACATGCAGCAAAACAAACAGCTTACCCTCTTTTGATTAGTAGAAACTTTTAAAATTAAATATAATATATATACAGTACGATGCAAATTGCAAATAAATAAATAAATAAGGCATCATTATTTCAGTAGCTCTCACTTCTTTTTTTCTTATTGCTGCCTGGGCAGAATATTGGAAAGTACTCCTTGTGCCTAGGTTTCTTAAATCTTCAGAACAGGAGATGAGTTTTGGTTTTGCTAGGTGAGAGAAAGTCTTGGACAGCTGCAAAGTTGGGTGGACACTGGTGGCTATTTACAAAGCCTGGCTGAAGCAGACTAGAGCAGAGGACTTGAAGGAGGGTAAGGAAGCGGCTTATGTGAGTTCTCAGCTGAGGTACTGATGTTCTGAGGTAGAGAGATGGTGATTATTGGGTAAATGAGCTTCAAGTCTGGGAAAGACTGTTGCTGTGTGTTTGTCTGCTACCATCTACTGCTTAGATGGTAGCAGACAAATGGGCTTCTTGAAAGCTTGTGACACACAAGACCAGCCAAAAAATGAGACAAAACACAGAAATAATTATTGTAGGAGGATCAGTGGTTGAGAAGCAGCATAAGAATAATGAATATGAAGTGAGACTGAAATGGATGAGAAACTAAACAATGCATTCAGAGATGATAGCCTATTAGTTCAGATTTCTGATGCAAGATAATACAGAAAGGCAATAAGAATATTATAGCAGGAAAAGAGGAAAATGGAAACTGAATGTTATTTATTATATTAAAAGAAGCATAGCATTAATTAACAAACAGGTGTAAGTCTTGAACATTCTCTATATTAGAATAGAATCATAGAATAGTTTGGGTTGGAAGGGACCTTTAAAGGTCATCTAGTCAAACCTCCCTGCAAGGAGCAGGGACATCTCCAACCAGATTACCTCTGTTACAACTGACTCTCCTAATGAATAGCAACCTAACCCACTACAAACTTCTCCAAATGTGTGTAAACCCATGATATGGCATAAAACTGTGTGGATAGTAAAGGGAATAATAAAATGGATCATAGAAGCAAGGAATTTTCACGTTTGCATAGTGTAATATTTAGATTTCTCTAACCTGGTATTTGCTCTGACAGCTTGAAAGGTGAAAAGTACAGTATTGCATTTTCTGTAATTTCCTGCAAGATAAATCTGAATATCTCTGTTTAAATTATAACTGTAATTTGTTAAGAAAAGCATCATTCAAATCTAAAATTACTGTTATTTCATAAGGTATTTCATAAGACATAAGTAAAGTCAAATAATTTAACAAAGTCATAGTCCCCTGAGAAGCTTCAATACTGAGCAGCAGAAAATCTATTTTATAGTAGAGTTTAATAATGATTTTCTAGGCCATTGATTTGAGTAAATGTCCTGGTTCTGGCTAGGAGAGAGTTAATATTCACCTGAGCTGGGTGGAGAACTGGAGCTGGTAGCCCCTATGGCTGGGGTTAACTAATTAATTAACTAATTAGCTAACAGCTGGGGTTAATTTACCCAAATTAGCCAAAGGGCTATTCCATCCCATCTGACATCATGCTCGGTATATAAGTGAGGAGGGTGCTGAGGGGAGCCTCCTGCTACTTGGAAGAAAACTCGGTGTGGAGATTTGTTGTAAGCCATTATACTGTATTTGTTTTCCATCACTGTTTTGTTTTCTTTTGTTATTGCTGTGAAATTTACTTTTTGTTCAATTTTAACCCATGTGCTTTTTTTGTTTGTTTGTTTGCCAGTTCTTTGTTCTGTCCCACTGGAGGGTGGGGGGAGTGAGAGAAAGACTGTGTAGTCTAGTCCTGATTGGGGCTGAACTACAACAGTAAAGAAAGACCTTAAATTTTCCTTTAGTTTCATGTAATGGCTTTTGATATAACGTAGAAGCAAATAAGGTACTCTACAAGTTGATTAACTTTTTTTTTTCATTACTTTGTGAATCACAGTGATTATGGTATGAAATAATGAGTTGATTCTGTGTTTTACAGAGGATGCTATACTGTATTTATTACTGTAACATGCATTTATCATCCAGTGTTTCATTAAACTTGTGGAAGACATTTGCTATGGGCTGCTTGATTCCCCTTTTTTTTTATTTCAAGAAAAAGTGTGTAGCAGGAGGCGTATTTTGTTATTCGTATTGTAGCTGTGCTACTGTTTAATGCACATGTTGTTTTATACTAATATGGGAGAAAATAGGGTCAGAGGAAAGTGCCTGTAATGCTGCCGAGTTTTGTAATGGTCTTAGCTGGTGGGGAGAATTATTTTTTTGCAAATTTCTGTTGTGAGCTTTGTGAATAACACATGCAACCTCCATGTGGAAAGACAGCAAACTCTTGCTATCAGTCTTCCCTCCAGAACTTCAGAAGAGTTTGAGGAGACATTATCTCCTCAAGAATCAAACCTGTGAAATCATTTGGTGGTATTGACATTTTTTTTTTGTACTGGGATGGACAAAAAGCCTTATTTAGCCCATATTCTCTTTTTGCCAGTGACTAGTTAAGTACATGAATTGACCAAGCCTATGCTGAGTCCTCTAGAACATCGTGCTTACTTCCAACAGTCTGCTGCCTGTGAATCAGAGACTGTATTTGCAGATTTTCCACCATTAATTTGTCTATTTAGCTTTTGAACTCTTTTATAACTTTTCTTTTATACCATTATCTTCCACAAGTTTGTATAGTAATGTGGTTCTACACTTCAACTGTATGTTGGGTGAAAATTATGTGGGTTTTTTTTAACTGTTGCTTGATAATTCACTGCTCTTTTTTTTTTCATTCCTACATTGTGAGAAAATAAGTACCTATTCCTTTTGTATGCCATTCATGAATTTATAGTAACTTATCTTATCTGCCGTCAGGCATCTGCCTTCAAATAGGAGAGTTGTTACCAATTCAATTCTCCTTGTAAAGAAGCTATTTCAATTCTTAGGTCATCCTTGTTACCTATATACTTTTTATATTTCTATTATAGCTTTTCTGAGATGGGGAGATCAGGAACCCCACAGAGCATTCATCATAGGTACTCATCACAAGTTTACATCATGTTGCCATACTAGGGTTTGTGTTTTGATTTCTGTTTTTAGCATTCTGTTTGACTTGCTGATGTCTCTTAAGCAACATTTTTTTTTCTTAAGGCTGTCTCTGCTGCCTCTTTCCTTAGCATTAAATAGCTACTATACATACCAGATATATTTAGTCAGTTTTCATTGTTTATTTGTTAATTTTTCAGTTTTTCTTTCCTTTTGTTTCATTATGCATTTACTGACACAGACTTTCATCAGTTATATTACTCCCCAGTCAGCTATTATCATAGGCAATTCTTTTTGGTCACCTTTTCCTTTGTGGAACATGCAGAACTGCTTTCATTGTTTGCTTTCAATCTTGTAACTGGTTAGTAATCAATGAGAAGCCATTTTTAGTATCCACGGCATAGTTTCATTAAAAGCCACTTGAGCAAAACCTTCTAGAAATTCAGTTATACTGTACCATTCTCTTATAATCAGTTTTCTAATGTCTTTTTCATCCTGAATGTGATCTAGATATTCAGCTTCTGATAGATTTGCGTATTTTGTCACCTTAGCAAATTGTTGCTAAAAATCTTTTTTTGACATGTCTATTGTAGCTTTCTTTTAAGTTGTCAGAGCTTATGCTATGTTATATCTCATGTAATCATAATTAAGTGATAAAAATTTCTAATTTATGAAGGATGCCTTTTGACTTCTAATACACTTTTTTTTTAACCAAACTGCTGAAATAATGCTGGTATACTTATCCTTCAAAGACTGTATTGATATTTTGATATTCATTTACTGTCAGCTTCTAAATACGTGCATTTGAACCATCTCTATACTGCCCTGTGTTTTTTTCCTTTTAACTACTTGTTTTAAATATTTTTAATTATTTTTTTATATTTCTTTTAAATAAATAAAGTATTCATGTAGTGCATTTATTTAACTTCTTAATTTCTTAGATTATATTGAATTTGAGTACATTATCTTCAAGTGTAGCATCCTTTACCAGACCATACGCAGTACTGAAGACTAATCTCTTTAAATTATTGCATGTTTTAACTGAGGAATTGCTTAGACCAAGTAAAACTGTTAGACATAAAAATAATTTCTGTGACTAGTGAAACTAGCCAAATTTAACACATCTACTGGCATTATGTAAAACTGAAGTTAGTCCTTCAAAGAGCAAATCACTCAGGAAACCATAGAAGCTGAGGCCTGTGTTAAAATATTTCTTCAGAGGGTCGTATATTAAGCAGTATTTATCCCAGTGTTTTACAAGACCCTCTGCTGTAGCTATTGTCTGTAACAGAACTATTTGGCCTTTACATAGCCTTACATCTTCAGAACATTACACAAATACTAATAATCTTTTAAGTCCCTCTGAAGTAAACGTATGTATTATTAAACATACATAATTTTTAATACAGTTCTTAATTTCATTATTACAAGATATTAATAAAGTAAACCAGTATCTGACAATTGGATAAGCTTGTTTCTTGTGCATCTAGAGATTAAAATGTTAAACAAGATCTGAAATAATTGTTAGATGACAAAATTATTTCTTTACTTCTTTCAAAATCAAAAGGAAGAGTATTCAATGTGCTTTCCTGAAAATTTGTGAGCGTGTTTCATTGAGAACAGATTGGTTTTTTTACTGAATTTATCCAAAGGAAAAGAACATATCACCAGGTCAAATGGAAAATAAATTAAAAAAAAAAAAAATGTCATGGAAATCTCTGCTATCACTGGTATGTGTTGCTAGTATCCCAGTGTTTATACAGGTGCAACTGATCAGTACAGTTAAGAACTAACTGAATAGGTACAGGATAATATTTTTAAAACTTGTTTTTTTGCTTCTGGTTATTAAAACTTTAATTATACCCCTCTACTTCACTTTTCCTCAACTAATTGTCATCAGTTCTTGCCAGAACTTCAGCAATTGTCTGGCCATAAAATGTTTTCTAGAGTGCTGGATCTGCAAATGTGAAGCTGGGAATAGGGAGCTAAGTATTTATGCTGGTGGATGAGAAGCTTAACATGAGCAGGCAATGCGCCCTTGCGGCCCAGAAGGCCAACCGCATCCTGGACTGCATCAAGAGGAGCGTGGCCACCAGGTCGAGGGAGGTGATTCTGCCCTTCTACTCTGCCCTGGTGAGACCCCACCTGGAGTACTGTGTCCAGTTCTGGAGCCACTAACATCAGAAGGACATGGAGCTGTTGGAGAAGGTCCAGAGGAGGGCCACAAAGATGATCAGAGGGCTGGAGCACCTCTCTTATGAGGACAGGCTGAGTGAATTGGTGCTGGTCAGCCTGGAGAAGAGGAGGCTCCGGGGAGACCTGATAGCAGTCTTCCAGTACCTCAAGGGGGCCTACAAGAAAGATGGGGAAAGGCTGTTTAGTAGGGCCTGTTGTGATAGGACTAGGGGTAATGGTTTTAAAACAGAGGGAGGTAGATTCAGATTGGAAATTAGGAAAAAAAATTTACAATGAGGGTTGTAGAGCACTGGGACAGGTTGCCCAGAGAGGTGGTGGATGCCCCATTCCTGGAAACATTCAAGGCCAGGTTGGATGAGGCTCTGAGCAACCTGATCTAGTTGGAGATGTCCCTGCTCCTTGCGGGGGGGTTGGACTAAGATGACCTTTGAGGTCCCTTCCAACCCTAACCATTCTATGATTCTATTTGGTAGATGCTGATCAGGGAGATCAACTCCTCTATACCTTGCAATCACAGTGAAGGAAAGAAGCTTCTTATGGCATTTATCCTAGGGATCTAGCTGTGTTTGGAAACTGGTCTGGATGACTAAACAGGCATTTATGTAAAAAGATTTTTGCCCACTAGAGAAATAATTCAAGGAAAAAAAACCCTAGCTTTGAAGGTTTTCAAAGTGTATGTCTAAATATCACTGCTGCAAAGAAAACGGAAGCTTTATTTAATCAATAGAATAATATCCAGCATGATTTGTAAGAACTACTTGGGTGTGTATGGGTGCACTAAGGCAGGCATATAAAGAGTCTTCAGCAGTCATTGCTTTCTCCACCCACAAATAAACATATTTAAGTAAGCTCTGAATCCTTCTGTCCTTCATAAAAAAACTGCAGGTTCTCTGAAGACTGATATAAGCCAAGCAACTCATATTACCAGTTGCACCCAGAACTAAGTTAAATAGGGCAAATAAAAATAATTTTAAAAACAATTAAATGATACAGAAAAGATTAGCATGGCTCCTGCTTAAAGAAGTTCCTAGGATAAAGACTTGCTCTGCAGACTTCCAGACAGGCCTGGAAAAATTTGTTCTCAAATCTATTGTTGGTCTGGCTCGACTAGGAGAGTCATGTTGTCTCCCTTTAAAAGATAACTTAGTCTAATTTGTATTCTAATGAAATCTGAGCATTAAAGATTCATAGGGCCTTTGCTGTGCTTACTTTCAGAAAGAGCTGCTGGTGGCTCAACCTATACATTTGATCTATACATAAAACAAAATCCTTTAGGGTGGAAGCTACAGCTTCTCTGTGTGATTATGTTTATTAATCCTCCCTAAGCAGCAACAGCACATTGAAACATTAGACATTTCACTGTATGAGACATCATTTCCATCCCTGGCTCAGGTAATGGAGTTTCTTGATGGCCTTAATGTTCTTGGGTGCAGTATGCTGTCAGTAAGCAGAGAAGTCTCTGAAGTAACTTAGCCTGGAACAAAATCAGCAGTTTCATCATCCAGATGAAGTTATTTAAATAATGATGCTTTCACTGTGAGAAACCAGATTAGTAGAGAAAACAGCAAGACGGATACCTTTTGTTTCTTGTCCATTAAGTCAAAGCTTTCATGCATAAGGCCATTAGTCTATTCCTACATTTCACTCTGTTATTATAGATATACTATAAGTTATATTGATTCACTCATTTAATGACCAGACTTGCATTATCAGTACACATACAGGCATCAGCAAATTCACTTTTATCATATGCTTGCTTCTGCAGTTTGTAATAAATATTATAAAATAATATTGGTTTGAAATCTCTATATACAACCAATTTAGAACCATGCATGAAATAGATTTTTTTTTTTGTGAAGTGCATTAGTATTTTTTTGCTATATGCATAGAGTTTATTATTGCTGTGATTAGTATTAAGAAACTGGTGCCTGCAAGATGGCAGATGTCATCAGGACTAAGGCCTCCACAATACTTTTTTTAGCAAAATACAGGTCTCTTGTGTCCGTTATATATGTTTTTCAAGCACTATAAATCAGCATGTGTTTTAGCACAAAATGTAAATGAAATTATCCACATATCCTTGGAAAATAATTGCTCATGCTTTGCAATAGACATGCACTTATTGCAAATTATGCTTCATTAACAATTATGGAAGACTACATGTTAAAAGCAATACCATTCCTTAAAGCTTCTAAAGGGTAACGTGTCAGTTGCTAATGCACTTGCTATAATTTATCTAAACGTTTAGAGAGGACAAAACAGCAGATTTAATACAGATTACTCTTGCAAGGGAGAACAATAAAGTGAGCAAAGACGCATTCCAAGAGATTTGATTGGAAAGATATTCCAAATATTTAATCTCTGCTGGTAGTATTTTTTTTTAACTGAACTAATTATTCCAGAACAGAGAAAACTGAATCATTGCGCTCAAGGATAACATAAAAATAGATGTTTCACTACACTTGTTGCAAATTTAGTAGTGAAGTTTAGTGAAAAATTGCAAAAGCCCTGTTTAACGTCATTGATACAAGTTAAAGGATTAACTGGTTTCACTTGATGCAAAGTTGGAATACTATGATTTAACAAGCATTAAGAAAAATGGTAAAGCAAAAAGACTACTGTTTATCACTTTAAGATAAAAAATTACTCAAAATAATATGATTTAAATGAAATCTTAATGTCTGATTGGGTAATCCTTGCTTCCTGGATTTGCATTTTGATGGTTAAGTGACACCTGCTTCTTGGTGGGTGTCGACATTCTTATTCCTGCAAAACCCAGTACAATCATAGATTCATAGAATAGTTGGGGCTGGAAAGGACCTTTAAAGGTAATCGAGTCCAACCCCCCTGCAAGGAGCAGGGACATCTCCAACCAGATCAGGTTGCTCAGAGCCTCATCCAACCTGGCCTTGAATGTTTCCAGGGATGGGGCATCCACCTCGCTGGGCAACTTGTGACAGTGTTCCACCACCCTTGTTGTAAAAAATTTTTTTTCCTGATGTCCAGTCTGAATCTACCTCCTTCTATTTTAAAACTATTACTGCTTGTCCTATCACAACAGACCCTGCTGAAGAGTTTCTCCCCATCTTTCTAATAAGCCCCCTTTAGGAAGGCTGCTGTAAGGTCTCCCCAGAGCCTTCTCTTCTCCAGGTTGAACAGTCCCAATTCTCTCAGCCTGTCAAGTTGAAAGTTAGTTGTTTCTTACTAATTCTGCTCACTTTTAATCTAAAGAGAAATCCTAGCTTTAAACAAACACGTTTGAAAATTTTGGATTTCAAGTCTGATGCAGAAGTTTTCAACCACAAATATAGAAGCTATTTGTAAAGGGATAATAGGGAATCTGACTCATAAGGTATTAAGGTGATGTGAGTATGACTGCAGACTATATTTGCAGTGAAGCTAGAAAGGGAATCAAAAGTCTTCTATTCCTTGATCAGTGTCCTTTTAATTGGACCATAGCCTTTTATCCTTGCTCTTTCCACATGGTAAATTACTTAGGTGCATTAGGAGTTCCTTGTATTATGCTCTTTGTGATGCTCCTTGAGCCTTTGTGAGGGTGGAATTTGTTGGCACTTTCAAAGCCCATATATTTTGTCTGGTGTGATAGTAGTGAAAGCAGAGAAGCATTGATTTATTTCCGTCTCCACCAATAAAGGAGAAAGAGGTATGCTATGTAATTTTAATGGAGCACTGACAGAAGTCATAGCCAATATCACAACCCCCTCACCTTTTTTACCTGCCAGCAAACTCAGAATTTAGGAAACCTTACTTGCATTAATGGATTTGAAAGCTTAAACTGTAACTAGAAATCCTGACTACTGATGTATATTCAGACTTTCTGAAGGTATTGTCCTGGAAGGATTCAGACTTATAAGTTCTGACTTGCCTCTTAGGCTTATGACACAAATATTATGTACTAAAGATAAAGCCCTGTCATTATTTCACACATGAAAAAGAGAAAAATAAGAAGCTGAAAAATTTGATGAAGGAGGAAGCTAGGGCAGGGATGTTTATAACATGAGAAAGCCCAGTTCACTGTGAAGTTTACATACGTTATATCAATTTATAACTAGAATATTATATATTCTGGAACACATACATTCCAGAATTCTCTAAGTACACAGTGCCAGTTCTTTAGTGTTTTATGGCATTGCTTGCTATATCTGCTACTCTTCTGAGGATGAGGAGAGCTGAAAGATATCTGGGACCTTGAGACTGATTCACAAAGTGTCATATCCTCTATATGCCCACAATGAAAATATTTCCCTGTCTGATGCAAAATACTGAAATTTGAAAGCCACAATGTGTCGAAAGAATAGGTGAAATCAGTGGTTCCTGTTTGTTTCCTAATATGGTTACAAAGGCTCCTCAGAAATTGAATAACAGCTGTATTTTACCTTGATTTGAGCATTGGGAGTGTGCCTGCTGACCCACACTGGACAGAGGTCTGAGCTGGGAGACCATTATAATCAGATGTATTTCTTTCTACAGACTTCTGCTTTCCCATCTGGGTTTATGACGGACGCAAAGAGGATGGGCCTCAGGGACTGGGTCTCTTTTGGGAGGCAGGCTGTGGAAACCATCCCTTTCACTGACCAGGAGAGAGAGGTGCCACTGCACCTGTGCTTTGACCTCAGTGGAGAAGTGGGAAATAACAGCACTTTTTCACCAAACCTTGTGCTTGCTGCCTCTTGGGAGAAGAAGAAATGAGAGTCAGCTCTGCAGCTGAGGTGGCAGTATCAACTGGGAAGCAATGCTGTTGCTTCTTACTGTAGTCTGACCCCAGCTGACACAAGTGATTCTCCATTCTCCTGGTTTTAGGAAACAGTAGCTGACAGCTGCAAAATAGCTTTCTAAGCTTGCTTTTCAATGCTGTCTACCTCACTTATCAGGTTTGGATGGTGGGCTGATATGTGTGAGATGCAGGATCCCACAGAGTATTCAGACCTGTTTAACAGCATGAAGACTAAGCAAGTTAGGTACAAACCTAGGGTCAAATCGAGTTTAAATACATGGCATAGACGTAACCTATTATGCTAGCCATTTGCTTATCACTTAGATGTGACTTACTGTCAATATTAAGAGCACAGGGGCTTCAGCAGACTGGGTACAATTCAGCCTGTATCACTTCATCTAAAGGTGAAGACAGCATAAACGCAGCCAAAGGGCAGGAGACCTCCATCTGGGAAAAGAAACTTGATGGGGAGAGCAGGAGAGTGGGTGAGGAAATAATTCAGATTTCCTTAGACGCATAAAATGACCTTGCGTTCCTAATTTAGAGTGGAGAATGTCCACTTGCCCCAATACTCAGTGCTTTCCAGTATAGATATGTATATGGTTGGGATGAAATAGACTGGGAAATTCTTGGTCATAGGATAGAGGGAAAACCAAGTTCAATGCTGTATATATGCTGACTATATAACATATTTTTTCCTGAAGTAATTTCTGGTATGAAGGTTTTATTTTTGCACAGTATGTTCTGCACAAAGATTCATTCAAATCTCACCAGCAAAAGTTACTTTTAGGCAACAGGTTTTTTTTTTCCACATTCTCTGAATTTTCAAGAAATAGTTGTCACTACAGTAGAAATCTTGTCTGCAATATTTTAAATGAACGCAGCGTGACATCTGACAGCATATATTTTCCTAAGAACTGAGGAAGTGATAGATACATCCAAACTATCAGTTGAATTCTTTTGGACTCCCTCTACTTATTCTGCCTACCTGTATAAGTATTTCTCCTGCATTACCAGTCTCCCTTCTGTGCCTACACCTAAAAAAAAATCAGCAAAAATTCTGGATAGCACAGTGTTTACAATGGTAACAAAAAAAAAGCCAAAATAGTCTTAAGGAACAAGAATAATTTCTGAAATAAAATAAAACAAGGCATATGCGTCTTCTTTGACATTCTTTGAACAGTATAACTAAAAAATAAATTAAATCTCAGGAGGTGAACTTAAGAAAAAATTTGCAGGTGCTATGTAGGATGGGGTAGAATTTAGCACTACTTATTTTTATTTCAATGAAATATTACTTCAATACTTTAACTCCTCTTATTAAAATTCACAAAGTTTATTTAAAATACACCATACCTTTCCCTATGGGAGCTTCTCAAAGCCTCTAAGGGTCATAAGAATTTTCTTTCTCTCTCTTCATTCTAGTACCACAGTGAATTCCCTGAGGAAGTAAGAATGAAGACTTGGTTTATAAAGCTGGGCAGCAGATAAGGTTTATTTTTGAAGACTGTCTTTTTTTTTCCTCTTTAATCTAATGGAGACAGTGAAATTTTAAATGTCTTTTATTATTTTTTCATAATAAATACTCTGATTCTTTCCATATAATTTCAGATTTTATGGAATCCTATTTTCTTTTTATTTTTTTTTTAATTTTTGCACACCCTCATTTTGTGTACACCCTTATTTGCCTTCAAAGCTGTTTGAAATTTAATGGAATTCTGTATATTAGAGGATAAAATTCATTGGACAGAATTAGCAAAAGCGTCTTTTAATTTCCATCAAGATAAAAAAAAAAAAAGAGCTTCAGTTACCAGAAGCAGGTAGTGACAGAGGAAGAACATCTGCTTGCTGTTTACTTTAATTAACACAGTTGGAACAGCCAATGGATAATTTAAGAATAATTAGTTTTGAAAGTGGTTTAATCACTATTTTGATTACCAATAATTGAATACAGAGATTCCAAAAGGGAAACTGGAAATTAAGTTTCCATTGAATATCTTTCATTTTAGCTCCTCAACTACGAAAACTATTTATTCACAAATTACTACTGGTGATTATGTTATCTGGTAAAATGATATTCTATATATCAAAGTTTAAACTGCTGCACTTAAACTCTTATTTGTAATTCTTCTAACTTTATTTTTTCATGAAAAATATGGTTAATTCAAATGAATTTCTAAAAAAAAAGTAGCTACCTAATAGTGAATCTTTTTACACTTAAAAAAAAAAAATCTGATTTTTACAGGGAAATAAAGTTTGGTTATAACCTATCCTATCATAAAAAGCCACAGGTACAGCATACACCAAAGCAGAGAAGTGAAGGCCAAATTCAAGACTAAAAAGTTTCATATTTCTTATATACTATCAATTTCACTGTGAATAACACAAATTTCTATGAAGAAGAGAATTGGGCTGCACTAATTTTTCTTTGAGCTTTTCTGTGTTGTGGACCACTTCCTCTCACTATTTGCAGAATTACATGGGAGGGGAGAGCCATAGGGGATTTGGAGCCACTGGGGAGGAGTAGGGTCTCTGAGGTCCCTCAAGACATCTCAGAGATGTTTTCAACATCTGGGAGCCTTCATGATATCTATGTGTTTTGGAGGCAAAGTTCTTTGCAGATGAGAGACAGAATGCTTCCTGGGGGGACCGAACATCTAAATTACTCAGCCAGGTGTATGATTTGCCACAGAGGCCTCACTGGGTCCTGAATTACACAGAAAGAAGCTTGAGTTTGCAATCTTGTCTTCTTTATGCAGTTAGCACCAAGTGTCCAAAAGAGATGCAAAACAATGTTCTCATTAACAATATTTTAGATCACTTTTTTTTTTCTAAATGTACTCAGTGATGTAAACAGTGAAACATAGAAATGACAGTATTATAAAACATAAGTTTTACAGATTTGGTTCTTTTCAGCAGCGAAAGTCAAGCCTGACTGGTCAGCCTCAGGTTTTCTGATTTAGCCAAATTCCATTATAATCACTAAAGCTATTGGATAACAGACAGCTTATCACAGAGGACAGTTAGCCTTATTTGCCTTTTTTTGGTTTCTAATGGTGGAAAACATCATTAGCCTGAAGCTATGTTACTTGTTAAAAGAGAGACTTTCTTACCATGAGCTGATTAAAAAAAAAAAAAAAAAAGAAAATATGTATGTAATCATATTGCCTTTATAGATTGTTCAATTTTGTGTTCTCAGAAAGTAATTTAGAGCTATAATAACTTTGAAGCTGCTATTCCTGATATTCTATAAATGGGGTATCAGAACATGCATATGGACCATATTTCTTGTTATTGGAATTACCTGAAGGGCTTGGTAAATGAGAGGAAAAGGGATAGGAGATTATTCTTCCAGATTTGAAAAGCTATATGATGATGAGGTTTTTTTTTTTTTCCCAAGTACATGTCAAATGTGATTCAATTAATGTTACTGCTATATCCTTTCTTGTCTCTTTGAATATGATGTTTACTTTCTACATTCTGCATCTTGAAAGTTATATGTAGTATACCAGGAGATTGACCTTTCTGTTATAATTCTCTCATGTTCATAATCAGCTTGTATTCTTTATTGTTTAAATTGTAGTGTATAGAATAAAAATTATTTATTTAAGTTTTGTCTTAGGTTTAAATGTCTAAGGCTTTTTTTGTTGTTCTTTAAGTGTATGAAGATTAGTAACTAGGAATGGGTGTCGTAGGTCAGCCCGGATCGGGACCAGACCACGCAGTCTCTCTCTCACTCCCCCCTGAGAGAATAGGAGGAGATGATATAAGGAAAAATGGCTCGAGGTTTGATATAAGGATGGGGAGATATCCTTAAAATTACTGTCACGGGCAAAACAGACTCGACTTGGGGAAAAGTATTCATTTATTTCTAAAACTAGCAGGAGAATGAGACAGGGAAAAAGATAACCTCCCCCACCCGTCCCTCTTCCCGGGCTTAACATTATCTCTACTACCTTCCCCTCCCGAGCAGCACAGGGGGGAAGAGGGAATGGGGGTCGTGGTCAGTTCATCATGCGTTGTTTTACGCTGCTACTTTGTTGTCGGGGGAAGAACTCCTCGCATTCCTCCCCTGCTCCAGTGTGGGGTCCCTCCCACGGGCCACGGTTCTTCGTGAAACTGCTCTGGCGTGGGTCATCTCTTCCATGGGGTGCAGTCCCTCCAGAACAGCTGCCCCAGCAGGCCCTCCACAGGCCACAGCCTCCTTCAGGCCTCCACCTGCTCTGGTGTGAGCTCCTCCACAGGCTGCAGGTGAATCTCTGCCCCTCTGTGGACCTCCTTGGGCTGCAGGTGAATCTCTGCCCCTCTGTGGACCTCCTTGGGCTGCAGGTGGATCTCTGCCCCTCTGTGGACCTCCATGGGCTGCAGGGGGGACAACCTGCTCCACCATGGTTATCACCACAGGCTGCAGGGGAATCTTGGCCAGGAGCCGCATTACTCCTCCCCCTCCTTCTGAACTGACCTTGGCATCTGCAGCCCTTCCTCACAACAGGCTGGCAGATGCCTCTCAGGATCCTTTTTACATCTTATTCACTTCTCATCTCCTCTCCACTTCTTGCAGCCAGGCCGGGCCAAGTTGGGCCCAGTCGGCCGCCTGGCGGGAGGCCAGAGGGTGAGGCCTGCAAGGCCCACAAGGCTTGCGCCTCCCCCTCTCTGCCCCCCGCTCAGCTGCGTTTCACATCTTCTCTCCCTCTTTTTTTTTGTTCCTGCTTTCCCCTTCTTAAATATGTTATCACAGAGGCGTTATCACGGGAGATTCTGCTACCAATTGGCTTGGCCTTGGCCAGCAGCGGGTCTGCCCTAGTCCTGGCCGAGTCCACTAAACAAAGGGGAGCAACTTCTAGAAGTTTCCTACATAAGCTACCAGCTTAGCCCCCCCCTTACTAAACAAAACCAGAACAATGGGAAAATTAGCAGTTTGTAAAGTATCATACGCATGTGCCAGCTGCCATAAATGTGAGTTACCACTTCTGTATCACAAACATTTGGTTTGCTTTTGAAAAAAACAGCATGTTTTCTGTGCTGCATAAGTTGTTGTCTTGAACTTAATTTTATACTTAACTCCTCTTATTAGAATAATGGCTATCCAGTGTTGCTGAAAGCATTGTATTGACTGACTTGATGTTGAATAATATTCTAGTGACTGACAGTAAGAATGTTTGTTACCCAGGCTGGAAGTCATTATGTTAGCTTCTTTCTATATTTGAACCCTGTAGGGAAGCTATTAAATATCCTGAGTCAAAATAAACTCAAGATTTCCTTGGTTGTGGAGTACTAACTTGTATTCAATTAGAAAACAAGTCTGTTGGATTTGTATTTAACTGTTCTACTCTGCTCTTTTATTCTTGCTGGAAGAGCTGTCCTTTTGTAACAATAAATATATATTATATAAGAGAATAAACCATAGATTAAACAAGTAGCCCACAGTTTTTTATGCCAGTATACTTGCTTTGTCATTCTGTCTCACTTGCTTTCCTTTTAGCACACTCCCTTTATTAATCCAATAATTTGACTCCAGTCACTCTCACGCACCCTGCCAGTTCTGTGGCTGCTCCAGCTAAACAGTCCCCAATATCTGTTGTCAAGGGGTAAAGTTAAGCTTCCTAATCCTCCTCTTTCTCCACCCCATGTTTCATTATCTTTGCATTTAACAAATTTAGAGTTCAAGTTTGCATACATACTTCCACCTTCAGAAACAGGGAACAACATTAATTTACAAGAAAAAAGTCTGTAGAGATTTAGTTTTGTTTATTGTCACCAATCTAGATAACCTATCATGTAAGAAACTCTTGTGAAAGAATATCTGATGCCTAAAATTCTGTAATTTAACTTTTTCATGCTATCTTTCACAGTCCAAACACTCCTTGAAGTAAAACCTCCCTTCTGAATTTATTAAACCTCTTCATGCTACACTCAAGTTACCCTTTTCATTCTTCCAGATGTCTGTTTCTTCTCTCTCTGTATCCACTCTTTTGTGTCTTTTAGCTTGACTAGTTTTTTTAAGTTTTAAAGCTGGAGGTAATGGACCTTTAAAAGCCATTGCCTTTCAAGCAACAAAAATAATAAACATCCTTGTAATTGCTAAGCTGTCATTACCAACAAGGAAGCATATGGATGAATAGGATAAAATGAATGCATTCAACAGGATAAAGTTTTTTTTTTTCTTATTATCCATGTTTTGTGAGTAAAATATAGAAAAAAAAGCATAAGATAAAACAGTCCTAGCATCCTGGGATTATTGTGCAGTCTAAACATTTGGTTAGATAGAAAATTCTAGATTTCTTTGCCAGCTGTTAAAAAAAAAAAAGTATTACACACAGTATATAATTTGGGTAGGCAAGACACCAGGATTCTTAAACACATCCATACCTCCTGTCATATTCTACTGCCTTATTAAGATTTATATTATGTAAGGGCTATCATACCTGGTCTCTCTACAAAACCCGTGATCAAGTTTCAGGGATACCACTGTTATTCATCAAAATATCAAAATTTATTTATGAGTCCCAAGTCTTCTGTTTGAAATCCATGTAATATATTTTTGTGAAGTTAATCTCAGTATTTAAATCTCAGAACAGGAGTGTTGCTAACTAAATCAGTTTTTTGGTTGAGAACTTCAGAAAATTTAATGTTCTCTGGAAGAAGGTCTGGGAATAGAGTATTTAAATAATTCATATTAAAGAAATCTCGATTGTTCAATGAAATAACATATAATGAATTCTGATAGACATTCTGCATATGTGATTGCATAATGTCACTGGCATCAAATAAGCATGTCTTGCTCCTGTGGCTGTTACAGCAAATTTATTAGCTTCAACCCTCCATTAAGACAAAGTGGAAAAGTAATTTAAGCCTGTGACACAAAAGTAGAAGCTACCATAGGAGGACCTTAGGAAAGCTTGAGAAGAGACATTTCCAGAAGATGAGATGTTGATTAATGACAGTTGTGTTAACCTTTTGCCAGCAACACAAACCAAGACCATGGAAACAGTTATGAATATGATAGAATTCAGAAAGGTGAAAAAAACAAATTACTTAGAGCTCATAGAGCTGGTATCTTCCTTGTTTATGGACAACCCTATAATCACTTGAATGCCTATAATAAATTTTAAATTAATTTATAAAATTATGTCCAAAAATTAAAGTCTTACTCATCTCTGTACAGTTGCTATATGAAAAATATAGGTGCCTCAATTCAGGCTTGAAGCTCTAGCTTAATTTATCTGTTTTGCTTGTGCCTAGAGTTCTGCAGTCCAAAATAGGTGCAAAACAATATTCTCATTGTTTTGTTTTGTTTTTTTTTCAATCTCTTGCATGGATGCCATTAATAATATAAGCTATGAAACATAGAAGTGACAGGTTTATGAAGCAATTCTTTACAGATTCAATTTGTTTTTAGCAGGGATGGAGATGGTGTCAAACCTGACTGATTTGCCCAAATTTCTGCTTGTTACAGAGTACCATCAGCCCATTTTCAGAGGGCTGAGAGTGTTGTTGGTGTTGTCTAAGCACTAGCAGGATCTAATATTTTTTGTAGTACTGTAAGTGCCTGACCAAATCTGTGGAATGTTTTCTAGGACAAGGTACCATTTCCTTCAAGTTCTCACATGTCACTGCTGTATATCTGCTTTCTCTCCCTTTAAAAAAGAAAAAAAAAAAGAAAAAAAAAAGTAAATCTGTAAATTTTTGTTTCCAGTTAATGATTCTGTCAACAAGACATCCATTATTCTAGTAGGAAGGTATGATTCAGTATTGATGTTCATTTACAATGCATTTTTTTTTTTTTTAAGTGGATGATGAAGAGAATGCTTAAGCACTGGATATGTTTAAATCTAAATATTGCTGAATATTACTTTGGATATGAGAATGAGTTCTACACTATCATGGAAAAATGTATGTGCTATATTACAACAGCGATCTTTAAGACTCAGTGCATTGTGAAAAGAAATATAAGTGTTATCACCATGTTAGTGAAGCTATTAATAAATTATAGAGGTATTGTGATCACATTTTACTTGAGTATCAGAAGCTTTGAGTATTAAGAATGTTGAGTTATTGTTTCCATTCTGGAATTAGGAACTCACTTTACTAGCTGGATGCTGAAACAAAAAGGAGTTCTGAGGAAGAACTTTCAGTTCTCTCCAGTAAACCAAAGTGGGCCCTTGTCTCAGCCTGAACACCCCTAAGCATGCAGGCTGCTATGGATCACCACTGAAGTGTCTTTCTGAAGAATGCTGGCGAAAAATAAATCTGAAATCCAGATCTGGATGGATCCTATTCAACTTGCTCTCCATGCTTAGTGTTCTGTGCGCAAGTACTGTGACTTAAGCCTAGCTTGTAAGAAACAGTAAGTGTAAAAACTGGTGTGGAATTTAGGCTATCTGAATTTTATCAAAGATGTCTAACTTGGTGTTCTGTGTTCCTGCCACAGCAGCAGGGATTCTTAGCGGGGTAAAAGAAAAAAGTGCTACAAGACTGACCATCACAATCTTCATCTTCCTTTGTGGACCCAGTGACTCACTTAAGCTTCTACATGTCTTTCAAGGTAGTGAAGACATCCTCCAGAGTGTAACATTAAAAGACTACTGCAAATATGGGACTTACTATTGAGTTCCATAAGGTTTAAATATAACTCCCACAAGTCTCTGTTAGACTGTATAGCCTTTTCTAGTACGAGGTGATTAGCAGTCAAGTTTCCAGCCCCATACTCAGTTAGCTAGCTATGTTAATGTGTCTTCTTGTATGCAGTAGATTCCAAAATACCAACCTGCATTTGAAACTGAGAATTACTCAGAAAGAGAAAATTCCCTCATTAGAAATGACATCAGTAATTAGTGTAAAAATCTGTGTCTAACAAACAGATTACAGAAAATAATTAACTTAGTTATATCACAAGTTTTAACGTACAAACATTAGCTGATAATTTTAACTGCCTGCATTGAGAAACTGAAACTTTAGTAGCTTTTTTGTTAGTCCAGTATGACATAAAGGAGCTTGGGAATTCTGAACTTTCCCATGCAGGTGATGTGCCTGTATATAATAAAAGACAGTCACCCAGTGGAATAGCTGGTCTAAACATAGAACGAGGCACAACCTGGGAACATAATAAGACGACGTGTGGTAAGCACCAGGGTATTCTTACTATTATGTGGCTGAAGTGAAACAGAGGGAACATTTTATTCTGGCTTTACTAATGTTCTTCTTAAGTAATTTTGCAGACCCTAAGTATCCTGTGTGTCCCAGGACAAGATGCACTGAAATGAGTATGGCATTTTCGCAAGGTAAAATGGGAGTAAGCTTTGTTTAATCAAATGGATAGTCTAAACGTGAAAGTAAAATTTCTTATTTCTGCTGCACCTCTTCAGCCTGGTGCAGCACTAAGCTGGACTTGACTTGGGAACTCTGTTCTAAGGTGTGTGTAGATCTTTTGACTTGATTATCACAGCAAATAAAGTAATGAGCAAGCCTTTACTTTTTGTTTGACTGGTATAGATAGACCCTGGCTGCCACTTCTAGGTACCATGATGTAGACACATTAAAAAAAATATCCTAAAAGAGTAATTCAGGGGTTTAAGCATATGCATTATTAATTTGGAAGTTTCTTTTAATGCATAAAAGTAGACAAGACAAGTGTCTGCATTTATACTAGACCTAAACTAGGTGTCTTAAATCAAATATAGAATTTTGTACTAATGTAAACTTTTGGTATTGTAAAAATAAGCAGTAATGACATTTTGGAAGTAGCTGTTGTATTTTTTTTTTTTATATATTTTGCCATATGTAACAATATTACAAACCTGAAGCTTTCTCAGCTGCGAGATATTATATTGTAAAGATCCAGTCCTTATTTTGACTAACACAGGTAACCAGAGCTAGATCGCAAATTTCAAGACCTTTTAATGTGTCCTGCATTTCTTTATCACTTGTATCACTCTGTCTAATTATTTTGTTTGTAGAACTTCAGAAAAATAGACTAAATATTGAAATTAGACTATGATCAGTTAAAAAGCAACAAAATGAAAACTGGAGGGGATGAAAGGGGGGCAGGAGGGGAGACAGTGTACTCAGTTACTTATAGCAAGAACAAAAAGACCCGATCTGTCTGCCCTTGTACTCCCTTTTCTGAATAATTTAAAGCAGTAAAGTATAACAGCCAAAACATTGTATTTACCATCTGAATTAAAGTTGATAAAAATAAAATCTTGGCATAATCAGTATATGTGAACTATTAAGCGGAGAAAGGTCTTTCAAAGTCATTGTGTTTATTAAACTAAAGCACTGCTATATGTTAGTTCTCTGTTTTGTATCAATTAAATTTATTTCATTTGGCATTGTTTTCCAAGGAAAGACATATCAGATATAGCTTAAACTCATAAATGTATCATTTATTGTAATTTAAAAAGATAAATTTTCAAATTTTGACATCATTTGGGAACCTGGTGATTTTAACTGGTATTATTTTGCTTCACCCAATTAACACTTCCAAGAGTTATCTTCTTTTCCTAGGTGAGTGTAAAATAACTTTAAAATCATGTATAGATTCACTACAGAAGTACATCTTATTTCATAGTTGTAGTATGACACTAAAATTCTAATAATTGTATTTTTCTGTAATAGATTACGTCATGTGTTAAATTAAGTGTGAAAAAATGTTGCAGGATGTATAATTAGAATGTAATTGCTTCAGTGCACACCTGTCTAAAAATATATTTGCCTTTAGTGATGTGTGTGGGTGTATCTAGTCTAATAATCTGCTCTTTCCTTGTAAATGGATATCCTGCAGCTTAAACTACAGTACATTTTATATTAACCTTTCCTGAGCTAGAAGGTAATATGGACATGCTTGACAGAAGCCTATTTCTAGTGGTTTAGATGAGGCCCATCACTTTTGTTTAACACTGAAACTAACTGCTGGTTTGCTTTGATATTAAAATTGAAAAGTACATGTGAAACATGGGATAAGGACCTTCTCAGGTAGAAGGGTACAAATGGGTTCTGAAAGATATAAGAACACTTCTGTATGAAAGAGCAAATAAACAAAATGTTTTGAAGTGACGCAGTTCAGAGTGTTTTGAAATGCCAAACATCAGACAAAACAATAAAAGACTGAGTGTTGCTGTAAAGCCCAATAGCAGAATAGATGAGGTAACACTTCATACTTACAATTAAAACTGGAAGAATGTTTCTCTCCAATTAAGTCAGTCCCGTATACCGTTTGTCAGCATTGATTCCAATCAAACTCAGAGGTTCCCACTGTAAAGACTGGTGAGTAATCAATGCACACTGAAGAGAATAAGAACTTGAAAGTAACTTATTGTGGTAAATCTGATATTGAGATGGTGCAGGCGGATTGCCATTAAACCACTTACACCAGTGATAACATGCTGCAGGCAACAAAATTTGTTGCTGTTTTAGCCTGGACTGTAGTGCAAATGGCTTTATGCTTAACTACTTAAATTCCTGGGACAACAAGAAACATGTGCCTGTAAATCCTGATCTGGAGCTTGCTAGTTTGTCCCCTGTAACCAGGTACTACAACTCCCATCTTTATTATTAGTAGCTTAAAAAAGATAAATCAAGTCCTTAAGGATCAAGTAAGCTTAAAGTTATTAAAGATGGAAAAGATGTCAATACAGGGAGTGCCAAAGGTGAATTTAAGGACAACAGCAGCAGAAAGTTCAAATATGTTATTTTGCCTTTTAGGTGCTATAACTAGGTTTTATTCCAGGGCTGAGAAAGGAAAATACAGGTCAAATAAACTTTTGGCAAGCACCATGCATACAAATGTTATTTGCTGATCAACACAATATCTCTTTGAAAGGTGTCTTGTCAGTTTGAAGAGTCTTTGTCATGCTGCCTATATGCAATCTTGTTTAATTAATATATACATATTTTTTTTCAGTTGCTTCACTAACACCTTATTAATCTTGTGCCTGATTTTGCATGTTCCTACAATGTGTACCTACCAGGTTAGGAGCTGTTTCCTCTTGAATTTGTAAAATACACACATAACATGTATGCAAAATATAAATACATGTATCTATCAACATAGATAGGATTTAGCAACTTGCCACAGTATCTATCCAAGCTAATTTAGGAAGTGAAGCTTCAAAGAGTTCTTGCATGACTATTGACTAATTGAGGACTGGAAAATCACTATGCTGTCTTTGTGCCTGGACATTTGTATCTTTTTTTTTTTTTTTTTTGAGTTGTATATTGTTTTCCATGTTGCAGCACTATGTAGCATTTAAAATTAAGTTGCTGTGTTTGACATACCTGCCTTAGTTGTTACACTCAAAATCTTCTTATGGACAAAAAGGGGAAATGCACCTTACATGTGAAACAAAGAATTTATTGTTAGTCACCTTAAAATCCTAACAGACTTAACTAAAACAAAACAAAATTATTATAATTAGTCCAGTTAAAATCATACTGACAGTTACAATCCAAATTAATACCAAATATGTTGCATTATCAATGTGGTTAAAAATGTTGTACCAAAGCTTCCTAATATATCCCTTTTTTTTCTGGTGTTATGGTCATCATTTTGCAGCATTCCTGGTCCTAAAGGAGTGGGGTTGCAGTGCGTTGTCAGGATCCTGAATTTCTGACAAGGAGGAGTGTGAATCTGATAATGAAATTTCTTCCTTCTCTTTGCCAGAAGTGGTATGATTTTTTTTTTTCCTGTTGTCATTCTAACACCTGCTTGGGCTATTTTAATGTTCTGTAACATGCTTTACATCTTCCTTTTTCTTCACTGGTCTGCAACAATACGTTACATCTCAATTTATAATATGGATTATGTTTTAGGTATGCGATATACTCATTCTTTGTTTTAGGGGATTTGTTGTTACTCCTACTCTGGTTTTGTCCATCTCTCAAGTCTGCGTTTCCTTGACTGAACACCTATGAGCTGTGTATAGCTTTGGCGGCTCCAGTGTTACTTTGCACCACTGTTTTTAAGATTTTTATGCCTCTGCTTCTCTGTGCTCTGCCTTGTGTCCTCACTTTGCAGACCTCTACTATTATCCTGTGCCTATGTTCCTCTACACTGCATCATTATACTGGAATCAGAAATATCCCGTCCTATATCAAAGTTATGCTTATAACAAAGGATTATACAAAGATAAAGGAAAAGTAAATGTATTAGGCAATAGGTACCCAGTCATTAAAAAAATTGCTGGTACAGCTTAACAAGGGGAAAGCAAACTGCAGGCAGGCCATGATGGTTTCAGACAAAGCAAGAACAGCAAGCCTCAGCCCTGAGGCCTTGCAAAGTTAGTACAGAAGCTGGGTACTCACAATGGCCATACTGTGTTTGCTGGCCTACAGGACTACTATCTGTGTCAGTATTAAATTGTGACTGCCAAAGGTATCTACTGTCAGATACAGTTTATAGATCAAAACTGATTTTTAGGTGACTTTTACTTAGCTAATCCATCCTTTTACACATCACAGAAGATATTATGTTTTCTTAATTGTCTCAGACCATCAAGATACAATTACAATAACAACTTTGTCTTATGAAAAATTCTGATTATATGTACCAGTGGAGTTTACCACTCACAGTTTATACACCTATCCAGCTGAAAGACAGCAAAGTTATAATTTTCTCATGATGTGTACAAAGACTTTTTTTTTTTCCCAGACACAAACCATATGCTGTTTAGGGAATGTACTTTTTTTTTGTCACACACTGCAAGAAACAGAATTTATTTCTGTTGGAACATTTCTTATTGGACTGATGATAAACTTATTACTGAAACCCCAGAAAGGTTTTACTGCCATGATCACATAAAAAAAAAAAAAAATCACTGGAAATTTGCATAACTAGAGACTTAGATTTCTTTAATATCCTGTTACTGAAACTACCTTTGTATGTTTGGATAGAAGTATTTCCACAAGCTCGACAGTGCAATTACATACAGAAAATTGACTTGAAATAGTTCATGGACAAATCAATACCTCCCTACTTCAGATACACTGCTATTTTTTTTTTGTTATTTTCTCTGGCAAATTAATTGCATTCATATACCCTTAAACAGGACTGTAATGCTGGAGGAAACAAGTATGCCTGGTTTCTCTGTAAGGTATTCTTTAACCAGAGGACAAGAATTATGTGTGTTGACAGGTTTATGTGCATTCTGTCTTATAGCACATGGTGGTGCTGATAAGAACTTGTAATACTGTGTCTAAAGACCTCACATCTTTGCAATGTGCAGTGCTAAGTGTCTGACATCCATGCTCATTTTGATCTTCAGTAGGAAAAAAAGCAAAATACACTATTGAAGCTTAAATGATGGAATTCATGAAACTTGGTGGCTTTTCCCAAATAAGACTGATTGGGGAGGGGGGACCCAATAACCCTCTTCAGTTACTTCTCTCCAGTGTCTTCTATTATGCTAAAATAAAAATTATTGATTTAAGTAGAGAGAATTGATTTAAACATCTATCTGTGTCATCTGGTTTAATAAAACGTACTACAGTTTTCCTTGTATATCTGATGATCTAAGAATATAATGACACTAAGTGTACAGCTTCGTCTGGCATAACATTTTGTGTGTATGCTCCAGTGCGGCATACCTGTTCCTCCTCTAAGGAAGACATTCAGAACAAACTCAATTTAAAAGGTAGGCCAAGAAATTTCAGGCTTAATTTGGAAATTTATGGACTTATCAAGAGCAATAAAATTGAAACATTAATCTCTTATACTGTATTACAGCACAATCATGCCAAATATTGTAGGTAAGGGACTGTCAGCAGTTTTAGTATAAATGTATATTTTTTTTTATGTTATGACTTAGCCACTGGGGGTGTGGGGTGGAACAAACAGTGCAGGTTGAATGATCTGCCACTGTGGACGTCTTAGAGAGATGTGGCTGTTCAGCAGCTGTGAAAAAAAAATCATGCAGCTTGGATGGCTTTGGGCTGGAAGCATAAGCATGAAGAAGACAGAGTGGGAGTTACAGGGCAAGTGAATGTCAACAGTTTTGTTCTTGATGCCGTGAGATGTTGAGCCCTTACCTGAGAAGTCTTCAGAACCTGTAGAAACAGATTTCTCTGTTTATGTGAATGTGCCAAGCTTTTGTAATTTCTCGGCTTTACTGTCAAGTTTAGATCTTGTAATGAAAGATTCTTTATTTTGAGATTGAGTGGAGGCAAACAGAATTGACAAAGGTGTTTATACTTCATAAAATGTTCTGCATTCTCTACAGCACAGGAGAAAATTTTGGCATGCACTATGAACTTGAGAATCCACTCCAAACAACACAAACAATAGCTGTGATTTTTTTTTTAACTTTAAAAAGGGAAGAGCATATGAGAAAGGAAAACTTTAATTGCAGGTAAGAGCACTAATTTGGATGATAAATGATTCATCAGGTTATTGTTTTAAGTGTAGACATGTCTTAACTTACTTGAAGAAAACCATTTCAAACATATCTACATTGGCTGGTAGTCTGGACATGGAGATACTAGTTAATATTGAAGCTGTCAGGGTGTCCTGTGTAAGAATGCATTTTTAGTTCAAGGTACTATGTGAGGCAATGTTTTTTTAAAGATTCCTTTTGGCTTGTTTATGTGAACTGGTAGTAAATAAGGAGAAACACAATTATAGCTTGTATTTGATATATACAGTCATGCTATTTATTACTACTTTGGGATACTTGTCTATATCATTTTCTGCATTTAGTCTGTGTGACAGAATTATTTAGGAATTATTTTGTGCACAATAATTTTTAATATTTTAGAGGTATTAAAATCATACATGCTATGAAAAACCTGATAACTGTTGTATATTTGTTACAAGATACTGATATAGCAAGGACTACACATTAAAAGATAGCTGGACTGCTGGAAATAGAACTTTGGTAAGATGATAATCAGAATAACATCTTAAGTAGAGACAAATTCAAACACTCCTAGGCTTGATCATTCATAAACTGAATAGAGAGCTTTGAAACTCTGTACAGAACACCCTTATCAGACAGTTATTCTTTATTGTGGTTACCTTAGCCCTTTTCGGCTGACTGATGTGTTTCTTAAAACAGAGTCGCAAACAGGACATGCTATTTTATCGATGATATATTCATACTAAATGCACAGGAAACACAATTTTTCAAAAGCGCACACCTCATTGTTATTAGTTACTGTTGTTGTTTAACCCCAGCTGGCAACTAAGCACCATACAGCCGCTCGCTCACTCACTCCATGATGAGAAAACACATGGATTGAGAAAAAGATATTTTAATAGGCAAAGCAAAAGCCATGAATTCACACAAAGCAAAACAAGGATTTCATTCACCACTTCCCATTGGCAGGCATGGGTTCAACCATCTCCAGGAAAACAGGGCTCCATCATGCGTAAAGGTATATTTGAGAAGACAAATGCCGTAACTCTGAACATATTCCCCTTCCTTCTTCCCCCAGCTTTATATACTGAGCATGATGTCATATGGTATGGAATATCTGTTTGGTCACTTGGGGTCAACTGTGCCAGCTGTGTCCCCTCCCAACTTCTTATGCAGCCCCAACCTACTCACTGGTGGCATGGTGTTAGAAGCAGAAAAGGCCTGGACTTAGTATAAGCACTACTCAGCAATAACGTAAACGTCTCTATATTATCAACACTATTTTCAGCACAAATCCAAAATGTAGCCCCATACTAGCTGCTATGAAGCTAAACAGTTACATTTACATTTTTAGATCCAGCTAGGTAGCCTGAAACCACTCTAAAGCCTAGGTGATTCTTCTATTGTTGGTACTTCAATACAGGCCCATTCTGAGATGCAAACAAGCAAGTTTATGTGCAAGTTTGGTGACATAGGAATAACAATGTTTTTTTCCTGCTTTGACTACATCTGCCATCATGTGTCCCACAACAGATCAGTTAGCTGAATCCTTCCTATGCAGTTCTCAGCATTGTATGTTGTAAGGTCAGGTTGCTACTGCAATGGTTTTACCACAGGGGACAAAGTTGTGGCTTTCTTTCTTCAACAGTGTGGACAGACCAAGTCTGGTTAGGCAGAGCCAGGCCAGGAAGCAAGGCACACTTTAGTAAGCTTGTTCATAGGCTGCGCTGCTTCAAAGGATGGCTATAGAGAGAGCGTTGGTCTTGAAATATCACATCAATATTCATTTTTCAAGCAGAGGGAGCACATTTCATATTTACTTGATACCAAAAAGTCTATGACAGATTTAATCATCTTCAGGCCTCTGTGTTTTTAATTCTTTTTCTTTGTGTGTATGTGTATCTGGGTTTCATGGACTGTTTCAGGCAGTAAGGAGTGCCAATGCTCTATGTGTCTTTCTCACTGTGACAGAAGGGCATAGGCATTGACAAATCCAGCCAGTACAGAGGAGCAGAATCAATAATTCAGTTTACTTTCTTCTGACACAGAAATGTATTGGCCCACAAGCCTAGAGCAGAGAGAGGACATGTGCCAGTTCCAGTTTTGGGAACATACTCTTGCAATGGAGCAGGTGTCTTTCTGAGGGCATTGATTCAAGAAGAAGGAAATGGAAAGTAAGGAGAAATAGGGTGTGAAGTGAATTATCAGGAGATTATTTTACAGGAGGTCTGATATCTTAGAGAGAGCAGATAGCTGTATGTGTCTACATACAGGGACTGTGACAGCTTTGACTATATCTAGTACCACATGGGAATTCAGCAACTGAGGAATTATGGTACCAATCAAAGTTTGTTTAATTGTTACTTATCCTCATGTCCTTCAGACATTATCATTACTATTTCAGTAGACATGATGATGGAGAGTGTTGTGCTGAAATTAAGGGGAAAAAAACCCCTAACAGTAAAACTCTTTCCCCTTTAATATATGCCTTTTGCTATGCACAACAATAAATTGAACAGGCTGTTACTGGAGTTTTAATAAGACCATAAACTTTCTGCTTTATATGTAAAATGAAACAGTTCATTTAGTTTATAATGATACAAACAATAAAAGCTGCTGTAGAATATACATAGTTCTCTGAAGTATGAATTTGATTACAAAGAATAGTGCTGACAAAATACACAGTATCTGATACAGCTAGAAAAAAAAGAGGCAGGAGGATAATTAAAAAACATGACACTAATTTATTTAAAACTTGAGGGTCTTATTTCCAATATAAACCCATACATTCTGTGAAAGGCCAGCTTGGAAGGTAGCTGAAGTTTCCAACGGATACAAGCTTCAGCCAAGGCAAAATACATGTGTCTCTTCCAATCTTCTTGCCTGCGGGCATATGCTTTGTGCCAGTCATAGTTAATTTTGCACTAGAAATCCATATGGGACTGCCAGCTGGAAGCAGGGCAAATGAAAACAATGCATGTAAGTGCCTCAAACTGCTGGAAATATGAAGCTTGGTATTTAGATGTCAAAAAAATTGCTACTTGTTTACTGTCAAATTAAATGCCCTCGGACTAAGAGCTCATCTATAATTGAAGTTTACTTTTAAAGCAAACTTCAGCAACCTCTCTTTCTGCTCTTGCCACCTAGTTTTATTGTCCTGAGAGCACCTGGAAGTGTGCTGCAACACAAAGAGATTTCAAGCTTATGTGTCTTCAAGGAGCTATAGGTTATGATTAGACAGTTCATCTCAAGGCATGAAGTCGAGATCAGCAAGTTTAGTAGTTTTTTGCTATTTTCACAAAAACAAAAACAACAACAAAAAAGACTATTAGAGATTCACGGAGTAATTCATGTTGGAAAGGACCTCTTAAGGTCATTTTGTCCAATCCCTGCTCAGAGCATGCCTCTATGTTTTTAGTGGAAGTTGTTTAAACAAAATGAGATCAACATGGCTAGAGAAGGACAGGACACTTTCTTCCCACCCCCCACACCCCCATTTATCTGGAGTGAGTCTGAAGGCTTACAGAGACTGAACCTGGTGATGCTTATCTGAACAGGTGTTTATGCAAGAAAATAAAATTCTAATTTCCTGTCTACTGTCCCTGCAGAATTAATCAGTCTCCTTTTCCCTGTACTTCTCTAATAGTGCACCACAGCATGAATTCGTGAAGGTTTCTGATAAGCGGAAGTTTCTTAGGCTCTTGTTTCCACTTATAACAGTGGGTCACAGTGGAATCTAGAAGCATCTGAAAAAGTGCGGTAGATAACCATCCTCAATCCAAAATTTTTAAGTACACCTTCAGCCAGAATTCAGAAAAAGTGAGATGGAGAGAAGCCTAAAAAGAAAAACAGGTTTGGGAAATATTTTTTCTTTAAACTTTTGCAAGAGTTCTTGTGCAGAGCTAGATAATCAGATTAAGAAAGAGGTGTATGCCCTAGTTTGTCATTCAGTGAAAGTTTATACTTATTGAATGGACTACCACTGTCTTTTATGAGTAATTCCTCTGACCTTAGGGATTATCTTCAAAGAATCAGACTGTTCTTTCTAGCTTTTATTTTATGGTCCAATGGTCCATTTCAACTACATAGCTCATATACATTCTTACTGCACCATTTTAACATTCAGAATCAAGAGCAAGGGGTCTCATTTACTTGCAGGCATGCTGTAGAAATTTCAACTAGAATTCTATGAAATTAAGTTTTAAAGCTGCTCAGGGTTTAAAGGCTGCCTCCCAGCTACCTTTGGCTCTTCTATTTCTTCTTGTAGCAAAGCACTGATTTTATTTGCACAGTGGCATGGCATAAGCACAGCTTTTTGGGATCCACCCATCTCCACTAGCTTTTCAGTGATAGAAAGAGACGGGAAAGGAAAAATGTTCTACAGAATAAAGAGGAAAGGACAAACTATCTAATTAGTTTCTAAAAAATAATAAGAATAACCTTGGCTGTTAAATCTGTCACTTCAGCCTTTTTAAAACATCTTGATTTAAAGTAATATACATGTTTCAACTTTATATGGTTGTCCAACTATAATAAAAAAATATTTCTAGCTGATTTAAGAGCCACTTAATTTCCTTAAAAAATAAAGCAAGACAAAAATCAATTTTTTACTATAACTTCAGAAATGTAATACTACAATAAATGAATTCATTTTTTCACTTACTTCTTGCAGAGTTTTATGATGCTATAATGCAAAGGCAGCCTGCCTAGGCTGGTTTATTATATTAAGCTAGATTATTCCAATGGCTGATGGAACCTTGGCAAACAAGGTAACCCTGGAAACTTCAGATAAAGCAAATAAGATCAATGAGAGAGGTGGAAAATAATTCCATAAAGGCATGATTTATTAGTGATGGAGGTGAGGTAGTGAGGAAAGTAGACAAGGTATGGGCAAAAGGAAGCAGCTGAAGCAGTTAAAACTAGTAAGGAATAACAGAAATTAAGAAGCAGGGAGGGATAAAGATTAAAAGGATTTCTGAATATATATTTTTCTCAGGGAGACATAGTACTATACTGCAATTATGCAAGTGATTAAATTTATTATTGTTACCGGGGCATTACAAAAATATTTGACTTTACTAGGTTTATTTATTTTAAAGGAATGACTTCCAATCTGCCATCCAGATCTTGTGAAGATCATTCACAGTTTAACTGTTCTATATCAAGGATCTTGGAAACAGTAAGACCTGTGTCAAGGATAATTACAAATTTGTTTTCAGTGAGCCTGGAAACAGCTCTACTGCATGAAATATCTCCATAAAAAAAAAGGAGCAGCAACTCAGTGAAGGCATTCTTAGAAAAGAAAAAACCAAAAGCTTCATCAGAGCAATTTTCAGTAGAATATCTTCTTAAAATCTCTAGCATAAGTATGTGGATAAATTATATGTAATATGTAAACAAAAATTCTCATTTTTGTAAAATATTGACTATGTAAAAAGGACATTCAATTAAAAAAATATTTCCTATAAATTTTATCTTAGCCTACTTTCATGATAACTTGCTGAAACAGTTTACTTATTACAATAGACCAGAAGATTTTTTTAATAACAGCTCTGCTAATGAGACATTATCTGCTAAGCCCTGTAACAGGACCATTTGTAATAGTATGACTATCCATCATCATTTTGTTTTACTTTATAAAGATGGCAGTTTGACATAATTAACATCCTCATCTTCTCAAAAGAAGGATTTATGTGAGAGTACAGAAGAGTGTTCACCTGTTTCTTTCCAGAAAATAAAACCTTTATATGGACACCATGGTTAGGTTAAAGAGAAGAAAGCATTGGAAAAGAGTCATCAAGCTTAATTTTTGTTTCTATGGTCTGAAAGTGAAGGCCAACCTTTTCCTGCACAGAAGAGGGAGATTCCAGTCTCTCATTTGAATCCAGGTATTCCCCAAACTAGAAATTTGGTATTTCAGATTAAACCTATTGCTAACTTTTATACAGGACAAAGTTATATTCTTGCTCCTCTTCTCTCACCAGGCACAGGCCTAATGAAGCACTTTCCTTTTTCTTTTCAGTGTGGCAGTATTCAATTTCATGTCCAATGTAAAGTTAGAACTCATTAAACACTATTTACTTAGCATTCTTCATGAAATGTGTTTCTTCACACTACCAATAAAATAAAACAAACACAGCTTCAAAATGTACATAAATTGGAAGACACTTTATTTTTAATATATAACTAACTATATCAATTTAAGTGCTTCTGAATTAAATTTTGTCTGTTAGGCTGCTGCATGAAGTTACATGTGTTAAATCTTTCATAAAAAATACACAACATAGGAGGTATTTTGTTGTCATTTCAATAAATTTATATTGAATTAATTTAATAGATTAATTGAATTCAAAATAGATTCATTTAATTTGTTGAATTCAGTCTTTTCCTTATTGCAGCTGCTCCATTACTTCACCCTCCTATTGTCTTTTAGCATGTGCTACTATGTGCTGGTAATGAAGAACTATTACCCCCTGTTTTTTTCTTTGTTTGGTTGTTGTCTTTTTTTCCCCCAATTAACCTCCTTTGGTTTCTTTTACAGTTCTAATGAGCTGGTAATGTCAATGTAGCAATTCTATTTAAAATAATTTCTTGAATCTCTTAGGTTCTTTGTTCCACTTGCTAAGGCTTGTCTACATCTGTCACACGCACAATTACTTATGCTTCTTTTTCATTCTTCTTGATTCTTGTTCAATTCGTATTACAAATTTCTAGGTAGAAGTTACTCAGTTCTGCTAACAGGGAATATTTTGATTGTGTTCATAGAATTGTTTTAATTTATAGTCGCTTACTTTTTTTATACCCTCACTCAAAGTTGTAGTTCTTCTGTCCCCTAAGCCTGAGTACTAAAATGATGAGCATAGTACAAGAACAGGATAGGGATAGTCAGCAGGTGTGCCTGATTGACTTTTCTTTCTTTTTTTTTTTCCTACTATTATTTAAAAGCTTTCTAAGCCCTCAGTCTGTTTGGTTTTTGATTTATTGGGGAGGGAGTGTGTCGGTTTGTTTTTTTATCCCTTGTCAAGGAGCTAGTTTTCTAGAAAGTTCATTCTGAGAGAGATGTGACTTTCCATGTGTACTACATTATAATAATATTAAAAAATTACTATAGCTGTCTACTGCTGCCAATTTCTTTCTATTTACAGGCAAGATATTTTTGAAATGTGTACAATGCAAACTTCAATATAAGGAGCCCTAGCTAGCTTGGCTAGTGCAACAGAAAAGCAATTTAAATTATTGTCCCGGTTTCAGCTGAGATAGAGTGAATTTTCTTCCTAGAAGCTAGTATAGTGCTATGCTTTGGATTTAGGATGAGAATAATGTTGATAACACACTGACATTTTAGTTGTTGCTGAGCAGTGCCTACACTAAGTCAAGGATTTTTTGGCTTCTCATACTGCCCTGCCAGCAAGGAGACTGGAGTTGCAAAAGAAGCTGAGAGGGGACACAGCCAGGACAGTTGACCCAAATTGGCCAAAGGGGTATTCCATACCATATGATGTCATGCTGAACATATAGACTGGGAGGAGTTAGCTGGGGCGTGGCTATTGCTGCTCAGGGATTGGCTGGGCATCAGTCAGTGGGTGGTGAGCACAATTGCACTGTGCATCACTTGTTTTGTATATTCTTTTATAATTATTATTATTGTTATTAGTGTTATTTCCCCTTCCTTTTCTGTCTTATTAAATTGCCTGTATCTCAATCTGTGAGTTTTATCTTTTTTTATGATTCTCTCCCCCATCACAGTGGGAGGGAGTGAGTGAATGGCTGTGTGGTGTTTAGCTGCCTGCCAGCCTCCACAACATGGAGCTCTGTAGTTCCATATAGTTTATTGTGCATATGCATAGTTCACTGTGGGCTAGAGCCCCTGACGGGCAATGACTGAAATTTATGCATCACTTGAGATCCTCAGATCTCTCTATTGCTGCCTAACTTAATAAAATGTCTAAATTTCCTCAGGGTACTGGTACAGGTATTGTGGACGGGCTCTGAGCAACCTGATCTAGTTGAAGATGTCCCTGCTCCTTGCAGGGGGGTTGGACTGGATGACCTTTAAAGGTCTCTTTCAACTCAAACTGTTCTATGATGCTATGATTCTATGATAAGACTGTCAGACTGTTCAAAGCATGGATATATGCCTAGGTGGTAGCTGACCTCTCTAAGTACAATTTCTTTATTCTTCTGTTTATGAGGTCTCAAACCATGCCCATAAAAGAAGATCAGGACTAGAAGGGACTTTGGAAATCTCTCTAGATGGTGCCTGCCATAGCAGAGAGCTGGATTTTATTTTCATAAGAATATCAAAGCCCATTTCAATTTTTTTTTTTTTGCACTTCCCTTGTCTCTCTTTCTGCCCCAGCTCCCCTGGAAAAGCTGCCTGAGGGCTTCTACTAACTTTCCTTTGACAGTTTATTCATAGCTGTATTTGTGCCTATATTGTTCCTTAATTGAAGTCACTCTTCTTCCTCCTCAGTGTTTATCTCCCTGAAGTATTTTAGGAAGAAGAGTTAAATTGTACCTCAGCATTAATTTTGGTAGATTAAAAACACAGAGATCTTTTAGTCCACTCTCCTATGATAGGCTTTTCATCTTAATAGCTTTTCTCTAATTCTCTTCCTTTTTAATTATGTCTTAAGCTTTACAGTCACTGTATTCTTAATGACGATGTGCCAGTATTGCATTTGCCTTTTAGATAGTTGTATCACATTAATATCACGTTAATTAACCTATGATCAACAAATATGATTGGGTCCTTCTACTTTCATGTTTTAAGAATAAATTTGAAATTAAAAATAAGTTTTCATTTAAATATTTTGTGTTATTAGTGCACAGTTATGTATTAGTATTGCTGCAAATCCACTACTACAGTCCTTCAGGTTATTCACCCCTATGTTTCGTTAAGAGTGTCTCCTGTCTTTGTGATGAGACCTCCTTTTCTAGCAATGGAAATTTTTAAAGAGATCGGGCCCAAAGCCAATCTTTGCTTGCCTAATCAATCACCCAGCCCATGAGTTTCCTATTTAAACCTGTTTGGTGTTGTCTCCTGTTAGGTCAATTACCTTGCTCAGGTTAGACTTCTATTAATCTTTATCTTTTTTAGCTAAACTACTGTATTTCAGTATGTCAGAGTGTTAGAGCCCAGATGGATGAGCTCTTACTTTATTACCCTACTGTGGGAAAGAATTTCATTTTTAAAAAGCTCATGTTATATTTTTACTTTTTTAACAAACAATATTGAGTCTGTAGATAGATGGAAAAATGTGTCCAAAAGCATTGCATGTTATTTGGGTCACAGGAAAAAGTCTGTAATTATCAGGCTATTATTTTGTCTTGAAAACAAGTAATATATTTTGCTGTTCTTTAGATTTGTTCTTTCCCCTTATGGAAGCTATCTTAAAATACATGCTGTCTGGCCTACAACTTCATTTTTCAGTTCTTCCAGAATCCTGGGATGGAGTTTACCTGGTGCTTATAATTTGGAAATCTTTAGGATTTACATTCACTTATGTTACAGTATTTTCAATTTCTTTATATACACTTTTATTTGCCTTACCATTACCCGCAAGGTCAATGTCATATTCTGTTAAAAACTAAACAAAACTATTTATTTAATTATGAAGCCATTCATTATACTTAGTGTCCACTCCATCATTTGCACTTCAAAACAAGGTTGTGCATCTTCACAACCCAATATCATTTATAGCTGGCCAGCTGAGAACACAGTCACTGTATGCAGCTGTGCCTTTCCGTATTGCTCACAGAATCCCAGAATGGTTGAAGTTGGCAGGGATCTCTGGAGGTCATGTGGTTCAATCTCCCTGCTCAAGCAGGGACACCTAGAGCTCAGGACCATGTCCAGGTGTCTTTTAAGTATCACCAAGGATGGAGACTCCACAACCTCACTGGGCAACCTGTGCCACTGCGCAGTTACCCTCACAGTAAAAAAGAGTTTTCTGACATTCAGGGGGAACCTCCTGTGTTTCAGTTTGTGCCCACTGCCTCTGGTCCTGTCACTGGGCACCGCTGAAAAGACTCTGGCTGTGTCTTCTTTCATGCTCCCTCCAGATGTTTATGCACATTGATGAGAACCCCCAAGATTGATTTTCCTTCTCCAGGCTGAACAGTTCCATCTTTCTGAGCCTTTCCCAATAGGAGAGATGCTCCAGTCCATTAATCATCTTACTGGTCCTTCACTGGACTCCATCTAGTAAGACCATATCTCTTTTGTGCTGAGAAACCCAGAACTTGACACAATACTCACCAGCACTGATGAGAAGGAAAGATTCATCTCCCTCAGCCTGCTGGCAATGCTTTGCCTACTGCAGCCCAGGATGCCATTCATCTTCTTTGCGGCAAGGGCACGTTGCTGACTCCACCAGGACCCCGAGGTCCTTTTCTGCAAAGCTGCTTTGCAGTTAGGCAGCCCCCAGTATGTGCTGGTGCATAGTTCTACCTTTCAGCATCAGACTTTCCCCACGTATTCTGTGCGACACCTGGCCTCCCAACTTGAGCCTGTAATTTAGCTGGAGACAAAGATACCTAAAAGTTGAATTTTTCAATAGCTTTAATAGCTCTGTGCGTGTATGATTTTAGTCTCATATTTGAAGTTACTGAGAATGCTTGCTCTTTGAAGGATTTTGTGCATAAGCACACTGATGACTGTGAAGATCTCTATAACTAGAGTAATAAAGGTCATAAATGCAAATTAGCTATACAGATGGATCTTTAAAAAAGTGCAATGCATATTTAGTCTTACAGCTGGCCAAGTGAAAATTAGTGTTAAATAAAGGCACCACTCCTGTGTCTTTCTAGTTATCTTTTTTTTTCCTTCAGTTTTCGTAAACTTGCAGGCCTAAGCAAGTTCAAGTTTCTGTTACTTACAAATATCCTAAACTAGAAGTTTTAGTTCCAAGAACACGTAAATGCAGAAAGTAGCTATTTGTAGAAACAAGATGAAGCAACAACATAAATTTGACCTCAGGAGAAATGTCACATAATGATCTCCTTTCAGAGATACAGGTTAAGGGACAATGTTTGTATTATTAATTGATATTTTGAGTAAAAGCTTCTGTTTAATTTGGAGAACAGGGAAAGAAAAAATAAAGAGGCTGTTCTGGGGTATTTTTTCCCCTCTATTGCTTTCTCCCCTCTATTGCTTGCTATAAAGGTGCCTGGCTCCCTTACCCTTTTAGCAATGGACATTTTGCCCTCTAGTGGTTTCTCTCGGTTACAGAATGTTCTTGACCTAGGAATCATTAGATTTGATTTTAATTTTTAAACTGCACTCAAATTCACTTAGATTCTGGTGTGGAGCTGCAAATCAATCAATTTTAAGATTATTTTGAAAATGATGGATTTTTTTTTTTTAACATTTTGTCTCTGCATCCACTGATGCACCGTTAAGGCTCTTAAAGTGCCCTTGAGTCTGGGATATATTTTATTCACGTAGATGGCTGATAAGAAGTTAAAAGTCACTGCATTTTAATTTGAAAGTAGTGAAAAGGAAATTAGTTGGCAACGATTATGCTTTTAAGTGGATTTTTACTTCAAAACAGTGACACTTTATTGACATTATGAATAACATCGTTTGTCATTCAACAAGTAATGAAGACTATATAATAACTGGAGGTGTAATATACTTGATAGGGCAGCATATATCTGCTGCAAAATTTTTCTTTGATTCCATAACAATGATCCAATTGTGCTTATTTGGGGCATGAATTGTGTATAGAGAGAATGGTTTTAGGTTTAGCCAGAGTCACTGCTTTGGTGCTCTGGGAATATGAGAATGACGTGGTACCATTTATATTTTAATTTCTGGGACTCCAGCTTTCTGTTGTAGTATTTCTATGCATTTTTTATTATGTGAAGTTTTTCTAAAGTGAATGGCATATTGGCACGCTCAATTTATTTGGAGTTGTGCAGAGGAGGAATAATACTGCATAAAATATGTAATACTCTTCTGAAAGATAAGGAAGAATCCTAATTAACATGCTTAGTGAGATTAAATATACATGCTACTCAGGATTGTTCAGTTCAAAACAAGCTAAAAATAAACATTTAGGAGATATTGCAAAAAGCCAACTTCAATACAAAGTTTTCATTACATTTTGTGAATTCAAGTACTTCTTGACTGGAAGAAGAGAGGTTAACAGATTAATGCTTTTCCAGTTCTCTGCTACATGGTTCCTAAAACGTTTGGTTTAACTAATCCCTGGAAAGAACCACAGATGTATTGATGATATCCAGTGGTTTTAAATTGGATTACAATAAACCTGGGTTACATGGTGCTTGAGACCAACTCTTACTGAACTACAAGCACATTCTTCTTTACATCAGAATCAAACAAATTTCTATAGACAAAAATATTTTATAAAAAGGTATTTATTTGTGCTCATAAGACTTTGCAATAAATGGAAATGTCAGACTGTTCTTTTCAGTGCTCTATTTTTACTTTCAAAAGGTTTGTTTATAAATATTTATTTATTAAAACCTTTTCCTCAACTCTAAAATGTAGAAGACTATCATCCAAAACACTGCTACTTTATGAAATATTAATACATTTCATAGGAAATCCCAGTTATATAAGAAAAATGACATTTTCCCCAAAAAAGTAGTAGAAAGAGATTTCCATAAACAGTGTAATTTTGAGCACTGTTCTCCAAAGATAGGACAGGAGGACCATCAAATAAGAAAAAAATTTCCTGAGGCTTTTAGCTGCTGCAGACCTGTAGAATAAGGGCTGTGGGTCTGCTGAAGTGGCATGAGCAGCTATGGCAGGACTTGGGAGAAAGATGAGTTAAGAATTTCTATGGTTCAAGGGGAATCTGCTTAGGAAGCTGGGAAAAAGGTATTAAGCTCAGAGGAAAATTTGTCTATAGCTTATTTTTAAAAAGCAATTACTTTAGTACCAATATGTTCTAAAAATTAAAAATTTAAAAATAAGGACTAGTAGAAGAATATGGATAAAAATGGTGTGTGTCAGGCTTAAAGATAAAATAATGTATTATTCTCCTAATTACTTGTAAATTTTCTTCTCTCTGTAGATGGTTTTCTGATTTCCTGCTGTTGTTTTGTTGTTTTGTTTTGTTTTGTTTTGTTTTGTTTAGGGGGGCGAGGGGGAAAGGGTGAGGGGTTGCTTTATGTGTGGATTCAAAGCTACTTCTTTTCCCAGAGATCTTATGACCTTGTCTACCATTGCAGCTGATGATTCAGATCATCTATGGTAGATGTTTCTGGTAGTCAGGTGGATCCTGTAGTTCCAAAACACTGTGTGCCATGCATGACCAAGGGCTCTGCCCAGAGCTACAGCAGACTTGCCTGCTCCAATACAGCCACTATTGCCCAGAGCTGCCCACGCTTCCTTCCTATTGAAGGCTTCTGACTCTCTAGCAGGAATGAATGAGGCAGTTCTGGGCCCCAGCACCTCAGATCACAGATTTATGAATTCCTTCTTAAGAATTACCACCTAAAATATGTGCTAATAGGAGAGGCTGTTAAACTGTGGTGACTGTGAGACGAACAGTACTCTCACACCTTTGAAAGCACTCCCAAGAGCAGGGGACATTTTGAGGCATTTATGACTTTAGTACCACTACTTGGTCTCCTTGGAGTCAGGAGTCCAAGTCTGCAAAGTTGGACCTGGAGAAACTCCAATGACCCAGAGATCAGAAGATCTACAGGGTCCCTGTAAGTGCTACACTGAAGTCAAAGTTAATATAAAAGAAGTTTATTTTTGATGGGCTGGCTTACAGCTGAAAAAGTCACTGTTCTTATTTGAATAAAAGCAATTTTTACTGAACTTTACATGAGATGAACTGTGGTGAGGATTTTTGTTTTAATTTTGTTTTTCTCCCCAAATTGGTTCACTTATCTCTAGTTCCTACTTGTAATTCTTAACATTATAATTTGTTGCTTTCTTTTAACAGCACAACATATTGTCATTTTTTTTTCTTTATATATAGTAGAAAAATAAGCATTGAATCAGAAATGAAAATTGTATGTCTCTTCTGTTCCTCATGAGCAGCACCATAAAACTTATGAATTGTTGTCATATGCTGTAATATGCTCAGCAGTTGATGATTGTTAAATAGATTAATCAGCTGGTATTAATGTTCAAAATTCTATCTCAAATAGTCTAAATCATGTATTGAATATTGAAAATTATATATTATGGACATTTAAACTGCAATTAAAAATAATTACATTATCTCAACCAAAGCAAGTGTAGAAGAACAAATAGAAGAACAAATTAAACTTGATTTTATTTTAGTTTATCTTTGTCTAATAAATTATGCTACAGCATTAAAATATGCCCTGAGGAACATTTACTGTAGGTTAATAAAGATTAAAATTGTATTTCAAAGTTTTATCTCCATGTCATATGACTATCTAGATAGAGGATAAAAAGCTTCTGAAAAATCACCTGAAAACAACAATCCATCATTATTTAGGGAGAGGTTTCTTCCAGTTTGCTATGCTAGCATTTTTGCTATAGTGTCAGTGGTCTTAGGAAAAATGGGATCCCCTAGAGACATTCTTGCGTCAGGAATTTCAGTCAATCTAATCTAAAGTCTTTTTAGAACCAGAGTGCACTTATTTCTGAAGAAAACCTTTTCCCTTCATTTCACCTGCAGTTATTACATTGCACTCAGTGGTTCCTGTTCTTACATCTTTCTAACCTTAGCCTAAGGCTGACTGCAAAAGTAATGTCTTCAAAAGTTTTAATTTATTAAACTAGCTAAGTAAAATAAGAGTTGTTTTCCCATTTTGTGAACCTTTAGTCATTGTCACGACTATGCAATGATTTTGTACTTCTGTGTGCTGCACCCATCATCTTCTCCCTCCTCTGAGATTTAATGACTACTTAAGATATATCAAGATACCATAGCACTTGCTTTAATCGTTGTTGGGGACTTTATATTTAATTAAGAGTACTTGCAAATGATAAACAACAAGGCTTAGCTCACATTATTTGGCCTCCAGAGAGAACTTGAATCCTAGCTTCTAACAGTGAGGTGTGCTTTTGAAGAAGGGAAATGCCAAGCTGAGTATTTCTGATATCCTTCCCCTCTTTGAAAGTTATATACCTGACCTAAATCTGCAAGCACGTGCCTTCACCTACTCAAGGTGCAGCCCCAAAGATAGGGCCTCAGGAAATAGTGGATTGTTTCCCTCATTAATGATTAGAGGATAATTAGAGGATTTTCCCAGGGAGTTGAAAATCCTATCCAATATCCTTCTCAGCCACAAAGGACTCAAACCCTGTGGTGCACACCATTTTAAATGTTAACCTTAAAACCTGTTTGAAGGATTTGAAATGAAAAATTGTACTACAGAGTGTGAAGTAGTGCACTTCAGCATTACTAACATTTGTGCAGTAAGTTCCTCAAGGGAAAATAAAAGTAGAAAGAGTAAACCAGTAGATTAGTAACTGAGAGTGTCTGCTATGATTCAACCATGAAAAAGTCAATTAAAATCTAGATTGTGTCAGGAGAGATATTTACAGTAAAGAAGGAAAAAGCCACTGGTATGATATTTTCTAGCCATTTATGTTCAAGAAAGAGAAACTGAACCTCTGAGTTCAATACAAGACTTACAAATCTCCCACTAGATTAGACAACCTACAGTAGGGGAGTAGAAGAGATTCATTTGTTTAGATCAGCACAATACAGACTGAGGTAGCATATATTTGTTGTCTGTAAATACTTTAGAATAGTATGACAAAAGGTTAGAGGAGCATTTGTTGAATTAAGGACAATATTTTCATGAAAACAAATACATACGTATTTTAGTTTAATTAGACTTGAATCTGTAGTTCCTTGAGAGCAGGAAATTTGCAGCTAGCCCAGGTTATGGAAGAGATTGTATTTTGGATGACTTGTCAAGCTCTTCCTTCAACCTCTATTTCACTAGTCATCCATGGGAAAAAAAATATAAATTGTCAAGAACTCTCATTTCCTAATGAGTCTTACCGAGAAAGCAATCTACTGAATGAACCACCTTACACCCTCTACTGTTTGTTTCCAAAACAAACAGCTCAGTAACACGGTATGTAGCTCATTCTTGCCCTTTTTATAGTCTAGGAGCCAACATTTCAAGTGAGATGCTTCAAGCTCTTTCAGATCACAAAGGAAGTGTTCAAGACTCTGCGTGTTGAGAGATGTTATAAGCGGCTGCTGCCTTCAGCAGTGCCAAGCCCAGAGTTTCCTCCTGCCTGGCCGCAGGAGCCCAGCCCGGAAGTTAAAAGTCTTGGGGGCTCAGAGACCCAGGGGATCAGTCCCAGTCTGAACTGTTTGCCAGTTCAACCAGTAGGAAAGATAGGTGCATATCCTAGTTACAGGCACACAGGCACACACAGGACACTGACAAGGCTGGTTACACTGGCTACCCCAGACAAGGCGCTGCCTTAAACAGCACCTAAACAGCACCTATGTGGAGGACTCACTAGTGCTGTAGCTCACTAGTGACAGCATGCATGTGACGCTCACTAGGCTCACAAGCACACAGATATTTGTGGATCCCTCAAGCACTGGCACAGCCCTTCTGTCCTTCCATACCCCTACCTGGATCCCTCTTACCTTCCCCACAAGTCCCCTCCTCGCCAGCAGGTCCAGCTTGGTGCTCACTGCAAACGCACAGCACTTGCAGGCTCACCACAAAGGCATGTGCAGGATCCCGTGAATACCAGAACATGTACCCTCCACCTGACCCATACCCCTGTCAGGAACCTCCCATGGCCTTCTGCTCACTGGCTGGTCCAGCTTGGTGTTTGCTAGTGAATACACAAACACACTCCTGTTCCTCCTTGAGCCCTTTCCTCTGCACTTCCTTTTGTGAGTTTTGCATAGTCCCACAGAACTCTCTCAGGTATCCCAAATCCACATGGTCCTCTTGTTTCCTGCCTCCTGTCAGATACAAAGTCCAGGGTGGCCCTCTCTAAAGCTATGCCTGTAGTTTCTTAACAGCCCATCAGTTAGTGACTGGAAGTTTTTGCTCTTTGGCATTTCCTGTTGTCCCTTGTCTACTGGGTCTGTGTTTTTGTGAGTTCTTGTTTGTTGCTTGCCCCTTTACTTATTATCCCTTTTTGCATTGAAAAGGTCCTTATTCAGTTAACTATAATGAAGCAGACACTCTCACCTTCTGCTTACCCTTGCACTGTGCTTAGGTTTATTTCAGTTTGATATTTGATGCTCAGAATCTCTAATGATCACCTTTCTTCATGAGTCATGGATTTGGGAGTCTTTTTCTAATCACTAGGGAGTAAAATACTAGACTATCCATGAGCACCTATGGAAAGTGTCATTAGAGATATTTAACTCTCCCCACTTGACTGCTGTAGCAATAGAGTAGATCAGTAGCTCACAAACAAGTATGTAATAAACATCCATCCTGGGCACAGAAATATGATCATCTACTCTATTAAACACTTTGAATGCTCCTTGCATTCTTTCAGCCTGCTCAATACCTTCTGGGAGAAAGTCAACAAGTGTTTGACAATTGTGACAATCCTAGGTTTGAGTGCCAGGATAGTTAGATACCAGTATGGATGCAGGTCATTGCATGCATTTTAGCATTTATACGCAGGACTCTTCCTGGACAAATTTAATTTGCTAGATCTAGTCTTAAAGATTTCTAGTAGCACCTGACACTCAAGATTAGTTAAGGGAGAGTAATTTAGCACTCAGTTCCCTAAAAAACAGTAATTTGCTCTCATCTTAGTTGCTCTTGGCTGTCTAAGCCAAATGCGTGCTGCTGGTGGCTATAATACGGAACTAATGGCAGACGTGCACTGATCTGGAGTAGCAGTGGGAACCCAGGCAGGATAAGCATATCCTGGGACATCACAAATGATCTTTATCTCTTTAGAGAGATGAATCTCACCCCTTCATCTCTGCTCCCCATCATGTCTGTGATGTAATTGACTGTGTGAAGTTTTGTATTGCTGATTGCATAAGGGAATGGGCATTTTGGTAATGTCCGTGTAAATGAAAGTGGTCCAACCAGTGGTCCACAAGCCAGATCTCATCTATGGGCAGCGTTCAGTGACTGTTTATATAATTTCTATCACATCTGTGCATGCTGAAGTAGTTGCCTGCATGAGACTGTTGAGACAGCTCCATTGTTCATGCCGATATGTGACATAAAACAGAAAAGAATTTCGACCACTCTAGGATAGGAGTTTGGAAATGTGGCTTTATCTGATATAGACAACATAACTTTTTCATTTTCTCGATCACCACCCTCACATTGGTTTAATCAGTACTCTCATCAACTAGCCCCAGCAACGTTGCAAGATAATATACCAATGAGAACGCTCAAGGGTTAAACATTTTAAAAGCTAAAACTTATTTCTATAGCTACATTATGTTTCATTTACATAAATCCAGTTGCTTCAAGATTTATGGTAGAATGAGTAAAACTTTTATATTAATTTATATTTCTGCCTTTTTTTCATGTTGTCATTGACGATGTGATTTCTAATGTGTGTTTTTCTAAGCAGTACTGTTACATTGACTATAGCAGTGACACCAGCTGGTGTGCCAGGGTGAAAAATATGTTTTCCATTTTTGGCTTTGTCTGAATAAGTCCATATAAACAATTGTATTCTTGAAGCAGATTTCATAACAGCTGCTTCCAGCTCTAATTCTTTCTCTTACCATCTGTCTTCTCTTAATTCTACTATTAGAATGGCAAACAGAACTCCAAGGATGTTGTGAGTTTCTGAGAAATACGGGCAACCTCTAATAGCCTCTGAACACCGAAAGCAGAAAGTTGCATTTGAACTTAGATCTGCCTTCCTGCTCCAAATGAAGACCTGGTATAAATGAAAGCTATGCAGATGCTTTGTGTTGAATAACACAGACCTATAACAAGTCTGAAGATAGTTTAAAAGCAAAAAAAAAGCTTAGTTAACTCTATTAAATGAAAATTACACCACCAGTCTTCTGAATCTGGCTAATTTCAGGGAAAAAGTTCTCCTACTAAATCCTGTCTTTAACTGAATAAAAAAAAAAAAAGTGAAAAAAGCCTGTATATATATAAAATCAAGTCACCACACCATCTCTGCTCTAGCACTTCTTAGTGCTACAGTGAAGAAAAATGCTATATCTTCAGAAAAAAAACCCAAACCTATTATTTGCTCAACATACCCTACAGACATTTTAAAGATGGAGGTTCTTGTAAATTAACCTTTCTTGTAATGTGCTATCTAACCTACAGATTTATATTTCCCCTGTCACTTACTACCTATTATCAGTTTGTAACGGTGATCAATGGTTTTTTACTCAGGCTGGCAACCTGTAACAAGTGGGATCCCCCTGGGATTGATACTGGGCCTCACATTGTTCAGCATCTTTGTAAAGGGTCTGGATGATGGGACTGAAAGCACCCTCACCAAGTTTGCTGATGACTCTAAACTGGGTGGGGAGATGGACAAGCCAGAAGGCAGAGCCATCTTATAGAGAAAACTGAAATGTCTGCAAGAGTGGGCTAGCAAGAACAGTAAGAAGTTTAACAAAAACAAGTGCAAAGCCCTGCACCTTGGATGACATAACCAAACAACCAAGTAGACGCTGGAATCTGTGTGACTGAGGAGCAGTCTTTCTGAGAGGGATCTAGGGATGCTGGTGGACAACCAGTCGAACATGAGTCAACTGTGAGCCTTTGCAGCAGCAATGGCAAACTGGATCCTGGGCTGCATTGGCAGGGGCATTACTAGCAGAGATTCAGGCAAGATCATCCCACTCTACTCAACACTTTTCAAGCTGCACCTTGTGTCCAATTCTGGGCCATGAAGATGATCAAAGGGCTGGAGAACCTTCCCTATGAGGAAAGACTGAAAGAATTATGTCTTTTTTTTTTTTTCCCTGGAGAAGAGAAGGCTTAGCAGGGACCTCATTACAATATTCAGTACTTAAAGGGTGACTGCAAAGACGGCAGAGGCTCTCTTTTCACAAGGAGCCACATTGAGAAGAGATGGAGCAACAGATACAAGTTATACCAGGAGAGATTTCATCATGATATAAGAAAGGAATTTTTTACTCTAAAAATGATCATTCAATGGAACAGTCTCCCTAGGGATGTGGTAGAGTTCCTATTGCTGGAAGTTTTCAAGATGCAATTGGACAGGGTACTAGATAATCTCGTCTAGGTTCCTTTCCCCACAACAGATTGGACCAGATGATCTTTTGAGATTCCTTTCAGCTTAGGCTGTTCTATGGTTCTGTCACATCTACTAAATCTGTTCTTGGAAGGGCAAGAAAAAAGTAGCTTTTTAGGAGACAACCCCAGTGCTTATTTTAGTAATGCTAACTGTTTAAAAACATAACCATTTCTACTGAATTATCTATCTCCCTAATATCATCTTTCTTAAGGGTAAGTAGCAAGGTACTGACAGGCAAACATATACATATGTTGATATATACAAAGCACTACTACTGACTTACTCTTCCAGTTAGTCTTTCCATTAGAAGCTACTTTATTTTTACTTCACTGATGCCTGAAAGGGAACAAACATCTGTCAAAGGGAAGTACCTCATACATGTATATCTGTTTTGTTCTTTCTGCTGATTGTCACTATTTTTTGCTCATGAAGAGATGTCAAGGGAGTACCAAGTGGAAAAGTTCACAGACTGAATTTATCATAAAATTGGCAGCTTTGCAGCCACATAAGAGATGAGATTGGCAGAGCGATCTGCTCAGATCATGAATCAAGTTGCCCATTTACAGCACCTGTACCATATCCATTTGCTTCAAAGGCATGGAAATATGAGAACAGTGATCTCTCAACATTTTTGATTACTTTGTACTAGGCTTGTCTCCTTTTTAAGTTGTATGTTTGTGTTGCCCAAGGTTCATTCATCACATCCTTGGCTATTGATGAAAAAAGCACATTATACTCATTTTTAAAGCTTGCAATATCAACAAATATTTTTTTTTCAAATATAAATCAACAAATATATGCACACTTTACTGAAGATATGATACGGTTAAAGATCTTCATTTATTATATTATTTCATATTTGTTTCTGCCCCCAGAATATTAATAACATTTGATGTAAAATATGAAATCTTAAGCATCTAGTCCCATTCTTTTGTTCAAAAGACTGCTTCTCTTTTTTTTTTTTTTATGGGTTCAACAGCATAATAATGAGAATTATTTTTGGCTCAGAAATGGGGAAAGGAAACAATTCTGTCATATGATGTTAATCACAAGGAATAGAAATCACTTTGTGGTAGTGGGAATTAGGAAGATCAGTCATGCTTCCTGAGGGGAAAGAGAACAAGGGAGTTGAGTTTTTGTCTATTCTAAATAGAATGTTTAGTAGCAGACCTCAATACTTCATAGAACTGAAATTGAGTGTGTCATTTTAATTCTCTACTTGCAGTGTTGGGCAAAATCTGATATTCATTAGTGTCGTAGTCCAGGCCTGATCAGGACCAGACTACGCAGTCTCTCTCTCACTCCCCCCACCTTCCGAGAGAACAGGGAGAGAAAATATAAGGAAAAATGGCTCGAGGTTTGAGACAAGGACAGGGAGAAATCCTTAAAGTTACCGTCATGGGCAAAACAGACTTGACTTGGGGAAAACTATTCATTTATTACTACAAACAGCAGGATAATGAGACAGAGAACAAGATAACCTCCCTCTTCCCAAGCTTAACATTATCTCTACTACCTTCCCCTCCCTGAGCGGCACAGCGGGGAAGAGGGAATGGGGGTTGCGGTCATAGAATCATAGAATCATAGAATCACATGGTTGGATGGGACCTATAAGATCATCTAGTCCAACCGTCTTCCCACTACCATTGCTGCCACAGCTACTAAACCATATCCTGTAGCTTCTCATCAAGCCGCCTCTTGAACACTGCCAGGGACGGAGACTCCACCACCTCCCTGGGCAGGCCATTCCAGTGCCTTACCACTCTTTGAGAGAAAAAGTTTTTCCTCAAGTCCAATCTAAACCTCCTCTGGTACAACTTGTGGCCATTTCCTCGGGTCCTGCTTGTTGCCTGGAAGAAGAGGCCAAACCCCTGTTCATCACAACCTGCCTTCAGGAAGCTATAGAGTGCAATGAGGTCTCCCCTGAGCCTCCTCTTCTTCAGACTAAACAATCCCAACTCTCTCAGCCGCTCCTCATAAGACTTGTGCTCCAGACCCCTCACCAGCTTTGTTGCCCTTCTCTGGACACGTTCCAGGGCTTCAATGTCTTTCTTGTAGTGAGGGGCCCAAAACTGAACACAATACTCAAGGTGCGGCCTCACCAGCGCCGAATACAGGGGGATGATTACCTCCCTGCTCCTGCTGGCCACACTATTTCTAATGCAGGCCAGGATGCCGTTGGCCCTCTTGGCCACCTGGGCACACTGTCGGCTCATGTTCAGCTGAGCATCAACCAACACCCCCAGGTCCCTTTCCTCTTCACAGTCCTCCAGCCACTCAGCTCCGAGCCTATAGCGCTGCATGGGATTATTGTGGCCAAAGTGCAGGACCCGACACTTGGCCTTGTTGAACCTCATGCCAGTTCATCACATGTTGTTTTACGCCGCTGCTTCATGGTCAGGGGAAGAACTCCTCACATTCCTCCCCTGCTCCATCGTGGGGTCCCTCCCACGGGCCACAGTCCTTCGTGGAACTGCTCTGGTGTGGGTCATCTCTTCCACGGGTGCAGTCCCTTCAGAACAGCTGTCCCAGCGGGCCCTCCATGGGCCACAGCTGCCTTCAGGCATCCACCTCCCCCAGTACGGGGTCCTTCATGGGCTCGAAGTGGATTTCTGCTCCTCCGTGGACCTCCATGGGCTGCAGGGGGACAACCTGCTCCACCATGGTCGTCACCACAGGCTGCAGGGGAATCTTGGCCAGGAGCCGCATTACTCCTCCCCCTCCTTCTGAACTGACCTTGGCGTCTGCAGCCGTTCCTCACAACAGGCTGGTAGATGTCTCTCAGGAGCTTTTTTTACATCTTATTCACTTCTCATCTCCTTTCCAGTTCTTGCAGCCAGGCTGAACCGAGTTGGGCCCAGTCAGCTGCCTGGCGAGAGGCCAGAGGGTGAGGCCTGCAAGGCCCACAAGGCCTGCGCCTCCCCCTCTGCGCCTCTGCCCCCGCTCAGCTTCTTCACATCTTCTCTTCTCTCTTTTTTTTCTGTTTTCCCCTACTTAAATACGTTATCACAGAGGCGTTATCACAGGACATTCTGCTACCAATCAGCTCGGCCTTGGCCAGCAGCAGGTCCGCCCTAGGCCCGGCCGAGTCCACTGAACAAAGGGGAGCAACTTCTAGCAGTTTCCTACAGAAGCTACCACCTTAGGCCCCCCCTCACTAAACAAAACCACGACAATTAGATACTACTCAACTTTTCCACGACAAAAAAATTCATTCTCATATATAAGTGTTGATATAAATTTCATTTAGGCATTTTTATAGAGTAATTATTATGTTGATTTTCTGTAAACTGGCCTCAGATTTAATCTGTTAGGGTGACATTCATCTTTGCCTAACTTTATTCATCTAAAAACTAGATATATCTTCTCAAGAAATTGTCTGGGATTCTTGAACAGTCAGTGGACAGAGAGAGATGTAGTCTCAAAAGCAAATTTATACTGTATATTTTAAGTTTGAATAAACTGTATTTGGAAAATCAGTTTTTCTATTAATGGAGGTATTTATAGCACTGGAAAAGCCTAGAATAAAAGCAAAGATCTAATCAACTTCTGTTGATGGCTGAAGTTGCATGCAATTCTGTCTTTCATCTTCACACAAGTAATCATTTGATTAGCAAGAGGAAAAAAGTGCTTTTACTTTCTGTGACTTTCCTCCTATTCTCAGGACATTGAGAAAATTCTATAGGCCTTGCATCCTCTGTACTTTTCAAAGCAGAACTCAATTTCTCTTGACAATAAAGCTTAGCATGTCTGTGACTGATCTAATGTTATATGGATGCATGAGGATGTAATTTTCACAGATATGTCTTTAAAAGTTTGTCTGTAAATTGGAGCCAGGATGATGGGTTGATTTACAAGAACTGTTATCATGTATTTCAAAGAAAGAGAAATGTTTAAAAGTAGTTTATTTACTACACTCATAATACATGCTATTCTAATATGACAACAATAGAGGCCACTATGGCTCCAGAATTCAAAATCTAAAGCAGTGTATAAATTACTATTTCTTGGAGAACAAAAACGATAGTGGTTTTCAGTTAATGTTTACTTTTTAAATTCTAGTAAAGCATTAAATAAATATGTCTTGATGACAGTAAATACCACTTGCTTGAAAGTAGATTAAATCCTGTGGGAATAAGATTGTTTTTAAATCAGAATAGAAGTTTAGTAAATATTATATAGGAAGTTTAAAGCATTAGTATAAGAATAAACATTTTCATTTGGAGGTACTGGAGACCATTTTTTTTTAGAGACTTTTATATTAGAATGTACGTTTCATTTTTTTTTAAAGGGAAATGGTCTTATGGCCCTGTGGTTTGTGTTTTGGACAATATACATGGCACTCATTATAAAGGGCAGAGAAGTCAGCACCATTGTTTGTACCTGTATGCTGTATTGAAAAATGTACTTTTAGCATTTATTCTAGTTAATATTGGTTCGGTTCCCACCGATGGATATGAGGTGGTGGAGTGGTTTATTTTATGTTATTTTACTTTGTTTTGTTTTATTTTGTTTTGTTTTATTTAATTTAATTTAATTTAATTTAATTTAATTTAATTTAATTTTATTTTATTTTATTTTATTTTATTTTTATATTCTACCAGTATTATTAGGTCTTTCTCTGCAAAGGAGCAAGGCATCATTATTAAAGATGAGGCAACTAAAAGCATAGGTAGATACGTGTTCAAGTTTACACTGAGATGTTGTTTAGGCTTTGTTTTTGACACATGGAAATTGTGAAATGTTAGCTGTGATTATTCTAAGCACTAGACACTGGTAAAATTAACAAAGTCTCAGGGATTTTGCTAGGCTTGTAGAAACACAGGATTTGCTTATTTTCTGTTGGTTACAGTGCTTCAATATTACAACTCCCTGTTTCTGAGCACAGCCAGGGGGAACAAGTACAGGAGTGGAAATTTGTTCAGTGTGTGGCAGACTGCCCGATAATTAAATACGCTTCTTTTAAAATGCATCATCCTCATTTGAATAGTTGTTTCCTGTGGAATTTGGCTGGGAACTGGATGTGTTAGACTGGACCTAAAATACAAAATGATGCTTGTCCACTTAACATACTCCATGTAGGCAAGGCTTAAATTTGCACAGAGCTCCAATAAAGGCAGTGATGCTCAGTACCGTCGCAACTGCAAAAAGTAATGAGGACGTAGTTGAATTTTTATAACTTTGATGCCTATCAGTTTCACTAGGCAAAAGGCCCATTGCTGGAGGAGCTATCTAAGTGGACACAATATTTAATGGTGACACCAACAGTAAAAATGTCACTCATTGAGTTGGAGAAGATGCATATTTCTATTTGGGTATTGTCCAACACTGAATTAAAGTAATTTTACACAGTGCATTGAATAGTCATCAGATGGTTGTTGGCTGCTTTCAGCTTGAGCTGGATTTAACTGTCAATTTACAGATGGGAGATATAAGTCCTTGCAAATGAGTTCTGATATCATTTCTGTGTGGTAGCTATTGAATACCTTTAATTTTGAAATAACATCAGTGAAACTCTCTGCATTCAAGTCATCATGTTATTTAACAGTTACAATAGCAGAATCTAGAAAGAAAGTAACAGCAAGCTTATCTTGCTTACCTTCATTGTACAATTACATATGCTGTGGATGATACCAGAGGTCATGAAATGAAATATGGGACAAGTCTTAGAGTAGCTGGAAGGTCCCTCTTAGTCTTTCGTGTTTCCTTTCCAGTGTCTAATGAATTCTCAATGGTTTTTTTTTGTTCTCCCCATGTATGCTGTCTATAAGCTGTTTAACCTACCTATATCTGTTTCTCAGATTTTACTCACTATATACTGTGTTCACACATGTTGACAGAGCTCTCTAGCTAAGATACTTTATATGTGGCAAAAGAAGAGCTTTGCTCATAAAGCCATGTTACCTTTGTCAGGTCACAGGCTAAGCTGAGAAAAACTTCTTGTTTGCTGGCATAGTGGTATATATTCCAGAGATTTTGCCAACTTGTATCAGTCAGGCAGTGCGATTTCATATCTGTAGGCTTTTTTTTTTCCCAAAATAGCAACATTGGCAGAACACTGTAGTCTCACCTAAGGAGTACATCTGTTCTGCCATGATGCAGTTGATTCAGATTGCTTGTGATCTATAGCTGATGTCTCATATAGTTTATTCATATAGTTCAGGATCTAAGGATCTTGCATTCCTTCCCTATGTTCATTTCTTACTCTCTTGGAGAGCCTCTGGAACAAAGATTTACCTAATCCTTACTCAGCAACTGTCGTGTTACTGGAAGAAAAAAGAAAAACATACCAGAATTTGAACCTCTAACCTTGGTTGTGCAGGTGACGTAAAGTTGTTAATTCCTTTTAGGGACAAAGTTTGTATTTTCATAGATTAATATATCTGTGATTTAATTTACCTTAGAATGTCTCAGTCTAATCAAGATGTTTTCATCCTGGTATGTTGTCAGAACCAGATTCTCTACTGCTATGGGTTGTTATGGTTTGTCTGAAAACTTGCCACACTCTACAGCAACAGCACTGTCTCAAGACAGAGCAGTTGTAATCTGAGGATGCTAACATTAAGAGAATTAATCTGCCAGCCCCATGGACTGATTTCTCACCTGTTCAGGCTCAAACTGTCATCTGTAGGGCCAGGATTGACCAACATCACCACATCAATCAGTCAGTCCTCATTTAATGGCCGTCAGCAAGGGGGAAAATGACAGACAAAAGGCAATTACAGTAAGAAAACTGTTCTTTGAAAAATGACCTTTCTACCCTATACTTCTGTAAATGTGAAAAGTACAGTCTGTAATCTGTTAGGTTTAAGTGCAGCCAGAAGTGGAGAGATAGTCTCTCAAAGTCAGCACAAACTTAATAGTAGACAAAAAAATAATATTCTGTGCTTTCCATAAAAGCCAGAAATGAGGACAGAGGAAAAAAGGGTTAAGCAAAATTAGGTGCAGTCACAGATTATTAAAAGACATCTACCCAAAGTATTTTTCTAGTCCTACCATGTGTCAGTCACTAATGCTAAAAGTAAAGCATATGCTTATGAACAGTAGGGACTAGAGGGGGATGACTGTGCTGTGTGACACCACATGATAATATAGCACGTTGAACAGTTTCTCTATCAGCAGGGCTGTAACTCTTCAGTAGCTCAAAATAATGAAGGAAACTTCAAAATTCCTGCAAAACCAAGGAGAGAGACCTTGCTGGTGGCACTGCAGCAGGAAGAGGTCTTACTTTCTCCCAGTGATTGATTTTGAGCAGTGTCCTGTCACATGCATACTTATCTCAACCCGTATCACAGCAGGGAGACCACTATTTACTTGTGGTAGAACACCCACTGGGGAGGGCTACTGGCTTGTAAATCTGTGAGTTTACTTGCAAGGCTCTTTCATCCCTGAATGATATTAACAGAACTGACTGCAGTGCCACTCACTTAAGAAGAGTGATAAACCCTCTACTAGACCCTTATCACTAAAAGCATGGTTTGCAGGAAGCAAAGAAACTCAGAAGAAGGAATAAGAAACTGAGAATGAATTAAAAAATGTTCTGTCCAACAAAAAGGTTATTTGTGCCAGGTATCCTATTTCTGTTAGACAGGTTTGGCTGTGTTTGCAATTCTCTTGCAGTCTTCAGAGTGCTCTGAATATAGTAGCAGAGCTAAACCTTGTCACCTTTGAATGACATAGTTCAGTTGAATGCTTGTAAGGTGAACAGTTCATTGCAGCTCTAATACAACATTCTGATGCTTTTGAGGCAAAGATCAATAATTAATGTTCCACTAGAGACCTTAATTGCACAGTTACCATCACACATTGTTCTGTTCTATAATGGCGTGTCTCATAACACTAATAAATTATGAAAGCATAATAATGGTAATATTTGAAGAAAGCAAGTTAATGAAAAAAAAGCTCAGTCTCCTCTCTCCCATCCCCTGCTCTTTCCCTCTCCCCAACAGTGGATGCTTGTATCTCTGATGGAGATCCAAAGGCAAAATAAACATTACATAGTTGTTCTTACAGAACACTAAGTAAAATAGTCCACAGGGAAGTTAAAAAAGCAGGTGTACATCACACCACATAAAGACAGTCCATTCTCAGATAAAGAACATGCGCAGTGTGTTTTTATGTCAAGTTTGTTTGCATCACAAAGACTTTGGTGGATACATTCTCAAAGAATAGGCAGGATCTCAAAAACTTAGTCATTGAACAGGCAGAAACTAGTAAACCAGCAAATTACTTTCTGGCACTCTTTATTCTTTTTAGAAAGCATTTAGTTTTTGGTTTTTCCCCTCCTGAACTTGATTCCTTGACAATGAATTTTTGTTGTATCAAATGCAGGACAGTCTGGACCATTCAGCATTAAAATTTTACCTTTGCACTGAAACTCCTGTCAGATATCAGTAAGAGAATGATGGGGCTTGGTATTTGTAACTACTCACTTTAGACTGGGGAACCAAGTACCTTTAAACTTTCTCTGTATTTGGTCATGAGGGAGACTGCTGCAGTGAGCAGTTTTGAGTACCTAGATATAGGCTACTGCTCTGAATCATTTCAAAACAGGTCCTTTAGCAGGTGATTCAGAGCAGGAATCTAATTTTCACTTTTTCATCCATCCTGCACTAGAGCCTATTTTTTTTTCATAACTATGCAAAACAAATTGTTTAAGCCTTATTCTATCAGCATGTTATGAGGAGAAAAAATTTCACTGGAATTTCGGACCATCCCTATGCTTCCAGTAGGAATGTCTGAACTGGATGATAAGAGAGCGGTTTCCAGCTCTCAGGCCTTAATATGCTCCATCCTTGAAGTCTGTGAATTCTGTTTCTTCTGAAAGGAAATGTGTGTGTGTGTATACAAAAATGGATCTGCAATGCACTCTACAAGAGATTCTGCCTGGCATGAAGGATTGTGAAACATGAAATTACCTATTTCTTAGTTTGGACACAGTCAATACATCAGAGGCTTTCTGTGTCCTCTGCTTCTCCCCTTTCTCTCTTGTGCATTTAGACACCAATTTTGCCTTTGGTGAGAAATAAAAAACATGTTTCTTATGCAAATGTACCTGTGCAAGGAATGATTTCACTTGTGTACAATTAAATTAAAGTAACTAATGAAACTGTTCTTCATTGGCTAATCCTGTCAGACTTAATATATTATATAAACCACTTCTTATGATGAGTTAACATATCATTTCATCAAGCAATAAATGCTCTTGTGAAAAATGTCCCAAATTAGTTACATTCACTGTGTTTCTCAAAAGAGGAAAATGAATAAGGTAGATTTTAATTCAGCTGTTTATGGTAACACATGAAAGGGGTCACCCTGGTTAATATAACACTCCACAAATCAAAGGAAATGCATGGATGAAAACTTTTAATGCATATTACTATCATTCTTCTACACAAGCATGTTTCATTTTAAGAAAGGTTATTTTCCAATCTTTTTGTATAGGTATGGAATTTAAAATCCCATCAAAATTATTTCAAGTCCTATAAGCATCAATTCCAACAGTTCTGCAATGTTTGGATGATGAAAAAAGAAATTGCCAGGACATTCAGCTAAGATTTAAGTTGTGTTTCTCATAGCATATTGTCTATGGAACAAAATGGAATCATTGCAATGCTGAGATTTCATGTACTAAAAATAAAAATATATTGCTGCAGAATAATGTAGCCAACGTACCTTATGTTACAGCAGTTTTGTTGGCCCAAATATAAGAAGATCTGTATTTTAGTTCTGTCTTTATAGAACTGAAAATTAGTATAAGCAATTGTCGTGGTTTTGTTAGTGAGGGGGGGCCTAAGGTGGTAGCTTCTGTAGGAAACTGCTAGAAGTCGCTCCCCTTTGTTCAGTGGACTCGGCCGGGCCTAGGGCGGACCTGCTGCTGGCCAAGGCCAAGCCAATTGGTAGCAGAATGTCTCGTGATAACGCCTCTGCGATAACGTATTTAAGAATGGGAAAACAGAAAAAAGAGAGAGGAGAGAAGATGTGAAGAAGCTGAGCAGGGGCAGAGGCGCAGAGGGGGAGGTGCAGGCCTCATGGGCCTTGCAGGCCTCACCCTCTGGCCTCTCGCCAGGCAGCCGACTGGGCCCGACTCGGTCCAGCCCGGCTGCAAGAAGTGGAGAGGAGATGAGAAGTGAATAAGATGTAAAAAAAGATCCTGAGAGACATCTACCAGCCTGTTGTGAGGAACGGCTGCAGACGCCAAGGTCAGTTCAGAAGGAGGGGGAGGAGTAATGCGGCTCCTGGCCAAGATTCCCCTGCAGCCTGTGGTGCAGCCCATGGTGGAGCAGGTTGTCCCCCTGCAGCCCATGGAGGTCCACGGAGGAGCAGAGATCCACTTGGAGCCCGTGAAGGACCCCGTACCGGGGGAGGTGGATGCCTGAAGGCAGCTGTGGCCCGTGGAGGGCCCGCTGGGACAGCTGTTCTGGAGAGACTGCACCCGTGGAAGAGATGACCCACGCCGGAGCAGTTCCATGAAGGACTGTGGCCTGTGGGAGGGTCCCCACGATGGAGCAGGGGAGGAATGTGAGGAGTTCTTCCCCCGACCATGAAGCAGCGGCGTAAAACAACATATGATGAACTGACCGCAACCCCCATTCCCTCTTCCCCCCTGTGCCGCTCGGGGTGGGGGGGAAGGTAGTAGAGATAATGTTAAGCTTGGGAAGAGGGAGGGGTGGATGGAGGTTATCTTGTTCTCTGTCTCATTATCCTGCTGTTCGTAGTAATAAATGAATACTTTTCCCCAAGTCGAGTCTGTTTTGCCCGTGACGGTAACTTTAAGGATTTGTCCCTGTCCTTATCTCAAACCTCGAGCCGTTTTTCCTTATATTTTCTCTCCCTGTTTTTCTCGGAGTGTGGGGGGAGTGAGAGAGAGACTGCGTAGTCTGGTCCGATCGGGGCTGAACTACGACAGCAATGCAAGTTTTTTACTGGATACGTTTAATGTAGAGTTATTATTTAATGTGCTTTCTCTGGAACTTTATATTTAATTTAGTGACAGCGTTGTCAGGTTATGTTCACTCAGTTTTTTAATACATATGTCAATATAAATTCAAAGAAGTGTATTTTAATGAAGAATCTAAATGATGTGGTGAACTCAATGGTAAAGGATTAGCAGACAATGTTGGCTGTGACAGCTAGATACTGGTACTGCACTGCACATACACTTTTAAAATATCAACCAATGGCTAATCAACCATTACCTCCAAAAGCTGTTATGTTAGTAAAAGGATTAAAATGACAGATAGAATCAAGACTATTTTGGCTCAAGAACTAGAGAAGCCAATAATAAATAATATTTCCTGTGCCAATGGGAAATCTATATAATACATACAATATATGATAGTTCCGCTTTGCTATAATTTTTGTTGAAAAGTTGTTTCTGAAGGAAAAACACAGGGGAAGACACTTATATTTGTGTGCTAAAATACAGGACAATATATTGGAATATTCTTATTACATAGATGGATTAACAAACAAAAAAAATATTTATAGCAGAATACCTGTTAATTCACACTGTAATTATGTCAATCATAGGTTACAACAGTGACACCTGCTTGGGGCATTCCTATCCAAGCTAGACTGTTAATTTTACAGCACTTTAGTTGTACTAATCCAACTTATTATGACACCATGCTCATATGATCCAGCATAACAATAAAAAAAAAGACTACCAAAGTCAATTTGTTTTATGACTTAAACTTTATCATATAAATTTTCCTTGAAAGCAATGCATCATGTCTAAAATATTATTTGTGTTTACTTCCTTAGCTGTTAAGCTATATAAAGTTCTTCCTTTGAAAATCAGCTGGGAGCAATTGCCATCTTCATTAATATCTTCTTTGTATGGTAATTTCCTCATATAAAGCCCCACAGTTTAATACTGGACAGTGCTTTCCTATACTGCTGCTTTGCAAAAGAACTCTAGTTCCAGTAAATAGCTGAAGTGAGGTACAAAAAGCAGGGGAGATGACAAGTTGTGTATAATATTGCTTTGGTATCTCCCTTCTGACTGCAGTCTTTGATAACGTCTTTGCCAGGGGACACCCATCAAAGAACTTTATCTGTTCTGATAATAAAGGTGGGAATTGCGAAGCAGAAAGGACAATCAGATCTACTCAGCGGTATCTCTGTGTTGGCATGTTCTTACAGCAGAGTCAGTCCTCTGTCATCTCCTTCCTCCAGTCCAGGAGGAGTACAGTTTTCCATCCTCAGTACTTGAAATCCCTCTTCTACCTCAGAGGCAACTCAGTAGCCAGACCTTTGTTAAAGGTTTTTCTGAGAATGTGCTTTGGGTATCTTCTGTGTTTAGTTACTGAGAGAGGACTTAGCAGTAATTGGTACACTTATGCTATTATGATGGAAGGAGTGGACAGAGGAGGTCAGAGGACATCTGCTATCTAATTTGTGGTCTTTTTCTGTCAGAGACTGTACAGCAGGAAAGAACACAGGAATGTTGCATGAGTAAATTGAAAAACCAACTATTTTCCAGTGCAATCAAAAGATCAGGAGCAGAATTTCCAGTCTGCTACATTTTGCATTGCTCTAAGAAGAAAAAAAAAATGGCGTGGACTAAGTCTAAGTAATCTGGGGCCTCTAAAATAGGTGCGTGAGTTCCCTATGTAGCCAGTTCATACTTCAAAGGCCAGCAAAGGCCATCCAGCCAATTGGATAGAAGGTAACTTACACAGAGAACAAAGATAACTTAGGATGACTTTTTCAGATGGCATATAAAATATAAATGCTGTTAAAGGATGTAAGACTCGATCCTTATTGGACACTAACACTAATAACAATGTAAAAAAATACCAGCTCAATTTCCCCTGGATTTCTGTGTTTATAATTCATTGTTTAATCCTATGCTTTTCTTCTGAAGAAAGCAGTGATCAAATAAATAATATAAAATAGAAATAAGACTGTGTATCAAGGTGTTGAAATGGAATAAAATAGGGTCCATTCGAAAAGAAACATATTCTACCAAGTGCTGAATTATCTTTCCTTGTATTATTCAGTTTTCTGTTTCATTTTTTACAATAGAAACTGAAATATGACTTCTTTTAATATTAGTAGTTCTGAGGCATTGCAGGAATGACATCTTAAGTCTTGTGCCATAGTCTGGGAAACAAGGTGTTCTCTTGTTCCACTTGGTTTGATTTTTCATTATTGAAAGTGGCAACGTACTTTAATTTACCTATTTACAGCCTTTCTGTACAAACTGAAATATGAGATGGTTAAGATAAGATGTTTTCATTTATTCTAGATTCCTTAATTGGAAAAGGTTTTTATATAAGTCCAGACAATATCAATATTCTTCATGTCTTCACAAAGTGATGCAGATTTTTCAAAAGATCATGGAGAAGATTGATGACATTTGTCCTGAGTTTTCAGTACTAACAGACAAGAAGAAAATAGTAATAGTGTAATGGAACTACAAAATAGTACGTTACCTTGTCAGACAAGGACTTGTGCTACCATTGCATTCAGCTGAGCAAACTAAAAAAAATATGTTCTTAAATGAAGAAGTTGAAGGCCACTTCATTCAACTGCTTTTGTTGAATTGCACTCCTGAATTGTGTTGCAAAATTATCGATAAAGAGACTTAAATTCCTGGAGGCCAGCTTGCATTCTGCTTGAGAAATATATTGAAATTATAACTGAAATTGGTGATGAGACATCCTCAAATAGAAATACTAACATTTTTGGCCATTGAATCTTAAACATAGGGTCCAGCCTGTCCAAAATTTTGTAAGAATTAAATAACTCAGCAAAATGAAGGAAATTATGCTTTGGGCTTCATACAGTCAGCTAAATATAGGCAACTTGTTCCATTTGAGGTGCATTAGGATATTCGAGTCAGATGTAGGACTGGCATAGGAGATGAATGGAAGACCAGAGTTGTTCTTGGCTATCAGTGGAGGACAAGTAGTATACCAGCCATATAGAGTAGTAGAAGGAAAATAATGCTACAGAGACATCTGCTTGGTAGATTAATTAAGATTCTTATTTTTTGTGCTTATAATTCAGAAAAAAAATGAAAATGTAGAGACTGCAAGACACCTGAACTTCTAAGGAAAAAAAAAGTTTCATGGAAAATGCAAATAGTGACAGGAAATCAGTGCCCCAAATTCAGAAAAGGAGTAACCTAAAGACACCTACTTTACTTAGATGTTTTTTAGTGTGTGGTGTTCCATATCTGAACAATATCAAGAATCTTGAATCTTTTTGGAGTCTCTAGTAATTGAGTTAGATTAAAGTCTTGTTGACAGCTCAGTTATATCTTTCATTTGATAGCAAAGCTGATGAGGAATACAAAGAAAAACGTCTGTAATTTAGGCAAACAGAATGTAATCTTTCATATAAAGGTGCTAAGATTATTTGGGAAAATTCTTAAACTACATACTAAATGTTGTAAATATAATTTCAGTATTTTATTTCTGAAGGGCATGGATCTGAGTTACTAATAAATTATTTAGATTTTTTTTCAGTAATCAATTTATGAAAACAAGATTGAACCCAGTATTGACCCCTGGGGTACATCACTAGTTACTCGACTCCAACTAGACTTTGTTTCATTGACCACTACCCTTTGGGTCTGGCAGTTTAGCCAGTTTTCAATCCACCTCACTATTTTCTCATCCAGCGCGTACATCAACAGCTTGTCTATGATGATCTTATGGGAGACAGTGTCAAAGGCCTTACTGAAGTCCAGGTAGACTGCACTTTAGTCCACTGCTCTCCCCTCATCTACTAGGCCAGTTGTTTCATCGTAGAAATTTATCAAGTCAGTCAAGCATGACTTTCCCTTGATGAGGCTATGCTGACTATTCCTCGTGACTTTCTTGTCTTTCATATGCCTGGAAATGGTTTCCAGGACTAGCTGCTCCATTATCTTCCCAGGGATCAGAGGGAAGCTGACTGGCCTGTAGTTCCCTGCATCCTCCTTCTTGAAGACAGGAGTGATATTTTCTTTCCTCCAGTCTTTAGGCATTTCTCCCAGTTGCCAGGATCGACCAAAGATTATCAAGAGTGGCCTTGCATTGACATCTGCCAGCTGCCTCAGCACTCATGGGTGCATCCCATCACAGCTTATGGGCTTACATGTGTCCAATTTGCTTAAATATTCCCTTACCTGAACCCTTTCCACCAAGGGTACATCTTCCTTACTCCAGATTCTTCCCTTGGTGAAAAAACCACAAACAAACAAAAAAACACCTTCAAACTAGCTGCAGGCTACAAGTTAGTTATCTCTATGTAAAATAAATGTAGAGTATTTGTGAAATCTAACAGCTTTATGCTTCTGCAGTCTTAATAATTAAGTCAAAGAGCTTATGAATAATTAAAATAAGATTAACTTCAAGAGTATGCCTTCACTTATTTGTATAGCCTGCTGTAGCAGGCAGGTAAGTGGCATACCATTCCTTACTGCTGTAAAGTTTTGCAGTAAAATTAAAAATCCCTTAATGTGGATCATTGCAGTATTGGAATACAATCAAGGTCAAATGCATCATGCATAGAAAATGAGCTCAGATATTTGTTCTCCCAGTGCTTCAGTTCCATTAGCACTGTCCAAGGAGTGCTGAAATTGGAATGTCACTTTCCCATACTGCACTTCAGTCATTACTGTCAAGATAGCACTTCCATGGTAGAACATGTCCTGCTCAACCTGCACAGTTCAAACCACACAGAGAAAGTATTACTGGAGCTATTGGAGGTAAACTTTGTTAGATTTTGAGCAAGGACAAGTCCTAAGCACTTCAGTTCAATTTTGACACTGTATTAATCTTTGCCACAGCTTGACCTATACAATCCCAGTCCTGCTATTAAAGAACCATTTGTCTACAGCAAAATGAGTACTGTCATGCAGCCTTCTGTACCTCCACTGATTACTGTGATATGCAGATGACTGAAATAGACAGCATCAGTGAGGTACAAGTCCTTTTCTTTTTGTCAAGGGAAACTCTAGTTTATTTGCAGCCACGTACCACAGGAATATGTTGCGAGGTTCCTCAAGGATAAGACAACCCAGGTAATTGTGGCCTTGCAAGACTCCATGCCCTGAAATGTCCCCAGTACTGCCCTTTAGTTACCTGTGAAATTCCTCCAACCATCTGTGTAATTGGATTCCTTATGGCTCTATCTGTGACTTTTGCCAACTTCTCGCTTTGTTATATTCAGCAATTACAGTGGTTTCTCCTAATCTGTTTAGCTAGCTTAACCTCAGTCCAGGGTCATTTATCTGTGTCTCTTAACGGTGGCATTCACAGGAAAGGACTCTGAGAAGAGCTGTATCAAAATGTATATGAATCCCACATTGGCCACTGGTGGCTTAGATCAGTGAAGGACAAATTTTTTTGCTCCATAGAACTTTAATATCCAAGAAAACATTTCATAGCTTACTAAACACTGCTCTTATGATTTAATGGAAAACAGTGTGGAAACAAACAAACAAAAAGCCACTCTAGAAACTGAATGAACTACTTAAAAGATCTTGTTAGGAATTGCAGATAGAGGTGAAATCACAATAAAATATATAATTGAAAAATCCTGCTCTGTATAATTATACGGGATTACACAGGATATATCAGGTAGGTTCATGTTGTTGATTTAGTTCTGTCCAACATATTAGGATTAACCTTCTAACTGTGAGGGTAGAAAAGACTAGTCAGGTGCTGTCATGGTAAAACATCTTCATACTCACTATCAGCACTGCCAGAGAATGTCTGCATGTATGTCAGTATCTAAACTGTTCTTAAAAGTCTTTCTCTTTGTTTAGAGAAGATAAAGGTAAGACTGTATTTTACTGAAAAGAAATGCATAAAATATCTCTGACAGTTCTTTTCAGTCATATATTTATATGATTGGATTTTCTGGTGTTGGCTAGGATTGTCCTTAGAGAATCTATCCCATTCTAATTTAATTTGTCAATAAAGATATTTTAAAGTAACACTTTAGGTCAGTATCTGTAATGTAATAAATGTTTAATTTAATTATTTAGACAGTCAACACGTGGATTTTCTATGCCTTGTTTAACTCTATCATGTTTACTTTTGACCGAATTTAATTAAAAACCCATTTCTTTCAAATCTAGCATAGACTAAGCTTTCTGTTACATATTGAAAAGAACGTCACCATGCACTATTGTGAGATTTATGGTCCAGTGCCATCCTAGCTGATATAGAATAATTTAGCACACAGAAGAATCTGAATAGGAAACCAAAAGAAGAGCTTGTTTTCTTTAATTATTGAATTGGTATAGATTATAATAAATGCAATGGTTTGAATGTAATTATACTACCATACAATCATTTATTTTGTGTTTATGTACCATGTCCAATTTGCTTGTGTTAACCCCTAGCCTGCATATTATGACTTGGCATTATGCATTTGTAATAACAGATGTTCATTTTATTTTTGTAATTACCTGAATATGAGATTTAGGGTAAGTATTTGTGTAACTTTACTAATAACATACCATTTCAAAACATTGCTAAAGAAAAAAAAAGCATCAATTTACAATCATTTCCTATACTAAATGTATCTGTTTTTAGATTTATTTTAATTAACTGTAACCTGCTGTTTGAAAAAACAGTGGAAACGAACTGAAATTAGAAGTAAACAAGAATTCCAGCAGAGCTATTTCATGCAAAGAATACTAGAAATATGGAATAAATTACCAAGAGCACTGATATGATCAGTATAAATGGATTCATGGAGAAGGGAGAAATTAAAGCTGCAGTGACAATATAGAAGGGTGAGAAGGAAATAAATATAGAGAGCTTGCATGCTTGGGTCAAGCAACTTGACTTACTTAAGTAATTCCTTATTGATGTGTTTCCCTCACCAGTCCCATATGTAGATTCACAGTTTTACCAGCAAAATCATTTGTTAACATAATAAAAGCTCAGACAGGGTCAAATTCAAGGTCCAAAAGTTCAAGCTAGGGAAGAGATCTTTCATTCTGGAGGCAGATGGTACAGTAGTTGTTGGGTGATTGGTGATTTGTTTACTATATATGCTGACCTAGCGTTCTCAATGGCATGCTTGGAGACTTAGGAAAGGAAATAATTCAGTTACACAGTACAACAAGGCTGCCACAGGTCATGGCCATTAGTGGCCTGCTAAGCTTTTTATTTGACACAACCTCATAGAGGAAAATCTTTTTGTTGACAGTGGCAAAAAATAATATTTCATCCACCACATTTCCTTAATTTAGAGACCTTGTGTTTCAAAGGGAGTACACTAATAATTAAGAAAAAAAAAGGTACCTAGGTAATTTTAAAAATATTTGGGGCTTGGCTGGGATCTCATGATATCATCTAAATATCTGCAGTAATTAAATATTGTTCTCAGAGGATGGTTCATACACTAATTGGTAAATGCATCAACTGAGTAGCACTGGAATGGATTATAGCATCTCCCTCATTTATTCTATACGAAAGAGAAAAAGGCTGTGAGCTGGAGAAGGGATAGAAAAAGCAGCAAGATTGACGGCTTTCAAAGCATTCCTGTGATAGGATGCTGGAAGACTGAAAGATTATCAGAAGATTGAAAAGTTGTGTAAAAAAGTATATTTTTAAAAGTTATTTGCATTTTAAAGGATTCACAGGGGATAAATTCAAGTCACAAAAAAGCAGGGACTGAGAGAATGAAGAACAACCCATTGTAGCAGAAGATTAGGTTTGAGACCGTCTGAAAAACCTGAAGGTGAACAAGTCCATGGGACCTGATGAGATACATTCGCAGGTCATGAGGGAGCTGGTGCATGAAGTTGCTGAGACATTTTCCATCATATTTCAGAAGTCGGGGTAGTCTGATGAAGGTCCTGAATTACTGGAAAAGGGGTAACGTAAACCCCACTTTTAAAAAAGGAAACAAGGAGGACCAGAGGAACTACAGGCCAGTCAGTCTCACCTCAGGCCTGGCAAGGTCATGGAGTAGGTCCTCCTGAAACCATGCTAAGGCACATGCAAAATAAGGAGATGATTGGTGACAACCAACATGACTTCACTAAGGGCAAATCATGCATGACAAATTTGGTGGCCTTTAGTGAGGGAGTTATAGTGTTGGTGGATGAGAGAAGAGCAACTGATGTATCTACCTGGACTTGTGCAAAGCATTTGACACTGTGTCGCATGATGTCCTTGTCTCTAAATTGGAGAGACATGGATTTGACGGATGGACACCTCAGTGGATAAGGAATTTGCTGGATGGCTGCACTGAAAGAGCTGTGGTCAATGGGTCGATGTCCAACTGGAGACTGGTGACAGTGATGCTCCTCAGGGGTTGATATTGAGACTGATGCTGTTTAACATCTTTGTCGGTGACATGGACAGTGGGATCAAGTGCACCCTCAGCGAGTTCACTGACAACACCAAGCTGTGTGGTGCTATCGACGCACTCAAGGGAAGGGATGCCATCCAGAGGGACCTTGACAGGCTGGAGAAGTGTGCCCGGGCAAGTCTCGTGAAGTTCAACAAGGCCAAGTGCAAGGTCCTACACCTGGGTCAGGGCAATCCCAGGCACAAATAAAGGTTGGGCAGAGAATTGATTGAGAGCAGCCCTGAGGAGAAGGACTTGGGAGAGCTGGTGGACGAGAAGATCAGTGTGAGCTGACAATGCACACTTGCAGCTCAGAAAGCCAACTGAATCCTGGGCTTGCATCAAAAGAAGCATGGCCAGCAGGTCAAGGGAGGTGATTCTCTCCCTCTACTCTGTCCTGGTGAGACCCACCTGCAGTACTGTGTCCAGCTCTGGAACCCCCAACATAAAAAGGACACAGACTTGTTGGAGGGAGTCCAGAGGAGAGCCACGAAGATGATCAGAGGGCTGGAGCACCTCTGCTATGAGGACAGGCTGAGAGAGTTGGGGCTGTTCAGCCTGGAGAAGGCTTCGGGGAGACCTTACAGCAGCCTTCTAGTACCTAAGGAGGGCTTATAAGAAAAACCAGGAAAACTCCTTAGCAGGACCTGTTGTGATAGGACAAGGGGTAATGTTTTTAAGATAGAGGGAAGTAGATTCAGACTTGATATAAGGAAGAAATTTTTTACAAGTAGGGTGGTGGAACACAGGAACAGGTTGCCCAGAGAGATGGTAGATGCCCCATCTTTGAAAACATTCAAGGCCAGGTTGGACGGGGCTCTGAACAACCTGATCTAGTTGGAGATGCCCCTGCTCCTTGCAGGGGGGTTGTACTACGTGACCTTTAAATGTGCCTTCCAACTCAAGCTATTCTATGATTCTATAAGTAACGTACTAACATATTCTGGGTTCCAGCTAATGACGAGTGTGAGCCACATCTCCATTCTCTTGACATTTATTTGATAAAACCAGCATTTTTCTTCATATAGGAAAGAGATATCAAGAGTGGAGCCTTACAGGCAAAAGTCCTATATTATTATGTTTATGTAAAACATCTGCAGGAGTTTTGGAATCCAAAGGTTCACTTAAGCTGGTGAGAGTTAGTTATGTGCTAGTATGTAGTTTAATATTCCCTATGTGAGGAAAGTGCTTACTCATTAGCTGTAACTCTCCTTACATCTAAAAATATTTTTAAATGAATAAATAAATATATATACTTGTTCTGGTTTTGTTAGCGGAGGGGAGGCCTAAGGTGGTAGCTTCTGTAGGAAACTGCTAGAAGTTGCTCCCCTTTCTTCAGTGGACTCGGCCGGGCCTAGGGCGGACCCGCTGCTGGCCAAGGCCAAGCCAATTGGTAGCAGAATGTCCCGTGATAACGCCTCTGCGATAACGTATTTAAGTAGGGGAAAACAGGAAAAAAAGGAGGAGAAGATGTGAAGCAGCTGAGCAGGGGGCAGAGAGGGGGAGGCGCGAGCCTCGTGGGCCTTGCAGGCCTCACCCTCTGGCCTCCCGCCAGGCAGCCGACTGGGCCCAACTCGGCCCGGCCCGGCTGCAAGAAGTGGAGAGGAGATGAGAGGTGAATAAGATGTAAAAAGGATCCTGAGAGGCGTCTGCCAGCCTGTTGTGAGGAACGGCTGCAGACGCCAAGGTCAGTTCAGAAGAAGGGGGAGGAGTAACGCGGCTCCTGGCCAAGATTCCTCTGCAACTCATGGTGAAGACCACGGTGGAGCGGGTTGTCCCCCTGCAGCCCATGGAGGTCCACGGAGGGGCAGAGATCCACCTGCAGCCCGTGGAGGACCCCACGCCAGAGCAGGTGGAGGCCTGAAGGAGGCTGTGGCCCGTGGAGGGCCTGCTGGGACAGCTGTTCTAGAGGGACTGCACCCCGTGGAAGAGATGACCCACGCCGGAGCAGTTTCACGAAGGACTGTGGCCCGTGGGAGGGACCCCACGCTGGAGCAGAGGAGGAATGCGAGGAGTTCTTCCCCCGACGATGATACAGCGGCGTAAAACAACGCGTGATGAACTGACTGCGACCCCCATTCCCTTTCCCCCCCGCCCCGTGCCGCTCGGGAGGGGAAGGTAGTAGAGATAATGTTAAGCTTGGGAAGAGGGAGGGGTGGGGGGAGGTTATCTTGTTCCCTGTCTCATTCTCCTGCTAATTTTAGAAATAAATGAATAGTTTTCCCCAAGTCAAGTCTGTTTTGCCCGTGACGGTAACTTTAAGGATTTCTCCCCGTCCTTATCTCAAACCTTGAGCTGTTTTCCTTATATCATCTCCTCCTATTCTCTCGGAGGGTGGGGGGAGCGAGAGACAGACTGCGTAGTCTGGTCCCCATTGGGGCTGAACTACGACAATACTAAGGTTTGGTTTTGGGTTGGTATGTTTTTTTAAGTAATTTTAAAGATACAGGTCAAAATTGTGATACAGACAGAATTTTGAATGCAGAATTTCTGTTTTACAAACCTGGGCTTTTTGGTCCAGGCTACACACCAACTCTTACCATGACTTAATGAGTCATTTCATGAAGTTGATAGTTTAGTCAAACTAGATTAGGCCTTTATGTATTAGATGTTTTATCTCGGGAAAATTTCAGTATTTTATAACTCACAGTTGATGATTGTAATACAAGTTGAGTGACATATATGCCTGTGTGACTTTTAAATTGCTTGAAAAGATGAGCTATTGATAGATAGCTATTAAAAGTAACTGTAAACAGCTTAGATTGTCAAATGAGGGAACTGTTTATTGAAAAGAGTAGAGCAAAAATTCCCTAATGATTGTAGTACATCAAGAAAAATGATTTGGAACCAGTATGAGACTGCAGCAATGCTTTCCATCTTGGGATTTTATTGCAAGGCTCACGTTTTTCAGCACATTGTCACAAACCCTTAACTTGTGGAATCAAGAGCTTGTAAGAGAATCTGCCTGCCATATTGGAAGAAGAAAGGTTGAAAATGCAAATTAAATATACTATTAAAACTGAAGAACTAGAAGACAAGGGGAAAACATGTAAAATTTTCTGTAAACTTAATGATTGTTAAACCAGTTTTTAAAACATGAGTCATGCTTTTCTAAATGTCTGTGGCTACCAATATACAGAATTGTGTTTTAGACCACACTTTCATATTTCAGGTTTGTCAGTAAAACCAAAATATAACCTGTGTTTCTGACAAAAGGCTTCCCATTACCCATTACTTTTTTTTTTCTCAGTTTGGTTTTAATTAAGAGGATCTTCCATATAGCCAGAATTTTAGATTTGTCCATGACACAGTGCTGTCTGTCAATTTGCTTCCTCTTCTTCCATCATTAGTCAAGTCTGAATTTAAATAAGCGCACAGGCAGAAAAAGTGTTGAAGGAATACCATTAAGTTTGCTAACTCGAGCACTGAATAGTTATGGAATTCAGAAATATTTGTGCTTCTGCATTTCTAATTTGTCTCTTTCTTGTCTATAATGCAGTGTTTAATTATGCGACTGTACTATGGGAGTTTTTTCCCAGTAAAATTTGCTTCATTAATCACACCAGAGGGACCTCCTCAGACTAGGGCTTTATAGTTAAGGAAGCTATTGAAGTTTAGAAACATGAAATGTTTCTAGCTCAGAAAAAGAAAGACAAAATAAAAAAAAATGAAATTTTGTCAATTAAGATTATGATTGTAAAGCTGATCTCATAAAAAAATGTTGTAGAGATGTGTAGTAGAAATAATGAGCAGAGTTGGGAAGTAGAACCTCACAGCTAAAATTTTATGATTATTTAGAAATTATTCAAAAAAAAATAGCAAACTCTCTGAGTTTGGAAAAAATATCCACAGCCAGGACTAGAGTTTTCAAATTTTCAGAAGAACATTTATTTGCAGATAGTAGGATATTTAAGCCATTTCTAAAATCTCCAACTGTCCCAGTTGTGTGAAAAGATGATCTTCTGATAGCTAATTCCACTGACACTGTTTTATTCTGAAAATAAAACTCAAAACTTAATTGATCAGATATGTAATACCAGATGTGAAGGCTAGGGTCAAAACTGTTTGGAGGAAGATTATGATCTGTGAATTTCTGCTTATATTGTTTATGTGAAGTAGAACACAGTTTACAGGAGGGATTTCAAATACCTTTCACACCATCTGTTCCTAAATAATCCACGGTCTTTTAAGGATTTTGTAAAGTTGTTTTTAGCTTTGCCAAATTACCCATATTACAAAAAAACTACATATTTTTTCCAATTTGTAGGTGACTTGCTTCCAGGATAACAGAAGGCTCATCCACACCTATTCATCTCTCCTTGAGCTTGTAGCTGCAAATTGCCTGCAACTCCTAATTTGTACTGAAGTGTAATATCTATAGCATTTCAAAGTATAGATATGTTTGTTTTTAAGAGAGACTGTGCAGTTTTTCCTACTTTCTATCAGCATGCCCATGATAGATATAAGTAAATATATATTTACTTACTATTGGCCTAGGCCAGTAAAAAAGAACTTTGACTTTGAAGTTTCATATTAAATGCCAAGTGTGCTTTGAGACAGAAACAACGTCAAACAGGTGGCAGAAAAGGGAGAATCTAAATGTGTATATAGATCACAAGGGATGTGGTACATTTTCCATCTAATCTATTTAGTTTCACATATATCCCCCAATGCCAGGGTACATAGGCACAGCGTGATCCATAGGTTTGCTCATTGCTCAAGATGTATGATCTAATCTCAGAAAACAGCAAATGCTATCAATAAAACATGAAGCAAAGTTAATTACAGTCTTCCATTCAGAGTCAACCTGCCGCTTATGGCCTGTTATAATGAATCATTCCTAACACGTAGGAGAGATTGACAGAGATTTTATAAACTTTCCATTCTCCAAGTTTTCCCCATGTAATAAGTGCCTGGTGTACAACAGGAAAGTGATTAAGTATCAATTTCATGTAGAATGAGGAATAAATGCTTAAAAGACTGATGAGACACTGTTTTTACTGCTTAGAGTACTGTGACTAACCAATGAGTCAGATGAATGCCTGTCATTTTAATTAGTTGTTGGATTAGCCTCTTTTTTTTTTCCCTTAAACTCTCTAATATTTTTTTTTCAAGTAACTTTAAACTTTTCAGGAATGCACTTTTTGAGTGATGAGATCAACAATTTCTTTTTCAAAGGTCTTGCTGGAATAAACATATATTACATGTTTGTCTGAACTTCGTGGGAGTCTGAAAGTAAAGTCATTTTACCTTACCAATTCCTTTTAGGTCTGTGTTTGTATGTCACTCTCACATCTAGGATGCACAAGTTTACACGCCTAAGTTATCTGTTTCTGGTATTTAGTGTCTTATAGACCTAAATATATGAAAACTTTTTTTCTCCTACTGCAGTCTTTCTTTGGTCAAGTATAGTGGAAAACATCTGCTTTTGCTAGTTGTCTTTCTTTCCATTTCCTTAATCGACTGATTTAATTAGGAAGAATGTAAACTCATTTTTTGGCACACATTCTTGCAAATTGTCTTAATCTGACATGTTAAATGCATGAGTGTATGTGTATGTTCTGATGGATTTCATAACTTCACATAATGAGTTTTCTAACAATTCACTGCTATATTGAGACCAGGATGGTGAATGCCTGTTCAAACACCACAAGTTTCTATAGTTAGGTCAGCATCTTGGGACATTCTTCACTTATTTCTTTGCTTTCTTTTGTTCCTGTTACAATTTTGGTTTCAGTTCACCAAAATGCTTAAGCCCTTTGTGAAACTAATGAAAAGTGCGTTTCTCCATCTGTGTTAAACTATATTAGTGAATTCAATTGTTATAATTTCAAGCACTTGATCAGTTATGTCAAGTGGTATTGGCTTATTGTCCGTAATACTAGTGCTCATACATATTTTACTTAATACTTTGCATTGTGTATTGCTTTGTGCTATACCTCAGTGGCCTAAGTTCTTTCCTCTTGAAGTTAGGAGCAGAAGTGAAGATTTGGGAATAACATAATGGCATAGCTGAGATTTTTCTCAGAAGTGCTTCTACCCCAGTAACTGACATAAAACAATATGGACCTTTAGATTAATTTAGAGAAATACATCTAATCAAATTACTGTTTTCAACTTCTGATGTGACATTAACAGATTTTGTTATCTTTAAAGAGAAAATAAAGAGTCATATTCTCTTCCAGTATAAGTCCACATGTATATATGTATTTGTATCCACATGGATTTCAAGCCACCATACCCCAGACCTAATGTATATAATAAGTATCGTGAAGAAGCCCAGTGTCTATATAAAAATTTGTGTAAATAAATGTTTTCATTAACTTTGTCACATTTCTTAAGAGATAACAAGAGAAAATTTGACATTTATAGTTTGCAAGTAGAAAGACAATTGATATGTGTGATCTTTGATAAAGTTCAGATTAATAGAAATGCTTATTCACAGCCATGTTAGAAATTTTTTTTTTTTTTCTGTGCCGCATTGCATTTCAGAAGCCAGTTTGATTTAGAAGCAGAGTTTTCTGCTGCCTTTAGAAATAGCTGTTAGGTAGCAAAATAAGGTACATTAGATAGTATAAATTAGATTTGTTTTCAAAGACTAGAAACTAGTTAGATGTCAAATAGTGTTGCTTGTCACAAATTCTAGGTTATGTGTGAGACAATGTGGTATGTTTAAAGAAGTTAATACCTACTGGCCTGGAGGCCTTTATTTTTTATTATCAAGGAGTGCAAATAAACCTGCTTGTTAGGGCAGAAATTTAAAGGTCAGTCCTCAGATGTCATAAATCATAGAGCTAGAAAGAAATAGATTAAGGAAGCCCAAAATACTAGGTCAGCATCAGCAACCCAGCAGTGTTGCTTTAATTCTGTAACAAAGAACTGATTCTAGTTATTTTTTTGTTCCTCAGGGAGTAATTTAATTCTAGTTCAGCTCTTAAAAAAAAAACATGATACAAGTTATAATTCTAGAATTTTGTTAAGTTTTGGTTCTTACTCTTATGGATCTATATTAATTTTAGTCCTTCCTCTGGTTAAACAGTGTGTTTCATTTCATTTTTATCAAGAGATAAGTTGATGTTTCTTAATTTATTTTTAAATCAGTACAGATTAACTTTATTTAAATGCATGTATAATTAATAAATGTCTGTTTATGCAATTTTAATATTACGGGCTCATAGGACTGCATGAATTTTGAGAGGTCATTTAGCCTATTATCACAAGGGATCCATACTTATGTAACTTCTAATATATATTTCCATATGTTTCCAATTTTGGAGATTGATACTTTCCAGTGCAATCTAATTCAGTGCTCCACTACCTTTGCAAAAGATACATTTTTTCTAATATCTATTCTGAATCTTCCTCGCTGCAATGCAAAAGCGTTATCCCTAGTTCTGCCTGCCTCAGGCATGAATAACAACTCTCTTTAGGAAAAAAATATGTATTTATGCATTGTGTATATCATAAATATAATCTTGCAGTTGTGTCTTTTGCCTTTAGTCTTCTCTACTTCAAGCTAAGTAACCTAGGTCATTCAGTTGGTCCTGAGAAGGCTTGCTAATAGACCTCTCATCATTCTTTTTTCCTCTTAGTTTGTTGCATCTGATAGGGACTTTCTTGAAGTTTGGTGTTCAGAATTAGAGACAAAGCTGCAAATGTGGCCTTACAAGGGCTAGACAAAGCAGAATCTTTATAGACTGTGAGCAGACTAGTTAAGCTCAGTTCTGTTCTTTGGCTGATTCCATTTATCAATGTTGTTTTATTCTCATTCTCTACAAAGGTTAAAATTTTCATTCCAATTCTGTCTAACAAAGGTACTTTCTATCTCCTCTTTTCCACTGAGAAAATTCTTACTTTTTATTCTCATTAATAGACTCTTCCCAGTGATGTCTAGTCACAGAACAACATGCAAAGGGCACAAATCGAAACACAAGAAGTTCTGTCTGAATATGAATCCCCCCACTCCCTTTTTTTTTTTCCTGTGAGGGTGATTAATGCTGGAATGCCTCAGGTTTCCCGGAGAGGCTGTGTACTCTTCATCCTCAGTTAAAACCTCAAGCAGCCTGCTCTAGCTGATCATGCTTTGAGCAGGGAAGTTGAACTAGAAAATCTCCAGAGGTTCCTTGCAAATAGCCTGTGATTCTGTGAAAATAATACCAAAGTACAGGTTATACATACAGGACTGTCCTTCTTAGAAGAAACAAATTCTCTGTCATCGAAATCTCTGAGACTTTTCAGTCACAGAGAGAGTGTAAAGTATGTTGTTTTTCTTACTTTTCTAAATCAAAGATTTACACATACCTAAGTATAAAGTTTAAAGTAAAATCTTATTAAATATTTATTGTGTTAACCAGTGTACACAAATGTTTAGGAGGCTCAAATATGTTTAATTAAATGGTATGTACTTTTTGTGTGACGAAGGAAAGTTAAGTTTGAATTTGGAAACATGCAGGCTTATCAGATACACTGTAGAATGAAGAAAAAAGTCATATTGGTTCTCAGTGCTTTGACAAACAGTAGACAGTTGTTCACAGGCGTAAATCTTTTAAACAGCCGCTCAGAACATATTTTTGTCTTTTGGCGTATGACCCATATCTATAGTCCATCATATTAAATGACAAAATGCTCATTTCTAAAGAAAAAAAAAATCATTGACTGCTACTAACTACTCCCTTGAATGTGATTCTTCACATGAAATTACACTTACTCTCATTTAATGAAAGATCATTCTACACTTGTTACAATACCCTGATAATGTGCTCTGTTCAGAACAAATCCATGCCTATAGCTGTATGTGAGGTCATGTATGACTATGAGTTGTTAGAGTGAAGCTTAGAGAAGGACAAGTAAGATTTGTTTTTCCTAAAAACTAACTGGGAGCTAGTTACCGCACTTCGGTCACTACTTTGGTCATTTTGTATTCGCCATGCTTTATATCTTATTTGCATTGATAATAAAATAAAACAGAATGAGATTTTCCACTGACCTTGAAAGATGTAGTTGTTGGACTGTTTTCTAAAGTAGGATCTTGTTTTTCAATGATAGCATATTAAATTTGATGCCCCACTTATGTTCCAGCTTATTTTTCCTAATAAGGAATGATTTCTTCCAAATCTATCCACAGGTTTATCGTATTCTTCTCATCTGTATCTTCCACAAAAAAAAAAAAAAAAAAAAAAGCGTGCAGAGATTTATAGCAAGATATACCTGGGTAGAAAGGAACTATATTGCATGTATGTGTTGCATATGTGATGTATGATAGAATAGAAAGATCTGTCAAGGCATATTGCTTATCTCAGAAACTGTAAGATCATATGATCCATTTTTTATGTGCTAGAGGACTACACATTTGTTTATTGCCATTAGTAATGGTTTTATTAAAGCAAACAATGGTGTATTTTGGAATTCATTGTAGTTACCTGTGGGTGTTAGTTTTAGATTTTTATTTCACAGATTTACAGTTACATCTATACTTGGTTTGAGTGACTAAAATACAAATGTACCTTTTTGCAAAATGCCAAACTATGTTCCAGTTTGATTTCTATATGTTTTGGTCAGTACCTCATACTGTCTTCCAAGGCACTCAGTTTGCCCATGGAGAGTTGATATGTATTTTCACTTACCAGAGGTACTTCAACAGATGTTTCAAAATATGATTCCATTTCTCATCAAGATAATTAGATCAACTACTAAGAAGGAGAAATCTGTGTTAAAGTAGCTTTTCTGCTGGTTGCATTAAAGTTACAAATAAAAATAATTATTTTTTTAAATGTTATATTTATATTTTATATCTTTCTGCCTTTGGCATTGGTTGCAGTATAACGAAAGGTAATAGGGTGTTTTTGTCTTCTTTTAGATGAATGCACGTTATGCTGCAGAACATTAAACTGGATTACATTTTCTTTTGCAGAACTATCCACAATGGCAACAAAGGAAAATGCAATGACAGAAATGGAAAATTCCACTTTCAAGGAAAACTTTTAAAAAGTTATAACTTTTGAGAAACTTAATTTCCTGTTGATGGGCTGCTACTGAGGTGCTTGCAAATCAAATTCCTTAATTTTATCTTTAGAAGGCTCACCAAATCCAAGGCTTATGCTGAGATATGGTATTATTAAACAGATCAATGTACTGGAATTATACTGCTTTGGACACTGAATTCAAAACTTAATATATGAAGCTCATCTAAATTAGTAACCAGGAAGAAATTAAGTATATCTAGCTGTTTGTTTAGCTCCCCATATATCTTAACTGCAGATGGTTTTGGTTTTATTTTCAAGAGCAATAAAACATGGATAAATTACTCTTGGATTAAATAATGTCTCTTTTAAATCAGCTTTTGAACTGGTGGCTGAAACCATTTCTTCTTATTGCAGCTCAACATACTTTTCCAGCATTTGCAGATTTTTTGGGATTGAGGACAGGGACAGCTCTACCAATAAAGCCAGAATTGGTAAATCAGTATGTACTAACAGTAGCTGAAGTTGGCAGTGGATAGGATGACATCAGTCTTTATTTCATTGACATCCGCATATGGTTTCCAGAGCCCATTTGTGATGTCATGGTTTTGCTCCAGTTCTGTTCTTGTTTCATGGAAAGCTGGAACTCAGCTTGTAACCTCTGGATGATTTCCTCATAACTGATCTCTATCTTTCCCTATTTGCTCCAAGGCAGAAAGTGTCTAGTGCATCTTTTGGTTGTGCATATGGTAGATTTTGGCAAAAAAAGGCTCTCTCCTTTCTTACCTTTGTAGAAAATCACTCATACTTCTTTCAGCCCTTTGCTCTTCAGCATTTTCAGTCACCATCCAATCTTCTCTTCATTTTTTTTCATTTTGAGGGGTGTCGAAGTAATTATTAGTTAGATATACTGATTCCATTTTTTTTTAATATCGCTGTGTATTATACAGAAAATTCTAATATACACACAATTTTCCTTACTACTAGACTCCCTGTTGATTAATTAATTTCCTTTCTTCCTCCTATTTTATCCTATTTTAGTAAAATAAAATAATTTTAAATAATTATATAGCTGCAGTACTTCTGTTATTTATGCTTGACTATGCAGTTTTCTTCTGTATGTGTGCATTTTCTTTTATTCTGTTTAGAGAAGTCTATTTTTCATAACACTAATGTTTTTCAAGCTAAACAAATAATTGATGGTGTCTTCTTATTGGCTGGCACAATTAATTTGAGTGAACTCCTCAGAAATCAATATATCCCTCTTTTGTATTGCAAGCATGCAGGTTGTTCTTCTCTGGCTATTGATGTTCTCCTGCTCTCAGGTATTTCAGTGCTCAGTATTTTAAAATTATTTGCCAATAATAAAGACAAAGAAGTACAGTACATTGCAGCACCTCAGCTGGTGTAGGAACATACCCAGACATATAAGAAATGCAATAAGGAAAAACATGGAAGAGTGTGATTCACTGTTACCCTATGCCACAGTACTAACTTAAGAGATTTTATTTATCGATTTTAATGCTAAATGGAGACATTTGGTAAAACAACTGAGGTAAGGAGAAATCATGTACTCTGGGCTTTATCTACATTAAATATGTGAAATTATCCACTTTAATATCTGACAACATAACAGTTTTCTCTAGCATAAGCCAAATAATTTCATTTCTTCACTGAGTTCATTGAGAAAGTATTATTAAAAATCAAGGTTTTATCCCTTAAAACATAAAAGAAACAATATAGATTAAGAATTATTTTAGACTGAAGAATATAGGTAGGGGTGAGATATTAATAGCCATGGAAAATAAAGTGCTGTGTGTGTAAAGAAGCAAATACCTTCTATTTGATTCCATACCCCAGACAATGAAGCACTTATTCTTGGTGTGAGAGAATTAGTTTCAAATCACTCCAGGACTCTAAGTTCTGCTATAAAAGGCACTCTGAAGTGGGCTTCTGTTAAGTTTGTGGTTTACTGAAATATTTATTCATGGAGTCGCATAGGACAGATTTTTCAAGATCACAAATAGGCCACTCTTCCAGACTTCCAGATTGTTAACATCAAACACTTCCCAAGGACCTGTGGGAAACCAAATGCTCCCTTGAGCATTTTTATGAATGACACATTATAATAATATGTGTTCTTGTGTATATGTATGTGTGTGTTTATGCAATAGATATTTAAGAGAGGAAAAGTAGAAGATATCATACATATGGAGGTGCAGACTCATAAGAAAGAAAAGAAGAATCTGCAACGTTGTGAAATCTCATAATATGTGAATTTTTTAACCTCATACCTCTGAAAAACTGATGAAAGCCTTGTACTTCGAAAGAAGAGAAGAGTGGATAATAACATTAACAACTTCCCTTCAGATCTTCTGCCAGAAACAGTTATATTTGTTATCTTACTGAACCCAGCTACTTTTCCAAGTAGTCTTCTAATTATTATGCTTCCATGTCATGAGTGTCTATGCTTGATGATATATGTTATAAGTCAAGACCTACAAAACTAGCTGAAATTCACTACCTACTTATTTAATCTAGATTTCTTTGTTGTAGTAGTTCTCATTAGTCTCTGTGTCACTTTGATGCTTTGATCACTTTGTTGCAGCTTTGAGAACAGTGGCAGTAATCAAATACTGAAGAAGGGTACTAGGTTTTTTGTTGCTTCCAGTTTATGAAAATGGCAGCTGACACTGTAATTTTATCAACTAAGGGAATTAGACATCTGAAATATTTCTAGAAGGATCAATACTCAAGCAGGTACAGCTTATGAAGTTACTGAACTGAAGTCATATTTGGAAATTACATTTTAGTAGCTGTAAAAAGTGGAAGATGATACAATAATTCATCATTTCCAGGTGAAATGGTAGGTTGGTTATTGTTATTAGAGCACTAGAACATCATATAACTCTCTTTAGAAATGTGTAGCCTATAAATGGATTATATTCTGCTAATTTTGAAAAAAAAAAACATGTAAAAAGAATTTTAATCAGATACAAGATTTCTTTGTACCTGCTTTCCAGTCTTGCAAAGGCATTCAAAGAAGTAGCTGAAAAAGCATATGCCTTTAAAACAGTAAAAGTACCTTTCAATGTAGAGAAAAGGGATCTGAATAGTTTTTACTTGTCATAATTTTTCACAGTACATTAGATACCATTTCTTTCCTATTATAGTATCTCTTTATACCTAGCCTATAAAATAGATTAAATTTGTTGCAGTGGGATGCTTTTCATTTCTTTGCTGCCAGACTTCATATGACAATTCTTCATCAACTTCCTCTAGTGAGTTTGACTACAGAAGAAATAAAACATTGGGGCAAAGATGAAAAAAAAACCAAAAAAATCCCCAAACTTTAAGGAACTCAGAATACAAATAGACCATTTTTAGTGTATAGTTTATTTACAAATACAAACTTTTCTGCAATTCTTGATAATATGTTGTCAAGTAGCATAGACTTCTTTTCTCAGCCTCTGGAGGATCGACTTTATTACGCTCACTTTGCACAAACTTTACAGAAGAGGCATTAAAATGAAAATTTGAAAATTTGTGGCTGGCTCAAGATCATACTGGAAATCTAACCTTCTGAATCCTGATCATCATGCCAAACTAAAGATACTTTTGCATTTTAAACAGTTAAAAAAAAAGGTTTTCAGAATCTGTGTGCTTTTCAGTGGTTCGGGAATATGTGTACACAGAGGCTATAACTTCGGAAGTTCTGTGAAGCAAATGTTAAGTGGCTTGATTTCTGAAAAAAGAAAAATTTATGTTGCAATTTTCCAGTCCATGGTACTATTTCAACTTTCTATACAGCAATTTTTCAGTTTTTGCTTAGAAAGAGGAGTGTACTTGAAATGGTCATTGTATTTGTTCAACATGTGACTTCAGAAAAGTACAGTCCATTACAACATTGAAAAACAGCACAACAAGTCCACGTGAGTGACATATCTCTGATATACAGAAATCAACATTACATAGGTTGATGGAGGTTTACAATGATGAAGAGTTTATATTAAAAAGGAAAATTGTGAGGATCTCTCTCCCGTCCTCTCACTGCAGGGTGGGGGTGGGGGGGGTGGACTAGTTCTGCTCTTTGCAGGGGGGTTGAACTAGATGACCTTTGAAGTCTCTTCCAACCCTAACCATTCTATGATTCTGTGATTTCTTTTTAGTGCTACCTAGTATTGTGCAGCATGGGGCATGGCTGTAGTACCTATTGGAGTAATCATGCTCAGACTAGTCCAATAATGACACAGGAAAAAATATTTTTATAGTGATTCATATAGGCAGATCTATCAGTAGAAAATACTCACATAAACACAACTAAATGTCCTTGAGTCAGACAGTGACATCTGTATCAGTGGTACTCACAGGAAGACCCCCAACACTAAAGGAAGGGCCATTGCACTGTGTTTGTAGCAATATCTCCACCACATTATAGGGGTCACACATGCCCTGAAGATGACTAGTTCTGTCAATGTGGATAATGCCATGCTGAACTTTTTCAGTTGCTCCAAACATAGTATGGGAACCTGAAGTATGAAAAGGCTGAACCTGAAACTTGAACTGTGTTAATCTCCTTAATTTGACAATGCCTTTCTCCTGTTCTTGTTTCCTGTTAATGGAGTAAAACATAGCAGAAAATGATATATTTGTTGTATCACGTGATTCTTTAATTGAGTCATGTAATTAATTTTAGGAAAAGAGATTGCCTAGGAAATTGGCAATATTAGTTTCAGTACTGTGAATGTGCCTATGATAACAATCACAGTATGATTAAACTATGATTTTTAATCTGATTTGGACAAAGTTTGGCTAGGGTGCATTTGCTAACAGAATAGCAGCAGAAAAGCACCAACCTGCCTGGTTTCCACCCTGGCTCTCCACTGATCCTTCCTATTTATTCAGCAACTTGTTCAAGAGATGAAAAGCAGAAGTTACAGTTTTGCCTTACGTGAATTTTTGATCTAGGATGTTCCCTAATTTCACTATTTTAAACTTTGGCTCTTAAAATTTATTCTTAGCCCAGTTTCAATTCAAGTAGGCTATTAATAGAAATATTTTGACATGGTTGGTGTGGTATTTGTTTTCAATACAGATTTCTTGCCATAGTTATCTGTGGCAGTCATGTCATGTTCAGATACTTTTTGTGATTTGGGAAGTACAGTTCTTTAAAGCCATTTAGGTGTTATCCTATCAGATATGAACCTGGAAAAGGCTTCTAGCATATCATTGGTGAACGTACTAAATAAAGCAAAGACTAACAAAATGCTTGCCAGCATGCCAGTCTTCTGGAATGTCTAATTGCTAGTTTTGTGGTACGTAACTCACATGGCTTTAGAATTGCCTTAACAACTTAAGTAGGAAATTGTATCAGTATCTTCTGCAGAAAGTATTATTTGCCTCTGAAAATATAAGAATAGAAACTCAAATTCTGTTCTTTATTTGAAATCTACTTTCAAATACAGTGCTGTGGACCTAATACTTGTCATGAGCCATGCTTCCATCTGGTGGGATAGATAATGTAGCCTGTGTCTCTTTCAGTGAATTATTGCTATTTCATCACTCAAACGTCCAGCAGTTTTTCACTGTCTGCTGTATGCCTGTCTTCCTTCAGTTATTCCTCCACAAAACCACTGTTTTTCAGTAATTTTCAGGATCTCCAGAATTTTCAGGATCATTAGAAACTTTTTTCTACAGCTTTTATCGATATTTCCTTACCAAAATTGAGACTACCAAGAGTATTATGTCTTCCAGCCCAAAGCTATACTACAACTAATAAATGGCAAACTGAGATAGTTAAAGAAAGTTTATTAACCAGTATACAATCTGTTTTTTTTTTTTCTCTAGCTTTGCTAATAAAGTCTTTAAAATGATTGCACAGGGGCTGAAAACATATATTGTGTCTAGATGAAGAATCTGTAGAGGTCCTGCAATTAAGGAAGCACTTCAGAAATAGTCAGTGACTTTTTGGGAGGTAGCCAGAAAGCTATTCAAAGAGCAGCGGAGAAGAAGCAACCTCTGAAAGGATGTGTCATCCTATACTATAAGTATGCTAAAATTCACTAGAAAGTTCAGTCCATCCTATGTACCTAGCATGTACTACAGCAACAAGTTGGACTCTGTGGGCTGGAACATTTGCTTATTATTTAAATAAATATTTAGAGTAATAATAATTTTAAAAAGCTTATCCTTTTTAGATAAAGGGATTATTTTTCCTGGATTTGTGCAGAGAAGCTTACCAACATCCTGATGAAAAGTATTCATTAAAGAGTTAAGTAAAATTTAAAATACTCTGAGCTTGATTCAAACAGTCATAGCTCCTAAACTCAGCTCCTTAGATTTCCATGTGGTGTAAGTTCATATGGCTGTTGATGTAGCTGCATCATGCTAACTTACTACAGCTGACGATCTGGCCTACGGTACTCTACTTTGGATGAAAACACTAATGATTCTGGCATCATCTAGAATTCTTTATTATTCCATTTATGTAAGTTGCTTTCAATTAACCAGAGTGACTTGTCTTGGGGCAACAGAAGTGAACCTTAGACTCAGGGAAAACGTGTGATTTTCTCCCCAGTTCCCCTTCCTCGGATGGCACTGTGGTCTGTAGGCTGTGTTGTCATGGCATGCCTGTCTCTTCCTGTCTGTCTTTATTATGGTCACAGCAGCATGCACTGTTCATAGCTGCACACTCAATTACTTGTACAGACAAAAGTAGGTAATGAAAAGGCCTGCTGCCATAGTGTAATTAATCCTCTGGAGTCCCATAGGCAACAAGCAACTGCACAAATAGCTGACTAATCTACCAAAGTATGCATCTATCTCGATGTGCAATACTATCAGTTATCTGCTGGTATTTATATACTTAATCGTTAATTGTCCTTTGTCATATAGCAGATGTGAACTCTTCTTAGCTCGGAATAACTTAGAAGCCACTGTTCATTGCCTGCATATTTTTACAGTGGATTGTCTATTTCTAGCCTCTTGACATACCTTCTCTTCTCTTTAAACATTACAGGGCAATACCCTTACCTCGTATGAAGATGAAGTGAATAATTTTGTACCAACTACCATCTTGAGTTTGTTTTTCATTATCCTTTGTTTATTAACTTCATCAAACTTTTAAAAAATATATTATCTAGCTTGAATAGTTAAATTGCAAAAGTACACATTAAACACTTTGAACTGAAGCAAGTCAAGTATTAAAAAATACAATGAAAAGAAAATAAACTTTTCCATTTTCTTGATATAGATCTGACCTTCAGTGTATAATAACCACACGCTGTGACAGATGACCTAAGCTGTAAACCTTTGCATGTAATAATGATAGATTAGTTTAGATTTTTCCTGACATTAGGCAAACTATGTAATGATAAACATGCTGTTAATACAGAGGGCATATTTTTACATTTTCTTGAGAAAACATGATGTATTTTTCTCCTTTCATTTAGAACTAACAAAAATAAATGGATATTTCATGCATATAGCCATGATTCATAAATGAGTAGTTCTCTTATTCAAAATAGATGACTATTTTTCTCAATTAAAATGCAATAATGTTTGCTGAATTTGGTAGAAGTCTGTGCAAAAAGACTTGAAGTCATAGGAGAGCTCTTTCTTCAGAAAAATATACAATCACAGCAATGCTTAATTGGTATAATAATATTGTAAGAATTTAAATTACAATAGGACTCCTGAGTTCACCAAAGTCAGACAACTAATGATATATATTTAAGGAGAAAAAAAAATACCTTTGGAATACAACTTTGGACTATACCTTTGGAAAGACCAAATCAGCAAGAACGTGTCTTGGGAGCAGAAAGAAAGGGGATAAAAGGAGGACTGCTGAACTCTAAACTGAATTGCATTTTCTTAAGGGTATGAAAATTAACAGCACAAAAGAAAAGGAAAATAAAAACATAATTAGAGTAGTGATGGTAAAGGTCGAAAGAGATGTACGAATTATCAATGTTAGATTGTCATGTCCAGCTAACTCATAGATAACTTGACAAAAGTGATTATCTATTCAGATAACTAACAGGAATGCTGAGCTAGTCATTAAGGAATCAGTACAGCTTTGATACATAGGACAGCTTGAGGTAGCTCCAAGGAGAGTGCCTTTTAGCTCTTTCATATGAATATTTTCTTTCAAGACACAATGTTGTGCTGATGAAACACTGACATGACAGTTGGAAGATATTATTGAAGTTGGAAGACTGCAGTAGTAGACTAAAGAAAATAAAGAAAAATATAGAAAACTAAAATAAAGACAAAATCCTAACCAAAGAACATAAAAAAAAACCCAACCCAAATTACTTAAAAATTGAATTAAAAAAAAAAAGGGTTTAAATTAAAAAGCACAAATGCCAGGTCAGGCCCTTGATGATCCATAGTAGGAATTTTTATTTGAAGCTGAGTGTCCATCACCTGCATATGGCAAATGGACCATATTCAACTGTTCTATGTGATCCATAGGCTGAGGTAGAGCTGCCTAAGGGATTAAGTTCTAAAAATGCTAAATTTGATTCTGAATTGAATCAAAAGAGCTAGCAAAAATGGGAAGTGGTACTGCTGCTGTATAAGACCTCCTGTGCAAAATCCTGATCAGACACATTCCAGAAAGATAAACTGAGACTGGAACAGACCAGGAGAAGGGCTACTGAGGTGGTTAAGGGAATGGAAAGCCTACATTTTAATAAAAGAGCTTAGCTTTATTAGCCAAGCAAAGGACAGTTGAGAAGGGGTATGAATTTGTTTACAAATTCTCAAAGAAAGGAGAAATGCTATTTAAACTAAAGAATCATTTTGGCACAAGAACAGATTGGATTAAACTAGCTATGAACAAATCCAGGCTGAAAATTAGATTAATGCTGCTGACCAATGGAGCAGTCAGATTTTGGATCTGTTCTCCGAGACTACTAGGATGAAACACTTTAGCTGTTTTCAAACTGGAGATAATAAAATATGGTGTCTGTGATAGCAGGGCTTGATGCTGGCTATTAACTAAAACCTTCCCAGTCCTCTTTTTCTCAGTTCTTAGGAATTTAATTCATCCATCTTCTATTTAACACACGAAGAATTGCCAGCAGCTCAAAGAAATTCCAGCCACTTCAGCCAGCAAGTGGGCTTCATCAGAGGCCCAGCTTAAATACCACTATAGTAACACGCATAACATAGGCAACAAACAAGAAGGGTTAGACACGTATGCACACCTGCAGGGCTATGACCTTGTTGGCATCACAGAGACATGGTGGGACAGATCCTATGACTGGAATGTTGGAATGGAGGGATACAGACTCTTTAGGAAGGTCAGGCAGGAAAAATGAGGAGGCAGTGGTACCGTCTATCTCAACGATCAGCTAGAGTGCATGGAGCTCTGCCTGGGGATGGATGAGGAGCTGACAGAGAGCTTCTGGGTAAGGTTAAAGAGAGGGCAGGTACAGGCAACATTACACTGGGGGTCTGTTACAAGGCCACCTGATCAGGAAGACCAAGCAGATGAGGCCCTTTGTAGACAAATAGGGGCAGCCTCACAATCACAAGCCCTGGTCCTCATGGGGGATTTCAATCACCTCAATATCTATTGGATGGACAAGACAGCAGGGCACAAGCAATCCAGCAGGTTCCTGACATCCCTTGATGATAGCTTCCTCCTACAAGTGAAAGGGATGCCAACAAGGAGAGGTGCTATGCTGGACCTTGTTCTCAGCAATAAGGAGGAGCTGGTGGGGAATGTGGAACTCAAGGACAGCCTTGGCTGCAGTGATCATGAGATGATGGAGTTCAAGATCCTTAAGGCAGCAAGGAGGATGTGCAGCAAACTCTCTACCATGGACTTCAGGAGAGCAGACTTTGGCCTTTTCAGGGAGCTGCTGGGCAAAGTGTCATGGGACAAAGCCCTGGAGGGAAGAGGGACCCAAGAAAGTTGGCTGATGTTCAAGAAGCACCTCCTCCAAACTCAGAAGCGATGCATCCCAACGAAGAGAAAGTTGGGCAAAAAAGCCAATAGCCTGCATGGATGAACAAGGAGCTCCTGGACCAACTAAAATACAAAAAGGAAGCTTACAGAGGGTGGAAGCAAGGACAGGTAGCCTGGGAGGAATACAGAGAGATTGTCTGAGCAGCCAGGGATCAAGTTAAAAAGACTAAAGCATCTGGCCATGGATGTCAAGGGCAACAAGAAGAGCTTCATCATGTATTTTGAGGATAAAAGGAACAAAAAGGGAGAAGGCTGAAGTACTCAATTATTTTTTTTTTGTGGAACCTGAAGGTGCACAAGTCCATGGGAGTCGATAAGATACATCCGTGAGTCCTGAGGAAAATGGTGGATGAAGTTGCCAAGCCACTATCCATCATATTTGAGAAATCGTGGCAGTCTGGTGAGGTTTCCACTGATGGGAAAAAGGGTGACATAACCCCCATTTTTAAAAAACGAAACAAGGAATACCCAGGGAACTACAGACCAGTCAGTCTCACCTTCTATGCCTGGCAAGGTCATGGAGGAGATCCTCCTGGAAACCATGCTAAGGCACATGGAAAAGAAGGAGGTGATTGGTGACAGCCAATGGAGCTTCACTAAGGGCAAATCGTGCCTGACCAGTTTGGTGGCTTTCTGTGATGGGGTTACAGCATTGGTGGACAAGGGATGACAAACTGATGTAATCTACCTGGATTTATGCAAAGTATTTGACATGTCCCACATTACATCCTTGTCTCTAAACTGGAGAGGTATGGACTTGATGTACAGACCACTCAATGCATAAGGAATTAACTGGATGGCCGCACTCAGAGAGTGGTGGTCAATGGCTCGATGTCCAGATGGAGACCACTGACAAGTAGAATTCCTCAGGGGTCGGTATTGGGACTGGCCTTGTTTAACAGCACTGTTGGTGACATGGACAGTGCGACTGAGTGCACCCAAGCTGTGTAATGCAGTCGACATGCTGGAGGGAAGGGTTGCCATCCAGAGGGACCTTGACAGGCTGGAGAGGTGGGCCTGTGCAAACCTCATGAAGTTCAACAAGGCCAAGTGCAAGGTCCTGTATATGGGTCGGAGCAATCCCAGGGACAAATACTGGCTGGGCAGAGAATGGATTGAGATCAGCCCTGGGGAGAAGGACTTTGGAGAGCTGGTGGACGAGAAGCTCAGTGTGAGCCGAAAATGCACACTTGCAGCTCAGAAAGCCAACTGCATCCTGGGCTTGCATCAAAAGAAGCATGGCCAGCAGGTTGAGGGAGGTGATTCTCTCCCTCTACTCTGCCCTGGTGAGACCCACCTGCAGTATTGTGTCCAGCTCTGGAGCCTCCAACATAAGAAGGATGTGGACCTGTTGGAGCATATCCAGCGAAGGGCCACGAAGGTGGTCAGAGAGCTGGAGCACCTCTCCTATAAGGACAAGCTGAGAAAGTTGGGATTGTTCAGCATGCAGGAAAGAAGGCTCCAGGGAGACCTTATAGCAGCCTTCTAGTACCTAAGGAGGACTTATAGGAAAGGCCAGGAGAAACTCTTTAGGAAGGCCTGTTGTGATAGGACAAGGGGTAATATTTTTAAAATAAAGGGAGGTAGATTGACACTGGATATAAGGATTTTTTTTTTTTTTACAATGAGGTTGGTGAAACACAGGAACAGGTTGCCCAGAGAGGTGGCAGATGCCCTGTCTTTGAAAACATTCAAGGCCAGGCTGGATGAGGCTCTGAACAACTTGATCTAGTTGCTCCTTGCAGGGAGGTTGGAATAGATGATCTCTAAGGGTCCCTTCCAACTCAACCTATTCTGTTATTCTGTGCTCTCCTCCAGCACTCCTTTCAAATTAAGGTCAGCATCCAGGTTGCAGTGTGGCCTTGGTCTTGGCTCAGAGCTTTGTCCATTTGAACTCCGGAACATCTCTGAAGATGGAAATTCAACAGCCTCTGTGGTGATTCTGCATAACAGGGAACCTGCAGTGATGTTTAACTACCTTAATTACCTTCATGAAGAATAAATTTTTCTTGTATCTAGTTGTCAGGGTGCATCCCAGTTGTCATGGCAATCCCAGGCACAAATACAGGCTGAGTGGGGAATGGATTGAGAGCAGCCCTGAGGAGAAGGACTTGGGAGGGCTGGTGGATGAGAAGCTTAACATGAGCAGGCAATGCGCCCTTGTGGCCCAGAAGGCCAACCGCATCCTGGGCTGCATCAAGAGGAGCGTGGCCAGCAGGTCGAGGGAGGTGATTCTCCCCCTCTACTCTGCCCTGGTGAGACCCCACCTGGAGGACTGTGTCCAGTTCTGGAGCCCCCAGCACAAGAAGGACATGGACCAGTTGGAGAAGGTCCAGAGGAGGGCCACAAAGATGATAAAGGGCTGGAGCACCTCTCTTATGAGGACAGGCTGAGAGAGTTGGGGCTGTTCAGCCTGGAGAAGAGGAGGCTCCGGGGAGACCTGATAGCGGTCTTCCAGTACCTCAAGGGGGCCTACAAGAAAGATGGGGAAAGGCTGTTTAGTAGGGCCTGTTGCAATAGGACGAGGGGTAATGGTTTTAAAATAGAGGGAGGTAGATTTGGATTGGAAATTAGGAAAAAATTTTTTACGATGTGAGTTATAGAACAGTGGAACAGGTTGCCCAGAAAGGTGGTGGAGGCCCCATCCTTGGAAACGTTCAAGGCCAGGCTGGATGAGGCTCTGCTCAACCTGATCTAGTCAGGGATGTCCCTGCTCCTTGCAGGGGGGTTGGACTAGATGACCTTTGAAGGTCCATTCCAACCCAAACCATTCTATGATTCTATGATTCTATGATCATGGACCAGGAGATCCCTGGGGCAGAGCGTCAGGGGCTCTCTGGGGTCCATCAGGGCAGGCCCTGGTGACGAGGGCCTGTCCCACCACCCCAGCCAGGAACAGGACAGCCAGGGTGCACCAGGGAGCCCCAGGCATCAGGCACCTCCCTGGGGACAGGGAAAAGTAGAGGCCAGGCTCGGCCATCAGCCAATGGATCGGCATCAGAACCAGGTCTGGTGAGTGGACCCAGGGTCAGACACAGCCCAGGGATGGACAGACATAGCTGTAGGGATGGGCTGAGGCCAGGCTACGAGGTCAGTCCACAGGTAGAGGTCACAGTCTGGACCAAGGGGTACCTGGTCCAGACAAGCACAAGCACAGCTACAAAACAGCTGCAAAGCAGCTGAGGTAGAAGCTGAATAGCAAGAGGCTCCTCTAAAAGCATCTCCCAAGCCCTTGCTGAGGCTTTTAGCAGAGCAGCTTTTGGGGACCCTGCACTTGGACTTGCTCCAGCTTTCTTCACAACAGCTCTTATCAGTGAGCTGGCTTTGAACATGCCTTCAAAACTTCTCCACTCTACACTAGAGTTAAAAGCTCGTCTATATTGAGTTGAAAACAAATAAGCAAACTTGGAGATGAGTAACATTGAGAATGAGTATACTTTACTTACCATGAAGGTTTGTAAGGTTCTTAATTTTTATTAAACTAGGTACATACTTGGGCTTTTTTAAATTAAAAAGGCATAATTAGATTTCCATCAATGAAAGTGAAAAATCAATACTTGCTTAACTTACATGATCAGTAATATTTGTCCAAGAAATTATATTGATTTCATAGAGAGCTTTGGACCTTGTGCATTCTATTTTAAAAAAATAGGGGGACATTTTTCTAGAGAAATTTCATTCATTTAATTAGAGTAAAATAAAACTTTAATTTGAAGCTCTGAATTTTGATAGCTGGCTTCATTTGGTGGTATGCAGTGGGAAAGAAAAAAAATGAATCTGAATTATTGGGATATAAGGTGTTACTGCGATAAAGAGACTAGTAAATTTAAGAGCATATGAGACCCATAAGTATGACTCAAGAGACTGATGATAGACATTTGTTTAGAAATTTATCTCAGTTCATTAATTCCTGCACATCTTTTGACTTCTTTTTTCTCTGTCATTGAGTTTCTTTGTTGGTTATATTCTGTCAACCTGCCACTTTATACCTTGTCATTTGTTCGTATGCCACTTAAAACATTGCCTTAGTGGTTAAACAATGTTTTCTGCTCTGTGTTTACCTTGTTTTCGTTTCCACACTTCAGTATATGGACCATCAACAACAGTTTGTGCCACCGCTAAACTGAGTCGCTTGTGTTGTTATTTGTGTTTGTTATAAACTGTTATTTACACAGCAAGCTGTACACGATTTACAGTGATCACGTTAATTGACTACATTTCACTGTGCACCTCAGCTGCCAGTAATTTGGCCATAAATCTTACTGAATTTATTCTTGTTTTACAATGTAGGAAGCCTGTTGGCCTTTTGTGAATCTACATGATCAATGGTGTTGCACTAATTGGCTGGCAGCAATGCTAAAATGGTATAGCCATTGCTCCCTACTGTAAGGATAAAGAATGTGATTCCATTGATGTGCAAACTTTATATCAGGCACAGAAATAAAAGTTTCCTCTGGTGAAGCTGTGACCCACATATCCTTCAAGGAAGCATATGAGGCTGCAGCCTTCAGCACCGCTAGTCTCTGGTAAATACATTAAATAAAGTAAAGATTCAACACACAACCATTAAGTCCACTGAGTTGTGCATTATTCTGAAAGTTGCTGAACAGCAGAAGGTAAAGCAATCACTCCGTAGAGTCAAGATGAATAAAATAAAAGGCTATCTCATGTTACAATTGATTTCAATCTGCTGAAATACGCACTGCGCATTTTGATTAGCTGAGTAATGAAGTGTATGCTTCTGCTAGGAAGGAGAAACCCAACACTTTATTGTACTTCTTTTGGCTGCCTATCCATTCATCAAAGCTTTCCTAATTTACATTCTATTCCCTTTGATGCAATCAATGTGAACAATAGAGGGTGTTACCTTGCATTTCTATATGTTGATCTGATTTGGCATTTGTGATCAACATAGTCTAGCAACGTTGCAGGTTAGGAAACATTTTGCTACTGCCATCAATTACATTGTTCAGTGACCTTCCCTCTCCCTATTGTACTTTGAAAATACATGTATATGTTTCAAGATGTCTCTTTTGCCTACACTATTTGTTTTACAGAGCAACACTGTGTTAAAATGAGAGATGGTAAACTACATCCTTAATGCTTAAGATGAAGAAGCCAATGGCTGCTTATCCACCATTATATTGATGTACAGTTACTATTACAGGGAATACAGATAATAATACCATTAATCCTCCATGATGTAGAGAACTACATACATAGCCTGCAGCACTATGGTATGCATTACAAGTTCCTGGACTTGAGTTTTTTACTTCCCTAGAAAGATGTGTTTTTTTGATGTGATCTCAGTTCTTGAAAATACAGATGAAACCTGTGTCCTGGTGCATTATGAAATAACAGTAGTGCTTTAAAATTTTTTTTTCTTCTAGCAGGTGGCAATGAAGAATTAATATATCTGTATTATTATTTTTATAATTATACCTAAGCACATTTATGCCTCAATGAATTACTCTTCTGTTGCATGTCTTTGGATGTATCACTTCCATACTGTATACCCAAGTTCTTTCACTGGTAAAATGGGATAATAAAAATTAATTTTTCATTACTTTAAGATTCCCCACTATAAAAGAAGTGTTGTGTCTGTTATGTTAGGTCATAGGGCAAAGTAAATATGGATGATAATTAAAATCATAGGTGACTTTTGCCCTATAAAGAAATGAGAGGGAGAAAAAAGTTCAATTAAGTCACTATTATCTACAGCCATTAGAACAATCTAAATCAAAATATGGTACTACTGTCTTTATCATTAAACAGCCCAAAATACCATTTATAAATCTGGGATCAAAAGTAAGAGTGATGCTCCAAGCTTCCCAGTCAGATGCCATCTGTACGGCATTTCATCTTTCGAATTGTGAGTTTGCATCTGTACTCTTGCCTACTGACTTAAAACAGCCCTATGATATTGTTCGCACTACCTTCATATTCCTGTATGATTTTCTATCCAAGAAACACCTACCTCTGAGGAGCTGGGAAGATCAACCAGTCCTGAAAAACATCTTCTAAGCCTGGAACATCTGCTAATCCTGTTTCAGGTTGCCTACACAAAGAACCAAGGAGCGGACAGCTGTTAGAGAGAAGGTCCTGTTCAAATGAAGGATATCAAGCAGAGTAGAAAAAAAATACAGGATGAGGATAGAAAAATATTTTTATTTAAAAAAAAGAACTGTTGAAAATTCATATGGAGAGTGAGAGTATCATGCCTGGAAGATGTTGTAATACATTTTTCTATACAGTTTACACATTAGTTACCCAGAGAACACCCCCTAGAGATGCATTTGCCTTATTTGTAAGGAATACCTAGGTAGTTCATGAGCACATGGGCATGCTAACATGAATGATACTAGCAAAGTATATTTACCTTTATCTTTAAAAAGGAATAAACAGGTGAAAATTAATAAAGTGTCTGTTTTTATGTGTAGGCTAAAAACACTTGAAAAGCTAAAGGGAACAGCTATCAACTGTGATGGAGAGCAGCAGGGAAAACATACATTTCTGTAATGGAGGTTATTTATTCTACTTATTATAGCAAGCACTTGCTCATAGCTGCTCTTTTTAAGAATGCAAACCAGTTTTCTTTGCCACCTCCTGCTTTCTGTAATGCTCACATCTGGGAATGAAGTTTTCCATGTTCTTCTCTGAAAGGAGGTGAATGTATCGTTCTCCTTCCTCTACTGACTAATGTTTTGGTCCAAATCCTGTCTACTCAGACCTTCACAAGCGCTCTATTAAATTATCTTTTAACTTCTTTTAGATTCTGTTCTCCCTTACCCTTTTTCTTTGATTCCTCTTCCTGCTTCCAGCCTGCATTCAATTTTCTCATTAAAATCCAGAAAAATAAAAGAAACAAACATGTCTAGACACTCATGTTTCCACTCATTGCCATTATGCTGTTCAGACTTTCAGCCTGTCTCTGGTTCTTAGTGTAGTGAGTGTCTGTGCCCAGGTATTGTCAGTGGTGGGTTCCAGGGGCGGCCACTGCACCAAGAGGCCAGGGCTGCCCCATGCCTGACACAGCCAGTTCCAGCCAGCTCCAACCGACCCACCGCAGGGCACAGGCCAGCCCAGCAGCCAAGATGGTGGCTCCTCTGGCAAAGCGTATTTAAGAAAGAGCAAAACACTGCATGACAGTGAGAAGTGAGGGGGAAAAAAGTGTGAGAAACAACTCTGTCATCACCAAGGTGAGAGCAGAAGGAGAGAGGGGGGGTGGTCCAGGTGCAGGAGCAGAGATTCCCCTGCAGCCCACAGAGGACCTCATGCTGAGCAGGTGGATATGTCCTGAAGGAACTGCAACCTGGGGAGAGGACCCAAGCAGGAATCACAGCAAAGTGTGAGGAGGAAGCAGCAGCAGAGAGGCACTGTTATGGATTGACTGCAACCCCCATTCCACATCCCTGGGGACAGGAGAAGGTGGAAGAGTCAGGAATGAAGGAATGAAGTTGAACCTGGGAAAAGAAGGGGTTGGGTGGTGGGTGGAAGGGCTTGTTTTAATTTTTATCTTTTTTTTTTCACTATCCAAATCTATTTCACTTGGCAATGAATTAAAACAAATTTCCCCCAGTTAAGTCTGTTTTGCCCATGGTAGTAACTGGTAGGTGATGTCCCTGTCTTTATCTCAACCCACAAGCTTTTATTCTGCGCACCCTGTCCTCTTGAGGAGGTGGAGTGAGAGAGTGGCCGGATGCGTGTCTGACAGCCCTCCAAGGGCAACCTACCACACTGACTCTTTTAGCCTATCTTATGTGTAGATTGCAGGTAGCTGAGGTGGAAATTATTAACTACTTTGTTTTTGTACCACATTTTCCATAATGAGCCAAGTTTTGAGGTGATACTTATGAGATGTATGTGATATTTTGTTGTGTTAAAGGACTGTATGGGGTCACAGTACTTATAAAGAAATAAGGATCAATAAATCCTATTAAAAACATACTGAAGTTAGATGAAAAATATGGCTTTCGGGAAAATTCAATCCCCTCATGTTGTACTAGTTTTATTTAGTGAGAGGGGGCTACAGTGGCAGCTTCTGTAAGAAGCTTCTAGAAGTTGTTTTGCCTTTGTTCAGTGGACTTGGCCAGGCCTAGGGCGGACCCGCTGCTGGCAAAGGCTGAGCTGATTGGTAGCAGAATGTTCCCTGGTAACGCCTCTGTGATAACGTATTTAAGAAGAGGAAAAACAGAAAAAAAAAAAGAAGAGATGATTTGAAGAAGCTGGAGCAGGGGTAGAGAGGGGGAGGTGCAAGCCTTGTGGGGCTTGCAGCCCTCACCCTCTGGCCTCCTGCTGGGCTGATGTCTGGGCCCAACTCAGCCCAGCCCAGCTGCAAGAAGTGGAGAGGAGATGAGATATGAAGAGAACCTGAGAGGCGTCTGCTTGCCAATTGTGAAGAATGTTTTTGTGAGAGGAACAGCTGCAGACATCAAGGTCAGTGAAGGAGGGGGAGGAATAATGTTGCTCCGGTCAGAGATTCCCCTACAGCCTGTCGTGATGACCATGGTGGAGCAGGTTGTCCCCCTGCAGCCCATGGAGGCCCATGGAGGAGCAGAGATCCACCTGCAGCCCGTGGAGGACCCACGTCAGGGCAGGCAGATGCCTGAAGGAGGCTGTGGCCTGTGGAGGGCCCATGCTGGGCAGTCGTTCCAGAGGGACACCCTATGGAAAAATGACCCATGCCAGAGCAGTTCACAATGGACTGCCCGTGGGAAGGAGCTCACACTGGAGCAGGGGAGGAATGTGAGGAGTTCTTCCCCTGATGAGGAAGAAGTGGCATAAAGTGACAAGTGATGAATTGACTATAACCCTCCCATTCCCTATTCCTGCCTGTGCCACTTGGGGAGGAGAAGGAAGTAGAGATAATGTTAAGCCTGGGAAGAGGAAGGGGTGGGGGGAAGTTATCTTGTTCTCTTTCTCATTATCCTGCTTTATTTTTAATAATAAACAAATAGTTTTCGCCAAGTTGAGTCTATTTTGCCTGTAACAGTAACTTTAAAATATCTCCCTGTCCTTATCTCAAATTTCAAGCTTTTTCTTCTTATATTATATCTCCTTATTCCCTTGGAGGGTGGGGGGAGTGAGAGAGAGACTGTGTAGTCTGGTCCCTATTGGGGCTAAACACATATATGAAAGAATTAATCTGGATTGAAATATTCTATGCAAAAGATAGACTTGAAAAGGACTAATAGTAAGAGAGACCTTTGGGTGATTATGGACAATAAATTATAAATTAACTCATTCAGTGCGTCTCAGGGGAGAGCGGCAAGTGGGATTTTTTGCCTGCTTGCAGTAAAGCACGAAGTCGTGCAGAAATGAAGTGTTAATCTCTGCATAGTTCTTATGAGGTCGTGTCAGGAATTCTGTGCTCAATTCCAGACACCTCAATACCTGAAATACATAGACAGCTCTGAGAGGTTTTCTAGGTAGACAGTTTAGAGAGAGAAGTACTAAAATGACTGCAAAGCAGGTGGGATTTATTTCTGAGAAGAAAAGAAAAAGCAGTATAAGAGCTAAAAGTACTACATACATAAAGCAGCCACATTAGATGTAACTTGATATGGTATTTAAAGGGTGTAAATTCCAGGGAAGAAAAATAGTTATAAAGGAAAATAAAAAAGAACACAATTCCAAATATTTAGATTACAATGATGCTAAAGATCCAGGAAAAGAGAGGCAAAGGCTGAGGCAAGTACTTGAAGTAAATAGCATGCTAGCCGTATAAATGAGAAACTTCTGCATTTGCAAGTGCAAAAATTGAGCGACACGTATATTGTGAAGAGGTATCTGAAACCTTGACACATACAATCTAAATCAGTCAGAACAAATTTGTTATTACTGGGATGCAACTTCATCACTTTTTGGGGTCACATTTTATGTTCATTGTTTTGTTTTGCTTGTGAACACAAAAGTTTGATTTACGTGAGGTTATCATTTTGTTTTTACTTAAGCAAAGTATGAGGTATGTATCTGTGATACAAAAAAGAGAAAAGCTAATCTTACCGTCAGGACAAAAGCTGGGGAGTGACTTGACTTTTGGAATAACTCCAAATATAGCAATGAGCATTCTGTCTTTTGGAATTTGCATTGTAAAATGTATTGCTAATCTCTACATGAGGGCAGAATCTCTGTGGTCAGTGGAGACTTTCCACCAATATGCAAGTGCTCCTTGTAACCTCTCCTCATCTACCTCATATACATAAAATGAGAGAATCAAGTAGGAGAAATTAATATCTCAGAAGGAAGACCTGTACCCTTAATGAACAAGGCTGAAAAAAATAAAATGCACAGAAAAGTTTTCCAATAGGAATACTAACAGTGTTTCATATCTTTGTTGGTTTGCAGCTTAAATTGAACTTCTTTGGTAGTTTGATATTCATACTGTAGACCTCACTCAAAATAAGTAACAGAGAACTCGAGTCCAAGAGCAGTATCAATTATCAATCCAGGACAAAAAAAAAACAACCAGAAGATGGAATAATAGATTCTTGATTCCTCATTCAAGCATCTCCCTCCTGTAATTTTTGTGTAGAAGTTCAAAAAGGTGTCTTTCATGAAGTAGCATTGCAAAAGTTGAACTACAGGCATCCATGGTTTCATTACACTGAAAGTAGGCCACCTTCAGTATATTCATCAGTGTGCATACTATTTCTCTCAATGGCAGGTGAAACAATAATAAATAATGCACAAAGGAAGTTAATCTGTTTCCAGAGTATTTTAATAAATAAAATGTACAAAGCCATCCAGGCCTTGGGCTTCTTGCCAGAGCCTGATGTGAGAGAAATATCAAAAGCACAAAAAACACCTCTGAAAGCTGTTAAGCTGCTTGCTCCAATTTCAAATTTGTATTTATTTTTTCTTCTCACACACTGTGATTGGATTTCATACAGTAATCACACTAATAATGTAATAACTTTGTAAGAAGTGAGAAAGAGGAACACCTCTACCAAGGACAAGTATTGTTGCAGAAATTTCTAATTTTATTCCTCCTATATTCATTTTCTTTTATGTGTCTAGTACTGTAGAGAAAAACAGAAAAGCAGCTATCACTTGTGGCAAATGCTCATGTTGAAGTGAACCACACACAGAGAGGAAACTGAAGCCACATGCATTAATAGCTGTAAAACCATTATCTGCTGACCAAAGAGAAGGTACTGAGAAGAGATGCAGAGTGTTTCTGTTCACTTGCATGAAGCTCCTTTGGGCCACTGCTTTCACCAGGACTGTATGTTTCCTGGTCAATTGATCTGCTAAGTCATTATGAGCATTGAGAGTCATGATTATTCCATTTACTCATTTAATATCACTAGGGAAGGCAGATGATTGTGCAGGTACTATATGAAATACATTATTTTCATCTTCCCTCCTCTAGTGAAGATTCATGCTCTCAGCTTCAGTAGAAGAGATTGAATATACCACTGACCTGTACTTTTTGTACAGGTACATGAATAACAACATATGATGCATTGTTCAGGGGCTGATTAATTAAAAAAAAAAAGGTGTATTTTTCTGCTGCTAATAAAATGCATTTCATAGAATCAAAACAGATGGTATCATAATCTGTAGAACATAAATCAGTGCAAGCAAATAGTAAACATAAGTTAACTTACAACTATTTTTAAACACCACAATACAATATTGTATAGTGTAATTAGTTCAGCCTCAGAAAATTCTTATTCCATTTTCTGTTTCCAACACGTAGTTTATGCATTGCCTGAAGTGATTTTTTTTTTTTTTTAAAGGACTATGATTTAATGGATATGTCTGTCACAATTTTAGTGTTTCAGTTTAGGCTGTTAGAAACATAGTGGTTACATTTATTTAAATTTAGTGGTTTACTAGCCCAAAATTATCTTGGTTAGCTAATAAATTCCGTTAAGATAGAGAAATATTTATGAATAATTGGGAAAATGTAATAATAGAACCTAATTCCAGTGATTAAAATGAAATAATCTTAAAAGTATGTCAGTAGCTGGGGAAAAAAATCCAAAAAACTATATCATATTATGAAATGTTCTAGAAATTGTTAAATTTTCCCAAAAAATATGAAGTGGCAATGCCTAATTATAATCTCAGAATCATGACTAAATACTAATGATACTGTAAACATCATTATGGGTATGTATGCTTTTGCATACATGGAATAAGTTGTTATTAAGAATTCTGAAAGAATACACAGCAAAGGGATTTAATATATCCCCTGTACCTTGTATTGTTAACTGAAAGAGGCAGGGTGGGGCTTGTTATGAAGCTAAGTGATCTGCTGGTGCTAAATATGAATTGTAGAAATATCACGGTATGGTTAAATCCCAATATGGTTAAATGTGTTCAACAGCATTGCATTCTTTATGAAAGTGTTATGAAATGGGTATAGTTAGTTGCTGTTCAATGTCTTCAACAGTTGCTCCTGGAGATGCATTTATATATGCATATTTTAAATAATTTTTTGACCCACAAGATAGAGATTTCAAGAAAAAGGAAAACATTTTTATTACCATGCTGCTGACAAAAAAAAAAAAAAATTAAAAAAAAAGTCGATGAAAATATTATGACAGAGCATGGCAGGAAAAGAATATTTCCATCATGACAGCAACTATCTTCCTTATTGATAGTAACCTTCTCATATTTCTAAAACAAACTTCTTATCTACCCATTAACTCTCTTAAACATTGTTCAGTATCTGTTGGATCCACTGTGAAAAGTCCTGGAATCAGGAACATAACCCTTTTCTCACAGATGATTATATTAGCTCCCTGGCTTTTTCATATAAAAAGGGAGATAAAAACATTTGTGGCAGGTTTTTTTTTCTTTGGTTGTCTTAGTCATTGTCACTATACTTGGTGAATGTTTTTCTTCTACTGGCACATTTTATGATTATTCTGACAACAGCTATGGATCCTATGGAGATTGAAAAAAGTTTTGTGTTGTTTTGTGATAGCACTTCAATTTCCATTGGAAACAGAAGTGGACCAGCTCATAAAAAGTGGTTCTACATGAGATAGGTATGACTGAGTCCTGAGGCCAAGGAGTGGGGGCAGCATCAATTCAAGCACTTCCACAGTTAGCAGCAGCTGCCTCAAAGCCTAAAATGCTTGCAAGTTAAAAACAAACAAACAAAAAATCAAAATAAAACCAAACTGTTCTGAAATAAAAAAAATCATATGAAATATATGAAAATAACGTTGCTAGTGAAAGATATAGAAAACACCAGGAAAGACCTATGTAGCTGTATTTCTAGTGAATACTGGAAGGATCTGAAATAATTCTCTGGTTCAGATAATGCCACAACTCTTGTTCTTTTAACAAATATGTTTATTTTATATATCTTCTCCTTTTCTTCTCCAGTCACCTCTCTCACTATGTTTAGCCTCCTTCTTTGCTTTAATCTTTCTTTTCATCTTGTCTACTGCTTTTCTGCTAATCTCTCGAACTGAATGACTTGCAAATGATGCCAAGTTCTCCATGAGCCTTCTGTGTTCATTTGAACTGGTTGCATATATCCCACTTGAGTTTCCTTTTAATTTCTGCAAGCCAGCAAATCAAAGTACATTTTTCTTTTCCTAGTGAATTGTACAGGTCCCTAACTCAGTAATATTCCTACGAAATAGGAATGGTTCTGACTACTCCTTGCCTTCTGAAAAAGGGGCCAGCGCTTGCAGTTATGTTTCCAGCTGCTTTGACCTTCCTTCAGGTTTTAACTTACATATTCTACAGATTCCATGAAAATGACCCTTCAGAAAGTCCTGTAGCTAAGAGTTTGTCCAAGAGCATCAGATTAACTACGTTTTGATGCATATGCTAAGATTTTAAAATGTTAATAGTAGCTGCAGTTGAGGTCAGACCTGCATTCTTTTCTGAGAGTTAGAAGCATTTTTCTTTCAGTAGTTCAGTCAGCTCTAATGGCAGTCAAATCTTGCCCTTAGAGCTTGGAAGATGAATGACATAGGAAAAATCAGTATTTAGAAGTAGAAAAATCAAAATTGGTAGTGAAAGAACTTTTCTCCTGCCTTCTGCAGGGTGTTGTAAGCAATGGAGAGGAAACAAAACAAGACATGACACAGTACTTGGCTGCAATTTTAATGAGTTCCACTTCTGCAAGGGATTTTTTAGTTTGTTTAATTAATGTAATACTTTTAAAAGTGTATCTGATTGAAGGGCAGTTTTCCAACCATCCTTGTCTTAGCAATCATGACACGCTAGTGATAAGTGAGGAAATAGTTCTCTCTCTAACAAGTAACTTGAAAGATTGGTTGCAAACAGTTCTCATTACAGATACCACTCTTTATTATTAAGTATGGTTTATGAATAGATAATAATTTACTTTCAATATATTAATAAATTTTCACGACATAATTTGGACAACTAATTTTTCAGCTGTGGACTACATAACAGTTTGTTTTTCTTACTCAGTGCTGGGCAGCTAGTTACCTACATCATATTATATGATTTCTCCTTTCAGACATAAACGTTTAAAGTGCAGCAGAGCAAGTATCAGCTAATGAATACATTTGATGAATAATTTATACAGATCTTTTGGAAAGCATTTTCACCAACATCAATCAGTGTTTGGATAAAATCAAGTAGTATGATCCTATAGATGATGCAAATTGAACCTAATCTTTTCTTTCACAAACAACAAGATTCAAGGGCTTTCAGTAATGAAAACAAACATACTTTAGTACCAATACTCATCCAATTCCCTGTAAAAATCTTCTAAAAATAGATGTGTGTTGATCCAAGGTTTCAATGTTTAATAGTCTGTTTTGACATTTCTAATACAAAAATGTTTACCTTTTTGTTAAGTAATGTGTCTATGCTTAAGTGTATACTGTGTGACCACTAAGATATCGAATAGCTGTAGCTTTATTTCAGGATACAAGGTGGTGCTGTTTCTTTTTAAAACTGAAAATAATGTGTTGATAGGATCCTGCAGAAAGCAGTAGTAGGAAAACAATATGTCATTGAATTCAGTGCTTCTAAGAAGCCAACTTCTCTATCTGCAATTATTTTTAATTGCTATGCAGTTAAATAAGACATACATATGTATGTACATTCATGTGTGCACATATATGTACATCCCAGGAAGCAGTTTTAAAGCAATAACAGACTTCAGCCTTGTACATAATTCTGAATTTGAGTATTTGCATGCAAGCTCAGTCTCTTATATTAAAGTTAACCTACATTTTATTGTAGAACTAAGGTAGTGGCAACTTCTTGAAGAGTGATTCTTTTCTCTGTACCATATGTGAATGAAGGACATTGAAGCATTTGAAAGTTTTGTAGCTTTACATCTATATTAAATTTCTGTGACCTATTTACTTATGCTTTTGGCCTTTATATGAATTAAGTCACTGTAAAATAATGACAGAGCTTTTATTTTTAATTGAAATTTAGAAATGCGACACATCAAAAAGAAAACAGGCAAACTGCCATGACAAATATTAACAAGGCTTGCACCCTTGCAGCACTATATTTTTCCCAAATCTTTATCCCCAGTGCTCACTGTTACCAACATAAATGTTATACCATGTATTGCAAGACTAATTTTCTGGGCTCTCTGCTGGCTGACATTGTCTTCTTTTTTTTTGCAGGGTTCACTGTGCAGCCAGGTGCCTATAGACTTTCTGGGCAGCAGAAGACATTTGGTACCTTGTAGGGTCAGGCCCTTTCGCAAAGTACATAAAATGACCATGAACCTTCTGAAAGCTCACAATTTGTGAAAGAATTCAAGGAACCTTAAACTGTGGATTGTTGAAATATCATGAACGATAAAAAACAATTAAAATGTATTCATGTCGTAATATTGCTTCCATTAGCCTAGATTTTTCAAAATACCCATCATGTTAAGATTCATGATCGTGAAAAGATCTTACGTTATAGTCAGACCATGTATATGTACAGTTTCCCTTATATTAATGGGATTACTTACATAAGAGACGTTCATGACTAAGTATTTGTTGAACTGCAGACCTTAATTTCTACAGATAATGACTAAATGGATTGCTCATCTTGCCAACACATTCTTCTTATATAATGAGGAGAAAAAAAAAAGTTTTTTTCAAACACCTCCACAAAATGCCCAAGTTATTACATCCTGAATATCCTAGATGGTATCTTCTGGGAGTAAAATACTTTGTATTAAGCAGACTAGTAAAATATGCTACTACGGTAAATAGATTTTTTTTTTGCATGTGTGCTTTCTGTTGAAATGTAGACGGGGTAAAAGTTTTATTGATCTGTCTCTACAGTTACATAAAATTATTTTGTACATAGTTGTACATAGCCACACTGTCGTGTTTGATTGCAGTCTACCTCTTTTGTTTTATATAATTTGATCCTTAGCACCTGCCTCCACCACCTACATTTTATATATACATATATACACATACACATGAGCATGGTTGTTTTATTTCTAGTCCTTTTACAAAATATCCTTAGTGATACATATTTTATATAAGTAGGTAACTGAATCACTTCCACAATTATCTGTAAACACAAAGAAATACATAGCTTTCAAGATCAGTAGCTACTGTCATAGGCTCTTTAATGGATGACTATTTAAATCATTAATTCTCATAAATAACTGGGACTTAATATCTAAATTCAGGGCAAGTGATTCTCATCTTACAGGATAATAATGAGGGAAACAGATCTTTAAGACACTCTTAGAATATGTTGTAACAAAAACTTACAGCATCATATGCATCCTTTTGATGGCATGACTGATACTTCTCAATATTTGTAGTTGTTAACATAATCATCGGCCTTGATGAGCAATTTTGAAAGTTGAGATCATTCAGGGTTAAAAAAAATAAAGTGGAATAGCAGCATACCTAGGTGATCCTCTGTAAAGGTTTTTACTACACAGACCTGGGATCTGTTTGAAACTATAAATAGACAGCCTCAAAGACAGGAATAGCCTGCTCTGGGTTTTTGTGTTGTCTGTTGTACACCAGTTTCAGTCTGGCTACAGGTTATCAAACAGTGGACTTCTGTGCTAGTTTGGGAAAGTTAGTGCATGATAGAATTTACCTTTTGTGACATATCGCTCTTTTCTAATCTTCTCTTTTAGACTGACTTTTTCATTACTTTTAATGCAAGTTATCTAAATGGGAGTATCTATTTAAAGAGCAGTACAGAATGTCCAAAATTATGATAAAAGGTATAATTATCTACTAAGTAAAGGTCGATAAACTTAAGTCATACAGCTAGAAGAGTAACGAGATGACTAAAGTCAGGTTAATTTAGCAAGGACTGGTAAATCTCTACTTAATGAAAGGTGTAGAAATCTAAGGGAAAAAAAGAAATAATGAACAAACAAGAAATGTATACTACAATGTTTTATCTTACACAAAAATGTAGCAGTAGAGTTAACACTGGTTATGGGAAAAATTACCCTACCGGCGTGGATAAAATTGTCTCTAGATGACGATGAAGTCTTGATAAAAACATGAATCTGAAAGCTTTTAAGTTCTAGCGGAAGAGTTTGAGGTAATAGAAAAGATTTTGTCTTTTCAGGACAGAAGCACAATTGAAATCTCCACTGATTATTGTGCATATTTAGAGTGAAGAGGGGAATGAATAGATTTACAAATTCTAGAAGTCATTATCTGGAGCATGGGTATATATTTTAAGGTAAAATTCATGAATTTTAAGTACATATGGAATCACATGCTAGCGCACTATGAAATGTTGCTGCTTTACCAGTATAAACTAATGATTGATGGACAAAGGGGAAATTTGAGTTTTTGGATTACTACACATTTTCCAATTACGCTTATCACCTAGTGGAAGGTCACTAGCAAGCATATCATTGAAACAATCTGATTGAGAATGCTGTTCAGGGTTTCCCTTTTGTTGGTTTTTTTTGTTTGTTTGTTTTTTTTTCCCTACAGTCATTTTCACATTATGCATGGTAGCTTTCACCCTATATTCATGAGATACAGGTTTGTTTTTGTTCTCTTACTGATTATTTATTATTATTCCTCGTATCAGGAGGTCTGATCCAAATATCAATGAAGACAATGAAATTCATTCAGGGATTTCAGTGGGCTTTGAATTAGATTGCAGTTTGCAGCTTTGTTCAATTTTATGATGATTACAGTAATTATTTGAATATCTTAGGCTTTAAAAATAACTTTTATTCAAATATGAAAGTGAAGCTAAGTATTATTATGTTTTTTGAAAATTAGGAAAGGGTTAAAGAGTTTTATTTTACTTTATAGCAATCTCCTTAATAAATTAATTTGAAAAACTGTTCATAGTTCAATCATTAGGAATTAACTTGAAGTCAGTGGGATTTATGCTGGCTACTGAGGAGAAAATTAGTTACATGCTGTCAATAGTTTTGGGGGATCTTCAAGTGTCTATGAAACAGGCATTCAATACTGACATACATGACCTTGTGAAATAAGGTTCGTTACCCTGAAACTCCTTGGTTCGTCTGAGTCACTGAAAAATACTTGTGTCGACAGATGTCAATTGTTTTCTGTTGAAGGTTGCCAAGATCATGGAAGGGACAGCGGCCATTGTTAGTGTAATATGCAAGTAGAATATACTTGGGAACAGAGAGGCTTGAATTCAAGTTTACCACTAACAGGAGAGGTTCCAAGTCTCCAGCTTTCAGTCTCCAGGCAAATGCCTTAAACAATATTGCAACCATCTGACCCTGGAGTTCCAGGTAGGCTCCTGAGCCGTGAAGAATGATCTCTAACACCAGAGAGTGGAAAGGGAAGAAAATGCAAATAAGTGCTACTTTGTACTTCACTGACCACTGAATGCTGGGGTTTGGGATTTTTTTTTTTTTTTAATAAAAAGATAACTCTGCTACATATATAAGCAGCCTTGGTGGTTATAAATTCATTTTACTCACTTTCTGAAACAAAGAGGATTATTCTCTTGGCTGTAAGCTTATTTGTCTTTGTTGAATCTTATAGTTCAAGCATAAATAAGTATGGAGCCATATAAGTACTAGCTCCACCTGCTGATCAGCTCAACTTGCGGTTCTTCATTCCATGGATTGCGATGGGCACCGTGTGATTTTTTTTTGGTAAAAGATAAAGTATTGTGGCAAGTAGAACTATTTACATATTCACTTTGAGTTCTGCAAATAGTTTGTCTTCTCTTTAGCTCCTGCTCTCTTCAGTTCTTATTTTGAGCAATCAAATACTCAAAATGGTGTGTTTTACGATGTTCAAAAGTGTTTCCACTTTTTATTATTACATATTTTGTTTTAAAGTTTGATTGCTTTAATTTTAAGATAAGATAAAAAATGTAAATCTAATGATAAAAATGTTTCATTTTCGGTTGAGCAAAATGTTTATCTTTAGGTCATACAAAATCTATCATTTGTGTTTACTTTAATGAGAGAAAAAGTCAAGCTTTTGCATCTTTAATATAATAAAATAGTTTTTCTCATCACATCTTGCAGCAATTACAGAGTCTAAATTCATTTTCCTGTGTAATCCAAGTTATAAATTTCAATTCAGAACAAAGAAAACATGAGGGTTTTTATCAAATAAAGGTTATAGGGAAGATCTTGTGCTGTAATGTGCAAACATCACATAGTCATTTGATAGATATTAATATTTAATGTATGTATCAGATCAAATAAAAGACCCTGATGTCTGAAAAACAGGTCTTTCAATACTGGATTCCAAAGTCTTCCCTTAAGTGCCTCAGAAAAGTAATCTAAAAATTTAAGTCGAAATGTCTCTACTTTAGAATGCTACAGTTCCTGGATTAGGATTACCTAATGCACTCTAAGCCTCAGCTATAATGTAAATTCAGAAATCTTTTATTAAATGTGTCATTTTAAAAAGCCATGCTTCTTTTTAAAAGTAAAAAAAAATAATTAATCAATAAAAGGATAATTTATACTTTGGGAACTGGAAAAGCCAGGTCCAGTATCTCCTCAGACTGAGGGGATTCAAATGCTCCTCTTCCAAGAGAGTGCTCAGTAGAAGATAATCTAGGTAAATTAATCCTATACATCTCCTTCTGTGCTGTTATTGCACAGCTATAGAGGAGTATGATTTAGTGACAAATTCAAATAGAGTGGAAATAGGACCTCACTTGAGTTCTCATACTTCCAGTACTATCCTTTTTCTTTCTCCTGGCTTGCTTCAGTTACATTTTCTGAAAAGTCTGGTTATTCTTGGGGGAGTTAGTGCTCCTCGGACAATGCTGACCAGATCCGTGGGTTTACATGTTGGTCTGCTTATTTTCTTAGTCTCAGTGGAGTTTGTATGGGACTTGAACACAGGTTAAAATGTTTCGAGGTATATGTACAGTGAAGAACTACAGATCTTTCAGGGATTGTTGGATGTTGCTCACTAGGTTATGGAATTAAGTTTTTGGTGGTGCTAGTCTGAGGTACTCTGGACCATAGAAGGTTTTTTTTTGTTACTTAATCTGAACAATCTTGTTTTGGGAGCGAAGATCCTTGTTTTAACTTGTAGCAGCTCAGCTTTCAAGTCTGTGATGAAGCCAGGAATTTAACAAAAGTGCTAGAAATCTTTTACTAATCCTGTAACCTTTCTTGCCTCCTACAGAAGCTTGTGCAGATTCTTACAAATAGCACTTATGCATATCGCAGTTATATCCATGAACATTTAAATATGGTGGAGTTAGCAGAAGATTACATATAGCCTAAGGCAGAATCCAGCCTGAAGGTTCTTCTTTATTGCAAGGAGCCACTTCCTTTCCTTATTAAAAGGAATCACTTTGTTCTCCCCATAAAACTGACTATTATAAAACATTATTCTAGCTAGTAGATGTAAACTAACTGAATCTTGAGATGCCCACAGTATGGAAATAGCAATATAATAATTTGATTTTGAGAAGATGCTTCAAGAAACTAAACATTGAACAAATGGCTTTTATTTGTGAACAGGTGACATAACTTATTATTATGCTTAATTATATCTGGCATCTGTATTATTCAATTATGCAGACACTCATTTACCTAAGTAAATACTCATTAAAACAAATATCTATGCTACAAATAGGAATTTACCTTACTCCTGCTATTACAAAAAAAATACAGGGCTTGAAAAATCCTAGGGAAAAGCAGTATCAAGAGCCAAGCATAGCTTGAGAAAACAAATGTGTGTTGCAATGAGATGGTGAGAGTATTTGCATGCAAATACGTAAAAACTCTCAGGGCTTATAGGTGAAGGACCATGGACGTTACAAAGGAAGAGGGATTATTTTAGTTTAGCTAAAATAGAATCAGTCAAAGGTGAAAGGAACTGACTATCAGTTGAATAAATAATAAGTAGCAAATATGTTCTCTGTGTTGCCTAAATGTAGAGCAAGTACATGAGTTCATTCATCTAATTTAGGACTTCATCCTGAATCCCTTCAAAGCTGTCATCAGCTTTTTATGTATGAACCAACAAGGCTTGCAAGAAAGCAGGCCAAGTTTCCTCTAAAACGTCAAATTCAAAGAATTCACCTTGAAATTTAATAGAGTACTACTTGCTAATGTAAACAATTTGGTTGCAGTGGTGGCAGATGTGCCCATAGAATTGTGGGCTCTCAGAGCCACATATCATGCTAGAATAATCACTGAAAAATACACATATTTCAACAGGATAGATACACATTTTTAGGTATACGCAAAGTTCTTCAAATAAGACATCTATCTTAGGTGTCATTACATCCTATAAGATATTGAAGTTTGTATGATGTTACACTTTTCCTTATTTGAAAAGGGAATTGGAAGAAGTTACTACTTCTTTCCTAGGGCTTGAGCTCATGAAGAGTCAAAACCTTTACATTCATCAGCAAAGCACTTAAACTCATACCTCAGTTTAAAAGGTAATTCACATCCAGCTGGGAGTAAGAACATATTTAAAATCCCACAGATACATCCCTGGACATTTTGTACTTTGCAGCACCCAATTCTTATGTTGTACAAGTAGACATGAATGTATGGTTTAGCCTTTATGTGAGGAAGAAAAAAGATGCATGGGCTTGTTAGTGACTTTCAATGTACATTGTAAATATTGGCAGCTGCACTATTTTTAAACCGTGGCTTATTTTTGCAGCTGAGTGAAAGGTACTACTTGGTTTAGAATGCATAGCAAATCCTATTATGGGAATGGAGCTGCTGAAATTCTTTTCACATTGAGATCAAAACCATCTTTGCTAAACCATGTAATTTTTTCCAATAAGCGTAGAACAGACACTTATATGCATTAAAAGGTATTTCTTCATGCAATAAATGTTACACATTAGCCAGTATCTTCTTTTTGTAATATATTTGTCATTCATATGGAAGAGTTGAATAATTCTATACTGTATGAAGCTCAAGAAGCACATCAATTATAGATATTGAAGAAAATATAACATTGGAATTATGAATAATTTCTTGTTTATTTAATGTCTCTGTACACAGTGTTTGTATTGTCTATTAATGTGTCTATAAACATTTAAATTTATCCATACACTGTAGTAGCAATTAATTTCTTTCAGAGTGAATTTAGTATTGATATTTCCTCTCTTTAGTAAAAGAAAAAATGTGGGTTGTACCTTTGTACATGGAAAAGGAAGCATAGCAAATGGAACATGTTTCTTTTATGTCTGTGGATTTTGGCTTGGCATTTGGATAGGGCGACATGGAAAGGTAGGCAGAATGAGAGATAACATATCTAAACCTGCTTACACAATGTGAAACCCTTGCTTCGTTCCAATTATCTCCAAGCAACAGGAGCAAAATCCTTTGAGTTAATGTACCAAGTAATAAACCAAAGCAGAACTTTTCTTTTTTTAAAAAAAAAATAAAAAATAATAACCTTTATAAGAGAAATGCAGAAGGTGAGAAAGGAGATAAAGAGATCTCCGTCTGTTAGTTTAATGCATTTGTGATTCTCTTAGATATCACAGGGAAAATCTTTATTTAGAAGTGTAAATGATAAAGAGCAGATGCTAAACAAGGCATGCTTTCCTCAGATGAACCAAGGTGAATTTTCTGCTATGAAATCCAGAAATCCAGCATAACTGAAGGATATTAGGTTAAAAATACCTTATGCTCTGCACTCCAGAAACTCTTAGGAGAGTTAGAAAAGTGTGCTGGCAGGGGCAAACAGGTATAGGAGTCATGTTTCCTTAGGAATATTGCTGCTACCAAAGAGGAAAGGGAGACTGATGTATGTTTTTAATGAGCTTCAGGTTATATCTGAATCTTCTGAAAATTCTTTAAAATGGAATGGAGATTAGTCAAAATATTTTTGAAATACCTCCTTAATTCTATAATTTTTTTTTCCCTAAATCTCCAAATGAAAAAAAAAATCAATTTTCTTGTATGAAAAGGCAGCATCTTTTAGGTCCATACATACTGCTGCATTTATGGGTTAGATGAAAATTTATTTTATTTGCTTAGATGAAAATATATCAAAATAGTTTAGAAAAAGATTAATAGTATTACCTTTCATAAAAACAGAGAAGATTACACTAAAATAACATTCACAAGTCCTTCCTTCTCTAGTAGTTGTATTCGGATTCCTACATGGTTTCAAATCAATGAATATCATGTAGCTCTTGTTAGGTGATAGGAAGCTCATCTGCGCAAACAAAGAAAGAACAGAGAAACAGTGGCAGGAGGAGTAACTCAATAACCTACTACAGCTGCTTCCAGGCCACCAGCAACAAAAGAGCCACCATGTTGACAAGAGCAGAGGAGCATAAGGACACATTGAGAGGCAGGAATCCAATCAGTGCCTCTGGAAGAATGTCCACCTTGCCAATGCCCTTCCTGGGGCTGTCCAGGCAAAGCCATCAGCTCCATTACAAGGTGTGTCTCGTCACAATGACCCACTGGGAGAAGCTCCCTGGATCATCTTTCAGACTAAGGAGGGGTCACTGCCTAGGGCTGTGGGATGCATCATGTGATGCAGGGAAAGAGCATTTTTTCAGATTGCACTGGGCTAATTATAGGATGTTTAAGGGGAGGAATCAGAGGCAGCAAAAGGGAGGGATTTAGTTGATGAGGGTAGGAACAAGTGTGGGAAATAGAGGGATAAGGAAAGAAATGGGTCTGTTGTCATAGAAATAATTTGTTGGTCAAGATACTTGTCTGTCCACACCCTGTGCCTGATCACCTCAGTTTGTTCTTTCTCCTTATTAAACTCCACCTTCAACTATTTTCTGGTAAGGGGGTCTTTAGTCTGTGTGTATATGGGGCTGAGTGCAGATGTGCAAGTGAGTGTGTGATCACAAACAGAGATCAAGCTGGACTAGGCAGCGAGTAAGTGAATTGGCCTTGGAGCCGGGAGGTGAGTGGGCCTCTGAGGGCCACCTCTGGGTGTGAAAGCACCTCTATGCCTCTAAGAGAAAGAGCACAGGCAGGTCAGCTGTGGGACCAGGGAGGGGGTGTGTGTGAGTGAGTGTGGTGGGTGTGCACCACCCCCTGACTAGACTGACAGTGGTTTGGTGCAGGTTTGGAGGAGGTAAAGGCCTGAGCCATAGCCAGGCCAAGAGCTCCTCTAGTTTCAACCTGTTGTCTGAAAACCGATGAAGGAGCAGAACAACACAGTGAGCATCAAGACATATGAACTTGGAACACTGATCAATTATGCGATTAACATGTCATTAGAAGGTGACTTTTCCAAGATTAATTTATCAAGGAACAAAGAAAGTTGTGGGTACGAGGAGTCTCATGAATATCTTTTCCATCACATGTAATTTAACTATGAGCCAACCACTTTATCTCATAAATATGACAGCCTAAGTGAGTATTCTTTGTGCTCTCCCTGCTAGGTAGCATGACTGCATGGCAATGATCTCCCCTTGACATAGGGCACCTCTCAAAGTTGCTTCTCGAGGCAGAGAGAACTTTTATCAACTTTTATCTTTGTTAAGCGACAGTTACCGCATATGATAACTTTGATTTTGCCTTGGTAACTTTGACTGCATGCTGAATTGATGCTAATGAATCATTATATAAACTTTGCATACATAATCCTTTAGACGTAAAGAGTTGACTAAGTCTAAGATTAAATCTGGATCCAGCTGCACCTAAACTCCTCTCTGAGCAGTTCAGAGTAAAGAGGTCCATTTTGAAGCCCAACAGGAGGGTCCTCCTTATGCTTTGTGTCCCCTGTCTCTGTAAATCATTATAACTCAAGTGTAACTATGTTTTCCTTTGTATGTTCTTTTCCGTGCAGTAATGAATAGAGTGAACCTTGCCATTGAACTTTGTTAAGTTGTGCTTTTACAATATCGTATTAAAACCAATTTTACTAATACTTTTCACAGTGGTCCTTTAAATGATCTAAGTCATCCATTTGCCACAAATTGGTGCAGTCAGCAGGATCCTAAATCAAGATTCACATCAGTGAGGGGATCCATACCTGCCACTGGAGAGGGACTGAGGCTTTTGGGGCTCGTATGTCCAGATGCCAGCAACAGGGGAGACTGGGATCATGGGACAGCTACTGGGCAGACTGAATGTCTCAGCTCAGCTACTGGATGGACCCACTTTGTACATATGCATATACATATTTTCACACCATCCTGCTCAGTCAGAGAGGGGAGGAGGGCGAGACTATTGCTGCTGCTGGTGTTCATATGAGTGCTCTGTGTGTCTGAATTATAGAATCATAGAAACATAGAATAGTTTGGGTTGGATGGGACCTCTGAAGGTCATCTAGTCCAATGCCCCTGCAAGAAGCAGGAACATCTTCAACTAGATCAGGTTGCTCAGAGGCCCATCCAATCTGGCCCTGAATGTTTCCAGGTATGCGGCATCCACTACCTCTCTGGGCAACCTGTTCCAGGGTTCCACAACCCTCATCGTAAAAAATTTCTTCCTTATATCAAGTCTAAATCTAGCTCCTTCTATTTAAAAATCATTATCCTTTGTCCTATCACAACAGGTCCTGCTGATGTGTTTGTTCCCATCTTTCTTATATGCCCCCTTTAGATACAGGAAGATTGCTATAAGGTCTCCCTGGAGCCTTCTCTTCTCCAGGCTGAACAAACTCAGCTGTCTCAGCCTGTCTTCATAGGAGAGATGCTCCAGCCCTCTTACCATCTTCGTGGCTCTCGTCTAGACTCACTCCAACAGGTCCATATCCTTTGTATGCTGAGGGCTCCAGAGCTGGAAGCAGTACTGCAGATGGAGTCTCACAAGAGCAGAATAGAGATGGAGAATCACCTCCCTCAACTTGCTGGCCACGCTTCTTTTGATGCAGCCCAGGATTTGATTGGCTTTCTGCGCTGCAAGCACACATTGCCGGCTCATGTTGAGCTTCTCATCCACCAGTATTCCAAAGTAATTTTCAGCAGGGCTGCTCTCAATCCTTTTTTTTACTCAGCTTGTATTTGTACTTGAGATTGCCCCAACCCATGTGCAGAACCTTGCACTTGGCCTTGTTGAACTTCTTGAGATTTGCACAGGCCCCCTCCTCCAGCCTGTCAAGGTCCCTCTGGTCTGCCTGCTATCTGTGGCCAGACCTGTATATACGTATATATTAACATATATTGTAGGTAGTGTAAACTACTTATCAGATATACACACTCAGCCTCATTACTGGAAAGACTGGGTGATTGAGTCAGACTAGAGGGAAGTCAGGCCCTGGAGACGGCCACAGGAGGTCCAGGCCATGCAGAAGGAGGGATCCTCTAGGTTTCCACGCTTATCTGGTTGTGTAATCTCAATATCATTTCAAGAGAGAATACCATCTGCAATTCAGAGAATTGCATTTAATATTTTTCATTTTCTGATCATCTGTTACCCAGGACACTTTTATTCATTTTAGTATGATTTGCAAAGTCAAATGGCAAGTTGGTTTATCTTTTTATAAATGCTTAAAGGTATCCAGAAATTATTCTAAGTTTCCAAAGCTTAACAGAATTAAAATCTGTTTTTATCTGGATGAAAATGTTATGATTTTTATTAGTTTATCATTTTTCACAAAACCAGACAAAACCAGTAATGATGAAAAAGAAGCAGAAATATATAATTTCTTGGTATTTTTGGCAGCCTTTCAGCTTTATAGTTTTTCTTAAGGTATATCTTCAAATCAAATCCTTTTGTCATGCTACTTTGCTGAAATAAGGTCATTATGCCCAACATAAATGCCCAAGACATAAGAAAATATAATCACCTTCATTTTACAAACAGAGTAAAGTAAACAAGGGAATTCCAAAGCTTGAAATCAGGCTTTCTACTTCACAAAGAATTTCTGGTTTATTTTTAATGGTTTATGACCTTTGCAGTGGGACATTGTGTGTTCCCTGCTAACACATGTATAACTCAGAATTTGCAACTTCATGCCAGGCAGCACTAAGTTTAAGCACAAAAGAGGCAGCATATGTGTATCAGCTTCCAGATCCTTCTATCATATCTTCGAGGCTGCTATATCTGTCTTTTTCTAGAGAGATATTCAAAACTGAACCTGCCATACCTGCCAAATAACATGAAGGCTTGTACCATGTGAACAGCAGACACCTCAGCAGGCTTTGATGATGAAGTTATCATAGGAAAATTGAGTTGTATGGTGCTAAATTCAATCTTGTTTAGCTCCTCTCTCAAAGCAGTATCAACAGTACCTGTTCCATTCCTGACAGACCTTTACCTTCTCTATTTGTCAAGCCCTCAAATGGCAGTGATGGCCCTGCCTGCTCTGCCTTTCTCTCCTGCTGCCGGTGGGTCTGGCTTTCTATTCCAAAGCACTGATCCTTTTTCCCAAGAATTTCACTAAATCTTTCTTGCTGCAATTTTCTCCTTCTCATGACCACCACAGAAAAAGGGAAAAAGACAGTTTCTTAATCTGCAACAACTTCTTTTATACTTGAAAAGTATCATCCTTCGTCCCTTTTCTTAGGCTATGTTCTATATTAATTACATATAATGGTTTCCTCCCTCCTGTATTAGTGCATCCTGCCTGTGGAGGATCTTACACTTGTTACAGAACTTTTTTTTTTTTCCCTAGCTTGCTTGTAATACTGTCATGTTAATCAGTGTCAAAAGCCATCCTAAGGTCAAGGTGCATATCCATACTACTTCCTTCCTATCCACAAGATCTGTTAGTCATTCATAGAAAGAAATGTACTTTGCTTAACAGTATTTGGTCTGACAAATATACACCAGCTGCTTGTTATCTTCCTCATATTTACAAATTGGCTATTCGATTATCTGTTTTGGAGTTCTTTTGAAGGTAGAATATACCTTGAGGTATTCTCCTCTTGTTTGCTGAAGTTCAACTCTGCATTTTTCCTTTTCTTCTGATCTTTTGATCATCTGCCATCCTCCACAAATTCTCAAGAATAACTGCTGTAATTTCAGAGATTTTCCCAGCTATCTTTTCATTACCCTGTCATGAAATTTATCAAATCTAGCCAATCTGAAAAAAATAAATATGCACTTAGTGGTCAAGCCACTGGCTATCGTATTTGAGAAGTCGTGGCGGTCTGGTGAAGTCCCCGATGACTGGAAGAGAGGGAACATAACCCCAATTTTTAAAAAGGGGAATAAGGAAGACCCAGGTAACTACAGGCCAGTCAGCCTCACCTCTGTGCCTGGCAAGGTCATGGAGCAGATTCTCCTGGAAACCATGCTAAGGCACATGGAGAGCAAGGAGGTGGTTGGTGACAGCCAACATGGCTTCACCAAGGGCAGATCGTGCTTGACCAATTTGGTGGCCTTCTATGATGGGGTGACAGCATCAGTGGACAAGGGACGAGCAGCAGACATCATCTACCTGGACTTGTGCAAAGCTTTTGACACTGTCCCGCACGACATCCTTCTCTCTAAACTAGAGAGACATGGGTTTGATGGACGGACCACTTGGTGGATAAGTAGTTGGCTGGATAGCCACACTCAGAGAGTGGTGGTCAACGGCTCAATGTCCAAGTGGAGACCGGTCATGAATGGTGTCCCTCAGGGGTCCATGCTGGGCCCGGCCCTGTTCAACATCTTTGTCGGCGACATGGACAGTGGGATAGAGTGCACCCTCAGCAAGTTTGCCGACGACACCAAGTTGTGTGGTGCCGTTGACACGCTGGAAGGGAGGGAAGCCATCCAGAGGGACCTTGACAGGCTGGAGAAGTGGGCCCATGCCAACCTCATGAAGTTCAACCAGGCCAAGTGCAAGGTCCTGCACCTGGGTCATGGCAATCCCAGGCACAAATACAGGCTGGGCAGAGAATGGATTGAGAGCAGCCCTGAGGAGAAGGACTTGGGAGTGCTGGTGGATGAGAAGCTTAACATGAGCAGGCAATGCGCCCTTGCGGCCCAGAAGGCCAACCACATCCTGGGCTGCATCAAGAGAAGCGTGGCCAGCAGGTCGAGGGAGGTGATTCTCCCTCTCTACTCTGCCCTGGTGAGACCCCACCTGGTGGACTGTGCCCAGTTCTGGAGCCCCCAACACAAGAAGGACATGGACCAGTTGGAGAAGGTCCAGAGGAGGGCCACAAAGATGATAAAAGGGCTGGAGCACCTCTCTTATGAGGACAGGCTGAGAGAGTTGGGGCTGTTCAGCCTGCAGAAGAGGAGGCTCCAGGGAGACCTGATAGCGGTCTTCCAGTACCTCAAGGGGGCCTACAAGAAAGATGGGGAAAGACTGTTTAGTAGGGCCTGTTGCAATAGGACAAGGGGTAATGGTTTTAAAATAGAGGGGGGTAGATTTAGATTGGAAATTAGGAAAAAATTTTTTACGATGTGAGTTATAGAACAGTGGAACAGGTTGCCCAGAAAGGTGGTGGATGCCGCATCCCTGGAAACGTTCAAGGCCAGGCTGGATGAGGCTCTGAGCAACCTGATCTAGTCGGGGATGTCCCTGCTTGTTGCAGGGGGGTTGGACTAGATGACCTTTGAAGGTCCCTTCCAACTCTAACTATTCTATGATTCTATGATTTTAATTTTCTGTCTGAATATATCAGCATTTGTTGTTTGTATTAATTTAAGTTGTTCTTTTTAACTGGGCAAAGGTATCCTGAATTATACGTAGGTCATCTGCTTGTTATCAAGTGTTCCCTCTTGTTGAGTGGTGACCAATTACTGCCTTGTTTTTATTTTTACTGTTATTACTGTGGAGTCAATTCTTCATACTTTGGATGTCTCTTTCTATTTGGATCTCATTTCGTGTCTGTCAAATCAACTTCCAGTCAGTTTTGAGGAGCTTGGTAGGTTTAGTTTTCCATTCACACTTTTCATGTTTTTCTCTTGCTTTTGAATGAATGGAGAGCACTAAATTTATCCAAGTTGGTCACTTGCTAGCTCTTTCAGCTGTCATAGTTTACATGAGTGCCCTAAATATAATTTCTTTGAGAAGATGTCAGTTTCTCATGATATTTTGACTTTTTGATATTTGACTTGCTTCACATGCAATGTCTCTGATGAATTGGGTGAATTTATTGAGAATAAATTTATTGAAATTTTCTTCAAGAATCATAAGAGATTTTGAAGATCACTCCAGATTTGTCTTTCAGCTCTTCATAGAACCCTTTCCTACTGCATGGGAGTAAATCTACAAAAAAAAATCCCCCTTATTTGTTCTATTTCTTTCTTCACCTTCTCTGTAACTTTCTGTAGTATTTGCCTTAATTGATCTAGAGTGTATGTTTGGATTCTAAATCTGTATCTGTTAAATTAAACAGTAACTTGAAAAGAATGGATCCTCTCAAATTTCTTCTGAAATGTTCCTCCAAAATCGCAACATTCCAGGAACCGTTTCCATTAAGCAGTTTTCATACAGCCACCCTGTTCTGGAGAAAAAGAAAGTTGCTCGCAGAGATACTGACTATTTTGTGCCAGCTGGTCTCAGCAAATTAAACCATTCACTATTATAAATGCAATCACTAAGTCACCATGCTGAATGGTGGCTACATTTGGAATTGTACTTGATTAATTCTCAGAAGTTGCTTACTCAGACATTCTTGCAACCCGTTATGAATACTGGAAATTCCTTCTTTCATAATGTAGAAATATTAAGTACCTCAATGTCCAGGGAGGGACCAGACTGCAGCATGTGGCAAAACAACTCTGGCTCCATTGTTTAACAGTGCTTTGTTCCACAATGTAGAATTTGCACAGAAGCTTACTGAGATTCGTGCTTGCCCTGCTGGATAAACTAGTCATTTGTCCCTCAGATTTTGATCCCTTCTATAAACACAATAGAGTAAAAAAAGGTTACAATAAACCTTATATTACAGATTTTCTGTTGCTTTTACTGCATTATTGCTATTTTTTGACGTATTGCCGTTCTCTGTCTAACAGCCTTGTCTCTTTATCTTTGTATATAATTAATCAAACATCAGAAAACATCATCAATCAGAAATTCTTCCTCACTTCTAGTAAGGAAATAAAATAGCAAAACAATTTTATGGCCACAAAAATTGATCTGCCTGAGGGTTCTGAGTGCAGCTTTCTTTATAGACTCTATTTACTGAGAGAAAAAATAGTAAAGCTTTGGAGTAAGTTTGTAGTATATACTGTATAATACATTTCCACAGTATTAAACATGTTTTGGTATTTGTTCAAATCGCTTGTGCTGACTGTAGAATTCTAGTACTGATTTTTTTTTTTTTGTGTAGAACACCAGAAGAATAAAAAATATCCTAATAGACCTGCTGAGCCAACAGTGCTGATTCAGCAGAGTATGTAAGTCAAAAATAGTAACTGGACTAATATGATTAAAGAATGCTATGTTCTCTAGACAATATGTGGAATAAAATTGCGTACTTAATAATGCATCTAGTAGTTTTGACTCTCCAGATAAAATGGTTGAAATGTATTTATAGCTATTTTAACTAGTGACAGCTATCAGTATGGTTCCAGAGGGGAAACTGAGAGTCAAATCCTTGGAAATATAGTAAGATACCAGGATCTTTTGACTATTATACCAAGAAACTCTTGATAACTACACTCATACTTACATTAAGCGTATTTTAAAATAGGTTAGTGATAAAGGGCCCAAGCAGTTACAAATCAGAATTATCAACAGCTCCATTCCTCTCAGACTGTAAATTTAGTCAAATGTGATTGAAAGGATAAACTAGGGTTAATTATTTCATCTACACATGGTACTTGTGACAAATTATACTTACAGCAGTGGAGCTGTACTGAATATTAGTGTTGGATTTCAAACATGAGATTTGTTTCAGGTTTCTGAAAAATGTTATTGACTTTTTGTTATGAAGCAATTATGTCTTGTTAAAAAAAAGCAAAAAATGTTGAATCTTAGGAGTTTTTTTTAAATTCTAGCATGATTTAGACAAAGAGTGCTGAGGCCTAAAAACCTCCTCAACAACATGCATTTGTTAAACTCAGTGAATATCTGAATCTTGATCTTTGAACAATGTCACTAGATGACCTTGACAGAAGAATTTGTAATGAGCTAGTGAAATCTGATTCTGACATAAAGGCATTTCAACACGGGATGATCAAAATGTTATACAGGAAAAGTCGACTACTTTCAAGCTTTAAGAAACAGAAATTGGATGTAATATAATAATAAAATAAAGTTCAAGGTCACTCGCTCAGGAATCAATAGGAAAATCCTTAATAAATTTGGGCAGAGTAGATGAAAATGACAGAGGAAGAAAAAGATCTGTCCATTTTGATTAGTCAATGGACATCCCTGAGCTTCAACATGATAAAAAGTGAAATTTAATAATTATGCATGTAGTATGACCACAAAGAAGACAATGATTACTCTGGAGCATGACATATCAAGTATTTCTAAACGACTAGAGAAAAACAGGATGTGTGTACTGGCCAGAGTAACTTTAGGCTAGAAGTTAGAAGAAATTCCTTGATTATAAAACAATCAGGATCATCCTTCCAAATGACAGTGTTGGTAGAAAAGTAAATGTGTTTTTGAATGGAACTAGAAAAGCTAATGACAAAGATAGGAAGCAACATCTGATGATGCACAAGGTTGTTTCCAGTCCTATGTTATGTTGGTACTCTGATTTCCAAATAAGAAATGTATTTGAGATAAAAATAAAAGCATTTTTTAATGTTATTGTTGTGGTTGCTATATAATAATTTTATATTTCCTATTGTTCCTCCCAAAATATCTTGGCAAGACTGTTAGATACAGAAGTTAAGCAAATAACTACACTTTATGTCCCTGCTGTCCTTTGTAAAGGAAAAATCTGTCTTTTCATCAATTGTGAACCTATTCTAGTATGAATCTACTGCTTTTAGAGTAAGCAATACATGGCTGGTAGGTTGATAACAATGATGCTACTAGATGTCTTCTGCAGCTAGTTACAATGTCCTTCTTGCCACTTCAGAAATCCTGCTAGCCTCTAATCACTGTACTCTTTGTAGAATTCGGGAGTGTTCAACTATATTTCTGGTGGATGTTAAAGCTGGCTGGGTATCTCTATGCAGTGAAACCAGGTCTGACATATTTAATTTGGATATAATGACATTATTTCTAGCATTTTAAACTTGGATTCACTCTTTGCCTGAGCTGCTATGTTCAAATGGTATGACATTGTGTTGTGTGAAATTATTGGCTTGGATGTCCTTTAAGATTTTTCCATGGTGTTTTATTTGCAGACATCTCTTGATATACTGTTTTCAAAGAATACTTTCCTTCTGTCACAGGATATCAAAGTAAATTGAAAGATTCTTTATGAAAAAAGATTATCTCAAATCTGAAATTCTTATGAAGACCTAGGCTATTTCTGAGTTGAAAGAAACATTAAACTATTAGCGCTGAAATTGGGAAACTGGGAGATGGGAACTGATTATAAGGTTGAATTAATGATGTTTGGAAGTCAGATACTCCCACCTGGAGTACTGTGTCCAGTTCTGGAGCCCCCAACATAAGAAGGACATGGACCAGTTGGAGAAGGTCCAGAGGAGGGCCACGAAGATGATAAGAGGGCTGGAGCACCTTTCCTATGAGGACAGGCTGAGAGAGTTGGGGCTGTTCAGCCTGGAGAAGAGGAGGCTCTGGGGACACCTTATAGCGGTCTTCCAGTACCTCAAGGGGGCTTACAAGAAAGATGGGGAGAGGCTGTTCAGTAGGGGCTGTTTTGATAGGACGAGGGATAATGGTTTTAAAATAGAGGGAGGTAGATTTAGATTAGCTATTAGGAAAAAATTTTTTAGCATGAGAGTTGTAGAACATTGGAACAGGTTGCCCAGAGAGGTGGTGGATGCCCCATCCCTGGAAACATTCAAGGCCAGGTTGGATGAGGCTCTGAGCAACCTGATCTAGTCAGGGATGTCCCTGCTTGTTGCAGGAGGATTGGACTAGATGACCTTTGAAGGTCCCTTCCAACTCTAACCATTGTATGATTCTATGATTCTAAGATGGCAGAAAAAGAGCTGGATTGAAGGAGGGAATAAAAGAAGACATAGTAAAGACATCAAAAGGATTTTAATTCTGTTGGGTGCTTTTATTTGAAGTGTTTTGGAATGGGAAATTCTAGCCTGTCTCTGAAAGGAAAACAGGATAAAAGAAAGCAACTGTTTTGTTTTTATTTTTCCAGCAGTCATAATTATTTTGTAACAAGATAATTATTTCTAGTCTAGACCAGTATTCCAGCTTTTCACTTAAAAATATCATGAATCTATAGAGACTATTTTGAGGCCTGAAATAAAGTTTTTTTTTGTTTGTTTTAGAAAAGTTCCACTCATTTTGAAATTTGAATGAATAGAGGAAGTCTTCTTGGCATATCCCAGAGAATGTGAGAATACAAAGTGAAAGAGTAGAGAGGAAAGAAAGAGTCAAGGACATTTTCAAATTTTTGTGAATATAAAGACTATTTCTGTTTATATAAATGTTGAGTTTAGGCAGAGTAATTTATGTAATAATTTTTTTCTGAGTATCAACATTTACAATTCCATGTGCTTGCTGATTTTTAAGCCTATTTTCAATGCACAAAATATTCAGTACATTTGTATGTTCCATGACCTTGTTTCCTGATGATTTGAGGAATATAATTGCCTTTCTTATCATGCATCTAAGTCCTAAAGAAACGTCTTTGGCTACTGAAAACATGAGTAAATAGAAATAAAAGTGATACAGACTACAAAGCATTTCACATCTCATTTAAATGTTTGAATGTGGCTTAGTTTATGACGAACTATTTTGTAGCAGTTGGTGGCAGTTATTTAAAAGTTGTGAGGTGATGACAAGTTTAAAATGAGAGAAAAAGACAGACAGACAAGGTGGGCTATATATATATAAAAGTCTAAGACTGTATATGTACTATAGCAACCAATATTTCTATATCTTGATATGCACTGGCTATTTTAGAGTTGCAGGCTGTCTTCTAGCATGTTTTATTTTGTTCCCAGATTAACACAAAAGCAAAAATGCCCATGTTAAATCATCACAAATAGTGTTATTTAAGTGATCTTAGCAGAGAAACCAAAGATTGCAAAAGATCTTAGAGAAAATAATTCCTATATTTCTGTCTATGGTCATTTGGTGGCTGGATTACTTGTATCAAATTGTACATTCCGCTATACAGCCTTCTGATAAGGACTAAAATGATTTGGGACACTCATCCCCTTCCAAACTCCCAAACCTCAACACCAAAACAAAGAAAAAAACCCATCCCCACTCTGGAACTTTTAACCTGTTAATATTAGACTGTTGTCCTCACTATTGGCTCATAGATTTTTTTTTAATTTCAATAGCTGTTCATACATTATAGAAGGAGTTTTGTTCTTCACTAAAAAGCAAAATCAGACAATTAAAGCATATCAAAAAGTTTTGTAGTTTCATGGGAAGTAGTACTGATGATATCAGGGTAAAGAGTGGTGCAAATAAGTTACTGGATTTTCCTGATGCAGCTGGTCTTTTTACACCTGTTATATGCATATGGAATCCTTTCTGTGAAAACCTACCTCTGCCTCTTTAAAATAAATTTTTTATACAATCCTGACAATGCTCTGGTGTTCTATGGTCATCAATACATCATATAAGTATGTGCTTAAAAAGCACAGAAATAAATGATGATTTTCCCAAGTGCTTAGCTGAACTGTAACATAGCATTGTAGTAACATTCAATACATTCCAAAAAATAAAATCTTAAAATCTTCAGTATTTCTTTTCATCTTTTGTTCCTGTCAAATCACCACTAAATTCAATAGAAGTTGCAGTTCTTTGTACCCTTCAGTATCTATTCCAAAGTGAATTGAACCGATGCTCTGAATATACACAGTTACACAGACCATTGCAGTGGATTTCAGTGTGACGTTTCACCACCGTGTTTGATTTACACAGTCTAATTTTATAGGTCTCTCTTAAGTTAACTCAATTTTATGACCATGAAAATTGCTACCTACATAACATTAAATTTGAAAAATAACTTGCATGAAATATGATCCTTATGCATGGTACTTACCATAGTAAATATAATCGCTCTGTTACAGGCTGCTTGTCATAGTGAAATGGAACTGGGAAGTTTATAGGTAAAGATGGTACAAATATTAAGCACAAGCTGTTCTTACATTCTTTTTATTTATTACAAAAACTAAAATTGAATCAACATAATTGCTTGTCTAGTATGAATATTTCTTATACAGTACCATGTATTTTTTTTTGTTCATATAAATTTTTGGTAGTTAAGAGTTTTTTTTCACACAGGTCTTCTGAAAGAAATTGGTATGTATTGTCAGACCTGAGGACCATGTAGTTCTGTGCCTGACTTGCACAGTTAACAGTAGCAGAATATTAAAAAAAAGTACAAGTTCAGCATAAGCAGAATTGGGTAAACTCTTTGCTCTAGATGTCAAAGGTTTCTAAACCCAGTGGGCTTCTGAACCTGCAACTTCCTCCTGTCCCAGTCTGGTAGAAGTAGCTGTTGCTGCTCACATTTTCAAATCTGACTTATAACAAGGAGCTCCAAACACACACAACAGCATAACCACCACACAGCTCAACACAGACACAAAAGTAGTGCCTTATTGCACCCACAAAAGCACTAACACTACTTACATAAACACGAACAACGCAGGCCCCAGCTCTGCTGACCAGGATGAGGCATTGCTAATGTCTCTCACACACCCACATACTCAGAGGTTTGCCCAGTAGTTGGCCCTGGTCACTTTGTTTGACCAAGGCTGGCCCCCAGATCCCAGTCACTGTAGTTGCTGATCACTCAACAAACAGACCCCTGTGGCTCACACCCCCTTCTCCAGTTGTTGCCACTCAGGGCTCTTGTCTTGCTTGCCATCTGGTCTGGCTTGAAGTTTTCTGGTGGCTGCATGCATACACCATAAACAAACACCCTGAAGAGCACACTCACACGGCAGACAGTCAGGAATAAAGCTTACTGAGGAGACAGGACAGCAGACAGGTGCAGGCTTGGTCGTACAAGAAAAGTGATATTTTGCTTACATTTAGGCAGAGAAACTCCTGTTTCTCTCCATTTTCCCCTACTTGGTCTTCTCCAAATCACCAGAATCCCTTCCTTTTTATACCTTTTTTTTTGTTCTTTTAAAAGTCCCGTAATAAGTCTTATATAATCCCACATGATGCCCCAACTATCCCCCAATTAATCTACTTTTTCCCCATGAGGCTAAGGATAACCTTTTTTCCCGCCTTCTTATCAGCTGGAAAGTTCTAGGCTAGGGGTGATTCTTTCAGCAGTCCATCAATCAGGAACATAAGAGTCCTGGTCTATGATATTGACTCTGTTATCTCCTGTACCTTAGGGGTTATATACCTGTGTGTTTAATTTTTTCCTTCTCCTTTGTCTTATGATAGACTCTTATACTGAATATACAGAAACTAGATATTATCACAAATTGGATATCATTCCAATGATATGGACATATCATATGGACATACTATGAGACATAAAGTGATGTCTCATAGTAAGTGTCCAGCTTACATCTTGAGTCTTTCACAATTTCCTCATTAGTATTCTTGAGCTGTTAGGAATTAGTCTCATAGTCTAATTACATATCATTTGTAGAAGTATTTTTCCTATTGCTTTTAAAAATTCCTGATTCTTTTGTTATCATTGCACTATCTTTCTTATTGTGGTATAAGACCAGAAGAACAGATGTTTATCTTCTGTAAGGCCATTCATTATTTGATATGTGTTCATCATAACTCTTTCTATCTCACTCTTTTCAAATTAGTGTCTTCCTTGATCTTGGCCCCTCTTTCCAAGCTTCTCTTCTCCATGTAGTTTTTTGAGGTAAGTAACCAATAAGAAACATGGACCTTCTTCGAACACAAAACAGGAGATTTAGGTAGCATTCACCTTCATCGTCAGTTGTCTTATTTTGATGTTGACAACCCATTCCCTTCAATTGTGCAGAGATTCTTTCTTGATCTTGCAAAGCCTGGTAGAAGCTGGAATAATATAAAAAGGCTAGGATCTTGTGCATAATCTATATCCCAGCACTAAGTTGTAGTGCATACAATGTTCCAAATGATGCCGAAGTACTAATTTATACAAAAGAACTTTGAAACTCTGTGCTATTCATCATCTCACTTCTTATGCAGCCTAATGTTTTGTTTACTTTCTGACTGCAGTTGTAATTAAGCATCTATCTCTCAATTACTGCAATGACTAATAGTTCCTTTCTTGAAACAGAGGTAAGCAGGCAGCTTAAAATCTTCTTCATGTATAAATTGCTTTGCACTTATTTATTCTTAGTATCATTTCCTCCTTCACTTTGTTTAGTTCTCTCTAACATTTTACTTAATCTTCTGGTTTGGATTAACTCAAATAATTCTGTAAACTTCAGATTTTGCTGTTACCTTGCTTGTCACTTATTAAATGTAATAAATGCTGTGAGATTTAAAATGAAAATGAACGACTTGCTAGCAGCCAACACATTAATACTCTGTTTAGCTGTACATGTCAGATATTAGGGAACAAGTTTGCCTAATAGCATAAATTTGTAACTGCATGAAATATGTGTAAAAGAATTGCAAAGTCTAATTATCATTATAGTAATATCATTTGAATTCCTGAGTTGTCCAGTGCAGAAAGTACACAGTGTTTCAGAGTTTAGTTACTACACAAAGTTATTAAATTTTTGTTAGCTGCTTTGGCAAAGTACTTCACTATTTTGCAGTCATCACTCTTGATTTGGTTTAAAAGAAATATGGATTTGCAGAGTGGTTTAGGATATAATGTATATTTCCAAATGTCATGACATGCCAGTCAACTGTAAATGAATAATCCCTGATCTAGCATAGGTCATCTGTCCTTATTCTTCTAACTATCCTTCTGTCGTTTTCCTGTACTAAAATATTCCATGATTTTGGAACTGACTTTGATAAAATAACTGTGGAAGCTGCTCCTGATATGAGAGGTCCTGACACTGAACTTCTAGAGAATGACAATCAATAGTCATAAATCAAATCCATACCTTCAGTTGACTTCATTAGGGACAAGACTTGGCTTCTCTTGTTGGAAATAACCAATGCTATCTAATGTCCTTCCACAATCATATTCCATCCTAGAATAGATATTTAATATAGGTGCCTGACACTTATTCTGAATGCATTTGTTCCTCTCCTTTAACCAGAGAGAAAGAGAGAATGTGCCTCTTGCTTGGGCTGGTTTTGACAGTAGGTGAGATGAATCCCACTTTTTATTTCCCATATATATAGGAGGAAGCAATAATTATGTAAGAATTATATATGCTATTAAAATGTTTGATTTTAATTTAGAAAACCACTCACAATATTTTACAGCAAAAAAAAACCCCAAACAAACATGTTTGTGAAAAAAGTATGAATGTTATTGAAATTAAAAGCAGCTTAGCAGTAAGTGACTAACTGCGTTTTTCTGTTTATACTGAAGAGCAGTGGCAGATGCTCTGCCATATATTCAATCTGTTTCAGTAAACTCTATCACAGGAAACAGAGGAAGGTTTTTTTTTTTCAAATTAAAAAAAAAGAGAGAAAAATCCCTTTTTCTCAGACTTCCAAATCCTTCAAGCCACATTTTCACCTAAAAATTTAATTTTTATTTTAATACTTTGTCTAAATGCTGAACTGCCCTATCATAGTGAATCTGCTACAACAGAGGGTATCCATCTGCACAAATTTTGGAAAGCAACATCTTTTGACTCACACAAAAGGAAAAAACTCTAACACTGTTTCTTGAGAAACATCTTTTAAACATTGTGTAAAATAGATTTTTGCTTCTATTTCCTCTACTGGCACAGATAATAATCAAGTCTCCAAAAGAAAATTCAAGGACAGTTGTTCCCAGGGCACTAACATTCAGAGACTATGTAGCAGAGCTGTCAGTTAAAATACAAGCAGGGTAAGGCACAGCTGTTCCTAGACCTGTTATTGCTTCCCTTTTCTTTTGTTATAATGAGAACAATTGATAAATTTTGCCAGCAAATCTCTCCAAACAGGGTTCTGCGAGCAAAGCAAGAGTCTTGAAAATATCTTCAGTTCAATTTGGTATGTGTAAAGCTAACATTAAAAAAAAAATTAAAAAGCGTGTTGATGGTATTTTCTTATTCTAAAATACTTTCTCAACTTCCAGAGGGCAGTACACTGCACAGAGAGGAGGATGATGGCAGAGTACTCTCAGGCTGTCAGTAGACATAGTTCTGTTGCGGGACAGCTCTCTCATTCTTTCTCTTCCTACTTGATAACACAAATGTAAGGAACAGAGGGCTGAGTGTCCTCTCCTATTTTGGTCATCCTGCAGATCTGTCTGTTTAGCCTGGCTGTTGGGTTTTATGTTTGGACTCCAGAGGAGAAATGTCCTTCTCTGAAGCATGAGTCATTTGACAAATCCAGATAGTGGGTTTGATGCATTACTTAATGTGATATTCTAAAGTTTATAAGCTTGATTTGCATACAATTTTACAACAGGATAGTACTGTTGGATACCTGAAGTATCAGGGACACTTAGTGAACAATCCAGACCGAATAGAATTGTTATGTTTGTGAGCAGCAGGCCTCAAGGACATCACTGAAGCCGCTTGTGAGAAAGTAATGAAGCTTCCTGTGAGAAAGTACTGAAGCTGCCTGTGAGAAAATAATGAGGCCGCCTGTGAGAAAGTAATGAGGCCGCCTGTGAGAAAGTAAACGAAGCAACCTTGAAGAAGATCGCAAACAACTTTGAGAAAGTGAAAACATGAAAAGTACGGGACTTTCCAGGTTAACGGACTTTCCAGATTAGCTAACTGCAAGTAGGAAGGATATGCAAATATAACTATTAGAGCTTAAGCCAATCACACAATGACTAGTAGGCATATTTTATCTTAGCAATATAAATATGTGCACCCGGGACTAATAAATCGAACTACGCTTATTACTCATATTGAGTCTTTGTCATACATTCCTCCATCGCTTGCATAGTACTACATATTTTATTAGGTCTACCTCTGATATACACTAGTGTAAATGAGTTGCAAAACCATATTAATTGGCCATATTAAGTAGAGTGTATATAGGGAAATCATGAACAGTTCTTCTTCAAGGAAAAAATAGTTCTAAATTTGAGAGTTTCACAATTTCAATGTGAGATACTTTGCTAACACGTATGGGAATGTAAAAATATTTATTTTACTGTCATAAAATTCCCTAAATTTGTTGGAGTTTTACAGAAAAGAATTGTAGTGAAGACAGTGAAAATACAATTAAATATTAAATATAAGACTATGCTGTCCAGGGAAAAAAAAATGCAAACCCAAAGAGTATCTAAATGCATTTAGTTGGACAAATAAAATGATTGTTCTGGAATTAATGATATGTAAGCATAACACTTAGATATGCTTATCAAATAGTATATAATGTACCCAAAATAAGATTTCAGTGCTTTTCACTGTTAGGACAATAATGTAGATTTCAAATTAAGTTAAATTCTGTAACAAGCATAATAAAACAATAACGATCTTTCCTAAGTTGCCTTCAGCTCACTAGTGTGATTCAATTTGCTATAAAATTACATGGTCTAAAGTTAATATAATAAACATGTTTAGAAAATGAATGGTTTCAAAATTATTCTTTCATATAGATGTACTGAGTGAGATGCTCATTAGGTGGTGTATTGCCTTGCTCTGTTTAGATACATGTTTTCTTTTAAGCATTTTATGTTCTACATTTCCACTAAGGTAAACCAAGGGAAAGAAACCAGAAGAAAGAAATCAAAGCAAACAACCATAAAAAAACCAAAACCTAATCTCGGCAGAAGCTAATAACTTCAGATTTCTCTGCAGTCAGTACTTAATATGATTTCTAATCATTTGATGAGGTGCATTCCTTAGAAAAAGAGCATATGATTCTTTTGTATCTATTGTTTGTTTCTCTTACGGTTCATGCATATAGAAAAAAACAAAAAAATAAAAAGTCAGCACCAGCACACTTTTCCTTGCTGGCACTTGTTTGTTTAGAGAAGCAGTGGCAAAAGAGTGGAGGGATTTTGTGTTTTACTATCTGAGCAAAACTGTGTGGCTTATTACACAAATTAGGAACATGTGGGTACTGGCGACATCACAAAAAATGGGTTGGTATAACTGATATAAGTTGATACAGGTTTGTTGTATAAAAAGAAGTAAAATAGTTTAGCTTAGCTGAACATGTGGTCTACACCTTTAAAAGCAACTAGATTATTAGTTAGTTACTGTGTGTCACAGATTGAACCTAGCTGTGAAAACACGCTATTATATTATTGTCCTTTTCAGACCTGGCAGTAGATTTCACAGAGGAACCTATTCCACCCTTAATTAGGACATTCCAATATTTAATAAGCTTACTAGAGAGTTGCTGAATTTTGCTGGCTTGTCTGTTGACCCGTTATCATACACTTGAGAGGCAGAAAAAAAAAAAATCCACACTGTTTTCAGTGGGATTTTAATTTAAGTAAACACTGCATGATTGAACCTCAGAGTATGGTAAAGATGAGTAAGCTCTGGTTCCATTTGGCTACTATAAACGCAAGAAGACGGTATTAGACAGCAACTTATTTGCTTTTGGATGTCCAATTCAGGGCTTGCTGAAGCCAAATGAAAGATTCTTAATGACTTTAATATGTTTTGGATGAAGCCTTACATCTGAGAATAGAGTAGACATACAATATTGAGATCAAAATGCCACACTTACATCTGGTGATTTTAAATCCCACATTTTATGACTGGCAGCATGGTGCAGCACTTTGTCAGCTGTGACAGGGTTCCCTAGGATGGGGGCTACCTCAGCAAATGTCTGTTCACAGTCTGGCAGGATGCAGCATATCAAGAGAGAGGCCCTCAGTATGGCAAAAGAGGAATTTTCTGGGGGAAATGGAAGATTGGATGCTTTTAATTTGTGTTTGAAAATAAAACTACTTTTAACAGAGTCTGTGGCTGTCAGACTGCACCTTCTTTAACAGTACCTTCAAAGAGCCATGTATACAAAAGAAAGAAGACTGTATAATCTTTCAGATTACACTTCTGGCTCCTTGTGAAGAGGTTTACATCATTAAACACTTTTCTACTGCTCTGACTTCTGAGGTGTGAAGTGGATAACACTGCCACATATGAAAAAAGCCGAGGCATTGGTATGACCTCCAATACTACGTGAATGAAAGGTGCATAGCTGTGTTAATGCCACACTACACATTATTAAGGTGATATAGTTCACAACAGGCCATTCTGATGTGGTATTATTGTTACCTGAGCTTAACAAGATCTTAGACACGTGCCAGAAATTCTATTAATACAGGAACATGAATTATTGCATGACAGGAGATAGTTCTCAAAACCTCTCTTAAGAAGGAGTGCTTTTCCTACACAGGGCAAAGGCAATTTCAGGTTTAGGCTGAATGGCACAGATGGACAGGGATTAAGGCACTTTACAGGAGCTGCTGTGTTTTGTATTACCTGGATAAAAAAAAAAAAAAAAAATTACACTTTCAAAATAATATTTCCATGCAAAAAACCCCAGAAGACACAAGTAAGTTCTCTTATCCTTTTAATAAACATATTAGGTTTATTTGTTCCTGCTATGGATTTTACAGACCATGAACAACAAGCACAAATCTGTGATTTTAAATTTGTACAAGTGAGTGAGAATATTTCCTGGAAACTTTTCCACTTTCCTCTCACTAATGTGATTAGGTTAGATAGTGTGGATATAGCCTTTCCATTGCTCTTAATTGCTCAACAGTAAAGGGATAAGAAGTTGCAACAGCCAACCTTTCTGACTATCATTATTTGTTGATTACATACTGTCTTCTTTAATGCAGTGTCTATTTATAAAAATATTCCTCCACATTTTTTTCCTAGGGGAAAGATTTTTATTTCTTTTGGCAAAAATTCTCCTTTCAGTTTCATTGTGAAATTAATTTAAAGTTTTGTTGTGGATTCACAGTACTTATTTTACTAGAAGTGTTTCAGATACTAAATCTGCTGAACACTATTTTGTGCACAGATTAAGACTAAATATTTGAAAAAAAAAGTATTCCTTGCATACAATTTTTTTTTTAATTTCATTTGGGATTAACTGACATTAATATTAGCTATTTAGAAGGCAGAAGTATAGTTTCACAGGGCTGTCCAAGCTCCCTTAATATGCAGTTGGAAGGAAAGATAAACTCCATCTGGGTAATTCACCCTGGTGTAACAATACACACTCTGATCAGCCCTCTGAGCAGCCCACCTTTTCACTGAGCAGTGTCAGGAGGTCTGATAATTAGTTTAGTAGAGCAGCCTAGATTTTGGAGGACTAAGGTAACTGAGATTAATCCCATCATTAGGATGTCACATTCTCATTCTGTTTTTTGATCTCCTGCTTTTTAAAGCCTGGGAAATGCATAGCCCTGGTGACATATCATTCTTTACAGAGAGACAGTTTTTCATTCTCTGCTTCTCCTGCTGCTTCCTATATTAATCAGTGATTTGAAAATCTCCATCATCTTCTGGACTCCTGTATTAATTTCTAGTTTGTGGTTTTAATTGTAGTTCAAATCACTCCCCAGATATAAGACTATGCATTTTGCCTACATCCTCATTTTGCCCTATAACTCAATTTCTGCTTATGTTTTAGTTAACATAGTACATGTCATTGCTCTAATTCTGTTTATGCTAATAGATGAATTCTACTCTCTTAACCTGCTATTTAGAATAGAATATAGTAGAGTTAATTGTATTCTACTTGTAATGTAATTCTGAACTCCTTGGGATGGAAAGAGCATTTGAATTTTCTATAATATCATCTTTGCTATGGTATTACTTCTGAGGTTTAAATTGATTTAGTTCAAGTGAACTAATGTTCAGAGATTTTGTAAGTGAACTGTAGATATAATCTTCATATGGGCTTAGCTATGACTTAGTTTTCAGTTACAAAATGGCAATGAGATCTTATGTCACTGGAGATGTTAACAAAAAAAAAAAAAAAAGAAACCCACAGTCCCTCAAAAAAGCCACAAATATCTGCGACCTAGTTTGTTACCATTACAGTCATATAGTAGCTTTACATTTGCTTTCTTCATTTACTTCTTTTTTTTTTTTTCACATGATCAAGCAAACGTGTTTTCAGCTCTGAGGATATGTGTGGACTCAGTGCTACTTTTTTTATTGCTACTGGTTTTGATATGTTGTATTTTAGGAAGCTAATGGCAGAAAATCGCATAATTTTCAATGGTAGATTCTGTTGCATTACTCTCAGCAGTACCTTATGACCCAGGCCAGATTATTAAAGGTCAAATTTTTAGATGGTGCTGCAGAATTTTGAAAAAAAAAAAATTACATTTTTGGCACTTTTGTAATCTTTTAAAATATGCTTGTGACTATGAAAACTGTTGAAAGACAGACTCTTCCATTGGAAGTGTAATTCTTTCTAGATTTAATAGCAAATTTGTTCTAAAATTACAGACTAAAATTTGGCCATAGATTTTTAAGAAAATTGTTTAAACATTTCTTAGAGACAGGCATTCTTTTGTTTTTATTGTATTCTATGTCTATAGGCTATACAGTCTTCTGCAAGGTATTTGTGCAATAAAAATACTGGATCATACTGGCTTTGTCACAATTTTTAAATGTTTCTGTAAACAGTATTAAACTGTTGGAAAGAAGAAAAAATAAAAGAACAGGGATTCCACTGCAATAACAACAATAATAACAACAACAAACCAGCATTTTTGTCCCCCTGGTATGGGATGGAATAGATAGGGGTGAGTGAGATGGAATTCTTAGACTGAAATATATACGCTTCCTCATACTCACCTGATGGACTACTAAGTAGATCATACTTTGGATTACTGGAAATGTGATTTTCTTTATTGTCATGTGCTGCATCTTTTCTTGCAATAAAATAAGAACTTTGATAGATCATGTTGTTTTCTTCTCTAAGAAATGCAGTATGTTATTGTATCTCCGGCTGTCCCAAAGAGCTGTAAATTGCTTCCATTAGTTCCCTCCTTTTTGCTTTTGTTGTCGTGGCAACAAAACATAATTTGTTCTTATATGTGTATTATAGTCAAACTCTATAGGTTAAGGTTGCAAAATTTCTTTCAGTAATAAACTCCTATTTCCATCTGGACATATCTTCCTGGAAAAGTCTGATTAAAACTAAAACTTTCTTGGCTGAAGTTTATGAGAAATGCACTTTATCTTTAAAAGTTAATAGAAAATAATTCTCTTCGTTTGAAGGATGCACAATGGTAAAAAATATTTCCCAAGGGAAAAGAAAAGATTAATAAAGATACGGATAAAGAGAGAAACAGACGTCTCCAGAGATCTGTTTGTTCATTTCATTCCAGAGCAGGATTTTAAAATAAGGGAAAGTGGAAAACTGAATCGCCCTCTGGAAATATCTATTTCTCTCCTTTAATCATAAGGAAAATCTTGTGAGATTACCTAACATTCAGCTAGCTAAGTTTTAAATGCCTAAACTGGGGCAGACAAATCCCGTTCAAGAATTCTGTTCTTAGAAGGAGTAACTCAAAAGCATGTTATCTTAAAAAATTTCTTCTTTGCATATGGCTAGTCCTAAATAAGGCTTTTTTTTTTTTTGGCCAAGAGCTTGATTTCAAACAGTTAAGAAACTGTTCATTAATGGACAGATTCTCTGAAGCAAGAGAAGTCATGTGCCCCTGGCTATACACATTATAGAGATTCACACAAGTGTTTTATTCACAGAAGATTGAATGTCAACAATTCCATTTCAGCCCTTCTAGAAAAATCGTCTAATGATTTTATAGTGCTTGCTGGATACTTTTCACACTTGATCGTGACAAATATAGAAAATGATCCAGGAGATGGAAAATGCTCAGTTGAACTCCAGGCCACAGAGTAGACAGTGATCTTTGAGTAGTCATTGAGTCTGTCCTTCTCTGTCAGATGAATCATAATACTGAAGACATTGTACTGATTACATTTCAAACTGTTTGCTCTTTCTTCTTCTAATTAATATCCCTTTATGATATAACTTGTCTCCTGTCTGTTTCTGTACATCACTCTGAATATTCTGGTCTTCTGCAAGCCCCTTAATAAGAATTTTAAGATTTTATTACTTATTTAGAGACATCATCTTCCTAAATTTCTACTCTTTCCACATTAACAACAGCGTATGAATTGGTTTATAAACTAATAATGCATAAACTCTAGTGACAGACATCCTACATCTTACTCAGGGCAAGTTATATATTTCCTGGCTAGACATGTTAAAAATTTTTTGTTCTTAGCTTTGGTCAAATGCCAGCTCTAGTCCTGGAGAAAAAATGTTCTGTTTGATTGCGGGTTTTTCTCTCTTTCTTTGTAGAAAAATCTGAGATCATGAGCCTGTAAAGGTAGCTTTGTGTCCTTTATATATTTTTCAATAAAAAGCTACATTTGCTTTTATATGCAATACTCTTTGGACAGTCAATCGTAAAATCTACCCTTCTCTTGATAATCTTGTCTATCCTTTTCTTTTTTGGGCCTTTCAAGGGCTACTGCTTTTGAGATTTCCATACAGACTTCAGACCTCTCTAGAGGTTTACACAGCCACACAATGATATTTTCTATTTTGTTCCATTATGCTTTTCTAATAATTTTAAAAATACAACATGTCTTCAGTGCAATTAGTCACCAAGCACTGAGCTGATAAATGTAGAAATCTATCCACAGTGATTCCAAGCTCTCCTTTCAGAGTGGCAATAACAGCTAACTTAGAGCCCATGACTATGCATCAATAGCTAATATTGGTTTACCCATGGGCTTTTAAGTTACAATAATTTGTTTTATTAGCCAGATGCCCCATACTGTGAGATCTTTCTACATCTCTCTGCAATCAAATTTCATTTTTACCATGCTGTATAATTACATATAGTCAGCAGACTTTTTGCTGCTGATACTTTCTTATCAAAACCTTCTTGAAGTCTAGTGTGTTTAACAAATTGATAATCACTCTGCCAGCCTGAAGACTAATTCAAAAACCTCTAATAGGTTTTTGAAAAAGTTTCCCTCTGCAAAAGCTATGCTGATTCACTCTCCATGTTAGCTTATTTAACTGAATATTTACTTATTCTGTTATTTATTAGAATTTGAAACAATTAACCTGTTTCTGAAATCAAACCTATTAGTCTGTAATAGTTTGACTGTACCTGAAACACTTTTCCAAAGTTGTTATAATTTTAACCTTTCATTCCTCCAGTTCTCCAGTTAATTTAAATGTTTGTCTATATGACAGTTTGTCTATATAACACAGTTACTAGTTATGGAATTTTTAATTCTGAGGTCCTTTAGTGCTTAAAATTAAATACTACTTAGCCTTAGCAAGGAGTTGCTATTTATTTTATTTATTTGTTCTTACATTCAGCTGACACTGTAATTTGAGATGGTTCCCCCAAGTCATTTCCTGTGAGGAAAGGCACCCGCATGGGACTATTCCTAAGTTTTTCTGTAGTGAAAAGTGATGCAAATCACTGCTTCAGATTTTTTACCACAGTCTTTCTTCTTTCCTATATTAAGTGTCGTTCCTTTCCTATATTAAGTATCTCTTGACCCTACAAACTTTGTGGCAAATATTTTATTTCTAGCATGTTTGAAGACATCTTATTAACACCTTAATGTCTTTAGCAAATTGTTCTTCAAAGTCTTTTTTTTTGGCTTATTAAAGTTTGGGATTTAATTTGCTGGAGAAAGGCTTTTTGAGAAATACTTTTTGAAACAAGTCTAATATATATCTCACAAGAACTGTTTACTCACGAGAGTAGGCTTTCTGAATAGCTCTTACAAGAGGAAGCTGAAGTCTAACAAAGTATTTCTGTCAGGTGAAGTTTGATCTGATACAACTTATTCACATGTTTATCCAAGTCTTCCTGGAAATAACTACAATTTCCCATCATTACTGTATTTATTACTCTTGCAGCTTCTCTGGTCTCTCTTAGTCACAGTTAGTATCCAAAAATTGATATGAGAGTTGTAATATCATCCTCTTCCCATTTATGTAAATATTTTAATTTTTTTTATTTTTAGCCATGTGGCTTATCACTTTATTTGTTATAGCCAAAACCTTTGTCTAGCCTGCTTAAGTAATTTGTAACCTGGTATGACATGTTTGAAAGATTTACTTCATTCCTCCAAGTTCATAAGTCTGTTAAGTTACTGTCCTCATTAAAAATCAGATAATCTAATTAACTCGTTTTTGCCTTACACTTCAAACATTGAAATAGGTGAATGTGCCAATTTCCTTTTGAGATGGTTGTCTCCTTATATATGCCTACCTTAAAAGGAGTTTCATTTGCTGAAAATGGACTCAACTTTTTACTTCCTCATTGTTTAATAGAACCTTCATTCCTTTTTACTTAAAGAGTTTATTACAATGTGATCTGTGTGCTCTTGTGCAGCTCTGGACTTTCCCATAGTGCTTAGTGTAAAAGTTCACCATAAACCTTTAAGTTTCAGCATCATGATTCAATTTGCACTTAGAGAAAGCTCATCTAAAATAACAGACAGTTTCAAAAAAGAGACATTCCACTTATTTAATGAGATTTTTCCAGTTTCTACTGAGTTTGATTCCATTTTCCCCACACAACTGTCTTATAAATGAACAGAAACTTAATCTGTCCAGACAGATGCATGACATTGGTCTTGGTCTTTTACTTCTCACCCATTCATTTAATTTTGGCTCCAGAATCTCTTCTGCTGTCTCATATACTCCTACAAACGTGAGCCATCATCGTTGTTTCCATCTTAGCACTGTCTAGACCATAAGGTCCTTCGCTGTATTAAGTCAGCATTACTCTCATTATTGTCATCACAGACACAGCTATCTATCTACCTGGTCTATATCCTATTATTGTTCACTTCCAGAACAGATTGCTCTGGAGGAGGTTCAGGATACCTCTTTCTATCTAGTCAGATTTCGTCTGATAAGTATTTTTGGCTTTTTATAGAATCACAGAATCCTAGAACAGTTGAGGTGGAAAGGGACCTCTGGAGATCCTCTGGAGATCTGCAGTCCACCCTCCTGCTCAGAGCAGTCAACTAGGAGGTTGCCCAGTGCCATGTCCACTCAAGCTTTGAATATCTCCGAGGATCGAGACCACAACCTCTCTGGGCAATCTATTCCAGTCCTCAGTCATCCTCACAGTAAAAAAGCGGTTATGGTCAAACAGAAATTCCTGTGTTTCAGTTTGTATCCACTGCCTCTTGTCCTGTTGTTGGGTACCAAAAAAAAGGAGTCTGGCTCTATCTTCTTTTTGTCATGGTCATCAGGTATTTATATATATAGATCAAATCCTCCTGAGCCCTCTCTTCTCTAGGCTGGACAATTCTACCTCTCTCAGCATCTCCTTGCACGTCAGCTGCACCAATCCCTTCAGCTTCACGGCCGTCTGCTGGACGTGCTCAAGTTCATCCCTGTCTCTCATGTCCTGGGAAGCTGAGACCTGAACCCAGCACTCCAGATGTGTCTCACCAATGCTGAGTAGAGCAAAAAGGTCACCTCCATCCACCTGCTGGCAATGCTTTTCTCCTAATGGAACTACAGTTGCTTTTGGCCTGCTTTGTTGCAGAGGCACATCACTGGCTCATGTTCAACTTGCTGTCCAACCAGACCTCCAGGTCCTTTTCTGCAAAACTGCCTTTCAGCTTCTTGGCCTCTCAGCACAAACTGGTGCATGGATTTATTCCTCTCCAGTGTCATGGCATGGCATTTCTCTTCATTGAACTTAGTATTCTCCTGCTAGGAAATGGTTTCCCCCAATGGCAGTATTTGCTAATGGCCTGGAAGTGGGCCTACGTAGAATGTCTGCATACTTTGTGATTAATAGTGTCACATTTAATTTATGTCACTTATAAAAATTAAAAATAAAAAGAAGAAAAAAGATAACAATGTGGTTTTGGCATATTGGTCTGTGGTAGGTATATTCTACATCACTATGCCTTTCTCTTTATTTCTAAATTTATTTTTGTTTTTCTGTACCTGCTGCTGCTCAGATATGTTCTACCTCAGCCATGATATTAAACAATGAATAGTTTCAGTAAGCTAAGTGATTCTTGTTCAGATATTCTTAACATTTGTAATAATCCTAATTGAACCTATACCGTGGGTTAGTATACGCTGGCAGCTGATGCTGATGGTGATTACTTCTAGTCACTTTTGTTTAAAGTAAATAAATGAGTAATAGTGAATTCCATAAAAAACTCTAACATTTTTTCTCTGATAAGCAAAATCTATAGATTTTCTTAAGCTTTTTTTACACCTCCTGCAGGGGCTGTTCCTAAACACTGACTGATAGTCTTGCCACCACAGTAGTACTCAACAGAGCTTGAAATTAGCAAGAGGAGCTCAGGCTGTCTGACAGCTAGTCCTACCACGGCCGCCAAGTCTGAACAAACAGCAGCAGCTATTTTGCTCACAGGGGAAATAAGGTTAGTGAAAATATTAAAGAAAAGTGAATGCCACTGCTGGCATGGCAACACTTTGCAGTAATTGGCTCCTTGTGATTCATGCTGGCTTGACTCTGAGAGCTACAGATGGGAAGCTTAGAAGCTTTAGTTTGGAGCTTATAAGCTCTTCTTAAGAAATGAGAAATAAATCAAAAGTTCACTGAAGTAAGCAGAATTCTATAAATTCCAAGAACATTTCTTGCTAATTTACTTTTGTTTGAGAGAATTCATCTGCTTGAACATGTAGGATAATAACTATTGTAACCATTAATTTGCAGGTGCTATTTTTCTTGGAAAACACTACTGTCTTTGATTTCTTTCCAGAACTGAACTCACATTCATTCATCAACAGCTAGCACTGTAATATGATTAATTCTTAAAGATGTTGCAAGTGTCTTCCTGTCAATTTGGTGTAAGTATTATTAAAGTGACTAATAAAGAAGAAAAGTTGTGTTCAAAGGTTACATACAAAACCAAAAAAAATCATTAACTGACACAAACAAACGGTGAACATAACTTGAAAAAAAAATTACATTTTCCACTGAGATATATATCTCAGTCATTGAGTGCAAATATGAACTACGTCTTAGCTGTCCAGCTTAACAAACCAAACTGGAATTCACAAATAAATTGATCAGACTCCCAGTAATGTTGAGGGGACTTTTCACTTTTGATACGGTGTTACTTAGCCAGGAGGGTGGCAGTTGATGGAGTTTATATTTCTGTTCCTGGTTCTGCCTTAAACTGTGAAGCAAATGAGAAAGGTTAAAAACAAACAAACAAAAAAGATATAAGTGAATTTACCAAACCTTTTCCAATCTTTTCCATTGCAGATGTGGTTGAATGAATTCACTTCTGTCATTTACAGAAGATGAATCCTGCTTTCTCGATCTAATCAAACTTCTGTTGATTGACAAACATGATAATAGTACAGGTTGATAATGACAATTAATAGGTTGTCCAGAGAAGCTGTGGAGTCTCCATCCTTGGAAATATTCAAAACCCAATTGGACACATTGCTGAGCAACCTGCTCTAGTTGACCCTGGTCTGAGCAGAAGGGTTGGACTAGGTAATCTCCAGAGGTCCCTTCCAAACTCAGACATTCTATGATAGTGTAAGTATAATCCCCCAAAAGAAGAGCCTGATGAATTTAACAGCTATGGTATTTTTCGTAATATGCTTGTTTCTTGTCACGTTATATCAGAGCCCTGATCTTCAGTCTGCTGAGTCTGCATGGGGTCTTATGAGGCAAGTAGTCTTTTATATTGAGCATTTTCACACCCTTTGTTTGTTTACATGCAAAAATGTGTAATTAATCTGAGGTTAAGTATACAATAATATGTTAAGAGAAAGAGTACTTTGAAGAATATTTTTGTCTCCTCAAAACCACAAATGTTAATCTGGAAATGTAAAAGTAGTGTTGCATTTAAAGAAAAGCACACACTGTGAACTATGTAGCATGAAACAGCCACCTTTAAAACCTTGACAATTCAAAAGGAATAGAGAGGAAGAACAGAGTGAAGTGGTGTGTTTCACTTTATCAGGCAGGTGCAACCCATGTGGTTGGCAGCTACTGAGCCAGAAAATCAAGCTTTACCATGAGTGAAACATTAGATCCCACATGAGTCCATTTTCCAGTCTAAATGGTTAGTAGCTTTAGTGGCATTTTATTAGGACTACTCACATCATCACATCCCAGTGATCCAGTTCCATATCTACTCTGCAATCAGTTACCAACAAAATTCAGCTATACTCTGTTTTGATTACTTGCAATATGAAAATACATTCGAAGATGACCTTTTAGTGAGTTAATTTAAACATACTGAGGGCAGTTGTATTTCAACAGTTGAGTTAAACAAAATATAGAGAATATAGCTAATCAAGGCTTCAAGCATATTGTTTTTAGCATAGTAACTACAAACAAAACTGCTTTAATCCTCCACAACTCATTTAACATTGGAATTAAATATGCATGTAAATGTGATGGTCCCACACCTCAGTTCATGTAGACTTATAACTATCCACTGGATTATTTGTGATTCCAGATGCCTTGGAAATTCAAGTTGCCAACTCAGTTCCTTAAAGACTTGTCGTATCTACCCAGCAAAGTAGTATTACGAATGTTTGATTAATGTCCTGATATTCCACTCAGATTAGCAGTACCATTTCAAAGTATTTCATCTCCTGAAGGGAAATTGTAGCCTGATATTCAGTGGATTAAGCTGCAGTTAAAACAATTACCTTTTAATGACATCTCTCTTCCTCTTTTTAATATTTTTTTTGCATTATAAGTCAATAATATAATTTATAAACAGAAAAAGCCTATGCAGCCTAACATATTTAAAGATGTTGCACTTAGAAGACTGCATTATTTGTTGTAGCTATCAAACAAAAGAAAATATGACAACTCATTCAATCATTCTACACTTCTGCAAAATCAGCTTTCATTTGGACTGAGGAAATTCAGCAGAAGTCTGCATCTTCCTACAGATTCTTTGTCTTAAGACTATTTTTACATTTTAAAATATAATCCTGAAACCCAAGCATAGTCATGATACATTCTGGTTAATAAGAAGCAAACATCTTGACTAGAGTGGACTGAGATCTCTTAAATAGGCCAGGACTGTAAAGAACACAGCTTTTATTATACTCAAAAGGGACAATAACAGACACACAGATAAATGTAATAGGAGGAAAAAAAAGTCTGAAGAGCATACTCAGAGGAAGGACATCCCTGGAAACTCAATAATGTGTTTCAATAATCAACAACCATTGATAAAACAAAAGCACCAAATTTATTCAGGGTTATATTGATCAGAATAAATTAATATGCTGTATTTTTGTCTCAGTTGAATCAATGGGGGACACATGAGATGACTAGATATGAATTTACTGGTCAAACTCTTATTTGAACCTGTTCTGTGCATCCACCCAAACGGGTGGGTGCAGTTTTGATCTGAACAAGCAAGATGTTTGGCCTTGTGGCAATTATGATATTGTACAACAAAAACACTTCAGATCCTGGAGTGAATAGGGACCAATGGGACTACTGAACTATGTCAGGATACACGATGCTTTTGACATGGTAAGAGAGTTTTGGACATTTATCTTCTGGTCCTTTCAGGAGAGACGTGTATGATGCCAGAATTTGCCAGCAGTTATTTTCCTGTCCTTTCCTTAGACAATAATTGGAAAAAAAAAAAAAAAAAGAAAAGAAAAAAAAAAAAGAAAAATTTTCAGTCAGATACCTGTAAATGGAGAAGATGGCTTTGTCATTTTTTCTCTAGTTGCTAATCTTTTCTCAGTATGTTTAATGAAAATACAATAGGGATAGCTTCTGTCAAACACAGACCAGCCTTATCACCAAATACAAGGCTTTTTCTGAACTTCCCTGTTAATTGATCTCTATTGCAATGAATAAAAGAGTATCTCTGGAGAATGTCACTATATTTAAATAATTCTTTTGTTCTTTCCTTCTATTTGTTCTACCTGAAACTGGTTCAGTACTGGCTTGTGACTTTTGCTACAGTTTCTAGCCAAGGAAGAATAAAGATGCCACATTGAGAGGTGTCTTTATTCTAAAATTTCACAATTCTTTACTATGAAACAGCTCTAAAATCCTTTCACACCTGTTTAATTTGAGATGGGTTTGCATGCAATATGCTGAGATTTCTTCTGTGCATTTCTTACACTCTTCAAAACCCATTTTTTAAACTGACAATACAAGTATTAAGTGTTTTAAAAAATGTACCAAGAACATTGGTGGACTTTCCCTTCCTGTTAATATGTGTTTACACAAAGGAAAAACACATTCCCTCAATATCTGCAGTAAATAGACAAACTTAGGAGTATACTCTGAATAAAGAAAATGGTGCATGGTAATTTCAATAAAAAAATAACAACTACCTTTTTGGAAAATACTTCTGCTCCTGCATATATTTTAGATTTGCATCAATAACACCTCAGGTGCCTGATTCTCTACACGTAAAAATGAAAGCTTGATTTATTTCCCAAATAAATAAATAAATATCAGCATCAGACACACAGCACAAACACACATGCACATGTATATATGCATACAATCACAAATACAAAGACAAGGCATTAGAGAACGTATGGCAAAATCAAACACTGCAGAGTGTGGAAACGTCAAGCAATTTCCTTCACCTTCATGCTTTTATTCTTTGTAGAAAAGAATACCTATGAAACTTTTGCAAGCTTTACTTTTCTTTTCCTCAAACCCACAGCAGTCTGGCTTCACACTAATGGATTTTCAGCAGCAGCAAAGATGCATCCCAGACATGAAGATAATCTCCATCAATCAGCAACATGTACATTGTCATCCTAAAATAAAAATTGCTAAACATTCTCAACAACAGTCTTCCAGAGTATTTTTAACCTAGGCAAATAAAATATTTTTACTTCAGTTGTTCTTAGAATTGTCTGAATCATTCTGGCTGAAATTTTCTGGTTGTTTCTTCAGTGACAGATGGATTACAGCTCTGACAGATGAGCTAAACTTTCTACTAGAGAAGAGATATTCTTCTGTGTGTACCTTTTGGGTATTCAATCTGCTTACATAAAAAGTTAGAATACATATTTCCGTGTCTTTACATATGTATTTGTCAATCGAGCCACCTTTAGAGGTGGCTTTTTGGTTTGTTTGTTTAATTATTCATTTATTTCTTTTTCCCCTTATTTTTATCCATCAGCCATTAGACAACTCACTTCCTTTGGTGCTAGGACTATCCTTTTTACTTTTGTTTTTAAGAATTGTATAATTTTCTTAAATTGTAACACAAGTCTCCTTTTTCATATGAAGAAAGATATTTTGTAAAAATAGAGTAATCACGCAAAAGAAAGAGAGAAATGAGGAACTGAGGCATGATCAGTTGAACTTGATCATGCCTATTTTGTTGATCTAGTACATGGAGCATGTCAGTTGAACTCAGGAATATTGTACTGAATCCTGCTCAGGTGCAGATTTCCTGTGTGACCTTGATATCCTTGCTGCTCAATTCATGTGTGTAAGTTGAGGATACTGTTTCACCAATATAACTAAGTAATTAGAGATAGAGGCATCTCTGGAGGCTATTTCATCCAATTCTAAAACCAAGGAGATAAATCAGCAGAGGAAGTGACTGCCTCTCCCTGTTGCCTTAGAGGGTATTGGGAGAAGTAGCTTAGATTGGAGACTAAATTTATGGATAGCTAAAAGTAAATGAGACGTATCACATTATCAAGGAACAAAGTCTTTTTGCTGCTTAAAGAACTGGTCAAATTTTGATGTAAATAATTAGAACTAAAAATATTTTAGAAGCTTCTATGTTTCCTGGTAATAAAGAAAAAGTACATTGCTTTTCTCTCTGTGCTTTCCTTGGATACCCACCATGTAACTTTCAGTATCATTGGTTTGGAGGTTTCTTTTGATACATTGTAGCTCCTGAGTTTTAGCCGGTAGCCTTGAATCTTTGCAACCCTTTAAGCTGAGTATATCGTACTGCCACTGTGAAAAGCAAGTGATTTATGCACTTGCTTTCCAAGTCAAACATACATTGTTTTCTGTATGCAAGTAAATCAGATCTTTCTCTAGACTTCTTATGTCCTTTCATTTCCCTAATTGTCTATTTCCTTCTTCCTTTTTTGTTCTTCTTTTTACACACTACCTCTTTTTTTTTCTTCCTAAACAGCATTTGGCAATTTAAAAAATGTCTCTTAAATTGAACAAGAGATTAGCATCTAACAAGAAATAAGCACTTCTAAAATAAGCACTTTTCATATATACCACTGGGTAGGAAAACAATTCCCAAATACACAGCGTATGACATCCTAAAGATTCAGTTATTTCCTCAAGAAATTATAATTTAAAACCAAATTATCTCTCTGAAAGTGCATTGTTTGTTTTAGAGACATGCTCACTTAGGTCCCAGAATAATTTTATAACATTCATGTGTTTACAATCCTCCTTTATGAGGAGAGATGAGGGAAGAACTGCATTGCTGAACTCTATTTGTCTATAAAGACATCCCTTTTCAATTTTAATACTTTTTGAAATCACAGAAAAATACCTGTGTAATCAGCTATTAAAAACTGACTGCAAAGATTTTGCTGCCAGAATGCAAAATACAAAGCATTTATGATAAATAAGCAAAGTATTTTATCATAGATAGTTCTCCTTCATAAACTCAATGGACTTCTGAAAAGAGATTTTTAAAGCCAGAAGAGATCTGGCTTTAAAACCCACTGATGAGGGTTTTGTGTATGACAGATAATAGAATATCATCAGAATTAGGCCAAATAACTTACAGTTGCCTAAAAGTAATATCTTAGACTTTTATTTTATCTTCCTCTGAAAATTTCAGGAAATGGGAAATCTAATGGAAAACAGAAGTCTCTATCTAGTTTCACATGATGCACTGACTTTTGACCAAGTTGAAACCTTTATAAAAGTAATACAAACTATCTGCTAAGCTTGATCAGAAATTGTGGCACATCCACATTGTGTCGTTGGTCCCGGGCAAGATTATGACAGATTCATTTCTTGATCTGCCACCTTTGTGTTCCAGTAATTACTGGTGAGTTTCCACATGCACATCTGAAAGATGCAAGAGGTAAAGTTCAGGGAACAGCTGAAGGTTAGCTCTGCTAACAGCAAATCTTAACAAATCTGTACCTAGAACTTGCTGCATAACATAATTTGGGAAGTGCAGTTACACAGGAATTACCTCACTGAGTTTACTGTCTCCCACCTGATGCATGATCTCAGTGTGATTACTCTTCTTTTGTTTCTCCCATCAAGAGATTGGAGAAACAGGTTCATTGAAACTGCTAATGAAGTTGGTTTTAGCAAACAAATAACTGCATTGAAAAGGGCAAGTAAAGTTCATGTAATCAATCTGAAAACAGGTATCTTCTGGATCACCTTACGGCAATAGAAAACGTTACTACCTTTAGCTGCTTGTTGTGTCTTCCTAAAAAGTTCTATCATTCATTGATTTATCAGTGGTGTAATTTGTATTAATACTCCCTAATTTGCTGAAACAACACCAAATTTTTGGTCAAAAGTAACGGAGCTGTTTTCACAATGCTGCAGTTATGGCAGATTTGCAAAACACTCGCATGCTTCATGGAAGTGTTGCAGAGTAATGTCAGCTGCTGAGCCAGGTGGATCAAAGGGAGACATCTGTCTTACAGCCTCATTTGCAACTTAGAGACAATTTAAGAAGCAGTTGACTACTTTCTTCAAAATGGGATGCTGATGGAAACTGCTGGTCACTAACCATGTAAGCATACTTTGTCCATTTCACTGCAAAATGAAACCAGGTGAATATGAACAACCTTTTAAATGGCAAACTACATCAGTTTGACTTGCACAGAAACAGGCTGAGCTTGTTCACACTGTTAGTTTAAATCTCAAGGTGAGGTAAGAAGCTGTGACTCATCCACCTCTGACTCTGTCTTCAGAGTCTGTCTGGCTCCTGACATGGCAAGAGAAGGTGGAACATCTGGGATCCAGAGGTGTAAGAGAGTGGATAGCTAGCAAGAAAGACTCAAGTGCAAGCTTGACACACCTAAGTGGGCACATGTTCAACTGGACTCTGAAAGGCAGAATCTCGTACAGGCTTTACGTGTTTTAGCAAACTCAGTAATGGCACTGATTCAAGTACTAGCTCTTGGTTAACTGTATTGATGATTAATTAGTGCTTACATAGAGAACAGGGGCTTTTCCAATTAGGAATCAGAAAGGACAAAGCCATACTGGTTTGGAAGGGAAGAGAGTATACTTGTATGAACATACGTTGTACTATGCAGTTCTCCCTCTGCGTGAGAGATGAGTCCTTGGCTTGAATATTTTTTTTTTTTTTTAGCAGGGAAATAACCATAAAGTTCTGTGTCTTTCTTTTTGACTGCAGCCTGTTATGGCAAAACCTTGTAGCTGCTTAAGCTTAGGTGACCTTGGTCTTCTTCTAGAACCCTATAAAGAAATTCTTGTTACCAAATGCTCAAGCATGAGCTCAACATGAGCTGGCAATGCGCCTTTGCGGCCCAGAAGGCCAACCGCATCCTGGGCTGCATCAAGAAAAGTGTGGCCAGCAGGTTGAGGGAGGTGATTCTCCCCCTCTACTCTGCCCTGGTGAGACCCCACCTGGAGGACTGTGCACAGTTCTGGAGCCCCCAACAGAAGAAGGACATGGACCAGTTGGAGAAGGTCCAGAGGAGGGCCACAAAGATGATAAAAGGGCTGGAGCACCTCTCTTATGAGGACAGGCTGAGAGAGTTGGGGCTGTTCAGCCTGGAGAAGAGGAGGCTCTGGGGAGACCTGATAGCGGTCTTCCAGTACCTCAAGGGGGCCTACAAGAAAGATGGGGAGAGGCTGTTCAGTAGGGCCTGTTGCGATAGGACAAGGAGTAATGGTTTTAAAACAGAGGGAGGTAGATTCAGACTGGATATAAGGAAAAAATTTTTTACAATGCGAGTTGTAGAACACTGGAACAGGTTGCCCAGAGTGGTGGTGGAAGCCCCATCCCTGGAAACGTTCAAGGCCAGGTTGGATGAGGCTCTGGGCAACCTGATCTAGTTGGGGATGTCCCTGCTTGTTGCAGGGGGGTTGGACTAGATGACCTTTGAAGGTCCCTTCCAACCCTAACCATTCTATGATTCTATGAAATATATGTGCTATCTGAGAAGCAGATCTGAGGCATGAAAAACATGCCTGCAAGATGGGCAGATTGTCACTCTGTGTGCCTCTCTACTACCTTATAGCTAGAGTAGTTTGTAGAGTTACTTTCATACTGATTTTGCTATTGCTTCTTGTTAACCAGAAAATATCCTTGCAAAGAAATTTTACTTCTTGTCTGCACCTTTCCAGGAGTGTTTGCCCTTACCGCTCAGGCAAAACCCTACCAACTGTGAGACATACTTGGCTCTTTCAAACTGTTATGCTGCAATTTGTATAACTGGGTGTAGACTAAAAATTCAAAACCAAAATTAATCCAGAAGGTCATAGCCTGCTCCCTAGATGGGCTACCACAGCAAGATCACATTTAGTTGATGAATGATATATGTACTGTCTACTACACACAGTGCATATTAAATTTTCTTGTTAGATCACAGTCTCAACTGATAGCTTTAAATTCTTACTAGCACAAAATTTTAAGATCTTAAATTGAGTGCTAGGCAGGCACACAGATGAGAAAGGAAGACGATTGTGAAGTATTTAAAAAATTTTGCCTGTCATCATTATCGGTATTCTTCCTTCTCTATGATTTTAAGGAAAAAAAAATACTATTCACATTAATGGTTATCTACTTTGTTCTATTTCCCCCTCTCCCCCTCCAGTAAAAAAGTATATTTGCTTAAACAAATCTTGATGCTTGACTCTTCTTATGGTGTTATGTTCAACATGATGTGATCTGACTGACTTCAATTGACTGTGAAGCACGTTCTGTTATACACGTTTTTAAACAGTGAATTCAGTTAGAGTTGATTGATATATGTATTTTTAGCTTTGGGTCCACTGTTGTCTGCTGATGATTATTGTAATACTTTTCCCCATGTGTTTAATTTTACACATCTAAAAAAAATGATGATACAACTGACATACATTTAAGACATTTGCTAGTTATTATGTTTCACAGCTTTTGAGTAAAGGATTATGATTATTCTTACTAGAGCGTAAATACTGGGTTCCATCCAGCATAGTTTAACCTGTATGTATTTTGCATTTTTCAGGGAGTCACTAAGTGTTATAAATCTTCATTTTGTTGGGCTTCTCTTCTGCTTCAAAGCGCAAAAGAGAAATGAACATCAGTTTTAATGCATTTCATTATTACTCTGATGATGTGTGAAAGGTTCACTGGGATATTTCTCTGGAAAACTTCTAAGTAGGATTTAAAAGAATTACATCACCTCCCTTTTCTGTGTGAATTTCACATGATATGGGATGAGAATGAAGTCAGGTGCCTCAGTTAGCCACACTTGAGTTGACAGGACAAATTATTAGAGGTATGTAAAATACATTACTCATTGTTAAGTAGGGATCCTATACTATGTCATACCACAATTAAAAAGAAAAACTGGAGATACAGCCAATAAACTACTTCACTACCACAAAAGAAAAACAACAACAAAAAATATTACCACTTTTAAATTTAATTAGATTATAGTTTTTCCACACAACCCACACTTTCCTTACATTTCTCACAGCGTTTTATAATTCCAAGTAAACATCTTTATATCTGACTGTTATTTATTTAGTTAGTTAGTTATTGAAGAGAAATCAGAATATATAAGAGAAATGAATGTTAAAAAAAGGAAGCCTTGCCATTTCACTGGTTTGTGGATATGTATATATGTGATCTATAAAGTGGGGCTGTAACACCTGATTTTGTTAAATCTGGAGAAGAGGCAGATAAATAGGGATTCTAGCATCCACCTTTAACTGTCTAGCAGCAGACTGTAGTGAAGATGAGGTCACTGTTTTTGGAGGTGTACAGCAAAAGAAAAAGATAAAATAGACAGAATTGGAATCAAGGACAAAATCTAATTGGATAGTGGGCAAGAAAGACATTTCACAAAGAGCTGTTAAGCTGTGGAATGAGTTGAGCAGAGAGTCTGTGGCCCTGAGCAGCCTGGCCAGGAATAACTGGTCTTCAGCGATCCTCTCCAGCCTAAATTACTATTTGATCCTACACAGGAAGTTTTCAATAGAATTGTAAACTAAGCCCTAATTTCCTGTATTTAACATAATATTAACATAATCCTGCAATCAGCAAAAGCCTGTTCCCTGTAGTTTTCTGCATTATGTTTGTATTCTCTAAAGCAGGATAAGGCTAAGCTGACCTTATAGTCTTTCCCCAAGTAAGGTCACTAACAGTACTACATCTTGTTTAAGAGGGCTGGTTTTCATAAAACTTGTGTGAACTTTAGGTCTTAAAGACTTTTATCGCTCTTTGAGAACCTGTTGAAGTTGGCCCGTGGTTCAGAAGCCATACACATACACAGCCAACATGATCATATAAATGTAATTTCCTTAAGGATCTAGGTTATAACTGGTATGGTTATGTGCCCATCAGTCAGCTGGGACACCTTCAATTTCTTCTTACCTAGCTTGCTGGATGTAAGCACTCATGTGCCTGAATAGAGAAAGAACTTCTTGTATAGGACTTTGTGGAACTCTTCCTTCTTAATCGTAACCCTGAGTTTCCATTGTCTACAGATGGGAAGATGGGTGATCATGCTTCTGTGTTAATGCATTGGTTTATTTCAATGATTTTTCTAATGAAGACAAATGAGATCTGAGAATAATAGGATAGGAATAATTATAACAGTTTCTGCACCAAAACAGAAGGTAAAATAGTTTGGTTTTTTTTTCAGAAATAAAGAGCGATGATGTGTGTGCATGCATGTACACGCACAGTCATATTGTGCAGCATTGCAACCGGCAAGATTTGCATGTCATTAGTGAAAGGATTGTTACCAGTTCTTTTAATCTTTGTTTAATAGTGTTGACATGTTTACAAACAGAGACAAAGCTAACACTTCAACATTTTGATGCTTGGCAATTTTAAACAACAAAGTGGTAGATGCGAGAAGGTTCCTGGACAGATTTGGACTCCTGTTCATTGGGTGGAGCTTAATTATTGCAGATTATTAGTACTGTAGAGCATAGGTAGCCAAGATACTTGTGTCTGAAGCCAGTAAATCCTCTGGACAAACTCAGAGAGTAATAGAGCAACAACAAAAAAAACATCGAAAGAGCTTCAAAGATTAAAAGTGCACATGTGAAATGATCTTTCCCAAACTTGTGGCCATATGTTATGAAATAATGATTACTTGTAACATGAGATGATAAAATACTTTGCTGGATTGAAATGTAGAGCATGAATTCTTAAAACCTTACATTTTCAGAGCTTCAGTGAATATGCATAGGAAGAAACCATGCTGGAATGGCTGTGCAGAATATTATGAAACTATAGCTCAATCTGTAGTATTTTATTTTTTTTTAAAAAAATCTTATCTTAAGATTTTTAATTCCTCTGTTAAACAGAAGAAGCTCCAGTTGTTGCCATTATATAACTATTCATATCAATTCACCCTGATAATCTTCAGAGACAAAGAAATGAGATGACATTAGAATTTTATGGTAGTGATTGAAATAAGCATTTGTGTTCTGTCAGAAGCCCTGTTAGTGAAATGTGGAAAAAAAAAATGTTTTGACAGATACTCTGTTTTCAGACAGACTAGTAAGTATTCATGAAGTCATATGAATTCTACTATTTTCTGTTCTATTTCTCGCTTCATCCTGGCACCACAAAAGCATATAGGTCCAACATATTCTACCAAAAGACTAACTGGTCACTTTTGTAATTTATGCTAATCTCAAACCACTCCATGATCTACTATAAAGATCATAAAGTGCACACATTTTATTACATTTTTTTGTAGTATACTCTGTGGAATGAAAAATGGAACATCAACTTGGGTCTTCAAAAGAAACGAGTTCAATTCACAGTGCTGACACCAGCTTTAGGGAATTTTTCTTTTGTCTTTAGGTCCACCATATCTAGAAAGCGCTCATCTTCTTTCAATGCCAAAATATCTATTGTTATTACTTTCAAATAATTCACAGTATTATGTAAGTAATTATTATTATTTCTACTGTGGGTATTATGATGATGACGATGATGAATCAGCTCAGTCATATGAAATAAGGTGAAATGAAATAAAACATCATTTTAGCAGAGGTAGTGGCTGACAAACTAACCTGGTAACTTTCATTAATGAACTTATTTTCTGAATGAAAGAAACAAGGTAGATGCCATGCTTCTGGACTTATTAAACCAGAGAAATACATAAGAAAGAACTATCTAAATGTAAAATTACACTAGATAGTGATGTCAGGATCACTATATTGCTGTCAGAATTCCCTAAAGATCAAAATAGGATGAATGTTAAAATCAGTGAAGCTACTTGCTATTTAAATTTGCTGAAATCTTAAAATTCAGAGATACCGCTACAATGAAAGCTTGCTGGAGTATCAAGAGAAATTGTATGGTCTTGAGAACTAGTCTAGTGAATATGAATGAAATCTAATAGTAAGGATTTCAGAAGACTCTTAGGAACTAATAATAAGAATCTAAACAGTACTCTGGAAATGTCAGCAGTTGGAATTTACTGAGGAAGAAAAAGAACTTCTCACAATAATTGATTAGAGGTTGACTATGAGCAACATCTATCATATGGCTATGAAAATGGAAATGTAATGCTAATGTCAGTCTAAATATTTCCAGTCAGATTTGGAAAACATGAAAAAAAATATAGAGCCTACAATTTAACAGATACTGTGAGTAGTACTGTCACACAAGATACTCGTGTTGAAGAGGATAAATTTAACCTCAGGAAAAGGAAGGAAAGGGGGAACATGGTAAGTCAGTGTGTATGGGCACAGGTGGGTGGAATGAGTGATAATGAGGGAACTAGAACCATAGCTGTTTTCACTAGTGGACAGTATAATCATAGAAGAGTTGGAAGGGACCTTTAAAGGTCATCTAGTCCAACCCCCCTGCAAGAAGCAAGGACATATTCAACTAGATCAACTTGCTCAGAGCCCTATCCAACCTGGCCTTGAATGTTTTCAGGTATAGGACGACTACCACCTTTCTGGAAAACCTGTTCCAGTGTTTCACCACCCTCATTGTAAATATTTTTTTTTCCTTATATCCAGTCTAAATCTACCTCTTTCTAGTTTGAAACCATTACCCCTTGTCCTATCACAACAGGCTCTGCTAAAAGTTTCTCCTTGTCTTTCTTATAAGCCCCTTTTAGGTATTGGAAAGCTGCAATAAGGTCTCCCCAAGCCCTTCTCTTCTCCAGTCTGAACAACCCCAATTCTTTCAGCCTGTCCTCATAAGAGAGGTCCTCCAGCCCACCGATTATCTTCATGGCCCTCCTCTGGACTCTCTCCAACTGATCCCTGTCCTTCTCATGTTGGGGGCTCCAGAGCTGGATGCAGTACTCTGGGTGGGATCTCATGAGAGGAGAGTAGAGGGGCAGAATCACCTCCCTTGACCTGCTGGCCATGCTTCTTTTGATGCAACCCAGGATGTTGTTGGCTTTCTGGGCTGCAAATGCACATTGCTGGCTCATATTGAGCTTCTGATCCACCAGCACTCCCAACTCCTTCTCCTCAGGGCTTCTCTCAATCCATTCTCCACCCAACCTGTATGTGTGCTTAGGATTGCCTTGACCCATGTGTAGGACCTTGCACTTGGTCTTGATGAACTTCGTGAGGTTTGCACAGGCCCATCTCTCCTGTGAAGGTCCCTGTGGATGGCATCCCTTCCATCCAGCATGTTGACCGCACCACACAGCATGGTGTTGTCAACGAACTTGCTGATGGTGCACTCTATCCCACTGTCCGTGTCGTCAACAAAGATGTTAAACAGGGCAAGTCCAAATACTGACCCCTGAAGAACACCACTCATCACTGGTCTCCACTTGAACGTCAAGCCATTGACCACAACTCTCTGAGTGCTGCCATCCAGCCAATTCCTTATCCACCGAGTGGTCCATCTGTCAAATCCTTGCCTCCCCAGTTAAGAGATAAGGATATTGTGTGGGACAGTGTCAAATGCTTTGCACAAGTTCAGGTATTTATGTCAGTTGCTCATCCCTTATCCACCAATGCTGTAAACCTGTCGTAGAATGCAACCAGATTTTTCAGGCATGATTTGCCCTTAATGAAGACATGTTGGATGTTATGAATCACTTTCTTATTTTCCATGTTCCTTAGCATGATTTCCAGGAGGATCTGCTCCACGACCTTGCCAGGCACAGACGTGAGACTGACTGGCCTGTAATTCCCCGGGTTTTCCTTATTTCTCTTTTTAAAAATGGGGTTATGTTTCCCCTTTTCCAGTCATTCAGGAACCTCACCAGACTGACATGACTTCTCAAGTATAATGGACAGTGGCTTGGCAACTTCATCTGACATTTCTCTCAGGACCCACAGATGCATCTCATCGGGTCCCATGGACTTGTGCGCCTTCAGGTTCCTTAGATGCTCTCAAACCTGCTCTTCTGCTACAATGGGGTTTCTTCATTCTCCCAGTCCCTGCATTTGCCTTCTGTGACTTGGGCAATGTAGCTAGAGCCCTTGATGTTGAAGACTGAGGCAAAAAAGTTGTTGAGTATCTCAGACTTCTCCATGTCCTGAGTAACCAGGTCTTCTGTTTCCTTCTGAAGAGGGCCCACATTCTTCCTGGACTTCCTTTTATCCCCAGCATACCTATAGAAGCATTTTTTGTTGTTCTTGACTTCCCTGGCCAGATTCAGTTCTGTCAGGGCTTTATCCTTCTTAACCTGATCCCTGGCCACTAGAACAATCTCTCTGTATTCCTCCCAGACTACCTAGCCTTGCTTCTACCCTCTGTCGATATCCTTTTTTTTATGTTTATGTTTGTCCAGGACCTCCTTGTTCATCCATGCAGGCCGCCTTGCATTTTTTTTTCCTGACTGCCTGACAATGATGGTACTAAATTAGTTAAGTTATCCTGTACCATGCAAGAGTCCCACAGCCTTCCAGAGGGAATATGGAGGATGAAAATTCATTAACAAACAATCTGTGATGGAATTGTCTTTAGGTGACTGTGTATTAAATAGTCCAGATAGTGCTTTCCTATAAGAAGGTCCCTTCTCTATAAGAACTACTCAGGAAGTCAGTTGCTGCAAAGTGATCTGCTTCTGGCTCTTTCTTATAACGATCACCAGGACAGAGGAGGGGAGCTATACAGTTGGAATTTTACCTGCACGTAAATAGGAGAGAGGCCTCTACTTAGAGTCAGAGTAGCTTTAGGATGAGTCTATATTAGTATTTCAGTTTGGATTGGGAACATGTGTTTGAAGGAAATCTTGCAGCTGTATCTGGTGCCATGCTGTGATTTGTGAAAAAACAAGATCTCGAGCACGTAAGTTAGACTTCTTTCTGCTGAAACTAAAATAGATTAATCACTTTGGGAGACACCTATTACATGTCATGCCCAGTTAGCTGCTCAGTCCACAAAGCAGCAAGTCAGAAGTAAAATTTCCTGAAATGTATTGTGCACACTGGATTCTTAGCACCAGCTGCTCATCTATATTGATCTACTCCCATTTGGTAGCTGCTTGTTAATGCAGATACAGCCCATGCATCTCCTAGGACTAAGCATGACGAAGAAGTATCAAGCTTCACATTGACTCTGGATATCTGCCGATGGATGGCAAAGGATTTGACAACTGCTCATGTGTACAGATGACATTCAGACTTGTCACAGAGCTGCCAATATCTGTAGGGGTTTGATGTCCTTCCATTTTATGGCAAAAAGTGCAAGAATGTTAGCTATAAGAAAAATTGTTTATAGCCCAATGGAGTGAATCATGTTAATATTTCATTTTGTCCTTGGTAGTGGTTTCCCACTATAATAACCATTTTCTCAAGCTCTTATGAATGAAATGAGTTAAATTTGATTCTGCTGTAAACTGTCTCAGCAGTAGAGACTTGAATTTCATTTGGATGTGTCTGTTAGAGAAGCACTGGTAATCTTAGGAAGAATATTCTCTATGAACACTTTTTTGTTGTTGTTATTGAAGCACCTTTCTTATGTCTTTAAATATGTTAATATTAAACTAAATATTTAGTGTTTAATAACACTAAATTTATTTACTGTCTTTTTATCTTTATGGTACTCTATGTCTTTTTTTAAAGATTAAAATAGCTGCAGGGTCTTCTTAATTTCCTTTCTGCACAGTGCAAGACTGTATGAAAAGCATACATGTTAGTTCATTACCAAGATGCAACAAGGGACAATTTATTGTGGTACTAGCATGCTTTCTTACTAAAGATGAGCTGTTAAACACTGTCTCACTTAGACACGGATTGCCTGTGATGAGTAATACTAGAAGTAGATAAAAATAAAGTAGCTGATGTAGATAATCTACTTTCATAACCGTAAATGATACTGTGTGTTTACATTTACTTTAGAGCCTATCAGAAGTAACAGAAGATAATGATGACAGGTGGTAAAAAAATGTGTTGACCTTTTCTTTCATCTTTTTGCAGTTGTGACTAACTCAAAGCTACAGGCTTCACAAATAATGGTGTCATAGAAGGTAAGTGGCCAAAAAAAACAAAACAAAACAAGAAAACATGATTAATGAGTTGCCTAAACCTTGTTTTATATACAATTGTATTTGAAAAGGTGTATTTAGTACCAACATCTTCATCCAAAGAACAGCAATTAATAAATAGGGACAATTAATGTTGGCTATATGAGAATTCCTGTTGGAACATTTAATCTCCATTACTCTGCAATGGGAGATAATAATTCAAACCAGATGAGATCTTGGGCAAAAGGCAGTCCCAGAAAAAGATTATGCTGCAAGTCTTTTTTCCCCCAATTTCTTTTCACTAAGCATCTCACTTTCAGTTTGGTAGTCCCTAAGGGAACTTGTTTTCAAGTTAGGAAAAGGACCTGGATTCATCTTTAACTCCTTCCAGGGCTAGACTACTGATAGGTCTAAATGACCGTATGTACTTCAGTCTCTGTTGTGGAGTCCTTGTGCATTGTAAAGCTAATAAAATATTCACTATTGTAAAGAAAGATTGAATGGATACATGGTTATCTCTAAAATTTCTCTCTATTTAGCCCAGTGAAATTTACTTAATTCACAAAAATATCATGGGTATTCCATAGCAGGAATTGAAAGAGTCTTTTTAGTCATAGGCTTAGTTCCTGGTGGAAGGGCTATTTTTTGTGTAGCATGTTGGTGTGTATCTTCTCCAGACAGTAAAAGCTATTGGGACCTGACATTTTAAAAATTTTAATTATCCAATCAAATGCTGTTTCTTAAAAGAGAGCTGGTGAAAACATACTGTCCTGATGTTTGTTTTCTGATGCGGTTGGTGTATCTTTCTCAGACTAGTGAGGACAGACTGAGTTGCCTAAGCATAGTCTATTTTACACACTCCAGAATATTCAACATCTACCTGGAACTTACAGCTCTCACAGGACCTGTGCAAGGCCCATGTCCTTCTGGGGTGGCAGTTGAAAGTTACTTTTTCAGACAACTTCATACTATTGCTCTAACATTTTCTAATTCTCTGTAAAGTTCTGCTCACTGTCTGTGATTATGGAATCTGCAAGAGTTGGGGTACTCTCAGTGCAGGCTCAGTGTCAGAAATAAAGGATCATGTGCAATTTATTGATATAATTTGTGGAAATGTGGGCAACAATAGCACTTCAAAGGCTCTAGGATTTGAATTCTGAAATTAGAATTGCGAACTTGCTGTTTGACCTGAATCTATATGTGAATCTGACTTCAAGGGGCAGAAGAGCAAGCCTCTTGGGCAACCACACAAAGAATAATGACTAAATATAACCAGGTTATCACAATATTTTCCTTAGGCTGGTGTTTCCTCATCTATACAAATAACTCAACAGAGAGTCACACTTAAACAGTTTGCAATTCATCAATTATTTTTCACATTTTAAAGAAAAAACCAACCCTCCGAACACTTGAAGCTATAAACAAAAATAGTTTTGTTATTTTTTTTTTCTGTTTCTGGCAGAATGATCCTCCCAAAAAAATTAACTTTATTTTTAAGATTTCATACCTCCAATATGATTTTTTTTCCTCTCCACTTATTTTTCCTAGAATAATCCTTCCCCCTTCTTCAGTAAGAATATTTTTTTTTTGTGTTTTAATTCTTTTTGTTGAAGTAGGAATTATAAAATAAAGTAACATTTGAAAGAAGAGTATCTTGTAAGAAATTTAGACAAAAAAAAATTTCTTCAAGGTATATGTTGATGAGAAAATTTCATCTACTCTAGATAAAACCCTGTGATGCGACTGCAATCATTTGTACAATTAGTGTGTTCTTTAGCACTTATGTTTTGTAAGTACGTTTCTTTCATAACATAATTTTAAACTAGTTATTTGAAAACTGAGGGAACAGGTGAAAAATAACTATCCTATTTTCTATAGTACTTTCATAAAATTATTAGACAATGCTCTGCATTTCCTAGAAGTTATGCAAAAAAATAAAGACGTCAAATTTAAGAAAAGCTTAACTTAAATGGTAGTGTTACCAAAGTACATGGAAAAATATACAAACCTTATTTCTCGCATTCCTGTTAAATGATCATTCTAATACAAGACAGAACTTTTTGTCACTAGTATGAATATCGTCTATTTTATTTCCTACCAAGATCTTGATGTACATCAATCCTGGTATTTATATTCCTTTTGAAATAGTTTTAAATGGCCATATCATGGGTATCTTCTTTTCTTCTCAGCCTAAAAAAAAAAAGACAATAAGAAAGCACTCTCTTTCTCTAATTAAAACCAATGCTATTTTTAATTTAGTAATTTTGTTCAATATTGAAGAAGGAGGCTTAAAGTTCATAGCTGACAATTTCAAAATCCTACACACTGCCTCCAAGGAAATGACATTATTATTTCTGTCACAATTCTGATTTATAGAGAATCTGCAGGTTTATTTGAGAACCTTGATGTAAGACCATTTGATAATATTATAAAACTGAAAAGTAAGAATCATTATTGTGAGTTCAAAAATAAGCAAATAAATTTGCATGAAATAACTCTGTGGATTTGTGTATAGCTGAACGCTCTCAGGCCAGAGTAAGAATTTCAGATTTCAGTATTTAATGTGTAGCTTCAAAGCAGTTATTTCCTCAAGAGGCTAGGAAATCCAGGAAAGGAGATGGAAAAGTATGTTGAGAAAAGTGCTGAATCACCCTTCGAGAAAGTAAGGTACTATCACCCAACACTAAGGGGACAGGTAGTCATAACATACAGCTATATTCCGAACTCTTACATGTGGAAGATGTGTCATTGTGGGCTCAAATGTATCATTGTAGACTTAAAAAGTTTTCCTTATCATCTATCTTCCTTCCTTTGCTATCCAAGATGTTTTATGCACATAGATAAAGGAATACCTTGGATGTATGGACGTCTTATTGAAGCCCTGTTGCTTTACTTTGCACTTTGTGCTTATGTTGAGTTGGAGCTAATGCAAATGGGACTCAAGCATTGTTTTCACAACTCACAGATGAACAGTCAGATTGTTATATTATTTATAACAGTTGTATAGTACTATGAAATGAGGAAAGCAGCTGCATCACAGTTGCAGCACTATAGCACAGATTGTTAATACATTATCAAATTAGTAATATAAAAATTCATTTTTAAATAGTTTTGGTAACAAGTTAAATTCATTTACTGCCAGATTCAACAACATTTAATTTAATCCCATCCTTAGAGCCTTTAACTTTTCTTCCCTTTTTGAGATTTATTTCTAGTGTGTATTTAATCAAAATTAATAATGACATCTAGAATAGGCTTGTGTTTTGAATGCCCTTGAGTGAAACTTATTTATGGGTGTAAATCCTGAGTAGCAGGCTTTGTATCTTTTAGACTGTGTGGGAATGAATCAAAACCTTTATGTTTAACCTCACAGCTTTAGGCAATCTGATCTGTCTTTACCAAAGTTGTCGGCAAAAGTAGCTGTAAGTCTTACCGGTGCCTGATTTTTCCCATACGAATGTCTTGTCCTATTTGAAAAGTTTACCAAAGCCCACTCTTACTATTTTAGTAAAAGGGTCCTATCCAGGAGAGGGCAAGTGTGCCTGGAAGAATTAAGACGTGAAAAAGGACTACACTAAGTCCTATTTTTTTGTGAGGAGTCAACTTATTTTTCCTGTTGATTACTTCTTGTTTTATTACCTCCCACCTGATAAGGCTATTTCAGAAATCCCTGTTGACCCTTAAGACTTATGACTAATGAATTGAGTGTAGACAGATAGCTTATACTGTAGCACTGTTCTGATGGGACCAGGCACTGAATAGGTATCCTGAAACCCAAACTCAATTTCAATTGATTCCTAAAAGATCTCAGATGAGTAATTTTGGTCATTTCTCCTTCTACATCTGTAGTTTTCTATCGGCTATGTCTGTCATGTGTATTGAGACAATTTAATTCCTTGAGGCATGGGCAACTTATAAAGTTATTTCCTTGAGACCTTCTAGGTACTGGTGTGTCAATAAAAACAGCTGAGTGGTAGGTGGACAGGTAAGGTCGTCTACACAAGTGATAAGTGTAGACCCATTGAAAGCACAAAAGCTTTATGTATCAGCATGTCACTACTTCTCTAAAGGAGTAGTAGGAGAACCAAAAACAGGTGAATGCAGGGAAGGCAAAGACTAATGCTCAAGAGCTGTTGAAAATTTGATTGTACGTGAACAAAATAGCATGTCATCAGAGGTATTGTTCACAAGGAGGCCTTGATTTGCGAATGAGGCATCATTCTTTGAATTGGATAAGGCTAAGAAATACAAAACTGTGTCATAGATATGTTTAGTTTTTCCTTTGCTTTATAAAGGAACAGAAAAGAGAGATGGGGAATTCATTCAATGTGAGGGTTTTTTTGGCTTATCAAAATAATAGATATCAGCCGGCTTGTTACAATTAAATAGTCATTAAGACAATTAGAATGTCAGTGTGTTTTGGATCAGTTTGAAGGAAGGAAAGTTTATTGCATAACTATTTAACATTGAAGGGATAGTTATTTTGAAGGCTTCAATACAATGAGAGAAAAAAGAGGTTCTGAAAATATATGGTCTATTGTTATATGTTTATAATTGTTTATCAATATGTGGGCTAAGAAAGAGATCCAAACTAGACAGAGGTTAGGCAAACTCACTGTATATGCTATTTATAAAGGTCCCATCACCTCTCAGTGTAGCTGATTAGAATCACTTGTAGCTGTGAGAACGATCATGTAATCAAAGACACACAAATGTGGTTTTTTAATTATCCACACCTGCACACATTCAAAACAAAACAACCTGCTGTATCTTTTAGGTGCTATAAAAACCAAACATACTCTTCAGATTCAATGTGCTATTTTTAAACACCCACAATTTGTTATTTAAAGATCAGTTGTAGCATGTTTTGGTTTTGGTTTTGTTTTTTTGTTTTTTTTTTTAACATAGCAAAAAGCACTGTTTATCATGCAGAAAGATGTACAATTTTGTTTCATTTGTTATTGAATGCATTGTTCCATCTGAACTGAAAATAAAGTGTTTTGTATTAGGCTCTTATAACGAATCTAAAGTGGATTAATTGAATATATGTCTTATCCAGCAGTTTGGCAATTACAGCATTCCCCCAAGACTGTGAGACATGGATTCAGTTCCCTACTTTGTTTGAAGAGTTCTGAAGCCATATCAACACCTGTAATGCTACCTGTAATTCTGTGTTAAGGCTGAAGATTTGTGAGGTGGAGAAAGGAAACTGGTTTATGTCATATAAATAATTGGAAAGTCACTTAAAAAAACTTCCTAACAGATATCACCACCTTTTCTAGTGAATATATCAAATAAAATCCAAAAGATCATTCTAGTGCATGTCTCTCTAACTCACAGAACATTTAAACAGTCATGGAATCATAGAATCATAGAATGGTTAGGGTTGGAAGGGACCTTCAAAGGTCATCTAGTCCAACCCCCCTGCAAGTCCAACCCCCCAACTAGATCAGGTTGCTCAGAGCCTCATCCAGCCTGGCCTTGAACGTTTCCAGGGATGCGGCATCTACCACCTTTCTGGGCAACCTGTTCCAGTGTTCTATAACTCACATCGTAAAAAATTTTTTTCCTAATTTCTAATCTAAATCTACCCCCCTCTATTTTAAAACCATTACCTCTCGTCCTATTGCAACAGGCCCTACTAAACAGCCTTTCCCCATCTTTCTTGTAGGCCCCCTTGAGGTACTGGAAGACCGCTATCAGGTCTCCCTGGAGCCTCCTCTTCTCCAGGCTGAACAGCCCCAACTCTCTCAGCCTGTCCTCATAAGAGAGGTGCTCCAGCCCTTTTATCATCTTTGTGGCCCTCCTCTGGACCTTCTCCAACTGGTCCATGTCCTTCTTCTGTTGGGGGCTCCAGAACTGTGCACAGTCCTCCAGGTGGGGTCTCACCAGGGCAGAGTAGAGGGGGAGAATCACCTCCCTCAACCTGCTGGCCACGCTTCTCTTGATGCAGCCCAGGATGCGGTTGGCCTTCTGGGCCGCAACGGCACATTGCCTGCTCATGTTAAGCTTCTCATCCACCAGCACTCCCAAGTCCTTCTCCTCAGGGCTGCTCTCAATCCATTCTCCGCCCAGCCTGTATTTGTGCCTGGGATTGCCATGACCCAGATGCAGGACCTTGCACTTGGCCTGGTTGAACTTCATGAGGTTGGCACAGGCCCACCTCTCCAGCCTGTCAAGGTCCCTCTGGATGGCATCCCTCCCTTCCAGCGTGTCGACGGCACCACACAACTTGGTGTCGTCGGTGAACTTGCTGAGGGTGCACTCTATCCCACTGTCCATGTCGCCAACAAAGATGTTGAACAGGGCCAGGCCCAGTCTTTACAGAGTGAACCCACTCTAACAGGATAGTCATTGCAGTGCTCAATAAGCAGGTGCTCAGCCTTCACGTTGATATTCAGACCAACTCTGACATTACGTCTCCCTTTATCTGATTCAGAAAAGGGGTCTAAACTTGGGTCTTCAACCCTTCAGCTGAGTATTTTAACAGCACTGGGGTACTGGCCCACTACTATCTCATAAGAGTAATATATCTAGAGAAGAGACACTGATATTTTGTTTTGACAGTGACTATGATTTTATATGAGATGTCTGTTGCTTCTGTTTTTCCTCTATGTTTTATATATTCGAGTAACCCCTGGGAGTCTGTTTGGCCTGTCTAGGCACAGCAAGGTTTACTATTTGAACTTATGGAGCGCCGAGGAGGCTGCTGGACATGGTCCAAGAAAGTTGTCATAGCCACAGAATCTCAATTCTCTTTATTTTTATATGCTCCCCTATGTCGTTCCCCCCATGGTGGTAATTCACATTAGACCTCCAGGATGTTGCTGTTTCTGTGCCTTAAACTCTGTCTACATCACCTGTCATTATTTTCAGGTCAAGCTAGAGCCAGGCCTTTTTCTTTTATGGTTATTTGGTGCTGCTGTTTTTCACATTACCTCATCTGGCTCCCTTTCTGTGAGAAAAAGCAGAGAAGAAACTTGTAGCCTAATACTTTACTTGCTCTTTGCTTTCTTTTTTCCATCTTCCCTCTGGGTGGGCATGTAAGGAGTCTCCATCTTTTCTGGCTTGTTTGTCCTTTTCCATTCCTTTCCAAATAGGGTTAAAAAAGAAGAGAATAAAACTTGCCCAACAACAGCACATCTCTGCCCCTACATTCCTCCCCTATCATTTAACATTTGTAATAAAACTGTCTAACATTCCCTCCACCCAAACAAATGCATACATTTACTTTAAAGTCAAACTATTCAGTAAACCCTGTGCAGCTGATGACACCCATTCAGCCCTGAGCAGGCAGCATCCCAAACACAGTGGCACTACGCTACCAGGATGGAAAAATTACCACTCATTGTGGAAGAGGAGGAAGAGGGAGGTGGACAGTCTGAGTCACGTGGAAGGGTTGCAGGGTCTGAGATAGATGAGGAGGTGTATGGTCACCCATGTTGTCCTACACCAGGTTACTTACCTTGGATCATCAGTCAAAGCTCAAAGAGTTCAAGTGCTACCAGTTTGTAGTCTTGTCTCCAGAGGGAGTCTTAATGAGGGCAGTTCATGAGCACAGCTTTTGCTGTTGTATCTGTCTATAAACAGCTGGATTTAGCTCAAGGATGAGTAGCATTTCAGAAGCTTCCCACTAGCACCAAGTTCTATGTAAATCTTAACTCCCTTAAACCTAATGTGGAAGGAGAAAAACCAAAAAGGGTACTGTTGAGCTCTTTACAATATTTTAACAACTTCACAATTCCTTCTGGCAAGAAGGGTTGTTTGAATGCATTTCCTCATAAAACCCACACTGGTGAAAACCTGAATTCAGCTCACATATGAGGAGACTCACGATATGTTTCAGTTCCTCCCTGTTCGTGCTTCTCTACTTCTCCCTCTTTTGAGATGCATAGCCTGCAATTTCATGCACTGAAACATTACTGCAGATGAAGTCGATAATTGTGAGGGCTCCCAAGTGCACCACTAGCCTTTGCTGTACCTGTCTGCACTCGGGGGCTCCCTCCACCCTGCCCATGGACCGGAACCCCATTTCAGCCCCAGAGACCCATCAGCCCCTGCCCCACTGATGCCACAGCAAGGCCCATCTCCAGCTCCCCACAGCCCTGCCCTCCCTGGCCATGGGTCCCTGAGCCACCCATGGGCCCATGTCTCAGCCTCACCTTGGCTTCTCCCTGTCACCAGTAAGGTGTCCAGTGACACCCAGCTGCCCAGCTTTTGTCTGGGGTGGTGGGATGGGCATTGGCTGGTGGCCCCCTGGGGAACCCTCGCCCAGGCAGTGAAAAGAAAATTGAAGGAAACTTCATGAAAATGGCCATTTTGCAAGAAATTAATAAATTCCAAACCATGAAATAAGTCTCCTAAGAGTGTTTTTTATCTTTAACTTCATAGAGCTTTGCATAAAGAGCTGTAACAACCTCTTTGAGCTACCATAATTCTGCTCTGGAGTGGGGCTGGAAGTGTCCACTCGACTGTTCCCCAGTCATATGTTGCACCCCGACTGCATGTTTCTGTTGCTTTCCTTATACTGACAACATTTTATTTCTTTTTTTTTTATTTCTTTTTTTTTTTTTCCTTTAGTTTCCCAGCACATGGAGGGTGGGAGGAAAGCACGGCCTAGGGAAACTGCAGGGTGTGGGAGGTCTATCTTTAGCTGCAGCAGCATGGTTTTAAAATGACTTAATTTGCTTGAGACATGCTCGGAAACTCCAGGTTCATCGTGATTCTACAAATACATAATAATCGTGATTCTACAAATTTAAACCTTCATGAGAAGATTCACAGGTGACTTAAATAAGGGGTTATATCACCTTATGGTAAGTGGGTATAAATGGATGAAAGTCACACAGAGATAGGAATGCAACACGAAAATCAGCTGAGAAAGTGTGAGTGAGTGAGAAGATTCATCATATTGTTCTGGGTTTATTTAGAGGGACGGCTACTGTAGTAGCTTCTGTAAGAAGCTGCTAGAAGTTGTCTCCCTTTGTTCAGTGGACTTGGCCGGGCCTAGGGTGGACCCACTGATGGCCACGGCCAAGCCAATTGGTAGCAGAATGTTCCTTTATAATGCCTCTGTGATAACATATTTAAGAAGGGGAAAATAGATTTAAAAAAGAGAAGATGTGAAGACACTCAGTGGGGGCAGAGAGGGGGAGGCGCGAGCCTTGTCGTCCTTGCAGGCCTAACCCTCTGGCCTCCTGCTGGGTGGCCATCTGGGCCCCACTCGGCTCAGCCCTGCTACAAGACGTGGAGACAAGATGAGATGTGAAGAGAACCTGAGAGGCATCTGCTTGAGCTGATTGTGAAAAATTTCTTGTGAGAGGAATGGCTGCAGATGCCAAGGTCAGTGAAGAAGGAGGGGGAGGAGTAATGCGGCTTCTGGCCAAGATTCCCCTGCAGCCTGTGGTGATGACCATGGTGGAGCAGGCTGTACTCCTGCAGCCCATGGAGGTCCACGGAGGAGCAGAGATCCACCGTGGAGTACCCCATGCTGGGGCAGGTGGATGCCTGAAGGCAGCTGTGGCCTGTGGAGGGCCTGCTGGGGCAGCTGTTCTGGAGAGACTGCACCCCATGGAAGAGATGACCCACGCCGGAGCAGTTTCACGAAGGACTGTGGCCTGTGGGAGGGACTCCACGCTGGAGCAGGGGAGGAATGTGAGGAGTTCTTCCCCTGACGATGAAGCAGCAGCATGAAACAATGAGTGATGAACTGACTATAACCCCCGTTCCCTCTTCCTTCCTGTGCCGCTCGGAAGGGGAAAGGTGGTAGAGATAATGTTAAGCCTGGGAAGACGGAGGGTTTGGGGGAGGTTATCTTGTTCTCTTTCTCATTATCCTGCTCTTTTTAGTAATAAATGAATAGTTTTCCCCACGTCAAGTCTGTTTTGCCCGTAATGCTAACTTTAAGGATTTCTTCCTGTCCTTATCTCAAACCTCGAGGTTTTTTGGCTGGTTTTTTTATATTATCTCTCCCTATTCTCTTGGAGGGTGGAGGGAGTGAGAAAGAGACTGCATAGTCTGGTCCTAATCAGGGCTAAACTGCGACAATATTTATTAAAAAACAGTGGAAATATGTGGAAGGCTGCCTTTTCTCTCCCTCTGATGTGCAGAGCACCTAGTACTCAATACGCTTTGATTCCTTAATAGATAAGAGACTAACTACTTAATTGTACAACAAGCTTTCGATCACGATTTTTTTTTTTCATCTACAGGGTTATTTCCTTATAAATGAGTTTCCAAATGAATATGAGTAAAGGTAATTTCTGGTGCACAGAGATTTAGGTTCCAACTTCAAGCAATATGGAAGCAAGTTACTCTTATACTGATGGATCCTTATCTTAGCTTTAATGTAGTCCAAAATTAACATATCCCCTTCACCTAAACTCCATGGTATGTATATATTGAAAAAACTATGGAAAAACTGAATGTTTTAATGTGACTATGAAAACTTCTGAGAAATATCAGAAGTAGTATGTGGTTTGAAATGAGACACACACACATACAAACCAAAACCAGAGAGAGCTCCTAAAAAGCCTTAATTTTAGTTTCGACTGTCTCCTTTGCTCCCCCCTAGTCCTCTACTTTTAGAGTCCTTTGTGTCACTACAACTTCTTCCTGTACATTTTGTTCCCTAAAGAGTTCCCTATGGCCCATCAATTCATATTCTGCTGGTGGCAGCCATGTAGATGAAAGCATATTTTCTTTCCACTGACACCCCTTTAGAGGTACATGGAGAAGGCTCTATCTTTCCCTCAAGTTACTGTGGCTCTGCTAGTCAGTAAATGCACCACAGGTAACCTAATACATCGTACATACAAAAACTGTTACTAGTCTTGTTCCTGATAACTTGGCACTCTGTCTTTCTTCTTTATATTGAATGTGCTTTTGCCTCAGTATGCTGTTTATTTCTGCAGAATAGCCATAATAGTAAGTTAATGCATCGATAGAAGAAAGAATAATCCTCTTTAATTGGCTGTGGTGATGCACTTTTGTACCCCTTTGGTTATGATCAGGTTTTCAGTAGTGATTCTTATCAGGTAGGAAATCAAACTAGTCTTTCTCCCCCCAAAAAGAAGAGGGTCTGCAGCTGATTATTGTGACATGTTGTTCTGGTTTTGTTAGTGAGGGGGGGGGCCTAAGGTGGTTGCTTCTGTAGGAAACTGCTAGAAGTCACTCCCCTTTGTTCAGTGGACTCGGCCGGGCCTAGGGCGGACCCGCTGCTGGCCAAGGCCAAGCCAATTGGTAGCAGAATGTCCCGTGATAACGCCTCTGCGATAACGTATTTAAGTAGGGGAAAACAGGAAAAAGAGAGGGAGAAGATGTGAAGCAGCTGAGTGGGGGGCAGAGAGGGGGAGGCGCGAGCCTCATGGGCCTTGCAGGCCTCACCCTCTGGCCTCCCGCCGGGCAGCCGACTGGGCCCAACTCGGCCCGGCCTGGCTGCAAGAAGTGGAGAGGAGATGAGAAGTGAATAAGATGTAAAAAGGATCCTGAGAGACGTCTGCCAGCCTGTTGTGAGGAACGGCTGCAGACGCCAAGGTCAGTGAAGAAGGAGGGGGAGGAGTAATACGGCTCCTGGCCAAGATTCCTCTGCAACTTGTGGTGAAGACCATGGTGGAGCAGGTTGTCCCCCTGCAGCCCATGGAGGTCCACGGAGGGGCAGAGATCCACCTGCAGCCCGTGGAGGACCCCACGCCGGAGCAGGTGGAGGCCTGAAGGAGGCTGTGGCCCGTGGAGGGCCCGCTGGGACAGCTGTTCTAGAGGGACTGCACCTGTGGAAGGGATGACCCACGCCGGAGCAGTTTCACGAAGGACTGTGGCCCGTGGGAGGGACCCCACGCTGGAGCAGAGGAGGAATGCGAGGAGTTCTTCCCCCGACGATCATACAGCGGCGTAAAACAACGCGTGATGAACTGACCGCAACCCCCATTCCCTTTTCCCCACCCCGTGCCGCTCGGGGGGGGGGGAGGTAGTAGAGATAATGTTAAGCTTGGGAAGAGGGAGGGGTGGGGGGAGGTTATCTTGTTCCCTGTCTCATTCTCCTGCTAATTTTAGAAATAAATGAATAGTTTTCCCCAAGTCGAGTCTGTTTTGCCCGTGACGGTACCTTTAAGGATTTCTCCCCGTCCTTATCTCAAGCCTTGAGCCGTTTTTCTTATATCATCTCCCCCTGTTCTCTCGGAGGGTGGGGGGAGCGAGAGAGAGACTGCGTAGTCTGGTCCCGATCGGGGCTGAACTACGACACATGTTTTAATGATGTAGGGATCTGGAGGAACAGGAAAAGACCTGTGCACGTGAAAACTCCTGTATTACTGATTTTTCAAACAAGTATGGAGAATTACTTGTCTTTTACACTCCATTTTATTAATTTGTAAAATGGACGTTCTTTCTGTTGTTTCCTATGACAGTTACAGCATGTTCCAGAGTGATCTTGACTTGTTTTAACAATTATACTGTTTCTTTCTTAGCAAACATCTGATACGATAGAACATTCAGTAAGTGAAGTTTAATAATGTCTAAATTACATGCCTGTGCACCAAATCCCAAAGTCCACATTAATGTAATTTAACATTAGCCCATATGCAGGCAAATCTCCTCATCTTTGATCTCATGATCCTATATGTTATATTGAATACTACCTTACAAGTATTTGCCATTGTCTCTAAGAACGACTGTTAGGTCAATAAGTAATTGTAGCGGTCAAAAGTTTTCCCATTCTATATTGCTGTTTTTTAAGCTAAGGCTCCCTTTCCTTAAAGACTGCATTGCAAAAGAATAAAATTGCTTGAAATGTACACTGATGTATGACAAAAAAGACACAATGAATTAGAGAACTTCTAATTCATTACCTACTGCAGGATCTTTGAATCAATCTAGGCAGAAAGATATCCTTTATTGTTACTAAAAGTAGATTTATTTTGCTTGGCAAATTTCCATTTCCCATTGATAGGAAGGGGGACTCAGCATTTCTTGATGAAAGCATTTCATGGCTTCTAAACAATAGTCTGCAGTTTGACAAGGGAGGTAATATGACAAAGCCTCAATATTTGATAGCCTGACATTCTATGTTTACAGACACTGTATTAAAAAGGACTGTTGCTGCTTTGTCACTGTTTCAGATTACTTTGACAAATTATATATGAGTTTTTGTTATTTTAAAATAAATTCCTACATAGGTTTTGAAGATACTTTTCTTTAATACATTAAACTCATTTATATTGAGTTTACGTCCAAAGTCTCAACAAATTTCACATAACACACATTATATGTGTTAGAATTATGTATGACATCTACTAATGATCAGTAGGTTAACCTCAAGTGTTAAATGATTTGCAATTATAAAAGGTCATAGATTGCATCTAGAGTATAATTAGGCATTTGGGAATGCTGGTTCCTTAAATGAAACATAAGAAAAAGTATTTAGTGAAAATTTTACCTAGAGATTTTATACTGTCCTTCCACTGATGAATATTTCTTAACTCCTGAGAATATACATCCTGTAAGCTGAACGAGGATATAGCATTTTTGCAGCTGAAAAATCCTTAGGAATATTGTTACAGGGAGGTTTTTTTTTGTATAGTGATAAAAGAATCACAAAACCTGTTCGTATTTATAGCAAAGGCACATTTCAAGTGCAAACCAATCTTAAAACTTTATTCATCTGTCTTAATGGATCGGCAGAGTTCCAGAGCAAAATCCTGGTGCACTTGGCAAGGATGGACTTCTTAAAGGCATTAAAATATAAAAGAAAGAGAAATATAGAAAAAAAATCTGTGTCTTGTCATATGACCACAGCCAGCTGCTGTTGCAACAACAAAATCTGTATATTAGGGTTTGTTTTACTCTATGAATCTATTACACATAAAAGCATCATGAAATAAAAATTAAATAAAACTGATATTCCCTCTGAGCATAAGATTAGTGTCCCTTCTCTTACCTAGGTATTCACTTTACTTCAAATATTATTATTCATAATCCTGAACAACCATTACTCCAGACTGTTTATCCCCATCTATCTGGCTAAATAAGTTCTTTCAGTTTTCTGGTATGTTTTAAAGAAATATATGACCAAAAATTATAAATAGAAATGAAAAGAAAAAAAAAAAAGAAAGCCTTGAATATTTTGGTGATCTTTTAAATACATTTCCTATATTAGAAATTAAGACATTACCATTGAGGATATGCACTCACTGTGCAAAGACTTTAGGCACTTACTATTACAAGTAAACATTAAACATCTAAATATTGAAAAATTTTGAAAATCTTAATATTTGTCACCATATAATCTTCAAACTTATATCTTGGCACTGTTCTTAAAATTTCCATAGTCAGATGAATAAGTAGACTTAGATCTTGTGGCACTTTGAGTTATGAAGTATATAAGTTACTCATCAAATTCTGAGACTATAATTCAGTTTTCTCATTGAGGTGTAACAGGTATCCCTGTGTCTACACCTCCAGGATGGGATGCAATTAGGCCAAGACTGACACAGAGAAGATTGTCTAGAATGCTGATTTCTGGGATGCTTTTCTTAGCAGAAAGAATAAAAAGCATCAAAGACAGAGGTGCATCTGAAAGTACATTTCTGCAGGGTGTTGCTTAGCTGCTTCTGTGCAACTGGGATTTGGGGCTTTCAACTTATGCACAGGCCTCTCTTTTAACTTAAAATACAAGCAGGTAAAAACCCTACCTTTCTGGAAAACAGCTCAGTGGTAGGAGCACACTACGGGCAGCATAATACTTGGTTCAGGTCTCCTTAGCCTGGAAAAAATCTGAACTTCCATCTCCTTTGTCTATTCTACACCAGTAAATAGAATGCACTAGGACCACAAGGGTAAGTGGTGTGTCATACCTCACATGCTTATGGTAAAACTCTCTTTGTGGTCCCATTCATACTGTTTAACTGGAAAAAAACTCCTAGTCTGGCTATGTCTTGAATTGTGCCTGGGAGGGCACTAGTATAATATGGGCTGGTATGGGCTAAAACTACACTGAAAGCATGCTAATGTTTTAACAGTATGGATGAGAAAGCGCAACAGTTAGATCATACGTCCTGGCCTTGCTTAATTTAGTAGAGTAGACATAGTCAATGAATACCATGATCACAAGGTCATGGAGTGCTCCATGCCCTCATCATTTTTTCTTTTGAAGATGTGCTACTCTGCAGAGAGGAATTCTTGATTCAGAAACCCAGAAAGAGAGCAAGAGAAAGACAAGTGACTTTGCCAGTGAAGTTTAAAACACTCCATAAACAAAGAGAAAACCAAATCTGGGAGTCTTCCTTGCTCTACGGGTGCTCTAAATGCAATGAGGACAAGCAAACATCACCTCCATTTCCCTCTTTCTCATTATTTCAAAGAGAAGAAGAACTGCTCAGTTCCTTGAAAGCATGTTTTACCCTGTGGATTCAAAGCAGATCATTTCACCTCCAGTTTGAGGAGACAGAAATATAAGAATTAAAAGATGTCCATAACTCCACCGTTTCCTGCTCATGTAACCCTACAACGCAGATTCCATCCACTTTAATAGGCAAGTCTCTTCCTAAACCCTAGCCTGCAGACTTTGTACTGCAGGCTTTGCACTCTGTTCACCAGAGTAAGTGAGAGGTAATCACTGAGATAAGGCAGATTCTGATGTTCTGTCCAGAAGTTTGATAACAGAAAGATGCAAAGAATTCTTGAAGGATATTATTGATAGATTTTTTCCCCATCATCTAATGATATATCTTGTGAAAAATATTTGTAGGTATTTGCTGACTACAGAGGTGCAATAACTCTTTGGAGAAAGCCTGCATTTTTTTTTAGGCAATCTGTTCCATGCAGCTGAAACACCATTCACAATGTGCAATAAAGCTGGCTAGGATCATTTAAAGCCCACTTTAAATCACAGCTATCAACAGAACTCATGGACCTCAATTATTTGATCCACGCAGATGTTGTAAGTTGTATTCATTATTTAATTCTAATAGGAACAATTGCTGTCACAGTTTACCAAGTGTACACACTGCACTTCTATCGGTTCATTAAATATGTTGCCCACTAGGTGGGGGTAGACAACCTTATTGAAACAACGCTATTCATGGGAGAGGAGAATTTAGTTGAAGATGGTATAAAAACCATACTAAATTTAGATTCTTTGAGAGGTTTTGTTTTGGGGTTTTGGTTGATTCTTTCTTGGTTTTTTTTTTTGTTGTTTGTTGTTGAGGGGTTTTTTTCAGTTTTGAGGGTGGGGTTTTTTGTTTTGTTTGTTTGTTTGTTTGTTTGTTTGTTGTTTCTTTTTCTGTAGTAACACAGGAATTAGTGTTTGTTAAGTATTGGACTTTGAAGGTGATAATGATCTGAGGTCACAGGTAACTAAGTTTAATTTGAATTTATAGAGAACTACAGTGTTGAACTTCCAGAATTACAAGTCAGATCATTCCTATAGCAATACAAACAAACTATTTTACTGGAAAATAAAATAAGTAGATGAATTACTGAAATATCATACATAGGTATAAAACGTGTGCAGCCTAATGTGGATTGATTATTTTCAACTGCTCATTGAGCATCAGACTCAGTTGATTACAATAGGTAGTCCCGAGTAGGTAGATACAGGAAATTTTGAAATTTTTAAGTTGGGTATAGAAACAAAGGCAAAATGATCTACCTTACCAGAACACAGTGAGGCACCACAAGTCAATATAAGTACGATTTTGTTAGCAAGTTCACAAGACATAAATATTGTATGTACACTGAACACACTCCATGTAAAGCTCTATTTCTGAGTGAAAATAGCAAGGAAAGCCAAAGTGAAGTCAGAGTGGCTTCAATTTTGAAGCTGCAATGCAGCTGAATCACACAAATATGGCCAGATAAATATATTATAGTGAACGACTGCTTTTTCTCAAGGTTAGTAAGTAAAAATATATTAAAATAATATACTTAAAATATTCTGAAAGTCTAGTTGTCAGGAAATGCCAGCTGTTGCAAAATCTAGGGGCCTTTCATAAAGCAAGTTAGTGGGGAATAGGAGGATTTTGTCAGATGAAGTTTTTTTTTGTGCCCTCAGCTAGTATTTAGAAAGTGTGCTACTTGGAATCAAAGGTTAGAAAATTAATCTACTATTCTCTTCCTTTTAAGTAGCATCTTTCCTGCTGCACATGTTTCTTAATTGTTGTAACACATAGTGTGATTTGAGACAAGAGGTTCATGATTTTATGAGCACATTCAATTTTACTTAATTAGACAAAGCCAATGTTATTTGAGAATAGATAATTAAAGTTCAATTTTCAGCACTTTCAAAGTATCACTGAAAAAAGACGCTAAAAATGAAAGCATGTAGTAAAATTCTAATAGCTCAAAGTATTTGTGTACTGTAATGACTGTCCCATTTTTTAGACAAACTTTTCTAATGAATTTTGTCATTTTCCTTCCGCAAAGTACAAAAGTGTTCCATTTTTTGTTTCACTCTCTGTCACCTTTCTTTTTCTTAAGCTGTAAATGTCTACTTCCAGAAGTTTTTTTTCTCATTTGAACTAATAAAGAACAGTTTTTCTACTTCACTACCACATTCCAGCTACATAATTTTGTCAAACCTGTAATAAGGGGAAAAATAATCATTATATAAACATTAAACTTCTGCATGTTCGTATTTTCCCACAATTGAACATTACACAAAGAGGTTTTTTTTTTCTATCTGTGAAAAAAAATTGTCAAACTCAAATATGGAACTTACTTCTGTATAGCAGGTGTAGAAAAAACACTTGCTCTAAATCCTATCAGTGGTAATCTTTTTCTTTCACTAGAGAATTTAATGATACAAGAAAGGGTTGACAAAGCCAGTGGATATACTTTGAAATATTCTCAATATTTGTAATATTCTATGTAATCATATTGAACTGCAACATAAGTATTTCAAGGGATCAGTACTATAAGTTTCAAATATGATTTAATGAGGTATTTTCAGTGATGCAAATTATATACAAAAGTGTATTAAAGTATTTTAGACTAATAGCCACATCATATTAAGCAATACTTCATATTCAGACTGGTTTAACACAGGTTTAAAGAGCTTTCAAAGAGTTTTAAAATTTAATTTGTTATGAGAATTAATCTAAAATGTGCCACAGTATTCATCACTGAAAATGCTTGCATTATTATCAAACTACCCTGAATGTTCTACATTTTAAAGATAAATTTTACTGGTTGGTTACTTAATATGACATAAGAAACATTTTCATATACTGAAGTAGTTCCATGTGGTGTAGTGATACATTCTCATATTGCATTCATAATAAATATTTCCCACTCTTTAAAGTATCACCTTGGTTTTCATATTATATACTCCCTTCTTAACAGATTATGTGTAGATTGGAAGACAGTTTTCTATTTCCTGCTGTGTTTTATTCAATCTACTCAAGAATCCCTTAAGTAAAGATATATGCCAATGATCAGAATTGTTTTTCACCTTCTTTGTTCCACAGTAAGCTACTCTGAAGCTACTCTGAGTGAAGAGACATTTCACTTCTTCCTCTATATGTACTTTTTTCTACACTACACCTGTCTCCATGATTTGTCCAGTAGCATAGCCTGAATATCCTTCTAATCTAATTATTCCACAATCTCCTTTCTTTTTTTTCACTGTCAACATAATTCAAAACCTACTGCAATTGAGGCACTTTGTACACTTCAGCATATTTACGCAGTAATAGTTGCAATACCAGAAAGAGGGAAATCTGGATCCCACTGAAGTCAATGATAGCTTTTGCACCATGAACCAGATTTCATTATCAAACTTCTAAATTGTAATCTAAATATTCAGGTCAGTTTGCAAATATCAAATCTCTTTTTTTTTTTTTACTGTCTCCAAAATATCAAGTGGAAATATGAGTGAACAAGCTGTAAACTGTGCAATGCTTGATTGTTGAACCTATCATATTTTGTACACACACTGAATTTGAATACACGTGCAGCCAGTTCAACATGATGTAAATGTGTCAGATGTGTTAAACACTTACTGATACACCCTGTGAACAATCCAATGTATTTCTGATGATTCCAACTCTATGCGACTGCAGAAAATTTTAATTGCTTTTTGTTTTAATTTATTTTAATTGCTCTTACTCTGACAGAGAAACTGTACTTCTGGGAATCTAATACAAATGGTTGAATTCTTCCTTTCCCACCTAGATATATTCCTTTTCCTCCAGGCAGAATTAAAAAAAAAAAAAAAAAAAAAAGAGGCACATTCAGAGAAACCAGGACACATAGCTATATCATTAGTAGTAAATTAAAACGTATCAAGACCTGCTTTCTGGCTTTGCGACCAATTGGCACAAATAAGCCATATCGAATTAGCCATTACTAAACTTTCTTACCCTTCAGAATACGGCATCTACATTTAAACTAGTAGCTGGAAATTCTCTTGGCCTTCATGCCTACTGCAAGCCACGTCTAGAAGGTGTCTGGGAGAATACTGGTTTGATCAGGCCAAATCATGCCAAGGACTAATCTAACTACTTAACAGGATAAGGAAGGATTTGGCAAGGTTTAGGATGTTAGAACAGAACAGTCACAATGCCTTTAAGAGTGACGTTGATTGGGTGAAAAGATTGACCTAAACAGACTTTTGCAGCATTAAGTCTCCACATTTGCAAGCATTTTAACAATTGAAATAAATTTTAGTTTTGTATTAGGAAATTTTGGCTTCCTTGACTACATAGCACATTGTAATAAAGAGGAGAGGTATTTTTTCTTTTTTTCTTTTTTTTGTTTGGAACCAAACTTTTTCTAGTAGGTCAAACTACTCACACTTTCAGATTGAATATACACTTTCAGTTGAACAAAAATAAATGAAACAGTAAAAAATATCAGAAAATATCATTTCACCCATTCCCAAGTAACGTATTCTGATTTTGGGCTGCAGGGAGGCATGTTGGGATAGAAATGTAATTCCACAAAAGAATTGCTAAGACAAGCAAAGGGAAATTTACTGGAAGGGACAGGCTGCTGTCAAGTTCTGTCTCTTCCCAGCTCAGAACAGAAGTCTCACCAGAAATTTTCCCTCTCTCAGCAAAATACCTTACTCTGCAAGTTACAGAGCAGCCTGGAGAGTGAAGCTGTTCCAATTTGTATAAATTGAATGCTTATTAATTCAAAACCTTGTAGCCACCTACCCCTCTTCCCAGCTGTGTGCTTGAATCACGTTTGCAATAGGTGGTTTGAAAAAATGAATGCTGAAAAGTATAGTAATTCCTTTAAAAGTTACATTTTAAAATTAGTGGCCTTAAGACAACAGCCTTCTCTTGATTTTGACAATTTATTTGATTTCAAAGAAATGTTAAAAAACTAAACTTCAAACTGAATCAAGTATATTAGACTGAATTTATTTCTTTTAGAACTATCAGAACAGCAAGTACTCAATTATCCATTGGATATGAAATAGAAAAGAAAATCCTTAAAACCAGACTTCTAAATTTTATTTTTACTTAAGTCTTTGAGAGGAAAATCATTATTGTTTCATGTTACTCAGTATTATTTTTCTCCCAGTTCTCAACTGAAGTTGAACAGTTGTTTGATTTGATTTTATCTTATTTTATTTTCCATATTTTAGTCAGAAAGTCAGCAAGGACACTAACGTTCTGCATATCCCAGTGTGTATGCAAAATAAAAGGCTCAAAGCATACTAATGACTGCCAGTTCATGCTGTCTGCGGAGGATTACTAAGGATTACATGTAATTATCTGAAATTGCACACTGGTTTTTGCCAATTTTTAAAAAATGTGAAATTGATAGGGCTTCTAATTTCCTGCTAAGATTTTACTTTTATATTTTACATTTACTATTTGCTTTTTTATGAAAAATAAAACATTGCCATAGTAAATGAAAGAGCCCATGAAAGTCACTCAGTGATCGAACAGACATATCTCAAAATTGAATAAATAAAGTTAGAGACAATATGAGTAATTTATTCTACTTAATACAGAATCTTGTGTAAAAAATACTTTTCAAATGTCACTGTTGGGACCATGGACCAGATTCTGCTTTTCATTTTAGTGATTTAAATCAGAATAGCAAAAGTTTTGGATCATATCAGATTGACAGAGCAAAAGACAAAATGTGTCACCAAAAGAAAAAAAAATAGTATTGTCTGGAAAGTTTTGTAAATTTTTACATTTTAAACACACAAAAAAATATAAAGTTAAATAAAACAAATCAATAATTATTCCTCAAAACTTGTGCTAGACAGTAAAAATTTTAGGTTAAAGAGATTTTAAGATGGAACTCTGTACTGTCAGAAGTCAAAAATTAACTAACTCTTCTAATTAGCTATTTAATTTACAAAGCTTGCAGAAATATAATTATATCTAAGACCACTTCTCCTCTGCAATCTTTGATGAAATTGCAAAATGCTTTTAAAACTTAAGCAATATTGTGGAAAAAAAAAAAAAAAAGAAAGAAATGCAAGCTTAGCAAGAAGTTAAGATTTTATTGGAAAAGGACAATAGAATTTATAGAAATTTATGTGCCACTTGAAATCTTGAGAAATATTGCTTATTTTCTGTATAACAGTCCAGATATCTAAAATTCTTAGGAACTTATTTCAGTTTTAGTAGTATGTGGACATTTTTCTAGTCCTCATAGTGCCATATGATTAAATCAGTTGTTTACCATACTAGTGGAGAATGCTTGACTATTTCAACATATAAGTTTTCTTTCTAGTAGAAATTCTTCAAGTATATTTACTGGGATCTGCCTTGGCCAAAAAGCAACCAGAAATGACCAGTCCAAACAGGGTAGATGAGTGACCATAGCTCTCTGTGCCTGTTACTCATATAATGCTCTGCTAATATAAAAGTAAGTAAAAGATAAACAGGATTTGTTGCTTAATTCAAGAAGATTTAGGGACAAGGATCTGGGACAGAGTTGGGCATTCTTTTAATAGTGGTGTCAGACATCGACAACCTCTCCTCATCTGTCTGCCTGGCCAGTTTACATGGTCTCCTTTTCCCTGTCCTCCCCAGGTTTTCTAGTTTCTGGGAGTCCGTGGTAGAGGAAATTAGTGTAACAAAACGCACTGTAAGAATTTATATTTTCACAAAGCTTCTAAGTTCTTTCACTTACTCATACTCTCGCATTCCTGTCTTCACAAGCTGAGGATTCAGACAATCTGGCCAGGACCACTTATATGCCAGCTATTGAGTCCTCATCACATTTCTTGTGGTATTTTTGATTAGTGACAACAAACTAGTTTTTCTGTTAATCTTTTTATACCCTTTAGATGACAACAGTTACTTATGTGATTCTTTTGCATCAGAATTTAGCTTATGTTGTGGTTTAACACCAGCTGGCAACTAAGCACCACACAGCCGCTCACTCAGTCACCCCACAGTGGGACAGGGGAGAGAACTGGAAGAGTAAAAGTGAGATAAAGTCATAGGTTGAGATAGTTTAACAGGCAAAGCAAAAGGCATACATGCACACAAAGCAAAATAAGGAATTAATTCACTGCTTCCCATTGGCAGGCAGGTGTTCAGCCATCTCAGCAAAGTAGGGCTTCATCACACGTAATGGTTACTTGGGAAGACAAATGTCATAACTCCGAATGCCCCCCCCCAACCTTTCCTTCTTCTTCCCCCAGCTTTATATGCTGAGCATGATGTCATACAGTCTGGAATATCTCTTTGGTCAGTTGGTGTCAGCTGTCCCGGCTGCATCCCCTCCCAACTTCTTATGCATCCCCAGCCTACTTGCTGGTGAGGTGGTATGAGGAGCAGAAAAGGCCTTAACTCTGTGTAAGCATTGCTCAGCAATAACTAAAACATCCCTGTATTATCAACACTGTTTCCAGCAGAAATCCAAACCACAGCCCTATACTAGCTGCTATGAAGAAAATTAACTTTATTCCAGCCGAAACTAGCGTAGCTTGTCTAAGCCTCCATGAATATTAGGCAAGGTTGCCACTCATTGCATCTTTTTCTTTGTTTGGAATCCACAAGTCTTTATGCTTTCTGCCTATCTTCCTTTTGGACAAACAGCGGAAATAGTGGCATGTGTGATGTGCTTATTTTCTTCTGCTGTTGTCACAGTGCAAGTGCCTTCTGCCAACAAGTTGTCTATGCTGTGGTCTTACAGACTGCAGACCTTCCAGTCTTGACAGAAACTACACATTTTTCAATTTTGTTACTGTGAACAGTGGTTTTTGTTAACAATACATGCCACCCTCTCAACTTTCGTTTTGCTATTTCTTCTGATGTTTACATGTATGCATTTCCATTCACAGTTCATATTGATCTTAATATTCCTGTTACAGGCCTGCTCAGTGACATCTTACTTCTTCTCTCAGAGAGACTAAAAATTGAACTGAAAAGGCCAAGATACCTGAGGAATAAACCCAAGTGGTCCAAGTGGTATAGAGCTTTAAGAGAGACTTTTGGTGAAAATGATCAGCTTTTAAACTGTGATAGTAGGCCAGTAGGGACGAGCCTGTCCTAGTCAGCGTTATCACACACACTTTGTACCAAATTACAAATTCTGTAGTTCAAGGGAAACAGAGAAAACTGTATGTGAAATGGGTCAAAACCAAGATGGTTTCAGTCTATTGCAAACAATTTCATCACACCAGTCCTTACTCTCAGTAAGCCATTGTCAAAATGGAATGGAGATTCCCCATGTTGGATGTAGTTTAAATGAGCGGAGGCTGTACAGCCAACAAGTGACTCTTGCGTAGTATACAAAGTTTCTACTGGGATAGGAGAGAGATTCTATTATCTAAAAATCCTTGGACAAGACTTATTCTCATTGTCATAGATGTTGTGATGCATTCAGCTTTACTGCAGCATGTGATGCAGGTGGCATTTCAGGCTACTGTAGGAGTAGAAGTTACTTGTTATATTTAGTTTTAAGGTTCATCAAGAATTGTCACTTGGACTTTTATAGTTTGCCAAAGGAGGCCTCTAACAGTTTATTTTGGTCATTTTGATTGATCCCTCTACATTTCATGAAACCTACTATGTCTGAAATAAAAGGTTTTCGTAATTACAATGTCCAATTTTGTATGAAAAACTTTATTTAATTTTTTTTTTTTGTCACTGCTAATGAGTGATAGGAGATGATGACTAGTACATTCTAATTATATTTCCCAGTCTAGGGAATTACCTTAATTAGATCTTCCAACATAATTCTTGTCACTTTACCATGAATGCCCAATTCCTGGTAGAACTTTCTTGTTGTAGGTTCCAAAAATTCATCAAAAAACACATAAAATTCCAATCTACACCCAGATTACACCTTCATTAGCAAAACTAATTAGCAGCACAGTTAAGGGAAAAGAAGAGTAAAGAAAGCTTTAGTTCAATCTCAGGCACCTAAGTTTTTTACAGACTTACAAAAATCTATGTAAGAGGATTCATAAAGTAAGAATGTTGGGTGAAAATCAATACAACATTCAACAGAGGATTTGAAATAATTGGGTATATTGTACAGCCAATAAGGAAAATACTCTGTAACATCTCACATGCTAAGCAATGCTTGCAATATTATAGTAAATAGAGCCTTGTTCAGGACTCACTTGATGAAACCAAAGTTTCCAAAAGAGTTGGAAAACTGTCTTGATTTCTCATTTTTACTATTTGATAAAGTCATAAAAACTACTCTGTCTTTTCCTTCATGTAACTTTCATCTGAAGACTATGCAGATGTTATTGGTCAAGGTAAAAGCTTAGAAACATAATTTCTTTTCTGAAACCTTATTTTAAAATAAGAGTTTCAGAGACTAAAGAGGAAGTTATGCAGCAAAGTCTCTTTGATTTCCTTTGGGAGCTGAGGACATTAGAGCTGACTGTGCCCTTGAAAAAATTCCACTGAGAATCAGTCAAAATTTGAGAACATCCTAGAGTATCATCTCACTGAAATCCTTTGGCTACCCTACATCTGATGACGAGGCCATGGGGGTGTTAATGTGTTAAGTATAAAAAAAAAAGGACAGAATTACTTTTTAAGGTCATCCAAAACTGTAAAAGCTGGTGCTGACTGAAAGAAAAAAAAATGTTTCCGTTCTACTATTTATTAGGACTCTACTGAACTAAGAATTATTTATGAGTTTGGTAAGAATGCATGTAGAATGGACTTGTCCAAAAAAGCAACATATGAGGCAGATAAAGTGAAACATTTCAAAATGCCCATATGATTCCAGCTTTGTCAGCTGGTCTAAATTCATACTGTTCAACTGAAGTCTGAGGGGTCATTCCTGTTCATCCCTGCTGAGCTTTTGGGCAATTAAATGTATGAAGTCCTGGCAGTCATGTCAGATGTCAAGGAGGATGTCAGTTTGAATGAAAACTTGAAGTTAGTGAAATCCACCACATGCAGTTAAAGTGTGGGCTGCCAAAAGGTTAAATCAATGCACCTTATAAAAAATCCCCCACTTCATAGTTTAACACTCAAGGAGTTAAAAGTGGATCAAGAGCTCATGAAAGGTCTAAAGGCTAAGGTAGGGGAAGTGCCAGGGAGGAGTGCTTGGAAGATGTTCCTGTTGTAGGACTATCAAGGGGCTGATTAATCCTCCCACGGTCTCAACTTCCTCAGGTGGTTTGTAACCTGTATTAAATCTAAAGCCTTAAAAAGTCTCAAAGGTCAGAACAGTTCAGGACAGATGCCTTCAAGATTTGAGAGTGACAGTTTATAAAGGAAATCCAGCACTAAATTCAGGTCTGAACAATAGTGTGCTAAGCATATCAATATGCTTGGATTGCAAAGAAGTTCTGAGATTAGGTTGGATAGGGAATTTATACCTGTGGAACATAATGACTGCCCTGTCAATAGTGTTGAGGACATCCATTATGTTTTTTAGTGGGCACTTTTGCTAGCTCTGTTTCATCAGACTCTTCAGGCCAAGTGAAAAAAAAAAACACAACCACCACCAAAAAAAAAAAAAAACCTGTGGGAGGGTTGCTTTCAAATGGGGAATTAAAGATTGAGAATGGTTTAAAACAGATTAGAGAGGATCAGCAGCTGCCATCAGGATGCTGCAGTAGATGAACACAAACCAGTAAACAAGTGGTGAATTGTTAATGTGCCTAACAGGACCAAGTGACAGAAACTAATTCTACTCCAAAATGTGCTTCTGCTGATTCTGCTGCACCCTGTTGCATTGCAGGAGGTAGATGAGTGAGAACCAAAGACTAATTAGGGAAAACAGATTAGCCTTTTAAGTTGGCCACCTGGTATCCACCCAGTTCCTGAACAGCTACAGACCCATGCTGCTCATTGTAAGAAATGTGGAGGTGGGGGGGCGGGGTGTGTGGTTTTTTCTTTTCTTTCCTTTTTTTTTTTCTTTCTTTCAAAAATGTCTCCTGAAATCTAAGCTTCAGAACATAGTCATATGTTTAATTTTAAGAGAAAATATTTAAGTGAGGTTAAATTTGAAGCTGTTGCTTTTTGTGCCTTCCTCAATATAAAAATGTAAAAAGTCTATGAATGTATCTTCAGAAATAATACTTAGAAAATTCAAGCCAACTACTTAATATTAATCATCTGCAAAATGGAAAATAAGTTCAAATTTATGAGTAATAGACTGACATAAGACTCCTCTGAAACACAGCATTTTCTGTTGATCTTTCCCTTTTGGAGATGTCAAATAGCTTATCTTTGGGAACAGGACCATCCAGCCTTTTAACAACTGCATTTTTTTACTGTATTTTGCTCAATGTCTGGCAAAAAAAAAATATGCCTAATACTGTAATGTGATACTGGAAAAATTTGAGTTACACAAAATAAATTAATTTACTAATAAAATGTCATTTCAAAATGAAAAATAAAAATATTTTTCTTAATAAAAAATTATAGTCTTTCAATATTTATATTTTCATTGCTATGTTATGTTAGACCTCAGTTTGACCAAAGTCTCTGAACAGGCTTTTCATCTTCCCCTCTTTTTGGAGGAGGCATTACAAATTTCCTGTGTATCAAAAACTGTGATTCAGCTTTAATTCAAGATCTGTAGCTCTTTGAATTAGTCCATGAAGGAAAAAAGAAGTAAAAACCTTTATTGGAAAACCAGAAGAGTGTTTATGAGGCTCCTACTGCCAATATAAAGCAATATAAATGTATGCATAGGACTATACAGTGTACCTTGAATGTTGCTAATAAACAGCTATTACATACATCAAAAGAGAGAAACAATGTTCACATTATTTCTTGTTACAAGACAGCATTCCCATCCTGTTCAAGAGATTGGGCCAAAACCCAGGAGATACTTTTTTTTTTTCTTCTTTTTATTGGTTTAATTATTTGAATTTTTTTTTTGTGCTAAAATTATGAAGAGTAACTGCTTTCCATTTTAAACCTAGAAATTAATTTTCTGGTGCATTGGCCTTATGCCAGGACCAAAGATTTGGAGACAAATATCACAAGACACTTAGGATGCATTTTCAGAATTTGAAAATATAAAGTAGATTCTGTAGTCATTTGTATATTTGAGACATTGTGTGTATGTACGTGCATGCATGTGTATGTATATACACGTGTATTTTTTTCATCATGACACAAAAGCCTTTGAAAGCAGTGGAACTGTTCATAAGAAGTCCATGTATTCATCCTGCTGAGAAGGTACTTATGTTTCTGTTTGCTTCTCTTTACTTTCATATCCTAATCTGCAAATGGCCTAGTTGCTAATAGGCCTTTAGGTTACTAGTCTAGAAAAACAATTTTTAAAACAAGTTGCTTTTATTTTTTCCAAATTTCTTTGACAGTACTGTTCCAGCTGCTTCCTTATTCTACTGAAATATGCGAGAATGAATAATAAAATCCATTTAGTCTAGATAAATGAAATATTGGTGTTGATAAATAAGAATGTCTTGTATGTAACCAACAGACATTCCTTCCTACCCCTTTCATCATTAGCCAGAGAAATAAGAGTAGCTGCTTAATAAACTCTAAGAAAGGTTAACGAGTCTGCCTTCAGTGAATCATGATAGAGGGAGTAGAGAATGGCTTTCTGTGTGAAGAGTCACTCACAGAAAATGCCTTGCTTCTGTTACTAACTTCTTTAAAAATTAGCCGATGCAAGTTCAAACCCTTGCACTAAATACAGCAGTGGTGCTGTCACATGCAGCAAGAGAAAATCTGACAGCCAGCTATAACTCTAAGTCTAAAATATTCTACCTCTAATCTAACTTCAGAATTTAACACCATCACTCAAGCAATAATCACTTAGAATTAGTAACTAAATTGAATGGTATTTTCTACAACTTCTGATTCATATTGCACTGTGTAGGTAATTTTATTTGGATCAGTCTCTCTAACCTGATTTAAGACTTTAATTATGGAAATATTATTTGCCCTCCATTTCCCTTTAAAAATGTACTGAGTTCCCTGGAAGCTTTATTTTCTTGGTAATAGAATATAATCTGAGGTTAATGACACATAAATTCTACCTGAGTACTTAATCCCATATTTAATTCACTTTTTTTTTTGTTTCATTTAACTTTGTTACAAAAGACTGTGTTAGAACTGAACTAAACCACTGTGCTTTTTAATGTTATTTTACCTTTGATATACTTCAAAAAAAAATATATTCTTCTACCTTTTTCTGGAAGATCCTAGTAATTCCAAGTTAACAGGTGAAGTGCTTTGCTTCTTGAATGGAGCACTACAGATGCTAGCAGGATCATGTTTGTCTCTGCCTTGTGCCCGATATGGTATTTGGTTGTGTGAGAAGCTCAACATATGAAAAACACATTGGGGGAACTGGCCTGTTGAGAATTTTTTTTTTTGAATGTACAAATTCTAGATCATTTTTCTGCTCATATGAAGCTGCTCATATAAAACAGATGCAAGTTTAAATGTTTTGTATAATACGGAGAGTTACAGTGAAGATAAGCTCCTTTTCCCAAGAAAACACTAACTCATGTTTGTCAGAGACAAATGTGCTGCCTTACACCAGGGCAAAAGACACAGTTAGGATGAAGAAAGCCAAGTTCTGACAGGAAGCCCAACAAACTTGCCACATGATGAGTGGGGAGAAAAACCCAAGTGTGAATTAAAATTATCAACATAGCCATGTTTAGCTTGCTGGTAGGCAGATAGCTGCCTATGAAGCTGCCCTTTAAGACTCTGTTGTATGTTTGTATCTACCTCGTGTCACAAGATTTCTATACAGTTATACATTATCTGGTGAATTTTTGCAGCTTAATTGTGGTTTGTATGGCATCTATAGCAAAATGGCTCCTTGATCCTCACCATGCTTCTTATTCTTAACGTATTACCAAAGGAAAAAAAAAAAAAGAAATAATAATAAGCAGAGACAGGTGTAGTACAGGTAGATGCACTGCTGCCTGAGGCAACAGGATGATGGAAGAAGCAAAATTATGGTTTTGAGAGAGAAATAGAAGGAGCAAGCCCTCTCATGCCAGCCTCTGCAGGAGTTCAAGGGACAGAGCTGGTCCTTCAGACTTCATCCTTCCTGAGCAACTCAAAGCGCTACAGTATCCCTCAATCCAGCAACAGGATGCACTTGTGAGTCTATGCCCAGCCTGACAACACTCAAACTGACTGTAGCATTCCTTTTTAAGAGGGGTTAGGCAGGCTGTTCAGATGGGACTAGAGTGGTCACAGCCCCGGTATAGCACCAGGCAGATGGGCAGTATAGCTATTTGCTGAGAACAGTGCCTGGGACAATCACTGCATGACTTATCTTACTGAGAAGACTGAAACCAGCCCCTCATAAATGACAAAATCCAAGAATACCTGAATTCAGTCAAAGTCAATGTCTGACGTGAGGAGTCTGTGGCATTGCTGAAACTGCTCAAGTAGTTGCTGAAACTGCTCGAGTAGTCTCTGAAGCTGGTGGTGAATTCATCAGCCTCACTCTTTGCTGGAGAAACACCAGCATTCTCCACAGAAAAAGAATCTTGAAACAAAACTGTTGAGGAGGGAGGTTAAATCAACTTCAAACTATTTGCAAAGATGATAACATCAGAAACAAGGAGGAAATGCTCAAAATTAATATGGGAGTCAGACAAGAAAACATTCATAGAAGGGCTAAAACAATATATCATTGTCTCAGAACAAATAAAAGGCAGGCTAAAAGAATTTAAATAACACTCTTTGCAGTGCAAGCCAAAAGAGATTATTTCAAGAAATCTCTAGAAGATCAGTCACGGAAAACCCTAGCTTACAGACCCAGAATCCATTATCAAGATCTGGAGAAGGATGTAGGAGAATCCAGCTGAACTGCACAACATCAAATGAATTCAGCTGGAGATTCAATAACAGGAAAATGTAAACACAAATAACGAAAATTACTAACCCAATCTTTAAAAAATGAAAAACTGGAAAATGCAAGGACCAGATGTCATCTGTGGTTTTGGATGAATTGCTTCACTCTGCTATAGATACTCCTTCTATGTGTTTCATAAGAAGAAAAATCATTGAAAGGATAACACACAGCAGAAGAGCATCAGTAATGAAAAGCAAAAGCAATCAAGTGATTTCTAACAACTAATCAGTCGTATGTCTCCTTTCCTTTTTCTTCCTCAGAAACTGCTAAGGTTGGTTTTATAATGTCAGATTTTGAACTCTGATTGACACTTAACATAGGATGAAAATGTAGACAAATGAAAAGAAAAAGACTTGAAAGGTCTACCTGATTGATTTCTGGTTTCAAAAACTGTTCAGTCCAAGTCAAGAAATTACAGCTGGGAGGGACTTTTCATAGACCCCAGCAAAAGATTTGATTCAGCAGTCACCAAGACTGTTGCAACTGTTCCAGCCTGCACCTAGCTGTATATAATTTACCAGGGAGCAGCAAGAGCTGCAAGATGTCTTTTTTCACCAGATAAGGCATTGTCTTTCTGGGGAAATGTTGCCTTGTAAGCTGTCACTTTGTCCTTAAACTGACCCTTGCAGCAAAACAGGAAACATACGTATAAATCTTGATATTCCTGGATTCATCTCAGCTTGTGGGCTTCTAAGACTTTATTGAGGTGTCTCATTGCATTTACATCCTTTGTTTCTGCAGAAAGTGAACGTCTCGTATTTCTTAGCCTCCCCAATTTTGCTCTTACAAAAAATGCAGAAATTTAAAGTCCAAAGCACACAAGTTTAATCTAGAGATGTAAAAGTTGAAATTCTTGATTACAAAGCTGGAAATAACATTACTAAATCAGGAAATTAAAACGGTAAAACATGTTCCTTATTACCTTGCTGGCATCAAAGCGACTTGCCATTTAAGCCACTTGAGGTATATATAGGATATAATAAACAAAGGCATGTTTCAGCTGAGCCTTCATCCATCTTCCAGATGCCAACATTCAGAATAGGACTTAAAATCACTTTGGCAATCAGTGCACTTGTACCCTTTCTTTCCATCGCTAATGCTATTTTGCCGAACTATATCTTTTCTCTGTTTTCAAGATGTTTCTCTCTCTCATTTCAGTTTTAAGCCAGATCAAATTGTAGCTGCATTGAACTGCAGTTCAGTACATTTTTTTGTGTTTCATAGACGTTGTCATACTTTTATTTTTTAACTTGTATATATCTTCCAGCTTACATGCCTTTCTATCAGCAACATTGTTTTGATGCAATAAGACACACATAATAAAAACTATTCCCTGAATATGTGTCTTTTAAAATACAAAGACTCCAAGTTTGTCTTGAACTTTTTATAGAGTCACGACATAATATTAATCAAACAACGTATTGATCCATTTTTTCATATCACCTTTTCCAAAATGTTAGGAGTTCATAGGAATAGTATAAAAGACAAGGCACAAAATCTTAGTGTATTTCTCTATCAGTAACATTGATATGAAAAGCATATCAGAAATCAAGAAAAAGCTGCATCAGCCAGCTCATGACATCCAAGTGAATGCTACCTTATTTAGCAGAATTGTGTATTTTCAGCTGCATCGTAAAACTGGGCTCAGGAAAAGCTGACAGCACTAAAGAGGATGACAGGCAATCAGTACATGTGGAGTTTTACTTCATAAATTATAGCAGCTGAAGATCAGCTGTAGAGATGATAGGCAAAACCTTCTTAGATGGGCAAAAGGAAGGTGATGAGTATTCTGCTAAATGATCCAGAACAGACTATTTAAAATTGTTCATTTTTAATAGATTCACAAACCCAGACTCTTCACACAAATTCACTGGTACATAGTGTTTTGAAACAACACACAAAATGTGATACATACAGCAAGATTATGTTTCTGAATGGTGCTGGTAAATTCAGTATAAAATATTGGAAAAGTAAACACAAGCTTTCACAGGGACCTATGCAGCTAATACTACCTCCCTACTGGTGTGAGGTGGTGGGAACACAGGTGTGAAGGTGGTAAACCTTAGTACAAGTTTTCACCTAAGTTATTAAACTATGCACTCTACTGACTAAGAAACCAAAATAATCCATGTTTGAGACACTCTTTGAGAGATTTACCTGCCCAAACATATCTGTTCTGTGTTATTTTAGACAATCTAAGGTATTTTACCTCACTGACAGCTGAAACTCCCAAATTGCACAAGACGTTCATATTCAGACATCTTAATCTCCCCAACATCCCAACACACACGCTTGTCCCTGGAATGAACACGTCAGATATAAAAACTAAAAACAAGCTAAATTAAAAATCCCTCTTCCAAGCATTGATCCCTAAGAAAGGGGAATGAATCAGCATTTAAATAAATAAATAAAAAAAAGTAGAAATCACCTGGCTTAGTGGCTCTGCTCAAGAGTATCCATGCCTTGGGTATTTCCATCAGAATGCAGAGCTTGCGGAGTGGTGTTGTTTTGAAGATATATTCCATACTGGTAGATCCCACTGAACTCCTAAAGATCCAGTTGCTTTAACTTCTAGATAAAATATCACTGACTTGCACAAAATAACACCGGCACATGTACACAATAGTATATGAAAGTATGATTTGAAGTCACAGCGATCATGGTGTAAAAAAAGTGCTCTGATTACACTTGAAACATTTATTTAGAAGTGTGTAGGAAACATAATAGTTTATAACAAAGTGTCAGAACTCTAATATTTAGCATGTGCTGACTGCATTTAAATCTTAAACATTTTCTTATTGTTTCAAGCAAAATTGATTGATTTAGAAAAGTGTTTTGGCTGAGTTAGAAGCTCTAGACTCTGTAAATATCTAGCCCTACCAAGGTGAGGAGGCAGATTGCTACAGCAAACACAATTAAAATCTCAAAATAAAGATTAATTCAGCTGTTGAATTTTAACTTTTCAGTAGAACTATAGCAGGAAAAATGAAACAAAATATCTCTCTAGCATCTGAGTATACTCTCAACCTAGCTAAACAGAAAAGGTCAGTCAACAAAGTGTCCCTGCTGCCAGTCACTGGAAAAGAAGAGGATAAATCCTGTGAAAAGAATTCTCGGAGGATAAAGTTTTATAATGAAAACAAAAATAAATTGAATTTAACAGTTTGCTAACTGCTACCTGCTAACCTTACAAAAATATATCAATGATGTTAAAAATAAAAAATGCAGCCAAGGAAAACAGCCAGATTCCTGAGGGAACAGATTGAATTCATTGGCAATGTTTAGCCACTCACCTTTCTCATCCTAATAAGCAATTAAGACACTATTCTGTTAAAGCCCAATGCCAGCTACTCTTAGTTTGGCTCAGCTTAGATGGATAAATAAGCATGGACTATTCCTTCAGTTCCCTGCTTTTTTTATTTACTGCATATGCACAGCAGGTTGGCAGATCTTGTGCAGTAAGTGTTAATTAAGGCTGCTGACACATTTTTACTACTTCTTTTTTTTTTTTTTTTTATTGTTCCTACAGTAGATATTTAGAATTCTCTATACTCTTTGTCAGCCAAATACTACACAGGAGTTCATATGTAGTACTTACTTACACTAAAGTCGTTTGAAACTTTGGGTATCAGTATGCTGCAGAAATTTATGTTCTTAAACATGCCTGATGGAGACAGCTTGAAAGCCCTTTGGATTTTTTTTTTTTTTTCCTATTCTGAGATAAAACACAGATCACTTGTCAAACTTTTAATAGCTGTAGTTAGGGCCTCAGTACTGACTACAGTCTGATGGTAAAAGCATCCATGTGAATACAGGGGTCCATATCTCTGTGTTACTGAATGTTTGTTTACTTACACAAAAGGAATAGGTCCAACATGAGAGATATCCAAATCTCAGTGGCTTGGGTCTTAAACAGTCACCAGTCACTGAGAGGAAAAACAAAGCAGAAGCTTGAATTTTTTTTACTTACATTTCAACAGAATATCATCATCACACAATAGTACTTGTCTTTGCATGCTGTCCATAACTAACGCCCACTAACCAGCTGGCTTAGGAAAAATCTTTCTCTACAACATTTCAGCAGAACTGGTATGTTCATGTTAAATAATGTAGTTATGATGAACATTCATCTATAAGAAGAGAAAAAAAAAACAACAAATAACACTGCTGAGAAAGAGACAACATTTAGATAACATTTCTTAGGGGTTATCATAACTCCAGCTTATCTGTTTTAGTATTGAGCACAGGCACATTTTATATTTCATTTGTATTTTGACAGTAAAATAATTTCTGACTTTACAAAGCCTGTCACTTTTTTAAAGCAGACTGCATCTTTTTGTCATTCGTGGAATGAGAAATAAATGGTTTGGAACTTCATTTCCTTTCATCAGAGCTGAAAGCCAGACTCACCTAGCCAAGGACAGTGTGAGGGTTTTGTCAACATAGACAACTTGGAAATTGTCACCGCCATAACAAAGGCTTTGACGGCACCATTTCCAGCTGACAGCAGAGAACAGAATGCATTTTCAAGCCTCTATTGCTCTCAGGAAAAAAAAAAAAAAGCTCTATCGAATCTTGCAGAGGCAGCTGACAGGATTATTTTCCTGCAAATGTTTGCCCTGCCCACCTTCTGCTTCACATTTCTATCTAACATATTAGTGCAAACAGCTGACAAGGGCAGGTTGGTGGTGGGAGAGTGTCATGTGAATGGGATGGATGAGAATCAGGGAGATTTGCCATTCTTTGTAGGCTACTAGGAAGTTTTTTATGTTGCTTTTTTACACCAGGTGCTGTAGAGGTATGCAATGGAGAAGGAGGATCTAAAGCATTCTGGAAAGAAAGTACTAGAGTTGAAGTAACAGATGTACCAATCTGTGTAGGTCAGTAGTTGCTAGTGCTATTATGAATTTGGTTGTGAGAAATTAAACTATGTCAGGATTTGAATACAAGCCTGAGAGAACTGGAACTACTAACTGCAAAGAGGAGATCAGGAGAGTCTGTAAAGTATTTTGTTGATACATCAGGATGGGTGATCACAGCGTCATAGACATAGTTGTTGCTGTAGTATATCTGAAAACTTCAGGAGGTCCACTCTCATGTCTCCATATTAATATTCCTGTGCAATTACCATAATAATCTTATTATATCCTGATATATGTTTAATTAATTTCTGTTAGCATTAAGGAGGGAAAATACTGTTGACCTACACACTGAAACTGAATCTAGCATAAATTGAAAATATTGATATAAATTATTAATGCTGCTTCCGATTTTAGGATTAATAAAACTTAATTTTTACTATGTTGACAACAATTTCTCTTTGGATATTAAGGCTAAACTACACTCAAATGAAATAAAATAATGTTTTAAATACTGGAAATAGAAAAACTATCTCTTTCAAATTTTCATCAAATTTGAGATTTTTAGAAAAAGAGTTTTGAATCTCCCCACTACAGAAGCAAAAATTGATCATCAAGTTTAGACTGAGTCTCCTCAAAGGAGGAGGTCTTTTTGTTTCATTCACTTTTACAAGGAAGCTGGTGTTCTATGCACACTCCAAAAGAACTTTGTTTTGTTTAAGTGCCAGCTTCAAACTTTGTGGAAGACAATCACCATTAATGTTCACTTCAGAACAGTCCTTGCTCCTGGAACTGCAATCAAACTAAATCAGAAATCAGAAAATGCTAGCAAAGAGGTGGTTTTGTAGGCTATATTCATCATATGGCAGCAGAATAAGGAACAAAACTCACAACTAACCCTTATGGTTCTTGCTGAACTTTGCCTTTGAATTTAGGCCCTCCAGGTGTTTGCTTAAATGCAGAAATCTAGAACAGTGTAATGACTATGAACAATGCTTCAGTTACTAAAGTCTGTCTTTTTTTCTTGGAAGCTGAGAAGCTTTGGATAAATGCCTAATAGAACTACTGTTCAATTGCCAGACACATTTCTTCCTGCCTTTTGGAGTTATGTTTATGGCATATGCTCCAAGATAGGATTTCCATTGTAGTTCAGTTTGAAATCACAGTTATCCAAATAATTCATAACATACTTATACAAAGCTTCCCTTTGTCTCAACTCATACCACTGTTTGCATATAATCCCATAAAATCCACACACTAAACTACTTTAAAATACTAATTCACTGTATTAGTCCTCTAAATATGTATTGAGTAATCTCTGCTTAATAATGAGGATTGTACTCTGAGCAATGAAAAAAACATAGAAAAAAACCAGATATTTTCAAAAAAGGAATAGAAAACAAAAAAAAAACCCTTCCTCTTTAGTTACTTTTCTAGTAAAAAATAAAAACATTCCAAAAACCATAACACACATATTTAAATTAAATTACGCTTGTAATACACATTCCACTCACACTGAGATAAGATTCATTACTTTCCTCCAATCTGAGAAAAATTCTATTATTTCTTATTAGCAAGAGATACAGGCCTATAAATTCCATTAATCACTTTTATTTAAGAAAAAATCTCTATTTTGTTTTATTTGGTGTCAATTCTAGTAATTTGTAACAAAATACTGTGAAGACAACTGCATGGAAATTTGTTAGGTTTTATATGAGCATCAGCCAAATTAAGAAGCCTTGTATCTTTTTTTTCTTTTTTTTTTTTAAATAATATTGAGATATATAAAGCATTAATGGTCTAAATATGCTTGATTTTGTTACTAGCATTGGCCACATTTCCTGTTTTTTCTTAAAGATGCAATAACCTGAGATAGCTGTAAAATATTCTTGTCTACTTCTCTTATGTCTTCCTGTCATAGTTCAGCCCCGATCGGGACCAGACTACGCAGTCTCTCTCTCACTCCCCCAATCCTCCGAGAGAATAGGGAGAGATAATATAAGAAAAACAGCTCAAGGGTTGAGATAAGGACAGGGAGAAACTCCTTAAAGTTACTGTTACGGGCAAAACAGACTCGACTTGGGGAAAACTATTCATTTATTTCTAAAACTAGCAGGATAATGAGACAGGGAACAAGATAACCTCCCTCCACCCCTCCCTCTTCCCAAGCTTAACATTATCTCTACTACCTTTCCCCCCGAGCGGCACAGGGGGCAGAGGGAATGGGGATTGCGGTCAGTTCATCACATGTTGTTTAATGCCGCTGCTTCATGGTCAGGGGAAGAACTCCTCACATTCCTCCCCTGCTCTATTGTGGGGTCCCACCCATACACCACAGTCCTTCATGAAACTGTTCCAGCGTGGGTCATCTCTTCCACAGAGTGCAGTCTCTCCAGAACAGCTGTCCCAGCGGGCCCTCCATGGGCCACAGCCTCCTTCAGGCATCCGCCTCCCCCGATGTGGGGTCCTTCACAGGCTCCAAGTGGATCTCTGCCCCCCTGTGGACCTCCATGGGCTGCAGGGGGACAACCTGCTCCACCATGGTCGTCACCACAGGCTGCAGGGGAATCTTGGCCAGGAGCCGCATTACTCCTCCCTCTCCTTCTGAACTGACCATGGCATCTGCAGCCGTTCCTCTCACAAGAAAAGTTCTCCACAACAGGCTGGTAGATGCCTCTCAGAATCTCTTCACATCATCCATCTCAGCCCAGTCAGCTGCCTGGCAAGAGGCCAGAGGGTGAGGCCTGCAAGGCCCATGAGGCCTGCGCCTCCCCCTCTCCGCCTCTGCCCCTGCTTAGCTTCTTCACATCTTCCCTTCCCTTTTTTTTTTTCTCTTTTCCCCTTCTTAAATACGTTATTGCAGAAGCGTTATCATGGGACATTCTGCTACCAATGAGCTCGGCCTTGGCCAGCAGCAGGTCCACCCTAGGCCCAGCCGCGTCCACTGAACAAAGGGGAACAACTTCTAGCAGTTTCCTACAGAAGATACCACGTTAGCCCCTCCCCTCACTAAACAAAACCACAATACTTCCTCAACTTATTTTAGACTGAGGCCATATCACAGTTGTTTTGTTGTTTTTTTTTTTCTGTTGTGAATGCCAACTTTTTTGGCTCTTTAGACCACTTAATTCTTGTATGTAGCATGTTACAATTTTAAATTCCTGGACTGACGTACTACTTGTTGTTAATATTATAAATAGCACAGAACATGCACTTCACTCCTGCACTTGTCATAAAGGCACTTTTCATTAAAGGTAACTTTATTCCTGAAGTTACTGCAGGAAGTACCAATTATGTTTCCTTAGGGGGGAAAAAAAGAAAAAAAGAAATTAGACCTGATCTCCATAAATATAGCTTATTTTATGTTCCAAAGGCATTTAGATCTATTTGTTGAAGTCAGCCAGATTCCAGTTTTGTAGTATGAACAGCAGTGAACCCATAGATTGATTATTGAAAATATACAATATGAGTTTAATTTTCAGATTTCCTGTTTATTCCATCCAGTATCTGTGCTATAATGTTACTGTGGAAAACACTTAAGAATTAATACATTCAGGAAAAGAGAAATAATAAGAGAAATAAGAAATAAATAATAAGATAAATAGAACTTGAGAATAACTTGCATAATTTGTAATTTATTTGCATCAAAATACTTGCAATTATTTTACTAATCAGCCTGTGTTTCCATCAGGCATGAACTCATTCTTCTTGTCAGCTAGAATATTTGCTTCCCAAAATTAATCAATTCCTTTCTTTCTTCAAAAGGGATTGCATAGTCACTCTGCACAACAACTAGACAAACCACACTTATCCTAGCCTGTACTGTGAAGCAGTGGAAAGAGGTGGGAGCATCTCTCCCAGCTGAGTGGATGTAGCTGACTGGCACTGGCTGAGGAACCATGCCCGTGTTCTCTAACTATGAAAGATGCACTTTAATGACTGTCATTTAGCCTGTTTCAAGTTTGGAATGTAGAACTCTCTTCAGGGTTAATTATTGGGTGGTGTGGTTCACTGTGATGGGTTTTATTGCTTTATTTAGGTGATTTCCATGTGTGCTAGCTTTCTTACCTTTCTTACCTTTCTTTTAAGTGCTTAAAATATTAGCACTGAATATCTGTTATCTCTTTTTTTTTTTATCCTGCAGTCCCTGGCTATTAATTGGAGTTCAGTCTCAAGTTTTCACAATAAAACAAGTACTCTAAAAAGCCCCCAACACAAGCAATATTAATAAAGATAATATACATTTCAGTAAGCAGCTGGTAGTGGAAATTTACAACTTATTTTTTCCTGGTGTAAGGTTTTCTCTTCCTTGAAAATTGCTGAGCATTGTTACAAAGAGGTGAGCTCTTACTGTAGAAATTCAGGGTTAATTTTTTCCACTCCTGTCCCCGCTTCCACTTCTATAGACCAATCACTGTAATATATAATCCATGATACATAACCTGTGAGATAATTTTTAATACTCAGTTCTTCTGAAAGTATATTATTTTAGAGGTGCCTGAGTCCTAATCAGTCAGCTTGCCTATTTCCAACATTTGTCTATATTCATAAATAGGATATATTTTATAAGAGGCTATGATTCTTCTTCCATTCACAGATCTTACCTTCCTACTGAGCCAATGATGAATCAAAGAAAACAACTTTATTGGGCATTAACTATCATTTGTTTCTTGGAGGAAGGTCTTCAAAGGTTTTTTTTTTTTCTGGCACTGGATTGATATTCTTGGTTCACAGCCAGAAGACTTGCTTTGGCTCTGTAGCTGACCACTTAATATGTGGAGAAAGTTGTTATCCTCTCCCCCTCTACTCTGCCCTGGTGAGACCCCACCTGGAGTACTGTGTCCAGTTCTGGAGCCCCCAACACAAGAAGAACATGGACCTGTTATAGAGGGTCCAGAGGAGGGCCACAAAGATGATAAGAGGGCTGGAGCACCTTTCCTATAAGGACTGGCTGAGGGACTTGGGGCTATTCAGCCTGGAGAAGAGGAGGCTCTGGGGAGACCTTATAGCAGTCTTCCAGTACCTCAAGGGGGCCTATAAGAAAGAGGGGTGAGACTGTTCAGTAGAGCCTGTTGCAACAGGACTAGGGGTAATGGTTTTAAAATAGAGGGAGGTAGATTTAGATAAAATAAAGTAGTTTTTTACAATGAGGGTGGTGGAACACTGGAACAACAGGTTGCCCAGAGAGGTGGTGGATGCCCCACTCCTGGAAACATTCAAGGCCAGGTTGGCCGGGGCTCTGAACAACCTGATCTGGTTGGAGATGTCCCTGCTCCTTGCAGGGAGATTGTACGCAATGACCTTTAAAGGTTTCTTCCAACCCTAATTATTCTATGATTCTATAATAGAGCTAGTTACATTTAGTTCTTTATAATATTTTTCTATGAAAGACAAAAGGGAAGAGAGCAACCATTATGCTTATGCCATCACAGCCATTTACTGTACATCAGAGTGCAAAGACCTCCAACACTGTAATGCAGGCGGCTTCTCATCCAGCAGAAGGAATACTTTAATCTGTCTGTCCCAGGGGAAGTTTCTACTGGCAAAGATAAGCTGCCAGTTCCTACCTTTGGGTGACAAGAAAAGTCTATCTTGTCTTAATCCTCTATCTCAGAGCGTTATCTGGAGTTCTCATGACGTCTGACACAGTCAGAGGAGAAAAGCAATGAAGTCAGGGACTGAATGGCATTACTCAAGGTTGTAAGAGAAAATGGGAGTTTGGAGAGTGAGTGAATGAGGAAAGTAGTGTCACTCAGTCGTGTTCTCTTTCTGCTGCAGTTGCCTCATCAGTATCGACCCCTCCCTGCAAAGGACATGACACTTTGGTGTTTCATATTGGATCTGATCTGTAGGAACCCAGAATAGATATTTGAAATAAGGTCACATTTTATTATAAAAAAAAAAAGCTAGAGATTAAAATAATGTTTAAAATTATTACATTTACTTTTTCAGTGAAACTTGAACTCAGTTCCACAGGACAAAAGCAGGTGCTTTACTAGCTTTACAGATAGACCTTTGCAAAAAAAAAATAACAATGAAGGTTTAACAGCTGCTCAAAAATCAGCCTCAAACAATTCTTTTAACGGAGAGCACAAGCAAGCACCTGCAAGCACCTGCAAGCACCACTGTCGCTATAGATTATGCACTATATTATATGCTATTAACATATCCTCCTCTCAGGTTGTTCAAACTGATATAGACAACACAATTATTTTAGTTAGGTTTTCTGTGAGTATCCTTCTAGACTTTTCTGTTCTGTACGTTATTTTGCAGACATTGATCACACAGCCTTCAAATATTTTTGTTAGACTTAAATCCCCCTCACTTCCTGTATCCAAGACACACACACACACACACACACACACACACACAAAACCTCAACAACAACAAAAAACAAATCACAAAAAAAGCAGTGTATGTTTCAGAAGATATGAAAACACCCCCAGATCTTTGAATCCCAAGAAGTGAACCTAAATCTCACAAGAATTTAAACTCAACATTTCAACAGTCTTATCTGGTTAACTGTAGCTCATCAATACTACAGCATACTGAAGTTAGCTGCTTCTCAATCTTTCTCCTTCGGGAGGCAAAAAAAGAAATGTAGTCATCCAGTGCTCCTTCACAGAGGAGCAGGAGGATGTGGAAGAAGACCATATGGTCTGAAAGGATTAATGAAAGTGTTATCATTCAACACAGATATCCTCAAGCAAGCTCCAGAGCAATAAATTTTTAAATATAAAAATATAGCACCTGCTGTAGCAAAGCTAACGGTGCAAATCTTTTAAAAACAAGAACTAGCCTGGACTACAATCCATTAATATATTCTGCATCTAGAACTTGTAGTTTAATTCTTCAGAAGTCACAGATTGGACAGCAAATGCATTGATTAAAATAAAATGCTTTTACTTGTGTAAGGGATAGGTCTCACTGTGATTCTGTAATGCTGCCAGTCCTCTGTTTATCTTTGTTCTGGCTGTGTGGCTCTAAATCAAGATAAAAAGCAACTCAACATGAAGGAAAATAAAAAGAAGGTCACTTAATCACCCCGTTAGCTTAAAATGATTATTGATTCCTGAAGGTGATGTCTAATTCTGCCAGAAAATCCATTTCAGTAATGATTACTACCCTCTGCTTTATCTATTATCCTGGAGGTTATTAAAAGTGGGAGTCTCCAGGGAAGTATATAGCTTTAGACCACTAATATCATATTTAATATGTTTTTAACAGAACAGAGTCTCAGATTGTGCCCTTTAACCTACAAGCAAATCAAGAGTAGACAGTTAAGAAAGTGCAGGTCTAATTATTATATATACTTCACTGGGATCTAGTCACACACTGCATGATGGATAAATATCTGGTAGGACATGGGCATATTGAACTTTTCATCACTCTAAATTACCAGGTGCACACAGCTCTAGAAATAACATACTCAAAAATCTTACAGCACCCTTTCAAAACAGTTACTCATCTTGCTGTCGCACTTCCCCAAACAATATTCACATCCTATGACACTGTATCATGTTTTCCTCCTGCTTGCTCTTTTAAAATCACAGTGATGTAAACTAACTACTGTGGGAATAAGGAATCGCCTACATATTGGAACATCTGTACTGCAATATGTATATACAGATGTAAAGTGGTCCATTCCAACTAGATTACATAATTAAACTCACAATGAGGGTAACCAGATAAAATTCAAGAGTGTGCGTTCATAAAATTAGATTAAATCATCTAATCTAGTCATATTTTGTGATCCTGTTTTCTCTCCATATGTGAATCTCCAGCTATAAAAAACCAGGTAAAATGACATAAAAAATAGCATATTAAAAACACAGTTTTTTGGGGGTCCCATAGACCACTTGGTATTAATCTTTGAACCTTTTTGAACCAAAGGACCGGTATTGCCACTTAACAATTTTCATAGACCATAATGTGCCTATCTCATAATTTTTAAAACTGGAAAAATGGTACTATTTCATGGATCAGCTGCAGATCTTTTTCCATGAAATTTTGAAAGACCATTGATGTGAATGTGGAGAGTACAAACTCTATATTTGATAAAGACTACTTTATATTCTAGAAAGACTACTCTGTTCTCATATGTGAGAATCTCTCAGACAAGGGTATTGAAAATAAAATCATTCTGCCTTACTATTTTTTTTTCCCATTTCAAAATCCCAAATAAACTTTTAAAATGTTATTTTAAAGAAAAGTGTTTGAAAAAGTAAATTACAGAACCTGATTTCTGAAATTAATTAATCTAGCAGTATTTACAATATGAAAATAGCTTAATAACAATTATAACAATAAAATTCATTGCTGCCTCCTTATTTATACCATGGTAAGTACCTTCATTATGCAAAAAATAAAATAAATCATTACTTTATGATCTGAAATGACCAAGAGATGCTGTAGATAATTTCAATGATACTGCATTTGATGTGATCTGATGTCCAGAATCAATGAATGGAGTCAAATAGTAGCAACAAGTTGTAGTCCCAACCTACTGCACATATTTTGGGCATTACAAAGCATGAGCACAACTACTTTTCATTCTCTGTTATGCATTCCCTACAGCCTTGTGTGAATAATAATAGTAGCTAACCATTAGATATCTTCTAGTATTTTGTTAAGGCAATTAATATTATTTTTTTTAAATTTTACACAGACAAAACACATGGAAGATTACATGAATCTTTCCTTGTTCTGATCCCACCCCATTTTCCCACAGAGAAGAGAAATCTGAACTAGATTCTTTTATCAAGGCATCCCAACAATAGCAAATAAGTGCAAGTAGATTGTCCTTGTCAGATGTCCTTGTCAGATGAGACATCATCCACCCAAGCAATAAGCCCCAAAAAGTTATGCAAATACTAATTGCATGAATTTTAAATGGCTCTTATACAGAGTTGTGCAATGTCACTACCTCTAGAAACTCAGTGAAAAATAATTTCAACTAATATTTGTCAGAAAAAAAAATACTATTTTTATCTTATTGATATTGATTTGCAGGGTAATTGTTTTTTTTGTCCAGCTACTCCTGATATTATTAAAGCTTTCAGACTTTTGTTAGCTGACGCAAACTCAGAGAAGTTGCTGGAAAGATTATAATTGATTTTAAAGAACTTTTTTTTTGTTAGCCCAACAATTTATTAGACCCTAGCAGAGGCAAAGACCACCTAATGATTACATTTGGAGATGCAGTATTCAAATTATTGGCCAGAGAGAGTACATACTAATAATTATTATGTCACAGAAATTTGCTTTAAAATTTTCACTTCTGTTGTTTTCCACATTGGACATGGTTATTAGATGTGATCTATACTTTACAAATAGAGTGTGTGAAATACTGGCACTGTTGAAGTCAATGGATGTTCTGTCATTACCTTTAGCGGGGAAAAAAAAAAATCACACTACATTGTAAAATTAAAAAGGCATGTATCCTCTTAAGCACACTATGACTCACCATTTGATGGTTAAGTATTGCATTCTTGAATTGTTATTCACTTTGAAGGATCTGTGGCCTAATAAATTGTTTATTTCAACTCTGCCTGTGGATGCTTTGATCTTTTTATGAAATTCTTTCTATAATAATGTAAATAATTCGAGTGTGCTTATGTAGTTTCAGCAATTCATTATAATGCACACAGATATGTGAGCTACGCCATTTTAAGACTAGTACTTTATTTATTTGCTATATTGAATGATAGCTGGTTCATTTATTTATTTTGAGCCTTTATAAGTAGACTTGTATTGCTCACCATTAGGATATTTAGCAGAAAACCCGCTGTTGCTTATCACAGGGACCTCTAGAAGAAATAAATCCACAAAACCAATCCTAGATTAACGACCTCAATGTGTCACTATCAGAGAAGTCAGCCAAACCACAATGCATTCTTTAATGGAAGAAATATCAGTTATTTTCTCTTCAAAATACAGACATAAATATAGTCACAACAATAAGGGAAAAAAAGTAATAATTCATTGACCAAAGGTCGGGTTATATCCTCAGCTGGTGTGAATTTGCCCACTCTGTTGATGTTGATTGGATTTATGCTCCCTGAAGACCAGATGTCCATGTTTCGCTGTATGTAGTCCTTTCAGAATGATAGTAGGTTTTTGCTTTGGTATTTTTGTTTGGTTTTGGGTATTGTTGTATTTTTTTTCTGGTCAGTCTTTTGCTGTATTTAAACTTTGACATGGTTTAAACAGTTAATTATCAGATTGCAGACTCAGGTTCAATCAATCAAATATTTTGAGTCTGCATCACTTTTAGCTAAGAAATTCTTCTGTGTTTGGCATATTAGATTATTTATTTATTATATTTTCATTAGTTGTGAGAGTAAATAAACAACATTTTAACCATCATTGATGGTTTTAACTATTTCACACTGACAGTGTCTCCCTCCTCCCACCTCTGCAGACACCTTCACTGTTTCTGTCCCGTATCAGAAACAAATTTATTCCAGTTATATATTTAAAATAACTCTTTTCCATAAAGCCTTACATAATACATATTGTGGTCAAGGGTTTTCAATGGGTTTGTTTTTTGTTTTTTTTTTCTGATGATGAAGACTGGATTAAAACACACGAGCAAAAAACCTACTGTATCTTCTTTAACACAGTCCAACAATGAGATTACTTTTTTGACCACTTCATGCTGAACATTTTGTCACTCAGCAGTTCTTGGGTTTAGTTAAATACTTATCATTAGTGATCTTCACTCATGTAAATCTCATTTATCAGAATCTATTAAAATGTTGTACATTGTTGCCCTTTTCTATAGATCTATGGAAGGAAAACAATGAGTTATTCCACAAGATATGCTGCATTTGTTACTTATTAAATTTAACACATTATTGTAATTTTTAAACAGTGCAATAGCTGTATTTTGTGTCAGAGATACTGAGACTTCTGCTGATTTATAAAGGAAAAGGACTTCATTTTCATGTGGAAATCTTACCAAAATTGTGAAAATAGAGTTGGTGTCTAACAAATGTCACCTGAAGAAAATACAGAAGATGTACAAATTTGAGTGCAGAATTAGCACCAACAGTTTGATAAATTGACAACCAATATTATCATACTGTTATTAGCTTCATTTTATTTAAGCCTTTAGTTTCTTGTCTAACACAAAAGAACTATGGGAGTATCAGTGGAGTGATTATTATGGCTTTCTTCTCCATCATTTTCCCCTAAAGTTCTCTAGTCTTTAATCTTCCAGCCCATTTTAATTCTTGCTATGTTATCATGGTAGAAGAAGATAGATAGTAGGAGTTACTAATATTTCGCTTCTTATACCCAGTTTACCTCTAAGTCCATCCATTATCAGTGGCAAATATAGAACTAATTTGTTTTTACATAGCTCCTGACTATTAACAAGTGACCCAGAAAATGTTCGTTGACTAGCGTTTGGAGGAGTAGATGTGTCAAAACCAGCTGCGTTTTCTTCTTTTCACTTCCAAAAGTCACAGTGAAGACCTGAAAAACTCATATGATGTGAAACCTAGTGGCTGTTGAGCTGTGACAAGAGCTAGCATAGGCAGCCCAAACATCTCTGTCAGGCCAGCAAGGTATCAGAAAAGTTTCCGTTAAGCAGTTTATAAGCATACATGTCTTTTTTCTTCCTTTCCATCTCTCCTCTTGCGCCAAGCTTTTGATAGCCAGCAATTCTGTTTGCTGGCAGAAACTGTGGCTTTTCTCAGAGTACAATTCACTATGTTTATAACTGTCATCATTTCAATCTCTGTACTTTTTCCATATCATAATCTTTCTCTTTTCCAGGTCCTTGTCACTATGGAAAAGCACTGGTGTTTATAACCTCTCTGGCTATATTGACTGTCTTTGTCATCAGAGGTTTTCATAGCATCCTTAATGACCTGTTAGGAAGAATCTTGTAAACATTCTGTCATAGTAAGTGTTAGGCTGAAAATCTTCTGTTATCTTAACTTGCATGCTCAAGTATTGGCATATTAAGTGCTTGGCCATTGACTGATGTGATGGGCTCAATTTAGTGAACTCTTCAGATATTTTTTTCTGAGTGGTATTTCTTCTTGACAGAAAAAGGCCATATTAATCAAAGAATGGTATTATTGTTAGACTATGAATTGCTGGAAATATGTGCTACATATTTATAATTAAAATGCTTCTCCAAAACCTGCAATATTCATCTACAATAAAAAGCAAAAATAATTTGAAATATTTTTGTGAAGTTTTGAGCAATATCCTAGATCAGATATACAAGAAATTCCAAGTATTATTTTCTTAGATATATTGCCCTTATTTTTACGGTGTGAGAATGTAGGGAAGGCCCAGTTCTGCTCTATTATTACAACAATAAGAAGAGTCTGAAGCATCTAGAAAGTTTAGCAGAAAATTATTTTATCTACCACTCTGGGCTGACCGGTAGGTTTTGTATAACCAGTTGTGCTAGTTTTGCAGTAGCTAAACTTACCAGCTCATTTGGAATAGTATTGTGGCAAAACTGGCTTTCCATACTAACACTTCATAGTTGAGAACTAGGTATCGCTCAAGTCAAAAAATGCACCAAAAAATTTAGATAATATATTTATAATTTCTATTTCAATTTCTGTATCAGTTTCCATTAATAATTTCTCTTTTAGGAATCTACAAGAAAATTCAAATTGAAAAAAAATTCTGGAAAATCATTGGTCTTTAGCTAGAGTGTCTGCAAGGTGCCACAATCTAGATATTTATATCTGTCTCAGATAGTATCCAATGTATATAAATACACATACCTGTCTATATATTAGTATGCCATAAATATATGGTGAGGCTCATATATTATGAAATAATGATGATGATACAAAGGAAATACTTTCATTTAACAATATGTTTGACTTATGTATCATGTTATGAAAATACAGACTTTTATTAAGGAAGTAGTTTAAAGTTAACCTTGTGTCCCAAGGAAGCACTAGGCTGTCGATCTGTAGTGGCTTAAGTAGACATAAAGTTGTTTTGAAGAGTCAGAAAGCGTCAGCTATTGTTTTGCAGAAAATTGGGAAGCATACCAAAGAAATTAAGTAATCCTCTCCACGATATGGATTTATATCTCCCATGGGTTTACAAGGCAGAAACACAAGCATGGGTTCTGGCAAATATTCCACTTTCCCTTAGAATGAGGCAAAAGACTCGCTGCTAACTGATCACCAATTCACTTCTGCCAGGAGTGTGCACTGGCCATATGCACTGGGACAAATGGAAAAGTCCTCTGATAAAAGATGACTGAAATTTATTTGAATGAAATTGTAAATGCATGATTACTAGTGACACTGGAAAACTCAGTCATCTGGAAATTAATATCACTACTTTATCCAACTCTTTCCCCCATGCTTAGATATAGCAAGGCATATTGTTCCATTTTGCGGGCATCAAACAATGCTTAAGAATAATAGCATCATAGTAATTCTGTTCAAGTCAAACAAGGTAGGTACTGAAATACTTGAGTACCACAAAAAGCAGGAAAAGATAGTGAAAGCTGGAGTTCATCCTGGAGAATGTTAAATAGTAGGAGCCAAAAAATTATTAGATTTATTCCAGGAATCACTTCACGCTTATCAACAAGAATGCAGAAATCCTATCAGAGTGGTCAGATGAATGAACTACTAATGGGACAAAGCAATCTGGGATAATTAAATTTTTCAGATAATGCACAAAGTGTAGCTGAATGGATAGTACTGTAGTAGTATGCCTTTATCTCTGTCAGTTCTATATTCTTACACATAAAAAAAAAAACAACCCACAAAAAAAACACCAAAAAAACCCCACTTTTGAAGATGATCAGAGTCGAGAAATTTCCTCAGCCATCTTCTTTCCAATCTTTGATCTTACTGGAACCAATCAAGGTTTTTGTTTCCTTCATGAAGTTATCTGAAAACTACTTTTTTTTTTTTTTGCCAACGCATTTTCTTTTAAATACTTTTTAAATCAAATCCTGTAATATAAGAGTTTAGATCTTGATTGCTAAAATGAAATATTTATCAGGAATTTCAAGAATATATTCAAGGTGTGAAAAAAACCTTCCATACTTGCAAAGTTTATGTTTACAGAGCAGTATAAATGCTGTTCATTTGAGGGGAAAAAAAAAAAAAAACAACTGACAAGAGAAGGATAAGTTTTAGACCTGTTACTTTGATTTTCAGACATTAGTATTCAGTTATAACGTAGGCAGAAATATAATCTAGATAGACCAAATGCCTGAGAATTGATCATTTGCAAGTGGTTAATTTTTTGGCTGTTGGTGATATAATCAACCCTCTGGCTGGAAGACAAGGTCAAATATGCATCAGCATCAGTAGGAGGATCAGCTGATAGCAGAACTAGTAATGATATTTTTGAATTTCAGATATAAAAATAGATAGATGTTTTTAAATAAAAATGGTATAAACATGATTCAAACAAAAATAGAGCAGTTTTGTGCCGACCCAGTCTGGGAAAGCTCTGGAATTAAAACATTCTTAGAAGTAAAAGTTCAGTAACATACCCAAGCTGGTGAAAAGATTGGGACAAGAGTGCCTTTAGGGGAAGCAGGATAAGTTTTTTTTTTGTCCAGATTAATAAACTAAACTACTCCAAAATCTGTGGAAGTTGTTGCATTGTTTAGCTGTAGATGAGTAGTTTAGATGACTAGTATAAATAAACTTTCTAATTTCATAATACCTGAGGTATGAAACTGAACTAAAGTCTAATTATCTTCTTTTGTTTTTAAAATCACAGAATCATTGAATAATTTAGGTTGAAAGAACTCTCGGGAGACCACATGGTGCAGGCCCTTGGTCAAAGCAGGGCCTCATTACTTGAGGTTGCTCATGACTGTGCCTGATGGAGTACTGAATAGCTCCGAGGCAGATGTCTCCACAGCCTCTCTGGACACCTACTGTGGTGCTTGACTACCCTTTTTGTTGCAACTTCCAATCACTGCCTTTTGTCTTACCTCTATATATCTTCAAGAGGACTCTAGCTCTGTCTTCTCTATACCCACCTGACAGGTAGTTGAAGAAAACAAGTAGGTCGCCCTTCTTTTTTTTTTTTTCTTCTCGAACAAATCCAATTCTCTTGGTCTCTTTCTTGTACATCATGTACTGCAGCCACTCACCATCTTGGTGGCCCTTCACTGGCCTTTCCCCAGTATGTTCAGATTTTTAGTGTACCAGAGAGCTGCAAGCTGGTAATACTACTTAAGAACTTGTCTTGCAAGCACTGAATTGAAAGGAATAATAATTTCCCTCAGCCTGCTAGCTACAGTCCTCCTGATATAGCCTAGTATGCAGTTAGTCGTCTTTGCTACAAGGGCACAACAGTGACTTACACTCAGTCTGCTATGCACGAGGGCCCATAAACTCTTTTCTACAAAACTCCTTTCTACCCCAATAGCACCTAGCCAGTACTTTTGAAAGGCATTATTCCATCCCATGTACAAGACTTTTTATTTGCCTTTTTGAACTTTGTGAGGTTTATGTTGGTCCATTTTTTCAGCCTGCTAAAGTTCCCCTAAATAACGTGTAGGCAAGCCCTGCTGTATGAGCCACTTGCCTTTACTTGGTATTATCCACAAACTTGTTGAAGGTGCATTTCACTCCAACATCAGGTTAGAAATAAAGATGTTGAACAGTGTTGACCCTGATTTCTGTGCCTGATGGATACTCTTAGCTCCCAGTTGGACTTTGTACTTCAATCCCAACCCTTTGAGCCCAGTGTTCCAGACAATTTTCCACCGAACTTGTAGTGACCAGTGGAAATCCTATCTCACCAATTTGACTGTAAGAATATTATGGGAGACCTGTGTTGAAGGTCCTGCTGAAGTTAAAATAAAAAATATTCACTGCTTTTCCTATGTCCGAGAAGCCAGTTATCTCATCCTAGAAAGCAAGCATAATTTGCTTTTGCTAAATCCATGCTGGCTGTTCCCAGTGACCTTGTTGTTCTTGTACCTGCGCATGGCTTCAATGAATATTTACTCTGTAATCTTCCTCAGGAGTAAGGTTCCTCTCACAAGACTGAAGTTCCCCAGAAATTTCTTTCTTATCTTCTTGAAGATTGGTGTGAGAACTGCCCTCTTCCAGTCATGAGGAACCTTTGCCAATTGGCATGAACTTTTGAAGATTATAGACAGTGGCCTCACACTGATACCAGTCAGCACCCTTTGCACTCCTAAAGAAGTTCCACCTGGACTTGTGAATAAACAATTTTCTGAAGTTATCTCCAGTTTCTGAAGTATATGCTCTAGGTAACTATCTATGTTATTCTGGGAGAAATTAACAATTGTTTCTTACAATGTGAGAAATATTCTGTAGTTCTCCAAATATCTTATTCAAACTACTATGCACAACTAATTGAATGACATAGAAATAAAAGTAAATATCGCAGTGTAATAATATATCTTTAAATTCAGAGGCTGGCCATAATGCAAGTCAAGAACTATGACTGTCAATCATAATATAGACAGATGCATAAAGCTTAATTTCTTATATAATGGCTATGATGTCATTTGTTCTGAACTTCACAGTCTCCTTTTTCTCCTGGCCAGACCCCTAATGAGAAGAGATCAAGCCATCAAGGGAGACACAGAGAACATATAATGGATATACAGAACAAGTTTATGCACACATTTTGGGAAAAAGCACTTTATGGAATGTCTGTCATGATCTTTCTATTTAGGAATATCCAGCATTATGCTCCTCTTTTTTTTTTTTTTTTTCAGTGAACCTAACGCTTCTGGTTAGTCTGCAGATGAATCTGCCCTTCTCAATTATGTCTACTTACTGTGCAAGAATATAATAGCTTTGCATTAATTAAAAAACCCAAAATCAAAATCAAAATCTAGCAGATAAACCAATGAAGCTCAATTCCATCTATCTTTTGCTTTCCCAACATTTCTTAGAAAAGTATCTACCTATGAATCTATGTCTCCATTTAAATATGGAGCTATAAGGTTTCTTCTCCAAATATGTTCTCTGTCATCTTCCTGAAAACAATCATATTTAAACCCTTCTTTGTATAAAAAGTGTATATAAAAACAATTAAATATAACTGTGCATGGCTTGTAAACAAATGAAAATTAATCCCTCCTCCTAAAATCAAAACACGTTACTCAGAGCAGTTGTATTCTGACGTATGGATATAAGTATAGTTCATCAAAATACATACATAAATACAAAAGAAATATAAATATATCAATTTAACCAGATAATTATTTGTAAGCAGTGTTTGTAAGATTAATTATTCACTATAAATTATTTACTGGTCAGTAGTACCTGAATATGTCCAAACTCTTTAGCGACTTGCTCAGAAACGCAATGTACTTCTTTCTTCTCCTTAAGTATTTTTTTAAGAAAGCATGGGGAGCGTGTGATGGTGAGTACAGGCCAGAGTACACAAAAATGAAAATAGGTAAACTTCTCAGCAAGAGACATGGAGCTTGTAGTTGTATGAACACAGTATCAGTCAGGTCTATAACTATTTTCTGTGATTGGAAACTAATTTTCACTGATGATTTGTGTAAATAGAAGCTGAAAATAAAGTGACTGCTTGTATTTATATACAGTGACTTTAAAATGTCATGTTCACTCAAAAATAGATTTCTGACTAATAATGCAGCAGTAGCATTAAGTCTCTTTCAACTCCTCTTGAAAGCATTGTTCTGATTTCAGTGGCCACACACTGCTAAATGACTGACTTCACCAGCAATGGAAGGTACTCTTAATTCATTCTGTATATTAAAGTAACAACAAATTAATTTTTGTACTCCTACTGAGAAAAATGTATACTTTCTGGTGTGTGTACTCTACATAGGAAAATAAAAACTCTTATAATTTTCTATTCCTTTATGTAAAAATTATTTTTATAGTTCCACTTAAATAATTTATTTCAAAGGAGATTTTTTATGACTGACCATTAGCATATTCTTTTTAGCACGTGTACACAACTGCATTCATTTCCTTGTCTTCTTACAAGAAGAATGAAATAAGAACTCAGATTTGCAGAATTCATACTTCCATTCATGGGAATAGATTCTTAGCTTTACAAATTAATTTCCAAGACTAACATTTTCAGCTGGGACCCAAAAAGCAGATTGATTTCCAGTGACTTAACCCTACAGAACAGAAGTATCCCTCACATCACCATTAGGATTTAATTTTTCTGCTTCCATCTCATCTAGGCTTTGTATTACTTACAGCACAAGGCCTTTAGGGCTATACACTTTCTTCTAGAATGCTTCTTTTGGCAGTTTTGATAATCTGTACCCAAGATCAACCTACTTGGAAATACTTGCAAGTTTAAAAATAATCAATGCAGAAAACAGTGAAATATAAGCAGCCATAGAAAATAAAAATTATTTTTGCAAGCTGCAGTTACATTCAAGGTATTTTTATATAGCTAAATATAAGCTTACAACAGCAGCATATACAGACCTGCATATAGCATCCAATCTTCGAGCAACCAAGTCAACATTAGCCGTTATTCAAATGCAATGTTGAAAATGGTTTCTGCAATCCTCAGAGGCACAAGAGTGAGAAGTCAAGTCCACCTTTGCGTAGCACTGACACTGATACTGAAGTGCCAAATGTAGTTCTGTTGTCTAAACTTGGAAACTGGAGCAAGGAAAGAAAGAACTGCAGAAATAGCTCAAGTGCTAGAAAAAAGTCCTTTATAGAGATCTCAATATATTTGGCCTTTGTGAAGAGAGCTGAATTAGGGTGTGTAAGTGCTTTCATTGTGGGTGTGGAAACTAGATGCAAGAGCACTCTTTTAAGTTAATGCAGAAAGGCACGATAAGAACCAATTACTAGGAAGCTGATGAAAAAGAGAAATAATAGAAATGTAATATAGAATTTTATTTCTATATTTTAAAATAGTTATTTATTATTTGTATATCAGTGGTGTCTAGGAAACCTAGTCATGGAACAGAACAAAAAGATTTTGTTTTTGTTTTTGTTTTTTTTTTTTTGCCCTAAAGAACTCTCAGTTACAGCATTAAGTACACAATAACAGCTGAATGTAGGCAATTTTGTAAAGTATAATGACTGGTAACTTAAAAAAGGCCATCTTAGATTGTGCAAGATAAAAACCTCATAGATATTTGATTTAAAATGATGTGAATTCACTTCATGATTGTGCAATACCTAGAGTTTAGTTAGCGTACTGCAAAAAAAGAAGTGTAAATGATGATATGAGGGGAAAGGAGGTCAGAGTTCTTTGGGATTGCCTCAAAAGAATAAAATAAACTCCAATAATACCTCCCAGTATGTTATTTACAGACTAGCAGTTGCATTTACTTTTGCTTTGCTTTTTGCTTTAAAAACCAACTAAACCAGCAGTTACATTTACTTTTTGCTTTAAAAACAAACTAGTATCAGTGATCAACAGGCCATCCATCTTATCACAGAATCATAGAATAGTTTGGGTTCGAAGGGACCTTCAAAGGTCATCTAGTCCAACCCCTCTGCAAGGAGCAGGGACATCTCCAACTAGATCAGGTTGCTCAGAGCCCCATCCAAGCTGGCCTTGAATGTTTCCAGGGATGGGGCATCCACCACCTCTCTGGGCAACCTGTTGTTCCAGTGTTTGACCACCCTCATTGTAAAAAATTTCTTCCTTATGTCTAGTCTAAATCTACCTCCTTCTATTTTAAAACCATTACCCCTTGTCCTATCACAACAGGTTCTGTTAAAGAGTTTCTCCTCATCTTTCTTACAAGCCCCCTTTAAGTACTGGAAGGACACGATAAGGTCTCCCTGGAGTCTTCTGTTCTCCAGACTGAACAACCCCAATGCTTTCAGCCTGTCCCTATAGGAGAGGTGCTCCAGCCCTCTGATCATCTTCATGGCACTTCTCTGGACTCATTCCAACAGGTTCATGTCCTTCTTATGTTGGGGGCTCCAGAGCTGGACTCGGTATTCCAAGTAGAGTCTTGCAAGAGCAGAATAGAGGGGGAGAATCACCTCCCTCAACCTGCTGGCCATGCTTCTTTTGATGCAGTCAAGTGTATGGTTTCTCTTCTGGGCTGTGACCATATATTGCTGGCTCATATCCAGCTTTTCATCCACCAGTACCCCCAACTCCTTCTCCTCAGGATTGCTCTCAATCCCTTCATCCCCCAGCATGTGTTCATGCTGGCAGTTGCCCCTATACAAGTGCAGAACCTTGCACTTGGCCTTGTTGAAACACGTTTCACATAGGCTCACTTCTCAAGCTCCTCCAGTTCCTTCTGAATGGCATCGCATTCCAAATCAGTTTGGTGTCATCTGCAAACTTTTTGAGGTTGCACTTGATCCCACTGTCTCTGTCATTGATGAAGATATTAAACAGTACTTGTCCCAGTATGGACCCCTGAGGGACCCCACTTGTCACCAGTCTCCATCAGGACATTGTGCCATTGACCACTACACTCTGGATGTGATCATCCAACCAATTCCTCATCCACCCATTGAATTCTTGTCCAATTTACAGAGAAGGATGTTGTGGGGGACAGTGTCAAAGGCTTTACAGAAGTCCAGATAGATGGCATCCATAGCTCTTCCCTTGTTCACAGATGTAGTCTCTCCATCACAAAAGGCTGCTAGGTTTGTCAGGCAGGACTTGCCTTTGGTGAAGCCATGCTGGCTGTCTCGAACCACCTCTCTATCCTCCATGTGACTTACCACAGCTTCTAGAAGGATCTGTTCCATGATCTTCCCAGGCACAGAAGTGAGGCTGACAGGTTGGTAGTTCCCAGGGTCCTCCTTTCTACCCTTTTTAAAAATGATTGCAATGTTTTCCTTTTTCCAGTCAGCAGGGACTTCACCTGACTTCTATGACTTTTCAAGTGTCACAGAGAGTGTCTTGGGAACTACATCAGCCAATTCCCTCAGGATCTTCTTCCTCTCTTACTTTTCTCCCAAATCCTAACTTGAAGTTGCAGGTCTCCCTTATTGGTTGAGGTAGGCAGTTTGTAGGTATCCCATAGCACGTGAGGTGTTAAGAGAATGCACATTTTGCTAAATTCAGTCATCTTCATATCTGACCTCTGATTATAAGTGTATGTTAAAAGTATAAATGAGCAGGGGAAATTAGTTTTCTAGCGTTGCAAAATTTCTTTCTTTCTTTACAAGCCTGCATTGCTCAGATGGTTTCCATAAGTTATATTTTTACTGAAGAAAATTGCTAAGTCTGCAGAGTTCAAAATAGAAATGATTCTTGCAAACTCACACACAAGCACATATATATTTATAAATGTATATTTAAAAACATCGGGAGCAATTTAGTCATGACAGATGAGAAGAAAATTTTAAGCAGTCAAAAATATGTTATTATCAGGAAGTTTTATGAGAACATTTTGGAGAAGTGTAGCCAGCATTGAGTCAAGAACTAAAACATGAAAATACATGTTCTAAATGGTGAGAGGATCACACCACTGTAATAGCAGTCTGAATAGCTACAGAAGTGAAGTAGATTTAAACTTACTGCTATATAAAATGTTCTCCACAACCAGCATAACCAATCTGTAAACACCAAACACAGATGAAAAATGCATTTCAGTAGGTAGATTATAGGTACTGTATAAAAAGACCAGTCCTACCAAAAATTTAACGATCTAATGTTTCAGTAACATCTATAAATTGAAAATGAGTATGTGATGTGTTAGGGTATGAGGAGAAAGACTGTGTGAGACCATCAGGTTTGGTTGATTCATATTAGTGATTCAAACGGCCTTCATAGTCACACTTAGTTTCTGGACTAACCAAGGATAATGGTGACAAATTCATTTACCTTCATTTTATTATAAAATGCTTCTGTGTTGGTCAGTGCTCTAGGTGACTCTACAGTACTATTTTCATTGTGACAATTATGCTGATACCTCAGACTTTCTGTCTGAAGTGTTACTGATGTAGTTTAATTAAGTGCCCTTTTATGGATACAGTTCTGATGGATCCAAGTTGAAAGAAATAAGTTATAATAATTTAAAAGTCAATCATATCATAATATGAGCATCTGTTTTTAAAGATTTGATCAAATATCCACTAATTTTCAATATCTTATTGTAAGATTTGGTCAGTCTGAACTAGACATATTATATGTTTCCTTTTGTTATGCTTTAACAGAGATATTCTTGTATTTCTGAATTCCCATCACTGAAGATCTTTTTTTAAGTAAAGCAATTTAACTTTATGTGACAGAAATTAAAAATACTTCTCAAATAGACTATAATGAAACATCAGGTCAGATATGAAATATGAACTCAGCTGAGAGCTCCATCTGATTGGTGTTATAAAATACCTGACTGACATTTTTAGAGATATTAGTCTCTTATGCCTCTGTATTTCCATAAGAACTACTCAGTACTGTTTTCATTATGATACTCTCCACTTTAAAATTAGCTTAATCATAAGTGTTTAGACTACAGAAACATTTCTGTAGAGTAAACTTGAACTCAGCTTCAGTCCTGGATAGTGGGAGATGGCCTGCAAATGTGAAATTAAATGGTTAAACTTATTTCTGTTTGATTTTTTTTTCTCCCACTTCTGCATTAAGCTGAGGCAAAAAATTATCGAATGATAAGAGATACTAATCTATTTTCAAGCTTTTCCAGGGCAAAAATGGGAGTCCAACACAATGTTCATTATAATAAAATTTTGATCTAGTGAAAAATACAGATCTCAGTCAAGATTTTTCTTATACTAGATTTATTGTTCATCACGATTAAGCATTACAATCAGACTGAACACTTCTTCACCAGTGATTGCTGTAAAAATAAAATTACACCCTTACACTTGTTCTTCAATTTACCTTCAAAGAACTTCGTAGACCTCCCTGGGCCCACAATAAGAGTTCAGGCTGAATTGTTTCTCTGTACTCACCCCTGAAAGAAGCTTGAAGTCTCCCAAGATTCACCATTCTTTAACACAAAGTTGGATCAAAAGGGAACTTATTGAGTAAGACTGAAGTTCTGGTAACCTTTTGCTGGTGTCAGTGCCTGGTGGTTTTACTGTAATGACATAAACCAGGCCTACTGGAAGCAATTTAGTTCTTAGCAAAAGCCAGCTGAGAATTAACTGTCCCTTGGAGTCCCAAAGGGAGCCTCTTCCCTGCCCAGGGTGATGTTGCTAACAGCTTTAATGGCATTCTGGCTACATCAACCACAAATGTAATCTGTACACATCAAGTATTGGCTAGGGCAGATGTTCTCTTCCCACTTGTGAATACTAGAGTATGCCAGCATGAGGTGAAGGAAATGCATTATTTCCATCTCTCAAGTGCTAATTGGTCAGACAAAAAAAAAAAAATCTTATTCTTGAAAATAATGTCAGGAATCATGATATTGACACTGAAAATTGTCATCCATCAGCCCCTAAATCATCACGACTGAATAGGCATGCACTGTACAAGGGAATAGTATCAGTGTCAGAAGGATGAAAGAAAAGTGAAAAGTAAATTCACTGGTTAAAATAAAAAAAGAAAAAGAGCATACATTAATTTAGAAGTGCTGCCGTCATCTCATTTGTGATTCAGAGATGACTCCTGAAATTAGAATACTTCATACTGGGACAACTCAATTTAGGAGGTCTTCTCTAGTGAAGAGGACTGAGTCCTTCAAGTATCATCTTGTTACTAAGAAAAAACTTTTCCTCAGGTAACACCATACAAATATTACATGTACATCCCTTTCTCCTGCACCCAGTAACTCCATACTTAATGGCATGTAGAACTAGGAGCAATGGAGCTTTTTAGGGTGCATTTGCACTTGCAAAAAGGTATGACAAAATAATGATGGTTGGTTTTGTTTTTTCTGTTATTTTTAAAAAAGTTTGTGGCTTGCTTCCTTTTACATACATTTGTATTTTCAATACTAAGATTAACATGGATTAATGAACAAATTGTTTCACACAATGGAAATAAAACTTCTTTAAAGAACACTATAAAATTTTTAATTTAACACTTTCATAATCAAACTAATTGGGAGAAATTAACAAAAATGTTTTGAATCAACACAAACCTGCATGTCTTGTCTGTATCCAATAATTTCTTCATATTTTCTCATGTGTATTTGAATTAATTGATTTTTTTTTTCTCCAGATGCTGTAATCATTCATTAACGTCAGAGGTTTTGAGCTTTGTCTCATTATTTTTGTAGGAAAAATGTGAATTATCTCTCTCCAAAAGATAGTAAATCTGTAAATAGTGTTTTCATTGTTACTTACCCTGTGGATATGTAATAGGGACTTTCAAGCATTGCTAAACACTTATGCTTAATTAAATGTAGGGGAAAAATGTTTCTGAGGCAAAATAGGCACTCACTGATAACATTAGGTAATTACATATACAATTAAACAAAGAGCTGTAAAATAAACTTCTTGAACCTGCAGGCCAGAAAAAAAATTAAGATCTGAAGATGGCAATTTAGCTAATAATTCAAATAGCAAGGTTGGATAAGGGAGGAATTAGTAATGGTTGCCCACCTCCCATTCCTATGCTATTATCACAGCTGGGTGTTCCAGTCGGTGAATGATGTGACATCTACATAAAAGCAGTCTTGTAGTCTTTTACCACTGGGTACTAAAGGAAAGAGCACAGGGAAGGTACATCTCATCTGGTCCCTGACTCCCTGCAGGTAATTTGCTTTTGCCCTCTGTCAGAGTTCAATCTTTTAATAATACGAGCAAACACTGGGTGAACACCTCAAGTAGTGCAAAGATGGGAAGAATTACTTTAAATTTAAAAGCCACTCTGACACTAATGGCCAATTCAACAGTGCAGGAGACGCCCTTCCTCCTTCTAATCATGCCTGAGCCGCTTGGCTTCATTGTTTTATTCAAGTGCTTAGAGATTTCCATCCTCTGTTATTTGATTGTGTTTGTGTGCAATGTCTTTCCCAGGAAACATAGTTAGCTTTTGAACAACAAGAAAATCCTTTCAGGAGTTCGTGGGGTGGGATCTTGGCTCTGTTGAAATCAATAACAAAACACTGTCGGCTTCAGTGTACCCGGGAGTCCCTACACCTTAGTTTTGTGGGCATATGTGTTTGTGTATGTTCAAACCACAGAGCTAAAAGAACTCCTACTTTTCAGTTTAAAAAATTGCAGGATTTCCCACAGAAATAAAAACTTGGGAATTCAGCCTAGAGCAGAGGGGTGATGGGAAACTAACTCTAAGTGTTTAAATGAAAGGGATCTGCTAACAGCTGACACCCATTAAAGCATCATTTCTGACACACCCAAGCTCATGATTCATTCTTTCCTTTTTCCCTTGCTCTTTTAGACTATGCTCTGCAACACAAACTACCCTACTTCAGTTTCTAAGTACTAGCTGTTGCCTCTTATGCCACATCATAGTATTTTTTGACAATGACTCTTCAGCTGTTTTATTTCTAAGGTGGTTGTTCAGCGGGGCGCAGTATAATTTTCAAACTGTTTTCAGAGATTCTGTTTATAACTATATGTGTATCTACCTAGTTACAACGTCTACATGTACAATTCAAACAGTGCTAGAAATTTTCTGTGCTGGTGGGTTAAAACCGAGACCGATGTGCCTGTTTAACTATGTCCCACTGTTATAGTTATGTACTGAATCTGGCCCTTGAAGATGAAGAAAACTAGTTTATTGATCATATGTGTAATATATTAAAACAAACAAAAAAACCCCCACAAAACAAGAAAACAAAGCACAGAAAACTGAAAAAAAAAAGAAAGAGTGAAATCTAGATGTAAAAGTAGTGTATGGTACTTATTTTCAAAATTAGTGCCACCTTGTCTGTTTTTTTTTTTTTTTTCTTAAGAGGAATGACTTAATCCTTTTTTTTTTCTCTCAAAACAAAACAAAACAAAAAAAGAAAATGAAAGATAACTATAGGTATTGTAATTGTTTCTTGGCAATGTTTCCAAATCTTCCTAGAATTCTGTACCTGCCTTGCGTGTCAGTTCATCCTGAATTCACATGTTTTGGGATCATAAATATGAAAAATCTCTCTTGTTTCTTCTGAAATAATTGAACAAGCACAACAAATAAATTAATCTTTTTCAAACAGCAGAATTCTTCAGTCTCTGGGTGGAGCAGGCTAAGCTGGTACTTTTTTTTTTCTCTCTCTCTTCTGCAGTAGCTAGTAGCTGTCTGGAGAAATGTAATAACAGGCACCTTGGGTATTAAAAAACACTTTATAAAACTGCTGTCCAGTGAACCCTTCCCTGTATGAGTAAGGCTTAAGCAAAAGGAGTGTTTCCTTTCTGGGGGTGGTTGGGGGAAGACTCTCCGCTAGGTGGCGCTGCTGAAATGTGAGAGAATTCACAATTTGGCAGTTTTGGTATACAGACTTTTTTAAAAAGTATTCTTTACTAAGCGAACATTTCCCTCACACACCCCCTGAAAGGTATGTTTTGATACATACACGTCACAGATAAAAAGATACATATATCTGTATGGAGGTTACCTTGAGATGTGCAGCTACATATTGGGAAAAACATTCTAGAAGAGAAAAAGAATAATGGAACGTCTATTAAATTCTAAATTTGAGGCTTGTTTGGTTACATCTTATAAAATAATTATTAATTTGAAATCACAAAGCAGTCTTACCAGTTACTGGCACTGAATAAGTCCTATCTTTGAAGATTATCTTCTGTGAGCTTGCAACCTCAGTGGACAGAGGAAGACGGAACTAAAGAGTGAAATCCTCTGTGTTGTAGATGATAAACTGAAGGAAAGTGTATGTTTGCTTGTATTTCCACATGTGAATTCAGATCTTCTGAGTCCTGCCTCAGTGATAAATTTCAATCTGTTATCTCCAATCACTGTACTATCATTCACTATGAATCAATTAATGAAATATTTGTGATCTACTCTGCCCTCTGGGTGTGAAATATATGGTAACAACTGAAAAGCTTACTGTATTTTTAGCTTAGAGACAACTTACTTTGCTTCATTAAAGCAGGAGCAAGCTGTTGTGTATCATAGCATTATGCTCCAATAATATGCCCATGAACCTAATGAAGTACCGAGTGTCAATATTCTGTAGTATGGTATTGCTCAGAAAAACTTAATTTCTGGGTGTACTTGAGCCATCATTCAACACTGAATAGGATGACAAGAACCATACTTAGACATTCAGAATAACCCAAACTGAGGAATAAATTTCCACATCTTCTTTTCAGTGAAAAGAAATCTTATGTTTGCAAAATACTGCTCACTTGCTAGACCTGCACTATCAGAGGCTCATTGGTGTATCCAAGCAGTACTTAATCACTTTTTTTACAAAGTTCAGAAAAGTTCCTGTGGTTTATTTGGAGATATCTCACACTTTGCTGAAGTCTCCAGGGCTTGGTGACATTCCTGACTCTTTGTGAATGAGGCCTTTTTTTTTTTATTTTCCCTTCATTTGTTTAGCTCTTTACCTAATTGATTTTCTGTGCTAATACACTAAAGGCCTAAAGAAGGCAGAGCCTCAGGTGTGACAGATGAAATAAGGTGCTTTTAGTCATTGCTTTTATCTCCCATGTCTAATGTGTTGGTTACAGCTGTGCAGTTTAACAGCAAAATCAATACATCATTTGCTGCCTGTACCTGAAAGAATTTGGAATCTTGTTGGTATTTTAACTATTAGGTTTCCTTTGAAAGTCCCTCCTTCCTCTGCTCCCCCCACCTCATCCCTCACAAAATCAAATGTTGCGGGAACACAAGATCCCTTTCTGGCTCCTGGTGTTTGCATATGCATGTAAATTTATTAACCATTTACCCTACTGCTAGTTACCTAAACTACCATCTTCGAAGTTGCATCTTATAGTTGATTTATCAACTTTGCACTTACCTCTAATATAAATGCTAGTTAGGGCATATGTACTGCTAGCGTTTTAAGAATACAGTTCATGAACATTAAAAATATGAACAACAAATAGGGAAATCATTTGCGCAACAATAAGTGAACAAAACTCATGTTTCTGTATGCAGTCCTGGTTTGCTGATGCAGTCACAGAACTGGTCCTATGTAGCTACTTTGTCCCCATTTTTTAAATAAGTATATTTTGACCTCAACAAGTGTCAGAAAATGACAAGTAAACAAGGCTCTGCTACAGAAAAGGCAAAGTGATGGCTTTTAAATAATCTCTTGAGTCATGAATCAGTTTAATTCCTTGTCATATGATGTATGTTGCAATATTTTTTCCTCATCTCCTGATTGTGCTTTAATTTAGAGGAACTTAATCCTTATCACATTGGTGCAGTGTCATTTATGTCTTGTTTTCCTCTAACTGACGTTGGTTCTGTGATCTTTCACATTGTTATACTTATTGCAGTTTGCTAGGGAAACCCTCAAACACAAAAATTGCCCTCTAAATAACATGATTACCTTATTATTGATTTATTTCATAGTTTGCTGTAAGTGTTTTCAGTGTTACATACTGAGAGATCTGTGCCAAACAAATAACAGGTTCCTGCCCAGAAAGGATGTGCAGGACAGCACAGTCCTGCAGAACTCAGTCATTCCTCTGAAATGCTGTATACCTTTACCAAATGTGCATTTTGACCTTGCTTTGGTCACACCCTTGCACCATGATTGATCACACTCTTAAAAGCTGGTTTTGTGACTGAATTTTGATAATTTTTAAAGGACTTATCTGAATGAAATAATCATCTGAGAAGGACTCATCAATTCAATATTAAAAGATAATAAACTGTTATGATGATTATAACTGGGATTCACCAAATTATTATGAATTATAAAAGTAGCAGCCTGAACGTTCATCTCAGTAATGAAAGAGATGAAACAAATTACAGGTCCAAGATAACATGAATTTTCTGTTTCTGTTCAGATATCATCAACAGCATCCTCAGCAACCACCAACTGTACATGAAGATAGCATGCTTGTATTGAAGAGATCTTTTCAGATGTAGCAGAATTATTTTAAGAAACTTTTACTACTGGGCATGTGCTCAATTTAGGAGACTGAAGTTTCATACTCAATTAAGTTGTTACAACTTTATTAGTAGTAAACTGTTACTTGAATAACAGCCCCTACCCTGGATTTCCGACCGTTACTAATTGTTTCTGAGTGTTACTAATTGTAAGTGATATTTACACCTATTTTCACTGAAATAAGCCTTTATCCTCAGTGTAGCTAAGAGATTTCCTCATAGATTTCTCATGCCAAAAGGAATTGTCATGGTTGGGTTGTCTTTTCATACAACGTAATTCACCTGATTTTACCAACTGGTTCCTGAAACAAGTTCCTGTCTTCTTGCTGTCTTACAACATAACTGTCAGAAAGGGACTCTATCTCAATAAAATGATTAGCACATTGGACAGTCACAACCTTCAGAAATTGTACCAACTCTTAATTGCCCTCAGAGTTTAAAACATTTGTGTGGATGGTAATAGCTTCCAGTTATTAGAGTTTATTTTTTTGTTTTGTTTTGTTTCTTTAAAAAGCACTCTTATCTAATTTCTGTGCCTCCTGGAAGTGTTCATGGATAGTGATAAACCGATTTTCTCTTTTGGATAAAAAATAGACTCCAGGCTACAGAATGATTTTATACAGACTTAGAAATTTTTTTTCAAATTACCAACATGCTTTTCAACCTGTGGGCAACAGATCCAGGTGTGGTGTCCAATTAGTAGACTCACCAGTTTATAATCTCATTAAAACTGATAACACCACGTTTCATTTTCATTTTATTCACTTCTTTACTTAGTACACCAATGTGGGATATCATATATGTTTTGATATTCACTGTGATACACAAACCCCTTCTAAAATCACTGTTTTCAGAAATAATCCGTAAAAAACGTAAAAAAAAAAAATCTATCGTTGTCTATGTAACTCTAAATGTAGTGAACATATTTTGATTTTTGATCAGTGCACTTGGATTGGTTATACTAAGTTCAGCACTGAGAACTTCAGTGCTAGACATCTTTACAAATGTATTGTTATAATGCAATACTTTTGTACAATCTGGAGGGGGTTTTTTTTGTTTGTTTTTTTTAAACCTTCTATGGAACTTCTAGAATCTAAGATGCCCATAGGAAGTTCTGTCACATCCTTTTCAACTGGTGTGGCCAAAATTGGAGAGAACAGAGTTCATTATAGCTCATCATAGAGTCGGGGCATATTATGATGCCTTAATGACACTCTTCTGTTGTGGCTATTATGTCTTATTTTTCAGGCTTTGCTGCCCAGCTAAAGACCTCTGCCATATGGATGTTTTGGATACTTTTGCACCAAGATAGCCTTTCCTTCTCAGAGTACATTATTCCACTATTAGTGACCCTTTACTGCCTGAGGGGAGGAAATTTGCTGACAATGACGGTAGAGAGTAGACGTTTGGTACCTTGAAGCAACAAACAAAGGAAAAAACAGTCTTTCACTTCAAAGATTAGCTTTAGATTATACAAGAACTAATCTTATCTGTACAGGGTTACATAGTAAATAAGATGCACCTTTTGAGATTGCCATGCTATAAAGTAATACATTCATGTAATTCTTCAAAAAATGCGAGCTTGTTATCCTTAGATCTAGAAGACTGTAGTACAAAGTTAAGCCTCAGGTACTCACATTGCAATGCTCTTTTCGTCTGATACATCCCAAAATAATATTTTTTAAATGTTGGTATAAGGAACCCAATAGTATATTTAAACCTGCATAACATACCTGTTCAGTTGGACATTGTGAGGACACAACGAAGGCCAAGGGCTTCTTGGGGCTACCTCCCAGGGCCCGTTCCATCGCCCCAGCTAGCCCTGAGTGTTGCTAGTGGAGCACAGCATCTGCCCTATAAACAGATCACACATGAGCCTGTCATGGCTCCTGCTGTGCATCTCACAGGGGCTCGTACTTCCCGTGTTTGAGTGCCAGGATACAGAATCTGCTGGTAGTTGGCTGTGGTTTGTAAACAGATAATAAATGAAAGTGTAGTTTGCCATGTTTATTCACAGGTGTTTTTACTGGTTTACAGTGGGTGTTGAGAGGAAAGAATTGTCAGATGTTTTTTGGCTGTAGCTGTTCAACAACAACAACAAAATCTATTTTGAAGAAAAATAACATTAAAAAAAAATGGTCCTGTGTATGAACATGTCTTTTTTTTCATTAGTCCTGGTGTAAGAGAAAATAATATTTTTGGTGATTATCTTAGTCACGATCAATGAAAAGAATTGAAGAACTTTAAATTTGATCAACACAACCATGGATTAAATGGAAGGTATCATCATTAGGGTTTGATTCAGAGAAAGTTATATTCTTCTCCTTTTTGTTTGTTTATGAGGCATCTTAGACAAAGATATTATTCTGTGCATTCCTTGGCTTTAAGCCAGACTTGAGGTAATATATTATTGGTTTTGTTTTGAAGTAATTTTTAGAAGTGATAAAATAGAGAAATGTGTTAATTTACATGTCAATATACATCCCTTCTTGTGTACTTCAGCCCTGAGTTCCCCAGTTAATCAGATTCAATCCTGTTTCCCCTTAAAATGCTGAGAGAATCCTCTGGGATGAAGAAAGTGTGTGTTCTTAGAAGTCTGTGATATCATGCCCCATGAAGAAGGCTTCAAAATAGTCACCCTCAGTTTTTTTTTTTTTTTGTTAAACATAGATGAAAACCAGAAAAATTTTGCTGAAAACTTGTTTCATGGACATACATTTTGTAACTGTTATTTAAGTTTATTTGGGGTTTGCAGTCAGACCTTTTATTTTTATCTAATAAATATCTCTTGGACAAAGCAAGCCATTGCAACCAGCTGGAGTTATGTTACTCCTTCTGCCAAGGTTGGCAGAACTCCCTGACATACCATACGATTTAACCACTCTGGGACAGATGCTTCTTTTTGCTGCAAAATATGGAGGCAGTGTGAAGGTGTAGGGAAAAAGACAAGTACAAAGCTCAGTCTCCCAAATGGGAAAGAAGGATGGATCTTTCAGAAAACACTTATTCCTGACCCAGAAAGCTCATAACATACACACAGAGTAAGAGGTGACTAATCTTCAGAGCTGATATGGAAAATAATTGGTAGACGCAGGACTCGTTCGGGCAGTAGCTACTCTATGAAACATGTTTTTACTACAGCTCAGTGGAACACTATTGTGCCTTTTGTAAGTTCTATTCTTCTCCTTTTCAGGGTTATTCTTGCTTTTTAGGCAATAACATTTATCCAAGATATGTTAACAGTGATAAAAGCCAAGACCAGCATCCTCACTTTCTTCTGAGCAAGCTCAGAAGTAAACACTGAATGTCTGCTTGCTTTCCTTCTATGGAATGAATATTGCATTCTAGTTTTGCTATGGCCCAAATACAGATGAAAAGGTGGAGGGAGAGAAAGAGAGATAGTGGCTTAGCCCATACTGTACTTTTTAGGGTGCTCTTCTAGAAGATGTAAATCTAAATGCTTATTTTGGTTTTAAGCCAGTGGAAGAAAAGAATGATAAGGGGAGCAGCTAAGCCATGGTTACTGCAATATTTGGCTTCTAGTCATTTATACCTTTTTATCACACCTGGCCTTTACTGACAGTAAGACAACTAGAGACTTTGTCTCAAAGACTTTTTTCCTTTGGCTGTAACATTACAAGGCTCAAGGGAAACAAAGAAAAAAAAAACATACTTCAGTATACAGAGTTAGAACAAGAAATCAAAGTGGAATATTCTGCTTATCCTCTTGGACTTAAAATCAGAAATTTTCTCCAGCTAGACATATCTTCTTTCCTCGTTCCTGACTAGTATTTACCAAATATGTGCTACAAACTTATTTTCCAGAATTTTCCCACAAAAATGAAAACAGCTGATTTAAGCTGGTGTGTCAAAAATGTGAGTATGCCTTACTGCTTGAAGATCTGCTTTCATATTTTAAATAATTTAAAATTAATTTAACCTGTCTATCCTTACTTCTTCCTTTTTCTTTTCTGAAATCACAGACATTGGTCCTTTATTCACTTTGAATATTTTTAACTCTGAGCATGTATTCTCAAAATAAATAAATAAGAGCTTTGACCAAAAGACTTTTACTCCTGAGACATCCCCCAGTGATTTAATTTGTCTGTCTTTGAAAACACGTGCTCCATTCCAGACCCCATGGAGACAATTGCTTCCATATCCTCTTCTGCAACTCACAGGAGTCAGAGGAGATGAAATAAGAGAAATAAAGAAAAAGGCAAACATGTACATATATTTTTTTGGATGAGACAATGTCCAAAAATTAGTAACTACTTAAAAACTTTAGTATTTGGCAATCTTCAGCTACATTAAATTCATGAACAAGCTCTTTGGAAACTTTGTTCAAAATGTGATTTCTACTACTATTCCCTTTTTTTTTTTTTTCATTGAAAACTCTCTCTCTCAGTGTGTGCTTTTTTAACTTGTTCAAACTGTATAGAACAAGGAGAATTCACATCCTTGTGCTCCAGTTTTCGTGCCAATCTTAAGTAAAGAGTTGTCTGTTCAACACAGATCAAAGCTAAGGTTTGCTGCACATCCTTTAGCCTATGTATGTGTTTCTGACAGTGATTTTGTTTCTACAGCTGAGCAAATGACAGAATCATCTTTTTACTTTCTTTCCCCATCTTCTCTCCAGACTGAGATCTTGAAAGAATATTTTGTTCAGTCATACCGCTCATATCTCTGTGTCTGGCTTGTTTTCACTGTGTGTGAACATTCAGGTGCTCAATCTTCATTAGTGTAAATCATCAGGAAAAGGAAATGTTAATCTCCAGTTTGTCAAAAGCAATTTTAAAGTTGTCTATTTAATTGTAATACTCAGTTCATGCTGCTTTGGTTAATTAGATGTGTTAACAGAGGCAAAGAAAAAAATACAGCAGAAACCTAGCGATGTAACTTTGTTCAAAGTGAGAACTGTGAACTTTCATTGAGCACATTTTTTACATACTTCTGTGTTTCTAAAATGAAAAGATTTATAAGAAGCTTATGCCTTTATTTTAATACTGAGATACTTATTTTCTCTCTATAAAAATACATGAGTGGAACTCATGTAACCTCAAAAATGAGATTTCTATTTGAATTATTAAGTTTTCCTTTTTAGGTAAAAGTATTCTTTTTTCTCAATCTTACACCATGTGTGTATGTAAGGAATGCTTAAATCACTGGGTTCCACAAGCACAATGTTTAGTTTTCTTTAGTTTAAAGATATTTAAGTGAAGCTATGTTTAAAAATTTGCACAGTAAGCGTGTTATTTCAGCTTGTGGCAAGCTCCTTGCAGTTCAATGCTCTAGTTTACCGTCCAAAGGAGGAACCAGGATCAGATAATAAATAGAATGTTTAAAAAAAAAAAAAAGAAAAAAAAAAAAAAGAATAGCAGGTGTGGAGGAGTGGGGAAGAAATGTGCTAATGAACTAACGTCCCTCAACAAAAAGAAACCCTGTGGGTGTCTCTCCTCTGCAGAATCCCACTTCAGTCAGTCCTTAATATTCCCTTAAGGCAAAAATCAGTTCCTGATATCCAAGTCTCTCCTAGGTAAATGATGAGTGTCCTGCATCTGTGCTCCAGTAATAAAAGCCAAAGCCACTTAACTATGTCTTTCAAAAGATTTCTTACCTGAAGTATGTCAGAAACTTTAAAATAATTCCCCTTTTTCTTACTGTTCTTTTTCATAACATTCCCATGCTTATTTGAGTGAAAGTTTCCATCAACAGAGAACTAAATTTTGGTTCCATATTTTCCATTAGGGTTGAAACAGCATGAAGGGTAAGGTTTGTCATAATATATTAGGGGTTCTTTGACTCTTATAGTAATATAATATAATATAATATAAATACTCCTAGTAGAAGTGAGAGCACAGAAAAATTCTGTTTGTGCAGCAATATTTCATAGTGATTTTTCAGTTATCAATTTGTTTTCTTGATTTGATGAAACAATATTAAGCCTATATATGAGAGAACAAAAGAAAAGGAAATAGAATAAATGGATCTTTACAAATATGAAATTAACATAAAGTTCAAAGTTTATCAAGAAGTGCTAATCTGGTTGAATAAACTGAAAATGGAATACTTATCAGAAGCATTTATTCTATATGTTACAGTTAAAATTCTGTGATTATTAATGCTTTTATACAGTTTTATACACGTTCTAAAGTCAGAAATCAATAGAACATTAATAGATTATTATTATTTTAGATAATAATTGTTGTGATAATTTAGGAAGAATATAAAATTTTGGTTATAATTGAAAATCAAGTATGAGAAATAAATTTGTATTAGTCAGTGACGGCAACCTCCCAAAGAATATGATATTTATATTTTCATTCACAAGAACACATAACTAATATATTAGAACATGATGTAATTAAAATTAATTTAAAAGATCGTGGACATTACTGCACTCTAGCTTTACCTTTTCCTTCATTTCACTTTGCCTCAACATATTTTTCTGTGCTATAATTCTAAGGCTACCTATGATCTCAGTAAATATCTTAATTACAGATTTTATTATTTGGCATTTCTTTCTGAAACATAACTAAGTGCTCCATAATATATGGAGCAGAAATAGTGGAGGAAAAATTCCACATTTTTGTCTATTTCTAAATAAAAAGGATTTAAGAATTTTTAAGCCTTTTTCCATTTCTCTCTTCTTCTTTTTCCAGTTCCTTCTTCCTCTTGTTTTGTTTCATATTTCCACTGGTGAAGAGAAGTTAAGTAAAGAAACATAGAGATGGAAGAAAGAGGAAGCACAACTGATTCTAACAAAAATATTTTTAGAAAAGAATTAATTTTTGAAGAAGTTTTCATGTTTTTTCAGTTTGAGGATATTTTTCAAACTCTTCACAAGATTTATATTTTAAATATTTTTACATATTTAAAAATATTTATTGTGTGATCATTCAAAGATTAATTGAAATTGAGAAATAACATTTAGGACATGTTCCTTTATAGACAAAATGTATATCTTCACACAAGCTGATTTTAATAATTTGCTTTTTTTCTCTATTTCCTCCTCCAAATTATACGATTTTTTTTTTTTACACTTAGGAACTCACACTTACAGAGTCAAAGTATGTTCCTGTCTGAACATTTTTCACTCTTTTGTTAACATACACATTTTAATATGTTTCACCAGCTTTTATTCATTGTTTATTTCATCTCTTTCCTCCTATGTCAGTTTTACTATGTACCATTACTTCCTTTCCTCCCTCTTCCTTCCTTTCACTCTTTCGCTATTGTGTGTTCCTTCCTCATGAATCTTGTTCTCTCTCTCTTTTTATTTTTCACTGTCTTTATTTCCTTTCTAATTACTTTCCTGTTCTCTACTCACATAAACATTTACTTCTACTATTTATACTCCTCTGAAACAGTCCATGCTTTGCTCTCATACATTGTAACCAAACAAGGAACTCTCAGAGACAAACTTACCCTAATCACTCTCCAGGCTGAGGGATACATAGATTAAGGATTTTTTTTTTTTCTTAATTGGGATATCCCTCCAAAATATATTGCAGATTAGAGAAGAGGGAGGGGAGGAGTGTGAAAATTTCTGGCTGTTGCAAAAGAAGCAAGCGGCAGCAAATGCTTTATGAAAAGAGTCAGATTGCTTTTTTTTGTTAGCTAAAAGTTTACACAGCAAGATTTGTCTGTGGATTTAATTTTCAAGTCAAGGCAGGACCAAACGGATGATCAAATCTAATAGACATTAGGCTAAGAATGCTATGAATATTATTTAAAAGTTGCAGAATCATGGTACAATTGAGACAGGAAGGGATCTCTGCAGATTACCTCATCCAATGCCCTGGTTAAGTTAGGATCAGCTGTCCAGGATTTTGTCCAGTAAGAATTTGAATGTCTCCAAGACACTCTACAACCTCTTTTGGAAACACTCTTATAAGGAGAAAAACAAACAAACAAACAAACAAACAAAAAAGCAACTTTTTTTTTGGTTCGTATATTTGAATGGAAATTCCTGTGTTTCAATTTGTCTAGTTTCTCTTGTCCTGTCACTGGACACCAATGAGAAGAGTCTGGCTACATCTTCTCTACTCCCCCCACCAGGCATTTGTGCATATTGATCAGATTCCCCTTAGCCTTCTCTTCTCCAGGCTGAATAGTCCCAGCTCTCTCAGCCTCTCTCTATGTCAGATACACTAGTTCCTTAATGATCTTTATGGCACTTTATGGCACTGGACTTGTTCTATTTTGTCCATGTCTTCTGATACTGGGGTCTCAGACTTGGACTTCAGGGTCTCACTAGGACTGAGCAGAGAGGAAGGATTATCTCCCTCGACCTACTGGCAATGGTCTTTCTAGTATAGCCAAGGATGTTGGACTTTTATGCTGTGAAAGTGTGTTGCTGGCTCATGGTCAGCTTATTGACTATCTGGAGCCCCAGCTCTTTCTTTGCCAAGCTGCCTTCTGGCCAGTTGACCCCCATCATATACTGGTGCATAGGGCTGCTCCTCTCCAGGTACAACTTTTTCACCTTGTTAAAATTAAAGAAATTCCTCTCTGCCCAGTTCTCCAGCCTACTGAGTTCCTGTCCTGGTTCTGGCTAGGATAGAGTTAATTTTCACCTGAGCTGGGAAGGGAATTGGAGCTGGTAGCCCCTGTGGATGGGGCACACAGCTGGGATAGTTCACTAGTTAGCAAACAGTAGGGGTAAGTTTACCCAAATTAGCCCAAGGGCTATTCCATACCCTGCAACATTATGTTCTGTATATAAGTGAGGAGGGTGGGGAGGGGAGCCTCCTGCTATTTGGGAGGAAACTGGGCATTGGGATTTCTTATGAGGTATTGTACTATATTTGTTTTCCATCTCTATTTTGTTTTCTTCCGTTATTTTTCTTAGGTTTTTTTTGTTTGTTTGTTTGATCTCAACCCAAGGGTTTTGCTGCCTTTTGCTTACCAATTCTCCTCTATGTCCCACTGGGGGGTGGCGGGAAGTGAGTGACAGACTGTGTAGCTTGGTCTTGAGCAGGCTAAGCTACGACACTTCCCTAAGCACAAGCATCTGACATATCAACCACTCCTCTCAGTTTTTTATCATCTGCAAACTTCCTGAGGGTGCAATCTGTCTGTGATCCAGGTTATTAATGAATATGTTAAACAGTATGAATCCCTGGGGCTTATTACTAGTCACTGGGCCCTAGCTGCACTTTGTGCCACTCACCACAACTGCTTGAGCACAGCAGTACTTGTGGTTTTCAGTTTACCTCGTTGTCCTTTTATCTATCCTGTATTTCATCAATCTATGTCCAGAAGGATGTAATAGCAGAAAGCATAAAAAATCTTCGACAAAATTCAAGATAAACCGTACACATGGTTCTCCCCTCCGTCATTCTGGTCAAGCATGAAGTCCCCTTTGTAAACCCATGCTGACTATTCCCAATGACTTTCTTGTTCTTTATACATTTGAAAATTATTTCTGGGACTGCCAGTTGCTCTGTCACTGTCTCAGAGATCAAGATGAAGTTGATCAGTGTGTAGTTTTCTGGATCTTCCCTCTTGCCTTTCTTAAAGTGGCACTTCCTTTCTTCCAGGAGCTACTGAGGTAGCTGAATTTCCCAGTGAGCACCAAGGCCTGTGAATATGCAGACTTAGTTGCAAAGGCACCAAAAAAAAAAAATGATACCTGTAATAAAAATATTATCGTTGAATATCTTTTTTTCTTTCCTACTCAGATTTATTTTTTAATAGGAATCTTGCATTGGGGGTCTCCTGAGGGCTTCTTTTCTCTTAGGGTCTCTTGGAGGAACTGACCCATTTTTAGGTCTGTTTTCAATGATTTCCAGAATCAATATGTGACATTTTTTCAAAATATAATCTGGAAATTAATGATAGAGAAAGATTCCTGTGCCTTAACAAAGTGTTAGTAATACGTGGGTGGTGTAATGTGGGAGATAAATTAGTTGATATACATAGGGATGAAGTATGCACAACAAGAATAAAATGAGGGAATGTGATCAATGCTGCTACCCACACTACTCTGGATTTTGGACCTCCATAATTTAAATGGTAATATCTGGAGAATTCTGGAACGTGTATCTTGCTATTATTAGCATAATTAACTGTTTTTTTTTTTTTAAAAAAGCAATATTACCGTTAAGATTTACTCTTTATTCTGTACTATCTTATACTCTCAACTATACATAGACACTCCTTATCTCAAATCAATACTTGATGTTATACCATCATGACATTTTCTATCATGTATAGGTATCCTTACATTTAAAAATCTTAGGAAACAGCAGATATTTTGTTGCTTTTATAAAGCATCTCGGTTTTATCATCCAGAAGTCTGAGAAAAAAGAGTACAAATTATGTTTTAAACTGAGATTGTACTTTCAACAACAACAAAAAACAATAAAAAAGCAACAAAAAAAAATTCCTGCCCAAATAGGCAGCACCTAGTGAGTAATAACTTCATTTCTGTATAGCTCAAGGGGGTTGCAAGGGGAGTGTGAAAAGTTCATTATTATCAACCAGAAAAAAAAGCGAGTGCTAAGAAGAAAGAATCATATTTCCTATTGGGATTTCTCCCAGACTACATGATTTGCATGAAGGGCGCCACATCAAACACATTGGGTGCCCTTTTTCAAATATTAATGTGAAGCTTGTTTCAAGTTCTTTCTTGACTTTGTGCCACCTTGTATCAAAGGAAGTTAAAAGTAGGACTTGGGAGGAAAAAATACTTTTCCAACTATTTCAGCACTTAGCAAAAATCTTTCTGTATTTGATCAGTTCTGCTTCAAACTTTTATTATTTTGACAAACAGGCACATTTTTATAGCTGTGCATTTTATGGCAATCTGATCTGGACTTCCCCCTCCCCCCCTTTTTTTTTTTTTTTAGATTTTTCCATTTTGCAGTGATAGGTGTCATGACTGACCCACTCAGAGCATTTATGCGCTATGTAATTTAATTATCTGCCTTAATCTTTTCTCCCATATGTGATAAAATCTGTTAAATATTTCTATATCTGAGCTATATATCTGAGCAAGATTACACCAAAGTTTGACACAGAAAATGGAGACCTTAAGATTAAATGTGTGTAGTCTGAGCTCTCTTAATCTTACCTAATTGAACTTTTAAACACCTGCACCTGAGCTAATCAACCTATGTTATTTTTTACAGTTAATGGCTAGGAATAGGCATTCCCCAGAATGGTTCAGCTAAATTAGTTGCCTGAGAGAGATAACATCCAGAAATAGCAGGGTTTTGTTTTTTTTTTTTAACTGACTATAAAGGGAATCTGAAATGCTCAGTTTATATTTAAATTGCTAACACTTAGATGTAAATGGTTATGTAATTTGCATATTAACTTAGTCAATAACACCACCAACAAGAAAAAACAAAGTGGACATGCTTTCTGTCTGTTTCCCCTCTCATCAGAAACAAAAAAAAAAAGCAAAAAAAAAAAAAAAAAGCAAAAAAAAAAAAAAGCAAGAGAAAAGTGGCAGTAATTTTTCTGAGTAGTTAAAGCATAAATAAATATTTTCATAAAAAATACATCAATTGACACATATTACAGAACAGGAGAGCAATTATTAAAGACAATAAATTAAATTGTGGAAATGCACAGAACTACAATCCTAGGAGAAGCTGGTGTTTTCAGAATGTACAATCCATGGTCTGCAGAACAAAAATATGTAGTTACAATGAAACAGGAATCAATATAAGTTGTGACTGGTAATTTAGGAAGTAGTTTTATCCTAGCCTGAGAACTAAATGTTCTCCACAAACCCTGGGAAGAAATCTTCACTGAACACTCACAGGCTATGGTAGAGGAACTTTAAAATTCACAATTACGAGCCAGATTTACATCTGAAATAATCACTATGAAGGTGATGCAACTAAAGCTCCTGAAGCATTTTCAGTCAAAGAGTCCAAAGTGCTCTGGAGAATAAAGGTAAATAGGTTGTTTGGTCTGTAAAACACAGATCTTCTAAGCCCTTTTCCTTACTATTTTTCATTAAAAATAAATTAGAGAGAGATTACAGTGAACTACTGTAAACAAATGTGACAATCTTAACAGTGCTACTGAAAAACAGAGTAAAATTTAGATCTTATGGATTCTGTAGATGTTTTTTTACTACAAAGAAATGTTTTCATACTGAAGTTGATAAGATTGTTTTTCTTGTAGGTCACAGAAGAAGCAAAGTTTTTTAGGAATTTCCTGTTAATATTTTTTTATGTAAAAAAAAAAAAAAAAAAAGCTAAGTGATTAACATTTTTCTGACCAGTCCTATCTATGGCCATAAGCAAAACAGAATATAATGATCCAGTCTTTAAAAACATTACCTAGTCCACACACCAGTGAAAGAAAAACCTGATCATTAAGAATGGATAATGTTGTTCCCTTTTGTATGGAGATAAAATAATCTTGATTTTGATACAGTTTTCTTTTTCCATTCTCATCCCCTCAGGATGAGGTTTTTTTTTGTCACTTGTAGGCTGGATGTCTTTTGCATGCGATTTTATTTCCATTTCCTTTGGGCTTTTTTTCATTAATTTAAATTATATGGGCATTTTGCATGTTTTAAAGCATAAGGGCTGAAATACTCATAAAAAGAGAAGACCTGAACTTTAATATCATGCTGTAATCCTATATAATGTAAATTGATACTGGTATCTAATTTGAAGTATTAATTACCATTGGGAGACCAAATTCTGCTGTACATCTTTGGTAGCCCCATATATATTGGATTAGTCCATATTTCTTTTGGAGTATATAAAAACGGAATCTAGATCTATGAAATTAGTGATAGAAAGGTTTATTAGATTGTCTAGCTGATAGCACAACAAACCACTGTGAGTACTCTAATCTGAGAAGAACAGGCATAAGACCTTTTACCACTTAGCAATGCATTACCTATGTATTTGCAGCAGTCACAAATGACAGACATAATATTAGAAAAGGTCTACACTAGCAATTTTTGTTGGATATTTTCCAAGTAATATGTCTGAGCTATTTGGTTCTTGGTTTCCACCATTATCAGTAAAATGAGGTTAGAAGAAAGAAAAACAGCTTTGCACATACAACTAGCCTCACTTTCTTCCTACTTTACCAATGTTTCCTACTGTAGATTATTTACGCAGAAAAGACTAGTCAGGGTCAACTACGTTCCAGAGCTGAAACAAAAGCAGTTTACTTTTCCAACCTTCCTCTTAACTCAAAGGAAAGGCAGCAGTCAATGCTCATTTGAAGCTAGCAGAGTGATTAAAAGATATTTATTGGAAAAAAAAAAAAAGTTTTCTGCTTCTTATCTTGATTTAGTGAAAGCTTGAAACAAAGATAACAGAAGAATGAGATCACTGTAGTTACCTATTGCAGCCCATTCAACTTTAAGCTATATATTCTGTTCATTTTAATCAAGTTTTAATTTCCTATCAGCTTGTTCTTATGGACTGTACTGAACATCAACATCCTGAGCTATTATAGAGTAGGTTGAAGGGGTAATTATCTTTGTAGGAGATGTGTTCCTGGAAAAGGCGGAGTTTCATGAAGTGGTATTCAGTGTAAGTAGTGATATACAGTAATTTCTTTCCTTCAGCTTACATGGACTGTAAACCTATTGAATTACATTTAAGATTCTGTTGTGGATGTTATGCCACTATAAGAAGTCCCGATGTACATCATACAATCTCAAATTATTGTAAAACATGCTGCATCACCAAATAGTTCTTAACAAACGTATAGCCTTAAGATTCTTCTGCCTGGTCCCATGTAATTTGCAACATGCCTGCATCAGGGAAAAAAAACATGGCCACTCCCCTACCGGTTCCAGCTAGACTCTATCTTTCAAAACTGGCAATAAGACATGAAATGGGCCAGTGTTCCCCTACTCACTGTCAAGGGGTAGACCTCAAGATTTTTCCCTGACTGTGAAGTTAGACATTTCTGTGCAGAAACATTCTGCTTCTTTTACCATCATTGCTCTGCTATGAAGTGCCCTATGAATGTTCCATTTTGGGTAATCCTATTTCTAGAATGCCAAAGCAGCTTTTAGTTCTCTAGTTAAACCAAAATTTTGTCCTTTTGCACAACTGTTAAAAATTCTGGTTTTGAAACACTATCTTCACTGCTTCTGCATTTTCCTGAGGAGAACTTTCTGCCATTTCAGCCTTTCTAAAAACAGAAAAAGGAAAGAACAACAAATAATTTGCTCTCTGCAGTCAGAGCATGACGATTTATAGACACTTAGCTGACAGTTTACTTTTCCTATGTATTAAAAAAAACTATTTTCCAATTAACACGCATTTCTTTAAAAAGCGCGATTCCTGAGGTAGACAAAACTCAAATTGTCCTTGAAAAATAATTTCCTGTTCAAGATCTCTAAAACTACATAATACAATGCATTGTGACTGCCAAACTCCAAATAATCATTTTAAGAAAGTGAAATAACCACTCTTTATGATTACAAAATACAACTTATCTGTCTTTCTAACTCCATCCTCAGTACGCATCATATCAGAAACTCCCTTTCCTGGACTGAATTAGAGCTATTCAACATCTACCAGACAGCAGTTCTCAGTAATATGAGAAACCTTCAATTTTGTGTTATTGGGCAATGGTTTCATATGTCTGTGTAGCCTTATGGTTCTGACTAGCTGCATAGCCATGACATGTATGTTGTTTTGCACAACTTGGTGTTCATATTATGCTAAAACTTGTAACAGGACAAAGTTGTACTCATAAAACAATGTAATCCACTCTCAGGATGTTTATTGAAAGCTTATGTGAAATAATTTTCTGTCTTGACTATTCCAATGGATCAAGCCTTTGATGTGTTTGAGAGCTGTACTTTCCCACCTTTTTGTCTCAAATCAAACTTTAAAAAATAAAATCAATATGTTTTGAGTATGGGCAGAAATATGATGAAAACTCAGTTTTCCAGGGGAAAAGCAATAGAACAGGCATCTGAGTACATATATCCAAGTCTCCAGATACTGTTTTCTAGTAATTTAAGTTGGAGTTTATCCCTTGGTATATGGAGTTATGATTTCTTCACACTGAGGGCTAATACAAAATGCATTAACTGCAAGTGGGGAGCTATAAAAATCCCAAAAGCCAATGATTTAATACATGAATTTCCAACTCAACTGATACTGTATAAAGTGTTAGCAGTAAAAATTGGGCCACAAGGGGATTGCCAGGCCATTGCTCAGTGTTAAGATCTCAGCCACGCTTCTGTTAGATGCTTGCTTTTTTACTGTTTGCATCCCCATCCTGGAAGGAAGTAGCATAATCAGTTATTTTTCAATGTTGTCTGTTTTCTGACCAGTATTTTGTAACATTAAAATGTATATGGACAAAAGAGGATTTCAAAGATTTCTCAGGATAAGGAGACAAGAAATACTCTTTGAGATTACCTTAATACTTGTTTGGTACTGTCAATATATCCCGCATATCAAAAGAAAAGAAACTTACTTAAATATAAAGGTTCTATGAAGAGTTAAAAATTAAACTGCTAGAATGCACTATGTAAAGGAAAGTATCCAAGAAGTATCCTAGATTTACAGGAAGTGTGATATAAGATATGTAATTATGGAAAATTAAATTATAATATGGTTCTTAATATCTGAAGGAGGATTGTAAGTCCAGGATGTAAGGTCAAGGTCCTTTAATTGTATGTTGTTTATTCAGAACTTTTAAACAGATAATTTGTTTCTGAAAGTGGATAGTTTTATAGATATGTTATTCAGTTGATCAGTTCTTTTCCTAAGGTAGGATTTTAGAAATTAAATATTATTGGATCATTAAAAAAAATCCTAGAATGGCAAGAAGTAATAAATCCATAATTTCATTAACAGCAGAAAAGTTAATAGACATTTTAATTAAAGAACCACCCCAACAGGATTAGAATTCACCGCTCTATAAAGGCCGAATTTTGCAGTGTTTCATTATAATTTCTGAGAATGTACAGGTTCTAAATGAACTACAGGAGACCTCATCTTTTGTTCCTTGCATAAAACAAAAACATTGTAAATTAAAATGAAAAATTAATTTACAAGGTTATCAGTATAAAGTTCAGACAAAGCCTGTTGGCTAGTAAAGCTGGTCAGGAATTTGCTGAGGTGCTTCTTTATTTGAAAATGTTGAATGTTGATTGTGGGAATTAATGATTTCCAGGAAATTGATCTATTTCATAAAACTTTAATCCGAAAAAGTATCTCGGGACTTGTCCGGTTTTCTGATCACAACTGGAGAACAAGAGACTTGAGCATCTTACCTGGCAATACAGGCAGCTGCTTTCTACAAGGCCACATAATGATGGGAACCTAAATTTCCGACATCTACAAAGCGTGCCAGTAGTGCGCACAAGGCAGGCGGCCTGGAGGGCTGCTGGCAGCCTTTCCCACCTAGTAGCATAATAAATGTCATCTTGTGTGTCAACTAGAATGCCACGTGTTCGGAGCAGTGCTTGACTTCTGGCTGACATGCTTTTGGGAGCCAAGGCAGCGTATCTGATGTATTCTGAGCCGTGTGGATACACATCTCAGTTTCACAATATCTTGGAACTTTCTATATGGTACGTTCCTCTGAATTGCAGAGGAGGAGTAGGAACTTCTTTTCAGTTATTTTTTTTTAACATATATTCAACTCCTCTGACTCCTCTGTAAGCAGCTTTGCTTTCAGTCCCATGTAAAAAAGAATTTTAAAATAATAAATCACAAAATTTTCACTTCAAAGAGGAAAAAAAAAGCTCACATTCAGTTAAGTCTCTACTTTGTACCAAGCATGTATACAGGCAAAGTGTCATGAAATTTATACTAAATATCATGCGTTGATTTGGGAATTGACAATAATTTTTTTTTTTAATTCAGTGCAGAGTACTTTTCATGCTAAAGACTATTGGAAGAGATTACTGAACACTGACTGAATGCACAATTTGTTAGAAGCAGTCTGTTGACAGAATACCAAATGCAGACTATTATTTCCAATGGTTGGAGGAATGCATAAATGATCTCTGCCTTTAACTTTACTAACAGGAGTTGCTCCACTTCTGTGATAAATGCAGTATTTTTTGCATAAATTTGTGCTTCTGAATTCCCAGACTTTATAGATCAGTTTCTGTAAGTTAAATATTTCTACAAATAGAAAGAGTTTTTCCATGAATAATATATATATATTTTATTTTTTTTAGCTTTGAAGGCTTGCCCTTTTTAGCAAAGGCTCACACAGTCGTCCACTTTCTTATCAAAGACTTTCTATACTAACAGAAGTTCAGATTAATCTGATCTAACATAGACATCTCCTCTTTAAATGCTTGTATTTGAGCCTCTCATGAAGGCTTCCTTCAGAGTCAACGGACTCAAGTTGACACTATGCGTGCAACTAATGTTAGTCTAATGTTTACACATATAAAACTGATAAGAACCAAATCCTTATATATGTATGCCTATTTCTTTCCATCGACTGCAAAAAATGTAATATAATAAGATCTGAGTGGCAGACAGTGAGATGTAGATATTTGAAAAAAGATGAGGTGAAAGACTTGCTAATAAATATATTTGTAAGACTTTTATTCCAAAAGCAAAGTTAATATAAGTTAGGAACAATATAATACACATGCACAGATACACTGTAGTGGGAACAAGAATAATGAGAAAAAATATTAATGGTCACATTTGTAATGAAGTATTTCACTGGCTCTTGGAAACTGTCGTAGTTACTGTTTTTAAAAATTATGTATATACAGGTTCCTTTTTCAAATCTAGTCCCCTTTCCTTGCTTAAGACAGCAGCTATGTTTTCAACAATAAGACTAATAATACTACACAGGAATTATTTCTTTATTCCCATTGTTACACAATCATTATGTTAATGCTGTATCAGATGCATCACTATAAAAATAGTGTAGAGTTATCATTTATACTTTCCCAGAGCCACATTTGGATATGAATTTAAAAGAAAGTATTTTGATTCCAATGCATTTTGAGAAACAAACTCTCCATCTGTTCCTTCCCACTCCTACCTTATGGTTGATATTTAGTTTAAAAACAGCAAAGTCAATACAACCCATTATGAAAGAGACTTTAGTAGGCAAACATTTCTATGCTATACTGAATACACTCTGTATAATAAAAGTGATTTGAACAACCTGCACTCTCCTCATAAAATATAGGCTTATATCAGGAAAGATGTACAATGAGTTTGCTGTTGTATTATGGTAGTGTGAACAAAGAGAATAATTATCAAAATAGGACATCCTGAATAACTTTCACATTTTACACTCTAAGTAGATGAAAAAAAAAATTGAAAATAATGTCTTTGTTTTACACACATTGAACTCATTTGAAGTCCCCTACCCCCCACACACTGATTCCAGTGGAGCAGGCCTGCAGCCAAGAACATTTTATTTATGCTTTTCATCATTTTGTGAAAAATAATTTCAATACAGAGAATGAGAGGGGAAGAAAACAGAATTTGCCATATGTTATGCTATATAAAGAATAAGCAAATGCTGACACATCATGGAACCAGCTTTTCATTGCCCAGGCTGTTCCCTGAACCCCATTTTATACACAAATGCAATCTAGGCCTTGAGCTGATGGAGAACTCGGGCAGGCCCTGAGTCCATGTCAAGGGATCAGGATCCTGGCACATACCATGGCCCAGGATTGTCTAGTCCTCAGCAGATAATCTATATGTGCATATAGATACTCGGTATGTACCAATAGATCATCTATACACACATAAACGAAAGGCCATGACTCTGGTACTGGCCATTGGTTTTATACCATCACAAATAAAATAACAGAAGGTAAATGAGGATTAATCCCTTCATCCAAGTTATTCCATGATAAAAGTTTTTGGTTTATTTTATTATTTTTAAAACCATTTATATGCTATTTGTATAAATTGTAAGGTTTTTTTAATTCTAAAGGTAAGGTTTTTTTGCCTTTTATTTATCTTTTTTTTCCTTTTTTTTTTTTCCCAAAACCACAGCCAAAATAACTTGAGGTGTTTGCAATATAACATTGGACAAAGGAATCTGAAATGAAGATCCTGTCTGATTTCACTGTGCTTCTGCCTGTTTTCAAACCAAGAAGAAATAAGATAATACTTACCACAGTTTCTGCATAGAACTTGTGCCCAGGCCCACAGGTTGGTGAAAGAGCTGGATTCCTCCATGTCCTAGATAAACCCTGCCTTGATCTGGCTGTCTCCTAGCAGTCTGTTGCCTGGTGCAGCATCCACATCCACCCATTTTACCCAGAGAATCATAGGAAAAAATCTTCTATGCCACACACATTTTTTTACTCCCTCATTGTAGATATCACCTGTTTCCTTATAGCTCTATCAAAAGCCTACATGCTTACTGTCAAAAGCAATTTCTTCTAACCTGAGTTGAGACACATTTGCAGGATGCAAATGGGTATTTGTGGGATGCTGTTATTACTATTCTCTGTGTCTTATGACAGACAGGACACACATTGCTCCATGACAATCCATTTATCATATCCGAAGCATGCAAGTTGATAGAAAATTACTTTGTTATACACAAAATATTTCAGCAAGCTAAGTATTTATTACAGGTTTTCTACTTTTTTTTTTTTTTTTTTTAAATTTCATCTTGCCAATCTGTTTGTTCCAAGAATATAGGCTACAGGTACAAAAAGCTAAGCACTCATTAATCCTTCTGACTATCTTTTTAGGCAGTAATTTGGTTACTCTCCTTAAACATTATTGTTATCATCATCATCATCATCCCATAGTAAATGGGATAGTTAATATTACCTTCAAAATTCAGAAGACTATTTTCAAAATAAAATAAAATAAGACCCAGCAAAACTTGTCAGAAAGACCAAGAACTCTGTGGAAAGAATTTATATATATATATTTATTCTTTCACTTTTTTAATTAGCCAATGCTAATTCATTTAGTCAATTACTCATTTCTTGTTTTTCTTTGTTAAGGTCTCACACTAACTAACTTTAATTCTCTGAGATTTTCTTTCAGAATCAAATAAAAATCACAAAAATAAAATTCAAGCTATCAGGATGCTGAAAATAGAACAAAATTAGGAATTAGGAAAATAAGAGAACAAATTTTGCTATATCTATAAGTCCATTTGTTTTTTTTTTTTATTCCCTCTGGTTTATACAGCTTGACTGCCTGCCTATTTAAGCTGCTCAAGCAAGTTTAACGGTTTCATCTCCTATCTCAGACTCAGGGTTATCCAGAAGCTGCCTCAGGTTGTTGCAAGTATTTCAAGTAACAAAGGTGAATAGTCTATTTGATGTGAATGTGAATAAAGGACATATGATGTTGCCCATACACTTTTTTTTTTCTTCTTTCCCCCAAATAGAATGTGGAGGAATACATGCAAAAGGATCTGCAGTTTGACACCACATCCAATTCATATAGGATGGCTATGATTTGGATAAGCTATGCCATTTTTCACAAGTCACAAGAGCAGACCTGAGGCAGGATGAAAGGACCTCCCATTAGACTAATCAAAATATCATTCAGATAGATGTTAGATCCAACATCTTGAAAGTCACAATAGCTCTTGACCAACATTTGAACAGATCAAGGAAAAATATCAAAGGGCTTAATCTAGGATCATTTATTCTCCTTATGTTGTAGATGAGGACTTTTCTTCTGTTGAATTCTAATACATTTTAAGCACCTCAAATACTATTTTGCAAATGTTAACTTATTTTTAATTTAACAAGATGAAAAACACTGTACATTCTATACGTTCAGTTTTTCATATCCATTAGTTTTTCTAAATACTTCTTTATAATTCTTATGATATCTATTCTAAATCTCTTGAAAGGAAAAAATAATCAATCTTTTCTAAGATTGGACTGTTACTTTTAAATTTATTGCTTCTGAAATCTCAGTTAAATTTAGAGCAGGAAAATGATGTTTAAGGTGATATTAATTATCAGAATTGGTGGTTTACTGGAGTCGTAGAAAATAGAGTTCTCAGGTTAATTGAAAGTAAATGCATACTGATATGAAGGAGAGCTTAAAAATTCTGGTTTTGCATAGAAGATTAAAACAAAACACCTTAATATTTAATAGCTTTGTAAGTTCTAGTTCAGAAGCCCTGGATATCTGGACAGAGCACAGAAATATGAAAACACTGTTTATAAGTGATTGACTCTGCTTGTTAAATTTGTGCATATGAATAAGTTTTCTGGCCAAGACCTATTGAGAAATTTAGGATCCCAGCTCTCAGTGAAGCTGAATGGAAAATTAGGTTCTTAGGTATACCTTTAAATCTAGTCTCTTACCTTTTTTACTGCCTCACAGAGTGGCAGATGTACTGATTTCATTTCAAGACTTCAACTTTTTAAAAACCTTTTTCAAGTGAAAAAAAAGTAATTAGAGTAAAAATCCAGAAAAAAAAAAAGTTTGACTATTGTTGCCCAGAGGCAAATGCCATTAATAGGCAATACAAATTACACATATAAATATGTAGTACCAGGTTGAAATATTGCAAAAAAAAAAAAAAAAAAAACCCCAGGAAGATAAGAGCTTGTTTACCTGTATGCCTGTAAATGTTCATAATATTGTTAGAGAAGGTTCTGAGATGTCTAACTCTGAACTGATATTCAAGTAACCTTTGAACACGCTGACATTTGAGTATATTTGAATTCAACTTTCCAGTTTATGTTCGATTCTAATTGGAAAGGTTTCGTATGATTGGAATAATTGGACTAAAATTTCTGTTTCTGACTGCTTCTTGGACCAAGGCTTATCCATTTAGTCTGGAAATTTCTTTTAATAAAAACACCTCTGCCCTTTACTACTAATGTCTTCTTTCAACTATTATAATTGTGTATAGCGGTGACTTACTTGCTTTTTTATTTTGACAACATTGCTTTAAGGACTCATTATTCATAAGGTAGGAAGCAACCTTTGAAGATTATAAGAGCCATGCAATGTGCTCAGTTCAAGTAGCAAAAAATAGTACTTGAATTCAATCTTCTTTCAAGTTTGATCTGCCTCTGAGAATCAGGAATGGTACAATAGAAATTAGTATATGTATGAACTACCTACAAAAAGACTTTCTGCAATGGGTTCTGTCTCATCTTTCCCTTGCTCTCTTTAACTCTCAGTGAACTTTTATCCATGTTATTGAATGTGATATTTTAAGAATTTAAACTTGGCTCAGTAGAATAGGCCTATGAAGCAAGCAATCAGAAAAAATAAAAATTTCATACATCTCTTTTACCATTTTACTTTTTTAACCTACAGAAAATGTCCTATGGCAAACAAAACTGACCTGCACAGGAATTTCAATCAGATTTGGGGGAAAAAAAAAAAAAAAATCAGTCCTCATTTCTGATCTAAGTAGAAAAAATTAAGGAAAAAATAGATAGAAATACTGTGACAGCTTCATAGATAGCTTGATTAATACCAACCCATGAAAGTGTAAACAGAATAGAATGCCTTGCATGTCTGCTTGATTCAGTGAGGCAATAGCCTTGTAGTTTGCTTATTTTTTATTTCTTCCATTTGCTGTCTTGTGTTTATTTTACGTTACAGGGCATTTATTTTGCAGGAGGAACTTTTCCTCTTATATAATTTTTCTTTTGTGGTATCATACTGTGCATGTTATGTTTATTCATGACGGGCAAAACACATTTCCTGGCCATGAAGGAATGTATTGTTTTAGACTGAATTTCAATCTATGCTTAAGATCATTCCTGTTCATAATAAGTTACTTAAAGGGACTTAAACATTCAAATAAGTTAATTATGTGCTCAAGTGTTCTGTTTTATAGACATGAGCATTCTATTAATTTTTTTTTAAATTAATTTTTAAAAAAATAATTTTAAAATTATATTGTTTTATAAACTAAGTACTGAAGATACTGAGGTTGGTGTATTAGCCTCACCTTATTATTAGATATTCTCTACAACAATATTATATACAGCTTCAGCAGCAGCATATAAGGAAGTCCTGTGTGTAAGAGTAAGTTTCAACATTATTAAGTCAAGTAAGGAACCAAACTATAAATCCTCCATACTATTCGAATGCTACTCATTATTCAGGTAAGTAGATGCACCTATAAATCTCATGGAGATGTCATCCCAAACTATGTTTTTTATTTGCGTCTTCTGTTTAATTGGTATCACATGGAAGTATGGTTATTTCACAGAGCTGATGAAAATTTTGTTTTCAGGTTCTCTAGAGAATGGCAATAGAGGGTTCAGGAACTTTGAAAGTGGGTGTCCTGTGAAATCAAATGATTTGCAGATTTTTTATTTTTACTCCCTCTGCAAATTTTACACAATATCAGAAGTCATTCAGTATACAGTCAACCAGGAACCCTCTAAAACTGCCTAAGACAGTCATTATGGAAGATGGCAGTTCAGAGGTAGCTAGCAGTCACTGCCTTTACATACTTCCTTTACGTAGTCATATATTCTGACATCCTGTTGTGGCTGATTAGGGTTATAGAGCAGCTATAATTTCGAAACTGCAGACAGTTCAATGGGGATCAGAAGACTAGGTTTAGATCCAGGGCTTTTATCTCTGGATTTGCCTAAACAAAAGCAGGACAAATTTGTATCATCTTCAGTGTAACTGGCTTTTAATCAAAAGGTATTTTAACATAAATATTGATATTTTTGTTCCTGAAGAAGCATGATTGTTTGTATTTCCCCTTGAAGCAGGATGTAAGTGCAGATGCCATTCAGCTGGAACGCTGACAACCAGCTGAACTCCGAGAGCCATGACCCTACTGAAACAATTATTTATGCCGAGGAAAAACATGCAAGTAGCTTCCAATGCAGAAAGTAGAAAAGAAGCACTTTGTAACATACATATAATCTCTTAGTTACAAGCTAAGATAAAAATAAAAAAAAAAACAAAAACAACTAGCCAAACAAAACAAATTTTAAATCAAATTATCATCCAAAAGGTTCCATCTGCAGCTAGGACAAACACAACCTTACTAGTTTAAGTAATACAACTAATATAAAACTTAAAAGTGAGTGTGCAGCCCTGTACTGACTAGTAGTGTTCTCCCAGATCAGATCTTTGAGGGAAATTTAAAAGCCAGTTTGTCACATGGGCTATCTGAGCACCAACGTAATAACCACGGTAGGATGAGGCTACTCTTCTCACTCCTATCTGTGTCAGCAATAACAGCACAAGCAAGCTTATATTCCTGCTAAATTACTCTGCAGAGTTGATGACTGGAGAGAGAGGAAAGATAAGAAAAGAGTAAATTGAACAAATGCTATTTGCTGTTGCTTGCTATGACAACACAGCTGAAATAGTAGATATGCTACTATAAAGAAGCAAACAAGAACAGAAAGGATGTTGTGTGAGTATGGTGGCCAGGCTATACTTTATTGGCAGGTGTGACTTCACTTTACCCTCTGAAGTGATCTCAAGCAAGACATTTGCAGAATAGAGGTGTACCTGAAAAATCATAAACTCAGCATCATCTAATAAGCTTTCTGAGAGGTAGGCAGCACTTGTACAACTCAAGCATCAGAGCAGCTCAGTTCTTGGGCAGAGAGGATCAAGACCCAATGTAGTCACGGTCTGAGGCAAAATGTTTCTGAGAGTTTTCTCTGGACAAAGTAAATCTACCTCAAAGTTGTATCAAGGAAAGAAGAATCAAAATAATGTAAAAATAATTAGATGTAGACAAGTGCAAAATGATAAATTTAAGGAAAAAAAACAGGAGCTACAGACACATCATAAAGATCCCAATATCAGGTATCACTTGGGAACAGACTATGGCCTCGTTGTAGGTGCATAGTTTTTTATGGCCGTTAGCTCAATGCTCAGGGATAAATGTAATGTTAGAGAATACTAGGAAGGAACAGAAAACAACTGTAAAGCCATGGAAAAAATATTTTGCAAATTTATTAATCCATGATGCGCTAATAGTGTGAAAAACAGGATGTCAGGTCAGAATATCACAAAAAAAATATGATACAGAAGAACTTGAGAAAGACACAAAATGTTATCAGAGTTGAAGAAAAGCTTCATTACAAGGAGAGGTGCATTAATGAAATACACTCAAGTTTAGAAGGAAGACAACTAGGGGAGGAGGGAGGAACACACAGAAGGGAATGGATAATGCTGATGAATTACAACTATTATCTACAATATTTAATAACAGAAAACCTGAGGGGCACAAAAAGGAAATTATCAGGTGGAAGCTCGAAAACAAAATAAGCTTATTTCACACAACACATAATTAAAATATGATGCACATTGCCAAATGATGTTTTGATGCCAAACTATAAATGTGTTTGAAAAGTGAGTAGGCAAATTCACATAGGAAAAGTTAATTAAAATCTACTAATCAGAATATTGAGGATAAAACATCCAGCTCTGGAAGTCAATAAACGAGTAATTTATCACAAGATAGGAGGACTATAGTGAGGTCAGAAGGAGGATATAGTGATGCAAGTATCGTTGTACTCCTTTTTGTGCACTTCATTGAAGAATTAACTACTTGTATCTAAAACATTGCACAACATTGACCAAAGAGTTTACTGAGCAGCCACTGCATATACCTGAAACAGTTTTATCATGGAGTGCATTATTTGGGAATTGCAAAAGATGTCCAAGCTTACCTGACATCATTAATAAAAATCTTAAAGTAGCTGTGTTATGGAGAAATTATATCAAATAACATTCTAACTGAAAAAAAAAATATGCACACATTCTAACTGCAGGATAAAAACAATACAAAACCTTCCTGGATAAGAAAGAGATCATCATATGTATGTTTTAGGAGACTGCTAAACTGCAGCCAAAAGTCTCTGCATATATGTAAGGTTATTTTTAAAATAATAAAATATTCTTTAGATTAAACAAGAATTTTCTTGTAAAATAGCAGTGATGTTTATACTAAAATGTATCAATTAATTCACTTATTCAGTGAATATTAGCCAATGTAGTAGTCTTCTTTAGAAAAATACTTTGCTGCAAAGTCAAGATTTGTTAAAAACATATAGAGGAACACAGGAGTTAAGGTTGACAGTTGTTAAATAACTATTTATTTTTCCTGGATAAGAGTAAAGCAGTTGCTTATTATATGGGCTTTGGGAGTTGTATGGCATCGTTAATACTAATTTTCTTACTTTCAAATTGATTGAGTAGGTAACTTAGGTAGACTTGAGTAATTCACTGCCTGATAAACCTTTTTTCTAAACCTTTTTCAGTGTTAAGATGTGTAGAGGGAATTATAAAGACCCACACACAACAAAGACCTTAAATCATATGTGTATATATATGTGTGCGTGTGTGTATGTACAGATGCACTTATACACATGCCTTTTACAATGTTCTCTGGGTTTTATGTTCCCAGGATTAAGCATGGGTGTAAGTGCTTTGCTAATTGAGGACCATCAGTGTACACAATCTTTAATAAAAATTCCTATATAAATATATTTGAAGTTTTGTCTCACTAATGATTATATGAGGGTATTGTTTTGGAAGACCGTAAGATATCCCAAGGAATTAAGACTCAAATAATGAGTTGATTCAATTTTTTTTTTTTTTTAATGCATTGAGCCAAATCCCAATATTTGTAATTCCAGTATAACCCAAGGTCTATTGAGCTGATGGAACTAAGAGCCAATCCTAAGAGCAGGGTTTGGCCAAAACTTTAGGAAGACAAAGTATGGTAAATGCAAAAACTTTCAATATCACAAAGTTTATGTGTGTAAAAGCATTAATCAAAGTGTGTATGAAAGCCACACTATTTGTAACGAAGGGGTTGTAACTGTAACTTCCTATATGTGGGCCTGAAAATTTACTGCATAATTTATGTGTACATCCACTATTTCTCTAATGAACCTTAGTTGTTTGGCAACTAGGAAAAACTAAGCTAGCAAAAATCAATCTAAATGCTCTATCTTGCTAAATCTTCCTAATGAATACTATAAACTGAGACACAGTTGCAATAAGACACAAATCTTAAAGTTAATTAGTATTTTAGTGCAGTTGTTTATCATCTGGACATAACATCTAAAGAGTTTAGGTGATAGATTTGTTCCTGGCTATGGGTCCGAAATGCAGCTTGACATTGATTGTGAAATTCGGTTTACTACATAGTCATACCTCTGTCATGAAAGGGAAACATAGTATATTTGGGAAGATTCCATAAGGGAAATCCATGAATGGTCTTGCTGTTACTCCAAAAAAGAGATAGAACACAGTCTTCGACAGACTAAAAGTCACACCAGAATGACTAAATAAATTCTGCATTATGGGATCATTATATGATTTACTTCATTGCTGGGCAATGCAACTGTCTCCCAACTTAATGGTCCCTTGGTAACACAGGAGACATAAACACATTTACAGGCTGTGAACCTTATTCCATTTCAAAATAACTCCTCCATGGAACACATTAATTGCAGAATCAGCTTTAACCATTTTGTCTTTTAGCAGACCTATGTTGAGCTCTTGGCTGATTTTTTTTTTCTTTCATCTCACACAATGTCTATATGAAGCATTTACACTCAATTTAAAAACATACAAATTTTCCCTTCCATACCCCAAAGACATGTGTCCTTCACAGAAAACAAGTCTTTAAGGCTTCACACTATGTCCTCTCTCCTGAGAACAGGACCCAGTGAAGCGGACATGGGATCTTTCCAAGATGAAACTACTAAGAATGTAATAAGTTTTTTCTAAGGCATTGATTTCAATGCCTTGCTTCAACCAAAAATCACAAAAAAAAAAAAAAAATTACTCACTTTGTGCTGATTTTCCTTTCATGCATGAGCATCTGTAAAAGTAGAAAAGCAGCAGTAACTTCTGACACTTTAACCACCATAGTAGCTAATGGCCGTTTAAGGGAGCCAAGCGGGCCAAATACTGTTCTGCTAACCTGCTCCCTGTCCCCGCTCCCCTTGATAGCTACAAAGGTCTGCACGGCAGCTGTACTGTGACTGAGTAATGCATTGCTGCTTCCTTTGCCCTCTGCCTGGCTCTTCAGCTCTTCTTTGTGGGATTTGCATACAGCCCTTTGTGAATTCTTCTCAAATATATTTTAAGTACAGTAGAATTCTTTTATAGCTTGTCAGCAATACACAACAAAGATGCACTAATACCTAAAAGCTTCAATGGAATACAAAGGACTTGCCTTTGGGATGCCTGATTTACTTTCCCTTTTAAGGAAAGTGTTATACAGTACATCATTCTGGCTGGCATCACACTGGATGTCTGTCAGAAGCTACCTTTTTTAACTGTCAACCCATCAAATTAATTGCTTTGTTCTGAATGCGGGTTGGGTGATGACATACTTTTTTTTCTTCTTTTTTTTTTTTCTTTTTAATTTAACCTGCTGATAAAGGAGCTAGATGTTTGAAATCCAAAATATAGGCATTTTTGAGAAGGACAAAATGGACATTACAATAACTGAAAAAGTAATCATGTTTATATCCTTATGAGGTAAGTAAAACTATACTGAAATGGTAGAACAAGTGCAGGCATCTTGCCAGCATACCACTTAGACTGCAGTATAGCTTTTAAAACTTTGTCAAGTATTATGGCACTGAGAAACTGCTGACAAATTAATATGTTTATGTGCTGCATACAATACGTATTTTGAACTGTAGTGCCACACTAAATGTATTTTCCCAAATCCACTCACTTTATCAGGTCGTTTTTTTTTTCTCTGAGAAGTTTCCTTATCTACCTTAAATGCAAGAAGATTTTTCTTTCAACTGTTTTTTATAAATATTTCACATTAACACTTCATTATTCAATCCTACAGGGGCTTTGGACACTGCAAGAATTGTATGAAATTTTGCTATACAGCACATAATTTTATCAAAATTGCAAAACTCTTTAAGTAACCGGAAATTTAGGACAGTCTTTATTATAGATATACAATAGTGGTGCTGTATAAGTGACTTTTTGTTTTCTTTGCTAATTTAAAAAGTAGAACAAAAAAAAAAAAAGCTTTGTTACCACTCGACCAATAAAACTGTATACACACAAATAAATGCAATCTTTTTATCTGTATACGTATATATACACATGCATATTTATGTGCACGCATTTCATTCAAAGTGAAAACGTTTCTAAGAAAAAACTTATTTATATTATGTTATCAAGGTATCTTTAATGAAACAAAGTGAAGGAAATGAAGGGCTGAACTTAGATACTGTAAATGCAGTGAGAACAATGCCCTTCATTAATTGAATAACATAGTACTCAAAGCCCCTATCCAGACTGCAGGAAACTGAATTTAATTCCTTCTTCTCTCAGATGAAATATGAGTTGAGTTCACTCCAGTTGAAAAACTGCTCTAAACATCCTGCAAAAGGGTACAAGTAGGGAAAGAGAAGTATTTTCATTCAGTCTCCTCTTTTCTTATTGTTGCACCCTCTTTATACTTTTCACACTTCCACCATGTGAAAGTGTGTGATGTGTACTCTGAACACACATCTTTTAGAGTTTTGGGACATTTGCCCAGAACCTTGAATAACCCCTACAATGAGTCTAAGGCTCCCTCATTGCTGCTCCCCAGGACAGCCCATAACATTGTGTATGGATCCAAGTCCTCTGGGCACAGGAGAGCTGCACTGTCTCCCAGCATAAATGGTATCAACTGAAGGCTGACAAAAAAACCCACTGATTTTGTGAATCTCTAATCTACTTCCAAATTTCAAATGAAAGTGATGGATCTAACACAAAAAGTTTGGTTTTTTTTTTTTAGTTAATCAAAACTGCATTTTTAATGAATAAATTATTTGTCAAAAGCAATTGCATTCAAGACTGAAGACAACATGCTTTAACAGTGTAGGCTCTTTTTGTTACACCTGACATTAAAAAGCATTGTTACTATGCTAGAGATGAGACTGATTTACATTTTTTAACAATTCTAAATTGTAAAGTTTAGAGTCTGCTTTACATGAACTGGATAGGAGTACATTGTAGGTGCTCTCATATAAAAAAAAACCCATCAGTGTTGACTATGATTCAATGCAGTAACTGACACACTGTATCATTCGTTATTATAACATCAGTCATTTTTTCCAGTGCTAGCCTTCTTTCAGATTTTTACAAAACCAGCAGATAGCCATGTCAGTAGAAAAAGGCAATGAACCCTCTGTCCTCCAACCATATGTTCTGGTTTTGTTTAGTGAGGGGGGGCCTAAGGTGGTGGCTTCTGTAGGAAACTGCTAGAAGTTGCTCCCCTTTGTTCAGTGGACTCGGCCGGGCCTAGGGCGGACTCACTGCTAGCCAAGGCCGAGCCAATTGGTAGCTGTCATGCTCCAATTTCGGATGAGAGGAAGGCCCCCTTGTGTTCTAGCCGACCTCAGACAAGTCTGGGAGGCTAGGGGCGGCTAGACCAACCTCTCACACATGGGAGCATGGTTTTGCTCTTATTCTCGGGAACAGAATTAAGACTCAAAACAGAGTCAAGCGCCAGGTAACTTTATTAACCCAACAAGAAGTTCACAAATGCAAGAGAAAAGAGAGAAAGAAAGGAAAGAGGGAGAAAAGAAAAGAGTTTCAGTTGCAATAGCTACCACCACGGAGCTGCAGCGTCCCGACAGTCCAGTTCACTCGGTGGGGGAACGATCCGTCCGATGTTGGTTCCAGTGCTGATTCTGTCAATGTTAGTTCTGTCAATGTCGGTTCCCCTTTTTTGATGTTGGTTGTTTTTGTCTTTTTATTGTTCGTTTCATTGCATATTCGTTGTATTCCAGGAGCTGGTTTGCCTAGCCACACACATCACCTGGCGGTGATATGCATGCCCAATACCGTCTCTGGGCCCCTCTGTTTTTCTGGCCTCAGGTCTGGGCGCATGCCGGGGGGTAGGGCTAAATTTCTCAGAATCAGCTCTGCGTTCAGGTTCGCAGGGCAACAAGAATTGGCTTGCAAGATAACAGGAAGACTCTAGTCCTATGGTTTAACTGAAGTTCCATTGTTCAAATGGTGGTTTGATGTTTCGACAATGTTGAGACAAATATTCGACACAGTCACTTACAATAGCAGAATGTTCCCTGATAAGGCCTCTGCGATAACATATTTAAGAAGTGGAAAACAGAATAAAAAAAAGAGGAGAAGATGTGAAGCAGCTGAGCGGGGGCAGAGAGGGGGAGGCGCGAGCCTTGTGGGCCTTGCAGGCCTCACCCTCTGGCCTCCCACTGGACAGCCAACTGGGCCCAACTCGGCCCAGCCCGGCTGCAAGAAATGGAGAGGAGGTGAGATGTAAATGAGAAGTAAAAAGATCCTGAGAGGTGTCTGCCAGCCTGCTGTGAAGAATTTGTCTTGTGAGAGGAATGGCTGCAAATGCCAAGGTCAGGGAAGGAGGGGAGGAGTAATGTGGCTCCTGGCCAAGATTCCCCTGCAGCCTGTGGTGATGACCATGGTGGAGCAGGTTGTCTCCCTGCAGCCCATGAAGGTCCATGGAGGAGCAGAGATCCACCTGCAGCCCATGAAGGACCCCATGCTGGGGCAGGTGGATGCCTGAAGGCAGCTGTGGCCCATGGAGGGCCCACTGGGGCAGCTGTTCTGGAGGGACTGCACCCCGTGGAAGAGATGACCCACGCTGGAGCAGTTTCACAAAGGACTGTGGCCTGTGGGCGGGACCCCACAATGGAGCAGGGGAGGAATGTGAGGAGTTCTTCCCCCGACGATGAAGCAGCGGTGTGAAACAACATGTGATGGACTGACTGCAGCCGCCATTCCCTCTTCCCCCCTGTGCCGCTTGGAGTCGGGGGGAAGGTAGCAGAGATAATGTTAAGCCTAGCAAGAGGGAGAGGTGCGGGGAGGTTACCTTGTTCTCCATCTCATTATCCTGCTATTTTTATTAATAAATGAATAGTATTCCCCAAGTTGAGTCTGTTTCACCTGTAACAGTACCTTTAAGAATTTTTCCCTGTCCTTATCTCCTGCTATTCTCTCGGAGGATGGGGGGAGTGAGAGAGAGACTGCGTAGTCTGGTCCCGATCAGGGCTAAACTACGACACCATAGTATTTAGGATGAGCAAAGTACTAGTAAACAGTTGCACCAGCATTCTGACAACTCCTTGGCTTGCCTATAACTATCCAAAGCTTGGCTGTCACCTTTTACCTGTTCACCACTAAAGGTTAGTAAGATAATTATCTTTACTTTCACTAAATGACTTTAGAGAGTAGGTAGTACCTGTGTCTGGAAATGCTTAATGGGAAAAGACGCCAGTCTTTTTCCCCCTTCCCTCCCATTGCTTTGAATTCCAAATCAGAAAAACAGTTCCCAAATCTGTTTTTCTGATTTGTATTCCCAAATCTGTCAAATTCTAACTAATAAAAATGTATATTTGTATCTCATTGATACAGTTCTTGCAATGCACTTTGGTGGCATGAAACTATGCTAAGAGAAGTTAAACACAGTCAAACAGGACACTGAGGAAGGCAATTAATGTTATTTAGCTCCCTTTGTAAATATCTATTTACTTCCAAAGGTAAGCTGTGTTAATGTTGCAGTGTTAAACTGAAGATGTCATCCATTCAAGTAAAAATACTCTTACAACCAGTGAAAGAAAAGAGAAAGAAAAAGCCTGGGAACATTATGTTCTCTGATAAACTGGTAGAGAAGCCCAAATAAAGATATCAAAGAAAGATATCAAAGAAGATTGAAAGTGTATGTTCAAACGCAGCCTTACTGTATCAAACAGGAAAGGGGAAAAAAAAATTACTAGAAAACCTTGTAGTAACTAATGCAAACAAAAGAGAAGCAGAAAATTGATAAGACAATAGAACTGGCCTGATTATATCAATTCTATTAAAAGCTCTGAAAGACAATAAATGGTTCAACAGAGGCAATCTGCAGTTCAGGTTTACTCAGTAATCCACTGGAGGTCTCTGTCAAAATCTTTTGACAAGCTAATTAAAAGCAGACAGTTATGCAGCACTGAGTATTTACCTCTGTGAAATGAATCAACCCATCTTCAAGTTTCTATATCCATATTTTTTCTTAGCAGTGTCACAGTGACCTTTCTAGATACCATTAATAAACTCCTTCTTCATCATGATAGCTTCAGAGAAATGTGCTATCTGACTGTAATGTTTTGAGGAGGACTTTTTACGTTTAAGTAAAAATATGGAGAAAATATTATGTAGTAAAATTCTAGGTATTGTAAGCCTCAACAAATGGTATAGTTTGTACAGATTTTCCTTACAGATAAGGAAAATACTCTGAAAACAAATACAATAAAACTCTCTATAAAAACTCCAAATAGTCAGAATACATGATGAGAATACTTAAGTATCTTAAGACACTATAATGACAATATATTTTGTTTAATATTAATTTATTTTATGTATTGAATGATTCATGATTTGACTGGAATAACATTATTTCTTCATGTCAATTTTAAAAAATTGTTTAGAAAAAAAAAACAAATTAAAAAATCCCAGATAAAATCTTAACCCAACACTCCACATGTTTGTTTTAGGATTATAAAGATCTTAGATATTTTCATCCCCTTTCCAAAACTTTAATTTTTATAAAATCCATTATAGAAAAGACCTATGAAATCCTTATCTGCTTTATTCTGACAATGATAATATTGTGTATGTTTCCCTTTTTTTTTTTCTGTGTCACATAAAAGAGTTATTAGTCTGCATGATTTTCCTCAAATTTCCAGACACTCTCGGAGTGAGTTGCACTCTCTACTCAATAATTGCAGTTTTCTTTTGGACATCCTTGACCAGTACCATTTCTACAGTGGAAGTTGATAACCAAGGCTTTAATTACTGTTCTATGATTGATTCATGGTAAAACTGTCTCTTTTCTACACTTGAACTTGTGTATCAAAAGAAAGAAGCTGATTATGCTTGCACTAGAAAAGCTTTTTTAAATATGTGTATTATAAAATACTTTGATGGTTTAAGCTAAAGCTTGTTTTTCAAAGCTGGGACAGATTTTTAAAAAACACACTGCTCCAAGGAATATGTGCAGAACCCATAAAACCATGTCTGGGTGCTGCAGCACTGAAGTTAGAGCAAAAAAAATCTGCAAAGGAAAGTCTGTTCCTAAAAAGGAAGAAACAAAGGGAATAGTCTCCAGAGGGGACAGTGTTTAGGAACTGCTAGTTTTTCCAAAAGGTACTTCATGAACACATCTACAACCTCTGCACTCCTTCAATAGGATGGCTTTTATGTAGCATAGTTCCCAGCAGCATTTTGGAGGGAAAAGATTAGGGTCAGTCTAGTTTCTTTCAGTTACCTCTTAGCTAGTGTGAAGTGGCAGGTGAATGGTATTGTTTCTTGGAGTTTGGGGGCATATTGATTTATGTCACATTGCCCCTCAAGTAGAGACCTATTAGTCCCATATTTGAATTAATACAGGACTCCAAAAAGGGTCAACTCGCTGCTTTTACTGTAACTGACCCTTCTGTTAGAGTCTATCAATGTTCCCACATTAGCATTTTATTTTGCCCCAGGAGTGAACTTTTTCAAACTGATCTACCACACATTGTCACCTCTCCTAGTGCTAGATCAGACTGGAATGTGTCTGAAGCACCCTATCCTCCTAAACTCATGTAGTGATGTCATCATGTCCTCATCAACAAGTGTTATGCTCTAGATTTGCATCCACTGGAAAAAAAAAAACCTACCTGCTGGTGTAAGACATAGCCTGTTTGAACACTGAGAACTGCCAGTGTTACCGTCTTCTCACACAAAGAATACATGTTATGCGTTTCCTTACAGTACACCTTCTCTTAACACTATTTCATAGATTTGTTGTAATTTAGAAATAGTGACTGAGCCTTTAGTTTTGCCACACTGCAGAGTCATATGTGTGTTGGAAATTATGCCAGTTGCATCCTTGTTGTGTTGTTGTTGATTTGTTTCGGAAGGACTTCTTCTTTTTTACTATACAGATTAACATAACTAAAGGAAAATCTTTACATAAAACCATGATATAATTTGAAGTAATTTACTAGTGTATTCTTCCACATCAATTTAAGCCAACTTGTTCTGGCACAGCGTAGTATTCCTGTGAAGGTATCTGTATATTTTGTATCAGTTTCAAAACTGATGAAACAATGTTATTGTCACTTTAATTCAATCTATCTGTTTTAGATGTTCTCAGTGTTACATAGATTCAAATTTGCCTTTTGCAATCTTCAGGGTCTATTCTCTAATAATTAACTTATATTTCTATTTTCAGGTTTTGTTAACTGGCATTTTATCAGCATTTTAAGGTATGTTTAACACTTTCTTCTTAGGTGAAAAATTACAACACTCTTACCATAATGAGATACCACAATTTGATACACAACTCTGTGCACCACAGAGATCATCAGCATTCCCTGCATTTCTTCACTGGGCAGGGGAAAAGAAACAAAAAATGAATTTTATTCTCATAGGAACTGGAGCCTGTCCTCTAAATATATGCTTGTACTCCTTATTAATGCCAAGCAAATTGATTTTGTCATTGTCCCATTCCCCTTTTTCCTCTGATGGCATCCAAGGGTGCTTTCAGAGAGCCTTCACCTCACAGTATAGCTGCCTGAGAGAAGGTACGCAGCAGGCTAACATTCAGGGACATTATTCATGAACCTAGCAGTTATCACATCACACATCCCAGCCTATGATTGAGTCTCATGTTGTGTTGTCAAAAAATCATTAACTGATTTCCCCACACAGTTCATTTATTTGCTAATTCAGCAAATGACCCTTATGTCAAAAAAGCGTCTAAGAATGAGACTCTTCTCTACCAGGTTTTATATTCTAAGAGTTTAATCAAAATGATGGCTAGTCATTTTGACTGTTCCTGTGCTTAATGGAGAGAATGTAGAATTCTGAGAGGGTAAGTCCTATCATGTACTTTAGACATCTGTTTTAAAATGGGATAAATTACTTCTGGAGATGTCTCTCTGTTTCTGTAGACAGAACATAGACGCTGAGGATGGGATTAATCTAATGTTTATTAGTCACTAAAACGTTAGTTAATTAGGTTCAAGATAATTACTCCAGACTCTCTGAGTAAAGAAATAAAAAAAAATCCAAGGAGGGAATCAGCCTAAGACATTGTGTCTGTGAGGTGACGTGACTTCTGGAAATGCTGCTTTCTCTGGTTTGTGTAAAGGAAGAACCCCCTTTGGCTACCTTACAGAAACAGCTTACAGATGTTTAATACATGTGAAATGAGTACCCTGGTATGTGAATGCCTTCCTTGATACCACTTACACCAATGGGTAAGTGGTTTGTGGAACAGGAGTGACTACCATTTGTACTTATTCAGTCAATGTGTGATACTCTACATGCGTTAGATAAACATACACATAGTAGTATAATGTCCAGTGAAGCTTCTTTTCTCTCTGCAGTGGATACCCACAAATATTATAATTTATTAAAAAATTACCATCGTCTTTTCCAGTTTTTGACATAGATGACATCTCAATGATTTTCTGCGGCAGTGAATTTCCCTGGCTGACCACACATTGACTTAAAAAAAAAATTAAATTCTTATAATTGTGTTCCATTCTACTGACTTTTAATTACATTGAAAGACTCCCTGTGTTATGGGATCATTATGCATTATGCCACTGCTACTCTGCCACAGGATAATGAGGAGGGACTTTTCAGTTCTGAATTTTTAGTGCCTCGGCTAAGTCTCATCTAACTCAGTTCAGCTCAGCATTAAATAATATTAGGCTTTGTAATATTTCATCAAATGCTAGGTTTACCATGATACCTACTGGACACCTTCATGGCTCATCTCCAGGCTTTTCATTTGGTACAAAAGATGCTCTGATTTTAGGCATCTAAAAGTGAAATCTCTAAATCTAACATGCCGGCTGATATGTTTATGCAGTTCCTGATATGAACCATTATTTTTTAAAGCCAGTCACTTCATGAAAAGATACTACCTCTGTGTTTTCTCTAGGTTGTTACAACAGCTACAGTGGTATTCTCTTCAGATTAGAACTTTTTTTTTTTTCCTTAAAAATTTGCAAGATATGTAGCTCTTAAAATTATATTTATTTTGTTTTTTTTTTTCCTTCCTGCCAAATGTTTCTGTGAGATTAATTCAAAATTATAATTTCAATCCTTCATAATTTAATTTGATGAGAATTTCTAAGATTTGGTTTCTTTCAGAGTACGGGCTAATAATAATGATTGCACATTAAAAAGATTATTTTGAAGGTAGGAACTAAAGCTTATGATGCATTTTTTTTTTTTAATAAGATATCTTATTCTTTGGTAACCTTTAGAGAAGTGTGAGGAAAGTTGATCTCTCCTTGTTGATCAAGTTGTGCTCTTTTGTGTTATACTAAACCAGTGTTCTAGGGCTTTCCAATGTGTCTTTCAGCTAGCAGAAAGGATATTTTTCCCTCTGTGGTGCAGCTTACCTTCTTATTTCCCTTTCTCTACAGCATTTCTGATCATAACACAAAACTCTACATGATCAGCCACTAAGCAGGTCATAGCTCTTATTTTGACATATTTTCCTAGAATATTAAAAATTCTTTAGGTGACTTTATGGGTTTTTTTTGTCCATATATTCAAATCACTCTTGCTTTTTTTTTTTTTTTTCCACTTTTTTCTCCTTTACCTTCCCCCTATAACTTTCACAATCAAAGCAGGACACAGCCTACTCTCCATGATTGTCTAGATAAGTTGGTGTTATTTCAAAAACGTAAGATAAAACTCTCAGTCTCTGGAGTTCCTTCAATGAGACAAAATACAGTTTCTAATTTTTGGTCTTTTAATGCAGCTCTCAATTTTCTCAGAAAATACTGTGTTTTGTGGCCTACAGTATACAGGACGTGAAACAGAAACTATATTCCACTTGTGGACTATGAATCTAAGTATCACTTTCCTGAAATTTCAGATGACTGTGTTCAACTAACAAGCTATGCCTCTCTGGTCTTCTGCTTCTTTATATTCATGCCTTACCATTTTCTCAGTGAAGTCAACATAAGTTTTTGAAAGTAATTTCAGCAGATTAAGACCCATAGGATTGGGACAAATGTTAATGTAAATCCTGTAGTGCTAAATCCTGTGAGATTGTGGCCACAGAATTGCTCACAGGAGGTGTTTGGTACTCAGGGACAATGCTCAGCATCTTAATGAAGTGCATAAGCCCCCATCACACAAAAGCCAATATTTACACCTAGTTTTTCACAAGAGAAATTGATTCTGTAGAGCTGAATCTGCAGCGAAACTGTTTCTGTTAGAACTCATACCAGGAAAAGATTCTGAAGTAGGTTTTTTTTTTTTCTGTATTATGTGTGTATGTACACACTTGGAAGGCTTTTCCGAAAAAAAAGTGTGTTTCCCTATCAAGCAACTGTACCTGCAAAGATGTTCATAGGCATCACAGAGTAGCCTAGGATCTGAAATGTTATAGCACCTTCCTCTTCCTTATCAGTCTTTCAGTATTTGTGGAAGATCATCCTCTGGCAAGCAAAATAAAAAGCCAGTGTTAGATAAAAGGCTTAGCACACAAGAAAAGAAAAATGTTGAAATGGAAAATTTTTAAATTCCTTGAAACAATTACAGGAAACAATTCACATAAAGTTGCTCATAATGGATGAAGTATGTCAAACTTGTTTCCAGACATGTCAGCAGCTCCTAAGATAGAACATTGGTTTCTAATATATATTTTCTAAATTTATGTCCCTGTTAAGGATCTCAGTAAATACTGATAAACTTGTTATAGAGAGAAACAATTCTGGTTCTTACTGCTCAGGAGACAAAGGCAAATGTCTCCAAGGATATCTCCCTGTGCCAGGGTCCCTCTGTCCCTACTGAAAGTTTCTCCTTCTTAATGGCTCATGATTGTATTGCAGAATCATATATGAAGGTTATCTCAGCCAGGAGAGACAAAGTAGCTCTTTCTGAAGAGTATGGCCAAAGCCACTACAGAAAATAATGGCTGAAATTGTGAACACTGACAAATGGTAGATAATCATGTGTGTATGTATGTGTTAATATACAAAATTGAACTCTTGATTTATGATGCACAAGCCTCCTATTTGCCAGCTGCACTTGGTGCAGACTGACTGAACTTCTATATCCTCTAGATTGAAAATATTGGCATATCACGAATCCTCCAATTAATAAATAGACATGAGAAAGAATCATGACGAGGAGGTTGATCACATGTAGACTAATATAGTTAGGATCTGTATGTAGACTAATATAGTTAGGCAAACAAAGTCCTTGGGTGCTGGAAAGAGAGTTCTTGAAAGGAGCTGGTTTCAGAAGGAAGAAAGGGGCCAGGAAAGAAGGTAGAGATCATGGCTGGAGGAAAGAACCTGCAAGTGAAGGAAGATCCTGAAGATGAGAGTTGCATGGAGACAAATGCCAGGGGATGCCCAGGGACCTTGTCCAGTGACTTCTGAGATCAGCTACTGTCAGAAGTGACATGGTAGGAGCCAACATGGCTTTCTCTGCAACCATCCAAAAACAGCAATGACCTCCATGCTAGTTGCAGGGAAGTCAAAACATAACGTGGCAGGTGGAAGCAAGTGAGTGAGTAAAGCTCTCATGTTGTTGGCTTCTAAGTAAACATCAATATCCTGCTCAACTGCAGATAGACTTTTACTCTGGACTTTTACACGTAACAATAGCACAACAATATTGACCTGAAAAAATTGTTGAAATGGTGTGAGTGAAAAAGGCTTTTGATCACATCAAATGAAGTCTGATATAAACAGAGAATGATAGTACGATTACCTTTCTTATTTTATAAACAGAACCTCTGAGCCCAGCAGAGACCTCTCTCTACCTTTTTCTAACCCTGAATACTATGACAGCATGTTGTTCCGTTGCTTAGCTCTCTCTGACTGCAAGACCAAAGCAGTATATCTTTGAACTGAATCCTTTTAATGAGGACCTAGGGCTTCATACATTTGCTCATTTTTGGGAAAATTGAGGAAGTATTTGTTTAGCTTTTAGAAAGATTTTGACTGTATTCATGGTTTACATGATCTAAACCAATCTTACTGGGATAATTTTTATCCGTATGTGTTCCTTTTCTGGGAACATGAGATAGCTACAGTTATATGTAGGATGGCTGTGTGGTCCCTGCATCCAGTAGAGCATTCAGATCCACAGAGTAGCAGCAGATTTGGAGAGAATTGCTTGGTCCTTGGCAGGAATACTCTTTAATATATATAAAATCAAGGTTATGTTCATCTTGTAAACAGACAAACAAGGGACAGATCAATTATTTTTTGGCTTATGTATAAAAAGATTTTGTTCTTTAATGCCCAAAGGAGTATTTCTGAGTCTTACTCTAAAGCTTGCTCAATTGAGTTATGGCAATGTAGTCAAGACAAAGATCCATCAACTCTAGCCTCCTCAGATCTCCCCATGTGAGGGAAGTCTTTCAGGTCACAGTGCTATCTTAGAGCAAAGACAATTTTCTTCTTGATAACAAATCCTTCAAAATTTCAGGCTAAAATATCTAAAATATGAGCCACTAGTGTAACTGCAACTGTTCAATATTTAGGAGGTAAAATAAGAGCGTGATTAGTAAATATATCATTTCAAGCTCCTCACAAAGTTATATGACATGAAAACATGTTGTCTCTAACCCCATAATAAGTGTAATACCTATGGCAGCAACAGAGTTGCTGATGCTATAAAGACATTCTCTTTAGTGTTCCTGGATAAACAGACAGGGCAAAACTATGGATTTAGTCTGTATCTCTACCAGGAACTTGAAAGCCACATAAAATCGCTTTGTGAATCACCTGACTGAGGTAATTCCTGTGGTTGTAGACAGTATTGCCAAATTTTTGTAGACCTAAACCGTGAGACCTCTGGACCTTCTGCATCAGGCATAGTGTTGAATAGTTCCATATTAGAAGGGAAAAGGCAATACAGAAACTTCTGGGTTTTGGCTTATTCTTTATTAATATGCATAAACATTTTTTTGAAACAAAAATACATTGTTCATACCACAATCTAAAAATAGTTTTATTTTGATTTTTAAAACTCATAAGAACATCACTTATCATTTCTTAATGTTATAATCAAGAGATTCTTGAAATCTTCTGGATATAGCCTTCATCCATAGTCATTGGCTTGACTAGTCAACTATTGACCCAACACTTGTTAGTAACTATATAAAACTAGACCAATGCCTGCATGCAAAGGAAAACTAAAAGGTATCAAAGTCTTAAATTAAAAAAAAAACAACAAACAACCAAAGAGATTATAGTCATATCTCAACAAATCTTTTTGTTGTGGTTTAACCCCAGTTGGCAATTACAGCATCACACAGCCACTCATTCGCTCCCCCCTAGCAGGATGAAGGAGAGAATCAGAAGAGTAAAAGTGAGAAAACTCTTGGGTTGAGATAAAGACAGTTTAACAAGGAAAGTAAAAGCCACACATGCAAGTAAAGCATAACAAGGAATTAATTCACTACTTCCCATCAGCAAATGTTCAGACATCTCCGGGAAAGCAGGGCTCCATCACCCCTAATGGTTACTTGAGAAGACAGACGCCATCACTCTGAATGTGCCCCTCCTTCCCTCTTCTTCCCCCAGCTTCATATGCTGAGCATGACTTCATATGGTATGAAATATCCCTTTGGTCAGTTGATCTGTCCCAGCTGTGTCCCCTCCTAACTTGTGTAGCCCCAGCCTACTCACTGGTGGGTGATGTGAGAAGCAGAAAAGGCCTTGACTCTGTGTAAGCACTCCTCAGCAATAACAAAAACATCTCTGTATTATCAACACTGTTTTCAGCACAAATCCAAACCTTAGCCCCATACTAGCTACTATGATGAAAATTAACTCTATCTCAGCCAAAGCCAGCACACTTTTTCACACACATGGTGCATTTTCTTATATACATGAATTTATTATTTTGCCTGTGCTTGCCATGCTTTAAGTTTCAGTCTCAGTGAAATTTGGAGGCTACTTTGACTTGTACAAATGCAAATTTTAAGCATCCAAGCTAATTTCTCATGGAGATTTTGTATACTATAAGTTACTGACAAAGCATAGGACTCAATCCCTCAGCAAAATTTTAGCATGGAGACATTAAAAGAGTGAGGCAGCTCATAACAATTACTGTACATGCAATTACTTTCTAGGAAAGTGACAGGAGAACTTTAACATTTAAACTTAGCAAATAGCTAATAAATCTTTCAGATTAATAATTTTTCAAAGAAAGGAGCATGAAGCAAGCTCTGGGTGGCCTATGAAGAAATAAATTAACAATCTTACTTGTCTGTTATCCTAACATAATCTCTTACCTGTTCCAAATAGTTACCTCCTTCTGAGAGATTTGGATTCTGATTAAGTAAAGCACTTAAGTATCTGCTTGGTTTTAAATTGAGGATGTGCTTTATGAGAGCATGTCATCTGTGTACTTCTTCCTCCATCTTTCTCCTTGGCTACCCATGTAGTTGAGAAATAGAGAAATTATAATATTGTTTTCGTCTTTCTCATATCACATCCAATTTGGATTTTCAACAATGAAACACTTTGCATTCAACTCCCAGAGATAAATACGTAAAAAGATATGAACAGCTGTGAAATTTCAAGCTATTGAGATTTGATTGTACAAATTTAAATATTCTTTCTTTTAAAACAAGAAATAGGAAGTTATAATATTTTATATACCAGTCTAGTAGCAGGCTAAATTGCCTTTGAAGTGAAAAATGCAGTTTAATTCTCTCTCTAACTAAGGGTTTTCATATTCAGATCCTCCATCTCATAGGATAAAGCTTCACCCAAGCTGATCTATAAATTATTATAGTAAGAACATTGTTACACCTGTTGCTATGGTAATACAGATAGCTCAGTTAAAAGACAGTGTTTCTACCATGAAAAAGTACAATTAGAACATTTCTCCAGTTTAAAGGAGATTATTGTCTGCACAGATAAAGTCAGCACAGTAGAGAAGAGAAAGAACAGAACATAAGAGTGACTCCTGCCAAAAGTTAAATGATAATGATATTATATTTCCTTTTAAGTGATATTTTAGATACTTCTTTATTTTGTTGTTTTGCCAGGAAGAAAGGGGAATTGTTAAATGGATAAGCGATGGAAAGGTGAAGTGAGAAACTGAAGACTGAGAAATAGAATAGTGGGTATGTTAGCGAGTTGAAAGTGGGATATTCAGAAAGAAACATGAGTTTTGACTTTTTTATTACAGTGTTTGGTCTCTGCTTGAGCAATCCGTTCTGGATTGTCTGCTCTGTCTACAGTCTCTCTTCCCAAAGCCATGATGCTGAAGGAAGAGAAAGCTGTCAGACATCTAGAGCCTAGGAAAAAATAATCACGTTTCTGACCTTGGGCAAAATTAAACTGGATTGGGCTAGATTCTGTCACAGAGGAAAATCAGTTAGTTCACGTGGCTCAAACCACATTAGGATTGAAGCAGTTAATTGATTTATTAACAACATCTTAACAAAAGTCAATATCAACACAAGTGATAAATCATGATACTAGACAGTTATAGAGTGTTAAATAGCTATGCATGTCCCAGTCCCAATCACTAATCCCCAAGAGCACACACTCCTAGTGCACCCCCAGCTCTCCAGTAGCTTCCATCTGCCCCCAGACCTTGGGTCACAAACACCGCCTCTGCAGGGGTGGCCCACGGGGTGGGTCACTGCAGGGACCCTGTCAGGATGGAGGCTACTGCAGGGGGTCCAGCTGGGTGATGCTGGCACCAATCCCCCTGCAGGTCCTCCCTCATCTGACAATTCCTTATGCTCCTTTGTGACTCTTTTCAGGCTGACTCCCTCTGTATTTCTGTTCCTGGTCCTGTGCCCACAAAGCACACATCTCACGCACACTCACAGTCCTGCCTGAACAGCTGGGGATATCGGAGCCATCCCAAGTGTGGGTTGTGCAAGCACCCCCACAAATGCCCTATACTCTTATTGCTAGCAATTACTCCATGAATAGTTTTCTATGAGAGATTTTGAGGCTTTGATCTCTTTTTACTCCCTGAAATTCCATGAAAGGGAATTGAATAAGCTACTTGATGCAATTTGTTTACACTAGTTACTACTGAGAATAACACATACACTCACAAAAATTAAAAGAGAAAAATTAAGAGAAAATATTCCTGAGTCTTCAAACTTTAAGTTATGAACATCCAGGCACTTGATTTTATCAGAGTTTGACTCAACATTTTATACAGTAGAGATTAGCGAGCCCTGAGCACTATCAAACTTTTATGAGGAGTATATAAATTTTTATTCTTCATAGAATCTTCTCCAGAACAATCTTGTAGCACAGATATGTAATGCCACTGATTCCAATGTCCACTGTTGAAACATTTTGATAATATTGTATGTTTGTTGTTTTTTTTTTTTTAAATATTTCTGAACTTGAATTTAACCAAGGATTTGGTAAAATTTGAAGTATTTACTATTAAAATCTTTAAAATGACCAGTTAAAAAACAAAGAAAAGGATATGCTATTATTTTAGATATTATGACGGTAGACTAGAAATCATATCCATTTATATTAGATATGAATTCAACATTATGGGTGAAAGAATATAGTTTTAAAGTTCGGTTCAAGTGCATTTCAATGTATGACTCAACCATTCAAACAAAACTGTCACAAATTTCCACCTCATTAATAAATTTGTTAGGAGGGCATCCCAATGTATTTGAAGGTATCTAATTGAAAGTATACTTGATTTTATTTTCTACTGAGTGAATATTTTGTTTTTTAATACACCCTCTGAACTCTTGAAACAATAGCTACCCTTTAGCTGATTGATTTTGCTACGAAAGTGAAATGGCATATTTACTGTTGTGAAGGCATTAATTTCATGTATGTATCCAAAAATTATGGCATCAAGTCTAAGTGACCAGCTTGTAGTCTCTCTATATTTTATGGGAAAATTAATACAGCCTGCTTTAAATGAAGTATCCCAAATAAGAAGAATTAATTGCGTTTTTCTCTCCATTCAATGTAAAAGAGAAGGAAGGCTGGATGTTTAATTTGATCAGTCTCCTCACCTTTATGCAGCTGAAGTTACAGCAACAACTCTTTCAGGACATGATTTTCTACTTTGTAGTATTTGTTCTTTTTATTTCTACTGTGAAAGTCCACAACTTACTTGTCCTTTCTGTCTGAAAAGCTGCTCTCTTCTGTATCAATAGCATCCTAGCTTCGTACCTGGAGTAATAGCTTAGCTATGTAAAGATTTCTGAAAAGGAGGAGATAAAGATGTAAAGTACTTTAATTTCAGGCAGAGGAACATAACACTGCCCACTTCATAACTTTCTTTATCTTCCTTCTGTTGAATGCTGATTTTCTTCATAAAAATGCTGAACTAAAATCAGAGTCTACATATGGATTTTGGAGATCTTTATTACTTCTTTGCATTTTAACTTCAGCCAGTTTTACATAAACAGTCCCTATACAAAGAATAACTGGTGTGCAAAACAGGTGCTGTCTGAAAGCCGCTACTAGTAGTACTCACAATACATGGATAGCGTTCAGATTCAGTTTGCCACTTTAGGCATAACAGCTTTCATGAAGCCCTCATTTTGCTTTACATATGTATTTTTCTCTCTTTATTCCAAATGTAGTTTTCAATTCTACCACAAATATTTCTGATAGTATACTTTTCCCTGAAGATATGCTCAAATCTTTTCCGAAAATGTGATATTGGTGAGTGAATAATTATAGCCATCACATCTTCAAAATGTGGGCAAGTACTGGGCAACAGGCAATAACAAAACTCAGCATTAAAAGAACTAGATGAATCTCTGACTACCAGACTTCTGGTGCAATGCGGTAGGTTCATTCAGAGACATCTATATCTTCCAAACTACATCAGAATTCCCAAAAGATAGACACTTGACCTATTGCTGCAGATTAATCTATATTATTTATTTTAAAATAGCCTATAATAACAACCAGAGGGCTCAGGCCTGTAGCTGTTTTATAAAGCTATCGCTTAAGTTGCTTTTTGGGTGGATGTTTTTTGAAATATCATGGATGGGATGAAACAAAATGTCTAACAGAATTTACAACAGAACATACATTTATTTAGATAATAAATATTTTAAAATTTGCTAAATACACTTTTATTTTTTGATTAGCAACTGTGTTTCCATAATCAATTTAAAATATACACTCTCAAAAAAACATTGAGAATTGTTTAACTGTGATATTTTTATATTTACATGGTGCAACCTTAAAAAAAATTACATTTGAAATATCAAATATATGGGAGGAGGGAAATAGCTAGTGCCTTGCTAGCCCAAACAAGGCACATAGGACTGTTCAGACTCCCCAGACATGGATCCACATATTTGTGTAAAACAAAATTCACAGTGATCTTCTTCCCCTCAAATACAGAGATTTTTTAATTGGCTTTTACGATGATATATCTATAGGAATTACAAAGCATATAGAACTGAACTCTATCTGGCAAATACCTAGTCTTTGGTAGAGCAGTCTATCTGCATTAACTTAAGTTACATCATAGTAAGACTTGTCCTTCTTGACTCCCAATGAAGTCAACAGAGCAAGTCAGAGGAAAGCATATCCCACCTCTCCTACCCACCGTATGTGTCTTCCTCTCACCTCCAACCTGAGTAGGAACACAGGCAATCAGCCCAGCTATCTCTTAACTTCAGACAATTGAATATCTGTTGCTGATGGGTCATCAGAATCTTCTTCACTATCAGAGAAATAAGATCTGGACCTTCCAATGGGCGCAACGAGCAAGACTTAAGCACTATATGGGAGAGGTACAACACTCATGGTGTGCTGGTCTGCAGTATCAAGGGAGCGGAAGTGATGATCTGGAAGGTCTCTCTCAATAATATGGTCCTAAATATGATATCCATGCAGCTGTCATATTTTACAAAATAAATAATAATAACATATAATGGAGTTTATTTAACACTGTTATTTGGAATAATTAGCATATTAATGCAGTATAATACAAAGCTGTCAGTTGTAAGGAGAGATAATATATCTGACTGGAATGTAACATGTTGAATAATTTCCTTTAAAGGACATTATCTCTTTAAGAGAGGTATTCTTAGAATTAAAACTCACAGTCACAATTAAAATATAAAGAATAAAAATTGAGAAGAAAAAGAACTTGAATCTGAAAATAATGTGGGAAGATTTAGGAAGAAGATATATGAACCACAGGAATTATTTTGCCTTGGTTAAATTCAATTTTTGGGAATATAGCAATAAGCTAAGTCCACAGATTTTGTGAGACGATTTATATCTTCTGTTAATTCTCTACTTTTTGTCAATTCTGTAATATTATTGTTTTCTAATTTTTTCAACAAGTTAAAATGCAATAAAAGTATTATTCAAATATCAGAAGTGGCAAACTGCCTTTTCACCATTATATTCAGAATTTTGAGAAAATAATAAGAAATTAAGTAGGCTTTAATGAACAGATTAGAATCTTCTGTGAATAAAACTAGCTTCAACTATTCATCGCAAACAATCTATTTGATTAATCTTTCAGTGTTTTTTTTTTTTCTATTTCCCAATTGTTTGTGAAGAGAGTTTGATTTTCATAAATTTGTTCATTCTTGGACTATGTGATTCATTTCTGAAAAGAGTGAATTACAGTAGAACACTTTATTGTAATAGCTTTCTTCATAAGAGGAATTTTTAGATGCATTGCATACTTAAATAATCAATTCAATTTGTAAAAACAATATTTTATTAGTGTGTAATAGAATACATATTTTAAGATGAGAACTGTGTGTGTTAGAGTAATTTTATCCTTCCTGAGGTACAGGCAAATGTCTTTGCTGTGTAAACTTACGAGTTTGATAAAATACTAGGCAGGAATGGACTGAACTAAGGCAGCAAGCAGATCTTTGTGACACCTAGATTTTTACATACATGTAATTGTTTGCATAAACAAGCAAGGTGGGAGAAAAAGTGAAAACCAAGGATGCTTATCATAACTATTGTTTCCCACTATAGACTAAATGAAGTTGAGCTCATTATTAAATTTGTAGGTTGTTCCTGCTGTTGTATGTCTGATTACAAGAGCAAATTCTGTTTCAATGGTTTACCTGGCAACAAAAATCTGCAGTATACTGCAAACTGTAAGTACTACTTGCTTTATCATATTTCAATCAGTGCTACTTTCCTCATACTCATCCTCTGTCTCCCTTGCTGTTCCTTCTCACCTTCCCTGAGGAAGCTTTTCATGTCTCAGAAGTGACTCCACAAGCTTCTGCATTTTCCATTGAAAGGCCTCTGGTCTGTGTTTTCTAAGTTTATTCCTTATAGTAGAGTGAAGAGACCAGAAGTCTCCTCTCCTTGGTGTCATCTCTCTGGCCAAATTAGGCTTCTGATAATTTTCCCTTTTGTGATCCTCCTACCAGTAGTTTCTGTATCAGTAGTAGATTCTGGTCCATTGATTTTCTGCACTGAAACATATTACCAGAGTTAGTACAGAGGATGTTCTTTATCTATTAGTTACTCTTAGTACTTGCTCTGGGCATTCTTCTTCTTTGACCTCTCTCTTATTAACTGCTTTTGACTTCTGACATAATTTCTCCTTGCAGTTACGTTTTTGCTCTCCATCCATTTCTTCTACCACTCAATTCTGGATGGATTCTTGGTCCCCCAAGACCTCAGTTCTCTATCACTAGAGCAAGTGATGTGTACATTGAGGTTTGACTCTTTGGCCAAAATGATCCAATGCTATCCAACCTACTATTGCACTACTTACAACTCTGCTGTCTAAAGGCAACCTTTGTCGTTGTCTTGCATCTAGAACCCTAGCCAAATGCCTTTGACACACAGCCACCAATCCCTACTCCATTACACCTATTTTATTATGCTCTTGCATAGTTTAACATTTAGTGGCAGATGACTTCTGCCTTACAGGCAACAGGTTTAGATATCAATTCTGGATCCCACTGAAGTTAGGAATTGAGAAAAAGCAAAAGACTTAAGGGAAAAAAAAAGAAATAACAGATGACTGTTGAAATAAAAACTTTTTATAAAGATATTTATTAGACCAGTAATTCAAACTAAGGTATCTGTTGGAAGTAATTGTGGCTCCATCTGTGTTACCTGCTTGGATTTGCTCATGTTCTGAATTTTCTTCTCGTGGGACTAGGGGATGGAACACAGGGAATGATGTGTCCTTACACCTTGTCCTGACAGGCATACACATATCCTTGTATGCCAGAATCAATCCATGCACAGGTAAAACATCCATAGAAAATATCAAAAGCTGAGGTGCATTTTTTTTCCCCTGAAGTGATAAATTTGATGAGATAAGTAGCTTTTCCAGCACATCTTTTTCTCAGCACTGTCTAACAGGATTTGATTCCACTAAGATATTTATTGGATCTCTCAGGAAATCTTAAAAATTCAGACTGAATATTTATGGCAGATTAACAGCATCAGTATTTTGTGCATGGTGTAGGTAGTTGTAATGTAAAAGTGATGATTCCTTTGTGTGGGAATCTGAAGTCTTCTCCCCGGAATATTTTTTTTTTCTTTTTCTTTTCCATTGTCTGACTTTGAAGAGAAATACAATTACCACTACAAGACCACACAAGCAGAGCAATTTCAAACTGATGAACCTTCTTTAAAGCTTCAGATTTAATCTGAACACTTGGAAAGTACCCTTGTTAGAGATTAATTTTGTCTGTGACACTTCTGAATACAAGAGACATCAAGCTAAATACAGATTCACTCTAAAAACAATGGTTTTCTTCCTTTATTAATAAATGACCATATGTAGAAAATTGGTGTAAAAATAAGCCACCAAATTCTTGTAATTAAGTAAGTTCCATCCTCTTCTTATCCAACCTGTTATGTTGAAAAAGAGTGCATGAGGTTGATTTGCCTTAATTATCAGGTGTTGTGATGCAGTGCACCCTCATTTTGCTCCAGTGGGGTATATGAACTATATTTCTTTCTCGGGTGTTAATGGGAACTACAAATGTAGAGCTGCTGTATGAAGAGATGCTTTTATATGTAATTTTCTGAGATGATAATATGGTCTAGGTTTTTTTTTGGTTCTCCACAGCAGTCACAAATCTACACACTCATGCCAACACTCATAAAACTCCTCTGTATCAAGTGCAAAGATCTTACTAGGAAAAAAAAAAGTTAGGAAGTAATAGAACTTGGCTTTAAAGAAACTTAAAATTAATAACTTTTATTTAATTTGAATGTCTAATTTTGAATTATTTAAAAAGGCAGAAGAATGTATTTTTTACCTTGGATTAGTTTTGGATCCTTCAGAGTTGAAGGTGTAAAACTGTTCATTCAGTATCAACTGGACGGAGCCTCAGGTCTCTCTAATTCACTTCAGTGGGACTCCTAGTGACTTTACCAACCACAAAGACACTGCTGGGAAAAACAAACATTACACCAATAAGAGTTTTGAAAATGTATTTACTTTTAAAAGTTTTTACTCAGTTCTTTGTTTAGATTTTGATATTGGGTAGCCAATTTTTAGACTCCTCTTTTCAAAATAGCTACCATGATACCTACCTTCAACTGGAAAGAGTTTTGACATTTATTTCATTAAGTAAAGTACATATTTTTCCCTATTTATAGCATATCAAATTTATGTGAAAAGATAAAACCTTTATCTTCTCTGGTGATACTTTTAAATAGTCAGACTCTCCTGGATTCACATAGCTCTAGCTATTTTTAAGTTTACTGGATAAGATCAGTACTAAAAAACTGTCATTTATTTAAGAAAGTATCTTCTGGATAACTAATTTGACAGCTTCATTTTGCAAAATAGCTTCCTGAAAAAAAAATGTATATCAGAATGTATATCAGAATAGGAATTTTGATATGCAATCAGCATTTACACAGTAGAAACACTGTTGTAGCTTATAAGTGAGGTTATAAGGCAAGATTTGTACTAAGCCAGCTGGTCTAGAGAGAAAAAGAGAACTTCCAAGCTCCTTGAAATAGATCTCTTTGTGGCAAAATATCTTAGATTTCCTTCAACCAAGATAAACAATGTTCAATGGATAGCATTCATCAAGAGAGGAGAAAACAAACAGAGAGGAGAGAACTCCAGATCTAATCAGACTTGTTAAATCTGGCCCTTAAACCATCTTGGTTTTCAATGATTTTTTCTTCTTGTTTTCTTTGCTTCATTTTTCTCCCTTATTCTCTTTGCTCTATGTAAAAGCTATTCTTTTTGTAGATTTCTGCAAAAGATTCTGTAGATTCTGAAAGAATTTGAGATACTCATGCAGTATGTGTTATACATAAAAGTGTTTGCTGTATACACAGCAGTTTTACACATACGTTTTCTATTAAGGTTGTTACATTGAATTTAGTGACCTCCATAAGACCAAGGTGAATATATATCGTATGCATTGTGTATCAATCCTCTATCACCGACACAGCTCACTTCAAACAGACAGTGCAGTATGAACCAACAAAGCAAGGCACCCAGCAACCAAAGAGCAAAGAAGAGAAGGAAAGAAAGAAAAAAGGAGAACACGAAGTAGTGAACAGAAGACATTGTACAAAAACAAAAAAACCAAAACAAAACAAACAAACGACTTTTCAAACTATGTAACATTTTTTTAAACAGAAAAAAATATTGTAAATGATAAATTTCTTTGTGAAAACCACTGATATTTTTAACAGAGCTCACCCAAATGCATCTACAATGCTGTACTGTCCAGAATACAGGGCAGAGAACAGGACATTCTGTTTCTGCCTATTCCGTTTCACAGAAAACAGGAAAGAAAAAGTGGGCTTGGATATTTTGCATCTTTTACCCTTATTCTCCCACAAGTTATACTTTGGGCCATATAAAGCTGCCCCTCTGCACCAGATGCTCCCTCTTTCCAAAGCCACTTCTCTGTTCTGCCCTTGCTCAAGTCGTTTGCATCGTCAGGAAGCCAAGGATGAGCTCTAGCTTTGTGAGGATCTGCAACTGCACTGACTTCCGTGGAAGACTGCATATGAGCTTTCAAACTGCCCACAAAGCTTTCACAAGTTTTACAGCTATGAAATACTATCACAACAAGAGTAGCTTCAACATATTACCTGACCTGGAATACTTGGGAAGATTTTGGATAGCATAACTGTTTATCTGACCAAGAGAGAGGTTGTGCAGCATACCAATAATTAACACAATTGATGAATTACTGCTTTGTGCCAAGATAGCAAAAAGATGTGTTTATCTTGCATACCACATCTGGACTGATAAGCCTAATTGATACAAAACACAGCTTTTTTTTTTTCTCACCAGGAAATTATCATGCATGTGAGTTGTGCTTTTCAAATTCACTTTTATCAGTAGCTCTCAGAGTTTTTTGGAGACTGACTGGCATTTCTGACTCATTATTAATAAATCTTCTAGGGAGTAATGTAACAAAGACTCAAAGTTTCTTAAATAAAAAAAAAAAAACAAAACACAATAAGAAATAATTACATGTGATAATATTACTGAGAAAGAAAAATCTTACAGACTCACTTGTCAAACTACAAAAAATAGCACAGAAGTTCATCTTTGGTACAACCAAAGTCATGCAACTCCAGATATAGAGGTGCCATTTTCTTTTTAAAAAGTGCTCTTACATTAGAGGCCAAGAACCCTTTAAGGAACAATTGAAACGATCCAATCTCGGTATGTGCTGTTCAAAATCCCTGTTAGAAGTTTAGCATCAATGCTTCCATGATGTACATTCTGATTTTAGTATTACCATCTTTTTAACAATACTTCGTTTGCCTTCCCCTTGGAAAAAAAAAAAAAAATCTCAAGCCATGTATGTAGGCATAGATTTTCAAGAAAGAAAATAATCTAATTTTTAGGAATGCAGCAATCATTCCTGTTCACAAAAATGAGAGTAGTAGACAGATTTTTTTTTTAATATATTTATAAAAGATGTAACAACAGAAATTCCACTATCTCCCTGGGTTACTTGCTCCAGCACTTAACCTATCCATATAATTTAAGAAATACTTTTTCATAATAATCTGGCAAAAATACCAGATGGCCTCCACGGTTGAATAAGGATCTCCTGAACCAAATGAAAAACAAAAAGGAAGCCTACAGAGGGTGGAAGAAAGGACAGGTAACCTGGGAGGACCACAGAGAGATTGTCCAAGTAACAAGAGATAAGGATAAAAAGACTAAAGCTCTGACAGAATTAAATCTGACCAAGGACATCAAGGGCAACAAGAAAAGCTTCTACCAGTATGTCGGGGACAAAAGGCAGACCAGGGAGAATGTGGGCCCTCTCTGGAAGGAAACAGAAGACCTGGTTACCCAGGACATGGAGAAGGCTGAGGTACTCAACAACATTTTTGCCTCAGTCTTCACCAGTGAGGGCTTTAGCCACATCATCCAAGTGACAGAAGGCAAAAGCCGACCTGGGAGAATGAAGAACTGCCCACTGCAGGAGAAGAGCAGGTTTGAGACATTTAAGGAAACTAAAGGTGCACAAGTCCATGGGACCTAATGAGATGCATTTGTGGGTCTTGAGAGAACTGGCAGATAAAGTTGCTAAGCCATTGTCCATCGTATTTGGGAACTCATGGAACTCTGGTGAGGTTTTTTAATTAGTGGAAAAGGGGTAACATAACCTCCATTTTTAAAAAGGGACGACCATCTACTTGGACTTATGCAAAGCATTTGACACTGTCCTGTATGACATCCTTGTGTCTAAACTGTGGAGATACGGATTTGACGAATGGACCACTTGGTGAATAAAGAATTAGCTGGATGGCCACACTCAAAGAGTTGTGGTCAACAGCTTGATGTCCAAGCAAAGACTGATGACAAGTGGCGTTTCCTCAGGGGTAAGTATTGAGACCGGTCCTGTTTAACATCTTTGTTGGTGACATGGACAGTGGGATTGAGTGCACCCTCAGCAAGTTTGCTGATGACACCAAGTTGTGTGGTACAGTTGACATGCTGGAGGAAAGGGATGCCATCCAGAGGGACCTTGACAGGCTGGAGAGGTCGGCCCGTGCAAACCTCATGAAGTTCAACCAGGCCAAGTTCAAGGTCCTGCACATGCATCGTGGCAATCCCAAGCAAAATATACAGGGTGGGTGGAGGATGGATTGAGAGCAGCCCTGAGGAGAAGGACTTGGGGGTACTAGTGGACAAGAAGCTCAACATGAGTCAGTAATGTATGCTTGCAGCCCAGAAATCCAGCTGCATCTTGGGCTGCACCAAGAGGAGCATGGTCAGCAGGTTGAGGGAGGTGATTCTGCCCCTCTGCTCTGCCCTGGTGAGACCTCACCTGGAGTACTGTGTCCAGCTCCAGAGCTCCCAACATAAGAAGGACATGGACCAGTTGGAGAAGGTCCAAAGGAGGGCCATGAAGATGATAAGAGGGCTGGCGCACCTTTCCTGTGAAGACAGGCTGAGAGAGTTGGGGCTGTTCAGCCTGGAGAAGAGGAGGCTCCGGGGAGACCTGATAGCGGTCTTCCAGTACATAAAGGGCACCTACAGGTAAGATGGAGAGAAAGTCTTCAGCTGGGTCTGTGGTGATAGGACAGGAGGTAATGGTTTTAAAATAGAAGGAGGTAGATTTAGACTGGACATCAGGAAGAAATTTTTTACACTGAGGGTGATGGAACACTGGCACAGCTTGCCCAGAGAGGTGGTGGATGCCCCACCCCTGGAAACATTCCCAGCCAGGTTGGACGAGGCTTGGAGCAACCTGATATGGTTGGAGATGTCCCTGTTCCTTGTGGAGGGGTTGGACTAGATGACCTTTAAAGGTCCATTCCAATCTAAACTATTCTATGATTCTATAAATTCTTCACGTTTGTGTTTTACAATAGTAGCTTAACCTATTAGCATGCTTCCTGGAAAGAACAGATGAGACCCAGGTAATACCTCTTTTTGGCCCCTCTATACCAGTCGTCTGGTCTCCTGATGTAGTCATTGATAGTGTCTCCTGCCTAGGGGAGGAACAGGAAAATAATAATTCACTTGGCTAGATGATATGTTTTCCTAGCCCAGAGCATAACCAAACACACAGCCACACACGAGGTAGTGTTTGTTGAGTTCCATGGCCGATTCTACAGCTCTTGATTACAATATTGCATTGCACATTCGTCTTCTCAGCAATGTCTGTGACTATTCTGCATTAAAGTAGCAAAGACTATGATCTGACATGGGGCTTTGCAAGAGATTTCATGAGAACTGAACCAAAGGTTTTATGATTCAATTGTTTGTTTTTTTTTTTTTGTACTCTCTCTATATACTAATAAAATCTCAGGTTTGACACAAAACGAAGTAAGTTTGTTACTACTTCTGGCTTAATTTTTCTTTATTCCTCTTGGACCTGTTGCTACATCGGAAACAGATCTTCTCTTTTGTATTGGACAAGTTCTTGGAACATCTTTGGAAGCATTTTCTTCCATAGTGATTTATTTCTTATGATCATACAAACCAGAAGCTGTTACACTGTACCATGGTCATTCTCATTACCATGTTTTCATGAACACTGCAAATTAGCATGACCATTAGATTTTCAAACCTTTCCATCATAAATGTGAACATACTATCCCAACTCCAGCAGTTCTTAGGAAGTCTACCATATTGCACAATGGAGAACAAAGCTTGTAAGCTTTCGTGTTTTGACTTTAAAAAAAAAATGCTTTGTAGTTTAATCTCTCTTTTATTTTAATTTTTATATATTTATTGTAGAAAAGCTTAATTATCCTCTTTCTGTTGTCTTCTTGTGAGTTATTTACTCTTTGTTCTCTTTAGAACCAGTGCAATGAAAGAGGACACTTAGGGTACAATTCGTATGTCAACTATTGTCATGAGATAAGATGAACCATACTTTAGAAATATCTACATTTCTCCATAATTATAGAGGATACTTGTCATGAATTGTTCACATATAGTTCAGACTTGCATTTTAGGAACCTGAGGAAAAAAACAGATATGAAATTTGAGCCACAGCTCCTTTTTATGTACCACACAAAATATATTGTCCAGACTAGCAGAATATGAACCAGCATCTTTTTTTTCCTATTTCACTTCAGTGATATGAAGATATAGTGATATAAAGAAATAGTATCCAATATCATAACCTACTTTATAGTAATTTAATTTAGTCTGCATCAGCTTCTGAGAATGTCATGTGTAGGAAATGCTCCTAAATTAAAGACATATTACATTTATTGCCTCATTCCTATCCATCAGGTCAGTTGCTTTCTCTATTCTTTGTTTGCTTGCCTTCCTTGGATTCTTGAGAATCAACATAGTTAACTCATACTATAAGTTTCAGCTGTTTATCACTTTAGAAATAATGTATATATCTATGTACACATACATATATTATTTTAACTATCTATGAAGAAGTATCTTCTACTAATCTTGAATATAGCCATATAATTTAAAATCCTTTATGTGGCAGTTTATGGGACCCAGTTAGCTTTTCAATTTTCTGAATTCTACATTCACTGTAGTACTATAATAATAAATTGCACGATTGTTGGACTGAGGGGTTTTTTTACAATGCTTTTATCTTGTTTATATATTTATTCAATTGCTAGAGAGGAGAATTGTCTTGACAGGTCTTTCTCCTATAAGGAGACTGATTTATATCCTAAGACACAACTATGAGACTCAACATTGCTGTTATTAGTGATAATTTTCTTATTTGTTACAGATTCTCAGCTACTATATCCTGTCAAACTGCACTGAAAAGGAGATGAACATTTTTAATTACTTGTGTAAAAAAAAAAAAAGCAAAAAGCGTGTGCATTTATCTTGTGTCTATCTAGCAACGGAGATAAAACAATACTTCACTTAACTGTTTTGATGCAAGTTCCTAAGACTATACAGACTTTATAGAAATAGCTCTAAAAGGCTCTCTCTCAAAGTCTCTCAGCTTTTTTCAGTCTTTTTTTATTTTATTGGCACATAGTCTATGTCATCTACTTTTCATCTGGAAAATGTCTTAAGTTTATCATTAGCCTTTGGCCACATGAAGCTTATGTTCCTGAAACTAAGTATAGATTATTTCTGGGGAGCTAAGAATTAACTCTCCTTTTATGCAGCTTCTTTGCAGCATAAAATAATCTCCAACAGGTTTGATATTCTCACTGGAGTCAGCTCCTTTGCCAGACCTTATCCAAGTGAAAGGGAAGACTTAATCCCCAGAACCCCCAGGGACCATTCAAGTAAGATTCCTCTAGCCAGTCCACTTGCGGGCTTTAGACAGGCCTTCTGGATATGTAACCTTTTCACCTGAGAGCCTCGTATTGAGGATTGGTATTAAATAATGCATTTGCTTATCACCTTTTCTTGGGATATTTTTTATGGTCTTTATGGTCACTGAAGTAGCACCTGAAGATGCACCAGCTTAGCTGACAATCTATTTTAACTGTTATACATGGTAAAAACAAAACCAGCTGTGACTTATTGAAATATTCAATCTGTACTTCACAGATAATTGAAGTAAAGTATGCTTTGATATTAAGTGAAAGAAAGAAAGGAAAAGAAAGGAAATGAGAAAGAAAAGAAAAGAAAAGAAAAGAAAAGAAAAGAAAAGAAAAGAAAAGAAAAGAAAAGAAAAGAAAAGAAAAAAAGAAAAGAAAAGAAAAGAAAAGAAAAGAAAAGAAAAGAAAAGAAAAGAAAAGAAAAGAAAAGAAAAGAAAAACAATCAAGAGTATGAGATATTCTAAGTTTCAATAAAAATAAAACTTTTCATTTTTACAGCTACATGGATCCAAAAATATCTAAAATTAATTCCAGTAGAACTAATGGTTCTCCTCACACATGGCAGAAAATCTCATTTTAAATAAAAGTTTATCTGAATGCTGGGTTCAGATAAAACTAAATTCCACATAAGTAACAAAATGCAACATTCAAGTACAGGAATATTTTGCTTCCTTAAGAATATTACAGTGAAAATTATTGATCTAAGTGTTTAAGACACCTAAGAGGCAAGCTTGCCTGCTACTGAAAATGTATATATTTTGTTACTGGTGTCAGAGGTCTTAATTTTATTCAAGCAAAAATAAAAAGAAATTATTATTTTTAATATTCTGAAGACCAAAATGACATTTTATCCAGCTAAGACTACTTTCTGTTTTATATGCCCATTCCTGAATGTGAGTCAAGTGTAATGACTCTTGATTGCAGATATTAGTCGTCCTCTGAACTTTCTTCTGATCTCACTCCTTTCGGGTCTGAAAATCTACAATCTTTTTTTTTAACTTTGGTATTTTATTATGCCTGAATGAATCATAGAATCGTAGAATCGCAGACTAGTTTGGGTTGGAGGGGATCTTAAAGATCATCTAGTTCCAGGCTCCCCTGCCCTGGACAGGGACTTTCCAGTAGACCAGGTTTCTCAAAGCCCAATCCCACCTGGCCTCAAACACTTGCACAGATGGGGCATCCACAACCTATCTCAGCAACCTGTTTCAGTGCCTCACCACTCTCACAGTAAAGAAATTCTTCCTTATATTTAATCTAAATCTGCTCTCTTTTACTTTAAAGCCATTGTGCATCTGTGTTGGTTTTGTTAATTTTGGTATTAACCAGCTTTCTTGAGCTCCTCTTCCCTCCAGGGCTTTATCCCATTGTACCCCAATAAGCAGATCCCTGAAGAGCCCAAAGTCTTCTCTCCTGAAGTCCAGGGTAGTGAGCTTACTGTGTGCCCTCATTGCTGCCCTAAGGATCTTGAACTGCACCATTTTGTGGTCACTGCAGCCAAGGCTGCCCTTTAGCTCCACATTCCCCACTAGCCCACTAGGCCCTCCTTGTTGGTGAGAACAAGGTCTAGCATAGTACCTCTCCTTGTTGGCTCCTATATCACTTGCAGGCGGAAGTTAACATCAAGGGTGTCCTAGTTCAGCCCCGATCGGGACCAGACTATACAGTCTCTCTCTCACTCCCCCCACCCTCCGAGAGAATAGGAGGAGATGACATAAGAAAAACGGCTCAAGGTTTGAGATAAGGACGGGGAGAAATCCTTAAAGTTACCATTACGGGCAAAACAGACTCGACTTGGGGAAAAACACTCATTTATTTCTAAAATTAGCAGGAGAATGAGACAGGGAACAAGATAACCTCCCTCCACCTCTCCCTCTTCCCAGGCTTAACATTATCTCTACTACCTCCCCTCCTGAGTGGCACAGGAGGGAAAAAAGGAATGGGGGTCGTGGTCAGTTCATCACGCGTTGTTTTATGCCGCTGTATCATTGTCGGGGGAAGAACTCCTCGCATTCCTCCTCTGCTCCAGCGTGGGGTCCCTCCCACAGGCCACAGTCCGTCGTGAAACTGCTCCGGCGTGGGTCATCTCTTCCATGGGGTGCAGTCCCTCTAGAACAGCTGCCCCAGCGGGCCCTCCACGGGCCACAGCCTCCTTCAGGCCTCCACCTGCTCCGGCGTGGGGTCCTCCACGGGCTGCAGGTGGATCTCTGCCCCTCCGTGGACCTCCATGGGCTGCAGGGGGACAACCTGCTCCACCATGGTCTTCACCACGAGCTGCAGAAGAATCTTGGCCAGGAGCCGCATTACTCCTCCCCCTCCTTCTGAACTGACCTTGGCGTCTGCAGCCGTTCCTTAAAACAGGAGGAGCTGTAATCCATCTTATTCACTTCAACTTCTCATCTCCTCTCTACTTCTTACAGCCAGGCCGGGCCTAGTTGGGCCCAGTCGGCTGCCTGGCGGTAGGCCAGAGGGTGAGGCCTGCAAGGCCCACGAGGCTCGCGCCTCCCCCTCTCTGTCCCCCGCGCAGCTGCTTCACATCTCTCCCTCCTCTTTTCCTGTTTTCCCCTACTTAAATACGTTATTGCAGAGGCGTTATCACGGGAGATTCTGCTACCAATTGGCTTGGCCTTGGCCAGCAGCAGGTCCGCCCTAGGCCCGGCTGAGTCCACTAAACAAAGGGGAGCGACTTCTAGCAGTTTCTACTGAAGCTACCACCTTAGGCCCCCCCTCACTAACAAAACCAGAACAAAGGGATTTCAGGAATCTTCTGAATTGCTTGTGCCCCACTGTGTTGTCACTCCAGCTGATACTGAAGTGGTCGAAGTCCTCTGCGAGGACCAGGGCTTCTGACCATGATCTGCTCCTATCTATCCTCAGAGCGTCTAATTCACTTCTAGTCAGGTGGCTGGTCAGGTGGCTTTCCCTCCTCCACTATAATGCCACCTATCCCTGCCCTCCCTTTAATCCTGACCCATAAGTTCTCAGTGGGCTCTTCATCCATCCCCAGGTGGAACTCCGTGAACTCCAGCTGGTCATTGACATAGAGGGTGACACTCCCTCCTTGTCTCCCCTGCCAGTCCTTCCTAAAGAGTCTGTATCCTCCCATTCCAACACTCCAGTCATTAGAGCCATCCCATCATGTCTCCATGATGACAAAAAGATCATAGCCCTGCAAGCATGCACATGTCTCTAACTTCTCTTGTTTATTCCCCATGCTACGTGTGTTTGCATAGAGACATTTACTTTGGACCCCCGATGAAGCTGACTTGCTGTCTGGAGTGGCTGGAATTCCTTTGTGCTGCTCTTCAGGTGCTCTCCTGCTGACCTGTGATCCTCCTCCAGGCTCTGAGCATCGGTTGCTGGCATTGGCATCAAACTGGTAGGAGTGGGATGCATTGAGGTTCCCCTTTCCCGGCAAATTTAGTTTAAAGCTCTCTTCTGCAGCTTGGCAAGCCTATGATTGAAGATGCTTTTGCCTTTCTCTGACAGATGGACCCCCCTTGCTTTCTCAAAGTGAATCCCATGTTCTAAGCAGCTGAACCTCTGGCTGTGGCACTAGTCCTGTAACCACTGTTGATTTGCCAGATTTGACTGCCCCTTTCACATGCCTTCCCTTTGACTGGGAGGATTGATGGAAAAACTGTGCTCCAGAGTCTCTTACTGCCACTTCCAGGGCTGTATAATCCTTCTTGATAATCCTGGGACTTCTCCTGGTTGTGTCACTGGTGCCCATGTGAATAAATAGCAATGGATAACAGTCAGTGGACTGTACGAGGCTTGGTAGTCTCTCGGTGACGTGCCTGACATGAGCCTACAATAAGCAGCACACCTCTCTAGAAAGTGTGTCAGGTTGGCAATTGGGTGCCTCTGTACCTCTCAGAAGAGAGTCACCTACTACTGTCACCTATCACCTTTTCTTAGTTGCACTGGTTGTTATATGGGGAGCAGGTTAGGCTGCCCTACTCAGCTTCAGCGTATCTCAGGCATCACCCATGTGTTGGGTCTTTCCTCTCTGGTCTTCAGAGTGGTGAAGTAGTTCTGTAAGGACACCTCAGGCTTTGGGGGAAGTTTCTTCCTTCTGCTGGTCCTTGCCTTTGCAAGCTTCTATTCTGCTGCATCATTGGTCCCCCCACCCTTCTGTGTGTGTCAGTGAGGGAGTTTTTGGCTGTTGGGCCATGGTCTGTGGGTCCACTGCAGACTGGAACTGCTGGTTCCACTGCCTGGAACCAGCTATCTAGCTCCTTCTCAGCCTCCCTGATGCTATGCAGCCTTCTCACTGCCTCCTGCAGCTCAGCCACCTGCTACAAGAAGTCCTCCCCCTGGGCACACCTTTTGTAATCAGGCCTACCACCCATCCCTGCCCCAGGAGAAAGGTCCAGGCGCTTCCTGCAGTCTGAGCTCTGCACTGCAGCCTCTCCCTTCAGCAGCTCCATCTGCACGGAGGCATTGGCCACCGCTGGGGTAGATGGTGCAGATCCCCCAGCCAGAGCTGCAGCCTTTGCTTTCAGAGGAGTGCCCACCATTCTGCCTTGAGGGTCAAGTGGCCTTGACCTGTGCAGACAGTCACAGAACAGTACCCGATTACAGGCTTATGTGTACTTAAAGTTTCCCACTCAAGAGTGAGACCATGTCTTCAAATGCTAAAATCCAGGCAAGTTTCGAAATCACCAAATTGAATTACTTTCTTTTTTTTCCAAAGTGTTATTCCTTTATTTTTGTTTTAACACCCACAGCCAGAAAAAAAAAACTTTATCTCACAACTGCACTCTCTCTCCCTCCTTCCCTGTCCCTGTTTTTCCTAAGTAGAGAAGCCTGAGCATAGGTAATAAATAAATAAAATTTTTTAAAAATAAAACCACAGTAAGTGTTACAATTCCATAAACACCCTCAAAAAAGTGTTTTTTTTTTTTCTTTTTAATTCAACAGACACAAGAACTGCATCTCAGAAGGAAAAAAGGTCCAGAATTCCAAGATCTACTTTCTGTTTTCAATTAAGTTTAGCATTATAATGTGGTTGGATTACAGCTCTGAGCTCCACTCCTGCAACAGCTCCTCCTTGAGCTGAACAAAGAATGGCTTCTGCTCCAGTGAGTTTGGGCACCCAACCCTTTCCCCTTCATGTGAGGTGAAAAAAAAAGGAAAAAAAAGCTCTGTGAGAACATTGCTGATTTTATTCCTCATTTATTATAGAGATGCCTTTTCGATAGGAAATCAGCAACACTGACTTTAAATATTTGAAGAATCAGGGACATAAAAAAGCCACAGCCCAGTAAGCAAGCATTCTTGAAAAATTACACTAATTAAATCTTTGTCACACTTGATAATGAGATATTTGCTTCCATGGCCTTTTCTGTTTTCCTTTCATGATGATGATGAGGTAGATGTCAGTTTTAATTTAATAGTATCATACAGATTTTGCTTTGTTCATATATTTACAGATCAGCACACTCCATGCTGTAGATAACAACTGACGCCAACTATACAGCCTCTTCGTTAAGGTTAACCAAGAAATGTGTCTTTGTGAAAAATCATGATTGCATAGTAATAAATAATGAGGCGCAGTCATTTTTCACAGTACACAAATATTAACTGATAATCAGTGTATTTAAATGGATTTTCCTTCTGTCAAAAGGATTTCATAATAAATACTCAAGATCGAATATGTTGTTTAATAATTAAATGAAACCTAAACTAGTAACTGAATCTCTCTCATGAAACATAGAATAGTAAACTCTGTTCATAAATGCTTTGTTTGATGGGAATTCTGCAGGCAGCAGAGTGTTCACGTCTTGGCCTTTCTGCCCTTGAAAGCTTTTGAGACTGGGAAAAAAAGACTTCTGAACAGACTCCGTAAAAACACGGTCTTTGAAATTCTCCTTGATGCAGTATTTTAGGCTTATTAGGAGGGTGAATTTAAGTACCATGTCAAGTCGTAATCCAGTTCTTGGCTTCTCTGTTTTTTGCTTAGATCCCTCCCCGCTGCTCCAAGAAAAAACAGGTCACATTTTGCTATTATTCAAGTACTATTGAGTAATGGGATTCTGCACTATTTTTGTAAAGGAAAGATTTTGTGGACAGAAGTGAATGAAAATATTAGTCTAAACCCATGTGTCTTTTTCAGAGAAGTAATCAACTTCCATGTAATTGTAAACATTATTTTTGTATTGTCAGAATAGGGTTGAGTGCAGGTAACCATTGCTCTCATATACAACATGCTTTTTAAGTCGTTATTTTTAAAATGAATTTATCTCGATGCACTACAACAATGATCTAGGTTATCAAGTTGTTAAGAATGGATAACATTCCAGCTTTTTCCTCCCTTTCTGAATTCACTGTCAGCTTGAAAATAGCTGCAAGTAAAGTGGATTGAAGTTAGACAAAAAAAAAGCCTAGAACCTTATCGGCTAACAGAAAATGTACAGTTGACAAGTAAATAGAAGTGGATAGTTTATAATTTTGAGAGAGGGGGAATTTTTTCCTTTTGCGACATAATAACTTACACTAGTGAGGTTTTAAAATTATAAATATCATAACTGTGCTTTACAGTATATGAGCCTTAGATAAAAGCTGTATCTTGTTTGCAATGCTAAATTCCTTATCTATAGTGAATCTTTTAAAATTGCCTTTAGGTTGCACCTGCAGATAAAAAAAAGATGTGACCCATCCAACATTTAGCTGTGTTTTTTACTATTGCATCTCAGCAACAGAGTGAAGATAATATTCTAAATATTTTTTTTAAAAATCTAAATATTCTAATATATATATACTAATATACTAATACTAATATAATATATATATGCACTAATATACTAATACTAATATATATACTAATATACTAATAAATATTCTAATATATATATATACTAATACAATGCTTATTCAAATTAGTCAGATTTGGCTAACCTACGAATTCATTATTACATATTAATTATTATTAAATATGTATGTTAAACAAATTTTTTACTAGTCAAAGAGTCAAGCTCCATGCTTTTGTAGCTGCTTTTGCTGAGGTAGAATTTGATTCACTGGGGCTGCTGTTCTTAGTAAAGACTTCACAAACATGCCTAAGACCTTAGCTTTCACTACTCAGAAGGAAACAAAAGCATCTAATAGAGCTCAGCAAGCTGAAAAGAAGATACAGACTGTACAATATGCAGAAGGAACCACTGATGAAATCATTAAATAGAAAATTTCTATTAAATGATGGAAGTAGGAGAATAGGAATTCATCTTTGTGAATACACACATGAAGAAATTAAGAATCTGAGGTTCTCAGAGCAGTATTATGTGTATTACCTATCCTAATGCAAGTCAACAGGATTGAATGTGACTGAAATTTGTACCTTATGCTTATGCACAAATATAAACTGTAAAAAACTCCTAACAGAAACTGAAACCCTATGTTCACTACACACGATGACAACCAATTAGCCTCGCGTAAAGAGAAACAACTTTATAAGTTTTTTACATGGCAGATGAAACATTGAGAAAAATGACTGATGTAAGGAAAGGTAGCTCCCATACATTCTGACATTTGACACTTTGCCCATACCCACTATAGCTCACTAGGTCACTAGATGATTTCACACTGCAAATCTTTCAAATCTGATGGATTTTATTACAGACTTTCAAAATATTTCATTGGAAATCCACACACAAAATGTAATGTAACTATTTTCTACCTGTGTTGAAAATATATTATCACATTGAGATCTACAATTAGCTCATATTCATCCCTGTAAGTTTCGAATACACAAATGTTTCATATATTGGTGAAATTAGTAAGAGAAGCAGCAATTTGTCAGATTAGGTAACAGAAAAACAGCTGCAAGACCTTCTGCAAAATTTTGTATTAAGCTAACATCATCTTGCTTTAGGTCTCCACTCAAGTAGATACTGATGTTGTAGATAAGACAACAAATCTCAAAGTGAAATCCTGTGGAAACTTAAAGAAAAAATAAAGAAAACAACATATGTAACACATATTTCATTGCTAAAATCTGGGTCTTAGAGGGATTGATACAGAAGTTGGAGATCAGGAATCACACATGGAATGAGGGTTGCAGTGGGGAAAAGCGGAGATTATTACAGACTTTTTAGTAAAAACAGAAGCGTGCTTTTGAAAGTTGTTTTACTGTTAAAAAAAGAGAGTTATTTCAGCCTTTGTGGTAGCTGAAGCTTGGTGTTCTACTGACAAAATGGCTGCTAGTTGTAATAAATTGTTTCAAATTACATGCAGTAGTTATATAATGTGTATTACTGTCCATGAGGGACAAAGATGAGGCCACTCATTTTACTTAGGACTGAAAGATGGATTTAAATTATACTGTTAGGGATGAAAGTCTAGCGCTTCATTAAGTAAGCTGCTCAACCTTCGTACTTACTCCGTTTTTAAAACTGTTATCCTACAATCACAGTGAATACCTTTGAAACAATATTACAGTCATTCTTTGATAAGAAAGCCTGTTTTTTTCCCTTTGCTCTGCCTTGCAACTAAGTAGCAGATACATAATTTATATTAACCTTGACTTGTTCTTCACCTACAGATTCTCCTGATTTTATATCATAAGGGAGAATCCTTTTTTTCTTTACAAGTGAAAACATGAATTAAGTATTTCCCTTATACAGATTTTTTCTTTTTACTTTTTTTCAGAGGAACCAGGGCTCATAATTCACTGTTCCTAGTCTGCAAGAAGTAGGAGCTTGTTTCTAGCCTTCAGACTTGTCCAAAACCAATCTTGTCACTTTGGCTTGGATTTGCATAATATTCCTCCCTGAGTGGAGTTTCTGTGGCTTGTCTGCAGCAGTACCGTGGGAAACAATGGGCAGTTCTGTTTAAAAACTAATGATACAAAAGTGCCACTGATATTTTCAGGTGCTCGTTTCTACACACCTGTATTCTTTACAGAGTGCTAAAAACAGTACTTTCAAAAGTTGCACACAATTACATTAAGAACTGCATTTGTAGTGAAAGCATTGACATTATAATGTCTTACTTCCTCAGTACAAAGGCTCTATAGCTCACTGCCCTTCTGATATTTCAATTATTTGGTTGCAATCATGTAGCAAAGCAGATATTGACTTCCTGGGAATTCAAATTACACCTCTAAATGCAAGAGCTAGTAAAAGGGCTTTATCATTTTAAATTATACATTATTTGGTGAAGCCAGCAGGTTCCAGTGCAAAGGAACATATTCTTTTATTTTAAAAGTGACATTACAAAGAGCATCTGTGGGGGTGTTTCTTTAAGGCTATATTCAAATTCAATAAGCCTTACTTATTTTGAGAAATACCTTGCTCTCAAGTAGCTTCTGAGACTTACTAAATGTGCATAAAGAAAATTAAAGCAGTCCTTAGAACCTGAGGGATATGCCAGTGTATTTTTAATTGTACATTTATGTGTACATCCATTTATGGGTGTTAAAAACCCACAACTTTTATTTTTTATACATATCAGACAGCAATGGCTTGCTATCCCCTTCATCATTCCTCTTTTACATGAGGTAGCCAGTACTCTCTTCCCAATACGGGGCAAAGAGAAACCCACAAAAAGTCAATGCCTTCAACAAAAGTGAACCTGAAATACACTTTCAAGATTTGGGATAACTTCTGTCATATGCTCAAATGCTCTTCAAATTCCAGATGTCCCTTCTTTGTCCATTCCAAACTTGAGGTTGATGGCCTAAATGCAGAGATACTCTATCAAATCATGTGGTGAGAGCTTCACAGAAGACGATGTTTCAGCTTGGCTGTTCTGCTTGGCCTTACCACAGGCAAGGCTGGAAACAGAAGTAGCTGCCCCCTGGGAAGCTAGAGACTAGTTTCAAAAAGCCAAGGAACCAGCTAAACAACAAGTGATAAGCTGCTTCAAAGAGGAAAGCAGGAAACATCACACCGTTGGCTTATGATAAAATAAATGCCCAAAAAAATCAAAATAACAATACTTCAGATTCACAGTGATCTCACTGCTTTGGTAATTTTGCCTTATTCGGTGAAGCAGACTTCCAGTGCAGCTTCCAAATTTCCTAATTTTACCTTCCTCATAAACCTTCACCCTCCTAAAAAGAAGGAGAGTTCTATTCATTCTCTTAATAATGTATATTTGTGTTTCCCTGTTTCCTCATCTTTGTTTATTTTCCTTCCTTTACCATAAGAACTCTTAGGCAAGAAGAATTCTAAAACAATTTCATTTTTTTTAAAATGTAGTTAGTTTTCTAAGAAAAATCTGTATGCATCTACATGCATAACACTTTACGGAGGAAGTTAAAAGAGTTTAGATTCCCTCAGTTACAGTTAGCCTATCTGAGTCTATTGTCTTTTTATGCACACACTAAAAAAATCCCAGACTGCACAATTGGCAGCACAAGTATTCAACAGAACACTGAGAGGACAGAAGAATGCTTACAGATGCAATCAATTGCAAATAAGTCACTGCTATCATTGTCCTAGAAATCAAAGAAGTTAAAATGTTTGAAAACGCACAAAAAATGTAATCTTCACCTAAAACAAGGCAGTATATCTGAACATCTAAAAGCTAGTGGGAGAATTCTTTTCTTTTTTTTTCCTTTTTTTTTTCACTTTCCTTTTTTTTTTTTTGAGTCAGACTATAAAAGATTTTTATACAGAAAAAAGTTCAAATTTGATGGATTTTATTCAAAATTTCATATTTTTCTTAGGTACTATTTAGTATTTTAAAATGCTTTTACATTTAAAATGTTTTGCAGACTCTATGATTCAAAGAAAACCAAATGCATATAGTCTCAATGGTTGATACTTGTTTTGAAAAGAAAGTGTGCAGTAGCTTCAATTTTTTGTGCTTATTTGAAAGGTTGTTAATGCAGTATTATTATTTCTTTTCTACCTACTTCCTCAGGTAAATTTCCAGTGCCAAAAATACTTCCGGGTTTTTAAAACAATCAAATAAACCAATTTATTTTTCACAAACACTTCTTCACTCACTTCTAGAATCAGACTGATCCTAAAGTAAATCAGTGTCATGCAGCTCCATGTTAAACCCATGATACTTGTTTGTATGTACAAGCTGGGACAAGAATCTCAAAAATAATAATAATACTTCAAAACTGGAACAAATGACAAAGCTGCTGCCATATCACCCCTATACAGGAAAGGTTTATTACCAAAAAAGGTAAATATATCATATAATTTCATATCCTGTTTATCACAGATTTTTTGTACTTCATTCAGCTATCCGCCACTGAACCCACATTCCTTGATTACAATGAGGTTATAGCTCATGTCTTCCAGAAATGTACCCAGATTCTAATAGACTCTTTTCCTAATGAATCAGCAACCTAATAATCCACATGAGGATGGCTGTTTTCTATTAGTATATATGAGTTATTTTTCCTCTTAGTAAATACAAATTAAATTACTAATAAATTGATGGATCTTTGACATCTGAAATTCTAATGTCTGCATGGTTATACTATCATGTACATATCTTATAAGCATGTCATCCTGTCTTTTAACATAAAATGTCCAAAAGATTCTGGGCTTTAAAACATTCTATCTAATAAAATGTCTATCTGACTTAGTCCTTATTCTCTGTTTTTGAAAACAGATATTTATCAAGAAGGCAGATATCAGCCTACATTTTCTGTCAAATTCTGTTATTTTTTAAAAATTACACCTTGCAAGCAAGAATATCTTAAAGCACAGTGGGCTGCCCTACAGGACTCTCTGCAATTACAGAGCTTTTTAGTCATGAACATAATTGTAATGTACTTACAGAGAGTATAATGTTTGTTGGGTCAGATCCTTGCCCCATTGCTGTGACAAATGTATTGAGCAACATCCGCTTTAACAAGTTGTTTGGGACTCCCTTGCTTGGTGGACCCCTAAGAAAATGCAGACAGAAAAAATGCAGCAAATGATAGTCTGAAGCTCAAGAGTGTGAGTAGCAGCCATTACAAACAATTTTTTTTTCTTTTAGTTATAAATTTTCACTTTCAGGAATTATTACTATGAGCTGGCCAAAACCATAGAGAAACTAAAGAAGTTTCAATCATCTCACAGTATATTAAGATGTATTTGCTTCCACCCGTTCACTTCTGCTTACATAATGGCCCATGTATTCATCTACCTTCATCCAAATTCCACATTATTAATTTTCTTCTTTTTGAATTGGAGGAGAAAATAAGTTTTCCCTATATGCCAATCTATCTTAGATCCTTCTACTTAAACTCTTCTGCTTTTTTTTTCCCCATACATTACATAAATGTTAAATGCAGTGATGATTGAAATCCACATTTGATAACTCCTTTTTCTCCCTGGATTTTTTATGTTACACCAAACTTTAGATTAATTTTCACCATCTAGTCCAATCACTAGTATATTAAACTGTGGAAGCAAGGTGGAATTGCTCTGAAATAAGAGATTTAGTAGAGCAACATAACTGGTCACACAATGGTTACAACAATCACCCTGACATGAGTTTCTAGTCCCTACACAGTCCACAGCAGTATGGTCAGGATAATTTTCTGCAAAGTGGAAGATTTTACGCTGATAAGTGAGTTGGCACAGGCACCATACTTTATTTAAGTTATTAAGACATTAGATAAAACAAGAGTCAGACCCAGTTATACTCAGCTTAAAACTGTCAGTACAGATTAGGCATGCTCTGAGCAGTAAGGCTGAATCAGACCCCCTCCGGGAATCCAAGCAAAGTTACACTTAGAATGGGATTAATCTTGTGCACCTTTAGGCACATAAAAGAAAGACATTGGAATCTGAACTAATCGCTCCAGTCTGTGCGAAGGAGAGAAATACACACCTTCTGAAGCATTTAATAACACATATTTCAGATGCCTCTTGGATGAGGTGAATCCCTTTTGGGGACACCAACGTCTCTCATATGACTTTTAAATGGATACAAGGTGATTAGCTCAATCTTAGTTAGCTATTACATGTTTAGCCTCTGTGTCTGACTGAGCTGAAGCCTGAGGCAGGCATTGTGCTGCTTTGTCAGACATGTCCTTGTGTGACCACCGTTTAAAGTGTTATTTCCCAAAGTCCTTACTATTCCTTCTGTGGGAACTCTAGTTCTGCATTGGGTGTTGGTTTAACTACATCGGGACTCGCTGGGAATTCAATACACGTTTGCCAAAATAAAAATCCAGAATGCTATTGCCTAGAATAAGACAAAGTTTGTCCTGTTCTGCTACTTCAATACTAGTTTTTATCATTCCTTTCTAGGTCTAAGCAAACATTAGCACTAATGTGCAGCTTGTATGGCTGATGTTCACTACCACATCCTCATGATACAGGGAGAAGTTCAAGCGGCACATCAATACCAGTTGCTTTTTATAATGAGACAGTCACTAGTAATTATAAACCTAATTAAGCAACAATTGATTGTCCAGGTACCCTGGAGCTAAACTTTTCTTTGATAGTCCCAGTTGAGAGTTTCTGGCCTTTTCTATATAAGAAAAAGGGCTTTATTTGCCATATAAAACAGAGAGAATTTTATGGGTTGCTGGAATGACTTGGTGGACCTACTGCAAATGTATAAACAAAACAGAGAGGCTGATATAATTTTGGATACAGAAATCTATCATTTAGACTCACTAAATTCTGGGGAACAGAATCTGAAATACAAGCATGAGACTTGTCATTGCTACTTGCATGGGGCTGCTACATAATAATACAAATATTATTGTGCAGCTATTTAGTTAAAAATTAGGAGCTAATGGAGAAATTTACATATATACTGAGATATTGAGACTTCAGTGTATTAATGAATGAACTTAGTTTATCACGCTGTGCATTAGTATTCAGGCAGACAACACAGTAGTAATATGAGCTCCCAAGCAAACACACAGACACATAAAGACAAATGGCACACTGCTAGCTTCAGGCCAAAGCCATTCAGATGTTTTTTTTTCATTCCTGACTGTCCTGGTTTTGGCTGGGATGAAGCTAGTTTTCCTCTCAGTAGCCAATGTGTTTTGAATTTCGTATGTGAAGAATGTTGAAAAACACACTGATGTTATGAGTTGTTGCTAAAGAGATCAAGGTCACTGTCCGGCTTCCCAGATTTCGCTAACATGCAGGAGCAGGAAGCTGGGAGGGATATAGTCAGAATGGCTGACCCAAACTGGCCAAAGAGAGTATTCTATGCCATAAATACAATGCTGAGTATATAAGTGGGGGTTGACGAAAGGAGCATCTCGCTCTCTCACTCCTTTGCTTGCTACTCAGTTTTGTTTCTACGATTGCTGCTTGTGATGGACTGTGTCGGTCGTTGAGATATCAGGTGGTGAGATATTGTGCATCATTCATTTTGTATGTTTTAGTATCCCTATATTTTGTTATTAATGTATTTTTTCTTTCCTTTTCTAGTAAATCTTCTTCATCTCAACCCACGAATTTTCCTTTCTTCCCAATTCTCTCTCCCATCCCACTGGGGAGGGGGAGTGAGCCACTGTGTGGTGACTGGGTCTAAACCACAACACTGATCCTATATACATCAGTCTGCAAAATGCTGAGCAGGAGTCTTTCTGGAAAATATAACTTGACAGTGACTTCATCTAACACTTGGTCCTAGAATGAGCTATCAGCTTCCTGCACCTGTACATTAGCGAAACCTGGGAAGCCAGACAGTGACCTTGACCTCTTTGGTACCAACTCATGACACCAGTGTGTTTTTCAACATTCTTCACATACAAAATCCAAAACACATTGGCTACTGAGAGGAAAATTAATTCCATCCTAGCCGAAACCTGAACAGACCTACAAAGAAATTTTGATTCAATTTTAATCATGTGAGTTTCAGGAAACTTACACCAGAATTTTGGAAAAACTGAAGAGAAGAATTCACATTCTTCTTCATGGAGTTCAGTTCATGACTTGAACTCATGAAGACATCCCCCAGCTAGGTGCTTATGAAACAGAGCAATTCAGAAACTAGTAACTCCTAGACTTAGATATGTTTTTCCTTCCTTAAATAAGGACAACTAGCTTTTTTTTCAATAAGAACACCAGTAATACTCCTCAGATGACCATTTACAAATGGGTTTAGGCATAAAATTAGTCGTGAGATGAACCAGTCTCCTTTGAGACAATAGCAGACCTGGTCTAGTTGCTAACATTTAAATGATCAAGTTTTTAGTCGAAAGAAATATAAAATCTTTTGAACTCTCAGTAATCAAACACTTAGACAGGACTTTTGTTCATCAGTTTGTTACAACTTTATTACTTTGGGCAAATGTGAAGTTCACCTGGAATGTTACATCATAGGTTCACTTCAGCAATAATTTTTTGTCCTTTTTTTTTTTTTTTTTTTGGTAAAGCAACAGTTCAGCTTTTGTATAAGTTGCCAGTCATTTCTGAGTCCAGTGCATAAAAAGGCAAATGCATAGATAATAACATTAACTGAAACACTCAAGCAAGGATGTTATTTGCTTCTAAAGTAAAAAAAAAAAAATGTTACTAATGGAACTAGAGTGAAAAAGGGGAGGTTCATGCTTATCTTTTATTTAGAAGACAAATTCTAGAAAATCATAAACATTTTCTCTCTGTGATTTTTTTAGCTTGCTTATTTGCGTACAAAGAAAAACCAAAACCAAACAAAAAACTGCTGGCTAAACAAGCAAGCAAACAAAACTCCACAAAGGCATAACATGAGTATTTTTCTTATTCCTTTTCTGCTTTCTCCAGCATCACTTTTAGGAGCGTAGCTCCTATATTAACTTTATTGCTGAAATAAGTAAGATTTTTAAAGGGAGAGCAGAAGTGTTGTGACGTAACTCCAACGTCTAAGACTAGACACATTTGCTTCTCCCCCATGTTCCTGTCTGCAAAGACAAAGCTTTAGAGGTGGACAAAACAAATCTTCTGAATTCCTTTGACATCCTATTTGGTATCCCCTTTACCTTTTCAAGTTCAGAATTATCATAGTTGATTTTCCTGTGCTGGATATTAATCCCTCAGAGAATGCTTCTGTGTAAGCTTTTACTTGGTCTCAAATCCCCTTCCTTCCAGTGACTTCCATGGTATGTTTTCTTCTGTGCCTTATTCTTTTTTTTTCTTTCAGCTAGGAACAATAGCCTTGACATATTGTGATGAGTCTCAGCTGTTCCTCAATTTAGGTTATGCTCTTTAACGAAACCAAAGAAAATCAGATGAGAGACCCAAAGAATAAAAAATTTAACTCAACAGCTACTACAAAAGGACATGAAATGGAAAAGAGATTTGTAAGCTGATAAAATTCAATTCAGAGCTGGTTAGAGACTTGTCTTTTTAAAAGAAGAACTTGAGGATTAGTAGAAAGTTTAGCAAAGAAGTAGAAGAACATTTTGTTCAGGAGAGTGGGTAGACCATGAAGAAAGTAGAGATGTTTTAGGTTATGAATACAGAGGAAAAAAAATAAATAATCTCAAGGAAAGAGGTGAAATTAGAAAGCTATTGGAAAGTCTAAGTGGCAGAAGGACACTTACTGAAACTTCTGAGCACTTTGAAATTTGAATAGCTTAACTTATCAAAAGCACCAAAATGCACTCTCTTCTGTGCAGAGCACTGCAGAGTGGCCACAAACAGTTCTGCACAGACTAAACTAGATAAACATCTCAGATAACTGGTCCTTATCAATTCTTCAAATCGTCATCAGACTTCTTTAATATATACTGAAAAAAAGAAAAGTTTAATCTATTTAATTACTATGTCTATACAGCTTGAATTTTTTTGTACATGCAGAATCAGTTGTATCAGTATCAGATTTTCAGCCATGGAAACAAAGCAGTGTTGGCACCATTATTCTTCCAGGAGTTCCAACTAAGCTTTTGCAGATAGTCGGTCTTTCATTAATCAGTTAAAATCTTAATATATTATTTCTTTTGCATGTATATTAAAAACAGTGTCTATTTCATACTCTGAAAAACAGACACAAGTCAAAATCTGTCTACATTTTTTCTATTTTTCAATTTGTTTTTGTGAAGATGAATGCAAATCAAATCAAGTTTCTTCCCTTTTTTTTCCAGCCTTCTCACTATTATCTCTGACTCTGTCATGTCTAAATTCTAATCCTGATTTTGTAAGAATAAAAAAAAAATAAATCCCACTCCTTTGGTGAGATTCTCACACCGTCCTCTGATGCATCTGGTGCTAGTCACAGTCTGAAGTAGGAGTCTGTAACTGTGGTTACAGGATGGCAACATGTTTTTGCATGCATGAGTATATACGGTCAGCACCTACAGTTATGAAATCCAATGTGCAGGGACTGTATAATTGAAAATTTTACCTTTACGTTTGGAATTTCATGTATATTAAGTTAACACATCTCTATTAACATAGAGATGTCTATGAGGATAAAGGCTAAAATAATAATTCCAAGCTTTACAGTTATAAAGGAATTCAGGCCTTTACATTTATTTTTTTTTCTGTAATACTACTGACATTCTATTGATACATAGTACCTATGAAATTTTGGTGGGATATATGAATACTAATATCAAGAGGTAAGCATTTTGTTAATGTTTATCATACTGTCTCAAATAATTAAACTGTCTGTTCCTTTGTTCTTGTACTATGGAATATCATAAGAGTGATCATTTCTCCTGTGCTTCTCATAAATATAATTAATTCAAGTTCTCAAAGCCTTGCAGGCTCAGAGTGCTGTGAGGCAGTTATTTTCTGTATCTAAATCTCTCTGTACCTCTCTACATGTTTGTCTTACTTGCATCCTTGAAACCTTGAGTTTACTTTCCATTATGACAAGGTGAAAATTAGATACAATCCCTAGTTCCATTACATTTACATTCCAAACCAGAATTTCACAAATAGTTAGAAGCTATCCAGAAGCATGACTCTTACTATGTCTGTACAGCCATGCTGCTAAGCATCTGAACTTTAATTCTAGTCACTGTGGAACCGAGTACCATAAATCTGTCCTCTGACACCAAGTCTCATCACAGATCAAGTCCATTGAGACGGCTCATTACATTCTGTCATCAACAGGTCACTGGTATTCCTTATCTATGTCCACTTTAAAACACAGAAGAGATAGAATAGATGTGAAATGTATAAAACAACAAAACACCAGGGGAAAAAAAAATCAAGCTTGCAATATAATATGGCACTAGTCAGTGAGGTATTCGAAAGCTCTCAGTGACTTTCATGGCGAATCAGACCTTCACGGTTCTGGCTCCAGTGCAAAGGAGGGGAGAAAGCCATGTGCCTGTGCTTTCCCTGACCACTTGTGACAGCCACAATGTCGAAGTATGATGCAAATAAAACATAAAAATAAATTACTTTTTGCAGATGTTTTATCTTACCACCAGTAGAAACCTCCATAGACCAATTCATCCTTTCTATTTTAGATAGCAAACTGAGGGTGGGATGAATCAGTCTCTGGGGGTGCTTTAATGACTCGATGGTGACTAGATATGACTACGTGGTCAGACGACCCGCTTAGGCTAGATACCTAAGTTTTAGATCATTTAACGTAATTGAGATGAATCCTACACACTAATACACAGCTGAATAATGAAAAATAGGTGGGCATTGACATAGTCTAATAGTGATGAAGCTGGCATAAAATCTTGACTGGAATAGAATTAAAAGTGACTATTCAATTTGGTTTTAGTTGAACTCTTTATTAAATTGTATTTATCTTAAATTTTAACAAATGTTTCCAAAGATAGATTATTATTTCTCTTACAAAAGGCAGCACATATGGCACCATTTGATAGCTACAGCATGAAATGCCGCTGTCCTATAAATACAGACTTTGGGAAATTATCCTTTGAACCAGTAGCATATGAAGTAAATAATTAATGGGAATGCTAATTATTCATTAAATTTAGGAAAATGCTAGAAAAATATATAATATCTTATCTTTGATTAATCCATTCTGTTCTCCCATACTTTGCATAGATCTTTTATTAAATCCTATGATTTTCTTAATTGCAGAAGCCAAAAAGCAGAGCTAAAGTAATTTGGTAATGGTGAAAATACCTCTTGAAATGTTTTTTTTTTAATACTAAATCAGGAATAATTTCATTGGCCCGAGTAAATGAGTATTAAGATGGTACATTTTAAACTAGCAGATAAGTTATTCATTTTCTGAAAAGTTGGAACTCTGATATCAGGAGAATATTATTATATTAGTTTTAGAGGGTTTATCAGAAAAATAGAAATGGTTTGAATGCATTAAATATAGTCAAAGGTTATGATACCTTTTTAGGAATGTCTTTAAATCAGTTGCCAGTGTGGTATCTGCTACTACGTCATTTAAAAAAAATCAAGTGATTACTGTTTAGGGGAAGAAAGAACAGAAAGACTGTAGGACAATGCATACAGTGAGGACTAAGAACTACCTTCACAAGAAGGCTTAAGTGCTGCAAGGCTGACAATAATATAAAGCACAGGAAGAATTAGGCCTTTCTGCAAGATGGAAAAATCCAGAATGCTGTTCTTTGATTCACCAACATGACTGAGTAGAAAATCTAACACTACATCTTAAATATTGCCTTTTCCTTTATTTCCTGTGATATCTCCTTTCCTGTTGGGATAGGTGGTTGGTCGCTAATTCCACTGGAGATGCAGATCTATTTCCTGAGCCTCACTGAAAGGAAAAAAAAAGAGAAGCAATGCTTTTTGTTCAAATTGCAGTCCCTAGAAGAAGCTGTGCAAGCCTTGGTTTTGCAGGGACACTCCAAAAAAAAAAAAAGATCTGTTGAATGACCAATACATTGTATGTATGAGACTGAGCTTTAACTGACTTGGCCAGGTTAGGTGGCAACAGGTCTGTTGTCATAAACAGGGCTAGGTAACAAGATTATTTGATGACTCAGAGTTGCTTTAGAGTGGGACTTCTAATTTTTTTTTTTTATTGGCAGTCAGATTCTTCATACTAGTTGTGCTTTGTGCCCAGGAACATTAACAGATGTCCTTTTCTTCTGCCCTTTCTTCTAGATCATACGAATCTTTAACACAGGGCTAACAACAACAGTGGTGGTGGAAAAGAAAGAATTAAAATGAATCTCTTTAGAAGTATTATGGTTGAAGACAGAAGAGATGCTCTCATTAAAGTTATCTGACCTTGTTTTCAGTCATTTCTAATCTTGTTACACTAAATGTTATTGAACACAATTTGTTTGTGACAGCTGTCTGCGGCAGTTCAAAAGAATTTTTGGTTGCTATTCTTTTAACAAAAAAAAAAATCAGACTAAGTGCTCCTCCATAAATATGGAGAACATATCAACTTTCACAACATAAATTCTGGAAATCCTTCAATCTAGTACTTGATTCAGTAAGGAAGATGGAATTTACACTCAAACTGTGCTTTCTGTATCTATTAAAATTAATCTTAATTTGATTCAAAATAGTTTCACATGAGAGGTAAGACCTCTGAGATTTCAGTGACTAAACCACCCAAATTGTGCTACACTTAGTTAACCTGAGGCTAAGGATTTTCTATGCCACTTTGTGCTTGCAGATGCTACCCTGTCTCTCCTCTGCTCAGATCCCACCCTCAGAGCAAGGAAGAGGAAGAGGCTTTAGCAGAAAGCAGAGGTCCAAAAGGGGGTCGCTCAGAGAAAAAAAAACCACAGGATTGGAGATTGACACACTGTGATGTTAGAGGGGACTGAGCAAGGAGCCTTGCTTTGAAATGGGGAGTCTGAGGAAAAGAACAAACTCAAGTTTACTGTGTGGGGAATATGAGAATGAGACAAGTAGCCAGAAGTTCAAGACAGACTGTTAGTTCAGAACAGAACCCTTATTGGAATGTATCTGGTATGATAACTATGTCACACTCCCTGCAATGAGAGGAGGGCAAGCTGTCAGGATGAATCAGTACTAGGGAATGAAAGAATGTCACTTGTATCAGCCTTTTCCCTGCAAAACTAGAAATTATGTACTGAATAATTAAGCAGAGGATGGTTAAGAGGAATAAATAGTGTACTGATGAATTAACCCTGTTCCTACCTCAACTACAGAACATCTGTGGCAGTATTATAAGTCACTGAAAGCTAACGTTTTAAAAGATTGGTCATTAATGGTGTCTCCCTCATTTTCTGCAGGCTTAACTTGGGGAACGTTATCTTCAGAATTGCTGAAAGCTCACAGCTGCAGTTGTTGTCTATAAGAACTACCCTGAAAATAGAAAATGCATTAATGTTAACTGTGTTAATAAGTTTGATTTCAGATTGTGCTTCTTTGTAATTCCTCTTAGTTTTATCTAAGAAGATTACCACCCCTTCCTCTTACTGAGATACTATGAAGAGTCTCATTAATATTTATGGCACATTCAGACACTGTAGTGATCACTGCCATAGAAAAACTAAAGTGATATTTAATCATTATATTTTTGAATGGTGTGAGGCATGTTAGCTAGAGGGTCACATTATGAGCAAGACAGGTGAAATAATATTTAGGTTAGTTTCTTTAAGAGCATACTGAAAGTGGTGGTGGAAAAATGGTATTAGAACACAGAACAAAGAAAAGCACTAGTAAATTTAGGTTTGGTATTTCCTAATTTTTTTTTAGCATTTGACCATAGCTTTAAAGATATGTTAAGAATTATTTTGTGCATAGTATTGTTGTCAAGTCTAACTGGATATATTCCATATTCAGACTGAGGAGGGAACATTGGAGGGCTAGCGTGCTTAGTGTAGTTGGAACAATGCAGGTTGATGTCTGGAGCCCTGATCAGATTGGCAAGCCCTCAGCAGCTAACTTACTAAAGGAGTGTCTGGGACACAATGTTTGGAACAATGAAGACTTGTATCATATTTGAATGCATCAAGGTCAGAGGTAAAAACAAAACCAAGCCCTTCACCACTGCCCCCCCATTGCCCCAAACAACAACAACAAAAAAGGCAGAACTAGTCATGACTTCTAGGGAACCAAAGTGAGTTTTGAGATTGATGTCAAGTCAGAATTGGATTTTTTTTTTTCTTTAACAATGTTCAGGGAAATGAGCTAAGCCTCCCTCACGCCTTTAACAAATATGTATCAAAACCAAAGTAAACCACTTTAAAACTAGCAACATTTTGTGGTTTAGGTTTTTTTTTTTTTCCTTCAGAAAAACAGCCTTTTAAGATCTCAAAGACTAACAGATCACTTGCAAATTCAGATATTTTAGTTATAGGGAGATGTCAAACACATAGAAAAAAAGACAATGTTCAGTTCACAGGTTTTCAACGGAAAAGAAGCAAAGCTTTTTGTAATGGAGAACATAAGCTTATGTAAACAACTGTAGGATGTGTAAGAGATCATGATAATGTCAGAGACTAAAGCATGTGAGTCTGTGGGTGTCCCCCACCCATGAAGGGTTAAAGGAGTCATCTCTCTCTGTTGATTGTGTTAGATGCGATATGTCTGATAATGTTTTAATCTAAAGCTTTAAGGCTTTGGGTAGACAATAACTGGGACCAAGAATATTTTATTCTTTTTTTGATACCTATCTTGACTTTGTAGCATGGGATGATAAACATAAAGGATCAGAGATTGGTCACAACTAGAGATAGGATGTTAGACAGGATCCTATAGGCAATAAAAAAAAAAGCTTTTCATCTGGGGCATGATCCTCACATCATCAGTGCTGAAGCTGTTGTCAGAAAGGTACTTCTCATAGGTCAGATCTTGGAATTCCTTTTATCTCCCTTTTTTTGGGGGGGTGAAGTTAGTCTAGTTTCTTGAATCATTTAGTAATTTTTCAGTGAATGTATTCTCTGAGTTTATGTATGTCTAAGCAATGGGAACAGCTTTCCCTTTCTCCGGTCATAATTACTTGTTTCTTTCACTGTCTTTTTTTTCCTCTTTTATTTATATTTTTTTAAACTTAAGACCTTAGTCTACATGATGTGCTCTGCTTTGTGCATTTGCTGGGGATCATGATAAGAAGATTCTGCTGATGGACTTATGTAGCTGCCTGGACTTGTCTGATCTAGTTTTTTTATGACCTCAAATGTTCTTATGCTGTGGAAATATATGCATATTCACATTATAACTTTAAGTAATATTTTCAGTTTTCTGGATGAAAGAATCAGTGAGATTTCTATATCCTTACTGGCCATGACTGTAATTTTTTACCAGTGATATTATAGTCTGTCAACACAGAAAGAGACGCATGTGGTAGTGTCCTGATTCTTATGTTCTATTTGCAAGCAGTAAGAGAAAGCTTGTCAAATTCAAATGTTTACAGCATGGTAGTTTATCATCATCTTGCAGATTAAAAAGCCACCGCATCAATTGTTGTGTTTTTCCCAGCAGAAAACAGCTGTATGTTGATTACTTCATCAGCAAGGAGATAGAGACCTCGGGTCTCAGCTACAGTGTCGTTACAATTTAAACTAGCTGTTGAAAAATACTGACAACCTGCTGTGCATAGAACAAAGTTTCCAAGTGTCTACCCAGCCTGCAATATGAACTGGCAAAACTTTTACATTCCTCCAAGGAATTTAACACTATATCACAATTAAGACTATTTTGGTTTCCAAGTGATGGGGGAGTGGGAGGGGGAGAAAAGAAAAAGAATGGAAGGGCCAAAAGAGACAGAACAGGACTGACACTTCTTGCTGGTTTAAGTTTTGACCCAGACAATAGAATAAAATGTGTTTAATTTTCTTTCACACGACTTTAAGGACATTGTTTCTGTGCTTAAAATCAAGCATGTGCTTCCGGGCTGGCCTGGATCAGAGCCCAAGTTTTCAGTTTACTTTCCGAAGAGAAACCACCTGCTTAAAGCTGATAAATCATATAAATAGTCAGTAAGCTTTATTTAACCATAAACATTTCATACCCTGATAAAAACAAAGGCGTTATGATAACATCAAAGGGAAACATATTATTGATTAAATAGTTATATATATATTTCTTCCTAACATGGAAATGTTACTTGAAAATAATTGAATAATGTAAAAAACCATGCACCAACATAAGATAATACTGTGACAGCAGGATTTGTTGATTTTGTTATACCTTTGTGCTTATAAGTAGCAATGCAGTATGTATATTTGGGTTGCCTTGGGCAGCTAAATTTTATTTGTTGGTTTGTGGGGTTTTTTTTTTGTTTTTTGGGGTTTTTTTTGGTTGGTTGGTTGTTTTTTTTTTTGTTGTTGTTTGTTTTGTTTTGTTTTGGTTTGGTTTTAATTTGGTAAACCAGATGGCAAATTATAAAGCTAAAGCTATAAAGAACTATTGAGAATTATTTAAGTGCATTTTTCATTTTTTAAAGAAATAAATACTTTGAGAACATATGTAATGAAGACTGCAATAGAAGGTACAAAAGAAGAAATATGAACACTTGTAAATATTGATAAACTTTCTAGTATCTCAAGAGGAAATAAAATAATAAAAATAAATACATTTTTATCACATTAAACTAAACCTACCAGAAACAAATAAAATGTACATGTATCCATACAATATATGATCACTATCTGGCATATTTAGGTTTTGTCACTGCTTTGCTTTTGTGTAGACAAGACAAACAAGATTAGAAGGCAAGGCAGGCACAGAGAGGGGATGCAACATATTCCAACACACATCTCAGTTTATATAGTAGTATGTCATTGGCACAGAAAAGTAATGGGGCCACCAGCGCGGCCTGTTCCCTATCTTAGTATTTGCCTGTATCCCCTAAATGTGATAATCTTGTCAATGACAGCAGGTCCATAAAGGCAGCAAGAAGTGTAATTCCTTTTGGTTCTTAGCAAATTATAAAACTGCAGTTTTGCAAGAAAACCAGAAACAGGAGGATTCCCACTGTTCCTACAGTGTTACTCTTACCAGTCCTTATGTTTGCTGTTAATTACAAGCATCACTTAAACACGTTTTATTTTATTTTTACTATAAGTTAACATGAATATTTGTCTACTCTGAAGAAAACTCTGATCAAGATTGAATGCATATGTTGTTAGTATAATATAGTATGCATTAATATGACTCTATATGGCATAAAATTCAAGGGAAAACATTGGGGTTTATGCTAGTTGTTACTGCATGATGGTATAAACTAGAAATGTAATGGAAGATTTAGTAACAGGGGACTTCAAATGGCTTTATATTACTTCATTGGCTGGATTTTTCCACTCTTTTTTTTTTATTTCAACTTTATTTTAAACAAAAACTGTGTAGGTCTGATACTGGCATGAGAAGCATCCACCAGGGGTAGAAGTCTAACTCTGCAAACTTATATTTTGATATAATATGCTAATTTAGATTCTTGTTTTATTAATTTGTAACCAGAAGATGTAAAGGTTGTGGATATCATATTATACTAGTGAGTTGGATCTCACTTTACCATTTACCACCAACTGTTTTACTACATTAGTTTAGCTAGATGAAGTATTCTGTGAACTCCTAGATATTTAACTAGCTAAAAGTAGACTTGGACTATTTGAATGTTTCAGCAGGAGGTCTGTCTTTTGCCACTTAGCTGTATACAATGTTACATTGCCTAGAAGCAATTAATGCAAAAATGATGGATGAAGAGCTCATAGGTAAAACTTACAGTTATATATCACAAGATTTTAAAGTGGCCTAAGCAGATTAATGGAAGAGACATATGGACTGCTTTTATACTGGAAAATTACACAGTGCCAGGCAAGACTCCCATGCTATGGTACTTCACTTGCCACACTTAAATTTTTAATATAGTCCTTGATATTACTTTGATTTATACCAAGCAGGACTATATGGACAATTCCTCCGTGCATCTGGGGAATTAACATGGGCCATGGACCATGCCCAATACGTAATTTGTATGCTACTACCCCATTTTGGAGAAGAAAAAAGTTTGGTAGTCGTAACATACAAGTAGACCTCAGTGCCAGAGAACATCATGGGCAGATCCAATCTGATCTACCTTTAGCTATGTAAAAGTCTAAGCTATCTGCTAGGACTCCTCTACTGCCATGTCTCTGTTTCAGGAGGGACGGAGTTAATTTTTCTCTCAGTAGCTGAGGTGTTTTTTATTTCAGATGTGAAGAATGTTGATAAACACGCTGATGTTATGATTTGTTGCTAAAGAGACCAAGGCCACTGTCTGGCTTTCCAGGTCTTGCTAATGTGCAGGTGCAGGAAGCTGGGAGGGATATAGTCAGAACAGTTGACCCAAAATGGCCAAAGAGAGTATTCCATGCCATAAACATAATGTTTAGTATATAAGTGGGGGTTGGCCACAGAGGAGCATCTCTCCCTTTCGCTCCCTTGCTTGCTGCTCCATTTAGTTTCCGTGGTCACTGCTTGGGACCGGCTGTATTGGTCATTGGGAGGTTAAGTGGTGAGAAATTGTGCACCATTCATTTTGTATATTTTAGTATTCCTATATTTGGTTATTAATGTATTTTTTTCTTTGCTATTCCAGTAAACCGTCTTAATCCCAACACACGAGTTTTCCTTTCTTCCCAATTCTCTCCCCCATCCTGCTGGGGAGGGGGAGGGAGAGTGAGTAACTGTGTGGTGACTAAGGCTAAGCCACAATATGCCAGACAAGAGAGTTGGTCATCTCCATAAGCCAGTTCTTTACGGCTATTGTAGATATTTAGGAAATATCTTTCTTGGGAATAGCAAGTCTGGCTGACAAAACTTTCATTAGTGACCCAACTTTAGACTGTCAGGGTAAAGTGAGGCACAATTTGTTCTGATCATCAGATTGCGTCCATTCTTTCCAGCTAGTCACCACCCTTTTCTGCTCTCTTCCCACAATTTTCTTTAACAAAAAGTTTAATTGATTATTAGGTGCTGTGAGCCTTTAAAGAACAAGAAACTTCCTCATTTTTTTTTTTCTGCTAAGGCATTTTTACTATCTAAAAGGAAGCAAATTTACTGATGCTGGTTTTTCACATATATATACAGTTCTTTAAATACTATGGCTGTATTGTCCTCAATAGCAGAACTAACCACCCTCAAGCTTATGTTTTCCTCTCCGGGAGTTTCAAACTGAAACTCTAACTCAGTAAGCAGAATTTGTATTTCTTGCTACATTAATAGTATAATTTTTATTCATCTCTTATTCTAGAGCCCTGGGCATGGGTCCTGGTGTCCCACTGTGTTAATGCTTCTGATTTTTTTTACATTTTCTTCTAAAACTTAATTCTGCACTTTACAGCCAGAGAGAATAATATCACTGTGAGCAACCACTCACAAACTGATTCTTCATCAGTCCTATGTAATTTCATCATTTTCTTTACAACTCTTCTGTTGTGATGCACTTCTTCAACTAGTTTTAGCTATATTTTTTATGTGATATGTTTTCCGACTATGATAGTAATAATTATAAGTACATTGCTTAGAAATTTCTGATGCAAGTAAGAGCAAAAGAAGAAAAAAACCCCACCATTATCCTTCTTCTTCATTTATAAATCCTTCTGATTTCCAAACTTAGGGCATTTTGGAACACATATATTTAGCCTTACTAATGACAAAATCCCACTTTTCCGTACTAAGAACCCTGCATTTAATCACAGTGCTATCAGCACAGCCCAAGAACTCATGGTGTCGATCATCCTCTTAGTCCCTCATCTGAAATGGGAAGAATTGCCCCAGCCCACCTACTGCTGCACAGGGCAAGACCTGAGCTGTTACATCCCACTTTGCTTCAACTACTTTCTGCCCCTACACTTAGCACACAGATCTGTACATATGTCTGTAATACTGTCTCCTTTTCTTCTGTGTACTTTTGTTCCCTAATTGTCATTGCCTAAGACTGAGCTTTTAAACTCTGATTACAGTTCAAATTGCAAGTGAAACCCAACTGGGGAAAGGTACGTGTAGAAAGGACTGGTACTCATTATCCTCTCTGCTTTAGGTCTGTTCATGGCTCCTGACCCACAGGAGTATTTGTGCCTACATAAGTAATTTTAAATGCCAGGAAAGATGTAGCGTTAATGAAAAATATGACATAATTGATGGAGAAGTTCCTTTAGAAGTTCCTTGCAAATGTCAGGTGAATAAGTGCATTTTGGGAAAATAAGTAAATCTTTTTCTCCAGCTTTTTTGAAATTCTGTGGAAATTTCACGCATATTATTTCCTGATTCTTTTTCTATATCTCTGTGCTATGATTGTATTAAGATGCAGACTAGATAGTAAAAATGTGCTAAACTGAACAATCTTCGCTGCTGGACTACTTCCTAGGAGATTCTAGAGTTTTCAGCTGACTAAACTCAGAATTCTTCTCTTGTTATTTTTCCTTTAAGAAAAAGCAAACCTTTAAAAGTAAAATGTTGTAACTCTGTGTAGTCAAAGCTTCTGTTATGTTTAAGAAACATTTTCAAATGAATGATGTCTCAGAGGCGGCAGATAGAGTTAGTCACAGTGGATAAATGCCATAGCCTATTGGTTCTGCTATGACAATCAGCAGCTCTTCGGTTAACAGTGTAGGTAATTACACTGTTATATTTAACAATGCAGTAAGATGAATGAGAGGAATTTACTCTTCTGTTAGAAAAATCGCTTTCTTCTGAACACTTCTGAACACACTACACAGTGAAGGCTTTTCCTAAAATTTTATATTCTAAGAACTTTTTTCTTTTTTTAAATTAAAACTTAAACTCTAGAAGATACAACAAAAGCTGCAGGAAGTCCATTGCTAAGCTCTAAATCCTTTTGAGGCAGCAATTTTTTTTTATCTATAGTTTCCTATTGTGTGAGAGCGTGAGTACTAAATAGGATGAATTTGAATAAATAATACTGGAGGAAAAGTGTGTAAACTTAGCAATTACTGCAACATGGTGGGATGGATTACACAGCCAGAATGTTAATATGGGTGGATATACATTATATTAACAGAGTTAAAACAGGAGTGGATGGAGGATACTCTTTTTCTAGTCTTTTTTTCACATCAAGAGCATTTTAAAAGCAAAACAAAGCTGAAAATAAATATATATTTAATAATATTTTCTTAGAATATAATAATTAGAGAAGAGTCAAACATCTATGATAGAAAAGTCAAATACGTATGTGAATTTTATTTTAACATTCTGTTTTTCAAACAACCATGACTCTCAACTCCTACCTCTTCAACTACAGCCGTGAAGTAACTTTCAAAAAGGAGATAATTCAGCATCAATAATAGATGCAGAAATTTATTTTCCACATTTCTAACATTAAAATTATCTTTACTCTAAGTAGAGGGATAGACTACATGACTTTTAGTGGTCTACCTAGCCTAAATGGTTGTATGACTATAAATGTACACACATATGTCTCAATAATTTAAATATTTCTGAAACAGTTTGAATCATTGCGTCAAAGATCCTGACCTGGAAAAGACCCTCAAGTCAGCATTTGAACCTTCGTAGAAACCTTTTCATATTAAGGAAGGATGTGTCTACCCACGGTGCTGAATATTAAAGACGTTTTAATGTTTTTGCTCTCTCTCATGTTGGGAAACTGCAGTGACTGACTAAGGAGGTTCAGGAAAAACAATTTAAAAACCCTCCAAATTTATTTGCAAAATAGGCAAAACTATTTTTTAGAGACAACACCAGACTGACTGGAGGATAAGTTTTCTCCTGTTCTCCCATCCTTAACATCTCCTGATATGTCACCTATGCTATACACAGGTGCACTGTGGTAATCCAATAAGAAAGTGACTCACATAGTCTCCTAACTGCATCATAAACATATACATTGCTGTTTTAAAAGAGTCAGAAGACGGCTTGCAGCAGACGATGCTTTTTGAAGTTCAAAGTCCTACAAGCTACTTAAACCCTTAACAATTTCTCAGACGCTAATTACTTGCTCTCTTATTCCCAAATAAAGAATTTTTGATTTTGCCTGATACAAAATACACCTTTCTCAGACTACATATCTGTAATTTAATTCCTATTTTGAGCTGTAGTATTCTGTATTGAAGTCACTGGTAAAACTCAGATTTATATAGTGTTCATTTAAAGCATATTATTTTATGACTATTTCAAATTTATATCATATAAATCTTAAAGTTACAAAGAAAGATTTTAAGAATGAACAATATGAAAGGCCTTTAAGTATCGAAAAAAAAAGAGGAATAGTGGAAAATATTGAAATCTTCATAGAAGAGGCCTTCCATGGCTACCTGGAAAAAATCTATAGAAGCACTAAACAATATTCTTTTAAGGTACACCTGTGAAAAGTCTTAATTAAACACGTGGAATTGCACTGGAGGGGAACGGAAAGATTGTCATTTTGGCAATGTTGAAACAATTTATGAATTTAGAGTAAACAGCCTGCTTAAAAATATTTGAGTAGAAAATTAGAGGCAAAAATACATTTATAAATTGTGGGGGCTGTACTTACAAGCAATTTTGTCATTCCCTTCTTGTTGGAGCTGAGGAATTGGAGACTTCAGGCAGAGTGAGTGATCCCCAAAGGATCTTGTGAAATGATTTCTCTGGGCATGTTTGGTCTTCGAGCTGCAATCTGTTAGTACATGAAATGTAATTCAGATATTTATGACATAAGTGGGGCTCTTTACTACTACTTATCTTCTGTCACAGATATGTTTTTAACTACAACCTCCCCAAGAGGTAAGGAATCCCTATCTGAACACCATCTCTCTGCACTTTTAAAAGAATTATTGGGAAAATTATAGTTCAAATTTTTATTGTCAATTCAGGGAATAGCATAGTATTTACAGGAAGGATTGAGAAGCACACATCTCATACATAGTTAGGATGTTTTCCTGAGATACGGGTTTGAGCACAATATCATGTGTCATCTTCACAACAATGAGTTTTAACCCCTGAGCAAACGGTTATAATTGTCAGCTTCCTCACTTGCAAATTTCTGTATTATTCTTTTTCTTTAGGAGTTTAAAAAATTGATTTAGACTAAAACAAAACCATATTTTTAAAATTGGATGAAATAAAAATAATTTTAATTCAGCCTCAGCTCTTTTCTTCCAGATTTATTTTTAGCAGCTGAGATAAGATAGAGACCAACTCATTCAAGGGACAATTGAAGTCCTTATCAGCTATGTCTTCATCAGGAAAAAAAAAAATAGCTGCACAAGGGGTTCTTCAGAGACATCCAGAAACCTTAACAGAAAGATTCATGTTTATTCTTTTCATAGTCTGCAAGTTCATGAAATATTTTGCCTTTCTTTCCTGAGTTAGCTAGTTAGATACATTTCATTTTATGCTGCATTGTCAACTTACAATTTCTGAAATAAATTTAAAAATCCATGCAGATGAAATATATATAATATATAATGTTTTTCTCTAAATAATGTTGTTGTTTTTTTTTTTTTTCTGTATTTCATTCTGACAGTCTGCTGCCAATAGCAGGAATTCTGTGTGAATACCAAGAGACTTAAGAAACGTTATCACTTTACATTTTACTTGTATGAAAAATCCATTTTCCTCTTTGTGTGTCAGTACTCTCTCTCTATTTCTCATCACAATCTCCACCTGGAGACTAAGTTGCAATAATGGTTAGGGTAATTTCATATTCTTGCATTTTGTTTCTTTTTCTGTTTTTGTTTTAAAGTCGAGTACTTACTAGAAAATAAATTAGAATACTCATCTGACTGTTTTAAAGATTTTTTTTTAGATATTTCCTTCTGAATGTTTCTCATTTTTATATATTGCACTACTGAACATTAAATCTAATGGGAAAGAGTTATGTCAGTGACTAAAGTACTGTGTTAAAAAAAAAAATCATAAGTATGTAATTAAAGACATTCAGCTACAGTCTCCAGGCTTGTTTCTATTCTCAGATTATTTCAAAAGAACGCCAAAACGTTGGGGTTTTTTCCTGACTCTTGAGAATCACAACAGTTAGGAACTTTCTTGCATGTTACAACACACTGCATATTTCCTGAAATGGGGCTGGAAAAATACCATGATCACTATCATTTTTGCACATTCAGAATATGTTGTGTATTGGAATTCCAGATTTATTGGAAATGCAGCAGTATGGGGAGACACAGAAGATACTGAATTGAGCTGAATGTACTTTACCCTATGAACACCTGCAGCCCAGACCACCTTTAAAATGGCATAAGTTGTATTTGCTTCAAGTAATTGTTACACATAAATTAAATTAAAGGATCTTATCAGTTTGTGCAAGCTCATCGACCTTGAAGGTGGCAATTAGTACCTACTTAAAATATAATAACAGGTAGTGTCTCGTGACAGTTATCTGTGTCAGAATTGCCAGCTCTCTTAAAAACGGACAGGTGTGCATGTTTTAAGATGTCAAACAAAGCATTAAAAATAGCTATTTAAACTTGATATTCTAATCATTCTGATCTTTAATTACAGTGAATCAAACATTTTACCTGGGGCAAATTTCAGTAGGAATCATAAGCTGATAATGGCCATGTTTTTTGCCTAACTCTGAAATATGAAGCTGAAGACTGTATTTGCATATAAAAACTGACTATGATGAAAATCGCTAAAAACAGTGAAAAATGTTAGACTTATCAGCTCTTGTGAATTTTAATTGGCTTTTTAAGGCTAAAAATATGAAGAAAGTCTGTGGTAGAAGATACTATTTGAAAATGATAAATACTGAAAAGATATAACTGACATGAGGAAGCAAGAATAGTTACTGTAATTGGATACCAGGTCATGAATGAGGAAAAAAGATTGAAGAGATTAAATGCCTCACAGAGAAAAAAATGAGGCCTGCAAGAAAGGAGAGTCTACATGTGAAAAAGAGATTACATTGCTACAACCTGTCTTGGAAGGCTTAAATAGCAGAGCTGGAGAGCTTCTCCTCTCAGGCTGACATCTTCTCTTAATAACTCCACCAGTTCCTCTCTTCCCTTCAACTCTATTTTCCCCAGTAAGCCAGTAAGAAGCAAGTGAAACTTGCCCAAAATAAAAACTAAAGTTCAAAAAAATCGAGAGGAGCAGTGTAAGTGAGAAACAAGGCTGATGGTACGCTGGAGGAATTTAACTATACTAAATGTGATACTGCTAAATCTTGTATAGGTTTGTTAGGAAGCAGCAATTTCAACTGGCTTCAACCATATTTGCCACATATATCGATAACATACATATATTAGCCAGATCAGTGTAAAGCCAAAGCACCTGGGCAAGGTCACTTACACCCTTTAAGTGTAGTATTCAGTATGATTCTGGAATGGTTTTTGTTCAAGCTGATTAGTATTTTGGGATTCTCCTGAACAGGGCAGGCACAGTCCCATTTGGGCAGCATGTGTGAGGCAATTGTTTTTGGGAAGAGACAAGAATTCAGCAGTGTAATGCTGAGCCATGCTGTGCCATTTTCTCTCAGCTCCAGAGAAGCAGCTTTGCTCATTTTACTTAGAGTCTGGAGACAGCAGGTAACTCACTCCAAGCTCCCAGTCAGGCTTAGTACTATACACCTTGGACTAGAAATTTACATATCTTCATACATTTTTGTCCAGGACTTAGAAAAAACCTTTACTTTGCTACATCATGTCACTATGGGAACAGGTTTTATATTTAATTAGAAGTTTGGCTTTCTCTTTTCTAAAAAAAAAATAAAATAAAAGAAGTGAAAATTATAAATGCTACTAACTTTCTAATTATTTAATATCTTAATTTGTTAGTTGTAAACGTGGATGCTGCTCCTGGATTTTATGTGCTTCTGCTTAGATTAGATTTGAGCAGCCTCTGGTCTCCCTGCTTCTGCTGAAATCAGACACACATTCTTCAAAGCAGAATCTTTCTCTTAAATAGTTTCCTAGTTTTGTGCTACCTTCCCAAGTCAGGAGTCTCCAGGTCCATCAGTCACTTGCTTGCAGTATTCTACCCTTCGACTTTCACATAATTTCATATAAAAACACTGTTCCGAGCAACTGTCCTTGATTTGCATGGCATTTTATAATAAGAAAAAATGGAATTGTTTTTCTATTTGTGATTAATCATGTCAAAACCAGCAGATTTTCACATAAGCTACATAAGTTTCCTCAGAAGCTACAGCAAAAATGATTAAACTTTGAGAGTATTGAACTGTGAATATGTATTTATATGAAATATGTATTAGAACTTACAGATGCTGATCTGAAAGGAACAGAACTTCTAGGTATTTGGGAGTTGTCCTGTTGCTGAGGCTGAGATGTATATCGCCTATATAAAGTAGAATACAGAAGCATTCTAACAATGAAAACACTGGTACAGTGCCAATGCTTTGGGATAAGATGCATGTTTTGTATAAACATTATCATCTTTCTTTTCTGTATTGGCAACAACTCTAGAGATTATTACAAATGAAAGGAAAAGTTGAGGTACAAGGAAACAGCAGTTCTGGTTTTACATAAAGGTTTTCTATAGTGGAGAAAAGGGGCTTACTGGTGTTTCTAACGGACAGTAATAGTTTGACCTTTGGAAAAACTGTTGCATAGTCTGAAATGAAATAAATGTCCTGTTTGCCCAACCATATTTTTGGGTAGCACTTTTTGGCTATTAGAGTAGATAAGATAAATATAATACAAATATGATTGAAACATGAAGGAAGTGAAAAGGACTATAGTGCTTAATGTCAGTAAAGGTAAAACTAAAACTTGGTTGCATTCTGATAGCACATTCTTTGACAAGATAATCTTGTTGCTGACAATGATACCTACAGCAAACTGTGCAACCTGTGTTTCTCAGAAAAATGGCTATAAACAGTGATTTAGTAAGAGAGAAAATTAAATATTGCATGTAAAGCACAGATTTGTTACATTTCTCAACAAATAATTTATAATTCTTATTAATGTATATAGAGATGAGACCCAGACAACTGGAAAAATGTCAACTCAAAACCTTCAGCTAATATATTGAACTATAATTCTGACTAGCATTTGAGGCAATGTGGTGCATGGAAGAAAAAGTCTTTTTATGATCAGTAGGTTTGTCAAGGACCATCTGCCCTGACTATGGGAAACCTCTAGCAAAGTCAATGTACATGGAACCAGTGAAGACACTAACAGACCTTAGTCTCCATGCTCAGCGTCCCCTTGGGCCTCCCCGCTGTCTGTCCATATTCCTGGAGCTTCATTTCAGCTCAGCATAAGGATGTCAAGCTCTGCCCCAGAAACACTGCAGGTGTACCAGTCTCCAGCCATGTCTCCTGGAAGGACCTCAGTCCTATGTTACAGGTAGTCCTGTCACTTGCAAGCCTGATGTGCTCGCAGGACATTCTGGCTGGCTCCTGGATTGCACTCATTACCTCATCTTCTCTGATGATCACCTGCAGATGACTGACAGAGCCCCACTCCGGCATGGAGAATCTCTGGCCAGTTGGTGTAGTCACTGTTCACCTTGATTCCTGGCTCATCTGCCCTCAAGCAACAGCCATCAGTGACTCCTCTACAAAATTGTATCTTTTGGAAAGTCATATCTATTCTGATTTTGATTTCAATAGCAGGCAGAAGAAAAAGTAAAGGTATATTCCTTAGAAGATAATAAAAGCTGACATTAATTTTTCAACAGGAGTTTAGAAAAAAACTAAAACACTTGTCACTAACAAGCAGTGGTAACATAGAGGAATTATGAGAATGATCAAAGAAAAGGATGGCCTATAATGCCCTTAAGAATGGCAGAAATAGGGAGAATGTAGACCAATTATTATCACAAGGAGAAAAATAAGTAAAACAACCAATATCAATGATTTTTAATACTTTTATTTTTAAATAAAACATATATGTATTATGATGATATGAATTAAATTAAATTTAAAAGTTCAACTAATTAATAATAACTTTTTTTTTTTAACTTCAAAGTGGCAGACTAGTCTTCAGTAGGGCATCTTTTTCTTTAAGAATTGCTATGTAAAATCATAATTGTTGGAAGATTACTGATGAGTTTTTGATAACAGCAACTCCCACTGACTTCACTTAAGGGAAATTTCTTTCTCAAATATTTTTTTTCCTGGCACAGAATGATTAATAAATTTCCTAAGAAATTATGCTAAATCTATTTAACTGAAATAAAATTTCATGACATTACAATAGCAAACACAGGGTGATCTCATCCCATTTTATCTGTTTCATGCATCATACTGCAAATTAGGGAGGGAGGATAAGAGAAATATAACCATATCTTTAATGGGGCACATGAGTATGTCAACAAATGGGAGGATATTGATCAGGAAATAAGATCTATTTAAAATTACTTTTAAACCCACAAAGCAGTGTTTTTGAGTACTTCAAAATTTAATTCGTGTTGGGAGGAGTTTACAATCAGTTTGAAAACATGTATCGTATTTCACAATAGAAGTAGTGCTGATCCCTTTCTCTTGGGACCATAATTGATGATTCCCAGGCCTAGCTGCCTGGGCTGAAAGGATATGTTATTATTAAAGACTCAAGATTCAGGTTGCTCACATTTCAGCTCCCTACCCATGCTTTTAATTCATGTTAATATAATTCAATTGAACAAACAAATGGGGCAAAAACTCCACTTTTAACCCATACCCTTATGATCTTGCAACAGTTTCTCAATTTGGGAGAAAATGACTACACTGATATGTATTTTAATTAAGAAACAGAAGTATTAAAAGCTTGATGATCTCTTCACTACTATGTGAATGAAGGCATATGTTTATATCTTTAAATATATATATATATAACAGAAACAATTTCACACAGGGTTCTGTGGCAATCAGTTTGTGCTGTGACTGACAAAAAGCTGATTATATTTTGACAGCTATGCATAATATTTAAACAATAAAACTAATTAAATGTCACTTATAATTTTACATTCTTTTCATCTTTACATAGAAGGGTTTAATGATTCAGTTTCGCTAGATTAATTTAATATTATTGGGTTTTTAGATTACAAAAGTAACAGAGTTGGATTAAGTGAAAAGTCTGAAATATTGCAATGCAATATTTTCTGTGCTCGTTGCCGTTCTGGAATCTCTGATATGAAAGAAACTAACATACTAACTTTAGAAATTCATTCATTTCAACCAAATTGCCCTTGTCACAAGAATAGTTTCTGGTTCAAGATTGAGATCAGTGCCAAAACTTCTCCAGAACTACCTTTAACAATGAACTATTCTTATGTTAAAGGCCTCATATTCAGTCTTCCTTGACGCTCAAGGAAAGTTTCTTAGAGGACTTCATTTTAATTGAGTCTTTTTCTTGTGGGAAACTTGAATTTGAGAATTCCTATGTAAATTAAACAAGACAAGTTTTGGTTTTTTTAATTATCGATCTGTCAATGTTTAAGCACACCTAAAAGTTTGTCATAAAGCCATATTTTATCTTAAGAATTTGCATTTCTATTTCTTGAATTCAAGATTTGGATAAAAGATTCTTTGGAATGCAAATAAATGAAGCATTCCACTGAAAAACTGAAAATCAGCAAGATCATTCAATACCTAGATTATACATATTTCTCTCAGTGATTCAGTCATAATACTCTTTTTTTTTTTTTTCTGTTCCTACATTAAGGAGGGCAGAAAGCAGTAGTAAAATAAAAAGAAAGTTAGTCTGTGACAACCTGAAATTATTTTAATTGTAATGGATTACTAAAAATGTTTATAGAATATACACCTTGCTTTTCTTGGTCAAGGAACAGATTTAGTCAAATTAAGCAAAAATAATCTCTCCCTGCTGGGCATGCGATTTATAGACTGCTTTCCTTTCCACCCCGCTCCCTGCCCCCCGCCTCCCAGTGATCACATCTCTCTAAGATCTGGTCTAGTAGACTGGAGTGCAAAGCTAATATACTAATATTAAAAAATAATGTAGAAGTACATATTTTTAAGGGATAGCCCATCAGTTTTAGGAGAGCAGAGCACTTCCTATTGAGCAGGCCAATACAGATCATTAAACACCTCACTGACTGTGAGTCCCTGAGAAGCAATGACTTTGCAGACTTGGGATTGCATTTCCAGTTATACAAGGTCTGCAGGACAAAAACCAGAAATGAATTGTGAAAAACGTAGTAGCTGTTTTATTCTTAATGTTTGGACCCCAAAATACAAAACCATGATATACTTAAATCCTATAAAGCTCTGGAATAGATCATGTTTTTCTACGGACATAGAACCTACGTCATCATTTGTCCAAATTGCTGTTTACAATTATTTATTACATGCAGAACTGTTAGCTACAATTTTCACAGACATGCGGCAACTGTAGTTGTTAATCACCTTCAAAGAGATCATCTAGCTTTTGTCTCTTAACTTACCTCCAAAGTTTTTCCCCTTTTCAAAATAAAGTTCCCATGCTTTCAATATGCAGCTATAGGCTATTATGAGCATAAATAAAAATATAAATACAAAAACTGTTCTGCTGAGTATTTCCTCATTCAGGTAACCATGGAATTTTGTTGGATTTCAAAACTTTATCCTGCTTCAGAAAAATTTCCAAAGATATTAGGTGTCAGCTGTTTCATGACACATGATACTTCTGTGAAAAGAAAGAGAGACTGATGTTAGGTACACTAGCATCTCTCGTATATAAAAAAGATAAGTGTTTGGGAATTATTTGTGTACTGAATTATGTCCAGCAAAATGTTTCCATTATATATAAAGTGATTAAGCTTCTAGAACCTAATTAAAGAGAAAAATACAAAATTCCTCAAAATCAATGGAAACTTTAGTGTTGACTTGGCTTTTGATATGAGTATAAATTATTGTGTATTTAACCAGATCCTTATAAAAACCATAAGCAAGTAGTCATAGAATCATAGAATAGTTAGGGTTGGACCTTTAAAGTTCATCTAGTCCAACACCCCTGCAAGGAGCAGGGACATCCCCAGCTAGATCAGGTTGCTCAGAGCCCTGTCCAATGTGGCCTTGAATGTTTCCAGGGATGGGGCATCCATTACCTCTCTGGGCAACCTGTTCCAGCGTTCCATTCTCCTCATTGCAAAAAAAAATTCTGTCTTAAATTAAGTCTGAATCTAAATTTATTAGCGATTTATGTTAGTAAATACAAAGATCTCTTCTACTAACATCAGGAAATACGCATAACCTCTGAATCTAGTGGTAGGATGAGAGGAAATGGTCTTGAGTTGTGGCAGGGGAGGTTTAAATTGCATATTAGGAAACATTTCTTTACTTAAAGAGTGGTCAAGCACTGGAACAGACTGCCCAAAGAAGTGGTGGAGTCATCATCCCTGGAGGTTCAAAAAACATGTAGATGTTGCACTTTAGGACATGGTTTAGTGGTGCTGCTAAGTTGATGACTGGACTTGATCTTGAAGGTCTTTTCCAGCCTTAAACATTCTATGATTCCATGATTCACTGGAGTGCTCACTGCATTCCTAGAGTAGTCATAATGTGGTTACACTGTGGGCTTTAGTATCTTAAACTATGGTCATGCAAACAAGTGTATATACTGGCATCGTTCTGCTGGATTCCACCCGAATACTCAACTGTAACATACTACTGTGCTTTTTTGGCATAAAACTGTGGAGCCATGGAAAATTCTGTACTTCTGTCCTCTTTTATGTGCACAGTCTCATATATATTTCATGAGTGTATCATGACTGTCATAGTTGAAGGAGAGTTTATATTAGAAAATTATTATATGTATTTTGTGTGCAGAAAGTGATCAGAACTGTACGATATGCATCTGCTCAAGTCAATAATAGTGCAGTCCTCAGTGGAAGATTGAAAGGGGCTTCTCTGCAATGAAAACTTGGCAAATTTAATCATTTTTTCCATTCTATATTTGTTCTGATTTTGTTAGTGAGGGGGGGCCTAAGGTGGTAGCTTCTGTAGAAACTGCTAGAAGTCGCTCCCCTTTGTTCAGTGGACTCGGCCGGGCCTAGGGCGGACCCGCTGCTGGCCAAGGCCGAGCCAATTGGTAGCAGAATGTCCCGTGATAACGCCTCTGCGATAGCGTATTTAAGTAGGGGAAAACAGGAAAAAGAGGAGGGGAAGATGTGAAGCAGCTGAGCGGGGGGCAGAGAGGGGGAGGCGCGAGCCTCATGGGCCTTGCAGGCCTCACCCTCTGGCCTCCCGCCGGGCAGCCGACTGGGCCCAACTCGGCCCGGCCCGGCTGCAAGAAGTGGAGAGGAGATGAGAAGTGAATAAGATGTAAAAAGGATCCTGAGAGACGTCTGCCAGCCTGTTGTGAGGAACGGCTGCAGACACCAAGGTCAGTGAAGAAGGAGGGGGAGGAGTAATACGGCTCCTGGCCAAGATTCCTCTGCAACTCGTGGTGAAGACCATGGTGGAGCAGGTTGTCCCCCTGCAGCCCATGGAGGTCCACGGAGGGGCAGAGATCCACCTGCAGCACATGGAGGACCCCACGCCGGAGCAGGTGGAGGCCTGAAGGAGGCTGTGGCCCGTGGAGGGCCCGCTGGGACAGCTGTTCTAGAGGGACTGCACCCGTGGAAGAGATGACCCATGCCGGAGCAGTTTCACGAAGGACTGTGGCCCGTGGGAGGGACCCCACGCTGGAGCAGAGGAGGAATGCGAGGAGTTCTTCCCCTGACGATGATACAGCGGCGTAAAACAACGTGTGATGAACTGACCGCGACCCCCATTCCCTTTTCCCCCCCCGTGCCGCTCGGGAGGGGAAGGTAGTAGAGATAATGTTAAGCCCGGGAAGAGGGAGGGGTGGGGGGAGGTTATCTTGTTCCCTGTCTCATTCTCCTGCTAATTTTAGAAATAAATGAATAGTTTTCCCCAAGTCGAGTCTGTTTTGCCCATGACGGTACCTTTAAGGATTTCTCCCCATCCTTATCTCAAACCTTGAGCCATTTTTCTTATATCATCTCCCCCTGTTCTCTCGGAGGGTGGGGGGAGCGAGAGAGAGAGACTGCGTAGTCTGGTCCCGATCGGGGCTGAACTACGACAATATTGATTCCAAATTACCACTAGGCAAACTACAATGATTATTTTCCTTGTCTGCATAATCAAAAGTTAAGTATTTTCACTTTTATCTGAATTTCTGGAAAGGAAAACAATTAACTCCCCTGTCCTTTTCAGACACATTTGTATTATGGCATCATTTATTTACCTTGAATCAGCAAAACAGGAATTGATCCTTTTTACAAAAAAAAAGATAGTGAGTCTAGAACACCATCATCAACAACAGCTCAACAAACACAAATTTTCTGAAAACTGATGGGAATCTTGTAGTTCACTTCGATATGTCCTGAAGAGCAATAACTTTTCTCTTGCAGTACTACTATGCTCTTTCATCTGCTTCTGATCATTTCACTAACTTTTTTATTCCTATTCCAAGGCTTTTATAACCACCAGCAAAGTTTATCTGTGTCATACCTCTTGACATATGTTCTTTGAGAAGAACTGGTATTTTCCGACATATACAGGTATTTATTTCCGCAGTCTTCCTTGTGTCTTTAAGTGCCAAGTGAATAGCTCCCTTAAACACTGGAGACAGTTTGTTTCCTGTCATATGCCTGTAGCAGGCTATCTTCAAATAACATATGTATTTGACCCAGGGTATCCGGTCAAAAGAAAGGGTACTTAATGTTCTTTGGCAACATGGCTTACACAGCTACGTACATTTTGTTAGCCTTTAGTCATCTTTGTTAGTTTACCCAGAGGTCTTAATCAAAAGAATACGTACAGAAGTATCAAGTAAAATAGGTGATAAAAAATTCCTCACAGAAAATCTAGTGACCTGAAAAAATGGTACCTGAAAAACTAGTGACCTAAGTACGCCTCTAAATCAGAGATCATTCAGCACAGAATTCAGAATTCCTTGAACTTGACATGTAACTAGTGATCCAAATAGAAAATTAAATCTAGCAATGATTTTTTAAACAAATCTTTACATAAAAAAGGTCCCTGAAGTTTTCTTTTCCACTTCAAGTCCTTTCTTCTATATCACATTGAAATCTGCAGGTGATAGTTTCCTGTGAATGCTTTCTATATTCTGCTCATTTCATTTATTCATTCCTTGTATTGAAATAACTCATAATAAAACCTAATAGCAATTCAGATATTGATGAATGGATGTAAAATGCTATCAGAGGAGCCATGATTTTAATCTGTTGTAAAATATACATTACATATCTATACACATATCTATACATTATAGATATTTAACATTGAGTTGTTCTCTATCGCCATTTAGAAACCATTAATCTGTAAATGAGTTCTATCAAAGATTATCTTCCATGGACCAGTTGGAGAAGGTCCAGAGGAGGGCCATGAAGATGATAAGAGGACTGGAGCACCTTTCCTATGAGGACAGGCTAAGAGAGTTGGGGCTGTTCAGCCTGGAGAAGAGGAGGCTCCGGGGAGACCTGATAGCGGTCTTCCAGTACCTCAAGGGGGCCTACAAGAAAGATGGGGAAAGGCTGTTCAGTAGGGCCTGTTGTGATAGGACGAGGGGTAATGGTTTTAAAATAGAGGGAGGTAGATTTAGATTGGATATTAGAAAAAAATTTTTTACAGTGTGAGTTGTAGAACACTGGAACAAATTGCCCAGAGAGGTGGTGGATGCCCCATCCCTGGAAACGTTCAAGGCCAGGTTGGATGAGGCTCTGAGCAACCTGATCTAGTTGGGGATGTCCTTGCTCCTTGCAGGGGGGTTGGTCTAGACAACCTTTGAAGGTCCGTTCCAACTCTAACTATTCTATGATTCTATGATTCTAATCTTTCATAAACATACAGTTCTCAAGCCCAGAATAACTGGAAACAACTTTCTTACAGACTCAGAATTTCATAGTAAAATCTCAATGAATGTGAAGATAAATTCAATTTTCACAAGCTCTAAGGAGAACACAAACAATTGACTTTTTATTCTTCAGTCAATAACATATTGACAGTTCTAGGTCCAAATGACAAAACAAAGAGCAGAAATCAATGATAGTGGAGCAAAGATCAGATCAATAGCTGATTTTCTCATTAATGGAGCGAATGACAGTTTTACTCATTTTGACAGAAAAAAACAACAGCTTCATGCCCTTTCTAATTGAGAATGGAAGGGCAGAGGTCAAATATGCACAAAGAATATGAACCTGCAATTTCTTTAGACCAAATCTCTGAAATTAATATTTAAACAGATATATGATCCCTAGAGTAAAGTCCAACAGACGTCATCAGAAATTCTAGTTAAACCCTTACAGTGCTGTTAGGAGCTATAAACCTGCTTTCACACACAGTACTGCTCTGCAGTTTTAGGCTCTAGAACAGAAGAATATTCGTAAATTTACCATTTGCACAAATGAAACAATAGAGTGTGTGTGTGTGTGTGTGTGTGTGTATGTATTTGTATGGTGGTGGGAACTCTGTTGTTTTTGTCACTTAGGCAAAAAAAAAGGAACACTATCTTCAAAATTCCCTTTGTGCTTCCCAAAAAAGCATATTTATAAGAACAATATTTATGCTACATTTATTTTTTGCTCTTCCATTAAAGTAATTAAAAGGAGGAAGTTCCTGATAATGATTGGGAAGTGTATAGATCATTGAAAGAAATAAATTCATAACAACAGAACCAATTCAGTCTAGTTATACAGAATAATGATTATACTAGTTTCACAATGTCCCACCCTGCTTCGTGGATAACTCTTGTGACCTGTACAGAATCTTTTAAATATTTTAAATAATAGATTATTGTATATAAAAAAAAACAAAACAAAACAATTCAGTAGCAGTACATTAGTAAAGTTTAGTATAATACACGGGTTGCACTAATGTTTCTTGAGTAGCTATTCCTACCAAAACCAGCTTTTCCTTCATCAAAAGAAGAATTTTCTGAGACAAGGATAAAGCAGAAAGAAAGGGTCAGGAAATCCCAAAGCTATTCAAGCTCATACATTGGAGCTCACAAAAAAAACAGTGATAGTAGTCACTAATGAAACCTAGCTATTATGAGAAGTCATTTAAAATACGCACTTGAATCATTTTTTTTTAATCTTAAAACGTATTTTATTAATGGGAATATACAAAGGATAATAAAGAATTATATATGACTTGTTGAGTGGTCAGCCAGTTACTGTAAATTGCTATAGAGTTCAATGGATCAATAGGTTAACTGTAAAACCTTCTACTTATGTGCTTATAATTATATGTAACACATGGTACTTAAGCCTAACATGTTTATGATACTTATTAACCTTTTATAATCTATTTATACATACAATCCTCTCTCAGGAATGATAATGTACCTGCAGCATGAAAATTGATCTATATCAGAGCAGAATCTGAAGAATCTAGTATTTCTTGTCCTCAAATCAACCTCCCATAACACCTCTTTTGTAAAATAGAAATGTATAAAAATATGAAACTGTGTAAGTAGCATATTGCAGAAGTCTGACTCATCTCTTTTTAAGTATCATATAGACTTTTTCATATTGTTAAGTAAAAAATAGCAGTAATCAGCTGATTACCATATAAATTTGCAAAGTATGAATATATGAAACTATATGAGGTCAATCTTAGTTCAAATGTACTTCTATAAGATGAAATTACTGTAAAATTAACAGCTTAATTCAGGTTAAACTCTCTGATTATTTTTCACTGGCTTGTAATATTTTAGGCTTCCCAAATGCTGAATGGCAGTCATAGCTTCTTATAAAGTTATCACTACTTTGGAAATTCAGATCCTAAATCATATAAAAGTATCAGCCATGCTATAAGTATCCTACTTCCCTAGACTTTTGTATGCCAATTTATTCTTTTTTCCATGACTGCATTGCTTTTAGACGAAGTCACAACGTTCATGAAAATGTTAAGCAACAGTCATCATCCAGTTAACCAGTAATCAGGATCAGAGAAGAAATGTGGTCATAACCAAGTTAGGCAAGTGCAAGAAGAGAAAAAAGAAGCTATAGGTGATGCGAGAAGAGGTGTTTCCAAATGTATGCTTCCATGGCATCAGAATGATGGAACAGCATGGATTCTACCTAGAGACGTGTTCAGCTGACTAAGCAAGAGGATTATGGACTATTCTTCCAGTCTTATTGCTGATTGTTTTTCATAAAGGAATATAAGGGTTGGATAAGAGCAAATGATAATGAAAGGAAACCAATTTGAATTTGGTGAAACTTCCTGGTTGCTTAAATTCTGTTGGAATACAGAGACGACCAGTGTGTTCGTATTTGGTAGTACGGGGGTTACAGGGGTGGCTTCTGTGAGAAGTTGCTGGAAGTTTTCCCTTTGTTTGGTGGAGCTGACCAGCTTTGGGGCAGATCAATTGCTGGCCAGGGCTTAGCCAATCAGCAATGGTGATAATGCCTCTGTGATAACATGTTTAAGAAGGGAAAAAAAAAAAAAGTAGCAACGTGAGGAGAGAGCAGGGAGGCACGGGCCTCACCTTCTGGCTGGCAGCTGTCTGCGTTAGGTCCAACCCAGCAGCATTGGAAGGAAGAGGGTGTGAGAGGAATAAGTGCAGACATCAAGGTCAGAAAAGAGGGGAAGGAGTAAAGTTGCTCCTGACAAAGATTCTCCTACAGCTTGTGGTGAGGCAGGCTGTCCCCCTGCAGCCCATGAAGGCCCACAGAGGAGCAGAGATCCACCTGCAGCCTGTGTAGGACCCATGCTGGGGCAGCCAGTTCCTGAGGGAGGCTGTGGCCCATGGAGGGTCCACACTGGGGCAGCCAGTTCCTGAGAGACTGCATCTCATGTTAAAGGACCCCATGCTGGAAAAGTTCATGAAGGACTATCTCCCTTGGGAGAGACCCCACACTGGAGCAGGGGAAGAGCATGAAGAGTTCTCCCCCCGAGGAGGAAGGAGCAGCAAAGACAATGTGTGATGAGCTAACCACAACCCACATTCTCCATTCCCCTGTGTCACTTGGGCAGAGGGAGAGAATTCGGGAGTAATGTTAAACCGAGGAAGAAGGAAGGGGTTGAGAGAAGGTATTCTTAAGGTTTTGTTTTATCCCTCAGGATTCTGCTCTGGTTTGACTGTTAATAAATTGAACTAGTTTTCACCAAGTGAAGTCTGTTTTGCCCATGACGGTATCTGCTGAATGATGTCTTCCTGTCCTTATCTCGACTCATAAGCTTTTTGGTGTAGTTTCTCTCCCTTCCTCTGGGGAATGAGTGAGCATCTACAGAGTGCTTAGTCCCAGCTGAGGCTAAACCATGACAACCAGCTACCAACGAACAACCTCCAGAAATCTCACTATATTTTAAAACAACGATCAAGCTCCATCATGTACAAGCAGGAAGGAGAACAGCAGGAGGGAATACGAACACTAGATTTAAATAATAGCTGCATCTTCCTTCAAAAAGTATTCTTCAGTATTCTATCTATGAGTTAAAATAAAAAAATTATCCATATATTTTATGGTATATTAATCAATTTGAACTGACCTGAGAAACACCAAGACCCATAAGGAACTCTTACTGTCTAGCGTCAACCAAATCCAGCCTCCTTGGTTTGACTTTCAGCCTCTGGCTCAGTTGCTGCATTTCTGTACGGAGTTCTTCAGACGGCTGTGGTTTCAGGGATTCCTGTTCACTATTCTAGTTTCTGCAAATACTTTTTCTAAGTGTATTATCTTGGTGCATTATGTAAGAAAGCCTGGGCAGCTTAGTCTCCTGGACACTTCAAAGTTAGGCATTGCAGTGATCCTTGTGAACCTAATCCCTAGTTCTTTACCATATCCATGTTGACATGTGTAAAAAAGACAACACGATCTCATTTGCCAGCTTCTCAAACATGAGTATAGGGAAAAATAAATCAGATCTTTGGTTTAGGTCTACTCATACTCCTATATGTTCCTTTTTGGGTTTTCTTTGAATTTATCTATACTTATGTTTCTAGAACTTTCAAAATGAGTAAACATTGGGCATTGATATCTATAATCTAGAGGATTTGTAAAGGTAGTTACAGACTCTCTTGTGATTTTACCTCCCTCACTCAGGAGAATCAGGCAAAGGGCCTCTAAATCCTTAATTACTGATGGACCAGATAGATAGAGTATAGAATGAATTTTCATATTAATAAGATAAAGACTATTTTAATTTATTGACAGGGCTAAAAAAAAAGTTATTTCTGAAGCCCATTAGTAAGGCAAGCAATTATCTTTATATTCATTAGTTTTAAAATCAGGGTTAATTTAAATACATTGCTTTTCAAAACTTGTTTTTAAATTTCTCAAAGTAAAGCAGGAAACGACTGCATTTTAGTCTAAAATGATGATTCTACATAAGTAACACGATGTCAGTAATGTCCTTAAAAACACACAATCTAATAATAACTTTGACTTACATTTTTATATACCAATAAATCTGTTCCACAGTCATCTGCTAAAAAGTGAATTCTGTTTAAGCAATTCCAGATGTTGAGTTAGCCTACTGTATTATGGTGGATTTTAGAAGTTAGATAAATTTCAAAAATATTTACCAGTTTATTCATAGGCCTTAGTAAACTAATTAGCGTCCTCCTGTCGTTGATGGGAATGATTGACACTGTCTCGCACAACATCCTTCTCTCTAAACTGGAGAGACATGGATTTGACAGATGGACCACTCGGTGGATACAGAATTAGCTGGATGGCCTCACTCAGAGAGTAGTGGTCAACAGCTCAATGTCCAGGTGGAGACCAGTGATGAGTGGCGTTCCTCAGGGGTCTGTGTTGGGCCCAGCCCTGTTCAACATCTTTGTCGGTGACATGGACAGTGGGATAGAGTGGTCCCTCAGCAAGTTCGCCAACACCACCAAGCTGTCTGATGTGGTTGACACGCTGGAGGGAAAGCTGGAAAGGTGGGCCCGTGCAAACCTTGTGAAGTTACAAGGCCAAGTGCAAGGTCCTGCACCTGGGTCGAGGCAATCCCAAGCAAAAAATACAGGCTGGGCAGAGAATGGATTGAGAGCAGCCCTGAGGAGAAGGACTTGGGAGTGCTGGTGGACGAGAAGCTTAACATGAGCCGGCAATGCACCCTTGCGGCCCAGAAGGCCAACCGCATCCTGGGCTGCATCAAGAGAAGCTTGGCCAGCAGGTTGAGGGAGGTGATTCTCCCCCTCTACTCTGCCCTGGTGAGACCCCACCTGGAGTACTGTGTCCAGTTCTGGAGCCCCCAGCACAAGAAGGACATGGACCAGTTGGAGAAGGTCCAGAGGAGGGCCACGAAGATGATAAGAGGGCTGGAGCACTTACCCTATGAGGATAGGCTGAGAGAGTTGGGGCTGTTCAGCCTGGACAAGAGAAGGCTCTGAGCAGACCTTATAGTGGCCTTCCAGTACCTAAAGGGGACTTAAAGGAAAAAACAAGGAGAAACTCTTCAGCAGGGCCTGCTGTGACAGGACAAGGGGTAATGGTTTTAAAATAGGAGGTAGATTCAAATTAGACATCAGGATAAATTTTTTACAATGAGGGTGCTGAAACACAGGAACAGGTTGCTCAGAGAGGTGGTAGATGCCCCACTGCAGAAATATTCACGGCCAGTTTGGATAAGGCTCTGATCTCGTTGAAGATGCCCCTGCTCCTTGCAGGGGAGGCTGGACTAGATGACCTTTAAAGGTCCCTTCCAGCCCAAACTATTCTATGATTTTATGATTCTATAATCCAAATCCTGATTCAATGAAGTACATATATAGCCTTGCTGACCAGAGGGAAGTATAACTGAAATAATTCGTTCTTAGCACTAAAGTTAAAAATAAACCTGACAAATACTAAGGCTTGAGATAATGGGAGGAAACAGCGATAATTTTCAAAGGATTGATCAAGGAGTTCACCACGCACTTAAGTCACAGATTTTGTTTTGTGATTTTTTTTTTTTTTTTTTCTGGGGCACAGGGGAAGCGTTGCTTGCTTTTGCAGAATTCTTAAATGTTATTCTAGATGTCTGTTTAACTGTTATTTATCAAACCTCCTGAAAGATTATGGAAACCTTTCTGTCAATTTCCTTGGCCTTTGGACCAACTTGTTGTCCAAAGTGTCCTTTGGACACTTGTTATGTGTGCCTTTTTAAATTACGACCTGCAAATATAAGGATTAATGCATTTTCATTATACTAACTTGAAAATATTGAAGGATATTGGAAATGTATTTTTTTTTATGTTTTGAATTGTCTTCAACCAATTCCAAATTATTACTTCAAATAAATTAGTATGGCTTTTATCTGATTGAATCACATTTTCTGATTTTAAGTTTTACATCAGAAAACTAAATGATAGTGTGATGTAATATACTGAGGTTTGTATACCTACATCTATATGGCTTTCATAATTTGGTTGTTTAGTCCCGGTTTTGTTTCTTATTTGGAATTTGACAGAATAAAAAATTCCCTCAAAAGTTACTCCATCTCTAAACTATGGTGGTTTAAACATACTTCCATCTGAAATCCACTAAAAGAGTGTCAGACCAGATGTGATGAAGTGTTAAACATTATTATTTCTTAGTGACTTCCTTGAGATTTGAAACTTTCACTGCTGCCTGAATATCAGCTAGTTCTGATCTTCATAATCACTCAAGCCAGTCAGACACTATTACTTGTATCTGGTACACAGTTTCCATGTGTGCTGACTTGATGTTCATTTGAAGTTTCTCTGTGCAAGACTGCTCTTCAGTCTTGAGCAGCACAACACCACAAATTATCAACTCATGTTTATAGAAGCGGTCTTGAATAAGAGACAGAATCCAAACAGTTAATCATGTTTTTCTTTTGCAGTCTTCAGAAATAAAGAAAATAGAATCTGGCATTTTATTAATCTTCTAAATAGTGACTACATTTAATTCAATATATAGTATTCTAGATGCATAATAATACATATTTCAGGGTGATTTTTTACAATTGAGTTTGACATGTTGTGCAGGGATTGGCTTGGAGAATTTTAGCCTTTTTTTTTGGTTGGATGGTTGTTTGTTTGGTTTTTTTTTTCCCTGAACACTCCAACAGAGTGTATGTTCTCTTCCCTTGATTTCAATATCTGTCTGTTCTGTACAAAGCTCTGAAATCATTAAATTAAGCTGCTTTTAATCATAATGAGGAGGGAGGAGGGAGACTAGAGTAGATGGCATTCTCTCATAGCTTAATATCTGTAAGTAGTATCGAAGTTCCGAAGAAAATATTGATGTTTAATACCCGATGTTCCTGTGGAGTCTTAGAAAGAAGAAGAGTTTAAAGAAGTGAAAGATGAAAAATAATTGAGAAGTAGATTAAACATTTCCTTTTTTTTTTTAACTTTTCTTTTAGTATCTACATTGTAATAGGGAGATTTTAATTTTAAATGTCTGAGTGTTAGACATTACCTATAAACCCAGAAGGAAAACTGTGAAGAAGTGTTAGACATCTAAAGTTAAAGTTTCCTTCACAGTTTTCCTTTGCTCCTGAGTTTATGGGACCAGTTCAGCTGTCCAGACATGTCTATAGTAACTTTTTTTTTATGTCCATGTGGCTACAGACTGATGCTACAAGGAATGGCAGCAGGTCTCCTTTAGGTCCCAATCATATCTTCCAGCATGAAGTCAATATCTCAGATACCTTGGGATATCCTGAATCATAGAATCATAGAATCATAGAATGGTTAGGGTTGGAAGGGACCTTCAAAGGTCATCTAGTCCAACCCCCCTGCAAGGAGCAGGGACATCCCCAACTAGATCAGGTTGCTCAGAGCCTCATCCAGCCTGGCCTTGAACGTTTCCAGGGATGGGGCATCAACCACCTTTCTGGGCAACCTGTTCCAGTGTTCTATAACTCGCATCGTAAAAAAATTTTCCCTAATTTCTAATCTAAATCTAGCCCCCTCTATTTTAAAACCATTACCTCTCGTAGTTGCATATAACAACAAAATTGAGTTCTGAAAGTCTGTATGCAAAACTCTAGAGATGTGTTTAAGCACCCATGGTGTTCAACAAACTTGTAGAGATCTATTCCGTTGCTCACTTATAGGCATCTGCTTTCATCAGGATGCCCATTTACCTGAAACATCTGCTTCAGATGGTAGGCATGACATAGTACCTATGTACAACTGGTGCCGTTCTGGAGATGCCTTTGGGGTCAGCCCTTAATTGATACAGACAGTGGAGTCCGGGAAGCAATTTCCCTCACCAGCAACCAGGTTACTGACTGTCACTGCCACGCTACACCCACATGATGATAGGACATATCACACTGTATGGACAATTACCTAATACCATATTCTGTAGACCTGTTAAGCAGGGAATAGCTTGCTGCACATATTATGAGCACCTCTGCTATGAGGACAGACTGAGAGAGTTGAGGCTGGTCAGCCTGGAGAAGAGAATGTTCCGGGGAGACCTTATAGCAGTCTTCCAGTACATAAACGAGGCTTACAGGAAAGACAGGGAGAAACTATTTAGCAGAGTCTGTTGTGAAAGGATGAGGGGTAATGGTTTTAAAATAGGAGGAGGCAGATTCAGACTTGATAGAAGGAAAAAAAAGTTACAATGAGGGTGTTGGGACACTGGAACAGGTTGCCCAGAGAGGTAGTAGATGCCCCATCCCTGGAAACACTCAAGGTCAGGTTGGACGGGTTTCTGAGCAACCTGATCTAGTTGGAGATGTCCCTGTTCCTTGCAGGGGGGGCTGGATGAGACAACCTTTAAAGGTCCCTTCCAACCCAAACCATTCTGTGATTTTGTGATTCTATGATAAGAACATAGGCCTGATACACAGAAATGGTCAAAGGTTCACAGCGCTAGCTCACATGTTGCACAGAAGTACAGTTTGACCACTTCTATTTTAGGCTAAGAGAAATCTCAGGAATCAGAGCATGCATACTAAGCATGCAGTTTCAAAGACCTGCAACAAAATTATATTAAAAAAAATAGTGAAATAGTGTTCGCCATGACCATAGCAGGCTTCAGTCAAAGACTGAGAACATCATTACATTTCATATTTCTATTTTCTCAGACATTAACATTGTTTCCAGAATTTTTTTTTATTTTTTAGTGTAAAGAAAAAAAATTCTTTATTTTTAAACTAAAATATCTTTGACTAATAGATTTAGAATCCAAACATTTAAATAATCTTGCTATTACAACTTCTCCTGCTATGACACAGTACTAGTCAAAGGATAATTTTTGATGTATTTTAAAATGAGTGATGTATATGAGGAGAAAGCTGAAAAATATAGATACACCAAAAAAGATATGTACATAACTTGAAAAAGATACATAGTTACAGATCATTACTAATCATAAGAAAAACACTCAAAAAAAAAAAAAGGACTTTCAATGCCTCTAAAAATTTAAGATGAACAGATGATTTTAAAGTCAATCCTTCCATGTTTTAGATACAGCTTACAAGAAAAAAAAAAAGTATTTGATACTGAATTTTGTAACAGGACCGCTAGAAGACAAGAAAAAATAAATTTTTTATTACCTAAGATTTTCTGCTTGTGGGATCTGAGTAATGCAAACAACCACTGAGTATCTCCAGTTTTTGCTGGCTATGTCAGGAAATACAACATTCTGTAATCTTTTGAGAACCATTTCTGCTTTAATATGTAGACTTTGGGTCAATTGTACTGGTGTCAGACTTCCCGGTTACAACTGAAACCACCTAAGAGATTTGGGGGAGCAGGAAAAAACTCAAATTTTTAAAATAATTTTCTGGAATTTTGTAAACACTTTCTCCATCAGTATTTTCTACCACCTGTAGTCATAGTAGGATCATTGTACTTGTGAAATGGTGAGGTAAATCATACTGAAGCTAAAACATCAAGTTTTTCACATAATTCTGCATAAAAAAATTGTCAAGATTTTGAACAATTATGCAACTTCTGATCTCGAGTCTCGAACCTTCTGAAAAGGAAGAAAATTCACCATGTAAACTCTTTTTCTTTTTTTTTTTCTCACTTGAGAACTCTTGACCATTTCTACAACAGAGTCTAGAACCTTCTGGAAGAGAAGAAAACTCACTGTGTAAAGTCTTTTTTCTTTTTTTTTTCCCCTCACTTGAGAGCTCTTGACCATTTCTATAGCAGAACACGTTTATGCCGATTTATAAGGTGGATTCTGGTTTTCTAATTAAAATTACTAGATGTAGCTATTATGCTAGTTTTCAGATAAACAATCTTTTGCAGTCTGCAGAACGTGAAAAGTTTGTTATCCAAAGTCCCAGTCCATAAAAAAAGTTAATTACTTTTTCTTAAATTGTAATTAGTCTAGCTAAAAGTCTCTAGACTTTACTGGAGAAGACAGTGACCAAGATTACAAGTCATAGAGAGATATCATTCAGATTGGATTGTTACATACTCTTTGGTATTTTTTTTATTTTCAAGTAGAGAAGACAGATGGAAGGGACTTTAGAAGGAATTTGAGTTACATGAGAAGGGGCACAGGTGGGACCATAGTGTTAGGCTGATGAAACAGGATATGTGTAAATGCATAGTAGTGTAGAAAGACAGATGCAATGATGTGCAGACAATTAAAGGTAGCAGAGACAAACCCTTTAAAACTTTTTCATTTATTCAGTTCTTTTGAGCAGTTTTCAAACAGTTAATACTTCCTCATTGTCTACTGATTCCTTGAAGAAGTTATTAGTATATGGAATAGACCCATTCAAGCTTCACCAGGATTAGAAAGCATAGATGTTTGCTACAATTACGATTCTGAGTGAAAAAATAGCTGTCTTAATAGTAAAGTTATCTAAAATATTCAGCACATCAAATTAACCTGGTAAAAGCCTGTCTATTTTGGGACTGTGAGCAGGAAAGAATTACTTCAGTGACCATGGTAGCTTTTTCCTGTAGCTAGAATTATTCCAGTGGAATTTTTCTGTTCCTGTGGAAGAGAAATAGTTTTAGAGAATCTATTTATCTGAAGGGAGTTTTGAAGGTTGATGTTAAATACAGAAATACAGCTGGCGTGCTGTAGAAGAATCTGTGGTACTTCACACTTCTTTCCAAATAGTGCATACTTTCATACCAATCAAATTTGGGAAATTGTGTTAGGAAAGAAATTGGGGAAAAGTTGTTAAGAAAAGGAAAAACACAAACAGAAAATATAATAGATGATAAAATGGCTATTCTTTTAATCTTAAGGCAGCAGATTGTCATGACTCTTACTGGTTTAATGTGGAAACTGGTGTAACATGGAATACGACAGAACCATGTGCAACACGGATTCTCTAAATTGACCTTATCTCAAGCAGCTATGGAATCACAGAGTATCTAGGAAGGGGAAAGGAACCTGTGAAGATTGTTTAGTCCAAGTTCCTACTCAAAGAAGAGTAAGGTAGAGCAGGTTGCCCAGGGCCATGTTCAATTGAATTTAGACTACCAAAAGATTCAAAACCTTTTAACTACCAAAAGGTTGGAACTCCACAACCTCAATGGGAAACCTATTCCAATGTTCAACCACCTTCACAGTAAAAAGTACAATAAAATCAGTAACTATCTTATTTAATTAATTATGGCATGAAACAAATAAGTGGATGGAAAGCTCTGTAGAATGGAAAACAAGCAGACAGAGGACAAAGTCTTCTATTCTTGGTCTATAATCTGCTTGAGATGACATAAGAGGAAGTCATCCTTGAACTTTCAGGTTTTATCTAAGATACAAAAGGCCGAAAGACACTGTTTGTCCTGAAGACAATCACTGACTGAAGTGGCCAGCATGTCTGTTGGGTTTGGTCGCAGACATTCACAGCGAGGAACACAAAAATGAGGAAAGGATCCCTCTATGCTTTATACCATATTTCTACTGACATTTCTGCACTAAACTGAAGAGAGAGGGAGATGCTGAAGTGGCTGATGTATCAAGCCTTGTCAATGTCATTGTCACCAAAGCATTATCATCCACAGTTGTTGGACAGAGCAAGGCGTGTATTCCTTTTTTTTCTTTTCTTTTCTTTTCTGAAAAGATCAATCTGATTCACTATTTCTCTGTTGCTCAATGTGCCAGAATACAATATCAAGACAGGTCAGGGAATATAAGCTTTTTATGCACAATTCCAACAGAGAAATTGTTCCAAAGGTGCAGGATAAACCAAATCTATTGCTTACCTATTCCCTTCTGCTGAGACACCTAGAAAGACTAGAGCAGTGGAAGAGAAGGATGAGTTCTAGAAAACTCTAGTTCCCCTACAGAAGTGGGAAGAAGGAGTAGAGCAGCTTACCTCCCTTCAAATATAGCAAAGGTAACACAGTCAAGAGTGTTAGTTTGCTAGAAAGGTTAATCCAATACTTTTTTCCTGATAAATTTTTGACAGAAATAAATTTATCCTTAGAAGATGTTTAGATAAGGGTAAAGATAGATAAGAGTAAAATAAGATATTCAACCAAGAAAGTGATAGAGCATGTTTTGAATCAGTTGCAACTTAATCTAATGTTCCTGCTCTCTCTGACTGCTGGAATTCATTTGCCAAGTGAATTTCTTCTTTAAGGTGTATCATGATCTCCTGCCTTGATAAGGCGATTCTTCATAATTGAGCATCCACTTAATACAATTCATTCTCAACAGAGCTTGTAATAATGGACAGTGGAAGCTGGAAGAACAAAAGACTCAGGAGCTTCTTCCGTTTCTATTTCCACAGGACTCTTCAGTTGTTTGGCTGCTAGAGATGTATTGTAAAAGAAAGCAAATACAAACATGAAATAAGATGAAAGCTCATATTACTTTAAATATCAATTTTGATTTAAAATGTCAACTCTAAATGTCACTTCTGTGTAGATATTCTGGCATTTTTGTACTTCTTAATTCTGAATGTGGAGTACTTGAAAAAGGCAGTAGAGCACGCCTGGCAGGCATGGTCATCGGAAAGAAGCTCTGAAACTCTGGGAAGTGACAGCAGCACTAGAGTTTCTCCAGGAAACTTCACACCTGTCTGACTCTAGTGCAAGTGTAGCATGTGGCTGCTCCATCCTGTCTTCCCCCTTTTCTGCCTTCTTCCAGCTTCTCTGAAACTTTCTATTTTGAAAATCCTTTGAAAAACTTATGATTAGATTAAAATGGGCATCATTTTAAAACATTCCCTGTTCCTCTTTTATCTGACTTTCTTCATTCCTGAGTGACTCTTATACAGACTATACAAATGCAGGATGAATATTTCATACCTATACAAGGCTCAGAATAATACTTATCACTTTAGTTTTATGTAGACAATACTAATACTAAAATTTTGCTTTGTGAATGTTATTATTTTTTCTCTAGTTGTTCCTTTATATCACAACTTATTTGTTGAGACTTCCCTTCTGCTCTTTCACAATGCAACAGACAGTGCCTATGCCTAATGGGCTTAGGCATACTCTGAAATGCTCTATTCTGTTAAATTACATGTGCACAGGGCAGACAGAGTAACTCAATGTAGTGTAACCAGATGGCACCAATTCGCCTAAGTAACTGAGCACAAAATAGTCTTTTGCAATTGCTCCATGGCACAGTCATGCACAGAAGTTCTTGCATTAGATATCTCAAAGTGTTTCAACACTTACAGGGATCTGCTTGTTGTACTATACTTGAAAACATCTATCAAGGATACAGTTTAAGAGTCTCAGACTGGATAAGTTCTAAATAGAGACAACTATTCCAGAAGTGCTCCTTGATCTGGTAAAGTAGCACAGCTATGCTAGGAAAACCTTCAAATGTCACCAAAGCTTAATTTCCTTTTATAACTAATTGTTCTGCAGATTACTGAGGTTTTCTTTTCTTTAATATCTTTGATATCTTTGGCCTGTTGCGTGCAAACATTATTCCTGGCTTTAACTAAGGGATCCCAGATGCAATTTTTTCCTCTCACCTACTTTGCCTTCAGTTAATGTAGTTACATTTAGAGACTGTAGCAATGAAAAATCTTATGTCGGAAACACGGCTTGGAAAGCTAAGCTTTCGTATGTATATGGAAAAGGGTAAGGAAAGGGCATCTTTAAAGTAACTAAACTAGTAATTAAATGTGCTAACAAATATTTTTGATTAAATGAGTATTTTTGATTAAATGAGTATGACTGTTGAGCCTCAGTAAGTACATCTGGATATATTTTATTCAAGAGTCATAACATGTAGTACAAGACCCAGATTGGTAAGTGTTTAAGTTTTAGATTAATCTTTTATGTAGACTGTCAATAAGCAAGAAAAAAACATGCTTTCTTTATATGCTGAATGACAGTGAGAGAAATCTCCCTCAATTAAGTGATCTTTCAAAGGTTGGGAGAATACTCTGGTCTGTTATCTGCAGAATCTATTTTTTCAGTTAAGTCTTAAGCCTTGTGCCTCAGAATGGAGCACATTTCAGTTTGTATAACAGGCTTTCAAATACTTCAAAATATTTATGCAGAGGGAGTGACAAGAATAAAAAGCTTGTATTCTACAATTAGGAGTTTTTCATTAATCACTTTTATGAGATATAACAAAGCAACATGAATGTCAAACAAAAACATAATCACAAGTAATAAAAAAGCATAACTGTGACCTTAAGTGGAATTAACTGACCATTGAGTAACAGCATAAAAATTCGAAATAGCCAAGGAGTTCATTTTTAGGGCAGTATGCATGTAAATACTTCATACAAAAAAAAAAATCAGATAAGATTAGAGGTAAAACAATACAAAATCCACAGTATTTGTAAATGATCTACTAAAAACATTCTTTCTAAATAATCTATAAATCAAATTTTCACAGTGGTAGCACAATACAACTATAAGGTAATGAAGCAATACAATCGTCTTTAGCTATCCCTTATCAGTTAGGCAGGACTTCTCCAGGTTAATTAAAGGCTAGAGGAGATATGAAGACTATTTGTTTGTTGATGGAGGTATGCTTGGTAAGGAACATCAAATATCCAAGTATTAGGTCCTCCAGAATGTCAGGTATCGTGTATCCCCGAGTATGCCATCAGAATAAGATAATAAATAGGACAAATCCACAACTAAAGTGATTTTTTTCCCCTCTCACTACCTGCAGGTTTAAACAGTCTTTTTCATCCACTTAGCTTTCAAATAAAATACTTGGCTCTACATTTTGCTGAGTCTCTGTTCCACAGTGTTTACCTACCAGAGCAGAGACATTAGGAAACAGAGGTAGTAAAACTTCAGTTTTCTCAGTTGTGAATGGACTTTAACAGAAGACAGTCTCTGAAGTCATCCCACTTAGCTTGTGTTACTCATATGTCTAAGTTAGAAAAGTAACCACCTTAGATGCTCTTTGTATACGTATATTGGAGAGTTTCTGCCTCATTAAGGCTATTTACTTCAGTAAGAATAGATGAAGCCCCACCTCCTAACTTAATTACTGCAATCAAGTGCCTGAGGTTAGGTGGGTCCTACATTTGGGTCCAAAACTCTAGAATTAGCTGGCTACAGAAAAAAGGGTTTTGGGAAATTAGAGTGTTTCATTTCAGTTATGTGTATGACCTACTTTATGAATCTTTTACTGGGCATATGACAAAATATGCTTCTGTATTGAATTTGGCTGTAAACTTCAGGCCTTTCACCTCAATTTTATGCAGAACTTGGCAAGTATATAGAGTTTAGGCAGGAATTTGGAGGATGATTACATAATTTAGGTTGCTGAATACTATCCCAGGGGGTTGTATTCTATGCTATTCATGCTGTGTAAAAGCTTGCTTAATTCACATTGTGTTGTTTTTGTTATTTGATTGAATTATTGTAACTTTCATAAACCGAAAGAGAAAATGACAAATAAACAGTAATAGATTGCAGTAATGACACATAGTTTTGTTCTTTTTTTTTTTTTTTTGTGACTGACATGTGCACTAACCCAAAGAAATTAACTCTTCAGTCTACAGATCAGCAATCTAAGAAGTCTTTTTCAAATTCCATGTTCAGGCCATTCTTGGCCATAATCCAACTCTTTTTCCTATGCGTATTTGCTTAAAATGGTTTTGTAATATTAAATTCTATGAAGATCAGCATTATGAATCAACAATTTTAAATTCAAAAAAAAGAAGAGATTTTAACGATTATTTATGAATGCATTCTGAGAGATCTGAGCATCTGAGAGATCTGACCAATTTGGTGGCCTTCTATGATGGAGAGGAAGGAGGTGGTTGGTGACAGCCAACATGGCTTCACCAAGGGCAGATCATGCCTGACCAATTTGGTGGCCTTCTATGACGGGGTGACGGCATCGGTGGACAAGGGACAAGCAACTGACATCATCTACCTGGACTTGTGCAAAGCTTTCGACACTGTCCCGCACGACATCCTTCTCTCTAAACTAGAGAGACATGGGTTTGATGGACGGACCACTCGGTGGATAAGGAGTTGGCTGGATGGCCGCACTCAGAGAGTGGTGGTCAACGGCTCAATGTCCATGTGGAGACCGGTCACGAGTGGCGTCCCTCAGGGGTCCGTGCTGGGCCTGGCCCTGTTCAACATCTTTGTCGGCGACATGGACAGTGGGATAGAGTGCACCCTCAGCAAGTTTGCCGACGACACCAAGTTATGTGGTGCCATCGACACGCTGGAAGGGAGGGATGCCATCCAGAGGGACCCTGACAGGCTGGAGAGGTGGGCCCGTGCCAACCTCATGAAGTTCAACCAGGCCAAGTGCAAGGTCCTGCACCTGGGTCACAGCAATCCCAGGCACAAATACAGGCTGGGCAGAGAATGGATTGAGAGCAGCCCTGAGGAGAAGGACTTGGGAGTGCTGGTGGATGAGAAGCTTAACATGAGCCGGCAATGCGCCCTTGCAGCCCAGAAGGCCAACCGCATCCTGGGCTGCATCAAGAGAAGCGTGGCCAGCAGGTCGAGGGAGGTGATTCTCCCCCTCTACTCTGCCCTGGTGAGACCCCACCTGGAGTACTGTGTCCAGTTCTGGAGCCCCCAGCACAAGAAGGACATGGACCAGTTGGAGAAGGTCCAGAGGAGGGCCACAAAGATGATAAAAGGGCTGGAGCACCTCTCTTATGAGGACAGGCTGAGAGAGTTGGGGCTGTTCAGCCTGCAGAAGAGGAGGCTCTGGGGAGACCTGATAGCGGTCTTCCAATACCTCAAGGGGGCCTACAAGAAAGATGGGGAAAGGCTGTTTAGTAGGGCCTGTTGCGCTAGGACGAGAGGTAATGGTTTTAAAATAGAGGGAGGTAGATTTAGATTGGATATTAGAAAAAAATTTTTTACAATGCGAGTTATAGAACACTGGAACAGGTTGCCCAGAAAGGTGGTGGAGGCCCCATCTCTGGAAATGTTCAAGGCCAGGCTGGATGAGGCTCTGAGCAACCTGACCTAGTCAGGGATGTCCCTGCTCCTTGCAGGGGGGTTGGACTAGATGACCTTTGAAGGTCCCTTCCAACCCTAACCATTCTATGATTCTATGATTCTATGATCACTAGTTGACATCTGAGGGGTTTTATCCAGTATTCATTCAGTTTTGATGAGAAAGATAAGGAAAAAAACAGGCTGAAGTGTTCCAACGGAAAGCATGCAATATACCATCTACAATGATTTAGATATCATTTAAAACATTCAAACTTTTCTAAATTTATCATTATACTAATGTGTACAGAAAATAATAGAGCTGCATTGAAAGAATTAACCACATTTGGACTAAGATCCTTGAAATTAAGGTTGTATTAATGCAGATTTCTGGCTCAGGGACCTGATTTCTTGATGTATTTCTTGAGAAGAAATATTCTGACTGCAGAAAAATATAAATTACTTCTAAGATTAAAAAATGTACATTCTGAAGTAATGCATGAGTCTATTTTTACGTTGGTTTTTTTTAAGAATTATGTTCATATTGAAATATTTGAATCCATTATTTTTATTCATTAAAAATAGTCTGAGAAAACAGTTTGAAATTGTCAGAAATGTCAGTTAAGTCTTAGACATATTTTCTAACATCTAGAAAATGAATTAGTGGAAAACAGAAAGTGTGATTAGGACAAGTCTCCTTCACATTTTGAATTCACTTGTTTCAAATGAACTGCTACACAAAGTTGGCAATACAGTGTGCCCCATTCTATTATTTTTACCAAAATGGATTTCTTGCTGTGATAAGTGTTGTAATTGTAAATTTCAACTGAAAAGTGATTCTGATAAAACAGTAGGTAGCATTTTTTATTTAAGTAGCAATGATGTTATTAAACAGCTATTAGAAGTGATCTGAAATATGACGCTATAGTCAAAAACAGCTGTGCAAAGTCACTGCTATCTTTTAGCATTTTGAACTTTTGTCCTTGGGAAGAACTCTTGAGATCTGTCTGGATGAGTTTAAGTATGAACAAATTAAGACTCTAAATGAAATAGCACTTAGATGTAAAGAAAGATCTGTCAGACTTTTTCATAATGTTGTTAATATTGAAACAATCCTTCAAATCACCTAAAATTGAAGGATACATTTCTTAATTCATATTAGATACACCTGGCTACAGTAAATGAAAAGAGCTCATATACTCTGAGAAATCAGTGTTGTCAATTAGTTTAGAAGTCTTCCATACAAGTTTTAGCCTTTATCAAGCCCATTCAACAGGTATGGAAAAAAAAAGAGAGACATCTAGCTTTGAGGAGACGAACAAATACTCTTAAGCAAATTATCTATCAACATTACTTTGCCTTGTTAATAATGAGAGGGTGAAGCAGTTCACTTTTAATTAGAGACAAACTTTGGTGACTGTATGTCAACAAATATCTAGTTTCTGTCATAACATTAATTCTCTGTCCCTGACTTGAGCCTTCATGTGGAAACCAGGGTAAGTAACTTTTCTCTTCATAAAATTCAAGCTATTCACTATGTGTAAATACGAAACGTGTTCCCTGATAGGATACAGCAGACATGCTGAATCATCTTACAGTATGAAGAAGAGTGATTACCTCATTTTTTCCTGAAAACACATAAGGAGGTTATGGAGAATAACAGAAAACAACGGGGAATTACAGTTGTGCTACATAAGTTACTAAGAGGTATAGAAGATTTGATGTTATATTTTGCCCCTTTTCTATTGCTTCTTTGTGTACCTTTAACCTGCCTGAGGCTGAGTTCTTGTTTTTCCTGTAAGCCCTTAACATGGATACTTCAGAAGAAATTTCATAGAAGACTTGCCAGGGAGTACAGGAGCCACTTGATACAAAGGAGAGATAACCCTGGTGATGAAAGGACATTAGTAACAACCTCAAACCCTGTGATATAGCTGGAGTCAACAGCTAAACTTTTAGACACATAATCCCTTCCCTTCTATTCATAGAGGCACTGAAAGTCTGTTAAGGAACAACTTTCAGAAAGTGCTGTGGATGCCTTCTCTCTGAACTGTCTGGCCTCTTCCCTATGGGTACCAAGACATGAAGGAGGTCACTGTATGCTTGGGTGTCTTATAGCCTGGCTGGAGTTTACATCTTTATTAGTGCTACAGGACTGGTGTAGTCAGCAGATACTAAGGGAACAGGCATAGCACATACAGACCAGACTGTTGCAACAGTCTCCATGTTTGCTGTGCAGCAAAGTGTACAGAAACTTGAACTGTGTCAGTTTACACGATTTGTAGGAAAGGTTCTCCAGTCTCACTGTGAGCTTGGAGAGCATATGAAGCAGATAACTTGGGCTGACTTACTAAGGCTCCACTCTTGGCTTTCAGCAATCTATGACTGGGCAAATTACAGACAACAAGGCTTTCCCGAGCAAGAGGAGTCCCCAACATCAGCAGAAACCTTCTTTAATCAAGCAATTAAAAAATTATTGAGATATATATATATATTATATAAGATTAGACATCAGAATTTTTTTTTTTTTACAATAAAAGTGGTGGAACACTGGAACAGGTTGCCCAGAGAGGTGGTAGATGCTCCATGCCTGGAAACATTCAAGGCCAGGTTGAACGAGGCTCTGAGCAACCTGATCTAGTCAAAGATGTCGCCCCTCCTTGCAGGAGGGTTGCACTAGATGACTTTTAAAGGTCCCTTCCAACCCTAACTATTCTATGATTCTGTGATTCTATGATTCAGCTACCATTTCCAGAAAGTTCTTCAAGCTACACCTTTTCATCTGTTCCTTAAGAATCTTGGGAGAAGTTAAGCCAGGAGTAGAGATCTCGAAATATGTTAATTTTTAAGTGTTATTTCATTTACTTAATTGTTGTCTCATTATTTTACTCAGTTTGAGTTCCTAGTTTTCTAGATTTTAAGTTCTGTTCCTTTAGGATAACTAAAACTTCCTAGTAATATTTCATGCACCAATACTGGAAAGGTCTGTTTCAAATTTGATTCTGCATTAACTTTTTTTTTTTTTGCCTGAGAATACCAACCTAGAGATGAGAAAACCTGAAAGAGTTTAAATTGTGAGTTTTATATGTCACAATTCAAGGTTTCTAAAATATCAGTGCTCTCTGTGTCTTCTCTGCAAAATTAAATTATGAGTAACCTATGGAAAATTCTAAGATTGCAATAAGGTTATATACCATTGTGAAAAACTGAAAAGTTCCTCTGAATGAGGAGGAAAGTATTATAGGCAAAAAAAAAAATCGATTCTGCTTTTGGCAGTTTTTGGGAACTGGTTGGGCATCAGTTTTTTTCTTGGTTTTTGTTTAGTTCATGGTGATGGGAGTTTGGGCTTTTGTTTTAGTTTTTCTTTTGTTATTGTTGTTTAAAATTAGCTTTATCTGAACCCATGAGTGTTCTAGATTTTGCCCTTCCAATTCTCTTCCCCATCCCACTGAGGGGGGTATTGAGCAACTGACTGTGTGGTGCGCAGCTGCCTACCAGAATTAACCATAAAAACCTTTTATTTGGAAAAAAATAGATTATAACAGGTAGAATATACTTGAAAGAATAATATAAAGATGTTAATTGTCCCTCCTCAGATATACAACAGTGATACACTGAGTCCGAAATAAAGATTGTGAAAATGGAGTTGACTGGATGGCTGGACACTTAATAACATATATTGATGAATCTTAATGAAAGCTAATACTGTTGAAAATAAATTTAGGGAAGCTAAATATCTTGCAATAAACACATCTAAGGAAGACCTGAAGAAAATATCTTCCAATGATAGTGGAAGGTAGCTATCCACTGTGAGAGAAAAAAAAGTAAGTAAAATTTAAAAATCACGTGACAAACTGCCAAATGCTTCTGTGTCTGACATAGACACATATAGCCCATCAGTTCCAAATAAAGAGTATATAATAGAAAAAGATGTGAAAGCAAACTATTCATATCTCATATATTTAAATTAAGTCAATACTTACAATTACAGGATCCCAATCGCAGGTGCGTAATTAATTACATTACCTCTTAAAATAACTAAGCTTAAGCTTAAGTTAGATATGAGAAAACCCTCAGTTCAGACATCTTAAACAAAGCAGTGTTAACATTTATTTAATAGCTAAAACCCCTGAAGATTTCTTCTTTGCTGAGAATGTTATATCTCAGGATATACAAGATCTGCGCAGGTTTTGCAATTACTTTTTCTTATATTACCACAATACATAGCACAAGAAAAAATAGAAAACTGTCCACCTTTCACATGTATTTATTGGTCTTTTCCTAGTCGTCAAAGAAAAGCAAGAACTGCCCGTCTCAATAACAGACGAAATCGGGAATGGAGTTGAAGAAAAATGACTGGGTTATCAAAGCCTAAAGGAGAAAACCCTGTGTTGAGGCTGGAAATTTGGAATTAAGTACTGGAACTTCCTACACACTAAATGTGAAATCTGCTGGAAAAAATGGATAGAAATTGGAATGTGCTGAATGGCATAAAATGTATGAAATGATACATAGTGTGGGTAAATCAAATCAGGATTGTTTTAAGAAGTGATTGAAATAAGGTGTCATATTCTATCTTTAGGATGTCTCAAATAGCATTCTCAATAAAGCTATCCAAAGATAGTGTGTTTGAATGTATTACTAAATTTAAAAAAAAAAAAAGAAGAAAAATATCTAGCTAAGGAGGAGTCCTTTGGGGGTGGTATAAGCTAATGTCTATTCCATTTGCCTTAAATCTATACAGTTCTATAGTGTTTTTTGATATCTACCTATATTTATGTTGATCTATATCTATCTACACATATATGTTTAATATTGGAAGCTGTTACTCCTTAATAAAAGTTATAAAAGCTAGTGAGAGGATTTTCTTTGCTAATGTTGGTAAATTATGAAATACATTACATCCTGTTTCTCCCACCAATCCCAGAATCATGAAGAAAAACATGAGTGTTTCTCTGGAACTATTCTTCCCAGGACTCCTCCTAACATATCATTTATGTGATTTTTTTGTTCAGTTGTCTCCAACAGCTATTTATAAAAGCACAGTCTCCTTCAACCAGATTTTCTTTCACACAGTTTACTGAGTCCCCTTTCTTACTTTCACTGAATTAATGTATTATGCTAATATCAGTGGTTCCTCTGTTGTACATACATTGACTTTGCTGAACTATAGCTGCTATTCTTCCTAGTTGCTGCTTAAATAAGCTTTTACATTTAGGGACCTGACTATGGTAAAAGGAAAGTTTTCAGGAAAAGAAAGTTTTCATGCAAGGGAAATGGCATTCAGTGGCATTTTTTCATGTCAGGGAAAATGCCATTTTAGGTGGCCAGTCCTAATTCCTCATAAATCATTCACTTTAATCCACCACTTATTTATTTATTTGTTTGTTTGTTTTTTTAGTCCAGCTCATTGAATTCCTACCGATTTGTCAGTATCTTTATGGAAATTTGGTGCTCAGAACTGAATGCACTGCCATAGGTGAAATCACACCAGTGCCTTAAAAAGAGAAGTTCTATTAAACCCTTGCTTTGTGAGGTAAAGCATATGCAGCCCAAAATTTGTATTAGCTCTTTTATTCTACTGCAAGAATATTTCACATTAGAAACTGAAATCTAATTTGCTATCCAGTATTCCCAGAGTTAATGCTTTCCAGGTTATTGCCTCCCTTTAATATTCGTATATTTGTAGAGTTTGGTTTACCTCCTCACAGATTCTTGAGCTTGCATTTTTTCAAGCTGAATCTCTGATTTTTCTGCCCATGTTGCCAATTTCTAAGTCCTCATTGGTGCTTGCAACTCGTCTAAATCCATCATTGGTAAATTTCCATAGCAATTTCCTTGTTTGCTATTTCCTCTTAAATGCTAATCGAATACATATCTGTTTTCTGAGTCTTCACTTTCTTTCTCAAGTTGATAGATGTAAATTTGCAAATAGTATTTCAAATGTATTCTTCAGCCAGGCTTCAAAGTACTATTTCTCTAAAGTAATTGTAAATGCAGAAATTTATGAAAAATGGAAAATAAAGAACTTTCCTTGTTCAATTGCTTGAGCTGAAATCCAGGTTCAAAATTGCCACTGACTTTAACAGCAGAAACAACATCACTACATACTGTATCACTGAATAAAGAGAACACCTTGAAGGAGTTTTTTTGTTTGTTTTGTTTTTGACATAGGTACATTTTAGGAATGGGATTATTAATTTCATTTTATTTAAAAAAAAAGAATACTTACCATTTTTTTCTTTTACATAAATATACACCCATACACCCTTGCAGAGGCAGAACACATTATTTTATTGGTTTGCTGAGCCAGCTTTCTGTGGATTGCTCTACTTGGTTAGATGTGCTTGATAATAGATATCTTCAGCCTTGAGGGTTTTTACTCTGTCACCTTTAATGAACATAATAGATCTGTTCCTTAGCAAACATAAAATGGTTTTACTGAAATTAAGAGACTCGTGACTATTTATACAAGCTGAAGCTTACTCACACATATGTATGACTGCATTTTGATTCACATTTCTATGTGACAGAATTCTGGAGATGCTGCTCTCTAAAGTATTAAATTCAGTATACCCTTATATTCTTTAAAATGAATGTCGTACAATCATATGTTAAGAATAAAGCATTTTTTTTCTCCAATGGACAGTGGTATCCAAAATCACTATTATATATAAGACACTTCAAAAATAGTATGTCTAAGTCTCTGAATATCAGAATTATTAAAAATTGTTACACTGGAAATACAGACATTTCTTTACTATCTTACTCTTGATATATAGACATATCAGTGTGCATGTGTGCGCATGTGTGATTTATCCTTATTGCATTAAAAATGTTCATCTTTTATTGTATAAATAAGTCATGAACTTTATTTTCTTTGTGCTTTGTCATTCAGAAAACAATATCACAAAATCACACCTCAAGATCCATTCTCATTTGGAGTGAACACATTAAATATTATTAGCTCAGAAATATGTCAGCTATGAAAACAGATCCCATGGATTCCAGCTGAGAACTAAAGGAAGCTTTTGAGTAACATTACTAAATAAGCATGTTCACTAGGCCTCTGATTTTTCCAGGAGTTAGGAAAATACTGAACTACAACATGTAAGATTGTTTATTTTTTTTGCAATAACTTCAGTTATAAAATATGTGAATGGACTATATAGTGAATGTCTTTCTTGTTGATGTAGAAAAAAAAATCCTTTACCTGAATGGAGTGATCTCACCATTGTTCATGTGAGCTAAGTGGGACTCTAAGCCAACTGTAGGAGAGAAAAAAAAGGTTGAGATTTAGATATGTAGTAGCAGAATTATAACAATCTTTAAATGGAAAATATATCACTAGAGTGAATAATTTATCATTTTCAGAACCCATCTCGAAGGATATATTTTGTCTAGAAGACTGTTCTATTCCCAGTGAGACTAGGAACATTCAGATCTGTCCCTGTGTCATATAACCTAGTGTCTAAAGGTCAAAAGTATCTTGCAGAATAGAAGTAGAACGTTTTGGAAAATGTGAACACATTACCCATATTAGTGTTTTAACAGTACGAATGAACAAAGAATAGAAGTACTTGTTTCACTTTCAGCATGAAGGAGCTCAAATCAAACTAGTGGGAACATTTATGTCTCCAAAGATGGAGATGTGTTGAAGATATGTTGAAATTCTGCCCAGAATACTTGAGATGTGAGTCAGTGACCTGGGATTTTGGCCCCTAGATTACCTACAAGCAGCTCAAATGCAGTTAGTGTGCCAAAGTTAGATTTGAGCTCCTGCAGGGATGTTCTGCATGGCAGGCTAGAAACTACCTGCAAGCACACATTATTTATGGAGGCAATGAGCAACAAAAAAAAAAATCTGTCAAGGCTGCTACAGTCAGTGACAGAGTCCATACCTGACACACAGGCAACACAGTTGGCCATCTCCTACCTTCTAGCTTCCCTTGGAGGGCCTGATCCTCAGGATATGTGTCTTGCGGTCTGTAGATTGTCATAGTCTAGCTCCACTCAGGCCTAGACTAGACAGTCTCTGTCTCACTCCTCCCACCCACCGAGGGAATACAGAGAGAGAATATAAGAAAAAAGGCTCAAGGTTTGAGATAAGGACAGGGAGAAATCCTTAAAGTTACCGTTACAGCCAAAACAGACTCGATTTGGGGAAACCGATTTGTTTATTATTAAAACCAAAGCAGGATAATGAGAAAGAGAACAAGATAACCTCCCCGTACTCCTCCCTCTTGCCAGGCTTAACATTATCTCTACCTTCTTCCTCCTCCCAAGTGGCACAGGACAGAAGAGGGAATGGGGTTGCAGTCAGTTCATCACACACTGTTTTATGCAGCTCCTTCCTCGTTAGGGGAAGAACTCCTCACATTCCTCTCCTGGTCCATCATGAGGTCCCTCCCACAGGCTACAGTCCTTTGTGAACTGCTCCGGCATGAGTCATTTTTCCACAGAGTGCAGTCCCTTTGGAACAGCTGCCGCAGTGAGCCCTCCACAGGCCACAGCCTCCTTCAGGCATCCACCTGCCCCGACCTGGGGTCCTCCACAGGCTGCAGGTGGATCTCTGCTGGTAGTAACATTACTCCTCCCCCTCCTTCTTCACTGACCTTGGTGTCTGCAGCCATTCCTCTAACAAGAAATTCTTCACAATTGGCAGGCAGACGCCTCTCAGGTTCTCTTCACATCTCATCTCCTCTCCACTTACTGCAGCCAGGCTGGGCTGAGTCAGGCCCAGACGGCCGCCCAGTGGGAGGCCAGAGAGTGAGGGCTGCAAGGCCCACAAGGCTTGCACCTCCCCCTCCACTTCAGCTTCTTCACATCTTCACTTCTTTTTTTTTAATTTTTCCCCTTCTTAAATACATTATCGCAGAGGCGTTATCAGAGAACATTCTGCTACCAATTGGCTCGGTCCTGGCCAGCAGCAGGTCCACCCTAGGCCCGGCCGAATCCGCCAGACAAAGGAGAAACAACTTCTAGCAGCTTCTTACAGAAGCTGCCACCATAGCCCTCCTTACTAAATAAAACTAACACATAGATACAGCTCCTAGGACCTGAAAGGTCATCTTCCTTGTTTATAACCTTGACTTTGAAATTAAATACATTGAAATAAATTTTTGGAAGAGTATTATATTAAAAGAGTATATTATATTATAAGAGTATTATTATAAACCAGTTTTCTATGTACGTTGTTCAAGTAACAGCTGGTAAAATTGCTTCTGTTACAACAAGTAAATTGTTCTCAGGCTGCTCATTTGTTTTTAAAGTTGTCAATTTTTGCAAGTAATCTCAGAAACCTGGATACAAACTTTAGCAGCTAATGTTTTTTGAAGTGGCTGAGCATAAGCCATCTTCTCATAAGCAAGAACCTTATAGAATTAAGCTCTGAGAATGGATTAAACATAACCTTCTTATTTTGCAGTACATAATAATCATTCACAAATGTTGCTTTATACAAAAGGCCCCAGTAAACAAACTACCAAAATACCTTCTCATCAACTTGAGTCACTGAATAAAGACTAGACTGCCTGGAAACAGAAAAGAGTGGACAACTGTTCCACATGGTTTTGTGCTCTGAAGTGCTTACTAGAAGACAAAAGCAATGTGTTTTGGGATGGGAAGCTGAAATTGCTAATACAAGTAATAGAGAAGTTAATAACGTGGGCAGAAAGGTGGCTAAAGGTCAGATGCAAAAAACTGACTTGTGAAGTACTTACTGAGTAGAATAAAAGGAGAGCTCTTGGGACTTCTTCTGGTAGTTAGAGTGTCTGCTCTGTGCAACTGGGGGACAGTCACAGGAGTCCCCTGCTTCTTTTTATTTTCCTTTTTATTTTTCTTTTTCTTTTTCTTTTTCTTTTTCTTTTTCTTTTTCTTTTTCTTTTTCTTTTTCTTTTTCTTTTTCTTTTTTTCTTTTTTTTCTTTTTCTTTTTTCTTTTTTTTCTTTTTCTTTTTCTTTTTTTTTCTTTTGCTTTTTTGCTTTTTTCTTTTTCTTTTTCTGTTCCTTTTCCTTTTCCTTTTTTTTCCACTTTTTCTTCCTATTCCACTCCTTCTCTTTCTCTTTCTCTTTCTCTTTCTTTCTCTTTCTCTTTCTCTTTCTCTTTCTCTTTCTCTTTCTTTCTTTCTCTCTCTTTCTCTCTTTCTATTTCAAGCTCTTTCTCTCCTCCTCTCTCCCTTGTACAGTGTAAGATCCTTACCTAAGAAGCAGTCTGATATATCATTTTTCCCTTTCCTAACAAAATTGGAAACTGTTCCAGTGATTATCTGCCATCTGTTGATTTCAGTGCCTCAAATGCTTCAGAATCCTCTGGAAAACAACTCTTTCTTGATAGAGAGTTGAATGTACATTCAAAGGTGGCTTCAGCTGAGCAAGTGCCCAGCTAATCCCCTTAGCACACAGGGACAAGGCCGCCACCAGCCCTAATTGATTCTGAAATGAATCTGTATAGAAAATTAGAAGGTTTGGGTTCCCATGTGAGCTTCAATAAAGAGCCAAGATGTAAGCCTGACAGCTGAATGGATTCAGAAATGAAAATCTGATAAGCAGCTTAAAATTGTACTTAAGTCCAGAAATGATTTGAATGCTCTTGTTAATGACACATTGTATATTGTCACCTAGTTAATTATCTCTGAAGATGAGTTCTTGCAGAGGAGAAGATATGCCAGCCTTTCACAGCCTTTTCTCATCACATATTTATTAAATTCCACCCTCCTCGCCAGTAGCTGGAAGGCAGAAAGAAAGGATTAGGCGACTGCAGTTCCTCTGTGGCTGTCAGTTCACTGTGCCAAACTTTAAATATGAACTGTTGCATGTACTGTCACAGACATTTCCTTTACATCTTAATTTGCAAATGAGGAGCTGACATTTGTTATGCCTTGTATTTGCACACATGAAAAGCAAATACTGTCACTGCTGGCTATTTTGTTTATCTCTTTGGAGACAGTATATGTCCTATTTATAAATTTCTTCAGATTTTTTTTTTACTAACTGAGATAGTCATGGAGATATATATCCTCATATTTTATTCAGGAAAGCCTATCTGCAGTTTATGAAGCATGCACTGCACATGACAGCTATTTAAAACAGTATCTTTAAATCTATTTTCACTTTGCTGTTTTGCAATTTTTTGATAGATGTTCCTATTTTGTATACGTTTCATATAGATGGGTTGATGAGGTTTTGTGTGCATACAGGTACCCCTGCCTTTTTTGTGTTTGATATGTGTTTATTTGCCTATCTGCATTCATATTAATAGTGGAGAGGTAAAAAGATTGTGCTGTAGGCAAAGACTGTTCTGTCCATCACATTATCATAATTTACTATCAGATGTAAACTGGAAAAGAAATGAAGATGGAAGAAGAAGAAGAAGAAATGAAATGGAAAGTTAATTAGAGAAAGGTATCGCTGAGTAAAATAAATTATCAGAGACGACAGTACAGATATTCAGAATCATAATCTCAAATACTCAAGAAAGTAGCACTGAAGAGTAAAATCTGTAAGATTTCCACTTCTGTTATTAATTGCAAACTTCAATACATTTATCTGCAAAATTAGCCGTGTCTTTCTGCACTAAGTTTGATGAGACTTTCCTAAAACAGCAGTCTATGCTGAACTCATCAGCATAGAGAACTTCTTGAGGAATTATGAAATTCTTCCTTCTTGCACTTCTGCCTCATACTTTGGGCATAATTCTTTTCAATTTGACTGAATTGTTCATGCAGCAAGGTGCAGAGCTAGGATACTTACGTTTAATTTGCTCTGAAACCGTACACATCGTATCTGACCTCAGACAAGATCTTTGGGTTGGTTTTGTGTTTTGGGTTTTTTTTTTGTTCCAGAACTTAAATGTATATAAAAGTTGCCACTACAGTGGTATTTCTTTTCTTGCATGACAAATGTGGATGCCTAGAAAAGAAAGCAGAGCATCCAGAAGAGAATGACTGTCTTCTTGTGTCAGATGTTAATGTAAGTCTCTGTTGATATATATATTTAGACATTTAAATCAACCTCAGAGGCTCTACTGACCTTGTTGTGGGTTTTCCTGGAATCATAGGTCCATTATTTATATATCTGAGTACTGTTACAGTAAATGCTACTTGTTTGCTATTTCCAAACATTCCAGTCCATACTGCAAAGCTGAGTGGATTTTGAACTTCCTGGAAAGAAAACAAAACTAGTAGGAATCATTCTGACGGGTACTTTACAGTCAGTACAGAAACATTGACATATGCCTGACATTTTGTCTCTCTTACAAAGCAATTCCCCCCCCACCCCCACCCCGGTCTCCTCTTTATTTGTCATTTTCAACAAGGGCTGAGTTAGGAAATTAGCAGCTAGAGCAGCAGCAGCAGCTGCCAATTGCAGCAGGCACTGTATCTTCTTCATTCGGAGGGTAAGTAGGACACTGTTGGTGACTGCTGAGTTTCTGGCTAGCAAATTAAGAAGTGGCAGACACAGTGATGGTGCGAACTGGGTGAATATAAAAAAAGAGCTGAAATGTTCATTTATAATTAAACACTATTCATGGAGCTTGAGTCCAAGCCCAAGAAAGTCAATGGAAACATTATTATTTTCTTTAAAGAGCTTTGGATTTGGACCTAAGAAAAACTGTCATGTACAATAATATTTCTCATTTAAATGGATTCCACTTCAGTTTGTGAAGAGCCTGGAGATATTGGGAACATCAGGAAGAACTCATATGAGAATTCTTATCAAACTGTCACTAAGGGTAACCATTAGCATGCACAAATGGCTTTTATGTTGTCTTAACATTGCATCTGCATTACCTAAAATAAGCCTTTCAACACTCAGTGAGGTGTGGTAGTATTATTATACATCTATATTTTATTGTTGTAAAAGTGGCCAAAAATGTCTTCTTAAAAGGCACAAAGAAAGTGATGAATGTATATGTCAGAGACATAAAAGACATGGAAGGAAACAAAATCTCTGTGCTGGTTAGATGCACATGCACATATACATTTAATTCTTTAAATTAGTATCAGTATACTCTTATGGAGGACAAACGATTGTATAAAAATTTTAAATTAGGTATATTTCATATTAAATCATATTTGTAAACCTGTCCTGTAAAGATTTACTGACTTTACATATACTTTATATATGACATGTAACATCTAAGCACAGAAGGTTCACAATAAGTGCTCTGTTTGTGGAAGGCTGTGTCATTCAACAATATAAAGCACTGACATTTAATTTTGGTTTAAAATCCCAGACCTCTGAGGAGCTTATGTGACTGCTTCTGATCTGTAGGAATATGTGTCTATTAACTGGCATAGCCTGGAACTATATTTGGGTGGAACTCTAGTCACTGTTACTCTTTTATAAAAAAAAAATTGGAAGAGTAGACAGGAATATCCTGTTCTATACAGAAGTGCAGTGGCTAAAATGGTTTCCAAAACTTGGAAGCTGGAAGTTGAAACTCTCCATGACTCAATCTCTATGTGGTTTCAACACAAGCTTCCTTTCTTTTAAGGAAGCTGAGTGACCCATTGCTAAAAGCAAATAAATTAAAAAAAAAAAATGAGGTGAACTCCTTGATTTGGAGATGGGGTGAGAGAGGGGATGGGGAGAAAAGGAAGTGGGTCTGTAATATGCTCTATATTATTAGGATTAGATTTTGGACAACAGTCAAATTCAAATTTCAGAAGACATTGAATTTGAAACAGACTTTTCATTTAGGTGACGAGGAAACATTATTCCCTAGCTTACATGGGATGGAGAATCTGATTTACGAACTCAGCTCCAAAGACAGTCTATGTATTTCATAGAGACAAGAGCATGGGTCCAAGAGGGTGATATCTGTTTATATATTTTAACCAATGATTGCTTCATTCGTAATTAATTAACTATCTTTTGTGCAGGGATGAGTACACAGATCTCTTTCCAGAAGATTTCTCTGACTAGAATTAAATTATTTTGGTGTCTGCTTTTGGGTACTATAGTGAAGGCAGGTTTCTTTTTTTTTTTTTTTTCTATTTTTATCTATCTGTCATCATTCCATTAATCTATCATATAAATATATCTATGAAAACTTATTCTTTCAGGGCTGAGAATAAGGGTATCTAAGCTAGAAGGTAAGTGTGGACATGCTGTAAAGATGGTAGCAGTTCTAGATATGCCCAAAAGCAGAACGCTAGGCAGCTGCAGACCTTTACCATTGGAGAGTTAGGCACGTACAGACTCAAGATTTTAAGGAGCTAAGTAGGGATTGCAGTCATGGACTTCAGTTCGTCAATACAATTTTAAGCATGAAAGTCTAGTTAGAATCTAAATTGCTGATTCTTCAAATAATTTTTTTTTTTAGATATGTGCCTTGATGGGGATATAAGAATTATTTCTTCACAGACTCCTTTACAGGAGTGTAAGTCTCCGTATAAGTACTTCAGGATTTAACACTCTTATTGTAATTTTGTAATTACAAAAGAAAAATCTGTTATAGGAAGATATTAAAAAACATTTAGAAAGAATATTTGACTGCCCCTACTTTTTCCTTACTTTTGCACCTCTTTTTGTAGGTCTTAATGGGTGGGGGCGGGGGAGAGAAAAAAAAAACCCAAATAAATAAAACAGACAAAAACGTCAATAGTAGGTTTTGGATAACTGAACTTGATATCTTCATTTTCTTGGGAGTCTTCAATCTCAATTGCTAAAGTAAATGTTAGATAAGGGAGTTAACCAGAAATAGTATTTCTACTTATATTTTGCTGTTGTGGTTTTTTAACCAATATGTTATATTTGTCTTCTCTTAGTATGTGAAGAAAGTGATTAGATCAAAGGCTGCTGTAAGGAACTTCACTAAGTTTATAACAACAAAAGTGAGTGAGTGAGTGTTGAGGAAAAAAGGAAGGCAATAAAGAAGTTGCTTGAGTATGGTCACTGATAAAAGTAGAAAGAGGGAGTTTACTGACATCTTGTCTGGGTGATGAGAAGTTTATCTAATCTTACAAGTATCAAGCAGATAACATTGACCACATTTCTGCCTACCTTTACAAAGCTGAGTCCTACAGTGCAAGCAGAGTTTTCTTGACATTGAAATAGAAATTTACATAGCAGAAGGGGCAAATGGTGTTGAGGGATTCTATTGTACAAAGCAGAAATTACCAAAGAGAAAGAAATGTTGCATTTTCTGTCACTGTAAATGTAGATTTTAATTTTGTTTTTAAATTCTGAAATTCATTTACCTATGGTGGGTTTAAAAAAATAATCATTATTTATATTGTATGGTCTTAGCTATTGTAGTAGTAATAGTCTCTATTGTATTTTAGCTTCCAATACCAAGATTCTACTGAGCTGGCAAAAAGTAATGCTTTGCTTTTGGAGGATTTTAGTTATTTTACAGGGGAACCTTGCTGGAAGGTACAGGATCCCAAATCTATCTATTCTTCTATTAAGAACCATAGGCTTTAATAGGCCTGGGTGTTTGTTATGTGATTAGAGGTTGCTGAACTTGGCTTTTTTTTTTTTTTTTTTTTAAAGTGTATGCACTGAATTTTTTTTTTTTTAATAAATAACAAGGAAAGCTCTAATTAAACAAATTCTCCTAGTTTGGGACCATGAGTAACTTTAGAGTCACTTTTAGTCAAAAGGACCAGTTGACTCAAATGAGACTTTTCTGTTTGATTTATCTGGCTGGTCATTTCCTTCCTTTTAGAAAAATCCTTCTCTTTTACAACTTTTTTCACATAATGAAAAAATGTTTAATATTTTTAAAAAAAGAATTCTAAATTAGCTTTATATAAGAAACAGTTAACTGTATTGAAACATTTCTAGATGCAAGTAGAAATGCTTGTAATAGGGTATTTAATGGTCAGTTACATCTCTTTTATGCTTTCCTCTCCCTTCACTCTATTCTGCTTCCTGTATAGACAGAAAGAAAAAAAACCTTAGATTTGATTTTATAATGTGCTGCTCTATTTGATTTGAAATTTAGATTTCTTACAAATGGATGTAGGGAAAAGGCTTGGGGACTTTGTTTTATTACTGCAGCTTCTGTTTTTCAATTGAGTGTGTCAAAGGTACTACGAATAAACAGAAGACAAAAACACCTGCAAACTGAGGTAAGCATACTTTCATTTGTAAAGAAAAGGTGGAAACAGCATCACTCAGATAAAGAGGATGAAGACCTACATGAATCATCAGGGAACGGGGAAAAGTAAGAAATGCAGTCAGAGAGAAAATCTCAAGTAAGGGTAAAGATGGAAAGTAGCAGACGAGAAGAGACTCATGTGAAGGAGGAACTGCTGAGGCCATGGGAGTTGGGAAAACAGCATGGAGACAAAGGATGTTGAAAAAGGCTATGAGAATTAAGTAGACTAAAGGTAAGAATAAAATATAGAACATAGAGAAAAAATAATAAAGAAATAAAATGGAAGAGTCACATTTTTTTTCATGAAAACATGTACACTGAAGACAGATTTTCAGCTGTATTTCCATCTCCTTTTTAGTTCCTTGGCAATACAAGGTAGTTAGAAACTTGCAACAAGTTACCAGGTACTAATACATCCTGTGACAATTTTCCACTGGCATCTATTTCATATCTGAGAGGGAGAAGTTTCCACACTGTATTGCAATGAATTAGGATCCAGGCAGATGCAGAGTTGAGAATTCGTAGTTGTCTCTGTGATATTACCCATTCCTTCTCCTGAATAAAACACATAATCTGGCACAGAAGAAGACCTGAATGATTTTACTTATATCTCACAGTAATTTTCCATTTGGGAGAGTGCTTAATTAAATTTAGATTTTTGACAGTAATAGAAAAATTGAAGAGAAATAAAAAAGGAAAGGAACACAATAAAGATGGAAAAGCAACTCAAATGCTTTGGGGAGTGGGCTTACTCCCAAAAGAGGACTAGGAATAAAGACCAAGTCTTCAGAAGTCTTTCCCATCCCAGTAGGAGTTACTGCTCAAACACCCTCCTCTGTTGGAGCCTGACAGTAGTTTTCTTAACTTTCCAAGTCTCTGACATGAGCAAAGGGGTATGTTTGCTGCTCCACGAACTCTGGTGCTTCAGCATACATTCAGATGGAGCAAGCACTTATTCTATGAGAAGGCCTACCACAACAGGAAAAGAGTAACAAATGGCACAAGTCACTTTTCAGTTTAAACATTAAATTTTAATCTGCTCTGTGGGAACCTTCAGTTCCCCTCATTGTCAACAGAGGAATCAGGTAATTCTAAGGGGAGAATTCGTATCACTTCTCCTAGATATCTGTCTTACAATGGGATGAGTTACTCTCTGGAGATGCCTGTTTTTCCTTCTTGATTTTAAAGGAAGTTAGATGACTAAGTCATTAAGAATTTTTTTATTTTTTGACCTTTAAGTGAGGTAAAAGGACCCTTAGCTTTAGGAATATCATTTATGGATATCCACAAGTGATGTAAGTGGAGATTTTTTGAAAGAAAGCTATAGGCTATTTATATATACACTACTACATATACTATATATATACACAGACACACACAAACACGCACATTACTATATATATATACACACAAATATATATTCTCTCTATATACACTACTATATATATACTAGTATATATTTATACACACTACATCTTTCTAAAGTACACTGAAACTTCATTAAAAACACAATAACTCTTTGCTAACATTAAGACAGTTTGAAACTGGGCTACGTGCAATGCTAACTGCATGAAACAATCAAAATTCATGCAACAATCAAAAATGCATTCTGTTTTCTATGGTGTCAAAAGTGTTTGACTTAAAATACTGAGTAAAATTTTAAATTCTTCATGCTCTTAAATAAACTCAAATGAATCCATTCTTTGGAGGTATGTAATCCTGGAGGAAGAAGCAAGCAAGAGCAAAGCAACCAGCATTTTTGTGACGCCATGTCCTCAACATGTTTTAGTAAGATCAGGATTTTTCAAGGCTGCCTGCAGTATGCACTATTCCACAAGACATGGAATATCACTTGCAAAGAAGAACCAGTGGGTGTAAGAAAAAAGACAAGCCTGTCCATGTCATGCTGAGGTGAACTGGAGAGAAAAACACCCAGGGAGGACTTAAGTGCAGGTTTTACAATTAGGGTTGTTCCCATATGTATAGACCAGAGGGCAGATTGAATTGTTTGCCTTACTCAGTTTGAAAGTTTTACTCTCGTTTGATGGGGAGGATGGGGTGGGATGGATGTTGGTATAGATTTCATTACATGTGACTGCATAAAAAAGAGCATAGCACATCCAAAAATTGTGGCCAATATATATATTTTTTTTTTACCTAGACTCTTAGAAATAGCCTATAGTTTTCTTTCCTTTCAAAAAATTTCCACTTACATTACCTGTGGCTGTCCATATTCCTTAAAATCATTTTTCACTGGTGTCCACATTGGCAATTGGAGATCAATCATACTTTGAAGTTCTGGGATTAATCGAGAAAAAAATCAAATTAAAAACTGAACTCTACAATTGATCAAATAAGAGAAGAAGCATTAAAAGATTAACACAAAGCTATTTCTCTTTTATTCTTCTGTCATTGAAATGGTATTTCTTTCCATTCTCTGTGGTCTATCACTGTTAGCATCTCCCACAGCTATTACAAAGAAATGGTGGAGAGTCTGGGATTAAGATCACAGTTCTTGAAAAAGGAAAAGTACCTCCACCATAGTTATTTGAAACCAAGGGCACACAGCACACTGGAAATTAGAGGACCTCGTTTGCTCCTCTGAACTTCTGAAGAGCTTATCTTTGCTGCAGATTTGTATACTGTATACTTACAAATGAGACAGGAGTTTCATCATTTGGGCATAACAAAGATAAAATTCTTAGGTTTTGGTTAATTGATGTGAAATGGTTGAAAGCACTGTATGAACTTAGAGCCTGGAGTCCACCATAGGTAAAGGACACCAATTAGTATATGTAATAATGTATTTTTTAAAATTATCAATGTGTCACTATGATTCTTCTTAAGATGTTTGAAATAGTTAAAGGTTGGTTTGGTTTTGGGGTTGTTTTTTTTTTTTTTTCTAAAAAAACAAAACAAATGAAGTTATATACATAGGTACATCCTAAATTACTCATGTTCATGGAAATTTCTCAAATGCTTGGTTAGGTAAATTAGCAGAAATAAGTAAATCAGTACTACTATAATAGCTGCTAAGTTCCTTGACCTTTTAAAGCCAAAATTTAATTGATGTTTTTGAATATTAAGATATTTAAATTTACAGTGCATCTCTGAGTTATTCTCATAATAAAACTGTCTGTGCAGTTAGTAAGATTTTCCATAACAGAAATGACAGTCAGGCATCTAAGTCCCATTTAAAGTGAGCAAGAGGCAGGAAACAAAATTTTTCTTTTACATTGAAAATTCCCTTTGCATGACTTGCTGGGAATCATGTGGGAAGCCATGGAAGAATCTGCTGAATAAACTATTTGTCTTTCCTCACACTTCTCACCTCAGTCACAAGAAAATCCTTTATGTACCTTTGCCAGAGACAGGGATATTGTCCCACAAGTTCTATGTAGGTTAACTTAAACTCAGTACAACATTGTTTGTAAGCTCTCTTTGACTGGAGAAGAAGGATAAAACCTTTTGTGCAGCAAAGATGCATCACATATATCATAAATCTCTTTTAAGTATTGAAGACTAGGTGTTCATCCCTTACCTTTTGTCTGGTTACATAAAAAATTAAGTACCATTATCTTGGCAAAGAACAAAATGTATTATGATATTTTTTATATTCAATAAATTTATAACTAAAAACCTGACTTCTGCTTTTACAGAAATTACTTTTTAACTTCTTTACCTGTGCATCAGAAAGATGTGGATAGCTTAACTACAACCTCTCCATCTTCTTGCTTAGCATTTTTGCACAGTATAATCTTTTGAAAGATTAAATGTTTGGCATCTCTCACAGGAGATGCTGCACTTATTTTGACAACGCTATATCTAGCACGTCTTCTTTACTAGGCAAGCTGTCTGTAAGGGAAAAGAGAAATAACAACACATTGGCTTTTGTGTTTGTTGCTATGGCTAAACTGCATAGCAACAAGACTTAGGACACTTGCCTATATTCTAGGAAGAAGGTGAAAAATTTAGCTTTCCTCATCAAGTGCTTAACACATACTCATGAAGCAAAACCTCATATCCAAGTAATGACCTCACATCTTATTTATACTTATCAACAAGCAAGATAGATGGACTTTAACTTTTCAGAAGGTTAGTTAAGGAATTAGTAAATTAATTATGACTTGTCACTGGGAAATGCTTGTTTGTATGAATTAAGCAACTATTTTTATACAGAGAAAGAAAGAAATATAAGAGGAGAGACTGGTGTTATGATATAGAAATAGGAGAAATAAAGCAAAGGACAAACTTCTACTAACAGCTCAAATTTCTAGCTGTTTCTCATGCATCTTACAATTGATAAGCCTTTCCAGAGAGTTTCACTGGACATAGGAATGACCAGGATGTAGTTTGCTGTTCAATTTATTTGTTTCTCTATTCCATGTTTCTTCCTATGGTTTACTTCTAATTGTTTGAGGGTTTTTGTTTGTTTGGGGTTTTTTTGTTTGGTTGGTTGTTTTTTTTCTCCAAACCTTTAGATGAGGACTTTTCAAAATTTATTGTTCTACATTCTGAATTGAAATCTCCACTTCTGTAACATGTTTAGCCAGAACAGGTATAGAACTAGTGATTGTAAATAAGGCAGTAAATATTAAAGTGATTTTCAATTATTTTCCTTTACTGCTTTGAAAGAAATGCAGAGCTGAGCCAGTTCAGAAAAAAAAAAAAAAAGGATCAACCTAAACTGTTATTTGTATCCCAAAATTAAAATGTTAGTATTTCAAGTTTCCATAAGACTACTTCAATGTTGTAGATTAATCCAATCGTAGGATATCTGGACTGCAGGCTATGATTAAACATTGCTTTAGCTTTTTGCTGCTATTCCATGACATTTTACTGCACCTCTTTGGCATATTTCTACTCTCAAATATTTCAATCATTGTAACAAAAGTGAGAATTTAGATTCCAAACTTGATTTTGTCTTTTAAGAATGTCTCCACCTCCTTGATTATATACTTAGCTGCTTTTGCTTGACTAAAACTGTTATATAGAATATAATCTATTGTACTCATGTGAACAGATGTAAATGGAAACAAGGAGGAAAAAAAATAACCCATGCTGAGGGACATGTACATTTCCAAAAGACTGAGCAGGAGGTATGCAGACAAATCCTATTATTGGGTAATGAGATTTGTGTGCGTACCCGAACACTATTATGAAAATGTAGCTCTTTTTCAAAACAAAGAGAAAGAAGGGGGCAATCTTTTCAGCTGGGGTCAAATTCTGCTTCCAGTAAGGATGTAATAAGTTCCATTAAAATCAACTTTATTAATGTCCAAAAGTAGCTGAAAGAAAGAAATAGCATTTGCATTCACAGAAATTTCAGATGACTTTGAGCCTAATCATGCTCTCATTGAAATTAATAGGAATTCTGCCATTGGGATGCAGCACCAAGCTTATTAACTACCAATCTTCTAAAGCTCTCTCAGTGTCAAGAAGTTTGCATTCCTTACAATAGTCTTCTCCCACAAAGTGGAACAATTCATATAAAATCAGGAATGTTATGAATAAAAGATTCAACCATTACATCATTGATGGACTTAGAAGAAAATTCTGCCAGTACCATGCATTTTAAAATCATAAACCAAGATCCTGATAGTCACTTAAAATCACAAGTTTTAAGGTACAATAAATGCTATATATCTATACTCTGTCTTCTCGTACTGCAGAACATAGAGTTGTGTTCCTAAATAATTTTTTTTTTATAATCACAATGACTATGAATATACTTTTCCATAAAGGAAAACTGGAACTCTTTGTAATAAAATTATTCTGCCATTAAAGTGCTTTAAAGAAAATAAACAACATGCTAAAATGCAGAAACTTGAGAACATTGAGTCACTATACATTTGGAGAGAATTATGTTTAGAAGACAGACCTGAAATCAGCTTTAGACAGCGCTGGTAGCCTTTACACTTTTCCAGCTCATATACTGAAAAATATTTTGTAAATAAAATGTACCTGTTTTGTTTAAGCTTCCTGGTAACCCAGAACTATTTAGTAGTAGAAAGATAGAGAACTCGTGAAAGGTAAGTAATCATCTACTATTTCTTATTTTATAGTCAGATGTTAAGTGTTTAATACATGAGAGAATAAGGTCTCCATACTTCTTAATTTCCTTTTTACACTACAGGTTCCTTCTTCCAAGGGAAACTCCTGGGGGAGAGGACTGCACACTCCTCTCACAGCTTGATGAGTTCCAGGTTCAGAAGCTTCAGTAACTGCAATGCTGACCCGTGAGGGTAGGATTTTCACTATTATGTCCAAAGTTAAGTCAATGAGCAGAAAGTCTTCGTGGTCTGAGATCACGCTATCATTTGTAAACACAAAGTGTATCTGTTATATGCTTTCTCCCAACGTTTGACAAAACAGTAACTGTTCAAATCACTGGACCATCAGTTCTAAGGAATAATTCTAACCTGGGTAATGGTCATATTTGTAGATCCTTCCTGCTTAATTAAGTTGGAGAGCTGTAAAAAATTGGATGGCTGATATAGAAAATCTTTGGTGATAGAAATGGAACAAAGAAGTAAATTAATGAATTTTGTCATTTCTTATGAGAATTGTGTACACATTTGTAACTACAGAGGCTGATACCTCCAGTGTGTAAGTTGATAATGAATTCATTATCTTCATTATCTCTTCCTTTTTCAACAACCATGTGATAGTTTTTTGAAGACAGTCATAGAACAAAATGACAGAGGAATAATTTGAATGTTTAATAATATAGTGTCTCTCCCTCTCTCATCAGCTGGATTTTCAAGCAAATGCTTACATGTGTGAACTATACAAGAAAGGACTGGAATATTAAAACTGTGACAAAACCTCTCAGTGACTAGGGCTTCCTCTCACCAGTTCAGCTGGAGGGAGATTGTGAAAGAGTTGGCTCTCTGTTTTGCTGGTGTGTTATAGAAGATGTCTACTACTTTCCTTTTCCCCTTTCCATTGAAACTGCCATTCAGGTGAGGTTTTTTCCAATGTATGTTTCTGGACTACACACGTATATTATGAAGGAGTATGACTCTGCACATGATGGAAAACAGTTAGAAGAGCTGTGAAATAAGTTTTGGGTAAGAACTCTGTCATTATGTCAGTTACAGCATGGCCTTATTTCTGATCAGTTTTTCATTGCTGTCAGTCAGACTGAATTTCATTCATATGTAAGTGTGACATTCATGTGAAACTAGTGGAAGCAAGATCAGAATGAGGCTCCACGTCTCTAGGTAAAATAGGGATAGCACAAAATAATGATTTAAAATGAAGCCATGAGTGAAATACTGCTTCCACACAGACAGGGATGATATACTAAGAATGTGTGACAGAAGTAGAGCCTCACTGTTGTCATGGAGACTGAAAAAAGTTGTTAACAACTTCTACAAACAAAAATGAAAGTGTTTGGAATCTCTCTGGTATTTCACCTTACAAATACTAACTTACAATTCTCTGATGCTTGTTTTAGACCCTGATGAAATAAACAATAAATAGCAGGTTTTGTTTCTAAACATATGCTTTTATTTTACCAAAACCAATTTTACCTATAAATAATTGAAAAAAATCCTATGTACATTTGTAAATGCATACACAGCCAGCAGGCAGGAAGCTAGCATTGCAAAATCATGCAGAAATTACAGAGCTCAGCAGCTACCTTACACAGGGGAATCCACAAGTGAGAATCTGGCCCCATGCTCCTTGTACAGAGTTTGAGGGAAATTGAGAGACTTGGAAAGAAATTTGCAGCAGACAATTTACTGCATAAGGATGATACTCAAACTACACAGTACAAAAAGCTAAAGGAAGGGATGCATCTTTTCAGTTCTTCCCTCCAATTTGTCTTGAAAATGCCAGCTTCTCAACTTCAGCAATTTTTAGTCATAGCGCGGAGCCGTCATTTTCCATGTGAGGTCTGTGACATGCTTCTGCAGAGGTCACTCTTTTCTTTCAAGTCACATCTAGACAAGATGGTTTCTATTCCCCTTTCCCTCATATGTAAGAGATTAGTGAGTATTCACCTATGAATAAGATGCTCAACTTAATAAAATACATAAATGATATTGAAGTCAACTAGAAGAAGAATGTGGGTTTGCAAGTTTAAGGTGAACAAGAGGTGATGTGGGAGGCTGGGATTTACTCTTTCTACCAAGACATGGTAACCAACAACTCTTCAGTGTAAAATGGGTAATCCTAGGCAGAAACCTAGGCTCTATTCCTTTTTAGGAGAAGCTTTTGGCCGTAAAATGAGTGTTATATGTTGCTATACTTCTTACTGAGCTATGCTGTCATCCTGTCACAGAGTTGAGGTAAAACAAATTTTCATAAACCTCCCAACTTATTTTTGCCTAGCTGATATTTATCCCCAAATAAAGTTGTATATCTGTACTTCTCCAACAGGATTCCCTAGCAACATTTAAGAATCTTATGGATGGTAAGTCATCACCTACTGTGAAAAGGGTGAAAATGTTCACAGACCCCGTGTGAACTCAGGAGAGAATTCCATTAATAAAGTATTTACAAATAAATGCAGGTGTGTTAGAGATTAAAGTCCATTTTGCTGGGCTGATATTCCTTCAGAATACAACTGTAGCTTTGATATGACAACTTTTTATTGTTAGAACCGAAGTTCCTGAAAGTAGCTGAGTTTTTATATTTTGTATATTGACAATAAACTAAAATACACTGTAAGCTTCATTTGTACTGTAAAAGGAAGTCTTAAATGAAAGAAACAGGAAAATACTAAACAGAGTGTAGTGATTGTTTGAAACCAAACCAAAACAAAGACTTTGAATGATTGGCTGCTTGTGATTTTTAACAGAACATCAAAATAAGTTCAAAATTGCTGAATCAGTAGAGGTCTTTTTGATATATCAGCTGGTACGTCATTGCTAGTTACTGGTTTAAACTAAACTTAAATTGTTATTTATCGTATTTTGTAGCTGAGACTTTGACTTCTTTTAGACAAAGCTGTTTTTTAAGCTTACAAGTATTGTTATCACAGCAGAAGGTCACTTGAAATCTGTTCTTTGGTCTAAATGATGCTTAAAATCAATAGTAGTTCCTGAATAGTTTTCCATCCTTCTTGGCTCAGTGGATAAATAGAATCCTCGTTCAAAACAATATAGAATTTTCTAGCTCAAAGTCACCTTTCAGAAAAGGAAGATATAAGATTTTTTCTGTTTATTTCATTTTGGCATAGTGTTGTGATCTATTTATACCACCTCGACAATTGCTGCCAGAAGGATTCCCCAGGACAAGAGAATATATTCTTACTGTTCAAAACCTGATGTCTTTAGAAAGAAGACTAACATTTAGCTCCACACAGATATATGCTGTTATGCAAATATCTGGGTGCAGTGAATCATTAAATAAAGAGACAAAGTCACAGCTAGTGTAAGAGGGCGGTACTTATGTAATGAATGGAGTCAGGCTTGCCTTTTTCAGCAAAATATTTTGCCTGAGGCTTTTTAACATCCAAAGTATAAAGAGCCAGCATGCTATCATTCTGCCTGAGCTGTACAGTTTTGCTATGGAACAAAAGATCTTTTTCACTAGCAACAAGCCAATTGAAAGGAAAAGCAATGGATCTTTTTAGCTATTAAAGGAAAAAACATTAACATAATGTTAAGTACACAGCTGGGGAAATCCCCAAATTAAACTTCCTCACTTGGTGTGGGTTCAGCCACACTTTGTATAATTTACATCATACTCTAAAACATAGGGGTCTGATTTTCCCAAATTCATATGTACACAAATTTAAGTGATTAATTTCAACTCAATATATATGTGTGATTTCAGTAATTGTACACACAAATCACACATTTGCCTGTAAATGGGCATCTATTTATTTACAGATGGTGAAAAATTGGCTTAATTAGAACTGAAATATTGCCTTTAGGTAGCGGATTGGGTGCCAGTTTAACCTGTTAGTAGACCCAAATACAGCAGCTTCATCATGATGCATGAAATGTCCTGTGAGCAGTCTCCTAAGAAGATGTTCAAATATGTTATTGATGTCTGTTGGGTCAGAAGATAATTCTATGCTTAAATTTTTATTGAGAGAGGAATATTTATCTGAAATTGAACTTATATGTGTAACTTCAGACTTAATTTGTGTACCAGTGATTATGTTATTGAGAACCCATAGTGCAGTAGTATGGAACTTACAATTAGAGAAAAGAGATTGCTGAAAATGAACCATTTCATGTCTATAAGTGTAGTCCTACTGATACAATTGAAATGGATAAGATTTACAGGACTGCCACCCTGAAGCATAAGGTCTTACAATTCAGCAAAAAAAAATACATATAAGCAAAAATTTCTGTTGGTCAGTTTATCTTTGCACAGAACTCCATTACAGTTCATAGACTACTGGTAGAAAAATGAGTTCTTCACAGATTTCAATGGAGGCTGGATAAAGCCCAGGAAAAAAAAAAACATCTTTTAACACATTTTGAGGGAAGCTAAAAGAACTGAAGATGAGAGGAGTTAAACAGATTTCAGATCACTCTCTGCTCTCTGACACTGTTAGCAGATTTTTGTAAGTAAAAGGAAAAATCTCCTGCCAGTTACAACTGTGTAACATTGACTTCAATAGCATTTCACAGTTAACAGAATAGAGAGTTAGATCCAACATTTCACTTCTCACTAAACACATCCTAATACCTTTGCCTTTCAGGGCTTTAACATCCTGTTTACTAAGAGGTGAAGTAGAGCTGTAAGATGTTTCTATTGCCTTTTGCAATGTCATAAAGGAGTCAAGCTACGCAGATGAATAAAATTCTTTAGCAACAGCAGGAATGTTTGTTACCAATGAAAGCTATAATTCGTAGGGGTGCTATAATCTCAAGCCTCCCCTGACTCCTCTTTACCTATCACATTTACTTTCCTTCTCCTCTCTCTCTTTTTTATTATTTAATTTTGTAATTATTTTACCTATCTCTATGAAAATGTTTAGGGATCAGTTTGTTTGAAAGATGTCATGTGCAACACATTTGCATTGTATTGTTCTATCTATACATATAAATCTATTTTCTGTAGCTATGAAAGCTAGTAAACCCAGCTGTAATAAAAGCTACAACAGATAAAAGCTGTCAGATACAGAACCTGTCTTGACTGCTGGTTTATTCCATTTTCTTGAGTGCTATGTGAAATTGGTGTCTTTCGTCCTCCAGAATAGGCAAAAGTTTTTCATCCTTTATTCTGACTCCTCTTGATTTACTCCAGCAATTCATTCAAATTTTCTGTTGTGCAGCTGTTGTGCAGCAAAGTCAATAGATTTTTGTATAGATGTAAGAGGAGCAGAATTTGCTCCATTTGTTCCAAACATGCTGTGAATATACTAATGTGTTTACATAAAAGCACAAGTCTGAAAACACAGTAAATCAACCCCATGCTGTTTCAGTGTCAAAAGCAAGAATTACTGAAAATGTTATTAAATTATTGTAAAAATGGTAAATTAAACCTAAACTGTAAATGATGAACAAATTAGAAGGGCTTTGTGTACAGTTGGCAATGTTTGTTTTGTATCTCTATAAATGTCAAAATTTCAATGTTAATAATGAAGGTCTAAACTAGATTCAGATTTGGGTTTTATTTACAAGTAAATATATTTTCTTCCTTTCCCAGTCTATAATGCAGACAAAGTTACTTTTTTAGCAAGGCATTCAGACTGTTTGTTACCCTTTTGATAGTTCTGACACATGAGGGTTTGAAGATGGTGATTGAGTCAAAGTGGGGAAAGTAATATTTTTCATGTTACATCTTTAATGAAGTAAAGAAAACATTATTCTTTTGCAAAGCCATTAGTTTATTGCTTTTAGCACTAAATAGCACACACAAACAAGTACATTCTACCTGAAGAAAAATAAAGAAATATGATACAACCACGTGGCTGCAGGACAGGAAGATTACTAAATTATTTTTAAGTTTGAACATTGCATAGAGATGGATTGACTGCAATAAGGAGATTGCTTATTTGACTTTTTCAACGGCAAATCCAAAAAGCTAACTGGCTGATTGTAAACTTTGCTGGAATAGGTTTCATTTTCCTATGAAGAAATATGCATATGTAGTATTATGAAGAGCTTTTAATATTCGTCCAAAGATGTGACCTTTCATATATTAGACCACAATTCACACACAAATGTTAATGATACTGAAGATATTTTAAACTATTTTTTAAAGATTCATACAGCTGTTCATTACTTTACAGGAGCAATAGCTTCTTTTAGTTGAATTGTGCTTTTAACTAAATTTTGTAATGTAGGATCAATAGAAAAGCACAAGGTACAACAGACAATTTTAACGTTAAATTCCCAAATGAAATATAGGTATTGCCATAATCCAGGCTGCAAGTTTGAGGAACCTGAGGCAGTTGATATGTCAAGAAGACTATCAAGTGTTGCCTTGTGATTAGTCAGTCCTGTAAGTCCAGGATAGAATGAAAGTTATAAGCATGAAATTCACAAAACTTAATCTTGTTTCAGAAGAGGACACCTAACCTAGGACAGTCCATTCCCAAAAATACAGTGAATAATCAGTACTGGTTTTATACCTAATATCCCATTCACCTAGAGAAAACTCTGGTTTATCTCTCTTTTCCATTCTCTGCTTATTTTAGAGTAGGCATTTATATCTACCATCACCAAGAGTATAACAACTGTTAGACTTCAGTGTATTTTGGGGGAGGCTATCCTCCCTCCTTTCTGCTCAGTTTTTTAAACTTTTTTTTTTTTTAATAAGAAAGAGAAAATGGTTTCAGTTTGATGATTTGTACACTCCTGAGACCTAAACAGGCTGAGGCTGATACAAATCGGAATTATATGATATGCTTCAATAACACATATAATATACATATCAATATGTATATACGCACATATATATGTATATATAAAAATAGTAAAAAAAAATCTATGTACCTTGTATAAGGTGACAAAACTTCATTGGAAATACTTACACCCCTTTTCTCTGACATGGATTTGAGTGATAGAATTGATGGGTAGTTATGTAAGTCCATCTTTGGCAGATATGTGATTCAATTATCTCAAAGAAAGTATTAATATACTTATTCCCAATATTTCCAGAGAAATTCTGTACAGTTCTGTTATTTGTTTAACTACTAGCAGAAAAAAAAAAAAAAAAAGAAGTTCATCCAGCTCCCTCTTTGATATAAGGAAAGGGATGAATTATAAACAAAATGTCAATAGCCTGAGTGAATTCCACAGCCTGATGAAAGGATGGGGTCCATGTCATACTTGCCATGTTATACACATTACTTTTCACACAGAAGGGTGAGTAATATAGGATTATCTGTACTTACTCAGACCAAAACTGCACCTAGTCAAATATTTATTTGACTTATTCTAAGTAGGTGAAAAAGAAGAATATACGAGCAGGGAAAGTACCACAATACTACCTTTTAATGTTCTCAAACTATGTCCAGGTCAGGATTACTACTACAAAAGTGTGTGGCTTCTGCATATTTTACAATCCTCTGTGAATTTCTCTTCCATAAGTTTATAAGCTGAAACCATGCAAACTCCTTGTCTTAAGAATCCTGTCAAATAGTATGTACAGTATGTATTAAAAACTACAGGTTTTTTGCAGTATACCTTTGGCTGTGATAAGATTTTCCAGGTGTCTGGAAAACCTAATGGGCAAAAACTTAAAGAACTTACTCTGTGTCTAAGCTAGTAAGTTAAGCAGTGGCAGTAAATATTCTCAGGTGTTAGAAGTTTATTATGTGCATCACTAAAGATTTAAAATAGTCACTAGAATGGCTTTGACCTAAGCTACCACTTTCTCAAGCAGTCCCTGGACACAAAGAGTTAGGACATCACAGAAACCCTTGCCAATAGGCAGTTTGAGAAACAGATTTTGGTAGTATGGATGTGGATCATGCCATGTCAATTAGACATGCAGTCACAGAGTATCAGTAGCAACTATCGGCATCTCTAGCAGAAATGTCTTTACTAGTGAATTCACAGATGCTTTGTAGAAAATAGCAAGGGACTTTTCAGTGAACATAAAATATTTAATTAATTCTCAGCATCTTATGCAATGGAAATATTGATATTGTGGATAATGTAGGAGAAAAGAATTACAAAAATGTTCACATGAAAATGTTGATGCAAAAAAAAAAAACAGATGAAGAAGATGTTTTCTGGAAAGAGAACGTTGCTGTTTCTACATTCAATTAACAGCTTGTGACAGTAAATTGTCATCTCACTTGGGTGCCTAATGGACAGCTCAGTTTAGAATGTACCATCTTCAGACACATTTTTAAAGAGTTTTCTCAGCTGGAGTGTGTTTGTGCTATTGATCCTCTGTCTACAAAAATTCAGGAAAAGTGCAACAGAAACTAGGTTTATATCTCTACTAGCATTGACTAAACTCAAACTTTCATTTCTAGACTGCAGAGAAACAAGTATTTCTACTGATTAGATACAGTTTATAAAGACAATTTTGAAATCCCTGTGATAAGCCCAGAATGTGTTTAGACTCTGCAGTATCCTGTGGAGAAATACTAAGTGCTCTTAGCTGTGGCAAAATGACCTGTGTGTAAGTGCTGACTTGATATAAACAAGAAATGGCCTAAGAATCACTTGACAAAAGGAGATGGTCCAGCAGTGACTTTCTCACTACAGCTCAGTAAGGTGTAAAATGAGACACAGAAGCACTTCCACTGTTCACAGCAAGATATAAAAGAACAGGATAAAGAAAAGAAAAGAATCTCACTCCAACAAAGACTGAAGGAGAAATGTGCATAAGGGGGAGGGTAATTACCTGAGCCGAGATCTGGGGCTGTCTGTGCTCTCACCATAAAAAGCAATGCAAGGTTTCAAATGCTAGCAAATAAAGGATTGATAAATAAATGTATAAGTTACATAGCTATGGATACCTTTCACTGAGATCTCTCTAGATGGTCTAGTAAAAGAAGACAAATAACACATACATGACTAGCCTTGCCCCAGTTTCTCGAGGAAACATTAACTCCAGAGTTTTTTCAGTTCTCATATTTATAAGGTGATCTGAAGGGCATAGGGAGATGTATACATTAATAATAGTTTTTCTTTACTGAGAAGGTGGTTTTTTTTTTTTCTGTGATTAGTTTACTTCATAATTTCTTTTTACATAACTAATATGTACTGAGTCCTTTTTGCTGATGAAACAACAGTAACTTTGAAGGAAATCAACAGTAATCAACTTGACATTACAAAGTGAGAAAAGTGTGAAATTTTTTGTTTAATAAAACAGTAGGCCTAGATTCTTAGACTTCTTTATGAGCACTTTGTAAAAGAATAGTTACTTATACTCCAGTGATTCCTTTTCCATGTGTTATTGCCAAGTTCATTATTTTATTGAAGACTGAAGTCACAATAGCATGTACCCAATTTTGAATGCTAAGAATTATAGTTTCAGTCAGTCCTGGGAGAGAAGATCATGTGCAAAGCTGGAGTGCCCCAAATGCATGCCTGATGAGTTACAACTGAGCATGTTACAAACAAACCAACCAAACCATGGAAATGAGTCAGTGCAAAGCTTTCATTTTCCACGTGGAAACTACTCTATGAATGTGAATTAAAACAATGTTTGAAAACATTAACCATCAAGCATGTATGAACCTCCATAGACTTAGGGACATCTTCAGTCTGGATAAAATCCAGGTGATCAACTTTTACTTTCTTTCCTCACCCAAAACTTGAAGTATCCTTTCAGTTAGTGGACCTGATTCCATTTTCACTGAAACTGAAGGCTATACTCCCATTAATGGTATAGAAGTCATGTACAGAGGCTTAGGATGTGTTCTTCTCTCTGTGTAGGTCTCAACAACCTGTTAAAGCATGTCAATACATCAGGCTTCTGTTAATATTCCCTCTTCTTTACTTACTTAAGAGTGTGTCTTGATGTACATATTTCCTTAGTTCACCAATAATGCTACAAATTTACTCAGAAGCATCAGAAAACCTCTTCTTCCCCTCTGAGCTCTTGATGTGTGATAGCAATACCAAAGGTGTACTTGAATGACTGTACATGCAGTGCAGAATCAATACAAAATTATAGTTAACTGAAAAAAAAAGACTGTGCAAGACAGAATATATATATTAAAAAAAAAAGACCAGTGACTTGAGCTCAAAGCATCTTCTGAAGGGCAAATGGAAATAAGGCAAGCTTTATTTACTTCCTAACACGTTAATCACTGACACATTACTCACCTTGAAAGTATTGATATATCCATCTAAAAGCCCTTCAACTTAGAATATGTAGCCCATGTGCACACTCTGTGGTCTGGATTCATCTGGTCCAATTTGAGACATCTGTTTCAGTTGCCAAAGTTGTATAACTAACCTCAAAGCTTCTTCTGTAGTTAATGGAGAGAGACAGAAAGAGAGTCTTCAAAAATGTGGCTCAGCCAGCCTGAGATCTGAGTTATGAGAACAAAATGTCTATTTCTCTCCATCAGCTCTATAGGGTTGTCTCCTCAGCTATTGGTGGAATCTACAGCATCTAACATTGGTACCCTGAATGCCTCAAGTGAAGTGAGGTGAATCTGTGTCCCAAAATAATTGATTGCATTAAATAATTCTAATAGATAAAAATGAGACACTAGGAAATTGTATGACTTATTTAAGTTTGCAAGCAAAATGTACGTGTGACAGAAAACAGAATAAAATACAGTTGTCTACTTTGCCTAGTATTTCATTTATATTTCTATATATGCTCCCTGAAGTGACATTCATACCTGATGAGCTATCCAGCTGGATCACAAAGGGATCATAAAGGGTTGATAGAGACTGTGTACCACACTTAAAAGACTCAAAAAATGTTTATGTAGGATTCAAGTGATGAGCCTGTTCAGATGTTGGTGAGAACTTCAGCAGCAATTTGAGATGTTCTGGAGCTGCTTTGCTTGTTTCTAGCATGCTACAGCCAGACTCACTCCTTACTGTGCTCCATCAACAAAGACTGAGCCAGAAATCAGCAGTGGGCTGTCCGTACAGTCTTGCAGCTGTTCCTTTGCATATCTCTGACAGTGTAAGAAAGACTTCAGGGGCAGCCAGGCTCTGTCCTAGTTTTTCCTGTTCAGCTTGGACCTTAGAACAAAATCAGTTCGACTTGATTGATTTCAGAAAATTGTTAGTTGTGAGTATTTAAATGCCTTGTCAAAACTTGTATTGTTTGCTTTAAGCTATCTTTACATCCGGTAGAGGGTAAATGATTTTTACAGTGTCCTAGCTTGTCTTGTACTTGATTTTGTCATGTTGACATAATGGCGCTCTTTCTGAAGTAAACATACAATGAGCTGTGTCTTGTTATATATGTCTGATGCTAAAAGAGAAGTCAAAAAAAGTATACCCCTTTGAATGGGCATCTACTGCTGAGTTTCTAGCAAGTACCGACAAGTCTGCCTTGTCTGAAAGTTTTGCAGGACAGTATGCATCAATGAGGGAGGAGGATTTAAACAGCCACAACCTTGCTACTAGGAGAGATTCACAAGAGATACAAATCAGCATAAATTTACTCCCACTTATGATATGACATTGAAAAAACATCAATGGCAATGCAATGTTTAAAAATGTACATGTATCTGTGTTTAATACTGAAAAGATATCTGGATACTTCAAAAGTAAAATCAGACCTTTTATATGTCTTTAATCAGAGACATTTTGGGGAAATATTTTTATAGCATAAAGAAGGGTAATCTTATCTTCTGTTTTTGTCCTATAGCTCCTAGGAGCGTGGAATATGATGATCAAATAGTCTATACGAAATGACATTTCTTTACAATGGTTCAATTGTTATTTAAATTAGCTTTTGAATGTTACTATCCTGCTTCTGCCTATCAAGAGAACTGGGGGGAAGGAAGCTTTCTACCATAACTGTTAATTTCACTCACATGTAAGGGTTTGATTGTAAAAGCTAAATCTGGATGGGTTATTGTACAAGAAGAATATTTTTAATTCAGGGTTGCAAGTAACATTTATTAAAAAAAAAAAAGAAAAAAAAAAGAAAAAAAAAAAGATAATAAGCTTTGTGAATTCCAAACTGACAATGTTATATTCCACAAGCCTCTTTTGCTCACCTTTTAGACTGACACCAGAAAAGCTGTTTATTAGCCTTAATTTTTATTATGTTTGATCACAAGTGTGGTAATTCTTGAATTTTCTCCTTTCTGAAGCATTATCAGAGCCCTTGGGAGTTAAAAACTTTTTGCTTATCTCTGACAGCAATTCATCTACCAAATAAACTTCAAAACAAATTTGCTCCTCTTTGAAGTACAAAACTGCAATGTTGAGGTCATTTGCATTTACCCATTAAACTATAATGTTTCTTCTTTTTTTTTTTAATCAAAATGACAACCATTAATGACAGAAAAACTATTGAATCTTTCTTTCTCTTTCTGCCTAGCATGAAACTTATAGTATGATAATAAGGAATCACCTCAGACAAGCACAGATGAAAATGAGTTCTGGCCATTACTGTATCTGAACAGCTAAACATTTCCAAACTGCTTTGATGGCTCTTTCTTACTTTTTAAAAGGCTTTATCTGAGCTTCCATATTCTCAACCACATTGACCTGTGTGTTATTAAAAAGTAGTTAAAGTTCTCTTTTCTAAAGTGATTAATCTCACCCCAGCTAATCTCCTCATCCACACTCTGCTTCTAAGGCATAACAGAAGCTATTTTTCATTGGATTTCAGTTGATTAGATAGTCTGATATAAGGCTAGTTAAGCTGTGTTTCAATTGTGGTGAAGAGGGATTCCCTCTGAGTGCTAAAATCCCATTGTATCTTCTGGGAGTGGGAGGCCATGGGGTTGTTTTCCTTTTTTCCTTTTTTTTTTTTTTCTCCTTCCATTGAGATAAAGAAGAGACCAGTCCCAGCTGGATGTAAGAGCACATCCTTAGAAATCCTTTCCCTCGGGCTAATGCATTTACTCACTTGTTTTCTTTTCTCCTTCTAGCTTCCCATGACATTCACAAATAAAGCTGTTCCACTATTTAGGGAAAAGTTCCCCCCCCCTCTCCTCCCCCCTATTTTTTGCTTTGATTTTGATTTCCCAAAAATCTTGGGAACAGAAAACTCACACAAATAATTAACATTTGTCAACAACAACCGTTATGCTGCTGGGTACAAACTAAAATTGCATTTGCTACTGAAGAAATCAAGTATGTCCTGAGGAGGGGGTGAAATTAACAAAGTTTCAAAAGTGACTTAGATACTGAATTCTTTTTTTTTTTTAGTTAATAAATAAATAATACTAATAAGCTAACTTTATAAATAAGTTATATGAATATCATATTAAAATATTTCACATTCAGATGCAAAGCAGGTTAGAGAATAATGGCAGAAATATGAAAGTGTATAGTTCAGAAAATCTGAGTATTTTGCATCCTAGTGTGTTGACAGATTCTCTCAAAAATATACTGTATCCCTGCTTCAAATGTCAGAAAGAATGAAGGGGGCTTTGAAACATTAGTGTGAATCTATTTTTAAATACAAAAGGAAATATGAGACTATTAGCACATATAGCTTTATATATACAGCACAGCAGCCTTCAGCTGGCAGATACTACTTTCAAGCATGTAAGTATTTCTATTGACTCCGGTGAGATTATGTCTGTTTTTAAAGATGGCCATGTGTTTCATTGCTTTGCTGGATTGCGGCCATCCTGCTCACTGCCTTGCTATGCTTTCTCCTTGTTCTCTCTCAAATAGTAAAGCTCATAGCAAGATAAAAGACCATGAATATCTATAGGCTAATGCACCTAGCAGCAAGAGGTGGAATAGATGTAGAAAGAACAAAGCGGTAGAAGATAAGTCTGATTTATTTTTTAACTAGAACTACAAATAAAAATGGGGACATGACAAATAATAGCTGCAATATATTTGCAATGCATTTGCAATGCATGTTAAAATCTTTGTCAACATTAATTAAAATTGCCTTCGATAGAAACACTATCTCACTGAAAGATTGAAAGATGATGAAAAAGTACAAACAAAGAATAATGTCAGCAATATATCCAGATGGAAAGAGGTGTGTAGCATGGTGCTGCAGGGATCTGTATTAAGTCAGGGATTAATATCTTCACTAACCCAGAAGAGAAGTAAATAGCATTAATTACATTCACAGATAATACTAAAGAGATGTTTGTAAGACAGGGAAATTGTACAAGGAGCCTTAATTATCTTAGAGCTGGTATCAGAAAATACCTGTATGCTTGCACAATGCCTGACACAGCAGGTCACTGGTCTTGACTGAATATGCTCAGAAGTGATACAATAAAAAAAAAGTGAATTGTTATAAAAATGAACAAGAGTAAAACATACTTTAAAAAAAAAAGATGAAAAGACAGAAAATCACTAACACTCAAAAGAAATAGCAAATTGGACAGCAGTAATTCTGAAAACAACTGCAGATGTAAGAGGAGAGCCATTTACACGCGTTTCCCGTACCCATGCGGTATGAAGAAATCAACTCATTTTTGAGGCATGCATGCAAAAAAACATCAGGTCTTGTGGCAGGAAGATAAAAGCACTTTGGTGTATGATCGAAGTGTGACTGTCTTCAGAAAATTACGTCTGATTCTGAGCAAAGCATTACAAAGAAGACATTAACAGGCAGATAGGAGAGTGCTCAGAGAAAAGATATAAATATTTTAAAGTGACTGAAGGTGTAATTATGCCTGTAAGGTAATTTTTCTTGAATTACAGAATTTATTCATACTATTTTTCCACATTTATACAGTCACTTTCCATTAGAGGATGCTATAAATATATGAAGACATAGATGTATAAAATCCTAGAGTATTTAAGATAAAGTATAAGTAAATATAAGTACAATTAGAAGTATATTTTATATAACTTTTTTTTTATTTAAGGTTTTTATATGCAGACAGGAAATCTATTAAAATATTGTTAAAATACTCTCTTACTCTCTTGCTTTTCTACAGTTTCCTTTGGGTATGTGCAGAAAGTATTAATAAAGGTGATTCATTTGGTTTATATTACACATGTAATAATTTTTATTTACAGCTATACTTTACATTTTATATTGCCAGTGGAGTGTGTTTTACTTTACGTCAGATTCATTATCCATGTCTTGTGATGTTTGAAATACGAGTTATGTTTATGACAGCTACCTTCTAAGTATTTAAAAATATTTAGAAAAACCAGTTTGGATTGCTTCATCATGGAAATTTATAGGGCAGTATAAAAAATTATAAAAGCCAAGCTAGGTTAAACATCTGAATGAAGAAAACCCAAAACCTCCTAGCAGTTCAATAGGTGACTGTGTTAAATAAGATTCAGTTGACTACTTCTATCTCTTGAAACACGCAAACCAAAAATGAATAGTGCACTATGAATATCCCAGTGTGATAAGCCACAAATTGCCAGAGAGACAGGCAGCATGATTCAATATTATTTTTCGATGTATAATTTGTGAGACTTATGTTTTTATCAATATACTCTGAGCAAGAGGAGTTAGGGGATGCTTGAACGATGTGTGATCTATCACCTCCACTCGCCTGCAGACTGGTGAAGTGCTTTGTTGAACCAGGTCTTAATGCTGCAGCCCTGTTAACCTGCAGGGTAAGAGCCCTTGGAGGATCAAGATAACTTCTGAACACAGTCAACAGCCAAATTTTTAATAAAGTGACTGCCAGACAGAGGGATTTGAAATTCTGAATTTGTTTCATTAATATTGTAGCTGACAAACATTTTTCCTAAGCTACTATTCTATAATGCAAATTTCTCTGAATAGACTACTTTTAATAGCTTTGTCAATATGACACCTTTTTTCCTTTTTTGTATAGGAAAGCAAAAAATAGTGAAGATGAAGTGCTATCTGAAGTTCAGCTTTTTCTTAGTCGTGTGAAAATGCAGATTTATCTTCATTAAATACTATAATTCAGAGTTTGTTTATTATTGTTAAATTGAAAAAAAGACACTTTATTTCTTTTTTTTTTTTTTTTTTTTTTTTAGGAAAAATCCTTGAATAAAAGTGTTATGTTTGATGGATAGATTGAGCCTTGCGATTTTAAATCTACAGCCAAAAAAAAGGTCAAAATAAAAATACAACTAAACTCACTGCCTGGATTCATAAGACACGGTACTGATGGCACCTCTCTGACTCTTATAAGATCTATGATCATTGTTTATGGGAGTTTATCCACTTTTGGGAACGCAATGACAATAAAAATATTTAGCAGTTTTATAGCTCACCATATTATCAGAGCAGTGTGGTGATGTTAAATAAAGATGCCCAATGATTCTCTTTGCAGTAGATAATTAGACTGTATCACTTCCATTTTACAGACACAAGGATCAGATGAGTTGCCCAAGACAGAAATAATGGTAGAGGCAGAGGCAGGATTAGGAGACGAGACTGAAACCTCTTAAGTGTGGACTTAGCCGAGAAAGAAGTCTCTCCTTTCACAGTATTTGCTTACAAAACCTTTATCAGTGTTCCTAAACACAGATGAGTTTTTTAAGAACAAAATTGAAGTCCAAGTTATTCTGATGTGTTCTGCTTAATATAGGGAGAGACCGCAAAGTTCCAATAGGCACATCTTTGTACATCTAATTTCAACAGTGGGACACAATTCAACAGAGTATCTTTAAGTGGTATTCAGAGTGGCTGGCAGCTTCTGTCCCTGTATGGAGCATTTCCAATCAAATGCAGCAATATTTCATCAAAATGTGCTGTCATTTATGTCAAGCAAAACACAGAATCAGCTTGTCTTCGTAGAAGTGTAATTTGTGATATGAGTTACAAACACAACAACAAATCTATTTATATTAGATTAAATATGTATGGAAGATCTGGGTCACAGAAGGTGATTTTAAATTCAAGTCACTAATATGCCATCAGTTATTAAGGAGGAAAAGAGGTTTACTCTGTGTTTTAGAGCACCTCAAGATTTAAGGATATGAACTATTCTCACATTTTTAAAAAACCTGTAACTTACTGTTTTTATCACTGTCATTTCCAAGCTGATACCAGCTAAGGCATAGAGATGGCAACACACTGCACAGTTTGCAGTTGAATTAACTTGTTGTCATACAAGCTTTGCTTTAGCATTAAGGAAACAATTTAGAGAGGGTAGCACAGAGGTCCAAAGAGCTCTTAGAAACCCCGACAAAGCTGTTTGTACTGGGTTCTCTGACAACTGTGCTTTGCAAATTCTTCTGCAGATGGTTGGCCCATTTCCTCATCACTGATACAGATCAAACCTTCACACGTCTCTGTAGATTGTTTGTTTTCAGATGTCTTATTTCAATAGCACTGAAATAAATTGCAAGTATGACATTTATATCTCTCCTACTGATTTAATCTCCCTGTGACTCTCTTTGAATAGAACAGGGAAGGGGGAAGATGCCCTCAAATTAATGTGTTTTTCAATACTCCTTTTTATAGTGTTTATCTGGCCGTAAATTTTGTATTATGTATTTTTTTTTTCTTCTTGATGATGATTACAATGTATTTTTACCTTTTGGCCTAATTTTCACAGTGAATTTACTGCTCATGAAAATTCCGGAGTTAATCACTTTAGAGACTGAATTATACTAATTCACTCACAGGCTCCAGCAAGCTGTAGTGTAGAACAAAATATTCAAGTCATTAACAATCCTTCGTCCCCTTTTCCATCCTCTTTAATTAAGTGATTCCTCTCAAAAGATAGTACAGATGGAGATTATCCAGTGCTTTTGCAACAGTCATGACTGTGGAAACCATCCACAGTGGGAGCTATCTGAAAAGCAAATTCCACTGGGATGATGCTGGCTGGGAACCAGGGAAGAGGGGGATACATGCTACAGTCCTGCCACCAAAAATTAGTTTATACATAGCCCTGAACTGTTCTGTATCTCCTGGTGTCTATCAATTTCCTCAATGGAAATGAGAGGATAAGAGAGAGAGAAGGAAGGGCAAGGGAAAGATAAATGAACGGACAGTGGTAGATTTCTATGATGCTTAGGAAGGCCTCACACTGGTAGCTGACTGAGCATTAAGATATATTGTGATATATTAAATGTCTCTCCCATGGGCTTTCCTCTCAGCAGTGCTGTAGCTGTGTATGGTGGCCAATGATTTAAAGTAGATGGCCCTGTCTGCCTGGCGAGATTGTGCTTGTCTGGTGCTGCACCATCCCCTGAAGATGCAGTGAGACTCTTTTAGCAAGAGGAGGGACCAAGAAGGCACATGGCTGGGTATGAGCCTTGCCCTGGTACCTCAGCCATTTTGTACCTCTATGGTTCACTCCAAAGGCAAATCCTTTGAGGTGGCTTTTTGCAGCTATACAATTTTGTTATCCTTTCCTTTCTGTAAGGGAGATGGGAGGGTGTAGAAGAAATTAAAGTATTATTTTGCTTCAATGTTTGCATGTGATTTAAGTGGCAGAAGAAACAAAAAGAAAAAAAAATATATTATTACCTGATAATAGTCAGTGTCTTGTGGTAATCAGACACTTTATTCACAGTAGTATATTAAGATTACAGGGTGAATCCTTTTTGTCAGATGTAGAAAAACACTGAGGAGTTCCCTCTTGTAACTGCAAAAAATGTTCAGTTGTTAACAGAGAACTGTTAATAAATAATAAATCAAGGACCATACCTACTTACATACCCGAAGTATGGTTTTGTTTATGAGAATATATTTCATCGAAACTGTTTTTTAATGAGAAAAGTCCCTCAAAGGTTTAATGTAGAGTACTACATTAAAATATACTTCCACACAGCAAAATATTAATAATGTATACATTATATTTTATAGTTTCATGATAGTTATTATATGTGCATATTTTTTAACTTAGATTTTAGTTTTTCATATATTTAGCCTCATTTTAAATATAAATGTCAAAATATTATTAAGAGAGGCATTTTTTTCCCCAAACATTTTCATGCTGAGCACAGCAGTTAAAGTAATTGCTTCTCTTTCCGAGAAGAAACTTGTGGGTTCTTAAATTCTAAAGTAATAGACACCTTCTCTAGACTGAAATAATATGGCTTTCCTCAGGAGGGAAAATTGCTGTGCCATGGAGAAGGTTAATCTCCTCTGAAAGCTGTTCCAGTTTGGAATTCTGACAGTTTTTGTGGATAAAATTCTCCTTGAGAAGCAATATAGGACGAGGAGGAGAGGACAGCACGCAGAATAATGCCCTTCACCTTTTAGCAATTGCCCTAGCAGTAATTCTGCTGGGGTTTGCAGCTTTGCTATTTAGCTATCATTGAGTATGGAAAGTTTCAAACTCATTTATACAGACGTTGATAGTGGATGTTTGGTATGCATGTAAGAGTCTGAGTAACGTTCCAGATAAGGTTTTGATTTGCTAAGTTACCTCTGTGACAGCAAGATAATGCACGTAGCTGTGAGCTGGAGTTCCAGTGTCAGCATTGGAACAACTGTATTACATTCAAGTCTGGATGCAGGTAGTTTTGCATGACTTCAGAGATAATTGCACAGTGTAGGCATGCTGCTGAACATGTGCAGTTCTCCAGAGCTAATAAAAAGTATTACATAGGGTTAAACTAAATTAGTTCACATCCCAGGTGTCTTAAATGAGGCTGTAGGCAGAAACATGATCCCACTTTGAACATTCAGCTGCAACCCTTCCCCAGGAGATGCATATCTATGTATTTTTTATCAAGCAACTTAATAGGGAACAATGTCTTATTTGGAAATGTTGCTGAAAGAAATAAAAATCAAGTAACAGCCCCATTTTACTTGATGATTAGAAAATGTGTCCAGCAAATCATGCAGGTGCAACTTGCTCCTTGCCTGAGACTGGGCTAAACTGCATCTGCTTTAGGAAGGAGCATATCCATAAGGGTCTAAGATACCCTGGATATTCTCAGCCTCTTCTTTTTTTTTTTTTTTGTTAAAGATGTGCCAATGAGTAAGATGAAATTCTGCATCTGCTGGATCAAAATAGGGTTGTTTTTTTTTTCCAGATCATTTTCAGTACTTTATTCAAAGCACAGGAGGAAGTAAATACCATTATTACTGGATAAGAGAGGGAATCTAGGGAGCCTGAGAGATGGAGAGTGCCCCATTTCCTCACTCTGAGTAACAATTCAGTGCTGGGTAGCCCCCTTTTGGGAGTTTCAAAAGAGGATTTACATTGCCTTAGACAGAATGACACAGAGGTGGATCTCCTTTTCTGCACAAACTCTATGACTCCTGGATTAATACACAGAAGTCATACAACATCAGCATCTCCTAAATAAGTTGGAGGAATGCAGGCGTCTCTGAACAAACTTATAGTAGAACTTTAACAATTGGAATGAATGACAAAGAAGTAGTATACATTGGAGAATTTAAATGGAAAACAGAATGGATACCACTTTAAGTAGTAGCTGTATGACAGCTATGTTTAGCCAAAAGCTTTCTTCTAGAGACCCTAACAAAATAAATGAAACTGTCTGGGCTCCACCTGCAAAATAGTACCTGCAGGAAAGTAGATGAGCAGGAAGGTAGAAAAAATTAAAAGCCCAGGACTGCAGTATAATTATTTATTTATTTTATGGTTTGGGGAATCATGTTTGTGCTCAATTACCTGTTTGCATCATTATGCAAACACTGTTTTGTTGCCTGTTTAGAGACATTTCGGTTCTGTATTTTCTTGCAAAAATGAGACCATTGTAACATTTTTAGTTACTTTAGATGAGTTTGGTAAATTAAGTGCTGTTCAATATGGGAGTGTAGCTCATACAGTTATTGTAGTTTAAAAATGGAAAGTAATTTGAGGCATATGTTTGTACCACTATAAAAGAATTGAGCAAAGCAAGATTAATGCAAATTAGGCATTATTGTGCTCAGAGGCATCTACTACTAACAACGTTCAGTGTAATGAAGGGTGAACGTTGTGCATGATTAAACTAGTCATATACAAACAATAGCTCAAAGAAACAAAGTTAATTTTAGAATGTTGTTTTGTTCTCCAACACACTCTCATTCCCCCTAGAAAAGACAGAAAAAACATGAAGGAAAGAAAAGTAGGTAAAAACAGAATCAAGAATATGTACTTCACTACTGAAAGCAGAGTTGTTCAAGGTTAAAATGGACCAAAAAGTAATAGAGTCATAGGATCATAGAATAGTTTGGGTTGGAAGGGACCTTCAAAGGTCATGTAGTCCAACCCCCCTGCAAGGAGCAGGGACATCTCTAACTAGACCAGGTTGCTTAGAGCCCCGTACAACCTGGTCTTGAATGTTTCCAGGGATGAGCAACTGTGAAAACTGTTCCAGTGTTTCAGTATCCTCACTGTAAAAAATTTTATCCTGATGTCTAATCTGAATCTACCTCCTTCTATTTTAAAAACATTACCTTCGTCTCCCCGCAGCCTTCTCTTCTCGAGACTGAACAGCCCCAACTCTTTCAACCTGTCCTCGTAGGAGAGGTGCTCCAGCCTTCTGATCATCTTCATGGCCCTTCTCTGGACTCGCTCCAACAGGTGCACATCCTTCTTACACTGGGGGCTCCAGAGTTGGATGCAGTACTCCAGGTGGGGTCTCACCAGGGCAGAGTAGAGGGGGAGAATCACCTCCCTCAACCTTCTGGCCATGCTTCTTTTGATGCAGCTCAGGATGAGGTTGGCTTTCTGGGCTGCAAGGGCACATTGTTGGCTCATGTTGATCTTCTCATCAACCAACACCCCCAAGTCCTTCTCCTCAGGGCTGCTCTCAATCCATTCTCTACCCATCCTGTATTTGTGCCTGGGATTGCCCTAACCCATGTGCAGAATCTTGCACTTGGACTGGTTGAACTTCATGAGGTTGGCATCGGCTCAGCTTGTCAAGGTCCATCTGGATGGCATCCCTCCCCTCCAAGTGTGTTGACGGCACCACACAGCTTGGTGGTGTTGGCGAACTTGCTGAGGGTGCACTCTATCCCACTGTCCATGTCGCTGACAAAGATGTTGAACAGGGCCAGTCCCAGTGCCAACCACTGAGGAATGCCACTTGTCACCGGTCTCATTGAGCCATTGACCACTACTTTCTGAGTGCAGCCATCCAGACAATTCTTTATCTACCAAGTGGTCTGCCCATGAAATCCATGTCTCTCCAGTTTAGAGATAAGGATGTCATGCAGGACAGTGTCAAATGCTTTGCACAAGTTCGGGTAGGTGATGTCAGTTGCTCATCCCTTGTACACCAGCGCTGTTAGCCCATCATAGAAGGCCACCAAATCAGTCAGACATGATTTGCCCTTAGAGAAGCCTTGTTGGCTATCACCAATCACCTATTTGTGTTCCATGTGCCATAGCATAGTTTCCAGGAGAATCTGCTCCATGACCTTGCCAGGCACAGAGGTGAGGCTGACTGGCTTGTAGTTTCCTGTGTCTTCCTTGTTTCCCTTATTAAAAATGGGGGTTATGTTACCCCTTTTCCAGTCATTGGGAATGTCACTAGACTACCATGGCAAATATGATGGACAGTGGCTTGGCAACTTCATCTGCCAGTTTGCTCAGGACCTGCAGATTCATCTCATCCAGTTCCATGGACTTGTGCATCTACAGGTTCCTTAGATGGTCTTGAACGTACTCCTCTGCTACAGTGGGCAGTTCTTCATTCTCCAAGTCCCCGCTTTTGCCTTCCAGAAATGATTGTAACTGGGCTCCTGCAAGGTATAGTGATGACTTGGAACTAGTGTATCAATTCAGCCTAATAGCCATTAAGCAAATAGAGACATACACCCAAAATTTGAAGTATTCTTCTCAGTTTTTATGTATCAGATTTGGTTGTAAGCTATTTTTCTATATGCTCCCTTGCAATAAACAGAGAAAAGTAGCACTTCCAGAAGGCAATTCACCTTAATGATCTTAGACACTCCAGGGAAGTGCCTCTTTATTTCTACCAACTATAGAAGGAGCTTTTGAGGACTACCTTGGAATGAAGTAACTAACTTCTTACTGTTTGAATGAGGTGAGATTAATCCCTTGGATTCTGATATCAAGTTAAATCTGCTATATAAATGCCTAAAGAGATCATGCCTGATCTCTTGATGACCTCAGTACCGGTTGATTCTTCTGTCAATAAGGATCAGATCAAATTGGACATGTAAGGAGTAGGGCCAAGACAGAATCTCAGTATAAGTCTCAAATTTCGTATTTGGTTATGGGGATTTAAATTTCAGAACTTCCAACTGTTGGTTTATATACTAACTAGTGAGTGTTAAAGTAATTTTCCCTGTTCAGAGAACCTTGTAAGATTATATCTATTTTGTGGTTTAACCCCAGCTGGCAGGTGAGCACCATACAGGCACTTGCTCCCCCTCCCCAGAAGGATGGGAGACTGCATCAAAAAGAAAGGAAAACTCATGGGTTGAGATAAAGAGAGTTTACTAAGTCAGCAAAATAACTGGTAATAATAATAACAATAATAATAATAATAATAATAATAATAGTGTGTATATATATAATGATAATAGTAACAGTAATAAGAGAATACACAAAATGAACAATCTGCAATTTGTCAGCACTCGACAACCCAATGGCTGAGACAGTCCATCCTGAGCATCAATCACGGAATGGAACCAAGACCAATCTCAGAATGGTCCTGAGCAGCAAAGAGAGATGCCCCTGAGAGAAAGAGAGAGAGTGAGCTTCTCACTGGCCAACCCCCCCTTATATACTGAGCATGACCTCTATGGTATGGAAGACTTCCTTTGGCCAGTTTGGGTCAACTGTACTGGCTATATCCCTCCTAGCTTCTTGCACCTGCACATTAGGGAAACCTGGGAAACTCAAAAAAGTCCTGATCTCTGACTGAACTGACAATATCAGTGTATTATCGACATTCTTCACTTACCAAATCCCATACTAAATCCAAAACACAGCAGCTACTGTGAAGAAAACTATCTCCATCCCAGCCAAAACCAGGAGAATCTAAAAGCTAAAGCTATATATAAATTCCAGTCACATTAGTGTCATTTAACCATTGCCAATAACCATTGACAATAACCATTGCCTTGTGAACAAATATAGTTAATAAATTATGATTTATTTGGATTAGATTTAAAAATTTCTATTTTAATTTTGTGAATAGAAAGATTAAGGGTTTCTTAATTTTTCTTCTGTATTTTAAGTGTTGCTAGTTTTTGTTTCATTTGTTCCCAGAAGAAGAATCAACTGTGTTTAGGAAATTTTATTTAGAGCAACACTGATGTTAATTATTTGTTTCTTCTGCACATACAGAAAAGACATTCCTCTAATTTCCTGCAGCAACCTGGATTCTAGTTATTCAATAAGCTTTTCCCTTATTTACTGAATATAAAAAGCTCTGATACTTTCTATTGTTCCAAGTCTGGGAGTGGGAACCCTGCTCGAAAGTCCTTGTCTGATTTCACCAAAGTGATTCAAGACAATCAGACACTTCTGCACATCTTAAAGATAAAATGAGCCAAGTCTGAGCTTTGACAGTATTCTCTTTATGGAGGAACTGCCCTCTTTATTGCATGGCTTGTTTACAGTAATGCCTTGCTTTGGTTTAGGAGTTCTTCTGAGAAACAAATCTCCCAGTTGTTCCAGTTTTTTCTATACTTTTTCTGTCATTGTAGAGAGGTACTGGAGTGCATGAACTAGATGCCTTTCTGATGAAAGTAAATAAAAAGACACATGCCAACAGTACATGCAGAATCTTACAGGCGTTAACTGGAATTCAGAATAAAGCTCATCCTAAGTACTCCCATCTTCCCCTCCTCTCAGAAATATGTACAGAATGAACACTGCGTCCTCAGGTCTGTTTCTCTGTAGGGTTTAACGGCAGGTCTTCTCTATGCACTGCACAGTCTACTAAGGCAGACATAGTTTCAAAAATTTGATGTTTCCTCCTTTGTCTATCTTTTAATGGTACTAATGGATTTTGAAATATTTGTATTTCTTGGCCAAAATTGTTTAGCTTTGTTTTGCTAATGTTGCACAGTTTTGTTTTTTTTTATATTCCCTCCTCTCCACAACTTATTTTTTTCTTAATTCTTTTATTTACTTAGTCATCATTAAATTAAAAAAAAAAGAACACAATTCTCTATTACTATAATACAAATATGCAATGGCAATTATTTCAATTTAAAATATTCCTTATCTTCTTTTGCATTTAATATGTGGTTATCTTTGAACAGCATCTCACTTTGCACTACCTTTAGTTAAACTCAAATAAGTCATGTTCAAAAGGCACTTGATAGCATCACTTGAACTCCTTGAAGCCTAGAGTAGTTAAAGAATCTCCATCTGTATTCCATCTTATTTTTCCATACCTATTGCAGCATATAAACTATCTTGACATACATTATTACTACTGTTCTAGTTCTAAGGTGTCAATAAATTCCTGTGGGAAACACTGATTTTTTTAGATTTTCTCTTTGACACAAGTAGAATTATTTCAGCTTCATATTTACTACTTATTCACTTTATCATTACTCTACAAAATTTCACAAATATTTACTTAAAATTAGCGTTTATTTTCTTTACCCGTCTGATCCTTGATCTCCATCAGCATTGAAATAACTGAATGTTTTTTCACTCATTACAAAGTTTCTTTTAAATTCAGAGACTAGATAGACTGTTCTAAAAAGGCAGTGAATAAGTTTTTCATGTAGTTGGTAAGGAAATAAATAATGATGAAATAATGGTACATTTACTGCATCCTTTTCATTTCAGATGTGTGCAGACAGGAGTCTTAGTTTTCAGTTAATAAAACATACAGTAGTCTGATGCTGATTCCAACTTTAAAGGAGTTCTATTGTTCCAAAAATGTCCTTATTCAACTGGTGTTGCTGCTTCTCCCTGAGAAATGTGGAGCTTGAGTGGTATTTCAAGGACTGCTCATGCTATCTTTCGCTCAGGTTTAGTTCAAGGAGTGTGGAAAAAGACAAGGGAAAAATCTGGGAACAGTTTTAAGACTGACTCTTAAGGGAAAGAAAGCACATTATGTGGGAAGGCCAGTATTATAAGAAAGTGAATAGAGATGTGAAAAATTATATATACACTCAATTTCAAATTATGAGTGGTGAATGGCGTAGCAAGGTTGTAGTCTAACATGTATCTGATGGATAGATGGAGGGGAAGTTTGTTTTCAAGTCTTTTTGGAAACCGGGTTGTGTCGCCTGAGTATGAACAAACTGTGCACTTTGGGACTGGCAGATATAGCCCAAGGTCTCTGTTGAGTGTTTGGAGCACAGTGCTCTAGTTTAGTCAAAATGTGTATTTGTATTAATTAACTCCACAGTGAATTAAGCATTAATCATATAAGTGTTAGAAACTGTGGAGATCCTTGATAATAATAATTCAGTTATTTCTTTTGAAAACAAAGAAAACATTTTGTTTATAAACGAACATGAGCCCATAGTCATAACTAAGCGACCTCTATAATTGAAATACCCCTAGAACTAATATGGAGATTTAATGGTCTTAACAGTACTAGCAGGAAAGAGAACTGTATTAATTGGGCTTGAAATAAAGAATTTAAATTGTTTTCTTTATTCAGCATGATGATTTCTCTTCAGAATATATGACATCTGAAGATAAAGAAAATAAACTAATAGATCTCATAAAGCACTTTAAGCAAGGCAATACAATGAAAATTTTCAGCATCAGAATCTATACACAAAAGTCCCAAGGGTAGAGTACGCTGGGAGCTACTGACCTTTGAAAAATTCAATACAGCAAATGTTTTCCATGCAACAGTATACCCAGGAGACACAGAGTAAACATGTTGAAATATGAACAATTATTTCAAATTTATTACCACAAAAGAAAGGAAAAACTTTAGGCCAAATTCTTCCTTGACAGAAGTTTCAGTTATATTCATTCAGTTTAACTGAGTTCAGTTCTTCTTGCTTCTAACAATATTTGTCCATAAATATTAGAATTTTAGCCATATAGCTGTCTCCATTAAATATGATCATGGCCTGTTTTATCTCCAAGACTTTAAGTCAAACAGAAGACCAGAAAAATGGTCTTCCTTTCAGATAAAGCCAGACGATTTCCCTATATAATTATTTCTCTGCTAGTAAACTTGTTTTGAGCTACATGTCCCACAATTATTATGAGTTATTTTTCCTAATGTCTAGCCAATGTTAGCTAAAGCTCAACCAGCTAATGTTGGCGGAAGTGAAGACATATTTTGGAGAACTTTCTCCCTTCATTTAATATTGAGGATTTCCACTTTCAAGTTGCTTGAAGCTTTGAATTCTGTATGAAGACCCTGGGTTTGTTTGCACACCTAGTTAGTCATAGCAGATAGAAAAACAGCAAAAATATTTTATTTTTGTCACTAGTCAGAAGTAGTGATAGAGATCGATGTACTTAAATATTCCAAGCTCAATTGCATGTTCTTTCTCCTCGACCCGTCAGTGTACTGTTTTCTATCGTGTCGTAATTAGAAAGAGCAGCCAGCTTCACCCTTTTACTGCCACAATATCCTACCCAAGTCCTACAATGAAGTTGCAGCATTAAATTATGTACTGTAACATAAAGATGTTGAAATAGATTTGACTTATGGGCAAAGATGTTCAGAGTGAAAGAATCTCCATTTGTAGGGAAAAATAAAACAAAACAATAAACACCTTCCTCTCAGTTTTTCTTAAGTTTAAATAAATCCTAATTTTAGTGGAATTATTGGACATTGAATAAATACCATCCACTGCCTTTGATCTGCATTTTCTCCCCTCCTTTTTTATGCATTATGTTGTCTTTATTTCTTGAAAAGAAAAGAGCAAAGGAGTTTAAAAAACTATGGCCTAGTTTTATTCTGTGTGATACATTATTTTTAATTTTTTTTCAGAATATGTGTCTTTGATTTGTACTTTTGAATGCTAGAATTTACTACGGTCCCAGGTTTCTTAAGAAGCCCTGGTAGAATCTCACTGACTTCGATCTGAAGGAAAGCAATGGATTCATCTATATCAGGAAGTTGTAGTGCTTTAAAGCACCATTAGTGAGAAGAAGGAATTGTATGAGCACACATTTTCTTAATATTAATAGAATAACTTCTGCACTTGAACATTTATTGTCATGAAATCTTACCCTAAATGGAATAATTGCACCATTTCTGTATTTAACTGCAAACTGGACACTCTGCAAAGCCTCCTTCTACAAAAACAATTCTCTTTTAATGAAGAAAATTTAAACGCTTGACATGCTTGAAGCACAATTAGCCTTCCTGAGGTTATTAAACCTGAGAATTGTATTAGATCACTTTATCAAATGAGAAAGTAGATTGTTTCTATATTAACATTGCTTTCCAGGCCAATGTAGGAGCGGTAAAATGGCACAGCATCCCTTATGTGCCTAAAGATAAACAGCAAAGTGTTCAACATAAAAGCATAATAACCCTACACATGAAAGAAAGAGCTAAAATTTTGCTTGTGTACCTGAATCCATGCTGAGGGAGGGGAGAGAATGATACTAAAAATATATCACGTTAGGCTCACTGCTCTTCAGAATGTCTACTTGGTAGAAACCATTCAAAATGTGTAATTGAAATTTGGCACAAACCCCTGCTAATAAGCAAATATTAACTAAAACAAAAGACATATACTGTTTTCATAGAATCATGGAATCATAGAATGTTTTGTCTGTTTACTTGTTCTAAGCTTGATTAGATTTATTCCTCCATAGTGTGCAGCATTTTCTTAATTCTAATGCTAGAATTAGCCTTATTAAAGAAAAGAACTGGACTTCTGCTAAGACCACTGTACATTAAATAAGCTAGTGTTAGAATGGTTTTTCTGACCCTTCTCTGATGACTTAAAAATACAAAATCTAATTTTTCACCTTGTTTTGTCTCCCACAGAGATATAAATTAAAATATGGGATATAAATTAAAATACTGATCTATGCTGCAGCTGGTGCTCTGCTTTTCTACTGCAGAAGGAAATATTTCTACATATGTAGCTCAACAGTTTGTGCTGTGACATGTTCATAGGTATATATATGCCTGTATGTATACGCACAGATGCAGAAGCAAAAAAAAATTTTCAAAAGATTCAGAAGAAAAAAAGTAGAAACATGCTTTTTGTTACTCTTTCATGTGAGGAGATATTGAACAGACTGGGACTTTCCAGCTTGGAAAAGAAATTATTTAAAGAGGAACACAGGAGGAATCAATAACACAATGGATTCAGTGGGGCAGGTGAATCAAATTTTGGCATTAGAGACAAAGATTAACAAAATGAAATTGTAATGGTCCACTCTAGAACAGATTAGACATACAGTGTGTTTACATTGCAGAGTGCACTGCCACAGGACACTGCAGGGTTTGTTCAGGAAGGAACTGCATAGCTTCATGAAAGACAACGTGCATGGGTGCAACCTCTTGCTTTGGAAGTTGAATTTTGAATTTCAGAAAGCTGATTACATATACTCCCAGAAAAAAAAAAAGAGAAAAGTAAATGTATGAACAATTTAGGGAAGACACATTTCAACTACATCTAGCCTAATAAATTAAACAGTGTCTAGGACCATTCTCAGATATTTTGTGCCAACCAGTACAAAACAGCATAGGCCTGTTCTATTAAGTTCTCTTACCCTAAAAAGAGTGGCCAAATCCAAACTGTTTATTCAGAAATATATCTGGTTGGTGTTAAATCCCAATGTCCAGGAATTGTCTTGCAGAGTACCTGTTGGCCCAGGCCAAAGGCATGCCATGTTCAAACAATCTAGTAAGAAGGATAATTATATGCCATTATCCAATAATTGTTTAATATCCTACTATAGACATAGCTTTCTTCTAGTGCACATACATCACTCAAACGACAGAATTGATAAATATTACAAGAAGGTGAATTCCATTCTTCATCAATGTACAACAGACTATTTGTATTTTTAGTATAATCCTACTGCTCAGGAGAGAGTTGTTGATAGAAATAAAAATAATTGCTGAAGAACTGGAGAATTTTTTCTAAGTATTCCTCTCCCATGCTTTCTCACATTTAGCATCAAGCTCTGTTAAGAACAGCAAAGCAACAAAAAGGAGAGCAAAAACAGTACTGCTTTAAATCCACTCGCATTTTCTCCTGAAGTTAGCAATGACAATGCACCAAAACTTTGTTACACAAAAACACAAGTGCTAAAATTTTGTAGGCAAAGCACAATATATTTAATTCCGTGGTTACTGAGCTATTTCGGCTATTCCAAATACTGTGCTCCAAAACTAAATCTTAGGATAGTAACATTATCCCAGATAAACCCTGAACAAGGCACATCATAGCATGAGCTTCACCCTCAGAGCACCTCATATTTATCATACACACTGAAATATGGAATAACAAAATAAAATCTAACCCAATTACATGATAATGAAATAAAGTTTCAGTTTAAAAAAATGCTTTGGCCCTCTCTTTGTATCCTTATCAATCTGCTAATCTAAGAGTGGCTAGTTCTACACAGACTGAATTACTCTAATTGCACAATTACAGCATTAAGACTATTCCATTTACCCAGCAAATTGATTGGCTAAACGTACATAAGTACTTTATTATATATAGAGTTTCATAAGAAAATAAAACCAATGTTCATGTTCAAGCCTGTTAAGAAGAAATGCAGGGCCAGGATTTTAGCTAACGTAGATTGGTAAGGATCCACTAACTTAAATAGGCTTCATGGATTTATACTAGCTGAAGCATACACCCATACTTACCAGTGTATTTTGTATACTTTTCCTTCTCCAGTATAATCCCACTTCAGCTGCTCATGATGTTTGTGTCTAAAATGGACTAAACTCTAGAGGCATACTGCTTACAGGAAAGGTTTTATATAATGCTGTCAATTTGCACAATCCTATTAAGATTACAACTAAATCATTCCAGTAAGAAAACTCTTAAAGATTTGGTTGCTTTGTCATGAAGCTAACTAGAATAAATTAAAATGTAAACATCAAACTTGCAAAACATTTAAATGACCAAACTAAAACATTAGTGTAGGATAAACTTAATCTTGGTAGTACAGGAGTGGTGCTTTAATAGTACATGTCTTTCAAGAATCAATAAATGTTGCAGAACAATATTGAGCAATGTGTTTTGCAGTCAGATCATTAATACAGTTATTCTGTGTTTCTGAGAGGAGCAGTAGGACCATATTAGCTAATGTTTGTTTTGTGTCTAGATCAGTAAATTAAGCCTCTGTTCCTTAGGGCTGCTATTTTTTTTTACTACAAAAATCAAAGGTGTAAAGGCTAATGTTGCTTAAGTAGTGAAAATATAATTTATTTTGTTCTTTCTAGTGTAGTGAAGCAAAATTCAGAAAGACTAATGTGAGATGTCTCTTGTGACATCATTTCAATATTGGCTGATATTGTGGTAGTTATTGTTTCATGACTTTGATAGTCTTATAATGGGAAATTCAATTACCTAAAAACAGATGGGTAATTTTAAATGTCCTGGGGTACTAGATCTACTGTGGCTGGCCTCTAACTGCACCTCTTGAAAGACATCTATCTTTTGCAGGTTCCATGTCATATTTGTTGGACCCATGCATAAGTACAGGTATACAAACACCTGAAATAATACTAGATGATGATGCTCACACACTAAACTATCATCTATAATGTAAATTATAGCTCAATATAAATGTTGTCAGGACTTATGAAGATCAGAATTCCAGACTTGGACATCTAAAATAGCAGGTGGTTTTGGAATTTTATTTGCTTTCAAAGCAAGTAACTGTGTCATTATGTAAGCTTAGCCTTGATATAAAGACCTCCTATGGTTTTGTTTTGTTTTGAAATAACAAAATGTTATATACAAAGCTCGGGAAATAATTAAAGCATAAATAATTTTCAGAATGCAAAATTGGTCTATTTTTCAAAATGAAAGTAGCATTACTATAAACAATGTTTGTAAAGACTATGAGATTTCCTGAACAGCACTGGGAAATAAACACTGACAAAAAAAAAAACAAACAGTAGAGAACCAAAGTTACCATGGAGTGTCGTGCAATACTGTAGCATTACTTTTACTTTGGTTAAAAATCCATTTTGACAGATCAGAGAGATCTTTATAGCAAGAAATACAAATAATTCTGAGAATTAGGCCCTATAAGTGAGATTCAGTTAAACACTTAGACACCAAACTTTCAGATGTCCATGGGTGAAATAGGTGTCAAAGCCTCTCCTTCTTAGAATCATAGAATACTTCCCCCTAGTCAAAACAATTCGTGAAATTTAGAGAGGGTTCATGAACAGTACCCAAGAAATTTGATTCAGTTGCCCATGACTAAGAGGTAGATTAGATACCCTGGAGCATCTGTATGTATGGCAACTGAATCCCAATCCGCTTGTGCTATGTCGCATTGTAATTTACAGAGACTTTGTCAATGAACCTGAGGAGGGATTTATCTCCCACTATTGTAAACATCTAAGATCACATTCAGTTATTTACACAAAGGCATTCTGTGCTATTTGAGAGATGGCTTAGGTGGCTATCCAAGATGTCCACACAAAACTGACGGATATGACACACAGGAAATTAGTGCCACTCTGGTGCAACAAGTGGAAGCCATTTTGAGACACTTTCCGTCCATCTCAAAAGACAGTAAAAGTTTTTGGCTAAGTAAGCGAATCACATCTTAGATATTCACACTCAGATGTGATTAATTGCTCTGCTACTGCTATTAGCTAGATCTTTTTCAAGTATAGACAAGTAGGATGGGATTCAGTTACTAAAATATATGCATCCAGCATTATTTTAATGATCTTGTGCATCGTCTTATATTTCCTGAGCATCCATACAGGGCTGGCAGCTATATGACAAGAACTACAGGAGATCCAGACCTTCTGGAACAAGAATTGGAAGCTAAAGGGGTTACATTAGGATGTTTCAAACATCATCGGATACCTCTGTTTAAGTAACGGAATCCTACCTGCACATCTGTAGACATGCAAGCCTAGGTGTCTGACTCTCAGACTGAATTCCATCCTGTTCTATGTTGAATACTGTTCATCATAACAGAAGTGCAACAAGGTAAAAAAAAAAAAAAAAAAAAAAGTGAAGCTGTTTATGTCTGATAAAGTAACAGTTACAATTGCTTGTGTATTTAATAGTCTTTGACATAAGCAAAGGAAAACAACTTTCAAAAACTATTAGATTCTTGACCAAACCCTGAAATCTCCGGAATTCGGATCTCATCTTAACAAAGGATATGCAAAATGTCTTAATTGAACTAAGACTTTATTTTTCTAATTCCTACTGTCATACTTAAAGCATGAACGGTCATAGTTTATTGAGTTTACAGAATGCTGTATAGACTATTCTGAAACATCTATTACTGTAGAAAATATTTACAAACTCACGACCATAATTTTAATGTTTATGTAACAGTAACTGTACAAAAAGTTTAATACACACTTAATAGATAATATGAACCTTACCTGCTTGTCTAAACTTCTTAAGTGTCTAAGGTAGATCTTGTTCTAGGCACCTGAAGAAGGATCAAGCTCACCTTAATGCAAACATTCTAGGTGAGATTCCATTACTTACAGAGAACATGTACCCTTGGTATATAAAATACTTACTATCAATATAAATTTCAGGAGTCATCTTTGATAAAAGTCTTCAGAAAAAAAGATTTCAGGAAGAGGATTATGACTTTGATGAAGTATGCAGTATAGTTCACTAATCCCTGTAGCTGTCTTTAGAGATGTATCCTTCTTACTGCCTTATCATAGGAGGATAAAGAAGCCATTTTCTCCTAGCCTATGCCAGTTTACAGCATAACATCCTGAGCCTCTTGATGACTGGGACATGAAGCTGCAAAGAGGTTATATTTTCTTTATTCATTTCTATCATCTTCTCTGGATATGGATATTTTCTCACTGCGTGTCGTAAGATACCATCTATATAGGCACATGGTGGTGGATGTCCAAGTCCCATCTAGCTTTCCATAAGAGATTAAATAGGAGGTTCAGCTGCATACCAACATTAGAGGTGCACTCTGAGGCCTGATTCTGACTTATCAGAATCAACACTTATCAACACTAAAAAGTTTTTAACTGCTTCATTATCTACGGGGAGAGCAATGCACTCATTGGGTTTGCAGGATAAGGCTGATGACTAGCAAGACATATTCATTGAATAATTAGATATGACAACAAGCACTAGCATTCAAACTTGCATTTCTGCTTCTTATCTTACCAAAGATTAAAATAATTTGTGTTTAAAGAGTTAATATGATCAATCACAGAGATAGATACAACTACTGATTTGGGATCCTGATATGATGAATTTAAGAGTAATTTTAAAAAAAAATATATATTTATATAAAATACATCATTCAATATATCATTCCATATAAGATAGTATACTCAGAATATTATAGTTTCACTTGTGTGGTATTTAAAACAATAAGATCAGTTTTACTTATTGTTGTTTGGAAAGCATATCCAGTAAATATATTTTATTAAAAGAAAACCTCATCTTGTGAAGGAAAAAATATTAAGCATGAATTTATCTTCTCTGGTTAATTATTTTTCCTGTCTTATTTTATATTTTTAATAAATGATTATATTTAATTCACAAGCTTCAATATATTCAAGTTAATTAAAAATGCCTTTTCCTTAATTCAATGTTTACATTCATTTTTATTTAAATTAAGGATGAGAAGTGCTGCTTCCTTAGTATGAACTGGCTTCATTCCTGGATCCTTAATGGAGTATTTTGAAGTTTAGGCTTGTTTCCTATCCTACTTCCTTCATTGGTCTTATAGGAAGCAAGCGTGCAATAGACTGGCTGACAAGATCCTGCAGATGGGTCGGTGCAATCCCAAGCACAAATACAGGCTGGGCAGAGAATATGGATTGAGAGCAGCCCTGACGAGAAGGATAAGGGGGCGTTGCTTGATGAGAAGCTCAACATGAGCCAGCAATGTGTGCTTGCAGCCCAGAAAGCCAACTGCATCCTGGGCTGCATCAAAAGAAGCATGGCCAGCAGGTCAAGGGAGGTGATTCTGCCCCTTTGCTCTGCTCTCGTGAGACCCTACCTGGAGTACTGCATCCAGCTCTTGAACTCCAACATAAGAAGGACATGGACCTGTTGGAGTGAGTCCAGAGGAGGGCCATGAAGATGATCAGAAGGCTGGAGCACCTATCCTATGAGGACAGGATGAGAGTTGGGGCTGTTTAGCCTGGAGAAGAGAAGGCTCTGGGGACACCTTATAGCAGCCTTCCAGTACTTAAAGGGGACTTATAGGAAAGATGAGGAGAAACTTTTTAGGAGGACCTGTTGTGATAGGACAAGAGGCAATGGTTTTAAATTAAAAGAGGATAGACTTAGGTTAGACCTAGGGAAGAAATTTTTTGCAATGAAGGTGGTGAAGCACTGGAATAGGTTCCTGGAGTGGTGGTAGATGCTCCATCCTTGGAAACATTCAAGGCCAGGTTGGATGAGGCTCTGAGTAAACTGATCTAATTGAATATGTCCCTGCTCCTTGCAGGGGAGTTGGACTACATGACCTTTAAAGGTCTTTTTCAACCCAAACTTTTCTGTGATTCTAACCTGCAGATTTTTAATCAAAAGATCTTTAATCAAAATTATTTTGGCCAGCAGGTCGAGGGAGGTGATTCTCCCCCTCTACTCTGCCCTGGTGAGACCCCACCTGGAGTACTGTGTCCAGTTCTGGAGCCCCCAGCACAAGAAGGACACGGACCAGTTGGAGAAGGTCCAGAGGAGGGCCACAAAGATGATAAGAGGGCTGGAGCACCTCTCTTATGAGGACAGGCTGAGAGAGTTGGGGCTGTTGAGCCTGGAGAAGAGGAGGCTCCGGGGAGACCTGATAGCGGTCTTCCAGTACCTCAAGGGGGCCTACAAGAAAGATGGGGAAAGGCTGTTTAGTAGGGCCTGTTGCGATAGGACGAGAGGTAATGGTTTTAAAATAGAGGGGCGTAGATTTAGATTAGAAATTAGGAAAAAATTTTTTACGATGTGAGTTATAGAACACTGGAACAGGTTGCCCAGAAAGGTGGTGGAGGCCCCATCCCTGGAAACGTTCAAGGCCAGGCTGGATGAGGCTCTGAGCAACCTGACCTAGTCAGGGATGTCCCTGCTTGTTGCAGGGGGGTTGGACTAGATGACCTTTGAAGGTCTCTTCCAACCCTAACCATTCTATGATTCTATGATTCTATTTTGAGATTTTCCAAATTTATTTTCAGAACTTACCTTTGTAGTGTTATATCAGACAAAACTCAGTGAATCTTTTACCCTCACAGGCATCAAAGCTGAGACTCATTTAGTTCTATGTGGGACACAACTTCATCCAAAGGCTGACAGATGAGAAACATATGGATAGAAATATTTATTTCTGAATTTTTAACTGTGTAATTCATATTGATTTATCCCAAGGCTTGACAAGAATAAAATTTAGCAGCAGTATGAGTATAATAAAAATTTTTAACAGTGTAGAATATATGCAAGACAAAGAGAGATACTAACATTACATAGGGAAAGAAAAAAAAAGCCTATTTGTGTACTAAACTAAAAACAGTGTGAGAGAAGGGAATTACTTGATTTTTATCACCTAGAAGAGCTTTTTTATCTTTTTTTTTTTTTTTTTGGTCTAGAGGTCTCTTGTGGCTATTTTCCTTTCGTTTCCTTGATAATGTACAGATACCTACTGTAGAAGTGTACTGATCTGATGTAAGTAATTTGATGTGCTCTTAATGAAAACAAAGATTAAATTAATAGATCTCTACCTCCTCCTGCATTTTGCTTCCTAAAGAATTTCCTTGCAAATTAAACAATGTATGGACTGTTGAGTAGCAGTATAATAACTATGTTTTAGTGAATAACAGCAGGAAAAACAGCTTTTTAAAATAGACTGAGAAACCTTTTTGAAGTCTGCCTCTAACAACCTCTGATGCTTTTGTTTGATCAATTAAGTTATCCATGCTTCTGTCACCTGGAAGTTAGATGACTGGTTTTTCTTACATGGGGAAACAGTTCAATAACACAGAACATAGCTGTTTCACATTCTATGGAATAAAAAGGGCAGCATCTGAGGGCAATTTATCTTACTCTGAAATAAATTTGTGGTCTGTTAAAGATGAATCATCCTCTAGAGGTGACTTACCTCCTCTATGTTGACTGCAAAACGTATCTAGTAGAGAAACTTTTGCTAGATGTTTGAGGTTATAATTGAAACTCATTCTCAAATATTACAAATTTAAGTTCAATGTCTTCTTAAGTTGCCTGTTTCTTTCCATATAAATATGCCAACATTAGACTTAGAAGTTTATCCCTAAATATATAAAACCAAGTAAGATTAATTCTTTCTAAATATAGACATTAGCAACATGTATTTACCATGGCACAGGACATCCCTCCTTGCAACATTACCAGATTATATTATTTAAATTTAAAAATGCAGTCAAAATGCAATACAATTGGTTGAAAAGAATGTGAATATTTAAAGTGCTTTCAGGGTGAGTCCCTATTTTCAAGTTCAATGCTCTGATTTTGATTGAAGCCAAATTTCATCTATATAAGAACATAACTGAGGTGCAGCTGGTTAGGGAAGTTTGTCAGTTTAGTTCCTCCTCATTACTTTCTGCAACAGGGATCCAGAATGCAGTGTTGGAAAATTTTCATCTAATATATTGTTCAATAGATAATGCTGAGAAAAGTCTTTTATGTTTTATCATGTACCTTATAAGGATTTATTTCCTTACCTAGTCCAGCTCAGCACATAGGCACACATTTAACTATAAACATAAAAGTCCCTTTAAATCCATTGAAAACATGGAGATATTTTTTACTGCAGATGGTTTCAATCTATGTTCATATTTACATCTATGTCTCATAGGGGTCATCTGAAGAAATTTTCCGGACCAGGAAAGACAAGAAAATATTTTTACACTGACAAAAATACAAAAAATCTCTTTGCTGCTTCCTCTTTCACAAATAAATCCTGGCAGACTACTAGCTATTTACTTCCAAATTAATGAATGGAGCTATATAAAGGTATTTTTTTTCATTTCTTTTCTAGGTGATCTTCACCTTATTACTAATGGTCCATTTGATCTAAACTCTAGAACTTTAGATTTATTATTTATATTTATTCTCAGCTTTCATAGCAGATGACACTTCTCTGCAGTTTCTGCTTGATAAGTTTACTGTAAAAGACAACTGATACAATAAATTTATGTTTTCCTTATTTTATATTATATATTTAGTGGTACACGACTAGGAAGAAAATATTGCATAGTTAAATAAATATCTTGTAATAAAAATAGCACTCCTGGATGGTCTCTTGTTTGAATTTCATACTTCTATCTTGGCAAATTGGCACCATTACATTTCTAGTCTCCTAGCATAAATTTTAGGACATCATGAAGATCATATTGTCTCAGCTAGTAAGATTAATCTGGGACCTGAAATTTCATTTTCTTCTATGCTCAAATAGAACAGAAAAGGGAGAAAAAATACCATGAAGTGAAGAAAATTACACTGGAGAAGTTTGAAAAATTTCTTGCATCATCAAATAAACTGAGAAAGGATGCAGTTCCCTGCTGTGCATCAGGAACATGTAGATCTGATTTAAATTCTTAAAAAAGATTTTTGCTGAGACTTTCAGGCAAAATCTACATGAACCCATTGTGAGTTCCTGAAACAGAAATCTGTAGAATAACCTGAGGAATAACCTTGTTTATTCTTATACTGATGTTATGTGAAAAAAAATTCTTATCTTGGTTTTTATATTCCAAATGCCAGGGTTACTACAAAGGGAGCATATTTAGGATACAGTTAACTTCCTACCGATGTAGACTTCTACAAATAGAGGAGATTATTCTTCTCATTGAAATTTAGAAAAGCAAACAAACAAAAAAATCTAAATTCTACCCCTCAGCACATCAGCAAAAGAGAAGCCCACCGTAGGAACTAGAAGAGAGGCAATTCTGAAACATCAAAGGGAGAAAAATCAGTTTCAGGAAAGCATGAAGGAAGTTAAATCCCTGTGAAAAATCTGTCATTCACAGGCCGAAAAATAGTATTTTTTTTTTTTTAAGACTTTAACATGACAGAATTGTAACCTCAACAAAAGGAGAGGCAAAAGGAGTTTGACTTATCAAGCTGACAGGGGTGGACCAAGACAGATTGCTGATGTAAACAGTGCAGTTCACCCACAACTCAGCCCCAGGAGCTCCTGAGAAGAAAGAAAGAGATATGAAAAAAATGATATGAGCTCATCAGAAGTGACATAGATTTACCTCAAGTTCTTATCAGAAGAAGGACACATCTAAAAGCTACCTGCAAGTTTTAAGGGCAGCACAGAAGACACCTAAGAACTTCATAATCACTTTATTAAACTTTATTTGAAATAGAAAATATAATTCATTTTGTAAGAAGCTGGATGTGGTTTCAGGCCTTTGAGCACGAACAAAAATCTCAGTCCTCCATTTTGTTTAGGACTGTTTGCAGAACAACATTGTTGGACAGCAATGAAATTTTATTTCAAAGTCAAGTTGTAGGGAAGACATTGTAGCTGCATATTGATATAAGGGGAAACAGAATAGGTAGAAAAAATATAGAAAATAACTGCTCTTTGAAATCAATTTGTTTAAGGAAAACAGCATTTTTAGCACAATTAAGCACTAAAACAGGTTGCCTGGAGAAGTCATGGAGTGTCTGTCCTTGGAGATATTCAAAACCCAGCTGGACAAGATCTTGGGCAATCCTACTTCGGCAGGGGACACTGGGACTACATTATTTCCACAGGTCCTTTCCCACTTCAACCATTCTGAACTTCTGTGATTTTTTTAAAAACTATTTTTTTTTCCCCCACTACAGTCCATTTAGTGGAGCGCATAGGCATATCCAATTCCTGTTTCTGAGAAAAAAACACTAAGATGACTTAGTTTAGTCAGGTATGTGGAGCAAATGACAACAAAATAAGAGGAGTTATATAGACTTAGCAAATCAGAGATTATTCATGTTTTCTGAGAAATTGTGACCTATGTCACAGTCTCTAGCACTGTCAAGACTAAAATAAAGAGACTAAGCTGAACTGTCACTTCTACAATGAGACGATTACAAGACAAGATGTCTCAAACCTTTCTTAATAAAATAATTGATTCTCAATAGCTAAGTCACATTAAATTAATTTTCTGGTCTAGTAAAAGCAAATGTCTTTCATAGGCAATTCAAAGTATCAGTCCTGAGACATATCTTGAATCTTGTGCAAGATAAACAAAAAAGTATAGAAGTGATGGTGGTGTATATACTGCCACTGTAGATACTAAATTTGCCGTTGTTTAAGTAACATTGCAGATCTTTTTTTACATGATAATATGTTGATATCGTCAGTGGAAAATTAAGTAATTTACGAAGAAATTCTGAGAAGATATAGAAGATTTAAGACTATAATTGAGCATTGTTCTCCTTTGGGATTACAACTAAAATGAGTAGGTTAATAATAACCTTTATTTTTTCCATTGCTTTAGATATGCAGATTATACTCCCAGAAACATACAGAAGAGCTTCAGCATGAAGAATAAATAAATAAAAAATTGGAAGATCCAGTCTGCAGTATGCTGTAACCAAAGCACTAATATATACTGCAGAAGTATGAGAACTGGCTTATTGCAACTCCAGGCAAGTCAGATGTGGGTATTTGCACATAGGTCTTCCACATTCCTATTAGGTATAGGGGACTGAAAATACTGTCTCTTAGTGTGTCTTGTGGAATCACAGAATCACAGAATGGCTGAAGTGGGAAGGAACTTCTTGAAATCATGCAGCCCATCTATCCTCCTCAATCAGAAGCCCAGGACCGTGTCCCACTGGGTTTTGAAGACCTCCAAGGATGGAAACTCCACAATGTCTTTGAGCAACCTTTGCCAGTGTTTGACCACACTCACAGTAAAAAGTGTTTTCTTGTGTTTGGATGGGATTTCCTGGGTTTTAATTTGTGCCCATTCCCTCCTATTCTGTCAGTGGGCACTGTTGAGAAGAGTTTGGAGTGACTGCTGAAAACGCTTTCTAAATCTGGACCAAGTTGGGTGTAATAATGACTTTAAGAATCCCTTTGTATTTAAGCATCAAAATATTTACCTGTCTTAGGACTTGGTGGATATGTAGTTGAACAAGGTAACTTCAGAATTCGTCAGCAGCAACTGGACAAAAATTTTAATGCCTTAAATTCTAGATTTAACTTCCTAAAATAAGGCTTCCCTTATGTATCTTTGTAATCATAGCCCAGAAATAATTTATATTGTTTGAAAAATATATTTAATATCTTTAATTTATCTGCTAAGTATACATAGTTCTTCAGTATCATACTGTATACCTAATGTCTCTAAAATAATTATGTATAATTTACCACAATATTTTACACCTCTAAATATAATGATTATTTTTTTAATGATCAGTAATGATTTTACAAAGAGAAAAAAATACCTGAAAGAAAAAATACATCAGTAGGTATAAGATAATAAATAGAAATGCCAGTCCATTTCTGATCAGCATGAAACTTCCCAATAACACCATGCAAAATCGAATATTCATTTCACAAATATGTATAATGAAGTTGCGAGCGACAAAGCTTGTGTCAAAAGTATGTAAATGAATTGATTTTTAATCTACCTATGCCTAAAAAAGCCATCACCGCCTGCAGAAAGATTGTTTTTATTTAAGTATTGCTAGCTGTTGAAATCCTAGCACTTTAATAAGGGCCTATAATTTGATAAAAATTACTGGTGACTGGATCAGCATTTTCTGCAAACTGCTGCCCTGCTTCTTGCTAAGTGCACTGCTGACATGTTTGATATTGAACTTGAACTTAAAAATTACTATCCCAGTAGATGTTTATTAGATTTAGCTGACTGAAGTAAACCTAGACACAGTGCCCACAGAACAATGTAAAAACAGATCTTATTTATGTGTGCCGGGAAATGTTGCACATTTCTTCCAGGAAAAAAAGAGAAAATCAGAAATAACAAGAACAAAAACATCCACAAAGCAAGGTATTATCCATGCTATTAGAGGACTAGAGAAAATTGACCCTTGTTAGACTAATGTAATGTCATCTTTGAAAACATTACAATACTGTGTAATACAATTTATTTTTATATAATCATTTTAATACACATTATTGGGAGAAAGCTAGACAGAAAGAAGCGGTTATAAATTCAATATATGCCATGAGTTGAAGCAGAAGAATCTCAGTATGGGGATCTAATTTTTCATGGGAAAAAAAAATTACGTACATTTTAGTGAGAATTTCATTGGAAATTATTTTAAAGAAAATCTATAAAGTTAGCAGAAGTGGTAATTTATGAAGGAAGATACTCCCAGAAATACCTAAACTCCAATCACATAGGCTCACCCCTAAAGAATCAATATATTTTTTTAAGAAAATATAATATTCTGACAAATACTGTAAAACTTTTTTTTTTTCTGCCTACAGATGACTGGAATGCTGTAACCTTAACAACCACATAACTATCTGCTTGTTTGCTAAGACTTCTGTTCAGTCAGACACATAATTATGTGCTTATACTTACTAAAGTCAATTGGAGAAATACACATTGCAGTGACCTGTTCTCACTGGAGTTGAATGTCTCATATACCTGTAGGAATCTTTCTTCAGAGGTTCTGCATTATTTCTGTCATCCCACTATGCCCTTTTGTTCTACAGCTTTTGCTGTCATTGATCAATAACATGGAGATAGTATGGAAAACCTAGATTAGTAGAGCGTATCTAAGAAGTATCCAATGTTGAATTTCAAGTGAATTTGATGGTGTTATACATAATTTAGTGTCAACAGTTGTACAAATATCACAAGATTTGTCTGAATGAAGGAGAGAGAGTGATAAATGCAGAAAAGAAAAAAAAAACAGGTAAAGAGGTGCAAAAATGCAACACAAATAGTACGGAAAAGAAAAATGTGTATCTAAAGGGAACAGGAGCAGTCCCAGGTGAATTGTTGTGCATATGGAGAAAAGGAGAATGAAGAGCATAGCCCAGCAAACACAAGATTCATATCTAAAAGAAATCAAGGCAGGGAAAATAGTTATGTAAAAATAGTTACTTGTTTCTGTCAGGTAAATGAGAAGAAACTGAACATAATGCTGAACCATACTAAACCTCTAAACTCGCTGTGGTATGAAGACAGCTTTCTGCTTTGTTATTCCAAAAGTATTCACAACTCTAAAGCATTTCATTGCATTTAATTATTATCCTGAAAACTTATGTTCAGCTACTGCTTAATTAAGAAGAACCCATGACTCTATTGGTATCCCAGTTTGATGCCTGAATATCAGGGAGTTTCTCTGCATGCTGTGGAATATTTTTGTGTGGATAATGCTGACAATTTAGACGTTATGTCCCTCCTTATCTGAGACTCATAAAGTACACATTCCCCACCTAAGTTCCCTGTCCTGGAACTTATTCCAGGAATTATTGTCAAAATATAGCTCTTAGAGGAGGATTCAATAAAAAAAAAAGCAGGGACAGCAAACTTTTCATTTCCTAATGCAATATTCCTACACTTGGAGTACTCATGGAGGAGGAATTTGGTCTTAAAATTTCTTCTTTTACTATTGCAAATGTTGAGTTTCATGCTTTAAAAAAATACTACCTATATTTTTCACTTTTTTAAATGGAAGAAACATACTTTTGCACTTTCAGAAAGTATAATTTATATTGTTTTCATTATCAACTTAATTACATTATCTGATATCCTCTAGGAGCATTTCTTGGTATTTCCTAACTAATCGCTATGATCTAAAGTGCATGTGAGTATTTATTTGACAGAGGTTTAATTCGCTTTCTGAGGTTGGATTTTTTTTGTTGAGCAGTTTGGAATTTTTTCGCTTATCTGTTTTTCATTTAACTTTGTTATAAATTTTTATTATAATCATTCATGACAGAGGAATGAGCACATTTCAGAGTTTTCTTTCACTTCTTACTGCTTATTTCTATTTTTTTCATATGAAATACATATAACTCACTATCTATAGTTTTCAGTAAACTGCCCTAGTTAGATTTGAAGCCCATATTTCAATATGTTATTGACAACAAAGCTTCTACTCCATCACTGTCAATTAGACCAAAAGCATTCAAGAGTAAATCAACAATATGATAATTTTGCAAAGCTCTGAATATTTCAGTTTGTTGTGAACATCCCAAGAAAGATAGGAATGCTCTGTATTTCATGCTAAAAATCAGGGCCCTGCAGTTCTGGGTTTTTTTCCACAGATTTTAGAGAGATCTAACTGGGCTCCAGGCAATCACTATTTACTGTGAATACTTCTAGTTAATAAGGCATAGAGTAAAGTTTAAGTGAAAGCAGCTTATAGCCTTGTTGCTATGTGTCTGACACTAACTGGGAAAGAAATGTGTCGTTTATTTGTCTAAGAGTTTTCTGTAAAAAAAATACTAGTGATTATAATCAAGATGAAAGCTTGAAAAGCAAAAGATTTAAAAGAGGTAAAAGACGATCAGAGAAACTAAGGTAAAACAGCAATATGTGTCTAGCTTCTGGATATAGAAGACAGACCAACATTTTTTACTTACATATTTTAGGTAAACATTTTGATGACTAACTTCTTTAGATAACATGAAGCTTCCCCTTTCCTAACAAAGTTTTAAGAGTTCTTATGAGTTTAAAACCAATCATAAAATCATAGAATCATAAAATCTTAAGGTTGGAAGAGACCTCCAAGATCATCAAGTCCAACTGTCAACCTAACACCACCATGCCTACTAAACTACGTTCTTTGAATACCTCCAGGGATGGTGACTCCACGACTTCCTTGGGCAGCCTGTTCCAGTGCCAAATGTGTATATGTTTCTTTAGAAACATAAACCTTTCCAACATTTCTTATCAAAAGTTCCTGTCTTATCACTGACTATAACTGAACTTTAATTAGCACAATACCAACAGTATTTAAAACACAAGATTAATTTTTATGTTCATTGGTTGATATTGCATGTGCCAAACTTTATTAGAAATGTGTTGGAGTAGAGAGATATCTGACTGATGTCTCTCAAAAAAATGCAGATTTTATGCTGATATTTGTTTTTTCCATCTTATTCGGTTGGCAGTCCTGTAAAGACACTAAGTATTTTCAAACATCAATCTTTTAATTTGAAATAGTTGTTCTAATAAATCTTCTCTGAAAAATCAAATTTTCTGATCTGATGAATGAAGAGAACAGCAACCTTTTTAAACAATTGGTTTTGGTCTTTTTTTTCCTTTTTAACACAAGAAATTATAGGTAGCTTCATAAATCTCTAAACTCTACTGAGTTCATCCAGTCCTTCTGGACAAGTCTGGTGAATTCCTGTGGGACATAGTTTTATCCAGACCTTCTGGTACACATCTGAAACCTTCCTTTCTTATGGGATGGTTTAACAGATGTATCAGTATACTGTGTGAACTCTAAACCAGTAGATGTTTGAATGTGTTTTTGTGTCTCAGAGCAAAATTTGATTCTGCCTTATCCACAGGTTTACTGTCTGGGGAGAATATTTATTGAAAAGGCCCAATCAGAGCAACTCTCAGCTTTAACTGAGAAATAGTAACAAAAAGCTGTCATCCATTCAGAGGCTTACAGTTAATTTTCCATGCAAATACCACCTACATAATATCAGAGCTTTTCTATTTAAGGCCTCTCTTGCCTTTTCTTCTTTCTTACTGTATTTCTGTTTGGGAGTATGCCCTATCTTGTTCCAGGAACATTTTCTGGAGAAAACTTGAAATGAAATTCACGGATGCTTCAGGTATCTCCCATAATCTTTCAGCTACACTTAGAAGAGAGTTGGATATTTTTTGTGATGAAGACTTCGCATGTAGAATGGACACGTGGGGATGAAGTCAAGTAGAATTCCATGGTCAGTTGTAAGCAGATATTGCATTTAATGAAGTCACCTATGAATCTTGAATGAAGCCAGTGAAATGAAACTGTGTCCTAAATATTTCAGTTACTGAAAATGGTAGGAGACTAAAGACAGAAATATATATATACAGGAGATGTATAGTAAGGCATTTGTAACAAATACAAATGGCTTCCGAAATTTTGGCTTGCAGTATATTTGTTCACACAATCTTAAAAAACAAATGGTAGAATTTGGAATATTTGGATGGCTTTATTAAAGGATACAGGATCTCTTAGATGTGAAATTCAATAAAACAATAGCATTACAAAACAAATGACAAAGTGGAAAAATATTATATTGCACTGAGCTACTGATATAACTTATTTGCTTTAGGTAGAATCCTTCTTAAAATCTTTTACTTTAGGGAAAAAGGAAGCACACATCAGAAAAAAAGAACTTAAAATAGATTGAGATTAAAATGCATACTATATTGCTGATGGTATTTCAAAGAGTGGAGAATTATCTTCTGTTCTCAGTATTCTGTACATTTATTTGGCTGTATGAAATCCATGTCTGGATAAAAGTATCCTTTTGTGGGTTTAATATCCTTAATCCTTGTATTGTGGATCTAAAAGGGATGAAAGTGGAGTCTAGATCTCATACTAGAATTCTTGCAAAATGAGAAAAAAAATCCTCATAATTCATAATGAACAAGGACAAGATATTGAATGTAAAAAATATCACCATCATAACTGTTCCTGTGGAAGGCTAGTTGCTGTGGCACAGATCACTATTATTTTGATCTTTTTTGTTCTCATATTTACATAAAAAAAATCACAGCTTCATATGTCCAAGATTGCTAGTGGCTCCAATGATGCATTGACTCCTCTGAACACATAGAAGAGACGCTAATATCCTGTAGGATTTACAAATTCTAGGCTGCAAAATCACCACAGTGACATTTTCTTATCCAGTACAATTTAATGTGGTTTATATTTGATTGTATACTCACCATTACAAGGTGTGTTCTATTTACTTGCTCAGGAACAGGGGAAAGAGTAATGTCTGCTGGATGAAGAAGGGAACTATCTCCTAGCCACCACCTCATGTGAGGGGGAAATGCTCTTGGTGCTCTGATATAATTAAGACACTTGAACACTCTTGTCATCTCTTCGCTATGAAGACAGTAGCTGTATCTGTATGTGCATTGACACCAGCTTTTCTCACTCTACTGTAAAGGATCTTGAAAAAAAGAAATGTAGTTTTTTACCTAGTTTCTCCACTCACATAGAAATAATAATATGGGAAAATCTCTTGAAAATACATTTTTACAGAAGGTGATTGGGTTCATTCTGAATGAAATGAGTCAGCGAGCCTTTCCAGTTGTTTATTCAGTGAAAGCATGGATAAATCCTATTCCATAAAATATGGCCTTTTTTTTTTTTTTTTCTTCATTTTCAGTCCTGTTTACAAAATTTTAAATGAGAACACTTGAAGGATCAATACTTGGGTGACAAAATGAATAATATACAGAGGCTGTTGGCTGCATAATACTCAGTTGTATTATAATGTATGTTGAAGTATCTTCAACAGAGAGTCAAAATAGTATTTACTTTTATCAGAAAAGCACCATTGATGTCACATATCTAAAACCAACAGTGATCAGAGTTGTAAGGATAATAATAGCAATAATAATCATAAAATTGTATATGCTGTTAAAATTCAGGTTTTTACAAAACGAATCTGCTATCATAAGCACAGTTTCATAAAGTCTAAGGTGATAAGGTTTAAGGGATTTTGACTTGGACCCAAAGGTTCAAAAGCAAGTTACATCACGAATTTGTGCTAAAGGGGTTTGTCTGTCTTTCTCAGTGCACATGGGTGTTAGTTCATCAGAGTTAGGAGTCCAAGACGATTGTCTGTGACACAGGCTAAATCATCCTATTTTCTGCTGTTGGTCTCCGAAGCAGACCCTTTGTCACACTACCTGACAAAATGCATGGAGTGCTCTAATATGAACAACAGGGTACTGCTGCAGCAGGTTTGCACTATGGCAAGCCATGCCTTCTGTTTAACACAGACTTTAATATAAACATTGAGTCTTTAACGGTATTGCACACTCCTCAAATAACAACCAAAAAACCACCAGCACCTTCTATAGTGTGCTAAAATTGCATTTTTTAATTAAAGCATAGGTATGGATTTATGTCTTCCTGACTTGTGTTTTTTAAACCATATAAACACTTCTCAGATTTTTTACACATATATTGAAGTACCATGCAAGAAAAAACAAAACAAAACATATCAAAATAAAATCCTTACCTTAGAAAAAACACATTAAGAGCTATAAGAAACAGAAAATTATTTTCCCCTTTGCTGCTCACATATTTTATTGCAAATTTTGGTGGGTACTGTGTTCCAGGTAATGTAGGTAATGGGGCAACCAAATGGCTTAATCAGTGCAGTATTAATATATTTCTACCATATCTTCTAGGAAGAAAATATTTTAATTTTTGTTTATTGTTAATAATGAGAAATAAAAATATGCAGAAACAAGAACATTCATCTATAGCCTTTCATATATTTTACGTAAAGACAAAAAAGTCAAATGTATTTTTCCAAGATTAATCCATGGGACAAATCTTGATAAAGAAAAGGCTTCGTGTATAGAATCATAGAATCATAGAATGGTTAGGGTTGGAAGAGACCTTCAAAGGTCATCTAGTCCAACCCCCCTGCAAGGAGCAGGGACATCCCTGACTAGGTCAGGTTGCTCAGAGCCTCATCCAGCCTGGCCTTGAATGTTTCCAGGGATGGGGCTTCCACCACCTCTCTGGGCAACCTGTTCCAGTGTTCTACAACTCACACTGTAAAAAATTTTTTCCTAATATCCAATCTAAATCTACCTCCCTCTATTTTAAAACCATTACCCCTTGTCCTGTCAAAACAGGCCCTACTAAACAGCCTCTCCCCATCTTTCTTGTAGGCCCCCTTGAGGTACTGGAAGACCACTATCCCTGGAGCCTCCTCTTCTCCAGGCTGAACAGCCCCAACTCTCTCAGCCTGTCCTCATAAGAGAGGTGCTCCAGCCCTCTTATCATCTTTGTGGCCCTCCTCAGGACTCACTCCAACAGCTCGATATCCTTCTTGTGTTGGGGGCTCCAGAACTGGACACAGTACTCCAGGTGGGGTCTCACCAGGGCAGAGTAGAGGGGGAGAATCACCTCCCTCGACCTGCTGGCCACACTCCTCTTGATGCAGCCCAGGATGTGGTTGGCCTTCTGGGCTGCAAGAGCACATTACTGGCTCATGTTGAGCTTGTCGTCCACCAGCACTCCCAAGTCCTTCTCCTCAGGGCTGCTCTCAATCCATTCTCTGCCCAGCCTGTATTTGTGCCTGGGATTGCCGTGACCCAGGTGCAGGACCTTGCACTTGGCCTGGTTGAACTTCATGAGGTTGGCATGGGCCCACTTCTCTAGCCTGTCAAGGTCCCTCTGGATGGCATCCCTCCCTTCCAGCGTGTCGATGGCACCACACAACCTGGTGTCATCGACGAACTTGTTGAGGGTGCACTCTATCCCACTGTCTATGTCGCCAACAAAGATGTTGAATAGGGCCAGGCCCAACATGGACCCCTGTGGGTCACCACTCGTGACCGGTCTCCACATGGACATTGAGCTGTTGACCACCACTCTCTGAGTGCAGTCATCCAGCCAACTCCTTATCCACCGAGTGGTCCGTCCATCAAACCCATGCTTCTCTAGTTTAGAGAGAAGGATGTCGTGCGGGATAGTGTCAAAAGCTTTGCACAAGTCCAGGTAGATGATATCCGTTGCTCGTCCCTTGTCTACTGATGCTGTCACCCCATCGTAAAAGGCCACCAAATTGGTCAGGCACAATCTGCCCTTGGTGAAGTCATGTTGGCTCTCACCAACCACCTCCTGCTCTCCATGTGCCTTAGCATGGTTTCCAGGAGAATCTGCTCCATGACCTTGCCAGGCACAGAGGTGAGGCTGACCGGCCTGTAGTTGCCCGGGTCCTCCTTGTTCCCCTTTTTAAAAATTGGGGTTATGTTCCCTCTCTTTCAGTCATCGGGGACCTCACCAGACCGCCACGATTTCTCAAATATGATGGCCAGTGACTTGGCAACTTCATCCACCAGTTCCCTCAAGACCCATGAATGGATGTCATCAGGTCCCATGGACTTGTGGACCTTCAAGTTCCTCAGATGTTCCTGAACCTGCTCTTCAAGTACCATGGGCGTTTCTTCATCCTCGTAGTCCCTGCTTGTGCCTTCCACAGCTTGGGGGATGAGACAAGAGCCTTTATCGGTGAAGACTGAGGCAAAAAAGTCATTGAGTACCTCAGCCTTCTCCATGTCCCGGGTAACCAGGACACCGGTTTCCTTCTGGAGGGGGCCTACATTTTCCTTGGACTTTCTTTTGTCCCCTACATACTTGTAGAAGCTTTTCTTGTTGCTTTTTATATCCCTGGCCAGATCCCTCACACAGCCTCTTTGTAGTCCTCCCAGGCTACCTGTCTCCGCTTCCAGCCTCTAGGCTTTCCTCTTCACTTTCAGTTGGTCCAGGAGCTCCTTGCTCATCCAGACAGGCCTCCTGGCCTTTTTGCCCACCTTGTTCTTCATCAGGATGCACCTCAAAACAATATATCAACTTTTTCTATTTGAAAATAAAGCAGTTAATTCTTTGCTGAAAAGAGTGTATTTTTCCCTACATCTAGTAGAAAGACAAAAAAGTTTGTGATCATTGTTCTGTGTTGCACATCTGAAAGGAGAATAATCCACCATTGATCTGATTATCTTCAGGACATCAATGAAACTGAATTAGGAATATTTGAAGAAAGAAAAATTATACTACAATGAAATGGTTTGAACTTTGACAACATATCATCATTTGCAACAGGTACCGCTAAGATTAATTTTGGAGGACATCCCACTGACTACAGAATTAATGGGAAATTAAAATGAATATTTTCTTGAAGTTAATTGTTTGCCTCATATATTGCATAATGCAGTAAAGTACACTACAGGCCAGTTCTCATTTGGCTTTAAAAGCTGTGTAACAAAAGTTTTTAATTATTTTGTCCTCATCCACCAAAGTAATTTCAGAACTATGAGAAATATTTCACTTTATCAGTATTCAATATGCTGAAATGTTGAGGCACGTCTACAAAGTGATAATCATCCCACAGATTAAAAGTATTTATGCTTCCTAGCAATATGAAGTTGGTTTTATACACTTGGTAATTGTCATTTTGAACATCTTTAAGTATAGTGAAAATCTCTCCACTGTCAAGTTCACCAAATTTAAAAAAAAACAAAGCCTTTGAATAATCAAATGTTGACATAGTATAGATGTCTTCATAGGAAGTTATCTTATATCTTATATCTTCCAATGAAGATTAAGCTTCAAATTAATTTCATATATACATAAACTGATTTTTAAAAAATATTGGAATAGAGGAAAGCTGAAAAATATATTTTAAAACAATAAATGGAAGTATATTATAATAATGATGCATTTAAGGACAATAATGTGTAGGTGAGTAAAAGATATGTACTATACTAATACATGTTTTTTTCTCAACCCTGAAAAAAAATTTTCCCTGTGGTTTCTATGCCAGGCAATGAAAGATGGTGAAGCCTAGGCTTATTTATTTCAGAAAGGTTATGCCATTTTCTAAGCTTTCAGTTTCACATGTGTAATACTTCCTAAATACTTTTTTTTTGTTGCAGTTCAACTATTTTTAAATGTTTTTTTTTAATTAAACTTAATGGACAATATTAAAGGAGTCAATGTTAGCAAGGAAAATTTGTAATTTAGCTTAAATTAAAATATATGTGAATCAAAATAAGTTTTTCTTCATCATAAACCAAGGACAAAAACGGATCAAGGAATAAAAGCCATAATAGAAAAAAAAAAAGCCTTATGTCATTGTAAAGTACAAAGATATGAAATGAGCTTCAGTAGGCAGAATAAGAGTATTGTATCAGGTATCAAAAATAAACACAGAGACTCCTCTTATAGTTTCAATGTAGTTCAGTACAATAGCTCAATAAGTACCATCAGAACCTTATACTTTAATTTCATAGTGAACTTTCATGCGAAAGTACCAATTTTTAATCATTCCAGTCATTAGAGACAGATACTGCTGGCTCTGAAGAAAATATTTATACATATATATGTTTCATTTTTCAGGAGTTCACTTGATTCTTGAATCTTCTTCTAAATACAAGTTCATTTTGAGCTTTAGACAACCCCAAGTAAAATGTTAAAAGGAGTGACAACCACAACAACTGTGATGAATTGCAGATTTACTAGGGAGATTAAAAGGCTTTTTACCATCCCATTAACAATATCCAACTCAGCAGGCACTCCCAAAGCAGGTAACATAGCCAGGATCATATAATTCCCCTCCATCTCTCAATTTATTTTAGGCTTAATTCTGTATTGAGTATGGTCCTATACTAATATAAACATTCTCTAGCATTAAATATTAGATCAAAAATACATTTAATATTAGCATGTGTGTTACTAATAAAGTATTTGTTGAGGCTCAGAAACCATTACAATGGTTCTACATGGGACAAGTATAAGGAATGCTTCAGGACAGTAGATATTTCATTAGTTTCAACTGAGGTCCATATTAGGCAAAGATCAACTATTGTGTTTTCAGGGATGTTTAAAGAGAAATATCTCCACTGTGTAAGAAATCTCACACAGTGGTGAGGAGAAGGGAATTTGATTAAAAATACAAAAAATTAGATAGTTCAATACAAAAACTGACCAGCACTATGCATATGCCATGCTGAGAGCAGAAACTGGGAAAAGATGAACTGCTTGCCATACATTAAATGGTACTTACTATGGGCAAGGTCTCCATTGAAAGCTTTGTGCTGTCACTGAGCTCAGGAGCAAAATTTTTTTCCAATGAGGCTTTTAATCATGGCAGTAAATTATTTTATGTTCTGGTGTAAATTTGATGACTCAAAGGTAATGAATAAGCCCCACACTGTATCTATAAGACAGTTGAAACTTCAAACCCTTGGACATCTTCTGAACATGCAAGAAAGATGCACAAAACTATGAGCTATGAGAGGATAAAATAAGAAACCACATATTTTTTTCATACATGTGTAATGTATCTATATGTATAAATACATAATTTGATGTGTGTATATATAGATGTTCTGTCTCACATGCATATACAAATCCATCGATACTCTTACTCACCTTCCCTTTTTCTTTGCTTAGATGGTTTAGCTTTTTTATTGCATAGTAAATTACTATATGTTTTCAATTTGCTTTTTCTCCTTATATTTCCATCCTGTCATTTTCAAATGTAAATTCTGTGATTTTTTTTTTTAAGTGCACTGTGCCTTGTAATTGCCTGTGAATGATAAACTGCTTGTTTAACTGACATCCATCTTTCCTTTACTATTATCATAACGGCTTCTGAATTTTTATCAGACCTTTAAGAACTTGTGTTGTTTATTTTCCATATTATTGAAGTTTAAATGTTACTGGGGTTTTTTTTGAGAAAGCAACACAATGAGAAAGTGACACTGAGATTCTCTGATCAAACCCCACTGGATGTATGAGATACCCTGTGTGTATGTTGTGTATCAGGGATACCAGGAGGTAAATCTTCTCAGACTGTCTACAAGTGTAATTGGATTGTTAAAAAAAAATTGGAACTAAGCTCTATTTAAAAAAAAAACAGTGTGTGAAACTTCTCTTTCATAATGTATTTTTAACTTTAATGTCATCTACAGGTTTAATATGTTTTTTAACATATTCAGAAACTAGGCTTAATCTTATAATCCATTTATTTTTCAGGTGGTACAAGTGGTATTAACCAGAATAGAGGATGACCTCTGACAGGTTAATCCTAATTAAAGCTGAGCAAGAGATTACTTTGCAAAGTTTTCTTATTAATTCGGTACTAGGCTGAAGTATAACTCTTCTGAGGTGTATTGTTCCCACCACAGTAACAAAGATGAGTATAGTTTCAGCCAGGTTTTGGATTAATTTGAAGAGTTTCAATGGTACCTGGGGAACACCATGGTTGGAGATAGTAATTTTTCCAGAGGTACACAGTTAGCGGAAGATGATATCATTAACATCTACTTGACAGATTATTAAAATTTCTGTCCTACCCTCTGCCTTCCACTACTCATAACGGTATGTTAAACCAACGCCTCACATGTTTTAATGTCCTACATGACAGGGATAATTCAAAAAGACCTCAGATGTAGAAAAAGGTAAGGCTGAATTTGCAATTCTGGCTTGTATTTCTCCTGAGATAGAAGTCCACAGGACGATTTAAAGGTAAAGTGTGGTTTATAGCTTATTTACTGATTTAGAGCAAGATAGAGCAGCTGAAAGGAATAATATAACCCATCCTAAAGACAGTGACATACCTACTCCATTTATCTTCATCCTGTACATGGGAGAGGATAGGCAGTCATTGGTGGAGCCACTTAATGGTAGATTTATCTGCCATGTCACTGCTTCCTGCTAACTATTCTCTAGATGTCATCAACCTACCGTGATAAATTCCCGCCTCATTGTGTTATTCAGGTGAGGCTCACAGACCACCACTGAAATATTAGAGGAAATCATTGCTGAAAATACTCTCAACCAAACCTCACTAATCCACCAAGACTACTCTGTAATCCACCAGAAAAACAAACAAACAAAAAAATCAAAGAATAGGACTCTGAACTTACTTTAGTTTTCTTCAAAAAAATAAGTTTCTGTGGGGTTTTAAACTATCAACTATAGGTTATCCTTTAGATTCATGTTCACAATCCAGTAAAATGTGATGTTTCCTTTACCGGTCAATTAATGTCATAGTTAGAAGTATGTGGATTCTGTTCAGCACTAGTTATTTTTTTTTCTGAGAAATCCTCATTAGGAATCTTGTGCAATTATCCAAATATCATAATAATTTAATCTGATATTCATAAATGTCTTCCTCTGCTCAAAAGAAAAAAAAAAGACTAATCTGAAAAATAATACTCCTTTTTCATTGGCAAAAATTAGGTATTTTCAATTTGAGACAATAGAGTTGTGTCTCAAAATAGGTTTTTAAAGTATTCTTTGTGGAGGAAAAAAAAGTTTTCAGTAATATTTGTATGTTTCTATTGAAAACTCAAAATGCTGAAAGCTACTTCTCTTTTCAAGTAATATCTAAATCAAATAAATAAATAGTTCTCCAAATCAAAATAGAATTGCTGTTTCTCTAATGTAACTTTGCTGTGCTCATGTTTCCAAAAGAAACTCTCCACTTGGTGAGGTTCCTAACTATGCTTTTATAAGACAATCTTTTTCTTTTAGGTAGGTGGCAAAGGCTGCAGAAAATCTAGCTTCTTACTGAATTTAGTTCCTCACTGGACACAAATGAACTTAGTTATACACTTTAATTTGACAATAAAGGTAACGTACACTTGCAAATTTGGAAAATATACCTAAACATTTAATTCTGGCTGAAATGGATAGGAATTATCTGAGTACGTATCCTTTGGCACTTGCCATTTCAGTCAATAAGGCAGAGCATGCTGTGGTATTTACAGTGATCTGGTCAACATCTTAAATTTTCATATTGTAGGGCTGCAGGAAGCCATGGAGTGAGAAGCTGCTATTTCCCACTACTTTACCACAATTTTCATGCAGTCTCTTTTCCCCATTTCAGTTTAATCTGTAACAGCTACAGCAATAATTACTCATACAGAGCTTTACCAGAGGAGTGAGAGAAAGAGCACTGAGTCCTTTGAAGTGGATTGAAGAGCATTAAGAAGTCCCTTCTCCATAGGCATAGTAACTAGTTAGAGTCTTTTGACCCTTTGAGCTGAACTGAAATCAGTTATTTATATGCTTTGTCCCAGTTTCTTTAGCCTTCTAACTTTAAAGAAAAAGATTAATACATTTATTTAATGGCAGAGATTAGGTCCAAACCTTTTGTAACATGTACTTGTGCTGAACTTCAAGAGATATTTTTAATTCGGCTTTGTGAGCATTAAAAGAAAACAACAATGACAGCAGCTACCAGTTAAGAAGTAGAGTCTGAGCCAAATAAAAATCAATTATTTAAAAATCCTGATACATTCCTTCATCCAGTAAATATAAACCCAAACAAATTATATGGGTATCTCAATCAGAAATACATGGGGGTGGGGAGAGGAGAGAGGGGAAGAGGAGAGGAGAGGAGAGAGAGAGTTGTGCTATATCTGTTTTCTTTTGCAAATGTTTAACTTGTAATGAAGAGGAGGTAAATCCCCTAATTCGCAGTTTCCGGTAAATATCTTCTATTTACGATTCTGTTAATTCTCTTTTTCATTCAACCAGAAATAAAAACCATAATCCCTTGCTAAGTTTACTATGGAAAATGATAAAGGATTAAAAACCAGTAATAATTTAAGTAAAAGATAAAGTTTTTAAAGGTGGGATTGAACTCCTTTGTTTCCCTTAACTAGACATCTGAGAACAAAAAGCATAACTGTCAAGATGTCTCCTGGCTTGCATTACAAGAAACTTAATCCATTTACTCACTAGTGTGATGTCCTGCTAGCAGGAAGCAAGCACGTACTAATGAAATGCTTCAGTTCTTTATTTAAATGCTTACATTGTGTCCCCAAAGGGAAGGGTGTCCGATGCAAATTGTTCTTGAGGAAATTACTTGGATTTTTAAGCTTTGGTTGTAACAGAAGTGTAGTGATTGTTAGCAAATTAGTGGTTATGGTTACAGTAAATGGAAAACAGAGAAGCAATTGCTACTACAAATTATTTCAAAAGTATTAGAAAAACAAAATGAGCTACTATGTTACTAATGGCAACTGAATGAAACTAGAGCTGTAAATCTATAAAACAAGACTAAAAAGCATTAAAAAAATTAGCATCAAAGCAGGAAATTTTATAGGAAGACGTAATGTTTCCAGGTGCCAGCTGAATCCCATACTCTGTAAACACCAGTTGGGTTTATACTCCATTAAAATTGCTTGTCATGATTTGTGTTTTACATACTTATAATCCTTAAGTTTTAATTCCATTACATAATTGTGACATGGAAGATTAATTTTGTTTCATACCAGCATGCCGAAGTGAATCTGTAAGCTCCAAGAAGAGTGCAAATAAAGAAAGAATGTGGCTTTTTTTTTTCAGGAAACAACTTCCCCGCTCCCCCCGCCACCTTCCCCACCTCCCCCAACCCCAAACTTAGTGATTTTTAAAAATTATTTATTTGCAGAATTTACTTTGATCACATGTTAGTTTGTTATACTTACATTTTCCAAATAGCTATTTATTTTGCTTTACCTTTTTGTCTTGTACCAATAGATTAATAAAGCTTGGAACAAGTTCCTTCAGTCAGAGAAAATGACAGACTCCTCTAATGAGGGATATCTGACACTGGAGATAAAGAAGAGAAGAATGTCCCAGTCTTACAGCAGAAAGTGCATCAACTGAAAATATTTACCGTTCCTATTAAAAATAAATTAACAAAAACAGGTGGCCTTTTAATTGAAGCCTTTATCACACTTTGCTCAATTTCATTTAAATGCAAATTTGAAATCCTTTCTGTAAGCCAATAGAAAGTTAAAACTGAACATCAACACTGGATTACTAATGGTGCAATTATGCAGTAAACCATTAGGCTTGATATGAGATACCACATATACTGGAAATGTTAAGGCAGCCAGTGAGAGTCGTCTTCCTTGAGTATATATTTGTTAGCTGTTAAACTCATCATCAATACAACATACTTTTTTGGTAAGATACGTATTTCAATTTAGCCTTAAATATAGTGCTCTGAATTTCTTTTGGGCTGTATATCTCCCTTGCCCCACAGTGGGGGAACTTTATACCCAGAAGAGGTAAAGCTTGTCACAGCTGTAAAAAAGAGGCTCATTGATACTCAGGTCTGACATTCCAGACTCCTGAATTTCTAGACAGGTGATAGTAAATCAAGGGCCTAGACTGAAAACTGAAGTTTTCAGCTGCTTGCTAAGTGAGGAAGATTTCTATGCGGAGTGCCTCTTCTCCTCTTTTCCTCTTCTCCTCTTCTCCTCTTCTCTCTTCTCTTCTCTGCTCTTTTCTCTCCTCTTCTCTTCTCTCCTCTTCTCTTCTCTCTTCTTTTTTTTTCTCACCTCACCTGGCCTCTGTTTCTTTCATAGAAGACTTTACTAGTGGGTCTTTTTTAGCTGCTTGTCAAAAAGATTTTGTTGCCACATCATAGCATGTTTACTTTAAGCTGTCTTGATCTGTGGAATGGATTTCATAACTGTTTTGGATTTTTCTTTAAAATGTTTGCAGTCTATACTAGGGTGAGATATGTTTTATTAAAAAGGTCATCACAAAGCAGCTGAGAGGAAGGTAGACTTCTGGCTGCTCCACCTGAGTCAGGTGAAATATCTGGGATAATGAGTGAAACTGCTCTTCCACTTAATATAATCTCACTAGTTTATTCAGAATGTAAATAATAAAAAACAAATAAACAAACCAAATCAAAACCAAGACCCCCAAACCACAACAAAAAACGCCAAAGCCCACTCTGATGTTATGAAAATCTCTAATAACACTAATTGGCTTCTAAGGAAGAAGAATTAGGCCCCTGGAGTGGGTAGCACTACCCAGAGTCTGCATGAGGTGCTCAGTGCGTAATTGATCCCCTCTGGGTTTTTTTACTCTTGGTTATATTAAATATATATAAATTAAAAAACAATTAAACAAACAAACAAACAAACAAAAAACACAATGAAACTGAGATAGCAATACAAAAGAGACAAAACAGAAGTGAAAGCCAGAAAAAAAAATAAAAGTATTTATACCTTAGAGAGAGTCAGAGAGAAAAACAGAGTAAGAGAGAGATAAACCTTTTCTCCCAGAAAGATTTATTCCACCATGGATATTAAAAAATATTTCTTTGGAGTTTACCACTTCTGTACTGCACCCTCATACTGAAAGAAATAAGAACAAACACTTCAGGAAGGGGATGTATATACCTTCAGTGATTCAGTTGTCACAGTTTTAGTGCAGCTGTTTCAGACTATGCAAGGGATATTTTTCACTTGTCAGGAAAAAAACAGTAACAGAGCCTATCAAAACTCTCAGCACCATATAAAAAGCAAATTTTACAGCTTCCAGGTTTAAAAGTTCAGATCAGAGGTGTGGTTGCATGCAATTTATTTTGCATATGAAAGCAATAGTCTCGTGACTTTCCATATTAATGATCCTCTTTCATTATAGTATTAAGTACACTGGGAAAGATGATACATCACACAGGATAATATAAGTTGACATATACAAAGGGAGCATAAGAAAGCTTAGCTCCTGATACTGTTATTTTGCTTCTGGGTATCTCTGAAATGCTGAATACATTTTTCATTTGATCTTAGCTTAATGCAGGCATCAGCTGTTTGCAGAGCGGAAAGCAGGCTTAAAAAACATCCAGTTGTCATTCAGCCAAACACTTGACTTCAAGAGTTTTCCAGTAATTGGTGAACTATTGAGATTCCTCTGACACCTACACAAACTACTGTGTAGAAAATGGGTAACCTGATGCATACAGCTAATGGCTGTCTCCATAGAGGCCTCTTTAATTTATCACTAACCTGTTTTTTTTACCATAACCAAGTCAAGGACATGGTATTTGCATTTTCACTCCCTGCTTTCCTTCGTAGCAGGAGGGGTCCTTTCCAGGCTACAGAGGCAGATCAGGCAGCAGGGAATCCACAAAGGCTGATTCAGCTTCTTCTCCCTGAATAAGGAACTAATCCAATTGACACACAGTGAAGTAAACAGATAGTGACATATTTGTAGACAAACTGTCATACTCTCAATTACTCCCAAAAAACCAAATTATTTCTGAGTTGCAAGCATGGAATTAAAAAAGTCTGCCAGGCTCAGCAGCTGGTACATTTCTATGAGATCCAAGCATTAGGGGGAAAAGTTAATTTCAATATCATGTAGTACATTTTCTTATATCTCCTAGTAAATCTCTCTTGCACACTGCACTGAAGAAATATGCAAATATTCTTTTTACACTACATATATTGTAGTATGTCTTGTGTTTTATGAATTATAAATTTCTGTTTTCTTTTTGTTTTATGTTGCATATTTTAATAACTCTTTGGAAAGGAAGTCAATTTGCCCTGTCTTAAAATGTCTTTTCTTAATGCAAATAAAGTGTTTTTGAAAATATTTCTCTTGGTTTGGCATGTACTAAATAGTTTGGATTTTCAAAAGCAGAATTTGTTTAATATTGTTCCCAATGAACACTGAGCTCATGTAAAGCAATGAAATCAGGACTCCACTTGCCCTGCAAGAATCCTCACAACTACAGTGTTATTACTGTAGGAGCTGGGAATCCACTCCTTTCAGCCTTTTACAGCAAAGAAAAAATAGACTATTTAAACAGATTGATGCATTTATCTGTCAAACTATATCACATATCCTTCTAGTGTGAACTCTTCCTTTCTGAACAGAAGTAAAGAAGTGTGTTATCCTGCCTGCCATTACATATTTGTAAGGGATAGAGAATGAGGTCTTCTTCCAGTGCATTTTCTGAAGATTCCCCTAGACTGAAAATACTTTTAGCTACAACGCTGTTAAAAACAGGGCAAAGCAAACAGTTGATGACTCCATTAGCCCAGCTGCAGGGTTTGGAGTGAGGACGTATCTCCCTCAGTTCTGCACAAATAAAACATCACATTGAATGATGAATTGTCGTAGGCAAGTTCCTAGGGTGTCCTTCTTCGCTGTTTTCTTCCATTTAGGTGAGAGTCCCTGTGTAAAGTTTTGGGGTTTTTGAGCTCGTGATTTAAGACTGAGATCATCAAACATTTAGTGACTGCAATAATTCATGCCTAATCTTCAGTTAACTCTAGATTAGTTGATCAGATTTAGATGTCTATGGAAGGAAATTTTAGAAGCTAACTAAGCAAGGCACTATTTGCACTAATTATGATTGATATGGAGAGGAAAGGCTAGGAGTTACCTGATAAAAGTAGCCATATTTGAGTAAGCGTCTCTGAAACAATACATAATTTCCTTCTCTTGAGTTGTTGAACTATAAGCATTAAATCTTGTTTAAAGTTCCATGTTAAGGCAAAGCATGCCTTTTACTCCAGTTCCTTTGAGAAAAGTTAAAGCACAAAATAAACAAAAAGCTGGAGAGGGAATAATTAGTAGCATGGTGTTGAATGCAGAGAAGATATATATATTAATTTTCTACATCCTTCAGTAACATCCCTATTTTCCATCCCGAAAGGCGGAAATTTTTGATCCTGAGTATTTAATATTTGACTATCCTCACCATGGCCTGTTGGCTGGTATAAATCTGCCTCTCTAAATCTTCTTTTGGAGCTACTCTAACATATATAAATAAGTTTTACTTATTGGAGGAGAGAGGGAAACATGCTGCATTGTCTGGTACCTACTCACACAATGTATATGTCCAGGTCTGTCCTGCTATGTAATTTGTCAAGGGTTCTTTTTCAGGGCATGCTCTGAGGCTAAAGGATCATGATCTTGTAATAAGAAAGCTTTTCTCCTGGTAGAGTTTGAAACTCAGGAATTTTACCTTGAACAAGAGCTTCAAGTAACTATTTAAATCCTGGTAGGATCCAGCTTCAGCATCTTTGTCTGTGCAGGGACTTATGGAGTTAGGCAGCAGAGATGGATTTTAAGGATGTAACTGCCAGCTAAATGGAAACAGAAGAGAAGGATAAAGATGGAGGCTTTTCCAGAATAATTTTTAAGATGCAGAATGAAAGGGTTGAAGAAGTACTTTTGGTAAAAAAAAAAAAAAAAAAAAAAAGCATAGAATTTAAATTAAATATTTATATATTTAATTTTGAGCTCATAAGTGTTCTCTACTAGAAGTTTCTAGTCAGTTCTGTGAAGACATTGTACAGCAGCAGTGCAACTTGTGTAGCAACTTAGTGTAACAGAACAGCTATTTAATTATTTATTTATTTTTCTTACTAATTATAGTATAATAGAATCATAGAATAGTTTGGGTTGGAAGCGACCTTCAAACACCATCTAGTCCAACCCCTCTGTAAGGTGCAGCTACATCTCCAACCAGATCAGGTTGCTCAGAGCTTATCCAACCTGGTCTTGAATGTTTCCAGGGATGGGGCTTCCACCACCTTTCTGGGAAACCTTTTACAGTGTTCCACCAATCTCATTGTAAAAAAAAAATTGTTTCTGATATCCAGTCTGAATCTGCCTCCCTCCATTTTAAAATCATTGTCGCTTGTTCTATCACAACTGGCCGTGCTAAAAAGGTTTTCCTTGTCTTTCTTGTACGCTTTAGGTACTGGAAGACCGCTATAAGGTCTCCCACAGCCTTCTCTTCTCCAGGCTCAAGAGCCCCAACTCTCTCAGCCTGTCCTCATACGAGAGGTGCTCCAGCCCTCTGATCATCTTTGTGGCCCTCCTCAGGACTCCTTCCAACAGGTACACATCCTTCTTACGCTGGGGGCTCCAGAGCTGGATGCAGTACTCCAGATGGGGTCTCATGACAGTGGAGTAAGGTTCAGAATCACCTCACTAGACTTGCTGGCCACGCTTCCTTTGATATAGCCCAGGATGCAGTTAGATTTTTGTGCTGCAAGTGCACATTACTGACTTATGTTGAGCTTCTTGTTCACCAGTACCCCCAAGTCCTTCTCCTCAGGGCTGTTCTCAATCCATTCTCTACCCAGCCTGTATTTGTGCCTGGAATTGCACTGACTCATGTGCAGGATCTTGTACTTCGCCTGGTTGAACTTCATGAGGTTGGCATGGGCCCACCTCTCCAGCCTGTCAAGGTCCCTCTGGATGGCATCCCTTCCCTTCCCAGCATATTGACTACAGCACACAACTTGGTGTCATGGCAAACTTGCTGAGGGTGCACTCTATCCCACTGTCCGTGTCTCTAACAGAGATGTTTAACAGGGCCAGTCCAAATATCAGCCCCTGAGGAATGCCACTCATCATCAGTTTCCACTTAGACATTGAGCCATTGACCACAACTGTTTGAGTGCAGTCACCTAGCCAATATCTTACCCATCGAGTGGTCCGACCGCCAAATTCATGTCTTTCCAGTTTAGAGAAAACAATGTCATGCGGGACAGTGTCAAATGCTCTGCACAAGTCCAGGTAGATGACATCAGTTGTCCACCAATGCTGTAATCTCATCATAGAAGGTCACCAAACTGGTCAGGCACAATTTACCCTCAGTGAAGCCATGTTGGCTGTCACCAGTCACCTCCTTCTTTTACATGTGCCTTAGCATGGTTTCCAGGACAATCTGCTCCATGACCTTGCCATGCACAGAGGCGAGACTGACTGGCATTTAGTTGCCTGGGTTTTCTTTGTTTCCCTTTTTAAAAATGGGTTTTCCTTTTCCTGTTGGCGGGAACATCACCAAACTGCCACGACTTCTCAAATATAATGGACAGAGGCTTGGCAACTTCATCTGCCAGTTCCCTCGGGACCCACGGATGCATCACATCAGGTCTCACAGACTTGTGCACCTTCAGGTTCCTTAGATGGTCTCAAATCTGCTCTTGTCCTTCAGAGGGCAGTTCCTCATTCTCCTAGTCTCTGAATTTGCCTTCTGTGACTTGGGTGATGTGGCTAGAGTGCTTATTGGTGAAGACTGAGGCAATAAAGTCATTGCATACCTCAGCCTTCTCAATATCCTGGATCACCAGGTCTCCCAGGGAGAGGGTCCACATTCTCCCTGGACTTCCTTTTATCCCCAACATACCTAAAATTTTCTTGTTCCCCTTGAAGTTCTTGTCCAAATTTAATCCAGTCAGGGTTTTAGCCTTCCTTACGTGATCCCTGGCCTCTCGGAGGACAATCTCTCTGTATTCCTCCCAGGCTACCTGTCCTTGTTTCCATGCTTTGTAAGCTTCCTTTTTATTTTTAGTTGGTCCAGGAGCTCCTTGTTCATCCATGCAGGCCTCCAGATGTTTTTGCTTGACTTCCTCTTTGTTGGGACTCATTGCTCCTGAGCTTGGAGGAGGTGCTCCTTGAATATCAATCAACTTTCTTGGGCTCCTCTTACCTCCAGGGTTTTATCCCATGGTACTTTCCCCAGCAAATCCCTGAAGAGGCCAAAATCTGCTCTCCTGAAGTCCAAGGTGGAGAGCTTATTGCACACCTTCCTCACTGCCTTCAGGACCTTGAACTTCACTATCTCATGGTCATTGCAGCCAAGGCTGCCCTTGAGCTCCACATACCCCACCAGTCCCTCCTTGTTGGTGAGACCAAGGTCCAGTATAGCATTTCTTCTCATTGGCTTTTCTATCACTTGCAAGAGGAAGTTATCAAGGGATTCCAGAAACCTACTGGACTGCTTGTGCCCTGCTGCATTGTCCGTCCAATAGATATTGAGGTGATTGAAGTCTCCCATGAGGACCAGGGCTTGTGACCATGAGGCTGCTTCTATCTGTCCATATAGGGCCTCATGCTCTCAGTTCTCCTGGTCAGTGGGAGGCAGACAGTGGCCTGTAGCAGACCCCCACTGTAATGTGTCCTGTCCCTGGCCTCCCTTTAATACTGACCCATAGTATGCTAGTATCCTAGGGTGCTAAGGGAGTTGGTGGGAGTGATTGCCGAGCCACTCTCGGCCATCTACCAGCACTCCTGGTTATCTGGGGAGGTCCCGGAGGATTGGAGGCTTGCCGATGTGACTCCCATCTACAAGAAGGGCCGTAAGGAGGATCCGGGGAACTACAGGCCTGTCAGCCTGACCTCAGTACCTGGGAAAGTTATGGAGCAAATCATCTTGGGTGAGATCACTCGGCATATGAGTGGCATCCAGGGGATCAGGCCCAGCCAGCATGGGTTCACGAAAGGCAGGTCGTGCTTGACCAACCTCATTTCCTTTTACGACTGGGTGACCAGACTGGTGGATGAGGGAAAGGCTGTTGATGTGGTTTACCTGGACTTCGGCAAAGCCTTTGACATGGTCTCTCACAGTATTCTCCTAGGGAAACTGGCTGCCCGTGGACTGGGTAGGTATACCCTTCTTTGGATAAAGAACTGGCTAGGGAGCCGTGCCCAGCGGGTAGTAGTTAATGGAGTCCAGCTGGCAGCCTGTTACAAGTGGTGTCCCCCAGGGGTCGGTACTTGGGCCCATCTTGTTCAATATCTTTATTGATGACCTAGAGGAGGGGATTGAGTGTACCCTCAGTAAGTTTGCAGATGACACCAAGTTGGGTGGTGGTGTTGATCTGCCTGAGGGTAGGGAGGCCCTTCAGAGGGATCTGGATAGGCTGGATCGCTGGGCTGAGCCGAATGGGATGAGGTTCAACAAGGCCAAGTGTCGGGTCCTGCACTTTGGCCACAATAACCCCATGCAGCGTTATAGGCTCGGAGCTGAGTGGCTGGAGGACTGTGAAGAGGAAAGGGACCTGGGGGTGTTGGTTGATGCTCAGCTGAACATGAGCCCAGTGTGCCCAGGTGGCCAAGACGGCCAATGGCATCCTGGCCTGCATTAGAAATAGTGTGGCCAGCAGGAGCAGGGAGGTAATCATCCCCCTGTATTCGGCGCTGGTGAGGCCGCACCTCGAGTATTGTGTTCAGTTTTGGGCCCCTCACTACAAGAAAGACATTGAAGCCCTGGAATGTGTCCAGAGAAGGGCAACAAAGCTGGTGAGGGGTCTGGAGCACAAGTCTTATGAGGAGCGGCTGAGAGAGTTGGGATTGTTTCGTCTGGAGAAGAGGAGGCTCAGGGGAGATCTCATTGCACTCTATAGCTTCCTGAAGGCAGGTTGTGATGAGCAGGGGTTTGGCCTCTTCTCCCAGGCAACAAGCAGGACCCGAGGAAATGGCCACAAGTTGTATCAGAGGAGATTTAGATTGGACGTGAGGAAAAACTTTTTCTCCCAAAGAGTGGTCAGGCACTGGAATGGCCTGCCCAGGGAGGTGGTGGAGTCGCTGTCCCTGGCAGTGTTCAAGAGGCAGCTTGATGAGAAGCTACAAGATATGGTTTAGTAGCTGTGGCAGCAATGGTAGGGGAAAACGGTTGGGCTAGATGATCTTATAGGTCCCATCCAACCATGGGATTCTATGATTCTATGATAAGCTCTCTGTGAGCTTCTCATCCATCCTCAGGTGGAGCTCCATGCACTCTAGCTGGTTGTTGACAGAGAGGGTGACATCCCTTCCTCGTCTCCCCTGCCTGTCCTTCCTAAAGAGCCTGTATCCCTCCATTCCAACTCCACCAAGTCTCTGTGATGCCAGTAAGATCATAGCCCTGCAGGCGTGCGCGTATCTCGAACTCTTCCTGTTTGTTCCCCATGCTACATGTGTTACCATAGAGGCACTTAAGCTGGGCCCCAACAAAGCTGACTTGCTGGCTGCAGTGGCTGGAATTCCTTTGAGCTGCACTTTAGGAGCTGCACATTAGATTCATAGAACTTATCATGTTTTTGTGCTGTATTAGAGCACTTAAAACTTTCAGTTTCCTGAAAACCTTGCTTTTTAATAGGAGTATTTCAAGACTGAAACAAATAGCATCTATGATATTAGTTACTGTGCTTCAGAAATATTAAAACATAGAAGGCCTGCTAATGTTTACTATTCCATTGAAAAGGGGTTTTGCTTAGCTACACAACATATTGTGACACTACGTGTCTGATATAGCATTTTGCATCTTGTCATCTCATGTTTCATCCCCTGCTAGTTAGCTCAGTCATCAAGAATACTGGCATTTTCTTCATTATTATTTTTCAAAACTATATGTGTATCTCATTTCTTTTACTCTTTCCTTGATTCTTTGGAGCATTTGTAGGAGACAGTACTTCAAAGTGCAATCTAAAACATTTTGATGCAGCAGGTAGTAAATTAGACATTTAAAAGGCTACTATTTTTCACTGGTGTGCTTTATCAAGTTTTTAGTTTCTTTAGTACATCTTTATGTGGAAAAAATGAAGTAATAGAGATCATCCACAAGTAAATGGAGTAATAGAGATCATCTACATACACATATCACTTTATTTTTGCTTTAGATTAGCTTTAATAAAGCCTACAATGAAAAAGAATGGTGAAGTCTCTTGCAGGTAGTCTGGAGTAAGTCTGCTTTCTGGTACCAGACAGAATACAAAATGGCAGCAGCATTTCACAGTCAGCAAGGTTGTAGCAATACAAAGGCTTAAAAAAACTGTGTACTGAAAGCAAAACCGCAAGACTTACGTGAAGTATGCTATTCATATACCTACCTCAGACAGTGGCTGGCTCCGTGAAACACTTCCTAATATGTAGCCTGACTTTGCCTTTGCTTTGGCTCACATAGGGTCATTTCCACCTGCATAAAGAATACTGCCACAGCAATTTTTTCCCACTCTGCTTGAGCTTTACAGAAAAGGAAGTGACTGCATAAGCTGTAAAGGAGTGAGGAATCAAATTGCACATGTGCATGCACACTTGTGCACACATACACACACAAATACCCATCCCTCCCCAAGGGGAACTACCAAGACCCTATCCAGATGCCACACTCTCACAAAAGGAGTATGATGACAGCTCAGTATCACTCTCCACCCCCACTCATGGGTCTTAGATGGGAAATAAAATCTATATCCAGTTGCAAGTGGATTTTGGAGAGGAATAAACAGAGATATAACACAGCTAGGACTGCTGTTCACATCCCTTGTGAAAAGAGACATGCACAGGAACTTTAAGGACAGGAAATGAGCTTAATTTTTCACCACAGTGGTATCATTACCAGAAATATGTTCCCACTGTTATAATCACTACCAGCCTGGGAATGCTTCTTAGGGTGAGATCAGTAGCTGAAGTGCTGTAGCTGCAGATTCATTCTCTAAATATCATTGTCTCTCTTTTACTGGTAGGGAGCATGAAGGACTTGCTGAAGGTCATGGAGAGGACAGGGCAGAGGAGGACTAGCAAGAACTACTGAACCAGATACTTACACTTTTCAGATGTCTGTGCGTTATGAAGCATAGAATGCTAATATTCATAACTATAAAAAGGAACTTCCTATTTCATTCGACCTTATTTTATTTTTCTCTGGTGATATTTGAATGCCAATATTTCTGGTATTTCAGTTTTTCTTTACATCTTTAACACCAGTAGAAAATATTTTTCAAGGCTGTGTTGAGTTTTGTCACCTTTAGAATACCCTTCCATCCTATCAAAACAAGGAAATACTATTTTTGACCATATAAATTACCTACAAAACTGCCAAGTAAATATTTCTTTCAGGTTTTATTCTGTCTTTTCCCTTCCCTCCTTTCTTCCTTCCTTCCTTCCTTCCTTCCTTCCTTCCTTCCTTCCTTCCTTCCTTTTTTTCTTTCTTACTTTCTTTCTCTTTCTTTCTTTCTTTCTTTCTTTCTTTCTTTCTTTCTTTCTCTCTCTCTCTCTTTCTTTCTTTCTTTCTTTCTTTCTTTCTTTCTTTCTTTCTTTATTTCAGTTGTGGACAATGCATGAAACAGAGGCAATGTACAGGAGTGTCAGCTAGAATCACTTTAGTTTCTCCTGAAAACCAATGATAGCTTAAATTACTGAAATTCTGGGAAAAGCAAAAGGAAGTGCAAATATCAATTGTCTTCAGGATAAAATTAAACTGTTTTTTTTCCCCCAAACCTTGCTGTTGTTATTATTTTCTTTTTTTTTTTTAATTATGTTTTAAGAGTAACAATTAGCAGTTTTTTCTGGTTTGGTTTAATATTTCTGTAATACATTTACTCTTTGTGAAATTTATTGCCTTGAAAACCCTGGAGACAAACAAGAACACTTCCAAAAATACCAAAGGGACTTCAGAGCACAGTTGAAAGACAGTAAATCTTTTTTACTCCGGAAGCTTTGATAATTAGGAAAGAAAATAAACAAATAAACAAATAACCCCCTCACAGCCTTTTGAGAATGGTGACTTCAGGTATTGACTCACCAAGTACTTTGTTTCTATGAAGTTGTGGAGATAATTTATGAAAGATTGTATTAGTTTGCTGATAATACCTTAAAAGTAGTCCTTTATAGCTATGCCCAAGCCCGAAATCTACCTACAGACAAAATGTAAAACTAGAGTGTTGAATGTGAGAAAAAAGGTAAAACAAAAATAAAATCTGGTAGTAAAGATGGGAAGAAAAAGAATTTAAAAAGAGGGTGAGGACAAAAGACAGAGAAGGGAGGTGGGGGGAGAAGATTGTATAAGAAAATAGATGATCAAATTTCCAGAAGTTACCTTCTGAAAGTAAAGTAGAAAGGAAGACATTACTACACTGCGCAAAGGTTCCAGTGATTTAAAGTGTGAACTTCCTAAAAGTTTACTGAAACAGTCCTTTTGAGGCTTTCTCATTTATTACATCTTTTTGCAAAACATTTCTTGCTGACTACAAAATGAAAGACTGTGAAGGTCTGATATTTAACAGCCTGGAGCACCTATGATCCACAGAGCCACAAAGGTATGAGGCTGACACTGTACAGAAATATGTTTCTGATGAACATTCTTGATATGGTCCAGGAAAACAAGTGAATATCTATCCAATTCATCAGTTATTTTTATGTCAGGCAATGAGAACCTAATGCTATAGTCCTTGATCAAGAATGGAATCATATTGCTAAATTTCAAAGTAAAGATTATCTTTCATTATCCATCACACACTGTATGAGTAATGGACTTTTTCCTTGATATGAGCTTGTTTTCATTGCTCATGACAGGCAGGAAACTGAGTAGAACATACTTTAAGCTCTGTAGTGGCCTGGCCCATCCCCGAGAAGCCCTGTGTGAGAATATGACTGATACCTAAAAGAAACCTAAAAAATCTCTTTCAGCTTTGAGGAAGTTTACAATTGAAATCACTGGAACTTCTGGAACATTTTTTTTTTTGCAGTGTAATTATTTATTCCTTTCTGTTTAACTTTACCTGAAGCTTTATCTTCTAAGCAGGTTTTACATCTATTCTCTTCAGTATTTTTATTCTTTTCAGTGCTTTTTCCAAAGTTAGGAAATTATCCTAAGAAGACAAGATACCTAAATGATGTGAAGTCAGGCTAACAGAAGTGATTAATAACCAATTTTCACAAGTATCTGGAAAGTAAACTGTGTCAGTATATACCAGCACAAACATTTACACACATACACACACTCAAACATTGTTCGTATGTACTTAACGTATTAAATAAACATTAGTGGAAGACAGCAAAAAGGAAATAAATACTACAACAATACTATTAGTGTAGAGTCATTCCTGCTAACTAGCTATAGCTTTGTAAATTTTTGGAGTGCATTAAAAAAAAATTCAAATAGTCAAGATGTAGTTCTAGAAACTGCAAGTAATTTCCAAAACAAATATTATGTACAATAGCACTATACAGTAAATTAGGAGCAGCTGCTGATTCTGACATTACAGATGGTTACAAAGTATATAATTTATGTTTTCTGCAACAGTAAATTGAAAAGCCATTTAGACATAAATCCATAATTTCATTTTTTTTTTCAGATCTCATTATTGTGGACATACACACTCAAAGTCTGTATTTTGACATTAATACATCTTTATTATGATTATGTTTGCAGTGTCTGCCTCTTGGATTTTTTATGATTTCTCTAGGAAGGTAATTGTCTCAGTAGATTATGTACTTTTCAACTTTATAGAAATGTGGAAACAGTTAAGTACTCGGTAGTCTAGATGTAATGTCTCTGAAGCAGAGGAAATACACAGTGGAAGATGAGAAGTTTACCATATGTAATAATAGAATTGTAGAATTATAGAATCATAGAATGGTTTGGATTGGAAGGAACCGTAAGGTCATCTAGTTCCAACCCTCCTGCTCTGGGGAGTGATGTTTTCCACCAGACTAGGTCACTTAAAGCCTCATCGAACCTGGCCTTGAACACTTCCATGGATGGGACATCCACAGCTTCTCTGGGCAACCTATTCCAGTGCCTCATCATCCTCACAGTGAAGAAATTCTTCCTTATGTCTAATCCAATTGAGCATTTTTTCTACTGCAAATAAATCAAGGTTATTCTTGTGCATAAAGCATACTGAACGGAGGGAGAAATAGTTATAAAAATGGTTATTTACTTACATTTTATTGGAAAAAATCCTCCATGTAACTCCATTCCTCATCTTCTTCCCAACATTAAGAAAAACATCCTTCTAAACAACATCAAGAGAAAATGGAGTTGATGTGAGCACCTGTCTTTGCAGAGAGACTGCATGGATGCTGGACATGTGAAGTGGGTTTCATTTCATCTACCCTTGAGACACTGGAAGGCCTAGCCATGCAAGGTCAGCTCATCACCTAAGCTGTCTCTATGGTTTAGTGGGAAGAGATAAGCCTCTCCAGGAGGTGATTTATCCAACTCACTTAGACACTTATCTGGATATGAAGCAGTTTGCTAGCTAGATGGGTCACTCTGCAGGAACCTCTGTTTGTCCATTGACTACAGAGTATGTCTCTCTGAAAAACTTTGACCAGATCCTTGATGCTTGGCGACCACAGTTAGGCAACATGATCCTTAGACCTCACAACACTGACAGCAGTGTAAAAGCTGGAAAAGAACAAAATGTTCGCTTAGTGACTATTAAAAATCATTCTTTATGGTTGTTTTAAGAACTGACACAACATTTTCACTATTTGGAAGAGTTCTGCATGTCAAACATGAAAGACTAAAGGAAAAAAAATATATTCATGTCTTTCTCATTAAGCTGAACTATAGTTACAGTTCCTGTACAATAGAATCTTTTTCTGAAATGACACAATTCAAGGTCCTTGGAACTCTTGGTGTCCACCTGATTTATCACATACTCTGCTTTCATCGCTATATTTTCAAAAGCACAACATAATCTCTGTAGCTCCTACATCTCCTAGCAGCATAGATCACCAAAGGATAAACATTTTAATTTCTGCCCTGAACACTGGCAGAAGCTTTAACTTCTTGACAATGCAGTGGCAGCTGATGTCTAATTCAAATCTTAACATCAGTAGGACTGGAAAAAATAAAAGGTTTTGTTACCACTTGCATTTCTAGGGCCTAGTCTATCTATGCATAATAAGGAGAAAAAGTACCTCTTACTAATAAGTTTAGTGGCTAGAACATCATCCTTTCTTTACTGGATTTGATTTGCAGGCACCCGCAGCCTTAAGCATGCTGGGCTCTTAGATTTTGTGAAGTGAGCTTTTGTGACTCTCTCCTGCTTGTATTATTCTTCCTAATATACATATTCATTAGAACATCTACTGGGCTGACATGCTAGCTTTTTATGACTTAATCAGCTGGTAAGGAAATCTTTCCTTTGCCTTTTTTTTCCCCAAGAGAATATTGCCATTTTAGAATCATAGAATCATAGAATCATAGAATAGTTAGAGTTGGAAGGGACCTTCAACGGTCATCTAGTCCAACCCCCCTGCAAGAAGCTTTTTTATTCAAAGTGAAACAGCTTTAACCAAGACACATTCTGTTATGGTACTTTATCGTTAAGGTCTGTCCTAACTCACGCAAGTAAAAGCTTCCTTTATAAGACTGAAGTACTCACCCTAGGCTAAGTTTATAATGCATAGAGAAACAGACACATCCAATAATATCTTCTAGAATAGCTGTCTGGGATAATCAGCAGAAGCCCCCATCCTCTTACTATTAACTACAAAGGCAATCTAGATAGATTAGTTCGGATTTGAATATCTCACTTTCAAATATCTAATTAGGCAAGGTGAAACTCACACTGGAACTCAACCCTAGCCTGCTAGCAGAGGAATTCGGACTTCAGTCCTTTGCAGAATAGAAGAAAGACCTTCACCAAAAAGCTTTGAGAATAGTCCTTCCTTCTTCTCCAGTTTACACTGCCTGTGGAGCCTAACTCCAGGAGAGGATTTGGGCCTTTCTACTCCAGATGGAGAGAGGTGCCCCCATTACCTTGGAGCCAAACACTTCTTGTTGAACTCTACTTGCATCACACTTTTTAACGTATTTGACAGGTAAAATAAAGCAGTTCCTTATCAGTTGAATGGCCAATGTGAAGAACCCCTCCAGAAATTTCATGTGTGTCAGTGTCTAAGTAACAGGTGAAAAAACTTCTTGCTTCAGCGGTGGATAATCTTAAATTTCTATAATGGGGAAAAAAAAAACGGGATCTAATTCAGCTTATATTAAACCAGAGACCTAGCAGCCAAGCACAGTGTTAACTGTGACCTTTGAGATACAAGCTCATGCTTTACACTGAATCAGTGAACCTAAGATGTAGTTTGAAAGGAAACCTTTCATACGGAGTTCATTGCTAAGCATTAATCTTTTTCAAAACACACTAGGAATCTATCAACGCTGACTTTCACTGCTCTATATTACAATGGAGTAAGACTGCTGATGTCTGAAGGGAATATTACAATAGATTTGCTTTAAACTAAGAATAAACAATTAATGGAGGAATGTCTGGGTTGCATTCAATTTCAGCACTGCTGGTTGGTACTGCTGCCTGGTATGTGTACATTTGAATGCATTTATTCAGACATATATGTGCATGTTCATGTACACAGAGTGAGGGTTCAGATTGCTATACTGTCTTTCCCACAAAAAGTACTGAGGCAAATGTAATTTTTTTCATTCCTGTGAATGGAAAAGTGTTCATAGGCCTTTTGCTATTTCCAATGAAGGAGACAGATATTTTCAAGTTTTCTTATTGGCTATAATGGAAACAGGAGCAGAAGTGAAGTTATTTCTATAGGGGAATTCCTTTGCACACGTAAGGCCTTGCATCGCCATTCACCTCACTTCATGACTGTATCTCACCCAAACTGCTCCTGCCCTTAGTTTGCTCTAAAACCATGCTAAAGCCTCATTCATATATGTCCTTATTACCTGGGGTTTTTTTACTCCTTTCCCTACTAATCTCCCTACATCAAACCATACAAACTCTCATGATTACTCCAACCTTTCTCACATTTCACAGAGAAAACAAGGATATTACCTATATATGTGTTTTATTTAAAAAAATAATTAAATTGCTTTTCACAAGCATGCTGCCTTGAGTTCAGGCATCAGGAGGTGGTATTGCAAATGAGAAGCAGTTGAATTTCAGCAAAAAGTCTGGGATAAGCTCAATTTAATCATGACGGGGGGAACTGAGTATTTGTTTATCTTGAGAGTGAATGAGTAGGAGTGTATGTTGAGAAGTGCAAACCAAACAAAACAGGGAAAATAGGACAAAGTTTCAATATGAAAGATTTCTAAAATATCTTCTTAAATATTTGTAAATTTCTCACAAATTGAAAATACGCTGAAAATTCATATTTTCTATTAAACTTACTAATTAAAGTATGAAACAGATTTAACCTTGCCTCAAATATCCCTCTCTTTGTGTCTGTAACAAGACAGTCACAATTTTCTGATTCTTCTTCAGTGAAATGCACTGCACACAGGCAGCTCCAATCTACGGTTATTTTTCAATTTAAAATTAATCTTCACTGATTAAGTTTTAGGGAGAAGCTCACAAAAAGACTCTCAGAAAGTCAGGTTCACGTTAAACAGAAATCTTCCTATTGCCAAACTGTTGATATTTTCATTTATTTCCTGACATTTAAAATCCCATCATCCAAGTACTGGGCGTATGGTGATAACTCATTGCATATATTACACAACAGAAAAAACATGTCTGTTTCCACAGCTGAGCAGACTGATTTTTACAAAATTCAGCTAGTGGTGTATTATCGTTTCAAACGAGGACAAGTTGTCAAGCTTTTTTTGCCTGAGAGGCAGGCATATATTAACTCAAGGCTGCTAACAGAATAGTGACAAAAGAGGCACAATGCTCTTTCTGATTCCCTGCTTCCTCCTCCTGAGACTCAGGCTCATTTGGAGTGCTGATGCTTAGCGGATTCTACAAAAAAACACAGCAGCTGTTGTCGAGAGAGAAATCTCCATTTGCAACAACAACAAAGAATTCAATTAAACAAGCACTTTAAAAGAGAATTGAAAAGTGCTCCACACTTTGCAGTCTATGATATATATATTTTTTCTAGTTTTAAACATGCTTAAAAAAAAAAAGAAAACAAAACCCAAAAAACAAACCAACAACACTTTCTAGAGCTACAGGATCTCAAGGGGATTTAGTTCAAAACTTGAAAGCAGATTAACTACTTTTTGTTGGCTTTGATAGAAATCTTTTGTCTGTCTGCGCAGCCATGGCTTTTACTAATAATACAGGGATGGGAGTAATTTCTAGTATGCTTGGCTCTTGGGTCCCAAACAAAACTGAATTTTTCATAAGTCTGTATCTCTGGGAAGGTAGAGGTTAGTGCTTGATGTCTGATTTACTTTCAATAATTTCAAAGCCTGTGGAAAGTATTAAGAGGCAAGAGATTCAGGTAATCTATCTAGCTGGAAGTTTAAAAGGGAGAAAATGTGGGACTGATTCTTAATTTTTCTCCTATTACTGTATTACCACTAAAAAAGAAAATCAGGCCCCGAAATCATGAAAGTAATTTGGTAATTTGGAGGACTTTTTGGGAGTGTTTACTTTGTTTCTGAGATGCATGCTTTTGTGGAGATACACGTCTTCTTTCTGACATAGTGTCTTAACTATTGACCAAGTAAATATTTAGAATTTGTACAGTAATTTTCATTCTGAAGAATACTAGACTATAGGCTGCTGAAACAAAGTATAACCCCTTCACATAAGATAAAGGGGCTTTATTTAAACATACATACACTGTACATTTACTGATGCCCTTTCAAAAATGCCTGAAGTTATTTCCTCTAATAAATCAGAGTTTTATTCATATCGTTGCATTGTATAGAAAGCAGAGTACTATCTTAGTATGAATAGAAAGTAAAGAGATTTCCTATACCCCAAATAATAATCTCAGAAGAATAAATTGCAGCATTGTTTTTTGTTTGAGTTTTTTTTTTTTCCTAAAATGCAAAATTGTGGCCCCAGGAAGTCCAAATATTTCAAGCTTTAAAGATAGAATACTGAAATCATGCCCTCTACACAATCAGAATGGAAGGAAATGTTATCATGTAAGCAGAAGTTGAAATGATGTACAGAGGAAAAATAATCTGACTCAGGATTCTACAAAATAAATGAAAAAAATCTTAAGAAATAGCTTCTCCTTATATACTGGCTTTCTCAGCAAACTTTCCTTGCATTTCACAGTGTGTGTATATATGCATGCACATACATATGTATACTCACAATTTAGCACATACAATAATATTTAGTAAAAATTTCTCAGGTTGCACATTTCACTGAAAAAATGCATGTGTTCTGATGGAAAAATCTGCCTTGGTATGTCAAGAAAATTTGAGGTCAAATAGAGCACTTATCTTTTTCTACAGTCAATTAAAAAGTTATTTCTCCACCTATTTCATGGTGGCAAATCCCCAGCTGGAGGAAGAGGGTGAGCTCTACAGAATCGGTTCACACATGCAGAGGTACTGGATGCAGATTTGTTATCTATGATAACTTCTAATTGGACTGTCCTTTAGCTTAAGTTGCATGTAGGAAGATGACATGAATTCATTATATTACTCTCATGAAGAAAGAAGCTGGCTGCATTCTCCATGCACTTGTTCCACTCTGAAACAGGATATGCCAGCCACTCTAAATGACAGCGTACAAGGTAGCTGACATTTGGCATTTCCATGTAAGACTCAGAGGAATGAACAGATCTGTTCATAGCTAGGCCTGAGTGAATCTATTCCATTTTGGTCTGTCAAATTTCAGACAATATCTTGAACTCTGAGCTTCATCTCACGCTGATATAAATCAGTCATAATCTCTTGATTGCAGTGAAGTCAGTGGGAATTACGACTTCAGCAGAATCAGGATTTTTATACCACAAGTTATTGTTTTGAGACTAGTGGTGTTACACTTCCACAGAATTAGCAATAAAAGACAGAAGATCCACTTTATTTTTAAATTCTATATTAGTAAAAATCTGTGAGAATTATTTTCTTTAAATAAACATATTTTTTTCTAATGTTAAAACCTCTCTCTTTACCACAATCTAATAGTTTAAAGAAAAATTATTTACAGATGAATAAGAGTGAAAAATAAGAGTGAGGAGGGATACTTCATTTGTTTAAGAAGTGGCTACTTACCTGCTCAGTTACATACATGTCATGTCTTTCTAGAATTATATTTACTTCCCATGACTCATAATGACATCAGTGACATATGAATTCAACCATATTTTTAACATGTAGCTTAAGAAATATGTTCTCACCCTTCATAATTTGTCCTGACTGTATCCTTTGGCTAGCACGGTAGCTACGACTGTACCATGACTCCATTAAACAATGTCTTGTTTGAAAATATTAATTTATTCATGCAAGTAGAAAGTCATTTTAAGGAAGAATACCAAACAAGTTAAAACTAAACCAAAATAATCCTTAGAATGTCTGTTACAATATAAGCATAAAGGGTAAGATTTTTAATTGCACAAAAAAAGAAATTGGTAAATTGAGTTCTACTTCCTTTCTTCCTTAAGTGGACTACTGAAAACAAAACAATTATTAATTAAGAAACTTACCCATTTTTTTGCAATACACCAGGAAGACTATGAAATGAACTAAAACCAGAACAAATTATATAGCTGACTATATTTTAATTCAAAACTTTAAATATTTATGTATTTTACAAACAACATATATGCATTTCACAACCACTGTATTTCTGTCTGCTGTGTTCTTTTCAGGGCATTATTGAAAGCACGTTTTTGTTATAGACTGCGCACTATTTTACACTTGGAAACATTCACTAACACAAAAATACTGATATGACCCATAATGCAAATGGAATTTATTTGGAAAAAAGGAGAATATATTTGAGATGTTCAGTATCATACATAAAAAAATATTAGGTTTTTGTATTTTCTTGATTTGTTTATTTTGTTTTATTCTTCTGAGCTAGACATCAAACTTGCAATGTGTGTATATAATCTATCATAATCAATCCATGGAAGTGTGAACAATAAAAATTTAAACGTTTTAAGTAAATCATATAACATCTTCTACCAGCAAATTTTAGAACATTAAAGCAAAATAAAAAGAAAATATTTCAGAGGTGGCAGCCATTAAGAAAAAATATTAATTTCACAACTATTCAATAGATAATACAAAAATGTGACACGGAGAATCTTAAGAATTCTAACCATATTTCTCACATATCAAATATTCCAAGTTGTAGTAAAACAGCACTTCTGGGTTTACTGCAGAATATCAGAATAAAATTTAGCTAGGGGTTGTTATGTTAATGTGAAAGGAACAGAATTTAACCTGGCTTCTGAGCATCGAGTAATTTCTTATTTATTTGTGTTTAGCTTTCTCACCTTAAATAGACATTTATACTTTGTTTGGCTATTTTTGGTAGGACTTTTTGTGGTGAAAATAAAGAGTTCCAGATAATCACTGGTTTTTTTACAAAATTCATTTATTTTACATATTTTTCATTCTTTGTAAAAGCAGAAATAACTTCACAAATTATAAACCAGTGGTAAATTAAGTCTAACACAAAATTTTCACAGAAATACAGAAACGTAGAAATATATTTGCCAAAGGTCTTCAAAACAAGGGGTTTGGCGACAGATTTAAAGTTTACATTATGAGATTTTTCCTCTCTGTTCTTTCTAAATGTACGGCTGGACTATCATTTGAGATGTAGGAAAATTCAGATCCAGAATATATGGAATAAACATATAACTTTTCAATATTTTTTTTTTATTTGTGTAATCTACTCCTACATTCAAGACAGAATGTGTTTTGAAACCGTTGCCAACATCTGTATCTGCAGGACAACTCTTATCTGAAATTCCTGATGTGCTCAGTTTCGTTGTGCTGCATCACGATAGGATGACTAATCATGTCATAAATGTTAAATGAAATCATGTAGCCAGGAAGAAGAATGCATTTTAAGAGTTCAATATTTCAAACGAACTATCTGTTCTTTCATAGTGACTAATGTTTGAGTGAAAGTTATATTTCTTTTCTGGGAACTTAGAGCTTGATTCTGCTCCACTAAATTCAATGAAAATGCTGTTGTTTACCTTTCTGAACACAGGATAGGAGTCTTTTGTTAGGGAGACAGTGACATACGTGCATGTATTTTGGAAAAAAAAACCCACTACTTGTGTATGATTTTGTTTTTACCTCTGACATACTATGTTGCTTCAAAAGCCTTCAGTAACAGAAGCATATACTCTTCACTGCAACACAGAGAATAAAAAAAATTATGACATAGTACGTGTGTGTGTATTTTTACATAGATGAAGTAGCATGCTAATTTACTTCTTTTGCACAGTGACCATGTTTGTATTGATATAAATATTAAGATTTTCTGTAAATAAAACACTGATGCTATATCAAATTTAGAAATGTAAGAAGCTTGAGAATATAATTAATTGTGGTTGCAGTCTATATATGAGGCATTTTAACTTCTAATGTTTTTCTTAAGGTCTTGCTATACATTTTCACCAGGAACTAACTAAAGGAATGTGAAAGCAATCTTTCTGTCCTGTGGAAAAACACCATGTGTCATTAGGCAAGCTATCTTTGCAGAATGGACAGTGTCCAAAACACCAGTCTGTAAAAAGAAAAAAAAGCCAAGATGCTCCACATCTTATCTTAGGAGAATTATTGACTCAGAGGCACCACGTGTGATGGCTGTCTACAGTAAGCGTGGTCAAGATTATCATTAGGCATGCCACACACCCAACACTAATTCCAGTGTCAGGAATTCAGTTCTAAAGCAGCTCTGTTGCAGTCAGTTTTTGGCATGACTTCAAAGCTAATATTCAAAGTCAGAAAGCTTAAAACTATGCAAGCTTATTTAGATTCTTTAAATGGCCTGGCTTAGTAGATTTGCAGACATTTGAAGCTTTGTAAATCATTGTAGACTGAAAAAGTAAAAAATAAAAAGTTAATCTTTGCAGTTAGGGTTTTCAATGACGTGACATTGGATTAATTTCAAAGTGTTCACTTCTTGCCTATCATCCACTGTCCCAAAATCTTAGGAGTACTGGAGCTATGTGTATTGTAACTCTTTTTGATTGTGGAATTGTTTCCTTGTATCGGTGCATTATGGAATCATGTAAGAGCTTTGGAAAAAAAAAAAAAAAAACCAACAACAAAAAAAACCCAACCTCTTCACTTAGAATCTCACCTACATTAAGAAGTGACTATTTTCTTATCTGGTATGAGAAATTGTTGGACTTGAGTCACCACTTTTTAAAGACACTATCTGTGACTTGATGGCTGTCATGAAAGAATGTGTTGGTACTTGTGTCGCTTAAATTTAAACTGCTTTTGCAATAAGAACAGCTGGAAACTCTACTTACACGTATACCAGTTTTACCTCTATTACGTGCATAACTTAGTGTACTTAAGTGTAATATCCAAAATATAAGAACAGCATACAGAACAACAGAAATACATTATCATTACCTGCCATCACATTGTGATGTAACATTACAGCTTCCTCAGTACATCTTGCAAATACTCTACCACAGGACACATTTTTCCCTCACAACAGAGTAATTTTCTTTCAAAGCTACCTCAATCCAAGAATGAAAGTGTATAATTTGGTCTGTGGGCATTCAGAGTGTTTCTGTACTGAAACAGGTGTTGACTTGAAAATCAAACATATATTTTGAGCATTCTCCCCCTCAGTTGCAAACAATCAGCCCCATACTCCAGCAATAAAACAACACACTCACTACCTGCTTTCCACCATTTTTGCATTTCAGAAAAACATAGACTAGTCTGTAATATATTTTAGAAATACATACTTACTGTAGAAATATATTACTTCAATGTGCAGTGTACCTACTGCAGTCAGTATACTTGTAGTATCAGATCTGAATGAACAAACAAAACAAGTTCTACCACCTCTCAGCATCAAGGGAGATCATCTTGATTCCCTGACTGAATTCTAATGACTTAATCTACATCCCATGCACAGTCTGAAATAGAAGAAATAGGCTGAGTCAAGTTCTGAATACTTGTCAAATTGTGTAGGCCATGTATAAAATTAACAATAGTGTGGTCAACCACATCAGATCTCACTTGGAGTGATCTGCCTGCTTCACTCAGAAGGCCAGAAGGAGAAGACAGGACTGCTCTAGATTTGCTACTTCCGTAACTGCCTGTTGAAGCAGAGAGTTCAGTGCTCCACTGCTGCAGGTTGATAAAGGTAAACAGGATTTAGTTTGTGATTTACAATATGAGTGACAAGGACTCTTCAAGGCAATATGTATGTATTTACTAGAAGGCATTCCTTTTTTTTTTTTTGTCCTGAACCCTATTGATTCAGCTGTTGATTAAGATTTCAAATGAATTCTTTAGGTTTGTGGGGACGCGGAGTCTGCCTTCTCAGCTGTCTGACGAGAGGAATTAGAGAAGTTAAAATTGTGACTTAATGCTGATATCAGACAGTGTACATGAGAGGAAATGCAAAATCAACACATCTTACTAGACCTAAAAAGAAGGAAAGAAGAAGGGCAGACCTGCTCTGAGGATACTTCCAGACTCGTTGAGGTTACATGATTGAACTGAGTTTTTAATCTAGAGCCTCTGAAACTCTTTAAGTTTCTCTCTTTTACCTAGCCATTTACAAAGGGGAATTCCTGACCAAATAGATCTCATTAAAGCCTTTCTCACCATTCCCACACAGTGAAACTACAGGAAATTCCTGAAGTTCTCCTTTAAATGAGGGCTTTATTAGTGTAGTTTGGTGGTGTTTTCTCTCTGAATTGCTCCAAGGGATCTAACTACAGTTATGTGACTAATCGTTCATCTCCTAATGTTCCTGGGAGGAAAATGTTTATTTACTTGGATTATATTTCAGTTGCAGTAGAAATACGAACAAAATGTCATATCTTGGCAATATTCCAGCTATACTGCTTGGCTCCAAAGAAATATAAGAATATCTCTATTAACCTTTTCTTTCTCTCTCTCTTTCCTTGACATGTTGGATTAGTGTTTTAATGTACTTCAAGCAAACCTTCATTGGTCCAAAACTGGATCTACAAAAAAAAAAAAAAATATCTTGCAGAATTGCTTAGCAAAATTATTCTTTTATCCAGTAGTTTAGTTTTGCTGACTGCTTTATCTATTACAAAGATAACCAAAATTTATTTCTGCATAAAACATAATCTGAATTTGAATCTTTTAATTCATAATCTTCATAGAAAATGATATTCAAAGCTCATCAGTGCTTTACTTCTTCTCTCTGCATCAGTTTTTTGTTACAATTGGTAAAGGTAAGACATCTTACAATATTTTGTAACAGAAATCCTGCTTTCATGTCTTCCTATCAAGCTGACACACACAGAAATAGAATACTGCTGGTTTATCTGGATGTATCATTTGGCCAGAAACCACCAAAGCAGATGTATCCTTTGAGTAAACTGTATCATACCATTGCTATAAGGAACTATATGCTTTCTAAATTTAAAATTGGAATTTTCAAAAGCTTAGCTATGAATCCAAAAGTTGGTGCTATGGTCATTGCTGGATTCAAAAATGAAGAAACACAATTCATAAACTATTGCTTGTGAAGAATTGTTACTCAACACTCAAAAGAGGAGAAGGTATATTTTCTTTAAACATTTTATCCATTCAGTGACTGACATTTGTAAGTTTTATACTTGCACTGCTATGAGAAGAACGATTTTTCTTGGTGCAAGAAGGAGAAAGGAGGAAGTTTGACAAGAAAATCCAAATTAATTCTTTAAAATACATATGGTAAATGTAAGCAGTTCAATTCCTTTCCTTTTTAGTCACCTTTCATAGTTTTTTTTCCTCATGAAGAATTTTGAGCACAGTCATTTGGCAGAGAAAAAGGATTTTTTTTTTTAAATTTTCAACAACCAAAAAAGAAATATTATGTTAGAAATAAAACGAAATGAAAAGCTGCTGTTTTGTTTTGTTTCCAAAGAAAAATGAGTGGCAGAATTAAAATGTACATTAATTTTTTACCATCGGATTAAGAATTTTTTTTTTTTTGCTAAACAAAATTAACACAAGTAATTGAGAACAACACTTTACTGTCTTTAATAGACCAGCACAGGAAGGAAGTAGGAAGAATGGTTTGAATCTTTCTGCTAGGAATGGGAGGATACTATTTAACCACCCTGGTCTTCAGGAGATAAAGGAAAGGAGAGGGAAGAGCTATTGTTCTTAGAGCTAGCTGTGCTTCTGTCAGCAGCAGCCTCTCAATGCCCATCTCCACTGGCCTACCTATTGTGATCTTATTCAAGGCCACTGAGTGAAGACTCGGTTGGAGACAAACGATGAAGAAGATTGTGCTTCTCCAAAAGCTTCCAGACCTTTGGAGGAAGTGAAAAGGAATGGCAGAGGCACTGGCATCACCAACTTACATTGAGTTCCTGAGTACTTACAGAGCAAGGCACAGGCCCAGCGTATCTGATGAGAGGTACAGTAAGTGTTGGGACAAGGTAGATGCCACGGTGTTGCCGGTGAAGTGGTAACAGGAACTTTGCTGGCACTGCTAGGTAAAGAAGGGGCTCTAGAAGGGATGTAAACAGCTGGTTTCTCTCTACCCTCAGCTTTGGATAAAGCCCAGCTGTGGGCTGGAGCCTGGATTCATGTCACTCAACTTTAACATCTTATTTGAACTGCCTAAATTAACAGTTTAATTGTTCTAGTTTTTTTTTTTTTTTTTCATGGCTGCTAGTGAGAAAGGTGTCTCCAAAGAAAGGTTCAGTCCACCTAAGAAATAAATTACTTCCTTCTTTTGGGAGGTATCTATTTCCCTGGGTTATAAAGGGAGTTTAAGATGACTGTATTCCAAAGGCAGACATCCTTAATCAGGAAGATAAAAAAATAAGGCTCAAATTGCAATATCAACTCAGTTCCATATGCACATGTGTTTTCTGACAATACACCAGTATATTTTCCATCAATTTTTGGGCAAATATAGCATCTTTTGATTGTGATTGTTGCTCCAATAGCACTGTAAATTCAGACACAAAATCTGAACTGCATCCGATGACTTAGGTCAATTTATTTCATTCTTTTCACATCTTAAGATACCTGCTGTCAATAAAGGAATAACTTTTGATGATAAAACCTTGCCTAGTGTTTCTGAATGCATAGCTAAATGAATCACCCATGCATGAAGAGTAAATCCCAAATTATTTTCTGTCGTTCACTTACTATATAAGGAAAAAGAAAATTACTATGCAGATGCAATACATGATTTAGTTAGGATGAGCTGTGTTCAGACCTTTAAAAATTCTGGTGGGATTAATCTCAGACTAATCTATATATCTAAAATTAACCATCTATCTCTAAAATGGTCAGCTCTGGGTCTCTTGCCAATCAACAGAAGTGGCATATCCAGGAGGCAATTATACTCATTCTAAAATAACTGTCTATGATACAAGAGATGCATTTTTCCTGAACGTCTATTTTTCTCCACTGTTCATAAAGATTATCCAGCATGACTGGCCTAGGCTTGGCCAGACTTTTAGACATCTGAACTTAGATCAAATGCATCCTACACCCAATTTACACTCATATAATCACTCAAGAGTATTTTTATGCCACAAAAATAATTTGATAACCATAAAACTGTATTCATGTACAGCCAAAATTCTGAGGAATTTTATCTACTTTGTGTGAATTCACCACATTTTTTATCTTCTATATCTTAGAATAGTCTTCTTCCTGGTAAATAAAACAGAGTGAACCCCACATTTGAATGGAGAAAGTCTTGGAAATCTCACTGATAGATGAAAGTATCAGAGAAGTAATTTCCAAAGGTTGCCTTATTATATTATATTGTCATGACACTGTGGCAGTGACACCTTTTGAAGTCAAGATCCTGCCTTTGAGCAAGAGCTGGTTCCTATTGTTTGCTTCATTTCACTCATTTGCATTCTTTATTCCCATTATAGAAGTCACATTGTTTACATTCAAAGAATGTACGCCCACTGCTTCTTTCACTCACAGTAAAAATCAAGCAGCTTTCTCAACAAGCCATCAAATAATGATGAAATACCATTCAGAATTTTATTAAAAAGGAAAGAAAAAGCATATCAGATGTTTCCTTTAAAACTGAAGAAATGCCGAGGGAAAGCTGAGTCATCTTTGTGAAACTAGCCGCTCACTTCTGCACATATAGAAGTCTGCTAGAACTGTCACAGGACGGAACTGGAAGAAAGTACACATCCAATATGGACTGAGGAGAGGCCAGATTAAGGGGATGCTTGATCTATGTTATTGTCCTTTCTACAAACATAGTTTACTCTAGAAGAACTTGTGGACAGTCTGTTGTTTTTCATCAAACTTAAAGCCTTGGGCATGTAGAAAGCCTTGATTTAGGAAGTGTGACCAGCACAGACCACCTGCAATTTCCTTTTCAGGGAAGAAAGTAAGCTGTTGAGTGCAAGATTCAAGGCTTTTCCACAAGAGGATTAGCATCATATGACATTTGTTAAATGTCTTTGGGCTTTTCTGCATCTTTTTTTCTACAAACAGATGTGGATTTTTTTTTCATGAAAGTGATTTCTATCTGAGACTTCTGTTTGTTTTTTTTTTTTTTCTAAAAACATGTAGTCTTGATCTGATCACCAAGTTAAAACAAATCAGAACAACTAAATTAATACTTATATATATATGCATGAACACACAGTTGTCTTATATCAACTCTATCAGAAGCACTTTTGTCTTGATCTTCCCAATAGCATGGACAAATCACAATAAAGCATTGTGTGTGTGTGTGTGCGTGTAAGTGCACAAATGCACAAATTGATTCTAATATTTGTCCTGATGCAATCTCTCATTATAAGTAAGTAATAAAAAAGAAAAACTGCAACACTAAATATTTGAATGGTTAGGACTTTTTAAAAGTTCGATATATGAGATTATGAAAGCAAATTAACCAACATTTCTTCTGTCAGAATAATTTATTAACTTGATCCATAAATGGAAGCCAACAGCAAATTTCTAACCAGTCTGTTGGTTACTAAGGAGAACCTTAATAAATCTTTTCATATTCAAGTGCTAAAGTAGTGTGGATTTTAAATAAGATATAGGAAATTTTGTAACTCTGAAAAAAAGTTTAATTTGCTTTAATAAAAATACAGCAAAAAATATTTAGTATTATTTTAACTTATTTTTACATCTAGTTACATTACTTTATATTATTAATGCTTTTTAATGGAATTGTAGATCAATCACACCCGATATTTTTGAGAAAGCATACTGAATCCATGCTGCCACGTATTAAAACAAGTTAGTAACCACAGTAACCTATCTGCAGTTGTATTTAGTGGGTAAAAAGGAGTTGTAAACTGTATTAAAAAGTCTTGCTCTCAAGACCAAAAGGACACAACTAGTAAAGGAAATATGTTTGCCACATCATGAAGAGAATAAAAAAGTATATTTTTATATTAATGTATTTATTTTATATCAGCAATGGGGATGGTGAGAAGCTGAAAACTGAACAGTAAGTGTCAGTTACGTAGTGGACTGAAGAAGTCATGACACCTCTTTGTTCCAAGAAACCAAGAGGTGAATGGAAAAAAAGTGAGCTGTTTATTACAGTGATGAGTTCTCAGGAACTAAGAATTTTGCTTATTATATTAATATGTATTTGTTTTATAAGTGACAATTAAAACTGTGCAAAATAAACTATAGAATTAGAATTCTAGATATGAGAATAAATATGTCAAGTGATTAAATACTTCTTAAATAAACAAAATTAAAGCTAATGTAGATATTTTCCTGTCTAAGGAAAAGAAAGAGAGAACCATCCAATGAGTTTTAAAAGAAATGGAAAGAAGAAAAAAGTCCAGGTTTTGGCTAGAGAAAACATGGAAGAGTATCTTCTACAGAAAAATAAGAAAAGTGTTTGATTAATAAATAAAAGTTCTGATCAAGAATTATGAAATATAGATGAGAAAATAATATTACAATACTTTACCAGTTCATGCAGATTTATGTCACATACTGAGGTAAAACATAGCTAAATGAGTTTGTATTGAGTATGCAGTTCTTTGTGCATCTAATATACCTCAGAAAAGTATCTAGCGTTCTTCTAAAACAGTATAGTGCAGTACGATTTCTTCCCCTGTGAAAGGCTCCAAAAAGCATTCCCAAAGTGTATTATATGACAGTGTTATTTGTTATTCTTTTTATACCTGTGCATCTGAGTATATACAGTCAAATTTATTATATAGTCCCTACCACAGGCTTCATTCACACTTATCCTAAACATGAATAACCTAAGTTCAAGTAATGAAAACTAAACACTGCAAAAAAAAAGACATGCATGGCTACTGAAGACAAAATGTAGGGTTTGCATAAGTTGCTAACTAAAAACCTCTATTCAGTTAGCAATGTCAGTATCTTCGTGTTTCTACTGTTTGGCACAATGATGGATTATTTATTTACTGAACAGCACTGGTGGCCAGAAAATCTGATTTTCATGCGTGAAATCCATGAAACCTCAGCCACTGAACAACTTCTTTTACACATGGCAAAGGTCACCTATCAAGGGATTTTCTCACGTTTTGTGTGATTGGTCATGGCTCATTTCCTTGAAGAAAATATGATTTCCCCAAAGTGTGTGCATTTTAAGAGACTCACAAAGACTGAGAAAGTTATTTCCTCTTTTTTTTTTGTGATAAGCACAAAATTTAGAGACTAACCTACAGGGAATGACAAGCAACTGTTTGTAGCTGGAAACCATATTTAATCCTATCATTAAGGAAAACCTCAGAGCACATTATGAATCAAAAGAGTGCAAAACTAAACACTTAACCTTGTCACTTAAGCTTTTAGACTTTTGAGGTTTTAAAGAACATGTTCAGTATATTTTATAAGTGATTTCCCTGTATTGAGAATGTATTACCTGTTCATACTAAGAGCTTCTATTCTTTTAAGTAATGGGAAGTCAAATCAGTTGAGATGGTATTTGATTTTTACAGAGGTTTCACTACTCTTAAACACTAGAGTAAACAATTTTATTTCCATGTTCTAATCTCTTGGCAGAACTGAAAGAAAGTTACAGCTCATGTTACCCACTGTTGGTGCAGTACTTTTAGAAGGTGGCATTGCAACACATATTCATTGTGAGTTTTCTTCAGAACTAGGACTGCTTCTTATTTTTTCATACACCTATAGAGTGCCTGTCACAATGGTGCTCTGCTAACAGCTGGGGTCCTTCGATATTGCAGTGACACATAACTGTATGAAAATAGAAATGTTGAAGAATCCCCTGTAGTACTGGCTTTTTTTTTTTTTTTGGTACTCATATGGGCCATAGGCATGGTTTTTTTGAGAGGCTGAGCTTTAATATGCCAATGGATGTTGACTAATAAATGGAGAAGTTTCTGCAAAACCTTTCAGATTTTCCGTAGTTTTTGCCAAAGTCTACATATCTTTAAGTGACAATCCATGCCTTCCATCTAAGGAGTGACTCCTCATTTTGTGATTTCTTTCTTCCTACTCTTTCTACAGGGCAGATATCTGACTATATTGCAATAGTGACAACGTCTAACATGAAGAACACACAGAAACAGAACATAATGTCAAAAGGAAAACATTATCATCTCAACTGAAAAAATGTAATCTTTTTCAAAGAGAAATCCCGTGGCTTTTAACTTGTGCTATAAAAACACAATTATCTGCACATCAGAGAGGGAAAAAAAAAGAAAAAATGAAAAAAAATTATCGTTAATGAAGGTTCTGGGCTCTTTTAATAATGTAGGAATGTTAAAACTCACATAGTCTTGTATTTTAACATAGTAATGGTAGTATGCATTGTTCATTTGGCTGCATTATTCATAAACATTTATAATTTTCCCCATATCTTTGGCTTGCAGTGTTGATTGAGTCTTTTGGCATATTTTTGCCAGTAGGTTAACGATGAATTATTGTGACAGTCCAATAATAATAGTGACAGGGAATAGGAAAGATTAAAATAAAGTGTTAGGAAAAGAACAGCAACAATGAGCAGGAAGGTGATAGCGTAAGATTTCTTAAAATAGATGGGATCAAAAAATTATTGAAAAAATAGAAATTGACTCACACACCTAAAGGAGAAAGATCATCATAGAAATTCTTCTGTGCTAACTGAAACAGGGAAAATGCTGCTATTAGCCTAAGTCTTTAATCAGTACAAAAGGCAAAGGATTAATAATTACTGTTGAAATGTAAAAAAAAAAAAAAGGATAGGTTTAAGCTGCATGTCTGAAGAGGAAGTGGGAGTGAATTAAATCTCAATAATGTTTGGTATTGGAATAAGGTATATTTTTGCATGGCAAATCTTGAAAATTACAAAACTTGACACATTTAAAACAAGACTGGACAAAAAATGACTTAAACATACTGAAGAGTGTTTTCACATTTGGGTAGAAAGTCTGAGTCAAAAGCCTCATATCTGTCTTCTGCATCTAAATGCTATCCCTCTCCAATAATGCAAAATAGTCTGTAGTACATCATTCTGCAGATCATAACAAGCAAAATACAATGCATACCAAGGATTTTTGTGTCTGCCCCTTTTTCTTCTGGGGCAGAACTGCATATCAATATTAGTGATATATCATCTTCTAGGTTATCTATAGCCATGCCACTCTCATGAAAAATGCGATAGGATACTGTGCATAGTGTTGCAAATACTGACGCTATTGAAGGGGTGTGTGCCTCTCTGTTATGTTAATTTTGCCAGCTTGAACTTGGCTGCTGCTCCAGCTACCACTGGTACTTATGGAAAGCAAGTTTCTGTTAATAAACCTCTCGTGTAGTTACAAATTGCCTGGAATAAGTATGAGTGTTACAGCTCTGATTCGCCTGGCAAATTGAAAGGAATTTTACATGTAGATTGTCAGAATAAATCAAAACAGTGTAAAGATTGTTTTATTTGTTCATTACTCTCCAGATAATATTCTTCCCCTAAGCATGTGGTATAATAGGATAAGATTTGTATAAAATAACCAGGAAAATTTACCAAGGAGTCTTAGATTTTGTATGGAAATCCTTCTTTTTTTTTTTTTTTCCTCTCCACTGACCTACTAAAAACTGAAGTTAATCCCTGAAGCAAGATGGTATATCTTCATTTTGCAATAGTCTTCTATTAATTTGCTTCCTATTTTATATTTAATTTTTCTATATCTATATTGCATGCAGTTAAGTTATTTGCAGATTGATCTTGCCTTCCTTCCTTCATCCTTAAACATATTAAATAAGGAAAAAAATAATTTCCTGAATTCATACGTCAACTTACATTAAGGATTCCCAGCGTTTCAGAATTCACATAGAAAAGTATCCTTTTTTTTTTTCTCCCCTATTCTACTACAACATGCGTAGAAGATATGCTCTGTTTCCCTGCAAGATAGACAATGCTTGGTCAAAATAGACGAGCAATATATAGTCTGCTTTTAGCTTAATTTTTCAGTAATATGTCCTTTTCCATTTAATGAAAAATATAATATTTAATTCAACATTTAGTTCAGCCATAAATAACAGTTGTAACACTGTTTACCAATGAAAATAATGAAGATATAGTTGCTTTATTTTTACTAACAAACACAAATTCACAACAGTTGTAAAGCAGCTCCATTTAAGGCTCCATTTTGTCATCACTACGAGAAAGATTAGCAATCGTTTCAGTGACAAACCTAATTCAATACCAGAGAAAGATGGGGGGAAAAAAACCAATCCCCATAGAATCAATTATTTTATGAATTTGGAAAATAACAAGTAATCATTGCTTGTTATAGTTTTTGACAGCTTAAATATAAAAAAAATCAATTACCATGAAACTACTATCCAAATTAATGTTGAAAATAAACCTGCTTCTTAGGTACCTGATAACATAGCATTGATTTTTATTGTTTGAGGGAGGCTGGCTATATTTAATTTCTTTTATTGATTTTTTTTTCCTTAAGTCCTATATTCGATGCATGTGAGATACAATGCAATTCCTTATAGCAAAGTAATGCCAGGCACCAACCTTGCGAATTAATTTTACACAACTGAAAGCAGTGCTTAGTAATTTGCTGAGCATTTGAGAGCAAAACCAGTAATTTTCTTCTTTATTATTTATAAATATCAAGAGGTCCAGAAGTGGGCATGGCGGTGTGGGCTCAAATGAGAAGACCTTGCAGTAATTTCTAATATCTTGACACTGCAGCACCTCATGTCCTGTGTCTCATGTACTTGGAATGCCAGCAATGATTGAAGGTTTTTGGAAACGGGGAAAAATATAATCAGGAAGATTTCCAGTTGGCTGTTGAGTCGTCAGTTTCAAATCAGAATGCAATTTTAAACAGAAACAAATGCCTGATTTAAAACCACGCACAAATATGTCAATTAAAAAAAAACTAATCATAGTGTTTGGAGCTTAAAGTGGTTTTAGTTTTTTTCCCAACTAAAGAATAACTAAAAAAAAATACCATCCATGAGCCTGTATGAGTAGAATTTTAATAATTCCTGCATCAGCAAAATGAAAGCAATGTCATTTTGATAAGAGAAATACAAAAATTTCCTTCAATAAATGTAAAATATTCAAATACAGTGATTCAGAGAGGTAGAATGGAAAGTTTGAAGCAGTAAGTCTTTCAGTTTCACTGAAACGTTGCTCATTGTGTTATGCATTATAACTTTATAGCAGCAGCTCTCTTTGTTTAAATATGCTAGATAAGGTGGGTACTCGTCACAGAGATTGCCTGTTATTTGGAGATAGCTCAGAGGATGAGTGTCTCTGCAGCAAAGCACTACCGTATTTAGCTGTAGGGGAAGATGGTGACATCTGAAACTGGGTAAGCAAAACCCGACACATAAAGGTACTGTAATGCTCAGAACCAATTTACTGCAGCAGGTGAAGATCATACTCCATTTGATTCAAAACAAAGTAAAGCCTGCCCGACTTACCCTCAGGAGCTTTCAAAGCTTAATAAAGATGTCATAACTATACCTGGAAAGACTTGATTACTCCTGAACATTTATCTACCTGCATGACTTCACCTATGTGAAGCGGGGCAGTGGGTGGCAGTGTTACACTGCTACTTCCTAAGCAGAGAAGCTATTCTAATCAAGGGGAGGAGAAGGGATGTATTTAAATTAAGTTTGAGAAGCCCCTTCTTTACTGATCATTTGATCAGTGGTTCCATAATAAAACTATTCATTTGATTTCTCTTGGCCTCTCTGCTTTCATTAATATAATTTGAGTGGCATAATGTGGTCAATTCCAAGAGTTTTATTGAAAAAAATGATTGAGAATACTGGTTTTACAGGGTACGTATGTGTGTTGTTTATTTCGTGCACATATTTAACAGTCATCCGTAATTATCATCGCTTTCCAGGGGATAATATCTACCAAGTTTCCATCAGGGAGTAAGAACAGTTATGCTAGGTCCTGTTGAAATGTGACTACTTACCATCTTATATAGTATCTTGATACTGACATTTCTGTTGAACAATTGGTTCTAGAACAGATTTTTGATAGATCGGTCAAACTCAGCATCAATAAAAAAATAACATAATATTAATGAGAAATTATCCCTCTGTGGGAAAAGGTTGAGAGAAAGATGACAGATGGTATCTGGGCTCTTTAGGCATCTGAGTGGACAAGTAATGAGGCTGATTTCTTTGCCTTTCTCTAAAAATGAATTAATTCCTGAAGAGGATAGTTGGACATGGAGCCAACTTTCCGCCTCTGGAGGAACTTGTTTCTTTCCCTTGATCTCATGCAGTATATGGGGAGATTGGCTTCCTAAAGTCAGAACCAAAACTTGGAGGGCTAAAAAAGAGGATGAAAATACTATTTAGTGACCCTATTATGCAATATTTTGTGCAGCAAATCTATAAAGTAAATAATATTTTGGAGGTGTTGATAAAGCTGCTGCTACTGAGTGCATAAAGTCTGACCTGCAGTGTCAAGTACTGCCAGAGTTCATGAACTGTCCAGTATCCACAGTCAGCCTGTAAATTTGACAGTTTAAATTTCTACACTGGAAAGTTGATGTGGATATCACTAAGACACAATAAATCTGGTCCAAAAATGCGTCACTTTACTGTCTTTTTTTTTTTTCACATTCAGTTCTGTTCTGCAGCCTAACATAATCTGCTTTCTATTGTAGATAGGTGGGAGTGCATAAAACTTAGCAATCTTTCTTGTGCTCTGAGTAAAAACCCACTCCACCTTCATTTATTCAACACCTCTCAAGATTTTGAAAATATGAAATATTTTTTTACTGTAACATGTAATATACTTACCCTTATGGTGTTTCAAGAAATAATAGGAGAGTCCATCAAAACAATATGTTTTCAAAGTCGCCTCAAGGAGCATTAGTAAGTTGTTTAGTCCTTTTGTGTGGTGTTCAAGTGCAAATCTATTTTATAAGAAAGATTAGCTTTAAAGGAGCAGAACCGAGTTAGTCTTTTTTTTTTTCTCCTCTCATCTGAATAGCATTTATCAAGAGAAAATCTAAGACAAACTGGTGAGTTCAGACAAAGTATAATTGTACAGACATCTCACAATAAGTATTTGTTCATGGAAAAGACATTCCATTTTCTTCTGACATAATGCCTGTAGTACATCCAAATAGCAAAGCAGGGGTGTACTTCTGCTCTCTGGCATCCAGGTAGAGCCCCATGCTCTACAGGGAGAAACATCAGTATATTCTTTACTCCACCTTCTGATCTTTATGCAGGGGAAAAAATGCACATGTACACACAGGCTATAAAGGCAGTTCAGCATTAAATCTGGACAACTAGGTATTCAGGACCATCAGTGTACATTAGCATTTCTATGCTGCACAATCTACTTAATGTTCATGAGAATAAATTTGAAGTGCATTGCTACAAGCAACTGCAAGATGCTCACATAGCAGATGTTCCTGTATTGTGAGTATCTAGAGAGTTTCACAACTTACTGAGCTATAAGAATAGACAGAAAATGTGATCGGAAAGTCTTTGTTAATGAAGGCCAAGCATGGTTGAAGCCAGATTTGATGAGTTTGGGACAACACATAGATGTTCTCAATTGTCTTCTGGGCAAAATTACAAGGGTGATGCCTACTAAGACTTAATAAATACTTAAAAAAATAATTCTGAATGAGTATATCTGTCAAGTACAAATGATGTGAGCCTTGGTTGGAACTCCTTTGTTTACTGAAAAACTGCTCTTATCAGCACCTCATGAATGAGGGAGAGCAGACTTTAGAAAGAACTTCCAGAAATTAATTAAAAACACACAAATCTTTAATCCATATTAAATCATTATTAACTGGAAGCTGAAGAGCATTAAAACATACTTATCCCAGGTCCTGGTATATCTCTTTCTGCTTAAAGCTGATGATGGAATAAGAATTAACTCAGTGTTTCTCTTCCATTCTGGAAGTACAATACATATTTGCAGTGCTCTTAGATTCTTTTTCACATGCCCAGTTTGGACAATTGTTGGAGACAAGTTTGGCTTGGTCAAGTAAAGACATTCATAAACTCTTAAATTATAATCTAAATCCATTTTTAATGCAACTTTCTGACAAGAAATATGACTTCTTGTTTACTAGATGTCTTTTCTGTGATATGATTTTGTGTATCAGTTAATTATTATTATTCTTTAGGCAGTGTTTAAGAAACCCCAGTCAAAACCTGGAGCCCCATTATTATATACAGATTTTACCTGTAAAATTAAAAAAAAAAATAGCTGGCTGTAGCCACATCATCTAAGTCGCAGAAGGCAAAAGCAGGGACTCGAAGAATGAAGAACTGCCCACTGAAGGACAAGAGCAGGTTCGAGACCATCTAAGGTGCACAAGTCCATGCGGTCTGATGAGATGCATCCTCAGGTTCTAAGGGAACTGGTGGATGAAGCTGCCAAGCCACCGTCCATCATATTTGAGAAGTTGTGGCAGTCTGGTGAGGTTGCCACTGACTGGAAAAGGGGAAATATAATGCCCATTTTTAAAAAGGGAAACAAGGAAGACCTGGGAAATTACAGGCCAGTCAATCTCGCCTCTGTGCCTGGCAAGGTCATGGAGGAGATCCTCCTGGAAACTATGCTAAGGCACATGAAAAAGAAGGAGGTTGTTGGTGTTAGCCAACGTGGCTTCACTAAGGGGAAATTGTACCTGACCAGTTTGGTGGCCTTCTATGACAGGGTTAAAGCATTGATGGATAAGGGAAGAGCAACTGGACTTGTGCAGAGCATTTGACACTGTCCCGCATGACATCATTGTCTCTAAACTGGAGAGAGTGCACCTTCAGCAAGTTTGCTGATGACACCATGCTTTGTGGTGCGGTCAACATGCTGGATGGAAGGGATGCCATCCACAGGGACCTTCACAGGATGGAGAGATGGGCCCATGCAAACCTCATGAAGTTCAATCAGGCCAAGTGCAAGGTCCTGCACATGGATCGGGGCAATCCCGAGCAAAAAATACAGGCTGAGCAGAGAATGGATTGAGAACAGCCCTCAGGAGAAGGACTTGGGGATGTTGCTTGATGAGAAGCTCAATGTGTGTCAGTAATGTGCACTTGCAGCCCAGAAAGCAAAATGCATCCTCAGCTCCGTCAAAGGAAGCATGGCCAGGAGGTCATGGGAGGTCATTCTGCTCCTCCACTCTCCTCTCATGAGGCCCCACCTGGAGACTGCATCCAGCTCTGGAGCTCCCAACATAAGAAGAATGTCGACCTGTTGGGGTGAGTCTGGAGAAGGGCCACAAAGATGATCAGAGGGCTGGAGCACCTCTCCTATAAGAACAGGCTGAGAGAATTGGGGCTGTTGATCCTGGAGAAGAGAAGGCTCTGGGGAGACCTTATAGTGATCTTCCAGTACATAAAGGGGGCCTACAGGAAAGACTCTTTAGCAGGGAGAAACTCTTTAGCAGGTCCTATTTTGATAGGACAATGAGTAATGATTTTAAAATCGAAGGAGGTATATTTAGACTAGATTTAAGGAAAAAAATTTTTACAATGAGGGTAGTGAAGCAGTGGAATAGGTTGCCCAGAGAGGTGGTAGATGTCACATCTCTGGAAAGAATCAAGATCAGGATCGATAGGGCTCTGAGCAATGTGATTGACTTGAAGACATCCCTGATCCTTGAAGAGAAATTGGACTCTATGATTCTAACTTTCATGTTAAAGCTTTGACTAACCCTGTGCATGATAGGACAGAATAAATTGGTACTACCAGCACACAAAGAAGGAAAAATTAAAACAAAACAGCTATACTTATGATAAATATTGATCAAAGAAATACTATTGCTAAAATAAAATTTAAAAATCATATTCTAGAAAAAAAAGCAAATGAGCAATCATATGAGAAATATCTTTATATTTACCATTGTTATAAATAGCTTGCTTACAGATTGCTTTACAAGAAACCAACCTGTCAGTAATTTTCATATAGCCTTAAAAACCAGTAAAAGAAGTGCTCTATTTAGTGAAACATTCACTGAAAATCCACAAAAGTGTTTTCAGGGAAATGACCTACTTTAAGCTGCATTCTGTGATTTCTGTGTGTGCAGTGCTGTTTCTGGCACTGAGGACAGACAGTCATAGAGGATTTGCAAGATCTGACATTGATGAATCTTGTGTTTCTGTTTCTGGTAAATTATTGGAATCATTAATTGGAACTGTTTAATATTTACACTTTCTGCTTTTGTCCAAGGGAAATGCAGAATGGCAGGCGTGGAAGGTTCTTTAACTTAGTTAAAACTTACTACAGAAATATGGGGAGAACTCCAGCACCACAGCAGTTATCCACTAAACTTTCATTGGAGCTAATTAAATCACTGTTTCACTCATAGTGATAAAAATAATATTAAAATATACATTACCTACTGAAGCATAAGAAAGGTTATCTTCAGTAGGGCAACTTAACTAGAAAGTTTGCTAGGCTACATAGAGGATGTTGTATCCTTCTTCCCACTAAACAGGCAAAATTGACCTCAGTTATGTTTGAGATGGTTATAAAATAAGAGCTCATTTACACAGTCACTTATCTTCTAGAATTCCCATAGTTCCTGAAGATCCACCTCATTTTTTACATCTTTCTCCTAAAGCCTCATCACCCAAACCCTTTCCACACCAGATAGCTTCCTACAATCAGGAAGCAGGAGCAACAAGGGTTCCAAGGAAAGCAAATGTTGAACTCTAACCTTACCCAGGAAATCTTCCTCACCCTGTTTATTATCAGGGCTACACACATAAGGAGCACTCCCAGAAACCACCAAGCAACATAGAGGTGCTATGTGCTCCTGGAATGCACCAACAGACCTCAGTTGCCCTCACCAGTCTCACCTGGGACTTCAGCCCATGCATTCTCTACTTCTGGTTCATTTTCCCTTGTGGAGTAGCCCAGTTTTCTTTTCCCATGCCCTAACAATATTTTTTCAATGATTATGAGATAAATTCTTAGAACTACTTGCCAAGTATTTTGGAGAGAGTACTTAGAAGATAACAGCTCTAATATTGCTCCTGGGGGACAGCAAAGGCACTTATTGTTTTTATTTTAGTTTACAGCATTTTTAATGTTTTTTAATAAAAATGCATGTAAAACATAACTATTCAGCATATTTATCAGGCATTAGATGCAAATGTTCCAACAAAGAGCATAGAAAATGTGGTTTTCACTCGTAAGCCTTACTTCTTTCACAGGTTTATCAAAGAAAAAAGAAATCATCTACACAACTTTTTTTTTTCTGACTTGGATGTTTTGGCCAAGAAAGTTCATTGGAAAGCTCCACACATTGTGAATATATTGGCATAATTTCTCAGTAAAACATTTCTTCTGACTTTTGCTTCCATAGATCTATTGTGTGAGGGAGTGGTTTAGTTTTGTTTTGGTTTGTTTTGTTTTTTTTTTTAATTAATTAAAAGTAGAGTTTATGCAAACTGAGTCCCTAGTTCTTTCTTGAATGACCTATCCTCCCAGATTTCTTATCTTATTTTCACTTCAGCAAGCAACCTGGGCTTTCAGCCTTTAAAACTGAGCTGGGGAGCCCAGCTGGCATAGCTGTGGAGATAAGTGACTGAAACATGATATCCTGTCCCAGGAAGCATTAGGTTGGGTTCTAACTTGAAATAAATTAGCATGGTCATATAGAATTAAAGGAATAGGTTCATAATAACATTTTCAATTGAGAGTATCGTTAAAAAACAGAGTCGAAGGATTCATTGCTAACAAGGTTAATACTCAAATGAGGGGAAAAATGAGATCCTTACCCAGGAACATTAATCAGAATTGCTTTATTCAGTTCTGTAGAGCAATTCTGATTTTAAACAGCTCAAGTTCTCACCCAGACAATTGAGTTATCTCAAATTCAGTAAGTACAAAGTCTTTGCATACCCAATATATTTTTGTATATTGATTATTTTGCTGGTTTATTTTTTTAATTTGCATAACTGTTCAAAAATATTTGGCCAGCATCTACTTAGGAAAAAGGTAGTATAATTCAGTGGTTACTGGTTAAATCGGAATGAAAGATCAGTGAATTTCTTTGCTACTTTTTTTTTTGTGTGGTCCCAGGTAAATAATTTATGCCACAGTGCAGGCAAAGGTAATTTCGTATCACAGAAAAAGGTGATTTTTATAGAATGAGAGGAAAGAAAGTTCATCAATATCAGAATAGAAACATGAGTTTCTGTATGAAAGAGAATGGAGCCTAGTCTGCAGGAAAATTTGCAGTTTATTTTAAGAAATATTACAAGGATTTTGTAGAGCTAATACAGTTTTGACCACCATCCTCCCACCCATCCCCCCACACCCTTCCTTCCTGCTCCAAATGAGCTCATGTTATTACTCTAGGACTTAATTTCAGTTTTGTACTTTGTGCAGCTCAAAGGCTTATATAAAATAAAGTGGACTATAAATCATCAGTTGCACACTGTTTACTGGGGGGCAGGGGGAAAGTGGGTATGTGGAGTGGAATAGGATGGAATGGAAAATGAAAAGTTTAAATGAAAATACTTGCATTTCCTTCATCCTAGTACTAATGGATAACTTTCACACACAGTAGAAATCTGGTGTGGTTGTTTCCAAATCTCTTTATACTACAGTGCTAAAGAGGAAAATGCCCACTGCAATCTATTTTGGAGTAGCTTCAGTTTAAATAAAAGGTTTATTTGAGTTAAAGTATCCTTTCTCTTAGGTTTTATCACTTACAAAAAAAAAACAAAACAAAACAACAGCTAACAACCACCTCCTAAAACCCCTTACACCTTTGAGAAATGTAACATTTATTATTCTGTTACAGAGAAACAAATTCTTGCTAAATTGTCAAGAAAAACTCTTTCGGTTTTTATTTCTGCTCTGGAGAAAGATTGAGTTTGTTTTGTTTTTTGGTTTTTGTTTTTTTTTTCCAGTCAGGAGCTACCAGTAAATCATGTCAGATACAAACATACTAAAACAGCATGATATAAACACTGTATTTTCAAAGTGTTGAAATTTCTAGATGTAAAATACGTATGTCTTCTCTAACTACAGACTAGTAGGATACGTTAAAAAAAAAAAACAAAACCCAAACAACCAACAACCCAACTTTATTCTCTTCCGTGTCCTGGGCTTGTAGTCTAAATCAACATTGGAGTTATTGAAACAGAGTTGTGTCTATTGTTTTTATTTATTTATTTTAATTTAACATCACTAAGAATACCTGTCTCCTAGATATTGTAGTTGTCATTGCATTTTCTTGGTAGTCCTAGTGAAAATAGACCCATGACTAACCACTTTGCTCAAATTTTTCATGGAAGACAGATAGGTAGTATGTTTCAGATATATAATTAACTTCAGGTGTCCCTTTTTGAGATTAGAATGTGAAAGATTTTACACTAGATTTCCATCACATCAGTAAAGGTAAGAAACAAAATTGTACTAATTCTATCCTTGGATATGCAATTGCAATGTCTGTGGAATTCTGTAGGCTCTGAACCTCTGGAATATTGGATGGATGTCATTGGACAAGAGCTTCAGTTATTATTAAGACAGATATGGAGGACTATTGCCTGTAAAACTCTTTTTTTTTCTCCCATTCTTTATCTCTCCAGGACTATGGAAGTAAAGAACACTCACAGGAGGTGCAGAGTATACACTGGGAACTCCCATCTTTTCTCATGAGGGCTTTGATCAGCACAGAAATAGTTCTTGACACTAAAAATTGGATTGCATTAGGATTAATATTCAACAGTGTGATAACTGAAAAAAAAATTGCATTCATTTCATGCTGCAGACCAAATGAGACATTGCTGATAAAATAAACACATTCACTTCACAATTTGAAGGTTATCTTTGTAACTAGAAAGGTTAGAGGTTGTATTTGTTTAATGGAAGATCAAGTACTACAGCATGAGATGACAGACGTACTGGGAAAATCCCATGACTCAGAATTGGGGCAAAACCCAATAAACATACCCTGTCATTAAAAAAAAAAATGTAAAAAAGACAAGCAAGAAAACATATATTTTCCTCATTTCTTGGAAAATGTTTGTAATTTGACAACACTTCCTAAGTGGGACTGCACTGAGACAAAAAAAAAAAAAAAAGCTGTCATTTTAACTGTGACTGCTGAAGCTTCATAGTATATCATTATCAACAGCCAACATCTGTGCAGAACTGTCCTGTATGACACTGGTGGTCCACATCTCATATGCAAGTAGCTTTTAAGCAGGGATGAAATGGGATCTGGATCAGAAATCCCCTAGGGACAATCTATAGGAAGAAAAATCTCTGTAGCTAGATTTTAAAATCACTGCCTATAGGCAACCCAGTTCCAAACAAAAAGATAAGAACCAAAACAAAACAGCAGAAACAAAAGATATATCATTTTCTGACTTCAGAAGTATTTCCAATCTGATCTTCCTTCATTTGTGTACATGAGCAACTGGAAATCCATGGCTGCCAGATAAGCTTTCAAACTAATTATAAATGTAGAAATGTTTCATGTTGAGACAATTATTCACATTACATCATGATGATTAAATATAATAAGCTACATACATAATATATTGCTGTTTTCTTTCTGAGCAAATATTCGTAGCTAAGATAAAGAGAATTAGGAGACAATAATATGGATGGAGATTCAGGTTCTTCACCATTCACAGGTTCTTGATGTCTGTGACCTGAAATGCTTTATGAATTTGGGGAACAGAAGAACCACCTCCACCCAACAATGTTTGTTGAAAGTTTCCACTTTTTTTTTTTTTTTTTTCCTCAGATGCTTTGCCTAAGTTTGTGCATGGAACTCAGTCACAGAAAATGTCACTTTATCCTCCTAAGTACTAAAGTCATTTTGTGATCGGTGTTTCTGAGCCTGGAAGTTACCTTATGAGCTTTAGCAGAATTGGGAACAGAGTATAAAGCGGGGAAAAGGAGTAACTATTTTTCTGTGGGACACTGAAGGAAGATCACTCACTTGGCAGAGCATACATGATCTGGTTCACTGGACTGAGTGTTAACAAAGTCAAACCTGGGTAATTATTAGGGTCCCATGGAAAGTAACCTGTAGTTGTGGGACTTGCCCCTTAGCACTACAGTCTATGTGAAAGACAAAGAGAAAAATACCTATATTTAAAATAATGCAGAAAAGGAGCTATGTTTTTAGAACTGTACATTTGTCTTTATTAAGACATCACATTTTCAATCTCCTAATCAACACAATATAAAGAGGCTTGAAATCATTTTATCCTACTAAGCCTAGCACTCTGCTCAATTATCATCATAAAAAGGATTGGCTTTTGTTCTGCAGTTCACTGCAATTGGTTTCCAATAATTACCTTTATATCTTTTCAGCTATCTGGTTTACAGAAAAGATCATAGTGTAGGTAAAGTTTACATTTAAAAAAAAAGTTCAATAACTTGTTATCTGAAGATAACAATTTAGCCTTATGTTCACTGCATATATTATGGCTTTTGTGGCTTCTTTTCCCTTTGAATGACACGGTCAATGGTTCATCACATTTGCACCTCAGAGGCAATTGTTACCCACTCATGTGTGAAAATAGCAGAGTCTATTTAGATTAAATTGCTCAAGATCATCACGGACTGGTACAGGACAAATCACAACATTTTGCTGGAAAGAAGATTGTTGTTGCCTTCCACTTTGCATTCTGGGCAAAATTTTAAATACTATAAAAATGCATTCTTAAGAACACAGAAAGAATTCAAAATTCATTCTGTTCCTTCTTTTTCAAGATAAGAGTACTTTAGAAAAAAAGGAAGAAAGAAATTACAACAAAATGTATGTTACTTGTGTCACCACTTAAGACATCCTATATGATAGGAAAAGTATAAGAATACAGGGAAGTCTATCAGGGAAAAATACATATCAGAAGAAAATATGCAATTTTTGTTATAAGTAGAATATATAAAATAAACATATAAACTTACAATAAACATTTTAAAATCACCAGGTCATTTGAAAACTGCATGTAACAAGAATAACGTTATATTTTATAATATATTTTTAAAAAAATATTGAATAACTAAAGGAACTAAATTGAACAGTTTAGGTATTTTTTTTTTATACCAGTTCATTTTAATTTCCAAATTGGAGTACACAATATCTGTGTTTACTTTGATTTATTGCTTTAATCACTTTACAATTAACTAAGATGATAGTGAAACTGAAGGTTGTCTGCACTAAATATAAGTATACATATAAATAGTAGAAATATAAACACAAACAATAGAAATACAAATAATATAAATATAAACATATATTCAAAAGGAAATTTTTAATGTTATCTCATCTTGCACATAGAAAATATATTTTTTCAGGCAAATCTGTCTTTGAAGAGTGTCTTTTTTCATTATCTTTGCAGCTTGGAATTACAATAAATTTATTAAACTAAGATTAAAAATGAGATGCTACTACAAATATTGAATGACAAATTTTATATTAACAGTATTTTTCACTACAGTAAAATTATAGATCTAGGGCAAGGTAAATGAGGAGAGAGATAAGCAAATCCCGTGAACTAACATGAAAATAAGAAGCTCTGCATTTCAAGATTATTGAGGTATGTGTGAAAGGTGAGTCATAAGTATGTGAGGCAATCAGTAAAAGTAATTTCACATAAAATAGCGTTAACATTTATGTTCAGTGTACAGTGAAAAAATTGACAGTAAATTGATCATAATAAAAGAAAAAAAAATTGTTCAGTTTAACTGTGTATTTCAAAACTAGAGATAAAACCCTGGAGCAGGGATATCAGTGACCTTTTTCTCCCTCTTGGAGTATGATCTGAACTTCTTTCTAACTTCCCAGTAGTTGGAGAAGTACCAGTACTGGCAATTCTCCTCGATCACAAGTTTTGTTTGGGTAATTGTTTCAAAAGACAGGTAAAATATCATGCTTACTTCATTAATATCTCCTGCCATAGGAATGTTGGATAATGATAATTCACTATTTTGGCATGTCTTATTCCTGCATCTGTGCATCTACACAGGCACACAACTGACAGAGACATGCATTAAAGGCAGTACAGGTCTGCATACATACACTCGTGAGCACAGACAGACATGCAAAAAGCAAAAATGTAGCTTATGTCAGTTTAGGACAGATGTTTTATCAGAGCTAGAGGAGGGCTGCAAGCATTGTGTTCAAGGTGGCACCAGCTCAGTGGAAAGCTGGACCTAACTTGTCTACAGGACTTCTGGAGCACATCATCTCAGCACACTTAATAAAGCTTCAAAGGGTACTGAGGACTGTATACTGGGTAATGTTGATAATTTTGTCTGTACAATATGCACAGACGAGCTGTCTCAGCTACAGTTCCACAACTGTGAACTGATTCCTGGGGACACTGCACTCCACTTAGGGGCATGCCCTTTTCCATGCCTGCCTCACTGCCAGCAGCATCCGTCATCCTCTGCCTTTGACCGTTGGAAGCACCGCAATGGAGTCCTATTTTCTGCAGGGAGGAACTTCAGGGCAGAAGGGGATTGCCTGCAGTTCTGTTTCTCTAAAGCATTCCCACAGAAAGCAGACACGATTTGGCTATTCATTTCCAGAAGAAAAATACTGTATAAATATGTAGAGGTTTCTTTATCTTTTGGAGTGTAACTTTATCCCAATATGAAGAACAGAGAATGCTTTCTGAAAAGAGAGGAAATGTGAAAAATTACTAAGCAGTCTGTGGACAGCTAGACATTCTTTTGTGTTCAGGACATTTTTTTTTTTCTGAATAACTCACTTATTGTATTTGAAGTATATTCCAAGGAAATCTCTACTTGATTATGTATAGAAATTTGCTTCACTTAAACATTACAACTAGAGTTCCTTTCAACAATGGAGTAAATTTTGTCTTTTGTGTGTAGCTAGAAAAGAATGAAAGAAGTAATTGTTTTTTTTAAAAAATAAGTATTACTTAATACTTACATAACTGTGGCAAATAAATTATTGTTTAAAAATATATTGCTGATCAAGATATGTTCATCCTAATAACCTTGATAAACAAACATATGAAAAAGCATCTTGGTTTATTTCATGTTACAATTTGGCATTTACAACTGAACAAATATTAACAAACAAACAAATAAAAACAACTGTCAAACCCTTCTCTGTTCATTCAGATACTTACAGGAGTGTGGCAGTGATGCATTTCAGGTATTTTATTTCAGATCTGCAGGTGTCCTTTTGAGTCTCTGGCTTAATTTGTGCCAAAGTCCACCCTCTTAGATGAACTAGCTGTAGACAGGTAGTTGCTTTCCCAGCTTGGAATGTCAAAAATGTTTTAATAAAATGCTATTTTCTTATCACTTATTGATTTCAGAAATTGTAATGCTTTAAGCCTAGTAGCCTAGTGGAGACCACCTAGTCTAGAGGCTGGCCTTTAATTCCGTCTTGACTAACAGCTGTTACTACATGAGGATCTGTTCCCATAGCAGGAGAACAAAGCTAAACACAGCTAGGTGGTGAAAACTCAAAATAACCAAAATTTGATGTTTTCAACAGAGATTTCCAAATTATATTTGTCTGTGTTTTACTCAGTATGATGCCCAATTTCTAATGATATTGAAAATCATAGTCCTAATTTATTGCCTAGTAGGATTTTTTTAAAATATACAATCATGTATGATGATATGCAATCATGTACGAGATGTTCATGTCATCAGCATTCCTTGGTAAATCTTTTTGGTTGAATGAGCGAATATCTAATTAGTGTTGGTTTTGAGACACACGGGACTTTACAATTACCTTTTCAAATGAAAATTGATCAAGGCTGAAAATCAAAGGAAATATGGAAGAATGCTTTTAAAATTTCCTATGAAAAGATGTGTATATTACTAATTGAGCTAGAATCAAACATTTCCTCTATTACTGAGAGTATATAAGATTTAAAAAACTGCTGAATAAGTATTACTACTGTGTTCATACAAATAGAACATGTTCAGACTAGACATCAGGAAGAAATTTTTTACAATGAGGATGGTGGAACACTGGCACAGGTTGTCCAGAGAGGTGGTAGATGCCCCATCCTGGAAACGTTCAAGGCCAGGTGGGGTGGGGCTCTGAGCAACCTGATCTGGTTGGAGATGTCCCTGCTCCTTGCAGGGCTGTTGGACTGGATGACCTTTGAGGGTCCCTTCCAACCCAAACTATTCTGTGATTCTATGATTCTACATTTAATTTAAACAAAAACTTTAATTTAAATACTATCCAAAGGAAGAACTATGAGCTATATTTGAGTATACTGTGTGCTGTGGAGTAAATACATGTTTTGCCTCAAAAAAAAAGAAGAAAAGTGTAAAAATAGTATAACTAACAGTATTCTAAAATCTAGTTCTCTTTTGAAACTGTTACTTGTTGTATTATTGACTGTTTATTTGCTGCATCCTCAGCATTTTAATTTTAATATCAACCCTATCTGAGAGTCTGTAGACTCAGAGTTGGAGTCTGCTGATGGAGCTAAGCAGACAATGTTGTTACATAGATAAGTTGGTTCTGTTGGGCTCAGTTTCGTAAAATTACATCACAGTTATGGTTTTAATATTTGCATGCTTTTAGATTAAAAAATAATAATAAGTGAATTAGATTATTTGACTAATACTGTTAGAAAAATATAATTTGCTCATGTCAATATGGATGTATCGATCAATACAAAGGCATATGGGGGAATTATCTGCCTTTTGAATTTCCCTTTTCTACTAAAAAATTTTACTGACTATTTGATATGTGTGTGCTGGTCGTTGGTGTATTCTATACTTTCCTCTATGATGTGCGTGTAGTAAAGTCAGATTCTTCTAGTCTGTAATTGTTTGGGTTGGTTTGTCTTCTCACATAGAGAATGGGGAACATTTTCTACATACATACTCAAAAGTTGAAATTTTGATCTAAATACTGCCCATTTTCTTTTTTTTTTTTAATTTTGTATATATATAGATGATGATTACAGAATTGGCATAGAGCTACAATGAGTTTACTTTCCTACTCCAGTAATGAAGACTGAATCAAGAAAACATGCCTGAGTAACTTAAACCATTGCAAGCAAGCCCATGGGATCACTGGCATAACTGTAGGATTCAGGCAAATGTCCTGTCATTTTGTCTAGTATATTTATAGTACAGTATATGTAAAATATGTACTACTACAAGAATACAAACTACAAAAAAACCAGTTAATAAATCTATTATCTGGACATTACAAAGTAATCTGTGACCTTTTCTTACTGCTAAACTAAATCACTTAATTTGCTTTACAGTTTTCCAAAATGTGCATTATTCTACTTCGAAAAAGTTTGTCTCAGTACCTTCAGTCATCTCTTCCCCTGAACAGAAAATCCTGATTGAGAGCAAAAATATGGACAAGTCGATGTTACTTACACACAGCAGAAGATCAGCAAACTCTTCTAGTTTTCCTCTTCAGCCATAAAACTGACATTTAAGCCTGCTCTGTTGTGGATGGTAGTATTTGGCACTAACTATCTGAAAAGGAAAAAGCAGTCCCTGTACCTTCCAAAAGATGCTTAGTACTAGTTTTAAACAGAAATTGGAGAAGGATTTTTTTTTTTTTGCATTTGCAAGTACTATGACAGATTAGTCTGAAGTAGCTGAAATAAAGACATTATTTTACTTGTCTTTGTTAACTGTACACTAATTATCAGCTCATTTCTGCCTCTTTGCTACAAAGGCACAGTAGACAACATTAGCTACAGGGTCCTGGGCTAAACTAAATCATTGTTGTCTGACACAGTGTTCAAGTGAGTTTGAATGTACCATTTCCCGTTTCTGCTCCAAAGTTATGGAAATGTCTGCAAAGCAGCAAGGAACTGCAATGATCAGCACAGTACTGCCAACGGTATATTTACAATTCAGCTTTGCTTATATGACATTAGTTTATGCTGTCTTTGAGATATAAGCCTGGAAGAAAGCCAAGTCCTGATATCATGTGTGGGCATCATTGTCACAGTTGGTGACACTTTCTTCAAGATTATGGAAGCACTTTTCCTGGAAGTTGAATGAACATAAGATTCTATCAACTTTTGACCAAGTTCTTCTCTTCTTTGACCAAAGACGAGGATGAGGAAATAACAAACCCTCCAGTTGTGTTTGTACATACTGACGATAAGGCAATTAGCAATCTACTTATTTTACTATTTGGGCACAATGAATAACTTATATCTTAGAACTTTACTCATGTTGCTAGAAACACAGATAGGAAAAGATTCCACTCTCTGCTTGAATCTGGCTCAGAGTTCAGAAAGAGACTTTACAGGGGCCAAGCAATAGATAAATTTTGTATGAAAGCTCAGTGTTTTTAAATCTACCGTGAAAACACATTTAATATCAGATGATGTGCAGAGTTACAAAAGGGGAATTGTGAAGTTGGTAACAATGGTATCTGTTAATTTGCAGCATTGAGATGACTCTTTTGCATCATATGTAGCACTTCAAGAAAGTATTGCTGGAAAAGTGCAAATGATATGGATGTCTCTTGTGAGTCAGATAAGAAGGATTGTTTCCTGAGGGAATTCCAAGACAGATGGCATTTGCAAATGAAATGGCAGCGATGACAGAATTTGCCCAAGCAGATGTAAGCTGCTTCCAGGGAAACAAGAAGTTGTTGAATGAAGCAGGATCAACATCAACACCTATTAGAATGGCCCATCTGAAGAGATGCTCAGATAACCATTTATGTTATACGTTGACAGCTAGGAGACTACATTGTTGTTAGTTTCTGGATTGGAAATCTTTTTTTTTTTTTTCCAAGGAGAGCAGTCAGTGGAGAAGGAATGGAAGAAACCTATGCAGCAGGAAGTAAACTGGTAGATGCAGAACATCAACTGCTTCATGCAATAGGGGGAATACATCTCCTACGAACTTTAGGATTTTCATTACTGCTACTTTACTATTATAATTAATATTTGTAGAATGGCTCTGTCAAAGATAAATTCCTTTAAAGTATGAGGGAAATAGATTCATTTTGAGAGTCTTTAGGCACTTTTGCTTTGTGTGCATAGGACAAACTGTGGAATCTGATGGTATATTTAGACACATTAGTGACACCTTTGCTATGTCTACAAATGACAGAAATTAACAACTCCAGACTATGCTTTGGATTAAAAGCTGCTCTAAATGCATATTACATAAATAACAGAGTCACCATTAAATGATTTCCATAAGGATAAAATATTGTAATGGATATTTTTAAATAAAATATCAAGTTAGACTGCAGATTAACAGATGTCTAAGTGGAATTAAGCAGTTTCACAGTTTTTAAGCTGGTTTTGTGTTATGGGAACTAATTTCATCTCCCAAAGAAAGATAGAGAAGTGAGGGATACAAATAATGGATTTCATCTGTTTGTTTAGTTCTAGACAGGAGACAAGGAATATGCAGAAATAGAATATGATAGTGACTAGGCATATTTAGTGACAGTTTCAAAATCCACATCGAAAAATTTTATTATAAGGAAGTAGATGTCAGTTATTCACATCTTAATTAACACTGTGTTAAAACAGTGATGGTAAAACTTTAAGTTATAAAAGTTAAAGAAAATGTTATGGGATTATCCTGCATGTCAAATTAATTTATGACTAAAATATTACAGAGGAATAACTATGTTACCCTGTTCTCCAATGTGTTATTCATTAAGGTAGTTTGATCCACTCTGATATGTTCATGGAGTAAGACAAAGCATTGAGGCAGAAGCAGTTGTTATTTCTAGACAAAATGCTGTCAGTAAAACCTTCAGGCGGCTACAGGCATCACACCGGTATTCTGTTTTTGTTTAAGATTAAATGGCAATGGAGGCAAAGATGTTGTAGATTTTCATACCTTGGTTGAGCTAAGAGCAAAACAGATGTTCTGTAGAGTAAAACATCACAGAAACAAGGAGGGAGGTGCTAATATCCTGTACTATTCTGAGAATGGGCTACAGATTTCCAGTATATGAACATCTGAGGATATTCAGTCAACGGTTAATCTACAGCCTGAAATGTTCTTAGTTATTCAGACCCTGATTATTTTGCAGAGGAAACTGGAATATTTGTAAAGGATCTTTGTGTCTTGAGGAATCTGACAATCACACATTATGTTCACATTATTAAGACCAAAACAGAAACTCAATTTGTTGAACTTGTATTAAAATGTGTGTATGTGAGCAGACATAGGCAAGTAGCATGTAACTGAGTTTACATATAATGGAAAAAACTTAGTTGAGTCTGAAGAGAGAACATCAGCAGATTTATTGTGCAATAGATATCAACATATACTATTTACAGTGTTTTATATTTTTGCTGTATTTGTTATACTAAAAAAAAAAAAACAAAAAACAACCAACCAAAAAGAGGTAGGATTGCAAAGTCTATTGGGATTTAGTAATATTTTTACCCGAGTTTCACTTGCAAGAATCTTGTAGATTTCCTTTGCGTAAGTTGTTGAACATTTCTGAAGAGGCTTTACTCTTGTCTTTACATCAGTAAAGAGTTAAAATGAATTGAAGGAAGAAGTGTGTATTAATTCTATACAGTATTGCCTAAGCATATATTTATTTTTGGCATTTAATGTAATTGGTATTAACATTAATAAGACTGGAGTTCTGTATGCTTTATACAATTATGCATTCTCTCTGAATATTAAATATTTCAACTTCTGGACTTGTTTCCTCTTCCCCAGTAAGTAATATATAGAATCATTGAATAGAATCATAGAATCATTTATGTTGGAAGAGACCCTTAAGATCATTAAGTCCTATTGTTAACGTAGTACTACTAAGTCCACCACCAAACCATGTCCCTAAGCACTACATTTACACATCTTTTAAATACCTCCAGGGATGGTAACTTAACCACTTCCCTGGGCAGCCTGTTCCAACGCTTGACTACCCTTTCAGTGAATAGATTTTTCATAATATCCAATCTAAAATTCCCCTGGTGCAACTTGAGGTCATTTCCTCTTGTCCTAACTGCTTGTTACTTCAGAGAAGATATCAACATCTGCCTCAATACCACCTCCTTTCAGGTAGTTGTAGAGAGTGATAAGCTTTTCCCTCAGCCTCCTTTTCTCCAGGCTAAACAACCTGTGCTCCCTCAGCCACTCCTCATAAGGCTTGTGCTCTAGACCCTTCACCAGCTTTGTTGCCCTTCTTTGCACATGCTATGTATTATGCAGTGAACCTTACCATATAAATCATTTACTCAACTTACTGAAAAGCAACAAAGAATTGATTGAATAATAATGGACATATATATATATTGACATATATTTCCTTTTGACAATTGTATCAAAGAAATTTTTGCCTCTGTTTAAGTATGTGCATACATTTATGTGTCTCATACACAATAGAGTGAGAGCATTTTTCTGTTCTGTAGAAGGGCTGGAGTACTTATATTGTATGTCACAATTAGGTTTGGCTGTCAAATGTGTGCTAATATCCTGAAGTGATATACATCCTATATTATACAAGTGATATATATCCTATATAATGCTTGATGACCTCAGTGCTTGTTGGAACCTGATCATATTGAAGTGGCTTTGGAAAGAATCATATTTCATATATACCTATTTTGAGTACTTTTTTTCTAACAGCAGAACAAACACATAGAAGATTACTTCAAAGTATCAAAATGTTTTTTATATTCATCCATATACAAGATAAATGTGATGTCAGGCTGCTAAGGTTCAAAGATGTGGTGCGAGACAGCACTGAATAGCAAACATACTAAAAGCAACTTCATGAGGAGGATCTTCTGGCTATTTAATTTCAAGGTTAATGAAGAAGAAAATTCACCCTCCATTAGTGTTACAAGTTTTGCACAGCTCCTGTTTCACTATAAACCAATACCATTCACTTCTTCCTAACATCAGTACCATCATGTTTTCTGTTGCCATTATTCCTGACAGAAACACCACCGGCAGATACCAAACAACATAGAATATATATGTTCTGGCAAACTCAACAGGGCCAATGCACAGGCTTACACACTCATCTGTGATCATTCATACTGTTAAATTCTTAGCATGTCCTCTGAAATAATTTTGGATTCATTAACCAGCATTCTTAGAGACAATGCCCAGGCACAGTTTGATGCTTAGCATGGGCCAGGGACTCCTCCTCACAAGCAATCTGGATGCAGTTACTACAACTGGGGACAAAAGATAATTTATCTGTACAGAAATAAGCTGTGCCAAGGCAGCTGGCAGCAGGGCCAAAGAATAGTTTGTGGTGAATTTTCTTTATTAGCACAGGCATAGCCACAGATTCTAGACAATGAATATGCGCTCTCCATATAACTACATCTATTTGGATTCTGCATCCCTGCTCTTAGTTTTGAAGCATGGCAAGCTATGTTTAACAATTCAGAAGCCAGCATGATTTGCACACTACTGCAGAGGGCTTAATATATTTAAACTAAGGAAAGCACATGATTAAAATCAACATAATTCTTTATTAAAGTAATGCTTTGTGATAACATTTCTTTCATAAAAATGTTCTATGGGAGTCATAAATTATTCTGTAGAAATTATGTCAAATTCTACCTAATACCCAGAAGCATTTTAAGATTAATTGATGCAGGAGGCATGCTCCAGCCCAAGTGTTGTATGTCGTTTGTTTCATGACATTCAAGAAGAAGCTAAATCCCTGAATGTCAGGGAGACATTCAGGATTCTGTGCAGTATTGTCTGCAGAGAGTGTTTGACCTTCACTACAGTACTTGCTGGGGGCATTCTAGTCTCCTGAATGCTCATAGGAGGCCACAGATACCTATGGCCTGCTTTGGCAGAACATAAAATCCAATGCTGAGCAATTTCCAGTTCAGATAGAGCTTAAAATGTAATCAAGACATACTTTTTCAGCACAAAATACCAGGTGGCATTTAGTTTTCCATATCTACTTCCAGTTTCCACAGTGTCAAAAGGCAAGGATCTGCCTTGGCTGACTTACTGGATTTTGGATTAAGTTCTGTATAAGAAGTCTGAACACGATACAAACTTCCTGAAAACCCCATCCCTCATCTACTAAACTTATAACTATGCATATGTCCTTCTAATAAACCTGTGTTCATGACATCTGTCAGTACCACCTTAACTAGAACTGCCAAGGCAGAAAAAAATTCTTCATGCTCTTCAGACACAGGCTGATTATTTGATGGAACTAATTATATATTATTCTCTCCTTAGTTTATTATTTTATTTTCTATATTTTTAAATGTTTTCTGGCACAATATAAACTTTAAAGTTAAAGACTTTCTTGTAAGAATAATTATGCCATCTCAGGCTTTGATGATTCACAAAGCTCCAGTAAGTTGTACTGGCTCAAATGCTTAGTCACATATGAAGTTGGAAGAGTTCATAGGATTCTTTAGTATACCACCATTCAGAGGTACTAGAAGTCTCTTTTTTTATCAATATGTTAATAAAATTTTCCATCAGGACAACTAATATTTAATGTCTTTGGATTAGGGCAGAGTTTCAACCAAAAAAAAAAAAAAACTCATTTTCCTTCTTTAAAAGGGAAAAAAAAAATTAAATCATTAAATATATAAATAACTATTCTAACACAAGAAGGGGAAAAATGGAATGATGAAATACTTGGCCTAGTCCTTTAACTCAAATGTAAGCAGACTTAAGCAATTTGTATAAATTCATATTAATTTTTTTGTCACTGTGCTGAAGAATCATTATTTATTGTTCATCATAGATGGGAACTGAACTCAAAGTGATGCTATTTATGAATCTGTATCATATTCTGAAAGGCCAATCTGCCTTAGAAAATCCTCACTTATCGTTATCTGGCCACTCCAGGAATAGAATAATAAAATAAATGAGCCTATCCCTACTCTTAATATATTTTAAGTGAATTTCCAACTTGGAATATACTCCTCTATGAAAAGCAAAGCAAAAATCCTTTTGAGTGCATTTTGCTAAAGCCTCTGTTTTATCCTGACCAATAAAGGTGATTGATTAAAAAAAAATATGTATTGGTTTCTTCAATTTACCTTTTTCGTAAAACAGACAACTAAGGTATAATCTGGGTTGCTGTGGTAGCTCAAGGAAAAATATCTCAATGGTCTCAGTTACAACATACAGTATTTGCTTGAATTCCACTTCACATTCTCTGCCTTCATTTTCTCCAGGGAACAGGATTAAACACTATGGTGTTACTCACATCTAAACACAACTTTTTCCTTGGAACAATTACAGAGCATTGTGGCTAAATAGCACCCTTTCCTAATTTACATTGCTACAACCTAGGTCTTTGGACTCTTTTCTGCAAACTCAGTCTAAGATAACTTGATGCCTGGTTTTCATAGGTGATGATGGCATGTGTCTAACTCCTCAAGGACTTTCAAGTTATACATGGATAGAATTCAAATTAGTAGCACTTCTCAGGATATGCCTAAATGTCTTGCTTAAAAGTAAAGCTTTTCTATAATAATATAAAGAAATATGAATGTTGCTTTCCTATGTGCTGCTGTATTATTTTTACAGGAAACACTAAATGAAATTTTTTGTGCTACCTTCCTCAGAAAAGTGGAGTTTGCCTTTGAAGTGACCTATTTGGATAAATAGATGCAAGGATGGAGAAATGCAGGTTTTGAAAAGAGTCATACAAGCCATTTGTATGGCTTGATATTTTTTCTATGTATATATGAACTGAAGCCTTCCCATCTGAACAAAGACACCTATCTTCTAGCAGCTTCTCCCCAAGGAACATCCCCCACCATAGTCATTCCTATTTTCAAAAGAAGTTGGATTTCCAAATATAAATTTTCTTATTAATGAGTCTTTTAAAACTATTTGAATCAACTAATACCCATAGTATATTCTTACAGTGGGAGAATCATCAGAGAACGTCAGATTACCTTTTTGTAGTTTTCTATGGCAGCTCATTTGTATGTTCCAATAATAGGAAGCAAAATGTTTGTTTAATTATTTGTTTTCCTTCTCCACTCTATAATGGAGGCATATTTTGGCTAGAGAATGTGAATATATAACTCTCAAATGCATCATGAGCTGCCGGCAGTAAATTTATAACTCATGCTTCCTTATCTGCAAATAGCATGCTCCCATTATGGAATAGGTCAAGCATTCTTTTTGCCTAAACCACATTAGACTGCTTTTGAAGGCTGTCCTGGGGCTTAAGAAGCTCTTGCTGAAGGACTAATATAAGACAGTGGAAAGTTCAAAATATTAAAAAATACAAAGCAGAAAGAGACTTATGGACAAAATCTTCCTTCAGTGTAATCATCAGTATACATCTGGAGAAATTCCACTGAAGACAGAATATTACTCTGGAATTATACCAGAAGAACTGTAAGCAAAATAAAGCAAATATGTTGGGAGAAAAGAGTGGGAGAGAAAATAAAATACACATAAACATAATTGAAAGGAAAAACTTCACAAGATAAAATGTCACAAAAGGAAAACAGAACATTTGGGCTACTGTTTAGCAATCACCTAAACAATAAACCCACCTACATGAAACTCATAAAAACATCTGTTGTTAGCGTACAGTTCATATCTTAGTAGTTACAGCAGTCTTCAAAAGTTGAGATATGCGAGTTAAAATCTGCTGCAACTATCTTCTCAACAAACATGCCAATTTCATAGGACTTCACTGTATGCTTTGAAAGCCTGGAAATCAGAGTAACCTGACTGTCTCAGAGCACTGTATGGGAAGACATTGCACTCCAGTTTTCAGATCTCCCCTCTCATGGCACAGGCTTAGAAAATTTGTGCTATAAAGCATTTAATATAATCATTGAGGACATTTGACTCACAACGTCAAAGGCATTTGGCTGCCTAACTCTTCCAAAAGTTTGTAAAAGTTAAGATACTAAAATCTGCAAGAAGTTTGGGTATAAGTCCCTGAATCAGCAGTGTGGTTACAGAGCTGTCTGAGCATTTTTTGATTCATTTTTTCTGAATTGAAGCATTAACAAAATCAGCATCTCTAGTCTTTGTCCCAAATTACTGATTTAGCTTACTAATCAGTAACTTAGGGAATGACTGAATAGTCAGGGCAGTATCGAAAACAATTCTTCTTGATTTGGGTGTCAGAAGGTGTCTGTCACCTATGCTAGGTGTCAGAAATTTTATCATAGTCAATGGAGGATTAAGCAATAAAAGTAATAAAGCCTAGGAAGTTATTCAGTTAAATACAGGAATTATTTCAGATATTCTGACATATCTTGCCTACAGCAGCATTCAAGACAGTCTCCAGCTGCTGCTCCAGAAAGGTACAGATCATCTACAACACTGTGATTTATCAGTCAGCCTTATGCACTTATCTTGGGTATTCTCTAGCATTTGAAATGGTACAAACAGCAATAGTTAAGCAAACAAATCCCACCTTATTTGTTTATACTTAGATTAGATTAATTACTCTCTAATCTTCATTAATTGCATTGACTGTATCTCCACTGAATATAATGAAAGACCAGATAATTTGCATGCTTATGGATGTCTACATAGAGATATTCAGTTCCAGTGTCTTAATCTCACAATGAATTCTATTCCAGCTGATCACAGTGACATCTAGTTGAAAATATCCTAATTTAGTATCAGTGACTTCCTGAATCTGGTGAATATTAAGTAATATTTGAGGCACTTTGGTTGTCTTAAAGTGAAAATAATTTATATCTGTAAAGTATATTTATTGTTAGAATCACTATTGGATTAAAAGCTTAGGATCATAAACACTGAAATTTTCAAGTTTTGCTAACCAACGAACTAGGAAAGGAGAATTCTGTCACAACTAAATGATAATAATGGCAAAAATATATGAGCAACAGAAAACAAACAGGATTTTAAAAGATGAATTAAAAGAAAAAAAAATATAGTTCAAAAAAAACCAAGATAATAAGACCAATAAGTTATTTGTGGGACCCTGGACAAAGTTCAATTGCATCAATTCTTCATATACTTTCTCACTTTTTCCACTTTGTCTTCATGAAGGACTAACTTCCTGAATACAATAAATTAGGCCTCATCATGTTCCCATTAAAGTGAGTAGTAAAACTCCCATTAATTTTAGCGGGTCAAGGGACAACCTCAAGTGTACATTATTGAGCAGATCGGTTTGTGGATATATTACAAAAAAAAAAAAAGAGAAGTTTCATTAAATCAATAAACAAGTTTGTGCTATACTTGCACTTTTTAAACTTTTTTTTTTTCTTAGAAATTCAGTTGTTCCAAATAATGTTTTGTTCTGTGTTGCTTCCTGCAAAATTAATTAAATTGTTAAATTGTTTGTTTCTAAGTAGAACAGGCAAATATTGGAGGAAAGTATTCCAAGATCTATTTTACTAATATGAGCAGCCACTTACATATTTTCATCATTAAAAATGGACTGCCAATAGTCAAGAAGCAGCTTGGACAGACATTTCAAAGGCAACCCACAAAATGGGAGAATTCATTAAACATTTTTTTTTTTAAAGTTATAAATATAATGGATGCTTGTGGGTGATTTATTACGATAGAGGGAAAAAAAAAGAGAGTGAGGGATATATTTGGTACTTTCTGTGACAGTTTGCTAGTTCCTTTACTGGAATGCAATCCTTTCTTGGATTTGCATAAATAGTGACTTTTTTGACTGCTAATAAATAAGTCAAAGGGTAGAAATGGGGTATGCTGGCATAGAGTTCCTTCCTTCAGTGAGTGCTGTCTATCTAGTTGTGTCATGACGGTTTGAAAAGAGACTATGCTGCAACGTTTTCATGACATTTATGTTGTATTCTTGTATTGTGTAAAAACTACTTAGTTCAAAGCTCGTGCTTGGCACCTTCCAGAGCCAGGATGGATTTATTTCTCTCCCTTGCCTTCTGGAAAACTTTAGAAGGAACCTAGAGGAGAGGAGGAACTTCTTCAGACTCACTGGGGACTACCAAAGCTAGGAATGAGATACAATATGATTTGAGATGACCTATTTTTTTCACATTTAAGTAATCAGATTTAGAGTAAGGTGCTACCTTTTGCTAGTTTGTGAATAGGAAGAATTAATTTGGGATGAGGGGAAGCATTAGTCATCTGCTTCGTAAGAAGGAGACCATGACGTGTCTATTTCCTCAAAGATTAGTTTAACTAATCCCTTTCCACAGTAGAAACATATTGCTGATGAGTGGCAGAGCTCCTAGTGGGAGAGGAGTAGGTTGAGTAGTACCAGGGTGTGTAAGAGAGAGATAGACTGCTGGAATTGCACCCTATCTTCCTGGAGATAGGCCCAACAGGCAGATGGGATACCTTATAGAAAGGATTCCTCTCTCTGCCTGGCTGAACACAGTGACTTAAGGAATAGAGGCCAATGATGACAAGTTCCTGCCTGGTGCAGCAGGTGCAACTGCTCTGTGACTACTCCACCTTCCCAGGTGCCCTTGCATAATAGGTATGAGGCTTTGCAAGTGGAATCAAATAATAACAAGGAAGATATTTCATCTAGCTGGGAGGTGTCACCAAGGTTAAGTCTACCTGTGCTCTGTGTCAAAGCTGCTTCTATAAAGACTAGTAATTGTCTTAGGAGATTCCCTTCTGAGGAGAACAGAAGATCTAACATGCAGACCAGACCCAGTTCTTCAGAAAATCTGCTCACTCCCTGGGGCCTGAGTTAAAGATGTGAAAAGAAAGCTTCCTAACCTGGTATGGCCTTCAGATTATTGTCTGTTATTGATTTGTCAGGTAGGCAGTGATGAAGCTGCAACAAGAAGTCTGAAGGCAATCAAAAGAGTCTTCAGGGCCTTGGGACGACTGGTTAAGGGATCAGGAGCATAAGTAGTGTTCTCCTCTATCCTTTCAGTTGCAGGGAATGATGAGGGAAGAAACAGGAAGAGCCAGCAGATCAATATCTGGTGCTGAGCCTGGTATCACTTGCAGAATAAGGGGTTTTTGATCAACAGTTCGTTTACATGACACCAGGCCTGCTGGTGACAGATGGGGTACATCTGTCTCAAAGGGGTAAAAGGATTTTTGCACGGGAGTTAGCAGGGCTCATCGGAAGTGCTTTAAACTAGTTTTGAAGGGGGAAAGGGATAAAATCAGGCTAACTAGGGATAAGCCTGGTGGCAGCACATCAAGGTTCAAGGGACAATGTGCTAGTGAGGTCCTTCAGTCTGACATCTCAGTGGAGGTAGAGGATGGAGATCCATGTGGCAGCAAAGACACAAGGGTTATTGATGTGTTAGAAAACATGGAAGTGCTTGAGAATGGTCACGTAGGAGTTAGGGCTTCTACCCCCAAAGAGGTGTTGGGATCAATAGTTCAACTGAAGTGCATCTACACCAATGCACGCAGTATGGACAACAAACAGGAGGAGCTGGAAGCCATTGTGCAGTAGGAAAATGATGATATTGTTGCCATAGTGGAAACATGATGGGATGACTCACACAACTGGAGTGCTGCAACGGATGGCTATAAACTCTTCAGAAAGGACAGGCAAGGAAGGATAGGCATTCGGGGTAGCCCTGTATGTTACAGTGTGTTTTGACTGTCTAGAGCTTAATGATGGTGATTGTCAGGTTGAGTGTTTATGGGTAAAAGTCAGGGGGAAGGCCAGCAAGTCAGATATCATGTTATAGACGCCCCAACCAGGATGAAAAGGCAGAAGAAATACTCTATAAGCAGCTAGGAGAAGTCTCATGATTACTAGCCATTGTTTTTGTGGGGACTTTAACTTACCAGATATCTGGTGGAAATACAATACAGTGGAGAGAAAACAGCGAGGAGGTTCCTGGAGTGTGTGGAAGATAACTTCCTGACACTGTTGGTGAGGAAGCCAACTGGGGAAGGCACGTCACTGGACCTGTTGTTTGTGAACAGAGAAGGACTTGGGGATAATATGATGGCTGGAGATCATCTAAGGCATAGTGATCACAAAATGATAGAGTTTTCGATTCTTGGAGAAGTAAGGAAGAGGGTCAGCAGAACTGCCACCTTGGACTTTCAGAAGGCAGACTTCATCCTGTTTAGGAGACTGGTTGACAAAGTCCCTTGGGAGGAAGTCCTGAAGGGCAGAGAAGTCCAGGAAAGCTGGACATTCTTCAAGAAGGAAATCTTAAAGGTGCAGGAGCAGGTAGTGCCCATGTCTTGAAAGATGAGCCAGTAGGGAAGAAGACTGGCCTAGTTGAAAAGAGAGCTTTGAGTGGAACTCGGGGAAAAAAAAGAAGAGTTTATCATCATTCTATGATTCTATGATTTATGACCTTTAGAAGGAGAAGTAGGCAACTCATGAGGACTACAAGAATGTTGTGAGGTTATGCAGGGAGAAAATCATGAAGGTCAAAGCCCAACTAGAATTCAATCTGTCTAATGCCAAAAAAAAAAAAAAGCAATTAAAGATGTTTCTATAAATACATTAGTAATGAAAGGAAGGCTAAGAAGAATCTCTGTTCTTTATTGGATGCAGGGGAAAACATAGTGACAAATGATGAGGAATAGGCTGAGGTACTGAATGTCTTTTTGCCTCAGTCTTTAATAGTAAGACCAGTTATTCTCTGGGTATCCAGCTCCCTGAGCTGAAGACAGGAGTCAGGAGCAGAATGAAGCCGTGATAATCCAAAGGGAAATGGTTAGTGACCTGCTACACCACTTAGACATGAAGAAGTCTATGGACTTCTTGATTCTATGGAATCAATGCAAGGATACTGAGAGAGTTGGCAGAAGTGCTCAGGAAGAAACTTTACATCGTTTATCAGCAGTCTTGGCTAAATGAGGTCCTAGCTGACTGGAGCTTAGCAAATGTGAGGCCCATTTACAAAAAGGGCCGGCAGGAGGATCCAAGAAGCTGCAGGCCTGTCAGTCTGATCTCAGTGCCAGGGAAGGCTGTGGAGCAGATTCTCTTGAGTGCCATCACATGGCATGTACAGGACAACCAAGTGATCAGGGCCGGTTAGCATGAATTTATGAAAGGTGGGTCCTGCTTGACCAACTTGATCTCCTTCTATGACAAGGTGACTTGCTTAGTGGATGAGGGAAAGGCTGTGCATGTTGCCTATCTAGACTTTAGTAAAGCATTTGACACCATTTCCCACAGCATTCTCCTGGAGAAACTGGCTGCTCATGGCTTTGACATGTGTACTCTTCGCTGGGTAAAAAAACTGGCTGGATGGCTAGTCCCAAAGATTTGTGGTAAACAGAGTTAGATCCAGTTGGTGGCTGGTCACAAGTGATGTTTCCCAGGGCTCAGTATGAGGGCTAGTTCTGTTTAAAATCTTTATCAATGATCTGGAAAAGGGGATCAAGTGCACCCTTGGTAAGTTTGTAGATGACAGTAAGTTGAGCAGGAGTGTCGATATGCTTGAGGGTAGGAAGCCTCTGCAGAGCGACCTGAACAGTCTGGATCGATGGGCCAAGGTGAATTGTATGAGGTTCAACTAGGCTAAGTGCTGGGTCCTGCACTTGGTCCATAACAAATCCATGTGGCACTACAGACTTGGGGAAGAGTGTTTGGAAAGTTCCCTGGCAGAAAAGGACCTGTGGATGTTGGTCAATAGCCGTCTGAATATGAGCCAGCAGTGTCCACAGGTGGCCAGGCAGCCAATAGCATCCTGGCTTGTATCAGAAATAGTGTGGCCAGCAGAATTAGGGAACAGATGATAATCCTGTACTCAGCACTAGTGAAGCTGCACCTCGAATACTGTGTTCAGTTTTGGACCCCTCACTACAAGAAAGTCATTGAGGTGCTGGAGTGCATTCAAAGAAGTGCAACAAAGCTGGTGAGGGGTCTAGAGCACAAGCCTTATAAGGAGCAGGTGAAGGAACTGGGGTTGTTTGGTCTGGAGAAGAGGAGGCTGAGGAAAGACTTTATCACTCTCTACAACTACCTGAAAGCAGGTTGTAACAAGGTGGATGTTGGTATCTTTTCCCATTTAACAAGTGATAGGACAAGAGGAAATGGCCTCAAGTTGCACTAGAGGGGATTTAGATTGAATATTAGCAAAAAGAAATCTTCACCAAAAGGGTTGTCAAGCACTGGAACAGGCTGCCCAGGGAAGTGGTTGAGTCACTATCCCTGGAGCTATTTAAAAGATATGTAGACGTAGTGCTTAGGGACATGGTTTAGTTGTGGATTCAGCAGTGTTACGTTAAGAGTTGGACTTGATGATCTTAAAGGTCTTTTCCAACCTAAATGATACTATGATTCTATGAATTTTACCTTATCTTCCTCCTGGGAAGTTGATACTTTTCTACTGCAAGAATTATATTTACTAAATATCTTGCTGACATTTTTTTTTTGTCTGGGTATATGAGGATGTGAATTGGGTGTTCTGTGCAGCCTTCTGAACCAGATAGATCTTAAGACTCATGTAAACTATTACTAATAACTAGGCTTTTTCATGCTATAGTCACAACCTTTGATTACTTATATGAAACTTCATCGAGTGAAGAGATGAGAAAATAACTGGGCATTCACACAATAATTTTTGTTTGTTTTGTCACACAATCTGCAATCTTTGCTTCAACTACAGGCAGCAGAATTGTGGTTTGAACTCTGGTTTTCGTTTGTGTAACTGAGCAATGGGAAAAGACATGATACGCTTCCAAAACAGAAGTAGTGAGTGGGCAAGGACCCCAACAACTCAAAACTACACTGTATTATGTAAACTTGGTATTACAACTTTTTTTTTAAAAAAACCTTAAAACTATTCTGCAGTGGTTGGAATACCTACTACAATATCCTCTACTCCTGAATTTCCTCAGGCATATAACTGCAATGAGTCTGTCTCCTTTATATACATTCAAACATTACTCTCCCTGGAGATTCCTGTGGGAAATATTATTTTCTCTTTTTACTTCAGTCAAAATCATCAACCATGGCATATCGATTACAGACATAAAAGAATAACTCTCCGCAAACCTAACTAAGCAAGGAAAAAAGGTGAGAACCTTAGGAATATTTTGCTAGTGTGCAATATTTACTGCTTCGTACGAAGTTCTCAGGAGAAGCAGACTAAAACCTTATTGTGAAAGTCCTAGAATTTACTTTAGACTCTTCAGCAAGAAAGATTCCCCACAGAAAAGTAAGGAAAAGTATAAAGTAAATTAAATATTAAAGTTAGTAGAGAACTATCAAAGCACTGTAAATAAACAATTTCAAATTAAAAACAATTTCAAAAATGTGTGATTTACAGGTTGACTTATCAGTGCATTTAAAAATGTGACTGTACTTTTATAGATAATTCTTAACAAGAATGAATTTATTAACTTTCTGTTTTCATAATTAGCCTTGGGAAATGATGTGATTGACACAGAAACACTGTTCATCAAATGCTGTAGACATCTCTAGCTAATGTCTAATCATCTCCACTAGTCAAAAATATGCTGTCACACTATCATCTGCCTAATAATTAGAAAGGTATCAAACAAAGAAATTCCAGTTCCTCTGAGCAGGTTTTAGTTGGTTTTAAATATTCATATGTGAATATGGCTTTCTTCACCTTTATTCCTTGAGCTTAACAAGCTAAACTATGTTCAATCCAATCTAAAGTTTCAAAGCCAATATTTCCCCAACAATTCATTAGCTTCTTCATGAACTTTATGGCCAACACTTGAATTTTAAGTGGCTAACCTTTAACAGTCTCTGTCTGGTTTGGGGGTATTTTTTCATTTTTATTGGAGAAAGAATTTGGAGAATCTGTTATGGATGGATGTGGTGGAAGTTATCATGGCAGTGGAAGTGGCAAGGGACAGATCAGCAAAGGGACAAATTCACAAATGCATCTCCCTGCAGGAAAAAGCTTGCGATCCTTGCCTGAGCTGCCCAGATTTAGGAGTGTTTATCTTGCTCTGTTTGAGCTTTGCTATCTGTGAGTTCCAAAAGATGAAAATCCACTGCAGGATGCATAGCTGATTGCCATGGTATTTAAGGATCCTCTTTATGTAACAATCCTGTGGAAAAAAAAAATTAAAAAAATACAAAGACTTGGTAGGAAAATTAATATACTTTGTTGAAGTCTTTGGTTGTTTTGAATAATTTATTTAATTCTTCTGGAGTTAGATTATATAAGATTTTTTTTAGAAGTTTTTTGATGGTGATGATGGTGAGACATTTTTTCTGGCTTTAGCTTGGACAGTTGCCAGGGCACTTCCTAACTTAGTTCTTCACCTGGTATTATATTTCGTTCTGGGGGAATGAGTAACATGTTTTGTCAGCAAGTTCTTGTGTACCCCAAATCCCAACAACAGGAAACAATGAATTGTTACAATCCACAAAACTTTACAGTATCTCTCTGTACCTCTTTGTGCAGATATCCCAGTTTGGTTCAAGCAAAGCAGAGCCAAAAATACGTTCTCAAGTTAACTTCTGTTATTTAAACATTAATACGTATCACTCAGAGGCATTGCACAAGGAAAATACTAAGCAATAGTATTACAGCCTGCATGCCCAATACACATCTTTTTTCCTCTTCCTGTTCTAACTCAGTGGAGTACAAGTATTTACATTTTGTATTATGAATTCTCAGCCATTTTCTAAAAGAGATTCAGCTAAAAAATCTAAGTCTAAGACAAAACTGTTGTATTTATATCATCAGAGAAATTGAAGATTAATAAATTACACCTCTATCAGCCCATTATGAATCACCTTGCTTACTAAAGTGATCTACGCTTTCCATGAAGAAAAGACAAAGCTCCATTGTGGGAGAGACAAAATGAATTGTGTGATCATCCACTTGCATGGGTTACCACTGTGATTGAATATGTGCAAGCATACTATATCACAAGATAGGAAGGAGTGGTTTCTTAACATTTAAAAATGTGACTGCTTTTCTTTCTTCAATGAATACATATAAACACTGAACATTTTTGTTATTCAAACTCTCCAGATTCCTCAAGAATTTTAGTCCAATCTGGAAAGTTCCAATGAAAGCATTTTTTTTTTCCTATTATTTGAACTTCTCACATAAGCACAAAACACATGAAATCTTCGGTTCTTGTTTTTGAGCACCTCCAGACTGGAAGCAGGATAGATTTTGGACAGTGGTAATATTGGGATGAAGATCTATTTGTTTAAACTGCAAACGTAAAAAAAAAATTGTGTTCATTCATAGGATAATTAACTACTGTATTCATCCATATGTGTTTTCTACTTGTAATGATTGTATCAAGTTTATAATGTTAGTTTGTTTTGTAGCATTTGTGCAATATCAAGTTAGTCATTTGCTTGTGCAATCATTTGAGAATATGATTTTTTTCATTAATAGTTAAGGCACTCAGCAAAGACCTTTTGTAATCATACATGAAATCTTGGTATTGAATTACAGTGTCTTCAGAAATACCAAGGAATGGATCTGGGTCCTGAATCTGTGCAAGGGATGGTTTCTTGGAAGCACTTGATCCAGCACAGTGGGCCATGCAGATGACCCTCCTAATACCAGTACAACTTTGACATAAAGCCACTCTTCCACTAAGGAGGTGAAGTAGACTTTACACAGTAAGTAGGAGAATTGGCAAGAAATCTCTCAATGAAAGGTAAAGGGATCTTTCTTTATATGCCTATCCCTCTGAGAGCAATCACAAAACAATATCATCAGCTGTGATCACTAAGCAAAATTTTAAAATATCGCAAACATGTTTTGGGGAAACAAATTGAAGAAGCTATGTAAGAATCTCAAAATTCTGATTAAAGAAATTACTCTGATTATTCTACATAGCTATCTTATGCTCTGCAGGATGGCACAAAGTCATCTTAGTATGAAGTAGGAAGTAGTCCTTAAAATAACTAAATCTACATAGCTATTAATCTGGAAACGCTAAAATTCAAAGCACGTGAAAAAAAGCAAGATACTAAGTCTTGTAACTAATTACTGATTTATAAGGTTGTATGTCTTATAGATGTCACATAGATTTTGGCCCAAAGGAAAAAAAAATGGACTAAGAGGAACAGTTTAAGAATATTTTATTGGATAGTATGCTTGGGTTTTTTTTTAATTATACGTTGACTTCACATTTTCTTTCCCTATGTCTTCAGTTGGCAAGTGTCTTTATGAGTTATAACCTTTCCATTTCTAGCCATGTGAAATATTTTACATGATTGATTGTTGTAATTAGGCTGTCTAGCAGAGTGGTGGCTGTTCCTTGTGCTGCCAAGCAGGAGGGACCTACGTGCTGAACTCTTACAGCCTGGGATGGCAAACAATGGACCTGCCACGGAGAAGCTGTGCCTGACCTCTGGGGAAGGTGGTGGACATGTCACTCAAAGAGCAGACCTGCTGACTGTAAGCAGAAAGCAGCTGCTCATGTGCCTTTAATAGGTGGATGCAAACTGGTAGTTACACAAGGCTGGATGTAAAGGAAACAGTGATAAGGTGAGATGTTTTGTGAATATGGAGATAGGCTATTTGGAGCAAACTGGAGGGGAAGATAATTCTGCTTTGAGTTAAAAACTCATAGCTTCCCTATTACATTATTGCATAGAATACCAGTAGATATGAAACATATTTTACAATAATACAGCCTTGAGTTATTATCTTCTAGCCCAATAGTGTTATGTTCTCTCATACCCCAACACTTCAAACAGATCCTTAACATTAAGGTATATTCTGGTTAGGACCTCTCACATGAGGTAGCAAAAGGGTTCTCCTTAAAACAGGTTCAAAAATTATAGCCAAAATGATAATTAAGCTTCCTGAATAAAATATTTGACTGTGTGTATCTATACATTTTATATACTTGTACATAGATACATAAAAGCTAACGCTAAAAAATCTAGATTAAAAACCAAACCTCCTCTTCATGCAATGTCTACACGATCATTCATGTCTAGCATCAGTCTTCATCCTGTTATGTAAGATTTCCGTCTCTTCTTTGCTGTACATTACAGTATTCACGTATATAAAATGAGGACATACATTCTTACATGGCCTGAGAAACTAAAATAATTCCAAATCTATGTATAAAACCAATATAAATAGCATTACCTTAAAAAAAAAAAACCCACAATCTCTGGTAATTTGTGTTTGTATGTCATTTGCATGCATAGTTTCAGTGGTTCTTAATTTCACTGGTTTTAATTGTTGTGATTAAAAGCCATCACACAGGTAAACCAGAAGAGGTTTGGTGGTTCTAAACAGCAGACAGAGAGTAGCTGCAGTCCTTGATGCACCAACCCAGTTAAAAATACAATCAAGTTGGAGAACTGGAGATTAAAATAGAAACAAGATGAGTGGACGTGAGTCTCGGAAACTAAACTGTCTGTCTGGAAAAGAGTCACTGGAAATATCTGAAAAATACATGTAATCTTGACAAAATTCATTTTAAAAGTGCACATATTGAAAATAGATTAGAGTTATTATGGAACCAGACATTAAATATTTTTGGCTGATAAAATCTCAGAGAAAAAAAAAATATTCTTTTTTTTTCATGCAGATTACAACAGTACACTGCCCCCCTAAAACCGTGCTAAAAATTTCCATATCACAGCTGCCCAGAGTGCATAACAAGGAGAATATTAGTGATGTCCAGATGCACATAAATCTACAGGGATGCTTCTTGCCAACAGCAAAATGAAAGGGATGACAGTGTCAATCACATCCAATAGACTATGTTAATGCTTTTCAAACAGTTCTTTCACATTCTCAAATAGTGTTCATTAATAATGTATGGTCCAGTATGAAGGAGAAGGAATGTTGCCTCCAAAACTGATAGAATTCATTGTTCGTTTCTATACTCATCTGAACAATAAAGCCCCATTTCTGAAGGACAATTTTTCTTTTGTCTTTAGGACTGTGCTGAAATGATTTCAAACCTATTACACTAATTGGCCCCTTTAGTTTTCGAGCGTGTGCTGCAAATGTTGCACTTTAAGAGTCTTCTCTCCCTCACGGCCTCTGTCCCCCCTCCTGCCCTGACTGGCATTTCTGGATTGTTTGAGTAACTCACCAAGCTTTTCAGAACTGCTGGGCGGATGACGGTGCAGAGTTTTTTATCTGCTCCTCCGCTCTGTTGCTCGAGCAGCTGTCAGGAAGGTGGGCCTGTGGGTTTGCAGATATATTTTGAGACTAACAGATTGTAAGCTCACACATGAGAACAGAAGAAATACTTAGAATCTGAAAAGGTTATCCACCCCTTGGAGACTAATCTCCTAATATACTATTTTTGTCAGAAAGCATCTCAATTGCTTCTCAAACAAGCCCATTATTTTTGCCTCACAAACCATTCAGAGTGATGTTTATAAGTGCCTGCTTATAGAAAAAGATCCTTTTATACCTGCGTGAATTCAAGTTTTATTTACTTTCAGTCACTTCCCTTTGTTTTATCATCTAAAGTGACAGCCTGTATTTGAAACAGCGACTTGTAATGTCCCTGCCTCAGAAGACAACTGGACCAGCAAGAGATAAATCAGAGCACTTTCTTCCCTTGCCCCTGCAGAAGAAACAGCCACAGTAGGGCAGACTATCAAAAACTGTAGCTTTTTGGGCTTCTCGCCACAAACAGTTCCTTCAGTTTTGCACCAACTGTAGAAGAGCTTCTTTTCACACTTCCTAGACTTATTTTTTCTCCCTCTCTTTTCCACACAGATATACACAAATATGTATGACGCCAAGTGTATCAAACAACCTGATGGTCCCAGGAACTTTTCCCCACCCACTGAGAACAACAGGAGAGGTTCAGGTTTCACAGCTCCTTGATCTTTCCCATAAATGTAAAGTTCGGACTTTATTTTTAGATCCATTGGCAGCACTGCCATAGGAAGAATGGAGAGGAAATGCTGGTAAATGTTACAGTCTGGTAGCCTCAAACCTCTCAGTCTGTTTTAATTTTATAAAGCACAGAATTTATTTCTGATCCCCTTCTGACAGCCCTCGTGTCTCATTCCAATCCATGAGAAGTCATAGGTCCTGCTCTTCCTTTGGCACAGTTAAAATCAATGGCTATTGCTAAGTCAGGTACTGCTTATTTTGAACCTTGCTCTGTCAATCTGCTCAGTTGTTTGTTTGCCATATACTTTTTTTTTTTTTCCTAAGCATAGATGCCTTTTTAAATTCTGAAATTATTCCACGCAGACTCTATATATTTGTGAGGTCCACTGAATGAACTCTCAGGTCACTGTATGTACTAAGAAATTCTCCCTTGTACGTGTTCTTTTATATCTTTTTATCTTTGTTTCTTTGTCAAATTTGTGATAATTTTTGTTACAAATACCTCAAGTAATACATTAGAATATTTTGAGATTATAAGTCTAGGAAAAAGATTAGTTAAGGTTAAATGAAAATTAATTTAGAAGATCCTAGTTAGAAAGTAAATATAGAGCTCTCTAGAAAGCAATTCCTGAAAAGTGACTTTCAAACATGAGAAAATTGTACAATATCTGGTATACTTGGAAACTGTACAAAATCATGGTCTCGTGGCTTCAGAGACTCATCCTCAGTGTAAATTCAAAAGATACAATGCGCTAGACAATCTTATAAATGAGTTCCATTTTTGAATTTTTATGAATATTTGAATTAAAATTCACAATGATACTGCAAAATTCTAATTTCAAATATGATTACAGACAGGATGGTGAGAAGTATTGATGTATTTTTTGTGAACATGAATCCCATCAAAAAATGGGGGCTAGATCCAATAAGAGATTTATACACAACCTAACTCAAGGTGTGTGGTCATGCAGGGAGAAACAAAAACATTTGATTCCCCATAGCTGTACTTGGCTGAATAAAGCTTTTCAACTGAGAGTGATAAGAGTTAACACAGAGCAAGAATATGCTTGAAACCAGTCCAGGCTACCTATTAGCGAATGCCAAGCACCAGAGTATGCCTGAAATTCCTCTTCATTCTGCATCCCAGAAGCCTCATTCCAATGCCCTGATTCAACATAGATACCTCCATCATGTCTTCTCTGTGTGGCTGGCAGGCCAAGGAGCAATGTAAAGGCAAGCTAATGTGAATGGTCTGCAGGTGAGAGCCATCAACAGAAACAAGCCAAGAAAATGAATCATATCAACTTGAAACAGGCCTAGCTACTCAGCAAGACTGAATCATTCTAAACAGCAATGTGGTAGGCAGGAAATAACCAGCGTGCCTAGTAGTTACCTCTCCAAGGGAAAGAGACTGCAAATTGTTATCAAGAGTTAGTTTTTCTTACCCTGTTCACCTATCTTGTTAGAGTTTTTTTCTTATTAATAAAAATGTAGTCCATTAGCAATATGATTTGTATGAGCTACTGTAAAGGGTTATCTCACTGATCACCACAACGTTCAGTAAAATTTTTGTGGGTTTCCATGTTTTTCTTTGCAGTGATTTTCTTAAACTAGAACCAGATCTTGCTGCTGACAATAAAGTCTGGCAGAAGGCTTATACAGGTGTTACTTTTTGACAGTATTGCTGTGTTAAGAATATGTAGTATGCTTTGCTAGTATTGCTATATAATAGCCCTACAGAAGTTATCAAATAGGTACAATTAAAATTCAGCATCATCATTAGCCTGAGAAGATTTAAAAATTAGAACGTCTTTCCCCCTTCCCAGAACTGTCCTGACCAGCTGTTTATAGGCCGCTGTTCATGAAGATACACTTTCTTTTTCCCACCACTCTACAGAAAAATATCAAGTCTCCCTGGGTAGTTTCTAATGGAAAAATAGCAAGCTACAAGCTACTGTATAACCAATAACTGGGCCTTTACTAGTGACATCAAAGTGTCTTCTCTTTCTGAGACAAGAAGGAAGTCTACAGTAGTTGAGACAATAAGAAGGTGATGATTTCCCTCCTTTCCAATAAAATTGTAGCTATGAGGACATTTCATAGACAACTTCATGATGTAGATGTTGGCTCTGACAATACTAAGGGAGTTGAAAGGAATGGCAAGGCAAATTTAGGCAGAGAAAACTTACTACCTGCATCTTGGAGGAACTTTGCACTCTTTGAACTTCAGTCAAAACTTGGACTGGCACAAGTTTGGACATCCCCAGGATTTGATCCTTAAACATTATTGTCTTTGTATGTATTTCAATAGTTACTCTGAATGATTCTTGAGAAATATTTTTTTTAACAATTCATATTATCAAACCTTATGATACCAGATATTTAGTCAGGACAGAGTCAGAAACCTTTCTTAGCAGAATTAGTTTGAATGGGAGTAACCAGTAGTCTAAGAACACAGACATCCCTAACCACAGTAAAAGCATTACTACAGGTCGTTGGAAAATTCACTGCAGAAGGTCATAATAAGAGTTCATTATTTTAGAAAACATTATATAATTTCCATCAGATATCTACTTGACATAGGACATTGCAATACAGTCATGTCCAATTTTCCTTAAATCTTAATGAGAAAATAATTCAGCTTTACAGGGAAGTCAGAAAAAACATGGATCTATATTACAAAATAGCACAGAACACATTACAGTAAGAGATCTGTGTATACACAAGTCAACAATATTTAAAAATAATTAAGAAGTATTCTTATTCCCCAAAAGATTTTATGTACCTAATTTAAAATTAGAGAAAATGATACTTTAACTTCTGAATCTATTTACTTAATCATCAGTTTCATGGAAGCAAACTGAGAAAGTAGAAAAACATGTAACAGACAGAGAGCAAATCTGACCCAAATGGCATCATGTAAGAAAAGCATACAGAGTTTGCAGGACAAAAGTAATTTACTAGATAACATCTGGTGCCAGTTATGGACTGTCTTACTGTGAATGCTGATGTAGAGAAGTGAAAAATAGTGGAAGCCAATAACATTGCGAAACGTCATCTCACTTATGGCTGATATATGGTCAGGACTTCAGTTGCAATTTGAGCTGAACAAGACTGTTTTCAACTTATGGTTTTACAATTTTTCTCTTTGCCACTTCTCTTATGTCTACAGAAGAGCATTTTCTTCTAGTAGAGAAGAGGGAAGATCTACTGGTTTAGAAGTCTCCTAGTCAAGAGTGAGACTTTAAAAGAGGATAATAAATGCATATTGCATTCCAATGGTATTAAAGGCCATGCAAAACCATACCACCTACTTTAATTCCTAAGACACATGTACCACACCTGAATCCCTCACCATCACTGCTACCTGCTAATTCTTCCCACTTTCCTTACCAGTGCCTCTCTAGGCAACCTCCAGCTATGGTGTACTTCCATCCCTTATTTCTATGAAACAGCAGTGTATGGTAGGTCATATTTACCTCCTTTTGAAGTGTACATTCAAAAAAAAAGCAGAGATGCTTTACTTACTCCATCCACTGCAGCTCTAAAATCAGAGTAGTTCACCTTCAGTGAAAGACATTAAAAGAGAGATGGAGAATGTAACACTCCTTTTTCTTCTTCTTTGGAATGTGTTGTGAATTTCATTGAAGTCAAAGCATTTCACAATGAGTTGAGCTGCAGCTGCAATGTGTCAACAGAATCTGTCTTCTCATACATTCTACAGCCAAACTGTAGGTGTATGACAAAGTTTTTGGTTCAAAAACATGCATGCCACATGCCACAAATTAGCTTAGCCATTTCTGACAGTTTGTATAAACATTTTCCATCTTCTCAAGCAATGTCACACATGGCATTAATAATGTGTTAGAAGACAAACTGTGCCCATTTTTGTCACTCTCTGAATCTGCAAACTTCAAAGGAGAAACAAATGTAAGGCTTGGGTTTTGGGGTTTTTTGGTTTGTTTGTTTGTTTTTTGTTGTTTACTGGGGAGGAAGATTGCTGGATTTTTTCCTGATTTTATTACTTTTCATAGAACTATTCAGCTTGGTAACACTATCCAAGAGCTAGTCTGAGCTCAGCATGACAGGAGTAGAAGAAATGGCCAGATTCTGTACGGGTGACTCAGAGAGATAACATGTCCTGCTTACTTTCTTTGTTGTTGTGTGTGTGGGCTGGGGATGAGAGGGGGAAAGCAGAAGGAAGTAAATTACTACAGTCCTTGAAAAGTCTATTGTCATCAGAGAATAAAGGTAGAACTTGTACAAGAGCTATACTGACTCCCCTTTTGTGTCAGCCTTCTCTCTATCTAGTTACATTCAGAGAGCAGTTGCTGTGTCCTGTAACAGACCAGATCCAGGTCCCAAGTGCATCTTCCTGCACCAGTCATATGCAAAGGGCTTTGGTCACATCACAAGATCAGATTTAACACAACAGCACAGTAGGAAAAGGTGCCCTTTGTAGAGGACAATGCAATGTATAATGTCACTGAAATGGAAGACATCAAAAGGTGTAAAACATCAAAAGTTATCACTTTGAGCATCTTTTTTTACAGCAAGAATTCAAATTTATCTTAAAAGAAAGAAAATGAGTGCAAAGATTTCAGAATGTGAAAGGATTTTTTTTCTTACTTTAAACTTTGTAAATGATCCTACAAATTATATTCCTACTAGACCAGGAAAGTAGGAAAAAAATAAAACATGAGTATTTGCTAATATTCCTGCTAATGGGTATTTTATAGAGTCTTTTATACTTTATGTTCTCTTTCAAAATACTTCACTACATTTTTATGTGTTAAATGCTTATTTTATTACTGAAAAGAACAGTTACATGAAACTGAAAAAAGGATTCACAAAATGACATTAACTAGCATTTGAATTGCCAATAGTGTGGCACTCGGAAAACGAAGAAAAACTAAATTGATTTTAGCAACATTTCTATTAGAATTAACCAGAAAGGTACTGCAATAAGAAAATACATTACGTATCAGCTAGACAGTGTTGCAGAACCTGACACTAGAACATAGACAATGGTAAAAAGATAAAGAATACAGAGTAGAAATGTTTAGAATATATCCACCATATACCACAGTAAAGTTTCGGTCTTTATCATATCAGATTTTATCTTAATCATATGAGTTAACTACTGTGCAATTTTTAGTTTTCTAGATTTATTTACCTTCTTAGAGTCCCATATTAATACGGTATTTTTGATCTGGAATGATCTGTGTGTCCTTTATAGTCTTCATCGCTACTTGTGTAAGGTAAAAATAGATCGTAAATCCTTCCCGTAAAGAGGCAGTTCTATAGTCCATTTGCCTGCCCCTCAAACAGTTGATTACTGTGTAATATTTCTATATATGAACACATTTCAATTGATATTTATAGTTCACACCTTGACTACATAAGGAAGTATTTTAATATAACCTTGAGTGTTAACTGAAATCAACATTTTTATATCAATGCTAGTCCTTTATGCAGATTTTTTTTACCTTGTATAAGGAAAGTTTTTATCATTCCACTTTATATCAGTTTGGATCAGTTTTAAGCTAAAAAGGCAATATTATTTCTAAATAAGATTGTTATCATGGGGTCTACATTTCTAAACAACTCAGAGCTAAAATGGTATAAGGAATAAAAACTTTTCTGTCAACAAAGCCTTCAGCAACGTAATATAGGCTCCCATATCAGAGGTAAGGTATCAGAACAAAGCCATTCAACACAAAGGGTATTTGAACTAAAGGACTTTGAGCTCATAATGACAAGCCATGACCATAACTTTGTTTGTGCCAAGATTCTTCTTGACAATAATTAATAGAAATGAGAAAAGATTTGCAAGAACAGTTATAGAAAGAAAACATGTCTTGCATACAATCACCTACTTATTTGAGGTGCATGCATGGGTCATTTTAGGAAGTCCTTGTGGGTGGGAAATAGATGAGAATAAGCAAGAGCAGCAAGAAGTGGGCAGCTTGAAAATATTGTCAAAATCAACACCACCTACATATGGCAAAGCTTCAATCTGGGCATGTATATTTGGGTAATAATATTACATACTTCCAAAGGCAGGCCATTGAAGCAGAATAAGGAGATTGAAAAAGGCAGAGCTTCAGAGATAGAGGCCCTAGTGGAAATGTTTATGATGTGCAAAATATTGTCATTCTGGAGAAGAGAAAAATATTCCTTCCCTTATTCACATCTGAAACAAAATGAAGGATGGAAAGTCACAAGGACCATAGAATTGCTGCCATGACCAAAAACAACAAGAAAAGGTGGACCAGCAATCACTTACTAGTATAGAAAATATTGTTGAACCAATTGATTAGAGGAGAAATACAGAAAAAAAAAAAGAATACTCTTTATAAGTAGGATTATGTACATCCATGCAAGAGTTTGCAATATGATAATTAGAGATTGAACCTCAAGTCAGAAAAACTACTAAAAAGTTCTGTTTAAAAATGTAAAAATGTTTCTTAAGAATCCAAACCAATTTTTTATACATGACTTATGAGCTTTGGAATTATCATGACTTATTTTGCAGGAAACTGAAAAAAGTTATCGTGTAAACCATGCTAGTTTAAGTGTCAAAATGGCTTAACAAGTTACAATAAAGACAGAACAAACCTGAAAACACAAATTTTTTTTGTAGATGGTTCACAAATATGGCAAGCGTTTAAATTCACCAAATAAAATATTTTTTTAATACAGTTCTTAAATTCCTTTAATGTGTCTCACTCTCAGAAAGTCACTATCTCATGCATGTACACAACTAAAAATGCACAAACACACATTCACAAAGACCCACCCTTCCAGATACTTGAGCAGCTACGACATTTTCTCTTCAAAGTGCAACCAGTATTTGCTTACACGAGCCAGTACATTATGCACTCAAGAGCAGTAAGACACATTGTTCTGTTTTGAATACACATGTAGAAGTTATGACCAAGCCAATGAAATTTTTTATCAGTGAAAATTACAAAATGAATATGTAATAGAAAATCCATTAAGCGAATAAAAAGTAACCAAAATTTGGTACTAGCCCAAACTTCGTCTTTATTTACTCAATATATTTAATGTTTAGGCAGTTTTCTCAGTTTACAAGTGTTTGCATAAATGGTCTTTTTCAATTGCTGACCTGTAATTTACTACAATTATTTGGCTTTGTGTCACCAACATTAGATATTCCTCTTAACAGATTGGTTTATGTTCATGTATAATATAGACATTTCAGCTTGAATAAATCCCAGAGGCCTGACCCTGAATATAGCCAATAAACAAGGTCTCAAAAATCTGTTTTAATGCAATAAGTATGGATCTTTGTGTGCTAAACAATCTTAGGAACTAATCCTTTCAGTGTCTGATTAATCAATAATATAAACATTAGCTGCTACCTCTTGTCTCATAGCATTAAAGCCAAGAAAGCCTTTCAGTTTAAGAATTAGAGCCTAGTTCTCTGAAAAATTTTAATTAATGTAAGCTCATAGACAAAAAGTTATCAATGGTATTAGAAATATATATATATGTATGTGTAATTAATCAGTGAGACACAAAAAGGTAATGATTAGTATGGAAACACTGTAAAATGTATTATTAGGATTCAGTGATGTGATTATAAATTTGACTGTGTGGTGCATGTAAGAGAAAGGGAAACTAATGCAAAAGAAAAAGCTTTACCAGAAATTATGCATATTAAATAATAGAATCATAAAATAGTTAGAGTTGGAAGGGACCTTTAAAAGTCATCTAGTCCAATGCTCCTGCAAGAAGCAGGGACATCTCCAACTAGATCAGGTTGCTCAAAGCCCCGTCCAACTTGGCCTTGAATGTTTCCAGGGATGGGGCATCCACCACCTCTCTGGACAACCAGTGCCAATGTTCTACCACCCTCATTGTAAAAAATTTTTTACTTATATCCAATCTGAACCTACATCCCTCTGTTTTAAAACTATTATCCCTTATCCTATCACACCAGGTCCTGTTAAAAAGTTTCTCTCCCTCTTTCCTGTAGGCCCCCTTTATGTACTGCAAGATTGCTGTAAGGTCTTCCTGTAGTCTTCTCTTTGCTAGGTTGAACAGCCCCAACTCTCTCAGCCTGTCCTCATAGGATTGGTGCTCCAGCCCTCTTATCATCTTCACGGCTCTCCTCTGTACTCACTCCAACTGGTCTATGTCCTTCTTATGTTGGGGACTCCAGAGCTGGACGCAGTGCTCCAGGTGACCTCAACTCTTTCAGTGTGATCATCCAGCCAATTCCTTATCCATTGAGTGTTCCATCTATCAAATCCATGTCTCTCCAGTTTAAAGACATGGATGTCATGCAGGACAGTGTCAAATGCTTTGCACAAGTGGAGGTAGATGATGTCAGTTTATTGTCCCTTATGCACTAGTGCTGTAACACCATCGTAGAAGACCACCAGATTGGTCAGGTACAATTTGCCCTTAGTGAAACCGTGTTGGTTGTCACCAATGACCTCCTTATTTTCCATGTGCCTTAGCATGGTTTCCAAGAAGATCTGTTCCATGACCTTGCCAAGCACAGACATGAGACTGCCTGTCCTGGAGTTCCCCGGGTCTTCCTTGTTTCCCTTTTTAAAAATGGGGATTATATTTCCCCTTTTCCAGTCAGTGGCAACCTCACCAGACTGCCACAACTTCTTAAATATGATGGACAGTGGCTTGGCAACTTCATTCACCATTTCCCTCAGAACCCTTGGATGCATCTCATCAGGCCCCATGTACTTGTGCACCTTCAGGTTCCTTAGATGGTCGCAAACATGCTCTTCCCCTCAGTGTGTGTTGGTTTTGTTTAGTCGTGGGAGGAGCTATGGTGGCAGCTTCTGTAAGAAGCTGATAGAAGTTTCCCCTTTGTCCCCTGGACTCAGTTGCACCTAGGGTGGACCCATCACGGGCTAGGGCAGAGCCAATTGGTGGCAGAATGTTCCCTGATAAAGTATTTAAGAAGGGGAAAAATGAAAAAAAAAAGAAGATATGAAGAAGCTGAAGTAGGAGAAGAGAGGGGGAGGCGCAAGCCTTGTGGGCCTTGTGGCCCTCACCCTCTGGCCTCCTGCCAGGCAGCCATCTGGGCCGGATTCAGCCCAGCTCGGCTGCAAGAAAGTGAAGAGAGGAGATATGAAGAGAACCTGAGAGGTGTCTACTTGAGCTTGGTGTGAGGAATTTCTTGTGAGAGGAACAGCTGCAGACGCCAAGGTCAGTTCAGAAGGAGGGGGAGTAGTAATGTAGCTCTTGCCAGAGACTCCTCTATAGCCCATAGTGAAGGCCATAGTGGAGCAGGCTGTCCTCCTGCAGCCCATGGAGGTCCACGGAGGAGCAGAGATCCACCTGCAGCCCGTGGAGGACCCCGTGTTGGCACAGGTGATGCCTGAAGGAGGCTGTGGCCCGTGGAGGGCCTGTGCTGGGGCAGCCATTCTGGAGGGACTGTACCCTGTGGAAAAATAACCCATGCCGGAGGAGTTCATCAAGGACTGTAACCCATGGGAGGGACCCCACGCTGGAGCAGGGGAGGAATGTGAGGAGTTCTTCCCCTCAGGAGGAAGGAGCGGATTAAAGCTACATGTGATGAACTGACTATAACCCCCATTCTCTGTTCCCTCCTGTGCTTCTCAGGGAGGGAAAGAGGTAAAGATAATTGAATATAAAGTTAAGCCTGGGAAGAGGGAGAGGTGAGAGGAAATTGTTTTGTTCTTTTCCACATTATCCTGCTTTAGTTTTAATAATAAACAAATATTTTTCCCCAAGTCAAGTCTATTTTGCTTGTAATGGAAACTTTTAAGATCTCTTCCTGTCCTTATCTCAAACCTCGAGCCTTTTACTTTTTTGTTACATTATCTCTCCCTATTCCCTCAGAGGGTGGGGAAAGTGAGCGAGAGTCTGTGTAGCTTAGTCTGGAGAGGGGCTAAACTACAACAATTGGACAGTTCTACATTCTCTCAGTCCCTACTTTAACCTTCTGTGACTTGGGCAATGTGTCTAGAGCCCTTGCTGGTGATGGCTGAGGCAAAAAAGTCATTGAGTACCTCACCCTTCTCCATATCCCAGGTAGCAGGTCTCCTGTTTCCTTTTGGAGAGGGTGCACATTCTCCCTGGTCTTCCTTTTGTCCCCAAGGTACCTAAAGAAGCTTTTCTTTTTGCCTTTGATGTCTGTGTCCAGATTTAGTTCTGTCAGGGCTTTAGCCTTCCTTACCTGATCCCTAGTCACTCGAACAATCTCTTTGTATTTCTCCCAGGCTACTTGTCCTTGCTTCCATCTTCTGTAGGCTTCATTTTAGTTTTTCAGTTGGTCCAGAAGCTACTTGTTCATCCATGTAGGCCATCTGGTGTTTTTGCCTGAATTCCTCTTCATTGGGATGCATTGCTTCTGAGCTTGGAGGCCCTCTTCCCTCCAGTGCTTTATTCTACAGTACTTTGCCCAGTAGATACCTGAAGGGGTCAAAATCTGCTCTCCTGAAGCCCAGGGTAGACAGCTTGCTGCACATCCTTTTCACTGCCCTAAGGATCTTGAACTCCGCCATCTCATGGTCATTGCAGACAAGGCTGCCCTTGAACTCCACATTCCCCACTAGCTCCTCCTTGTTGGTGAGACTGAGGTCCAGTATAGCACCTCTCCTCTTTGCCTCCTCTATCACTTGCAGGAGGAAGTTATCATCCACTCATTCCACGAACCTCCTTGATTCCTTGTGCCTTGCTATGTTGTCCTTCCAAAAGATATTGGGGTGGTTGAAGTTTCCCATGAGGACCAGGGCTTGTGATCGTGAAGCTGCTCGTATCTATCTATAGAGGGCCTCATCCTCTCAGTCTTCCTGGTCAGATGTAATGTAAAAGGATATTTTGAACTACCCAAATTCCTCCTCCTTATGTATTTATGGAACTTCTCTTTTTCCAGTCTGGTGTCTATGGCAGAAGTTGAAGACAGAATGTGGCCCTGCATTATTTTCATTGCTCAATTTACCTTTTTACTGGTAAGCAGTAAAGTAGTATTTTAGTAGTGGTAAGTAGGCATAGCAGAATAATATCTAATCTCATTAATAAACAATGTCTAGAACTTAGGACAGTTCCTGTCCATATGTCTATCACTGCAAGGTCTATGAGATAAGGTAGGACCCTTCTTGCTTCAAGAGAGACCTTGTTTCTGCTGTGAACACAATATATCAGTGCCCGTTATGAGGATAAACAACAGAGCTTAACTTATATACATTTGAAGAAATTCCTTTTGCTGCTTAAGACAGCATGACCTTATTCATCCAGCCTTTTGGGAGTTGTCCTGATAATGTATTATCTTCAGACCATGTCTGTATATTATCTGATGAGGGTGAGCTAGCTGATATCAAACACTTGTCGGGAATCATGCTAAGAAACACTGAGGACATCATCCAGTGCTTGAGCAAATGCCCACGTCCCATTTTGCTTAGCATCACTGATGCAATCGGGGAAGCCAGACTACAGATCATCTCAGTGGAGAGTTTTATTTAATCAGACATACATGAGATTTGCACAGCTGTTATGGGTTACCCAAAAAGCTTCTTTGTGGGTCAAGAGTTTTCTTGGGCACATGGCTAGGTCATCCTGTGCTGATCAAGGACCATAGACATCTTTTCTCAGTTTCTTTTCTTTCGTAAATATCTGTCAAGCAAATATTAAGGCCATCACTTGAGCATTCTTTTTACACCCTTAAGTGGGTGCACAGGCTGGTCCCTTGTAGCTGTTTGTCTGATAATTTATTGAGCATGTTTGAAATTTGCTATAGGTATATGACTAGAAATAGCAATCTAATTATGATGCCCAGGTCATACAAATAGAAATACAAGCCTTTGCTTCAGGTGCTAACACATCAAAGCAAAACTTACACTTTTTGATCATTGTATTTTTTTGGTTGGTTTTATTTTGATTTTGGGTATTTTCATTTGTTTTATCGTATAAGAAAACATCAGAGGCTAAGGCGGTATTTGTGCCAGTTTAAGCTTAAAGAATGCATGTTTTTTAATAATATACCAAGGGTCCTACTTTAAGATGCTCCACACTGTCTTTTTGCTCTTCATGATGTGAATCACTGTGCACGATCTGATGTGATCCATAACAATAGAACTCATTGTGAGAGAAAATATTCAACAAAAATTGACCGTATGTTAAAAGGATTTGATTGTTTACAGATAGTGGCCAGATGAGGGATAATATTTCCTTTACTGTAGTGTACAGAGATTGAGACCTAAATTGTGGCTTCCTCACAGGGGATGAAAACTGTGTATGCATGAAGAGAGGAGAGTAGCTTCACTATTAGAGATAATTGCCTTACTTCTACCAAAAAAAAACAGCTGGACATTTTAATAGATTGAATTGGAGAGAGGAAAACATGAACGGTCAAGTTTGAGTTAGGGTTTAGCCAACAGCAGGCAAAATAAATTCAATCTGCGTCTATGGAAGTTGTAATGGATCCTATAGGAGCACAGTCTCAGTTTCACCATTCAGCAGCCAAGCCAGACTATGGACCACACTGTCACAGGAAGGTAATGGCACTGCATTACACCTTTATGTATGCAGTTCTCCTGGAGCAGTGCTAGTAAATCCTTTTGTTCACTTCTGAAACACAGGCACTTTCCTTCTCAGGTGTCTTCTATCTCTGTGTCTCTGTACTTTGGTCTTCTGCAAAATGTGGGTATCTCTTTGGGTTTCAAACAAGGCCAATAATTCTCCTTCCAGCAAGACAGCTGAGCTATACAAGTTTCGCTCAAATGAAAAATCACAAAATAGTTAGCTATACCTGATAAGACAAACCAGTATGATCGTAATGGCTTGGTATTTACTATCACTCAAGTACTGAATGACGTGAAGCCTGATGAGCTGGAGCTATATTTCTGTCCCCAAATATATACCATGAGTATAAGATGATGAAAATACTGCAAATGCATATTTTCTGCTAGAACATGCAAGTCCCATTGCATTAATGAAAATAAAACTTACCATGTGGCATGAATAACATTTTAACTGAAGTTACCAAATAATAAAACCGCTGCACTCTCTAGGTACACTGTACGTTTTCTCTAATTTTTGCTTCACTTTGAGTTGGGAAGCATATATAAAATGCCCCCTGAAGGAGTCTTAGACTTTTGTTTTTCATTTACATGGATTCATGAAACAATAGTACTTTGGTACTAAGGCAATCTAATCTGAGAGTCACCACTACTCACAGTGGTGTTCAGCAATAACCAGAGTGTAAAATTGTGTTGAATATCTCCTGCTGTTGTTTTCACACAGGAGCTTTAGCTTTGCTGCTGCAGTGTACATGGTTCTTGTTAGAAGGCAAAATGAATTTAGCAGTTGAACTTCTTTTGAGGAAATATATTCTGACAAATATCTGGAAGTGTTCTAGAAAAAGAATGGCTCATGTCAAACATGTTAATCAGTTGCATTGACACACACAGTGCAGTCAAAATACAAGACAGCATCCCTCCCTAACAAATTACCTAAATCTTCAATGCATCAATGTCAAAATATTTTGTCCAGATGAACAGAATGAGGAAACACTTCCCTGTTATTTCCACAAACTTTTCTAGTTCATCTTACTTAGTAATTTACTGGATATGCATTACAAAGGCATGATGAGTTTGGCAGAAGATCCAACACAGCAATAAATATGTACATGCTGTTGGTCAGAGGACACAGGCATGACAACAGGCCTACTGACAAGTAAATATGGGAAATATATTTTTGGTTCAAATGCACGTAGTATGTTTTCCTTAAGGCTGAACAACAAGAATAATTATGAGAATAATGGCAATGACAACATGTCCATTCAATTCAATTCTGGAGTGCCAACAGAAAATGTAAAGAAAATTAAAGTTCCTATCTCAATACAACTGTAACTGATATATATATATAAAAAAACTTATCTAGGAGAAAAAACATTGGCAATATAAGATGACAGAAACTCAGTTGATATAAATCATGACCAGTTTACTCCCTTTAGTGATTTCTACTAGCTGGGAATCATCTTCAAGGTCATTAGGTGTACCCTGCATCAAAAGAAGCATGGCCAGCAGGTTGAGGGAGATTATTTTCCCCACTCTATTCCACTCTCGTGAGACCCTATGTGGAGTACTGCGTCCAGATCTGGAGTTCCCAACATAAGAAGGATGTGGACCTGTTGGAGAGACTCCAGAGGAGGGCCACAAAGATGATCAGAGGGCTGGAGCACCTCTCCTATGAGGACTGGCTGAGAGAGTTGGGGGTGTTCAGCCTGGAGAAGAGAAGGCTCCGGGGAGACCTTATAGCGGTCTTCCAATACCTAAAGGGGGCCTACAGGAAAGACGGGGAGAAACTCTTTAGGAGGACCTGTTGTGATAGGACGAGGGATAATAGTTTTAAAATAGAGGGAGGTAGATTCAGACTGAACATAAGAAAAAAGATTTTACAGTGAGGATGGTGGAATACTGGCATAGGTTGCCCAGAGAGGTGGTTGATGCTCCATCCCTGGAAAGATTCAAGACCTGCTTGGACAGGGCTCTGAGCAGCCTGATCTAGTTGGAGATCTCCCTGTGCAGGGGAGTTGGACTAGATGACTTTTAAAGGTCCTTTCCCACCCAAACTTTTCTATGATTCTATGATGAAGTGCCAAATACTAAATAATGTTACAACTTCCAGTGCTGTCAGGCAGGAATAGATTTTCATCTGTGTTAATATAATATTTATCCTGAAATCAAGTGCCTTTCCTCATACCAGTCACCTATAACTGTGCAAAATACCATTGTGATATTATTTTCCCAGTCAGTTGTATTCTGCATCTTAGTGCCTCCAGCTGACATTAGCCTCCTTTAGGCCCCAAGGCTTAGTTATGTCAATAGCATTTCCACAGAGTTTGACAAGCTCTGTGGGACTACATTTTCTGAAGCATCAATATAGTTTGAAAAGTATATACTTTTGAGATTACTAAGTTAGCTCATTACAAAAATAAAGTGGTAAGCTCATAAAAATTAAAGTTATAATAATGTTATATCAAAGTTCCTTTGTGCTGTTACTTTAAGAATCTTATGATTCTAACAGGACAAATACTGTCTGTGGGTATCTCTTCTTTATTATATAAGCTTAATCACAAAACAAAATATTTAACAGTTTTACCTGAAGTCAGGTATAGGATAAGTTTTACTGAATGAAAAGTGTATAAAATCTGTTCTCTGACAGGAGATATTTAAAAAAACAAAAAGCACCTAAAACACAGCACCTAATGTCTCAGTTGACTAATATGCTATATCATATGGAAAAAAATATTTATAATAGCTTATAACCATTTATCATAAGTTATAGTTAATATAACCTTATTCCTAAAATATTAAAATTAAAACTAAAGATATCATTATCAAAATATAATTAATAATTTTTAGAGTGAAAGTGTTTGGGAGAACGGGAGGAAAACAGTACTTAAAGAAATTGTTACGAGAAATCCTATTGTTTCATTCTGTATAAGGACTTCAGGTCAGTAAAAAAGGCCAAGCTTGAAGTAATACAGAGATTATAACATACTTATGGGCTTATTTCAAAATAAGAATTTTTTTTTTTGCTCAGAAACCATCTAAAATCTAACTCACAGGATTTAGAATCTTATAACTGAAATCCTGATCAGACTTCTAAAAATATTTTTGTTCCAACTTTGCAACTTGATAAATTGCCTGAAGACTGAGTTAAAAGGAAATATTTTTGACTAGGAGAAGAACATGTCTTTCATTAGAAACTAGAATTAAGGTTAATTGAAGGTATCATAGTAGATGGGACAATTGGAACGCTCCATGGACTTCCTTCTGATGAGGCACTGGGTGAGATTCTGTTTACCTGAATGGGGGCAGAAAATGAAGCAGTACCCAGCTGTAGGGGATGGAGCCTCCTTCATGGGTCTTCAGAGCTGATGACCTCTTTTCATGGAACATTCTGATGAGCCAGATCCTGTCCTACTGCCTTCCTACGCACCAGGTATCAAACTTTGAAGTTGAAGAGGGCTATGTATGTCAGGCTTAGTCAAATAAATCTTCTGCAAATGTAATCTAGTTTTTTTAAAACAAGTATGGTAGATATCTCCTTGTGAAATTATACTTACTTTTGTTTTCTCTCATTGTACCTCCTTGATACAATCTTTGGCATGGCAGTATTGTATAAGATTTTTTTTTTTTTAACCACTACATTATCGTCTGAAGCTGTAAAATCATTGGTCACTTTTAAATATTAGAATTAGTATCTTGTATTTGTTCTGCTTCCTATTTGACATGCATTTGCTTCATGAGAAGTAGATTATCTGGAAATCAAGCTTCCAGATAAGCAGTGCTTATAAAATAAGTCTTTACTCCTGAACTGTAAAGGAGCTAACTTTAATGGGAGATTAAACCTAGTAAAACTTTACTCAGTGCAATAGCTCTCTGTTACATTCAGCATAACTGTTTACACTGCCTGTATCTAAAGCAAACATTTCCTGACCCATTTTTGGCTCCTTTTCAGTATTGTGTTATATTTAATGTAGTGCTCATAGGCCAAGTCAATTTGGCGAAGCTGAATTTCCTCTGAACGTGTTGGTTGTCAGGGAGCTAGCTTTCAGGTCAGTAGTTTTGTAAATACAGCTCTGAAAGGGTAGAAATGGCTGACTGGGGAGGTAGTCATTTCTAAAACTGTTTCTTGTGCAAACCGTATGCACGCAATATTATAGCAACAGTAGCGTATGACAGGTGTATTGTGGTGGATTCCAGAACAAAAACCTTGTTCTGCTCCTGCTAAAAGACTCATACACATCAGGAAGACTAATTTTTTTGCTGTTTAACTTTAGGCCAAGGTTTACCCAATGGCCTAGTCACAAGTCTGCAGCCTCAAAACACTACTCAATGCTAATATTATCAGCAATAATACCTTTAACTTTGATGTCCTGTACGCCACCTCCGTGTACCCCTGCCTTCGTCCTCCTAGATGTTCTTTTCCTCCCTTCTTCTTCCTCTACCTGCTGCTTTCCTGAATTTGTGGTGCCTGCTTGTTCATGCTGAAGACCTATGTTGTGTCTTTGAGTCACCTGAAGTTCTAATAGACTCTCTTCCTTAAAATTGGTAGTTCCAACCCCTATCCCTCATCTTTCTTCAAACCTCAGTGGTGTTGCTTATCCAGCAATAAGATTTTCCACTTATTGCTACTTCAGGCTTTCCAAAACACTTAGGTATCTCTTTCTTTTCAAGTTTCAGACTTTTCCTTTACACTGAACATCAGATATGAAAAATTTCATTCTAAATATTCTAGATACGAGTTACATTCCAGACAAACTTTCAGGTATTTTTACTTCATTTTGCCTTCAGTCTGTCATCAATCTGTATGATCTCATACACCTTGGGTCACAGGTTACTCAGCTTAAAGTGTTAATTTTATTTACAGTAGAATAAAAAAATGATGACTGAGGATATATTTTCAATTTATCCATGCAAATAAACTGTGAAATATATAACGTACACTGAATGTTGGGGTTTGTTTTCCAAAATGTTTTAAAAATCCTTAATGAAAATCAAATATGCTATATCTCTGGAGAAAAATCAAAACCCATTAAACTTGCTCAAACAGATAACAAAAACATTAACTTATCTAAAAGTTAGTACACTGCAAAGTAAAAGTAGATTGAAAAGTGCAATATAGGGAGTTAACTTTTTTTTTCCCAGCATTCTAGATTCAGATAGATGTAAATTTCTAAGTTATATTTCAGTTGCCATGCAATTGAGAAACAGTGAATCTTTTTGGGAGGGAACAAAGGAGACATACAGGAAAAAAAAATGTTTTTATCCTATTGGAGGGCTTTGCAGAGCAAAATATACATTCTAAATTAATTACATATAAGTATTATCTGGTGCCAAAGTTATATATATTTACAGTACATCTTTTACAGCAATTCTTTCATGTCAGTGTTAGAAGTGTAATTTACATCCTAACAAGTTCATTAATCTCCCTTTGAACTTGAAGAAAGGTGTCCCTATGGGTATGATACATTCCTGCATATGGAGCAATTTATCCTTTCGCAATTGCCATGTTAATTTTGAAAAATAAAATATAGTACTTAATTTAAATTTCTCCATCTATAAGCAAAGCAATAAATAATATAAAATTAAATATATTCTAGCAAGCAAGTAAATTGTACTGATGGAAGACTCCAGAAATGGTTTTAAGTATTTTAGTAATATTTTTAAATTCAGAAATAATATGTGAATTGCATTCCGAATAATAAAAGGAAAATAAAAGATTTAAAGGAACTATTACAAAACTTAAATTTACATTTTTTTTTCATTATGTTAAACATGCTGGCTGTAGACGATTTAATGTACATCTGCTTGGATTTGCATCAAGCTTTTCCTAGGATCTTATGGAAACAAAATTTCTGTTGAAGCCATCCTTTTCTTGATGGGCAAAGATTCATTAAAAAAATAAAACAAACCTTAATGGCATATTTCTGCAAAATACCTAAACCCAGTTCTGTTTTTGTTACTATGATCTGGTGAGAAGGAGTACAGACAGGATGTTTCATACAAAATCCTATTCTTATGACATTTGAGAAAGCTTCAGAGCTTCAAGAAATTCAGATCAGTTTGGATATGAAATTGAATCAGGAATTAAAAGCCTGTGAGCTTTGGAATATTTATCTTAAACAAGCTGAAGGTCCAGCCATCCCTGCAGAGCCAATTTTCCTCCTTTATTTATTAACTCTGCCTCTAGACAAATTCTCTTTATCTATTTTTTTTTTTAATATCTTGAGATCAGGTATACAACTTTCACTGTATGTATTCAAAAGATACTTTATATAGTTTATGCCATAAAAAAATACAGAGTGAAATTCACATAAAACAATCATGACCCTCATTTGTCCAGACAATTTGCAAATTCAAAAATGTATCTTAGCAATGAATACACAGAAGCAAATTATAGAACACTTGTAATCTCCCATCTACATGTACTTGTCACTGCACATGCATAAGAGCTTATTCAACAGGAGATGCAGAAGGACATATGTATGCAGCTAGAATTAAGTCATCAGGGAGGAGACAGTAATTCATTCACATGAGCAATAATTTTGCCATAACTGCTTTACAAAACTATCATCAATTGTTTGAATTCTTTCATGGTAAACACCTACTTCTCAGCATGTTGAAGAACACAGCTGTAATTGTCTGAGCTGATGAAAGACAGGGGGACAAATAATTGCAAGGTATGTATTTAAAAAAAAACATATGGCACTAGATGGAATAATGACAAATAATAAACAATTTGTAAAAGTTAGAGAGGAAATAGGCCTGAGGTGCTGCTTAAAGCTGTTGTCATGATGCCTAGTGCACCCTTTTTTTTGGTCTCCGGCAACTTCAGCTTCTCATTTGACACAGAAAGTTATGCTGAATTTTAATATTAAACCACGGGGCCTGTATTACTTCTGCATCTGTCTCTGGGACATCATTTAAGACTGTATCTTTCTGCAGGGAGTTTTAGTATCTACTGTTAGTCACAATGGTGCTGTCATTCCCACTTCGCGCATGCGAGGCATAATTAGCAGTGCTTAGTCATCTGTATCCTCGGATCTGTCACCGTTCTGCTTCATAGCACACTGTTTTCCTTTTACAATTGACTGCAAAAGCAAAGAGGAATTATCTTTGTGCTTTGGGTGTAGGCTTTCCTTTCAGTGTGACACTATGGCAGTGATCGCAGGTCCTGTATCTCCTTCCTCTGTCAAAAATCTACAATGTCAGTTGGTGATATCAGTGAAAATAATAATAATCAATTTATTGTAGATTGACAGGCTAATTGCTTCTCAAAATAATATACTAAGACAATTATCAGTCAGTGCTAGCCACATATCTTTATAAATTGTGTTAGAGATGCTCCAGGTGGAGGTTAAATTTGCACTACTTTAAAAGCTTGTGCCATACCTCATATAAACGAAGTAATGAAATTATGACCAGTTATTAAGATGAATGAAATTAAATAATTAAATGAAATAATGCCCAGTTAAATAGTTCAAAGTTGTTTTGTTTTTAAAACTTCCTTTGCTGAAATATGCTTCTTTTAACTATATTGGGTATGTGAGGTTTTTAGAAGGATGAAACAAGCCCTCTCTTGTCGAATTGGAAGAACTATATTTTTATGACACTTTAAAAAAAATCAAAACTTATTAATAGTATACAAATATTCAATTTCTGCATTTTTATTGACTAATTCAAGTTTGCTTTGAAAATAAATCATATTTCAATATGTAGCTCAGAAAATACAATATGCTCAAACTACATTCAGATTATTTCTACCCTAGCAACACTTTTTGATCAAATCAAAATTGATTGTTTTCTAATAAAAAAAAATGTTAACCTTTTTGTTCCAGTCTGGAATTAAAAAAAAAAAAAAGAAAGATATTAGGGAAATTTGAATGCTCAGAAAGATTTACTGTTTCTATTCATATGTAAAATTGATGACTTGCCAGAGGCAAATTAATTGATTTTATGAGTTATTTTCATAATTTACTTATATAAAGCTGCAGATCAAGTAGGCTTTTAGCATACACTGATGAGGAAACATAGAATGACTTGTACAAAAATGTAGAAAATGTGAAAGTAGCAGAGTATAATTTAAAACCAGTCTTATTTATTTTGACTCCCAGGTAAATTTATACACAGGAAATCAGAAAGAAAGCCTGGCTGCTGTATTTTCCAGCTAGATGCCTCTAAGTGTCTGACTACCTAATAGATGTCAGAAGGGTACTGCTTTTGTTAGGGGAATCACTGCTTGGCCTATTTCTGTTAGGAAGTTAGAATTTCTATGAACATGACCACATACATAATTTGAAGGTGAGGACTTAGATATTGTAATGAGCCTTGTCTAGTAGAAATAATCTTACCATCACTGAAGCCAACGGACTTAAATCAATTGGTACCAGAACAGAATCTTCCCATAAAGCTTTATTTTAAATCATAGATTGTGCTGATATTTTTGGAAAACATTTCTCAAGTTTCACATATTTGTGATTTGTTCTACACTTTCAGTGACATCTTCTATTCATTTACAGGAAATGAAGGATAATGTAATCATCCTGTGTCTCAGTACAGTGATGAAGAACTGCAAAGACCTGCAGTAATAAGTAAAATATATTTACATACAGGTACATGTATACACCGTAGGTACGATTTTTTGCATATAAATATGTATATTTTATTGCTTAGGCAAAATTAAAATTTCTTACGTTGATTAAGAGAATTAATTTTGGCTCTTCACTTTTGCTTATTTAAAAATTATCTGTAATATTATGCAAGATGTCCTCCATTTGATTTAGATGAGAGATTTTTTTAAAATCACATTTTATAATGAAACTTTTTTTTTGTGAAAAGATACATGTACATGCCCACTTTATAAACAGGTCACATTTATGATGGGAAACAAAATTCAGCCTCATTTCCTGGTTTGCTCTTTCTCCTCAAAGTTTTCCTTTACAACTCTTCTTTATTAGATATGACAAAACCTCACATTTTTCTTTAACAGTTCAGGCATTTAACAGTCCCTCTGAAACTAATCAGAGATTGTGTCCCCCATGATACACAATGAACTCTCTGAGGAGCTCAAAAAGTACATTCTATTGTTTTCATGTGGTTTTTTTAGACTGCTTCCTGGAGGAAATCCTTAGTCCAATAAATTTCTTAATCACTTTGAAAAACATGTTTCATTTTGTTCTGTTCGAGATGTGTGGGATTGTTTTTGTTTTTTTTTTCCTGAAAAGGTGTTTGAAGTCCTTGAATTTACCCCTGGGCCCAATAGCCATCTTTAATTCTCATTTCTAATCCCTAAACACTCTTAATCAAGTCTTCAGTAGTTTTAATTATTATTCAACATCTTATTTAGGATTTAAATTTTTCTATGATTGTACAATGAATACAGATCATGAAATACTCATTGTATAATTGCAATTAAAAGAATAATCCCTCCAAACAAAGTTTAGAACAATTTAAACTACCCAGGATTTAAGAGAGCTAAGTGATTGGAAAGGAGATTTATGGTTTGGACAAACATCCTGAAAGTTAAAACAGATTTGTAAACATTCTTAGGAAAAAGGAAATTACTGTGATGAACCAAATGTGAAATCTGTCAGGTTTGACAGATTATCTCTTACTGTAGCCAGTTCAAAGAGTTTCAGAAAAAAGGTCTAAGAACCTCACAGCAAGAGAGTGTAGAAAAGCCTACATTTATAGTTAGGTCTCTGCCTGATCTTTAATATCAGAGAAAGCTTAAACCCTGAAGCCTGAAGGTAAAGACCTCTTTAATAAAATTGTAATTAATTATAAATATCCTATGTACTCCTGATATCAGTCTGTAAGTCCAGAATTTTTGGTTAAGATTATGGCTTCAGAAACTACAGTCTCCAGAGGACTAAAAGATTTCAAGGAAGAGCAGGATATCTGGACACAAATTAAAAATGTAAATGCATGATAAAATCAGCAGTGATGAAAAATGTGCACAAAAATAGTGCCTCCAAATCTTCCTTTCCACTATAAACAGAATGACACTTTATGAGGCTCATTAGGTAAATTATCATTAGGTTTATGAAAACCAAGAATCTCAGCTATCCAAAGAAAAACTTACATGTATTGTAACCCTAAAATAAGTTCATTATCCTGTGAGTTACTGTAAAGATGCATACAAATAAACATCTTGGTAAAACAGCTGACGAGGGAAAAAATATTAATTCAAAAGCAGCCTGTGTTGATGTCCTGTTCCTCTCAGGAAGAAAATATTTTTTATTTCCGATTAACAAGGTTTAAGAGACACAGATAATCTTGTATAAAAGGAGGTTTTGGTGAGCCTTAATGCAAAAATTCCTGTTACTGACTGTTCAGTAGGATTAATTGTAGTCAAGAATGATACAGAAGGACACAACGGTTAAACATAGCACTGATCCATTGGTGCTGCTGTCCAGTTACCTCTCTCCCCATCTGAACAGCTTACATTCACACTCCTGTTAGTATAGGCTCCTGTGGGCCTAACGTAGCACACACTGGCTTTGCACAGGCTTAATCATGTTTTCCCTGTGTTCCAGGAATATAGACATTTTTGATAGAGATGTAATGTTTCAGACTACAACAGTTCAGCTGCTTTTACCTGCAACACACTTTTCACATCTTGGTACCTTTCCTAAACCTTCCTTTTCTATTCTGGATAGTAGCATGCATCTGGATTTTTTCCATTATCCTACCCTTTCTTGACTTTTCCACAACTCTCTGAATAGCAAGTCTTGTGTGGCTTCCCATTCAAAACTGCTTTTTAATATTTTTCTCACTTTGAATTAATTGACGATGTTAAACTGCATTGGTGCAAGCCCAGCGACAAAATAACTTGAGAGGGAAGTATTCCTATTTTGTAAAAGAAAATCCTCCAGTGTAAATGGCTGAGTGTCTTAACGCAGTTGATTAGGACAATATGCTCCAAAATTCTCAGAATGCACCTGAAAAAAAGTCTTATCTGTCAAGGGAGGAGTGGGAGGAGAGACAAAAGAAAGGAATTAGGCCATTCAGAAGAGAGTTTCCTGGCAGGTGGCTTGATTTGTGCCACTTCAGCAAATGGAAAAAAATAAACAAACATGCAAAAATTTACAATAGCACTCCAGCTGATTCATTAAGTTAAGTTTTCATTAATGTTTGAGGATGTCATTAAAACACTAAAATACTGGGAAGTTTTCCATTTATTAGACATTAGCCATTGTATCACACTGGCATATAGCCTAGCATTGCCCTATATCATACTGGGAGATTACTTAGAACTGTCCTATATTGTCTGTCATCAGTGTTCAGCGTCGGACTTCCTGCAAGTTTTCAAAGACAATAATGGAACCTGGGGATTGTATCTTTTTGAGCAAGTGAGTCACCAAAACATCACAGATGTTCATTACCATATGAATTTAGCACAATTTCTAAATCCCTAGATCACTGTTATCTCTGAATTTACCCTTCGTAGTGAATGGAGGAAAATTGTTATTTTATTTATCCAAAGACTGCATTGTGATAAGCAAAGTGCAAGAAATAATCATATGAAATTCATCGTAGCATAAGACTTTCTGGTAAGGGACAGAAAAAAAACTTTTTTTTTTTTTTTTGAGGGAGAGAGAAGGATACAATAATTTTAGTAGAATAAAGAATTGTAATTGCTATTTCTGACACAATACATAATTTTTTCCCTCTCAAGAAAAAAATCAGATTTCATATGAGAGAATACAAAAAACATGAGATATCCCATGGGCCTAGTTTTACACCATGTTTATATTTCATCTAATAGTGAAGAAACCAAGGATTACGTCTACCCAGTCTTTTGAAGGCACATTTGAGCTTTACCAGAGAGCACCTGAGGTGATTCAACTTCAACTTCAAAACTGCACAGGTGAGAGGGAGGCTTGATAGAGACAGGAAAGAGCTGTACTAGCAGCTGCAGCACAGGCTTGAAAATTGGACAAAAAACACAGCTCCACAGAAGAAACTATGCTTGCAAATAATAAAATTATAGAATAGCTTGGGTTGGAAAGGACCTTTAAAGGTCATTTAGTCCAACTCCCCCGCAAGGAGCACGGACATCTTCAATGAGATCAGTTTGCTCAGAGCCCCATCCAATCTGGCCTTGAACACTTCCAGGGATGGGACATCTACCACCTCTCTGTGAAACCTGTTCAAGTGTTCCACCACACTCATAGGAAATAATTTGCTTCCTTATGTCTAATCTAAACCTACCGTCTTCTAGTTTAGAGCCATTACCCCTTATCCTATTGCTACCTGTCCTTGTCAAAAGTCCCTCTCCAGCTTTCTCATAGGCCCCCTTTAGGTACTGATTGTCTTCATGACACTCCTCTGGATTTTCTCCAACAGCTCTATGTCCTTCTCATGTTGGAGGCTCCAGAGCTGGATCCAGTACTGCAGGTGGGGTCCCTCAAGAGTGGAGAGGGAGAATCACCTCCCTCAACCTGCTGGCCACGCTTCTTTTGATGCAGCCCAAGACACATTTGGCTTTCTGGGCTGCAAGCTGTCGTAGTTCAGCCCCGATCGAGACCAGACTACGCAGTCTCTTTCTCACTCTCCCCACCCTCCAAGAGAATAGGGGGAGATAATATAAGAAAAAAGGCTCGAGGTCTGAGACAAGGACAGGAAGAAAATCCTTAAAGTTACCGTTATGGGCAAAACAGACTCAACTTGGGGAAAACTATTAATCTATTACTAAAAATAGCAGGATAATGAGACAGAGAACAAGATAACCTCCCCCCACCCCTCCCTCTTCCCGAACTTAACATTATATCTACTACCTTCCCTGCCCTGAGCAGCACAGGGTGGGAAGAGGGAATGGGGATTGCGGTCAGTTCATCAGGTGTTGTTTTATGTCCCTGCTTCATGGTCAGGGGAAGAACTCCTCACATTCCTCCCCTGCTCCAGCGTGGGGTCCCACCCATACGCCACAGTCCTTTGTGAAACTGCTCCAGTGTGGGTCATCTCTTCCACGGGGTGCAGTCTCTGCAGAATGGCTGTCCCAGCGGGCCCTCCATGGGCCACAGCCACTTTCAGGCATCCACCTCCCCTGATGTGGGGTCCTTCACGGGCTCCAGGTGGATCTCTGCTCCTCCGTGGACCTCCATGGGCTGCAGGGGGACAACCTGCTCCACCATGGTCGTCACCACAGGCTGCAGAGGAATCTTGGCCAGGAGCCGCATTACTCCTCCCCCTCCTTCTTCACTGACCTTGGCATCTGCAGCCATTCCTCTCACAAGAAAAGTTCTTCACAACAGACTGGCAGACGCCTCTCAGAATCTCTTCACATCATCCAGCTCATCTCCTCTCCACTTCTTGCAGCCAGGCCGCGCCGAGTCAGGCCCAGTCGGCTTCCCGGCAAGAGGCCAGAGGGTGAGGCCTGCAAGGCCCATGAGGCCTGTGCCTCCTCCTCTGCACCTCTGCCCCCGCTCAGCTTCTGCACATCTTCTCTTCTCTCTTTTTTTTTCTGTTTTCCCCTACTTAAATACGTTATCGCAGAGGCGTTATCACGGAACATTCTGCTACCAATCGGCTCGGCCTTGGCCAGCAGCAGGTCTACCCTAGGCCCGGCCAAGTCCACTGAAGAAAGGGGAGCAACTTCTAGCAGTTTCCTACAGAAGCTACCACCTTAGGCCCCCCCTCACTAAACAAAACCACAACACAAGCACACATTGACAGCTCATGTTGAGCTTCTCATTCACTATTACTCTCAAGTGCTTCTCCTCAGGGTTGCTCTCAATCCATTCCCTGCCCAGCCTTTATTTGTGCTTGGGATTGCTCTGACCCACGTGCAAGACCTTGCACTTAGCCTTGCAATATACAGCTGTACCATATAGTTATGCTCTCAGAAGCATTCATTCAGCTATGGCTTGATGTTATTAGTACTTGTTCTTTAGCAGTTTTAGCTGAAGCCAACCAGCACTCTCCCATAGACTTCCTGGTGTTGCGTCAGTAGCTAGCATGCGCCACAGCAGTTCTCATTAATTAGGTAGAGATTGTGGTAGCATGAACGCAAGCTGCCCTGTGTCAGCTGCATAACTGATGACTGTGTTTAAATTTAAGTCTTGTTGCTTCCAAACAACCTCCAAAAAATATTTTCCTCTTCTTTTGTCTGCTCCTCTTTCTGCATTATTTTTCCTTTAAGCCCAGATAAATATTTCCCCTTTAACAAGTTCTCTATTGCTCTGTACTGAAATTTTTCAGCATGTCTTGCATTTATTTATGCCATTATAATTTGTTTACAACTGTATTTCAAAAATATAATTTAGGCAAAGCAAACAAAGAAAAGCATAGAATATGGTGAGAACTTTAGATAGTAACTTAATATTTTAGGAAATTCAGATTCAATTAAGAAAAAAAAAGCCCAACTACAAGGCAAGAGGCATAAAAATACAGAATAAAAATGTAAATGATCCATTCTGGGACCACGACTGTACATAGCTCTGCCTACAGGTAGGCAGGACATGAGAAGAATTCAGCTGGCTGGAAACCTGAACTGGTGTGGTGAAAACACACCAGTGCCAGCCATAGCTGAAACTCCACATTGTGATATTGAGGAGAGGATACACTTCTTACTATTATGAAGTTGAGTTTGTTATTTCTCCAAGACCTGGTGTAAAATGAAAATAAAAGGGAAAGAAAATTCAGCTGGTGAATATACCAATGTAAAAAGGCATTTATCTGTAGTGTGAAATAATCCCTCTACATATAGTTACATGAAATTGTAATCAGAGGTCATTTGACTATAGTTCTAATATATACTAGCCATTTTTGCTATCCTCTAACTCTGCAAGACAACCAAGCAATACCAAAGAGTTTGAGGTTTTTTCCCAGTCTAAGGCAAGCGAGATGAAACAAAATGCCAGTAATGTGTAATCTCAAAGTGCTGACATTAGCTGAGGAATCTGTAGCCACTGGTCTTAATTACTAAATTTAAAAAAAAAAAAGTTCAGACAACCATTTTCAATTTCATTCTGGCATGAAGAAACTGAACAAAACTACGAAAACTGCACGACCATCTTGTATAAACATTGCATGGGGGGTGTGTATCTATTTTAAATTAAATTTTCCAGTTTCTATCTGTAGAGGGTTGAAAAGCTTTTGGACCAATGTCATCCTCATAAGTGCGTGGTCAGCAGTCACATGGGATAATTTGATCCTCCCACTCAACTCTTTGTCCCAGACCTAAATGAAATGGTTGGCACTGAGTCAGATAATTTGGGATCTGATACCTAAAAAATACAAGAGCCTTCTCAATCATATAATTATTTAATAAGGGGGCATTGGTTCATATGGCACAAAGCTGTCAACCTGATAACTAGACTAACACAGTAATGTGATAGTAACTCAGTAAATATGATCATATTTAGTTCACATTTGTGCATAACTAACTATTTCTGTTGAAACTGAAAGTTTCAGAGGATGAGCTATTTCAGCCAGCCATCAGCCCTCCATAAGACCTGGAAGTAAATCAGAGGGATAATCTTTATAACTCCCCTACTGCCAACCTGTAAATACAAACATTTCTTGCTTTGTTCTTTACTTAGATTCAAAACACTTGTTCTGACAAATAATATGATCACTGATTCTTCAGTACTCGGTATAATCGGTAGGAGCAGGTCAGCTAAGGTAGACAAGACATCCTGGCTTGTCTATATTGCTAATGCAACTCCAGCGTTATCATCCCTTTTCCATCTCTGGGGAATACAATTGACCAGCACCCTTGCATGTTCCAACCCTACCCTTTCCCCACCTGCTGAAAAACATTTCTGTATCCTATTTCCATATGGAAGTATAGTTTCTTTTGTACTCCAGAAAACACAAAGTTAAATCCTAACCAGATGAGGATCTGTCCCAGCTGCTTTTTCTGTGTTAACTACTGCCTAGCACTCCTGCTGAGGCAAAATGCCTCGCCAGTACCTCCTGCAGTGGGCTACATCTTAACGGCACACATTAATTGTTAATTAACAGATTATAATTTAGAAAATAAACTACAAACAGCTCATTATGGTGACATTTGAATCACCCTATTCAGTTAAATAGGATGACAGTTTATTTAAGAACGATCACAATGTTTCTTTTTTCTGTTGCTTTCTTCCCTCTTTAGCAGCATTCTGATAAAAAAAAAAAAAAGATACTCTTGACAAGTGCAATTCAAATGTTCTCTTTATGAAGCAAAATTTGTGTGAGCTGATTTGACTCTGGCTGGTATTGTTTCTTGAAGGACAGGAGGGGTGGCTGCGAGAACAATCTGTTTCTTTTAGGAGCCAACTCTGCATGCCTTACTGTGTAAAATAGTAATAACTGGAAAAAATACCAGTTTGTCTGAATGAGGATTGTAGGATTCAGCTGATTTCATAGTTCTAAGGGTATTTTTTTTTCCTTCTTAAGAATGATTGGCCCTTGTGAAATGTAAGGAGCAAACAACATTGCAGGATCTATTTTTATGGAAGGAAGCATCCTTCTGTATGATACGCAGATGAAAAGCTGTCATCTATCTCCTGAATAGGTTTTATCCTCCTCCCCATCAATGGCTAGCTTTTTCGAACTGCAAAAGACCCCAAAAATTCTTTATAATTCTCTAAATAAAGACATCAGATTATTGGCAGAAACAGTATGTGAACAGAATGGGCAGCTGTCTCTGAGAGGGGAAATTAAAAAAAAAAAAAAAAAAAAGGAAGGGAAAAAAAAAAAGGCATGCTTACCAGCTTAGTTAAAAGCTGTGAAATGTTATTATTGAGTGTATGTATTAGTTTGAGTCTATGAACTGTTCTGTGGAAAAAGTCTTACCAGTCCATCAAAGGTAATTAAAAGCAGAGAGTAAACTTCAAAGACAAAGTGCAAGTTGAATTGGGAAAAAAAAGAAGGAAAAGAAAAAAAAACTCGAAGAGGAAAGAAAGGGAGGTAAAAAAATCTTTTCACTTGAGAATATTTAAATAGGTATCTTGATATCATGTTACAGACAAGGTTTTAAGGATGACCAGAAATGTTAACTATTCCCTGATTTTTTTATTCCATTTTACAGAACTGATGTAAAAAGATGGATAAGGTTGCAGTGTTAAGTGTTACATCGCACATTCTTTATGATGTCTTACTATTAGGATAATGCATTCTACTAATAGCTTGGACATTTATTGGTAAAATTGTCACACACAGGCCTTATTTTTTTTCCTTGGATCAGTTCTATTGCTGGTCAAATAATTCATTCTTTTTGTATAGTGCTGTTTCCTAAATAGCTGTGCCAAGTATTCAGTCTATTCTATGTAAAGTACAACTTTTCTGCATGTGTTCATTATAGCAGTCTTTAATTACAGGATCAGATAATATTTCTCAAATAGCACAGTCTAATATATTATTTGTTCTTGGATTTTTCACCCCATTTTTTTTCTGGGAACAGCCAAAGCACTTGCAATAAACACATTGCCGTGGAAAATTAAAATTTTATTGTCATTATTTGAAGCATTAAAGCTGTTGAAAAAATCTCTAAAAATAAGAAATTTTGTATTGAATAAAGCATCTTCTTCCTCTCCCCTGTCTTGGTTATCTTTCAAAACTGGCCAAACATCTTGCACAAACCATCTTCAGACAGAAAATAGTAAGCAGTAATAAGGATAATGCCAGTACCAATAAATACCATATTCAGAGAGAACAAACCTGCAAAATTTCAATCTGAAAGCTGAAAGTTTCAGAAACCTATGAGAGACTATAGTGGACTGTAATGAAAAACATAATTCATTTAACTATAGAGGTTGGTACAACTCCAATTATAACAGCAGAAATTGTATTTGCTGTCTTTAGTCAACTTCAGAATAAAGGCAAATTGTTCAAATGTACTGTGGGATAAATGAATGAGAATTTATTTACCTAGTGAGTAATTCTTCACGGTTTTCATATTTTCAAAATCATAATGCAAGGAATTGGTGTTTTACTTCTGGGATTTTTTACATATTATGCTCCAAAACCTACTTCCAATAAAATCTCTGATCTTTTCAAGTCAGGATAGGGTTAAAACACTTAATCATTATATTACTCTTTATTTATTATTCAGCAGATGGGTGAAAATCATATTGTCCTCCGCCGTGGGAAATGAGCTGTTAAAAGTTCCAGTTTCTTTTGGTCTTAATCGAAAGCTCATCAAAATCAATAGTTGTGTTTCCATTGACCTCTAGTATGATTAATACTAGCTATTATGGAGAATAAGTGGAGTAGATATATGTGTGACATGAATGCAGTGTTACAGAGAACCATTGGTGTCTCTGTTTCTTGACTGCTTACTCCTAGTTTGTGTCTATTTACATAGGGTAAGAAGAGCACTTGAACTATAGGAAGGAAATGAAGGGAAGAAAGTGGATAACAAGAAACCATGTAGTGGTTTTAGTTTCTTTCTATTCTATTTTGATCTAATTTAAAATTAAAAGGCAATGTGTAGAATGTAACATATTTCTGAAGATAAAACAGATGTCTTGTAGGAAAATTAAACTGCTAAGAACAATATTAGAAGTTGCCAAAAGTTAAAACACTCAACCAATTCAAAATGCGTAAAGCAATGATTTCATAAAATTTGAAATAGACAGAGGTTTAATATAGAAAGAAAAGCAGCAGAGAAAGGGAGAAAATGCATATAAGCTGATTTCTTTTTACTTTATTTTTCTTCTCTCCATTGTTTGTTACATTCCCTTGTTCTGTCTTAACTTAAAATTAGATGTGAACTGTAGCTTTTCTTAATGTTTATTTTTTACACAGAACTTTGATGGAACTAATCATATGCATGAAGCTAAGCACATTTTTCAAAAAGATTATAATTTATTTGCAAATGGTTGCTTCTTTAGCCTTACTTCTGAAAAATTCAGACCAAAATTACTCTTTTCATGGAGCAAGCAATTATTTTGATGAAAAAAAAAAGGGAAGAAAGCATTTTGAATCAGGATCTTGATACATTGCAATAGATTTGTGATTACATACCTAAGCTTTGCTTTTCAGTAATGTAAACAAGTATTTTCTCTTTCTGAATGCTATTTCTACAGGTAACTGTCTGTGTCTTGGGCTCAGCACTGAGATTTACTTCTTAAAGACTGTCTGCATTAGATGTTTTTTTCTCAGGCCTTTATTTTTAGAAGGGTGAAATCCATGGAGTAGGACAGGACCACACTGAAAAGGCACAAATGATCGTTACTTGGCTTGATAGTTCATAATTAACAGTTGCTTCTGGTAAATGTCTGTTGCTACACTTCATCATGTGGACAGAGCACAGATGTGTAGCCTCTACAATTCTACCTGATCTGTGGAGAGTACATGTCTTTTTTCACATTTATTTGTCATTATCCAGCACAAACAGGATAAGGAATTTTCTGTGGGACGGAAATAAATGATAAAGACTAATCCTGAATATAGACTTCTGAAAATTACCACCTCTTTAGCATTGCATTGTGAAGAAATTGGTTGTAGGCCAGAACCTAATACTGTGCGCTTATCCTCTGAGAATGTCACTTCCAATGGCAAAGTAACAAGTGAGTTATCTGAACTACTGTAAACAAAATTCTGTCCTCATTTTCACCTATTCATTTCTATATGAATGCCAATGGCAGCAGTATATTTCTCAGTGCCTGAACATTCACCTCCATGCCCCAAATCAAACAATAAAAATCTTTAAATATCCTTCAAGAAGAAATAATATATTTATTTAACTGTAAAATTGTGTTTAATGACTATTAGGGCAACCAATTAATTAAAATGAACTACATGAAAATGAATGCAATTAAAATGAAATGAGAGATGGGATTACAGCCTCTGTACTTTGTACTGGTCTACCTGGTAACTTTGATGTCCTTAGCGATCAGTTTCAATGAGGTCTGAGAAGAAGGAGAGGTAGGTCAAAGATGTGCATGTTCTAAAAGTTTTGCCAACTTTGAAGACAGAGTAAAGAACAGAATATATTCATCCCTCTGAGGAAAGAATAATTATAACTCAGCCAATTTGGAGAGGATAGGATGACGCCAGGGAGGGCGGAAGCTCAGAGCTGTGAGTTCTGTACGTGTGGGAGGGGGCACAGAATTGGTTAGGAATACAGGATAGTCTCCTAGGAAAACTGGCTTCATTAATTCTGATAATTTGACTTAGCTTTAACACCTAAGCAGAGTAACAATGAAGTGAGAGCTCTTAAATGGGTGAACACACATTGCAAATTGGTTATTACAAACCTGTCTTATAGACACATCTATCTCTATATATGCATATACAGATATTTCTATATCTATACGTGCATATATGTATGTGTCTGTACATATATAAATACATATACCTACATGCAAATATGTACATGTACTTGTAATAGAGAAAGTGCCAGTAGATGGCACTCAAGAATGTGTCAGTGATGTGATTGTTGGCTGCCTTTTAAGGAAGAAATCAGTAAGAAATCTAATCAGATTCCTGAAAGAACCATAGCCTCCAACCAGACAAAAGTGTAACAAACTTTCTTCTTAAAGCTAATACAATACTTCTCTAACTTCCAAAAAGCCTTTCTCTGCATTATCTAAGAGAAGGTTTACATGTACTAGGGCTCGGGTGGGACAATTGTGACGTTACAGCTACCTCCAAAGTACTAAATAAAAAGGTTCAGATGTTATTTATCTTTACTTCTGACAGCATCTGTCCTGGTGTGATACTTCACTATCAAGCTAAACTTTTTTATCACCTGAATTAGAGCAGTTGGACCCAAACTGCATGATGGGAGTTGACCCAGTCATGCTAATCACTGTGTATTCTGGACACAGTCTGGAGAATAGCTCATCCAAGGCAAAACCATGAAGAATTTTCTAGTAATTTACATAGACAATCCAGTCCTTGCACCTATTTAGTTTACGGATATAGATTTCTTATTTAGCTTTTTTTAAGTGACATTGTATCTGCAATGGAAATAGTGAAAAAAACTGCATATGAATGCACTGAAAACAGGAAGAACTATGTGGAACTTGTTGCTGCTAAAATGAGGTTTGAGAAAAAGTTGTAACATCAACAGATTGACATTTTTCTTCTTTATTAATACAGATGTCTGCTAATCTAGAAAATGCAACTGTATCCACAGGCAGCCCAGGCATACTCCACTGCATCTAGACTTCAATGTTGCCACACCTAACAGCACGTCTACATGTCAGAAGACCTAGGTCTACACCGCTCTCTTGGATTCTTCTTGAAAGGAGATCTGAGCACAGAGATGTGAATTGAACCACACTGTACAACCATAGCTCACCAGGTGAGATGGGAGAAAAAAAATACCAACTCCTCCATACGGACAAAAAAACAAAAAGGCAGGGCAGGGTCGTGGGAGCGAGGAGAGAAGGAGAAGAGCATCAGCTTTTGCTGTTGAAAGTGAGAAGCTTGAGAAATCAGCAATGAAAAATGACATGCAAGCTGCAAAAGCACTCGGACCATGGCCTTGGAAAAATCCCATTTTAAACTACATGGTGGTTAAAAGTGGCTTGAAGCCACAAATAAAGAAACACTCCTGTTTTGGATTTTTTTTCCTCCTGTGTTCAGGAAAATAGGCTCTTGTTCCTTAAGAATAAAAGGCATTTGTCATACCTTGTTTCATTACAAAAATTCCTCTCCTATGAGATATACCTCTCAGGTCTAAAAGCTTCATCTGACTGTTCAGATGATGAGAGACAGCAGTAGCGTACAGCCTGGGCTTGGAAGACCAAGGAATGTGTGTTACAAATTGCTTCCTTTCTGAAGATCTGCAGCTTTATGCCTTTCTCAGTCAACCTGAAAAAAAAATTTAAACCTTGAATGTTACTTAATTTGGGAACACAGAATTTCAAAAGGCTCACAGAAGAGCAAATTTATTCCTCCATATCATTCTAGCTTGAACGTGCTCTTTGTCAAGCTTATGTACATTCTACTGTCCATCACCTGTATCTTCATTTTCCTTTAAAAAAAAAAAATCTTGTTTTGATATCTTTTGAATCTTATCTGGCATCAAATGTATCATTCTAACTTCCATGAATAATCTCATTCATAAACACACCATGAACATATAATACACACATGGATTTTGGATATTTATTCTGCAACATAAAATGTTTGGATCAACCACAATAGTTTACCATTAGGAATGTTTTTGCCTGTTGAATATTTTAAATAACCAGAAAGAGAGAAAGTCTGAATAAAACTTTGAAAGGCTACAGACAGGTCACAAAACGAGTGATGTTGACTTCTTGCCAATTAAGCTGTTTCTCTTTTATAAGAAATGAAATAAAGTCTGAGATATGCTACACTCAGAGGCAACTGTCATTCCTGATCTAGTTTTCACACATTATTTTTCCCGCTTTTTCTCAGCTGTAGTGAAAAGATTAGCAAAATAAATGGAAATAAAAGGAGAGGTGAATCTGTTGAGAGGCTCTCTAATGACTGCTTACTGCGGCATTCTTTGCATGATGGCTTAATTAACTAGATACGGTATATATCTGCTATCCTTAGTGAGTACTTATTAAAACTTTTTTGTATACTCACACATGCAGCTTTGAACATGGCTTTTAAAATACAAGGGCTTTTTTTTTGCTTTTTTTTTTTCCTGATTCTTTTCCTCTAATTCTCTTAGCAATCAGCTATCCCTAATTATATTTTGTCTACAAAAGGCTGCTGTATGCTGTTCTAATATGCCACCTGAGAGGTACTTCCTTGATGTTTGGTTGACTTTAATAAAAAACTAGTTACTGAAGGCTAAATCCTGGAAAAAAAAAACTAATGCCACAAAGTCACTTTGGTTACATGTGAATTCTCCCTTTGCAGTAGACACGTGCCACTCCTAAAAGCTCTAACTGGTTCAACAGATTCCTGCTTCTTGCTACATTTCCTGTTCAGCCAGTTACTTAATAAATGCTATTTTAGGTTTGTAGGAGTTTTACAAGTGTTACATAAATTGCTTAGACACCTTTATGTAAAACAGAAGGATTTATTTTCCTTCCTCTCTCAAAATAACAAAAGTAATTTCACTCTTCACTCACATCCCAAATGGCAAATCACTTAAATTCTTTAAGAAAAGACCATGTTTTTATAACATTCTATACAGTATAATATATTATAAAGCATAACATGCGTTGTTGAATAAGGATTGAGTCACGTATATAATGAAAATTAGTCACATGCTTATGTTTTCTGTTGACTCATCTATTCTAGGAATGACTAAACTAGCCTACACAAACATGAATGGCAATATTCTTATGACATAAAATCCTAAAATAAGATCATCACAGAGTTTGGTATGCAAATCAGCATGGCAAACATCTCACCTTCCTTCCAGAATTCTCCTATTCCATATCTTATTCCATTGTACCAGCTTTTCCTGCATATGACAGCTTCATATACAGGCTGTATAACAGAAGAATCACACATACAACTATCAGTAAAAGTTCCCTTTTTCATTAAGACACAAGGCTATTGTGGTACAATGTCATTAATCTGAACATATATTGGAAGGCAAATGACTGTCAGATGAGCAGTCATGAGGCAACGACCATTGCCATGAAACACATTACTTTTATTACTTTTTAAACATAATTTAAATTATTAACAAATTATTTTGAGGCATTTTTCAAATGTTGAATAATGACTCTGAGGTCCAGCTGATGTAAGCATTTGTAATTCTTTTAAACAGACTTGAGCCGTGCCATTTTGTACACTTTGAGGACTGAAAAACCTCACTGCTAAAGACCTTTTTTTTTTACTGAGTCTTTGGTAGTAACTTATTTTTTATCAAGTGCTCTGTGGACTAGTGCTCATAAACAAGGAACAGAGCAAAGTAGCCTGCGCAAAATCCAGCTATATCACTTCCAATACCTGAGATATTTTATTTATATACCTAAAAAAATACTTCTACTCTGCCTTGTTTCAGGTTAGAGGTAAGAACCTTACTAAATACTTTCTCTGTCCCTGTTTTTTTGTTTGTTTTTTTATTTTTTCTCCTAGGTTGTATCTGCATTAGTGACTATCAACCTGTCAAAAGAGCTCCATGTTCTTATTAAAGGCAAAGCTTCAATCCAAAGTAGGTCAAAAGAAAGCAGCACCTTACACAGAACACAGCTTCCAGAGATCATAGCTGAAAAAGAAAAACACCCATCTATAGTGTTATCACTAATGACAAGCTGAACGTAGGTGAAAAGGTTCCTTTCAGGAAAGAACTAGGAGGAGGGGCAGTGCGATAAATACAGTGGCACATGCCTGCTTGCCTGAAGAGTTTCCTCTCGCTCAGCCCTGATACCCCTCCATCAATCACAGCTGATGTGTGCATTACATTCTAATTCCTAAGACACATCTCCTGTCAGCGGGAAAGATCAAAGGGGAGGCTTGCTCAGGGACAAGGGAACATGTTAGTCGCAATCCCACCCCTTTGTTTGTAAATCCTTCGCAAGATTCCAATTGCAGTGAATTAATTACGTTTGTTGTCATACAATGACATTGATTCTACCTGTTTCTTTCTGTCTTTTTTTTTAATGTATCTCTTAAAACAAATATACATTGTAATATCTTAGGCAGCCAGCATTTCAAGGGTATGAATATGATCTTGAAGTGTTACGATTACAGAGCACTGGGAATCTACACGTATTTTCTCTCATACAAGAACTGCATTAACATTTCACTTACTTAACCTCCCAGTAGACTTGTGAAGGTATCATTTATAAGAATTGTATAGGCAGTATAGGAAGAAGAGAGGATTGATTGATTCAGGAGGGAAAATCATATTTCTTTCAGGCATATTCCTAAATTGCTTGACACACATTTGCTTATATGTGAAGGCTATACTTGAAGGAAAGCTGAGATCTGAGCTTGAATAAAATACATTTCAAGGTACAACTAGCAGAATTAGTAAGGAGACAGCCAAGATTCAGACTACGCAAAGTTTTTATTTACAAACATGAAATTTATACCAACTTTACACTGAATTTAAACCACTTGTTAATCAAATGCAATTTAACTAAACACACTTATGTCATTTCACACTGGTTTATTGAAGTTTAATTTAAGGCATTTTCTCCAAGCTTGTTCCCAATTGACTTAGACTATGTCTACCTTAAAGACTTTGTTCCAGTTCAAATAGCTGTTCTAGTTTTGTTAGTGAGGGGGGGCCTAAGGTGGTAGCTTCTGTAGGAAACTGCTAGAAGTCGCTCCCCTTTGTTCAGTGGACTCAGCCGGGCCTAGGGTGGACCCGCTGCTGGCCAAGGCCGAGCCAATTGGTAGCAGAATGTCCCGTGATAACGCCTCTGCGATAATGTATTTAAGAAGGGGAAAACAGAAAAAAAAAAAAAAGAAAGAGGGAAGATGTGAAGCAGCTGAGCGGGGGGCAGAGAGGGGGAGGCGCGAGCCTTGTGGGCCTTGCAGGCCTCACCCTCTGGCCTCCTGCCGGGCAACCAACTGGGCCCAACTCAGCCCGGCCTGGCTGCAAGAAGTGGAGAGGAGATGAGAAGTGAATAAGATGTAAAAAGGATCCTGAGAGGCGTCTGCCAGCCTGTTGTGAGGAACGGCTGCAGACGCCAAGGTCAGTGAAGAAGGAGGGGGAGGAGTAATGCGGTTCCTGGCCAAGATTCCCCTGCAGCCTGTGGTGACGACCGTGGTGGAGCAGGTTGTCCCCCTGCAGCCCATGGAGGTCCACGGAGGGTGAGGGGAGCGAGAGATAGACTGCGTAGTCTGGTCCCGATCGGGGCTGAACTACGACAATAGCCAAGGTATGGAAAGAGAACTTAAACTCACACATTTGAGCTGACATAAATCCCTACTACAGATTCTGTTCTACCAGCAAAAATGGCCTTTAGCTTTATTTGCTTCAAGTTAATTTATTACACTGATACAAAGGTTCAGTTTGATAATGGCTCCATTAGGAACACTTTGCTGGTTTACTGTATTGGTATTTCTATAATGGTAAAGTGTTTCTAGTACAGATGTTTCTGGATATTAAATTGAACCAAACCTAATTTAAACCCATAATAACAGCATCATCCCAGTTTTCCACATATAAATAACTCCAGTGCAATAGTGAAATAAAAGGAGTCTGATAATCCCAATAAATACTATTTTCTGATGGCAAAAGAAAAAAGTGTTAAACCTCATTTTGGAGTTAAATAACGGTGAAAGCCATAGTCAATGCTGTCAAAAATCCCAGACTGCCCATAAAGTTTAATCCTCCAGAGTATCTGCATACCTGTATCAGCTTCTTCCTTCTTTTCCAGATATGATATATTTACATTAAGCTTTGAATCTCTATGAAGACAGAGAGTTTAGAAAGGATTTGCAGCATGATTTAACCAGGCAACAAAATGGAACATGTAAAAATTCATGTTTATATCTCTTTCCAAGTAAAGAGGTGGAAAGAGATCAAAAAAGTCTTTGACAAGGACATCAATAATTTGGGGGTTTAAAGCTCTTTAGAAATAATAAAAAAAAAGGGGGAATAAAAGCTTGAAATAAAATATTTTAGAATAAGATCTCTTGCTACTCTGTTATTGGTAATGGTATTTCAAGAACTTATCCAATATCTCTAAGTAAAAGGAAAATTAGCATCGCCTTCTGTTCTGGTTTTGTTTAGTGAGGGTTTGGGGAGTGAGAGAGAGACTGCTTAGTCTGGTCCCGATCAGGGCTGAACTATGTCAGTTATTTTGGTGCCCAAAGTGGGGCTCGAGGAATTTGAGATGAGGATTGAGTTTAATTGGGAGCAGTAATGGGCAAAACAGGGACTGAACTTGATAAAAGAGAGAAATGATTATGGGGAATTTATGTTCTGATTGTGGTGAAGGGATAAGTGGTATATTGTTTGTTAATTGTCTATCCACTGTTGGTGTTGTGAGGATATTATTTTGATTTTGGTGCGGGGAATTATTTTTTTTTCTGTTAATGTGTGTGTATTTTACTTATAATACTTAAATATGTAATTCGCAGAGGCAAGGGGTGGAATGTTCTTGTTTTGTTTAGTGAGGGTGGGGGGAGTGAGAGAGAGACTGCGTAGTCTGGTCCTGATCAGGGCTCAACTATGACACCTTCAAACTTATATTCTTATATGAAAGCAATGTTTCTTTCTACATTGTGAATTTCCTGGAATTAAGAGTCAGTACTAGGGCCCTTTAAAGTTCTTGAGAATTTGTCAGGGTGAATTTTTCTGATAGTTTGATTCTGAACTTCATATTCAAATTTTATAGCTTATATATATATAAATGTTCAAACAATGTTAGTCTGATTTTAGTGAAATGATGTGTCCATTCCTGCCTTCCAGAATTCTAAAATAAAAATGTCACTTTCACCCTTTTTGCTTTTGGGAATTAAATTACTGTAGTCTATCAATAAGTGATCACTATTTGATATGGATGCAAAAATCTTGCCAGGTGGTAAGAAAAGGCTAATGCCCACACAAGTGTGGAAAATTAAAAAAAAATTCAGAAGGGAAATACACTACACTGAAAATTTTTGTTTTACTTATTTTCTTCATGTCACAGCTGCAAAAGTAGGTAGAACTTGATTCAAGCTTTTTAAAATTTTGGTTATTTTGGTAAAACTTGATTATATTTCACGTAGTCCTGAAAAAAACCAAAAGAAAATAATGTTTTCCTTGAGTATTTATTTAAATCCTATGGATGTCTGAACGTATTCTTGTTGTTCTGTATTAAAACAGAGATGTGCCTATGGTTTCAGAGCCTGTATCAGCAGGAACATTCAGTGAATAGGTAGGCATCCATATCAAAGTCTGTTCCATTTTTCAATATGTAGAATTTTGTGGCCTCTACAGGTTCCTGAGATGGTGAATTGAATTCCATAGTTCCGCCAACATATGTCAAGACAAAACCAATTCCTTTAATTACTTCTTAATTTTTCTTTTTTTTTTTCTTCAAGGAGAACCTCTATAACCTCTGCAAATTTCATCTCCTTAAATCTGACTGTCTAAAATAATTTCATAATAATTGCCATCCCCTGCCATGTCACTTCATGGAAGGAATGACATACTACACAGTTTTAAGTCTTTGGTGAATGACTACATGAACTTTACGGGCTGAGTCAATCTTTTATATAATTTTTTTAAGAAGCTAAGAGAAGTACTGCAGTAAGTAACTCACCTCCAGAAAAGTCAGGCTAATGTTCTGGTGTGCCAGTTTTGTCTACCCATATGTTAACTTTGTTCTTTATTACCACATTTTGGTACAGAGCTGAAGTTGCTGATTTGCACGCTGGGTGAAACTATTTCGTAAAACTTGCTATCTTGAGCTTTAAAAATTATTTTTATTTGTATTTTTATGAACTGAAATAAAAGCTGGTTTATTGTAATAGCAATAGTAATAGTCAGCTGCCCCAGTGCAGAGACAATAAACTTTATGAGAAGGGTAGGAAAAACCCCGGGAAGTGACTACTTCAGCAATCGCATTCCAATTTTCCATTACACTGGAGTCAACAACCTAAACCCTTAGGTTGCTGGTTCCTAAGATACTCCTGGAGATCTTTTCAGAGACTGTATGAGATTTGTCATTCATATTTTTTGGTCCTGAGATAAAAGCTAATAATGAGCTTAGTAGTCCTGAAGTTTCACAGATGAACATGTCTGGAATGCTTACGCATGTAACTTTTGTATTTATTTGTTTAATTAAACAATTTTAAAGCAGTTTTCCAACTCATCTCTTGTTAAAAAAAAAACAAAAAACCTTTATAAGTGTTTCTCTGATTTGTTTTGTTGTAAAAATAAATACAATAATTAAATTAGTCTGACTGTAATTGTTTCCATTCATGCTTCTTTCATACCCTGATCATTATTAGCTCTTGGGGGCTTCTTGCATCTGAAGTGTTTGAAAATATTTTATGCTCTTGCTAAATCACTTTCTCATATTTCTGTGGCCTGCCTTGCTGTAGTTTTATGTGTAACTTTCCAGAGCTGATGTTTCCAGAGCTTTCTATTCTGCTTGATTAGAAGCTCCTTTCTCTTTCTGGGGAAGGTCTTTCCAGTTGGATGTTTCACTTCAGGAGAGATCCTGACCATGGAGACAGAGTCCAAGAGTAAGTAGAAAGAAGTACTAGAAGATTAGAAACAATAATTGTGAGACTGTGGAGACTCAAGCAGCCAAGGGGCTGAGAGGAACAGTGACAACCAAAAAACCCTCCAAAACCATAGAGAATACAGAATTGGGACATCAAAAACAGATGTCAAGTAGGCTACTGCAAGAAGAAAAGTACTTTGTGTCTGTGCTGGTTAGGACAAGTAGCAACAGACTTCAACAGAAGCAAGAAAATTTCTGGCAACATGGAAAGAAAAGGGAGGGGTGGAGGGAGGTTATCTCGTTCTCTATCTCATTATCCTGCTGTTTCTAGTAATAAATGAATAGTTTTTTCCCAAGTCGAGTCTGTTTTGCCCTTAACGGTAACTTTAAGGATTTTCTCCCTGTCCTTATCTCAAACCTCAAGCCATTTTTTCTTATATTATCTCCCCCTATTCTCTCAGAGGGTGGGGGAAGTGAGAGAGAGAGACTGCGTAGTCTGGTCCCGATCGGGGCTGAACTATGACAACTTTCTAGTGTAATGATAATGAATCTCTGAACTAGGCTAGATGTGGAGGTTGTGGCCAGTACTGGAGATATTTCAGAACAGCACAGAAATATACGCACTAGACATCATGTAAGCATAGCTGATTGTGACTGGGCCAGGGGATGTGTTAAATGACAGCCTGAGGCCTCTTTCGTACCTATTTTTATCTGATTTTATCATTATAGTAACTTCCTTCAGTCTGAGTTTTTAGCAGGCTGGCTTATGGCATCTCGCTTTGGAGTCTATTTATTTATTTGTGCCATATATAGAGCCTCTAATGTAGCTAATTTAATCTCAGTGACACCTGTTTAGCCTTGCTTAAGTGCCTTTTAATTAACTTACATATGTTTATGCAATTATTCTTTTTTTTTTAAAAAATGCTATTTTTGGCCTTTTTCCTCCATGTGACAGACTACATTTGCCTAATTTTAGACACTATGAGGGAGTATATTTTTTGTAAGTTAATTCTATTTGAATATTTTTAGTTTCTTCTTAAATCTTTGTATGAGAAAGCCTTATTTTAGATGAGTTAACATATTGAGCATCTATACCACAGTGGTTAGAAGAGGTAATGACACTTAGATATTGGCAATGATGTAATGATGTAACCAGTCCTTGCGTCAATATTCCTACCACTGATTTTGTAATCTTGAAAAGGTTGAGAAGTGTATCTGATTCCTTGTCAAAGGTGGCATGTGTACTTTAATAATGCAAGAGATACTGTGGAGCTCGTTACAGCAGGCAGAATAGATCAGCCACTGTTGGTGTGATCTTTAAATGCAAATTCATTTTCTTTTGTGTAATGTAATTTCCTTTTATTGAGAACAATGTATAACTTCTCCTAACTTTTTCCTGATAAAGATTTTCATTTTTGCTGTCTTAATACAGAACGGGTTCTTTATTTGCTTTTCTACTTTGGCAAGATCTTTTATTGTACTACCATATTGCAGGACCCAGTTTATTTCCTGTTTCTTTACAAAGGGGTGAAGACAGTAGATACTTTCGCAAGTCCTTCCTGAAACTGCTCTGGTGTGGGTCATCTCTTCCACAGGGTGCAGTCTCTCCAGAACGGCTGCCCCAGCGGGCCCTCCATGGGCCACAGCTGCCTTTGGGCATCCACCTCCCCCCGATGTGGGGTCCTTCACGGGCTTCAAGTGGATCTCTGCTCCTCCATGGACCTCCATGGGCTCCTCCCCCTCCTTCTGAACTGACCTTGGCGTCTGCAGCCATTCCTCTCACAAGAAAAGTTCTTCAGAACAGGCTGGCAGACACCTCTCAGAATCTCTTCACATCATCCAGCTCATCTCCTCTCCACTTCTTGCAGCCAGGCCGCGCCGAGTCAGGCCCAGCCAGCCGCCTGGCAAGAGGCCAGAGGGTGAGGCCTGCAAGGCCCATGAGGCCTACGCCTCCCCCTCTGCGCCTCTGCCCCCACTCAGCTTCTGCACATCTTCTCTTCTCTTTTTTTTTTCTGTTTTCCCCTTCTTAAATACGTTATCGCAGAGGCGTTACCAGGGAACATTCTGCTACCAATTGGCTCGGCCTTGGCCAGCAGCAGATCCGCCCTAGGCCCGGCTGAGTCCACTGAAGAAAGGGGAGCAACTTCTAGCAGTTTCCTACAGAAGCTACCACCTTAGGCCCCCCCCTCACTAAACAAAAACACAACAAACATGTAGATTCTTGACATACCAATTTTCTCTCCCACAAAGTGGCTTTGGAATTGATGAAAGAGGATACACAAAGAATTTTTAAATTAACAGGAGTAGCAAGCAATTAAGTTTATTTCTAACTGATCCAAAGAGCATTACAATCTATTTTTGAAGTTGTGCTGATGAAGTATCCCAGAAATTCTTCTAAAAAAGACAGATTCCACAGGTAGTTTCCTGTTTGTTTTTTTTAGCACTAGGTTTTTAAGGATCATTGGAAGAGATTCATCTTAGGTAACTCTTGGCACCAGCAATATAGCTGGTACATTTTATATATAAAGCTGTACACTTTGAACTCCCTTTCATCCAAACAAAGACAATTAGTCATTTTACGAAGTAATTATCTTGGTCTGTATTACTTGAATGTTTTAGGATGAGATGCACTGCTCTCAGTAAGAGTCTGCTTGTTTCTGATGATGAAAAAAAATAGCCCAAAGATGGGTATATCTTCATAATTATCTCAAAGATAGATATATCAACATCTCTGATGTTTGTGTTTATTTACTTAAAATGAATTCTACTCTGTTTTATACTGTGGTTTTAATATTATGGCTTTGTACAGGGCCTTATAAATAATCCATCCAGTAGATCATTTTGAAGCTGCTAGGTGTCTAGATCTGTGATCTACAAAAAAAAACATAAAATGGAGGCAGGTATGAATATGCACATTTATAATTTGTGTCTTTATTACTTATAATCAGTCTAGTTGAATAAATGTGCTTTGTTAGCAAGCCACAAATCTGCACAGGTACATTAGAAATGTGCATTTGAACTTCATCAGTGAAGCATTGGTAGGAGGAGGTTAAATGTTTAATGTTCCACCAAATGGCTTTATGCAGATCTTTGAATTACTTATCTAATAGAGAAATTGAGGTCCACCAACAATTTAAGGGTACCATTTCCTATGAGCTATCCTATTGTAAAAACCAAGCCATATCTCAAACTAACAGCATTCCTCCCAGTAGTGGTATCTGAAAAAAAAAAGATTAAACAAAGGAGAGTCTGCTTACTGTCTAAACATTTTATAATCTGTGTTATTCTCTAATCTTTAGGTGACTGTAATATAGACCTAAACCTGAAGGTAGAGACCAGATTTGAGAAACATTACATATATCAGTTCTTTCCCTTCACAGCCACTGAAATCTCACCTATTTTATATCCTAATTTTATGATGAGAAGAACTTGAAGCACTGATATTTTCCTGTTTGCAAGACAGAGAATCTAAACAGTCAGGTTAGATGAGGTGCCTTTTAAAAAGCCATAGGATAGATGACTCCCATTTTATGTAATCATTTCATCCTTTAAATGTAGCCTGGTTTCTATAGAACTATAAGTGGGAGCTCTTTTCTGAGATAAAACACCCTGTGTTTCTGTTCTGCTTCTTTTCAGTTCTAAACCCATCAAGGAAATTAAGCAACAAGGCTGTGTAAAATTGGAGTTCCATCCTACCGGCAACAATGCAAGGCAATCACAGGTTATTCTGTGCTGCATTTAATATTCCACTTAAATTTCATTATAAAGTTTGTATTCACATCTAGAAAGCCTTTAACAATTTCCTTACCTCCTTGGGACTCCCCCCAAAAATGCTATGTAGTAGTCCTCAAAAGCTCCATTTCAAGGGATCTTGACAATTAAGAAAAGGCAGTGTGATTGTCTAAGCTGTTTTGAAATATTGGCTTGCCACCTACGCAAAACTAAACAAAGGCTTACTCTGGCTTTTAGATCAGACCAATACAGACCAAGCTTGAGCTCTGATTTGCCCCATACCAGGAAATATAATGGAGTGGAAGCAGTAGCTACTTAATATAGGAGTTAAAATTACCCGTGACTGAAGTGAGCACATCAATCAAAAGTTTTGGCATGTAATGAGCTAGAAAAACTGGTGTGGCAGGTTTGGGGGCAGGAAAAGGCTTCACTCTGTATTCAGCAGTTTCCAAATTACCATGACATCCCTTTGCATAAACCACCCGACTTCCAGCAGGTGGATTTTACAGGCATTGTGCTGCCAGCACAAAGATGGATCAAGTGGGAGCATTCAAAATAGCTTCCTGTTTTGTGTTCTTAAAATCAGAATTCCGTGAAGTCTGCCAAAATTCTTAACATTTTTAGAAGCTAGACTATATTATAATAAAAGGGACAGAAAATCAAGAATGAAAATGTGACAAGTTTAACATGTTACACAGTGTTTTCTGTGCCCTGAAAAACCCAATTTTTTAATATGAAGAGCTACACTAAAATGAATCAGAGAGAAATGCTCTAATCTTTCTGAGGTGTTTTCCTAATGTATGCATGTTATTTGGTGCTCATTGCAATAACACATAGCATCTCCTCTCTTACCATTTGAATGCTTTTTGATTTATTATTCCTATCTTTTAGAAAAAGACACTGACAAGTTTACATGTCTAAAATCATTAGCTAAAAAATCTCTCTTAAATATATAATGATTGCAAAAGTGATTTGGGAAGAGATCAGATGCATGTTATGACACTTTCCTATAAATGCCTTCCAGGCATCTATATATAGGGGATCAAATTCTTCTTTCAGATTCCCACATGGTAGTGTGAGTTGTGTAGGAAATCCTTGCAAACATCCCAGAGAAAATCACAGGCCACGCAGGGCTTTGGGATGTGCTTCTAAGCTAGTACATTGGAGACCCTCTATTCTGATAGATTTTATCTTTGGGTTTGTTTTTTTTTTTCTTAACAAGATATCCTAAGGTTTAAAGCTGACAATGCATTTGCAGTTTCTATCCTCTTTGTTTAAAGGTAAAGCTATTTCAGTGTATGTTACAAGTAATGCTAAAGCGTGTTTCTCAAGGAGTGTTAAATTAGATTATGCTGATGCTGCAGGACTGCTAACCCACCCAACTGAGTGTTCACTTTGAGTCACTGCAAAGTGCACAACACAGATGTTCATAGAATTGCTAGAAAAATCTAGTGTTCAATGGTCATAGGATTTCCAGCTGTGTGGAATTCAACCTAGTTTTAAGATACACTGGGGTGTAAAATAAAGCATTACATACATAACTGGAAAGTTAATTTGGAATGGTTTTCCTTTTTTCTTATTTATGCCACTGCAGGACAAGACCTCAAAAATTCAGTCAGGAGAGGAGATAAGAAAAGGTGGAAGAGAAAGAAGAGGAGAAGGACCATTGCAAATCTGCAAGAACTACGGGAACAGACACCATTTGCAGGTTGACAGGTTAAAAAACTTAATGCAGGTGTTTTCTGGAAGCTGAACAAAAGGTTTTAGTCGACAAGGAGTTTTCAACTAAAATCAGAACATATCTTGAAGAATGATTCAATATCTAGTACTTGAGCTGGACATATTATTGTTAGCTGGCAAAAAAAAATAGGTGAATCTAGGCTCCATTGCAATCAATAGATATTTGCTACTGACTTTTGTGGAGACAGGATTTTTCTCCGGTTTCTCCTCATCAGTGTATTCCTGGAAATTTCCTCTCTGTTTTTGCTTTCTAATACAACAACGCAAATCACAGCATACAAGAGACAACTGACCCCTTGCAACAATTTCAGTTGTGCCTCTTACTTCACACTCCTGTTCTTTTGTCCTCATGTCATCTGTTCCTCCTCTCTCCACAAACAAGTTGTTTATGAACCCTTTTATCTTTATAAAAATGCATTCAGTAGCAGGCTCAAAAGAAAAGGCCCTCATCAACCATTTAATTTGTTATACTATGTGTGAAAACAGAAGCCAGAAATAATACTTTTTGAAGTGTAGAATTTTACAAAATAGCAACATTAAAAAGCAGATAATCTACTGGTCTTACTGTTTTGCTTGGTCAGAGAAGAAATAAAAAAAAAATCTTAATTAGAGGCTGGCACTTAAATTATAGGCTCTAGATGAAGAAGAGTCTTCTGATTTTTCTTTTTTTTTCCCTCGGTGACTAAACTCACAACCCTCTCACAGCCCTCTTCTTTCTCATTTCCTACCTTTAATGGGATAAAGTCTCCTGAGCTAAAGCAAAAAAATTGTTTTGAATTTAGTCTGTGGTATTGTCTGTCTGTGTCTCCTTTTAAGGGTTGACAGCAATTTGTTGTTCTGCATATTTCATGCAACTGAAAATCAAATCCAAACATTCCATTAATATAGGTAAAACATCAGAATGATGAAGCTGTTACTTGTATTTGCAACAAAGTCCTGATCTAACAAAATTCTTTCCCAGGATTTTGGTGGTAGCTGGATCAAATCCTGTGTTCCTTGCATTTAATATTGTATTTTCTCTTTTATTTTTGAGAATTAGTTTCAAAAGATAATTCCCAATTTCAGAGGAAGCCTGAAAGTCTTCAGTCATTGTTAAATTACTTAAATTCCTCAGCCTCTATACCTAATATTTTCCTTTCAAATTTGTTTCCATATTCCTATGGCTTTTCTAGGGTTGGGGGGCGGGGGGGATAGAGCTCATTCCTAGGCACAGTTATGCAAAAGAGAACAACAAACTGCCTGCATTAAGTCTCAAAGTCAAGAAAGAACAAAAAGCAAATGACTTATTGAAAATATGCTTAAAGAAAGAAAATGAACTTACAAGTAAGATTTTAAAAGCAAATCTTTCAGGCAAGGCAAGTTGTTTAAATCAGGAACATGGTTTTGCCTAAACAAAAAAGAGATGGAATACTTATTTTTCCTACTAGCCAGGGATAATGCCTCTTTAAGCTAAGGGAATTAAATGTCTGGTTTTATCCGTCTTTTCCCCCTGCAGTACATAATCACTGTCTGTCACACTTTGATGTCATAATCATCCACTGAAGCGTCAATGTTAAAGAGTAAATCTGCTTAATGCACTAGGAAAAAAAAAAAAAAGCTGTTGCTTTTTATTGCCTCAGTAGCAACAAATTTGAATTACAGACGTGTGGTATTTTGTCACTCTGGCCTTAATGAAACCGTTTTGAAAGGCAAAAGCGCATTTTTAAAACAGTATCTTAATCAGTTCAAACAGTAACTGCAACTGTTTGTAACTAAGTAAGCATAAAGAGTCCTTTATTGTGTGTAATGTATGTGAGCAGCATGACCTCAGTGTCAAAAAGTACTTCACAATATCTTTTTGCAATCATTTTTCCATACAAGGAAGACATCTAAACCTTGGTATGCATTTCAACTGTTAAAGAAATACTCTTTTATATATATAGATTTCGAAAAGATTGGTTTACATTTGGGTCAGCTGGCCCAAAACGGAGACAGTATCCAGTTCATTTCTGGAACAAAGTTGAAAACTGCCATCCATTTGATGATATATTATGTTTTCAATGCCAAATGAAAGTGCTAGATCCTGTTTAAAATTTTCTGTTATTTATTTGCATCAGTCTATTTTTTCTGTTATTTTTCGTCTTTTTAATTCCTGTCCAGTTTTTATCTAACCTACTGAGCTATTTAATGTATGATTCAGTGTATCCCTCTGTTAAGATTAATTACAATAATCAGTGAAGAGAAGGGACTTTCTCATTTCCAGTAATTCTTGACATTGTCCTGCTGGACACCATACTATTCGGTCAGCTGTTGTGAAAAGGAAAAAATAAGAAATCAAAGAGAGAGGGGAGAAAGAAGAATCAGACAATCTGTGCACAGTATCAGTAGCCCACATTATTTCTTTTGCAGCTTTTCCATTTTTATTGTAGGGTTCCCATAAGACAATTCCAATTTCCCTAAAAACATTGACAAAAAAATCTTCTCGGTATAAAAGTATAACTGAATGTTAACATCAAGCCTTAGCAAGTCACCTTCATTATACAATTTATGCTTCCTGATTTTGTCCTTGGTATATTAACAAGAAATATTTTTTAAAATCATAATGTTAATTATTATTTAAATAATAGCCATAACAATTAATTTCCAACATTATTCTAACACAATGTTGCTGCCAAGCACCCCTGAACGGGTACTTATTTTATATAGTGGGTCTGTAGAGAAGCTGTAACCAGATGCCAAAAATACCACTTTGCTCCATAGAACACTCAATGTTCTTTTTATTATGTTGAGGGGTTGATCATTTCAGTTTAATTATCCTTTGGTAAGATAGTATAATACTTACAGTGCAGACTGCTTTCCCTATTATATTTCTCTGGTGTTTTTCCTGCCTATTGGGTTTTCAAATGGTATTTCTCTATACTTTATCGTAGTAGAATCTGTGGTTTCAATATATTTACGTCCAATGCAAATAGTATGACATAAAATCAGTCGGTTCACTCAACAGAGTGAGTAGGAAAGATTGTTGCATTTTATTACCCATATCATGTAACAATTTTAACCTAGTTTAGGCTTTGACTGCCTCAATAACAGCCAGAATAGCCAAGGAAAAAGAGGCTCATTTGTACATTTGATCAACTGCACTAAAAAGCCATGAAAGGAATCCATGTCAAGGATTAATCAGGGAGTACAGATAACCTGTACTGGTGTCAAATAAAACTGATGCTAAAAAACTCATCTCAGACTCACCAATGTGAACCTAAAATATCTCACATTATATACTCTTAATAACAAAACACTAAAGAGAATAGAGATACAATGAGGTTCATGTAAACACAATGAAATTATGCTTTTCTTAAAATGAAGAAAAAATTGGAACTATAAGACAGCATCTTTGGGATCAAGGAAAGAAACACTACTGTTCCCAGTACAACTGCCCGTCAGCTTGAATATGATCGCATCTTCTTTCGTATTATTCTGAATACTACAGTTTAATAACATTATGGACAATTTAATGTGTAACAGTCTATTAAAAAAAAAGGAAGGAAATAAATTATATGTGGGTTTCTTTTAAGATTCAGCAACTATTGTCTGAGTTTCTATGCCTGTTCTTTCATTATCCCCAAATGAGTTTTCTTTCAGAGACAGCAGAATGGTTTGACACAACAAAACAAATAAGTCTCCTCCCTCTCCCTATTAGACTCACAAGCCACGTGCAGGTCCTCACTGCTGCACTACGCACAGTATATTTTGTAAATCAGTCAATTCATGCTTCTGCACAATAGTAGACTCAGCTTAATGGTGTATGCTACTTTTAAACATAAAAGTTTAAAATTATTTTCGCCATTGGCATTTGCGAGTGTGAGGGAAAAGTAACACAAGCTCAATTCAAGCCTGCTTCAAGGAAGCATGTCTGGAGTTGAGCTCCATCACTACAAAGCAAACACAATCCTGATTCACAAGGTGTCTTTAGGAGAATTTGAGCAATGAAAAAGATGACTGTCTTTGCATGGTAATTTGGGGCTACATAAAGGGATGCCTGCTGCCTACTGACTTTGTAAACCTGCTTCAGTAGCAACCACAGCGTAGGAATTACACCACAGAATGCAGATATTAACAAATGCATTTTTAATAAGTATCAAGGAAGAGAGGTGATGTCCACATCACATGGTTGCTGTTGACTTTCCTTTTTGCAGTCTGATATAATTCAAGTGACAGTTCAATAAAGTGACTAGGGGCATTTGAAATGTAAATATGTAAGTCTTTTTACTGACTCCAACAGAATTGTTGACATCTTGAAGTGGTAGGTTAAACAAGTGTTGCAGAGAGGAGTAATGTCTTTTGATAAAGCTAGTGACATAGTTAGGGAAAGAAAGACAAACTTTCTGACACAAAATTCATTTCTCTGTTCAATTACCAGTTAGTCTAGTGGAGGATTACTCCCCATAAACCTTGCTTCCTTTTCTAAACCTTGGCCATCATAGCTAATATTCCCTTCCATTTTTAATTTTAGGCATATATTTAAGAATTTGCTGCATCAGAGACTCAGTGAAAGCTCTGAGATATTTTACAGTAATTCAAATGACAACTAGCATATATAGTTTTTAAAGTTGGTATTGATGTAGCTGTGTTCTAAGTCTACATTTTGGCTCTACATTTTGGTTCTAACCCTTCACTACATGTGAGCATCAGCTGATTCCTGGCCGATCTGACTTGTGGTAGTGAGAGCAAGAGAGTGATGTGGACTCCTCTTACTGCCATAAACATAGGTATGCAGAAGGAGGTTACCATCCATATTGTGGCTTACCTAAGTTGTCAAAGTCTTTATCTCCTAATATATCCCTTACCTACTTACATTAGGAATTCACATTGTCCAGTTTTACATGTGTAACTGGTTAGGAAAGGATTTTGTAAAAATAGAATAAATCATTCAGCTTATCAAACTTCTTTCTAAGAAACTTTGTTTTTTGAAATTATTCAACCATCTCTAATAGGATCCAGGAGAACTAGGAAATTTACACAGAAAGGTAACAAAGATGGTCACAGGTATGCAAGTGTTCTACATAATTACTAGTTTGGAAAAGAGGTCACCAAAAATCATAGGATACAGTCCTATAAAATCATGAATTCTAAAAAGACGTTTAATGGGAAATCTGTTTTTCTCACTACAAGATCTGGGTAATATTTAATGAAATTATCAGGCAGTAGGCTTAAAGCAAACAAAAGGAATCATGCTTCTTGAAATGATCTATTACTTTTGAAATTTCATTATATTAATTTAATATGCCTTGTTATAAAATTAAAACACTATGTTTAATGTTATAATTTCTAGAAATGTGCAAAAATAAAAATAAACAGAATATAAGTATGTCATAGTCTTGTGGAAAAAAAAAAATTGGGACAAGAGATGTAAGAGTATTCCATTATGGTTTTTGTTCTTACTTGACACTAATTCACTGTTATTCTTCTATTTCTATAACTATATTTTTGCATGTGTTGTTATTCCTGGCTTGACATCATCTCAGTTGTAGGTCACAAAGTAGAAGCTATATCCTTGAAAGCAAAGTTTAAGAGAAGGTAATGTAAATCTTTTGACATTTATAGTTACTGCACCCCAACTAGTATTTCTAACAGTTCTTTCTAATTTATAACAACCACTACTTGTTCTTAGTTTTAGATTTTTTTTAAGTGATACATGCATAGAAAAATAGAAATGCACTATGACTAGACTATTTGGTACAGATCACAGAGCAAATATAAATAAGCTATCTCAGACATATTGGCTAAATTGTTAATAACCTTCAGTGACCTTAAAGGAAATGTGAACAGATTTTTTTTTTTAATTTGTTTTAATAAGCATTTCTGTTTTTTTTCCTCTTTCACTGGTATGATTTTGAAGACATACACAGTCCAGCAGTGCATCCCATATACTTTCATAAGAATGCAAAGCACATCCCTCCCATGAAGCTTGCGGGAGATTGCTGATCACAATCAACAGAGAATTTTGTCGTTAATGACAAAATGAGCACATACATCAACTTCCCAAATGTACAACTGCATATCTGAACAAAGGAGTTTTCTCAATCAACTTCTTCAAATGGAAGACATAGGGACAGGCTTCTTCTCATAATTTAACATATCTTGAAGACTTTGAACTGCACTACTATTTTTGCCTTTTTATACATTTAATATCACTCAGCTGCAGCATCATGATGTGTTTTGCCCACCGCAAAAGAGTTATCTTCTAAGTAAATTTCAGGTATCTGAAACTGATCTTTGATCTTTTTCATGAGAAGTTTCTTTTTTCTTGCAATTTTTGCTGCTATTCAGTCATGCCTTATAATAAATGGTAGTGCTGCCTCATTCTCACTACAGCATTAACAGGCACCCTCATGACTGTGAGACATCTCAGCACCTAATCCTTTTTGCAGGGAAATACTTGTAATAAGCATATTCTGAAAGTTAGTGAAAATGGAGTTTTCTCAATTTCTCTATGTAGAAGAATCAGCAAAAATAAAGTCTGTTAGTCCATCTAATTTGCTGACCAAACATGTCTCCTGCCTGGCAGCAAACATTTCACATCTTGCACACAAGTAACCATATTCACACTTTATATTGTTGATTAGCACTTTGGTGACCACACAAAGTTTAATCCCGCCACTTTTTCTCCTCTACAATTAACAAGAGACTTGCTGTATTTACAGATGTTGGATTAAACTAGCACACAACCATTCTTCTATTTCCTTGGGAGTTATTTCACAGAAAATTAGAACTGCCATCTGGGCAGTGGGCACTGGCTTTCTTTCCTTGTTTACTTCCTTGGCAGTAGCATTATCTCTTTTTTAAAAAAAAAAAAATTCAGCAACATAGCTCTATATTTAGCAAAATGTATCTTGTATGTCAAATGGTGGTACATTGTATTACCATGAATCCTGCTGTTAGGACTGAAACAAAACCAAGCCAATTCCTTGCTGATTTTGCTCCATTCTCCTGATCCTCCATCTTTCTAAAAGAGCAATTCCACCATCAGGACTGTGATTCTTGATGCACACTTAGTAGGTATGATTTTCATACCAACAAATTTCACAATAGGCCCATCTGAAGAAAAAAATACATTTGTTAATGTAAGTTCATCTTAAAGAATCAACATGAGTCCTACTGGCATTAAAAAGAATGCACAGAATCTTCACAAAAGGATCATAGAAAATAAAGTTATATTAGTGTTGATGCTGTGCAATGGTGAGAGCTTTTTGACAATTATGACTCATCTTACAGGCTTCAAATGGAAAAAAACACCTAGTGGTTTTCTTTTTGTTGACATCACATTCCTTTATACCTGTGAAAACTATCCCTACAAATCAATTAGAAAAAGGCACTAGAATTAAAAATACTGGTTAGAATTAATTCAATAATATCTCATGATCAGTTCTTACAGAACTAGAAAAACTTCAGGCCTGAATATTGCACTCAGAACTTAAGAGCATTTGGTAGATGTCTGGTAGATTATAAGTACTGCTGGTATAACAATAATAATATTAATAAACTGGCTTTAAATAGATAACTTTTTATTATTTTGGAATACTTTCTTACTTTAATTTTTAAAATTGAGAAAGACTGGATCCCTAAAATTAGTAAGTTGCAACAATAATTCTTTTAGCTGTTATGTAGCTCCTGTGTTCTTTAGCTGAATGACACTTTTGAATCTGAATAACACCCCATGCTTATGGGTGACATTTAGAAAAAGGAAGAAATCATAAGTTTTTCAAACACAGTTCCTATAAATGGAAACAAAGGAATGTCATCCTATTCTTTGTCTTTAAATACAGATTATTAACCTTATATATGAATAACTTCAAATGAAATAGAGTGTTCTTTGTTTGAGACTGGATTTTGAATGACATTTTAATATTTTTTTTTCATAAACAGAACTCTTTTCCAGTATGAAGTATACTGCTCAATTCAATTAGTTTATTTTGATGCCTGGCTGCTATTTTATTGGTAGCTTTTCTTGATGTTCCTGTAAAAGGTCTTCTTTGACCATCAGTTCCAGGAATATACTTTTACATCTTTTATTCATTGCTATCTTCACAACTTCTATAAGTAAGAGAGAGAATTTTCCATATCCAAGTACTGGAAGTCATTGCTGGTCCTTATGTAAGTGTGTACATTAAAAGCATGGTCCTGGCACTGACATGTGGAAATGACTGTTTATCGTATCAGTCATTAATCATTAATCTTACTTTTTTTCTCCCTGCGTTTTATCTGCTAAGGCTTTTATTATCTCAAGGACATGGATTCTTTGAGCTGTGGTCTGTCTTTTTCTTTTGTGTGTGTACAGTGCTCAACCAGAGTCAAATCTCATTCTGTTGTGTAGAAGTAAACGATAAAAATAGAAATAATAGAAAAATAGAAATATGGTCTTGAATTAATGACTAAAAAAAGTACAGTTTCATGCTAAAAGAACAGAAAGTTAATCTTCACTGACAGCGAGGAATAAGAACACAAAAATTCACACAGAACCCCTCTTTCCTTTCTCACATATAAAAAATCGTAGAAAGAAGAGGGAGAATGGAAAGATTTACTCAAGATAACACAGTCATAGAATCACAGAATCATAGAATGGTTTGGGTTGGAAAAGACTTCTAAAGGTCATTTAGTCTAATGCCCCTGCCAGGAACAGGGACATCTCCAACTAGATCATGTTGCTGAGAGCCTCACCCAACCTGGCCTTGAATGTTTCCAGGGATTGGGCATCTACCACCTCTCTGGGCAACCTGTTCCAGTGTTCCACCACCTTCATTGTAAGAAAAATTTTTCCTAATATCAAGTTTAAATCTACCTCCCTCTATTGTGAAACCGTTACCCCTCATCCTATCACAACAGGCCCTACTAAAAAGTTTCTCACCATCTTTCCTGTAGGCCCCCTTCAGTTACTGGAAGATCGCTATAAGGTCTTCCTGGAGCCTTCTCCTCTCCAGGCTGTGCAGGCTGAACTCTCTGAGCCTGTCCTCGTAGGAGAGGTGCTCCAGCTCTCTCATAATCTTCATGGCCCTCCTCTGGACTCACTTTAACAAGTCTATGTCCCTCCTATGTTGGAGACTCCAGAGCTAGAATGATAATGTCACCATCTATGCAACAATCTACCTGCAGAAATGTCTTTAATTTTCATTTTATGGAGACTGAATAAATAACAGCACTTGAACAATATTCCTGTGATTCCAAAGCATAAGGTTCTACAGGGGAACTCAGTCAAAAAGTAAAGCAAATTCTGTAGTGATTTGATTAAATATACCCTCTTCATTTGCACAAAATAAGGAATTAGAAATACAAATGAGAGTCTATATAAAATATTTAAGGTCATTCTTGTTCATTGCACTCTCAATTCTAAAATGTAGATATTTGAGCATTGTAGATAGGGACTTGATTTTTACAGTGAATCCATAATACTGCAAAAAAATGATTATATGAAAGATTTGGCCATTAGCTGGGTACTGCAGAAGAAATTCAGCTGGTTTAGCAGACTGCTTCAATTGAGGGAGTTCATGGATGCACATGCTAATGCTGAGTTCGCAGCGAAAAATATGTGAGTTTTTTAAGGGCCAATTAGGGAATTCCATGTAGGTGCAGTGGTTGCTTTTGTACTTTTCAGCTCATGGGCATCCATCCACTGAGGGCTGCTCAGTGTGGTAGCAGTATAACTCCAATTCCTGTTTGTGCACCTTGTCCTGATGTGCTATGGTACCGGGATTGATGCTGGCATAGGTGGGAAACAAAACTCCCAAAGACCCAGATTTATAAGTTCCTGGTGAGGAAGGATACCTCTTTCTCCATGGGAGAGCTTCCTCTGGGAGGTAGCTAGAGTTCCCAACAGGAAAAGCTGAAGTCTCTGTGAAAATAAAGATTCAAGGGAATGCTCCTGCACATATATTCAACTTTCCAATTTACACCTCACAAATCAAAACATTTCTAACAATAAGGAATATCTAATACAAAGCCATGCTTATGTATTTTTTATATGTACACACAAAAGAACTCATAAACGGGACTCAGCAATTGTAAATATGATACTATTTTTATGCAGTTTTTTGATTTAAACAAAAGACTAGGCTTATCACGACCTGTAGTAACTGTTCATCTGATATTCCTAGAACAAATTCAGCACTAAACAGAGTCAGCAACCAAATTACCAATTAGTCTTCAGACAAGAATTAACACATCTAAAATAAATTACTATACTTATCAGGAGTGTGTGTGTGTGTGCGCACTTATGCCCAATGTAAACATGATAATGGTCTTGCAAACTCCTCCCTTGAAATATGTAGTCATTGATATAAATGCAGTGAGACAAGAAAATTAACTTATAAAATGATTGATAGGTATTTTTGTTTCTTTTAATTAACAAATCCTGTAAAAAATGAATTTGATCAAAATAATATTTTTTTTTTCACAAAATATTTTCTGTGGTTGAGCTTTAAGTGACTTTCCCTGTGTTTTTCTTGGTGACAGTGTAAATACACATTTATGGAAATTGCAATTGATGTAAATTTTTAAAATTAAAATAAGAATTTTTTTAATATATATTCCAGCTGCAATTCAGAATAAACATTGAATTAACACTCTGAGAAAGAAATAAAAGGAAGAAACATTTTGCTTTGAACTAAACACTTATGTAATTTCACTACACCAACATGGAAGGTATCTTGTTTTGATTTATATTTTTTTCAGTGGAATAGTTTGAAATCTTAAGGAAATAAGATAAAAATGATGCATATCTTTTAATTATCAAGTCAATTAACTATCTTGTTTGCATTTTCATGATTGCTAGCTGCTTGCAATACTTTAAGAATGGAAACAAATTATTCTCTCAATTGCTTTCCTGTCTTCTGAAACCATAGGGTCATTAGCTTTCTGCCACTCTGATTACAGAGAACTGTTTGTGTTGGCAAGTTTTAGATCAAGACAATATAACCACAATATTTTGTCTCATCTCTGAACTTCTGTTCCATAGCCAATGGACAAGATTACTGAAAAATTATGCCATGTCCTTCCTAACACAAAGATGGGATGTCTAAGAGATGTGTTTAATCTCTGCCACTGTAGCTGTAGTAGTTGATGTATTGTGTATAATTACACAGAAAATATTATTATAAAAGCTGCTACTATCCTTCCATATAAAATGATAGATTTCCTAATTAAAGAAAAAAAATAAAAATCCAATGGTATAAACTACTTAACACCATGTAGACAGTGGAATTTTAGCCCACAAAACCATTTCAGTTATAATGAAAAAAGATTACTATATATACACTGGTGTTTGCTTTAGTATTATGTTGTTGTTGTTTTGTTTGTTTGCTTGCTTGTTAATAAATGTAACCTTCCCTTCCCTACTAAACAAAAATAATCTCTCTGGAACATGGAAAGCTGCTTTGTATTTTTGGTATAACTTTAGGCATTATCAAGTTAGGAGAAAATAAAAAAAAAAGGAATGGAAGGAAAGCAGCTGCAAAACTCCCTATAAAAACAAACTTAATGTCCATGCAAAAAAAAAAAAATCAGAAATTTAAGGCTAAGAGCAACAGATAGGTTTATGGTACAAATGAATTTAAATTCCAATCTTGAATAAATAATAACAATGAGAAATATTTTTTTTCCCAATAAGACTGATATATTTATTTTGTCACAAACTTAAATTCATTATAAGAGATTTTTTTCTGATTTGTCTCATTTTGAAAAAGTAAATCCACACCAGAATATTTCTGATTCAGATCACATTAATAGGCTAATTATCTATGGAGGAAAATTAATTAGAATTTCCCCTGTAACCTTTTCTCTGAAGATACTAGAATGCCCTGATAGGCCCTGATTTACTATAAAATTAGTAGACTTGGGTCCAAAATTTTCTTTGAAATAGAACATATACCTTGCTTTATAGGTTAAAATTCTACCAATGGCCTTGAAGAGGAAGGTTTTATATGAAAATGGACATTGCCCTTGTGATTAAATTACCTCTAGGACTACATTTTTTCTTTCTGGAGGAACAGATAGATCTGAGACTAATTTAGAATAGTCTCATATCGGAGTAGTCAGAAGGACATCAGTAACTGCTTGAGCTGCTTCACTCTTAAGCCCTGTGAAATCATGTCTTTCCTTTCCCATATTTATTCTCTTGTAACCTGACTATTTCCTATGTTCCAGGCAAGGTTTGTCCGCTCTAATGATCGCACTGAAGGAGAATTCTCTCTAAGGTTGGCATGGCTTCTTGCAGCCACCGGGATATCATAAAAACAATTGTGCAGAATAGACAATTTTTATCTTTTTTTTTAATTTTTGGCATTTTTACACAAAATTAATATACTAATTGTCTTTCTTAATACAGACAATCTCTCTTCTAAATGAATTTATCCTTTCTATTATTATTGTATAAACAGCACTATATTTACATCCTCTCCACTGGATTAAGAGCATCAGCTGGGCTTTTGGTCCATAGCTCTTGGTTTGAAGAGATGCCATATACTGAAAATTTAAACTAGATTCACAGTACTTTGCTACAGTCCATAAGTGTGACTCATCCTATGTGCTATGTACAGTTCCTGTAAGATACCTCTTAATAAACACACTGTATACCACAAAGAAGGATTTGGAGGCAGGCGTAATATCTTCTGTTAAACAAGTAGATGTGATAGGGACAAGAAGATGAGTCTGAAGAACAAGACTTCTTCATGAGATCCTTCATCTGGCACATTCTATCTGCTGTCTTGGTTGCATTTCCTTAGGGTTATTATTTCCTTTAAAAAGGAAATAACATGCATGAAGCAATCTCACAGAAGAACTTCAATTTTTAGTAGCATTTCTGCCTATTTCTACTAAAACATGACTATCTTTAGTCTCCATGGTATTTATAGGACAGGTATTTAACCTGCATAAAAATTGAAGGTGACTGCATTTTGATCAACATTATTTTATGTAATTCATTAAAACAAGTAAGAAAGCAATATCAGTTTCTCTATTCCCTATTCTTGACACAGATGCATGTTTTAAAAATATTTTGTCCTCATTATGAAAGAGGACTTTCTCGATTAGAATTAATACATAAGGTTATAGACGAGTCAATTAACATGAATAAAATTTTTGCACAATTGTTCCCAGCAAAATGCATATAGCCATGCTTTAGAGGACACTCAGCTCAGTGGGAAAAATCAGAAAGAGCAGACAAGTGTATTCATTATAGTGGAAAGGATCATAACTTAGTCTACTAATCCAAGCTATGTATACTCATCTGGTCGTTCTTACACTGAGCTCATATCTTGAGGTTAAAATACAGAGCACAGGTATCTTAAACAAAGATAGATGTCTGATCTGTGACCAGAGATCTGGAAGCTCTACACTGGTAGTCTGAAAGAGGTTCAAAAAGAGTCCCTATATCTAGGGCAGGCTTATTATCCATGAAACACTGCAAAACATTTGCTACCCTAAAAATATGAGTCTCCATCTGGTTGTGGGCAGGATGCCAACGATATGCCTGGATATCTCAGTATCAGTATGTTCAGTATATGCGTTACAAAAGTGATTCCCAGAAGTGATTGATGCCTTTTGTACTACAGCAAGAAAATGGTCCAACATTGAAGGTACAGATAATTTAAAGCCAGGATATACAGCTTCAATATTAGTCATAATTTTTTTTTCAATATTCAGGCTAATGTATTAGCAAACAACAAAATGTAGCTCACACATTATGAGAACAGTTTTAATGAATTTTATTCAAGCTTATTTTGTTACTTTTTTCTTGGCAGTGTGAACTGTGAATTAAGTTGAATACAAAAGATTTTCGCTGCACTGAATTACCTGTTTCACCTTGAAAAGCCACACAAAATGAAGCTCTTAAAGCCTTTTGAAAATGACCTTTTTCCTCAGCAATGATTTATCTTTCCCCTCGAAAATCCCTTTTACAAAAGGGAGTATGATTAAAGGAAGCCAAGCAGCACAAACACTTGGTGAAGATCCTGCTTATCTGGAACTCACTTGACAATGTATGTTTTTGGGGTCGGGAATGCTGTAGGTTCAAGGGATAATTCTGCCTTTCAAGCACTTCAATTTATTTCATGCCTGAGCACTGTCATTGTACGCAGACAAGATGAAACGCATCGTTGTGTAAAGAAATTGAAATGAAATCCTACTTGACCCAGCAGGATGGGGCATTATGTTTGACTCAGAAGTGATTCCTGGAATAATATCTAATTCCAGGAGGAAAATTTCTTGATATGGCCACCTGCTGTGAGTGCCTTTGTCCAAGGATCACAAGTTGTTCTGGGTGACTGGGCTCAGGACATGCCTAGAAGAAAGCAGCCAGTCTCCTGCTGGCATTTAGATCTCTTCATTTTCTGTATGCTGCCATTCAGTGGGAATGAGTGAATGAAGAGCAGGGGAAAGCGGCAACACTTCCACAGGAAGACACACACTCCAGCAGAAATGAGAGCTAAAACCCATTTGACCCAGGTTTCTCATGCAGGTTTCTTGAGGGGGCAGGAGGGTGGAATCTGAAATTAAGAGTCATTGTTTTTTTTCTTGACAGGCAAGTTTTTAATTTTTTCTGGTCACACAGGCCAGTCACTGGGATGTCATTCTGCATTCGGTCCCTGTGAAGTGTTTACTTTGAAAAGGCTGCACACCACCAGATTAAATAAAACGGGAGCGCTCTATGTCTCACAAGAGGGAATCGTGCAGACAGCTTTATTACTTCTGTCAGAGAACAAAGGTTTTCCCAGCACGCAGGGGATTATTAGGCCAGTAGCAAATAAACGGAAAGCTCAGCATCAAAACTTCAAATATGACTAACATAGAGGAGGGATGGGAGAATCCATAATTGATTTCTTTGTTGCTACAGTATGAAGAATAAAACTATTCAGGTGATACCACCTAGCCAGCTTCATTGTTGGGACAGAATACACTTTTGATGCAAAGTGCCATAACTGCCACTGATTTAATTACTACAGAAATTTATAATTACCCCCCCCATCTGTAGAGTACCAAAATATCCTTATATATATTAGAAATAACATTTATTCCTGCTAGGGAAAAAACCAGCATTTTCTTGCCTTCACTGTTAGTTTCAAAATCCTAAGAAGTTCATTAGAAGACCCAGCATTTACTTATTGAATTGACTAAGCAATTTGTCCTTGCAAATGAGTGCTAACACAGGCAGTCTGTTCATTTTTTCTCTCTCTTTTATTTTCCCCTTTTCTTTTAATCACAATTTTTAACAGGAAAACTCTGTTCTCACCCTCTTTCTTTTACCATTTTCTCTACTCTTAATATTAGTGTTTTCTACATTTGCTAGTTGGAGTGGGGTTCAAGGAGTTTTCATCTGTTCCTTTAGTCTGAGCTGCCGTGTTTCCTGCATTGGCAGCTTTATATAGTACAGCTGAGAGGATCGATTGCACAGATACTATCTATGTCATGGCACGAGTGTATTTCTGAATATCATGGAAATTATAGAAGGTCGTATCTTATAAAAAAGGGCCTGGAAGCATAACCTGCAGAATACAAAGAATAGCCAAGATGTAGAGGATGCTCTGTCTGGCAGCATTCTGCCTTCTTTCTCTGTAGATGTAAAAGCAACTCATGATCAAGAAAAGCATTTGTAATTAAAAGCTAGAGGGAGAGAAATACCTGTGGAAAATATTTGCTATATTTTCATAACCAATTCTACATTCTGTTGTTGCCTTACACCAAAACTGATGGGAGTTCACTGGCCTGAACCGAGTCTTGAATTTACCCTTTGATATTTCAGCTGCAGACACTACAGTTAGGAACCAGCAAAAAAGTGCTTTGGCTGCAGTCTATTATTCAACTTCCATGCATCTCCCTTGCCCTGTGCAATACTAGTGCTCACATCTCAGGCTTTGTGTTTCAGCTCTTGCTTTTGCAGAAGCCCAAGAATTTAAGGACACAAAATGTAATAAAAGAGGGGATAGGCTTAAAAGTATTGTTTTTCAAAATGCCAAGAACAGTTTAGAGCCATGAATGCCTTCGGCCATGAAGTCATCCTAGTGCTCATAATGAAAATAATTTATCAGACTAAGGCACATCAATTTACATTAAAAGAAAAGGAGTTTTACTCACAGGCACAGTTAGGACCAAATTCTGTTCCTGTTCAGATCAGTAGGTGATTTTACCATCGACTTGAACAGCAGTAAGAGTAAAACCCTTCAGGCCATATTTTAAGTGCCAGCTTCTTTAGCTTTATGGCACAGTTTGGCACTGGTAATGAATTATATCTCGATTATGTACATCTACAATTAATTATCGGTGGAAAAAGATAGGTCAGGTTATAACCCTTCTTCAAAGCTAGGTTTTCATGTGCTACTAAAATGTGATTATTCATAACAACAGACATTTCTTGTCACCTAAGGCATCCTTCAGCCGTAAATAAAACTGGAAAAGCTTATATTTGACCCAATAGAATCCAAATGATACTGTGTATGTAGCACAGTAAATGTTTTAACTGCCAGGGGAATAATCCTTTGAACTGCTGATTTGCCAACTGAAAAAAAAAAAAATCAGCTTTACTGTTTAATTCCATTGATACTTAATACAGCACATATTGTACCAGTGTTTTCTAGCTGGTTGTGACATTTTGCAGTCAGCAAAATCTCACCTAGCATGGCCAGCAGGTCAAGGGAGGTGATTCTGCCCCTCTACTCTGCTCTGGTGAGACCCCACCTGGAGTACTGCATCCAGCTCTGGAGCCCCCAACATAAGGACATGGACCAGTTGGAGAAGGTCCAGAGGAGGGCCACAAAGATGATCAGAGGGCTGGAGTACCTCACTTGTGAGGACAGGCTGCTAGAGTTGGGGCTGTTCAGCTTGGGGAGGAGAAGGCTCCAGGGAGACGTTATAATGACCTTCCAGTGCTTAAAGGGGGCTTGTAAGAAAGATAGGGAGAAACTTTTTAGTACAGCCTGTTGTGATAGGACAAGGGGAAATGGTTTTACAATAGAGGGAGGTAGATTCAGACTGGTTATAATGAAAAAAGTTTTTATGATGAGGGTGATGAAACACTGGAACAGGTTATCCAGCCAGGTCGTAGATGCCCTGTCCCTGGAAACATTCAAGGTCAGGTTGAATGGGGCTCTGAGCAACCTGATCTAGCTGAAGATGTCCCTGCTTCTTGCTGGGAGGTTGTGCTCTATCACCTTTAAAGGTCCCTTCCAACCCAAAGTATGGTATAATTCTATGATTCTATTATTCTAAAAGGAATAAAATAATTTTAACAGTGTTAAGCTGTCTATGGAACAAATTATATATATTATCATAGAATCTAGAGTACTAATCAAACTATTGACCTCTGTATTTTTAGTATATGCCCATGTCAAGATAGCCCATCTGTTCTTGTGTGCTTTGGTATTTAATATGACAAATGGCATATAGAGAGAGGGTTTCATGGGAATAAGGAGAATGTGGTACAATCTTTCCTGTGATTGTATTGTTATTGCAACTTCATGCACCCATGTTCCTCCACCTAATCTTAAATAGTTTTGAATGTCCTATAGTCAAAGTTATTTAAATACAAGGAGTAGATTTTAAGGCAAGAAAGGGAATTATTACAGTTCTGTTCAGGTCTACTACTCCATACATCTAAGTACCTTGAAGTAACTGATAATTGCAAAGAAGCTGGAAAAAAATGCAAGTCTTTTGTAAAGTCTAGAATTTCTATCAATTTTTTGTTTGACTGTGTAAATAGAAGATTTGAAAAGCTTATGATGGAGAAATTATACAAAAATAAGACATCAGTTCATGCCTAGCCAAGTGGATGAGAAAGGAGAAATCTAACCATGAGCAGGAAAATTGGGAGGAGTCCAGAGACAAGTTGCTATTTCATTTTTTTTTTTTTTCTACATGAATAGGCATGGAAGGAGAGCTTACTCCTTCACTGCCAGCAATGACAATGGACAATATCTAAACAAGGAGCAGAAATAGAAATGCTAAAGGTGGAGGAAAGAGTGTGAGGGAGAACTCCATGTCACATGGAAACAAACAGCATGAATGGATTGAGTTTGTAGAGCTAGACCCTACCTCTCATAAACATGGACTGCAGCTTTGCTTTGGATCCTTCTCTAACAAACAGATGGCCTCAGTAAATGATTTTCTAGTTTAAAGTCCTAGTAATAACAAAAAAGAGGAAAGATGTTTATCACACACACACTGTTGGCACAGGGTGACACAGAATGTTTTTGAGATTTCAGTCACAGAAAGAGTACTGTGCATGTTACTTTCTGAAGCTAGATATCTTTGAGTATGGTGCACCAAGGATCAAGAGTTTTGTCTTTTTTAATTTGACTAAAATCCGCTTTGGAGGAAAAGTTGCTTTCTGACAAGCTGGTGTCCTGAGAAAGTGCTTCAAGTAGTTTTGTGGAAACCTCTTCTTTCACAGCTGTTATGCATATATAACAAGTCACACTTTAAAAAAAATGTGACTTAAATCACAGATTTCCTCTCTACCAATAAGCTGACTTTCAGTCTCAGATATCAATACTGGCACAGAGACTGCCATCGGGAAACAGAATTTGTCTGCTCTTATGAAGTAGGCAAGTTCTCCTGTGACACACCAGCAGGTATTGGTATATTTCTTTTTTCCCATGAAAAGCATAATGAAGAACTCATAACCCTTAAGAAATAAAGATGCCTGAATTTAAAAGATGCAGGAGTTTGCTTCACCTAAATATCCAAAATTCAGGCATGAATTTAGTCTTTTGAGAGTCCAAAATTCCTTCACAGGGAAATGTTCTACCTGTTGTTAGAACCTGGTCCAGAGACTTGAAGAGCCCCATCATCCTCTGATGTTAACTGTCAGAGATTGCCAGTTTATATGATCAATCACCTAGATTTAAAGCTTCTGGGGGAGAAAAAAAACCCCGTGCCTTTAATTTTGATGTACATCTCTATGTATATCTTTGGTGCTATAAGAAGATAATTAATAAATATGTTCCAGATCTTGCCAGGTGTTTCAAATGCTCCAAATTACAGAGTGTAACTCAGAAACCCCAGAGTGCTTCAGATTTGAATGATTCCAGGGCTTCAGAGATGTGCCATGTGCTTTGAAGCAAGATTAAAAAAGAAATGCTTAAAGCACCAGGAAATTTGAAAGGCATTGTAGCAAAAGCCAGCAGAAACGCTCACAGACCTGCTTCAGTATGAGCAGTGTCAGGCACAGAGGTGCAGACAGCAAGACAAAAAAATCCTGTCAGTTCTGAGTACAGATGAACAACCATAACAATAAAAATCTGAGCTATGAGAGGATGATGAACCCAGTGGACTTTCTTCACAGTTTTGTTGGACAAGGCTGCTATGGTTCCCATTTCCAGCTCAGTAGCGGGGCTCAACTCATATGCCTAGAATCATAGAATGGTTTGGATTGCAAGGGACCTTAAAGATTATCTAGTCCAAGCCCTCCTACCCTGGGCAAGGACACCTTCCACTAGACCAGGTTGCTCAGAGTCCCATCCAATCTAGCCTTGAACACATCCAAGGGTGAAGCATTCACCACTTCTCTGGGAAATCTGTTCCAGTGCTTCACCATCCCTACAGTAAAGACTTCTTCCTTACATCTAGTTTAAATCTACCCTCTTTCAGTTTAAGACCATTACCCCTCATCCTATCACTATCTGCCTTTGTCAAAAGTCCCTGTTGGAAGACTGCTATAAGGTCTCCCTGAAGCCTTCTCTTCTCCAGGCTGAACAGTCCCAACTCAGCCTGTCCTCACAGGAGAGGTGCTCCAGCCCTCTGATCATCTTTGTGGCCCTCCTTTGGACTCACTGCAACAGGCCCGTGTCCTTCTTATGTTGGGAGCTCTGGAGCTGGACACAGTACTCCAGGTGGGGTCTCATGAGACTAGAGTAGAGGAGGAGAATTGCTTCCCTAAACCTGCTGACCACACTTCTTTTAATGCAACCCAGGATATCATTGGCTTTCTGAGCTGCAAGTGCACATCACCAAATAATATTGAGCTTCTCATCAACAAACACTCCCAAGTCCTCCTCCTCAGGACTGCTTGCATTACATTCTCCACCCAGCCTGCGGTTGCCTTGACCCATATGCAGGATCTTGCACTTGGCCTGGTTGAACTTCACCAGGTTTGCACGGGCCCAGCTCTCCAGCTTGTAAAGGTCCCTGTGGATGGCACCTCTTGCCTCCAGCGTGTCAACTGCACCACACAGTTTTGTGTCGTTGGCAAACCTGCTGAGCATGCACTCAATCTCACTGTCTATGTCACTGACAAAGATGTTAAACGGGGTCGGTCCCAATACCAAGCCCTGAGGAATGCCACTAGTCTCCGGTCTCCACTTGGACATTGAGCTGTTGACTGCAAATTTTTGAGTGCGATCATCCAGCCAATTCCTTTTCCACTGATTGATACATCCATCAAATCTATGTCTCTCCAGTTTAGAGACAAGGGGATCTAGTCTAATCCAGTTTAGAGACAAGGACAGCAAGTCCAGGTAGATGATGTCAGTTGCTCTTCCCTTATCCACCAATGCTGTAACCCCATCCTAGAGGGCCACCAAATTGGATTTGCCCTTAGTGGCAACATGTTGGCTGTCACCAGTCACCTCCTTATTTTCCATGTTCCTTAGCATAGTTTCCAGGAGGATCTGCTGCATGATCTCACCAGCTACAGAGGTGAGACTGACTACTTTATCTATATCTGTGAATAGATCAATATCTGTTTCCTAGATGACGTTCTTGCAAAAGACAAGAACCCGTCATGGTTCTTCGGTTGATATTATAATAATGTTTTTTTTTAAAAAAAATAAAACCTAAATATTGAAGATATACCTGATCATTGAAACATTTTTACCATGATCTTAATCATGGTCCTGTAGCACTGGGTGAGGAGATGGAAGGGAAAAGGAGTCCTCAGTCCATGAGAAAGGTAGAAAGGTTGCACAGCTTTAATCACAGAACGGAGAGTGAGATCATTCCTTTGCCTAAGCCTGGGAGAAACTGTGGTATTACAGCTGTAATGTGTTCAGCAGATTAAGTAGCGTTCACACTTGACAAAGAATGTGTATGCATGCAAACTTTGAGAAGATCCTTTAGGAGTTATAGTTAAACAGTCTCAGTATGTGTTTGTTCTCATGATGATTATTAGATTTTAATTAGCACAAGAGCAGTCAAACTCCCAGAGCCTCAATTACTTACCAACTTGGACACTGGATGCTATTCATATCAACAAAATATAACAAAAACTGAGTCTACATTGAAACTAAAATTAGCATTTTCAAAATGAGTAAGTAGTAATCTATATTTATAGCACTCCCAGAGGATCTAGATATACGTTGCAAAGTAGTGTTAGACACAGAAACCTCCAAAACCCCAACAACCAACACAAGTTTCTATGCATATGCTGCAGTTTTTTTGGTAAATATTTAGAAGGTTCACTGCTTACCTCTATGAACTGCAGTTCATAGTACAACTGCTGTCTATGTAGACTATGCCCCAGAATACAAAGACTAAGAGCCTTCTTTATTATAATGTGCATGCAACATTCTAATTCAGTAGATGTTTATCTATTTTTTGCAGAAGTTCTCCAACCACTTATTAATGTTTTTTAAGCATTCAAGTGGATAGATAGATCCTGAAAAAAGTCATAACCCAATTTAGGCTTGATTTGAAAAGGACCTCTTATGGTCATCTAGTCCAGTCCTCAACTCAAAGCAGTGTAAACTACAGCAGGTTGCTTAGGAGCACTTCTAATAGAGTTTGAAAATCTCCAAGGATGGAAATGTCATATCTCTGTTCCGTTTTTTCTCCATTGCCTCTTATTCTGTCACTGTGCATCACTATAAACAGAGATCACTCTTGAAGCCCTCCGCCACTCCAATTCAGCATTACTGGCAAACATACTGAGAGAGGACTCTCCCTTCATCCAGATTGCTACTAAATATGTTAAATAGTTATTGGTCACATTGCAAGTAGCCAGCATTATTTTTACCACTGATGGTAAAACCCTTGAGTCTAGTAGTCCACTGTATTGCCCACTCTTATTGCTGTCCATATCTCACCAATTTAGTTGTAAGATCATTATGGGAGACTGTGTTGAAGACATTACTGCAGTCAAGGTATAAAGCATCAACTGCTCTCTCTTTATGCATTGAGCCTATCCTTTTATCACATAATACAATCAGGCTGGCAAGATACAATTTCCTCTGGAAGAACCCATTCTGCTTTTTCCCGACCGTTTACCTGTCCTTTGTGTGCTTGGAAATGACTTTCAGAGGGATTTGCTCCATAATCTTTCTAGGGACTGAAATGAGACTAACTTGCCAGAAGGTCTTCAAAAACCTTCTGTCTTGCCTTTCTTGAAGATGATTGTGATGTTTGCCTTTTTCCACTCACCTTTGCATCATTTCATAGTCCCACAGAGCATTCATCTAGTCGTAAGTAGGCATAGATAATTATTTTCATGGGTCTATCTGGAAGTTTCCTGCCCTGTTTTTTGCTGTGTGAAAACTGGCAAGTTTCTTTCAAACATATGATCCTGCATGTTGTTCTGGCAACAGACACTATTAACAAAATTAATCTATGTAACTTTTAGGTATCTGCAGGGTACAATTCTAAATCTGAGCTAGTACAATATAGAACTTTTACATCTAAACTCTGGTTTTTTTGAGTTGGTGGAAAGACATAGGCACTTCTAGTGTACAATTCATCATACAGCAGAAATTGTTTAGACTAGAAAACATATTATGAAAATCAGGGTAAAATGAATTATGAAGAATTTATTGTCAAGTTTCATTATGATCAAGACATGAATACCAACTTAGTTGTACGGAAGTTGCCAAGATGTCATTTCTGCATTTTTGGTGGTATTTTCAGAAACATCTAATTGCACCAGTGTTTCTCGTGGACAAACTTTTACATCTCTGAAGAGAACTGGATTGTAATATGGGGGCATGCTTTAACAGTTTTAAAAAGAGATATCTCAAGGACTTTCAAAGACACTTGCATTCTATGTCACATAAATACTTTTTAGTATTCCACCATCATCTAAACAAAGCTACGGTTCTAGCAGTAATGGTCTTGGGTATAACCCTGAGGTATATGGCCAGTTCTCCCTCAGAAGGAAAAAAATATCTCTTTGATGAATAACAAGTTATGATGTTCTTTATGCCAGTTTATAAGAGGATCTTTGCAGATCCTAGTGTCCCTGTTCACTTTAATTTACCAGCATTGTTGCTATGAACATGAGTTTTTTATAACTGTCTGAGGTATGTATTTATATGTGTCTGTATATACACACAGACATATATATGTACGTATATATGTCTATAGTGGTGAATTCATCAAATGCTAAATAATAATCCAAAACAAAGTACCTGTTAGTGTGGTAGTAAGAAAGACCTCTGGTAGACTTAGAGAAAGAGGTAAGAGACTTTAACTGACTAATAGTGTTGTGGTTTTGCTGGGTTTTTTTTCTCCATTTGATAGATAATAGGACCTTTTTACAATGAAAATTTATCCAGTATTTATATATGTGTGTGTGTATAACACAGTATAATTACCCAGAGGAAAGACTTTGTTTAAGAAGAAGGAAGCACCGATAATTTAAGGAAGGGAACTTAAGGAATGTAATTATCCCCAAATCAAGACAAAACATTTTTGCCTATGTAATTCAGACATCAGATTAAAACTGAAAGACACAAACAGATCATATAATAATGATACATTTAGAATTTTGGTATATTATTATTTACTGCACCAAAACTGTTTTTTAAAGAAAAATTAGATATTTGGTGTGTTTTATGTTGTCATTCTGTGAAGTCAATGACAGAAAAGGAACTTGGCTGAATATGAGCGCAGATGAGAAAAATAACCCTCCATATCAGGCAAGAAACTGAGCAGGAAAGCAACTCCTGAAAAGTACCACTAACCAAGCCAAAAGTCAAACAGAAGGGCTACAACTGAAGTTAAGGAACCTCATGCCATGTAAGAAAAGAATTGAAGCTTCCCTGAAGCTAAGTCTGGAATATTATTCACAGAATAGACTGCATCTTTCCAGCAGAATATTAACTAATTGTCTCTAACAAAGAAAATTCACTAGGCTAGACACAACAAACAAGTCCCACAGAGACTGAACATTTTCTAGGGACCAAAGATGGTGAAGTCGTGATAGAATAAGCTTGAAGTATTTCTCATACCTACTTAAGTGATATGGAAAGGGCTTTTTTCAATTTGAAGATCTCTAAAATGTTTCCAAAGTAAACTAAAACCCCTTTAGAGGTTTTACAAAGAAGGGTTATACATATGTGTATATTTATATGTGTGTGGTGCATTAGCATCAGTTAACAGTCAAATGCTCACCCAGCCACTCACTGACTCCCTCTTCTCAACAGGACAGGGAGAGAGAAGAGGATGAGAAACCTGATGGTATTAGAAAGAGGCAGGAAGATTTCTTACCAATTACCAAAATAGACTTGACTTGAGGAAAATTAATTTATTATCAATTAAAAGAGATCTGGATAGTTGAAAACAAAAAGAGAAACATTAAAACATCACCTATCCTCTCCCTTGTCCCGTGCTTATACTTCACTTTTTCATTGCAAACTCCTCTACGTGCTCCTCCAAGTGGTGCAGGGAGAGTGGGGATTATGGTCAGTACAGAGCAATTTGCTCCTGCTCCTTCCCTCTCACACCCTTCCTGTGCTCCAGGATGGGTCCTCCACAGGCTACAGGAAATATCTCCTTCATCATGGAGCATCTCCTTGGCCTCCTTCTCTGACCTTGGTGCTTCCTCCACTGTTTCTCACTCCTTTTTTGCTGTAGTTTTTTTTTATTGGAATTTTCTTCCTCCTCCTCTGCCTGTCTGACACTTTCTGTCCTTTCTCTGTAGAACCAGCTGTGTCCAGCAAAGGACAGCCCTAGCTTCTTCTCACAGAGATCACTCTTGAAGCTCTCCGCCACTACAAAAACCTTGCCACCTAAACCAAATACATGCAGCCTATACGATAGATTCCTTAAAAGCAGTTAATGAATCAATAAGGGCACTTTCTCTGCAGATAAACAATGACTCCTCAGAAAAAAAATGTATTCTTTCCTTTCTACCTACCTTTGCAAATTGTTATTTCAGTGTGGTAAACTGTATAAATGCATATTTACACTGCTCAGGCTCAATGAAGTCTGATTGAGAGGCATCTGATTCATCTCCATCGAACACTAACCGAAAGTGAAGAACTCTAACCAATACCGACTCAAGACGATACATCCTCATAGATTAATGCAACACTGGTTGCAGATGTAGATTGGACGTGAAAGCAGATTACTCACCGGTTAAGGTTAAACCTTGTCACCTAACCACCTTAACCTAACCTTATCACAGTGTGGTGATAAAATTGTAAAATATTTTAAATGCCTGAGTTTTAATCTTGCTGTCTTGAGAGTAGTTGTGTGCAGATGTAACATAATGCCTTCTTTACTTGAGTACGAGCTTGAATGGTACTTAGTTGTACATCTTTGTGAAACATATTATCTTCATTCATAGACCATACCTGAGTTTCTAGAGAAACCCATTTAGACTAACTACTTACGTTGTCTGGTAGCTCAAACATCTTCAACTCTTGCCTTCACAATAAGAAGTATTTCCATTAGTATTTTAAATATAGTATAATATGGTGCAGTTGTGCTTCTGACAGTAAAGGCTGTGTTAATTATAATATATTCAAATTAGGCACATTTGCAACCAATCATCTTTCTATTGCTGGATGTTTGCATTTCATTTCTAAGTAGGAAATAACAGATAGAAAGTGATGTAATCTGATAATTAAGATGCAAATGTCCAAAACGATCAACCTACCTACTGAAAATCACCTCTCATTCTTTGCTGTGCTGACATACTTGAAACGAGAATTAGTAAAATGAGAGGGAGTTGATGGCACTAATTTTCTGTGGGGCCTTTTAGAATCAATCCCCACCTGTACTAAATTAGGCCAAATCTATAGACATTGAGGACGGATTGCACATGTCATTTCCCCAAATGCATTTAAAATTAGGTTACCAAGGGGGAGGGAAGACTTGAATTTTCAAATACCGTGACTCACTTTTGATGGCTTGTATTAAGTTCTACTGCTTCACCTGTCATGTTATGATTTTTTTTAATAGATAAGAGCACTAAGAACAGCTAGACAACACTTTAAAGCATTTATATAAAACAGAATTAATAAAATAAATATCTTAAGGTATGTCTTTGAACTTTCAATGACTTGGTATAGAAGCATACTATCAGAAAGCAAATTATGGCATGTGGACACTTCTAGGATTCGTGAGGAGTGGGGGAAAAAAATGACAAAAAAACCTTCAGATAATATTTATGTCTCCAGCCTAGGAGTCATCGATAAGGAAAATCTTACAGTTTTCTGAGCAATTAATGCTGAAGTCTCCCTATTGTCTCTTAAGTGAAAAATAAAGTTTCTGGTTTTGCAGCAAAAGTATGTGCTGTGCACTCGAAAGACTGTTTGGCTGTTAATTCCAAGTGTTATGACTTGTCACTTCTGGCAGAAAATAGTTCCTAAATGACTCAATGGAGTATAGTGAACATTATAAGCATTAATTTAATTAAGAGTATCTAGACGTAGGTCTGTGGAGAAGCAATCCTGGGTGAAAACAGAAATTATGTGATCTAGGCAACAAGAGCATCTCTTTGTAAAACTGTGTAAGGAAGAATGTTTAATAAAATAGTTCCCAGATCTGGTCATAGGTAAGCCTAGCAAGTGGACCTGAGAGAGATGAGCAAATGGATGGTGGGTGCTGCCCTGAGAATATGGAAAAGGACGTATCCTACTGGGCATTTTGTGTTCCTTTGTATTCCTGTGACCTTTAAAGTCAAACTCTTTGCTGCATTTGATCACTTTCTGTTCTAAAAGACAGTAAGTTATCTGAGGTTTTTTTCAAATGTCCAGCAAACTGTACTTTGTTATTTGCTTCTTTTAATTTCTTAAAGTTCCTGGAATTGCATTAGTTCAGTGATGCTGCATGGGTACATATAGAATCATAGAATCATAGAATGGTTAGGGTTGGAAGGGACCTTCAAAGGTCATCTAGTCCAACCCCCCTGCAAGGAGCAGGGACATCCCCAACTAGATCAGGTTGCTCAGAGCCTCATCCAGCCTGGCCTTGAATGTTTCCAGGGATGGGGCTTCCACCACCTTTCTGGGCAACCTGTTCCAGTGTTCTATAACTCGCATTGTAAAAAATTTTTTCCTAATTTCCAATCTAGATCTACTCCCCACTATTTTAAAACCATTACTCCTTGTCCTATTGCAACAAGCCCTACTAAACAGCATCTCCCCATCTTTCTTATAGGCCCCCTTGAGGTATTGGAAGACCGCTATCAGGTCTCCCCGGAGCCTTCTCTTCTCCAGGCTGAACAGCCCCAGCTCTCTCAGCCTGTCCTCATAAGAGAGGTGCTCCAGCCCTTTTATCATCTTTGTGGCCCTCCTCTCGACCTTCTCCAACTGGCCCATGTCCTTCTTGTGTTGGGGGCTCCAGAACTGGACACAGTACTCCAGGTGGGGTCTCACCAGGGCAAAGTAGAGGGGGAGAATCACCTCCCTTGACCTGCTGGCCACACTCCTCTTGATGCAGCCCAGGATGCGGTTGGCCTTCTGGGCTGCAAGGGCGCATTGCCGGCTCATAGAATCATAGAATCATAGAATAGTTAGAGTTGGAAGGGACCTTCAACAGTCATCTAGTCCAACCCCCCTGCAAGAAGCAGGGACATCCCTGACTAGATCAGGTTGCTCAGAGCCTCATCCAGCCTGGCCTTGAACGATTCCACGGATGGGGCATCCACCACCTCTCTGGGCAACCTGTTCCAGTGCTCTACAACTCTCATTGTAAAAAATTTTTTTCTCATATCTAATCTAAACCTACCTCCTTCTAATTTAAACCCATTACCCCTTGTTCTATCACAACAGGCCCTACTGAACAGCTTCTCCCCATCTTTCCTGTAGGCCCCCTTGAGGTATTGGAAGACCGCTATCAGGTCTCCCCGGAGCCTCCTCTTCTCCAGGCTGAACAGCCCCAACTCTCTCAGCCTGTCCTCATAGGAGAGGTGCTCCAGCCCTCTGATCATCTTCGTGGCCCTCCTCTGGACCTTCTCCAACTGGTCCATGTCCTTCTTGTGTTGGGGACTCCAGAACTGGACACAGTACTCCAGGTGGGGTCTCACCAGGGCAGAGTAGAGGGGCAGAATCACCTCCCTCGACCTGCTGGCCACGCTTCTCTTGATGCAGCCCAGGATGCGGTTGGCCTTCTGGGCCGCAAGGGCGCATTGCCCACTCATGTTGAACCTCTCGTCTACCAACACTCCCAGGTCTTTCTCCTCAGGGCTGCTCTCGATCCAATCCCCGCCCAGCCTGTATTTGTGCTTGGGATTGCCACGACCCAGATGCAGGACCTTGCACTTGGCCTGGTTGAACTTCATGAGGTTGGCACGGGCCCACCTCTCCAGCCTGTCCAGGTCCCTCTGGATGGCATCCCTTCCTTCTAGCGTGTCGACGGCACCACACAGCTTGGTGTCATCGGCGAACTTGCTGAGGGTGCACTCTATCCCACTGTCCATGTCGCCGGCAAAGGTGTTGAACAGGGCTGGGCCCAACACGGACCCCTGAGGGACGCCACTGGTGACCGGTCTCCACTTGGACATTGAGCTGTTAACCACCACTGAGTGCGGCCATCCAGCCAACTCCTTATCCACCGAGTGGTCCGTCCATCAAACCCATGTCTCTCTAGTTTAGAGAGAAGGATGTCGTGTGGGAATTAGATGTCCCCGCTCCTGAAAGGGGTCTGGACTGGATGGGCTTTGAAGGTCCCTTCCCACCGAAACCATTCTGTAATTCTATGATAATAAACAAATAGTTTTCCCCAAATTGAGTCTGTCTTGCTCGTAACAGTAACTTTAAGGGTCTCTCCCTGTCCTTATCTCAAATCTCAAGCCTTTTTTTCTTATATTATCTCTCCTTATTCCCTCGGAGCATGGGGGAAGTGAGAGAGAGACTGCGTAGTCTGGTCCCCAGCAGGGCTAAACTACAACACATGGCCATGTCAGAGACAATGGCTACCTTACAACAACTCAGCTTGTAAATTGTATCTTTGCTTAGTGTTATTTTTGTTTTCCCTAAAATCCAATGTTACACTCATCACCTCACCAAATGCTCTTTTGGATTTCACTTTGTAAGAGGCCTGGGTTTTCTGTGCCACACAGAAAGCCTTAGCACAGGCAAGAGCACAGGCAAGATCAAAGACATAGACCCCCATCATTCACCTGCCTCTGCAGCTAAATTCTCTCTCTTTTCAAGATTGATCGTGAAAATTTACTTTGTTTACTGCCAAGGAAAGAAGGAAGATTAACGAATCTCCGTGCAAGATTATTGCAATACTAGGTATGAATTTTTAGGCAATCCAGAAAATATTAATCTTTAACATAAAAAAAATACAGAAAAAAATAAGCATTCTAAAATGCTTATTCTCACAATAACTTTTCCGTATACAGAAAAGGCATTACAGAAAACATTTAATTCTGCTGTAAACACAGCAATAACTCTAAGGAAGTTACTTACTGTATGTATGTTACATTTTTGGGCTACAACTGGTCACACAACAATGTGTGCTATGAAGTAATCCAGAATTCCAGTGGGTGTTGCACTTCTGTCACCAACTCAAAGAGGATGACTTTTTAAAGGAGATGCCTCACAGCTTTGTTCACTGTAGAGAGCTGAAAGTTTCACATTTGCCAAAGGCAAACAATAAACCATCAGTTCAGTGAATCCTGAACTGTTTGTTTAAGTTAAAAATTTAATATTTTTTTTTAAAAAAAGAGAGAGATAGAAGAAAATCAAATACAATGTATTTCATTATTTTCACATACAGCCTACATTTTTGTGCACAGACTCATGAGAACATTGTGTAGGGAAACAAAAAAAAATAGTAAGGATGATTCTCACTCGGCTTTGCACAGCTGAAGTCAGTAACATTTTGGATTTAGAAAGGAATTTTGACATAGTTGTAAATGCAAATGTAGAACATGTAAAATGCAATCAACTAATGTTAGATCCAATAAAACAACAACAACAAAAAAAAATCAATCTGACTTCTGCAAGACCATAGAAATCCTTTATACCACAATCAATTTGTCAGTGCTTGTATGGCCCTAAGCATCAGACAAGACTGACATTTTTTAATTTAAAAAATAACTCTGTTTATTAGGACCGTGATTCCTGATATATAACATATTTATTTCTTCTGTGTTGCAAGTGCATTAGCGTCTGATGACAAAGATATTATAAAATCACACCTCTCAGACACTGGCCACTGGTCTTCTCACTGTACAACGGAAGGGTTTCTTGTCTAAGGCTACTAGTAGAGCAAGATTGTGAAAGACAGATGAAATGCTATCGGGAAAACACAGTCCCCACCTTTCTCATTCTCCCCACTGCGGAACTGGCACTTCTCACTGCAGGTGTTGCCTTTATGGCATGCCTGCTGAACACAAGGATGCACAAGTTGATCATCAAGACAGATTTCCTGCCAAGCAAGAGAGCAGTGTATGTAACCAGCACACCAGAAAATAATATGTGACCATGGAGTTTATAAAGAGAGAAATTTAACATAAATCGGACCCAAGGCATCATAGCAAAATTTTACTAGGCATTCAGGTCCAAACTGTGCAAATAACATCTCTCTGGAGTCACAGGTGTGGAAATTGCATGCCATTTCTGCACTATGGGAAATAATTGGATTATTATAGTATAGCACTGTGCATATCAACCATTACTTGGTTTATTCTTTTATTGGAACTTAAATCAATGTTATGGAGGATCTGCAGTTTGGCAGAGGGAATTAAATGAAAACTATTTCTGTTATCACATTATTTGAGTCATTTTACAATTAGTGCAAGAGAGTCATACTTCACAGACATTTTCACAAGTGGAAAAGCATCTTTTTGGACAGCAATTTTCTTTGGATTTACTGTATAAATATGCACATAACTATAGACGTACATACCAACCCAACCACTATATTTAATTATCTATCTGGTACTGTGCTGTATGTTTTACAAGAGAGATTAAACATAATTGTTGTAATAATTTCTCATATTTCTTGGACAATTAAAACCAGCAAAGAAAGCAGTGAGAAAGTAGAAAATGTTTCAGACTGCCTAACAAATTCAGTTATGGTTCCATATTGTTTTGATGAATGAACAGAAAGCTTATTTGTTTAATTTGTCAGAATGCATAGTATAATTCTTACATGAAAAGAAAATGGCTAAACTGTTGTCTAACTAAGCATAGCAAAATAACACGATATAAGGAGAAAACCATAATAGAAATCCAGGTCTCACTCATTCTATGTGAATGCTTTACCAACTTGCTGTATGCTGCTTTTTGCCTAGTGAATATTCAGAAAATAGAGACAGTGTAGGCAGATATGATAAATGCACTACCACACTGTAGGTATATTTTATTTAGAACATTCTTCTGGTGGAAGGGAAAAAAAAGGGAAAAAAAAAAAAAGGAACTGCAACTCGTTGTGCCCATTAGGCAGAGAAAATAATGCATCTCAACCCATCTCCTGTTTCTCCCTAGGACATATTCTAATCACTGAACTTTTCATTATATATATGTGTATCCTTTAGTTGGAAAAGATGAACAGAGGAATGCCTAGCAGGGAATATGTGTGAGAGAGAACATTTAGCTACTTATAACTTTAAAGAAGCATTCCCTGAAGCAGATATTTTGTAGGTTAGATAATTTTGCTGAGAGAAATGAAGCAAACAAAAATTAAAGAAACTGAGCATCTACAGAGATTATGTGGTACCAAACCTGATGGGTTGCCTAAGCAACCTAAACTGGCTGGTAATATCTTTTGAAGATCTACACTTTTCAGTCCCTGTGTGACCCATTAGACAGAATATGAAACAAATCCACATGAGGCCAAGGAATAATCAGGGCTCCATACCATTGTTCCTCTGACCAGTCCCAGAGCCTATGATGGCCTAAGTCTGAGCAGGAGCATGTCCTAAATATTTTTGTGGAAGTGCCCTGTAGCATTAAGGTAAAGCACTGAATGAGTACCCTTTTCAGATCTAATGTTCAGCCTCAGATATCTCTTTGTGAATTGTAACTACTCTTTTCCATTTCAATTTCTTGTAGGGCAGAGGTGCATGGTTAGGGCTTCTGAGAAAATGTTTGCTTTGAAGACTCTGAAGACACTTTTTTCTGGCGCAGCAAAGGGTGCAGGCTGCTGTGCCCTTTTGAGACTGCTAATGAGAGATCTGAAATAGAGCTTGTAACTCTGATGAGTTTTTAATAAAAAGAAACAAAACACAGACATATTAAAGTATCAGATGTTAGAGCTTTTAATGGAGGACAGGTCTTTCTGTTGACTTTATCGGCTTGCTAAGATAACCCCCTAAAAACTACCAATCATAATGTACCAATAGGTGCCAGAATTCTTAAGGATGCAACCTGCATACAGAGCACAATGAAGCTGCCACAATAATAAATAAAACTTCCTAGTTTAGTCAAGTTCTTTTATATTCCATCTGGAAGGCAGTCAGTGGTGAAACTGTAACTAAGTTCTGTAATGTATTATTCTAAAAAATACTACTTTAAGTTACACATTAAAAAGGCAGACACAAGCTACACTGTGTTTTTGTGATGTGATATAGACTTAAAAATAAGTGCCAAGAAATTTCTCACTCATGGGAGCCAGAGAAATCAGGGTAATAATGATAATTAGAGTAAGTATAATAAAATATAAAAACTAAGTTCAGAGGACATTTGAGCAGGACACAGCATAACTGTGCAGGCAGAAGATGGATTGTGTTTGACAATGGCAAGGCAAGTTTATATTGAGTTTCTATTGGCTCTGGTAGGTGGTTAAAGTGAAAAGCACAACTCCTTTTTCCAATGAAAAAGGAACATGCAGCTTTAAAGTAGCATATAGTTAAAATTTTGATACCTGAATCCTAGGTAACAGTCCTAAAGACACCAGCTCAGCAGTTGTCTACTCTTTTCTGATTGATAGAGTGTACCCTAAAGCTTTAAAGTGGCAGAGTGTTTTATTTGTAGACCTCAGTTATGACGACAGAGATGAGTAATGGAGCATGTATCTCTGGATCCAGATACCTAGACAGTCTTCTTTCCTTGTTATCCAAGAGGCTTGATACAGTGATTGTATAAAAAAAATGCATTGAATGCTCCCCCAAGGGACTGGCCTGTTGTATAAATAAAAGAACCTTTATTCAATATATTTTGCTTTAAAACATCTTGGTTAAAAATAAACAAGCAAGCAAAACAGAAAGCACTTTCAAACATATGATGACGTATTCCCAACATAGTTGGGAAAACTTCTTTGGGACAGCTATTCGGGGGAAAATAACTTAAAAATTCTCCTTCTATAATTAACTAGGTGACTGTTGGTAACTACATAATAAGAAGCATTGTGGTGCCATTCTGAGGTCCTAAGAGACCCTTGACATGTTGAAGAGACCAACTAATAGAGTCAGACATCAAAGAGTTCATTGCTAAAATGTCCCAAGAGTTAAAGCTAAAATGTCTTAAAAACTCTAGGTTAAATCTAGTTCCCAAATGGACGGAAAAGGAAATGGAAATTTTGAAAAGCAAGTTCCCAATATGAGATAAAGGATGCTGTCTTTGAAAATCAGAAAGCTGAATCCAGTTCAATGGTGTAAAATACAGATTTTAAATAACAAGAAAATAGGAGTGTGGCAAACCAGGGTTTCTACCTAACCGATAAGCTTTCAATTTACTGCTTAGCTAAGTAGGACAATGAAGTAACCACACTTTACACTTGAAGCTATTCTACGTCTAATTTGCTACAATGCCACTGGCATTAATCAGTTGCATGGTTAAAATCATTAGGGAAAACAAACAAAATGTTACTTTCAATGGAGGTTAAATGTACACTTTATACATTATATATCTCTTGCTATGGCTCTTACACCCAGGTATGTCTGAGACTGCATTTCAGTGAAAATTGATCCCACTTTTATAGGTATATGAACTCTTCATCAGTTTTTAAAATATTTTTATAGTAGTGACTCAAATTCATTAGTCTGTACTTTATCTTAGCTATCTAATATTGCTGATGGTCTAGGGGCCTGATCTCAGTTTGAGCCTTTTTAGGTTTGAAGATATTTTCCTGTGCTTGCCTTATTATTTGTTTAGCCCACTGGCATGAATTAGCAGGAATTTTCAGTACTTGAAGAATATATACCAGCAGAGAGAGCTTGCTCTTGTTGATAAAAGTCAAGAAATAAGGATGCCTATTCTCTGAAGGCTAACAAGGTTTTTAATTAAATTATCTTTTTTTTAAAAAAAAAAAAAGCAGAAAAACCTCAGAGTAGAATACTATGATGCAAATGGTAACCACAGGGTTGTGGTTCTGTGTTCTTTACAGATACATCAACAGTAATGATGTAAGATCTTCACTGTGTATTAATCATAACAATGCAGTCTGAGGAACTGGAGGAAGTCTCCAGCAGCCAAGGAATGAGTAATGTCATGAATTGAAGTCCCTTCATGGACAATCTAGAAAATATAAGAAATTTGATTTGGGGAGGGCTTTAATTAAAATTTCTCCCACTGAGGAAAAAAGAAGGTTGTTATCTGTGTCACAATTGAGCAAGGATCGTTGCTTCACTTTAAAACTCTGCCATCAACTTCTGCTTAGAAGTAAGAATCCATCAGTAGTTATTATCAATAAAATGCTGGCAAAACCACATGTGAAACACTGTCTCTGTTGCACCTAAACTCTTTTAATACTCTGATATATTTCCTATAATTGATGACGTATGGTATCCCCAAAGTTGCTAACATGATGTTGTTGACTTCCTCTTGCGTGGTTCCTTTTCCCTGAAGAAAAGCCCAAAATTGTACAGACAGCATGCTTTTGATATCCACAGATTCTGTGCCATCAGAGGAGCGTTATTGAACCAAAGTCCTCCAGCTGATGGCTATTTGGTCTCCTCCAGGACAGGATTTCTTGCCCATTCCTTCTCACTAAAAGCTGACAGCCTGTTCTCAAAACAGGTGAGAGAAAGCAGAAAGAATAAATTCAAGGACTGTAGAGTGGATTTTGAGCAGAACTTTGATTGTCTGTTCAGCTCTGTTATGGTGTGCCTTGAAAACATTATGAATATGGAGGCAAGAAAGTGAAATGGAAAACATTACCAACCTACTTAATGACCAGCTTAGGTTCTGCAAATCCCTCTTCAGATTGTGACAGCTTTAGCTCATTACTGATGTGGTGTGTATTAAACCAGCTAAATCAGAGAAGAAAGAACAGAATCAGTAGGCCTTATCATTAGCTTTCCTAATGAAACAAGTTTTCTATGGCAGAAATGGTATGTTTTTTTTAACAGCTCAGGATTCTAGACAGAAGCTGATGTGGCAATAGACCAACAATATTTTGTGTTTAAGGTTTGTCATAACAGCCTAAACAGCACATAAATGTTAGATGTTGAGGAGTTTCTTACATTTCTCTTCATCATGGATTATTATTTACTGATGTAATTGAAAGAGAATGTTTGTATAACACTAGAAGTACTGTAGGTATTGTTTTCTTAAGCTGCAAGCTCCAGTGTAATTAAATCATAGGACACAAGAAATGTTACTAAAATTTCATGCTTCAGCAATGTGTGAAGCAGCAGCTTGGAGTCTGAACCATGCAAGAGTTTCTGTATAGCTGGCTCATTATGACTTACCTTATGGATGATGTCTGAGTATGCAGAAATCTTAATGCTAATAACCAGTTCTTTCTTTGCTCTTCATTCATTGTTGAATTCTGATGTTTTCTCTAGGGCAGAAGAAACCTTTTTCTTTTTCCAGAACACAGGAATAGATAAAATATTAATTCAGTGCCTGACTTCCCTGCTCAACTGAAGTGTATATCAGTTCACTGTAGTTAGAAAAGTATATAGTCTGGCAGCTTGAAACAGTAGTGCTTTCCCAGGGACCTTCAGGAACAGAGTATGTTTTTCAATGTCCATTAGAAAGGTGAGTGTTCAGTTCTATACTTTCACTTTCATCCCTCAAATCTGAAAACACAGTTCTGTGATTATGCCTTTCACTTGAATAAGAAGACCTACACACATGTGAATAAACTTTTTTGATTTAAAAATAACTAAATAATAAAATTTCTATATTTTACATTACCTCTTAACACTAAAGACTTGCCTTTTATAAATAGCTTTTATTTTAATCAATAATATTGATACTACCAATTAAAATGCTTAAAAGTCTACCTGTACAAGCAGGTAATAGGTTCATTGCCTCCTAATATTCCTTGAAAAGAGAGATACTTTGAGTATTCATTTTCAGATCTTTACAACACTTTTCTCCCTCCCTAAAGTTCAAGAAATATGGAACAATGATATGTAACTCTCTTCCCACCCTTCATACTAACTGCATAAAGTCTATTGTGATCTTGTCTTTCCCTCAAATCAGAGAGAATAATACAACTCTTTTTTTTTTTTTTTAATACTGCAATCAATCTAGCTTTGAGAAAGTGTGCTGAACTGTAATTGCCACTTGTAACTTTATGTTCTCATAGATGATGACCAGGGTTTGTAAATCTTTCTTGCCCTCTGGGCAATACATCCAAATCTTATGGCCACTAAACACTTAATTTACACCTTCAGGAAGAAAGAAGAAAAAGGAAGCTCAAGAAATAATTTGTACAGGAAAGTGGCAATAGCTTTTTGTCTCTTAATTGCATAATATCAGGCCTGCAGCTGACTCACAGGGAATCAAGTAGTATCTGCTGCTGAAGCTTGTGTTGACTCTCTTCATCCCAGGAAGGAGCACATACTCCCCAGTCTTTCTGTTAATCTGATGGTCTATGCCTCTGCATGAGAGCTTGTGAGCTGTACTTATCCATGCAGTGTAAGTTGGCCACTCTTCTTGATATATTCCATTTGGCTAGAAACTTTATTATCCACTGAAGATGTCAAATTGCATATCTCAAGAGAATACAGTTTGGCATTCAGATCTCAGCTGAGCTGATAGAGATTGCAGGTTATAAAGTGTAAGTAAGTAACACAAAAATTATCTGGATGTCATTAAGAAATACTGAAAAAAGAAACACCCTTGTGTTGTCATACTTATTTTTCAGAAGGTAATGGAACATTTAGTTAAATTAAAGCACTTGTTCCTTGCCCTTGACAGATGAGAACTTTTGCTGTGCCACTGGTTTGTGACCAGCCGATGTCCTGGTGCATGAAGATTGATTCCTTTTAGTTCGGTGCAATGCTGAGTCTTACAAAAGGTTAATCTGATTTTAGGTTTACACTGGAATCTCTGCTAAATATTATGCAGAAGTGAGTACCTTGGGTTAATGATATCTTACACAAATAACAATGCCAGTTTTAAAAGTGTTATTTTGAAATGTCAGACTAACATCTAGCACCTATTTTATATAAATAAATGTACTAGAATACCTGGCGTATTTTCACTATCTCCTTTTTATTTTCTGTTTCCTATTCTAAATTCTCTTAATTTCTTAGTCTCTACTTCCAGAGAATACAGAGCCCATGATGATGACCACTACCTGGTCATTGCTGTTCTCCTGCAGACCTTTTATATTCACGCAGTTTTCAGTCTTTCTGCAATGATGTGATCAAAACTGAAAACAGTATATACGGCGTGTCTTCATTCTCCAATCTGTAATAACGCATAGATCTTTTCCACAGGGCTACACTATATGATGTTTGTTTTGCTCACAGTGCAGTCTTTCCAGGAAGCGTTATACTGATGTAAAATTAACGTGTTATGGTTTAGACCTCAAGTTTTCTCTTGCAATTAGAAATGTATGAAAGTATTAATTTTACTCTTATAAGTATCAGTATATGAGAAATTATAGTCTTAAACATACAGCTTTTCACTATTCTGTCTTATTTCTACTTAAATTTTTGAATAAAATAGGGGGGAAAGGGACAAAAACTTAAGGTTATGGCTATTTCATGCAGCCTGCTTCTGTTGACTTTGGCTTAAAAATGTTGCCTGCTGGTCTGGACAAGGGACTGACTCTCAAAAGCAGCCAGCTGGCTGAATATCTTAAGGGACTAAATCCCATTGACATAAGTGTTTTCTTTCTGAAGTAGAGACTGGCAGACTATTATGATAACAGATAAAAAGACACAGCAATATTTTAAAATGGAAAAAAATGTATTCCTGCTGGACTGAGAGTCAAAGTCATTTTTCCCTCCCATCCCTATCCATTCCTGCACGAAGTATGAGTTCTCTGATTTTGTGCACGGGGACTCCAGGAGTTTTGAAGTACTAGAATTTATTGCCAGAAGCAGTGGGAAAGTTACAAGGTTGCAAAGCTTCTGGTCTGTCTGTCACTTCTTTGACTAAAGGTTTCATGCTAACTGAATCTGTGCTGGAATAGATGCTATTATATTGGTAGCACCTGAAGGCTTTGATAAAGCATCATGGAGTCATTATACTAGGAGTCCACTCACATTTATGGAGGAAACAAAAAAGTCATTTCCACACAGAAATTACAGGGGAAGTATAAAATGAGAAAGAAGAAAAAAAGCAGATTCAGTAATCTATCTTGCCTGCTCCATGTGTTAATAGCACATAGCACCAATTCATCTTTTTGTTTGGGACTGCCTTATTCGCTTCCATGGTTCCCAAAAGGAATTCATCAGAGAGCTAACATGGCCTATTAAGATACAGTGTCCAGTTCTGGAGCCCCCAACACAAGAAGGACATGGACCAGTTGGAGAAGGTCGAGAGGAGGGCCACGAAGATGATAAAAGGGCTGGAGCACCTCTCCTATGAGGACAGGCTGAGAGAGTTGGGGCTGTTCAGCCTGCAGAAGAGGAGTCTCTGGGGAGAACTGATAGCGGTCTTCCAATACCTCAAGGGGGCCTATAAGAAAGATGGGGAAAGGATATTTAGTAGGGCCTGCTGCAATAGGACGAGAAGTAATGGTTTTAAAATAGAGGGGGGTAGATTTAGATTGGAAATTAGGAAAAAATTTTTTACGATGCGAGTTATAGAACACTGGAACAGGTTGCCCAGAAAGGTGGTGGAGACCCCATACCTGGAAACGTTCAAGGCCAGGCTGGATGAGGCTCTGAGCAACCTGATCTAGTCAGGGATGTCCCTGCTCCTTGCAGGGAGGTTGGACTAGATGACCTTTGGAGGTCCCTTCCAACCCTAACCATTCTATGATTCTATGATACAGAGACTCTCGTATGAGCTCTCCACATGCATCTGAATTGTCTCAGATCTCTGGTAGTTGTAGTGCATTGTATATGACAAATAACTTTGTGTTAACTGGGACCTACTAAGTCTGATAAATTAGATGTATTTAATACACTTGCCTTAGGGAACATATAAAAGATAATGTGTTTTTAGTATTTTTGAAAATAATTCCCCATTCTCAAAACTCTGACAGAACAATTTTCTCTGTTTTGGTGGCAACTAGATGGTTTTTTTTTCACATGGGTCTTGTTGCAGAGATCTCAAATGGGAACAAGAAAGTGCAGATTTATATCACAGCAATTATGTGATGTCAGTGAGCTGCAATCTTTCTGGAAGAACAGATGAGCAATAAGCTTTTGAATCTAGTCTACCTGACTTTTTCCTGCTAAACACCTTGTTGACATGTACAGGCATTTTCTGGGGAAAAAAAAAAATAAAAAAGGAAATTAAAAAAAAGAGAGACAACTAAAAAAAACAGAATTTACTCTTAAAGGCCTCACAACCCTATCAATATGCATGACCAGCTCAGCATCACCAGAGAGGCTGCCAGCACTATATGCACTCTTAGTATGGTAGATCAAGGAAGAACCATTTTGACTGAGACTACTTGATGGCTTTCATTACAATCTCCCTAGAAATGGATAAGTATCCTTAAGTCCACTGCAGGGTAGCAGATCACTCAGTCAATCTGGGCTTGCATTTTTGTGTTGAGATTTATTTCTATGGATTTAGATATATCTGCTGTTATTTTAGCCACTACCCTTAGAATTTTTTAGGCATTCAGAGATACTAATCCTCTTCTCTCTGAAAATTTGATGATGAGTCTTTAGAGAAAATAACTGAAATTAAAGGCCTGTTGCAAGCAGACTGGAAAATATTTCCTAAATCTTCTGAAAGAAAATCCCTCTTCCTACCTTTTTTGAAAGCAAGTCTCTCTGCTCAAGGTGTTTTTTTTTTCTCTTTTTTTTTTTCTTTATTTTCACTTTTCTTGGAAGAAAAAATGACAAGTGGAAGTTAAAATGAGTATATTAATATTTTTTTAACAATGGCTAACAGTAGATAACTGAAAAGTTATTTCTTCAAGAAATGTAGCTAAAAGCAAAAGGATCATTTTAAACCCAAGCTTGAGGACTTGATATTTTAGTGATCCTTAAATGGTCTGTGGATTGTATATAACCCCTTTTCAGTATTTCACTTTACTACAGATATTCTTCTCTTCCAAAAATTATCATTCAGTGCCAGTCTAGTGTTCTCCCACTATAAGTTAAGCTACAGTAACTTCTACAAGTAGATATAAATCAGTGAAACCATAATTATGGACTGATTTTGGGTTTTTTTTTTCCTTTTCTTTTTTTTCTGTAATTGCTGTGTTGTCTTTTTTTGATACTCCATATTGATTAAATTTTTAATATTTTTACTTTGGCTTAAGGTTGTTTATTATTATTATTATTATTATTATTATTATTATTATTATTTTGCAGTCTGTAGTAACAAAAGTAATTGGACCTCAGGATTCTTTTATTGTCCTCCAAAAGTCTTTCTGAAACTTAAAACATGTTCAAAGTCTTAAGTGTTGCCAGACAACAGCTCAAGTTCAAAAACACAAAGCAAGCAGATTTTCTAGATGAATAACCATGAAAGCTTTGTTTTTCAGTAGTTTCAGTCCACTCTTTACTCTCATTCAAAGATTATTACTGATATATCAACAGGCTGCAAAACTACAGACTCCTTGTAGATGTAAAAACACTGTGTACAATGCTACTCGCCTGGCATATTTGAATCAGCTTTCTTCTAAGTAGACCTTATACATTACCAAAATACTTATAGGGAAAACAACTCTGTTGTGCTATCAGGAAGAGATAGGGATCTAAACTTGATGAATGTGTTATCATGACATGAACTTATTAAGTGTTTGACTTAGCATGCCCTTTATTTGAGGTAATATGACATACCCTGTTAAATAGTAGGTGGCTGGCATGAAAAAATGTTCAGATGGAAACATTTATTGGACTTTAACATGTCTTCAAGAGCTCCTTCAACATCCACAATTTCATGGGCTAAGCTTTGCATATTTCCACCCGTCAGATACAAGTGACACAATGCATCAGGTGGGAGAAAGGCAGTGGACAGTGGTACCATGCTGTAAATGTACAAGACTGAGGCCTCGAAGCGAGAAGGAAAAGAGAAAGTGGAAGTTATAGTCATATCTAAATTGTGATGCCTAAGATGCTAATAGCCTAGTTCTCCTGTCTTTCACACTGATATGAGATATAAGTGACTGCACTGGAATAGAAAAACAGTGAAAAGCATGATATAGACATGTCTTCACATGAAGTTAGAGGCAGTGATAAACACCTAGAGGTTAGCATCCTGCTTTAAGATTCCTCTTATCTAAAACGTCAGATAGAAAAATATATGAGTTGCCCATCCTAAATGATGCTGCTTGATGTACATGATATATAGAACATAATGTTACATACTATATGCTGATTAGTTTTGAATGGCAATAAAGAAATTCTCATTTGCAACATTTTCCACTGTGTAAAGAGGAATTCATTTAACCATCTCAGTACATGGGGATAATTGTGAAAAGGTATGAGAATGTAATCTTTAGTGGTATGACTAATATTGGTGGAGCATGACAAAATGTAACAGGTTTCTGTGAGAGTATAACAGGTTAAAAGGTTGAATTTTGCTAGAAATCTTAATTTTTGAAAAAAAACCCAAAAATATAAACCCAAAAGGCTATAAGAGAATAATCAGGTCTTGGAATTTAAGTCTGAATGCCTATTTCTTCAAAGTATTCAGACTGTTTAAATAAAGTTACTAATCCTTTGCTGGAAAAGTCAAACATGACTTTAAATTGCTCTATCAAGATGTCTTGCACTCCTCATACCAACTGAATTTTGTGACAAAATTATTTAGTCTCAAGACTACTTTACTATATTCTTCTAACAACTCAAGAAGATTTAGAAAAGATGAGGAAAAAGATCATATTCACTAGACACATTTATTTTCATGTGTGACAGAGCTACATTTATTTAGAGAGCATGGCCCAGCCACTTGACCTCTCACAGATAGACCTTGAGGTTTATGAGCCAAAGAGAACAATTAACAACTCAATTGCCTATAATAAATTAGCAACAAATTGAATTGTTATAATCTGCACTTATATTATAGTCAATATTTCCAACTGCTCTGTTCCAACTAAAGTTCTGCAATATTTACAGTGCTAAAAGCACTACTGAACTCTTACATGCAGAGCAGGCAATGAGATAAAAAGTACAATTAAAAATAAAAATAGAAATTTTTGGAGTATTAGTCATAATAGGTTAGTACTGCATATGATGAAATGCATTATCTGCACCCTTGGAATATATCACAGCTATGCAAGACATTAATAATTTCATGCACGCTTCCTTATGATATAAAATGCATCAAATAAATCAAAATTATTTTTCTGTGATAAAGCCAGATATATTGTACCTAGAGGTAGTCAATTAAGCAATAAGACATGACACTGGGTATATTGCACTAATTCATCTTGGACTCGGTCACGAAAGGTGTTGAGTTATCTCTTTCAGGCTTTCTCCCACTCCCAGGACTTTAAGTGGAAGCTGAAGATATTCAGTACCTCACAGAATTAAGCCCTCAATAATTTGCATTTTGATCTGCTGTATTCTTAGAGAATTTTTCCAGGTACTTGGGTAGCAGCTTCCATTCAGTGCCTGGTTTTGAGTGCAAAATTATTAATTGCCTTCAAAGCATTAATCACTGATCTTTATGTTTGGCTTGAGTTAGAACTATATATTTCACAAGAATAAATAAAGTTAAAAATGTGAGATAGGTATGCTTGTTTGCTTGCTTATATCTACTGAAATACTTATAGTTCCAAGGTAAGGGAGTAAAGATATATAAAAACAGGGTAAGTATGTGTGAGACTGTTCGTCTCTTTTTGTAATTTACCTCTTTTCCTGATTTTTATTGATACATATGTAGCTACATGATATGATTGCTGATACGTACAGCTTATCTTGCCTTAAATCTAGGGTGAAACTGAATCAGATCTTAATTTACCAGAAAGGCCTGCTTCAATAGCTAAAGGGCTGGAAAGGACCACGGGAATTTGTCCACAGGAAGAGATGTACTACTGGTCTGAACAGAAGGTAGCTGTACTTCGTGCCTTCATAATTTAATAAAACTGAAGCTATATGGACTGTGAAGTTCCTTTTCTTTTCTCTCTCTTTTCTCATGGGAGAAAATGGGAGGCCCAGGTGTTTCTGAATGGAGATGTTTCTCAAGTCCTTGTAAGTCCTATATTTTGTGATTCTGCACTTGCTAATGCAGTTTATAACTTCTAGTAACCAAAGTGAACCTCACATACCTAAGCTCCTTGGCCACAGCATGGATGTTGGTGAAAAAACTTTGTGGGTAAAATGAACATTTCTGGATGGATTTTCCTGAAATCCCTAAATATCATTTGTCTATTCAAGTAGCTGCAAAAGCTTCAGTGTGTTCTCACTATTGATAACTTTTTCTACAAATGACCTAACAAATCAGACTGCAGAAGTCTTATGACAGAGATCAGAACACTACAGAAAGTATTTCTTGCTATTGTATTCTGTATAACTTACATACAGCATTCTCATTATTAGACTAAGAGAAACTAACATCTAGTTAACCACAGAGAAGATGCAGAGATAAGGAGGAATCCTTATTTAGGAAAATTACTACATGCTTACTTTAAAGTGTGTGCTTAAGTGCCATTAAATATCTAAATTAAGATTTCAGTGAGTGAAAAAGTAACCATGTGACCTCTGGATTATACGACAATAGGTACCCTTTCAACTCATTTTAAGAGAAGACACACAAAAGGTGGTTTACCTCTCGTAGTCCAAGCCCAGAGAAGACTGACAGTTCAACTTCTGTAAAAATAATATTCATTTATTACATACTAAATTTAAATAGCTACATCCATATTGAGCCTCTGAGCCACTATGAAATGAGTGTGGATAAAGGAATTTGATTATAGTGTACAGGAATGTTTTGGCTGTGTTCAAGCCTTCTTAATGGAGTTTAGAACCCTAAAAAAAAAACCAACAAAAAAAAAGTCTAAAACTTTTCTTCACTGCATGAATTAAAGGTGTTGTAAAGTATTTGCATATCTCCTCCAAAGATATTACGAAAAATCCCATCATCAATATCCCATGAATATTTTGATACTCAGTTTATGAAGCCAATTGAAAAAGTTTCTGTTGAAAAAAAAAAATCATTATAGAACTCTGGGTAAATTTACCAAAATAATAATGAATTTGCACAGTGTCAAGACATGCCTCAAGATACCATAGAAGATAGTATTCATTGCCAGATCTAGGACTTATTTGGTAGGCAAAGAAACTCTATTTCAGCTATTCAAATGTTACTCTTTTATGCCAGTAGGAAATGCAGCCCAAGTCCCCATGCTACCTAAAGTTCTGTAGTGAGTGAGGGTATGTAGTATAAAAAGAGAATTACAAGTTCATTAGGCAATACTACCTTTACATGTGAAAGATCAAATAGTTGTACGAAAGAGCTGCAGGCCATGCCAGCATTGCTATTTTGCTTCTCTTCAGGCCCTGTAAGATCTTATTTTCTTTTAGTAAGCTCTACTGTACCAATAAAATGATAATTTTTTTTGTCACTGTCTTTTTTATAAAAAAAAAAATAAAGAAATTTCTAGTGCCACCTATTGGTATGATATGAAAACATCTAATAAGTAAATTGGCAAACCACATGTAGAATAAAAAGTGGAAAATACAACTTGTTGAGTATCAGAGAAGGAAATATATCTGTTCACTATGATTTTTTAAAATTTTATCTTTTTTTTTTTTTTTAAACAAGCACTTTAAATATTTGTAAAAGGAAAACCAGTTCTGATCCAGACAGTGGCTAGTAGGAGCATAAATCCTCTCCTGCTTCACAAGACATTTAAGCAATAACACAGGAATTCGTAATTAAGTCCATTCATAAATTCAGTTGACTTAGAGTAATATAGAACCAGGATAGTTGTTGATAAGAAGAGTGAGAGAAGGAGGAAAACTCCTCAGGAATTACCAATGCAAGATGATCAATAGCAAAAGAATGAAAAGCAATAAACTATTACATACAACTCGGTATCTGTTTTTGATTTCTTGCTGTGGGATACCTCCCTGACTACAGAACAAGTAGTCAGCAAAATTCGAAACAGTTGCAGAAATTAAGCAATCATTAGTATCTTGCAAGGGTTTCATCACTCCAAACCACTACTGTCTAGCATTAAGATTCTAGTCATAACATCTATTTCTTTCTCCTTTACAGTCAAAGCAAACACAGTGCCTTCTGAGGGCAATTCATCTCATCAGTTGCAAACACCTTATCTTTGTATGGAAGGAATTACCTTCTTGAGATAACTATCTTTCTCCATTGACCACAGAAGAAGACTAGATTACTAGTTTGGACCAGACATGTAACTTTGAGATAGCTAGTGGCAGATGAATCCTACTGCTGAGATATAGGTACAAGATTAAAAAAAAAACAACCCCAAAACATATCACCTTTGTTAAATAAGGTATTTAAGTGCATGCCTAGGTTCAAGAATGGGAACAGCTCCACCAAAGTCAATTGAATTGTTCATTAAAAGACACTGGAAAGGAAAATGAAATATTATTGACAGCAAGTTTCAAATTGTTTTCATTTAACAAAGTTCAAGTTGGGCTCATTTTTATTTTCCTGAAAGCATTCATGACACCTTAATCGATGTTTGTACAAAAAGTTACTGAAATATTTACTGAAGTCTCTTCTTAGTAAACAAAACCAATTTTATCAACCACTTTAAAAATTCCTTTACTTTGATTTCTACAAGTATAGATTAAATATTGAGGTAAAAATCATTATAAACAACATATCTGAAAGAAATCCATGCTTACACAAGATATTTTTGTTTGGAACCAGGTTTTAATGGAGGAAATTTTCATATGAGACACTTGGGTGACTGTTACTATTTATACTTTTGAAAATCAGCACTAGTAAATAATTTTACTGAATAAGGATCCAAAACTAAAGTTCTATCTATGAATTCATATCTGGCAAAAAAAGCCCAATGATAAAGCCAATTTATAAGTATTTTATCCACTTGATATAAGAAGGACAAATGGGAATTCAGACAGTATGCTAAGAGTTTAAATTCTGCTTTTGTTTTTTCATCCTACTTTTTATAAACGAGCTTTGTTCTTTGATCCTCATTGAGATTTACCTTGTCAGCTGGTCCTGAAATACAATTATTCTTTTGGTTATTTAAAATATCAGTGTTAGAAAAAGTGCAAATGAAAAGGCATTCCCAGAAGAGGAAAATTTATAGCAGAGAACACGAATTAACAGGAAGATGCAGGTGGGGAATGCAGGCCAGAAAGTCAAATTTGAGAAGTAAAGAACAAGAACCAGACTGGTAGAAAGAAGTAGGGCTGGAGAATAACAGTCTGTTTTCTCTCCTGCTACAGTCAGTTGAGAAAGCCCTATTGACTTAAAAAGGGAAAGATTGGACCATCTTTACAGCGTGTGTTTATTCTACTGACGAGTTGGTATTCATGCTTCTACTTAAGTCTAAGTCCATGACGTAGTGCTCCCTTCATTTTATCTAGTGTATCCTTCTCCTCCGAATTCCTCTATGCTTTTCTTTTTTCTCCTCATAGATGCTAGCTATACTGAATTCAGTTACACTAGTGCTTGTATATTTGACTAAAAGATAGCTGTCTGAGTTATTTGAAGTTGTGCTAGGAGAAAGACTTCGTCGTTCAAGGGTTATTATTACTCTGTCTCACGCTCTATTTCTCTCTTTCTCTCCTAAGGTACTGCAGTGCCTATAATGAAGTGAATCCAAATGACTACTTTGAGACTGGCAAAGAACCTGACATGCACACAAAATATTCTTTTAACATTGGTCTGAACTAATCATACAAAAGGATTTTCTATTTCATTTATGGGATTTGATTCTCCCATGTGTTTTAGTCCTAATGTGATTGTACTGATGCAAAATCAGAAGCACTGGTAAAAAGGCTGGCATGCTTTCAATCTGCAGGACTTCATAAAAAATTCCGGAGAGGCTGAACGAGCCTCTGGGTAGTCATGGGTGCAGTCTGATGGAGTACTAGCAACATGAAAGACTTTAGCACCTGTAGGGCAGGTTCCCTCTTGTGTCCCTTTTTTTACTATGCAAATACAAGAGGGTTTGGACTTCCCTCAGTGGATGTAAAGGAGGTGCAGCTGTGTGGCTTCTTGGCACTTAAGATTCTGTTCCTCTTGTACTGATTCAACTATCACAAGGAGTAGGTAGGTTAAAGCCTCTGCTATGAAGTATTAAATCAGATGGTGATATTTAGTCAGTAAAAGAAAGCTTAAGGATAAATTCACACAATTTAAGATTTTAATATAATCTGTGAAACTGAAGATGACATTTAGAGTTTTATTTCCTCTGGAATGAGCTGCATTTTTTTTTCTGCTATGTTGTGATCAGTATTTTCTCCAACCTCCAGCTCGTCTCTCAGTCTTTCCATCGGTGTTCCTCATTCTGCTCCCTTAACATTTTTTTTCTCCTTCTTTAAACTTCTTTTGTCCTCTCCCTGTCTCTTACCATGTAGTTACAATTAATTTTTTTTAAAAAAAACCCCGTTTCTAACAAATCAAGAAACAAACATGATGTTGTTTGAAGTGAATTTAGCCCTTCTTTTGTGTGTTTTTTACTTTTCTCTCTCCTTCCTACAACCATTTACCAGGAAGCCTCAGGGCTAGAGCAATGACAGTGCTTCTGTGTTGGATCACAAGCATGGACTTGGACATGCTTTTGAAATCAAACTGTGACTATTAATTCTGGGTAGAATTATGCCTATATCTGAGGAAATGCTTTTCAGCTGTCTTGTACCTTAAGTTCTGAGTGTGTAACCATAACATGGGTAGCCTTAATATGAGGAAGGATAGGAATGGTACAACCCTCAGCTTGGGATGTTGCTAGAATCATCAACTTAATCCACCTCCATCCTACAAGCAACTGTGTGGGTACACCACCACCAGAGGACATTGGCCTTGTCAGCAAAAGTACAGAATAATATAACCACAAAGCTTGGCATAAGGCAATTGGGACCTAGTCTGAAAGGATCCAAATGTTCGTTAACCTATTCACACCCGCTGAAGGAAGAAGTACTAGGCAATAATAATGTAAGGCTAATTGTCATGATGTTTTTGAGTGGCCAGTTCTAAACTTTGTTAAAATCACTTTTTTTTTTTTTCCCCCCGCTGAAGATATAGTATAAAATATAAGCATAATCCTACTGGAAAGCTGAGCACAGGGCTATCCACATCTAAGTCTTTCATAAGCTTTAAAACAATTGAACAGAAAGATGTTGAATTTCAGCTGCTTTTCAATATGTTCCAGGATTTCTGACCAGGTGTCCTGTCCCACCATTGTGCTGACATATAGTGCAGCAGGCAGAATAAAGTAGTCTAGATAACTAGAAGTAAACTATAAAGAAAAAATTGTATGCTTTTGGAGGCATGCATATGGAAATATATGCATGATAAAAGCTACATGGAGGAGACTGGTGAGTAACAGCTTCACATGATTATAAATGGGTCTGTCTACCTGAGCTATTAAGGGAAATAGACATCTCAGAAGGACAGAACAGTTTTATATTGCTGCATTAGTTACAGAGTATTTACTCAAAAAAAAAAAAAAAAAAGAGGTTCTCAGTATAAAAAACCTACTTAGGACAAATAGACTAAGACTACTTTGCTTCTAATTTAAAAGTAAAAAAGATTTTTCCTTCACTCTTTTCTTTTCCTCCCACAAACATTATAATATTTCATTCCATGGGGGTTTTACCAGGTAAAATACAGTTCAAAAGGTTCCAGAAGAGCTCTAACCATGGAAATGTCCTCTGGGAGGACTACTAAGTCCTAAGCTATTTCATTTTTGCAGTCAATGCCCACTCTGAGTACAGAGGCCTAGATTTAAGTTGCCTTACCAAGGTTAGAATTGTAGGCACTTTGAAGCACTGCAGTTGACTTCCAGATTCTCTTTCCATCATAAACCTCTACGACAACGCTAAAGTCAGATGTAGTCCTAAAACTAGGTCAAGACTAGGTCTCTGTAACGTACAGAGAGAGTTCACACGTACTAAGTGGATTAGGAAAATCAGTGTGCTTTCAAATAGTACTCAACATTTTTCAAACTTTCTAATAGTTTTCCCAATGAATATTGAGTTTAATTGATTTTACACACATAAGCATATTGGTGGCACCCTAACTTTCTTTTCTATAAATAGACACACTCTATTACACAAACTTTCAGCCTATCAAATTACAAACTATCCTCTTTAAAAAAAAAAAAAGTGTTTCAAAAACATCAAAAGACAAGAGTCCTGTGGGAAAATTATGCCCTGTTCCATAACTCCTTTTGTCGTTAAATAGAACCTTAAACCTCTTCAATGCCTTTATAAGGAGCTTTGCTTCTCAGATGCATTAACCCACCCACTTCCTCTCCATATCCTATTGTAATTTCCTTTGAGGTTTATTTCCTTGTTTGTCCTTTTCAAATGCTAGCATTTGTAAAAAGGTTCTTTCAAAGACATTGTACTCAGGCCTTGATGGCAAAGGGTCTTCTCACCAACACAGCTGCCCACGCTTCTTTCACTCGTTTTGAAAAGGAATCTAAAAAAATAACAAATATTAAGCTTCTAGAATGGACTTTGTTTTAAAGCAGCTTCTTTGTTTCCCTACAGCGATTTAAAAAAAGGATATTTTCCAGGGAAGGGATTCCTCTCACTGAAGTTGACATGAATTCTGCCTTTAAATCTGGTGGCAGTAGAAGTTGGCCTAGACTGATTTGTACAGCTCAAGGATGCATCGTGTAACTATATAGCCCAAGACAGGTCCATGCAAAACTTCATGGGAAACACTAGGAAAATATTGATCTGTTTTTTTACAGTATAGAAACTGAAATAATTGTATACTTATATAGCACTTGCCCATTTCTTTACTGTATGTGAAAGCCTGCAAACTTCAATGTATACACTTGCAGGAGCCAGGTCAAGTGTTTCATAGGCTGGATTTGCAGCTCAGGTAAAGTAGTATAAATCAGGAGTAATTCCATTACAGATAATTAAGTTAGTGTACCAGTATAAGCCCGGAAGAAGTGTGTGAAGACTGAAACACTGTAATTACATTTGTTTCCAGAACAGATAGAGTATCATCGATATTTAAAAGGACATTGTTCAATAAATTAGTACAAAATGAAACATTGCAAAAAAAAAAAAAAGAAACTTACAAGATATCACCTCTGTAGATCCACTTTACTAATATTTTTTAAAATTTATTTAGACTTTGCCTTAAAAATATGAAAGCTGAAAACCACTAATAACTAGCACAACCTGACACTGTCAGATCTCCAGTTAATGAAAAAAAAATGAAGCCAAGAAAATTCATACAGGTTAATAAATGAGTGAAAATGCCAAAATTTTAAAGTTTCTTTTGAGTAGGGGTTTTTTGTTTGTTTGTTTTGTTTTGTTTTTTTTTAAATCTTTGTATCTTCTTAATATTAAAAAATTATTTGAAGAAGGTAGTTGTGAAGTTTCAAATAGGATTTGTATGAACTTTGAGTAGGTTTATCACCATTTGTGGATTCCTTGTAAGTTATCCCCAATGGATTTGAGTGTTCAAGTTTAAAAATGAATGGCTCAGGAAATAAGTCTAAGCAGACAATAAATGACAAAAAGTGAACTCTGAAATAATATTCTATTCCAAACTGTTGTTAGTGAAACAGATATGGATGTCTGATAAACCAGGGAGCACCAAATTATTCTCTGAAAAATGTTTAACTCTAATAAATATAATTACTAATTTAAGTGAGAAAGAGAATCAGGACTTTTTTTTTAATCTAGAGAGTAACTTTTTTTTTTCCCTATGAATAATGAGATTTACATAATTTATCCTTAATATTTTTTTCTGCTTTTTGCCTTTATTTATTTTGAGTCTGATAGCAAGTTCATTAGTTCCCAACAACAAGCTAACAAGGAAACAAAGGGAATAACAAATTAGATTTATCTCAAACTAATTAAATAATAGGAAATATTATCCTTGCTTAATAAGAATTTTACCAGATTATACATCTCATTTCTGTAATATACTTCAAGAAGACTAGCCTAGTTTTCAGTCCTAGTGTTTGATAACCTTTGATCACTGACTGGCAAATTATTTGAAGCTTCCATTTTTAAAAGCCTTCCTCCTCTTAAGTATTCCCTTGCTTTAGATTTTCAGTAAGTAGTTATTAATGCAATTGTACATTACCCATCTCAGTCCTTAGTTCACTAAGTATTTCTTATTGTCATTCAGGTGTTTTAGATGACTGCTTCATATCTAATCATTTTTCTGTACGATAATAGACATAAGATTTCATCTTTGTCAACTTCTAGATTAAGGGATGAAACTAAGGGAGAAACTTTTTGATTAAGGGATAAATTAAGAAATATTTACCTGGGCAATGAAATCTGTGAGTTGGCAAAATATGTGGATTTACTAGCTTTGGTTCTTGGACTTATTTTGAGACTAAAGGTGAATGGGTCAAAGGAAGGGAAATATTATCTTTGTATTTTCTTAACCCCTAGATTTATTAGAAAGATAACCTGCCATTGGAGAAAATTTAAAGTAGCATCATGACATTCTAATTTGCACCATCTGTTGATAATTGCCAATTCCCTAACATGTCAAATGTGAAAGGCTGAGAGAATGGAACAAAGATGCATATGGTTGGTGCATGACAATCAGTTTTCTTTGTAACAGAAGGGATCTACAGCAGCTGAAAAAGAACTCTCAGTACTGTGGGAGCCATAACAGAAATAGCAGCATGAGCTACTAAATTGTCACAAAACATAAACTGGAGAGAGAGGAATGTCTGTCTCACTGTACTTCACAATAGCAGCCATGTCTGTACTTTGCATTTTTCCTCAAGGGCGATATTTAACAGAATACAGCATATAAAAACAGAACATGTTTTTTTTTTTTCTCAGTCCTGAAGGTATCTCCTTGAGTACAGAAGTTTAAATGCTCTTGTGAAGAATGTGCCTGGGCAGCCAAGCATCTCTTCTTGGATCAGCAAAACTGGAATTGATGCTATGTAGGTTGTACTTATTTGTAAGGCCTCCCTATTACCAATCTATGTTGTTAAACAGCTGGAGCCAGATGAATCAGTCAGGTGAATCAAAATAAGCTACTTTTATGTATGAGAACAATATGAAGATCACTGTAAATTAAGTTATGTTAGTTCTTTCCATCTTTTTTTCTTTGGCTGTGGACAGACACTGAAGAGGGCTGTAATTACAGATGTTCCTCAGCTAGAGGATATGATCTTAAACCCCATCAAATGGACTCCCATGAGCACTTCCTAATCTGTTTCAAACAGAAATCATCTGGGTTAGTCTGAAGATTTTAAATAAGAAGCACTCACACAATTCTTATCATTGGCAGAATTGAGTGGGCAGTGAAGAGCAGATTTGGGCCCTTCTTGTAAGAACAAGCATTAATCTTCTCTTTGTTCAGCCTAATTCCATATTCTGAGCAGCAGGAGCAGCTAATATAACTAGTAAGGCTAGTTTAAAAGTTTCAGTTTTGAAGAACATTTTTGCCAGCCAAAATTTTTTGTTTTCTAAAGGAACTAAAATTTAGTATTCTTTAACAATCAGGATAGTTCTTCAATATGCCTATGACTTTTCTTAGTTGAGAGAAGAGATATATATTCAACTTAAAAGGAAAGAAACATACAGAATCTGCACAACTTTAAAAAAAATAACTCCTTGGATCTTTATTATTCCCTGGTGTTTATATATGTAAATGGTTTTATTTCTGTGTATGAACATATATAAAGACTCTAACTACATCACAGAATTAAACTCATGACATGGATATAGAAATAAAATCAGATTCAATTGCTAAAGTTGCTTTCTGTATAATCAACACAATTTATAGAAAAAAAAAATCTTTACTGCTATAGCTGCTTTGATAGCTCTGTATCTGTGAGAGGAACTCTGGTTTAGAAAAGTTTCATGATTTAATATCATGTAAATACAGTAAGAGCTATGTAAACTAAAGAAAAATAATAATATTAACAGCTTCAGAAGGTCTTGTACCAGGAAAGGTAGGAAAACCGTCATACCTGAAGACAGGGAATATCAAAGTAACTCCTGACAGTTGAAGGTGAAAGAAAATATATTCTTTCTGCTTATTTATCCTTGGTAGAGTTTAAATTATTTCAAGATGAAAGAGGTTTTGTTGGACTTGAGCTGATTTAAATCAGTTTGCTCTGCTGCTGCTCTTTTTATAGTATTTGTAACATTAGCTTCTGTTCAGGTACCTGTTTGCTAATGGGCAATGGGCAATGGTCAATTCCAGAATGAACAAAGACAGATATTGTACAATCAATATTCAGGTAGAGATGTACTGATTCTCAGTTTTCTGTTCCTTCCAGCGACTACAGCAACTACGCAACATCTGCAGTCAGACCACCCTAACGGTGATAATCTCACAAGTTAACCAGGAGTGGGTTTCTTCCGTACTTACAGAAGAGAATTTCAAGAAAAGGTAATGATACTCTTCAAAATACTATGAATTCGTTTATATGGACACTGTTTCCTCTTAGTATCTTCAGAAAATGAATCAGTAAGGAGGAATTAAAATTAAGGTCTTACTAAGTTTATATGCCTAGTATGGACTTTGTCAGTGTAGTCTGTTGCTTGTATAAAAATATCAGCTATTTTTCCTGTAAAAAAAAATCTCATTATTCCATTTGTTGGACTCCTCTCCCTTTCCTCTTTCTGAAAACAGCAGTGTCTACTTCACCAGCTAGTCACCAAATCCACATGAAGCACTGATTCTTTAGATGATTTTTGGTAAATAAATACCATATAGACTATTTCATCATGGCACATATGAAAAAAAAGGTGATTATCTGTTGTTTATCTGGTGTTCAATTCACATTATAAATAAAGATAAATGAAGAGTCTGTTTTTCACTAGGGTTCTCTCTTTTAAAAGGTCAACTTCTAATAACTACAAGAAGCAAACAGTGAAACCAACTACTCTATAGCATTCAGGAATTTGAATGGAAGAAGGATCTGGATTTTATTTAAGTCAAAAGGGCAAAATAATCTGAAACACATAACTCAAAGACCCAAAGAAGTGGGAGGATTAATCTTTCAGTGCTCTAGATCTAACTGGGCAAATAAGTGACTCAAAGAAATACTGGAATGAAAAGAGATTAAATACAAGCAGAAAGAAGAATATAATATGGAGAAAGTGGTGGAAAAAAAAGATGAAACTGACGAGGTTTATACTTCTATATGTCCCATATGTTGTTTGTGAGTCAAACTGTAAGAAGTTGCTTCAGTCACATAAATAAAAAAGATTAAGAATAGAGTAACCAGGAGTAATATGGAATGAGAATAGGAAGATATTTATGTAAATGAATATTTTCCTCAGTTTTCTATGAAACCGATGATGCTGAACATGAAGACAAAGGTGATGAGTGTGTGAATAGAAGTTAAGAAATGGAAATTACTGCAACTGAGTTACATGCAAAATATAAAGATCTTAAAGTGATCAAATCAGAGGAAGCAAATAATTTTTATTCCCGAACTTGGAGAAAAATGAAGCATAGAATTTCAGACTTCACAGCCAGAATTTGTAATAATTTTTTATTTCCTGAGTTGTTTCATATTAGTGGAGAACAAAAGATAAAGTATGAAAAGGAGGGCAGAGTGACAACCCATTAGTCTGATAAATAATAATATGCAAAGCTTCTTCTGAAAGACATTTTGAAAGAAAGAATAAGATATTGCCAGTCTAACCTGATAGAATTCATTGCAAAATAATTGATTTTCTAGACAGGAAAAGAGAATAGATCTAATCAATCTGATACCACACAGGAATTGTTAGTTAAGAAGAGGAGAAAAAAAAAGGGATTAATCTGGGAATTATAAAATGGAGAAGGGACTAAAGGAAGGGTGACAATAGCAGTAAAGAACAGGGAGGAACTCAGGTAGAGGGAGGCTGCCACTGCAGTTCCTCAGTGATTGGTCTCTTGAGTGGTTTCATTATTTTTTTCTGTAATAACCTTGAAAGAAATATGATACTGAGTTAAATGAAATATGTTGAAATGAAATACGTTAAATATGTTAAATGAAATACTTGTTATGAAAACGGGGATATCAGGCAGAAAGAATTGGATGACCATGAATACTGGAAAAATAGGAATAGAATGAAATTAAATAGTATAAAATACATGGTTATGCATTTAGGAATTAATAATGACACTTTTTTTTCAGTAAATCAGGAATTCATCATTTGGAAATGACTGAGGAAGAGAATCTCTCTCTACACATCAGAGGCAATTGTACTATCAAGATAGTACGACCATGAAAAAGACAAATGTGATCCTACAAAGTACCATTTGAAGCACTTTAAAAGGAGACAAGCAGGAATCAATGACATTGTACAAGGTCAAGGTAAAATGTCATCAAAAATACTGTATATAATTCTGATCATCTACAATGAAGGAAAGATATAATCAGACTGGAATAGGTTGGAGAAAGGAAACGAAGCTCAAGAGAAAGCCTTCTTACGAAAAAAACCCTGAATGTTCTTTGGTAGTTTAGACATAGAAAAGAGGGACAAGGAGGACTGAAATTATATATAAGGAGTGAACCTACTTAAATTAAGTTATAATGTTGACACAAGATTAAAAAAAAAGTACCACTAGTCAGGTCATGAATAAACATAGGCACAAAAGGAGAATAAGATTTCTGTCATAAGAACAATGATCTATCTACGGGAACAGTAAAGATAAAAAAAAAAATCTGACCTATTTTAAAAGTAGAATTTATTTAATTTATTAAAAGTATTATGTGATATAGTTACTTGTAATACTAGGAGCTGAACTACATTTAAAAAAATAATTTCTTTGTACTCCTATGTTCCTAAGTATTTGCTGACTTACCAGTAAGACGGTCGTGTCACTGACTAATGCAAATCAAAGTTACAGATTTCAGCCCTTTGTCATTCTGCCAGAGGAAATCCTTAATCAATAGCAGCAGTACAGGTTGTATACAACTTCTCGTCGAATTATATTTAGCATGTCAATGTAGTACTGAAATTGGAAGTCCTTGTTATGTTAGCACACTTCCAATTTTTATTTTATGCAATTTTCCTAAAACAAAGGCTTTCTTTGTCTGAAATCAGTGCTGGTTTGCTACTATATTTTTTATTCACCTTCCAATTTTTAAAAGGTAGATTTACAGGATAGGTTAGTAACTGGCAAGTTTGCAGGTGTGAAGAGTCTATCACAACATACTGTTTCAGGACTTTCCAGGGACTCTAGTTAGAGCTGTGTATGTCCCATTGGGAGAGTAGGAAGATGCTGCTTCTGATGGTAAAAAGCTTCTGTTTCTAACCCTGCAGGGCTGCAAGATGTTGGACTTACAGTCTGTCTTACATTTAAAGGCAGAAAGCATTTGGAAAGGAAGTTTAGGAGAAAGAAGGAAGCAATTCTCTAGCAGTTATTGCTTGAAATGACTCCAAGCTTGAGTAGTAGTAATCCAGGCTTGATAGAAGTAATCCATTAAGAAATGACACAACACAGGAGAGACTAAAACATTGCATTAACTTTATTTATTACAGTGCTCCAAAATCAGGACGTAGTTGAACTCATGACACAGTTATTATTCACAGAGCTGATTAAACAGTCCATTCTCTAGAAGAAAACTGACTTCAGACTTGACCAAATCATAAGGATAGTGTGACAAACCATTCAGGTGGTCAAGATCATGATGATAGAAAAATGTAGACTGAACTTACTAAAATTTTCTAAGGGAAAAGCTGAATGTGTAAAACCACTAGGATCTGTAATAAATGTTATTTACTGGAGAATAAAATTAAGCAAGACAAAGCAAAAAAGTAAAGCAGAGCAATGCAAAACACTATTCCCCTCTATTGATACTTCAGTATAAAGTGAAGAGGAATCCAACTGTCTAACAGAGGTGATTAATTACTTCCTCTCCAAAAATGTAGGGAATTGGTCCTTGTAAGGCAAGGTTAAACAGATATCTAAATTCCCTGCACCTTCACAAGTGTAAGAAGATGCCTCTGGAGGCTTTGAGAGGTATATACTGTATGCTTCACTTCAGATTCTGCTGCAGCAGAGAGCTTTTACCAGCAGTATCCTACATATTGCTAATATTCTATATTGGCAGTATATAGAATGGAGGTATCTCCTTCCGTCACATAATCCTGAAAGTAGGATTTAACTCTTCCTACTCCTCTCCTGATAATTCAGGACCAAAGGGGAAACACGAATTGTCTTCCTTATTTGGGATCCATCCTGCTCACAGCTGCCCTTGCCAAAATGCTGGTCACCCTTTGTAGTGAAAGTTAGCAGTTAGGGCAGCCTTGGGGAATGAAGCAGGACACAAGACCCAGAGTAGGGACAGCAATTTCATTTTCATTCCTCCAAGCCATTTGGCTCCTTTCTTACTAGATAAAAATCAGTCTTTCTTTCCTCTTGTCCTGTAACTCTTAACTGCTTGATGGTAAACAAGTTGAGTGTGGAAAAATATCACGAGTCTGGTGGTCTGGGCACTCTGCCAGCGTGTAAGTGTTCAATCCCCTCTTGTTGAGTAGCCTAGGACCTAGAACAGGGTTCCAGCACTAGTCTAGAACAATTCTCTATAGAAAAAAAAATCAAACCTCAATCAACAGCCAACGTGCCAGAGGATGATAATTATAGTCCTATAGGTCATGTTTGTCAAGCCTCTTTAAAGGCATTGACAGAGTTCTGGTGTTTATTTGCACTGCTCTGTGTGAATGAGGTTCCCATATCTGGGGAATTAAAATTAAGCACTCAGGAGGCTTTAATCTAAGAATGAAAACACCTAATTTAAATGCCTTAAGAATTAGACTATTTCCAAAAGTACATAAATATTGGAATTTTTTTAGGGACTTTGATGGGGTTTAGGCAGAGTGTATGTCACCTTGAGTTCCTAGACTTGGATTTTCAAAATAGCTTCAAAGATGCATACTAAGAATGGATTTTAAAAGCAAAGTGACAGTCTGTCTGTTTCTTGTATATTAGCAAATTGTCTGTAAATGGTCATTATTAGCTGTAGAAAGAACATACTTTCCCTTAACTTCATTCTCTGTTTTGTTAAATACAAGATTGTGTGTCTGTACTTGTGTGCATATACATGTGAATAATACATTTTTATGACATAAGTTTAAGACCCAAATAACCTATATAATTTATTTACTATGCAATTCAGTGCAATCCAGTTAATAACTTCTATTTTTAAATACAAGGCAACAAGGGATGGATTAATGAGGCCTAATATTATGAAAAAATTAATGATACATGTGGAGATAATACTTCACAACACAAGCCAGCAGGAGACTATTCTTCATTAGAACCTTGAGTTCTTTGAAGGTTCTACAATGCAATTGAATGTGTTGTTTTATTAGCACATCCTTATAGTTTTCAGAACTGTGGAAATTCTGTTTTCTTACAAGATATTATTGGCAGATATTGGAAAGCTCACTAAAACACATTTGGTCCTGCTGAAACCCCTGAGATAATCTTATTTCCCAAATGTCAAAACAATAACATGCAAGGTTATAAGAAGGGCAACAAAATTTTCAGAAACATGGAATTCCTGCACCAAATGAAATTAAAAAGGCCTATTCTAGTTAGGTCCCAACCCCATAAAAAGTTCACATTCCTATCTTTAACTGTGTGAATAGTCATATTGATTTCATATTCAAAAATCTTCACAGGATTAAGTTTTAAATTGGGGTCAGATGTCTCCGGTCACTTCTGTTGCCCTTCTTGAACTCCATGGCACCACTCACATGCTCAGAATTAAATGTTTGCAAGGTAAGAGTCTTAGTATAGAAGTAATGAAAGTAAAAGCAGATATGATAGAGAAGTAATTTTGTATCCTATACTGTAAAAAAAAAAATCAAAAGCTTCTCTTCATATCCACGCTATGAAGATGCCTAGACTGAATTGCACAAAAGGTCTTGGTGAATGGCCCCTCAGGAACGTGTTTCTTGATAGCAGTTTGGATTCTGTCTCATAAGATTTAGAAAAGGAAAATGGGATAGACTCACAGGAGAGATTTGGATGCTAGTCTTCACGTACACAGCTGCATAATAAGGTTAACAACTCCAAATTGTATACTGTGGATGCAGATAAATACCTTTCACGTGCCTGGGGAAATCAGGGCACCTAAAAGAGGATGCAAAGCCAAAATGATGTACTTACAGCTCTGTGGGAGCTTTAATTGTTAGTCTTTCCTTTTCCTCCATTGTTAGGTGAGATTTTGCCCCAACTCTACTATTGCTCCACTATTGGCTTTACTATACTGATCAGTCACTTTTATTATCTGGCTTTCTGTAGATATTTCTGTAGAGTTGGAGGAGTTCAGAAAAGTGTCCATCAAGTGCCAGCACCTTTCAAAAGGAAATTCTAGCAATGCCTGGCCATGGGGAAGAAAAAGGAGGACAGCAGCTTCCAGTTATGGGCTTTTGAAGCATCATGATTCTGTTGGAAGAGCTCTATTTCACCAAAATTCTTAAAAGATGTACTCCTCCAAAGACAGCAGTACAATCGATGGCTGTTCAGTTTTTGGAAAATCAATTTTTTAATCTTTAGTACTGAGAAGTGCTTAACTAGAAATTCACAAGTCTTGGATTAATATTAGCATCAAGATCGGTGCCTTTAAAATAAATCAATTTAGAGTTAAGTGTGTAGTCTTTTTTTTTTTTTTTAATAGATATTTGCCCTGCTCTGCCTTCTTTATTCCACTCACAATATGGCAAGGAATATTGAATTCTCACTCCTCTCCTTTCTCTTCCCCCTTTCCCAATCATCTACTATGTAAATTTAAACTACCTAGTTAAAGGGGGGGAATACTTCAATTTCTATATAGTGAAGTTGCTACACCCTTTCTGGATTATTTACATGCTCCCTTGAGAAAGCAATGATCCCATATTCCATGAGAGCACTCTAACCAACAGGCTGCCGGATCATTCTGTTCTCCTTCTAGCCCAGTAGATATTCAATTGTTTCCTGGAAAGTGAAACAGAAGAGGCTGGAACACTTTATCAGTGGCACTCCTAGGGAGGTTCAGCCAGAAGAGGAGTCAAAGTTTAGCTCCTTCACATCTCACTGACCATAGAATTGCCTCTTTAAAAGTAGGGTAGCTTTGTCTTTCTTACAGACCAGCTACCTATGAATCCACCCATGCAAAATCATTCTGGAAATACCTATTTCATTAATCAAGCTGGGGTTTTAGGCAGGGTCTTGGCACTTCACTGTTTAATGCTAACAGAATTAAACATGCATGCCAGGATTAAGTACCTAAGAGATTTTACTAATGGGAAATTAGGTATCCAAGGGCTTTAACCTCAGCTCCCACAGTTAGTCATGAGGTGAAGGGTTATGAAAACCAGTGGTGCCGTGAACAAAGGTGTGCTTTATCAGTCAGATATGAAATCTTTCTATCATGCATCATAGCTTCGTCGGCAGAGTTTCCCCTTCTCTCAGGAATATAATCAGTAGGACACAATACTGAGTACTATTTTTTTAGGCAAATTGTATTTAATAATCAAATAGAGATGACAGGTTTGACTCTGAATGCAGTTTGCAATTTTCTTTAGCTAGTATAAATACCAGAATGACTTTAATGCCTCAGACTATAAACCAATCACTTATTACTAATTATAGACAGATTTTGTGTGCCTGTGTGGCAATACAAGTTCATTAGGGGTTATTTTCTATTCCCCTGAACAGTTTTAATGAAGATTCTCCTTTGTTTCTTCTTCTGTTATCTTTTTGAACTCAGTATCCCCATCTCCTGCATTGCTTTTCCAAGTATGTTCTAACAGAAACTCTCTGGCAGTTTATAATATTTTTTTTCAGTGTGTATTTCCCTTGTGTTCACAGCTTCACAGCACTGTTATTTGTGTATATGGATGTATCTGAATCTGGATGCAGCTGTGTGCAGGATTCCGTTGATGGTGGCATAAAATGTATTTTCCAGCTTCAGATGTTACAGAAAGAAGCTGCGGTTTCTATAGCAGTTTCACCAGCACAAGTCAAAAGAAACTTGGATGCAGCCAGCGAGGTGACTTTGTGTTCCCTGTAGTCTAAGTGGTATATTTAGTGTGGGACTGCAACTCTGGACGGTGTCAGCTGAGCCACTGGAATCAGGCAGCAGCAGCTCCAGGAATGAGAGCTGAGCAAATCTGGGGACAGAATCTGGTTCTACCTGTCTGCTTCAGGCATGCTCATTTAGTTCATGTGCAGCCAGAACAAATCCATCCTCATTGCTATTTTAACATGATTTTGAGCTATCTTGTAAGTGCCTACACTTGTGTTATATTTATATTTCTTATTTAGTCTCATCAAAGCCTAAGTGAGACCAGACTTTCTTCCCCATGATGGAGTGTAAAATACTGATCTGGCAAAAAAAAAACCAAAAACCCAAACATTTTATAATTATTTACTGAAGTTATTTATTATTATTGCTACTTCATGTCAAACCCCATCTTGCTGGTTTCTTTCACCCTTGCTGCATATCCTCCCCACCCTTGCAGAACTGCCTGCTTGCTGCCTATCACAAGCAGGCTGAAACACCTGGGTGCTCGTCCTGCGCAGCTGTACACATGCCACTGCCCAGCCATCTGTGGAGTGTTCCATATGGCCACTTCTACTGTAGAGTGGGCTGACAGGCAGCTCCATCCGAGAGGGAACATATATTGTATAATTAGAAAACACTGCATTAGGATTAGCTACAATAAAAACAGCATCAAACCTCTTCTCTAAACCCAACCTTTATCCTAAACTCAAGGAGATTCAGTTTACCTGTTTGTTTGTGTGGGGCGGAATGTGTTTATTTTTTGTTTCTGCACTTCCCCTGCCACCTGTGAACAGAAGTGCCAAAACGTCATTACAGTGGCTGTTCTTTGCATGTTTATTCTGGGTCTGCAAATGGAATATATTGAAAATTCCATTTCAACACTCACTCTTGTGAGATTAATTCTAGCCCAGCCCAGGTAATGGGGTAGGGATACAGGTGTCCGAAAAGTATACAGAAAAAAAAAAAAAAATCAATTAAATCCTGAAACATCAATAACGTGAAATTCAGATGGTTTGAAAAAAAAATCAGGTATGACACAATGCCTTAATACTGAACCTAATACCCTTACAGGCTGGTGGTGTTCCCTTCCCTCCTTGTCATTTTGTGCACAGTACAAACTACAGCACAGTGTAGAACTAGAGTCATGGACACTTTGGGATACAATGGGGAGAAAGGAGCTGAGACACTGAGAGTAAGAAGAAGGGAGTGAAAATCTCAGCTGATGTAAACTTGCATAGCTTCAGTGACTTCAAAGGAGTTATGATGATGCCTTAATGCAGATGAAGTGACCCTGTACATCTTACAAATGTTACAAATTCACATTGCTGAATTATATTTTCCTCCCTTTCTCCTCTTATTTTCTTCCTGAATTTTTACCACTGAATTACCACATAAGAATTACAATATGATTGTCTGTTAGAGGCAGTACTAGATTTTTAACTACATAGTCATGCACACAAAAAGGTTTCTCATCAAGAGAGCTGCAAGCAACATCTTCCCCTCCTCCTCTTCTTTCTTTCCAGCTCAATTAAGAAACATGTTTTTCCTCTCAGTGCTTGCCTTTTATCTATTTCTCTTCTCATGTTTCTCTGTTATTTTTTCTCCTTCATGGCATAGCAGTGGCTCTGAATGCTGATGAGATAATACTAAGTTTAACCTAAGTTTAACGCAGTCCTTTTCCTAATTTCTTCAAGTACTAGAAACGTGACCTGCAGTTTTTTAGGTTCCCTGCTAGCCCAGGGAGCTGATACAAATCTCACAATATCCCCATATACTCCAGGACCAGAGAAGATAGAATAGTTCTTCTTCCTGAGGAGCAGAATTTGGAAAACAACATACTTTGCATCAAAAGCAACTGGTGGACATTGTTAGACTTTTTGTATTTTTTTTTCTTATTTAGTTTTCTCTAAAAAAAAATTAATAAGTGAGACATTTCCAACACAATCACTGTTCTACACAGATACTTTCTATCACAGTTTTACATACAAAAAGTGAAAGTCTGTATCAGAAAATTATTTTTACATACACCACTTTTTGTGTCCCACTGAAACTGTAAAGAATTGTCTTATGTCTGAATTTGATTAGCTTTTGTAATATTCAAATGATGGATCTTTTAAAAATGGTAGACATAACAACATATTATTTTTTCAACAAAATGAAAAATTATAGAATACTTGCTTAGTTGTTAATAATTAAACTAATAACATTTTTGGTTATTATTCAGATTTGATGTCATCACTGAATTTAGAAGCTTTACTTCAAACGTATTTCTAAGAATTTGAAAGTTGATCTAGTGAAAGAATTTCCTTCATGATATGGATAAGTATATTTGTTCCAAAATAATGGTTTTGCTTTTATGATACATACTCTTTCTGCAATGTCTGCTATGAAATGTAGGTTCTTCCACACCACTCAAACCCACATACTAATTTGAAAAGGCTGTTGCTTAAAACATGTGTAACAATGAATGAAAAGCTTAACAAGGCTTTTTTGTTTCTTCCAGAAGAGTGAAAAATGTTCTTCCAAAACATGATGTTTTCTTCATTTTCTAACAAGCATTGATTGCCAATTAATATGCATTATCAAGGTTTTCATGAACAGAAGGAAGGAAAGGAAGGAAGGTTGGCTGGTTTGAGTTGTCAAGGTAATATGAAACTGCGGTTTTAATCTTCATTGAACCTGAATAGTATGGTTCCTAACTCTTCTTTTTATGTTCCTTATTTTTTTTTTTAAGATTATTGAAACACAACTCAAGGAAAAGCATAGGTAAAGCTAACAGGCAAATTTCCAAAGGTGGGAAAAACACCAAATCACTATGTCAAAATGCTTTTGTTTTAGGCTCTCAGAGTCTCTTGCTATCCTACTTTGTCTTGTTTTCTCAAATATCTCCTCAAATATATACATTTGCTGGTTTTAGACATGTTTTTCATGCTACACATCATAACCAACCTTGCAAGTTTGCTCACAAGTTCACAAACCGTTGAGTTCACATGTAGAAAAATAAGCTAATATTTTTAGGTTGTAAGGAAGGATTACACTGCTGGATGCTATGGTTATCTGAATATCCTTTAACAGCATTATCTCTACCGGATAACCACTATCTTCTGACAGAAAAGCATCATTGTTGAACATACTATTAAAGCCTTCCAAGTTTTCTTTCTGATTATTACATGAAATCCTCTTAGCTTTCCATACATTATATCTTATAAAAACTTTTACGCACAGAAAAATATGTGAACAGTCTACTTTGTTAATGGGGGACACAGTCAGTTTTCAGCATCCTTTCTGGGAGCATTGGAAACACGGCACTTGCTGAAGAGTGTCACTCTTCACAGCAGGGCTTATTGCCAAGTAGAAACTACCATCCTAACTAATTTAATAGCACAGGATATTGGTTTCAGATACACTGATGACAGATTGAAATCTAATGGCCTACAGGTGATAACGTGAAAAAATAATAACCTGGATACATAACAAAACTTTGTGCATGTAGTGACATCCACTGTGTCTGCAAGGGAGACAAAGAAAGAGTCCTTCAATACCCAAGTATATATATATATATATTTTTAAAACTACAAATATTATACTGACAGCGTATGAGAATGGGAATTCTGACACTACTGTATAATTAATTTATGTTGTACAGATGTTAGAGAAAATCAACCAGCCATCCAGGAATAATGGATCTTTAGAGAATGGAACAATTAATTGTCGTGGCATTTGCCAGAGATAGTCCACAGAAACAGTTATTTTTTAGAATGAATTTCAACTCTCATCTTTAGTAAAAGGATGCCTGGCACCTAATAATTAGCAAACCAGTATCTATGCACCAAATTATTATAATGTACATATTCATTTTATTAGATTCACACCACCGTGTGGTGTAAAGTGGGAATAATTAAACACCAGATGGTGGTGTAAATTCCAATAGCGAGAGATCATGCATAATGCATGAGAATGGGATTTGCTGTTGGTTTTGTCCATTTGGAGCCATTATGCTACTCTCGGACCCCAAATGATGTCTCAGAGAAAAAGATCTCTCTGAACTGAAAATTCCTCTATACCGAACAATTTGTTCATTTGCTCTGTCATATCCTCATCAGTTATCTTCCTGCTCAACTTCCAGAATTTCCGAGAACACATTATCTTCTGGCAGCGCTCACAAAACTCCTGAGCTTTTACATCATACAGAAGCACCCAAGCTTACAGGATATTATTTTATGTTTCTGCCAGCCGTATAAAGTTTAAGATTAGGACCCTTGGAAATTGAATCTGATTTTTAATGATTGTAGTGTCACATTTCCAGCCTGAAATACTTTTAAAATGTCATTAACTGATGTACCATTAATCATTTAGATTTTTTTGACCATTAAAATATCTTTTTTTTTTCATTAAAGAAGTAACGAATATGAAAGTGAAGTGAAGACAGGATATATAGTATATTAATGGCTGGAATGGAGAGCAGATTAGTATGCTTAATTCTCCTTCAGTCATGACATTCCGCTTAGGTGTTTATATTGCTCCTGAGTAAAACAATGGCAGTTAAAAAATAAATGGGTAGTTCCTCTCCTAATCAGTCCTGGTAAAAGAAAGCAAGGACATTAATATCTGTATCTTTCGTTCCTTCACCACTACCAGGTAAGTAAAAATCCGGAAGGCTAGAAATCAAGGTATGGTTTTTTTAACTACTGCATGAGAAAACATATTATTGAGAAAGACTTGTGACGTCTGCGGCATTCACAGAAGCTGCCATTCCCCCAGAACAGAACATTGCTTTGCCACTCTGTGCCACTGTATGAAGGACACAGGGTCTAATGCTTCGTTGCTACTGATTAGTCCTGCTTCCCTGCATCTGACAGTTCCACTTTCCTTCTGATATCCTGTCTATCTGTCCAGAAAAGGAGAACCAGGATGCCAGAAGGTCCAGCTGTTTCACAGATACAACAGCTATATGCAGTAGAAAAAATTCCTATATTACTATTTCTCAGCGAGCCTTGTGAAAGATGTGTGCCTTCCAGCACCCTTTTGAAATATGAGGAGCTCCATGTCTGGATGACACTCAGCACAATCCAGTATGTATATGTATGAGAAACAGGTAGTTTTAAGATATTTGTAGTCAATTAGCTCACGGGTAGATGCAGTTCCACTTCTAACAGGGACGAGAGGAGGACACACCATTACAGCTGCATCACATACTGGAGGATGGGGTATTATGGTTCCCATGACTTGGAAGGGAAAATTATCAAAAGTTTTTAGCTAATATCAGGTACACATATGGCTAAATGCATGGTGTACATGATAGCAAGTGAATAATCAAATTCACTACTTCTATTTTTCCATTAACCTAGTGAAAAAATCTTCCAAACTGATGACAATTTCTGGAGTTCTCCTTCTGAATCTGGTTAAAATTCAGAGTGTATAGGAAGTGTAAATAAGAAGTGTAAGGTATGTAGTTTAAACAAGACTAAGAAAAAGAAGTTTTTGGTGTAGTTTTGTGGCATACTAAAAGCTATTTTGTAAAATTCTATCTATTTCCTCAGAATACAAGAACAAATGGTAAACAATGAAACTGTAAGGTAGAAAAGTCAGAATGAATCAAAATGTGTATTTGGGAAAAAGAAAAAGTTACCTATGAATCTCACTGTTACAGGTGAATCCTTAAAAGACTTTAGATGCGTGCACGGGCAATAAAAACTTACAGCCCTATAGTAAAAAGTGTTAAAACAAAACTAAAGCAACTCTTTTGGAAAATATTGAAATATTTTGTGCTTCAGGCATAAACAGAGATTTAAAGAGGAGGGAAAAGGAGCCATTAATCAGGCAGGTAATTAAATAGGGGCTCACTACAGTGTTTCTTAAAACTTTTCTTTGAAGAAGTTGGTATTATTCACAGTTAGAGCTGTTCCTGGGTTAGAGGAACAACTGATCTGATTCAATACAGCAGTTTCCATGACTTTACTAGTGAAACTGAAATGGAATAGCCTTCCTAGGAAGTTATTTTACTGGGATTTTCAGCCTGATATGAAAGCCAGGCATCAGTAACTGATTTTGAAACATTCAGGTGTAGGCAAACCTGAAGTTGGTAGGAATCTTTTCTAATTCTGTATGCTTCCAAAGTATAGAATAAATCTACCCAGCTGCTACAACCAAGGAAATATGAAAGTGAATGTCATATCCTTAGCTTGGGTTTATCTCCTGTAGACAGGAGATAAAGAGTCTTATGAAATGGTGGAAGCAGAAAGAGCTAGTAATAGCTGAAGTAAATTTTGACAGTTTTGGGAAAAGTGGCATGCCTGACTATTTATGGACAACATGAATGCTTGTATATCAACTAACTATATATGTGAATGATGTTACTGGTAGATAGATATTCACTGATTTAAAGTTCTACCTTCAGATTTTTTTGTTCTTTTTGCTGTTATTATCATATTAAGTTATGGTTCAACAAATAATTCGTAACTTTATAAACCTAAGAAACTTGGCTGTTTTTTTGGCAGGCGTATATATTTTTGTCTCCCTGACCTTAAAAATATGCTTATTTTGAAACTCCATATAAAGTGCTGCTCTTTATTTTCATAATATCTTTTTTGATCCCATCTTGCAAGGAAACCAGGCCAAAAATCACTGCAGTGTTTATTGGGATACTTATAGCAAGTGAGGTGTAAAAATGCAGTTTCCAGGTAAAATGGCTGTGGTAATATCCATGATGTAGGTAAAATTGTGTAAACAGAAGTCAATTCTGTATACTTAGATTACATTAGAGATGGCATAAGTACTCCTATACAGGCATTCCTTTATTATGACTCCTCTCTGCTATCTCTATGAAGCTACAACAGAGACATCAACATTTAAACTAATCAGCCCGAACTCCCTACAGACTAAAGGGAGTTGTGATTTATCTTCCCTGCTTCAGACACCCACTTCAGGATATCATGAACTGGGTCCTGAAAGAGCTAATACACAGTGCTATTGTGTCATGTTGGTCATGTTGGTTATTTCAGATATTCACCACCAATATCTATTCAGCATATCCTACGTCTGACCACCACACTAGCAGGGCTATAGCAGTAGTTCTGTAATGTAAATTTTTGAATCTAGCAGCAGTGGTCAAGCATGTTACTGTGCAGGACACAACAACTGGATTACAGTTATCCTTCCAGCAGCTCAGCCACCAAAGTCGGTTGACATAATGAAACATCTCTCTTTCTGCAACAAACTGGTCAGCTGCTAAAAAATATCCCCCAAAGAGACAGCTGTCTAAGACCATAAAATAAATTAATGGTGAATGCAGGTTTGTAACTTTGGAGTACTCACTCCCACAGCTGAATGTAGAACATAAAAGAAGATTCCTCTTTGAGGGTTTCAGAAAAACAATCCAAGGTTATTGATTGGGTACAGCTGGCTATGATACTTAAAGATGTGGCTATCAGACGAGGGATTAAACTAAGTTGCTGTCACTGGCCTCAACATGAGCTCTAAAACTATACATGTTGCAGTAGCTGTAGGGCTGCTAGACAATGAGCCAGCACACTGACCGGAAATGTTTCCATTCCTCTATCAGTGCCTGGAAAAAAATCTCACAATTGCAACTGAGAGTCAGTGGAGGATTTCTTTCTGAGTGTTAGCTAAAGGGCTACTGATAAAACAAATGTCCTACCGGATGCTGTTGCTTATTATTACACAGAGGCCAAGAATGGGTTTAAACAATTAGCTGTCAAGGGATGTGTTTAAGGGTGCTACTGTACAGAAGCAGATAAGGTAGAGAGGAACAGGAAAGCCTTGTAAATGATGTGTAGGTTGTTCATGTAGTATTAACAGTAGGTAAAACTGAAATCATGCAGAGATGTGCATCATCTGGACCATATCTGAAAAATTATGCTACTGAGTTTGAGTTCTTAACTCTATCAACTCCATATTAAAGTTTGTTGAAATATCAGTTTGTCCCAGCTTATAGGGGATATAATTTTTGTTTCTTTTTATCTACCAAACTAATTTCCAGTGCTGCATACTGCACACATTTTATAATAAATATCCAAAATGCAACTGAAGACATCACAAACATTGTCTTATCTTACAGGACTCGGATTTTTTTAAACCAAATTTATTGACAGACTGTGTTGGAAATATGGAGAGAAATTATGCTATTAACATTGTTTGCATATAATCTTCTAGGCTCAGGGATGCTGAATATTAAAGCAGGCAATAAAAATAACTGCTTATTACAGAACACGTAGAGAACATATATTGAGTAGAGTAAGTAAAATTCTCAAAACACCTCTATGTGACCTGAAGCCCATTTTCAAAGAGTTTCCGCTTGCCAGATTTAGGCTCTGTAGACATCTAAATGTATTTTAAATGGGATATATGTGTTTGGAAAACCTTATCCACTATGAGCATTTCCATATTACAGTCAATGTTCCCTTCATTCTTTGGCTAGAGAGAAAGAGAGAAAGAATGAGAAGACATTCCTGATTCAGGTGGTGAAAACCAGCATCTCTTTGGAAGACAGTACCACTTAGATCTACCATTTGAGTATCTGATACATAGAAAATAGGTAATTACTACTTTTATGACTTTTATTTCAGGAATTGTACGATGTTTAGTCAAAGTTAACCTGTACACATTTTATTTAATGCAGTCTGGGCTCAGATTTTCTTTTTTTTTCCAATTTTGCCAACAGAAATTCTGTGTTGCAACAGGTATGAAGGCTTCAAGCCAAAGACAAATACTTTTTTTTTTTTTTTTAATTACCATGAGAGACACAATCTACTCTTTCAGAAAATGTTCTCAGTGGGTCAGACGAAGGCTGCAGCATGTCCATATAGCCCAGTGCTAGATCACTGATCTAAAGAATATGAAGTTATAAGTGACCATATCTTCTTATCTTTAACAATTGTTGGGAAACTTCCAGAAATGGCTTAAAACAATGAAAGTTGGCTAAATAATTGTGTTACCTTCTGCACATCTTAGTGTACCAGGATATAGTGTACCATACTGTTTCTGTGACATCTCCTATCTGTTACTGCAGGCATCTCTTGGCATGCTCTCCATTGTCTCCCAAGAGCATAAGCCTTTCCATATGTTTTATATTGACTCTAGTATCAAACTCAATTGGCTGTTCAGCTTAGAGTGAGGAAGACAAACAGCTGTATTAGGAAAGCTAAAGGAGCAGCAGTCTTCAGTACAAGGGCTTTTATGGATCAAACTTAAGTGTACAAATAGGAAAGGATTTAGTGATCAAAATTACCTAGATTTTGCCACACAAAATGAAGAAATATCATAAATACCCTTGCATATCTGAGGCTGGGTCACTTTTGAATTCAGGACTTCAATGTTTTTGAAAATTTTACGGCTTATATTAGTCTCAGTACAAGAATCATAAAAAGAAGGCACATACTGATTAATTTGTGCTAACAAAAAAGAGATCTGTGACATCTGAATTTATCTGCCAGCAGTTGCTATTCTGTTAATTAAGTTGCATGTGAGATGTTAGTAAACCTCTGCCATACTTTTTTTAAAGAGAAGTTTTTGGCTTCCTTAGCTTTATGGATAAGGAAGATTATAGTAAAGTCTTACCATTTCCTCCTTATTCTTGTACACCATCTTGGTCTTAAGATAGAGACCTCTTTTGATACCAGTCTAGAACCTCCAAATTGGCAGAGAGTGAGATATTTCTTTGAGCATATGACTGCTAAAATGGTTTGACTGCGTTCACATGACTCATTTTAACCAGATATGTGACTGTTAAGTGACTGCATCGTCAGTCTCCACCAGTTGAGTCCAGTCTCCAGCCACCTGGTTGAGTCAGAGCAATAGAGGGGCTTCAGGGGTTGAGTGGCTGAGGGAGAGGGAAGCGAAAGTGAAAAACTCATATATCAGATCCACCTTTGATAGATTAACTGTTTGCAACCATAGTATGAAAAATGGTTCTTTATTAACACAGCTCCCATTAATTAGGCTCTACTAGAGAATAATGACCCATACAGTTATGCTGGTAAAACTTAGACCAATGATCACAGTGACATCTGAGATCTCTGAGCCTAATGATTTATATATTTTCTTTTGCTATCCCTTTTAAAATAGTTCTGTGTTTCTCTTTGATAATATCAGATTACTATCATAACTATTCTTACTTACAATTAGTTAAATAGAAATATATTTCTTCTTCTCTGGATTGATACTGACACTGTTCAAAAATGTCCTTTTTATATAGTGTTATTGTTTTTTGCACCAATGTTGCTGGTAATCTCACCTCATCAAGAAATTATTCCAGGAATCATTTCAGAGTAGACACCAATCAGTGCAGTGATGTTTAATTTCCAAAATTATCTCCTTTAGGTCTGTTACTGGAAACATCACAAACAGCATTTATCTGTTGTAGAAGGAATTAATGTTTCTCCTGACTATTCTCTGTGTAAATTACTGCTTCTATTTAAAAATATCAGACTCTATCCAATTCTCAGACCAAATCAATCTGCTTTATGCCATTCTTCCTAGGCCAAGGAAGACTAATTAATCCCAGTGGAGAAAACTTCCACTACCATTCATGTCTTGTGGCAATTCTTCAGTCTCTTTTTTCTGCTATCCCAATTCACAATGTATTTTTAGGGGCAAGGAAGTACAAGAACAGCTGAGACTTTTTTTTCTCTCCAGGTAGTCTCTAATTTCTTTGTGAATATGTCCCAGAGCATGGGATTGTTGATTTATCCCCAGATGCCTGTGCTTCTCTTCGTGCACTTCTCAACTGCAGATGTATCTTCTTGGGCCTGAGCTGTAAATCTCCCTTGCTATTCTGCTGAGACCTTCACTGGTGAAATTCACTACATTTTGTAATGAATAAACAGGGATAATGGATATTTATTGAACAGGTTTTCAGTGTGCATTTTTTAGAGTATGTGTCATTGTTTTCATTCACAAACTTCATGGATGCTTTACTAGAACATTAAAAAAATAAGATTTTTTTTTTTTAAAAATGAATGTATCAAAGATTACAGCAGAGTTTGAAGTCAGATGGACAGGCAAACAATCCAGATAGATGCCACTTGGCACTAGATGACAGTAAGTTGCCTTACACTGTTCACTGAATGATGAATGACAAATCTTACTGTTATACAGATGCTTAACTCACTGGTGTGCATTATAATTTTGAAGATGCCATCTGATTTGCAGAGATTAGTATGCTATACAGCTATAGATATATTGCAGGCGGCAGGAATTGGAACTGGTTTATTTTGTCCTGTTGTTTCTTGCCTGACAGCTTTGACTCCAAGACCCATTCATTATAGCAAACTGAATTTATAGAGGTCTGGACTTTGGTTTTTGCTTCAGTGAAAAAACCCAGGTTCTCATTTATTGGATTTGCAATGGAGATATAATATGTCTAGCACTTGCATAGAGATATTTTTGATACAAACATATTAGAAGACCATGATGAAGTTGACTGGCTCTGAAAAATAAGAACTAGGTTGTAAGAGCGTATTTGCATACCACTCACCTAAACATATCTTCAAGTTTGCTCATGTCCCCATTCAACTTGGCATGGGTCTTAGAAACACTATGTAATGGGGATAAATTCCCAAACAATGTGGGAAAGAACATCTGCTGAAGGGTTTATGTAATTTTCCACTCAATTTGTTCTGTCAAGAAGATAAAGTATTTTACTCCTTTGAAGAGACTAATACTATGGGTTAAAAAACTAGAGCTTAAAAAGGCACGAATACAGTATGAAGCAAACTTTCTGGTTTTTCTTGTTTTTCTCTGTACTGAGGCACTTCAGTTTGCTTTATTTTGTTTCTTCCTTTTATTTCCATCTCTGTTTTCTAGGATAAAACACACAAGGATCTAGGAAACAAGAAACGTGACATCCCTAAAAAACAAAACGGAACCATATTTCTCAAACACTGGATGCACTTCTACCAAAAGAGTCACACAATGGCTGAACGACTGCTTGTTACTTTACTGACTTTCATTGAACATACTTGTCCTATATTATGAATAAAACAATAAAATTGTGCCTTTAGCAATAGAATCACAGTCTAGAAGCACTCAGAATATGCAAGTTTGTGCTTCCTATTTTCTACATCAGAGCAGACCAAGGAGAAACATTAAATGCATACAACTGAAAGGGTTCTAATGCATTACAGGATTTCAGTATAGTACCTTTAGGGCTTCCCGAACACCACAATATGATTTAAAAAACATACTGAAAGCCTTCTCCTGTAGTGCAGTGGTTGTTATCATCAGTCTCCTTATTCACATTTCCTGTGGAGGAAATAGCTGTTATCAAATAGTACAAATATTAAATAATATCAAATAGTACATCCCTTAATGCCTTTAGTGTGAACATGTTGCTCTGTATCTGATTCATTATTTTTTCTTCATTTACCTTGCACATGTGATCTAAAAGCTAGTACTAAAGGATTTTTACCTTTAATAACAGGAAGATATGATATTAAAGTTGAATATACAGAGTGTTTAAAATAATATGCTTAACTGATATTGATCCTGTCAAATATCTTTTAGCATTCCATGAGAGCAGTATGCTTCACTACAGCATGGTAGTAAATCTGAATAGGCTCACTGGTGCTAGGAAAGATGAACATATATCGTTATTCTTCTCAGAAATGTGTATTACTTTCATTCCTCAAACATTCAAATGGAACTAAAAGTTTTTGCATCAGCTTCAGGAGGGGGTGAAGACAAGGGTTAAATATATTGAGAGAAACTAATCGGTTATGTGTCCCAATAACTATTTCTGTGTTTGTTTTCCAAGTTGGTTGAACCAGAAAGTGTGGGCACTCACATAGAAAAGCATGTTGTCACATAACTCCACATGAGACCCAGCTGGACAAATATTTGAATTGTAGACCCTTACAGGCCCACAAAGCTCTCAGTCAACTGCTAACTGCCCTTACACAGCAGTACCTGAGCCATCTTGGTTTTGATAAGTTGATAGCAGAGGTCCTAAGGGAAGCTGATATTATGCTGAATGCCTATAGATGGATTTGAGATACCTGAAAAACTAGGCATGAATTGTTGGGTCTGAATCTCTGGGTTCTCCAGCTTCACCTTCTTGCTTCGTGACAATGGGATACAAAATAATGGCATTTGGATTAAATAAATTAAGAGAAAAATGAAAAATATACTCAGATAAAACATAAACTATTTAAAGTCTGCATTAATTCTTTTTTTTTTTGGTGTGTAGTTTGGTTTTTGTTTAGTTTTTTTTTAGGCATCTCAGCATTTAGTTTAGATGTATATGTTTCAGTACAGAGTATATACATCATCTGTAAGCTTCTATAGATTTTATGTGTAATAAAGTAGATGAGATTACATAGCAAGGGAATGGCATATTTTTCTTTCCAATGAGCTCTAGTAGTGATCAATGTCCATTTCATAATTTGCAGTCATCAAGTATACGATGGCTAATCTAGATTAGTCTGAGTTCCATTCCACTCCAGCCATGACTCTCCACATTTCTTTCCTACAGATTCTTTATACCTTCTTCCTTCTGACTTGTTTTGTACTTATGTAATACTGACTAGTGCTTATGCTCTTACCTCCTACATTCTAAAATATTTACAGGGAACTCAGTTCTTTTGTACACGTGGCAAAACTTAAATCATGACAACTAATTGCACTTATTATACCACTATGAAACATAGTTTTTAAAAGAATTATCTCATTTATTATTTATTTATTTGAGCTTCTTCTTCTGTTTTATTTGTGTATTTTAAGTTTACCATTGCTATTTAAGAAATGAATAAGGAATAACCTTGTGGTCAGATTACCTTACAGCTCAGCGAGATTATAATGGCGTACACATACACACAAAGAAAAGGAAAAGGTATAATACTGTGTCAGACTTTGGAAGCAAGTTTTGTTAGCAAATTCTAGATCCAAAAATACAAAGATAAATAATATATTTGATTACGAACGTATGAAAGAATCACACTATTTACAAGTGTAAGTGCGATGATTTCATATAGATTTCATATTATTTTCATGATAATTGCAATTACAGTGAAGAATGTTGGGTTTTGTATTTAGATAAATACAGAAGCTCTGGGAGGTATATTGGAACAGTAAAGGAAGAACCTACAGAGACTTACTTAAAACATTAAGGACAATTCTTTTGTGAATACAAGGGAGATGTATAGTATATAGTGATGGGGACACTGACAATGTCCTAAATGAAGAGCAAACACTTAACATTTTGAAATACTGAAGTCTTAGGTAAACAATGAACTTTTAATTCAATTCAAAGTGACATGACAGTTAAGTTTTTTGGTGTGTTACCAGGACTCAACAGTAAAAAGTCCTATGTAAATTGAAACATTTTAGCTCTCTCCAGTTTTCTCCTCACCTCAACCACAGCAGAGCTTTTGCTGCCTCATTATGTGAACTGGGTACGTTCTGGAGCACGTACCAGCTGGCCAGGCGTGCCTGCAGCCAGCTTGCGGTGATCTTTGCAAACCGCAGTGTGTTGCTAGCCTTTGGTGCTGCTGCTGATTGCAGAGGAAAAGAGAAGAAAGATACAGAAGAGGAAAAAGGAGCTGCAGGGTGTGGAGAATGGTAATTTTCTCATTTGTAATTTTATCAGTGAACCTGTCATTTATTTTCCATGGAGGCCTCTGGCTTTGGCCCACTAGAACAAGACTAAGCCTGTGGTGAAATAGGGTCATCTCACCAGTTTGTTTTCTCTTTCAGGCAAGGCAGTAAGAAGTGGGTAAAGTCTATATTGCTGACAATGAATGTGGGCAAACTCTATTTGCCTGCATTTACCCCTGATTGCCTCACTGCCTAAAGTTGCCTCTGGTTTCAATCACAATCAGTGTCACAGACCATATCTCTCTCAGGCACTCAATGACCTGGAACCAGTCTGGCTAGAAGATTAACTAAGCTCTGGTATGGAGACAATACCTGAGAACTCTGTTTTTCTGTCACAGAGCTGAGGAGGGTGAAATTCATCTGAAGGGTAAGGAAAGTATTTTGAAAGCTGGCTTGAGTCTGTGAACGCTCACAGAAACTGAAGGCAATTATAAGTCTCACCTATGTCCTCACCAACTACAAAGTATGCTTCTTCACCCTGTCTTGTCTAATTGAAATTGCATCTTGACTCAATGTGTCTTTTAATAGTAATATGGTTAAAAACAAAGGCAACAATGGGATATTCCTTGCATGCTATACTCTTAAGCTGTGCAAATGATGGCAAAATTAAATAAAACACACCGGCACAACATTTATTGCGTTCCACCATGCAAACTAGTATAAGAATGTAATGGAATAGAACTAATTACTGCTATTGACCCATGTAGAGTTGAAAGCCTAAACTGCTACTTTAATGTCTCCAACTAAAAATGCCCCTATTTTACTCAGCACACTGACTCTTCCTGCATAGTATCCAGCATAGTATCCATTTACTGACATAGACTAGCTTTTACTTTTTGCCAGTGTCAGTCCTACAGAAGCAGAAAGCTCTGAGAAAAGGATTTTTTATTTTTTTTTAATGCATCAATCCACAGCATTAAATTCCTGTGGCAGGTTCACTCTTCAGCCTGAGTGTACAAATTATGCTTCTGGATACATACATCTGTGTAGCCCCATTGAAGGCATAGACTTACACTAGAAACCCAAAGTAGAATTCATAAAATAGAAGAAAGCCAATACTGTAATTTAAGATCACTTTTGTTCTTCAGAATATTTATTGTTAGGGATGAGGTACAAATAAGAAATAAGAAAAAAAAAAAAGCCATGTACCTTCACATATTCCAGATTTCGTTTGCAGTTGTGGCAAGTAAAAAAGGAAAACCTCTTTTTTATTCTTTTGTTCGCTAAACGGCACAAATTTTATCTGAAAATAATCAGAGCGAAAAAATCTCTCACTGACAATGACATAAAAGATGCTTTGCACACTGATACAGCTTCCTATACATGCTTGTTTACATGTTGTTAGAATTTAAGTATATTATTATATATTATTAAAATTATATTGTAATATATTGTAATCACACATTCTCTTAATATTAACTACTACTATAAATAAATTATAAATAGACTTTCTTCTAATCTTATCTTGATTTTGGACACAACAATTTGCACCACAAACACAATTCAACACAAACCAATTCAGCATAGCTATTGACTTGGCCAAAGGAGCCTGCCCTTAGATCACCTGTTAGATTCTTCTTTTGAATACCACAAAGGACTGAGGATAGTATTGGCAGCAAGTTCCACAACTGAACATACTGGTTTATGTCCAGTCTTGTGCTTAGTCCCCCATTTTCAGACGTAACACAAAGTTAAAGACAGGTTTCAAAAGATGGGACTTAAAACTATTTTAATGCTTAAGTATAAAAAGATATAAAAGAAAGGAATAGAGAAAAGCACAGGATTTCTGTGTTCATGTCAACAAATCATAACTTTCATTTAAAGCCATGAGTAAGCAATAATATTCACAAACTTAATGGTAGTGGTTTGTATCCCATACTCACTTTGGTTGAATCATTAGAAGTCAATTATTTCTTCAATTCAGAAATCACAGGATACGTTCAGCAGGTCCAGAGAAACCACACAAGAGCCCCACAAACTGAGCGTTATTACCCAATGCCAGTCCTTCTTTACTTCTCTTCTGTACGGCAGCAGATTTTCATTTTAAACCATGTCCATTAACTATAGCAAAAAATCCATTTCATTAAACCTCCTGAAAACGTTACTGTTGGCTTCATTTAAGCAAACAGGCTGATATGGCTGACACAAACACTTATTTCTTGAAGTGATAGCTAGGACAAGTACATCTCACAACAAAGAACAGCAGAGAGGTGATACCTAATTTGGGTACATATTCATTTTCACAAAAGAAGACATGTCTTTCACATATAAAAGCGCAGTAAAACCAGCGTTGAACATTCAATTCAATCAGAAAATTCAGCTTATGAACTAAGCAACCATCAAGTATAAACAAAGGAATCCTCATTTTCCTCTGGGTTGCCGAGATCCCTTCCTGCAAAGAGAGCTAGCACAAGGCCATATACGGTTCACATGCCAGAATGAAGAGATGCCAGTGATCAACAATTTTATGATCATTCACTGATTAAGATTGAGAGTCTTAGCCAAGCATTACATCCTTTCTGCAGAATGATGAAAGGCCAGTTATGGTGAACCTGAAAAATAACACAAGTGGCAGTTCTTGTACTTTCTTTTCAATATATACAACATTCAAATGTTTAGGCAATGATTGGTATTGACTATTTGCATATGCTTGGCATGGAAGGCCTAGTATATAAAACTGATCCCTTACCACGATGTGATTCTAATCACTTCCTAATATTAGAGTCCACCCTGGGGAGTACTGCAGCAAAGAAGAAATTTTGAAAAGAGTGAGTTGATGAAGGAATATAGAGAAAAGAAAAGGATCAGGGAGATTAAGTAATATATTTATAGAATTCTAGATAACAAGAATATGACGGATATTATTATTAATTTGCCTAATACTATCAGATACGGTTTCATGAAATTAGCAGTTGGGACTTCTGTTTGTTTTAATTTTTTCTTAGAATTATGTTCACAGCAGGAAAAATCAACCTTAAAACCAAGAAAATCTTGCAAACTCAAATTTCTCTTTCTGCTGAGGAAAGTGTGTGGTCTTTAATGCCATGATATAAATTTGGCCATATAAATGGCCAAGGTAATGCAGGAAGATGATAAGTGAAAGAAATGCAACCTGTATTTCCGAATCCTCAAATCTTAATGTGGAGACCATTCTTGCTTTACTTCTACGTTTATTTATGATAAACAGCTCTGAGAAGTACTGTGCACTAGGAAAAGGACATAGTGCAGCTGACTTTGGACTGCGTAACTACTTTAGACAGTTATTGTATATCTTTTAAGTCAGAGTATATTGCTAAGGGTTTAGCTTATATTTGCGTGAAAAGGATACAGCAGACACCATTCGCTGTCTGTATCTGTGTGTAAGCAAGAACTCGTTAAAACTAGAAAGCATGTGAGGGAATTAGGCACTCCAGTCTCACACGATTTTAACAGGAATGGAGTGACTAACTTCCTGAGACATCATTATTGCCTAAAAATGCACTTGACTGTTATAAATTATCTTCATGCACTCTTGAAATCTGAATAGTTCAAAATATTGTTTTTCTCCAGAGCAAGTGAGTTCTTTTATTTCTTTTTGACGAGATGAAAGCTTAGCTTTATACAAATCTGCAAACAGAATCACCAATCACAACAGTGTGTTTTGCTAACATATATGTGTGATGAAGCCCTAATGAGAGAAAAGTCCTTTTTATTCAGTTTACTCTCCCTTCATTTGGCTTACTGGCCATATCAAGTTAAATGTTAATTGCTGGCTACAGATAGGTTACTTATCCCTTTGTAATCAAATATCTCATTCATTAACTACCTATGCAACAAAATATCTGCTGTTGAAGATTTGACTGAACCTTTTGTTTTCATCGCAATAAGAAGATACCACCAATCAGGATTAAACATGGAGAAAAATATTTTTTTCACTTAAAATATGCATTTTAAATAAGAATGTTAAGCCACAACTTAAAAAATAAAAAAGAGACAGAGATACATGCAAGAAGACTTTTAATTTTATGAAAGGAGTTTTGGGATTCAGGAAATCCACAGAGATTAAAAATACGTTTTTTTTTTCTTCACTCATTATTACTTTCTCATTATACATTGACTTGCTGTGTGACCTTAGGCAATTAATTCACTCTCTAGCCAAAATTTTCCAACCTGAATATGTAAAATTAAACATCTGAATCTATTTTTAGGTGCTAAAATAAATGGCCTGATTTTCAGAGGTCATTTGTACCCCAAATATTCATTAAGTTGACAGGGGCTCTGCCTGCCCTTTGCCTCTGAATAACTCATTACTTCTTGCGTACATTAAGTATGATTTAGATGCTTAGTTCCTGGTATCAGGTTGATAAATGCTATTCTCAGGTTCCTCACGGAATGGGCTATGGTGTGGGGACGCCTGAGCTAGCAGGACCCAAGTAAAATAAATTCAAACAGCTCAGTCCAGGTCAAAAGTGATGCTGCTGTGTTCACATCTCTCAGCCCAGGACTCCCCAAAGATTTTTCTGGCAGAATACGTTCAAATACCACTCTCCTCGCATAGCAGGTATGTCTGAAGATGCTTTATTTCCCTGGATATAATCTTGTGCACTTCATTTACGTGCTTAATTTAGATATTGATGCACAAAAACGTGTTTGGCTCTAGAAGGGGGCTGACAAGTTAGTCTGCTTACCATAGTGGATAGAAAGAGCGCCTCTGAAGACACGCAGAGGGCAATCCGTTCCTATTTTAAGTGTCTACCTTTCCACTGAGAGCGTAGAAAATTAATAGAAAATGTTAGGTGCTTCCATCCTCTCAGGATCCAGAGTGTGTTATCCCTCTTCTGAGAAAGATACCTGGTAAAGGTGACACTGTCTTATGCTTAATAGTTTAGCAGTTTGAGTGCTCACTAAGGAAATGAGAGGTTTGCATTCCCAGCCCTGATCGTCTTACAGGAGGCTGAATCCACCTCTCCTATAACCCAGTGAGAGTGACCTAGTCATCATGTCATGAATAATCCAAATGAGACACTGTTCCTTCTCCTGAGGCTGAGCTGCTGCCTAGCCAGGAATGCAGAATTCATTAGTCTGGGAAAGCAGCAGGGAAACAAGTGTCTGATTGTAGTCATGGGGATATGTCTGCAAAGGGGATGTCTCCAGCTTTCAGCATTCTCCTGTGGAACTCAAACACGTCTCACCTCTGGCAGCAAGGGGTAAAAATAAGGGAGGGAGCACTGGAGAACAGGACACTCCTAAGTGTCCATAGCCCTCCCTTTTGAAGATGTGCTTTCTCATGCACTCTTTCCTGCACTGAGAGCTCTTGTTACTGACTTCACAGAGACACTCATCTTCAGAAAGTCACACCCATTCAAGGTATCTTGTGGTTTCTTGCCTAGCAAATTGTCCTTGACACAGGTATCATCCCCTTAAGGCTAAGAAGAGTATAGAATATCCACTTCAGCGATTTCATCTCTTATTTCTAAAAAAGAGATGGAAAAAAAAATTGTCACTTTTGGAAAGTAAGGTATTTTGGATTCAGGGCTCTGTGAATCTTTCAGCAAGATTAAAGTTTATTTGGTACATTGGGTAGGCAGTCCCTTCATGGAGAACAATCCTTACATGTATTTGCCATATTTTCATTTTTAAATCTGCTTGGATTGGTTTCCAAGGTATTTCTTGACTTCTGCTGCAGAGTGCAAGCTTCAAAGATTCCACATAGTAAGCAGGATGCGATGGCCCACTCTACTATCAAGTCCTGAATGGTATTTCTTTCCGTGACCCTGAAAATAGAGTTTTTACTTGTAATTTCTTTGACAAAGCAATTGAAACATTTACCTCTATACACACCTGATATATGGGCACAATCAGGTACTTAGGTATTCAAACACTTCTAGTGAACCAACAATTTGCTGGTATGAAATAAAGGCCATAAACAAAAAGTGGTCCTTAGTAATATGTAGCTTTCCTCACTAACCACAGAAATTTAACATGTTGAAAATATATGCATAGCTGAAGGATATAAATTTCAAGGGCAAATGAGATTTTATATGATCAATGGAGTAAATTCATAAGAATTAAAAATCAATCAACCAATAAACAGGCAAATAAAAAAATAAATAGAAAAGATAGGAAGACTATAAGAAAAGGATGTGAGATACTACCTGGCAGTAGCAAAAATCCTAAGAAATTATGATTTTTTTTTTACAGTAGGAAAATACGTGACAATATGTCAATTTATACACGAGGGGCAGGACTCAGCACTCCAGATGTGTTTCACCACTGTTGGGCAGAGGGGAAGGATCACCTCCCCTGACCTGCTGACAGTACTCCTCCTCGTGCAGCCCAGGATGCTGTTTGTCTTCTTCACTGTAAGGGCACACTGCTGGCTCATGTTCAACTTGTCCCCGAGGATCCCTAGATCCTTTTCTCCAAAGCTTCTTTCTAGCCAGTTGGCCCTCCATGATTACTGGTGCACATGGTTATTCCTCACCAGGAGAAGAACTTTTCATATTCCTTCACTGAACTTCATGAGATTTCTCTTTACCCAGTTCTCCAGCCTCTCCAGGTCTCTCTGAATGGCAGCACACCTTTCTGGTGTATCAACCACTCCTTCCAATTTTGTACCATCGCAAACTTGCTGAAGGTGCACTCTGTTCCACTGTCCACATCATTAATAATGTTGAACAGTATTGGCCCACTTGTGACTTACCTCTAAATGGATTTTGTGCTGCTGATCGCAATGCTTTGGGTCTGCTTGTTCAATCAGTTTTCAATCCAGTTTACTACCCACTTATCTAATCTGTAATTTGTCAATTTATCCATGAGGATGTTGTGGGACACAGTGTCAAACACCTTATTAAAGTCAAAATAAGCATAATTCACAGCTCTCCCCTCATTAGTCACCTCATTATAGAAGGTTATCAGGTTGGTGAGACATGACTTCCCCTTTATAAATCCATACTGACAACTCTGAATCACCTTCTTATCCTTCATGTGTTTGGAAATTTTTCCAGGATTAATTGCTTCATTAGCTACCCAGGGATTGAGATGACGCTGACTGGTCTGTAATTCCTCAGATGTTCCATCTTGCCCTTCCTGAAGACAAAAGTGATTTTTCTCTCTTCAATTTTTTAGGAACCTCTCTGGATCACCAAGACCTTTCGAAGATAAATAATGGCATCAGCCAGCTCCCTTAGCACTCATGGTTGCATCCCATCAGACCCCATGGACTTACATATGTCTAGCTTCTTTAAAGTTCCATAATTTGATCCTTCTCCATCGAGAGTGAGCTTTCCTTGCTCCAGTTTCCACAAATAGTCTAGTATTCTTTGTTCTTCTCTTATTTTCTGATGAACAGGAAATTTTTGTACACATATGTCATAATTTTCTTGTGTATTCATTACCTATGTATTAGTAAATACTCTTTTAATTTCATGGAGGATCACTGGATTCATATTTTAATTTAGTTGTAGTACAGGCTTCCCGGTGTATAAAAAGCATGCCATGTGCCATTTTTGGTATCCTCATGGGGTAAGTCTCATGAGGAAAAATCAAGACATATATTGTGGAGAAGTAAGAATGGTGAGAGAGAAAACAAAGACAGGGAGAGAAACCCATCAAAGAAGACACAGGAAAGGATAAGTAGATAGATGTACTTCTTTTAATAAATCCCAGGAGAAAGACCATTAAAACCTGGCTCTGACACTTGAAGACAGTAAAAGAGAAAATGGCAAAACTTTTCTGTCAATTATTAAAAAGACAAAAGAAAAAGTAAATGGCTGCTCTTAAGTATACACTGACAGAAAATCTACCTAAAAAGTTTTCCTGGGTTCAATATGAAGGAAGAAAGTGCTTGGAATGCCAGATGATAGGTGATAAGGAATAATTAATGATGGAGTCTCTGGACTATTAAAAGGCTCAGCAGCCAAATATGAGCAAAGTAAGCATTAAGAGATCCATATTCTTCTGAAGAGTTACTAATGAGATATCCACCACATTGCAAAGGATAATTTCTGTCAATTGGCATGGACTATATAAACAGACTTTCCATAATTTTATTAGATTCTTATTATTCATTTCCTGCTTTACCAGATTAGTGAAATACTAATCAGGGTGAAACACAATAGCTCTCTGATCAACATGCACGGTACAGGAAAAGCAGCTATAAGGTAATATCTCTTGCAAAAGAACAATTTGAATATTCATTTCTTAGGAAGCCTCTGGTCGATTTTATTTTTTATCAAAATATTTTCCACAGCTTTTTAACAATTTCCTTTGATAAAAGATTTCTAGTTTGTTGATGATAACCAGAGTCTAAGGTAAAATAATAAAGAATAAAGCTAATTTTTTTTTTCAAATAAAAAGAAAAAAATACTATTAGGAATAAGATTTTAATCCATCAGATGTCCTTATTATTCAATGTTATAGAAAGCAAGCAAAATGGTTTTTTTTTAAATAAATTTTAAATTTGTATTTTTTATCCTACAAAAATAATCTTGGATGTTTTTTCATTAAGGTCTGATATTTGTATGCATAGATGAATGTTTTTATGTCTAAATGTCATAATAATAAATCAGTATTCATATATATTCAGTGGCCAGGAGAATGTTAGCTGTCTATTTTAGCTTTACAACTGTTTCTTTGTACTCTGGATAAAGTCAGAGATGGATGAGGAAAAAATAGCATATAACATTTCACAAAAAAACAATGAAAACAAAAATAGAAAATTGTACCAACAATAGGAACCAGCAGTGTTAAGGACATGTTAAACAATATTAAGAAACTGTTGACTACTTCAGATGCTGTGTCATTAGTTTCTTTAATTTTAGGAGCATTTTGCTTAAGAGTTTATCACAACATTTTGAAGACTGAACTTCCTCTGGATATCCAGGTGGCACAACAAAATATGATGATTCAAAAAATTGCATAGCATTGAACAAAAGTAAAAAAACAGCCAGCACTCTTCTGTGCCTGAACGACCCAACAAGGCCCAGCTCTCCTTTCCCCTCCTGAAAGGTGTCATTTATTAAAAAAGCAGAATGAAGAGGTCATATACTAAACAATGAAGGCAAATTGATTATAAAGTTAAGTTTAATTTAATTAAAATTATTTTACATTAGAAATATATTATTTATTCTATATAGGGAGTGATTTGAAAAGGAAAATTGCAAAACTCTTTCATGTCAGAGGCAGGCTGCCATGAAACATAGCGATAAACAACTCCTATAGAGTAAATTCAATGTAAATAGTTAAGTTTTCACATCTCAGCTGAAAGTTAAACAAAAACTTGACGGGTGTTTGTGTACTTTAATCTCTTTAATATAAAAGAATAATATAATAATTAATATAATAATAAGAAGAAGAATTCCTCAACAGGAGAATGTCTGCCTCACTTTATAACCGAGCAGAGATTCTCATTCCCAGACCACTCTTGCACACCATTCAAATATTGACCAAAGAGGTGATATCTGGCTCCTCTCAGAATGTTGCCTCTGGTCAGACAGTCTAGTAAGACTTCCATCAGTCTGGAAAATGACCCTTGTCCAGTGGCTGAAGGGAACCTAGATAAAATTCTGCAATGAGTGTCCTGATCATGGTCCCAAAAAACAGACTGTACCTTATCTTCCTTTGAAAAAGAGGAGAGTTAATCCAATGGACCGAAATACACATCAACATATAGCGATGGCGACAAATGGTACAAGTGCAAATATATGTTCTCACTTCACCACTAGTTATTTTTACACATTTTAACACCTAATAATCACTGTAGTTTGGGTGAAATATTTAATCTATTGACAGAAAAAAAAATTGAAAAATTGAAATCTTCCTCCTTTATACTGCTGATCATCTGTCAATAACCTCAGGAAATCGATATAATACAATACTAAATGTCATGACTAACTTAGTTATATCTGCAGAAATTAAAAAATGTTCTTAATCAATCCAAGTGCAATAAAGTAATAATAATATTCTAGCAGAAATTTGTCTCCAAGCAAATTTTAGTGACAGATATTTATTATTTTCAAGATTTTGATTATCTAATCAATGTTGTTATGATAAATCACAATGGTTCAAACTACTGTGACAGCAATACCTTCTTGTAGTCTGATTATGTCACATTTCTTACATGGCACAAATCAGGCAAAGATTAAGAATAAATAATAGTATAGGGTCCTCCAAACCCAGGCACTGACTAAAGTGTCAGAAATCACAAGAAGTGAAAGCTCCTGACTAAATTAAGGTAAATCTGTTGCAATAAGAGCAAATACCACCCTATTTGTGCACAGCTTCAAGAGAGGGTGATTTTAGTAACATATATGAAAAACTGTGCGAAGACATACACCTTTCTTCTACGAGTCACAAAAAAAACTATAGGACATTTCCTCTTCTTAAGGGTAGATTGCTCTCTGACTGAAGTTTCTTTCTTTTCTGATTAAATGGAAAATGTAAAAGTCCACCAACAGTTCTCTCGTTCCTTCCCGTGCCTAGAAGAGATGAACTTACAAACTGAGGAAATAAAAGAAGAAAAAAGCAAGTACTGAAATTGATATCTTAGAAGAATTCCTTCTTTTCAAGCTTTCTAAAGTTTAAGCTTTCAAGATTTCTAGATGTTGAACCAAAAGATTTGGGTGTCTAAATGTAAAACTACTAACAATAATGAAAAAATATATGTTCACCTAAAGACACAGAAGAAATGCAAAGCAAGAACTCCTAACAAATTACAATCTCAAAAAAAAAAAATTAGAAATAACAATCTTCCAAGGTCAAACAGATGTATAATGACTAAAAAAAAAAAAACCTTAAGTATTTTTTTGTCAAAGGTTAAAAATTGGATTGTTTTACCTCAGTTCAGGTTAATGGATCATACTTAGTGCTGTCTAAGGCAGCAGTAAGTGACTTAAGAGAAGATAGTTCTCCACAGATTTACACTAGGACAAAGGTATGATCCGTGCTGATAGAATGTAGAAATGTTTGTCTCATATATCATATATGTAAAATATGTATCCTATCTGAAACATCTATTAAAATCTTACAGGGTTAGTAGCTTTGCAAAGTATGCGTGTTAATATTCTACCATTATTATTGTGCTTAAGGTACTTATTTCAGTTTAAATTTCACTTTTGAAAGTTTTCTGCATCTTAATGTTGAAGATCTTAAACTTTTCCCATTACCATTTATTGTCACCCCCAAGACTGTATGTTTAAGATAAGTTCAAATAGTATGCTTGCTTGTTCTTGAATTTCTTGAAGCTGAATAACATGGCACATATGTGTCATACTCTTTCAGACATTAAAGATGTTTCTTTACCTTGCTCTTGAGCCTAGGTCTCTCCCAGTGTTTTTTCTAAGCCACCCAATCACCTTGAAGAAACATGCACTAGTATCCTACATATTAGTATTAGCTCTCATGTGTAATACATTAGCATACCAACGTTTACTTTTGAAAAAGCTACTCAAAGATGTCATTTGTGAGCATCAGGGCAATGTAGAAAGACCTACAATTGGGAAATTGAAAAGACAGTCTTACAAAGCTAATCAACTTTCCTTTGGTGGGTTTTTCGTATTATTTTACTCAGTAAGGTTTTAGTATATTTATCCATTTTTGTAGATGGGTTCATCCAAATGTTTTTGTAACTACATGAACATGTCAAAGGTCCTCTGTGAGAATTCTATGGGAAATATGTAGAATGACTTGCCCATGAGGAACAAGGAAAACATCACAGCATGAGAGACTGGAAGTTAGAATGAAATATTCTCAGCTCTGTCTTTAAAGCTTTAAAAGCAGTGCAATAGGAATTCTGTGTTCACAGAGTAGTTGCACTTTTATGTTCAAGTTCTAGTTAAAAAATCTCAGTTCAATATTGCTAGGTAGTTAACAGTTTAAAAAAGTGTTGTGGTGTTATAAAAAAAAAAGAAAAGAACATGCCAGGCTGTTTCCACTTACACTTTTTTCACTACAAACTTACATAAGAATATAATTTCTTTTCTTATACCTTCTAACAAATGGAAGGGAAAATTTACTGTCAGACAGCGATGTGGAATCTCCAATGACATTATGTGATGAGCTGACAAAACTGTCACCAATCATCAGCCTTAACTATGAAGGAAATAGAGATGTGAAGATCTTGAGAGATTCACTACTTGTTTCAGTTCTTCCTATACCAACAGAATAAATCAGTTTTTGACATGTTATAGTACCTGAACTGCCAAATACTAACAACAACATAAACCACTTAAAGTTAAGTTCTGTTTTCTAAGGTTGGTACAAGAGTTGCTCTGTGTATTAGAAGAGTGGCATGAGATAGTAAGCACTTAAAAACAAGGAAACACACTTCAATTTAATTCAAACTAAAGATGTGTTTCAGTATGTTTCTGGTAGTCCATCGGATAACCAGAAGTAATTTTTGAGCAGCAATCTGTTAAAATCCTCTATGCAAGGATACCTGGCAAGATCATGGAGTAAATCCTCCTGGAAAATATACTAAGGTACATGCAAAATAAGGAAGTGATTGGTGACAGCCAATATGGCTTCACTAAGGGGAAATCATACCTGACAAAACTGATGGGATTCTATGACAGGGTTACAGCATTGGTGGACAAGGGACAACCAACTGATGTAATTTACTTGGACTTGTGCAAAGTAGTTGACTCTGTCCCGCATTACATCCTTGTCTCTAAACTGGAGAGACATGAATTTGACAGACGGACCACTTGCTGGATAAGGAATTGGCTGGGTGCCCGTAATGAAAGAGTTGTGGTCAATGGCTTGATGTCCAAGTGGAGACCAATGATGAGTGGTGTTCCTCAGGGGTCTGTATTGGGAATGGCCCTGTTTAACATCTTTGTAAGAGACATGGACAGTGAGATTTAGTGCATCGTCAGCAAGTTTGATGACAACACAAGGCTGCGTGGTGCTGTTAACACACTGGAGGGAAGGGATGACACTCAGAGGGACCTTGACAGGCTGGAAAGGTGGGCCCGTGCAAACCTCATGAAGTGCAACATGGCCAAGTGCAAGGTCCTGTACATGGGTTGGGACAATCCCAAGCACAAATACAGGCTGAACAGAGAATAGATAGAGAGCAGCTCTGAGGAGAAGGACTTGGGAGTGCGCGAGAAGCTCAACGCAAGCCAACAATGTGTGCTTGTAGCCCAGAAGGCCAACTGCATCCTGGGCTGCATCAAAAGAAGCATGCCCAGCAAGTTGAGGGAGGTAATTCTGTCCCTCTGTTCCACTCTCGTGAGACTCCACTTGGAGTACTGCATCCAGCTCTGGAGCCCCCAACATAAGAAGGACATGGAGCTGTTGGAGTGAGTCCAGAGGAGGGCCACAAAAATGATGAGAGGGCTGGAGCACCTCTCCTATGAGGACAGGCTGAGAGAGTTGGGGCTGTTCAGTCTGGAGAGGAGAAGGCTCCAGGGAGACCTTATGGCAGCCTATCATTACCTAAAGGGAGCTTATAAGAAAGATGGGAAAAACTCTTTAGCAGGGCCTGTTGTGATAGGATGAGGGGTAATGGTTTTACAATAGAGGGGGGTAGATTCAGACTTGATATAAGGAAAATTTTTTTTACAATGAGAGTGGTGAGGCACTGGAATAGGTTTCACAGAGAGGTGGTAGATGCCCCATCCCTGGAAACATTCAAGGCCAGGTTGGATGGGGCCCTGAGCAACCTGATGTAGTTGAAGATGTCCCCGCTCCCTGCAGGGGGATTGGATTAGATGACCCTTGAAGGTCCCTTCCAACCCTAACCATTCTATGATTCTACTATTGTAAAATCAGGAAGACTGATTAACATATTTGCCGCAACTCTAAGTGCATTTGATGGGAGAAGTAGGTCCTTAAATTTCATAATATCTAGGCTTGGAAGAAATGACTATTTATAAAACTAAAAATGTGCTGTAAATACATTATTTTTCCTCCTAGCTAAATGGCACTATGGTAATCTCTGTGGCAATTACGCCGCTGTATAAGTAAAATATTAACAGACTTATGAATAATTTGTACAGCTTTTCAGATAAACATTAACTCCTGCCCAGTAAACTTCACAGATCCCAGTCTATGGCCTGGAATACATTCCAAAACAGCTAATGGTGCAGTCTGTCATCATGGGAGGAATGTTTTTAAGGAGTGAAGAAGAGTTTCTCAGGGACTGTAGTAGCCCCATGACAATGCAAACTGTACAGCTTTTCCATGAAGCACCATGGAGACCCTACACATGCTACATCAGGTAGTGCCAGCTGCCACTGTGCATTAGAAATTTCACGATCTCCTGTTCCTCTGAAGTCAACAGTTTCCTGAGGTTCTCCATTTCCTTACAGTAAATTTTTCATAATATCCTTTATTTAATTTACTGTTGAAAGCCACACACAAGAGCTTTAACTCCACTGTTCTAGCTTAGCCAAATTCATGGGTATTTATGCATTTGAAGAGAGCACGTACACCATTCTTCACTCAGACATTAACTTACCTAAACGTCTAGATTTGTCTTGAGGGAAAAAAAAAGATATATATTGACTTACCAATACCAGTTTTTCTCCTGCTTTTAAGACACTATCATATTCGTTATTCTGTTCACAGAATGCTTATATTTCCTCACTACCTTGCACTGCTCAAAAGATTCTTTTCTCATCTATTTCAGTTCTCATTTACGCAGTCTGCACTGAAAACAGGAAAAGATACAAGCAGCAAATTCATTTGTTTAAATTCATTCTATTAACAGACCATGAATTACTGACATATTACATACTCAATATTATGAAAATAATTCCAGTCACAGGCTATATGTCTCTTCAGTTATTCCTTAAAGAAAAAAAAGAAAGGACAAATAAAAGCATTTATTTATTTTAAAAATTGTACATGGAAATGGAAAAAGAGGATTTACCAATATAATGTCAATTCAGAAACACTACAGTACCCTTTTTGAAGGACATTGCATTCACCTATAACCAGTAACACTCAACCCATCTGCCATAACCCAGCAAGCCTGAATTTGACAGGTAATTATTTTGCTACTACTTCAAGAAAAGACCATAGATAGGATTTATCTCACCTAATTTCATATTTGTACAGTGGACATGTCTATATTTGAGCTAATCTCCCCAGGATTCCTTTATTGGCAGTGGATTCAGCAGAAAAAGACACTATTCATCTGGCCTGTACTAGAAATCTACTATACACTCAGATGAATCACGCCCAAGCAATGCTGAATTTCAATTCATTGATTAAAGAGATAGCAAAGGGTGACTGTCACAATAGTAGGTCATATTAATCTTATTCTGTATACACACACAGGAGAAAACCATCCCAAACAAGATTTATAAAAGGAAAAAATAATTTGGGATGCATCTATTTTGGGTGATTGGCCAGAAGATCTGGATCAGGGCTGAGCGTCAAGGACTTTTAATGCTCATTGTCTTAGAATGAGCATTAAAAAACAGATTCTCGAAAACAGATTTCCAAAGCTTGATAGCACAAGGTCATGAGCACGTGGTTGATCTTGCTTTGAGCAGGAGGGTGGAACAGATGAGGTGCAGAGAACACTTCCAACTGAAACTCTTCCATGACTCTGAAATGTCCCAGGTCTGGATCCACCAAGCTGAAAGTCCAAAAATTATTTGTCTCTCCTAGAAACCTTTCTCTCCATCTCTTGCTTGTTGTATAATTAGTGTTCTATGTCTTTATCTCTTTAAAAGTGAGTACTGAATTAAAAAAAAATCTTACCTAATATTAGCATGCAAATATAGAAGTCCTGCTATATTAGAGATTCCTCATGAAGATGATGCTCAGATCTAATCTCTGCCATTTACACAACATTGTAAAACAACAGTCTTTGCTAGCAGTATCTGATTCTGTATTTTAATTTAATTGTAGATCACTTTTTCTTTCTTTCTTTTAAGAAAAAAGTTTCAGGAGGCAGAAATGGTTGAGGAGGAAAAAAAAAAGAAAAAAAAAAAAAAGAGTGATTCTGCTTCTTTCCTTATGGGGAACCTTTTAATAACTCAGCTAGACTCAAGATCTTTATGAAATATGGAACTTTCACAATCAGGGTAAAAACTATAATACTTACTCCTTACCAGTGAGGTATATGAATAGTAGGTTCAGTGTGACATGATGGTCATTAAGGCCCTCAGGAGCTGTGCTATGTATGTCAGGAACCGTTGTCAGAGAGTTAAAGGCTTGCTTCATACAGGTTACAGTAACTGTATCTTGTTTTCTGTCATATTGTAGAGGTCCAAACATACATTCTCTTGTTCATGTATAGTGAAGAAGAACTGAAATATGCCTATTAATATACACATTAAAAGTATTAATACTGGATAGGTGTGAAACACAACTTTATTAACGTTGGCACCACTGCCTTATCATCCTCAAACAATATTAATGTATGTACCCTGTTTATTTTACTATTTAAAAAGACACATAGAAAATGGAAGAAAAAAAAATTAAAACCAGAAAGACAACAATGAAGTATCAAAAAAAAAAAAAAAAAAGTCCTAAAAGGATCATTTGCATTAGTGATGGTGTTCCCAGATGCTTTCAGAAATACATGCTCTTGGCTATTGTATTTGCAATTCCACTCATTCGCTACAAGGAAATGTAGTATGTCACCACTTTTCCTGAAGTCTAGTACTGTAGCTGATTGTGGGTCAATGCACTAACACAGCCAATTCATTATAAAATCAGGCTAAAATTTATATCATGCAAACAAGCTTACTAACCCATGTAAAATTACAGCTATGCTGTGTTGCGCAGTAAGCCACTCTATAGTGACTTGCTGTGGACTTTTTATTTATTTTCATTTCTAATGGTAAGCCAAAACTAAGCGGAAATAATTCACCACCTAGGCATTTCAATGAAACTGAACTACTAATTTTCAAGGATCAAAACCTGCGTTTCAGTACTACAGGACAGAGATTCTCTTTATTCTAGAAAGCTAAAATCAAGTCATATTACCTAAATAATATGATTACCTGCATTTAAATTTCTCTTCACAATTCTTTAAAATGTCTTCTTAGCAAATTGTGTAATTATATTGAACATCCAAGTATATTTTATTGGAACGCATATAACTTGACTTTTGCTTTAAAGTGAGAATACAAGCAAGTGACTCCATTGCAGTGAAACATTTTAAAATTAAGGAGGCATTATGCCTATTCTCTGAGTTAAACCTGATTCTGGTCTGTGAGAAACATCTTTCAAATCAGAGAGTAGTCACAAGTCTTGTTTTAAGGTTTAGAATTTGTTTCTGAACCAGTTATTTTTTGTTTGTTTGTTAGCTTGTCAAAAAGCTCTAACAATCTTTAAAATATCATACACAAATTTTGCAATACACCAAAACTCACACTGAAGTTAATAAATATTTCTAGTTGTGGATGAAAGACAGAACAAAAAGAAAGACAGAAAAAAAATATTGTATTTTTTTTCTTTCCTGAAAATTAAAACAAGAAAATAGTTGTGATCCAGAGATCTTGCTGATCTCAGTAGATTCTAAAAAAAATTTGAATAAAAGACAGAGTAAACTTTCCCTCTCCTCTCTTTTGTTCTTACTTTTAGGTTTTAGAACTGTAGCCAATGCCATACATTTTCTTCTGCTCTTTACTTCCCATTACCTTGTGAAAACACATTATATTGGTATTAATCCTATTATTCCTAGAGTCTCAAGGAAATATACTTTCTGTGTATTCACTGAGGAATATCTTATCTTAATGTTGGGATTGAGCCCCTGGAGATGAAGGTTGTTTACAGACTATGCTCTCATGTTTGAGGACATTATGGTTGCTATGTGACTTTGTTTTCTTCCAGAGCTGTAAAATCTATTGAACTACATTCTCTACTTAGGCATGCTCATGTATAGAGGAAGAAAAATCAATATACGTCATTGAAATAAGAAGTAAGTGAAGAACCAAATTCAGTCACTGTGCTGAACTCATGGAAAGAGTTAAGATTGAGTAGAACAGTAAAAATATTACTAGATAATTTTTCCTTATAGTACAGGGTCCTGGTAATCTTGGTCCTTAGATATAAGGCAGTAAAATTACAGCTGTAGAATGAAAGCAATCAATCCTTCCAGAGTATTCATCACATTTAAATGTCTAAAAATGTTACATGATTCTACTAAAAAGCCACTGAATGATTTCAGGTAAAAATAAATCAGTATTTGAAAAGCAAATGCAATAGATGGCAATAAAAGACAGGCATTACATTTTTGGTGAAACATACGTCCAAGCAAAGTTCTATTTAGGATTAACTACAGAAATAAAAATCCTAGTGAAAATATAGAATTTATCACCTTGAAAGTCAGATAGGAATTATCTTATCTAATTCTACCTTCTAAACATTAGGTAAAGTCTAAGGTAGTAATGTGCAAAAAGGGACAGACACTCCAGTGATAGCACTTTATTTGATACAAGTGTGGATGTTGAAGAAATACTACCTGAGGATGTTTCACTCCTTGTGTGCCTTCATTGAGTTTGACAAGACAACTAGCTCAGAAATCTAACTTCTAAATAGTTTAAGTTGTGTGACAAGTCCAACACTCAGCCAAAGCAAAGAAAATTTTACTTTCTAGCTAAAAGCAATATGTCAATATTAAATCTACTTATCATCGACAAATTTATTTTTTTTCTTTTTGTCCCATCTCTCCCCACCCCCTAAAAGGAAAAAAAAAAAATTAAATTATTGGACGGTTAGATCACAGCTGTGACACTCCTGGTTGCTTGCTTGTGTTTTGGGCAACTGCAGCCTGGAAGCTGTTTGTGCTCCAAGGACTCTGTGGGATGGTGAAGGACAGTGACACAGGGGCCACTGGGCCCCAAGAAGGAAATCAGAGTGCCAGTGGGGGAAAGTGTCAGTGTAGAGGGGGTGTAGAGGTGGCCCCTACCCAGCTGAGGAGCTGGTCCAGGTAGGCATGGTTACAAGAAGTGTTGTGCACACCCTGAGGTTGCTGCTGCTTGATCCATTGCATATTTTAAATATCTCCTGATGATAAGTGAACTGTGCACTATCAGGGCCTGGTAACTAAAATCAGCATCCTCTCAGCACTGTTTTTGTCGGATTACATAGTTCAGAGCCTCCCTGACAGTCAGTCACCCTTATCCATCCAGTGGTTAAGGGACCAGCAGCCATCACATCCTAATCACATAACCTCTCAGCCATAGCTGAAAGTCTCTCTTTTCCTGTCGCTTAGTCCCCACTGCACACAAATATTTTCTTTGCCCCTTTTCTCTTTTGTTGGATGGCGGTGTATAACTCTGACCCGCTGTCTGCACTCACAGCCTGGCGGGGGACAGGGGACACTCAGTGGTGTCTGGAGCTAGAAGCTGACACAAAGAGCAGATGTCTTAGACTTACAAACACACATCACACACTACAGCTCCACCAGCAGTTAAATGAGGCCTTTATTTTTCCATGACAATAGGAGGCCTGGACCCTGCAGCTGCTGCATAAAATATGGTAAAAAACACTGAAATCCAAAGGCAAAGGATGTAAAGTAGATTCAGTCTCTTACTATTTTATTTCTGCTGTTCTGTATACTTCAGTGGTCTGCCTTTAGATTTGAAATTAAATAAAACAGAAAAGAAAACAACAACAACACAAACAAACAAAAACCACAGAAGGAAACTCACTTCCTCCTCCTCCATCTGTACTCAGTAATATTCCTCTGGCGAAACACGATGCAAACCAATGCATGAGTGTGCGCACACTCACATCTGTATCAGTAAGATGAGCTTTTCTTTGTCTTTGCTGAATCTACCTGTGACAATCGTATTGCAGATAATGGTACTAGAGTGGGCTTCTGGCTGTATAGCTTTTGCTGCAGGCTGCTTAGCAATACCTCAGATGCCAAGGGCTTCAAAGAAACATTCTTGGTAACTCCACACACTTTATCAACATGTGTTCCAACAAAAACTAACCTCATTAAAAGAAGACAAATGTCTAATCTTTTGTTTTTCATCAGTTTCCTATTGTTTCCAGTGCTACAGAAAGGCACTCTGGAAAGTCTGCTATTTTTCAGACGTGTATTTTATATGTCCCTCGCTCACAAGGAAACTGTTTTTAACTCCACATTCGTAGCTTCAGTAGGAGAAGCCATCTGACAGTTGTGCTGGTATGTTTAACTTTAAAATGCCTAAAATTCTTACAAACTTGAATTAAAGGCACAGGAGCTCCATATTCAGGATTTATCTGTGCTATTAAGAGATTAGTATGTTTAGGGAATGAATGTAGTCCCAGTGGACCGCACAGGCATAAGCGGAGCAAATTAAAGTTACATTTCCTTGGAAAGGAGATTATGATCTCTGCTTTCCTCCTGGAGTGCAACAGAAAGGCTTTTCCTTGGAAATAATAACCCCATCTTTTTACGGCAAACTGAGTATAGAAGTCCAACACGTGAGTTGATGTGCTGAATCAGTACTGTGCTCTGAGGCCACAGTTTCAAGACAGTGACAGAGCCTTTCCGGAAGGATGTCCCACAGTTTTACATGTACAAGTGTGATTCTGGAGGTAAATGGTGACTGGATTAACATGGTAATCCAGGAAGCCAAAGAATGGGAGGATCAGGCCGCCAAACATCTCTATTACTGCAATTGTAAATCCCTTTTCACCCTTAAAGGTGAGAAGCCTGTGGAAGGTGAGAACATGATCAACCCATGCAGTTTCTAGTGGGAAGAAAACAAACAAATAAAGAGCCCCTGAGGGTTTTCCTGTCTATATAGAAAAGGAAGTAACTGTGAGATAAATGTAGATTTCTTGGCTTTTACAAGTGTAATCTGGGAATACATTCATATGCAAGCCCAATCAAACGCTGGAAGATATCGAGTCCTGTTAATAAAAATGGGATCTGCATCCTTACGTGTCAGAAAACTGTGGCAACTGCTGCAAACAGGCAACATTCACAGGAAAGTACCTATATTATGAAATCCAGATACATTATTTTCACCACTGGAGGGCTCCCATATTTTTCCATTAATTCAGTAAGAATATATTAAGATTTGGAAAAAAATACAGAATATATGGCTTAAGCGAAGTGTGTTTCCTTCTTCTAAATGAAGGTGCAGGCTCACAACAAGGATTTTCTATACCCTCAGTACACCTTTCTTTCAGAAATAAAATAAATACATTTTTTTATTAGCAACAATAGCCTTAGATAACATATTTCATAAGACAGCTGCAAGATGATTTACAAAGAAAAGTGGGATTATTTACCATGGTTATATAGGGAGAAATGAGGGAAATTAAGTTATTTTGTCAAAGCTGCCCACCAGGCCAGTGGATCTCAGCTCAAGTCTCCCTGAGTCAATTCCCTTCATGTTGGAATCATTAGGATGTCAAAAAACAAGCAATGAAGTGCAATGCCTATTAGTCTGTTACCTGCACAGCCCTTGTTACTTTAGAGGCCAGACACTTTAACATCTCTGATGTATTTATCTCACAAAGCATTGCAGCACAAGGAAGTTTTTTCAATGCTAAGATATCTCAAGTATTCCAAGCTCTAAGATGTCACTCTTATCACGGGACCGTCTTTCCTTTTTCTAAGTGTGCTGCTTTAAATGAATTACACTTGATCTATTGCTAGCAGTTATTATTCTTCTTTATAACAATTTAAGCAATGTAGGTAAGGTTATCACATAATTCAAAACACTTAAATAAAAAATGGTTGGAATTTTATTAGCTGAATGTGATTGTGAGATAAGCCCTCACATTTGATGATTCAGCTGGCTATCTGTTTAAATACCATGGCATTTATCATTGTTATCAAAACTGTCAATAGGTCTTGGGTTTTATTACTTTCTTTTAAATATACCTTTCAGGTATTTGCCACTGCCTAAAATCAGAATCAGTAAGCTGTTTAGTTTGTCCAATATATGTCTTTAAGTACTGCATGTATCTGAGTGGATGAGTACCTTGTAGAGCTCTGCCTTTTCTGATGTTTTAGCTTCTCTTGGCATTTAATTCTAAACCAAAGAAATATCCATCCACTTGCGAGCCTAACACTCACAAGTATTTTAAGTGCTTGGATACCCAGAGAACTGTTTTAATACATGACAGACCAGGAGATTCTGTAACACGAGGTCTGCCAACATTGCTGTGTAGGGAATGTGCCAAGAAGACATAAGCTGTCGCTAAAAATACAGCTTCTAATACCTTTGAAAATTATTTAGCCTTTTTAGAGCAGATGAGAGTATTAGTGGAATGGTGGGAGGTAGATCTCTCCTAAATAAATTCTGAAAATGAAACAGCCCTCCAAGAATCCTGCTTGAAGAGTGAGGAATGTATCATATTCCTGCAGATTCCTCCAAAGATTGTAGATTCAAATTAACAACGAGGAGGCTGCTCAGTGGGGCAATGACACAGCTCACAAGTTCATTTCTGGACATAAGAATTTAAACTCAACAACACACAACAAGCATATTCGAGTGACAAAAGTTTGCTGGTATCTTCTTTGTTACAAGAAGACATGAGAGAAGATAGTCACACAACGTGGTTTTGTTTATTCAAAGAGTGAGCAATTCAAGAATAGAAAAGCTATTCCTGTTTTAGAGAAATCTCAGCATACTAACAAAAACAGCTTTTGCAGTCCAGTGTTTCTGAAAGGCAGTCTTGTTTAACTTGGAATGAAAATCTCAATATAATCTAGTCCTCTGCAATTACTAAAAAAGGACTTACATTTAAATATTATTCAGCAATGCAAGCTAGGGCAAAGTGTTTCTTCCTTTTTCCTGAATAAGGTGTCTTACAACAGTGCTTATATTTTACCCTAGTTTTCTATCTGCCCAAAATGTCTCAAATATTTAATAATAGCACTTGGTTGGAAGTCAGCTGCTTTAGTGCCTGTCTCTCCTGCTTTTCTTGGCCAAGAGGCATTCTAATATCTAACGAAGGAACTCATAAGAAATTTATTGCCAGAATATTCTCAGCATCAGGTTCCTGTCATCTGTACTGAACCCTACCAAAAATTCCACAGAGTTTCACTCTAGTCATAGTCCTCTTCAAATACCCTTAAAGCTAATTTACATGACCAAGATTTTCACAATAGTCAGTTACTTTTTTTCTACCATCTACTACCACCAGCATCTTTGCCGCTATTTCTTTTAGCATCAGGGGTGGGCATGGCTAGGTAGAAGACTTTTCAGCTTCAGAACACTTACTGCCCCCAAAATGAATACCAGGTGTACTATTAAAAGGCATGTAGAAAGTAAAGCACACTACATCATCCACAATTAGGAAAAGATATATAGCCCATTGTATCTTCAGATAATTGAAATATATCCAGTACAAAGATATAATTACTACGGAAAAACATTATGGCTCAATGGATTTTTGAGTCATTTATGTTAGCATATTATTTTATCTACAGATCATTTTATGCTACATTTCAATAAGCTGTCATCTCAGACATTTCAGAACTCTATTTAGGAGGACTGTTTGATATTTTCCATTTCTCTTCACTAAGCATTTGACATTTCTTGTGAATTTGCTAGTATCACATTTTGTCTATCTTACTGCATCTTCATCAGAGATCTAGGAGGACAATCTTTCTGCTTGTCAGCTCCTCTCATAAGTACAGGAAAATCTGACACATTTGAAATTGAGTGTTAGCAAACGTTTATGGTGGAAATGTTTATGCCCTACAGCAAACTTGGGTTATATATATTTCCTCATTTCTTTTCTTTAAGTCTAGATTTCATTGTAGTGAAAATCTGGGAGAAGGAGAGATACACAGTTTGAGTATATTTTAGTTCTAGACACTATTTGCAGAAAGCATATATTATAATACAAGTTGAGTGACAGAGCCTGTGATATGTTGGATTTGACAATAGTCCCTATAGCACAAAAGAGATATACAAAATTTTGCCAAATTAGCTTCCACCTTGAGAGAATGAGGGATGGGCAAATCAAGTCAAGATAAAAGAAAAACTGGATTAAAACTTCCTACTAAATTAAAACCAGATTACTTTGAAGTCCTCAAAAGTTCAGTGTCTATTTTCTACCTCTCAGTTGCTATTTTATGTTGTTATTCAGTTACTGTTCTCAGAATCTACACACAAATATCAGGTATTCGGAAATTTGTTTCATCAAGGCTGAGCATTCAGTAGTGAAAAGTGACCTCTCAAGAAGACAGGGACCAGTGACTACATGGAACTTCTCAATGGTAGATGGACTGAAGAAGGGCAGGCTTTTGACTATTTTAGGAATCAAAACAACAATTCAGTGTAGGCCAAAATGCAAGATAATGACTATATTGAATCCTAGGTGTAATTATTAATGTATATGGATATTTACGTGTTCATGGACAGACTTTCTGTATTGTAGATATATCAACACTTTTATCTAGCTTAGGTTTCTGTTTTTCTTGAAGGGCAATTTGCTTCTTCCTCTTCTGGGCTTTCTTTTTCCCTTTTTCATTGGTTTGGGTTTTCTTCATTGATTCAGATTATTGAGTCAAGCAGCACAGGGAAAGCTGGTTATATTTAAAATAGAATGCTTGCATATTAGTGATGTCTCCAGTGCAAAAATGAAGTCATGTATGCCAAAAATCTTGTTATTGTATATAAATTACTTGTGTATTATTTTTTTCTCACTGTCTTCAAACCTTATGCCTCAATACACTGGTAATGAATCTAAAATCATGTATGTATGACTCCAACTGTGATTGCAAGCACTCAGAGTAACAATTTGATATACAAACTATACTAATTTCATGTTGTGGAAGATGCTGCTAATTCCTTGGGGTTTTTAGGGTTTTGGGAATTTTTTTTACCCCCCAAAGTATATTCTATTCTGTAACTCAGAAAAACCATATTCCCTCTGAATTCACTGTATCATTGCATCATATAATGAAAAAAAAAAAACCCTCAAGCTGATAAGTAAGATAAATCATCAATGAAAAATATGCATATAAATCTTGGTATGATTTTATTTGTACTAACAGAAAAATAAATAAAAGCATTATATAAACACTCTGTGTCAGCTTTTCAGCATTTCTCCATGCAATTGTCTAAAAGGTCTGTGGTCAACAAGGTCTGTGGTGCCCAAGGCAGGTTTCAGACAAAATTTAAAAGCCTAGCCTCAAAAATATGACCCTGAAAACACTTCTCACTCCATCCTCACTTCTTTAAAAAGTTGATTGTTTTATTTTGCAAGCAGCTTAAACTTTTATGTGCCACTCAGAATACACAACCCTCAAAACTGCACAAGGCACACTGTTGAATCCTCATGACTAAGTCTCTAATAGGTTTGGTGCCATCTAGGCTTGTCCAAGCTGAAGTTCTGTATAACATGAATAGAGGTAGAACTTTCAGCCTTTGGAGAACTTTTATATAAAGAAAATAAAGAAAGAAACAAACAACAATAATAAACAGAAGCCAAATAATTTTGGTATTTTCAATGCCAGGTGGAAATTTTATCTTACAAATGCCAGGAGCATTTGTAAGATAAAATATTTCATGTTAAGCACATTCATTCTAAGATACAGTTCCTCCCTTTCTAAAGTAAACACCTTGAACAAGGCAGGTGAACTGCACCTTTAGATTAACTATTTCCACTCATTGATTATAAGAGGATTCAAAGACAATTAAATCAGACACAAACATCTCAGTTATAAGAGTGTAAAGTTATGTGAGATATATTTGATTCTAAATGTCAAAACACTTTTTGATTTGAGTTTTGTGGTTCAGGAGATGTTTTAGATGCTCAGGTCAAAATTTTGAATCTCTTCCAGAACTGCTACCAAAGCATAAAGTATTTAAAAAATACAATCACTTAAACAATGGCGCATGGTAGGAAGAATATCTAATTCTAGACAGTAGAAAGCACCTGGGAGACCATGTTATACACAATGTTTCTTGGGATTCACTAAGTGGGCCACCTTCTGGCTAGTGTCACCATGGAAAATAACCTATAGGCATTCTGACCGACAAGCTGCCAGATCATCTCTTGTGGGGCCAGAGGTGTAGAAAATATGAGTGTAAACCATCCTCCTTTTGGAGCTTCCCAGATCTTGACTTCCCAGGAAATTTCTCTAAAGACCAAGGTTATTCCAAGACACTCTTTGGTAACAATGTCTTAGTCCCTTTCCAATTGCAGTTGTCCAACTTGGTATAAAACTATGGACCCATCCCTTGAATTCACAGATGAAGCAGCTGAGTTTCCACTTTAAGGTACAGTCAATACACATGCTGATGCTCTAAGCTGAACTAAAGTCAGAAGAAGATGCTAACCAAGTCTTCCTTTTGATAACTACCCACAGAAATACAGAGCCATTTTTGCCCAACCACCTTTCTCTGACATGGTAAGCATTTAATTTTTTTATGCACAAGAGAAAAGCTCTATCAGCTCCATATAAAGAGAATTATGTAAATGTGGAAATACCACTTTTTCCTTCTTGCTCTTGCTATTTTGCAAGAAAATGCTGGCTTAGGAACCTAATATCAGGAATAGCTCACAACTGTGAATCGTAAGTGTAGGGAGATATATCCCTGCAGCCAGTCACAGTCGTCTAGTGCACTTTGTGAGTGTTTGCATGACATGTTTAATACACTGTTAGGTGCCTTCACTGTTTTTCTGGGTTGTCTGTGGCAAACTTCACCTGACTGGATTCAGAATTGTTCAGGTTCAGACATGTGTCTTGGCCGAACTGATATATGGGTAGAACCAAGATTGATGTTGGAGTGTGAATATGCTATGCAAATACACATAACCTTCAATGGGTGGACATTAGAGTAGGCTTAGATTATTAACATTTCCTAGTAGTTAGTTTAGTTCTTTGTTCATAGCATTTGCTTCATATATTCTGTAGTTAAATACATAAGAGTTCTCTGTGCATCGACCGCAGGCATCCAGCTTAGAGCTCTGGCTCTGTTAGGAAAGGTAACTAAAGGTCAGACGTTTGTCTTTAGCTTTTAACTGTCTAAGTTTTCCTTTTTTTTTTTTCTTTTTATTTCCCTCCCCACAGTTGTCTAGATGTCTATGAATCATTTAATAATCTAAAACAACACAGATTTATTTTAAAACTTATTCAGATAGCTAACGATGCAACTGGATACCTATTGGAAGAAGAGAAAGGGTTTCAATCAACCATTGTCAGGCAACTCTAATCCTAAAGGTTTATCATTCACAGAAATAGACAAACAAACAAATGAACTAACTAACATTTTTTTTCCCTCTTTCCTGGACCTCTCCACTAAAGAAGAGTGAAAAAGAAGCTATAGAAAGCTTCTAAAAAGCTTTTAAAGAAATTATAGAACAATAACTGTCCATTCTGTGTTCTAGCCACTGTTTCTTTAAAAGTTTGTATGTGACTCTTGATGGAACTCTGGGTAGAAGAAAATCACTTGCAGGTGTCAGAAAGATTTGTGCCTCTAAGGTTGTCTTCTGAGGCTAATACTAGAGTCACTGGTTCTCACAAAGAAAAAGACATTTTGTCTTTTAATTAGCCAGATCAGACACTTCAGGCAGTGTGACCTTGTTTGCAAGGATTTCTGACCTCCTGATCACATATTTGGGCTTTCAGAATAATTTTTCATATGTAACTAGCAATACACAAACTGATACCACACCTATACTGCAGCTAGTATCTCAGCTGTTCATGTTTAAACCAATTTGGATATTCATTAACTGCTTTTGATCTAAGTAAGGGATGTCCGTCTCTCATCACTAGCAATGGAGGGAAACTGGATGACCAGTTTAGACTACATATTTATTTTAAGTGACTAAAGTTAGATTAAAATAATTACTACAGTGCAAAGTCATTAGTGCCACTATTCCTGCATGCTAAAAAAAAAACCCTACAAATTTGTTACTAGCCTGGATCATTAGGAGCCTACATCCTTTCTAAACCATACGAGCATAGAGGAAGATGGTGGGGTCAAGGCTTCATCCATTCCTTCCATGCTCATCTGTTAAAAATTGATAAATCTTTATTAAGTGGTTCATACAAATTTATAAGTGGAATTCTAGCACATTTTGTTCTTGATCTAACCTTTTTGGAGACTTTTTGTAGATGCTGTTGGAAATCCATGAAATCTATACATTTTTATTTTAGTCTGTAGAAAATTAATGGATATAAAAGCATAGTCTACTTATTCTGAGATATTTTAGCAAAAACCTGCTTATTTGCAGGGTTTATTTTGTTTGTTTTTATACCAGCTTCCTCTACTTTAGAGTATTTCATGTGCTACATAAATTAAGTAAATACTAATGAATTTATTGTACTTTAAAAAAAAAAAAAGGAAAGGAAAAAAATAGTGGCATTACCCCTTAAGCTAATTCTCACAAAGTGAAGGAATACGCCTTCATTAATTGATCTTTAGTATAAATTGACTTGATCCTTATTTCACAAATCTAATACTAAAATAACAGGATCCTGCTATTGATATGCATATTAGTGCTCTTTTTGTCCATCCGTTGACTTAATTTTCTTAGTTCACATCCCAGGCTCAGAAGTAGCATATTCGTTTGTAGTTTTTTTCTGTGTTGGTTATCAGCACAGTACATGGCATTTCACATACATTGTCCATTGGGAGTTTTATAGGAAGAAGTGAAGTTTTTACTTCAGGACAGTTTTTTTTTTTTTCTAGTAGCTTAGTACAGTCAATTCTAATATACTCTTTCTTTATAGTCATCAGAAAGAGAACAAGAGACCGAAACTGTTAAATAAATAAATAAAAACCAGCCAAACCCTATACCTCAGATTACTATAAATCAATCGTGAGAATAGCAAGTTAGATATGTTGATGCTTTATTTGGAATTACTACCCAATGTGATCTAAATAAATATTTGCTCTTGTTGTTAGACACAGCCCAAGCTGATAATGATTGATAAGTGTGTCCTGCTTCAGTGTTAGAGTAGATTAACGTTCTGTCCTAATTTTCTAATTGGTTTCTCCAGAATGTCATTAGGATGATTTGCTGTGTTTTGATGTTGCTATTGGAAAAGTCAATAATACTAAGAGTACTAAATCATAACACTGATAGTGTAACAGATATTTTAAAACTTCTGTTTAAAGGAAGAATGTGCATTACAGAAAAGTGGATTCAGGTTTGATTCTTTTTTACTTTATAGAGGCAAGGCAGCCTCCCATTTCAAGGTAAGTTTTTAACAAATGAATTTCTCAATTTCTTTGAAGGAGAACTTTGAATATTGTGCTTCCTTGTTCTAATATTTTTATAATGTTCACATAAACATAGGAAGTACTAATGAAATAAAGTTCTATTTTAGGGCATCATATGAGTTAAAAAATTCAGAAGTTCAGAAGGTAATAAGATTTAATGTCTTTGGTATATAATTGAAAATCATGGCTGAATATATTTCAGGTATACCTAGATCCAGTGTCAAAATTTGTACTTACTTGCATCTTACCGTTATACAGAAACAGAGCATGGTAAAGAATATTGATAGAGAGTCATTGAGAAATAATAAGAGCAAAGTGAACCATTTAGGTTTGCTAAAATACTAGATTTATTTGTTTTGTCCAGTGTTTCTTCTAGGAAAAGGAAATTTCCATTACCTTTAACAAGATTTATGGAAGTAAGCTCTTTTTATCAGATAAGATTATGTCTTTAAAGCTACATTATGTCATAGAAAGACATGTACAAAACTACAGAGAGTGATGGCAACAAATAAGCATTAATAAGATGGATGTTGTGAACTTTTAGTGTTCAGATGAATGCATTCACTGAGCCTGCAAGAAAATGTAAGCCTGAAGAGAGCATTAAAAATTGTATCTTCTAAACTTTCAGGAGGAACTGAGCTGTGATGGTTGTTAAATCAACAGGTCAGCTAGAGAATAAAAAATATGGATATTTTTGTAAAAATATTTTGTTCACATAGTGGATAAGTTACTTGTGAAAACATTTTTTTGGGAATATACTTTTCTCATACAAAGTATTTCTGTAACAAAACCAAAGCTGTATCAAGCAAATGTTCAGTTTTAACAATTCTCCAAAGTAAAAAAAAAAATAGATCTGAAAAAAGGATTCCAAACACCAAAGATTTCGTTTTGATGTTTTAAAAACAAACAAACAAAAATTTGCATTTTTATACAAAATGGATTCTTATTTTGAAATTTTCTGTTTAACTCATAATAAAACCTTTAAAAATAATAATCTTTGAAATCATATGTTTGAGTGCTAAGAAATAAAAATTTTAAGTTTATCTCACTTATTTTTTTCTCTGTTATACATTTTTTTTATACATTCCTAGATTTTTAGTTTATATCTCAAATTGATATAGAAAAAACCTACCTCCAAAATCAGTCACAGGATAGAAAATTCACATAGCTTTGGTTTTACATGCCATCTGTTTCCCTGTTCAGTTGCAGCATAGGGCAAACTATTTTTGATGATACATGTTTGCAATTCACTGTAAGTCTATATAAGGGTTTGTTGCCTGGACAAGTACTAGTTTAGGTCACTCGAGAAATTTTTAACTTCTAAAACACATAGAAGTCAGTAGAATATATTATAACAAAAAAGAAAAAGATATGTTTTTGGCTACTGTGTATGTAGGCTGAGAACTCCCACCAATGCTGAACTCTGTATTTCTTCTCCTATTTTCACATAGTTTTTATTTCCTTCATCATGTTTCTCACATCCAAAAATTAGTGTGAATTTGATTTGCATGAAGTCTTTGGATGATACTTATCAGTATAAACTTGATTATAGGTTTTGAACTTAACCCTGTGTGGAAGAGAAATATCCCCATATTTATCCTCAGTTTCAGGTTAGAAACAAGACAAAAATATCTTAAATCCATTAACAAAAATCAGTAAGGTAGACTCAAGTTTTTGAAAAGATTAAAATATAAAATTTGTGTATTTTGTTTTTAATTTATTTTTTTCCCCACAAACTATTCATCATACAAATATACAATTACTTTGCACCTGCAAGACCCAGTTTAAGCAAGAGTGTGCTTTGAATCGTATGAAGGTATTCAGAGATCATCTAGTGAACAGGGCAGCCGCAGTCTCCCTGGCAGAGGAACCACATTCATCTTTCTGTACACTCCTTTCTGTAAAAACAGACACTTCTTTTAACCTGTCCCTCATGGGGATTACAGTTTTTATTGTATTAGACACGTAAGAAATCTAAAAAAAAATAATTTAAAAGGCCGTTTATAAAAATGTTCACCTGTAAAAAACACACAGAGTGAGACCAGACATTAAGTGCACAAAGAAGAAACTTACAAATACACAGTTATCAAGAGCAGAGTGAGACATTCTGCTCTCTCACTAACTGATCAGCATCCAGCAAACCACTCTTCTTCTCTAAACCCTTCCAATTCTCTCAAAACACTCTGACTAACTTACATTTGTAATGTGTGTATACATTACCATTTTTTAACCGATATGAGAGTAACAATGGGCATTCAGACAACAAACACAGTATTTCAGATGAAAAATAAGCACTTGAGAGGCCAGGTAGAAGCCCCTTATACAGGCCGTGCAGAATGCTCACTTATTATGCAAATATATTTAGAAACTTCAAAATAAAATATAATGAAGATCAGTTTGCCTGAGCCTAACTACTGCCTTAAAAACACAACTGGAAAGGCACACCACTATCTGAAATACTCAGCATGATAACCCCTGTATCTAGCATGGAAAGAGTATCAATTCTTTAATGAGATATGAACACTTATAGTAATAAAAGTTATTATTCCAAACTAAACCAATATGTGATCCTTTTACAGTGGGAGAGGCATTTATTACAGAATAATTACTGATGTGGTCAAGTTATTTATTTTATTTCTAGGACTTGTCTTCATATAAAATGTTTGTATGATAGATATGGATTTGATACCTACATGTGTAAGGACATAGTTATTGTTGCAAATACATCAGAAAATTGTATTTTATTTATTATGTCAATTAAGTTTTATAGAGAAAAATAAAGCAATAAAATCATAGCATCATGGTATTGTAAGTAATATGGCCACAGGGAAAGGTGAGAGTAAGTGAAATGAATTGGTGCTTAGGATAATGAAAGTGAGGGACTAATGGGACCCAAAGGGTCCAAGTAAAATACGAACAGATTCCAAGTATGCTTCCTTCAACTCCTCAGAGAGTAATTCTGCTTGGTTTTGACCAATAAGCTGAAACAGCCCTTCACTTCTAATCCCAGGCTTTTTATAAGCAGTTTGCCCACTCACACTGAATTGTGCAAGAGGAAAGCAGTAGGAGAAAGGGAACAGATCCACAAGGACTGATGGAAAATAATTGAATAGTTCCACGGGAAGAGGAGAAGGATTTGTGATTAGAACCATGTAAGGATGTTACCTTCCTTTCAGAGTACAGGGAGGGTATTAAATGGATTTATGCGAAATGTTGGAGGAGAAATAAATTGAGCCAACTACTTTCTATCTATCTATCTGCCTACCTAAGATATTTTCCTCTAGACACATTCAAGCAACACATGAGTTCATGCTGTAAGTGCTATTATTTCTTTGCTTTACAGGGCCTCCTTTCCTCTGGAAAAAAACAGATCTCTCCCTGTTGTAGGTATGTGACCTATGATGAATAATCAACTCTAGAATTAATTTTGAATTTTCTGTTTTTCTTGGTTTTTTTTGTTTCGTTGTTTTTTTTTTTCTTATGTTCCTTTAATTTTCCTTGGTCTGTATACACATAGAACAACAACAACAAAAAAGACATGGGATAATAATCTGATTTTATTATAATTGCAAAAAGTTACTCTTTTTTTTTCAACAGTTATGTCCAGGCAGAAGTAAAAAGTCACAGAAATCATATGAGAAATCTTTTTAAATTATTATTTTCTTTTTAAAATCAGCTCCATGGATCCTAGGTTTGACTGTTTGCTTTGGTTAAGCATCACTGTATTCTTAGCAAATCTTAACTAAACCAGTCATCCTTTCCAGTTTCACCCACCACTACCTCTTGGCATTTGGGCTAAATAAGTAAGGTACAATAATCAGTCGGTATGTAAAACTCATCACCTGTAAAGAATTTCATACACATACTTGGTGTGAGACTTTTTCTTTCCCCTTTGGTTAAACATAAACAAACAATGAGCCTTATTCACATCTCATTTAGTTTATAGAAAGTGCATGATCCTGAACAGGGAGTCACCAGTAGAGCTCTTAGGGGCTATTTGTAGTCCTTTTAAATGCAGATATCTGTATTAAGGCAACCTAAATCAAATTAGCATCAAATATCAAATCGGGAGTATCTCCACTCAATCCATCCAGCATTTTGGGATCTTTCAGGGAAGAGGAATATATAAATGCAAGACACATATAAAATGACTGATTAGAATAATTATTAGTGTAACAGATTAACACATACAGAGTAAAGAAAGACTAGTAAATGAACAAGTCTATGTGATCAGATAAATTCAAAATAATAGACAGCAATGTCTTCCACATTGTAGCACATAAAGAATCTGTTGATTCTTGACTGGTTTTAGTTGCTCAGTTCACCCAAGACTGGAAAAATAGTATACAATCCTTTGCTAAAATATTAACATAGACTTGAATCTGAGCTTAAAGGTTAGTCTTGGAGGTCTAAATAGATTAATATATATTATTCTGTAGTTCTACCTTTCTCCTTAAGAAGGAATTCAAGCTAGAATTGGCTAAGCAAGCTATTAGTTGCATGTATGCACCTTATCATTAAATGAGACACTTAAAAGGCCAGTGTACTAGTGTTCTGATCTAAAATTAGAAGTCTCTGGTATTATTGCAATAGCTCAAAAATTGAATAAACAAGCCAGCATTTTGACATTTGAGGAAAATAATATTGGAAAAAAAATCACATGAAAATGAATATTAAATATGCATAAATGAAATATGATCAACAGTCACCCCGCATAGAAAATGAAAAATAGCTTTTGTAGGAGCACATTGCAAAGATAAACCAGCCAGTTAAATTTTTAATAAATCACCTTTTATCCACTTGTTGTGACATACAGCCATGGAAACTGATAACTTCAGAACTCCAGGTCCCCATGAAAAATATTTTTTTCCAGAGGTGGCCTTAAATCAGGTACTACATAAAGAGTACTTACAATTTGTTTTACTCCTCCTAACCCAGCTTAATAAGATTCCCTCCAAAATGCTAGTTTCACCTTCTGACGTGAGCAGATGCCAAAAAGCAGTGACCATCGCAATTACAGGATAGCATACAGAAAAAAAAAAGAGAACCAGAAATATGATAAAGGAAGTTCAGACATTTTTTCATTATCTGGTATTTAAGCAGGGCACCTTTCCGGCAAAACGGAAGGATTATCTCAAGGTTATTTAGTCATTTACCAGCAATCAGCTAGGTTCAGATAGTTGAAATCCCTGGTATCCAGAGAGCCAGTAAGAAGCCTCATGCATATGTTCTACTTTATGTTGCTCATCTGCAAAACAATGAGGCTTGTAATGATGTGAAAGGTTTAATGGACTCTCTCATGGCTCGTCCTCTATCCAAGTTGATTGTTATTTGTGTAGTGTAATCTTCTTAAGACTGTGGTTCCCGCAGGGAGGTGAGCAGGTAATGACTGGACTGTGGATAGCAGCTCATGTCAGGGATCGAGGATCATCCAGTTAATAGTTTTACATTTAGAATTCACTAATATTCTGATTCTAAAAAGCAGCTTGCTAACACCTAGAGTTAGTTTTGGTTATCTTGCACAAAAAAGAAATTCCTTTAAGTGTCACCATTTAAAAATTACTTAAACACTTATCAGAAAGTAGTATCAGTCAGTTAATTATTATCTAGACTCAAGGAGGCTAAGGCAACGATGAAGGTATTTAGCACATTAGCAGGCCATTATGTGATCAAAAAAAAAAAAAGAATAAGCAAGAAAGACAGTGGTTATATTCGACAAAGTTATTCAGGAGAGGTGATATTTTTATGCGCTGATGAAGATACGACATTCCCTAAAAACTGAAGCTTAGCTGACTATTTGCTTAAAAATTAATAGGAAACAGGAGTTCAAATCCCATATGCAGCTTTGAATCCCTATACCTGAATATTTAACATTAATCATCTTGGACATCAGTATTTTATTTTTAATCTTCTTGTTTTTAAAAAAGTGCAAAGGAAAACAAAATTTTAAAACTATCATCTCTACAGTCTCTCTTTGCTGCTTCAGTTGTCTGTGGAAAGAAATAATTTGCTACTGCATGACTCCACTATGTATTATAAAATAATTGTATGAGATCAGAAAGATGTTTTTTTCCACATACTATTGCCTGTGTAACACCTGCTTATAAGCTTACTTATGGTCCCAAAATTAAAGGCCAAGTTAATGCCATCAAATAAAATCACGATACGGTGATATTTCCTTTGGGAAATCCATCACTTCATACAGAATTGTTTTAGATCAGGATGGGGAGAACAAAACCATTATGAGGAAGAAACAACTTACAAAAAGAAATAGACTCTGAGCAAGATTAATTAATTAAATAATTCGTAGATTCATAGAGTGAAAGGCCAGAAGGGACAACCACTCCAAACTACAGGACACTGCATTTCATAACACAACCTTGTGTGGAGACTAGTCACTTGTGTATGACTAAAGCAAAACTTAGCTTAGCTTAAAGCCTAGCTAAAGCACATCATCCAGAAGACATGCAACTTTGAAACCAAAGCGTTGAGAGAAGGAGAATTCAATACTTCACTTTAAAGCATATTCAATCTTTTTTTTCTGATACTATTGTAGTTTAACCCCAGTCAGCAATCTAATACTGCATAGCCACTCCTTCCCCTTCCCGCTCCCCTGTGGGATGAGGGACAGAATCGGGAAGAAAGGAAAACTCATGGGTTGAGATTAAGACAATTTACTAGGATAGCAAAGGAAGATGATAATAATAACAAAATGTAGGGATAATAGAATATAAAAAAAGAAGGATGCACAATTTCTCACCAGCTAATGACTTGATGACGGATACAGCCAGTCACAAGCAACAATCACGGAAACAAAACTGAAAAGCAATTCTGGAATGATCCTGAGCAGCAAGCACAAGAACAAGAGAGCTAGCCACTGGCCAACATCCACTTATAGACTAAGAATGGTATCTAGGGTATGGAATGCTTTCTTTGACAAGTCTGGGTCTACTATACTGGCTATACTCCACCCAGCTTCTTGCACCTGCACATTAGTGAAATCTGGGAAGCTGGAAAAAGTCCTTGTCTCTTTTAGCTAATAACTAGTGACATCAGTATATTATCAACATTCTTCACATACCAAATCTCATACTAAATCCAAAACACAGCAGCTACTGAGAAGAAAATTAGGCTCCTTCCCACCCAACACCAGAACAGATAACTAGTTCTCTTCATGTGAAAAACATGTCATTTATTTTTTGAATGTGTCAAATAGCTGCTGTTATGCCCTTTACTCCTATTTCTTTTTTTTTATGAAAATGCCATTACCGTAGGGTCTTAGAGTGAGTTAGGTTGGAAAGGAATCACGAGGTCACCTAATCCAACCTTCAGCTCAAAGAAGGGACAAAATCAATATAAAATAAAATCTATTTTAATTTTTCTTCTTTTTTTTTTTAAGAAGGAAAAGCATTGTAGAATGTAATTTCCTGTCCTCTTTTTTTCAAGAGGAGCTGGAACCAGTATATTATGTCAATTTTGTTCTATCAAAATTTTTTACAAACGTAGATACCAAAACTGCACAAAAACTGTAGTACAGGTTTTATCAGTGTTATGTTCCTAGCAGATTACAAAATATCATTAGTCCTTTTGCCACACCACTCAAAGACCTTGCATGCATTTAATTTTCCACTGTGCCCTGAAAAAAATATTTTCAGAACACTGCTTTACAATATATAATTTTCTATGTGTGAGTACATTCCTTTTTCTGTAATGGCATTTGCCTTATGAAAACATTTATACAGGACCAGATATATGGACTTGTTTGACTGTATGATCAGATATTTTAGGATTATCCTTTTGCCATCATTCTGGCATCTGTGTACCTACGGTTTTCATTTAGAATGATTTTACGTTAACTTTCAGAAAAACTAATCCAGATTTTCATATATATATTTTTTAATTTCCCCTTTCTTCAGGGTGTCCCTCAGACATCACAACTTTTCTTCTTTTGATCTATGCCAGACCACTGGTTGAAACAGTCCAAAACCACTATTTTGCTTTTCACTTTTAGGCAGATCACGATTTGTAAATCTAGCTCTGCTCTCAAGATTTATCCCCTCCTGCTTGAACAAAATCTTGACCAGTCTCCCTGACTAGTGGGATGATTTTTTAAAATACAGGCTCAAGGTGACAAAAATTTTTACTTTTTTTTCCCCAACCATTTATTTCCTTTTCCTCTTTTAAATTTTTTTTTTCTGAACATTATCACCTTGTCCCTCATCACTGAAAGCCCTAATCATGAGACTCAAACCTGAATGATGTAATTTACTCCATTTTTATTCTTTGTATTGTCCGATTCAAGCTGCAGCAAACTTTCAGTACATCTTCTGCTTTCCATCACAAAGTGTATCTTTTCCTGTATGGCTACACTAATAAAGCTTTTGTTCAGGTTCTCATCATATTCAAAGTGCTTCAGCAAAATATAATTTTCATAGTTCATTGCTTTGATAATGACAGCCCTCTATATGCATCTTTCTATTAATTCAGCTTCTATCACACCAAATGGAGATTACTTATTTTTACATCCAAGGTTCTTTGGAGTGTGCATCTGCTCAGTCTTTCTTGTTTAACTACTGAAATGTCAGATCCCATATCTGCTTGGCATTCCTATATATTCTGGAAAATACATTTGTACACTCTTCTGTGCTGCTTCCCAAAAAAAAATCACTCAATTGGGATTCTGCAGTTTTGTCCTCACTATTTCCTTTGGCTGCCTAAAAAAAACCAAATCTCACTAGTGAACTCCACTTCTCCTTTCACACTAATCATAATTATCTCACTTTTTCCTTGCTTCCAGGACATTTCCCCTCCTTCTCTCTCCCAGCCTCCAGGTATCTAGTTTGCATTTTTTTCTTACAGTTAGATAGTTGATTTACTCAAACAGGAATTCTTGGTTTGTGTTTGTGTTTATACAATTTGTAGCACAAATGAGACCTGGCCTGCTCAGTGGCTCATCAGTAACACAAATCAAAGATTAACTTGAAGGTCAAAAACCTAGTTCCAAATCCAGAAACATTTTATGTTTTCTGTTTATTTATTTGTTTGGTTTGGTTGTTCGTGTTTTAGAGAAACACTGGTACTAGACTTTGTACTCCATGAAATTTAAGACATTTATAGGTGTAGAAAACAGAGGAGATGGATGTAAAGAAAATAAAAGGGAATAAATTACTTTGTTATATGGGTTTTTTTTTAGATGATCAGAGATTAAGTTTGCTCATTAAAATACAAGGTCATTTTCTAATTAAAAAAACAAAAACAAAAAAAAACTGGAGGAAAATGTCAAAACATTTCCCACTGTATTTTTTTCTTCTTTTTTTCCCCTTTGTGTCGTCGAAAAGAGGTGGGAAGAGAGATTAAGATAGCAACAGGGAAAATGTGAAGAACAGAAACTTAAATACCAGCAGAACTTTCTTCCCCTCTAGTTTTCACTTTTTTTTTTTTTTTTTTGCAAAACAGAAAACTAAGACGCACAATTTTCTCCAAAATATCAATAACAGCAATTTTTCCCTTTCTGATAAAAAAAAAAAACTTTCAAACAGAAAATGCTGGCCTGTCTCATGTATTTGTATTTGTATTAGTATTCACAATATTTGAAAGGATTTAAAAGCTCCTAATTGGGTAACTTGCTAACTGCACGATCTTGTCATAACTCTCTACTCCATTCCATTACTAGCTCTGTACACACTGCAATTAGTTATACATTTCCACCAGTCATCAGTCTATAACTTTATTGTTCATACTTACAATCAGTTGTTCATATCTCACCTTTGTTTCACAATGTCATGAATGTCCTGAAACACTTTTTAATTCATTTAACATATACAGTAGGAAACACACAATATCTTTTCCTTCTTTCCCATCACCAAGATCACTAATAACTATTTAAAGCATTTGAGCTCATTTTATATCTGAAGCTTCATGGGTTGAATAAACAAAGTGTGATGGTTTAGCCCAAATCACCACACAGCTTCTCGCTCACTCTCCCCCTCCCCAGGGGGATGGGGGAGAGAATTGGGAAGGAAGGAGAACTCGTGGGTTGAGATGAAGACAATTTACTAAAATAAAAGGGAAAACTACAATAATAACAGAATATAAGGATATTAAAAAATATACAAAGTGAACAATATGTGTTTTCTCACCACCCGATGTCCCAATGACCGATACAGCCCGTCCCGAGCAGCGATCACGGAAACAAACCCGAGCAGCAAGCAAAGGAGCAAAAGGGAGCCAGCAAGGTAAGGGGAACGATGCCAGCAAAAACAAGCAGGAAGGATGGATGCCAGGAAGGCAGATACCCACCCTCGCCTGCCCCCACTTATATACTGAGCATGACGTTTATGGCATGGAATACTCTCTTTGGCCAGTTTGGATCAATTATGCTGTCTGTCTTTCTCCCAGCTTCCTGCATCTGCAAATTAGCGAGACTTGGAAAGCAGGATGGTGTCCTTGGTCTCATTCACAACAACTGGTATCATCAGGGTGTTTATGAACATTCTTCACACACAAAATCCAAAACATACCAGCTACTGAGAGGAAAAATTAACTCCATCCCTGCCAAAACCAGGACAGTATCCACCCCTTATTCCATACCGTCTACGTCATGCGTATACATATACACACACACAGATGTAACTCCTTCAATCTATGGGCTATCCCTCCAAAGTCTGTTGAGTTCATTTAGTCCATGACTTTGGGTTCCATATGTCATACAGTCTTTCAGGACAAGAGAGATGGTATGTAGCATGGGACTGTTGCATGCTGCATCTGGAACTCGCAGTTGGTACATCTGACGTGGCTGGTGTATCATGTCCATGGTCTGCAAATTGAAGATGTTGATCTTGAGGGAATTGTTGGGCGCCAGTTCCTGTTCCATCATAGTTGCATCTCTCTTGGTTTTATTGAAACTCATTCTTCACTGATCAGGGTGTTCTTGCTGCAATACCTTTGATATGACATATAAGAACTATGGAAATGATTATATACAGTTCAAATTATTGGCTGTTCTCACCTAAAATCAGATCTCCTTGAGGTACACATCGGACTTCCCCATCCTCCCGCATCACCCACCAAGTACATCCAGGTCCCTGAGCAAAAGCAGTCCCTCGGGTGGGTTTCCTTTGCCCAGGGGAGGAATAACCCAGACCGTCTTTCCTAACATATTCCTTAGATGCACTACAGGGACTTTATCACCCTCTACAATATGTAACAGTTCTGACTGGGCAGGGCCAGCTCAATTGGTGGATCCCCGAGTGTTAACTAACCAGGTAGCTTTTGCTAAATGTTTATCCCAATTTTTGAAGGTCCCACCACCCATTGCTTTCAGTGTAGTTTTCAGCAGTCCATTGTACCGTTCAGTCTTTCCAGAGGCTGGTGCGTGATAGGGGATGTGATATACCCACTCAATGCCGTGCTCTTTGGCCCAGGTATCTATGAGATTGTTTCGGAAATGAGTCCCGTTGTCTGACTCAATTCTTTCTGGAGTACCATGTCGCCAGAGAACTTGCTTCTCAAGGCCCAAGATGGTGTTGCGGGCAGTGGCATGGGGTACAGGATAGGTCTCTAGCCACCCAGTGGTGGCTTCCACCATTGTAAGCACATGGCGCTTACCTTGATGGGTTTGTGGGAGTGTGATGTAATCAATTTGCCAGGCCTCTCCATACTTATACTTCAGCCATCGTTCCCCATACCAAAGAGGCTTTAACCGCTTGGCCTGCTTAATTGCAGCACATGTTTCACATTCATGGATAACCTGTGCAATGGTATCCATGGTCAAGTCCACCCCTCGATCACGAGCCCATTTGTATGTTGCATCTCTTCCTTGATGGCCCGAGGTGTCATGAGCCCACCGAGCTAAAAATAGTTCACTTCTGTGTTGCCAGTCTAGGTCCACTTGGGAAACTTTAATCTTAGCAGCCTGATCCACCCTTTGGTTATTTTGGTGTTCTTCTGTGGCTCGACTCTTGGGTATGTGGGCATCTATGTGACGTACTTTTACAACGAGATTCTCTAACCGGGCAGCAATGTCTTGCCACAGTGCGGCAGCCCAGATGGGCTTGCCTCTGCGCTGCCAGTTGCTCTGCTTCCACTGCTTTAACCACCCCCACAGAGCATTTGCCACCATCCATGAGTCAGTGTAGAGATAGAGTTTTGGCCATTTTTCCCATTCAGCGATGTCCAAAGCCAACTGGATGGCCTTCACCTCTGCAAACTGACTCGATTCACCTTGGCCATCAGTAGCTTCTGCAACTCGTCGTGTAGGACTCCACACAGCAGCTTTCCACTTCCGATGTTTTCCTACAATACGACAGGACCCATCAGTGAACAGGGCGTATCTCTTCTCATCTTCTGGTAAATTATTATATGGTGGGGCTTCTTCAGCACGTGTCACCTCTTCCTCCGGTGGCATTCCAAAATCTTTGCCTTCTGGCCAATCTGTGATTACTTCCAAGATTCCTGGGCGATTGGGGTTTCCTATTCGGGCTCGCTGTGTGATCAGTGCGACCCATTTACTCCATGTGGCATCAGTTGCATGATGTGTAGAGGGGACCTTCCCTTTGAACATCCAGCCCAGCACTGGCAGTCGGGGTGCCAGGAGGAGCTGTGCTTCAGTACCAATCACTTCTGAAGCAGCTCGAACTCCTTCGTATGCTGCCAGTATCTCTTTTTCAGTTGGAGTATAGCAGGCCTCAGATCCTCTATATCCCCGGCTCCAAAAGCCTAGGGGTCGACCTCGAGTCTCCCCTGGTGTTCTCTGCCAAAGACTCCAGGTAGGGCCATTCTCCCCGGCTGCGGTGTAGAGGATGTTTTTAACATCTTGCCCTGTCCGGACTGGCCCAAGGGCTACTGCATGAACAATCTCCTGTTTAATTTGTTCAAAGGCTTGTCGTTGTTCAGGGCCCCATTTAAAATCATTCCTCTTTCGAGTCACTTCATAGAGAGGGCTTACAATCATACTGTAATTTGGAATATGCATTCTCCAGAAACCCACAACGCCCAAGAAAGCCTGTGTTTCCTTTTTGTTAGCTGGTGGAGCCATAGCTGTTATTTTGTTGACCACATCCATTGGAATGTGACGACGTCCATCTTGCCATTTTACTCCTAAAAACTGGATCTCTTGTGCAGGCCCCTTGACTTTGCTTTGTTTTATGGCAAAACTGGCTTTCAGAAGGATTTGGATTATTTTCTCTCCTTTTTGAAAAACTTCTGCTGCTGTGTTGCCCCATACGATGATGTCATCAATGTATTGCAGGTGCTCTGGAGCTCCACCCTTTTCTAGTACAGTCTGGATCAGTCCATGGCAAATGGTGGGGCTGTGTTTCCACCCCTGGGGCAGTCGATTCCAGGTGTACTGGACACCCCTCCAAGTGAAAGCAAACTGTGGCCTGCATTCTGGTGCCAAAGGGATGGAGAAGAACGCATTGGCAATATCGATGGTGGCATACCACTTGGCTGCTTTTGACTCCAGTTCATACTGAAGTTCTAGCATGTCCGGCACGGCAGCACTCAGTGGTGGTGTTACCTCATTCAGGCCACGATAGTCCACTGTTAGTCTCCATTCTCCGTTAGATTTTCTCACTGGCCATATGGGACTGTTAAAGGGTGAACGGGACTTGCTGATCACTCCCTGGCTCTCCAGTCGACGAATCAGCTTGAGGATGGGGATTGTGGAGTCTCGGTTGGTGCGGTATTGCCGCCGGTGCACTGTGGTGGTAGCAATTGGTACCTGTTGTTCCTCAACCTTCAGTAATCCCACAACAGAAGGGTCCTTTGAGAGCCTGGGCAAGGTGGCCAGCTGTTTATTTTCCTCCGTCTCCACAGTGGCTATACCAAAAGCCCACCGGTACCCTCTTGGGTCTTTGAAATACCCACTCCTGAGGTAATCTATACCAAGAATGCATGGAGCATCTGGGCCAGTCACTATGGGGTGCTTTTGCCACTCATTTCCAGTCAAACTTACTTCAGCTTCCAATACAGTCAGTTCTTGGGATCCTCCTGTCACTCCAGAAATACAAATGGGTTCTGCCCCTTTATAGCTTGATGGCATTAGGGTACACTGTGCACCAGTGTCTACTAGAGCCTTATACTCTCGTGGGTCTGATGTGCCAGGCCATTTAATCCATACAGTCCAATAAACTCTGTTGTCCCTCTCCTCCGCCTGGCTGGAGGCAGGGCCCCTCTAATCCTGTTCATAATATTCATCGCTCACTTCCTGTGAATATGAATCAGAATTCCCTTCCATAGGATCATAGGTAAGATCAGCCCTTCTATTCCGTCTGGGGAACTGTCCACTGGAGACCGGAGCAGCAGTTTTCCGGGGAGAACCTCTATTTGCAAATGTTTTTCCCCGCAGCTCACGTACCCGTGCGTCTAGGTCTGAGGTAGGTTTCCCATCCCACTTTCTCATGTCCTCTCCTTGGTCACGCAAGGTAAAACACAGGATACCTCGCCGTGTGTACTGTCTCTCTTGAGCAGGGAAACGTTTACTCCTAATAGCTGAAATACTGCTCTGTATGGGCGGGGAGTAGGACCTATCCTCTTTTAACTGCTGGACCTCCCGAGACAGTTTCTCCACAGCTGAGACGAGGGAAGAAGAGAGAGTGTCTTCATATTGCCGGAGCTGAGTAGCCAATTCATCTATTGTTGGTCCCTCTCCCTCTTTCCAGAGCATAATTGCCAATGAATTGGCATACGATGATGGTGCACTCCGTAGAAACTTCCGCCACATGAGCCGTGTGCACCGGACTTCATCTGGATCTTGGGGTGACTCCTCACTGTCTAGGTCACTATAAATGGCTTCCAGCACAGCTAATTCCCTTAGGTACTGGATACCTCTCTCTATAGTGGTCCACTTGCCTGGATGATAAGTAATATCTTCCTTGAAGGGATATCTTTCCTTCATACTTGACAGGAGCCGCCTCCAGAGGCTGAGAGCTTGTGCACCTCTTCCAATTACTTTGTCAATGCCTGCTTCCCTAGAAAGGGATCCCAGCTGTTTAGCTTCCTTACCTTCTAATTCCAGGCTACTGGCTCCATTATCCCAGCATCGAAGCAACCAGGTGAGAAAGTGCTCGCCTGGACGGCGGCCAAAATCTTTTTGTATGTCTCGCAACTCATTCAGGGATAAGGATCGGGTGGTTTCAGTCTCATTTATGAGTTCCTCTCTCATGAGTTCCTCTCTCATGAGTTCCTCTTCTTCTTCCTCTGTTCGTGATGGTCCTGGTTTTCCCTCATCCCTTACTAAACGAGCTGACTTTCGCTTCCAAGATTTCTTCTTCTGTACAGGGGCGACTGATACTGACACAGGTTGGTTCTCTGATTCGGCTGCAGTGCCAGTAGCTAGAGTTGGAGTAGCCGCAGTGCCTGTCATTGGGGCTGGAGTAGCCACAGGGCCGGTAGCCAGGGCTGGAGAAGCTGCAGTGCCGGTAGCCGGGGCTGGTGTAGCCGCAGGGCCGGTAGCTGGGGCTGGAGCAGCTGCAGTGCCGGTAGCCGGGGCTGGAGTAGCCGCAGGGCCGGTAGCCGGGGCTGGAGTAGCCAGGGTATCGGTCGGTTGATTTTTTCTCCCTTCTTCCTGAGGGTGCTGCACGTTAAGCAGTGTTTGGTAGATACTAGCCAGTGCCCAGCACAAAGCGGTAAGCTTTGCCTCTTTAGAATAGCTATGGCATTTTTCTTTCAAATATTCAATCACTTCATCTGGATTCTGTAGTTGTTCAGGAGTGAAGTTCCAGACCATTGGAGGTGAGAAGTTTTCTAGGTACCTGCCTGTCTTCTCCCACATACCATGCCACCCCTGCCCCTCCAACCTCAAGGTAGATCTCCGGGTGAATTTTGTAAATAATTGTTTAATCCTAAACAACATCTGAAACCCATTTAGGACACAGAGCAATAGGAGTATGCTGGCTTGCACATCCCAAGGATATTCAAAATTCTCGAGAGCTGATGTGACTCGCTCAAAAGAAAAAGGGAAGGTAAAGGAGTATGGGAAGGTACCCTCCTCTGACTTCCCCATAGATTGGTTCTCCGGGGAGAAAAAGAAAAATGTGTGATTATTAATAATTCTTACCAAATGGCATCCAAAGTACGGAGTTGCCAGCAATGCCGAAAACAAGGACCAGATTAGTTTAATGACCAGTGATGATACCATATCATAAGCCAGTAGTGCCCAGTAAATCAAAATGAGAATTCTCATCCATTTCCGAGAAGTGATAAACAGCACCAAAGGAAATATGTGATGCAACTTAGGACAGACATAACACAACCATGTGAACACGTAGTACAACATTGTGACCAGGGATTCAAATAAAATAATGAGCACTTGTAACAACTTTAACACACTCTAGTCAGATCTGTCCTTACCTCAACCCTTCGAGCCCCACGTTGGGCGCCAAAATGACTGTGATGGTTTAGCCCAAATCACCACACAGCTTCTCGCTCACTCTCCCCCTCCCCAGGGGGATGGGGGAGAGAATTGGGAAGGAAGGAGAACTCGCGGGTTGAGATGAAGACAATTTACTAAAATAAAAGGGAAAACTACAATAATAACAGAATATAAGGATATTAAAAAATATACAAAGTGAACAATATGTGTTTTCTCACCACCCGATGTCCCAATGACCGATACAGCCCGTCCCGAGCAGCAATCACGGAAACAAACCCGAGCAGCAAGCAAAGGAGCAAAAGGGAGCCAGCAAGGTAGGGGGAACGATGCCAGCAAAAACAAGCAGGAAGGATGGATGCCAGGAAGGCAGATACCCACCCTCGCCTGCCCCCACTTATATACTGAGCATGACGTTTATGGCATGGAATACTCTCTTTGGCCAGTTTGGATCAATTATGCTGTCTGTCTTTCTCCCAGCTTCCTGCATCTGCAAATTAGCGAGACTTGGAAAGCAGGATGGTGTCCTTGGTCTCATTCACAACAACTGGTATCATCAGGGTGTTTATGAACATTCTTCACACACAAAATCCAAAACATACCAGCTACTAAGAGGAAAAATTAACTCCATCCCTGCCAAAACCAGGACACAAAGTAAAAAATGATTCCTTATTAATGTTTGGAAAAAAAACAGTGAGGAATTCTTGCACTGGGAGACTAATCAAGGAGAAATGCCTGTATCATTATACCAGGAGACTCTTCAAATACTATACAAAATTCTGGTCACACATTCTGGAGCAAAGAACATTCAAACTGAATTCAAATTGAAGTCAATTTGGAAAAGAGCTATTTATTATGATTACAAGAAGGTTTTGGAAAAGAGCTATTTATTATGATTAGAGGAAGGTAAGATAGATCTCTAGAAGGGACTGCAAACTTATAGTTTTCTTAAACTAACAAAACAAAGACTGGAAGAAAATATGACTTTAGTCAACAAACACATCAAGATAAAAGCAGTCAGGGAGAGTTGAAGAGCCATTTGACCTAAATCTAGTACGTGCAGAAGAATAAACAAGTACAAAGTGTTCATGCATAAATTTTGCATGAAAATTAAGAAGTGCTTCCTAACCTCAGAAGAATAAAAGACTTTGGAGACCGACAGGAGAGAAGTGGAGCAGATCTCAGAAGTTCTGAGGAGCTAAGAGAACAGCTTTTGTGACACATTTGCTCATGGTAGGGATGTAGGGATGTTTAAACAACACAACGCTGAAGGTTCCCAACAGTGCTATAAGTTCTGACCATTCCCCATATTAGAAGTGCCACATCCCACAGGCTTATAAAATAAATGTACGTAAATTGTTTCAGTGTTAACTTAGGGTCTTCTGTAAGTCCTCAGGGTACATAACTAATAGTACATTTATATATACAAAAATTTAAGGATGCTTAAGCTGAATATGCTCTTTGTCACACTCATTAATGGAAATGGATCAGAAGACTCATCTAAACAAGAAGCAAGCTCTACAATGCATAAGGACTATCAGCTGCAGAGATTTCTTTTGAACTAATTGATTTATCTAAATTTCTGTTAATTCTTAATGTACTTTTGTATATATAAAATAAGTTTCTAATAATAACTATTTAGAGTTCTTCAATTCCTCTGTCAGTGTGTATATATGTTAATACATGCATATAAAACAGAACTATAGATACATACATATATAAATAGTCATATCCTTATTCATATCCATAGTCATAAACTATCGTGTAATACCTCTAATGGAGAGAAGAATAATTACATGTTTACTGGAAGGCTGCAAATGGCTTTGAACACTTTTAGTGAAACACTTCAACATTTCTCTAACATAATGTTTTGAAAGGGCCCAGGGTCAATACAAATGTAATATATGGAAGCTAAAAGAAAATTTGACAGAAAATTTGTTCAAAGAGCACAGTAAGGTGGCATGTAAAAACAATAATGGGCCATTATGCTGTCTTATTAGAGAAATTAAAGCATTGCACACACTACCTGACTCATAGTGTCTGGCTTTTCTACTGAACAATTTGAAACCTGTATTTTCAACTCAAGTAGTGATTTATTAAGTGTAATTTCATTTTCGACTCTAAATATTTAATAATATCAGATGTGGCAAACTTGTTTGGGAAGTTCAAAAGGCAGAGAAACACTGGACTCCCACAAATACTGTTTGGTTAGGCAAGCACTAAAATTTGTATGCAAACAGGCTAAACAGAGTCTTTGCAGATGCAAACAGTGGTGTTTCATCTTTTGCACATGCACAGAAAGCTTCATCTTTTGAAAAGCTTATTTGTAGATATAGTAGTACAGAAAAAGGTGTAGCATATATGTGTTAATGTATGGAGGATCAATACACTAGATAACCTTTTAAATTAGAAATGGACCTGGAGCATTGAATTCAGTTTGAGGGATATGTCTACCTGGAAGATGTGCAGTGTATCACCAGCAACCCTCCAAGCAATCTTTCCTCAGAAAGAAATTCCCTCCAGTCATGTAATTTATGCTATTACTTTAGCAGCCAAAGTTCCTGATACAACATTGATGTGATTACTTTTTCCGTTACAAAGGAACTAGAAAATGCTTCTGTGAAGACATTATTATACTTAGAAGCATTTCTCATATCATCTACCTATAAACTTCATCTTTCCTGCTCATTGTAGTGTAAATATTTGTGGTTGGAATCCTGAGTATTTAATAGCGGGAAAAAAAAAAAGCACACAGCATTTGAATTTGTTACAAAGTGAGGGTTCTGAATCTCTAATCACATAGGCATCAAGTACACTTTTCTATGGATATATAGAATCATAGAACAGTTTGGGTTGGAAGGGACCTTTAAAGGTCATCTAGTCCAATCCCCCTGCAAGGAGCAGGGGCATCTCCAACTAGATCAGGTTGCTGAGAGCCCCGGCCAACCTGGCCTTGAATGTTTCCAGGGATGGCGCATCTACCACCTCTCTGGGAAACCTGTTCCAGTGTTCCACCACTCTCACTCTCATTGTAAAAAATGTTTTCCTAATATCTAATCTGAATCTGCTTCCTTCTATTTTAAAACTGTTACCCCTTGTCCTTTCACAACAGGCCCTGTTAAAGAGTTTCTCCCTGTCTTTCTTTTAAGCCCCCTTTAGGTACTGGAAGGCCACTATAAGGTACTCCTGGAGCCTTCTCTTTTCCAGGCTGAACAGCCCCAACTCTCTCAGCCTGTCCTCATAGGAGAGGTGCTCCAGCCTTCTGATCATCGAATATATACGGAGGACATCTGTCTGAATTTATCCTGTTGGAAGTGACTAATATTTAAACTACATTCATTTTACAGCAGAAAGGAAATACAATTTTCCAAGATGTGTTTGGAAACTTTGAACAAATTAATTAAGTTAGATTCCTCACTTGGGATAAATAGAAATAGTACTATGGAAGTCAAGAACATGACTCATTCTTTGAACACTAGTTCTAGGCCTTCCAAGACATTTATTGTGCTAGCAACTAGCAGTCTCATGAAATACTGGGGAGATTTAAAGCGCATTCGACTTCTGTGAGATACAGATTTACTACCTCCTTTTTGCTGATGCAAGTCTGAAGCCCCAAGTCAATGAGCCAAACTTACTCGCGTCTGGGAACTCGAATCAAGGATATGCTGAAATAACAAACTCTTGTCCCCTTTCCTTTTCAGCAGCACTTTATAGCTAAATGTGTAGATACAAAATACCTAAATTCTTAGAAGACTAAATAGAACAACAGAAATTATAGCACAATTGTGTTTACAAGGACCAATATAAATTAGTTTATCCTTTTCTGGACTGAAACACTTGGTCTCACTTGTTTATAGAGTTCTCTAAATCTTTTTACAGTATTCTGTATCAACAATTTCTCTTTTTATTTCTTTTTTTCCCTGCTCTTGTCCAAATTAAATCTTTCTTTCTGATTTTTATATATATATATTTATATACATATATGTATTTGATTCTTCTTTTCCTCATTGTGGACAAGTAGAACAGGCTTTTTGTTTCTTCAAAGTAGGATTTATAATGTCCATTCTGGGTATTCTCTTTTTTAATAACAGAAATCCCAATACTCCCTGTATTTCTGAGTCAGTCATTTTTGTTCATGTATGCCTGTCTAGCTACACTGAATCACCAACTCTGTACATCAGTTTTGGTTATTTTTTGTTGTTTTGTGGAGATTTTGTTTGTTGTTTGGGTTTGGATTGTCTTTTTTTTTTTTTTTTGAAAAAAAATGTCAAAAAAGGCTAAATAAGAACAGGAACTTCCATAACTAGAAGTGCACAAAATTCAGTTTAAATTGGCTGAACTTAAGTATTTGTGCCACTATATGCTTGCAGTTACTTGTGAATATAAATTACCACTCAATATAGACCACAGGTGAGTCTTCTCTTGGAGCCTTTCACTGACTGTATCTGATAGGTTAGACCACTAACACAGAAAAATGAAACAGATACTCAAATTTGTAATTTACAAGGCCTAAAATATTTGTCTAGGAATTTTGACTGTTTAATTCAGAATTATATGAAACTATTTTTGATGCAGCAAGGTTTGATAGTATGGAAAAATGCTGACTCACAAGCTGAATGGCATGTCATCACAGTGTGGGTCTCTGTAGGCAGATAAAACTTGGCAGCCTTCATCACAAACTAAGGAAAATATTTATAGAAAAATAATATGGCAAAAAATTCAAGGTACAAAGTCTTAAAGAGATACTGACTACAACAAACTCATGAATCATGACAAGCAACCGAGTGATTTGAAATAGCTAAGAACTAGAAAAAAATTTCAGCTAGATTTTAAGATACTATAGGCATTTGTATTTGTTCCATCTCTTCTGATCTGCTGAGCTTATCTTTGAGAGGAATGTGAAGATTTACTGAATTCAGAAATTATCTGAATGTCCTAACTCCACTCCTGCTCTTTGCAGAGAGCAAATGAAAGAGAGAAAAGGGAAGACTGTGTCAGGGGCAGGTGAGGCAGGGCCTAGAGCACCTAGGTTCAACTTCTAGATTTGTACCATTTATTTATTCCTTTCGATTGAAAAAAGAGAGGAGCAATTCAGCAATATGATCAAATAACTGAATAGGAATTTGGAATATAATTTCTTGGATAAAAGTTAGCAAGATGATTCCATCAGAAATGCCTCTTTGCAGAACATGAAAATACCTTAAAAGCCTCTCAGCCCAGACACATGGTGGAAGAGCAATTGCCTCACTCAGACTGAGTAGATACCTCTTGAAATATGTGCTTTTGGTTTATCTGTCTATTACCCTATAATTCAAGTGAAACATAAATTGGATGAGGGATAACTTTACCTTGATTCAGCAGCTACTGTCAGACTTCTCAAAAATCTCTATGAAGAGGACAAGTAAAAGAAAACTTACAAATGCCCAGTAGCTATATTTACTAGTTGATATTTTCTTCCTATTTAGGGGCATTTACTGTTACAAAGCCAAGGTGATACAAAGCTCAAGAAAATCTGACTTTCACATTCAACTGATTCTGGAAGTACTTAATGAAAACGAGCTGCTGGTGTTAATTAAAGTAGCATGACAGCAGATAGCCTCCATCCACCTCTTAAAGGAGCATTAATTTTCAGCAGTCCTCAGTTTTTCGGACAACCTGTGACAGAGTAACCTGGCCATCAGAGATGTGTAGCACTCACTAAAAGACCTGAGACATGGACATTCAGAGACTGACTGAGACTTAGCAAATGGTAACATTTTTCAATTCCTTTGGATCACATAGCACTGTATACTTGTGGGCAGCAGCTTTTCACCACTGATAGGGCTGACGGTATCTTGGGTAATGTTAGAGTGATTGAAAGCCACTTTCAACCTGCACATTGTGAAGAACATAGGAACTCAGGAGCATGTTTAAAGTGTGACCACTTTGTATCAAGTAGTTGCATTCTTTTCTACTGCACCTAATAATTTTGGGTACTTTTTCAAAACACCTAGGCTCAACTCTTACTCAAAACAATACTTTTAAAGTATTTTCACCCTTTGACTTCTGAGGAAAATTTAGCTAAGGTCTCTATCTTAAAGTGCACTATTTTTCCCTACAGTGAGCTCCACAAGAAATTTGCATTCCTTTTCTTTCTTGGTTCTGGTGCTCAGACATCACCGCTCAGGATATAAAACATCTTGTTTACTTCTAGCCACATCACGGGGGCTGTTATGCTATTTCAGAAATGCGCTGCAGCTAGCTACAGGTACCAAATGGAATCAGAGAAAGGTAGAGGTTCTTGATTGAATTTATTTGTGTTTGAATCTGTCAGGGATAAAAGAGCCAACAAATAATAAAATAGATGCAAGACTGTGTAAGTCAGCAGCCACCTGCTACCTCTGGACTATTAGAGGGGCCCTCAGCATGACAACACAAATCCATGCTGGCAGGCCAATCACAGCTTAAAAAAAGCCCTACATCAGCTCAGCTCATCAACTCAGTGAGCAGAGTGACAGCAATGTTGAAATTCCTTTTTTCCTGATATTAGTTGTGAATTGTTTTATCACACTATTTTCACTCTTGCCCTCTCATTGTCTTTTAAATGCTGATAGTGTTGATGGCTCTAAAATGCAGTCTATCTAGTAGCTCTTTCAAAAAATTGAGGTTTGGTTCTTCTCTTTTTTTTTTTTTATTTTCCCAAATAGGCTGAAGCTCATTTCATTTCTCTCCCTTCTATACATCTAAAGTATGTAAATTACAGGGAACAGTAAAAGTCAAAGTACTCATCACAGGCACCATAATTATTGATAATAATCTCTTCTTCAAAGCTAGCACCATTTTGCATGCTGTTCACTAATTTCACTCCCATTTATAGAATAAGTCAAATTCTGTACTGACTTGTATCACCTGCAACTGCATTTAAATTGTCCCTAAGAGTTTACAATGGTACCTTGTTTAATAAGGTTATGCAAAGGGACAGAGCAGAATGTACTGTTAGTAAATAGAGTGAATATTTAGGGCTGTGAAAATAAATTAAATCAGTGCAGTAGACTGAAGCAACCTCTGACATATTTTTTTAAACAACAGATGAAATCTTGGCCTTAGTATAGTCAGTAAAAGTTTAGCCAATAACTTCCACAGGGCTGGGATTTCACTCACATGGACTGAATTTGAACAGAAGAGGAGGATCGTGCTTTTTAAAAATTAAAAAAAAAAATTTATAAATTTGTTGGCTTTGAGAATACACTCCAAAGCATGCTGCCTGCACCAGAGGCTACAGAACTGATATTTAGAGATGATAAAGAAGGCAGAAAATAAAACAAAGCTGTAATTTATTTATTTTCCTTTTGTTGTTCATAATCACTGTACACCAGTGATTTACAATGTCTTCTTATCTTCAGCAGTGTATTCTGAACGCTTGATATCATCATGTACTTGTGCTCATTAAAAAAGATCTTAAAGCTTTCTGTGTGGTCTTGTTTATTTTTTAGAAAGTCCACATTACTAATCTGAACCAGTTACGGAAGATAATTCAGTTTGAAACCACTGAAGGTAAATGCTGAGGTCCCTTTGGGACTACATCAAAACTTGGATTTGGCCTTAGTACAAGGAGTAATCACAGACAGGCAAATTTCAGCATCTCTGAGCTGTCAGTGACCTGATTTTCTTCATCCTTTATTATCATATAGTGGGAAAGGCCTGAAAATTGTCCAGAAAAGCAGGCTCTTTTCTGAACCCTGTGAAGTTACATGTGAATGAAGAAGTGACCTGTGGGTTCAGATGTGGGGCCAAACATACAACACAAGCATATGGAGATACCATAATTTGTCTCTTGCTCTTTTTCTTCTCTTAAAATTCTGTCAGCACTGAGATAAGAGTATTTTCTTTTGCAACTCCAGCAAATTTTAAAGACACAATTCCTTTATTTTTCCACTATTTATATTTTTTTTCATATTCTATCTGAATTCCTTTTAGCAGCCCCTTAGGATGTTTTGTAATTTCTATCTTTCAACTGTATTGTTTAACTATGAAACCTAGTAAATAAATAAATAAAAACAAGAAAGACTTTGCTTCTTAAAGTTGCATTATACAATATGTCTTTTCACTCCTAGTATTCATTCACCTACGGCCTTGCTTATAGCACATTAGCACAGTTCAGGTAATTTAGAAGTGAATAAACCTTTTTGTTTAAGTAATCAATATTGTGTTCCTCCTGCACACAAACTCCTGCATATATCATAAGTATAACATGGTCCAGTATTAGTACAGTACAATAACTACTCTACACAAATGCATTCTCAGAAGCAACAGCTGTCATCTAAAATTCTTTGCAACATTCTTTTGACATAAACTTACCTTTTGTTTCTGCCTAGATTATTGACAACATGATATCACACAGAACAAGAACAAAATTCAATAACCTGTAAAAATATCTTTCCTACCTATGTGGTATGGTGATTATTTTTGTAATTGGACTAATAATTCATGCTAAGATACCAATTATGTTTCTTGTGTGATTAACAAGATGTTAGCAAATAGAGTACTACTATTAAGGGATATATTTTTCAGGCAATCTCTAGAGTTTCTAGAAAGAAAAAATAAAACTAGAATCTGGAGATTTCTATTTGTTTTAAATCTGGGACTTCCTTTGTTATAATTCTGCCTTGAATGATATATTGAAATACGTACCTTGTGTCTTGTGTCACACTGTTCGTCAACATGTCACATTGAATCATGTCACTTTATGTAGCTCAATATGACAGATGCATCTCTAAAGCAATGCGTCATCATGTCCCTTGGCATGAGGAGATGTGAAAATAAATACATTCTTGTTTTGTTTACAGTAAACTACTTCCAGAAATAGAAAAAGCAGAAACAAAACCTAAAAATCCCCAAAAACCCAACATCAAACAGACTGCTTTTATTTAGTTTTGGAATATTTTAAGCAAACAAAGGGAAAGAGTGGTGCTTCTCTCATTCATCTTTAGAAAAAAAAAAGTAAACAAATTAATATACACTCAGAGTTCATAATTTCATTTTATTATTCCTTTGATTTAAACAATAGAAAGACATACCTGTAAGCAAGCTGTAAGTAATCATTATATGTTCTATAGGCAGCTCCGGAAATTATAGACTTGGAAAAAATGACTAACAGACTAAATAGGTAGTAAACTCTTGTTTTGTTGATAACAAATAATTCTATTTAATTATTTAAAACACACATATTAATTAACATTAGAGGTTATTTTGTTTTCTTTTCCAGTCTCCTTGAAACAATGTTTAGAAATTATTTCCACATTATATTGAATTGGCTCAGTGTGCAATATACTGGGTTCATGGATATGTTCTGTTAGCTGTGAACTTCCTGTGTTGAAATATTATGTAAAACTACATTAGGTTGCTGGGGAGGCCAAACACTGGCCTACTTTGCATTACCGATGTTTTGCAAAGCAGGTGGACTGCAGTTATGAATTTGGCTCAGCATTCATATAATTGTATATAGGTGGCCCAATTTACCACTAGGTTATTTTAGTCCATTAAGGATGTAATTCCAATGAGTCAAATTCATTCTTTCATAAAGTAGAAATGTGAGGAAAAAGGTAGACTGTCACAGGGCATTATGGTTCCCTAATTGTCTGTTCAACCCTCTTGATGGCTGCATCTAATGTCCCAGGTTAAAGTAGGAGACCATCTACTTTGACTCGGCATCAAGCTCTTTTCTGTTTCTCCATATTACGCTCTCATTTGCTCGAAGCTGTAGTTCTGAATACCTCTTCTGTTTTAACATAGAAAAGACATTACTCATCTCTCAGCCTTGAAACTTATTCTAGTCAAGGTTTTGAATACACAAGAAGCAAGGACTACTGGTGCTGGAAACAAGTCCTACGTTCAAACACACAGAAGAACATGCTATGTCCAAACATGCAGAAGACAATTTGATATTCCTAATCTAGCCCTGTCAATCTACTTTAACCCTTACCCAAAAAGTTTATGTCAGGGCTTGGAGGGCTTAGGGAGTATATTTTTACCATGTACCAATGTCTGCCTCAAGATTTTGAGCAGTAGTGTGTACTCGTGTTAGGTGAGAGAAAGAAAATATTGTTAAATGGTGGTGCCATCTGCACAGAGTGGGTCAAGAAAAAAAACTGATCTGAACTCAGTGTCAAAACACACAGATAAAAGTCTCCATAATCCAGCTTCCAAAAGGAAAATAGATCAAGTCACCAAAAACAAACACTGATAGCTATACTGCATCCTCATTGTAGGATTTTACAGGCACATGAGTAAACTAATGAAATATACTGCAACAACATAAGGTTCTGACTTGGGGTGTTTTTCAAGTTGACATTCACCCTGAAAGATTTTACATCCAGCCCTATCTCTGCATTTGTAAGTTTTATTTTTTTATTTGTCTCCAATCTAGATATTTTAAGCAGGTTTGGGCATGTAAACATGGATTTAAATGACAATGGGATTGTAGTGTGGTATGTAGTATACCTTCATATGTAAAAGAAGGTAAAAAAAAAATACTGAATAATCAAATAAACAGCAGTGAGAAAATCTCTCAACTTCTCCAGTAATCTTGGAGGAAAATATAAATAATTTTTTAGCAAGATAGGGACATTTTTTGTTTTCTTTTGTTATTGCATCCGTCAAGAATATTCTAGACCAGTCCACTGTTTATAGATGCTCGTGTTGTCACTCTCATGTGTTCAAATCTTTCAGCTCAGTTAAAAACAAGGATTGATTTACATCTGATGTAGAAAAAAATGGACAATTCTTTTTAAGAACAAAAGACTGTGTTATTTTGCTTGATACTTCTGCTATTCAGTCTATTTCCTTAACTAGGAGCTGAAGCACTGTAGCCATTTTATTCCTTCCTAAGATTCACGTAGTTCTTATGAAGAACAGACAGAAGACAAATGTTTTGTATATGATGTTGTCAGATAGTTTTAATGACCATACTTGAGAAATGAGACAGGAAGAAGAGAATGCGAGGCTTAGTTATTCGGATGAGGACTTAATTAGGAAGTCAGTTCTGTAAGACTAATATTGCTTTCTGTTCTTGTTTGTTCTTTGTGTAATATGAATAATGACATGCCAATTGTGTATGATTATAGATAGTTATTTATGGAATTAGATTTTTCCTCTACACTAAATTATGCTTTTGCATGTGAGGTACGCATTCTATTGCCACTATGGTGTTTAACTGGACCTATTTTTGTTTCCTTTTTTCTATTAATCCATGCACTGATACCTATTTTGCTTACCCTTCTGTGGTATTGTTTCTTCTTGTTTATATGACAAATTTCCTGGTGACCAAATATAACTCATGTAAAAATCTTCTAAAATATGAATATTTATATGTATGTTTTAATATGATGTAAGCATATATAATTTATTCATATGATCTATATTTATACAATATAAATATATTTTTATATTTACACTATATATTTATATGATATAAAATATAGCAAAGTATCTTATAAAATATAAACATTAATTAGTAATAATTATTACTATAGATTATTAATTTCTGGTTTAGGAAACTGGTTTTACTTATTCTTCAAAATAGTTCTCCTTACTGTAACCAAACATCAAGTCTTTATTCATGTACATGTTCATGTGCAAGTATATATAGGACTATTTTTCAATAGCGAGTTTTTAAATTATTGAACAGTGTTAACTGTTTCTGAGAGGCAGTTATCTTAAAGACAGTAAGATTCCACAAGCTTTGTGAAAATAGGTGACTGATTAGAAGAAAAGTTTTTTCTATAGGAAAGTTGTTGACTACTCTTTGCTTGACTTGGGAGAACCTGAATGGGAATGAAGACACCGGAAGTCATGGAAATAATCATGGAACAACAAGTTTTTTTGTATTTTTTTTTGTGTTGTTTTTCTCTTGTATATATAGGAAGGAACAAAGGGGTGCAGGAAAGAATACAGAATAGATTCATTCCCATAGTCATGAATGTGCACTAACGATATAAATGAAACATGAACGAATATTAATACATTTGGGAGAAAGGATTTCTATATTGTTGTTCCTCCTAAAGAATTAGAATATGTACTTTTAAACATTATTTATCTACTTTGGTTTTTACAGTCTCCATAAAAGCCATTTGTTCAATGCCTTGAATATGTGTGCCTATCTCTTCAAAAAACCTCCACTCTTTTTCCCTGAAGCAATAACAAACTTAGAAAAAAAAATTATTCTTGCCAACTTAACAACATTACATTTAATCAGCCCAATAAACTTCCAAGGTATGAAAATATACTTACTTGTCTTTAGAGGTTTCTCATAAAAGAATTACTGTACTGTTTGTAAAGTTCTCCTCTGACAGCCTGGATGTCTTAGTTCTGTGTACAAGATAAGGCACGTATAATCTAAATTTAGGGAGGCAGAAGAGATGTATCTCAGGAAGTTGTTGATGGATTGGTAGTCAGTGTGGCTCTGTTAAAAAGAAATCAGACAAAAAATCAGACTTACCAAAGTAAAAAAGGTGACACAAGAGTTCCATGCTCTAGAGATTTTCACATAAAGAAAAGAGAGTATCTCAGACTTTATATTTTGGAAAAGTCTGTGAAGTTCTGAAGGAGGATCCTACAGGATTCTACGTGAGAGCTGATGTGACCAGAATCAACTCACTAGACCTCCATTTTTAAATTCCACCTGTAACTAACTATACTTTCAATTCAGAATACTAGAAAGTAAATAGATTGAAAAAATTAACAGACACATTCTAGGGAAGTGTTGTGGTTTTGTTTAGTGAGGGGGGGCCTAAGGTGGTAGCTTCTGTAGGAAACTGCTAGAAGTTGCTCCCCTATGTTCAGTGGATTCGGCCGGGCCTAGAGCGGAGCTGCTGCTGGCCAAGGCCGAGCCGATTGGTAGCAGAATGTTCCGTGATAACACCTCTGCGATAACGTATTTAAGAAGGGGAAAACAGAAAAAAAAGAAAGAGAAGAGAAGATGTGAAGAAGCTGAGCAGGGGCAGAGGCGCAGAGGGGGAGGCACAGGCCTCATGGGCCTTGCAGGCCTCACCCTCTGGCCTCTTGCCAGGAAGCCGACTGGGCCCCACTCGGCCCGGCCCGGCTGCAAGAAGTGGAGAGGAGATGAGATGGATGATGTGAGATTCTGAGAGGCCTCTGCCAGCCTGTTGTGAAGAACTTTTCTTGTGAGAGGAATGGCTGCAGACGCCAAGGTCAGTGAAGAAGGAGGGGGAGGAGTAATGCGGCTCCTGGCCAAGATTCCCCTGCAGCCTGTGGTGACGACCATGGTGGAGCAGGTTGTCCCCCTGCAGCCCATGGAGGTCCACGGAGGAGCAGAGATCCACCTGGAGCCCGTGAAGGACCCCACATCAGGGGAGGTGGATGCCTGAAGGTGGCTGTGGCCCATGGAGGGCCCACTGGGGCAGCCGTTCTGGAGAGACTGCACCCCGTGGAAGAGATGACCCACACCGGAGCAGTTTCACAAAGGACTGTGGCCTGTGGGAGGGACTCCACGCTGGAGCAGGGGAGGAATGTGAGGAGTTCTTCCCCTGACCATGAAGCAGCAGCATAAAACAACGCATGATGAACTGACCGCAACCCCCATTCCCTCTTCCCCGCTGTGCCGCTTGGAGTGGGGGGGAAGGTAGTAGAGATAATGTTAAGCTTGGGAAGAGGGAGGGGTGGAAGGAGGTTATCTTGTTCTCTGTCTCATTATCCTGCTGTTTTCAGTAAATTTATTACTAAATGAATAGTTTTCCCCAAGTCGAGTCTGTTTTGCCCATAACAGTATCTTTAAGGTTTTTCTCCCTGTCCTTATCTCGAACCTCGAGATGTTTTTCCTTGTATTATCTCTCCCTATTCTCTCAGAGGGTGGGGGGAGTGAGAGAGAGACTGCATAGTTTGGTCCCGATCGGGGCTAAACTACCACAGGAAGATTCACATAAAATGCTTTATATTTGAAGGTATGTATTTTAATTAAGATGTTGATTTAATTAACAGAACAGCACATTCCACTTCATCAAGACGTTTTCTGGTGGCATGAGATGTTGCATATGCCCATAAGGCTGGTTGAGTATGTGGTCCTCTCCTGCTAGGAACCTTATCTGCTTTTCAGAAAGATAAAGTGGTTCTTTGCACATAACTGAATTACCTTCCTAGGGTGCTCCTTTTTACCTTCTGTCACAGTCTTTTTGCCTGGAAAAAGAACCTGAAATATTTATAACATTCAGAGGATTTTGAAAATTGATCTCTGTGGATCATGTGCAAGAGGAGTGAGAGATGCCCTCTTTGAAGGTCACAAAAAGGATATCTGAATCTTTAGCTTTGTCATAACTAAATTGATTTGCTAAAAAGTCCTAGGGAGGAGTGAAAAAAAAACCAAACCACTCATCTGTTAAAATGACAGTCCATATTATCAGAGCTTTATATCCTTTGCCAAAGGAAAATGCTTCTGTTGAGTACAGAGCATGTTAGCTCTCTGGTGAGCTTACCCTAGCTTCATAGTCTACTACTGCCTGATTTCAGTAATGCAAAATATGGAGTGTTTAGGTCACTGATCCTTCAGTAGTTTCCTGATGGCAAGTGCAAGTGATACAGTTGCACCACCCAGCCATCATTTTACTAATTTTGCTCACTGTCCAGCAGAATTTCAAGACTAATCTAACAACTAGGGCCTGGATTATTAGGCATTGTGAGAACACATTGAGAGAACAAAAAGGAGTTTCTTATTTCAAGTAGCTGCCAACCAGAGTGTAGGACAAGAGGAAGTAGATGTATCCAGGTAAATGAGGGAGTTACAAGGAAACAGAAAACATGATAGAAGCAATCAAGCTCTTGTGAGATCATTCAGGCAGCAGAAGGAAGACAATGCTGCTGTTTGCCAGCTATATATGGAAAGATTCTCTCAAGCATGGAGGATATAGCAGAAGAAATTGTTCATTATGCTGTTTAAAAAAAAAGAAACAAAGATTTAAAATTTAGAGACAAAACTTTGAATCTGGAACTGACATTCAGTAGGCTAGGAAGAGATTAAGAATCTCCTGAAAAGCAGAGAGAGGCATCATACTTGACCAAAGTTAATCCATGGAAGCATTAAGTGGATACAAAGAAATACATGATTGGGGACCTTTTAGCAGCATTCTGAAGTAGCAGGTGTTGGGTAATGTTATTTTTAAAATAGCAGATGTTGAAATAACTGAGATGTGAGGAGAAGAAACCTGGACAATAGATGTAACTTATAGACCAAGAGAAATGACTTTATTTTACAGATGGATAAAGAATTGTAATTCTTGTAACAGTTGAACAGAATTTGGAAGACCTGTAGTGGCACCTGTGTCGAGTTTAAACTGATCTTGCAGCAGAAAGATGGCTTTATCCATCATGATCAAGAAATGGTGAAATGAAGAATACTTTGAGGAAGAAAAAGAGGGACATTAACAGGTTAGCCAAGTTGAATTTCAGCTGCTAACTAAATATAGACATGGGAGTGTCAGACAAAATAAAATTTGCACAACCAACTGATTCTACCATTGTTATTTTTCTCTGACAATGCTGTACATTATCATAGAATCATTTAGGTTAGAAGAGACCCTTAAGATCATCGAGTACAACCATAAACCTAACACTACGAAGTCCACCATTAAACCATGTCCCTAAGTGTCACATCTACACATCTTTTAAATAGCTCCAGGGATTGCAACTCAATCACTTCCGTAGGCAATCTGTTCCAGTCCTTGACAATCCTTTTGGTGAAGAAATTTTTTGTAATATCCAATCTAAACATCCTCTTGTGCAACTTGAGGTCATTTCCTCGTGTCCTATTGCTTGTTACTTGGAAGAAGAGACTGACATCACCTCATTACAACCTCCTTTCAGGTAGTTGTAGAGAGTAATAAAGTCTCCCCTGTGCTTCCTTTTCTTCAGACTAAACAACTCCAGTTCCCTCAGCTGCTACTTGTAAGACTTGTTCTCCAGAACCTTTACCAGCTTTGTTACTCTTTGGACGCACTCCAGCACCTCAATATCTTTCTTGTAGTGAGGGGCCCTAAACTGAACATCCATCAGTCTGTATTGATAGTGACACATTTTGTTACACAGACACACATTTTCCTTACCTTTTTATACACTTTCTGTAGTTTGGTCAAATCATATACAGTATCTTCCCCAGGGATGTTTTCTTTTATCAGACCAAAAAAAAAAAAAAAACAACCTCAAAAACCAAACACAGTGATACTGTGGTAATGTAGAGAAAATAGATGGAGCTGGCTTAACCAGTTCTTTTATCTTTGGAAAGACTGTACATGAGAGAAGATGAAGGAAATACAGAAAGAATGGTGCGAGACAGATAAATCCTCTGATGTGACTAGCTTTGTCCTTATAACTACATTATAGATGATAAAAACAATGGAGTCAACACATTTTAGACCAAATAACCAACAGCACATCAACAGATAAAAAGAAAAACAAAACAAAACAAAACAAAACACCTTTTGTTGCACTATGTATCCTTCTAGTGAGAACAATATTCTCTAGAACAGTATAACATGCTTTAATACAGCTCCTTGTTAAAACTAATAAGACATGCCAGCTAATGGTGGTCATGATCAGATACAGTTTCTGTTTAACAAGCAGTACAAAATAATATGGCTTATGATGAGGCAACACTTGCTCATTATCTTATAATGATCAGGAAATAAGTCAATAAACTATTTCATGGACCAAAACCATACTCCTTTGAAAAGTATTGTGATGTGTCTACCAACAAATAGCTTCTGATTTTTATTCATAGGATTCTTTCACCAATAACTAGTTGGAAACAGATATGCCGGAATCAATCGTGTTTTAGATGTGCATGCAGTGAAGTGATGGGATGAGTCACTGGGTATCCTTGTAAAATTGCACTTTCCATCAAACAATAGAAATTGTTTTCTCTTTAGTGTTCAAAATATCCCACTATTTGGCTCAAATCTCCTTGTGATACATACAGATAAAGAAAAACATTTCTAGGGATTGCAAAACAGTAGGGTTCTGTCAATCATTATATTTTTTGATCGTGAGCAGTACCAAAGCTTTGGCTGGAATTGCTTTTCTTACTAATAATTCTATGAATTCCCTTTATTTGTTGTTGTGAAATGGGACAGCTTATGACCTATTAACAAAAGCTCAGCTATTTACTATACTTTATGCGCTTTTTCTGATCACTTATGTGACAGAAAATTTTTCCTGATCCATGTCTGAATGATTCTGAAACTTCACAAGAACTTTCAAGATAGCTGTATGAACACCCCTATGTGAGTTCTTGCACAAACATAGATTTATTGGAACCTTTTGCAAGGAAATCTTGCAAAGCTTCAGATGTGACATACTAATCGAAGACATAATTTAGAAAATAATTGTTTTATCTTTCTTTAAAATTTAGAACACTATTCATGTGGTATGTTTGTCCTCCTAGGTTAGTAAAAACATCCACATTTGTTCTTACAGTTCTTAAGAATATTTATTGTGTCCAATTACATGAAAAAAAAAATCAGAACTAAATGAAATCTAGAGTTTCACTTTTAACATACTTGACTGGAACCAATTCAAAATGTAAAAGGAAATTCAAGGGTTCAGCTGAACTAAAATAATTTTTAAAGGTTACTGTATAAAAAATTCTACAAGGCTGTAAAGTAATTGCTGATGTCAAACACACCATTCCTATATTTTGGTTGTTCTTTTGGCTCCAACTGGTATCTTTATAAACTAATCCACTAAGCATGACACAGCTTTAATGCACTTAAAGTTGCATTATGGAAATTCTATCAAAGTGGAGATACAGGCATCTTGCTTCAAATTATTATATAGGAGCTTTACAATAGAATCATAGAATCATAGAATAGTTACGGTTGAAAGGGACCTTCAAAGGCCATCTAGTCCAACACCCCTGCAAGAAGCAGGGATGTCTCCAACTAGTCTAGATTACTAGGAGCCCCATCCAACCTTGCCTTGAATGTTTCCAGGGATGGGGCATCTACCACCTCTCTGGGCAACCTGTGCCAGTGCTCTGCCACCCTCACTGTAAAAAATGTTTTCCTAATATCTCATCTGAATCTACCTCCCTCTATTTTAAAACCATTACCCCTTGTCCTGTTGCAACAGGCCCTACTGAAGAGTCTCTCCCTATCTATCTTGTAGGCCCCCTTTATGCACTGGAAGACTGCTATAAGGTCTCCCTGGAGCCTTCTTTTCTCCAGGCTGAACAGTCCCAACTCTCTCAGCCTGTCTTCATAGGAAAGGTGCTCCAGCCCTCTGATCATCTTCATGGCCCTCCTCTGGACTCTCTCCAACTGGTTCATGTCCTTCTTATGTTGGGGATATTCCTCATCTTCATTTCTCTTTCTTTGGAAAAAAAAAGTTTACTTTCCATTAACTAGTTTGCTAGCTTAGGTGACAGGAGTCAGGCAATTATCCTCCTTTAAAGTTACTATATTTTCTGAATGTTAGATTTGAGTAGATTTTTATTAAATATTTTAAAAATATTTCTATGCTCTATATTTTTTCAAAATCAGAGGAAACTTTACTAAAGATTACATGAGGCAAACTACTTATAAAATATCTCCAGTACGAAATCTAAACGGCAATCAGATATATACTGGATAATCATCCAAAAGTTCTGATGCTCATTTTCTCTCCAGCTTTGAAACTCGCAAGTTCATCCACCTTTGTATTAGACACTTAAAATAACCCAAGAAAAACTAATATCCACTTTATTTTCGTTTTCTTTTTTTTTTTTCTATAAAAGAGTAGATCTCAGTACTCTAGTATGTCATAAATAAGAAGGCAATGCTGTGCTTTTTCTGAGGAAGTCGTTGCACAAGTTAGGGAGTCAAGTGTAATATTTCAGCCTGCACTTTTTTGATTCTTTATGAAAGGTTATTTCAAGATTTTTCCTCATTTCTCTGGCATATATACATAGCTGCCACTAAGCACAAGGTTTACTATATCGAAGACAAGCGAAGTGTAAGGTTTTATCAAGCCTTTCAGCATACTCTGAGAGCTAAGGAAATATAGTAGGTAGGACCACTAAATGTATGAGGTGAGTAGTGGTCCCGATAAGAAGGCTAAGGTTTATTTTTGTGGTCATGAAACAGTGTCAAAGCAGGTATGGATATCATCTCTCAGGGGAAAAAAAATAATATATTGTCATTAAGAATTATGTACTGAACACCTCATTCCAAAAATATATTTAGACCACTAATAGTTAAATTTAGTATGGTCAAGCTCTGAAAACAGCTTGCTTACCTGTTAAACTAATATCAGTCAGACATGCAATCTGTTCCGTCAGGCTAAAAAGAGTCCAGATAATTATTTTTTGAGAATTGAAAACATCCGGTTTTTATTATCATACAAATATAATAAGAGAAACATGCACCTACAGGGAATATCTATATTGCTTTTCAATTAGCTCAATCAATCTCAATAAACATGATTAGTCAGAATAGGTTTATAGCCCTCGTCATTGTATATCAAATTCCACAGGGGAATATTTCTGTCTTTATGACATGGGTAAGTAAACTATGCAGGAAATAATGGATTTCTTCTTGTGTCTCTATGCTAGTTAAAAATCAAAAGCATTCTACAGGATCATCTAAAGCTGAAGTTATGTCTTCTTAAAGTGTAGATCATTGCACAGATTGTAAGAGACTTGTGAATCTTTCATGGCTTTTGATGGAGTTTTTTTTGTTTGGTTGTTTTTGGCTGGTTTTGTTTTTTCATAAGATAATAAGCAAGAAAGAAAAACAGAAGACTTAATAATATAGGGTCAAAATTTATAATTTCCTCAGATTCCAAGTCAGATATGCCTTATTTGACTGTCCTTGCATGCTGAAGAACAGCAAAATAGAAAATGGATCCTAGATCTTTGTGGATCCTCAAGGAGCATGACATCAGACAAAGGAACATAGACACAGAATATCTAAAGACAATTTTCTCATTCTTTCTTTTTTCATTTTAAAAAATTTCATTTTTATCTTTCAGAAAGTTAAATACTAATAGATTTCTATTTCACTATGATTAAAACTAAATTCTTTGTGAGTTGGTCCCCATGACAGTTTCCTTTTTGTGTTAATCCCTACATTTAACAATATGTCACTTAAGACTAAAGAAAAATATCCCTGCATGTCCATTTCTACTCTCCTTTTCACAGATGAAACTCCTATTGACTTTACTGGGAATTAAAGAGGGTGAAACTCAAAGGAAAATTTGATGATGTATGTGTACGTCTAAACAAGATCGGCCATCTGTTATAAACTGTAGTATTAATGGCCTTACCAGCTCATGTCTGGAAATTGAAAGGATGATGTAAGTGTTGCTACTTTTAACTGTGTCCCTGTTGTTGTATTGGGATTTTTTTTGTGGTATGTTTTTTTTTTTTTTTTTTTCTAGTAGGCTCAGCTAAATCATGCAGTCTTTTCCCATTTCTCCTCTTGAAGAATGGAGTAGCACTGTTACTTAATGGTTCAAATAATTTTATTTTGGAATTCAGACAGGACACTTAAAAATAGCTAAAAGCGTTTTTCCTTGAACAGGAGAAAAAAACCAAGTTATTTCTTTTGTAACAGGAAACCAGTTGTTTAAGTCCAAGCAAAGATCTATTACTCATAGGGGCACCTAATTAGCTTCATATGATACCCTTAAAGTGCATTGGCTTGAATGGTATGCATGCCATTTAAGCACTGCACCGGAACATCTTTTTATTGGTTTGTTTGAATTCAAGCACTTTACTGGAAGTAAGGGAAGTATTTAATGGCCTTTGCCTCATCTGGAGGCCTAGAAATGGTTTCTAAGAATTGCTTCTACTAGAATTAACAACTATCGGAGTTTCTCCTTTCATTCAACTTATAAAGTCAATGCCTTGGGATGTAAAGGTCTTCAGTTCAATTTCCAGGATTCCTTACACAGGAATTTCTGGCAGATTCCTTACAAAGCATGTTGTTTCTGATAATATATTCATGAACATTCAAAACAGGATAAACTGTCTTTTACAACTATTGAGATTGTTCCCAGGCATTGGGAGACATACAACTCATGTCAATCACAAATATTTGGGAAAATATAATTTACTGTCCCAGGACAATGAAAATCCTTGAAAATTCAGACCCATTGAACATAACAGAGATATGAGATATATACTGAGGAACTGTTAAATAAAATTACTATTTCTGGAATGTGGAGAAAATAAAAACTGAAAAAGGTCAAGGTGTAAACATCAAACAAAAAAAAAAAAACAGAGGAATTATTTTGTTACAGAAGAAGGATGTGGACCAGTTGGAGAGGGTCCAGAGGAGGGCCATGAAGGGGCTGGAGCCCTTCTCCTATGAGGACAGGCTGAGAGAGTTGGGACTGTTCAGCCTGGAGAAAACAAGGCTCCAGGGAGACCTTATAGCAGTCTTCCGGTGCATAAAGGGGGCCTACAGGAAAGATGGGGAGAGACTCTTCAGTAGGGCCTGTTGCAACAGGACGAGGGGTAATGGTTTTAAAATAGAGGGAGGTAGATTCAGATGAGATATTAGGAAAACATTTTTTTACAGTGAGGGTGGTGGAACACTGGCACAGGTTGCCCAGAGAGGTGATAGATGCCCCATCCCTGGAAACATTCATGGCCAGGTTGGATGGAGCTCTGAGCAACCTGATCTAGTTGGAGATGTCCCTGCTCCTATATAAGTTTAGAATACAAAATAATAAGAAATGTCAGGAAATTGTGTGGGTTTTTACAAATACTACTGTATTATTTTATTGATGTAATGCTGATTAAACAGGGTTAAAATTAGGCCTGATTTAGGCAAATTCCTACAGCAAATACAAAATGGTTGGTATGTAATGCTATCCCTGCAAATCATCCTCTCCTAACTAATTTTCGTAGTACTTCAACATATGCCGTGTTTTAAGGGTTAAGTTACAGTCATCACACAGTAGTTAAGCTCAATGGGAAAGCAAACTTGAACAAAGAAAAATCAAGAATTCTTGTGAATTTTTGCCTCACAGCTAAGATCAGTTTGAGGCCACATATGAAAGTTTCTGTGATTAGGCCTCAAAGCACAAAAATACCAATAAATTATGATGATTAGATATGTCTTCATTAGCAGCCTATAAATAAATCATACATAGCACCGCGCAGCTGGTATTTCTGCTGCACTGAAGAGAAAAAAAATCCTTTAGTGCACTTTGCTAACTATCTAATTTATTTTAAATTTTGTTATCATTTGGCATTTGTACTATATTACAAAATCTTTAATATTTTCTTGTATTTATATAAATGTATGTGTCTGTATACTTACAGATATTTGCTAGAATATATAAAATATCTGCTTCTGCTGCATCGATAAAAGATCTCTAGATACAAGACCATGTTTAAATTTGTTTTGATATTACAACAGCTATTCACTCAGTTTAAATATTTTTGTTGGATGAAACATTTATAACTTAATTACTTCATCCTGATTTACTCTGTCCTTCTCTCTCTGATCTACATAAATGATGTTGCATTCATTTCTGGGTGGTGAGTGATGACCATATGGCACATGACGAAGCTGATGGTTGAGTGTGATTTACATTAACAAGTAGTACAGCCAAAAGGGAGTGAACCTGTGGAGCAAAACAGCTGATGATGAGAAGGAGTTAACTTTGGAATAGCTTTAGTCTAATCCGACTGGTGGGCACTCAATTAGCAATTGGATAATATTATGTATGGTCCTGGAGTACATCTTCTGATTTAAATCCCTCAAAGACAAACATAGTCCATGAACTCTGAGACCTTTCCACAGTGTGAATCAGGGAGAAAGAAGAGGGGACATTAGATGCTAGACCTTGAGGAAAAGGGGATACATTAATTTAACACCTTTGTCAGTGACATGAACAGTGGGATAGAGTGCCCCTTCAGCAAGTTTGCCAACGACAGCAAGGTGTGTGGTGCAGTCAACACACTGGAGGGAAGGGAGGCCATCCAGAGGGACCTTGACAGGCTGGAGAGGTGGGCCCATGCAAACTTCAAGAAGTTCATCAAGGCCAAGTGCAAGGTCCTGCACATGGGTTGGGGCAATCCCAAGCACAAATACAGACTGGGCGGAGAATGAGTCAAGGGCATCCCTGAGGAGAAGGACTTGGGAGTTTTAGTTGATGAGAAGCTCAACATGAGCCAACAATGTATGCTTGCAGCACAGAAAGCCAATAACATCCTGGGCTGCATCAAAAGAAGAGTGCCCAGCAGGTCAACGGAGGTGATTCTTCCCCTGTGCTCCACTCTCATGAGACCCTACCTGGAGTACTGCATCCAGCTCTGGGGCCCCCAACATAGGAAGGACATGGAGCTGTTGGAGTGAGCCCAGAGGAGGACCATGAGGGTGATCAGAGGGCTGGAGCACCTCTCCTATGAGGACAGGCTGAGAGAGTTGGGGCTGTTCAGCCTGGAGAAGAGAGGGCTCCTGGGAGACCTTGTAGCAGCCTTCCAGTACCTAAAGGGGGCTTATAAGAAAGACAGGGAGAAACTTTTTAGCAGGGCCTGTTGTGATAGGATTATGGGTAATGTTTTTATAACAGAGAGAGGTAGATTCCAACTGGAATATAAGGAAGACATTTTTTTACAATGAGGGTGGTGGAACACTGAAACAGGTTGCCCAGAAAGGTAGTGGATGCCCCATTCCTGGAAACATTCAAGGCCAGGTTGGATGGAGCTCTGAGCAACCTGATCTAGTTGGAGATGTCACTGCTCCTTGCAGGGGGGTTGGACTAGATGGCCTTTAAATGTCTCTTCCAACCCTAACCATTCTATGACTCTGTAAGAAAGATCTATTAAAAATCGCTTTCCTGCTTGAACATTAATATAGATACATTCTGTCAGTATTCTTATGCTTAACTAATAGTTTGTTCTTCCCTACAGCAATCCCTTTATCTCCAATTTTTCTAACATGCCAGTCACCATGATGCTTAGCTGTCATTAGGTATTACAGTACCTTTACAGGAAATCATACTTAGCTTGTATAACTTTCCAAAACATCCCTGAATTTAGTGAATATCCTCAATAAATTTAACTCTCCAAAATAAATTATTCTGTCATTTGATTCAGATACTTAAGTTGACTCTGTATTATGTAAAAAAAGTCAGACAATCTGACAGTAAAGAATCTCTAATCTGTCCCTTCACGACAGTAATTGTTTTCTGGTAAGGCAAAATTCAGTGCTCAATCACTGATACTTTTCCTCTTCTCTACTATACAATTTTATGCTACAGAAGTGTCATTATTTTAGCCTTGATCACATCTGTCAGCACAAATTCTTCTTCCAGTCTTCTGTCTTACACTTCTTCAAAGCCTTTTCTACTTCCTTTATTGTCCTCCAGAATGAACTTGACTCTCACATATAGCAGAACAATGTAATTACCCTTTTCTAGTTTCTGAATAACAAAATATCTGTACTCCTGTTCCTTCCAATTCCTGTAACTTTTACCCCCTTTTGCTCAAAGAGGCAAGTTTTGAGAGCTCTTTACATGCTTTGACTTTTTGTTTTATGTTTTAAAGATGTTCATACTTTAAGATTAAGCTTTTTGGATGTCCAATTACAAATGAGATGAAAGTACATTTTCTTTTTTTAACATTTGAGACAGATCTTTTAACATCTGAGGAAAGCTAGTCAGTCAAGAAGACCTTCATTTCTAGTCAGGCAACAGTTTCTCACTGTTTCTGCCAAAAACCTGGAAAAGATCTTCATTCAGTGAAAATAAACAAATTATTATTGAAGAGCATTTATGTCAAAAACAACAGTCCTGAAACCTCACTTTCAGCTGCCGACTATCTGAGAATTGCCTAAACTGAGTAGATACTCTAACGAACTGTTTTTTTTCATTTGACTGTTTGTTTACTTTAAAAATATTTGGATGCTTCAGATCATGCTTAAGTACAAAATCCACTCCAGACTTAGTAATTGTGTAACAACTCCTACGTTATGTGAAAACTCAGTGCTGCATATAGAAAAAAAAATGTTCATCTATTGAGTATCTTGTCAGCTAAACCAAGAATCAGACACAATCTATTCTCTACAAACAAATACATAAAATTTAGTGGATAGGTACATAACCATCCTTATTTTTTCTCCATTGGAAAATGCAACATAAAATCACTTCTATTGTATTTTCAAAACTCTGGATGCGCTCACTCCAATTGACTTGTTTTATTCAAACCTATTGATTCAGTCGACATCACCTACGGGAGTATATTTTGCTCCTTATCAGCATTCCACAGCTAGAGGTCCCTCTTATACATGTACTGTCCGCCTACTCAGGAATATGTTCTTCTGCCTAAAAACATATTCAAGTATTTCTTCTCTTTAAAAATTACAAAAGTCAATAAAGTAGACAATTTCCTGTAAGTATCAAAAAAAGCATAACTTTATAATAATTTTAATCCATTCAATTCCCTTGACAGCTTTTACACATTTACACAAGACCTTTAGACACATTAATGAGTCATTCTCAAAAGGATGGTTCTGTAATCTTACAGCGGCAAGTATTGTGAAAACTTACAATACACTGTAATTTTGCCTTTTATCTAGTCTGGGGTTTCCTGTTACATGGCTTTATTACAGAAGAACTATGTGCATCATGATTCCACATCACCTAGACAAACACAAGAAATGTATCTAGACAGTAAGTTATTGTCAGATTTCCATCTGAGACAGGTAAATAAACTTTGTCATTGATTTCAAATGAATGAGCATAATTTAAGAGCATCCAGAGCTACATCACTTAAAACACTTCAAAAAATACTGGCCAACATGTAGTTTTAGTTTACCATATTTTTAAAATAGCCAAACAATTTTATTTTAAAGTAAATTTCTCTCTTTCATGAAACTAATCAGAGATTTTTCTGCCTTTTACCTCTAAACTTTCATAAAGGTGTAAGTCAATTGCAATAATAGAAAAGAATATAACTGAAAACATCTAGCAAGTTCAGTGAGAACATTTCCTACTACAATAGACCAAATTCCTGGCTTGTGAAAAATGACCAAGCTCTATTAAAGTCAATTGAGCTGTATCAAGATATACCAGCAGAAAATTTGGCACACTAAATATAGTATTAGTTTTCCTCTGGATCCAGAGATCTGGGTTTATCTTTGTTTCTAGCCTATAAGTTAGATGAAAAAGGGGGAAAAAAAAATGAGTGCAGCTAGGTTTCCTGCTGAACGGATATACTATATCTCTATCCTCCAGCCTCTCCAATCAATTTTCATTAGGGCTTTCCTGACTGAATTTTTCTTTGCTATTTCTGCAGTTACTATTCAGTCCTTGAGAATACAATGCTGTATATTACTAGCATCATGTCACAAGGGATTGTGTAGGAGTCAAAATACACCACCAACAGTTTATAACACTTTATGGCCATTTCTAACATACACAAACTTATTTCTCTAAACCACTACTGATGCCATTGAGAATAGACGGTTATCCAAGAGCACTTGCCTCAGCAGCATGAGCTAGGGGGAATATAACTATTATTACACAGTATTAGGGATTCTATCTCTCTGTTGTAGGTTAAGGTCCAGAGGAAGGCATAGCTGCCATTCCTGCTTAAATCTCAAGCCCTAGTAGGAAGTATTACACACTTTTTCTGCTATACATATAGATGTATACATAAAAATGTAGGTATGTGTGGGCAAAGGCAAGAATGACCTCAAGGGCATACCATAAACCCTTCAGGTTTTGTTTATTATGCTTATGGCTTTTCCAATATTTAGAAAAGAGATTTAAAAAAAAATACTTTAAAAGAGCATAAACCTGAAAGATGTCTATATGAAGGGTGGTCATTTTGATGGAGTTCAGTCAGAGCTGTTGATATGATTTTGTTACTGTGCTACACTGGAGAGTGGAAGGGGAGTTACATTTCAAGTCTAGACCTATGATGTCATTCTTCATCCCATGGTAAACAGTTATAATCAAAAAGCGTTCTAATTCTCCTGAAAGAGACAGGGAAAAAAAGAAAGAAACTTTAAAAATAAAGCAATTTAAGCTCTTGAAATGGAATATATTAGGGAGTTTTGCTGCACTTTCTTGGCCTTGCATCTTTTTATTCCTAAGGACGTTTTCTGTTAACAGTTTTAAAATTGTATTTAACATTGAGGATTTTACTGTTCTCTTAGGAGAAAGAAGTTGAGATGGACAGTTGCTGATGTACTCACAACTGAAGTGTAAGCCTGCATCCTCAGGATAAAACAATATGAAACCAAACAAAGAAAAGAACAATAATGCTGGAAAATAAAACTTCAGTTACTTGCAATGATCTGAGTTTAAATCTCACTGCTAGAGAAAAACAGGCCCAGTGCAGAGCCTAATTGTCTTTCCAAGATCTGGGAAATGAGTGCTGGCTTTGGTCTGTTAAAGGCATTGCCTTTAGTTCCTTTCTCTGGCCAAAATATTATGAAATGTGGTTTCATGTGCTAAGGTACATTCTTTTGAAGGGAAGGCAAAAAGAACACAGACAAGAAAATGAAGAGATCAGCAGGCTTTTTTGCTTAAGCTAAACAAAACCTGGTTTTCTGCATACAATTTTTTTTTCACAGAATTTACAAATACTCCTTTACTTCAGACAAATACATACTGTAAACCCTTTTACAGCAGTAGTTGCAAGTACCACAATGATACACTTTTTTTTCTTAACTAGCCTGCCTGTTTCTAGTCAAAGCTTAGAACAGGTACCTAGTGAATATATCATAAAAAAAACCACTGAGTAGCCACTAGAAATGACTAAGATATGAAATAGTCACCTGTAGACAATTTCATTTACTAACTCTACTAATATTTCTTATTTTCCTACAGCATCATGAATCATCTGTCGTTATGACTACATAGCTTCCCACAGAGCTATGTGAAGTGTTGTACATGCAAAATAATAAAAGCTAAATTTACTTCAATGCTTATGCCACAAAAAAAAAAGAAAGAGAAATATGTATTTTAACACAGGGCCATGTCAGGACTCTGCTGAGCAAAACTGACACAATAGTGCATAATAGTTGGCAGGAAAAGGTGAAGTGTCACTTTCAAATTTAGTTTCTCTAATGCTAATTCACTCTTAAAACCTTAACTCCCTTTCAATTTGCCTGCTTGCTTTTTGTTACCGGTTTTTTATATTGAGGCATATTTATGTGGTATATTTTAGAATTGCATATCTGCTAAACAGAACCCATGGTAATACCAAGATAAACTTAGAATGGTTACTTCACTGAAATATAGAGTTAACATAAGTGTAGTATTTTGAGGGACTTGAAGAAGTCATGTAGTGCTTCTCCCTGCATGGAAGCAGGATCAAATGTCTTTAGTACATCTTTAACAGATGTTCCTTTACCTCAGGAAAAAAAAAATAATAATCTCTAGTAATGGATGCTCTATAATCTTCATAACTTTTGTGCCAACATAAGTACTGAGATTTTAAGAACAAAATCTATCAACAAATGCTCTGTAAACTTCAGATAAGATTGCTGAAAATCACCTGTATACTTTTAGATCTTGCATCAGCTGATTTGTTTTCAGTATAGATCTAAATAACCTGACAAGTTACTATGCAATAAGGTGTCTCTTTTTGCTTGACAAATCTTACTCCTCTGCATTATCAGATAACTTCCTGGTGTCAGAAATTAAAGTTAGTTCTCATTTTGCCTGCACATAAATTGTCAGTTTTATTCAACAGGCAAAAACCTGTCTTCTCTTGTGCTTTCTCTAAAGACAAAAAGGTTGAAGAAGTACATGAGTATTTTTAACCGGCGCATAACATATTTATGCCTGGTGATTACCAAAAATGTTAGCACAACCATACTTCATTAAAAAACAAGTTAAAACAATAAACATGGTGACATTTTTATTAGAATTGTATACAAAGCCAGCCCCTACTGCTTTCTCCAACAGATGATTTTAACAGCTGTTACAGAAAAGATAATTTCTGGTATATTTTCTTTACAGAAGAAAGGTAAATGCTAACTCATTTTTTTATTTCATCTGGTAGAATAGCTACTAGATCACACTCCTTAAAATACTAAGATATTGTTCTCATTCCCTTAATAAAATTAGGCTTCTTAAGGAACCACTTAATCTTATACTTAAGTCTCCTTGTAGTCACTTAACATGCAACACTTGACTAACTACCTTGGGCTGATTTCTTTTGACCTATCATGGGAGTGCTTATGCAAGTAAGTACTCAATAATTTGGTTTCCAAATCTGGCTTTTAGGAAGGATTCAAGAAACTCCTTTCACTTAAAAGCAAAACAAAACAAAAATACGGTTATGTTTATGGAAGAGGAAAAAGGAAAATAATCTCATTATCCATTATCTCAACTTTTGAAGTTACTTGAGACAAAAGAAAAAAAAGAAAAAAAAGTTGAAAAGTACTTCTCAGAACTGTATGAGTCACCTTCACACCACATATAAAGCCATTTCTAACCAGAAGCAGATGTCCTGAAACCTAAGATGTCCCCAGTGACAGAAAATATTTCACATGAGAAAGGAAGGAACCTTTAGCGTACGAGCGATGTGTATGTTCTGGATTGCAATTTTGGATCTAGACAAGTGTCTACAGAAGAGATTAAAAGGTGCTGATGAACATTACTAAACTCTTCAGCTAACAGGGACAGTCTGGTCTAGATAATGGTAGTACGTTCCTCAGATCTCCAAAGTAGGATGGTTGCTTGCATGCCAGGAACAGTCGCTAGAATGTTTTACATCTTGAACTGTGACTGGGAACTGTCTGAGAGACTGCTAAATGGCATGTGCAAAGGATTAGTAACAGTTTTTTAATATAGAAAATCTTGTCTTCATGCCTATGAAAATTCCTGGGCACTATTTGATTTATTAGTATAGATGAGGGCTTTAATTTCACCTAAGTCCAATGTTACATGCCAAAGTGTTATCACAGTATTCTGGAAGCACCAGCAGCATAAATCACTCAGTTTTCAGTCACTAACATGTGCTAATAAATGTGTAGGTTCACATTACACATTCTAAACTATATTTTACATATGTCCAAATCATGCAGTCTACAGACTCTTGAAATGTGGGAGCATTTAAAAAAAAAAGAAAAAAAAAAGGAAAAAAAAAAACCAACAAACCACAAGTGTGATCTGGGATTTATGAGCACAAGTTTGGTTCTGAGATTCAGTTTATACCCAAATTGCACCAAAATCTTGTGTGATCTTGTGTTAGTATCTCAGCCCATATTTTTCCATCTACCAAATAGGAGTAATGGTGCTAATCTGCCTACCTGATAAAGATATTGTGAAAGTTAATTACTTAATTTCTATGCTGTGTTTCCAGTTGAAACAATGACTTCTTGATGTCAATATAACATATTTATTTCCTAGAATCATTGAATCATAGAATGGTTTGGATTGGAAGGGACCCTCAAATGTCATCTAGTCCAGCGTCTCTGCAAGGAGCACGTACATCTCCAACCAGATCAGGTTGCTCAGAGTCCCGTCCAACCTGGCCTTGAATGTTTCCAGGGATGGGGCATCCACCACCTCTCTGGGCTACCTGTTCCAGTGCTCTGCCACCCTCACTGTAAAAAGTTTCTTCCTTATATCCAGTCTGAATCTACCTCCCTCTATTTAAAAACCATTACCCCTTGTCCTATCACTACAGGACATGCTAAAGCATTTCTCCTCATCTTTCTTACAAGTCCCTTTTAGGTACTGTCTCCCCGGAGCCTTCTCTTCTCCAGGCTGAATAGCCCCAACTCTCTCGGCCTGTCTTTAGAGGAGAGGTGCTCCAGTCCTCTGATCACCTTCATGGCCCTCCTCTGGACTCTCTCCAATTGGTCCACACCCTTCTTATGTGGGAGGCTCCAGAGCTGGACAGAGTATTCCAGGCAGGGTCTCACGAGAGCGGAGTAGAGGGGCAGAATAACCTCCTACAACCTGCTGGCCATGCTTCCTTTGATGCAGCCTTCTGGTCTGCAAGCACACATTGCTGGCTTACATTGAGCTTCTCATCCACCAGCACTCCCAAGTCCTTCTCCTCAGGGATGTTCTCATAAAAGGATATAGGTAAAAACTAAGTGAATGAAGACTTCAGCATTAACCATGATAACTGGAAACTCAGGCCTTGGTATATTCAGCTCCACTGAAGTGGGTGGAATTATATAAAAAAAAATAAAATATAGCACACTCTATTTAACAATGAGTGGAGTCTCTTCCTATTAAAAGCCTTCCTTCCTGCTTTTTCCTTGGGGCTATCTTTCAGGCTCTGATTTTTTTTTATGTATTCAAACAAAGATCAATAACTTCTGGAAGATTAAATTAAAATTTCTGTTTCATATCGAAGTGTAAAGGAACTCCTTTGTTAAATTGGCAATTTGTGGCAGGCAGAGACATTTCTGATGCTGACTGGATTGTATTTCACATATCCTCTACACTTAGCCAAAGTATCTTGCCCCACAGAAAATAAGAGAAGATCCTATGCAATCTGAGAGATGCTGTAGTTACACTACTTGTTGATTCATGCTTCTTTTGTCAATGTCCATAGAAAAAGTTTAATTGACTAGCATGTTAAAGGACTAAGGTAATGGAATATGGCACTGAGTGTCTACAGATTTTATTTTTAAATGAACAATTGTACTATTTGTTCTAAGCAGATGAGTGGCACAAGACTTGTCAAACAAAATCAAACAGAAAATGTAAAAATGCTCTTAGAATTCTGAAGTATAAAAAAAAGCCCTGCAACACCTGAAAAGCGAAAAAAAACCAACCCACAACCCTCAAAAAACTCCAAACAAACCAAGAGGTTTTCCTGTGCATACTGTGACATGATATATTCCAAATATCTTTCAAAATCTTGAAGCATTCAATTTTCTCTTTTGTCTTAAAAGGTATTCAACCAGTTTACTAGCTAAAAAGATCAAATCCAAAATGTAATGTTCCACATCATGGAGCAAGATCTAGAAATGAACTGGGACATTTTCATTTGAGTGGTTTACCCTTTAGGCTACAGACTCAGGCTCCTGTTTGCTCTTTTAGTATCCATGTATAGGGGGACATTTTTGACAGGAGGCTTGACTCACACCCTGGAAGGTATGATCTTGTGGAGGCATGTGAGCATGTCTTTCAATATGTTCCAGCTCAGAAAGGTCACCAAGATTGTTAGGTTGAGGTTCTGGGCCAAGTCTGCCCTGACTACTGACCTGTAAGTGTTTCATGCAACTCTTTCACATCAAACAGACAGATACCCACCTAGTTCACCCAAACCTTGATCAAAGATGGGCTCCAAAGGAGGACTGAGGTACCTACGGCCTAGTTTGCCATTGGGTCCAAATGCACCCTGTAACTGATTTACATTAGCATTAACATCATTTCAGTGAACTATAGTTTAAATGAAATTTACTGTTTTCTCTTTAATGTTTTGCCACGGTTTCAGATTAGTCCAGCTGGGCAGTTGTTTTGCTCCTTTTTATTTCAGCTATTTTTTTTTGTTGTTGTTATTATTCCCCCAAATTATCCTGTTTTCCTCAGAGCTTCTACATTAATCAACACATGTAACTCCAGGAGGAGTTACCAGCAGGAGACACTTTAAAACAGCAGGACTCAATTCATCTTATTTAAGAGAAATTAATCATTAACACAAGATTGAATGATAACTGCCAATATGGCAGTGTAAAGGTGTCATATTGTCACAATGCACTCTTTTACCAATTGAATGTACAAATACAAAGGGTATGAAAGTAGCACACATTTGAATTACGAAATTCAAACTATGTGGAGCTAAGCCATAGTTTGCTGTTTTGCATGAGTTCACAATCAAAGGGTCTGTCATTACATCATACAAGGCTGTCTAACATGTAGCTCTACTTAGCAAGTAAAACAAGGGCACACAATGCCAAAGAATTACATTGTTTTATGAATCATCGTGTATTCTGTACACTGTGTTATGTTCTACATATCTGTTCTAATGAGTTCCACCATGCTCAGAAAGGCTAGAGGTATGTGCTGTTCAGTGGGTCCAGGTGTCTGAGCAGAGAAAGTAGTCCTGGCACACTTGGGATTAGAGCTCATTCAGCTTCCTTATAGAATCACAGAATGGTTTGGCTTATAAGGGACCTTTAAAGGTCATCTAGTCCAACTCCCCTGCAAGGAGCAGGGACATCTCCAGCTAGATCAGGTTGCTCAGAGCCCTGTCCAACCTGGCCTTGAATATCTCCAGGGATGGAGCATCTGCTATCTCTCTGGGCAACCTGTACCAGTGTTTCACCATCCTCATTGTAAAAAATGTCTTCCTTGTATCTAGTCCGATTCTACCCTCTTTTAGTCTAAAACCATTACCCCTTGTCCTATTACTACAGGCCCTGTAGTAAAAAATCTACAAAGAGATCTGATAACCAGATAGACAGTCATTAAGCCTCATTCATGGGTTCCCAGTCCTAATTAGTATTGCAATCCTGTTATTATTTCAAATAGTATGGTGCCTAGTCTCAAAAAAAAAAAAAAAAAAGGCAAAAAAAAGAGCAGTCTTCTGTGGCATTTTGTACTGCCTTGGATATCTTGAGCAGTGTCCAGGACATACTGATGAGTCTGTTTCTCTGAGCATGCAAATGCACATACCACTCCACAAGCAGTGTTCCAGGCACTTGCTTGCACAAGCCTCTGCCATACACGCATGTGAAAAGGCACGGGCTGGAGAGCTACACTTCTTATGCAGAGAAATTATTTCCAGGGCATTCTACTCCTACCTTCTACCCTTGACTACCACTAGCAAAAAGGCTGTTTTAAGTCATTCTCTCAAATTTGATTCTCCTTTATGTGAAAGGGATAATAAATCCTACCAGACAAAGTCAATAGAAAGGTTGCAAATTGTAGCTGTTCATAAATTAATATAAAGCTGAAACTTGCACTAAGAATTTAAGCTGAATCTCAAACACAAATACATTTAATACTGCTTCATATGTTATTTAATCATTAAGGAAAGTATTACATGACTTATACGAAAGAAAGCAAGCAATGTTTAACTTACCATGGATTTTACATTAATAAATCCCATGCATTAATGTTGCCTGGCTATCATTTGCCTTTAATTATATAAAAAATATAATTCCAAAGTTATAAATGTGAGATAGGGCAGAAATATCTATAAAATGAAATAGTATCGGCAGCTTTAGGTACAATACATGAACATACTGTACTGCCCCTTTTTCTCCTTGAAATTCTTCCAGCTAGCACTGAACAGACCCAACCTTACTTTGCTTATAAAAATTGACATGATTACAGCCCCTGGCAGTTCAGCAATTTTCTTGGTTTTACATTCATTGAAGCCTCAGGAAATGAAATGCAAAGAGCAAGGATGAAATGAGTGTCTCGTAGAAATTGTATGCTCTGATCACTGACTTATGAAACACACAAAGCGTTAGCAACACTTCACCTGCTAACACACAGGCAAATGTTCATCTCCTACACGCACATGCATGCATACATACACCTGCATACGGTATTGTTCAAAACACTCTAGCAATGCAGCAGGTTTCAAACATTTCTGCTTCCAAAATCATTAGGATTTATTTTTCTTTTCTGTCTATATTTTTTTCTGGCAGAAGTTCTTCCTGACTTTATAGATCATACATACTGTAATGATGTAAATGAAGAATGATTTTTTTTTTTTAATTTTACTTTAAAGTCTAGTCAGGGAATCATAGAATCATAGAATGGTTAGGGTTGGAAGGGACCTTCAAAGGTCATCTAGTCCAACCCCCCTGCAAGGAGCAGGGACATCCCTGACTAGATCAGGTTGCTCAGAGCCTCATCCAGCCTGGCCTTGAACGTTTCCAGGGATGGGGCCTCCACCACCTCTCTGGGCAATCTGTTCCAGTGTTCTATAACTCGCATCGTAAAAAATTTTTTCCTAATTTCTAATCTAAATCTACCCGCCTCTATTTTAAAACCATTACCTCTCGTCCTATCGCAACAGGCCCTACTAAACAGCCTTTCCCCATCTTTCTTGTAGGCCCCCTTGAGGTACTGGAAGACCGCTATCAGGTCTCCCTAGAGCCTCCTCTTCTCCAGGCTGAACAGCCCCAACTCTCTCAGCCTGTCCTCATAAGAGAGGTGCTCCAGCCCTTTTATCATCTTTGTGGCCCTCCTCTGGACCTTCTCCAACTGGTCCATGTCCTTCTTGTGCTGGGAGCTCCAGAACTGGACACAGTACTCCAGGTGGGGTCTCACCAGGGCAGAGTAGAGGGGGAGAATCACCTCCCTCGACCTGCTGGCCACGCTTCTCTTGATGCAGCCCAGGATGTGGTTGGCCTTCTGGGCCGCAAGGGCGCATTGCCTGCTCATGTTAAGCTTCTCATCCACCAGCACTCCCAAGTCCTTCTCCTCAGGGCTGCTCTCAATCCATTCTCCACCCAGCCTGTATTTGTGCCCGGGATTGCCATGACCCAGGTGCGGGCCCTTGCACTTGGCCTGGTTGAACTTCATGAGGTTGGCACGGGCCCACCTCTCCAGCCTGTCAAGGTCCGTCTGGATGGCATCCCTCCCTTCCAGCGTGTCACTAGCACTCCTCACTTGTATACTGCCAAATAGATTGAGTTTGCACACAGAAATGTAGGTACCAGGTACTTTTTATCCAGGGGGCTTCAGAAACATATCTTCATGATTCCACTATTCAAAAATCTTGAGAAGAGGAAGGAAGGGAAAACATCATGCAGAAATATTGCAGCTGTGCAAAACATCATTTAGGCACTACTGAGTGAGAATCGTAGAATCACAGAATATTTTAGGTTGGAAGGGATCTTCAAAGGCCATTGAGTCTAACTTTCTCCCTCCAATAAGCTGGGACATTTTCAACTAGATCAGGTTGCTCAGAGCCCCATCCAACCTGGCCTTGAATTTTTAAACAGAGCGGACATCTACCACCTCTCTGGGAAACCTGTTCCAGTGTTTCACCACCCTCAGTGTAAAAAATTTCTTCCTTATCTCCAGTCTGAATCTACCTTCCTTTAGTTTAAAACCATTACCCCTTGTTCTATCACCACAGGCCCTGCTAAAAAGTTTCTACTCGAGAGGTGCATTTTTGTGGTTTACATTGTACAGCATGAAGAAAATTCAGAAATGCATCTGAGGACATGTTCTGTAACCTGAGGGTAGCTGTCAGGACACTGCTGTCTCCCAGCCCACATCTCTGCCACATTTACACATAAAGGGATTTTTAAAATCAAAAAGTGAGATACTTAAAATTTAGATGCAGGCTTGTGATTAGTGTTTTAATTTCATCTACATTTCAACTATTGGCAAGCATTTGTTTTCTCTTCCTTTTCTTTCTCCATTCATTCTTCCAGCAACTCTCTCTCACTCCCTTTTGCTCCATAATCTGTCTATCAACAGATTTGCTTTTGGATAGGCCTGATAATCCATTCTGGCAACATTAAGTGTCCCACAGTAACACTGCTGAAGTAATTTTCAGCAATTCAGGACCTATTTCCTACTCCACACTAATACTAATTTCTGTCTCTGTACTAGCTGTATAATACTATATGTACTAGCTGTATATATACTGTATTTATGGGGTCATACAGAGAATCAAAATGGGTAACTGATGCATTCAAAAAGGAATCCAGCAAAAGAAAAAAGCAACTTTTTTTCCAGCAGGATCTGTTCCCTGTCCTACAGCACATCCACACAAATTGCTCTGCAGGTGAATATAAGGAGTGGCTGAAAGCATGAACAATGAACAGGAACAGAGGCTGGAATTTAGGCTACTACTTAACCTAGCACTACTGACTGAAAATATGCATATCAAATGGTGTTGTGTATATAAAAGTGCCATTATAAAGCTAGGTTAGTTGATATTTGAAAGAATATATGGATGGCATAGAAATATAATATCCCCAACCCTTAAGTGCAAGATACCGTGACGCTGCTAGATTCGTTAACACTTTGTGTCAAATTCCCAGCAGAATTTCCTAATAGATCTCTTGGATTTGACACTACAGTTTTAACCTTTTCCTATCCAAAAATAAAAGACAAATTAATCTCAATATGTATTTTGTGCTTGACACAGTTTTCAATTATACAAGCTCATACTGGGCATAATAACTTGATCAAAGCTGTCAGCAATCAGTGGCTTAAAATGTAATATTATAAAGTACATAATTAAAAAAAAATATATATTTAATTATACAACCAATAATCTAAATTGAACTTACCAATTCTTATGAGATGTTGATGCTCCGAGTGTACGAGTATACCCATATCCTATGTTAAAACCTGAAAATTGTAGGGATAGGCTTTTAAAAATAAGCCTTTGCTGGAATGCAGAGAAATTCTTAGTGCTGGAAAAACAAAAATAAACAAGAGACTAAAAAGCTTGACTGAAAATAACGAAATCTTTACAAAGAGCTAGGTAGAAAGTTAAAAAATACAGTTTTGTAATTCAATAAAGACAAAACATTTTTTAAAACTATTATGATTCATGTAGAAAGAAGATTTTTTTCCACTAAAATAGTTATTAATCAACTTATTTTACTTAGAAAGTATTTAAATATCATGAAACATAGGAAATGGATATATGAAGTTAAAACTAAAAAACTCCTCATAATTTTTCCAGCTGTCAGTAACCCCACAGATTTTTAAAGACTACTAAGAATAAAAGACTCTACAACTTGTTAATTTTAAAAAATATATACATTTAAATATTTTTTTTAAAAAAACCCAACTTTAAAATTCTAGAGAGATAGAAAGATTCTAATAAATGTTTCTAACATGTATTTAAAGAGAAGCTGGCTGATATTCCTGTAAAACATGAGATAATGAAGTAGAGTTTCCAGCCCATTAGTAACCAAGACTTATGCTAATGGCTCTTCAGAATAAACATCTTTAAATCAGATGCACTAAAGAAAATATCCAAGTGCGTAAAAAAAAAATTAGTTGAATGACAAATGACATTTTAATAAATGTTTGAATATTAAAGAAATTTATGCCAGTGTTCACATAGAATAAGCAAAACAGCCCAATAGAAAATGCCCTTCAGGAATTCATGACTTAAAATGACAGGTTATGCTGTAGTCAGATAGAACTTCTGGGATCCAGTTTAGTTGCAACTGGACAAACTTCAGGGACCTGTGACATGTGAATTAGAAAATTTAGTGATCCATTTGTTAATTGAACTTTGTTTGTAGAAGTTTTTCTTTACTTACTGTAGAAAATATTTTCTATAATATTGTAGGGAATTTCAGGCAAAGAATAGGTGGTCTCATGAGAAGAACAGAATTAATTTTATTTCTATCCCTGAATTTGATTCTATCCTTGATTTTTCCATGATGACCCATTTCCACATAAGCTACTTAAATGATACCTTTCACAGTTACTTATTGATACTGTTTTCCTCGTTTTCTAGGTTGTTTAACAATGTGAGGTCTGATTTTCAAAACTGGTAAATGCTATTAATATAGAAGCCATTTAGAGGGTTTTTTAACATACAAATACTGCACAGAGCTAAGTGCTTTGACAAATTAAATCTGAATTGTCTCTAATTTTCAAACAGATTTGTGTTTGGTTTTTTTTTAAATCTCTTTAATGTTTTTTTAATCTTGAAGATAGGGTAAATATCATTAACATGAGACTGTGTGTTGGTTTTCTTTAGTAGGTGTGGCTATGGTGGCAGCTTCTGCAAGAAACTGCTAAAAGTTTCCCCTTTGTCCAGTGGACTTGGCCGGGTCTAGGGCAGACAAGCCGTTGGCCAGGACTGAGCCAAGTGGTGACGGAATGTTCCCTGATAACACCTCTGTGATAATGTCTTTAAGAAGGGGAAAAATAATTAAAAAAAAAAAAAGAAAGATATGAAGAAGCAGAATAGGGGCAGAGATGAGGAGGCGCAAGCCCTGTGGGCCTTGCAGCCAATTTCCACTCCACTTCACTGTTGTTTTTTCTATCTAAATCAGTACTTCATCAGTGTATCTATAAGGATGTTACAGGAGATACTGTTGAAATCCTTAGTTGAAAGTCAAGATAAACAACTTCCATTGCTCTCCTATCATCCACTAGACCAGTTGCATCACTGTAGGAGGCTATCAGGATGGTCAAGCATGATTTGTCCTTCATAAATCCATACTGATTTCTCCTGATTATCTTCTTGTCATTCATACATTTGGAAATGGATTCCAGGATAATTTGCTCCATCTCCTTCCCAGGGACACAGGTGAAGTGAAGTCTTTGCTCCAGGTTTTCTCACTGCTCTCCAGAATCTGGGACCGAGAAAGGAAGGCTTACCTGGAAAAACCAAGTCAAAGAAGGCATTGAGTACCTTGGCTTTTCCATGTTCTTTGTCATCAGATCCCCTTTCCGTTTAGCACTGCGTCCATGTTTACCTTAGTCTTCCTTTTGCTGATGAAGTACTTGTAGAAGCCCTTCTTGTTGCCCTTCAAGTCCCTTGCCAGATATAACTCTAGATGGATTTTGGCTTTCCTAACCCTAGCCCTGCATGCTCAGACTGCACCTCTAGACCCTTCCTGGAGCACATGCCCCTGCTTCCACCTCTTGTTTGCTCCTTTTTTTTTTTTTTTTTTTGTTCAAATCTTGTTAGGAGCTCCTTGTTCATCTGTACAAACCTCCTGTCAGCTTTTCTTTACTTGCACACACTGAGATGGATTGTTTGTTGGCTTAGGGGAGGTAATACTTGAAAATCAACTAGGTATCCCGGACACCGTTCTCTCAAGGACCATTTCCCATGGGATTCTTCCAAGCAGGTCCCTGAAGAGGTTGAAGACTGCTGTCCTGAAGTGCAGGGCTGCGATTCTGTTATTTGTCTTGTTCTTTTCAGGATCCTGATCTCCACCATCTCACAGTTACTGCAGCCAAGCTTTCAAGCTTTACCCCAGCTTTCACCTCCATGATCAGCCCTTTCCTGTCTGCAAGTTAAAGTTTGGTAAGACATCTTCCCTTTGTCAGCTCTTCAATCACCTCTGTCGGGAAGTTGTCATCAGTACACTCCAGAAACCTCTGGATTGTTTGTGCCCTGCTTATTTGCCTTTGCAGTCATTACCGGAGTGGCAGAAGTTCCCCATGCTAAGCAGGGTCTGTGACTATCGTTAATGGTCTGCATTAATTCAGAAATAGCTAGAAAGCTAAGACAATATTAGGCTGAATATTTCAGTGCTACAGAGTACTTCCTTATTAGTAGCAGGCTATTCAAAATAGACTTCATATCAAAATTTGAAGATCTGCCTGAAAGATTAAAACATTAAAAAAATACAGATATATAGTCTTTAACTTCTGTCTCCCAGTGGTCTAAACCAAGAAGAGAACATATTATTCAACACCTTGCAAGCTTTGAAATTACCATTATTAATTTTTTTAAATTGATTTATATTTTATTTTTAGATATGCAGTTTCATAAACTAGTCTTTATTAAGACTTGCTGAAATTCTTTTATATGTTAATAACCTAAAGTAGTTTCCCATTACTTTCTTTTTTTTTCTGTTTATTGTCTGACAAAAACAAAAGGTGAAGTTAGTTCAAGTGACTCTAACAGTGCAACCTTCAAAAGACTCACGTATATGATTAACTTCTGGCAAATAATGGCAAATATTCCTATTAGCTTCAGTATGACTACTTTCAGGAGGAAGTACTCAGTAAGGATTGCACACTGCATATATTTGTAATCATGTTTTCTTTCAGGAGAACAAAATCTGAAGATGAAAAAATACTAACAATAAACCAAATCATTTTACTGCCACCTCTGAAAAAGTGACATCTATATTTGTAGTATTTTAGATTCGTTCAGCTTAGGGGTGGTATCTTTAAGTGTGGTGTGGACATGTAAGGAATAGGCAAAGTTCCACCTGCACAGTTATATCCATAGCAATTGCCTTTGGCCCTCACACATACTGAGCTCAGTTTGTGTTTTCTGTATAAGTGGCAAAATATTTCAGCACGGTTTAACCTCTTCTGTTGTTCAAGAGCTGGGAACAATGCAACACAAATATTCTTGTACAAGCTTATGTTATCTCAGAAGAAGATCCTTGAGAAGCAGGATTAAAGTCCACGTGGCACAATTTTGAATCTTTGGTAGTAAGTTGTTAAAATACAAGTACACAATTTAAAATAAACTGTTGGTTGCTATGGGATCTCCATCACTCTTTCTAGCTACCGAAAAACAGAGCATAATTAAAACAATACAAAATAAAAATATCTTTATAAGTAAACAATTAAATGTAACTGTAGGAACTACTATTTACAGAAAAGATATAAATGAAGAACTTGGTTTTTATCTGATGTCCATGAATCTCAAAATATCTTTATCCAAAAGCTTTGCAACAGAGTTTTATTTTACCTTGCACATAGTCTGCTAGATGAGGTGCTATTGTAAAAATTGTCACTAACTCACTTTCTTGCTAACGTCTAAATTAACTAGAAATGCTTCCAACCTTAAATAGCTTCCCACAGAAGATCAACAAACAACCACAAAGTTATACAGCTTGTATTATAACAAGGATCACTGAAACTTGTGAGTGAATACAGAGAATGCAATATGAAAAGCTTCAGAAAAAAAAAGGCTCTGAAAAACTACCGTAAGTAAAAGTGAAGCCCATTCTACTTTGGCAATCTACTGATGTTTGGAACCATTTGACTGCACATATTTGTAGCAATTTTATGAAAAATTATACAGAATAATATATTTCACTGTAAGGTATTTAATTGACTTACTTATATAGAGTAAAACTAGATTTAAAGTATGAACTCTCAGTTGCATTATCTGACCTGGAGAAAAACTTTTACAATTTTTGAAATGCAGGGAAAATCAGAACAGCTGAAAGTGCAAGGTAATTTTCAGAATAATCTGTTCAGTTTGATCTCATTTTGAATGCAATTATTTTAGGATTATTTTGACAAATGTGATCTGAGGTTTAAACATGAGATAGACTGACAAAAAAAGAAAGACTGAAAAAAAAGATATGAAGAGAGAAAACTGAGTTTTACAAAAGTGCTTTAAAGGACATTTTCCAGCCATACAAGGACTCTGTGTACATTTAATGTCAAAAAAAAAAAAAAAAAAAAGCAAACAAATAAAATAAAAAAGCAAACTAAAACCCCTCGTTTTCTTATGTTGCCAAAAGAAAAAAAAAAAAAGAAAAAGTATGCAACAATCTGTCTTCTTTTTGAAAAAAAAAAAAAAAACATAACAGAGTGGAAGGGAGGGAAAAAAAAAAATAACAGAAAAAAAGAAATTAAAAATTAAGTTAGTTTTGGGTTTTTGAGCAATATCTTTACAAACAGTCATATATGGACAACTAAAAAAAGATTACATATATTCATATATGTATGTATATATGCATGTTTATATATGTATATATATAAAATATGCACATATGTATATATGAACAAACATATATATTTCTACATCACTGCAAAATTATTTTAAGAAATTTAGTTGACATGTTACCTTTACAGTAATCTGTTCTGCTTTAGATCTAGAGGTATATAAATACATAGATACATAGGTAAGTATATTTATTCACACAAACGTGCTGAGGCTGAATATGTACATATATGTACCAAACATATCCAGTGCATTTATTTTAACAGTCACTCTATATTTTTAGTTGTTGGATTGTGATTTAGGAATACAGTATAAAGCTGTTTCCTCTCAGCAGAAAAGCTGTAAAAGGGATGATGATATATATGTCTGATTTTCTGAGAAATGTCCACATACAGTTTTTTTCTATGTCAATGTAATTAAACTATGATGTATGAGCTGAAGATTAAATATATGTATATTTGTATGTATATTTAAATTACATGCTGATCTATGTATGTAATGTATGTTTGAGAATTGCAACATACATAATCAAAGGTAGATATATACGGCTTTAAACTGGAGAAGGCTAGCTTTACATGAGACATATGGAAGAAATTCTTTACTATGAGGGTGATGAGGCAATGGACCAGGTTGCCCAGAGAAGTTGTGGACATCCCATCCCTGGAAGTGTGCAAGGCCAGGTTGGATGGGGCTTTGAGTGACCTGGTCTAATGGAACGTGTCCCTGATCCTTGAAGGGGGATTGGAACTAGATGATCTTTACATTCACTTCCTACCCAAACCATTCTATGACTATGATAAATAGAATATATGTACACATTTTAATGCTAATCATATAATCCTTCTATCCATAAGCCTGGGTTTATTCAGTCCCACTAAATACACAGGCCTGCCTTTTCCAACTTGTTCAAATTAAACAAACCAAACCAAAAGATTAGGGGAGGGACACTACCACTACTTACATTATAGCTGCTGCCTAAAACAAAAATCAGATCAAAGATCCTGAAAGACCATGTATATCTCCTCGGAGGGGTGTTGAGGACACCATTTTGATACCTCCATTTTCCAGGCTCCTCCATGAGATTGATAGACATCCAGTTTAGTCACCCCTGAAAGCCTGGCTAATTTAGATATACATCCACTTTTACATCTCTCATCTTGTTCTTTTAATAAGTTCCTCTCTCTTCCTTCACTAAATGGTCCATTGAACACAGTCCTAAACTGGTCCTCACCATGCTTTCATTAGGTTAACTCTCCTTCACGCAGACCACTGTCTTTTAGGTAGTGCTGGTCCATTTATGCAGTATAAAGGGAGCAAATATCTTGTATCCTGTACTCTGTAATGGAGAAATAAAATTTCAGTAACGAGTAACAACTAATAAACAGTAAGTTGTTTTATGTACATGTTCTGGTTTTGTTAGTGAGGGGGGGCCTAAGGTGGTAGCTTCTGTAGGAAACTGCTAGAAGTCGCTCCCCTTTGTTCAGTGGACTCAGCCGGGCCTAGGGTGGACCCGCTGCTGGCCAAGGCCGAGCCAATTGGTAGTAAAATGTCCCGTGATAACGCCTCTGCAATAACGTATTTAAGTAGGGGAAAACAGGAAAAAGAGGAGGAGAAGATGTGAAGCAGCTGAGCGGGGGGCAGAGAGGGGGAGGCGCGAGCCTCATGGGCCTTGCAGGCCTCACCCTCTGGCCTCCTGCTGGGCAGCCGACTGGGCCCAACTCGGCCCGGCCCGGCTGCAAGAAGTGGAGAGGAGATGAGAAGTGAATAAGATGTAAAAAGGATCCTGAGACGTCTGCCAGACTGTTGTGAGGAACGGCTGCAGACGCCAAGGTCAGTGAAGAAGGAGGGGGAGGAGTAATATGGCTCCTGGCCAAGATTCCTCTGCAACTCGTGGTGAAGACCATGGTGGAGCGGGTTGTCCCCCTGCAGCCCATGGAGGTCCACGGAGGGGCAGAGATCCACCTGCAGCCCGCGGAGGACCCCACGCCGGAGCAGGTGGAGGCCTGAAGGAGGCTGTGGCCCGTGGAGGGCCCGCTGGGACAGCTGTTCTAGAGGGACTGCACCCCGTGGAGGAGATGACCCACGCCGGAGCAGTTTCACGAAGGACTGTGGCCCGTGGGACGGACCCCACGCTGGAGCAGAGGAGGAATGCAAGGAGTTCTTCCCCTGACGATGATACAGCGGCGTAAAACAACGCGTGATGAACTGACCGCGACCCCCATTCCCTTTTCCCCCCCCTGTGCCGCTCGGGAGGGGAAGGTAGTAGAGATAATGTTAAGCCCGGGAAGAGGGAGGGGTGGGGGGAGGTTATCTTGTTCCCTGTCTCATTCTCCTGCTAATTTTAGAAATAAATGAATAGTTTTCCCCAAGTCGAGTCTGTTTTGCCCGTGACGGTAACTTTAAGGATTTCTCCCCGTCCTTATCTCAAACCTTGAGCTGTTTTTTCTTATATCATCTCCTCCTATTCTCTCGGAGGGTGGGGGGAGCGAAAGAGAGACTGCGTAGTCTGGTCCTGATCAGGGCTGAACTACGACAGTACACTATGCACATACATGCACAGTAAACAGCCAGATGTTGTAACAGTATTCTCTGACAATGCTTTCCAGTTTGACACAAATGAAGTTTACTTTATGATCTAAATCATGCAAGTACATTTTACAAAGACTTGCTTCAGACTTATGCTTATTATTTTTATTAATTAAGCTCCAAACCCAGTAGAGGTAAAAAAAAAGAAAGGACTTGCTGAGCCTAATGATTTTTTTCAAATGCAAAAAAAAACCCTCTATTTTTCTTTTCTCTGAGAAATGTCCTTTTCTTTCTTTAATCAATAGAACTGGTTTCAAATTGCCAAAGCAATCTTTTCACATACTTTTTTTTTTATTATTGTTCATTTTGCTGCCCTAATTTTCCCTTTTTTCAAATGCAGTATTCTGCTCAATTAAGCTATCTTTGGGCATAGAAGCTTAGCAAATTATGTTTGTCAGGTGGGTTCTCCCAAGCTTTCAGTGCTCTACTTCCAGCAAATGAGTGCAAATAACAAACACATTGACAGAAACAAAGAAGTTTCAGATTCAGCAGAGGCTTGACTGGCAAGGATTAGACATAAGAATATAAAATTCTAGCTTGCAAAAATAATCATTAGTGATCAGTAACAAAATAAATGCTAAAGCTAGCTAGAGCAATTGCCATTGTGAAAAGAAATAAGTAAGTGAAAGAAAATTTCTTTCTTCCCACACCTAAATAATTTGGGACAATCTAAAGCATTGCCATTTCTGATTTGTACTTGAAGTTGCCTTGAGGGCACTCAGCACCTACAATAAATGGGCTCAAGCAAAAGTTTAGGTACTGCACTTCTGTCTCTATACCAGAAAGTATTTATACTGGCCAGAGTGTTTCCTTTGTCTCTGCTTAGCTGCTGGTCCTATCAAGCACCCTTGATTGCCAGCTCTGGAGTCCTCAGTTCAGGAAAGACATGGACCTGTTGGAGTGGGTCCAGAGGAGGCTCACAAAAATGATCAGAGGGATGGAACACCTCTCCTGTCAAGAAAGGTTGAAGAGAGTTGAGGTTGATCAGCCTGGAGAAGAGAAGGCTCTGGGGAGTCCTTATTGCAGCCTTTCAATACTTAAAGGAGGCTTATAAGAAAGATGGAGACAGACTTTTTAGTAGGGCCTGTAGTAATAGGACAAAGCATAATGGTTTCAAACTAAAGGAGGGTAGATTTAGAATCGATAGAAGGAAGAAATTTTTTTACAATGAGGCAAATAGAAGCAAGGGGGTGAAAATACATTTAGAAGGTTTTATCAGAGGCCAGTCAGAGAAATACTTCAGCACACTGAAAGGCAGGCACTCCTGCCTTACAGTTCCCACTGAGATCTGAAATCAGTCAATGCTGACAGAAATTGATATTGAAGGAAGCAACTGTTCTTCTCTCTGAGAGGCTCAATGGCCATAGCCTCCCCTCTCCTGAGCTCAGCAGCAACTACCTCTTGCAATAACGAACTGTTTCTCTGAATCCTGAACTTGGCAAGACCCGTTAGCCTCTGCCTTGCACTAAAGCTAGAAATGTGCCAAGTGAGAGCCACAATACTGCATCACGTATCTATGGGGTAGGGGAACGAGGGCAGCAGCGGGCAGGCATGGTGAGAGAGCCTGCAGCAGCCTGTAGGGTATGCTCCTGGGCAAAAAAAAAGAGGCAGAGAATGAATGGCCATAGGTACCAGCAAATAGGAGAGACTATTTCTAAGAATTACTCTGATATACAGGAATAACAAATTAGAAAAATATGTGGACCACACCAGCTTCCTAAAAGAGAAAAACTTTTCATAAATTTTGTCAACTCCATTATTCTGAAAGAGCATTGTTGCTCTTTTAGGAGATCAGAGATCACTAACATTTTCTGAAACATTTCATTTGACTCATAGTCCCTCACCAACATTTCATTCACTCTACCAGTTCATAATCAGATAATCCTTATTAAAAACAACAAAGTAAAAGTAGAAAGGTAACAGCGGAAAGGGACCTTCAGGTGCTCTGAAGAACCACTGGACTGCTGCATGTAATAGCCATCATATTGTTTCACCTTTCTTACAAAAATTATATGGTTTTTTACCTCTTTAAAAAGATCAGAGGAATGAAAAGATATGATTACAACATTGCGGAGTGTCAAAATGGTATTTTCAGATCTGCATAAGAGATTTGCATGGTAAGAGTGTAATCACCAGCGATTCCTTTTGGTACAAGTGGGTGTTCATATTTCCTATGTACCTCTCAAACGCCAGTTCAAATATTGAAAGTGCTACTTTATTCTGAATTTGAAGCACTTGAATAAAGCATATCTATGAATAAGACTTGCCTCCCAAATCATTCAGCACTCTTAGTTGAGCTCCACAGTCAACCTGTCTGTTTCTCTGTGTTAGTTTTCCCTCAAAATAACCAGTTTATTGGCATGATACAGAAAAATCAACAGGGCAGGGGGCGGGGAGGTAAGCCCACAAAGCAAGTCAGATTAAACAAAATTATACCAATTTAGCATTTCATTATGGAACATACTGTTGAGTAGGCCCCTAAGCATTAACAGTCTTTGAGGTTTAGTATTCTCCCTGTCTGGGTTTAAAAGATTTAATGATCCCAGAACAACATGTTTTAAAATGATCTTTCTCTCTCAGCTAAACATCTTCAAGAAAGATGGCAAGACAAATATTGTGAGCTGTTTTCCCTAAAATTCCGTAGTACATGTTGAAATATGTAATACAGTAATTGCCTGAAGGATTACAGCCCCTAGAATAGCTACAAAAGTAGTTACCTGAGATTACCAATTACCATGCAGCACTTTTTAATTTTAAAATTTCCTTATGCTCCTCATGCCCCCAACGAACACAGCTGTCATCTTCTGGGACTTGTCTGCTGTCACAAATCTAGAACATTTTTTTCTATTTTTTTTTTTTTAACCAGAATCTGCCACAATAGGCCTTGGTCCTTCCTAGGGATCCTAACCTGGGAACATAAAGGCAATACAAAAAGAAACTTATAAATCAGATTTTCATGTCAGATAAAATAAAGAAGTTGCTCCACTGTTAATAAAGTACTAGTCTGGGAATGGGTTAATGTTTAGCTGTGCTAAAGATGTACTGTGTATTTTAGGCAGAATTTTTTTTCCTCAGTGTCCCGCTTCCCCATAGATAAAATAAATACTTCTTGGCATTTGCTAACCTGTGATTTCAAATGGCTTTCATCTATAAAATGAGACACAACTGGAATTATTTAGCTGCCAAAGTGAAATATATCTGGACTGGCCAGGACACTATTCTACAATTAGGCCCTTATTGAAATAAATACATAACTCTGGTAAATGCATCTGGAGTCTTGTGAGTAGCTGCCAGCAGCTATATACTTAAATGTCTCAGTAAGAAAGCTACTTTTCCCTCTTTTCTTTGTCTAAATATCTATAAGATGATCCTGAAGCTTAACGGGTGCCATATTCTTAATGAGGAATAATGAGAAACCTATCTGGAAAAAGAAACATTTCCCTGTCAAGCTCATATACATAGTGGTCTGCACAGCCTAGGCTGATTTTCTGCAGCTGAAAGAAGGAAGAGCGAGAAACTGCCTCTCATAGCTAATCATCACAAGTTATTTGCTATAGTAAGTCAAATGAAATCTTCAGGCTTGTTCTCACTGTTAGTCCTTCTCCCCTTCCCTGTTCCAAAGCCTCCTCTGCTTTCCCTAGAGCTGCCTTGTGTCCCTTCTCTTTGCTTTTTCACCTTAACATGAAAACTCTCAGCAAGCATCAACAGCAGATGTGAAGAACTGAAACACACTTCAAGGAAGAGGAACAGCATTTGAACTATTGCTGACCCTTTATTCTTGCCTCCTCCAGATAAATGCTTCAGGCTCTGCAGAAAAAAAAAGGAAAACATAAAAAGGAGGCTTCTGGATTGCCAGTTAGTTAGCTGTAGAACTACTATACAAAAATCACACAATCCTTTCTCAACCAATTGAAACAGATTTGACAAATTCGATATGCATGTTTTATGCCTGCTGAATGCAGGCACATGCTTATTGCATATTTTAACATAAACACATATTGCATGCCAAAGAACACAAAATGGAGAGAGAAAACTCAGTGCTATAAAAATCTTTAATGATAAGGTTGTTGAAGCTATACCAGGTCAGCTGCCAGTAGACAGAGGAGACACAGGGCAACCACAGAACACCTTGATTTGAGAGAACTGACAGAAGGAAGCATGGTGAGGCAGGTAGTTTTGAATCTGATTTTTTCTAATCCTTGATGTCTCCGGGTGTCTGATTCCACTCTCCTTCTACACAGAGTTCAACTCAAATCCATTGCTTCCTCTTCTTTTATAAGCATTGGGTCTGATCCAAAACTGAAAGAAATGTAAGGAAATGCTGTGTTTGATCCTATTAAACATAGTCAGATATGAACAGCACAGGGAAATATATTTATTTAACAGAGGTGCTTTAGCTTCTGTATAGCTATTTGACAAGATAAGTGTTGAGGATACAGGAAGATTGAACAAGCCCTCTGCAGTCTCCAGTACCTCTTTGGAATCTCTGTATCTGCTGTGATAGAGAGCTATTTCCTCCTTTTACTACTCTAGGTGCTTTATGTCCCATTTTCCTCTCTGCTTTTCTCATACTTTTTCAACTTCACAGATTTCCTTTATTAAAAATTTGAAAGCAGTGTTCATAAATACATCTATCATTTGAGTAATAAACCTAATGATAAATATGAGTGGTTGAACAGATTAGTTTTTAGTTATACTGGTGACTTTCTGACTTTTCTCAGAGAAAAATAAGACAGCTGATGTCTTTAGTCTTCTATTTTAATAGCATGCTTGTTATGATGTTTTATAGTTATCTTAAGAGCCAGTAAATTCCTCTTACAACAGAACTATATTACAAAGAGAATTATATGGCATAGAAGAGGATATATTTATGCTCAGTAAAATAAGTAATGTGCTATCAATACTTTATGAATAGCTTACAAAATATTAAGAAAGTATATTTAGAGAACTTATGTGCAACAACTTCTTTACACATAAACTCTTTATACCTTCTTAATTACAGTTTCTTAAAAATACTTTCTTATTTCTTGGGTTGAAATAAGACAGAAAATACAAGTAATGAGAAAAATTCAGTCTTCACTAGGAGGATAAAAATGTCACCATGATGTGGGAGTCAAATGTATATTTTCATGTGTTAGGTTCAGTCAGACAGTATATAATGACTGATATCGCTAAGAAAAAAAGTAATAGTTTATGTAATAATTGCTTATACCCTTCTACAATACATTTACATTAGTTCTACAAAGCATTCTTACTAAAAACCCCACACATTATGTATAAAAGCAATAAAAATTATTTGAGGGCTGTAAAATGGTCTACTGTGAAACTCTCAAAGAGTTCCATCTCTTTTGCTAACAAACAAATAACTTAAAAAATGATAAGGAGATCATTTGATCATAATGAATAAGTAGCTGGATGGTGAGAAAAGATTAGATATCAAAAGTTGCAGAGATCGAATCTGCATACTGTAATGAACAATCATCTTTATACAAGCTCATATTGTTGAACTAGAGAAGATGAGATATCTAGATGAAATTCTGTGTACAAAGTCATACAATAGGTGAATGTAAGTGATGTAACAAACTACAAAATTATAAATATTCCAGATTGTTTTCATAACATGTAAAAATATGTAAATAGGCCTTTTTCAGAAGATTTAAGAATGTAGTTGGTCTTCACTCAATTCCAAGGAGAAATCGTGCAAGATACCACATCAGTTCTATTTACCATTTGCGGAAGCACTTTGAAACTAAGGGAAATAATGCTTTTTCTCTTTACTATTTTCCCATGGTATGAAACTGCAGAAGAATTTGATTAAGATCATCAGGATTTATTTGTGTACTTGTTTCTAACGTGCCTCTTTATAGAATAGTTAACTTCTCACTTAAAACCAAAACAAATCAGTGAACAAATCAGATGACACATTAAAAGTTATTACTGGCTAGTTAAAAATAACAAAATCTATACGTTGATTATCAGGTAGCCAATGAGGAGGTTATATAATGCCAAGGGAAAACTAAAAAAATAAAACATTATCTCTCAACTGAAGATAAGTTATTGCAAGCCATAAATAAAATGGTCATGTGAGAAATCAGCTTATATTACTCTCTGAAATAGGATAAATGTCTTCATTTTACATTGCCAAGTCCAGATGTTTCAGAATTTTAGGGATTTCACCAAAAACCACAATCAAAGCAGGCAGCAAGATCGGCTAGAGGCTGGAACTGAGGTGTTAGAAATTCTCACTGGCTCAAACTTTAGAAGACAATTCTAAACACCTTCATGTCTGCTTGCGTTGCAATAATTTTGCTTGATAGTGACACCAATGACTGTGGCGCATTGTCTTTCAGAGAGAAATGCTCCTCTACTCCCTAGCCATGCTCCTAGGTAGCAACAGAAATGGAAAGCCACTGTCATTGGAGGGTATAAATGACATAAGGAAAAATATGCTGTATGCCACTTTAGGCAAATACCCATAACCAGTAGACAACCTCATTTTCCCAACATTCCTGTAGTTTTGTGGCTACTTTTCCTCTAGGCTTTACTTTAATACGTAGTTGGATGTCAAAAAATTCCTTAAAAATTTAACTAACAAAAGCAAACTAACAGCTTTTGTAGAATTTGAAACAAAAGAAGACAGGTATAGGGCTGAGAAACGCTTGCATGTTAGTAACTTTTCATCTCAAAACATTTCTCTGTTCTTGTACTGGCTGTATAATCATATTTGACGGGAAACATGGCAGGGGGAGAGCTCTCCCTTTGAGAAAGCTATTAGGACCCTTCTGGATAGAATAGAACCTCTGAAAAGAGGCTATATTATTACTTAATTGATAAACTGAGACAAGATAGATTCTCTCAGCAAATTCATAGTTTCAATTGGAAAAGAAAATTAAGTGAACAGGACATTTCCCTGTTCTGTCCAAACTCTGTTCCTGAGAATGAGCCTACTTGACTCCAAAAAGATCAACTGCATGTACAGACTAAGTTGATAAAATAGAATGTCCTTGCTACAAAAGCGGTATTATCTACCTAGTGTATTGTGCTGGTTGTGTTTAGTGGCGGGTTTGGGGAGGGTGGGGCTACAGCAGCAGCTTCTGGAAGAAGTTGCTAGAAATTTCCCCTTTGTCCGGTGGACTCGACAGGGCCTAGGGCAGTCCCACTGCTTGCCAGGACCAAGCCAATTGGTGACAGAATGTTCCCTGATAATGCCTCTGTGATAACATATTTAAAAAGGGGAAAAATAATTTTTTAAAAAAGGAGAAGACATGAAGAAGCTGAAGCAGGGGCAGGGAGAGGGAGGCGTGAGCCTTGTGGCCTTGCAGCCCTCAGTCTCTGGCCTCCCGCCTGGTGGTCGTCTGGGCCTGACTTGGCCCAGCCCGGCTGCAAGAAGTGGAGAGGAGATGTAAAGAGATCCTGAGAGGCATCTGCCAGCCTGTTGTGAAGAATTTCTTGTGAGAGGAATGGCTGCAGACACCAAGGTCAGTGAAGAAGGAGGGGGAGGAATAATGCGGCTCCCGGCAGAGATTTCCGTGCAGCCCATGGTGCAGCCCATCGTGAGTCAGGGTGTCCACCTGCAGCCCATGGAGGTCCACGGAGGAGCAGAGATCCACCTGCAGCCCGTGGAGGACCCCACGCTGGGGCAGCCGGTTCCAGAGGGACTGCACTCCGTGGAAAAACGTCCCACACCGGAGTAGTTCATGAAGGACTGTGGCCTGTGGGTGGGACCCCACGATGGACCAGGGGAGGAATGTGAGGAGTTTTTCCCTCAGCGAGGAAGGAGCAGTGGAAAAGAGATGTGATGAACTGACTGCAACCCCTATTTCCTATTAACCTCTGTGCCATTTGGGGTAGGGGAAGAAGGTAGAGGTAATTGAACATAAAGTTAAGCCCAGGAAGAGGGAGGGGTGAGGGGAAGTTACTTTGTTCTCTTTCTAATTATCTTGGTTTTAATAATAAACAAATAGTTTTCTCCAAGTCGAGTCTGTTTTGCCCGCAGTGGTAACTTTAAGGGTGTCTCCCTGTCCTTATCTCAAGCCTTGAGCCTTTTTGTTATATTATCTCTCCCTATTCCCTCGGAGGGGGAGGGGGAGTGGGCGAGAAACTGCATAGTTTGGTCCTGAGCGAGTCTAAACTACGACAGTTTACTCAACCTGAAATAGCAACAGAGATGCATATGAAGTGAAATTTATGCCTATCATTTCTTGCTCTAGAAAATACTCATGATCTCTTACTTTCATAAACTTTTAAAAGCCTGCATATTAGTTACAACAAGGAAGGAAAAACAGACTTTTTCTACAAGACAGTGACAAAAAGTAATAAAACTCAAAGGAAAGGTTTTAATTCCTGTCACTTTTAATGGTAGCTTGGCATTAAAAGTAATAGCTAAGACTATAATATAACAGACTCTTACAAGATTCTTTGGCAGAGACCAGAAGAGCAGTCCCACTAGCCTTCCCTTTTCCGGCTGGTTTCCCTCCTCCCTGGGAAGAGCAGAGCAGGCAGCAGCCTCCATGATCCTTCCCTGTACTCCCCATGATTTCCCCACAGAGTAGTGCAAATTTCCTAATGTGTAATTTGTTCTTGGAATAGAAAAACATGACAAAAATCTGTATCTAGATTTCAGTTTAGGTATGGATATAAAACTTTGTTCCAACTCCTGTGATATCCAGGTCTTCTGCATCTACATTGCTGAGAAGAAAATGCCCTGAGAGTAATCCATCCCCCAATTTCTGGTATTTTGAAGGAGTTTTATTCATATGTATTGAAGTGAACAGTCTAATCCCTCCATCTAATATAAAAAGAAAAAAAAAATTTCTTCTGAAAGTACAAAAGCCAAGATAGTAATCATTCTATCCAACTCTTAAAGAAAAGGTGGGCATATTTCCTCAATTAACAGAAAATTGCTTTTTTTTTCCACTATGCTGAACGCAGCAGCTGACTGTCAGGAGTGTTACTTTTGTTGTCTGTGCCTCAGCTCTAGAAAACTCAGCTTCTGTGCCAGCCAAGGTAGCATGAGTACCGCTTGGGGAGTAGGAGGAATGCTGCCCCATTTGAGAAGTAGCAGCCGGATCCCCATCTCTTCCAGCCTCTCAGGCGCAGAACGAAAGCAAGCATTGTTCTGCAGAGTCCTTCCCACCTAGGACTCGGGGACCCAATTCCCATCCTGACACTTTTTTTCCCCAACTGTGAACAGGCTCTGAGCAGGCTCTTTCCCCTCCCTCCTTCCCCCTGGCTTTGGAAAACTGTTTTGTCTGTATTGTTGAGAAGCTTGAGCCAGGCCATTTCACACCGTATGCAACACAAGGACATTTTTCCATGGAAATCATACATTTAAATGGTGTTTGGTTCAGCCTGAATATTTTAGATTCTGAAAATAGCTTCTGTTGGACTGTCCATGGTACAGATTTGCAGAATGTTTTCTCAGTTAGTCTGAGCCAGTTTCATCTAATACAAGTGCTATACAATGCAGCTGCAAAACCAAGCTGTACTTTTCAGTTAATAATACACAAAAAAAGACCAACCCCAAACCAACCATAAGAGGGGAAAACAGGTAAACAGACTGTATTATATTTACACCAGCTCTAAGTGCAACTCTGGACAAGGTACTATTATTGTTAAAAATAATACCCTGCTTTGTTTTATGTTGCTTTTATGCTAGAGTCCTGACCTTGACATTAAACATAGCTTGTTGGGATCCTGAGGAATTTTTTTTTTATTAATCCAGTCACACCAAAGTTTTTGATTTATAACTTGTACTACTAGCTTTTATTTTTTACAAAGGTTATTTTTATTGTTGGTTCTATATATTAAGTGCTATTATTTCATATGATTGGTATTAGGATTTGAAAATGTCTTAAATTATAGTTTTCTGGAACCATAATTGCTGTTGGAAAATTAGTATAAAATGCCACAGTATTTAACAACACTCTTCCTTACAGTTCTCTGTCTCTCAACATTAAAATATTTAGCAGATTCTGAATATTTCCTGCAGCTTAGGGAAAATTCAGCTTTTTGAAGGTGGAAATTTAAAATTTGGTGAGAGAGGAGAGATAGTCACTTAGTAAAATACACCACAGGTCATTCTAAGTATCAGCAATAAATGACATGCAACATTAGAACAATTTCATAACATCAATGGCCTTTTTATGAGTAAATTGCTTCTCCATGGATTTGTGTACTGACCAGGAAAAAGATACAACAAAAATTACCTTTTTATGTGCTTTTAAAATGATAAAAATAAGATAATCTCCAGGTGGTCTTTTTGTCATATATCACTTTTAAGCTTAGTGATACCTTGTGTTGTGTTCTGACATCCTGACAATAAAAAAGTGCTTGTGATGCTCCTGCAGGGTTTGTTCTAAAGCCTTTCCCTACTGTTAAGCAGTAAGTCAGTGACTGATAGGATTCCTAATCTGCCACCTCCTGCCAGGGTGACATTAAATTTACACTCTATACTGTAATCTCCTTCCAGCTACCTAATAAGGACAAGAGAAAAGTCACTTCTAGGTACCCCAGTTCCAAAGTCTTGATTAGTTTTTTTACAAAACACAGTGGAGTGTTGGAAGGCACCTCATCTCAAACTGTTGTGACAGTCCATTTAAATTATTCTGCCTCAATCGAAGATGGAAAAGGGTTTAAATTTATAAACATATAAATTACTGTACAACGTAATATTCACTTTTGCATACCTGTAGAGGAATACATCTGTACCTCTATTCCTTTGTGTCTATGTATCTATTCCTCTAGCAATACAGAAAATTATGAGGGTTCCCTTCTCTCAGGACTGATGTGGCTCACTGCACCTGCCTGGTGGGAGGATTACCCCTGATGTTGTGGGAATGCTAGTATTCTCAGCATGACTGGCTTCCCCCTCCAGCCAGCTGGCCTCTGATACTTCTGAGGCATACGTAAACAGCTGTGATAAGATACTGATCCTCTTGCTATGCTGCTAAGCTTTTCATCAGCCTCTGGAAATCACTGGTAAACATACTGTTCACTGCAGTGCCCTGTCCACAGCTGGGAGAGGAAGAGAAAAGAGGGAAAGGTTCAGTACCTACAGTAATGGCACTGGCATGCCACAGGAGGGGTGCAAGGAGGGGTTTCAGCAGGATTTCCTTGACAGATGATCATCTATTTTGTAGTATCACAGGATCACAGAACAGTTGAGATGGGAAGGGACCTTGGAGATTGTGCAGTCCAAACACTCTTCTCAGAGCAGGTTGCCCAGGACTGTGTCCATTTTCTTTACTTCCCTCCAATAAGGTATTTATACACATTGCTAAGATTCTCCTGATCCTCCTTGTCGTAGTTCAGCCCCGATCAGGACCAGACTACGCAGTCTCTCTCTCGCTCCCCCCACCCTCCGAGAGAATAGGAGGAGATGATATAAGAAAAACGGCTCAAGGTTTGAGATAAGGACGGGGTGAAATCCTTAAAGTTACTGTCACGGGCAAAACAGACTCGACCTGGGGAAAACTATTCATTTATTTCTAAAATTAGCAGGAGAATGAGACAGGGAACAAGATAACCTCCCCCCACCCCTCCCTCTTCCCGGGCTTAACATTATCTCTACTACCTTCCCCTCCCAAGCGGCACAGGGGGGGGAAAAGGGAATGGGGGTCGCGGTCAGTTCATCACGCGTTGTTTTACGCCGCTGTATCATCGTCAGGGGAAGAACTCCTCGCATTCCTCCTCTGCTCCAGCGTGGGGTCCCTCCCACGGGCCACAGTCCTTCGTGAAACTGCTCCGGCGTGGGTCATCTCTTCCACGGGGTGCAGTCCCTCTAGAACAGCTGCCCCAGCGGGCCCTCCACGGGCCACAGCCTCCTTCAGGCCTCCACCTGCTCTGGCGTGGGGTCCTCCACGGGCTGCAGGTGGATCTCTGCCCCTCCATGGACCTCCATGGGCTGCAGGGGGACAACCCGCTCCACCATGGTCTTCACCACGAGTTGCAGAGGAATCTTGGCCAGGAGCCATATTACTCCTCCCCCTCCTTCTTCACTGACCTTGGCGTCTGCAGCCGTTCCTCACAACAGTCTGGCAGACGTCTCTCAGGATCCTTTTTACATCTTATTCACTTCTCATCTCCTCTCCACTTCTTGCAGCCAGGCCGGGCCGAGTTGGGCCCAGTCGGCTGCCCGGCGGGAGGCCAGAGGGTGAGGCCTGCAAGGCCCATGAGGCTCGCGCCTCCCCCTCTCTGCCCCCCGCTCAGCTGCTTCACATCTTCTCCTCCTCTTTTTCCTGTTTTCCCCTACTTAAATACGTTATCGCAGAGGCGTTATCACGGGACATTCTACTACCAATTGGCTCGGCCTTGGCCAGCAGCGGGTCCGCCCTAGGCCCGGCCGAGTCCACTGAACAAAGGGGAGCGACTTCTAGCAGTTTCCTACAGAAACTACCACCTTAGGCCCCCCCTCACTAACAAAACCAGAACACTCCTCTTCTCCAGGCCAAACAGTCAGAGTTCTCTCAGCCTCTCCTTGTATGTCTCCTCATAACCATCTTTGTGGCCCTTTGCTGGATTTGCTCCAATATGCTTGTGTCTCCTGTCCTGTGGAGCCCAGAACTGGATCCAAGCACTCCAGCTGTGTCTCACCAGCGCCAAGTTAGCGGGGAACAATCACTTCTCTTGACCTGTTTCTTCTCATGCATCCCAGGATGTGTTGGTCTGCTTGGCAGCAATTGTTATAGCTCATGTTCAAGTTGCTGACCACCTGAACCCCAGGTCTTTTTTTGCAAAGTTGTTTTGCAGCCAGTCAGCCCACATCATGTAGTGCTGCATGGGGTTATTCCTTCCCAGTGGCAGGACTCTGCACTTCCCCTTGTTGAATTTCATTAGGTTCTTGTCAGCACTTCTTATAAAACAGAACTTAGTTTATGGGTCTGTGGAAAGTTATGGGTCTAGGCTAAGCACCCCTCACAGTTTTTGTGATAAAACTGAAAGAATATTATAAAGAGTGAAGCAGTCTCTCCTCTGTGCCTTTCTGTGTTTTGTTGCAGAATCTTCCTTGAAGTAGACTGGAGCAATTATCAGCTTTTGTCAGGCCAGCACAGACAATTTTTTAAAACGTTTTAAGAACAGAGTACTTTTTATGACTTTTACTTAATGACACTGAATGCAGATTGTTACACCTCAGCAAACTCCAACTGGCTGTACCACATCTCCACTTTGATAAATTTGTCCTCAGCCAAGTATCAAAGGTCAAAAGTCTAGATCCTCATTAATAACTTATGTAACAATTTAATGGTGTTATAAAAAATAAGAGAAGAAGAATGAGGTGAATATCTACTGCTTTAGCAGCTATACAAATCCAGAAACTAAGTTAAAAAAAAATCATGACTTTGATTGCACAACTAAACACTATAAGAAAGAAAGTATTTTCTGTATTAGTTGTATCCGGTTTAGAATCAGCTCTTCCAAGCGCCAGTCAACACAGACATAAAGACTTGGCCTTAAATGTAATGATTTTTATTTCAACAGAATCCAACAAGAGTGATGATAAAGTGACAACTGGGTTCTGACTTTTGGTTTTTTTCATGCTATACTCAGCACATTAATTTACAAGGACTATTTCACAAGCAGGAAGAACCTTACACTTCAGTCATGTCCAGGCTAGAGATTTCCTGGGATGAAGATGAAAAAAACCTTAGATCTGTTTTATTTTCAAGCAATTCTGTCCAAAGTCTGTCTAATCCTTTTGTTTCCCACTAGAAAAGAGGAAAAATCCTGATTTCACATTCAAGCCCATTTAAAAAATTATGCTGAATAACTATACTGATTAATTACACTCAGTATGGATCCAAATTGAATTCCAAACCTTTCAAGGTTACTTAATGTATTTTTTCCTTCTGGAAAACTTTCCAATTCTGATAGACACCTTTAATAAATTATAACATTGATCTATACTTTGCATTTGAACATTAAAACAGTGGATGTAGAACGTGTTTATGTGTGCACACATGCATGAAGTTATTGCATGCAATATCACTTTGGAATTCAGCCAGCTCCTAAATAGATTTTTCTTTACTTCAGTTGGGCTTAAGAAGGCTACATATGCATTTTATACATACATAGATACATATGTGTGTGTATACACACACACATAAACTCCTATACCTCTTCATATGTACATATATGCACACTATTTGTAGTGTAGTGTATATATAATGTTTATAATTTTACATATAGTCTACATTTATAGATACAAAGAGAGAGAGAGGAAAATAAGAAGAGAGGGAGATAACTGTGTGAGAGACAGAGTGGAGAAAAGCCTTCATGGGTCCCAGGTTTCCCAACCTTCTAAGCCTTTACAGGGTAACTTTGGCTTAGGTGAGCAATACGTTGAACTATTTATTTCCCACTAGGACCGCAGCAGGCTTTTGATGGATGTTTAAATCCTATTCTTCAGCAACAGCAGCAGCATCTGTGACACAAGATCTCTGGAGGAAGCGGCTTTTGGAATTCACCCATACTTCTGTCCGTCTGTTCTTGCAATCTGATATTATATTGCATTTTGTCTTCAGTTGCAGTTCCCTCATTATTTTCTTCCATTTTTCCTTCATCTTCCACCTTTCCTTCCTCCTTTGTCCTTCTGCAGTCTCCTTTCCCCCATAAACATACAAACCACTCTTTTTTTTTGGTCTTTTTTTTTTCCCCACTAGGTTCTGTACTCAAGAGCTTCAAAGGGAACTAAGCACAGCTATCAGTTATGCTCATTTCCCCATTTGAAAACAGAGGGCATAGAAAACATGAGTGGAGGTCTCCCTTGAGACGGAACTATGAACCTGGATCATGAGACTAATGAGAATGCGAGAATGTAAGTATGTGGCTGGGAATAAAGAGTCATATCATTGAGAGAAAAACAAGGTTTTACAAGTTTAGAAAGTAGAGCCTAGGATAATCTCACTAGTATTTCAGGTGATTTTTTTTCATCCTACTAAGACGGGATTTTTTTTTTGTGTAAACATACAATCAGATCAAAGCAAGGAAAAATGTTTCCTGACCTTATTCCCACATAATCGAATTATTTTGTCAATTTCAGAATTTTTTGGAACATTTATCCTTTCATTTAATTATTATTTTCTCAAAGAGCTATACCTCAGTAGGTCAAAACTTTTATATATATATTAATAATTATTTTCTTGTGGAGTTCATGCGTCCACAATCTTGATAGTAATTGAACGTATTTTTATGTAGTTCTAATGGGGCTTGTTCTCTAGAGTTCAAATCTTGGGCAACAGCTTGCTGTGATCCTAATGAAAATCTGTATCTGTCACTCTGCAAAAATTGCCTAAAATGGCACTTCAAAAACTAACACTTCAGCTTTCAAAAAATATGCAAATAAAGGTCCTAAATGTAATATGTCATAATTTTAATGAAATCAGCTGCTCACCACTTACATTTATGGAAATAAATACATATTAAAAGTGTGCACTGGCTCTCTAGACTAGTGTGTGATGTTCTTTCTGTTGCACTTAGTTACTGCAAATTCATGTCTCAGCTCTTTGAGTTAGATCTGAACTTAATGAAATAAAATGTCGGTTTTCTGCATCCTAGGCTATATAAGCTTGACAGGAAAGTTTATTTGTTTATGTATGTGTATGGAGTTTACATAAATAAAGTGAAAAGGAAAATACTACGTTAAGATAAATATCCTTCTGATGATAAAGGCAACAGCACTACATGCATACCTTTTTATTTAGTAGTATCTATCAAGAATGGAATTATTAATTGTACATATTAAAGAACAAAATAAAATACATCCTTAAAAATATTAAATGTACTAGAACTATCAACAGCAGTGTAATATCTTCCTTAGTTAATCTGATGTTGCACAGTACTACTCATATGATCTGAAAAAAAAAAAAGCTTTCACTATACTTAATTCAATGTAGAGCCTATGAAAATATGAAACAAATCCAATGCAATACTGCTATCTACCTTTATAAAAATTAAAAAGTTACATAAACAAAGCAAATATCTGATAGTCAGAGTATAAGATCTGGGAACACTAGAGCTGACTGACTGGAGAATTTTTTTTTTTTTTGTGGGTTTTTCTGTCTCTTGTGACCTAAAATATAACACATAGTCCAGTCCTGTCACTCCTAAGCTATCTGGTAGGAATGCTCCTGAATTACTGTAAATAGCTTGCCATTCCCAACAGAGATAGGTGCAAAATTCAGTCTAAAAAGTAGACTTGTCCTTCTTACCCTACAAGAACTGAGTAACATATATAGCTACACTTATTGAACAGTAATAGTCTTTTTTTTTCCTACTGAAGCACTGTAAAAATTAAATTCCTAGAAAATTTTCAAAATACAGAAGAAAGGGTATATTTTGTTCATTTGAGATTTAGAGATAATTAAAGCACCGAATGTTTTAGTTACAAAAATATCTCATATAGTTAGCCTTTATTTAAACTTTCCTAGCATTTAGAAGGCCTAGTCATAGTCTAAGATGTTTTTGTGCTAAGAACTCTTCAAAAACAGATTGAAAACAGTCCTTGCTCAAAAATATTAATTTTTATGTCACAGTGAGGCAAACTGAGGAAGAAAATAAAAGAAAGATAATTGTGGTTGAATGTCTATCTCAGAGCCCTTGGTGTGCCAGAAGCCAAGCACTTGACAAACTGCTTGTAAGCATTACAGGAAAGAAGATTTTCAGTAGAGTTTTGTAAAAATCTAATTTCTACAGTATTGCAGATGTTTATGGGAATAGTCCCTTAAATATGCAGGATAGCTTGGGAGGAACTATCTATGACCGTTCAAAAATGTCTTAATTGAATAATATGGAATTACAGCCATGGGTTACTGTATGCGGCTGTCAGTCTGAACAGTAAATGAGAGATGAAAGGCTGTGAGCAAGACAAGTAGCTAAACTTGATTTCAGATGAAAGGTATAGCTAGTGAAGGGATATATAAGTATGAATTATATAGTCGTCGAAGTTACAGCCTGGAAAAATGAACCTGAATCACTATTTGGAAGTAGACTTTAAGTGGGGATAGTTTGCTTTTGGTAGGATCAAAAGGAAAGAAATTACAATGCTAAAGAGAGAAAGGCAAAGGGAGACAAGACTGATTTCAACTAATTTCAGACATCTGCAGTATGAATATTTACATATGATCTAGCCCTTCAAGAGATATAGGAACTATGAGGGGGGAAAATTAAAAAAAAAAAGTTTGATTGGATGTCTATTTTAGTAAAAATTGCACTCCATAACTAACTATTTTTCTACACTGACTAAGAAAGAATCCAAAAAAAGAACACAGATGCAGATGTCTATACTGCATATAGGTGCTTGAAATCAATCAAATATCATCCAAGACGATTATATTAAGGGGAGTAGGGATTAATGGAAAAGCTGTGTCCTAAAGATATTGTACAAAAAGAAGACACACTATTTAAATGTAACCTATACCTGAGGACCTGGAAAGGACATCTGAGTCAAGTGTGTTGAATGACAGACATAGGCACTTCCTTCTGCATGGAGATTTAGAAAACAAGAGCAAAAGCTCTTTTAATCTTCCTTAAAATGTTTGTTTAGCTGTGTTGTACTAGATGAGGTGACTACATAGTCATGAGGAAATATTGAAGAAACAGTTAAAATGTTTCTTTAGACAGAAAGACATTGCTCTACTGTGAAGTGGCAGATTGCTGAGTTGTGATTGAATTAGTATGGATAAGATTACCCATGTTTAGAAGAGGAAGAAGAAAGGACCATGGGCAGAGATACATGGAATATCCACAGAGAGAAGAAGAAGGGATTAAGAAGAATCTCTACATGGCAACAGAGACTTAGGAGATGACAGAGTCACCACAGCAAAAGAGGACATTGTTTAAAAAAAAAATGTGTGATTGTTGAAGATGAATGACAGTTGACAGCAGCCAGAGCAGGGAATGAGATTGGAACATTAGCTCTAGTATTTGCCATCGGAAATGAAAAAGGTAATAGGACTTTTATAGACTGCAGTGAATGGCAGCCACACCTGAACAGATTTTTGATGGAAATGAGAATTAAATTGGCTTTGCACTAAAGAAAAACCAAGGGAAATGGAAAAGAAGACTGAAGCAAATGCAAGGGTGTGCTTGGGTATTTTTGTTTCTGTTTAGGGTTTTTTTTTTTTTATGTGTATTGGAAGAATGTAGAGCATGTTTATAATGTTAGACAAAAAACAGGTATCAAAGAAGTCATAAGTGTCACAGTGTGAGGTAAGGAGATGTGATGAGACTCTCTAGGCCACTTCATGGAGTTACAGGAGAACAGAATGAAAAGCTTCCTCATTTTCAACATTGGAGAACCATGAGAGAGTGAGAAGGGAAAAAAAAAAAAAGATCAAAGAAAGAGAACAGTCACAGATTTTGTCTTGTCTCAAAAGAAATTGGCAAGGTTCTCTGAGGAGAGAAAAATGGAGGCAGAAGGAGGTTGTGACAAATTAGTCGAAGAAAATAGAAGCTGTGATTTTAGATATGGAAATCAATTAATTTGGAGAAGTGGATTTATTTTAGGAAGAAAAATGTTAGTACTGCCTGAAGAATGTAACCAATTTGTAAGGAAGTAAGCTTCCTCAAAGAATTTCCTCCAGCAACTTTCATTCTGAAGTTATCAATGGAGGAACTGGATGCTGATGGTTTTGAAGGGTGAATAGTTCAGTAAGGCATTTGGGCAGAACACTGGGTCATCCAGAATTTCAAGTCCATCTGTCTGCATACTCTTCACAACACACCAAAACCATCTAATAGGCTGTGAATATCAAAAGAAAGGTTGTATGGTTGGGTTTTTTGTTGTTTGGTATTTTATTTTCCTTTGATTATCTTAGAAGTCAGTTGATCCTTTCTCATGCAGCATTTTCTCTATTTGCTAAGATTTTAATAACATTGGTGTTTTTTGCCACTTCTTCTCCAGGAGGGAATTGCCTCCCTCCCACAGGATTCAGTTTCACCTGACCCAGAGTGTAGTAGCTAGGGCAAGGAAAACAGTAGACCTTTTTGCCCATTCACAAGCTTTTAATAAAAAACAATATGCTACACAGATTCTGTGAGCAAACAAATCAGATGGTTATGCCATGCATTACACTAAAGAGTGGAAAAGAAAAGCAAAGATCTGATATGGATGCAAATGACAGATGGTCATACTGCTATGTAAGGGGTAGAGGTGATGGAGTGTTTGTAAAGCATGGAACATATGAAGAGTTGTTGTAGATGACACTGGGTATGGGTGGCAGAAGAGAGGGAACTATCCAATTGACTTTATTTCTTGGCTCTTTGGTTCTTAAACTTGGCCATTATTGCTTATTTCTTTCCAAATTGAGGTTCACAGTCTATTTCTTTCCTTCATATTTGTGCAGTTCAAACTACATGGGAGCTTGATCTTCCATTTTGTGTTGGTTTTCTTTAGTGAGGGGGGCTATGGCGGCACCTTCTGCAAGAAGCAACCAGAAGTTTCCCGTCTGTCCAGTAGACTCAGCCAAGCTTAGGGCAGACCTGTCACTGGCCAGGGGCAAGCCAGTTGGTGATGGAATGTTCAGTGATAACACCTCTGCAATAACCTATTTAAGCAGGGGGGGAAATTTTTTAAAAAGGGAGAACTGAAGAAGCAGAAACAGGGGACAGAGAGAGGGAGACGTGAGTCTTGTGGTCCTTGAGGCCCTGACCCTCTGACCTCCAGCCGTGCAGGTGCGTGGGCCCGAGTCGGCCCAGCCCAGCCACAAGAAGTGAAGAGACGAGATGTGAAGAGAACCTGAGAGGCATCTGCCTGAGCCAATTTTGAAAAATTTATTATGAGAGGAATGGCTGTGGACACCAAGGTCAGTGAAGAAGGAGAGGGAAGAGCAATGCTGCTCCTGGCCAAGATTCCCCTGCAGCCTGTGGTGCAGGCCATGGTGAAGCAGACTGTCTCCCTGCAGCCCATGGAGGTCTACGGAAGAACAGAGATCCACCTGCAGTCTGTGGAGGATCCCATGCCGGGACAGCCAGTTCCTGAGAGAGGCTGTGGCCCATGGAGGGGCCGCGCTGGGGCAACTGTTCTGGAGGTACTGCATCCAGTGAAAAAGTACCGCACACTGGAGCGGTTCATCAAGGACTGTAGCCTATGGGAGGGACCTCATGCTGGAGCAGGGGAGGAATGTGAGGAGTTCTTTCCCCAAGGAAGAAGGAGCTGTGGAAGCGACAGGTGATGAACTGACTGCAACTCCCATTCCCTGTGGTGGCGGGGGAAAAAGTATGTAGTTAAGCTTGGGAAGAGGGCGGGTTAGGGGGAAGTTGGGCTTCTTGATGTTAATATAATAACCGTAACTGGAATTTAGCATAATAATATTAGCCAATAATTTCATTTCTAAATGATTAATAACATTTTTTTTCTTAGCTTTTAATAGTTAAGATAAGTACAGCTAGCACATAATGTTTGTCTTTCTTCAAGGAAGAAACTCCTTGACAGGCAAATAGACAACAATGTGAGAATGCCACTGAGGATGAAAAGATGAAAAGAAGAAAACATACCAGTCATATAACTACTGCACAGTGAGGAATATTGTACTTATTCTTGTGAAGGCAGCATTTTAGGGGACTATTTTTTCACCATCTGCTTATATAAGTGGATACAAATAAAGTGAAGTCTGTATGATTACTGATTTGAGGAAAGGCCATGGAATCAACTGATGCATGAACAAACAACCTAAAGGTGAGAGAGTTTGTTTTAGTGGTTTAGATTTCAGTTTCCCTTGAAGTTTAGTCAGCACAAGAATCAGATTCTAAGTTTCTATTTTGCACCTGTCCCACCATGTGCTGATTCTGCAAAACCTCACTCACAAATGTTTGTCCTGACTTTATAGGCAGCTTGTTAAAGTCAGTGGAATTGTTTAAGTTACAATAATTTATAAGAATAGGAGTTTGCAAGATCAATTCCAAATCACAAGGGGCAGAATCCCAAAACAGCCTCCACCTTCTCTGCAAAATACAGTAAGATTTAGGTTAGATTTAGATGTTAGAACCAATAAGACTATATCTACACTGGCAAACTAAACAGAGCCTAGGGCTTTCTTTGACACTGCAGCCAACAAGTACATCCTTACTATTAAGCTCTCTTGCCATCAAAAACAAGCTAACAACATTCAAACTGCCTGTTGGGAATGATTCCCACTCTGTGCTAATTTCCAATGCATGTCTGAGAATTATTTTCGAGCACACTAGTTGGAACAGAGTGTTATTGTGCCAGAGAATATACTAGCATTTTAACAATATGGATGATCATTTTTTCAGTGTCTGTGGCTGTACTCTGACGTGAATCTACTAATGTAAATAAAAGGCTCATAGGCATTTAATAACAGAGCACAAGTGGATTTTAGGATATTTAACTTCAAGTTCATTTCACAAATGTTTTCCTATTCCCTCCATCTCCTTCTTCCTAAACATCCCTGTAACTGGCAGCATCTAAATTTTTCATATGTCCATGTTTGACATTAAAGTTGTTTAATCTTGGAAATTCTGCATTGTAGGCATGTAAAATACCTCCCAACTATTCTGCCTCTATCCCAGTGGAAACTAAAACCAGAGGATTGCTCTGCGACAGTAATCTTAATAGACATTAGCAAGACAGAGGCTTCCAAAAATCCACATTTTTCTAAAAAAATCACCAAAGGAGGTGGTTGTACTCAAACTCTTTTCTTTAAGGGCCTGGAGAATTAACTGGATTCAGTTCTTACTTCAGCTGGAGGGAACTCAAATCTACTACAATTCACCTCCCCAAAGCTTTCCCTAACTGCTGGGCTACAATTTTCTGGAAGAGAAAGACACTTTCCATGTCTCCCATTGAACTTGTGCTACTTTGCAGCAAGAAATACAAGATTTAATAGGCTGGAGTCATACATCAAGAGGAAATCCACAGGTTAATTAGGATTGGAAGTGCTGAGATCTCTCTCCACTCCAGGAATTGTTTAGATGGTGTATCTAATCTAAAATGCATTTCATTACAGGGTTCAGATACTCTAAATTTTGTAAGAGGGAATGGATGAGAAGCTCATTTTTAAAACAAGTATCATGGCAGTTACATTCTGAGAGAAACGAGAAGGGCTGGTTTGATCAGCTCTGTTCTGATCATCCCTCCCTGCAGAATAACAATTTTACAAGTGTGGCAAAGGCCAGTCTTATTTTCTTTCCCTCCTAGGAGGGCTGCAAAAAGACAGCTGAAGTAAAAGTTGCTAAACAATGCTAATTTGAAAAATCCCGCAGCAGTCAATCAGGCTTTATTTCATTGGTTGATGGTGTTTTGTTGGAGGCTTTTAATATTTGAAAAAAAAAAAAGAAGTGAATTTAGAGACAGTATGTAACAGGGTAAAAATTATGTACAATATAATATGCAAAAGTAGCTCATGCAGAGAACACAGTACTCCTAATCTTCTGTGATAATTACAAGACAGGAGAAGTACACTGAACTCAGATTTTAAGATGAAATGCTGTCATGCTTTTATCAACTTATGTTTATTAATGGGATAAATTCTGCTGTCAGTTGCACTGATATAAAACCAAGAAATACATTCTAGCTAAAATTTCTACTCATAAATAGTTTTAATTCATTTATACGCATACAGTATTCACACAATCAATCCCTAGGAAGTATTCCTACAGAATTGAAAAGGGTTTATGAAATTTCCTATATTGTAGCTGTTTAGTAGAATTTCATATCAGAAATACACTTCTATTAAATTCTCAAGAGCTGTATATGTAGGCTATGTGTATACATATTGCACAAAATTTCTATGCTATATGTTATTGTAATGCAAATAAAGGATTTAATTAATAAAAAAATCATCAAAATAATGTCTATTGAATCCCAGTATGTTGATCTCTTCAAATGGCATTTAAAAAAAAAATTCATAGAATTAGGCTTTTTCAGAAATTAGCAGCGAGCTAGAAGTGTGATTTCATTTCTACATTTATTTTCACAAAAGGCAAAGCTATTGTCCATACTGTATTTATTTTTCTCTGAAATATATAAATAAAATAGACATTTATAATGAGTGAGTTTTTATTGTCCTGTGTACAGCAGATGGATATCAGTCATAAACTTTCAGAAATTAAAAAAAAAATGAAAATCAGAATTCTACTTCTTGAAAGTGCATATGTAAGCAAAGAGTAAGAATACAATCCAATTTTATAAGATAGTGAGTTTATTTTTACAGACCATGACAATATTATATTTTTTGTATCACTGAGAACTGGCAGTTACAGAGGTCAAATTTCCAGAGGCAGCTATGTGCTAACATCTTAAGTATTTTTCTGCATCCATAGTCACAGTGCAGGTATTATTGCTGCATACCTATGCCAGATGTGTAAAGAGATAAAGATAAAGGAGGGGAAAGTGCCAATTACATGGAAAATAAGTCTTGGCAAAAAAAAAATGCTAGTATAAAGTAACAAATGACACGAAGCAAGTTGGAAGTGAGAGATGAGCCCTGCTTGCTGGCACCCATCTGGACCCTAGAACAGCTTTTGGAGGCAGTGGAGAGGTCAAATAATCAATTAATTTTTAAATTGGGGAAATTTAAAGTTCATTTATAGAAGAAATTACCTGACATTAGGTCTCTTTAAAACAGAAGGAAGGTCCTTGGTTGCTGTGTTTATGTATGTAAGTTAGACATGCCCAGGAACACTCTTTAGCACTGATGTTTGCTGTCATGAAATACTCTCTGTCCATACTGTTAAACTCTCCTGCCCTTCAAAATACTGTAGCTGCTTCCAAACTCCCTACTGGAAGTAGTTAGTGGTTGTCCTAACTCCCATATTGTGCCCAAGCATTGCCTGAAAGAATGAATACCTGACATGCGCCAAAGGGCTGCTAGGGGCACTTCTGGCTATCCAGCTCTGTAAGCAATCAAAATTGAGCGGTGGGGTTGGCTTCCTAATAATAAATGGCTGTTTCATTAGCAAATATGCAGATGTAGCCACTGATTCAAGTGATTCCTTCTACCCTTCTTTTCCGAGGGAAATCTGAGCCAACACTCTTAACACTTGACCCTGGCCCTGCAATGGCTTTTGAATGAGTGGAAATCCACTCCCACTGGCAAGTTGAATCCAACTCACTTATTAGAGACTCCTACAAAGTTCCAAAGGTCTCCCCATGAGATCTTCCTCATTCAGAAATGGAGAACATAATTTCCGATTATTTAAATGGCACTATGAGGCATTACTTCTTACATACTGCCTGAGGAAAATATTGTTACCCTGACTTGTCAACCAATTTATGAAGTCCTGCTGACAAATCTGGGAGTAGTGGAACATAAAATTTGTTATGTAGGACACCAATCCATCAAGTCTTTTATGCAGTATCCAGAGATCCAGAGGAAAGAATCCCCAAAAAGCCCCCAGTGGGCATTCTGTGAATTAAAAAGGGAATTTTTCTAAAGCTTCTATGCAACTGCAACATCTATATCTGACTCCATATCTTATCACAGCAGTGCCTTCAAGTACCATCAAAATATTTACTTGTCAGTTTCTCCCAATCCAATTTCTATGCTTTTTTTTTCTTTTCCCTAGAGAACTAGTAGTAAAATACACTCTTCCACACACAACCAGGATAAAATCTGTGGTTCACCAAGGCTGTATACATGGCTCCTTCTTTACTAACTTCTAACTCCTCTGTTTCCTTTGGTCTGTGCAGGTTCCCCTCCTGTTCCCTATGACAGCCGTTTTGTGAACAGTTTGTCTCTGAGACTTCTGTGGAAATGGACCTGTGATCTTGCCACCCGAGACACCACTGCCTAACTCCTTTCCCTAGGCCTCCAGATAAGCTAAACAAACCTTTCCCAGAACTGCACCTTTGGGACCATTCCATCTGGATACCCACAGGCATATGATAGCCAAAATTCCTTATATGCACATATCACACAAAAGTCTGAAACAATGCATTTTAACCCCCCCAAGAAATCCACAGGTAAAATGCTAACTTCCATGTAAACTTCCCCAACTCTTTTCTCAAAGTTCTAGGCTGCTCAGTTTAGTCTAAAGAGTCAGGTAGCCATAACTTATTATTTCTACTTCTCCAGATGTTGACTCCTTTTCATAGCATTATATGTCATTAAAGCTGTCATGCGGCTTTGCAGGACAGATGTGTTTTATTTTGGCTTATCTCGCAGTCAGACTATTATTTCAGTAGCATAGTATGCTGTTATCTTCTTCACTTCTGACAAAAACTTGCCATAATTTCATTTAGCTGCATTCTCCTATGCCCATCTTTCCCCAAGAAAATTTATTTTCTGCCAATGAATTTGTTCGAAGTGGTTGTCCCTGGTAGTGCAAATATTGTTCATGCAGTTGTGTGATGACTATGATTAACTGCTCCTTATCATTCTTGATCTGTGATATAGGTGCCACAATACTGGCAGTTGCAGCTGCTTCTACATGCACTGATGATTTTGTGATATGAACACTACTCTAAGAACTTATAAGCTTTATGTAGATTCCCCAGCTGGCAAATACAGATGTCCCTCATTTCAATTCCTTTCTCGTACTAGAACATATTTCTTCATTTAGACAAATACCTTCCATGAGGACCATAAAACATGAATGAGAACACTTAAATGAAAAGAGTCACAGGATTTCCCTTTGTGGGTAACTCTTGCTTTGTTTCTATGCTAAAGTTTGCCTTTTTATTTTTACAGATTAAAACACATTGTTGATAAGAAGATAGAAAATTAAGTTGAAAACAAATGTGATCTGACTACAGTCTCAAGTTTTAAAGAGTAAATAAAACCATGTACCAAGGGAGTTTTGTGTAATGATTTCAATATGGGCAATTTACTCTGTAGTTCCACTAGTCTGGTGGCACGCTAGCAGCAAGCCACGAGGTGCCCCACTATCCTCCATGCTGTTTCCCAGAAATTCTTTAAGGGAAGAGTCATGGGAACTGGTGAAATCATATAAGGCAAACATTTAACTGAAAAAAAAAAAAGTGAGCTGTGTACAATCAACTGTATGCTCCATTATCAATATATTCAGGAACACAGAAAGAAAGTAAGCTGGGGATATTCAGCCCTGATCCGAGTGCTGCAGGTATTTTCATATGGTATTATAAAGCCTAGATAACAACTATCCCAACTTTTCTTTACATTCCTTGTCAGCTTTTCACACTGAACTGCCCAGAATGAATAGGGTTTCCTGAGTGCCAAAGTAATTGGGTATTATATGAGCAACCTGAATTGTTGCTAATAACTGAATGGAAAGCTTTTGTCCCTTCTAGCAGGGACAAAAGGAAACAAAGGAAAAAGACACCTAAAACTCACCATAACTCTTCAGTATTTTATCAGTCAGATGGAATGGTTAAGAATGTGTATCAATCCCTTGCTCCGCTATTCATTTATGCCTGTTTAGAGCATAATGTTTCCACCTACATATGTTCCTTTACCCTCACTGCTGATCAAATTTGGAAGGTTTCGGGGGAAAGAACCTTTAGAAAAAAAAACAGTAAAAGGAAAGCTTAGCAAGGCTTCCAAACAGGAAATTACCTTTCACATTTGTGTGACTGTGTTTATATGTGTATGAGAGAGAGAAGTCTAAAAGAGGTTAGTAACAATTAATAAGAGGCACTTATGGTTGATGGGCTGATAGGAAAGCAAGAGGATGTGTGCTTATCAGCATCCCACAACCTAGAGGAAAGACAAGTCCTTTACCAGCAGTAGATCTAAGAGTTGACTTGGTGTATGGCTAAACATAGTGCAATGATTTTGGTGCAGAACAGATGATTTGTGACATAATTGGGTGCAGTCAGCATTTAATACCCTGCAGCTGTGGAAACAGTAAATTGATCCACTTGGCTTTTGTGGGATGGAGCATCATTGCTGTAACTGTTGTACCTCCAGTGGAGCTCAGCAATAACAATGCAAGGGTGTGCAAGAGAATTTCCTATTGTCCAGCAATTGTCCTATTGTCCTTCTCTTCTCTTCTCTTCTCTTCTCTTCTCTTCTCTTCTCTTCTCTTCTCTTCTCTTCTCTTCTCTTCTCTTCTCTTCTCTTCTCTTCTCTTCTCTTCTCTTCTCTTCTCTTCTCTTCTCTTCTCTTCTCTTCTCTTCTCTTCTCTTCTCTTCTCTTCTCTTCTCTTCTCTTCTCTTCTCTTCTTTTCCCGCACCTTCCCGCACCTTCCCTTCTCTTCTTCCCACACCTTGCCTTCCCGCACCTTCCCTTCCCACACCTTCCCACACCTTCCTGAACCTTTCCTTCCCACGCCTTCCCTTCCCGCACCTTCCTTCCTTGCTTGCTTTCCTTCTTTCTTCTTCTTTCTTTCTTCAGCACCCTCTACATTGATCATCATCAATATAACCGTTTTGAGAGTGCTGACATTTCATGTGATAGGCTTTTACATTCACTTTCCACTGTCTTCACAGAAACCTAAGACTCTCAGTGTTCCATCTTTATCCAGCTTTCTGCTTTCTGTTATTTATTACCCAGTTTTGTGCTTTTTAACCTAAACTATCCTTCCAGAAAACATCATTTCCATTTCAAAGATTTTATGAGCACTTTTCAGGCAGCAGAGATATTTTGGTTCAATTTAAGGCAATTGATGCAAAGTTTTGAGATATAGGATATGGTAGAAGGGAAAATGATGTCATATTTTGAAAATTTTCTGTTGCTTTTATTTCAATGTATTTTCTGTAAAACGGGTTGTTCAAGAAGATTTAAATAAGAGTTGTCCATATTATCTTGAGTAGACTTACTACAAAGGACTAGATATTAAATACTAGGAGCTGTTCATTAACAAACTCGTAGTAGTGAGTTGCTCTGGAGGCATTCAGCTGATTTTTTAAGACCTTTCAAACACTCATTGTCTGAACACTCATGATACAGGACTACTATGCATTTCAGGCTATTAAGATGCATTTTAGATAGTTATTTCAGATTAATTAGTGGGATAGGGTCACATATGCAGACATTCTTTGCCTGTTGGGCACCATCAAAAACCTTAAATCATCCAGGACTCCCTCTTTTTTACAGTTTCATCAAGTCCCACTGTACTTGAGGGAGGGATCAGTCCTTTTCCTTGGACAAAACTAGCATCATGTCCATGCTTTTTGGACATATGTTCAATCTACATAGCTTTTGAGTACACACTATGCCTTAGTGCAGAACAAAGTTTATTATTCCTAGTAGTACAGATGGGACAATTGCCTACATTAAAAAACTTGTTTCCCTCTGGCAATGTCATATGATCAAAGTCAGGCAAGTAAACTGGACACAGGATCATTCCTAGATCTCTGACCTCACATGGGTTGAGAGAGTATAAAGATCCTACAGCTTAAGTTGGTCAGGTGTTGAACACGGTCTTACCACCATAAGCCATGAGTGACAGGCCAGAATGTGAACCAAGTGAGAAAGGGGCAAGAAGTTTGTCATTTATATTGTTTACAGGAATATGAATTCTGGGAAAAGATGTATTGCATGCATGCTTCTGAAATACTTAATCTAACTTCACCACTGTGCAAAAACAAAGTAAGTTAAAAGTCATCTGGAAAAAAATCCTTCTTGGAGTCAAAACAGATCTTTTTTTCCTTCTTTTCCATCAGTAGTTACTACAAAAGTTACCTAAAACCTTTTATGGAATAAAAATGACAGTAGCATCATTGAGGAGGGGAGAGAGAGAGAGAGAGAGAGTGTGTGGGCATGCACATTGGCACACATATGAGTGAGATGCTTAAAATATCAACATTTTGGTTTTGGAAAATTAATACGGAATAACATTTTATGCTTACTGATTTTTTTTGTATGATTTTAAAAGATATATATATGTCTTTGTTACATGTTTCTGATTTGTGTATTGTAGAATAATTTTGTAATCTTTGACATAATGGGCTGCCAACTTTAGATTCTAAGCCTAATAAACACTTCTGCCTTCCTCCTTCCAGATGCCATACTTTTCTTTTCAACTTTATTTTCAGTGTGATGACTTGTAATGGCTGATGGAATGCATCAGAGACTGGAAAATACAGTGGCATTGGAAGTGGATGTCTATACTTTTCATCATTTTCATCGATGATTCTCCAAATTAATAATGTAAAAATCCTAAAAATATGCAGATTTGCTTCACATTTGCAAATTAATATAAATACATTTTGTGATAATATTAATATTAGGGAAATAACAGACACCCATATGCAAGTTTGTGTTCCAAAACACACTGAACTTGGTGGATTTTAACTGCTTAAATCAGTATGTTCCTTTTCCCCCCTTTGGTTCTATATTTCATGAACTTGCTCAGACAAGCAATATGCTTAATTTGGATTTTCAGAATTATCACACATTTTGAAAGTGGCACTACTCTGTCATAACATATGTATTTTATAGGGAATCATTGAGAAAGTTATTGTATTAGTACCCTGCTTTAAGCACTGGGAGAGTTAGTGAATGAAATCTGGGGATATACCACAGAGAATCTGAAGAATTCTGAAATTGTGACATACATTTGAGCCATGCTTCTTAGTTTGATCTTTGGATTACTCATTCAACTCCTGATCCTCTGTTCTCTTTTCTTTTTTTTTTTTTTTTTCCTAAAAGCTGTAGACTATGTGTTTAGTATCTTTACAAACTTATAGTAAGAGGCATGGAAGGTATGCATGTTTTAACAGTGGTTATATTGCATGAAGAGAACAAACTAGCAGGGGAAGTCACAGCTTCTGCATTCTCTGATGTCTTTGAATGGAACCCTTTCTGAAAGCCAAACATAAGCTACTGCTTTCACTTGGAGCAAACAGATAATATTAATGGCCTTTTAATATGCAGGTGAATATAAAATGTGTAAACTGTGAACCCTAAGGGACAATGAATATATCTGAAGAGTCCATGAAAAAAATAACTAAGAAAGAGAAGTTAGTTACCCAGAGGCTTAATTTTATTATGCAGAATATATCAATAATCTGGAAACTGAAGCAGAAAGCTAAGGATACGTTCTATATCATAACAGCCAATAAACTGCAGATGTAATTATACACTGGAAGTGGAAGGAAGGCTGTGCTCTAAAGCTCATTCAAACCAACAGAAAGAATTACACCAACTTTAATAGGCTTTACACTGGACACATGAGGTAGGTACAATGAGGACACAAAGAGATCTAAAAAGAGAACAATTTTATGTTTGCTTTTGAGTAGAATTAACTTTTCCAGAGGAAGTGGCTATGCTCCATGTAGTTTATAAAATACTTTTTCAGTTCCTTAACCTATTATTTCTTTGGTTAATTCTAATTTACTTAGTTATTATTTTTTTTTCTCTTAATATATCCAGAACTGATCTGATGTGATTTGAAGTAATACCATGGAAAGTGCTACTCTTGGACTTATTGCCAATTTTCAATGCCTATAAAAATGGAATTGCTTGAAAGAGTTGTAAATTAAACCATTGCATAGATCATAAATTGTATCAGTGCCCAAGTTTGTAAGTAAATACTTTCTGGGTATTACAATCTATCACAATTTTAAAAGACTGAAATTCTTGAACCAGTTTACAGTGTGTCTGATACTATGACCTTCTCTAAATATACTTTGTAGACAATTTTTATATTCCTTTGCATCTATTTATCTGGGGAAAAAGAAGAGTTGGAAACCTTGCTGGTCAACCCTTGAAAATGCTCGACTATACCTGATAACTAAAATAATGGCTATTGAACTGTAGTGAACTGGATTAAATTTAGGCTAAATCAATGTCTGGACTTTTTGTCTTCTAAATGTCTCTAGGATATAGTTTTCAAAATGCTTTTGACTTAGGTAGTAAATATTTAAGTTATTCCAGTATCCAAACTGAGAGGGACACATCTAGAACATACAGCATTGCTGTCATGACTTGAGAGTGAGATAGCTTTGCATGGACCAATTGCCAGTTTTTCAAAGTTTCCAAGGAAGTTAGAGGATTTGTATGAAGCATCTAAGAGCAGAGCTCTGCATATTTCAGTTGTCTTGTTACTGTGAAAACTATAGGGCAATCTCTACCCTAAGGTGGAGATGTAGGAACTCAGAATGTTTTGGTCTTGGCACAAGTGATTCACTATTTGTATCCTTGATTCCCATATTCTTAATCAGCACTTCATCCCCAAAAACCTATTACTGGATTTCACCAAGGGCTTAATTGTAAGTCTATATTTGCCCTCTTCTGTTTTGAAGCTCCTTTCTGTTTTCTTTCAGATTTAACGCACTTGTACACATAAAAACACATAAATACACCTGCAGGTTAGTTTGTTCCTAACAACTGTGTGCTTATACTGGCCTACAGAGAAACTCAAATAAATAAAATGCCCCAGCAGCTATCTAAACATGCAGTCACTATTCATTATTTAAGCTATCAATAAACTAAAAGGTATTTATTTTTTCCTTACTTAGCCTGAATGGAAAGCAGCCAGTTTGTTCTTTATTTTCAGACACTTACACTGAAAGCTATTAGAACAATACAATAAGTTACAGTTTTAGGCCTAATTTACTTAAACATGTGCCTAAGTTTAGAGATATTTGTTTTCAAGAATATTTAAGATTATATTTTTTTTTACATTAGTTTTTATTTAAAAAAAAAACTTATTGGTAATAGTGCTTGGTGACAGAAAAAGCGCTAGAGCATGTTCTGATCAGATCAAATTCTGCCTCCACTTTGACCCAAAGCATCGAATCTATTTGTAAGAGAGCAACCTTTTAAATATTTCATTGCAAATTGACTTTACTGTGATTGTGTCTGCTGAAGCTCCCCCTTCTGGAGTCAAGTATCCATGCGGGAATCTCAGGTTCAGTCAAAAAGCACTCAGGTCCCCACGGGTGCAGAGCACAGCCTGAGAACACGACCCAGGTTGACCCCATAGGCTGTAAAAGCAGCAAGTAAGGAAAATGACCATTTGTTTTTAAGCATCTTAACTTAAAAGTCAGTTTCACTTGTTCTCTTACCTAACTGGGTCACAAGTTTCATATGCTTATTGGATTTGGCAATATCAAAATATGATTATTTGTAGCAGGAAGTATGAATTCAGGACTGTATACTGTCTGCAGTGCAGGGGCCACAACACCCACTGACGTCAGTAGAAAGTTGGCGTAGAACTCTGAGGCAGGCTTTTATTTAATTGTCCAAATGTTTTCTTGTCACATTTGTTACTCTCTGAAAAAATCTGCCTCTCCTCTGCCCACTTCTGGTTTTATTCTCTGCTTCTTTTTTTTCTCTATCCTCTTATTAAAATTTCCTCTGCTCTTTTCCACACTTTGAATCCTTAGCTTCCAAGCCAAAGTGGTTTAAATTCCATCTTTTGCCCTCATTCCATGAACAGTGACTAAATAGTAAATGTCAACAGCAACATGCCATCACTGGGCTTCAAAGTTGATATTCCAATCAACTAAATAGAAACAAGGGAGTTCACTTCTCTGATTAATTGTTTCAGGATGCATGCACACTAAAGCAAATATTATTGCATCCACTGCTATTTAAAAATGCTTTCCAAATGGATCCTCATATTCTTGAGAATTTGCTTATGCCATCCAGGCCACATCAATGTGTTATCTAGTCTGTGAAACACACATATTTAAGATCTTTCAGTCTTTTTCACTTAATTAAACATTTTCAGCCTTGCCATGTATAATTCACTGTTATTCCATGACTTTGGGTGATTCCTGCCCCCAGGCCCCTCCCATATCCTGGCAGTGGTCATGACACAAATCTCAATAGGCTGAGGTCCTTAATGAGAAAAGGTCAACAATGAGTTGGCAGCTGGGACAGTTAATTTGAGTAGCTGGGAGGTAAGATCATGTCCTAGGATACAGGAAGTGGAGATTAGAGACTGCTGAGAAAAGTGAGACATCTGCAAGCATGTGAGACCACTGGCACAGGGCGCTAGAAGAAATTGAAGAACTGCCAGGAGTTCCTCCATAGCAAGAGAGAAGCAAATAGATATTTTGATTTTTTTACTTTGCATGTTGTAGTCTCATTAGCAAACTAAGGGTGGGTGCATGCACTACGTGGAATTAAATTATAAATTGTACCAAAATTTGGGGGTTATGCTGCTCAAAGAGCAGTGATCAATTCACTTTGAAACAGAAGAATTCATGGATTGAGGTTGCTCAGGTTTTGTCCTCAATCTAATGCCGATCAATGGTTTCATAGAATCATAGAATGGTTAGAGTTGGAAGGGACCTTCAAAGGTCATCTAGTCCAACCCCCCTGCAACAAGCAGGGACATCCTCGACTAGATCAGGTTGCTCAGAGCATCCTTAATATTTGATTGTATTTTCAGGTCACACAAATATGACAGGGCTTTGTACTGTAAGATTAGAATTCAAAATGTTAATGATAAATAGAGGATAAAATAAGGAGTAATTAGTGAGGAACTGTATGGACAGTTGCAATAGACAGCAAATAGGGCAGTGGTAATCAGCTGCGCAAATACAGAATAAAACAAACTTGAGGAAATAATATTAGATAACAGTTAATCAGGAAAAAAAAAAAAAAAAGAGAGGCTATAGGGGATCCTAACCTGAGCATGGGCCAAAAATATCAGTCTGTTGCAAAAAATGCAGACATCATATGTGAATACGAGGAGGAAGTAAAAGTACAAAACAGTCCTATTCGGAGTTGGCAAGACTCCACTCCAGCTGAAATAGTGAGCAGAGTATTGGGCGTTCATTTCAAGCAAAATGTTGGTCAGAAGGGACAAACAAAAACAATAATGAATCTAGAAATTACAACTACTTTGAAAGGAAATATTGAATGACCTGGCTTACCTTACGTCAAGGGTAAGGCTTAGAAAGTGAAGGAAGAAGGGAGGAGGGCAGCATATATATCTACTTATATAGAGAGTAATATATATTTATGTATGAGCATACTTGTGTATGTGTGTGCAGACACAGGCTACTGCAAAGAGGAAGGAAAAAATAGTTTTCTGCCTCCACAGTCAAAAGGACCAAAAGTCATGCAGCAGGAAAAAAATCAAGTGATACATTAGTAAAAAAATTCTCATGTCATTAACAAGAAAATAGACTGTCTGGTGATATTATTAAATCTTCATTACTGGACATCTTTTTTTTTTTAAAAAAAAAGAAGGACAAATATATGCCAAAATCGACATAGGCTTAATCATTTAAGTCTTGAGGAGGAAATGGAATAGACTTTCTTCAGGCCCCCACTTCTGTTGAGCATAGAAAGAAATCTCCTTACAACTGGAGTTAGATGTGCTCTTTATTTTTCTATTCCTACCAGATGTATGGTTGTTTTTAGGGAACATTTGTCTGTAGCAATGCTAATAATCATTTATTAAGATTAAATATTTTCAGGTGTGAAAAATGAATGGTTTGCTGTTTTCTGAGAAATAAGCAAAAAAAAACAAGAAAATACATATTGTTAGAGCATCCTGGATGTCTTTCCATTTTAAAAAATACGAAATTTACTTGGGATAGAAAAATTAGTAAAGTTCAGAAATAAAATAACATCTCTGTAAAAAACAAAAGACAAGTAGATTTATAGAATCTAAAGCTAAGGTTTGACTCTTAAAATGTGCCTTGATACAAATTTTAAAGTTAAGTTAACGATTTATTACTAGACTATGTGCACTATAAAAGAGGAAGTGAAAACAAGGTACAAGGATATTACATTTCTACAAGTAAGATTATATAGGTTTAAAGTTCAGATACTGAAAGTTGGAAAGTTGCAGTATTCTGGTTGTCAACTGTTACTCCAGTAGTCCCAATAAAATCAGACAAAGATTTTTCTTTTTCCTCAAAACCTGAATTCTTCCCCCTTTCACTGCATCCCCAACATAATTTTTCTCCTTTCTACTACTTACTTTTGGCTGTAAATTTAATGTTTCTGGGATCTTTAGTCCTCTGTCAAATTCAGTTGACATTCCAATTAGTGTTAAAATAGTCAATTGACAGTTAAACTTTTCAGTAAGAAGTTGCTGAAAAGGGATACAAATGTATGCACAATGGAGCATATTCCTGAAGTGTCCTTCCATTAGAAAAGCCAGTTAAAAACATAACTGGGCTCTCAAGTATTCAGTTTAAGAAAATCTTATGTCCCACCTACATTATTCTTGTGACGTTAATAGCATGAAATTCAGACAGTCAGAAAATTAGATTGCAATTACTTATGTTTATTTAAAGGATGAGTACTAGAATACATCAGCTTTTGTGTATATCAAGTTTAATGAATCTTTTCAGCAAAGGATATTTGTACATACCAGGTTGTTTTTCATGCAATTCTTTGCACTGATTAAGAAGATATTTTTCTTCCCTCTGTCGTCTGGTGCCTCGGTCATCCAATGAGGCTTAGCATGGGTTTGCATTTTTTTCATGAACGGATTCACATGAGTTAGTAGAGATTAAGCATTTTCTTTTATATGTCTTCTCCAGAAGAGGGCAAAGGAAAGGCTGTTCAGTGCATGCATCTAAGTTTTGTTTCTCTAATTAGGGAACTTTACGTCACCTAAATTCTACATCTGTGACTCCTTCGAATTCCCAGTGGCTGTATAGATATTAAGGAGATGATCTCACTCCAGAAGCAAAGCATTTTGCCATTTATTTGGGAGAAAGGTTCTTCTCACAAATACCACTAGCAGATGATGTTGTAAAACTTTTAACATGTAAATCACAGTGGAAACATTTTCACAATTTTTTTTACTATTATGAAATACTTTTCTTTAGTCATGGAAATATTGACAATGAAAGGTTCAAAAGTACAAAAATGGATAATGGAAACCAGAAGGTGGACTCCAGCCTTCACTGTTGTTCATCAAATACTCTTCTTCCTCGTTTCAAACCAAAACTCACAGTTGTCATCTCTCACTCATTAAAATAAACAAAATAGTAATTGGAGAGGATACAATTTTACATACAATTTTGAAATACAATTCTAAAGTGAAAGTAAATAGCGAAGACAATTTTTCCTTTGGTGCTATGAAGTAAAATTTTCATATTCTCATAAGTTATGAGAATGAATCCACCCTCTACTTATTTTCTCTGTGATTAAAATCAGGAGATCTCGATGTGCCAATATTACTTACCAGTCTTAGGGAACCAAAAAGAGGGTTAAAAAAAGTTAATTGTTCTGTGCAGAGTCACCTAAAGGGCCAAACTAGAATATCAAAGTTGGAAATTTAGTTGCAACTATATTAGTCAAGAAAATGTCCAAGGTCCATTACCTGTCCCTAAGTGCAAGTGGCATGGGCCAGAGCACATCTTCACATCTAAACTGTCTTATCAGCTACTCTGTATGACCTCTTGGGAAAGATCCATGGATCGTGCTATTTCCCAGACAGTGCTCAAGCATTTCCAGTGCTTGTTGGCGTGCAGCAGAAACTGAGTTGAGGAGCATGGCAGGCTTTTAAGCAGAACTGATGATCACAGAATACTGCTGAAGTGCCTGGGTCGGTTACTTTATTGGTATAGTCATAGCCCTTGTGTCCCAGTGCAAAGTATTAGGTATTAGGTTATCTAACCTCAAAAGTAATCCTATAAAGTGTTATAAATACCCAGTTCATAGATCAGAGTTCTCGTCTGTAACTAGACTGTGCAGGTATAGAAGTACTACCTGAATTTAGATGTTTCCCTAGCTTGAGGAAGTTTCTCTTAACCTGGCTTTTATGTTAGCCATAATGTTTAGGTGGTGGAGAGAATGTTTGTGTTACTCTATTACTCCTGGTAAAAGAAACTAACAAATATAAACACAATGCAGTGCAGCTTTATGCCAGCTTTTGAACACGTAGTGAACCTGATGCACAATAATTACTATCACGCTTGATTTTTATTTCAGTTTAGTTGTAGAAGAAATTATGAAACAAATTCTGAAAGATCAGATCATGAAGCACATCTTCTAGCATCTTTTAAGACAACTTAACTCTTTAAGTAAATTTCTCTTTGAAAGAAAAATGTGCCACTTACTGATCAGATTGACTGTTCTTCCTGACATTGCCCACTGATATTTACACTAAGTTGATCTTAGTAGAGTGTTTCTTTGATGAGCAATACCCCTGTGATGATGGTCACAGAAGCAGTGACCTTCAGATTTGAGGTTGGTTGATGAACATGAGAAGCCAGCTTGATCTCCTCCACAGCATTTGTCCCATTAATCTTTTGTTTGTGATTCTTCTGACTTGGTACATGCTTTTATTTTGCCTTTGTGTGACGCTGAGTTTGTATTTTATCTCAGAGTAATTTTATACATGACAGTTAGTTGGCAAGGAAAACAAGTCTTGAGAGATACAGAGGTTGCACAAAGCATAGGGAGATGGAGGAACAGAGATGTTGCATCAGGTTGCTTGTTTGCGTTGAAACAACTGTGTTATCAACCACAGCTTTCAGTGATACTGGTCCTCTAAATAAATACTTTCTATGACATTCCTGAATTTGGTTCCACAGAAGCACAATTTGAACAACAAAACTGAAAAAAAAAAAAAAAAGAGCCACAATGGACAATTATAATTTTGCAGGGAGCAATAGGAAAGATCTACATGGGAGGTGATAGCCTCAGCAATAATTTTTTGACTGGGTGAACATAAAGCAAACTATCAGAGTTAGAAATATTAACACAAAAATGCATGACAGTAGTGAATTTGCTAGTAAACATGTAACACTAGAACTATTCTGACAAATTCTCCCAGCCAACAAACAGAACTTTTCTTCAAAAAAAAGTCATAGTCACTTCCTGAATTAAATGCATTACTCGGGCAAAATTATTTTTTGCTATTATATTTGCCTTATTTTATGAAGATATAGACTATATAGTTTTGTGAGGTGTGCAATTTTTTCCACATTTTTTTAATTAAGATAATTTAGCTTGCAAAACTTACTAGCAGGGATCATGGTTAAAAGAGAGATAGGAGACCAAACAGTCCTTCTATTGTAGATACCAGCCGCAGAGTGATAGTGTTGACGTCAGTAAGAACAGGAAACTGCTAAAGAAGAAGAATACGGATTTAGAAATTAAATCCGTATGATTAAATCCATATAGTCTTGAACAATGGATGAGACACAAGAAGCCCAAAACATGAACTGAAAATTTTTGCGGTGAAAATGGGAGGTCTTTTCTTAACATTATCATTACCTGAGATCACCCTGCTCCCCACCCAAAATAAAAAAAAAAATGGAGATAAGGAAACCAGCTGGCAATGTGTAGGATGCTTGGAGAATGTAATGCATAGTGAAGAAAATAGTCCACAGAAACTAATAATAAATAAATGCTTAGAGACACTCAGCCAAAAGACAAATGAGTTTAAAATATCAAAAGAACATCCAGTTTAAGGAAAGACTGAGCAACAATGTTGAAAACCAGCAGGGAGGACAAGGAGAAAGGAGTATGGGTTGCAAGATGCTTTTAGAGGCATGTCAGACAGCAGCTTCAGTGCATGAAAATGACAGGAACTGTTTTGGAAGTAGTCCAGATCAGCTTGGCAAAAAGAAATTTGAGACAACAGCTGTAATCAGCATGTTAAGTGAGCTTAGAACTGAAAGGCAAGGCATTCTTAAGATGCATGGATAAACCTAAAAGGGGATAGCTTAGGGGAAAACTTCGAATGTTAAAGGCCAAGTGTCGTAGTTCAGCCCTGATCAGGACCAGACTACGCAGTCTCTCTCCCGCTCCCCCCACCCTCCGAGAGAACAGGGGGAGATGATATAAGAAAAACGGCTCAAGGTTTGAGATAAGGACGGGGAGAAATCCTTAAAGTTACCGTCACGGGCAAAACAGACTCGACTTGGGGAAAACTATTCATTTATTTTCTAAAATTAGCAGGAGAATGAGACAGGGAACAAGATAACCTCCCCCCACCCCTCCCTCTTCCCGGGCTTAACATTATCTCTACTACCTTCCCCTCCCGAGCGGCACGGGGGGGGGAAAAGGGAATGGGGGTCGCGGTCAGTTCATCACGCGTTGTTTTACGCTGCTGTATCATCGTCAGGGGAAGAACTCCTCGCATTCCTCCTCTGCTCCAGCGTGGGGTCCCTCCCACGGGCCACAGTCCTCCGTGAAACTGCTCCGGCGTGGGTCATCTCTTCCACGGGGTGCAGTCCCTCTAGAACAGCTGCCCCAGCGGGCCCTCCACGGGCCACAGCCTCCTTCAGGCCTCCACCTGCTCTGGCGTGGGGTCCTCCACGAGCTGCAGGTGGATCTCTGCCCCTCCGTGGACCTCCATGGGCTGCAGGGGGACAACCCGCTCCACCATGGTCTTCACCACGAGTTGCAGAGGAATCTTGGCCAGGAGCCATATTACTCCTCCCCCTCCTTCTTCACTGACCTTGGCGTCTGCAGCCGTTCCTCACAACAGGCTGGCAGACGCCTCTCAGGATCCTTTTTACATCTTATTCACTTCTCATCTCCTCTCCACTTCTTGCAACCGGGCCGGGCCGAGTTGGGCCCAGTGGGCTGCCCGGCGGGAGGCCAGAGGGTGAGGCCTGCAAGGCCCATGAGGCTCGCGCCTCCCCCTCTCTGCCCCCCGCTCAGCTGCTTCACATCTTCTCCTCCCTCTTTTTCCTGTTTTCCCCTACTTAAATACGTTATCGCAGAGGCGTTATCACGAGACATTCTGCTACCAATTGGCTCGGCCTTGGCCAGCAGCGGGTCCGCCCTAGGCCCGGCCGAGTCCACTGAACAAAGGGGAGCAACTTCTAGCAGTTTCCTACAGAAGCTACCACCTTAGGCCCCCCCTCACTAAACAAAACCACGACACCAAGAAACAGCAAGAAGGTCCAAATGAGCAGGAAGTGCTGTAAGACTGAACTCTGCAAGAAGAGAACCAAAGAGGTGTCAGAAAAAAATTAAATATACCTTTCTGAATTACTGTAAGCACAGAAGATTATGAACTGACTTACATGAATTATTACTCTGTAGTGTGAAAGATTAATGAAGTAAAAAAGTCCTTTTTCAGCATACAGGGAGAAAAGAAGAGTTGGCATAATGAAGCAACGTGAGGAGCTGTTTTCAGGACAAAGTAAAGACTAAGATAGCTGTCGTGTGACTGTATGATGACCTCCTCTGAGAATGCACTAGTTACTAATTAAAGCACTTGACAGGTGGTTGCTTATTCTTAAATACATGTCATTTTCTGTGAATCTAGGTAAAACTATTCTTTTTCTAATTGAATATCATATTTTTTTCCTAGAAAAAAAATACGGTAAGTCTACTAATAAAAATAGCATACGCCCTTTAAGGGGAAAAGAACCATTTTTACTGTAATTCACCTACATTTATTTGCATTTATGTACATTATTTCAATAGCTTTAATTGAATTAGTCAAAACCTCTTTCTGCTGCATTGCTTGGAGGGAAATGTAGGAAAACAGAGGGAAGCACTGAGGCCCTGAGAACAGCAGGAATAGGAACAGAGCTTACGTAGCAGCTTACAAGGCCCCAAGAGTGCCTCCTCATGAATGCAGCATGGCTGGTATTAAGCAGGTTGAGAGGCTGTCAGCTTGAAGAAGGAGTGAGCCTAGGGACAGTCACTTAAGTGAAATGTCGGAGAAGCCGTTAGCAGCAAAGCTCTTGAGTTTCTGCTGCCAAGAGTAAAGGAAGGATGGGAACTAATCCATGCACAGATACCCTACAATCAGAACTTGATTTCCCATAGATCTTTTATACTTAGCAGGCACTGCTCCCTCAGCTTATCCATAAATATCCTCTCCCTCTTTATTTCCCTCTGCTCACTTGTGTTCTTCTCTTGACCTTCACCCCATCGCAGAATGTCTCTTTCAGAGACATGCTGCCTGAGGATTATTTAGAGGAAAAAAAAATGAATTTGTTGCAACAAGCTGTGCCACTTCGTGTTCTACAAATATCCTTGTGAATAGCACAAAAAGAGTATCTAAAGGACAAAGGGGTTAATAGATACCTGGCTGAGATAATTATTCTGAAATACATTTTCTATCAGTTAACCAGTGCAAAAAGATAAAACTGTTCATTTGCATGCACAGAAAAAAAAAAATCCAAAAAAAAAAAAACCAGAATCCTTTTACTGTACTACACAGTGTTATGGGTCAGCTTCCAATTTCAAACACACACCTCCAGATTTCTTGAAAATTTCCAACACAACCACAAAGCCATATTTTAGAGGTTCACAGAAATAATCAGCTGGCATTAGAATGCAATCCTTTGTATCTCAAGTACGTCAAACAGACAATTTTCTTGTGGCTAAATGCCATATGAAAATAAATCTGAATGGAGGTAAGACTGTATGAGTAGAGTATTTCCATATATTGGCATATGACAAATCTCACATTAAGGGTATGCTTATAGCATAGGTTTACCCTATGTCCTTGTCTTCTGATTACAAAATAATGAGTTTTCACAAGCAATTCTCTGGTGCAGCGGGAGTGAAAACTCAGGGATCGTTCATGCGAGTAATGGCTCACTTGCATGAGGGTGAGGTTTACAAACTGGCTTCTCTGCTCTCTGTTAGTTTCTGACCTGTTAGCAAGAGCTATATGTGCAAAATATCACCAGCTTAAAATACTTTTATCATCAGCTTAAATACATTTGCAATAAGTATTATTGCCTTCAACAAATACTATGAAGGCTGCATTGCATTCTAGGTATGTGCAACATGTAATATTCTTAGGAGAAAATAAATAGGAATGCAATAATTGCTAAGCTTGTCAGATGAAAAGGGTATATAACTCAAAAAGCTGTCTCAAGTAATGTCCAGTAATCGGTGTTCTGGGAAAGAGTATGAGAATTAGCCAGCCTGAGAGTGGCCATTTCCTGGTATAACATTTTAGCTTCCATCTAGACACAATTATAGTCTCTTTTGTTTGTTCAATTACAGAATGAGAAGTCTTAATTAGAAACAATAAGAAGAAAATATTTCCCCCCCCTTTTTTTTTTTAATGGAGCATGTTTTCAGAACATAGAATTAACTAATTAAAGTACTTTTACGTTTGCTCTCCCTGAATAAAGGTGGAAATTTTCATCTTTTGGAATTCTGTTTCATATTCAAATCATTCTAACATAAACAGACATATTGACAATGAAATGGAAGAGCATTATTCATTGTACTCTGCTTCCTGTCATTCAACTGGGAAAATGTATGCAGCCCAGCTAGGGCCTTCAACTTGGAGAAAATGTCAAATTGGGATAGAGTAGCATCTTGGTTTTGCCTGGGATAGAGTTAATTTTCCTCTCAGCAGCCTATATGTTTTGGATTTCATATGTGAAGAATGCTGATAAACACACTGATGTTATGAGTTGTTGCTAAAGAGACTAAGGACATTGTCTGGTTTCCCAGGTCTCACTAATGTGCAGGTACAGGAAGCTGGGAGGGATATAGCCAGAGTGTTGACCCAGACTGGCCAAAGAGAGTATTCCATGCCATAAACATCACACTCAGTACTTAAGTGTGAGGTAAGCTGGCTCTGTTTTTTCTCTCACTGTTCGGAATTGTTCCAGGATCATTCACAAGTTTTTTTTTTAGTTCTGGGATTGCTGCTCAGGATGGGCTATATCGGTCATCAGGTGGTGAGAAATTATGCATAATTTGTGGTTTGTTTTGTTTGTTTGCTTGGGGTTTTTAAAATATTATTGTTACTATTGTTTTTTCTATTATTATTATTATTATTATTATTATCATTTATGTATAAAATTATATTCACCTTTGCTATCCTAGTAAAATGTCTTTATCTCAACCCACGAGTTTTCTTTTCTTCCTGATTTTCTCCCCCATCCCCTGGGGAGAGGGAGGGTAATTGAGCAGCCGTGTGGTGCTCAATTGCTGACTGTAGCTAAACCACAACAAGTAGGGAAATAGGGAGATGTGATATTTCTAACATAAATATAAAGTCTTACCAAGCAGATGAAAACATGAGAAGATTGCCAATAATTTTTATTTTGTTTCTTTTAATTTAAATATTTTAACTACTGTAAATCTGGCAGTGGAAAAAAAAAAAAGAGCATATATCTTAAATGTTCCAATTCTTTTTCCAACATATTATACAAAAGATGTCAATCGCTTCCATAAAAGCAAATATTGTTCCAAAAAGTCTGGTGTTGTCAAATATGCTCTGATCTGACATCCTCACCACTCTTTTTAGTCTCTGGTCCCAGTGAGGCATAGGTAATTATATGTACACATCTACAGGAATAAAGTGTCCAATCTGTTAAAAAAAAAAAAAAAAAAAAAAAAAAAAAAAAGATGTCACAGAAATTTCAGATCAAATGGGGAGTCTTCATGAGTATAGGTAGTTAACTGAATGGGTTAGAAAATAATTCCTTGGCCCAGGAAAGGAGATAAACTCCAGGAATCTCCAGATGTCCTCTCCAGCCTCAATCATTCTGTGCTTCTGAGTAAGGGACTGTGGGTAACAATTATGGACTTTGAGGTTTTTTAGAAGTTTAATTTGTTTTCGTTGTTTTCAATGTGTCAAATAACTCATAGGGTCAAATTGTATTTCAGACATCTGGCGACATATCATTTTGTTTTCCTAGCTCAGGAATCTTTTCCATGTTATGCCACACTCTTGAATATGCTATGATGTTACAAAAAGAGAAATAGGCCCAACAACCACTACATAAGTTCTAAAGATGAATGCGAAAGCACCAGAGTCTTTAGATAATTACAGTGCTTTAAGTGAACTCCAGAACTCAAGTGTCAAATCAGAAGACAAGAAAAGGTATGCTGGATCAGAAAAAAAAAAGTCATACAGTCCAGTAACAAAAAGCCTATGCTTAACCACCCTTCGGCTGGATTTAACTTGCCATATTCCCACCTACTATATTGCAAGGTACAGTAAGAGATTTTCACAAATAAAAAGCAAATTACATTGGGTAAGCTTTACTGAAAGACAATTGCAATGCTCAGAAACTGTTCTTAAATGTAGCAAGTGCTCTTAGCAGTCTTATACAGATTTCATAATTTTCAGATGTGAGGGAAAGAATTGTCAAGTTTAAATGTAAAGCTATATCAATATTTTCAGTATTGACTAACTGACCTTTATTCAATTATAGTTCATCTTTTAGTGAAGACACTACATTTCTACTTAATTATTTCAGGTTCTGGCAGACTTACAAGCAGAGGGTACTTGCTCCAAGAAAACTGTACCAGCTCTTTCAACAGTCAATACTTTCAGATGGTTCAAGTTTTGCACAATTTTTCAGTCAACTGTTAATTATCAAAATATAGTAAAGGACAACAAGTACTACTTAAATTTAATTATTTTTCATTTTAAAAGGGTCATCTAAAGAAAACGTAATCCTGATTTCATATAATATAGACTTCACCTTTGTATCCCATTACATTAAAGACTGAAGAATGAATGAGCAGAAAATATGTAGTTTGAATAAAAGGCTAATTTGTTAAAAGCAAAAAGACACAATATTCACACTGTCATTAATGCAGAAATAACATTCACAATGAATACTGATAACATATTTTGTTTAAGAAACATTTAAATACTAAGTACAGAGAATTACCTTTTATGTAACTTCAGACTGACATTTTAGAAGTGGATACAAAATTGCTAATTAAATAACAGGATATATTTGGAAAGCGAGAACTATAATTTGCAAAGTAAAGCTATAAGCATATAAACAGGATAGTATGGAGAAATCCCAGCTAACTTAAAGAAACAGTTCCAGCTACATAATGAAGACTACTGAGCTGAGGTAAATCTGCCTTAAACCAAGAAAATTTACTTCATTTCCAGTTCAAGGCAATTTAATCCTGAGGCAAAGTAATCTCTTCCCAGGACAGTCCTTCATTTGCACACTGTTGCCTTGAGAGGCATTTATGTCCAGTCTTTTTTCTCAAGATTCCATATTTTGGGTTACTTCACTGGGATATTCCTATCCCCAGTCTCAATTTACAGAATAGCAATATAAGAAATATTACTTAAAGAGACTCAGTAGCAGTTGACAGAGTGTAAGATTGGATGCCAACAAGCTGTGAAGTGTAGTCTCAGTAATTCACAGATTTGATATTAAGTAAATATTAGAAGTCCAGTACCTCAAATTTCCCTTTTTCACATGGATCTAATGCCTCAGATTATTTCATGAAGAACAACTGGAGTACCAGACATCTAATTTCCTTACTTTATTGCCCTGAATTTTAGTTAAACATTACAGTTCAAATCATTCCAAAGGTTTACAGGAGAGGATAGAAAACTCACCAAGCTCCTCATGACCTTTCCTTTTGAAGTAGCTTATTTTCTTTTTTTTTTTTTTTTTTTGCAGTGTACTAAATAGATAGAAAACTGAATGAGCCCCAGCTTTATACTGTTTTACACACAGCTGAAAGCCATTCTTGAATTGTGAGATGGAGTGATGAAGGAAAATTAAATGATTATGTTTTTTGTGATACCCCATTCATCACCTCACAACATGACAGTTGGCTGTAGAAATGGACATTGTCCGTTCTGTCATGACAAAAAACATACTGGTTTCTGTATGCTAGCTTTCTGTGATGACAGTATTTTTCAGTGACAGTGAATGATGTCAAATGTCTAAAATTATAAAGCAGGTTTTTTTTTTATTTTCAATTACATACAGCATTTGACAATTAACATTTTGTTAATCATCAAGTTCCCAGTTTGATTTGGTTTCTAAAGCAAATAGGTTAGCCATTACATAAGTAAAATGATTTATCAGCTGAATCTTTAGTCATTCTCCAATTTTTATATCTGGCTTACTAGTGTGGACTCCTGGCAGTTAATTCACTCACCTCATCCAAATTAAGTTACTTTTTCCTACATTGCTTGGCTTATATGCAGATAAGGCCCCCAAGTGGTTCTGATTTCAAATATCCTTCTAATATTTTTCATTTTTTGATGGTATTTTTTTTCTTTTTTCTTTCCCATCTCAGAATTCATCCTACTTTATTTGGCAGTTACATTGACACTGTACTCTTTGAATTATTTTTTTTCCAACATTACCTGTCCATATCCATTAGAAAGCATTGTATCCCAATGTATCAGAACACTGAAAATCACAAGTTGAGTCAGCTCCTGAAATAGTACATATCAGGAGCACAATTTTAGAAACAAACTCCCATATCTTATTTGACATTCACAGATCTTGGCAGAATGTTTATGCACTTCAAGACAGATGTAGGCATTGTTTTTCCCAGCCATGTGGTCCACTGTGATATGAAATCTACAGTCTCTGTTCCCTGCCCAACATCTTTTGCCTCTGGAAAATCCTAGGGATTACATTAACACTAGCACAATCAGAAGCCCTCAGTGTTGGTAATACCCCAAAAAGCACCTTCTCGACTGGCTCCATCTTCCAACACGCTAGACCATCTCTCTCCGCTGTTCTTTAGACTTACCAGCATTATCCATCCACCTCCTCAACAACTGTATACTGAGCCCCAACCTAGAACAGGATAAATGTACACATAGATGAGGAAACTGGTGACTCTCACCTGTGAAAATGAGTCATCATTCATCTGGGCTAGTTTTGTAGCCCAGATCTCATGGTTTTGTATTACAACCAGAAGATTAATCTGCCAATTTTCACCTTCACAAAAATGTTTATGCATTTCATAGCAGCCTGTGTGACAGATGCTGTGATTTCCCTGACTCCATCTGTTTCTGCTGCTGAGATAGACGCCCACTAGTGATAAGAGGTGTCAGGTTTCTCATCAGAGAAGTTGTTCTTACCACAGTAGTATGCACAAGTAAAATGGGATTAAATAATCTGAAAACTTTTTTTTACTTTGATGCACAGAGTAATTATTCCAGACATGTAGCCACCTTTCCTGAAGGCAAACTTCAAAATTAGTTCCTTTCCTGCAGAACGGGCAGATGGGTAGTTATGCATTTTTTTTTCTGGTTTTAGCTTTACTATAGCAACTGGAACTGCATCTAATACTCTGTCATGTCAAGCTAATTGAGTTATTCATTGCAGATCAGATTATCTCACAAATTTCACAATTTTTTTTTTCAAAATAAATTATTCAAGGATGCATTAGATTACAAGATCTAATTTCAGTTACAAGTGTTCTATAAATTTTATTATTTTCCCACTTTTAAGAAGCTCACATTCTAATGACTCTATACTTGAAAGATAAAAGTAAATCTGTGACTCACACCTTAAACATCACAATTTAAAGTAGACAGTGATATACCCAATTGAGGCAAAGGACTCCTATAAAATAAAAAAAAAACAAAAACCAAAAACCAGTAGATAAAACATTTAAACTTGTCTAAGTCTTTCACTGCTTAAGTGTTCTATAGGCTTTCTGTATGTAAGACAGACAATAATTATATTATTTTATTAATCATTAGCATTAATATGGGATTAGATCTAGAAAAGGACTGAGGGACCAATTGTTGCCTAATCACCCCCTCTTCTTCAGATGAAATAAATTGAGTTCAAATAGGCAAGGTGTTACAACTAGTTGTGACCAGGAGAAAGATCATAATTCAGCCTAATCATTGTAAAAACTTAAACATACAGAAAGAAATGAATGGAAGTTTTTCTGAAGGAGGTAGAAGTACGAGGGAAGGATACTGTGTGTGGAGAGAGAAATTATTTGCATTCTGAAATAACAGCCTATGCTAAGAGTATGCTTGCAGTTTGTTCCAGGAGGTATAAGAAGAACAGCAATCTGTAAGCAACATAATAAGGAACTTATTGTCATATTCCCTCTAAGAATCTAAGCCTTTTGTTTATGAAACATATTTTTAAAAAGAAAAAGGTGAAAATCTAGATTTTAATGAGAAGAGAGACAACTTAAGTGTTGCATGCTGGGGAACAGGTAATAAAAGAAACGTAAAAAGTACCTCTGGATTGTTTTCAGTTTACAAGCGGGATAACTCAATCAGATGATCTTGGGCTAAAATTTCAGTTACATTATTTTTTCTCTTAGCTTAGGAACATCTTATGAATATAAAAACTTTAAATTCTTGTTTCAGTTTAATTCAAATTGGATATTCTTTAGCACTAAAAATGCATAAACTGAATACTTTTTTTTAGTCTACTACCTCCATAGAAAAGCAACATCACAAACATTTCAGTAATAAAAAATAAAGTAATATACTTTAAAATTTATAAATTCTGAAGACCATTAATTCATTACAAACAAGTTTCAATATTTATGTGATTTTCAATCAGTAAAAAAAAAATACTGTACCATTTAAATTTTATACTTTTTAGATTTTGCTTCATTTTAAAGGAAGAATGAGAATGTAAATAGAAATGAGCATTTGTGCATATGTCCACTTTTTACTTCCATCTAAAAAGTAGGTCTTTCTTCTCATTGGACTTTTTTCTTGAACACTGTTTAAGAAGAAGAAAATACAAACTTTATTATCAAGGGGAAAATAATGCACATTTCAAGAATTTTTATAGCTTAATATCTTATTTGACAATAAGATAAAGGTTATTTCATCATGTACAAAAGAATACCCTCCTTTATTATACTTCAAATTTGAGTTATTATAAAGTTTTCATACTCACAAATCAAAGGAATATTAAAGTATAAATTTGCTAGCCAGTTAAAACTGTATTAAGTATTGGGCTTCAAATGACTTTAAATGGAAATACTGGACTAAAATATCACATAATACTTTTCGATTTACTTTGTGGTATAGGATTTCTGGCAGGTATTTTATTACAAAGTCATAAAGTTCTGTCAGTCTTCTGTCCTTGGTTGCTCTCCTGCAATGTTCTGGAAGTTAGAGATTTTGCGTTTCCTCCCAACAAGTTATTTTTAGGGAGCAAAATATAGACTTAAATATCCAGTGAAAGGACTTAAACATCTAGGGGAAAGTCAAAGTGCACAAAATGAAATACAGGAAATTCTACTTAAAAGAAAACAAACAAAAAAAAATATTGTGAGTGTGGTCAAAGACTGGAACAGGCTGCCCAAAGACGAGGTTGGGGAGTCTCCATCCTTGGAGATATATAAGCTAAGTTCCCCTTGTTACTGTTCAAATCAATTCTTCACCTTTTAATCCCTGTGGACACAGAGAACAGGCTATTTCCCTAAGCAATTTTGTTACATTTTTGTTTGTTGCCATTCCTCTCTCATGTCAAGTTTTAATGATTCACTCTTTTCAGATTTTCTTCCCATACCTTGTCTTTTCTAAATTTCTTATCATTCTCACAATCCTCAGATTGTACCTAATTAAGACCATTTGTGGACAGTGGAAGGATTATTTCATTTCTTACATGTAACTCTCCTATTTATGTATCACAGAAAAATGTCAGGTTTTGCAGCTGTGTGACGTTGACTGGTGATCCATTTAAGAATTAATTTATCTCACAGATTACATTCTGCAGAACTATCTACACAATAATTCTACATCTTGCAAATGCAGATTATTCTTACTAAATGTAGTGCCTTACCCTGTTTCTTATTATTTTTTTCTTATTTTTTAAGCATTTATACAGTTTATCATGATCATTTTTAATTATACTTCTGCCCTCCAAAGTACTTGTAACTTTTCCAGCTTGTTATCATTACATAAATATACTCCCAATTATTGTTAAAAAAAAATAAATATTATCTGATATCTGCACAACTCAGCTTCATAAAGTCTTTGGTAGGGAATAGCACACTACTATACTTTCTTTTCTGGTGCTCAGTCCACTTATTGTACAATAGTTTCATCTATACCATATTTAACTTACTTTGATTATGATGTCAGTGAAAACTATATTAGGAATCTTAGAGCAACCAAGAAAAACTATGTATTTCACTTTTCTGTCTTCCACAAGGAATAGTTGGAAATCGTACTGATTTAACATGATTGTTCTTAACAAATCTATGTTGACTGTTACTTACTGCTTTATTATCTTCTAAATGCTTACAAACAAATTCTTTGATTTTTATTCCAAAGTCTGAAATTCAGTATACACATTTCATCTTACTAGCTAAGGTTAGGCACCATATCTTTTTCCAGTTCTCTGATGTTTCAGTTGTCCTTCTTCATTTCATTAATATGATTACTAACTAATCTGAAATTATTTCAGCCAGTTCCTAAAGGTAAAGTCAACTTAAACTGTAGTTTATCTAAGAAGACTTTAACTTATACTTTTTCCTATTATAACTTGAATTTTTACCTTTATATGATTAGTGCCAATTGTTAGTCATATGCCACAGTTAAACTTTGTAAGAGAAAAAAATTACAAAAGACAATGGGACTTCTGGTGTTCTCAATGTTTTTCCTTATTAGCTTTCCAATCTGCCAACTGCTCTTTCCAATCTGATCAATTGCTCTTATTGCTGATGTACTGACTTAAAGTATTTTTATCTTCCTTTAAAATTCTGGTAAGCTGTAACTTGTAAATTCTAAGTGCATTTCCATTTTTTTATTTAAGCTTTTCCTCCTCCTGGATACAAACTTTGGATTCCACAGTTCTGTGTTTCTCTATTAAAATCAATGAAAGGATGCAGATTTAGTCCATAACATCATATTCATCTCACCTAACATTAGCTATTGAGAAAGTCAGGCTGCTTTAGGATAGTTCCATATGTTCTTCCTACAATAAATGATGAGAAGTAGATTGAGATGAGGAGATAATCTTATGACACATCCTGTCCTAAATTTGGTCTCCAAGATAGGGAGGATAAATTATCTTTTGGAAATGTTCATAGCTGTTGCTAGTCACAAACTGTGCTCATCACGCCCACAACATGTTTCTGAACTTCAGCAAATGTGAGGGATCCAGATCCAGTGTTTTATTTCTGCACTAGCTGTGTAACTCTCATGAAATGATCTTAAAGAGCCTTACAAATATTAGTTAACTTAGGTCACAATACCTCCGTGAAAGAAGGAAATAAAGACTGAAAAACCCATCTGTTCTCCATCATAAAACAATGCTACTCAGCACTTTAGGTTTTGCATCTAATTCAATATGTAAATAGAAAACAGAATTAGGAGACATGGTTAGAAATTGACCTGAAATAAAATGAGAAAGGTCCAAAACAAAATGTAATTATTATTTAAACCTTAACTACTCTATTCTGAAGAATGCAATCTGTAATTTTGAATGCAAAACTAGTTTTGAGATTTTGTTTTTCTGCTGCTTCTTCAGCTAGACAGTTCTAGCAGAGTACAAGCACTTGGTATAATTTTTCAAAAGTATTTTCATTTTAATGTGTGTATTTTCGTAGTTACTCATTCTGTGTCACTAACAAAGTAGTGAGAAATTAACTGCTTTGGTGAACCTACCTTCTTGGTTCGTGCAGATATGGGAAGATGTGCACACTATGCCATCAGTATAAGTTTTTTGCTGTGCCTGGATAACCTTTACAAAACCTTCATGCTTCAAACATCACACTTTGCTTTTCAGAAACAAAGAAACAGAAAAGCAAAATATTATATGTCTGTTCCCATCATTTCTGAATGTTCACTAGTAAAGATACATGACAAAAAATTTCCTAAACAGGTGCATTATGAAGTGTGGCAGAGTACAAAATTAATGGTTCCCAAGTCTAGGACAATGTATTTGCTGCTGAGCATTAGGAGGAAACTCCTGTTATGAGGACTTAGCTGTTGCTGTTGTCTTATCTAAGCTAAGGCTTTATTAAAATATGCTCCTTTTTTTCTGCTATTCTGATTAATGATGCTTTTGAAGGGTTCACGCTTAGGAACTGGATATTTACAACAGAAAGACATGTACATATATATTCTATAATCTATACAAGAACATATTTAAAATATTTCACAGAAGAGGTCTCTGGCTATGTACTTGAGACACCTTCAGATCCCTTCTTCTCCTCCAGATACCTGAGTCCAAGGACAGCTCAAGGTAGGGTAAGCAACTGACATTGCTGAGACCACAACTCTGGCCATCGGATGTCTTAGAAAAAGACAGGCTTGAGCTGTTATGAATGGTGACTCAGATCAGTTCAAATTCAGATCAAATCGACTGAAATATGTATTTTCTTCAGGAAGATGGTGAGATTAAGGAAGAGGAAAATGGTCTTAATATAATCTTCTGGACTACATTCTCAGGAAAAAGAGAGAGAATTCTTCATATTGTCAACTTGGGGCACAATCTAGTGGGATGGGTATCTTCCATGATGTACAGAACAGTCCTAGTCTTTTATCAATCAGTCCATACAAGGGAACAAACAGGAGCTTACTCTAGCTTCCCCTGCTCCTGTCTTGCCCACATACCATGGTTTTTGTTGCTGCAATTTCACACAGGCACCAGGCAGAAGCAGACACATCCAGTGGCCACTGGCATTCACTATGTATATTAACTTGTGTATTAGCATGAATCACTGGTGAGTATCCTGAACTGCTACAGCTAGCACTAGAACTCATGAACCAAAACTTTCCATTTCAACCTCTGTAAAATGAGATGATAAAACTTCTAAGTTAATAATATGTTCTACAAGGCTCTATTGGTGTTTGCAAAGTGCTTTGAGATACTATGATTTAAATAAAGATTCATATGCATTTCACTATTTGTTAGCATCTTAGTGAATTTTCTTAAATTTTATGTATGGGAATATTTTCTTACAGTCCTGGCACAAAATATATGCAAAAATCCAAATCAAATATAACAAACTTTGTAAAATATAAACAACTTTGTAAAATATAAACTATACTGGGTGTTCAGAACATCAAATGATGGCAGAATTTAGACTCTTCAGCTTGAAGCTGATAAACATATGTACAGATTTTTAGAAGGAGGCTTCATGTTTTAGAAAAAAAAAATGCTTAGATATCAAACCCAAACAAACAGAAAACACAGTTAACTGATCCACATGCTGCAATGGCGGATCTGAAATGGTATGTATCTGTCCACCCACTATTGTACAGGCACTCAAGATACTAGTCATGAAACTATTTTTACCATCATGAGCTTGATCTTTTAACCACCCACATTCGTGTTTTAGGTTCTCACCTGTCAACGATGTAATTCACACCTTCACTTATAGCCCTGACCTAAAGCCAAGAATAATATGAAAGTAACAACATTTTTAAAAATTCATTATTTCTCCTTAGGATTTATTTGCCTCTGTATTTTTTCTAGAATGTTTATGTGAAATTACTCCTGCAATAGAATTCTTAAGAAAATTTAGATTTCTGAGAAAAATAAAAGTAATTCTGTTTAAAATATTCCTTAGGAAGTAAACTAAGTAAACTTTCTTTTGAGTTGCAGACTGAAAGAAAGCAGATAATTTTTATTCCTGTTTACAGCATGGTTCCTACTTTGCACTGATTCTGTATGGGGACTCTTCAAGAATGAAAGTAGATGCTTCACCCTAAAGAATGTCCATCTACTTTTCTACTTTTCTTTTTGGTAACTATCAGGATCCTTTGTTCACTTGTCCAAATTAATTTGCTTTCCAACTGTTCCATTTTCCAAGTCTCTAGAGAACCTTTTATATTCTGTATGTTCAGATATTCTTTTCGTAGCTGTTCATCTATCTTTCAAGGGGATCTAATCCATTAGTTTAGGGGTAGGAAATTTTCTTAACATTTACACAAGGGGAGAGAGTTCTCTTGCAAAGAAGGCTACTTGACAACTGCCCCCTAATTATGCTCTTGAACTTTATCCTAGCTTTTCTGTCCTTGACACTGATATTCACAGATTATGAAATCATAAAGAACCATTGAGATTATCCAGATTGGCATTAAGGTAGGAGTCTTCTATGAATTAATTTTTGAACTAGGACAGCAGGTAGTAACTATAGGCTGAAAAGTGCTAATGATCAACAAGGCTAAATCAGGCCATTTAAAGATGATTCTGAGACCATAGATAGTATTCGCAGAAAAAAAAAATATATATATAGTAACATACTGCAGTAGACAAGAAACCTATCATTTGGCTATAAAAGCTCAGTAACTTCTGAACCACAGTTTTAAAAAAAAAAAGCCTTGCTTTGAAAATTCAGTCATGCAGCATCTACATAAAACTGAAGAAAGTTAGTGCACTAGTCAGTTACTCCATTGATTATTCTGCTGATGTCACTGTTAAAAAACCTTGTCTTGTTTCTAGTGTAAATGCACTTAGTTTAAACCTCCAACCATAGGCAAAAAGCCCTAGTGATTTCTAATTATGTTAAATGTAGCAATCAGATATGAGCATGTTCTTTATATCTCAAAGGAGTTAATTCAGATGTTCCATTGGAGTATGTACTATCTTCATTTCTGCTGAGTACATGGGTAGCTTTTGTAGAACTCTTACATTTATCTCATTGATTTATCTTACTGTAAAATATTTTTAAGAAGCTCCAGATTCCTTCCACCTACCATGAAGATACAGAATTGTAACTGCTACAAACTGCTTCAGAAAAGCATATTACAGAAGAAGTTGTTGTCTGGATTAGTAGTGTGCACTGTGGGTTCACAGCCTTCACAGTAGGCTGGAGGCTCAATTGCTTAGTCAAATACATGTATGGCAAGCATTGCGTATCTTTGCCCTCCTATCCAATATGTGTGAGGTTTAAGGTGAATCCAAGCCGTTATGACCACTTTCCACATCATACAAGATGTCCTGTTACCACTCCTAACCTGAGCTTGAGTGACATCTGTAAGAAAGAACTCTTAACTTTATTACTTAGGGAGGAAACAACTTGGTTGCTATCCTGCAATTGCCAGGTACTTCATAGCTTTGAGAGTGGACAGCAGTATGTCATAATATTAATGTATTTCTAATAATATTTGTGCAGCCACTGAGGAGCTACATTTACTAATAGCAGCACAAGTACTTTGTCAATCACTGCACACAGAGTCATCCACAAATCTTGATGGTTCCGTGTCAACAACGCTCCTTCAGCAAGGACATGTAAAGATTTGCTGTCACCATAAAAACACTTTTGCATGAATTACAAGCTATATGCTTACTTACCAGTCATTCACTGTTGTCTGGTGATTTGAGAAGTCTGTCCTTTAAGTCTGACGTGTGAAATATGAGTACAGAAGGGAATAGCCCTAGAGAGAGTATACAAACAACATGAATCTCACATGCTGTGAGTCCTCTACGTGGGGGCTTGTGGTGTGGATCTATGCATGTTTATGTCAGAGATAATGCAGTGCAGGTGAAATGCAATGTGTCTGATTTAGTGCCTCAGTGATCTGATATTTTGGGCTGTTAAAAGTAAGAAGTTCAATATCCTGTTGGAAAAATGAACATTTCCACTTTTTACAACCACACAACAATCCACTTGTAATACTGCAAAATGACCAGACACTGAAATCACGTTACATTTTACTTTTTCAAAGCCATACCTCACCTAGCACATAATCTTATTCATGTCTATTAGTTAAAAAAAAAGGACATGAACTGTTTTCTGTCCTGAGCCCAACAGGTATGGCAGAGTTCCGAGTCCTCTGTTCAATTACACACAACCTCTTGCCTGACAAAACAGGGGGCTGCACCCAAACTGCTACTGGAATGGTACCTGGCCTAGGCGGTCCCCCAGCACCACCTCAGTATTGTCTGGGAAACCAATAGTTGGCCTGAGGAAAAACTGTGCCAGAATCTGTGCTTACAGCTGGATGCTATGGACGATTACATGCCAGCACAAAAGGTCCTCATCCTGTTCTTCTGTGGCTTACCAGTATAGATGTAACCTAAGTACAGGTAAGTATCTAACTTCTACGCAGCTTAAAATGAACCAAATGAACATATGTTTTGGTGCTGAATATATTCTAGATAAAAAGAGTGAATTATGGTAACGGTAGCAATTTGTTTGGCATGTAAGAAAAATAATTATTGAAACCTCACTAACCAATTCATTCACTGTGCTAAAGACATCACTTACAGACTATTTAGCCAAAAGCTACATATCTGAGGACTGTCTACACCAGGACAGTCTCTGCCACTGTAACCATGCCAGTTACCAAGGCTGGCACTGTAATCATGCCAGATAAAGATTGGCACTGGTGCTGCAGTAACTCTTTACTGTAGACCTGGCTTTACTAACAGGCAAGCACTAAAAATAAAGTTCTATATCCCGCACAAAATTAAGAAAGTTCTTCTTATAGATGATTAAACAGAAGTAGGTTGTTTGAATCTGCATAGGGATTCTTACTTGGAAAATAAAAGTAAATTCTAAGATAGATTTGCACCTGACTGGCAACTGAGACATCAAAGTTTATTTACATATTGTAATAAAATAAATTATTTTATTAGATGATGTTATTTTTTATCATACACACCTGCTGTTTGAATCTTTTCTTCTTTTCCTCAACACAGCTATAGATCCTTTTTCTGAATAACTATTATGAAAATTATATTGTCTGATTAACAGCTGTGTAGCTTCCCAATAACCTAAGAGCTCATTCTGTAATCACAGAAATAGTCTTTCTGAGTCCAATGGGGCTATTTGCATGAATAAAGACTTGCAGCCTCAGTCTCTAAATTTGTATTTATAGTATCTTTAAGTATAATAAAATTAAATTACAAATGAGTCACTGATTAAGTGTCCTTTCAAGTGCTATAAAATCTTGCATTGAGCTAGAGCTCCCTACTGTTCCTGCGATAAGGAAGTGTTCAGAAAGACAACACTGGAGGGTTTGGTAGGTGTGCAGATCGTGGGATCTGCTTTATCTCAATTTTTGATAGAAAATGGCTTTTCAGGTTTACATATCATCTGAAAATATATCCAGGGGCAACAAACCTCATTCTAGTTCCTCTTCAGACACTGCAGCTAGAGCTTTGGAAATGAGGTCTGGAAGGATTTGAAGAGATCAGTTCTCCTGTGGCACAAAGTAGGGGACAGCTGGCCAAGCCACAAGACCCAGAGAAACAACAAGCTTTTGTCAGGACACCTTAGTTACAATTAGCTACAAAGAAAACTCCAAGGAGATTTGGACACTGTTGTGGAAACATCCCAACAGAAAAATGAGGCAGTGAAGAGCACGATGCTATGCTAGAAGGGCTGCTGTAAGTAGTGGACTTGGTTAAAGTACAGGTGCTCCTTAGTTTACTCTTTGTCTCCTATCAGCTTTTCCCCTTCAAATATCTGTATTTCATGCTCTGGAAATAGTTGCCTATCCATTCCAGGTCTGAGCCACTGTGTGTCTCTCATTTCTTTTGTCCCACTCCAAAACATCTTTCTTTTCCTTCTCACCTAGCGCAAGGTATGGAGAGATTGTTTTCCCAGCTACACTCTGCATTACCACCCAGCTTTTTTCCCTGGCCCCCAGCCAAAGCAGGCTTTGTGGAGGAAGCATGCTTGAAGAGAAGAAGGAATGAAGTGTGTTTCATTCTTCTTACCCCCTGCCTTCTCCTGCTGGATGAATGTCTGTCCCACACCACCTAGACAGTTCCCAGCTGAGAAAACATTGGTCAGTTGTTTAAGTGGTGTTTTTTTCTGTATTTAATCAAAATCTGTAGAGTTTCAATTTTTGAAATCTTAAACTGCAGATCTAATTGGATCTTGTGTTCAAAATTTATCATGTTCTAAGTAAGCAAATGAAAAAAATCCCAGTTGCTTAGGGTCTCAGTATGTCCATAATAAGATCCCCAAAAATTACTTTTTTTTCAGTGAATTATGAAAAAAAAAAACCAACCAGAAATGTAGTCCTATACTAACATTTATTGTATTAATTGAAAAAAAAAACAAACCAAACCAAACCAAAACAAAAAACAACCTACTTCAACAACTGAATATTGAGAAAAATACCTGTAAAATATAGAAAGTATGCACAGTACATCCATAGGAAACATGCATAAATCAAGCTAGAATCTTCTTCCCCTTCTGTTTGGAATCCTGTATCTTTAAAAAGGTAATACTAGCCTGAAATCTATAACTGGGATTTCTGGTTGGAGTGAGAGGCACTAGGTACACAAAAACTTAAGAGGTTCTTTAGTAAGAATCTGATTCAAGGCTTATCAATGTCATTTCAGGGCCTGTCAGCAATTTTAGCAGTATTTAGATCACGCTACAAGAGCAGAAATACTCTACTTAATTCACTTCAAGATGTTGTAGAAGATAACGCCTTGGATTGTACTAATACTGCCAGACAAATATGTGTATACATATATATGTATACACATATAAATAAATCTTATCTCAGAAAGGATTGTGTAAATGAATAGTCATTACTTGCTGAAGAAGTCCCACTGCCTCAAAAATTACTCCTGTAATAGCAGAGCCCTGAGATTTGAAGGAGCTACTCCCTAAGGTTAGCAGGACTTATCACTTTGCCATTTTCTAACTGGAAAATGTAAGCAGGGAAGATTAAAAAACTTACTTTCCTGTAACTGATAAGTGCTTTGCACTCCCAAAATTCAAGCAAGGTTAAAAGCTCAAGTGAAGGCTGCTCAACATCTCACCTTAAATTTTACGTTGAAGCTCACCTCACTCCATCCTCAGGCTGACATGAGCACAAGTAGATTAAACTTGCCGAGCTGAAGTAGCTATTTCCTGCTGTTATTCACCTTGCCTCTTGCAGAGGTGGGCACTGGGAGCTGGGAAGGCTGGTCCAACTCGAATGCTATTTCTTGAACAGCTTACCACTGGCATAGTAAGGCAGAAGGCCAGCTGTAAAATGATGCCACTCGTGGAGCCAGCTGTCCTAACCAGAAGGACAACATCCACAGGGAAAAGGGTAAGGCAGAGTCCTCCAAGATGCTTCAGCCATCTGAGTTTAATCATCCTGTGAGTCAACACCCTTGATCACCCTGAATATCCTTTGGACTTGTTGGTCTTATTACTTCATTTACACACTAAGCCGTTTGCTATATCCTGCTCTGAAACCCCTTGCACATGCAATTTCTCTGGTGTTTCCACTTTCAGGCTTAGCAGAGACCACAAAATTTACTCTCTGTTATTTAGCACCTCAAGCTAGACAGCAACTTGGCCGTAGAAAGGAACAGTCAGTGTTTTATTCACTATTAAACACAGACACCTCTTAAACTGTTCACAGTGCACTTTTATTAAACAAAAGGCATATTATTGGCTTAGAGCCAATCACATAAATATTTCTTGGTCAAGATCTAATAAAGTAAAACATCCTGAAAAACATTTAAATAATCTTATAACAAGATTTGTGTGTCAGATCACATAAAACTGAGAAATTTAAGGTCAATTAGTTGGAAATTATTGTACTGTATGAACTGAATGTTGCTGAAATCTATAAAAAATATAACATGAATATATAAGCAGCAGTTCTGATATATATTCCAGATGTATCATTTTAGTCTGGTTCCTTGGTGTAGTAAGGTTTAAACTACCATTATGTCTGTCCTACAAATAACTTTTGAAGTCACTCATCAATTTCAACCAATTTAATAAAGAATTTAACTTTTCAAATTTCATATGATAGTTGGAAACTCGATAGAGGAAAAAGCCCCAAATTATTGGCTTCCCTGAGGGAAAAGCAAATACAACTTATCCCTTTACCTCCTTTGAGAGGAATCAGACATCTGGCCATTCAGCATCTGTATATTGGCAAGCAATCATCACAAACATGACATCAAACCATCTATAGGAAGTAATAAAAAACTGCATAAATGAAGTTGAGGAGGAGGGAAATACTATCTGTGGCAAGAAGAAAGGATAAAATTCACAGGACAAAATTCAAAGGAAAGAAGGCTTTGCTACTTCCACTATCTATTGAATAACCTTTTCCTTCAAAACTCTTTTTTTCTTTATTTTTTTTCTTTTGTTAAACCTCATTAGCACCTCTCACTTTTTTTTTGTAAGAAGGAGTTTGCATTTACAAGCCAGTAAACAGCAACCATCAAATAAGATGTACAAGATTAGGGCCCTTTTTGTGTGTGTATGTGTGTATATGTCTTGCTATGAGTTATGAGAAGACCTTACGACATGAAATTACACAGTATTAGAGATGTAAACTAGAATAAGTTTCAGGATGTCATTCAGGGATATACTGAAACGGGACTTTAACTTGGTTGATTCTATCATGGTCTGTTGGATCAAAATGTCAGGATGACCAAGCTAAAATATGTAATATTTTTATCATGAAGATTAAGAATGGACCAGTCTTTTCACTGTTTCAATGACAAACACTGAAGGTGTTTGTTCCAGGTTTGGAATACTTCCATGAATCACTCTTCAAAGTGATGACAACAATCTCCAGCTCTTCAGTGGCATAGATTCATGATTGCTTTCTAGATTCACTAGAAAATATTGGGTACTTAGTGGGTTTCATATGTTTCTAGCAATAGCGGATCTCCTGCATCTCCAGTCTTAGTAAAAGGCCTCAACAGAAAAGGCAGGGAAATGGGCTGAAAAGCGGGAAGTGAGTGATGGGCCAACAAACGATTTGATTTTCCTCAAGGACTACACTCCAAGGTAAAACTAATGCTGGAAGCTGTGCTAAAGAACAGCATCAAGTTGGTACTATGTTTACCTACACGTAGATAGTTAGGGAAGTTAAGAGAAATAATTAACAGCACAGTTGGATGTGAATTTAAAACACATCAGCATGCCACACAAGTATTCAGTGTAGACCTTTAAACTACATCTATAGAATTAAATTCAGCCATGCCTGGGAATGTTTTCAGATGCTGGAACACAACTGTCTGTATGAGTAAAAGCTTAAATGTTCCTTGGCACTAATTTGGCCCATGCCAACTAGCACAGTCCAGACCACGCCCAGAGACAATTCAGGAGCTTGTACAGGCGAGCTCATTTCCAGTAAATAGATTACATGCAACACCCTGTTCTGGAGCTAAGAGAGTTTGCTACCAGAGGTGTAGGCAGCATCATGCCAGTTGGCTTCCGCATCCAAAAGTGTTCTCATACACACATAATTCACTAATATAGACACAGCATTACTGAGATCTACAAATAATGTTGTGTGTAGTAACTACACCATCTTGAACAGTGAGTAGTTGATGCCAGACAGAGAAACCATTGTGTACATCCATAGTAGGAATTAATGAAGAGCAGATATTATTCCCATGCTTGATTCTTCCTCTGTGACTCTTCTGTGTATACAGGTCCTAAACAGTGACGTCAGTGTATGCAATTTAAAGCATACATTGTCATGCAATTTCTCGTATTTCAAGAGATAAATAGTAATCAAGGATTTCTGCAGTAATTTTTGATGAAAACTGGAATATTCATTTAAAATTATCTTTTCACTACCAATCAATAAATATGAAAAAAAAATAAGGCTCCTCTAGTAACTTAGTACAAATTCTACTCTAGTATTAGTGACTCAACATCAGTTTGGCAGAAGATATTAAGCTGGGTCTCTCAGGGATCTGTTCTGGTTTCAATATCTTTCAATATTTTCATTAACGACTTGGAGGCTAAAGTTGGGAATATGTTAATTGCATTTGTAGATAAATACAGTGCTGAAAGTAATCAAAACATTGTAGTGGTACAAGACAGATGTAAATAGTAGAGCCTATGTCTACCTCATCAGTACAGAGTATGGCAGAAGCCTGAATACCATGACCAGGGATTCTGGGTATGACTGTTCTACCGATAATAAAAAATAACTGTAATGATGATAAATAGGTTATAATTCCTGAAAAAGAATACAGAATCCAATTAGATTACATGAGGTATTCCTCATAAGAAAAAAAAAGATGCATACATATAAAATACAAGAATCAGTAACTTTTCAGTTAGAGAGAAGGATCTAGGTGCTTTAGCAGATGATGAATTAAATGAGTCAACAACATGACATATTTCAAATACCGTAAATGCTATCTGGGTTGTATTATTAGGAGTGTCATGTTAAACAAGCTAGGCAATTATGCTGCACTGCTTAGCAGTACATCAGTGCACTTTAGAGTACTATTTTCAGTTCCTGTTACTCCTCAAAAAAGTGCAGATAAAAAAGGAGAAAAATTGGCCCAGTTTTCCTAAGCAACAATTTAATATAATTTGGAAGAAGGTCTCAAGTGGAGGAGTTCGAAAAACAGTAAAATATGCAGATTTAATAAGTGTTAAGTTAAATTGATTCTGCAAATACTACATGGTTCAACTATCTTTGCATATTAACCAGAACTAAATATAATGTTATAGGATTAAATTTAAGGATTAAGATAGAAATCTGAGCATAAATATTTTGTAAAGCTTTGACTTCAAGTTGGCAATGAAAACAACTGCCAGTTGAGGCAATGAAAACACCAATCGGTGTGAGAAAATGGGCACATTACGTGGGTTTTATGGGAAAATCATTCATTTGCTACAGTTTGGGAATCCCAGCACCATAAACCAGATAAGCGCCTTTTGTGAAGAAGCCACAGCCGAGCAGGAGGGCTAGAAACAGTATTACTCATGAATCTCATTGCTACTGCAAGTGTCCCTGGAAGACATTAATTAACTGGTATAGTGAAAGAGATTTCTGGCCAAAATGCATAGAGAAAACATCATCAGTGAAGAAGGTGGAACAGAGGCAGAGCAATCCAGAGGCTTGCAAATATTTTCAGGAAATTTAATCCACAGTGTGGAAGTAGATTAGTGCTTCATGTAGGATCAGAAGAAAGGGTGGATGATAAACAGGGATAAGAGGCAGTTTGAGAGAGGTAGTTGAGTATACTAAGCCTTATAAGAAGTCCCACACAGGTGAATTTTGGGAGCAGGGGCTATGGGGAAGGGAGGAGACAATGCCACAGTGCAGGAGTGGAGGTGATCCCTAGTACAGGAAAAAGAGATTTTTGCATAAGGAAGCTGAGTGTAATATTGTCATTTGACAAAGATTCTTCAAGTCAGGATTCAAACAATGTGCCTGTGTATTATTTTTCTACAGGGTTATGTGGCCCATTGCTATTACAAATCTTTTTACCTTGCTGTATAGAATAAGAAGCTCCAGAACAAATGACTATGTGGTCTATTGCAATGCAAAATAATGGGTGTAAGCTCACTTCTTTTATCTCACATCTATTTTGAACACTATTCCACCAAGAATTAAATTTATCTCATATTTTTTAGCTGTCTACCAATTAGTTATCTGTTGTTAGTCAATTGTTTGTATCCCTCTGCAGTCAGTAAAGGAAAATATACTCTCAGAGGACCTTCCCTTTCTCATCCTCTTTTTCTTTCTCTCTTTCCCTCCCTTTTTTACTGATTTTCTCTCTTTCTTTTCTTTCTTCCTTTCTACCTTTCTGTCTTTCTTATTTGGGATCGTTTTCTGCAAACTTTGTGTACTGAACCAGCTCCAGAGGGATCTGATATGCACCATACCTAGGTGCAGTTGCTGAGTGAGAAATGTAGAAAAATGGACATGTGTCTGTCAGTGGTGCATAACTCTGAAGAGTCCACTGACAGCTACCCAATAGAAACTAATGATACCGCTATGTAAGTAAGAGCTACTATTTTTTTTAATGCTTACTGAATACTTACCAAAAACACAACATACCCCACTATACTCTCTCCTCATTAACCAGAAAAGCCCATTTACTGTTTTTTTCTAATAGCTTCATTATATTTTCTCTTTTTTTTTTTTTTTTTTTTTTTTTTCCATGCTGTCCTCTGCATATAACATTCTCCCTAGACTGGAAACTTGCTATCATAGACAGTTCACTAGGTAGCACATGGGAAAGTCTTTCACACACAATTATATGTTTTAATTAGTACTAAAGGGAATTACATGTGTAAATACCACATACTTTCGTAACCTTGTTTAATGCAAAGCTGGAAGGTTACTGAACTTATCCTCTATTAAAACAAATTAACTATTTCAAGAGCAAATGGAAGAGATGTTTTCCTTTAATGTCAACAATTTTTACCTCTTGGTTACAGTCCCTAATCCAATAATCTGTATAAAAGTGAGAAAGAAAGAGAATCAGCTTCTCTCAAGAACAGGTTATATTTTTTCATTTCTTATCAAATGATAAATAATTTCTTTATATCCATTTTAAAAATCCATGGAAAAGTCTGATTTACTAAGTGCATAAACATGTACTTGACAAATCCTTAGAATCTCTTAGAATTTTAATTATTCTTATTTATTGCAATCAGAAACATAATTTATTGCTTATAGTATTTAGAGGTCATGATATGGGAGAGGGAGACAAAAGCAAGTTGACAGAAACATCAATGTATTCCAAATATAATAGCAGTCTCATGTACCATAGACTAAGAGAAAGGATTGATTAGTTATACCATACCATTTGAAACCATTTGCTCTATACAGAAAAGCAAAATAATAAAAGATAGAAAAATATAATTGTAAGCAACATATGTGATGAATGACAGGGAGCAATTTAGTCCTTCAGGTATACGTGATCATTCATTTGGAGGGAAATGTTAAAATTCCCAAAGGAAAAAGAATTCTCATATCTTTTATTGTTGTCTTGTTTTGAAGTTAGAAATCGCATATTAGTCAGAAACATAAGTATGTTTAATAATTGGTAAATTCAGATGCTTAACAGAACTTGATGAGCAATCTGAATAGAGGAAAATACGTGATTTAGGAATAAAACTTACAAATCTCCTCTTACAAGTTTCTGAAAGGAAACAAGTCCTTTCATCACTGATTATACCTTGAGATCTCTTAATGAGCAGCTACCGAAAGCAATTGATTTTACAAACTAATCTTTTTGTATGTATCCCATAACATATAAAAGGAAATGCCTGGATATATCACAAAAAGATCCAATCTACCAAGCTGTAGATACATTGTTAACTTTAATCACAGTACTCACATACACAAATGTTAGCAAGATCAACACTCAATTAAGTATTTAAAACTACAAGGACTGAAGCCGTACGATTTTCAAACACTAATTACTTTTCCATTTACAACTGTGGAATCTACATGCAATATTTTCTCAATTGATGTGGATAGCTCACTACACTGGGGAAAAAAAAAAAAAAAGAAATTTATTTGAAATGTCTTTCTCTTGTTAAAAGAAATATGAAGGAATTCAGCCCTGGAATTTCACTGAGCTTAATAGATAAGTGACGTGGTTAAATCACACCTGTCACTTTACAGATGAAAGGATTTGCCAGGATGTGAATTGCAACTATAAATCTTCTATGTATGAACAGGATAGTAGGCAGTCTCAGGTTCAGTTTTCTAAGCCATGATTTGTTGGCAGAAATGGCCCTGATAATTAGCAGCAAGTTTTTATAATGTTTAAGCAGCAAACTTCAAGGGTCACTGCCTTTAAATCAAACCTCAGGGTTATTTGAGTTACCTTGTGTTGCAGAATCAGAAGGCTGGCACCTCATAAATCCCCTTGTATTCTTAACCGGTATTGACAGGACTCTGTTGCAGCATTACATGACTTCTGATTTATTTTGTATGGGAAATGCAGTACTTGCTGTGGAAGTATTGCAATACTGGAAATTCTCAGAGGGTGGCTTTATTGTATTAATAGAGCAATACAAATAGAGTTTAAATTGTCTATTGTTCCATAACCTGCAAAAGAGGAGCCTGAAAGGGTACTAAAAGTTTCTCTATGCCAAACGCGGAAGAAAGATTATTTTTATTACTACAATCTGACAGCCAGATCCTGCATTATGAAAGCTACCCTTACAGCAGATCAGCACCAAGTCAGGCAATAAGAACTTTTTTCCCTCAATGTTCGATATGCCAGGAACTGCTTCCTCCTACATCGTCTTCTCATAGGGGCCTAGGTTCATCCACCTCAGCCTCAAAAAGAAAGCAGCTGTTTCCAGACTGAAATAAATCGCTCTTTGAATCACTCTCCCTACACTGGCTCTAAAGGGAGCCTGGACTTATTTTATAAAAGGGGAAAGTAAGGTGAGAAGACTTCAAATAAAAATATAAGGACTGTTAGGCTTAGTCTGAAGCTGTAACTGACATTATTGTTCCCTACAGTATATGTCAATAAGACCTATAAAATATTTGGAGTAACTATGTTCCCAATTGCCACCCAAAAGGGGAATCTTGCTGAATTGCTGCTGCTGCACTACCCTTACCTACATGTGTAGGTGGCAGAGAACCTCTGGACATATGGAAAAATGATGTCAGCATAACTGGAGACCTCTTGGACTACAGTCAGTGGGTATGCGTGGCCCCATACTTCCTGATGTCTGACACACAGCATTCCCCACCCTCTGCTCCAGAAAACCCATGATGCCTTGAATCTCTCAATCCCTTTCTCCCTCAGGCAAGCCTCGCAGGAGGGTGGCCTCCAGGCACAGGTGACTCTTGGCTACACAGATCTCCTAATTGGCTTTCTGCCCTTGTACACCTTTCCAGACAGCATGAGCACACTGCAACTGCATATGAGCAGGTCTCATGAAGTGTAGCAGCTCTGTCACTGTTTCCCCACTGTGAAAAAACTTCCTCACACACATAATCCTTTCACTCTGTTTCCTTTCTGTTTTGTGCCCCATCTAGACACTAATTGATAGGCTCTTTAGCTATAAAGAGGGTAAGATATGCCAGTGGGGCAGCATGCTCCACATTTTACTGTGAATGAATGGAAAATTGTCCACACGTGGACATGTTCATGGATCTGGAGCAGTTCTTGGCATCCTCTGCGTTTCCTGCAGCAAGAGGACACCCTGGTGCAAATGTACACTACATACACCAGCTGCAGTCCCTCTTAGACCTCCTCAGGAATCCCTCATTGATGTTACCTTTTTATCCTTTTCCTTTTATTTATATCTGTGAAGCTCAAGGCACCTCCTTATTATGTTCCTGCTGGCCTTGACTATTCCTGGCACCAGGGAAAGGAAGCTGCACAGGGAAAGGGGACAACTGCGGACTCTATTTCTGTTGCCTTGTCCTGTCCCATCACCATCCATCTTATAAATAGGCAGTGGCCATCTACTCCTTGAACCATACTCTCAAGGAGTGATGAGTGCTTCTGGGGACTCTATTTGGTGTCTCTTGCTGTTTCCCTTCTCTTATGTTCGTGACCTTTTAATTGTTATCCTCCTTGTTTTTCTATTTATTATTTCCTCCACACTTACTTTGCTCACTTCAGAGTTTTTATTCTCTGTCTTTTCTTTGGGAAAAGGATGTGAATTTCAAGGGAAGACCTTTTGGCCAGGCATGAACCTATCTGTAAGAAAAAGAACCTATAGGATCATGAGCGTCTAATTTATGTTAACAGAAGAACATAAGAATAAGGTATACATAATCTTTCTTCTGGTACTATTTTCCTCTTTTCTCTCTAAGTAACATCTTCTACCTGCTATTTGGATTCTAGCAGTCATCAAAGTTAGGGATTTTCAAGTTTAATGTCTGTGTTAACAGGTTTAAAACTATCAAGTGACGTCTTCTTCATTAATTTGTCTTAACTCGATTTTGACCAACCCTACACTTCAGCTCTACAAGTGTATATAGCAAAAAGTAATCCAATGTAACAATACTTTGTGTGGAAAACAATCTTCCTTTTCTTCACTTTGTACTTGCTATTTGATAATTTCATTGGGTTGCTCCTAACTGCTGCACTGTAAGACCTGGTGAATAATAGCTCCTGATTTATATTTGCTATACTCTGTATGACTTTACAGGCCTCCTTTACATATCTTTCTTTATATACCATCCTCATTTCCCATAATTTGTCTTCCAAATGAGGAGTTTAAAAGTATTTATTTCATTGCATGTGGTAGTGACAGCTCAGATGGAACATTTCTTATTCTTTTTTTTTTTTTCCAGATGAGATAATGCTAGAAGTGAATGTGGTATTCACTTTGGAGTCTCATTATTCATTTTTGCAACACACGATATTTCCTGTTTATTTTCTTCACTTCTCTGAATAATTAACCTCTTCTCATTCTAGCCTTTTCCCAAATCATCTCAATCACTGTTAACTCCTTGATTAATGTGAAGAGAGATGACCTTTGTATATAATCACTGTTCTATTGGTAGTGGTGGGCTAACTCTCCTATATAATTATGGTAAAATTATAAACAAAGTAATTCTGTCAGTGCCAGTGACATGTACTTACTTGCCTATCAAGGCATTACCAAAAATCTTTTTTACCTTCTTCCATTCGCTCTTTTAGGTTCTTGTTTTGTATACTATCATATTTATCTATTTACTTATGGTCATATTTTACACATTTGCTCATAGTGAGTACTTGTACTGAGTAAAATGTTACTTCTTAATCCTACTAATTTACTTCATTGGAGCACATATGTCAGCATTCAAATAATGATATGATTTGACCCCTACATTGTAAGTTCACAGACACAAAGAAAATACTTTGGTTTATTTTGGTAAGTATTATACCAGTTTTCAGGACTGTAAGAAATAATATACAGTATATTTTTTTTAAATGCATCATTTTATGAACAGAAACAAAGGTCAATAGAATCATTAGTCCTTTAGTCCAATACAATCATTAGTCCCGACCGTCTAAAGAAAACAGCTTAAAACAAAACCATGATTTCTTTCTCTCACAAGTCAAAAATTCATGAAGCAGCATGCTGCATCTCCTGAAAGAGTTTAGGAATGGTTGCTTTCCTCTGGGGCATTGCAACTTCATACCACTTTCTTCCTCTGAGCTGTGCCTAAGTGGAATAATTGAACCCATAATTTGCAGTTACACTAGCGGGAATACAATTATAAAGATTCTCACTCCTAAAACACGTCTTTTTTCATTTGATTTAGGCACTTAGGAGTTTAATTCCTATTGACTTTCAAATGTGATTTAGCCTCTTGTGCCAGATTTGTAAAGGTATTTAGGTTCCTAATTCCTGTAATCAATGGAAGATAGTAGCCTTTAAAAATCTGGCCCTGAGGTGCATAATTTCTATTGACTTTCCTAAGTGTCTAAGCCACTTTCAAACTTCTGAGTCATGCAGGTGTTTTTGAAAAGTCACTAAACAGTGTCTACCAGAACACCCTCTCCAGTTACTGGTGAATAGTAACTGCAGCTACAGTGTGAATGCTCTTAGCCTTTTATGGAGGGAGCTGACGCTGCCTGCAGTTGCAGAGATGGCACAGAAATAAGTGATTCATTGATTGGGTTCAATTACTATATAAGGCACGACTCTCGGACTTATCTTGCTCACATACCATGATCACCATTATTGCTATTGCAGCTAATGGCATTCATGTAAGCAGCAACTTTTACCCTTATCTATACAGGAAACAGAACCGGACTTTTAAGGCATTGGTCATATTTTGCTCTAGTAAATCTAGTTCTTTGTCAGCAGTTTATTCTAGGCAAAATGTTAGCTATTATTCTCTCTGAATGCTCAGTTAAAACACAACTAAATCTTTCTGAGTAGAAATCCAGATTAAAATAAAGTGTAAAAAAGACATTTGCTAATTAAATTTATTACATTTTGCATCTGGCGGAAGTACAAAGCATAGGCCCTCTGTGTGTGTGTGTCTCTTAAGAAAAGTGTGGGCAGAACACTTGTTTTCCACAAACTGTGGACCATATGCTAGTTTTAGTGCATGTACTTCCACTGATGTCAAATGGATTTTCTGATTCATTTCTGAAGATGTCTGTGGCTCTTTATGTGCAAATAAGAATCGACATTGCCCATTTTTTATATAAATTATGCCCAGATTGAGCCAGTATGGTTTAAAACCATGTGTGTCTTCAGGCATTGATGTACTGGCATATATTCCATAGCAATATGTTGGTAAGGGTCTATACAGAGTGGCGGTGTGGATGGGAGGTTAGGCTATAAGGCTTAATAGGCTTAAACTGATTCTATGCTAAATATTTTATAATAAATATGGCTCTGAAAATGGAACAAAAATTTTGTGTTTCAGACACATATTTCTCTTTTCTCAAATGAATAAAAACCAACCAAACCAAACAAAATCCAATGCACACATACACCAGAAAACAGCTGTGATTTTAATAATGAAATTTTGCAAGCAATTAGCCTGGAATGTAGAATAATAAGTTTAAGTAATTTAAATTGGGCAAGATGCTGTGGTTTTAAAGCACATTCTCAGAAGCTACTTGCCATTGGGATGTTTACTTTGCATTGAGTACTGCAGGTTCACAATATGCAATCTGTACTATTATTACAATGCAGTGTGTCCATGTTCAAAGGAGCCATTACCTTAATGCTGCAAAGTAACAAAAGTAGTGATTGCTTTTCGTAGATACAAAACATAAAAGATACTGATGTTGGAAAAGTGTTCAGTGAGCTTGCTTGGTAACTGCAGTAGAAGCTGCAGATCCCTGTAGCTACTTTAAATTATTATGCATACACATTCATGTAATACATGTAATAATGACCCTTGGGAAGACCATGAAAAATATAACTCCATGTTATAGAAAATATCAACATTGAAGAAGACTGCAAACTCAATGCATTGTCAGAGAACATCCCTATGTCTATTTTTAACTTCCATTATAAAAGCGATAAAATACGTGACAGATAATTACACTAAAATCACAAGTATGCTGTATATCCAACACAAGATAGAGAGGATAAAATACACAATTTATTTTATTGGGCTGCTTTCATATTTAACTATTCTGATTGTACTAGGGCTGCCATATGTCCAGGTTTTTCCTAACATGTCCTCTTTTTCCTCCCGGAAATGGTGTCCAGGTGGAATTTGAGTATTTTGGACTTTTTTTTTTTTGAGAATTCCAGATGTCTGGCAGCTCAACTGGAGGAGCAGCACAGACATATCAGCTACATATGGGCAGGTCAATGCATCTGATTTTATGCACACATGCAGGCCATCTGTATAGCTCAGGTGCAGCAAGCCCAATGCTTTCTGGATATATTTCTTCTGGGAAATCCTGCAGAGAAAGAAGATAAACCTATAAATTACTCAGGCTGAAAATATACCTCCATTTATACTAAATTAGAGAACTTCAGAATGAAGAACTCAGCCCTAAGCAATGCTCTGGACTATTGCCATACTACGGAACTCCTCACCAAATAAAGTTAAAATTGTCATGTCCTGCAGTGTTGTCTCCCCAGCCCTGTTGAGGTGCTTACAAGAAGATGAAGAGTGTCATGCAGGGCTAAAAAAGTTGACCCGTGTAAAGCAATAGATAGCCTTTTAAAGCCATCACATCACAAAGACATGGCTCAGATAGCACCATATATCAGACACAGCTGAGGGCATATCCTTAACCTGTAATCCATTGTTTAGCTGCTTCACTGTACGGAAGTATTCTGGCAGAGACTGAATACAATATACTACTCTTCAAGACCACTTCAGTACTCATGCACAACAGTGTGAGACAATTCTTTATAAAATATATCATCTTCTCCCCCAAAGAAATCTAAGTCAGGTTACATATGAAGCTAAGAATGTCTCTATTCACCACTGACACCCTGTCCCCAATCTAGTCTGAACTTTACCATTCCTGACCATAGTGGGTTAAGTTAACACTAGCTTAACACAACTTTTTAAAGTTAGTGATTTAATAATGCACAAGGTCCTCAGCTCCAAAATTAGTAACAGATGGTGAGGTGGGATTCATTCCCAGTCCTGAGGAGCCCTTTTCTATACTTTCTTTGCTCCAAAAGTGATTGAGAATGCAGCCCAGAAATATAGGTGTGCAGATTGCTTCTCATGGGGATAGCCTGATTTGTGCAGAACCCCCTTAACCATTGCTGTGCCTCACTGTTTTCTAATATATAAATCTAAGCTCAATAAAGTTGTGGATGAAAATTAAGGAGATGATTTCAAGAAATGTTATATACTCCAATATTTCTAGCTACTTCTGTGTCTGTAACATACATTCTCAGTGCAGCCACAGCACTCCAAGAAATGTTATAGCACATTGCTATGAATAAATAATTCTTTAAGAATTACCTGTCTGTGTGTTGTATATAAAAGAATGGGAAGTCAAAGTTAGTATTTTTACTTTTTTTTTTTTCTCTTTTTATAGAATTTCTCCAAAATACTTCATGGTACCATACAAGAAAATTGTTACAACTCAAAAGAATATTTTAAGGCAATCCATGTTTGAAGAAAAAAAAAAATCATATATACATAATTTTGAACTAGTATCCATACATAATATCATCTGATAAGTTACAACATGACTTTCTACCTACCCTTCTTTCCACTATGCTGTCTCAGAAGAAGCTCCTTTCTTCTGTTTACCTTTTGAATCAGATACCCTCAAATCCTTTAAGGTTATAGTTAATTTTTATTCCATCCTATCATCTGTAAACTCTCAATATAATTTTGTTTTTCTCCTAATCACAAGAACATTAATCTTTCCACTAAAAAAAAAAAGCAATCTCACCTTCTTCTGCTTTTGAGGTAATTGATCACTGTTTATAAAATCTTTCTTTTTTTTTCTCTAATCTAAACTCTTTATTTTCCAGCTTTTCCTCTTATATGCAGTGAAACAATTTTTACTACAGTTTCTATTTACTCTTTTTTGCCAGATCCTGTTCTATTTTAATCTGCCAGCTGATTTTGATATGACTGACCTTTCCTTAAATCATGTCTCACTTAGCTTCTATGATGCTTTCCTGGATCCTCTCTTGCTTCTACTGTCTTTCAGTACATTCATCGAAGGAGAAATACAGTGTGGTGGATCTACACATTGTGTTCTAGATTAGCTTCTTTTTCTCTTTCATTCTCACTCTACAGGCAATTTTATCTTCAAATTCAAACTGGTTTTATTCTTTCACTGCTATGACAAGTCATAGTTCTACTTTGGCCAACCTATCTTCTCCTGTACAAATCAAAATACTGTTTCATCTCTCATACATTCTTGAAGATGCCTAGTCATCACCTCAGACTCCATATAGCTAAAATAGGATCTTGTTCTTCCTCTTAAAGACTTCCTCCATTATTTCTTTTCTGTTGACAAAAGCAACCATTGTTCTGTCAATCAGATCTATCACCCAGCCGTCACAGACACCAGTATGAACAACTAATACTGAGCAGTCATTTAGGCTTCCTTAATAGTTAATGAAGATTAATAGATATTTCTAGGCCAATTTAGACTTTTCTCTAGATCTTTGTTTCCAGATTGTGTCTAAATCTTTTGAAGTGTCTCTTGGTTCCATTCTTTTCTATCCTTTCTATCTATTCCAGTTGGTTCTTGTCACTGGCATTTCAGTTAGCGCAACATCCGTCTCCCAGGCCCTAAGACAGGTAATCTTTCTCTTTCAATACATTCAAATTGATTCTGTAAAGATCTTCTTGATAGCTTGGCACTTCGAGTACCTCAACCCATCCCTTTGCATCTTTCTCCTGGTTTTCCTTTCTTTCTTGCACTGAACTCTGGCCACCCACTTTCACATTTGAGGAAGGGCCTTTCATGAATTATCTTAGCCATTCTCATTCTGCTAAACATGGTTGTTCAATATTTCTGTCAGGTCCTTTATGTTTTTTTATCTTTTTTTTTTTCCTTACATTTGGAAAGGTATCCTTGTGAACATCTACAATCCTAATTCACTATCTTCCTTTAAATGTTAAAACTCTTATTTTCCCTAACGCCTTCAAAACACTTCCCTACTGTTTGGTTGCTAGTGTTGAGCTAATTGCCTATAATGCTGACCGGTATGCCTTATTGTTTCCTTATTTTCCTATTGTAAAAATTTGACCTTGAATATTTTCCCTAATGATGAGTTCAGTTGTTGAACGTGAACAAAAATTCAAGAAAAGATGTACTCATTGTTTGAGGAAAGTGGTATGAAATTGAGGAAAAAATAATTTATTCAAATTAAAAGGAATTTTAATAAAGCTCAGTAGCTATGTGAAGACTGGGCTTATTAAATACAAAAGTTATAAAACTGAAAAATCAATGAACCAGAACTAATATAAAAAAAAAAGGATCTAAATATTGAATGAAATAGTCTGAGATGGTATATTCCATTTATAACCTCACTTCTCAGAGCTTTGAAAAGAAAATATTTTCCTATCAAATGGACTCAATAGTGAGTCTGGAAAAAAAATGTAATATTACTGTTGTTATTGTTATCATTATTGTCAACAGGACTCTTCCATTAAGCGTCATGATCAGCAGGATGTGCACACTAAGGACACTTGACCACTGGCCCACACAGTTACTAACAGAGAAAAAAAAAGGAGGTATTCATCCTCTTTCATTCCTTCAGCACATTTCTGTGTTTTTCTCATATTTTTATTGCTGTCCTTCCTTTACTCACTCTCTTCCTTTCTGCTTTTCAATTCTGAGAGCAATCATAACATCAGCAGAAGTGGAATGGGCAAGCTGTTTCAGGCTAGCCTTAGCAAGGGCAGTGAAGGAGGCAGACCCAGCCAGATCAGTCACAAAATGTCCTGAAGCAGCTAATAAGAGTCTGGAGCAGAAAGTGTGATATTATAACTGACTGATTCTCTTGAAAACATCTTGTGAAGGCAGGTCTCTAAAAGATCTATTACATCCACCTTCTGCTGCCTCATCTCAATTTTCATTTGTGTCTTTTTAAAGCAGGAAAATAGGAATTATCACACTGATTAATTCCAAGTTCACCAGCAGAGGCAATACGGTGACAGAATGAGCCTACATCTAACTTGCTGAAGGTGTCCACCCCAGAGAGCAATTTGTGGCCTGCAAGCTAAGTCCTGCAGACTGTCTCATGTCTACTCACCTCAAAGCTAGCTTCTTCTAGAGTAGACTAGTCTTGTTCACACAGCCTAACACTTAGCCTGAATTTCCTATGGGTCCTATTTGGTCTACCTTGGCTTGAACATTGAAAAAAAGCCATTATTTTCTTCTTTTTTTTTGGTGTGGAGGTGGGTTGTTTTTTGTTGTTTGGAGATTTTGATTTGGTTTTGGATTTTTTTTTTCTGGCTCAAAGAGCTTTAAATAATATAAAGGCCTTATTGCACTGATGATTTTTATAATATAAATAAAGACCCTGTTAGGTCTTTCCTAAATATTAAGTGCTTGCTAGTGACTGGGTTATGTTAACATATTTGATTTTCTGAGCCCATTCATTCTTTTAAAATGAAACCAATTACTCCAGTGAGTATTATTTGCTGTTCCTTGGTTATAGATTATAGACAACAGGTCTTCGAGGCACAGGCTTTCACTTATGATCATGCAGTACCTAACCATGGAGGTTCTGCTCCACAATAATAATAATAGTTACAAGTAGTGGTTAATGCTAGTATCTGGGCTTGTTTATTCTGCTACAGGATGAGTGTTATTGGCATTGTGGAAAAAACTTTCAATTACAATCAGAGCCTGTGTGTTTTGTTCTTTACAAACAGCTCCAAACCCCACCACAGACAGCCAATACCTTCTTCCCTGATGGAAAGGTCTCTCCATCTCTCCCCAATGGACAGAGACATATATACAAAGCCAAGGCTACAAAGGAATGAGCCAAAATAACTCTCTTCATCTAAGCAGCCCCAGGTTAAGGAACAGGTGTTTCCAGGCATTAGGAATTTGGGGATGGAAGAAGAGGTGAGCTCATTTCCATGAAGAGAGCTTGCCCCAGGCAGTCCTGTGACTCACTGTTGAAGGCTTTCTCAGGGACTAGCCATCTGTCTAAGGCTGACCTATACACTGCATAAGTCAGTCTGCCACAGAGCCATGTCTGTAGCTGTTGAGGGCTTGCTTGTACAACCCAAAGTATATTGCCACATCTGACTCATCTGAATCCTTTTCCATAGGAAAGGTGAAACTTTAGTTTCCAGATCACTTTGAGGCCCAATAATAGAAAATACTATTATTGTTTTATACATTGCCAAAGGCAGATAAATCTATTAAGCAATTCTTGAACATAACCTTGAATTCTTGAATATAACCTTATTGTATAGCATTAAGGATAATTTTAGATAGTTTGTGTAGTTAATTCAGTGATAATACAATCAAATTTTAGAGACAAATTAACACTTAGTTTGTTCTAGAAGCACAAGTATTTCATTTAGGACAGTTGGTAGTCTTTTCCTCTTACTGTCTTCATTGTCCTAGAAGAATGTAAATTTCTCAGTCACTTAGAGTTGTGTTTTTCTATAGCTCTTTTGGAATTATTGCCCATTGTGTAAATAAATAGATATGCACTGGGCTACTGAGAAAAAAAACAAAGTAAGCCCAGGACCTGCCAGAAGAGGAGAATCCTTAGCAGGGATTAATCTCACCCAACCTTGGCCTACTTGCATAAAGACTAGGTTTAGCTAATAATCTAAACTTCCTTTACCATCAGCAGAGAGAGATTCACAGCTCAAACTGATCCTTTGATAAGTCTTAAAACTGCTTTTCTGACCTGCCATTGGCTATAGAAGGATCCTAGAAGACAGTTCAGTTGTCTAAAACTATGCCACTTAAAACTTGATCTTAAATTGTAAATTTTTAACTTTAACCTTTCAGATAATTTTGGTGCTATATAGAAAACAGAAAAGCTGTAATGACTGGAGGAAGAGCAATGGATTGCCAGTACACATAGAGTTCGTGTTTCTGCTTCAATTCAAAGAGAGAATACATCAAAACCTGGGCCTCCCAGGTCCCAGAGAGGGCTCCAGCAGTAGAGTTACCAGAAACAAGTAGCACCACTTTTGCCATAAGGGGATTTTCTTGATTTTCTGAATGATGCTCACATACACAAATAAAAATTGTGTCAGGAATGCTAAACCATACTATTTCAGTGTTTCTTTTTCGTCTTTTTTTTTTTCTTTTTATTTTTTTTTTTGCTTCAGTAAAAATATATTTTTTTAAAATTAATCCAAGTTTAAATGTTTTTCAATGCCCTAAGGTTTTATGTTTTGGTTAGAAAAATTATTCACTAAAATACTTTCACCTAGCTCTGAAAATAAGTGTGCCAATTATAGCTGAAAGAGCACCAAAAATGCGTTCGCTCTTGGAGACTTTCCACTGTCCAAGTGAAAATGTGGAGATAATATATAGGATTGTAGCTCTTTTCCCTTTCCCTTAGCAAAGATTATTTCCCCATAATTTGATGCAAACTGGTAGCATTTTTTTGTGGTTTGTATTCTTTCTTACCTTTTGAACTATAGGAGCTTTTAAAAACCTTTGATTCCTTTGTCTCTTGTCCGTGAAAGAGGTTGACTTATTCTCTATGACTTCTTCCTTGGGCAAAAGACTTATTGGTGGCATAACTGATAGATGGACTAAAATGCTGGACAGTGTTAACAGAAAGCCCAATCCGAACACAAGTCAGTTTAATCATCCTCAGGAAAAGCAGAGCATACTCTGAGCCCTGCTCAGTGACCATTAGCTCAGTGATACCAAATTTGGAATATCTTCTAAACTGTAGGCCTCTGTCTTAATGTTCTCATGATCCTGCCATAATCCATCACAGCTAATTATATTAACTTTCTCAATTTCATGCCATATGCTTTGCTATTTCCGTAAGAGAAGTCAAGATCTCCAAAGGACAGTCTCTTATTTAATGTTGAATGTACTCTTTTTTTTTTTTAATTTTGTCACTGTATCCCACTTAGCTTATCCATTTAATGATAAAGTCACATTATGATCAGCAGATAACAAGAAAACTATTTTTCTCTAGCTTTTTCTTTGTCCTTCTTTTGTAAAACTCAGTAAAACAATGTTTTCCCTTTCATAGCTGAGAACTCTGCCCAATGACACGGCTGAAGTTAAAACTAGTTGAAAGGGAGTGAGAGCTTTTGTTGGGATCTGGCTGGAAATCGTTTCTTAGTGGAAGGCAAAAGTGTTCCTGCTTTTTCCACAAATACTTTACAAGGCAAGGAACTTTAAAGAGGAATGACAGCAAAAACTATTAGAAGATTAATGAGGATCCCTGCAGCCTGGTCTTTTATGGATCACCAGCTTTTCTTTCATCAGCTATATTTACTCAGCAAGTAAATCTACTGCTAAAAAATATGAAAAGCTCTTCCACAAGCCTGCTTAAAGGTAAGAGACCCTAAACAAAAGAGTTAACAACATTCTGCCAACAAAGAAAGCCCTGAGGGTGGGGAGGGGGAAAAAAAAACCCTTAGAGAAACCTTCATTTTGCCTGTCAATTAGTCATTTTGCTATTCACTGCTGTGCAGCTCCTGAACTATCTTTTCTCACAAACGGAAAGAAAGCAGGTTAATCATATTACTGCATTGATCTTTTATTAAGCAATATGCTGAACCTCTTGGACTGTTATTAAAACTAAAATGCATTTATGACATACAGCATGTATATCCAGCCTTTTGGATCAAAGTGTCTCATGGCACTGTCACATACTAATGAGTGGAGTTGAGCCTAGCAAACTTTACATTTATCAGGGGAAACAAAATTGTGTGTATTATACATTTTTAATGACTTGTCTCAGTCCTGATGTTAACTCATAATAAATTACATTTGTAACTTATTATACCAAATGCAATTTGCAATGATACAAAATAATCCATGGAAATAGCATTCTATTGACAGAATTTTCTCATGCATTTTTTCTATATTCTTGATGACATGGTGGTGATTCACACTCTATTAAAAATGATCATTCGAAACAGACCATTCCTATTTCAGGCCAAAAGCTCTTTCCTGTGCTCTGCTCATCAGCAATGAGGCTTCCCAACACGAGAAAAACTCTCTAATCATCGAGGACAAAGACCAACAGGTAAATTAAGCTCATATCAAAACTTTACCAGAAAGCTAGTCCCTTCACTATGTCTTTACGAAGATTTTTTTTAAACAAAAACTATTTATAAAAATTATTAGATAAGCAGATAAACAGTCAGTTTCTACCTAAGGTATTTCTGTGAAAAAAAAAATTGATTTTGTTTTTCTCATTTGTCTTTAAAAGAACATAAATTCCCATCACCTTCAAAACACTTCAGATATAAAAATATTTTCTTTTTCCTTTCAAGTTTTCCCACAGAAATATGAGCAAACTGAAAATGTGGAATTTTCAGCACAAACTAAAGCTTCGTTTTCATGCACAACCATCAGCCAGGTGCCTTGGGAGACAGAAAATCCTGCAGAGTACCAGGTTCCCTGCAAATATGCCACCATAAGATACAAAAGTTATGTTTGTGTTTAGGTTCCATGGTCTGTTACAGAGGACAAGCTATGATACTACCAGAAAATCAGACAATGTGAGACAATCAAACCAGTAGAGTTTATACCGTAACATTTTCAGTTATATCGCATGGCTGGTGAGATTCATATAAAAGCTGTGGCGATTTAAACCTTTTTCGTTTTTCAAAACGTGCAACAGAAGGCAGAGTCAGAGAATCTTCTGTATTTTCTTCTTTAGACAAGAGGGAAGCTTCCTTCTTCTCTAAACTGCCTTCAGCCTACATCCTACAGCACTGTACCCATAGATGTGCACAAGGGTGCATACAGGAGAAGAGTGGCAAATCAAGCACAGCCTGAGTTATGAATCAAAATCAGCTGAAACCAGACATTCTCACAAGTTGATATAATGCTTTCCTGTCATCCCAAGCTACCCTATAGGGATGTTTTCATTCCTGTTTTGCTCCTAACTTCAGTCCTATTCATCGGCAAGAAACCCTTTAACATATGTTCATTGATGCTTTTGGTCTGAGGCAGCAAGCCTGAGAAATAACACAGGCAAAGATGCAAACAAACATAACTCAGCAGCTACTCGTACAACCAGGCTGGGGACAACACAGCCAAATGTGGTAAAGTCTGCTGAATCTCCAGGATCTTGTAATTTTCTCTGTATGTCTATAAGAAAGAAGCAATTTCTCCATTAATATTTTGAGTGTCCTTCTGTTTCCATTCCCAAAGACCCCGAGTGCTGGGCCAGCCCTGACCATTCACATGCTACTACTATGTAATATTCAGCTTCAGTCAAGCTAGGCTAATCAAAAAAGAGTAATTCAAATACAGAATATTGAAATGAACTGTGCATTGAAAGAATGAGATAAATAACCTTTCTGATACCATTAAGTGGCTGAAACGCTATTCATTTCCGCCAATTAGACTATTGGTTAACAGTACTCCACAAACATTTATGTAGGTTTTGACTAATGACTCACTGATTGGTTTTGTTAAAGTTTGGATAGATCAATAATTTTCAGAATAGAAGTGATGTGTGTAAACCTCACCCATGTTTTGAAGTGACTTCTATTAGTCAATATTGGCAGTAAATGGCTGGTCCCTTAAGTCCCACAGTACTGATTCTAGTCCATGACAGATACAGTTGAAATAACAGAATAAAGGGAAATATTCCTCTTTTTAGGAATACTTATATGTGTTTAAATATATGTAACTTGAAATCAGTAAGGATCTGCACAAATAACATTTACACTTTTCACATATTACATCTTGCAGTCTCAGAAATCATTATCAATCACAAGTTGGCTTACATTTACCTGTGAATGTTTATGAAAACTTAGTTTGGCTGCTTTGCTTCTGGTTACTCCCCAAAACACAGAAGAGATCCATTGCATACTGCAGACAGGCCTGTACTCCAATTTTAACTTTCACAGATGTTCAGTAAGTTTATTTTTGTAATAAAATAATACTGTTTAAATGTCTGGAAAATAAGACAATACTTGTTAAAGAAAATTATGTTAAATATGTATGGTCTGTTCACTCCACCCACTTCCCCTTATTAGCATTTTATTCCCCTTCGCCTTTTCATTTAGTTTTTATATTCTCAGATGATAGCATCATATTTTAGATAATTTCTACTGTCCTCAGCATGGCCGATGTTGTATAAGGACAATCAAACAGCAAAAGAGAAAAAAATAACACAACCTAATTACTCCCCACCTGCATAGAAATGGAAATATTAAGTAACTTACTCCTGAACAAAGTAGAAAGTTTTATTTTCTATTTCTCTACAATACCTTAGGCCTCAACTGTCCAAATGAACCAAGTAGTCAGCCTAGTCTTTAGCTCTCACAAATACTGTTTCCTAAATAAAGTAAAACACATCTTCTGTCTTCTACAAAAACAACAGGCTTGTAATTTTCAGCACAACAAGAAAAATGCCATCAATAATAATGACATTGTATTTTTAATATCGTCCTTCTTTTTTACTTTTACTACCTATTCAAATCTAGTTCCTTGGTAATTCAGCTTGAATTTTGGCCCTAGGGTTCCTATTTCTCACCTACCAGCCAAGCTTGCCGTACAAGAGGAAGTGAGGGGTGTGTTTGGGAAGAGCATGTGCCGTATTGTCTCACACATAAATCACACAGGCCAGCCTCTTAGTCACTGAGAGGACTGTCAGGTTCATTTGCAGTAGTCAGGAGGTTCATTTGCTTGGTAGCAGGCAGTGATCTTTAACATGTGCCTGTTCCAAGGCTACTACTACAAAAAGAATGCAATATGAAAGCACACCTAGAACAGCCAGATGAATACTGTAGCTCTCCTGAAACAGTGTCTTTGCCTTCTAATAAAACAGGAATTTTTTAGATATATGGCCCGCAGATATCAACGTACATCTATGCACTGGTCATTCAAGGCTACCACCTCTACAGGCAACATGACCTTTGTCAACTTGAAGGCCTGGCCCTCTGCAGCTGGAGTCCCCCATTTGCTACTGGCAAACTTCACCTTGATTGCAGACTTCAGTTCAGTCCAAACAAAACTCTAGTTGTCTTGTTAATTTGAATGGCATCAAAGTCTATGTCTGTATTAGTAATTCAAACAGCATTGGGGAGTGTTGTTAAACACTGATTATTTGTTCTATTAGAGCAGAATCTGACCAGACCAGCTAGCACTTTCCCAAACAATTCCTGGACATGGGCACGTGCAATTCCCCATGAGGAACCTGGATGTTGCTACCTGATCTGGTGGTTCTGCCAGCTGAGAAGTGGGATATAGAATATCCTCTACAGATGACCAGTGCCAGACAGAAGTCACAGACATGACTTACCACGACAGACTTGGCCAAAGTGGCTAAAAAATACTGCCAGATACCAGAAATCTGGGATCTCTTTATTGTGTTCTCCATATGCTATGTGTAGTCCTATCTCACAGGAAGGGAATGACACGCGGATCAAACTCCACAACTCAGAGACAGTTATAGAGCAGGCATGTTTATTCGGCGCCAGGTGCATGGCGGATCACTCTCTGTATCAGGAACAGTAGCAAAGGACTACTGCATCACTTCTAACATCCTTGAGTAGTAAGTATGTACTCATGGGTCTCATAACATGGTTCTGAACCTCCTCAACATGCCCTTAAAGTATTCTCACCATCTCTGTCACAGACTTCAAAAGCTTAACAGGACATCAACCTTCCTGAGCCATAATAATGAAGAACCACAACACTTCTGAGCTTTATGCTTGTTGAACTTTCTACCAATACTTATTTGCACCCTATAGAATAGCTTCAACTTTCAAAAGGAACACAGATGAAAAAAGTCAATTTAATCAAACCATCAAGAACGGCTAGACCATAAGTTCTGCAGAAAGAATAGAAACTCTGCTTCAAAGTCCTATGCAATCCTGGTGGCAGAACATGTTCTGGGCTAGCATAAATTTGGGTGAGCTGGAAAACAGATGTCAAATCCTTGATTAGTAATAAAATTGGAAGAAGTAACCTAAAGGAGTTACAAGGCTGAGGGAAGAATTTCAGCAGCCCTATTACAACCTGAACTTACACTAAAATGGGTGATCCTTTCAGGGACGAAAGAAAAAAAAAAGCGAGTTGCACCCTTTATGCCATTGAATCATAGTTCTCCTGATCTATTAAATGGTGTCCTCTTTTAAAAGGAGAGGCATACAAAGAATCAAACAAGGCATTCCAAACTTTTCACTTCTGGTCCTTTTGCAGCCTTCCAAACCAAAAAGGTAAAATGGATATTCTTAAAGTTTTGTGAGGAAAATGTGATCCCATAGTGAACAGTGTGAACATCAAATTCCATCCCAGGCTTAATTTTTATAGCCCATTTATAATTTTTTTTTGATATATAGGCTTGTAATGGAAATACTGACAGACCCTTAGCAATAGTGCTACTATAATAAGATTTGTCATTTATGATTAATTGAGGACAGTCTTAAAACATCTTCTTTCTATCTGCTTTATTTCCCATAGACCTATATAATAAAAATAAGTTCCCCGATTTTGTCACGTGCCAGAGACATTCTGCTTATTTACCCTTAATGATAAGCCAAGTTTCTGACATGTAATAATTTCCTGTGTCACTTTAATCAAACTGATTTTACTGAAAATCCACAAAAGCAGGGTGTAGGAATCTGCAGCGGTTTTAATAACATATTTCAAATTGCAATATTGTTTTTAAATCTGTAAAATACAAGTGGATTTAAAATAGATGTGTGTCTAATTACATGATTGAACTAAGAATACAAAACAAAAAAAGATTGGTTAGCTGAAGACATTTGAAATGTTTTCTTAAATGAAAACATTTAAGAAAAAATGTTTCATTCTAAATGTTTCACTTAGTGCATTAATACCACTTTGTGAATGCAGTTCGTTTACTCTCGTGTAATTGAATTTGCTTGTTAATCTGTTTCCAAAAGGTGTTTAGAGATACAGCTGTACAAGCAAATGGAATCTTTCAAAAATGAATATTGATGAAGATCCAGATTTCCTTATTCTCAAAGGAATGTTAAAATTTTACTCTAAATCTTTAAAAAGATTTTTTATCTTGGTTCTTGCGTATATTAGTGATGTGGGCTGCTTATTAATCAATGTTTAACAATGTAATTACAGCTGGTTTTAGTCTTACCAGATAACACAGATTAATAAATGACCTGCAACTAGTGAAGTGTGTAGAAAGGGTAATGAATTCCTTCCATCAGCACATTAATTTATTAGTAATAAACAAAGAGTATGATGAATTAGAAGAATTTATACAGTTTCTGAATATTGCAACAAAATTTCCAGATGAAAGCATTTAATCATGCAGTTTTCGTTCATTTATTTCACTTTGCATGCTATACTGTGCTAGGATTTGCTTTTCTGAGATGCATTAAGCGGTCCACCGGAAGCCAAGTTTCCAGAGTTTTATATCAGTTCACACTGATTCAGCTCATGCTGCTACACACCGATTTCACCTGTCACTGAAGGTGGTGTAACTTTGATGTGAATTAATTAAATTCTTTCCATAAAGCAAAACAACGTAATGCTGCTGAGCAAAGCACTGCTGAATTAGCCTTGTCTCTACACTGGCCATAACTGTGCGGAATTCCTTTGGGCAGTGATATGCAGTTTCAGGCAGAAAGAAGCAGTTAGAGAAGTAGCCTGATTAATGTGACCTAACTGTCAGTTAAGTGGGGTTATCACACACATCTGCATGCTAGACAGACAACAGTTAAAACCATAAGTAAATGTCATTTTAAAGTAATAATGTTATTTTAGCCTCCTTATGAACTCTTCTGGCTTTCCGTTATTTGGATACAGACAGACACCTTTTAAAATCAAAGTTTCTGAGAATTGGATAATTCCCCATTAATATAAAAACTGAAGGTGAGAAAAGAAGGTAAGGCATGTATAATACACCATAGTTGATTGCATCATTGGAAATTGCATCAAACAGTAACAAAAGTGCTTATGCAACTGTTACAGTACTCACAGTGATAAACCCGATACATCTCTGCACAGCAGAACAGCCTCCCCTTTTTGTGGCTTTACTCCTCCTACTCTTCTTCCTTGAGCTGTCCCTCTCCTCAGTCCAGCAGAGAGAATGTGGAGGTGGAGACAAGCTGTACTCTTCATCTTTTCTCACTCCTTTCATTTCTCCAGCGGAGTCTTGAAACAGAGCCAGAACAGTGAGCAAGTGAAGTCACGTAGATCTGCCATGCCCCTTAGGTGACAGAGGGTGCTTCCCAGGGGCAGGTAGTACTCTACCTCAAGGAGGAAAGCAGTTCTAACATCTCCAGCCCCACTGTAGGTTACTCTCTCAGCTGCGTGGCAGATTTCCTCAGGAACAAGTCCCAGTCTTCTAGCAAAATCAGACTGGTAGGAAGCTAATGTAAGAAGAGGTGGAGAGAGAGAGCTCTCCACTTCCACAGAAATCTTCAGAATTTTTTTTTTTAAATTTAATATTATCCAGATACTTGGCATTGTAGAATTTTTAAAATCTATCTCTATAAACACGATTTGAAAGATTTAAATTGTATAACACCATAAGGTAGAAATCTTAACAGGATCATAAAGACATTAACTCCAGGGGCTCACACCAGGTAAGGCTCAGGCTCACAGTGCTCAGCAACCAGACGCATGTGCAGAGGACTATTAGCAGAGCTCAGAATGCTTTGACCAACATCCAGCCCTATTACCTGTGGGCATCTAAATGCTGTGCTGACTTCTAGAATTGCATAGCTGGAAGAACTGCAGCACTGACTTTCAAAGTGACATGGTGACAGAAGCATATCAAGGGGGAACCCGAGGGCATGTCTAAAGGGTATTTGCTAGCAGAAATCACCGAGACTGTACAAGCTGTGCCTAAAAACATGCATAGATTTTAGTAGGTTGGAATATGCTGTAATGAATTATGTAACTGGCATGAATTCTTGCCAAAAAGCCCCAACGAGCATAATGTTGTTGCAATTATGTCAATTCACAGGAGATAAGGGACTGGCCCTCTGTACACAGTATTGCGCGCATTAAACTATATTATCTCTACATTCCATTTATCTACAGCTATTGAATTTATGAGGAAATTATGTATGTAGGCACATACATATGCATATTTTACAAATAAATGTACTGAAGAGTCTCAGTCTGAACAGATACAGTACAGTACTTGTTTTGAAAGAAAAGTATCTTAAATTAATCTGCCAGTGAATCTGAATGCAGATGAAGCCCTTGCCAGCTGACAGCAGTTACTCACAGGTACAGTAGAGGCAGTGCAGACTTAAAGCTATGTACTGATTTCAGCTGGAAGGAATGTGACAAACTATGGTATTTTGCTGAGCCTGATTAAGTACCTAAAATCTAGCTTAATTATGCTACAGCTGGCTATATGCAAGGCACATTATATGGCAGGACAAAGAGGCTGGAATAGCATTAAAGGCCTACAATCACTGTTTCTGTCTGTGAGAGGAAAGCCTTTGCACAGGCATGCTAGAAGACAGCCTTCAAAGCATCATCTTGCAAATCACAGCAAGAGGCAAAGCTAGGGGCAAGCTGGGGGGAGGAAGAGTGGATTGGGACAGAGCTGCAGAAGTCAAGAGATGGAAACTGGTCCTACAGTGCACCAGGCAGCCTTAGGAGTGTGCCATAATTTTACAGGCCCCCAGAGCGCTTTTGGATACCCTGAGGACATTTTCAGCTTAACCAAATCAGAGGGACACAAAGGTGACTTAATGCTCTCTCAGCCTGCCACGCCCCTTGACTGTAAATTGTAAGAGGCATGCTATGGTTTTGGTTTTGTTGTTTGTTGGTGTTTTTTTTTTTTTTTTTGTGGTGGTTTGGTTTTTTTGTTTGTTTGTTTGTTTTTTTTTTTCCCCTGTGTGTAGCAAGACTCATTGAGAACTCTGTGCCCATTTTTGTTTTGGGGTGGGGGGGGAACAAACTCCCACTACTCCTATGGGATGATTAGAGGAAAAAGTATAGAGTATAGAGTTTCTCTCCTACAATTTGGGAAGCTGATTTCTACTGAAATGTCCTTGGGAGATACCCTGTGGAAGACTACCTTTTTTTTTTTCCTTAACACCGGAAGTTTAATTCGATAACTTGATTTCTTACTATGGGGCTTATTACTGCAATACAGCAGTTACAGAAATTTGCCTACTAATTTCTGTATTAATAAAATATGTGAAAAAATACCAAAATAATACTACCTCACAGACAGCACAAATCTGAATTCTTTGTTTTTAAGGTTCAGTCTGCCAGTTATACTAATTCATTTTGTTTCATGCAATGTAATTTGAATATTTGGTTATATTTGAAAATGGGATAAAGGACAAAATTAAAAAGCAAAAGGAAATAGAAGATGTTAATAATTCATACATTACAGTTGCCTTTTATTTTAATGTTTTGGATTGTACTATTAAAAATGGAAAAAGAAAATTTCAAATAAAATGATACAGGATAGTCTGTTGAGTCTCCCCAAAGATGACTGTTAAGACCAAAATAATTATACAGTGTGAGGTAGACATCTGTCAAGAATTACAGTCTGGCTATGAGATGGAAAACAAAGTGCATTAACAAATAAATGGTAGATTTCATCATAAAACCAAGAAAATTATAGGATGCTCTAAAATATGTACTATGAGTAGCACAGTTTAATATATTTATTACCTATTGTAGAAGTTGTAGACAGTGATGTGGCAAAAGATTATTCAGGTTAGCCAGGATTAAGAAAGGTTATGCAGTGGATTGGAAACCCTACCTCTAAGCAACTGGGCAACGCAATGACAGATGAATTACTGTAGACAGCTGCCATGTTATTCACTAGAAAGAAGAAGAGAAGAAAAAAAAAAAAAGAACTATTCAATCACATTGATGGGCTTTAAATTTATTGCAACCACTTAAGAGAAAGACTTCAACATTACTGGCAACACTACAGCTCAGTGACAACTGCTTATTGTGCCATCATTGGGAAAAACAAAACAAAACAAAACAAAACAACCAAACAAAAAAAAAACCTGCAAAACCAATACCCACAAAAAAAAATTGAAAAAAAAAATCAGTCATGGTTTTAAGAAAAAATTATGTACAAAAAAGCACCTCCCACTGCATCAGCTTACTTTGCTTACTGTTCACAGTTCAAATCACCTCTTCAAGAAAAAAGATGTACAAAAGGACAAATAAAGGATTTCTTGAAATGAAGTGTTTTCCATCTGAAGGAGCTTTAAAGATACTTAGTGTTTACCTAAGAGTGTCACTCTCATTCAGCTTGAGTAGCACCTAACTCTCACCTAGATCAATGGAACCTCTTACAAGAGGAAAACATTATCTGAACAGAGGCTTTAGACAGGAGATAACTAAGAAATTACTTGGCAAATGTATGTGAAATAATAATAATAAAAATAAAATAATCTACTCAGTAGTGACTGGAGTGAAATTATATATTTTGTGGTGCACATTATCATGGGGACAGAGACAGTTTATCTGATTTCATGAAGGACAGAAGGGGTCCAGAGGCAGCGTTGCAATATTGTGGGCTTTATTTCTCAGTCTGCATTTACTGATCCAGGCAGGTGTTAGCTTGCCCTTTAGGGTCGAATATAGCAAAATCTTTTTTCTTCATTATACAGTCATGTAACTTAATTTTACAGAGGATTTGCATCATCCCTGCATTTGTATTACAAGATTATTACTCTAGATAAACCAGAGTTGACTATATAAAGACTGTTTGTTAGGTACTTCTATTAACCTTTGTCACACTATAGTAAATACTAAAGAAATCACATCCTGAAACTACAGTTGGCAAATTCAAGCCAAAAGTAAATGTGTTCTGAATTAAAGCATTACTTACCTGTGAAACCTGTGTAGAAGCATGAACTTCTACATTTGAAGGTGACAAAATAAAGTATGTAAGGCCTTGTGAGTTAGCATATATGCTAAGTATCAACTACCTTAGGATAAAACAAGCTTCCACAAATTAATATGTGTATTACTTGTCAGAAATCTGGTTTACTTGCACTGTATAATGAGAGATCAGTTTTAGGGGGAGTTAAATCTACAGACCAGGATAAAAGTGGCAGTATATGTGCATGGAAACTTGACAGAGTATGAGAATATGTGAAAGATGGCAAAGAGGGAAATCTGCAAAGGGTTGTACTCCTGAGGGATGCAATTCTTAAATTATTCTACTTCAAGGAACACCTTCTCCCATACACTTTGGCAGCTTTCCTGTCAGTAGTGATGCTCCACATCACTACATTTCCTGGATCTAGAGGTGAAAGCAGTGGAACTCCTGCCATTGCAATCTGTAGTTTATCTTTTAGAACTAAATAAGGGTTATTGCATCTGTTCTTTTATCCTCCTACCTCCTAAGACAGAAGGAGATGAGAGGATAGATGCTTCCATGCTTTTTCAAAGAACCATAAGGAAATTGAGAGATTGAGACTGACTGTAAGCAGGGGTAATATGTGGAAACAGGAAATCTACTGGGTCTGATTTTTCACCTCAGCTGGGCTGAAAGAAGAATCAGGGACTGTCACAGATGGAAGTGATCAGATGTCACTTGTACTGAGGAAGAACAGGAAGATACTAACCTCACTGGAGCATATTGCTAGAGTTTATCTACTACTTACAACTAATTAACTAAAATAAGAATTAGCTATCCTTATGATCACGGTCTTCTATGCGCAATTTTTAGTATGACAAACATTCTAGGAAAACTGAAACTTTGAATCTTATAAAGTACTGAAGTCAACAATGTGCTTATGTGTACTTCTTGTTGCACCTGAGCACAAAGGCATTCTTTAATTCATAGGTGACCAATGGAAATAATCTCCTTTTCTAATATCTCAAGATGCTATTGCAGGGTGATGGCACTGGTTTGCCTGCTCAGGCTTCTCAGGGGAAGGTCCACAGCACAATACTAATGGACCCTGAAAAGTGATTAACACAGAGACAGTATATTCTCCAAAGACTCTTGTTCCTCAGTAAAACAGTTTTCAAAATCAGATTTTTCAGAGTCTTACCGCACCCCAATGCAGCATATTTTTGGACCTCGTACAACTCTTTGCTACTGTTCTTTGGGAAAGGCAGAGGCATTTCATGTTCACATATATATTTAACATGAATTTAATTTGTGTTGTTCTATAGAACGTATTTCATCTGCATTAAGTGGCAAGATGACACAACATTTTATCTCTATTTCTGGACAGCATTTTTCAAGTGTATTGAAAATTCATAGATTTGGAAAACAAAATCTAAGAATCCATTTAGCACAGAGTAGAACTTTAAAATCCCCAAGCAAAAATTGGACAGTTAATTGTTATTACTATTCTGATGTATGTTAAGACTTTAAAGTATGAAGGTTATAGCATTATTTTTGATTTGTGCTAATTAAAATAGATTTAAAAAAAAAAAACTCTAAACCTGAAATTCCAACTATAGAAAGGACTTTTTATATAAGCATGCTTTTTAAACAAGCCAGTCCCAATTCTCTACAATTTCTTTATGAAACACTAATATTTATTTAATACATTGCCTTCTTTACTATAATAAAGCTACTCTGACTTATAAATTCAGTAAAAGAGCTGAAATTGACACCATACGGAAAATTAATCTCTGGTCCAGATTTGGAATGTCACTGCCATTACATCTCGAAGACTAAACGCAAAGTCTCATATACTGATTTGTTACACACATACTACTAAAAAGTCAAATGTCATGAACCCATTGCATTTTTATATTAAGTATTCTACAAAAAAAAACCAACAAAAATTGTACAAAAATGTGTACTGCATGTTACATAGAAAATCTTGTGCACAGGTAAAGGATTGCCTAGATTGTGACCACAAATTGAGGGTTTAAAAAATCTTCTTCTATTACATAAGGCTAATTTCTACTTTTACTGCTGTAAAACACAGTTCAAATGTTTTTGGTCAAAACCAGTTTTAAGGATCATTCTTGTGTGGACAGAACCAAGACCCAATATCCTTTTCATAAACTATGTCTGAGGCTAACTTTCCACATCTTTTTGAAGCTATTGAAATTTTGCTTCAGCCCGGCAAAGAGTAGCCAAGAAAGAATGCTTGAATCCTGTAAAAAATTAATTTGTGAAAATAGAATTTTATAACTACTTTCAAACTATGCTCATTTCCTTATGCATACTTGCATATGCCTAGAATTCATCCCATATTTCTTGTATTACAATTTCAGATCAAGTTATGTGGTGAAGATAGAGAAAGGAAAAAATTCTTTAAATACTTCTCCAAAATTTGCTTACACCTTTGCAATTCAGTATAGGGAAGCTCAGCTAGTATCAAGCTAATATCAATATAGGGAAGCTAAGTAATGTCAAGAAAGCCATTGTAATTAAGTGCAATTTCAAATAAAAGGCAGAGTGTGGCCTACAGATTTGAAGCAAGAAAAAAAGGACAAAACAGAGTAAAACAAAAAAGCAACTAATATTCTGTTCCAGTTAACCATTTACTTCGATGATGTCTGAATTGTAATACATTGAGTTGAATGAAGATGCAGTTGCTTTTTTTTCTTTTTTTTTCCTTTCTTTTTTTTTTTTTTTGTTCTCTCAGAGATTTTGATACCAAATCTAAGGGTTGTAGTCCATTTAGCTTCAGTATTTCAGTTCAGTTGTAATATTTCTGTTTTCTGATTGTGTTTGTGGAAGATCCAATGCTCAGCTGGATGAGATGTAATACAGGGCTGTGCACCCTACAGAATACAATGAAGTACTAGAAAACACTACAAAGAAGCAGAGGAAAAGGAAAAAAAAAATCAAATTCACTAAAAAGGATTCCAAAGTCTGAATCAATTTCACAAAGATTTAATCTGCAAGAAGCACAATTAAAAAATCTACACTGTAATATATCCTCTCAATGTATATGGATTCTTTTGGTGTAACTGTGAATACATCCATGACTGTTTTAAGGAAACAGTACTTATAATATGCCATCATTAGCTCAATTTATGATTATCAGGAAGACAGGGCATTTGAAGTGAGTTGATCAGGAAGAGAAATATACACCTTTTTAAAAAGAAATCTCTTATTTAATTTCTTTATACACTCAGTCATCTGCACATATATCATTCGTGTGGTTAATATATGTACATAATTTTAAGTATCCTTATATGTGTACAGACCCTATACACATATTATACACATATTATATTAGATTGTACAATATAGCCTATACAAATGCAGGTGATGATGAAAATAAGTGTCTGGCCTAATACTATATGTAGGACATGGCTATATCTCATTACCATTTGAGCCTTTCTCCCGTCAGTTTGTTTGTTTAGTAAGTTCCTGTGTTTTTACGAACACAGTCATTCAAAGTCTCAATACAAATCACTGTTGTTTGGAGGTTTGTTTGTTGTTTTTTTTAAATACATTCTGTAGGTTAAAAATTGTCATTTTGGATTAATGATGTTATAGTGAAATGCCTGTCCTTTATGCTAGGAAATCGTAGAAGACTAACTAGGTTAAGGACTTCCTACATCAGCTTTAATCACTGTTACAACATATGCCACATGAAAACTAACTTTACCTATGAAAATTTGCAAGGAAGTTACAAAATACTTGCATGTAAGTATTTAAAACAAAACAATATTTTTAAAAGAAGATCAGCAAACTCACTGTTCTGTACAGCTCCTCTTTCTGAGTATGCACATACGAAGATGGGAATGACAGATGAGAGAGGACGAGAGAATCAAGAGCGCATACTTTGCCTACACTCATCATGGTATCCAGAGTATCAAAAGAGTATTCTGAATGAAACGCAAAACCTGTCACATTCTAAGCCGTGGGTATTAATTATTCAGCAAGCGAAAGGAATACGGCGCATTTTTGAGGCTACCTCCGCACCATTCTCAGAAGTAACGGGGAGACCACAGGGAAAGTGCTCAAAGCCCGGAGTATGGTGGCTGTTTATCCGACAATGCTAAGCATATTATGATTACTACTATTAATAATAATTATAATAATATTTTTGCTTTATATAGCTAAAGGTCCCACAAAAAAAAACCCTCCTCCCAGTTTAAATTTCCATTTACAGCATAACATTTTTTGTATCAGCGTCCCCACTCGCGCAAGGATTGTTTCAGATTCTCGCACAACCTTTCCACCGAATTCCAGTTATCCCGCCCCCCCTACCCCCCCCGCTTCGCTGTGTTCCCCTGCTTCCGAAACAATAATCACTTATGTCCTCACACATCGCACGTCCCCCGAAAGGACGCGCCGGTGCCCTTTGTAACGGAGCTGCGCAGGACCCCCGTCCGCGGCAGGGGCCGGGTGGGGGCTCCGCAAGCAGGCGCGGAGCGGGGGGGCAGCCGGGCCCGCCGCCTCCCGCCGCGGGGGCTGCGCGGCTCTGACCCCGACCCCGGCCCCGGCCCCGGCCCCGGCCCCGGTCCCGGAGCGCTGCCGCGGAGGACACAGTGCCGGCTGCTCCCCCCTGCAGCCTGGCCCGGGGAACGGCGAGTTTTTGTGTCGCTCTGTGGGGTAGGGAGCTCTGTGGAGTTTGGGGCAGGGAAGACGGAGGGGTGGGGGTATAACGCCTCCCCGCGAAGAGCACTGCCGGCCCGTAGGGTGAGCGCTGACAAAAGATGTTTGGCAAGTCCCTCTCTCCCTTGAGTTGTTATTTTTTTTTCCTTCCTCTCCTATTTAACTTGTTTCATTGTTAGTGGATTACCCCCGGTTCAGGTTACACCCGACGGGGAGGGCGGGAAGCAACCGCCCCTTCACCCCGCAAAAAAAAAAAAAGCTATATTGTCGTTAACCTGTTCTTCGTATTTGGGGCAAATCGGAGGCGCGGGCCGGAAAACCCAAATAAAACAAAAGGAAGGGAGCCCAAATGATGTCAGCCCTAAGGAACTTGATTTTTGGCAGAGAAGTGCCTCGGGGAACCATCCCACAGCTCCTTGCCGAAGTTTCCCTTGCGGTGGCAGCAGCCCCGGTATGCGCTCAGCCTGGCTACGGCCGGAGGCAGCGCCGGGACCGGCTGGGGCCGGACCACGGCCAGGACCCCTTCGCTCCCTACCCCGGCAGCCGCGGCATGGGGCGAGCACAGGGAGCCCTGGGGGGAGGCGGGCCGGCCGGCCGCCTCGCTCGCTCGCTCGGAGGACGAGCCAGCCAGCACCCTCACAGCCTGCGGGGCAGCCCCCGGGTACTGACTGGACCCGGTCCCCTACTCCCGCCTCGGCCCCTCTGTCCCGCCGCCGTCACCCCGCGCACAGCCCTCGGCTCCCCAGCAGCAGCGGCAACCCGACACGGCCGCACGCTCATTGGGCGGCACCACCGACCCCGCCCCCTCAACCGCCACGACTCAGGCGCCGGCTCGGCCCGCGGGGCGCCGAGAATCGCTGTTGTTTGGCCGACGGCGGCCGTCAGTCAGGTTGAGGGACGGGCTGCCCGGGCGCTCCGGTCCCGCCCCCTCGCCCTAATTGATATTATCGGAGCGCGGGGCGGGCGGCCGGGCTGCAGTCGGGGCTGGCGGGCGGCCGGCCCGGTGCGAGAGCCGGGCAGCGGCGCAGCGGAGGAGGAGGCGGCGAAGACGGAGGAGAAAGGCAGCCGGGAGAGGAGCACCGAGCCAGAGACTAGCTGAGCAAATTCTCCACCGTCTTCTAGTACCCACTGAGCGGCGGCAGCGGCAGTGTCTAGAAATATAGAGCTAGAAATATAAAATCACCCTGCTCCTTGCACCATGGTTTTCCAAAGTAGGCTCCCTTCTTGGATTATTTTGTGCTCCGTCTGGCTGTTCCGCTTTGCACGCACGGGGGAGGCACAGGCTGCGAAAGAAGGTAAGGTGATGCGGAAAAAACAAAAGTTTGGGCTTATTTATGGCTTTTGCACACCAAGTCTGCGTGGCGGGCTTAACGGAGGACCTGCCTGCCTCTGCGAGCTGCTTGTCAGCCCTCCCTTAAAAAAAAAAAAAAAAAAAGAAAAAGAAAAAAACCAACAACACCCCCCCCCCCCCCATTATTTAGCTGAGGTGGGAGGAAAGAGTAAGGCGTTCACTGAGGGTGTGCGTGCGTTATGTGTGAGGGACCGGGACAACTGCCTTTGCTCTCAGGAATGAGGTCTGCCAGGCATTTGCACGTGATGAAAAGACACGGGGATGGGGGCAGCCCCCGGGTACGGGCAGGGGAGCCTCGCTCTCTGTGGCTGCCTTAATCATCCCGACGGGGTGCGGAGATGGGAGGGGGGAGTACCTCACCGCTCCTCGGGCGGGTGCTACAGGGGCTAGGGGCTGAGTTTCAGGGCTCAGGACGTTTCGAGGGAGGCACAGCGCGGAGCGGAGCGGGACTGAAGCTGCGGGGCAGCTCCGCGCCTCTGCCCGCCGGGGGCCTGCAGCGCTCCGGCCCCGCGGGGCCGTGGAGGGGCGGTTGGAAGGAGCATCGGGGTGCAGTTTCGCACCTCCCGGCCACGCAGGCTGGGCATGCGTTTCGGGGGTACCCACATCCTGGCGTCGTGCGTCTGCGACGTGCGTGCTCTCCGCCGACATTGCTGGAGAGAGGGAGAGGTTTAGGGATGGATGTTTTACACCATCTGCGTATCACAACGGGGCTTCCCGGTTTCCATCAATCCAACACTGTGTAGGGCGAACCCCCGGACATTTGTTTCCTCAGCGCACCGAGAGAAAACGGGCAGTTTTCTATCAGAGGCTGATGGAGGTGTGTAAAATCAATTCACGAAGTCCATCTGGGAATCTTTTTCTCACGCGGAGAAAATCCGAAATAATTTCAAGGAGCGCCCGGCTCGCGTTTGACAGCCAAAGGCGAAGGTCTCTCTCCATCTTCGGGGCGGGGGGGCACGGACATGACAGGGAAGGGGGAGTCAGGGGCTTTTTCGGTGTCTCCGCATATGTATGCGTTTAGGGATTTTTTCCCCCTCAGCTGGATACATCAATATTTTTCATCAAACCGTTGGCATGCAGTAAAATACCATTTCGAGCCTGTAACTGAGCTTTAAATAAATAAATAAAAAATCCCTCAATTAAAATGTCCTCTGCCCTTAAGAGAAGGCGGCGATGGCGTGGTCAGAGAGGGAAAGAGGAGAGAACCTGTCCTTAGTAGCATTTCGAAAGTTTATCTGGAGGGGCTCTAAAGCACAGAGACGCCCCACCACCACGGGGACTACTAACGCGTGGCCGTGGGGTGGGAAGCGAGGAGGGTGCGGGCCGCCTGCCCCACTCTGCCTTGCGGCGTGCACTGGGACCGGGGCTGCGCCGGTGGCACTCTGCCTTCTGTGCGGTACCTGTATGGATGTGCGTGCATCTGTACATACCAGTGCGTGTGCCTGGGTTTGGGGAAAATCAGCCTAGCCAAAGGAGGGTCAGGAGGGGGCGAGCGGCAGACAGGGGTTGGTAGCGGCTACCTGCTGCAAGCGCAGAAAACTCCCGCGGAAGAGCGAGGGGGTTAAAAAAAAGTAACTTCGCAGCTTCATCCCCGGCCTCTCCGAAGGGCCGGTGGCAGCAGCAGCCCCGCGGGGTTTTCCCACCTCTCCTGGCTGGGTACGGAAGGGGGCGGGGGGGGCGTGAGAGGCCGAAAAGTTTTCCGAGTTGCCCTTCTGTATCTAAGCAGGAGCCGAGGTGAGATGCTGGAGAGGAGCGCGGCAGAGACCTCTCTCCAAGTGAGGGGGGGACGGCGTTACCTGCCGAGCGCTCCCCGCGGGATGAGGAGGTGGGGGGAGCAGGTCCAGGCCCTCCGCCCCGTCGCTACGAGCCCTCGGGGATCCGTCCCAGGGCTGCTGTCCCGGGCGCTGCCTCCCCAAACCGGCGGCCACTAGGCTGGATTGGTGGGAGGGGAGGTGAGAGGGAAAAGGCGTGGCAGGGGCGACCGCGGTACCGACATCCCGCTGCTGCTCGGCCGCCCAGCCCCGCTCCTCAGCGCGGAGGAGCGGCCGCCTGCGCGCAGCCCCGCGCAGCGCCCGGCTCGGGTGCGCGGCTGCGGGTCCCCGCGCAGCCCCTTCCTCCGGCTTCGCCCGCCGGTTTTACGCCTCCCTTCGCTCTCTCTGCCCCCCCACCTCCGCTGGGGTCTCCCCCTAACTCCGCGCGGAGCTAGGCCTGCTGCGCCCCCGCGGAGGGTCCGCGCCCGGGATCTCGGGGTGCACGGAGCACGGCGCCGTCGTCCCGCATCTCTCCGCTCCCCGGCGCGGCGCAGCCCGGAAAGCTCCTTCCCCGGTAACTTTCGGTGCCGCACGGCAACGCCACGTTGGTTTGGTGTTTTTTTTTTTTGTTTTTTGTTTTTTTTTGTTTTTTGTTTTTTTTCCAAGAGGTGTTTATAGAGCAGGGTGTTGTGTGTGTGTTTGTTTGTTTGCTTTGTTGTCTTTTGTCTCCGGGATGTGCCCGCCCGTTGCTATGCGATGGGGAATTGCCGCTAAATAAAAAAGCGTGATGAATTGCGGGCGTGGGACGTCGTGCTGGTGCTGAAAAGGTTAAATTTTTCGTGGTACCTTTTTTTTCCCAGGGCTATTATAAATGTTCTTCTTTCACAAACCACCACATGCGCCTCCTGCTTTTCTAGAGAAAGCGTTACAAAGTAAAGCCCCTTGAATCCAAGCTTAATGAAATAAGCAGATAATCTTTCTAGAGGGAGACGATCAAAATTCCTTAATGAGTAGCTGCACTCTATTACTGAAATATAGGCCTGGAAGCTACCGGTCTATGTTCACCTAACATTCCAGGTATCACTGTATGAACCTCTAAATAACTTTTTCAGTTGTCTCATCTTTCTAGTAATTCACTGAAATTCTACCAGGAGAAAGGGCCAAAGCCAGAATTATGACCATTGAAAAAGACCCGACAAAAGTTGCTTTAAGTTACAGCCTTAAATCATGCATTGAAATATCAGTACTTAAATGCTGTGTTTAAAGTTATAAATAGCTTTATAACTAAAAATATACTGAATTTAAATTAAAAGTGTTACTTTTTATTTAATGAAGAAGTATGAAGTTAAATGTGCGGCTTTGAAGAAGGAATCTTCAAAGTGCATCAAAACTAGATACATGGTTAATCACTCTACATCTTTGACTATTTGAAAGAAGATATTACAGGAAATGATTTCACTTTTTTTTTTACATCACAGATTAATGTATGTATCGATTGTAAGTCTTACAGAAACTCATAGTAATATGCTAAGAAAGAAGCTTATAATTGAAATATAAGACATATATAGGAATGTATGTTTGGAGATAGTAGAACATCAGTAATATAGCCTCCAATATGTCCTGTAAAATATTTAAGAGTTGATTTATTAAGCTGTGATTAACTACTTTTGGAGATGGGGTTACATTTAGCGGAAAATAATAGCTGTGCTACTAGAACTGATTTTTTTTTTTTTTTTTGTTTAGAAGTGTCATTGGGATATAATAACATGTAGATTTTGATAAGACGTTACCGTAAAGTGAATTAGTCTAATTTTGTGTGTGTAGTATTTTGTGTATGCTAAGTCTGAGGTAATTGCGGAGTCTTTTATTTTCCGTATTCCTGGTTGTCATTTCTTTATAGTATTACTGTTTTGTCACCTAAGGGACATATTTTTTTTCCTTTAAAACTCAGAAAGACCCTTGCTTTCGTGGTGCAACTCCTGGTAAGATATAGACTAGTCTTGTCTAAATCAGTTTGGAGAAGTGTTGAAATGTTGATGTGTATTTGTTTGTTTTAAGCTTACTGTAAATAACCAGCATATAGGAAATATCCTTCTTATGACAAAGTAGATGAAGTGAGTATCCATCTTAATGACTGATTAGTAACACTTTAGAGCACTAAGAAAACCAGTATACTTTGATTTAAGCAATGAAATTATTAAGATTAATTTATATCTGCTTATATGTGGATGGCACATAATTTGGTAATCTATTTAGAAGTAAATGCATAATTGTGGTTGCAGTTTTTTTTTTACTAATATGAAGAAAAAATTTGTACAAAAATTGTATTCTTTTATAACTTTAAAATTCAGACTTTGTTCTTTGTTTTTGTATTCACACTTATTATATTTAACAAGCAGTGGATTTTTTTTTTTTTTTTTTTTTTAGTAATATTGCTGGACTCTAAAGCACAACAGACAGAGTTGGAATGGATTTCCTCCCCTCCTAATGGGGTAAGTACTCCAGGTAAAAATTAAGTTCCCAAAGATAAGTAGTTATTTTACCAAAGCGATTGAAAGACTTGCTTTAAACTAGCTTCTCCTCATATTTCTCTCAGTAGTTGTACCAAGTGTTTACGGCTTTTTCATTTTTAGAATGGAAAGAAGCATACCTCAGGTTACAGTGTAGAAATGTACAAGCTAAATACAAGGAAGAGTTTCTAAAGAAAACTCGCCTAAATGTTCTCGGTAGCTTTATGTCTTGTAGTGTAATCCTTTCTGCTGTACCAGAAAGCTCTGTACATTTATAACATGGTATTTTAAATCACTTTTTCCTTCTTCCTTTAGAAACAACAGATTTGCTTCTGTGTGGAAACTTTCTAAAAATATGTTTTTCATTTTCTGTATAATGGGTGATCATAAATTTGTTTACGATGTTTTCTTTGTAATTGAATAGCACAGATTGAAGTGCTCTAAAATAAAAACATTTATACTGCAGATGTGTCTGAAATGATATTCCAAACTTGAAACATCTCCAAGTCTTGAGGAGCTTGATTCTGGAACCAGGCACGAATTATGTGGTTAAGGCCACCTCCAGCTTGCTTACAAATTAATCTCATGGTAGTCCATGAAGTGTACCACTGTGAAGTACATCATTATAAAAAATGAGAAGTTAAGGAGCATTGGTGTTATTGTCTTATTTATTATATACGTACAGTTGAGAAATGCTGCTTTCAGTCTGAAGTAAAACTGGTATAAAACCCCTTCTTCCTCAAGCCTTGAGGAATAACATTTTCAGAAAGATATAATGGGCATACTGTCTTACCTTAGCTCAGTCCTACCTTAACTCAATCTGACAAATCATAAATTATATGGACAGTTCTTACTCACGGAAGCAGTCTCGCTAAATCCGTTGCGACTCCTTGCATTGAACAAGGTCTTGGGGGATCAGGCCCTTAATCTTCAGCGTATTAAGAAATCTGGAGCCAGAAGAGCGTGAAGTGTGAGTGGGGGTATAAAAGTGTAACAAATCCTTTAAATAAGAAGAATGAAAATCTGAAAGTGTCTTTCTTTAAAAGCAAGATCGTAAAATCAATACAAGCATAAACTGGAAACGAATCTAAGGACTTCAGAAAGAATGTAATGCGAGCTCAGCACATATGATGGCTAATAACCTCGGCATTAGCGTTTTGCACTGATTGAAGCCTTTACCAGAGGTGTTTGAAAGATTAGCTTGGTGGCAGTTATATTAGGCTAACCTGTAGATAATGAAAGACATGTCAACACATGTTACAGATGTCAGCATACTTAAAGATGAAAGTAGAGTCAGATTCAACAAATAGTAAGAGGCAACTTTTAGAGGTAGAAGCCAATTTCAATCAGGAATTATAAGTGACTCAAAACTAGTGACTGGATTCGTATGCATGAGAATGTTCAGAAATAGTTGTCTGTATATTAACATAAAAGTATCATTTAAATAATGTAATTTTGAAAATAAATGCTTTTCTGATCTTGATTACTGAATATTCTACTACGCAATAAAGACTTCATGGGAACAAACACAGAAAATCTTCTTGAGAGAAACTGCTGTATCATCACAGTACGAAATACATCACCCAGACACTCATTAAATGCCTCATTCAACTGCAAATGTTACATCTAACAATGATCTCAAACATTGTTAAGATAACTAGGAAGTTAAAATACTAGATATTGAAACTAATAGAACAGGACATATTCAAATAGAATTGCATTTATATCACCATATGTTGCAGCAGAACAAAGAAAAGTTGAATTTTCTTGCTGTAAATCTATCATGGAATTGATCACTTTAAAAAGACTTGAAGGCAATGTAACCTCAGGCAGCATAGATGAAAACATATCCTGAGGTACTGATTTATGTATTTTTATTTTCCCTGCAGAAAAGCAGGTACACCACTGATGGACAACTTTAAATAATAGCTCTTTGGTTACAGAATCATAAGTCGTATTTCCTTAATTTTCAAGGAAAATTATATTCCATGGCTTTGGAATATATTCAGTGTTTAATGCTAGGGGTAATGTAAAGCAGGACTCCTCATCTGAATTTAGTGTTTTGTATTGTTTTCCTTGACTGTAGCATCAGAATCTCTAATACTAGCTTTTGGCTGTAAAAGTCTCGTCTGTGTTGTGTTACGAAAAATCGTTTGATTTTGTTAAATGTAGTTTGTTGGTGTTTTGCTTTCTGTTTTTTTTTAAGGGGTCCACATCAAAACCCAAGGAGTCAGAGTGTGTTGTGTAGTGCATTAGAGTTACTTTCACTTCAAAGATAAGAAATGTCATCTAACTGGGATATCTTATTGCAGAATCTGGCTTGATGTTTTAAGGGAGGACTGCTTACACAAAATAAAAAAAAAAAAATAAAACAAAAAACCCAAACCAGCCCCAAACAAACAAACAAACAAAAAAACCCAAAACCCCCTCAACATTGCCTCATGTGAGACAGAATATAAAAATTAGTAAAACTTTAGACTTCCTGCCTTTTTTTTTTTGTCATCTTTGGTTTTTTTTTTTGTTGTTGTGTTTTCCTTTTCTTTTTTGGGGTTGTTTTTGGTTTTTTTTGGTTTTTTTTTTTTTTGGGGTTTTGTTTTTCAATGTAGCAGAGTCAAAAGCCTCAGTCCGCAGCCTCTTCTTTTTCTTTTCCTTGTTTGTAGCAGTTCTCCTAGAGGGAGGGGAAAAAAAAAAATCTTACCCATTCAAAGCTAATAAATCTATTATGAAGATAGACTTTCTTCTATTCTGAGATTAATACAGTTCCGTATGCAACCAGTTCAGTTAACTCCATGAGGATTTAAGAATATATTTTGATAATTTAACGCCATGTGCATATATAATACCATACACACCATGTCTATATTAATTGTAGATCTTTGAAATGCGCTTTGCTATTTACAGCTTCTGTGTGTGTCAGCAGCTGCGGCCATGATGTATTTTCTGGTGATAGCTTCCAGCATCAATTCACCCACATCTGCTTTGTTTTGGAGCAGTAGACCAACATTAAAATGATCTCATTTGCTGTCAAATAGACTTGCAAAGTACTGTATACTGTGTGGCTCCTAATCAGGGAAACCAATACTTTCCACGCTTGGTTACCGGTGTAAGGAATGTCAGTGAGTGCCTTGTCCTGCAAAGGTGCTATGTATGCTAGTCCCACCAAGCACTTAAGCACATGCTTACCATTAAGCTCAAAAGTACTGTCATTGATCTTAAGCATGGGCTTAAGTGCATTATTGACACAGGGCCAGAGGGCTAAGTGCCATAAGGAAAAGTCGTGGTTGCCTATATCATCAGGCGAGGATAGCTCAACCTGCTCCCCCCTCCCCCTAATTTATTACAGCTGTGGTTTCTACAGTGAATTAAATGTTGCAAGAACTGTGAAAAAATGTGAAAGACAGATGTTACACCTGGGCCGATCCACCTGGTTGATGTCAGTGGAAGTTTTGCCATTGCTGGATGCGCAAGCTCCCGTGTCACCGAAGGCTGTTAAAGACTGAGGGGCTGTTACAGGCTTACTAGTTTGTTATCGAGTTGGTGTCCTAAGGAGGTAACAACAACAAAAATCAGGCTTTGAACCAGTGAACTTTCAGTCATGTGTGTTGTTCTTAATTATGTATGTAATCTCATGGTTCATTTGAACTCCCAAGTAAATGAAGTTTGCTCCTTTTAAAGTGGATGCAGCCACTGAACAAATTGTGAGGTGAGGAATTCCCACTTATCTTCTTTTGGTTTGTAAGTAGAACAGAAGGTGGACTGAACAAAAAGAGGACAATCAAGATGTTTGCACGCTTTCAGATTTTTGAGTCTGTCCATTTGATCTTACCCCCTCTCTCTGTGCCACTTTCATCATATAGAAGTGAAAATCGTCTGACTCAAGTTTCAGGACCCGGTCTGATGCTTTCTGTACAACTGAAAGTTCCACTGGAAGTTTTATGTCCACAAGTTTTATGTACTGTAACGCTAGGCAATTTCAGTTTCTAAGACTTCACTGATTTTAGGTTTCTTTGGAAGCAAAGCTGCCTCCCTCCTTTTGGTCTTTGCTTACCCAAAAACTGTCATGACCTCAGTGAAATGTGGGAGAGCCCAGTGTGTAGTCAGAACTTGGTACATTGAACAGCCTTCTCGGAAGCTTCCTCTTTACAATTGTGCCCATGATGTGACAATTGTTTTTAGAAGCTATTTATATGTGGGAAAGATATGGAGGGAGAGAGAGCCTGCAGCTGCATTAATGTGTGTTTTCTTCATTTGGATACTTAAGAGTATTTTAGCAATGACGTACTTGTTATGAAGCCACACTATTAAAAAGGAGATAAGCTTGAGTTGTGTGAAGCCTTTTAAAATACACAGTATTTACATCTGGTGGCATGTTTGTTTTGTGTTACTAACTGTCTGTTGTTGTTTTAGTGGGAAGAAATTAGTGGACTGGATGAAAACTACACTCCTATACGAACGTACCAGGTATGCCAGGTGATGGAATCAAACCAAAACAACTGGCTTCGGACTAACTGGATTGCAAAAAGCAATGCACAAAGGATTTTTGTAGAGCTGAAATTCACTCTGAGGGATTGTAACAGTCTTCCTGGAGTTCTGGGGACTTGTAAAGAAACTTTTAACTTGTATTATTATGAAACAGACTACGACATTGGCAGGAATATCCGAGAAAACCAATATGTAAAAATAGACACTATTGCAGCAGATGAAAGTTTTACCCAGGGTGATCTTGGGGAGAGAAAAATGAAACTTAACACAGAGGTGAGAGAAATTGGACCTTTGTCCAAAAAAGGATTCTATCTTGCATTTCAGGATGTAGGGGCCTGCATTGCTTTGGTCTCTGTCAAAGTCTACTACAAGAAGTGCTGGTCCATCATTGAGAACTTAGCTATTTTTCCTGACACAGTGACTGGCTCAGAGTTTTCCTCTTTAGTTGAAGTACGAGGAACTTGCGTCAGCAGTGCAGAGGAGGAGGCAGAGAACTCACCGAAGATGCACTGTAGCGCGGAGGGAGAGTGGTTAGTGCCTATTGGAAAATGTATCTGCAAAGCAGGGTACCAGCAAAAAGGAGACACCTGTGAATGTAAGTAAACATCAGCTTGCTGTAATATGTACATTTTAGGTCATGTTCTACAAGCTTTTCTTTTTTTTTTTCTTTCCCCAAGAGAAATAATCCATCATCAGTTTGTGGATCCTCAGTCTGTATAAACTTCACACTGGCTAATCCAAAGCAGTCAGCTCTTCTGGATATGGAAATCAGCAGTTGTGTACTGCATTTTAAAATTTAAACAAGAAAATTTAAGGGTGTATGAAGTATAAATATAGATTCAGGGTTAGAATTTTAAACCGGTTAAGGTTATGTTTCTTGTACCTCTTGCTGAGTGAGTCATAGAACATAGTATTAATAATCTCAGATATGAGTGAAATGTTTTGTTCTTTCGTGTGGTCTGTGACAGAATTATAAGGAAACTAAAACTGAGGAAGAACGTGGTGTGGTTAGTAATGGGAAGAATACACATAGAATAAAAAACTGAATTAGAGTTTTGTCATCAGTGTGTAGAAGTTCAAGAGTATTTTAGATCTTTCAAACAGAATATCAAATTTTCAGAGTAAAGTATGCTTTCCTTTCTACAGTATCTTTTCGCATAAAACTAATTCTAAACTTTTCGCTTGCCATGGAATCACGGTGATTAGTTTAAAATAACAGCAAATCAGAGACTCCCGGGTTGTACTTTCTAATTCAGACTGATTCAGTTACCCATAGTCTTAGAATAATCCTTACCCTTAGTGTTGCTGTCACTGGGGCTACATGTGTAAGATATTTCTGCTTAGCGTGAGAAAGGATATTTCATTGTCTTTGCTTACAGTAAAACCAAGAGAATAGGGAGTTTGTTTGAAGACTGGTATCTTCATGTACACTCAACACAAAGTCATTTTTATCATAAGATAACACAAGGAGTTATATAGCACCTTATTTTTATCATAAGATAGGCAGACATTTGTCAGTGAGAAATGTTGTAAGTCAAAAACTGGAAAAAAACCCGCCACAAACCTGTGAAGAGGAGAAACCTAGAGAATCTCAAAAACAAAGCTGGCAGCAGTCACTGAGACTAAGATGTCTGTGTGAGGACTTCAGAATCCTCTACAGAAGACTACAAGCACCCTAAAAAAAAAAGGTAGATGTATCTCACTATTAATCTGTCCTCAGGAAAAAACATGATTATGTTCTTGATGAGTTTTTACAAGGAAATTTGGTACAAGGTGAAGTGAGTGGAGTTGATCTGAGGCCTTTGTAGCCTTGCACAAATCTTTCATTGTTCTGTTGGGAAGGGATGAAGGGTTATGCACTGTGGAGGGTGATGTCATTAAGAGTAATCATAATGTGAAAAACTGCCCCCACAAAACCATTCAGTAGACAGTATTAAAGCTCTGTTAAAAATATTAAGCACTGTGTCCCATAGAAGCCTGTTTTAAGGTTTTCAAATGGTTTTTTTGAGTGACTGACTTTTTTCCTTTTCTTAACTTGCCCTTGATTACAGACCTAGTCATGGTTGATGTAATTAATATGCTAACTTTATTTGACTTTCAGTAAAGGAGGGGAAGTATCCAAAAAAAGAAAGCAGTGTATGTTGGGAAGTCGGGGGGGGGGTGTGGGAACACACACAGGAGCTAGGAGAACGTGGAGGGGATGGATAGAGAAGAAATTGGTGTTTGGTAACTGGAATTCATGTAACCTGTTTATTAAACAGGCTTCTTAATTTCCAACTGTGCTGATGTTGACAAAAGAATTAAATGATAACTTGTACTTGAGTATAGTAACGTGCTCATTTGCAAGAACACTTCCCCTTTTTTGGCTTGCTTCCAAAGCAATCGCTAAGAGAATATGCTGCTCTGGAAACGGTCCAGAGGATCATTTGTGGTATTTTTCCTCTTTTCTTTCAGTGATCATGTTAAGAGTTTCAAAACAAACTCTGGCTCCATATTGAGGCAAGTTAATGTGTTCGAGAGGGAAAAGGTGGGAGGCAGGCACTCACCGAATGCGTGGCGTTGGCAGCTCCGAGTCAGAATGATCTGGGTGACTGTGGCGCACAATAGTAATTGCTGTCTGTGATACTTGTTAGCTGTGTCTGTGCTCGAGGATGTTATTAAGTATGATCAACTATGTACTGACCGATAATACAGCTGGCACACTGATACCGCGTCTGTTTTTTGTGACAGATATTGAGAGAAACTTATCTGAATGTTGACACTAATGCAACTGGCTATCTGTTACTGTCAAGCTGTGTAACAGATCAAGCAGAAGCAAGTTGGTGTGTGCTTCCTTAACCCAGAGCTTTTATAGCCCTGTCTGAGGGCTCACTTCTGCAAATACTTTGTACCTGGCATGCCATGTGACTTCTTTGGGACCACTCATGGCAGAAAGCATTGTGCTCTGTCAGGATGGGCATAAGTCTGTGATTCCTCTCTCACACTTGCTAAAGCTCAGCTGAATTAACTTAGCAGAATAGGAGGGTCTTTTAAAGATACAGAACAATACCTCCTCTGGCTGTGCTGTAGTGAAGGTGGGAGTAGGTGGCCACATTGTAGTTCCAAATAGCTCTTCAGCCTGTAACTCAGTGGGGATTTTCATTTGTGTTACACTGGCTTTGATTGGCTGGCTGTGATGAAAGAATGTGTTCATTTTGGATACAGCTTCTCTCCTGTGTGTGAAATTTGTTGAGTTCAGATTCTAAAACAATTGAATTTTGATTTGTACATACAACTCTGTGCTGGCTATGTTGCCAGAAGATTTTTTTTTTTCTTTTTTTTTTTTTGTTGCATGCATGTAAGTAACTGGTAATGCTGGGAAGGATAAGGAAGATAACAGCTGTGAGCCCTGAAACACATAACCTGGGAAATGAGCTCCCATTTGTTCCTTCTTCGGTGCTCAATCTTTCAAACTGAGTTAACCTTTTTTTTTTTTGGATGTACACTGATGACTTCTCTCTATGGATGTGCCAAGGACTCTGTGCCACCTCAGTGATCCATTGTGATAACGCTGGTACGTAACAAAGCCAAATTCCAGGGAGCTCACAATTGTCAGTTAAAGCAAAATCTTAGAGTGAAACAAACATGAGAAAACTAGATGAGCGTCTGAACTTTGAATTGCAGATTCTTTCGCTTGTATACAAGGACACTATCTCCTCAGTGTTGATCTTATGTCTGCTGGTGCATTGCATTATGCTTAGGTGTGGAAGTTGTCTATTTTAAAGGATTGTCTTGAAAGGTATCTGGCAAAGGTATCAGAAAGGTACTTAGAAATATTTAGTTCTTCCAACATCATGTATTGCATCTACTCTGGCAAAAAAAAAAACCTGTGACCACAAAAACCCAATAGAGTTCTCAGTAACTCTAGTGGACTCCCAATAGGTCAAAGTTCAGTTTTTTTTCTCACAGTCAATTTTAGTCAATATGTTGTGCATGTAAGGAGCATACTGCGATCAGTGCTTGGTATTTAAAGGGCAAAATAATTCTTTGAGAACTTCTAGTGTAATGTATTTTCCATCTGTTTCATGTTAGTTGGGGGTGAGGAGGGAGGGAATTAGATTTATTCAATCAGAGCAGTAGAGTAATATTTCAGAAGGTAGGAAGCATCTCTTAATATGACTGAACTGAGAAATTATATAGATGATTTGGCACCAAGTCCCAAAATCCAGATTTCTAGGGAAAGCCAAATGGATGCATTTTACTGTTAAACATTTTATAATACCATATGCATTAACAGTTGTTTTATTGGCCTCAAAATGGGGAGGGGATTATAGCTATTTGTACATTTTGTCTTGGTAAGGTAAAAAGGGAGCTGCAGGCTTTTCCTTCCAAACTTTGTCATGTGCCGTACACTGTGCCAGACTGCAGGCTGCATCTGTTCCTTCTTTTTTTGCATCTTGAGACAAACTTTTATCTCTTGACTTTGTGAAATATTACTTGATAACAGATACAGAAACCGATTTTGCCTTATGCTTGACATACTTCTGGAAAAGTATATGTGGTTGTGGTTTTTTGTTTGGTTGGGTTTTTGCTTTTTAGTATTACTCCACTTAGGAGCTGACGTGCCACAAGTTTATTAATACAGGACAATGAATTAAGGGGGGAAAGTGAATAAGTTGTCAGTAAAAAAAAAATCTGTTGCTTCTAAAAAGCCCAAGTTGTGTGTATTGTGAATTGAGGGTAGAGTTTAGCCCAGATAGTGTGTCCCAAAAGCCATGTGTGACCTGCAGCTTGAGTAACCTGTGTCGAGAGTCCTGCGCTTAAAAATGTTTTGCTTTTTGGGAAAGGGGAGGAATGGTAGAAGACTTTTTCAATGGCATTTTTATTATCATCTTTTTTTGAAGAAGTGTTACCTTCCTTCCATTTGCCTCCAAAATTACTCTAGGGAAGAGAATGTAATTATTCTCAGTAAATTGAACCAGAGCAGAGAATAAGGATATCTGAGTCTTGTCATTTTCTCTGAAGCCAGTGGAAGTTCAACAGGGGAGTGTCTACCTCCTTGTCTTTTTATCCCCTAACATATTAAATAATTAAATTAAATTTTTCTGATGTTTTTTAAAGAAAGGTTGATGTGAATTGATATCCAGTCCCAGATACAGCTGCATAGGAACTATTTGTTTGTTTGTTTGTTTGTTTTTAAATCATGTAAATATCTTTCCAAAGGATCCTAGTAGGGCTCAGAAAAATATACCAGATACTTTTAAGGTAAAAGTAAGACCTTCTAGCTAGATAGTCAAGAATACTGGAGGTGCTTCTATTATAAAATGCAGAGTTGTGATTTCTGCTCCCAGCCCCCTTAGAGTTTCTAGAAATTTGAAAGTCTTGGCTTTCTTTTACCCTGAAGTCTTCTGACTGCCATTCTTGTCAGAGAAATGTGGTAGAAAGATATATTTCTTACTGTATCTTTCTTTTAGAACAGTCTAATGTTAATAAAGAGGATGATTTTCACAAATTTGTCAGTCTGCCTAAGTCATTCAGGTTTCTTTGATCTACTTTGTTCACATCCTTCAATCATTTGGATGTGTCCACACAGAGAAGAGAAGGGGAGGGGAGCTATGTCTACTGTTAAACTCATCCTCTTTGAAAAGTGGTTTCCAAATTAAGTCATACACAATGGCTTATGTACTCAGTGGTCAGGGCTAGCCATCACCTGAAAAAACTGGTACCTTCATGCTTCATAGCATTTGTTCCAGGTGTCCTCTGGGTTGCCTTTTGGCTCTAAGATACAATTATTTTTTTTTGTAGTGTTCCTTTGCTTGAAGTATCTGAATTAGTTTGATTAGTATGATTATAAGCCATCATAGTTTTGGTGATACAGCATCCTCTCTCAAGTGTGACATGAAGATATGTGAGAAGTAAGGTGATATTAAGTTGAAGTGATCAAGTGGTGAAGGCAGCCACAACCAACTAGTTCTCATCCATAATGCCATTAGAGTGATCCCTAAAATGAATTAACGACAAAGCTACTGACAGGTTTAGTTTCCAGTGAACTAGTTATTTTGCTCCATAAGAGCTGAGAGGAGTGAAATAGCATGTGCAGGTGGGCAATTAGGGGCCTGCATCCTAGAAGTGAAAGTGTTGGACAATGTAGTTGAATGTAGAGCTCTTTCTGTTCTCCAGCATCTCTTTTCCACTCCTCCCTGCCACCCCACCCCTCTGATTCTGTGGTCTCCAGGATTTAAAATCATTTTTTTTTGCGTTTTGCTAGAGGTTAACTGAGTATCAATTTCTTAAACTAAATTTGTTGTACTTTTTCGTTTTTGTCAGATTCACTGCTGTGCACAGATTTTGAAATCAAAACAAAGCCAGCAATGAAATCTAACAGAATGGTAGTGATTTCTTCTTTAGTTACAGAGGAAGCACTAAAGCTGTCTTTTTATGGGTCTGGGATGCCACTGCTGAATTAGCTACGGTTGCTCAACAGCTGGGCCGTTAACTCCTTAGCCATAAAGTCTATCTTCTGTTTGTTCTAAATGAAGCTTCGGTTGGTATTTAGAAATGGAATCTCATCGTATCAAGTCTGTTGACCAAAACCATACATTTTGCTTCTGAAATAAACTTTTCTGCCCAGAAATCTTTTGTGAAAGATGCAATAGGCATGTAATAGCTTTTTTATAATTTTGTAGAGTATAATTTTCCTAGATAAAAAAGCAACTGACTTGCTTGGAAATTCTGGGGTTTTTTTTTGTTTGTTTGGTTTGGTTTTTCTATTTGTTTGGGTTTTTTTTTTGTTTTGGGTCCCCCCCCGTCCCGCCCCCTCAGGCTTCAGTTAACCTCTGAGAATTAAGCCACTAAAAATAAATTTAAATATTCTTTCATTTCTAAGTACAAATGGGAGAAATTACACATGTAATACTTGTTAGGGGAATTTCAAGTGTACATGCATTCTATTAAATATGACTTAGCATTTTAAGAAAACAAAACAAAACAAAACAAAAACCAACCCCCTCAGCCGGAAAACAGGGTTCTAGGAACAGAAAAAAAGGAGGGTTAGCAGGTTACAGATAAGTTGAAAGTAGAGATAATTTAATGGAAGAACTGATCACAGAGAAGAGAGGAACATGTTAATAAGTGTTTAACTAATCTATTTTATGTATCTGTAAGACATCTATTATGTGGATGGTTAAAGGCTGTTCAATTAATTGTTGCTTTTTCACTTCTCAGCATTAAGTCTCAATGTTTTCCCTGTACTGTCCAAGCTCTATCTTCATGCTAATTTAGTTATTAAAAATAATAAACTGTACACAGCCTGTGGATTAACACTTTAAAAATAATAAACAAGTAAAACATTTTCAAATTAATATCTGTAAAGACAAAATGAATCTTTTGAAGTGTACTCAATACGTATGCTTTGTTTATGTCATGATTGTGTAGGTTACTCCCCTAGAAATACTATAAATACTACTTTGTTGATAAAAACTTAAGACTGGAACCAAGCTAAGAATAGAACAATTTGCAAGGGGTTTCCTTAAAAGAATTAGAAAAGTATGTTCAGGGAGCTTATTAAAATCCAAACGCGATTCACATGACAGGAAAAATATGTAGTTGTTTTCTGCTGTAAGCCTTCACAGAAGGTTGTGGCATCAAGCAGAAAAAAAAAAAATGTAACCTCTCTTTACAGGATAATGTACCTAATTTCTTCTGTAACCTTACATTACTGAGCAAAGAGCAGCAATAGCAAATATATTCAAGACATTTTTATGAACAGTCTTCTGCTTACTTAGAGAAAATTTTATCTGTGTGCACTTCCTAATCTTTCTGTTGCCTGTATCTGGGACAGTGAGTTCTCTTGTCCCTAATATTAATGAAAAATGTTACGTGTGCAAGTGAATAGTATCCTAGTTCATAGTTCACAGCAGAAACTTTCTTTTCCGTGGGAATCTTGTATTTCATTTCTTGTTCTCAGACATATCAGCAGTATGTCCGGTGTCTCTGATGAAGGAGTATTCTTCTGTACATTTCCATTACTGGCTGTTTCTGACTTCTTCAAGTCTCCCTAGTAAACACAACATGCCAACATACTGGAGAGTGACTGTTCAGTGCTGAACACTTTTTTCCTTACTTTGATTTTTCTCCATTAAGAAGAGATTTTCCTTTTAGAAAAAATTATCTTTTAGAAGCTATATGCATTTTAGGAAATTTTGCTTAGTATTAAGTTAATTTATACCTATAATTCAGAGTAGGAAAGGGAAAAAAATATAAAACTTGTATGAGAGAAGAGCTGGGCTCAATTGTTACACTTCTCGAGTCCTGATCCTGTCAATACATGTACTTGTATAGCTTTGTTTAGCTGGGTGGCCCTGCTGCTTATCCTAAGGAGGATAAAGTTGCTCACACCTGTAAGAAACATCAGGGTTTTTTTTTTTACCCAAGGTAAATTGATACTTTAGCTTCTTAATTTTTATGATTTGAATTAGTTTCATGTGACTCTTGGCAAGACATGGTTCTGCTGCAATAATAATCTCAAACATTTTTCTAATAAAAGTCTAATTAACTGTAATTATTAGTATTTTCTGACACCTGACATACCTCAAATATGTGTGATTGATGAATAAAAAGGAAGTACATTATTAAGAAATATAATTACTGTTATTATTTTGCAATGTATTTAATATACATAAATGCAAAGATTATTTCTTGCTGTAATTATGCAGTAAGTTAAGGGTTCAATTTTGAGAAGCTAGTGCAAGCCTAGAGCCCTGACTTGCTGGTTGGTTACTGATTTTTGCATTTTGAACAACAGAAAAATTCTGATAGTATGTATTACCATAAATAAACGTGTTGTAGAAAGTGTAAAAATGGGGGTCCTACTTTTCAGTAAACAAGCTGTGACTTTTTTTAAGGAAGCAATGCCTAATGTATAATCTGTAGGACTGCAGGCTGAGGCATCATCCCTAGGATTTAATGGCAAGAATGCCATTAACTCAATGATGGTAACATCATGTGTTAATATTTTCCTAATGAGGCAAGTGCCAAAGTTTTAAGTAACTGTAAGCATATCCATAAACCTGAAACTTTTACGTTGATGAAACATATTTAAATGCATGCTTGATTATATGTGCTTTTCTGAACTGTAAGTGTTGTGCTGGTGTAAAGGTATACAGAAAAGCGAATATAAATGGTACTCAAAAATTCCACTGATAGTACGTGAGATGTGCAATCTCTAGCATAATTAGTGGCTATAACTTGTTATTATTCTTTCCTTACATTTAGTGAATGTGAAATATCACCCATCCTAGATGACTGGTTTTCATTTTTTTTCCAGTAGATTAACACAGTGGATTGAACTAGGGTGGCCTTTGAAAGTGATACTTGAAGATCTTCTGGCAGGTGACTAATATGGTGGCCTCATCTAGCCATATGTGTGTGACCTGCTCTATGTTCCCTTCACCTTACTGGATATATCCTCATGATGTGACTAAATTGCAAGTGTTCCCTGGTGCTTGATAGAGTTTATTTTTCTCAAGTGGCTGTGTGTGTGCTTTTGTTCTAGTCTTATGACCAGGTGTACACATGCGTATTGCTCTACAGAAGTGTAACCCCCTGGGTAGGAGAGGGGCAGGGTTTCAGAGTTCTCCATCCTCTTCTGATGGACCATCAAGGAAAAACTCTGGAGTTGTCTGGAGCTTGGATTTATGACCTGGTCCACACCACTTGAAAAAGTAGTACTGCCTGTGGCCTCCAACTCTCCAAATCTCTGAGTTTCTCAGCTTACTAGCTAGTCTTCTTTTATGAGTAGTAAATGTATTCTTTGAACTGATACATCTGTGTGATGCCTATTTGAATCAATTCATTTGTGTCCACAGAGGGACATGGCTGGTGTTGAGAATCTCATTAAATCTCTAATATAAAATCTTGGAGCCCTTGCTTAGCTACCATGAATATGCTTGAAGAATGTTGGCAATTGAGAATTCTGTAAGTAAAGTTTATTGTATTCCTAAAAGTTTGGCAGTTTGTGTGCCAAACAGCTCAGCTCTGTTGATGCTGGAAAAAATGACATGTTCAAAAATTTGTCTGTGGAACACGGTCTGAATGGGCAACATGTGGCTGTGATCACTGATCATATTTACATTATCTCAGTCAACTCCCATTTTCCAGACTTGGGTCAATTATTTTTCTTACTGAGGAGAATTTGAACTCGGATCTCTTGCTTCAAGTAGGGCATGCCTATTAACCAACATGCAGTCACTGTTAGAAGGTTTTATTAACCCCTGTTGAAACTTGCTCTTCCCATAGTCTAGCAGTTAGAACCATTCATATAGAGCGACGGGTTCCAGTCTCTCAGATTCTAAGCTTTCTTATATAAAACACACCCACACACACTCACACACAGATATAAAACATTTATTCTTGGATATTTGAGCTCTTGTGTTTCAAAATATTAACATATTTTCATCTTGATCAATTTATTTGCACTATATATATGTACATATTTTTGAGGTGAACGATTGAACTGGAGAAAACATTCTACTGGTCTTTCATTTTTTTATAAGGATGATGTGTCTGTATGTCAAAGCAAATGGAGATGTATTATCTTTTTTCTTGTTTCTGTTAGACTATAGTTTTGTTTGAAGTCTTGAAATATCAGGTAAGAAATGTAATTAGAAAGAAAAAGATTTATTGAAACAGGTTTTTTTTTTAAATTATCTTTGATATTTCTTTTTTAATTACTACATAGAGATGCTTTTAGAGTGTCATTGGAATCCTATTGAAGAGAGAGTATTCTTACTTGATTTTGTTATGTTGGATCAGGCCCATGATACAGTCTCTTAGCTGAAATCAAACACTGAATCTTTGATTTCTGATGTTTCAAAATGTCAACATGTTTTTTCTTGATCAATTTATTTGCACAGTAAGTAAATTAGATAACTCTCCATTTTCATTTTTGTCCAACTTATTGAACAGTTTTATTCCGTACGAGTAGCTCTTCAGTAAAAATTATCATTTATTATTTTCTTTCTTGAGTATATTATAACTGTGATGTTGTTTTGTGCTGATTGTGTAAGGACAATATGTTTATACAGACAAAACTTTCAAAATGTCGGCAGTTTTATTGACCCTAACTAGAAAAAAAGTACTGATGACGTCACCCCAAATGATACCTAAAGGAAATGTACACTGTTTTAACTGTTAGCAAATCCCAAGGCTCTACATTGTCACTTAATTATCTCACCTATGGAAATCTCAGCCAGATTTAATCTACAGCCTGCTGCTGGGAAGTGCATAAGTATCATGTGCTTAAAATCATAAGCAGAGTTTGAAAATCACACCCCTCAGTGCAGATTGAATAGAATATTCAGTCTGTGATCTGTGACTGTCTCTTCTATTCATTTTCACCTATCATTAGTTGCATATCACTTAATTTTCTGATTAAAAAGGGCAATTCTTTGGCTTCACGATGTACATGCTTGTCTGTCTGCTTTAGTTTGTTCATTGAAATGAGTCTCTATTTGGCCTATTCTTAAAGTATTGTCGGTGGAATTGCTAGTGAATAATGCCAGTAAACAAGGGAGAGAAATAACGTCTTTTTAAAACACACTTTTTCTTTTTCCTGAGTGAGTGCAACAAGGAGGAGACAATGACATGCCTACTTCTGATATTTTATCTTAAAGATTTTCTGTCATATGTAGGGCTATGCAGTCACTGTATTTTGTATTACTATTGTAAAAATCATATATCCAGGAATGTAAGATTCAAAATTGCATGATACAAGTAGAGGTGAGTGATTTTAGAAAATAAAACATGTGTTGTTAGTACAAATGATGTGCAATCTTTAAATAAGGAACTTTATTTCTCTCCTTAATACAAGGACTAAATGAAAATAAAATCCCCGTTCTCACAGAACAAACCCAATTTTTTAAAATCCACCATTTAAAGACATTTTGTGTATTTAAGCAGTGACAAGGGTATTCATTATTAATTAACATTCAGGAGATAACTGACTGTCAGTTGCCAGTCAAAGTGGAGCTTGGAAGAATGTTGACATTGATTGATGGACATGTTCTGAGACTATGTGCAAACAGGTTGCTCAGGTCATCTGAACACAAAAAACACCATTACAGATCAGCTCCATGTACACAGAAAGATCTTTTGCTTGGGCTGTCCTTCTTTCTAAAGGGAGGATATCCTTCCATATGTCTTAGATTCACTTAATTTGTAAGTTAAAACTTAGCTTGCTAGCACTGTGGTCACTGGTTAAGAAGAGATAAGTTTGGTCTGGTAAATATGCGCAATGTGTCATTGTGCTGTTTCTAGGTGTGAGTGCCTAAGATGGTTAAGCATTCAGGTTGAAACAATATTTTTACTGTTGCTTTATAAAGTGCTATAAGTACTTGCCTAATGGATATATTCTAATGTAATTTCTTCTTTAGGTAGAAGAAAATCCCCAAACCTTAATTTATATTACACTGAAATGCAGAGATGGAAGAGGCTTTTCAATCTTGCAGTCTTTACAATCTCTTCAGAAGTGAGTTTTAAATATCTACAGTCATACCTGGTGTTTCCATTTCCTGAGTCAGTAATGTATTTAGATTCGGTGAAATGAAGACATAGCTTGTGGTACCCTCACACCTCTTTTTAAAGGAGAATGTAACAAGCCCTTTGCGTGTCATGTACCAATTACACCTGCCCTAGGCTGGGTAGCCTATGCCCCATGGGAACAGTGGCTCAGCTCCTCCTACTTCTTGTGGTGGACACCTGACCATGCAACAGTGGTAGCAGTTAGCCAAAGAAACACAGTATGGTCTATATAGAGAGATGATGCTTTCCTGTATACATGAACAGCCTGCTTCACAGGTACTTATTTCTTGTAAGTTTTCTTCAATTAAATTTTCGGAATATACTTACAAATACATCATGGTTGACTTGGATTTGTTAACTGAAAGAGATGGAGGACTGTTCATTAAGATGATGGAAAAAGATAATATCTTCTGACTGGAGCCCTTTTCCTGTGATTATCCATGGGGGAAAATTCTCCTGTGCTGTATTACACATCTCTGTAGGTTAAAAAACGGTCCTGTCTTGTCTTCTTTAAAATCCCCATAGCTGTCTGCTTTGGGGGAGATGCTATAGTTCCACTCAGTCCAGATGGAAGTAGCATGCTGCTGGGGATCCCTTGCCAATCTCCATCCCTGATAGCGGTGTCTTAAGCGTATTGGGTAAATCTGTTAAGAGCTGTCATCATTTCATACTTACGTGCCAGTTCTCTTTCTCCCTATTCCTTCCAAGTACTTGCAGCTGGGGTTCCTTAATGCTTTCTTCGGAGCTGGCAGGGTGTGCCGAAGAGGCAGAGCTCCCTGCTTTTATCCAGTGGAAAAGGGGACCACAAATGTTTTAGTTGCAAAACTGCTTATTTTCCCTTGGGTAAAATCTTACTTGCTTTATTCATTTAAAAAAAAAAAAAAAAATTAGTCTCTTGGGACTACTTGTGAGAGCAAGAAAACAGGAATTGGCCCCATGTCATAACCATCTGTTATTAACACAAAGAGCAAGGGCCCAGCCTTGCAGTCCTTACTAAAAGCAGTTTGTTTAATAAGAGTTACTACAAATATGAAAAATGTGTGTTTTCCTCATTACTGTGGCAATATTCCGTACCAGTAGTGTGAAAAAATCATCATGAGTCTTGCTGTACAATAACACAATCGCACTATTTTATATTGCGGTAGGCTGTATGCAATAAACATCTAATTCCAAGAAATATATGTATTGCTGTATTTTCAAAAATCATTTCAGCTACTTCCACACATATTTTTTCATAGTACATCTTTTCTTTTTATGGCTGAATTATGACTGGGTTTTCTTTTCTACTGTTTTTATAACTGAGGTAAACTTCCTTTTTGATTGTGGCTAGTTTGAAAATGGTGCCATTTCTCCCTCTCCCCCAGAAGATGACCCTTCCACTCCCTCCAACCCCATTCCTCTGTTATATCTACAAGTATTATTGGAAAACTGAAATAATTTGATCCATTTTGCCACACTGCATCATGGCAGAGAGATAGTTTTGGTGGCTGCTATTTCCATTCACATTTATAGGCTGGAATGACAGGTTGGATTATGTTCTTTTTTTCCACCTTTGTGACCTCCCCTGTATTTGGCATTTCTACTGTAATATTTGAGAGAATTACTCCATATTATTTACTACAAAACCCAAGCTCTGTAAAAAAAAAAAGTTTTGGTGCCCCTCCGCCCTTTTTTTTTTTTTTTAATCAGTTTTTATATGCATGGCTTTTAGATCATCCTTAGTTCTCAGAGTTGTGCCAGTCCCTGCTAGATAACTCGAGCCATGGGTTTTAGTAGGGGCATTTAATCCATACTCCTACACTTCTGGCAGAGCAAGGGCTGTTACAGTCCTGTTGATTGCACCTCGGTGAGAGAGAGACTAGTCCTCTGGCTAGCTATGATGCCTTTAAGGGTGGCTTTGCACAATCAGTCTGGCACAGAGCACATGCAGCACAGCCCAGAATCTGGGAAAATATAAAAATTATGCTGAGAGGCTGGGTGTTTCCATGTTGTATGCAAAAAGACAGGAATTGCTCTATTGGATCAAACAAGTGGCTTGTCAAATCCATTACTCTTTTGCCAGCAGTGTCCGGTAGTAGATGTTTTTCTTTAAAAAGAAAAACACAGCTCTATATAGCTCTGATACAGCTCTATACAGCTCTGATACATTTCCTTTATATCCTTTCTCCAGTCATTCTGTCGTTTAAATGTTAAAAGATGTATGATTGTTTTTATTCTGTGTAATAAATATATTCTAGTCCAATTAAGCTTTTAATGTATTTTTGTAATTTTTATTAAGTTTGTGGCCTTGGATTTAAATAGACTGGAAATTCTACAGATGTTTACATTATTGACTATTCCAGCCTTATTATTTATAAAATGTATACTTTGAACTTGACTGAAAAGCCCCTTGAGGATCTGACATAGAAGCATACACAGTAACAACACTAAACTGATTCATGTGCGTTTAAAGATGTGTATTTCAAATAGTTTGACTGGAAAAATTAATTCATCGTTTGTGAACTAGAGGTAGGACAAATTTTATTTGAATTTTATTAGACCAATATTGCAGCAACCTCTTTTTCTGCATTTATAGACACTTTCAGCCATTGAAGGGTTAAACTCCTCCCCCAGGCAAACAGCGTATCACTTTCCTTAAAATGCCATTGGGAAACTGAGATAAATGGTGAAGCATTTTCTGTGTCGACATGATGTTCGCCTGTCCGATTGCATCCTTCCCAACAGACAGCAGAGAAGCAATTACAAAAAAAGACATCTGTGCCAAGGTTTGGCCAGCCAGGGAGGGCAAGCTCTTGTGTTTAAGAGGCAGAGAATCCAATCGATGAAAATGTCTGGGCCTGTTAGCACCAATAAAGCTGAAGGCCACTGGGAAGCTCAGAGAGGGTCTTTTGTTGCGGAGATAGAAAAGAGACCGAAGCTGTGACACTCGGGTAGGAATAGGGTCAGCCAGTACGATCATCCATCTTCCTCAATGGCAGCTTTCTGTCAGTTTTTAACCCTGCTCAGCCAAGGATCTAAACCTCTATTGTTGGCACCAGCAAATTCTCAGCCAAGTGTAAATGAAGTTAATATTCACTGACCTTATGCATAGCCAATGAAGGCCCTTGATGTCATCCTGGAAATAATGTTATCTGACACTTCAAAAAGCAGATGTTGGCAGGTTGTTTGTGTTGTTTTTTTTTTTTCATTGAGCCAGGACGCAAAGACGCATTGTTTAGGCACCTCGCATTTAAACTGATTTCCATAATAACCACAAATAGGCCTTTTTGACCTTAAATTGACATAGTTATGGTTTTAGTTTGCATATCATTATATGCTGCTCACAAAGCCTGGCTAACCTGCACTGAATAATCTGGGAGAAGTAGCTCGGTTCACTTAGTTAAGAAATATATGGGTCAGTGGGCAAATTTTATTTATGCTGATAAAACAGTCAGTAATTAAAATAGTTTGAATAGTTCAAAGCAGACATTTTTAGAACACAATGAAGATACCATTTATTTTACAACATGCCTTCATGAAAGGAAATCTATCACAGAAGTAAAAAGAAAAAATTGCTTTCATGGATATGGTTTTAATTTTGAAAGGCTTGTTACAGGCAATGGTTAAGATCTTCCTTTGTCTCCAGTAATATTTTGTAATGGTGAAACATTATTATTCAAATATTGTTTTAATTACAGAAAGTTAAACAGTTTTCATAGATTCCAGTTTGCCAGAAGTTTATCTAAGACAGAAGCGTGCTGATGATAACGCATATTTATACAGTGCATTTCATCCCGATAGATCCCCAGACTTTCCACAGACTTTTATGAACAGAACACATCCGCACTCCTCTTGTGTAAAAGCCAAGTGTTAAACATCTGTTGTAACTCTGGGGTGACACACTATGCCTCTTTTTAAGGCACAGTGCTGTTTCTCAGCAGCCTGTGGTTCTGATTCAAGGAAGCACATAAGCATGTACCATGCACGGGAGGTGAAAAGAAGTTTGGTTTGCTTTTTTTTTTTGTTGTAAATTAGCTGCAATTCTGGCTCATGTGTGATTACCTTATGAGAGAAGAGCATAACAGCTTATGGTAATAAAGTGCAGATGCAGGATGCGTAGTCATTATTAATCAAATTTTTCAGCTGTATCCAGCAATGAACTTTGCACAACCATATTTTTCCCTGCTGTGTACAGAACACAGCAGCAGGTAACAGAAAACTAGAAAACTATTATGCTGCAGTATTTGTTTTGAAAATATGTTTGAATGATGATTGTTGTATAGTTAGTACCTTTCAGGCTGCAATTCATACCTGTCCTTTTGAAAAAGAACTCAAAAGTGCCATGGTTTTTTTTTTTTGGTTTTTTTTTTTTGGTCAAAGAGTGAGCTAATGATTGAACTGAGAAAGCCTGATCATGGGAGTTGCTTGGGAGGCAATTGTCTGACAAGCTGGCAAAGATGAGAAATACCAGAACAGATCTGCATCTAATTGAAATCCCTCAGATCTGATCTTAAGATAAACAGTCCTAGATTTTTGGAAACCATTTTATTGATTGCGTTCTTCCTATCAGTTGTGTTTGTTTGTACCTGTTAAAGATGTGAACGTGTTTCCTATAGTAACAGATTTACTTAGCAACTCATCAGCTTGAGATTTCTCTCTATGCCTTTGCTTGATATTAACTCCCATCAGATGGTATTTAAAAAAAAAAAAAAGAAAAATGAGGGAGAGAAATAAATTCACTAAGATTCTGGATGAAATTTTAAGAAATAGGTGATTGATTTTGTTTGAAGTACAGCAGTGTGTTTCATTAGCTTCTGGTTATTTGTGTGCTGGCTGTGACTTACGATGGCTCAGTCATGTAGCTCAGATGATTAAAAGGCTACTTTTAGTCTGGACCAATTTTAATGGGGTATCTGATAGGACTAATTTGTCCAGATAGATTAACTCGGATTCCCATGCCACCACCCCCTCCAAATCCTCTATTCAGTCCATTCTACAATCACTCTGAAATTACCTGAAGTTAGAAGAAAATTCCTGAAATACAGAATTACAGCCAGCTACTGAACAGTGTGGAAAGACCAATGAGCCAGAGAGCATTGAAAGAAATGAGGCACCTTAGTGGGCCTTTAACAAGCCCTAAGTCTACTAAGCAAGCAAATTAATTTGTTTAAGACTTTACAAAGACCCATTTGTTCTGTAAGTTATGTTGAATAATAACCAGATTGAGTCACATTTTGCTTTTACTACACTGCTGTAAATCGATTAATTTCTGGCTCAGTTTTAATACTCTGTCGCTTTTGTCAGGCTTTATCCTGTGAAATGTAGAATGCCAAAAAACCCCATCAAACTGACCGAGTTCTGCCTTCTCCTCCAGCAGAAATGGATACTGAAGTACAGTAGCTTTTTTCCCATTTCTGGGATGAGAAAGTGAAAGAGAAATTTGCCTTTGTGAATTAAGCCATGGGCAGATTGATTCATTTCATCCTGTTGGTATTGAATGTTGTTCCTGTTTTAGTTGAAAGTTTGCAAAATACTAGCTTTCCATGGGCAGGCCACTGAGGAAGTGATCCAAAAATAATGTAAATTGAAAGTGTTTGGTTTAATATACTCTCCTGTTTTTTTTGTTTTTTTTTTTTTTCTCCCCTTAAACAAAACAGAACAAAACAAAAGGTGCTTTGGACTAAATGTCAGCGGAAGATTCATTAGGGCGGTAGTGGCACAGCTAGCTGTGAGCTGTAGGGTTATGGGGAGGTGGCTGGTGGTGTCTGTCTTGCTGTCTGAAGGCAGGAATAAGCCTGGCAGTACCAACAGCTCTTTTGTGACATTGTTGCTGTGTCTGGCTTCTTTCATGGAGGAAACCCATCAGGGACTGGGAATTTGATGTTCTTGCTTGGATCTAGATTGATTTTGCTCCTGATTAATCTAATCTGTAAGGAGTGAGGTCTTCAACAGCAGGCTTTTTTTTTTTTGGCCAGTTCTGTTGTTTAGAAACAGAGAATAATATTCACCTCTGGACTCTGGGCCTCTGCAGAAATAGTCTATATGGATCCAAGTTCATTCTGTATTGCATTGTCAGCATGGCTGTGATTTTCTTTGACAGTTACATCAGTGGGGAAGAGAAGAATGGAATTAGGTATGAAAAATTGCTTTGTTCTCCAGAGTTTCTAGAAAAGGTCTTTGAAGCTGTAGTGTGAAGTCTCTAGCACATCTGCAGATGATTTATACTAATAAAGACTAGCCAGCAAAACTGTGCTGGAGAAAATAATATTGGAAGAAGAAAGTGCAAAGAATTGATTCTATGAGGAGACAGAATATTTAGTACTGAGTCATCTTCCCTAATCAGTAGAAAAATGGATTATATGACTAATAGAGAATAACTTCAAAGAGAACAGTTAAACCATGTACCATTTTGTTGGACAGATCAGGAATACTGTAAACAACCTACCAGTAAAGAAATATGTGATTTTACAACAAACAAAAATTGCCATATGGGGAAAAAAAAATCTCAATTAAACGTACCACTTTATTCTTTCGTATACTAACAAGGCTATCCATTTGGCTTTTTTTTTTAAGTCAGTAATATAATTTACTCCACCCACATAAAGCATTGAACTGCTTAAGTCACCTGCTGTCAAACTGAAGCCTGGGGCTATATCCTCGAGGAGAGGGAAGGGGAGGGGATACTGTTGAGAGGCTGCGAACAGATGAGGAGCTGCAATCTGAGGGCGTGATTTTGGGCGGTGGCTGAGCTTAAGGCTGGAGATATTTCTCAGCCTCTACCCTGTACTTGGTAGAGTGCCAAGTAGTGGATGTGTCAACAGGTGAACACAAGTGTAAAGCAGGAGTTTTCATCACTGTGGCAGGCATATCATTTCATGGTTCGCATACCACAGCAAAGTGGTATCTGGATGCTGTGCAAGTAGCCGGTGTCTCAGGCAGTGCATGGTGTGTGGCTGGGAGCTGCCGTTGCTAATGACACAGGATCACACAGGCATCCTTGGTTTGCACAATGAGTTCTTTACTTAGGGCTTTGCATTTGTTTCGTAAAGTCAATAATGCAAATGCATGAGAATAAAGGTAAGACCTGGCCTTTTCCCCTTGAAGTGACTGGGAGATTGTCTTTGTCTTTCATAAGAGCTAAGGTCTACTTCCTGCTTCTGTTCTGTTTTTTTTTTTCATAATAGTTTCCACAGTGCCTTTCACAGACACAGAAATAACCCTTTTAATACATTAAGTCTCAATGGTAAGTGTTGCGGAAATACTTTTCATAATATTAAAAAAAAGAAAAGCGCATTTGTAAGTGCGGCCATATTCTTATTTAGCGGAGGAGAATAAGGTGCATGTTTCCTCTTCTCTGCTGCATGCTGCTCCTCTTTCTCCTCAAATGGCAGAGGGTGTGACAAAGATTAGATTTTTGTACAACCCGTACAAAAGGCTTCACTGTATTTTATCCACGTGGCAAGAGAGGCAGGAAATGTGTAGTATCACTTTTTTTTGAAAAAGATACTATTTAAATTTATGATCTGGACCTAAGGCAATTGAGCTCTGTGCTTCTCATTAAGCAAGTTGGAATGTCTCTTTTCTCTCTCCACCATCCCTAAGCGCCTGCAAAACTAGATATTAAAAGATTAGTTCAGTAGAAGAAGGGTTCTGAATGTGAGAATTTACTGTTGTTTTTTTTTTTTTCTTTTAACTTCTTAACCTTTAGGCAGGCTTGCATAGCTCATACAGCTGAAATTAATTGAGTCCCCACAAAATCAAGAATGTCTGCAATAATCATTATTCTTTAATCTGTGTACGCATCTGTTCAGTCTCTGAAATATAGTTGGATCATCTTTTCAAACTATTCTCCACAACTGCAAGGACTAGAAGTCATTTTTTCCTAAAGCTAGTGTTTAGGGGATCATTCAGAAACAACAATAATAACAAAACCGTGTGATTCTTAGAACTAGAATTTAAAATATATTATCAATTGCTCTAGAATTAAGAATTAAAAAAAAAAAAAAAGGAATTGTCAACTTTGTATGCTCGAGTATACTTTGATTCTGAAGCCCACATTAAAAACTGCAAAGTTATTTTTTCATATTTTGCCAGATCGGTTTGGGATTCTTTTGCTGGGTTTTTAAAACATGCTTTTAGTTCTGATGAATCAATGTATCTTGCAAGAGTAAGTCCAGGATCCTAGTTCATCTCCTACACCAATGACAGAACTGCTTAGGAAGTTGTGATAGCACGATCATAATGACTTCGGATAGCTTTTGCCTGTATAAAACCATCATAGCAAAGTGTCTCAAAGTATGGGAGAATGTGTATTTGTTGCAGAAGTGTAATAGAGGACATAGTGTAACTTGTGTAGACACTGTTACCACTGATGAGGAGTGAAGAGGAGAGAAGCTCCTTGGGGCTTTGAATGTCTGTGAGTAAAGACTGAGTTTGTATGGCTGGTGAATATCAAAACCATCTTTTTTTTTTTTTTTTTCTGGCAAACTAAGTATATTTGCTGCAGAATTTACCAAGCAGCCCATAAGCATGGATGGTTGTCTCTCCTGTGTGACTGTAGAGGCCCTTTTGGAGTGAAATTTTGCTACAGCCTGCGTGTGTAAAATACCCTCAACGGCCAGACTGCAGAGGACGTTGAGCATGTGAGGTCTGGCTCTTTCATAGCTCCTTGTGTGCAGCACATCAGGGAGCACAGGACTTGCATTCCAATGTCTGTGTAACTGGAGCAAAGTTATGGGCAAAGTTGAGGTTAAGAGCAAGGAAATATCCTTCTACACTGAGCAGCAGAAGGTTTCTAGTCAGGGCACACCTGTTCCGCCATGCTGAAGAGTGCAGGATAAAACAGGAACTGTTGGTGGAGAAGCAGCATGTAAAGGGGAATCTAGCTTTAAAAACTATTTAAGCTAAACAGAGACAACTCTTATTCTGTTTGCATGGATTTGATCAGGAACAACTGCATGTGAAGACAGCAGTGATCCTCAGCTTGCAAATCAGATGTTTAGCTATGAGTTGCCAGGTCTGATCTCTTTACCCCTGACTGCTAAGTGGGAATAAATTTTTGCATATCCGATACCGATCTCATTATTTCAGAACTGTGTTGTGCTGCATTTTCTACTTTGCATGCCTTTTTTTACTTCCACTTAAATAACGCACAGTGCTCTCTGTATATAGCCCTAGAAATTTACAGCCTTGCTGCTGCTCATTTATGTTATGACATCTAACCTTCCTGAAATAATCAGCTCCTGCTCTGCTCTATTAACTAAAATGCTCTATCCTGGTGATATTTCATCATTCACTGAATTCCTTTGCAACGCTGGGGAGAAATAGGGTAACTTTTAATTCTGTGCTAAAACTAAAGTGCAGGAATTCAGTGAACTGGAATATGCTGGACAATAAAATAATTCTGAATTTGCCTCATTGTGCGAAGTGCCTCTTGCCAGCTCTTGTAGTGTTATCATGAGCTGTATGCCTACTTGCTGCTCTACAGTATCAACTCCTGCAGAAATATATTTCAGTTTTCTTTTCCTGAATTTTTTAAAGGGTAAGCTGTCAAACACTTCCGATATTTAACAAATGCTGTGTAGTTAAGGATACTAAAAGAAAATAATAAGTGATAAGGGATAATCAAAAAAGGAAAATGGAGATGGTCATATTTTAAAATCCCCAGTGGAAAGAAGTAGAGATTGACTTCCTGTTGTTAAACTTTCTGTATTCCTATCATTAGGCAACAAGTTTAAAGTTTTTTGTTGAGATATATTTTTCAGGTGTGGGCTATTTGTTTGGGACTGTGTGAGAGTCCAAAGTAATCTGCTTGCTCCAGAGGAAGAAAGTAATGCCTTTTAGGGAGTATTCTTTTAGGACTGAGAAAATGTCTTTCTATTTTTGTCGTAAAGCTATCACCTACAGTGCACTTCAGGCCTGAAGAGGGTCATCTTGATGGAGGAAAAAAATGGTTGTTCTTTTATTAATAAAACATAGTGTATTATATTTGTGCCTGTCCCTGCTGTTACAGAGAAGCATCCCATTTAAAGTCATTAAAAACTCATTGATACGTTTATTCTCACCACAATGCACTAATGGCATTCAAAGCCATTAGTAGCTGATTATTGTGCATTTGTAAAAAGTTGCAGTGCTATGTCAGCACACATACTACTTTTCTGTGATAAATGAGCAATATTAACATATCAGGCCAGAAATAGATTAGAAATATTTATACTGTCAGCATTCTGTCTTACATTTTACTTTTTTTTTTCCTCTTGCTACGACTCTGAGGTAGGTGCTAATTAGTGTATCATATGTGTATAGTAATTTTACATTATGATTCTAAATTTGAAATAATGACTAAATAGTTTGACAAACTTACAAAATTAAGTTATATAGTAAAAGATAACTCTTAAACATGATCAGGTCTCATACTCCTCCTTGTTGTGTCAGTAAGCATAAAGAGTTAATATAATCTCAGAGCCCATTGCTAGAAATTCAGAACAAAACAAGATGATGTGTAAGTCAGGGACAAACAAAATAATTTTCTGCGTATTTGTAGAATGACTCCTTTTAATTTGGCCACTGTGACAACAAATAAGTTTGTAAAATCATAACCTTTTTGTGGAAAACATCAATTTCTACAAAATATTCCAATGTATGCATGTTTTTCTGCCCCCACAGCTTATTTGCATGAGATAGATTCATAGAATCATAAAATCATAGAATAGAATCATAGACGTGTTAGAGTTGGAAGGGATGTGTTTCCATGAAAATTAATGCCAAACCTCCTCAAAGACTCATAGAACACTTAGGCTTAGAAGGGAAACTTAAAGGTCATCTAGTCCAACCCCCCTGCAAGATCACCAACTAGATCAGGTTGCTCAAAGCCCCATCCAACCTGGCCTTGAATGTTTCCAAGGATGGGGCATTTACCACCTTTCTCAGCAACCTGTGCCAGTGTTCCACCACCCTTATTGTAAATTTTTTTTCTCCTTATTTCAAGTCTGAATCTACCTTTAAAACCATTACCCCTCATCCTATGACAACAGGTCTTTCCTATAAGCCCCCTTTAGGAAGGCTCTCAGCCTGTCCTCACAGGAGAGGTGCTCCAGCCCTCACATTATTTTCATGGCCCTCCTCTGGATCCTTTCCAGTTGGTCCATGTCCTTATGTTGGGATCTCCAGAGCTGAACACAGTACTCCAGGTGGAGTCTCACGAGAGCAGAGTAGAGGGGCAGAATCATCTCCCTCAACCTGCTGGCCACTCTTCTTTTGATGCAGCCCAAGATATGGTTGGCTTTCTGTGCTGCAAGCACACATAACTGGCTCATGTTGAGATTCTCATCCACCAATACCCCCAAGTCCTTCTCCTCAGGGCTGCTCTCAATCCATTCTCTGCCCAGCCTATATTTGTGCCTGGGATTGCCCTGACCCATGTGCAGGATCTTGCACTTGGCCTGGTTGAACTTCATGAGGTTGGCATGGGCCCACCTCTCCAGCCTGTCAAGGTCCCTCTGGATGGCATCCCTTCCCTCCAGCATATTGACCATGCCACACAGCTTAGTGCTTTCAGCAAACTTGCTGAGGGTGCACTCTATCCCACTGTCCATGTTGCCGACAGAGATGTTAAACAGGGCCAGTCCCAATATTGACCCCTGAGGAATGTCGCTTGTCATCGGTCTCCACTTGGACATCAAGCCATTGACCACAACACTTTGAGTGTGGCTGTCCAGCCAATTCCTTATCCACTGAGTGGTCTGTCCGTCAAGTCCATGTTTCTCCAGTTTAGGGACAAGGATGTCGTGCAGGACAGTGTCAAATGCTTTGCACAAGTCCAGGTTGATGATGTCAGTTAGTCATCTCTTATCCACTGATGCTATAACCCTGTCACAGAAGGCCGCCAAATTGATCAAGCACAATTTTTCCGTAGTGAAGCAGTATTGGCTGTCACCAATCCTTCTGAATTTTATTTATCAAATGTTGCGTAAAAACTGTATGCCATGTTCTTTTCAGCTATTTCCACTGGGTTTTATTGGCAGAAGTTAAAAGGTGAAATTTTGGCCTTGTTGAAGTGAATGGTATGAATCTTAGTTTAGTTGGACCAGGAGTTGACCTGAAGTATTCTGCTTATTATCTCATATTAATTTCCATGACAGCTAATTGTGATGTCATAGAGCAGAAGCATACGTAAGGCAGAAATCAAGAGGAGGTACCTTTCTAAGCAATGTAGATAATGATTTATTTTAAACATGTCCTGTAATTAAAGAAAATAAATGGTGGAAAATCAGTGATGTTTAAAGGTATATCTCAATTTGGTATTAGAAACATGTGGTATTTTTATTTGGTAGTGGTGAAAATGAAAATAAAGATTATGCATTTTCTCATGATTTTTAGCATAGTTGTGATGAATATTTGTATGTGAAACTTTGCTATACTAAGTTTTGGTCTGAATAATGTGCAGGACACTGACCGATACAAGATCAAGGTTTCTCTTTCTGTTTTCATTGCAAAAGTGTTGTCCACCGTCACAGGAGAAATGAACTTGACTTTACATCTGTGCAGGAGGTTATCTCTAGTAAAAGGGTAGAGTTGTGAATAAAACCTTTGTCTTCCGCTTCTTTGTAATCCTGCAGTACAGTTGAGCATGTTAGCTCAGTTGGAATAATGTGCTGATTTTCTAAAGATGAAAAAGAATTTTAACCCCTTTCCTGCTTTTAAGTTCTCCATTCTGTACTTCCTTAGATTTCACACTACCTGCCTTGGTTTTAGCAACTCTGATTTCAGTCTGTCACCTTCCCTGGCTAAATATAAAAAATGATATGCTTCTCTCCTTGAAGGAGAATATTCAAGAAATGCAGTCCCAGTGAGAGTGCTGTTTTGTAGCAGCAGGGATTCTTTTTTTCCTGTCATTTTCTTAATTGGGTCTCTGTTTCAAATCTTTATCAGCACCTGTCCTTTTAAGGAAACAGATTAAAATGTCTCAGGGTAAATGGAGGATTGATTTGGTGTGAACACACAGCTTCTGTGCTTTTACAATACATGAAATTAAGAACGGGGATACCACATGCTTTAACATTCTTACTGACTCTAAATGCTTTGCTTTCTTGCCTTTGTGCATGCTGATTTTAGTTCTCCTTGCACCATATTAGGCACAAATTACATGTATATTTGAAAACAGATTTTTGGTTTTGTTTTGTTTTTGTTTTGGTTTTTTTTTTTTTTTAGAAAAGAAAGTGTGTGAGGCTGTTGTATGAAATATTGGATCATCCAGTCAGCGCTGGAGAGAGGTTATCTGTTAAGAAAGTATGGAGATATACAAGGAGTAAATACTAAAGATATTTGGTTTAATAAAATGATAACGATATTCTGAAATATTACAGAATATATTACTGTAGCTCAAATACATTGACTGTCTCACTAGGTTAGAGATAAAAGCAGTAGACATGCATTTGCTCTGTTTGCTCTCATTTAATTTCATCATAGTGAGTCACACAGGCATCAAGATTTATATGTGTCTGATAAGTAGTCGGGATAGAGAGTGCTAATGATGGTTGTAATGCTTTCTAGAATTCTATTTCTTCTGACTTTCATTGACATTGTGACTCTAAATACTGCAGACTCTGTAAATTAGAAAGTGGAAGACAGAGGGGGAAGAACCTGCCTCAGAATTCACACCATATTCATCAATATTTAGTCATCCATAGGTTGATTTTTTTTAATTTTTTTTTTTCCCCTGTGTGTCCGTACAGGCAGAATGCATGGCACTCAGGGAATATTTATCAGAGTGGAGTATGCATTTATCAGGAGAAATTCAGGGAAAGTGAGTCATAAAACATGCTGAGGTTTTTTGTACATACAAGGAACTTAGAACATTTATCATTCAGTTCAAATAAAATAATTTTCATCAGTGATCAGAATGGAGAAAATTGGCTGAGTCCTATTGATTCACATGGGACAACTGTCTCTAGCACAATCTGTTTATGCTGATGGCCCTAGCACTGACACGACAGATGCTTGGAAAGCTGCTGGCTCTACTGCCACTGTTGTTGATACCATTGCGAATTCTTAAAGGAAAGTTGCAATGAGTCTTACTCTGGTTGAAAAAAAGACCCACAGTAAAAACAAGGCAGTCTTTTACAGCCTGATCCTATGGGACCTCTCTTGCCATCATGTGCTTTGGGATGGTCTTAACTCTAGATATTGTGGGTTGAAAGTCTTCACCTCTTTATGTGACTGTGGCGTTGATTAATAGAAGAATTTTGAATATTGGAGAAGTGTTTACACACCTCTTACCATCTTCATTTGTGTGACGTGGGCGTCTGCTGCTCTTGTAGCAGTGATCCTTGGAGGAACTGCTTTTCCAGTACGTGAACAAAGACAGGAGTGACAGTATTGCAGACAGAAAAAACATGCAAAAATATAACTATGGGCAATTTCCACATCTCTTAATAAGTAGCAAGAGCAAGTATAGCACACAAAATCAATAAAAGCCCTTTGTCTGTCTACCCTCTTACTTCCACAACCATCTCCTGAAATCCACAAGTAAAAAGATGCAGGAATAAAGCGTTTATCTTCAGTATGGCTGTTAGGTATATCCTATGGCTGACAGCAAGCCTGCTCTGTACTTTATAATTTCATGCTTATTTTGGTGGAGGTGTAGAGAAGAGAGTCAGTTCTTCCATTTAATTCTATTGGCTGTTAGAACGTATTCTCTATCCTAGTGATATTTTTCTTTGAGCAGTTTAATCCTTCTGATATTGCACAGATTTTACTAATGGCTATTGTTACCGTTTAGTGTATTAATGCCTACATGTTTCAACCAGACTCAAGAAGAGGAATCAGTCAATTCTGAGCTGCTACTGTCTGTACACTGAATGGGAATATAGCCTCCTTTGCTCCTGTTGTTCATTATTTGTCCAGATAAGTTAGAGAAAACAAGATAAATTAAATGAATTGGCTATGGTCACAAAGCTGTTAAGTGCCAATGTGGGGAGCAGATCCTAAAGACAAATTTTGACTTAATACCCTTGTTACTGAGCCGTGCTACTTCTAAATAATTCTATTCTATGAAGAAGACTGCTTAGCCTGCAAAACTGCCAAATACCTCTTGCAGTTAACAGAGTAGTAGAATGAAATCTTGAAATAAAATCAGGTGTGGATTTGGTCCCCTTCCACTTCTGCTTAGAATAGAACACAGGCCATAAAAACTAAATTGTCAATCTGTACCCTGCTTCATCGTGACTAATGAAGTTTGAAACAGAGTAAGATATCCATCTTTCTGCAGCTTTTTCTATGAAATCTACTCTAGTTTGATGGTTATCATGGCAAAGAGAAGGATACAGAAATAGATGTTAGGCTTATAGACATTTGAATAAATTTATTTTGAAGAAAAGCCAGTATTTTGAGGTTTTCTTATATTTAAATATATGCAACTAGTTGGAACAATGCATGAAAAGAACGACCAAACTTGTCTTTTAAAACACTTTTCATGATATAACGTAAGGACATTGTAGATATATTGTTGTTGACTCAGTCCCTTCAGAGTGAGGGCCTATGAAGACAGTGAAAAAGTATGTTTTGTTCCCTAGTGAGAGAATAGTCCTTTAAAATTGGCAGATAGGTTCAGTGTAGTCAGTGCCAAGGAGTCAGACTGAAGAAGACAAGGCAGTACAATGCTAGAAAGCCTGGAAGAACAGTATACAGATTCTCTGATATAAAAATGAGAAGCTAGAAGAGATCAGGTGAATTATCATGACAATGAGCTACTGTGGTCATCTTCTTTCAAGGAATAGGTACTTCAATGGAAAATTTACCCAAGTTCATTGAAAATGTAAAACAATTTTATTTAAAGAAATGGAGAATAAAGGATATGACTGCAGTTTTAATCTGTTTTTGATGCAAAGAGAAAATTCAGGAGATAATGCAGATATATGGGTTGCCAAATGTTATGTTATTCTTTTATGCCTTTTCCTATCCCACTGAAGTATTTAAGGATGGCTGCAGCCTTAATAAAGTAAAATTAAAACCCACAGAATTAAGATAACTCTTCAGAAATTTAGGAACTAAAAGCAGCAGAAGTTTGCATCACCTGTTTGACCTTCATGAGAACAGCAGTGCAATCAATCTTCTAAGTTTAACAGAACTGGTATAAAACTTGAGCAGGAGACATAAATTTTGCTGCATATGCAAAAAGCTGCATGTAAATGGACTATATACCTGTCGAATCTTTAACTGAACAATATAGACTGAGATAATAGCAAAAGTCAATCCCTTTGTCAGGTTTTGTGTTATTGCGTTTGATTTACTAGTAAAACCACCTAAACCCTACCTAATCTTCTTGCATTCTGAGTGTCTGAGGTTTTTTTTTTGTCCGTTTTTTTGTTGACTTTGTTCTCAAGGTTGTGAGATTTTTTGGTTTCTTGGAGGATTGTGTTGTTGGGGTTTTTTTTTGTTATTTCTATGCAAAATCTTAAGTCTGCCAGCCTGTTACTGGGTGTTACAAAGAGAAAAGGAGTATTTTATTTTCATATGTCAGTGGACGTAAATAAAAATGCAATGTGCTTAAGCACTGTCAGGAACAATTTATATCAAGTTTTAGGACAATTACTATACGATCGATCAGACTACAGGCTTTACTGCCAAAGGAAGTTGTAGAAACATCATCATAGAAAAGGTCAAGAATCTGTATTTCTAAATTGTACAGCAGTAGCCCTTAATTCTGCAAACCAGCTACAGGTGACGGAAAATTTTAGAGCAGCTTCACTGCAAATAAAAGGCAAAGGCTGTAAGTGAATTCAGTATTTAAAAAAAAAAAAAAGAAAAAAGCAATCAGTACAGCAACCTTAGCATTACCTATTTTCGCATTAAATTCAATTTCTTTTTCCTCTAGCTCCCATTTTCAGACCTTGATGAAACAGTTTTTTGATTGCTAATCCACAATATGTGCTATGTTCAGGACTGAAGGAGAATGAGTGAAAATGCAGCACTGAGTATGGGCTGTTTGAAACCTCTGGTACTACTGCAAAAGCATAAGTGCACAGGATAGATTAGAGGATATATTGGTTTAAGTCCATCCAGAGGTACTTGTTGGGAACCTTATTGGTTGAAAACCAGTATGCCCGTAGTGATGATACACACTTGGGCTCATTCTTGCAAATATGTACAATAAAGTCACCCTATGTAACACTGATGTAAAATGTGTGGGTACACACAGTCAAAACCTCTACCTGCATTTGAGGAAGACTCCAGTGAGCTTTGCATTGCTTTTACATCTTAGAGCTCCTTACTCTGAATGGCATTTTATTTTATTTTTACAAAGTTATCAGTAATTATCAAATATCTTAAAAGCTGCAGATTAAGAGCAGAGTAGAGAGTTTTGACCACTTACGGACCTTATAGTACAATGAAAGTAAAAAGGCACAAAAATGCACAAAAGTACCTAATTAGTTCAACATGAGAATTAGTGGCTGGGCAAAGGGGTTAGCACCCTTTGTAGTGCGGGAAGTAGAATGTTAATTAGGGATTCCCAGATTCTGTAGAAGTGTCCATAATTAATGCTTGTTGTAGCTTCATGCATGTAGTGGCAAAAAGCCCAATATATGGCTTTTGCATCTGCCATTTCAGTGATGTCATATGATACTTTGTTCCAAAGTTTGAAGAAAGATGAGACACAGAAAGACAAATATAGAGTTTTTTTTTTCTTCTTTTAAGAATTAATGTGTACTTGATAAAGTCTTTAGTAACTCAGCTTTCTGCAGTCACTAATAACTGAGAATGTTTACTTGTTCTTGGCTTCACCCAAACTATTTCCTACTCCTCCTATTCATCTTTGGATGAATAATAGGCCAGTAGAGAGGGTTATATCATTGAAACATGAATGCTTGTGAAGCATGCACATGTGTATACACATACCGACAAACATAGACATGCTCACGTTGTTAATGTAGAATTAAGATTCTTCAAATGTGTGTTCTATCTATACTGCTTCTGTAATGCTGTAAATAGTCAGCTAACATTTGCATTCATATCAAATTAATTTTCATCATCTTCCACATAAATGTCATAATAGCTGTACATAATCATAAACAACTTCAACAGCATTTTAGTTTGAATTTGGATAACTAGTTACAGTACACCAGTTATATACTCAAAGGCTCAGATATGCCAGCCTCTGCTTGATATCTCATTCCCTGTAGGCATACATTACTCATTTCAGTTCAGTCACTGAGACTTTGTGTGACAAGCTATAAAAAGCTCTACAACGCTATGTGTATGGATCTATTTGGTACTTGATAGAGGCAGATCTGATAGAGAATTGTGGATAATCTGCCGTTCTCATTTCTCATCACTACCCACCTATCATAGGATACTAGATAAACTGCTTGTGTATGAAAACAGGAGATATTTTATAAGGCTATGCAGTTGGGTGCCATTTGAGGATTGGTGGTAATTGTTATGACTGGATGCTTTATATGTTGCCATGCCAGGACAAGTAACTGAGAGCAGGATTTATTTTGAAGTTATCGCCTCCAGAGGCATTCTACTGACCATTTGTAGGAGGCTGGGGTTGGTTTCGTAAACATTATGTGTCTGATCTTGTTTGAGTATACAAAACATCTGTGGGAGCTGGCAGATGTGATACCGGAGTCACAGAAGACCTATACTCATTTGTACCATTAGCTGGGGACCTGGCAAGCTAGCCTTTCTCAGACTAGGCTAGGCAGTTGCGTTTAGGCAGCTCAGAATTGAGCTCTGGGTCTCCATAGAATCGCATGTGAACTTAGGTACTCATTACATACGTAAGCACTAACATATTGACACTGAAATTTAGATGTTGTAGTCTTGGGAGAAATCGCATCCTGAATATTTAATCTGTGGACTGTTGTCTGCTAGGCCGTGGAGATCAAGGGAGTAATTTGGATTACTTCTTCTCTAAAAATATTGCTGCTCTATATCACGTTGCTGGAATTTCTGTTGATGTTTCCCTTCTGCCAGCCTCTGAAGTCGTCAAGACAGACTCAGGACACCCAGGTCATAATCTGACTTTGTATTTAAATCCGGTGTCAGAGTTGGCTAACCTTTTTCCTTTGTGCAGCTTTCCTGTCACTGTCGAGAAGAGACATTGAGATCGGCAGGTCTGTTGGACTAGTGTGCTTGCTGGTGCTAAGGAGCCGGATTATGTAATCAAAATTTGCCTGGCTAAGCAATTAGAATAAGTTGGGAAGTGAAGGGGAGGAAGCGAGCCCCAAGTGAGGACTCCCTGCCTGTTTTGTTTCCCTTTTCTCAGCCCGGTCCCTTGACTCCTAATGGACCTCCACAGCCACTCTGCTCTCTGAATTTATTCCATCCTTGTTTTTCTTATAAAATTAACTTTAATTAAAGTTTAATTACATTTGTGTTTTTATCTTTCACTAAAACTATTAATATTTAAAACAGAAAATTGCAAGAATGGGGAAGAAGGTACTGGAGGACCAGTATGCTTTTGGGTAATGTAGCAGAACTGAAGATAGAAATGTATTAGAGCCCAGGGAGATACCAGAGAATGCTTTCTATCAGTGACAATACCTGCTGTCCCCTGGGCCGTTGCCATGACTTTCACGCCTTCTTGAGATATGTTTTATTTCTTCCTTGGCAGTCCATCCTTTTGAGAATGAATGAATGATTTTTGAATAGGGCTGCCTAATTGAAAGCCTTAAATTCCATCCTGTGTGGAAAAGTGAATTCTGCCATGGGCTGTGAGGGCACTTCCCTAACATGGAGAGTATTTCTTCTGGGAGTTGTCTACACATTATGTGAGGACAAACTGTTACTGAACTTTGTATAAATTTACTTTTATATCTCCCCACTTCTGTAAACCAGCTTTTATTTTCTTTCCTTTTTTTTTTTTTGTTTGTGACAATAACAATTTACTTCCATCATTGTTTTTCTTTCTTTATCTTGCTCTTTTTCAAATAATTTTGCAGTTTCTTGAGCACTGAGGAACCAACATCTATAAACTCGCCTTTCTATGAAGCTACACAGAGCTGTTTGAAGATTACTTGCACAGAACACAAATCATTTGAGTTACAAATTGTTCACAATTAGAACACTGAGTCAGTTCTATGTGTGTTAGATAATTTATATACTGATATAGATCTAGATCCAAACAAAAGTGCTAATGTGGATGCATTCATGTTATATTAACATTCTTTCTATTCCCTTTCTGTTTTTCAAAGTTGATGCCCAAGAGACAAATAAATAGTGATGATAAAAAACACAAATAGGAATTTTAAGTTTCAAAATCCTTAAAAGTTTTGTAAATGCCTGGGAATATCAGTGTTCTTGGAAATATACCTGACAGCTGGTGAGATGTAATGATTGTTCATGTGTCTATATACTGCAGTCTTTGCTATGACATGCCTGAGCTGGCTATGTAGGCAGTGACAACTGCACGTAGCCCCTGTAATAGTCAGTGTTTGGAGCGTGCTATTTACTCAGCTTCTTGGGCTTTTGAAAGCCACACAAAGTTGTCTGCTGCTGTGGCGTTACTGTCAGCATTACCTGAATACAGTGTTGGTATGGCTGTATCTGTGCAAGCTACAGCTGTGTAAGAATTGTGGGATAAGATGCACAATGTATACTTTCTTATAAGAAATAAAACATACTTTAACATTCAGGTGAATAGTCACTTGGATGAACTATGGTAGTTTGTGAAAATAATTGGCTAAATTGGCTGTTTAGTAGGGTCTGTTGCAATAGGACAAGGAGTAATGGTTTTAAAATAGTGGGGGGTAGATTTAGATTGGAAATTAGGAAAAAATTTTTTACAATGCCAGTTATAGAACACTGGAACAGGTTGCCCAGAAAGGTGGTGGAAGCCCCATCCCTGGAAAGGTTCAAGGCCAGGCTGGATGAGGCTCCGAGCAACCTGATCTAGTTGGGGATGTCCCTGCTCCTTGCAGGGGGGTTGTACTAGATGACCTTTGGAGGCCCCTTCCAGCCCTAACCATTCTATGATTCTATGATTCTAAATTCAGGAAAGAAAATTTTGTTGGGGGATATTAAGCAAAGAGGTGGAGATGAGGAGCTCATGATTGCTAGCACCTGGTTCTTGGATGGTGGTCTCCTCTGCCTCTGCCCTGCCTTTTCTTTCCTTTTGTAAGCATTTGACATAGGTCATAGCCAGAAACAAGCCAGTGGTCTAGGTGGACTATTGATCTTCCTTGTTTGCCTTGACTGTATTGCATGATTTGTGTCATTCATTGTCCAAGGCACCCATTACTTCAGTGGGTTCAGATCAAACCCTCAGGGCTCAGCTGAGTAATGACACTAAGTTTTTGGAAATTTGCAGAGAACAGTAATTGCTCACGGTTCCAGTGAACCTGGGCATTGTATGTGCACAGAGCTGTTCTCTTAGGGTGTTTAAAGGATTAAATGTAATAGTAGTGTACACTAAAACAGAAAGTGTGATAATCTTAGTTAAAGAGCTTGATTCGGTGGCAGAAGCAGAGTGGAAGGTCACAGCATTTTCAGTGAAAAAAATCTTTTGTATAGTCAGAATAATATCCTCTTGTTTTCTCTAACAAAAAGAAAGTTCATATTTTAAGATTACTCCATGCTGGCTCCATAAAGCTTCCTCGGGTATCTAGCTCCTTTGTTTTGCACTGGCGTTTAATCACTTGCAGAAAATGCTTGTTGTATCATACGCTCTTCAACCATGCACATTATCCCTTAATTATACACGACTAAGCCCCACTTGACTATAAGACATGTTGTTTGTTCAAATGCACTTACAAATCCATTTTCTTATCAGTTCTTTGCTGAACATTTACACAATGGGGTACTGTTTAAATATGAAAATAAACCTTTTTAAAAAAAAATGTTTGACCCACCCACCTGGCCTCCATCTGTGATTGTTCTGTCTCTGCAATCTGTTGTCTGCTTTTCCTCAGCGTGTTCTTTATCTTTCTGGATGGCTGCTATCTTTGAGCTGCTTTATTGCCCCTCCCTATTTTCTCTGTGCTTAGTAGAAAGTGACATTTCCAAATCATAAGGATCAGCCAGGCAGATTTGATACGCTCTCTGCTATAAGATACACTTCTGCTCAGAGTACGCAATTAGTAAAGACAACTTCATTTCACAGTATCACAACTCATGCTGTACTATTTGGAATTAAAGCATTGTGTGAATCTGGGAGGTTTTCTCATAAAAATTTGTAGCAGATAAATCTGTCAGAATTAGCAATGTTTTTTCTTACCACAGGCTTACTGAAGAAAACTCAGAAAAAGTTTCTTCATGTTTTATTCCAAGTCAGTTTTATATCAGTGAGATATTACAGTAATGCTTTCCCCTTTTTTTTTTTTTTTCATTAAAGGGGAGCTGTGTGCTTGTAGTCTCTTAATAAACAGATATTCTCATCTTTATATAGATAGGTTAAATCCATTTTTATTTTGAAAGATTATAGCTAAATACTTGCACAGAAACTTGACATTTCCAGTATATGCACTGATAAAAGTTTTGATGGTTTCAGTGAACGTGGAAGGGAATCCCTTCTTAAAGAAATTGGAGTGTGTTTTTTTTCCTTTCAAAAATATTTCTATTTCTTCCCATTCCAAGTCAAATGTAACTCTGGAGAACAGTTACTTTTTTTTTTTTTTTTTGCATTAAAGTTCCTGTAAAAGCACCACAATGGATTTATTGGTATGAGGATATTTTTCTGAGTAAGTAGGACAATCAACATTAAGCGTAGCAATATCTGAGAAGAGGATATGCAACTAAGCTATTTTTAGATTCTGTAGCACCGTTGTGCAGAAGCAGAGTCATTTCTCTCTTGTGGATTCTTAGAAGCTCATCTTTTGTTTGGTTGGATTTGCCTGCTGTATAATGATGGCCTTGAGGAATGTGTTACAGAAACCTGTGAAAAATTTCTTCTGGATTGAGTCCTGGAATCTTAATGGTAGGTCATTGTCCAAAGGAAACAAAAATGTGTTATTAAGTTATTTTAATTTCATTTCAATTGGAAAGCTTATAGAGATGCCTGCTTCTGTTCTATTTTATGAGTAAGCCCTCTAGATTTATTTATTGCCAGCCAATTATTAAGCATCAGTACAGTGAAATTAAATTAAGCATCCACATCAAGTTGATTGTCAGGAAGTCTACAGCAACAGATCTGTTCGCATCACTTCCTTTACAGAGAACTTTATCCTTGAAACATATGATCTAAGACAGCCTCGAAAGACCTCTGTTATTTCACAGGGGACAAGATGATTTCATGAAAAGATTTCAGATTATCTGAGGCCTTCATAGGAAAATCTCTCATTATATTTGTATATAATTATATACATTATATTTGTATATATGTTCTTCTAAGACAGGATTTTGGGGTATTAGGATGGAGTCATCTATGTGAAAAGGGAATCTATGGCAGAAATGTACACAAAACAGGTAAACCTAGTACTGTTCTCTCCACAGAAGTACAATAAGGTACTCGGGTTGTATTTTTACTAACTTTATGTTTTACTAATGCATCAATTAAAGATTAATCATAGAATCATAGAATGGTTAGAGTTGGAAGGGACCTTCAAAGGTCATCTAGTCCAACCCCCCTGCAAGGAGCAGGGACATCCCCGACTAGATCAGGTTGCTCAGAGCCTCATCCAGCCTGGCCTCGAATGTTTCCAGGGATGGGGCATCCACCACCTCTCTGGGCAACCAGTGTTCTACAACTTGCATTGTAAAAAAATTTTTTCCTAATTTCCAATCTAAATCTACTTCCCTCTATTTTAAAACCATTACCTCTCGTCCTATCACAACAGGCCCTACTGAACAACCTCTCCCCATCTTTCTTGTAGGCCCCTTGAGGTACTGGAAGGTTGCTATAAGGTCTCCCCAGAGCCTGCTCTTCTCCAGGCTGAGCAGCCCCAACTCTCTCATTCTGTCCTCATAGGATAGGTGCTCCAGCTCTCTGATCATCTTCGTGGCCCTCCTCTGGACCTTCTCCAACTGGTCCATGTCCTTCTGATGTTGGGGGCTCCAGAACTGGACACAGTACTCCAGGTGGGGTCTCACCAGGGCAGAGTAGAGGGGGAGAATCACCTCCCTCGACCTGCTGGCCACACTCCTCTTGATGCAGCCCAGGATGTGGTTGGCCTTCTGGGCCACAAGGGCGCATTGCCTGCTCATGTTGAGCTTCTTGTCCACCAGCGCTCCCAAGTCCTTCTTCTGAAGGCTGCTCTCGATCCATTCTCCACCCAGCCTGTATTTGTGCCTGGGATTGCCATGACCCAGGTGCGGGACCTTGCACTTGGCCTGGTTGAACTTCATGAGGTTGGCACGGGCCCACCTCTCCAGCCTGTCAATGTCCCTCTGGATGGCATTCCTCCCTTCCAGCATGTCAACGGCACCACACAGTTTGGTGTCATCGGCGAACTTGCTGAGGGGGCACTCTGTTGCTGCTGAAAGAAGTGTTTCCACTTCTCAGCCCCCTGCTCCTCCTGTATTGTGCCTTCACAGACATTTAGCAGCTGTAGAGTGAGCTGGATTGAGGGACCAATAAAACTAACTGCACAAAGTTAGTTTTGTAGTATTACATCAGAAGGTTTTGTAAATATGACTTTAATGGCATGTGAATGATTGTGCCTGATTAATACAATATTTTTTTTATGTCTTGCAAAAGTAGATTGCTGTTGGGGAAATCCTTTCTCAGCATAGGTGCATCTAAATTTTATTTTGAACATCAGTGTTGAGCCTTTGAGTAAAATCAGACTGAGTGTCCAGACTTTTAAAGAAAAGTGTTAGGTGAACTTCATGGCATACTGGGAAGGAAAACTTGGCCTGATATCCTCCAGCTGTCCTGAGCCAACATTGTCCACTCATGCCTGTCAATGGTTGGGGTCAGGCAGGCAGGTGAAAATACAGACTCTACTAGAAAGTCTCAGAGGGGCAGATCCAGTCTGTAGGCAGCCTGAAAAGTGCCTAGCTGCAGGCATCTGCTCTTCCTGGGGTAGCGTAAGCCATCTGCCCACCATGGCCAAGGGATGTCTGTTGAAAAATGGATCTGAAGGATGAGAGGCAAGTTGTACACTTCAGTCTCTATAGACCTAGATCTCTTTGACTGGCAGATCTGGCTGATGTGTCTATAATAGACTAAAAACTTACCCATATTTCCGTGCTCCCTCTGATAACAATTTAGAAGCAACTCTACCAGAAAAGCTGTGTCATGTTTCTTCTCCTTGGAAATTTTCTCTCCTTGGCAGGGAGAAAAGGGGCAACCAGGAAGCAAGAGGGTTTTTTGCAAATATTTGGAAACTGCTTTTGTGGGATTTGGTGAAAAGCAGGGAATTCCAGATCAGAGGACTCTGTCCGCCAAACTGGCAAGGAAGGCTGTTCATTTGTTGAGGGAGATGAGAGCCTTTGGGGGGCTTGATAGGCACTAGAGATGCTCATGTCAGGGGACATGTGCACTGCTCCGTATAAGAGGTCCTTGTCTCGTAGTTGTATTGCAGCGATGCTGTGTAGTGAGGTTGCTATTTAGAGTGAGACAGTCTTTTGTTTGATTTGAGGTAAAGAGGCTAAAAGATTTTAAAATAATAGACTTGCTTAAAGAAAATCAGTAAATGAGGAAAAAATAAAAAGTTCTACATAGTAACCAGTACTTTCACATTCCACTGTACATTTATGCTTTTAATATTATAGAATAATAGAATAATTTAAATTTGAAAAGACATTAAAGACCATTGAGTCCAACTGTAAATCTAAAGCTGTTAAGTCCACTACTAAACCATGTCTCTAAGCAGCACATCTTTTAAATACCAAAACTGAACACAGTATTCGAGGTTAAAGATTTTTTTCATTAAACCCAAAGGCCTTTGCTACATTGGAAAGTTAGGTAAGAAGACCATGAGAATCTCATTGGCTTTGAATTCAAAGATATTTTTTCAAATTATTTTTATATTTTCCAAGTGATTTATCACTAATCAGATTTTACTATATTTTTATTTAGAAAACAAGCAAACCCAAAATAACCCCCTTCCTCTGAATTAAGTTATTTTCATTACTGCTTGGAGTTTTTTTAATGTATTTTGTTCTCTTTAGAAAAAAAATGGAAACCTTCACTAAGACACGTTGGTAATCACAAAGCCCGAATGCAAAGTGTTCATTTGTGTATGGACAGACTAGGTAAGGCTGTATAGAACCTGTATGATGTCAGAAGAGTTGAGTCATAGCCTTGCCACTGTCAAAGACCTTATTGATCTCAGTAAGCTCAGTGTATTATTTAAGTGGCAGCATTGTATAAGGCAAGCTAGTTACATTGTAGACTATAACAATTTTTTTAATGCTTCATTGTTTGAGCTACACCGTAAGAATAGGAAAGTAAAAAAGTTAAAGATCTTGTAAACAATCAATTGTATCTGTTTCATCACCAGTATTTTTTTTCTTTTCTTATGGCTGTTACAGTTGAATTTTGTACAAGTTAAAAAAAAAAAAAAGACCAAGACATTAATAAAGGAATGTGACAAATTTAGCATAAATTTTTCATACATCTGTTTAGAAACAAAAGCACCCAAAATCACCCCTTAGACTGTAGTTTGCATAGCCAATTTCTTTTTGATGCAGCAATGCCTGTTGTCTGCTGATGCATCTAGGGGATGTGTTATTCCACTCAGTTAGATAATCATACAACTTTCTTATCAGAACATCATGACTTCCATAACATAAGTTAGTTGATGGTCTTAGATTTGCTGAATTCTTAGTCACTGTAATTTTAACAGATTTTTTAGTAAAAATTTTTGAAAGTTCGTAATTAAATATTACCAAATCAGTAAAAGAGGGAAAAAACTAAACCAAAATCCAAAGATGTGGAAGTTATGGGCAGATCAAGTGCATTTTTCTATTAATTCTCCAGCTGGCAAGAACCTTCTGAGGAAGACTGACAAAATTTCTACTGCTGACAAAAATGCAGGCATGGATTCATTTTTTTATGATGAATCTGCACCATGTTCTGCAAAATGTGGAGCGTTTGCTTCCAATCTGGCTAATCAGGCAAGCTGTCATTCAACTCTGCACAGAAGCTACTTGAGCACCTTGGAAACCTCATCTTGAGGGAAGGGCATGGTGTAAGAAAAGGAAAAAAAAAAAAAGGAAAAGAATGAACAGGAAAGCCAGAATATCTTTTATCTTTTCATTTCTCTAACCCACCTTTCACTGTCCAACTCAATTCAGTAATAGAGTTGCATCTGTCTGCATTTTTGTGTCTTTGTATCTCTCACATGTTAATTTCCTCCAAATTTTTGTGGTCGCTTTACATTTGTGGTTCCTAAGAAAGTTAACAAAAGGCACATGCCCAAGTCTTTGCAAACTCTGAAAAATTAGAGAAACATTATGCCATAGCCTCAATGCACAACTTTTACCTTACCCAGTTAATTAATTCTGCTCAGACTATGCTAGAGTTTCTTTATTTGCCATTAAATGTAGTCTTTTATGTACTTATTCAGAATCATTCATTCAAAGTAATTTTTCTGTTACAGTATAGTGACATTGGGTATTTTTTGATTTGTGGAATATATTCTTCAACTTGATTACTTTGTCCTTGTGTATAAATTAGCCAGGAAAACACCATAGCGTATTTATTTGTGCCTATGTTTCTTTGCACCTATATAAGTTAAAAAGGCAGATGTGATGACACACTTAATAATTTTTTTAGGCAGATTTGTAGAGAGGTAAAGGTTTCACTTCATTCAGTGAAAAAATCTGAACAAGTTACTATTACTTAGCAGGCAGTCTGTTTCTGGATCTCTGTTTGTGTGAACAGCGTTATGTGAACATCTCAAAGACATCGGACAACAAGGGCATGTTAGACTTGGGAAATGAATGTGAGGACTAAGAGATTCCTGACAGGCAACAGCAAACATTCGCTGGATGATGGTATGCAGCCACAGGACAGCCCTATTTAGATATGTCATTCACACTACAGCTGAGGCACCATTAAGCGTTTTAAGTTTACTCTGGCTAAACCATACAGTATAATTCCTTGGTTGAAACATGAATAATCTTTAGATGCTATTGCAGTTTAAAAATCAAGCTAAAATAAACATCTTTTTCAGCTAGACATTTATCATTGCATAGTAGTTAGACAAATAAAATACTACAGTCTAAGCTCCTTATAAAACAATATATATTAGGTGCCAGAGAAGGCATAACAGATGCCATCTCTCACTATGAAAATATTTTACAGTTTCAAACATAGTCATGACTTGAACACACACAAATTATTGGAAAAGGAGATCAGAGGTTATAAAGTTTCCCTTTGTTACTATATTTCTTATGTCTAATATTTCACATTGAAATACACATTTGGGAATTATTTTGTAATGGTATGCTTTCAGTTTATCTGAATTTTTCAGATATGTTGGCTAAAATGTGCCTGTGGTTGATGTGATCTACCAGCCAAGTATCTCATAAGAGAACAATGCCCACCAAATTATATTCAAAATTTTATTTTTGATACTGTGGAAGATTAAACATTTTGTATTTCTGGTGTCTCCCATGCCAAATTGTCATATGTTTGTAGCAGGTTAATACAGAAGGGGGTTGACAAATCTAACTATAATCACTACCCCATGTTGTTTTCATCCTCCTTGTCTGCTGCTCATTTTCGTTTTGAAAAACCCTAATATATCAGTGACAGGCGATCTGGATTTGTGGCCGACTGTTATAATTACTCCCACTGAGGCACTGTCAATAGGATTAAACTAAAGATTCTGGACCTGTCCATCGTAGATGAGGTCAGCGACACTAGCAGTGGGAGTACTATTTCTGCAAGCTGTGCTTTCAGTCCTGAGTTATGGAACCATAGACATTAATATGAAGCAAATATTTGAAAGCTCCAGTGGAGAAACACCAGCCTTTTTTCCCAATTAGCTAAAATATCCATCTGTAATAAATAATCTAACAACATTCATCTATATCCTGACCATACATATATGTATGTTAATTTTCAAATGTATCAGAGCCCCAGAGAGTTTCAATTACAGAACAATCCATTTTGCATTTTATAATTAATAAAGTCTTTGCAGCTGCGTAACTTCATCGAGGAAACATCTGCACAAACTCCTTGTGTATACATAATTTCTGTGAAAAGGGGGTTAGTTGGATTGTCTTTAGTACTTGCAGGCTTGGGGAGAATAGAAAGGTAGGGAGTTGGTTAAGATAATGCAGAACAAATCACAAGAATGGAGGCTTATGTCCACGTAGATATAAAACAAATTCTAACAACTGCCTGTAGGAAAAAATACGATGCATAGGATCACTATAACGTACTTCATTCAAGTGAAGTCAACTTACTTAATTCAAGCGAAGAGGAGGGAGGAATCCAGGGGAAAACCAGAGCTCTTCCGAGGTGGGCAGTCATTTTGCCCAGTGGGTTCTCAATGGGACCAGGCTGTTTCCCCCAAGTTTGTAAGTATACGGTGGTGTTGAAACTCTGTAATTACTTCTTTGCCACCCTTTGACACTGACTATGGAAAAGTATAGTTTTTTTACACAGTAATTTCATCTTCTTCACTGAGCATGAAACTATGGTATGTACACTGCTAAAACTTGCTCATGGCAGCAAACTCGGGGAATGATGAGCAAACTAGAACAGACAGACAAGCTCTCTTGCTCTGCTAGCACAGTATGTCATCTTCATTTTTCTCCCCTCACACCAGTGTACTTTTTATAATGAGATCAAACAGTAATGAGTGCAGTCACCTCCTTGCAACTCATTATGTTTCATTATTTTCATATAAACTAAAAAATTATTATCAAAAGCCATGTTCAATCAAGTGTCTAACACACTGAAACAATTGCATGCCCTTTTAGTATTAAGCTGATGTGCTGCCTGGAAGCCTTGCACTTCTACAAATGGAGATTTCTTTTTAAAATTTATTTATATAATTGTAATAGCAAATAATTTTCTTGATTCATGTGTCACTGCCCTACAACTATTTACTCTTTCTCCTTTGGTTATATAAAAATCGGTTGTTACACATGTCACTTATAGCCCTTACCATATATCTGTCATCCCTCCCAGTTTAAGCCCCCTAGCTCTCCTAGAAGCAAAATTAATATCCATAGTGTTTATAGTGAAAAGGTTACATAAAAATGAACAGTACTTAAGATATCCCTTTTTTCGTTTTTCCTGTCCCACAACTGGGACTCCAGTCTGCTGTTGCCGCTGTCTGCATCTGCTTTCATTCCCCCTTCCAGAGTTTCTTGGATTTTTTTTTTGTAAATATGAAAAGAAAAATATACATTATTTGATCTCTACCAGGCAAGTGATGAGCTCACAGCAGAGAAGTTGCTCTTTTTCTACATAAGCTGCAGTCAGCGTCTCTGGTTACAACAGCTAGTGCCTTGTTGTGCCACAGATGTGGCATCATAGTTCTTAGTGGTGTTAATTCCTCAGTATTTGCTTGTGGCTTTGCAGTATTCCGTTATTTATAGTATTGCTATAGGCCCTTAAATGGTACCAAACACATTGGCTCAAAATGTTTGTGATGGCACTGACTGCGGTGGCATATCCTAAACATGTATTTGAGCGAGCACCGTGCACTGGTGCTGCAACCTTGCCCAGCTATCTGCCAGACCCTGCTGTCATATGTCCTTATTACGGCTGAGCACTACTGGATGTTCAAGAACAAAGCAACTTAGTCCAAGCCAAGGACGACTGCTAGTGTCATCTTCACCAGGGTCTTTCATTGTATACAGATAGAATAGTGTACCTCTTTATCTAGGGCTTCCAGGCAAGGATGCTTAAATATCAAACGACAATGCCCTGCTCAGTTTCAAACCACAGCTCCAGGGCTTAAGGAGGCTCTCTCATCCGATGGCCATTCGCATCATCTTTGTATTTCACTGTGGAACTCTGCCAACTTCCCAACAAGAGAAACCTCTCTGCTTCACAGAAGAGGTGGGAAGTTTTGCTCTGAGAAACAGCCACGGCTATCGCAGACAAGTAAACAAATCCAAGGTGCTGAGCAGCCCTGGGGGTCACTGATGGCCAGTCCCTACTGGTTGTGAGGCCAAGACATTAAGCAAGGAGTTGTGCCTTGGCTGAAGCACAGCTTTTTTTTTTCTGTATTTCTTGTTGATTTTGTAGTACAGGGGGAAAGAATTAGCAACTATTTTTTTTTTTGTTATTTGAAGACTGGTTTAGGTTAGGCTTGTAGGTGTTATTCTGTGCCTTTGTGCTGTCAGTAAAGTTGACTCTTCTTGGTCTGAAACTCTTTCCTGGAACATGTAAGACTTTGGAGCAGCTGTTTGAACAAAATAAGAGCTTCATCTGGGAAGAACTGTTCTATTAAATTAGCAGCTGTAAATGACACACCACAGTGAATGGAAGTCAATTTATTTTGTGCTGGCTTTCTTCCCTTTTCCTCCCACCTCCACCATCCTTTCCAGTACCCTAAAAGCCCTTCAGTAGCAAAACTGCTCCAGGATCTTAACTTGCTTGAGCAAGATCAAATGAGTTCACATTTTACTCAGATCAACAATAATGAGGATTATGGCTACGACATGAGAGTACCGCCTTGCCAATTATAACCTCCTGCATGTCTCCCATCATTGCTTGAGTTCTGTACCTTGACTTACAATACAGGCCCCCTTTATAGGGAAGGAGTGCTGCTGTTGAGTGCTCTCCTGCACTAATGAATTGAAATATTAAAAGAAATGTGATCAAATGCAATTTGAGTTGTCTCAAGCTTTACCATGAGATACTTTTGTAGAACAGTACCTCCATTTATCATCTTTAGATTTGCATGTATAGAGCTCCAAGTAATGTTTGGCTAATATTTTTTTTTTTACAATTAGCATTTTTTTACTGTTGCTCATGGAGGTAGTAGCAGTGGGGATTTTATAACACCTGTCCTTGTGATCTTAAAAATACTATGTAAAGAACCAAATTGAATCAAAATAGAAGGTTTTAAAATAGATTAGAACAAAGTAATGTATTTAAATTACTTTTAATATGTAAAAAAAATTACTATGGCAATTTGGCAAGACAGGACAAAAGGGAAAAAAAAAAGTCGTCAAAAAGTATTTTTGAATGGTACTTTCCCATCTGTGATCTGTAGTAGATCGCTGGCAAGTCATCATACCTTGGTAAGTGGTGCATGCAACAGCCTGTCTTGGTAGAGGTTTTAGTTAAAAGTTTCTTAGCAAGGACAATGATATATGTTAAAAACAGATAAAGATTCATAGGTCCCTGATTTTTGAGCAATAGAGGAATTCCACTACTTGGCAAAAAAAACCCACAGGTTGTTTTTTTTTTTTCTGACAAATTTATGAAGAAAAATGGAAAAATAATTTAGTTATATTACTCTAATGAGTGCTTTTAATTATGATGTGTACCCCTGCATACTCGCCTTTCTAAAAAACTAAAATCCTTTTAAAAAGCACTCTTTTGATACTGTTGAAAATTTCAGCGCTGGAATATTCTACCCCTTGTATTTATGGAGTGTATAAGTTGAAGTGATGATTATTAAATTTCATCACAAACTTCTTACTGGAAAAAAAAAGCTAAAGGAACTGTAGCGTGGTATGAGTGCCTGAACCTGCCGCCTGTGGTATGCTGTGTGGAAGAATAAACGGCTTTCAGTCATGTAAACTAGTCACAGACATTCAGCTCCTTTGAACTCTAATAAGAAATGCACACTTACTTTAAATAGTAAGTGACTAAGCATATAAATGTCTTGATCAAGTCATCAGAAAAAAAAACAATGAAAAGGGGTTTTCTGTTTATGTTTTGTTATTTCTGTCTGAAATCTCTATTCTACTCTCTGTGTCTTTGCTTTGTAATGTTCCCTGCTGAGAAGGACAGACTGGAAGCACAGTAGGGATTTTTGCCTTTTTAAGTTCCTCTTTGCTTTGCAGAGGTCTGCGTGCTGGAAGACCCGGTGTATTTGTCTAGTGTTTTGCTCAGTATGAGAGGAACATGACTGTTTAAGAAAGGCAGGAAACTATTATTTGGTAATTTTAGCTACGTTTTGTTTGCAAGTACTGGAAGAGCAGACAGAAGTTTAAATATATGTCTTAAGGTACACGCATACAAATCAATTCAGCTTTTCTGCTCTTTGATCGGGAAATTCTGAAACAATCTTGAATGAAGATATAAAAAGATGAATGTGGGTTAAACTTGCCACAACTATAAGTTCATGCATCATGTTTATCCAAAGTGTTTCTCCAAAATTCTTCCTGTCTTCTCCTCTAAATAGCATATATGACAGCTACAGTGGTAGAATCAAAATATATAGCATGTTTTACAAGGAGGGCTAGATTTTCTTCTAATGCAAACTTGTGACCCTTAGTCAAAGTCAAAGGATGCATGCTTTGCATGCTGATTTTCTCTGCCAGGTAATTTAGCTTCCATCCACTGTTTTTTTTCAGCACGACAAACTCTAAATGCTAAAGTGATTTCTGTCCTTTAGGCATATTTTTCTTGAGAAAGTTAGTATACTGATAGAGAGTAACAGAGGGCCAGAAGTTCCTATCATTTTATACTGGTATGCTCCAGTGTTGATTTACCTAATTCATCAACTTTAATCTACTGTTATCTTAAGTATTACCACCATTTTTTTCCTCTCAGCTGCATAAAATTCGTCAGATTAATGAGAGTCATGTCACTGTAGCTCCACTGTGGGTCCAGTGCAAAGGTTACTAAAGTCAAGACACTCCTGATTGACTTCAGTGAGATTTGGATAAAGCTCATTGTTTTCATGCTCTTTCCATCGCTGAAGGACCAGACAACTGAAATAACTGTTCCAAATATCAGTGCCTTTGGATACTTTGCATTTCTGTTCTAAGAAAATATCCAAGCAAATATGAATATAACCAAAGTAAATTCTCCCTGTCTGAATTCAGAATGACTATTTAACTAGCTTTAATATTTTGATACCGAATACTAAGTTTCACCAGCTGTCCCTTTTCTTTGCATACAGGTGATGGCTTAAGAAGGTTAGACTGTCTGTTTGGGTTGGAAAAAAAGAATAAAATAGTGTGTTTGAAAAAGCCTCTGCTTTATTAGAAAGTTCTAGAGAGCTTTTGTGTTCTGTTGTTCATGTTTCTGAGTTTGCCCATTACCTCAGTGCTGAAATGGAACCTTAATCTATTTCCAGTTTTAGCATTGTCTGATCCCCACTTCCTTCTTCCTTGTCCCCTACAGCTGTCATCTGTTCTTAAGTTGGCTGTCTAGGTTGCAGTTCTTTGCTTGTAAGAATCATTATAGGTGTGTTTTATGGGTGTTTCTGCTTCAGGAACTGTGGCAATAGCTGATAAAAGTATTTCTAAACATCAGTTTTGGAACACAGCACATTTTTTACTTCCATGGGTTCACAGCAGGCGAACCAAAGTATAAAATGATCTTATATACATCTTTCCAACTGTCTACCTTTTAATTTTCCCCTGAAAGTTTTAGTAAATTAATTTAATCCTAGTTGTCTCTCTCTGTGAAACTGGAATTGTGGGGCTTAACACTTTCTGTGCTTCTCCTGTTTCTGCTTGTGCCTACCAGTGTGCATCTGTCCAACAAGTGTTCGCACCTTATTTCTTCCTCAGAACCAGGGTTCACCAGTGGGTTCCAGCTTCCTTGGATTTCTCAGAGTAGCCTTCACTCCATTAATTCCAAATCAACTATCTCAGATACCAGAAACAGTTCAGTGGCCTTAAAGCAGAGCTTCTCCAGACTGTTTTTCCCTTGCTTAAACCTATTGCAGGCATCCAGCTGTTTCACACCATTATTGTACTCTTCTTTGGTGAAAAACAGATGCTTATTATATTTCTGTGGCCCTCTGTGTTAAAATATTGTGCTGCCAGCTGCTGAGGTATTTGTAGTGTATGCTTGAAATCATAAAAATGCCACTAAATCATTAACACCATCAACTGAAGAAAAAGAAATTGTGATTCCTTTTGACTTGCTCCAACATAACAGAATAGATAGTTCAGATGTTTACAGGAATGTATTTCATGTGACAGAGAGGGAAAAAAGATGACAATAGTCCATGCAAATCTAAACCTTAATTTGTGTTGTTCTGCCTTAGCTTGTGGCCGTGGGTTCTACAAATCCTCCTCACAAGATCTGCAGTGCTCCCGCTGCCCTACTCACAGCTTCTCTGACAAGGAAGGATCTTCAAGATGTGATTGTGAAGATAGCTATTACAGAGCACCTTCTGATCCACCATATGTCGCATGCACAAGTGAGTCAGTCATGAATTTAATAGTAAAGGACGTTGCTTAACCAACCAGGTGCAGCCACTTGTGGCTAATAGTTTCGGTTGGCTTTTCCTATATTTGAAAAGCACATTTACAACAGTAAATGAAATTGAAAGGTAGAGGGGAAAAAAAAGATGGTGAATATAGAAGCAGCAGAAATATAATTTTCATGTTTGCCTGATATAACATTGGAAAACATTGCATGTTGGGTAAGCGTGTAACTCATTGTAATAGATAGGATACAGGCATAGTTTCGTAAGGCTGTAAAATTGTTGTAGACAATGTGCTTTATGTGATATAATACCAAAAACTGTAACATGAAAAATGAAAAGTAACTTGTGCAGATCTGAGCTTTGATTGAACTGTAATTGGATCTGGCTTAACCTTCTAACTGCAAATAGACTAGCCTACATGGACTGGTGGTTCAAATAGTGGAAGTCTCCTAAAGCCAAAGCAGCACCAAATATCTCTGTAAATCACACCAGAGCTGATAACAAAGGACTAGATGCTGTTGGTGCAGTATGTTTAGAAGAGATGAGGAAATCCTATACTTGGGAAAACCATAAAAGACAACCTTTAAGGTATATTAACCAATCCTTTTAATTGCACAGAAGAGAAACAGCTAAAGTCAGTTGCAGTAAATATACAGACAATTGTTATTCTGATGCCTTAATGGAAAATAAATAAAGCTCTTGCCAAGTGAGTTCAAGGAAGCTTTTATACAGCTTGTACTAAAAATAATAAAATGTTTATGTGAAGAAAAATGCTTAAATTATTTTCTGTCTCAGTAATTAAAATGCTAGCTACATGTCCCACTGTGGTTCTGTGCAATTACCCTGGACTTTTTTTTGTGTTACGTAGGACCTCCATCTGCACCACAGAACCTAATTTTCAATATCAACCAGACTACCGTGAGTTTGGAGTGGAGTCCTCCTGCTGACAACGGGGGAAGAAATGATGTGACCTACCGCATTTTGTGCAAGAGGTGCAGCTGGGAGCAGGGCGAATGTGTTCCCTGTGGGAGTAACATTGGATATATGCCCCAGCAAACTGGATTAGTAGATAACTATGTCACTGTCATGGACCTGCTAGCTCATGCTAACTACACATTTGAAGTGGAAGCTGTGAATGGGGTTTCTGACTTGAGTCGCTCCCAGAGGCTTTTTGCAGCTGTCAGTATTACGACCGGTCAAGCAGGTAAGTTTTCATCACTTATGAATCTCAGCACTGTGAGACTGAGAGAAATTGGGAACATGCAAACTACAGATGCAGTAAATCAGGATCATGTTTGGTGTGTTCTGGCTCATTAATCTTTTCACCTTGCCAACTAGTTAATTTGAGCTTATACTATTTCATGATAACCTGTCCTGTTTCTTGGCCTCAGGATTGCTTTCTGAAAGCATTCATGAAAGACTTAAAGAAGACATGCAGCTTTATAGTTAAATAGATTTTCTTAACTCTGCAACTTTTTTTTTCTTCTTACATTATTGTAGGTCATTCCCTAGTACTTGAAGGTTAAAAAAGGAGCTGTGACAGTCCTAGGCAGGCTTCCTTTCTGAATTTTTTAAACCTGTATGAGAGTCCTAGGTCACCGGAAGATGTTTGGATATCTGATGGTGTTTTCAGTGGTAATGTTTTTCCTCAGGATAATGTTTTTAATTTATCTTATATTTCCAGATATTTGATTATGAGATTCAGTGAGAATGTGATGATTATTCTTTGTTTCTTCTACTTATCATAATCTGACAGGTGAAATGTCAGGGAAAATAAAATCAAACTAGCATATCACCCCAGGGGAAAAAAGGGCTTAGTTGTCTGCATGCTGAGTGAAAAAAAAAGAGTTCTGTGATTTAGGTTTCTGAAATGGCAAATTGCTTGTTGATAAAAATTATAGGCCTCTGAATCTACAATAGTGCACTGTGGGCTTTAAGAGAGGATAGTAACACTAACCTTTTATACATTGAACAAAAGATCTTAAACCAAACATTAATTGCAAGATCTAGCTTTGGAATAAATGCCTTAAAAGAAAATAAGAAGTAGATAACTGACGCTTGCTGTAAGAACAGCTAACCATTGTTTTAAATGATATTTCATTCTTACATCTTGGAGGAAATTTTAATTACTGTGATCAAGCTATTTTTTTTTAGTGCAGTAGAAAGGATCCCCTACAGTAATCCTTTGAACTGAGGACAAGCTCACCATACAGGGGCAATGAACAAATAGGAAAAACTGTAGTTATTTTGCCCTTTAAATATGGTAATCTCAAAAAAAAAAAAAAAAAAAAAAAGAGACGAGAAATTTACTTCAAAACCTTCCTCCCCCCACCCCCCTAAACCTAGGACATTTATGTAGTTGTTAAAGTTTGGCTGGAATATTTATGGGATTTTTAATTTCCCCGTAGTGCTTTCCTGGATACCAAATGCACATTTTGGAACCATCTCCGTGACTGAAAGGATTGGTCTCTGTGGTTGTTCAGTTTTTGGAGTTTATAATGAGATTTTAAGCACAGAGAACTTACCCTGAAACTATTTTTGCACCAGAGATTGTGTTATTTTGGCACCTTGATTTTTCATCTTTAAATTAATTCTCTGTGATTCTTCAAATGTGGACAGGTGGACAGTGTTCTGTACAGAATGTCTGTACAGAACTACCATATGAAGAAGAGGATTTGGACTTTTTCCTATTTAGCTAGAATAAATTGGCTTTACTTTATGTGCCTTGATGGTTCAGTGCCACACAGGGTAAAGGAAAAGACAGTGCAGTTTGGTGACTAGTATCACATCTCAGGAAGGTGAAAAAGCCTTAATCAGAAGTTTATTGTGTAACCCCCAAGATAATTCATTATAGTTAATTCTCTTGTGTTCTCATAGTCATAGATTTATAGGGTTTTTCAGGCCAGAAGACATAATATGGTTATCCTATGTTATCTTATAAGTAGCACAAGCTGTATGATTTTATGAAACGATCCTCACATCAAACCCAGAGACGTTAGTGAAACTATAGCTTACGTATATATTATAGCCAACATCTAGACATTTACCTAGTGATCTCAAGTAAGGGGAAAACCTCACCCTCCTAGATAAGTTTTGTGAAAGCGTGCAGCAGGAGCAGGAGACCTGACTCTGTTCCTTACCTGCTCTCCAGTTTCCTGTGGGGTTGTGCACAGGTGAGAGTTTCCCAGTGCTATAGAATCTGACACTGTCACTGTTGAGAGAAAGGGTACTCGTACAACTGAAGCTTTATGTTTTTACTGCTTCTGAATATCAGAATGTAAAGACTTCTAGTTGGGCATCTAAAATGAGTATACATAGCTAACATATTTGGGGGGGGGGAAGGCTTCAAGCCTCTTTGTTGCAGTTTTCTCTGTCTGTGTAATGAAGGTAACCCCTTCCTTTCCTTACGAAGCTTTTCAAGATTTTTTGAACAAAAGTTCCATAAAAATGCAGCGTTTTTTTCACCCAAATTACAAAATTCATGTTAAAGAAAATACAGTCTTTCAGAACAAATGCATTCCCCAAAAAGAAAGGCCTCTTTTACATTATTTTTAAAACAGCATGTTTTGGATCCTGATACTGATTTCTTTGGTTTCTCAAGGAGGAAAATATTTTAGGTGGAACAGATTGATGACTATAATTGAACAGAAAGAGACTAGTTGCTCAAAGGAGACTGTTATGCTTCTGTCTTCCTATTTTATTTTACCATGGAGAGAAAGAAAATGTTGGATTTATTTATAGCCAAGTAAACTAGGATTCATGCAGCTCTCATTTGTTACTGTGTGACTGTTCTATACTTTTGGCAAAAATGACTTTTTCTATGCCTGTATTGCTTTTTATGTGTGTAAATGTGTCTAACTAAACCTTCTTCACATGTTATTATGCCAGCACAATAGGTGGCTGTATATAATTACTGGGTTCACCAGTTGCACAGAGGCTTGCAGTGAGATTTTTCCTTTGTAGTTTTGATGTAATTGAATTGATCCTTTGTGGCCATTTTCACAAAATGCAAATCATTGTGTAATGATAACAGGAAATTATTGATAAAATAATGGGGTTATGAAACATATTCAGTGTTTCTTCACCCACGTATAACAAGCTTCTGATGAGACAAAGAGAGCATGTCACAGAAAAGAACCAGGTGGTTGATAAAAAAACTATTTATATTTGTCAAAATAACACAATAAAATGACTCCAAGTGGGTAGGCAGCATTTCACATTGCTCACATATATACATATGACACATCGCTATTCATTCCTTGTGTTAAAAAGACTTTGTGACTAGGCTATCAGTTGTCATATGGCATGTTTTTTGTGCTGCAGCCAAGAACCATGAGGCTTTTTGTTTTGCTTTGCTTTTTTCTTTTTTTTTTTTTTTTTTTTTTTTTTTACACAAGCATGAAAGAACTGAGCCAGAATCAGAGGTAAGAGATTAAGTGCACTGAGTCCCCAAGGAGTAAAGCATCTTGTTTCATATCTTGCCTATCCAGCATCATATAAAGAATACAGGATGCCGTCCCAGTATTGCAAGCTGATCTATGTGAACCCCTACATCTTGCAGAATTCAGATTTAAATGTGACTAAGCCCCAGTTGTGATAGATAAATGTACTGAAGAGCTACAGCTGGCAAACAGCTGACAAACACTACATTTGCAAGCTTATTGAATGGTTGTTTACCAAAGATAAAATTTACCACTTCTGTAATAAGATATTCACCTTTTGGTGGTACTGGTAGTTCCTTTTCATCTGTAAAATTATCAAATTCCTTTCCAAATTTTACATTTTTTTCCATACAGCACTCAAAAGGCTAATGGAATCAGGTAGATGCATATTTGTCAGCAGATTAATATTTGTCAGATTTTGACATTTGTGCACTTTCAGACCTTTAAAAAATGTGTTTCAATAATAAATCATATTTTTTCTGTTGATACTTTTGCAAAGATAGTATGGTTTTTAAACTGTCTTTCTACATCCTTTCCTCTGGTATCTATCTGAATGGACAGTGTACTGGTCTCATATAAAGGGTGATATTCACCCAACCCAGCCTAAATTTGAGAAAACTTAAGATAGATTGGATGAATCCCAACATTTATCAGAGTTTGAGAAAATGTATCTGTCCTGAGCCACTTTGAATTGTCTTTATAGTAACTGGAAAGAAAAAATCATGTCCAAGGAGACTCTCATCATGTCTTATTACTATAACCAAACATGACAAACAAAAGTTAAAGTGTAATGCCAGTACCTGTTCCTAAATGTACTCTCTGTTCTTATGCAGAGAGCACTTGCTGATGCTCGCTGCTTCTGTGCAGCAAGAGAAAGATCCCCCACAGCATTCTTAGGTCATGCTATGCCTTCAGATGCACTTAATGCTGACAACCTGAAGTGGTTAAAAAAGTCTAATTCAGTTTCATAGTCGAGACTTATTTCTGAAGATTTTTTTTAGGAACAGTTTATTTTGTATATGTTGATTTGATTTTCCTTTTTTTTTTTTACATCTTAGAGCTCAGTTTTCAGACCTTTTCCTACAAAAAACAGATCTCAAAATTCATAGTTTAAAAAACAAATAGGGAAATTAATTTTTCAAAGTTGCATGATCCCAGCAACTTGAACTGAAAAAAACATTACATGCTATAAATCATTACTATTAGCAGTAGTGCTGTTGATTAACACAGCAAGAAGAGATGATTAAATGCATAAAGGAAACAAGCCAACCCTTATGTAAAGCTGTGTGATAGTTTCTGCCTTTCTTAGGTACTTCTGGAGTCTTTCTAAACAGGGGAGACACTTTGCATTCTCCCCTACACTACATTCTCCTTTCATTTTTACTGCTCATTATTTTTCTCTTCTTTGCTTCTCTTCACATTTTCCCCAGCTCTCAATTATCTCTACTCATTTTTAGAAGTCTCCTCTTTCATAGTCTCTGCACTATTGACCATCTATTTGTCTCCTTTTCCTTGTCAGTCTCACTTAAGCTTGACTTTTCTTCAGCAATAAGCTGTCCCTCAGCAGAGGCAGCAATCAAGAAGATTTATGCCTGTGGCATTCCCAGTTTCTTTGACCTCACCATTCGTGTCCTATTCTCACTTTTCTCCTTTCCCCAGACCATTTTGGTGTCTTCCCATTCTGCTGCCAAGTTGTTTTAATCTACCTTCATCTACATGTTCCATCCAGTGTTCACTTCTGGTGACACATGACAGCTTATTACAAATAACCTCAGTGTTCAACTGAACATTGCTGCTGTGTCCGCGTTTCAATGGCCTTCCTTTAGCTCCAGGTTTCACTTGATATTTCCCGCTAGTGACTTTACTTTTTGAGCTATGCTTCATCTTCTAGCCTTCAGCTGTAGATCAGCTTTCCCATATTGATATGGCTACATCATCTGTATATATATTTAAAAACAATGCTCAGTGTAAAAAGAATTACAATTATAAAAATAATGTTTTTCTTTTCTTTTTGCCAAATGTGTTTCACCTGTTCACTGGGAGAACTATTTTATATGGAAAGTCACTTTTCAAAACTAACCACTTTCATCAAGTTGTGGTTTTTAAAAACATATATGATGTGATGACTGTACTTTGGATTGCCATTTTACTTGGTTTATTTAATAGGAGCTACAAGGATATTAGTGCTTATTAATAATAATATTTAAGATATATTTTAATTTTTTAAAACTTTTTTTGTAGACCAGTAGGCAGACAGCATGGCTCTGGAGGTGTTCTACACTCCATGCCCACCGCCTGAAAAGGGTAAAACTAGAGTAGAAAATAATTACATGTGGTAGTTATTATTCTTCTATTTTTTTTACATAACTTTTCAGTATATTTGAAAAATGGATCGAGTTATTTCTGTAGAGCTAAGACTCCCTATTGATCTGCAATCACATTACCCTGGACTAATATCACAGATATTTTGACAGGAGGTGGTAACTGACTTTATGCCTGAATTAAACTGATGGATAAAAACTTGATAAGAATTCCAGTCTTTGTATAGCAAATACCTTCAGATCAGGGAAAACAGTTTGTTCGTTCACTGATTGTATCAGGTCATATTTAATGTAGTGAAATCCACAGGGTTATAGAGCCACTGTAGAATTGCTGGGTTAAGACAATATTGTAAGAGTGGTAAATGTTAATTTTTTTTAGGATTTTCACAAAGAAGGAATCATCTATATAAGATATAATGTGATTTGATACTTATGATATTTGAACAGCTTTGATATTTTGTATACATATACAGAATATATAGAGATTTGAAATTATAAGCAATATGTTTTATAAGAAAACTTACCACAAAATAGCTAATTGTAGTAATTCATTTTTTCTAATATTTAGTTCTAATTTGTTCTAATATTTTTAACTGAACAATAAGAGAGAAATCAAGAAAGCAGATGTTAGCTGTGTTGCTTAGGGTCTGATCCTGCACCGCTGAAGTCAGTGGAAGTTTTGTCATTGACTTCAATAGGAGCAGGATTTGAACCTCATGCTCTACCAGAACACACAGGAACCAAAGCAATGTGCACCCATCCTGAAAGGAAACTTTAACTTGATATCCCATTTTGATTCTGACTGTAGCAGATTTTTGCACATCAGTTTGTGATTGAATGTAATTTGAATTATTTTTTTTTTAGTATACTAAAAATATGACTTTTTTTTCCAAGCTTCAGATTAAGCTTCTATATGTGTTAAATGTGTGGTAGCAACCTGCTAGGAGAAGCATGGCAGCCGTAGGGCTGTTAACTTTCCCATGCACTGAGCTATTGAAATAGCAGGTTATGTCACCACAGTCAAATGTACACTACTAAAGCATAATTTCACCAGCTACGCAACAAATAACTATGTACTTGAGAAAGAAAATGGGTGCTCTAAGATACAACTTAGCCCAAGACAGGAAAGGGTGGTTTGCTAATGTGACACAGAGGACTAGAAGCCACTTTTTCTTCTAATATTACAAACACGAGCCAGACGTCCCCTCAATGTTTATGTTACACCAATTGTCTTCTTAAAAGTAGTGATGAAAAATTAATCCTGACCTTGAAAAGAGAATATGTGTGCTAACATCGTATTTTCTATGACTGATCACAGAAAGAATTGTAAAATAAAAGATCTGTACTTGTGACTCCTGCTGGGTGGGTTTTTAGCCCCTCATAAATATGCTTGGCTTCTTCTTTCCCTTCCTCCATAGTTAGATTATTTCTCATGGCTATAAGTCCTTTTGAACAGAGTAGAAACCAAATAGTACTCTGAGCTTTATTGTACTTTTTAGGGACTCCTGTACCTAGTTCCGTGAAGACCTGGCCAACCTCAAACACTTTCAAGATACCTGCAGTACAAAGACAAGAAATCACTTCATACATTTATACATGTTGATACACAGTCTAGTTAGCTAATTAACTCATTTGCAAAGAAAGAACAATTCTATAGACCTTTGATTTTTGAAGCAGAACTGTATCTCCAGTTCTTCCTTTTTCTGCTTCCTATGAACTGTAATATGGTAACTGGATGGAGGATCTAGGTAAGTGCTGAACACCACCAGTAGGATCTCATGAACTCAATGTTACTCGTTTGGTATACTGGCCACCTCTGTCATTCTCTTAGCAAAGTAATGCCATGATGGTGATTATGAAATGTAGGCAAATATTTGTTCTGAAACTTTACAATTTCCATAGGAAATTGTTTAGGTGAAACGCTATCATCACTATATTGAGACCTAAGAGTAAAAGAGAAATACAATAGGAAAAGTGGCAAAAAAGGTGGCCTGTTCTGATTCTGTCATGAAATTTCTCAATGATATCTTTTGTTTGTTTAGTTGAGTTTCCTGCTTCTTTTTTTTGTAGTTAACAGTAGCATATAGCCTGACCTCATAAGGAAGATTGAGTTTTCAGTAGTTACAAAACAGGTTTGAACTCCTTCAATGAACAAAACTGTAAAATGTTGATATTGGTAGGACAGAATAATACACAGTATTTGAATTAATCTAGCCAAAACTGATGGTGCTTATGAGTTTCGATATCTTACTTCAGTACAGTGTAATTTATTATTAAGGCGTTTCATTTCATTGTTATTTTGTCTAGAAAGAACAAAATTGAAAGAAAAAGAGTATGATCATGTTTGTAGCAAAATAAGACATTAGAAGTTTTGTCCCTGAATTTCCCAGTATTTTATGGTTTGTTTCGTACCTTCTGAAGAGTTTAAGTACCATTTTCATTAGAACAAACAAAACCCTCTAAATAGACTTAAGACAGTGTATTTCTGGTTTGCTTTATATATGTATACCCATTAGAAATAGAGTCAGAGATTCTACTGAGCCTCTTTTGGAACAGATGATATTTTATTCACTTATTTATTTTTGATTTGTTGCATGTGCCAGCAAGCTTGCTGATTTAGAAGGAAAAACAGAGTTTTGGCTAAACAGGCCCTCAGGTGAAAAATACAAATCTTCCCCTTCTGGCCCATGGCCTTCTGGCAGTTTAGGGACTATTAATGGCCCAAGAATGAATGATTTGCTTCTGGCAGGTAGGGGTGAAGATAGTCAAGATGAGTTGTAAAGTCAGGGAAAAATAAAGGCCTGTGAAGAGCTGGGCTTGATCTTTCTGATGCTAATGTGGTAATAAGAAGGGGAGACACCTTCCTAAAAGCAGTAGCCATTGCTGACTTACCCACTATGACAGCTCCACAGGTGGCAGCACATATTTCAGGTGCTGGAACAGTCTGAGTAATTAGTAAGACTGAACAATTTTTGCCATCTCTCACATGTTGCTGCCCTGTGTAGTTTCTTCTGCATTGCATATGATAGAACCAGCCCTGACTCGATAGGGCATGTTCCTAATTGAATGGTTATATCTACTAGTCTTTAATATATGAATTGTTTTGTACAGTTTGGCATTTCTGTAGTCTTTCCCTGTTATAGTCAAAATATATCATTGATTCTATTTCTAGAGGGAATTCTCAGGGCAATTTACTGAGGAAGCCATGGCTGAAGGCTGCAAATTGACAACAATAAAAGTGTTATCCCAAGTTCAATAGTTAATGTTAAGATAGGAGATGCTGATTATCTTTTTCTTTGCTTCGTTAGTGATGAATGGAAGCAAATTTGATGCAGACAGCAATCTGGTGGAATGATGCAGAGCTATCTATGAAAACATCTGTACTAATCCACCAATGCAGTAAATTATAGCTACAAGCAAAAGACATTGATCCAAGAGGATCATTAACAGCTTTAACCAACTGATCCAAGTAATAGGGTAAATGAGAGAACATTATCAAGATCTGATTTTTACAGCTGTCAACTACAATTGCTAAAACATGGTTACCACTTTTTCTCAATTTCAACCATTTTATAGCTTAAGTTTAGTATATTCTATTGTGGGCAGCCAACAAAGATCAATTAGGTGGTAAAATACGCAGGAAAAAATTGCTCAGCTATCATGCACTCCATTTACCAAGAGGTCAGTCACAAAGGGAGAGATAATTGCTGCAAGCCAGCAAAATTAATCGGGGATGAGCCAAAAAGGATGATATATGTTCTGTGACAAAGTACGTGACAGAGATGTACGCATAAACCTGTAGCGACTTGCCTTGTTGAGGACACAAGGACGAGAGAAGGAGACCTGTGATAAACAATTAGCATGGCTTCAGAGTGAGCAATTCTTAATTATCCATAACATGTCGACATCAGATAATTAGTGTCCCAATTTTTAACAATATTTGGTCATTAACTACAGTAGAATAGGGAGATCAAGAACAGAGCCATTTGTCTGAGCTAAGTGTTACATAACAGTGTCTGCATGTGAACATAAGTCAGCTAAATCATGCTCACAGTAATGACATAGAAATCTTCTTATTGTGGGACCAATATAAATGTCCTAAATTTGAGCTTATAACAAGCTGCATTTTGTGTTTCCATAAGCCAGTTTGTTTGTGATAGCAAGGCACAAAATAAAGCAGGCTTTCATGTCAGCTGTAGTTTAAACTCCCTACCTTGCTGCTTTTTCATCTGTACATTTAAATTTTCACGGCAAGCAGCACAAGTCATATGACTCAGGCCATTTTAGTGTTAACGCTAATTAAGAAAATATTATTTTTAGCTCGATTTTCTAAACATACAAGGCTACGTGAGTGTGCTAAATGTATATCTCTGGACAATTTTCTTTCAGCTCCTTTGTCCTCTGTCAACAGTTTTTGACCAGTTTTAACGATGTTTGACAGATAAAAATCTTAAAATGCTAGATGAAGTTGACAGGCCGGTGAAGACCTGTACCTTACCGAATGAGCTAAATCATGTGTCAGACATAGGCAAATCTACATGTGCAGAAGCACAGAAAACTGTAAGAGAAATGATTCACAGAATTGCTGGTGTTTTTCTGATGCTAATGAAAGAAATCTTAGAAATGCAGAATGAAATGTTTCATGTGTTACTTCTGTCTGGTTTCTGACATATAAGCACAGAGAAATGAGATGTGCACACACATGCACATACACACATGCATACCTATAACTTAAGTCTCTTTTAAATCTCACTTTCTTCTAGCCTGTTAGTGTATTTTTCAGAATTTTTAAGCTGGATCTCACTTCCTCTGAAGCAAGCTTAAGACTCTAGGGACAAGGGCCTGTCACTGTGATTCTAAGCTTTTCTTTTTAAGGATGACCCTCTTAAACCTTTACCTGCATTTCAACAACTTATTGTAGAAAATTATCCATTGAATCTGGGGTGATGTCTCACATGTATGCATTTGCAGCAGAAGACTTTTCTGTATCTTCCATCTCATACCTGCTGATGGATTTATTTACCACCTCTCCTTTTGGCCTTTTCTGTCTGTCTGTCATCTAAGCATTTCTCTTTGAGTACCCCATTTCCTAATGCATCACAGCACACTCATTTTTTTCTGTAGCACCCAAGATCCTTTCAGGCAGTAGTGGCTGAGTCAGCAGGCCAGATTCAGAAGTAGTAAACCCTGATGTCTATGTGGAGAAATGTCATTTACTTCGCTAAACAGTCTATTTAAGTTCATAGAGCCTCTAATCATGGCTGTGAAATGAGGAATTGGATGTTAATATTTCAGAGCCAATAATACTCTAATGGTCTGTCTCTGTGGACCTCCTGTGGAATTATTCCAACTATTCCCTTGTGCAGCTGAGATAAAAATTTCACCCTTAGTTCTAATCTTTTGTGTTGCCGCTTAACTGGTAATGAAGAGGGAAAAGTGTCATTGCTCTTTATATTATGTAGAGTTAATCACATTAAGCATTTTAGGGCTAAATGTTCTGCTCTTTGGCGCTGGCATTAAACATTAGCATTTAAATCTTTGGTGGATATTTACATTGTTGTAGTCATTGGAGATTGATAGATTTCTTTAGGGAGTGATTTGGAACAGGAGCCAAATTTAGGAATTGTACATTGAGTTGTCCTTAATTACAGAGGAAGCTTTAGATTACCTTCTCTATTTAGCCACCCAAATTAACTGCCAAAAGTTGGTGACATAAATGCCCTCTTCCTCCTGCCCCCACATATACAAATGTTAATTTCTTCCATGATATTAACATTAAGTATTTACATGTTTCTGTTTATTTTTGAGAAAATACTAAACAAATGAGCAAATTTTAAAATAATTTAGTGTCTTCAGGGTTTTAAAACTCCTTAAAAATAATCTGCTAGTCCTATTAGTAATTTATGTTAAGACTCTTTGAAGCCTTTTACCATTGACTGAATTAGCTAAGGTGCTTAATGAGGATATGCATATACGGGTGTGCCTTAAAAATAGGGATATTTCACTTGAGTGCAGTTTATAGCATTAATGTTAAAAATGTTTTTTAAATGTAAAATACTTATTCTATGCTTTCTTTTTATTTTAATGCTAGTTAAGAGTCCCCATCAGGAAGGCTGCAAGTGCCTTACAGTTTATCTTGCCTATGGTAATGCAGTGATGACCACTTACCAGTGTTACATACTTTTTTGTAAGCAACGAATTAACTCAGCCATGCAGCAGCACAGAACAATTACCAACAGATAACCTTCAATGAGCAATAAATAGAGCAAGTGAACTCCTTCACAGTCCTCCTGGGAGCCATTTCTCAACCTTTGCCCTAGTAGATACCCTAGACTATTAGAATATTATCACATTCATGATGCTTTGGAGAGTAATTTCTAGATGCCAGAGAGGAAACTACCTTCCACACCTCTGCTGACTACAGCAGGGGTAAAGGATGATGGTGATCTCTCAGGCAGATAAGTCTCATCCCATTTATCAGTCTATAGATCTCAATCAATAGCTTAAACTCTGCTTGGATACTAGCAGGTAGGCGGTGGAACTCTAAAGAAGCTAATGTGTGTTCTCTGTTTACCTAAACTATGCCTACACAGAAGGGAACAGGGTCCGTCTTCTGCTCCTGGCATGCTGGGGCTTATGCTTGCAAAGTTAAACTTCTTTATCTCCCAAAACAGTGTGCCCACATTGAGATTGCCACAACTATGCTCAACTAGCTAACCATGCTAACAAATTAATGGTATGGACAAGCATGTGTTCATACTCCATCCTCAATTCTACCACAGTTCACTTTACTAGATTAGTTTTATAAAGTCTACTGAGCTATATTTATAGATCAAGAGGTCTATAAAACTTGACTTCTTGGAAAATATTGTAATAGGCAAATCTCAAAGCAATAAAACTGTACACGAAATCAGCACAACTTGTTTTCTGGGGGAAATGCCACAGCTGCCAAATGCAGTGAAGCTGGTAAACTAGTACCATGCCTCTTTCTGTAACATGATCGTATAAACGTCTGTGAATACAGAATACTCCCGTGGACTGGCAACAGTCATGGCCAGTGTCATAAATTCTCTTTTGAAAAAGCATTATGCTTTCCATTTGGGCACACAGAAAGAGCTTCAGTTTGGAGTTCATATTTTTGAAGTTTACATCACTCTTCAGTACTCACTTAAATTTTAATTTCCTGTGCTCACTATGAAGCCTGGGGAAGGCAAAAACAGTCAGAGGATGCATAAAACAGTTTTGAAGTTACTTGTAAAACATACAGAACTGTTGTTTCAAAATGTGGGAAAATCTTAAGTGTATTTTTAGGAGAAGAAATTAAGTAATGGATTTTTTTTTAAATATCTTCTTGCCTATTTATGCTCTGATTCAAAGTCAGTGGTAAGTTTTTCTTTAAACCTGGTAGGTATCTAAGCCCTTAAAAATGGCTATTTACTATTATTAAAGGTAAAAAGGGTGGCACAAAATTGCTTCCCATTTAACTTCTACTGAGCAGTCAGAATTGTCCTAATATCACAATATAGAGAGTTAGCACACATAAAAAATCCCCATTGAGATAAGGGGGTAATTATTCAACTATCCACTTTCATACATTTTAATAATCAGATGTTACATCTGAAATAAGGTCATTTTGAAATTTTCTGTAAAAATCTGGGATCTGGGAAATGCTTACTCATGTAAATAGCTCATTTTTAATGTAAATAGCTCTTTTTTTTTTTTCAAGTAAGGAATAAATACTTAGGAATCCGCATAAGCTAGCTGTAAATCATTATTTGAGCCTGGATTTTTTTTTTTTTTCATTTTCTACATTCAGAAATGCATTTAGTTGAATGTTTTGAACTTAAATCAGTACATCTCAAGGGGAGCTCTGGTGTAAAAGGAGTGCAGTTTGACCCCTGTAGCTGTAGAAAGTCAGAGTCAGTGATCTCCATTAGACTGTATATCCCGCTGGGTAGTATCAGTTGCCCTTTTGTTATTGTAGGCTCTTTCTGTTACTTTTACCGTTTAAATAAATATATTGAAGTTAAAGAGTTAATGACAAATTCAGGAAGTCTTGACTTAACGGTGATGAAGTGAGATGCCTTTTGTGCCATTCAATGTACACTATTTATAACCCCGTTTGATTACCGCAGCATGTCCTCCGCCTGTAAGGATTGCACCCGGGGGACTAGTCAACTTATTAATTCATCACTTGCTGCCTTTTACGGTTGCAATACCCCTTTATGGCATACAAGCAGAGAGATCTCGTAATCTGAAGGCTGCCAGCCGACTGGTTCCACTCTAGCTGACCCTTTGTCTGCGGGCACAATGCTGATAACTCTTCTTGGGGTTCCTCTTTCTCGGAGGCTGCATTACGCTCCCGCCTGTTGTCTTACGATGGGAACAAGCGGCCGCGATTACCGTGACTTCCAGGGAGGCATAGCCTTCCGCAAGTTAACCTGTAGCTTTTTAAAGTGCCTTTTGATTTATCTGTCACCTGATCCATCAGCAATGAATAATTTTCATGGAAGGTGCACTTTAATTACCTTCCCCTTTGACTAGCATTATCAGGCCCTATCTAGGTAATTAATCTCTCGAAATATCCAATTTCAGTCTTTATTGCTGGCAGGCAGGCCTTCTGAATTATATGTGATTGAATAGGCATTGGGTCTGTTGTTAAACCAAATAGGGCATGAAACAAATTTTGGGTCCCTCTTTTTTCTTTTTTTTTAATGTGTCTGTAATTATGTTGTGGTCTAGTTGCTTTGGTTGACATCATTTAGATTGTACAATGTAAAGCATGAAAAGGCAATGGTAGAAAATGGTGGCTGATACAGAAATAATTAAAATAACACAGATCATAAAAGTCAATCAGTCTCTGGAGAAATAGTTACCAGATTGTGAAACTAGGTACTGAAAATATTTTTTTTTCTCTTGAATGAGGATAAATTAGTAGTCCTCCTCCCAATACCTGATTAGGGATTTGCAATTGTATTCACTTTTGTGTTTCATTGCTCTATGGATGAAAGATAGACCTTTAAAAATGTAGCAGATTAAATAACTTGTTATTAAATTTGTAGGAGAGGTTACTGTTTTTTCTTATGCCTGCCTCATTAAAAATGATGAAGTTAAGGTGTTTGGAAAGCTGAACAAAAATGCTATCTCAGTGGGTAAAAAATAAATAATCTTACAGTGCAAATCTTTCATTCGGTTGCCTATACTTAGAAATGCTATGGCTATTTTGGAAATTCCTTTGTAGTTTTTCTGAAAGTGTTTTTTTTTCTTGTATGTTTCCTCTCAATTCTCTTCATATTCTCCAAAGGAAAAAAAATAACAGGTTAAATTTTATAAAGGTTTTGACAGAAACCTCTTACCTCAGATACAGCTGAGAATTCCTTGAGAATATTCAGAAGTCCATTTCCTGGAGATAAATTTACTCACTTTGTCACTGAAGCTGACAAGCATATGTGTGTTAGTTAAGTTTCATGTTTTCAGTACAGAACAGAATTGTTGGATTAGAAAAAACCTTTTTTAAAGGAATTAAGAAAGTATGAAGATTTGTGAAGGAAATTATGAAATCTTAAGATCATAGGATTTTTCTTTGTTGTCATCATTTTTAAGTTAGTCAAAGCAGACTGTTTGATACTCTTAACTAAAAATCCTTGAAATAAGCAGACAATTTTACAAAGGCACAATTGAATTTGTAACACTGTTTTATCTTTACTGTCTGCAGGACTTCTTTAATATCAAAATTTGATTATCTACTAGAAGATTATTTTCCTTTTTAATGGAGGTACATTTTTTTTTTTAATCATAAGTTCTCCATACAGGATAAAATTTGTTATAATTGTGGTTTATTCTTAGAATAATTGTAAGGGAAAAAAATCTGAAAATATTTAACTGGATGAAAGGTGAAAACAACTGTGTTTAACCATGTAACTCATTTCTACTTTGAACTGCAGAAAATGAGAACAATGAATAGCATGGAGATTGATCCTGGAATGCAGAATCTTTCACCTTTAGGTCACCAATTCAAATTCAGTCAACCCAAGCAGTGACCAAAAATTGTTACCATATGAAAGTTGTTTGTGAACTATGTGGAATTTAAATTATGATCTCAGTTAATTTTCTTTTTCGTAAACATCATCATAAAGCAGTCCTTTTGGCAGTCACCCAAAAGAGAAGTTAAGATTAAAGGAGCATGACCTAGTAAACTTTTAACTTCTGGTCATGATCCCTTCAGGTGAACATAGTGGCTGGAGAATTTTAGGTTACTGATTTGAATTGTATTTATTCTCTGGATAAGGACAAAACTTTAGTAGATTTTTCTTTAAATATCTTATTTTAATTAATTTGAATCTTTAGAGGCAGATACTGACCCAGTGTGTTAGGCTGCCAGTCTCATGGATGCTCCTGCAGCTTGAATCACATTCAAACCAAAATTATTAATTGAATATAAAGAGAAAACAATCTACTTCCTTTTGGTTTTCAGCAGCTTTACTAAATGATAAACTGATCTATTCAGGATTTTTTTTTTTTGCAGTTTGCCATGAAAGAACATATTTTGGTACTTACCAAATGGCTCCTGCCATATATTCAGACTTATATATTGTTAGTACGGTAGCTGCTTTCAGACACAGGAATATAAAAAGCCTTGAAAAAAACCTGTAAAGGACTTTATTAAAGTATGGTAATTTGCAGAGCATGAAGGATCTTTGCCAGCTGCCAAGCTGCTGAGCTTTAACTTTGCTACTGACTTTGAAGAGAAATACAGTATTTGGTCTGAAAAAATATTTGTGTTCCCGAATATCACAGCTGATTTTGAGACAAGATACAGGGTGCTTAATTAAGCTTTCTCAAAGTCTGTTGCTTTAACAACTTTCTTTACAATGGTGATAAAGCAAAAAACCATGTAAAAAAATAACCATTTTGAAAGGCCATTTAAGGTACTGTACAGTAGCTCTTGTCTGTTAAGAACAGAATGGTGTACTGGTTCGGGCACTGGACTGGGGCTCTAGAGATCCATGATAAATTACATAGTCATTCCCATAGGCATCTTGTATTACTTTGGATAAATGACTTAGTCTCTCCATGACGCTGTTCTTCATGAGAAGAATGAGGACAATAGGACTTCCTTGCATCAAAGGAGCATTGTGAAGAAAAATCCATTAGTGACTCTGAGGCATTTAGATACTATTTTGCTATTGGCTATGTAAGTACTAAGATAGGTTAAAGTTATCTATCTTCCTGTGTTTTTATTTTCTTTTCTTGTTAAAATGTATAATAGAATTAAGCCCTTGTTTTCATGTTAATCTAGAGCTGTTGGTCTTCTTTGTTCAGTAGCAGCCAAATTCTTATTCACTGGAATTCCTGTAAACCACCCTTAACAGATTTTTTAATCCCTCTATGTTTTCCCTGAGAACCATACTGCAGGAGAGACTGTAAACAGGACTAGTCCAGTATATCACCAGCTTTTTAAGAAAGCTTGGGTCTCCTGTGGCTCTGCTGGATGCACTGGGTAACTGCCAGTGTTGCATATGAAAGAGAAATAAATCTCACCAGGAATCTCCAAGTTCTCAGACAGTGAGCAGGTAGCAGGGTTAGGGCTTAAGGATGTTTTAATAATACATTTGCTTATTAAAAAAAATCATGAGATTGTGACCTTTCTGAAATAGTTTACTCTTGCTGGAACTTTGCTTTTAATCACTAATCATTGTGACATTTTTTTGGCAACCTAACCCTTGTGAATCTTTTTGCAGTGTTCTAGGTAAGTCTCCCGTGGGACAACAGCAGGTCTTTCTTTAATATAACATTTTTTTAACTGTAACATTGGTGCATTCCTTCATTCCCTAATTGCACCTGGGAAGATCTGGTTCTTGTTGCAGTTAATAAGCGGTTCACCTAGTACGCTAAAATAACAAGATTGGTCACATTAAAGTGCTTTTTCATGGCTCATGTTTTTTTCTCACTCCACTACTCCAAATGAGAGGAATAATTTTATGGAGACCAGCACCATTACTTTTTATCTTTTATGTCAAAAGATCTTAGGTTTGTTTTATATTGGAAGCATTCTAAAACTTAGGTGTCACCTTTGTGCCACATTGCGACATCATTAATGCTCAAGAGGTTTTTCAGACATATAGGCGTAAGTTTTTTTAGCTTCTGTTCTAATGACTCCAGAGCAGGCAATTTGAAATCCAATGGTCTTCTGAGATTACCCAAAAGTAGGTGTAAAGAGCAGCAGAGGGTACTAAACTTTGGGGACCAATTTTGTTATATTTATTTTGATTTGAAATATAGTTGAAGTCATTTGTAGTCCAGAAATAAAACCACAGACCTACAGCAAATTCAAACTGTTAATAAGGAAGTAATCACAGAGTGAGTTTTAGGTACAGACACTGAAGACAGTATCCCACAGCTCCAGATAATGGTAAGCAAAGACAGAACCATCAAGCCTTGGCCTCTTGGTTCCTCTTTCACACTTTCTCAAAGCTACTGTCCTACCTCATACATTTGCAGTGTGATGCTGTGATCGCTTTTCCACCTTCTTGTTCCACATTACATTTTGTTGACCCAGCTGTAAGGGAAGAGAGAAGCTCAAATGCTCAGCTGAAGCTTCAAGAGTGCTACTGTTCTGAGTCCTGTGATGGAAGGAATCTCACTCAGTGGTATATTTGGTATATTCCCCTGTTCTGGCCAAGCTCTACCATTTTGTTTTTCTTCACAATCAAGTAATTTGTGCTTGGCAATCCCAAGCACAAATACAGAGTGGGCAGAGAATGGATTAATAGCAGCCCTGAGGAGAAGGACTTGGGTGTACTAGTGGATGAGAAGCTCAACATGAGCTGGCAGTGTATGCTTGCATCCCAGAAAACCAACTGCATCCTGGGCTGCATCAAAAGAAGCGTGGCCAGCAGGGTGAGGGAGGTGATTCTCCCCCTTTACTCTGCCCTGGTGAGACCCCACCTGGAGTACTATGTCCAGTTCTGGAGCCCCCAACACAAGAAGTACATGGACCAGTTGGAGAAGGTGCAGAGGAGGGCCACGAAGATGATCAGAGGGCTGGAGCACCTCTCCTATGAGGACAGGCTGAGAGAATTGGGGCTGTTCAGCCTGGCAAAGAAGGCTCCACAGAGAACTTACAGCGGTCTTCCAGTACTTAAAGGAAACTTATGAGAAATATGGGGAGAAACATTTTAGCAGAGACTTTTGTGATAGGACAAGGGGTAATGGTTTTAAAGTAGAGGGAGGTAGATTCAGACTTGATACAGGGAAGATATTTTTTACAATGAGGGTCGTGGAACACTGGAACAGGTTGCCCAGAGAGGTGGTAGATGCTCCATCCCTGGAAACATTCAAGGCCAGGTTGGACAGGGCTTTGAGCAACCTGATCTGGTTGGAGATGTCCTTACTCCTTGCGAGGGATTTGGACTAGATGACTTTCAAAGGTCCTTTCCAACCCAAACTGTACTATGATTCTATGAGTAAGTTAAATGATTCTCACTAGAGGAAACCAATGTCTTCAGAAAGCTGTTTCTTTATTCATCTTGATTTTCAAAATTTTGGGTGCAAGACTGACTGGAAGGTAAAATGTGTATTACTGAAGAAAAAAGTCAACTGATAAACTGTTTTAAAAGCATTCTCTAGATTCTGGTTGAGCTGAAGGAAATTTCAGGCATTTGGACAATGGGCTAATTAACATCTATGATATAGCTGAGTTTGTAATGGATTACAAAATGTGTATTAGGAATAGAAAAAGTTCTTAAATGGGTACCTTGTCTACATTCCAGGGGTTTACAGACAACTTTGCACTGTCCTGTCACCATGTGAATGAGTCCTTGCACATGTATATCCTAGCTTGAAGTTTCACTGGTAGTCCTCTTTCCTTTCCATTCTCAAGGCCCTATTCTTACCCCTTCTCTTTCCCTTCTTTCTTGTCCCAGTGACAGCGTTGTTCTGTGAAATAACAGTGCGTCGCTAGTGTTGTTGGCATTTTACAATCACTTAAGTCATTAATATCACTGAGAAGTTGAAACATCAAAGACCACTTACAGGTCAAATTCCAAAGGTTTTCAGAATTACTGTTATTGCAGATGTAAATTAGGGTTTTAGCTGACACTTTTATCAATTAATATAGTACATGTTCTTGTAAAGCAGTTAGAATTTATATGAAATAAAGAATTGTATCTTCCTTATGGTTTTTGAAAAACAGAGGACAGAACTTACCAGTCCAGTAAATACCACATTTTCTGAAAGTTTTACTACTATAGTAAGAAAAGCCATTATTTTTTTTTTAAAAAAAGAAGACAGGAATTGTGGCCTCTCTATCTTTTTTCTGTGCAGCACAAAAATGTATTCAGTTTAATGGAATGCATTAATGGACTCCTAAACTGTCGGATTTCTAAATATGAGCCATACATCATGACGGTGCTGAACAACATATTTTGTACCAAAGCAGTTCTATGAGAGAAGGTGAAAATATGTTAATCCTACCTTGATCGTCAGGGGCCCATATGAATTTGCATTACTCTTTTAACCTTGAAGTGAGTAGGTGATATCATTATTGAATTTTTTAATAAAAATCTGTTCGACTACAAACAATATATTTTGTTTGACGATATTATTTATGACTTCATATAAATCAGTAATTATTATTTGCACATATGCAAAATATTAAAAATCTCAGCGAATCTTTTGTTACACCTGTTTTTTTTTTAGTTCCCCAAGCAATTTTCTGAGGATTTTAATTTTTTTTAATTGTAATTTGTATCAATTTTGAGTTATAATACTAATTATTTTATTGTACTCCATAAAGTCTGGCCATAAAACTGCTCACACTTTCACTGAAATGCAGGCTAGTGTTGGAAAATCTGGCCAGAGATCTGTTACACAGATTTATAGATTTTTGTCTCAAATGTAATTTGATAGTAGAAACACCTGGAATTACCGTTCTAAAATACATTTTAACTTTTCAGGAAATGATCCTGTTAGGTGACCAGTGCTAGTTGTATTATTAAATTGATTTTGGGAAAGAGTGTGAAGAAAAAAAAATCGTAAGGTAAGGTGATTACAAGTGTTACAGTGGATAAAATACTTAATTTTTATGTTGGAGTTTATAAATTCAAAGTACCAGACAGATCTCTTACTGCAAAATATGAAATAAGTTAGGTTTTGGTAACTGGTTGTGAATTAAATGAAATCCACTCCTATGTTGTCATCACATGAAACAGCTTGAGGAATTTTGATTTGGGTTTTTTTTATTTATTTTTGTCATGAACATACATATAACAGAAATGTTCAAGATAAGTGTGAGTGAGGTACAGATTTAATATAGTGTAATATCTGCAGAAATTAACTATGATAAAAATGAAATAGAAGAGGCTCAGACTCGTTTAGGAGTTGAAAGCAAATTCTTCACTTTTGTGGCACTGGGTGCTGTATTGTTATTATTGCTTTGTTGTCTTCATCTGATCTTAAAAAAGTAAAAAGCTGTTGGAAAATAGAAGCTTGCTAATGGCTGCATCATTAATGACAATGAACTGCAGATCAGTTTTTAAAAATAGACACAAAACCATTTATACTTTATTTAAAAAAAATAGGTTTGATTACTTTTTAATAGATATGAAGTCATTAATATTTTAGAGTTAAAAAAAATTATTTGCTTCTGAAAAGCCTAAGAGTGGCCACTTGGAAAATAAAACTTAGTCTTCAGTATGAGTAAAATAGTCTTCACTGTGAGTACAACGTGGACTCCATCAAAGATGACCCTCATTGTAATATTTCAGGACCAAAATCGCATGTAAGCCTGAACCTCAAACAGGTAGTTTAATTCTACATTTAAAAGTGCTGATTAGCTCCATTATACAGACGAAAAATAAAAGATACAAAGTGCTTGGAAGGACCTCAGTGCTGAGTCCTGCATTCGTAATCCAGACGTCGGTGTTAAGAAACCAAGAGAACAGTTTCCTCTTATTCTCAACAGTGGTTCCACAGATCTCATGTAAAGGAAATGATGGGATAGTGTGGTTTTGAGCACAGAGGAGAACAGGAATATTTTATCAGTAGCCCATTATTAGGAGAGATCAAGAATAGTTTGAAATTTCACCCCCTGCTTGTAGAAAGTCAGGTGTCTCAGGAGAATGGTTCAGGAGAAACATGCTAGAAGAAAAGCTATCGGACATGATTAGCTGAAAACATAGCTTCTTTCCTTCTGCCTTTAATTTGGCACTGGAGTGTATATGGGTTTGAGAGCCAGAAAACCTGTACAGAGGTGACTGTGCCAGTATTCATGATTTTCTTTGAGAAAAGAACAGGCTCAACCTTCTGTTAAAATGGGGTGCTATGCCTCAGAAGTGCTTCTCTGGCATTATCCTATAGCCTAGGAAATGGGAGAGCCAGGTTCAATTCCCATCTTTAACTGATGAGTTTAACTGCATTTCTTCCATTTCTCTAGGAATATCCTAATTTTTAGGCCACAGAGTCGTATTTCTGCATAGTGCCTGATTTTCTTCCTCTCCTTCCTCTTTCACATCATAGAGATTCAGCAGGAACGACAGTCAGAGACTCCTTACTGATGCAGATTTCGCTAATATTCAGAAATACACTGGGCAGGAATGTGAGGGAAAAAACCACAAATGAAATGCCAGCTTAATGGAATGATTAGTACTGATGTGAAAACAAATAGCTGATTTTATAACATGAGATATTGAGGCTGGAAATTATAAGTTTCCTAGCCATCAGACCAGTGAGGTTCTGGAGCAGCCTTTTCATGGGAGTAGTGGGAGACATAATCTGATTTTAAGACGGAGCTTGATCATTCTTTTGGAAGGAATGACATCACATGGTTGCCTGAGATGGCAGGTGACTGGACACAATGATCCCAAAGTGTCCTTCCACTCCTACCTTCTTCATCAGCAAAATACTTTATATTTTGTTATGTTCTCCAGTTTCTCCGAAACACTTAACCTGTAATTTGATGGTGGTATTTTTTATTGCTTAAGAGAGGTTTGACATAGAAAAGAAAAATCTTTGTTGAGATTGCAGAAGTCTGGTAATTGATATGTGAACTGGAGATGATGAAATAGCTGCACGTAGGGTAGAAAACAAGGAGGACACTGTTCACTTTGAAATGGCTGGAGGGGATCTATAAACAAGTATGGCAGTTTGTATAGCTGTTTTAATATTGATGCCAGGATTGATAAAGAATAAAGTAAGTGTTGTTTCATTGGATAGCATAAATTTAGAAGGCAAGCAAAGACTTATCCCCTGTTTATTTACTTTTAAATGAATGTTATATTTGCTAACCTTTTAGAATCTGTAAATTCAGTGTCTTTGATACTAAAAGTACATTTGACTGTATTCTGACTTCACCATTTTTTAATCAAAATACTTTTTTTTTTTTGTAGTTTGTGGGAGGACAAATCATGTTGTTGTCAGTAAAAGAAGTACTCCAAACTATTGCCTTACATTGGTACTACAGTTAAATGAGTTCAAATCAGATTGTTTTTATTTTTAATTTTTATATTATGCCCTCAATTATTCAAACCCAGAAGACAAATTTATGATCCTTAACATTAGCAACTGATTCTTATGATGCATTTTAGATAAGTTTTGCCTTACTTTGTGTTACACAAAAACTAGATGCTAAAATGGTTTTCTGCTACAGATAATAATCATGTAGTCTTATTTGGTATCTAAGTTTAAGGGACTCTTTGGAAGATTGTGTTTATCGTAGCTTTGTTAATGTTACATATCTAACATCTGAAAAGCTGCTGCTTTCATATGTTGTGCTGCTAATGACTCAGCACCTTACTGGCAGTAGAACAAGAAGCACATCATTCATAATCAAGGTGCTAAAATGGAGTTTTGAATCCCATTATAAGGAGGTTCTTTGCAATGGGTCATTAACTTGCTCTATGGCGTGAAACCCCTGGAGAAGGATCTTTAAGGTTACAGATTGTAAGCAATGACATAATTGCCTGATGGTGTAGCAATATGACCAAGGTTTTAAAATGTGGTTTCTCTGAATGCTTCAGGTGCTGGATGCCTACTGACTAATGCCCATGGCCTGATTTTCAGCAGTGACTACTGCGGGGAACTGTTCCTTTCAAAGGCTCAGGAAGGAAGATGTGGTGATAGGACACAAATTCACCTTGCACCGAGCCACTCAGTCAGGCTTCAGGGACATAACAAAGCAGACACCTGCCAGACTCCTTGGCGGGGTATTACGGCATAATCGAAGTGTCACTGGGCTTGTAGGCAATTAGCAACTCTGAAAATCATGATGTGAGTTACAAAAACAAAGGAACTGAAAATTAGAGGCAATTTCTGGCAAATTTGGGCATTGGTATGAATTGCTTATGTACATCTTTTTTTACTATATGTCATTATTTGAAGCTTAGATAGAAAAGAAAATGGATTTCTCCATTGCTGATCGTAGTTAATTTGTCAAAAATGTAGAGCTCTGAAAGGAATTACTTTTTAAAACATTGTAGGATTTCAATCCATTTTTCTTCCTTTAAGAGATTGATCTGTCATTCTTGAAAGATCAGCAAAATCTCACAAAGACATAGTAGTTTTTGTACAGCTTTTGAACATCAAAAAATTGATTCCTTTATATGTGTGAGAGTGTGGACATTTACATGGGTTTTAATAACCTGCATTAATCTACTTACTACTCTTGTTTAACCTTGAAGTAACAACCTAGAAATTTTCTAGGATATATTCTCCGATGTTTGGCTCACTGTGTGTTGTTATTGAGTTTGTTAGTTAGTTGGCAAGGTTCAATTATATAAACGTTTGACTCATGGTCACTGTAGCTATACTTCTTTAAGCTATTTCTCTTCACATCACAGACTGAGAAGGGTTATGCTGGGGAGTATTATTACTTCAATGGAATACCTGCAGTGAGAATCCAGAAGTTGAAAGAAGCACTAAGGATGATTCAGGAGACAGCTCTTTCTCACTATATTATGCCAAACCTGTTGTCCCTTGTGGGAAAAAGAGTTTTGTAACTGGATTTGTTGGTTTTCAGATGAAGTAAAAAACTTGAAGTCCTGTAGCCTTGGCACAATTTGCAAGAGGAGAGGTGTTAACTTCAGTGTCCTGAGTAAATTCCAGATTGAATAATTATGTTTCACATCCCTGTCATTCCCCCTGTAGCTGGATTAGCTATTCATTTCCTGTTCCAAACCTTTGTGTAGCATTTCCATGTGCTCTATAACAGTTTCCACATTTCACCCTAGAGCTAACTGTAATCATCTTTCTTTGTCTGTCCCTACATATACACAGAATAATTGTGAAACTCTTTGCAGGCTCATAGAGAAGCTAGCTAAAGGCCAACTGCATTAACTAAATTAAGATAAAATTCTAGATCCAGCACAATCTGAATTTAAGCCAGGGCACGAAATGGCCTTAGTGCCCTGTGTAATAGGTAATCTGCTCCTGTCAGTGGAGAGAGGACAGACATCTATTCTCATCACTTCAGACATATCTGAATCATTTAACACAGTTGATCATGAGGCAGTACTTTCTTGCTTGAGAGAAGTAGCAGGATCCAAAGTAATACACTAAAATGGTTGGCATTCTTCCCAGACAAATACAGCCAACAAGTAGTCAGGGCAGACCAGCTTTCTGTTCTTCATTCTGATGTCCTTCAAGAATCAGTTTTCTTGCTAGTTCTTTTTGGCATCTATACTCAGCTACTATGTGAACAAATCAGATGCTTGAGAAATATGCAGACCATATACATTTCCTTTTGTACTTCGAGATCTGTAACCATTCCAGTTTCACTATAGTGTAAACTGATTGCAAGAAAAGAGCACAGAGATACGGAATAGTTGGTTGAAACTGAACCCAAATGAAACAGAGATGGTAGTAGGCACAGAGAAAATGACAAGTCCGTGAGTTTCCAGGCCCAGTATAGTAACTTCTGGTGCAAGTTTTATATTGGTTTTTGATTAGTGAATTCCATAATTTTGGAGTACTTCTATATTCTGTATCGACACTAAAGCTGCCAGAGTCACATCTGATAAATAAAGCTGTCCATTTTTTTCTCTTTGGGTAAGAAAGTCTATCTCTTCCTGCTGGATTTTGAACTGGCTGCAGTTTTTCATCCATTTGCTGCTTCTCCCTTGGATTATAACAACAAGTATACCGGAGCATAAAGCTCTGACTAGGTTAGGAAAGTTATCTAATACAAAAGGTTGCAGCAGCTCAGACGACCATGAGCACATCAGACGGCCTTACACTGGCTTTTCAGAGAATTAGGCTTAACTTCAGTCTCCGCTCTTATCTTCAAGACTCTCTGGCCTGGGCCCAGATATCTAAAAGGCTATCTCAAGCCTTAGTGCTTGATAGCTTCACTGCTGGAAGTTCTCCAGTAGATTTCTTCACAGTAAATATAAGGCTTATCTGTAGGAGAGAGCAAACAGCAGTACAGTTTGCATCAAAGTCTCTGAGTTAATTCCCAAGGAATCTGATGACTATCAAAATATTGCCTTATTTCTCTGTGTGATGCAAATTTCTTGGACTTGCCTCTGTCTTGATAGTTACACAGAAACAGCCATAGTAGAACAAAAAGGCAGTTTCCAGCTTAGATCTTCAGTTACGCTTTCCTCTACTCCTTGAGAAAGATAAGAAATTTGTATTGTATTTATACACTTCTCTGTAAAGATCCCTAGCTTTATCAACTAGTAGAGCTCAAAGGACTACAGTGAAAATATGCCAGATTATAACAGGTTAATATATGGATGGGAAAACATTAATGCAAGAACTGACTGGATTATAGAATCATAGAATGGTTTGGGTTGGAAGGAACCTTAAAGATTATGTAGTTCCAGCCTCCCCTGCCAGAGACACCTTCCACTGGACCAGGTCGCTCAAATCCCCATCCAGCCTGGCCTTGAACACTTCCAGGGATGGAGCATCCACCACCTCTCTGGGCAACCTGTTCCAGTGCCTCGCCACCTTCACAGTAAAGAATTTCTTCCTTACGTCTAATCTAAATCTAGCCTCTTTCAATTTAAAGCCATTACCCCTTATCCTGTTACTACATGCTCTTGTCAAAAGTCCCTCCCCAGTTTTCCTGTAGGCCCCCTTTAGGTACTGGAAGGCTGCTATAAGATCTCCCAGAAGCCTTCTCTTCTCCAGGCTGAACAGCCCCAACTCTCTCAGCCTCACAGGAGAGGTGCTCTAGCCCTCTGATCATCTTCGTGACCCTTGACTGAACTCCCTCCAACAGGTCCACATCCTTCTTATGCTGGGGGCTCCAGAGCTGGACGCAGTACTCCAGGTGGGGTCTTACGAGAGAGGAATAGAGGTGGGGAATCACCTCCCTCAACCTGCTGGCCACACTTCTTTTGGTGCAGCTCAGGATGTAGTTGGGCTGCAAGCACACATTACTGGGTCGTATTATGCTTCTTATCCACTAGTACACCCAAGTCCTTCTCCTCAGGGCTGCTATTAATCCGTTCTCTGCCCAGCCTGTATTTGTGCTTGGGATTGCCCCAACCCACGTGCAGGACCTTGCACTTGGCCTGGTTGAACTTCATGAGGTTGGCACGGGCCCACCTCTCCAGCCTGTCGAGCTCTGTATGGCTCGTAAGCTTTTATTCTAAAGCTACTAGACTACTTTTTGTTCTATGGTAAATCACAGACATAGATAACAATGCAATATCTATACTGAAGGTAAATTCTAAAATAATGAAATAAATGTTTTGACTTTTTTTTTTTTTTAATATTATTCCTTCCTGTTACCCAGTAGCCAGAGATGCTGGATACTGAACAACAGAAAACCCAGTTTATTTGTGTACAATTCTGGGTATTCATCTTATTTTTTAAATTCTTGATAATTTTGTTTATTTTACAAAACCTGCTCCACTCTTCATTATTCTTTGACTGATGCTAATAATACTTCTTTTGGAGAACTTCAAAATATAGAAGATAGTAATTTGGGTTATATATATGTGCCTCTGCACATAACTTCGTAATATTTGGGTTAATTCTGCAACTCATGACTCTCACAATTTGATTCATTACTGAGATTCTTTGTAATCTTTCTTGAGTCAAAAATATGAAGGGAAAAACAGATATTTATTTTTCACAGTTTAATTATATTAACTTGTTAGATACAACAACATTGTGTTAGATTGCAACATGTTTGTCAGTAAGAACTGTTAGGTGATAAATTTGTTCAGTATGATGTAATACATTTTTCTAGCTCAAACTCCTTTTCTACTGATACATTTGTATTCACACAGATAGACAAGGCATTGCTGAGTAAACCAGAAAGGATAAAATGTACAAACCTAAATCTTTATTCAGAGGTTGGATACCTTTCTCATGACTGTTTCAATTTGTGTTATTTAATTTCAACAGCTGGAAAAACTTTCGGGGTTTCCTAAGTAGTAGTCTTTGGTAGTAAGAGTAAACTCAGAAGAAATAATGAGAAAGCTGTATCAAAAACACGCAGAAGTCTCTGATGTGGAGTCTAAACTGTTAATTGCTTGCCACATCTACTTAAAGCACATTCCTGGATGACATTGTTTTAATTAGAGGAAATTATTAGATGTAGCAAGATTTTTTTTCTTTCATTTTTATAAGGAATATATATAACAGAACTGAAGAAAGTGTAATATCCAAGATACAATTTAACGTTCTAAAACAGAAATTTATTCAATTGTCAAGGAGTACTTGGGAGCTAAATGGGTCTGATGTCTATTTAGTATGAAAATTTTGGCTTTACTCCATTCATTTCAATCAAATTACTCTTGGCTTTTATTGGCATCAGTTACAGAAGCATCACATCTTTTCATCCCTCTTGAGTTTCCACTGGGATGTCTTTGAATTTTAAACCACAGTATAGTCTATTCATCCATAATTTTGCTGTTTTCTTACTGCTTATGTCACTGCAACTGTTTAAAAGCACCAACTGGTATGGGAAGCTGTTCTCTTTTTCCTTTTGAGATGACATTGTACCAAACAAATGCTAGTCTGAATCAGCTGGTCTTTCAAGTTAGGTAGACCTGTATCGATTATATTCAAAGTATTGTTCATGAAGGTGTAAGATTATCTCAGGACTCTGGCATGTGCACTCAAGGACTCTCAGAAGGAGCAATTTACAGACCCTAGCAGGTATAGCAAGAAAAAAAAAATATTTGAGCTTCTTGTGGCTAGGATTAGTCTTCTCCTTCTGTTCAGCCATTGTGCTATCCCTGTTTCACACCAGCCGTGCAGGCTTTCACGGTGACAGAATTGGGGCTGTCCCACACCTTCTGTTGGATTCCCAGCAGGGGAGTGGAAAGTGAAAAGCGCTTACTTAGTGCAATTTAAAACTCAGTCCTTGTTCAGACTTGGTATATTAGGGTTATTGCACTAGCATGGTAGCCAGTATGTTTCCTAATGCCTTCTCATTACCACACTGAACTTTCTGACGTGATTTTGACAGTTTAAGCAAGAGCCACGTTCACAAGCCTTTTCTTGAGGACTTTTGTTTCTTTGCTCAAGAAGATCTGAATGTTCAAATCAAAAAGATGAGATTAACAGTAGAGGGCTAGACCTCTATCTGCTACAAGGGGACGTACACAGCTATCACTAGGGAGTGTACCGTACGTGGGGAAGTCAGTTCGGGCTAGTTGTTCATCTAGGACTCTGGTAGGGTGGTGGCTTCACTGCTCCTACAGGTATCCCTGCTCACAGAAAAAAAAGGGGCATATTTTGTTTTCATAGAAGGCTCTGAAACACTGCAGCTATCCTACCAGTTTACTGAAGTACGCATTGCAATGCTGGGTTTGCAAATGCAGCGCTTTGGGAGCAGGCTGACAAAGACACCAGCCGTGACTGCCTCTGGGGTGGGGCAGAGGGACCAGCAGCTATTTATAGTTGCCACTGCACATCAGTCAGGTCATGCAGTCACGTAGGCATTTGAAGGGACTCTGCAAGAGACAAAGTGAAAGTTTATCAGGTCTAGATTTCTGGTTTATTTATCTGTTCTTTTTGCACCAAATTTCTTCTATTGGATTTTGTGCGTTTGAGGCAGACTATAAATAGATGGGTTTGTTTCTTCTAAATATATTCGTCAGAGGAATAGAAAAATGAAGGGCCACCTGGACTTAAGATTTTAATATTTCAGTTGTTACAGACCAACTCCAAAACCAATATTTTTTTCCCCCGGCAGATTTGGTGTGAAAATGTTTAGTTGAGCAGATGGAGCCACAGCTGGTAGTGTACATGTTTATCGGGATAGTTGGCATTTAGCTGCATCCAAAACTGATGTCAGGCTCAAAGATGCTAAAAAGCAGGAATGATTAGAAGCTGAGATGGTACTTCATCAGATCAACTAGGAGCAAATTTCTTTAATTTCTTGTACTTTGGCCTCATAAGAATAATTTTAATCCAGCAGGAAGTTAAACATTTAAAACCTAATTTTTAAAATATGTCAAAATAGGTAAACATTTGCTGTTACTGTGCTTTAATAAATAGCCTGAGTAGTACAGAACATAACCCAGAAAGTACTGATGTTTAAGGCCTAGTTAGCAAATAACACGCATCTGCTGATGTTTAATTATCATGTATGCTTTGCTGGCAGATTTCATAATCTACATATTTCATATTTACCAACGTAGTCTCTTGTTTCCCACATAAGAACATTCAGCTGAAAGTATGAGAGAGGAGAGGGCACATGAATAATAGTGAAGAAACAAAGAAACAGAATGGATATGTGTAGACAATAATGATTTTACAGTTGTGTCTAATGCACACAATGAGGTTCGATGTCCCATTGTGCTAGGCATTGTACAAACAGTGGGGGAGAGTCCCTCTGCCAGGGACTCTAAAGAAAGAAGACAGATTCAGACACTGAAAACTTTGTTTTAGTCAGGGTTTTCATCTTAAAGCCCCTTAGTACAATCTTAATATGAGCAATGGACAGAAGTGTGCTCTTTGTGTGGCCCAGGCCATGCAGCAGTCTTATGACAATGTGAGATATTACTCTGTTTAGGTTAAAAATATTGCACACATTTATATCAGGGATTAATTTGGTCCTCTGATTTAACAGTATTTCTGTAATTAGATTTTGGAAAGGATGAAAAGTTTTCTAAATATTTTTTTTCTTCCCTATATGATTATTTTTCCCAGTACAGTTGTTCTTCCCGTGGAACTTTTTTCCCAAATACTATAGATGCATCTTGGACTCCAAAATAAAATGGGGTGTGTTTCTGTCATCTCCATAATATACAGCATTTGATACCACTGGCACAGTCGAGATCTGTTCCAGTGTCATTGCTGTTCAGATGATGTAAGATACAGGAAGTGAGATTTAGTCACGTATATTTCTATCCTGTAGGCAGCAAAGATTTTTTTGTCTTATTTTTGGCATTTTATATTCTGAAGCAGACTCTTTTGTTTGTTATCATTGCACAGGTAGCAGAAAAAAGTATCTCTCCGGGTACATGAAATGGCTGTATTATAAATGGCAATCTAAAGGGAACCAAACTGCTTTACTAGATGACCAGTGATGCCTGTCACCTCTTTGCCGGTGGGTTGTGAATGCACAGTGTACTAAAATGTAACGGTGCCTTCAATAGCAAAATAACAGCATGCAGCATTGTGCAAACTCTGAGCAATTCCACTTACCTTAGGGCATCCTTGGAGTCTACTATAATACAGAAAACCCCCCTCAGCTGTCATCTCTGAGGGCCCATTCCAATTTCCGTTACAGTGTAGCCTGGAAAACATGAAAAAGTGCCAAAAAGACATCCTAATCCTACATTTCAGTGAACTGGGCTTCTTAAAAATATAAGCTTGTACAGAATTCAAGTGCTTGTTGGAAAGCTGCACAATAAAATAATTGTGTAGCACCATTTAAGAATGCTTCAGTCATCGACTGTACCTGAAAAAAATTAGTCAAACATGCAAAGTCGTGATGTCCCTTTTTAAAGCACACATATGCTTATACACTGCAATACACTCACCCAATGGCAGGGCAATGGCATAAAACAAAGTTACAGTTTTGCGAGTTTGTTGATGGTGAAACAATAGTACTTTATGAGATAAACAGCCATGGTGTTTTATAAGGTAATGTGTTTTCTACACATACTGGACTCTTGCTAATTCCACAGGACAGAAAATACAGTTTCCATAATATAGTGTGCAGAGACACGTGGAACCCCTTACAAACAGGATTATCTCCTAGCTACGTCCAGATTCTTTTGGGGACATGTGAGCCAGTGAACTTATTTTTATCTCACCTTTTAGCTTATTAATGTTATCTCAGGGCTTTACTAATTGTCTTGGACCATACTGGCTCCACAGCACTAAGCATTACCACAAGTATGCAAGCTTTGGTAAAAAAAATATTTTTGACTGGCATTTATGCAGTTTAGTATACATAGATAAATCTAATAACCAGAAAGGATATCCCACTTTTTTTTTCTTTTTATTATTTTTCAATTTGTTGATTTTTCAAGAACATACAGCCATCATAGCACCTAATTATGAAAATTACATTATATGATATCTAATTATAATAAAAAAATAGGGATGTATTCTTACCTTGTGTAATAAACTTGGATGAAAATACTTTCTAAACTAGTGGCTACACTTCTTTAAAAAAAGCTAATCTAACTAGTCTTCATCTCTAGGGTATAGCATAGAAATATAAAGCTCATCTTCTGAAACTCCTTTTTCAATGAGGAAAATTATAACATATATACATTTTCACTAAAATTAATATGTACTGTTGCTAAAACTTCACTATATTAAAAACACTCTTGTTCTTTATTTCTAATCAAACCTAGCATTTAAGAAATGGGTACTCATTTAATAAATGAGTATTTTTTGAGGGCAGATGTAAAAAAAAAATCTATTCTCAGCGGCGTCTCCTTGTTTTCATAGCAGATCATGGTATACATCAAACTGAAATTTAGCAAATGGACTTTGTGCTGAATCTAGATACAGTTTTCACTAACAACTAATGGTGAATATTAAAGTCTAAATAGATAAGAAAATGCGTACCTTTGTGCAAGTTTTTGTATATAGTATGCCAGTAGGATTTAACCTTTTCAATAAAGTATCAAAATCAAAATATTCCAAAGTAATGCATGACAGAGACAATAAGAATAATGAAAATTAGGAAAATGGTCATATTTCACTTGGGTTTTATAAATAGGTGGAAATGTTGGACTGCTAGTGAGAAAAACCGACCAGAGTGGTGGAACATTAGGCTGTTGTAAACAGAGAAACAATAAAAGTCCTTGCATAATCTGTTTGTTATGATTAGGAGCTGAAAATTAAAATTTAATATAACAATGCATAAAGAAATGAATATGAGTGTGATCTGAGGAAGAAAATGGTTTACATAAAAATTATTATTGCAAAGGATGTTGTAGTCCTAGTGAATACAAGGCAACTTATTTTACTTTTGCAAATCTGTACAGATACACTTAACTTACCATTGGTGTGGGGACATCAGTGATACAACAATGCACTGTACCTGGTAAAAAACAGTGAAAGTCAGTGGATAAAGAAAACTAGCCTGCTAATTAAAAGTCTTAATGTATATCTGAACATATTGCCAATAAAACAAAGTCTGTACATTTTTCTCGTGTTACTTGAACCTTGAAACACTGTTGTCTCTGTAGCCTCTGCTTTCTTCAAAGCAACCGGAGTTTGAGTGTACTTTTTTTGAATGCATGAGATACAGGCAAGGGCAAATTAGAGTTACTGAGTACGGCTGCCTTCACTTTTTCGCTAGCTTCTAAAGTCAAGCTTGTGATTGGTTTGCAGTTGTGTTTGCTTGCATTTTGGGAAGCCAAAGTCATATGTAGTTTTAGTAAATTTGAGCTTTCATTATTACCACTTTGTTTGTTTATTATAGTTTTTTTCATTCTTCATCACTTTTCTCTGTTTGCCAAATCAAAATGACTTGTTTATCATCTCCTTTTGTGAAGAAGAAATAGGCACCAATAATATAAAAATTGAAAGGCTTTGCTGTATTTATTTTTGTTGTGCAAAAAGAGTAAGTAATTTTAAAGATATTTTAAGGTGGTGTTCCTATGTCTTGTTTCTTTGTTCCTGGTCATCCACTTCAGACTAATGAACATTAATTTCTCATAGTAATTTTATTGGACTGGATTTCAAACACAATATCTCTTGCTGTTGTACATCTCAGCACACTTAGTTGTAACATAAAATATATCCACCTACATAAAATGAAAGGTTAATGATTATTTGAGTAAGTTAGAAGAAAATTGAAAGAAGCTTCTTCTATGCCTAGTTTGCTTTGTTTTGATAAACAAAGATTTTTATAATAGAAAGCAGCCTTTTCACAATGTACCAATCGTGGCATGATGGATTCATTCATTTGCAGTTTCTGGAACCAGCTGCTCCTATCTACTGCTGCTGCAATTAGAAAATCAGTCTGTTGAAATACAATGAATTTAATAAATCTCATGCTTTCAGATTTATGTATTTGTTATCTACTAGTCATGATAGAAGCTATAGCTAATAAAGTTTTTTTTCAAAAGCTAAATAATAATAAATAAATTGGAAGGATGTCTTGTATTGCAAAGCAAGTCTTTCATGGTTGTCACCTCTGGGAGAAGAAAAATTGCTGGTGGGTGTAGAGAGGCAAGGATAATCTCACTGCCTCACACACTGTTGCTAAATACAAACAGCAGTAATAGTCTTATCTTTGCAGAAATGTTTTTATTAAATAGACAGAGTTGGGTCAGTGAATGACCTTTTTGTTTAATGCAATAATTACATTATGTTTTCACAGAGATATGCCTTGTAGGGTTCATGTCCTAAGCATAGGAAAATCCCTATGAAAATACGATGTACTGATTATTTTCTAATCTTCATATGCATCAAAAATAAGGGCAAGAATTATTATCCAATGTTGCAGTAGAAATCTATGATGGAGTGATATCAAGTGTTACTGAAGATTTGAAAGGAAATAGTTGACAGAGTGTAGAAAAGAATCCAAACTTCTCAACTCCAAGTTTTGGTCCTTAAGCGTTTAATCATTCTGTTTACTTAGTGTGAGCTTTGTGGCTAATTTATTATGTAATTACTCTTTTTATTTTCATGGCATTGTCTGGTTAAACTACACAAATAGACTGCATCAACCTAAACTGTTAGAAATGGGAAGGCAATCTGATTGATATATGGTTCATATTTTGGGCAGACACCTGGAAATGCCATATATTTTCTTTCAGTAAAAATCCCTTCATCTCTGTTCTTATTAACCTTTGTTAATTTTATTCTATGTCTTTTTTTCACACCTGTTCTGAATTTTGTATCTATTTTATCCTTCAAGTAGTGGATCAAGAGCGACTTGGCAAACAAGACCAGGTCAAGATCAGGAAGAAAAAAGTTACGTGCACAGTCAAAGCAGCATTATCCCCTCTATCACTGCATTGATGTTGGCAGATGTTTGTTCTGCTCATAGGGCAGATTCTCCAAGGGAAACTCTCAAAGCTTAAACAGACTTCAGGAGCATCCTGGCCACTTCATCTCTGCAGCTGGCATGCTGTGCAGAAAAAAAGGAATTGTGATTTGGCTGGATATGTTCCACTTCTCTGCACCACTGGAAAAGCCTGCATTGCAATAACCCAAGGTAGTAAGAAGAGAAAAGGAGTGAGACTGCATTCACTTCTTTGGGATATGTTACTTTAAACTTGCCTTCAGCAGAACTGTGTCTATCAGTGGGTTGTCCAGAAAGCAGCTTTGTAAGAATACTTCTGTTTGGTCTATATCACATACCACAGGTGTTTGGGTCTCATAAAGGAGATAGAGTTCAGATTTTGCAGTACACTGCTTCCTTCACGTCCTTACCCTCCTATTGTCACTTCTACCTCCTACCCCTTCACCACAGCACTTTTAATGTCAGGCTTCCTAGGCAACAGTTCTCTCCCACTCAAATTTCTATCCTACCTAAAAGATTGTTTAGTGACTTCTCCCTAAACATTTTAGGGATGTTAGCTAGATGCATTTTGCCTCACCTAAGTGAGGAGAAATTAAAATACCTAGCTTGTTCAGCAAGAGAAAGGCAGATAGGAAATGCTTATAAGTTAACAATGCATGCATCTCATTCCAGAATAAGCACTGTCAAAAAAGCAGTAAACACCCTAATATTTTGCATCTTGATATCCTGGCCACATAATGTTATCTACAATGAAGTTAACAGAGCATTAAGTTTTGTGACCTAAAGATCTCTTTCCAGTCGTAGAAGTGCAGTGATTTGTCAGGTAGCATTTATTTACTGACTCCAAGAAATTAATAAAATTGAACAACGTATTACCAAACAGAGGAAGGACAGAAAGGATCTAGGAAGTGTGTCAGGCAAACAGACATATCTCCAGATTAGCTTAGCCTATTCCATTAGAGATGGAGAGCTTCCCAAATCAGAATATGTAAACCAAGCTGCGACTCTCAGTGGAAGTGGCATTTCTTTAAAATGTTTATCCATTGTGATTAGCAGCATCACTATTGCCTGGATTTTAGAGGACATAAATAATAATAAAAAAAAGTTGAGTAAAATGAATCTATTTTTAATTCGGATATTCATTATTTCAAAGGAAACAGTTTGTAATGAAGAATTAACCAAAAATTGATAAGCATGTTATTGGTCAGGCTATGTGAACATGATAGTAAGAAAGGCAAATTCATACCTTCTGTCAAAGAATATAAAATATTAACTCTGTACAAACTATATGGTTGCAATAGAAGTTTCTGAGACTTCTTTTTGAACAACTCCTAATCTAAAGGATGGTTTCTCAAGAAATAGAGAGTGGAAAAACTCAAAAGTCCTAGTGTGTTGAAGTCTTGTAGCAGCAGTCAGGAGATATTACAATTTCGGTGGATTCGAAGCAATATCTGACAACACCTTTTGAGCAGGCATTTTAGCTTCCCAGGAGTTCCAGCCTCTGTAAGAAATTTAACTTGGATATCCAATTTTTCTTTTGTTTTTTCATGCACTGTATCAGCCCTTGCACTTGAGCTTTGTCCCATAAGAAAATGTAATTGCAGTTGTCTTCTTCTATCTGTGTTAATTTTAGCTGTGTATACAATTGTTGCCACTATTTTGGCGCTCTGAGATATGATCTCAGCTACTTCTCAGTCTAAGTTCTCTAGCTAAAATACTTGCTTCTTCTGAAGTGGCAGACAAGTTCAATTCCAGAGATGGAAAAAGAGTACTTGACATGAACTTCCTCATTTTTACTTGCTTTATTCCTATTTAGTCTTTTAGAACAGAGAGAGAATCTCTGTCAGTCTAAGAGAGAATGCAAATAAAAAAAGGCAAAAACAAATTAGCAATAATAATGAGAAATAAACAAAGCCCTGGAATGAGTGTCAAATAAGTCTTTTTACCAGATAGTTTGCAAGATAATAAAGAAGGGAACCTGAGCAGAATGGATGGTCTTTAGTTGGCAGAGGAAACCAAGGCTTTCCAGGGGAAATAGGTTTCACAGAGGGAAGATAGTACATATGCCTCAAGGGTCACTTTCACATAGATTAAACTTCAGATAACACCATCAATTTACATTTGCTATGACATAATAGAAAAGACAAGTTTAAGGAGTACCTCTGTTAAATAATTTTATTTCCTCTAACTCTAAAATAGAATAAACTCAATATACCTATATTCTTATAAGTAGGATCTTAAATGTTCCTTGGTTCTTAAATGTTCCCAGCAGAAGTAGTATACTTAATAGTCTTTTTCTCTGTTCTCTAATTCTTTTCTGCATTTAAAGTCTATTTAGTCCACAGATAATTTTTATTGGCCATCACAGTGAAATAACTTTATTCCCAACAATATCTTGAGAACATTATGCTCAAATATCAGAAGGCTCTAGTCGTAATAAGGAAGATTTTTCTGATATGCAGCCATCCACCCTTCCTATACAAAACTAGCAATTTAAGAGATGGAACAACGTGATTGCTTCTTCAAATGTTTCCATTATGTGTAGCTTTTTTAACTAATAGTGCAGAAGTTTTTAACAACTGCATTATGAGAAAGGAGGCTGAGTGATCTTTATTTGTAGAAGAGCTTTGTGGAGGAAGACAAGGAACATGTACTTTCTGCTGCAGAGGAGTTAGGGATTTCATGGAGTGCCACAGAGAGCTGACATATAGGTGTCACTTTACTTAAGAATCTGAACTTTTTAAGTGTCTTTGTGGTTCTTCTTTGTCCCATTCACACTTCTTGTAATGCAGAAACCTTGTTTGAGATGTTGCAGCTGTGACCAATCCCTGTTTCCTGGGCCTAAAGAGGGAATGATAGTCAGAGTCAAGAGAAGTTTAACAATTTTAAATTTCATTCCTCATAATATTCTAGGGACATTGAGGTGGAGGGGTGAAGAACAGGTAACTGGAAGTGAATAAGCAGATATGTGTTAGTGTTTAGTTAGTCCAGCTTGTGACTCATGTCTGCTGTGTGCAAACAACTGAAGACTCATCTTGTGAGAGGAGATCTGGTATTTTAGTAGTTGAGCTTTTTCCTGTGACAAGCACAGAACAAAGGATATTGGCAATTGAATTTCTTCTTGAATTCTTCTATATTCCCCTCAAGAAGAAAGATGAGAGAATTTAAAGACTGGTCTGAATCTCTAAATGAACTTAGTCAAGCAGTTCTTATGGGTGGTAGCCCGTTATGTCTTGACCGGGTCTTCTTACATGCCAAGTATACTGAATTAATGAAATGATAGCCTGCTACTTCAGGAATGTTCTTGTTCCTGTACTTATTCCGTTCTGAGTCTCAATGTCAGTTATGACTTTTGGTTTCTTCACGTTACTCGGAATAAAAAACCTTAAGATGATGACTGCAGAACAGTAATTTCACATTATAAAAATCTGTAGCGTTGATTTAATAAAACTAGTCATGTACAATATTTTAACTATTGAAATAAACTTGAAACATTACTGACAGTAACAATCATGGGGCCTTATTATGATATCCAGACTTTGTTGCATATCTTGTCAAGGACAGAGCATGTCATCATGCCAGAGTCTGTTGGCTTTACCGTGGCACAGAGGTCAGCCGCTGCACATTTGATTAGAGTTTAAAAACAAAGCTTAAATGCTCAAAATTACCAGTCATACCCTCTAGTACTTTGTAATGAGAACTTAGACAAACATGAAGGTAATTAATTTGGTCACACATTTGTGAAGTATAAACCCAGGAATTCCAAAGGTATGCTTAAGATACAAGACTAACTCGTAAGATTTTCATGGCATGGATGGGTTCTTATAGCTAATACTTATGTTGATAAGCATTTATGTATCTGTATACATCTGTTTGCGGCTATTATAAAAGAAACTTTTTTAGTATAACTCAGAAAGTTAGTTTATACTAACTAATTTAAAATGTGAAATTATTTAATAAAAAGTTAATAGTAATCTGTGTAGGATTTCTGGTTTGGCCTAATCCTTTCTTCCCAGGAATTTGTATGTAAAAATGACTCCAAGACTCCACTCCTTTCAAGGCCTGAGACTTGAAAGGAAGAACGAAGGAAAGACAAACTACATGAAAATTCACCGTGAAGTTAGTGTGGCAACAGGTGTAATAATTTCTAGATGAATTCCCTCCATACTGTTCCCTCTGCAGCATGTATGAGACTGATGAGACATGAAGCAAACTGCGAGAAATGGACTCTGAAAGAAAGAATGCAGCAGAGCCCAAAAAAGCCGGGCAGAGATCTTTACACCCAGTGCTCTGGCATCTGTGTGTAAACCCAGAGTAACTTAACTGAGAATTTGCCTAAGCACAGTTTGCCTAATGTTTATTATACATAGTTAAAATATAGTTTTTAATCCTTTGTCTGCAAAGGATTCAAATGTAAAAGATAAATGTATCTGCTTCGTATTTGTTCATCTTAAATGTAGTGAGTGTGGGAACATAGTGGAATAGATTTAAAGGAAGCAATTGGCTATAGGTGGATTATTTAGTTTTGGCTTGAACCAACAAATTACCTCTTTTAACAAAATAGGTAAGCAAAAGCCAGCATATTCTTAAATCTCATTGACTTTAATTGGCTGAACATTTAAGTACAGGGTTTCAGAATTTGCAGAACTGAAGCTTATCAAGGTATTCACTGACAGATGGGTTGGTTAAAAATATGTTTAACTCTCCTACCTATTTCTTGCATCAGATTAAAAAAAATTCAGGATCAGAAGATGAAAATATTTGTTTAGAATGGGATAACTTCTAAATATGATTTATTTTCTATCAGTGCTATCTTTCAGGAAGAAGATGGCAACAAAGAAAAAAATCAAAAGCAGAAAACCCTTTCTCTGGCTTTGTGACTCATTTCAGGTAAATGATTGATTCACAGTAGCTCAGAACCAAATCTTATATAACTCAGAGTTGTATCAGGGTGAATTTGGCCATAAAATATCGCTCAGTCCAGGAAGCCTGAGTAGCCAAGCACTGGTTCAACAAACGATCTCTGTGATATCAGAATTAGCATTTCAGCAAAGTAACAAGGTTTACATAAAAAAAAAAGAGTGGTATGGAGTTTATTTATTTATTTGTTCAGTTATTATTTGTCCACAATAGTCTGGGAGAGATAGTGAGTGTAAATCATCTTTCTCTTTGTGTATTCACTCTCAATTCATTTGTTGGAATACAGAGCTTAAGCTGCTTTTTGGAGCAGCCCATACTTTAGCATATTGAAGACTTTCAGAAATTAAAGCTTTTCAAAATGTAATCTCTTTCAGGAGGCAGAGAGGGAAAGAACCTTGCCAGACATTCATCTTGTTAAAGAATGACTGAATGATTTATAAAGTAACATTCAAACTGATTTCATTGTTGAGGCTGGAGCAGGTCACATCATGAATTTATTGCAGATTGGGCTAGATTAATCTGCAGACCAGCATTTCCCATCCATGAGCTTTGCTGATTCCACCTCTCCTTTCGTCTCTCTTCCCCCTCGATTGTTCCTTTCCCCTTCCCCTTCCTCCTTCCCTTTCTCCCCATTTTTTTTTTCTTTCTTCAGGTTCAAAACAAAGTGGATTAATTTTGATTTAGTTTGAAGTGGTAACAGAAGTCACATTTTTCTTTCTAAAGCTTTCGGCTAATAAAGGGCAGTGCTTGGACAGGTCTTTCTTTGAGTATGTTCAAAGCTCTCGACACTTGCCAGAGCAGGTGATGAAGAGTGCATGTGAGTTCACTTCAGTGAGTCATTGAGAAACAGGTCGTAGTTTTCAGAAGCAATAAAGGTTTGGTGTGGGTAGGTCCTGAGATGAAGCTTTGAATTATCATATAGCACATCACTCAATAGCGATTAGGACTCAAAGGCTTCAAAACAGTGACCGTTTCATGGAAGATAAAGAATATATTGTATACTTGCACCCCTTCAACTTTCTTTGTGCCTTCAATCCTGTTTTCTTGTCTCTCTTTTAAGACAATATCTTTAGAAAGCTTCTCTCTCGCTTTGTCTGTTTATGCTGTCTGAAATGAGATCCTACAAATATCCTCTGAGACCAGATCCCCAAAAATATCCTCTTTAACTTTCAGAAGGAAAAATGTTGAAACTGAAGAACTACAAAAAAGGTTTTGAACATTTTCATATGAACACAAAGAATCTTTGTCCTTTTTAAAAAAGGCATTCTCTTTCCCATCTGTCAAAGTGCATAAACCTGCTTTCCAGATAGCATATCCCTGATGGTAGACATGAGAAAACAAGCAAGAAATGGTGTGTATCTTTTTATAGCAGTAATTGTACAGTGTTTGCTAGAGTTGACTAGCATGAGGTTTCATTTACACTAATAATCTTGATATGCCATGAAAAACTTAACAAACTTTACACATTTAATTTTAGTAACTTACACTGTAGATATTTAAATTTTGATATCTTGAGACCTATGGATTTCCTTCTCTTAGAGTCTTGCTTGTAACATTGGAAGCTGAGAGAAATCCTGAAAATTTGTCATATTTGAAGTGTCAAAGTGAGGATGCAATAATGCATTTATATTTGCATTGGTATTGCAAAAACCTCATTGTTTTTCCAATGTTATGCTGTACCCTAGATGTCATCCTGAGGTAAGGAGTAGGAGCAATCGTTTAATCCCCTCTGGATTCCCATACAAACAGTTGTATTCTTGTCTACGAGCATGCGTTACCTTCAATAATTGTTCTATCAGAAGAAGGCAGGAAACAGGAGTGTGGCCTGCTTGGCAGCCCAGGTTCTGGGTTCCCGTTCCTGCCCCTCTGTTTGCCTGTGAAGGCAGGCAGAGCACTGAACTGCAGCATACTCAAAAGGCTGATTAAACATTCCCCTTCTTCACTGTGCTTCTTTTTTCTGCATATCTATGCTACGGAGTCAAAGCAAAGCATTTGTGCTGAAGTTTTGGCAGACATAAAAATCCAAATCTTTCACATTAACCTCAAAGCCTGGAAGGAGAGGTGGAGATGTTGATCCATAGAGAGATGTTGGAGCCATGGTGAACTGTTGGGGCATTTCCAGATTTCTCTTTGTTTAAAACTATGGTGGCATTTGAAATCTAGCTAATGTGAAGAGAATTCATAAACTAATAGCACGCGGTGCTTCCCTTGTTAAGGGTTAAGTATTATGCGTCTCTCCTTGCACCATATGGTGGACTTTTTTTGCTTTAAAATACCTCTCCTTTCAGTAGCTCTGCAGATTTGAAAGTAAAGCTCATTAGCTAACAAACGCTATCACTTTTACTAGCAGTTTACATTGTTTTATATAATTTTACATACACTTGACTCATTGTCAAGTATTACTAGATCCATTTAATGAAAATCAGTCTTTATTTTTAATATTTCTTTTTTAAGAAGTTATGGATTTTTTTTCTTTTCCTATGCTTTCTGTACTAAGAAGAAAGGTTTTCATTCTGTACCTAATCACTGCATTTATGATTAAGTATGACCATGGTCATATAGACTCCTCAAATGACAAAAGTTTAAATCACTTATTGCTGCAGGATCAATGTCAATCAGCTCCAAGTAAAATCAATTTTATTAAGGCAAACCTGCATTAAACATATGTAGTTTCATGATAATCGTAGCCTAGATATGGATACAGATAGAACCAAGATCAAGCAAAGTCAATTAAGTTTATAGCTGCTTAAGCACTTCCATTCCAGCTCTTAGTTTTTGGGTAAAAAATTTCAGATGGATGGGATATCTTTTTTTTTTTTCCTTAGTATTTAGTGGAAGAAGAAAAAAAGGATTTTTGAAATAAAATATTAATCTTTTGTACTAAGTTAAAAGTGAAAGGGTGGAATGATTTTTTTTTTAGTGACTTATATATGCATATTTATTTGAAACATGCAGCAAAATAACCAAGAACAGTAAGCTGAAATTTTGGGAAGGAAATAATGATAATTGTTTGTTAGTTTTTTCTTTTTAATATGCCAATGAAATTCAGTTTTGACCTGGCATAATCACCAGTCTCTGGACAGCATACATTTTGCGTGTACCTTTTATAGGGGTATGCCTTATTGGGTCTCATGTAGTTGTTCATGAACATTCATGTTGATGAATTCTGGCAAACACAGGATAATGGGAAATTCGTAGTATTGCACATTACCATGCCCTTTATATTGTTCATATAGTATTAAACATGCTTTAGGAGCTACTGGAAACAATAATTATTATAATATTAAAATATTTATTCCATTCTTGTTGCCATTACCATGCACTACTGACAATATAGCTGTCTGCATATACCACTGATATTATTGATTAATAGTAGAATAAGAAAGAGAATTCTGCCAGTACATTATAAATATTCAGAGAAATGAAATATGAATTCTTGTTGCATAATTGTACTCAGTTTTGGAAGGCATGCCTGTATTTGAACTAGCTTTAAATTGTTGTTTATCCCATTTGCTGCTCCATTTTCATATTCTCCTAGTTATTTTTATGCTTTTTCGGCTTCCCACCCATGTTATCCTGGCTTCCAGTTCAAGGAATCTTTACTCTAAAATTTGTGATAAGACTTGTTACACTGAACAGTATTTGTGATGTCACAAATCAACTTTATGATATTTCTGCAGGAATGAGTCCTGCTAACCAGGATGGATTTGTTTCATACACCTATTTTTGCTAAAGGAACAGAATTACAAGAAGTGATGTATAAAGCAAGGGAAAGTGGATATAATTCTGTTATTTTTCTGCTGTGTATGTGCCTTATTAAATCCATGGAATCACTGGAATTTTCATCTTATTTTTGGAAGTATACTTAAAATTATCTCTTATCTGCAGGGCCATATAAAACTTTGCTACCAAACTAGCTGAAAGACAGTGTCATTATCAGGGGTTTTTTTTTTTGCGTACTGTTTTTTTTTCTTTTCTTTTAGAATAGTGTTGAAAGGCTCCCATCAGATTTCAGGATGACTACATTAGTCATTAGATACACATATAAAAGTGCATTCTCCAACCCAAAAAGCCTTTACTCTAAGTAACAATGACATGATTTGCCAAGGACAAGGTGAAATGCTAATGTCCTGTTTACTACTCCTTCAGTGTACTGCCTGGTGAAGTAGACAAATGTCCTTACTCTGAAGGACAGCTTTATGATTCAAATTTCTGAAACTTCCTGAGTAATTAGGACATGCTCATTTATTATGCCAATTTACAATGGTTCTATCTGGGAAACAATGAGGATTCTTCAAATTTCTTTCCACCGTTTTAGATTAAAATCTTTATCTGCTGGTTCAACACACATTTCCCATGTCTTCTTTCCTAAATCTCTGGCATAGACAATTTTTTTTTTATTAAGCATGACAGAGAAAACGTTACACAGCTTTTGAACTTTAGATTAGGAAAATCAGTCAAAATTTAGTTGAGTGTCTAGTTGAGTTTGTTTGAGGTGGATTTGATGTATGTCTTATGTGAATTTCTGGGACTTGGAAAAGTTTAATGCAGCACATTTTCATGATTTAGAGTAGTTAAAATATCACTTCTCTGGAAGACTGATGAAGTTCACATTTAACCAGACCTCAGGTTAAAAACTTTACAGTAAAAACCAGAAAAATATATTTGTGCTTTCTAAACAAGTCATTATGCTTGTCATTTTTTTATCGTTGTGGTTTTTTTAAGAAATAGTTCTGATATTAGAAATAGTTCTAATATTTAAATGGTAAAAATAGGGAAATATTCTCATGATAATGAGAAATTTGCTGAAAACAGATGTATTGCAAATGATTGAATGATGTTTTTGCTTTTTTTTTTTAATTTGTTTTGCTTGGGTTTTTTTTTTTTTTGTTTTTGTCAGGGAGCTAAATACATGCATTGTATATTCCCAGGTATATTATATTAAGACAATAAAATAATATATATTAGAATAGGTATTCATTGCTATATGATTATCTTCTAGAGTTCTAATTTTTTAATCTTAGTATTGTGAATCATTTGATTTAGTATAGAATTTTCTTTTCAAAGAATACCCTAGTGTTTCAATGTTTGCGTAGGTAACAGATGTGTGCCTTCTTAACCAAACACACTGAGTTACTTCTAAAGAGGTTTAAGTTATATTACTCTTATTACTGTATTGCTTTTTAGTTTTTATTCATATTGTAATGAAGAAAAACAGATCTTATGTGTAACATCAGAACATGTGAACTTAAATTCTGTTCTGAATTAGTTATTCAAGGAAGTTGTATAACAGTGGGCTTAATTTTGTTCACTGTGCAGAAAAACAAAAAACTAGCCAAAGGAAGTATTCCATACTGTAAACATCATGCTCAGTATATAAGAGGGGGTTGTCCCGTGGTCAGCTTTCTCTCACTGCTGGGTGTTGTTCCAAGATCACTCTTGGTTCCATTCCATGATTGCTACTCAGGACAGGCTGTATTGGTCATCAAGTTGTGGGGCAGTGAGAAACTGTACATCATTAACTTTGAATATTTCATTATCCCTATATTTCATTATTATCATTAACATTATTAATGTATATTTTATAATTATTATCTCTTCCTTTGCCATCCTAGTGAACTGTCTTTATATCAACCCACGAGTTTTCCTTTATTTCTCGGTTCTCTCCCCCATCCCCCTGGAGAGGGAGAGCAAGTGGCTACATGGTACTTAGTTGCCAACTGGGGTTAAACCACAACAGGGTGTAATTAATAAGTAAAAGCTAAGTGTTTCATATTCAGTATTGTGTAAGCTAAAATCGTACAAGCAGTAAATGACATTTCTGAGACAGCTTCCTTCGAGTGGCAGGAGCATTTTCTCCTTGAGCTGTGGCCAAGCCCTAGATATACAGAGAAGAAACCTATTTGGAAGGGATATACAGTAAGCTCACAATCTTGTTTTCCTGGATTTTGTTAGCATATGTATCACTGGATTGATGTTTACACTTGAATAGATCTAGCTTTTAGCAGGAACAGGACTGTGAATTGAGTGCCCTGAATTCTCCTCTCACTTTGTTTTAGAAAGGGATTCCACCAGTTAAGAATGAAGGAGTAAGGAAATTTAAAAATTTAGAAAGTAAATGCTGTTAATTCCAGTCTGAAATATCTTTTTGTTAGGCTCTTATTCAGTCTTTTGTTTTGCTTTGTTTTATCCCATACACTAGCTTTCCTGATCTTTGTGGCACGCTTTGGCCAACCGAGATTGGAATTGCAGAGTAAATCATATTATGATCAAGAAACTGCTTTTCAGGACTCCCCTGGGACAATATATCTGTGTAAGTTCAGTCACGTGCACTTTCTAGATAAGGACATAGGCTTAGTTTTAATCCTTTTTGGTTTAGCACCTAACCAGAGGTCTATATGTTAATGTTAAAGGTTTGGTTTTTTTTTTAAACTCTCCTAAATCCAACAGCAAGACATAGAGATTTTAGATTGGAATATGTCTTTACTCTAAGGAGTCTTGGAGACTTTATTTTCAAAATAAAATTCCCCATCTCTGGAAACATTCAAGACCAGGTTGGACGGGGCTCTGAGCAACATGATCTGGTTGGAGATGTCCCTGCTTGTTGCAGGGGGATTGGACTAGATGGCCTCTAAAGGTTCCTTCCAACACAAACTATTCTATGATTCTATGATTTCAACTTCAGTGTGCCACTTAATACCTAAAATTGCATGATAGTTAACCTGGGATTTCTGATACGAAGTAACGGTCAGAGAATGAGACACCCAGACACATTCCAGTCACTGGTGCTGACGCTTAAGGTACTTCAGTTCCTCAGCTCTGTTTTCATTAGAAATCTATAACATCTAGGAGGGCTCTATTTCTGTCAGTACTGAATTTTCTTGTTTCCAGTACTTTTTTTAATCAACATGCTTCAAAAGTAATATTTCACAGAATATTTTAATAAATGTTAATAAACAATACATATTTTAAGTGGAATTATGACTAAGAAAATTTAGATCATTAAATAAGAGAACCTATTTAAAATACATTAATACTTGCTGTGATAGCACCTGGTTACTATAAAACCTGTATTGCAAACCTTAGGCTTGCCTTCACATGACCATATTACCATTTTTTTTTTTGGCAGGGAAACATAATGTTTTTATTTTATTATCGGCATCATTTTGGTGGATTTTGTGTGTTAATTTTGTGATATTTATTTTGGTGGATTTGGGGATGATAATTATCCCAGCAAATTCCATTTACTATTTCTCACAAATAAAATAACATTAAAATTAAAAAATGCAGTGTTTTCCTGAGAACATCTCTGTGTAATCGGAGATCTGTATCTAGCTCAAGAAGGAATGATATTCTCTCAGGATACTAAGATTCATTAATTGGCAAAAATCAATGTCCTGGAAGTGTAAGTCCAACAGCACTTAGAAAAATGTTGCCATTGCCTCATTGGTTTAGCACTTTTTTTTTGTTTCTTTTATGTCATTAATGCACAAGTAATTTGTAGTATCAGTTCTTTCTGGTGAGCAGAATTATTTAACTGGTGAGAAGTTAAAACACACCAGGTATATTAGCTTCTATTCACAGCTGATGTGCCAGTGGATCAGGCAGGCCAGAAAATAAGTAAACCAACCAAACAAAAAAAGTGTGAAGTGATAAATCTTGAATGAAAGCCCATAGCACAACCTTCATTGTGCAGAGAGTTTGAGTTAAAAAGCCATATCCTGATATACACAGGTGAGGTTGTTGTTTACCTCAGGGGCTGTGAAAGAATGCAAATAGTAAAATAAACTTAGGAAGTGAAAAAGAAAGATGGAAACACCGAGTCAGTAAATAAACGTATATGTCTAAGAGAGAAATAGTTTTACAGAGTGCATTAAATAAACTGTTGTTAGGACTGGCAATTTCAGAAGAACTGCCTTGAAATAACAAACCTTTTGAGAATTTGAAAAAATGTGAAAAAAGAGACATAAGTTTTATTTAGAAGAAAATGATGTTTGAATACTATGACGAAAGAGTCAAGAAGAAAAAGAATGAAGACAAAAATAAATTTCATTAAGATCTTTTCTATTCTAGTCACATAATTTCCCCCCCCCCTTTTTTTTTTTTTTAATTTAGATCTGTGATTTAGTGTAAGGCTGGATGATTCCAGTGATTAAAAGACAATTTGTTTTTCCTGCCTTTGGCAGTGTTCTGCTCTTGGGACCTCTGTCTCAAGTGGTACACACCACCTACTTTTCAGTCCCTTGGGGGATACAGGCTAGTAGTATAGTTACTATCTACTGGCTAGATTTAGGTCATTGTTCCCAAACAGAGAGATGGAGAGGCATACTGTGTCCTATTTATTATTTTCAAGTGAATATACCATTTGCAATTAAAAGGATGAAAGATAATTGTAGGATGTAAAAAAGAGCACACTTTGGACAATCTCTGTTCAAACATAACTGTCTCTTAAACAAACCACTCAACACCAGTACATCCCTCTTTTACTTGCATAACTTTTATTCATCTTCTTCATCTACCATGGGCAAACATCACAGAGAAAAATCTTCTGTAATAAGATTTTCTGTATTAAGTAAAATTTTTCTGTAGTAGTATTAGAGGAGACCTAGAAGTGCAATTTCCTGAGATTGCTCTAAACTATATGTAAATCCAGGTCACCTCTCATGGTGATCCTTCCTTCTAGTGGCTTGATAGAGTGTTCCTTACAATACTTCTATTTTGCTATATTTAAGAAATTGGTCTTTTCCATGCTCTTTGTTTCTTCTGCAGTAGAGACACTTAAAGTCTTTGTCCCATTTCATAGTGCAAATTCTATGGAATTTAGGTTTCATTAAGCTCTACCATTTAGTTATTCAAACTCCACAACTTTATTTTAAAACTTTGAGTGCATTTAAGTGTATGAAACGTAACAAATGATAGTTGAGTCAATGCTAGAAACACTTGTCTTTGTTTTTACTTTTCAATACAGACAAAACAAGAGAAGGTGGAAGGAAGACAGGAAGTCTATAGAGAAAATTCAGATCAGTCTCATTCAAGCATTCATAGCAAAGAGATAATAGGATAACAGATATATAGAAGGCAGACTGACCTTTCTTCTTCTCTCTTTTGCTTTATTCTGTAAAAAGAAAGAGAGGCTTTTGCGTATCAGCTTCCATTCAAAAAAGATTGTGGCTCTATGCAAGAAAAGTTGATGCAGCCCAGGGGATATTTCTGAACCTCAAATTCATTAATTTACTTCTCATGCCAAATGATTGTCTTCCAAAGTCCTGATTCCTGGCAAAAGAACTTTGCTGTGGAGACGAAGGAAAGAAGGGAGATTTACTCTCAGTTCCAGAATGACTGGGGCAAAGAGTGCTGTTTAAGCAAAAGTAGCATTCTTGCAAAATTGCCACTATCTGGACAACCAGTGACAGTCTGGAAATCTGTATCTGGAGCAAATGGTGACACTGTTGATCCACCTTTCAGTATTCTGATTCATAGCCTAATTAAGAGGGTAGTTTGTTCCATTTGTTATAACCTGAGTGTTGCAGTACCATATTATAAAGTGCCACCGATTAGACTATGCTTCATTTCAGCTTAAAAAAACCACTGGATTTTTTAAAAACATTAAGGGCTCCTGTCATCATTTTATTTTTATTTGTATTTTCTGCCTTTGATCTTTATTCTTTTAGCTGTACTATTAAAAATTAGTCACCTGTTAGTGTGCTGAAGGCTTTAGGTGCCTAGATCATTCTTTGAAAAGAACTAAAGAACACCTGCAATGTCTTAAGGTAATAACCGTCAAACTGTCAGAGGCAAAAGTAACAAGCAAAAATATCTAAAACAAAAGAAACGAGAAGACAGCCGTTGGAAAGGGAAGCAAAATATATTTATGAAGCAGGTTGTACAAGTGGTTAATGCTGAACATGTGATCTTTATGCCAATAGAATGAGTCAGATATGCTTCAAGTGAAATACTGTATTTTGAGCTGCCTAATGTCACCAGTGCCTGCAGGGACAGTTTGTTAACTCTCCATGAATACACAGCCAGCTCTTCAAAGTAATTTCCATTATGCAACAGTGGAGCTTTAAAGACATCCTCCCTTATTGATCTTGTTTTTGCATGATTCAACTTGTTAAGAACAAGATAAAGTTCCTCTGATAAACATTGATATTCTATAGGTAAAGAGAATTTCTTTAGTCTAACATTTTTATTGTCATTGTTTGTATCTATGCAGACAGCTTAACCTACTTTGAGACTCTGATAAGTCATTAAAATGGCTTGCCTATTTTTTTTCTACAGTTAAGTTTTCCTTAAACTCTAGCCAACTTCTTGCATTCCTGACCTTCTGGAAGTACTGAGCCAGTACTCAAGACCAGTCATGGCTGTTCACTTGCTGTTATACAGTCCAGGCTGGGCCAGAATTTTTCCAGATTTTGCTTTCTTCATGTTAAAGTCAATGAGGCAGATGCAAGCATCTGATTTCTCAGAAAGAAAGCACTGATTGAAAATAACCGATATCCCTTCCCTCTTTCTTCTCATGCTATATTCTAAGCTGTGGACTGGTATGAAGACTAAAGGAAAGGAGCAACTAGGATAATTTCACACTAATTAAATCCATCTTGTGCAAAAATGCTGCAGATTTGAATTTTCTTTCTTGATTCAGATTTTTTTTTTGGGAGGCAGGAGGGTTGAGACCTAGCTTGTTACTATATAAAATATATATACATATAAAATATATATTCTAAATATTTTAAAATACCATGTTGATGATCGTTTTTTATATTTTTTTTTTAATTCGTTTGCCAACAGCTTACCACAGAGTTGAAAAGGGGAGGAGAAGTACATGCTTAACACTAGAGTATGTAATCTGGATAGACTGACTGTACAAGACTGACTGTACAGTAAAATGTAAGGTTTAAGCACAGTTTTGGGTGATCTGTAACTTCAGTCAAGCTCAGTCACTTAAGACACATATATATGGCTGTTATGCTGTAGGTCAGCTGGCTAGCTGTTTGCATGCTACATCTCACAAACCTGCATTAGTCACAATCCTAATTTATCGTGTATATCTATGTATCTTTTGTGTAAGTGTGTTTCCTAGAATACAATCTTGTGGAAATTAATTGTAGAAATTCAAGTCTGTTTGTATCTAGGGCGTGAGAGTGGTTTCTAGGGATCCTGGAGAAAAGTTAATGACTGCAGCAGAATGGTGGGTGGGTGGTAGACTCCATCTGCCAAACTTTGCTGTGTATCATGTATTGACACAAACTTTAAGCTCTGAGTAAACCAGACTCCTTAAAGGACATGCCTCGTTCACCTCTTGATGAGTGGCAGATGCTTCCAAGGTCCCTCACAGGGAAGTCCTGCCTCCCTAGCTGGGTGCCAGAGCTGCACCCCATAGGATGTTTCTCTGGAGGCCTTTTAGGGCAGCCACTTTCCTTGATTAGATTTCTTCTTGAGAGAGTTTTTCATTAGCCATCTACTACATAGACTCAAGAGTTTGTATTAGGGAGGCTACTTGCCAGCTATGGATAATACATTGATACAAATACCAGAAATCGGTATCTCTGTATTCCTGTCACAGAAAACAAATACTAGACTAACCATTTAAAACTGAATAATGATAATAAAATAATAAAAAAACTCCAAACCCTACAAAAGATGTAGCATGAAAAAAACAGTCCTACCAGTCAAGTGATGTAAGTTCCATCTCAGGACACACCTGGAGCAATGAAATCTAGCTTAAAGGCCCACCTAAGACCTGCTTACTATAAGATCTGTATGACCAGCACGATCTCTTTCTCCACTAACTGAAAGGACCTTAAGGAGGCTAGACTTATATTTTAATATCTCAGGTGCAAAATTAGATAGGATCAGTCCAGGCAAGTATTGCACACTTGGGGAAAGGGTGAAATTTGTATTCAGATGAGAAAAATTGTATTTATTGATAAATTGTACACTACCTTAAATATTGCAATGTGTTCGGCCAGCATATAGTAAATGCTCTTTTAATAAAGATAAGCCTGTTGGGTGTTCCACTGCTAAAATCAATTTGAAACCATGCCCATTTGAAGGTGTCTATTCTATTTAATCTGGACACATACCGCATATATGAAGCTTTGGTAGGTTCCTGTGAGATACAGATGTTATTATAGAAGTGCCATGAGTCTTTATATTATCTGACTTTATATGAATATTTCCTAAACCTTTAATTTAGTTTGAATTAGAGAAATTACAAGGTTAAAAAAAAAGAAAAACCCTTCAAGTAAAGATTTAAAATAAGACATGCCCTTATCTTTGCCAGTTTTATTTTATGACTAATTCAACCACTGTTGGCTAATCAGAAGAAAGGGGGAATTTTTCTTTGCTTTGCACATGTGTGCAGTACAGTATTGATTAGTTAAGTAACCTCTCTACTATTCCACCATTTTCAGTAGGGCTTACGTAAAGAGCTACAGAAACTCATATCTAAGTAATTAATAGATTAACTATTTTTGTAATTGAATGATCATGACAGGAGTTTCTAAGTGTTTTAGCATAGCTATTTTCTAAGGCCGGGTTTTTTACATGCACATTTAAGGGAGAGTAATGAACATCCAATATATTTATCATAATGGGACATTCCAGTACCAATATATTTTTTTTTGTCATTTCATACAGTAAGCAGTGCTGAGACCATATTCATTAAGGAAAGAAGCTTCTTGCAGGGGAGTTGGACTAGATGACCTTTGAAGGTCCCTTCCAACTCTAACCATTCTATAATTCTATGATTCTATGATTCTGATGTATGTCCATCTTAATATATATAACATTCGTTATATAAATAATTACACTGGAGCTTTTCAAATTAATAAGGCAATAGACTGATATTCAGAGTATATAGTCCTATTTCTGTTTCTGTTCACATACTGTGCAACCTTGCACATTCTGGTATTTAATACACTGTTGGTCTAAATGATGTCATATTGTACAATGTTCTCTCTCATGTAAATTGAGTTGCTCTATTGGTGATGTGCCTTGGAATAACTAAATTTAAGTCTTTTGTCGGTGGTGGTGAATACAACTTTTGTGTTATGTATGGATGTAGGTAGCAATAATTTCTACTGTAGACTTGGAGCCTCTCATAGAAAAATAGTAATTGAAAAATGATCTGCATAATCTGTCGGAAAATAGTGATTTTCTTTAAAACACAGAAGAGTGCTGTGGTTATGACTCAAGTTTAATTTCTTTTGTGACATTCCAGTTTTACTGTGTTTTTGCTATATCCTTTACAACCTGAAAGGACTCGTAAGATGTGTGGACACCATTTTCCCATATTTTTATTTAACAAGACAGCATATATGACATACAGTCTGAAGACAGACCAACCCTGTGCTCTCCCAATACTTCACTATGAGTGAGGGAATAGAGAATCATATCTAAAGTTTATTATTTTCAATAAATAGAACCATAATAAACTATTCAGGAATGCTTATGCAATTTTGCTTATTTTTCCAATATATTGAGTAATTCTGCAAGAAAATAGAACCAGCTCTGTGTCTTTTTTTTTGAGTGTAACCTTTCTGACTAAACCTTGTATGGTTTTCTGTCACTGCAAAGTGCTCCATTTTCATCATCTCCTTCATCCTAGATATTTATTAAAGTTCAACATCCAGAATTAAAGGAGTCAGTGCAGTCACTAGTATTTCACGCCATTAAAAACCAAAAGAGAATAAGACCCAGAAGCTGTTGTTCTGGTTTTGTTTTTTCATGTTTGTTTTTTTTTTTTTCTTATAAAAATATTAGTGCACACTTAAATTCCACTTAGGAATATTTTCAGAATTCAGTTGATTGCCTGCAATTGTGAAGTTGGAGTTATGTAAGTAGTTACAGTATTTAGCTAGCAGCTTGCTAAGGTATCTCTAAGTTTATAAAGAATTAGACTTATACTAATTTATGTAGAAACCTGGATCCTACAAGATTTCATTAGAGGTAAGTCAGAGCAGACTCCAGACTAATTACCTTAAGGTGCTTTAAGGATCAAAGCACTTTCTGAAGTTCACAAGGAAAATTTAGGAAATAGGAAGAAATTCTAGGTAGTGCGTAAGGAAGATGAGATCTACTTCACCTAAAAAGTATGTAAATGTTATGTATCAGGTTTATTTGGTGTACAAGGTCATGTATTTCTCCTAAAATCAGTGCCTAAATTCACCGTGTAGTCAGTGGAGAAAGTTTTTCAAAGACCTTAAAATGAAGATGTTTTCAGATTTATGAGTCTCAGTTTAAACAGGCAGGACCTCTTTCTGGGTCTTTCCAATGCACTTACCTCTCTGTGACAGGGAGCAAAGCTATTTGTGGGAACTTAAGCACTTAATTTAGGAGAGCTGTAGTTGCCTAAAGGATAGATGCACCCAAGTGCCTAAGTTAGATGTCTGGATACCATCCAGAACTTTTTTCTGAAATAAAAGAGTAGAAATTTATCTCTGTGAAATTGGCAAATAAATTTTAATCTTTTTATTAAAAAAAAATGTAGCCAATTAATGATGTAGCTATGTTGCATGATCAGTTGTGGTAATTACATTTTTAATTACTTTACCCTTAGGACCTGATTTTGATCTTATTTCCATTGGTATAAAGCAAGGATAACTTAGATAAAATCAATGCAGCTAAACGAAAATATAATTGATGAGAGGTCAGAATTGAGCCCTAAATGACATACTAAAAGTGGAACTAATCAGAAAGCTAAATGGGTTTATAATCTGTGCAATTGACATTTTCGTAATCTAAATCTCCAAGAGGTTAACCTTTGGATATAGAACTTGGGTTTCCCTTAGAGCCTCATAGCATTCAGGGAAGTGAAGCCACTAGAAAGTCTGTAAAAAGATGATGATTTTGTACATCTTTTAAAACCACATACTAAATTCTTTCATTAATGATTTATGTCTTTCCAGTTTAATAAGTTTCTGCACCAGACAAGCCTTTGTGCAGTTTTCTGATGAACAGGAGCTGGAGAAGTGTTGAACCATAGCATGTTCTCAAATAACAATAAAACTCCCTCAAGCCAAAGGTTATTTTAAGCAGTAAGGCGATTTAGGAACCAACGTCTACTGAAAGTAAAAAATATTTAAGGTCTTTTGGAAGTTATGTTTAGAGTTTACTGGTTGTGTAATAGATGGTAGGGATAATTTTTTAAAAAAATCATGCCAATTTGTCAAATATAGTTGCATAAGTCCTAGAAATGTGTTATTCCTGTTACAAGTTTTAATATTATTGGTTGCAAAAAAAGAGAAAATACAAACAAACTTAAGATATTTTCATATAAATTTTGTGTATTTTATTATTAAGTAAATATGTGCATTATCTCTGAAGTAATTATTGCTGTTTAATAGGCAAGTGTTAATTTATGTTGTATATTCAAATCAAATAGCTTCATCTTACCAAATATATTTCCCCTAAGATAAGGTATTTTCCTTCTGCTTTTGCATGGCAGTATTTTTTGAGCAGCTCATGCATACTTCCAAAATTATTTCATTTGGGACAATCAACATTGTATCAAATGGATTTTTTTTTCTCAGTTGTTCAAATGTACATGAATTTTTATACTTCAAGGGAAGTTGTCAGTGGCAGTTCTCCACAGCGGTGACCTCACTCTGGTCAGCGCAACTGCTTCTTCCACAAGCCCTGACTGAGGGAGCAATAGGCTGACTGCTGTATTTAACCTTCCTCTCATGGACATGACTTTCACTTCTGTGCATAGTTGCCAACTTCAGGCTTGTTACTTCTGATATTTATCATTGTAGCAGAGATTCAGAGATGAATATTTATCTACCTCCTTCAGTTCTAGAGATTTAATGCTCCATGGGGGAAGAGGTAGACTCATAACATGAAAAAAAAAATGCAAGCCATTTTTGCAAGAAATTAGTCCTGTGTTCCTTGTGAATACCACCCATGCTGCTTTCAGAAATATGCCCATCATTAGCAGTGCCATTATAATGGATTTCACAGGAATTTGGAAGGCTGGAACAGAAGTTGTACACATTTTAGGAATGTTAGTAGAGTAATATTTTTTTCCCCGCTGAACAATTAAGTCTTTGAAAGCATCAGTTTGATCAAACCTCTGGCACAGTAGTAATTATTGTCTCGTGCTGACATCTTTATAGAATATTTATATGCTTTTCTGTTCATATTTAACCAACTGTTTTTGGTTTTTTTGGCATGACACTTTGTTTCCAGATTTTAGTTCGCTATGTCTGAAGCAAAATGCTTTGTTATGGGGCTGGAATTAATTCAATTGTCCCTTGGACATCCTACACTAAATAAGAGTAATCATACTAGTCTGTAGGTTTCCAAAGCCACAGTTCTAAACACCTCATACTCTCCAGCAAAAGCAACTTTTACTTTTAGAGGAGTCAATCTAGGGTGACAATATTAGCTATACAGTAGCAATGAGAATGTATTAAGGGTTTTTTGTTTTGGTTTGTTTTTTTTCCCATGAGTAGCATCCTTGAAGCTGACATCTTTTTGTGACTGAATAGATGACAGCATGAAATTCAATTACAGCAAACAGTCTCAGTCATTACACCTGTCTGTTTCCAGAGGAAAGTATTTGTAAATTGTGCTTTATCCTTGCATTCCCTAAAACCTGTGTCTGTAATTGACACTCGCCAGCAGAGATGACTGGCGACAGAAGGAGAATATGATGTGTCTGAGTAACCCACCAGGGAAAAGAGTATCATCATCTTTGGGGAGTTTTGTTGTGTTTTGTTTTCTTTAATGAAGAATAATACCTGTGTGCCAAAGATTTACTGCAAGGTTGGTGGCAGCTGTTTCTGCTAAAAAAAAAAAAAAAAACAAACCAAGGTTGTGAAAGATGAATTGCAAAAGAAGGCAGGACTAAAAAAAAAATGTAATTAACATAGAAATATTTGTTCTGCAAAGGAAAATACATGTTTCAGGAGAACAAAAGCCCCTCTCTGTTATTTGGAAGGCTGGTTTGTTACTCTAACACATTTGTAAGAATCAGGTTTGTGCCTGACATGTCAAAACTTATTCGCAAAGCAAGAGTTGTGGATATCTTGGGAGTCAATGTTGTCACTTGTTACGCAACTCAGCATCCGTTCAGCACTGATTGATGCCCAAGTCACCAGTTTTGGAAGAAATGGGATACAGACATGACAATAATATTTGTGCCAAATATCAGGCAGGAGAAACAGGGGAGTTCATAGCATGGGTCTAGATGTAGACTGACCAGAAAAAAAGCCAAAACATGATAGACAAACTGTCAGGCCTGATCTTTCTAAACTGTTTCATTTCTTTCTACTAAGTTCTTTTTCTTTCTTTTTATTGGTTTCCCTCCCTAGAATTTTGCCTGAGTAGACAGCATGTAAAATTGATCCATCTGACCATTAACTACTTTAAATGCCTCAGATACATAAAAGATATGTATAATTAGTAAATCACTACATATCTGGTACGTAAGCTTGAACGTAAGCTTTCTTAGAATTTGCTAATAATATTAGGGGAGATCAGAATGTATTTATTGTTTTTCCTCATTTTTTTTACTTACATTTGTTAATTGATTTGCAAAATTATTAAGGTAAAGATTGCTTCTGCTCCTCTCTGTAGATCAGCAGGTAATTTGAGAGTTTCTCAACCACAAAAGCAATGGCAAAAAATGTAGTGGAGTAACGCAGTCAAGTATTACTTGACTGCCTTGCCTGTTACCATGTACTGAGGACATTCCCAAGTGGCCCAGAGAGCTGTGTGTGCCTCTGCTCATGGCTTACAGAGCATTGTAAGCACACTGTGTTATATTTATGAGGCGGAAAATAAAGTGTGTCAGAGAGGAAGTTAAAATGGCTTCTCTGTAGGATATTGTTAGTGTAAAATATCTGATTTATTTGGGTCTCTTTTTGAATGCTGCAGCTTGTAAACACAGTGGGGAATTTCTCTGTCATTGATCCAAAGCAATGGGTACTAATGGCATAATACAGTGGTACTCAATAACCTTTTATCATGGGCTGCTTTGTCATGTGGAGGCTTAACTGAGGGGAGAGAAATATGCTCTAACAAAAAAGGAAGTCTTCTGAATTTCCATCTATCCATTTCATAATGTTCAATTTAAAAGCTATCGTATTCTTTTCTGTTATCATTTTGTGTGAACTATCACACAGAATAATATAAAAAATATTGTACCTGTTAGTGTAAACATGAAGAGAAATGTAGACTTTTTTCTGAAGCATTCAAAGGACAAGCTGTAGCAGATCTCTATCATGGCTTGAGTAGCAGTGCCATATTACAGTGCTCTAAAATTTATTTTTATATATATAATTATTTATATTTATATACATATTATGTGGGGGTGTTTTTTTTTTTTTTTCTTTTTTTTTCACGCAATACCTTCGTGACCAGCATAAAAACCAGTGTGGTGCCACATACTGACCCCAGGCCCCTGACAGTGGTAGCTGCAGGTTCTCAATTCCTGCATAATCTGTTTGCCTACCTTATTTAATAATGTCGACAAATCTGATGCCTAAGTTTCCCTTCAGAGCAAACCAGAGCATGGTGGGAGGCCAGGTTATGACTTCATTCACACACTTTCTCTTGGGAGCAAATTAGTACACAAGCCAGTGCAGAAGGGTGCCATTTGGGTAATCTTGGTGTAGGGCTGTTTAATAGAGTATAGGGAGTTTTGTATTCTCTTGCTGAACAACCATTTAAGAGCTAACAACAGTATAATATCCTGCTACTATTTATATATATATATATACACATATATATATACACATGAGTTTATTTTGTATTTGTTGGTGGTAAGATGCCAGATTCCAGTCTCACTTAAAATAGATGTAGAGTCAAAGCAACTCTGATATCTAAAGATTTCTGCCAAGAAAGGAGACAGTGAAGACATTTTAGAAAGAAATAATAGAGTAGGTTATAACCACTGGGATGCTGACATCTCTATTTTTCCCTGGTTTGCATCTGTTAGCATTCTCCTTCAGGCTGAATACTCAAAACACCCCACAACTGCTGTAGAACACTCTTGCAGAAAAATGATGTTAATGCTTCATGTACATTGGGCCCTGAGATACAGTTTTACAAGTATGTAAAAACTGATCTCTTTGCTACTGAATAAAAAAGACAGTGTTTTTTAGTGATTGCTGCATATCTTTGTGATATGAATATGAAAGAGGCCAAAAGCCAAGGGGTTTTGTCCTTCACAGAGTACTATAAGGGTCCCATGCTGTTTAAGTGAAAGTGTTGCTGTTGATTTCAGCAAGTAAAAGGCAGAACTCAGATTGACTTAAGCACATTCTTGCTATATTCTTGCTATAAGATAAAGCAATGTAAAAAAATGGTTAAGGAAGGCTGATACTCCATTCATTCGTTAGTCTTTGTACAACATATAATGAAGCTGGAGTTGCCAATGTATATTAGTAGCATTTATTAATATAGGTCATTTGGTCATGCACTGGCAGCGTTTACTCATCTTCATTTGTGAAGCTTTCTGCATGAAGTGAGACTACAGCATTGAAACTCTTATTTCTGAGGTTTTTCAACAGTTTGTTTGATACACATAAACTACTAACTACCTGGGATGCTGCTTCTAGAGACATTTTCTTAAAAATATCAAATTAAAAGTCTCCATGACTGATGCTGTTGATGGATTTGAGACACATTCAAGATGCAGGACTAAGAAATCTTGGAGAAATGTCTAGGTATGTTTCTTCTACTGAGTTATCTTTTTTTCAATAAACTGTTGTTACAGCTGATTTTGTGTTAGCAATTGGTGCATTATGCCTAGTTCCTCTTACATGTGAAAATCCATCATCACATGTTTTCATTTTTCAGTTGTTATTGTTTTATTTTAGTATTTTGTTCTTTTTTTCCAGAGTTATTTTCTGATACAAAGTGCAAAAGATTTAATTTTGCATCTCTCTGTATTGTGGAAAGTACATTGTGGATCAAGGGAAATGCTAGGTGTGAGAATCAGCAAATAGCTAAGAATAGAGACTAAAGGCATATGAGCAATATTATATTGTAACATTTTCAGAGGACTCTGGACTAAAAGCAATGCCTTCCAAAATAATCATCACAGTTTTCTATACCTAAATATTTGCAGATATTAATAATATACCATATGCTTGGCTTAGCAGTATGGATATAACACATCAGTCTACCAGATGCGCTATTCTCTCTGGAACAAAATATTTCCTTGGAATATCCTGCTCTTTTTGACACCTCAGTTTTAACTTTTTCTATAACTTGATGTGAAAATGATGACCAGCTTGAAATCTATATAACTTGAAGGCTTTATCGGTAAAGCCCAGCAGAGTTATATTTCTCTGTGGCTGTGATGTTGAAACCTGGTGAAAAATCAATTTTTCCTTTTGCTGAATGGTATATTTGAAGCATTTAAAAAAGGTGAATGAGTATGCTGAGGGCCTGTCATTCTCGAAGTACTTTCTTATGCAGCGTGTGTAGGTACATCTGCCTGTTAGCCCTGAGAGGCAATGTGTGTTTGATGCATTAGATGTTGTGTCAGCAGGAAAGAGAAAAAGAAGAGATGAGGTATATCAGAAAGAAAGTTGATAGCAAATGGTGTTTTGAACAGCCTGTATCCCCCAGTGTAATACATTATGGAAATAATGATTCTGACAAGTGATGCTTCTTTGTAACCTGAAGTGATACAGTTGGGATTATGCATGCTCAAGTCATTCAGGACTGGGTACTTAGTTGTCTAGAAATGCTGTCAGAAGTGTCTTTATCATGAACAACTTTGTTATACATACAATGGCAAGAACCAGATTACTAAACGAAAAAATACCTGAAAAAGTTAGGGTATTATTATTATTATTATTATTGTTGTTGTTGTTGTTGTTGTTGCTGTTGTTATTGTTATTATTTTGGTTTAGCTAGCAATGGGAAGAAAAATGGTATTCTTAATTCTGTTTTATAGAGTTGGGGTTTTTTTTGTGATTTAATACCATATTTTATCATATATTTGGGGATGAATTCTATGCTTTATGTAGTTTTCAAGCTTGCTCAAACATAGTTGTTTCAAAACTATAAATAGATTTTTAATTAATTAACATGGATAGGGAACGAGAAGTGGGCTAAAGGTTTAAAAGGAGGTGTCAGGAGGCCAGAACAAATAAAACATGAATGCAAAACAGTCTGTAAGAAAGGCACAGAGACAATATGGAGGAAATCTTTACAGTAGAACAAAATGCTTCTGACCTGTACACTCACATTAAGCACACATGAAAAAACGCAACCCAAAAGGCAGTATAAAGATAGTATATACATCTAGCCTCTCACGTCAATAGATTGGCTTATGTGGTTGCTCTAGTTTACAGTGATTTCCTTGCAGTAACAACAGACTGGTATACCTTGCCGGAGGAGGACACTCTGATTACAACTGATTTAATTATTCCCTTTTTCCCCTGACAAACGTGGAGACACAAAATAAGCTTAGGTAACTGACTGCATTTTAGAAATATCATGTGGTATGGGAATTATATAAAACATAATTGTCTTCAGAACTACCAACATATACAATCTACGGGGTTGGACTTTCTCTTCTTCCTTATGTGGTTCTTCTAGCAATGAAAAGTAGCACAACATTTTAGTTAAGGGGGAAAAAAACAAAACACAGCAACAACAGCAACAAAAATCAAACCAAAAGCAGCTTTTAGGCTGACTATTCTTGAATGAGAAGAATGAGGAAATACATTTAAGAGTACATTTATTTAGGAATTTTGAATGCTATCTTGCAATGTTGATAAATCATTGAGATTTTGTTTTGGATGGAAATTCCTTAAGAGTGGAATATGCCTGTTTGTGGTGTACTTTGTACAGATGTTAAGTAGGAATCTCGCACAGTATATTTCACTTCCCGGATTAAAATCTAATTCCCCTGCTCTGTTCCTCCTTCTCTGCATTGCTGTTGCTTCCCCACATACACAGAGTTAACTAATATCAGAGGAAGCCAGTTCATTTTGCTTCACTGCTTAAAAAAAAAGAATGCTATGACCAATGGAATGAAAAAATTTGATAAGCTAAAACAAAAGGCAGAAAATATTGAGAAGAAACTCCAGTAACCTAGGTAATATAAAATTGTTTAATGTCAAGTATGAACATTAACAATTTTGGACATCTGAAAACATAAAATTAGCAATTTGAAAACATTTGTCTGGATGAGATAGAACATTAAACGTGAAACATAATGACCTATTTGAAATGCAGCCAGGATGCTGTGGTACACATTTAGACAAAGACGACAACTAGTTAATCACAGCAAAGAAAACTAGACAGAGTAAATTAGCTTGCGGCATTCCAGACTCTTAGCTACAGGGAAAAAAAAGTGTATTCCACTAATTAGACGGTGAAAATACTCCAAGCTTTTTGAATAAGAGTGCAAGCAGAGCAAAAGAGAGTAATCCTGGCTTTGGAATGGTGTATCAGCCCATGGGTTTGCATGATACAATTTTATTATTTTGTTAGTTAGGCAGCCTACATTAAGAGGTCTTCAACTTTGGTTATATTGATTATATACAAAGTAATAGTTCATAATGAAAATTATAATGCATGGCTTCAATCCTTAATTTTCATGGACTCTTAGAGCCTCTAAAGAAGAGTAAATAAATTTAATTTTAAAACCTACATGAATATACATGTTATAATAAAAAAGACTAGAAACTCCACAATTAAAATAAGAAGTTAACAATCAACTTTTAAGTTTTAAAAAGGAGTGTTGTCTTGATTATGCTGTAGATATTTTTAATTCATCATTATATTTTTATCCTTGATGCTATAGGAGTGTATATTCTAGACATTTTATTTCTATGTTCTTAAAATTAAATAGAGGAAAGTGTGTATGCTAAAGAATGGTAGAATGAGAATTGTTCTAATTAGACTCAAGATGAATGGTAAAAGAGAAAGTGAAATTCATCTGCTTGTTGCATGAGATAAGAATTTTATTTTATCTGAAGACTGTACATCATTTTACATTGTGAAAGCTTCATATACAGTTCTGAAATAAGATTATTGTTTTTTATACCTAGAAAAAGTTATAAAATTTTCAGAATTTTTGTTCAAATTAATATTCAAGTATAGAATCAGTACTAGATTGTATACTTGAAAAATATATAAACATATTTATGTCTAATTTTTGTTTCCTTTCCTGTGTCTGAATCTGCTCTCTGAGTATTACCAAGTTCCTGTACGTGTAACTGTTGTTTTGCTTTTAACTGCAGAGGCCTGAGGACCAGGTCTTCTCTTTATCTGTCTTTTGCATGAGGAGTGTTACATATACTTTTGAATTATTTTATTTTAACTGAAAGAGAATAAGATCAAGTTCTGCATGGTTCCAATGCCATAGTTGTTTTTTGAAGAGCTGTGATTTTACAGGACTTCTGTGCTGCATTCATATAGGCAGTATGTATGTTTGAGGAAAACTGTATTGTTGAGCTTCCCTTGGAACTGCACGTCAGCAGAAAATCTGCTATCTTTGGTTTTTGTTAAATATAAGATAAGCCGATAAAGCAAGTTACTTTTTTAGTCTCTCACATTTTATTACACCATCTCTTAAACGTTTTTAAATGAGAGTCAATGGCTCTATAATGCTTGTACATTTTTTTTTTTTTTAATTTCAAAAGGTGCTTGTTTGTGGGTGATGTTTATTAGGAAAGTGTGTATGTGTGCATGAATGCAAGTGTGCAGGTATGTCTGTCTCTGTAGAGTGAGGTGGAGGAAGACAGTATCACAGTGTCCCCTTTATTTCATAAGATCTACTTTTTAAATTGTCTCACGCTTTCACGAAATGCCAAGACCATATATGGAATCTTCAAATCTAAAGAGAGAATGACCTGGAAAGGTTTGAACTAATGAAAAAGAGGGGGGTTAGTCTCTTAACAAACTTGTTTTCATTACCAAGTCACGTCATAATCGGATAGTGTGACAGATTATTTTTTAAGCAGAACTGGAATCAGTTATATGAAATCAGCCTACAACGTGATTTTGTTTCTAAAACATATTTTTTCTTTCTACACACATTTCAGGAACATATGCAATAAATGTTTAGACTTTTAATTTACTACACATCAATCTAAAAATCTACTTTGCCATCTTAATCAGAATCTCAGTTTTACACTAACTTGAACAATGCCACGTTTTGCTTTTTGCACTTTAATTCCATTTCCATTCTAAGTTTATGAATAGTAATAGGGTTCCACTTGAATATTCATTATGTTTGAATTGTGAGCTATGAAAAGGTGCTTTCTTTTACCTTAGTGAAAGTGGCTCAGCATGGGGCGGATCAGTAATGACATTTGATTTTAGGCATCCAACAAATTTGCTTTTTATTTATTGACACTTCTTGTCCAAACAGCTCCCTCACAAGTCAGTGGAGTAATGAAAGAGAGAGTGCTGCAGAGGAGCGTGGAGCTTTCCTGGCAGGAACCAGAACATCCCAATGGAGTCATTACTGAATATGAAATCAAGTATTATGAGAAAGTAAGTGCTAAGATTATCTGTAATGTTCAACAGTGTGCTTTTTGCTTCGTGTTGGCTTGCTGTATTGTGGAGCAATGTTAAAGCCATCAGCTATCAACTATCCTGTCTCTTCAAAGACACAGTGATTTTACTTATTTTTAATAACTAGCGATCTCTGCAATTATTATTGCTATCATATGTCTCAAATAATGTATTTTGGTATCCTAAAAATGGAATATCCCCTTGAAATCTGCCTTTTTTTCCCATTTCTTTTTTTTAACTGTTAAATTGGACTTGGATATTTTACCATGAAATTTGTCTTTTTCCTGTCTCTTCTACACTATGTTTAAAGTTTGTTTCATTTCCTTCTGTGTCACTGTAATTCCAGTCCTGAGATGATATATCAAATTCAACTCTTAACTGTATTGGTATTTCCTTATGAGCTAGGCAGCTTCGACTTGATGTCTGAAAACTTCCAAAGCACTTCCTACAGTTTCAGCTGATAAATATTCCTTATTTGTTCTTTTAAAAAGTCCCACCATTATGAGATTTATTTTTCACTTGTTCTCTCAACACAATAATGAATTGAGGTCTGCTTTTCCATTGTAAATACAATGATCTCTGTTTCTGGTAGAGTGAAATTGCAATCTTATTGATGTCAGTCAGAGTTTTGCCATTCATTTCAGCATGTCTAGAGCTTCATTCATGATAACTTTGAAGTACTGTAGAATAAAAAAATTGTGACAAGCATATAAGTAGGGCCACATGCAACCATAAGCTGGATAAAAGCAGACTGAGAGCAGGTCGTGCAGCTATGTGTTTGTCGTGGGACCCAGACTAAGTGTGGCTTCTCCAGATTCCCTGGGAAATTCACTGTAGTCCGTCACATATTCCTAATTTTTATAAAACATGCTGGGAGAAAAAAAGAAAGAATTGAAATGAAAAAAAAAAAGTGAACAAAGGATGTCCTTTGTGATTACTTGTGAAGACATTTCATCTGTGCAAACAAGGTAATAGTAGCTCTATATCAAAAAGGGCATGTCAGCTTACTAGGTAACATACAATTAGGTAAATTCAGACCAGATTTGGTCTAATATCAAGTGTCACATCTAATTTTCAGTGCCAAATTATACAGATATACTTATCAAAAGATCTTTATATGATTTGGGACAGGAATAAAATGTGTATTTGTTGATGCTAACTCCCAATTTAAGCTGTTCACTTTAGTGACTCTTACAACAAAATTAACCAGATATGTACAGAGAGCTAAAGAATTTTTTTAAAGGAATTTTACTAATTTTAGCAGGTAGTTTTTCTTCCTCAAGCATATATATGTGTGCACACCACCAATAAGTCCATACATTAAAAAAATACAAATTACTTACTTACTGAAGGGAAACCTGTTCTCACAAAAAAAAAATACCCTCAAAACCCCAAACTGCAAACCAAAAAAACTTTTTTCTTTTTAAATACAGAGTAGTTTCTAATCTGTTAAAATGAAATAAATTGTTTAAATAGGTAGTGGAAATTGACAGAAAAATGCTCAAGTTACTAGACTTTTCATAAAATTATAGCTTTTAGAATGTAGCTTTTATTATTTTCCCTATGTATTCGTGTTACTTTAAATAAGCAGCAGAGTTCCATTGCCAGTTTCCTATGTTTGCAAGACAAGAACTGATGTTAAATTTAGTTTGTAATGGAAAGAAACCTACCAGTATTATACTTATTACAGTGAAATTAATAAAAAAGAATAAGAAGCTTATCCTACAGTCACAGATAAACTGAACTATAAACCTTTAATTCAGTGAGATTATTTTAATACAAATACTTAAATGCTTTCCTTCCTTGCAAAAATACAGTTCAGCTTAAAAAGTACTTCGTAAGCTTCTTGCTCAGTATGAGAGAGGCAGTTTAAGTTTTGTTCCATTAGTTTAAAAGAAAAAAAAAAGCTGGACTTCCAGGTCCTTTTAGAGCCAAATTAAATCAAACATTTTTGTGGTTCTGAAATATTCTGATAAGTGGTTTTTTCACCTCTCACTTCTGGCTAGGGCTGAAATGGAAACTGCCTGAAATCTTCCAAGTAAGCCTATCCTCTGAGATTTCTAGCACAGGTTATTTTTATTTCTTTGTTTTTTATTTATTTTTAATGCAATAACTGTTGGCAATTCAAATAAGCCTCATTTATGCATCAAAACCCAAACTCTGAAATTCCGCTGTGGCTTACAGTCCTGAACCTGGCTGTTTACAGTTTCCTTACACTTGTTTCTCATCTCTCAAGCATTCCTGTTCTTTCTCACATACCAACATACATTCCACCATTGTCCTCACTTACAGACGATTTAAACCCTCTTGGAGAAGATATGAAAAATTGTTGCTAGCCGAAGCGTCAGGCTTGCTCAAATGACAGACTGGACAAGACCCAGGAGAAGCCATTACTGAATCTCAGAAAAGAAATCCTATACATTGTACTTAACCCTGTATTTCAGCAAAAGCCTTTGCTGCTTTACTGACTGTGAAGGGGAAGGTTCTCCATCATTTTTAGCTGAAATGAGTTACAGATTTATTCCTTCCCTCTGTATCCATCTCATTAGCAGTGCCTTGTACAGCTCATGCTTCTCTGGTCATGTGGCGCATTCAGATGGTTGGTTAATTCATCTCTTCTGCCCTTCAAATCAGGGTTGCATCTGCCACTGAAAATCAAAAGGGCTGCACATATCTATGCTGAAAGATAATCTGGATCAGTAAATGTGCTGAATAAATAGAGCTTTTTGAATACTGTAATGATCTGTGATACGGCTTTTGTAGTATCTGATAGCAAGTTATTGCTCATACGGTTTGTAATCTTACAGCTTTGAATTTGGGGGGTGTCATACTGACCTTCTTTCCCTGGGTTCTTCTTGATGCCATAGAGTCACAACCTGAGAAATACTAAAAGCCAGAGAAAAAAAAAACTAAGGGAAAATTAAGGACCTCAGAATTGGGTGCAAAATCCAGACAGTTATACATTGGCAGGCAGTATTGTATTTTTTGAAGTTATTGGAAGGTAACAAGGGAAGGTGTTCTGACCATGAAAGAACAGATTTTCCTATCCTTGAACTGTTTAGATCCCACTGATCCCTCTGGAAAGCTGTGGTCAAGCTATTTTTTCATCAAAATTTTACAAAATGTAGTCAGAGCCAAAGACGCAATCATTTTATGTCTGGATGTTTTATGAGTAACAACATGAGCATCCCATTTGAATTTTATGTTACACTTAGAGCTCCTCATTGCATTGACAATGTATTGTAATACTCCACAGAGTATGCTTTGGTTTTTATGGTGGGAAAAAAAGCATTCAACAAATTGAAATAAACTGTCCAGGCTGGCTGTCAGTTGCTGATGTGCAACCATGATAAAATCTGACCTGTAAATGTCATTTAGTCTTTTGTCTTATTGTTTCCAGGATCAAAGGGAGAGGACCTATTCAACAGTGAAAACCAAGTCCACTTCAGCTTCTATTAATAACCTAAAGCCAGGAACAGTGTATGTTTTCCAGATTCGTGCTTTTACTGCTGCTGGTTATGGAAATTACAGCCCCAGACTGGATGTTGCCACACTAGAAGAAGCCACAGGTAAACAATTAGATTTATAGGAAATTAATACTTTCAGTAGAAGTAGTAAGGAAGGCAAGAAAGGAAAGAGGTGTTTTTTCCTCACCAATCATGTAGATATGGAATGCATGCTTGAAGAAAATCTTCCACATTTTGAGCCTTCAGAAAGAAAATCTTGCATTGCTAAGACCTGGCAGCCGTGAGCCCATTCACAGGAACTGCCTGTCTCCTCGGCAGCTTCACCACTCTGTCACAGACTCAAATTTGGTTACTCTGTTTTGGGTCATTTGCTTCAGGTCAATCTGCCTAACAGCAAGTCAGCCAGATTTGAAGGGGGGAATACATAGCCTACAGGTTCAAAGGGTATGGATGGCAGCTCTGCTCTCTGCACTCTATGCAGCATATCTAAGTTGCGGACACACTATTGTGTCTTATTAATTGCAGCCAGGTGTCACCAGAACAATTTGTGGATATTCTTAAAACACAGTAGTTAGATCTTAACCTTGATTCCCCACAGAATATTAAAACTATCAATAATGAATAATAGCACATATCTAATAGACATAATTGAAATAGTAATTATCATAATAGCGGCAATAAACTGTTATTACTAATATTATTAGCTCTGTGTCTGATAGCATGCTTTCCATCAGTAGAGTTCTGCTTTAGAGAATCAGTAGCAGAATCCCCATTTTGCAGAATAAGAACCTAAGGTACAGCCAGAAATTTATTATTTTGAGTAGATTTCTGGAAAACAAATTAAAAGTCTGTCATAATCTGTCATAAGTTTCTGCTAATTAGCTAATTTATTGTCCATAGTGGTTTCAAATTAGTAGACCCAACATTTCTTTAATTGCCTGAGTATTTTTTATATACTAATGTAAGTGTACTGGTAGCTACTAAGATTAACAAAGATAATTTCAGAGATAAACAGTCTAAACTGAAGTTTGATCAATGTATGGAAGATTAGGAAAACCTAGAATAAATGCATGCTGACTGTGCTCATGTACCCTTTTTCTGACTTAGGTGATGAAAAACTACATACAAACCAGTGACATACTTGACCAGTATGCACAGCAGATTTTTCTTGTCACAGGCCAGCTTTGTGTTTTGACATGCCATGTAAAAGTTCTATGATTTAATTAAAGAATTTTTTTTAAGTGGTATGTTTTCCATTATCTTGAGAGGACATTATAGAATGTAATTCCCATCAAGGATAAGCATCTAGAATTTTCCATATATAATTTTCAGAAATAATTAAAATGTTGGTAAAAAGATAGTGGTTAAACTATTCTAAAATTGCTTTACATGAAACTATATGTTTCTCATATTTTGTTTATAGTTTTATCAGAATTTACTGGCTAATCAAATTAGTCTTTTGTTAACATCTTAAAGGAAGGCCTTTATTGGATCATTTTTAGGAAATATACCTCAAGTGAAGTATTTTACAGGTGAGCATTAAACCAGTATTATGATACAGTGATGAGTCAATGGCTTCTTATTATTCCAATGGATGCAGCTTTTAAGTATGTCACAGTGTTTTAAGAATATATATAGTGAGAGTATATACATACACACACACACGTAGAGAGAGAGAGAGATACATACATACATATATATGTGTGTGTGTGTAAGAATATATATAGTGACTATCACAGTCAGCTACTCATGTTGCCTACCTGAATTTCTCCTGGCACTTCAAATGGTTGTCACCTTTTGGTTTGTGCTGGTGATTACGTAGATTTTTGTGTTGTACTCCATTTTCTGAATTGTGATAGAAACTGCATGGCTACTTTCAATACTTGAGGAACTACATCCATTATATATAGACAATAATTTTGAATTTTTAATGTAAATATGTATGCAACGCTCAATATGTATTATATGTGCACATACTTGACTGCTAGATTAGGTGACAGGCTGAGCTGGGTATTTTTCCAGACTCTATTAGATGGATGCAGCTTCACACCCTGGCCATTGTAACAGGATTCTGCGTCTTCTTGACTCCCAAGTGAGGTTTGCACTGAAGTTCAAAGAGAGACAGGAACAATTTTAGGAAATGGTGTATATTATATAAACTTAACATTCCCATGTTTGGGATTGTCTGCTTTGATGGCCTGGTGATGTTACAGGAACAGAGTTTTATTACTTATGCCCCTACACTCTTGCACAATATAGTGACCACTGATTTCCTAAGAGTTCCACAAATGGGATTTATGCAGGCCTGCAGTAGCATCCTACTGACCTGAGTTATCTGAGAAAGTTATAGCTACTCAAAAATAAGCATTTGTTCTTTTCAGTTGAAAACCAATATGAATAATGAGATCTTTCTTACCTGCATTAGGTAGAACATAGAAAAATTACATGCAGTTTCTTTAGGAAATTAAATTGGGGGATGGGGGAGAGGAAATTTCCCCTCAATGGATATTATTCTGTATCTGTGTAGAATAACAAGGTATTTGTTATTTGGGAGGGGGAAGCAGCTGGTACAGGTCAGTGTCAGTGACAAATAAATCATGTTGATTGGCTCACTTCTCCCAAGACAGAGCAAAGAGAAAACTGGTTGGTTTGTTTCTATGGGAACCTTTAAAGGCTGCAACAGGAACCTGATTCTGTGGAATCCATAAAATCCTGGTGTAGACATTCCTGTTCAGTTACCCCTACCAGCAGTTAACCTTATTAACATACCATCTACAATTTAGTTGATCAACTGTCAGTTGAGTTTCTTTTTCTTTTTCTCTTTTATCTCTCTGCTCCTTCCAGATGACTCACACTTTCACAGTCCCTTGCTTAGCCTAACTGCCTGATGTCTCCTTCTTTATCCTCAGTCTCTTGGGCTAGATCCTCACTGTTACAAACCAGCATAGCTCCACTGAGTATATGGCCATCCTCATTAGATGTCAGGCAAGCAATGCATTTAACAAAACTTGATGTTTCTTAGGCTAAGTATTTACATCCTCAGTTTACATTAGTGACATGCATATATTTGCATATATTAATAACATTGGCATATCTGAATAAAAAGCGGGATAATGTGTAGATATTTTAGCAAGTAGATTCTCTGAAGCATGGAGAATCCCATTTTGTTTATGTGGAAGCACCTTTTCATTGCTAACGGAAACAAATGATATTTAATAATAGCAATTTACAATGATTAATAGCAGTAAGAGATAGAAATATGCTAACTAGGAAATCTATGTTAAGAGGTAGTGTTTAATCTCAAACATTCTTCTATAGTTAAGACATTATTTCCTTGGATGCCATCAAAGTAATATCAACCAGTTTAAGGAGGAGGCTAGGAGCAGAGCTCTTCAGGGATTATTCTCCTACTGTCCCCCTTTACACGGATGTCTAGGTCCTCTCTTTTGGAAAGGAGTCAACTGCTGAGCAAAACAGAAGGGAACGCAGTTGTAGGAGGGAGTGACAGTGCTGGTGCTGGCTTTCGGCTAACGGCTGTACCACTTTAACGAAGTCATTTCCAGCATAGCTCCTTTTTATGCCTTGTAGACAATCATTAACTCCTCCAGCATTTAGACTAATTTCCAAAGGAGGCCCTTCTTTAGGCTAACTTTATCAATTTAATAATGTCAGGCAACTGAAAATGTAAACTGACAGTCTGCAAATTCATGAAGGCTGACTTAATTTTTTGAAGTTCCTTTGCAGCTAATAATGTTAAACTAATCTCTGCTCTATTCTCTGTTTGTAGCCACAGCTGTTTCCAGTGAGCAGAATCCTGTTATTATCATAGCTGTGGTTGCTGTGGCAGGAACCATCATTCTGGTCTTCATGGTGTTTGGATTCATCATTGGGAGAAGGTATTGCACCTTGCATTGGCGTAGGCATATATGACCTCACTCTTGTGAACTCTTGAGACATGATCTAGTCTGGGATGGTAATTTGCAAAAATGAAATGGAAGTAATTTGTAGTAAAGACAATTTTCATTTAAATTCTGTTATCAATTATACCGTTTGTCCTCTTACTTTGTCAAGACACACTTAAATCAAGATGTTCCTTTTGTCCTATGTAAATGTGCTGTAAAAGGAACTGCTAGCAGGTTCTTTACCTGTACTCCTCAAAGTCCCTCTTTCTGTTTAGTTTTCTCACGTGGAGAAGTCTGACACTTTATCTGATCAGGCTTTAAATGACTTGACATTCAAAAAAAAGAGGCACAGCAGTAAGTTTAAGAATACTCTCATGTAAAACAGCGTTCTACTTTCAAGTTCTTTTATCCTCTGTTTTAGCCGTAGAAGCTTTTCACCAGAACTAGAGTTTTCTCTTTAGGACCTGTCCCAACTGGTATTTGATACAAAAGCCTCTTGATTGGAATTGTATGTGATTTATTTAAAACTCTGCTGTCAAGAGAATTATAGCTGAAACTTTCGAAGAGCCTACAGGAGTTAGGTGCTCAGTGCCTGAAAATCCCAGTCTGCAAAGCTGATGTTGTCAGGACTTTAGATGTGAGGAAGTAAATAATTATTTATCAGTAAAACTGGCGTCTTTCTTTTCAGACATTGTGGCTATAGCAAAGCTGATCAAGAAGGGGATGAAGAACTATATTTTCATTGTAAGTGTTTTGCTTTTTTTTCCCTCTTTCAAAAATTCCCAACTGCAGTAGTGTAGACAATACTAAACCAACACTCCATGAAAGACAAAGCCATAAGAAATTAAAAAATGCAGTGTAAATAGCAAGTGGGAAGTTAAACACTGTAAAAATGTGACCTACACAAAAAGAATGTAGATTAAAGTGAACATTACTCACACAGACAGTTTTATTTCTATACATGTGTATGATATATTGTTGTTTTCATTCTACTTTCTTTTTCCTTTCGTTGCTTTGAAAATATGTTTCATACCACCCTAATGATCCCTCTGAGGTACAGTATTTGAGAGACCTTTGGCTAAGTAACTACATGATCTTTAGCTCAGGCAAACTTCAGATTAAGAAACTGTGGGTCACTGCATCACCCTAACAATGAAGCTGTTCTGCTCAGAAGCTGTTTTCTGCTACTGTGAATGTAGCAGAAATGTGTATTATATTTACAAAACATAATATTCTTAAAATTAGAATATTTAATATGAAAACAAGACAGCTACTTCATTATTGTTCTCTGCTCTAGAATCACCTAGCAAAGAATAGCACCTAAAGCCTCTCATTAAAATCACAGCTACCATCTGAACTTATGCTACAGCCCTGGGAAAATGGAAAAAAAGTACATCTTTCTTGGGTTAATGACAATTGAAAATTTAAGGGGAGAGGAAGACTTACACAAGGGTAGTTTCAGTTTTATGAAAACACTGTTTAAAAAACTAACTCATTTCAGTTGTAGTATCATTTTGACATGAGAAATTAAGAAAGTTCTAATTTATTTTAGAATCATTATCTCAAGAAGTATAGTAAAACTAATTACCAAGTTATTTTGAACATTCAAAATTGCAAAATCACATAATATTATTAATTTGAATATAAGTTCTGACACAGAAAAATGTCTGGGTTTCCAGTCTTCTCCCATACCTGATAACTCTCATATCAGTAGAACTTGCTGTGTTGCATGTAGCCTTTGTTGTCCACCAGTAATTGCAGCTGTAGCTTAAATCCATCAGATTTTTTTTAATGAAAGCAATATGGTTTATCTTATTATACATAAATTAAAATAAGAGCTATTATGAGAATGTAATGTCACATGGAGAATGAAATAGCCACTTGTCAAAAACTTGCAGCATCTTCTCAATGCATGCTTCTTTAAATGGGTAGTTCTAGCTAAAGCTCCACTCAAAATCAGATCAAGGTTTCTGTTTCACCTTTCTGCCCTGAAAAAAAATCAGATCAACTGGAATTTGTTCCTCCTGAGTTTGGGTGTGTTTCTATGTAAATAATTTTTTTAAACGCAGTCAGTATTAAACTAAGTAGTAACATCACCGCAGCTTTAGTCAATCAGTTCATAATCTGTGCAATAAAGATGGAAAATAATAATAGGATAAGAATTATTTATCATGCACTTTTGCAGTGCAGCTGATTTTAAAGAGTTCATAAAAAATTATGTTACTTAAATGTTACTGTTCTGGGAGTGCTGTATTTGATATTTGCATCTCGTAGATGCTTTATAAGCTTTTCGTGTCTTCAGAAGAGCTACTGCTTTCACTTCTAAAATCCCCATTATGTCCTTGAAGGAAAAAATTGACTATGTATTCTTGTATGTCAGTATATAAGCAAAAGGAATATGCTAGCTAAGTTATTCTTTTCTTTGTCTCCATTATCAGTGGAGTTTTTTGTTTTAGTGAAAGTATAAATTAATTAATATGAAAGCTGCTATTTAATGATTAATAGTTGATCCAGAAATGGTGAGCCTTTCTAAGTGTTCATTTCCCTCCTTTTACTTTCAAGAAATCTAGTTATCCAGCAAATCAGTCAGAACAGTTAGCATACACAATCTTTTAAAAATCATAGCACCAAACATAAGCCACTTTTTGCCAAGCTAGTTTTTCATCATGTGTTGGTTGAAGGTTTAGTGTTTAATTTTATTTGGTAACCATGAACAGAATGAGATAGAACCCAGTGCTGTGGTCACCAGCTTGGTCACAGAGCTGGTATTTTGTTGTTCTCTTGCTCCATAACATCTGGACAACCTTCTTCTGTGCTGACGTATTAGTCTTGATTTTCAAAAACATAACTTACAACCAACACACATTTCACATAAAAACTTACAAGTAACCATTTTTTAAAGTAAATTTTAAAGCACTGTATTTAATAGAGTATCATATATTTTTTTCAGTCCCCCTCAACTCTCTATGACCTGAAGTACTACACTTAAAGATACCAAGTACAATGGAGGAGTTTAGTCAAGCAATTCAGATTTATATTTGGTTTCCTCCTACCATTTTCTTCTAACAATGTCTTCAAATCCAGGCCAGCATTATTTTACATTGGTATGCCAGGATAGCTTTGGCCTGTCAAAATGTTTTATGACAGCTTGAATAAAGAACCATCAGAGGTCCACTTGAGATTTGCAAGGTTACGTCCAATCCAGGCCCCTTATCACAAACACAAGAGGATAGCTCCTTATCCATCTCCCTGCCTGAAAGCACTATTATAGGAAGTTAACCTATTGCTTCTAATTTTTTTTAGTAATTTTTGGTTTTAAGAAATAAATATCATTAAAAAATTTGTAGTATTAACAATATAATTGGAAGAACATCTATTTAAATACATAATATGGCAGATAATAACAGCTGGGCAACATTTCAAATAATTTCTCTGTATGTAAATTCATTACATTACTCAATCAATTTCTCAGGTTTTTTCCTTGTTATGAAGGTTTGGTGGTTTTTTTGGTCAGTAATACCATCTGAAATATAAATACACATACTTACCTATTTTTCAATATATTTTCAAATTTTAAATATTTTATGTTGAACCAAAAGATTACAAAGCAACCATAAATTATTTATGTTTTGTATTGACTTTTAATCCTATTCTTGTATATCAGTTAGCAAAGGAGCATTCTTACATTTTCTTACATGAGTTTTAATTCACTGATTTAATTAAAGCTCAGAACTGTAATCCTTGTAAGCCAAATTTATTTCATAAAGATTGCTTGGTTAATAGATTTCAAGGGTTGCTCTACTTTCACCAAAAGGCTCTACTTTCACCAGAAGGGTAAAAAATAATTTTCCTGAATCGACAGCAAACTAAGGAAAAAAAACTACATGCTGCCAGAGCACTACACTGCCTGAGTTGCACTAAATGCTGTACTAGAGAAAGAGGGAACAAAAACCAAGCTGCTGCATAGTATTCACTTAGGTGCTTGAGAGAGGGAGTAATTGTGCCACAGAGCCCACTTCTGCTTGCTGTGCCTTCACAAGTTGACTACAGGTGTTTCTCGTGTTCATATTCTAGTGCAAGAAACATATGTAAGGATATAGATTCTAAGTACTGGTAATTGTTTAGCTTGACTGTTGCCACAGTCTGTAAACAATAGTATATTCAATAATTTAAGCAAATTTAAGTAGATGGAGGAGCCTTTTAAATCCCACTAGAAGACAGAGATAACATAAAGAGATGCTGTTTACACAACCTGAGAAAAGAGGATAAGCTGTCCTTACACAGAAAAGAAAATTTCACCTCCTCTGCTTCTTTTATACCCTTTCCCCTGCTTTATTTTTGCTCCCATTCAACGCTTGCATTTTATTCTACTAAGCACTATTTAATATTTATTACTTCTTTCACTTCAAGGTGGATATGCAGATGCTAATGTTAGTCATTTTTAGAGATGGGATTGTGTACTTGTGTCAGCATGCTTGCAGATGATGCCTGAAACTGAAGTTGCCTCTCAGAGCAGCTCTGACTCAGGCAGTGTGGAAGCAGGTTCATTCTTCCAAGGAGCACTCTGCATAATGAAATTCCTGGGCTGACTGCACAATAAGTGCCTTTGCTTCATCACAGTCATGCTTTCTTACATCATTACAGTTAAATTTCCAGGCACCAAAACCTACATTGACCCTGAAACCTACGAGGACCCAAATAGAGCTGTCCATCAATTCGCCAAGGAGCTAGATGCCTCTTGTATTAAAATTGAGCGTGTGATTGGTGCAGGTAAGGCTGCCGTGGCTTCCTGATTCGACTGTTCCATTTTGCTGGGATCAAAACTCATTCATCATAATGACAGGCAAATAATTATACCTCAAGTACAGAAGAACTTTTTTTGCATTTGCCAGAGCAGTTAAGAGCAATGAAGCTGCACTCGCTTCTAAAATGTAAAAACAAATGGTGGGGGCGGAGGGGGAAGGGGTGAAAAACAAAAAGAAAACGAACAAAAACTCCTAAATAAATAAGTAAATTAAGAGTCTTGCTTGACATTGAAAGCTTGTGGGTTTCTAATTATGTATCTGCTGTTAAAAGTGTAATTGGGGAAGGAGGTTGGTTTTGCTGCCTATTATTTACTGTCAGGCTAAACACGTTAGGCATGAGTGCAAGTTCTGCTCACTTTCCTTTTGCAAGAGGGCTTTTTGACCTCTGAATTTTTGTTCATGTCAGTAAGGAAAACTGGCTGTAGCGCGAAGTCTTAAATAGAGACTAGGAAGGTCTTGTTTCTGTATAATAAAATCTTCCCTAAGGCTGTTTTTTGTTCTACCATTTTTCTTTTTGATATTTTATGAATACAAAAAGTTATTGTTTAACTTCTCATGACTGATTGTAATTGCATCAGCATTACATTGCTTTTCTTCCTCTTGAACTGTCTACCACCTACTTAAGCCATGGTGTTCATGCTCTAAAAAGGCAGTTTCATTTGTTTGTGTTAATAAGATATGTGACATTTTTATTACGCTACTCCACGTAGTGAAATTAAGTTTCTGTGGGTAAGAAAAATATCAAATGCTTTGTATTCCTGGAGGAAATGTTCTTTTGCTTTCCTGTTGTTTTATAAAAGTATTAGTAGAATACTTTTAAAATCACCCTGTATTTTGGCATGCACTGTAAATTACATACCGTGGTATTATTTAAGAAGAGAAGAAGAAATATGTCTAAAATAAGCTAATTTACCTGTAAAAAAATGTTTACACTTTGAATTCACAATACTTCTTTAAAGTAACCTCAGTCATGTTGAATCATGTCTTAATCAAGAAGTAGTACCATTGAAATTAAGAATACTGCTTGAACAAATTATTTCTTCAGATGAGTAAGAGCATAAGACTCCAACTCTTGCTAACTAGTAATTTTTAGGATGCTAGAATAGCAGCATATCTTCTAATAAATACACAATATGCAGCATTTAAATTCAAGATTAGCACAGAAAAAATACTGACCTTTATCTTTAAGTTAAAAACTACCAGCATAGCAACAGTTCAGAGCACAAAGACACATCCAGTTGGACTTTGCTGATGCCTTCTGAGCAAAATGCTGAAAACACTTCAGTTGCAAATACATATTTTCACTGTTGTGACAGAGTAATTCCAGAATGTTAATTTTGTTGACTGCAGATGAATTTATTCTTGATTTTAATGAGTATAACTGATAGCAAAAAACTTAACATGTGTCAGTAGTCATTCTGAAGAAAGTTAATTGGAAGTGCTATGATGAAAGCAAATTGTGTATGTGGTTTAGCTATGCGTTTAACCTGTTGATGTAGATAGCAAATGAAATGCAGTCGGGGAACAACAGAGTGTTAAAGACCTGAAGAAGCAGCCGAAACTCATACATCAAAGAAGAATATAGAATTTCTACTAGGGACAGCACCAGAAAAGCCACTTAGCAGTCTCAATATGCGTCAGCAGTGCTCACCATGTCAACTATTGAGTAGTGCCATGTCTCTCTCAGACAAACAGGGTGCAAGTATGCTTGTGCTCGATTTGCATGAGGGATATGTGCTTCCCTTGCCAACATTTTCATTACTATCCCACTGTGGCCACCTGTCAGATACAGAATATAGCATCGACTATGTTGAGTTCTTGTTCGTACCACACATCCTTTGTTTCAACCTTTTCCTTATTGACATGCTGAGCTAGTGGCTGTGTGGCTGTGCAGTATTCCCACTCTTGTCATATCTTCTGGATCCTTTTTGGGCATCATTTCAGCTGAATATACTATTTTCTTGGGAATAAAAGGAATTCATTGGCTAGCATTCTGGCCTGAAGCACAGAACATATAAGTTCAGGTTTCTGGTTTGCCTGAGTGTCAGTGATCTGGTTTTGGAAATCAGTCAAAGTCAGATCACAGAGAGCTGGAAAGAAGTTGAGCCTTAGTGTCTTCTGTGCCAAGTATCCTAATTACCTGGCTCTGAAGTATCACATACACGCACACATACACTTAGACTCATGTCTTTTTTTCAGCGTGGAATAAAAAGAGTTTTGGAAGATACTGCAGGAGAAAATTGTTATACTTTAGCAAGTTCTTGTGACTAGGAGCTATAAGTGAGGTGAGCATTGAATTCAGTAATATTCATCCGTATTGCTAATGAAGTACAGGAGGGAGGTTAAGGCACCGAGCTAACGACATGAGCGGCTACTTGTTATGTATATCTCTATCTCATGGTATTCATAGCAATGAGATGGATATCCAGACCATGACTCCAGCACTCAAGGATGGTTGAGGCTAATGCCTCACCTGTGCAGGCAGGAACAGTTGCACTCTGTCTGGCCAGTTAGCTCAAGTACAGCATGATGTTGACAGAGGTATATGGAGTTGATTTGAGCTAACCTTAGTTCAGCTAGAATAGAACAGAGGAGGTGGAAATTTGCACTAACAAGTTGGTAGGAAATATTAAGGTTCAGCCAAATTTCTACCCTTCTGGCTGGAGAACTGAGGTGAAGCTGAGGCCTTTTTCTTTCCCTAAGCTCTGCTCTTGGAGGCAACAAGAGAACAGTAGTGTTGGAATGGTGACAGTGTCCTGTCAACATCTTCAGCATCTGCCTCTTCAGGCATTCAGCCCCATTTCCAGGCATACCTCTCTCTCCACCACCAGCCAGATGCCTTGCCAGTGTGTATGTGCACTTAAGTCCTGATCCCACCAGGTTTCTCAGGACCTCAGCCTACGTCCCAAAGGCATTATCTAATCAAACTCTCTGTGTTAATCTTTCCTAATTCAATCTTTTTTTTTTCAGCACTCACTAAAAGATGTCTTGGATATAGATATGTTTGCATACTTGTGTATACTCAACAGCTTAATGTTAAGGTACTTGATAGGTATGCAGAAGATAAATTTCTGACTTGATTTGATTTGAAGGAGGAACTTGGATATATATCTCCCATACTCCAGATAAATTTGTGAAGTATCAGATTATTAAATATTTTTTGCTATGAATCTTTCTTTCTAAAGAGATGTTCCCGTTTTTGCAGTGTAAGATATGTTACTACCCTTTTCTCCTGTGTATCCCTAGAGATTTTTCTTTCTGGCTGCAGAACAGGGGGCCTCTCTTTCTCCCTCTGCTGACACGGCTATGAGACAAGGGACAATCCTTAAATCTTTCACAGTCTCAATAACAGTGGGGTTGATGTATTGCCATTCAGCTCTATATCTCACATGCTTCCATGTTCTTTCCTGTCCGATGCGGTCCAATTAATTCTCTCCCAAATTATGATTGCTGAGGCTTTTTGTTTGTATTCTTGCTGGCTTTTTGGCCATTTTTTTCACATGCTTCTTCAAATTCCAATTGTCTGTTAGTTTTGAACCTTTTACAAACTTCCACCATTTGCTTGTGTTTGTTTAATGTAACAAAATTATTATAAGTCACACCTTTCATTTCATAATCTGCAAAGTAAATTATCCTGCTTGAGGGTAATAATGTAGTGCTTCATTTAACACCATAACGATGTTAAATTAAAAGCAGCTCTGAAAGAGCTGCCTTTTGAAAGAAAAAACTCATTGGATCTAAAGATAGGAAACCATGTAGAACAGAACGACATTTTTGCTTAGAAATGGTATTACTATTTCTGTAATAGTATTTTCTTATGAAAGGCATTTCATTTTTATTTCCTATTTTTTGAAAAAATGTAACAAATTACTAACAAGTCTTTTAAAAGATTCAAATAACAGTCCTGTATATTGGCTTAACGTGAAGTGTTTACTCCTTAAGGTACTTAGTCAGCAATTCATTGAAAGCATGTGCCTGTCTTTGTGTTCCTGAGGAATCCATTTCAAATATGAACACTCACATGTTAAATTTAAACACACACTTAGGTGACTAGTTGAATCAAGGGCTAAAGAACCCACTGATATTATAGTCAGAGTAATTCAGCATTGATTTACTTCATTTTAGGAGAGTTTGGTGAAGTGTGCAGTGGGCGCCTAAAGCTTCCTGGCAAGAGAGATGTTGCAGTAGCCATAAAAACCCTAAAAGTTGGCTACACTGAAAAGCAAAGGAGAGATTTCCTGTGTGAAGCAAGCATCATGGGACAGTTTGACCACCCCAACGTTGTTCACTTAGAAGGGGTCGTTACCAGAGGTAAGCAGCAGCTCAATCTATCAGTCAAATAATAACATAATGGCAGAAATTACTTTAGCTTATTCGTGGTCAAAGATTCAAATTAAAAACAGACTGCACACTCCTAATGGATTTTCTCCTGATGCGTAACTAACTGAAACAATACTTACTTTATGCTCCAACTTAAGTTGAAAAAATTAAGATCTACATATGATTAAAAGATGAAGTACTTTGAAATACATTATTTTTCTAGTCTAATTTAGCCTCAAAGACCATGCAGGGAGATAAGGTTTCTTATGTCCTTTCATATTATCTGAACTGTCATTATCCCAGAGTCCTGTTCACACAGCGGGAGTTAGGAGAACACACTGACATTTTGATTTGTATGGTTTAATTTTGTGAATCATGACTACGTTCCATGCAGATATTTAAGAACTTATTAGAGCTCAGTAACAGTGCTGGAGGCCTCAGAAATGTTCTTTGTCTCAATGATTCAGTCCTTCAAAGGAATAACATGTTTCATCAAAAAAAAAAGGCACTCCATTTGTGTTATGACTTCTCCAACAAAATCTATCTTCTTTTCTTTCAGGGAAACCAGTCATGATAGTAATAGAATATATGGAGAATGGAGCCTTAGATGCATTTCTTAGAGTGAGTACAAAAATGAAAACATATATAAACAATTTAGCATTTTTTAAGTGTGTTCTGAACTGGCCAGTTCTGACTCCTTACCAGGTGTACAAGACAGTGTGAGATTATGTATAAACACTCTATAGAGAACAAAAAGATTATGATTGATAAACTCCAAGCTATGGATAAAATTATCAGTAGCTAGGGTTCTAAAAGGAGATAGTTTTTATTTTCTTGATACAAATAATTATGCTGAGAGATGAAGAGCATAGAGGCAAACTATAAAGAGCTGTGCATCAGGTAATCTTTCTCAGAAGAGACTTTCCAGGACTTAAGAAATGTATAGTGATTAGGAAGTTTTGTTACCTCTAGTGTGTTAACTACTCACACATTTCTGAACTGGATGTACTTACTGCCTTGTCTGTGAAGAAAATAAAACTTGTGTTTCAAGTGAGTTTCTTTGCCTCAGGATGAATTGCCACAGAAGTAGTAAATAAGTAGAAAGCTAAATTTGTAAAACTAATTCTTATTTCTCCTCAGCTGTACTAACAAGAATTGCTGCTCCTTTCTTCCCTCCAGAAACATGATGGGCAATTTACAGTCATTCAGCTAGTGGGAATGTTGAGAGGAATTGCTGCTGGAATGAGATATTTGGCCGATATGGGATACGTACACAGGGATCTTGCAGCACGCAATATTCTTGTCAACAGCAACCTTGTTTGTAAAGTGTCAGACTTTGGCCTTTCCAGAGTTATAGAAGATGATCCAGAGGCTGTCTACACTACTACTGTAAGAGAAATCAATGGGTTTTCATAGTTTAGAGATGTGGTCATTAAGAAGAAGCATATCTTCTGGAGAATATAGATAAGAGAAATACATTAATTGCTTGAGAAAAGTTAACCAGTCAGAAGGAAAAGAGTCTCTGCAGAAATATGGCTCTGATTAAGGAATGATATTTTTGTAGGAACATACATTTTTATTTGATAAAGTTCTAAAAATTTTGCACAGTGTCTTCATTATTCCCTTCCTTATGATTTTCTGTTTGAATAAATATAGAAGTTTTGCCCGTAAAAATTTTAATAATCTAATTCACTATGAGTGAATTAACATATTTGTAGGCTGTTACTATTTTTCAGACTAGATTTTATCTCACAAAAAAGTTGACTCGCTTGAGGCTAGACTGCGACAAAGCTCAACTCCTGTGTTTTCCCTTGCTTTTGGGTGGGACGCTTTTCTTAAATAAGCATTCATCGGGCACACTATGCTTTTTATTCTTTTGTTGAGTCAGCTCCACTTTCCCATCCATGGGGCCTCCCTGTACCTATTTTCTCATACTGAGGAGGGGAGGGGCCCCTGGAATCTGCTCCAACAGGCACAGAGATCCAGAAAACCATGCCAGTGTTCATGACTGTCACTCCTGCTGCTGAGCTTTAAGTGGGATCTTGGTTTAAAAATGTCAGACTGAGATGTCAGAGGAGCCGTATAACAATTCAATGGGATTTATATGCATAGGATGACATTCTCCTCACCTAGCTTTAGCCAGCCAGGAATTAAATCACTAGGGTAAATCAGACGTCTAAGCAGCCCCTTAAAATCAATGGAGAAATGCATCCAATGTAGCTTAGACAGATGTCTAGGTTTCTATGGTCCAAGTCTAAACTTTGTTAGACTCCTTCGAAAGTTCTCTAATATAAGTGCTGGTTTTGATGTTGATTGAAATAGTTATAAATGCACTTTATGAAAGATGATAGGGAAATTTTGTGGAGAAAAAAACCAACTTTTGTGTTTTCCTTTTTTTTTCATAGGGTGGAAAAATTCCAGTGAGATGGACAGCTCCAGAGGCCATCCAGTACCGCAAATTTACATCAGCCAGTGATGTGTGGAGTTATGGAATAGTTATGTGGGAAGTAATGTCTTATGGAGAACGGCCTTACTGGGACATGTCAAATCAAGATGTAGGTTATACTTTGTTTGTGAGCATGTGTGTGTGTGTGTGTGTGTGTGTGTTAAAAAGATGGTAATTACACATTGTAAATACAAACATATGTTTCACTATACATACATGAAATGTTGGTTTAGAAATAAGATTTATCAAAATACTGTAGGGTTCTCGCAAAATGAAAAAGTTATAGAATTTTCACTTTTTAGTGAAGTCTCTAACTTTTTCTTCTCTCATGTGGATGTTGTAGATTTCCATCCCAACTATCAAGTAAAACTGAAACATCAAAAATAGTAATATGTGCTCTTCACTTTACTACACTTAAGCATAGAAGGAATTACTTTTTTTCCAATAAAAAATAATCCTAAGGTTTCTGACCTCAGAGCAATGATTAATCAGTTGAAAAAAGTTGTTAAAAATCTGAGTGGCAGTTAATGACCTACTTTGGCTTTTTCAAGTTAATTATGCTGATTTAACAATACCCTTGTTTGCATAAAATATGACTGAGAGCAACAGGTCAGCAGTAATAGAACAGATGGGTGTTAATCTTGATTTCTGACAAGAGTATCTATTAATATAGAAAGTACACCGGAAAAAGCCATGGAGGCGAGAAGGATGTCAGAAAGAGTCTCATTTAAAGTTCTTCAGGTTGGGAACTTGAGTGGTTTTTTATTATTATTTTATTTTTTGATTGAATGATCGACATCAAAGTTGAAAAAAAAAAGATAAAAGTGTAAATGATGAGTCAGTTTGGCACAGTGCAAAGTTGTTAATATTTGACAGGTCTCAGTGTCAAAGATTTCATGGACTGTCAAAATATGGGCAAACAAGTCCTTGGGGCAGAGAAAGAGAAATATTTACATTCCCTAGACACCCAGTAGAGTTTCATTTCTTTTGACACCTTCCTTCTGTACTAGATTCAAACATAAAAGAAGTCTGACAGGAATATAAGATGCCTCAAAGGCAAACCTTACCTATCTTTCAGGGAACAATAAGGAAAAACTTTTGAATAGGGGAGAAATTTTGGTATCCTCATATTTCTTGTTGGATTTTGAAAAGCAATCCCTCTATTGAAAACTGCAAGTAAAGTCCATGACTGAACCTTTTTCATAAAACAGCTAATTACTACTTCTTGTAGTTTCATCTCTTTTTAGCATCTTACGTAATGATCTTCAATAGCACATAGTTAAAAGATTCATCAATTGCTTGGTAACATAATTTCAAATATTCTTGTAGGCTATGATCTTCAAGTGTGTCCGGAAATATAACTCCCAAAGCAGATACACATCCTACAAATCTCATAGATAAATCTATGATGCAGAAATTTTGAATCATCTTATGATTAGTTATTTATTCTCCTTCATAGTTACCAATGGGAGTATTTAACCGGACTAAAAAATGCTAAATGTGCCTCTTTTAATTTTGCGTATACACTTAGGCGGTTTATCTGCCTTAACTGTATCATATTGCCTAAAAGTGGATGTAGGTGTAGTCATAGACCAGACCAGATCTACTAAAAATACATCTCCCTGACTTTGGATCTTTAGATGGCAGTTCTTTAATTCTGCCCCTCTTCATTTAAGTCATTATTTTAGATTGATGGAGGGTACAAATCTGTGTTGTGATCTCTTTTTAAGCAAAAGTCCTTCTTTTAGCAGCAAACTGGAGCTAGGGTACACTAGAAGAATACTCATCCTGCAAGCTCCCCACAGAGGCACAGCGGGCTGATCACAGATGATACAGATTTCCCCCAACTTCTCTGAGCAGTGGGCGCCCCTCACCTTAATCCTTGCTGGTAACAGTAGCCCCCAGACTGCTGCACTTTGCCGTATTGCCCTATTAGACCACTGGTGTTTGCTAGTTCTTGCTCTCATTCAGTTATTGACCCCAGTGCAGGTTAGTTCTTCAGAAAAGGGCAAGAGCTTAGGCTTACATATTTTTTCTTTGCTGTACTCCTGGATTTTTTACCATTATTATTATATTAATTTGTATTATTATTATATACCCAGAAGCAGAGTGGTAGCATTACATTGTCCAGTTGTCCATATTTAATACTTCTTTATTGGCAACCAGTATATATGGTGAGCAGACCTGATCCTCTTCTAATCTACTTTACATACTCAGATAGCCTGATTATGCTAAAAGCATAATTGATTCGTAACAGTATTCACTTTTTCTGTTTTTGCAACAAAAGCAGAATTTGAAAAACAAATTGTGGGAAGTGTAAATAATATAAATCAATTCTATTAGTAAGACTTCCAGCTGTGTTCTCTTTGTAGCTTTGCTTATTTTTTAAAAAAAATACATATATTCATTATCTCTGAGTATTGATTTTTGGAACCTCACTCCCACCTTTCTTAGCAGAGTAGACACTTGTAATACCCTTCAAAGTGTCTGAGTTTTGTATAAACTGGGTTTTTTTTTTTAAATAAAAGGAACTTTACTTATTAATATTTTAAAATGGGTTTTTTTTCAATATTTTGGATATTCCCAGCAATTCCATCCATCTCTAGCTAACTCATTATTTTGTATTTCCTAGTTTCATCCTTCTTGCTCAGAGTACACATCGAAGAAGCTTATTCTGCAGTATCCCCAAAGCCTTATAAAAGTAATACTATCGTCTTGTTCCCATTTCTCTTCAGGTTTCTCTGCAGATCGCAGTGAACATGAAAAATTCCTGTTCATGATCCTTTCATTCATGTTTTCACTGTCTCTTAGACTCTTGGATATAGGCTTGCCTAGATGATTTGTCAGTTCTGAGAGTCTTAGATATTTTTGGTGGTTGTGTTTCTCTTGGTGTTAACTACTTTTTCATTCCTCATTGATTTTCTATGCATTCTACCCTCTTAAGCAACTGCTTTGTTTGTAGTAAATCATATGTAGTATGCACAAAGGGTTTGATATGTTTTACCTTTTAGAAGTTCAGAAATTTCAGCATTACTTTTTGTAACACAGCGATTGTATTGTCCTGTACACTAGCTTATTTTTCACTTTTATTCCACTGCTACTTCTATGTGTAAGGAGCTGTCATTTTGTTTTTCCTATTAATACTGATCTAAAAGATCTTACTTTTACTTGTAATGGTTTTTTTTTCTATATAGTATATTTCTTTCAAGTTCCTTGTTCTTCTGCAGAAATTCTCTCTCCCCACCCTGTATGACAGATAACTTCACTGTCTCTAAAAGGTCACTGCACTCATTCTTCAAGGTGTGGATGTTACTGCAGGAATTGAATATTTCTCAGTCATTTTTGAGTTGTAGGACAGTATTGTCATTCTAAATGTACAGCTAGAAAGTTGAGGCCCAGGGAGATAAGGGAACTTCCCTGAGATCGGAAGGACATTCTGTGACACAAACCTGCAGTAGGTGCCCTACCACTGGGCTATGTCTCCTCTTTTCACAGAACTTCTTTTCTGCAAAAGGTTTTGATATAATCATGGATTTCAGCCAGCTTTTTGAAGGTCATTTTGTATTCTTTGCAATTCTGTCTACTTTGCAGTCCACTGCTTTTACATTTTCTCACACAACCTGTGGAATATTTTCTATCTGAGGTTATTATTTTCACTTAACCCTGGATATTCACTAACTTTATTTATCATACCAGATCTACTTTGTAGGGCTACATCCAGAACAGCTTTTGATCTTGCTTTCTCTACACACCGAGGGAGAAGACAGTCCTATGCATTACCCTTCAGGAACAAGCACCCTTCCTTAGCAATTCTAATACTGCTGTGTCAGTCAATGTCAGTATATTTGAAATCCCCCATGAACAATGTCTCAGCCGTTTTTCAAAAGCCTTTTTTATCTGCCTTGCTTCCTGATGTGCTTTCTTATCCTGCCCTCAAGCTTTACAGCAATTTCCTGTGATTTTACTTTACCTAGTTTTATTTTTTACTTAAATCCAAATGGACTTGGCTAAGGAAGTCAACGGGTGGGTGTAATTCTTGGTTCAGACATTTACACTCTCCTTTGATCATATCATCATCTAGCAACATCTCTTATTAAATCTAACTTTCTGTTTAGGTGACATATTAAAATACCATTCAGCCAGGTCTTCCTCTCTCACATGGCATATTTCTGCTCCTTTATCATTAATGTAACATGGCTAGACATAGAATACAAGTTTTTTTCTCTAACAATTTCTCTCTGCTAAACATTTTTCTTGGATCCTTTTATCATCTCTTCAGGCTTTTTGTATTTTATATATGTGTGCACAGATCCCTATCCATTTACAAGTCAGTTGCTTCTACCACACACTTTCATAAAAGCCTTGGGGCAAGTAATAATGCTTTCTGAAATAACTCCATTTATCAATCTATCTGTTGCTCCCTTAGTGAATTTAATTGTTGTTCCCTGCTGCTCACTTGACTAGGTAATATAGCTATGTTCTGCACATATAGAACAATATTCTTAATAAGCCCAAAGATTAAGTCTTTTTTGAAAACATGAAGGCTAGTATCAAAACAACAGACTCACATTTTTGAAACACTGACGGCAAATTTTAGTTTATTGATTCTTTTTTTCTTCTTTTGTTTCTTGAACTGGGTAGCAATATATATTTCTTAAATATCTCTTGATGAAAAGTTATTAACTGTGTTGGCTACTAGGTTATAAAAGCAATTGAAGAAGGCTATCGTTTGCCAGCACCCATGGATTGCCCAGCAGGACTGCACCAGCTGATGCTAGATTGTTGGCAGAAGGAACGTGGTGAAAGGCCAAAGTTTGAGCAGATAGTTGGTATTCTGGACAAAATGATTAGAAACCCAAACAGCTTGAAAACTCCACTGGGAACCTGTAGCAGGTAAGAAAAGCTTTAGTGTGCGTTTGTATGATGGTGCGTGTGGCTGGGTTCTGGATATTCTGCTGGGTGGCTAACTCCAGTTCACACTTACTCCATGTGTGTCTTAGTTCCTCCTTCCTCCTGTTCCCTGTTCTTCTCTTCCCTCATTTGCCCTTTTTTACCATGCTGAACAAAGTCAAAAAGGAGTTTCTTAAAAAATAACCAAAGTAAAGAAAGTAAATATAATGGGACTAACACACTTCTCAGCAAACTATTGCCTGCCCGTCACTCTTTCCACACTCTCACCACTAGCTGTCTTTGTTTTCCTTGTTTCTTAAAATTATGAAGTCCAGAGGGCAAGGATCATACTCTACTGTAGTTTCATATGATGCATCCCTTGCCCTAGGAACTGCTACAGTAGAGATAGTAGTTAATAATACTCGTGCTTGGCCAATGTACTTTGACATCACTACACTCTAGATTTTTATCTTTCATTTTCTGGCTTTAACTCCTTTCAGTGATTACATCTCATTATGTTTCATGATGTAGCTTTTAATGGCTTCTTCATAAATCTCAGATGAATTATTTAATCATGGTAATCTTTTAATCCACTAGCTAGATCACTGCACTAGGGAATCAACTAGCCTGTGTTCTGCTCCCAGTTCTTCTGCTGACTGATTTGCTGTGTGACCTTAAGAAACTTACTTTGTGTCCCTGCTCTTTCCTTGTCTTTGTTTTGTCCCATCCAATTGAATAATGGGAATAGCTATTACTGTATTTTCTAAGATGCTTAAAAGAATAGCATCTTTATTTTACTCAGCAACTTTAGTTGCAACTGCTGTCATGCTAGGTAATAAGGTTGATTTTCTGTTGGTAGTAGTCCATTAGGCTGATTTTGCTCACTCTGACCTTTCATCTTTTTCGTGAATAAGCTTAGGAAATATATATTGTGAGCTACAGAGTATTCAAGAGGTATTCGCAGAACAATCTAAACTGTGTATAAAGGCCTATTACTTTCTACTCTTGACTTTTTTAATACCCCCAAACTTATTTGACTCTCACCTTGCTAGATACTCCCTGATGTTTACTCTCTTTGGAAACAACTTACTTTCCTTTTTCCTTCTCCATAGACCAATTAGCCCTCTTCTGGACCAGAACACTCCCGATTTTACCACATTCTGCTCCGTAGGCGAATGGTTACAAGCTATTAAGATGGAAAGATATAAGGATAATTTCACAGCAGCAGGCTACAACTCTCTTGAATCAGTTGCCAGGATGACTATTGAGTAAGTTAGTACTGGGCATGTTTAACTTGCATTTAGGGAATTTCTAGGTAAAATAATACACAATGTTCAACTCCAAAATTTTACCTTGAGTACAAACATGGTACTTGGGGTTAAGCCAGCTGTTTTAGCAGCTGATAATGTTGTACTAGAGCATCCCATGAAAGGGAAAATACACTGCTACCTATGTGTGGCATCACTTTTTTCCCCTGCTTTTGAGACCAATTGAAATAACACCAAGGGGCTAGAATTTGAGGGAGAATGTGGCCCATTTCAAAATATGTATGTATAGGAAAAGAACCACTTTGCCTCCACTACCTAATTGGTACATTTTTCCAGACATGTACTAGGAAGATGTGGAGTTTCCTTCTAATTGGCTGGGGGCTATTTGCGTCCTACAAGAAATGAGTTTGCATCAGGATAAAAGTCTATAGAAGCAAAATAATTTTCTGAAGGCAAGCATGGCTTGTATTGGTGCTGCCATCTTAAACAGGTCTTCTTGGCACCCTGCAAACAAAGTTCTTGTCCTGGTGGCTTTAAAATACATGTAATTCCTCTTACAGAGAGCAGTTTTTCTAAACAAGTTTCTAAACAGTATTCTGAAGTTTGCAACCCTACTCTAAACTGCCTGGTTAAAAGAGATTTCAGCCTATAGCTTGGGAACTGTCATCAGAGCCCACAAGGTTCTACTACATCAGTAGCACTAGTAGCAGTGGAACTGAAACAACTACTCCTCTTTCATTTGCATGATGGGTGTGGGTCAATATGCGAAGGGTTTCTCTAGGCATCTAGGAAGCAGAATGTGATCCCCAAAATCTTGTATTTATATAAAACTTTGTCCTGAAAACCACTTGAAGTATTTTACAAGAGAAGTGTCTTTCTTTGAGTGTCCTTAAAAGCCACGATAAAAGATTATCGTAGTACAAAACATACTGGCCTCATTCTCAGATGTGGAGACACATGCAGTGTAATTATATGACACTTGCCATGTAATTGCACTCCATGCTGAGAAGTTAAACAGCGCCTATATGAACTTCACAGTACTGAGCTGAAGTTCCAGTGTAGCTTAAATATTAGAAACCTGTAGACCAGACCACTATGTAGCTTTGACTCACAGTTGAATACCATACAATAGCGATCTAAGTTGAAAAATTAACAATGTACGCATTTATCTTCCCCAGGGATGTGATGAGTTTAGGGATCACGTTGGTTGGTCATCAAAAGAAAATCATGAGCAGCATTCAGACTATGAGAGCACAAATGCTACATTTACACGGCACTGGCATCCAAGTGTGATAGACATTTCTCCCTTATGAGGGAGGTGACAGACTGAGAGAACAGCACTGGCCTTCAGTATATATGAAGTGCTGCTAGAAGACACTTGATTTCCTGGGTCCTTCCTGCAGTGAATAGAAGAGCTACAAGAAGCACCTACAGACTTGAACTCCTAAGTGCCACCAGAATTTATGAAAAGGGAATTAGGATCCACCAGTGGTGGCAAGGAAAACAGCAGTGACAATAAACAAAGTACTACCTGAATAAACATACAAACACCTTGAGCTCTCTAACCTCCTTTTTATCTAATAGACTTTTTAAATGTACATAAAAATTTAAAAAAGAATATATTTGTCAGATAAAATCATGATATTATTGTTGAATTCAACAAAATATTTTCCTTAAATCTGTGATTTCTGAATCTTTTTTTAATCATTTGTGTTTATTCTTCATACAGACTTTCTTTTAGTATGATGTTTATATCTTTGGACATTTTTAGTGCTAATTCTATGACAACACATTACTACACTGGGTACCTCTGAAGGATTATTTGAGTTCCTAGAGATTTAAGAAGCATGACCAAGCAATGTATATCTGTCAGAACTTTGGTATCCTTTTGTGCCATTTACTTTTGTTAAATCAGCACCGTATAGACATGGCTAGCTAATTGGCAGGGAGTCAGGAAAATGCAAGTTGCCAAGAGCTCTGATATTTTTTAAAGAATTTTTTAAGATTACACATATACTATCTTTTAAAAGAAAATAAAAGAGAAAAAAAAAAGAAAAGAAAAATAAAAGCAATAATGACCCCTAAGTAGTTCTAGGCACTTTTAGCAAATTGTTTGCAAGATGATTTTAATGGAATAGAGTGAAAATGAGATATGTTCTAAGATGTAGATCTACAACTGTAAACCTGCTGAGACACTGCATTGAATGGACAAGTGATTGTAGGAGTGTCTCAGAACATGAGTGCAGTTCTCCAGTGTTACCTAAACCATTTAATCTGAGCACATCACATTTTTTTTCAATACTCTGCTTCAGCAATCTGAGAGAAATAAGTGGCATATATTTTATATGAGTTTAAGCCGAATGCAGTCCAGCTGTCAGAATAAGAACATAGATTTTATATGAGAACTGTAGAGCATGAGGCAAGGGGCAGTTCAAAATTTTCAAGTTTTTTACTAGCTTTTGCTGCTCTGAGCAAACACGCGTGTGTGTGCTCACACAGACACAACAGTCATTCATCAAGAATACAGATGCAAGAGTAGTTGCTCAACGGAATATCTTTTTACACCATTTACTGATATATGAATTTTGTTTGATTATAATATTTAACTACCAGTAGCAATAATGAACAGTTTCTTTATAGATATTGCAGGAATGTATATGAACCAGAGATAAATGCTTTAAAAAAAAATCTGAAAATTGTGAACTACCCCAGCAATGAAATGCTGTACTTCCAAAGAGAATTGGGCTGCTTCTATTGATTTTGATAGAGAAAGATCCCAGGGATCAATCATAAATTGGTCTTGTTTAATAATGTGGGCATCCACACAAAAAAAATAAAAACAAAGAAAAACCCTGTAAATGTTCCTTTGTAAAACTTGTAAATTTTATTTATACTGTCTTGTTTTGTACACACATTTATGTGTAGTGAGCTCTGAATACATTGAAAATGCACTATATTTTTCTATTTTACTTGCAGAGCATCACAAGCAAACGTATATTCAGTGCTACATAATGTGTTTTCCCACATTTAGGACCAAAGATAGTTATCAAAAACTTAAATGCATCATTTTTCCCCCTTCTTTTTTCCCCCCCTTTTTAGATCACTGTACAGTGTTATATTTGTCATTTTATTTATTTGTTTCATTAGAAAAATCAGTTTGGTTATACTAATTTTTTGTCCCCCCCCCGCCTTTGTTGAAGAAAATCTGTAAAAAGCTTTTAACTAGTATAATCCCGTTACATAGACACTTCCATTTGTAATCTTTGTAATAGACTGTAAATATATTTTTGGAACTATAATGCAATGTGCATAAGGTTTATTTTTCAGTGTCCATATATGATTGTTTATACAATTCACAGCACTTTACAGTCATGCTGAGAAGCCTAATTTATTGCCTGGATTTGGGCAGAGTAAGAAAAAAAGGTGAATATTCATATTTCATATTAGATTGTCATTCAGTAGAAATGGAGTTATTTTCATGTATGCAGCTCAAGATGTTTTTTTAACTATTAACATTAATTTTCTACAATGTTGTAGAAGTAAGACACAGAGTAGACTGCCTGCCCAATATTGAAATTAGTGCACGCAAGCACCCAGCCAAGGCACTTCGTGTAGCCATTGGAAAACTCTTAATTAATAAACATCTATTTTCTGTTAATAAAATAAATGTTAAGTGCCTCACTACTGGGGTGAGCATCTGTGGGCAACTGCACAGGGTGCTTGTCAGTTTTGCTGCTGCTTTAGCCACCCAGCTATGAATTTAGGAGTCTAGGTTCAGATACCTGCTTCCTTATAAATCTTAGCTGTTTTTTTCTAAGGGCTTGGTGATTAAAGGTGTGATGCAGCAATGCTGGTATTGCTGAGAAGCCACAAATGCTAAATGCAAGAGAGTTGAGTCCAGGCTTCACGTTTAGGACTTGTTCAATATTCTGAAGCACAGAGGCCTCGAAGCATGTGTGGTGACCTGGGCTCACACATGTAAAGGTGAGGGCCCTAATGCTATTTCTTCCTTATTTTTCCTTGTTTGATTTAAGCCATCTTCTTTGAATAGTAAATATATTTTAGCATTCATCTATATACCTTGACTGCCTTAATGTTGCCACAGATTTTTACACATTTGAAAGTGGTAGAGTAGACCCAGAAAGCACAATTGTTATCAATACTCCTATTGTATCTGCCTGCTCAGAACATTACCGCAATTTAGAGCACATGCATGTAGATGGATTTGTAACTGGTAGAGCAGCAACGTATTGAAGCTGGTTGCAGTTCCCCAGGTTCCAGGAAAACGTAGTCCAGTGTAAGAAAAATAAAGTGCCAGAGGAAGTTAATGTTCATGGAAGAAACTGAAGAAAAAGTTGGATCAGAAGGAGAATTAAAGGCTAAATGATGAAACAATAAGTTATCTCAGTTCTGTCTTAATTTCATTGGATTTGGAAATTGTGCATTGCTAAAGATAGATTAACAGACTGTCAGTGAGGCTGATCTTTCTTGACTTTATCCATCTACAAGCATCTAAGAGATGACTAAGAGCGATGCCTAAGACAAGCAGGATGAATCTCCCTCTAGGAATGCTTATCTCCATTACCTATAGAGGGAATCCAGATGATTAGCTTAAATTAGGCATCTCATGTCTAGATAGTCAAAGTTAGTTGAGGTGATTACTACCCCATATGTCCTTGGCTGCTACAGTTTCCCTCGCAAGTTGAGTGTCGTAGAAAGGCTGCTTCTCCACTACTAGTTTGTCCCAAAATGTATTTAAACTGGGCTTTATTACAGAGAGAGGTGATTTTTTTTTTAATTCAGATATTTGTAACAAATAATCTAAATGCTTTTTGTATATGGGTGTTACTTCTTGAAAAAAAAAATTGTGATTGTTCTGAGGAAGACCTGCCTACTAAATTACAGTTATTTAATATCTTAAATAATCAGAAATATTTGCTGATATACTGCTTCAGTCCAGAGGTTATGTGATCAGATATGATAGCTGTTGTTTGCGAAACCATGTTTATCTAAAGCCTTGTCATGTAAAAAACTCCAGGAGGCAAAGATGCTTAAATGTATCTCAAATTGAATGTTGCCCTTAATATCTCAATAATTGAGCACTGTCTGTATTCTTCTCCATTTAAAATAAGGTTTTAATATTTGTTTAAGCTGGAGTTATCTGGCATTCACTGAGGGAGTTTGAAAAAAATTATTTTAAATTAAATTTGCTTTTCTCCACTAATAGTAATATACGGTAAATAGTTTCCACTGTTTTGAATGTTACAAAAACTATTGCTTTAATGTGGGGGATGAAGGGTTTATTTTTGTTTTGTTGTTGGTATTTTTTTACATTTATTTGTTAGTAGTTGAAATAAAAAAAAATAATTTGTTCTTAACTTTCTAAATAATTCATATAGAGTAATTTTGAGAATGATTTAAACTCCGTGACTTTCTGGTTGCTACTGAGACAGTGGTCGTGTCACTACAGCCATAATACCAAGTGATGCCGAGAAAACCTGCCACAGGGGCGAGTTCAGCTGTCATTCTGTTGCTCAGTAATGGCATGAAGCAGTCCACTGGCTGTGTGTGAGGAGTGAAGGCCACCTCAGCCAAAAAAAAAAGGGTCATTTCACCTTTTGAAAGTGTATATGTGGCATGTTAGAGCTAACACATCCTTAATGTGTTACTTCCCTGCATGCATTTAGAAGCTGATATGCTCATCATATGCATTTGATTTTTTTGCTGTTTTTTGTTGGTTGGTTAGTTTGTTTTATTTTAAACAACTGACATTCAGGGTGCTTGTGGAAGAGAACAGTTCCCAGACAGGATGACAAGCCTAGTTTAAGAAAAGTACAATACAAATTATTGCCTAACAGTAATTCTGGCAGCAGGTGCTGCAGGGTTATTCAGGCAGTTGGTGCTATGATTTGCTGAGCAACTAGCACAGCAGGGTTTCTGCATTTTCAGGACCTGTTAGGATTGTACTTCTGATGAATTAACTGATATGTAGAGACATGAGAATTTTTTCCCCCACTAACTTGGAATGGACTTGCATATGGTAGATCTGGGATTTGTAAGACTATGCAAAAGTCTTAGCCTCAAACTAATTTCTAGTAAAACAAGAATTTCTTGGCAGTAGCCTATATTTTCTCTCCTATTCCCTTAAGGGTTGTCAAACCTAGCCAACGATTACTTTTCAACAGACATCTTTATTGTTTGCTTAGTGCAACCTTTTATTTACTTGGGAATAGGCAGTTCTGTAATTAAATTTCCTGCAAAAAAGGATTGAGGAGGGATGGGGGAGAGTGGAAGGAACACAAAAGTTTGGAAGAAAACCAATCCAACAAATGTCCTGTGACACCGAAGGTATGACTGGGCTCATCATTTTTATAGCACCTTCCATATAGGAATTTGAAAAATATAAGAGATTAAGCTGTAGGTATAAAATATGCAATATCCTGACAAAAGAGTAGTGGTAGAATGCAAGCTAAGTTTATCAGAGTTTTTTCCTCTCTGGATTTGGTTTTGTGAGATTTTTAAGTTAGGATCATTAACATATGCATTTAGAGTCAAGTCTGTTGGGACAGGCTAAGAGACAAATTCATGTGTCTGTAATATCCATGAAAATTCTCTGTGCACTTTCAGGGGGGGTAAGGGTCAGGCAGCTTGAAAGTGGAAGGAATTATGTGGAGTTTATATACTGTATAGACCATGTAGGTTATGCCCAGTGAGCTTTTGAAAGGATAAAGATTAAAGAGGAAAACCCTCACTTTTGTACCTGGTGAAAAGTCAGAAGATGGGAGTGAATGGAAAGAGAGGGAAGTGAAGCCCTTTAGAATGTGTGAGTCTAAGTCGTAGGGCTCTGCAAGATGTTGCTGGCAGGGGAGTTAAGGAGTGTCACTACTTTTTGTTTAAGTAAAGAGACACTGTTAATAAAATATACCTAATAATCTAGTGTGGAGTGGGTTCAGTACTCTGATTTTTCCTCAGGCCAGATTGGAATTTGCCAAAGAGACTAAATTGAGACAGATGGGAAAGCAACTGGTAATACACAGCTCATTCAAGCAGACTTGAAAGAGACATGGAAGGAGAATTTTACACTAAAATTCTGAAAATAAAGCATGAACTTTGATGATATTTACTCTCAGAAGGTTTTAGGGCAGTTTTCTTTAAGTGTAGGGTAATGATAGCAGACTTTAGCACTGATACTATACAAATTGGGTTAAATTAATGTCTAATTACAGTGACTACAAGAACCACAAGTCAAAAAATAGTTAATGTCTTGATAGACTTCAAAAAAGATGCAATACAGCCATGCAAAACTTGTTTAGCCAGCCAAATGAATATTGGACAAAACAAGACATAATGCGTAGTGCCAGAATAGCTAAAGCAGGAACAGAAAATCTTTTCATCCATGGACCAAGGCTTCTGTATTTAATTGAACCAAATAACCGATTGTAGAACTGTGCTGCTAATAATAATTAATACTAAGAATTAAAAACTACAACTTAGAGGTCATCTGATGAATCATAATATGGCTAACACTGGAAAACATACTCAGTGTTTAAGCCATAGCTATGCCCAAGAACTTATGTGTGCTATTGGTATTAGAGTTCCATGAACGTGAGTATTTCAAGTCATTTATAAATCAGAGACATTATAGCCCCAAGACCATAACTAAAGCCTTCCTCTTTTATGCCAAAAAAAAAGAGGAAGGAAAACTAAGGAGTCTGTAAGGTCTATCAACTGCAATAGAAATTATCTTTTGATTATTTCCGTAGAATTACGAAGAAAACTACGAGTTTATAATCTCTTACATTAAGAAACAACTTGCTGCTCCAAAGATGTTTGCAACACCTAAATCTGTCTTGAAAGAGGCTAGCCTGAGGAATGATAGTAGAAAGTATCCATGTTGATCCTTCACATTTCTTCTCTGTAGGAAAATTATTCGGGCAATTTCTTGACTATCATTCAATCTGTTTTACTATGCCAGCTTCCACTGGCTTCCTGAAGGGCTGCATGTCCACTTTTAAGATGTCTGCTGGAAAACATGTTTCAATTTCCTTTCCTCAGGGACCAACCTATGGCCAATGCCAAGAATTCATATGTTGCTTGAGAGTAAGAAGGTGCAGAAACCTCAGATTAGTTCTCTCCAGGATGTTCTTTTCAGTCATAGTCATAAATTAAATGTATTCTCCTACTGAGGTTGCACATAGTAAATCGCATGAGAAATCTGATTTGCCTGGAATAAACTTTGTAAGATCATCCAGTTAACTTCTGAAGGCCACCCAGAAAGGGTAATTCTTAAGTGGTGGTTAGAATTTTGTTCAGAAAGTGAAAGAGGTGGATCTTTGGCAAGTCTGTGTGTCAGCAGCTTTCACACCCTGTAAAACACTACTTATGGATGTACTAGATCAGGTTGCTCAGGGTCTCATCCAGCCTGCCCTTGAATGTTGCCAGGGATGAGGCATCCACCACCTCTCTGGGCAACCTGTTCCACTGCTTCACCACATTTATCAAAATTTCTTTTTCCTTATATCTAGTCTAAATCTACCCTCTTTCAGTTTAAAACCATTACCCTTGTCCTATCACTACAGGCCCTGTTAAAAAGTCTATCCCCATCTTTCTTATAGGCATTCTTTAAGTACTGGAAGACCACTATAAGGTCTCCTTGGAGCATTCTCTTCTCCAGGCTGAACAAGCCCAACTCTCTCAGCTTTCCTTCATAGGAGAGGTGCTCCAACCCTCTTATCATCTTTGTGTCCCTCCTCTGAACCCCCTCCAAAAGGTCCATGTCTTTCCTGTGCTGAGGGCTCCAGAGCTGGACACAATACTCCAGGTGGAGTCTCATGAGAGCAGAGTAGAGGGGCAGAATCACCTTCCTCGGCCTGCTGGCCATGTCTTTTGATGCAGCCCAGGATACGATTGGCCTTCTGGGCTGTAAGTGCACATTGACGGCTCGTGTACAGCTTTTCATCCACCAGTACCCCCAAATCTTTCTTGGTAGGGCTGCACTCAATTGCTTCATCCCCCAGCCTGTATTGATACTGAGGGTTGCCCTGACCCAGGTGCAGGACCTTGCACTTGGTCTTATTGAACCTTATATGGTTTGCCTGTGCCTAGTTCTTGAGCTTGTCCAGGTTCCTCTGAATGGCATCTTGTTCCTCAGGCATGTAAACCACACCACTCAGCTTAGTGTAATCTGTAAACTTGCTGAGGATGCACTCAATCCCACTATGTCATTGATGAAGATATTAAACACTACTGGTCCCAATCTGGACTCTTGAGGGACACCACTTGTCATTCACCTCCATCTGGAAATTGAGCTGTTGACCACTACCCTCTGGATGCGCCCATCCAACCAATTCCTCATCCACCAAACAGTCTACCCATCTAATCCATTTCTCTCCAATTTAGAGAAAAGGATGGTTAGGTTCAAAACCAGGCCAATATGCCTGTAGAAAGAAATCGAGCCAACAAGGCACTGAGAAGGATTCCTAATCAGGATTTTCCTTTAATGTTACTGGGCCTCAGTACTATGGATAAGTCATTGATTCCTATCATGGAGAGAAAGGCTGCACCTTACTATAAAACTTCCCTACATGCTACAGTTCATCAGGGAGACAGGGAAGTGGGGAAAAAAAAAAAAAGCTTTCAGACATTTCTTAGTAGTGCTCTATTCAAGAGAAATAATTGTCTCAATGCCTACATTACCTAAACTTGTGGAAGAGACAAACTCTTTTTGATGCTTCCTACTTGCTGCTAAAAGCATCCCAGATAGACTCTGTGCTGTCTATTGCAAATCTCAGTCATAAGCTGCCTCATTTCCCATGAAACTGCTTGCCTAACATTGGAGTGTACATTCCAGTCCCCTAGACAGTATCTTTCCTGTGGAAGTTGCTTGAGTATCACAACACCCAAGTCCCTCTGCAGGTGTCCGTGCTTGTTTCCTTGTGCAGAGGCATTTCTGGCTTTTGAGGGATATTTCCCCAGCCATGAGGAGGGAAACTATTTTTTGCACAATGCTCTACTTCCATTCCTCCTCTGCTATTGTTAGTCATTAATACTTACCTAGCAGCACCCATGTTTCACTGGGAGGTAAGTGGAAGGTGGCAGTGAGCAAGGAACACTGAGTATGCCGGCAACAACAAATGCGATGTCTATCTACAACCAGCAAACTTTGGGTCAGGGTGATCACTCCGGGTGATCTGTACTTGAAATACAGAAGTCATTAGTGCTGGTCAAAACAAAACAAAACAAAAGTGTTTGTATGGGGTGGGGAAGGGATGAGTATTCAATACGGAAGAGATTAATCAACCAGTCTTACATGTGAACAGCCCAGTAACATCAGTAATATAAGCTAACGGAGTATGTTCAAAATAATATCCAAAAGTTTCTATTGGCAGTACAGTCTAAGAGGGAGCTGAATGAAAGAAATCAAAACACCTGGTGAAGAGACTATTTCAGGGTAGTGGGAGGAAAGAGTTACCTTCTGTGATTTTATACTCCCCATAATGAATGGGGGAAAAAGTCTCTTCTCAGTCTTTTGTACTATTATAAACTTTTTTCTTATGGATTTTATGAAATGAATATAGCTGGATTAATGAAAATCATAAGGAAACTAATACTTTACCTGCATTATCTGTTTATGAATTATTTCCTGAAAAAGAATGAAGGTATTCCCTAGAAATATTACCTGCTTTCATTGTAGCAAACTACCTTAATAATTGTGGAAAAGCAAAAAAAGTCCTTATAAAGTAAGTCTTCAAAGCAGCTAATGCCATTTTTACACTTGTATTTTGAAATAGGATTGTGTATACAGTTACACATCTGCACATCTGACTGGGTAAATGAATGCTAAATCCGACCATACAGATATCCCAACCAAGAACTGGAGCGCTGTCCTCACCTCAGCAGGGCTTGTCAGCCAGTTGATCCACTGTCTTTGACTGGCCTTCAGTTTCTCCAAACCATTTCAGGTTTCTGTCTCTTCCCAGGGAGATAGAGTATTTAATTCAGGCCTGGACATCCGAGTAGCTAGAAATGAAGCATTATGATAATGAATAGCTAAGTCATACGGATGTAAGGAAATTATTGATTTGATTTGCCATGTGTCACAGAGGAATTCTCATCTCCCATTTGTTGATGTTTTATACTTGTTAGCTTGCACCTGGTCTCTGGTCTACTGAAACCAGTACTTGGCAGTGAGACCAGGCACAGCCCAGAGTAAAGCCGGGGTATATCTACACTATCTCGTGAATCTCTTGATTCAGAGACCTTCATCCTGGTGTTGACCAACAAATGTCAGTACAGACAGAGCCAGTATAAATGTAACCAGAGTTTTTAAATACCTATGCACCTAAGTGCTATTTGTGACTACTTATTTGCCTTGAGCTTTGAATAAATTCACATGTCAATCATTTTTATTAACTCAAAGACTTGCTTTCCTTCAAAATAGTAAAAAGAAACTATCAGAGTAAAAAAAGTGTTCCTTTTGGAAAGGATTTATCCTCAGAGTTCCTTTTTGCTGCATTCTTTTCTCACACATTCCTTGCATTACTAGGGTTTCAAAGGATAGGTGCAAAAAAAACCAACAGAAGTGAGATTTAGCTTCGTTAATACCTTTCTTTTGTGCAAAATTAGTCCCTAGGACAGTACACTAGAGACAGAAAAAAAAACATTCTGTCCCTCCATCGAATTGCTTCCTCTAGCTTTTCTTTTCTTTTTTTTTTTTTTTTTTTAACTAAGCCTCAGACATTATGGCTATTATTTTTTTTTCAGATTCTCTTCTCAGCTTATCATAAAACATCTGCTCCCATTTTGTCCAGTTTGGTGACAGAGATGTATGGCATGCTACAATGTATTAATAATGCTCTTCTCTTGAACGAGTATCTTCCCTTTGTTTCACACTGTTAAATAATCTAATTCATGTGCTGGAACAACATATACTAATTTGGAATCAACTGTAAGAATATTGGTTGGTATGGCAGGGGAACATTCCTCTGCTGGTTTATTTTTCTTTAGCATTAGTGTTACATTGGCTTGTCTCAATGTCTGTAATATATTGCTTTTCTCTCAGGAATTTTCAAATAATTTAGTTAAGAGATTGCTGACCTTATGTAAAATAATTTCTATTCAGTCCTGGCCTACATCCATTAGTCCTAAAGCTATATTGTTTTAGAGATTTCATATGGCTAGCCTGTCACTAAATGTACAGTAAAATCCACATCTTTTTCTTTATTTTTCTTTTTTAGAAAGATGGGGGGAGGTCGGCAACACAAGTAACATAAACATTGTCTTGGGGTGCCTAATATCATGTAATGACTGAGACAAGTCAGTTAAGATGTTTTATAAGATTCTTCAGCACTACTGAGAGCTTCTGTTAATATCAGTTAGGCTAAGGAGAGTCTATTCGTTTACATGCTAGAATGTAACTACCATATGTATGCTTTTTTAATTAAGCAGAGTTTAAATTGAACACACACATTGCCTTTTCCTGCTTCTCTGTTTTAAAGAGTTATCTACATCTTCTCCCAGTCCTTAATTTTATACCAAGCACCCATCTGAAAAAAACTGCACCTAATTCATTTATTTCCTTTATTTCCAATACTGAAATTGTCAAGTATAACCCTGTGGCTCATTGAGATCCAACATGAAACACAACTAAATTTCCTTCATATTAGAGGTGTTTGTTTGGGAATCTTTGGGTTTATTGATGTTTACCTAGCTAGTCAGTGAGAATTTTTGTCAAGTAGTGGTGTATACACGGCAATGACTATTGTAGTGTAATTTGCCTCTATTACTTCCTGATATCAGCATTCTGCTGCACTGCCAATTTCATATCTGTTGTTATTATTTGTTTGACAGAATCAAAAACATGCCAGGTGCTTTGCAAAACAGAGAACAAGAAAAATCCCTTACCAGAAGAGATGACAGCCTGAATAGAAATGGCATAATGGCAGGAGTCAAAGGAAGCAGAAAGGGGAAGCAAAACAAGAGTTATAACCGTAAGATCATGAGATTGGTTTGGAGGCACAGTGAACGCTATGAGGCATTTTTTTAAAGCGCATAAGGACTGTAGTTGGGATTAGAGAATGGAAATGTAGAAAAGAAGCGTGGAAAGGAATGGAGAAGAAGGGAGGAACAGACTGGCAACAGGAGGAAGAGTAAACAGAGGTGTATGGGAGAGGCCAGAACACACACCTGACAAACAGGAATTATGACTAATGCCAAGAATGAAAGACCACATCTGAAGAGCATGATGATTTCAGGAGGATGGCGAAGCAGGACATGGCGATGCTGCTAGGGAGAGAAGAGCCAGCAAAGCTGCCCTGGAAGCCTGCCCTGGAAGCTCCTCACACTAATATAACCCTGCTTCCCCATCTTCTTTCTAGCTCCCCTCTTATACAAAAAAATATGTATAAAGAAGAGCAAAGGAGAAGGAGAAGTAGCTAAACCAAACATTTCCAAAGATCCTGCTGGGGAAGAAGTTTAAGCTTGGATGATACAGATTTTCTCCTCCTGATGCTGCTGCTGGTAGCAAGTGGCAGAGAGTACCCTGTTAGCCTTTCTCATGTAGGCAAATCAATGAGAATCTACTAAGTCACTACTTACACATAGGACTTGCTGAAAAATACTCAGCAAAATTATAATAATCCATCCAATCCAGGACATTTTAAAATATCTTTTCATTCTAGATCAGAAAGAAGCATAAATTATAACATTCATAGTAAAAGGGAAACAGGGAGGAAATATATTTAAGCAATTTCTTTTAAAGCTGAAAAGAATAATTTCAGTATTACAGAAAAATAGAAGAGAGATTTTGCTCATTAAAAAAAAAACATTTTATAGCTTGTCATTAAAATTTCTGATAAAATTTGGAATTATTTTAAGTATGTTGGATTGGCTTCTTTTTTTTTTTCTTCTGGAAAATTGGTGTTGTTTTTAGAAGGAAACTGGAAAATTGCCATTTTTTAGTCTATCAGACATTTTAAACTACCCTGATTTCCAAGGTAAGAATTCTTCAGGAGTAAGAAAGATACAAAGTGGTCAGTCTAATCTCTTCCTCACTTCCTTCTCCTCTGCTTTGGTGACCAGACATGTCTAACAATGAGGCTGCAAAAAGCAAAACCAGTTTCTCTATCTCCCCGAGAAAAGGCATTTTGCCAACTTCTTTAAGAATTATTAACTAGATCTGCTTACAGGAAGTAACTTTTTTTTTTTTTTTTTTTTTTGCTGCAGACTGTGTCTGCATTTAAATACTCCACACAGCTCTTCCATTTTACCTGGGAAAATTTATCAGAAAGCACACTGGAAAGGGTCAGATCTTTCTATCTCCAATGAAACTGGTTTTAGATATAGTTATAGCCTGACAGATGTACTGCTATGACAGTTGAGATACTACTGCTAGTAATGGAGTATTCTATTACTTTGGTATATATAGACACTTTTTGCTTGGTACTTGTGACCACAAAGTACTGATGTTTAGGATGCTATAGGTACTTACTCATTGTAATTTTTCTTATAAGTTTTAGATGACAGCACTAGATAAATTTTTCTTCTCCTTCAGGGTAACACAGCTTTGCATGACTCTGAATCATTTGTCTTGAATGTACACCAGAGTGATATCAAGTTGGTTGTTGTGACACCTTACCAATACGATGCCCGTTTTTAGTCTCTTCTAGCAATGGAATGGTTTAAGTATTGTCTAGTGGAGACAGTGGCCTTGTTTAAGAATATCTTGGTGGCTCTGGATAGGATTCAAATAGTTCATCTAGGTGAGGAGGAGATAACTGAAAATCATAGAATCATAGAATAGTTTGTGTTGGAAGGGACCTTTAAAGGTCATCTAGTTCAATTCCCCTGCAAGAAGCAGGGACATCTCCAACCAGATCAGGTTTCTCAGAGCCCAGTCCAACCTGGCCTTGAATGCTTCCAGGGACAGGGAGCTATTTCATAGCTGAAATATTGCCAAAAGTCCTTAACTGGTTGTGTTTGTCCATAATTTGCTTGAAGATTTTGCAAAATGGTGGCTTACTGGATTCTCAAATGGCAGCAATGGCTGAGTACATTTTTTTTCTTCGATTTGAACTTTATGTTAATTCAACCCTTGTCACCTCAGAGTACCATTTTAGCAATGAGGTTTACAGGACCTACTCTGTCAATGTAGAAATCTCAGCTACTAAAGAACATACCGATTATAGAGAGTTAACACAACGCTCAGCAGTGCTTGACCAGTCAGGCCCACCTTAGTAATTTCTCTCCACCGTTATTGAAATAATGCTGGATTTAAATCATATAGCCATGGTTTCAACTTACAAAAGCTAACCTGTATAATTCCTCTTACAATCAAATGTAGCTTAAAGTTCACGTATCATTAAAAAAAAGAAATTGTAAAGCAGTGTCACAGTATCTCCCCATAATGCACAATTTTTCACGTCATTTTTACGTATTTGAAAGAAAATCATTAACTCAGTTGCATACAACTTTTTGCAATAATAGACTCAGCATAAAGCAATATCAAATTATAGTTAATATTTCTACTAATTATATTTAGCCAAGCTCCAGATTTTGCATAATTTTGCCCTTGCTTCTGGCATGATAGCAGATACGGAAGGTGTGTGTACCTAGCTTTTGGCCCTGAGAGAGGATTCCACTGTGTGGAACCTTCTCACCCTCTGTCACAGAAAAAAAAAAAATTAAATTGGGAAAGGTGGCATAACCTCTGAACACTGCAGTTTGACCTACCTTCTGAGTTCAAACACTGAACTCTATGCATGATTTGGGAAGGGATTTAATACCAGCTACCTCAGTAGCCATGTGGTGTTAAAGGAAAAAGGCTGAAAAAAATGGACTATTGTAATCATAGAGAGTAAAGGACAGCATGGTTATTTTGCCTATAATTTTATTTATTTTTTTTAACTTTGTCTATACTTTTCCTGCCAGTCCTTTCATGTTGTTATCTATCAGCTTTTCCAAGAGGACACTTGGTTGTGCATAAAGTAAGAATAGCTGCACTGACTCAAACCACAAGTCCACATAGCCGTGTGTGCTTGGCAGGTGTCCTGCCTGGATAGGGGTCCCATCCTGTTGTTATAAGGCCTCCACTGTCTCTTATGGATTAGGGACACCTTCAGCTGTTGACTTCCAGACATCTTCAGGGCTATGTATCCAATATGTACAGTTCAAATGCTTCCTAAATCAGGTGGTGCACTATGTTTACTAGTCTGAATTTGTCCTAGATCCTGTGAATTTACTTCCTCCTTCTTCTCTCTCTCTCTCTGTCTTGCCCTTCTTTCTTCTGAAATAGAATGACCAGGGCTGCATGAATTATTCAACATAAGAGTGTATGACGTATTTATACAGTGATATAGCGAAACAGTGTATTTATACAGTGATATATGTATGTTTTCTATTTTGTTTACAGTTTCTTTCTTAATCATCCAAATATCCTGTTTCACATTTTTACTTGATACTGAGTGCTTGACTTGATATTTTCAGAGCTGTCTAATATTAATTCATTATTTTGTTTCTTCTCAAGCAATAGTTAATTTGTAGTCCATGTCTGTATATATATACTTAGACTTATTTTTCCCTTGTGTATTTCTTTCTGCTTTATCAAATTTCATCACCATTTTATTGCCAATAGCATTAAAAATTGTGAAATCATTTTGCAGTTCCTTACAGGCAGCTTCTGATTTAACTTTTAAAAATCATTTTGTATCAAACTTTCTCATCTGCCAGTTCTTAGATATCATTTCTCTTTACTACTAATAAACGTACTTTTGCTTAAATCCTTTGTTTTAATTCATGCCTCAGTCCAGGAATCTTTGCACACACTTAAGTGCCCAATTGCTATAATTCACTTCTGCAGTTTTCAGAATGGGGGAGGGAGACCTTCAAACTATTTTCATTTATGTTTTATTAATTGGAAACCTCAAAAGTAGAATTTAGACCTTCTTATTGTCTATTGGTTCTGAGATAGTGGTTATACAACCTTCAGAGTGAAAAACTGCTAAAAGAGCTAGATCCATAAAGTACATTTAGAATAGCCTTTAGCCTCTCAGATGTCCAGTCTCCTCGCAGAAGCTATAAACCCAGATCAGATGCATCCCTCTACACTGAAAGAGGACAGCTGAGCAACAGCCTCCACCAACTCTGGCATACCAAGCAGGGAACAGTCTGAGTGAACTGGAGAAACAGCCAGATGGCAGAATTAAAACAAGTGAATGGTGTACTGATATTGGTGTATTTGTCAACACTGCCTTACTCATGGGACTACAGAGTGTTGCAAGGTGAGACTTTCAGCATCTCTACCACGGTAGCTATTCCTCTTGTTTATCTCACTATTCCCTGCAGTGAGCTCTAGCATCAAACTGCAATGCTGAGGTGCCAATTCCTCTCTTTCTCTCAATCGCAGTGAACTTTCAGGCTTAGGTAACAACTGAGTGGACTTTGGGGAACTACCCTGTCAGTGTGAGCACCCAGAGCTGCATTTAGCCACTTCTATTTCATTGCAGGTCTATATTGGGATCTGTGTTACAGTACCAGTGAAAGCAGTGAGAATAATTTGAACCCTGACTTAGCAAATCTGTTAAACTTGGTAGTGTAAAAAGGAATCACTTCTGGTTGACCCATATCTTAATTTCACTGAAATGGTGTTTTAGTAATTCTCCAAAACCTTTTATCTGTCTACACAAGGATTATGCCATGATCCATGTTACATTATGTGAATATGGAGAGTATGTAATTGTAGACAGGTGAGTAGACAGTATGAGTTATTAGTATTCATAACATACCAGAAATCTTACATAGTGGGGGAAATAAGTGGGCAATATAAGTAGGTGATGGCTGACTTTTAGTGTTTCTCAAGCTGAGTTTCATCTTGGATATCTGAGAGGAGGAATAAAGAGCTTTTTTATTTATTTGTTTGGTTTTTTTCAGAAACATCTCCACTTGCTTATATATATAAAAAATACAGATATACGAGTTTTGTGTTTATTTTCTGTAGTTATAAAAGTAATTCTTTCAAAAGCTACAGCTATACTCGGCTGGCCAGTGACGAAAGAGAACTAACTGTCAGAGGAGATTTGTGATGTTCCTACAGAAAGTGTTATGAATTTCCATCTGTTCCACTGCAGTGTAGATGCCTGTAAATCTTTCTCTGAATCAGTAGAGCTTTGGGAACTAATAAGCCAAAAATTAAGAGACTCCACAAACTATCAAATCAAACTGCCATGCAATGTTTTAAAAATTAATAAGTCCTGAATGACTATTATCTCTATCATCTGTATCTAAGTATCTATATTGATAAAGCCTAGTTCCCATATTTATAATTAATTTCTTACATTCTCAGTTTATTAGAAATGTATGTTGGCCCAGTCTCTCCACTGCTTCAGCATTTATTGGTATTGCTGATGTTAACTTTAATGGGTTCTGCTTTTTAATTGGCAGATATTAATCGAGTAACAATGGCAGGCAGCAATAAAATAAAAGAGAGTGAACAGAAATCTGGGATTAGAGGAAAATTTATAACAAATCCTGAGTCAATCTTTCCCAGTATGTACTGGGCAGGTACAGCTCTTTTTATTTACAATGTCAAAATGGCAAATAAAGTGGATTTTTTTTTTGCACTGATGTCAAATAACAGTAAAGCTCTTTCTAGGAGATCTAATATGCTCAGTGACACAAAGGAAGGAACTAGTTAGAAAGGCTGTGGTTTTAAAATTGTTCAAAAATTTCTAATAACTTCAAGGCTATGAACATTTTTGCCAGTTCTACCATTGTGTGTTCACACCAGGTCCTTTAGGAATGCTCACTCCTAGTTCATAGTCCATCTCATCAGCCCTTTCTAGCTCTTTTCTTTCTCTGTAAACTGAGATGTCCACTCTCTTTTTCAGTATAGTCTCTAGCCCTTCTTTCACCTTGACTTGGATTTGTTCTTACATCACTTCATTAGCTGTTGGCCTCATGTTTATTTAAGATTTTTCTGTCTTTTTAGTTGCATTTTGAATGTAAACTACACTTACATTATTGAAAGATGGATTTGGTTCAATCTTTTGTTCTAATACAAACCTCCTGAATTTAGGAGGTGAGAAATGATTGATTATTTAGAGTAAAACAAAAATAAATAATCTTTTCTAGTTCAGTAAAAGCAAAACTTTTTCAGTTATGTCACCTTGCACTAAAGTTTCCAAAAGTTTAGGAACTCAACTTGAAACCGTTTATGAGAATCCAACTTTTTTTTTGAAGTACTCGTTTCCAAACCACTGAAATGTAGGAATTCTCAGTTTATTACAAACTACAGAAATTAAAAGAGTCTTAAAAATAAAAGGAACAGCCTAAGTTAGTGAATTTTCTTTGACATTTAGGACCTTGATTTATTTCATGCTCAAGCTCTCTCTTTCTTATAAATGTGTACACATACATCTGCACTTTCGTAGAACAGAATCATAGAATTGTAGAATCATAGTATTAGGAAAATTTCCATAGGTTGGAAAAGACCTTTAAGATCATTGACTCCAACTGTTAACCTAACACAGCTAAGTCTACCACTAAACCACATCCCTAAGCACCACATCTACACATCTTTTAAATACCTTCAGGGATGGTGACTCAAGCACTTCCCACGAAGGCTGTTCCAATGCTTGACTACCCTGTCAGTGAAGAAATTCTTCCTAATATCCAATCTGGTGCAACCTGAGGCCATTTCCTCTTGTCCTGTCACTTGTTACTTGGGAGAAGAGACCGACACCCATCTCACTACAACCTCCTCTCAGGTAGTTGCAGAAAGCGATAAGGTGTCCTTGAGCTTCCTCTTCTCCAGATTAAACAACTCCAGTTCCCTCAGCTGCTTCTCAGAAGACTTGTGCTCTAGAGCCTTCACTATCTTTATTGTCCTTCTCTGGACACGCTCCAGCACCTCAATGTCTTTCTTGTGGTGAGGGGCCAAAATCTGAACATAGTTTTCAAGGTGTGGCCTCACCAGTGCCAAGTACAGGGGGATGATCTCTTCCCTAGTCCTGCTGGCCACACTATCCTGACTTGTATCCTGATACAAGTCAGGATATTACTAGCCTTCTTGGCGATCTGAACACACTGGTGGCGCATATTCAGCCAACTGTCAGCCGATATGCCCATGTCATTTTCCACCAGGCAACTTTCCAGCCACTCTTCCCCAAGCCTGTAGTGTTGCACGGGGTTGTTGTGATCCAAGTGCAGGACTGGGCACTTGGCCTTGTTGAACCTCACACAATTTTCTCCCTACATAACCTCACACATCCTTATAGTCCTCATGAGTTGCTTGCCCCTTCTTCCAAAGGTCATAAACTCTTTTGTTTTCCCCTGAGTTTCAGCCAAAGCTCTCTATTCAGCCAGATAAATTTTCTTTCTGGCTGGCTCATCTTTCAGTATGTGCAGATGGCCTGCTCCGGTGCCTTTGAGATGTCCTTCTTGAAGAATGTCCAGCCTTCCTGGACTCCTCTGCCCTTCAGGACTACATCCCAAGGGATTCTGTCCACCAGTCTCCGGAACAGGACAAAGTCTGCCTTTTGGAAGTCCAAGGCGGCAGTTCTGCTGAACCTCTTCCTTACTTCTGCAAGAACTGAAAACTCTATCATTTTGTGATCACTATGCCTTAGATAATCTCCAGCCATCACATTATCCACAAGTCCTTCTCTGTTCACAAACAACAGGTCCAGTGAGGTGCCTTCCCTAGTTGGCTCACTCACCAGTTGTGTCAGGAAGTTATCTTCCACGCACTCCAGGAACCTCCTTGGCTGTTTCCTCTCCACTGTATTGTATTTCCAGCAGATATCTGGTAAGTTAAAGTCCCCCACAAGAACAGAGCTAGTGATTATGAGACTTCTCCTAGCTGCTTATAGAGTATTTCTTCTGCCTCTTCATCCTGGTTGGGTGGTCTGTGACACACTCCTACCATAACATCTGTCTTGTTGTCCTTCCCCCTGATTCTTACCCATAAATACTCAACCCTATCATTACCATCATTAAGCTCTAGAGAGTCAAAACACCCCCTAACATACAGGGCTACCCCATTACTTCTCCTTCCTTGCCTATCCCTTCTGAAGAGTTTATAACCATCTATTGCAGCACTCCAGTTTTGCAAGTCATCCCACCATGTTTTTCCATGATGGCAACTATATCATAGTTTCCCTGCTGCAAAATGGCTTCCAGCTCCTCCTATTTTTTGCCCACACTGTGTGCATTGGTGTACACGAGTAGCCAGGGAAGTCTCTCAACTTTAATATTACAAATGAACTTTTAATCAGTGGACAGAAATCCTTATCAAAGCTAAAGTATCAAGGAAAAAAATTGAGATGGTCAGTTTGGAGGCACGTCTTCTAATAAATGAAAGGAGTTGGTTATACACTTCATTAAATATTTCAGCTAAGTGAACCTTAAAATAAGATGGACTGTTGTCAACCATAATTAATATTAATTTGGACAAGAATATTTCAAAACCTGCTGTATTTCACTGTTGAAATAACTGTCTCCAGAACAATAACACCATTTCAAAACTGTATCTCAATAACTAGAGCCAGCAGAAATTTATTTAGGCAACTTAAGATCTAAATTTTTTTTTAGTGTAAAGTACTTATATTTTCAAGAACTGGCCAATTAATCTGTAAAATCATATGGAGCACATTCTTTCTGAAAATTTCATGCTGTGGTATTTTCTAACACCTGTTGAAAACACAGTTTAAGTAAGTTACAGAAACACTAGGCAAGGCTCACAGCAAAAGAGCAGTCTTTTGTAGATGAATCAAATTAAGCCTAAAACTAGTACAACATATTAATATTATCCCTCTCTGACAAATAAAAATTTAGGAATTGTCACAGTAGTCCATTCAATGTAATATTTTAGCTGTATAGTAATCAACAATCCTACATCCATTTGGACAGCTGAATAGAAAAAAGAAAATGAAGGGTTTAGATACTTTTGCCATCATATTCTAATTATCACCACAGCTGTCCATAAATCTGTAGGTAGATCTAGATCAAATTCTTGGGCAAAATCTAAAAAGGTCTTGCTCTATGTCTACCAGAAATTTTCTCTACCTGCCTATGGATGCACACAGATACTCAAGCACACATGTACAAATAAACATGCAGAGGCCAGTCAAAAGGTCTTATCTTTGTTTCTTTGCTCAGGAACTAGAGGCATGTTTAGAATTAAACAACTTTTAAAGGAAAACTTCACCCTCGCGTGATATCTGATCTGAAATTGCACAGACACTTTCGTATGTATAAAGATGTAATTTTCTGAAATCCAACAAAAACAAGCACTCAGAGATGTAATCTGCATTCTAGCTTGCCTGTGTGTCCATCTTTTGCTTTTATTTTGATAGTACCTTTATTTTCCACCTCCTCAACCCCATGCTTTGGGAAGCAACTAATAGAATCACTGACTAACAGCATTCCGTCGAGGGACCCAAAAAAAAAAAACGCTCAAAATTATATAATATTTACTTTAAAGTCATTAAATAGACTCTCCTGTCACCCTTGAAAATAAGGGGTACTACTTTCCTCACTTCCTTTCCTTCAGAGTGTCTTCATATGCATTTTTATAGTGAGGTATTCCCAAGGGAGAAAACAGTGCAGAAATTCTGAAACTTTCCTTTTTTGTTTGTTTTTTTTTTTTTTTTTTTTTAATGATGATTGCCAGTGGGAATAGATTTGGTAAGGAGAATGTAACCAGGATTAAAAATATCAGGTGATATCAGGTGACATGGTGACATTAAATGTAATGAAATCTCAAGGTCAACTTCATTTCTTGCCTCTCTTTATCTCTCTGACACATAGTGCTGTATCTCAGTAGCTGCCACCAACAGCTACCATCAGAACGCTTGGACAATTAGTAATCAGTCATGTCACTTGGTGTGATCTCATCCAGTCTGGCTAGTGAACCAGAGTACAACAACAAAAAAGGAAGTTGGAAACTCTTAGCAACTGTGTATTTAGTCCGTTTATTTTCAGCAGCATTATGTGCCCACAGTTCAAGCTTTCATTATACTACACTAATAGGCATGTTTGAACTTGGTGGTTTTGGTAGTTATTCATTTAGGAATAGTGTGCAGCACTAAGAAGCACGATATTTAACTACTAGCTAAATAACCCCGTCAAATGCTAAAAGGTAAGGTTTCTTAGCAGTTCAACAGCATTAAGACAGGAAAAAAGTTTTTAATAAAATTCCTAATCAAACAACCTTTCTCATCAGTAACGATTTCAGCATAGAAAGTACCCATCATAGCTGAATGAAACCAGAGAGCATCTCATTGCTGGGGCCTGATTCAGCAAAGCGTTTAAGCACACTAGTATATGAGTTCAAGGGTATTCGATCAAAGTTACTGTGACCATCCATATGATTAAAATTACCCAGAAATGTAGGTGCTTTTCTGGATTAGGGTCTAAGGAATGAAGCATTTAAGATCAGCCTTTCATATAGTAAAAATACTTACGAATCTTTTTAAAAGATGACATATAAATAAAAATTACTCGTTTGCCTTTTGACTGCTGGACTCAGCACAGCTTCATATGTGAAAATCCTGCACATTAAATGATTACTTTATTCCAAAACTAAGCAGCTGTCTGAAATGGCAATCGTAAAGTGCTAATCTGTGCCACCAATAAACAAAAGTAAATCATGGCAGAAAACTCGTTTATGTGCAGTAATCTCCAGAGGATTAGCATTTCAAGGGATCAGATTTCCTAAAACTCCTCTTTCCTGATAACAGCCTCTGCTGTTAGGTGACACACCAATAGGCATAAATTATCTAGAGCTGCAGATAAGAAAAGGCCATTTGGGGGTTCAGAGTGCAATATAAATAGATGCAAAACAGTAGGGGAACTGATGCTCATCACAAACCTCAAAAGGATTAGCAGTTCAAGCTCTGATTTCCTTGCTGTTGTTAGCTGGGATTTATCATCAGACAGTGACTGAGAGTCTGTCTTATCTGTGATAATTTAATGGCTTAATGGCAGTCTCTTTATCTGGGGGTCATAATTAAGCTTGTTTGATCAGTTTCCTAACAAGCACCTCGCCTGTATTTTTAGCTATGCCTATTTTTCCTCTGAGTGTAGGAGCATTTTTGCTAATTAGTATTAACAATATTATTGTTAACAATTACTGGTAGTGATAACAATCTCGTAAAAGGTTAGCATTTATCTGGAGGAAAAATGTAAGCCAAAAAAAAAGATGCAAGACTCTTTGAATTTAAATACATTTATGGGAGAATTTAACTGCAATGTCTCAGCAACTCTTTGGTTAGTCGGCTTCAAATCTAACTCAAATACATAAATGGAAATTTAAAACTACTGCATAAAATAATTTTCTATCAAATCGTTTTCTCTCATACAAAATTAGTATCCATTTGAAAGTAAAGATGACTGCTATCTTACAGTGTATTTACTGTCCCTGTCTATCATCCTACTAACAAGCTGTTTCTTCCACTGTCATGTGAATTTTCTCAACAAAAGATGAACTTTAAGACCTTATTATGGTTGTTTAAGAACACAGGTGTCATCAAAACAAATCTAGTGACAATTTATTCATTAACATCACTACAAAAATAAGCAAATAATTTTAAAAAATGACTGAGTATTAGATATTTGAAAGAAAAACTTTTCAAGATTTTAAATTTTTTTTAATATAATACAATACAGCAGCAAGCAAACAAACAGCTACATAAAATTTAAGAAGTTTTATTTTTTAAGTAAGACAAAATAAAAAAAAAAGAAACAATTTCAGATTTACCATCAAAAAAACCTGACCATACATAGATAAACACAGGAAATGTGGGTGTAATATGTGTGTGTATATGTATATAAATCTATGTATATGTGCATTTATATATATTTGCACATCTATGTACATGTTTAGGTATTATATATTTTATGTTTATGTATAGTTCTAGTGATTTACATAAATGTATTCATTCACAGATTTTATTGAGTTTGTCTTTAGAATAGGTCTTATTTATCTTTTGAAGAAAAAGTTAATAGTGGGACAAAGAATCTATGTGTCTAGCCTAAATTTATTATTTAGATACTAAAATTAATGCAGAAAGACAAGGTTCATTAAGGGGTGAGTCATTCCACTTACCTGAGGTGCTTGTTTTAGAATTGGATGCATTGCTTTTCTTTCTGGTGGCAATAGATAAACCTCAGATGACGTGGCTAAGCTCGTATACGGCTGAAGGTTAAATGGAACGAATTCCACCCACATGAATAAAAGAAACAACAAATTTCAGAATGAGAATTCCCAATACTTTCTTATAAAGTTACCTTCCTGTTCTTTGCAAATGGAAGAACTGTCATGGAAGAAGTATTATATATGAGCGTTTATATAAATACATTTCCTGCTTCATGTAGAGCAAGGCTCACCTGAAACCCTTGAACATACCAACCTTTCCCTCTGGATATTATCAAATAACCTATAGTAATAAGTACTTGATTAAACAGACAAAGACTTGTAGGCAGCAGCAAAGATAAACAAAACTGAAAATCAACACATCTGTTCATTCTCCCATCCTAGTAGTGTAATGTAAGACTTTTACTGAGTTTTGCAGGTGGATCAGAAATGGTTTGTGTTCATCTGTTTGGGTCTGGCAAGCAGGAATTTGTTTTTAATCTTGCTATTTCACCAAGAGTATGACAGAGGAATTTACTGGGAGTATTACAGAAGACAGTCTCGAATGAGCTGTATTCCACACAAAAACCTTGATCCAGATCTTGACTAAATCAATGAGAAATTTTTTATTGACTGTGGTAAGATCAGGGTGAAGGGTGCCAGCCATATTGTAGCAGCAGCTGGCAGTTGCCTGGGAAGCTAAAATTTTACTGAGATATGAAACAAGCAAAATGTGTGAAAGATAGAAATGACAAGGTGTAAGAGAGATTGCAATACCACGCAGTGAAGTCCTTACCCAGTATCTGCAGCTAAGGCCATTGACACTTGGGTGCTGAGCTGACTCTGGGAGGCCTCGATGAGATAAGCCCACACAATCACCAACGCGTCTGCTTTACACATCTAACTTCTTAAATAACTTTCCAAAACCAACAAGAGAGAAAAATTTCTGGATGAATATTATTTTTGTTGTTGTTGTTGTTGTGATATGTTTAGTAGGTTTTTTCCACCACTAAAATAAATTCTTAAGGATACATTAAATAGGAATCTTTGTCTGGCTCACAGTGAGAACAGAGACAGCATCGTGCTGTCACCACTGTGCTATGTTAGTTGTTCACCCACTAGTGCCAGACATAATATAGCCGAATAAATCTCCAAGAACAAAAACGTCATGAACCTTGTGAAATGCTGAAACTTTTGTTTCAAGTTCACCAAAGGTTTCAGTGGATCTTGCTGTTGTCATTACAAAAAAAAATATCCTAAACATATATAATTGTTTTAATTTTGGTATTAGTTGTCATTACTTGCAGAACTAATACTCTTTCTAAAAGAAATCATACCTATTACAAAAAAAAACCTGCTCATATATCTGAAAACTGAAATAAGTTTTCAGTTGAAATAATGCAGCTTATTGTTTTCGGTCCCTGGGCTCATGGTCAAGATTACAGTTGGATTATATTTGCCGTTTTGATTTTGTGTAGTTTTGCATGAAAATTGTCATTGTCTATTGTCAGTGAGATTTTCAGTCCCATTGCTCTTCCTATATTTGTAGATTTAATAACATGATTTTATTGGCTATATGTATATATAAATATAAATATATTGGTATACACATACATAGATATGGATATATAAAATCATAAATTCTCACTTGCCCTTTGATGTACAAACAATGTTCAAGAATCTATTTTCACCCACAAACAGGCATGTTATTACTGGAAAACAGTCCCAAATCTGATTTGAATACTTCCAACACAAGGATAAATTTTATTCCCACTAGCATGTAAATATTGTTTTCACTAGATTGGATCCAATTATACATCTATAACAAACAATCTCCATGATATTTAATACATGTTTTATTTCATTATGAAAAATTTTGTATGATATCAATCTTACTATCCAAACTCTTGAGTTTTGTTTTCAGCTCCTCCACTGTTTTACTACTTTATTATAGAGAAGCCCTTTAATATCTTTGAACTTCAGTTTACTCATTTGAAGTAGATGAGGAGAAAAGTGTTATTTAATTGATATTTTTAAAACACTTGGAGACCTTGAAATGAAAAATAAGACAGAAGTGATAAATGTTTTTATAGGTACACATTTTTTCCTTTGCTCCAGCTTTTGCGAAAAGACTATATATTATTGCTAAATTTAGGATTATCTGTTCAATTCACACACTTTTCATGGTCAGAACTGTTCAAAATGTTATATAGCATGATGTATTTTCATACTCAAATCACCATTTTCACAAAAATGTAAAATATTGCAGGCATGGTATGTTTCTTAAACAGTGAGTCTTTTTCATGAAGTATTTTCCTGTGATTTCGTGATGTTTGTATTAAAATCCCAAATTTGCAATTTACTGTGCATTGGCAGACTGCTGTATACATATGGAATATTGGTAGTATATCGCTCAAAATGTTCAGCAGACAAATATATAGAAAATTCAGTTGTGGGGAAGGCCATGCAATAAGAAATAAGAAAGAGCCTGATGATAACATAAAAGAGCATCCTATGATCTGTATACACATGAATAAATATTTATACATTAAAAAACCAATATATATAATAATCTCTCTCTATAGATACATTCAACAAAGTTTTTTTTTTCTTTAAAAAAGTAATAATCATGTTGCAATATTCAAATGTGCTTACATCTATTTATGAAGAATAATCATTCAATGTCACAAGATATTTGGTAGTGAATTGGCAATACAAATTCAAAGTTTCCTTTGGACTTGATGGTCTCTGGAAAAGCAGAGCAGGCAGTGACATATTTGCAGTTTTGATCTTACCATTCCAGAGGGACAGGAAGTGTTGGGTCTATTCTGGGTTTATTTTATATTCTGAAATAGAGTTTATCTCATGATTACCTAGTTCCATAATTGCAGGATACCACAGCCAAGGGTGCTGAGGGACAATATCTAGTAATGGAACTTAAAAATGGATAGATTAATGAGGTAGATCAAAACTTGGCCTCTCATTCTTATAAATGGCCTACAAAACCTGCTTCCTTGAGGAAAAATATGTGAAGTTTTCTTTTATAATAGCTTTTAAGACCCAATAGGTGTCCTAATAAGGTGGGGAGGAGGACATATTAAGTCACTTTATAGTCAGAGGTTTTTCTTAGACTTCAAGCAATAACTTGCTGTTAAGGAACACCACAGAAAAGATAATACCATCTACAACTGTATTGTTATTTCCTTACAATTTCTATTGTGCTGTTGAGGGAAGCAGTATCTTTCTCAGGGACTGAGGGATATGACAAGTTGGAGAGGGTTATTAATTACTAGTTACTATTCATGGGTTTTCTGTTTAAATGGGCAGGAATATGAGATTGGGATGTGAAATCAAGCTCATATCTCCCAGGCAGCTGTGCAGAGCAGTATCACTGGAAATGCATAATTTATAGCACTTCTAACTGCAAGCTCTTGCATGTAATTTTAATGGCTCATTTGACAAAATGATGTAAGAGGAAGAACAACAATATTAACTCCTCCCAGATGAGAATCAGAAAGAGGGACCATTCCTCTTTATGTAAAGTTGTGCAGGAATACTGTTCTGAAAAAAAAAAATTAAGAAGGAGAGTACAAGCTGTAGGTATTAAGCAAAAAAAAATAAATCACCATAGTCACCCTAGCAGGTGTCAGTTACTCTGTGTAGCACATAAACCCATGCTAACCTTTAAGCTGCAGAGCAGACTAAGGAAAGTCAGCAGCAGTTACTCACATGCTTGCAAATCTGAACGTATCACAGGGAAAGAGACTCTGTCTATATGATTTCTGTGACAAGTGAAATATTTTTCATGTCTTCACCACTGCAATTTCAATAGGTGGGAAACTGTTTTCATATTGCAAATCTTGACATTTTCCTTAGAAAACATCCTGGCAAGGACAATGTGTGAAGCATTATAACTTGTGTTTTGAAAAAAAAACCCAGATTCTCAGGAAGAGGCAATGAAACTTTGCTCTCATCAAGATTCTTCCCCAAGCATAAGAAAACTGATAAACTACTCTGAAGAACTGTGGTTATAAGTTAAAAGCAGGGCACCACAAAGGGTCAAAATAACAATGCACAGAGGCCAAATGCTTGCTGTTCTTGAAAGTAGTTAAGGGTTTATCAAACTTTGGTACAAGATATCAGCAGAGCTGATATAAAGATAAAAGATTCCTCATGTTGCAAAAAGATGATAAAGATTAGCCTTACTGAGAAGCCTTCCCATATAGTACTAGTGTCTCTAGCTTAATACTGTTATTTAATTAGCAATAACATCTTCAGAATGATCAGCTAGTCATGTTCGTCACCTCCCTACAATTGCAAGCAGGTAGGTCACTGTTGGTGGCACAGCATGTTCTTTTGGGTCTAAATGTACCCTTTTCCATGGTGAAAACAACTCACAAGGAACATTAGAATTCATATACATCTGCAGTTTCTCTTGCATTCATTGGCTGAAAAGCATAATTACCTTTTCCTTCTGTGCAAATTGAGATGCTGATCACTTTTTTTCACAAAAACTATAGGTCTCCTCAAAGAAACAGAATACCTATTGTGTGGTCGTGTGAGATTGGAGATGTATTTTCAGAGACTTTTTCTCACATTCCTGACAGAGTGGAAAAAGACCTAAAGTTATTGAAGGCTGCTGACAACAACTGGTGATGGTTTGTGGTTTGGTGTGAAGGGGGAATACTGAGATCTACAAGCTCCTTTCATTCTCTTTGAGCTCAGATTTTTAATCCAAAGTGAACAAGTATTTCACCCCTACAGAATTAGGACAAAATCCTATCCTATTGACAGCACTTCCCTCTCCTGCGCAAGAAAGGAAAGACTCATAACAAATGATAGTATAAGTGTGAGTTGGCTGTGAAGTTCTCTGCAGTTGTTTCTCAGGCGCTGTAATTCAGTGGCAATTTATCAACACAGAGACCATAGTATCACGCATAAGAGAACAAGCCTTCTGGTCAGTTTTTAAAGTTAATAGTTGCATATATTGCTGTTAAAATGTACACTTTTACACTCTTCCTTCCTTTTCTATGCTTAAATTACCAGTATTTGATAGCACATCTGAAAAGAGAAAAAACACAGTCTGTACTGAAAACTTTCTACAATCTGAAGAGCTTCCAAAGCAGTTAAAGAGGAACCTGCTTGTGGTCTACTGAGAATTCATCAGTGCAAGTTCTCCTTCATGTTCTGTTGTAATTAACTAGAGATCTTTCATTTAATTTGACTGGAATCATACTTCCTCTTATTTTCAGTGTTGTTACAATAAAGAAAGCTCAAAACACATCAGAAATATTTGTCAATATCGTTTTCACTTTTAGAAATCTTTGTAGAGAACTGTAGCGGACAGTTAGAGGAAGGCAAGTGAGTCAATCCAGAAACTATAAGAGATGGAGCCATTCTCAAAGCAATCTTTCTATCAAACAGCAGAGATAATTTCAAAAATTCATTAAATGCTCTAGCATTCAATTGTCTATTCAGCTATAGGAAGTCATGACTTATGACTGCACTTTAAGCAGTTGTCCTTTCTTGCTAAGAAATAGTTTTGGAGAAAGTCCCCATAAAGGTGCGGAAAGGTGCGGAAAGGAGAGGGAAAAGGAAAGGGAAAAGGAAAGGGGAAGGGAAAGGGGAATGTGCGGGAAGGTGCGGGAAGGGAAGGTGCGGGAAGGGAAGGGAAGATGCGGGAAGGGAAGGTGCGGGAAGGTGCGGGAAGGTGCGGGAAGGTGCGGGAAGGGAAGGGAAGGGAAGGGAAGGGAAGGGAAGGGAAGGGAAGGGAAGGGAAGGGAAGGGAAGGGAAGGGAAGGGAAGGGAAGGGAATAGTGGTACTCTGAGCATTTAAAATATCATAGCAGAAATCAAATACTGTCAAAACAAAGAGACACAGATGACATGCAGAATGGCCCATTTTTTGTAATTAGATGATTAGATTCATTTAGTGCCACTGATCTCTTCAGATACATGTGTAGGTCTATTGATCACAAATCTGCCTCACTAATATACTAACAGATGCACAGTTATTAATCCTGGAAATAATCCACATCCCCTTTTCAGAAAGATCAGAGAAGCCAATTAAGGATGACATGGCATCTTGTGCAGAGGAACTGCTCTGCCCTTCCTATAAATGGGCAAAAATGGTGCCAGAACCTGTGAAAAAAAAAATGCCAAGAAAAAATAGTTATGCCATATGTCATAATCTTTTCATTCTTCTCTGCCATTTTAAGCCAATCTCTTTCTCAGATCACATGTTCAGCACAGCAAGTGCAGCTCTATGAATGCATAACACCTGCTAACTGTTCACCTTCCCTTCTGAAACTTCTCATTTACCAGCCTTTGTTAAGTGTTCCAGTGGGTTGACACAGCAAAATAAATGCCAAAAAAAATGCTCTCTGCAAGAGCACTAATAGCTCAACAGTATGAGCCAGGGTTATTAAACCATATCCTAAGTGGTGTCTGCACTATTTGGAAATATAAATAAATAATGAGGACAATACAGGAAATCTGTGATTAGAAGAGATTAGCATTCAGATTGTTGGGATTCAGTTTGTGCCAGGAGCTATATGATGTATGTTTTGTACGTACTATTTGTATATTAATTTTGCAAGATAAAATCTTAGATCTATTAGCAGAATTGCCTTGGTGAAGAATATCGAAATGACATACTTTATAAATTAACCAGATAGAAGATCAATATCACCTTTCTTGTCTGCTTTTCAGATTTTGACATATCCTATTGAAACAGATTACATTTTTTACTGTACTTATACCCATTAAAACTGTTTTCATATATGGTTCATATACTTCCTTGAGATTACTCCTTCAGACACTTAAATAGCAAGACAAATTTTTGTCAACAAAATAACTAGATTTGTGCTGAGTCAATAACAAAATTGGCTATGAAAGGAACATAGGGACAGTTTTTACCATCATTTTGGTGATTCAACTGTTGGTAATATTATTTTTTTTTTCTTTCCCCTCTTCTCTGATAACTAGGACAAACCTTAAGAATATGGAGGTAAGCTATTCCTTGGACTTGCAAAGATCATAGAATCACAGAATAGTTAGTGTTGGAAGAGACCTTTAAAGATCATCTAGTGCGAACCCCCTGCAAGGAGCAGGGATATCTTCAACCAGATCAGGTTGCTCAGGGTCCCTGGCCTTGAATGTTTCCAGGGATGGGGCATCTACAACCTCTCTGGGCAACCTGCTCCTGTGTTCCACCACCCTCATTGTAAAAAAGGTTTTTCCTTGTATCTAGTCTGAATCTACCTCCCTCTATTTTAAAACCATTACCCCTTGTCCTACCACAACAGGCCCTGCTGATCAGTCTCTCCCCATCTTTCTTATAAGCTCCCTTCAGGTCTCCCTGAAGCCTCCTCTTCTCCAGGCTGAACAGCCCCAACTCTCTCAGCCTGTCCTCATAGGAGAGGTGTTCCAGCCCTCTGATCATCTTCATGACCCTCCTTTGGACTCTCTCCAACAGGTCCACATCCTTCTTATGTTGGGGGCTCCAGAGCTAAACGCAGTACTCCAGGTGGGGTCTCACAAGAGAGGAGTAGAGGGGCAGAATCCCCTCCCTCAATCTGCTGGCCACACTTCTTTTGATGCAGCCCAGGATGTGGTTGGTTTCCTGTTGAGCTCATGTTGAGCATCTCGTCCACCAGCACTCTCAAGTGCTTCTCCTCAGGGCTGGTCTCGATCCATTCTCTGCCCAACCTGTATTTGTGCTTGGGATTGCCCCAACCCATGTGCAGGACCTTGCACTTGGCCTTGTTGAACATGAAGTTCTCAAGGACCCACCTTTCCAGCCTGTCAAGGTCCCTCTGGATGGTAACCTTTCCCTCCAGCATGTCAATCGCACCACACATCTCGATGTCATCGGCGAACTTGCTGAGGGTGCGCTCTATCCCACCGACAAAGACGTTAAATGGGGCCAGTCCAAATACTGACCCCTGAGGAATGTCACTTATCACTAGTCTCCACATGGACCTCAAGCCATTGACCACAACTCTTTGAATGCAGCCATCCAGCCAATTCCTTAGCCTCCGAGTGGTCTGTCCATCAAATCCGTGTCTCCAGTTTGTGGAGAAGGATGTTGTGTGGGAGAGTGTCAAATGCTTTGCACAAGTCCAGGTTGATGATATCAGTTGCTCATCCCTTGTCCATCCATGATGTAACCCCGTTATAGAAGGCCACTAAATTGATTAGGCATGATTTACCTTTAGTGAGGTTGTGTTGGCTGTCACAAATCACCTTCTTATATTCCATGTGCCTTAGCGTGATTTCCAGGAGGATCTGCTCTATGACCTTGCCAGGCATAGTGCTGAGACTGACTGGCCTGTAGTTCCCCGTATCTTCTTGTTTCCTTTCTTAAAAATAGGGGTTATGTCACCCCTTTTCCAGTCAGTGAGAACCTCACCAAACTGCCATGACTTCTCAAATATGATGGACAGTGGCTTGGCAACTTCATCCGACAGTTCCGTCAGGACCTGTGGGTGCATCTCATCAGATCCCATGGTCCTTTATCAGGTTCCTTAGATTGTCCTAAACCTGCTTTTGTGCTACAGTGGGAAGTTTTTCATTCTCCCAGTCCTTGCTTTTGCCTTCTGCGGCTAAAGACTTCATTGGTGAAGACTGAGGCAAAAAAGTCATCGAGTACCTCAGTTTTCTCTGTGTCCCAGGTAACCAGGTCTCCTGCTTCCTTCCGGAGAGGGCCCACATTGTCCCTGGTCTTCCTTTTATCCCTGACGTACCTAAAGTAGCTAGATCCTGGGATGATCTTCCTATGAAAGTCCTCTTTCTCTGTAGGACATCTGAAGGAGTTTACTCCTTCCTGAAAGGACAGGAATTTCAAATCATCTAGTGTGTTCCAAAAGGTCAAAGAGATGTTACACAAATTATTCTCATGACTCAACTGCTTTAGTAACATTTTTAGAATGACAGCAGTGCCCTACATTGCTTTCTCAATGTCTGAGCTTATTAAATTCTTGGGGGAGATCAATGATATTTGTATGGTAGAGGCTTTAAGGCATCTAGATATATGGTTAAGGAGGTAACCAGATGAAGTATACTTACTTCATCCTACATCCTACAAGGATGGAGTCCTGAACTGAGGAGGTAAAAAAGTACAGTATGATGGCAAAGATATAATCAAAATAGCGGAGATCAGGATTGTAAAATAAGTTATTTGAAAGAAGAACAGAGGAATTGCACAAATTACAGGATAAATTAGGGCTTGGCTTCTCAATTTTACTTGAAGTCTTTATTTGACTAAGGCTGACAATGTTACACTTAAGTCACAGTAACCTAAAAAAAAAAGAGAGAGGAATGAGGGACTATGGCTATAGCTGAATACCAGCTTGGGTACAGGTGCCAGATCTGAATTGTTTGTTTCAACACTCACCCCTGAAAAGGATAGTAAGTCATTTTGCCCATAGACCTTGTATTACTAATTCATCTGTTTTACTTAGCTCAAAAGATTATAAATTCTCACAGCAGTGTGCTTTGTTTATCTGGGAAGTAGAAGGAAAAGAGGAAGAAGTAACGGGAGGGAGCATGTAAGGTAAGATTGATTTTGGAGTTTGTAATGGCAGGTTTATTGATTCTGACTCATGAAGTATGAAGTTATAGATTTCTGCTATGTTACAAAGCCAGCTAAACCAGCTACATAATGTCACACGCTACCCAAGTACTGGTCAATTAGATTCTTGCTTTATAGCTTTTGGCCGTTTATGATACATTGTAGATATGATTTAACAGCTGGATCAACCATCCAGCTTTTCTTTTTTTTAGTAGCAAATGAGACTGTATACTCTACAAAAATCAGGCAAAAGAGCTGTATGATTCTCCTAAAGATAAGATTTTAACATCAGAATTAAGAAGAGAGATGGCAGTGGCACTTATAAGTTTTAAATATTTTCAGTTAAATACAAATAATTTTGTATTTAATAAAAATTTTGCTTTACAATAAATAAATAAAAAATATACTGTTTTTTTTTGTCATGCATACCGGTGATTTGCCTGGGAAGATTAAATCTCAGGAAGTGAGATTTCTCAGTGTGGCAGCTAATATAAATCATGCCATAACCAGATCATTAGGAAATAAATTCAAACAAAACTCAAAAAATCCTTATGCAGGAAGAAAAGGCATTGTAGGCAGTATTTAGACTTCCAGAGGCGTCTCTGTTGAGCATCATAATGACAGATTTCTGGGGAAAAAAATCTTTTAGCTTGACTTATCTACTGATTCTAGAGTAAATGGACAGAACAAGAGTGATATTCAAGTTAGATTCCCAAGGCAAGCTGTTTGCTTAATTGTGTTTTGAATGTTTTTATTTTCACTGACAGTAGAGCTGGCCAGGTATGCAAATATTAGCCAAAGTGATCCAAAATTCTCATTCTTAATTTGACTTGAGGTACAAAAGTATCTGTAGTGCTTATATTTGACACCTCTGGAAGGTGGTATGAATAGAGTAATTTTTTTTTTTTTTTGTAACATTGATGACCGTAGGGAAAATTGTTTTCAAAGACAAAAAAGTAATAAACTGCCTTCAAAAAACATTATTTTTCCTACTATTTTTGTCTAATGCAAAGACAGCACCATTAGAAGAGTATATGGTTCCACAAAAATGTAGGAATGAAACTTTACAAGGCCTTTAAGAAATCTATATGCATGATTAAGCATCACTGCACAAGTTTGTATCATGTTCATCTTCCTAACATAGATATAGCTAATATGTCCAAAGTAGCAACGGTGAGTATATAGGCACTCTCTACAATTGATTAAAAATTATTTCTTTCTCATACTAATAAATATTTCTATTTATTTCTATTTCCAAAAATATGTACTACAGCACTATTGTCCAAGCCCACACACACATACACACACACATAGACACACACACACACACACACAGACACTCTTTCTCTCCTCTGGATACAAAAATCCTTAAAGTAACAGTTCAAATACAGAGAAAACAGAAAACTGAGAGAAAGCTATTACTGCTATTCCTATTTCTGGATTGAACTCAGAGACACGAAGAGGTTAGAATTACTTAATTGGTGTTACACAGCAAATCTGAACAATTAGAACTAAATATTCTGTGTCCTTGTCTGGTGGATTTGAGATTTTCATTCATCTCCAAATTAGAGGAACAATAACGGAAACTCTCCTGATGAATCAGGCTGGCTGTCTCCATCAGGACCTGCTTAGAACATACTAAGGCCTTGTATATCCAGGCTTCTTTCTTGCAACAGTCAGGATATATAAAGTGAGTGTGTGACATGGCCAGAACATGCACCACAAGCTCAGATGCAGTTGTGTGTCCCCCAGTTCAGATATGGTCCAGAAATAATCCTTTCTGGGTGCTGCATCTGTTGTCTTCATGGTCTGGCAAAATCAAAATTGTATTTCAGGGAAATGATACTCCAGAGGCAGCAATCAGTATAATTACATTCAAACTACTACTTGACATACAGGTCATAAGAAAATTGCTTTTGTTTACAAATACATTCCAAAAGTATTTCATTTAGCTGTGTGAACTCTATAGTTCTCAATGTGAAAATATACATGCAAATTATTCTCTATTCCAACATATTTATGTGAAGATTCATACCCATATATATTGTTTTCCTTGCCCAGTGTAATCTCCTTTTTCAGGGTAAAACTAGACAGTACTTACCAGCAGAGTTTTCCCACAACAATAAAATGAAGAAATTACAAGATTTTGTAGAGCAATCATGTGGACATGTTTACTAATTTGAAAAAACAGATTTTCCAGTTGTCTTAATTCAAATACTGCAGAGTAAGTGGAACATACAAGAAGCCTCAGAATCTTGAAAACTACATTTTCCAAATGAGGTCTAGCCAGATATCTGTCTCATTTTCTTCAATTTGTCTCAAGAAATCATGGATTAGAGTTTATGAACTTCCTATCTCTGCATCTTATATTTGTGTCTGTATATGTTCCTTTTAAATGGATCCAAAATACAGTGGAGTAGTTTCTGAGTAAATTTTACATATTCATTTCTTCAGTTAATGGATTTAGGGTCCCTTCTGCTTTTCACTGCCATCTGATGAATAAATGCACATACTCCTCGCTGCAATTTAATGAAGGAGTTATTGCCATGTAACTTTTATGCAGAAACAAAGTGAGAACAATACTTACATGATGTTCTACAAAATAAAATTTGTTCACATCAGCTGCTGAACTTGTCTCTAGATGTTACCTATAACAACATTGATTAATGTATAGAAAGAGATGCTCCACAGGAGGAAAAAGAAAAGAAATTAAAAGAAAATAAAAAGTAAAACAAGGAGATGTTTGGATGAGAAATATTCTAGTAAAAGTGATTTTGGATAATTAAGATATCCCACTGAAGGTGGGTTAGGTAAGGGAGGTAAAAATTCATGTATCCAATGAAGAATTTATTCACTTTCCAGAAACCAAAATGTGATTTTTCACTGTTTCTGTAACCCAAGTAACTAATACGGATCTCCATGTTTCTTCCATTAAATTATGATAATTATAATCACAGTAATTATGAAAGCAAATGTGGAAATGGAAATGAAATTCTAGGGATCCTGACTCTAATTTACTCTTTCCCTCCAAAACCTTTACGATAATAATCCTTCAATTTCATTAGAATCTGAAGACAACAAGAAAATCCAGAGAAGTTTAAGAACAATAAGGACCAAATTCACTTTTTCCGACTGACTTTTACACACTATTCCTGGACCTAATTCTCAACTAGTGGTATATGATGAAAGCATGGTGAAGTTGAGGAAATTACCGTGCCTTACTTATTAATTTACTGCTGCTGCAGTTCCAAAGCATACAGATTGTGTTGTTATCTATATTGTTTTTTCCTGCTGGACCTGATAGGCCTTGTCTGAGGCCAGATTGCTTTATGTGAAATGGAAGAGCAGTCACAGCAGTGGCTCACTTCCCCTTTTCCCTAGCCAAAATAACGGAGTCAACTCACAGTGGAAGCATAGGTATTTGGTGTTGAGCCTCAACGGTAATATAAGTTATTAACTCCTATGATGTAAAAAGAAGCAAGGGAAGAATTGGGTCTATGAGCTACAATGTCTCCTGTGATTGTAGTGGGAGTGGGCAGACTTTTCACTCGAGTCGTGCTTAAACTCAAACTCCATCTGTTTGTAATTATGTGTGTAGTTATGCATGGATGTCATCAGTTTAATGTGGTTTATGAACAACAACTATAATCTTTCTTTGAAGATGAAAAAGGGGAAGAGTTTACTTTCTTACATTGAAAGAAAGTTCTCTTTCTTTTTTTTTTTCTTTTTTTTTTTCTTTTTTTTGGGATGAATAAGTTAAATAAATGTCATGGATCAGACCCATAGCTTGTGTAAATCAACTCCACTCCACTGATTTCAGTTCAGCTGAGAATCTGGCCCAGCAATTTTAAAGTCAAACAACATAATCAGATTTGCACGAAATGTTACATGCAAGAATGAACTGGGAAACATGATGTGGGATCCTTATATTCAGCTTTTTAATTACTTTTCCAGAATTCTACAAGGCAGAGATTATTACATTCTGAGGACAATATTTGATCCCCTTTGGTTAATTTAAATCTCATTTAAAAGTTCCTGTGGGAGGGTTTTGGATCAGAATGTCTGACAACATAACTGTGTTTACACCAACCACAGTAAAAACAGTCAAGACATATAAGACAAACAGTCAAGACATATAAGACAAAGTAAAAAAAAAACCTGTTTAAAAATCAAAATTATTTTCAACATCACACTACATACATATATTTACTAATTTTCCTCATACAACTCTTACGAAGCAAATAAATACTTATCTCAAAATTACATATGGGAAAAGTCAGAGACATAAAATGAATTGCCTGCTGCTACCGTAAAGTAATTTTCACATGCAGGTTTTGAACTTGGGAGTTTTTGTCTATTAGATGTTGTGCCTCTCTTCTAATTAACTAGAGGTTTTTTGTTTTTTTTTTTCAGTTAGCAAAAGAGGAGAAATAAACTTTCCATCATTCTTTCGCTTTCTCAGTATTTCTACATTATTCTTTCTACACATCATTCATTAGCTGTATCTCTGTTTCCAGTAGATTCTTCATCCTCACCTGTACATCTTCTCCCTTTTCTACTGCTCACAAAAGATGATTGCTTATGACCTATTTTAAAAAATAAATGAGATTATTTCCTTCCTATTTACACGTACACAACAACAAAGACAAGAAGACTTTATATCTGTGTGAAGCCTAACAGGGTGATTAGCAATATATTTTTAAATGTTTAAGTCTTCTTCATATAGTCAGTGTCTTGCTATCTACTTAACTTTCGTCAGACCTCCACACCCTCCATTCTCTTGCACTTTACATCTACCTTAGCCTATTTATCTTTTCATGTAGTTCCTCTGCTTACAAATTTTTATGTTCAGGTTACATTTTTTTTTTAATCTTGGAGGATGGCCAGGAGGGTTCTTTATAATATATGATATGAGTGAATAATACAGGACTTACCCATTCCGACAGCTGCATCCTCCCAAATAGTTTTAGACATATAGTCTTATAATTAGCTAAAGATTTCCATCATGCTCAGATATGTCTCAAGAAGAATTGTTAGAAGCTAGACTTCTGTAAAACATTGTCCAAATAATTGAAGCGTTTGGGTACTCTGAAGCAGTTCCAATATCCAAGTCAAAGCTCAGGGGAGCTGACAAAATAACAGTGGACAAAAAGAGGAAAATGGAACTTCTGGATATATTTTTAATACCTGTAAGAATACTATAAGAATATGACAGCATTTTTGTGAGCAACTTGACTCATACTAAAGGTTGAGTTGCTACTAAAGGTTGCTACAGCTGGTAGCTTTTCACAAAGAGTAGGGAAAAAAAAACCCAAACCACAACAACAACAACAAAACCCATTAAGGAGATAAGCCAGCACAACAGGTGCCCAGGAATCCATTGTGAGAGCCTTTGACTTCATGTATGTCCTGGTGTTCAACCACGAAAAGATTCACATGGGGGAGCCAAGAAATATATTACAAGCAGATTTGGAGATTACACAGAAACCTTAGGTGGTCAGCTAAACAGAAAATGCTGTGCGGGATAGCTCTGCCAGCAGCCAGCAGGAAAAGGCTGCATAGGGGAGCTCTATTAATAAAACTTACTATTTTATCATGATTTAACAACAAAGACAAGACAGACAATCTGTATCTGTGTACTGGATATCCAATGTCATCATTTAGTCAAGGAAGAAACTCTTCAGGTAGGATTCAGTATGAGACTGAGACATCTAAATTTAGGTGTCTATCTTAAGATGTCTCTATCCCCTGTAGACAGCAAGACTGCATTACAAACAATTGAAATTTTGTCAGTACATTTAGTAGAACTGAATGATTCTGTTAACTTTAGATTAGATTCCTAGATATTGCTAAAACACAGGTGTCTGGAGGCACTTGAGGAACACTGGAATACCTAATCTTCCACAGGAAGACAATAATCTGTAGGTCTCGTGTCATATCTGCCAGCCCATGCAAATGCATTGGATATGTAGTACACTATTACTTTCTTGTAGCTGAGACATTTAAATGTGCTGGCAGATCTAACACAGCATCCATGGGAGATGTGCTTTCCTGCAGCAGTGGATGGAAGCCAGGTAGGAGCAAAAATATGGCTTCTCAAATGGTTCCGGATGCTCATCTGCAGGAAAATACTCTGGACTCTTTCAATTGGCTGTCGTCACCCTTGACCATTTTCAAGCTGTTAACATGCACAGTGGCATCCCCATCAATGATGGCAGAAGTGCTGGGCACTGTGCATCATTATGCTGAGGAACAGCTCTATGTTTCTGTCCTTTTTTGTCTCCACCACAATACCTTCCCTAGCTATACATTCCCTTTTTGATGTATGTCATCCTTCTTAGTCCTTTAGAAATGCGTGAGAAGACCGTTCTTCTACAGGTCTACCATTCAGTCTCCCTGCTAGCATAGATAGCTGACTCATTAATAAATCTTTCACATTTTTTTTTAAAGTAGAAATTCATCAGGCTCTCTATGACTAGGAATAATTAGATAACACTCAACAATTGTATAGAACTTTACAGCCATTAGCTAACTAATGTTACCGACGACTCTGTGGAGATATAATTTAAAAGTCTACAACTTATGTACAGAGTATTTCTTATTCTAAATATTAAAAAAATCTTCTAGTTACTACAATTAATTTTTTTAAAAAGTTTGTATTTTATTTCATTATTGCTGTTTTTAAAGGTCAAGACAGATAAGGAGACAACAAAGGATATAAAACTCTCTTCTGTGTTAGTGGGAACACATCTTTCAAGTCAAGGGCTTTTCTTTTTTTTCTTTTTTTTCTTTTTTTTTTTATGTTTACAGGTTATCCTGTCACTGATTTACTGGAAGTTCAGCGTGTCCAAAAAATAACTTAGATTTCATGGGAGGCATTGAGAAATTGAAGAACTTAAATTTTAAGACTGTTGTTAATGTGTTTCTTTTAGTATTTTTCCCCACAGTACAAATCTAGCTAAATTAAAATATACCAAAAAAAAAAAAACAAAAAAAACCCAACCCCTAGCTCCAGTCAAAAAACATATAGTCACATGGCAAAAAAGTGTGAAATCTAAATAAACCTTTTTCCTTTAGGATCGCATAAGACAACTCTAGTCTTAATATTTGAACTTATTTTACTTCTTCTCTTATTCAAATATGAAAAAAAAAGATAATTAAAGGAAAATTAGGCAATAAATACTGAGCAAAGGATGAAAAATACAATAAAATTACCTACTTAGACTTATATGGAGCACAATTTTACCTTTCTGCTCAGTAAAGTGTATCAAAAGCACATAAGTGAAAAAAAACATATTAAGAATGAAAACAATTTTTCTACCTAAAATTAGCAGCTAGAGAGTTAGATCTTGGCTTAGTACTAGCAATTTGTTTATTGGTCTTAACACTGGTTATAGTCCCAGAGCATCAACTGTAATCAGAGATCTGTTTGCAAAGGTAATTCATTCAACTTATTCTTTTCTTCCCCTTCTCATAAAAAATAAAAGCTTTCTCTATCACTTCTCCTAAGTCTTACTCTTGTAAAAACATACTTGGGGGAAAAAGAAAAAAGAAAAAAAAAAGAAGAAAATAGACTTTTAAACGGGTTGAATGTCATTAAAAAACCTCACAGCTGCCAATTATTTCCAAGTCTGGAGGGACTTAGAATATTAGTCTATTACAAGTTCACCATCAAATTATTTGGAAAAAAACATGTAAAAAGCAATTTCATAATGCCAAAACAAGCAGGTAGTATTGTGGGAGTGTGTATTCCCATGTTCTGTCCCTGTTCTCTGCCTTCATCATGCTTTTAACTGTTTGTATGGTCAAGTATTCCTAAGCTCAACATCAAAATGAACTGCCAGAGCTAGTATGCCATCAGAAGACATTATCTGAAAATATCTGTCCAGTAGTCATGAAGGGAAAATAAAGTTAACTTCAGGGAACTAGATTAAGGCCAATGGTACAAATAATGAAAAAAGGGTCTTCCATATACAGGCATCAAGCAGCTTTTAACTTCTCAAGCGAGCTGTGAAGGCATGCTTACAAATATGTGTGACATACATATCTTCTCAGGTCCAAAGTGCACAGCTGTATCATGGCTTGTAGTGAAATAAGAAACCATAGTGCTTTTCCCCACAGATTTCCCCACATTTGACTACTTCCTGGCTGGAAAGCAGAAGCTATTAATCTAGAACTTCCCTTACCCACAGCCTGTAGAAAAAAAAAGATAGAAAGTCAAGGGCAGAATGATGGTATATGGGTTGATGAGGGAAGGCACAACTAAAAAGCTGCAGACCAGTGCCTATACACTGCCGATTGATTTGCTTGAAACATTGGCTTCAGCATCATCTCACTTGATGGACAGCAAAGACTAAGTTTTGTCTGAGATAAGAGTATCATTCTATGATTCTACCAGCCCAGTGGCTTAGTGTGCTTTCAGTTAATATGTTCAGTTTCAGATAAATCTGCTCCCTCCATCCCTTTGTATTTGCAGAAACAAGATCTTCGAGAAAGCACATAGCACCCTTGGAGTTCATCAAAACCTTTCTCAGTAGCTGAAGTGAGGCAGGCAGAGGGGCAGTTCACTGTGATACTTAATGTAACTTTCATACATATATATATATGTATATACATACACATAAAATAGGTATGTATATATGTAACTTTCAAAGGTAAGGGTGCAGCTTTCTGTTATTTTTCAGATCCATTTCTGCATTCTATATCCAAGACAAGTCTGTCAGATGAAAGGAAGAATAATTCATAGCCTTTTAGCTGGTGTTAGAGGGGATTTCTTTCTTCCATTTGAATGTCTAGTGATTGGTGAACAAGCTTCTGCAGCTCAGCAGAGAATCCTTGAGTGGCTTCTGGTGTTATTTTGATGGTATTAAGACAATGGTGCTTTATAGCATGACATGTCGAGCTTTTTCTCTGAGCTCTTCCTTGCCTTCTGAAGGAATGCTTATCTTTTCTAAATTGGAATACGTCTTCTAACTTAGAATAGAACCGGTTGAAAGGAATCTTTCATTATTTCAGCTTTGAAACAAAGTGTATTAAATGGAATACTGGCAATGCACCCTTGCGGCCCAGAAGGCCAACCGCATCCTGGGCTGCATCAAGAGAAGCATGGCCAGCAGGTCGAGGGAGGTGATTCTCCCCGTCTACTCTGCCCTGGTGAGACCCCACCCGGAGTACTGTGTTCTGGAGCCCCCAACACAAGAAGGACATGGACCAGTTGGAGAAGGTCCAGAGGAGGGCCATGAAGATGATCAAAGGGCTGGAGCACCTCTCCTATGAGGACAGGCTGAGAGAGTTGGGGCTGTTCAGCCTGGAGAAAAGAAGGCTCTGGGGAGACCTGATAGCGGTCTTCCAGTACCTCAAGGGGGCCTACAAGAAAGATGGGGAAAGGCTGTTTAGTAGGGCCTGTTGCAATAGGATGAGGGGTAACGGTTTTAAAATAGTGGGGGGTAGATTTAGATTAGATATTAGGAAAAAATTTTTTATGATGCGAGTTATAGAACACTGGAACAGGTTGCCCAGAAAGGTGGTGGAAGCCCCATCCCTGGAAACATTCAAGGCCAGGCTGGATGAGGCTCTGAGCAACCTGATCGAGTCAGGGATGTCCCTGCTCCTTGCAGGGGTGTTGGACTAGATGACCTTTGAAGGTCCCTTCCAACCCTAACCATTCTATGATTCTATGATTCTATGAATTGTAGTAATTTTCAGTGATTGCAGATTTAGGATTAAGCATTTTTCTTTCAGATAAAGCAAAACACTTTTCATCAAAGACATTTGCACAGTAGTACATTAAATGCTAAATTTCAGGTAATTCAATTATTTTCAGATCTGACTTCATAATAATGTTCAATAACAAAACTGGAGATGGTCAGTAATATCTTCTTGTAAATAAACATATGACAATGTTATTTATATTAGATAGAAACATTATATGAATCAAAACAAAAAAAAAGGTAAATGTGTTTAATTAATTAAAAGAAAGGCTTTAAAATTCAAACTAGAGAATCTCTTTAATCAACATTCCTAATAATACAGTGATGTAAGTGTCAGGGAAACATATATATATTTTTCTTACACCTGTGGGCAACATCTTCACCAGGTAAGATGTGAAAAAGGCTATAAAGCAGGAATGCTCTGTTTAGGTCCAAATTTATGATCCTGAAAACCCACATTCAACAGATACTCAACAGTCAGAATGCCATAGCATATAGACACATTAGCGCTTGAAATGAACATTCTTCGGGTGCCTCTGCATTCCCAAGATAGGTTCTATTTTTATGTGCCAGAGCAGCTTTACATCTTAAACCAAATCAAAATCTGGAAAGCAATTTTTTTTTTTTCTCCACATCAGTTCACTGTACACCCATATTAGGAAACCTGCACTACAGAGAATGTAGAACTGTCATCCTATTTTAAAACCCAGCTGTGGAAGGAGAAAACCAAGGAGGTAATCCTTTTACAATAACTTTCTTCTGCACGGTAGCCAAGGCATTAATCTCAACATGACTGTGAAAATATTAGAGAGACCACTTTAGTGGGATATGAATGGAAAGTAGTGACTTAAATTTTAACATCTATTTAAGGAATCTTTATTTTCTTACATTACAGACTCATTCTTTAAAATACATAAATGTTCTCTGGAAGTGGATTGGAGTCCAGGTGTCCCTAGTCCAGAGCTAGTGCCTTAAGGATTAGAGTACCAGCCACGCTCTTTGTCTTGCTCTCTAAATCACTAATTCTTGCAGTCTTTCCCCCGGAGTAGCTCAGCTTCAACAAGGAGATGTAGATGAAGCTGGTCCTGCCTAGCCTGTTATTTGGTTGCAGGAGCTGTAGCTCTGACACCCCTCACAGGGCTGCAGATCTAGTATCCACATCCGTATCTTTCTGGGTAAGGATTTGAACTATCAGAATTAATTGCAGTAAGAATCTTCTTCTGGCTGTAGCTTTTAATTAAAACTCTAGACTATCTGAATGTGTTGCCTTGCTAAGATCATATCTTACGTATTGGGAATTCCAAATGAGTAGTTGCTTCCCAGACCATCTGTGAATCATAAAGTGACTTAGGTGGGAACCAGGTGCTACTTTGAGACATATATTACAGCTTAGATTTAAGCACATTTCAAACTTTATCCAAAAGTTGACCAAAGATGTCCAGATCTTTATGCCACCAGCTCAGGTGGACAGGATCAGTCTCAGACATAAATGGTTTAAATTGTATCTGAATGTCAGTTTAGAGGGAATTAGGCAGTCTGTCAGCCTGCATGATAAAGGACTTTTTTTTTAAGCTTTAAATTTCACCACACAAGATAAATATTTTTTTTTCCTTTAGAATCACTTTCAGACTTTTTTTTTTTTAATTTTGTATTAATCAGCAACAAAAATAATAAATAAATAAATAAGTACTTCCTTACTGATCCATTCCTAAATCAATTAAATATTTGTCTGATTATCTGCACATTTAATGAAAGAGGTGAGAATGGTACTGAGATGTTAGACGGTAGTGAAAAATCTGCAATCCTCTTCACCTGCAAACTTGTAAACCTCTACAAATCTGTAAAACTCTTTCCCTCTTCAATATCTTCAAAGATATTGAAGAACATTCTATGTTAATTTGTGAATGACCAGACATACCCCTCTTATGAGTGGGTGTTGGTTAAGCCTAGAAAGAGCATCAGCTTAGCCCTGATCCAGCCCCATGCTTAGGAGGCTACTTTAGGTGTATGATTTTGCTTTTTGTGTTTAACTGGCTTTATGCAGGGCTTAACACATTCCTTATTCTTAAAAAGATTAACCTTCTTCATTAGAGGTAACAAAATTCATACTTATTGGTAATATTTTAACTGTAGAATTATGATATTTATATGACTGGGTTGCATATAAAGGAGGCATAATACAATCTAAATAAATGGCCAGAGAATGTTTCTTTTCTATAGTAAGATGCACCTCATTTTCATGATAGAGTAAATGAATATACAAATTAAAGTTTTGTCTCCCTTTCACAATGACTATACAATAAATACTTCCCTGGAAATATTAAGTGTCACCAGGCATGTATTTTCTATCAAATTATTGTTTTGTTTTTATGGAAGACAGAGCCTCCTCTAAGTTTTTATAAAAATTGTCACAGTGTGTCTACTTGCTTTCTTTCTTGCTGTTATCTTTTTTTTTTCTTTAAATATAACTACATTTGGGAAAGATGCAAGTGATGAGATATTAACAAAAGATTATGAGACTTCACTCTAGCTGTGTAAGCTTAGGGCATGTTCTTTCTCTCTCTCTTCCTCTCTATACACGTACCACACACATACATGTTTACACAAAGATAAAGGCATTATAAATAGCAGATAAAAGCACATATAAACAGTGTCCTGCTGACATCCCCTAGAAGCACTGGTTGTATCTATATAGATATACCATAAAGCTGTGGGCCTGCTTTCAGGTTTCAAGTGCACTGAATTTACATCCACACTATATATCTTCCTGTTGAAAGGATAGATGTTTTTCTATTGATCACAATTTCTTTGTTTAGTTAAAATGCACAGTGACACACCTAACCTATTAAGTCAACTTTGCACTGTGAAGTGGCAAAAAAAATTCCTAAGCGTATTAAATTGCATTACCTTTTGTAACCCATTCAAGAAGACAGAACAATTTTTTAACTAAGGGCACATAAGGTACAACTTTTCCTCCTCTTTGTTGTTACACTCATTATATTTGTATTATATTCTTGGATGTGATTGGTAATATCTAGATATGGGAGAGTATGCTGTCTTTGTGGCAGACACTTGGAAAGTTTATGAGGACAGGAAGCTCCAGTTTTCTTTGGCCATTGTCAGTGGATGTACTTGCCAATGAAACAAGAATGAATAATGAGTTACCATTACACGTCAGAGGTTTGGAGATGTGTCCAAAGAGAGAAGTTTTAGGAAAGAGATAGATTTTGCATTGCTAAGACTAAGCCAGTTATGGGGACAAAAGGCAAAACAATTTGTTTATTAAAATTTGGCTTCTAAAAATGAGTGCTGTACAAGCACATAATTGACTGGGAGGTACTTCTGATCTGGTCTAACTCTTGGCAACTTTTTACCTGCATATGGTATGATTAGCAAATAAAGACTGCCTGCCAGTATTCCTGGAGAGTTCAAAGTGAGCTTGAGGCTTTTGTGTTTGGACACAGATAGTATACAGGTCTTTAGAATGGGTTAAATTGTCTCCAGGCAACCTGCTGAAATGGATAGAGACAATCAGTAACTCATTACATGAGTGCACTAATAACAGTAATAGGAAATACCTTGAAAACCAGATTCCCTTCCTCTTCCCCCTGTCCTCCCAGTCTTCATTTATTTAGTTTCTATTCTCAAAATCTACCAGTAAGGTGTTATTCAAGCTGTTCTCACTTTTTATTTCAGACTTCATTATCCTGGGCCTCGTCTTATCTTAAAAGACCAATTATGTTAACCAAAACCCAAGCAATAAAAATGCATTCACTGTTAAATGCAAATGTTATTCTACTAATGTCATAAACACATCCAGGTTTTTGGATGTTTCCTTAAGAAATACGGTGTTCCTTATTCAACAAAGTAGGGAAGTTACAACATTCTCCAATCAGCCTGAAAGCATTGATGCCATATTTCAAAGTGTTTTGCTGAAATTGAACTTCCTGATTTAATCAATGTAATTGTGATTGAAAAACCAGTCTGTATGTGGTAGAAGTAACTATTTGTTCTACGTTGGAAATGGTGGAAAATGAAGTATAATGTATGGTTTAACTAAATTTTCAGATGAGTGGATTTATTTGCCTCCAATCTTTTATTTCTGTATTTTTTTTTATTAAGCCTTTTCTTTTAATATATAATACTCTTTTTCTAATGAGATTCAAAAATAGAAAAGGTTCATGACCTTGGAACATTAGGAATCAGTTCAAAATCTACTGAATTCGGTAAGTTTTGGACCAGAGCTGCCAATGAAACAATGGGAAAAGACTGATGAATAAAGATAATTCAGAGTGAGATGAGGAAATTATGCTTTGACAATGAAATATGGTTTTTTTTCATACTGAGATTTCTCACTTCCACACACATATTTGCAACCAGGAACAGAATAAAAGTATTGTCCATCTATCAAACACCATTGAAATGCAGGAATTCTAACAATGCTTTTACAGATGAAAGCCTAGGAATGGTATACCACAACACAGAAATGTTCATCTAAATCTGTTTTTAAGACACCAGCCTATGGTCTGATATAAAATCAGGCCCACAAGGGAAATAAAGATTACTTGAAAAATAGCAAATATTATTACTATTCTACAATAAAAGATAAACAAAATAATATTTTATGACTGTCTTCAGGCCTTGTCTTTGAACAACAACAATACACATATACCTAGCATATGGCTGTGTTGTCACATCATTGTGTGATGCTTTACTTCTAAGAAGAGCAAGCAGGAATGTCAGAAACTAAAATTTTCAATGTCGTCACATCAGCAGCAGAGTTACTCTTTCCATTAACAATATGTGTTCAGTAAAGCAGATAATTTAACATATCAAAGACCTGTGCAGGAAATGTTAGCACATTTAGCAATATTTGAGCCACAAAAAGATGAATTTTGTGACTCTACTTTCTGTGACCTAATGAGTCCTAATTTGATGAACAGTTTGAAGGAAAATGAACTTTTTAAAGGAGGCCTACTTCATAGATAATTATAAATAAAATATCTTTTACAAAAGCAGTACAGTAAACTGACTTTATACCTTGATTTTTTCTGTAAGTGAGAGCAGTTCTTGTGTGAATTGTTTGTATTTTTCATTATCTAAATAAAGAGGTATAAACAAAAATTTTTAAAAAAAAAAAAGTTATGAAGTTTTAACATACATGTATATTAGAGTTGTGATCAGCACATTGTGTTTCTTCCTAATTTGAAATATCAGTGGCTCATGTAGTTATAAAACCAAACAAGTTATCACAAATACTTATCATCCCAGAAAACATTCAACGCTTTCAAAAAGTCTTTGTTTCCTTCCCAGTTTTAAACAGATTTTAAAAGAATGAATCATTCTTCTCATCAGTAAATTATTGTATTTGTAAATACAAGGACCACAAAGCCAATGCATTGCAAGTTATGAACCTTAAAATTAAGTGCTCCTGCCCAAAAAGTTGAATGACTAATATTAAATTATTTCAATGTTCTATGATGGAATATAATTTCAAGTACGGCATAGTTCCACACACAAAAAAAAAAAAAAGGAAAAAAAGGAAATTGTATTTCCGTAAGAATAACACAGTAAAAAAAGCAGAGCTAGTTTCTACAGTCTTCACGTATATTTGGTAAAACCTGAATTTGTCAGAGATATCACTAATTTTAATGGGATCTCTGACGGAGAGGAGGTTAGGAGGTTTTCTCAGTGTGGATAAAAATCAATAAATGTTATTAGAAATTGTGCTTTTGTTCCTTAAATGCCTTTAAATAAACAGATAACAGTGAATTCCTTTACCATTTGTTTGGTGTTTTATTTTTCCATAGATTTTTATATAGGAGGTTTATTTGTTATTAATACTAGAGAGTCTTGCGCAGACTCAATCGGGGTTCGCCATATGCATAGAAACTTATGTGTTTGCCTAAGGGCTGGACCAGCTTACTTTCCACTAACATTTTGAATCAGGATATGAGAGAACATCTCTTTTTCATTTTCTACAAAGATATTAGGAGAAAGTTTCCATATTCATCAACATTAAAATTGAATATCATATTATACCTCATGATATTATCAGACATCAAGTATTCTGGTAAACAGCTGGCATAATCCTGGATTGCACATCTGGTAGGTGTGGATGGAATTCATTAGAATAAGTCTTCCATAAATAATGCGCCAAAGCTTTGCTATAACAAGTGCTTATGCCTGATGGCAGCCATTTACTGTCTGCCAGTTCAAATATGCTTCCAGTGTTGGAATTCATCCACACTGGCACTTGAAATACTGAGAATGAGCTCACTACTTTTTGGAGGTGAAAGTTGAAGTAAAGGAGCCATATACTCAGCTGCTATGAACTGCAGCAGCTCCAGGGAAGTGAGAGGAAGCATCTTATTTTGCAGCTGAAATTTTGACCTATATACTTCCACTATTAGCCAGCTTAGTAATATTTTAGGTCAATTAATCATGAGGCATATCATTCTAGAGGAGTGACCTTGAATAGTAATGTCGCCTAAAACAATAAGAGAGCAAGGACTTACGTGTTATCATAGAACAATAGAAGATAGATCTGGAAAGAACCTTGAGGAGTCACCTACACTATTTTTCTCTTCCAAATGTATTTACCCCATTCCCGATGGATGCTTGACTAATTGGTTCATTAATCACTTATCATTAATCCCAGCCCAATATCATCAGTAGAAAGTAGTATTCATAGCTCCCTCATGTCCCTTACCCCAGATGCAGGAAAATGTCTGACATTTTTTTGCTCGATAGGACACGTAAGCAAATGATTATCATCCTTGCTGTTTGCAGATGCAACAGAAATGTTCAGCTGAAGTGCTGACAAGAGATTGTATTCAAATCTGACCACGAGACTAGTGAAAGAGGACCACAGAATAACAATTCAGATATTTTTATTTGTGATTCAGGGGATAGCCTCATTTAAAAACTGATCAAAAGGAAGCCTCATTCCTCCAGACATTTTATTACATTGTATTCTTACTATTTGTATTTTATTGCAAACATGCTGCATTTTCTGTTAAAAAATCTGTTCTTTATGCTGCCACGTATATAAAAATTGGTTTCCAAGTACTATTAAATCTCTCTTGTATTTGCCCTGGCAATGACAAAAGGCTTATACAATTCAGTATTTGGCTCTCAGTATGGGCATATTAGAGAAAAAGGAGATGAACAGAAATGCATAAGAAATACAGAAAAGGCACTTACTTATATTCCTGGGTAGTATTTTCAGAGGCACGTAGGTTGTTTTGTAACATAAACCCAAAGATTTAGGCTCATAGGTGATTTGGGCACTTCCAAAAAATTAATTTCACAGAAAAATCTTGAGAGAATAATTTTGCCCCTCAAATGAAATACTTTAATTAGATTTTAGCTGAATTATAATCAATGATCAAGGCCTTATCCAGTTGATTGATCTTTATAAATAGACGGCATATTATCTATTTCTCTGTAGAGTAATTTCTTTTTATGCCTTTATGCCCTATCGAGCCACAGCTGATCAGAACATCTTTACCTGTGTAAGTGAACTGTAAAGCATTAAAATGTCATCCTTCATTACATCTTAAAAATAGATACAAATAGCTCTTTTTTTTTTCCTTGTGGTTGTATTTTTGTTGCTGTTGATAAGGATTCTGCACATGTTTTATTCTTAAATTTCTCATTTCTGTATCACAATCTTTATCGGGGTGACTAAGGACCAGAACTGACGTAAAAGGCACACATTCACTTAGCAAGATAAGAGCAGCAAAAAGTATGTTCACAAACATGGAACAATTTTTACCTATTGTCAATAATTACTTATATTAAAATTTGCAAGAATAATGAATCCAATGCTCCAAGAATTTTACTGCAACACCAGAAAATTAATAGAGGAACACAAGAAAAAATGCCTGGCCTAGAAAATAGGTGAAAGACAGAGCTGTGTGGGATAGTGAACATCTAATAAGAGTTATCTATAACCTAAAGTTGAGAGGAACAGGGTAATATTTATTTCGTGACTTGTATCATCAGTTATTAACCTTCTTTAAAAGCATTTGGATTTCTTGTCATGATGACAAGCTTCCATGTTATCTCTTCTGCTGACAGTATAAGAGAACAATGGAACTGAGAGGAAAAGGATTTTTTTTTTTTTAATTAGCAGTGCTAACTTCTCAGTCTCCATCCACTTAAAACTCAGGAGAAAAGGAGACACTGTTCTGGTGCTTACAGTAATAGTAGTTTTGGTCTCAGAGAGGCGGTGTGGAATTACAGGTCTGTATTTGTGCTTGCTATCATATTGCTAATCTCTAGTTCCTTTTAATTTAATAAATATTCTCATTTAGAGTTAGTCACAGTTTCTCTCTAATATATTACTGTCACTTAATACTACACAGTTAAAAAATAAGAAAGACACTGCAGAACTTCCGCTTCAGATTATTAAAAGCATTTGGCTCAGCCTGAATATACTACGATATCAACAGCACAACTTCAACAGATTTCAAACGAGCCACAGTTAGGCCACTGCTATAATGTACTTTAGAAAATCTCGTCTATCAAGCTTTGTCTTCGTCTTTTTGAATCCTCTGCAGAGTGACTATGCTTACAAACACAGCAGAGGTTTAGCAAACCTAATGATGTGGCAAGTAAGTCAGCTGTAACTCAAACTGTGATCTGATGTTGTATGTACATCTACACTCTGGAAGACTAATGCAATAATGAGGAGAGTGAGCATCTAGCATTTCACAAAAAAAAAACAAAACAACACAACAACTCCAGCCTTGCTTGTATTATGACTGTCTTTATTGTTACAGACAATTGTCTGTAGAGTGCAGATACAAAGATATTATATGTGAGCAAAGAGATGTTGTATTTTCTGATTTTTTTTTTCATTTGAGGAAATCAAACCTCAGTTTTGTTCCATTACATCTACTGAAATCAAGTATATATATATATATTTTTTTTTTAAAAAGAAAAGGATATTCATTTAGTCCAAGAAGATGCTTGTAACAGAATAAAAAAAAATAGAACAACTTCTAGATGTATATTTTCATCTTTTTTTTTCCTTGAAAACATATATAACAGAATAAGAAATTAATAAAAATTAGGCCAGAGGGAACATTGGATCATCTAGCCTTACTCATTTATTATAGGACATTAAACTTCACCCTTTACCCCTGTACTGAAGCCAACAGTCCTTGTTTGACTAAAATATGCCTTGTATTCAGCAAAAGCATAGCTTCCAAAAAGGCATCCTCTCTTGACTTGAAGATGTTGAGAGACAGAGAATTCATTTCTCTGCTGGGTTGGTCCATTCATTAATCATGGCCATTTGTTTTTGAAAAATGCTTTATTCCTAATTTAAATTTTTCTGGCCTCTTCTTGCAGCCATAAATCTTGTTATGGCTTGCCTTGCTAGATTTTAAAATCTTCAGTACCCTATGTTTTCCATCTATTATGATATTTGTTAGTTTAAAATGTCATTAAAAAAAAAAGTCCATACATGAAACCCTTTGCACCTCTCAGTGTAAGACATTTTTCTCTAGACTGCAAATAATTTCTATGGATTTAGCTACCTCATTTCCAAATTTTAACCTCCTTTCAAAGCTGTGAATACTAGAATTGCACACACAGTTTTCTAGTATTAGCCTTATCAATGCTGTATGTGGCTATAAGCCCTTAGAGAGGTGCATTTTCTATTTCCTTCCTTTTTATTTATCAGTAAAAAAAAAAAAACAAAAAAAACAAAAAAAACAAAACCAAAACAACAAACTAAAGTATTAGTCCATTCACCAGTTTAGCATTTAGGCATTATACAACACAAACCTCAAACCTGTGAGAAAGATTCCTAAGCAGATAGGTGGAAAACATCAAAACAGTCACAAAAGTCCACCTTATTATTTGCCAGAAATCTGTTTAGAAGCATAACTTAATCCCTGCAGATTTTGTGAGGCAGAGCCAGTCCTTTAAAGAGAAGCTGGGCTCACGACTACCTGGCTGCCACAACTGCATTGTGCAGATACACCTGCCTTGAGTTTGCATTAGCTACCAGAAGAACGCACAGAGACATAATTCGGGTTAAGTTTCCTACTTTGATATGTAGCTTCCTTGTCAGACAGGTGAGGCCGAAGATAAAAAAAGAGAACTTAGCTTTGACTGGAGTTGAATATGTATTTTTCCTGGAATAATTTAAGCAACACAATCCTATTTCAGATGCTTTTCAGTGTATTTAAAATGTGAAAATGGGTTGGATAACCCAACAGCTTTCACCACTGAAGGTGTTAGGTTAAAACATTGGCATCTGTTCCTAGGTCAGAGGAAACACTTTCTTTTAAATCTCTGACACAGATGCTGAAACTTGCCTGAAAGGACAATTTCAGGGAAATAGTAGTAGAACCTATTTTCTAAGATTATTAATTTCTTGTCGGCCCCAATATTGCTGTAATTAAGGTAGGTAGCTGCACCTCTGTATTGAATAGTTTCAGCTTCTACCAGCCTTGACCAGATTTTATCAGGTGAAAAAGACAGAAGCTCTTTGTAATGACTGAGTCCATTTAATGAAATGGAGGAAAAAAAGCAACTCCTCAACCTCCTCTCTCTGTCTCAAGTCCTGTCACGAGTTACACTTCTATAGTGAGGCACTAGTGATATCACCCACAGCCATGAGCCTGCTGCAATAAAACAGACACATAATTTCAGTGTGGCAAAGTGTAGCATCTTTCTTCTTCTTAACGTCGGCTCTGATCCTTGTTTCATCACAGGGAAAAATATCCCTTGTCAAAGAGCTGCTGTAAGACTTGCAAATAACTGACTTCAAACTGAGAGAAGCTTAGCACAGCTATTAGTGGAAGGTTTCCTTTTGACTCACTTGGTAAACCTGCTTTCTATACACCCCCAGGGTTCTGGTTCAAGGACTGGCTGAGTGCACACACAGAAAGTTCAGTTACCAGATTTAATCTGTCAGACGTAAACAGCTGTCATATCCATCTGTGGGACATGCTGAAAGGGTGGAGAGATCAAAACTTGAGATTCCCTGTGAGTTTCCAGGATTAACAGCCCCTGAAGTACTAGAGATTTAAATGAACAAAACTAAGTGAGCACAGGGTGAATCCAGGTAATTTGGCAGGTCTGAGACAGGTATATGACAGAAAATAGTGCAGGGTAAGAATAACATTTATGCTTTTCTTTCAAAAATGATTGTGAAAAATGTTCATTTTCCCGTTGTGCTTTCTATTCACCTTTAGCAACTGGCCAGGCAGTTGTCTCAGTGTCACTGCTGCTGTGCTGCGCCGTCTGTAGGAATGCTCCTTGGCAGCATTCCTTTGACCATGTCTGACATTTTTTGTCATAAAGAATACGCAGTACCTCCCTTCTGTTGCTAAGCTAATTCATGGAGCACGGTTAAGGCTGAGATTTATCCTCTGCCTCATTTCCCTCACTTCTGACTGCTGAACTTTCAGCCTATCTTGTCAATATCTCAACTTGACTGCATGACTGAGTTGCTACTTCACAATTTTTACTGTAGATTTACATTGACATTCATTTAAAATTTGCATTCAGATGGACAAATATTTGTTTAATTTTCATTACCTTGGATACGGCCGATTTAGTGCAGAATGCATAAAAAGGTGAGTCATAGCGAATATTTTTTAATTTAAGTTGTTGAAGACCCCAGGTCTGCAAGGAAGTAACAATATGCATAGAGAGAGTTCCCAATAACTAAAGAGACAATCTTAGTCAAATTTATATTTGGAGAGGAGGATCAACAGAGTGTGTTTGTATAGCTGAGTTGCAGTTTCTCTGCAACTACTGAAGACATTTCAAACACAGTCAATGCACAAAAGGGGAAAAAATACATATGCTTATGCAAAGGAAGAAGCAATTGGAAGAATTTACTTTATATTTGAAAAAAAATACTTTAAAGAGTTTACAAGGTAACAGAGATCACATTTTGAAAAGTAACCCTTCTTTAATAGGCACATCCAAGACACTGGACATAACATGAATACAACCCTAATCGTATCAGCCTTTGCAAATGCATGAAACATGCTTGAATTTGACTGCAGGCCAACCAGTAAAAAAAAAAAAAAAAAGAGAAGAAAAAAGCCTCTAAGCAAGGACAAATGCTTCAATTGAGAAACTTCTAATAAATCAAAGCCATAATATTTTAATCTTCAAGTATCCTCTGTTAGTTATTTGCAATCTTAATCAGTCTTCCTTTTAAAAAAACTTTTGAAAGTTTTGAACAATGACACAAAATTAGGGCTGTGATGAGCAGTTCCCCAGAGCTCTGAGTTTTGTTCAGAAAGTCCTTCAAAACTTGCAATCTAATTAGAGCTCCTAAGGAAGTAGCATTCTTCTGTGGATATAATTGGAATATCAGTCACAAAGGCAAGGGTAATATGTTATAAGCGTAATCAAGTTAGCTTTAAATAGAGTAGTGCAGGCACCTCTAATAGTTTAACCACAGCAACAACAAAGTTATTGTGAGCTTACACCTGTCATTTATTGGCAGTTTTGAAGCCCACACTCATCTTTGTGTTGACGTGGCTTCGAATGCTTTAACCAGTTTTAAACTAGTTGGTGAATACGGACTGGATCCTACTATGGCTAACACTTCAGACTTAGTCTTGGATTGCTCTCTTAGATCTCTCATTCGGACTCGAGAAATAATTGTTTTTCTTCGTGTCTCACTTTTGCCATTTGTAGACTAGGAACAATAATATCACTTGTAAAATTGTTTTAAAAGCTATGGATATAACCTATGATAGACTATTCTCAGAACAACTGAGGGGAAAATAAGATCTTGTAGCGTGAGGAGCAAACACAAAGGGACTGGCCTGTGTTCTGTGGATCAATTTCAACCAGTCACTGGTTTGTATCCTACCTACTCTGCCTTCTTGCTTTAATTAGGCCTTCTTGAGAACATAGTAAAGTGCTCTGTAAGCATTCAAGACATTTTAGCTGATTTAATTTCTCCAGTGTATAGCAGGCTTCTAATACAAAAAACAATCCCATCTAAGCCAAAAGATATTAACTGTGATTATGAAAAACCTGTATGACTAAAATGAGTTCTGAATCAGTTCTGCAAAACGACATGCTAACAAAACATTAGGTCATAGATACCCTGTGCTTTGTGTACATACATGCTACAGATTTGAAAGGGAGTCACAAAAGGCAAATACAGCACTTGTCAAGCAAGAATCTTACTCATTTTCATTGGCTTGATATGCAAGATTTCCTTCTCTCATCTCCCCTCAACCAACATAAACAAAAGGACAGACTAATATTTATGTTCCTCAGCCCTCAAACAGACCAAACAAAATCCCCCAACCACCCCTGTGCAGACATTTTATAGAGCACAGCAGATGTCCAAAACAGCTGACAAGACAGGAAAATGTTAAAACTAACACCATAACAAGTCGAGTAGAATTTTGCTGGTTACAGGCTGCTCAGCAAGCAAGTTCAGGGAGTTAACAGCAAAACTGCTGCATATATTTAAACTTTGTGCTGTGGGTCGTGTAAACATTCCTTTCATGGAAACTGTGCTGGGAATGTAGAAACTCTCTGACCCTGCTGTGTCTTCCCCATAAGGTTTATCATAATGCTGTGACATAACTACATACTGTAACTGTCAAAAAGATGGCATCTTGCTGTTTAAGAGAACCAAGCTCGTGTTTATCAGTGGAATCTGGAGGAAAGCAATAATGCAGTCCTGTGCCATTGGAAACATTTCTATTGATCTTGACATTTTTTAAAACAAATTTTCATTTGAAAGTGAATGTAGACTAGAAGACTGTCACGGTTCTTTTTTGATAGTAATAAAAGCAGGTATGGAATTGAATAGGCATACAAGGTCTTGAGGATTTTAAATCTCAATTAAACTTCTCAGATGGAGAACTAGTGCTTCCACAGATAATCAGGAAAAGAAATGGTAATGTTCAATTGTATGTATCATTTCTCTGCCTTCTTCTTATTTTTCAGAGGCAGGGAAGTTGGAGATTATACTACAGCATTCTAGTCATTTCTCTGCAATCCTAAAGCAATATGTCATTGTCAGACACTTTATCTGTCACTTGCACACTTGCCCGTAGACAGCAGTAGCCTTCTGGGAGATTTCATGGTGACTTTTTTTTTTTCCCCTCCAGGCTGCAGCAGGTGTGAAGTCACCACAACTCTATTAGCTCCACTGTGGCAATGAAAGCACATTATTATAATAGAATTGGATGTCTACTCATTACTAGGGAAGCGACTTGCTCCAGGACTTGCCCTTTTTCTATGTAAGGCTACACTTTCCTGCCAGCTCTTTTTCAGAAGAGGCCTCAAAAATGAAGACATCAAACACTCAGCTGGAATCCAACTGCATTCCACCCTGCCATCCTCACAGACTGGACCTGAAAAGCCCGTCTTCTCTTATTTCAGTCTTGACAAAAGCAGGACAATGAGTGGCTATTGGTAAAGTCTTTTTTTTTTTTTTTTTTCAGTTAAGAGCCATAAGCATTAGCCCAGGAATCTCCATTCACATGAAGATAATGCAGTCACTCTCTCCTTGTTTAGACTACAGCTCAGCCTATCTCAGACCACCTCTTATTTTCTTTCTTGCTTTTTAATCCTTGGCTTTACCTACCGAGCTATCCAACAACTGACAAACTAAATAGGAAAATAATTGTGGTAAGTCTAAGTGCATGGAAGCCTTAGACAAAGATGCCTTGCCTTTTCCCCCTCAACTCCTAAGCTATATTGGTGGGAAGGAACTTCCAAACAGACATGTTTAAGTCCACTGAATGAGCTTCTGGAGCCTGGAAGGGGTCAATGTATTCTGTAGAGAATCATCTTTCCTTCAGGGGTAAATGGAGTTGATCACAAATCTTCTTAGCACTCAGCTTCTTAATGGTTTTTTTTTGCACAGCAGTCTGCATTTACACGTGAGGCTATTACTATTAAAAAAATCTTTGTGTGTTGTTTAAAAATTTCAGCTCTTGATGAGTTTTTTGGTTTTTTTTTGTTGTTGTTTTAATTTTATTTTTTTTTAAATAAGGATGAAGAATATGTTAGGAGGCAAACTTTTCTGTTTCTGAGGATCTCTCTAAAGGGTTGACAGAGAAGGCATGGTTATATCTAAGGAAAGATTGCTTGAAGAAAAGCTTTCTTCTTTAGTAAAGATATAAACTACCTGGAGTGTACGTGAAAGAGAATTCTTTTTTAGATATAACTTCACATCTTTAAATTAAACAAATATCTCTGCTAGTAATGTTTTCCTTTACTGATTCTTCTGCTCCTTCCAGTCTCTACCCTGTCACCAATAACAGCAATAAACAAGTACTGAAAGTTTCATTTTCTATAACAGTTTGGATCATATTCCAAGGAATAAACCCTACAGAGGTTTACTTCCTTCCTCTACTCCATTCTCTATCTTTCTATGCCTTATATCACTGCTTTGACAGCCTGTCACCTGGATTTGACTAAGTCCTGTCCTCTTATTCACACCTGAAATAATCCTAGGATCTACCAACTATCCAAAGGCATCCACAGGATTCAGTAGTTGTTGAAACAATTAACTTCTTGAAAGTTTACCCAGTATCCTCTGTGATCCTAACTCTGCCAATTTGCCAGTCTTATTCAGGGAGTTATTCTTATACATCCTTACACCTGGCTACATACAAATACATTTACCAGCTATGTTTGGTTCAGATCACTGTTCAGTGCAGATAAATCATTAGAGCTGTTGTGTCCTACTTAGGCAGTTATGCAGATTTAGTACAACATCTGAGAAACTTCTATAAGTGCACTGAGTTAGAAATCATTGTTGTTTCACCTCTCAAAACCAAAACTATGTGGGAACATTTTTCCCATTTATTAAGTATATTATCGCTATGCATATCTATGTTAGATATAGAAGGTTGAAGAAGTGGCTTTTCTTTCCCATGGGAAGTTGTTCCGGTAAACTCCTTTTGAAGTTTTTGAAGCAATTAACATGATCACCTCTGTTAAAGTTATGTCTCTCTAGGCAAGTAGAGTTTTCTCTTCGGAGATTTTTGTCTGAACATGAGGATTAGGGTTGTCAGCAGTGACGTGTCTCTTGAAGAACAGCTCTCCTGGATACAGACCATTTAGTGTTTTAAAGGTATGAATTGAGGGCAAGATCCAAAACAAGATTTAGATCTCTAAGTCTGTAAGACTAACACTTATCCTGTTCAGGGAGTGCATTTTCGCCTCACGAATTGCTTAGGCACTTAAGATTTTGCTATAAATCAGGCCCAGAAGCATTTGCCTCTTATCTGATGTGGGTATCTAGGTGCTCACCAGCTGCTTGAGCTGCCTGAGATCTACAAGCTCTTCAGCCTTGTACCCAGCATGTTCCCCCACCTGCCTGGACTAATGCAATACAAAATGCAGCAGCCATGGTCAAATTCACCAAAGGAGAAGTCCAGAGGAGGAAGTCCAATGTCACTGTAGGAGCTCTGTGTGTCTGTCTAGCAGCTAGCACACTCCTCCGGGAAAGAGGAAAAGGTCAGTTTGCTTCTTGGCATGAGGTTACAAATTCTCAACTATTACTTTCAGAACAGTGCAGAAATGACATTAAAAATAGTTCCAATATCCAATTTTATAGGCATTCCAAGCCCAGATGATGTTTGACAGCTGTTTCACTTAAAGTATAAACTTATGGTTATATGGTCCCCGTCAGGACCCCATAGGGGCTGAGATGACCTCAGGGGATACCAGCCAGAGCCTCTCCTACCACCTTTGCCAGAAGCAGGGCAGCTAGGGGCATCAGAGCAGCCACTGCCACAGTCACAGTCACTGGGCACCTCTCTGGGGACGGTCCAAGGCTGGGCTGGGAAATGGGCTTGCAGATGGGCCCAGCTCAGAGTGGGGTCCCACGGCTGGGCAGGGCAGGGCTATGAGGAGCTGGAGATGGGGTCTGCTGTGGCATGGCTGGGACAGGGGCTTATGGCCCAGGGAGGCTGAAATGGGGTCCTGAGCAATAGGCAGGATGAGGGGAGCCCTTGCGAGGGTCTAGGCAGAGACAGCCAGGCCCATTAGTGACCTTGCCTTGTGATATCTGCAGCATAATGCATGCACAGACAAGGCTTTTTAGGCTCAGGTTTCTTTGGTGAAGGAGCATTTCTGACAAATCTGAGAGGTCTCCCATCTCTGAAGTGAATGGCCTGATTATGGGGATGTAGAGCTGTGTCTGTCCTTCTTGCTGTTCCCATGACCCTTTCTCTCTTGGCTACAGAGCTTTAGCAGGCAGCGCATGGGATATGGTGAGCTAGGTAGCGAATGCTAACTCATCCTTCTGCAGCTAGTCACACATCCTTGGGCCAAACAGTATGTAACATTTCAACTCTCTGGTTTCACAGCAGGCTTTCTCTATATTCACCTATCAGACAGTAGTTGTCACTCAGTCACTTGCTTCTTTTCTCATACTGTTTTTCCATAAAATTAAGTGTTAGTCAACTCTGCTCAGTGGCATGATTTAAGTGGCTAAGCTGAGAAGACATCTGCATTTTCAGAATGATAGAATCATAGATTTTATTTTGTATGAGTGTCTTACTGAAGGCTAGAGCTACAGAATAGTCCAGCAAAGACAGAATTATAGAAGTGGCCTTATTGTCTCAACTGATAATTTCTCTACTTGTCATACCGTGAGCTGTATGTTTCACTCTTAGGTACTTCGCAACAATCCGATAGTATATAGGCAGCTTGAAAGCCTAATTTGGTGCTAAAAATTTGGGACATTTAACTGCTAGGTGTCATGACTCTCAGCACTGTCCAAGTATCTTTTCAATCTGTCAGCATTCAGACATGACAACAGATGGGATATGATTTGTTGTTCATGTATCTATTCTTCCATTTTTTATTATAATCATATGCTTACTGTTGACAGAAAATTACAAAAGAAAATGTGTGATTGTAGTAGTTCAGCCCCGATCGGGACCAGACTAAGCAGTCTCTCTCTTGTTCCCCCCACCCTCCGAGAGAATAGGGGGAGATAATATAAGAAAAATGGCTCGAGGTTTGAGATAAGGACGGGGAGAAATCCTTAAAGTTACTGTTACGGGCAAAACAGACTCGACTTGGGGAAAACTATTCATTTATTACTAAAAACAGCAGGATAATGAGACAGAGAACAAGATAACCTCCATCCACACCTCCCTCTTTTTAACATTATCTCTACTACCTTCCCCCCCCCACGAAAGGCACAGGGGGGAAGAGAGAATGGGGGTCACGGTCAGTTCATCACACATTGTTTTACACCACTGCTTCATGGTCAGGGGAAGAACTCCTCACATTCCTCCCCTGCTCCGTTGTGGGGTCCCACCCATACGCCACAGTCCTTCCTGAAACTGCTCCGGCGTGGGTCATCTCTTCCACGGGGTGCAGTTTCTCCAGAATGGCTGTCCCAGCGGGCCCTCCACAGGCCACAGCCGCCTTCAGGCATCTACCTCCCCCGATGTGGGGTCCTTCACGGGCTCCAAGTGGATCTCTGCTCCTCCGTGGACCTCCATGGGCTGCAGGGGGACAACCTGCTCCACCATGGTCATCACCACAGGCTGCAGGGGAATCTTGGCCAGGAGCTGCATTACTCCTCCCGCTCCTTCTCCACTGACCTTGGCGTCTGCAGCCGTTCCTCACACAAGAAAAGTTCTTCACAACAGGCTGGCAGGCGCCTCTCAGAATCTCTTCACATCATCCAGCTTATGTCCTCTCCACTTTGTGCAGCCGGGCCGGACCAAGTTGGGCCCAGTCGGCCACCTGGCAAGAGGCCAGAGGGTGAGGCCTGCAAGGCCCATGAGGCCTGTGCCTCCCCCTCTGCGCCTCTGCCCCTGCTCAGCTTCTTCACATCTTCTCTTCCCTCCTTTTTTTTTCCTGTTTTCCCCTTCTTAAATACGTTATCGCAGAGGTGTTATCACGGAACATTCTCCTACCAATCGGCTCGGCCTTGGCCAACAGCAGGTCTGCCCTAGGCCCGGCCGAGTCCACTGAGCAAAGGGGAGCGACTTCTAGCAGTTTCCTACAGAAGCTACCACCTTAGGACCCCTTCACTAAACAAAACCACAACAATGATGCTACTTGCTTAGAACAGGCAAATTAAGTTTATATTCCAAATTAGTCTAGAATAAGTAAAATCCTCTCAAATTTAAAAAATAGAGAGAAAGGAAAATAATTTCTCAAATATCACTGTGGAATACCAATAGACTGTATGTCATCAGGAGCAATAAAAAAAATAGAGAGGGAAAACATAATTGAACATATAGCACTCCGAACTGTTTTTCTAGCTTCCGTTTTAAGTATCCATGAAATGGTTTATCATCTTAATGCCCTAACTTTACAATAGCTGTGGCTTATGTTACTAAACCAAATGTTCATCAGATTAATATTTTACAGCGGTTTTAGTGCTATCTTAGAAAGCACAACTAAAACAAGCCCCTGCAGCTCCGGTTGAATATTGCACGACATTTTTAATTGGTGTTTGAATATCTGCAATTGCTGCCTTTCATTTGGTACCTTTTCTTCTTTGCAATATGTTAGCCATGATAATTAATAGACCCTTTAGGTGATCTGATTTTATCAGATTTATATCAAACAGTCAGAAACATGACATATAAGCAATGTAGTCAGCAAAACTGTAAGCTACCAAATATTTCCCATTGAGTTAATTTGCACTAGTTTAAGCTGATGAATTTTTAAAATGTTAGCAATCTGTAAAAAACGTTTTAAAATGTGAAAGGGAAAACACATCAGAAAATTTTAGTAACTTTCTCATGACTTTCCATCTCTTCTCTTTCTTCAGATATGCAAAACATGAGAGTTCTTTGTGAGATTTGAAACAGAAAGTCAAATTTGAATTAACTGCAACTGATATTAGACTTTGGTGAATAATGGAAATAACCTATGAAATATTTTGCTTAATTTATGAAATTTAGCATAAGAAATATCTGACAAGCAATGTTAGTAAGGATCTATGTCAATTAATAACTTCAGAAAGGACGTATGTTGCTTACTAAAGGGCATTTATGATTCTACTCTGTCTCTCAGCAGAGTCACAAGGAAATTAATCTAAGATTTGCATCCATAAAGATATGCCAGAGATATTGTGAGAAAATACATTGTTCCTTTCCGCTTCAGTTCCTTGATCTGGAATGACTTCGGATTTATTTCATCTGGATGACATGAACTAGCTAGGTAGAGAAGGGTGAAAAACTCACTACTTCTTACAACATCCTTGAACAGTAGAAAGTTACACTGCTTCAACTAAAAATACTCTTCCTTCTTCAACATAATCTGGAAAAGGTGGAATGCTTTATAGCATTGTATCGCCTTCATAGAGAAGGCAATCATCTGTTCCAGAAATGCATATTCAGACCCCAGCAGCAGCTGCAATTAAAGAGCTGTATATTAAAAATCATCTCTTGTACAACATTTCTATAAAATCTAATATTCAGGAATGTTCCTGTTCCTTTCTTTCTAGTATATTTTTTCATCCTTACTGTTATTCATTTATCTACTTTATTTTCCTCTTCATATTTCTTCCTTCTTTCTTTTTTTTTTTTTTACTTTGTTTGGTTTTTTTTGTTTTTGGTACTAGTTCTTAGATTATTTTCTCTGGGTTTAGGGCATTAGAGGCATTTGCAAAAGTCATATTGATGCTTACTGTTATGAAAGCAAAATTTCAAATATTGAAAACATGGAAAGCAAAATTTGAAAACAATGAAGTAGTAGAAGCGGTTTAATTTTTCAAATAAAAGACAAGCTGCTGTTTTCTGATATAACTTATTACTTTGGATACCACTACATCAAAAAATAATTTTAATTTCAATGAAATTGCATGAACATTACAAAATTTTGATGTTAACATATTCTTAACTTTTAATAGTTTTAATGATCTTTTCCCTTCACCTGAATAATGACTGACATCTGGATCTCAAAGCCATCAAGCGTAATAATCTAGCAAGTGTATCAGGCAAGAAACTGAAAGCTTCATTAAAGAGCCTGCTTAATTAACCTAGATGTCGACAGAAGTGCTATGGACATTTTCAGAAGACTCCAATTGACACAATTCTGTCATAGGCAAAGAACCATTCACAGTGTTCAGGCAGATCTGGGCCACTTTTTGTAATTTCCAGCTTGCCCTGCTTCAGATCAGTGGCTGCTTGAGTATGCATAATTATCTGTTTAATTCAATGAAGTCAAGTAACAGTGGCAGGATGAGTGAGCTACTTTCATTTGCATGTGTAAAGGAAGAAACTGCATACTTTTTTTACAGAAAGCTTTCTTAATACCTTTGTGCTTTTAGTAGATGTTCACATGTCCTCATCATGTTAATCTGTGAAGACTTTATTAAAGTGACAAGTCTTTAAAGAATCCCTTTGTTTGAAAGTAATTATTTCTTTGTACTTTGAAAGTGATTATTTCTTTGTAGTTATGACTATTAAAATCACAGTTATACCTATATATACAGGTAAAATGAAATACATCATAGAAAAAATATATTTTTAAATAAAAAATCTTACGAAAACTACCATATTGCTAGCAACAAATAACATTAATAACAGAATAGTAATAACAATCCATTTGAAAAGTTTGCTTTTAATTCGTTTGCAGTAGATTATAAATCCATTTCCTCATAGTCTTTTTTTTTTCAAATGAAAAAAACTGATTTAATTTAAGAAAAGGAATTAACAACATTAACACTCAGAGTCCTAAAGTACCCCTAAGAAATATACACTTATTTAAGCAGTCAGAATTAAAACTATGTGAAAAATTAAAAGTAGTCCTTTTCTATTCATTGCCATCCCTCTTGGAAATGCAAATGCTATATTTTCATCACAGGAAGATCTGTTTCAAATCCACATTATTGCATATTGTTAATGTTTATATAGGAATTTAAAAAAAAAAAAAAAAGTAACACTCTTAAAGTCATTCCTTGAATGCCACACTGAGAAGAATGTAGTCTGCTTCAGCATGGAATATCTTTTGCAAATAATTTCTGTAGTGCACTTTAGATGTAGTTTTTCACGGTTTAATTAATTAGAAAAATATGTGCTGCAGTTTGTAGAACTTTGCCATTTTCATAACATTTCCTGAAGCTCAGTCATCCTGTGATAGTAAAGCTGTCATGAGGCCAGAGGTGGCTGCGGCTCACTGTTTCTGACAATTATTTGTGTAACACACAGAAATCAAATGCATATGAAAAATTATCTGCTTCATATAAATTTAAATGTAAATATAAATTTACATTTAAATTTATATTTTCACCTTTAGACACCTCCCTTTGCAACAACAAAGTATGAGACACAATTTTTTTTCTCCACTAGGATATGCCATCTCAATATTTGTGGAAATTCAGGCCTTAAATGTTAGAAGACTTTTTTTTTTGAAAGAACATGGACCTAGTACTTTCCAAGGCTATTCCAATATCTTCCAGAATAATTCTGCCATTATGAGTAGAATGATCTGTCCAAAATTCTGTTTTAACAGCAAACAAAATGGCCTCAGATGTTTAGCAATAAAGTCATTCAGACTGTGCCTCCTCATGTAGCGTATCTCCTATCCAAGACACATTTACCTATCTATCTCTAGTACTCATTTTCTTTACTTTGATTTAGAAAGAAAACAAATACAAAACTTAGAAGGATGAGTCTTCCTGACCTGAACTCCCTTTCTCCCCTTATAATTTTCAGCATCATACATATGATCACTTTGCAAAAGTTCAGCAAACCAGTTACTGACTGAAAGTCTGTTCCACCTTTTCATCAGCTAATATCATCAGACATCTCTAATACTTTTTCCCGGTGTTACCTGAGGGTCATCAAGGTCTGATTCCATACTCCTTGTTGTTCTAAACTGAAAATATCAGGTGTTCTGAATTAGTTAATAACAAGCAAATGATATTTATGTTAATTTTACATGCATGCACACACACATAGATAATAGCTAGGCAGCCAGTTTGCTGGTATGCATCGCTGCTTATCATGCTGATTCTAATCATCTCATTGCTACCTTATTCTTCCTCCATCTGTTTGTTACATCCATCTGTTGTCTATCATCCTATCATGAGCTTGCAAGTTCTTTGCGGCAGGGAGAATTTCCTTGTTATTTGTTTGCATGCAGTTAGGAAGAACAGTTGGATGCTGTTCAATGTGTTATTGAGGTTTAGATGATGGTAATAAGAATGATCTCAATAACTTTTTTTTTTTCCTCTCAGAGCAGTTTGTAGGAAAGATTCATAGACAGTCATTTTAACGTATTGGTGTTGCAGCATGACTAATGGTGAGTTGTTTTTAGAAAAGATTTTTTGAAAAATATCTCTTTTAAAACAATTTTCGCATCTTTTCAAGTTCATGGACTTTCTAGGAAAAAGAAAAATTTAGCATGCAAATAAAACCTTTGAAATTCTTTGACTTCAAAGACTGTGCAACAGATATCTACTCAGATGATGCAAAGAGATTTCAATTTCTTTCTATTGCGATAGTTGTGTTAAACTAAAAAAAACATATTGTATTTATTAAACTCGATTTTCCTAGTTAGGATGATATGTTTTATTATTATTATTTCATCCTTTTAAACTTATCTATAATGAAAAAGTAGGTTTTGACTTAAGGATATATTGGAGTAAAAAAAACCCTGATTTCCTTGGAAAATTTTATTTATTAATTTATTTGCTTTCAAGTCTTACGTTTTTAACTAGGAATGTGGAATTTGCTGGAAGGTAGTGAAACTCAGATTAACCAGACTATTACTCTCTGGAACTTTCCAAATTCTCGGCCCTTACCCTGCCTCAAGCACAAAATGTAGTGAGTAAGAATCAAGCCAGATAGAATTATATATTGCCCTGAAAACACCTTTGAAACATGGAGAGGACAGGTAACTTACAATTTCCGTGTAACTGCTTGCATTGGCCCAGACAGAATTCCCACCTGCTCTGCTGTCAGTCTCAAACTAACATGTGGGTGATTGACCCTTTAAAATTTATTTTCCCATTCCAAGTGTTACATGAGGATTAAAAAAACAACGATGTGTAAATGCCAGCAAGACTGCATCTTAATAATGTAGAAGTGCACACAGCAAATTTAAACCTTATAGGTTACCAAGTGACAAGGACTTTTAAACTTTTAAATGGCATTATGAATAAGCTGTTACTGACTTCACAAACTTTTCATTGTATTTTAGGATTAATTGTTAACTGGGAAAAGGCCATTTTTCTCACGTTAAAGTACTGCTGATACTGATGAATTTTACAAAAGGAATTTCAAAATCCTGTATAGTTAGTTGATAAGAACCTACTAACTGCCATTCACATCATATTCATTAGCCCATGAAATAAAGCCTAACTTTTTACTTATCTTTTATGATTTATTTAAGAGATCATGAGTTCAGCTTAAAAATATTAAATGAAAAACAGCAAATTCATCCCTTTAAGTCAAAATTGCAGACATTATACCTGATCTTTTTTTTCTTCAGAAACAGAAATGTGTCTGGGAGAGGTGGAGAGAGAGAGAGAGAGAGAGAGAAGGGTAGATATGGATTTTCCAGACTTCTTTGCCGTTACACAGATTTGAACCTGTGTAATATATTGGTATCAGAAGATCCCCACTATGTTATATGTTATTACCATAATACAGAAACCAGGAGTAATTGGAAAATGTGTGCAATATAACAAATTCTCCCCAGATACAGTGTCTGAGGATGCCAAGGACCAAATTCTCACCAGAGAATGGGCTTTGACAGCACCTTTTTATATAGCTATTACAGCCTAAACTGCTAAACCTCCAGCAGGAAATGCAGCCTGGGATATGGTCACACATGAAAGAATGACCGAACTGCCCTTCATCTTTAATGAAAGTTCATTTTAGCTAAAGTCAAGATTTTTCCTTTCCTTTCCTTTCCTTTGCAAGGACTGTTGAAGAAAGTCTGGTGGTTTCGACAGAGAGGGAGTGAATTTTCAGGGGGCTGCAGTAGCCCCAGGTGGGTATTATGGACATGCTTTTCCCTCTTCTTGACTCTCTGACCTAATTAATTTCTTATCTTGTATTTTCAAACTTAATGATAATTTTCCAGAAAGTTGTTCTTATGCTAAAAAAGACTGAAAGTTTCCTTGAATACATTTAATTTTATTTGTTTTATTTTTTTTTCTAAGTGAAGTTTGAGTGCATAGTGTATTTTAACCCTTACAGCCTGCCTTTGATCCACTAGAAAGACTACAAAAGTGATTAAATATGAGTAAACTGGATTAAAATATGGATGTCTATGTGTAAATGAATACGCTGCTCTGGCATCAGTCTTCTTATATCTATACTTTCTGTCTCTTTCATGTAGGAATAACAGAGCAAGGTAAGAAAGCAAAACTAAAAAGATATATAAATGCATTCTGTACATAGGCAAATACAAAGATACAATCAATATTTGGTTCTCCTAGTAATGTTGATGACTCCTGGAAGAAAATCGTGCTGTATTTCTGAGAGGAAATGCACTGTAGTTTCTACCTTTGTGTGAATGTTCAAATATATGTTCACCTCACACAGATGTTTGCTGCTAACCCTAAAATAGTATATGTCCTGTGGCTCATAAATGCATTATTATATTTCATAAAAGTGGAGTTAATAGTGGCCTTGAAATTTGACCATCTGTTAATTTACCCAGCCATGGTCACATTAAATAATTGAAGTTTCTTTTTACTTTCAGATCCAAAGTATCACTTGACCAGAGTGAGAAAAGTCTACACAAGTTTGCCTCTCAAATTTGAGAATCATAGAACTTACTCTTTAATCTGTGTGTTGACCAATACTACTAAGTTGACTGAGTTTTAAGCACTAAAAAATGAGTGCATACAGTGTGAGATTTAATAGTATATTCAGGTAGGAGAACGGAAACTTGAAACAAAAATTTTTGTCTGACACTTAAATGCAGGCAACTCCTTGCAGAAACCTATTAGAACACTACCAGTAATATCCCTTAAGTGTGTATATAATTTCTTTTTATTTTTATTGCTATTGTTAATGATGTTGATTATTGCGAATGAAAAGAGAAAAATGTTCTGCAACTTATCACTACAACAACCAAGGTAACTGATAAGCAATAACTTCATTTACACAGAAAGGGAACACTTTTAATTTGCAAAATCATAATAATTATTTGTTTGATAATTACGAATATTGTGTTTAATCATACATTTTGGTCAGCGACGTACATTATTCATAGGAAGCTGAGAACTATATGAAACTAAAAATTATATAAATTGAGTTGTAAAATCTCAAGCTTTTTTTTAAATGTGTTTCCAATAACTAAGAGCAAAAGTCTTACGAGAAAAAAAAATCTACAACTAATAACATAGAAAGCCTTGACTTTCACTTGCATTTTATCGTACATTTTCACATGACCTCTTTAGGGTAAAGCTACAGCCTAAGGAGTTTTACAAACAAGGGAAACTAAAGAGAGATGTGGAGATGTGCAGGAGTAAAGCAGAAATATAAACAAGGGTGCAAATGAGAGGAAGACATTTGAATCTGAATGGCCATTTAATGATTCAATTAGTTTTTCACTTTGTTAAACTATGATAATCCTTCTTTACTAGGTTTCCATATTGAAGCCTGTTGAAAGAAAGAATGCAAAGGATCTCAAGAAAATTCTAAGAAAAAAAGTAAAGCCTTTTGTAAACCATTGCTGCTTCCCAACAAAATGCTGCTTATGAACAATAATGTGGATGCAAGGCAGATATTTTACTGAGCCTAAGATTCTGAACATGCTTGGTCTGAATAAAAGCTATCAGTATGAAGCAATTTCTTCAGTTATGCAGGCTGACTGAAGTGCAAGTCTGGCTTCAGGACTGGTAAGAACCTAATAAGTCATACATACCGTGACTGATCTCTTTATCCTTTCCTATTGTCATGACTCCATATTTATCCTTCCACCATACAGTCTAACTTCTTTTCCCCTTTTCCTCTCTTCCTTCTCTCCTCAACTTGGGAGCTTCCTTAATACAGGTTACATACCTTCTCCATTTCTCCATAGTGCAGAGATATGGAAATAGAACTTCCAAAAACATACATATATAAAGACATATCTGTATGTATGGACACAGGCATATATGAATGTATTACTGTATGAAGGCTCTGAGAAGATAGCATTCTCATTTGCGGTTTCTAAAAGGCAGCTGTGCAGATAGGTGATTGAGATTGTTTATTATTACTGGTGCTAGCATGTAAAAGGTACTGATTAAAATATAAAATGATTGACATTTGGCACTGAGGCAGCATAGCACTCCCCACCCTTTTCAGTGTTGTGCTGAAACTAAGGGATGGCTACGTGGGGTCAAGTAACTGTTAAGTAATGGCTTACATCATTAATGGATTGCTTTAAAATCCTGAGAAGTTATCCGATTACTTTACAAGCCAACAAATAATGCTATTTACTTAACTACTTTTCTTGGCAATCCTGTCATTCCGAACCACAGTGTGAATTATTATTAAAGATATCATGGTACTCATGGTACTCAGTATAGCCTCAGCCTCAGTACATAATTTGAATGCCTCATGCAAACAGAGTTAGACACTTGTGATCTATTGCTTCTATGAGAAAGTAATCATGAGCAGACAATTGATTACCATTTTTTTGATCCCATAATTTATCTTAACTGCTTTCAGTAAGAAACAAGATGATGTCTACACGTAACCTTTTTCAGCAAGGGTAGACGTTTGTGCTAGTATAGTGTAGGGCTTCCATAGGTTCCACAGGTTCTTCAAACTTAACCTGAATAAGAATTAATTCTGATAAAGCTTAGACTAAAATGAGAAGATCTACCTCAGCATTTGTATCACCTTAAGAAAATGCATTTTAAACTGCCTTATGTTAACTACCTGCAATGCTCTTATGCAAGAGACTGAAAATAAAAGAAAAGAAGGGAGTAAAATTCCTCCTGTAGGGAGTGGGCTGAGCAGGCAGAGGTATGGGAGCTTCACTTCCTTCCACCTCTGCTGGTTTTCCTCCTGTTTAACCTTGCCCAGGCACACAAGCACAGGCTTCCATATCATGGTTTTTCACCTGACATAGCTGTTTTGGTTGCCCCATGAACCTGTCCTCCTTTGCTCCTTTCAGTTTTGCCTAGGGCTATAACAACAAAGTCACATAAGCCACATTAAATGACAGTTAGTCTTACCAGACCATAATGGAAACATTTTTCACCTATTAAGTGAAGTTGCTGCTATATTTAGGGATGGAAAAGAAACTAAAACTAGAACTTTGTAAATAAATTGGGATGAAACTAAAATTGGAACAAAGCACTACATAACCTCCTTTTTAAGACTTAAATATGTATTAAAAGATTTGTGTGGGTGCCCTGCATCAGCTTGAATTTCACATTTTATAAATTCCAAATGCCGGTAAAGCTATAATTATGTTCCAAAATAAATTTTTTTTACATGATGCTCTGAGGTTTTAATACAATGTATCAAATAATCTCAATTAATTAACAAATGTGTTATGCAATTGGTATTATTATAAAAGCTTACAGGTACATTCTACTACTCTGTCTAGGCAGAAACACTTTTTTAAAACAATAAGCGTAACTTGTCTCTTCCTTCAACTTCAGAAGTAAATGCTATGCTTTTTTTTCTTAAGAAGCTAAACTCCTACACGAACCACTGAAGGGGACATTTTTATTTAATTCAGCAATGCAATAAATGCAACTCATTGCATTATTGCAACATTACTAACATTTAAAAGTAAGATTCATCATACTTTTTATTTAGTTTTGTTGTCTTACTCATTATAATGTTTTTTAATTTTGAGTGTAGTAACTTTTCTTGATTTCTTCAAATTAGAGGGAACATTTCTAACTTGGGATGACTGCAAGGCCTTAAGTCGATTCTGAGGAGATAAATACATTCTTTAAATTTCCCAGTGAGGAGTAAGACCTCAGCTCCTCTCCTTTTTGTTTTGATTTGTGTATGTATGAAATCATTAGTACAGATGAGTAAAGATGCACATGCACTTATGTATATGTATGTATACATTTGAAAGCTTTGTCTCCATATACCTACTTAAAGAAAATACATCTAATCATATATAGAAGAAGAATTTATATAGAAATAAATATATGTGTGTGAAAGAGATATATATAAAAAAAAAGGGAAGAGAATGCTAGATAGGAAAGAGATAGAAAGTATATTTATAGCCATTCCTGCCTAGTTCCAGGGCCTCTGACTTTCGAAAGCCACTGAAAATCTGCTACACTAATAGCCTATTTCATATCATACTTTCTCAACAAAGTTTCTTAATAATTATCTTAGTGTCTTGGTTGTTCAAATAGTAACATATAGTAATATTTTTCATGCATATGGACCCACTACGTTCAAAAGTAAAGAAAAAAATCTCATTAGTGACAATATTTTAGAGTTAAAAACCTCTGTTCTGTGTCAATAATAAATTCAGTCAATTGCCTACCACATTTGTGAGCTACTACTCAATAAAACAACTACAATAGTAAATAAAAGGAGTATAGGAAAACAGTAACTAGCCATTTCAAAAGGCCATCTGTGACATTTCAGAGTAATTTAAAAATACCCATATGAGATCACAAGAAACTAAGTATTCATTTTTATCCAGCTCTTTCTTTATTCTTAATTTGTCTGATATTATTCACAGCAATGGTTTACATGCAAATTGCAGATTTAAAATGTTAGAGAATAAAACTAAATACTTCTCAGTCTTTTTATTTTTTTTAATGCCTTTTGGCACAGTACAGTATCGATAATTTAGATTCAAGCTGCTCTAAGTACATACAATTAGATTTGATTTAGGTCATTCACTCTACTATAGGCCAACTAATATTTTCACTTTAAATCCAAGTGGAATGTTTCTGGTACTAATCCTTTCAGAATGTGTGGAATATAGCCCTTACACTTATGCTACTTAGAGATCTTGGATGTACAAATTCCCCTAAAACTTGTTAGAATTCAGTATTTACTGCAAAGTTTTTTCTCTCTCTCTTTCTTTCTTTCTTTCCATTCTCTGTAATCTTTCAGTTAAATCCTCAGGATCCTTGCCACTACTAAACTGGATTAAGGTCCTGTTTTCAGGTGAGGCTGAAAACTAAGCAGCTTGTGAATGTAAAACTAAGCAGGAAGGTATTTTCTTTTCAGAAGGAGAAATGACAAATCTTAAACATGCAGAAAAGTGGGGCAAATAGAATTTGGTAATAGTTGCAGACTTGTATTATTGTATGCAAGTATAAAGGTGTCCCAGAGTTCCAATAAAAGAAATAAGTCTTTAAACTAATGTCATGGGCCATTTATGCAGAACTGCTGTATTTTTATCTTTTCTCCTTCCACGGGGTAGTGAATTGAATTGAATGAGATTCCATGGAACTAGTAATTCAAGGAATGATTCCTAGTATAATTTAATTTACTAGCAAGATTTAACCAGGGTGAAAGTAGTGGGGAAGTGGTAAACTCATGATCAGGGCATATGAAGTCTCCTTCAGGTTTCTACTATGTTCTTCCGGTATCCTCTTTTTCTCCTCTATTATATATGATATCCCTACAGCAACTCTGTCAGTGTAATCAATATAAATCCTCTACTGAATGGGAGATTACATAGGATTAATGCACTGTCTATGCAGCAGAATGTAGCCTCAGTTTCTTTCTTTATGCTCTTATTTTTCCTCAGTGTGCTATTGAAAATAATAATAGCAATAAAAAATGTCTTCTTGTTCATACAGGATGTCTGACTTTATCACAGATTATTTTGGTACTTTATAAAAAGAGGAATCTTCCCTCTGTGTTCAGAGAGAATTACTGCAATGAGAATGTTTCAGCTTTTTGCAAGCAGCCCTGAGGAGGAAGATTTAGGAGTGCTTGTGAATGAGAAGCTCAACATGAGCAGGCGATGTGCGCTTGCAGCCCAGAAAGCCAACCACATACTGAGCTGCATCAAAAGAAGTGAGGCCAGTGGATCGATGGAGGTGATTCTGCCCTTTTACTCCACTGTTGTGAGACCCCACCTGGAGTACTGTGTCCAGTTCTGGAGCCTCCAACATAAGGACATGGACCAGTTGGAGCAAGTCCAGAGGAGGGCCATGAAGATGATCAGAGGGCTAGAGCCTCTCTTCTACAAGGACAGGCTGAGAGAGTTGAGGCCATTCAGCCTGGAGAAGACAAAGCTCCGGGGAGACCTTATAGCAGCCTTCTGGTACCTAAAGGGGGCTTGTAAGAAAGATGGGGAGAAACTCTTTAGCATGGCCCCTTGCAGAGGAGCTGGACTAGGTGACCTTTAAAGGTCCCTTCCAACCCTAACTATTTTATGATTTTATGTTTCTCTGATTTTTCTGGAGAATATTTTTGCATGTCCATAGGACAACAGAGATGTTTGGTGCTTTAAAGGTGCTTGTGAATATCCCTTTTTTTCACAATGTCATGAATGTTGAGGGAATAATTTAACCATTTTGGCCTCAGCTTTTGGTCCATGAAATGGGAATAACAAAAACTTTGCTTATCTCACTTGTGGTTGTTTAATTTTTTCAAGGTACTAAAGGCCTGTACTGCCTTTACTCTTTCTTCATACTTTGCTTGCTTTAGGATATGATGGCTGCAATTTAGAGCACTTAGAGACTATTATAAAAATATCTGTGTAACTGAGAAGGAAAAGAAAAATTGACAATAAAAACTAAGTAAAATTTGGAAGGTATTATGACTTGCTAAAATTATTAAAGTTAGTATTTACTTTTGTGTTGGTTTTGTTTAGTGACGGGAAGGGCTACAGTGGCAGCTTCTGTAAGAAGCTGCTACAAGTTGTTTCCCCTTTGTCCAGTGGACTCAGCCAGGCCTAAGCTGGACCCGCTGCTGGCCAGGGCTGGGCCAACTGGTAACAGAATGTTCCCTGATAACGCCTCTGCAATAATGTATTTAAGAATAGGAAAAATAAAAAAAAAAAAGATGATGTAAAGAAGCAAAAGTGGGGGCAGAGAGGGAGAGGTGCGAACCTTGTGGGCCTTGCGGCCCTCACTCTCTGGCCTCCCACTGGGCAGATGTCTGGGCCTGACTCGGCCCAGCCTGGTTGCAAGAAGTGAAGAGAAGATGTCAAGAGAAACTGAGAGGTGTCTGCCTGCCGATTGTGAAGAATTTTGTGTGAGAGGAATGATTGCAGACACCAAAGTCAGTAAAGAAGGAGGTTGCTCCTGGTAGAGATTCCCCTGCAGCCCGTGGTGCAGCCCATGGTGAAGCAGGTTGTCCCCCTGCTGCCCATGGAGGTCCTTGGAGGAGCAGAGATCCACCTGCAGCCCATGGAGGACCCCACGTAGGGGCAAGTGGATGCCTGAAGGAGGCTGTGGCCCATGGAAGGCCCACGCTGGGGCAGATGTTCTGGAGGGACTACACCCTGTGGAAAAGGATCCATGCTGAAGCAGTTTCATGAAGGACTGTAGCCTGTGGGAGGGACCTATCATGCTCTGATTTCAGATGAGAGGAAGGCCCCCTTGCATTCTAGCCAACCTCAGATAAGTCTAGGAGGCTAGGGGCAGCTAGACCAACCTCTCACACACCAGAGCGAGGTTTTGCTCATATTATCGGGAACAGAATTAAGACTCAAAATGGAGTCAAGCGCCAGGTAACTTTATTAACCCAACAAGAAGTTCACAAATGCAAGAGAAAAGAGAGAAAGAAAGGAAAGGGGGATAAAAGAAAAGAGTTTCCGTTGCAACAGCTACCATCACAAAGCTGTGGCGTCCCGATAGTCCAGTTCACTCGGTGGGGGAACATTCCTTCAGACATTGGTTCCAATGTTGGTTCCATCGATGTTGGTTCCTTTGGTGTTGGTTCCCTTGATGTTGGTTCCCCTTTTGATATTGGTTGTTTTTGTCCTTTTATTGTTTGTTTTGTTGCATATTCATTGTATTCCAAGAGCTGGTTTGCCTAGCCACACCCCTCACCTGGCAGTGATATGCATGCCCAATACCGTCTCTGGCCCCACTGTTTTTCTGGCCTCGGGTCTGGGTGCATGCCAGGCGGTAGAGCTAAATTTCTCAGAACTGGCTCTGAATTCAGGTTCACAGGACAACAGGAATTGGCTTGCAAGATAACAGGAAGATCTAGTCCTATGGTATAACTGATGTTCCATTGTTCGGGTGGCGGTTTGATGTTTTGACAGTGTCGAGACAAATATTTGACACAGTCAAGACACAATCTCTCACTAATTTTTACTCTGATGGATAAAAATGTGACTTTATCACTGGAAGATACTATGTGAAGGTAAATTTATGAATAAATTAAGAGACCTCCTACAAAATGAAATTAAGGGAGAATCCTACTGAACTACAATCTGCACCTGTAACATAAATTTTCTGGCCAATAAAATAGAATAAAATACAAACTCAAGTCCCTGCGCAAGTGTTCTGGTTTTGTTAGTGAGGGGGGGCCTAAGGTGGTAGCTTCTGTAGGAAACTGCTAGAAGTCGCTCCCCTTTGTTCAGTGGACTCGGCCGGGCCTAGGGCGGACCTGCTGCTGGCCAAGGCCGAGCCAATTGGTAGCAGAATGTCCCGTGATAACGCCTCTGCGATAACGTATTTAAGTAGGGGAAAACAGGAAAAAGAGGAGGAGAAGATATGAAGCAGCTGAGCGGGGGGCAGAGAGGGGGAGGCGCGAGCCTCGTGGGCCTTGCAGGCCTCACCCTCTGGCCTCCCACCGGGCAGCCGACTGGGCCCAACTCGGCCCGGCCCGGCTGCAGGAAGTGGAGAGGAGATGAGAAGTGAATAAGATGTAAAAAGGATCCTGAGAGGCGTCTGCCAGCCTGTTGTGAGGAACGGCTGCAGACGCCAAGGTCAGTTCAGAAGGAGGGGGAGGAGTAATATGGCTCCTGGCCAAGATTCCTCTGCAACTCGTGGTGAAGACCATGGTGGAGCGGGTTGTCCCCCTGCAGCCCATGGAGGTCCACGGAGGGGCAGAGATCCACCTGCAGCTCGTGGAGGACCCCATGCCAGAGCAGGTGGAGGCCTGAAGGAGGCTGTGGCCCGTGGAGGGCCCGCTGGGACAGCTGTTCTAGAGGGACTGCACCCCGTGGAAGAGATGACCCACGCCGGAGCAGTTTCACGAAGGACTGTGGCCCGTGGGAGGGACCCCACGCTGGAGCAGAGGAGGAATGCGAGGAGTTCTTCCCCTGACGATGATACAGCGGCGTAAAACAACGCGTGATGAACTGACCGCGACCCCCATTCCCTTTTCCCCCCCCCCGTGCCGCTCGGGAGGGGAAGGTAGTAGAGATAATGTTAAGCCCGGGAAGAGGGAGGGGTGGGGGGAGGTTATCTTGTTCCCTGTCTCATTCTCCTGCTAATTTTAGAAAATAAATGAATAGTTTTCCCCAAGTCGAGTCTGTTTTGCCCGTGACGGTCACTTTAAGGATTTCTCCCCGTCCTTATCTCAAACCTTGAGCCGTTTTTCTTATATCATCTCCCCCTATTCTCTCGGAGGGTGGGGGGAGCGAGAGAGAGACTGCGTAGTCTGGTCCCGATCGGGGCTGAACTACGACAGCAAGCAGGGACTGCGAGGATGAAGAGCTGCCCACTGTACTCGAAGAGCAGGTTTGGGAACATCTGAGGAACTTGAAGGTGCACAAGTCCATGGGACCTGATGAGATCCATCCACAGGTCCTGAGGGAACTGGTGGATGAAGTTGCCAAGCCACTGGCCATCATATTTGAGAAATCGTGGCGGTCTGGTGAGGTCCCCGATGACCGGAAGAGAGGGAACATAACCCCAATTTTTAAAAAGGGGAACAAGGAAGACCCGAGTACTACAGGCCGGTCAGCCTCACTTCTGTGCCTGGCAAGGTCATGGAGCAGATTCTCCTGGAAACCATGCTAAGGCAGATGGAGAGCAAGGAGGTGGTTGGTGACAGCCAACATGGCTTCACCAAGGGCAGATCGTGCCTGACCAATTTGGTGGCCTTCTATGATGGGGTAACAGCATCGGTGGACAAGGGACGAGCAACAGATATCATCTACCTGGACTTGTGCAAAGCTTTTGACACTGTCCCGCACGACATCCTTCTTTCCAGAGACATGGGTTTGATGGATGGACCACTCAGTGGATAAGGAGTTGGCTGGATGGCAGCACTCAGAGAGTGGTGGTCAACAGCTCAATATCCAAGTGAAGACTGGTCACGAGTGGTGTCCCTCAGGGGTCCGTGTTGGGCCCGGCCCTGTTCAACATCTTTGTCGGCGACATGGACAGTGGGATAGAGTGCACCCTCAGCAAGTTCGCCGATGACACCAAGTTGTGTGGTGCCGTCGACACACTGGAAGGGAGAGATGCCATCCAGAGGGACCTTGACAGGCTGGAGAGGTGGGCCCGTGCCAACCTCATGAAGTTCAACCAGGCCAAGTGCAAGGTCCTGCACCTGGGTCGTGGCAATCCCAGGCACAAATACAGGCTGGGCGGGGAATGGATTGAGAGCAGCCCTGAGGAGAAGGATTTGGGAGTGCTAGTGGATGAGAAGCTCAATGTGAGCAGGCAATGCGCCCTGGTGGCCCAGAAGGCCAACCGCATCCTGGGCTGCATCAAGAGAAGCGTGGCCAGCAGGTCGAGGGAGGTGATTCTCCCCCTCTACTCTGCCCTGGTGAGACCCCACCTGGAGTACTGTGTCCAGTTCTGGAGCCCCCAACATCAGAAGGACATGGACCAGTTGGAGAAGGTCCAGAGGAGGGCCACAAAGATGATCAGAGGGCTGGAGCACCTTTCCTATGAGGACAGGCTGAGGGAGTTGGGGCTGTTCAGCCTGGAGAAGAGGAGGCTCCGGGGAGACCTGATAGTGGTCTTCCAATACCTCAAGGGGCCTACAAGAAAGATGGGGAGAGGCTGTTGAGTAGACCCTGTTGTGATAGGATGAGGGGTAATGGTTTTAAAATAGAGGGAGGTAGATTTAGATTGGACATTAGGAAAAAATTTTTTACAATGAGTGTTGTAGAGCACTGGGACAGGTTGCCCAGAGAGGTGGTGGAAGCCCCATCCCTGGAAACGTTCAAGGCCAAGTTGGGTGAGGCTCTGAGGAACCTGATCGAGTCAGGGATGTCCCTGCTCCTTGCAGGGGGGTTGGACTAGATGACCTTTGAAGGTCCTTTCCAACTCTAACAATTATATGATTCTATGATTCTAACTCCTGGTTAAACCTGGGTTCAGTAAAACTTAAAGCTATGTCTCAGATTCAACACATACTTTGGGTCTTTTTTTTTTTTGCATTTAATAACTAAAATCAAAGGAACTTCATCACAATATCACCATCTATTTTAATCAGTACTTTGTTTCAGATACTGAGACTGATGGTCAGAGCACTACTTTTAGGAAATGTTTCAGGAAATGTTTCAAGAAATATGGATAAAAAAAAAGCTTGACAAAAAGAAAGAAATAGCATGAAACAATCTCTTCGTTACTTAAATTCAAAAGACTAATTTTGTATTGTCCTGATTTACTAATACTTTATAATGGTCTTTATTTAAACTCAGTTCTTTTGGCACATAGCAAACACTGGTACTATTTAAGCTACTTTTATTTTCCATTTTTGAAGCTCATTCACAGTACAAGCTGCTCCTGGGCTGGTGGCTGCAAATGTTATTAAATGGAGACTTAATATTTTTCTTTCTGAAGTCTGAACACTGTCATCCTACATTGAGGAAACTACATGTCTTAGTAGAAAAGGGAAAAAAAATAAAGTCAATCAAGTGATTATATAAGCTGTACCTGTGGAATTCACCTGAATAATATTTTTTTAACCACTTTTTTCACTTTTTGAGGGGAATGCTATTTTTTTTCTTAAGACTTATTTTACAAGGAACACCTCTCCTTCCGTTCCCGACAAGAAGTCACTAGCAATTGTTTTGTAGCAAGAATTGCCTTGCTGACTTTTCTTGTCTAAATCAGTTATTACTGTGCATATGGCAAAAATCCTACTACTTAACACAAAAGAGAAGGGGACTTCTGTCATCATGTTATTTGTTTTCACTGAGTATTATCATCCAAATTGATAGAGTAGTGGGAATCCCACATACATATTTCAGTAAGTAGTGTCTCAGTCTTAAGTTTTGCATGTGTACCACTACTGACAGAACCAATACCTTAATAAACTACTGTGGGTAAGAAAATGTTTCATCTAATGAGTAAATAATTTCTACCATCACATTAGTCTTTGCACAGAATTTTTCATCAATAGCCTAAAAATTGATATGGCCTGTCTTGGTTTTAACACACTGATGGATTCTGATGATAAATACTGATTTTAAATAAATTTATTTCCATGTATTTTCAATACAAGAGTGTGCAATAATTGAAGCTATTAAAAAGTAAATAACATTCCAAGCCAAATATGTCAAATGTAAATTAAATTTCAACCTACTATATAGTATGTTTATGGTAGCTAATGTCTTTGAAACAGGCCATTTCTTTTTATTTAGATGCCTAATATCCAGTTTTCAACTGTGAAAATTCATAGTCTCCCATTTAAAGAATGTGCATATAATTGCAAAGGGATAAATGTTTCAATGCATTTATAAACCACAGTGGAAGAGTTTTCCTTAAATAATACATACAAAATTCAAAACAATAGCAGAGAAATTATGGGATATACAGCAAGGTAATGACCCATCAAACCCCCACATTTCCAAATCTAAAGTTGATAAGCAGGGAAAGATTTCTGCATTAATATTTACGTTTCTGCTCATAAGCTCTTCTCCAGTTGTCTGACTATATATCCCTTCATCTTCACCTCACAATGCAGAAAATAAGAGTGAAAAGCAGAGAAGGAATTTGTGTCCTACCTTTTCTTTGTTTTGCAACTTTACACGTTAGAGCACCAGATCCCTTGGATACAAACTTTGTCAGCCATACACAAAAGCTATTTATATCTGCTCAAAATTTTCCCCAAGAGGCATGTCTAACTCACACGGTGGAGTGTTGTGCAAGGACCTCTGTGCTGTCTTTGAGCAAGCTGGTGCATCCTCTCAGCAGCAAACAGCTTGGAGCTTGCCAGCGGGTGCTATGTCATAGGTACGTTACCTAGTGCTGACATGCCCTGTGTTTGCTGTGTTATTCTCCTTTGGCTCATGCCTCTCTGTGCAAACACCTCCACCCACCTACACTGATTTTCAGAACAAAAGATATCAAATCCACAGTAAACCTGTATAAAAACCTGAAGTTCATCTACCCTGACAGTTTGAAAAGTTTCAGCTAGGATCCAGTATTCACATCTGACTCAGCTTGCTCTCTCTGTGACCAAAGCGAAATCTTGGACTAGACACATGCAGATGAAATGAACATTTGGATATGAATCTAGATTTTAATAATTTTTATGACTGATGACACTATTTATTGAGTTCACAGGCCTAGTATAATTTGAAGTCTGGTGAGGAGGACTGAATTGGCTAAATCAGTCGTCAGACACTCGAGGGAGCAACTGAGTTGGAGGTTGTCAGTTGCCCACACACAGGCATCCAGTGCCATGTGGGAGGCCTGCAGCTACTCCTCTGGAAGGTCTCTAGTCTCCCACAGGTTTTGTATAATATCTGTTCCTTCTGTGACATGCCGTGAGAAATCTCATATACCATGAGAAATCTCAAATGACACTAGATGCCTGTTTGGGGTCATCACAGACAACTGAATCATGACCTGTGTCTACAATAAGCATCTATCACACCTGTAGACATACATCTACAAGGATAAAATTTAATGCAAGATTGAGCCACCTAAATTTAAGTGTCCACATGCAGGTACCTCAAATTACAGTAAGAAGCTATGTGTAGACAACTTAGCAAAGCCTTCGCTGCTTTTGTGTCTGTTATTTCCATGGGAAGGCTACTCTAGACTCTCAGTCCTGAATGTCACAATTGGTGCTCACAATTTTTAGCCTAAACTTGTAATAAATATAAGGATAATAATTTCTTTTAAATGTTAATCAGGTTTTTCTTCCTCTTCTGAAATAATACTCTCAGTCCCGCTCACTCCTTTGTTGAGATGAAATATGTCTTAAGTATTGAGGCAGGACTTCCTCTTTCAGAAGGAGGGTGTAAGTATGTGTGTAGGCGTTTTAGAAGGAAGGGGCAATCAGAAGAGAACTGAAACACACCTTCATTAAGAGAAAATGCCAATGAAATATGTCATTCCACTCCACACTGACCTTAAAAGTGAAGATGAATCCTGTGCTAAAATAGACCAGAAGCCTTTACCTAGCCCTCTGCAAGTAACTAAAATGGATAACTGATGGTTCAGATTCTGCAAAGTTTCTCAGGAACTAATGTTAGGGGTTTGTTTTTTTTTTTTTGTTTTGTTTTGTTCTCTTTTCTTTTCACATTTGTTACTACTGAGAATTAAATTTTTGTTAGCTAACACGTATAAACCCAGTAAATACAGTTGTTGTGCAATTAAAGGCATGTACAAGACAAATGTGCTACGTATTTTGACAGTGTACATTAGTGATATCAATAAATAGAAAGAAAGAAACAAGGATCTCCATTTTTAAAAAAGCTTAAACTATGCCATCTTTAAAATTAAGCAGTGGAGATACATAAAAGAAGCATCTCTCAGTTGCGGGCTATATGTATTCTTTAACTAGGATGCTTTACTGCCTTTCTTTTTTTTTTTTGGTTTTGGCTTTTCCTCTGTAGAAACTACTCCTCACTGAAGGTAAAGAGAGAGTCCAAAAACATCAGATGAGGTTCTTTCTGAGCAGATTATGGATTTCATAGGATGACAAGGTTGTTCTCCCAGTAACGAGGGAAGTCAGCTTGTGACTGCTTCTGCAAGGGGTTACTGCAGTGATCTCTGGTTCCAGGTTTTGATCTCCTTTGTGCTCTCCAGCGCAAATGTGGATCAGCCCAAGGTGAGTGCACTGACTTTAAGTTTGCACTGACATCAGAATATGTTTCCATTTTTAAATCATTTCTGTCTCAAAGGATCTTTGAGCTGTTCATTTTCCTGTTATTCTCCATACTTTTCCTTACGTACCTCTTCTAATATCTCAAATCCTGTTGACAGTAAAACTGAAAGAAAACATGTGCAATCCACTCTATACCCTATTTAAAACTTAGTTACCCAGATGATTTACCTTTTCAGCTTAAAGATCAGAATGTGAAGGTCAGAAGCGCAGCTTTTTTCAAGTCTTAGTCTGGTTCGTTTCTCAGAGGAGTTCAAGGTAATGACCTCTTGTAGCCCTATTAATCGAAAGTAAGTTACTTGGATTCCATTCACCTTGTGTCAAGAGTTGCAGCTCTCTGGGATCACTGGAGGAAGCTGACACTACTATATTCCTAGTGAAAAAGCTCCAGATGTTAAATACAGTGCCCTTCCTCACTGATCCTTCAAATTTTTGTTTTGTTATCCTTTCTGATTCTTTTTTTTTCTTTACTCTGTACTTTATTTTGAAGTAGGTGGCTGAATGTGGAAAGTGGGTGGTACAGTGGGGTAACATGCTGAAGTGATATAAGATTATAATTAAGTGGTATGGTACAAAGAAGAACAGGAATGAGAAGTACTCTTCACCATAAATTCTGAGTTGGGCTACAGGCTACAGGCAACCCAGAACTCTGAATGGATACTGCTTAAAATAAGTCATATCTAGGAATTATTAGAAACCATATGTTGCAGTGGTGGCTTGTGCATTGAAAAGGTCTCCTCCAAATCTCTCTCTCTGTTGTGTTGAATGGTTTAATATAAGCAGATACTGGAAGTCAGATTATTATGCTGTGTGTTAATTGGTGTAACTCTGCCTTGGCTGAGGATTTGGCCTGAAGATTGTTACCATCTCCAGTTGGTTCTTTCTTTCCGTGTTTCCAGAAGCTACTGCTTGTCAGATGCTTCTCCCTAGTGAAAGTAAGCAGACATGATTCAGAGGAGAGATGCAGGGAGTCTCAGCAACTGCTATACTGAGGGGGAAAAAAAGACTCTGTATATGTTGTGTGGACAGGGACAACAGAGTAATAGGGAAGCTACTCAGTTCTGAGCTTTCTTTTAACCTTAAAACACCCTCCTACTTGTTAAAGGTTGGCCAGTTTTGAAGGAATGACACTAATCATACTGATAATAGCTGGGTTACTGTTAATGATCATGTAGGAAACATTGAGACAGAATGATACTGTGAACAGTTTGAACTGTGACCATCGTCTTCTACCTCTTCTCTCTATCCAGATTGATAATGAAAATGTTTATTGTCAAAACCTACTTTTGTTCACAAGTAAGTCATGGAAAAACACAAGAGAATTTCTTTTCATTTTTATTGTCTCCATTCTTTGGAAGTCAAAGAATAAAAGCCACCAGTTTCAACTTACACAACAATTTTTTTTTCACATAGTGCTCAAACTTCTCTTGTGAATGAAGGTGTAGTTCACTGAACGTTATATGAAAGGCTTGGTCCTGAAGTGCTCTGAGTACTCCTGGAAGGAAGAGACTGTAGCTGGGACTGCTGATGCTCAGTACCCAGCTGGATAGCTCTCAAAGAGGTTCTCAAATAGTAAACTGATCTTACTGAGTTCAGTAGGGATTTTGACAGTGGTTTCAAGTGGGCTAAGGATTTTATCTAGCGAGTCTCTGGAGTCCCAGCCGTGACAATAGTTAACTCCTAAGTCAGTTTACTCATATGGGCAACTACACAAGCCATCTGGTACAAGTTTGTTTTATACTTCAGAGTACTTAAGGCTGCAGGAACCCAATAAATCTTCTATATTAATCTATGCCTTGTCACAAGTTGTTAACTTTCACCTGTGTACTCATCTTTGGGGCCATGTGACTTGAACTACACCAAGCATTTTTGTCCTTAGGTGTCTGAAGTGGTAAATGTTACAGAATGGTACTAGCCAGGCATCAACCAACAGAGTGGTTAATGAAAAATAGTTGAGGAATGTACAAGTTGATTTTTGTACTATGCTTTTTAAAAAAAAAGACTGCAATATTACTGTCACCTGGATGTGGACAAAAATTTATCCCCTTTCCCAAATTTTCTGATTTCAAGGCACGTAATACTTGAATGACACTGAATGACAGTAACTGGTTTTATGCAGAATTGTACTGCTGGCATACTGAAGGCACTGAAGAACATACTTTTTTTCTCCATAGATCATGAACCTGGGATTTACATATATCACATAGATTCTAAAACCTGAGAAGATTACTGTGGTGGCTGGGCTGATACCTGGATTACAGCAGGTTGGAGTGTTTTTAGACAGACAGATGTTATTGATTATGGTTGATCCACCGTTTTGCTAGAAGATTATTCTTGTATTTAATGTCTTAGTTAAATTTCTTAATTAAAGTTTTGTGTAATCTCTACTTTTAGTAATTCAATTTTTTATGTCTGTCAGCTCTCTTGATGGGTCTATAACCAGTAGGCATGATTATTCTCTTACTAAACCTTAGTGGCTCCTGCTGATATCCCATCTCTAACAATACTCTTTAGATACCAATCAGTTAGTTAACATAAGAGCTACTAATTGTCTGTAACTTATTCTTTAAACAACTGACATTTAAAAAAACAAAACGTAAAAAAAATAAGGATAAATTAGGTATCCATAAACAATGCTGATTTCAACAGTCTGGCATATAATCTTCTTCTTTTTTTGTGTTTTGTCTGAATTAAATCTTAATATTCTCATATTATCTCTTCTTTTCTGTAGAGCTCTTCATCCAATTTAAAAGACTCAAAATGAAATGAGATTCCTGAAAAATATAATCTATCTCTGTCCATAAATAGCATTTTATTTTAAATAAAAAATTTGGAGAGTTTATAAGAGTGAAGGAAATGGAACTGATTAAAAGTTAGCACTGCCATTTGTGAGTTACACATTAGCACTCTTTCTTTTGAGGAATGATATGTAATGGGACATCAGAATCCAACAAGTATGAATTGTAGGCATTAATTTACTTAGGACATGCAATTCACTGGAATCATTAGTGCTGAGCTGGAAAGCCTGTTCACTGAGTGCTTTGTGACATGAGTCTTCCAGAAGATGGTGTTGTAATTTGCATTCTGAAAATGACAAATACTTCAAAATAAATCAGAATTTTCTATTTCCTATCAGTTCTCCAATCCCCTCCATTCAGGTTCCCCAAGAGCAATCTGCATGGCAGATTCAGATGCTTCATATCAGGCATGCCCCTTTCTCTCTATGTAAAAAAAAAAAAAAAAGAAAAAAAATCCTTATTTCTCCCACAACATTTACAATTTGCTTCTTTATTTGTATAAAGCTGGAGAAAATTTGTCATATTTTTGTTATAAACTTTGGGTTATATATGAATAAGACAATTAGGATATAAACATACTGCTTTGTGTTTAGAAAGAAATCTAAATCTCAAAGATGACATACACATTTGAACACAACTATTATGATGCTGAACATATGTACTGTGTTGACATGCATGGTGCACACTTAAGTGTCCTGTGGTAAATTTCATATATCCTGTACCTTTGATCGCCTCATGTGTTTTAGCGCCCTACCCTGTCTTTGTTTTATTATTTTTGTGATGGATGATTGCAGCTGCTCACTGGAGTGGAATGTTAGAAGTCTCAACAAAGAAATGTGGAGTTGCCTGAAATCTAGGGCTTGAACACTGGATTTTAGTTAAGAGGTGCAATAGGTTGTGACTGGCTAAAATGAGACAAGTTTGATTACAGTTTGAAAGCTTCTTCTACAGTGGGATAAGGCATTTCTTACTGTATGTATATTCTAAAAGGTTTCTGTCTTTGACATTGAACATTCTTATTAAAAGGAACAAATATTTTTATATTGTTTAGAATTTTCGCTCTTCTTTCAAAAGATGGGAAACAGTACTCATTATAATGAAGTACATGGCTTTTTCAGCTGTGGGAAATAAAAATGAAACATCAACATAAAAAAAAAAAAGCCTCTGCAAATGTCAGGAAGGTTTTATTGATAACTACTTCAGATAAGGCGTATTTTAAATATGTTCCTGGCAAGCTGGAAAGAGCTCACCAGAATCATATACAAGTACAATTCAAAATGCAAAAATACACATTACAATGGACAACCAACCTACCTTACTTATCACATATAAGTCCATGAGGTAATTCAAGATGTTCAACATGTGTCTATGGGGAGAGCAGATTCCCTTTCACACTTACTCTTTATGATTATCAGTGTAAAGAAAAGTAAAATCCTGTGATGGGAAACTGATGAAAGGGTTTGGCTTTGGTTTTGGTTGTGGTTTTGGTTTTTTTTTTTTTTTGTTGATTTGTTTGGTTTTCTTAAACATGTAAGATGTAGATTTTCTTATAATTAAATTAAATAACCTTATCCAGGGATGTATGGAATTCTCCATTCCCACCTTAAACAGAGTTGATAACTCTTGTTTGACACATACGAAATCTATGGCCTTAGTTAAGTGGAAGGTCATACTAAGTGACCATAAATCCTTCCTGTTCTGAAAATGCTTATATTTATGAATCCATGAGTGATGTAGATTCATTAATAATTTGGTTATCCCAAATGTATGACAATAACAGATTTTCACTACATCATCTCATTACATGTCAGAATTTCACTGTGTACATCCATATATACACACAGTATATATGTCAGCTTATGCAAATGTAAAAATATTAGACATTGTTATTATTATCAAAGCTCAGTTCTGAAAAATCTCTCTTATGAATCTTAAAATGGCTATCCAAAACCCATCTATCCAAATACCAACTGTGTGATGTTCAAATGGTCTTCAAGAATGCCATTTAAACCTATCTGAAATAAATTTGGAGCTTTTACATCAACTTCAACAGATACTACATATAACCTTAATTTCTCTTTAAATATGACATATACTTATCCGAGTCATCTAGTAGAATATGAAAATGTTCTCCTGTCCTAGGTGATTAATAATAAAAATGAATGTTCCAAATTTATTTGAATATTTTGCAGTCTGTCTTTCAATTTATATAGATATGATTTTTTCTCATAATAGAATCTAAGATTCTAGAAATTCACATAAACTATAATTACCAAACCAAACTGTTTGTTTTTTTTTTCCAGATGAAAATTAGTGTCAGAAAATATTATCCTGGTTTATGTCATACCATTAAAACAGCAACAGTTCAGATGAAGTACTCTCAATTCTGCACTACAATCTTTGTCTGAGCCACTTTTGATGATTACTCAATCTCTGATTAAGAAGAGGAGCAGGCACCTTGGTGGTCCATTTAACATAAAGCAAGGTCATTTTTGCTACAGCATTAGGCTAAACCTAGGGTAATTGTGGTGAAAGTTACTAAATCTGTGTGCAATTAAAGCAATTGTATGTAAGAGTCTTGGTTTTGTTTTTAAATTTTCCTGATTTTTCCTGTTTTCCTAATTTGTAGCATAAGATAATTTTCTTTTTATTGCTAGATATAAAGCATTATGAAGACAGTTTTAAAATATATGAAATTATTTTCAGATATTTGCATCTGAATGTAATTATGGACCATATATGAAAGCTTTCATTTGGGGAAAAATAGAATCACCATAATTTAGATATTTAAAGAAATAATAATGTATTTTTTATCTTTTTATATAATGTTGCAGAAGTAAATATACCACAATATTTTTTTTAGCCCTGTGTGTATTCATGTGTAATACAGGGCAAGAAAAACAGAAAAAATAAACAAATCAGAGAGTTGTAGGGCACACTTTAGTACTGTGGTGCTGTAGGCACTGCACTTTTCTTTGTCAGAGGTTCCATGTGTAAGAGCTACACATGGAGGTTTACCACAGCAAGCTTCCCACTGATGATAGATAGAGTAACAACACATATTCCAAGGTATATGATTCTGTTAACAATTTAATGGTCATGAGATGTGAGAAGACACATAAGAAAAATCAGAGGACACCACTCCAGAATAATCTGTCAATTAAAACTCCAAATAATCTCAAATAGAGGAGGTGATGTGGAGTAGCAGTAATTTGCAGTAACCAAGTAGATTGGAAAAGGTAGAAAAGATGTAGTCTATTACTCTGGAGGCTATGTCTTAATGGGTTTGATAGCCAACTATCTTGACATCAGGTTAAAAATTCAGAATATAATCATAATAGCAGCAGAAATTGATGGGTTTTATTTTTCTGAAAATCATAGGGAAAAACTTTATCTTTCAAAAGAATATTGTGTGAGATGGAGGAAAGGCAGACTTATTTCAACAGTCCTGCTACATTTCTGCTATAGATTATGAAGTCACACACAAAAATAAGTTCCCTTCCCTTGAGACATACAATCCATAGGCTTATTGCAGGTAAACCTGGCTATTAGGGACAACAAACAGGTAAGCAACAGGGGAATGGAACTATGATTAAATATGTGTACTCTTCTTATTATTTGGGCATGCATAGTTAAAGTGATAATTGAACTGAGTAATGACTAAGTCTTTCTGCCATTGGCTGTTTCACTCATATAGTGCCTAATATGTTAATTTCTAAAGAAACACCACAGCAAAATGGATACTTAAGAAAAACAAAACAAACCCAAACCAAATCAAAACAAATACCCAGTGTAGCTAGTTCACTTGTAGGTACAATTATTTATGAATTAGAAACTCAACATTTAAAATTTAAGGAACTTTATTTTAATATCACAATTGAAAGCACCTTCTAGCTGGCAACACCTGTGCAGAACAGAACAAGAATCTACCTTTGAAAAAAAGGTTGAGAAAGGTTATTTCTGTAAATAGCCCAGGTCATATTTATTTGTTTGTTTTACTTCTCAGAGACTGTTTTGATGGATATCAGCATCCCAGTAAATTGAGATATATAACATCATAGAATCATAGAATGGTTAGAGTTGGAAGGGACCTTCAAAGGTCATCTAGTCCAAGCCCCCTGCAAGGAGCAGGGACATCCCCGACTAGATCAGGTTCCTCAGAGCCTCATCCAGCCTGGCCTTGAACATTTCCAGGGATGGGGCTGCCACCACCTCTCTGGGCAACCTGTTCCAGTGTTCTACAACCCTCATTGTAAAAAAAATTTTTCCTAATATCCAATCTAAATCTACCTCTCTCTATTTTGAAACCATTACCCCTCATCCTATCACAACAGGGTCTACTCAACAGCCTCTCCCCATCTTTCTTGTAGGCCCCTTGAGGTATTGGAAGACCACTATCAGGTCTCCCCGGAGCCTCCTCTTCTGCAGGCTGAACAGCCCCAACTCTCTCAGCCTGTCCTCATAGGAAAGGTGCTCCAGCCCTCTGATCATCTTTGTGGCCCTCCTCTGGACCTTCTCCAACTGGTCCATGTCCTTCTGATGTTGGGGGCTCCAGAACTGGACACAGTACTCCAGGTGGGGTCTTACCAGGGCAGAGCAGAGGGGGAGAATCACCTCCCTCGACCTGCTGGCCACACTCCTCTTGATGCAGCCCAGGATGCGGTTGGCCTCCTAAGTCTTTCTCCTCAGGGCTGCTCTCAATCCATTCCCCGCCCAGCCTGTATTTGTGCCTGGGATTGCCATGACCCAGGTGCAGGACCTTGCACTTGGCCTGGTTGAACTTCATGAGGCTGGCATGGGCCCACCTCTCCAGCCTGTCAAGGTCCCTCTGGATGGCATCCCTCCCTTCCAGCGTGTCGACGGCACCACACAACTTGGTGTCATCAGCGAACTTGCTGAGGGTGCACACTATCCCATTGTCCATGTCGCCGACAAAGATGTTGAACAGGGCTGGGCCCAGCATGGACCCCTGTGGGACGCCACTCGTGACTGGTCTCCACTTGGACTTTGAGCCGTTCACCACCACTCTCTGAGTTCGGCCATCCAGCCAACTCCTTATCCCCCGAGTGGTCCGTCCACCAAACCCATGTCTCTCTAGTTTAGAGAGAAGGATGTCATGCGGAACAGTGTCAAAAGCTTTGCACAAGTCCAGGTAGTCCGTTGCTTGTCCCTTGTCCACCGATGCTGTCAGTATTCTTCTTTCATGTTCCTGGAAAGCTGGAATAACAGATAACTCCTGAGTATTCCACCTTGACTCTGGTTGTTGCTGAAAATTCTTAGTAGACGTTCTCAGTAGAACACACACATAAAGGAGAATGGGTAGAAGAAGGCAACGGAGAGAAAAGAACAGAGATAATGATGAGGGGATAGATCTAGTTCTCAGTTTCCTCATTGCTACGGTATCTGCCCCTGCAGATGGCTGAGTAATAAGAGGTAAGGAAACAGAAATCCAAAAGTAAAACCGACAACAACAAGAAAAGGAAACACAAAACATCTTGCACAAAAATAAAAGAGACTATTAACTATTGTCTTTGGTATGCTCCATTTCTTGTTTTTTTTTTTTTCTGCAGATGGAACAGAGTGAATACGGTTGTGATTTCAGTCGAGAAAGTGAGAATAAAGGTTAATAATGCTGAATTGTAGGAAACAGAATAACATTCTAGATTTTAACCACTCAAGATTTTCTAGCTTCCATTTGCAAACCACAAGAGGACTTAGGTATTCCTCGTTGTTTCAGTATATTTGATCCAGATACTTTGGCACTGAAATATTAATATTAAGTCTGCAGACTGGTGTTTAGTTTGATTTTATAGATCAGTTGGGCAACCAAGGGAGTAGATAATTGGATAGTTGCAGTCTGCTTTTCACTGTAGAGGATCTTTTACAAATCTGGCAGTCCACTTATTTTTTTTTTATTTAGTGGTTGAATAATTCACTGTAGGGAATAATTTTCAGACCTTGTAATAACTTCTCAGAGCCCTTTAAGCAGAGGAAGCTGGTAAGAAAAAAGTTATCATCTAATTTGATTTCTAATGCAATTGTAGGTGTTGATGACCATATAAAACCTCTCAGTGGCATTGACCAAACTATCTCAGATGTCATTTAACTTATCTAACATATGCTATTATGATTGGCTTGAATACTTTCATTCCCTGTCCCTCCAGCTGATTTCCTGGAAGTTGGGCTATGGAAGGAGGATCATAGGATCATTGTCTTTGGGATTCACTCCCTCTTGTGGCAATATGTCACAACCATTGTTGTGGTTTAGACACTTGGCATCATTTTTTTGAATGGTTTTGTTGTTGTTATTGTTGTTGCCTGAGACAATGGTTATGCCTGCATTTGATCTGACAGTCGTAAAGACAAATGATACACTGTTTTCACTTTCAGTATTTGTTAATGTTTGTTCACACATAATATACACATATTGCTAATGTATATACAACAATAAGTAGTCACATGACAAAACACTTAAGTACACTGACATTCTAAAGTGGAGTAAGAAAAATAATTTCTGAAATATTTCCTGATTACATTTTTAAAGGCTTTATTGCTGCTACTAGACTGTCTTATCATTTCAGTGACAGTCTGCTGCAGATTCTGCATAGGAATATATAAGACTTCATGATACTGGATGTGTTTTGCAAAGGTAGTGCATGCACTGCTGAATAATGAGGTACTTAATATTCTGCAAAATGTCAAGCTTTTCAATTTATGACACCCAAGTTACTTCACTTGAGTGGATATATTTTTTTATTTTTAGGTAACTTACAATTAAAAATAAATTGGACACTAGATAATGCTTTAAAATCAGTCTATTAAAAAAAAGGTTTTGATGGAACTGTAAGGTTATCTGGAATGTCCACTGGAATGGGTAGGAGAGTGGCCGTATGCTAATACAGGAAGTGTGGGCATGTGGTGGGCATAAGGGTAGAAGCAATTATGGTTTTGTAGACATGAAAGTAAGTGGCTTACAAGATTAGTTGCTTCGGGGTTAGTCTGCCAAGTGGACTCCAATTCATGTAACAAAACGAGACCAAAACTAGCTTAGTCTGATAATTTAATATTTTTATAGTAAGAGTAGACTGGAAACTGGGTTCAGAGGCTGAAGGAGACAAAAGAACCTCTGCTGTCCTCTCTGTCTACACTGTCCTTCTCCTGATTCTTGTCCATATGGCAATCTGAAACAACTATGGTCACATTATAAAACTTCCAATAGGGATGGTAAGATCAGAGAAGTAGATTATTCATATGCAAAAGAATTTGCAGTGTGAACTATGTATACAAAATGCAGTACACAAATAAAAAAATATGAGCAGTAACAGTTCTGAAACAGGTCCTTAAGTCCTCTGTGATCTCAGCACACAGAAAGTGAAAAAAAAAATTATTTATTTTCTTCAACAGTGTTCCGTCCCTTATGAAGTAAAATTCTGAATTTAAATATTTTAGAGAACCTTCCTGATAGCATAAAATGTCTAGTATATACCAACTTTTAGGCATATTTTTTCTTCTGTGAGTTTAAACCTTGCAGACAGACTAACAGTTGAAAGTGCCAAACTCCTAAGAATGAAATATACTCATAATTACTTCTGGCAGTGGTGTTAAAAAAAAAAGCATACTGCTTCTCTTGAGTTAGAAATTAACCTCCTGCCTTCAGATTCTTTTACAATTTTATGAAAAAAAAATGACTAAGAAGAGAGGAATCTACATGGCATCCTTTAAAAGATTATGTTAAATGTTTATTAAAAATGTTTTTGGTTTAAAGACTAGAGTCTCTGTGGGAACTGCTCAGTTTAAAAAAGCAGCAGCACCTCTAAAATCCAACAAAGTCCCCTCAAAAATAAAAAAGTAAAAAAAAAAAGAGAAACTGAAAAGTGGCAAAAGGATTTGTGGTTTAGAGACAAATCTGAACACAAACTCATGCTCTTTAAACAAATGTACTGCAATTGAATTGCAAGCTAGATCCATAAGAACAACTGAATGTTAAGTGAGATCCCTAAGTACACTAAAGAGATTTATTAGTGATTTTTACAGTGAATGCTGAATGAATTGATAATGATAAAATCCTCAAATTCTTCTAATAAATGGCTTCCAGATGTTCACTGTTCCCATCATTGTAGGGAATCCAAAGACCCAGGGACACATATGAGGACAGCTTACTATTCTTTCAGACCATTTTAAAGCAAACTACTTCATCAACAGTGTAGATGCTAGGTTTTTTTTATGATATTTTTGTTCATCTAAGGATCTCTATATAAGGATATTTATGAGCTTGAAGACATAAGTGTGTTCTCATTGCGTTTTTAATATGGCTAAATCTACTTTGTTTAAAATCTCACCTCTCTGCATTGCAGATACTCAATATACTTGAAAAATTATTGTATGCAACATAGTTTCAATATATGTGAGAACTGAGAAGGATCTCAGACCTGCTGAGTCTTGTTTGTACTCAATGTCCTTACAAAAACTTGTTGTATTCATTACTGTGAAGCACTTCCTACTTCAAGTGATGGATTTATATTTAGTAATTGATTAAGTCTGAGATTGCTTTTATGTAAATTTGGCCATCAAAAAGTAAATGTCTTGTCTTAGCTTTTTGTGTAGACAATGAAGAGATACATTATTCCAGAGGGTCTTTCAGTCTATCTCAGAGCAGATATCAAAGGCAGTAGTAATGAATTGCCTTTTGGGAGTTTGCAATTTGCCCTCAGAGGGTCTTCGCTTCAGGGACTACAGAAGGAGCCTAGATGATTAGCTTAAGTTTGACACCTAACTCTAATCATTAATATTAAATGAAAGGAATCATACCCTTAAATCATTACAAACAGTATAGTGTGAAGGGCCACTGATCCATCTGCTTGACTCAAAAACTGGTCTCTGACAGGAGCTTACAAGAGATACTTGACAGGAAGACACAAAAATCAAGCAGTGGACAGCTAAGGAACAATTTTCTGTATGGAACTTTTCAAGCTGATTAATTTGGCCTCAGTTTATGACTTCAAGTAACTAGATGAATATGAATTCCTATCTTTAGATATTAAACATACTATTTTCCCTGAAGGTAAAGAACATAAACCCTGACAATAAAATTTCAACACTTTGTTTAAGTGCAGTTAAGGAACTGTGCCACCTCTTTATAAAATGGGGAACTTCTACTGCTCTGACCTCTACCACAGCATAGCTCCTGGTGGTGAATAAACTCTGTCTGGGCAGGTAGTTCAGTGTTGCATTCTGGCTTGGAAATACAATGTGACCACACTGCTCCTAAGGCAAATATTATTCTCTCAGAAAACTCTGCTGCAAGTTATTATTTGCACATTCCAACCAGTCATGCAGTGAAAAGTTAAAGGGAACCTTGTACATGAAATCAAACATAGTGGGTTATGTTTTGTGCTACACTGTTCAGTATTAAGCACTGGAAAATAAGACATATATGATATAAAGAGAAATCCAATGTGCATTTTAATATTACTGTCATAGTTCAGCCTCGATCAGTACCAGACTACGCAGTCTCTCTCTCACTCCCCCCACCCTCCAAGAGAATAGGGGGAGATAATATAAGAAAAAAGGCTCGAGGTTTGAGATAAGGACAGGGAGAAATCCTTACAGTTACGGGAAAAACAGACTCAACTTGGGGAAAATTATTCATTTATTACTACAAACAGCAGGATAATGAGACAGAGAACAAGATAACCTCCCTCCACCTCTCCTTCTTCCCAAGATTAACATTATCTCTACTACCTTCCCTCCCCCCGAGCGGCACGGGGGGAAGAGGGAATGGGGATTGCGGTCAGTTCATCACACGTTGTTTTATGCTGCTGCTTCATGGTCAGGGGAAGAACTCCTCACATTCCTCCCCTGCTCCGTTGTGGGGTCCCACCCATACGCCACAGTCCTTCCTGAAACTGCTCTGGCGTGGGTCATCTCTTCCACGGAGTGCAGTCCCTCCAGAACGGCTGTCCCAGCGGGTCCTCCACAGGCCACAGCCTCCTTCAGGCCTCCACCTGCTCTGGAGTGGGGTCCTCCACAGGCTGCAGGTGAATCTCTGCCCCTCTGTGGACCTCCATGGGCTGCAGGGGGACAACCTGCTCCACCATGGTCGTCACCACAGGCTGCAGGGGAATCTTGGCCAGGAGCTGCATTACTCCTCCCCCTCCTTCTGAACTGACCTTGGCGTCTGCAGCCGTTCCTCACAACAGGCTGGTAGATGTCTCTCAGGATCTTTTTATATCTTATTCACTTCTCATCTCCTCTCCACTTCTTGCAGCCAGGCCGGACAGAGTCGGGCCCAGTTGGCTGCCTGGCGAGAGGCCAGACGGCGAGGCCTGCAAGGCCCATGAGGCCTGCGCCTCCCCCTCTGCACCTCTGCCCCCGCTCAGCTTCTTCACATCTTCTCTTCCCTCTTTTTTTTTCTGTTTTCCCCTTCTTAAATACGTTATTGCAGAGGCATTATCACAGAACATTCTGCTACCAATCAGCTCGGCCTTGGCCAGCACCGGGTCCGCCCTAGGCCTGGCCAAGTCCACTGAGCAAAGGGGAGCGACTTCTAGTAGTTTCCTACAAAAGCTACCATCTTAGGTCCCATGTCACTAACAAAACCACAACAATTACACATGAAGGCTTTTCTATAGTAAATTAGAATGACATAAAAGAATGGCTGGAGTATTCATAATGTGCAAACAAACTGCTATTTAAATTATCCTGTAAACATAGGTACTGTGATTGCACTAAAACTATGATATGATTATGTTAGTTTCATAACAGTTATAATATATGTAACCTCGGTCAATGTTAAATAAATATAAAAGGCAGTAACTTATGTACTGTTCCTCCATATAAATACAAAAGTATATTAAATACTTGGTTGGTTTACCATTGTTATTAGGCCTATTATTAATTTAAGGTGACATTTATAATTAATACCATTAGATTTATGCCTTGAAATAATGTGCGACACTCCTCAGATAAACAATCTGTCTATATTGTATTTACAGAAATAAGCAAATCATAAGCAGTTTTATAGAATAAATGAAGGGCTAACCTATGTTTTGCTTTCAAGAAGTCTTTTGCATTACATTTCACAGATCCATTTAAGAAGTGGATGATCACACCACTCTTCAAACTTCTTATTTTCTGAGGTTCACAAGATGAGTACCCAACAATTTTTTATTCTTTTCTGCTGCATTCCTTCAATTCAGGATTGAAAGTATCAAGCTAGACTCTTCTGGAGAAATCTTGCACAGAAGCTTCAAATTCATGTTTTTCAGACATTGCAGAGCTCACAGAACTTGGACTTCTGCTGACTTTCTCTAAATATAAGGAAATGTGATGTGTAATAGTGAAGCTGACTTCCGTTGGAGTGCCTAAATCTGGCATTCTATTCTTAATATAGACATAATTTTTAAATTTTTTCTCTCCTTTTCACTCCTACAGCAGTGTTGTTGTGATCCCTAAAATGTACTTCCAACCTCTGTTTTTGAGTCAACACTATCACCACAGAACGAAAAAAAAAATTCAAAACTTTACCAGTCTTACACTGCATTGCAGGAAATGTTTATTACCTTTGAATGCAATGAGTGGAAAATGCCAGGCTTATTTTCATAGAGACAGACGATGACTGCAAACACTGCCATCCATTCTACCTTTCTGTGTAGGTCTTTATGCAAAGTCTTACTTGAACTGCTGTTATTACTCATTCTCAGTCATTAAAATATCTCATTGTTAACACTAAAGAAGAGGAGAAAAGCCAGCACTGAATTTCATGTAACAGCCCTTGAAGAAATCCAAATATTGTAATGTGTCTCCCACCGCACTCCTAAATTATTGTGGCTCTGAGTTGTCCCAGTGCTATACAATGTTTAGAGTTGAGACTCAAAATATTCCATCAAGGGCTAAAATCCAGCTGGAATTGATACTTCCAGGGACTTTAGTATGATTTTACCTTCTGTTAGCCAGAGGAAATTAAATGCATTGATCATATACCTGAAGCATATCACTTAATTTAAAAAAAAAAAAAAAAAAAAAGCATCCTTGAAGTAATAATTAGCAAGGGAACTTTATATCAGTCACTTCCAAATAAGTTTTATGATTAAAAGATAGTGGTGTTTTTTTTAAGGTAATTTTTTAATACTGGTTTATATTATATCAGTTTATATGCATATGAAATTAATTAGACTCAAAAGGCTGTACCCATATTGATAAACTTAGCAGGTCCCTGGCTTGAAAAAAAAAAAAAAAGCCCTGGCTTGAAAAAAAAAATACTGCTAAAAATTATAATTAGTTTGAAATTGGGCCAAGCACAATTTTTAAATTATAGAAGCAGCATTTTGTTAATTGGTATGCTCACATTAAGTATTTAAGATGATAATTAATTATTTTTTATACTCTTAATTGAAATGTTACAAGATACTTGGTTACTATTTAATTAGAAAGCACACTAATTATATATTAAGGTCTTCATTGTTTATATACTCAAGTCTGCTCTTTGATGGGAATTCAGTGGTGAAGAAGCCAAGGCTCAACAGAGCATTCTGTCGTAAAGATGCAGCAACATCAATGCTGTTGTGACTTCCTGCAATTTGCATAGGCTAAGCACGGATCAGTGAACAACTTTACAGGAATTCAGAATGCCATATTCTGATGAGTAATAAGAGCAGGCAGCTCTCACAGTATTCAGAATATGTTACATATAGTTGCCAGACACAGGCAATGTGTAATCATACAGAAAGACAATGTATTAGTAGTTACCATTAGTAGTTATGAATTTTGGTAATTTCTTCTCCAGATATATATTTATTTATTGCATAAAACTGGAAATAAGTTTAAATAGCCTGGAACTGACAGTATGCAAGAAAAACCTTGATACTAACAATAAATTGAACAAAAAAAACCCCCAACCAACCAACCAAACAAAAAAACCCAACCAAAACATAAAAATGAGCACAGAGTGATAACACAAGTTCACAGAAATCTCTTGGCAAGATGCAGGCTTTATGAGAGGCACAACTTAGAAATAGTCTAGCACAAAAAAAAAAAAAGAAAAAATTGTAAATTCTTTGTCAGTCATAAAGGTATCACAGTAACAAATTATTTTTTTTATTATCTCAGGCATTCAGAGTGTGTCATACTGAGGTTAACTTCATATCATACTTGAGACAATGTAAGACTATATAAGGGAAAAAGTTCTATTTTCTCAGTTCTGTTGCTGAATCTTTTTCATTTTTTACAATGTGTGTACAGTCATTCGTTTTTGTATTTTCATTCCTAAATTTTCTGATCTCTTTTCAAATATAACAAGATATCAATCCTAGTCTAAACATGCTAGGATTCCTTTTCCCTCTGAGATCCCTCTAGTTCTGCTAATATTTTTCTGTATGTTTGGATCTCAGCATTTTTGTCATCTTTGCCAGGAGACAGGGGAGTAGGTGGAACTGGAAGACTTGTTAGCTAGACAAGATATGACTGAATTCCAATTCCCTGCTTCTTCCTATGGCTGGGGAAGGATGATATATTAACTGATATTACTATGGTACGTGTACAAACCCTGGAAGACTTTCCTTAAACACATGAGAGAAGTTCCTAAAGTCATCCTCTTATGGCACAAAAATACAAAGTCAGGATAAAAAAGTACCAAAGAAACAAACAGAAAATAAGTCATTTTACATTTTAATTTATACACTTAGTCCAAAACTGTTACCGTGCATGAAATCCAGACTTCACTTGGAAGGCAAGCGGTATTTCGTTATTGACTACATTAAGATCAGGATTATACCTCTCAGTCCTGATTTAAAATTTATGCCAGAAATCAACACAATTCCAAACAATTTAATAACATTTTATATAAGGAAAAATTGTACTCTATATCTGGTAAATCTGGAATCCAAAGAACATGGCATCAAAAAGAAAGCTGTTGCTCAGGCAGTTTGACTTCCTGCTGCTATCTCCACTGGAAGGGCAGAGAGTTGCCTTCTGGAGCAGGCACGATCCCTTTCTTACTACTGTGCCTGTGTCAGTGATTACACCTGAGAACCTCATTGGTAGGGAGGCAGGCAGGCAGGAAGAGGCAGTTAAAAGTATTTTAGGAATAATGTAAGCTCCTGGGCCAATTCTGCTTTGCTGAAATTATACACTATGGCAGACGCTCACCAAAGCTGCTACCAGGATCTAATTGACTGAAAAACAATATTAACCTTGGTACCAAAATATATACCTACTAAAACAGGAACACTTCTATTGACTTCAAGGTCTGTCTATCCCACAGATGACAGTGTGATCTATAACATCATGCCAGCTACTCTGTTATAATAACTGTATGCATCCTTTTACTCCATGGCAAAGCTGTAGTAGAATACCCATCAGCCAAAGCAAGTAAAATTATGTACCTCACATTTATCATGAGAAAATGAACCAGAAAAGTGGTTATTTTGCAGTAGTAGCTAGACAGACACAAATTCACTACTTGCCTTATTCACAGTGACTTTCCTTATGCCAGTTCCTGTGGGACTATGAATGGACTCTCTCACATTTACATAAATACAGGGATTTATATTTTGATTTATTATGGATATGTTTCAACAGATTCTACATCAACCGCATTGGGTAACCTGGAGTTAACTGAGTTAAGAGTGAAATTCAATCACCAATGTTTATAAAACTGCAGAAGAGATGGATATTAAACCCTAGCAGAGACATATATTGTAGTACCACTGTACTAAAGAATACTTCTTAGTCTTATTATGCAGTGGATTTAACCTTTCATTAAATACAAGACCCTTCAAGAAAAATTTAGAAATAAGTGAAAACTGATTATTTAAAATCTAAACAATGCAAAATGTGGACAGAGATTAAAATACATTAATGTGAATTCTAATTACATAAAAGCACCAGGTGCTTTTTTTTCTCCCTTAGGATACCTCTGTAATCAGAGGTGACTAGGATTCTAGGGAGCAGGTCTTTTCCTACCTGAAGCTCTGTAGCCATGTTTCTTATGAGTTGCTTTGCGTCTTCTTTAGTTGATTTACTAAAAACCTGTAAAACATAATGTTTTGACACTGAAATTGTCCCAAAAGACTCACAAAGAGTGGACGTTTCATGACCAAATCAGGTTTTTTTTATTCAAAGTCCCAAGCTCCATTATGAATATATAAGCCTGTTTTACTACATGAATCTAAATATTTCTCTATTTTACCATAAATGTATATGAATTACGACATGAAAAATCATGTTTTAGAGCACTAATGCTTACAATGTCATTTTAGTTTTAGAGAATATTTTTACAAAACCAATTCAAGATACATACATTTTTGCCTCAAGATAAACCAGCACAATTCTACCTTTCTGAAATCACTACAAATACAGAATAATAACTGTCTTTACATGCCACAGGATACAGTAGTTATCATGCCAGATACAAATGGCATCAGTTTTGTAAGTAAAGGGAATCACTAGAGACTAATTCGAGAAAGCACACTATAGACAATATGTCATGATAGTGAGTATTCAATTACTCAAAAACAATTTTCATGGTGTAGAGTATGGTTTCCACTGTGCAACTTCAAGGGCATATGTTCATTTTGAAGTTTTATTCACAACAGTGTTTAATAGTATCTAAAATTGTTTTTCTTTCTTTGTAACCATCACTGTTGAATCAAATATATATTATTTCGTTCTTATTATCTCTTTCTGTAATCTTTGTGAGAGATGTAAAAAGACATTGCCAAAGAACTGGCAATATGATGATACCTATCATACTGTGTGTTATGGTAGGTATTCTGCAAAAAAAAACATAGAATAGAAAACAAACGTTCTTCATCTAGTTTGTCTGATGCTGCTATAAGGCTGTGAACTGGATATCAGGTTTGCTGAATTGATTTTTGCCATCAATAGGAAATACAATTTGGTGAAAAAGGCTGTGATATTCTCTGAGGTTATGTGATAGCAAACCTTGGGCTTCTGTCTCTGTCATGAGGCCATCTTCATTGTCCCACTGAGGTGTGCTGGGGTGCATTTGGAACTTCCACTTCACTACTATTTCTACTACGAGGTAGCAGAGAAGGAAGGGTGTAGAAAGGAATTTGTCTGAAACTTGATTTCCAGGCCACAGTCTGCCAGAGCCCTCTGAATCAGACAGTCCAACATTTCTAGTCTTAACATTACAAAGCAAGGCATGGTGTGTTTGTTTACAAAAAAAAAAAAAAAAGCCTGGCAGACTTTAAAGCATAATCCTGTTAATATTCAGTAATTTCAGTAAGAACAATTACAAAGAAATACATGTATACAAACAGGATATCATATTAATCTGAATTTACAAAATAGATGGCTATGTCACACACAGAATCACAGAGGGAAAGAAGACAAAGGAATATTTACTGTCTAACAGAGAGCAAGTTGTAAAAAACAAAAGCTAGCTGCCAAATAAACTCTTCAGGGCTTTAAAATGTATGTCTTAGTCAAATCTACAGCTGTTCATAGAGGAAAAGCATGATGAGAAAATTCATCAGCAAACAGAAACTTTCCAGAGAGGAATATTAGTAGTCAGTAGATAATCTTGACACATAAATGTATATATTATAGGCAGAAATAAAAGAATCTTAAGGGAGGCGGCCCTGCAGGGAAGAGGGGCCCAGGAAAGCCGGTCCATATTCAAGAAGCACCTCCTCCAAGCTCAGCAGAGATGCATCCCAATGAAGAAAAAGTTGGGCAAAAAGGCCAGGAGGCCTGCGTGGATAAGCAAGGAGCTCCTGGATCAACTGAAAGTAAAGAAGGAAGCCTATAGAGGGTGGAAGTGGGGACAGGTAACATGGGAGGACTACAAAGAGGCTGTGCGAGTGGCCAGGGATCAGGTGGTGCAGGCTAAATCCCTGATGGAATTGAATCTGGCCAGGGATGTCAAAAACAACACGAGAGGCTTCTATAGAATCATAGAATCATAGAATGGTTAGGGTTGGAAGGGACCTTCAAAGGTCATCTAGTCCAAGCCCCCTGCAAGGAGCAGGGACATCCCCAACTAGATCAGGTTGCTCAGAGCCTCATCCAGCCTGGCGTTGAACCTTTCCAGGGATGGGGCTTCCACCACCTTTCTGGGCAACCTGTTTCAGTGTTCTATAACTCGCATTGTAAAGAATTTTTTTGTAATTTCCAATCTAAATCTACCTCCCTCTATTTTAAAACCATTACTCCTTGTCCTATTGCAACATACCTATAGGGATGTAGGGGACAAAAGAAAGTCCAAGGAGAATGTAGGCCCCCTCCGGAAGGAAACTGGTGTCCTGCTTATCCGGGATGTGGAGAGGGCTGAGGTGCTCAATGACTTTTTTGCCTCAGTCTTCACCGGTAAGGGCTCTTGTCTCACCACCCAAGCTGTGGAAGGTACAAGCACGGACTGCGAGGATGGAGAACTGCCCACTGTAGTCGAAGAGCAGGTTCGGGATCATCTGAGGAACTTGAAGGTGCACAAGTCCATGGGACCTGATGAAGTGCATCCGCGGGTCTTGAGGGAACTGGCAGATGAAGTTGCCAAGCCACTGGCCATCATATTTGAGAAGTCATGGCAGTCTGGTAAGCTCCCCAATGACTGGAAGAGAGGGAACATTACCCCAGTTTTTAAAAAGGGGAACAAGGAGGACCCGGGCAACTACAGGCCAGTCAGCCTCACCTCTGTGCCTGGCAAGGTCATGGAGCAGATTCTCCTGGAAACCATGCTAAGGCACATGGAGAGCAAGGAGGTGGTTGGTGACAGCCAACATGGCTTCACCAAGGGCAGATCGTGCCTGTCCAATTTGGTGGCCTTCTATGACAGGGTAACAGCATCGGTGGACAAGGGACGAGCAACAGATTGTTTGACATTTGACAGCATTTGACACTGTCCCGCATGACATCCTTCTCTCTAAACTGGAGAGATATGGGTTTGTTGGATGGACCACTCCACGGGGGATAAGGAGTTGGCTGGATGGCCGCACTCAGAAAGTGGTGGTCAATGGCTCAAAGTCCAAGTGGAGACTGGTCACGAGTGGTGTTCCTCAGAGGTCTGTGTTGGGCCCGGCCCTGTTCAACATCTTTGTCGGCGACAAGGACAGTGGGATAGAGTGCACCCTCAGCAAGTTTGCCATGACACCAAGCTGTGTGGTGCAGTCAATACGCTGGAAGGGAGGAATCCCATCCAGGGCGACCTTGACACGCTGGAGAGGTGGGCCCGTGCCAACCTCATGAAGTTCAACCAGGCCAAGTGCAAGGTCCTGCACGCAGATCGTGGCAATCCCAGGCACAAATACAGGCTGGGCGGAGAATGGATTGAGAGCAGCCCCAAGGAGAAGGACTTGGGAGTGCTGGTGGACGAGAAGCTCAACATGAGCCAGCAATATGCTCTTGTGGCCCAGAAGGCCAACCGCATCCTGGGCTGCATCAAGAGAAGCGTGGCCAGCAGGTCGATGGAGGTGATTCTCCCTCTCTACTCTGCCGTGGTGAGACCCCACCTGGAGTACTGTGTCCAGTTCTGGAGCCCCCAGCATCAGAAGGACATGGACCAGCTGGAGAAGGTCCAGAGGAGGGCCATGAAGATGGTCAGAGTGCTGGAGCACCTCTCTTATGAGGACAGGCTGAGAGAGTTGGGGCTGTTCAGCCTGGAGAAGAGGAGGCTCCAGGGCGACCTTATAGTGGTCTTCCAGTACTTCAAGGGGCCTACAAGAAAGATGAGGAGAGACTGTTCAGTAGGGTCTGTTGTGATAGGATGAGGGGTAATGGTTTTAAAATAGAGGGAGGTAGATTTAGATTAGATATTAGGAAAATTTTTTTTACAATGAGTGTTGTAGAGCACTGGAACAGGTTGCCCAGAGAGGTAGTAGATGCGCCATCCCTGGAAACATTCAAGGCCAGGCTGGATTGGGCTCTGAGCAACCAGATCTGGTTGGAGATGTCTCTGCTTCTTGCACGGGGGTTCGACTAGATGATCTTTGAAGGTCCCTTCCAACCCAAACCATTCTATGATTCTATGATTCTATGATTCTATGATTCTATGATTCTAAGTTTTCAAACCAGAATTCTGACACATGGAGTAATTTTTATATTGTATTGTTAATACTTAATTATACTGAAGTCCTTTTTAGCCATTCAGATTTTGCGAAGTATCCCTAGTGTCTGTCAGTTGCCACAAAATTTCTAGGGTTGAATTTCAGTGCAGGTAACAAACCAGACTATGTCAAGGACATAGGGATCTTGATTGTTGTTATTTTTCTTACAAAGCTGTAGAAAGCAGAGTATAGAGGTACTCCAAAGCTGTTAACATCGGTGCAGGCAATAGATTCCTGGAAAGCCCTAGGATGCCTCAAGGTGGCTTAAAGCTAACCTTGTTTCCTTTCTTGATACCTTCGATCTAGTCACAAGAACAATGTGAAAATAAGGCCCTTTTTTCCTCAGGGAAATTATTTGGCTATAGTTGTATTATCAGCTACCCAAAGTATTAACTGATTCCTTGCAACATTATAAGGAAAAGGGGTTCCTCTGTTACCCTGATTCTCAGTACTAACAGATGCTTCATATCATTTATCATGATAGAAGATTATTAGCTCTATGTTTTGTATTATTTCTTATAAAGGGGTTGCTCCCACTTATAAATGAAGCAATTTTAATGTGTTCTTGTTTAGTCATTTTGCATTCTGTTTTGGCAATTTAAAATAACCTTACAATTCCATTTACTGAACCTTACAATTCCATTTACTGAACAGTAATGCCTCTTTACACCTGACCACAGGGCTTACTGTAAATGAGAATCATATGGGGTGTAAGAGTAACTTAAACTGATGAAACAGCACATAAGATGAATGCAGTGTAAAATATGCTTTAGAAATATTAAGAAGTCAGAGTGAAACTTAGTTTTAGTTGGAGAAAAGTTTACTATTCTGTTCCACCATATTGCAAGACCGTTTAGTTCATTTCTATTTGCTGACAACTTTGTTACACTGGTTTCAATTCAATTATTCACATCTGGATTTCTTAAATATTTCTTAAATCAAGAACAATCATTTTACTGCAGGTCACTTTGAAGTCCAAATAAATTCTTAATATTGTTCTTTCAGACATTTATGTATCAGTGTACATGTTCGTAGTCTTCATTGTTGTTTACAGCATGTTCTAAAAAGCTTCAGACCATAATGATTCTCTTTTTTTTTTATTTTATTTTATACTTTCCATTTACTGTAGCAATCTGAAATTTCCTCTCTTCTTCCTATTTTTATTACACACTGGAAACTTCTCAGTATTTGCAGGGGGAAGATACATATCTGCCACTCGACTGTTGTAATACCCCAGTACCCAAAAGGAGGTCTTTGCACTTTCAAGAATTTTTTACTTGACCACTTTCATGCTATAAAATTCCAGAACGTCACATATGCATCTGGAAGTATAAATAATGATGCCTACAGAGACTGAAGCATTGACAAGAAGTTGGGTAGTTGAGTTTCTACAGCTCCTACTCACAATGCAAACATCATAAGCATCTGCTTCATTCGAAGGAAAGGAACAATAGAGAACAAAAGAAAAGGAAGTAGCATTAGGGTCTGCCAGAAATATCAGCTCTATATATCCTACATCTACATAAATCTCCAGAGTCCACTCACCAAACTGAATGAATACAGTTTATACAGATGCAGAGAGGAAATAATTGCTAGTGGTGACTAGCAGTGATTCTGGGACAGATAAAATCCTGCCTGCATGCTGCATCACAAAGAGATTTTTAAGATATTACAAAGTACAAGAGACAGAGACATCCAATTAGGCTGTCAAGTAGCAGGATTAAAAAAAAAAAAGAGAGAGAAAAATATATACAGGCAAATGCTTGTGCATCTACGTGGGCAGTTTGAATCACCTGCTATTCTGCTCCCAAGTCTTTGGTCTGGTGTCCACACTCCATGCATGCTAGACTGCTCCTGACACAGAAAAAATGGTCTTTCCCCAAGCATTGTTTGGCAGTGATTTGGTAATTAGATCAGTTTATTGACCAGTTCAGTAAGTAGTAGGGACATGATTGTGCCATTTCTGTTTCTTTTCTCTGCATCAATTATATTCCAACAAACCTTACATTTCCTACATCTTTACGCCCTTTCAGTTCTGTCTGTACCTGTATTTTTCTCATCCTGTCACAGTATAAATAAACACATTTTCTGTCATTTTTATTAATATATTTTTTCATAACGTGCCCAAGATGAATTTTAAAACACCTAAAAATTGTTATATATTGCATATTCAAAGGGATATAAAAGATCCTTGGCAATTAATACCATGCACTTCCAGCTATTTCAGCTTATAAAAGGAGGGCTAGTCATGTTTCCTAGAATCTTTCTAGCCATATTCAGAAATGTGAGTAGAAATTGTTTGGATTTCTTGTCTGTTTTGGGTTTGATGGGATTTTATTTTCTGAAGGGGTTCAGCACATCTCCAGGAGCTGCCATATTGAATGAAAATAAAAACTTTAAATGTCACCTACATTAAGAAGCTGAGAACTGGTGGGATCACACAACATGCATGAAGAAAAACAGTATTGTACTTATGCTGGGGAGCCAAAGAAGGAATAGGACAAGGGATTGAGCTCTGCAGTGCTGTCATCCAGACTTGGAAATTCCTAAATTGTTAAATTATGTCACAATTTTAGTTTCTGCTCAGGAGTTAGCTCAGGCCAAAGACGGTTCCCAATAAACAGCACAGAGGTGGCCATGCTTTTCTGGAGAATAAGAGAGTTTCAGTGTACAGACACAAATTTTGCCATGACAGTTGGCCACAGGACTAGGGAAGGATCCCTGACTAATTTAAATTACTGGTGAAGCCTCATTGCTACCAGCAAGGCACTTGACTAATCCTGAGGACTCTACTTTTGTGGCAGTTTACATACTGAGAAATGTAAATTTTTTATATCCCATTGATGGCCATAGCTGCTCAAATTTGGTAGAATGTCTATAGAGGTGTTATGTCAAGACCTGAAAACAGCAACAGAAACACACTATTTTTAGGATAATAGAGATTTCCAACAACATCATCTTTGGAAAATCAAACTGTGCTGCTAATACTTAACAATCCACAAGACTTTCAGATTACTTCATCACAGGTGAAGACTATATAGACTTTTAATATCTATTTCACATGCAGGTGATCAGTACTTAAAAGTAAGAAAGGTAATGTTATTAAATTTATGGTACTACAGAGTAAATAAATTCAGAGAGAAAAAATAAAAGAGCAGAATTTCTTTCTATAGATCTTATTTTTATATTATGTTATATTATTATCTCTAATTATTTCATAATTCAACCTGTTATATTCCCCAGCAAAAGTGAACACATTGTAGATCAGGATGCTGTGAACTTCTCTTTATAAAAATGTCCCAAAGTAAGAAAAATAAATAAAACCCTGCAACTTTTGTAGCAGTGACATATGAAATTCACTTGAACTTTTTTTTCAGTGAGTATTATTCTTTCCAGCTACTGTTAGTTTGATACATTTGGTTAAACTTAAACAGCAAAGAACACAATATATTTACTGCAAGTTCTGACCTCTGTTTTTCACACTGCCTTGACAGCTCAGAAGTAGGAAAATACACCTGGAAAATAAGTTGCCAAACTACAAACTATCTCAAAACTATCCCATAGCATACCTGGGAATCTAAGGAAATGTGTTCCTCTGCGAGCACAGAGAAGGCTGCAATACTACAAGAGAGAGAAAACTGTGGGGAAGTAGACAGGAAAGACTGGAGATACTGCACTAGGAGTAGCAAGATGATGTTGATACATATAGCTTATTGTTTTACGTTTTCTTAGCGTTAACACATTTTTAATCTTGGAAGGAAACAGTCTGCTGTAGTTGATTCTCTAATATTTCCTTGTAAAAAAAAAAGCCACAGAAACTATTCTCTTTCTCAATATTTCTAACCAAAATCAGTTATAAAGCTAAGCTATTACCTGAATGTGATGATTTTTGTTTGGGGTAAGATTCCTCAAGTAAAAAATTTGTCCTGCAGACAGTCTGTGGTTCAAGTTCCATGTCTGAATGTACATAAAACACATTTTATTACAAATACACGCAGTGGTTGGTTTTAATTGAATCTTGGATGGTCAAGTTACTTGTAACCTCTGGCATCTATAAAAACTCATCAGTATTTCTCAGTATATCTTGAAGGGATTGAGACATTGATTGATAAAAGCAAAATAATCTTAAATTAAACAGTTTTGAACAAAGATTTGAAAAATAATGACTACCCTTAAAATACTTATTTTCTGTTGGCATGAAATGTGATTGGGAGAGGAAAATATAGTCACCTTAACCAAACTAAAATTTGCTATTCACTAATTATCCAAAATCCCCTAGATTACTTAGAGCAAATACTGTTAAAAGTAACTTTTCAAATCCGTTTGAATCTTTGTGCATTTTACCTTTACTATGATGTTTATTCAAGATAAAAGAGAAACTTTTTTTTTTCTTCTGAGGATTCAATTCTTTTGTAAAAAGAGAGATTAAAGTATCTTGAGGAAGCCCTTAAATCTGACATATATAGCAAGACACATATGCTTTTCCTGTTACCGCAAAGTGAGAGAATAATACTTGTAACAGAAAAATGGTCAACAGGAGGGCACTGCTCTATATAATGGAATTTTCCTCATCTTTCTTTGTCAGATAACTTTAAATTTGGTTTCAAATATCAATCAAATTCTGTCTCTAAGGTTATAAAACTCCTGTCATACAAGAAATTCAATGGGTTTTAACAGTGTTATTGTAAAGATTTGGTCCTGTAAAGATCTTTCTACATACTTGCAGAAGGGGAACCTGTAGTTAAACATTTCACCAGCATTCAGAAGCTCTAGGGGTTCAGCAATCAACATTGCTACAAACATCTGTGTGAACCTTGGGAAGTCATGTAGGTCTGGACAAATTCCCAAACGTATGCTTTGCTTTCATTTTGTAACCCAAGGTTCTCAGATGTGTGAAGGTGAAGTGTTTTACTATTTTGTGGCTATTTCTGCCTGTGGTTCAGAACCTCCACTGTAAAAAGAGAAGCAACAATACTTAGCACACTTACAAGAATAAGTCTCTTAATACTTGTTCAGTCACTTCAGTGATAGAACACTTAGATAATGGGAGAGGACACAAAGTGGACAAAAAGTGCCACAATAGTGGCTCTTTCGTTGAGTCTTGTCAGATTCTCAATAAGGATTAAGGTCATGGTGATGCATTCCTAGAAACCTTGCAGTTCCTAATGTCACTAAAAGATTTAGGATGTCAAATCCCTTTACTGTTTCATGGATCCAAATTCTCCTTGCTCAGGGCAGCAGAGTGATGGGAATTCCCTGAATGAGTACATATAGAAGACTCTGTCATAGCTATTGGTTCTGAAACAAATAATACATCTTTCTCCATTATTTTAAACTGCTAAGAACTCCATCTATATTCATCAGTATGGGGGGCACTACAGTGTTCATCTGTTTTGTTGTAGTTTTTGTTGTTCTTTTCATTCCAGGTGATCCATTGTTTTTAGTTAAGTATTTGCTTTGAATTCATATTTAGAGGAGGGGAGTATTGTTATCATCTTGAATTCTACTTTATTCTGGGTTTAACATATTGTGGACTAAAAAATAGGATTTTTGTTTGTTTGTTTCTTTGTTTGTTTTTCTTCTTTCAAGTTTTTGCCAGCAGAAAGAAGGGCTCAGGTGTGCTACAGTTCATATACATCCCAGGCACGTATGCATTAGGCACCTGGAAGCTGATTACTCTTGGGTGCATGCTCTGCATATCTGGGTCAAGGAGATTTGGAAGTTAGTTTAGAAAGAAAAGAAATAGCATATGAAAATCAGATATGCTAAGTTTTTGATACAAAGTTCATATCATTGTTCTAGTAAATTTATTTCCTATATATACTATGCAGAATTTCTAATACAAAAATCCAAGACCTAACTATAGTCATCTGGCCCAAAAAGCCTATTAAATATGGTATATGATGGACCTGAGAGAAAATTACTTCAGGGAGTTTTTCAATTGTATATTTCTCCCATAGAAAACATAGCACATTTATGTTTCTCTCTGACATCTGACAGATACATTTATTTATTGTGAATGATGCTTTTAAAATTGCAAGCTAGATTGCTCAGTATTATAGGGAATGGCATTGTATAGAGCATTGAAGCATAAAGAAAACAAATATAATGAAAATAAAAATGCTAGCCAATGCTGCTTTGCACATCTCCCCTAAGAGGACAAATAGTTTTTAGAACACTGGAAGACTTTGCAGGGCCAACTAAACAGAGTAATCTTGACAATCCAATTCCTTTACTTTTCATACACTTAAAACTGAGAGGTCTGTTCCTTTCTAAGTCTACTGTGTTCTTATTTACCTATATTGATCCAAAACTTTTTCAATTTTAGTACTACAATCCTTTCAGCTATAACTTCAAATTGACTCACCACTGCTAGTATTAACAGCTGACTAGGTTGCTATATTTCATCTAAACACACTTTATCACATTTTTCTATTGCCTGTATAACAGAAACTCCAAGAGCTTACTGCAGCAGTGCTGCTATGAACTGATCCTATGAAGTACTAGGCATCCCTTGCAAAGATGCTCAGCATCCATAAAATACATTGGGCTGAATGACTTTAGCATGTAACAGAATCAGGTTCTTTTTCCTTAAAGTTGTAGCATTGGAGCAGAATGAAGGCATATTGTCCTACAACTTCATAATGGAAACTTTGGAAAAGTGTATTGAACATTTGAAATTATGATAACATTAATGACCTTGATTATTTTTACTGCAATTTAGAAAGCAAGCAATAAAATTATCTTCTAAGGTAGTTTTGTGCTATTGTTGACTGGAAAGGGAAAAAAATACTAAAGGCAAACACAACAAAGTATAATTTGCCCATAAATTCAAAATGGAAGGTAAGAGAACACTCATATTTTGTAAATAAATGATGCTTAAGGTGCAGAGAGTATTGAAAAGAAGAAAGAGAATGTCATCCATAAGAAAAACTTACATTTCAGTACTGCTTATCACCATATATTCTGATTTTATTTTGGTTTGATCACAAGGTTTTGATAGTGGCAACAGGACTGTTACAAATTTTAAATGGCAAATTTTCTGTATTGTGATAGAAACTTAAATTTCTTATGAGGATTTTGTTCAATTTCACAGGGAATTTTGGCCATGCAAATAATTTAGTATCAAGTCCCACATGGGATTGCCCACATATAGTCAACATTCACATCCTGGAGTCAACTTCTCATGCTATAGAATTTTTCCAGAGTATGAACAAAAATATTTTCCAGTCCCAACAATGCTGCCCACAAAGAATTTTTAAATCACTTATCAGAACATTTTTTTGGATGTTGACACAAAAAGTTCCTTCGTAGATTATGGGTCATTCGCAAAAAATGAATTTTTAAAGCACCAAAGAAATCTGAGTAGCCAGACCAAACCTGGATCCATACATGGATTGACAAAATATGTCTGCAGGTAATATGTCTGCAGTTAATACCTCCTTCTTCCTATCTATATAGCATGTGATAATCTTCTAGGGCAAATCATTACTTAGTGTAGCCAGCTGAAGTGATCCTGTCATTTTTGGTGTCTAACCTATTCTGAGCAAGACGGAAAAAAACCACACAAAAATATCCAAAACAGGTTATCAGCTACTACTGATATCTGTCATTGATTTTTTGTTTGTTTATTTGTTTTATTTTAATTATATTTTCTAAATTTTACAAGTTTATTTTGCACAGACACATTTCTCGATCACAGAATGAGGTGTTTTCTACATGGCAATGGCTATGGTATAAAATGTAAAAGTATAATATGGTATATTTGAACCAAAACATATCATTGTGCTTCACGCAGGAGGAAGAAGCCAGAGGAACTTCCCAGTGCTGATTTAGATGTAGATACCTGGAAGCTCACACTGGGTTACTCTTGCAGTGCTCCTGGAATAGCAATACATAGGGTTTTCTCAGTGCATTAGCCACACTTCCACTGTACATATGACAATTTTTTTCAAAGGTTCAGTGTGACAGGACTCCTTATGCTAAACAGTCTCCCTTCTTCCATTTATATCAAATTCAATGTTACACTTTTAATCTTCAAAGCTCTGTTACTACAGCCTTAGGCTACTTCAGTGATTGACTGCCAAAGAATGATGTGACTTTTCCACGCAGTGGTTTAGGAAATATGGAATTTTAAAGTGCAAGGATGAGTCTCAGCAGAGCAGAAACCCAATTCAGAATTTTCTCTATGTACCTGGAACTCATTTAAAGAAGAAATGAAAATGACCTCTAAAGCCTCTAGAACTAAATGGCAAATCTCAAATCTTTACTCTCTCCTTTTCAACATTTAGATCTTACCTGGGCAGGAATTATCAGGAACCTTCCAACAGCAATATTGCTGTATTAAATGTTCGGGGAGTTTTTTGTATGTTTGTTTAATTTCTGAACTTAAATTAAGACCTACTTTCATTTTTAATTTGTATCACTTTCCAAATACATAGGCACAGAAGAGCTTCACACAGGAATGGATATTATGGAAATTCAGCTCCCTAATAATTACTGACAAAGTTAAGAAGGATTTCTGGGACTGCTTATCTCTGTAAATCTAGTCCTGACAGAATAATTAAAAAAAAAAACAAATAAAAACCACAAAACCAAACAAAGGATAACGTTATCATTAAAGAAAGCTGAGCAAATCATACCTATAATACAGATTATCATTTTAAGGGCAACATTATTAAACCATGGTTCATATAAAGCTATTCCAAGTAATCATATTAAATACATTTTAAAATACATTTTAATTGAGATCCATGCTTAATAATTTATGTTAAGGCTGAAGAAATTAATGACTATTTAGGGATGATTTGGCTAGAAAACTAAAATTGTCACATATCATATATTGCATGTTTTTCCAGAAAACCAATAGTAATAACATAGTTTTAACAATGAAAGAGGTTATAGAACAGTATCTGATATAAAATTATAATATTATTTACGGGATTTTACAGTAGGAGAAATAAGCTGAACAAGGTATGGTGCCATTGATACAGGGATGATTCTCATAAAAACACAGCAAAAGGTGAATGCCACAGAATTTACGTATGATACGATCTTCTACAAAATGATTCCTGGTTTTCTCTGGGAGTCAATGGAAGAAATGAAGAGTGGACTCAACAATTGGAAAACATTTTTTTCAGACTTCACTACAGTAGAGATTGCACTGACATTTTGCACTACTATGCTGCTTATTCCACCAGGATTAAAAGTAACCTAGACCTTCACTTTAGCCTCTGGGTTCAAATAAGGCCTTGCTGAGCATCTAAAATTTGTTTGCTTAGTTATCAAGTCCACAAGTAGCAGCTGACAATACTCTCCATAGCTTAGAGAGATATTCCACTTGAATAGGCAGTCAGCTAAGGCATGGAGGACAGGCGGTCATTCTATAGGTGGTGTATTAGATCAGGTGGGTCCTTATATAGCTCAGCATTGGTGAGTTTGGGGATAGCCAAATTTAGATCACAAAAGTAACTGCTCCTCCCAACAATATACTTACAAGCGCATAATGATGACCACTTGCAATCAAACAGCTAGCTTTATTTATAGTGTTTATGTGGCACCAAAAAAAAAAACCTCAGCTAACATAAAAATTGTTTCCTAAGAAAATATTGAAGAGGGAAAATGATTTCAAGATAATGAATTAATACTGTGTTGTTAAACTATGCTCTTTTGAAACACTAATTAGTGATGTGATTAAAGAAATTACAGTTAATTAAAGGTAAAATGTTTCTCCTGTAAATTGTTTCATACATCTGATAATGTGAGATATGCCACTCAGAGACTGTTTCACCCATAAAGCTTACATGTTTATAGCTTATATATAACATTTGTAACCATCTGTTTCATATGTTTGGGCATTACTAAACATAACTCATTGGAAGAGTTACTGTTACTTGAAGAACTGTCTGTTGCTTTTGTAAACTGCCTGTTCCTAAACTCTCACTCAGGCTGATGAATGCCAGACAGTTATTCCTGAAGTCAGCATTACAGCTATGACTTCAGTGAACAAGGCAAGTCTTCTGTTTCCATCCCTGTAAGTTTGTCTGATCAGAGCAATACTAAGACAGATCAAACAGGCTGGTATTAATGTAATTCCTTCCATCCAGTTGCTGGTGTTGAATGAGTCTAGGGAAGGTGAGAAGGGGGATGTGATTAATCTTTTTTAATAACATACATAACAACCAAGTATGTGAAATTTCTTAACAGAATTCTTTAGCTTGCATGTATTAAACTAATATATGAGTCCCTGGGTAAAGTCAGTGTGTGCATCTTTCTGGTATATTTTATTTTTTCACCGCTCCATAGACTCTGGTACAGAAGGTTAAGAAAATAGAATGACTGTCTTGGGTGGACCCAAGTTAAGCATAATACAAAAGCAAAAGGCTCACCTCCCACCCCCCCACACAAATGGTTTTGTTTCCAGACAGTTCTACTCTCTGCTCATACCCATGGAAACATGTGAGTGCATATTTGTGGAAGAGAAATCCTTCTTTGTTGTGACCCACATCCTCTACAGAAATAAGCAAAACATTAAAAAGTTTTAAATAAAGCAAAAGAAAGTGGTCTGGAATATCTATTACAGTCAGTCCAGAGGAGGGTCACAAAGATGATCAGAGGGCTAGAGTACCTCTCCTATCAGGACAGGCTGAGAGAGTTGGGGTTGTTCAGCCTGGAGAAGAGAAGGTTCCAGGGAAACCTTATAGCGGTCTTCCAGTACCTCAGGGAGACCTACAGGAAAGATGGGAGAGACTTTTGACAAGGGCATGTAGTGATAGGATAAGGGGTAATGGCTTTAAACTAAAATAGGGTAGATTTAGATTAGATATAAGGAAAAAAATCTTTTACAGTGAGGGTGATAAAGCACTGGAACAGGTTGCCTAGAGAAGTTCTGGATGCTCCATCCCTGAAAGTGTTCAAGGCTAGGTTGGTTGGAGGTTAAGAAACCTGGTCTAGTGTAAGGTGTCCCTGCCCATGAGAGGGGAAGTTGGAAATAGATGATCTTTGAGGTTCCTTCCAACCCAAACCATTCTATGATTCTATCGTGATGCAGTCATTTAGTACATTTTCTTGTTGCCAAAGAAGTATCAACTATGTGGTATTTCTAGAGGGATTTTTGCAGCAATGTTTGTTTACAAAACTTAAGAATTATTAATATACCAGTGTCTTAAGTCCCTATCTAGAAATCTGACAAAATTAGAGAAAATGGAGTGGTACTCAATAAAACAATCTTGTCTGTCTGCAAGTAGTGAATTAACTGCCTTAAGAAAGAACTATCAAAGGTGAAAAAAAAAAAAAAAAGAAGAGTATTGAAAACAAGAAAATGCACAGGATAATAATATTCAAGAGCCAAATCTCTTTTCCCCAAACATATTCATATCTATTAAAGTTCCTTGCCTCTGATTTCTTGGTAAAATTACTCACGCCACCTGGATGTTTACTGGCTTTGATAGCTATAATCTTTTTGTATTTTGGATTGTTAACTTTTAGATTTTTTTTTTTTTTTACTCTTTCATTGTATCAGGACCTCACCGTGCTGCAACTGCCTTATTAATATATTTCATGGTCATGTTTGCTCTCTCCAAGGTACAACTGCTCTGTTAAAAGCAGTTATCTTCAGTTATTAATGTTCTTCTACAATAAATGTCTTTCATAAAAGTTGGTCTTACACAACAAGAAATTTTTCTTAAAGTTAAAAATAAATCTGTACGTGATACTCCAGTTCAGATTGATCAATATAAATGCTGTTACTATATTTTAAAATGTTTAAATTGTTTGTTATTAAAACAAATGAAAAAAACCAAACAAATCACTTCCATATCAAATTATACCAAATATATATTAATAGGTCATAATATGTAAGGTGCAAGGTTGTCAGCATGTCACAATTCATGGTATTCTTTCCAATACTTTTTAAGCAAATATTCAATGAATATTTACTTTTCTGTGGAGGAATGATGCAAGTATTGATGCAAAGTGATACATGCAACTAATGTCATCCTGAACTGAATTAACAAAAGCCTATCCAGCAGGCAAGGAAAGTGATTTAACTCCTCTATTTCTCCTTTTTTTTAGACATCTCTGGGGTGCTGCCAACAGTTTGGGGCCTCTCAAAGCAAAAGACCTAATGGACAAACTGGAGGAAACCCAGTGGAGGGCCACCAGGATAACTAAGGGGTTGGTGGTGCACAGCATGTGTGAAGAGGTTGCAGGAACTAGTTTTGTTTAGTCTAGAAAAGAAAACACTCAAGGAGAATGGCACTGCAGTTATCTACTATCTAAAGGAGAGATTTTGCAGCAGGAAGGCTCCTAGCTGGGCATTACAAAAGGACACAACTCAAAATTTCAGAAATTCCAATTGTCTATGAAGAAAAACCATATTGCAAATAGAATGGCTAAGCCCTGTAGCAAGTTTCCCAGAAAGGCTGCACAGTCTTCACTCTTGGAGATATTTAAAACTTGCCTAAACACAAGCCTGAGCAATCTGATCTTACTTTGAAATTATCACTACTTTGGGCAGAAGATTGGACTAGATGACTTATAAATTTCCCTTCAAACTGAAATTGTGCTGTGTTTCTAGAAGTTCACTTTGATTTAGAGTCTGCTTATGTAAACACTTGTGATATGGGAGTTCCTAAAGAAAGCAATGGTGTTAATCTTACAATGTGAAAGGAATAGATGCCAGGTATAATATTTTTGATCATTAACTCATTCAAGACTAAACCACAAGTTATACAAAATGCTATGTTTTTGGATATAACCAAACTCCTTGATGCTAATTTCTGTTTTATTTGGGGCCTAGGAGGGTACTTTTGTTGTTTTTATGAATCAAGCCCCTCATTAAGTATCCACCATCTGCATACCGAAGTTAAAATATTTCCTTAGAAATATTTCAAACGTCACTGTGTTTGGATAAAGGTAGGGCCAATGTTCATTCATTGTTTCCCCTAGGACAATTTTTTTTCTCTGATGAAAAATTCTATTTGCTGCACTGTACTTAAAAACCTACAGCTGTGATGTCATTTTCCACCACAGAAGAAACATGTCTATGTCAGATACTCCCAATACATTTATAGTTTTTAGCTATTCATGGTTGTCATTGTTGATTAACACAGAAGGTCAGATTTGAATTTAAATTGAGCAAATTAAGTGAATAGATTTATTTAAAATGTACTGGACTAGACTAGATATACTATTTCTTGTCTCTGATATTTTGGATGTGACCCTGTATATAGCCTTTCTTTTGTGAAACATCAGAGCTTGATAAACGGACAGTTTTAAAAGCATAAGTAATAACCTGTCCTGCCTGCTATGAACACCACAATTAACCTGATTCATGGGACAAGAGTGTCGTGAAATACATTGTTTGACAAGCACCCTAATTACTTATACTAACAGTAAGTCTGAAGACAGCAGTTGAAACAAATCTGAATGTCATATATCATGAAGTTTGCTGTAGTTTTCTTCACATAGTTTGTCATTCTTTAGGGGATAAAGATTTTTGTGGAAAACTCTCCTTTCTCTTCTTTTTTTTAAATGCAAATCTAATAAAGTTTGAGCTATTTTGAGGTTATGTATTTATACAGAGCTGTGTTTGCAATGGAAAGCATAACTTTGGATTTCAGATATGATACTAAGACAGATGTCTCAGAAATTAAATAAGAGTCAAGGTGGTGATTTCTTTTTTTTGTTTTCTTTTTTAAATACAGTTTCTAATCTTCAGCTGTTTACAAAACTGATTGCTACAGACACTGGATTTTCTTCGTAGGTCATTAAAGTCAATACAGTACTCATTTTTCAACTGTCATAATAATGAGAGACATTGTGTTATTTGTGTTGCAGCCTCTTCCAATTCTTTTTTTGTTCCCTAATTCTTTCTAGACTAAAGAATTTTGTGGTGCCAAAATAAGAGATAATAAGAAAAATAGCAGAGACACCAAACATGTCTTTGCCTTTTTCAAAAGGGATTTCATGATCACTGACATGGTATTTGAAAGATTGTACTCTCCAGCTTCTCTAATGCTATACAGTTTTAAAATGTTGTCTCAGCTGGGGGCTGACTTCTGAGTAAGTAGCAGACTTTTTGATCTTTTAGCTATTCCATGACCCATAGGAACAGTTTTGTGGTTTCATTTCACTTCTTCATTTGCCAATATCTTCTCATTTAAAAAAAAAAGGCAGTAGCTAAAGTTAGTCCCCAGGAATGGGTCTGAATTGTCCCTCAGATTACACTACAGTCAGTTATGATTATTTATGTTACAGTGTACCCAAAATGTAAGAGAAAGGCAATTTGCTAACTTTTAAAGAGTCATCAATGTTTCAAAAACCTGACAGATTTCTGAGCAAGAAATAAATCATACACCCAAAGTTTGAGTGAAAGTGTTACAACAAGATATGTTCTGTAATGACTGGTAGAAAGGATAAATACATTAAATAATTTATTCTGAAAAAAATAATTTTACATTTCTGTCTTTATTATTATAATCAAGCATAATTACTTTTAAATTATTTAATTATTGATTGAAACTTAACCAACGGCAGCATTTATTTTCAGAGCTAGGGTTATATATTAATAGATTGAAAGTAGCTAAAATAATGAATATAGAATACATTACCTATAAGGAAGAAACTGATTTTTTTTTTTTTCTGTGTAACAGTATAGGCAGAAAGGAAAAAAAACAGAGGAAAAAAAACCCCTGTAAATATGTGAAAAAGGCAGAAATCAAGCTCGGAGAATAACCAGATAGTGTGGAACTAACACTAGGTTAATAACGATAGGTTATTATCAAAAATACTCAATTGAAACTAAGAGAGGAAAAAACAGGTTGAATATTAGCAAAATTTTCCTGAATATAAACTCTAGGAAGATGAACAATCACTTCTCAGCTAAAGTGAAAAAAAATGAAGCTTTACTATCCAGATTATTTTGATGTATATGGACAGAAATATTGCAGGATTTATTACAAGAAGCAGGCACTTAAATAAAAATAAATAAATAAATTTATTTTTTTAAAGTGTCAGATTTTGAGTAGTGAATATACCTGTGTTTACACATCTAATTAATTCTAATTCAAAGTATACTGATGTTAGTCTTACTAAATGTTTACCGCTAATATGGTTCAGAGTATTGGAGGCCAAAATAAAATCCTGTGATATATCGAGCATCTTGTTGTTTTGTACTTCTTACTTACATATTTCTGTGAAACATTTTCTGCATAAAAATATATCATAGGTATTATGGATAGCGTATTTGATCCTCTTAATTTATATATTTGTTCTTACAATTCAGCTTTTTTTCTGTAAAAGAAAGGATGATGATTATTATTATTACTTTCACTTTATAGTTAGAGAATTGATTCAGAGAGAAACTGGTATGTTGTCCATTGTAGAGCAAAAAACTCTAGAAGAAGTGGAAACTGCAACTGATATCTTAAAACTTAGGTTAGTGCTCCAGTAACTACTGAAGATCATCTATAATTCCCTGTCTCATTGTTAAAAAAAAAAAAAAAAATTGTTCAGTTTATTTGGTAACATCCATTCTCTTCTGTTGTTCTTCATGTACCTTGTCACATGCAATCAACTTTTATGAAAGACGAAAGTTCACCTTAAAATCTTTGTAATTTATTATTAAAATTGTTGTCTCGATTTGATGTTACACAAGTACTTTGATTATTTGGCTCTCTCCTTTTCGGAAACAAATAAATGTCATGATGTATGGTCAGCTGTAGATGTAACCACCGTGCAGGTGCTTCAGTTATGATGAAGAGTAGCAACACTTTCCAAAATAGTAACCTTTGACTGTGATGAATAGTTGACTCTCATAAACCATTTCTTTAATCCCAAAGTGAATGTAAAAAATCAAACTGCTGAATCTATATACAGTTTATGTTTACCTATGTTAGTGCCATAGTGAATACTTCCAAAAAAAGGGTTCACATCGCCCATTTGTATCAGCACACACAATACATGTATGGGAAAGAGTAATCAGTGGGTTAATTTAAGTTACCTTAATTTTGAAGAAACTAAGATAACTATTTCAGACACACAAGTTAAAAATGAAGCTTTTAAGCTTGAGAATGTAAAACCTAATAAGGGAAAAAAAAACCCTCTAGACAATGAGAGTATGTAGTGAGGAGCTAGTCCTCAGGCAACAAAACACTAAATACTTTCTGTTTCTCGCAGTCTACATCTCTATCCATTAGTGTTAATCTATCCATTAGTGTTAATCTTTGCATCAGCTTTGATGCGTACTACATCTGTCAGAGTAATGGCAGAACCAGACACACACCTGCAGGTAATTTACTGACATACATTATGCCTATGGATGACATTCTTGGATCTGCACCTTCCTATCTTCATCTTCTTTTTGGGTAAGGAGGTTCCCTAGAGCACATTTTAAACATTTTACAGCACTTTGATTGCCTGCTTTTTTTTTACACAAGATTGTTCAAGTTCTGACTCCAAAGCAATTTTGATCATTTCTTGCTAAAAGAACCCCTAAAATTTCCTAAAACTAAATAAAAATCATGTGATACTAAATGTTGCCATGGATAAAATACTTGATTTTCTAAAGCATGTATTGTATGCAAGAATGCATACATTGTCATGCCTGAATACATAGTTGTATATCAACAGTCAGGAGATCAGTTTTGGACTTGATCTTGAGTATAACTTACTAGGCACATTGTAAACCCTTCACTCTACTTGAGGGCATCCTACAGAGCTTGTGAAACTTGTGCTTTTGCATTTTTGTGTGATCTGAAATTCCTACCTGTTAGATATGGACATTTTAGTATCAGAAGAAAACTAGCAAATTGTATCCATAAGTAGGTGTCCCGAACTTTTTTAATACTGTATTTACACTTCTATGAGGCATCCTGAGATATAAAGCAAAAGCATGCTAAAGAATTCACTGACCTGCTGAGTAGATCTTTCTGTAAAATTGAGTTCATGAGATAGATATTATTTTCCCAGGTTTTTAAAAATTGCTAATGGCTGGGGTTAGGAGTTAGGAAATTATGATGATCCTTAATCATATAACTTCACAAATGTTGAATTAATACTGACAGTTGTATATCTTATGATTCATACCACTGTTTATGGCTTAGGAACTTCACAGTCACTAGAGAGTTACATCTTTCTGGAATAGATACTGCTAATCAGGAGGATTGTACTAAAATTAGTGAGTTTGATAAAGACAAAACTTTTGCATAGGCATAATAATTTCAGTCGGGGAAATGAGATATGAACCCAAATCAGTAAAGGAAAAATATTGCTAGAAAATAATGTTCATCTACTCCTTTGCCATGCACATGTCTGGCAAACTATAAAAACAATCAGACTAATATTCATATTAATATTCTAGTAAAAATGTGTCACAGTAAAAGTAATTGTGAAATATAGTCAGAATTTATCAGTAGTCATCACATTGTGGTACATTAGAAAATAGTTAATCTCTTTGTTTCAAGGAAAGAAGAAAAGGATTTTTTTTTTTTAACAATTATTTCCTCTGATTTCATTTTTTTTTCCAAGTTTTTTTTTCCCCAAGTATCTGAGATAAATGGCCTACCTCCAATAAACCTTGAAAAGTTCTGTTAAATCTATTTTCTTTAATGTAGAAATTAAATAAATAAAAGTGTATCCAAAAGGTGTTTTGGTTTTTGTTGTTTTCTTCTAACTTCTAGATTTTTATTTTATGAAATTCTATTTGCACAGTTTTATTATTTAAGTATCTACAAAGCTGGGAATAGCTCCAACTCACAATGAAGAAATTACTGTACTTGACAGGAAAAAAAAAAAGTGGAAACTGAGTACTGTCACATGGAAAATAAAAGAGGCTAACTTATTCTGTTTTTTCTAAAAGTGAAAAAACTTTAGAACATGAAAAACATGGATTTAACTAATTGATTTACACCCTGGAGATACACTATTGGCCACAGACACTTATGAGGCGATGTGTGGAATGTCACCCATTGTGTCGGCCCATAATAATCTATTTTTTTAAAGGATAAACTAAATGTTATAAAAATATATAACTGTCTATAATGGATAAGGCCAAAGATTCATTTATATGAGTATTCTCCTGCTAGCAGTGGTGAAATGCAGATGCCAGGCACAAATTTGAGTGTGTGTATATATATATATACACATTCATATTTAAGACCCCCAAGTAAATAGTGATAGCTCTTCACAATATTCTCCCAGCCTCCAACAACTGACATCTCATTTACATACTGAAACAATGATTACACTTTTGAATTACAAAGTCCTTTTTCTTTCCATGTAGTTTTTCCAGTTGCCCCTAGAGTTCCTGCAGACTTCTAGCATTCCTGCCTTGTGTTGTTTTGCTTAGTGGGGTGGGCTACAGTGACAGCTTCTGCAAGAAGCTGCTAGAAGTTGATCCCCTTTGTCCTTAGGACTCAGTCGGGCCTAGAGCGGAATCACCACGGGCCAGGGCCGAGCCAGTCAGTGACGGGATATTCAGTGATAACTCCTCTGCGATAACCTATTTAAGAAGGGGGAAAATAAAAAGGAAAAAAAGAAGAAGCAGTGAAGCAGAAGCAGGAGGCAGAGAGGGGGAGGCACGAGCCTTGTGGGCCTCACCCTCTGGCCTCCTGCCAGGCAGCCGTCTGGACCCAACTCAGCCCAGCCGGGTTGCAAGAAGTGAAGAGGAGATGTGAAGAGATCCTGAGAGGCATCTGCCAGCCTGTTGTGAAGAGTTTCTTGTGAGAGGAACGGCTGCAGACACCAAGGTCAGCGAAGAAGGAGGGGGAGGAGTAACGTTGCTCCCAGCAGAATTCCCCTGCAGCCCTTGGTGCAGCCTATGGTGAGGCAGGCTGTCCCCCTGCAGCCCATGGAGGTCCACAGAGAAGCAGAGATCCACCTGCAGTTCATGGAGGACCCCATGCTGGGGGCAAGTGAATGCCTGAAGGAGGCTGTGGCCCGTGGAGGACCCACTGTGTCAGCCTGTTCATGAGGGACTGTGGCCCGTGGGAGGGACCCCACGCTGGAGCAGGGAAGGAATGTGAGGAGTTCTTCCCCCAACCAGGAAGGAGCAGGAAAAAGTGACATATGATGAACTGACCACAACCCCAATTCCCTATTCCCTCCCTGTGCCACTCGGAGGGTGGAGAAAGAGGTAGAGATAAATGAATGGGAAGTTGGTTTTGTTCTTTTCTTCATTATCCTGCTTTGGTTTTATTAATAATAGTAAATAAATATTATTCCCCAAGTTGAGTTTGTTTTGCCCTTACTGGTAACTTCAATGATCCCTCCCTGTCTTTATCTCAAACCTTGAGCCTTTTTGTTGTATTATCTCTCCCTCATATCTTCAAAAGGTGGGGGGAGTAAGTGAGACATCATGTAGTTCGGTCCTGAGTGAGGCTAAACTACGACACATCTTGAGCCAAGGATCTTTACAGCTTAACTACAGACTGTCAAGAAATACTTGCTTTTCTTCTTTCTGAACTTGCTACCTACTACTTTTACCTGATGCTAGTTCATGATTTGAAAGGATCAGTGAGCAACTAATCCCTCTTCACAGATCCAAGTCATTATAGATGTTCTATAGATGTTCTATAGATGTTCTCGTCTTAGGACGAGAGGTAATGGTTTTAAAATAGAGGGGGGTAGATTTAGATTAGAAATTAGGAAAAAATTTTTTACAATGCGAGTTATAGAACACTGGAACAGGTTGCCCAGAAAGGTGGTGGAGGCCCCATCTCTGGAAACGTTCAAGGCCAGGCTGGATGAGGCTCTGAGCAACCTGACCTAGTCAGGGATGTCCCTGCTCCTTGCAGGGGGGTTGGACTAGATGACCTTGGAAGGTCCCTTCCAACCCTAACCATTCTATGATTCTATGATTCTCTGGGCCACTCATTTTTTTTTCTTTTAAGGCTGCTGACTTAGCATTTTCATGTATGTGTACAATGACTTACATTGATAAGTATATTGCTCTGGAGAGATCTTGTTGCAGCCTTTTGGTACTTACAGGGGGCTTATAAGAGATGAGGACAAACTTTTTATCAGGGCCTGTTGTGATAGAATGAAAGGTAAAGGTTTTTTAACAAGAAAAGGGTAGATTTAGACTAGATAGAAGAAATAAATTTTTTACAATTAGGGTTGTGAAACACTGGAACAGGTTGCCCAGAGAGGTGGTGGATGCCCCATACCCAGAAACATCCAAAACCAGGTTGGATAAGGCTCTGAGCAACCTAGCTCTTCAACCTAGTTGAAGATGTCCCTGCTTCTTGCAGGGGAGTTGGACTAGATGACCTTTAAATGTCCCTTCCAATCCAAACTATGCTATGATTCTATGATTCTCTATGTATCTATGAACATTAACATAAAACGTGGTTATGTTTCAGAAATGTAAATAGCAATCTTTTGCAGAGACTAGATCCTCATCCTGCTAAGTTGTCTTTTCACTTCCAGTCATTTGGCACCCTACAGGAAATGTAAAATGCAATGGTCATGAGAGGATTGCACTGCAGAAATAAGCTTTTTACTGGCTTTAATGTGACACAGCTACTTTCTTTGCCGGTCACTGACCACAGCATTGTAGAGTGCAGAAGGTACGTTGCCTGTCTGGAGGCCAGGAAATAAACAGAACCTGAATAAGTTATCATTCTTTTTTTTTTTTTTTCCCTGGAAAAACAGGAGGAATCTGTTATCACATTGTGTCATGAGTTGTTACTATTAGCTATGTTTGTAGGAGGCTTGTTTTGTTTTGTTTCAGTATGGCCTCTGTGTGCTTATTTAGTAGCTTTTCAGCTAAATTGTCAGTTTTAGGATTTTTCCCCAGCTTTCCGTACATGAAAAATAATATTTGTTTTGTACAATTTAGACAGCATTATAAGGAATGTCAATATTAAATATGTTTTTTTTTCTTCTATGAAAGGTAAGAGAGAATAAAAAGGAGTTTGCTGAAACAAGATAAAAATAAGATAAACAACAAATGAGAACGTGTTCTTTACAAATACCAATGTATTTCTGAACTCATGTAAAATCAAATACTTTGAAAGAAAGAGAATATAAAGAATTTAGGCTTAAACAGTTAAAGCAGATATATTTAAGCAATGATGATGATATCATAAGACAAGTTTCTCCTGAACTCAGATGGTTAATCTCACTTAAGATCACCCTTCCTTTACCTTCCTGGAATGGACCAGAATCTCACTCCCACGGAGACTGAGTAGTTGACATATCAGTAATCTCGTTATAAAGAATTCAAGTCTGAGCTCTGAAACAGAACTTGTATACAACATAAAAACTTGCTGGCTAACCTCCAGCACTTAAAGAGCCTCAAAGCTTTTGATAGGAGCAGCTGACTTGCAGACAGCTAATGATTTGGTTTCCAGAAAAACAAATCCATTTGGGAAATGGCAAACCAACTGTCTTTAAAAGGCTTCCAACAGTGTAGGTCACTATACCATATCTAATGGAAAGGTCACCTCTTAGGAAAGGTTAGAAAACAGTGAGAGCTTTCTATTTTTTTTTACTTCGTATCATTCCACGGAAATGAACCGCAAAACGAATGGAAGGAGATGGTTCAGCCACACGGCTGCATATCCTGACTGCCTGGCTTATCGAGAAAGTGTGGAGGTTTAGCACAGAAAGACATATGAGCTGGGACAAAAGAAGATATAAACACTAGAACAAAATGTATATTTTACTGTTGCTAAAAAAACAGCAGTGGAGGCTGGCTGCCTGATAGTGCCAACACATGGTCAGCAAAGTGTTTTCTTTATCTAGATGTGTAGGAATTATTATTTTTGAAAAAGTGTTATTTCTACTAGGGACATTTTAAATGATTCTATTTTAATTGGCAATCAATCCAAAGATCATCCACACATCTCCCTACTTTTTGCCCTGTCCCCAAAAAATCAGAAAAGCTGTCTCTTTTGTAAGGCTAGAAGATGAAACACCACCCATGAATGCTAAATTGTCTCTGCATACTCTAGAGCAATTCTCACCTTCTAGCAGCTATGCAATTCAAATGTGAATCTCCCTATATATTCCAGGTCTAGAACATTTTAAAATGTATGGCCTCTTACAAGTTAATAAAAAATGGTCAAAATCCATGGAAATATGATGTGCATTCACATAAAATCTGCTGCTGAATATTTATAGATCTCTGTTCTTTTTTTGCCAGTGCTCCTATCCTATAGCACAGATAATTTTTATTACTTAAGTTTTGCTTCCAGATAGTAAGGGTCATTTCCAGATCACACAAAATCAGTTTCTTGAGCTGTAGTGGCATTACTTATCTTATGGTACTTTTTTTAGAGAGTACTCTGGATGTTTTGGCATGCATGGCTCTCATTTTTTTTCTGAGTCGTGAGTGATGAACTGCTTTTGCTAGATATTTCTTGGTTTTGGATCTCTGTCTATAAAGTTCTTACATTTTATCCATGATGATACCAATCCTGTGCAATTCCAGACTAGAGAAGTAAAAAGGAGGATCATCTTTTGATGAGAGTGTTAAATTAATGTTTACCTTACTCTTTATGATGAAGATTGGTTTATGTCTAATTTTTTCTTGTGAAAGGCAAGAGCAAGCCAAAAGGGCTTCATGTGTTACAATTCACAAGGTTAATGACATTTTCTTCAACATTTCAAATTCTAATGAGAACTAGTCATTTTCTATAATTTTTCATGCATTTATCCTTCAATGTATATTTTTTATGAAAAAAAATAGACTATTTTAAAGACAATTTTTGAAAAAAAAATAGGAAAGGAAAAGAAAGAAATCTTTTTAATATCTTACTATGCACCAAGTCTCAGTCCTGGAGAGATGATGCAACTTGCACCTTGAAGATTCTTCAGAGGTGATATGGGGTGACAGTTAAAATTAATTAGAGTTGTTTAGAAATTAAAGGCATTTTTAGATTCTTTTGCATAATATGCAAATCCTGTACTCTATGTTCTTGCGAGTATGTGACCAGGAGAACAATGGAATGAGAAAGCTTTTGATTATTTATTATTTAAATGTAAGATTTTTCTGTCTTTAAGATTTTTTTCCTTTAAGTTTTTATGGTTGCTTCAGATTGAAAAAAAAAAGGAAATGAAATAGACTAAAGGCTTTTCATTAAATAATATTGATAGTGGCAATGATGTCAGAAAAGAAAATAGTAAATCTGCATAAGTTAAGTTTTCTTCTCCTGTGGTCATTTATACTGATTGAATAATTATATAGCAATAATTATGAAAAATTTCTGCTATTTAATCCTTCATAAATGCTCATCAGGTTCTGTTATTCAAAATTCACTTTTTCCAGAGAGAATTTTTTGACTGAAAGTTATTTTAATCAATAAAATTACTTCTGAATTCATAATGGAGAATTCTCAGGTAATAGTATTATGTAAATAAATTATGTGTCATTTGTATTTCATATAATAATACCTATGTAATTTCTTTATGAAAGTAACTGGTATACTTTGAATTTCAAACAGCAGTCTGGCTGTAACAGTAATAGCTTGCATTATGCTGGTTAGTTATCATTTATACACGTGAAATGCAGATTACTATAAGAAATATTATACGTGAATATAGATTGAAAAATCTCATCATTGGAAGTACAGGCATCTGAATATTAATTTATACAAAAATTCACACTAGCATATACAAAACACATAAATAAAAGTACATGTAAAAAAACTCTAGAATTGAAGTATGAAACTATTTCTTTCAGAGTTGTGCCTATTGTTCAATCTCTACTTGTCTCTGCACTTTTCAAGACAGTTCATATTCCCACGAGTTGATATACATTTTAGTCCCTTCATGGTCAAGTATTTCTCATGGATAGGAGTAAATAACTATCTACATTCTTTAGATTTAGAGACTTTTCTTCCCACCCTTTTTGATTAGGTGTAATGCTTTATTTCAGCTAAATAACTGAACCAAAACATAAGATCAATCTCTTTTAGTTTCCTTTTACTTCAAAAAATTTCCCAAAGAGATGCCAGTGGTGATTCCCCAGCTTTTTCCTGGAGAAATCTGGTTCCTTGAAGTTGTTATTCAAACCTGTCTTTGCACTAAGTTTTCTTGAAATTATAGTATTATTCATGAGATATCATTTTCCCCTGGGTCTATTCAATCCTGCGTTGTATGGGTTTGAACTGTAACTCCAGAAAAAAGGAGGGAAGGAGGGACTACATATCTTTCGTGCCAAATATTTGTACTGTTACTTACATTTTCCATGTTCCTTTGGACATTTTTTTATATTATTGGCAGTGATAGTAAAGGGATTCGGGAATAGGTATATCAGCATAAGATTGTATTTCCTTGTTATTGCTTCAGCCATAGCTGTGAGCTTTAGCTGATAGTTTGTTTCTCAGTGTCATTGTTTCAGCAGCTTTCTGCATCTAGTTTCTTGGTCACTACTGATTTTTTTTTCTTCCTTGTCAGCACTATGGATTAAGTTTTTTGCTCTGCATTATTCTTTAAGAGTCAATATGCAATTTTATGAACATATTTAAATATTTGGTTTAAGTTTTGTGATCTAAGCCATGGACATGGCTTTATGGTATGAAACTATTTCTTTTTTTTTTCAGTAGATTTCAATACAGATTATCTCTAATTGGTGCAATTACTGCCCCATGATGCTAGAAAACTGAATACCAAAAGTTCATCTTATAGTCTTCTGTTATGTCTGGAAGTTTTTACCTCTGTACTTTGAATGAGATAGTGCATGCTAAAAAAGATTCCTTTAGTATTTAATTGTCTTTTACTGTTTCTCAAAAATGTTTTTGAATTGAAAAGTATTGAATCATATTTGAATCACATGTTTACTTTTTTTGGAGGGGCAAGAATATGCTAAGGCATTTGGGGACGTTAGTTAAACAAGATGTTAAGTGCCATCTTTACCAAGAGATCTAAATGTGTACTTATTCAGCACCTGGAACGCACAGGAGAATAGAAAAACTCATCTCCTTGACTGGAACAGTCTTCACAGCTTAGGCTTTCCTATACTACTCTTGCACTGTGCCTCTGCATTAACCAAGAAATCAGCGCCGTGTGTGGCTTGACACATGGTTTATACTCAGTGAATCATTAGCTATCTGTTGGTGAGCACTCCTTTTCCATTAAAATGTTGAATAAACCAAGCTGATTTTAATTCGTGTTAACCTTATTTGACTTAAGTAGATTTGCTTTAGTCAACATTGCAATGGCCTGGGACTATGCACTTGATCAGCTGCTATTGCTCAGCTGACGGTGTAGTCACTTCTGAAACCTTCCCAAAAAATCACACCTTCAGACAGTAACAAGTATTCATCTAATTCTAAGTAGTATCACAGGACTCACCAGAGTTCCAAAGGTGAAAGGTTTCATCTACCATTACCTTCCCCTGTACTCCAGCTGATCCCTGTTATTTCTCCTTATGTAAAAATGACTCTCCACATGGAAATATCACATGCAGGAGTACTACCATAATTTCAGAGAACAATGACATTTGAACACAAATGAACTGGAATTTAAAGGGCTTGAAGCATTATTTGTGGAAGACTGTGTTTTAGATAGTGTGTAAAGAAGTCCACACTACTGGAAATCAGTAAATCAAAACCCACTAAACCAGCTAGGATTTTAAGACAGTGCTTATATAATCTTTGGTACAAAGAATTACCAGCATAGACTTTGCAAAGTTAAAGAATCTTCTATATGGATTCCAATCTCCTATATACAACAGTTTAATCTAGTTGGAGCACTGGGTTTTAAGCAATACACGATCAAAAACCTCTCCTTTCAAAGATATTCTGGCATGCTTGGGTAAGTTAGGCAACCGTGTGGTGGATGAGAAGCTCAACATGAGCTGACAATGCTCCCTTGCAGCCCAGAAGGCCAACTACATGCTGGGCTGCATCAAAAGGAGTGTGGCCAGCAGGTCAAGAGAGGTGATTCTGCCCCTCTATTCTGCCCTGGTGAGACCCCACCTGGAATACTGTGTCCAGTTCTGGAGCCCACAAAGTAAGAAGGACATGGACCAGTTGGAGATGGTCTAGAGGAGGGCCACAAAGATGGTCAGAGGGCTGGAGCACCTCTCCTATGAGCAGAAGCTGAGAGAGTTGAGGGTATTCAGCCTGGAGAAGAGCAGGCTCCGGGGAGACCTTATGGCAGCCTTCCAATACCTAAAGGGGCCCTACAGGAAAGATGGGAAGAAACTCTTCAGTAGGGCCTGTTGCGATAGGACAAGGGGTAATGGTTTTAAAATAGAGGCAGGTAGATTTAAGTTAGATATTAGGAAAAAAATTTTATAATGAGGGTTGTAGAACACTGGAACAGGTTGCCCAGAGAGGTGGTGGATGCCCCATCCCTGGAAACATTCAAGGCCAGGTTGGATGGGGCTCTGAGCAACCTGAATCAGTTGAAGATGTCCCTGCTCTTTCCAGGGAGCTGGCCTAGATGGCCTTTGAAGGTCACATCCAACCCTAACGATTCTATGATTCTGTGTCCCATTATTGACCCTTTGTAGCTCAGTCTCAGAAAGTCAAATGGGTCAGTTTCCCATGAAGAGGAGAAACCTTACCTGACCTCATAAAAGTGTTAGAATAAAGTATGTTGCAAAACTGATCAGCAACTCAGTAATACTGTGATGAGACATACATTAGATATCCAAGATCTCTAACAGAGCTTTCAAAAAATTGGTATTTTTTTTTTTCTTTAGGAAATTTCTCCTTTTTTGGTTAAAAAACTCCACGATTATTTTGGTTTGGAAATGTTATCATGAAGCTTATGGTAGCTATGGAAACATCTGGGAGTCTTGTACTTCCAATATATTGTGCATGCTGTGTTTACTGATGGCACAACATTTTCTATGAGATGTCAGGTTCTCCCCTGAACAAGGAGAGCCCATGCTAGGAGTGTGATATGTGTTTCTACACTGTGACCAATAAAAGAAAATGGGGATAAAGGCATATAAATGCCATTTCTCATGAGTTACTTTAAGGAAATGCCTAAGTCAGTCATTTTTATTTGAATGTTTACATCCACCTCAGTTATACATACAGAATATATATTTGCTATTAATCTTCAGTGTTTAGAAAGTTAATTTGCATACAACTAGCAGATGCAAAATGTATTAAAATAATTTGTACTCACCTTTTTTTAAACCTGACCTTTTATTTTTAAAGTGTTTTTATCAGATATATGACTCCGTATTAGTGACTCTCGTACAGACTTTAAGACAGTCCTTAATTTATGGGCTCAACTTAAATACAGAGTGAATTATTGTAAAAGAGATTATTCTCTTCAACTGAACAAGACACTCTGCTTTCTACAGTTTTCATTACTGCCTTGCTAATGCTGAGGAATTCCTTTTTCTGATGTGGTAGTGCCTGTCATTTTGTATCTCAGGTTAGACATAGAACATTAATTTTCTTTCTAATATGAATTTTAAGTTAATATTATATTTTACATTATGGAAGAAAAAGTTTCTGTAAAGCAAAGTTTTTAAAAAATAATTTTAATTATCAAATGTGTATACTACTAGTTTCTTCCTACTGTATTAAAAAAAAAAAGGCAAAACAGAAATACATCTTCATTATATAAGGACACAAAAAAAAAATTGAGAGAAGAAAGGATAAATCAGCACTGCAGTAGCATCTCAACTCTTAATTTCCTCTTGGTGTGTTGCACATGTAACTGACATACCTACCAAGGCTCCACAGATCAGGCTTATGGAAATTCATCACTTTACAAATTATTTTTGTTACATAATTTGTTATGAAGTGGCACTAGAGTTGATGCTATCAGGCCTGGAACAGGCATGAAGGTGTTGGTGTCGGGGTGCTTGATCTCTCCAGTCAAGTGCTCCTTCATTGGCCAGGGAGGGCACCCACCTCATTCCCCGCTGGTCTTCCTGACCATGGACACAGATGTGATGTTGATGATGTGGAAAAGGTCCAATTTACCGTCCTGCTGCTGCTGGAGTGAGGAGCACATGGCTGCCTGACTGATACTACCAGGCAGCATCAGGCACAAGTCTGCACACTCTGTTATCCCCTTACCTGTTTCTTGGTCTTTCTTTTCACCACCTTTGTTCTCTCCCCAAATAAACAACCTTCCCTAATGATTTTTTCTCCCTTAGTCCTGGCTGTGATACACCTGAATCCAAATTTATTATTTCTGATATTGTTACCTAGATAGTCTCTGGTACACATGCCAGTGCTGTTGTGCTTAGCAAGGTGCCACTGGCCTTTCAACACTGCTCCCCCTAAAAGGTGCCCAGACTTTTGCTTCCAGTTTTCTGTGAGGTTTGACTGCTTCTTATTCAACTCCCACTTTAATAATCTGTGTGGTCCAGCCAGGCTTCATGGCAGGGATTTTAACTTTTGTCAGCTTCTCACTCAATTTCTTATGTCATGTCCAGTAGTTTTCTATGTCCTGCTCAGTTCTCTTAACTTCAGGCCAGGTTAAAGGTCTCATCATTTGCCTGCAGCCTTAACATGTCACACCTGCACTGAAACCAAGTTTATGTACTAAAAACTATACACTGTCCTTCTTTATGTCAGCTTAGGTAAATGGGTTTAGAAAATGGTGTAGTTAAACTGATGTGACTTACATGTCTACAGGTATTCTGAGAAAAAGATACACAGGTACTGCCTAAAGACATTTCTCTCTGCTGCAACAATATTATTTATAGAGAGTTGGTTTTTAGAATGGTGAATAAATCTTCTATTTCTTCCAATTTATCCTATTTAATGAATAATTATTTGTAACTATTAATCTATAACAATAATTTATAAGCTATATGAAAAATATAATAAATTAATATTCAAATATTCATATTTATTTATGTATATATATTGTATTTTAATATTTATTTGTATTTATTTTTATACTCTAAGTTAAAGAAAAAGTGAAGGTTGAAACTAAACAATTTCCAGAATGGTGAGGTTTTTTTCTTGATGCTGTGGATAACTTGAAAATCTGTATATAAAAACCATCTCTACTGGCATCAGTAAATATAAATGCCATATTTCAGGCATTAACTGATTAAATTGATTGAAAGTTTTCCTGCTTTTATCAGTTAAATATTTTCTGTTGTGGGGAGATGCAGTGTTTAAATAGCTTAAGAACTATGTTTGAACTAGCAAAATGTATCTGTTTGAAAAAAGACTGCTGATTGTACACTAAAATATGATAAATCTTTTGAAATGAAGCACACTAGTCCTGTATGCACATCTTCTCCTGTTCTTTCTAGTACAGACATCTCCTGAGAATGCTTTTCAATTGCTTTCCCAGAAGCACAAAAGTACTGCACGAAGATATAGTAGCAAGGGAGAAGAAAGTCCACCTCCAACCTTCATTAGATAGGTTGTAACTTTTCTTTTATTAATATAAATTACTTCATTATAAGAGATCATCTAATTAATTCTGAATTCACAAAAGGATATTCAAATAGCCCTAAGGGAGATTTATATTTCAGACTTTGCTGGAGAGAGATGGACATTTGAGACAGTTGTCAGGGATCCTCTTACTGTAGATAGCCTGAAAATTTTGATAGCTCTGAAATTAAAACTCATCAGATTGACAAAAAGAAAAGAAAGAAATAAAAGAACCTCCAAACAAGATATATGTGTAAAACTTTGTATTAGATAATCATAGTGCTTAGAATTGCATTCATCTAACCATCAGGGGTTTGTAACAGAGTTATAAATATTTTATTGGATTTTTAATAATAAAAAAATCCTTAACGGATATGATATAGGGTGAGTTCACTACTACTTGAAATCTCTGATGTATGGAAACTCCAGCAGCTTCGAGCTGAATCAATAAATCTCACAAGTTTGTGTTACAATGCTTTAGTATCTTGTCATCTACCATCTATTTCTGAAAAAAAAGAAAAACTATAGTAAAAACATTGGGCTGGGTTGGTTTTTTTTTGTTCAGAAACTGAAACACTCGAGTTCATGAGCAGGACAATGTAAATAACTGATTTCTTTATTTCTATCAAGTGAAATAATTTCTAGAGTTACTTATTCTTTTTTTAATATTGTCCATAAAATGAAGCACTCACCAGCACAGGGAAGATAAAAATTAAATGCCCGTATATACACATCAGGTTTAAACTGAAACCTGCTACAAGGACAGCTGAGATACAGAGTAACAGAGACCTGTGCCTTCTCCTTGTTTGACGCTCTTCATATTTTTTTTTTCAAAACAAAACATGTACAGAGACAAACCTCAGTCATTCCCTCTCTTTCCCTTTAAAAAGAGCATCATTGATACAGACACTTCATCCTGTTTTCTTGTGGGCTCTCTCTAAGTGACTACATAAATATTTAAATGCAAAGCAGAATAACCTTAACCAAAGTTTCTGCAGAAGCTCTGATTCAGAGCAGTGGGTGGCCTGGCCTCTCAATTAACAGGGAGATTACAATCTGTGTCCTGAAATGGATTGTGTGGATTTAAACTTTGACAGTGTGTTCACACCTTAGAATTATTAGGCAGAAAGGGAACATCTCTTCACTGCAGCTAGCAGTCTCAGCTGATACTGTTGGGCAAATTTCACCTGCATTTGCAAGTTATTTCAGAAAAATAAGAAAAAAGTTAAAATTTTGATGTCTTTATTATTTCATTGCTTTCCTTATCACCTCTTTTCCTCCAGCTTTTGTTACCTGTGTTCTCTGATGATATTTTATTGCAAAAAATAAGTGTGTGTACACTTATCTACTTCTTTACAAATTATTAAATAGGCAATGTTTCCATTTGGAGAGCATAAAAAAAAAGATAAAATAATTTGAATACAAAGAAAAATATTGCTAAAGGTAAAAATAATTTTTAATAATATTTACTAAAACTTTAGTTCTCATTGTTCTTGTAATTCTGGTTCTATTAAGCTGATGCTTAGGAAGCATGTTAGAAGCTTTGAAGATCTTGCAGTATTATAGATCAGACATAAGTGGAAGGTGAGTGGGAAAGAGCTACTATGTGCAAATTAAGAATTAAGCAGTTTAGGGTTGGCTTGATTTTTATTTCTAATTACTCATTGCTTTTCTAGTTTCCTCGAATTGACTAGATCCATTTCTCCGTCTTTAGGATAGCCTTTATGCATAATATTTTCTTTAAAAGAGTTCATTTCCTGACATATTATGTACTTAACCTGGTACAAAATTGCTTTGGTCAGCCAGATTTACATTTGTAATTTGTCAGGGGAAAGAACTCTCTCTTATATTCAGAGTTTCAAACAAAGGTTTGGTCTTATTTCTAAAATAAAGACAGACTGCCTTAGGGGAGCTGCAGATCCAGGGTGTGGAATCTCTATGCAGCTGAAACTACAGGAATTTTAAAGCTGATATCAATGAAATTATGGTTTAATTTCTGATTTTAAAGCTGGTTCTTTGCAAGCATCTGTGTACGCTTAATTATGTGTGAAAATACTCAGACTGTATGAGAGAGCTGGATTTTTGCATGGGCACATGGCCAATTAATATAAGATTCTTTATTACTATTACCTGACATTAATGACAAATAACCTCAGTGCAATACATCTTGCCTAATTTTATTGATTTCAGAATATGTTCCACATGATTAAGGACTGCAAACTGAGCTAAGATATCTTATAGTCTCTTCATCTTCTTTATACATGGTGTGTGGATTTTAAATACTACACCTCCGGGTTTGTCAGATTTTACATAATTTTTTGTAATTCAAATCCGAAGATTTTGAGAAACAGTTTACTTCAACAAATCTAAAAAGAAAGAGAATATAATAATAAAATGCTATTCTCTAATAATTTTTCTGTGGTATTCCATGTCATTATACAAAGTAGCCAAAGCCATTTCTTAAGATTTTGTTTACTGCATAACCCTATGAAGAGGGATGTTTTCCTGGATCCACATGGGCTTTTAAGACTTCAACACCAGTTTTTTATCACTGTCCTTCTGTGAGAACCTACCACCTGACCATCCCACCACCAAACTTCTCAAGTAATTGCCACCTAAAATATTCTTAAAAAAAAAATCAGGCTGAGTAAGTTAAAATATTTTAATTGGTAGTTTGAGTAACCTTACCTGGTTTTACCAGACCACTAAGACCTTCTTCCATGACTAAGCCCAAGAGAGCAATAATCTCCAGTAGAGGGACTAACAAAGTAGCTGGTAGGTGAGGTATAGCATTTTACAGTGCGGCTGCTGTCCCTAAGTGAACATCTGTCTACAAACTACATATCTTATGTTGAAAGAGTTCCTGTTCAGTAAATATTTTTGTTGAGCTTTTCATTCATTCTAGAAAGCTGAGTTCAACTCATAGGTCAGTTTACTGAAACACTAACACATCAGGTTTTGGCACACTTCACAATTACAGTCTCCAGGGCCATGTATTTTATATCTCCAATTCTAAGTAACCATAGAGTAATTAATCATCTGTATGCCTTCTAGATAAGGATTAGATTAACTTGAACATCTGGTGAAAAAAAGCCTTGTTTGTTTGTTTGTTGCTGTTTTGCATCCCTTTGTATTAAATATTTCCACATTCATCTATTTTCTTTGGTTTTTTAGTACACTAGTCCTAAACAAGACAATATTTTTCTCCACTAAGATTCTTTTTTACTTCTATTATGCTTTTTAGAAGCAAGTCCTCTGGGTAGCAAGCGAGTTATTAGTACAGGTCCCACTGCTGCACTCTACTTTGTAGAAAAAATCAGTCCAGTATTTGTAACCAGAATCCTTGCTTCTCCTGAGTACCAGGAGGACAATCATTCTGCCTCATCGGTCATTACTTATAAGGATATTAGCTGTGATTTTGAAAATTGTTTGGCTTTTCCAGAACAACTTTTTAATTTTTTTTAAATTTGTCATTTCACCTTTTTGTTTTTCCCTATCAGTTTCACAGAACTTAAATCTGTGATGTCTGATTTTTTCCTTTTGTTTTTCGCTGTATGATGAGACCTTTGTTGCAGTTTAATTTTGACAGTAGATGGAACAGGTTGTTGGGTGTCTATATTGTATTTCTGAATTATATGCTTTTAAAATTCAGATGCTAAGGAACTGTTTCCTCCAGAAGAATTTTACTGAAAACTGGAATTAATAGTTAAATTTCAAAAGTTAATTTAATTTATTCATACATGTGTGTATATATATATAAATGTTTGTGTGTGCGTATGAGATCTTTTGTAATAGAACAGACAAAAACTTGCCTAGCCCAGTATCTTTTTTTTTCAAAAAAAAAACCTATGTGAGATTTTTAGTGAAAAAAGATCATAAGTCATTATATATCAGATAATTCCCCTACTACTTCTCCTGACCTCCAACAACATGTATTTTAAGGGTTTTCCTGGATAAGAAATACATCTGGATTATCATATCTAGACGTTACTAGAGAATTTGTCTCTTATGCCCAACTATGGATATATTTTTACCTTCCCAACAACCCAAAACACTAAGTTTTTTAATTTACTTAAATACAGTGAAATGGTTTGTCCTTCTTTATTCTTTTTATGAAAGTTACAGGGAATAAGAACACAGAATTTGGAAGACATTTTAAATTTAATACAATATGTCTTGATTCATTGAGAAAAAAACAAAAGTCTAGAACTAAGTTTTTTCAGCTTCAGGCTTTTCTAGATGGCAGAAAACTTTTGAAGCTGTGATTGCAGTTGCAAATGCCTTTTTTTTTGAAGAAAGAAACTAATGTTAAGCTGAGTCTACTTCCTCTATGAAAATGGCACTAATGCCAAATGCCAAATAAACACAAATTACTCCTGCTGATGCTTCTCCTTTATCAGTTTGGAATTTATATTCCTCTGAGGAACATTCTTTCTCTTAAAGAATAAGTTATCTCTGTAAGTTCTAGGAAATCACAATACTGGTGATTTTTTTCATTCTTTAGTATGGGGGAAAGGAAAAGAATGGCAAACAAAAGGAAGCGTCTTGTATCAGGTCACATACAATGCAGAAATTCATAGACTATATTCAGAAAGGACATAAAAACTTTGAGGGTCTGGACCTATGTGAATTTGAAACAGTCGTGTGCTTTCATTGATTTAATGGAAGCTTTCAAAGAAGTGGAGCAGGAGCTGATCTCTGCATAGGGAAGCCTGCAGCATTTGGAGTGGAAGCACTGGGAGTAAGCCTGTTGAATATGGCAGCACATAATGTGTAAAATTACATTTGGTCAGCTATGTAAGCTTTTTTTTTTGGAGACTGTCATATAGAAATTTAACCATCAGCATCCAGATAGCTTTATGATAGAAGTGATATAGATGGATTGAAGGCTTGTATTATTTTCAAATAACGAATTCTACCAAGATCATGAATATACTGGCTAGATACAGGGTACTCAGGACCGCTGATGCACAGATTAGTTTTTTCACAACAAAACTTTTTTTCTTTACTCACCAAGCTCAAAAGTGAAACCAATATCAAGTGACTGAAAACCAGTTGGAATCTTCTTTCCCAGTTTCTCATTCACATCCATATGATTACTGCTCCTTAGTAGCTAAGATTTGTGTACAGTTTCTGATTGCAATTTTTTTTTTTCTTATTTGGAAATCCTAACTAGCTTCTCCTAAGTTCCGCACAGCAGGAACCAGCAATGGAAAAAAAGTACATCATATCCCCTACATACTCCAACTCAATCACACAAGATTATGAAGCTCTAATTGAAACCAAGTAAAATATGAAGCTGTCTATGACTATATTACTTGGTATTACAGCTTACAATCCCATTTGAAACGATTATGTTTTCATCATTGAAACTGTCTGCATAGACGTCCTGAATTAGGTGTCTTCAAGTATCGTCAAAATATTGTATTTTCATAATGCAGCAGAAAGTATAAGGTCCGGACTTATCCCTCCCAGCCTGAGGGGTAAATTATTAAATCTGACTGAGCTATGACTGAAAATATATTTATGTTGAAATAGAAATAAAAATTTTACTGTTATTTTCACGTGGCTCATTAACAAAAAAAAAACCAACTTAGCTGTATACAGATGAGTAGGAAGTTGCTGAATTCTTGACCATCGAGGTGGTTTGTAAACTGTAATATGAGTCTGATTAACTGAACATTGCTAGGATGAAAGTCTCAGTTAAACCTTCAGCATCCTCAATATTTCTGGTCTCCCATCTGGGTTATTGCACTCCTAATGTAGGGCAAGATTCATATATTATTAACTAATTAATTAATTTCTACCATATGTGAAAACCTTTGGCATGAAACATCTCCCTAGCTATTAAAGGTGACTAAAAGTACAGATAAAGGACAAAGGGGAAGAGTGCTCAAAGTGAAAAACACACTTTCATTTACGTTTGTCGTATTATAGCTCCTATCACGTTCCATTTTCGTGAGTAGTATGCAATGAAACTTCCATATAGTAGAATGTGGAAAGTTCCCTGTGGGCTTCAATTTACTGCTACTTTTTATATTCACTTTTAAAAGAAGTCAAGCATAAAGTTTACTCATGTAGGTCCATCTGCACCTATTGTAGGCAGAGGACAAGGAGCAGATTTAGCTCTTGGTTACACGTGTGTAAGGTTTCTGAATATGAAATAAAAATTTGTCTCGGAATGTACTTTCTGTACAAGAGGAAGAAAAGTAGGCATATAGAGTCAATCTTGCAGGTTACACAAATAAAGATTAATTTGTACAGTAATTGGCCCTCAGCATGGAGGAGAAACTTGCACCCTAAATCAACAAATCTTAAATTTCAAACCCTGTTAAAAATAATAAGTGGAATGATAGCATGTGATAGATACCATGTGGTACTTTTTAGTAGTGCATTAAAACTTTTCACTTTATCATAATATTCCAAAAACCTTCCAAATTGTTTGAAATCCTGGTTTAGGACACTAGCCTTGTTCTTATATAGCTTTATCTCTGTAGAAACTAGAATGACAAAAATCTATATAACACTGAAAAAATTGGTAGAACTGGTACGTACAAACTCTAGGCAGATTAGAACTACTTGCTCTAAGAGAGAACTGGAATTTTACACTTGTGCTTAAACAATTAAGGACGACTGATATCCTCATTACAATGTCTTTGGAGCAGGTGGTCTGTGCAAGGCACTCAGTATATTGATTGTTGATTCCCTCCTAACCCAAGAGAAGCAATATGCAGAAGTGATAACTGAGTCATACTGCTCTGTGGTTACTACCACTTATTCATGCTACTGTGTTAGAACCAATATTTAAAATCACAGTCTCACATGCAGATTGCTAATACAGAAGCAATACATTACAAATCAGAGCTTTGTACATAAAAATTAAGATAAAGCTGAAGTCTTTGAAAAACTTACTTTTAGTGTTACTATATCAATGTATTTTCTTATCCTATTGAAGTGAAAATAAATCCTAATCAGCAGTAAGTACAATTGAAAATTTTCATTTAAAACTTCTAGTTGTTGTTATATGTTCTTTTATCACAAAACAGATATTTACTTTTTTAAAATGTGGGTTTTTTCTTTCCTTGAGAAAAAGCTGACAGAAATACAAAAGAAACTTTCTGATATATTTATTAATATTAGAGCCGGCTTTGAAAGTGGACGATTTCAAACTCAATCCTACCAAAGTAAATCCTGAGGCTGTTAAAAAAAAAATAAAAAAGTAAAAAAATCATTCAAGTATAGAGTTCACAAAATGAGAGAAATGGTGACTTTTAAATTTTTTTTTAATGAAAGAGACTTTCAATTTGTGCAGGAAGTTTTGCTGTTTTTTTTTTTTCTAAAAAGCAGAAAATACATTGGTATTAAAAGCAACTGATCTATATGAACCTTGCTTCCTCATTATTAAAAGAACTACAGACTACATTGGGAAAATTATGGCAAAACAGGAAAACCTATCACTTCCCATGTGTTTCAAAAGCCTCCAGGGGCTTATTGCCCTTTCTGACAACACTATAATCAAGAATAACTTGATAACTAAACTCCTGTTTGGATACTATTGCCTTAAAAATTATTGAGTTCCTTTGCAGACCTGATACCCTGTAGAGCTCAAATTTATGGAACTTTTTTTTTTCTGAACAGTTATAAACATTTACAATATTATCTTGCAAAATAATTGTCTAAACAATTGTTGTATTAACTGTATGGAAAACAAGAAGCAGGATTTTATAAAGCTGTCAGAGAAAGAAAAAGCCCACTATTCTAAACAATAGTGTAGAAAGAATTCTAGTAGTCAGTAAGTGCTTGATTTGTGGTTTGTGTCATGCAGGAGGTTAAGCTAAGGAAATGTAATGGTTCTTCTGGCTTGGAAATCTATGAATCCATAAAAATTGTATTAGATTAAAACTAATGACCTAAAGCTAAAAGATTCTATGTCTTATTAATAGTCTTCTAAAAGAACTGGACCAGTAAATCAATTTGTTTTCTCTACTTTATTTTTCTCTGTTAAAATTAATACTAGAAAAAATAAACTTTTGAAAGTTCAAAGATTCAATGCAGTCAGTATAAACAGCTAAGTGTTCTGATGGCTATCTAAAACTTTGTGAATCTCCAAACCCTTGCAGATATATTTTCTTATCACCTAAATTTTTTGCTATATTTCATTAAATAATTTTACTTCATTGACTTTGTTTCTGTCATATGATTTTCAGTCCTGAATTATCACACTTTGTCAAACTACTAAGCAGTTTGGTAGAATAATGAGATCTGGCAGAGGAAGAAATATATGTTCCTAACTAAAGCTTCATTTCTGCAAACCATTAAGCACTTAGCGTGAGAGTATGCTTGAGTCCCAGTCATGACAGCAAGATTTTAGCACATATTTACACAATAAGTGAACAGCAATATATTTGCTGATCTCCTCAATGATGGTCTTTCTTATGCTTATATATCTGTAAAAATATGAGAAATATCTAATAGGACAAAATATAAGAGAAGATAAGAAATACGGACAGGAAACTAAAGGAGAAAAAAAAATCAGACTTTCACAATCCAAACAATATTCTTCTGAATCTTTCTTCTCACATAGAAAAATCTCTGCTGTCTGAGCAGTGGTGTCCCAGAATAACCGGAGTGAGTAATTCCAACCCTAACGATTCTATAGTTCTATGATTATTTAAGGTAAAGAAATAAATAGGTTTTGGTGTGAGTGAAAGAAGCATCCTAGCACTTCTGTGTCATGAATATTCATAGCAAACAAGTTCAGGCAACCTTCCTGGATGTCCTGAACTGGGCCTTGGGAAAATCTAGAACAAGCGAAACGAGTATGTTTCCTCTATCCATAGGCTATGCCTGCTTGATTGTGAAGCTTGGAAGTGAGGAGACAGAAAAGTAGTCATATTTTTTAAATGGATAAGTGATGATTCAATAAAAGCTCTCCGTAAAATACTGGTTTGACGGTGTGCATTCACTTTCATCTACATCTCTAGCCTTTAAAATACAACATAATATCATCAGTAATTGGTGTGCTTAAAATCATAGTGAGACAGAATTTCAATATAAAATAATATAAATATATCTTATCTCTGTAATTCTAGAATGGAAAAAGAATAAGCATATGGAAAAAGAATTAGCACATGGGAAAGGAAACTGTGAAAATTCAGAAAATGTAGAACTTAAATTTAATTTAAGCCCTCGAGAGTTGCAAGTGAAGTACAGAGATAAACAAAATCTGTGCACATATAGAAGTTCTACAGAGAAGAAAGAAAACGTGATGACATTTTCATGACTTTTTCTCCAGAAATCTCAAGTGATCTCTAACACAATAAATACATTTCTCTTGATATCTTTTGTCCAGCAAACGTGATATCACACATAGACCAAAAGTTAGATTTTTGCATTTGATATCCATAATCCTGCCAATTCACAGTTCTTCATGGTTATAATGGAAAGAGAAAAAAGACAATGAAATCTAATTTACAGGCAATCAGTCAGTCAGGGAAACTTTACTTTGTTGATACAGGATTACCAGACTCTGGTTCAATTAAACTCAACAGCTCGAAGATGTTCAAAGGATTTTTAAAAATTTTTATTTTCCCACTTTCCCCCCTCCCTCCCTTCTTGAGAAGGTAGACATTCTTAATGTCATTATTTCAGTTAAAGGACCTCTTTTGGTAGTCTTGCGTAAAGGAACTATTCTAGTAAGAACATAAATACTTTTTCAGTATATTAATTCCTGGGTAGAAAAAAGGGTATGTAGGATTAAATGACTCAATAATAATTTTTCAATCCTACTGTATATTATTTCTTTTTTTCCAGTACATTTTGTAATAGTTATATGATCTAAAAAAAAAAAAAAAAAGTAAAGAAGATAATTTGTGGTTAATTCTATACTTTTATTGCAGTGTGTAACGAAGTGAACTAAACAAAAGCTTTCAATATAAAATAATATAAATATAAATATACTATTTACAATATAAGAATTTTAGTCTGGCTGCTGAGCATATCCAGTGATTTTAAAATGTCATTTAGAGGTACATTTCATTAATCTTTGGATTTTGCATATTGAATAGAGTCTTGGAGATTCCTTAAAAACAAAAGAAATGTAAAAGCGCTGTATTTGTGCATTAGCAGAGGGAAAAAAAACCCCATTATTCTTTGCTTTTTGTGAATTTATTTCTTGATTCTTTAAGCACATCATTTGCATTTACATTTTACAATATGGAAAAAAAAAGCCCCACTTAGGCATGTGGAAGCTCATGCAGGTTCTATTTCTTTCAGTCTTTATAACTTAGATGAGTTTTACTGCGTGAAGATTTCCAGAGCTAATCAGTCCTCCCAGTCGCCTGTGGCTGCAGATAGAGAGTTCAGGGGAGTGCTGCACTGAGTGTGGACATGTGTATCTCCACTCACAAAAGAGCTGCCATTCCTGTGTGATGTGTGGCACAAGCATCTAAAGACTTGTGATTACCCAAAAGATGGCAGTGCAATAGTCACACATGACAGTGGATAGTCCTCTCTGATTGATGAGTATCATAAGGTATTTTGACTGTTGATGATAATGTGCTTCTTAGGACTTCAACTCTGATATTGGTGAGTTAGAAAAGGCACCACTAGAGCAGAAATCCTGATAGCGTATTTACAGTATTGGCCTTAAGAAAGCACTGTGGAGTCAGCAGGCCTTTACATTTTCCCAGGTACCAATGCAGAATATTGAGTATTTTCTACTCCTTTATATTAAAAGACTTAAATGGGGTAGGTCCAGAATGAATTGTTTGAATGCAGAGAATGGGCTGATACTCTGTACCATCACTCTTTTAACTAGACAGTGATTATCTATGATCCTTTCTATACACTTCACTTTTGTTTGCAAAAAAAGAATCACTCCACAGGTGTTTCAGTATGAAGCAATCACACTCAATCTGAATAGTACATGTATGAGTTGAGAAATGTTTTATTTTATTTTAGAAGTGTTGACATTTATTTTTTTAAATATCTGTAATGGAAACCACTCATTGTTACCCACCTTTTATGAGCTACTCCTCATAAACTGCAGAGGCAGCATTCCATAAAATCCATTATGCAGCTACTACAATGCCCCACTGATCTAAAAGTTGCATGCATCTGCAAAACAGATAGAATATATCTCACTTTTCATGTTTTCAGAAATTTAAGAAGAAATCCCTCTCTTCAGAAAACGTCAGAAGTAACTGCAGTCTTAAGTTTTAACCTTTGAGAACTTTTCACCTATTACTGAGCTATCAGCTGAAAGTGACATTTTGACACAATTGGTACATAGGTGTGACATATTAAATACCACCAAGTACGAAGTTTTTCATTCTCTAGTGCATCTGTGTTTTGTTTATATATAAGGCAAAATACAAGCAGAAACTTTACATGTCCTACATTTTGTACTGCCCAGCATAGAAAAAGCTGGAGAAATGTTGCAACAAGAGGTAAGTGCAAGATACCCCTGCATCAGTCTACTTCTGGATTATTTCAGAAACATTCTTTCCACTTCCTGTACTAGAAAAGTGAAGATTTTAGTAGGTGTATGAGATAGGTCTGCTGACTTAAGTAAACAGGAGGGGTTATCAGTTTCTGTCCGCATGCAGTAAGAATCAGTATTTCCCAGCACACCACAAAAACTAGCCTGGCATATATAGGACCAGCCCCAATAGGTATGCCATTCACATGACGAGAGTTCATTAGAGACAAAGGATTATTCTCACTCTGCTTTTGCTAGATAAGTAAAGCATGATCTCAAAGGTAGTGTAACCTTTTTTTTTTTTAGTAAACAGAGACACTTTGACACCACAGAGGATGATTCATCACACTTGTCTTTGGCATCTGCAATAATGGGAGGGAACTGAGATGCCTAACCAGATGCTTGTCTAGTTAGGTCAGACAAATCCCAGCATGATATTATGATTATTATGATGTTGCATTTGTGTTTCATCACAGCAATAAAGTCTCAGACATGCTGGCACACACATAGGTAAGGTGAGTCAGGCATGTCTTCAAGTCAATCGTTGTTATACACCTTGCATTGTTACACACTTTCTTCATGCAGCACAAGCTACTGAATTCCAGTTACCTGCACACAGAAATCTGGTTTTATTAGTTGATCTTTTGCTGAAGAAAAGAGGCAGAAAAATATGTGTATAAATAGAGAGTGAATTATTACTCTTGCATTTCACTTTTATGATGGCTTTTAAGAAATTCTTAAAGAAGAAAAAAAAATATTGAGAACAAAGGTACATTGGGAGGAACAGCAACTTGACATTTTTTCAGAAAATATTTAAGTCCCAGCAATGTGTGCCACTGGAGTTAACATGTTTCGTGTTCTTCAAATTCAGTTTTTCATTACAGACACTGCTAAACCAGAACCGTAAATAACAAAGCTGTTTAGTGCACTAATATTGTGGTATTATTGAATGTTTACAGTACCATTTGGACTTTTTATACTGTCATCACACTGCTAAATGTCCTGGTAATGACCTGCTCAGGTCTTGAATGTGTGTTTCCAGTACTTCTGCCCCAGTTTTAGGGGTTCTGTGAATCCAATAGGCCACATTTACAAATACAAGTAATAAATTCTACGTTATCTTACTCACGTAAAAAGGAGCATACCCTCTGGAGAACTGCATACATCCTAATATAGAAAACTAGTCATTTACTATTTGCTGGCATAATTTTAGACTGCATAACCATCAACGCTGGCACAAGGGAGGTGATATTAGCATACAGCAGCATGTTCTTAGATTGTATTAAACTGATCACAAAACCACAACTTGCAGTTGCATTTCCAATCAACTTGATGAGATAATCTAAGTGTTCACCTCCCCTGAAAGAGGGAAGCCCTAGTCACTATCACTCCCAGGTACATGTTTTTGCTGTTAAACTTGGGCCAACCCCAGATATTTTTTTTTGCACCAGCCACAAACTAATGCAAGGCTAAATTACTGGGTTAGATCAGACACAACTTTACTATCAGGGAATAACCAGAATTCCAGAGATCTGTTTGCAGACATTAATCTTTTCATAATACACTCAGTAAATGTGGTATAAATTAAAACTTTTATAATACACAATGATCACATAAGTAACATGAACATACAGCTCTGAGAAATATTATGTAATTCAAAGCATCCTACTTTACTTATCTATATATTTCTTCTTGTAAAACAAAAAAAAAGCAAGCTGAAGCAAGACTTTAAAATATTTTCATATCACTTTAATTTCAAATACTATCTTACCTTGAAGAAAACATAGTCCAGAATTACAGCAGAGAATTTTAGTACATATTTAATTGTCTTGTATTATAAAATGTATGTGTACTGATGTCCTGGTTCTGGCTAGGATAGAGTTAATATTCACCTGAGCTGGGTGGAGAACTGAAGCTGGTAGCCCCTATGGCTGGGATAGTTAACTAATTAGCTAACAGCTAGGGTTAATTTACCCAAATTAGCCAAAGGGCTATTCCATCCCATCTGACATCATGCTCAATATATAAGTGAGGAGGGTGCTGAAGGGAGTCTCTTGCTACTTGGAAGAAAACTAGGTGTGGAGATTTGTTGTAAGCCATTATACTGTTATTTGTATTCCATCATTGTTTTGTTTTCTTCTGTCATTACTTTTAAATTTACTTTTTGTTCAATCTCAACCCATGTGTTTGGTTTTTTTTTGTTTACCAATTCTCCCCCTGTTCTCTTGCGGGAGCGGGGGGAGAAGTGGGAGAGAGACTGCGTAGTCTGGTCCCAAACGGGGCTGAAATACGACAACTGATTACTGAGAAATACTATAAATAAATACTTTTCTGTGTATTTTTTTTGATCACTCCACCATCTGTGTTTGATAGCAGTCCACTTTTGATTTAAAGTCCTAAGGAAACCTCTTGAAAACTATGTAATGTTATTCCATAGCTAAGATGGCCCAGAACTGTTGATTTAGAAATCCCCTACTGTAATCAAAATGCACTGTCCATATTGGATGAGCAACATAACAAGTGCTCTATATAAAATTGTTACAAAACTTTATTTCTTTTCAGGAGCTAGGAAGTGTTATCTCAAAATGTCCCTAACAGACACTTTTAATCCATCACAGCAGTGGATCTACATTTTACTGATTAGGAATTGTGAAAAAAAACCATAATAATGAATGCAATCTTTGGAACTGCAGCAGTTTAGTACTAGTGGCCAAAGACAGGTATTTAAAATCTTTATTTTGAACTACTAGCTTTTACAAACTGGACTTTGGAGGAAAATGAGCTTGTTATTTCTTCTAGCTTACAGTTATTCATCTTTCCTCTATACTCACCAGTATCCAGTGAACCACTCTTTGCAGCTGTTTCTTTTGCTGTGCTGAACAATGATTTTGTAATTTCGTGTGTATGGGTAGATACTCAGAAGTCAACTGAAATCAATGGAGTACAGAGAACCACCCAGTTTTTCACTCCAGAGCCTTAGTTTGCATGTTCTTTCTAGTTAAGCACTAATGAGTGCAAATTCACTCTGTGGAGGCAACCACCTCCATCCTGGTAGACAAGTTTAAATCAATACGGCTGCAGGCAGTTGTAGCAGAAGTTGCAGCTTGAAGGTGCATGCAATTAGATTGTAAGCACTTGAAGTGAAGATCATCTCATTGTGGATCTTGCAGATAACCGCAATGGTCTTACTACTATTAAAAATTAAAATTAAATAGAATGAAAGAGACAGAGTATACTCAATGTGTCAACACATCCCTGCATATCTTTCCTCAGATTTTATATTCTTAAAAGGCACTTTGGGGAGTTTGGGAAAAAACCCCATCATATGTCTTGAGTTTTGTTGCAACATTCTTTTTTAAAAAATATTCTATAATTTTATTTTTCCTTAAACTTTTCCTCCTTTGAAAGGGTAACTTCTGTACAAAACCAGAGCAAAAGTTATCATCTGTCCTCCAAAAAAAAAAAAAAAAAAAAAGCCAGCTGCTATTAGATCAAACAGACAATCCTAAGAAATTATGAAATTCCTAATAAGATATCAGATCGATATACTGCAATATCACATTTTTTTAAAGTTACTGAATGTCATATCAGATTAATGAGTTGTACTAAGAATGTGTGGCAAACAAACAATATATAATGAAATTAGTTTGCAAAAATGAAACAGAAAATCACTTCTTCATTGGGGTTGTCAAATTTTATTGTAATTTTTTTTTCATTTTAATAATGTGAGATAAAATTTGGTAATTAAATAGCACATATTGAAATATACCTTTTCTCTTTCAGAAACATATTATATGACAGCGGGAATTGTCATTAGGATTATAAAAATTATCTTATTAGTGATACAGGAAACTATTAAGAGTGATCACCAATTTCCACTCCCCTCCTACCCCCAAAGTCTGGAGGCTAAAAGAAGACTTACTATAACATCATTCATTGAGAGTGGGTTTGATGAGGGGTTTTTGTTCGACTTTTTTTTTTTTTTTACCCACAAAATACTGCTTTTCAGTTACTTTTGTTTTCAGGAAGCCTTTGCATTTTCAGTGAGAAGCTGTCCAATCTCTAGACCGTTATTTTACACATACAGCACGCATACAGCACACAGGAATTTCCTGTGAAGCTTCTCCAGTAGAAGCATTCAAAGAACTTCAAACCAGTTGTCAATGAAACAGTATCAACGTGATTCCTCTCATTTAATTTTTAGTAATATGAAAACATTATTCCTTTGAGATGGATCATGGACTCCCTTCAGTTATACACAATTCCATCACCTCTGTGCTGAGCAACACCAATGCAGCACAGTGCTATGAAGAGCTCAGCTGTTACAGAATGTTGCAGTGTGCCACCTAGGAAAGAGTGGCTACTCATCAAATCTGTTACCTGTTCGATATATTGCTCTATTCATGGACCATCATATTAAATTCAAGATCTCTAACATAATCTTCAGAGTCATCCTAGCTGAGTCCAAATTTGTCTAAGACAACAAACCAAATGTTTGAGTGTTGTTGGTATCTTCAGCCTTCTGAAATTACACGTTTTGTTTGCTTGCTTTATAAAAGAAATGTTATGCTGGTATAAGCAGGAGAGAAATACTTCTTTGGAGTTTGTACAAATATTTGGTATGAACCTTCAGAGCAAATCAGGACAAATGGAGGAAAACTCAGTGGAAAGAAAAAAAATCTAGTTACCAAAATAGAATTTCAAGAATATTTTTGTTTTGATACAGAAGAAAACCAAGATTATTTGATCTACTTCTGTAAGTCCTGCATTCCAGTTGCTCATAATGACAGGAAGCATACAATTCTAAACAGAATACTGTAGAGTTTATTCTCATTTCAGTTTAAGATGATCTATATCTCATACAAGCTGAATTAATAATGGCAAAAAGTTTAACATATATTTGCCTCAGGTGTGGAAAGTGAAGGAGGTGGCTGATACATGTTAACACTTTTTGAAGGCTGCATGAGTGATGAGGATGATAACATGATAGCTGACTGGGTGGAATGCGAAGAGTAAGCATATTGCTATGCAATCATTTGTAACATCTGTACAGAATACAGAGATGGAAGACAATGTGGGTGAAAATGTCATGTTAAGGCAGAATTTGTGATTGCAAACTAAAGCTCTCATATATTGTTCAGTGTATTTTTTTCCTTTTCTTTCCCACCAGAATTTCGTGCACATGAACTTCTGTAAGACAGGTTACTGGTGTATTTGCAATTCACAATTACCTTTTAATGGAGTTCTGTATTTCCCTAGTTTTCAGACAGTGTCATATGGTATGCATTAAAATACAAACAGGCAGATTCACATCAGGTTGAAATCATCAAGCTTAAACAGCAGCTATCAACAATTTGCTGTCAAGGAACTAGGAAGATGCTTGATGTGGGTGGCCCTGCAGAGATCTGTCTTATGTCCTGTGTAATTTAATGGTTTCATTAACAACTTAGATCTGACTTATCAGCCCTGACACTCAATGGTAACTGCTGCAAACCCTTTGGAGGACAAGTTGTGAATTTAAATTGATCCTGATAAGTCAATGAAATGGCCAGAAGTCTTTCAGATGAAATTCAACACAGCAAAGTAGAAAAACTACGCACATAAAGAAAAAAGAAATCTAAATATACAGTGACAACAGCAACAAAGCTGGGAAAAATACAAATCTGAGATATGAAGGGCAGAAAGTGTGTCTGAATCAGCAAATATTGCTGTTGAAAAGGCAAATAGTATTTTCTGGCATGCTAGGAAGTGTTGCAAGGAGAAAATTGGGTGAGGGATAATTATCTCTTTCCAGTTTCAGATGCAGCTAGAAAGCTAGAGAAAAGCTGGTATCAGGCAGAGGAGAGTAAAACTTCATAAAGCCACACAGGACCAGTGAAGTAAGAACAGAAATCTGGAGGACTAGGTTTGTTTTATTTTAAAAATAGAAAACTGTGTATCTGAAGAGAAAGGAGAAATAGATCCTTGAGACTATGTAAAAACATTTATTTGTGAGAAGGATAGTGATTTTCTGTGTCTTCAATGTTCTGATTACCAGAACGAGAAGTTATAAGTTTTATTTTCAAAAACTATCATTTATTTTAACTGTTAGGAAAACTTTAAATGTGTTAGAGATATGTTACTTGATCTTCTCTGGCAGTAAAGAATTGGCCCAGATGATTTCTCTTTATTCTTGTATTTCTAGGGGTGTTTCAGATTTGTATGTTTTGTCTATTTATCATTAAAACAAAATGTAATATAGTGAAAATGTACGCATCTTCTTTATTTACATATAAGGTCAGATGGGTTAACTATGTATATGTACATATTCTCAGCCATTCATAAGCAAGCTGCTAAAACGGATAGAATTTCAAAACTTTTCTAATAATTCTTATAAAATCCACCACAGTATGAGTTGTTTCACACTTTTCATGAGGCTTTACTCCAAGATGTATTTTCAGAGGAAAATAGCAAAAGAATACATTTTAAAATGTCGAAGTAAGTTGGGACAATCTCTTTTTATGCCTATTGTTGCAGATTTTAGAACTTTCTGATAGTTGCTTTCATCTTGACAATTCATGAAACAGCAGTAAATAATCACAAAATAAGTATTGTTAAAAAAAATTATTCTCTGTAAAAACTTTGTACCAAAAAGGAAAGGTTTTAAAAATCACAAAGCAGGAAAGATCATGAAAGTTTGGTTTTTTTTCCATTACAGATTAAGCAACTAAACCAAAATAACTCAAAATCATCAATACTAAACAAAACGCAAAACTCATTTTATAAAAAAAAAAAAAAAGAAAGATTATAAGCAGAAAAAAGATATCTCGTTCTGCCCAGGACTCTGGCCTTAAATTAAAAAACAACAACCAAACAAAACCAGTGGAAATGAGAGGCAAGATTACTAAAAAAGACCTGTTGCAGGACTTCAGGGCCTGCATGGACTTTTCTATTTTGTATAGGTCATAGGACCTGTGATTTAATATCAGAGATATAGCTTAAAGGAAACAATTCCTGTGCCCAGGCCTCTTTCTAGGGCTCTGAGGATGGCAAGGAGCATATCATTATGCTAAAATTGGAAGAGAACACGTACAATTACAACATCTCAAAGCATCAGCGTATGATTCCTAATTCATCACTGCTTAAGAGGTAAAACATCTGCACCTGTACATATCTGGTGTAAACTTCTGCATAGCTCAGCTCCAGGCTTCCTTTTCCTTAGGGTGCAGTATCTGATCTTGCTAGTCTCTGGCACATGTGCTCTGAGCAAGGATAATTCTGATCCGATGCCATTTTTCCCCAGGTAAATCACAGTAAGTAGTGCTTCCCCTGAGGGAAGAATGGAGTTTGGAAGCTGAAATAGGAGCAGGAGAATGAGTGATAGGTGAATGGAAAAACTTAGTCTTCCCTCAGGCTTATATAGTAGGTAAATTTACTTGAATGGGCTTGCCAAAACCCAGTTTACTTCACATTCCCTGGTTCATGATTCTTTACAAGCTAATTTTCACTATGAATTCCTCTCTTTCTCTGCCAAGTGTATTTATAAAACAACATCTTGTTCTCAGTCTCAGTAGTACTCACACATCACTTTACAAGTTGTCAAAAGCTTAGTCAAGCACTAAGAAAACCCAAACTCACATAATTAAGTTAAACTCAGAACAAATGTTGTCAGCCTGTGTTTAGACTGAAGTTTGCTACCTCTTTCAGGTAGCAAGGGCCTGAAAGCTTACTCTTTTCTCAGTTATACTAGCTGGTCTAAAAATAAATTATATATGTTTTTCCTTATAAACCTTGCTTCAACAAAGAAAACAAAGTCATTTTAGAGTTTGAAATGAGCCAAAGTAACAAAAATCTGCAAATTATCATCAGTAATGCTTTTTTTTTGATATCCAAAAGTAGCAAAAATGAAATCTAGATAAACTATTAGAAGGCTGCTCTCCCATTCATTTCTCCATCACTTTCACCCTTGGCTAGACCAAGGATTCATGTGAGTAGTGCTTGCTGATAAACCTAATTATTTTCAATCCTTTTGTTATGTGTCTGGATTTCTCTGTTTTAGTGCAGGAAACTCAATGAAAATGTGTCAGACATAGGCCAGACTGGTAAAAAACCAAAAACATCCAACTCTTTCTTTAAACTTTTTCCTAAAAATTCTTCAGTGTTAATAGAACTGGGTTTCTGACCCATATTAATCGACTGTTCACTACCTTACAATGATGGGAGTCAAATTTCTAGTTTATGACATAGAGGGGGGTCTGTTTCATGTAAGCACGGAACACAAGCTCCATTACTTGTCTTTCACTGGAGGCTGGAACCTGAAAGTGCCAGAAAGTGAGGAAGAAGATGTTACACATTTTCAATAGAAGTGTGGACAAATTCCTGTGCAAAGGAGCTGCCTTAATGCCCTGGAAAAAAAAAAAAGTGCCATTTCTTAGACCATTTTTAGATGCTCGTTTTCTTTCAGTGCTGCAGAAGTGCCTGCTCTGACCCTGGCTTTTTTTATTTTTTCAGTAGCCTTTTTGTTCACAGGCTTGCTTACCCACAGTGGAAATGATAGTGTAAATGATTCCCCTGAAAAATAGCGTCTTTGGTTTTGGATTGTTTTTTCAGACAGGTCTAATTCACCCTGCAAGTGTAGAAAAATTTGTGCTGTACACTGGAAGAGAAGGCAAGACACAGAGAGGTCCTGAGGGGCATCAGCTGCAAGGAGACTGCTGTGGGGGAGTGCTTAAACTAGCTATCTATTTGATATTTTAAGTTAAAGGAGCTCTTCTACTTTTTTACCTACTGACATCTGTCTCAATCTTTCAAGAAGCTTTTTTTTTTTCTTTTCTTTTTTTTTTCTTTTAAAAACTAAGGATAAATGTGAAATAAAATATCAGCAGATTACATAAAAATGACTTAATTATTGATTCAGTATTGATAAGTAAAAATAGATTTAGCACTATAACTCTTTTCAGTTATAGTTTTACTGGAAAGACTATATCTTTTTTAAATGTAGAAAATATTTCCCTTCTGAGTAGAAGAGCAGAAACTACCTTGGCTGTTGTAGTTTCCCAGTACATTATCAATAGATTAACTGCATTGCCTGCATATTGTATCAAAACCTATTGTAGAACACACAAAAAATATTTGGAAATTAATTTGTGCAGGCTGTGGTCATCTGAACTTTCTGGCCTGCCTTACAAGGACCTGAACAGCTCTCAAAGTGTCTATTCTTAATTCACCAACAGCCTTTGCAAACAAGGGCAGTAAAATTTTATTTTACAGGAATAGCAAACCGCATATGATGACACCTCTCAGGTTTTAAACAGACTTTCTGTAGCAGATGCTATGTCTTCTAACATTTCTGTTTTTCCATCATGACAGCATTAGTCACCCAGATAGAGAATATTATTCAGTTAACAATGGAAGAGTCTTACAAAGCGTCCCATTACTCTGTAAATATTTAACTGGCATAGCAATGATTATGATGAATTTATCTACAGCCCATGTTTTTCAGTGTTTCTCCACTAAAATTTACTATTATTTAATCCCTTTAAATTATAGTATTGCCATTATTTGTTATAAATTCTTCCTGTGTCCCAACTCACTACTTTACAGAGGGATTTGTACCCTTGGTTCTGCGGTACTCTCATTTTTTTATCCAGGCCATTAAAAAAAAAAAAATCCATAAAAGATTTCAACTTTAAGGAGTAGAAATTAAAATAAAACCTAAATAGAAGAGAACAAAAACTACAAACAAGCTCATGGCTTTATATATATATATTTCCTTCTATTAGTTTGTAAGAAAACAGCAGTTTTATGGCTAAATGCATTAGGACTACTTTTTTTTTCCTGTGTTGTCATTTATTGCTCATCACCACAGCACCAGTTGCTACAGTATTAACATTTTTGAACACTAGAGCCTCAGTTTGCAATAGGACACTGCAGGAATACATGCTAGGACAGTCATTTCATTGAACTTCAAAATGCATGAATTAGCAAATTGCTGATGACATATCAACCTTTGTTTTGTCTTGGCAATTAAACTACAGAGGGTGTATTTAATAAAAAAAAAAAAAAATCCAAACCCTCACAACTGAATATAAAGGCAGAGGTACTTTTAATGTTTTCTCATGATCCATGGAATTATTTGTTACAGGTACTATAAGAAATACCCATAAACTGGTCTTAAAAAATATATACTTCCTATAATGTTACTTTACTGACACTCTGACTAGGTATAACATTTCACTGTAAAGCTCCTGGGAATGCTGAGAAATTTCATTTTATTAATATAGGGCATATAGGGCTCTCACTTGGAATTTCTTGACTCTCCAGAGGTGAGGAAGGATCAAGGTAATCCCCATCTCTAAACCAGAGGTATTAATAATTTATTAAATTTTACATTACGCTATATTAAGGCTAGCATTATTTACATATTTTAATGATGTATCATGAAATCTGTACTGATGATATTTTGTGACTTTATAAATCCACCAGAACCCTAGACAGAAAACATGCAATGTATAAGCAACATATAAGTCTGAGTAAGGGGCACAGGCAGTCATTTCATTAACTACAATTTGGCATGATGGAGTTGCTTCCACATTCACAGATTTGTTGATGTTGCTTTAACTAATATATCACTTTGAACCACAGAAAAGTTAAGTTAAGCACAAGCTTTTATCATTATTCAAAGGGGGTTTTGTACTCTCATGTATCTAAAAAGTTCATAATCTACTTGGTCTGTAAATTGTTCAGATCAAGACTGCCTCTTTGTTTTTTCCAGTTCCTATATTCTCGTGAAAATTAATTTTTGGTTTTGCTTCTTCTGCCAGTGGTCTCAAAACTAGGTTATTATCCAGACTGACAGCTATGAGTTAGGCTAATCAAAACACAATTCCTCACGTGAACCTTTGAGCTCACGACTTGTCAGACACGGAACTTAGCAATCACATCTGAGGTTGTAAGATGTCCCTCTGTGCTGGAGTGGACTAACAAAGCTGTGCACAAGAAATATATTTGTCTTTGATTCTCTCTTGAGAGGGTTTCCTACTGTTCTGGTTTTGTTTAGTGAGGGGGGCCTAAGGGAAACTTCTAGAAGTCGCTCCCCTTTGTTCAGTGGACTCGGCCGGGCCTCAAGCGGACCCACTGCTGGCCAAGGCCAAGCCAATTGGTAGCAGAATGTCCCGTGATAATGTCTCTGCGATAATGTATTTAAGAAGGGGAAAACAGGAGAAAAAAAAAAAAAAAGGAGTAAATGTGAAGCAGCTGAGCAGGGGCAGAGAGGGGGAGGCGCGAGCCTTGTGGGCCCTGCAGGCCTCACCCTCTGGCCTCCCGCTGGGCAGCCAACTGGGCCCAACTCGGCCTGGCCTGGCTGCAAGAAGTGTAGAGGAGATGAGAAGTGAATAAGATGTAAAAAAGATCCTGAGAGGCGTCTGCCAGCCTGTTGTGAGGAACGGCTGCAGGCGCCAAGGTCAGGGGAAAAGGAGGAGTAATGCGGCTCCTGGCCAAGATTCCCCTGCAGCCTGTGGTGACAACCATGGTGGAGCAGGTTGTCCCCCTGCAGCCCATGGAGGTCCACAGAGGGGCAGAGATTCACCTGCAGCCCATGGAGGACCCCACTCCAGAGCAGGTGGAGGCCTGAAGGAGGCTGTGGCCTGTGGAGGGCCTGCTGGGACAGCTGTTCTGAGGGACTGCATCCCGTGGAATAGATGACCCACGCCGGAGCAGTTTCATGACAGACTGTGGAGTATGGGAGGGACCCCATGAAGGAGCAGGGGGGGAACGTGAGGAGTTCTTCCCCCAACGATGAAGCAGCAGCATGAATCAATGCGTGATGAACCGACGCGTGATGAACTGAACCATTCCCTTTTCCCCCTGGTGCTGCTCAGTAGGGGAAGGTAGTAGAGATAATGTTAAGCCTGGGAAGAGGGAGGAGTGGTGGGAGGGGGGAGGATATCTTGTTCCCTGTCTCATTCTCCTGCTAGTTATAGAAATAAATGAATAGTTTTCCCCAAGTTGAGTCTGTTTTGCCCGTGACGGTAACTTTAAGGATTTCTCCCTGTCCTTATCTCAAACGTCGAGCCATTTTTCTTATATTATCTCCCCTGTTCTCTTGGACAGTGGGGGGAGTGAGAGAGAGACTGTGTAGTCTGGTCCCGATCACGGCTGAACTACGACACCTACATAAATTACTGACCATTTGCTGTCCACTCTTGTGCACTAGCGTATTCATGTATGCTATACCTAGCTCACAAGAACAAGTGGTCCTTGAGGGATCTGTCCCATGCCATCATCGGCATAATGTGCCTCAGTGGGAGAGAAAAGTGGTAATCTGAGATACCAAAGTAAGTGTTCATCAGTAGAACTACTTGACTGAAAGGTGTCCATGGAAATACACTTTCCTCAAGTTTGTATGTCAGTGGAAATTACATAGATATATAATGTTTAAAATATATGTTTGGTTTTTTTCTCAATTACAAAGTTTTCAGCAATATCTTTGAAAGAAACTAGTGTGCTTCATCTTTTCTGGTCAACCTAGCATATTCTGAAAGAATATTTACCTATGAAAAATTGTGGCTAGCACTAGGTTACATTGTGAGTCTCAATAGATGTAGATGTCATCAAGTTCTTGGAATGTTTGATTGGAATACAGCATGTGGATCACAACTTACAATTTTTATTCTATGCTTTAAAAGAAGGACAGGCAGTGAGATTGCTGTTTCATTTGCATCATGTTTTTTGCATAAAGCTGTAATTCAAAAGTTTTTTTTTTACTTTTTATTTTCTGTGTATTTTCTATGTTATTTCTGTTTCACTTGTTGGTTAAAGTTTTCAGTACCTTCCATACATTGTGCCAGCACACATCTGAAATTATTGCTGAGATTTTACTTGAATGATATCATGTATTTTTTTATCCTTGCGTACTAATAATGTTTTGGCCTAACTGGTATCCTTAAGATTTGCCTTTTTTTTTTTTTTTAAACAACAAAAAAGACTCCAGACTCATCCAGAGGGCTTTAAACTAGTGTTGCTGGGGGAGGGGGAGCACACTTCAGCCCACTGCTGTCAGCATGGCGCCAGTGCCAGCACCGAGGGTCCAGAAGCTGAGGAAGGATCACAGGTATGTGCAAATGAACTTAAACTGTGGTCCAATAGAACCCCTGTTGCTCCAGCCAGCAGGTCATCTTTGCTCGGGGCCCGGCTGAAGTGTCTATATACCAATGCATGCAGCATGTGTAATAAATGTGAAAAGCTGGAGATGCGTGCACACGAGCAGGGCTATGACCTTGTTGGCATCACGGAGACGTGGTGGGATGACTTGTACGACTGGAGTGTCAACATGGACGGGTATAGGCTTTTTAGATAGGACAGGAAGGGGAGACGAGGAGGGGGTGTTGCTCTCTACGTCAGCAACCAGCTAGAGTGCGTGGAGCTCCACCTGGGGATGTAGGAGGAGCTGACAGAGAGCTTATAGGTCAAGATTAGAGGACGGGGACGGATAGGGGACATTACGGTGGGGGTCTGTTACAGGCCGCCTGGCCAGGAGGACAGAGCAGACGAGGTGCTCTATAGCCAGATAGGAGCAGTCTCACAGTCACAGGCCCTGGTCCTCATGGGGGACTTCAACCACCCTGACATCTGTTGGAGAGACAACACGGCAGGGCACAGGCAGTCCAGGAGGTTCCTGGAATGTTTGGATGACAACTTCCTCCTCTAGGCGATAGAGGAACCGACAAGGAGGGGTGCCATGCTCGACCTTGTGCTCACCAATAGGGAGGGACTGGTGGGGGATGTGAAACTAAAGGACAGCCTTGGCTGCAGCGACCACGACACGGTGGAGTTCAAGATCCATAGGCAGCGAGGAAACTACATGGCAAGCTCTCAGCCCTAGCCTTCAAAAAGGTGGACTTCGGCCTCTTCAGGGACCTGATGGGCCAAGTACCATGGGAGGCGGCCCTGGAGGGAAGAGGGGCCCAGGAAAGTTGGTCCACATTCAAGGAGCAACTCCTCCAAGCTCAGTAGGGGTGCATCCCGACGAAGAACAAGTCGGGCAAAAAGGCCAAGAGGCGTGCGTGGATGAGCAAGGAGCTCCTGGACCAATTGAAAGTTAAAAAGGAGGCCTATAGAGGGTGGAAGTGGGGACAGGTAGCCTGGGAGGACTACAAAGAGGCTGTGCGAGTGGCCAGGGATTGGGTGAGGAAGGCTAAAGCCCTGGCAGAACTGAATCTGGCCAGGGATCTAAAAAGCAACAAGAAAAGTTTCTAAAGATATTTAGGGGATAAAAGAAAGTCCAAGGAAAATGTAGGCCCCCTCCAGAAGGAAATCGGTGTCCTGGTTACCCGGGACATGGAGAAGGCTGAGGTACTCAATGGCGTTTTTGCCTCATTCTTCACCAATAAGGGCTCTTGTCCCACCACCCAAGCTGTAGAAGGCGCAAGCAGGGACTGCGAGGATGAAGAACTGCCCACTGTACTTGAAGAGCAGGTTCAGGAACATCTGAGGAACCTAAAGGTGCACAAGTCCATGGGACCTGATGAGATCCATCCATGGGTCCTGAGGGAACTGTTGGATGAAGTTGCCAAGCCACTGGCCATCATATTTGAGAAATCGTGGTGCTCTGGTAAGCTCCGCAATGACTGGAAGAGAGGGAACATAACCCCAATTTTTAAAAAGGGGAACAAGGAGGACCCGGGTAACTACAGGCCGGTCAGCCGCACCTCTGTGCCTGGCAAGGTCATGGAGCAGATACTCCTGGAAACCATGCTAAGGCAGATGGAGAGCAAGGAGGTGGTTGGTGACAGCCAACATGGCTTCACCAAGGGCAGATCGTGCTTGACCAATTTGGTGGCCTTCTATGACAGGGTGACGGCATCGGTGGACGAGGGACGAGCAATGGATATCATCTACCTGGACTTGTGCAAAGCTTTTGACACTGTCCCGCACGACATCCTTCTCTCTAAACTAGAGAGGCATGGGTTTGATGGACGGACCACTCGGTGGATAAGGAGTTGGCTGGATGGCCGCACTCAGAGAGTGGTGGTCAACAGCTCAGTGTCTATGTGGAGACTGGTCACGAGTGGTATCCCTCAGGGGTCCATGTTGGGCCTGGCCCTGTTCAACATCTTTGTCGGTGACATGGACAATGGGATAGAGTGCACCCTCAGCAAGTTTGCCAATGACACCAAGCTGTGTGGTGCCTTTGACATGCTGGAAGGGAGGGATGCCATCCAGAAGGACCTGCACCTGGGTCATGGCAATCCCAAGCACAAATACAGGCTGGGTGGTGAATGGATTGAGAGCAGCCCTGAGGAGAAGGACTTGGGAGTGCTGGTGGACGAGAAGCTCAACATGAGCAGGCAATGCGCCCTGGTGGCCCAGAAGGCCAACCGCATCCTGGGCTACATCAAGAGAAGCGTGGCCAGCAGGTCAAGGGAGGTGATTCTCCCCCTCTACTCTGCCCTGGTGAGACCCCACCTGGAGTACTGTGTCCAGTTCTGGAGCCCCCAACATCAGAAGGACATGGACCAGCTGGAGAAGGTCCAGAGGAGGGCCATGAAGATGATAAAAGGGCTGGAGCAGCTCTCTTGTGAGGACAGGCTGAGAGAGTTGGGGCTGTTCAGCCTGGAGAAGAGCAGGCTCCGGGGAGACCTGATAGAGGTCTTCCCAGTACCTCAAGGGGGCCTACAAGAAAGATGGGGAGAGGCTGTTCAGTAGGGCCTGTTGTGATAGGACAAGGGGTAATGGTTTTAAAATAGAGGGAGGTAGATTTAGATTGGATATTAGGAAAAAAAAAAATTCACAATGAGTGTTGTAGAGCACTGGAACAGGTTGCCCAGAGAGGTGGTGGAAGCCCCATCCCTGGAAACGTTTAAGGCCAGGCTGGATGAGGCTCTGAGCAACCTGATCTAGTTGGGGATGTCCCTGCTCCTTGCAGGGGAGTTGGACTAGATGACCTTTGAAGGTCCCTTCCAACTCTAACCATTCTATGATTCTATGATTCTATGATTAAAAAAAAAAACCCTACAAACCCACAAACTCAACCCTTGCATTACTCATCAGACAGTATTTAAATGCCAAAAAAGTGCAGATACTGATTAGAACATATTCCAGGAAACGCTATTTAGCAGAAACCTTCCTTGAACCACAAGAAGCAGTATGAAACACAGCACATCTACACTATTTCACAGGTGAAAGCACCCATATTCCAGTGGATAAATGTAATAATTTTCTGTCTGATTTTTAAATTACTTTGCTTGCCAATTTTTTTTTTATTTAATTCTTTGTTTGAGAAGAGATCCTGAAAATGAAGACATGCTTTTAATATTTCTTGCAATTTAACTTATTGAATGAACATTTTTAATTCAAGAAATACAAGTTCTAAATGAAATATTTACACAGCTTTCATTAAATAAAGGGGATTCTCAGACTTCCTTCGTTTCTCTAGTCTATTTTTTTTTTCTTGTAGAGTGATATAAAGAAAACTCCAATAAATATAATACTCTCCTTCTTAAATCCTTCTTGCCTGCTCTGATTTAAAGCATTCCATGACTTCATCAGCTGCAACTGTTATATGCAGTACGTGACTGCCTGAATACAGTAATTAAGAGGGGTAGGCTACTTTCAAATTAAAAGGGACAAGAACCTTTTTGCAACATATTCCCCAAAGACTTTATTAAAGGAGAAAAGTAATTTATTTACATTCATACAACTTGTATGGGCATCTAGTATGGCTATATCTATTGAATATTGTAGATCATAAAATCCTCTTCTCCCCCTGATTTTTGTAAGACTTTTTTCTCAACTGCACAAATTCCTGCATGTTGCCCCACACATTTTGTAAATACCTATTACTTTTAATTATACTTTTTATTTCTGCAGTCCTTTAGAGACTCACTCTGAAATGGGGGTCTAATTAAGTGTCTGTAAACAAAACACTACTGAAAACATAGACATGATCTTAAGTCTTAAAATCAAAGGCATCAATCTTGCAAAAACTGATGCATGCTTTTAGCTTTATGTGTCATAAATAAAGCCACGCTTATGCTATAATGTTCTGTGAACACAGTTATGTCAGCTAGGAATGGAGGGGAAAAACCTGACTTCCAGTTAACACTCATGCCAGAAAAATTCACTGTAGACTAAACTCTCCTGGCAGAGCTCAATATATGTCATGGGAGGACAGGTCACACTTATGCAGATAGAAAAACTCTTCTGTCATTTGCTGTTGAATTTCCATTTGAACATGTTGGCAACATACATTTAATTTCATTTCACATTTTCCTTCAATTAAGAAAAATGAAAACAATGTAATAATGATGATATTTTATTGCAAACTGAAAACTTTCTTTTTTAAGTTTGATTTTACTTTTATTTTTTTTTATTTTCTATAAGAATAACCCACATCCCTTCAATGAAAATTAATTTGCTTGAAAATGGCATGACATTTCTGAAAAGTGTATAATTTTATCAATGAATAGTAATTTTCACAATTTTCACATGCTGATCAACATCAGTATGACAGTAACCACTAACTACACACTGCACTTTCACATATTTCTCTGTAATATAAATGTGATATATTTTTGATGGAAACCCATCAAGGCCAGGGTTTTTGTTTGCAGACAGTCCATTTAAAGTATTTGAAATACCTACCACTTCTTAAAAAGAAATGGTAATTTCAAAATAAAAATTATACCCTCAGAAGTGGTTTAGAAGTAATCTGCAAGCAAAACTAATACTTGATTAATAGAAATTTACTGAAATTAAGACCAAACCCAAAAGACTATATTAACTACTGTATTCCTAATGTTACCAAGCAAGAGTCATTATTGTGCAAAGATCTCTTCACAAACTCCATGTGTCCTAACCTCCCCAGTAAGTAACCCTTCTGTAAGTCAGCATCTTTATTTTCCTGATTAGATGGTTAGTGACTGGTCTACTTGTGAGCATTTTATTTTATCCCATTTTTCTCTGTGTAGCTTCCTATTGTCGTATAGACCTTGAAGATCTCTTAGTGAAATACTGGAATACAAAGAGGCAATATTTTATTTATTTTAATATACATTCATATGCATATATATATGTAGTCATTCATGTATATCGCCAAATTTACTGTGATATAAAAAATAGAACATTGTATGTATACAGCAATCTTCATATATGACAATTTGGTAGGGAAGACTGTTCAAGCCCAAAACCTTGTAGAATTTTGCCCTGGTTTTGGAATAACTGGAATAAACTCTCTCTTCTACATATGTATTTCTTTTGTTTTAGAGCTTGTGACATAGTATGGTACTTGCAATTTCATGTGCCTGGCCAACTGTTGGGAAAGTTGCAGATAGTAGGTCTTTACCTGAGCTAAATCAACAAAGAAACATTGAACTAACAAGACACTTAAGTACTATTTTCCTGTGGAAAAACAAAGCAGATGTGTTCTGTTCTGTTCTGTTCTGGGAATACCCCATGTCGTGGTTTTGTTAGTGAGGGGGGCCTAAGGTGGTAGCTTCTGTAGGAAACTGCTAGAAGTCGCTCCCCTTTGTTCAGTGGACTCGGCCGGGCCTAGGGCAGACCCGCTGCTGGCCAAGGCCGAGCCAATTGGTAGCAGAACGTCCTGTGATAACGCCTCTGCGATAACGTATTTGAGAAGGGGAAAACAGGAAAAAAAAAAAGAGAGAAGAGAAGATGTGAAGAAGCTGAGCGGGGGCAGAGGCACAGAGGGGGAGGCACAGGCCTCATGGGCCTTGCAGGCCTCACCCTCTGGCCCCTTGCCAGGCAGCCGACTGGGCCCGACTCGGTTCAGCCCGGCTGCAAGAAGTGGAAAGGAGATGAGAAGTGAATAAGATGTAAAAAAAAGATCCTGAGAGACATCTACCAGCCTGTTGTGAGGAACGGCTGCAGACGCCAAGGTCAGTTCAGAAGTGAGGGGGAGGAGTAATGCGGCTCCTGGCCAAGATTCCCCTGCAGCCTGTGGTGACGACCATGGTGGAGCAGGTTGTCCCCCTGCAGCCCATGGAGGTCCACGGAGGAGCAGAGATCCACTTGGAGCCCGTGAAGGACCCCATACTGGGGGAGGTAGATGCCTGAAGGCAGCTGTGGCCCGTGGAGGGCCCACTGGGACAGCTGTTCTAGAGGGACTGCACCCGTGGAAGAGATGACCCACGCCGGAGCAGTTCCATGAAGAACTGTGGCCTGTGGGAGGGACCCCACGATGGAGCAGGGGAGGAATGTGAGGAGTTCTTCCCCTGACCACGAAGCAGCGGCGTGAAACAACGTGTGATGAACTGACTGCAACCCCCATTCCCTCTTCCCCGCTGTGCCACCCAGGAGGGGAAGGTAGTAGAGATAATGTTAAGCTTGGGAAGAGGGAGGGGTGGATGGAGGTTATCTTGTTCTCTGTCTCATTATCCTGCTATTTGTAGTAATAAATGAATAGTTTTCCCCAAGTCGAGTCTGTTTTGCCCGTGACGGTAACTTTAAGGATTTCTCCCTGTCCTTGTCTCAAACCTCGAGCCGTTTTTCTTATATTTTCTCTCCCTGTTCTCTCGGAGGGTGGGGGCAGTGAGAGAGAGACTGCGTAGTCTGGTCCTGATCGGGGCTGAACTACGACACCCCACTATCTAAATTATTTCAAAGACATTAGAAGAAGCTTTCAAGCCCTTATTTGGCTTAGGCAATCATCTGTAGAGTAGAAAGATCTTTGGTTAAATTTTCCTAGAATAGATATTTAGTTTTCCAGAAATGTCCTAAATTCAGACATCTGCATAAGATGACAGATCAACAAATGCAGAGGCAGAAACAAAAATTGCGTATACAAAGGGACTTATTCTGAGATGTGTTTGCCTATATATCATTGAGCAAGTAAATGGATTTTGCTTCAGAAGATTTTTTATTTTCCTTCCTATATACTTCCATGGTAAATAGCTCTGTATCTGCGTATCACCCTTTCGCTGTATATTCTTAAATGTTTGCACCACAAACAAAAAACAAATAAACAAAACCTCTTAGTCTTTCCCTAGTACAGGCTAGCCACATGTTTAAGCATTCAAGCTTCCTACAAATTTTCAGCAAGAATAAATCAGAGATGGTATTTTAACCCCCGTCTGGATCTTCCTGTTGCCACTATATGTCCTGAAGAACTGGCCTATATGAGGTGCACCATAATAGTCTGTTCCTTGCTGTGTTGGTTTGCGTCTTTTGGTTTTGGTTTACTTTTTTGGTTTGTTTGTTTGGGGTTTTTTTTGAGTAAGTTTTCATGATAGCTTCTGTTTTAAGCAGCTTTACTACAGTGGGTGCCCTGGTGGTGCTCAGGAGATTTTCGTTATCAATAACTAAAAGATATAGTAGTAACCTTCTAAGCATCTGCTTGCTCAGTGATTTGAGCTGTAGAGTAGCTGTCCTGAAATTATCCTGGCTGGTTGCAGTCCAATAGCACTGCTTGCAACTGCTGTTGCTACTACTGCCATTATTACTATAGGATGAAGTTCACCCTGGCACAGAGGACAGCACAAGGTCAACTTGTTTATAAAATCCTAGATCAGCCTTTTCTGACACTGTTAAGGGAGGCTCAAATTGTGCACAACTCTTGTGCATTCTCCTTACACAGAATTGAATGTAGCCCACTTTAGGGATGATGTAGCATTTTAAACCTTTAATGTTTTGTTATGGTTTTTTTTGGGAAGGATGAAGTAATGAACTAGATTTAGCATTCTGTACAATCCTATGCAAAAAATAGTAAGAGGAGGCTGCTCTCTACACCTTCCTGAGGAGGGAAACTGGAAAGGGAGGTGCTGATCTCTTCTCCCTAGTTTCCAGTGATGTGTGGGAATGGTTCAAAGATGTGTCAGGGGAGGTTTAGACTGGGCATTAGGAAGCATTTCTTTACTGAGAGAGTGCTCAAACACTAGAACAGTGTTCCTAGAGAGGTGCCCAAAGCCTGTCAGTGTGTTTGGACAATGCCCTTAACAACATATTTTAACTTTTGGTCAGCCCTAACTGGGTCAGGCAGCTGGACTAGATGATCATTGTAGATCCCTTCCAACTGAGATAGTGTAGTCCTATTCTACAGAGAAAAACAACTAACAGAAATAAAAAACAGACCCAGGGAAACTAAGAAAGCAAGAAACAAACCAGCAATTCTAAAATAAATTCAGCCTCAAACCTATAAAAACAATAGCTTGAAAAGTTATAGCAATGTCCCTTAAGAAGAGGTCATAGACAAAGCAAACTCTGGATACATTGGTTTAACTATTTTAAAGTTACCTTAGAGACTACCTTGCCAAATCCCAGGCTGAAAGAAGAATAAAGTGAACAAAACTGAAAAAACCCCAAACCAAACCAAACCAACAAACTAACCAAACAAAAGCCCCTAACCCCCCCCCAAAAAAAAAAAGAAAAAAAGTCAAAACAAAATCAAGCAAAAATAAAGTTTAGTTAAATAATTATTATTAACAGTGGGCTGAAATACAGAACTTATAGCTAGCAAGTAGAAGAGTAATGTTCTCCTAAACCATACCATCAGCAAATGCTAACCCAGACTCTCTCCTCCACTTTGTCTAATCTCCCAATCCTATGAAGCATGCTGTTGAAAACGCTATTTCTGTATATACTGAGTGCAAAATTTATTCTACATATCTCTCATCTTTTCCAAACAAGCAATACCCTACACATGCACAATCTTTATAGGTCAGCGGTACTGGGTTTAATCCACCTACATTGCAAAGTATGTTTTAGTTACCATGTCGTAATTTCCACTTTCTTGCCTCAGGCATACTCAGAAGTGGTATAGCACCGAATTGATATCAAAACAAATGTTTACTTATCTTCTGGTTTTTTCATCATCTGCATTTCTTTGATGTTTTTAGTATGAAAGAGACCAAATTCTATTACCAGAATTGCAGCTATTTTCTCTGAGTTTCCAGTGCTCACCTTCTGTTAATATGCCTCATTTAAGATTAGTGAATTGAACAATGTGCTCAGTAACAGATTTTGCATTGTTTGAGTTGCATTTTAACTTTATTCACTGCTCATGAAAAAAAAAACAAAACATAAGACTTACAGGTTTTTCAGAAAATGTTATTTGCAATTTCTTTTTTTTTTTCCCCAGATTTTTGGTACTCACTTTGAGATCAGAAGTTGTCCATTCTGCCATATTGAATGACAACTGCAGTGAATTTTTGAGACAAAGGACATGAAAGATTAAGTAAGAACTACTGCTGTAAACATGCCATTAAGCAAAGGTTTAGCCAAATCCAGAAGACACAACCTGGAGGTCTTGAGTACATACCCAGAAAATGTATGTATCCTGGGCTGCTCGAACCTCTTCAGTCTAATCAAGTACATTTTGTTATTGGTCTGTGCTTTGAGTCTTGTCATAATTTTTATAGATTAATTTTGTTTTTTAAATATACATGACTTGTCAATTCTAATTATCTGAGTAAAAATGAGACTAGCATCAACTGCTAGAGGTATATATCTGAGGTTGCAACCTTACCTTTCACATTCCTGCTCTTTTGAAAACTTTCATGTTCTTCATTCTGCTTTCTATTATCACTGGAAAATAGTAAATTATATATTCATGAGATTGAGCTCTGTTAAGTATGCATGGTAGAGAAGAATAGAAACGTCTTGTTAAATGTCAGAGCATACTCTCCATGTTCAATGTGCAGTTTTAATAACAAAGGGAATCTATTCCTATCTGTCTCACCTGTACTACATGCCTTTGGGTTGCAATCTTATTGTGACCTTTCTGCTCTGAAGTTGTAAGTGAACTGTATTTGCACAGTCACACCAGCTATGATGTCTTATAAAAGTTTCGTTTAGTGAATACTGAAAAAAAATCTCACAAGCAGGTATTTTTTATTGGAAACAGTAGGGTGATTATAAAAAACGTGGCAAATCTACTAGTATACTGTGAGATATTGCTGCATTTTTACAAGATGACTGTACTTATGTCTCCTCTTTTGATCCCTCAGGGTTATTTGAGGGGAGAGGGCTGTTGCTTCTCACTGGTTAATGATTGCCTTTTCTCTCTTCATATGGAACAAAAGTAGACTTCCTTAAGTGCACAGATATGGTTTTATTTACAGCTATAATGTGCAGGTGACAAGGAGGTTGCTGGAATATTTAATGTAGGGATGTTGTTCAAGAAAAAATTCCTCTTTTTAAAAGTGCATTTATTTACAAATTTTAAAACAATACAAAAATCGTATTTTTATGGAGTTTCTAATACATATGCTTTACACATGCATTATTTTAGATTTGTTATGATCTCATCTATAAGGTATGAGATCAGATTCAGTTAAAGAACAATTCACAATTAAGCTTCTGCCACCAAAGAGTTCTAAGAACAGATCAGGCAATCATTTGCCAGATTGCCATTGTGTTTGTGCATCGGTGTTTCTGAGGAACCAAAAATTCTCCAGGTTGGGAGATTGTTTTGTTTCAGAATGTGTTGTGATTGTACTTGCAAATAGCCCAACTTAACAGGTTTCAGCAGTTGTTGATATTCCATGTTGTCTTTTGACAGTTCCAGGTTTCAGGCACTTAAAGCAGGGACTAACTTCACTACAGTATTCATCTTATAAACAATAGGCCCTGGGAAATTCAGCAACTAGCCTGGGATATCAAGTAGTCATGATACAAGTCTCAAAGTATCATAGAAATTGGAAACTGAAAAGAGCAACATTTTTAATCTTATCTCTTATCTTTTTTACAGGTAACTGTTCTGTACGACTTTGTGGCTCCTTTAACATACATTTTTAAGCCAGCAAGGAAAATCTTGATAGAGATCTCATTTTCTAGAATTTCTTCCTACACATTTGGTTGAGAGAGAGATTCATATAAGACATTGGTCTCCAGAGAGTAAGAACAATCAAGTACTTTTCTGGTGGCTAATAAGTCTTTAGAGCATGAACAAGGAAAAGAAGAGTGGATCACCTGTTTTTTTATTGTTCCTTTAGTCTGTTCAAGGTTCTAGAGTAAGAAACTCCATCTTTGTCAGTGAGTTGGAGATTGTGGCACAAGGCAAATCACTGCCTATCTGATCATCACCATAGCCCTGATTTAGGCTGCAAATGCTGCTTCTGCAAAGTATGAATAGCACCATTTGCCTTCATGTATATATAAAGTTTTAACTGTGCATTTAAACTGCTAAATCATGAGCTGTAGAACTTTAAGTAGTGTCATCTTGGCTCCCAATGCCAGATTATATGAGATTGTAAGACAATATATTTTCCAAGCAATTAAGTTTATTCATAATTGGAAAACAATTCTGAATCATTTCCTCAGTGCAATGATGTGCAATGTTTGAGATTATAAATGAGCAATTATCATATCAAATCCAATGAATTATAGATTTTAACTGACAGAGAAATAGATTTCTAATTGGCTATTAAGTATTTCAACAAATAACTACAAGGAAAGACAAATGCTTACAGAAAAAAAATGAGTTTTATTCATACAACATTGCGTATGCAGGGAACACTTGAGTGTTTTCTTTTAAGTAACTGTATAGACAGGAATTAGAAACAAGAGTGTATTTTGGTTAATTTTTTTTTTTTTGGCTAAAATAAATCGGTTTGCTAAAAAAAATATAACTATGGTAATGTAGGAATGTAGCATAGGAAAGCATAGGAAATCAGCCTTGACCCCTTTAATAATCATAGAATCATAGAATAGTTTGGGTTGGAAAGGACCTTTAAAGGTCATCTAGTCCAACCTCCCTGCAAGCAGCAGGGACATGTCCAACTAGAGCAGGTTGCTCAGAGCCCCATCCAACCTAGCCTTGAATGTTTCCAGGGATGGGGCTTCTACCACCTCTCTGGGCAACCTGTTCCAGTGTTCCACCACCCTCACTGTAAAAATTTTTTTCTTATATCAAGTTTGAATCTACCTCCCTCTATTTTAAAACCATTTCCCCTCATCCTATCACAACAGGCCCTGCTAAAGAGTTTATCCCTGTCTTTCTTGTAAGCCCCCTTTAGATACTGAAAGGCCTCAATAAGGTCTCCCTAGAGCCTTCTCTTTTCCAGGCTGAACAGCCCCAACCCTCTCAGCCTGTCCTCATAGGAGAGGTGCTCCAGCCCTCTGATCATTTGTGGCCCTCCTCTGGACTCCCTCCAACAGGTCCACGTCCTTCTTATGTTGGGGGACTCCAGAACTGGACACAGTACTCCAGGTGGGGTCTCACAAGAGTGGAGTAGAGGGGCAGAATCACCTCCCTCGACCTGCTGGCCCCACTTTTTTTGATGAAGCCCAGGATGTGGTTGGCTTTCTGGGTTGCAAGTCCACATTTCTGGCTCATGTTGAGCTTCTCGTTCACCAGCACTCCCAAAGTTTTCTTCTCAGGGCTGCTCTTGATCCATTCTCTGCTCAGCCTGTATTTGTGCTTGAGATTGCCTTGACCGATATGCACGATCCTGTTGAACCACCTCTGCAGTCTGTCATCTCTTCCCTCCAGCATGTTGACTGCACCACAGAGCTTGGTATCCTTGGTGAACTTGCTGAGGGTGCACTCTCTCCCACTGTCCATGTCTCTGACAAAGATGTTAAACTATGCTGATCCCAATACTGACCCCTGAGGAATGCCACTTGTCACCAGTCTCCACCTGAACATTGAGCGCTGACCACAACACTTTGAGTGCAGCTGTCCAGCCCATTCGTTATCCACTGAGTGATCTGTCCATCAAATACATGTCTTTCCAGTTTAGAGACAAGGGTGTTGTGTGGGGTAGTGTCAAGTACTTTGCACAAGTCCAGATAGATGACATCAGTTTCTCGTCCCTTGTCCACCAATGCTGTTACCTTGTCAAAGAAAGCCACTAATTTGGTCAGGCACAATTTGTCCTTAGTGAAGCCATGTTGGTTGTCACCTCCTCATTTTCCATGTGCATGCATGTGTGACTTCAGGGTATGTTGTTCAGAAGTTTTGGGGTTTTTTTTGATATGGTGAAGAGTAATGCATACTTTTTACACCTTACTAGTGCTATATATTTGCATTATATATAATAAGAGCTAAATTCTATGACCCTCACTACAAAAAGTTTCCCTGTAGATTTCATTGAAAATCTCATGCCACCTTCACTGACCCATTCAGAAAGTTTCATAAAAAGGTAAAATAATTTGACATATTTAGACACCAGGGTGATAAACCCTTATATATACATAGGTAAATATATGCAGTACTTCCCATGAAATTTTCCTTGATTCTGCATTTAAGGAATCTGAATTTACTTCACAGAGCAGATTTATATTAGATAGAAGTCTCTCTACGCATGTCCTCGCCAGTCCTTCCTCAAGGGGTATTGCATCACTCACGGACCATTTATTAAAATATAATATAGTGAAATGTTAGACAAAACACAAGATACTTAGCTACTGAGAAATTCTCATTGGGACTTACAGGCCACTTCTTTAGATTGCATTTATATGTGAATGCCAAGAATATGCTGTCACATACAAAATATATTTTTGGGGCAAAAATGTCTTACTGTTTATTGAAGTGCAATTAATTATTCCAAGGTATTAGGAAAGCTCACCTGGATTTAAGAGATTATTTCTGAGAATTTTCATGACCTACCAAGAAATTCCCAGTAGACAGGGAAAGTAGTTGAAAGCATTGGAATAGATTATTGAACTCACCAGAAGGAATACACCTGCTTATTGTTATATAGAGTCAGTCGAACCCCCGTTGGCTCCTTAACATGTGAAATAACTACAGTTGAAACCAAAAAAAAGATTTTTTTTTCTTCCTTAAAAAAATCTGGGATGCTTTTCTTTTTGTTTGACCTCTCTTCAGTGAACAATTTATCCCTTTAGAACCAGATCATAATGGTCTCCATATGGAATTGCAGGTTTAGGTAATTTAAGAGAGAGGCTAGAGCAATATACAGACAGTCTTTATTAGCAAGATTTCAGAATAAAAGTGCATTTCATTCATACTATGTAATCTACCTGGTTAATCTTTACATAGTTATTAGTTTAAATCTTTGCAGTTTTTGAAAGTCACTTATCTAAGAGGCAACCTCTTCCCTTTGTGGTGTCATTACATAAGCCATAAAAGGAGGAGGCTGAGGTGGAATTTCAGACTGAATTTATATGGGAAGGATTAACAGACAACAGTTTCTATGTGGTAGCCTTCATCTACATTCTGACTTGTTACAGGAAGGACCTAGATCAGACACACTAAATTTATCTTGGTTGTTTCAGTAAATCATGGGTTGAAAGGCAGTTTGATTTAGATTATTGTAGAATTTTTCCACAGTTGCATTATTGATAAATTTAATGTTTATCCTCTATAAGCATGATCCTATAAGTATTTTGTCCTGGGTTAGTCTATTTATGTAAGTAGTCTTAAAGACCTGATTGCAATTTTTTTTTTTTTTTAAGTGAAATGATTGTCACGTACAGTTCTGTTAAGAAGTGAGTCTTTTGAATATACTAAAGCCTATTTTCTAGAAATAGCATGCCTACATAAGAAATCCTTAGGCAAGTTTTTAGCTGCCCTCCTGTTTAGTCCATTAGAAAGTGCATCTTTATCTTTCAGCAGAATATAGCAATATTTTTCAGGAGAAAGAGATTTCAAACATGAGAAAATAGATACCAAAAAAGTCTTGTCACCTCTGTGTGAGCTTGTAATACTTAAAAGCAAAAAGCTTTATTCCCAGAATCATCTCCCCCATCTGGTGGGAAAGACCTGTTCAGAGGTCGGTAAATATCTTCATAATGAAACCAATGTCCTTTTTAATGGAAAGAAGAAGATTGATTTGAGCACTGAAGTTCCTTAAGCTGGTTCATTGACTGAATATTATATGGTACAGATTGAGCATCTCTCCTGACCTTAGTTAAGCAGCAGAATACGGAGAGGGAGATGGCTTCCAGCACTAAGCCTAGGTCAGAAAACCTAAATGCAATTTTGCTCTCTGTCTATGCAACACCTGAGTTACATGCTAGGGTGACACTTAAGTGACCTCAGCTGCTCCTCCTCTTCTATCTACATCCTAATTTCCATGAAAAAGAAATCAAGATGAATATACCTAACAGAAGTTGGTGCATGCTCTACCGCTACCTACTCTGGGCAACCTGAGGACGAGGTCACTATGAGTGCCCCAGTATGTCATAGATAAATGTGTGAGTATATTGCTGCATAGAAGATAATGTCTCTCCTCATTTGGAAAGCACCATTTTACATTCAGATATACTAGTGTAAAGTAATGAAGTCCCTTGTGGTAAATGTCAATCAATACCTATTCCAAGGTTAAAGTACAACCAGCAGTTCTGTGATAGGAATTCAAAGCACAGAATCAATTCACTTCCATTTTGTTTAGTGCTCTACTTCTTTTTTTTTAAAAGAAAAAAAGATCTTCTAAAGGATGTTTATGAGTCACAGTCAAACTTGGTGTGAACTTACTGTATGGCATAAAACCCTATTCAGCAGTCCCCATGGATGTATTTGTGTGTGCACATATATATCCATGTAGAAATACCAAGTGTGGTATGTGAGTTAAGTAGATTAGTAGGTTTTTATTTCACCATTGGTTGATTTATTGCAAACAATTATTGAAATATTAGTACTAATTACAGTGCAGCTCTTCATACTTTAACTATGCTTCTTTTGCATTGTTTTTCATAATTCATCTGTAGTTTAATTGTATGTGGGTGATGAGAATATCAGATTAATTAATTCAAGGCAATTGATACTTTAATGGACAAGCAGCATGGATTTATCACTCCAGCAATATTAATATCATGTATGTATATGTGTATTTACACATATATATAAATACACTTTGTCTTGTTCATAATACTATAAGACAGGTCCTTACATGAATGCATGTGTATACATAATTAATGAGAATTCATGGATCATTGCTAAGATTTTGATTAATTAAATATTAATTATGAGAATTTCTTTCAGAACACTACTTTGAAATGAATGAGTATCAGGATCTCAAATGAAAGGTGTTCATGTTCATGTCAGGTAACAGTTTGTCAAATTACTCTAAAAAGCATGGAGGAAATTTTAATTCTGATGAAAGAAAAATGCAGCTGTGCTTCAGTGATGAGTGAATACATCTGCAACTGCCTTTGCTCAGCAGAATCCCACTCTTTCAGAGGGGGTAAGTGGGATCAAATTCTAACCCAGCATACACATCACTAATATAGTTTAACCAGCTCAGAATATAATTAAAGTCAATGCTAAGGAGGCAGTTTCCCTTAATGTTATGAGTGTTTATTGCACGGCCAGGCTTAGCATCGTAATGCCCCACAGCACTTTATAGGGCACAGAGTCCAGAGACGTGTTATTACAATCAGAGATTGAGATTGCCATAGCCAAGCCCAAGAAACTATCTCTCTGGGTAATAATCAATGGCAGAATTAAACTGTCAGGTTATACACATATATCTCCATTTATTTGCTTTACCAAGTGTAGCCACAACTAAGGAATGGATTTTTTTTTTTTAAATGTTTTTCAAGGTCACACAATGTTCTTGTTTCCCTTGAAATAGCTATAAATTTGCTGAATGCATCCATATGAGCTAACAGTAGATAACAAATGGACTCTCTGAGGTAGTATAAGACTGTGCACCCAGTTTCTAATTTTGTATCTTGACTTTTAAAACTACTTTACTTTCTGTGGTGCTGGGAGGAAACATCCAGATGGGCCACAAATGTAACACACACACACACACACACACACACACACATGCACACACATAGACACACAGAGGAATAATCTTTCTCTTCATTATATTCTGGGTGTGTGCATATACACATATATAGAGAACATACAATTAGAAATCCAATTAGAAGAAGGTTTATTTACTTTTTCCACAATTAGGCAAGTTACTCTTCAGAGGTCATCTAAGATATTTAGGGCCTACTGGGAAACAAAAGGAAATCCTTTTATGTCTGATGAAGTCATAAACACCATTAAAAAAACCAAAACCCGTCATAATTTAGTTTTCTTTCCAGGAAGTTGAAGTTGTTACATCACTGTGACACCAAGGTAAGGGAGACTGGAGAATCACATCATCATTTAAACACTACTTTTCATCTGAGGTAGTCCAAGGTCTTCAGTATCGGTTCTTACACCTTGCTTTGAGGCCAATGGGTGTTTTTTTCCCTCTTTTAAACAAGTGTAAATAGAGACATGGAAAGGTTAATTGACTCAAGACTGTCAATCCAGTTAGTGGCAGGAGAGTGAACAATCTCTGAAAGCTCTGGTTTCTGTTTATCTGTTCTCTGGATCTCAAATATAAAATATTTTAATATGTATTTAAATGTCAATACACTTGAGGTTTTTGAGCATATTTTGTTACTGTAGTTGGCTTGTGAGTTTGGAACTTTTGCCTTTTTTTTCAAGTAATCTTTTAATCTGAATAATAACTATACAGGAAATGCTACAATGATTATGCTATTTCAGTCTTCATTTCTGAAAAGATGAAGTCTGTGACTCTAAATGGTTATGCAAATGAATTAACAAATAGTATCAAAATTTGGATTTTTTACACATGGAAAAGTTTCCATATACCTACCTGTGTTCAGGATCAGAATCTTAAGGCTTAACATGGAATGGAAGGTCTTTCAGAATTAATTTGATCTGGCAATGAATTGTCAGGTGTTTCAGCATTTGTTTGGAGGGGGTCTCCAGGAGGATGCAAGCCTATGTCATATCAGCAGGCATCTCTAAATAGCTGGATTTTTTTTTTTTTTTTTTTTTGTGTGTGTGTACTTAGGAGGCTGTAACAACTGCCACTGTTAGTGAATGAACTACAGTGGAAAATTATTGTGCAGTATGCTGAATAATGACCCTATTTTAATTTGCACGTTGTTTGTTGGCAGCAATCCGTGACAGTATTCACTTCTAGTATCATTACTGACTATCTCTGACAATGACTGATACTTTGCAGCAGGCTGATAGGCAATTGTTATATGCCCACAGCAAAGAGCTCTGTGCTCAGCAAAGATATCAATGCAATATTTCTGGAGCTTCTGGAGGTAGAGGGGATGTGTATGCAAAACTACTTTTTAATTATATTTATATTAGGACCCACTTTTCATCTCATATCTCATCCCCAAAATGCAGAGGACTAGCTATGAGCTTGTTAATATTTCTTTGTTAGGCTTGATGTTCCTCAATCACATACATGTAAAAGAGCCATTGATAAAGCCTATCTGAAAGCACTCAGACAGATGTGACCTCCACTACATCTGCCCAGCTCTGACTGATTGGCCTGCTCAGATCTGGAAAACAAAGAAATGATAGAGGAACTTTGTGGTGTGGCTATCACTAACTTCACCTGTCATGTAACATAGATACAGTGGGAGACCAGAGGCCAATGGAAAGCCCAGTGACAGACATTAATTTTACTCAGATACAGTGAAAGTCAAAGGGATCATCCTCAGCTTCGTGATTAGCAGAGCCATTAGTGGTTTATGATGACAATCTATACAGAAAATAATGCACAATTGGAATAACAGTCCCTCAGGGTGGAGTGGCACACCCAGAGATGCCCAGTGGTGTGGAGGAGGTGGCATGGCTGGATGAGGGAGCCAGGCCACCACCTTCTTGAAGGGTTAGAGTGAGTCCCCCTCCCCTGGGGGTGCCCTGGGTGCTAGTAGTCCACGCTGGGCAGGGGATAAGGGGCTTGCTTGATGTGAGTGTGTTTTGTGTGTTGCAGAATAAGAATCTTAGAATAGAAATGGCTCTTCACCCACGATGCCTGTCCTGCTTATTAAGTTTTAAGCTCTGTGGCACTGAGTGGTATGGTTTGGTCCTTCCTGGCTACATCAGCTAAATTCCCCTGTGACAAGAAATCAAAGAGGAAAGACTTACTTTAAAAAGTGCAAGAATATGAAACCAAAGCTAGACCCTAAACACTTTGAGAATGAAGCTAAGACCAGCAAAAGAAGTAATACTGCTATACCAGAAGATATTTTCTGGGATATCAGGAAATCTTCTATTGTCCTACGAGCAGGGTGTGAAGTCTTTCTCTATAGCACATCGTCTCCTTGTTGAACTGTTATTAAAAAAAAAAAATAGAATTAAGTATCAAATAAAATGAAATAAAATGTCAAGTACATGTATTAAATATATACTTCTTAAGCAATTGAAGCACTTAAAACCAAATAATAAAATGAAATAAAATCACTTGTGACTTTCCACATTATGCATATTTGCCAGGCAGCTGAAAAGCACTTGTCAGTGAAACATGCTTTTACTTTTATCAGCTGATACCAAGTTATGGTGATTTAAAGTTCTTGGATTCCTAGCTTAACATACCTATTTTCGCAGTGACAGTAATCTAGTTAAACTTAATTATCAGACATGAATAGTAGGTACGTGTTTCAAGGTGTTTTAATACCTCTCCTCTGTGATGCCGATATTTTTTTTTTTAATTCTGTGTAGTGTGTGTGTCTATCACAGCAGATTTTCTGTGATTTACCCAGTTCAGTTTCATTCTTCCAGCCTGAACTTGGTATGTGCAGAGCTGAATATTAAACGTACTAGAAGACTTAAATAAACAGTATTTTATCAGATGTTAAGTATTCATTGCTTTTCATTTTACTTATGGTTTCAAGATATTGCAGAGAAAAACATTTCTTTAAAATCTTAGCATTTTTGATATAACAGAAAAGAGGTGAAGAACATAGGAACAGCAAGTTATATCTAATGGCACTGAAGACAAATTGTATAATCAAAAATTCCTATATGCTATTGCCATGTTCATTTATCATTAGGAGACATATTTCAAAACAGAATGGGCAGTAAACTCTTTCACCTCTTATACAGAAAAGGAGTTGAAGACCACAAAAAAAATTATTCTTTGCTAAAGACTACAGATCCATTGGCCCTTTGTTTGCCAATTTATCTATGAGATACAGTAGAAAATACATTGAATCTTACTTTGTACAGAGCTTGTGTAGCTTATCCCTTCAAATCTTGACTTGTTACAATATTCAAATATCAGAAATGCCTACTCTTTTTTCTAAATTCCTTGTTTAGAGGAAGTGGTTTATTCCCTAGAATAAATAGTCTACTGTGTGAGGAAATAACAACCCTGGCAACAGAAAACTACGAAGATCTCTTAGAGTTGTAAGCTCTCTTAGAGCTGTATTTCTTCACAGATAAAGAGATATTTTCATATATGAGCAGCAAAAATTGCTGTAAAACACCTGATACTCAGCACCAATAGATGAATTTTAAATTGTGTCCATCAAATGAAGTGCTTTTGTGAGTGATATGCTAATATTGAATTTTTTTTTTATTATTGATTTACGTTATAGTATCTGTTTCTCAGGGAGAATCCCAGTTCTCAGGGTGATTTCATGGAGAAGCAGTTCGGAAAGTATATTGAAAATAGTTGTATTTATTTATGTGGCAACTCATCTTGCACACTGCTGCAGCAGAGAAGAAATAGCAGTTCAATGCAATTAGTTTCACACAAAACATCTTGGCTGTAGAATGAATTCTCACAATCTCATAAAGTGAATTTATTACTGTTGACTATTTATTATTTATGATGTGCTAAAGACATAGAAATCCTATTCAGGATCAGTCCCCAGTTAGGCATGGATTGTATAAACAGATAAGAATAAGACAATTTCTGCCTTCATAAGCCATACAAGTCATTATTTGCAAACTCTGATCCCCTTGACAAGAGCAAATGTTTTAGTTTCTCAGGAAGTAGTATGAATGTAGGGATTAACTTGTTGAAATCCTGAACATAACTTAATCAGTTTATCAGATATGTTAACATTACAGTATATTATAAGAATTACAAATAGATGAACAGAAGTATATTTTTCTGAATCCATAATACACAACCCTGTAACAAAGAAGGGAAACTAGACAGAAATTTGCAGATAAATCTCAAAACTATGAACATGTGCTTGCATGTCCAACTGCAAGACACCACTTAAATGATATCTTACACATATGATGTTAAAATTTAAACTGGACATTTTAATTCCGGCTATGTGAATTTATAAATGGGTCTTTTCTATTGCTTTTAGTGAAGGCATAGTTTTAACTTTCTGGAGTTTGATATAGAATCTAGTGAAATTACTAGAAACTGTTCTAGTGACTTCACTGAGGTATGAATTATGCCCAATATGATTACACCCTAAATCATGTGGCCTATTCCACTGTTTAGCTCTGGAAGAATATTTATTTCTATTTTCCTGATGAAGGCTGGATTAACTAACCATTTATTGAGGGAAGGAATAGATTGTGGCTATGAACTAGAGAAAAAGCATTTAATTCTCTTTAATTGGTTCTTATTTGCATATGAGCACATTACTTTACGGCAATTTTTGGAAGCTCCTCTCAATGCCGTCCTTGAAATCTAATTTCCCGTGTTTGGACTCTGTATGAAATAGCTCAGCCTATGAGACTGCAGTTATCACCTGCAAAACACACATTGTATATTTACCCTCTCATTGATCTTTTTAGTATAAAGCAGTCCATATCTTATGAATAACTAAGCATATTTTTATCACACATAAACATTTCCTTACCTCTACGATATAATTGCAGTTTTATAACCAGCTTCTTAATTGTTTGCTTATTAACAAAACTAAACGAATAAAATCCATATTCTTTCTAAACACTAAACTTTTACTCAAATCTTCCAAATGCCTTTTTCCTTGTATAGTCTCTGCCACTGAGCAAAAGCGATGTATTGACATATTATCATAGTCAACTCTATATATGCGTGTAGAAATCTATCAACCCATAAAATAACAACTATAAAAAAGCCATTTCCACTCAATCAGTTAGCACAGAAACTCCAAACACCATTCAAAAGGTCTATATTTCCTGGTACATTCACTTCCATCCCAGGGATTATCATTGTAAAACTATGAATCTTCAGACTTTTTGACACTTATACACGAGTGTTTTTACACACCAGAGCATTCTCTATAGAGTCAGTTGTCATATTCTTAAGTGTCTGTATGATTCATTTTTAGGCAAAAAGACAACTTTAGTTATTTCATGTACAAAGAAATATTTTCAGACACTTCTGTATTTTCAACCATTTCCATATTCCTAGAAGTAGTATTTTTAAAATACATCTGCAGCTAACAAAGTTGTTTGGAATTATCACTGAGATTAAAAAAAAAAAAGTTACAACACTGCTTTCAGCACTCTAAACTCAGAAACTTCAAGTTCCAGCTATTTCCACTTCCTGGTTTTGGTTTTTTTTTTTTGTTTGTTTCTTTGGTTGGCTGGGTTTTTGTTTTTTTTTTTGTTGTGGTTGTTTTTTATTTTGTTTTTAACTGCAAGTTAATATGATGATTGATTTTTTTCAAATTATCTATTTTTGGCAAAGATTCTGAATAATGACATTGTCAAGAGTAGTTCTTTATCTGATTTTCTGGTACTTATATTTTCATCTAATTATTGTTACTTTTAATATATATCTAATTTTAAAAATTAAATACTAGAATAGGATAATCTATATTTTTATTGAGTGATTTTTAATTTCTTAGAATTTGTGAAGAAGTAAGTACAGCTAGATTTTGGAAAATGACGTGTTACTTTCCGATTAAAAGTGTCTTCTAAGGGTAAAAGCTATTAATACTAAGCTTTTAATGAGAACAGACAGTCTCTTACTTGTATATTTTCCTGAAGAATAGTTTGCACTTTGCCCTCAACACCTAGGTGATTATACTTTTTTAGTATTCACTGTACATGAAATGTAGGATAGTTCTGGTTGCATTTCTGGTTTCTTCTGATGTTTCTTCATGTACTTCTTGTGCTGTTTCTGTATTTTTTGTGCTTTCCACAGTGCTCCCTTGCATAGAAATGATAATGAGTGTGACTGTCAAAGAGATAATAAAGTTGACAGAATGTGTTTTATGCTGCTGTAATTAATATTTTGTGTGGGTTTATGTGTTTGCATGACATCAAACTGCTAAGGTTTAATAACAGAAATGTAGCTCACAAATGTACATGTTATCAGGGTTAGAAGTGGCTTTGCATAACAGTAGTCCAAATAAAAAGAAGGGGAAGTATTTCTAGAGGAATAATTATTCTAAGTAATTATCATGACTATTCTATTTTACTTCTCACTGAAAAAATCCCAGGACCTGGTGATACACTGCTGAAATCAATGAGCAGTTTGCCATCAGTATCAATGTCATAAAATTGGATATACTTTCACTACTGTCTTTTTTTTTGTGACAAATTTGTTGCTAGTAGTGAACTAAATGGGAGAGGAATCCATGGCATTCATCTTCCATGCAAGCTGTATATGAACCATGGATGACTGTGGGTAACCAAGTTTCAAAAGTCGAGAGTACTGCTTCTGCCTCATCTGCATGTTGGATGTTGTAACGGTTTAAAAACAGCAGGGGTGATTTCAAGTCAAGTTTCTTTATATGAAAAGTTAAATTTGGATTATAAACTTGATTCTTGACTTGAATTTTTAAGCACAAACGCTACCTGAAACCTGCGCTAAAACATAAATACATCTGATAGTTTTGGGGATCTTCAGCTTTTTTTCCTATACCCATTCATTTAACATGAAAATAGTTCTTCATATCACAATTTTCTGGTCATATACAAAATTCTGTAACCAAAGAAACTATCAAGCATGTTAGATGAGCTTGTCTTGAAGTTCAAAAATAGAACTATATTCTAGAAATTTAAAGCAAGCAAAGAACTCAAGCACTCATAAGAGTATGCTTTTCTAAATATTGAGTTCATCCAGGTTTTCCCGTTTATTTATTTATTTATCTATGCATTATTTATTTATTTATTTATTTATTTAGAGCATCCATTGAACAAGTAAAATTTAGCTTAACATCTTACTCTTACACAGAGGGCTGTAGTTCTTTATGTTTCCTTTTGACAACTTTCATTTTTCTTCCACTTCTTGTTAGAAATGTATCTTGTCCTTCAAGATGACCCTGTGGCAAAATAGACCCAGAAATGCCATGGCTTTGAAAGCCTGGGTATTTTTCTACATGTCCTCTGGAGTTGTAAGTTGTTCCATGTACACAAAATGAAATATACACCAATACACACTACTGCAGCTGTTATTTTTTTAACTGAGCTGCAAAACAGAATTCTCAAAGTTTCAAATCTATTTTAAACTGGAGTATGTATTACTTAAAGAATAGATTGCCAGAAGACTGAGAAGTGATTATTTGAGTCTGCTCCATCTGGAGTCTTTCCATTGATTGCAATGGGAGTTCTGCTAAGGCCTTAGTATACAACATTTTCTGTTGTAGAAGATCATCTGCAATTGGGTCATTTAGTCTATTCGCACACTAATTTAGGGCTATTTCCCTACAGAAAATTCATTGGCTAGTTTAGTTTAAAGTATCACAAAAAGTTTCACCTGTTCTGAAATTCTCCTCAGGATTTTTTCCAAGCTTAACACATTGTATAACATCAATTTTATAATTTTATTGAGTAATTTTGTAAAAAAAAAGAAGGAACATAAGGCCCCCTCCAAGTCAAGGTTTGACTCATATTCTTTATAAACTTATTCTGCTTGCAATCCTACTATTCTTATGGTAGTTATAATTTCTTTATATATGTTCCATTACTTAATGGATCAGAAATTGGATTTAAGAGATACTACCTACCTGTCTTTCTTCTTTACAAATCAATAGCAGATTGTTGACTCATAGGTACTCCTCTTTCATAATTTTCCAAAAATAGCTACCACCGATATTAATTTAGTCATTGTGTTGTGATTTCTCAAATATATCTGGAGGTAAAATTGACTTGTCTCATTTCTATTGTGAAAGAATGTGCTCCTAACTGACTGGTAGCATCATACTTTTATCCTAAAGAAGCAGAAGTCACAAAAAATTATAAAAAAGGATTTGTCATTAACGAAATGGCCATTTCATTTCATTTCAAATATGCCATGAAGATGATTAGAGGGCTGGAGCACGTCTCCTATGAGGACAGGCTGAGACAGTTGGGACTGTTTAGCCTGGAGAAGAGAAGGCTCTGAGGAGACCTTATTGGTGCCTTTCAGTACCTAAAGGGGCCTACAGGAAAGATGGGGAGAAACTCTTCAATAGAGCCTGTTGTGATAAGACAAGGGGTAATGGTTTTAAAGTAAAAGAGGGTAGATTTAGATTAGACATAAGGAAGAAATTTTTTTACAGTGAGGGTGGTAGAACACTGGAACAGGTTGTCCAGAGACGTGGTGGATACCCCATCCCTGGAAACATTCAAGGCCAGGTTGGATCTGAGCAACCTAATCTAGTTGGAGATGTCCCTGCTTCTTACAGGGGGGGTTGGACTAGATGACCTTTAAAGATGCCTCTCTACTCTAACTGTTCTATGATTTATGATTCTATGATTCTATGACTGTAAATAATCTTAAACAATATAATTATATGTTTTTGATCATTTAAAACTCCACGAAAATTACAAATTACAACATATTCAGTAAAATGTTGAGATGAAAAAGCAAAGTTTAGCTGAATGTGTATTTTTTAGATTTGAAGCTCTTTGTTGTAGCATCCTTTAGGAGGACATGTCCAAAGCAAACTTCCTGAGTTATCAAATCATCTGTAACTGTAGGCTATGAAATTTTTCAAGCTGTATCTTAAATTTATCCTTTTTCTGATTTCCTAATAAAATTCACTTTTAAAAATTTCTTTAGAATCTGTACCTTCAGGGTCTCTTTAGCAATTTCATCCTTAAATAAAAGCACATACTCCTTATTGTTTTCTTTCCTACTTGTCTTTCACAAGAGGGTACTTTCTCCTCTGGGTGCTCTACTGCATTTTAAAACTACATCCTCTGTCGCTGAAAGCAATGCAGATTTCAACACTAATTTCAATGGTGCAGAATACTTGCAGTACCCTCAAACATACTTGATCCTCATTAGATAGGAGATAATTTTTAAGTAGTAAAATCATACTCAGATGTTCAAGAGAATTCACAAAGTGGAATGAAGCACATTCTTAATTTATTGGGAAGAAAAGGAATCTGTGTAAAGTAGGAACACACATTAAAGGATCTTTTTTTTTTTTTCCCTAAAGAAAAAAAACCTAAAAACTTCCTAACTGCTAATATAGTGACATAAGCCATGAGAGTTACATTTATTTCAAGTTGGAGGGGGAGTCATCTATAATATTTCAGAGAATACTTAAACCATTAAAAACTGGTGAAAGATGCTTTGGATGCAGGCAGCCCAGCAGCAGAGTCCAGCAGGGTGCACATTCAGATTTATTATATTCTATGTGTGTAGGTATGGGGAAAATACACCTCACAAAACTGTAGCTGTTTAGAAGATAGACATCAAGTTAAAGCTCTTTATCTAGGTTTTCTCCATAGTAAAAAGCTAAATACCTCTAGAGCGTGATCTGTCCCAGCTCAGATTAATTTCATATGTCTGTCTTCCTCTATTGAGAACAGATGGTGTCTTGATGACACAGCAAAATTATTATTTTTCAGTTGGCCAATATTAGATTAAATAGATCCTACCTCAAGCTTATCACTCATTAGATAGCCTGCTCAGCCTTCAGTCCTAGAGATGAAAACAGTAGATAAATTGCATATGTATGAGGAGCAGGCCTGCGTCTGATGGTCCAATCCTGCATCTGGAAGGTGCTAAGGGGCCTTCATGGCCCAAAAGGTTGATTTTATTGTCTCAGAATTTTAGAATATTCAGTTTAAATGAAAACTTCAAATTAACTGTAAATTTAATTTCTAGAGCTTAGTTCAAAGCACCAGATTCTAAGTACGTCTTCCAGATTATGTTTAAAGATTCAGATAAATTAAAGTTGTTATCTAGTATTACAGACTGTAAGTAGTTACAGCTACCTAAAATTCTTATAGTTTAAATGCCAACCTGGTAATTTTGTTTTGTTATTTTAAACTCAGTTTGAATTATATTCTTTTGTTCCTTGGCCTAAACATTTAATTGTTATTGATACAGATGGTAAGATTTGTGATGTCTTTGGGGACTGTATCAATTTCATAATGGGAGATTTCGATTGCTCTCACATAGACTGAATGAATATGTGCTATAAAGTGTTACTTTTTTTTAAACTCAAGTGCTTTTTGGAGCAATTTACCTCTAACAAATCAAATAAATTAAATCTTTTTTTTTTAATTCATTCTTTAAAAAGGGACAATACTTGATCTAAGGATTATTTTAATAGTGACCACGGTGATTTCCTTCTTTAGAGAAGAAGAAAAAAAGAAATTCAATAGAATAAAGTTTTCTTTTTCTTTTAAAAGAGAAATGCCATGAATGTGAGGAAAATAGTTAAAAGATTACCTAAAAAGCAACTAAAAGGATAACATGTTTTCAGGAGGCATGAGGAATGTCTAAAAAAGTTTATCAAGGCTTAAAGGATTAAGGATAAGGAAAAGAAAAAAAAGAAGAGACTCAAACACTATTATCTGCCGAGTACGGCTAACCAGAAGAGTAAAGAAAGTGGTAGAAAAGCTTTCTTCCTGAAGTGGGAGTCTTCTCCAATTGAATAAAACAGAAAATAGCCTTAATGCTTAATAGCTAAATGTAGAATCACAATAATCCAAGCCAATAAAAAGATTCTAAGGAACAACTTGGAAAAAAAAGTCATTGTAATGAAGTGCTTTCTAAGTGTCACAGAAGTCAGACAACTGTTAGAGATAGTGGAGCCCAAAATTTTCAAGGTGTACAAAACGTATCCATGATATTAAAACCAAAACAGACATTATTAATCTGAGTCTGAGGAACTCTTTCTAACTGAACTGAAATTTATGAAAATTAACAAAACAATTTGCCAGGAACAGATGGTATTCATCCAAGATTTCTAAAGGAATTTGAACCTGACATTGTTAAATTACTAGTTTCAATTTATAACCTAGCCTCCAAAACAACTGGAGGAATGGAAGGTGAAAAAACGATACGAGTTTCAAATGGGATGTTCTGTATTAAACGCATCAATAGAAATCATATTAAAGAATGGAATTAGAAGATACATTGATAAGCAAGAAATATAGAAGAAGCAAAATCTCTTTCAGAAGGAAATAACACATCATAATTTATTAAAATTATTTAAGATAATCAGAGATAATACTAATAAGTCTGATCTGAGTGATGTGTGTTTAGAGTTAAAAAAAAATGTAATAATTGGAAAAGCTCACTAAAAATTCTTAAAGACGCTTTGGCGGAATAGAAGGGAAAATCTTCTAGCTGGTCTTGTAGTAAATGTTAAAAACTAGAGAAAAATGAAATAGGAATAATTTGTATTTTTCACTGTGAAAGTGGGCTACCAGTGCGATACCAGAAATATTTGTGCTTTTTAATATATTTGCAAGTGGTCTAGTAAAGACAATGGATACTAAGTCCACAGAGGTTAAACAGAGGATTAAAAATTATGAATTTATTTTGAATAGAATAAGATAAAGGTACCTAGAATGTGCAATTGGAAAACTTTATGATAGTAAGAATGGAATTGATCTAATCTAACATTAGCTGTCTAGGAGTATGGTATCCAGACTAGACTTGGCATTTAAGATTCCAGTAGTGTGTGGAAAGAGATCTGTACTTTAGGAAGATGGTGCATCCATTTAATCTTACAGAAAGATTAATCACTTTCTTTTTATGGGGAAACCTTAGATAATTATGTTAGGCCTGATACTTTACTTGATAGCTGTGAGGGGAAACCCATACAAGTAAGCTGGGCAACAAAATGTCAGATAAAATTCAACGCAAATAAATGCTAAGTAATGCATATGAGCAATACAAAACTCTCCATGTATGTAGCAATGAGTGTACCTATATATACTAAATTATACTTACTAATTTATTCAGGAAATAGATTTTAAATTCATACCACATACATGGATGGTTCTTTAAACTATCACTTACGTGACCAGGAGAAGTAAAAAATGCAGTGAAAAGTAGGAGTTTTCTCAAAAGAAATACATACTAAAAGCTACAGAAATATAATTACAGTACTATATAAATCAAAATCTCCAGCATATAAACCAAATTAGGTAGGAAAAAAAAAAAAAGATAAAGCAAGAAACAATGGCTCAGATCCTCAGACATATAAACAGATAGAGAACTGTCAACTTCAGTGGAGTTCCTATGTTTGAAGACCCAGGTCTGGATGTTTTCACAATCCCCTGCAAATTTACTATTTGCTAGTCTGGCAACACTTATACATACATAATTCCATTTTGGATATATTTTTTAGTGACAGCATAATGTCACATAGCTATGGACATTGTTTCTGCATAGGATACTATGAGCACATTTTTCGTGAACTGAATAATGATATCTCATTGGGCATTGTTTTTTTGACATTGTTATTAGGTACACACTTTTCACAGACTAACTGGCTAGCAAGAGAAATTACCTCATTAGTCTTTTTTTTTTCTTGTTAGGATAATCTTATCAAAATAGAACCACTAGGTTGCTGGACTTTTGTCACTAACATTTTTTATTTAATCTAAGTTTTTAATCTGTGTTTCTTATCCCTTTTGGCAAGCCTTCAGAAAAACTCTTAAATCTGTATTTTTCACTTTAAAGAGTACTGTCTTGCTTATAACAATACCCATTCCTTCTAAATTAAAATTTGTATTCAATTCTAAATTACATGTATTTTTAAATAAATATATTATCTAATGGCTTTGTCATGAGTTTACTTTTTCTCTTTTGTAAGTATTTTGGATCAAATCAAATGGCTGATATGAAGCATACTGGAAACAAGCCCTATGTTTTTAAGTAGACATAGCAGAATTATTGGAAAAGTTTTGATGAAAAATTCTTAGTAGGAAGCACACAAAGTGCAGAGGAACATTCAAAGTTGGCTACAGATGAAGAGCCTGCTTCAGTAGTTCGATTTCAAAGAACAAGTGCTCTGCTTTTACACTTACTTTTTTTTTGTCATTGTACTTACACATCATTTTGTACAGTATCTTTGGCATGGTTAAAGAGTGCAGATATGGTGTAATGGCTGTGCTAAGTGACAGAAGGAATTATTGGTTTGCCATTACAAAAAAAAAAAAAATGATTACAGAAGTATATGCTTTGGCTGCTATTTCTAGAATTAAGTACCCTCAAGGGATTTGCTTGAGAATGTAAACTGAGGTATGACAGATAGCTTGTAAAAACGTTAGCAGTGTTTCATGTTCTACTACTGTTCATTCTATCTAAACTAAAACTACATCTATATTGGATGACACTCCACATAATATTTAAAGGTGGTTCCCAAAATTTTAGAGATTAAACAATGTTTCCTCTAGGCAGGTACATATGTTTTGAGGCTTGTCATATGACTGAGATGAAAAAGGATAGAAAAGATAATGAAAACAAGGTTGGAAATGAAATGAATTTTCTCAAATTTATTTGTCAGCCATTAGAGAGTTAGTTTCTATGGCCCAAACACAAGATTTGTTATTGTTTACTTGTATGCAAAAGGTATAAAGATGTTACTGAGGTTCTAGGAAGATAGTTTTCTCATATATTCTAAAATTTTTTTAAAAAAAGTCCTAGGCACAAACTATTCTAAAAAACTCCACCTGTGGAAGTTTCATAAGAAAGTCTGGTATGATTTTTTGTATCCGTATGATATCAGAAGAGTAGAAAACTCTATAAACACTAACAATAATGACAGCAATATTAATAAAATCCATAGACTATACCTCTGAATAATTTTCCTTTGGAAATCTTTGGCATGTATCATATAAGATATAAACCGAACTTAGAGTTGCAACATTGCCAGAAATAAGTCAAAAGCACTGTTCAGTTTTGTCATGCATTTGTCACAGAAATAAACACCAAGTTAAATAAAAAGAACTATGTTAGAAGTGGAAGCATGAAATAAAGTTGAAAGTAAAGCATACTATATTTATGGAATGGAACCCAAAATACTGGTTAATTCCTATTCTAGTCAGTTTACTTCTCATGAAACAGCAAGACAAAATATGTCCCATATAGACCATATGTTCTTATTCACACGTGACAATATTTTCATAGAACAATGCTATTAGCTCAGATGGCCTCTTTCCAGTTTGTGTCTAACTGTTCATCAACTTTGTCATTCTACAACATCATCCACCAATCATTCTTCTGCCAGGCAGAGATGGTGCTGAGAGATAAAATTTCTTCAGACTGACATTATGAGGGATAAATAACACATAGCAGTAGCAGCTGTTAGGATACTTTATTTCTTCCTGGTGGGGAAATGACGGTTACCATGCTGCTTGCCAGATTGAGAGAGAGAGAAAAGAAGCAAGGTACCTCGCATTCCTCTGATCTCTTCTCAAAGGTGACAAAACCTCATACTGAGTGGTTTGTTAATACATTTCACCATTCGTTTAAGTTTCTATTTTGAGTTCTTGAAAATACTGGTTAAACTGGGCTCCATTTAAAATGAAACCAAGTATGGACATTGCAATTAGATGCAAGTTTAGCCTGGAGCAGACAGTCAAAAGCTCACTAATATTCCCATTGCCAAACTTTGAATTTTGCTCTTCAGCACAGAATAAGATGAAAATAAATAACTTTTTTTTTTTTTGTCATTTGAAATCATAATAGCTCTTCCATAAGGAAAGAAGGAAGGACGGAAAGAAGGAAGAAAAGAAGGAAGGGCAGAAGGAAGCAGGGAAGAATATATAGCTCCTTGTTTTATTCCGGTTCTCATTTAAATCAATAGACTTATTTATAGAGTAAGACTCAGATATATTCAATATAATTTTACCTACTCAAGTGAACTAGTCTAAAATTCAGGAAAACTGGATTGATGAATTCTGGCTATTCATGCCTCAAATGATTACAGAGGAAATGTAAGCCAGCTAGGATCTTAATTGAACCTGAAAATTAAGTAGTCTGCCTGTGCTAGTATACATTCTTGGAAAAACCTTGATGGGTAGATATGTACCGTTTCATCTTTTATCTGACACTTATAATGAAAAACACTGGAATCCTACTAAATCCACAGTTTCTATGACACAGCCAATCATACAGCATGCAAAAGCAATTGACAGGTTAATTATGCAGGGTTTGAGTATTTGAATCACATTTTATTATGTCAAGTTTAAACTACTTTCTATTTAGGTAATTATGTTGACAACTGAAGGGTTTTGAAAAAAAAAATAATAATGAAAATATTGTATAAAGGTTTCCTAGAGAAACAAACAATTTAAAGATGCATACTTTTTCTTATATGTAAAGTATAATATTTAGATGAATGTATCCTAAACTTTTCATCTTTTAATATGATTAACAGAAAATAATAACAGAAGCTTCATTCAAATGGAAAAAGAACAAAAGAAAAGATCCAGTAGAGATGTGGGCAATACAGTAATTTTTCTCATCCTCACAGTTAGATGCACACAGGGCAATTGTATCGTGTTCCTCTTAAGAAATAATACTTGAGTTATATAGCTGCCTGTCTTCTGAAATATGTGCAACAAACGATACCAAAATGATCATGACCTCATTCCAATGAGGTGAGGAAGTATCATTTCTATTTTATGGCTAGAAAAGCTTTGACAAGTGTAGCTGGAATATGTTTTGCCCAAGGTTACAGAAAAGTGCATGTGAAAGGTAGACATGGAAACCAGATCTCTTGATTCGCAGTCCCATTTATTATCCAGACATCTCACTTTACTTTTTTTTAACAGTATTCCTGTAATCTTCTATTGACATATATACAAAGTACTATAATCTGAACAAATAAATTACACATATGCATTTGCTGTATAGTGAGAGGTTATTTTCTTCTGGTCTTGGAAATACCACCTAAGATTGTGCCCTTAGTTGTCCTGTTATCCTTTTGAATAGTTTCCAATTATTTTTAGTGACTCACTCAAGATCATCGTTATTGATACATAAAGGGGTATTTTTGCCTGTATCATCAAGAGGTGCTAAAGGAAAATATAAGTCTACAATGGGCAAACTCTATGGCTCTGCACATTTACATGAAAAAGTTTCACTATACTTGTTTGCTGCTTTTAAAAAAAAAATTAACATTGTGAAATAGGGCTTTATTATCTCTCTGGTATGAAACCTAACCATATTGACACAGACATTGAATGTTTTATGAGACCATTTCCTTGGCCACAGAAAAATGTGTGGAGTGAAAACAGAATATGATGTTAATTATGACACTAAGATATGGATTAAACAGTGCAGTAAGCACAGGCTCTCTCTGTTCAAATGTTTCAGATTCTGAAGCTTTAGTGGCAATTGAAATGTTAGTTTTTCTATTAGTGTAATCAGAACTGTGTTTTATTTGGGGTTTCAAGTCTATTCTTCATTATTAAAAAAAATGTAAAGTCGATAATTACATTAACTTTACAGTTTGCATGACTGACTAGTATAAATACACGTGTGAGTCGGTGTACTTACAACATTTTATGGAGTGGAGGGTAATAAAACAAGAATGAATTAGAGAATTTGTGAGTTAGAGACATTTACATTTGTTATGAATTGGCCTTCATATGTGCATAGCTTGCAAAAAATAACTTTGTTACAACTTATTCTTTATGTGATATTTAGGCAACTTTTTCACAAGTTCTTAAACTGATAGCATAAAAACTGGATTCTATGGGGATATATGAAGCTTTGTAATTGATTTTAATACTCTCAAGCTTGGATGTATTTATTATATTGTACATATGTACCACAGATCTTTCTCAGATTGGCTTATTTCCACAATAAAGTCTTTCCAAATGCCAGCAAATAACTTACATTTTCTGCATTCATTTGTATGCCTTCATAACTAACCTACCTTTCTAGACACTTTATAAATTTCCTTTTTTTTTTCTTGAATGAGCGAATGCTTTGCAAATGCTACATGCCATTCATTATCTACTAGACTGTGGCAGAATGATAACAACAGCTGCAACAAAGGTGGAAAAGTAGTTTCCATTATAAGTCCCTACAATCAAATGCCCATTTCCGAACAAAATATCCTCTTCTTAAACTGACTTTGCCATTTTTGGTATTTACTGGCATATTTTATTTTCCTTGAAGATAAGAAAGACAAAAGAGCTTCCAAAATTGAGTTAGATGGTTTTTGATATAGTTAGAGCTGCCAATCAGTTAAGTCATTTTTTGCAGATGTACTATGAAATTTTTATTGCTGATGTCTATATTAGCAAATAATGAGACACCATAGGAGCACAAGCACAAAGTGTCGCTCACGCCAGACACATTTCGGCAGATTTTACTTTGGATTAGCTCTAGTCAGGTCCTGCAAACTGAACACTGATTAATGATAGATATATTGCATAAGCTTCTTGATTGCATCTTCTGGTTCAGTTTCATTGCGATGAAATTCAGTTCTTGTACTACAAGGCTGCACTGTGATAACAACTAAACCATGGCAAGTTGTGACAATTCCTTCAATGATGCATCTCTCACCCAAACTAAAATGCAAATGCATGTACACTGTTCCTCTCCCCGTATAAATTAATAGCACCTTCTATCTGGTATATTTGAAAAATCTATGTAACATCATAAAAGAAGCAGTATAGTATAATGAGTTAATTGAAAGATTAGATGGCTAAAATAATAATTTTTGGGAAAGAAAAAGCCAGTTGTAGTTCAACTTGTCAGCTCTGTTTTGTGTAGTGCTTTCTGTATGGCAGAAGAGACGGGGTGTAGGTTCACTAGGTGTGGTACTAAGTTGGCTTTTTGCCTTCATTTGCTTTCACTTTATTCTGTCATCCTGTTTTGGATTTTGATCATGTTATGGATGATAATCCATGTTCTTACTACTTTACTATGTCCTTTCCTCCACTTCTGAAGAGAAATGTCAGTGAAGTAGTGGGAATATTAACACGACTACTATAACAGACCAGGAGTGAGAAACAAAGCTAAGGAGAGGACTTACGTCTATCCCCAGGTGGAGATATTGAACATAGTTTCTCCGCAAATGGAATTGACGTTTAGAGGAGAATTAGATAGTCTCTCCCTTTCCCTGTTCTTCTAGGAGGAGCAACCATCCCAACAGCGCAAGCCCACATGAAGAAATTTAATACCTCAAATAGCATCCTGGAAAAGTCTTTAAAAATACACAACTGTTTGTAAAATTAGCTTTAAGAACTGAAAAGAATATTAGTAGTGACTCCCATATGGTGTGAATAATATCCTTGCCTTTTCTGAGAGAATAAGGCTGGAAGGAGAAATGACAGTATTAAGTCAAGTTGTACATAGCAGTCCTGCAGTGGTAAATAAAAAAGACCATAAAAATATCTGTGTTTCTTTCAGTCCAGTCACTGAAAGCAAGAACATCTTCTATTTCTTACATTAGTAAGCTATATTTACCAGGATTTTTTTATAATTACACAGTGACTTAGTCTATGGTCTTGGATGCGCAGACAGTTGGATAGATAGTTGAAAGGATGAAAAGCAGATCTCCTGGGCCAGTGAACACTTGGTAATAATTTGCCACTGAACACCTTTGTACGAAGTTTCACTTGATACTAGAACTGCTCAGGTGTCACTTAATAAACACTGCCTTTATATATGTTTGTAGGCCATGTAAACAGGGCTAGCATTGTTTCTGTGCTGGGAAAGCCTGCCATCCTGCAGTTCACACCTTTGACCTTAATATTATATTCCATAGTTCTTCAGTTACCATGTGCTACAGATAGCTCTAAAGAACCTTCTTAATGCAGCAAATCCTATACTGTGTGCTCTGGTACTTGTATCAGTTACTCCCATGTATTTTGTGATTGAGTCACCTTGTCCAAATGTGAATTTCAAACATACTCTTTTTCTGGTGGGTTTGGATGTTCAGTTTGTTCACAATACACTTGGAAATACAAAATAATAATACAGTAATAGTGTGAAGTCTGTGTACCATATATATTTAATAGTATATGTATATCATTTAAATGCTATGCCGCATACTAGAGGTTCTTTACATTGGATTTCAGACATGAGTCGCTGTCATATATAATTTCAGATAGTGTAGGTAAGCCTATACATAAGAAAAAGTTTCAGTGGCCCTTGGGGAACATAAGAAGAGAAATCTTAGGTCTCTGAAGCTTTTTGGGTATGTGCTTGAACTTGTCTTATTGGTGATGTTCAACCTGGTGCACCACTGTCTTGTCCATTTACATTGATATGTCTGATATGAGACAAATAAATAAATGATCTCTGATTTCATCATGTGACAAAGCTGATGAGATCCATAAGTAGTCTTAGCTTCACCTGCCCTTATTTGTAAGGAGACATTGGACACCGCAGATTGCCTGGAGGAACAGCAAATGCAAACATTGTGTCTGCATCAGCAGTGCAGCTTGAGGAAGTGTTGAACAAAGCAGTTAATGCTGGAGATTTGATGTGCACACTGTACTTACTTGGGTGAATTTCATTTCATTTTGCTCTAGTCTTTTTCCAGGGTCTGATGTCAGAGATAACTTATGTGCACTCCTGGAGCACATCTTCTGGTTTAAGAAAGGAACCCAGGTTGTGATCTTGTGGACTTATAAGAAAGATGGGGAGAAACTTCCCAGGGCCTGTTGTGATAGGACAAGGGGTAATGGTTTTAAAATAGAGGGAGGTAGATTCAGGCTGGATATAAGGAAAACAAAATTTTGCAGCGAGGCTGGTGGAACACTGGAACAGGTTGCCCAGAGAGGTGGTTTGTGCCCCATCCCTGGAAACATTCAAGGCCAGGTTGGATGGGGCTCTGAGCAACCTGATCTGGTTGGAGATGCCTCTGCTCCTTGCAGGGGGTTTGGACTAGATGATCTTTAAAGGTCCCTTCCAACCCCAACTATTCTATGATTCTATGTTAATTTATGTGTGCGTTAACACAGGCCCTGTTAACACAGGCCCCCAGGGTGTTACAAGGCTCTGGTCCTCATGGGGGACTTCAACCACCCTGACATCTGTTGGAGAGACAACACGGCAGGGCACAGGCAGTCCAGGAGGTTCCTGGAATGCGTGGATGACAACTTCCTCCTGCAGGCGATAGAGGAGCTGACAAGGAGGGGTGCCATGCTCGACCTCGTGCTCACCAACAGGGAGGGACTGGTCGGGGATGTGAAACCAAAGGACAGCCTTGGCTGCAGCGACCATGACATCGTGGAGTTCAAGATCCATGGGGCAGCAAGGAAAATACACGGCAAGCTCTCTGCCCTAGACTTCAGGAAGGCAGACTTCGGCCTCTTCAGGGACCTGATGGGCCAAGTGCCATGGGAGGCAGCCCTGGAGGGAAGAGGGGCCCAGGAAAGTTGGTCCATATTCAAGGAGCACCTCCTCCAAGCTCAGCAGAGGTGCATCCCGATGAAAAACAAGTCGGGCAAAAAGGCCAGGAGGCCGGCGTGGATGAGCAAGGAGCTCCTGGACCAACTGAAAGTTAAAAAGGAAGCCTATAGAGGGTGGAAGTGGGGACAGGTAGCCTGGGAGGACTACAAAGAGGCTGCGCGAGTGGCCAGGGATAAGGTAAGGAAGGCCAAAGCCCTGGCAGAACTGAATCTGGCCAGGGATATAAAATGTAACAGGAAGAGCTTTTATAGGTACGTAGGGGACAAAAGAAAGTCCAGGGTAAATGTAGCGCGCCTCCAGAAGGGAACTGGTGTCCTGGTTACCCAGGACATGGAGAAGGCTGAGGTTCTCAATGACTTTTTTGCCTCAGTCTTCACCGACAAGAGCTCCTGTCCCACCACCCAAGCTGTAGAAGGTGCAAGCAGGGACTGCAAGAATGAAGAACTGCCCATTGTACTCGAAGAGCAGGTTCGGGATCATCTAAGGAACCTGAAGGTGCACAAGTCCATGGGACCTGATGAGATCCATCCTCGGGTCCTGAGGGAACTGGCAGATGAAGTTGCCAAGCCACTGGCCATCATATTTGAGAAGTCGTGGCGGTCTGGTGAGGTCCCCGATGACTGGAAGAGGGGGAACATAACCCCAATTTTTAAAAAGGGGAATACGGAAGACCCAGGTAACTACACGCCGGTCAGTCTCACCTCTGTGCCTGGCAAGGTCATGGAGCAGATTCTCCTGGAAACCATGCTAAGGCACATGGAGAGCAAGGAGGTGGTTGGTGACAGCCAACATGGCTTCACCAAGGGCAGATCGTGCCTGACCAATTTGGTGGCCTTCTACGATGGGGTGACGGCATCGGTGGACAAGGGACGAGCAACTGACATCATCTACCTGGACTTGTGCAAAGCTTTTGACACTGTCCCGCACGACATCCTTCTCTCTAAACTAGAGAGACGTGGGTTTGATGGACAGACCACTTGGTGGATAAGGAGTTGGCTGGATGGCCGCACTCAGAGAGTGGTGGTCAAAGGCTCAATGTCCATGTGGAGACCGGTCACGAGTGGCGTCCCTCAGGGGTCCGTGCTGGGCCCGGCCCTGTTCAACATCTTTGTCGGCGACATGGACAGTGGGATGGAGTGCACCCTCAGCAAGTTCGCCGACGACACCAAGTTGTGTGGTGCCGTCGACACGCTGGAAGGGAGGGATGCCATCCAGAGGGACCTTGACAGGCTGGAGAGGTGGGCCCGTGCCAATCTCATGAAGTTCAACCAGGCCAAGTGCAAGGTCCTGCACCTGGGTCACGGCAATCCCAGGCACAAATACAGGCTGGGCAGAGAATGGATTAATAGCAGCCCTGAGGAGAAGGACTTGGGAGTGCTGGTGGATGAGAAGCTTAACATGAGCAGGCAATGCGCCCTTGCGGCCCAGAAGGCCAACCGCATCCTGGGTTGCATCAAGAGGAGCGTGGCCAGCAGGTCGAGGGAGGTGATTCTCCCCCTCTGCTCTGCCCTGGTGAGACCCCACCTGGAGTACTGTGTCCAGTTCTGGAGCCCCCAGCACAAGAAAAACATGGACCAGTTGGAGAGGGTCCAGAGGAGGGCCACGAAGATGATCAGAGGGCTGGAGCAGCTCTCTTATGAGGACAGGCTGAGAGAGTTGGGGCTGTTCAGCCTGCAGAAGAGGAGGCTCCGGGGAGACCTGATAGCGGTCTTCCAGTACCTCAAGGGGGCCTACAAGAAAGATGGGGAAAGGCTGTTTAGTAGGGCCTGTTGCAATAGGACAAGAGGTAATGGTTTTAAAATAGAGGGAGGTAGATTTAGATTAGAAATTAGGAAAAAATTTTTTACGATGCGAGTTATAGAACACTGGAACAGGTTGCCCAGAAAGGTGGTGGAGGCCCCATCTCTGGAAACATTCAAGGCCAGGCTGGATGAGGCTCTGAGCAACCTGACCTAGTCGGGGATGTCCCTGCTCCTTGCAGGGGGGTTGGACTAGATGACCTTTGAAGGTCCCTTCCAACCCTAACCATTCTATGATTCTATGATTCTATGATTCTATGATTCTATGAGGAAGCAGTAAGTAGGATTATCAGGAGAGCTGGGTGAAAACTGCAGTTCTGATTTGAACTAAAATGCTAATGTAGACAGCAATATAACACTGAATAAGACTATGTGCTGCTTTTAGAATCAACTGCATTACATACAGCGCAGATTTAGCCTAAAGGTCTCAGCAAGTTGTGTGCCTTACTCTCAGTAGTGTTAGGGAGTCTGTACACGCCCAGTTCTCACTATCCCCCACAAAAAAAGCCAATGTGAGTACACTATAATCAGACAGGACTAGGAAAGTCACAACAGACATTTTGGGCACATTTTCACTTTTTCATCTCTGATTCCAAAATTATAGCATAGTACTGTGGTAACTAATACAATCTTCTTGCCTTTTATTTTACTCTGTCATTCCTTTTAGCCCACTGGCTGTTCCTTAATGAATGCTGATTTTAAAATGCAAAATTCTTTCAGTGTTCTGGCTTTTGGATTTTTTAAAGAAATTAATTTGTTACTTCCTTCTCTGACAGCCTGAATGAAGGAAAAAAAAATTCAAGTCAAAATTTTAGTGTCCATAATATTGTCTTCTGCTGAAGATTACTGTGCACACATTTATCAAAGAGTACCACACTGAACTACTAGCTAGCCTCCCTTATGAAAGGAGAGCTTTGTGAGTTCTTTTGTTCCTAACTGCAAGTACTTCTAGCTCTGAAAAGATCCTGTGATCTGATAGCTGCGTTTCACGTTCTGTGATCATGGGCAGCTTGCATAATACAACAAAGGTGGGAGATTGTTGCCTTCCCCAGGGTTGCTTAAAGTTACAGTCCTGATCTCTTGAACTTTAATTTCAGCAAGTTTGATTGCTCAAGGAACCCTGTTGTGCCTACTTGGAGCTAGTATAGCATGTTGCCGTTCAGTTTATTTTAAGTGCTTTAACACTGATATGGTTTAGGAAGAGCAATAGTTTCTGGGGATCTCCTACATATCATGGAGTTAAGGAATAAAGAGCAACTGCCAGCAATATAGCCTCCAGTCTCACAGTACACCACAGGCTGAAAAATATTCTGTTATAGATATTATAAATGCTGATGTGTCACGGAACAATGGTGCAAATGTTAGAGAGATGCTATAAACTGTGGTGCATAGCAGTACTAAACGCAGGGAGAAGTTTTTCTCTAAATTGGATTACTGGCAACAGTGGAATAAAAGTATAAATTTAATTCATATTAATAACTGTGAAACATTTATATTTAGTATGAGGGGAAATACAATGGGGCATAGACGGGTATAAACAAGTTTAAAAGTCTACAATTTTTTACATATTCAAGAGCAATTTAAATCAAAGCATGGTAACTGGAAAGAATTGTGGGATTCACTTAAGACAGTCTTAATTCAGACTAAAAGATTTACACAGACGCCATCACAAATAAATTGAGATTGGTGTTGTTCAGCTGCCCTATTAACCATTTCTGCATTATGTGGTACTTCACGTACAGACCTTGAGAACCACTCAACTCCACATGACAATGCCTTAATGTCTTAATCATCCCACCTTGCTTCTGAAGGTCTAAATAGCCTAGGGAGAGCTTATGTCTCTGCATACTATCTTGCATTATACTGTATAGTATAGTGTGGCCACTTTCTTGATTGGTACCATTGTTTAAAGCACACAGCTGTTAAAATAGCAAGCAATGTTAATACTAGTTATTTTACCAATAATTTACTAAAAGCAAACAATGCACATCTTGGTGAGGCTACACTACTTGTCTGCATCCTCTGTTCTCTCTGTTCCTGGCAGATTTTCAATCATGATATCTCTCATCCACTCTAACAGAGTAAGGAGGTTGCACTTGTGTTTTATTTCTTTCATAGGTTTTATGAAGATTTTTTCTTTTGCTTCTGCTCTTTTTTTTTTCCTTTTTTTTAAATTTTTTTTTTAAAGTCTAGGTCTTGAAGTCGACAGAATAGGTGTTAATACAAAATTCTGTGTAAAAATTAAGGCTCTAGTCTTAGGCAAATCTTGCAAACATGACTTGAGCACAACTGCAACAACTCAAAGGTAGGTACAAAGGAAAAAACCACAATTTTTATTATTATGGGTGAAAAAAAAATCTGCTGTGCAGATTTGGCCTTATCTGTCTTATTTATGTCTCAGTGAGGCAATGTGTTGAGAAACTACCTACAAATACATACACAGCACACTGATTAATTTTTCCAAGTGTTTACTTAGTTCCTTGTGTTTCTCAAGCAGATTCACATTTATTTGTAAAGTAAAGCAGAGCTCAAAAAGTTTCTGAATGTTTATTTAATCAGACTACTCACAGTTTTGTCTTTCACATCACACAAAATTAAAACTTGTTTGCATTTGTTCTGAAGACATGCAGTTTCCAAGGAGTTAAAAAACAATAGTGAAAACCACCAGGGGTTGGGTATGTGCTTTCATGAGTTTATTTTCTATTTATTTTGAACTTCCTGTGGTCACCTGAAACATAAATATTTTTCCTGCACTGGTAAATCTGACCGTATCTATTACTCTTCTCATTGTATTATTCTTTTAATGTAGAACTATCATTTTAAATCTTATCTACAATCCAGCTGCCAGCACACTGGGATGCAAGCAGCACAAACTGAAAGAAATATCAGGATTTCTTGTGCAATTGGAAGTTCCCCACTGGATGCATATGTCACATATACTAACTGGGACACTTAGATTTTAAAATGCTTCAGTGCTATTAGTCTTCTTAATGTGAATTAGCTACACCTCACTGCTGAACAATATCAGCTATCCTTATTTTGTTTTCTGTGGAAATCTTATTGCCTGGAGATCTTAATTCTTAATTTATAGTACACTTTTGAACTCCCATTAAAGTATTGATGTTAGAAGAAATTTTTAGTAGCTTGGAGTGCAAAATAGCTGAAATGCCAGCAGTACCTAGATCCACAACACTTATTTATTCTAACCAAGGATGAAAGTGTTTTCATCTTCTGCTCCATTATTCTCCTCTCATTTTCCAATTAACTAAAAAAACTAAATTAAAAAAAATAAATTACAGCAGTATTCTTATTATTTTCCAATGACTCTATATAACTCTGCCCAGTTCTGTCAATGAAGGCAAGCTGACTTGGGAGGGTCTGACTGTCTCTGTAATAAACAATTAAGTCACGCCTGTGTTGTTTAATGAAGACAAAATCAATGTCAGAAAAGCTTTTGAGAACCATTGATAAAACACAATGTTCATTCTAGCAATAGACTTTTAAGTATTGAGTTGAAAGGAAGTGATCTGTGGTAAGAAAACTTTGTGTCCATAAATTTGTATTTTTATTGTAGCACTTGAACATATCCAAATGTTCTTGTCATTGTACAAACATAGGTATTTGACAGTTCTTATCCGAGAGAGCTCTAATCCTTTTTTCCAGCACAAAATCTGTTGTTTGATCATTGGCAACTTGCTGTGACTTCATATTTTCTGAAAAATCCTTATAATAATATCTAAGAGAAGTAAATAAGTATTATAGGAACTGAAAATAAGTAAGTGAGAGTCTTCTATGGTTTTTTTTTTTTACTGAAGTTCAAAAGTATTATGCATAACAGGTTTTAAGAAAAGTTGATAATTCGTTCTGTTTATTCATAAGAATAATACAATTTTTTTAAAAAAACAAAGAAGAAAATAATGTTACTAAAAAATAAGTATTTAATTTTGCTTAAAAATAAGAAATAAGTTAACATTCCAAACAGGGACATGATTTCAGTCTTTTTTTTTAAAAAATTGGCCTTCAATTTTAAAAACATTTTTCAAACAATATTTATATAACTGATCTTTTTTTTTTTTTAGAAATCAAAATATTGAATCAAATAATTTCCAGAGCTCTACTTAGCACTAATTTCAGTCACAAGAATTTGTCTTACTTGAGATACAATATTAAGTTTCAGTCCAAAACAAGCACTTTTCAATGTGAATAAGCATATAATGAACCTGATTATTACTTACTAAGAAATTCTCTGAAAATGTAAGTGCTTGTGATTGATTTGATTGATTCATGGCCCTTAACTTTCATTAGAGTCTAACATCCTTTGTCAGCTTCTGTATACAACTGTAAATCACTCAATAGAAAATTTATTTGATTTATCTGTGCACTTTATTTACATTTACTATTAAACACTGACATCAGCAAGGCATTCATATGCAAGTGAATGACCTAGAGATTATATATTGGATTGATATATAATGTCTTGGACTCAATCATCCAATAGTAAGGCATTCTCAGATTTTCTCAGTAAATTTCTCATCTCGACCTCTCTCAGTTTCTCATGTTCCTTTTTGTGGATGAGAGGATAGGAACCAAAATTAGTTCACACGCATTCCAGTGGAAAGTGTAGGATTCATTATTTTGCTTACACCTGTATAATTTTAGTGATATCTAATTAGACTGTAAAGCAGTGACAGTAATTTCTGACCCTAGATAGAATCATAGAATCATAGAATGGTTAGGGTTGGAAGGGACCTTCAAAGATCATCTAGTCCAACCTCCCTGCAAGGAGCAGGGACATCCCTGACTAGGTCAGGTTGCTCAGAGCCTCATCCAGCCTGGCCTTGAACCTTTCCAGGGATGGGGCATTCACCACCTCTCTGGGCAACCTGTTCCAGTGTTCTACAACTCGCATTGCAAAAAATGTTTTCCTAGTATCTAATCTAAATCTACCTCCCTCTATTTTAAAGCCATTATTCCTTGTCCTATCACAACAGGCTCTACTAAACAGCCTTTCCCCATCTTTCTTATAGGCCCCCTTGAGGTACTGGAAGACCGCTATCAGGTCTCCCCGGAGCCTCCTCTTCTGCAGGCTGAACAGCTCCAACTCTCTCAGCCTGTCCTCATAGGAAAGGTGCTCCAGCCCTCTGATCATCTTCGTGGCCCTCCTCTGGACCCTCTCCAACTGGTCCATGTCCTTCTTACGTTGGGGGCTCCAGAACTGGACACAGTACTCCAGGTGGGGGTCTCACCAGGGCAGAGTAGAGGGGGAGAATCACCTCCCTCGACCTGCTGGCCACGCTCCTCTTGTTATTACAAGTGGAAAAAACCCCATTAGTTCTTTTCATTTGTCCTGTCAAAACTACTTGTGTCCACCACAAAGTTTAATATATCAAGAAATGGGTATTTTTCATATGCTTGGGGAAAATGAATATAGTAGTTAATCTCATTGTTCAGAAGATTTTCAATACGTAAATCTCACCATTCCTAACTATGAATGCTTTCATGCTCCTCAAGCATCCACCTTGTAGTTGTGCACACCAAATATTGCAGACTGAAAGCATATTTTTTTACCCTTTTGGCAATTTTTTAGTCTCATTTTGTCTCCTTTCAATGATTTAGATTGTTTTTCTAAACATTTTCTTCACTACAAACTCACCAGTGTCAATCAAACTGTTTCAATCTTGGCATCTCATGAATTCTGTTGGAACAGTTAGTATGACTTCTATTTTTTCTAATGCCATTTATTATTTTAGATCACATCTCTTGAATCTCAGCTGAAGATTCTTACTAAGGCCTGAGTTTTCAAACCCTGAGCTAAACTGTGCATTATCTGGCTGTAGACCCCTGTTAATTTTAAAAGTCTGGCATTTTACAGCATGGGGAAGGTGCTCATGACATGTCTGGCTGTGAATGAGTAGTACCAGGGACTGTGACAGAGGACAAAACAGCTAGGCGCTTAATACATCTGCCCCCTTGAGAGTCCCTGTAGGTGGTCAGCCATTCCAAATTACCTTTTTTTGTCTGATTTTTCTTGCTTGTTTAATACTCTAGAGTACAATGTTTCAAACTAAGTGCTCAGTTGTTGAGAGTGTCTAGTAGCAACACCATAAGGTTATTAAACATAGATCTTAGTGTCAGAAGGGATCACTTTGGTCATTTAGTCTGACCTGCTACAATACTAAGGTTACAAGATTTCCAGGAAAACTTCTTTTGCTGAAACTAAAGATTGTCTCCTAGAAAGCTTGTTAAATGCTCTAGAAAAAAAAGCATAATCTAATGTTGAAATGGTAATATTTTTTTTTTTTCTTCCATATTGTCCTCCTTGCCTGGTTATTTGGCATCCTGTTCCTACCTTTGCCTCATGAAATATTTAGCCAAGGCCATGATTCTATTTAAACAAAAATCACTTTCTGTTTGCTTTGATATTGTTGAAATTAGAATTCAGACTCTGAAATTAAGGTCCTGTCTTATGTCCTGTTTCTTGATTCTTAGCTTGTCCTTTATTTAGCTGCAGGCTAGAACATGCATAGAATTGCTTCACAGGGTAAGTGGGGCTCTGGCAAAACCTGACCACAGCTAGATTTCCATTTTGCAGTGCTACCTTTCAGGTATAATTCAATTTCTTTACCTTCATACTTCTTTCAGGATCTGCACTTTGTAAAGAGAGCTGTAAACATAACGCATATAAATTTTGGTTTCAGAGAGCTATCTGTGTTTGTCCTCAAACTTTCAGAATTGTCCTGCAAACAGCAATAAGAACAGAAAACAAGATGAGTAGATGACAGTCTGTTACTGACAGCTATCAGATTTTTCTAAGCCAGTAATAACTAAAAACAGCCAAGATCATAAAAAGGAATAATAGCTTTCAGATAGTTCATTCCTAAACTTTGAAAACTGGCAGGTATGGGCCTATCTTACCTTTTGCCTTGTTTGTTTTCAAACACACTCTTACACACATTAAAGTTAACCTGTAAATATTACTGAAGGGCTGTTACTAACTGAAGTCTTTGAACCCACGTAGGTTGAATAGGGTCTTCTGCAAGGAGCTTTAAAGGATAAATCAAATATAACACTATAAAAATTAATTTCATTCTTGCCATCTCAGCTATTAATGTAGAAGGGATTTTTGACCTAATATCATATCATTTCAGTTGGTGTTTATAAGGAGATCTGCTTCCAACATTTCCAAAATAGTATGAGGCACAGTGGGACCTCTCAATTTAAAAGACTCGGTAGAAAGGAATATCTCCAACATCTGGGACACTAAAATTTATGAGATAGTTTGGAGATCAGCAAGGCAAAGGAGACCATTGACTGATAAGTATCTTTATATGCTGTGTGATTTATACTTTTTATTAACTTTTTGGATGGTGGACAAGTAAGTCTTTAAGCCTTGAGTTAAATTGGAACACCATAGGAAATTTTCATTTGACTGGTTGCATTCATACAGAAAGCTTACTAGTAACAACTTACAGTAATTCTTCTCCCCTCCTAAGCACTGTTCTTCTCCTGTTTGTTATCTTATCTCCTGTCATGGTTAAGATTTACCTATTAATTAAGCTTAATTTTGTCATCATATTCCTTCTGAAAATGTGCAGGCTTCAGAAAAAAATAAAGTAAGACCAATTTCTGGCTCTGAGGTCAGATGGGACAGGTTGGCCACATCCACATTAGTGACAGTTAGCCCTAGACTTCTCTATTACTCTACAATATGAATATTATTTTGTGCATGTCATATTTTTTAGACCAAATCTCTAGTGATGTAAGGATTGCTCTGCAGTTCATGGGAGTCATATTTTTTAAAAATCAATGTATTTGTTGCATATTTTGTAGAGCACTTACAAACATGGAAAGTTTGTAAAAGCCTCAGAGTCTTCTCGGCTTCAGGGACTGCAGGGACTAATTTTGTCCATACAACCCAGAAGGAAAGTGTTGCTTAGACATTGAGAGTGCTAGCTGCCAAGAGTCATCCACATCAGGAGATATGTCATCAGTTAAGTGATATGGACTTGCTCATGATGTCTCAGAATGGCTAAGAGTCTGAGTAGTTAGAGTTCCCAGTTATGTTAGTGAATACGGAATCTGATGTTCCGAACTTACTAGAAGTTACAGTGGTACCTTTTCTTTATTTTCATGTTCAATCTAATTACTGAGAAATCTTACAGTGCATCAGGCAATTTTTGTTTTGCATCATTTGATATGAAAAAACTCAGAAGTTTCTGCATTTGTGCCAATGGAGAAAAACACTTGCCATCTGAAACTTTCTGTGGGTACCAGTCTCTAGCAGTAAAATTCTAATTTTTTTTTCTTCCTTTAGTCTGCATTTCTTTGCTTAGTTCAATTCTATTCATGTTCTTTCATTTTGTTATACTTATTGCAGGATTATATTTTTATATTTCTGTATGTATCAAAAAATAGATTAATTTATTTAAGTATATAAGCATATCATTTGCACTTAACTATATAAGCAGTATTGTTGTAGTCAGATAACAGTACTTTGACTGATTAGGTATTCAGAAATAAAGGGCAATCAAGTGTGAAATTTTCAAGCTGATAGTCACAAAGGTTTTTTTCAATTTTGTTTTTGCAAGTAGTTATTCATTCTATGATAGACTCGATTAATTGAGCTAAACTTTTCATTCTAGTATAGTTCATCAGGGGTTTCTCACTGGAGTTTTAATTTTATATTTAACTCAACTTCATAGACTCCTTGTTTATCTGTACACTTTCAAAAAAAAAGCTTTTCGAATTATTTTCTTTAATGAAATATCTGTGAGTTCAACCTAGGAAAAGGTACAATAACTGTGATGTATAGGACAATCAGAGAGCATGGAGAAAAAACAAACCACTTTCCGTGTTCTTTTGATAGCTTATGGAATGAATAACAGATAGTAGATGTAAATTATTTTTGCCCATTCCATAGACTTGTGCAAGATATGTTAGAAAAGCTTGTAAATTAATTTTTAAAATCTACAGCAATCAGAGCCATTAACTGCCAAAAAAATTCACAATTTTTGCAAAGTATTCACATTCAATTTCCTCTTTACTCCCAATTATTTTTCCTGTTAACTCTGAATTCCTCCTTTTTCAACAATGAATATTCTTATAGATGTTATACGTATATACGTTATCACAGAGGCGTTATCACGGAACATTCTGCTACCAATCGGCTCGGCCTTGGCCAGCAGCAGGTCCGCCCTAGGCCCAGCCGGGTCCACTGAACAAAGGGGAGCGACTTCTAGGAGTTTCCTACAGAAGTTACCACTTTAGGCCCCCCCTCACTAACAAAACCACAACATTGTTATTAGTTTCCTTAATGGGCAAATATTGCTCAGTCACTAATTCAGAACTCGAGGAAAGCTACATCCTACATTGTATCCTTCCTGTGGACATACTCTCCATTTCCATCTTGCTGGTTGATTCAGAATTGTTGGATATTTCCATTGTCAATACCTATCATAAGCCTGAAATCTCAGACATTTTTGTTATACATGCAAGTCATAATTATTAAGGAACATTTTACACTCTGTATTTTTTCTAGTTTGTCTCTTTGTTTCTTAGTTTTCCTTTCACTTCTTTTGTGAAATATAGCCTCCTGTGAAATATAGACTACAGTAGATTCTGTAATGACTAAGAACCGTCAACCAATGGTTGATGTTCAGCCCAATGTGGTGAATGCAGTGGCTGGCGTAATCTGTCAATCATCGGAGTGTCATACTGATTGATGCAACAAGAGTTGTGATTGTATTTTTAAGGTCAGGAAGTGCTCGGCTGTGATTAGCATGACAATTGTGTTCTACCAGAATCAGTAGGAGCCTGTTGTGAACTTTGTGCTAAGATTTGTCTCCTGTTATCAAATGATTGTGTGATATATCTAATGGATGTAAATTCTGTTATTTCAAAATGAAGAACTGATATTAGCAGTCATCATTGGCAGGCTGGAGAGGTGGGCCCATGCAAATCTCATAAAGTAAGTTCAACAAGGTCAAGTGTAAGGTCCTGCACATGGGTCAAGGTAACCCTAGGCACAAATACAGGCTGGGCAGAGAATGGATCGAGAACATCTCTAAGAAGGACTTGGGAGTTCTGGTGGACAAGCAGCTCAACATGAACCGGCAATGCACACTGGCAGCCCTAAAAGCCAACTGTATCCTAGGCTGCACCAAAAGAAGAGTGGCCAGCAGGTTGAGGGAGGTGATTCTCCCCCTCTACTCCGCTCTCATGAGACCCCACCTGGAGTACTGTGGCCAGCTCTGGAGCCCCCAACATAGGAAGGATGCAGACCTGTTGGAGCAAGTCCAGAGGAGGGCCATGAAGATGACCAGAGGTCTGAGCACCTCTCCTATGAGGACAGGCTGAGAGAGTTGGGGCTGTTCAGCCTAGCAAAGAGAAAGATGGGAAGAAACTCTTTAGCAGGACCTGTTGTGATAGGACAAGGGGTAATGATTTTAAAATAGTGGGAGGCAGATTCAGACATGATATAAGGAAGAATTTTTTTACAGTGAGGGTGGTGGAACACTGGAACAGGTTGCCCAGAGAGGTGGTGGAAGCCCCATCCCTGGAAACATTCAAGGTCAGGTTGGAAGGGGCTCTGAGCAACCTGATCTAGTTGAAGACATCACTGTTCCTTGCAGGGTGGTTGGACTAGATGACCCTTGAAGGTCCCTTCCAACCTAACAAATCTATGATTCTTTGATTCTATAACACATACAACAACCATCTGGGATCCTTTCTGCTTATTTCTTTGGGACTTGGATTAATCCCATACTGCTAGGTTAGGTGAAACACCTACTTAGCTCCAGCAGCTAAGAAAATTTGAAATACCTCATATGTTTATTAAATCCACATGAGAAATTCCTGCAACTACCTTCCCTTCAAGTTTGTCTCTTTGTTATTGGAATTATAATGTAGTTAAAGCAGCATAACAGAAACTTTTGCTACAGATCTGATCATCGAAATGTGTAAGGCTCAGCTTTTCAGAAGCAATTTAAAGGAATTAAGGATCCAAATCCAAGAGAAATTGAAATCCAGGCCCAATTGATCTTTTGTCTCTCTTAGGCTTCTTTTCAAAATCTTACACTCATTATTCCTTGCCTACCTGTTTTATTCAGACTGAATTCTGCAGTCCTTACTCAATGAAAACCTCCATTATTGCTAAACTGTCAAGGCATCATGAAAACTAGTATACTGATTCAGTAATGGAGAAATCTGAGCATCTAGTAATGTTCTTTCATCACTAAGGTCATTATATCAACATCAAAGGGAAAATAAAAAATAAAAATAATGTTAACCATTTTCCTGGTATAAGACATATTTTTCAATATTTCAATTACAATTCTATATTTTGTCTAAGTGTTTGAGAATGTAGGATCAGTCCCAATGTGGGGTGAATACCCAGACATTTCTGCACCTGGCTTCTTGGCAGTAGGTCAAAAAGAGACAAGGCAAAACATAAAACTTGAACTTGAGACCCATAAAGCAGAGGGCCTAACAGATTTATGATAATGCTCTAACTTCAGTTTGAAAATCTTTCTGGAAAATCCACACTAGATTTGTAATCCTCAGTAGTGAAGGCGATGAAGGAAAGTCTGAGTGCACAATTTTCTCTGAGCAATAGTGTACAAAGTTCAGTCACAAAAGATAGGAAATGGCACATAAATGTCTGAACCTAAATGCGTAATGTCCTGCAGGAGTGTTGAATGTGTTCTGCTGTTTTTACTACCTATGAGCAAGATATGATATGGGCTGGCTGCAGGTAGGTGTGTCTCCTTTGTTAGTATTTACTCACCTGCCTTGGTGAAAAAATGAGGCCTTTTAATCAGTACTTTTGATCTTTAAAGATTGCTTAAGGGAATCACAAATCTTGAGTTGTCATATTTTCTGGTCTGATTGTTACTTTTTCCATACATTCTTTTCAGGATTACTCTTTTAAGTCTTGAGTTTCAAGGTAACCTGTCTCTCTTAGGGCAGAATTTTTTTTTGTTTTGTTTCTTCAGCTTTTATCTAAGAGCACACAATATTTACCCTCTGTTTAGTACTTGTATATTTTCCCCTGCAGGAACAATCACATCATATCTATGACTTGAACTTCTTAAAAAGTGATATCACGTAAAATGAAAGACTTTAGAAGAAAAATAGGTCTGAAAAGCAAACAGTCTATATTCAGGCCTGCCTTTCCTTAAGATGTGCTATCCATTAGAACAAGGCAATACCCAGTATGATCAAAATCTACCCAGAAAATCTCTCTTTATGAAGTGTGTCATCTTTTGTTATTTCCCTGCTTGATACTTCCAGAATTCCTCCTCATTAAGCTGAGAAAGCATCTTCCTAAACCAAAATCTTGCAGCACCATAAACCTCAGCTGCATCTGACAACATAGGAAATTCAGTGAATATTGAAGACATATTGAAGATAAGACTATGTTTAATTTATGACATATGGAATAACAGGAAAAGGTTTGCTAAACAAACCAGTTTGTGCTAAGTTTTCATATCCACATTATCCACATTTCAGGATTTGGGTACTTTTTTTTTTTTAAACCAAATACCTCTTGGTGCCATTAGAGATACATATCTTGTTAAAAGGAAACCAATTAATGCTCTTTGAGATCTCTCAAGAATGCAAACCAGAGCACAATATGTGAGTATGACTGGGAGACCCCCTTCAAAATCACATTTCTGATCTAAGAAGAAGAGGTACTATGGATTAGTGATGATCCAGAGAGTCGTTGCCAAATCCAACAGCAGAACTCTGCCGTGAATGCAAGAGGAGACAAGCTATGAGCTGGGCTCTGCTGCAGAAATGCATAGAAGCCCTGAAAACATTGAGAAATGGGATCCAATAGAATATGGTTGCTAGAATTTATACTTTATTGCCAGCATGCTGCAACACAAGGAAACTTAGATCTTAAGGAGATTTTTCATAATGGTCTCATTCTCCCAGTTCACTACTGTCAGAATTTACCTCAAGTGTTGAAAGCTTCCGAATGTTTTTCTCGTTACAAAGCTGTCTGAAACACCAAAGAGGGAGACATTCACTCTTGAAAGAGAAAAATAAGATTACGAACAGAGAGAGTTTTGTGTGTATTCAGGGGAATTAATACCCTTTAAAATGAAAAATAGATGAATGCTCTTAATGAATGATAACATGAGCTATGTATTTTATTTATATGTGGTGGTATAACTAGGTTAGGATAAATATCATGACAGATTGTGAGAAAGTGAAAAAAATCAAGTCAAAGCAGTGGCAAAAATAGTTATGGGAGAAGATGAGGAAGTAAACTGTATAGATACCCTCACCATTTCTTGGTGAATAAAATGAACAAAAGTAAAGATCAGTAGATTGAATGCGGGAAGTAGATCAGCTTTCATGAGGTGAGAACTCCTGTTTTAAAAACCAGGCTACTTCTGCTGTAGATCAAAAGATCAAAGGCTGGTATCAATATTATTCTATAAATTATGAATGTGTGTTGTCAGTCTCATCTAAGTGCTCTTTTGCTATGCTGAGATGAATACTCATGTGTTCATGTTAAAATAAAATGTTAACAATTATTGAGGCATAAAAGAGGAAAGATTTAAGGCTGGTAGAAGAGCTAGATATTGGAAAATTTAATTTAATCTTTTCTCACTGTAGGAAATGTAGCATTCAGATAAGCCAATAGAAAATAAAGAAGAAAAAAAAGCAAGCCATAAAAGAGATCAAAAAGAATAAGCAGGATAAACTGGGACAGTAAGAGGTAGAAAGAAATTAAACTGAGAGGGAAATAGCAAATCTTTACAATGTTGAATCTACTACAACCTTTCCGCATATCTGCCGGAAGTACTTTTACTTGAACTGGTCCTTTAGTAGACATAAAGAATCATATGGGCAAAAGGACTTGAATTACATGAAATTTTAAAAGCAAGAAAATAAAAGACCTTGATGTGAATAACTTACTAGAAGGGATTCCTAGCAGTAGTAGCGTTTTGTTGTCTATGCGTTTCTGAAGATTTTGGTTTAAGGATTAGCTTGCTCAAGAGACAAAAATGTTGCTGTAGTTATCCTTGATTATTTTTAAAATTATTTTTTTCAGAAAGAAACCCATAAGTTGTAAGCAGCACATTAAAATCACAACTCTGTAAAATTTAGTGACATTTTTAACTGTTTTTGGAGACATGATGGCTGTAATTTTTGAGGTTACTGTCTGAAAATTGGCATGGATATATATGCGTATTAATGTGACTGAGGAGGATTAAATCTCATCCTCTAGTTTAATAACTCATGGGTGGCTACTAATCTTTTTCCTCACTTATTTTTTAAGATCATTGATAATGCACGGCTTAATGAAACGCAACATTTACTTGGTCTCAGGAGATGGACAACTATTCATACAAACATACATTCTTATTTATGCACTGACGCTGCAGTCAGAAACACTTTATATGGAAATGCACTGGCTATACAACACTGTTTGTTAGCATAATGTCAGCTATATTTTGTTGTAAAATTTACTGTTAATATTCATAATGTATGAAATCTCAGTACCTGGAAAACCTTCATGATCAAAGCTTACACAGCATGCTGAGGAGCTCAGTTCATACAGATGTAGGCCAGACACCTCCCTGGTTGTTCCAAGGACATAGACATGAAGTGGAATTAGATAATGGACTTAACTGGAAAAGTGTTTTAATATTATTGGCATGAAAGTGAACACAAAAGCATTGTAGTGCTCCTCATATTTTTTATATTCTCTATTTTCATTGTAAGTAGGAAAGTTGTCAGTGCTAATTCACTAAAAATTCCAGTATATTGTAAAAATTAAAACTACCAAAAATTATAGTTTCCAGAACCAAAAAAACACCAAACCACCAACCAAAAATAAACCAACCAAAACCAAAACAACCACAAAATCTGCAGAATCCCTTAAAACATGGTGATAGAAGTGACATCTACAGTCAAATTCCTTCTGTAAACTGGCAGGAAAAGTCCAGCTCTCTTGTGTTCCAGCTGAGTTATTCAAACCAATGGTATATACTGTTTGAGCAGGTGAGTAACAGCCAAGGCTGACACACTCTATGTGTCAGAAACCTTCATTGGAGAAATAGGTCTAAAATTGAGCCACTTAATCTGTAATTACTATGAACAAGTTCAGTGACAAAATATAGCACCTATAAATGTCTACCAACAGACATCAGGTGTCTAAAGGGTGTTCACTTGCAAGGCTAGTAAGAAAATAAGGAAGCATTTTTATTTTATTAAATACTGAATGCATCTATCTATAAGTGAATTTATATTTCTGTCCATTTTATGAGTAATGTCTTAAATATGTAATTTAACATATAAACATACATATGTGTGAGCGAAACCCTGTAATATTTATTTAAACGCTTCTAACTTTGATAAAAATTGACTCTAAATAAGACAGATAACAAAAAAACCAAACCCACCAACAAACGCACCCAAATCAGAGTCTGAACCTATATAATAGATTAATTGCCAGTCTGTATAATATAGACTGTCAATTCTTATTATAATTAATTCATGTATACAGTGTGAAAGAGTTGTGTATGCACCAAACTGGGCTAAGCACATTAGGCTACTTGCCCTGCTTGTCAAAAGACCGTATTCTAGACTAATAACATGCAAGCAGAGCAAGATAATAATGAAGGAATGTGAAGATATATGGTACTACTACTGTGCAAATACTAGTTCTGACCACAATTAATGTACATTTTTATCCAGTGTGATATACATTGTTATATACGGTTATATATATTTTTCATCTGTTAAAATGATCCTGGTTTGCAGGGGTAATCCAGTTAAGCTGAGAATAAATTAGTTACAGGAAGAAGCAAAGAGCTAGAGAGGATAAGGATGAAAAAGCTCCTATAATGTTCAGCAGGAATGAACCAAAAAAGACCAATTTTTCTATCCCATTGCAAAAACAATTCCTTACAAATTTTTGAGCAACATGTTCCTTAAAAATCACCTAGGAACAGAAATTCTACAGGTTTACTTGGCAATAATTTTCAATGATTATATATCTTTATAATATACTTATGGATGTATAAGCCCAATACCAGCCTTACTTCCAACTCAGTGGAAGACAGGTGAACTTCGCCCACTGTACTCGAAGAGCAGGTTCAGGATCATCTGAGGAACTTAAAGGTGCACAAGTCCATGGGACCTGATGAGATCCATCTGCGGGTCCTGAGGGAACTGGCGGATGAAGTTGCCAAGACGCTGGCCATCGTATTTGAGAAATCGTGGTGGTCTGGTGAGCTCCCCAATGACTGGAAGAGAGGGAACATTACCCCAGTTTTTAAAAAGGGGAATAAGGAAGACCCGGGTAACTACAGGCCGGTCAGCCTCACCTCTGTGCCTGGCAAGGTCATGGAGCAGATTCTCCTGGAAACCATGCTAAGGCACATGGAGAGCAAGGAGGTAGTTGGTGATAGCCAACATGGCTTCACCAAGGGCAGATCATGCCTGACCAACTTGGTGGCCTTCTATGACAGGGTGACAGCATCGGTGGACAAGGGACAAGCAACGGATATCGTCTACCTGGACTTGTGCAAAGCTTTTGACACTGTCCCGCACGACATCCTTCTCTCTAAACTAGAGAGACATGGGTTTGATAGACGGACCACTCGGTGGATAAGGAGTTGGCTGGATGGCCGCACTCAGAGAGTGGTGGTCAACAGCTCAATGTCCAAGTGGAGACTGGTCACGAGTGGCGTCCCTCAGGGGTCTGTGCTGGGCCCAGCCCTGTTCAACATCTTTGTCAGCGACATGGACAGTGGGATGGAGTGCACCCTCAGCAAGTTTGCCGACAACACCAAGTTGTGTGGTGCCGTCGACATGCTGGAAGGGAGGGATGCCATCCAGAGGGACCTTGACAGGCTGGAGAGGTGGGCCCGTGCCAACCTCATGAAGTTCAACCAGGCCAAGTGCAAGGTCCTGCACCTGGGTCATGGCAATCCCAGGCACAAATACAGGCTGGGCGGAGAATGGATTGAGAGCAGTCCTGAGGAGAAGGACTTGGGAGTGCTGGGGACGAGAAGCTCAACATGAGCAGGCAATGCGCCCTGGTGGCCCAGAAGGCCAACCGCATCCTGGGTTGCATCAAGAGAAGCGTGGCCAGCAGGTCGAGGGAGGTGATTCTCCCCCTCTACTCTGCCCTGGTGAGACCCCACCTGGAGTACTGCATCCAGTTCTGGAGCCCCCAACACAAGAAAGACATGGACCAGTTGGAGAAGGTCCAGAGGAGGGCCACAAAGATGATCAGAGGGCTGGAGCACCTCTCCTATGAGGACAGGCTGAGGGAGTTGGGGCTGTTCAGCCTGGAGAAGAGGAGGCTCCGGGGAGACCTGATAGCGGTCTTCCAGTACCTCAAGGGGGCCTACAAGAAAGATGGGGAGAGGCTGTTCAGTAGAGCCTGTTGTGATAGGACAAGGAATAATGGTTTTAAAATAGAGGGGGGTAGATTTGGATTAGAAATTAGGAAAAAAATTTTTACGATGCGAGTTATAGAACACTGGAACAGGTTGCCCAGAAAGGTGATGAATGCCCCATCCCTGGAAACGTTCAAGGCCAGGCTGGATGAGGCTCTGAGCAACCTGATCTAGTTGGGGATGTCCCTGCTCCTTGCAGGGGGGTTGGACTAGGTGACCTTTGAATGTCCCTTCCAACCCTAATCATTCTATGATTCTATGATTCTATGATTCTATGAATGGTGCCTTCTAGTACAGTTTTCAGTACCGTTTTCAGTACTGTTTTTCATAATTGCAGAATGTCATTGATTCTTCTTTTTGTCTTCACCTTTCCAGATTACAGAAACAGAAAGTGTACAAATTGTTCCAATCCTACTCCTCATTTTTTTTCTAATCTTTTGGACCAGCACATATGCATTTTGGAGTGATCCTAAACCTAGACTTCTGATGATGCTTTTGGGAACAGTAAGCTGAGTGTAATTTTACTTCCTATATCATACGCAGGATACTTATTTTATACTTTCCATAAACAGTGAAAAAGACAAGTCTTCACCTCCCCGAATTCTATATCCAATATGGATGGTCTTTTTTTTTCATTCTTTTATAAAATGATTTTAAAACATGACCACTTAAAAAGCCAAATAACTTTAAGAAAGATCAATTAAGTAATTATAATCTCTAATACTTACTAAAATTACACCCATTTTTATAAAATTTGGAGAACAAAGAAGATATTTTAAATGAACTTTCTAAAGACAACTTGCAAAGAAGAGGTTTGCATCATAGCAAAGAACTCCAAAAGTATAGCTTCTCTCTTGAATGATCAGCTTAAGCTTTGGATAAAATCTCTTTATCCAAAATTTCTCAGAATTGATAAATTTACAAATCTCGTGAATATTTTTCTTTATATTGATACTTGTATCTCTTTATAATGTATCTTTAATATTTGCATATGTGAACAATTGTGAAAATTTACATTGTACAAATAAGAAATCGTATTTATTTATAGATATATAAAAATTATATTTCAGTGAATTAGTTTTCTATTATTTCAATAGGAAAATTTTTCACTGGGAAGATGTAAACATTTTTAGAGCATTTTACCCATGTATTGTTATCTGTTGCACTAAGTTGAAACATTTATTTCATGTTACTTCAAGGAAGTTATCTGTTTATGGTGCATATGATAGATGTATTTAAAGTTAGCACTAATAAGTGAAATTGATTATTGTATTTGTTAAGACTCCCCAGGAAGACCCCACAGCTAAGCTGGTATTTGAAAAGACTGAGCAGTACCATAGCTAAAAGTAAAATAGATGTAGCACAGAAGATGGGGAGGCAGAGTGGTCAAATCACAACAATGTTACAGTGTTGTTTTTTCACCTGGTAGAATTTGGTTGCCTTTAAATGTTCCAATATTGGACTGAGAGACCACAGCCTCTTAGGTTGCAGACTTTCCATGACCCCTAGATGCTCCTTTGTCAGCTAAAGATGAGTATACTGTCCTTTCCATCAACTCTTTCTAGATATTTTTACTACATTAATTGTTTCCATGGCATCTGAGAACTTACAAAGAGCTACCACTTAAGATAACTTGAAATTTCTATTGATACAATATGGCATAATCTTTATATTACTTGTTGTTTCAGGATAAACTATCAGCACTCTCACTTGGTTTTACAGAGGGGGCCTTCTCAGTCCTTCTGTGACTGTGAATACAAGTAGAAGAGAGAAAGCTGCAGCATGCAAAGAAACATAACTAATTTCCATATCTGCTAGCCAAAACCAGGCACAAGTGGGAACAACACTGAACAGTATACTCTCTTTGTAGGTATCTTCAGGGAGTAACAATTAAAACTAGTTCTTGGTATTCATTGCAGTGAAATATTTCTATGAAGTAAAATCCAGTGCTTATTTGATCCACAAGCTTAACATGTGGCTGCCACTTAAAAGTCCCATTTTGCAAATATAAATGGCAGTTGCTGTTGATGAACTACAGTTTGAATAATGCAAAAGCTGTCTCCTGTAACACTAGCCATTCTGTAGTATCACATTAGGGACTTTTCCGTTAGACTGTGCCAACACACACCTCCAGAAGCTACAACATCAGATGACTGGATAGTTAAAACATCAAGCCAACTGCACTGACTAGTTACTTGCTGCCAGTCTAGTATTCGAGCTGGCTAGTCTGCAGCTGAAGCCCTGCTAGAGCCAGAGAGAAGACAGCTGGAAGTGCCTTGGCACTTCACTGCCCACTAATTTGAATATGTCCCCCAGATACTGCAGGAAGCAAGATAATGCTGTAATATTTAGAGAATATTAATTTAATAAAGGAGATATTTTTAATATTAATATCCACAAAACAGAATAAGTTTTTACTTTTCATTTAAATTGTTTATGAAGTCTGTATTTCTTAAAAGGAGACAAATGTCAGACACAGAAATCAAAGGTCTCTAACTTTTCAATAGCCGTAACACAACAAGAGTAATGTGAGATTCCTACCTTTAATCCACAATTATACTCCATCTGTGATCTAGATAAAATGTTTCCAGAAATTTAAGGAACATAAGATTTCCTGATAGTTGGTTCCAATGCTTTATATAGGAAGTCTTGGCAGCTCAACAGTTAGTACCTTTTGAACATGCTTTGGTCTCCCTTTTGTTGAAAAACTGGATAGAAAAGACCATTTTAGGCCATCACGTTCATTGCCCTGCTGTCAGAGACATCATGCCATATAACCTTAAATTTGTGACTCTCAAAAGGCAAATTGGTTTATTTATCTGTACTGGACCTATTTGATGTCTACCCCAAATCTACACTTTACTGAAGCTCAGGAATATTCCCATTCTCAGCCCATTGCTGCCCAGTGTATATCCATTTGTTCCTATGACATCCTGGCCTATCTGTTGTTTGTATTTTGTGAACTTTACACAAGGCAGTCACATCATTGTATCTCCTTTGCTAGACTGACTAAATAAAGATTTTCAGTTCTTTCTTGTAAAATAAGTTTTTTATGATTGTCTTATACTTTATTCTGTTCAAGGCTTGAATAATCTTTCATGAGGCTGCTGAGAAATTGCTAGGAATGGCAAATCTTGTCAGGTACTTTTTGTTATTGTTACATCAATATCTACCCAAATATCTATTCAAAGGGAAAACCATAACCTTGTCCTATTTTAAGAGCATGAAGAAGACCATAAGTCCTATGAGAATCTGCCAGGCCTGAAGACATTGGCAAATGCTCTACACATTATTATTGGAAGGACGATGAATTTGGATCAAGATTCCTGAATAGATCAGTTGGACGATTTGTTGTCTGTATTTGAAGAAGCCTGAGTTTGCACTGCTTTCATGATGACTTGGAATAGATCTTCCCTAGCAGCAGCTACAGTTTAATAGATACTGTGGAGAAAAATAACCGAACAACAAAAAAGGTAACCAAAAATTTAAAAGAATTATTGAGCCTTTCTGACTTTTTTTAAAAAATAAAACTACCCCGAGCATTTTGATACTACTTTTTCCCAAACAGTCACTTGACAGAAAGAAAATGTTTTACAGCAAGGATTGTCTACTGAACAACCTAATCAAAATATTATTAAACAATTACGCTGCAGTAGGCTGTTTAATGAAGTGTTTTCAGTGCAGTTAGAACGTTAATAGCAACAGTGTTAGCTGCTTTGTGCTTTGTGTATCAAACAGGCTGGAGCTGTGATAGTGAGCTGACTAACAGCCAAATAAAATCTTGAAGCACCTTTGACAGACAATATACTTGTGCTGGTCTAAATCTTGTCATGCATTATTATTGAGCACGGAAATGACAAAAAGGAATGTCAAGAGCTTCTGTGTAGTGTATATCATAGTTAGCTCCATTATAACGGGGGGCCTCCTGTGTTGTTCTTTGTGGCTGTCCTGTGTGCTAACAGGGGTTTGAATCTGAGCAGAAATTTGAAGTTGTATATTCTGTAGCTGTGTGGAAAGAAAGTTTCGCTTTCTATTCAGATTCAGAAACTTTCCTAGGCTGTAGCTAAGGGTGCTGTATCAGCATGTAATTTACTGATAGTCACCAGATCCCAAAGGTTCAATTGGCTTTAAAAGAAGAGAGAAATACTCAAGCGAATGAGGAAATGGCCTGTCTGAATCTTTGCTGACTAAAACTTTTCTAAAGCTCAGTATCTCTAAGATTTTTGCTTGTTTTAACAAGAGGCAAACAACAGGATATCCAGCCAATCTTGAATGAAGAAATAGGCAGAGCATTTCAACAGTTTGTCCCCAAAGCAATAATCTAAATTTCATTAAGAAGATCCATTGTTACTGCATATGAACAAAGAAGGAAAATGATGGAGTGTGAAAACACAGAGCCAAATCTGGATTTGAATCTGGACTTCCTAGGGATGGGTTGCATTGCTATTAGCATAAGTGCGGGGGCTGGTGGGGGGAGGGGAAGATGGATAATGTGAAAATTTGTAACATTTCAACAATCTTTCATAGGGCTATGGTGAATCATCTTTAAACATGATTTAAGTTACTGGTAGCTCCACCTCTCTACTACCCTAAAGCAGAGTTGTCCTGAAAGAGACAATTTCTGTACTTCAGGTTACCTCAGTCAAAAGTCTGCACCTAATCAAACTGGCAATAGAAGTTACTTTAGGCTGGGATGCTGGATTTTGTGCTGAAGCATCTGAGCTGAGGGCATACTGTTTCTTCCTGTAACAATACTGCATGTGGTAGGGGAAGAAACATAGTTTTCACTGGTTGACAGAATAGCTAGGGACTACGACTACCACCATAAAGTGGCTGGGACACTGCCTTCACATGGCACCTGCATCTATACTGATGCCTAGGTGAAGTCTGCACCCTGTGTATTTTACGGTGGCGTAGCTCAGAAGCCTTGCAGAAGTAGTGAGCAACTCTCATCATTCACTCCTACTTGCATTTAAGAGGAGGCTGAGCTCCAATGTTCATTTGTTTTAGTCCTAGCCTGTTCTACCCCTGCCTCAGTGTTTCCATACATGCCCTTTGCCAGAAATGTGTGTGGGTCTTAGTAATTTTATCATGCTGCCACAGCAAGGCTGTAACTGTTGATGTTAAAAAGTGAGTAACAAGCACTGTTACTATGGTAGAATATAATGCTATCTTACCGCAGTAAATATCACATAGTAAAGAATCTAATGTACTGTGGAGAGAGAAGCAAGTTGCATCACAGTTGTAGCAGGGTGAGAGTGGAGGAAAAGTTGGTGAGATCTAAATCAGATACATAGCTTACTTTGTGAACTTACATTACAGCAGCTTGTTCAGTTTCTTACAACATCTAATAATTCTTAGTCTTATACAAGAAAATTTAATCTGTATTCTCCTGAAATTGCTGTTGGAGAAATTACTGGGCTGAGGCTTTTTTTTTTTTCTTAACAGCTACTGAAGCCAACAAAGCTGGAACAATATTTTGTCTCTCTTTTCCAACTTCACAACACAATGCACTGATTACAGTAATTCTCTCTTCTAAACAACTTCTTCCTCCACTTCCAAAAATATCTTTTTCCACCCACCATCAAAGTGTTTCCTAATAGCAGAGAGAGAGCCCTAAAGGGGTGGTTGCCATGAGATAATTGGATAACACACTCCTGAGATCTGAGGTGTCAGAGGCATGGCTTAGCTGTGCTTTGCCTCACAACACCCCAGGGATGTGATACAGGCAATTGAAGTTTCTGTTTTCACTTACGCCTCATTGCCTCAGCATGCCAGATCACTCTCATGCAAACCTTGATGGTACTTCTGTGTCTAATATAGTCTACACTTATGGATTCTGCAACAGAAAAATTTAAACAGCAGTAGCTATAGCATGATACAACAATATAAGATCTGGCCAAAAAAAAAAAAAATCCAAAACCACGGGTTTTCATTAGCAGATGTGGATTTCTGAAAAAAAAAGCATTTTATGGGAACTAGTATCCATGAAGGAAATTACCAAGCTGTTTATTTGCTCTTCTGATCATGCCTGTTGGAGGTATCATATAAATATTTAAATTCTGATTGGGGCTGGGAAAAAGTGTGACTGGATTAGGGAATTCCAGGTTCTAATTCTTGCTTTACACTCTTTCTCTTCCTGAGCATCTCTTCCTCTGTAACTAGTAGGTTGTGAAAGAGGTAGTCATACCTGAATCTACTGCAAGGTCAGATTGGGTCTTTAGGCCTGACCACAGTTGTAGACTTTTATGAACTAAAGGGAAAATCATCACAACTGTAGGCACTTGACAGCTCTGCTAGGAATTCTTCTTGAAAAGAAATGCCCTGAGCCTTGACAGAAATCATCAGATAGTCTTGTGAAAATACTTTCTCATCATAAATCATGTAGGAGGTTAGAAGTATCATGCAGGCATCACTCGAGACATATTTGCTAAGAAAAACTAAGACTGAAACAAAGAATTCAATTAAAAGAGATGAAAATATGATTTTGCATGAGGGCCAAAAAACCATAATATCTAGATCCACACAATCATAACATTTGATGAAGAAGATGTTAAAGAGGAAGAAATGGGAGATCCAGATTTTCCTTTCTTTTTGGCTATAAGACTTTCAGTTGAGTTAAAAAATTAGAAAGAAAATAGCCCCCTGTTACTATTACTTCAGTTTTTCAAATCTCTAGGGCATGAGCAGTCAATAATTAATTCCAGTGAGGTGATTGAGTTACATATCACACAAAAAAAAAAAAGAAAAAAAAAAGGAAAAAAAAAAAGAGAAAATATTTTTGCAGAAGAATCTGCAAAGACATTGTGAAAATACTCAGCATCAATATTTCCCTAGAAAATTCATGTAATGATCTGAAATGGGAAAGTTCCTGGCTGATAATGTTTTTCATAGTCTTTTTTTTCTCCCCTTTTTTTTTTTTTTTTCCCTTTACAGCTAATCTACTCAGGTTGGTTTTTTTTTGTTTGTTTTCCTCACTGAAATAGTGATTATAGACACTCTACCTTCTGGAGTGCCATTGCCCATGTCTTTAAATTACTAGGCATGGAAGCGCGGAGCTCTTTTAAAAGCCTGAAATCTGAGACCACTCAAACTAATTGATTTTTCATCTTCAAATACTGGTATTACTGAAGCTGGATGATCCCCAGTATGACACAGTTAATCCTAGCACCTGCACTTTGGTAGGATTTCACTACATAAAAACACTTCATCTTTTGCTAATTGTGTCTATATCTTAGTGCACAGTCTTAAGAGAAGTAAAAGGGAGGAGAGTGACTTCATGAATTGATATAGTTAGAAAGGGGAATTTGTTTCTTAAACATTGCCTATGTTACTGTTGTTAGCTAATTAAAATAGAAAAGCAGATGTGTAAAAAAATTTTCTTGGCAAAGTTAAATAAAGATTAACATAAAGTAAAAGTGTGGCTAGAAAATATGTTACACAATGTCAGGATCATGTTGCATTTTTTCCTTAAGGCCAGTGTCTTAGGTTTTTCCTGTTTTGGTTTGTTTTTTTTTTCAGACAGAAGCAAAACTCAGCATAGCTTTATGTCCAGTTAAAAAAAAAAATATGCCCCTCCAGTAATTAAAGAATTGTGAATTATAACACACATCTTTTTATTTTTATATGTATTAAATATTTATTTGTGGAAATATTTACATATCAGAGATTATTGGATATGTAGGATGTACTCACTTTACCTATCTAGTCAATACCTGCCTACCTACCTCTCCAACACAGCTGTGGCACAGGCACTGCCATTTAAAGGAATGTGGTAACAACCGTCTAACTGCAGATGAAGCTCTACTCCTATATTAATTACAGCCTTAATCTGAGTAAATTGTGAATTTCTTCACCTGACCTTTCCATTTGTTTGGGTGGTTGCCAGGTAACAGAAGCTGTATAGTGAGGTTTGCATGTTGCCTATTGGCTGATGTCACACTTCGTTATTTGTTAGTGTGCTGTAAATGAGTAAAGGGTGAGGACTGAAAATAGGATATTTTCTTTCAAACAGGGTAAGTTTTGAAGAACACATCATACATCAGCAAGAAATCAGGTTGGCACTAATGTTATGGACACAAGTATCATATAGCCTAATTCTTAATACGTTTAATGTTCCTGTGATGCTATCTTCACGTTCTAGAAGTGGAGTATTCACTTGAACTATGTGGCATTTTCTTACAGTGAAAAAATGTTCAAGATGAAGTGCTTGACCTCTTTTGTCAAACTCACCTAGAAATTACGCTGCAGTGACATAATTCAGTCATTAGTCAAGAACAGAAGTTTTTCTGTAGACATGAAATAAAAAAAAATCTCTGAATAACTGCTCTAGTGCCTCTTTGTATGACACCCAACAGTCAAGTTCTAGGCTGAATCATTAAAAGGAAATATTCCCAGCCAGAGAAGAGAGATTATTCCACTGACCAAAATGACTTAACTGGCAGTGCCAGAACTAGAAGGTCAGCACATGACCTGGTTTCTGCTCTGTATTAATTAGGGGTATTAAAATAATATCAGACTCCCAAGAAAATTCAAACCTAAGTACCTGGTAGAGCTAAGTCCTCCTCCAAGTCCAACCTCACAGCAGAGAGTTATATCCAAAGCATTCTGAAATACTGGCACAGACTCTCATAACTCTGTGTTTTCTTCCATTTGCCTATTCTGCTAGGTTCTGACTCAGAAATATACTTGTATACTGCAGCATGTTTAAGTTGGTGTTTAAATTACACTCCATTATAGAGTTTAAAAAATATCTTAATTGCTTTTTTAAAATTAAAGTTAGGTTCATTATACTATTACTGTTTTAGTATTTGTCAGAATTTAAAATCTACTTCATAAGCCAATGTCAAGTTTGACTGCACTGGAGTTGCACACATTGTGCGTTCAGTTTATGAATGGGAGAAGTAGCTGTGGTACTGAAGACCCTTCCATTCTTCCTGAAGAATGAACAAGTCACCAGCCTCGTCTATCTTCCATCTTCTTAATTCACATATTACTTTTGTAACCTTCACAATGAATTTATAGACTTCTAAGAGCTAACACACGTTCCTTAATGAATTTATGGATTTTCTTTCTCAGTTTGCTCTGGGAGTCCTGAGACTATTAATCTTATATGATTTCAGTGTCCATGTTGACAATGTAGAAGATATGTTTACTTTCATCCTCGTTCTCCACTTTACAGGCAAAATCATGTGTTTATTGGATTTGTCTGTTATCCCTCTGATAATTCATGACTGCAAGATTCACTTTTCTGCTCTCCATGCTCATCATTGGAATGAATGACAGTTCTTCACTCTCGCCAGTTATATGGTAGCAGATGCAAGGATTCTATCTAGTTTAATATTATCAGTTATGAAATCATTCTAGCTTTTTCTATTTAATTTTTCCCATCTTCTGTTTTTTTTTTTATATCTGTGCTCAGTAAATGCAACAAATAGTCTTGAGTGTCTTTCATGTCAAAGTATACAGTATGTCTTGCCTTTAAAATAAGTTTTTAGATGTTTTTATTAGCTTCTATTTTTTTCTTTTTTTTATTTCTGTAGTATTCATCAGCTAATTCTATTACATTAGCTTTCTTTTTCTTCATATCTTATGTCATTAATATTGTCTGTACTTGGATTGCTTTTAGCCTCTGTTCTCCAGTATGTTTTAATTTATGAGGTTATATTCTTCATATCTTAATATTCACATTTTTGATTCATTTATCCACACAGTTATTTATTTTAAATCTCCTGGTTTCAATTTCCTTAACATGCAGATTTTTAAAATGTCTCTTCTGATCTTCAGAAACGATCAATTTGCTGTGCCTGTGTTATCATGGACTTCCTTCGCCCCTACTAGCCCTGAGCAACATTATTTGGATTTACCATAGGCTTGGAGGATGGAGGAATTACTTTCAGTTACCAGCAAAATGGACCGAACACAAAGAGGAAGCTGCAAAATCTAGTATAAAATTAAGATGTAGGTTCAGACTTGTTCTTCAAAATCTAAACTATTTGGCTAACGTTCATTCCTCAATTTCATCTTCAGAAACTAAGATTAAACGTATCCTATAAATGCTCCTTAGAAAAAACAGTATACCAGACATAGTTTTAGATATAAGCACACTGTTTGGGAGCTAGTCACATTTCACAAAAGCCACCAAAATAAGAAATCTTCGTAGCAAACTTTTATGCACATACATTTCATATAGTTGGTAAAAAATACCTCTGGATCTTGGGTTTGGTTTTCCTTTGGTCCTACACAGCAGTAACTAAGGGAGGAAGGACACCCATGGTTTCAAGCTCTGGCTTCTTGAAATTCTTTGGCAAGATCCTTGCCAGTGCGATAAGACAATCTTATTTTACCCACACTTTGAAGTCCTATTTGTGTGAAGAGAATATTTTGTCTATTTTGACACACTGTCAAGTTTTCTATTTTTGCTCTTCTCTCCCAGTAAGACTTTAATTTTCTTCTGATTATGTCCCTGCATTGGCACACGCATTTTGTCTTTTCTAAAGCAGAGGTTTTGCCCTTCCTTAGATACTGAGAAGATATTATATTAAAACATCTTGTTGAAAAATCACCCATAGTCATTGCAAATAATATTATTGTTGTGTACTTATGTAATGGGAAAAATAAAGCTGTTACAGAAATAAAGGATTTCGGGGCTTGTTGTTGACATCTCACGAATGTTTAGTGTACAGCAGCTTTTGTGTCCCTGTTGGCATCTTTGAGAGTTTTATCATTCAGTGTTGTGAGAGTTGCATAAGGCCTGAAACTAAAGAGCAGAAGTAATGACTATGTTTTACAGGCAGCAAAACTGAAGTATGGAGTCATGAAGTGGCTTCTTCAACTCCAATGACAAAACTGAGAAATGAACAAAGAATTCCTGATTCCTATCCTGAAATTCTTAACCTCTTCCTCTGAAGTGCTTCATTTCACAAGTAGACCTTGATGGCCATTGTTAACAACATTAATTCACACACAAACCACTTATTCACCATTCTCTCTTTCTGACTGCTATAAATAAACCATTTTCAGAAACACCTAAAAAATATTACTTTGTCTCTATCTATGTAAATAAACTAATGCTAAACAGAACCCTCAAAATTCATTTTAGGACCTACCTTTTTTTTTTTTCTCTCTCCTGGAGCAGTAGGTAGTGATTTTAAGGGTGTTGGACTAAGTAGTATTCCCAGTTTTTGAGTTCTATTTAGCATAGCCCAGATAGATCACAGACCAGGAATCTTTCACAACATGCCATCTATTTGGGGCACTCTGTATTAGACACTGAGAAAGTTTAATATTACAGAGGTAGTCAGACTACTATTGGTTCCATGACTAGGCAATAGATCTCATTTAGTATATTAGTATAGATTTAGTTCTTGTGCACTGATCATTTCATTTATGTTTCAGGACAAAGAATAATATTATTTTTCACTGGCTAGAGCTACCATACAATCAAAATTAAAACATGAGATTAAACCATTTTGAAATACACAGAGAATTTACTTAATGTTTGTCTTTATGAAAAACAAAATAAAACAGGAAAAAAAAAACAGTCAATGGAGGAAAACTCTTTTAAGAAGTAGCAAATAATGTAGTGAGGAGCAACATAGACAAGTAACAGCTTGAAAGGTTCAGACAACATTGAAGAGTTCTTTGGAGGGTGGTGAGGGAGAAGATGTAGCACTGGGAAAGATTGTCCAGATAGGTTGCAGAATCTCCCTTCTTAGATTTTTTCAAGACTCAGGTAAACAAGGTCTTGGCTGACCTGATCTACTGTTAATATTAGTCTCTCTTTTGTTGTACTAGATGACCATCTGTCTATTTGAAGGTGAATCAGGAAAAAAACTTACCCCAAAATATGGAGGACAACTCTGGAGGTAATTTGGGAAAGACTGCATTTGTTAAATCCATACGCTTCTATTTCTGTATATCCTGTCATGGCTTTTAAGATTGTCTTTTATGGTGGAAACATGCAGGAATGTAATTTTGACTCCTTATAGCCACAACTGCCACTATGATAATTAGTCTGTTAATAATAAAATCCTGAAAGTGTGATCACATTCACCAGACTGTTTCTGTTCCAGTAGTTCACTCTTGTGATTTCCTCTACCATTTTTTCCATTCTATTACTTTTTTTTTCTCTTTATTATGTACTTTTAACAGGGTTTTAAAAGCTCACATTAAAGGATAGAAGTTGTAAATGTAAGGAAACATACAAACTTTAGGGGGACTTGTTTCTCCATTTTAAAATGCTGCCAAGAAACTATATAGGTATAGACATACTCATGCACAGTCTCCTAAAGGTAGGAATAACTGTTTTTCATTCAATACAGGAAATATCTTCTGTTTGTGATTTTCCTGTGATTGCTGGGGATGAAAGAAGTGATCCAGATTCTTTTGCACTAAATTTAAAGAAACATTGACTGCCTTAGCATTGCTACCGTATCAGTGTAATCATTTGAATAATGGCATGATGCACAACTGTTTCCTTTGAATGTACTTTCTAGGCGTGTACACTTGAATTTAAAAGTTTTAGTAATCACTCATTGCAAAACAAGGATCATTTTACCTTTACTTTCCTCATCCTAATTATCAATCTAATTCCCACAAAATTGCATTAGTCCAGAACTTATTAATATCCATAACACACTTTTCAGCCAACGTATACAGACTATTGCTGCCACTTTTTCAATAGTAAGACAGACTGTTCTAGAAATACAGCACCAGAAAGAAGCAAGCCTTTAAGTAATGTGAAGTCTGCCCTTACATAGGCCAAGTATTAGTGAGGGCTGGTGGTTTTTTTGCACTCTAGCACTTCCACAGTTACTGACATAACTGAAAGTGAAGTACTACTAACAACACAGAAATTTCATAACATCCATAAAAGTCTTAGAGCACATTCCTAGAGTGTCCCTGACCCAAAGCAAAGACCTTATGGGGACTTGAATGAAATTTAGATACCTTTGTATAGAAATGTAGTTCTCAAATTTTTCTTGTTAGCTACTACCTTTAACTGTCTCAAATATTAGCTTTTTCACCTAAGAAAATTAACTTTATACAGTCATGCATTCTATGAGTTTTTCTCATAAACCTTTTGTTCCAATGGCTAAAGGGCTGGTGTCTGTCACAGTCCTGCACAGGGCACACAAATGCAGCCTAACATATCTAGAGCTGTGGAGTCTCAGAACCCATGGGCCCATTCAGCTTATCAGCAAAGAGAGTACAATATCCAGTGAAGACACATAGCATCAGCCAAAAGTAATGTTGTCTCTTTATTCACTGCAAAGATAGACAGTTTATGTAAATGGAAGCTAGGAATCTTGGGAAAATTTAAAAAAAAAGGTATTGGACTAGATGGAAGAATTGCAGTGAGAAGAGGCTGCAGAAAATACAGTTCCAGATTGAAGTTTGATTCCGTTAAGGAGTCAATCAACCACTAATGTCTGTGGTGTCTAATCTTCGGCAGTTGATAAGTCTGACGAGCTCTATGACTAGATTACATTTAAACTCTCTCTGCAATATATAGTAGAAAGTCTTCCTTGCAGTGACCTTCTTGCAGAAGGACTCAGTCCTGATGATATTTACTATACTAATTCAATAAAGCATGCTTCTGTTGCAATTTTGAAACTGTTTCTTTTAAAAATTAGCAAAAAAAAAAGAGAGAACTTGCTTATCTATATTAAAAAGCTCTATGCTTAGAGCTCTCCAAAGCTCTCCAAAGAGATTTGAAACTTGTTCTTTCCTCTGGAAACATACACTTTTCAGTGGCATATATTTCTTGATCTGGAAAAGGATGAGAGTGCAACATTCAAATGATTCTTTTGAAGTAGTTCAAGTTTGGTTTAAAAGATTGGTGATATTGTTAAGGAGGCAAAGAAGGGGTTGTATATTATATCTGCTCTTAAAATGCTTAAAGTATTTACTCACTGATGGTTTAATATAAATATATAAAGAACTTATGAAAAACTTCAAAAAATGATGATCTTTTGCAGCATAGGATGAGGTAAAATGCTATACATATATGGAAGTTCTAAGGATTAAAATATTTACTATTAAAATATTGCTTATGATGTATACTTTTTATTTAATACAAGAATTAATAAGTCAATCTGATAAAACACTGGGCTGCTTGAAAAGGCTGCTTCTGGAAACTATTATGTGACTCGTCTGAGATTTCTTTCACTATTTCTGACATCCTTTACATGGTCATGTTATGTTAGCCATGTCAAAACAAGTCCATATAGGCCCAAAGGTTTATCATCTTATATTTCTTTACCTGGGCAATCATTCTGAAAAAGCAAATGTGTAAAAGTATAATTTATCTGAGAATAGGTGGATACTTTGATGATTTTGACTTGCAGGTCTTGAAAAAGGCTCAGATTGAATTGTTTCCTGTAGTTTGGCTTGTCAAATGTACATAACTGAGATTTTTCTCTCATATAAATGAGACAATGCTATGTTATGAAATGTTAGTTGATATTTGTTTAACATCACTTGACTATGGTACATAATAGTAAAAACTTTGTGAAAATACCCTACACATACTTATTGACAAAAATAGCCTGTTTATAATTTTTAAAAGTTACAATTAAAAACCCGAAGGGAGGTTTAAAAATTCTCACTTACACAAAAAAAAATTATATCATAATAAATTCTGTAGACTTTAAGAGTCATTTCTCTATGCAAAAATCTCTTCATTTTTTCCTATTCAATTCTGTAGGACATTCCACTAAGCCTAGATGTACTTTACATTGTACAAGGAATTCTTAAAGAATACTTTTAAGTGACTAACCTGTACTCATTTGCCATGCAACTGACTCACTAAAGTTAATTAATTAACTGCATTGAAGCTAAAGCATTGAGAAGTGTGGTCTTGTAAGGTCAAAAACAGGTTGTAATTTTTTAAAAAGATTCTATTAGTCCATTTGGTACGTTCACAGTAAGTAAGATCGTTTTCCGAGTTCTGCAGTATCTGCTTCTTTTCTTCTACCCATAGTACATTGGTGATGGTTATTGGCAGAACTACAATTTCATTTGATTTTGATTAACAAAAATTAATGCTCATCTACCATCACACTACCCTACTGAGATATTTTCTTTCACTGGTCCAACTGTTTGTCATACTCTCATTTGTATATCTTCCATTACTTTTTAAATTGTTTTGCTTAGTGCAATTTTAAGATCATTAATAATTAAAAGAGAAAGATTAATAAATAAATAGCATGAGATACAATTTAGCTGAGTTGGAGATTTCATCAGCTGTGAGTCAACATTTGCTGCTATCAAAAAATATTTGTAACTTTCATGGAAAAAGACCAGTAACTGAATTTGGTTCCAGAAGATAGTTATCTTAGCAAGGAAAGAAAGGGAAAGAGAAATAAATTAAGGGCTTCCTGAGCACATGCAGTTTTGACTAAAAATAAGCAAAAATCCCTCATGTTCCTATGTTTTATAAGAAAAGAGTAGTGTGCATCACATTACTTCTCAAGATTAGAGCTGGGCATCTGTCCTTCAGTCTTCTCAGCTGTGAATTAAATAATGTAAAAATGACATTTTTTTTTTTCTCCCATAAACTTAATATTTTTCAGCTGCAGTTTCATTGTGGTTAAAAATCTTACTGTTAACAAAACATGTTGTATACATTGCACAGGCCTATTCCAGTGAGTAAAATAAATGGGACGTAGCCCATCCTAATCCTTAAATGAAGACTTCTTTTTTTTTTTTTTTTTCTCAGCAAACAATATGTTCTTCAATATTCAACAGGTGATAAATCAAGTTTCATTTCCACAAAGGACTTTTATCAGTATGAACCATATGAATGATACTTAACGAGCCTTCAGTTTGTAACTATTTAAACTATCACAAAACATTTTAAAAAAATTCTCTGAGGAACTGAGGATTACAGGCATGCAAACACTGTTTTATTTTGCCCAAGTAGATATATAAGCGTTTCCTTAAAACACATTTATTAAGTTGACTATGAGTGGAAGGAACTGCAACTCATTCAAAATACTGAACCTCACAGAGACTCAGTTTACTAAGACAGAGAATGTGTCTGTCATTATTTTTCACATCACATCTAACATAAGTAGATGGAGCTTGTCTTAATTTCTCACAAGAAGTGTCTTCCAAGGAAAATGATTGTTCTTGGAGCTGTCATAAAATATCCCCAGAGAGAAAGGCAGATTCCCTGTGATGGTCTCACTTATGCTAAATGATGACACTGCCTTAAGAGTAGAGGTAATAAAAAATAATTTGTAGTCACTAGAAAAATAAGAATTTGATTGTCTCAGAAAAATTTGCCTACACAATTTGCCTACACAATTTGAAAATGTCAAAGATTTTAAGTAAAATAATAGTAATCTCTATTAGTGGTTAGCTTGATAGTACAGGTTGTGACATCCTATTTTTAACTATGTGTTAGGAACAAAAATTCTCAGCTAGCCACAGTGTCACTTCTGTCTGAGGAAACATGAAACCACACCTCCGTCTTATCAGAAGTTATGAGGTACACAGTCTGCGTATGTAAAGTTGTTCTATGTTTTCTCTGTTGACACTATTCTACAGTTAATGAATATTTAAACATTCACTGCAGTAGAGTGGAAATGCAGATAAACTCTCCCAGTTTAGTGTTTGACAGCCTTGGAGGCTTTGATCATTTGTACTCTGTCTCAGAAATAATTTAATTCCAATAAAAAAGATTCAAGAAGACTTGTTTTAGAATAACACGTAGTTACAGAAGTCATTTGAGATGTGGTAGACCCATTTCCTAATCTGCTTTCCAGCTGATTTAGAGTTAGCTCTTTCATGTAATGCAGTCTAGGAACAGCATGTACTATTTTCACTGCCACATTACACTGAGAGATTTCACTTGAGCTTTCCATCTTCCAGTATCCCTAACTCTATTTTAAACTTACCTTTTTCCAAACTATACTATAATTCACACTGGAAGAATAACCTTACAGCATTCATTGCTGCTACAGAGGTATCCTGACATTTGATTTCTTTAAGGGGTATGTAGGCTCATGGTAACTTGCAACTAGTTATTCTACTTTACCAGTCTTAAAGATACACTGACAATTCTTTCATCAGGAAAACAAAAGTACACTTCTTGCAGGTCATTGGATAAAATACTCTACAGTTGCCAGATTAGGCAGTACTATTGCAAACATCTCATTAAAACAGTGCTATACTAATTCATCATTGAAATCTACTTTGAGCTGTTTAGAGTAATTATTTTTTATAATGTTTTATGTATTAATTATACTACTTTATTAAAGAATTTGTTAGGAATTACCAAATCTGGAAGAGCAATAGAAATGAGTCTGCCACAGTTCCACATCTGCAGGTGTAGCCAACACTTAGGTTGAATATTTATTCACCATAGGTACTTGGTCTGTAAAGCTGTCTTGTCCTGATGAATGTCATGCCCAGCCCATGGCGCTGACAGCCTCCTGGGATGCCCCATGAGGAGCCAGGACAAGGGTCCATTTCTCTAAGATGTTGAGATTGCGCTGCTTGTGGTCGTGCTTCTGTATTTTTTTTTGTATATAGATTTCAGCTTTTAAACACATACACTGCCCCGGTGGATCAGGACTGACTTGCCCACACTGTAGGTTGGATTCATGAGGAGCTTCAGCTTGCACAAAGATCAATAATGCCTACAGTACTTAGTAGCTCACAGGATGCAATACATCACTTATTTGACTCAAATATATAGTCAAAATACACCTAAGTAGCTGTGTAGCTGCACTGCTTTTGATCATGTGCTTTGGCTTTGGTACCAAGCTCCACCAATGGTGTGATATAGCCTACAATCCAAGCTACTAATTCTTTCATACTGTAAGACCTCATTTAAGGAAGAAAAAAAAAAGGAACACAATAATAAAGAAAAATTTTTCTTCTTTCTTTGGAATTATGTTCTACAAAGAGAAGTCATAAAGCACAACGAACCTTTATAACTTACCTTCATGGAAACATTTTTTCTATCTGCAGCTATTTCAACATTTCATTGTTAAAGAATGGTATTTTGAAGTAGTATCTTGCATCTCTCCATAGATATATATCCTAAAAACCTAACAATATATTTTATGGTATATGATCTACTCAGTTCATTTTATCCTCTGTCTTTTACCATGTTAAAGTAATGAAGATTACAGTGCACAATTACTTGTTAGATACATTTTAATAAAATGAATATATTTTAATTTTAAATTTCAGCGTTAACTACAGTGGAGGTTAAGCAGAATGAAAACTTCATCCTTGGCTTCTGTGGTAACATCTTTGTGATTCAATGTTCTGGACTGCGTAAGATATCCCCTATGTCAGGAATTTTACTTCAGACTAGGTCTAGCCCGGTCCCATTAACTATATTTCTGTAAGTTTTCATGTTGATTAACAAATAAAATTGTCATTATTATAATTTAACTTTGTGAACTGCTGATATTTTTTCTTGAGATCTATTTGTTATTTTGCATTGCTCTGAAGATGTGTGATATTCCCATTTAAATCAAAGAATAATTTTGCTAGGATATGTCTGTGTAAAATATTTTCATATAGTTAATGTTTATGTTATTGAATAAAAAAAAATTGTAGGAAATTGACACATATCTGATTTGAATTATATGAAGATAGTTCAAATTATTTCTTCCTACATGTTTACCTCCATTTTAACTACACTACTATTTCACAATTTTTAAACAAACAAACAAACAAAAAAGATAAGTTAATATGTCTATTTTGGAGGAAAATATTTAGGCAGGTTAGTAACTCAGGCAAAATGAGTTCTTAATTTTATACTTCTTGAATGACTTCTCTTTTTTACTTGATTAAGTGCTATATATTATTCCAACTATATTCTCTTTCTTCCTTGCATTTCTGCTGATTTAAGGTACCTTAATTAAAGATAAAAAAGAAACTATAGCCTCCACAAAGAATACAAATTGTTTATACTTTCAGAGAATGAAAGGCTGAGAATTCTTCATCACACAGTCATGAACAAAACAAATTTAATTATCCATAGGTAGTTATAAATAAAAGTTTTACGGTATAAAGCTTTAGATTCAGATTAGATATTAGGAAAAAAACTTTTACAATGAAGGTGGTAGAACACTGGAACAGGTTGCCCAGAAAGGTGGTGGATGCCCCATCCCCAGAAACATTCAAGGCCAGGTTGGACGGGGCTCTGAGCAACCTGATCTGGTTGAAGATGTCCCTGCTTCTTGCAGGGTGGTTGGACTACATGATCTTTAAAGGTCCCTTCCAACCCAAAGTATTCTATGATTCTATGTTTCTATAAATTAAAATTACAAAGAAGAATCCTTCAAAGAAAAAAAAAAAAAAAGAGAGACCACAGTTTTGTTGTTGATCCTTTTAATTTTCTCTGGATCCTTCCACTCACTAAGACATGTTGAAATAAGATAAATTATTATGTTGTCTTTGTACTTATTGTCTGTATTAACTTTGACTAATCTATGTCACAGAGAAGCATTTTCACACAAAAAATTATGTGCCAGTCTTGCCGAATGTTAAGCATTTATATGTTTGTTTGTTTGTTTATCCTTTCAAAAGTTGGAGGATCAAATAGAACTTCTGATATTCTCAAGTTTTACAGATGGAATGTCTTTCATTGACTTAATTTCATTCATTCATTGCAGTGGTGACTCTGGTAGTAGGCTGAGGAAAGATGTCCTACCTCCCCATAACATCAGAATTTTCGGGCTTATCCATTACCAACACGTATTCCTGTTTCCAGGACAATGTGCTTTTAGTTTAATGGAAGACTTGATGCTATGCATGCAATTAGTTCTTTTTCACAATGAAGCTGGGATATATCTCTTGAGAAAGGAAAACTCCTTTTTCCTTCTTCAATTGCTGAACAGGCTTAGTTCACCGGTATATGATTAGTTTTCATTTTTCTAAAGCCTGGCTACTTTGCCTTTAAATCTTTTAATGCACATTTTTTAGTATTTAAGAATAATAATGATCTTTTCTTCAAGACTCAGTGGTGCCCAGGTTACCTATACAACAATAAGCACAATATAACTTCCATCCTATGGCTCATCCATTCCAATAATCATCTTCAATTAAATTTTTCTGAATGATGGGAGCTCTGACAGCACATTACAAATAAATTTAGTATACCGTATCCTAGGATTTAAAGACATTTTGTGCTCATGCTTTTGCTGTGATATTTACATTACTCTTACACTGGGGAGAGCAAAATAAGTCATGGTCAGAGAGAATAAACCATTTGATTGAGGATTGGGAAAAAGGTTCTATTTTATTATTAACATATAATCACACTCTTTATATGTCTTTTAGCTAATAAAGGGATCATTAAAGGCTAGATACTAAGCACTTCATTTTGTGTTACTCTTAGATAGTAGCAACAAGAAATAGTTTTAGGACATAAAGGGAATGAATCAGAGTATGCATACAGTAAATAGAAATGAAACGTACCTTTTTTTCCGTAAAATGTTGCTTGAAGACTTGCCAAGCTTTAATGTAAGTTCGTATTAAGTCATAATGCATGTTTTTGAGGTAGTGGAGGGGTGAAAACCATTCTACTCACTACTGGATGTTCTGTTATCATCCAGTTGTTTTGATTTTACCAGGGTAAAAAAGACAACCTTTACAACCATGAAGCTAGACAGATTTCAAAACAATGTAAAGTGGTTCTTCATTCTCAATGCAGACTTGAGTATGTGTCACCAACACAGAGATGGTGACAGGGAGCCCTGTAGAAAAAGATTAATGACACTAGAATTTACCAGCTTGGTGCTTACACTGCACTTTCAGTGTGCAGGGACAAACTGTTTGTTTTCCCTTTTAGATTGCTTACCACTGCTTGATTTACTGGGCAGCAGAGTGAAGACAAGTTTTTAAATAACTGTGGCATGGCTACCATTCTTCTCAGCGAGCAACTGAACTTCTTCTGGAGGCTGAAAAAGATTACTTGTTCTGGGAAAATAATGTAATACTTCTTGCTACTGGGATTTTCTTCATGAAATGTGACCTTAGGGGATACTTTCAGTTGCAGTTTGCTTCAGATTTTGGATATCTTTGAGATACTTTGGCCATGAGGAAAAAAAAAACCTGTGAGTAATGAAAGGATCTATGAGTGAAACCCTGAAAAATTATATAGGTAGTAACATCTTTCATCTATACAAGAATATACATGTAGAATCATAGAATCATAGAATCATAGAATGGTTAGGGTTGGAAGGGACATTCAAAGGTCATCTAGTCCAACCCCCCTGCAAGGAGCAGGGACATCCCCGACTAGATCAGGTTGCTCAGAGCCTCATCCAGCCTGCCCTTGAACGTTTCCAGATCTGGGGCCTCCACCACCTCTCTGGGCAACCTGTTCCAGTGTTCTACAACTCGCATTGCAAAAAATGTTTTCCTAGTATCTAATCTAAATCTACCTCCCTCTATTTTAAAGCCATTATTCCTTGTCCTATCACAACAGGCTCTACTAAACAGCCTTTCCCCATCTTTCTTATAGGCCCCCTTGAGGTACTGGAAGACCGCTATCAGGTCTCCCCGGAGCCTCCTCTTCTGCAGGCTGAACAGCCCCAACTCTCTCAGCCTGTCCTCACAAGAGAGCTGCTCCAGCCCTTTTATCATCTTCATGGCCCTCCTCTGGACCTTCTCCAACTGGTCCATGTCCTTCTTGTGTTGGGGGCTCCAGAACTGGACACAGTACTCCAGGTGGGGTCTCACCAGGGCAGAGTAGAGGGGGAGAATCACCTCCCTTGACCTGCTGGCCACGCTTCTCTTGATGCAGCCCAGGATGCGGTTGGCCTTCTGGGCCGCAAGGGTGCATTGCCTGCTCATGTTAAGCTTCTCATCCACCAGCACTCCCAAGTCCTTCTCCTCAGGGCTACTCTCAATCCATTCCCCACCCAGCCTGTATTTGTGCCCAGGATTGCCATGACCGAGGTGCAGGTTAATATTGTTTTTCAGTGAGTTTAACAAGTTACAAAGACTTTAGAGATTTCTAAGTGGCTATGGTACAAGATGACATTGGATGAAAATCTGCTATTTGGTTATTCCTTTGAAAAAACTTATGTGAAGTAAAGGTAAACTGCTTTCTTCATATAATAACAGGCATAACTCCCCTGATATTGAAGGAGTCACACCAAAATGTATTTAATCCATTATATTCTAATTATAGACCTGTCCTGATTTTGGCAGGGATGGAGTTAATTTTTCCTCTCAGTAGCTGGTATGTTTTGGATTTTGTGTGTGAAGAATGTTCATAAACACCCTGATGATACCAGTTGTTGTGAATGAGACCAAGGACACTGTCCTGCTTTCCAAGTCTCGCTAATTTGCAGATGCAGGAAGCTGGGAGAAAGACAGACAGCATAATTGATCCAAACTGGCCAAAGAGAGTATTCCATGCCATAAACGTCATGCTCAGTATATAAGTGGGGGCAGGCGAGGGTGGGTATCTGCCTTCCTGGCATCCATCCTTCCTGCTTGTTTTTGCTGGCATCGTTCCCCCTACCTTGCTGGCTCCCTTTTGCTCCTTTGCTTGCTGCTCAGTTTTGTTTCCGTGATCGCTGCTCGGGACGGGCTGTATCGGTCATTGGGACATTGGGTGGTGAGAAAACACATATTGTTCACTTTGTATATTTTTAATATCCTTATATTCTGTTATTATTGTAGTTTTCCCTTTTATTTTAGTAAATTGTCTTCATCTCAACCCACGAGTTCTCCTTCCTTCCCAATTCTCTCCCCCATCCCCCTGGGGAGGGGGAGAGTGAGCGAGAAACTGTGTGGTGATTTGGGCTAAACCATCACAGTCATTTTGGCGCCCAACGTGGGGCAGGAAGGGTCGAGGTAAGGACAGATCTGACTAGAGTGTGTTAAAGTTGTTACAAGTGCTCATTATTTTATTTGAGTCCCTGGTCACAATGTTGTACTACGTGTTCACATGGTTGTGTTATGTCTGTCCTAAGTTGCATCACATATTTCCTTTGATGCTGTTTATCACTTCTCGGAAATGGATGAAAATTCTCATTTTGATTTACTGGGCACTACTGGCTTATGATATGGTATCATCACTGGTCATGAAATTAATCTGGTCCTTGTTTTCGGCATTGCTGACAACTCCGTACTTTGGATGGCATTTGGTAAGAATTATTAATAATCACATATTTTTCTCCCCAGCTACCGGCCCTGCGGCTACTCCAGCCCCGGCTACCGGCACTGCAGCTGCTCCAGCCCCAGCTACCGGCCCTGTGGCTACTCCAGCCCCAATAACAGGCACTGCGGCTACTCCAACTCTAGCTACTGGCGCTGCAGCCGAATCAGAGAACCAACCTGTATCAGTATCAGTTGCCCCTGTACAGAAGAAGAAATCTTGGAAGCGAAAGTCAGCTCGTTTAGTAAGGGATGAGGGAAAACCAGGACCATCACGAACAGAGGAAGAAGAAGAGGAACTCATGAGAGAGGAACTCATGAGAGAGGAGCTCATAAATGAGACTGAAACCACCCGATCCTTATCCCTGAATGAGTTGCGAGACATACGAAAAGATTTTGGCTGCCGTCCAGGCGAGCACTTTCTCACCTGGTTGCTTCGATGCTGGGATAATGGGGCCAGTAGCCTAGAATTAGAAGGTAAGGAAGCTAAACAGCTGGGATCCCTTTCTAGGGAAGCAGGCATTGACAAAGTGATTGGAAGAGGTGCACAAGCTCTCAGCCTCTGGAGGCGGCTCCTGTCGAGTATGAAGGAAAGATATCCCTTCAAGGAAGATATTACTTATCATCCAGGCAAGTGGACCACTATAGAGAGAGGTATCCAGTACCTAAGGGAATTAGCTGTGCTGGAAGCCATTTATAGTGACCTAGACAGTGAGGAGTCACCCCAAGATCCAGATGAAGTCCAGTGCACACGGCTCATGTGGCGGAAGTTTCTACGGAGTGTACCATCATCGTATGCCAATTCATTGGCAATTATGCTCTGGAAAGAGGGAGAGGGACCAACAATAGATGAATTGGCTACTCAGCTCCAGCAATATGAAGACACTCTCTCTTCTTCCCTCGTCTCAGCTGTGGAGAAACTGTCTCGGGAGGTCCAGCAGTTAAAAGAGGATAGGTCCTACTCCCTGCCCATACAGAGCAGTATTTCAGCTATTAGGAGTAAACGTTTCCCTGCTCAAGAGAGACGGTACACACGGCGAGGTATCCTGTGGTTTACCTTGCGTGACCAAGCAGAGGACATGAGAAAGTGGGATGGGAAACCTACCTCAGACCTAGAGGCACGGGTACGTGAGCTGCGGGGAAAAACATTTGCAAATAGAGGTTCTCCCTGGAAAACTGCTGCTCCGGTCTCCAGTGGACAGTTCCCCAGACGGAATAGAAGGGCTGATCTTACCTATGATCCTATGGAAGGGAATTCTGATTCATATTCACAGGAAGTGAGCGATGAATATTATGAACAGGATTAGAGGGGCCCTGCCTCCAGCCAGGCAGAGGAGAGGGACAACAGAGTTTATTGGACTGTATGGATTAAATGGCCTGGCACATCAGACCCACGAGAGTATAAGGCTCTAGTAGACACTGGTGCACAGTGTACCCTAATGCCATCAAGCTATAAAGGGGCAGAACCCATTTGTATTTCTGGAGTGACAGGAGGATCCCAAGAACTGACTGTATTGGAGGCTGAAGTAAGTTTGACTGGAAATGAGTGGCAAAAGCACCCCATAGTGACTGGCCCAGATGTTCCATGCATTCTTGGTATAGATTACCTCAGAAGTGGGTATTTCAAAGACCCAAGAGGGTACTGGTGGGCTTTTGGTATAGCCACTGTGGAGACGGAGGAAAATAAACAGCTGGCCACCTTGCCCAAGCTCTCAAAGGACCCTTCTGTTGTGGGATTACTGAAGGTTGAGGAACAACAGGTACCAATTGCTACCACCACAGTGCACCGGCGGCAATACCGCACCAACCGAGACTCCACAATCCCCATCCTCAAGCTGATTCGTCGACTGGAGAGCCAGGGAGTGATCAGCAAGTCCCGCTCACCCTTTAAGAGTCCCATATGGCCAGTGAGAAAATCTAACGGAGAATGGAGACTAACAGCGGACTATCGTGGCCTGAATGAGGTAACACCACCACTGAGTGCTGCCGTGCCAGACATGCTAGAACTTCAGTATGAACTGGAGTCAAAAGCAGCCAAGTGGTATGCCACCATCGATATTGCCAATGCGTTCTTCTCCATCCCTTTGGCACCAGAATGCAGGCCACAGTTTGCTTTCACTTGGAGGGGTGTCCAGTATACCTGGAATCGATTGCCCCAGGGGTGGAAACACAGCCCCACCATTTGCCATGGACTGATCCAGACTGTACTAGAAAAGGGTGGAGCTCCAGAGCACCTGCAATACATTGATGACATCATCGTATGGGGCAACACAGCAGCAGAAGTTTTTCAAAAAGGAGAGAAAATAATCCAAATCCTTCTGAAAGCCGGTTTTGCCATAAAACAAAGCAAAGTCAAGGGGCCTGCACAAGAGATCCAGTTTTTAGGAGTAAAATGGCAAGATGGACGTCGTCACATTCCAATGGATGTGGTCAACAAAATAACAGCTATGGCTCCACTGACTAACAAAAAGGAAGCACAGGCTTTCTTGGGCGTTGAGGGTTTCTGGAGAATGCATATTCCAAATTACAGTATGATTGTAAGCCCTCTCTATGAAGTGACTCAAAAGAGGAATGATTTTAAATGGGGCCCTGAACAACGACAAGCCTTTGAACAAATTAAACAGGAGATTGTTCATGCAGTAGCCCTTGGGCCAGTTCGGACAGGGCAAGATGTTAAAAACATCCTTTACACCGCAGCCAGGGAGAATGGCCCTACCTGGAGTCTTTGGCAGAGAACACCAGGGGAGACTCGAGGTCAACCCCTAGGCTTTTGGAGCCGGGGATATAGAGGATCTGAGGCCTGCTATACTCCAACTGAAAAAGAGATACTGGCAGCATACGAAGGAGTTCGAGCTGCTTCAGAAGTGATTGGTACTGAAGCACAGCTCCTCCTGGCACCCCGACTGCCAGTGCTGCGCTGGATGTTCAAAGGGAAGGTCCCCTCTACACATCATGCAACTGATGCCACATGGAGTAAATGGGTCGCACTGATCACACAGCGAGCCCGAATAGGAAACCACAATCGCCCAGGAATCTTAGAAGTGATCACAGATTGGCCAGAAGGCAAAGATTTTGGAATGCCACCAGAGGAAGAGGTGACACGTGCTGAAGAAGCCCCACCATATAATAATTTACCAGAAGATGAGAAGAGATACGCCCTGTTCACTGATGGGTCCTGTCGTATTGTAGGAAAACATCGGAAGTGGAAAGCTGCTGTGTGGAGTCCTAGACGACGAGTTGCAGAAGCTACTGACGGCCAAGGTGAATCGAGTCAGTTTGCAGAGGTGAAGGTCATCCAGTTGGCTTTGGACATCGCTGAACGGGAAAAATGGCCAAAACTCTATCTCTACACTGACTCATGGATGGTGGCAAATGCTCTGTGGGGGTGGTTAAAGCAATGGAAGCAGAGCAACTGGCAGCGCAGAGGCAAGCCCATCTGGGCTGCTGCACTGTGGCAAGATATTGCTGCCCGGTGAGAGAATCTCGTTGTAAAAGTACGTCACGTAGATGCCCACATACCCAAGAGTCGAGCCACAGAAGAACACCAAAATAACCAAAGGGTGGATCAGGCTGCTAAGATTAAAGTTTCCCAAGTGGACCTAGACTGGCAACACAGAAGTGAACTATTTTTAGCTCGGTGGGCTCATGACACCTCGGGCCATCAAGGAAGAGATGCAACATACAAATGGGCTCGTGATCGAGGGGTGGACTTGACCATGGATACCATTGCACAGGTTATCCATGAATGTGAAACATGTGCTGCAATTAAGCAGGCCAAGCGGTTAAAGCCTCTTTGGTATGGGGAACAATGGCTGAAGGATAAGTATGGAGAGGCCAGGCAAATTGATTACATCATACTCCCACAAACCCATCAAGGTAAGCGCCATGTGCTTACAATGGTGGAAGCCACCACTGGGTGGCTAGAGACCTATCCTGTACCCCATGCCACTGCCCGAAACACCATCTTGGGCCTTGAGAAGCAAGTTCTCTGGCGACATGGTACTCCAGAAAGAACTGAGTCAGACAACGGGACTCATTTCCGAAGCAATCTCATAGATATCTGGGCCAAAGAGCACGGCATTGAGTGGGTATATCACATCCCCTATCACGCACCAGCCTCTGGAAAGATTGAACGGTAGAATGGACTGCTGAAAACTACACTGAAAGCAATGGGTGGTGGGACCTTCAAAAACTGGGATAAACATTTAGCAAAAGCTACCTGGTTAGTTAACACTCGGGGATCCACCAATTGAGCTGGCCCTGCCCAGTCAGAACTGTTACATATTGTAGAGGGTGATAAAGTCCCTGTAGTGCATCTAAGGAATATGTTAGGAAGGACGGTCTGGGTTATTCCTCCCCTGGGCAAAGGCAAACCCACCCGTGGGATTGCTTTTGCTCAAGGACCTGGATGTACTTGGTGGGTGATGCGGGAGGATGGGAAAGTCCGTTGTGTACCTCAAGGAGATCTGATTTTAGGTGAGAACAGACAATAATTTGAACTGTATATAATCATTTCCATAGTTCTTATATGTCATATCAAAGGTATTGCAGCAAGAACACCCTGATCAGTGAAGAATGAGTTTCAATAAAACCAAGAGAGATGCAACTATGATGGAACAGGAACTGGTGCCCAACAATTTCCTCAAGATCAACATCTTCAACTTGCAGACCATGGACATGATACACCAGCCACGCCAGATGTACCAACTGCGAGTTCCAGATGCAGCATGCAACAGTCCCATGCTACATACCATCTCTCTTGTCCTGAAAGACTGTATGACATATGGAACCCAAAGTCATGGACTAAATGAACTCAACAGACTTTGGAGGGATAGCCCATAGATTGAAGGAGTTACATCTATGGAATAAGGGGTGGATACTGTCCTGGTTTTGGCAGGGATGGAGTTAATTTTTCCTCTCAGTAGCTGGTATGTTTTGGATTTTGTGTGTGAAGAATGTTCATAAACACCCTGATGATACCAGTTGTTGTGAATGAGACCAAGGACACTGTCCTGCTTTCCAAGTCTCGCTAATTTGCAGATGCAGGAAGCTGGGAGAAAGACAGACAGCATAATTGATCCAAACTGGCCAAAGAGAGTATTCCATGCCATAAACGTCATGCTCAGTATATAAGTGGGGGCAGGCGAGGGTGGGTATCTGCCTTCCTGGCATCCATCCTTCCTGCTTGTTTTTGCTGGCATCGTTCCCCCTACCTTGCTGGCTCCCTTTTGCTCCTTTGCTTGCTGCTCGGTTTTGTTTCCGTGATCGCTGCTCGGGACGGGCTGTATCGGTCATTGGGACATTGGGTGGTGAGAAAACACATATTGTTCACTTTGTATATTTTTAATATCCTTATATTCTGTTATTATTGTAGTTTTCCCTTTTATTTTAGTAAATTGTCTTCATCTCAACCCACGAGTTCTCCTTCCTTCCCAATTCTCTCCCCCATCCCCCTGGGGAGGGGGAGAGTGGGCGAGAAACTGTGTGGTGATTTGGGCTAAACCATCACAAGACCATAATTTTTTTTCAAAACATTATAGCTGCTCCATCATAGCAACGCCAGTCACACTTAGTCTCATGTTTGCACTTTTAATGGATTTTGTGAGGGAATTGTCACCCCATCTGGATAAGTTGAGTGTTTTGACAAAACATTGCAAACTTGTCACTGGAGGAAAAGTTTCAAAACTGACAAGATTTCAGAAATTTTAACAGGTAGAAGGTTGTCTGAGATATGTCTTGTAATATAAATTCATCTTCCTGATTAGTCAGAAATAGTATTTACTTGATATTAACTCTTATTTTCAAGTGTGCTTAAAGACAATGTCAAGTTTGTATTGCTCTATGTATAAACCAAATCCTCTTTCAAAAAGACTTTCTCCATATGGACAAACGTGGGTGGTGCCCTGGGGAAGGATGAGAGCTCATGGCCTCTTTGTGATTACATTAATGAATCTCCTAAAGAAGGTGGGACTTGGCACTTAAGCTGAGGTTATCCAAGGTTTGACTTCAATATCCTTTGCATCACACTGAAAATAGGAATTTTACTTTTTAAAGAGTTTTGCTTAGACTTTTCGCAATGGGTAAGCAAAGTTAAAATGAAGCAGCAGCAAGTGCTCCAGGTAAGATTAAGATGATGGTCCAGGTGTAGCCTCAGAAAAATCTTTAGTTGTTGACTCCTGACTGCTGATGTCCTACACCAAGGACAGACTTGCTAAACCTCTGCCTTGAAAGGAACTCCACTCATCACGTCTTTGTCCTAACTCGATCTGGAACTTCCATTCTGTTTTCTCTCCTCTGTGTTTACCTATTTATATTTATAAACAACTGTAGAACACCAGGCCTTTCATTTTGCCAAGTCAAATAAAGTTCTTTAAGCAATATTCTCAAAGTCGCTTGTCGACCTAGCAATCTTTTTTTTCCTGTACCTGTGCCTGTGTATGTTCCTTTAATTTGCATGTAACTTTATAGAAGTACTGCATTTGCACTCTCTGGCCATGTCTGAGCAAGCGAGGAACTAATCGCTAGTTTCCACTGCTAAGAAAAGATGCTGCCTTGTGAAGAGGCTTGTGGTCCTGTTCCCCTAAAGTGAAGAGGATAAGCATATCATTCTGGGTGAATCCTCTAGACCTCTCTATTTAAAAAAATTATGACAAACACCACGTCTTCATAGTCTAGTTTAAACTGTGTGAATACTTCTTGTGTTCATTAAAAACTGAGAGTCTGGTGCTTTCCTGCAGGAAAGGATTTCTGGTTTTAGATCTTGATTAGCCTAAGGGGCAGGACTGCTAAAGCTGAGTATGCCTAGCACTTCATATTAGCTTTTTCTAGGTTGACAGATATTGAACATTCAGGACTTTTGCATAACATTCTGAGGGATACACTTTCAATACAGTTTGTTGACTAGGTGTACACTTAACATATTATTTAAATGAGCATACAGTAGTAAATTTTAGGGGTGTGATCCAGCTCACTCAATTTAAATGCCTCGAATATACCTCAATTTTAGGTTTGCATTATAAAGATCCTCTTAAAAATTTCCTGTGTTTTCATGAAGAGAATTCAAGTTAAATCCTGTTGAAAGCCTCTGGAGAAAGACTAATGATTTACTAAGCTTCAGCTACCTTAATGGTGGAATTCTTGTCACCAAACATGGGATTCAAGAAAACACCTCCAAATAATAATATTCTTTATTTCTTGGGAGAGGATCAAATGCCTTCTAGATATGCCTATTCTCCTTTATTTTACAATAAAACATTTAAAATCAATTTTTACAATAATACATTTTTTATGATTTTATGATATTTTGCTCCAACAGCCTGTATTGTTAAAGCTGAACTGGATATGGGAAGCAGCTACATCTGCAGCTATACTTTCAGATGGTACAGGTGTCAATCTACATAAGGCAGCATGTGTGTGGGATGATAATGAGGAGCTATCAGTAGGCTGTGGTCACCTCTTAACCTAGATCAGCACCAACTGGAACAACACATCCCGTAATCTATTTTCTTTAGGAACTTTTGAAAATTTAGCCCAAAAGCTAAAATGTCTTCTACATAAATTAGAAGATACTGCAATTACATTTCCTCATGTCAGCAATTTCATTTGCTATTAATTATGATTCAAGTATAGCCAGGGGCTAAGTTTGACATGGTGTCATAAGATCAGTGTTGCTGTACATTGTAAGAAAGATACTTTTCTTCTCTTTTTACCGTCTTGATTCTCTGAAATAACTTGGTATGTTTCCCTGTATTGCAGAAAGCCAAGTGCAAGGTAAATCAATAGCACTGAGATATGAAGCATGTTAAAATAAGATTAGCTGAAACAACACTCTAAACCAAAATTGACAGAATATTTATTTCTTAATTAACAATGACAAAGCAAATAGTCTTATTTTCACTTCTGAAATTTTGTTTTCAGGCCAAATTATTTTTTTTTTCTAATCAGTTACTTTTTTTTCTTTCTTTTTTTTTTTTTTAGCTCTTGGAAGGTCAAGGAAAATGGGAATCCAATTTTACTCAATAAATAAAAGGGAAAGGATTACACCTACCATTACAAAATAAATTTTAAAAAAAGCTGTATCAAGAGAATACACAATACTACAATGGACAAGGAGAGAGGGTGAAAGCAGCACCAAAATTTATGTGCAACAATATAACTTAGCCATGTGCTTTTAAAAGCCCACCAAAGTCAGTAGAAATTTTCCCACTGCATCACAACCCATTTGTACAGTTTGTTTCAAAAAGCTAAATACCCTGCTTTATTGTTCCATAGTCCTCCAAGTCAATTAACATTCCATAGAACAATTTTCTTTTATACCTCGATCCCCAAAAATGACAAATATTTGTGGAATCAAATGTTTTAGAAAAAAACTAAGTTTAATCGTAGAAGTATGGAGTTTTCAGATTGGATCAGTATCTGGTCTGCAGAGGAAAATTATATGGGAAATTCTGGAAGTAAACCAATGATAAAATTTCATGTACATAATTCTGTATCTCAAAGGACCAATTCTGAAGAAAAATTGAGAGATTTTTCTGCCATTGTATTTCTTATGAATGAGTGTCCCGTGAAGAGGGCATTAAATACATTGCTGCTTGAGTTTTGAGGCAATGAGTGGATATCATATTTTAAAAACAGTACAATTGTATTTTCAGATATATTCTTCCAGAAGCTCTTACCTGAGCTCCAGATAAATTTACCTTACCATATGTAGTTGTCCACCTGACTCCATATTCTAACATAGCTAATAGTTAAAGAGAGGAGACCTCTTTTGTTTTACACCTCTATAATGATCATTACCCAGAGGAAAATCTGTAAAAGGGGCATCTCTTTCCCTACTCTTACTCCCATTTCCTTTTTTTTTTTTACAGTGAATTTATCCATTAAAAGAAAACATTTTGTTTGTTACTTTTTTAAACTCAATAATTTTACACAAAGCATTCTGCTTACACAAAATATATACATATTTTAAATGTGTGTGTTTCAAACTCCTTGCTCACATTGTCAGGGTTATCTGCTGGTTAAAGTAGAGATATAAGTCGGGAAACCTGTGTTCTAGTTATCCCTCTGTTACTGATTTACTGTGAGATTTTGGACAAATTCTTTTCTCTGTGCCTCAATTCCCACATACAGAGGTTGATAATACTATTCATTGAGATTCTTTTGGAATCTCCCAAAGATGCTCAATATTATGATTAATTATTACTGTCAATATATGTATAGAGTAATAAATACTGACCACATTTAAATATCTAAGCTGTCTCTGGCACTTGTACAGTGTTCAGATATGAGAAAAAGAGAAAGAACTTTTTCAAACGTTAATCTAACTGTATTTGAAACTTGAGACAAAACAGAAAACTTTTTTTTTTTCAGTAGATAACTGCAGCTTTAAAAAGCAAAATCCAACCAACCAAAAACTAGTCTGGTTAGTTTTATCTTTTGATTAATATCCCCCTTTGTTTGAAAGAACAGCTGAACTAAATTTACAGATACTCAACTAAATATAGATTACTAGGAAAATGGATAGTTGCTCTCTGCAGATACCTATTACCGTATTTACATATTATGGTTTTTATATAGTTTTAAAAAGAATTCTGATTTTAATATCTAGTTCAATGTATTAAAAGTAGAAGATTTCTTTGTAATTTATGAATTGTTTATCAGATTTAATGGTAATACAGTATAAATGGCATTTATACTGTCTTAAATTTTCTTATGTCTTACAGACCTTGCCTATTTAAAGACCTTTTCATACAGAGTACTAATGACAGTTAAAAAACCCACCACCAAGAACAAAACCACCTTCATTGTAGTCCTAGTATTAGTCTGAATAAGAAGTTGGGATGCTATCACAGTTTTTTTTCTATCCATGTTTAAAATATATTTTATCATTACAGCATTGATTAACAATGGCTAGAAAACGAAAGATTTTTCTTATCAACATTTCTACCCCAAGTGCAAAATTAAATGCAAACATAAATGTAATTCAGCCACAGGTAATAAATATTGGACAAGTTCTTTGTAATTTTTGTTTTATAATTACAGGAAATTATTCAAGTTGCAGGAAAAGATTTATAATGGCCAGGCTGTGACCTTATCTTGTTCGTTGATACAGGGGAGGTAAGATTCCTAACAGTTCCATTACACAGCTCACACAGGTTTGAGTTGGGCTGGGGACACAACTCATGTTTTCAATAGACTCCTCATTATGACTGACAACCCTGGACAAGCTTTTGTTCTGGGTTGGTCTTAAAGTGTCGGCCTAATGGTTTGCTAAGCAGTAAAATAACAATGGGTCTCAGTAATTATGCAGATGCATGTTAAACTGGTTTCCCACTCCCAAGAAGTTGAAGTAAGAGAAGTGCAAAATAAGCATTGTCTCATAAGATTAACAGCTTCAGGAAACTATGCATTATATAAAACTGGTGTTGCATAAGACAAGATAAACATTGCGCCATATGTTTCAGTAGCACTTAATGTTAAAATTGCTTCAAAATCTTGTAGGTAAGCTAAATTACCTTTGTTGTTAAAGGAGGACAGTAATATTGTGCTGAACCTAAAACAACCACTGTAAAGCAAAAATTAATATTTTTTACTGGAATATGGAAAATATTTGGGTAAAGTCAACCGTCACATAAGTGTATTGGAAAAAATATACAATTTACTACAGAGAAAATGATTATTACTTGATATAGTAGAATATTAAGTATCATTAGCCCTTCATTATGGAGCCCAGCATAAAACAGTATCTATGTGTATGTATGTTTGCTTTCCATCTCGTGTAACAAAGGGCTTCACAAAATTTGCCTTGCAGTTTATGAGTCTCTTCTCTTTGAATGAATTTGTCAGTATTAGCTATTAACAAAGAGTAATAAGTATTAAATATAATTAAAATGCTAATTAATAATAAATAATGAACATTAATTAAGTCAATAATTAAAGACATAGCAATTGATCAATTGTTTAACTGTAGTTCTTAGACTTAAATTGTGGTTTGCTAACTTTTTTACACTTTGGTATGAAGCCTATTCAAGGATGTGAGGTTCATTCTCTTAGGATCTCACGTGAACTTTTAATTTCATCAGAAATAGCCTAAAGTCAAGATAAAGGACTGAAATTCACTAAAGAGACCATTACTCACTTTTTTTGTAAACACGCATTTGCAGGAATTGCATTTTTACAATTTTGATAGGATTTGACATTAGATACATTGACTTTTAACATTCTGTATATAATGGAGTTTAGAGAACCTACAGAATGATTCAACAGACTAACGAGTATGGATGTAATTCAGTTATCTAGATAAAGCTGTTTGCTGTCATGTGAAACACCCCAGAGCATGTGAACTGTCTGCGTGCATCTGGCAGATATGACATAGGAACCACAAGTAACTCCTGTGATACAGGAGGCAAATAACATCAACAGGGTTGTATATAGTAAAATCAACAACCAGAAAGTTTGGAAACCTATTTGAACTTCCATGAACTAATGATCTAAACAATAAGGTTGAAGCTTCAGAGGATTATGTATTTCAGGTGCCTGGAATATAAATTTAAAGCACAGATTCAAGGTTATACAGCACTTTGGGAAGATACACAAAAATCCTGAGGGAAAAAATCTGAGTTTTTTATTTCATGATAGGTTTGAACCAGGAATAGAATAGAGGAGAGGTCAATTCAGATCCAGTTGAAAATCTAGACATTTTTAGGCTAATTGTCAAATGTCTAACAATTACATGTGTTCCAAAAGGGAATGATGAACTCAGTTCAACCGGAGTAGAAAACTAGGTGTGTTAAATAGAGAGAAGAGTTGAATTGTTGCATGCTTGGCGGTAAAAAAAGTAGCTTAAACTTTGCTCTAAGTGAATTCAAAATTAATTAAATGTTGAGCACTTCTGAAATTTCAAAAATATATGGTCAACTTTTCTTTTAAAAATTAAAAAGTGAAAAGTTCATGTCAGTAAATGTTCCATCAAGTTTGGACTGGGTTGTAGAGTAGAACATGAAATAATATTAAACAATTCATACATCTAAAAAATATAAATAGAAATTATCCAGAAAAAAAAAAAAATCCATTCAGAATCTATAGGAGTGACTACAAAATAAGCTGGTAAGCAACACTGGATAATTTACAGAGTATGGACCAGATACAAAAAAAACCAAAGAGAAGCAATTTTCTTTGGCTTACTGTAATAACTAGGCCTTATTTCAGGCTGTTTTACATGACAATGCATGTAACAAAGAGTTGTATTTAGCAGTGAACGCCACCTAACAAATAATCTGGTGCATAAATAATTGCTTGTTTCCAGGAAGTCAGAATAACTCTTGTAAAAGTGAAGAAATATGAGCATAATGCTTCTAACATTTCCTCTTTTTTACTTTATTTCTCTATGGGGACACCTTTGAGTTGTAGTGTTTTCAATCTACCAGATGAGTTTACTGCAAGTTCCAAGTAGAGTTGTTTTTATTGCTCTTCTGTCAATATAATAACAGAGAAATTAGAATTAAACTCATGTTTCAAAATTGTGATTTCCTTCTAGACCACTGGGGGTAATACTGAGGACTTGGAAGAGCAACGAGGGATGTTCTTAAATGGTGTATTTGTTTGACAGTTGCAAGAAAGTATTCCCCATTTCTCAGAAGCAGAAAAAGTTACTGGCTGCAAGTTTTTTCCTAAATATTCTTCTTGAGTGGCAGACACAATATTTCCCAAGTATTGCCTTTTGGACAGGGAATTTTAAGTTATTTCTATTTTTTTTTTAATCCAATAGCACCTATCAGAATTTAAAATTATACAATAAGAAGTAAATAATTTTTGCCCTGGAAATTCTTTGGTTTTTTAAAATCCTACTCTTTTTTTTTTTGGTAATACTCATTCAGTCTAGATGAACTACAGTTTAGCAAGAGAAAAATTATATTGACAGTTGAAGAAATACCTGCAAAACCATTTTGGACATGTTTAAAATTAGCTCAGAAGAAAGATATGGGCTTCAGCTTGCTTTTATTAGCTGTGGCAAAACTTACTTCTGACTTGACTGTATATGTGGCAAAAGAAAGATTAAGGATTAAGAAGAATTGTTTTATTATATTCAATATTAATTGGGTAGCTTTTACTTTTGTTTATTAAAGAAAAAAAAAAAGGAAAAAAGAATAAGAAAGATATGTACAGAGGAAGAAAACTCGATCTGTTAGATTTAAGTTTCCAGTTTGGTTTGATGGACTCCAAAGGTGGCGGAAGCAGAAAGTAAGGTGTCATATTTTATCCCTTTAGGAATCCTTGCTAATGAACAAGTCTCTAAGGTAGGTAATGTATGTTCTTATTCCAGTTTATGTTGCTTCCTCCACTAAAATAACTCTAAAGCTTTTTAAAACTTTCAATCACTGGTTTGGAGAGGATCATATAAAAGTATTTTGCACAAGCTCAAACTCACAGTAGTGACTGTAGCTCAAAATTCTGGACTGTGGCCCAAGGTGCTGAGGCTGTGGTCCTTTAACTTAATGGCAGAGAGAGAGATATTTTTATAATTGCTGATTATATCTCACAATTTGAAAGAAAACTTTTCCACTGTCTTCAATATAACAAAGGGGAACTGTGGAATAATGGAAAAAAAACCAAGACAGCGCATATCAGAGATGGAAAAGGCACAAAATGTGAATGGTAGCAGACAGGGACGTAGCTAGAAGGTAGCAACATTGATTTCTGCTGCAGTAGGTGCTCCATCTGTGGAAGTATGAACAAGACTGGGGCCTTGTGAAAACATATTATTAACTTTTTTTTTCTTCCTGGACAATTTTAGTTTTCCTTGAAGCATCTTGTGCTACCCAACAGAAACGCATCTGTTTGGTAATGTGATATAACCTTTTCACAAGTTCTGTGGTATGTTTTTCAAAATAATATATGAACAAAGCAAAACATGTCACATAGTCTCCTTATGTTGAATTTCATAGACACATAAAATTAATTACCGTAAGAGAAATATAGCCTAGCACATACTGGCTGACAGGTGAATTGCTGGAAGTGGTGTTAGTGTCTACATCAAGCTCTCAAGTGAAGTGAGGTATTTTCTCAGCTTCCAGAGGTTATCTGTGGAGAAGCACCTCATGTTCACTGGCAAACTTTAGAAAACATCACATTTCTTTGAAAGCCATTGAATGGTTAATAAGTTAATTCTGTTATATTATATTATGACGAAAAAATACGTAAGATGAGTAATTGCTTTTGATTCTTCTAATATGATTTGTTATGTGTAATCAGTGCTATTCAATACATTGAACAGAGACAGCAGATTTGACTTAACATTTCATTCTTGATAATGGATAAACTATCATTGTTTTATTTACTTAGTTTTAATTATCAAAGAGGAGTTTCAAAATAGGACTTGAAAGGAAAGAAGATGGATATTGGTTTCCTTGCATAAAAAAAAAAAGAAGCATGTAAGAAGATTCCAGATATTTTGAAGTGTGGTATTGTTAGATGTTTTTTCTTACTCTGGTAGTACCTTTTCTGTTCTACACATTTTCGATAATTCCATAATTTAAAGTCAAGTTTTAAGTCTTTAAACAAAGTTATTATTTCATAACATTCTCAGTAAACAGTCTTGTGGTTGTGACAGTAGCAAAATCACGTGTAGATAGACAACATGCCTTAGCAGTGCAGACAGATTTTTTTTTTTCCCCTACTGCTATCTAAACAGAATTTGGAAGGGAAAAGTGCATATAAATATATCAGTCTAGAAGTGACAAGGACAGCTTTGAAAAACACATTTTAAATCAGTTAAATGTACATTTAACCACTATAAAAATATACACTTCTATTCCTGAGGTAGACAGACAAGATTTGAGATCCTAACATAAGCTTTAGAAGTCTTAAGAAGAGTTATAGGAACATTTTTAAGGGCCTGATCCTACTTCCAGCGTAACCAGACAGACTTTTTTTCCAATTATGTAAAAAACACAGGAATTGAGACGTTAGCTTTCTTATAAAATAATTCCTCTCACACATCTCTAAATCTACATAGTCCTACTGTTAGTGTCTACGTGTTGATACCTTTTCCTCATAAAAAATTGTAATTTGCCATTTAAATTCTTCCTGTAAAATCCTTCCTTTAAGAAACTGAATTTGCTTGTAATACCTCAGGATCAGGCATAGAGAAGGAAGATTTTGTTACACAGATTGTAGCAGATGGAAAAACACCAATGTAAAATATATGGAGGCTGAGAGGGCACAGCATGTAGTAGGGTAAGAGGCTTGCTATACTTTATTTCACAGACCTGTTAAAGATGACTTAGGTAGACATAATTAGTACTCAGGGGGACTCTACATTTCTCCTCTGGTTTGGAACAGAAAGATTGGGCATTCAAAACTACCTACGTTAGAGGGTCACAGATCCATCTCTTTCCTAAAAACCACTAATATATGAAGGAATCCCACTGATTTCTTTAGACTTTACATATTTCTTCCTTAAAGAATACTTGTGCAGCATGATGGAAGACTACATATGTATAGATGCCGTTTTAATACACTATGTGGATGATAGCTTTTTCTTGTCTAAATAGTATATTATTTTATAAAACATAAACAAATAAACATGTTAAAATGTTATTACTGTTCTTGGATTTGGTGTGATCCAAATCTTACTAAACAATCAGTGTGTGTAAATCAGATACACTAGTCTTTAGCAAAAGCGTAAGTGAATACACCTCAATACTTTTTCCAAGATGTAAGGACTTTGTTTATGTATTGAAAGTGGAAACAGTATCCAACTGTGCTCATAATTCACAAATGTAACGATTTATCCATACCTTTCTACCTGCTTGTTTCTCAACAAAATATTGGGAAGTAAACATATAAACTTTCTGTAAAATCCTAAACTTCATCTGAAGGTTCCTTACAGAAAAGATCATTCTGCATTTTTTACTACATTTTTTTATCGAGGTGGCAATGTTTCAACAATCTCTGGACTTTCAAAGTAACTCCCAGAAATGCTTTAAAGTCTCTTTATGGGATATGGGTATGCAGTATCATGCCATGATGTCTTTATATAGAATCACAGGATCATATAATGGTTAGAGTTGGAAGGGACCTTCAAAGGTCATCTAGTCCAACCCCCCTGCAAGGAGCAGGGACATGCCCGACTAGATCAGGTTGCTCAGAGCCTCATCCAGCCTGGCCTTGAACGTTTCCAGGGATGGGGCTTCCACCACCTCTCTGGGCAACCTGTTCCAGTGTTCTACAACCCTCATTGTAAAAAAATTTTTCCTAATATCCAATCTAAATCTACCTCCCTCTATTTTAAAACCATTACCCCTTGTCCTATCACAACAGGCCCTACTGAACAGCCTCTCCCCATCTTTCTTGTATATATAAGGGCAAACTAGGTAATTTTTAAGATGCTGCAACTTCATGGCACTGGTTTCAGGTCACTGCTTTATAGGGCATAACAAATAATTTACATTGTTTTAGGAAACCATCTGGGACCCAAAGATGGAATAATCTCACCATAGAATCAACAACAAAATCCTAGGAAGAGTGGTTGGAAAAGGCCTCCAAGGATTACCTAGCTTCATCTCCCACTAGAAAGGGGAATATTGCCAAAACATATCTTGCTATATGTTGGAGTTTCATTCTACTATGATTTAAACTTCTGAATGCTCTTAGCACATATCTGAAACATGATGCAAAGTCAGTCAATGAGTACAGTTTTCATCTGGCCTTAACCAATTATTGTACCTAATTGAAATATTCCTGTATTATAGTTCTGTTGGTGATAAGAAGAGGAAAAAAAATCCCATCTATTTTTACACAGTAGTCTTCATGTCCAGAATGTTGTCCAAGAACCAATGCATACCAGAGAGCAATCGGTCTTCTAATTCCTAAGCTCTGTGTTGGAAATACATTTCTAAGCCTCTTAGAAAAAGCTTTACTAAATGGTGATCTGAGTTCCCTGAGATGAAGTCTGAAGCTGACATTTATTCCATTCTGAAAAGGAAATTTAAAAAAAAAAAGAAGGCAGGAAAATGACAGAAAAAAAAACCTCCAAGATGTACTGGTCACTTTTTGAAATCTAAACAGAAGTTATATCTACCAAAAACCATCAGTTTTTTTTTTCCCTTATGTTTCTGCAATCTGTTTATAAGGATAATTTAGTGTCACACAATTCCGTCTCAATTAACTAGTTTAAAGGTGATTTCAGATTCTGCTATGTAATCTAAGGCAAGTAAGGTGGGTTACATTTTGCAGAGACTTGAAGGATTATTTCCTAGTTAGATAACACCAAGAGGAATTAATTTTAGCAAAGTTTTCCTCTGAAATCATTGCTAAATTGATAAATTGTTCATGTCAGATTTACAATGCCATTAATGTCAGATTTCAGAGTCTTTGATGCTGTGGAACTCCTTACAGCCTTTTCACTGTCTCAGCAAATTCTAGTCCAAACTTCTCCACGCAGAAAGACTCAGATACACAGAAATATTAAAGAGTAAAAGAATATTAAGCTAATTAAATGTATATATATTTAATCAAACTGCATAGCTACGTACTACAGGTGTAAAACCAGTAACCTATGTGAAAAAAAATACCAGCTGATCTCGTTATGGTATATGCTTTCACTTAAGAATATAATTATTATGTTTGTATCAACCTTAGTGAAATTATGAAAGTTCATTTCACAAGAGGCTTTGACATTGTATTTTTCACTATTTGTTCTCATTGACAGCATTTTATGTCATTAATAGACAAGCACTCAGGTCCAAAATCCCCTTTTTTAAAAAAAGAAGATACGTTTTTCACATTCGATGACCTACTCATATAGTCTATAATACATTCATGAGTATAAAATCTAAGCAGAAGCGTCTGCTATGTTTGACTCAGGAAGTGGTGTTAGCAGCTTGAATCTATTGTGTTCAGATTTCACTCCATCAATATTTGATTTTACAACTCCTAAAATTTATCATTTGAAATTATGTTGAAGAAGCTATGACTATTAATTCCTTTCATGTAGAGGAACAGATTGTGTAGCAAAATTTATTGGATTTCATCTGAAATAGTTACCATTATTTTGAATTAATCTAGGCTTGAATCAAAGCTGTCATGCAGACACAGTCAGGACATAAGCTCAAGCTGACCTACAGTGAAGAATAAGCGGAGTTACTCAGTAAAGTGTGCATGAAAATAATCTTATTGCAAGTTTAGAGAAAGGTGACAAATAAGCCTTCCATAAGACAGTGGAATAAAAGAAATATGACATATATTTAACTTTATGGATTAGTTTACATGAAAATAGGTTTGTCAAGGGGAGGACTTCCTCTAAGGAATTACAAAATAAGGAAGGTCTTCTACAGACCAGCAAATAAGACAGGGGCTTAGGATGGCCAGAGCAGTTCCTGACATCTTCTCTTTGAGCAGTATGCCAAAATAGAAATATGTCCTTGCATGCTAAGAGATCTTTTTGAGGATGTGGAATTATCCCCAACTTCAGGCTGATTAATATGGCCTACAGACTATTGCTAGAAAGTAATTAAACAAAAGAAAGAAACCCTTCTTTCCTGCATCACTGTGCTGGTTTTGTGTAGGAAGGGGGATACAGTTGCAGCTTCTGTGAGAAGCTACTAGAAGTTTCCCCTTTGTCCAGTCGACCTGGCTGAGTCTAGGGTGGACCTAGCACTAGCCAAAGCCAAGTTTATTGGTGACAGCCATAATGCGTCTGTGATAATGTATTTAAGAAGGGGAAAACTAAAAAAAAAAAATAGGAGTGAAGAAGCAGAAACAGAAGTAGACAGAGAGGGGCACGAGCCTTGTGAGCCTTGCCGCCCTCGCCCTCTGGCCTCCCGCCAAGCAGTCATCTGGGCCCGACTCAGCCCAGCCCAGTCGCAAGAAGTGAAGAGATGTGATGTGAAGAGAACCTGAGAGGCATCTGCCTGAGCTGATTGTGAAGAATTTCTTATGAGAGGAACGGCTGCAGATGCCAAGGTCAGTGAAGGAGGGGGAGGAGTAATGCTGCTCTTGGGGGGGATGTTGTTTTTGTTCTCTCTCTCATTATCCTGCTTTGGTTTTATTATTAACAATAAATTGAACTAGTTTTCCCCAAGTTGAGTCTGTTTTGCACGTAACAGTAACTTGAATGATCTCTCCTTGATCTCTCTCAAACCTCAAGCTTTTTGTTGTATTATCTCTTCCCATTCCCTCAGAGGGCGGGGAGAGTGAGTGAGAGGCTATGTAGGTTGGTTCCAAGCGGGGCTAAACTACAAAAATCACCTTTTCAATAATCTCTGAATATGGGGATATCAGAATTGAAAAATAACTCTGTGCAATCAGGCTATAGCTTTGAGAACACAAGTTGAAGCTTTCTACAGTTCATGCAGAAGCTCCAGTCACCATGGGCTTGGGGAACTTCTAAATATAAACCATTCTCAAGGATAATGGGTGAAGCCTTGGCTTGCAGAAAATCAGTATCTCCACACACAGTGGAGCCAAGCTTTAATTCAGTGCCCTTTGAATGCTCACAGTGATATTATATGACCATATTGACTCCGAAACAAATCTGTTCCTAATGAAACTTTTTGGCAAGAAAGAAGATATAAGAAATTAAAGTGATATATTATATTGGGTCAAAAGGTTGTTGTCCTGTCTTTTCCACATTAAGAAAGGGAAAGATGAACTGTGTGTAGAATGACAACCCTTCCCCCGCACCCAGTTACAAACAGAATATGTAAGAGAAAAGAAACAGAAGGTGAAAAGGATTGACTAAGTGAGAATAAAGAATACATACATTTTTTTCAGTTCAGCAAAAACACTGGGTTTTGCAAAAATGGTGTCTCTTACCCAGGAGCCTCACTCTGTGGATGTAGCAGGGGCTATGTATGAATTTATTTTTAGCCATTTATTCTTTACTTTATTATCTTTTATCTTTCATATCTTTCTATCCCCCAACTTGGAACTAATATTCCCACTTCCACAAGGAAGGAAGCAAATTAAAAAAAACAAACAAACGAAAAATAAAAAAAAAAAAAAACCAAAAATCCCAACCAACTGAAAAAGAAAAAAAAAAGTAGTTGGCAAAATTGCCTGAGAATACACTCGCTTTTGGGATATACAATCTCAGCATTCACTTCAAGTCATTCCACTGCTTTAAAGTAAGAATAAGTTACTTAGTTTCCTGGCAGCACTGATAACTTCACACCTGTGAACTTTAAAGTAGTCTGATCCTGGCCTCAGTCTGCAGAGAGGCTGAAATATTATCTCTGAGAGATATGAACTGTCATTGTGACCTGCCTCAGGACTCAGTGGATAGTGTAACTGTGCACCTGATTAATTAGATTCCCCCCCCCCCCGCCCCCAGGTTTCAAAAAGAATTCAGTATTTTTGCTTTGCAATTACTATTTTGCTGCCATTAGGCATCAAAATTTTAAGTGTACTGGCTTTGCAAACGATTTCTTTTTCCATCCTCTTTCTCTGTCAAGTGAATTTACCTTTCAGAGATGAGCAGTCTGGAACCTGTCAGAGGGCTGCAGCCCTCCTCTATTCAGTGTGCAGAACAGCCTATCTGACCAGGAAAACAAGGAATTGCATATGGTCAGCTAGGGAGATGAATTCCTTGAGGCTGAATACAAGTAGTCCCCTGGTAAATGCTGTGCTCAGAGGCATAATTCTGATCTGTTCTATCTGGAAACATGAAAAAAATTCACCCTCAGATCTCATTACCGTTAGTGATCAGTTACCTGAATGTTTGCAATTGTAAGCACTAATCTTGACTTCATTTCAGAGAAACAGAAAACAAGCCAAAACAAAGCAAGATTAGTAGTCATACCAAAAATTAGTGTTTCTGGAGACTGAAGGAACTTGTGGTGCTAAATGTGCTACTGCTGGCTGCACAACTTGATTTTGTTTTACCGTAGTGTAAACAGAGCACCCAGACACAATCGTACAGCAAGTGCTGGGAGTACAATGAACTTTATCCAGATTCAGGAGTATCTTATTACTGAAAACAGTTTGCCTGTTAGGCATACTATTGATCTATTGAGCCACCGCCAGGGAGACTGCAGTAAGACACAAGTTGACATCTGTATTCTCCTGAGGGCAGCAAGGAAAAGGTCTCCTGGGAGAATTTACAACATATTAAAAGACCCAGGTTCATAATCTGAGCATGAATGACTTGTATTAAAGGCTGAACAAGCAAAAAAAACCAGGGAGTTTCAAAGGAACCTGAGGGGAAAGAGACCGTTCAAAGAGATTCTGCTTTCAGTGTAAAACTAGCTATGGAATATTACAGGAATAGCAAGTAATCTCAAGAAAGCACATGCTTAAAAATGAAAGCTATTTAGTGATTGTCTTAAACCATAACACCCCAAGAAGAAAGCTCATCTGTGTGCTGGAAAACATACTTTCAAAGAAATGATTCCTGGAATTGAGTGAAAATTGGAGAATAGTTTCAGCCACAGTTAAAAAAAAAAAAAACCCACAAAAAACCACAGCAAAACCAATCAAACAAGAAAACCCCTCCACCTACAAATAGCTATAATATTTCAGACTTGAGTTTATGTGCACAAATTTGTGTTACAAATTTTTCTTATACATCTTGAGCCTCACTGTGACATTTATGTAACTGTTCATATGATTGAATCCATATTGTATTTATTTTGGATTTTTTTTGAGCAGCTAGGCCTAATGATATAAGTTTATAGAATCACAGAACAGTTTGGGTTGCAAAGGACCTTTAAAGCTCATCTAGTCCAATACCCATGCATGATGGTCATCTCAACAAGCATTGTTCTTTTTAAGTTTTATATTTATATGAATAGTGGTATACTTTCTAGTTGTTAAAAATCTAAATAAGCCTAATTTTTACTGCATTTCTATTTTTTAATAACTAAATAATTAAGAAATTATAGTGCATTGTGGTGGCAAACATAAGTGCACTGTTTTATTAACCTTTATTATCCTTTATTTTGATATAAACATTTAATATTGCTTCATTCACATGGTTTGGAATCTAATTTACCGTACATATTTAGTCATAAGAATTATATTTGTGACTTAATATACAGGAGTTTTTTAATTTGAGAAATAGGAGAGTCAAATTTTCTGTATAATTCATATCATTCCCTCTGCAATGGTAAGTTTTTTTCTTTTAAGTTGCAATGCAGCAGAGAAGGAAGGAGGGAAGGAAGGAAGAAAAGGAAGGAAGAAAGGAAGGAAGGAAGGAAGGAAAGAAAGAAAGAAAGAAAGAAAGAAAGAATATTATTAAAGCTATTTTTAACATTTCAATATTGAAGTTGTGAGGTACAACTAACCAGCAGTTGTTAGAACTTCCCTAAGACACAAAGAAGTCCCGTGAAAGTCCTTTTTGTAAAAAGGTCTGTCACGTGAGGATAAAAGGTGCAGCATGAATCCCGTATCTTTGCCATTAATACATTACTAAAAATCTTCTCTTTACAGGAAAGATTACATTTTGCCATATTTCATAGAGTTTCTGACTGCATGCTTGGGAAAGAAAAGAAATTAAGAAGACATTCAAGTATTCCTAAGAAAGCCTCACTTGTCAAAGATTTTACATGCCAATAGGAATATTAACATTTTATGTTCAGTAATTTGCCGTATTTAATAACCCATTCTTCGAAAAGCCTTAAGAGTGTTACTACTTAAACAAGGAGGAAAAGAAAATCAAGATAAAGCTTTAGAGAAGCTTAACTTTACCTTCTCTAGGGAGTTAATAAAAATTCTTAAAATTAGAAGACAACCTGAGTCTTCCAATATTCTGCATTTCTCACTCAAGAGTGAACTGGAAAATCTTTTTGTCACTTCAAAAAATTAAGAACATTTCTGCTTTCTGTGGTAAAGAAGACTGTGAGGCATACCAGCCAATCTAGTTGTTGTAAAACAGGCTTCCATAATGTCCTTTTGGGGGCTTAATCCCACTTTTAGATAACATGAAAATGAAATTTCTATTGCATTAATATTATACCCTTGTTAATATCAAATGAGGTTAGCTAAGTAATTCAACAATCCTGCATGAGCTCAAGGGATTAATATGGTGCCATGATTTATTTTGAAGTGTTGTCCAAATGTAATCTCCTCCGTCTTTTTTTTTTTTGTGTTGGACTGATTACATTAATAACAACACAACAGTTTGAGACTAATCTCCAAAATCCCGAACTTTACAAAGCAAACAGTTTGCTGATCCATCAGCATTTATTAATCACATCAATTACTCTGAAGCCAAATACCATGGTTATAATGTGTGGTGCTTACACCATAGAGGCAGAGAATTGATTTGTGTAACCCTTCAAAGAACAAGAAGCTATTTCGAAAGAGCACCTATGCCTGGAGGCACCTGGGTGGAAATAGCAGGTTTTAAAAATAGTCTAAAATGTCTCATACTAGAAAGGCACAAAACAAACCAGATAAGGTCTCAGATGATTACAAAATTGTGTGAATTTACCCTCCTCTGTTGCAGCATAATCAGTGTATGATAATTACGCAAAAGTTTAAAATTTATCAAAGTGCTCCTTTGAGAAATACGAAATAAAAGAAAGCTGTTAGAGAAATGGCTTTAGAATGGAAAAGAATTGGAAGATTAGGAGATTTGCTATCTATCAATCTGTCTGTCTGTCTATCTATCTACTTATCTGTCTGATCTACAGTGCATTATCCTTTTGTCTACTTACCTTTTTTTTTTTTTCCAAGACCTGTTGAAATTAACAGAGAATTTAAGTCTTCATCTACTCAAAGGATAAATAGTAAGCTATGAAAATGCTATGAGCTGTAATATAACTGTTAGTTGAAGGTTTTTTCCAATTTGGAAATTTTTTTCTGGGTACTGCCTTTATGAAACATTGTTCCTCATAAGGCCAGACTTTAATGGCACCAGGCTCAAGGCAGTAGGAAATAGGACTCTCTCTGGTGCCAACCTTAGAAAAGCTTCAGATTTTTCTAATAAAGTATATACAAGTTTCAGTTGCAATTTATGAGATGACTATTTTAAGCTTGAATTGGTTGGAGAATAGGAAAAAAAATATGTACTCATCAAGGACATGGTTTTGTATCTATTTGGAAAAGGTCGTCTAAGATTTCACTTTTTGAAAAAGATCCTTTTGCAAGTCTTTGGTATCAATACAATATGCCACAATATAGAAGATGGTTATTTAGATTCTTATTCAACAGATTCTGCTTAAACAGAAACTTAGCTTTACATGTACACTGCAAAAGATGGTGTCTAATGGAGCAGGATCTGAGGTGGAGGAAGTGAATTTGCAGATAGCAAAGAACTGATTGATAGTAGAAATAAAGACAGAAATATGAGTCTTATATTTTGCCCTGATCATGTTACTCCACTGCTTGGAGAATTCTAGTAACATGTGAGGTATAACCACAAATAACAGTGTTAAGAAAAGTATTGTAATGATTGCAACATACTTGTAACACTCTTTATATCTTTTCCAACTACGCAAACCAAAATGTTAATGATAAGTAACATACAAGTATGTAAATAGTTGATCAAGACATTGCAAAATTAAAATAAACTGAATAATATAATCAGAAATGTTATGTTCATCCAATAAAATGAGAAACAAAGGATAATACACTACAGCTCAAAATTTACATAAAAAACATGTCTCCTTATTTAATTGTTGTAAGATTTTTTTTAAAAAATTAGATATTGTTGACATTTTACTACTGCAGATGTAAACTATATAGACTGGTGAGAAGATAATTCTGACCTTACTAATTTTTCCACTATTTCAATAAATCAGTATTTTGTTTTGGTTTCTTTTTTTAATGTTGAATTGTCTTCATAATGTGTTATCCCAAATGAGTTTGTAAATAACTCGTTTACATCTCTGTCTTTGTTTGCAAAGAGGTCTACTGAGGCCTCTCCATGAACTGTATCTTTCCTTTTTTTTGTACTGTGTTTGTTCCCTGGTTTTGTTAGGTGCTGACAATTCATTACCTTCTGATCTCTCGTCAGATATCCTTGCTAATGAACCAGAACCTTTATGGGCAGTTCACCTCCTGCAGTTCTAAAACAGCTTTCTACTATTCACTGAATGGTTTAACTAAGTGAGAAGGCAATAGCTTTGATTTACCTTTGGATACTGATGAACAGAACTGCCTTACAAGAACTTTTGGGAGAAGCTTTCCTACAGTTTCATAGATATTCTTGTTTTTCTAATAATGACAAACTCATTTAATTAAAAGAGATAACTGGGTTATAATTGTGTTAACAGGTCTTTAATTGTTACTCTGCTTATACTGTAGTTTTTTAAACATTTATACAGCTTCCTAATTAAAATTTATGCAGGCAGCAATAAACATGAAATATGGATGTTAGTTATTCAGCTTGTTAGTATAACTCTTGTAATAATGTCATATTTGAGAATGAAAATACAATCTGTTTATAACACATGTGGAAGAGTACATCAGACTCCAGCTGATATTGTTCAATAAGGGACTTTGAAACACTGGTCTTCTAGTATAAATGTAGAAATAATTCCAAATAATGTGGAATGGAAGATTATTTAAAAGCATAGGGTCAAATGGATATTGAGCTAATAATAACTGCAATTCATTGTCATAAAATGGTGTTTTATGTAGGCACAGAAACAATTTTCTATCTATTATGTGTGTTTAAAATAATGGAGCTCTAATATAGCTGTGTTTAATAAAAGGAGTGATAAACACTTAAGGCTGAACTTCTGACAGCATTATGCCAGACTCTGTAAGTAGTTACGAAACCGTGCAAAATAAGCATTTCATAATTTCTTTCTTATATATTCAGAATTTACATGTAGACTTCCAAAAATAATAAAAAAAAAATAAAATGGGACTAGTATGTAAACTAGCCATGAGCTAGGTATGAAAGGACAGATTAAATCTGATCTTTTTTAAAATACAGAGATTAAAATAATTAATTAAGTTCTTGTCTCCAGCAAGAGCTTCAAAAGAAAGCAAAAAAAAAAAAATTAAGAGCAAAAGGCCCATAAAGAATGGCTTAATATGCTAATCATTGAGAAAAATCTGCATTCCACCAGCACTTGCTGAAACAAACCCTCTTCTGCTTTCCCCTGTTCTGGGATTGGCCCTGACAACTCCTTCTGTATCAATGCAAACCAGAAACCTTTTCTCATTTGTGTCCTTGAACATTTCCCTCAGATACAGTTGAAAAATAGTGCACCCTTTATGATGCTAGATATAAATATTCTGAGGATTCTGAATATTTTTTTACTGACTCTGTATGTGATTTCGTTCTATTTATTACCTAGAATGAATTTCTTGTGTGCCTTATTGTGCCTATAACACTTTGCTTATTCACTGGTAAGAGGCCAAACAATTTTTCTGTTATTAAATCTTCTTTGCTGGCATTCTGAATAAAAGTCCTTCCTTTCTTGCCCTTCCATTTCCCCTTCCTCATTGCAGCCAAATGTTGACAATTTCAAACTGTAAAAGTCCACCTTTGCTTTTTCATCTTTTGTACAAGGCTAAATCCATATTAGTACATATGCTCTCTCCCTGGGGACATTTTACTGCTTCTGCAAAATGAATATTAAAGTTTAACTTATTATATTTCTTCATCAGCCCATGAATAAAGTTAATCTTTCTTTCCATTATCTCTTAGCTCTTCTAGCAGATCTCTGCTGTTTCTTCCCCATTATGAGAAAAAAAAAAAAAGAAAAGCTTTTCTCAGATTCCCCTTTACTTTTCCATGGACATACTATGTGAAAAAATACCATTTCATTTTTTAGTTAACACTCATCAGCTGATGCATTTTATCATAAGACCTTTTTAATATAAAGTCTTCTAGGGAAATACTAGACTCCAGAATTTTTCCTAACTGAGTACTTTATTTTCCAGGTAACAAAGGATAGATAGGGTTCTTTTTTTTTTTTTTTTAATTAATTTTAGATGACCAGAGCACAGAGATCTGTATATAAGCTAGTTACTCAAAAATATCATTATAGCTATTACAGAGACATCAGCATTTCTGGTGTGCAACATGTCTCATGGCAATAAATATGTCTAAAACAGAGAAAATGAATCATGCCCTGAAAATGCATATTTATTAAATTATATCCACTGTCCTTGTCTGCACTCTTTTTCCCTCTTTCTCTCCCCACGACCATGAAGCTAACCTATGATGTATCCTTCTGTTCTCGTTCTCTCTAACCTAATGTATATTGACTGTTTGAAATACAGAGAACACATAGACCCACCTTACTAGACAATCTACAGCCTCCTCTGGAGCCCATAACCTGAAAATTAGGGCATCAGTTACTGGAGACTGTGAAAAAATGTTTGCAATACATATAACTGAGGACAGAAATAATTCTAAGTTTCCCACTTCCTTGGGAAGTACTAGCCACTTTTATAAATCCTGAGTGGCGATGCCATCAACTGCCCTGTATTAATGGTGATAGTGAATAAAGCTGTACTTTGCAAGGCAGCACAGTCTTGTCCGCATGTATGTGCCCTAACCACTACTTCTCAGATCTAAGAAAGGACTACCAATAATTGCTGCCACTGACTTCATAAGGAAGTTGGGAAATTAATTTAAACTGTTTGTAGGACCAGGAGACATACTTGGAAAATGTTTGGTGAACTGTTGCCCCTTCGTATAGATATGCCAAGGAGATGGTAGATTCAGAGACAAGCAGGATCCCAAATTCCTCAGAACTTTCAGGAGTCAAATGTTTACAGTTGCTTACAGAAGTACAGTGTTAGTAGACGAGAATTTTTTTTTTAATGTTGAAAGAAGTTCTTCTGTAGAATTCCTCTTTAATAACAGACTTTTAAAGCCTCCTCCTCCATCCAAAATGCAGAAATTATTCCAAGTAATGTGTATTGAAAGGTATTTTAACAATACAGGATCAACTAATCCTGTGTTAGTTGATCCTATGTTGTCAAATTGTTAGTGTTTAACTAATAATAAGCTATGTGGTATTCATGGCATTATGTGATAAAGACCTTCTTCAGTTTGTTTTATTTTTCTTTCCTCCAATCATGAAGTCTGCTCATACATCTAGTTTTCACCTGTAAAATGAAAAAAAAAACCTCATAGATGTGTGATCAAAACACAGAATTTGCCATTAAAGACTTTGAGACTATCAGGACTATGGAAATAGGAAGTCTGTAAGTACTTTAGATCTGAGATAAATAAATTAAAAATACACAATTTGATTTGTTATGAAATTCAACCACTATGTTACATCTGGGAATTTGATGAAAAGTGTATTCGTCTTTCACTCCCTCTAGTAGTTTTATGATTGAGTCTGAATAAAGATAGCTGAATATACAGTTGCTCTGAGGTCAAGAGAGTACAGGGATAATAGTTCTTATAAATTATATGGATTACACTACTACATTGTAAGAATCAGTGCATTCTTAGGAAATTCTCACTGCTTAACTTTTGCACTTTCACTGCAGATGTTGCATTGACACTGATATATAGGACTTTGGTTAGAACTTATCTCTCTTAATATGATCGTTCTGATAACTTCTATTTCATTTTGACAGCTATTATACACTTCAAGGCTAGTGAACCCGATCTTCATTATTTCTTCTCTCATTTTCCTTTGTGCTTCTCTTTAAATTCCAGAGGGCTGATAGTTCCATTAGTTTCAAGGCACCACATAGTAAAAAGATCAGGTAACATCACACACGGCACAGTAAACTGCAACAAATACGCAATTCTAATATTCTGAAAATATCTACTTATTTATTTTGTAGAAAACTATGTAAGCACTGAGTCAACATTTATTCTTTTTAAATCTTTGAATGACAGATAAGATAAAGGTGTCACGTATTATGTTGAGTGGTACCTCCTGATACCACATGCCTTTAATGTACTGAACTGCCACTGAATTCCGTAGGATTTCTGTGAACAAGGGAGCAGGGGAGGATTCAGCCTTTTTTGGTCTTAGGTATACAAATATGTGAAAGTAGTATGTACACACATTGTAAGAAAGTTATGTACTTTGCTCTTGGTAATAAACACATATTTAGAATTTACACTCCATTAGTGACCAGCCAATTCAAAGGCCCTGATTACTGTTCTCTTTTCCCGTCCTGGTTTTTTTTTTTTCCCCTCTCTATTTGTCCTGTTCAGGCAAATAATAGAAAAGAGTGGCCATACAAAAGCAAATATCTTCAAAAAGCCCTACAAAAAGATATGGGTTACATACTCAAGTTACATGACTGCTAATACATTTGATATATATAGTGCAGAGAAATGAGCCTTTCTTTCAAAGACAGCCATCTTGAAAAGTGCCACTCAGCACTGACATACAGTAAATGCAACATCATCCTTCCTAACACGCTAACTTGAAAGGAAAGCTTACCGTTGCACATTAAAAAAGTACAAAGAATCTGTGTTAGATGTTTTCCTTCTAGCATTGAATAAAAAAAATAAAGAAGAAAAAACCCACTGTGCTAACTTTCTTAAACAATTTCAATGAAATCCAAAGACATTGCTTAGGCGCATGTGAATCTCTTGACAATAATAGCTGTGATTCTTCAACTGTATCAATAGGTAATCACTTTTCATATTTATCCTCCATTTATGCCATAGCTTAACACTTTTCCAGAAGGATGAGATGTTAATAGTAAGAGCATAAATTACACAACTGAGAAGAAAGTTTCAAGGACAATCAATTTTCATGGTTCGAAGCAACATTCTTTGACTAGTTAGCTCTATGACTGAATAACTCTATTTTGTAGCAGTGAATGGCTAAATTAATAGGGTGGATTTTAGGCTATATGTTCATCCAAAGGATATATATTTGAGCCTTTTTGAACTCTGGTTCCTACACTGGACTGTGGTTTAAAAGTTAAATATTTAATACACTTTGAGGTGAAAAATCCTAGTTAGATTAAGTCAGCACAGTTGCCACTGATACCAGTGAAACCAATATATTGTTTTTTAAATGTATTTCTTTATAAAAGAATTAGGTTTATGAGTATTACGTTATGTTAGTACATTTATGAATTAAATTAACTGACATTGATGCAATCCAACTTCCATAGCATAAAATAATATAATTCCTAATTTGTATTTTCCTTGGAATTAGATATTAAAATATTTTACTAGGTTGTGATATTGTAATTAAATTTATTTTTACATCTCTCCTAATTTACAATAAAATAACAAGCAAATCATATATGATTCACTTTTATCCATCTAAAATATTATTAAGAATGACAGATTTTTTAGCATTAAGATAAAGTTTAAAAAATAATTAAGAGACATCCTGTAAACTATAATGAGTGGACTTTGCTGACCGTCTTTCCCTGTGTCTTCTCTACTTTTGGTAGCCACAGCTGAATTAATATTTGAAGAATCAAGTGATCTTACTTGAACTACAAGTGTCCATGAAACAGATACATACAACAGCCACGTTGTGTCAGTTGCATTTAAATATTTTTTATGTCCTGGCAAAAATAACGGTCGATCCATGCCAAGACACTTGGCTTCTCTATGTGTCCTTGTGTCCACTACATGTTCCCGTGTCCAATTCTCTAGCATCATTGCTGCTCCTAGCTGTCTTGTGTTTCATGCACCCTGTGACACCTCATCAGGCTGCCATTTCCTTGGATAGTCAGACATTTATGCCATGCTTATCCACATCGTGGACAGTTGTGTGGACTGGCTTGTCTAAATTGTTACTCAGTGGCAAGTTCCTGTGTGATGTATGCCTCAGTGAACGTACTGAGCTGCATGACCAGACACACTTGCTGACACAGATGAGAAATAAAATAAAGAGGGGGGAGTTCGACTCAGACCATCCATTCTGCACAGGCTGAGTCTCAGTACACAGTGATGTGAAGAGCCCACAAAATCCTGAGTCTGTATTTAAGCTTTGCTGCCATACACCGACATACACATTCTTGCTGCACAGTTCCCTATTCATTCCCACAAACAGTTTGACTCTGTCCTGCCAGTGCTGGAAGAAGACAATGTCAGCTTGCTGCTTCAATCACAATGTCCTTGAGACAGCTTTCCAAGACTGTAAGGGGAAAATGCAGATACTGAAGATTTGTTTGCAGTCTTACAAAATAGTTTATACTGCTTTTACAAAGCCAGAAGTGTTCCATTCAGGCCAAGGATAAACAGGAAGCAAGAGGTAGGGGTGTATCTTATGGGTGTTGTTATAAGAGCACAATATTCCTAAAAAATTACTGTGCATGTGCCTGCACTCCTCCTGCTATGAGCACATATGACCAGGCATGCTCTGCTCAGGCAGCAAGGGCCCTGGCAGTGACACAGCCAGTTTCTAATGCAGTACTTTTATGTTTGTGTATTTGGTGACTTGTGCCATGTCAGTACAAAGTAAGAATCACAGAAAAGAAAAGTAGGTCTGGAAAGATCTCTATAGGCAGGCCAATTATACCTCAGCCGCTCATTATGGATGTTTCTAAAGAATCCAATGACGGTGACCCCAAACCTCCTGAGATAATCCATTTCATCCTGTCACTACCCTTGCCTTCATAAACACTTGCTAGTCTGAATCTTTCTTTCTGCAGTTTCACTCAGCTATTTTTTTGCCTTGCATTTGTGCCTAATGAATTTAATCATGCTTTTTCTTTATCCTGTCTTTTTGAATTTTAATTTAATCCTCCAGCATGTCTGACATGCTTCTCACCATGTTATTTGAAAATTTAAGAGATATACTTTTTATTGCATTATCAAAGTTACTAGAGCAGATAAATATGTTATTGTACTCTAAACATCTCTTGTAAATAACACCTTGAATGAACTGTGCCTGGAGCTTAGTAGGAAGATGGTTTATTGGGAAGCTCAGTGTGTGAGATTGCATATAGGAGGAGAAAAACAATCGGATGAGTCGTGTCCTGGTCTTCTTGTTGTATTTGCCAAACATGGAGTTCTTACCTCATTTACTGCTTGATCAAAGCATACATGTGCAAAGAATGCATTCTTTAGCTCAAGTATGGTCCTACCCATATACCACCCACACATCTGTGTTGCATGTGCTGTGTAGATTAAGTACCACAGTTTTGTGAGTGTAAACAAAAGCATGCTGGAGGAAAACTGGAGGGATCTAGGATCTGGCAGACCTGTTCCCAGAGGTAATCTACAGTCTTAGTTTACTGACTTTGGTCTCAGAAGATCTTCACAGGTGCCTCAAACATAGATACCTGAATTTCCAACTCCTACCGTAGAGATGAGACCTACAGAGTTCCAAAAGAGTTGTGATTTACATAGGAACTGTTAGACACTTCCCTCCCACAGATCGCATTCACAGTAAAATGGTTAAATATGATCTGATACCCAGGAAAGTCAAATTAGATCCCAAGTCTACAATTTTGTAGACTTGCATTTATTAAACTCCTTGTATGGGTCACATCCTAGACTATGGCTTTTTAGTGCTATTTAGAAAATTTGCCAGAACAAAGGCTTTGCACCGAAGTATATTCTCTCTGAATACTCATGGCATATCTTAGTGCTTCATATAGCTTTTATTTTTGGAATCCAGTTATATTACATGAAGAGCTACCCCAGAAGGATATTATTTCTTGAGAATGTAGACTTACCTAATGAGACAACGGCTTCAGCACAACGTGTGGCAGGTTAACATTAAAGTGCAAGGATGAAGATAAAATGTCTACTGAAATATCCTTGGAAATCTATGGGTCAGTCAAGTCAGGGCCAACCCTGCAACTTCCGTCCTGCCTGTAGGAGTGGAGTCAACTTCAATTCCCTGAATCTTTCATATCAGGAGAGCCAGTGAGTATACCCAAAGTTTTGAACACATATATGCAGACTTGTAGGAAGTGAAGCTGAGTTGCTGTGATTTGAATGCAGTCTTGATATGAAGTTAACATGACTCATGCATATCAGAGACATTGCATATGTAAAATAATAATTATCTGCTTTAAGTTGTGATTTGAATGCAGTCTTGATATGAAGTTAACATGACTCATGCATATCAGAGACGTTGCGTATGTAAAATAATAATTACCTGCTTTAAACTGGCATACATTAAAATAAGAACTGTAATTTTTCCAATATATATTACGGAGATAATTTCTACTAAGAATAATCTAACAGTTTATTAAAACATATGTTGGATACAATTTAATTTTAATCATTTATCATTTATTTTGGCAGTTTAGGTAGTGCATGTTTCCTTCATACTGAGTTGAAACATAGACTGCTTTCAAAAACTTTTTTTTTTTGAGTTTGTCACGAACCAATAAAGGTCCAGTCGTGAGAGGTACAAATTTCTCGGTTACAGAATTAAGACACAACGGTGTCATACGCATATGTTGGTTCTTTATTTCATTCACATACAAAGGGTAATGGTGGGGAGAGAAAGAGAAAGAGAGGAGAGAGAGGAAAAGAGAAAGAGAGGGGAGAAAATACCACCACGGAGAGTCAGCGTCCTGAAGGTGGGGTGGGGTGGTGCCTCAAAAGGATGACAATGCCACCACGGAGAATCGGCGTCCTGAAGGTTCATCTGAGTAGGGTGGAGGTCCACACACGGGTTCATGCGGTGACCCTTTTTGTAGTCCTTTGAATCAGCCCCCCCCTTCTTGATGTTTTGGGGGCCTTTACCAGTCTTTCCATCTTAGGAGGTCAGGTGCTTCCTGCCTGTGGTTTAGCTTGTGATTGCTGCATCATACTGATCTGTCTCTATGGTGGTGGGTGTTAGCTCTCTGCAAATGCAAGGCCTGCTTGTCCTTTGTAAGCCATGCGGTTACCTGAAGCATGTTGTTACCAAATGTCCAGCAAGACAGTGTCCACAAAGTCATTTTGCGTCCCCCAGAGCTGGCCTCCTTTGTGCAGTCACTTGGCAGTGCTGTGCATGCTTGGTATCATCCAGGGCCTGAGCTCATGCACAGGGTTTGGCTCTATTATGGGGAACAGTACAAAAATAAGATACCCCGTTTTGCAGTTCTTGGAGTTTTTAGGCACTTGTTGCTGCTTCAGCTACAAAATCAGGATATGCGTCTAGACATTCTTTCACAGTTATTGAAGTTTTTAGCATTGTGGTTTGTCGACGTTTTGCTCAGTTCCTTCCATCGTTTAGCGATGTTAAGACATTTTTTACAATGCGAGTTGAGAACACTGGAACAGGTTGCCCAGAGAGGTGGTGGAAGCCCCATCCCTGGAAACGTTCAAGGCCAGGCTGGATGGGGCTCTGAGCAACCTGATCTAGTTGGGGATGTCCCTGCTTCTTGCAGGGCGGTTGGACTAGATGACCTTTGAAGGTCCCCTCCAACCCTAACCATTCTATGATTCTATGATTCTATGATTAACCTTTTCAGTCTCTGACAGAGTTGTACATAAAGTAAGGCATTTTTAGTATTATAGTGGTGAGGGTTTTCTTTTTTTTTTTTCTTTTTTCCCAAATTTTAGCTTGTCAGAAAGAAAGTCAGAAAACACCACTATAGTTAAATTAACTGGCTGTCATTTTGAGAAAACAAAAACAAAACAAAACAAAACAAAAAAGCGCACTCTAGAAAAATCAGTTTTAGAGTGCTTTATTATGAATGCCTTACCCTTCTAGAACATTTTAAGTATTTTCAATTTACAGGTTCATTGATGACAGATTACTTCATTAATTATATTTTTTTTCCATTCCTTTTTATTTTTTTTAAATGTCTCTGCTGTGAATGGCATTGGAAAACAAAGTGATATATTATCATTCTTGGAATTTTGGAAGATTAGCACTGTTTATAGAACATAAAATCAATATTTTTAATCATCCTGTGCTCAAACTGGTATTTTATACAACTTTTCAGTTGCTGAACAGCAAAGTCTTAAGCTGCAAGAACATACTCATTCTAACAGTGAGTGTATCTGTGCAGTATACAACGCCTCTGAGAAATAGCTAAGGTAGTGTTATGACATGTTTCTGAATTCAGTACAATTTCCTCACATTTCAAAAATATTGAGACACATGCTTTCGTTGTGTGGAAAGTACAGATTAGGTATGTAAGAAGAGAGAAGATGAACTTTGGGCTCACCTTTTGAAAAGAAGCTTTATGTGATTGAATATTTGCCACGGAGTCAGAGTTATAGTATTTGGCATCCTTGGTGGAAGGGACAGCCAACGTTCTCCTCAGTGCTGCTGCTGCCAAAAGATGCATCCATTAAATCACAACAGTGAGGATAAAAACTGAAGTCAGGATATCTTCAGTACTGGTCATTAACTGCTGTTGCTTGACTGTTGGATGCCGTTCCTTAGACAATAATGAGAGTATTCAGAAACAGAGACATACAAAGCTGAGAATACACTTTTCTAAATACAAGCTGAAACAGAAATCAAGTAATGTAAGTCAAAATTAGCAAGGAAATAATAAGGTTGAAAAGTTGTATCTTAGATAATTTCATTAAAGCAAAGCGCTAAAACACTAGTCAGTGTGAGCATTATTGTTTACTTTAGAGGTGGTTAGATCAAGTCTTTGTTCTGGGAAGGGAAGGGAAGGGAAAGGAAAGAGAACAATGAGAAAGAAGTTAATTGAAATCTGAAACATGAGATAAAAGAGTTTTGCTGCAAGAAATGCCTATAGATTTAGAATTTGAACCTAAGATCATTTATTTTCCAGTTTACACTGCAGGATCTGACACGTGAAGTGCTGTAGAGAAGCATTTTACTACCTTCTAGGTAATTTGTTTCTCTATTCCACGACTTTTTAGCATCAAGAAACATTAAAATATACATATGTAAGTTCTGCAACCTTTTAAAGTTCTCCTGTCCCCTGCAGAGAAATACTGTAAATGTCATTGACAACTGTAATAACTGGACATTGTTAGAGCGATGCTAACAGAGGGGGTTAACAGCTTGTGCATGTACAAAATACTTGAAGTCAGACTGAAAGCCATTATTATGACCTTGTGCTGACCACATTCTATGAAGTGTTACATGATCAGGGACAGGGAAGTTGCTTAATGGAAGTTATATAGGAGCTAGATGTATCCTTGTCACACTTCATCTAAACTGATACATTGCAATGGTCCACACTGCTCAGACCTGGCAATTACTGTCCAATTCCAATCTATTCCACACTGCCACTATAATGAAAAATAATTAGGAGCCTGAAAATGAGTTTTCACATGAAATGGTTTCAGTGCTTGGACACAATCGCCTTTGGCAGATGGCTTTGGGTTTGCTTTAATATAATAAAGACAGTTAATCATCTCTAAAGAGTGCGCAGAATGAATAAACTTTTAACACTACTTTCTTCACTGAAACTCTTATATTGATCAAATGTTTAATACTGAAGAGTTCATGTTTCTATGGGTAAGTGTTCTTAAATAGCTGATACCCAGGAATCTGAGCACATTCTGATGCAACCTGGAAGAGAATCAAATTAACCCAGGGGCCAATTTTTTGTTACTGGAGTTTAGAAACTAATATAAAAGGGAAAAAAATACTCTTTTAAATACTGTAAAAGTTCAGATCTTTGGAATGTTTTAGTGAACTCTGAGAAAATATAGCTTACTTAAATTGCAGGAAATAACATGACATAATGCTAGTAAGATTATTGATAACTTTCAGAAAACATGAGTCTCTTGTAGTCAGCACGGACATTTGTAAGAGTGGGAAGCATTTCATCTGACTTCAGTTTTCTGCAGTGCAGTTCTTAGTCACTTTAGGCTCCCTTTCTAGCCAAGGTAGAGAAATAGGCACATTTAATGTGCAATTGGTATGACCTGTATGAGATGCCTGCTTTTGGTTGAGATGAATTACACCCCAGAAGGCATATCAATTTCTTTTCCATGACTATAGCCCAGAGATATTAGCTCCAATGTAGATGTCAATAGTGTTTAAAGCTAGAGTCAATAAATCTGCCTTGAATAACTGTTTGATTTTCATTAAGCTATTCGCTAGGATTTATAACAGTTTTGTATATTTGTATTTAGTATACAAGTTAAGAAACACTGAACGATGTCTCATATGTGTGTTATAAATCATACCACATAACAATCTGAATACAGAAGGGTGGATAAAAGTCTTTCCGTTGCATCCAGTGAACTCTGAACTATACATCTAAACAGTAGTACTAGAAAACAGAGATATTGTTCTGACACACACGCACACATGAAAAAAAAAAATAGGTAGACCATTCTTTTCCTGAATAGCTTAAATAAACAAGACAAAGACATGTTGAAAATTACACATGTTAGCAGATGAAGATAACAAAGAGTATGTAGTTGTGTAGTTTTTGGTTATTTTTTGTGGATGAGAGATTAGAAAATGGAAAGAGATGTGGAAAGAGATGTAGACAAGACCACTACATGGAAAAGAATATAAAATGGGGCAGTGTGCTGTTAGTGAATAATGGGCCTGTTGAGACAGAGAACAGATCAAGCATCAAAAAACTGAAGAGAGGAAAGCCCACCAAAACTACGGAAAGTATTCCAGATCTCCCAGAGTCCTTATTTTGTCTGCTTCTACTCAATGCCAGTATGGTTTCTTTCTGCAGTTTTTCTCCCGGGCCCAGGGCAGCGGAAATAAGGACCGTGTCATTTTAGTCATAATCTCTGCCAGAGAAAATTGTTTTCCCTTGGAAACATCTGGTTACAATGTCCCCAGTGAGGCCTCTCTTCTTCTGTTTAGCTTCTCTGCAGAAGTCCTTGTCTTTGATTGCTTCTGTAGCAGCTTGGTTATAAAAAAAAAGGAAAAAAAGAAAAAGAAAAGAGAGAGAGAGAGACTAATGAACAAATCTCTTAACAAAAATCTAGACAAAAGGCTGGACTATATTTCACACTTTTCAGTTCACTATTGATTAGCAGTAGAAGAATAAAAATAAATTAATCATTTTTTTTTTTCCACTGGCAAACATTTGCAATAGGCATCTTGATTGTTCACCCTTCTGTACATTTATAATTTGTTATTGTATTCATTAACAATAGAATAAATTTTTAAAAACCAATTTATTGAGTACATTTAGCAAATTACTCAACTAGTGCTTGGAAGTAATATTTATTTGCTTTTTTTTTTTTAATTTTCAATGAAGTAAGAATTCAGTATTTTATAACCATGTATGTCACTAGGAAAATAATGTTATATTCCAGCAGGGTAATTAATAGAGAAAACTAGAAACATCTAATATATAGTTTTAGTTGGAAATGTTTTACAATGAAAAATAATGGGAAACACAAATACCTCTTTTTGGCTGAACTATTAAGTTAAGGTCTAAATTATCTCTTACAGAATTAGCAGTCATCAGTGCTCTAGGTTTTTCTTTTGCTTTTACATTATTGCTTTGCTTAGTTGGTCTTGATAACTTTTAACTTCTTTTTAGCTACTTTACCTTCACCTTTTGGCATCTTTTTTACCTCTTCACTAGTTCTGTGGATACCATTCTTCTCTGATACAAAGTTAGGGTTTTGAAGCTGTCTTATTCAAATAGATTTTTTGTAATTCCAGTTTAAAATTACAAAGCGAGATGGGGATAATAAGGAAAAATAATGAATAAATCAAATACCTTAATTGCATATTTCTGTTTAATTCTAAAACTCATAATTATTTATCAATCAATCAGATTTATTAGAATACTTATTTTGGAGGAATGTTGAATGCAAGTTTATAAGTGAATTGAAGACTGATGAGTGTAGTTCACATAACAGTTCAGTTTTGGTTTGTTTTCTAGTACATCCAGTTATATTGACTATCAACTAAACTTCATGTCATAGAAAATTTTTTTGCATACCTATTTCTATACAATCTGAAGGTATTCCTATGTGTGTCACACTGATCCTTTCACTTTGATTTTTTTTTTTTTTTCTATTTCTGGAGCGCACTGCTCTCTACAAGATTGTATGGACTTTATTGTTTAACTTAATGTATAGCACAAACTTTATGATAGAAACTTTGCCTTTTCAGACTTGTAAATTCCTTGCGATCTTTAAAACTCATGTAAAATATCCATTTAATTTCATTATCTAAAGACATTTCTGAAGGAGTTTCATTTTCTGCCTTCATATTCCATGACCTATTTTGACAAAAAAAATAAAGAATCTGAAACCCTTGCAAAGGAATCTTAGCAATATATAGAAATATCTCTGTATACAGAGGCTAGTGTAAATTATCCTGATAGCTGCTGTATTTCCACAAAGGTTATAATTAAATTTTAGTTTCTACAATTAGATAAAAAGTAGTGTAAAGGACCTGTGGGTGTAGCCATTAAAAATTTTACATGTTTCACAATAAACATCCTTGTGTAATCAGCTCACTAAGCAGCAGTGCCAACATGTGGCACCTTGTCCAACTGAGACAGTGCATCAAAACCGAAGCTCACACAGGAGGAAAAATGGTTGTGAAATCTGCGCCTCATATACATCAGAATGGTCATAGGCCTTTTGGTATCAAGTATGGTTCAGGTACTGTTGATATTGTTGATTTTCATTATCTTTGCTGAAATAAATGAATAAAAAATTAATTAAAAAAAGATACATAAATACGTATGTTTGGAGAAAGAGTGGGGAAAAAAATTAAAAATATTTTTTAATGACATGCATTTTTAAGGTGGTAAGGGAATTTAAAATGCAGCTAATTTGTTTCTCTTTTTTCCATCTTTTTGGACTCATCTCCAGAGCATGTTGCCTCACTATGAATCTGAATCACCATATGCAAAATAATACAATAGGAGTTTGGTTTTTGGTTGTTTTTTTTTTCCCAACAGATTTTCATCAATTTTATATGTATGGAGGTATTTGTTTGAGAAAATGGAAAAAGGACCTGTCTGAGTAGTGGAGAAAAATCTCTCCAGACGACGATAAAGAACTCCATAAACTGGACAATTAGTTAGTCAGGGTTAGTCAGGGTGTTGACGGGAGAAGATGAGGTGGAAGGAAAATGAGGCTGTCAGATTGAAACATATTTTCTTGGTGTTATTCAACTGAATAATGCGGAAATTGGAGAGCCACAAATTTAACATAGATAAACTTCAGAGGGCTACTGTTGAGATGAGTCAAATAATTTTGTATAGTATGTTGAGTGATAGCGTGTCTGAAGGTACACTATAATACAAGTGGAAGATTGTATTATAGTATTACAATTGCAAGACTTAAGCCAGACACATCTGAAACTACTCTCTTGCTAAATGTTTGAGTTCCTTAGATACAAGTAAAATTGGCCCTATATTTAGAAATCAGAAAAAAAAGAGATATAGTCAGGCAGTCACACTAATGTCATCTGTACAAAGGCGCTTGTGAAAGGTAACCACAATAGTGCCGTATGAATTGTATGAAAGACAGCACCAGTGTACATCCCTATAAAGTCAATGTCATAATAAAGACCAATGGACCACACAGAACACCCTGAAATCAATGACAATTGTTCCATTACAGGAGGCATCCAGTGCTTGAACATAATTTTCTCTATGACCAGTTTCCCTGTGAAGCTGTGTCATTTCGGATGGGACACTAGTTCTGCATGTTATAACTATAGTATATTAAGCATATATTTGTTCAAGATTTGTTGGATGGCAACTTTAAATTGACTGCCGCATAAAATGACATGCAAATAACTAGATAACAAACACTGGCATCTTTAAAAGAAAATCTTAAGAAATGCCGCATATATATACAGGAACTAAAGTGTTCCATAAGCTCACTTTCTTTCACCATATGTATACATCTCTTTAAATCTTACCAGGTTGCATGCATAGCCACTGAGAGAATAATTTATATCTCTATGTTTCAGAGGACATCACTTGACTTATTTTGATCTTAAACGTCTATGTCAGCTTTAAACATTTTACAGTCAATGTAATATGTAGCCACTTAAGTTTAAATATGGCACAATGCATTTAGTGTTCAAACCAGAAATTTATCTGTCATAATAATACTTCAGCTACTCCGCTACATAGTTAAGATGAACATAACAAAGTACTAAAATCATTGTTTTCCATGCCAAACTTTAAAGTGTTCACACAGAGCACAAGATGGTGGTTAATTCTCTAGTAGAGCTGCACTCCTCTTCAACCACTATTGTCACTGTCAAATACTATACACACATTATTTTATTAATACTTTTCCACTTTAAATTAAATCAGAGAAAAAAGAAGGGAAAACATTTCAGATTTAATTGGGCCAGAATGTCCATCACCTTCCCAAAATCCTGCCCTATTCCTCATGGGAGACTTCAACCACCCTGGTATCTGGAGGGACAACACAGCAAGGCACAAGCAATCCAGAAGGTTCCTGGAATGCATGGATGATAACTTCCTTCTCTGAGTGATAGAGGAGCTAATGAGGAGAGGTGCTATGCTCGACCTTGTTCTCACCAACAATGAGGTTCTGATGGGGCATGTGGAACTCAAGGGCAGCCTTGGCTACAGTGACCATGAGATGATGGTGTTCAAGATCCTTTGGGCAGTGAGGAAGGTGCACAGGCCATGCATTATGTCTTCATCAACAATATAAATTAAAATGAAAAATCGTTGGTTTTTTACCTTCATCATCATGTCTGGAGTTTTAAATTATAGTTACATTTGAAGAAGTCAGACATTACTTGCTCACATTGTCATTTCATATATAGTTTCCTATATAACACCACATGCCAGGAACTCTTACTGGCACATGCAGTAATGTGATTTAATTGCTAAAATATCAAATTGCATGCTTACAATCAATTTTACAATCAGATTTTGAGCAGGCATAATTTTTAGAGCTACATATCATTTCTGCTTGGTACTTACATCTGACTGATATCTAATTTCAGATTACAGAAGAAAATATTGAGCATTTGTAATATTGATTTAAGGGAAAAATCATGAATTGTTCTGACTAACTAGATAATTGCTTGTTGGAAATGTACTTTTTCTCTATGTGTTGTTTTTCAACATCCCACTAACCAATGACTAATTATTTGAATTGTTGCTTTCACTTTACTATAGCTTTCATTTTTTTATTATTCTAGTTTATGAAAGCATAGTATACATTTCAAGATGTAATTACACATATTCATTTTATTTACTTTAAGTATTTTTCAGTGGAGTAGACAAATGTTTTAGATACTTAATCTAGACAGAATTGTTATAGTGTGTATTTATTTCTTGCTACAATATTTTCTGCAATTTATTTCACAATGCATGTTTTTATTGGTAAGAATTTGTGGCATGAAATAAACATTTAGCATGGGATTCATGTTATCTAATCTTAGAAGTCTACATTGCTTATGTTTGAATAAGTTATTCAGACTGTTTTGTAATTAAAGCTATGTAACTAAGCAGTTTTAGGATGCTTTCCCTAAAATACATATCTGGATCAGATTGTGGATAGCATCAAATGTCTCTCTCTCTCTCCACTAATTATGTGGTGTCTAGGCAGATAGTTTACATTTAGATTTCTATGTGGCAGATTCAAATAAATCTATCTGGTCAGATAAAACTCACTCAGAGCCTTAAATACTGGATTAAATTTATGAACAGGGGAAAGATCATAACAGACACATGTACAATCACGTATATGTGCATGTGTGTGAGAGTGTTTGTTGTGTGTACAATCCTTAGCTTATCGTCTATTATGCATTCAGTAGAGTTTTTTAATTACATAATCACAAGCTGGTTTTGCATAGGAACCTTCTTAATTCAAGGAACAGATGGATATGTGGATATTGCTCACTTAATTAAAAGTGTTCAATACTTTGTTTTCTTTTCCTGATGCTGAATATGCAGGCCCAAACTTGATTCACTGCATATTTACTACAAAACCTGTTTTAAAGGCAGAATTGCTCATTTCTTCTCCTGTAGCGGTCCTCACTGCGATATCCATATTATTAGAGACATGTTATTAGAGGCTGTTTAGTAGGGCCTGTTGCGATAGGACGAGAGGTAATGGTTTTAAAATAGAGGGGGGTAGATTTAGATTAGAAATTAGGAAAAAATTTTTTACAATGCGAGTTATAGAACACTGGAACAGGTTGCCCAGAAAGGTGGTGGAGGCCCCATCCCTGGAAATGTTCAAGGCCAGGCTGGATGAGGCTCTGAGCAACCTGACCTAGTCAGGGATGTCCCTGCTCCTTGCAGGGGGGTTGGACTAGATGACGTTTGAAGGTCCCTTCCAACCCTAACCATTCTATGATTCTATGATTCTATGAAGGAATGCAAACCTGCCCAGTCCCTCACACCAATTGTCAGACCCACCCGGCTGGTTCTTGGCTTTCAGCCCCTGTGGTAGCGCTAACATCCCTCCAACACATGCAAGGTGATGTTATGGCTTTTCTCCCATTTTCTTCCCTGATATGCTTTTTGCCAGTCACAAAGTGCTTCTTACTTTGCCAGTAAGAAGTATCCACGGCACCCGCATGTGGGTGGGACAGGCTGGAGCTGCTCTGTGCTTAGTTCAGAGAAGCCTTGTAGATTATACACTCACCGGATGTCACTGTCGATGAGGTGACATAAACAGTCCCCATCTCATGCTCCTGGGTACCAAAAGCATCTCCTGAGCTACGACAAACCATGAAACTACCTCACACATCGCAGGCAAAGGTCCTTAATGCATGGATGCATTTTCACAACACTCTTTAGTGAGGAGGACATTTTTACATTTCATGAAATGACACAAAGAAAGGAAGGAGAGGAATAGTGTGTCTAATAATGTAGTAAATCAGACGAGGTGTTTAGAATTTGTTTTTCAGAATATGTGGAGTATTTCAAAATATTATACAGCTTCTATGTGCTTATAAATTCATCTGCATGATGAGATGAGGACTAGATAACCAGTAACCACCTGTGAGAAGTTCAGCTTAAATAAATTGCTTATAATTATGTAAAGACAATATGAAGTCAGGGTGCAGAAATTCTGATTCAGTTTTGGAGCTCCATAGTGTTTTGAGGGTATGGGAGAGGAGGATGGGTTTTGTGTACAATTTCCATTTAGAAAAAAAAAGGCAAACTGGAAAAGCAGAATGCTCATCATGCAATATTATCTGACATCTTGGCTGGAAGCTTTGGACGGATGTCACAGACCTCTGACACTCCATGTAATGGAGTAAGTGATAGCACCAGGTGGGAGTAGTCCCCTATGTTGATGCTAGCACTGCAGGAGTCTGTGACACTTTGCCAAACACATCTCATAGATGTTTGCTGAATATAGGGCAATGCTAAGATTTTCAACTTAGGGCACTATTCCAGACTGTTCCTGAGCATTTACTTTTGTGAGAATATGTTATCTTGCCATGCTTCTAGGTGATTTAACACTTTCTTCTCCCTCTCTACCAGCCTGTCAGGGCACCAGTGCCATTTCTTCTCCACAGTAGCTCCAGATTTACTTACAGCATTCTCTTTATGTAGGTCCAGACATAATCTTTTTGGTTTGGTATACTTTCAATGTCCTTGGTACAACTTTAATTTCCTATACTGCCAGCCTCAGATGTATTATTCAGCCATTACCATTTTAACTTTGAAATCTAAGCCTTTTCCTAACCTTTTCCCTTAGCTAGCTACCATTCTTTACTCACAAACTTTTAACCCCTTTGGTCTCTCCATCTTTCACCCATTTCATCTATTTTGTTCATTCTCAGTCTACCTGGTTAGTTCTAGCTGTCTTGCTGGTATCACATCACCTGATGGTTCAGCCCTGATTTCCTTCCATTGCTTCCCATGTCAGGCTTTTTGTCTAGTGAGTCAGGCTGGGATTCAAACGATGTCAAGAGGAATTCAACTTAGGAGTAACTTCTTCAGGGACTAGCAGAACACTTTAGGGACATTGAGGCACATTTAAACATCTGTTTGAAGGTGATTGAACTGAGCCCCAGGATGAACCTTAGGATGAACTGCATTATTTTCTCTTCTGCATTTACTTTATCGACTAGATATCCATTGCTTACGGGAGTCTTGTAAAGGGTCATTCTTGGATGTCCTGGGGATGTCAGGATATCAAACCCTAGGGATTTTGCAAGTCCAGAAAGCCACTTCTTTACTGTACATCTTACGGCATGTTTGGTAACCTTTAGTGGTTTCCCAAAGGTTTCTGACGTAGTTCTGGATGCCATTTAAATTGCTGAATACTACTGGTCCTTGTTCAGTGCAAGCAACTAAACTTTTAACAAAGTTCCAAGCTACTGAAACCAGGATGTTACATGTATTGTACTATGGCCTCCTAGATATTTAGTAAAATTTGCTGTACTGGGTCTGGTTGTAATGGAGTATGTGAGCTCTAAGTCTGTTAGGACTCAATCTCATTCATTTTATGAGATAGATCTCTCTCTGCCACAGGAAGTGTTTTTTTTTTACCTCAACCCAGTGTGAAGACATAAAACCAGGCATTTTCCTCACTTGCAGTTGTCAAGCCTGATATTCCCATGGTTCTGTCGTGAAAAAAAAGCCCTGTATTTCAGCTCCTGACTAGGTCAAAACTACTTTAGCTGTCTACTGGCTTTATCAACTGACATTTTTCCTTTCAAGCATGGATAGCATGATTAAGAATACCCTGCATTTACCACCGGTCCTACATAAACCTTTCAAAGCACCTTGCTTACATCTGCAATGCATTTCTTCATTTATCTCATTCCTTAAAGAGGCAGGGTTTTATTTTTTCCCCATTTAACAGAAAGATGACTCAAAAACCTGTTGGTCTTACCAGCACTATGATTGCCCTGGTATTTAAGTGAATATACTGAAGTGTTGAAGTTTTATCTTTTGCTTACCTAAATTTTAGTCTAAACTGAGTAATATGTCTTATGGATTATATGGTTAATGGAATAGAACTCTTATTATGATTATAGTAAGATTTGTGGGCTCCTTCCTGCAAAGAGGTGAATTACTTGGCCCAAATCAATGAAATGGACAAATGCTGGAACTGTCATATAAAAATCATAAGATTAGTCACATATTCAGAGTTCAATTGTCTAGCAGAATTGGATTTGTCATGCATGGAAGATTTCAGTAAAAAAAAAAAAAAATCATTCCAAACTTTGCCAAAAAAAAGAAAATAAAAAGGGATTGGGATTAAAATTTTAGCTTTTTTTCTCAAAAGTCTGCCATCTAAAACTGGAAGCAATTTCACTCTCAAAGAACACATAGGTAGGTATATTAACAAAAAAAAAAAAAAAACCAACTTCTTATGAAGGGTTCGAGACCGTTGGCATATTTTTTCCAGTGTGTCAATATGTGAAAGTCAGAAAAATCAGTATATTTTTTCCTGGAAATATATGGAGATCTATTTTAAAATTGTACATCTTTTAAGAGGTTTGTTGAACTGACTCAGAATGTTCAGCACCTTTTAAGATTAAGCTATGAATTATGCCAGTGTCAACCTTTAAAAATACTTTTAGGTTATGAACGTAAAAGGGTTTTTTTATTTTTTTTAAAAAAAAAAGTACATCTCAGACAGGACTTGATTCCAGATGAACGATATCAAGATCTTTTTTAGCCTGTATATTTTAGTCTCAGTGGATGTCCATCAAATGGACATGTTGGTCTACGTCTCAAATCTATTCGCTCGGATGATCAGACTATTTGGTATCTTCTCATAGTTATAGCTTATTCTGCTGGAGTTGCTCAACATGGTACAATAACATACTAAATGCTCATTGGAACAGCACATTGAGCCTGGATCATTTGACTCATAGCTGAGAGCCTTAGTTACTGGGTTGTTGTCAATCTCACTCTTTTGCCTTTAATGAATATCTAACTATGCATTTGCAGAGCAACAGCATAGCCTAGTGGTTAGGTTTCTGGAGAAGACAAGAACCCATGTTCAACTGTATAACCCAAATCAGACAGGAGGGAAAGCAGATTGTGTCACATAAGTTGAAGCTGAAAAACTCTTGGCAAAAAAAAAAAAGTTATAATCACTGAAAATTACTGCTTTGGGTTTTTTTTTTCCAGGGTATTTTTTCCCCATTGTTTTTGTTCCATTAGTTTTTCTGACCAAATAAATAAATGAATTTCTGACCTAGGTTCTGGTTGAAATAATGTAGTTATATATCATTTACTGGTTGGGTGGGGTTTTTTTTGGTTTTGTTTGTTTGGTTTGGTTTGGTTTTTTTGTTTGTTTGGGGTTTTTTTTTGTTTTTTTTTTTTGTTTTTTGTTTGTTTGCTTCTGGTTTTTTTAAGACTTTTCCTTTCATATAGACCCTTTAGGGCCTTATTTTAAAAGATCACATTAAGAACAGAGATTTCATCCAAAAAAGTAAAGCAAATGGAGGCTGGCAGGACTGATTAGTGGAATGTTTTTACATGTCAAAAAGAAACCTGCCCATTTCTTTTTCTGAGTTCACCCTTCTGTCTTCATAGACCATAAACTTTTTTGTAGCTTTGAGGAAAGCATTCAGTCAAGCTTTGGAATGATAGATAAATGGATCTTGTGGTTAGGTCCATGGTTCCATTTCACATCACAAATTCCTGGAATTCCTTAAAAATAAATTACAAGTTGCTGTTACTGACAACATGTTCTAGGATAGTTATTATTGACAACAGTATATCAGAGATGTGAGAAGATATCATAGAGAATTTACAAAATATTTCTGGCTATTCAGATAAAGCTTTAGTCATAACAAGATATATTTGTCTCTAGGAAGTCTTGGGAAATCCAAATGCATTCCTTGCTAGGAGTTACCTCTTGCTTTATGTTGTATATACCTGTAATTATATAGGGCACCCTTCAGCATTTCCAGTGAAAATTGCTGCTTCAAATAACAAATATATGGCAGTGTTGTGTCATATTTATATGACAGCATGTACAATTAGGTCTCTTGATTCAACACGTGGCAGTACCCACCTGGAGTGGCAGACCCCACCTGGAGTACTGTGTCCAGTTCTGGAGCCCCCAGCACAAGAAGGACATAGACCAGTTGGAGAAGGTCCAGAGGAGGGCCACGAAGATGAAAAAAGGGCTGGAGCACCTTTCCTATGAGGGCAGGCTGAGAGAGTTGGGGCTGTTCAGCCTGGAGAAGAGGAGGCTCCAGGGAGACCTGATAGCGGTCTTCCAGTACCTCAAGGGGGCCTACAAGAAAGATAGGGAGAGGCTGTTTAGTAGGGCCTGTTGCAATAGGACGTGAGGTAATGGTTTTAAAATAGAGGGAGGTAGATTTAGATTAGAAATTAGGAAAAATTTTTTTATGATGCGAGTTATAGAACACTCCAGGGTGGAGGCCCCATCCCTGGAAACATTCAAGGCCAGGCTGGATGAGGCTCTGAGCAACCTGATCTAGCTGGGTATGTCCCTGCTCCTTGCAGGGGGGTTGGACTAGATGACCTTTGAAGGTCCCTTCCAACCCTAACCATTCTATGATTCTATGATTCTATGATAAAATGATTTAGTGTATGGCACGTTTGACTGTGGTCAATATACCTTAGTCTTTTGATGCAATTGCAGCTGCTAACAAAAAGACAAAACATCTTTCTATTGTCCTCAAAAAACTCATTTTTTTCATGGAACTGGGCTGCTTTGCAGAAATATTTCAATTTTTGTTAAAAATACACACACACTACATCAGTTAAACTGATGTATCACTCCAATTACTTGTTAGTGCTCTAACAACCAAGTTACTCAATATCCTGAGCCATGTTAATCCCTACCTTTATTCCTATTATTTTTAAATTCAAACTCTTTATGTAGCTTAGTGAAAGAAAGTACAAAAATGCACCTTTTATAAGTATTGAAGTATTCAAGTGTTGTTTTCTGGACAGCCCATCAGCAGTTTTCACTGACACAGTTAAATCTAGCAGTATGGCCATAAGAACGACAAATTGTTGCTAGCAAACAGCCTTGTATAGGTTTAGGTTTTTAGGCCACGTATCAAATGAACCCTCTGGATATCACCGATATTCCTGAAATTACAGAGTTAGTTTAATTTCTTCCGTTCTGTTGCATATTCAACTATACACCCTAGGACTATACATTGTACAGAAGCATTTATCATGACAAATGTCTCAGTAATGAGGTCTAATCTCCATATTATCCTAGTCTCTCTGTTTCTAACTGTTGTGGTATAAGCAACAGATCATGCATTTATTTCCTATAGAGCTTAAGAAAAAAAAAGGTTTTGTTTTTGTTTGTTTGTTTGTTTTTTGTTTGTTTTAGTAAAATCTCCTCTATTACCATAAAAATACCCTACTGTAAGCTTGTAGTCAGTGACTCCTTGATGACTTACTGCATGGAGCTATGTGTCCCATAAACACTGTTCAGTGTCAGTCCAGAAAAACTTCTAGTGCTGGATAAAATACACTTTCAATATAAATGCCAAGCTGAAGAATTTTTACACTTTTTTTTTGGGCATAAATTGCAGTTGTAGGTATGTGCACATAGAACTATTCTTGAAATAGCTTTATTAATAGAAAACTGAAGAAAGAAAAAACAAAGCAAGACAGTGCTTGATAAGTTTCTAGAAATAAATGAAAAAATATATTAGATCAAGTCCTATTTATTATTCATTACTTTAAGCTTACAAAACTAATTTACTCCAAAAGCACTAGGTCATTGAAATGTGAATGGTTTTCTGTTTTGGGGATCAATGTAATGTTTGTGTTATAGAGAACATGCAAACACATTTGAACAGGATCTTACAGGATCACCAGTAAATCAGATGGAGATCTACTTGATATTACATCCCATCTCTGGAACAATGTTTCATAAAGCACCAGGGAGTGTGAGACTATCTATAATTAAGGTTATAAATAAATTAACATTTTATGACTTCTCGTATGTCTTCATTGGAAATCAAGGAACTGATTTCGATGTCAAAAATTCCTGATTATACAATTTATTTCAGGGATTTGTGAGGGGTAGACTAGAGAAAATGAAAATGCAACAACAGAAATTTCAAAGCTAATCTGTAGTAAAGCTGGGCATTTTTAAATTCAGAGTTTGTAGTAACACAAATTCTCCATTTCTGCTATACTGTTGAATAGTTGCATATGTAATATAGCAGTGTGAGTTGTTAAAACTTCTGATGTGCTATAAGAAGCAAATATTGTGCCTCATAGCAACTTTTGAATTAATTATGCTGGGATACAAGAAAGTCTACTAATTTTAGTGTCACTTCACATATTACAATACCCCAAGATTTTGTGAAATGTCAGAAGACATTCTTTACTCTTTCTAATCATAATTTTTGCAAGGCTTCATCTTCTCAGCTAACTGAAAAAGGAACTGGCATAGGAAAAAGATCATTCAGCAGGGCTGAAACATAATAATAAACACAAAGTGACAAAACAGACATGCCTGCTTCTGCTAATGCTATATGTCTTCCTTTAACAAGCTTTTCATGTTCTTCAACAGCAGATAAACCTCCCAGAGAGATATATGATTGCTAGTCTTTCTTAATGGTACCTAGTTGCCCTGGTTCTGGCTAGGATAGAGTTAATTTTCACCTGAGGTGAGAGAGGAACAGAAGCTTGCCACACCTATGGCTGGAGGACACAGCTGGCATAGTTTACAAATTAGCCAACAGCTAGGATAGTTTACCTAAATTGGCCAAAGGGCTTTCATCTCATGTGACACTGTGCTCAGTATATAAGTGAAGAGGATGCTAAAGGGAGCCTCCTGCTGCTTGGGAGGGAGCTGGGCATCAGGGTCTGCCTTGACCTGTACTGTGAATTTTGTGCTTAAGTATTTTCTGTAATTAGTTTTGTTTGTTTATTCCTATCTGTTTTGTTTTCTACTGTTATTCTGTTAAACTTTTTTTTTTTTTCAAGTCTCCAGGGCATTATTTCTGAGTATAAAAATTCTTGCTACCATTCATTATCACTGTGAATTCAGTGAGATTTCTTTTTTGTTTTCATTTATGTTGAATTATATGTTAAAATATTCAAAATTATTACTGAGATAACGTGAAACAAGAAATACATTCTTGGTGCAAATTTACAATGTTTGATCCCAAACCAAGACAGAGGTCATCTTCAAACCCTTAAAAAGCTTGTGTTTGTAATCAGTCAACACAAAGTTTATCTCTGAACTACTGGCAATATACACAGCTTGGATACTCAGTAGGAATTAGACATCCAAATGCCTTTGAATATTTGACCCAGAGTTATTTGTGTATTGTTCAGAGAACTGAAGCATAACTAAAGATATCACAAGGGTCTATTGACATGCCTTCTGGAAAAGAATGCTTATTTAGAAAGGTGAGAATGATGTATTATAATCATGTCCTTGAAAATGTCTGGACATTTTAAAATTGGAATTACTGAAGTAAAGAGTTTCTCATTTGAAACTAAGTAAAGTCTTGCTCAGAAAACTTCAATCAACCTACCCAGAAAATGGCTGTTAGCCCTCAGTATCTGAAATTTAGCTTGAACTGTGAAATGAAAAGTCTGAATTTAAAAAAAAAAATCCTCTATATTCTCAAAAACTGTAAGTCTCTGCATCTTTACTTTTTGTGGGTTTACTTATTCTTTTTTTTTAGAAGAAAATAATATATACTGCAACTATCTGTTCATTGATCTGCTACAGATGTATTAATAGTGTGATGTAGGAACTGTTTGATAAAATCAGGAAGAATAAAGTCCATTGTGGATATTTGCGCTGAACCTCAGAATACACAAAAGCAAGCAGTATGGTAGTGAGAGGAGGTACTTCAGTGTTGATGATGAGGTAAAGCTGTTGGATGTCTTTCAAATTATTATGCCAGTCCAGATATTTTTTGCATAATGAGAACATCTTTTAGGTGTCAGAACAGGTTTTGATTATAACTAAATAAGTGAAAGCAGGGATATGTTGATAAGGTCACCTTTAATATAAAGTTTGGTCTGAGTTGTCTGAAGTTTTTCATGGAATAGCAAAACCTGCTGATGAAGAGAGGCATTCACAGAAAGAAATATTTTAGAACACCGTATTTTGAACAAAAAAAAACCCAAACATATATTTCCTTAAAAAAAAAATTAAAATCACCTATATTGAAAAAAGACAAGATCAGTTACAGTAAACAAAAAAAAAGTTAATAATGAAACAGAAATTTTCTTATTTACTATTATACTATTGCAAATTTCTCAAGTTCATCATATTAAATGAATTATTTATTAAATTATGTTTATTACAGTAGCCATGAAAAGCTTGCTCCAACCTGTTTGAATAACCTCTGTCTAGTTGTACCTGGGTCTTCACGAATGCTATCATTTTATGTGTTCAGAACAAGCAAAAGGAAGCATTGACTTGAACAGCACATTATTATCCACAGAACTCACTGTCAAAGGATGCTAGGGGGTATAAGCTTTATTTATATATTATTATATATTATAAGTACATTATTTCTATGTAGTCTTAACCAGTAAGGCTAGTAGGTTCCTTCTAAATATTTCAGAGTCATTAAAGAGCCAAAGTATACAAGATAAACTTAGGGAAAATAAGCTATTTTAGTAATGGTTAATTGAAAGACTAAGAAGGTTTAATATACCACTGCAGTAATATCAGTGATATCAGTAATATCATTCTAAAGATTTATGGACTAATTTTCTAGATTTTGCAAGAGATTCTGGAGCTGGCCTTTGGATGAGTACTTGTTGGACACTGTGCTGGACATATTTTTCAATCTCTCCCTCTTACCACAAAGTGAAAACATTTTCTCAAGAATAACATGAATGTATCTAAACCCTTGTCTTCTCTTTTTCCTGATTAAGTCATTTGCTCTAGAAAATAAATATTGCATTTACTTACAGACAGTATTTCACTGTAGCCTGTCTTGGATATAATAATACTACACCAGGTGAACTCCTGGCAATTTTACTGTAACCGCAGAAATGTGAAGGGTGCTGATGTGTACATTCTCACACATACATATAACAACCTCTCAGAAAGCAGAGGTTGTCCTTTTCCTATGTATTTGTACAGTGAATGTTGAGTCTCTCAGTGTGTATTACAATGCACAATTATGTAAATAACCACAGCAAAAACAAAGATACGCTCCTAAGACTTATTGATAAACTTTGTACAAACCTATAAATTTGTCTTTTTATGATAATAAGAAAGTTTGAAAATAAACTAATGAAAGTATTGAAGTACTGTAGTAGTAGTGCAGTTTAAACAGGGCCATTTCAGAAAATATGTATTAAGCTTGTAGTGATAACAATAATAGTTGAACTTTTAATAATGCTGTACAAATGTTTTACCGCAGTCTCAATTAGAAAATCTATATCTCTAAGCTTTCTTAGTAATAGAGAAGTTGTTTTAGAAAGTCAAATAGTTGTCCTGTATAAAGGTCAGCATATCAGGTCCAAGAAGAAGGCCTAAACTCTGTACATATGGCATAACATGTTAGATTAGTTTATAGATTAATAATCCTCTCCTCATTAAGAGGCTATGATTTACACTCAGTTGCATGAGGGCATATATACAAGTGCTGTCTACTATATACAGACAAATATATATACATGTACACAGCTTGTCACATATATGTAACATATTTGTAATCTACTCTATGGTATGTGTTCCACATAGATGCACCCACAAGCATTTTTTTATGTATAGTGAATGTTGTTAAAAAGATCATTGAGTTTGTGTTAATTAAAAATTGAATGGCCTCATTAGCTCAATTTTAAATCAGTAAATCCCAGTGATATCCCAGTAGGCTATATTATTCTGGGCCTAGAGTCAGAGAAACACAGTAGGACAGTGTTCTTTATCTTCTGAGGTGTGTTTACATGTTTCTGAATGTAAAAAGCATAACTCGTATACTTCACCACAAAAATCAGTGTCCTCTTTTAGTCCAGTTCCAACATCGTTCCAAGAACTTCAGTTTCAGTTTTCATGTTAATTTTATTTTTAAGTTGCATTTTGTATGGAAAAATCTGAAAGAATGTTCCGGCACTGGAGTTTGTAACTTAACATTAAGTAATTAAATGACAATGTTAGTTATATAGATGCTAAAGTTATTTGTTTGAAAGCTAGGAGGAAAATAAAAAAACTCAAGACTCATTGTGTTATTGAAGAACATAATCTTTAAGCCACTCTTACAATTCAGAGTCCTGAGTGAGGAACACATGGAACTAGCAGTATTGGAGGTCCTGCTTAACTAGTTGGGGATTGGGGAGTTGCTTTGTTTTGGTTTAATCTTTTTTACAGCAATGCTGCATAGCCTGGTTATTTAGATACATTATGATGCCCAAGTGAACAAAGAATGCATTAGTGTACAGCAGGTCTCTAAAATACGAATTCATTATGGTTTTCCTAAAGGTTCTGTTCACATGATCTACAGCACCCCTTACCCAGTACCTCCAGCTGGGCTAGGAAAAAATGAGATAAGGGAAGTGTTGCATATACAGCAGTTTTCCGTTTTTGTTTCCACAAATATTTTTTTTTCTTTTAAATATGCTTGCTCTGAAATTAGCAGTCTTCACCTCCTCACCTTCATTTCCAGGATGTCCATACATATGTACATACTTATGACTGTGTATATATATGTGTATGTATACATGTACATTATGCACATATACATAAACTATATATATAATCTGGCTGATATTATCACAGCTAGAAACTGAAACATCTAAGAGACTTAATTCTGCCTTTAATCATTTACTTACAATTCTGTGGGAGATAGAATTTGCCAAAGCATCAATTGTTCTGCTTGTTTTCTTTTTTGTTTGAATGAAAGTTACTATTATTATAACAAATAAAGCATTGTATTATTTTTTTCCTTTTCAAGTGTGGTAAAGTATGTTCCTTCCTCAACTACCAGTCAAATCTTTGAACAGATCTGGTTTTCATTCTAGAAAGCAAAAAAAAATGTTGTGCGATTTTTTCTCTTTTTTTTTTTCACATTCCTAAGTCTGAATGAGTAATATGAATAACATGATGAAATAAAAGTCATCTGGTGAGAGAAATTATCTTATAAAATGGAAATGAAAAAATACCAGAAATACAAGAGAAAATTCATCAGCATATAGTGGATAAGACAAAAGTGTTTTTCTACTCCTTTTAACAATTTGTCTTGATATGAGTGCTGGGGACTAATGATATATATTAATTAAGAACTATTAAATCTAGTATTCTTGTGAATACAGGTGAGAGAAATGTTGAAGTAAAAAACCTTCAGTAATCCCAAGTCTTTCACACCACTTTGTGAGGCTTCTAGATAATTCAGTATAAGATTTGAAACACTGAATGTTTTCACCATTCCTGCAAGTTATGTATCAACAGTGTTTGCTTTTATTATTTGAACTGTGTACAAGTAATCCACTGCTAATTCTAAATGGTTGCTATGCATTTATCCCCAGGAAAGGCAGTCACTAGGAAAAAGCTAGTTATTTCACATAGTTTAGGCCAGAATCAGAATCGAAGCACGTTATTGATTTATTAATGACTTATAATTAACCCACAGTGAACTATACATTCAGGATCAATGTTGGTAATATAATAGATAAATCATGATACAAGACACTCACAGAGCATTAATAAATAGCTATGCATTTCCCAGCTCCTGTAACTAATCCCCAGAAACACACAGGCCCAGGCATCCCCCAGCTCCCAGGTAGCCCTCCTCTGCCCCCAGCTCGTGGGTCACAAGCACCCCCTCCATGAGGGTGGCACATGGTGTGGGTCTCCATGTGTGGCCCCACAGCCACTTGGGCTCTGTTGGGCAAATATTATAAGGCAATTGATGCAACTGATGGTTCCACCCTCAGTCAGATCCTCATTTTGGTTCTGTCTTTTCATTCATGTCCATCTTAGTATCCATCTTAGTCCTTTGAAAAAAATACACTTGTGCTAGTTTTGATAAGCACCACCTGCGTTTAAATGATAATGAACAGTTGCATCCCATTGGTCTTGATTTGTTAGCACAGACAGAAACTTACTTTGTTAAAATCACTATACATGTAAAGAAAAGTAATTGATGGTAAGAGACAGAAAGAAAGAGAAAGACTATTTCTTTCATAGATGACCCAAAATACTTCTGCTACATAGACAGATTACTCTCTGGAGTAAATTTTTGCCTTGTAGAATTGACCGCTGCCTCTACACTTGTTATTCCTTACTATTGTTTGCCAAACCTGTTCATAAAAACCTCTAATAATGGGTAATCCAGAACCTTCCCAGGCAACCACTTCCAGAGCTTACTTTTTTTTTTTTGTAACATTTCTTTTTTTTTTTTTTAAATAATGTCTAAATTAAGCCACTTTAGCTGCAATAATTTCTAGCCTTATTCCCAGTTGAGATGCGGAAAACAGATTTTTCCATTCTTCTTTTTCTTTTTTGCAATAATATTTTGCGTATTTGAAGACTGCTGTTGCATTCTCCTTCTGTATACTCTTCTTCAGAATAAACAGTAACAGTTCTTCCTGTCTCTCCTCATAATAATGATTTTTAGATTGTTGATCTTACTTGTTATTTCTCTCTGGGTTTCCTCCAGCTGGGCCACAGCTTTCTTGAAACATGGTGCCCTAAACAAGTGTTGACTTCTCCAGTTGAAGGTGTTGCCTATATACATTTAGCCAGTCTTTCAACTGATTTTAATGAAAAAAAGTTGAACTAGATTTAGAAGAAAATAAACATGATAGGTGGTTTGTTTGTTTGGTTGTTGTTATTCTTTTTCTGACAAAGGATCTCGTGATATAATGGCTGCAGTTCCAAAATCATTAAAACCGATGTCACATACCCTTTTAAAAACACATCAAATGTGCTCATACCCATGTCTTTATGGCTCTGAAAAAAATCAGGGCTTCTATATCATAACTTATTTCAAAGTTTCTGTTCGTTGTAGTGGCAGCTGATGGCAAAAGAAACTTACATGTTAAGAATTTATTTAATCAGGAAAAGATCACTGTGAGTAATTCTCATTTACCTTTACCTCAGCAACCTGGCACTGTAGTCACTGGGATCAGGCACTTGGTCAATGCCAGCTGTCTAACTTAATTTTCTACAGACCATGGTTTCTCACATTTGTGCATCTGTAAACTTTCCAGTAGCTTCTTAGTGCCAATGAAGAGCAGAAGACTTACTCAGCCTCACTAGTATTTCCAGATATTCTTGTTGCTGTATGTATATTTGTTGCGCTTCTTTCCTACAACTCAGGTCAGAATTTAATATACCGGAACTTGAAAGATGACTAGGGATAAGTTTGATTCCAAATATCTGTGATGACTTTTAAACTCAGGATTAATGTTATTTAAATGGCTCTTCTTAATGACCTTGGATTCTTATAACATTTATTATGCTAAATACAGAATTGCCTCAGGATGTGACTGTACATCTTTCAGAATCTGTCTGCACAGATTGGAACAGAGCATTGTATTGGTGATTATTGCATATACTATTTGGAAATAACATTTAATATTATAGTACTTGAAAGTCGATTTGACAAGTGACAATCGGAAACTTGTATTCCTAATGGACTACCATACTTGGCAGTTCCTACAATTTCAGCAAAAATTCTGAGGCACATTCTTATCTCTTTCCATTAGCTGAAACTAGAGCAGAGCAAATGATAAAAAAATAGCCATGAATGCCTGCTCAAAATTGTAAATAGAATTCTCTTCTTCAGTCATAACTTTCTGTATTCCCTTTTCTGAGTATTATCACACAAGGGTTTGCTAGCAGATTGTTCACTCAGAGAGTTCATTTAAATGAAGTATATTCGTAGACATTTGTAAACACCATTATTTGAACCAAAACAGAAAAGTCATGCTGATTCAGCTCTGGAACAAAATATACTACATGCCTCATGTATTCAATCAAAGATAACCAATGACATTCACATTTCAGATATTGATTATTCTCAATGACTTCCTCCTAAATAACTTAAAAATATGAGTCTGTGAGATTATTGTGTGAATAGCAATTCAACTGGCAAACAAATATAAAAGAACTATAAAGGTCAAGTAGTATAGAAGATGGACATAGAGAGAGAAGACATTATGTGGAAAGGTTATGAAATAGGGAATGCAAAAAACACCATTTAAAAATAAGAATAGATTTAGAAGTTGAAAAAAAGAATGGATAGAATTGATTTATGAAGCATAGAACTGTATAAATTTGTTTAGAATGTAGTATCGGTTACTTATTCAGGTCCAGTGTGTTTATTACTTTAACCCATTGTGCTCTGCTTCAGTGCTCAGAGTGCCAACACGTTAAATGAATGTGCATATTTTGCTTTTTCACTTAGGGAATTTGTATACCACAAATACTTCTGATGCCAGAAGAATAAAATATTTACATGTAAATACAGTACTTATAATGCCACTTTGAAGCAAAAACTACTTATCAGGTAAAGGTGTACTACTTTTGTTGTCTGCATAACAATTTTCTGTAGGACAACTACTATTTGGCAACAATCAAGGTTTAATCACTGTTACATGTGATATCTCATTGTAAGATCTGTATAAACTCTGCACATGAAACAGAACAGTAGAACTCTTTTTGTTACTCTGCTTAGTAGTATGACATAAAAAAAAAAAATCCCCAAACTATATTTAAAGCTCCAGGCATCCTGGGCAGTCACTGTGGCAGATGTTGCTCATTAATCCCCAAAGTAGATTAAAGTAGTTGGATATAAGTTAGTAGTGGAGTGAACTGGAACAGGAACTGGATGTTAATAGAACAAAATAGACTATAAACAGTAATAAACTGCAGGACTTTTGGTGTAACCTGTAAAAGTAAGTCAGGAGCTAGGGTTCTCTGCTGTATTGAGATTGGCTTGAACTCATATTTTAAGATAAGTAGAAGTAATTTAGTATTTGACTTTGTTTATTTTCTTCAAAATGGATATGTGTCATAGTTTTTAACCCTTCTCCATATCCAGGAATGACAAAGACTAACTTGTGGCCTAAAATAAGAGATTACTTTAATATGTAACAAACTGCCTCTGGCTGCTACAGTGTTGTACAGAACAGTGGGTATCTTATTATTTGAGATAAAATTATGAAAAGAGGTAAAGCCGGAACAGGAAAAGAAACTTAAATTTTAACTTCAGAACAGGAGTAAAGTTTGGCAACCAGCTAACATCTCTGCAATTTACCATGACCAGCATAGACATTCACATAGCTAAACTGCAAAGATAGATGTGAACCTCCTTTTCTAAACTTTAGTCTTTCAGGCCAGTAGAAAAAAAAAATTACATGTTGTGGTTGATACAGACAAACTTGAATGGTTTTGTAAGGGGATTTATTTAATTTTGAAAGAGTAAAAGTGTCTGAGATGTTGTTTCTCATCCCCTTGCTTTCAAAGCACTTTCCTCTGAACACTTACAAAATTGTGTGTCTGCTTTCTCAATAGACTTGAAATAGCAACATGTTGTCCAAGCTCTAACCTAATCAAACTATTTCATTTCCGGTTTTCTAGTCCAAAATGTTATAATCCAGTAACTTAGAAGGAGCATAGAGATTTACCTCTTTTTCTCCCCTGTGCTTTTTTAGGAGATAACTTTAACTGGTGTTACCATTCTCCATCCTAGACTTTTATTTCTGGGAGGGAATAGGACAAGGAAGAAAGATTAAGTAGAAGAAGGTCGTTAATCCCCTGAACTCAAATTTACAGGGAGTTTTGAGGTGCTTTTAAAATACATGTTAGTTTCTGGTTACAGTTACATGACCTCTGTTAGAGGCACAAATCCCAAGACTAGGTAATATCCTACCCTACCCATCACAGTAACTACGAACCAACGTACATGTTGCTAAGTCTCCAGGGAGGGAATGTTTAACACTTTCTGAAATATGACCTCTAATTTTCTGAGACATGGCAACTGACTCTTTAACAATTGTAAATGTGAAACAGGCAAATTTCTTAATTCATCTTGTGTACTATTGCATTGCAATGTGATAGTTTTTGCAAATAATTTATCTACATTTTATTAAGCCAATTTTATACCTCTGTTTTTTATGCCTATGATAATCTTGCTAAATTCTAAGACTATGTCAATCAACCAGTGTATGGTGATCCTTCACCGAAGAGGCTGGAAACTAAAGCAAAAAAAGTCTGAAACTAAAACAGAATAAGGAACTTTAAGGAGTAATAAGTTCATAATGCAGCCACAGTGCTTAATTTAGAATTAAAGTGCAAGTAATATGAAACTGATATTGAGTCATAATGAATAGGACATCTATAAAAGATACAACATGATAAAAAAACCCAATGTGTGTTCTGAGTAAAGCGATATATCAGCTGATAAAAAAAAAAAAACCTTAAGACCTGTCTCAGAAACTCGTGTTGCTTAGTGCATTATATTTTATTCTGTGAGGTGTATTTTGCTGGTGAACTACTGTAAGCAGAAAATTATGTGTAAAGCTTTACCTATCCCCAGAGATGCGTTTCACAATGTTTGACTTTCAGCCTCTCAAAGCAGGAGAAGCTAAGAAAGTGATTCTGTAAAATAAATACTACAATGTGAAGCTTTCAATTAAGAATTATCTCAAGCAACTTAAAAATAAGTTTAAAGTGAAGATGATTTAAAATAGGCCAGTACATGAAATCATTAAACCAAAAAATAAAAATATTTGAAAAATACATTACAAATATGGACAAAAATGAAATTAATTTACATTTAAACTTGTTGTTTTTAAATGTTTACACCATGAGAAGCAAATGTCTTTATGTTAATTGTATCCTGTGTTATATTTGTGTATTTGAGCAAGGATAACTCCTTTTAATCTTTTCAGTCCTATTTTTTTGCCACTGCACTTTTCTGTTATGATCTGAGCTTGCATGACATCACACACACTCAATACTTTAAAACACTGAAGCCATCTTTTTTATCTGAAACAGTGTTAGAAGTCTACAGGTAATTCTGTTGGGAGTCTGCCACGCTGTAGCTTAAGATATTCTTACAGAAAATTCTTTTTGCTTGTGCTAGAAGGATTTAGAATTTCATTCTTCAATCAAAACTGAAGGTCTTCAGTATCTAAAATGTTGTCAGTCACAGAAGGTGTACTCTTCAACTAAATTGTAACAAATCATAAGATACCATGAAATGTCTGAGTATGATAAAATACTACTTAGGATACTGTTAGTGATTTACAGAGCCAAGTATTAAGTTTTTCTCCAGTAAACCTTTATTTACTATTATTAATGGATGTTAATTTATAGTAAAGCATAAGATAAGCATACTAACATTTGTAAAAGAAGATAGATAGTTGTTTTACATACCATATTTTAAGAGTTCTTCCAGTATCTTCTGGCCTTTGATTATAGATTAAGATCCTCATGTCAGGAGCAGAAACAAGTAAGAGAAACATTTAGCAGTTTTATATAAAGATGACCAATATTAATATATTGTAAGACCCCCAGATATTTAAGTTTATATCCTTTAGGTTTAAATTTTGCTTTTGTCTACAATGGAAGAACAGGGATAACTATTTTGTCCATTCCCATCTTTGCATACAGGTCTTGCTAGACCAAATCTTTATGCTCCGTTGCCTGAGTGAAGTGATTCTGCTCATCATAGTTTTCAAAAAAAGGAAAATAAGTTTGTTTCTCTGATCATAACATGAAATTTGACATGTGATATTAGTCTCCTATAAAGAAGTTAAAATGTGAAAAAAAGATTCAAAGTGTGTACATCTTCATGATTTCTAAGTCAACTTCATAATTTTCTGAAACTTGATCTTTTAATAGTTGAGATAGAGCATTCCTCTGATACTTTTACTTGCAGTATGAAAAGAATGAATGGAGAACACTGGCAAAGACTTTCGAGGTTGCTGGAAGAATACATCTTGCTGAATCACTGTCAGAGCACAATTTGACTGGTTTGTTGTTTTTTTTTTTTTTTTTTTAATCTGATATTCTGATTATTCATATCAGCCATCCTGTCAGTGGTTTATTTTATCTCACTCTTAGCTGGACATAAATATTTCCAGAAAATAAACATAACATTTGAGGACCATAGATAAATCTTGTTTGTTCACTTTGAAAATATCATTCATTATAACACATACCTTTTAATCGTTAAACTTTGGACACAGCCATTTTGTTGTGATCTGCTGGGGTAAAATGCTATTTGATCAACAGCTTGTTGTCTGTGACAGACACATCAAAACTAACTAACTAACTAATCAGACTCCTGTTCTTACCTCCTTTTCTCTGTTTCCACTCTTTCTGTGGGTACTTCTATTAACAAAAATAGCAACAGTAATTATAATAATGTGAAGATCAAACAAAAATCCAACCTAACAGGCATTTATTTGCTGCAGTAACTAGTCTACCAAGGGCATCTAAGCAAACAGAGAGGCTTTAGAGGCAAGTTTAGAAATTATCTGTGCTTGTCTAACATTTAGAACTGTTACTCTACTGGTGTAAGATAGTGTGGTTTGACTCTGAATTTGACAAACCTTCTTGGATAAATCCAGGAAGTCAAGTAATTGACTATAGTCAGAAGTAACTCACTGTCTCCCCTTGCTCACATCAGTTTTATGGGAATATAGTTCTGTCTCACCAAAGATTCTTCTCTCTCATATCATTGTTACTGTGGGGAACATCCTACTAACTTTATTAGAGGGAGGTACAAGGTTAGACTCACATAACATTACTATCTGTATTGCCGAGCTACAGTTCTTGTGAATCTTTTTGGCAAATTCAACTTCTGTCCTATGTTTTTGTTTTAAAGTGAATACATACATGTGTAAGAGAGATACAAAAGAAACTAGAGAGACTCATAGATCTTCACACTCACAAGGGTAAGGCACTGGTGATAATATTACTAAGCATAATTCCAGAAGACTCTGTAATGAAGCTAGGATGTCCTTCCTATTCCCCATACCCTTCCCCTTTTAAAAAAAAAAAAAAAACAAAAAAAAACAAAAAAAGTAAAACATCAAAAAAAACCCCCACCAATTAATCCAGTGTGAAAATCATGGGAAAGGAAATAAACCTCTGCTCTCCGGAAGAGGGAGGTTAAGTATGCATTAATGCAGAAGATTATCTAGGGGATAGAGACATCATGTCTGAAGAATAAGTTATCATGAGTGGGGTTCTCCTCTAGAGAAGAACAGAAAGATGGATGATGCTACATGTGACTGTAGCAGCTCTTCATCATTCCCCTTCACAAAAGTGTAAATTCACCTTACACACACCCAAGAAAGAGTAATTGAAGATCATGAAGAAGGAGCTGGGAATTATAAAGCTTCAGGCCCAAGATGGTATCACAGAGGTATCTCAAATCTTAATGAAAGGGTTCAAGTAAAATATTTCATTCCTAAGTGCTAAACTACCTCAAAGAACAGTTCAGGTGAGAGGATGCTTCAGAGCTTCTCTCTCTCTAACCTCTTCTTTCTTGGCCTGTTTCTGCAGCAAAATAGAGTTGAGTGCACTGTAGGTAATGTCACAGGTATTTGCAACTTTTTGCCGTATTACTTGTATCTGAAGCAGTAACTATGGTTATGGATTTTTTGTAAAATAAGTACTAACTGTATGCATTCTTTCCTCTTGAGTGAGATTATCTTGATTTAGTAGCTTATTTTTTCCTGTGACCACATTTTTTTTCCTGTTCCTTTAATATAATTAACATTATTCTTGGCTTCACTTTTTAACTCATAACATATCTGTTGTATATCCCTCAAAGAATGTTAGAATGTGCCAAATACATAAACAAGGAATATGGACTAAATTATATTTTCATTTTTCTCGACTTAATTTAGTCTCCTGTAATCCTTCTATCAATAAGTCCCACAATATTTCTTTTTCACCCATTCCAATAATACTGAAACCATGACCTTGACTGACCTCTAAGGGTGAGTGGGTTAGGAAGAGGGGGAGAAATGCCAAAATACTGTAGTCCATTATGCAGGTCCTGAAGAGCATATTTCAAGTCTTATCTTTTCAGATCTTGCTTTCCTCAAATCATATGGCATCTAAAAGGTTGATCTCTGTCTTTAGAACTGCTTGAATCAATTCTGAGACTAATAGTATTGATTAATAGGTTTTTTATTATTTCATCAAGCCTTCATGCATGAAAAGTGATTGAATTACCCTACTGAATTTGTGGATTCACAGACAATACTCCATGAACAATGTCACTATATTCACCCAAACTTGTTTTCATTATTTTAATAGCTGTTTTCTGCCCCTATGTCACCCCCTGAGGCATGCTACTAGTTGTTTACATGTACTTGAACTTCATACCACTGATCGCAACCCTTTGAATAAAGTAGTTTATCCAGTTTTAGATCCACCTCACTGTCCACTTTTCTAGTTCATGCAGAGACAGCTTGTATTTGAGGATAGGACAGTGTTGAAAACTGTACAAAAGTCAACATAGGCAAGACCTACTGCTATGTCCTCATCAACCAGGCCAATCATCTCAATGTTGAATGTGCTTAGGCTGATAAAGCATAGTTTTCCCTCCATTAATCCATGCTATTTCCTATGTTGACTACATCCTACAACAAGGAGGAATGACAAACCAAAGAAAAGTGACCTTGGCAGAGTCCTTGGAAGGTAGGTTTTTTTTCTTTGGTATTGTCTAGTTTTGAAACATGGATTATTCAAAAATGTCTTATAATAAATGTGTTGAGCTTTTTTTTTTTTTTGCAGTAAAGCAAGGATATTTTCTGATAGATATTCTAAAATTATCTATGTATAGATAGTATTTTATTTTTTTGCAGAAAGCATGCACACTAGTCCTATTTCTCCCTATTTTTCATTATGTGATTTATAGAGATGACTCATGAATACTTCTACACTGTCCAGACATATAGTAAAAAGTATTCCCATGGCAACATGAGATGGGTCTGCTCCTTGTTATCTTTGTTTCCCTAACAGCATGTGCTAGGTTTCCCTTAGAAGAATCTTTTATGAATTAGGAGTGATCTGCTGCAGACAAGTCCCTTGGGCTGTTCACAGCTTAGTTTGTGAAGTTTCTCCAGTTGTCTGGAAGACTCCATCTGCTATCTATTATACTTCTGGAAAACCTAAGAGCCTACAGCAAACAACAAAATAAAATTATTAAAATGAAGAGAACACTACTATGCTGTTGGAAGTACAAAGACACTGATACTTGAAAATGAATGAGGACAAACACCTGCTGAAGGCCAACTCCATTAAGGCAGATCATAGTGAAACACTGATGATATTATGCTGCTTGAGTGCTGCTCAGTACAGGTGTGCTCTGAAAGTTAGTCTAGGGAGAGATTGCCTCTCAAAACTCTTGGAGGCTGAGACCATGAAATTTAACAGTGGTGGTGTTCAGGACTTCAACTCATATGTGAATTGCGGTAGGCCAAAGTTCTCAATGACGTGAAATAACAGTTTCTTCATCCTTTCACAAAATAGAATCGTAATTTAAAAACAAACAAAAAACCACACAAAACTCCCCAAAACCAAATAGAACAATGAAAAATCAATGTAGAAATAATAATATATTAACCTAGTTCATGGAATCCTTAAAAAGATTAATGACTGTTTTAAAAATATTTCAAGAAATAAAAGTTTAACAGGAACATTAGGGATTTCTATTTAGTTACTTTAGAGAACAATTCTTTCTAAGACAACGGAAAATTAAAAAACAGGCTACAGAGGCATTCATTCTGTTTTGATCCATTTTACTGTGATGCCACATGGCTGCATTTGAAAGTCTAACTTGAGTGGCAAAGTATCTTGGTATTGTTTATTGAGATATATGAAGAATCAGAATCACTATTGTGTTAAATGAAGAAACTGAAATCCATAGAGAAAGTTACTGTCAAAAAAAGCCTCAAGAAATATCACCTTAAAGGTATTTAAGCAGAATTTTTTATTATGCCTAGCATTTCCATGATTCTAGACACACAATATCCACATGAAATATGGAAGCATGCGTCATGCAGTACATGCATAGTAAATTTAAAGAATCTGGAACACATTACCTCTACTGAGCATGTTCAAGAGACCTGTAGAGCACATGTGCAGGTGAAGTGTGCATGCACAGTTGTTATTTGCCTGGGAATTCTGGAAAGAGACTGAATTCCTTTTTTCAAGCCTGAAGAAAATTACAGTCATGTTAAGGAAACCAAGATATATGGCCACCATAGTTTTCTTATTGTCCTTGAAAATACAATCACAAATTCTCCTTCTCAAACAGAAACAGTAGATATTAATCATGCATGGAATAGTATCTGGTTTTGGAGTAATGAGGCTACAGGTCAAAGGGGTTTTGCCACTTAAATCGCATACGCCTTCGAGTAAGAATAAAACCTCAAACATTTGCTAAAGATGTTTTCTCACTTTTCTCATTTCCTTTGTTCCCAGTTTGAGCTTCTCTATTGTTCATCTTTAGGAGAATTTGAATTACTGTAATGATACGGAAATGAGACACTAGAGGGTTAAACATTAGAGCAAGTTAATGTGTCTGGCTAGTTTTGATGTTAATGAATAATGAATAGGGTACTAAGTACCACGTTTCAGCAGCTGCCCTGAATGCTTTGTATAAGATTTTCCAAGCTTATTTTCACTTTGTACAGGATAAAGCTTTACATTCATATTTTAGGAAGTATTATTAAGATAATCTGGAGCAGTGCAGTGCAGAATGCAGGAATTCTTATCTCTCTTTCTTTGCAGCATGAAAGCTTGACTGGACATAGCCCTGAGCCACCTGATCTGATCAGACCTGCTTTGCACAGCAAGGTGGACTAGATGGTTTCTGAGGTCCATTCCAGCCTGGATTATTTTGTGATTCTGTGATCTGCAGAATGGACTGAGTTAGGAACTGTAATAAAATTGAAGATGATCCCTGCATTGGATAAAACAGCAAATGCAGACGATATGAGTGTAATCATCTAAAGATTTTCCCTCTTTCCAATGAAGAAAAATATTTTTTTTTTTTTCAGAGAGAAAAGTATATAAAATTCACACTGACAAGTTTTGGGTGACCAAATGTATTTGTAGCAGGGAATTTAGATAGTATCAGGAAACTGTAAATTGGAGAACTGTAAACTGCAGACAAAATTCAATCCAGAGTACTATGCAAAAAGAAATTGTGTGTACATTTTTCCAGAAACCATGAGAGTGCATTATATTTAATAGTAAAAACTTTATGATCAACCTAGGTCATCTTTTTTTTCTCTGAGCAATCCTACTGACTTCAGTAATACCATCTACAGATTAAGCAATTATTGAGTAGGAGCAAATATTTTATAATCTAGTCTTCAAATATCTATTTTCTAGATGGAATAGTATTTTTACCAAATGAAAGGAAAAAGGAGATTTGAACTGAAAGGGCTACGATATTAGGGTAAGAATCACTTTAATGTTATCTTCTCAGGAAATACTTTAAAAATCACATTACAAGGAAACATAAAATAGTTTGGATGTGTAGTTGCATCTGATTGATATTTTTCAGAGAGTTGACTTTTGAAGAATGACTTTCAATTATTAAAATTTGGTGTATTTATGTCAAAATATGTTTTGCAGCAACTGAAAATGAGGACACTAAATCTTTTTTTTAAATATTAAAACAAAATATTATTTCATTTACAAGAGAATTTCATTTAAAGGATCTAATTAAACCCTGTTATTAAAATAAACAGGGAAATATGTTTCTTGCAAAATATTCCAGGTGGTGATAAAAGGGTTGAACACTTCCCTAATGTTGACTTCAGCCAAGCTGACAGTAAGGTATCCTATAATTATATTTAACCTGCAAGTGTAAAGAAATTGAGAAAGCTTCTTCCAGAGCTGTAACAGAGTCCAGAGTGCGAGGGAGCACAGGAGGAAGCAGCATGCCTGCCTGGACTGGAGCCCAGTGCCCAGCTAAGTAATCCTTCTGACTTGCAGGTTCAGGCTCAGATCCATTGGTACGCAGACTTATATCATTGCTTAACTAAATCTCATAATGTTGCATGGCCCAATTGTCTGACAAAATACCAGCTTGAGTTTCTGCCATTTCTGGTACCCCAGCATCACTGTGTTGTTGTGCCAGGTAGATTTTACAACATGCATTATCTTTCTTTTTCTGTTTGTGTATCAGTATAGCTTGTACAGTCCTTGCGTAATGTAACATTAAAACATCAAGTATGTTTATAGTAAAGTTTAGGCCAGTAAAAAAATCAATAATTCTGAATGTAAGGTATGATATTTTAAAATATTTTGCAATTGTCGCCAAAAGAAAAACAAGACAATTAAAATAAGACTAATATTTCTAAATACACATGCATACACTAGTAATGTAATCCACCCAGCATGACACAGGTAACTGAAAGTTTGCTACTTGTGCCTAAGAGAGTCAACCAAACATTCCTGTGAAATCAATGGAGATAAACAGGCCTCTGAGGAGGAAGATTCAATTCATCGTAAGATAGATGCCTACAATAAGTGAGATGAATCAGTCTTTGGATGTGCGTATTTCTTTGCCAATATCTCAGTTGATGTGCTTTTTCCCCTTCAAATCTACATACAAAGGTATTGAGAGAGGTACAGAGACTCTTTTCAACACAAGTAAAGTAGTATAAAATACGTCTATGCAGTAAGGTCTAGAAATATTTCTGAGTATGGATCCTGATGTGTGGCACCTTTGGGTTTGTGTTTACATGAGGGCTAATGCTACACCATCATTCTCTGCTTTTTATGTGTAAAGGAAGTAGGGACATGCAAACCAGCAGCACTGAAAAGCTTACATCTTCTGTGGAAAAGCTTTAGTACGTTCCAGTTTGGGAATAATGGCTGGAAAAGTTTTCTGATTACAGTCACCAGAAACATAGCAGTTTTCCTGGGCAAAGGACAGTTCTACACATCCTTTGTTTATTATGCTTTTTTCCTTATAGAATCATAGAATAGTTTGAGTTGGAAGGGACCTTTAAAGGTTGTCTAGTCCAACCCCTCTGGAAGAAGCAGGGACATCTCCAACCAGATCAGGTTGCTCAGAGCCCCGTCCAATCTGGCCTTGAATGTTTCCAGGGATGGGGCATCAACCACCTCTCTGGGCAATCTGTTCCAGTGTTTCACCAACTTAATGGTAATTTTTTTTTTTCCTTATATCAAGTCTGGGTCTGCTTCCTTCTATTTTAAAACCATTTCCCCTTGTCCTATCACAACAGACCCTGCTACAGATTTTCTCCCCATCTTTCCTATAAGCCTCCTTTAGGTACTGGAAGGCTGCTATAAGGTTTCCCCGGAGCCTTCTCTTCTCCAGACTGAACTCAACTGCCCTAACTCTCTCAACCTGTCTTATAAAAGCTTTGCTAATAAAATACAGGATGAGACTGCCCATTGGACTACCTGGTATGGCTATTCTTACATTCAGTAAATCAATTACCTTAGAGATTCTAAATAATTTAGGAAAGGAAGCCTATTGTTCATGTAAATGTGAGGAAAAACATAATAAAAAAGAACTCAATGTATACACATAGTTTTGTCAGATGTTCTAGAAAAGGCAAATAATAAGCATATCTCCACATCTAAAGCATTATATTTTGTCTAAGTGGCATGAGATGAGGATATTCTATCTGGAGACAATTATGAAGAGCACTGAAGTAATTACATTCGTCTTTTCTATCCACTTTTTTTCTGCTTTTCATTATATAATTTGTATATATAAATACAATCATTCTAGTGGCTGACAAGGAAAAAATAAATAAATAGGGATGTGCTCTGTGGTTTATACATAACTTGTCAAGCTGGAAGGTTGGAAACATATTTCTTCTTTCATTCAAAGGAAAGCAGCTGATACAGGATACATTTCTTTATTTTCATGTGGCAGTATACTTCTTCTTAACTGTGGGTGGTGAGTTGCACAGTGGTGTAGTCTGCCTCATACAGGAAATATATATGTGAGGTAATTGTGTAAAGAAGAAAAAATTACTGGGAGAGGAAACGAAGAAGAAAATATTTCCCAAACATCTGTTCTTCATATTACAAAGGACCAAATTCAATTATGTGCCAGGCTCCTAAAAACATGATATGTTCATAAAAATTATAAAACTTAAAAATATTATTTTAATGATTTCTTAATCTCTGGTTATTTTAAACTTCAAGGCTGGTTTCCACTTGTATTTTTAGATACTTTTTTTCCACTTTTAAGCTCAAAACATATTTTACTAAATGAATTTCCTAGATTTTAAAATAGATCATTTGAAGACCTGGTATTTTTAGAAACATAGTAAACATCAAATGTGTTTATGAGACTTACAGTGCATAGGTAGGATCTGACAGAACAATAATTGATCCGTAAGCAGGATATCTGTGTTTATTCTCTACATTATTTTAGCAAACAGTTATCCTGACAGAAATCCTTATAGAACTGACAAGTCAAGAAAAATATAAAATGTATAGATGTTTCTCCAGTAATGAAATATAGGAAAATGACACTCTGACACTTAATTACATTTAACATTAAAAAAGCTTTAACAAACTCCAGAAAAAAAAAGTCAAAAGTAAGTACTGAAAAGAGCCTGATAGATAAACCTCATTCTTAGATTTGAGTTCATCCAATCTAGGAATATAGTAATCCAACTGTGTTGTTGTTGTTGTTGTAGTTTTCACTGAGAAATTAAGTTACCCAACCTCAGAGACCAGTATCTTAATATTTACTTTAAAGAACATTGCTGATGCTTCTTTTCTGTATGCTAAGCAAAAATCTTCCATTTGACTCCAAGAATAAAGCACCAGGAAATAGATCTTTAAAGTACTGCAGGAGAAGGAATACACCTTTTTATTGATAAACGCATCCCTAACCTATCACATGGTTCATATAAATGGATTCTCTATATAAGACAGATTCAGGCTTCACTATGAATCAGAGCAGAAGTTAGAGTTCACACTTCCTCATTCTTGTTGCAGTAACACATAGGTATTGCAAACAACTACAGATATCGCGTGAATAGGGTTTTTAAAAACATGTAGAAAATGACAGAACAAAAATCAAATGGGCCTCATTCCCTTGATGATGATGAACCTTTGTTCTGATTTAGTTCTCAGTGTTAGAGTGTTTTAAGGGTTATTTTTCAAAGATTGTGCTAAAACCCTCTAATTGCTGTCATTCTTTAACAAGGTTACAGGGTAAATGTCAGGTCTGTTGCAAATTTGAATTTTCTTCACTGAAACTAAAACACACAAGGCTGACATTTGTCTGCTTTATTTACAGTGTGGAAAGGGTTAATATGCTGCCTTTAAAGGCAGTGTCTGTGTCTATTTTTAAAAGTAAGAGAAAAATTAATCAGTGAAGCATAGAACATTGAAAAAGTGTATCAAGTGCTTTATCATTTAATTTTGCTGATGGAACAGTTTTTACACATAATCCCCATGATCGTTACCAGTGCTATTAGAAAAAATAATTAGCTATTAAGGACTATATTTGGAAAGAAATTATGTACTCAAGTAGAAATATTTGTAAACAGTTAATGTAAATTATCAATTTATTGTATGAAAACTTATGATTTTGTGGAGTGATTATTATACCAAAAAAAAGATGGATTATAGGAGATGAAGTACAATGCATCAAAAGATATCTTAATAGAGAAATACCCATCTTTGTCTAGAAAATCACTAGTTTCATTTATTATAAAGAATGAATCTTCTACACTCAAAGCTGAGACAGATGAGCAAAGTGCATTCATGGAAAACATTTTTGCAGTCAATACTACTGCTGCTGCTACTTATTTGTCTCCTGCTTCATACTTCAAGGGATGCATTTTCTTCATGATCTCCAGCTGCTGTTGTGGCGAAATTGTGCCTAAACTTGGAATCTTTTATTTCTCAGACTAACAAAATCCACTTGCATCTAAACATATACTTAAGGAGTACGAATTCTGAAACAAAATAAAACAAAACAAACAAAACTGCACATCTCATTGTTCAATGAAAATACCAGAGAACCATCCAAATATTCAGAAATGCTAAAATCTAATTCACTTTCTAAAGGACAACATTGCATGCCTTGTAGCCACTGGGAGTTATTACACTTTATGACTAAATCCTAAATAGATTTTCAAAGGTAGAAACGACAACAACAAGAACAATAATAACTAGCTTCACTACAGATGACACAAATACTTTTGGGAATTTTTTTTGTTTGGTTGGTTGGGGTTTTTTTCCCTACTCTGTTCTCAGGAAAAAAAGGTCTGATTGTGAACCCAAGCAGTGGGAACACATCTGTGTTGATCTACAGCAGTGGAGTTTGAAATTTACTATCAAATGTAAAGGAAAACAGATAAGATCTCTTTCCAGGCTGAAAAAAAATCTGTAGACACAGAAAATAAAATAATTAAATAAGAGGTGAGCAAAAATTATATTTTAAAAACATTATATATTTAATAATCTGCAAGTGCAATAAAATATTTATTGATTTTTTTAAGGTCAACATTATTCCTTTTTCTTTGTAACTTTTGTATCTGACCTTAGTGTTGTGGAAAGGAGCCATCTTCTTTACAATGTATTTAATCAGTGCTTTCATTTTGCTACTTAAGTGGTCCTGTTTTCTAACCTCCCTATACAGAAAAACAAACAAACAAACCAGGGAATATGTAGCAATGTGTAAAGGATGTGAAAAGCTGTGTAATAAGAAAATATAATCATAATGACTCTGTGTTTTGGGAGTAGTATAAACTGATTTTCATGACCTGAATTTCACTATTCAAGATAGCGAAAGTTAAAATTATTCATTTGTTTCTTTTCTGCTCTCAGAGTAACAGTGGAAGTATTGTTATACCCTAACAAAAAATAACAGCCCTTCATGAATCTGGCCAATGCTCAGTGAGAATGGAGTTAAATGTCTGTCCCATTCACTCGTTACCTGCTTGCACCCTTTTCTCCTCTGACAATTCTTGTATAAATACACGGGAAGTTTTAATAAAGATGTGCTGGTGGTGCTGATGTATTATTTCTGCAGGCATAACATAGTCCAAGTTGAGACATGCTTAGGTATGACTCTACCATGCAAATTGATTAGGAATAAAGTATGTATTTATATTTGACAGATCTGCTTGTGCATAGCTGTTTGCTTAAATTGATCTCTATTAATTTATACAGATTTTTCTCTCTCTCTCTCTCTTATTTGTTCCTCCCAAGATCAAGACAGGTATGAAAAAGGAACATCATCTTGTTTGTACATTGTCGAAAGAGCTGTTAATTTCTAATTACATAGCCACATGCTTTCCTGTACTACCATAACTCATTGAAATTACCGAGATGCCTCCAAAGCCACAATTTGTTCTGCATAAAATTGTATTGAGGATGCACAAGTCTGAACAATATTTAGATAGGTAACATAGTATTTAGAGATGTAACCCACTGGATTTCACCTGGAGAAACAAACAATGAGAACCCTACAATGACACTTTTAAAGCTAAATATTTAATTACTTAACTGCTTCATCCATTGAATTATTTTGTTTTTAATTAGTTGTTTTCCTATCACACTTTGACATTGTAATAAGCAAATCAGATGAATTAAAGGTCTGAACAAAAGTTTAGCAAAACTCCTCCCCCTTTTAGTTTTTTTTTTCCCTAGAAATGACACTTCTTTCCAACCGCTGTGCTCTGTAGAGCAAGAGTAAAATACTTTAAATTCATAGAACAGTAATAGTAGCATTTAAACAAGCAACAGCAAGATAGTAATTTTGTTTCAATAAAGGCAAAGTGCCAGAAACTCTAGATTTAATTTGACTTTCACTGTTTACTCCATGTTTTACACAGAAAATCTTCAAAAATAATGTAGATTGGCAGAAGTCTGGAATCCTATAGAAGCAATTAAATTTGAGTTACTGTTGACCAACTCCAGAATTAGATAAGTAGGTGGGAACAGTTTCTGGTGAGTAATTGGTTAACCCTCTACCTATTTTATTGTCCTTGATTTTAAATAGAATAAAAATTAATAAAATAGCCTGACTATCCATTAAAATTAGTAGGTTTTGTGCTGTTATAAACCTTCTGTTCTACAGATTATTTCTTCCATGCAACTCAGTGGCATATGATAATCTGTTATCTTCTACAACTTGCACTTTCATAATTAAAATTCTACTTTCAAAAATCCATTAAAAAAAAACCCTGCAATCCAGGCAAGTAGATTTAGGTTTCTGATAAAGATGTATAAATGGTAAGAGAATGTATTATGTAAAAAAGTTATTATATGGAATACCGTGTACTTTATGTCATAAATAAATAAAAAATTTGCCTGAATTTATGATGGAATGTTAAGTAGATTGCTTATGATTTGTAAAATGAATGTTTTTATTAATTTAAATCTTATTTAAGATTATTGTCAATTTCTATGACATATGTTTGAATCAATCCTACTGACCTACTATATATTATCAGAAAGCTGGATATTATGAAGCATCTGAGCCTCTGGATGTTTTTATAAGCTCCTGTGGGAAAATCTACTATATTTTGTTCATCAGTGACACATGGAACAAATTAAAATGAAACATTTTATATCGTTTTACTTAGTGTAAATTGAAAAGCTAGATCATATCTCAATGAAAATGTTTTTGCTCTCCTAGCACAGCCAGACCTACTCACAGTATTTCAGTTTCTCCAGCTATAATAGCTCTTTAAACTTTAGAACGGCTATGACTATGAAAGAGATTTCATAAAATATAACAATCATGAAAGCTGGCGAAACTGGGAATGGTCACAGGCAAATTAGGAACCACTAACTGTTGTGTCATTTTACAAAAATACAATCAAAAAATAATAGTATGTTGCGGTATATTTTAAATTTCTTCTAGAAGTTACAGTAGGCTTGTTATGCACACAGAGAGAGAAAGAGAGAGAACAGTTAGACAGAAAGAAAGAAAGAAAGAAAGCATCACAGCTTAGATCCTCTCTCCTATGGGCAAAGCACCTAGGAAATGAATGCATTTTTATGTACCAAAGTATTTCTGAACATTTTGTACAGCATTTAATCAGATGAACTGCTCTGCTGACAAACCTGCCAATGACCAGGGAAAAAGACTTCATCTAACCCACAGGTCTCAGTGTACAGATCTCCCTTGGACAGCATTTTTGGAATGATATTTTTGCCAAACATGGTCTGTATTTAACCTTTGCAAATGTCTATATATGGTCTGTAAGCATTTTTTGCAACTACTGTGTTGCAAAATCAATCTAGCAGTCTAATCCAGAACAGGTGTCCTATGAATATCTTTGCAAGATTAACATAGAGGGCATAGCCTTATGGACTATTTCAGTAACTATGATTAGCATTAAGAAGAAAATCCCCCTCCGTATTCATGGTGTGAAAGGATCCCATTTCAGCACATGTGCTGTTCCTCCACACAAGAAAGAGAATGGGATATGCGGTCAGGCTAAAGTGGCAAGGCTAAACTGGAGATGGAAGGATCAATGTGCTGCAGTGCAGGAGTAGGAGAAGGCAGTAGTCAGCAGAAAAATATCTTCAACTTCATAAATTCTCCATTTAGCATATCTCAGTAAAGATCCATGTGGAACACAGAGGCCAACATCCAGTGATCAAGAAATGTCATAGGTATTGCATAGACTCTAAATGAGCTGTTTTCGTTTCTGGCCTTGACAGATTTTTTTTTTCCCCTAAAAATTAATACTAAAATAATCTAAAAGAGTTTTGTCATGAAAAATAGAAATAAAATATCACCAAAAGAAGAGGATTTTAAAAGTTTTTTTTTTTAATCTGTGTAAATGTAGACAAGCACTTAAAAAAAAAATCTTGATTTAAAAATCTTCCAGATTTTAATCAGAAGAAAATAATTTTTCAAATATCTAAAATTATTTACAAAATAAAATAATAACAGTTACAGGAAGTGTTTCAAATCCTGTTAAAATGAATTATAATATATATTCTGGCTTTTCAGACATGTTTTTATTATGAATATTTTGGTTTGTTTAAAAAGGGATATTCCTCCAAAAGATTTTCTTGATGAACGTATTCTGTAGTTTCAGGCAATATATACCATTTTTTCCCACATGTGTTACCTGGAGGTGTAACCAAAATATTTAGTACAATTAAACTTCATTTAGCAGAAGACAGACATTTCCCAAATGCTCATCTCTAACTGTGGCCACAATCTGTTCTTATGGGAACTAAGTACTGCCATAAACCCCACGGTCTTCCCTGTCAGCCACAGTTCTTTAGTTTTCCCTTTTCTAACATAAATGTATGGTATCATATAAATGTGTGTCCATGTCGTGGTTTTGTTAGTGAGGGGGGGCCTAAGGTGGTAGCTTCTGTAGGAAACTGCTAGAAGTCGCTCCCCTTTGTTCAGTGGACTCGGCCGGGCCTAGGGCGGACCTGCTGCTGGCCAAGGCCAAGCCGATTGGTAGCAGAATGTCCCATGATAACGCCTCTGCGATAACGTATTTAAGAAGGGGAAAACAGAAAAAAAGAGAGAGAAGAGAAGATGTGAAGAAGCTGAGCGGGGGCAGAGGGGCAGAGGGGGAGGCACAGGCCTCATGGGCCTTGCAGGCCTCACCCTCTGGCCTCTCGCCAGGCAGCCAATTGGGCCCGACTCGGTCCAGCCCAGCTGCAAGAAGTGGAAAGGAGATGAGAAGTGAATAAGATGTAAAAAAAGATCCTGAGAGACATCTACCAGCCTGTTGTGAGGAACGGCTGCAGACGCCAAGGTCAGTTCAGAAGGAGGGGGAGGAGTAATGTGGCTCCTGGCCAAGATTCCCCTGCAGCCTGTGGTGACGACCATGGTGGAGAAGGTTGTTCCCCTGCAGCCCATGGAGGTCCACGGAGGAGCAGAGATCCACTTGGAGCCCGTGAAGGACCCCATACCGGGGGAGGTGGATGCCTGAAGGCAGCTGTGGCCCGTGGAGGGCCTGCTGGGACAGCTGTTCTGGACAGACTGAACTCCGTGGAAGAGATCACCCACGCCAGAGCAGTTCCACAAAGGACTGTGGCCCGTGGGAGGGACCCCACGATGGAGCAGGGGAGGAATGTGAGGAGTTCTTCCTCCGACCATGAAGCAGCGGCGTAAAACAACGTATGATGAACTGACCGCAACCCCCATTCCCTCTTCCCCCCTGTGCCGCTCAGGAGGGGAAGGTAGTAGAGATAATGTTAAGCTTGGGAAGAGGGAGGGGTGGATGGAGGTTATCTTGTTCTCTGTCTCATTATCCTGCTGTTTGTAGTAATAAATGAATAGTTTTCCCCAAGTCGAGTCTGTTTTGCCCGTGACGGTAACTTTAAGGATTTCTCCCTGTCCTTGTCTCAAACCTTGAGCCGTTTTTCCGTATATTTTCTCTCCCTATTCTCTCGGAGTGTGGGGGGAGTGAGAGAGAGACTGCATAGTCTGGTCCGATCGGGGCTGAACTACGACAGTCCATTAAACAATAGTATTACTCATATATAATTTTAAATTAAAAATCTCCTAATGGAATTGTCTTTTCTAAGGTGTGTCACATTAAACCCAAACAATTCCAGAAAATGTTAAGTATCCCTGAACACTCACTGTTAAATACAGAACTTTAGTTTAACTTAAAAATGTAAAACCTTTTGTAGTCAGACATCTTTCTCAGTGCCTGAGACTGTTATAAGGACATCTAAGAACATATGTAAATTCTAGCAAGCTCAATTTTACATTATACATTAAAAATTGGTTGAAGTCTAGCATATTTATCTCTTGCAAATGACAGAGTATGAATAAGTAATGCCAATATATCCTCTGAATTAACTGGAAAGCCTTTTAAAGTTTTGTTGTGATGCCTCTATATACAAACAAGATGGAAAATGATAAAGACATGGCTCAAAGCAATGGACTTTAGACAAAATGTATCCATCAGTGTTGAAGAGACAGTCTTTCTGCTACAACCACTAATGAAAAAAAAAAAAAAAACAAACAAAAAAACCCAAGGCAGATTACTGAGATAAATGAAGAACATCTCTGTCCAATGCTGCCTCATTACTCATGAATTAGAGAACCTTATCAGCTGCATCTTGGGTGGAGGTATTTAGAAACAGAACCTTCTTTACGACGTCCAAAGTGTTAATCTTTATTTCTGGTGGGTATATACCAGCTGATCATTTGATTGCTAGGATTGACACATTACCCTTCTGAAACATGTAAAGAACATTTAATACAATTTTGCCCCAGATCAGCTATCATACTAGACTTAATTTCTTTAAAAGTAGATGTTGAATTATTAAAGTTTTTATTCTAATACATAAAAATATCATTTTGGTTTTGGTCAATCCTTGTTGCAAAATCTGAATGTATAAAATGGATAAAAAGGAGTTGTCAGAATTATTAACATTGTCATAACTCCTTAAAGTGCATTCAGAAACAATGTCTGGTTAATTCAAATTTGGTTCATCAGGTTGTGTCTTACAGTATCAGACCATTTCGGACTACTTAGGACACAAATAAATTACATTCCAACAACAAGCAAAAGTTGGGACAAACTTTGTTTAGAGTCAAAAGGGCCTTAAGAGGGCCTGACAATGAAACAGTTGTAGCAATTATTATTAAGAGACTGGTTTTCTTAAAATAACTTCAAGTCTAATTTTACAGTAGTGTTCCATGACATTTACTCTAGTAAGCTTGTGTTGCTTCTCATTGGAGTTCTATTTGCTATAGCTCATATGCTCCCGGTATTTAAAGCTCTGCTTCAGTCATGGGTTACATCACTCCTGATTAAGAATATAGCAACATAAGAACAGTTAATGGTGACAATCAGGGAAAACAGAGAGAAATTTAAGACCAAGTCAAGCAGATAGGATATTTCTCAATTATAATATTCCAACCTACTGTTTGAGTACCGGGACTTCCAAAGCCAGATGTATATATTATTTCCCATATTTAGTAAACCTTAGGGGATTTCTTTCACATAAAGGTCTCTCCCTGAATCAATGAAGTCCGCAGCATCCTTTGACAAAGAGGTTGGCAGGTCTGCTACAGCAGCATGGGGAACATCCTTTTAGTGCTTGTTTTGAACTTGGGTGCTACACCTTTAGTTGATGCTCCCTCATTCTTGTGACGCAAAACACACAATAAATAAACAATAAATCTCTCAACCTCTCCATGCCCCATGCATTTGTGGATCTCTATTACAATATTTCTTAGCTGTCTCTTCTGTAGAATGTTCCTCTTATGGGAATAGTTCCATACTTTTGGTATTCCTTGGTGCTCTTCACTGAATTATTTACAGAGGTATTTATTTTGACATCACAAGAGCTACATATGATAGTCATGACCATGGATTTATACATTAGAATATTCCTGTGATCTTTCATTTTCTCTCTTTCATTACAGTTCTTAACCTTTTATTTGTCTTTTTGTTCACTACTGAGTGCTAAGCTGATGCTTTCTTTGAACATTCCCTAAGGTCTTGGGGCAAAGTTGCTCAATTTTTAAAGCATTTTTTGCAATTCTTCATGAGATACTATCTTGAAAAACTTCCTGTCATCAACAAACTTTGTCAGCTCACTGCTCACTTCTTCTCCACCTTTTTCAGGTTATTTACAAACATATTCAGCAATACCGCAAACAGTATCTGCCTGTCACAGATATACACAGTTATCACAGATATCCCAGTAGACACAATCACTGGAAAACATGGCTCTACTTGACAGACTTTCTGACTCTTTCATGTTTCTTTGGCTAGTACAAAAGAAATGGCATTAAAAAAAAAAAAGAATGTGTGACAGAATAAAATAAAATATGACATGCTTTCTCTATTTCTTAATAATCACTATCACTGGCTGGGACACATTCTTAAACCAGAGAGGGGATATGGATCAGACAGCCTGTATTTCAAAGAGGATAGCCAAATACATTTTCATATGCATTTAAAGTTCAGAGACAGCTGACGCAGTACTCAGCATACTTGGCTACCATGGAAACCCCATGATTTATCACTTACCAATGATGCCGAAATATTTTGAAAACCAATTGTGGGGGAAAAAGAAAGCAACTAAATAAACCCCTAATTTTATAGAAGCTTATTTCACAGTTTATTTCTAGTCAGTATAGATATGATCAAGTATTATTTTGTCTTGATTATTTCAACAAATTATTATACTTGGAAACGTTATCTTTTTTTTTTTTTGTCATTTTCTTATAGCAGAATATCAATTTTACCATGTCTTGAAATCTTTCATGAACAGATTTAGCAGGGAGCTAAGCTGTTGTACTGAAACTGGATAGGAATTATTTAAGACTACGTATTTTATTTATGCTGAGGATCTTTTTTCAGGTATTTATTTACAGTCTAAGTGTAGTAGCCATGTATCTTCAGAACACAATATAGAAAATGAAGTAGAGAAAATAGAAATTGTCATCACAAACAAACCAGATTCATTACTGAGGGACAGAAAAGCTCCTTCAAATCAACTCTCTGCTTAGGAGTCTGTAGACTAAAGCAGGTCCATTAAAAAATTGTTCTCTACTTCTCTTGAATGTCTTCATAGCCTTCAGCCTGGGCCACTTCTACCTTATTCCCTGTTTTTCTAAGCCCCATGTTCTAGGAGTAATAGTGAACTGTTCAGAGGGGATTCCAGACAGATTTTAAATCCCAGCTGCCTGCCAGAGCTGGTAGATGGAAGAAATGGGGAGTATTTCAGGAGCTGGGCCAGGACTTCTCATTCTTTTTAGAACAGGATTGAGGAAGAGAGCAAAAGAGAGTATTGAGACTATCATTAAAGCACTTTGATTTGGGTAAGTTGCACATCCTTTGTTCCTCTTGAACAGCAGGTCTAACCCAGCACCTCAGCCTGCCGAAATATGACATTAATTGTCACGTAAGAGTTCTTTAACACATTGTTACAGAAGAGTTCTTTCCAATAGCCAGGGAGGCAAACTATGCTTCAATGGAGAGAATGGGTGCAGAGAACACAAGACCATCTTCAAGTCTGCCCCAGTTAGGGATCTCACAACATTAACAATAGCAGAAGCAGTGCCCTCTCCAGAGCTACACTCTGGTCAATCTTACCAACTGGATTTTCTTGAGGATGAACAATGGGCTTCACAGTGATACCTTCAGAAGTTTTAGAGAAGGTACCACCCCCTAGCAAGGGAGATAGGGAGGTTCTGGGATTGTGGTTCTTGTTTCCTAGTTCCAGTGCTGGGATCTGACCCTCTTTAAAGATTCAGGAAAAGACTTATGGGGAAAAGGAGCAGTGAAAGATACGCAGAAAATGGTCTTTTTTTTTTTTTTTCTGTACGTGTCCTTCTCCTCCGTTATATGAATTCTGCCTCAGTCTCCACTCTGGAGCTGCTTTGGCAGATCTACTTCTCATCTGGGTGCAGTAGTGGAGCTTATTCTGATCCCTGAGTGACCTTGTTCTGTCCCACATCAAAGAAAATATGTTTTGGTGTACTACTATCCATTAACATGTGGTCTCCTTTACTTCTTGATTTGAGGGCAACAGTTCTTCTTCATAGAGCAAGGAGTAATCCCTCCAAGCATTTCTTCAAGTCTGGCTGGAGGAACTGTCAAGCCTTTTAAGTACAATAATGCACTCAGCATTTGGACCACTGGTAGTAAAGACAAAAAAAAAAAACAAACCCTCCTCCTCCTCCTGGTCCTAAGTTCCACTCAGACACATTTTGTGGCCATTATTTGTGTGATGGCTTTTGTCAGTGGAGATTCCACTTGGCAGCTTTTACACACCAATGGCATAAAGGAGGAGGAAAAGTCTGCCTCTTAAAAAATGGACAAGTGAAGGAGGACTTCAGAACTGATGAGGAAAGGCAAGACTGAGGTTAGTAAGATACAAGAAGTGCAAGGGAAATCAGACACCCTAGAGGGGGGCAATTAAAATTTCCTTCTCCTTGCCTTGAAAGTGCCTCCTCAAAGCAAATGCTTTGAGAATGTGAAAAGTGTGAAGAAACCAGGAGACATCTTTTCACATGGGTACTGAGTCATGCTGTCCCAAATAGTGTGATGTTGCAATTGTGGTTCATAGAGACTTTGGATCCAGCAACATCTGGGTAATGGGGTAGGTGTCACCAGAAGCAGCAAGATGACAGGAGTGGCACCTGCAGTTGTGATGTGGTACTGGATGTTCAACGAAGACTCTTCTCAGTAGTGCCCAGTGACAGGACAAAAGGCAATGGGCATGAATTGAAATAGCATTTTTAAAAAACCCAAATCATTTAAGCATTGGGAAAAATGTTTTGGTTTTTTTTTTTTTTCCTGTGTGGGTGATTGAACACCAGAACAGCTTACATAGCTGTTACAGTTTGGGGCAAAAAAAACAGTGTGGAGACTAATGATGTGTTATCAGCATTGTCAATTGCACCTAACTTATGCTAAATGATACACCAGAGAAGTTGTGACATCTCAGTCTTTGGAAATACTCAAAACACGACTGGACACAGTCTTGAGCAACCTGTGCTAACTGACCCTGCTCTGAGCAGGAGTTAGATTCAGTGGTCTCCAGGCATCCCTTCCTACCTCAGTGATGCTGTGATTCTAGGAAAGTTTTCACAATATTGGACAGAAACATTATTAAAGTGTAAAGAAATCTCATTTTCTGTCTTAAGAGGAATGTAGATTCACTTAAGGTTTGCTGATATATAAATACAATTTGCTCTTTGTAAATATGGTCATCTGATAGCCTTGTGTGTGCTGTCTTCTCTAATGGTTGTTCAGATTGTACAGACACAGGCAGAAGCAATACTGTGATCATTCTGCCTGCAGGACCAATATGAAAAAAATGAGATGTGTTTCTCAAGCTAATGACTAAGAGGGAACTTCTTTGGGTAATGGCTCAGGATGCATTGATTTTTGGTGTATTGATATAAATCTTGGGTGATCAATAGTATAGCTGGTTGCAGGAAATAAATTACTAATCTCCAGACCTAAAATAATTTCATTTTAATGAGGACAAGCTATAATCATAGTGTCTGGGGCACCATTATGCACTTTATCAAAGAGAAAACATCAAGATGATTGAGGAAATCAGAATGACCATAACAGGGTGGGAGGAGGGGGAAAAAAAGACAGAGGTCCCTCTATATAGCAGAAAACCGTCTTTAAGACCAGAGCAGGGTGTGGCATAAGCATGCGTGTCTACATTGCCTGCTGAGGATAAGCCTGGGGTAGGTCCAGGTTCTGGTCTGCCCAGGTATGTCCTCAGGAGCACATGCAATAGTAATCATGAGGACTGGTCTTCTGCCAAGTTGTCACTGTCTGGTTGCTCACAAGCAGTCTTCAGTCTGTCCGAAAAGCAAGTCACATGGCAGGCAGGCAGGAGGAGACGAGGGAGGGTACAATGGAGTGTTTCATGCTTTTAATTGCTCCAAACAGATTTTCCAGGATGACAGAAGAAGGCTGAATGGAACAATATGTCTGTTTCTGTTGTCTGTATTTTAAAATGCTTAAGACAAATTTTAAAGGATAGACAAAGACATCTAAGATTGATTTGGAAAGTAAAAAAATAAAAAAGCATTATAATAAGAGATTAATGGAGTTCAGTACATTGTGTTTGATCAGACAGATGTTATGGAGATGAAGCATAACTTCCTTTTTTTTTTTTTTTTCACAGTTAGTGGCTCCTAAATCTAGTAAAAAAAAAAGTGTAGTAGTAACAAGGAATTTGAAAATGCAAGTCAAAAAATTAGAAACATTTTTAATGTGACTCTAATGAGCATATAGCAGTAGAACTAGCAGAATAATTGATCGGAAAATATTAATGCCATGTCACTGGCATATCTAACTATACTGCTAGTCCAAGTAAGCAAGGTAGGCTCTGTGTTTAACATATGGGGGAGGAACATTAATTTTAGGAGTATATTTGTGTCATTATAATATACATATAAGAAAATGGGGAGGAGAAGAGAATCCTAGGTTAAAACTCAAACATGAATTTAGGTTACTAATGCTGGGAGAGATAAATTGGCCCTTGTCAACTTGAAAGTTATATATTCAGCATGGCATCAAGGGACTTAGTAATTCCTAGGTATGTTCTATGACTTGTATTAAACAGCAAGTTGTACTTGACCATCCTTTTAATGAATGTCTGATCTGCTAAAACTTTAAAAAAAACCTGTATGTGCTCCAGAGGCCCACCCCAATAGTATATTTTGGAAGCTAATGATCAAGAGAATTTTTGAAAAAAAAGGGCAAAATCTTAAGGTGATTTCTTTTTTATTCAATTTTTGACTCCGTTTTCATTGAATTGTTACTTATCTAAACGTCATTCAGCTATATTGTTCTTATATTTTCCCTACAAATACCCGTATTTTCATCCAGAAATAAATTAATGAATAAATAAATTTGAATTGTTAAAACTATTGCTTGCTGTCTGTTTGGTTTAGAAGCAGAAAACTTAGTCCTCCTTTGTCACAAGTATGCTGGTGTATTCCTTCAAGATGAGGCAACAGTACTGACAATAATTCTTTTTATTGTCCCTCTGTCATGAAAATATAGCATAGTTCTCTTGAAGGTTTTTTGCATGTGATGCACTGTCTGAAAGGGCTTCTTACTTGCTAGTTGAGGAAGTGTTATCACTGTCAACGAGTTAAAAGTCATGGGAGAAAACTTCTGTGTTAATTGTATAAAACAAGAAAGATTAATAGCTGGGATTTCATCAATAATCTTCCTATGGGTGAATGAATGCAATAGCATTTACAAGACTGGGAAATTATAGCTCTTGACAGATCACAACCGTAATTATCGCAGGAATAAATTTGTAATACCACTACTACTACTACCACCACCACCACCACGATGCTACTACCGCTACTACTACTACTAATTATTATTATTAGGAAAGAACACTAACTCAAGACATGGGGCTCAAAAGGAAGGTAGACATTAGTATATACAAAATGAGAATCAAGTACCTTTTGGTAACCTTACTCATAGTCCTGGGCAACAGAGAGGCAGCTGCAGGGCCAGATTCATTTATGACACCTTCCTTTGGGTGGTCTACAGGGGTCTGTGATATTTGTTGTGGCTCTGTCCTGGTCCTGTTCCCTGTGATAGGAAGTACAAGAAATCTGGTCCAGAGAAAAGAGTTTTTGACAGTCCTAAGGAAGGCCACCCCAGGAAAACCAAAAATATTGTACTTCCTTCACACTGCTCTAGCTTTTTTAACGCAGTATAAGCACGCTAGAGAGTCAAGATCCTACCCAGGAGCTTCTGCTTACAGGCAATCCTTTATGTCCTAGGTCAAGAAAATTCACAAGTGTTGTATCTCTTAGCATGTGCCAGGACCTCTAAAATGAAGAATTTAGTGTTTAAATGCTTTTCAAGCATCCAGAATAACACCAAGTAGAAAAAAAAAAAAGGGAATCCTAGGTAACATTTAGGCAACCAATATCTTAAAATACCCCTCTAACGCTGGGCTCTGCCTTAGCTCCCCATTCCCTCTAGTCTGTGACACAGATCATTGGGCTGGCTTTCAGCTTGAGACAGTTTACCCCTTGACCTTCAGCTCCTTCTTCCACTTTAATATATACATTTTGCTATCCCAACCTAAAAAAAAATCAATTCTACCACTAAAAAATTCTTTAAGGCAGAATTCTATACAGTGCATCAAAAGAAATTATTTTTTTCTCTACTCTCCCATTAAAACCAGCATAAAGCCAAAGCTTCTGTTTAATTTTATTTATATAAAACTTTGCCTACAGTTCCACCTCCAGCTTTACTATCCCACCCTGAAAAGTAAACCAGAATTAATACATGTTTTCAGGCCATAAAACTAAGCATAGCCATAAAGGAAAAAGAAAATTATTATATAACCTCTGAAACAGTCTGAATGCCTAGCATAACGTCCACTTAAAAAGTCTCTTATTATGTCCTGCTAAAATATGACAAATAGCCTGTGATAATAAGTAATGGACATGCTATCATTAAATTAAACTGTACAAATAGAAAGGGTTAGTTTATTCAAATAATGGAAAGCCAGAGCACACAATATGAATTTCAGTATGGGTATGGTACAATGGTGAAAATAGGATCCACATTGGTAAATGTGGACCTGACCTAAATTGTCTTTAATATAATGCTCTAGAGAATTATTTCAATTAGATGCTAATAATGAAAAGCCCTTTTCTTTATATTAATGACTTTTTTTTTTTGCTCTTGTATTAGAAAATTCAGAGAACAGTGGCTCAGACTTCTGTATTATTTCTGAAGGCAAACATCTGGCCTTAATATGGTGTAAAGATAGACAGTGAGGAATGTAATTGTGCAAAGTATAAGCATGAACACAGAGAACAGCGTGTAGGTGTTTCAGTATTTTGGTGCTTCCCTCATCAGTCTGTGACGCATTTTCCTCTGCAAAAATGACTTTATTTTCACACACTAAAGGCTCTAAAATGGAAAATATTGTTTAATACACCTGACATTTTCTAGTACTCTCATTCATTTTTGAAAAAGAATATACATTCATATCTATTAAATAAAGCTTATATTTTAATTAATCATATTCACAGTAATCTATATGGACTACAACAGGAGCTGTGTCAAAGTGTTATGGTCAAATGCAGTGATGTTCTACAATGAGAGATCTTATTATAAACAGCTGCATAAGGCAACAAGGAAAAAATTGGAGTTTGTTTTATGAGTTTCCATAAGTCTTGCATTATTACAAGTTTGACAGCTGAAAATTCTACTTTAACTTGGTTAAAGCTTTGTGTCTTGTCTACTTCTACAGCCTTGAAGAACCACTTACAGTTTATATCTAATGTATGCTATCTATGTAGGTGGAACTATGGCTAGGATTTTACTTAGTGACATCTACATTTAAAAAATTGATTGCAAATGGTTTTAAAAATATTTTAAAACAATACTTTAAAAAAAATTGTGTGTTTGGACTGGGAAAAATAATAATATATTTTGAATTACAATCCACATGTAGCAAAAGTTATGTTGTATTTACCTATTCTAAAATATCAGACTGCTTTCTAACTAGGACATATTTATTTAATTAATTAAGATTAAAAAGCATCCCTTTCCTTTGGAGGGTAAAGAAAGCTTACTTTTTGATAGTACTTAATTAAAGACAAAACAATTGCATAGAGTGAATGTACTATAATGAGTAAGAGTCCTCTACGCCTTGCAGATTTTGCTGCATTAAGCATTTTTGTGGAACTTCCACAGATTTTAAGAACAAGCGATGCATGAAATCAGAACAAATTGGGCCCTAAGTGTGTGGGTGGGTGAAATGGAGGATTTAAAGGGATTAAGACTTATTGGAGTGCCTCATATAAAAGATTTTGACTGTGTAATAATGCAAATCAAGAAAAAAAGAGCAAGTAAAGAGGCACATTAGAAGTGGGATGTGTAGTTTTGATATTAAAAGAAAGTTAGAAGCTTGGTCATAAACCTAAAACTTCATAATCTGTCTGTAAATTACATATCATCAGATTGTTTTTCTTGATGACATTTAAATATGATATTCAAAAGTTGTTGAGAATTTATCCATGCAGCTGAGCTGGACATGGAGAGATTTATCCCAAATTCCTGAATTATTTAGCATGCATTAAAATAATAACTACATAATGAGAAAAGGTGTCTTGTTGCAGAGATCAGAGAGATCTTTCCACAGGATGTCTGCCTGGAAGTTGTGCTAACTAGTAGGAGTTGGCAGTACACACTCCTCAATGCATCAGCTAGTAAAAAGCGTGAAAAAAAGCAGGAGTAATCTAGAGACCAGCAACAGGCTGGAAAAGCTCCCATTTCCAGGAGCCCACTCAATGAGTACAGAATTGCAGGACTCCGGGAAATGCACTGTGCCCATCCAGCTACGCAGAAAATGTTTTCATCAGCTCCTCATGCCCATGACAATTATAGATGCCATATACTACCTTAAGGAGAAGACCCTTATATAAAATAATTTTACTGTTGAATTCAGCAGAAAGAGATACTACTTGTGATATAAAACCCACTCCTGGCCACTCCTGCTTTACAGATATGAGGGTAATACTAAGGACAGAGGGAAAGGTGCAGTTTCTATTAAGAAATTATGTATATTTCTAGGGAACCTAATGTCTTTGTTTCGTAGGCTGCTTTCCATAATGTGACAGAGATGGATTCTACTCCATAATATCTGAGACACAGGGAAATGTTAATACGAAAAGATTAACCAAAATAGACAAATATATTACTTTTCTCTCACTTCTTTTAGTATCTCCTTAAGTGAAATTTAAGATAACTTTATGACACTTTAATCTAGGTACAAAAAAACCCCACAAACCTAAAAAACTAAAAAAAAATCCCCAAATCCAAACAAAAAGCACACAATAGTCATAACTGATATCTGAAAATATTTATATGCTTTATATACATTTATGGTGTGTCTTCCATCAAAAGATCTATCAAAGCACTTAATAATTAAACTTTTTATTAGTAAAAGTAGGAAAAATGTTGAAATGTTTAAATTTAAAGAGAGGAATAGAAAGGCACATAAAGGATATTCAAAACAATGAGTACAATCAGTAAGTCAATTTAAGTACTCTTAGGAAAAAAGATCACGACTTTTTTTTTTTAAATCAATCTAAGCAATTCCTCTTACATAGTGAAATCAGTTAAACAAATAATAAAAATATGTATGTTGTCACTTTTAACCTTCGTTCTAAATTATTAATTAATTAGGGAAGCCTCTGGAAATGTCCGAATTAGTCCTGGAAGTTTTACATAGGCGCACAAACTGACAATCCACTTGCTAGACACGGACTAAATGGATGAGGTGCAGAGAGCTGAAAAAGTTGCCTAAATTCACACAGAATTCCTTGCTTGGCAGCACACACCCAACTCATACAGGGAAACCTGTGTAATCTTTCTGACTGTTTCCTAGTTTACTTCTAAAGGAAAACGTATGGACATGTACAAATGTTTTCAGGATAAATACCTAAACCAACTACATAAATACATATAAATATTTGAAAAGTAGTCAGATTTGTTGTTTTAAGTTTATATGTGCTTTACAATGCAATGTAAAGGGGCCATATATGAGAATTAAATTTAAAAAGGAAAATCTAAGCTCAGCACCATGAAAATCTTCTTGGCAATAAGGTGTATCACCTATTGGATAGTTTCTCAAGAAAAGCAATTTAAGTGAGTGTGACTGAATTTTTTAATCCTTACCTTGATTACTTTTCAACATCTTAAAATTTCATGCAGATAGAATATTGAAGGAAAAGATATCTGAACTTATGATGAATGAGCTGACCAAAAACTCATGATTTTTCAGGGGTGAAAAAAGCCATTCAATTATCTTAAAACTGTTTTTTAGCAACCTATATAGATGTCTCCTCATTAAAGACATAAACTGTGTATTTATAGTGAAAGAAAAAGCTGATATGCTAAAATAAAACCAAACAAAATAATCCATAATGAATCAGATACCTAACAAATGTCACACAAGTCTTACAAAACAAAACAAATCCTCTCAAGGCTTTTTTTAATTAGAGCTGCAGTGAAGCTTTTCACCATTGTTACAAACACTGATAAACAAACTTCTCATAGCTTGTAATCTTTAGATGCCATTATGGGACTCTGTGCTGCAAACCTGAATGCATTCTCTTTGGTCCACACTGAGGACTGAACCTAAAACACTCTGACAATTGCACCAAGCCAGTGGGAAATTTATTCTGCATTTGGGTGTTCAAACCAGTTGAGCCTCTGAACTGACTGGCAGCATTCAGAGCAGGAGTATTTTGTTACGATATTGTTCTACGTGTACTTTTTGTATAGTTTATATAGGTGTTTGCTAAGTAGGCTAGAGGTTGAACTCTATTGTGCTGATTAGACAGAAGAAAGAAAATTGGAGAAGGTAAGTGTGACTGGAATAATAAGGAAGCCTGCAGAAGTGAGAACTATATGTTAAAGGCAAAGTAATATCTTAGTGTGAGAAAAAAAAAAAACACTCCAATTTAATGTTAAAAAGCTTGATATCTATGTCCAAATAAGTGAATAAATTACAATGAAAAAATAGAGAATATCTCATCTGGATTCCAAACATATTGTGAATCCAATAGACTACTTAACAGTTAATATTTTAAAGCTTAATTGAAAAAAAAAAAACAAACCAGTAAGCAGGCTATGGTAGAGAAAGACAAAAACAGCAAAGGAAGAAAGAGAGAAGAAGAAAAATAGTAAACAATGAAGAAATATCTTTATTTTTCTCCAGGTTTAGTAAAAGCTAAAATATCAGGTTTAACGTACATATTTTGAGAACAATCTTAGTTGCAATGTTCACTTACTTTTAAATTAATTTAGTAATGTTTCAGTAATAGATTGAGATTCGGTATTATACCAAAGTAAAATGATAAAATCGTAAGTTAGAATAAATATTTGAGAAAAAAAATACATTATTCTGATGCTTGGAAAGAAGCACCACAGACTGAGTAAGTCCTGATTTTGTATGGATGTAAGCTGCTCTTGTACCTTTTGAAATTCCTATGCTGCACAGTATTTTGTAAATACTGGAAAAACAAGGTTTGCAATTTAAAATCTTATGATTTTGGACAGAACCTTTTCTCCTGTATTTCAGGATAGGTATTTTATTTGTATTTAAGAGGAAAATTACATGAAGTATTCAAATTTTGTTTTTTAACTTTCTTGTATTAGAATAGACCCTGAAATCTGGAAATAGCCAGATGAGTAAGAGTAAAGCAGCAGTGAGAAGGACTGAGGTTTATTTTTTCCTGAGATTTGATAGATTCTACCTTCATCTGTGGATTTCCACAAATAGATATTCTCTTGAAATGATATTTACATTAAAGAACAAAGAAGTTGACATAAAAGCTGAAATTTAAGGGGGTTGTTATTTAGGAAGCAAAAAGCACAAGGACATTTGCTTTGTTGGATGGATTGTACTGGATCATACAACATCTGCTATACATTTAACTTTTTTTTGTTGATTTTTTTACCACTTCTAGCTTTTGTCTGAGCTGCATATTTTTCTGCTTTTCTGTTCCAGTTTATACTGAACTAAATTCCCTAAGGATGTCTCCTTGGGGCTCCTCTTGCTTATTGTCTTCCTTTTTCCCCTACCTCCCCTCTACCAAAATTACTCAACCAGTGTCTTCAGTGGGTAGTTATGCTCACATTCATCATGAATTTGTCGTTAATCTGCTGTTCTACCCTGTCTATAAAACAGCAGCATTGTTGTCCATTGCTTAAAAATCTCCTTCATGGACCTCAGCACCTGGACTTTGAGAAACATAGTTCTACACTGGACAATTGATTTATTTTCCTTATTTCTCCCTCCTGCAGCTGACTGACACATTTGTAGTACACAGATATACTGGAATCATATGGGAGACAGGGTATTTGCACTCCTTATTTGCAACCTGTGTGATCAAAAGTGAAACAATAACAGTGGGTATATCCTGTACTTCTTTTCAGTGTCACCTAGTGATTTGGATACATTACTATATTATGTTTATATCCTGACCGGGTTCATATAATCCACAAGAGTTAAGTGAAAGTAACTAGCAAGAAGAGCTTATTTCCCCAATGTTTAATTCTTTACGTTTTTAAAGCATAACATACATTACTTCAGCCAATATCAGCTGATTAAAATTATTTATCAATTTATTTCTGAAACATTATGTGAATGCTCCTTAAATAGAGATGTCTATACACATATTTGTACGCATGAGTGTATTTCAGGCTTACATGATGCAATCTTCATATCTAATCTCAGGTTTCATTTGAGAATCAAATAGGATTTGGTTCTTCTATGTATTTTCTTCTCATTCAGCTGTTCTTTTAGTGCTGGCTACATCTTACTGTCTAGACACAGAAGTATCTAAGGTTCAAGGTAAGAAGTTCGGTGGGGTGTCGTAGTTCAGCCCTGATCAGGACCAGACTACACAGTCTCTCTCTCACTCCCCCCACCCTCCGAGAGAATAAGGGGAGATAATATAAGAAAAAATGGCTTGAGGTTTGAGATAACGAGGGGGAGAAATCCCTAAAGTCACCGTTACGGGCAAAACAGACTCGACTTGGGGAAAACTATTCATTTATTACTACAAACAGCAGGATAATGAGACAGAGAACAAGATAACCTCCCCCCACCCCTCTCTCTTCAAGAGCTTAACATTATCTCTACTACCTTCCCCCCTCCGAGCGGCATGGGGAGGGGAAGAGGGAACGGGGGTCGCGGTCAGTTCATCACCCATTGTTTTACGCTGCTGCTTCATCATCGGGGGAAGAAGTCCTCCCATTCTTCCCCTGATCCATTGTGGGGTCCCACCCATACGCCACAGTCCTTCGTGAAACTGCTCTGGCATGGGTCAATGCGAGTTGTAGAACACTGGAACAGGTTGCCCAGAAAGGTGGTGGAAGCTCCATCCCTGAAAATATTCAAGGCCAGGCTGGATGAGGCTCTGAGCAACCTGATCTAGTTGGGGATGTCCCTGCTCCTTGCAGGGGGGTTGGACTAGATGACCTTTGAAGGTCCCTTCCAACCCTAACCATTCTATTATTCTATGATTCTACCTCTTCCACGGGGTGCAGTCTCCGCAGACCGACTGCCCCAGCAGGCCCTCCACGGGCCACAGCCTCCTTCAGGCGTCCACCTTCCCTGATGTGGGGTCCTTCATGGGCTCCAGGTGGATTTCTGCTCCTCCATGGACCTCCATGGGCTGCAGGGGGACAACCTTCTCCACCATGGTCATCACCACAGGCTGTAGGGGAATCTTGGCCACGAGCCACATTACTCCTCCCCCTCCTTCTGAACTGACCTTGGCGTCTGCAGCTATTCCTCTCACAAGAAAAGTTCTTCACAACAGGCTGGCAGACGCCTCTCAGAATCTCTTCACATCATCCAGCTCATCTTCTCTCCACTTCTTGCAGTCGGGCCAGGCCGAGTCGGGCCCAATTGGCTGCCTGGTGAGAGGCCGGAGGGTGAGGCCTGCAAGGCCCATGAGTCCTGCGCCTCCCCCTCTGGGCCTCTACCCCCGCTCAGCTTCTTCACATCTTCTCTTCTCTCTTTTTTTTCCTGTTTTCCCCTTCTTAAATATATTGTTGCAGAGGCATTATCATGGGACATTCTGCTACCAATCGGCTCGGCCTTGGCCAGCAGCAGGTCCGCCCTAGGCCTGGCCGAGTCCACTGAACAAAGGAGAGCAACTTCTAGCAGTTTCCTACAGAAGCTGCCACCTTAGGCCCCCCTCACTAAACAAAAACACAACATGAGGATAGATGGCTGCGTACAAAAAAGTGTACTAGGTTCTGGAAATGTTCACAAAGCAAGCTGCTCCTCTGATACCCCTCACAGTCAACGCGGCATTACTGTGGCCTTAGGACTAGGTCACAGATCCATGGTTTCTCTCCAGCTCACATAAGCTGTATGAAAGCCTCTGTTCTTGGCTCTTTGAATTATCTATTTAGCATAATCTTTTGCAACAATATTATACTGTTACTTTTTGAAACATACAGGAAAAAAAAACTATGAGTACTAATATTCTATACCCTTGCATGGGGCACTGATGTATTTTCTTCAGATATACTTTGAGATAGATCCCATTTGATATTTTTATTAAAACAATTTTTATCACTATGCATAACAATAATTGTTTCATTGTTGTTTGTTTGTGGGTTTGTTTTGGTTTGTTTTGGTTTGGTTTGGTTTTTTGGGGGGATAGGTTTTTTTTTCTTGCAGGAAGAACAATTCTATCTAAAATGTCAAAGCACATTTTTTTCCCGTAGTTTAGACTTAACTGAAATGCAAAACGTACTGGAGATCTGCGCAAGAAAAAACCCATACAAATCCAAAAGAAGTATGAATGTAAATGCACACAGAACCTCTTTACATGTGGACACAGACACTGATATTTGTAGTTAAAAATTCTGCAAAGGACTTGGGCAGATTCTGACTTCTAGAAGTGATCTTTAATAAAAAAGAAAAAAAAAGTAATGGTAATTTGCAGAAGTATTTTTAGCAACTTTTTTTTTTTGTATCATTGTGTGGCCTCAGGCAAGACACTAGAGTTCTCCTTACCTCGGTGAATCTCTGTGTGAAATGGATACAGTACTCGCTCCCTCAGTGAAAAGCAGAACATAGATCAACTGGATGTGAACAGACGGGGTCACATGGCTTGCACACATGGACAAATGCTGAACCTGAGTCACTGCATATGCCTGAAATCATACAAGTATTTTCACATTTGTAGGCATAGAATGGCATATTTATTATCAGTGCTGGGAACATTGATGCTTTATCAGAAAATGATGTAAAGACCAAGTTGTATATGTTCAAGAATTTAGAACCATCTGTTGTAGAGAAAAAAGTTAACTACCAAATCGGCCTGAGGTCAGAGACAAAGTATAACTTGAAGTGCAGCGGGCAAAAACAGGCCTTCTTTGTTGAGGCTAAATTATCACTAAGGTAAACCACCCATAAGGCATCCAACTGTGAAGGGACTAACAGAAGGTTCAAGGTGAAACATCTTCCTCCACACTTACTGAACTGCTGTTTATATTGTAGGTATCCTAAAACTTCCATCAGCACTTATAGGGGAAAGATCTTAATGAAAAATATCATATAGGTGACAGAACAGTGGTTTACTATTTAAAGAATACTTTATAAATTATTTAATGTCTTACTTGGATGAAATATTTTGATACTGATTGAATTAAGACATTAAGCAGAAAATACAAAGTCTTATGGAAATGCCTTTGAAATATTGATATTTCAATTGTTTATTTATTTTTTTGGCATGCTAACATATTGAAAATATGATAATATATAAAATACATTATAGTACAGTCCTACTCATGAATGTAAACTCTTGAAGTTAATAGTTTATGTTTCTTTTGATGGTGTTTTTAGCAAACATTTTTCTCTTTCTGGCTTGGTTCTGGGGTTTTTTTTGGTACTTCCCTCAAGAAATATCTGTATATTAATAGGTAGAAATTTATAAAATATTTTCCTGTCCTACTTGTCCTAACGTCTCATTGTCATATTGTGCTACAACAAACATATAGCTTTCTTAATCCTTCTTTGGGTCTTTTACACTAACTTAGATGGGCACTAAATCTGGAATTCCATTTGTACATCTGTGATTGTAAATCTGTGTATATCCAATTACTGCTGACTTCAACTTTGCACCTTTATTGAGATTGCAACATCTTGTTCTGGGATTTAATCTGGCTACTAATATGTTTCAACCTAAATACTTAGGCCTATTTTTTTTTTTTTAAGTTTTGAATGAAAACTCTTTGAGAACGAAATCTTTACAAAAAAGAGATGTAATTCATTCCTCTCTAATGTAATGGTTTTGCAGAAGCCTTTTGCAGAAGCCTTATTCACCTCACATTCTTACTGCTGATGTTGTTTGAATTGTTACTTCAAATAACACCACCCAGAAGAGCAGATGAGAGCATTTTTACATTGTTATAAATCACAATAAAAAATATTCAGTCCCTTGCATAAATGCTGTGTTTATAGTCAGTACAAACCCCAAGCAAAAACAAAACTGTACTGCGGAATCCATTCTCTTTATATGTGCACAAACTATGCATATCTCAGACACTTTTCTTCATATTTAATGTGCCTTATTGCTAAGGATATTCAACTAAGTTCTCTGTTAAACAGGATATAGGACAGAGGAGTTTTATTTTTGCACAGACACTTTTAATCTTGCTTATTCATAAAAGTTTTTTGAAGTGCATACATTGCAAGTGGATTTAAAGTATCTGAACTGTAATTACTGTCATTAGTGCTGTACCATCTGCATCTTTCAGGAACCAACAGATTGAACTAATCACCAATAATTGTTTTCAAGATGTTTAGCACATCTTAAATTTAAACATCAAAACAAAAACTTATATTTGGCACTGATTTCCGCCAAAGCCTTCTTTTTCCACATCCTAGGTCTACACTAGTTTGATGTGCTGGATTAAGCCCTACATGAGCTTCTCCTCTAGCTAAAGTCTGATACATAGATTTGGAAAGTGTTTGATAGTTTCTGGTTTGTATTTTCCCCTTGGTAGCCCACATTACAGAGCCATCATACATCATTGCAGGAGATCAGAATCCTTGCTGGGACGATAGCATGAAAAATGAATTACTTTCCAATACAAACACAGTGATTCCTTCTTAAATCACCTCTTGTAGTCACTGAAGAAATGGCTGGGGAAAGTTTTATCTGTGGAAGTCTATCACACAACATAAAAAGGAACACACCACTTCAAATTTAATAGAAGATAATGCAATGATCTGACTAAGATAAAAATATTTTTAGCTAATGTATAGGTATGCACTTTTAATAATTTTACACTTTACTTTGTCTAACAGCCTCCTTACTTTTTAAGATTCCTAAGAGTATTTGACAATCCTCATGTGAAAATGACTGTAACACCATACTTTCTTTCAAATACAAATACACTTAATTAATATATTCAATATTTCCATATAAGACCACCAAAAATAAAATGTTTTAATGGAATTTAAAGTTTTAATAATGTTTAACAAATGAAAATTAATTACATGTTCTCCAGGCTTCTTAGTATTTTCTTCCTTTTATTTTTAACTATTAAACTTTGATTCTACATGCTGCACTGTGCATCTGATGTCTGTTCATAAGTAGAGCTGCTTGCAGGAAAGAGACTTTAGACGGTAAACTACTTAGGGCAAATGTATTATACCACCAATTTTATTTCCTAGCCTCAACACAACCTACTGATATATCAGCCCTCAGAATTTTAGTGATAGTATACAATCTTGCCCCAAATTCTGCTCATAGAGAGTAGATATGAGACGATTCTGACCCCTTCAGCTCTTCAGCTTTACAGCATGGTTAAGACATAGAACAATCTGAATTATTAAATAGCAAAGATAAACCTGCGATAAGCAAGGGAGTTACCTCAGATACTTATAAAATATCCTAGCAAAGCAAAACTTGAATTGTTCAGATCTGTTTGTTCATACTGTCCTACACATATCATCTGTACTTGTACTGAATCTCATATGTGTTGTATTTACAGCTCCTTCCTATGGCAAACAGTCCCTCCATTTGATTTTAACAAAGGTATAGTTCCAACTCAGTATTCATTCTACAGTATTGAGGCCAACATCTAAATTGTTAGTCATAGGATAATAACTAACAGCTCTTTACCACCTGAATCAGCACTAGTGGTTTTTTTTTCTGATCAGGAAACCACTTTTGATGCAAATCACTTAGTCATTTTTGGTTACTGATCATTGCTTTGTGTCATGCAATGGTTTTGGACAACATGAAATAAATTCCTCTTAGGTCAAATGAAATGGAGTAATGAAGCACTACAAGAGACCACTTAGTATTCTTCAGCCATTAACAGTTGTTCAGGCCGTAGAATCAGAGGTCACCCCCCTCGCCCAAGATATATGGTCCCCAACACCGATTGTATCACTCTCTTAGATTCATTCCTATTGTACTACAGCAATGATAAACACAAATTATCTAGCTGCTCAAAGCAGGGTTAGCTACAGTAGGTTGCTCAGGCCCATGTCCAGTCACATACTGAATATCGCTATAGATGGAGACTTCGCAACCTCTCTGGGCAATCTGTTCCAGTGTGTAACCACTCTCAGAAGAAGAAAGCATTTCCTTGTGTTCAGATGGAATTTAACGAGTTACTATTTGCGCCCATTGCCTTTTGTCCTGCCACTGGACACTCTCTTCTTCATTGCCTCCTATCAGACATTTATACATATTGATAAGGTGCTCCAGAACCTTCTCTTCTCCAAACTGAATAGTCCCAGCTCTCTCAGCTTTTCCTTGTATGTCAGGTTCTCCAGCTCATTATTCTTCTTTGTGGCCCTTCACTGGACTCACTCCAGTCAGTCCAAATCTTTCTTCTACTGGAGTATCCAGAACTAGACATAGCACTCCAGATGTCACCTCATCAGGGCTGAGAAGAGGGGAAGGATCACCCTGCTAGACAAGCTGGCAACACTTCCTAATACAGTGCAGAATGATGTTGGTCACCTTTGCTGTGATGGTGCACTACTTGCTCATGGTCAGTTTTTTTTGTCCATCAGGACCCCCAGGGTCTTCTCTGCCAAGCTGCTTTCCAGCCAATTGCCCCCCTAGCATTTACTGGTGGCTGGGGTTGCTCCTCCCCATATGCAGGACTTTGCATTTGCATCTGTTGAATTTCATCATATTCATCTCAGCCCTGTGAAATTGCTGAGGGTGTATGATGTTCCAGCATCCAGGACATGAATGAAGGTGATAAAAAGTACTGGCCCCAGTATCAATGCCTGGCTATACCACTAGTGACTGGCTTCTGAGTGGACTTTATGTCACTAATCACTACACTCTGGGCCTAGCTGTTCAGACAGTTTTCTGTCCAACTCACTGTGCACTTATTTAATTTGTACTTTGTCAGCTTGTCTATGTGGATGTTGGGGCAGATAGTGTCAAAAGCCTTACTAAAGTCAAGATGATTAACATCTGCTACTCTTCCCTTGTCCACTAGGGTCATCACATCATTATAGAAAGTTCTCAGCTTGATTAAGCTTGCAATTTCATTTTTTTTTCCCCTTGCAAATCCATGCTCACTACTTCTTATATTTTTGTCCTTTATGCGTTTGGAAATGCTTTCCTGGAGGATTTTCTTCATCAGCTACCCAGAGTTTGAGGTGAAGCTGACCAGCCTGTAGTTCCCTCAATCTTCCCTCTTGCCCTTCTTGAAGATAGCAGTGACATTTTTTTTTCTTCCTGTTTTTTTGAGACTCTCCCATTTGCCGTGGTTGTTCAGAGTTAATCAAATGGCCTCACAGTAACATCAGTCACCTCTCTCAGACGTCATGAGTGCAACCCATCAGACCTCCATGAACTTATGCATATCCAGATAGTTGAAGGGCTGCCTAACTTAGTAATCCTCCATCAAAGGTAGGTCTTCCTAACTCCAGGTGTCTGAGATACCTGAAGGGCAGTTTCACTGGTAAATACTGAGATGAACAAGGCATTGAGAATCTCAGCTTTTACCATGTCATTTGTCACCACTTTCTCTGGCCCATTCAGCAGCAGGTTCATGTTTTCCCTAGTCTTCTTTTTGCTGTTTAATTATTTGTAGAATCTTTTCTGAGTCCTTTACTATTATGACATTTGGATTGTCATACAAGAAAATAATTTTAAATCTGTTTTTGTGGTTTTTTTTTTTTGTTAAGTTGTGGGGTTTTTTTTAACAAATACAGACTCTCTTAAGAAAGAGACATTTCTTGTTTTTCAACAGCTCATAAGTTCTTGCAGTGAATTGTTGCATTGTGCTGAATCTGTTATGAAGACTTTTATCAATATGAATGTACCTGGGTAACGGTATACTGGTTTCATTTGAATATTGATTTGACAGAATCAGCCTAACTTCTTGGAGACATAAGGTCAGTTAATTAAATAGAACATATTTTGAATGTTGTTTTCAAAATGTTTTGTTATTCAACCATGCAAACTCAGCAGTGGACTATTTTTTTTTCTTTCCTTGGTTTGATTTTAAAAGATTTTATGATGTTTGTCATGCTTATCAGAAATTCTTTTTTTTTTTTTTTTCCTAGTAGAAATCTTACATTATTTGCTTCCAAGGGACAATGGTTACTTAAAGAGCAGAGCATGAAATGAGTCAAAAGCAGAGACTGCTGTCTTTCAGCTTGGTCTTCATTCCTTAAGACTGATGAATGCATAATTGCATATTCTGAGTGTTTAATTTAAAAACTTCTAATAATATATAAATATAGTAATTTTTTTATATACACATACAAAATATCCCTGGATGGTAGAAAAATGTACAGATAAACTTTGTAGCATAACCAGGGCTAAAGCTAGGATCTTTCAAGTTTTTATTTGGTGATGAAATCTAGAGCCCTAAAAGTCAAAGGAGACTAGAAATGTGTTTGTGTGTTGTAAAGCTACTGTATACAAAACCTCAGACCTTAACTCTGAAAGCTATATTCTTAAATTTACAGATTCAGAAAACCAGCAAAGTCTGTTTGTTTTTAGCAGGCAGAGGACAAAAACATCAGAAAAGTCATTTTATCTAAAATACCTATTTTGAGCAAGTGCTTCAAGTTTGCATATTAATAAACAGAATTAGGATGTCCTCTGATCACAAAATTTTAATAAAATGAATACATGATGTATATAGTTTTATAAGAATTTGTCATTTTTATGCATGTTATATGATCTATATTACCTCTAACCCTTCTAAGACTGTATTTTGGAATATATTCTTATTTTATTTTATTTTTTTATTTTTAATATTTTAATGTAATTTTAATTGTAAAAATATTTGAAGATTTTTTTTTTCTTTCACTTAGGAACAATAGAATCTGATGTGTATTGCACACTGGGGACCTCAAAAAGGAATAGTAGTTTCTTCTATCCATATGGATTGCTTGTAGTACTTACAGGTAAAATATGTTAATATGATACCTTTATTATAAAGAAATTTCTTTTTAATAATCTTCAACAAGGAAGGATGAAGTTTGTTCACAAAATTGTCAAGCAAGGGAATACTACTCTACTAAAGGCACCCTTATCCTGTAGCATAGGCACAACATAAAATTTAGAGGTAAATGTTAGTTCACACCTGGTATGGGCAAATGTTTGGAGTTTAGAAGTAACCCATAGCAATATGTACCATCTTTTCCACTTCTGTTGGTCCTAGCATGAATATCATCCCACTCTATGTCTATTTACTGAACAATTTAAAGCTTGTTTTTCCTTTCAAACAAAGAAGACGTACAGTTTTTAGAATGTATTACATGCACTGTAATCTATTATGTGTATTGTCAAAGGATTTAAAGACAACAAATTTAAGCACATGCTGATTCAGAGATGGGGACTATTATACTCTAAAAACTTCAGGATAGAAAATAATATATTGAAATACTAAAGTTTTTCAGTTTCACATTAACTGCATGTTATAAGAATGCTTTGAAATCTGTGATCTATGAATTTTAGTGAGCAAGCATCATAATTTCAGAGGTTGTGAATTTTTTTCCAACAGGGAAAATATCTTAACATATCCAAAAACACACTTGAGACAAAATGCTTACAAATACAGTTCAGCTGTATAGCTAGAGAAAAATAAAACAACAACTAAACAATTCCTCCAGGCTAATACTTCAATACTTTGCCCTCCATCTTAGCTGCACTGTGACTGCAATCAATCTCCACTACTTAGTTTACAAAATTGTACTTGATTAGATACATAGGTACAATCTCTGCAGTAATTTCTTTTGTGTTTTAGAAGAAACTAAGACTGACTTAAAGAAGTATATATTTCAGATCTATTAAAAATAAATAGTAAGACAGCTGTCAGATATTGAATATATGAAGTCAGCACTTGCTCTTTGATTTTTTTAACAGGTCATCAAAAGAGTAAATAAAGGGACTTTTTATTTTAATAAAGATGGCGTATCATCTTTAACATGTATACAACTAGACTCATTTTGTTTATATGTACATTTGGATTAAATTCTCTACAGAAAAAAAAACTCAGGAGAAAAGCATTATCAATGCTCAAGAAATTAATTTATGGAGGGGAATTTATGTAATCACTTTGACAGCTTGAATTTGGCAACCTTCTAATGAGCAAACAACAATAGTACTATGTGACTTTGGTGATCAGACACAACACAGATACTTAGCTGAGGATAGTGAAACTCCAAAATCTTAGATGAAGTATTCTTGAAGAAGTGATATTAGAATATATTTGTGCAGCCTCTTTAGCAAGTAACCTTTCTTTACATAACAAAAAAAAGTTAAAAGTATCACTCAGGAAATGACATGATTAAAAGGCTACCTTTCATCCTAAACAGAATACTACACCAAATTTTCTCAGGTCTTTGTTTCTTTCTAGATTCATTATATACTTGTAGATGTGGAAAGGAAAAGCTTCTAAACATCTGAAATGGTAAGAAAATCTGCATAGATTCCTAACTGAAGCTGAGTCAAACCATCTTTTAGATATATAAATTGCAGAAAAAAAACCCCCTAATAATAGTTCTCCATTGTTTGCCATATTGTCATTCTTGTACAGGTGAGCAGTATGGTAGAAAAACATTCTAATTTCTATGATAGAAATAAATAAATACAAATATTTTGTATTGCATCCTGACTCAATAGAATTAATCAGAAAAAGAAATTGTCCTTTCTCTTAGGCCATTCTTGGAGTTAATATAGGTACTAGGACATCTAAAGATGTTGTCAGGCTCTATGACTTGTTAGAGTCCTACACTTGTTTTGCATCAATATACTAGGTCAGAAGCTGACAAATATGGGGTTTGCAATCAGTCAGTGTTGTAGAACACAGTGCCTATGGCAAAACTATTTCAAGCTGTTTGCTGGTAGTTACCAGAGGCTTTAAAATCATCTTGTGCCAAGAAAAAAGAAAAATCATTATTAATAATAACTGTATTACAATATTCATTTTATATATAGGATGCTTAGCAGGAAATTGTCATCTTGAGAGTTGAAAGCATCAGGATAAAGTGTGGGATGTTTCAATAAATAGCTATTCTGGAGCGGGGAAAAAATTGTTACAAATAGTAGATGTAGTCAGATACTCCTAGTTTTATATGAATTAACCTACTATATATATATTACAGTAATGAAAATGATCACTCTCATCTGTAAAAGACTGAATCCTCATTAAAAGTCCGACTTACTTAGCTATTTGTTTTCGTTTTTGTTGTTTGTTAAAAAGAGCACTCAGGCCCTTGAAATTTCAATTTACTTTCTTTTAATAAAGTGATTTTTTTGGCCTCAGACTAGGGTGAAACGACAGATACTAAAATAGCATAATTAGAGCAGGGATCACATTTCATGTTCTTTCCTTCTATTCTTTAAAAATTCTCTAAAATTTTATCTTTTAGGATCATTTTGTTTCTTCCGTAATTAATTTGTATTTTCATTTACAAACATTTGTGAAAATGAAAAGGCAATAGAAGCTCACAGAAACACTATGGAGAATGTTTTGAAATTCATGGTTAGTGGAGATGGTAGACCATAATGGAGCTGTTACTGTTGCTCGTGTCAGTGCGTACTCAGAATATAATCCATGGATTATGAACACAATGGACCAAAGCAGATCCTGCTGTATGAATGGCTGCTGATATGGATAAAAACCTCTCATTCTTCAGATAATTATTTTGTCTAAATTTAGAATGTGAACTGCTGACACTATCAAAGGTACTTTCAGTTGGATATCAGAGTAGAAGATGTTACAGGATTTAGCATGTGTTAGCATTAATTGACTATTATGTCTGTCAAGCAAATAAACCCCTCCATAATCAAATTAAGCAGAGTACTAGAATGAGAATTGACTTGAATACAACTGTAAGAAAATGTAGCTGGAGTGGGGGTATTTATAAAGAGACGTTTGTATACATTTTCTTCATTAACTCTGATATGAGGTTGTGTTTCTGTGTACTTGTTTTTAAACTGAGTTTTGGATTCATTGTGTGCAGTAAGCTTCTAAGGAAGAGCTTTCTGAAAAAAAAAAAAGAATTACTCACCCATAAACCTGATCTAAAATGCCTGTATCTTACTATATTATTTTTGAGGCTGGTTTTACAATGATAAATTAAATTGCTATAGGAATGTTTTTGTGTGTGCAAAAGGCCATTTAATTTACAATAGTGCGAGATTTTAATTTATTTTTAAAGAAGTAATTTACTTTTTTATTATTATTATTATTTTTTTTTTACCTAGACGTAGAAGGAATAGATTTTCTTCAGGTTGGGAGAAAAAAAAAAAAAAGAAAAGAAAATGGCAGTGACCTTGGAACTGCATTTTCGCAGTATAAAAACCTAAGTATTTACCTTAATATTAGCTTCAAAAGTAAAGCTTTGGTCAATTGGGCCGACAGAGAAAGTTACAGAGAATATCTGTCTTCATGCCATAAAATCTGAATTTACAGGCATGAAATGAGCAGTAACTCCCAGAAACTTCCTTGATAGTTTGTACAAAATTTTATTCAGTCTTCAGGTTAAAAACACATACTTGCTATGTGATTCAACTGTGTCTATCTTTAACCTCTGGCCACTGGTTCCTTTTGTTCCTCTCTCCAATAAATTAAACATTTTCACCTTGTGAAGGTATCTATGCACTCCTGTGATGTTAGGTCCTAGTCCTTTTTGTCAAGGCAAGAAGAGTGAACTCCTCTAAGTAACACTTGTGGGTCTTCTGCATATTAACTGTTGCATTGGTTTTGCTTGGGATAGATTTAATTTTTTTCATAGTATATTGTATGGTGCTGTGTCTTGGATATGTGACCAGAACAGTGTTGATAACACATCCATCTTTCAGTTACTGATGAAAAGTAGTTACAGTGTTTGGACAGGTGACCCCAACTGACCAGGAGGATTTCCTATGCTTTATGATGCCAATTTCAGTAATAAAAAATGTGAGAAAGAAGAAGGAATTCTGAGGATATTTGGAGTGATGGCACTCGTCTTCCCAAGTAACCATTGCGCGTGATGGAACCCTGCTTTCTTGGGGATGGCTAAACATCAGCCTGCCAATGGGAAGCAGTGAATTAAGTCCTTACTGTGCTTTGCTTGTGCCCACAGCTTTTGCTTTACCTATTAAACTGTCTTTATCTCAACCCATGAGTTTTCTCAGTTTTATCCTTCAGATTCTCTCCTCCATCCTGATGGAGGGTAGTGAGCAAGCAGCTGTGTGGGGCTGAGATGCCTACAACTGTTTAGACATTCAGTTTTTCATTACTTTGCAGTGGGAAAGTATTTTTTTTTTTTTCAGATTTAAGCTACTTCAGCGTCATTATGTTCTGGTATGTGAGTCAGTGTCAGTGGACTGCACTATTTGTTCCTAGCTTTTGTGCAATACCTGTTGAAGCACTGTGTTTGGACAGACTTAATTTGCCAAACCTGCCTGATTACCACCTGTAACTGTTCTGTCTTTATTGTTATTTGTCACTCCAGAAGTCTTTCTGCTATTGAGAGATCTTTTAGCTGTTATTATGTATTCATCTCTGGATCATTGACAAAAGTTTAGCAGAGGGTTATGCCCAGTCATCATGTTTGCAAAACAGTCTGTATGACAATGTTATGCTGAATTTACTGTAGTTAACCTCTCTCTGTTTTCTCTAAAACAACACATCTTCCCCACAAACTCCCATATGCCTTCAAATTAAAGGAGGATAGATTCAAACATAGACAAATATTTAGTCAGGATATCAACTCTTTCTCATCCAACAACTGTTTGTGATAAATTTTTTCGACTTTCATTATTTCTAAAGTTATTTTTTTTTTCTTCCAGCATTGCCTGTTCAGAATGAAACATCAGATTCTGCATTTCAGCTCACCTAAACATTTACTTTTTGGAGTTCCTGAATATATATAAACAAATAATATATTTAATACTACTTCAGCATAAAAAGTAGATTCCTCCTAAAACAATTGCACAAGTTCAGAAACAAACAATTATTGAATATGCTCTTCTGAAATGGTTTATTTTTTTTTTTTATCGTAGCAAAAATATACGTAATGACAGCACCTCACAGAGTCTGATTTTTGTCACATATTAGAATGTCTCAATTAAGATATCCTACAGAAGAGGATAGTGACTCTTAGTAATTGATATTTGGTCTGGGACAGTTCAAAGGACAAAGGCACTCCTCAGGAACATCTAGGAAGTCGTGTCTTTGAGCTGGGTTCAAGAAAGAACAGAAATCTGTCAGACATCACTCTGCATTATTTTCAATTCTGGTGAATGACTTTTTAAAAGGGACTCTTCTGAGGGTCTTAATAGTGCCCTACAGGGCTGCAGACCTGCAAAGTGAGTATGTTCACATTTATAAGAAAAAAGTAAGATTTTGAGAAGAGTTATTGAATAGTGAAAATAAAGTCAATTTTTTTTTTTTTTTTAAGTATTTCCATTTCCATGTCAAAGTGCTGTCTTGCTTTTAAGGTATTTTGGATTCCTGGAATGCTGGTAAGAGTGACAGCACAGACACAGTAAAAAAAAAATAAAAAAGAAAAAAGAGAAGAACAAACTCTCCCAAACCCCCAAATCTGCATGAATCTGATGTAAATATTGTTGTAATTTTATATTTTACAGGAAAGTAACTATGAATGTTTAAATGAATTAAGGTTCTTAATATTCATTATTACTAAACAGTCCCTGCTCCAAAGTGAGTGCAATTGAAACAAATAGGACTGGTGAACCATGCTACCTGAATCACCTTGCTAGTGTACTCCAAGCATCTTCTTCTTACCTCTCTAGTACATTGGATAGTCATCTTCTGTTCATGTTGAAAATGTTTCATTACAGCACAAAGAGGGGATATTTTGATCTAGAAAATTTAAATTAAGAGTACCTAGCATCTCTAAAAAACAAAAAATAGCATAAGAAAAAATATATGACATTGTGTGTCAAAACCAGACCATATCAAATCCTGATAAGTCATATTACACAACCTTGTGATATCATAATATGGAAGAGATATAATTAATTACTTGGGACTACTGTGTAATGAAATAAAATGAGATCATCAACTAATAGAAAGTAAAGTGTAATGCAATAAAAAATGTACATGTTATTGTAGTTTCCTGATGATTTATTTTGATAGTAAAATATTAATTACAAAATTGGATAATTGGATGGGAGCTCTCAATGGCAATAATAATATTTTTAAAAACAATTTAGTTTTTAAAACTGAAAAATATTTTAATAAATAATGTCCAGATACCTGTAGAATGACCTTCTTAGCTTTTGCTTTCCAATTTCTAATTAAAATGTTATAGTTAACTGAAGATGTTCAGAGAGAGTAAAGAAGCAAGAGAGTCTTAGGCAAAATTATTGACATGACTTGAACTAGGGGCCACAAAAAGAGTCATATACTAGGAATCAGAGCTCTGCAAGCTTGGAATAAAATCCAAGCAAAGCTCACACCTCCACTGACATTGTATGCACAGAATGATTCCTATGAGATTTTTCATTACATTCACAGATGACCCCTATTACTGTACTCTTTCTTGACAATTCTAAGGGGAAAGGAAATTGCAAGCAGAATAATATATATATGAAAAAGAAGTTGAAAGTTACACTCACAACTCCACAGCTATTTGGACCAGTGGTCAAATAGTCAATTATCTGTCAGCAAAGTGCTTTTGGAAATATCTCATCTGGCAGAACAGCTTATCAACAAAGAAATTCTCAGTTATAAATAAGGGAAAATAAAACTCAATATAGATTGTTATTTTTAAAGGATTATGAGAAAAATTACACAGGATGAATATTAGTTTTGTTTTAGCATATGCTTTTATCCTAGTTTCCAAATCACAATTGCCTAGAAAAGACAGTGCCCTCTCAAAAAAGAGAGAGGGGGGAAAAAAAAATAAAAAGTACTCAATATTTTAAAAGATTAAGCAACTTTTTAAAGTATAGTATTGTGTTTAAAGGAAATTAAATTATCCCCCTTGTAAGCTGTGTTGAGGCTATCCACGTTTACTGTAAACATCATGTAGCATCAGCAGTAAATTCTCATTCTAGTAAATCCAAAACAGAAACAAAATAAAGCAAAACAAAACCTATCAACCCACACCAGCTCATTTGTATAGAGAATTTTTTATTCTTATGTGTCACCTAACAAATAGTACAGAATCATTGCACTAAATACACTTACAGAGGACTCAATTTTATCATAAAATAAAGATAATTGTTTAAGTTATCTGGTATCTTGAATGAAACTTCCTTCTTATTTTAAAGTGAATTATTCTGATTCAATATTTCATCCTTGCTGAGGAATCTAACAAAGCGTGGGCAAAAAATGCCCTTTGTCTTACTGAAGTCTTGTCTACACTTTCCAGTGGAAACTGTATTTCCTCTTGTTCCCTTTTTTTGCAAAGCGCTATGGAAGTGTATTTGACCTTTTTTCTCCTTCTATGAAAAGAAAAAGGATTGTTAAAATTTTCTCTGCGAAGAAAAGATCATCATTATTGTTATGACATAATGAGGGTTATTGGACACTATCCTATTGTCTAAATTTAGTCTGCTGAAATACTAGATTACTTTCACGAGGCTCCTTTTTAATATATTTTTCTATACTCGATGGAGAAAGGGAATATCCTCTAGAAAATAATTCAGAGACCTAATACATTAAAAAGCAAGACCACCTGTAATGGAAAGAAAATAATTTTACACAGGATTATTGTCTGTCGTAGTTCAGCCCCGATCGGGACCAGACTACGCCGTCTCTCTCTTGCTCCCCCCACCCTCCGAGAGAATAGGAGGAGATGATATAAGAAAAACGGCTCAAGGTTTGAGATAAGGACAGGGAGAAATCCTTAAAGTTACCGTCACGGGCAAAACAGACTCAACCTTGGGGAAAACTATTCATTTATTTCTAAAATTAGCAGGAGAATGAGACAGGGAACAAGATAACCTCCCCCCACCCCTCCCTCTTCCCGGGCTTAACATTATCTCTACTACCTTCCCCTCCCGAGTGGCACGGGGTGGGGGGGAAAGGGAATGGGGGTTGCAGTCAGTTCATCACGCGTTGTTTTACGCTACTGTATCATCATCGGGGGAAGAACTCCTCGCATTCTTCCTCTGCTCCAGCGTGGGGTCCCTCCCACGGGCCACAGTCCTTCATGAAACTGCTCCAGTGTGGGTCATCTCTTCCACGGGGTGCAGTCCCTCCAGAACAGCTGTCCCAGCAGGCCCTCCACAGGCCACAGCCTCCTTCAGGACTCCACCTGCTCCGGCACGGGGTCCTCCACGGGCTGCAGGTGGATCTCTCCCCCTCCATGGACCTCCATGGGCTGCAGGGGGATCTCTCCCCCTCCATGGACCTCCATGGGCTGCAGGGGGACAACCTGCTCCACCATGGTTGTCACCACGAGTTGCAGAGGAATCTTGGCCAGGAGCCGTGTTACTCCTCCCCCTCCTTCTTCACTGACCTTGGCGTCTGCAGCTGTTCCTCACAACAGGCTGGCAGATGCCTCTCAGGATCCTTTTTACATCTCATTCACTTCTCATCTCCTCTCCACTTCTTGCAGCCAGGCCGGGCCGAGTTGGGCCCAGTCGGCTGCCCGGCGGGAGGCCAGAGGGTGAGGCCTGCAAGGCCCATGAGGCTCGCGCCTCCCCCTCTCTGCCCCCCGCTCAGCTGCTTCACATCTTCTCCGCCTCTCCTTTTTTTTTTCTGTTTTCCCTTTCTTAAATACGTTATCGCAGAGGCGTTATCACGGAACATTCTGCTACCAATCGGCTCGGCCTTGGCCAGCAGCGGGTCTGCCCTAGGCCCGGCCGAGTCCACTGAACAAAGGGGAGCAACTTCTAGCAGTTTCCTACAGAAGCTACCACCTTAGGCCCCCCCTCACTAACAAAACCAGAACATTGTCTTATTGACCTGATAATTTACAATATGTGCTACAAAATCACTAATCAAGGGTGAGAAGAATTAAAAGTCTGGCAAGTAAAGTTTGCCTTTCCTATGAAGAAATAATACTGTACTATTTTGCACAATGCATCAAGACGCTGCGAAACTGAAAGAGAATTTGTTGCAGAGAAATTACTAGATCCACGTGGATCCCTAGCTGTAGTAATATAAGCATATACCCATTGGCAGTAGCAGTTTTAATCCTCCTTTATGCATGATTTACGTTAAATATGAGTTGTCTACTGACAGATCCTGGCTCTTTAGTTTAAACTGAGGAGCCTCAAATGGTGGAGCTTTCCATTCAATGCTTATGGTTGGTTGAGACAATGCGCACAGTGGAAAATAGTGCAGAGGGTACAATTTCTTTGTACAGTTCTATATTCTTAATTAGAATTTCGAGCCCCGTATGCTCTTTTAGATAGTGACAGAAAGGAAAAGAAAACCAACAGGCCATTCTGCTTTCCTAAGATTACTGCTAGATAAGATGTCAGTGACAGAAGGGCTTCCCCTGGAGGTGCCATTTCTAACAGCTATAGATTCAAATAGTTTATGGATTAAGTCTGAGTCTAGAAATTGAAAAAAAAAAGTTAATTTCCTTTTGAACTCATCTTTTTATGGCACACTTTTAATTCTCTTCTTCCTTCAGTTGGTTAGATGCTTTCCCTTTTTCTTACACAGGCAAACATTCAAGGGCAAACAGTCTGACATGAAAAAAATCCGAATTGACAGACATACTAAGAATCTGCAACTCAGCTGGTGAAAATAAGAGAATATGAACTGAAACTCACCCTGGGAAGAAAATCTTGACCCAACACTGTGGGAAAAAGAGCAAGCCAAGCAATTTCAAAATTAAGGGATCAAGGTGAACTTGATCATTTGATCATTTTCCTTGAAGCAGTGCCAAATATTTGAAAGCAAATTAGATTTGCAGCAAGGAACTTCAGCACATCAGGTAGAATATGAGCCTGGCTTGAAGAAAAAAAAAATCTATGAAGAGGTGAAAAAAAACATCAGATGAGATCCTCACCCTTGATAACATTTCTTTGAACAGCTCAGGTTTCTCAGAGGAACTGCTAAATTATTCTGAGCAAGTATCTGAATACCTCTTCAGAAAGGGAGAGACAATGTGGCTGCTTAGCTACATGGATATATTAGCTGTCTTAAGGGACCGTATAGCATACGCATGTCATTTATTGGGTATTCTCTCTGAGACATCAGTAGTGTTCCAACTAATGTTTTAATCTTACCACCTACAGTAACTAAAAAGCACTAGTATCTACTCTGGAGTCGTTTAAGCCTAAAGAATAGTGAAAGGAAGGTGATGCACCAATAGCACTGCTTTTCTGTTATATTCTGCCTCCAAACACCTTGACTGTTGTGGGGGTTTTTTTGTTGGCTTTTTTGTCGTTGTTGTTTTTGGTTTTTTGGGTTTTTTTTGTTGTTTTTGTTTTTGTGAAAGGAAATGTAGTGATTATCTAAAGGAAATTTCAGCACTGCATTGTTAATGTTTTGCTTTTTCCTTTTTCTTTATTTTCTTTCAGCCTGGCATTCTCTGTGAAAGAACATACCACAACACCATGCATCTCTCAAAGTCTGCATGATACTGTTCAAACGTAGATCAAGTATCTAATTTTAATAGTTCATATCACCTGAGATCCCAGAAAATAAAGAAAATTTAGGTGAAACCATTAAAATGGGAATCACATACACACACAAAAATTCACTCATTTAATTCAACTGCATGGCAACAAAGTATTTCCGAGACTAACTAAGGATTCTAGCAAATTTCAATTTGCCATGCGTTTTACACACAGTTTCTATCAGCAAAATCTCATGTTCTCACCATGTGTTTTTTAGGCTAACAGAGTCAGAGATTTAGAAGGATTTAGTCTTCTCCACTGAATGCAGCAAAGCCGTGCACATAGAAATCCTACTACGTAATGAAACTTTTAGTTTTGAAGGAACTTTGTACTACTTCATCTCTCTATAATGAGCATGACAGTATTCAAACATCTAAGAAAGGGAAAAAAACTGGGAATTCATCTAAATTTTTCCAGAAAGAAGAAAAATACTCCATGCTAAAAACATAAAGCTATGAAAGATCACTTCTTGCCTGTCCCAGTGACTCAGGCCCCAGGATCTGTTTAAGGCACTTCTACTGGCTCTCTTAATATGTTCCGATTGCTGCTGTTACAAGAACAAGGATGCATTACTCTCGGATAACACATCATTGATAAAAACCGGGGGAAGTTAGACAACACAGAAGAGACATGAAGTAATATGGAGTTATGCAGTATAGCATATATGTAGTTAATTCACCTGCTTTCTATATGGAGTTTCGCAATGTAATACTGAGAAATCCTAAGTGGTTGGCATAGGAGAGTTAAATATCTCTGGTTACTTGCTGTAAACAGTGTCATGCTTCTGGAATAATATTCTTAGGTCAAGTCAGACTATTTGGTCTCTTGCCACACTGCAACACTTCTTCCCTCCTCCATATTTCTCTCAGAATTTTACTGTATTTCCTTAAGCACAGGATTTTGTATGGTTGTTGAGTAGCTCCTCACACTCATGAATAACTTTAAGACAGAAGACAACAACATTTTGACCAGAGTCCATTCTCTTCTTGGTCTAATTTTAGGAGACACTGACAGTTGTTCTGTGAATACCTCAGTGTGCCCATTACTTAAAGAAGTGGAAATTCTCATGGGGTTGGGCTGGATGGAGGAGGAGGAATAAGCTGCGGTAAAGGAGAGCCTCATCTGGTGCTTTTCCACTGGTCTGGTTTCCAAAGATTACCCTTGCTTTTAGGGGCCTAGGCACAGCCAACTCTGCCTTGCCAGATATTCTTGTTGCCTGTTAGCCATTGCAAGTGGCTATTTTACCCACTCCTATGCAGGGCATAGCAGTCTCACATACAGTCCCCTCCTTTCCATGCTCCTAATCAAATGGCTGTGTGGGCCAGCAGCCTGCCACATTACTCAGCACTTTCCCCTCAGAAGTCTGACTTAATTTATGATTATCCAAAATTGTCTTCTCTGTTCGAGAGGCAAAAAAAAAGGGAATAAAAAATTTTGGAATGTACTTTATGTGCTACAGAAGGGATGGAAGGAATTTTACAACAGATGGACTTGTGCACTTCTTTCCTCGTTAAAAATCTAAAATTGAAAATTTACTCTGCTACTTATTCCATGATATTACAAACACAATACACTGAAAAATAAGAAGTTGTTTGTTTTTTTTTTTAAAAAAAAAACCAACAATAATAGAACTGCTTCAGAAGTCTTTTCAGATTATTTAGTATGTATCACTGAAAAATAAAAAGAACAGGAAAACACACACAGGTACTGTGAACACTATCATTACTGTAGTACTCATCCAAACAATAATCTCACTGTGAATAGTACTTATGTTATACCCTTGAAACTCCTTTGGTAGAACTAAACTTTTGTGCTTGAGATACTAATCTCTATCTTCCTTAAACAAGTGAGAAAGAATCAAGAAATTATCAAAAGATTTGGCGTAAAATAGCAAGATTACTTTTAATCCTTCCAAAAACTCTCTAGTTATACTTCAATATTTCTGTTAAGCAATTGTAAGAAAGGTAGAAAAATGTCCTCCTTTGAAAGGGACCTTTGTTTAGAGGAATTAATATAGTAAGAAAACAGGAAATTCCATCAAATAGAATAAAGATAAGAGAAAAACATAAAAGATAAGAGTCAGTGAATATAAGAAATTTAGTTTGAATTAGTGATATAGGTAACTTTCATAACCTGAGAGAAAAATACTCTCACAGGTCATGATTCCTTACATTAATTTCCTTTATCACGACCTGTCATCTGCAAGTGCCCATGACAACATATAGTTAGATCTCTAATTTTAGATGTCTTAAATTAGCTATGACAGATCTCACCCCAAACCAAAGAGGTGCCTGCACAATCACTTTTCCTGAATCTGTCCCTGGGAATGAGATGTAACCTACACAGACGTTTAGTCTTTCATATACTTTCACTACTTTTTAGAACAATTTAAATGTATAATATTAAAATCCCGTGTAAAAGAGACACTAGCCAAGTAAACCTTAGTACAAACAGTTACAAGTTTACCCAACTGCACCAGAACTAAGTTTTTCCATGTGTGTTTTTCTCTTGGTTAGAGTAACACATGGAAATTATAGTATATGTTTGATGATACTAATTTGGATCTCCTAGTTGATCTATCTCAAAAAAAAATTGCACTGTTATTTAGTAGGAAATCTTTTGGTAAAATCTGAGATTCAAATCAAACTTTAATCTCTTCAGAAAATATATAGTTTGCAGAACACAGAGATTGGAGGATATAGATTTATTTCTGTCTGTTGATATCTCCTTTTACAGCCTTCTAAATTGAGATAAACTACCAGAAGCATCTATACCACCATGAAATGCCTTCTTGAATAGTAGGAAAAAAAAAATAAGTTATGGACTTAGAGTAAAAAAAAATGTGGTAAATAAGTGGTAGAAGCATTTGACATTACAGTGAGTGTGAAGTTATTCCATCTCACATGAAGATCAAATCTAGAAGATATCCTGGGAGAGGAACAGAGATTTCTGTAATAGTTTTATTATCAATCAATGTTGACAAAATGCTGGCTCCAAATGAATTCTTTCTAAATATTTATTAGGTACGAAAGACTAAGAGACATGGATAGGTAATTTCCCAAGGTTTTTGATCACTCACTGAGAAGCTAAGAACTAATATAGGGAATGCATGATTGTCACAACATTGTTTTTCCTTAAAATGAAAAATATAAAAAGACATGGAAACCTCAGTATGTAGTGAAGGATGTATCATAAACATAGAGATACATTCACCCCTTGGAAGTGAACTTCCAGTCACAATGCAGAGAGCTGTCATGGATTCCTCAGGAGCGGAATCCAACCTTAAAGTGGAAAGAGGAATTGAAACTCAAGAAAGTAACAGAAAAGTCTGTTACAAACAAATGTCTGTTATTGACTGATTTAGAAAACAATAAATAAAAATTAGACAGATTTTTATCAGGATTGCAAAACCACTTACTTTGCAACAAAAAAAAATAAGAAGAATGTTGATTTATATAATGGCAAATCTTACGTACAGAAAACTATTAGAATGTACTGAATATCCAAGATAAAAGGATAGCAGTGAAAGAATACACAAAAAATCCCTGGAGGCTTATATGAAAGTTTAGAACTGTATTAAGGTTTTTTTTCAGTTTATATTGAATATGAATATCTGAGATGTAGGAAGGCACACAGCAGGCAGAGAAGTAGAATGTTATGAGAACTCGTGAATGCTTCTCTCAGTTTTAAGTCTGGTTTGTTTAGTGAACTTTGCTGAAATATTTAACCTTCCCAAATCTCTATTTTCCATTCTGTAAGAACAGACTATTTGATTCTCATGAGTATTGAGACTCTTAATTTAATTTTGTCAAACACTTTCAAGTCCTTGGATGAAAAACATTACACGTGGATACTGCCAGCTTTCATTTTTTTTTAATAACTATTAATGATGGTTGCTTTTTCCTTAGATACAGCTTCTGGAGCCATGGGATTATTTGAAAATATCAGTTTTCATCAAAAAAAATATTGTTTCTAGGGAAAAAAATATATCAGAAACAATTGTTATAGTTCACGAGAAAGTTAACTATCCTCTGGTTTTGTTTTGTTTTCCTATTGGACCACAAATAATTCAACATTTCACATACCCTGAAGCACTTCTAAAGAGGGAAGATTTGTGAGCAGTGCTTTGAGCTTTCTCCTTGGAGATAGGAGCTGCTGTTACAAACCTGGTGTTCCTGTCTCCTCAGCATGAGTATTTTTATAAGATGATCGGTTTTAGGGTTTTTTCTTTGTTTTTTTTTTGTTTTGTTTTGGTTTTAATTGTTGGTATTTTTTTATGGGTTGTATTTTAGAATGGAAGAATAAGTCTTGTTTCGTCAAAGAGAGTATTTGAGATGCTATATTTGAGCAGCTAGAAGCAGTTGCCAGGCACTGAGAAGTTGTAGATTCAACGATGGGAGAAATCCTAATTACACCTTTGCATTAGCTCTAAGCAGCAGTGTGCAGATTCTTCTATATGCCTTTCTATAGTGCTTAGCTCTCTCCATGTATTTTGCATTGAGTTTTGACTATCTTCTGTAAGCTATGGATACTCTCTCGAGAACTAGGTGCTGAGAAAGTGCTTATTATATCTGAGTTAGAGACACCAAGACATAAATCTGATTTTATTTTCCCATATAATTTCTATGGATTCAAGAATGATAAGGAGGATAGGGGAATTCTCATTACTGTAATAATTAAGAGCCAGATTTGTCCTTTAACACACATATCCCATTGGCTTCAGAGCAAGTTGCTTATGCATTTCAGTGGTCTAGAATTTGCCTAAGGAACAGAAAAGCATTTTTAGAATAATGTGAGGACATCTTAGGTAGAAGTACTAGGATGAAACTAAGTACAGCAAAATGCTGGATTACTGTCAGCAGAAATAGCTCAGTAAGTCTTAAGAAGAACAAGAAAAGGGTCATGTAAAAGGTGACTGGACAGATTATTTAGTCAAGTATGGGTAAAAAAACAGTGCTAGGATAAAAATAGATCAGATGACCTAATCTATTAGGGATAGATTTGGAAAAGCTCTAATATCTAATACAGCAAGACAGTTTTGGGTTTTTTTTGTTTGTTTGGGTTTTTTTGTTTGGTTTTGTTTTGTTTTGTTTTGTTTTCTTTTCTTTTTAACCAAGCAAGGGAAGGACAAATGCAAGAGTGGGAATAGACAAAGTGAATTAGAAATGCTGTAAAGGAAAAGGAAAGGTACTGAAAGCACACAGGAAAAGTCAGTCAGAACTTTTACCAAGAAAAAAAGCAAAATGCCTAAGCAAACAGAAAAGATTAGGATAGATGAAGAGACTAAGTATTAGAGACACGGTTGGCTACAGCAGACTCTATTACACTGTAAGCAAAAAAAAAAAAAAACAACATAAGTTTTGCAGTAAATGTAATTAGGTAATAGAGTGGTGCCTAACTGCACCCTCAAGCTGCAGCACTGCAACCTGACTAGATACCACCATCATACAACAGGGGAGTCTTGAAACTTGTACATGCACTTTTTACCAAGTCAAAAATGTCAAACTGAACAGAGAGGAAAAGAAAAGTCCTTCTCATTGCAGTTCAGGTAATAAACTGCAATGAATTCATCCTCTTCCCCCCCGCGCCCCCCCAAAAAAAAAAAAAATCAGTGAAGGATCAGGATCTTCCATATAAACTATACTATGTAAAAATGTGTATACACAGATAGTAAATCAAAAGGTACAGTTGCATAGATCCCATAAGAAGAATGGCCTTTAGGTGCAAAAGGAATACAGTTCTCCTCCAGTGAGTAATTGATAGGTCACTTCCATGATACAAACTCCATAGATCCATGAGTACCATAGAAATATCTGTTAAAAAAATTTAAGCAAATAAAGTCATCAAAACTACATGTCAATTGGCCAAAGTTATACAGAGAGCATAAAAGTATAATCCATGCAGTTAAAATTAAACGTTCTATGTATTCAAAATAGGAAAATTAATTTCACTTTTAGAATCTTAACTGTTTGTATTTTATACCTTGTGATTTACTGATGAAACTTTAAGTTCTCTACTGCTTTAGAACTTCTGCATTTATTTTGCTTATATCATTATCTTTGTTTTATAACGGAAAAAGAAACACGAAGTTGCTTGAACTGTCTGATACTTGAATTTAGAATTTCATAACTACCTAGAGCTATCAAGTGAGTGAAATAATTCCTTTCAATTATATTGTGGTTTGGACTTAAAATGACATTAAATATTTTAATGCTTTTTAGGAGGAGGAGGAATCCTAGTTTTTACACCAGAAAAATGTGCACATTTTGTACACAATGAAAGGCTAGGATGATCAGATTATTTAGAAAACAGGAAAAGCAGAATAAGTAAAATTGAAAGATTCTACTGCAAGGGCACCTTGATGAAAATTCTTGCTTCCTTTCCCAGAACTATTTCCTTTCTGGATGGTGAGAAACTCTTCTTGCCAAAAGTTTTATTTCCCTAGACTCTGTTGTATTCCGAAGAAGTAATTCATTTATAGAATAGATACTGTTGCATTTTATTGTTTTCACCCTTGCTATCATATAAAAGCTTTTCAATGAAATGAGTGATTTCTGGAGAGTCCTTTAACTCACTAGACAAAAGTAGATAGCAGACAATAGAAAAGTTCAAGTTGCAAGATGTTTGTTTTCAGCAGAGACCACTGGAGGTTACTAAGTTTACCAAGGCAAGAAACGCCATCTGAATCTCTTAATTCTAGGTGAGGATATCTCTCTTAATAAAATTAAGGATCGCTTACCAGTTATTGTACTTGGCGCAGACATGCGTGACTTTATTATTGTTTGAAGAAGTCTTCTTTTCTTCCTTTCTTTTCATTCAGTTTAATGTTGTCATAGAAGCATCTGATTAGGCATTCAATACAAGCGGTGGAGACAGAATGAGCGTCAAAGAAAAAAAAGGATTGTTCTTAAAGCAGAAAACAGAAACTTTCTCCCCAGGGCAGATCCACTTCTGAAGGTTCCTTCCTTTGTTCTTCCCTCTATTTCCTGCTTATTCATGGGCAACGCCAAATAAACCATTACAGTATTATATTTAGATAATTTCTGCCAGAAGAGATGTGACACCTAAATTCAATAATTTTTTAACAGTATTTTAAAATTTTTTATTCACCAAATTGATGACCAGTTTATCCATTCCAAATGTAAAAATAATTAAAATTACACTGCCGTTCAGTCAGAGGGAATGGGCTTACTGTAGCAATTATTGGTCTGAATTTTATGGTTAGGAGGATAAATTAGACCATTATGACAGTCACTTCTGACCATAGAACTAAGATCTCATTGCAGATAGTATAATAAATATTCCGCAGGCTATGCTGATGCTATTGGTATCTGTCTTTCCATGATACAATACAGTCAGTATTAATGTTTAAGTTGGTTTTGCTCCTTCTCGATCCCCTAAGGATTCTCTATCTGCAGTACTGTACTCACATTTAATGTTTATACATTCTTCTTTGTTGTATACCGGGCATCCCTTTTAGGATAATGGATCTCTTACAATCAACTCACATCAGACCACCCAGACAGCATTTTTCTCCTCAAATCTGCATTCTCTCTATTGTCTATTAACAGTTTGGTTAAAGTCGTCCAGCTTGTGCTTCATGGGATGAACTCTGATACTTCCAGATTATTTTTAAGCATCATTCAGATGACATTTTCTTAACTTTTCATTTTACTAAAGACAGGTGCTTAAATAAGAATTATTTCTGTATTTAAAGATAATTTATCTTTTAACTTGCTAATTTATTCCTAAGGTATCTTGAAAAAGCAATAGTATATACAAGATTGTTTCTGACTTTATGAGTGCCTTATAACAGGCAAAGATTTGTGCATGTCTAATGAAAGCCACCTAGTACAAGATATAATTTATATTGCTGTGGTTTACAGTGAAATGTTCCTTTTTCACAAGAATTTGAGGGAAGATTCATTCACTTCTAATGTATTTACAATATGTATATGTGTGGTAAAAGATTTTCCTGTGATTGTGTTCTTACAGACTTGCCTTAATATCTGTATTGTACGACAGAGGCATTTCTGAAAATATTTTTTGAAGCTTAATTTACATGGTTTACAATCTCTGCATTTTTACTTTTCTGTTGATGGACTAATCCATTTAAAATCTACAATTATAGCACTTGGTCTAGATTAACTTGAAAAGCTCACCAAACTGGTGATATAAGGTCTTTTCTTCACAGTATTTAAAAGTGTGTAGCAATTCCAAAGTAGAGACATCACTTATCTACAGACTGTACCTCTCTCTCCCTCTAAATATGAATAAATAAGGAATAAATGGCTATGGTATCATATACTGGCTTAAGGCCAGTGCCAGAATAAGTGAATACGCATCCATAGTTAGTTCTGCAGCAACAAAAACTGCTGAGTTGACAAATGTGTTACCTAATAGAGATTGGTTTATTATTAAGTACATTATTTGTTATGTTGTAATTCAGTTGCTCCTGGATCTTCAACAGGCCCCATCTGTTAAATATTGACCTGATTTAGAGTGGTATTTAAGCTAAAAGTGGAGCTGAGAGCTGAATTTTTAATTTCAAAAGATATTTAGGATAATATTCTGTTGTTCTTCACTATGAGAAAAGCAACCAACCAAATTAGAAATATTTAGTGTGTCAAAACCCTTAGCTATTCCCTCTTACTTTATATTTCAGTTTCTTACAAAAAAAAAGAAAAAGTAAAATGTTTTGTTCTAGACATGCCTTTTAAAAATATTGTAACTGTTTATTCTATGTTTCTCTTAAAAATAAATTAATTACTTTGAAAGGAACATAAAAGGGTTTTTATTTGTTTAGGTTTTTGTCCTTCTATGTTTATCGGGGGAATTAAATAGTAGATTTTTATAGGTGGAGAAATCCTTTTCCAAAAATATGTGAAAAAGAGAAAACATTTTATTGTGCATTTAACTATATGAAGTGTGCAGCAAATATTATTGAATAAATATGATATTTTCAATGTAATATACCATGTACACTAATTGGTGAGAAAGAAAATTAGCTAGAAATTAGCTTATGAAAGTAATCAGAGGTTAAAGTACAAAAAATCCATGGAATTATAGGATTACAAAGAAATAGAAACATGAAAACAAAAATGTAATAGCATGTGACAAAGATGAGAGAGTGACAAAGACAACCCTATGATACTGCAAAAAATTTTGAGGTAGGTATTTTCTGCGTGCAATATAGAGCAAATTCTTTTGGGACACAATAATAAAATAGAATAAGCAGTAATGAGGTTTGTGACTCTGTGAGCATATTTTCAGCAGGTAGAGAAATTCCATACTTCATTAATCAGTCGTTAATGGAACAGATTGAAATATCTTCATTTTAACAGATGCCAGAATAGATGAGAGAAGTCTTCTCTGATGACTCAGCTAAGTATCATTGCTTTGATTCTTCTGAGTGCATCTTATATCCTTCAAGGCTTATTAACTGCCTTATTGTGAGCTGAAATGGTTCCTGATACTATAGCATGATTTGTGCTGCCTGAAACACAACTCTAAATTGCAATTTCCATTGAAATGTGTGTTAAAATGGAACTAGAACTCAATGAACCCCCTGAGAGTCTTTCTGTTGGTTTCTGCATGGTTCAAACTGGATATGCGCTTATCTCCACACATGAACAGAGAATATGCTTTTACAACAGCATCATTACCATGAAGGAAGAGTGGCTCAGAAGTCAGAAAATAAGCTTAGGCTTCAGTTGCTACAACCTCTACTCATTTTTTTTGCATTATCTTTCTGGGTTAATCAGGCCTTTTTTTAGCAAAGGAAATGGTGACCTACCCCAGCACGCTGTCAATACTGCTTCTCGAGCTCCATACCTGCTTCATAGGTGCATTAACTTTTCTCAGTGCTAAAGTTAACATGGTCTGTTAATAAAAAAAAAAAAAGGAGGAGAAAAAAACAAGAAGGAGGAGACAGTTCAGAAACTAAGGCAGACCTGTGCAATTCCTTGACAAGAACAGGGAAATTCACACAGACTGAGGAGGAGAAAGGAAGACAAGTTCATGTAAAAGAAATATAGAATCAGGGATTTCCTGTTAAGAAAACAATAAGGTTTTTATTAGGGCTGCAAAGGACAAGTTCTAATCATTAAGAATACATTCTCAGAGGAATGCCCATCTAGAACTTGAGTAATGAAAAGGAAAAAAAGAAAAAAAAAAGGAGGAAATGCATGAAGACTTTCAGGAAAGAAAATATCAGAGAGTGTGAATCTTCAAAGTAGTTCCAAATGAAGAACTGGAGACTACCATGAAGAATGGAGCTATGTTGACTCTGAGAGTAATACATCACTGATATGTGATGCCAATAAAAGGTCTACTTTTAGCCCTTGAAATGAAGTGCTTGAAAGGCTAGAATGGTACTATGCCTGCCTCTGGCTTGACCAGAAGTTGAAGGAACCAACTTACAAATATTAAAATATTTAAAACAACACTGACATCTTGGTTATAACAACTAATTTCTATGAGAAATAGTGTGGCCTGCAGGAATAAGGAAGTGATTGCCCCCCTGTACTCAGCACTGCTGACACTGCACCTCGAATACTATGTTCAGTTTTGGGCCCCTCACTACAGGAAAGACATTGAGGTGCTGGAGAGCGTCCAAAGAAGGGCAATGAAGCTAGTGAGGGGTCTAGAGCACAAGTCTTATGAGAAGCAGCTGAGGGAACTGGAGTTATTTAGTCTGGAGGAAAGAAGACTCAGGGGACATCTTATTGCTCTCTACAACTACCTGAAAGCAGGTTGTAGTGAGGTGGAAGTCGATTTCTTCTCCCAAGTAACAAGTGATAGAACAAGAGGAAATGGCCTCAAATTATGCCAGGGGAGGTTTAGATTGGATATTAGAAAAAAATATCATTCACTGAAAGGGTAGTCAAGCATTGGCACAGCTTGCCCAGAGAAGTAGTTGAGTCATCATCCTTGGAGGTATTTAAAAGACATGTAGTTGTGGTGCTTAGGAACATGGTTTAGTGGTGAACTTGGTTGTATTAGGTTAATGGTTGGACTCAGTGATCTTAAAGGTCTTTTCTAACCTAAAAGAATCTGTTTCTATGATTCTCATTTACACTTTTATCTTGTGCTCCTTCCATTTAATATTGAGCTAAACTCACTAGCAAACTGCACAGGTATGCAAAGAGGTATAGCAGTGTATGAACTTTAATGACTATCCGTTTCAGATCTGAAACTAAAAGAAGCAGCTACATTTCCTTTAGAAAGGTGTCAGACCTGTCACATCTTTTTGTATTCCAGGTATACTGTTTAGTTAGTTAAAGTTTGTAAATCCTTCTTTTTTTTTTTTTTTTTACTTAAAACATTTAGAGCTTCAGATGAATTCTTACAATAAGGATCCTAATTTTTAATATAATTTCAACATTGATTACTTCAGTTATTTATGTCTGAGTGGAATGAAAAAAATCTTAATGTATTTTTATTAATGAACTGGAAGAAAAAATAAGCAATGCTTTAATTACATTTTGAGTTTATACCAAAATAAGAGGTGTTGCAAAAACCAGTGAGAAGTGAAAAATAGAAACATTTATTAAAAACTAAGAAGTGAAATATGGATTGGAAATAACTAAATGAGGTTCAGTCTTCAAACCTGCATACAAGTACCTCTGGGTGTTAATAATCCAAGACACACTCTTTTCCAAGTAACAAGTGATAGGACGAGAGGAAATGGCCTCAAGTTGTGCCAGGGGAGGTTTAAATTCAGTATTAGGATATTAGAACATTAGGAAAAAAATCTTCAATGATTGGACTCAACTCAACTCAAGGTCTTCTCAAACCAAAATGATTCTATGATTCTATGAGTCTACATTTATAGATATGAAGTATTTGGAATACACTAACACTGAGTGGGACTTTGGGCTTTAAAAGGACAGTATATTAGAAACAATGGAGCTTTTAGCTGCTTATACACTAATGTAACGTGATGAAGGAAAAGATTAAAATACAGGCAATTTTATCTTCTCTGGTATACAAACCAATCAAATCAGAAGCCAAAGGAATGAAATTCTCTTTCAATATCACTATGTGTTACCATACATGCAGTTCTGGGCATCTTTTTTTTCCAGATGATATCAGGAACTAGAGAGAATTCAAGGAAGGACAATCAGTTTGATTAGACATCTAAATAGAACAATTTATGGGAAAAAAATTAAAAAATATAATAGGCATTCACTGTCTAAGTTGTGCCTAGAAGGTTAGGTATTCAATTGGTTCGGCAAATATTTTTTTTTCTGCTGATATGAGAATCAAATTATCATCTTTACTTAAACAAAGTTTTCTAGACTCTGTTCTAAATATAAGTTTGCAAAAGAAAAACAAAAGTGTTGATTCAGATTCGTATGTTTTCTGACTGTTCAAGGTATTTTGTTTAAATGCAGGTTTAATTCTTCTTAACAAACTCCCTCTCAATATCATAAGGACGTGGTAATATTGTTTATTTCCACATTGTACTTAGATCAGCAAAAGATTATGGCATAGTACCTCCTTCAAATATATGCATACACAGACACACACACACATATTAGAAGAGTAATGACTTCTCAGCAAGATCAAGAAGATGGAGAATTGTGATATGAGAGAATAACAACAATAAGCTCCTACTCAAATCCAAGTATCTGAAATAATAGCAAAGAGATTAGTGAAAAAGACAGACCAAGAAATGGCTTTTTTTTTCTTTTTTAAATTTGCCCTAGCTTGCAAGTGCTTTTTTTTTAGATCTAAATATAAGACACTGGTTTTCAGTGGAGTAGTTATCATCTGTGTAACTGTACAGGGATGATAGAAATTGCACACATGTTGAATTTGGTCCTTTGGATTTTATCTCATTTTATCTGAACAGTAAATCTGCAAAATGGATTACCCCTCAATTCTAAGGTAATATTGTAAAGTACTATAAGATGCCTCGGCATGATAAGGTACTATAAAAGTTTAGGTAACTGTTCTCAGGACAACTCTGTAGTAAATGACCAAAAGCTATGTGCCAGTATATAATTTGCTATACAGTTTTTCTTCTAACAAGTGGTTTATAGCCTTAGTAAGTATAAACGGTGGTGAATAAAATGGGAAAAGCTTTATACTTTTCAGATGGTTTAGATATGTACTGCATTCATAATACATTTTTTCTCATCTTTCATCACAGCTAACTGTGAATGCTCACTTTTTCCATCAGGAATTAGTGTCTACACAGACTGAAATAAAACAGGGTACCTAGAAAGTATAGAAATACTGAAGTACCAAGACATAATAAAAAGTCTGAAACATCACAGACTTCTCCAATATTGTTTGATGCATCACCAAACAAATTGGAAGCTGGATAGTATGACAATTTAACATAATTTCATTTCACTTCTGTAATCAATGTTATTTTTTGGTGTGTTTGAATAAATAGCAAGATACTGAAAGCCTAAGACTTATTTTACTCATATAAATATTATCTTACATCTTTAGGAGTACTCAGAATAAGTAAGTGGGTACAATCTGGTTTTAGGTTTTTATAAGATATCTCCTGTACACATATATTTCATGATTACCACTTGAACTGTGATTTCTTCTATTAAAAATGCTCAGAATTGATGTGTATTTACTAATAATATTTTGTATCACCTTCTAGTCATGTGCCTCTGTATTAGTTACAGGTCTTAATGTGCCTAAATGCTTACATGTGCATGTAGTAAACATCAGCTTGTCCTACAAAATTAAGTTTTTGTTTATACACATTTGCTTAACTATTATATGAATGAAAGCCTGTAAATGAAATGATTTCTTATGGTACTGAAGTTAATTTTCATCATCAATAATTTCCTTACAACCTTATGGTTTCTGTACCATCCCATGAGAATGATGCTATAATTTTAACATTATCTAAGAACTTAAGAAGATGGTGTTAGAAAGGACTTGAATTGTCAAAACAAGTTTAGCAGGGAGTTTGGGTTCCTTGAATGTCATCTCTAAATAACCTTGAACATGACAAATGAAGATTTGAAAAGCATTAATAATGTATGGGAAATGCAATCTATTTTCTGGCTCCACAGTCATAATTAGGTTCTGATAGAGCCGTCTGTACCAATTTACTGAGAAACTCTTATTAAAAAAAAAAAAAATTAACTTTCCAGAGTATTTGTTAGTGGTAGTGAGAAGACATCAAGGCCAAGTTTAGAAGTAAAGTGATTTGGAAGTTAGTGTAAGTTAGTTGCCTTTGTACTAGTTATTGCCACTATTATGCAAGTGAGTCTAATCCTTTTCTAACTAAAGAAAGTTATACTATAATTTATGCAGAAAGGAACAACTTCTGCAATACATGAGGCCCCAATGAACCTGTGCCTATAGAACCTAAATAATTAGAAATAGCAAAAAGGTAGCAATAGGTTCTGTGCTAATGTTTTATACCTAGTTGATAAACCAAAATTCACTACTTATGAATAGGATTTGTTGTGATAACTGCATAAAATTCTCTCGAGCTGTGCCCTTTTTATATTAAATTATTTGAGCCAAACTTATGCACTTATGAAAACATTTTCTGGAAAGAATAATTACGTGCTGAGATTTCCCCCCTACATTTAAAATGTAATTTTTAATGGTTAAGAGAAGTACTGTATTAGAGCACTGAATGCTGAGTCAGATGGCATTTGCAAATGAGAAGGGAAAAAATCTGAAAGTTTAAATGTATCATCTGCAATTGTGATTAATTATTATAACTCTTAATAAGAATTCTTTAATGTTTTCTTTGAAAAAAAAAATGATTCCACTAGATCATTCCATATTCACATACCATAATTGTAGGAAGACCACAAAAGCAGTTAATAATAAATAGTTTTCCTGATTTGCTAATGACTCACATTTCACAAGTGATAGAGCAAGCCACTAACCAATAAAGTACATTGACAGTGCACTTGAATGAAGTGCACTGCAGTGACAGCTCGTGTAGGAGAAGCTGTGACCAACTAGAATTTTTTGCACTCAATAGTTCTCTTTGATCTGACCAGGAATATGTAATAATCATTTTTTTTCAACAGAAATATTCCACAACAACACAAAAATATTATGCTAGTATCCATTTATGTTAGTGGCAGTGCTAATGCACTGTGTAATGCTGAACAGAACAAGATTAAAAAAAAATTTCATTTTAATTAGTTATTGATTCAGTTAATGGCAAACAAAAATGGAGAGGTTGCAGGCAGTAGATAGTGGTTTCTCTCTTTTGCCACTTCCTTATCACATACTAAATAAAATTTTTAGTTTTAGACTGGTGCTATGCTATTTTCTCAAAAATAAATGTCTTACAGAGATCATACAATGTTTTTCTGTTTCTGTAACAGTTTTTTTTTCTTCAGTATCATCTATTCATCACAAAATTTCTGTTGTGACAGTAGATTCTAAATTACTAAAAGACAGTGATATTGGCATTTTATGAGCATATAAATATTGCAGTGTGTTCATAGTATCTGAGAAAAGTTACAGTTAGCAAATTTCATAAATTAAAAATACAGAATTTAGAGACCACGTTAAAAGGAAGGGTTGTCAACAATTATTACTGATAGGAGGTATCTAATTAAGAACAATTCCTCAAAAAATCTTTATCGATTGTTGCTGGAGAGGTGCTGTCAGTGAGGGCCTGTGAGGTGGGGTAGCTCTGTGAAGACAAAAACTGTACAAGCAGAGTAGGATAAAACAAAAAGAGTGAGAAATAGCAGAGGGAACACAAAAGCCAAGGTTGGAGGAGGAGGAGGAGGAGGAAGAGGAGAAGAAAAAGGAGGAGGAGGGAAAGTTAATCCATGGAGGAGAAGGTATTCCCTGCAGGAAAAGGTCCCTTGAAAGGACCAACACCAAAGATATACATTGCAGCCTATGGAAAGCCGACATCAGGGCAGAGGAAAAGTGTGATGAGGAAGTGGCGGCAGAGAGAAACCACTGCCTACTGGCCACAACCTCCCTGTTGGAAAGGGTCCAGAAGAGGGCCACAAAGATGGTCAGAGGGCTGGAGCACCTCTCCTATGAGGACAGAATGAGAGAGTTGGGGCTGTTCAGCCTGGAGAAGAGGAGGCTCCGGGGAGACCTGATAGCGATCTTCCAGTACCTCAAGAGGGCCTACAAGAAAGATGGGGAGAGACTGTTCAGTAGGGCCTGTTGTGATAGGACTAGGGGTAATGGTTTTAAAATAGAGGGAGGTAGACTTAGATTAGATAGTAGGAAAAAAATTTTTACAATGAGGGTTGTAGAACACTGGACCAGGTTGCCCAGAGAGGTGGTGGAAAACCCATCCCTGGAAACGTTCAAGGGCAGTCTGGATGAGGCTCTGAGCAACCTGATCTAGTCAGGGATGCCCCTGCTGCTTGCAGGGGGGTTGGACTAGATGACCTTTGAAGGTCCCTTCCAACCTGAACCATTTTATGATTCTATGATTCTATGAAATCAGTAATTAAATATTTATTTTGATTGGCAATATATGAATTTTCCCCAAGTCAAGTCTCTTTTGCCCACAGCAGTATCCGCTAAACAAACTCTGTCTTTATCTCAACACACAGCTTTCCCATCTCTGTTCTTCCTATTTATTCCCTGCTCTCATGCCTACGAGGGAGGGGAGTCAGTGAGCAACGGGGTGGGAGTCTGGCTGCTGGCCAGGGATAACCCACAGGAAATGTAAGTAAAATATAAATTTGGCTCTGGCTTGGCTCATGTGTATATTTCTGCAAAAACTAGTTTACGCACTGTCCCTTGGAACCTGAACCCCATCATCAAATCATGGTGTCAGTATTTGCTTTTTGCATTATTACCTCTTCTCACATCAGTGGGTATGAGAAATAAAATTAAGTCTATTATTAATACTAGGTTGTATCATAGCTGCAATTTGGACATGTAATTAATGATGTCATTTCCTCTCCAGTGGTCATCAGCATTATTAACTCCAAGGCTTAAAAATCATTAGTCATCTCTTTCCCCTTTCCTCAGTTAGTCACAGCATTAGATTAAAATATGTTAACTTTATAAAAAAGATTTTTTTGCCTTTTAGTTGTTTTTTTTTTCCTTTATCTTACATCGTCTGAAATATTGGGGTGCACAATTTAAAGCTCTTGTCTTCAGCTGTGTGAAAAATGTAATTTTACTCACTGTGATAAAAACTGAGATCTCAGGCAGTTGCTAATGGTGTTTGTAAAAGCTTTGAGTATTTCATGATCAAATACTAAATTCACTGCCTATGTATTTATATCCACAGTTATTTGCTGCTTTTTAAACATCCAAATATGTATTCGTATATATACTCAGAGGCATGAATATGTAAGTACAGAAGCATGCATGAAGACGTTAGATATTTGTGTGTACACAGATGAAATCAGGGCCTCAGCAGACAGAATGTTTATTCCCTTCACAGCTGAAAACCCTCTTTGCAGAAGTTAATGAATTATAATGGAAACATCTAGGCCATCCAAAAAAGTACCTCACTCCCTTCTGTGCAGGGTAAGGCTGTTCAGTTTTACTTATCTCCCCTGGATATAAGTTCAGATAATTTTGCAGCAAACATAAATTGATAGCGTACATGGGGATCTAAAAATGACACAATGGTTTTATTCTGTGTAAAGACTGAGAGATTACAAACCATTGCTGGATAGGGAATAATTGCTAAACACATGTGCAGTCAGTGTCTTGGACTACACAATGTACACAATAGTAGAAAGGATGCAATCTGTACCAGCCCTGAACAAAGAAGTTTCAGGTAATAACTGTAACAGTGGGACTCTGAGCTCTTATGATCAATGTCATATTGTTATCAGACTCTTTAAGTAAACAAGTTGAAGTCTGCTCCAATCCTTCAGGAAGATTTTTTATTTTTGTGTAATTTAGTCAACATTCACAGCAAAACCCAAATGCATCTGCAGGGCTACCCTGGGTAAGTACATTTTTGAAGGTATGGTTGCACCAGTGAACTCTTCTATTTCTTTACTTTGCCACATGTCAGAGTAATGGGCTGCTTCTCAGATAAAAGAATAAAAAGACTGAATACCTATGGACATCCGCACTTTCCTGTCCTAGCAGATGGAAGCCAAGTGGCATACCTTAGGCCCTTTTAAATGGCCAGAAACACAAGTTTAAGCAACTGAACTGACCCAAATAATGGTATCAATGAGGGACTTGACTCAGCTCCCTGCACATAGGTGCCCTTTGACCTTTGATGTGCTCTGGGTTTACTGCATGGCCTCCAGCTGCTGCTTCAGGTGGAAACAGTCCAGTCCAACAGTCCTATATGATTCCTGTGTTGTATTTGCTAGCCATGAAGGATGCCTATACTAACTGTCCAAACGGCAGCTCAAACAGCATTAAACACTTATGCACAAGCCCCTGCGGTGAGATCCAGTTTGATGCGAAGACAACTACCTATGTTGAGAGGTCTAGGTGCTTGTTGGATGTTCAGACTTTCTAGTCAGTGTTTCAATGACACCTAGGGAGTGAATCAGCTGACAAACCACAATATTCAGTTGTATACATGCAGAAGGACTTGTGGTGTGGGGAGGGATCAAATGATGAATGAATGCGTGACAAAGTAAGAGGAAAATACAAAGCGTGAAATGTTGATTTGTTTAGAAAAAAAAAAGCTTTCATGGGAAGTGGAAGAGGGAGCATTATTTGAATTATTTGAGGGGAAAAATTAGTGAAATAAGAAAAGCAAAATAGAGAAACTACTAGTAGAAATTTTAAAACTTTGATATGGTACCAGCAGTGTAAGCTGGATAAGTATTCTTTTAACGATACCTGTTTAATTTGGAAAACAAAGAGGAAAACATCAACAGAGCTCGGGAATAGTTCCTAGAATTGAAATTCTGACTTACCCTTTTCTACATATTGTCTGTGGAAAGTGAGAAGCTTTGGACTAGGTTTCACTATACCGAGCAGCCTGAGTGGGAAACACCTAAACTGAAAAGAAAGGCTGTGTTTGTCTCCCATATAGCAAATAAATCTGAAATTAGAGTGCCTCCGAAAGCTGTACTGAAGAACAAGACTTATTCCCTGATTTTCAAGTCTGTGTCATCCTGGCTCACTACTGAGGTGAACCTAACCCTCTCCTAGGGTGTGACATACGTATGGGAAGGTAAGGAGCACTAACTGGGTGAAGACTAGGGGACAGACAGGGAAAGGAGGGAGAGGAAAAAACTGCAATAGTTACAGGAATTGTTGAGAAGGCTTCTTTGGCTGGTTTCTCACATCATACTGGTTTATTATAGAGGTTGCTTCTGACATTCCACTCAATTTAATTAAGAAAGTATTCATCACAACCAGCTGAGGAGGAATTAAAATCAGTGACCACAAAGGTGATCACATTGGTCACCTCCTTTATTAAAGGAACCATTTAAATCCCATTGAAATGAATGAACAGAATCTGGTGATTTGAAAGGAAGTGAGACCATGGCATAATATTATGTTAAATAACAATACCACCAACAACAATGCCTAATAAGTAATTCAGTCTGTTGTTTTATAAACTACTGTGTGTCTTTAAGTAACTGGCAAAGAAGACCTTGTGGAACACGGTTGCCATTACACAAGCTAGTCGACTTACTCCATAACTGCTGTTCTGTGTTTTGCTGCTTGCAATCGTAAAGATCTATTTCTGTATGAACCTTTCATTAATCTCCAGTTAGGCTGTCAAAAGTATGATGGAAATGAAAAAAAGATACTTTTTTTTTCTTTTTTTTTTTCCCTTTTTAAAATTTGTTTTCATACTAGGTACTCGGGCAACAAAGCAATCCAGCCCACACCTTATACAAATCAGTAATTTTATAATTATTGACAAATGAGCTAAAGTGCAAGCTTCATTTTGAACTATATTTGAAGAGTTTCCTCTCTGACTACTCGGTTATAATAAATCTATTTTCCTGTCCAACAAATTGCAACTGGATTTCTTCATTGCATTAAAAATGATAGCTATAATAAGAATGTACCTGGCTGTGGAAGCTGAAACAGCTCCGTTTAGGTGCTGAAGAGAGACTCCAGTTAGTACTTAGTGACTTGCTTATATGCTATACATATAAAATCTTTTTAATTTTTCTTGTTAGGTGGGCTAATATGTCACTATCAAGCTTTGACTTGATTGACAGCTTGCAATGGAACAATGAAGGTTTTTTTCCTATCTATCTGCTTGATTTTTCACAAGCAATAAATGTAAACTGAGCATGTTGGAGGTTAATATTCAGAGCTCTGTGTGGGTAGTCTGCACTAAAATTAGTTTGTGATAACAGAATTTGTACCTATGTCTCTCACAGGCTCGTCTGAACACTTGTTCTTTCTTTTTTTTTTTCCCATAACACTTGGAAGACAATATTTAATGTTTAAGAACAAAAGCATATCTGCCAGATGTACTAAAAATACAGTTTCCATTTCACCACCTTACATTACAAATGTTACCTAAATGAATACCAGTAAAGTAAGAAGTTACTAAAACCATTACATGACTGCTATAAGACTGAGGTGTCTAGACGCTGCCCAACCATAGCATTAGGAAGACTATGATTGCCTATTCAATGCATGTATAGAGTTAGAGACTTAAGCTGGAGTCAGAAAAGTCAGCAAACAGGACAGTTATCCACATGCTTAAGTGAATATGAGAAAAAAAGAGTGAGCTTCAGCTCATGGAGGACAGAGATGTGGTTTGAGACAGCCATCATGGCTTCACCAAGGGCACGTCCTGCCTGACAAACCTAGTAGCCTTCTATAATGGAGAGTGAACAAGGGAAGAGCAATGGATTTTGTCTGCCTGGATTTTTGTAAGGCCTTTGGCATGGTGCCCCACAATATCCTTCTCTCTAAATTGGAGAGATAAGAATTCGATGGGTAGTCTATTTGATGGAAGAGGAATTGCTTGGATGGTTGCATCCAGAGAGTAGTGGTCAATGGCTCAATGTCCAGATGGAGGTTGGTGGCAAGTGGTGTCCCTCAAGGGTTCATACTGGGACCAGTACTGTTTAATATCCTCATCAATGACATAGACAGTGGCATCAAGTAAACCCTCAGCAAGTTTGCAGAAGACACTAAGCTGAATGATGCGGTCGACGTATATTCATAACTTAAAATGCCTACATGCTTACACATGCTTACATGTATAAATACACTTAAATACATACAATATATACAGAAAAATGTGATCAGTGTGAATATCAGGAAAAGCACTGCCTGTACTTGTTTAAATGTGTGTACAACAAAGCCTTCTCCTGCATATGGAGTGGTGGTGGAACAGTGGAACAGGTTGCCCAGAAAGATGGTGGATGCCCCACCCCTGGAGATGTTCAAGGTCAGGCTGTACAAGGCTCTGAGCAACCTGATCTAGTTGAAAGTGTCCCTGCTCACTGCAGGGGGGTTGGACTAGACGACCTTTAAAGGTCCCTTCCAACTCAAGCCATTCTATGATTCTATGATTCTATGAATTGAGATCTGACTAACTTGGTAGTCTGAGCTTTCTCATACCTGTGGCATAAGATGCAGTGAACAGTTTGTACCTGTGCACAGCCTTGAAATCATTTATACATTTCTAGATCTCTATTACATCTTTCTTTATTTACCACTTTTCCACACTGCAGAGTCCTGGACTATACGTCGTCTTCTTCAGATGTATGCCACTCAATACTATCAAACCTCCTTGTTGCTGTTTCTGATTTTATTAAACTCTATACAATGTTTTTGAGATGAGAAGACAAGAACTAAAAACAATACTCAAGATATGGCTGAATCATACATTTATTCAGTGAAAAAAAAAATAATTATTCTGTAATCCAAACATCTGGTTAGCTTTTTTACTTGCTGCTGAACTTTGAGCTTATGTTTTGGCAGAACTATTTGTTGTAACCCAAGATCCTGTTTCTGATTGAGAACAGTCAATTCAGAGGCAGTAATTTTGTTAAGTTTTAATTTATCTTGTGCATATTTATGTGCTGTGTCTTTGTGTATGAATGCATTAACTTATGTGGATGATGTGCACTGATTTTAATCTGAAATTTTATTTTCAATTTTTTTTTGTTTTGAACTAGCGCAATAAATGTGGCATCCCATTCCTCACGGGGTTATATAATTTCCCTATATACTCCAGTTTTCAGTGAAGAACTAGAAAGTAATGGACAAAACACATTTTCATTTAAAATTAATAAATATAATGCTTGTTGGCTATTTGAATCTCTCTCTTCTGCCCTAGGAGGTGATCCATGTGTCTTCCTCCTCCTCCTGGACTGAGTGAAATCCTACATTCAGCCTTGAGTGAAAGCATTGCTAAAGTCTGCAGTGTCATCCAGCTTTTTTTTTTTCCTTTGACATTATTTGCATTAATTAATATCATTAGCACACTCCTAGAAGTACAAATGTTAGTATTTAACTAACTGCTTTGAAATGCTTCAAAAGACTAACAAACTTTCCAAATAATCACACTGCGTTTAGTAATGTACTTTTAGATAGCCATTGTCAACTGCACAATTCTAGTACTAAGTCTGTGCCATTTTATCAGTTTGTCTACATATAGATAACACTGCCTTCCTCTAGCACACACACACACACAAACCTACAGTACAGAACCAGAAATTTAAAATATAAACCTAAAAGTTAAGGTGACTTAGCATAATTTTATGAAATTTGTAATTTACTGTATCCTTTCTAAAACCAGAACTTACCTGGTTTCCCTCTTCATCTTCCATTCCCTTCCATTTTTCCCTCCTCCTCGCCAATAGTAGCTCATATTTTCCTTCCTCCCCTCTCAATTTTTACCAAATATATGACTAAATAAGCTATGAGGATCTTAACTTATTTTCATAAACTTGCAAAGCTTTTTAGCCAAAAGACCTCCCACATTACAGAAAGTACTCTGAAATAAATCACTTGTTACAAGATCTATTAATGTAAAATGTTAGTGAAAACTGTAAGTATCAAAAAGAAAAAGAGTATTCTAGTACTTACTTATAACTCATGGTTGTCTGCCTGCTCTGATCATATAAGGGAAAGTCAAAACACAATATAAATCTGACATGTATTTACTGTAATTTCCCTTAAAGTATATTTTCAGGATGATAACATATAAATGATCTTATTTTATAAACAAATTAGTCTATGTCCCAAGTCCTAGTCGGAAAACGGATACACTATGTCACAAGAACAAACAAGTCCAGATTGGAAAGCTAGGCACAAACTAAAGTAACTTTGCTATCCACAGGTAGCAAAATAGTCTGAACACCCTGTGAAAATGGGTCAAAAGTGAAGAAGGATTAGGACCATGTGAAAAAATACTCTGAAAATAAACAGGGAAAATGTCCTCACACTGAAATTCGCTGAAGTGTTGTCTCTCCAAGAATTCACGTATTATTTGAAGAATTTCAGACAAGGCCAGTGTGTTAAAGAATGTCAATTCAAATACAATGTTACTCTCCGTTCCAATGCAGAGCTCTTTAGCTTATGGTTTGAAGGGCTATGAAGCCAGCTGGATGTGTTCTCGTGTCCATCTCCAGGACGCTCACCAAATGTCAGCTGTAGGATGTGTTTTGGGGTGGGAAAGTAAGGCGGATGCAGCCTTATTTGAGGCCTTTGTAACAGAGCAACATGGACCCCTGGGGCACCCGTATGCCACAGATTTTTCTGTGTCAGTTCCACTGAAAATATAACCCAAAAAGCAGAGAATAAAGACTGAGTGATACCAGACTTTGCCCTAAAATGCAAGTATTGGCCTAGTTCCAAAAGGGAAGTGAAGTAACAGGCTTCATATAATGAATGCACTGGTGCATAATTTAAAACATATCTTTATTATATTTTAACTATATCTGTATTATATTTTAACTTTGATTTTATGAACTATATTTCAATACATTATTTACCTATACAAAATAAGTAGAGAAAATAATGACTAGATTATTAAATTAATAAATAATGCAGTAGATTTGCTACAAATAATTTAGAAAGCTAATATTCAGATCTAAATCAGTATACCTTAAGATATTTTTTCCTTGAGGGATACATTTTTGGTATATATTTGGGATGCATATTGAAATCTTTTTAGTAACGTTTCCATTCTAGACTACACGACACATTCTAGTCTATATCACAAATTATGTGAAAAACATTTTGTACAGCTAAGTTAAAACTCACCTTTCTCAGTTTCAGGTATATCTCCAATTTCATTATTATTCTGTAGTAGAAACAGATCCATCTCTATTTGGATACTGCTGGAGTTTTTTTGGGGACCAAACTTTAGTGACATGTTTCCTCTTTTCCTCACAGTTTTGGGTGATAAATAACTGCTGCTGAATTTTCTGTTGTGTATTGTATGGTACAAGTTAATATTGTTCATAAACCTGCCTTCATCATTTGAAAAGCATGAATCAGAAGTTTCTGTGAAGTTGTGTCTTCTTCATCTTTTTATACAAATCATTTCCTCATACAACTACAGTATTTAATACTAATTTCATTTAATGTGATATGTTGCCATGTACTGTTTAGCCTGTGTGAATAGTTAAGGAACATAAAAGACACTGAGAGTGACATAGGGATGACTGACAAAGCAAAGAATACCAAAGAAATAGCTGATTAATTATTTTGCTATTGTGCTCATTCTGCCTTCTTCTCAACTGGGAAGATGGTGTGAAGTTGTAATGTCTTCTCCCTTTTGCATGTTCCTATCTTCCTTAGGCATGGGTGTTCTTTCCCATGGCTATGGAACTCAGATCCTTATGACTGTCTGTCAATAGTCTGTGCCTAATTTAGTACATTTTTGTATACGTATGTACATGTATGAACAGAGACACACACATATATGTATATTCCTCTGTTTCAGCCTTGAGAAATTAGTAGAATTTAGCATGCTTTGAGGGTTTTTAAAGACTTCAGAGTTATATCTCACCACTGAACATTAACGTGAGTGAGGAAATGGAGAAAGACTTGCAAACACTGGCAGAAAGGGAGGACTAGCAGTACAATGATATAGGTCGTAATTGCATCCATCCTTTTCCTACTCTAATTTTTTTTTTTTTTTCAAGACTTGTTTAGCTAGGCTAAGACCATTGACTTCTGGGCTAAGACCATTGACTTCTAACTTGAAGGGCTATACTACAATTAATATACTTCCCCTTTTGGAATCCACAGGCCATTTATAAGATTAAAGTTCTCCTTGTGAAGCAGTTGAAATGTATATGTGGGATTTCAAGGTATATGTGGGATCATTTCAATGCATATGTGGAATGAAGAGCAGATCAAAGTGGGACCATCATATTGGATATATATATGTGTAGGACTTTGCTAGTTATCTTAAAATCTATCTGGTTCTTAAAACAATGAGTTGAAAGATGGTGAGTACATAAGGTTGTCAAGTGTACATGAGGAAAGAAAATGTGATGGCAAAGTGAGAGGCAAAGTGGAAGTATTCCAGTATACAATTTTCCAAATGAATGAGTCAATCATTTCTGAAAAGTATTACTGGTCTTGATTCCTATACTGTATTTATTGGTTAGATTGTTCTTCATTTGCTTAAGTGCAAGTGAAACATTACAGTCATTATCCATCTAAATAAAGTCTCCATGAGATTTTCATAAGATCTGTCAGTTTATAACTCTTGCAATAGAATCTGTTTCAATAACAGTATTGCTTTTACTGCTTGCCTATGTATGCGACTCCTGTAACACTGAACATTAGTTAAATTAAGTGCCTTTTATTTAATATCTTATGTATATTGGATTTTTTTTTTCTTCTGGTAAGTTTTATAGCTCCTATAGATTGTCATAGTGTAATATGCCTTAAACTTGATAGAAAAGATAAAATCTATGATTCTGTGGTTCTGAATGGCTTGAATGACTCAATCAGCATTTTCTCAGTGATTTCCATTTGCTAAGAGGGGAGTCTTTAAACATCTGAATTATTTGAATTATAATATGAAGCATGAAGAATAATTAATCACACAAGGGTTTTTTTTTTCTTTCAACTTCATTATTGTAATATCATCACAGACTTCTCTTGCTGCATGTCATCAACATGCAGTGTTGATTGATATGACTCTTTTTGTGACAAAATAGCTGAAGAAGGTATTATCTAATTTTTCTATGAACCCCTTGGCCCTGCACAGAGGTAAATCTAAAGATTTTCTTGGAGTAACTTAGAAATCTGGATAAACTGATTTATCTCCCTGGAAGATGAGAAGTCACAGGGAAGATTTCACACATGTTCTGTTCCTTTCCAGCAAAGATCAAGGCATCTGAGAACAGTCTCACATAAACTATTTTCTTCCTCCACTATCCATAGTAGAATAAAAAATGACACCTTATCGCCTACTTCAGGATATCAATACACTTAATTTTCCAGTTAAAGAAGTATAGATGTAAATTTAATGCTGTTAAATAAACACAACATAAGGTGCCTTAAGGTGTTACTACTGTAACAAATATATTAGTGCTAGAGTTCATGATAAGTGTTAGTTTAAAGGGGAAAGAATTTCTCTCCTTCAAAGAAATTGAATATGGTTATTCAAAAAGTGAAATTTACAGAACCAGATGTAAGAGTCTTATAAAAAATATTTTTTTCCTGTCCCCTCATGTTCTCGGTCTGATTCTGCAAAAAGGAAAGTGCAGTAAAATTCCTGGAATACTGAAAGTAGGCTGATTCTGCTAGGCAAAGAGGATAGTACTAGCTTATCTGAAAGACTGAGTGAGATTTTATGGATTATATAGTTATCTATTTTAAATACTGACTTTACTGTATTTTAGTAATTTTAGGACCTGTTACAATTTTTTTTTCTACCCACAAATAATATTCATTCATTTCAATGTTAATACATGCATCTCAAGCACAAATCAGACCCTGATAAACTGCTTGCTGGCTTGTTTGTTCACTTTCTACCTCTCTTGCTTAATTTATGATCAACTTTTTAATCCTGGAAAAATACTTAGTCTTTGTGTCCAAAAATGAAGACCCACATTCTATATTCTGGCATTCTGATCTTGTAGATTTCTGAATACATGTAGCTCCCAGGTATTCAGTATGAATAGTTTAATTTATATTTGCTGTCCTGTGAATCATCATAGCAGTGAACACCCTCAAGTATTCACTAGATGACAGGTAGCGAAGGGTAAAACTAATTAAATTATGTAATGAAATTATCTGTTACTGATGTGATAACAAAGAAAAACAAAATACTTGTTGTTTTAGTGTTGGTTTGTTGTGGGGGTTTTTTTGTTTGTTTTTTTTTTTTTACTTTCAAGCAGTATGCCAATTCTTTTACCTTTATCATGTCTGGAAAAGATTTTGAGATACTTTATTTTTTCTACTATGTTTAGAAGTTTATCCTACAGGAAAAATTGTAAAATTATGATCCTTTTTGCCCTGTTTTAGTTTTCTAGAGCCTTAGTGTGGCTAAGAACACCTGGGTTTTTTAGACACCTGTGATATTCTAAACACTCTGTCAAGCATATCTTTTTGTGTAGGTTGGTGAAAGTCTAAAAACTTACCATTCCAGTGCACCCTATAAACCTTCCCCTCACATCCCAGTATTCTCTATGTTTGTTCCCTGCTAACCATCCCAGTCCCTATCATCTACTATCTGACCCCTCCACGTTTCTGAATGGCATGCTTAGTTCAGTGCTCAAGACTGAGTGGTGGTGATTCCTGTATTTACTCCATCTTTTCCAGTCTTTTACATTTTGTTTTCTTATATGGGATTATTTTATCATAAAATCATAGATTGGCACTCTGCACACTTGATGTAAGTAAGTACACTTTTAGCTCACCTAATTGTTCTTTAGAATATATGAAACAAAATTTAGTGTTTGATATATTTTAGGAGAGCACTTTGTAGCAAAAATATACTCAGGAGATTGCTATTTAAATCACAAGATAACTGCTTATTAAATAATGCATCTCTTTTTAAGACCAGAAGACTAGTGACTTTTTTTTTTCTTAACTTCTCTGGAAATTTAAAGTGGTATTTTTCTCCTTTTGTAATCCAGGCAATTTTTTTTTTTCCTGTGGAATCAATAAGAAAATAGCAACGTTTTCTGGATTAAAAGCTCACCACTGCTTTAGTGAAAATTTTATTTCTTTGCTTGAGTAATTTTTCTGACCTTCTTTCTATTCCATTTTTTATTTATATAAAATAAGACATTTGTTATTTCTCAATTTAAATTGCTTTTTATCCATGCAGGACAAATTAAAATTGAACTCTCAAGGGAATCATATGATCTTGATTACCATACTAAAATAGAGGCAGGTTCTACCACTATTGCTCACTGACCTGTGTCTACAAGTTCTTATTTCAAATTCCAGCTCTGTAAGTGACTTTGGGCTACTTAGTTACCCTCTGTGTACTTGGCTTTCTCCTTCTAAAAAATATTTCTGATTTTTTTTTTTGCACTTTGCAAAAGATCTGATTTGTTTTGTAAACACACAAGTCCGAACTATGTTTGTGATTAAAACCATACAACCGGAAGATGTTATGTAATAATGTTACTATTTATTGAAGTATTGTAATTTTTCATTAAAAATGGATGAAAGGGATGAACAAGAGCTCTATCTTTAAGCTTTAGCTCCAGAAAGACTGCAAAGGCTACCATGAGCACTGGGGTTTGCCTGGGCTCTTTTTCATCCTTGGAATCATGGCCCATGGCATCTAATTTGTATCACTGAACAAAGGTCTGAGCAATGAGAAAAAGCTGAAAAACAAATAGAAAAAAATCCCAGCCAAGCCAGAAGACTAATGTGAGGAATATCCTTGTCTACTCCTTTCACAGTTTTACTTCTTCCCGGCTGCTGCTAAGTTCCTTTACTTTTGCTTCAAATATTGTACTGTATTTCATTCTACATTGAAGTCTATTGCTATTTTTAACGGGCCATAATGCCATAAATGAATGTCATTCACCAAGGGAAAACTATGTTTTTCTCTTTAAATATACAGTATACTTAAAGGTTTGGCCCATGGCTTTCTAGACTCCTATCAAGAAAGAGCCCTGCCTAGACATGAAGCACAAAAGTTGGAGCAAGAAAAAATAAGGGATCAGAAACAGAAAGTAACTTTCAGTGGCTATAAATAGGTTTTACTATGTTACTTATTCTGCATTATTTTTCTAGTTACCAATTACTATTAAATCCAAATTGAATTGTGAGTGGGGATACCTTTTAGGTTCCAGTGCCTTTCATCACTGATTGCAGTTGAGAAGGAGGGTAATAGGAAGGGAGTAGAAGACGATGCTTCAGTACAAAAGTCTTACTGAATGGGTTGAGTACATAGTATGATGGAGAAAGCTCAATGATTCATATCTGCAGAATGAGGGAAATTTCACTCCCCACCTTCTTCCCTTGCTTTCTACTATAAATTTCCTATATTTTCTCTGCTTCCTCATTTACTTCTCCCCCCTGTCATAAATCCATTTAAATTACACCTTACTCCAGTGTCCTGCCTCCAGCTGACTGAATCACAAAATAAACCAATTTAATTAAACCATTCTTGCTGGATTTTTTTTCCTGCCACTTTAACCAGCTCAGTTCACTATGAGGTCATGAATCCCCAGCTCAATGGAAGGAAGGGGACCATCCCTTTCTGTCAGGTGTTAATCTGGTCCACATTGCATGAAGATGCTTAGCCTTACATACTCTGAATTGACTTCTGAATCAGGGCCCAGCAACAACCATCTGAGAAAGGTGTAGCCAAAGCAGAGGTTTGTACACCAAGAAATGTTATCAATCATAACAAAAATAATTTCCACTTATATGGATCATGATATAAATAATATTATCCTGCCTTGAACCCAAATATAAGCATATTAAAATACGTAACTAAAAGCAGTAGTTAAGCATTTTGTAGTTCTGGGTTGGAACAGCCAAATGGAACACAGTGTAAGTGTTTTCCATAAGCATGTGGGAAATGTGATCACTGAAGGGATAAAGAAGAACAGATGTAGTTGAACTTAGGAGAAATCCAAGCTGGCAAAGACCAATATATGAATAAGGGAATACAAACAGACAGGACCTCCTAACAAATGTGCAGGAGACAGCAAAAGAAAAAAAACAGATAAGCACTTCCAGAAGCAAATAAGACCTTCTCTTTTGGGAGAGAGGCAATAGCATAAAAGCAGCAGGTATAACCAAGGGCAATCAAATAAGAGAGAGGACAGCCCACTTCAGTTCTGACAGAAAAGCCTCTATCTCAATGACTAAATAGCATCAAGGGCTTTTCCAATCTGCACTAACTAGAATCAACCTGGTGGTATTGTATATCCACAACTAATTTAGGACATAAATGTAAAGACTAGGAGTCTTTACATTTGTAGAGAAGGTCATTGGTAATGTTTATCATTAGCACAATGTAAGCTACTAATAAATAAATTTAGTAAAGTTTTATTCCAAAGTTAATGTCCTGCTTGATGCATCAGTCTTCCCATCACAGCACACTGCAATTGCCTAATGCACACACATATGCACATATACAAATGGTCAATTACAACAAAGGAGTCTAGAGAGGTTTACTTCTAAGATAAATATCTCGAGTTAGAAATGTGATTTTTCCTTTACTGTTTCAACTGAAGAACCGTCCTGATCAAATGCTTATTTGACTTCTTTTTTCACCTTCCTCTTTGGGATTTCAGCTTATTTCTCCTGAGTTTACTGAATTATTTTAACTTAGTGCTGCAAAGGCTATCTGTATTCCAACCTTTACTTAACTATGTGAGCCATTAGCGTGAGAGTTGGTTGAATGTCTCACAAGATGTACACCTATTGATTGTGTATGTGTCTCTGTGCTTAATTTTCTAAAAATATCAGCCTCAAGGGAATTGTGAACAAATTAGACACCTTTTATCTCTTTGTTTATTTGTTGGTTTTGGAGATATATATGTGCTCTTTGGCCATTAAGTTTTCATTCCATTCTTTAATACAGCTGAGGATAGAACTCATTAATCATATGCCAGGCTGGAGAACTATAGTTATAACTCTCAAGTTTTGGAGTAGTAAACAGAAAATGTTATCTTTAATATAGAAATAAATTTAGTCAGTCAATGGAAAGTTATCTTAATTTCTTTCCATTAAATACCATTCTGTGCTTTTGATTCAATATCAGATAGTTGCTGTTTCTATAGAAAACCAATACAATTGTTACAGTGTTCAATATGCTAAACATTCACTTAGTAGCTAAGATTTACATTTTGCAAATGCATAGAATGCTTATTATCTATTTAATTCAAACTATGACTGGTCTTGTATTAGAAAGTACAAATAGAAGAACTGTATTTATGTGTATAAACTGTAAATAAGAGGTCAAGTTTTTAACATTTTTATATGATAAAGTAATGATCATCCATATTCAAGTATGGTCAAATATAGAAACTAGAGATTACCTTGCAAAACCTCCAAGTGAATGGATATTTCTAAGTAAAGGTAAGTTTTGATGCAAACCAGATTTTTGTTTTCCTAAATGTTGGTGTGACCATCTTGTAGTCAGATCTGCATGACAATACATATACATTTGAACCAGAGAGTGATATAAAGAATTCCTCATAGCAAAATATATTAATACCAATTGAGAGTGAACTGGTTTTGGCTGAGATAGAGTTAATTGTCTTCATAGTAGCTAGTATGGTGCTATGTTTTAGGTTTGTCACTAAAACAGTGTTAATAACACACCTAGATTTTAGTTATTGCTAAGCAGTGCTTACACAGCCGCAAGGTCTCTTCCGCTCCTCACACTGCTGCACCAGTAAGCAGGTGAGGAGGGCAAGAAGTTGGGAGAGGACACAGTTGGGACAGCTGACTCCAGCTGACCAAAAGGATATCCCATACTATATGACATCATGCTCAGCAACAAAAACTGGGGAGAAAGTTTGCCGGAGCTGCTGTTGCTCAGGCACTGACAGCATCGGTTGGCTGGTGGTAAGCAGTTGGGTTTTCGCATCACTTGTTTTTTTTAAGCTTTCTTTCTCTTTGAAGGGACAGGGTTAAACCACAACAAAATCTCTACATGCAGGGTGTCTCTCTGTCAAAAAGATAATTATGCTCAAATTTATAAGAATGTAGTTTAGTTGTTTCACTGTTAGTAGTGTGAAAGAAGGAAGGAGTCCTACAACATATCACTAGATCAGTCTATGCAATCTTAGAACAATTAACATGTGGACAACCAGTGTTTGACGGTGAACAGAGAAAGTAATCAGCCCCCCCAAATCATAACTTCTTTACAATTAGTAATTTATGCAAGTAATAACACCTTAAAAAGAAATAATTTGAAATCTCTAACTTATTCCAGTGTACCTCAGTATAACTATTATATTTAAAGACTTTCTGACCAGAAATCTTTTGTTTGTTGCATGATATGTTGTCAAACTACTGACTGACTTGTCTCTGACTTTTCAGTTTATCATTGTTCTCTATCTCCAACTTATCAAGCTTGTTTATCATTACAAGGGACACAAAATAATCATTTTAGTTTTCATAAACTAATTATCTTCTTTCTCAAGGGCTGTCATACCCTAGCACCATATGATTTCTTACTTCTCTTTTACTTATGAAGTTAAGCTCCATGTGTGTGATTGCTTTTGCAGAGACACCTCAGTACCTTCAGATCCCAGTATATACTTTCTTACACAGGAACTACAATAACTGTTTATTCAGAATTAGAGACATCTACCTCATAATTCACCATGTACAGTGATTGAACATTTGCAAAAATCCCTCTTTAGAAGAGACAGTAGAAAATGCATTCAGAATGCTGATGATGCTGAAGCATAAGTTACATTTAAAAGGGGGACAGGAAATTGCTCTCTTTGTGCTACAGTTTGACTGGAAAGAAAACCCACAGCTGGTGCAACCCTAAATTGCAGCAGGCTGAGATTGCCCATCGTGACTTTGATGTCAAACAGAGCCTGTCTGTATAACTGTACGGCAAAGAGTGAATGAGGCAGGACTAGTTTACTTGTAATCTTTGATATTTTCATGTGAGCTAAGTCAAACATAGGCAGGGCTATAGGGTTGCTGGATAAAATATGAAATTCTCTGAAAAATCTATCTTTCATAATTCCCATATACTGAGGAAACCCTTAACTAGTGATTATAAACTAGATCATTAGCCTTGGCTTCAGTGATACTCGATGGCAAATGGCACTGTGGGAAAAAAACTAGCTCCTTCTGCGACTAGCAGAGTGATACCTAATTTTATGAAAGATAGATCCTCCATGTCATGGTAGTCCTCACAGTTATAACCTCAAAGTTAGAAATAAAAAGGCATCCTGAAAATGTTGTTCTTGGCATAAGATACAGCAGATAACCTTCTTAAACTTCACTGGCTGCTGTGAACAAATTGCCTGCGTGTTTTTCTCTCTATTCCAGCTTACCATTTAATATAAAGAATAATATTTAAATGAGATTGATATTGGATACTTGAGAAATTCCCATCTGTGGAAAATCCAGACAGCTGCGTTATGTAACAGTAAATAAATAAAAAACGTGTTCATCAGCAATAAAGTCAAAGCTTTCTCATTAACAGCATTTAGACTTAGTAACAGTACAACCTCAGCAGAGAATAACAGCCATTGAATCTAAGAATATTGAAAGCTAAATTTAAAATGTATTTTTCCAATTTGGCTTTCCAAGAGTAAGTTGGTTATATTTCTATATGTGTTATCCATCTATCTAGATGCATATCTATCTATACACATATCTGTATATGTATGCATGCAATCAACACCTGCAAGTGATTGCTTCTTCCTATTCAGTGAAAGAATAGAGTCATATTGTAATTTCAGGAACGAACTAATTTATAACAGGAGGAGGAATTGCCACAGTAAGTGGCTAAGTAGGAGAGTAAGTATGACACTGGAATAGGAAGTGACCAATAACTTAAGAAGGTGGGGGTTTTTTGAAACAGTAAAATAGCTTTGGGAGATCAAAGATGAGGGAATACTAAGAAAAAAGGCACTCTGGGGAAAAGTTCTCTTTGTACTAACTTATATACCATGTAAAGACTTTTAGATCATATTTTAGATATAAATCACTTGTAATAGCCATGAGTTACAGGCCAAATCAAAGGCATTAGTCTTTGTCAACAGGATGACCTACCAGTTGTGGAGAGCTTTAAGCTAGGAACAACTGTGAAGGGAAATGATGACCAGTAATCAAATAAGAAAGTGATAGAGTGGGCTAGCAAGATAAATGTGCAAAGTTATGTGCTCAGAGTACACCCCTTGAAAGTTTTTAGATTATGCAAAACTGAGAGGAGTGGCTGATACACAAGAAGTTTGTGCTGCCATAGAGAAGGATGTTGACAGGCTGAAGAATCAGGGCAATTGGAATCTCAAGAAATTCAGCAAACAGAAATGCAAAGTCCTTCAACTGAGGAAGAAAAACCCTGAGCATCTGTACAGGCTAGAGTCTGGCTGCCTGGAAAAAAGCTCGGCCAAACAAGACCTGGGGGTCCTGGTGGACAAAAAAATTGAACATATATCATCTATGTGCCCTTAAACAACATCCTGGGTCTCATTAGGAAAACCATTGCCAGCAGGTCAGTTAGGGTGATTCTTTTCCTCTACTCAACACTGATGAGAAACACTGTGTTCACTGAAAGAACACTGTGCTCAGTGGTGGTCTCCTTGGTACAAGACAGACATGAAGTTACTTGAGTGAGACCAGTAAGGGACCACAAAAATGGTTAAGGGACTGGAGTATGTGTCATATGAGAGGCTGAGAGAGTTGATACTGTTGAGCCTGGAGAAGAGAAGGTTCAATCTATACATTCTATCAATGTGTATTCATCATAGAATCATTATGGTTGAAAAAGACCTCTAAGATCATCAAGTCCAATCGTGAACCCAACACCACCATGCCTACTAAACCATGTCCCAAAGTGTCATGTCTACACGTTTTTTGAACGTCTCCAGTGATGGTGACTTCACCACTTACCTGGGCAGGCTGTTCCAATGCTTGACTCTTTCAGTAAAGAAATTTTTCCTAACACTTCCCCTGACACAACCTGAGGCCATTCTGTCTCATCTTATCACTAGTTACTTGGGAGAAGAGACCAACACCTACCTCACTACAACCTTTCAGGTAGCCGTAGAGAGCAATGAGGTCTCCCCTCAGCCTGCTCTTATCTACACTAAACATCCCAGTTCCCTCAGCTGTGCCTTATAAGACTTGTTCTCCAGACCCTCCAGCAACTTCATTGCTTTTCTCTGGACATGCTCCATCAACTCAACGTCCCTTTTGTACTGAGGGGCCCAGTTCATACTTATTGCAGTATTTGAGGTGCAGCTTCACCAGCACCTAGTACAGGGGCACAATCACTTCCACACTATTCCTGATACAAGCCAGGATGCTGTTGGCCTTCTTGGCCACCTGGGCACACTGCTGGTTCATGTTCAGCTGGATGTCAACCAGTACTCCCAGTTCCTTTTCCACCAGGCAGCTTTCCATCCACTCCTCCCCAAGTCTGTAGAGTTGCATACAGTTGTTGTGAGCAAAATGCAGGACTCGGCACTTGGCCTTTTTAAACCTCACACAGTTGACCTTGGCCCATCAATCCAGCCTGTCCAGATACCTCTGCATATCCTTCCTACCCCTGAGCAGATCAATACTCCTGCCCAATTTCATGTCATCTGCAAACTTACTGAGAGAGCACTCAATCCCCTCATCCAGATTGCTGATAAAGATATTAAACAAGACAGGCCCCAAAAACTGAGCCCTGAGGAACACTGCTTGTGACCAGTCACCGACTGGATTTAAATCCATTCGCCACAACTCTCTGGGCTTGGCCATCCAGTCGAAATACCTTGGCTATACCTGATGGGAAATTGTGAAGAAGACAGAATCTGACTCGTTTCAGTGGTACCCAATGAAAGGACAGGATCCAATGGTTACAAACTAAAATGCAGGAAATGTTGTCTGAATATGAGAATCTTTTTTTTCCTGTGAAGGCTGTCAGACACTGGAACAGGTTGGCCTCAAAGGTTGTGGATATATCCTTGGAGATATTCAAAACCCAATAAGACGTCGTACTGCATAACATGCTATAACTGATCCTGCTTTGAGCAGGGACTAGACAATCTCTAGAGGTCCCTTGCAACTCAACTATTCTGTAAATACATAATTTTTCACTTAAAGAATTTTAACTTCTAATTTACATTCCAGAACAAACATCTATTAGCTCTATTTCTGAGAAACCAAGGAGTGCATGCCTGTGAAGAAGGTCTGAGTAAATGACAATGAAATCACAACTCAGAAAGAAAGAACTCAAATAAATAGGACAAGTAGATATATCCTCTTAAAATTATTGTTTGACTGTTTTCTTGAACATCTCCAAATTTCCAATGCATGAATGAGGAAATTATGACAATGAAGACACAAGTATTCTCTGGTCCCACAGTGAAACAAATAACACAGATCACTTTTCACATCTCAGCCCTTACTAATTCCAGAAGTAGAACTTCCAAATGGGTGTGTACATATATGTGTGGCTTTTAAGAAAAATATCAAGTGCCAGAAGCCCAATCTCTGGTATTAATGGTCATTCTGTCCTAAAACAGTACATAGACTTTCAACTAGGCAGGTGAAGAGTAACAAAGGCCTGGAAGGGAAGTGAGAGTTACTGTTGACAGAATGTAAAATCTGTTTATAATTTATTGTCACTGGAATCAGAGTAAAATAAGATCTTTGAAAAGATTAATGATGTTCTTATGCTTTCATTTTTGTAAATGCTTTTTAACTTTTGAAAAATAGATGTTAATTCTATGGAAGAAAGATCCCATCTTCAGTTTCCAAATAGCAAAACCATGGCAATGAATTAAAAAAAAAAAAAAAGAATAAATCCTGCAAGCTATAGGCTTCTACCTCCATTTCACTCTAGAAAGACCAAGGGTACCATAAGGAAGAGCAATTCTCTAGAGATCTGAAGCAAAATGATCAGGTGGCTTTAAAAGCATCAGTAATGGTCAATAAAAAGAGTTGATTCAAAGGAATAGTCCCAAGGGAAGAAAATGTAACCTAATTGGCATAAAGCAAACGAGAGTGTAATCAGAGACATCTGTATATTGGAATTTCCTTTCCTTCCTGAATTGTAGAGATTTTTTACTAGCATTAGATTAATATTCTTATTCTATCAGTTCCTTCTGGTTCACGGTTAATGCTTAGAAGATAGGGGTTTTAAACATTTTTTTTAGGGGATAGTGAACTCAGGAAGCCTGTCTTCTCTTTATAATTTCTTTATACAAAAAAATCTAACCCAGAAAAATTCCAAACAACAAAAACCTTTTTTAAAGTTTCCTTATGTGCTGTGCAATTCCTTGATATGACCAGGCAGATACCCTGTCTTGAAAAAGTTGCTAGGTAATGTTTCAGTAATATATATTATTTTTTTATTATCTATAGAAATAACAATTGGAAAGCTTCAGTCCATGGGAAGCTCAAACACCAATATGTCACACAAACATATTAAAATGGTTAATGACCATAAGAAAACTAAACGGCTTTCAAGAACAGCTTTTATTTACCGCAAGCAAATATGTACCAAGTTTTTTTTTCTCATTATTTTGATCCCATTAATTTATGCAATCTTGCATTTTGTCCTTTTCTGAAAGTTTGTCCAGAGCTCCTCCTCTCTCTATCTCAAGATTCATTTCTAGCTCTTTCTATATTGCTCTTTTTACTTCTTAGTTCCATATTTTGACCTGTCTGTTTGTAAGCAACCCTGGATTAATTGTATTTAGGCTAGTCATCTTATTAACTGTAATACTTTCCTCTTTATTTTTTAATTCTTTGTATACTACTGTCCTGAGTGGTTTATGACCATCAATTATTTATTTATTTTCCTGACTGTAGATGCAGGTATTGTATTCCCAAGAAGACTAACACCTTCACAGCACAGCTATATTCACTTACGGGCCATGCTTGCTGCGTTTACTTGAACCGTAACATAAGAATCCTAAAGTTTTAAGAGCTAAATACACAAATGTGCCTGAGGTTCAGTGACAGTATCCCTTTCTTATGCACTCTGCCACCCTGTGAAATCTACATTGCTAATTGATGGACATAGGCAGAACAACATTGAGGACAATTTATAAACCTTTAATAAGATTTACAAAACACAATGTGCAGAATATGGAGACACTCCACAAAAAAAAAATGTAGATGGGAAATGAAACTCTACCTTTCTCAATGAAATAAGCATCAACCTCAAGGCTGGGACTGTTCTTTCTGCTATTATCTCTCTGCAATGAGCATATTGTTGGAGATTAAAATGTCAGCTCTTCCTGTTTTCTGATCACGCACTTAATAGCCTAGTAATAAACATAGCCAGATGAAATCCTAGAGGTAGAAATTTGAGTATTTCTATTTCTGATTTGACCTGATTACTTTTACTTAGATTGTTCGCTATCTTACAGGCATGTGTTTAAGGACACTCAAAGTTATGTATTTCAACCTGTTCCATGAAAACAGTACTGTATATACATGTAAAAGGACTGGTGTCTCTGCCTTTCATGTAAATAAGCTTAATTGCTCAATTTCAGTAACATATTTAACCAAAGTTTTTGCCACTGATATTTAAATAGTTTTCACAATGTGAAAGAGCATTAGAACAAGAATTTGAGCCACTATATTAGGAAGCTTTCTCTAGAATATGCCAGACACTTCTGTAAATTCAAATCTCCCATTTCCAAATTTTTGTTGTCCCAGTGATTCTGTAAACACTATCTCGCTGTTGAGGTGTTCTACATAAGGACCAATTTGGTAAGTATGGTTGAGAACAGTTGTTACTATCAGTATAAATATGAAAGGCCTTAAAGGTGTAAATGTCCCCTAGCAGTTATGCACCTGACGTTCATGAGGAGCAGTAGGGATGTTGTTAGTAGGAACTTACATGTCCAGGTGGTTTGGGTGCTAGCTCACTGAAAACACTGTGGATCGAGGTTTTAAATTTGGATACACAAGGCTGCAACTAGGGAACAAATTCCCTCAGAGCGCTGAACATTAAAGTGTTCACAAAATTCCGAAAACTTCTAAAACACATAGACATGGTCTATGATTTTAAAAATATTTCCTTAGACCTATTATTTATTTATTTCAATTTCTTACCAGTTATTAATATATTACTATTTTTTAATGCTTGTAGTTTTAAAAGTCTGTTAATTGTCCTCTACAAATATAGTTTTTTCAAAGACTCTACTCCCTGCAGCTGTTGGTATTTTTACCTAAAGCAAGTGTTTAGCTTTTTTTAAGTGTTTAAAATAGTGTCTTAGTATGAGGAAAATTGACTTTATCCACTTCCCTAATAGTAATTTCCTGACTGTCTTGAGCAAAACGGCTGTGTGGCCTAGTTTATCCACTTGTTAATTAGTATTCATTACTAATTCTTAAAAGCTTTAATATCCTAGTGTTTTAGAAAAAAAAATTCAAAAACTACTATAAAGGTTCAAAATAGTTTGGATTAGTATCATCATATGTGAAGACTAATAACGGATGTAACTAAGAAATTATTCTCCCTTTTTTATTCTTTTATTGAGCTACAGATCCTGGAGCTGTATTACTGAGCACCACCTCTGCCAAGTCTTATTCTCTGCAATTATATGTGCTCCATGTTATACACCATTATTACTGAAATTGAAAATGTAGGGTTTTTTTCTTTTATGAAAAAATATCCAATTTTAAAGATAAATTTATAGGCCAAAAACCTAAACATAGATTTTGATGAAAATTTTGGCCTCCAGTTAGATCAACATGATCTATCACCAATTTTTTGCTTATGTTGCTTTACAGGCCACCTGACTCCTTTCCTCGCTATTAGCTTCTTATTGATATTTTCTTTTTATTTTATTTTGTCTTACAACCTCAGCTGATGGTACGCGTAACAAACAATATAAGGACTCTTTTTGTCTCAGAAGTCTAATGGTTTTATGTCCCTCTGATTATTTTATCCTTTTAACAAAAAAAAAATATCTACACTGGTAATGTTTCTAATGTTTTTTGCCAACAAAGAGTATGTGTAGTCTTTCATCTAACTTTCTTTGGTTAACATTTAAGATAATGCTGTAGACTGCCTGCAAGTTTTATATTATCAAACTTAAATACAGTAAACATTGTGATGTGAACATCATTTGTTTTAATTATCCATATCAAATAATTCTGTCCTTGTATATCAGAAGAAAAGGTGTTAAGAAGCTTCTACCCTTTCTTCTCCATTTCTGTTGAAGCTGTCAGAGATACAGTTGATTCATGTTGTAGAGATGTCCTTGGTATTGTGATTTGTAAGACAGCTGAATTAAACAGCTTTCTAACTCCATCATTCTATTGTAATTAAATAGGTGTTTACTGGAATGCCTTCATATTTACAGCTCAGATGTCTCAGTTACAGTAAAAGACTCTAAAAACCTTTCTGTTAGGAATAAGTCTTATCTAACCATGTTTGTATCAAATACATTAGATTCCTGTTAAAATACAACTTGACAGCTGTTAGGTTTGACGTATGTTCATTATTTCCCATTCTGTAAGAATCTTTTTTTTTTTTTCAGTGATTGATAATGATTTAATATTTATGGCCTTTTTAGACAGAAGGACTTATTTTCTTATTGATAATCACCAAATATTGGCATAAAAATACCCTTACTCTAAGAATCAGGCTCCCTTTTCATAAATAAAGGTTATTTTATTCAAGTCATACTGAATCACTATTTTTTTTTGTTTCCTATTTATCCTGCATGTCATTTTATTGTCCTAGTCACATCTCATTATAGTCATGTGTCTTTTTACAATCCCTTTGTGTTAGAAGATTAAGAACAGTGTAGTATGTTTGTATCTCCTTGTTATCCTAGATTCACCTTCTTCCATACCTAGCAAATTCAGAGCAAAAAACAATTGAACCCTCAGAATTTTCAGGTAATGGAATATCTCTAATTGTATATGACCTTTCCATGCACATTACTAAAAGATTAAAATCTCTTTAATTCTCCAGATGATGTTCCAGTGCTTTACTTTATAGGTTTTCATCCCAAGAGAACAAGACATGTTTTGAGAATTTTCCATCCAGGATATTATGATAGCTCATATTTGGAAAGTAACAGGCAACATCAGCAATCTCTATTTGCTTAGGACTGTGTTCAGGAGTGGCAAGGTAGACTAGTTTAATAATCTTTTCTTGTCATATCATCACATCTACAGCAGTTATTTCAAATAGGATTCATCTGCCCAAATGTACATCCAAGCTAATCATCCAAACCTCCTTTATATAGACAATGGAGAGATGCTAACAATTCCAGGGATTTCTTCCTCTTGTAAGCATCAAAAAAAAGATAAGGTGAACTATGCTCAGAAAAAGAATGTCCATTTCTCTCTCCTGTCTTTAAAGGTATTCCTGATATTTTGCATAGCTATAGATGTATGATGAGCTTGTAAAATCACTTAAGAGTAATTCCACCACTAAAGTAAACTATACGTGTACAACTTAGAATGTCTGAAAGAAAAAAAATAAAACATGCGTTTTTTCTCTCCCTGATGACTAATGCCGAAATAAAATCTCTTAGTGGATTTTTATATGTATTTTATCCTACAGAAAGCCTGTAATTCCTATCTACTTAATAGATTTTAATTCCATCTTTAAGTGATTGCCTCTCAACTCAATTTAACTGACAACTTTAGACAGTGGACTCTGTTGTGCATGGATAACTTGTACAGTTCATAAGTCCTGTGAAAATTATGTCAGAGATGCCTTAATACCAAAATTGGATTCACAAAAGCAAGTTCAGGACTGTCAGGTTTTTTAGTACAGGCACAGACCTAAATGAACACAGCAATCCTAATTTTGGGCCTAAGCTAGTGACATGCTTTCATACACAAAACAATTCCTGGAAGGCATTAATTTTAATGAATATAAGAAACGTCTCAACCTGGTTTTCAGGAGCCATCTCTAGTTTACGAGCAATAGCATTATGTAAGTTTTCCTGATGTCTGGAGTGCTCCAGCCCTCCCCTATGCTTGCTAACCGGAAATCAACTGCACACAGTAAGTCTCTGCATTGTACAGAAGCTTCTTCCAGGAAACAGGCTTCAGGGTTCAGCCCAGCAATGAGCAGGATGGCTGACACTGTAAGTGCAGTTGATCTTCCTGGTAAATCACTAGCTTTCTCATTGAGAAAGTTTGTGGAATGTCCAAAGTCACATCTGTGTCAAGATACTGGTTAATTCAAGTTATTTGGCAATTAATTTACATAGAACAGTATTGACAAACTGAAATAAGGGAATTATAAAGTGATCTTAGAGCCTTAAGAGGAAAAACTACTGTCAGAGGAAAGCACACTTACGAATAAACTGTGTGACTGTCTTCTCAGAAGAAGCAGTTAGTTGGTAGTTGGAAAATAAGGTATTTCTCTTTTGCTGTGTGGACCACTTGTCACTGTATTTGCAAAGTCTTTGTGATATGTTTGCTGACTTGGAGATTTTTACCTGATATCCCCCAAAACTCCTGACTCCAAATGACAGAGAACCTGTGGTTTTGTGACATTGATTTTTATTTTTCAGTTATTTTGGAATTGCTGCCCTCATAACATCACCCAGGGTACCTCAGAATGGTGCCAATTACCTTATCTGTTCGCAACAGAGCAATCACAACCAGACAGCCATATAAAGAGGGTGACAACACACATCACTGTCTGTAAAACACCTCAAAAGTCTGGGCAGCAGACAGATTTCAAAAGACCTTGGAAAAATTTTGGAATTGTGTCCCATACTAGTTCTTGAGATGATTTGGGAAGATTTAATCCACAAATGCTTATGTTTTAGAATACAACTACTGAATGTCCATTTCACCTTTCTTCAGGCAAAAAATTTGAATTATCTTTCAATGCTAGAAACAAATGGCAAACATTAAATGATTTTTAATGCTCCCTTCCTGTACCTAAAAACTGTAGATCCCCATCCCACATTTACATCATATGCCCTTCTCAAGAGGTGTAAACATTTTCTTATGAGTAAGATATTCACTTCTTTCCTTTTTCACTCAGCACTGAATCAAACCACCTTCTTTAATGGTTTTGGAGGTAGGCATACTGCTTTTAATGGTGATCTACTGCTCTTTTATTTTAATGAGGATTTACCAAGTTTCTGACTGAATGGCTCATGAGCATGAAAAAAGCAAATCCAATTGATTGCACATGCACCATAGGTGCTACAGAGCCTCCTTGCTTGGTACCCCTGACTAATGGAAGCTCTGAAGAGCAATGAAGTAGACTATTGTATATTACCCTGATTTGTTATCCTCTTTCCACTTGATTATCCTTTGCTCCAGTCTGTTTCCCTCTCCTTTTCCAGATTCCAAGTGATATCTGCCATCTTGCCTTGGATTTACAACCCATCCACCCCCTGCCCAGTGTTGGGCTAATGGAGATACAAATGACAATGCAGATTAAAGCAAAGAGAAAAGGATGGTCATGTGCTTAGTTTTTAACAGAAGTGAAGTGCCTAGGGAGTGTGAAAAATGCCACTAGTCCAAATATGTTTCATTAGGCACCTAAATGCCCCTGAGGATCCTAATTTAAGAGATATAGGACAAAAATGTTATCTAAAAGCAGAGATGCAACTAAAGGGGAAATGAAGCAAAGACATGTAGAAAAAGCCATATGAAAAAGAAACAGTGCCAGGGAGTAGTGGGGGCAAGGGAATCCCAAGGGAAACAACAGGGGCTCTCTGGGGCACATCAGGGCAGGGCCTGGCAGCCATGGCCCATCCCACTGCCCCAGCCAGGAACAGGGCAGCCAGAAGCCCACCGGGGCAGCCCCAGCCCTAGGCACTGAACACCTTCCTGAGGATAGGGATGGATAAGGCTGGGCAGGGATATTGGCCTGTGGGTGATCTCAGCTGGGCAGAGTCCACAGATGGGCAGGGCAGGGCTGCGGGGAGCTGGAGATTGGCCCTGCTGTGTCATTGCTGGGGCAGGGGCTGATGGCCCTGAGAGCTGAAGTGGGGTCCTGAGCCATGGGGAGGCTGAGAGGAGCCCCTGGGAGGTGGGCAGGAACAGTCAGGTCTGTGGGTGCTCTCAGGACTCTGACAGCTAGGAAAGGTACATGTTAGTAGTTAAGCACTTAGCTCTTTGAATCCTCATATCAGGCACCTCTCCTCAGCTTCACATGCCCTAGGTTATTTTAGAATATGCTTTCTGAACTGTATTCATTCCACTCAACCTGACAATGAGGAAGGCACGTAAGGCAGCATTGTAGCATTTCTAGTTTCCAGAAGGCTTTTCAGTCTAAGATCTGAACTTTCATCTGAGAGTATCTAGGTCTCTCCTTCAAGTAGCTCTCTATTTTAACTTTACAAGGTTGACTATACTCCTAAGTATTTAAGTTAGGTGCCTCAAACTAGGTATGATGAATTTTTTGGTTACTTGCCTGTGACCTTTCTCCCCACAAGACCCTTTTGTGCCTCTTCTCACACAGGCCTGAAAATTCAGCCCGGAGGAGACGCCATGATCTAATCTCTCTTTCCTAACTGACTGGGCCTGAAAAATAAGAAAATTTACTACAGGTAAATAGTACAATTGCTGATTTCACAAAAGAGTACACACTCAGAACATTCAGAAGACTTCCTTCCTTCTCACTGTCTTATCTCTTTTCTCCATGGAAAAAAAAAAAAGAGAACATAGCTTAGAATTACTAGCTTTTCTTGTGGCTAATGCTGATTTCACCAAATTTGCGCTAGAAGATTGAGCCATAAAAAGCAAAAAGAGTGCTGGAGTTAGAGAAAGTTGTAAAAACGTATTAGAGACAAATGCTCCTCTTGACTGAGGCTTAGATACAGCTTCTATGAATCAAAAACTAAGTACTGTAGTAAGAAGGGGAGCACAGCTCCTACTCTGGCAGGGAAAAGTTACTCGGGTCAGGCGGACAGGAGTTTTCATATGGTAGAAGCCTATTAGTGCCCAGGCCACAAACTAAAGAAGATTGCATCCATGGCACTGGGAAAGGAGATTCTGTAGGGTGAGACAAATAACTTACTAAATTCTATTTCCTTGTAGTAAATCCCACAGGTGGCTGAAACAGCACACAGGCTCCATGTGAGTAGGAGTAGGGGGATCGTTCTGTCTTTTCCATCCTCTTTCACTGTGAATCTCGGCGAACACATTTAAACCAAATCTGTAAGAAATTAGAGAGTCCTGGAGAAGATAAAACATTTTAAGTTGCTTCTAAAAACAGTTTGTGGAATTCTTTAGTTTAGTCCTACTTATGCAAAAGCAAGGGAAGAGTGCATTAATCAAAGCCATATGGGAACTGTGCAACGTTATAAATGGGAGAAGATTAAAAAACAAAAAGAAAAAGAGAGAGCCAGCAATGTAGAAAGATATGAAGAGGCTCAGAAAGTGGGTAAGAGAGACCAGGAAGCTGAAATCGTGTCCAAAAGAACGATAGGGGAGACAAAGGCCAAACTAGAGATGGGAAAGTGATGAGTGGCGTCCCTCAGGGGTCCGTGCTGAGCCCGGCCCTGTTCAACATCTTTGTCAGCGACATGGACAGTGGGATAGAGTACACCCTCAGCAAGTTCACCGACCACACCGAGTTGTGTGGTGCCGTCGACACGCTGGAAGGGAGGGATGCCATCCAGAGGGACCTTGACAGGCTGGAGAGGTGGGCCCGTGCCAACCTCTTGAAGTTCAACCAGGCCAAGTGCAAGGTCCTGCACCTGGGTCATGGCAATCCCAGGCACAAATACAGGCTGAGCGGGGAATAAATCGAGAGCAGCCCTGAGGAGAAGGACTTGGGAGTGCTGGTGGATGAGAAGCTTAACATGAGCAGGCAATGCGCCCTTGCGGCCCAGAAGGCCAACCGCATCCTGGGCTGCATCAAGAGAAGTGTGGCCAGCAGGTCGAGGGAGGTGATTCTCCCCCTCTACTCTGCCCTGGTGAGACCCCACCTGGAGTACTGCATCCAGCTCTGGAGCCCCCAGCACAAGAAAGACATGGACCAGTTGGAGAAGGTCCAGAGGAGGGCCATGAAGATGATCAGAGGGCTGGAGCACCTCTCTTACGAGGACAGGCTAAGAGAGTTGGGGCTGTTCAGCCTGAAGAAGAGGAGGCTCCAGGGAGACCTGATAGCAGTCTTCCAGTACCTCAAGGGGGCCTACAAGAAAGATGGGGAGAGGCTGTTCAGTAGGGCCTGTTGCAATAGGACGAGGGGTAATGGTTTTAAAATAGAGGGGGGTAGATTTAGATGAGGCTCTGAGCAACCTGACCTAGTCAGGGATGTCCCTGCTCCTTGCAGGGGGGTTGGACTAGATGACCTTTGAAGGTCCCTTCCAACCCTAACCATTCTATGATTCTATGATTCTATGAAAGGAGAAACAGAAGGCAAACTCTGGGACTGAGAGTACCATGCCAAAACACAGATAAGAAATGTAAAATACACTGCAGAAAGAATGACCTGGGGAAAAGCAGTATCACCACAGACTTGAATTATTCTCTGAGGACAGCATTATTGCTCTACTGCGGGCTACCTACACACTGATTTTGCTAGGCATAAGGAAACATAATAATTAGGTAATTCATAACTCTTAAACCTACCTGCATGTTGCCAATGTTTGCTGACTTCTAAGACTTCAACATCACAATTCATTTTTAAATGTGGCTTTCTAGTATAGAAGTTGTTTTGTAAGTCTTTGCCATTTAAGTTCTTGTCATTTTATAGGTTAATATAATTCCTCCATTTTTTGTGTTTGCAGTGAGTATTTTTCTATACATATTTATTCAAAAGTAGATTAAATTTATGAATTATAACTTTATTATTATAGTATAGTATAATCTCTTTTTAAATTAAGATATTTTGTGAACACAAAAAAAGCTTATGTTCTCATTAGAAATTTCATGCTTTGTTTAGATCCTTTTTAAAGTCCGTTCATGATACTTTCTGTATTTTATTAAAACATTTATCAAGGTCAAATATATATTTCTGATAACATTTCCAAAATCTCTCTATCACAACAACAGAAATCAGAATTTTTAATTTTTTACTTAGTATCCTGATGTTCTTCCTTTACTGAGTTCAGACTTCACTATTCAATGAGAAGTACGTTGCTAGGTATTTTTCCTTTATCAATTTTGTTTTGTTTCAAGTTGTGCAGATATTTATCTGTACCTCTTAGTAGGTTGTTGTTATCATACAATACTTCCAGAAGCCTATGAAATAGTAGATTTTTTTTTCATGATGTGTGCTTTCTCTACATTTCCATGTACTTGTGTCTTCTGAAACCGTGCTTTCCTCATACTACATTTTGTTTTGCCAAATGTAATATATAATATAAGATAATTCAAACAACTCCATGGGGGGCAGCCTATTCCTGTATCTGTGGGTGGGTATTTAGCAGCATCAATATTCAATTTCAATCTCTTCCTACATGTGCTGAATCATTAATGCCACATTTCCAAACATGCACTGCCAATGTTCTGACGTTTTTTTCAAGAGTTTCCGGAAAGGTCTTTCACTGCTTTCTTTGGCTATGAAGTCTTTTTTCCTTAGTCTATCTCAAAAAGAGATGGAGATATGAAATCAACATCTGTCAGTATTAGTGTCTAAATAAAATGTATTGATCATGAAAAAAAGCAAATAAGTGCCTCGAAACTGTCAGCCTTTTTTTTTACCTTTAAAGCAAACTTATTAGTACTTTAATAATGATCCTTTTCTACTGCATTCAATATTCTGAGGCTTCCTTCATTTTCTTCAGCTGCAACAGCTCAAATCAAGTTGCCTGCGCAGTGCACTCCACTGCTGCATTCTGCAGAGCTGGCAGGGCATAGTGGACATTAAATAATTGAGATCACCATTTCATTTTCATTCAGCTATCAATGCTTGCTGTGCATCTTCTAAGAGACATTGCATAGTGCCTCTGTAGCTCTAGGGAATCTTTACATAAACTAAACAAATTCAAACGGGATAGTTAAGCCATTGATATATGGTTATAGCAGGAGTAAGTACAACAGTAAAATTAACCTTATATACAAAATTTATGGCTCCAGCATGACTTCTTCTTCTAATTAGCTGAAATATTCAGCTTCAATATAAATAGCCTTCAAGGCAGGAGTAAGGATGCACTGATTAACATAGTAAACAATCTTGCTCATCAGTTAATAACCAAAACAACAAAAACCAGCTATATTTAGTGCTCTGCTGGCATAGAGTCAAGCCCCAAATAAGCAACTGTTGTCTTAAAATCTAAATAAGACTGAGAATGTACTGAGTCGTAGATGGAGATTGCTGCAGACAAACTATGTTTACAACACAGGAAACTAAAAGGTCACTCAATGTTAAGATATAAAATTCAGTATCTTACGTAATTATATTATTTCAAAATAATCTTTTGGTTGGGGGAAGCTGCCTTGTTTTCAGTTTCATTGTTTACATTAATTATATATTGAAAGCTCATTTATTATGCATGAAGGCTAATAGAGGTAGAAACCTATCCTGCTGTTCATAGTAATTGTGTCTTCAACTGCATGAAATATTGGTCACAAATGTTCCAAAAGATTAGAGAGGAATTTTAGATTCTCCCTTGTATATTTTGTTTTTTATCATCTGCAAATGTTCAGTGTTGACTGAGGTAGAATATTTACCTGTTATCGAATACTATCATTTCATCATTTATGCTTTTCAGTGTGCTGCATGAGCATTGAGCTGGGCATATCTGCATTAAGGTCCTAGTTTCCCAGAAAGCTTGTGTATTTTCAAATACATAAATGTTTCCAGTTGTCTTTGTAATCAAATACAGTATGATGCCATTTAACCATGTCATGCAACTGGATCTGTAGCTGCTTTAGAAAACAGAATGAAAATGTGAGGAAGTTACATAGCATAATCTTATTAGCTTGTGAGTAATCTTTGAACATTCTGATTATTACTGCTTACAATTAAGATCTGTAGTTAAAATTTCCAAAAGCAGCTGAAACTGATATTAGCTCTCATGAAAAGCTCTAGATTAAGAAAACATCAAGTCCTTGTTTAACTCATATGATGTACATTTTAGTCACCGAAATAAAATTTTGTGAGTTCCATTGATTTCTTTTATTTTACATTGTGTTCCTCCAACAAGGTTTGGTATTTTCTACAGAGAAAAAAAAAAAAAGCATACTTTTGTGCTTTAGAAAAGATTTAATGCAAAATAAGTATCAAAAGGAAGCTATTTCCAAAGTATATTTCATTACTGAGTGTCGTGGTTTTGTTTAGTGAGGGGGGGGCCTAAGGTGGTAGCTTCTGTAGGAAACTGCTAGAAGTCGCTCTAGCAGTTAGAGCGACTCTCTCTAGGTAGCAGAATGTCCCGTGATATCGCCTCTGCGATAACGTATTTAAGAATGGGAAAACAGAAAAAAAAAGAGAGAGAAGAGAAGATGTGAAGAAGCTGAGCGGGGGTAGAGGCGCAGAGGGGGAGGCGCAGGCCTCATGGGCCTTGCAGGCCTCACCCTCTGGCCTCTCGCCAGGCAGCCGATTGGGCCCGACTCGGTCCAGCCCAGCTGCAAGAAGTGGAAAGGAGATGAGAAGTGAATAAAGTGATGTAAAAAAAAGATCCTGAGAGACATCTACCAGCCTGTTGTGAGGAACGGCTGCAGATGCCAAGGCCAGTTCAGAAGGAGGGGGAGGAGTAATGCGGCTCCTGGCCAAGATTCCCCTGCAGCCTGTGGTGACGACCATGGTGGAGCAGGTTGTCCCCCTGCAGCCCATGGAGGTCCACGGAGGAGCAGAGATCCACTTGGAGCCCGTGAAGGACCCCGTACCGGGGGAGGTGGATGCCTGAAGGCAGCTGTGGCCCGTGGAGGGCCCGCTGGGACAGCTGTTCTGGAGAGACTGAACTCCGTGGAAGAGATCACCCACGCCGGAGCAGTTCCACAAAGGACTGTGGCCCGTGGGAGGGACCCCACAATGGAGCAGGGGAGGAATGTGAGGAGTTCTTCCCCCGACCATGAAGCAGCGGCATAAAACAACATATGATGAACTGACTGCAACCCCCATTCCCTCTTCCCCCCTGTGCCGCTCGGGGGGGGGGGAAGGTAGTAGAGATAATGTTAAGCTTGGGAAGAGGGAGGGGTGGATGGAGGTTATCTTGTTCCCTGTCTCATTATCCTGCTGTTCGTAGTAATAAATGAATAGTTTTCCCCAAGTCGAGTCTGTTTTGCCCGTGACGGTAACTTTAAGGATTTCTCCCTGTCCTTATCTCAAACCTCGAGCCGTTTTTCCTTATATTTTCTCTCCCTGTTTTTCTCGGAGTGTGGGGGGAGTGAGAGAGAGACTGCGTAGTCTGGTCCAATCGGGGCTGAACTATGACACTGAGAAAGGAAAAGGAAGATTTACTTTTTTAACTTACTGATGAACTCTTAAGAATTTTTTAATGAGGATTGTCTGAGAAATCCAGACAGAGACATTGTATCAGAAAGAAAGGGGGGACAGAAATCCCTTCAGATGTCTTTGTTTAATGGCCATCTATTTCCTTTATGTTATGTCCAGTTATGGAAAAAAAAACCCCAAACATTTCTTATCTGAGAGCCGCTGATGTTGTCATGCAATTTTAGTTTTAAAATTTGGATCTTACTCTTTTAGTTTTTAATTATTTTTAAATTTTTTCCCTATTTTAAATAGTATTTATGCAACTCATAGAGTAGAGCAATAAAATATTTATTTTTTTCTATTCAACTTTATTATTAAACTTAATTTTCTCAAAAATTTAAAAAATATTTTTTCCACTTTTAAGAATAATTTTAAAGCACTGAGTCTTGACAAGGTCAACCACTCATCAGTACACAACTGTGTGGTGGTATAATTTAGTTTTTCAAATAAGATTTAATTTTCAACTCAAAAAATATTTAGTTTCTTAATAACAGTAGAACATATTCACAGAAAACAAATTTTAGATAGGTCTAAAGAGTCCTCTTACATTTAATGGAAATAGAAAGTAGTAAACATTCAGGAAATAATGATATTAGGATGTTAATTCTTCATAGTTTCATTAGAAAGATAAACTAAAGTACTTTTTTTTAGAATGTTCAATATCATGTTAACTTAGTTGAGTTCCTCTAAGAAGATTATGTGATTCTACTGCTCAGCTTCCTAGCCTGTCAAATCAGGAGAAGAATCAACAAAACTGATGATAGTTGTTAAAAAAAAAACATGATGAGAGATCAATACCATATTGCTTGCCCTCATTATTTTCCATACTATTTTAGCTTCTCCTAGTCTTCTCATTTGCTCAGCATTTTCCCTTGTTATTTTAAAAGTCTATTATGCTCAACATTTTTGCTCCCTGCTTGTTATTGTTATATCTATTTACCAACTTATGTGTTTATTTACTTCTTTTATTCTCTCCTTCCTTACTGGCAGTACTCCTTTTCTTCCAGTGCAGGGGCAGTAGATCCAGTCTTATAAGCTTCAGTGCAATGGCAGCAGGAAAAGATGGCATATGACTTCTGTCAGAATCAAAATGGATGTCTAAGGTAATAATGCCTTGATAATTCTACCTTTTCTTACAGGTGGAAGCTTTTCCATGTGATTCTCTGATTGACAAATAGAAATTAAGTTAAGATTTTCTAGGAGGTAGAACTGGTGAAATCCTCTGATTTCAGAGTCCAGTAATTTCTTTTGTCAAAAACATGTAATTAAACAAATCTATCAATCAGGTTCTATCATTAAACTAGCTGGGCATTTCTAACCACTCTTTTTGACTCATTCTTCCAGAAAGCTGATCAGAAACTTTCTTCTTTGATGAAACCTAAATTTATCCAAAATAAATAAATACGTATTTGTTCTTCTGATCATATTGTGAGGTGAGTTTTTTTGAAGCTGCAGTGGATCATCTTCTGATTTTTATTTCCTTGGTATGTTTATAGAGAGAAATAATACCCTCACTATCCGTAAAGTCTGTTTTCAAATATAAGGTGTGCTTCCCCCGCTCACCAAAATCCTGTCATGGGTGAGTGTTCTCAAATACCCTAGAGGATCTCAGATGTCATCAAACTCCTATATTTAGATAACTGAGTCAAGCTCTAGATATAGGTACAAACTTAGCTCTCTTACAAATGTATGCCCTGTAGAGTTCTATAGACTTCTGTCCAAGTGATGTACTGAAATAAATCCTTAGGTTGTTATATCTTTCTTAGATAGTTCCTTACCCAGCTTAACTTTTTTGCACCACTCACCAACTTAAAAAATTTAAAAGACCATATCACTCATTTTATGGAACAATAGACAGATTAGTCCTACTGCTGTGTATGAATAGACTAATTTCTCAAAGGTAGATACCTGCAGCTATTAGTACAGTCAGTCTTTATAGAGACCATGTGATATTTCATTCCACTTTTTTTTTCTGTGTATTCTGTTTTCAGTTATTTCTTGCAGGGTTTCATGCAAGGTCTGACAAACTATTAATGTAAAAAACAAGGACAGTAAACAAAAATCAGCTGTCAAAAGAAAAGATGAACTTTGAAAAACTTGAATATGATTGCAGGGCAAGTGAAAACTTTTGTCTCTGTACTAATACCTTAAATAAATTCAATTTTTTAAAGCATGAAACAGATACTTGACATGCAACATAAAAATCAGACTTTTATTTAGAATTTTAAAAGCTATGCAAAGAAAAAAATAAGATCAGATTCTTAGCGATATGATGTTACTTTTTTCATAAGTTATTCTTGCATTCAAATTGTGATCATATGTCAACAATGATGAAAGACCTCTTGAATTTTTGTGAGCAGCAGAAGCACACCTTATATTTGAAAACAAGACTTTATCGATAATCTAATTAAAGTCTTAATAGCCTAATCAAACAGTTAATATTAGTTTGTTTAGAATTGTACCAGCACTTATAGTCCAAAGTATCCTATTACAATCCATTTCAAATTAAGTTACAGTTAAAGGTGACATACTTAAAAATTCTAATATCTACGATCTTTTCTGAGGTTATGCTTGAAGTTTTCAGCGTGTTCTTGTGGCAAGTTATGAGCATCTCAATTTCTTTTAAAATTAATTTTCATGGTGAGGGCTTGTTCTACATTGTTGTTGGGTGTACTTTAGGTTATTTGGTATGTTTGCTAACAGCTTTCTTTTTTTCATATTTTTTTCACTCTTTATCTCAGAACATCATGTTATATCCAAGTTTTACATATACTGGGTACTTTTAATTGCTCTCTCTGTTATTTGTAAAGGTAGTTCTACTCTGTTCCCAAGACTGCATTCCTTTAGCAAGTAGTAATTGACCATTTCTAAGTAGTGTTTATAGCTCTGGGACATCTGGTGTCACCCTGCACCTGCACTTTCAAGGCCTTGCTGAATGTTTGGAGATGCCTGCTATAAACCACTATTTGACTTCACAACCTTCAAGTTAACAAGGTAATGCTTTATTAGTACAAGATAGTCAAAGATAGAACTCAGTTTTGAGGCCATTAATAGTTGTCTGTAGAAAAATTATGATTGATTAGAAGATACATGTGTATATCCATAGGTACACCATACTTCTGTAGCTACCTGTTATTATTATCTACTAGTTTTGACATACCACTCCGAATTTATAAAAATTACTTACTAACACTATGTTCAGCTAGGTTTCCAGTACTTAGTGGTTTCCTGCACCTACCTCACCATCTCTAAAATTTCGTATCTCCATGTGGCCGTAGAAACACGGACTCCGTGGATGGTGTTCCAGAGACCTTTATTGTTAGTCAGCGTTAGTCTTTTATAGGCTATCTAAATTACACCAAAGTGCACACACTTAATCATCTAATTTGATTGGTAGCAATATACTGTTCACGCGCCTTATGCTTCATTTGGATTGGTTATAGTTTTTTGGTTGTCTTTAATATTTTTGCCTTTGTTATTTCCTTATCTTGTTCTAGTTGCTGTTTTTTGTTATCGAGCAAGTGGTGTTCAAGGACATAGCCCAAATTCATCAATTCGTCAATGTCAAACAGCTGTGCTGCCTCCACATCTCCATTCCACCTCCTTACTGATTATATTGCTGCAACTAAGTATATAGCTCTTCCATTTGAGGTGAAACAGTACACAACAAGGGATATATGACAGAAAAGTTGTAAGTAATTCTGAATACATATAGAATATTTCAGCTGACCAAAAGCTAATTCTACAGTCAAGATAGTCCTTCAAAAGATTCACTTTTGCTTTCTGCCAGGATTTACATTTTTGTTCCACTTCTATCACTTTTGTTTAATTAAATACAACTTTGTTACACACAGATCAAATGTAGATTAGTGAGACTAACTAGCTGCTGTAATTTTTTGTAATGAAACTTTTGAAGTACCCTGTGTTTCCGTTTCTTTAGCTGTATGTCTCTGATCAGCTAATTGGACTCCTTCAGAAGCATTAATGACTGATGGAGACTGGAAGGAGAGTCATTACAAGAGAAAAAGTTCAGCTGTTTGCATCCCTAATCTTCAGTTCTGTTCTAAGACTAGTTTGCATAGTTTATCCTATCTTTTCTCTCTCTCTCCTTGACTTTCTGACTTCCAGAAGTTATACTTAAAGAGTGGAAGAGAAGAAAGTAAGAGAAAGTACAGGAATACAGAATATAGTTAATTATTATTAAAATTTAATAGAAAATTGAAGGCACTATTACAACTAAATGGGCAAGTCCTTATTCAAGCTTTAAAAAGGATAAGGATATTACTTAGAAAGCTTAGTTCATACTTTTTTTTTTCTGAAAGAGATATATTTGAGGATTTCATGGACTAAGCAAAATATTCAATAAAATACATATTATGCATATGTATTATGTCAATATATATACAGAATGTTTTTCCTCTTCAATGTGACTTTTCATTTTGCATGTTAATCTCAGTATTCATCATTTAAAACAGTCAAAATTTCAAAAAACAATGAAGGTTTGTGAATCGACCAAAATAAAATGTATTCACACAATTGAGATGTATTTTTTCTCTGTTTTGAATGAATGAAAGAGATTTTGAACTTTTTGTTCCAATTTTGTATTTTGAATACTTTTTGAAACAGGAAAACTATCTTTCACCTGTTATCTAGAAGCTTAGAGTCAGAATGATAAACAGCAGTTGCAGAAGAAAATCAGAGGACATGCTTCTTATTCTCCAAATAAAAATAAAATGGTTGGAAGAGCCCTAAGAGAACAAATAGCAGAGGAATGAGTAAAAGTACCAAGCAGTGGGAGTGGGGTTTCCCTTCTTTTACCAGTGATGTTATCATAGCTGGATTAGTTGAAAGTTAAAGGAATCAGTTCCAGTGTCAGCCTTCATTTTTCTAATTATAACTATGTTTGCTGGACTGAACATATCTATTACTTCTAATGTAATCATTAAGAAGTATCTTTATGCCCCCACACTAAACGATATTCACTAAACAGTGAGAAGGTATTTCCTGTTATTTGAATGGATCATACACTTTTCAGCTAAGCTATTTGCAGTTGTAACACAATCGACATGTCTTTCCCCAAATACAAAATTAAATAATGTAACAAGGGCACTATGACATTTATGGGACCTATCCCTTCTATTAAAGAAAGGAAAACTTCACAACTCACGTGTCTCACTTTGAACCTTAATACAAAAGAATAAATAGTTTTGTTTTATACTAATCAAGACGTGAGAAAAGCAATTCTACTTTTCAATATTTATTTTAATTTCTGTGGGAATGTGTAATGACTCCAGGTGAGATCACTGGATGTTTTCCTTGTTATTAAAAAGTTGATATGAGTTTTTATTTCCTTCCTGATTTCAAGTTAAGCAGATTTTCTTCTAGAGCTTATAGTCAGCTGTACTATTTTAGTACATGGTTTAATGATCTTGAAATTCTATTAACTTTTTCTTCCTAAAGGACCTCATCAACATCTGTAACATCGATGTTATGAAATAGCAATTAACCATGTGAAGTTAAATTAAAGCATCTCAGGTTAATCTGTGTAAAGTTCAGTTCTTTTTTCTTCATCAATTTTCTTAAATAAAATATCTCCACAGTACCTCGAAAAATGACTACTGATTTATATGCCCGACCTAAGATACCCAGCAGTGGTCGCATCTTCAAGAAAGGCTAATAATTCTGGCTAGCATGAAAGTAAGTAGAACCAGAGAATCAGAACAGCACTTCCATCTCTAGACCTGATTGTTCAAAAAGTTGAGGTTTCTTTTTTTTCTGAAAGAAATAAAAATTACGTTTGAATTACTTTTGTCATTAAACTATTTTCTGAAATTGAAAGAAAAAAAAATTATACTCTTTTTCCTTTCTCTCTCTTTCTTTTAAAAACTATTTATCACACTGAATCTAAAACTAAGACTAACAAAAATATTAACAGTAATACTGTTAATAATGCTATCCTTTAATGTAGCTATTTAGTAAAACACACAATGGTTCAGATGTTTTATGCTCTTCCTAATATCTCCCAAAACCTGTCAGTTCTGGTAATCCATGTCATGTGGTGCAGATTCAGTCTGTCAGCCTGTGTTCAGAGAAGAAATCTTTATGTGCACAAGTCTTATATAAGATCACCAGATCACAATCCACTGTGGCTTTCAATATTCCTATATGCCTTGGCTCCCTGGCTACATATCTTCTATTAAGTGATGAAGTGATAGAAAATGTTCCTAGGCACTGGGAGTTTATTTTCTGTATCTCCAAGTGGTTAGAGCAGTCCTCAGTGCAGTTTTGGCCTTGACCAACTAACACTGTACCATTTCTTGGGAACAGCTGAAGTATGTATGCCCCAGAGATTATTTCCAATAGCTGGATGCAGTTAGTTGTCTCCTGGGTAAGAGAAAATAATCACATGGATAGAGACTGGTTTGTGTCATTTGTTTCAATATGAAGGAATGATCTCTGACACTTTCAATTTACCAGCTTTGTTTCTACCTCTATGTTGAATATCTGTCATGAGGTTTTTAGTGGAAATGTTTGGTAAGATTATAATTACACAACTTTCACCTAAATAAAAATATTTTGTCAGCTTTTGTTGAAAGCAGCAGAAGCAAAAGAAATACTGTGAGAATTATATAGCAAAATTCTTCAATTTTTCATCTAAATAGATTTAATTAAAAATTTCTGACTGAGGTCACAGACTATGCTTGATCTTGGAAATTACATAAGACTCCTTGCAGAGTCTCACTGAAGTTGCCAGACAAAGTCCTTGTTACCTTCTCAAATTTAGCAGCAAGTGCTTTGCTCGTGAAGGATTGTCACTAAGAAAGATCTAAGAAATACACGAATCTCTACTATTGTACTGCTTTGCAGAAAGTGGAGTTATCCAATATTCTTACTAGTGAATGTTGCTGCTTTCAGGCTCCACAGCAAGTTCTCAGAGATGTTATTTTTTCTTTTGGTCAGTACCAGAACACTTATGTTCCTATGTTCACGTGTTCCTCTCTTTTCTCTTCTCCTCATACCTTTCAAATGTACACGTTGCTCAAATAGAGTTACATCAAAGTACCAGAAAAACCTCAATAATTTTCTGGCTTGGTGCCTGTTACATCCCTAAATCCTCAAAAAAACATTGCATTAAGTGTTGTTTTTCTTTTAAGTTTTCTTTTTATTTTTCTGTTGTCCTTTTCATTTATCTATCTATCTATCTATCTATCTATCCATTTATTTATTTATTTATTTATTTATTTATTTAGCTTTTTTTTTGAGATATAAAATTCAGTTGCAGACAATATAGCTTTTCTTCTATTTCTTTCTCTCCTTCATGCAAACAGTTCATTTATTTAAAAGAACAGAATCTGTTGCCTGAATTAGAGTTTGTAAAACCGCTAGAAATCTAAATTGAAGTGTTTCAAATACAGACCCAGAGTTGTCTGGTGGCTACAGTTTACCTGGGACAGAAGCTACCAAAAACCTCTGTGGACCCTTCACACCCTGAGATGTCCTGTGGGGCAAAAGTTGTAAAAAAAACCCTGAGAACGACCCTACAAATAGGAGAAAAATTAATCCTGAACACAATGGGTCTGAACTCACTCAAACAAAGTCTAATGGTTTCATGTTTGCAACTAACAATTTATCTGCAAAACATTATCAGTGTTTCAGAGACCTTTTTTTTTCTACAAATACACAATAAAGCTCAGATTTGTATGTACATGGCTAAAGTATTTTACAGCCTAGCACCACCTGAAATCCACATCCAAAGAGCCTGCTTCTGTTCTCACAGTGGATGATCCAGGTTATTTCCAGACTTGCGTACTGAGGTGCACTACGGTTTCTGCTTTACATACCACAGCTAGAAATCCACAAAATGTTGTGGGGTTTTCTTTTGTTTTTTTTTTGTTTGTTTGGTTGGTTGGGTTTTTTTTGTTTGTTTTTTTTTTTTTTTTTCTGCACAGATATAGAGCCATACAAAATTACTAAGTCTGGAGAGCATAGTCCCCTCGGTGGGATGAAGTGCCTGGCACTAGGTAGAATATTTCCTTAGTTGTATGACTTTCAGTCTCTTTTTATTATTTATTCCAGGAAGCAATTCAGCATACCCAGATTAAAAACCAGGCTGCTCATTAACTTAGTTGTTTTAAATCTTTGTCTGCAGAAACTGATACATCTGAATTGAACAACTAGTTTAAGTGTTTGAAGCAAAAGATGCCAACATGGAACTTCTAGTAAAATCAGATAACAAACAGATTGTTTAAGATCATTTCACTCTTGATTTTTTGCTGTTCAATATTACTTTATCTGTTATTAGGTATGTATTATTTGTCTGTTAAAGTTGTCATAGAGTATATTATCTAGACTTATTTTTCCTTTATGTTTAAAATTAGGTGTGGGATTTTTCTGCCCATCTATTGTACTCCTTGAGAATTCCAGTAGAATGTGAAATATGCTACGAAGAAGAAACTATTGCCATGAATTATTGAATTATTAACATTCCATTAAATTTTATAGTAAAATAACTGTTTTGTGTAATATGCACAACATTCAAATGTAGAATATTTATTGCCATCTATCATTTAATCCAAACTAGTAGACTCAGAGATAATACTATTAATGCCTAAGATACATTAGTGAAAATACAAACATAGAATCATAGAATCATAGAATGGTTAGAGTTGGAACGGACCTTCAAAGGTCATCTAGGCCAACCCCCCTGCAAGGAGCAAGGACATCCCCGACTAGATCAGGTTGCTCAGAGCCTCATCCAGCCTGGCCTTGAACGTTTCCAGGGATGGGGTTTCCACCACCTCTCTGGGAAACCTGTTCCCGTGTCCTACAACACTCATTGTAAAAAAAAAAATTTTCCTAATATCCAATCTAAATCTACCTCCCTCTATTTTAAAACCATTACCCCTCATCTTATCACAACAGGCCCTACTGAACAGCCTCTCCCCATCTTTCTTGTAGGCCTTGTAGTACCTTGAGGTACTGGAAGACCGCTATCAGGTCTCCCTGGAGCCTCCTCTTCTGCAGGCTGAACAGCCCCAACTCTCTCAGCCTGCCCTCATAGGAAAGGTGCTCCAGCCCTTTTATCATCCTCGTGGCCCTCCTCTGGACCTTCTCCAACTGGTCCATGTCTTTCTTGTGTTGGGAGCTCCAGAACTGGACACAGTACTCCAGGTGGGGTCCCACCAGGGCAGAGCAGAGGGGGAGAATCACTTCCCTTGACCTGCTGGCCACGCTCCTCTTGATGCGGTTGGCCTTCTGGGCTGCAAGCACACATTGCTGGCTCATGTTGAGCTTCTCATCCACCAGCACTCCCAAGTCCTTCTCCTCAGGGCTGCTCTTGATCCATTCTCCACCCAGCCTGTATTTGTGCCTGGGATTGCCACGACCCAGGTGCAGGACCTTGCACTTGGCCTGGTTGAACTTCATGACGTTGGCACGGGCCCACCTCTCCAGCCTGTCAAGGTCCCTCTGGATGGCATCCCTCCCTTCCAGCGTGTCGACGGCACCACACAGCTTGGTGTCATCAGTGAATTTGCTGAGGGTGCACTCTATCCCACTGTTCACGTCGCAGACAAAGATGTTGAACAGGGCCGGGCCCAGCACAGACTTGTGAGAGATGCCACTCATGACTGGTCTCCACATGGACATCAAGCTGTTGACCACCACTCTCTGAGTGCGGCCTTCCAGACAATTCGTTATCCACCGAGTGGTCCGTTCATCAAATCCATGCCTCTCTAGTTTAGAGAGAAGGATGTCGTGCAGGACAGCGTCAAAAGCTTTGCACAAGTCCAGGAATATGATATCTGTTGCTCATTCCTTGTTCACCGATGCTGTCACCCCGTCACAGAAGGCCACCAAGTTGGTCAGGCATGATCTGCCCTCGGTGAAGCCATGTTGGCTGTCACCAACCACCTCCTTGCTCTCCATGTGCCTTAGCATGGTTTCCAGGAGAATCTGCTCCATGACCTTGCCAGGCACAGAGGTGAGGCTGACTGGCCTGTAGTTACCTGGGTCTTCCTTATTCCCCTTTTTAAAAATGGGGGTTATGTTCCCTCTCTTCCAGTCACTGGGGACCTCACCAGGCTGCCACGATTTCTCAAATACGATGGCCAGTGGCTTGGCAACTTCATCTGCCAGTTCCCTCAGGACCTGTGGATGGATCTCATCAGGTCCCATGGACTTGTGCACCTTCAAGTTCCTCAGATGTTCCCAAACCTGTTCTTCGAGTACAGTGGGCTGTTCTTCATCCTCGCCGTCCCTGCTTGTACCTTCCACAGCTTGGGTGGTGAGACAAGAGCCCTTACCGGTGAAGACTGAGGCAAAAAAGACATTGAGTACCTCAGCCTTCTCTGTGTCCCGGCTAACCAGAACACCAGTTTCCTTCCGGAGGTGGTCTACAACATAGACTGTCCCAGTTGCTCAGCTGGTATAAACCAGAATATGCAAATAACTGAATTTAATACATGTCTGTTTCAGTCAATAGAGTTATGTTGATACTCACCAGCAGATGATTCATCACATTAGTTCTAATTTATATGTATCTTAATACAAGGAAGAATGATAATGATGCATCTAATTATCTTGGGCAAAAGACTGTGACTTAAACTAATTTGGGAATATACAATGCATATCATTTTGTCTTGTCAACCTGTCACACTCTGATTTTGGATGAGAGGAAGTCCCCCTTGCTTTCTAGCCAACTTCAGATGAGTCTGGGAGGCTAGGGGCAGCTAGACCAATCTCTCACACACCAGAGCGTGGTTTTGCTCATATTCTCGGGAACAGAATTAAGACTCAAAATGGAGTCAAGCGCCAGGTAACCTTATTTGCCCAACAAGAAGTTTGCAAATGCAAGAGAAAGAGAGAAAGAAAAGAAGGAGGGAAAAGAGATTCGTTGCAATAGCTGCCACCACAGAGCTGCGGCGCCCTGGCAGTCCAATTCACTCGGTGGGAGAATGTTCCATCTGATGTTGGTTCCGATGTTGGTTCCGATGATCTTGGTTCCTATGTTGTTTTGATGATGGTTCTGTCGACGATGGTTTTGTCAATGATGGTTCTTTTGATGATGGTTTCATTTTTTGATGTTTGTTGTTTCTGTCCTTTTATCATTGTCTCATTGCTATTGTCCTTAAAACAGGAAGCCTCTAGTCTTGTGGTTTGCCTGGCTTGCAAGAGATCAGGAATTGGCTTGCAAGATAACGGGCCTATGGTTTAACTGATGTTCCATTGCTTAAGTGGTGGTTTGATGTTTCGACAATGTTGAGACAAACACTCGACACGTTTTCTTACAGTGTATAAAGTCTCTTACACAACCCTTAGGGTAATTGTTTGACTTAGACATTTAACTGGTTTGTTTTGATTTGGTTTTTTTTTTAAGCTAATGTAGGATAGATCAGATGAGGCATCTGTGTGAGATACTTAGACATTTCTAGCTACTTGATTGCAATTATTTTCTCTCCCTTTTGATGGTAGTATTTGTTTTGAGTGTTTCGTGATTTTTTCTTTTCAATAGCTGAGATATGAAGTTGCAATCAGCATCTCACAAAAATGTTCTTGTTTCATGAGTGGAAGAGCATTCTTACTTCTTTCAACTTTTCTTTTTCTTTATTCTAGTTTGTATCAGGAATCACATTCTTCTGTGCTAGGAACTATTTTTACTCAATACTCTTAGGTACCTTGTTCTGTCTCTTGTGTTCTGCGCGTACAGGGTGCTTTTCAAATTTCTGAGTTTTCTCAAGGGAAAGGAGAGCCATGGGAAATACTTTGCATAGGGGCAAGGTGGAGAAACCAGAAACAAAAAAATAATTTATTCCAGAAATAGTACAATGCATTGCCAGTGTGTAGAACTTTTTTTCTGCAATATTTTTTCTGTTTTTCCACATTTACAAATAGTTGTCTAGAAGAGTAGCCATGCCCATTGTTTTTCACATATTCAGTTCTAGTTTTTCACTTACTCCGTTCCATTATTATATTTGCTTTTTTAAATTTAATTTTTGCATTTTTATAAAAGTTCAATTTTTTTAAAAAAAATAAACTTAAATTACTGTTACTGTTATGCTCAGCTCTTTCCTCCCGCTATTTCTATTGTAGAAAAATAAATTAGATAAACGCATGCCATAGTTGCATAATATACTCACAAGCATTCAAATAACTACTCAAGGATGATAAAAAATATATACTTGGTTACATAAAGGAAAACTTTTAGAATTGTGTATTAGATTTAAAACAAAATGGTCTTAGAATATTTCTGTTTCTTCTTTTCCCTTGCCAATAAGGTAATGACATTAAAGATTTCACAGATAGGGGGTGTTCTGGTTTTGGCAGGGATGGAGTTAATTTTCCTCTCAGTAGCTGGTGTGTTTTGGATTTCATGTGTGAAGAATGTTGATAAACACGCTGATGATACGAGTTCTTGTGAATGAGACCAAGGACACTGTCCTGCTTTCCAAGTGTCGCTAAGTTGCAGATGCAGGAAGCTGGGACAAAGACAGACAGAATAATTGACCCAAACTGGCCAAAGAGAGTATTCCATGCCGTAGAAGTCATGCTCAATATATAAGTGGGGGCTGGCCAGCGTGGATATCTGCCTTCCTGGCATCCATCTTTCTCCCTCGTTTTGCTGGCATCGTTCCCTCTACCTTGCTGGCTCCCTTTTGCTCCTTTGCTTGCTGCTCAGTTTTGTTTCCGTGATCACTGCTCGGGACGGGCTGTATCGGTCATTGGGACATCGGGTGGTGAGAAAACATGTATTGTTCACTTTGTATATTTTAATATCCTTATATTCTGTTATTATTGTAGTTTTCCCTTGTTATTATTTTAGTAAATTGTCTTCATCTCAACCCACGAGTTCTCCTTCCTTCCCAATTCTCTCCCCCATCCCACTGGGGAGGGTGAGCAAGAAACTGTGTGGTAATTCGGGCTAAACCATCACATGGGGCTACCTTTTACTTATTATTCTCCATAAGGGTTTCTCAGATTTAGGTGTCTTTATTTCTGTTATTTGGTAGGTTATTTGCTCTCTCTTAAGTAAAGAACTCAGATGTTATCAAACATTTGCAGAAGCTAATGCTCTAAAACATTTAAACTCTGCTGCAAATCCCACTGTAAGTTCTTATGCATTTTTAGAATAAGAATATAAACCCAACTATCCTTAATTTGACCAAAAATCCCTTCAGCTTAGTAGTCTGTCTCTATAAACAGCCAGTAGCTCAATATATATCTTGGAAACAGGTTAGGCACACAGGGAAGCTCACTAGCTTCTAATACTATGCTACTCACAAACTTCCCTTAACAACGGTGATGGCTTTTTTTTCTATCCATTTGTCTAATTGATTTTCATACTCATGCAAGCTTACAAGTATTAATGTTTTGTGGAAATGCTTTTATTGTTCTTGTTTTATTTGTTTTAAACTTGACACCTTTTTATTTCACTGGATTCTTCCACCATTCATGCTAGATGTTCACTGTCATCAGATCATGAATAATTGTTCCCTAATTCTATTTTCTGAGGCTCTCCTGATTTTAAAGACCACAGCCATCAGAACCCTCACACTTCTCTTTTACAGGCTGAATAGGTCTAGTCTACTTAGTTATTTGTCATATGCACCATAAACACAGATACTGTAAGAAGAGTGTTGATGTGTAAATAACTTTTCCTTAAGATTGAGAAGATTTAACTCCTAAATCAGGAGGTAAAATATCAGGCAAAAATCTTGTAGTGCCAATGTTTTTTAATATACCTGCCTCAGAGTTCCTAGACACTTTCAAATGAGTAAGTGCTGAAGCATGCCACATTTCAGAGCTTCACTTACACCTCTAGTAGTGTAATTTACTTTCTGCAAGTTGTCCACAGACCTGGTTTGCTACTTCTAAGTTAATAAGGAACTGAATAAAAAATTGCAATCTCTCAGCTTCCTTAAAGGCAGAAAAACAATTTAGAATAATCAACTGGATAATTTAAACTCTTATTAATAGAAAGGAATTTAGCTCCAGAATTATAAGAACTGCATCTCTCTCCTGGAGGGATTAACCAGGACATGTAACTACATCAGTACATTTTCAATCTCTCTCTCTCTCCTTTTCTCGCAGTGTCTTCTTCTCTCTCTTTTAAGGTTCATCACTAAATGAAAGAAAATAAAGTTAATTTTGAGAGTATCTCATAATATAGATGAACAATAAAAAAAATCTATGAACAATAGGTTCTAATGTCCTGATTACTAAAGAAGATATACTTCTCTGCTGTCATAGTGACTCAGTCCTTTTGAGCCCCAGAGAAAATACAAAGACTGTCACGAATTACTTGGAAAAGCAGAAATATTGTTAATAAAGGAACTACATTTGACAAAGAAGGCTTATAACCAAGATTCTGGCCCTTGATTTTAGAGTCTTCTCTCATTATAACATTAACCTTGGAGCTAATCATGTCAAAACTTGCAAAAGTTCCCTGCTGTTGTAGTATATTTACATAAAATAATAACAATATTGAATATCAAAGTATGATTTCAGAACAAAATAATATGCAATTCTAATTGCTTTAATACTTTTTGAGAGCTAAAGGATAGGAGCAAATAAGCTAAAACTCACCAGATCAAAGTATTTTTATGAAGTGCAATACTTTGCCCAGCAGCAAAAGACATCAAACATTGACCTCTTCGCAAAGGCGTTTAGCCTCGTGGCTGACCTTCTAACTGTTATTTCTAACCTCTTCCCCTGTTTACCACAATTCATTTCTCTTCTCTTCTCTTGGAGAATGGTTCACAGCAGCTTCAAATTATAAACTACACAGTTCACTTAGTGCGGTAGTCGCAACTGCCGCATAAAGTCTCGTAGTAACTGAGGCTTATACTTTAAAAATCCATATAAGTGACTTATTTTCTCTTTTCTTGCTTCTGACTTTCGTTGCAGAGCTATTTATTTGCTATTAAAATATATAAGACTGAAGTAGAATTTCTCCCACTGTAGTAATCACATTTCTAGTGTCAGTAAATATTTTGTTCAGAATTTATCTAACTTGAAAACGGAGCCAGTTGTCAAGTAAGAATTTTACTGCATCTAGCTACACTCAGTTTGTGTTCAGCCACTTGTACAACACCTCTTTCTCCTTTTTTTGGCTAATATTTCATATTAGTTCATTCACTTTGGATAGATAGTAAATAAATATCTCTGCTTCCAGCTGGTGCAGCATGGAATAGAAAGGCAGTACTTACTCCATTATCCTGGAAAAATAGTACGTTATGGGAAAGTGCGACTACCGATGTGTTTTCCCTTAATAATTCCGCATGCTGGTCATGTACATTACTCCAAAGAACTGCTAAAATGTAGATAGCACTATAATATGGCAGGAACATGCACCCCAGAAAACATTCATGAAGCACAGAACTATTATATTTTATGAAATGTTTTCATTGGGAGTTTACTCCCTTAGTTCTCAGTCTCCAATTTTATAGCTTTAAATTAAATGTATTTAATTCTTAATACTTTTTCAATATTCTTTGTGGTTCCACTTTTGAGAATTAATGTAACACACATTTTTTTTGTTTTACAACAAATAAAGTCTAAAGTATATGTACCAAAATATTTCAGTCAATTTTTGTGATTTCTCCACACTCTTCCATTTTCCTTTGCCTTTGTCTATCTCTCTTCTCTGCCTGTCTTATCTCTCTTTTTTTCATGCTGTTTGATTCATTTACTTCTGTCACTACAAATCACTACTATGTACTAATTTGGCTTCTTTTCATACCAACATGCAAGACTGAAGCCCTGTTGGACAAAGTTTTCTCTACCTATTCCACCTCTCTTTGGATGTTCCTAGGGTTAACGGAAACCACGTTACACAGCATGCACCAGACTCGCCTTTCATTAGTTACTCTGACTTCTTAAAGATCTCCATGCTTCCTTCTGGCCCTCTATCCAGCTTTCCTGTCTGTGGCAGCAAAAGAATCATAATTTGACCTTGTAACTTTGTAAGCCTACTAAAAAAGCAGCATTTAGCATGTCTAAAGCTAAAATTAAGCAGACATATGTATCTCAGGAACACTGCTAAACACAGATTTTCAATTAACTTTTTTTCCCACCATAGTTTTAAAAGCTGACTTCAGAATTGTAGGCTTGGAGGTCAAAATTTAAATTATCTGAGTGCATGTCATTTCCAAACACATACTCAGTTATATTTTCAAATGATCTCCATTACTTTACTGCACTGACAGTAAACAGATCTAAGTTGCACAAGTAAGTACCATTATCGGAACTTATCATTTGAAGTGGATAAAGAATAAATTAGCATGGTGGATTAATTTGCTTTAACTAAAGCCCTATGAAAGTAGTTGTAGCTTAGGAATTTTCTAGCCTATAAGGCTTTTATCTATACCGTAAGTGTTTTATAAAGGACCAATATCAACTGAGAGACTCCCTGGGCAGTGAGATCCAGATATTGGAAGTTTTCTTGGCAGCTCCCTTTTTAGCTCTAGTGAGAAGACAGATGCCTACCTGCCTTTCCTAATCTGGATGATGTTCATAGGGAGTTTTGGCCAGTGCTGTATTTTTTTTTCTTTCTTCTACAGAAATTTTTCATTTCCATTGTTTTATAAAACTTCCAGATGGAGCACCAAGTAATAATATGGATGGAAGTGACTCTTTCAAGTTATCATCCTAATAGTAAACAAGGACACAGAAGACTCAATTTTAAAACGTGGTGTTTTTGTGAAAATGATGCAATTAAACCTGTTTTTCATGATACATCCTGTAATATGGACAACTAATTTGAGGACTCAGATAAAAAACTGTGTTACTAATTTAGGAGCTCTAGTTTAAAAGATAGATAAAAGTGTCTGTACATTTTAAACTGGTGTGCTATGTTTTTTTTTTCAGGAAAGCAGCTTATTGTCCTAGCTGCTAACTATGGCTATAAGAACTTTCCTTTTTAATTCAGTAGTTGTCTTCAATATAATGGTAAAAATACACATGTTTGATTCCTTTAGACCATGAATCTCATGTTACTTTTATTTTGCGAGTCTATCTGTCATTCTGTCAATTACATGTCATAAACTGCATAGCAAAGTGTTAAATGACATGCGCAGGCCTTACAAAAATAATCTGTAAGTTACGGTAGAAGTAGCATACTTTATATTTTTCTAGCAAATTAATCATAATGCACATTCAATACCTTCCAAGAAGAAAGCTAGTTTTACTCTACTACATTAAAATATCAAAGTTAAAAAGAGGGAAAAAAAATCCAAATTGTATTTTTTTTAAGCAGAAACAAAATTAAAAGGTAAGATAAAACAACAAATAATAGAACAACAAATACTATCATGTGAATATCCAACTAAAACTGACTTACACATGCATCTTGAATAAATGACAAATTTGGGGGTGTATAGGAGTTTTGTAAATAAAGAGAGATTTACAGCCACCTGGAGTAGATTTCATTTCACTTAAGGTATGGATGTACTACTTTGGGATAAGTTAGATCATATGTTCTGTATCTCCTTCAGTAGAAGTAATGTAGGATGATTTGCTCTACATAGGTATTGATATTAGTCTACATTTAGTCAGATACTTTACTCTAGTTTGATGCTTGCCTTCATATTTCTTTCAATAAATTGCTTCAGATTGTCACTCTGAAAGTTGTTAACTTTATCATAATTTTCTGAAAAAAAATGTTTTCATATCCAGTATACTCCATTTGTCTTTCTGCCATCACATGTTCTAGGTTACTTGCCTCTTCTCCCATCCATCTTCTAGAAAACACCCATGCTGGATCGATTCACAGACACAAATCACAACTAGCTGTTTTCCAGACTAAATAAATTGGCCTCTTTTATCTGCTTCAAACAGAGTTAATTTTTCATGATAACCATCATCATACAGAGTATTTCAAAGTTATTTTCATCATTTCCTTGAACACTATTATTGCTTCCTATCTCTTTTAGTATAACCTTGAGTCACATTTTCTTTTCTGTAGACTTAGCGTACTAGTTTTTCCCTATCACCCTCAGTTCTTTTGTAAACCCATGTCGTTGTACTCAGTTGTTTCTCTCTGATGAGCTTGCAGTTACTGAAATTACTCTCTTTAGACAGTCGGACTGGCATTGCAAATTTTCACTGGCAATTCACCCAAATTCCCCCATGTCTGTGTTTAAGAGGTATTTGGACAATGCCCTTAACAATACGCTTTAAATCCTGGTGCCTGAAGCGGTCAGGCAGTTGGACAGGTCACTGTAGGTTCCTTCCGAATTAAAATATTCTATTCTATTCTGGTCTTTTCTGTTCTGTGCTGTTCTGTTCTATTCTCTCATCACAAGTCTCACAGTATGGTATGTGATTCTTTTTTAATATTGATCATATCTCTCATATTTACTGTATCAACACATTTTATTAGCCTACTCCTAATTTGTCACCTGTACCTATCAGAGAATATAATGTAAGCTTTTCCTTACAAACTTGTGAATTCTATTTAGTGATGTAGTGATGCAGCAAGATGTAGCAAGAAAGGACTGACATTAAAAACATTTCACAAACAATCCCAAAACTAAATTAATATTCCACTTGTTTTTCTCCAAGGTGGAGATACTAAGGATTAAGAGAAAAGACTATATAGCTAGTGGAAAAGAAGGTAAATGAGACATCACGAAGTTTGTAGTAAAAAAAACCCAAACAAACAAAAACAAAACAAAACAAAACAAAACCAAACAAAAAAAAAAACCCACCAAAAACTAAGATGGCAAGAAACCCATAAAAGATCTCAGTCAAATAAACTAATACTGTCTATAACAATATGGTGGAACATGCTGTATGGGAAATGGCCAATTTATCATTAGGAAGCCCATGAAGGTGGTATCATATGACTGAGATGGGAAAATACAATGTCTGCTTTTAAGAAGAAAGAAAATAGCAATCTGAGTAAGTGTGGACCCATTGTCATATGAATCAACAGTATTGAAATCTCTGGACAAACTTTTAAGGGAAAATATAATCAAAGAAATGGAAGAACACAGGAAATGAGACTAAATACAACACACATTTAACAAAGGTAGTTCATGCCTGATTAATTTGATCTCTTTTTTGATATGTGAAATTTTAGACAAGGGAAATGAAGTACATTTAATCTATCTGGACTCAGGCTCTATGAATAATTGATTTTTCAGTTCAGTTGCTCATCTGAAAAAAAAATAAAATTAAGAACTGGAGGAAAAATAATAACAACAATAATGATTACAATAAATTGGTTAGGGGATAGGGAAAAGGTGGCAATTTTAGTTGGCAAATCTATCTGTGTGTATATGCATTCATATCATAAAGACAGAGATTTTAAGTCATAATAGCAAATAATAAATGAAGAACACTGGTATGTTCTGTCGAATCTAAACTAACAACAATTATATAATGTAAGGCCTTGCCTAAGTACTTTTTTTAAAAAAAAGGTTTGATTTTGTTTGATTAAGCATTTTAACAACTTTAGGGAAAAAAAAGGATCTCAAAGAAGGCTTTAAATTCAGCCCTGGATCTGTTAAGTTGTTAAGTAGTTGCAGCTATCTAGAAAAGTTTCAATTATTAGAAAAACAGGATAAATTGTACTATTAATGCTCCAATACTTAAAATCAAGGAAGAATAATATCTGAACTAAAAAAGAATCAAACACATAGCTAAAATGTTTTATAGGTAAATATTAAAATTAATTTCTTTTAAGTTACTAAAGCAAAATAAATTTTAAATCTAAAACAATTATAAATTTAAATTAAAATAATAACATTACTAAAAATACAAAAGTTTAAAGAAGCCTTTCAGAGAAAACCTCCAAAAAATGGGCAACATAACAATCCCATTAATAGGAACAGTAAATTATTAATTTAGCAGAAGTATCAGATGTTTGGAAACAATTTTTAAAGCATCAAATTCCTCAGCTAATCCTTTCAGGAGAATGCTTTATTTGGTCATAAGGCACAACTTTTATTTAGTTAGAAATAGAAGACAGATATGTCCTCACAAATCCCATTATAAAGGTGACAGTAGATACTGTCTTAAAGACAGAAAGCACAGTCAGATGGGTTGGTTGCTAATTTTACAAGGTGTCTTAGTTTCTATATCAATACACTTATTTAAAGTGCTCTTAAAAAAATTAAAAGTTCATCACAGACAAAAATAAATAAAGATAATTCTTGTTCACTGCATATATCATTAAAAACAATTGTTAAAAATCTCTGCCACAGTTTTGGCAAATATACAAAGAGGTTTATTAGTTAGAAAGGTAAACCCAGAGCAGTTAGGATTTCTTGTGGTTAGATGAGTTGCTGCTAATTAAATAAAGATGTCTGTGATTTGAGTAAGAGTTCTCATGAAGGCAACATCTGGTATATTTTATTATCTCTCAGAATACAGAAAAATGCTCAGCCAAATAGTATGCAAATATATGTTTCTGCTATTAAAAAAAAAATATTTTGGAGAAAACCTAAAAACTAGCATTCCTTCCACATAGGAGAATCCTGGAAGTTTAGATTCAATTAATGGAGTTTCTTAATTTAGCAAGAAAAAACAGAGAGGTATCCACTGTTACTAATTAAGAAAAGCAGTACTCTCTGTACCATAGTCTTTGGTAATGATGAAATCAACAGGGAATATAAAAATATGTAATTGGAATATTTCCAATATTTTCTATTTTTCGTTCAGTTGAAGACATTTTTATAGAAGCAAATATAAAGGCTAAGAAAAAATAATTATAGCTACTTCTGATTTACATTTCTGTAAAATATTTGAAAATAGGAAACATGCAGGAGTGCATTACACTCGAGATGCATGTAAAAAAAAAAGTTTTAAAAAAAGGAAAAAAAATTTTTATTAGTAACTTTTGCCTGTACAATGGTCTAGTCTTTTTGGTAGTCAGCTAAAGAAATGTTAACTCCAGTGTTCATTTTCCTGAGACAATAAGTCTCAAATCCCATCAAGCTGGAAAGCTCAGTTCCCTACACGTAAGGTTATTCTTGTCGCTCATATTTTGAAAGAAAGAATATTAAAAAAAAATTATTTTGCTTCCACGGAATGTTCAGTTACTGTCATAGTCAGATGAATGTCTTCTAACTCACAGCATCCTAAGTGAAACGCCAGAAATAAGACATATATTGCAGTTCACTAGGACCTGTAAGGGTTGGCATCAGCTGCCATTACAATTTTCCTAGAGTTACTTTCTGGCAACATTTACTAAAGAATGAATAATCTGTCCAATTAAGCCATTATGAATTCATTATTCTTTCCTTTTTTTGGAGGTATGTTTATTTCAAATTTGAAACTGTAATATACATTCTTCTCAGAATTAGTATCTTCTCACACACAAGAAGTACTTTTTGGAAGTTTACTGGAAATGTTTTCTGAACTTACAGTGGCATTTTCATCAAACTTTGTAGGCAAATCATTGAGTTTCCCATGAGCAAGAGGTTTGTAACAGTGCCAAATAATGATAAAATTAAGGGAATCCATTATGAGAGAAAGGGCCAAAGCTAAGCCTCTGAACATTTTTATTTACACTGCACCTTGAACATATGCCAATAATCCAGCAGGAGAAAAGAGAAAGCTCTTGTACAGTCTGTGCTGTTATCAGTACAAACTGAGTGATGAATGGCTTGAGAGAAGGACTTGGGGATACTAGTAGATTAAAAATCAGATATGAGCCAGCAATGTTCACCTCGAGCCCAGAAAGCCAACTGCATCCTGGGCTGCATCAAAAGAAGTGTGGCCAGCAGGTTGAGGGAGGGGATTCTCCCCCTCTGCTCTGCTCTCATAAGACCCCACCTGCAGTACTGCATCCATCTCTGGGGTCCCCTACAAAGGAAAGCTATTAGAGTGGTTACAGAGGAGGCCATGAAAATAATCAGAGGACTGGAACATCTATCCTGTGAAGACAGGCTGAGACAGTTTGAGTTATTTAGCCTGGATAAGAGAAAGGTCTGGAGAGACCTTATCACAGCCTTTCCATATGTAAAAAGGGCTTATAAGAAAGATGGAGAGATAATTTTTACCAGGGTCTGCAGTGACGGAACAAAGTGTAACAGTTCTAAAACTGAAAAAGAGTAGATTTAGAAATAAGGAAGAGGGTAGATATAATTAGATATATGGAAGAAGTTTTTTTTACTATCAGAGTGGTGAGACAGTGGAAGAGGCTGTCCAGAGAAGTTGTGGGTGCCTCATTCCTGAAAATGTTCAAGATCAGTTTAGATGGAACTTTGACATGGACCATGACAGGGGAATTGGACTAGGTGATCTTTAAAGATCCCTCCCAATCCAAACCATTCTATGATTCTCTAATTTTATTCTAGTCACTAGGCCTTCAGGAGTTGCATATATGAGATTCTGAAGAATGACAGGAATATAAATATAATTAAAACAGCACAACATAGAGATGAAAAAATAAAAGTACAATGTGAAAGGCTTCAAAAAAACTATGTCATGATAAAAAAATTAAAAAAAAAGATTAGTGATATGTACTTGAAATGTTTAGATTCCTAATAAGATGCCATGAAATGCAAATTAAACCATTTGAAATTTCAGCTTCAGGTCTTTACTGAGCAGAAACTGTCTAGTTTAAGATCCCGTATGAACCTTAGGTAGAGGTTTTTTCAAATTTAGTGTCTCTTCAGAGACCTCAGTGGAAATTCATTCAATGCATAAGTGGGTTCTAAAAAGCAAAGATGCAAGGTTGCATAGGCAATGAGACTGGAGAACTATGCAACAAATCTCACAGTGTCATGTGCAGACATCCAAGATGTAATGTATAACAATACACTATGTTGGTACCTCTTTTCAGAGGCATAAACTAAAAGTTTGTGAGGAGCATACTAAACTATTCTGAAGATGGGAAGGGAAGAACCAAGACAGAATGAACTGCAATTGTTTCCTTCACAGAAAAATAAAAACACAAAATAAGAATATGTATATGAGCAAATGTTCTAGAGATTTCAGATTTAAAACTACTGTCATCCCTGTAACATGCTATGATAATAAGAAACACAGACTGCCTGATAAAATAAAAGGGGGAATTTTATCACAATATATAATTAAACCCTGTCTAATTGAAAAAAACTGAACTGGCTACCAAAGTGAATAATACGAGGATATTTTGGAATTATAATGAATTATTATTTGGAGCAGGTATGAGACTTTGAGCTGCAGGGGACTGAACCAAGATGAGAGACCAAGATGAGACTAATGGAGGTAAGGGAAGAGACAGGTTTCATTCATGTGTGTATTGCAGGCAGGACAATTAACTGCCTATAGGAATTTTACAGTGGTAGGCAGAAAGGGCTGGTAAAGTCTGCCCATGTTTCAGTTTTCAGCTCAGTTCATTAGCATACGCTCTCATTGGTGACGTCTGCTATTGTCATGGTGGAGTACAGCTGGACTGTGCTGCACAGTTCGTTGAGGACACCGAGATGCAGAAATAGAATATTATTTGCCATCTGAGCATTTGAAGCATTTATTTCAAGAATGACAAGCACAGCAATTAATGGTTAAAACTTTTTAGATAACCTAGTAGTGATCCTACCTGGAATACCATTATGCACTGAAGATTTAATGATCCACATAACAATTTAGCTGAAAAGGTGCAGGCCTCTGCTGCATCAGGTTGTATTATGATGCATGTATAGCCTTCGGGGTTGTGTTGTGCTGTGCATATCCCTTGGCTGCAGGGTACACTTAGCTGGTAACAGTAATGAAGGAGCCTGTAGGCAGCTGCCATTTGCATTAGCAGTCACACCACCTGTGTGTCCTTATATTTATCTTAAAGAGAAGCAGTATGTTCTCACACGAATATCCCTCTGTTTGACACTAGAAATGATTAATAGAATTGTTCTCTTCTAAGAATATCCTGTAAGACCTCTAAAGAACAAAATGCCATCAAGCAGATGGAATCTGCACTATGTGCTGTTCCCTGACTGGAGGTTTGTCTGATGATACACTACTGTTCCCTACATCTGAAGGCATGTAAGATTATCCACACTATCCTTTTTCCCTATAGTGTTAGCTCAAATAAATGGTATTTTAAGCAATATCTTACTAAACTTTAGTGATCTTCTCACCAGGATCATGACAAACACCAGTCCCAGTGCCTTGTAGCAGTGCACTACAAATCCCAGGGTAGATAAATTAGACACTTAAGCAATCTGATAGTGTTTATTCCCCTGCAATACAAGTTCTAGGGACATGATGGCTGTTCCTTCAGTATCTGAAGCCAGCCCATAGCACTACATTCAATTTTGCTTTGTGGTAGCATCTTCCAGAAAAGCGGATCTTAGTGCCTGCCTTAGCTGTTCCAACTCAGAACAGCTACAGTGCAAACACCATTTCTGCCCTATGCTACCTGTACCATGGAGGTGGTAACTCTTGATCAGGGAGGCCCAGTATATATAGCTGGGAACAATGATATAAAATCTGCTCATCAGAAGGATGGGCAGTTCCTACATATTCAAAGTAGATAAAAACCACTCTTTAAATTGTCACACTTGTAAACAGTCTTGGGGTTGGCCATAGGGCATGTAACTTGACAAAACACATATCTAATTGAAGATGGCAAGGCTGATATTACTAAATAGCTATATTTCTTTATTGTGAACAATGGATAAGGTTTCTCAGAATGCTCTCTCTGTTGCAGTGTTCCCTTGAGGCAAAATGGTTGTGACTATCTGACTTGATTTAAACTACAACCGATTTACATCATCAGTAAAATATACATCAAGCAGTATAAAGCAGTAAGACTGAATCATTGAAACTAAGAAAAGAAACACTGCAATGTTGTGAATTAATTTTTCAACACCTCTAATTCTTCAAAGAGTTTATCTTGGTCAAATAATTTCTAAAAGCAGAGACACATGCTACCACTGTCTTTGTTGCTGCTATTCTACAGTAAAAGAGCAATAGTCCTACAAACAGCAATTAGCAGGATGCTAGTGACTAGAAATAACTTAGAGGAAAAGGGAGGGATGGCTCTGTGTGTGTGATTTTCCTTGGGAATCAAAACACTTTGCAAGTCAGAGAAAGAAGCAGCTATTGTATAGCCACTATTCCCTTACATGTGGAAATTAAACAAACTGACAGAATTATCTTATATACACAGTCACTAACCATATTATCGTTGTATCTGAGCTAGTGCAAAGGGATAAAACGGCTTTGCTAGATTCTATAGCTTCTGCACCTATTCATCAATAAAGAGCAGGAAATATGATTTTCTGAGCTCCTGGAATGACGTAAGTGTATATATGTCTGTATGCCATTACAAATACCAGAATATTTTCAGTTGTAGTTATACTGGTGTATGACTGATCACCTAAACTGGATAATAGTGTTTCTGCTCCTGGGTTAGATAAGTAATGCATCAAACAAGAAAGAAGCTAATTCTTGCATCAAAGCCCCAAGCTAAAGCTTCATACATTATGTAAGTTCTTATTTACGATAACATCTAAATAAGATTTAAATTTTTCTGGTTCTCTAAACTTTATCTAACTAAACACAATGATGCATGTAGAAAGGGCATAAGAAATATCTGTTCAGAGGTCCTGCAGAAGACAAGACCTCAAAGGAAGTGAGGAGACTAAAGAGGTACATTTCCCCTGCTGTCCCTGCTGAGGAAGATGGGAAAAATTGTTTGGCACATTTTAAGAAAATCAGGCTCTTTCCTCAAGACTGTATATATTAGTCAATAGATTAATAAATTCTCACTTTACTGGCATCTGCATTTTTGTAAGAAATCACCGCAATAATTAAGTTTTCATGTGAAAATACACTTATTTTCTCTACCTTTTAGTAATAATAATTTAGTATCATGGAATGATTCTCTGAATACACACATTCATTAGATACCTGGCCATTCTCAAATCATACTGGACAATTATTTAGAATTTTGCTTTTAAGTATAACAGCAGAAACATAATTCCTATCCATAAACAGTAAATAGAAATATTATTTATTCCTCCTTTCTGTTTAAATGATGTGTTAACATTTTTTATTAATTTAGCACTAAAAGTCACATGGCATTACTTTATTAAATAACATTTCACATCAGTCTTAATAGCTCCAATCAAACATAACTTACTGTTTGCCCTTGAAGTGTTCACTTTTGTTATTTACATAAACACATCATGTAATACACGGCTCTGATGCAAATCCCATTGATTAATATGACATATTTATCTTGCAACAAAGGGCTTCATAGGTTAAAGATCCACCAATTAGAAGAGGAACAAGTGCAGAGAATGGGAATACACCAAGTCTTCAGTCACATGATGTTCTCCATGCTGACAATCATCATCATTCCACTGAAAGCAGAGGAGCTGACTTCAACCTAAATCTCAATTCCATCAGTTTGCCTGGAAAACTAAGAGCCAGACATTTTACTGTTAACAGCTGGGTTTGTAAATTCCTGCATTCTGTATGATCCTGTCATTCCTCAATTTTTATTTGAAGTCCTTTGTCCTCAAGCTATAATGTAAAAATCTGCCCATTGAAATAATAAATTTAATCTAGACGACATTTTTTTACAACACTTATTCAAGGCTCTGCTTTCATTATGCAACAACATAATATTTGTCATATTTATTAATCTTAATAAAGTATTTATTGCCCCCTTTTTGCTAAGTCTGGGCTTCCACTAATAACTAGGTAAAGCAGAAGGTGGCAAAAGAAGGGTTTGGAGAATAGATATAAAGTTGCAGGAAGTAAATGAAAACATTTTAAAATAAAGAGGTTTAATGTTTCCTTTTACTGACCAGGCAATTTAAATAGGCCTGTGATAAAAACCCAATCAACAAGAGACATAACATCCCATTTTCTGAGGCTGAAATTCAATTCTGTGCTTAATTCTCTACTTTTTCTTTAGAAATAGAATAAGAATTCAGTTCAATCTTAAAAAAAAAAAAAACAAACAACCAAAAAACAAACATTGTGAGGAGTTTCACAAAGAGATATTGGACACATACCTGACTCTTAAAGCACCAATCTTGAACTATCAGATACCATTACCAACACAAAGTCATCACTAACTTGTATCCTAGCACTGCAAGTGCTTATAATCATATGGGGCTTAAGTTTCCATTAGTAGGTCTAATAAGTGCCTACTTTTCCTCTGCTGAACATTTGATATCAACTTTCATTTTACCATTGAGTCTTACACTTTTAAAGCTCTGGAAGAAGCCCCAGCTGACCACACAGAGTGATGCTTATGCACACAGTTGGCCCTAAACTGGTGAGCATACTCTAACAAAAGTTAACCAAGACATAATGTAGTAGCAAATTGCTTAGAAGACTTGTTTAGGAAGTGGAAGACACATTCCTATTGCTGCCTACCCAATTTGGACTTGGGATTAGAAGGCAGCTTTGCCATCTTCTTGCTCATACAGACAGGCTTAACTTCAGTGAGAGGTAAATAAAACAAACTACAGAATAAATAAAAAAATAAATAAAACAAACTACAGAATATTTTTTCATCTGAAACAGTCCTCAGGAGACCGGAGACTTGTAAGTCTAAGACTAAGGTAAAGACTTGGGACCTGAATATCATACGCTGTTAGGGTACAAGAATATCTTCAATTTATTGATATCATTTTTTATGTGATAAGTCCCTCAAGAGGGGTATTTTGCAACTGACAGTCTAAGTTGGGAGAAAGAACTATTTTGCAGTACAGAATGCAGTCAACCAACTGGACTCTTAAAAACACAATGTTAAGAAATTTTCTGTTTCTTTAATGAATGTTAGAGAAGTTGAAATTGATACTTGATTGTAGCCCATAACACCTTCTTCCACCCCACAATCACCAGATCACACATGTTAATCCTGGATTCTGCAAGTCTTAGTCAATGACCTGTCTGAGAGCAGGATTTAAGCTTTGATTTCCTACATAGCAGCATTTTTTACCTCAGACCATAAGGTCATATTAATGTGCCTTAATTCCTTTTTTTTTTTTTGGAAAATAGAGATTTCCAACAAACACTGACACCTAACAATAAAGAACACTACAGAAAATTTAGCTTCTCCCTAAAAATAGTGTTTTTCAAAAATCTTACCCAAGTCGCTTCCTGGTTTCTCTTTGGGGATTTTTCGGAGGGGGGAAGGGTGTAATGGTAGAGGTCAGTTTGATTCTTTGCTTAAAAAAATTATAATGTTTATCTCTTCAGCTGATGCCACATGATTATTGTTATTATGACTTCTTTTGCCATGTGCCAGCTTCTGGCACCATCATATGAGAAGACTCACCTAAAAGAAACAAAGAAATTAGCAAAATTTTACTCTGAAAAAAAAAACCACACTAGCCAGAAAGCAATTAAAAATGTCACCTTCCTCCTTGAAGGATGTGCCATAGAGATCTCCAAAAGTCCAAGGGATTCTGAGCTATTTTTCAGAAATAAAAAATAATAATAAAAATTAAAAAAAAAAAATCATAGAAAAATACCCAACACCAGAAAACCCAGGACACAGTAATAAACAGTTTGTATGAGGTTTCAGGGAAGAGAAAGGAAGAGAATGAAATGCAGCAGAAGGCGACCCTAATGTTACAAAGCACACACACCTAGAACTGTCTCTGATGTTTTTTCCCCTTACAATGAATTACATCACTTACTTCACCATTGAGACAGCTGGAGCTGCATATAAAAAGGCATGAACAGCAGTGTGAAAATTGCAGATATATTGCTACTTTATATAGTCAAACAAGTTCAATTCCATAGCCAAGTTAGTATTTCGCCAAAGCCTGAGCAATTATCAGAGTACATAAGAGTAGTTTACCATCATGAATGGTAAATGTATTACACAGAATAAGAAAATATATACCTGTCATAGCACATTGAGAATCCATCCAAAGTAGAGAATTTCTGTGGCAAGAGCATCATGATAAACTAGTGTTTATGTCTTCTTCTGAAAGAAAAATAAACCAAACTTTTCATGTTATTTGCTATATATTCAGTATAAATCATAATTGCTTTATCTTTAGTAGTAGTATGGAAAGCAAATTACCTTAAGGAACTCATCTACTGTTCTGTAAGTTTTGGTTATTTTTAGTTCTCATACGTTGCTAATTTACTGCATCACCTGCTGCGCACAGGCCATTGCTTAGTTACATAGCTTTCAACTAACCTGCATTTAAAGAGTATCATTTACTTCTACAGACAGCTAGTGGAACAACTTTGTGATGTATAAGCTCTTATTTAACAGTTTCAGTCATCAATGATAGGACAAAGATGTTACTACTTTTGCATGCTGTAACAGTCAGAGATTTCAATCACAACCAGGACTATGTAATCAGTGTAATAAGGGTCACCTTGTCCTAAGAGAACTAGTGTCTAATTAAACAATAAAATTCATATGAAGGATTTTTTAAAATTTATTTTGTGAAGAAATTTACCCACTTTATGAACAGAACTAGAAGCACAAATGATTTTTAGAGAATGCTGCTTTAGAGTAAATCATAATCAGTTTTATTAGCTATTTTAACTTTGGCTTTACAAACATACCTTATGAAAGATGGATTTATTTTTTTAAATAAAAAATCAAGTTTTCATTTTTAGTTCTTTCTTCAGTTAGATTTTTTTTTTCCCTGAGACAATACTTTGTATTTCACTGACCAAGTTTCACATTTTTTGAAACTTCAGTGAATGATATTTTGTTGCAATGAATTTCTAGTACTTAAAAAAAAAAAATTCCCCTTATCAGTCTGAAATTTGCTGTCTTTCATTATGGCTAAATAGGCAAAAATGCACTATTGCAAAAATTACATTCTTATTCCCCTACCTCCCAAGATTTCATGGCCCTTCTCAGATGTCTCTGCTTCAAAGTAATAACTATTGATTTCATCCTATCAGAGATCCTTTTAGAGATCTTTGATTAGCATATTGAAAAAGGATTCACATAACTATGTGAAAAACAGAACAGGAGATGAAAACATGATTATTATTATTAATGCACCTTCAGATGACAATTAGCATATTAACATTAAAATTGAAATCACCTAAGCATGTTAAATCAATGTATTTAATTTATAAATATCTTGTTTTTCTTTAAAATTGAGCTCCTGCTTTAATTTTGAAGGGAAATGTATATTAATCCAGCATGTTGCAAGCTGGTTCCCTGATGAGTTGTAATCTAGCTACGTGATTCATTAATATGACCTGAAAAATCATGAGATTATCTTGCAGGAGCTAAGTGTAAAAATATGATCTGCTGAGGCTAGTTGAACTGCATTAGAGATACATCATATATTTTGCAGAAAAATTGTTAAAATTCTCTTCTCCCCTTAATTTCTCTTCCCTCATATTTTCAGTTCAATGTTTTGAGCTTATTTCCACAAATTTGAAAACACTCCTAAATTTTAAAAAATTCAACAGCAGCTTGCTTAATATATTAGTAGTCACAAAAACCTGTACTGTGGAGAAATTCAGTTTCAGACATCTTTGTTATGAGCAAAAATATACAATTTCTATCAAGGGCACCTAGGGTAAAAATAGGTATTAATCTGACTCTAGAAAGCGAAAACTGTATGTAAATAACAGGTCCAGACACTCATCAGTGGCAAGTGTTTTATTGTCTAATTCTAACATGGAAGGCAAACAAGTACATTCATATTTCTTCCTCAAGCATGGTTACAAATGCAAACCATCTGGACCATGTTTTGCTTAGAAACAAATTACATTCTCACATAGTGAACTGTCAAAAAGAAAGACTGATTTGTAGATTATTTCAAATATTACCTCAGGAGTTGAGACCTTGGGTCAAATCCTTTCTCCGCCATGGATTGCCTTTGTGATCTTTGGCATATCACACAAATCTAGGTATCAGAAAAGAACTTACACGCCTAAGTTCTAAGTTGTGATCTCAAGGCCACTTCATTGTGGAAGCACTTGTACTCTGCAGATGTCATTACTTTCACCTTTAGAATTCCTAAAAGTGCCATAACTGCATATTGGCAGAGGTCAATAGGTTCTACATAGCTCAGCTTATTGCTTAGACTTGTTACAGTCATGGTTAGAAGTTGTCGTATTTAACTTGGCAAGGATTCAGAAAGTAGATGTCCCTCTCCCTAAATCCTCTGCCTGATCCATGCATTCATAGCATTCCTAACACACACCACAGGACCATGATCCTCATATAATGTGAGCCATTAATTTCTTTAAAAAATATAGAAAATAAAACAATCATGATATATTCCTGTACTCCAGTAGCTTCACTGTAAGCATGCTGGTGTGTTAAGGCAGAGTCTTCTGTCTAGCTTTATTGGTATATGGGGAATCACCTGCAAGGGATCGGAATCACCTTTTGGAGATATTTAGCTCCTTTCTTTGACTACAGAGTCCACAGCAACTAGCGTAAACTTACAAAACCATTACAGGCTACATAAAGCTGGGTATGAAGGATTCCACTCCAGTGACTCCCCAAGCCACACATCAGCATTTTGAATTTCATTCTGCAGCACCTGGCTTCTCCAGGCACAACTCAGAAAGCCACATACCTCCTTGGGTGGCTGCAATTCATTCTAGCTGCAATTCCTTCCACTGGCAGCTGACTGGAAATCTGCTATGTAGGTGTGAGACCAAAGGCCCTAAGTGTGCATAGGCAGTGCAGGATCTGTCATATGTTTTAAGTATTACAGACCAAGAGATGAAACATAGGTATTTCTGTACAAAAGCTTACTTAAGGATGCATCTTCCTGACTGTTGGTATTGTTAGGTTGATGTAGTGTGCATGCATCCCAAGTTTTAAAAACTGATCATTATTTTTTTCATACATATTTTAGTTGAGATATGATTTTTATTAATTTACCAAATGAGCTGTTCAGGTAAATTAAAGGAATTCCAGGAAGCTTTTTTTTACTTCTTTTATTTTTTTTTCAACACAAGAGTACGTCTCAATTGTCAAAGTAAGTAACACTCTTTTGTCTATAAGATATCCAAATGTGCTTATTCAGACCCAAAAATATGGCTTTTATAACCCAGCTTGCTTTAATGTTCCATAATATTTTCTTTAATCCTAGGTTTTGGCAGTCACCTGTAATAGTTATTGGGATTTACGCTTTGTATAAAATATTTAATAGAATTCTTTAGCTACATGCTGTAAATATTCTGCAAGTGGCAGTTGGTAAAATGAGAAAACATTTGTTTAAAAGTCAAAATAGTCAACAAAAGAACAGACCACCTTTCTCCTGTGGAAGACAGTAGTTTGGCACACCTATATGCTTTTATCAAGTGGAAACAACAAAGAAAACAGCACTGTGAAATGCTTTGTAAAAAAAAAAAAAAAAAAGAAAAAAAACCCAAAGTCTGTTATATTAAGGATCAAAGAGAAATGCAGAAAAGTGTCATCAGAGTCATAAGCTACGCTATAAACCTGACCTTTTCTATCTCCTCTTTTTCAGAAAACGTCTACCTTAAACCGCATGAGAAGCTGTAATTTGTATTTAATTTTCTCCTTGAAGCTATTTTCTTCTGTAACCACCCTTAGACCTTCAGAATTTAATAAGGGCATAATCAATTGGAAAATGTTGGTTACTGGTCTCTAACTCATGTTTCTGCTTAAGGATGTAAAATGCTTGACATGACAGCACTTTGCAGACAGTTTCTGGTTTTTTTAACACTTGGACTTGCAACACTGTGTACAATTTCTCATTTTGTATTTTCTGAAAGATTAAATAAATGGTCAAACAATAAGACCATTGTATATTGTTTCTAGCTCTGCAAATAACAATCCCGTCTTTTCTAACTTTAATATGAGGGGTGTAAAATCCTTTTCAGAAGTAAGACCTTTGGAACACATTTGTTCAGAAATGTTAGATTAACATTACTAAATCTGAAGTTACATTACCAACATTCCCTGGGCATCATTTTTCCCTGATATATAAAAAAAATAACCTTGTAATTTCTGATGATACAGGTGGGAGTTGCCTGGTCAATCTTCTCTGGCTCAAGTTCACTTCTTGGTTTGACTGAAGCAATGAATTCCTGGGAATCTTTCTTTCCATACAGACTGTGAGAAGAATGAAATAAAATATTTTTATTTTATTTTTGTGACAGAATTTGGTGATGAAATATCTTGGTTTTCACTTCATTTATTGGTTTAGTTTTCCAATAGCAGAAATCAGCATTTTAAAGAGAACAAATGCCATAAAACAAGTATAAACTACTGAATTTTGAAATGCTTTTCAGCAGAGCAAAAGGTGTAAATGCAGTCATGTATAATGTCATTTGAGGTTAATGACAAAATAAATTGTTTCCCCATTTTTGGAGAAAGCTTTTGTGAAGAGATGTATTGCCATAAGTTTGAAATCCATGCTCTGTGACAGCTGCTGACTAGTAATGAGATCTAATGAGCTATCTCTTTACCAGAAAAAAAAAAAACCAAAACAAAAACATTTGAAACAACCACCTCTTTGCAAATTGTAAGAGCATGGAAGCAGAGACAACTTCTCTATCCAGAGCTGATAAGCACATGCTGATATCAACAGCATTCCAATTCAAAAGCAAACCTCTGCTGCTCAATTCAAACATGAAAACAGAATGTGAGATTAGTGTTTGCATAGACAGTCAAGATTTGCATCTATTTCCTTTTGGTTTTGTGAAAGAGTAATGCTTTTGCTATTTTAAAACTACTAATATCAAAGCAAACATAATGCCCAAGCAAACACTAACTAGATTATATGAATCTAGTCTAAATCTGTAGATTTAAATATATTGCAAATATTTCCATATTCTGAAAGAGATTAAATACAGGTATTAATGTGAACAAAGATTTCATATACAGAGACAAATGTGCCTCCTCAAAGATGGCTCTCAGATTGTCTATCAGTTCCAATACTATTTCAGTCTTAATGAAGGGTTACTCCATACTTATTCAGTGGGTTAATGCTCATCCAAACATGGTATAACAATATCAAAACCAGAAAGTTTTAACTTTTATTTTCCCAGCCTCCTTCTTTTTTTTTTTTTTTATAGAAACTTACTTTACTTTTTATAGTGCTTTTCCATTTAACTGCAAATGAACAGATTTTCTGATAGTTAACCCTTCATTCAACAAAGTTAATTACATCAATATGTATGTATATACGTATATATATTTTCTTGTAAATTCTCTGTTGTTGGATCTGATAATGAATATCCCTTATGCTAGAGCTACAAAGGCTTGGAAAATTATTCCACTGCCATAAATAACTTTTAGTTTTCAAAACCTGTAGTACATTGTTTATCTACATTTCAGTTTCTCTGATGACTTAGTAAACACATATCCTGGAAAAATGTATATTGTGTAGAGCTGGCAAGTAGAAGGATTCCCAAACCAAATACTTGGATTTATTTATTTTTTTAAAATCTCTTTGTATGTACATGTATATATATAATGTATTTTTAACAAGTAAGTAGGAATGCACTGATTACAATTTGTATTTACTCACATAGTAAGTATGGATACTGTCAACTATACTAGTCATGTTGAGAGAAATCTATATTAAAAGGGCTAAAGGTGTGCATTTACCTATTAGCCTTACTACTTTCAATTACGGGTAAAATACAGTTATATGTATCTCATGGTAGGTGTAAGAAATTTAAAGGATACAGGATTTTATTGAACTGACTTTTGAAACGTAAAGTGGCAAGGAGCTTCCCCAGTAGGTTATATAGTATTTGATTAATATCCAGGATAATCTATCGGTGATAACGAACAAAAGAATGGAGTTCCACCAGTGAAACAGAAGCATACAGAGGACTACAAGATTAATCAAACATTTTGTACAAAGGACAGAGAATGTAAAGTGCATTTCCCAGTGAGCACGAAAGAAAACAAAATATAATGAAAACCGAATACAATGTTCTATGCTACCAGAGAAAAATCTAAATATATCCTAAGACAGACTGTCCTTTAATCTGCATTGTGCCATGGTTTAACCCTAGCTGGCAACTAAGCACCACACAGCCACTCGCTTGCTCCCTCACAGTAGGATGGGGAAGAGATTTGAAGGGTAAAAGTGAGAAAACTCATGGGTTGAGATAAAGACAGTTTAATAAGTAAAGGAAAAGCCACACACGCACAAGCAAAGCAAAACAAGGAATTCATTCACTGTTTTCCGTCAACAGACAGGTATTCAATCATCTCCAGGAAAGTAGGACTCCATCACATGTAACAATTACTTAGGAAGACAAACTCCATAAGTCCAAATGTCCCCTCCCTCCCTCTTCTTCCTCCAGCTCTTTATATGCTTTTTCTCTTTGGTCAGTTGGGATCAGCTGTCCCAGCTGTGTCCCCTCCCAACTTCTTGTCCATCCCCAGCATACTCACTGGTGCCTAGTGGGAGAGACATAAAAGGCCTCGACTGTGCAGGCAGTGCTCAGCAGTAAAGAAAATATCCCTGTGTTAGCAACAGTGTTTTCAGCACAAATTGAAAACATAGCCCCATACTATCTGCTCTAAAGAAAATTAACTCTATCCCAGCCAAAACTAGCACAATACCTTCCTCTTGTGTAGTTAGTTTCACTGATTCAAACTAGTTATGAAAAGTTACAGTTTTCATTTCAAAGCACTTTCATATATACCCAATTTTCACATAAATAAAAAACACAAGAGGAAATCATCAGTGCCTACTTAAGTGTAAGGAGGCCACAATTTTTATTAAGCACCAATACTGTCTCTTACATGTAGAAGACATGATTATAAAATACTGATATGTATGGATTTACCCACAGCATGACTCTAGATAATATAACAAGTCTTATCCAGATTTTCCATACCTATACCTAAGAAATATTTCCTCTAGTATTCACCATTTCCTTTATCACTCACCTGGCTGAGTGAAAGCAATGATTTGTGTCCCTGTGGTCTATTGCTAGTTTTTAACACACCAAGAAAAGAGACAAGTCAACTGGCTGTTCCTTTGCTCTCTGTTCCTTTTAAACTAGGCAATCCAATAAGGAGATGTTATCACAAAACTGAAAGACTCCTGTAAGGGCTTTAGTTAATTCTATTTTTTAATCAGATCCCTGCTTCATTCCATGTAACAGGAGCAAAGCTACTTTTTAACTCACCATAGCTCCTTCACACAGCTCACCATCAAGAACGCCGTGTAGGGAAACGAGCAGAAGAACAATTCAGGCATTGAAACACCAGTTACATTATTTTTAAAAGACACAGTAATTACTGCCATAGTTGTCTGAGACATGTCCAACCTCATAATGTTTTAGGTTTGACTACCTTCAGTTCATGCTTTTTAATTTCTAGGAATAAAAAGCTGCCGTCGGCCAGTTGATAACTTTTACTTTTAACTAAGAAAAATCTGATAAAACACGACACAGATTTTAGTTTTCAGTGTATTGCTACCAAAAAAAAAAAATCCCAAAATAACTCTTCAGTTAATATGGATAAGTAAAAAAAAATTAAGAAAAAAAATATATTTAAATGTTGTTAGATATATAGATATTAGATAGCATAAGTTACCCAAAGTATAACAGGTTACAGTTACGACCTTACTGGCACTGCCAAGTGATGAGGAAGTCACTTCTGCTGTCTCTCATGATCAGTTTACAGTGGACATTTAGCAGTTTTGTATACCCTCACACAGATTAATTTTATCTGAAGTTAGAAATGCCACAGGCAAGAAGAGTTTTTTCTTCTCTCTTCATAGCACTGATTATTGAGTTTGGCTACTCTCCTACTTGATTGAAGGACTGAGGAAGCCTGTATCTTTGCACTAGAGAATCCAGGCACTGGAATGTTATTTATCTCCAATGTACATTCAAATATATATATATTTACTTACACATTGAGGCTAGGTATTCAGTCCCACTTTTTTTACACACATTGTCTTTTGCCTGTATGCCAGTTGGTGACCATTTGTTGACTCAAGCACATTTAGTGGAATTTGGCTTTTCCATGTGCAAAACGAATTTAAAACCTTCAATTGCTCCTATGCAGAGCAGTGATACTGCAGATATTTTCAAGATTTTAGCAAAAGATCCCATTATATATGTAGCTGTCATACATACACATAACGTGACTGAAATAATTCAGCAAATATCTTAAAAACGTAGCGCATGGATTATATTAGTTGCATTAAGAACAGGTCCTTAGATGATTTAAACTGACTTCAGTGACTTCAGTGTTGCCATATGCACCTATTTCAGATGAGAACTGGCCTGTAACTGAAGAAATACAAGAAAGGGAACAGCAGCAGGAGCTTAAGGAAGATGGAGGACAGACTGAAAAATGTTTCTACTCCCCATCAAAGTGAAAATAGAGACTTTCAAATTTAATAGGGGGACGGGGGGAAAGAATAATTTGATTGACAGAGCATTTGAATGGGAATAGGAAACCTGGTGCATGAAGAAAGAAGAAAGGAGGCCACTCTGCAATGATGAGAGATAAAAAAAAAAAAAAGGAAAAAGGTCTATATATAGCTGCATACTTGTTCAGTAAGAGTTTTACACATTATACTGAATTAAAATAGAAAGCAAAAATGCCTGGGAAAAGTATAAAGAAAAGAACTTCATCACAATGGGAAAAGCAAAATATGAAATATCCCACACACCCAGAATTTCTATTTTAATTCCAAAACCAAATATTTTTAAAAGTTGCAAAACTAGTAAAATTTTGTGGTGTTTTAAAAAAAAGTTTTTAAAGTTTCCAATGGTACAGTATATTTGAAGTATAACATAATAAAGATATTGTTGCATGGTGAAGCCAGGCTTTTAATAGCATGTAAGACTGAACAAAATTTGAAACACAAAAGAAGGAATAGCGAGATAAACAGAAAATGCGATGCAATTTCACATGATACTATCAAAGGTAAATTGTAGTAAACTAGATAATATCTTTTACATTAAGTATTTTTTTTTTAGTCAAGGAAAATACAGATCTAATCTATATACACTGCAATAAATAAATAAAAAAAAAAGATGCGGTTCCACCCAGAAAATTTTAGGAGAAAACGGACATTATTTCCAGAATAATATCTTTTACATTAAGTATTTTTTTTTTTAGTCAAGGAAAATACAGATCTAATCTATATACACTGCAATAAATAAATAAAAAAAAAAGATGCGGTTCCACCCAGAAAATTTTGGGAGAAATTGGACATTATTTCCAGAATTCTTTTCTAAAGAAAAAAGAAGTTTTGCTGAAAGTCAAACTATGAGGCTGAAAGGAGGCTATTTGTAAAGCATCTCATGTATTGATCTTAAAAAAACCCCTAACTTCTGAATTAACAAACAGCTCTGCTACAGAAAATAAGATGGTGATAAAAACAGCTAGTGATGCACAGAGTTGGGACAGTTCTTCAGGAAAATTAGGATATCATGACAGACATTCAAAAATAGGATGAATAGGACTAATATAAATTTCTGCAATAGGATGGAAATTTGTAAAACCTGTACGCACTCCTCTGTCATGAAATGCCTATAAGCTCAAAGCAATATGGCTGTGACTATAAGAGGTATATCCAACAGAAAAATTAGTGTCATTATATAAAGTATTGTGAGACATCATCTGAAAAATATGTACAATGCTTAGCCAAACAATGAAAGGCTGAGGGAGAGTAAAATAAGCTTTTTAAAAGCACATGTGTGACATAAACAAGTACAAAACTATATTTCATCTATTACATGATGGTGGCAGGAAAAAAACAGGAAAAATATTTATCTTAATATATTAAGAACATTTCTTTGATTTTTCAAGATTTTTCTTTTATTGCTATTTTTGTAAATCCCTATTTTATCACTTTTCTGCTGCCCATCTGAGTACCCCAACGACTGAAACACAGAATCAAAATCTCTCACATTCAATTACAATAAGTGCAATTATTTAAATAATGTGGAACTGATTGTTTAAGAATCTAAAAAAAATACCCATTATTTTCATGGTCAAGCAATCTGTTAGCAAGCCTAAAGCTTAAATTCAAGCCCAATGTTTGTCTGTACTGTGATCGAAGATGTCCCATATTTTAGGTCATAGCTATTTTGGAGTCTGTAAAGCTTGCTGTACTTCATTCAAACTAAAAATCTGAGCTAAGAGACCTTTCATGGGACAGAACTGTCTGTGCCCATGAAAAAGTTATTTTTGATGAGTCAAAAGTTTTAGACCAAAGCCATTAGAGTTTCAATCTTTAAAACAGCATTTAAAATGCATTTGACAGAGTAGACCAAGAGCTTTCAAAGTAATACAAAGGGAAGTGGTTGCAGAGTAGTTCACTATTTGGGAAGGATTAGCTTTGGAAGGCTATAAACTTCTCCAAATATGTGGTGTATGAATAGCCACAGAACTGAGGAATGACAGTTTTTATTTGTATTGTCCTATTCACCACAGTGTTCTTGTCATAGGATGCTATCCTACAAATGATTAAGAAATATATGTCAGCAGTGACATCTTTCTTGTGATCCTAAATTTAGTACACGAATGAGATTGTGCACTTGTGTCTTAAGAATCACTGCATTTTTGTTTGTAACTGTTAGATATTCACCATGATATTCGTGTCATCCAGTGTAAGACCTACCTTCTACTTAGTATGAGTAATGGATGGAAATGGAACAATTACTGAAATACTGAGGGTGGCACGCAGCGCACAGCACAACAACAATGGCAAAGATGAAGCTGTAATCTGCACCCTACTGAGGAGGTCAGGCTATCATCCTCTCTAGAGCATATAAAAATTAAGATGCTTCTGTCAGTCGTATGTTCTTACCCTGTGCTAGGCCACCTGGCTTTCTTTATGTGCCCTCTTGACATCTACACACACCTTTAACACATAATTGTATATTAGGCAATCTATCTCTATGACTGAGAAATCACCTCACCTATCTCAGAGAGGGGTCCTTAGCCTCCTGATAGAGCCTGACTTTCTTAAGGAAGGATCCTAGGTGAAATAGCTTAAACTAAAAATATTCAAATACATGTAGGATAGGAACTGATTGCCTGTACGATGCCATTAGAAAAACATTAACTTAAATGTTGAGTTAGACAGTGTCTCATCAAAGTAATGCATCATGTTTTATTTTGGTTTGCTTTTTTTTTTTTTTTGCTTTGCTATCTTATACAATCTATTTTCTATAAACTCATGCTGATTGGCATTAAAAAAGGATTAAAAAGGGCCAATACAACCAGTCAAGTCCTACATTAGCACTTCCATATTTTTTGTGTAGTATGTGTATTTCAGGCCTATAATATGTGGTCATGCTGTTTTCAGATTTTAAAATATTGATAAAACGCTGGCTTTCTTCCAGTTCTCTGGAACTTCTCCCACGTCCAGGACTTATTGAAAATCAACAATATTGGCTCATAAAAGCCCTTGCTCAGCTTTTCTAATAGTTTTAGATTCAAGTTATTAATCGTGCTTCTATGAAATATCTAACTTCATAAGCTGCTATTAAACATTTTCCTGAGTTGTTGCTGAAAATATTTAATGTATTATTATACTAAAAGAGCAAAAAGAAATATTCATTAAACAGTTCTTCTTGCATTATTATTGAAAAGTCTGACATTTCCACTTCAGAAGAAATATTATAGGATTAGTTCTTTTTTCCTGGTAAATTTATATTTAAATTTCCTCGAATTAAAAGCATCCCAGGTTTTGCCTTTTTTTCTTTGATGTCTCTCAACCATCTTCTACAAGTTTTAGGTGTTACATTACTTATAACTTTACGTCCTTTTTCCATTTGTTTCTTAATTAGAATGCTCCTTATTTATACTCTTCAGCTGATTTTACTACCTTAGTTGTGCTGGTTTCAGGGTTTGTTTTTTTTTTTTTCCCGGCTATAATTTTAAATTTTGTCTTTCTCACTTTCTTATATTCCATTTTCACTCTTCTTTTTCCATCGATCCTGCAAGCAAACATTTTCTCTCTTCCCAAATTGCACTGCCAGTAAACTGCAGACAAAAAAGTAACCTTGAGGCAATAAAAAACAAGCACCTTTTCCTTGCCAAAGAGTAATTTAGTGTTACCAATAGTGTGAAATTCCTGAGAACAGGAAGAGTATTAAACATCTGGAGCAGTTAAAGAAACTTCGGCCTCTTTAACATCCTGTGCTTTAGACATATTTGCTATAATTAACTCTCTCTGTCAGGGCAGTTAACTAAAAATCCCCAGTAAATTTTGCTGTAATGGAACATCTTTTGAGAGCCAGAGGAGATAGGTAAAAACCATTAACTAAGGCTGTGTCTTACTGAAAGCTGTTGTCTCATTATCTCCTTTGTCTTTACTTTGGACCTGATGATGTATCTATCATTGATGGCAGTGAGAATTTACAGGCTATAGTTTCTGCGGCACCCACAGTGTTGCTATTCATCTTTTGCTGGTGTGATACAAAGCTCTTTCCTTCGGTGAGTTCTCTGTATCACTTTTTTTACATGATGGGCTACACTGTACATTGTTGCCCTGTACCTGTAAAACACAGCTCAGAGGAGGTGCCATGCTCCAGAGTAGGGCGGAAGGGCTCATGAGATCTCTTTCTCCTGAAGTGACGTTTGACTGGGCAGGAAAATGGAGAATTGGAGCTTACTGCCTCCTAATTCCAAGGCAGAAAAGAATGAAACCTATGCAAGTTCTAAACAAGAAGCATAGCATAAAATATAGTCATGTAGATAAATGTCATATCCTTATCTTGCAGTCAGATTTTTCTTTACTTCTTGGTAATAAAAAGAACTGTTTCTGGCTATATCACGATATCCAAATTTTAAAAGATGTAAAAAATTTAAGCAACATAAATCTACCTATTTCAGTTTAACATGTATTGTTCTGATTATTAAAGATCTGGCCCAGTTTATAATGCAAAAACTTATAGAACACAGATACAAGAGGAAAATATGCCTGAAGGATTTTTTTTCTCTGTATTTTTTTCCTCTATAGCTGAAACAGTTCAACAGTTGTACTTTGAATAAATGTCACGAATCCAGGTGAAAAAAAAATAAAAGCCCATCTAAAAGCACATCTATCTCTCTGCTCTCTCTCCGTGTGCATTCCAGAATGGCAGAAATGTTTTTGTCCAAAATCCTGCCAGCTGTGTATGATAATGCTGCTGCACAAAGCCAGCATACCTCCACTTCTGGCTCTTCTGTGGTGTGGAACAACTCAGCAACAGTATCAGGGTTGATCTGTAAAAAGATCAACAAAAGTAAAAAGAAAAGTAAGCCAGTAGTAGGCCTCAATGAACTGTTGTACCCTTCATTCTCTTCCTTCCAAGATCTTTTAAAACAAAATTCAATGTACCATATGAATGAGAGACATTAGCACTCAATCTTGAATGCATGACTTCTAACTTTCCAGAAGAGTCTTGGAGTAGTTCAGTATTTCATTTAGTTTTTTCCTGCTGAGAATTATGCAGAACACAGAAATTAAATCATAGAATCATAGAATCATAGAATGGTTAGGGTTGGAAGAGACCTTCAAAGGTCATATAGTCCAACCCCCCTGCAAGGAGCAGGGACATCCCTGACTAGGTCAGGTTGCTCAGAGCCTCATCCAGCCTGGCCTTGAACGCTTCCAGGGATGGGGCTTCCACCACCTTTCTGGGCAACCTGTTCCAGTGTTCTATAACTTGCATCGTAAAAAATTTTTTCCTAATTTCTAATCTAAATTTACCCCCCTCTATATTGAAACCATTACCTCTCGTTCTATCGCAACAGGCCCTACTAAACAGCCTATCCCCATCTTTCTTGTAGGCCCCCTTGAGGTACTGGAAGACCGCTATCAGGTCTCCCCGGAGCCTCCTCTCCTCCAGGCTGAACAGCCCCAACTCTCTCAGCCTGTCCTCATAAGAGAGGTGCTCCAGCCCTTTTATCATCTTTGCGGCCCTCCTCTGGACCTTCTCCAATTGGTCCATGTCCTTCTTGTGTTGGGGGCTCCAGAACTGGACACAGTACTCCAGGTGGGGTCTCACCAGGGCAGAGTAGAGGGGGAGAATCACCTCCCTCAACCTGCTGGCCACGCTCCTCTTGATGCAACCCAGGATGCGGTTGGCCTTTTGGGCCGCAAGGGCGCATTGCCTGCTCATGTTAAGCTTCTCATCCACCAGCACTCCCAAGTCCTTCTCCTCAGGGCTGCTCTCAATCCATTCCCCGCCCAGCCTGTATTTGTGCCTGGGATTGCCGTGACCCAGGTGCAGGACCTTGCACTTGGCCTGGTTGAACTTCAAGAGGTTGGCACGGGCCCACCTCTCCAGCCTGTCAAGGTCCCTCTGGATGGCATCCCTCCCTTCCAGCGTGTCGACGGCACCACACAACTTGGTGTCGTCGGCGAACTTGCTGAGGGTGCACTCTATCCCACTGTCCATATTGCCGACAAAGATGTTGAACAGGGCCGGGCCCAGCACGGATCCCTGAGGGACGCCACTCGTGACCGGTCTCCACATGGACATTGAGCCGTTGACCACCACTCTCTGAGTGCGGCCATCCAGCCAACTCCTTATCCACCTAGTGGTCCGTCCATCAAACCCATGTCTCTCTAGTTTAGAGAGAAGGATGTCGTGCAGGACAGTGTCAAAAGCTTTGCACAAGTCCAGGTAGATGATGTCAGTTGCTCGTCCCTTGTCCACTGATGTCGTCACCCCGTCATAGAAGGCCACCAAATTGGTCAGGCATGATCTGCCCTTGGTGAAGCCATGTTGGCTGTCACCAACCACCTCCTTGCTCTCCATGTGCCTTAGCATGGTTTCCAGGAGAATCTGCTCCATGACCTTGCCAGGCACAGAGGTGAGGCTGACCGGCCTGTAGTTACCTGGGTCTTCCTTGTTCCCCTTTTTAAAATGGGGGTTATGTTCCCCCTCTTCCAGTTATCGGGGACCTCACCAGACCGCCACGACTTCTCAAATATGATGGCCAGTGGCTTGGCAACTTCATCCGCCAGTTCCCTCAGGACCCAAGGATGGATCTCATCAGGACCCATGGACTTGTGCACCTTCAGGTTCCTTGGATGATCCCGAACCTGCTCTTCGAGTACAATGGGCAGTTCTTCATTCTCACAGTCCCTGCTTGCACCTTCTACAGCTTGGGTGGTGGGACAGGAGCTCTTGTCGGTGAAGACTGAGGCAAAAAAGTCATTGAGAACCTCAGCCTTCTCCATGTCCTGGGTAACCAGGACACCAGTTCCCTTCTGGAGGGGGCCTACATTTACCCTGGACTTTCTTTTGTCCCCTACGTACCTATAAAAGCTCTTCCTGTTACATTTTATATCCCTGGCCAGATTCAGTTCTGCCAGGGCTTTGGCCTTCCTTACCTTATCCCTGGCCACTCGCACAGCCTCTTTGTAGTCCTAAGTCTTAAGGGATACCTAAACCAAAATGAATGATTAAATGATACCTGGTTTTGTTTCTGTCAAACAGAAACCTACCACTACCATTTTTAGTCTTAACAGTGGAACCGGTGGAACCGCTCATGGAACAAGGTCTTATCTATTGCACATCAAGCAGGGACACTCAAGCTTTTTCAAAGGCTGGGACTGTGTGGAATTAAATCTTCCAGCTGACGGGTGTAATCTATATGTTAAGTATTTTTTAATGTGGTGTGTGTACAGTGTACATATAGATTATTTAATGTAGGATGACATTGATTGCAAGGTATAAAATGTATTCCTTTGGTTTCCATTACATTCCCTTTTTCCCCATTTCTTAATACAAGTCAGATTTTGCCTGTCATATTCTTTCAAAGCACTTACTTGTGCTTTGCCATACTTACCACAGCTGTCCCCTGTGTGTATCAAATGCAACATGCTACTGCTCACGTTGTCTGTATCTCCAGATAAAATGTCGTGCTGCTGCTGCCATGCAGGCTGTCACCTGTGCTTAAGTACTTCCCTATCATGGTGCTCACCTCTGACTGCATCTTGGCAGCTGCCAAATCAGTCTTACAGGAACTATGACAAAACCTGTAATACTGAGCAAAATGTGTAAGGCACACCAAGGACAGAAAAAAAGAAAAACAAAAGTTGTTTGTTTGCTTTTTCAGGAAAAAAAAAAAAAAGGATAAGCAAGATATCAATGAGATCCACTTCTAACCTGACACCGAAAAGAATTGCCTTTAAATAAGATGCAGCTAAATGACCATATCAAATAAAGTAGGGACTTGAAGTAATACTGAACAGGAATTTATGAGCACAAATCCAAACGTCTATTCTTGCTTAAGTCATACATTGCTTTTAGCCTAGATGCCCCAAGCTTTGCCTTTATCAGGTCAGACCTGACTTGTCATGTGCAACAAACAGGACATGAACCAGTAGCCTAGTGGTTAGGAATATTATTCCTGGGAAAAAAAAAAAAAAAAAAAGAAAAGGTGGTTTCTTTCTCTGTAACATGATGATATTTTATTTTGTTTTGTTCTGATCTTGCCTTAATAGATTCTAATCAATAAATTCTCTAAGAATTGGAAAATAAAAAAAAAGAGGAAACTATAAAAAAACTGAAACTTTTCCCCCCTTGAAAATCCTGAATTGGAGTTTCCTGATTTAAGCTTGTGCTGTTCTAAAACTAATGCAAGCATGTTTGAGTTAAACACCTGCTGAGCTCTCTGGACACTAAATTTCATACAGAAAATATTGAAAGAGGTGCATTTTACTTTACTTAGGCACTTTACAAGTACTTAAATTTAAATTTTTAGTTCATCAGTTTTCATGTTAAGTGATACATATATTACATGTGTTGAGAGGTAGGTGACTTTATAGGTTTTCATAGCAGCATCCAGTTCTCTTATATTACATATCTAACTAACGAGTTTAAGGTGAGACGCATCAAATTGAATGTTGATGCCAACAGTATTTTCATCTCAGTTTATCACCCTGGATTGCCTTTATCAGGGGAGAAATACTGGCCATTTCAGTCTATAATTAGTCTGACCTGGTTTAGATATCTGCCTTAAGATGCTATAAATCTTTTCCGTTTCTCTACAACTGCTTTTATGTGAAAAGAAGCAGAGTTTCAGTGGTGAAGTGCCCTAGGTGACTGTATCCTCCACCCTTCCCCCACTTTCACCTAAAAGTTAGGCCTGCAGAAAGGAGATTAAGCAACTTAATTGAGCAGAGGTGATCTCTCTCTTGAGGGTCTCAAAGGCTCTGACTTCCTTCCACATACTGAAGGTCCCCAGTTAATTTAGGAACAAGAATTACAAAGTTTAGGTACTTATCTTGGATAAGTAAACAGATAATTTTTACTGGTGGTTCCTATCAGAATAGAAGTTACCCAAAAGCAACAGTTGACTGAAATATGAGCCCACAGGGCTTACAAACGTGCCTTTGTCCCTGCCCAGCCAGACCTGCCATACAGTATTGTCATGATCTAACTGCAAAATAAACAGTCAAAACCAACTTCAGATGGATTTGTATTGTGTTAGGTTTTGTGATTAATGGCTCATCTCCACATACATGAGGAAGCCCAGGGGCACCAACAGCAGGCAGGGGAATAAGTCCCCCAACTCAGCCCTTCCCAGGGCATCCCAGGAGGGTGTCAGCCCCATGGGCTGTGAGTGAGACCCATCACCATCGGTCAATGAGAGAGAGAGTCTCCAGGCCACCTTACAGGCTGAGAGTGGGTACTGCCTATAGAGGTAGGGGACTCCATGTGGGATGCAGGAGGGAGCATTTTGGAATTGTACAAGACTATTACCAGGTTATTAGAGGAGGAACAAAAGGCAGGGAAAGGGAGGGATCTGGGTGGTTTGTGGAGGAACAGGAACAGGAAAACAGAGAGATAACGAGAAAAAAGGGGTTAGATGCCTCTTATCAGGCTGCTGGTCAATATGCTTGTCTGGCCATGCCCTAAGTCTGTTCATCTCAATCTGTCCTGTACTCTCATTAAAATAAATTTCTGACTATTTTTCTGAGTAAGGGGATTTATTTACAGCTTGCTTGTGTGTACATGCAGGCTTGAGTGCTAGCAGCCAGAATTAGGGACTACAGATCATAGGGACCATGTATCTTGGGTGTCAGCAACTTGAGAGACTGGAGTGATACATGTTGGTACGCGATCACTAGCTCATGTCCAGCTGGACTAGCTGGTGAGTATGACAGGGGCTTGGGAGCCAAGTATTGGAGCAGCTGTAGAACCACAGAGAGATGGCTACTAGAGGATCCAGGAGACCCAAACCAGCAACTGGGGAGACTGTGAGACTGGGGAGTCAAACTCATTTACATGTCTGTACCTTTGTGTGTGAGGCAACTGTGAAACCAGAGGATCCAGGGGCCAGCTACTGGGTATGCTAGGTGTCTAGAGACGGCTACTGGAGCGATCTACACTGTGTGTGTAAATTGTCCACTAACAGACCTTCATCCTGAGCTGCCAGAGATGGAAACAGAACTAAGCTGTCTGTGCTACTTGTATTTGTGAGTGTTTCTGTCTGTGTTAATTTGTGTGGCCAGCCATGTGAGTATGTACATGTGTGTTGCAAAAGTGTACATAAGTGCATGTGCATATATGCCTATCAAGAATATGTGCTCAGCTCAGTCTAGCTGCTGGGTAGACCTAGGAACATGGCATTCTGGGAGCCTCACCTCTGTCAGGCCACTGGATTCAGCAGCTTGCAGTGAAGTTTCTATATATTTGGTTTCTATGTACTACTAAACTGAATGTTATAAACAGTTACAAACTTACTGAGAAATGTAAGGGGCAATTTCAATCCTTTGGTTCAGATGAGAATTTCTCTTATATGAGAGACAATTTCCTCAAATATCAAAACCCAAGGGGTTCCTTCTGTGTTTTATAATACTTTTGTTCAAAAGCTGCAATCTCTGCAAGACCTAGTTGTGAAGTGTGGGAATGAATTTTGTACTCCATTTTCATTGAAATAACTTTTGGTATTGAATAAAGCTGTGGACAGCTACTTCTTCAGTCTTTGCTATGCTACTTGTAAGTGTGGAATATTTGTGTAAACATTAAGTGAGTCATAGAAGTTTGGGGCTTGAAATCAAAGTGGGGAAACTACCTTGTAGAAAGAGAAAATTGTGCATAGAGAGGATTTTTAGTATAAAGTTTAAAAAACACACTTCTATTTGCCATTTGAAATTACAGCAAGCTATATCCCCAGGTCTTTCTAAAATGAGAAGTCTATTTCTCTGTCTCTACATCTTAAGTTTTATACCACACCCACAAGAATTAGGATTTGGCACAATACACTACCAAAGCTGACTGTTACAACTATTTCTAGAAAAGAATGAGCGATCATAATCAGTTCCCATATCTTCCTTCAGAATAGTAAAGGAATCATCAGTCTACAATAGCAATATTTTTGTGGGAGATTTTGTTCATTTCTTGCATTGTATCCTATATGATGAGACTGATATAACTATTAGCTTCTCACAGCTTCTTTGAAAGATGTATCAATTTGAAGTAACAAGTCACAGTCTTCACTCTCAGCATGGTTTGAGTGAAAACAGAAACAAGTCTGAGAACTTCACTGACTTAGTTACTGTATTCTAGTCTGAATCCTTTTTCAATACTATGAAAAATGTATGTAGTTCATTATTTTGGTATGAAGGGAAGGCTGTGAATGCATGAATTAGTCATTCAGTACTTAAAATCATCAAAATGGGCCTGTTAGGCTGAATCCAGTCCATCTACCTTTCTCCTAACAATGAGTAGCACAGGAAGGATAGATGCAAGTAATAATTCTTCTTAATGCAAACCCAGGTTTTAGCAGTGTGCAGGGAATTCTAAGATGAGGGTATAATCCTTCTTCTTGATAGCTTCTGATGGATTTTTCTTCTATGAATGCATTTAGTTAGTGTTTGAATCCATGTAAATATTTGGCATCCACAAAATATATTGTCAATTACTCCCATGGTTTCAAATTTGTATCATGAATGGACAGAACATAGTATCTCTCATAAACATTACTTTGGAGAATGGAAGATTTTGCAAAATGAAAGTAACTCAAGAACTAATTGGTAGCTGTCAATAACGTGATTTACAAATGATCTGGTAAGCATGGGCTTTGCACCTTCACTCTGTAATCACACTGAAGGCTGCCTTTGAAAACATATGGTTGTCTAAGTTTGACTGGCTTGAGTTATATGATCATACATCACCTTTTAGATAAGAATCACTGAGCCAGCTAAACAAGTACACATCTTTTGCCTAGAAATGCCTCTGTATGATTTGACTAAGATCGTCTGCAGACAAATCAGAAATAGAACTCAGCCTTCCTAAAGCTCTGTCTGGTTTTGAAATAAAAAGCAATTCCTTTATTAATTGTCTATCGCAGTTCACTTACTTTTGTCATATCTTACTGTCTAGTGTTCATTTGTATCAGATTTAGTTGTAAGCAAGCGGAGTACTTATAACTCCAATCACTTTATCAGCTATTGCTAGGCAAAGAAGTCCTTGAATGCAAGGACCTACCATACAGTTCACATAAACCAGTATTCTTTTTTTTTTTTTAAGGCAAAAAATTGTTTTCATTTCTGGCTGATAGATTTTATCTCTGAGATGTGAAAATTGCAAATATATTCATCATAATCTTTCCTTTTCTGGTCCTACTAATGGGTGCACATTCTCACAGTGATTTTATCCTGTTTCTATCAATTTATATACAGGAATATGTTATTTTCTATTAAATATTCTGAAGAAAATATATTTTCAAACTCACAATACTTCTCATACTATAATGAATCTATTTTATTACAGTTGAACACATGCTACAGAATGTCCATTTCTATTATATTGAAATTCAGTGCAAAATATCTTTTATTAAAATATAGCATCTGCTTGTAAAGCAATATGCACTCTTACAGGGAAAACGAAAAACCATGCACCTGTGACATTGATTTAATATTTGGAATGACAAAGAGTTTCCTTAAAAAGAAAAAGCAAAGTGTTAAGGATTAAAAAAGAGACAAGGAAAAAAAATCACTCTGTCTACTTTTCCATTTACAAAAATAATTATTATCTTTTAAATAATGGTACTTCACTCCATTTCAGTGTACATTTAACTACGTTCTCATCTTCTGAATCAAAAGTATCTCTGACTTCAGCTCAGAAGCATAGTTTCATATGCCATAGAAATCTGCTGGCCTGGAGTGGAAGTTATATGTAATTACCTCTCTCATCTCCACTTCTTTGGAGCCAGATTTGCCATCCATTGGCAGTGCTATACTTTATAGCAAGTTGCAAAGCTGCACTGTAAGCTGTTTGCTTTCAGGTTCTGTTCTATGCCGTTAGACTGCTGCCAGTCAGCTGCTCCAGTGATGTGCAGTAAAATGCAAGTTATAAAATGCTGTGATAGTTATGTGAAATAGATTTTTATTTTTGTGAGATTATATTCTTTCCCAGATAGTGGAAAGGAATTTCTGTGCAGTTTGTTGGAGGTTAATACATTAAAAAAAAAAATTAAAAAAAAATCAAAACAAAAACCACCAGAATAGCTCAACCTTACTCTTTCAGGTGAATGTTGCACGGCTTAAGCAGTGTTCAGCTGTGTTAGTGTGATACACAATCATGTTCCCTTGACACTAGCCCAACAATGTGATAGCACTGAAGGAATTACCATCTCTGAGCCATATTCTACTATCCTGTGTAATAAGACGATCTGATAGCTGAGGACTGATAAAAAATGCTGATGGATTCATCCTCTGAAATCTAAGAAGAGCTACAGCTGCCTGGCAAGCAAGGGGGGGGAGACTACGGTATTTGCTTTCACAGCACCAGTCAGAAGGAGTAAAAGGAAAATTTAAGAGTGTAAACTGACGGCTGCTGACTCCAGGCTTTTAACAGCCTAGCAGGTGCTGTGCTGAGCAGGACACAGTGATGGCAGAAAAGTACAGAGAAGTGGAATGAACAAGAGAGTAAAAATTTCTTCTAGATTGGGGTCTGAAAAAGGCCACTGATCCAAATTATTCCAGTGAAATGGAAATTAAATGTGGTAGTGGTACAAAGCAGTCCTCCTTTGTCTTACAAGCAGATATTCTATAAGACTACAGATCCCTCCCTGACCTGCAGATGCCAGAAATGGTACTCACAGTCAGTGCGTAAGGACATATAAGCACCCAGATGGAAAAAAGCCAAATAGATGTTTATCTGCATGAACTAATAAAGCATTCTTGAGACTGTGCCTAACCACCTTCTCCCAGTGATCCTGGAGGAATCGTTTTCTTTCTCTTTTCCCGCCTCTGAGTCAGAGTTTTGGCATGTCATAAAGACTGGAGGTATGGCATGGTGCAAGCAAACCAAATATATGTCGCTCCAAGCCAGAAACACCGCGACTGTGAGCAAATGCCATAGGACTTGTGATGAGTTGATAGCTCATCCAGCTATAAGCATCCGGATAACCACTTGCTTAATGCAACTTCCCTCCTCGGAAAGATGGGGAGAGAATAAGAAAAGCAAAAGAAAGAAAAGTTGTGAGTTGCAGGAAAGACAGTTTAATAAGTTAAGGAAAGAGTAGGAAAAAACCCCACTACAAGAGATGCAAAGGCAATCACTCACCACCCCCGACAAGCAGACCAATGTCGAGGCAGTCTGCAAGCAATAGCCACCTGGGAAGAGAAAATATTTTATTGTAAAGCATGGTGCTATGTGGTACAAAACATCATTTTGGCCAATTCAGGTCAGCTATCCCAGCTGTGTTTCCTCTCAACTTCTTACCCAGCCCCAGTCTACACACTGAGGGGGGCACACTGAGTTAAAGAGAAAGCCTTGATGCTGTGTAAACACTATGCAGCAGCAGCCAAAACACTGATGTGTTATCTGCACTGTGTTAATCATAAATCCAAAACATAACACCATACAGGCTGCTATGAAGAAAATTAACTCCCTTGCAGCCAGATCCAGAGCGATCCAGCGTGTCTTGGGATGCTGGTGCTGCTCCTTACACTCTAGTGAGCCCTGCCCACACGTGACCTGATGTTCACATGTGTTTCCAATTCAAGTAAGACAGAAAATCAACTCCCGGGAAAGACAGGTGAGCTTATCAGTCTTTTATTTTTGGGCAGGCTCTTTGGGAGCCACATGTGGCCTCTGGATATCTTTGAAGAAGACTGAAGATAGTGGTGTGGGAAATAAGCTAGCAGTACCTTAAACTCAAAATATGTCCTGTTTCACCCTGAATTGTTGCTTCCTGGCACAGGTACCAATTTTCTCATGGACAACCTTGCCAAAATGATGCTGTTAACCAGGATACTCATTATTAGTCATGAGTTCACTTCTTTCTGTGTGAATATCTGCAAAATTGCCTACAAACCAGACTCCTTAGATAAGCCCTGGCTTTCCTGGGAAAGGCAAAACTCTGCAGGTACCCCTGGATACACACACACACACACGGCTTCATCAGAGAGAGTGCTGATCAGGAGAGGGGGGAAGGGAGGTGAGAGAATCATCTCACACAGTAAGTTCACAGTGCAGATGTCTGTCTCCCAGCTGCCTGCGTGGTAAGAAAGGCCTAGAGATTCTCAAGATTAGCACTTCACCACATGCATCCTGTACCTAAGGAATTAAAAGACAAACAAAAGGCCCCATGGGCATCTATCAGCTTTGCAGGCAAGTAATTTGTTATCACTCTCTCCCCATTCCCACACTATTCTCCATCTTCTTCCCTCTGCTCTTCTGCCCTTCTTAAAGAAGTAGACAAGGCATCTCACAGAGCCACTTTCAGGAACTTCACCTCCAGTCTGCCCCGTCTCAGAGCCATCACTCTTCCCCTGTCTTCTGTAGATTGGGCTGCCAGGAAAGAGAAAGAGCAGGGAGCTGCTGGCTTAAATGAAAGTCCACAGTGGTTGACAATGCCTGTCTTCTTGCACCATATACATCTCAGGGTCAAGTCTTTCTGTAAAATGTCTGTTTTCAGAGTGTTTCTAGAAGATTAGGAGACCAAAACTTTTATCTTAAATACTTACTTTAAGAGATTTCTTCCCATCCTGGCCATGGAGTTGTGTTCCTTGGCATCTGACCATTAACTTCTGTTCTTTGCTGTGTCTGTGTAGGTGTGGAAAGGAAAACTATTTTCCCAAATACTTTTTACGATACTTTTTCTGCTATTTGATGGCACATGTCATGTCTCTTGTCTTTTCTAAGGATCTAAACTTTTACTACTTTCTGTCTACCAACACTGAAGACATGCACAGACTTGAAAAAGGTTTCTCAAGAGAGCTAACAAAGCTGAAGCAACAAAGGCAAGTGCTCTGTCAGAGAAGAGCGCTTTCCCCAGAAGCAGGGACAACAAACTGGATTTAGGCCTTATTCCTATAAATACTTCTGCAAACATTTTAATTCTGCCTATCCGCTTAGAATTATTCACACATATAAGAGCATGTAAAATCAGGACCTTATACTATAAACACTCACAGAAAATAAACAGATACTGAGGCTTTTTGTTTGTTTGACTTTTTAATTACAAACCAAAGGTTCTGGGTAGAAAGGAATGCTAGATATACAAAAAGAAACTTATACTTTCTTTATCAAATGAAATTATTTGAGCATAAGGAAATTAACAGAGAACCAAAGCAGTTCTCGACTGCCACATAATCTTTTATTATTCGCTTAACTCAAGGCACTCATTAGTTCTCAATTTTGACTCCCAAAATTTGCCAAAAATACCTCATTAGACACTATATTGCATAGCAACATTTTCCATTTACCTATGAAAAATGTTTTCCAATTCCCTAGAACACAAATATGTACTGAAATACCACTCATTAGAAAACAAACCAAATAACAACAACAAGAAACAGTGCTACTAGCTGTCTTCTATGGATAATACAGACTGCATATTGAAGCTTTAAAAGTAACATATAGTACAGCATCACCATGACTCTGATTACAAAATAGCTGCCTTCTGCAACCCAGTTAAGACACTTAACTTAAACAGGACACCACACAAGCAAGTGGCAAAACACATTACTGAATTGCAGCTTCTATAATCGGTGTATTAGGTAACATTAAATAAATAGACGATTAAATTTAAATAAAATAAAATAATAATTAAAACTATGATAAAACTTACAGCACTCTGACTTTATACTTCTCAGGATTATATCTCTAACAAAATCTTTATTACGCATTTAGTAGACATTATAGAAAGTCAATGCTACTGTTTTCACAGCATATTTTCATTATAGAGTAAGTAATGACGTAAAAGGATTGGACTGTGGATATCAGATTGGAAGTGTTACAGTGATTGTAAGAGGAGGAAGAGTATGCTGTATCTTCTAACAGTTCATTTTCATTTTATTTATTGAGGAAAATAGCTACTGCTTTCCTATATATCTTACAAAGTGTGGTGTAGGGAAAGCAAGTATCATGTTCCCTCCTTATAGATGCAAAAGCTACGTCTATATAAATACACTAAATAGGCCCCTAGTGAGATAATAAAATTCAATCATCTACGGAGAAGGACAGGCAGGTTCCAAACCTATCTAAGTCACAGTTCAGAAGTCAGCACAGGCTTTGGATCTCTGGAGATCTTGCATGTTTTTTGATAGTTAAAAAAGTAAAATAATAAAGATGTGGGCTATTCTATTTGGCTTCCTTGGAAAAAAATGGTCCTGGGCAGTTTTAATTTACTATTGAGCACATAGGCCAAGTGATGTTCTCAACACCATCACCAGGCAACAAATATCAATGAAAGGAAAGACAGCAAAGGAAAGGCCTTCAGAATCTCAGCTCAATGTATTGTCTGTATGAACACAAGTCATTTTTTCTTAAAAGCTCTAAGTATTCACTCTTAGATATGAACTCTCAGTAAAGAACACTGCAACACATTTTAAACTATATTTTTATCTAACTAAGTATTGTGTTTATGGCATTTAAAAACTAGCCACTTTTTCCATGGAAAAGGACTATTTGATACTACTGAAAGCTTCAGCTTCTTCAGAATAAGTAAAAGAAGCCCAAAAGAAAATTAACAAAGAGTCCAAATATCTTAAAAAACAGAATAAATATTTGTTAGAATGATTTGCTGAAAATTTTTATCAAAGGGATTTGGATCAGGTAGGTTCAATCACTGTTAAGCTTTGGCAGAGTTCTTCTGTCCAATGTTTATGTTTATCACATAAACAGGCTCTAAGGTCTACATCTGGCTCTGGAGCTGGACTGGCTTAAATATGAAGTGTGGACAGAATACAGAAGTAAGATTGTTTCCTCTTTTTTTTTTTTATAAAATATGCAATTGTTTCAAATACTCAGTTCAAAGATATTCAATTATTCTGTGTTGATTACAGCTTACTGCTTTTTTAGAGTAACAAATATTACTGTTGAAATTTTTGTTATGTTAAAATGTTTGAGTCACTTTCCAGATAAACAAATAACATTTACAGTGGTACTTGAACTGAGACATGCCTACTAATTTTGTTGTTTGTGAATACAAAGTTTAATAAAAAAAAAAGCAACTTAGGGCAGTTTTTTTTTCTCCTTTTTATTGTTAATTGTAAGTGCTTAAGACACATAACATTCTTTTGGTGGTGGTGTTACTCTTTCAGTGCTGAGGGCACTGTAATTTTCTTTTGTAGCGGGATATACAATATTTATTGTTTGTATTTGTAGAGTTAACAGAAACTGACTCTGTCATATATATTTTTCTAAGCTTCTCAGGTCTTGAGTCATCAAAATCACCCAGGGAGAGATTTACAGTAAATCAGAGCAGTAACTTTCTGTACTTGCTCTTCCCCTCTAACTGTGTTGTGTAAGTCTTCTTTAAATGTGCTTCTGGAGGTAATTTTAGTGTGGGTATATTTAGTTCCCTTTATATTTTCAGCAATCTTGATAAAATAAAAGATCCCTCATGCACAATAAATTTGTATTTTCTGTACTCAGAAGTGAAGTGCAGTGCTTAAAGCTGCCCCAATTGCATTGGTTTGAAGGATATTATGTGTTATTTTTTTACTTAAGCCCAAAGAGAGCCTGAGCCAATCTACTAAGGCCATAAATGTTGAAATGCTCTCGGCCAAATTTTACTTTCATCTCCACTATTGTAAATCAGGACTTACACCTCTAACTCCAGTGAAATCACTCCAGATTCACACTAGAAAGAGGATGGCCAGATTTCGGCTGCCTAACTCAATGTTGTTTCTTACCTGAGTATATCACAGCTCTAGTTACTGCTTTAAGCATTTTTTTGAAGGCCTGGATGTGAGACAGAAAAGTTCAATTTACAGCAGTGAATGATTTCTTACCCTGTGTTTCGCTGAGCAGATGGTAAGAGCTTGGGGAGGGCGAAGTTCAGTCATGTCTGGACAAAAGCATTAACTGCGAAATTGTTACGGATCCTCAGCACATTTTGTAGGTGGCCTTTTTCTTTCACACTTGATTTTGAAATGGAAGGATATTATATCTCAGGATTATATCCTGAGAAATCAGAGTCTAGTTTTTATTTGCATTTGTAAGCGGAGTTAACATAATGCATCTATGCAAAAAACAATACTTTTGGGTTATTTTTTTTTTCCTATAGTGTGAATATACAACTATATACATACTTACAGCTTTTATACTCTTCCAGGTAATGTTAAATATTTATCTGCAAAATATGGGGAGATAGCTTAGATCTCCTAAGAAATATACTAAGCCAAAAAAAAAAAAGAACATCTATTTAGCAAAACAAATGAACACCTTCTGGCCAGCATTACAAAGTAGAAAGTACAATTTTGGAAGACACAGATGCTCATAGCATTTGTGTACATCTCAGGACTTTGGGCTAGTTAGTCAAATTGGATTTCAGGGACATAGATGTGTTTATTTGATGGACTGGACTACAAATTTGAGCTGGAATTACTGTATACTGACAAGGGAGCTGTATGTCAGAATTGAGAATATTTTGTGCTAAGTTTATGACGAAGTTTACCTAGTATAAGAAAGAAAATAAGATGTATAAAGCATTTTTTCACATTCTTCTTATGCAGGGGTAATGCATGAGGCAGGCAAGCACTGTGCTGGGAGCATGTGTGTAGAAATAGGACAACGACCAGTGTGTATCTATTGAAGTTTAGATCACGTCTCACAGAAAATGGCCCTGTGTTCTGTTTCCATGGGGTGGAAGAACATTAGTACTTCGGCAACTAACCATCTACCCACCTAACTCACTAATTATTGCTAAATAAGTTACACCCTGACTGAAAAATGAAAAACGCAGTACTGATAGGAGGCAAAAGACCTTAAAACTTTTAAAGAGAAATTCACAGAGAACTTCTGCTTAGTTGTAGTGTTAAAGTATGACAGTGGAGTTTCTTGCATGCCATTCTGCTGGCCCGAAATAACATCTTTCATGCATTAAAAACTCATTACATATACCATTGTGTTTATTTAGTTAAGGTTCATAACATGCCCTGCAAGTTTGTTTCAGGGAAGAGAGCAAACAAATCAATTGGATGAAGGCTAGAAAAGTCATGAAGGCAGGGACGTCTTTGGAGAATATGACAAAGGCTGATAGATACAGAGATCTTTGAATGTCTAGTTGAAAATAAATATTCTATTTCTGAACTGTGTTGCCTCTTCAACACCACTTCACATTTGGGATGAAGGAGGAAGATGAGGCAGAGGAAAAAAAGACTTTTAATATTATATACATCAGATAATGGCTTAAAGATAATATCCTATCAAATTTACTGAGTGAGGAGGAGAGGCTTACATTTTTAGGAGTCAAGTCTTTCTAGTCCAGCATTATACATTTGGCAGCGAAAACATGAGGCCAAAAGCAGGTGAATATTCACATTCAAGAGGAACAGAGAAGAGATAGAAGAGAGGAACAAGGTCCAGATGGGGAAGGGGCACGCAGCTGCCTGGCCCAGCAGTAGGGGAAAGCAGAAGATAACACTTTACAAAAAGCCTGATGCAAATTTGTTTTGTCAGATGTGCCTCTGTAGCAGGAATCAAAGGAATTCAAGTGCTTAATCTTATTTTTTCTTGAAGTACTAAGCCTCTCTCCCTTTTTACACTCTGCTTTCCAGGGGAAGCCCAAAGGCTAGCACTTTGTTTCGGTGCAGCTCTGCAGACCCCAGGATCATACTGCATGTGAGCTGCTGTACTAATCCAATACATACTGCTGGCTTGAGTGCACATAAATTAGTCTTGCTAGAAACTGTTATTTTAAAGAAAGAAAAAAGGAAAAGAACAAAATATGAATTGTATTCCAGCTGCTGATCTTCCAGTAAAACTCCTAGCACGAGTCCGCGTTTTTCCATTTATATCAGAATTTACTGTGAAGAGGGGACATAACCTGAGTGAATGTGGATAAAACTTTTTTTTTTCTAATAAGTTACATATGTTTACATGAGTGCTTAACTACTCTATGCCATTATATGATTAAGTTGACAGGAAGTAAATAGGTAGATAGATATCTCTCTTCCTAATTGCAATGTGATTTCTCTCTTCACAGTACTGTTTAATACTGTGAGATATGAAAAGGAAGACAAATACAAAGCGGGCATGTCTGACCTGTGTCCGGTGCTGTTCTTTATTAATAATCAGATCATTGACTTAAATTACTTCGAGGCTTTTCTCACTAATGAAAGAGGCAATACAGACACACACTGACGTGAATCTGTCCCAAGGTGTTTCCTAAACTGGTGAACTTGTACAAAGGAAGAGCAGCGGGAGGTATTCAACATGTACTCCCAGCTCACCTGTTTTCAGCTGATGACTGAGAGACTTGGGAAGATTTTCCTTGGTTCTGTCTCTAAGGACAAGGAATAAAGAGAGTACAAGAGAATCTTTTACTCAGCATTTAGCAGCAGTTCCTCGAGTAGTGCACGGTATGATATATTCTCCTTTGAACAGATTTCCAATAAATCTGGAAAGGCACAGGGGGTAGAAGAGATCAATGAACCATGCTGAGTTACAGAATGACCTTACAGCCCACAGGAAGAAGATCTCATCAGTGTTTATTTTTAGATGACAACTGTGTTGGACTGACTTTTATTTTTTTGGCAAAGGCACTAAGAACAGAAGTGGCATAAATAACACCTATGGTGACTTTGAATATACCAGAAAGGAATTCGTTTAGGCCTCCTGTTAATATACACACTAAACCCCAGTTAAAATCATTGTAAATTTAACCATGTGCAGTGGTTAAAGAATAAATCTTATGCCGAATAAATTACACCACTGGTGATTTTGCATACTGGAAGCAAAGGCTTGTTTCACGAACAAGCTCAGGTCTTAAGGTTCATGCACAAGTTTGGAGAGAGCTGCGGAAATAAAACATCAGGTGCAGCAGCAGTTGGCAGTGACATAGGTTTTCACTGAGCCTTTAGAAAGATGATGGAAAGCAGAGGTAGCTTCAGAATAAATCGTTAAATATACGGAAAGGAATGAAAGAAGAGATACAGGGTAAACTCTGCAGTTACATTTAAATTACATTTATTTTCTTATTTATTTACACAACTAACTTTTGAAGAAAAAATTAGAATTACAAAAGTTACTCTCTTACAGCACAGTCTACTTTTTATTTATATGAGAATACAGTGAAAAGTCCACCTTAATTTTGGCTAAACAAGGAGCAGCATCTTGACTGTATATTTTCCATTATGTTTGTTTTGATGATTTTGTCATGAATCACACAATATTGTTTTTTCTTGACACTTCAGCTCTAGGTTTTGCTTTTTTAAAAAATTATCACTTGGAATCTTTGTTTTCATTAAGTAGTAATGAAGTACCAAGTGCTTATGATTGCAGATTTCATGTTGAAAATGTGTCCTCAATTTACCTCTTGATTTTAGACAAAAAAAAAGGAAGAAAAATAAATCTTTAACTCTTATTTATTAATTATTATTGTTGTTTATAATTTATTTTGATCTATAACATTTTACTATTTTTCAGATATATCATGATGTATGCCTATTTATCTGCGGGGAATTATTAATGCCTTCAGTTGCAGTACTGCACTTTTCCCCATTTATCGTATTCCATTACAACAAACACTGTAAAATCAGAGTGCCGTGGTTGTGTATTGAGTGTTGCTGTGATGAAAATGAAGAAATGAAGATTAGCTGCTTATGTGAATAGAGATAACTAAGCACAAACTAAGAACAGACATTAATATTGCACTCCTTAAGGGGACCAAAGAGGACTCAGGCACAGCAGGAACAGCTGCTGTCAACATGGCTGCTAACTGAAATACTGCTTCTTGGGAAGGGGGAAACACAGCAGCTTTCCGTATTGTCACTCTGGTACACTTGAATTTATGTACCGAGTTTCCACGATAAATGTATCTGATCCCCAGTGCTTTTCCAAACCTTTGCTGATTGAAGTGAGCATCCCTGGAAGCCCTAGGGGCTTTACATTACAGATTTTCTTTTCATGTTTCCCATTTCAGCAACTTATCCCACATGGGAACAATTAACTTTGTAAAAGAGATAGGGGGAACTTCCTCCCTGTTTTTTGGAAATTCGTCTGAGAAACAGAAGAAATCCTTAAAGTGCTAAATAAGTCTTTAGGTCTTTGAGAAAACGAAACAGGAAGTGACAGGAGAAAATAATGTCTTTTTCTATATACATATTTTTGTTTAAAAACTCATAACATGTGAGAGTTATTCTGTGAAGACATAAAATTATGATCCAATTAAAACCAGATGATGGGGGAAAAAGTCATTCTGAGTCTAGACTTAAGATTAATGACTCAAATTCATATAAACTCAAAATTAAATATTATGACACATAGGTTTTTTTCTTTAATTCAAAAGTAAACATTCTGCTTGTGCTTGAAAGGAGAGCTCAATGTGTTTTATTTTGCATACTCTTTCTGCTTCTTATTAAAATGCAGAATAAGAAAGAAATGAAAAATCTCTTAAAGAAAAAGGATGTGATAAAATTGAGCATGCGTTCTCTGTAAACAACAATACTAAATCTCAAATTAAAATGTAACATAATTTAATAGTAAAGCAGAAAAGACAAAATATTCTGTTTAGGGCTTTTGGGACATGCTGAATGTGTTATAGAATTAATTTAATGTACAAGATGATTCATAGTCTTATAAGAAGCTATCATTCTCTGTTAAATTCTGTAGTATCTTAGCATATATTTCTGCAAAATTCAGTTGCTATCAGCCTTGCTTTGTTTAATGGAAATTTTCCAAATTTTTCACTTTGCAAAACAGCAGCCATTGGAATAGAAAAGAAGAATCCCTAGTAGAAGCTGTACTCCACTCAAAAGTTTTGTGGACATGAGTAGGAAAGACACACAAGGCTGTGTGTAAGTATTCTATAAGATGAAATAGATTTTGTTCTTTGTTCCTGAAGCCAACAGACATAGTGCAGTTTGTGTCCACACAATGAATCCCCCTTCCTTCCAAAAGATGGTGACAACATCCAAATTGCCTATTGGGAATGGTTTCCAACCAATGCCATCCTTCAAAGTATACCCACACATGCTAGTTGTCATGGCAATTTAGTAGTTTTGCTAGTTATCCTGGATCAAACATATCAGAAACCAGGCTGACAGTTTAGCAATACAGAATTGTAGAATCACAGAACAGTTTGGGTTGGAAGGTACCTTCAAAGGTCATCTAGTCCAACCCCCCTGCAAGAAGCAGGGACATCAACCAGATCAGGTTGCTCAGAGCCTCATCCAGCCTGGCCTTGAACGTTTCCAGGGATGGGGCATCTACCTCCTCTCTGGGCAACATGTTCCAGCGTTCTCCGAATCTACCTCCTTCTGGTTTAAAACCATTACCCCTCATCCTATCAGAACAGACTCTGTTAAAGAGTTTCTCCCCATCTTTCTTATAAGCCCACTTTAAGTACTTGAAGTCCGCAATAATGTCTCCCTGGAGCCTTCTTTTTCTCCAGCTGAACATCCCCAGCTCTATCAGCTTGTCCTCACAGGAGAGGTGCGCCAGCCCTCTGATGATCTTTGTGGCCCTCCTCTGGACCTGCTCCAACAGGTCTACGTTCTTCTTATGTTGGGGGCTCCAGATCTGGACTCAGTACTCCAGATAGGGTCTTACCAGAGCAGAGTAGAGGAGGAGAATGACCTCCCTCGACCTGCTGGCCACACTTCTTTTGATGCAGCCCAGGATGCAGTTGGCTTGTTGGCTTTCTGGGCTTCAAGCACTCATTGTTGGCTCATATTGAGCTTCTCGTTCACCAGCACTCCCAAGTCCTCCTCAGGGCTGCTCTCAATCCATTCTCTGTCCAGCCTGTATTTGTGCTTGGTATCACCCCGACCCATGTGCAGGACCTTGCTCTTGGCCTGGTTGAACTTCATGAGGGCCCACCTCTCCAGCCTATCAAGGTCCCTCTGGATGGCATCACTTCCCTTCATCGTATTGACCGCACCACTCACCTTGGTGTCGTCAGCAAACTTGCTGAGGGTGCACTCAATCCCACTGTCCATGTCACTGACAAAGATGAATGATTATGTGTCAGTATTCTACTCCCTTCATATTTTCTGAAGATGTAACTGTAAAAATTAGATAGCTAATACAAATATGTTAGTGGATAGAAGCACAATAACAGGGATGTGCTATGATATTTTCCAGCTAAGAAGGAGACTAACTGTTCAGGAGCTATATGTGACGATTTTAATACTTCAAGTTAACTGGTAGCTTATAGAAATTCCACTGTCTAAGTGTAAGCACAGCAACAGCAGATATTGCTACAAGTCAGCAGTATTTAGCTGTGGAACGACCAAATCTAGCCAATGACCACAGGCAATTATAGCAACAGAACAATGAGATAATGATAAGATAAACATGGCAGTGGATCTATATAAGTATGTATTTATCCATCTATCTATCATCCATCTATCTGTCTATCTATCTATTAATCTATCTATCTATATTTGTAGCAATCCTATAAGATAACTAATGAAATTGTAGAAATGGCAGCAGACATTTATTGTAAACTCCGTAGTATACAGTCATCAGCAGCATAGTATTCAGGTTATGAGACACTCTTCTGCCCAGATCCCTAAGTTTCCCCCAACATACAAAGGGCTGCAAGATCCCTCTAACTGGCACTTAGAGGTCATACTCACAGCATGCAGGATCCGGGCACCATGTGCCCAGTATGTCAAGGCAATTTGGAGAAAATGCATACCTTCCAAGAGGGAATTGTCAGCCCTGGCACCTGCAATGCTGATTCTCTTCTGCTGACCCTATCTTGATGAATTTTGAGTTGTCTTTTACCTCCTTGTAATGCTGTGACCCACTGGCCATATATATTCTCAGCTGTCTAGACTGTCCTTCTGCTGTTTTGTTGGATCCATTCCAGTCCAAATACAAGAGACCACGGAGCCAGTTCTTTGAAACTGGCTGAGAGACAGCCCTTCCCTTTTCTTTCATTTACAGCTGTCTTAACCATGAAGTTATTGCATTATTTTTGCTATGTTCTATTCATTATGCTGGCTCAGCAGCTTGTTAGTTCAGCAATTCTGTTATACTCTACAGATATTTTAAGGCCCAGCAGTTATGCTTACTCAGCGACTGTGTTAGCCTCTGTCCTACCTCAAGCAATGTCAGATGCAGTTTTGCAGAGTTTAGCAAGAATTTTACCATTAAGCGCCCCCACCCTATGCCCATAAGAGAGATAAGTGATATATTGGGTCCTGTCTCTGCTCAGCAGTTCCCTACCCAGAAAAAGCAAGCTGTGCTAAGGTCTACTGGCTTGTGTTATTGGAGTACCTCCAGTTCCCCTCTTCTGTCACAACATCAGAATTCCCTTTGGCATTTTGGATTTCCTCTTTCAGCTACCCAACCTTATCGTTCAACTTTCTGGTCTGTTCGCACGTAGTCAAGAAAACAATTCTGAATCAACATATTTCTGAGTCACCTGAATTCCTTGTCAGCAAACATATTTCAGGTGGAACTGTGGGAAAGTCAGCATGGTCCTTTCCCTTTTCCTGTATGAAGTTAGTCTTTACCACTCTGAGGCACATGATGTCCACTTGATAACCTTATTTTAAAACCACATGCAAGTGCCTTTGCCCCTTGTGAAGCAGGCAGGAAAGATTGATTTTTGCACTGAGAAATCTCCTTAACTCTAAGTGAAGATCTTGGGAAGGCACATTATTTCTCAGCAATCACAGAGCTACACAAAGCTCCACACACTGACCAAATATGTTGCCGTATGGCCAGTGCCCAGGAAATCCTTCCCTATCCTGAAGGATTTGCTTACTGTTTGATCATACGCTGGAGTAGGGCAAAGAGCAGATGGTGGCTTCGGTGGCTGCAGAGTGACAGCACCAGGATTAGCCCCAGTGTGAACAGCCCCAGTGTGAACAAGCCAAGAGGAGGAGGATTTGGTTGATAAAAAACATTTCCACAGGTGACCTGCTGTAAAAATAGCATATGGTTAAGGAGATTGCAGACTGCTGTATGAATATAACATGATCTATGCTTCTTGGCGCCAAACGTAGAACAAAAGAATTAGAGAAAAACAGCACTGAGAAAAAGTACATTCTGTGTATGTTTCCAAAGGAACCAAAAAATAAAATAAAAATAAGAAAAGTAAATAACTGAAGAGAACTCCTAACCCCAGGAAACCGTGCTCCCCTACATGCTTTAAACTCTATATAAGTGCCTGAGAAACTTCAAATATTGAAAATGTCTTCAAACATTAATAAATAAAGTATCATATTTATTCTACACTAGAGGAATTATGTGATACTTGATATGGTCAAAATATCCCCCCCACCAATATTTGAATACCAGATGTAAATTTTTTTGGTGCACCTTAAGCCCCTTCTCAGGTCCGCATGTGCAGATGGAAGTAATAATTTTGTGTTTTAATTAAATATAGAATGTGTGCCCACTCTTTGCACGTTAAATGTTAATGACAAGTGCGTGACATAAGTGTGTATTTATTTTTTTAATAAATGCAGTCCATGGATTTGAAGGTTGTGTTGACATCATAGACTACTTTCCTCCCAAGTTTTATTAGTGTTTTTCCAACCTGTTTCATATTTCTCTGAAATGAGGCCACTACCCCTCCCAAGTACACTTTCTGACGGTGTTTACAATCAAACAAATAGCTGACAGAAGACTGAGAGAAGACCATTTGCCATGCAAAACATAATTGTTGCTGAAGTTAATTAAATTAAAAGGAAAGTCCTGGACATCCTTATACTGTGTAGAAGTTTCTACTTAAATTGAGTTTGGTTTTGGTCTGGTTTGGCTGTTTTTACACACCAACTCACTGATGTGCAGTCTTCTTTGCTCATTTAAGTCAGTTGGTAGAGCACCATCACTTAGCATGATTCTAAACTAGAATTATGATGCCTTTATAACAACCTTTAGGGCCTAAATGTTGCTCTAATTTATCCTTTTACCATTGATGATACAAGATTTTTCAGATAAATAAATGAAGTAATTTAAACTCAATATGTTTAAAATTATTGTATCTAAATATAAGAACATTTTTAAACACTTTTTTTTCTGGAAAATTGAGAATTGAGCAGTATTCAAATGTTTAATGAATTTTTCATAGTGCTCTAAAGTTGCTTTAAAAAATTAAAACAACCCCCACCCTATACTCTTTGTATAAGTTGTAGTTGTAAAAAGAATCCAGGAATTCTGAAAAGGGTAACAATCAGAAAGTAGAACAAAACCAAGGCAGATCTCTGGTTGTCTGGTGGGTTTGTTTACGAAGGCAGAGGCTTAAAGCGTAACTGTAGTTTCAAGAAGAAAACATCAGAAGAAAGTGAGAGGTCAATGGGAAGGATGGTAGAGGAAAGAAGAGAGAGCAGGTAGAGGAAGGCTGGGGGTCAGTGGAGGAGAGGGGTGTAGGCAAGGGATCAGAAGTATGAATAGCCTTTTTCTAAGCAACAGAGCCAAACACAGGCTGCAGACTGAACTGCAGATAAGTAGAAGTGAGAAAACAAGCAGTCTCAATATTAGTATCAACAGGAACCACAGACCACTAACTGCTGGAAAAAATTACTATTATTGATAACAATAACAAATATTCCATTCTGGGCTATCTTCTCACAAGGATGCCATCTGGTGTAAAATACAGCTTTATACTGTGGATATGTACACTTTGGGAGTTTTAAATATCTAATTCAGTCTGCACAGAGTTGTGCGCTAGTCAGTAGTTGTTAGTAACAGTTAGGACAAAATTCATCTGTGGACTGACTTCATTGTCTTTCCTAGCATTGTGCCAGAGTTAATATTTGGTCCCTGGTGCACACTGACCTAGATAAAATTTGAAAGGATATCCTTGAAATGAAAGACTCTCTTTTTATTACTCAGAATGAATTATCATGCCCCTTTTTTATACTGTTATTGTTATTGTTTTTTAATTTAAATGCATTACACATTCAATCTAAACTTTCCTCACCTCTGTTCCTTGTCCCATTCTACTGCATTCCTTTCTCAATAAGAATTTACTTGTTGAGAAAATGTTCAACTGTTTTTAAAAAGTAAATACATACAAGAAAATTAATGCAAAACTACATTCTTTTACTCCTTATCCTGCTCCTTTTGCCACAGGATATCTACAGCTGAAAAGTTATTATTTCATGAAACAGCACATTGCTCTGATTACAGCCTAATTAATTACTAACACTTACAAATAAAATGCATTAAGGCTACCAAAAATTGCAACCTTCATCAAGGCACTATGCAGAAAAGCATTAAGAACTATGTGGGTTAGCTTACTGGATTTGTACACTCTAAAAGTTCAGCCACTGATGTTTAGCATTCTGTTGAGAATTTCAATATCCACAAAGAAAGAAATTTGGTGCTACTCGTTCCAGTCTTTAAAAAAAAATAATTTTCAGAAAAGTCATATTTTTCCAATAGATTTCTTTAGTTTTAATGAAGTTGAAAATACTTCCCCCCTATGTTCTGCCTGTACAGCTGAAGTACAGAATTTAAGTGCTTTTCTCTAACTTAATGTGTCAGTGTCAGGTAATACTCTTCCCAAGACACCGAGTGAGGCTCAGTAAAGTGCTGCAGCAGACGTCTGTGCTACTCCTGCAGAGTCACTTCCAAAACTCCCAAAGAGCCAACAGGAAGGAAAAACAGCTACTAAAACACAAAATGCTTAAGATTTGAAGTGTGCTCCAGGTTTTGACTCTGTTGATGTCTTAGTATCTTCAAGTCCAAGTACAAAGTATATGTGGACAAGTGTGACAAGGTGCAGCCAACCGGAAAATGGTTCATTATTCATAGCTTAGTTTAGTGCTTTATAGCTTTCTGAGTGAAATCTGTTGTATTGGAAAGAGAGAGGTCGTACGAAAAAAAATCTTTTAAAATTATACCAGATCACAAAAGCCCAAAGACATGCACAGTAGGGAACGCTTTGTGTTGTCTCTTACAGCTCAGGCTGGATCTGTAAGAACTAAAGTATGTGTTGAATTGTTAGCATTGGACCTAACCACTGCTGAATTTAGAATATTTCTAATCAGTACTACTTCATACTACTTTCAAAGGAGTATGCAGAGCACATTGTAGCTATTGAGGTTTTTTTTTTTATTTTCTCCTTATCTTTAATTGAAATCTTTTTTATTATCAGTATTCATTATAAAGAAGCTGCTTCAGGAAAGATGTATTTTTCCCCCTATAAATACCTATTAATAGAGTAGTTAACATGTATTTGTAGACGATAAACCAAAATGAAGTACAGATTCCTGGTAGAGAATTCTGCAGGGAGAGTCTTATTGCATAAATGTGAATGAATAGGAAAAAAAGAAATGTGAATGAATAGGAAAAAAAGATCTTAATTTCCAAATAACAAGCATAATTTCCAGATTTTCATCTGTAAAGAAAAGTCACCATTTGAACACTAAATCATAAAATAAAAATGCAAAGCTGAAAATTAATTCCAGAGAAACTATCCTTCATAACAAAAAACATTGCCTGTCAGCATTTGTGAAATTGGGAGGCACCATCACAAAGAAATAGGCAGTCTTCCATATACAAATCCTACATAATTTAACCTGCTAAAAATAAACAAAACCATGTTACCAAATCAGTCAGCCAACAGATGAACAGGACAAAAATGTTTTGCATTGTCACCCAGGATTAAATGTAGCCAGATCTGGGCCTTACCGAGCAAAAATATTTTGTGGTGGGGGATCAAAATATTTGATTTCTTCTGTTTGCCAAGCTAAGATACAAGAAGGGAAACCATCTCTCTGTTGGTTTAGAGGCTATACTTCAAAATGCATCAGAAACTGATTAAGTAGAGGTGAGTGCACTTTTCAAAGTGCAGATTTCAAGTGAAATTTATTGTGTAAAATTCTCGGAGTTTAAATACTTTATTTTCACCAAGTATAATTTCTGGCAGTGAAATTCATTACAAATAAGAGGTATTAACTTAGAACAGCTCACCCAGTCCAAAAGTCATGACAGTAAATGGGATAGTAAGAGGTTAACACCTGAAGTTGGTATAGATCTTGTCACTCATTTTGACAGGAGTTAGACTGGATCATAGGTCCATTCAGTATGTCCTATGTTACAAGAATCAGTGTTGCACAGAGAACAAGAAAAATATGTTTTGCAGATTTCCAAAGTGCAGACTAATAGGATTTTGCAGTTATATCATATGGCCAGTGGAGAGCAACAGGTCAAAAAATTATATTGTTACCTGGGATGGAGCAAGTGGAATTGTCCCCACATCCCCTGAACGAGCAAGTATTCAAATCTAGCCAGCTTGGCTTGCAACTCCTATGATGAATACAATATTTGAAAATACCATGAATGATTCTTGGACACCTGAGAACTCTAATATAAAAGTATTTTAAAGTAATTGGAAAAAGTGGAAATACTCATGTATCTTTACATCACAACTTCTATCATGCTTATCCATCAGCTTTGCTTTAATACACACTATTATATCTTGCACTTTCTTTGTGTGTATTTTGATAGCATCATTATGTTTTTCTTTTCTTTTTAAAGCTTTTTTTTTTTGCAATCTTCAAAGGCATCAGGTAGAATAGTTCAAAGACCTGTAAATATTTTCAATCTGATTTCTATGCCTGTGTGCTCTGAAAGAGGGAAATAAACTGAATGCTGGTTTAAAGATACACTTTCCCTTTAAAGAAGCAATGAAAGCTTGATCTCTTAGATATTTAATTTGGACTTCTTTAATGTGTGATTGATGCTAACCCAAAATCTGCTATCTCCATCTTTGTTGCCTTAAGTTCTAAGAAAGTACAGCTTCTCCAAGTTTTGTAAGAATCAAAATGTTTTGATGTGTTTCATTGAAATATATGGTATTCTGTTAGAAGGATCTGTGATGTTATTGTGCTATCCTTTGGATAGTCACTAGCCTGAGATTTTTATTTTTTTTCCATTTATGGTGTCTGCCTAATCAGATATTAAGAATTCAACGGACTTAGGATCTTCATACAAAATACCAGATGCCATTGTCTACGTATCTTCTATTGGTAAACCAGATCCTAGTACCCCATTTCTACATGTGGACAGGTACAGATGAGTGACATTGTCGGTCACTTTTGCTTATACAGTCATAGTAGTTATAATAGCACCTAGTTTTGATTCAGTACAGATTTTAAAAGCTCAGGATTACTGAGAGATACAGCAGCAGAGAGAGGAAGTGACTTGCCTGAGGACATGCATCACTGTCACAAGTGAAGAAGGAGGTCAAGAACTCCAGTTCAGTGCTTAAACTCAGGTGACACCCCTGGACTTACTACTACAGCTCAGTGTTACCCCAGATGTATACTCACATTTATTTCTTATTTTAAATATACTTATTTGATCTATGCTCATAACCCTTCTCATTTGTTTCCTAAGTGCACTGAACATTGAACAAGCTTGCTAACTCGAGTGGCTGCCAATGCAGCAGATTTTGCAGTCACTACAGCAGATTGAAAGTGATAATTGTGAAAACTGGGAACTGCAAAGTAAAAGAGGGATTAATCCAGACAGGGAATAGATGAATGCCACATGTTCCTTGCAGGCTATCAAACAGCTGCTATTCAAAATTGCACATACTGATTATTTGAAGCAGTATACATACCAGCTCATGATCAGCTTTTTGGGTTGAATATATCCTTATGTAACATTTGTTCAACTATTTCAACCAGTGAACAAATTTGTGAAAATGTAACTATTATGTGATTCACAAACAATAAAAGAAGTGAAAACAGTGAATAAACCATTCACAGTAATGGAGCTTCACAGTATTAGAAAATCTTCTTACATTTCTTGAATGGAAAAACCCTTAATTGGTTTTTTTTCCCTTTTTGCTTTTTTGTGCCCCCTTTCAGTGCAGTTAAAAATCCATAAGTCATAGAATCCATATTGGTGCCTGAAATTTGAAGAAATAAAAGGCACAACAGAAGGAAATTAACAAGTTGCGTTTGTAATAATGCTGTGCATGTGGAACAACATTTATTAGTCTTTCTGTAAAGGGAGTTTATTCACAGAGAAAGTGGCTGTTTGATTTATTGAGATAGTTACATTTTTCATTTATACAGAATAGTAAATAATTTTGGGGATTAACTTTACGTCTCTTGGTACCATGTATTAAAGGGTTCTTTAAGTCTGAATATGCAGAAGCACACCAGAAAATAGGGCACACCTCATATTATAGGAGTTTTCTAATGCTGCCATACTTTACAGATGTGTAGGCAGCAAATTATGGCACTCAGGTTTTTGAAGTGCTTACAGACAGTCAGAAGTTATCCACTGCCAACATATACCCAGTCAGCAAAAAAGTTATCGTTGGATATAAGCTTTTACATGCCTTAGAATTGAGAAAATATTGGTTTTCAAGAAAATGTAAATAAACATATATAAAAATACTCTGGAGACAAGGAGTAAAAATGAAATCATTGCGGATCTTAAAATGAAATTAATAATAATATGTACTATTTAAAATATATCAGTATAAAATTTAGGAACATACTATTTCTTTAGAAGAATAATGCATGGTATCAACACATAGAGCTAAAATATTTTTAATTTCTAAACATAATAGCTAGGTTGGATTCTCAAACACAATTTTTCCTTTTTGGAGAAAAATTAACTACCTCAATTTTTCTTTTGTTTGCCTCCCCAAAAAAAAAAAAAAAAAGAAAAAAGAAAAAAAAAGGAGGGGAGAAAAGAATTCAATTACTTTTGGGTAAACTTGTAGGTAAACACAACTTTTTTTTTTTTTTTTTTTTTAACTGGACAAGCTACTGTAACATCTCACTGAAGTTTTAGGTACCCTTCACAAGCTTCCTGACCCACCTTTATAGAAGCATACAAATTAAAGCTGGGAACAACTCCAGGGTGTCACCTAATACTGTCCAAATTAGAATTAACTACAACTCAGTGATTTGCCTAACCATCTTCCTAACAACTTTCATTGATGGAGAGCTAGACATATCATTTGTCATTTTTCCCTTAATACTGATGCTGTATTTTCCGTGTTCCAACTCAAACACTTTTCTCATCTTAGCCACACTGGACATGGTGAACGATGCACTCCTCTTCTGCATCTTCATCATATGTATTTGAAGACTCTTACCAAGTCTCTTTTACCTTCTCTTCTCTCACTTAAGCCACTCCATGTCTTCCTTTTTTTTTTTTTTTAATTTGTTTTTCACTTGGGTCCGTTTTTCTACCCTTCTGATCAGCCATAAATAGCTGCACAGTTTGATCCCAAGTGTGACTTTCCAGTAGTAAGGAGAAAAATTAAATTATCGCATGGTATGCACCTTCCAGATGTAACTGTTCTATCTCCAGCCAGCCTGAAGGTCAGTTGTTTTTGCTTTTTTGCAGCGGTTTGACATAGTTGACTCATGCTTGGTTGTGATCTCTGACTTACACGCTTTACCCCAGATTTCCCAGTTTGCTAAGTGGATAAAAGGAGATTGAGCAGGTTTCATAAGTATTGATGGTTGGGCTTGAGCTGTGGCTTTCTATCTGTACCAGAAAACTATTATCACATTTTAGACTGTTTTTTCTCATGCTTAAGAGGAAGTTAAAAACATGTCAAATGTCATAAGGCAGTTGACATTCATTCTAAATGTCTTCCAACACGCAACACAATACCACAGTTTTACTGTTTAGCACTCTGTTTGTTGTACATTTATGTTGTCGTTTTTTACAATGTGCCCTGTAGGACAAGAATTCTCTCTTCATTATAACTGAATGTACTCAATATATTGCCTAGCACAGAAAGGCACAATAACTTAGGGAGGAGGTGGGTCTATCAGAATACAGACAGTAACAGGAACAAATTAATATATTTGAACTATCTATTTATTTAAAGAGAAAAGTATTATCTTTATGACACTATTTTTAAAGTGCTAAATTTTATAGCATGAGATTAACACAGAATACTACATGAATTAATGAAAAGTATAGGTCTATTACCGAAACGGGTTAAAAAAATCTTCATGTTGCCTTAAAACATCTCTGAACTGAGGACACACATTTTCCTTCAAAGATATTTAGCACTTTTTTTACCATTTCAAAGCTAACTCTGCAGCTTTAGCCTTCCCTTATGCTTTACTGCTTTTCTACAGTCTACAAAGGGGTGCAACCACATCTGGTAGTCAATTGCCAGTAGTGTCCTAAATGAGACAGGTGTCATGGCTCTGAAATCCTAAGATCATCTTTGAAATCAAGTCTTCAATGACTTCAGACATTTGGTGCTGCTGCCTTCTCCCCAGCTGAAAAAAAAAAAATCCGATTTACTTTCCTCTTTAGATCTGCACAGGGAATGACTCTACATCAAATTGTTATGATCAGGGAAGATATTGCTTGCAGCAGTCTCTCACAGGTTTCAAAATGACTTACAGGGATTGAACAGCTGTACGCATCTCAGCAGTGAAGGAAAACGGGAGGAAACACAAAAAAAAAAAAAGAAGAAATGAACAATTTGGAACTTTGGATGGAAGTAAATTTGCAAACAAAAAGAAAACCAGAGAAATGGAAAATAAACAGAGAGAGTGCTTATTTCTGAGGTGGAGATAAAACGTGCTTGAAATGTAACTACAGACAGCGCAACCGTATCTTTAGAAATCTCTCTGTTCAAAATTATGCTCCTTCTTACAGGCTAACTCATTCGGTATTTCTTTTTTAATATATACAGGAAAATCTTACTCAGAGTTTTAATGGGGACAAAAATCTCATTATTTTAACTGAATTTTGTCACTTTTCCTACTAGTCTTCAGGAATTCAATTGTTATCCACAGAAATTGTCTAAGAAATTCCAGTGAAATTCCCTCCTCATAAAAAAAAAAGGTAATTCAGAATTATGAATTATTAGAAAAGTTAGCAAGTATGCTTACTATAAAAAAAAATCACCCCATGAAACCTCATATAAACTTTATTAAAGGAAAACTGTTTCCCCAAATTATACATAGAGAATATTTTTGCTTTATTTTTTAACTTGCAAATTTTAATGAATGTTTTCTCATTTTGACACTAGCAAAGTTTTACGCATTTGTGTCAAGCTGAGTTTATACTCTTAAAAAATCTCCCTTTCTTCACAAGAAACTTGTCTGAATGCTTCTCTACCTTTTCCAAATGAAGTCACAGTGAGTACCATGACAGACTGCTGGTTCAGAGATGAAATAATTTTCAGTTTATCATCAAATAAATATTAAAAAGCTTTATGCACTATTTCAACTGACATTTTTTGAATGGCATGTGTGCTACTGCACTATACTGCTCACATAGTGTACTACTACAATGCAGCTAAAAATCCTTGTTTACTAATTCACCCTTTTCTCCTGCATCGCTATCTTATTGGAGTTTAAAAAATTATAGCCATATGATAAGCCAGCACTTAGTCTCCACACTGTCAGAGTTCCCTCACATGATACTCCTGCACAAGATCAGGCAAATAAATCTCTGTTGCGCACAATTAGTCACAGAGTTTTTGTGGTACAAAAGCTGTTCTCAGGTAGCACCACCATTACAAAGCCAGATGCCTAAGATACTCAGGAGTCACTATTTCAGTCTGTAAAGAGAGTCTTGCACTCACCAGTGCCATACAACAAAAGAGATGACTCTCTGGGGAAAAGTAGGTTTCTCTTTGCCTTCTGAAATAGACATTTTGCTTGATAAAGCTGATGTGATCTCTCAGAGGAAGTCAGAACAGGCTTCAAGGCTTGCCCAGAATCGTGGTATCCTCTTGCAGGTGTTGCAATGACCTATGCTTGGCAGACAGGACTTCTCCTAAGACTGTGACATTAAGTGTCACACTGTTTCTCCCAACAGCAGCTATAGCTCCTGTGTGCCCTGGGTCTCCTAACCTTTTATTGAAATTAAGGTCTTCAGAGAGAAGGCTTGTGCACATCATTTTACTTGGACCCACTGCTTCCAGAGAAAACTCAGGAATGGTTGTCAGGTTCACACAGACCTTTCTTACACAGCAGACTGGATAGAAGAATGGAAACAGTTACGAAAACTAAAACATAATCCATAATACTAGATTATATTCAACAATTTTTTTTTCACAGATGCTTCAGTGTCCCTGTTGGACATCACCATCTGCATGCACCATGCTTGCCAACTAACTTCCTCAGTACAGGGGGAAGCTGTTAGCAGTGCTGGCAATCAATTCGTGTCCATAGGGCTACCCCAGTCTGGGACACTTCTTCCTCCAAATTTGTCTTTGGTATGATCTTTGAGCTGTGTGCACCAGCTTAGACACGTAATGCTCTTTGGAGTAATTGTGCCAGAGGCACTTTCTCAATTCTAGGGGGCAAATTCCCCTCTCTCTCTCCCCTTCTCTTTCTCTTTTTCTCTTATTATCCACAATTATACCTCTACTGCTTTTTCAATATATATGAAGATAGTGAACCTTTCTTATTGTTTTCAAAAATTGAGATTTATGTCTACAACTAATTCATATACCTTAACATTTTATACTTCTACTAGATTCTTATTATCCTCCCAACTTAAATGTATTTAAAGTGTTTCCATTGCTGCATAGGTTTCACCCTCACTACTCACACATTCAGCAAGGTGGACAGCTTTTAGCAAGTCTTTAGTTTCTGATAGAAGCTACAAAAGGTACCTGAGGCCAGAGTACATCACTGCGAGCTGCTTAGAGCTTTGCTCGTCTCCTTTCCACTGCTCCTACCTCCTGTTCAAGGGCTCTGATTATCATAACACAGTACCACTTGCCTTCCTTAAAAGGCCATTTATTGCTGCAGAGTGTCTGTGCTGGAAGAACTACACACTGAACCTTTTCAAAAGTCGTATAGGAAATGTTGCTGGCAGTCATGTTTCCACCAGCACCCCAAAGATATTATGTCTGTTCCTCTGGCTTGGCGTAATATTTCCAGGGCTGTTGGCACATCAGCTGCTATCGCTCTGACACAGAGAGCCATAACTTTAAATACACAGTATGAAAAATCTTTGTATTACGGTACATGTGTAAACTGAAGGATATATATTACAATTTATGACAGTGACTTTCATAAAATTTGTTTCCCTTTACTTTCTTAGCTGCATAGATTATTCCATTGAATGATTTATCTTTTAATTTAATCTTTACTTTTTTTTCTTTTCCCCACAGTATTTGTCCCTAAAATTAAAATTGATTTTGAACAATTCATCAATGCACTAGGAGTTTTTCTGACATTATTCCCATTCTTTCCGTTCTACAGACAACTAGCATTTCACAGATCTTTTCAGAAATTTTTCATTCTGGTTTTCCCTCTTAGGGTATTAAGTGCTAAGTAATTATTCTTTAAAAGTGTAAAAGCAGGCCAGTTTTCTAAGCCTGAAATTCAGAATACTGCAGAGGCATTGTCTTTATTTATTTCAACCATATATAAAATACAAAGAGTGTATCACTTTCCATAATCAAGTATTCATTTCTGTTACAAATTATGAATTATAATATATTTGTCATATATTTTATACTGAGTGAATCAACAACATAAGTATTGCTAGTTTATGTGTTCTTTATTGTTCCTTTGCATATTTTAACCTTTTTAGTCTTTAAAATTTAAAAGAGAATGTTAAAGCCATATATACATTTTCTTATCAAAGATCATTAAAATAGCTGATACGCACCAATGAGGAAGTATAATTAATTAATTAATTTGTTAATTTTACAGAATTACTTGCAATAGAACTTCTAGGGATTGGAATTCCTAATCAGAAAATATACCCAAAGCTTTTCTTTCAAGTCTCCACAAATTAGATTAGATTAGAAAATAATCTTAGGAATTCCAAGTACCATTCCCATTTCTAAGGCATAAGATGTCTCACTAGATAAAGTAGTTAAAGTTTCTATTAGCAAAGGAAACTACTACTTTTAAGAAAAAGAAAATCCAATTAACCTTTTACATTCGATGTTCTTTTGAAGAAAACACAGTTAATATGGTTAATATACACTGTATTGCAAATTATCAGGAAATTCACATATTTATAATGTTTAATTAAATTTAGTACATCACTGTCAGTCTTATCAATTTTGTTTAATTCTACTGATTAGCTAATTCTAAGTAAAATAAAATTTAAAGGAAATGGGATTCTGTAAATTAATAGATACATGTAGGATTTCAAATTATTAAGATAAATATTAATATTTTGTGTTTTATTTGTTCATTTACTTATTTTGCTTGAAAAAGAAAAATGGAAACTATTCATATAAGGAAAAACAAAACTACAAGTGTTTGATTTTTATGCTCAACCTAAGATGTGAATTTGATATAAATTCTACATTTTCTCTGAAATTTATTACATGTGATTCTGCAGCTTAAACTCATTTAAGCAGTATTTTAACCCTATTACACGATCTGATACCACATTGATTTAAAAAATACAGGATTTTTCATCATACCATGACACATAATTTACACTACATAAATTAAAATGTATTTCAGTTTTTCAAAGGAGTGAAATAAAGTCTATATTTGTACCTAAAATGTTTATACAAGTTTCCTTTTTCAGCACATATTGTTGTAAAGGAAATGGTTATCCTTTTCATAAAATTTCTACATAGTGACATATTTCTTGTTGAAAGCAGAAGCATGAAAATTAATTTTCTACAATGTGCTAGCTTGGCTATATGCCTAAAGAAGTTTTCCTTGTCTTTACAAGTATTTTGTATTTAGGGTACCCCATTTTTCTGTGTTATAAGACCTTCAAGTTATTACTGCAATTTTTTTTTTTTTTTTTTTTTTACAGATTCATGGATTGTAAGGTCAGAGGAGGACCATCAGGCTTACAGACTGACACCCTGTATAACAACTGTATTCTGATTTATTCAGTTATCTCTGATATTAAGTCGATAATTAAAACATATCTACTTTGAAAGCATTCCCACCTGGAAAGTACAAGTAGAAGCTTTTGATCCCACAGTTACAATATTGAGTATATGGATGAACATACAGAGAAAAAGAGGGAGGACAGAGGAGAAAGGAAATTTGGGATACTGAAAGTGAGTTTCACAAAATAATTTCCAGATTTCAGTTTACCACATCTCTGGACCATCAACAGTCAGTATGACCCTTGTTAGTTCTCTAGAATACACAATACACAAGCAGGTCCTGGCCTCACAAAACCCCTAAATTTCAGATTCCTGAAACTGGTAGATTATGCAATTTCCCTTTATGACAACCCCTATCTGGACATCATACCTAGCTCTTGCCTTCCAAGAGCTGATGTTCTTGAGAAGCGGTGCTGTGCCATAGTACTGTGCTACTGCTTCTGCTGTTCTTCTCTGCATCTCAGCAGTGCTCTAGTTTGATTTGAAATAGTTTAAACTAATAAGCAGAGTTTGTTGGAAATTTTCTCACTTTTACAACTACCAAAGAGCTTTTTAATTTGCGATATTCTGATGGTTCTTAACCTTAGAAGTATGCACTACTGTATCTACCAAAAAAGAAACAGAGAATTCAATGACAGATGTGTGGAAAACCAGCAGTGTCATAGAACAGTAGCATCATATTCCACTTGGTCTCATGACATGATGTCAGCCATTTAATTTTTACATAGCATAAGCAAGTTAAGACATACAAAAGCACAATACATGGGCCATTTTCTAGCAGGAGCAATACTCTCTTCCTTATATGTTGTTGTGTTTGATTTAACATTTATTTCACTGTCACATGAAAGATCCAGCTTAATGAATCCCAGAATATTTTTTCCTGCTTCTTCACTATGTGTAAGATTGTTTATTCATCTATATTTTGTGTATATTATTTATGAAAGTGCTCTGTTATTTAAAGCTCCATTTGAGGGAGCATAGTAAGGTTAATAATGAATTCTTCAAAGTGGAAGTTTGGACCTGTGTTGCAAATAACTATTTATAGAAGTTGTTTCGTTTCTAGCCACTAGTTCATTCAGGAAGTCAATTTCCAGATTACTTAGACTTTTTCACTTAAATAAATGACAATATTCTTCACTTAATCTGATTTGCTTTTCAAAATCCTAAATATTAATAATATTTTCATCAATTACATTTTCTAAAGTCAATATTTATGTATTGTTCACATATGGAAAAAAAAATGAAGTATGAAGTAGATTTTCATAGTTGCCTAGAAGAGATAGATTCCCAGCATTCATCATTATATACCATTATTTAAAATAAGAAAAATAAAATGAATTATTATTTAAAAACTTTCCCTGAATGTCTATATTTAAATGAGGTGTTGAATTCTTTTATGCAGAGACTCTGGGTGTGTCCAGACTCAAACTATTTTTGCAAATGAGATGTGAAAAGGGTATTGTGTGAATTGTGTGAATCCTGCAAGATTAACTCTAACAGAAGATTTAAATCTTAATAATGGCAGAATAATGTCCTTACTTTAATCACAGAATTAAATAGCTGAGATTAGGTGGACGTATAAGCCCTCAACAGAAGAATTACATCTGGGATGAAAGAAAAGTTTGGTGGCTTTTTCTCAAGATCATAGCAATAGTTTTGTTTATGAGCATTGCTAGTGGCAGAGAGCAGCTCCTTAAGAATAAAAATGACAGCGTCAGCACTTCACTTACAGATATGGAATAGTATCAAGCTTATATCGAAACCTACAAACAATTATTCACGTGCCAGATTTTAAGGAAGTCATGCTGAAGTACCCCGGTCTTCTTCACCTTTGACCAGGAACTACTTGCTACTACTGCCCTGAGTGTTTATTGCAGTGACTGTCCTCTGATCGTGACAGGTCTTCAGCTTTATAACATCACACTGTTTCTTATCAGTATTTAAAGGAGGTGACTTTCCTTTTTCATACTAATCTTTAAAAACCAATATCTGTCTTTCACCGCGAGTGCTTGAGACTTGACAGAGTGTAGCAAATGCTAAGGACACCATGTGCTACCCATGGCCTGCAACTTATTTCTGTGGAGACCTAGAAAGCATAGCTGTTCAGTCTAATACAGTCTCATAGGACTAACAAAGTGAAACTGCACTTGTTTTGAGACCAACTGTTTCTAAACTGACTTCTACCACTTTGCAACTCATTTTCCAATCTCTAGTTCACCAAGCTAATCTTGCAAAATCCTTAGTGATCTGTTGAAAAGCACTGAAAAAACATACGGTTCTTTTGATTTTTTTTCTTCCTTTTAAATGTAATAATTAACTCACAATAAGGGCCTTGACTCTACACTATCCATTTTAAAATACAAAGCCATTACAAAATGGCCAAAGTAAAGCCAAAGTAAAGTTCAAAGTAAATAGAGGCACCTGAAATCATTTATTTCTCTATGTTTCTGATGCTCACACACAAAGCCTCTAACACTGGAACAGTGTGTGTCATTTCAGCCAATTGCGGATTTTGCTACGATTAAGCTGTAAACCCTTGAAAGTAAGGATTTGTCATGGAAATGCTGACACAGCCTTAACTGGAGCAGGGTGAATGGCAAGGCATGGCGCTCTGTACCAAAGCGGCACAGTCTCAATTGGCACCAATCTTTGTATACATAGCCATGACAAAAGGCAAGCCGGGAGCCTGAATATTCTCCCGATGCACTTAATAGGCCAGCATGAATCGTGAGGGTCTTCCGTGGTTTTTTTGTTTGTGTGCAGCTAGCAGAGTGTGCTGTGCTATTCATTCTAGGTTAAGCTTTCGGTGCTGTCTAATAAGTGGCCCTTGTACAAAAACGTGATCTGCGCTTTTCCGGATATTTGTATGTCAGGCAGCTACACAGCAGCAACTTCTGTAATCCCTTCTCCTGCAGTTAGAGCTACTAGAAAGGCTTAATAATATCCCAGAGGCAAAGATGAAACGGTGTCTCCACAGCCACTGTTTGCTGTAGAGAGCTTTTGAAGTCGAGCTTAAGATGTCTTTATTTCCCTACCAGAAAGAATTTTTTTCCCTTCTTTCTCTAGTGTTGTCATGATGATGGCTTTCTGCTTGAAAAATATTCCAAGAGGCTGCAGTGCTCCCATAAAGCATTAGGAAATGAGAACAACCTTTCATCAGGGGAACCTGGAATCCGTAAGTGCAGTTTGTACCTACAGAAACCCACAGTCACCCTACCAGCACTCTCAATTTAAAACCCCACACTTTCCTCCTTATCGGGTTTATAGCAGCCTGAACCTTCACTGGCAGCTTACTCCTGCCCAGCTTTTGGCTTTTAACCTCCATTTCTAATTAAATCTAAACTGAGTTCATCATACAGCACCCATTGAATACATCCTTTTCTTTGGTATGAGAAAGTGAAATACGATAAAGCTGCTAAAACTGCATATAACCTCATCAAACGATGGTCCAGCTTGATAAACAAAAGGAGGATAGCATCACATTCTTGCAATACTTCCTGTTTATCATAATTATAGATAGCACTTAGCAGCCCTAACTCCCCACCTGGAGTACTGTGTCCAGTTCTGGAGCCCCCAACATAAGAAGGACATGGACCAATTGGAGAAGGTCCAGAGGAGGGCCACGAAGATGATAAAAGGGCTGGAGCACCTTTCCTATGAGGACAGGCTGAGAGAGTTGGGGCTGTTCAGCCTGCAGAAGAGGAGGCTCTAGGGAGACCTGATAGCGGTCTTCCAGTACCTCAAGGGGGCCTACAAGAAAGATGAGGAGAGGCTGTTCAGTAGGGCCTGTTGTGATAGGACGAGGGCTAATGGCTTTAAGACAGAGGGAGGTAGATTTAGATTGGATATTAGGAAAAAATTTTTTACAATGAGGGTTGTAGAACACTGGAACAGGTTGCCCAGAGAGGTGGTGGATGCCCCATCCCTGGAAACGTTCAAGGCCAGGCTGGATGAGGCTCTGAGCAACCTGATCTAGTCGGGGATGTCCCTGCTGCTTGCAGGGGGGTTGGACTAGATGACCTTTGAAGGTGCCTTCCAACTCTAACCATTCTATGATTCTATAATCATTGCCCATGCCCGCTTGTGTCAGATACTGTACACTCATGGAACAAAAATAAAGTCCCAAAAATAACAATTTATGGTTTAACCGTAAAACAAAGAGCGCAGATTACAACAGAAGGGGCTTACAACAATGCGACAACACTGATCACCACAACTCTTCTCAGTGGATTACCTCTACCAAGTCTCTTGTTAGTATGCAATCAAGCAAAAAATCTTAGAAAGGTAAGAAATGGTAGTGATGTAGTTCATCAGAAGTTTCCTGAGGATCCCTTTCTAGATGGGATTAAAAAACAGGAAGCAAGTCTCATTGTGTTTGCTTTGAAAATGTTAACAGCCGAGGCTGGGCACAGTATTGTGGATTCAAAGCAAATTTAAGTTTCACAATAGCAAATAACAGACGAAAGGTAAAGCCAGGACATTCTTAAAAACAAAGCTAACCAGGTTGTTGTAGTGTATGCTGCAGAAAGAAAGGCAGTTTTGGAGGAATATTAAAAAAAAAAAAGGAGTCAGAAAATAGATTTGCAGCATCATTCTGAATATATGTGAATGAGGACACTGAATTGCTAGAAAAAAAAAAGAGAGTATAAAAAGTATCCAAACTGAAACCAGAGAGCTTCAGCCATATTAGTTACTTGGAAAAGTGTAAAACCAAAAATTTTTGCATATACAAAAATATGTAGAAAATAATCCCTAAGACTCGGATAGCATGAGCATAAGGACGTCAAGATATCCCTGTTGAAGCTGCCTTTTCAATTCCAAGAAAAATGATTATATTGTCGATAGTAACACAAGAAGGAAGATTTGAACAAGTTCTATTTTAATGAGGCTGAACTATACCACTATAAGAGCAATCATAGCAAGAAAACGCAACTATAAACTAAAAAAAGTAAGACCAACAGAAGATCAGGAAAGAATGATTTCTGAAGGAGTCTCGGGGATTGGAGAAAAAAAAAATGATTGTTGCAGAATATTTTGCAGTTTTCTTTGATATTTCAGCACCACTCCCACTCACACTAGACCATGTATTCAGTAATTTTATGGAAGGGTGAGACTCAGACACAGAAAAAGTTGGAAATATATCAGAAAGTGTAGATAGTTATACTTGCAGGAGCTCACCGGAATTCTTTAGAATAACTTATGAATTATTTGCAAATAGCAAAATGTGAGAAAATATACCTAGGTAATTTTAGGTTTGCAAGATTCAAGAGTTCACTAGCATAGCTCAACTCTTAAGAAAAGTTACAAGGTAAAAGTCCATATCAGTAAATTTTATATATAATTCTTGAAGTCCTCAATCACTATTCAGAGCAAATGGAAGGGCAAGTGGTAAGATGAATATTCTCTGAATACATATGGGTTTTTATTCATTTAGTTCTGAGCTGATTTGTGATCGTATCAGCTGATCTATGAGATCAGCTTGTATCAGCAATAGTGTGGCCAGCAGGACTAGGAAAGTAATTGTCCTCCTGTACTCAGTACTGGAGAGTATACACCTTAAATACTGTGTTCAGTTTTGAGCCACTCACTACAAGAAAGACACTGAGGTGCTAGAGCACATCCAGAGAAGGGCAACAAAGCTGGTGAAGGGTCTAGAGCACAAGTCTTATGAGGAGCAGCTGAGGGAAATGGGGTTGTTTAGCCTGGAGAAAAGGAGGCTTGGGAGAGACCTCATCCCTCAACAAAGGATGTTGTAGTGAGATGGGTGTAGTTTTCTTTTCCCAAGTAACAAGTGATAGGACAAGAGGAAATGACCTCAAGTTGTGCTAGGTGAGGTTTAGATTGGATATTAGGAAAAATTTTTTCACTGAAAGGGTAGTTAAGCATTGGAACAGGCTCCCCAGGGAAGTGGTGAAGTCACCATCCCTGCAGATAGTTAGAAGAGATGTAGATGTGGTGCTTAGGGACATGGTTCAGTGGTAGACTTGGCAGTGTTATGTTAATGGTTGGACTCGGTGATCTTAAAGGTCTTTTCCAACCTAAACAATATTATGTTTCTATGATTCTGTGATTCTGTATGAACTAAGTCATGAGCCAAAGCCAGAAAATGCAGCTCATTTACCTCATAAAATAAAATCAGCATAAAAATTATTGTTATTATTTTGATACAATCAATCATGTAACTAGGTGTGAGAGTTTATCTGGGTGAGACCTGTTAGTAAGTGTGTTGGTTTTGTTTAACAGTGAGGCTAAGGTGGAAGGTTCTGTAAGAAGCTGCTAGAAGGTGTTCCCCTTTGTCCAGTGGATTTGGCCGGGTTTAGGGCAGACCCACTGCTGGCCAGGGCCGAGCCAATTGGTGACAGCGATAACTGCCTTTTTGTTATATTATCTCTCTCCCATTCTCTTGGAGGGTGGAGGGAGTGAGTGAGAGACTGCGTAGCTTGGTCCCAAGTGGGGCTAACGTAGGACAGTAAGATAAATAAATAAATAAAGTTGATCTATACCAGTTTTATTTCGATTTGATATATACACTGAAGTGAGGATTTAAACAGGATCACTGTGTGCAAGATAGGAGGTCCTATTTTCTGACATTCCCTCTTTCTGTCCCACAGCACTGGAGGCCAGCTCTTTCATTAGAGGTGTTTTCTTCCAGTTATTCTCTCATTTTCTATATAGGGACAGTAAAGACCAAAACAGAAAGGGAAAGGTATTATGTCGTAACCTCCAGCTTCACTGTAAAGGAGGCCAGACTCCTTGGTGAGGTAGTAGTGCAGAAAATCTACTTGGAACACAAATCTGAAACTGCAGCAGGGGATTAACCAAATTACAGAAAACTGGAAATTCCTGCATCAAGGAGTGCTAAGCTTCAAGTGTTAGAGACATCATGCCAAATCACGGGCATGTGACTTCAATGCAACTTATTGTGAATTCTAATCACACCCCAGATGATCTGTAGGCTTACATGTTGTATTTCTAGTATACCTATGAGAAACTTGTCAAAACCAGCATGTTGAGCACCTCTACATGCATAGTTTCCTGAATGTAGTATTTCCATAGAAACTTAAATGGTCCTGATGACTCCAAAATTTGTCTTGAATGTAGAAGAAATATTAGAGCTGGTGGAAGAGAGACACCTGGACTTTTCTGTCCTTATCCACTACAGAGACAATACTCTCAGTACTCAGACCTGGTGTGCTGCTTTTAGCTGGGGTAGAGTTTTCTTTACAGCAGCTAGCATGGGACTATGTTTTGGATTTGTGCTGAAAATAGTGTTGATAATTCAGAGATGTTTTAGTTACTGCTGAGCAGTGCTTACACAGAGTCAAGGCCTTTTCTGCTCCCCATACTGCCTCACAAGTGAGTAGGCTGAGGGTGCACAAAAAGTTGGGAGGAAACACAGCCATGACAGCTGGCCCCAACTGACAAAAGGGATCATATGACATCATGCTCAGCAATACAAATCTGCAGGAAGAAGGAAGGGGAGGACATTCAGAGTTATGAAATTTTGTCTTTCCAAGTAACCATCACACGTGATGGAGCCCTGCTTTCCTGGAGATGTTCAGATGGCTGAACACCTGCCTGCCAATGTGAAATAGTGAATGAATTCCTTACTTTGCTTTTTTTGCATGCATGGCTTTTGCTTTATTTATTAAACTGTCTTTATCTCAACCCACAAGTTTTCTCACTTTTAGTCTTCTGATTTTCTACTCCATCCCACCACAGGAGGAGTGAGCGAGCAATGCTTAGTTGCTAGCTGGGGTTAAACCATGACCTCTGGGAAGAGAATAGAGTAGGAAGTTTATTCTAGATTGATGTATCTAAAGAAACTTTAAAATATTTCATTTCATGATGGTCTTTTTCTCTGACAACAAGGAGGAAGAAAGCACAAAGGTGGACTGCAGATTTTCAGTCCACCTTCCTGCTTGCTGAAATTATGCTCATAGCCGCTAATCCTTTCTCTGCGGGGTTCCTAATCTACCCCAACTGGATTCTAACAACCTTGCCAACTCTGTATAATATCCTGATGACTTGTCCTGCTGCTGCGATCTGCAGCAGTATGTGTCCACCTGCCAGCCTTGCTACAGGGCTTCAGGCTTTCATGATTCCATTTTGACAGCGCTCTTCATTGCACCCATCTCTTTGATGCTCTTTTTCTAGGCTTCGCTTCAATAACACTTTGCTTGTCTCTCTTTCTCTCATTCACAGCAGGCAGCTTAGCAATGTGCATAGTATGAATGTGCCTTTCATAAATACTGTGCCAGTTGGCCCACTGCAAATTGAAAGACTCTCAGCATGCTGGCTGCTAATCCGCCAGTAGTTTTCACACAGAGTAATATGCCACCACACTGCTCTATCAGTGCATAAACATAGTACAGTAATATTCAGCATCTAGCATCATGTCTTTATCACAACACATGGCAATGAATTTTTGGAGTTGCACGAGAAGGTAAGACAGATAATGCCTTCATTTGAAAATATCCTGCTGGTGAACAATAGCAGATACTCATTTAGATATTCAAATACCCCTTCCTTCGTTCCTTCCTTGCTTCCTTGCTTCCTTCCTTCCTTCCTTCCTTCCTCTTTTCCTTCCTTCCTCTCTTCCTTCCTTCCTTCCTCTCTTCCTCCCTTCCTTCCCCTCTTCCTATCTTCCTTCCTCTCTTCCTTCCTCTCTTCCTTCCTCCCTTCCTTCCTCTCTTCCTCTCTTCCTCTCTTCCTCTCTTCCTCTCTTCCTTTCTTTCTTTTTCTCTTTCTTTCTCTCTTCCTCTCTTCCTTTCTCTCTTTCTTTCTCTCTTCCTCTCTTTCTTTCTTTCTCTCTTTCTCTCTTTTAATGTTGTAGCCTCCTTAAGGGAATTGTCTGATCATTATCTTGTTCACAGAACATTGTTGGAGACTGAGGAAAAAAACTTAAGTGCAGAGTAAGAGGGCGACTGAAAAGTCATTACTTTGCTGACAGTTATAGTGATTATTATAACAGATGATACAAAACTCTTAAAGTGCAGTAGTATTTGCATGTGGGAATGTGTCTTTCACTTAAACTTCAGGAACCCAAAGGCTTGGTTTTTTTTGGTTTTATTCCCCATGTTCCCACTTAAAAATTCTCGCTGATTAAGATATTACATATCATTTTTAGTGGTGTTAACTTAATTATTTCTTATCTGTGGAGGATTTAAGCATGCTGGTGTAGCTGGCATTAATTATTAAATACAAAATAAATGATCTGTAGATCAGGATGTTCTCTTAGCTTGAAGTCATCTCTTTTTTTCATAATCTTGCCCGAAACTTCCTCTCTTTTTTCCTCTAGACTTTAAAAGCAAGTGATTCTTACCTGAAAATTACCCTGAGACAAAACAGGGATCAAAACAAAGGACATAAACTTTATAATTAATATCATGATTCACCAACAAACGTTTTGCTTGTCAACACCTGTCATGCTAGCAATATTTTCTTCTCAAGCGCGGAAGCTACTACAGAAATGTCAAAACCTCATGAGAATACAGAACAAAATGTCTAGGAATAAATATAAAACTTTATTTGACGCTTTGAGATACCATGCAAACATAATGATTAAATATAGATACAGAAAATCCATGATTTTATTTTTTAAATAAGTATCACAATTTTATATGCTATTAACAAATGAGTCCTCTTGCTTTGCAAAGGCTTAATTCACCTAAATGTGAGGAAATAGATACCTTCTTTGTGTTCAGGGTAAAAGAACTTTGCATTTTGTAGGTGTTTCTGATTTACTACCAAGTGACCTTCCTGCAGATAGGTCTCCCAGAATGTCTACACAGTGCAATGTGCTATTACTCCCAGTAGATATGGTACTATCTGCAGCGTCAATAAACTCTCAAGCAGATGTTCAATAGCCAAACATAATGACCACTGGGGAGCCATGATAACTGCCTACAAATATATAAAGGAATGTTATAAGAGGATGGGGACCAATTATTCTCATTAGCCAACAAGGGCAGGTAAGAAGGAATGAGCATTCTCTGTAACCAGGAAATTTTATTTTGCTTTAAGAAAATCTTTAGCTGATAAAATAAGATGAAGAAATTATTAAAAATTACCAGAGGAATTGATAAAATTGTCATCATTTAAGATATTTAATGTGCCCTTCTGTTATGCCTATTTCAGTCAAGCAACACATGGTATAGTACTTTTTAGCTAGTTTTATATGCGTCTTAGAGGAATTGTGTGCCCTATTAATGAAATCTAGTTTGAGAAGGATCTTAATGTGATTGACCAAAACAGCTACTTGTTTCAGTTGCCAATGAGCAGATACTAACCCAGAAAAGTCATTTATATAGTGATTGAAAGGAAAACTAAAAATTAAAAATCTTATCAAGGCATCCATTTGTGTATGTGTGGATATTTGCAGAACTCTGGTGTAGGTTTTTTACCTTAATTCTGAAAGTCAAAATTTATACGGAAGAGGGCAATGCTTTTCCAAACTTCTCTTTTATCTTTTCCTTTCAACATTTTTTCTCAGCTAGTTAGACTATTACAGAAAGAAAAAAAATCCTTAAGCAGATGAATAATGACAGCATGAATATGCAATCTTACAGAAAGTGCATGGTATCTAAAATATATATTTTAAAACACTATTTTAGACATAATATTTCCAAAACTGAAATAACTTCCTTTCAGTCCCCATTGACTCTCAGAAAACTTCCCATCAGAATCTTAATCAAAAGTGATAAATATCTAGAACATTTCAAATTTTAAAAAACATCACAAGTTGACTAACTGCAGGAACTGACTGCAGGAATATCTGTAAAATGAGAAAGCAATATCCTTTTTTTCTTCAGATATAAAATGTTTATTCTTTAGTTAGGGATAGCTTTGAATAGTTACTAAAAAAAAATGTATGGTGACTTCTATCTACTCGGCCTGAATACAGCAACACATTGGAATCTTGTATTATGTACTAGTTTCAATGCACTATTTGTGAGTTAAATATGCAGATTTCTTGTTGTCCATTCTTCTGTTCTCAAGGTAGACTCAAGCTTTTGGCTTGAGTAAACTAAGTTAAAATGGTACCTGCACTTCTGTCATTTGTAGCTGTCATTACACAAGGTTATCCGAAAGTTTGTATGTGACCAGTGACATGTTATAGAGTAATTCCCTTCAAGAAACCTGATCAGCAACTTAGCTAAATAGCATTCAACTGAGAAGGCTCTGAAGCATATGGATCTGGTAAGATTTGAAGTGCGTTTGACAGATTATGTTCCTCTATACCTGAATATTGTATAGGGGTTATAGGTTAACTGTACAGGACAATTGAAAACAAATATAATGATTTTCAGTTATGTTGGGAAATTCCTTTAATCTAAAGATCTTAAAGATTACAAATAATAAAAAGATTTCTAGATTTTTGTGAAACATTAATTTTACAGCTATTTTATTGCCTGTAAATTGAGATTCACGGGGATTATGTGTTACATCTACCATCACATGGTAGATATCCACAATTTCCAACTTTAAAACTTTGTCTTACCAAATAGCGATGTTTATCTGTGAAGTATCATGCTCAACCAATGTAACAAGGTTGATGTGCTAAATATGAAACCTTCACAGTAAAATCCCAAATATTTCTGATGTTTCAGTAGGACTTCCTTAGAATGAGATGGTATAAATGGATCTGTTCCAATGCCTTCCTTTATTCCTTTTTTTTTTTGTCTGGATTCTGTAACTGCAGTACCTATTCATAAGCTTATGGTCTGAAAGCAATGATATATTTAGTTGGAGAAAGAAACCACTGAAAATTTAAGTTACTTCTGTACCAGCAAATTAAACCTACCAAAGAATATCTTGGAGTACTGAATCTACTTGGCACAGAAAAATTTGTGTGCTTGCTTGTATAGTTTCACTGCCTCCAAAACAAGTAATCTAAATGTAAACTGTCAATTGGTAATAGTTCCTGGAAGGGTCTTACTCCTAAACTATAACTGGGAATTGCTGGGGAAGTCTTAGTCAACATGTGCTGAAATTGTACTTGAGTGGGTTCTCAGATTTACCAGTGCAGAAGATGCCATTAAAATGCTTTAGAAACTTCCCTGGCACTATATATTTTACTAATATGACCATACTACAGTGTATGTACCTAAAATTATTTACTCTGGAAAAAAAATATAATGAGAAGTCTATACGTATGCCTCAACTTTCACAAGGAGGACAACTAAGTTGTCAAAAAGATTTGTAGTTCCACTGATATGGTAGATTTTATCCCAGCAGACAACTTCAGTCATATCTTCAGGGGACATCTTTGTATGCTGAATTTACACAGAGGAATGCCAGGTAGAAGTTTCTATTTGTAGTTAGGTAGAGTGTTGATTGAAGGAAATTTGTTCAGCAGTAATCTGTAAACAATTATTCAGGTATTTCCTATGACATGATGTTTATTCTTTGTGGGGAAAACACAGGAATAAAAATCAATGTAAGTTGTTCTTGGCATTTCTCTGGAAGGCTAAACATAATAATAAAAATTATACATAGGTTTTCAGATAATATATTCATAGTCATTTCCTTATATCACAGTTACTGTCTTTAGAGCAGAGATGATTGAACTGCTACACTTAGCACAAAGACTTAGAAACAGATCTTAGTATCCTTATGGCGATTCAATTTGCAAAAAATAAAAAGTGATTTGAACATCTGCTACTTGAATTCCTTGCTAATCTGCCAAAGAGAATGCTTGGGATTGTTTTTAGCAATAAGAAAAATACACAGTGAGTTGGAAGACATTGATAACACTTGAGGAGAACAGCTCTTCAGCACTCTGATGAGATGAGTTACTGTACAGATGGCTTCCATCATGCAAGTCTTTTCTGTTTATAGGGCTGCAGGTGGTAGAGTGGGAAACAGGGTAAGTGGAGGAAAGGTTAGGACTCCAAATCAATTGTAGCAGTTCACCAAGTAAAATCAGTCACTGCTGAATGTACTAGCTGTTTATCAGCACTGCCATCTAGAGCTGTGTGAAAAAAATTCACTGCAGAACACAGAAATGGTGAAACTAGATCGTTCATTGTTTAAGATTGTACAGAGAGTGAAACAGAGATATCTTATGCTTTTTGTTATCTTAAGGCAGGCCATCCAGCAACTGCGTTAAGGGAGTAAGAGAAGATGGAAAAAAGAGAATTAAAATAATCTAAAATACTCAGATAACCCTTGGCTGATTTTCATGCATGGTAAAAAGACTTCATAAAAATTAGTGCAGTGCACAGGTTATTTTCCTCTTTGTAGCACAACGGAAATTTGCATTCTTCTGATTTGGGACAATTTTGCTTCACCTATATGCTAGTTATTTTATCTGTTACACATCCAGTTTAAAAAACTTTGAAGTGCACAGTAATCACACAGTTCTTTGACTGCACCTTTAACTCCCCTGAGGTGATTTTAATCATTCAGGAAGTTAAGAGAACTGAGGAGGTATCATAAGGGCTAGTGACAGCCAGAGATTCACTGAAATAATGTTATAATTGTCAGAGTTTCACGGAGAGTAGAAAAGAGCCAAGCAAAAGTTCTGGGGATGCTCGGAGCTTTATGATGCTTTCCAGATCTCTTTGTGCAGTAGAAAGGATGAGTATCTTGCTTTCTTTGCTAGCATGTTGTTATTTTTGCACACAGATGCAAACCAGTTATTTTCTTTGTATCTTTTTTTTTTTCTGAACAAGTCAGGGAAATTATGACCCTTTTCAGTTGCATTACTTCTTTCCTATAAGCAAGGATTGTAGGTTGTTTTCCATAGGAATGAACACATTTTTCAAGCTATGACATATTTCAAGACAAAGAAGAGCAGAAACACACAGCTCTTTTCTACCTAATTCTTGAAATATTATTTAATATAATCATTAGGTGCAAGGCTCTTAAATAGCTATAATACAGCCTGAATCCATGAAAGCATTAAAGTGAATATTTTTAAAAGTGTCTGGGTGCCTAATTGTGAGTTCTATGGAAACCATATGTATCTAAGTGCCATTAAAAAAACTGACTTTTTAGTCACAACTAAACTTCAGTCTAAAAGCACTTGTAAGAGCATTTTTAGGCATTTAGGCTGGCTGTCCTACAGGTGTTTACATTTGAGATTTCTCACACACCACGTCCCTTCAGCCCCTTGCTGATGGTCATGGCCAAACCCTCCCACAGTGCAGTAGACTTACTGGCATCACACCAACCCTTCAGGTGCCTATAGGAAGCTCAAAAAGATTTGGAAACCTTTCTGAACTGAGTACGTTCTTTGTAATGGCAGGAGACACCCTGAAATACTGGCTTTCAAACATGAGTCTATTGCCTTCCTCTGCTTCTGGGTACAGTCTTCATACACTGGGAGTTACACAGCCCTTCAGGTATGACACAACCAGCAGAGGTTAGCCAGCTTTCCTCTGGCCAAGGACATGTTCATGTTCTCCATGAGCTGGCTTGGTCAGTAGGGTGCGAGAGCACATCTATTCCAGAAATCTAATCCCAATGCAAGTTGGCATCATCTGGAAGCTGGCTATGTGAGACTCAGTCTATCACTTACTACATCAATGTGGACACATTCACTGGAATAATCTCATGTCTTTGGGACTACCTGCCCCTTGCCTACTCCTGACTGGTACTGCTACTGTCTATAGTACTCCAGAATTCATTATAGCCTTCAAACAGAACAGCATTTTGTGCAATAGTCCTTGACAAAATGCCTCCTTGTACAGTTACTTCAGAAGATGCCAAGAATATGCCAGGGTCATGAAATTTTAACATACAAAAATATCATCCCATGACACTTGTGTTTAGGAATCTGGTCATCTTCATCTTAAACAAGATTGACACTTTTTTTCCTGCCTGATGACATGAAGTCCAGCAGCATGAGAACAGACAACTGCTGGTGACAGCGCCACTAGCGCCCTGAGAAATGTAAATGCATTCAAAGCAGGCTGACACCCACAGAAAGTTCATTTTAGTCCTCGACTTCTGACAGATCATCTTTAAATAAGCCTTAGGTGAAGTAAGGTGCACTGACTGTTTCCAGGACAAGATCTGAAGGCTCAGCCTTCAATACCGTCATGCAGTTTCTTTCAGCCTTAGAATACAGTATAGGCTCCTTTCATCTCTGAGCTATATACCAAATTTATTAGGGCAATCATGACACACAGAAACAGAATCACCTGGTGTTAGCTCCAGATCCTTGACTGGTATCTCAGGAGATTACCTAGGACCCTAGTAATCTGTAGATTACTCCAGCTAGGGAACGAACGTAGGTAGAGGGCTGTGGTGTGGTAGAAGGGAATCCTCACTCCGGTGGGACGTCTCTGGCATGAGAGGCCCTCAGCTCCTAGCTGACATTGAATTATTACATTAAATACAGTACTTCCCTCCTGTTTTCCCTTCTCCTTTTAATGGCATTATTGGGATCATAGGCATGGTTGATCTCTGATCTGGTAGTAATCGCATCAGCTTTCATGATAGTGAGGTCATAGGAAAATCGAGGACATAGGAAAATCAAAGTCATAGTCATGATTAAATAACAATGCAAAAGGGAATAAATATTATAGGAATAAATTAAGGAATGACAAGTGTATCCCTGTAAAGCCACTTAAAAGAAGAGAATGTGAATAATTCTTACATGCATATCAGCACAGGTCCATGGTTAGGATATACAGACTAAGACATATAATTGACTTACCACATGTTAAACAGGTGCTTTAGCTGACTTCATGTGGCTACTTAACCCACTGCAAATAAGAAATAAAACATGTAATTTAAGAAAAAAAAAAGTTTCTTGTTTTGGGACGCTTTACTTTGCATTTGCCATGTTATGAGAGTATACATTGGGTCTGTTACACCAGTTTAGCTCATACATGGCACTTCAACAAGCCATAATAACCTAATGAAATATCTGTAGGTTTTCAGTATTTGGAATTCTTTTTTTCTAATCAAAGTGTGCTCTCATCAGCGGGAATCTTCCCACTGTGCTTACTTACTAGTTAGACAGTGGCCAGTTCCAAGAGCAAAAACTAAATATACCTATGTTTGCATAAAACACCATGTCTTTACACACCAAAAATATCCTTCATTTTGTCTGCTTGTATATTTGTACTGTCCAGATGATGTGAAGTACATCACTTTGGGAAATTTATACTGAGAGCTCTGCCATCAGTATATCTGATACTGGAGTAATTTTTATGAAGTTTTGAGGATGGATGCTTGTGTTAATTATTTTGAACCAAATATATGTTGTTTATGGCATTGCATAGTATTCCAATACACATGCTAAAAAAAAAGTATAGCTTTTAACAAAATAAATTCAAAATAATATTTTAATTTCTTTGTACATAGAATTTTCGCAGATTAGGAAAGCTGAAGTCTGACATTCAGCCTCTAAAATGATGTGCTTAAAAGCAACATTCGGTATGTGATTTCAGTCTAGTCAACCCAGTGGCTTAACAGAACAATGTTATTATCAGGGAGCCACATCTGAAGCTCAGATTTTTAATTCCTTTGACTATTCAGATTCTTTTATATTGGGTTTAAGGCAGTTCTTGCTCTTTGACTAGTTGGTTATTTATACTAAGTTGAAGAGGAAAAAGATGAGAGCCAACTTTTGATGTTTACAGTAGAAATAATAAAAAGTGCTTTTCCCTTGTTGAACAATATTGCTTGCAGAGAGATGGAGCATTCAAAGCGAAGCAAATGCACATACAGCAGTCTAAACTCACTGTCACTGACAGGTTCTGAAAAGGTTGTTTCTTATTGAATAGCTGAACCTGATAAAAACTAAGGTTCCCCACTGACATCTAGGAGACCATTAAAATTTCTCGAGCTGTTCCAAAATGCATAGTGCCAATTAAAGAGAAGCTTCTTCCCAGGAGTGAGCTGATAAACCAACAGCAAAACATTCTGGTAGTGAAGACAGAAGTAAGCAGTGTGAGGATTACACCTGAGGAGAGCGTGGATACAGCATAGCACCAAGGGGCAACGCTAGTGAGGAACCAAGCTCTCTGCAGCCTTTCTGGCACTTGCTCCTATACGTGGCTACAATTTTAACAGCTCATTCTACCAGGACAATACAAGCTGCTTAACTTTAGTAAATTCCATTATTATAATTCTGTGGTTTGTTAAATATTGCCCCTTTCTTTAGCGATCGTTTAAAAGTTTTATATTATGAATATACCTTGTAGGAAAACAAAACAAAACAAAACAAAACAAAACCCAGAAAACTTTCTTTAGCAGAGGCTCCACAATTGAAACCAAAAGTTTCATTAAATTGTACTGCTATTTTCAGTATAGACTTACATAAAATAAATATATATATTTTTTTTAAGTCAAAACCCACAATGAGCAGGAGAAAAATAGCACAAAGATGAGGGAAGTAATTTCTGACAAAGTCTGGAGAATACAAACATCAACCACTGTAATTTTTATTTCTCTTACTAACTTCAGCAAGCTTTGGTAAAATTCCATATGAATAATTACAGTTTTAGAAGTCTTCTAGTCAGACTTCTAACCATTCATGTGCCCTGTTCAATGATCCTTATTTAACAGTCCCTCCTGGATATGTCTACCTACGTTAGATATGTCCCAGAATGCATTGCCCTCCTTTTTCCCTCATCCCAAAAGTCTTTTTCTTCTCTGATTCAAATAGGACAGATGGCCCAGAAGAGATTAACAGACCTCCTGAGACATATTACGTAAAAACTAGGAGGTCTGTTATAGTTCAATAGTTATGTGATCTTTATTCTAAAAATGATATAATAGTTATGATTGGAACAGCTTGGACATTTCAGACCTTATTACCAATTAACCTTCAAAATCATGTAATGATTACAGACATAATAACTGACATTTTTTCATTTACTATATAACACAGAATAATTTTAGTGGCCTAAAATTAAACAATATATTTTTAAAAATTCTTCCTTTCTTTTTATGATTAAACTCAAAACCCGTCAGGGTTACTTATCAGGATTACTAATTTAGAGATCATGTACAGTCAGCTACCATTGCACAGTCAATGTTTCACATCACTTCAGAATTACTTCAAGTCACTTGGTCCATGGGAGACTAGAGTTTAAAAAATCACTTGTTTTAAATTCAGGATTCCCATCCTATGAGATGACTTGCTAATAAACAATGAATTTGTAGACATGTTCAATGTTTCAGGTCTAAGTAGTGTCAAGGAAAATTGTGAAGAAACTGTTTCTTTATATGGTTAGATGGTTTCTGGGTTTTTGTTTATTTTTAGTTTGGTGTCTGGAGTGAGATATGCCATGTTTTCATGGTATCTCTTTACATTTAAGAAGCTTTACAAGAAAAGACAAGGAAAAGGCAGAATTGCCATAGGAATGGTTAATCTGCTAGTAAAACACTAGTTCCCCTCAAGTAAATACAGAAAGCCAACAACTTTATTGGGAGAACTTTTAAGACAGTCATTACTTTCAAATATGACATTGACCACTTCTTTAAGTGAATAAGAAAACTGGTTCAACAGGAGAGAGAAGTGGGAACTGTGCACTCATATTACAAGGTGAGTCTTTGTATCACCAAAGCATCTCCAAAATGGCAAAGAAAGCACAAAAGTAAAGGAGAAATAATACAAAAGGATATTATTTTTGTTACATCAGACCAGAGACTACTTCCTGGTGGTGTATGATGGTGAAATAGTGTTTATCCCTATCCAAGTTTTGAAGAAAAATAATTCCCCCAGCTGCTCTTAATACTGTATAAATCAGCCTATGAATGGTTCATGTAAAAACTATTGGCACTTTTTAACACCACATTTGTTTATGCCTCATTTGAATAAGGTGAGATTGCATGGTGTTAAAAAAACCTGACATTCAACTTGTGCACGATTTTCAGCCTAATCAGAGCAGGTGAGGTGGCCCTTGCTCATAAAGAGATTAAACTATCTTCATAGAACACTTTAGTTTCTCGCAATCCATTCTCATTGCTTAAAAAGAGCACAAAACCAGAGAGATTTAAGGATTTTAACTCACTGAACCGGGAAGGTTTTTTTCTTCCTTTTTAATATCCTTTTTATTTTTTGTTCTGGCACTATTAACAGACAAGTAATTCCATTTCTATATAAACACATTTTACTTTCAGAAAGTAAGATGTTTCAACAGCTGTTAAAAGATAATTATTGTTAAATCTTTAAAATAAAGTTGATTTTTCTATAATGTACAAATAAAATCAAAGCAATTTCACTGTTTTCCCAATTGAAATGAGAAAATAAAATAACAACACTTAGTATTTTCCTCCCATTAAAAATTATATAATCTTAATATAGCTTCATGGAAAAAAAAAATTATTTTGTCAGAATAACTTTTCCTGACCATAAACCTTTGACAGCTTTTTTCTTCTGGTCATTTCTAAGTACTGCACACTTCTGTGAAATAAGGGAGACAATAAGACAACATTGAAGTAAAATATCTTAACAGACGGGTTCCTCTACTAGACATGAACACTTTCAAGTACTTTTTCTGTTTCTGACAAGTTTTGTCTGCACAAATTAAATGGAAAATTCTGACAGGGAGAATACTATTTCAAGCATTTACAGACCAAAAAATAAACACATTTCTTTTAGTTGCCAGATTAGGAATTTTATAAAGAAGAAAATGAATCTAGAATTTGGCATTATTATCACTTACTATATCTAGCCCAGATGTCATCCAAATGACATTGTATATATTCACATCTAGAGAGAAGAAGGACACTAACTGCAGTAATCTAAAAGAACCATCTGCAATCTTTAGTCAGCAGAGGAAAGTAGATATCTAATATCTGCAGAGGAAGATCCTGCTTAAGTCTCCCATTTTCTTCATTGCCCTCGGAGGACAATCCATCTGTGACTATTTATTCTAGATAAGTTAGTTCCCTAATCATTCTGCTTCCATCACGTGCCCTCTTATTTTTATTTTACAGAGCAAGAAACAGTTCGAATGGGACAAAATGGCCATTATGATATCTTGGGTTTAAACCTCTCTCCAGGCTGAGGATAGTTTAGAGTCAGGTCTTCTACATCCTGAATGAATGGTTTAATCTTAGACTGTGTCAATCACCACAAGATGGATTGGATTTAGTTTTAGTCCTGCATAGATTTAACTTTTGAATTCTCTTCAGAGATTGTAATCTCAAACTGAATCACAGTAACATTCAAGAAAGGAGATTAATTGTACTATGCCTATACTTTTATTCACTCATAGGTGATTAAATGTTGGGAGTGCTTTAAGAGTAATAGGGAATGGCTGAAAGAACATGTCTCATCACCTACCAGGTTGAGAAGAAAAACTCTGGCATGTAGGTGGATTGGACTTTAATTTTCAGTTTGAATCATATACAAAAAACTACAGGGAAAAAAAAAAAAAGGTGAATTTCTTCCAAGCTTTACTCCAACCTGATGCTCCCAAATTATTTTGCCAGTTGATGGCAGGTTTTTCTGACAAAGCAACTGATTTTATTTGATTTTGTTGAGTTCTTCATATTGTGCAGGTCACTACTCAATTCAGCTGCCTTCACAAACCAGAACAAAATAACACATGTAAGTAGATGTTCAAACAAGGTTCCATCTGAGAAGGTTTGAACAGAAAGCTGGAAGGCTAGGCTGTGGAAAAGGAGGAGGAGATGCCCTGTAAGTAAGAATTTTGAGAGCAAAAACCTAGTAATTTTCAAATGTCATGTGGATTCATACTAGTTATTCAGGGACCATTGTATCTTTTTATAGCCATCAGTGAATGGAGTGTGTTAAGGTGGTGTTTCTATAGCAACTCCTTCCTGCTGCAGTCTACCAAGAGCTCCTAATGTGTATACACAAGGCAATTTCTAAAAACTTGTAACCAATCATTTGAGCACATTACTAGTGCCTCAAAGATTAAGTAATCAGAGACTTCAGACACTGAAGCAATTAAAGGGTGGGTGGTAGATGAAATCAAATTTGCTCCAGTATTGCTCCTTGGTTCCCTTTAGCACATTTTATCGAGTTACAGTGGAATCCATTCAAGAAAGTGTTAAGTAATTTAGGATCTATGTGAAACAATTGTGGAGAGTTAAGAGAAGGGACCTCTGGCTATTATAATCAGGTGCCAGAAGCATTCCAGTTACCTTGTACAGGATATTCCGCTGGAAAAAAAAAAAAAGAAACAGAACTTCACTCAAGAGGGTAATTAAACATGTATACCCTTTTCAGATGTTCATTTCTTTAACTTCTTGGACTTGTGGGTGAATATATACCAAAGTCTTTCCGGTGGATCTATCTTGATCCTCTTAAGATACTGTATTGAATAAAATGGGGGTTTGGTGAATACACTGGTCCATATGTGAGGATATGGAAACTCTCATTTTACCTCAACTTGTTTCCATTGTGAATGAGTGATGAAGATGAAAATTCCCTCTCAATAGGATATGTCTAAAAGGATATTTACTTTTTCCATATTGGTTTCATCATATGTTCCTCTCTAGTGCTCTGTATTGGCTGTCTGTCAAGGTCATATGCACTGAATTTCAAATATTACTCATATCCTTTCCTAAATGGCTCATTAGAGGATTTTAAACAAAAGCTTTTATTCCCACAAGGACTGCAACAATGTCTACATCTGTGTGTGAGCAGGTGACCACAACTTCACAGAATTTCAGTAAGACAAGATATCACTGCCACCCTTGTCAAGAGACCCAGAAAATCCAGATGAGTACATTTAGAAATTTTCCTATGGGAAAGACTGCAAATCTATGTTAAATATTCCATTAGTAATACAATGATGCAGCAAAAAAAAAAATTATAACTTCCTATATTTGTGTGGTAACTGTTAAACTGGCACTGGAAGTCAAATGAACTCTTGCCTGAGATGAACAAGTTACTTGGAATTGGTCAGTTGATATAGGAGAACATTTGTTATTACTTTGACTGTAAAATTGTAATGAGAATCCCAGACTGGTATTCTAAATCACAGGACTATATAAATCAAACAGGTTCTTGTACATCTATGGTCCCCCTCTGGGTCGTCTTCTGTAAACAGATATCCTACTTTTACTTAATAGCAGTCCAGTCATGGCTATTATCTTTATATTATCTGTCCTATTGAGAATTAATAATTAGTATTGCTGTCTGGGTGAATCAGTAGTTATTTCTTCTACAAGTCTCATATTTCAGTATTTCTCTGCTGAAAATTTTACCTCTATGTAGATCATATGAACAGTGAGAGACAGTACAATTTATCCCAAGGCATACTTTCTCAAGTAATAATTGAGACAGAGTATAAATGAATTTTGCTTTTGTGTTTTCAGTTTATATACTTTTTAAAAAAATATATTTTTAGAAGCATTTCCATTTTATCATTTTTTTTTAAATATAAATACATGGAAGAAAATACAGTACTGTATAAAGGAACAAATGCCAAAGGTCTATTTCAAATGAGTTTTCAGTAGGTGTTTAAGAAAAGAGAGACATAACTATTATTTAGAAGTGACTACTATTTATAGTTAGAAGTTAATCTAAGGCTCCATATAAAGTTATTGTAGTGTAAACATACTCAATTTGTCATTCCATTTTGATTTCCTGTTATTTTTTTTTTTTTTATATAAAGGGGAGGTACACTTTTCTATTTCACATTTTCTTTGCTCCTCTTACTCTAGTGTTCACAAAATAAAAACTATGACAGGTTGAAATTCCCTTTCAGATTTTCATTAGATACAGGACACAGAAGCAATGAGATCTTGATGAAGACATGATAACAGTATTTATAGAAATGAATTTTTAGTAAAATTTCTGGTCCTGCAAACATATATATATATATTATTAACTTTTGAACTACCCTCATTGAAACTATTGCTACCAATGCTCAATCAATTAACTCTTCAACTTTAGGCTTGCAAGTGTTTGCAATATTAGGATCAGTACAGCATATACTATGCAATAATTCCTAAAATTTACAATGTCCTTTTCTAAAGCAAAATATTTCTGCAAGTGTTGTGTGTATATTTAGGGACCTAGATTCCAGGTCTAGTGCTTTTATTTCTTTCTCTTAATTTGAAATTAAAAAATCAGAATCTAAAACCTCAGGGCTGATCTGGAAATCTCTCATTTATTTTTTTCAAGAAATGTAATCAAGTAGAGATTAAACTATTAGAATGTATCTCCATGGAATCTATCTACCAGAGATTAGACACTCCAGAAAACAGTGGAGCTGCTCCTTTAAAGCCAAAAGAGGGTTGGCAGCTGTGTCAGAAAGGTGATGGTTTAAGTGATCTTTAAGGTCTTGGAAACTTCCTGCACATTGTATTTAAGGGAAATAATTTACTCTATTTAGAGGAAATAAAAAATTGATGCTTTTCCATTTGAAAACACATTTCCTCTTATCTAGCATAAACGTCCGTCATAAAAGTGCAGATGATATTTTAAAAGTGAATTTTTTTTCATAAATATTTAACTTTGCCTAGATTATTGTTACGCTTAAGGCTGCATGCACTTACTAGAAGGTAAGGAAATAAATGTAGAGTGGGAAGCTCAACCGGTGCTACTTTTATGACTACAGTTCTCCTAGACCTTGTCTTTGCATGTAGAAAACAAAAATGGAAACATCCCCTCTGTGCCCCTTAAGATTACAGGGAAAAAACTTCCTTAGTTCAATGATTTACATGTTCATCTAAATGCTTTTTCTTCCATTGTGTGAAAGAACTGCTATCCTCTATACACAAACGAGACAGTCCTTGCTGTTCTTAAACCACAGAGTGTTCATGCCACTACCCGTCTACCCTTCTACCCTTTGTGAAGATGTTTTATTATGGATGGTCTTCATCTTTCCTCTTGAGAAACAGAGACTTGCGTTCTAATGGTGTCTGTGTATTACAGCAGTGGATGATAATCTTGTCAGCCTGGTTGCTGGCATCCAACCTTAGCATGCTAGCAAGCTTTGCTCTTCTAAATGAGAAGTCATGTCAGAGGCTATACACCTGGAAAAAAAAAAAAAACTAAACAAGCAGGATCATGGACATCTTGTCCAGCTTAGATAGTGATCCAAGTAATCCAATACCTAGGTGGTTTGCTTAGATCTTACATTCATATATTACCACTTACTTTCAGCTCTGCACAAACTGCTGTTCTCCTCCCTTCACAAACTCAGATTATCGTTAGCTGCATAGGCAGAATTTAATTTCCCTGTCAACATGCCCTAAAAGGTGTTTGTTATTTCCAACTGAATTACAAAGTAACCATAATGGAGGAGTAAGGAGACATTTGCTCTGTTTTATATTTCATCATTCCCAGTGGTGTATGTACAATTAGATTTATTAAATACTCCCTTCATAATTTTAGTTTCAGTCCTTTTTTTTCTATGCAAGTAAGCACTGCTAATCCTGAATAGAGTTTGAAGACTCAGGACCTACCTTAGGCTGAAAAAAATATTTAATGTTATTTAGACAAAAAACAAAAGAGTAAGTCACATTAGTCTGATATTCTCAGAAAAAAAAAAAAAAACAGTGTAATAGAATGACAAAAATTCAAGACATGAACCAGACACAGAGAAGATCTTCGTTCACTTCTCAACTTCCCAACAAACTTTCTTGAACATCATCAATAATTCCCCTACTGCAGTCCTGCAGGGTACAAAATACAGAACACTTGCATTTCCTCCATTACTTAAGCCCTAACCTTCACGGTGTAGGAACTACTCATACTATGTGGATGTACAATGTATAGCATACTGACTTAGTGTGACATACTAATCACATTTGTATCATTATATGCAGCACTAACTTTATTTGGCTATGTTGCTGGGCTGCAAACAGTGACGTCTACTTCAAAGCCAGTATTGCATACGCAGATGAGCAAAGTTTCCAAAGATGCATTAAGTTACCCAACTTGGGCATTTTAGTCTAGCATGCTGTTATTTAAGATTATGTCAGCACTCCTGTTATCTTATTTTCCACCAATCTATAATTAGCTCGTACAAAATTCACTAGGGACTACATTTTAGAGTAAAAGATCTTTTCCTTATGCAAAATTGCTTACTAGCATGTAAAGAAATAGCTTAGCTGAAGGTTTACTATCATGTAACAGGAAGTGTATTCGTGTTCTTATTTGTCCTTGTACAATAGATTTCCTATTTGAACTAGCCCAGTGGAGGGATGAACAGATAATAAGGAGTAGTAGTAGTCTCTGAATCCATCTCCTATCTTTTTCCCTTTTCAAAATTCAGTCCTATCAGCTTATATGCTGTTCACTCTTTTACCTAGTTAGGATAACATTATGATTCTACAAAAAATAATCAAAACCAGGCCACTTTTTTTTTAGTCTTTAGTGATCTTCCAATTAGTCTTACTTTTTTTCAGTTTCTTTTCCTTGATTCAATCCCTTGTTGTAATCTCAACCTTTATCAAGGCCTTTACCCTGTCGAGGTTGAATTTTTCAACACTTAGTTTTCCCACAAGGGTGGAATTCATGTTCCACAGATTAGGCACCTTCATACCCAATGAGCTCTTAGTTTCCTCAGTAGCCATTAGAATGAACTAGATACCTGTAGAGGGTGACAGATCCCACTCATGGGCAATATTTTTTACTACTGTTCACTTCAGAAAGATGACTTACAATGGGTATGGTTACTTACTTGCATCTGTCCACAGGAAGTATTAACACACATGCTCTGCGTTTCTCTCATGATGGACACTACACAGTAATGGAGCTACCAAAATAATGGAACAAGTCTTGTATTATAGTTTGTTTCTTAATGATGGACCATGACTTCCCATGAATCACCCTGACAATAATGTGGTTTTTACAGATCAGCTTTTTAAGCTTTTTACAGGTCCTGCAAGCTGTTCATATATTGGTTTACCAGTGCCTGAACTGTCTTTCTAACAAGCTTGGGACACCGAGCAAAGCTTTATAAATACCACAGAAATAGTTGTGGAAGCCATTCTATAATTCTGATGAAAATGTGAGAATGGTCAGTGATTGCAAAAGGAAAATGTAGAACTGAACATGTCCATAAGAAGAATGAACTTTTCACATCACATTTCACTAATGGTCAGTCTCAGCTGAGATGAAAATTCTGGTCAGTTAGTTTAGGGTCTAATTTGTTAGGCAATATTAGAAATTGTCAAGTGCATAGTTGTGCAATTAATGTTCACTTATTTTTGTTATTCTAATCCATGACATACAACTGGTGTGTAGAAATAGAGTGATGTCTCAGCATGTCAACTTTGTAATCAAACATCCAAGGAAAAACTCAGCAGTAGATTGCAAAAATAAACTTCCTTTAGAAAGTGCTGTAAAAATGTGAAGTAGATTCTGCAGCACATAGTTTGTTGATAAAGTTGATTTTTTTCTGTTTCCTTCAGAATAAAGTCTGCTGTAGGAATTGTTTTACATTTATACTTGAGTTAATAGATAAAATACAGAAATGATCCTGGGAAATGGAAACGAAACTGGACTTTTCAAAGGTAATAATTGTAACACTTTCCTAGTAATATGTTGATTGATGCTTTCATATTGGCTGAAGGTATCTTCAAAGTGCACAGTGTAAAGAGAAGCTCAGTGCATTTTTCTTCTGAGTTTCTCCAGCCATACAGATAAAGCATTCTCTTGAGGCAGAAAAAAAAAGGAGTTTGAACTAAAGATTCCCCTTTCTGAATTAATATTTTAAGTTTACAGATGACAAAAAGTGAGAAGAAATTATTCTATCCATCAGCATCTCTAATTTTTTAAAGGATATTTGGGGATATCAATGCTACCTAACACTCCTGCCTTCCTTCATCCTACACTTAAGTATTTAAGTTCTGGAGAAAAAAAGCATTTCAAATATTTCTCTTGCCAGTATCTCACACTGTATAGTATACAGTGCTTGCAGCTCAGATTGCCTTTCTGAGGTGTTTCTTCTTCGATGCAACAGAAGCAGATATTTAATATTAACTCAGTCATAAGTCTCAAGATGTAGCACAACTGAAAGAGTCAATCTTCACTCTCTTTTTTTTTTTTTTAAACAGAGTAGGATAACTCATTCTCTGGAGATCTGGACCTTTGGGGTAATATTGTTTATAAGAACTTGTAAGGACTTACAAGTGTTTATAAGTGAATTAATGGTGAATTTTGAATTATTGGTTGTGGTTAAAGTAGCCAGCATGATAACCTGTTTGTTTATTTTCTCTTCCAGTAGCAAAACAAACAAAAAACTTGCTAGTTTTACACTACCTCTATTTATCTCAGATTAAGGTTTCAGTTGTAAAACAGCCTACTTACTCACAGAGAGATTCCTGGTGTGGGCAGGAAGGGAAGAAAACCTTAATGAGTTGAAGCCAAGTTGCTGCTAATCTGCTTAAAGATGCAGAGCAAACTGTGGTTTGAACACTTAAGTCCTTTTCAAGTGAATATTTCATTGCTAATTATGTGACCTCTAAAAAAACTACAGAAATATTATCCCTTTATATGTAAAAATAATTATATGCTATATTTACCTGATCACAGCTGCTTTCACCACACATTTCAAATATGCCTTATGCTTCAAGATGCGCTCACACTGTTTACTTCATCTGTTCAGACACAGCATTGATATATCAGACTCTTAAAGCTAAAATGGGTGGAATTCTCAGATATTTATGCATGAAAGGAATGCAGTTTTATGGAACTACTATCAGACTTGATTAAACAACCATTAAATTTTACTTAAATTCTATAATCCTATTTAAATTACAAGGCTGAAGAATGAGAATAAGTTTTATTTCAGCAGCACTACACTGAGCCAGGATTATAACCATGTCAGAAAAAAAAAAGAGGGGAATTTTCCTCCTAAGTTAGATTTCAGTGACATTTTCTGTCACAATGCAAATTATGGGTCCTGTTCATACTGAATTTTTGCCTTCTTTTACCTTAAGAGAGTTATTTCTTCAATCTTTTCATAGAATCATAGAATCTAAAGGTTGAAAGAGACCTCTAAGATCATCCAGTCCAACCATCAACCTAACACCATCAGGCCTACTAAACCATGTACTGGAGTGCCACATCTACACTTTGTTTGAACACCTCCAGGGATGGTGACTCCATCAGTTCCTTGGACAGCCTGTTCCAATGCCTGACCACTCTTTCAGTAAAGAAGTGTTTCCTAATATCCAATCTAAACCTCCCCTGCAACAACTTGAGGCCATTTCCTCTTGTCCTATCACAAGTTATTTGGGACCAACACCTGCCTCCCTACAACCTCCTTTCAGGTAGCTGTAGAGAGCAATGAGGTCTCTCCCAAGCCTCCTCTTCTCCAGGGTAAGCAATCCCAGTTCCCTCAGCTGCTCCTCATAAGACTTGTGCTCCAGACCCTTCACCAGGTTTGTTGCCCTTCTCTGGACGTGCTCCAGCAACTCAACATCCTTCTTGTACTCAGGGGCCCAAAATTCCACACAGTATTCAAGGTGTGACCTCACCAGTGCTGAGTACAGGGACACAATCACTTCCCTACTCCTGCTGGCCACGCTGTTCCTGATGCAAGCCAGAATGCTGTTGGCCTTCTTGGCCATCTGGGCACACTGCTGGCTCATGTTCAGCTGGCTGTCTACCAGCACCCCCAGGTCCCTTTCTGCCAGGCAGCTTTCCCGCCATTCTTCCCCAAGCCTCCAGGGTTGCATGGGGTGGTTGTGACATGTTTTCATGTCTAGATCTTTCTCAAGAAGCCAAAATGTCCTAGGCATTGTGTCTTGCATTCTTGCTTCCTAAGTTCCAGTGCCTCAGACTTGCTGCATGTACATAGGACTACTTTCTTGGAGGCACACCTTCAGTGCCAGATAAACTGTGCAGTGTCAATGTCTTATGGGTGAAAAATCAGACAGGATGGTAACTGCATGTGCCTGGCCCACTGCACATGTTCCACATGTGACTTTCTGAGCCCATCCTTCAGGTGTCATTGTCCCTGCCAACTCATCTCTCTCGCTAGATTACATCACTTGTGGATTTGCTCATTGTTCTAGAGATGTTTCAGTGTCTTGAATGCCTCTTCAGATAAATAAAATCATGTGAGATATTTTAATTTCAAAATACTTTGATCAAATTCTTCCATGTTTTTATTTTTTATGCTGACTCAGTGCAAAGAAAGAAAAAAAAAACACTACAGTTTTCACAGGTACACCAGTTTTGATCAGCTGTACTTAGTTAACACATGATGCTGCTTTTGGTTAACTCGTTAGTTGGACAAGTAAAATCAATGAGTAAATTTTTTTTCATCTGATTATCTATGCCACATAAGGGGAATATTGTGGGCAGGTATATGAATTCTCAATTTAAATGTTTCAATTTCTATGAAAAGGAGATTAAGAAAGGAAGGAGAGCATAATCACATATATCATACTGAAATAATTTTTATGTGTGAAAATGAGCTTATATTATATAACTGCCAGTTCATTTTCAGTGGTTACCTGTAAGCTGATCGAGGTTTAATCCAGACAAAATAATAGTATGCAGTAAAATAATTAAGGCTGTATAATACTTATACATTAAGAAAGCAAAGTAGAGGTCTGGCATTTAAATTATGATATGTGGCAGACTTGTTATCTGACAATATATATTTACATTAAAATTATATGGCAACATATTTACATTGCTAAATTACTTCTGTGATTACTGGTGATCTTTAACAGACATTAAGGTGCAGTATATATCTGTTTTATTATCAGACAAAATTATTTTATTGTTCATTTTTACTGAAGAAGAAATAGCGATTTTAAATATTATTTGCTCACTAAGATTGTAAATGCAAGCACAAATAGACTGTAAGCTCCAGAATGCTACTTTAACAGAGGCAAAAATATCTCACCCATCCACAGAAAATGAACAATTAACTACGTAATGTTCAACATCTAAACAACATGAAGATAAAAGGCCACAGATCATTTGACTCTTGCATATTTTATTACTGGTTTTATCTTAATCCTGACTGGTGTTTTTTTCCTGAGCTACAATTTATAAAATTACTATTTATTCCTACTAATGCTCTTAAAAAAAAAGGAGAATATTCAGAATTGCCCCCTCTCAGGTGGTTAGGGGAGGCACGTCATTAAAGCCTTCTGGCAGCAGTTCAATGGGTCTTCCCACAGGGCCTTCCCTTCTGATTTACTCTATACTACCATTAATTTGTGCAAGGAAAAACACTTCCCTTGCTTTACCTCCCTGAATGTCACGCAAGGAAAACACTCTTTTTACCACTATCTATGGTAACTTTTCTGATTGGTACAAGGGATCTCCAACAGCTAAAATCTAACAGATGCTAAGTTTCAAAATCTGGAGTACTTTGGATAGTTGAAATATAATTGCTCAACTTAATCTTCCATCTCCTAATTCATTCTACCACAGAAGTGAATGGAGAGAAAGTAACTGCCTTGACACGGTATCTTGTAATCAGTTTTACAGCTGTATGGTTCAGGTGGGTTAGGCTTGACTTTGAGTACCTTTGAGTATTATTAAGATCTGCTGACTCCATTGTTTTCATATAAAGAAGAATTTGGCTATATGACAGACTTCAGCACCTGCTGTTTTGAAGGACAGCACTTCAGACAATAAGGAAGATAAAAATAAGCCACGTGATGCATAGTAAGCACGTACAAGATTAGAAGATCTTCCACAGAAGGAACTTCCTGAAATTTCCTTTGCTTTAAGTTCTTGTTGACAGTGTAAACAATTGGTTGAAGTCATAGCATCTGAACCTTCTGAAGATTTTGTCAATTTAAATGATGTAGCATGCTGTTATGGGTGGAGGTGGGGGTAGGGGTGGGGGTGGGGGGAGCAGGGAGCAAACTTTAAGGATCCTTTCATCTGCTTATGAGGAATTCAGTTGTCTTTCAGGAAGCATATATTAGCTGAGAAACAAAAGTTACCTTAAAGCAATCTTCATCTCAGTTGTATAACATACAGTCAAAAAAAAAGCTGCAGAAATCAGAAATTGTCCACCACAGCAGTCAAAAAGAAAAACTTGAGAGTTGATTTTCACTTCTCTACTTACTGTAATTTTGCAAGGCAAATGCTAGCTTTAAAAATCCAAAGGCAATAAATTCATAGTTGTCAATGTTTGTTTGTTTGTTTGTTTTCCCCAGAGATTAAAAAAAAAAAGAAGATACAGAAATAAGTCCTTTGTGATAAATAAAAAAGTAAAGGATAATGTGCCAACTATAGCTAGAACAGAGTAAACAAAATAAAAACTAATATCAATGAAGATTAAAATAAGTAGATGAAAATTGTGATTGGTAAGTGCTTAGGCATCTACTAATAGTAGAGAATATATTTACTGTAAGTTAGTAACCTGATATCATTTTTACTTTTTCAATAACCTCAAGGCAAAAATTGAATATAAAAGCATTCATCAGTTTAATATAAAGAAAATAAACAAATGCCAGAATACCTAGACTCATAATAGTTGATCTTGAGAGTTTTATCTCAGAACCAGAGGAAAAGTATGACATAATGACAAAATATGTGCATAAATAAGTTATTCAAAATGAGGAAAAAAAAAAAGCAACAGAATAAGAAAAGAGATTGGACTTGGGAGTCTGAATCATTATATTTCATCAGAAATGTATTATCATGAGTCCCAGTGGAAAATATGTAAACTAATAAAAGTGTAAAGACAACTGATATAAGGTTTGTTAAAAATCTGATAGTGAAAAAACAATTTCCTAATAAAGTACTAGGATTTTTTAAAAAATAAAACAAAATAACTTTTCAAAGAATATTTGTAACATTATTAGCAGAATATTGTTTTAATTTACTTTTTGTATTCAGGTCTGATTTTTTTTTTTTTTCATGTATCCTGTCTCCAAAAATACAGTTGATATTGAGTTTGTTTCTCACACTGAAATTGTTTCAGGTTCATTTCCTCAACAGTTTTGGGAGGGTTTTTTTAGGCTGTCTAAAGTTTGCTAGAGAAACAAGTTTTCATCCGTGTCCAACCCTTCCCAAACTCAGTATTTTTCTCCTTAAGGTGTACAGTTTACCCATCAACAAAATCTCATCCTTGTTGGATAAGAATCCCTTTATACCTTTTTCTGGAGGGACATTTTTGAGTCACATGAGCCTCAGACCTCACCCAGCACAGCATCCCAGAGGGAGAGCTGCTTGTTGGAGTTACCTGCCATAAGACTTCTCTCCATTGACATTTTCAGCTGTCACAATGACAGAACACAACTTTTTTAAAAGCTTTTTAAAATGGGAGCCTCGACACCTAAAATGCATTACCTATATTTCTGAGGTAAAGTGAACACTCATCTGCTTGGTGTTGGATTCTCAAATACAGATACAAATTCAAGAAAATGGTGTTTGGTTAAGATCACTATGAGATCCTAAATGCTAGTGAAAAATTCTTTCTTGGAACAGCATCATGTTGTAGGGCTGTATGCCTTCTTATTTAGAATAAAGTTCATAAGGAACACATATAGCAGAGACAGACAAAACAAGTTATCTGCTTTAATAGCTTTTCCATGCTAAAGCACTTACTTTAGAAGCCAACTTTTGTTGGCTCTTTTTCTTACCAGAAAAAAAAAAATCCTGACAAATAACCTACTAAAGTAACTGGATCCAATAGACAAATTGTACAGAAGGCAAAATGTATTAAATCCTTGAGGCTTTATGAAGTCTTTTATTCACCTGATATTGCAGGGAAATGTCCAAATGCAAAAACATTAAAAATTTTGCCATGGATTTTTGTGTCATTGAAAAACTGCTTTGACGTTACCATTCAAAAAAAAAAAAAAGAAAAAAAAAAAAAACCAAAACAAGCAGGTAATTACCTTTGTTACTACTCTGGCTATGTTTACCATAACTGTACTTTCTAAGCAGAGTTACACTGTTACATCATGTCAGAAAAGCTCTCTTACTATGGTCACATATCTTTATTATGTCTGGTAAAGCATACCTTTCTCACAGAGAGCTGTCAAATATAGTTCTATAGTCTACATGATACATTTTTTTCTGCTACAGCTAAATCAGTTTCAAATCACACCTCATCTACCCCAACTGACATGGCTATTCTGACAGAAGTCTGCAGCATAAATCATCATCAAGCAAGGGAATACCGTCTTCCATTATATTCCCAAATAGGTAAATACATAAAGAAAAATGAACAGATGCATGAGCAGCCCTATGTGACGTTGATCATTACCATAAACAAGTTAAGACATTAAGGTGGAAAATAAAGTAATCTGAGAAACAAAGTGAGAAATGCGGGTTAACAACTCATTTTTCGACGCTGAGGTGAAGTTCCATGTAATAGCCACATGCATGTTTCGGCATTTTTCTTGAGAATAATGAAATATTATCATAAAATAAATGTGTTCGTGCATGATGGAGGTATATGAACCTTTATAAGAAGGAAATTTCCATAAAACAAGTATCATTTTAGACTAGAAACAGAAATTAACTGGTACCACACAGAAGAACAAAATTAGAGAGAAAAAAAAAAAAGTATAATAGAATCATAAAATCATAGAATCATAGAATAGTTTGGGTTGGAAGGCACCTTTAAAGGTCATCTAGTCCAATTCCCCTACAGTGAGCAGGGACATCTCCAACCAGATCAGGTTGCTCAGAGCCCCATCCAGCCTAGCCTTTAATATTTCCAGGGATAAGGCATCTACCACCTCTCTGGGCAAACTGTTCCAGTGTTCCACCACTCCCATTGTAATTTTTTTTTTCCTTATAAACAGTCTGAATCTACCTCCCTCTATTTTAAAATCATTACCCCTCATCCTATCACAACAAGCCCTACTAAAGAGTTTCTCCTCATCTTTCCTATAAGCCTCCTTTAGGTACTGGAAGGCTGCCATAAGGTCTCCCTGGAACCTTCTCTTCTCCAGGCTGGACAGCCCTAACTCTCTCAGCCTGTCCTCATATAGAAGAGGTTCTCCAGCCCTCTTACCAGCTTTCTGGCCCTCCTCTGGACTCACTCCAGCAGGTCCACGTCTTTCCTGCACTGAGGGCTCCAGAGCTGGACACAGTACTCCAGTACTCCAGGTGGATATATCCTTCTGAGAGAACACAATGCAGCAGCAATATCACAAGCTTTACATCTGTACACCAACGGTATAATTTCTGCAAAGTGAGTTTTGTAAGTGAAGGGCACTTTGAAGGCACACATCAACCCCTCTGTCTGTTATAAGCAGTCACACTCAGCAGTCCAAAGTCAAGAATCTGCATTAAAACCACAAAACACCGTCATGAGAACAAAAATGTAAACTCTGGTGCAAAACCTAAGAGCAAATTTTGTGAGTAGCAATCTTGATGAAATAAAAAAGAAAAAAAAAATATTTTTTTTTTATTTTTTGCTTGGGAAGAGAAGTCAGAACTTCATACCTGTTCTAGTTTTTCTCTGTCCTAAGCAACGATTTGATTACAAGGATCCTGTTGCAGGAGTCATGTAAGGTGATGTTCTGATTAGATGTTGCCAGGTATTAAATAGTTTTAGCATCTGTAACAATGCAATTATGTCCAAACATTTTTAATTGTCCATGTGTTTAAATACCAAATACTTGATATGTAGATAGAAGTCAGAATTACTTGTGCACAGATTCTTGAGCTGCATGGGTCTGCTTGGCATTTCAGACATCAGTACTTTAAAACATTTGCTATATAAGGTTTGTTTCCTGTGTTTATTATCATTTGTTCCCTTTCTCTCTTACAACTCTTTAAAAAATATAGTAGTGAATTAGTATGGCTAGATTAAGTTTTTAGACTCATCTGTCAGTGAGAGGAGGGAAAATGATTTGGAAACCTTCCTATGAAACAGAGATCCAAGAGAGTTATAATTCCTTCCTGTTGCCTGTGATGCTTACTCCCCATATTGACTTCTTCAGCCCTGGGATTCTTCTAGCTCAGTCAGCCTCTATTAGGTAGTTCAGCCACACCCAGGAATGAGCTGAAATTGACTTGTCTGTCCTATGTTGACCACATCACATAACCGTGAGGTACCAAGATGGTAGAATCAGGCTGAAAAGCCACAATAGATATTTACAACCATTCTATCCTCATTGCCACCTGGAGATGTAATGCTTGGGCCAAATACAAAGCATAGAAGTCAATCTCTCTTTAGAGACTGAAACCTGAAAACTGACTTAAAGCTCTACACAGTGGTTTTGATGCTAGCCAATAAGTGTGGTTTCAGGGCAGATCTTGAGACAGCCCCTGTGTCCCCTGAGGGACATAAGTAATCCAATTTGTCAGTCTTTTTGTCACAGAAGAAACTAATTCTACCAGGAATCAAACCATATCTAGAGTCATGATTCAGATAGGTAAAGCAGATGGATGAGGAGTGAGTTGTTGAAGAAAAGTATTGTTCCCTTAATCAACTAAGGCAGAAGTATAGCCTACCCTCTAAAACATCCTTTTATGTTATTTGATTTTATTTCCAGGAAGTCTGTGTTTTGATTTTGGGAAGGGTGTTTCATAGTCGTTTAATACTTGGAAACAGAATTTTCCTTCAGCATGCAAAAATCCTACAACTTTGTCTACCTCTATTAGTTCACAAGAGAAAATAATATGGGAAAGCTTGAGTCCTGAACACAAACTCTGATGATTTGTATTCTTAATTGTTACCTGAATACTTGGCTTTGATTTGGATTTTTAAAAATACTTCCAAACTTAATCTTTTACAGAGAAGGTGCTACCTCCAAATTTTTGGGACACATAGTAGTTGCTTTTTTGAGGCCCTGGATCCAAGCGTCAATCTCTAGTTCTTTTCTATTTAATAGGATAAACACAGACTTTTATTTTACATAATTACGTTTATGTCACAAGAAAGGTTTATAATTTGATATTTTAGTTCACTTATATCAGAATTCATTACTACTTTCTTCCTTCTACTTAAAAACTAAAACCTCAAAAGTTGAAGCCTTAACTCAGTTAAAATTGCTTAGAGAAGTTTCATATGAATATCTGACTCCACCAAAGCCGAAAGAATTTCACATTTACTGCAGCACAGTAATACACTCACACAGAGCTCCTAGGGCTATCTCAGGTAGATTTTGCATCAGTTAACAGTATGTCAATTGAGAAATCCCTCCATTAAGGTCACAGGTCTCAAATCAGTTCGTTTAAGGCCAGCACAGTGTAAAGTAGCTGAATTGAGATGACCTCAGTTACAGTTTTCTGTCTTAAAGCTGTTTTAGTTAATGCTCCCAGGGTCTTTTTCTTCCCTGCAGGACATAAACTGCCTCTTTTAAAGCCAGTGGAAATTGCTGATATTCTGCAGGGAGGAATAAGACCTTGAGATTAAGAAGGCTGCATTAACAACACCTCAGTTAAGATGCTTTTCTTTCAGAAATACCTGTTAAAAACAGCTGCTAAAGTGATTTAGGAGTCCTCAAGTGCTAGATCACATATTTGTAGCAACAGCTAAGATGCAGGTAAAGCACTTCAACAGCTGTGAGGCAGTGATTTAACAGTGGGGAGACTTGTCTTGTTTTCTTTTTTTCTTACTTTTCCTTCTCCTAACATTGATGTCAACACTGTATAAGCTAGATAAAAAAATATGAAACCAAAATAGTCATAAATTCATAATATTCAGTTATAGATTGCGTATAACAACATCACATTGACAGATCACCAGATGCAATTTTCCATAATGATATCCAAGAGGCATTACCCTCACAAGATATATCTGTCTTGTTGTATTCCTCCTCTCTTCTTTCTTGGATACACCTAGCTGTAATTAGCTGGTGGTCTGTTTCAGTGGTACTCTAGAGCTGTGACCCTGTACAAGCTCAGCTGTTCTAACAGGTGAATGGGGGTATAAATGATGCTGAAGTCACCTTCAACATAAGCTATGAGTAGTCACACTGTCTCAGCCTGTGCCAGAGCACAGACTCTCTTGTGCAAGAGGCTAAAAAATAGAGAATAATTGTTTGTCTGCATACATAGATTAAGAATATGCCAAGCTTTTAGCCATTTAACGTTATTGTTATTTTCAGACCTCTTGATTTTAAGTAAGATTGTTAAATTTGAAAAAAAAACAAAACAACCAAACCAAAAATAAACTTCTAAAAAATTATATCGAATAATGACAATATTCTTTTTTTCATTCTGAATAAATTTAAAGTGATTTTGCTGCAATTAAAAAAAAAAATTGCTTTCATTTACCATAGCCTATAAAAAGCTAAATGCAAATAAAGGATGGACCACAATTAGTTCATGAGACTTGCTTTTTAAAAGTTTATGAGTTTGGTCTCACTGAGTCAACACCTGGTTAATTTAAACATTACTGTAAGGCAGTAGTAACAATGTACGTTAATACGGAGCATGTAAGAATCATCAGCTACGTAAAACTCATTCTGATGAAGTTTTGTTATGCTTCAGCTTTGTAGGTTGTAGGCACAATATTTGGTGTTCTTAATAGCAGAAAAAGCATCTGTAAGTCTTTTTTTTCATTGTTCAGCCAGGCCCTACCCTCACAAGGAAAATAAGTCATGTTTAAAATCTGTTAGTGGTCATCTTCCTATTTTTAATCACTTTGGATTTGCTATGAAGACAAACTGAGTGCATTAAAGGCATAAAAATATTGTTTTAAAAGTCTTATTTAAAATCATTTCAGTAAAATAAAAGGTTAGAAATTAGAGTCTTTCTCCTCGGGCAGTGCTACAGTTACTGAGGTGCTGAGTTTCATCTTGCCTAATTCAAGTTTGTCCTATAGTTATAATCATAGCGTAACTGGGTAACAGGGCTGTGCCTACGTGCACACCTAGTGCACTCAAGTCATTAACTCCTTGGGTGATCCAAAAACTGCCATGAGGCATCTGTGTAGAGGAGATAATAGAGCAATTTAGACAATAAACTGACTTGAGACAGTGATTGACCAAACTCTTAGCCACCCTCTCAGTTAAGGATTTGACTAATTGGTGTAGAAGCTCTCCTGGTGGAAATTTCAGACTACCCTGAAGATTCCCCCCAGAAACCCTGCAGTGCCTAGACCAATTTCTGTGTTTAAATATGTTGATTAACATCCTGGGTGGAGAAATTTGCTATCTCAGACTCTCAGGAGGTTCCTGCTGCAAAATTGATCAAAGTGTACATATATAAGTCCAATGGGGCAGTCTTTTGTAGACAGTTAAGAGAATTAGGAGATGTTTTGTCTGTAGCTTGAAATAATCTGCTGCAGTGGAACTTGCATATGATGGAGGTGTTACACAGGACCAGTGCCAGGCGAACTGCAAGAACTGAGCAGAACAACAGGTTGAAGAGTGTCAGCCAATCCAGCTGAAGTCACTGCTTCAAGGACCACCGCAACAGAGATGCCTGTTGCTGTCTGGACAGCCACTGACCATTCTGTTCAAGAAATTTTATTCCACACACAATCATTACCCTGTGCCAAAATCTCAGTGAATTAGATTTTAGCAAATGCTCTGTCTGTGAGTGCCTATGCACCACCATCATCAAAAAGTCAGTTGCTTAGTACAAACTCAGGGGAAGCAGTGTCACCCACACAGCGTGATTTATACCACCTACCTTTTAGACAGTTAAAAATGTGTAATTCTTCTCTAAAAGCAAGAGCGCTATGCTAATTATATGGAGGTGTAGGTGTGCTAAGGGCACTCAGGTTCACCACTGGCACTTGACAGCAATGCTGTCTCCTGCATCCTGTGATGCAGCTGTGACTACACAGCTGCAAAGCCCCTTTTCCTCAACCATCACTGTTTTCCTCTTCCCTTACCTCCATCTATGTCAGAGCTGGAAGCACGTCCTTGATTTTACTCAAATTCCAGCAAAATACCTTACCCAATAATTTTTCATACAAATATCATTAATTTAAAGCAAATACACAATATTGAGAATCATTGACAGTGGAAAGCCATGAAAACTTTACTTCACTATGCTAGCTGACTAATCCTGCAAAATAAAGAGGAAACACATGGAAAGAGGAATGAAAGCTACTCAGTGAAAAGGAGAACCTTCAATTTAGTTTGATATTTTTAAAGGTGATACTGCTGCTAGTAGCATCCTAAGTGTTCTGGTCCTGTTTCCATACCATCATCTTCCTTTGTGCCAGCATAACTTTGTAGTTGCAAAAAGAACTACGAGAGTGATCCTGATGAAAACTCACTCAGCAGAAGAAAACAGTTATTTTTCAGCTCCATCAGTTCTCTAGTGTGGTTCATTGCACAGTGCTGAAGTGAGGGCAGATGTGAGTGGTAAGCATTGTTTCTGGCAGTGCTATTATACGACAGCTTAAAGTACTTATCAACCACTCGCCCCTCCTACCAGGCATGTTGCATTACAGATAAACCAAGAAGCCTTTCCAGAGCCTTTAAAGGTCTATCTAAGATATATAATACAGAATGAGGGGTTTATCAAGCACTTCAGAACTATGCCAGTAAACTTCAGTGAAGAATTCACAGTTTCTTAATCAAAGCATGAATATTCACAAAAATAGGAAAAAAAAAAAAACCAAACCACTGTTCAGCTGTTATCCACAAAAAAAAAGGTTGTATTTACTATTTACTTTCTTACAGGATGCTGAAATCTCCTGTGTTTTTCTAACTATTTCTTTTTCAACATAACCAGAAGATAAGCTAAATCAAACTCTTACCGATGTAAGGAGAAAAAATATACAATGTTGTCCCAGTTTTCAAATAATAAGAAAGCCTGGAATTTTAGAAGACACTTATATGGACTCTGTGGTATGCTGGTAGTACATACATATGGTAATACGTTAACCTATTCTTATCTACTTGCAACAGACCAGATTCTAAGGTCACTATTCAAGAGAAAAAAAATTGGTAAAGACATTCCCAGCTAAGTTCAAGTCTTAAAAGTAGTATTATAAAAAAAAGCATTAAGTAAATAAATATGAAGACATAAGACCTTTTTCACCATTAAGTGCATCACACATAAATCTATTAGTTCTATTTTAAGTTCTTTTCATTTGGTAAAACTTAGAAATCAAAGCACTCCAGACAAACTACATAAGAAAGGAAATGAAAGAGTAGGGCAATAATTCTTTAATTATAGGAACATTTTAGAAACAGCACAGAAACTCATTTGAACAAATATAAAGACAAAGTTGATGTATCTTCTAAATTATGCTCATCATTGATGAAAGTCTTGCAAAGTGCTGGAGTAAATAATAGAAAACTATAATAAAAAAACCTGTAATTGATATATTACTAATAGCAATTTTCAAGAAAACAAATAAACAAAACCAACAAAAAAAAAATATCAAACAAACTACAAACCTAAAATAAACCAAGAAATCTTTATACCAAATGATCCAAAGTAGATTTCTGTAACATCATGGAAAGTATTTTAGTATAAGTCTGTGATAAACAAGTAAAACTTCCAGAAAACAACAGTATCTTCAACACCACTTTTGTGCTTTATAATCAGATGTGAGTATTTCAGTTAAAATGTTTACCAAAATTTTCAGATACAGAGAAATATCCTTCAGATCTTATTGTATGCAATGCATCTCCCATAGAAAAACTCAACAGCTGTCATGTTCACAAGTAACATACAGGTGCTCAAAGCAACCATCCAAGAATGATTGTCATGAGGCTGACTCCATTCTCTGAGATTCAGATTGATGATGAATTATGATCAGTTTAAGTGATTCATCCTCACTCACTGACTCCAAATCTTCATTTCTAAGCCAAGTCAATATGTTTCCTTGTGTATCTGTAAGTTGCAGCAGATACTTCTATTAAAATCCTCAGAGCTAGCACTGGAAATGAAACTGTAACAATACAGTTAAGAGAAAATGCCAGAAAATGTATTATTACTATAAATTCTCTGTGATTTTTTACTAAATGACATTAATAAATATCTCCAGATTAAGGTATGCTTGCAACAATGAACGGCAAGGAAAAAATGTAAAAACATCATTATGCTCTGTGTTACAATTTTTTTCACCCATTTTCTTTCTACTCATATTTGACAATGCAACACTTTCATTTTTTTATATCCAGTGACCGAATTTAAAGCTGAAGCTATACCACTTTGCATTGAAATCTCATAATACATAGCATGCTAAACAATGTCAGCAATAGCTTTTTCTACATGGCTAAGAAGCTTCCAAGCACTATGCAGAGGTGAAATCCAACTGAAGTCAATAAAAGAACCTTCTATATTTACTTCATCATGTACTGATATTAAAAGGATGATGATATTGATTCAGCAGGTAATGCTTTTATCTCTAAAACAGAACTAATCCAGTGTCATATTCAGGACTCTGATTTTAGTATTTCGGGCAAGAGTAGTGTTGCATTAACTTTGAAAATCTGCAGGAAAAGGTACTGTCAGATAATCTTTCAGAAACACAAACTTATCTTCTGTCTAAATAAAATTTAAATCTACCCATCTGAACATTCATACCTATCAAAATCCAAAGGCATTTCTCATAGAAGAGTTTCTATAAACCCTATAATTCTGGCCAATTCCAAGCAGGTTAATTATATTGTTTAATTAAATTTTCTGTGTATTTTCCGCATGCACACTCTTCTCCTTTTTCCACTAAAAATTATTGCTTTAGTATATTTTGATCAATTCTACTAAGTAGGAGGGAGAATAGGGAAGGTCATCACACAAGTGAATAGCTGTTTAAAAGATAGGAAACAAGGAAAAAAATATATTAAAAATCAGATTTTTTAGTGTAGGGCACTTGTCAATGGAATCTTAGTGAAATCTTTGTTTGGCCAATGAAAACTTAATGAAGGGTCCAGAAAGAAAGATTAACTGTGAGTTGTCAAAGTCTGCAATGGAACAAAGTTATCTGGGAAAAAATGAAAACTGGCTGTGAGGACTGAAGAAGACTCACACAGTCAAATACCTGAGACATAAATGACAAACAAAAGACAGTGAAGATAAATGTAAAGCAAAGCACAGCAGGAAAAAAAAATATCAAATTTTCATAGATGAACTCAGAGCAGTCTGTTAACACAATGGAATGCATCCTTGGAATTACACAGGTAAGTTACATGAACATGAATACTTTAACTCAGTGATAGTCAAAAAAGTAAATAGTATTAAGAAAGGAATAGAGAGCAAACCAGAAAATTGTTATGCCACTGCATAAATTCAGCTTCCCCCCAGATCCCAGATCTCAAATAATATGGTGATTTTTCATAGATTACTTTGGTCTTCTGTTTTCAGAAATAATATATTAGAACTGGAGAAAGGCAAAATTGCACTCATTTTCAAAAAAAAAGCAAGAAGAGATCTACAAATCAGTCTCACTCTGGTCCCCTGGAGCACCCCAGGGAGCAAGTTCCATTAGAAGCCATTTTTGGTGACTGGGAATAGCCAACTTGTATTTACCAAAGGTAATCTATGCTTGATCAATCTGATTGACTCCTGAATTTACTAGATATGTAGATGGGGTGGACAGTACTTACTCTGACTTCAGCAAGGCTTTGACCCACCTCCCATGGTGTCTTTATTGGTTCATTATGGTCTAGATGCATGGACTGCTAGATAAGTGAAAAACCGGATGGATCATCATTCTCAAAATGTAGTGGTTCATAATCTATCTGGAGGCTGGTTGTGAGATCCTCTTAGGCTAATCTGGGGATTTATCATGTTTAATATATTTATGAATGACTGGATGAAGTTTGTCTTTATCAAGTTTGTGGATAACTGAGACGGGGGGTGCAACTGATATGCTCAAGGGCATGACTGCAACTGACAGGCATCTAGAAAGGCTAGAGGAATGGGCTAACAAGATCCTTATGAAATCCAGCAATGACAACTGCAAAGTCCTATGCTTGAGGCAGACTAACCCCCCGCAGCAGTATAGGCTGGGGACTAACTCCAGAAAGCAGCTCTGCTGAAAAGTACATGGTGGGCAGTAGGCCAAATATGAGTCATCTCTGTGCCCTGGCAGAAAAGCTCATTGCATACTGAACTGTATCAAGAAGAGCATAGCCAGTAGAACAAGGGAAAGTGATTATTGCCCTTTACTGAGCAATTAATAGACTCTACCAGGAATAATGCAATTATTTTTCAGGACCTTGGTACAAGAAGTGTTTGTAAAGCTGAATGAGTGCAGCAGAGTCCAGAGTCCAGTAGAAGGTCACCGTGGCTGCGGGCTGAAGCACTTAACCTGTGAGGAGAGGCTGGAGGAATGGGGCTTGTTCAGCCTGGAGAAGAGCAAGTAGCAGCTTTCTAATACATAAGAAGAAGCTACCAAAAAGACAAAGCCAGGTTCCTTAACAGGGCAGACAGCAGGAGAGGAAGAGACATTAGTAATAAATTGAAACAGGACAAGTTCAAGGTGATATAAGGAATAGAATCTACTCTATGAGGGTAATTAAGCACTAGGACAGGATGCCCAGAGAGACTATGGGATCATTGTGTTTGGAAGTTTTCCAGTGGACAGTGGAAACCAAGCAAACAGGTCTAAATTCACTGTTCACTCTGCTTTGACCAAGAGGTTGGGCTAGATAACTTCCCAAGGTCCCTTCCAACCTCAATAATGTTATGATCTTACGTTCATATCTATCTAGGACTCAAGTGATTTCTCAGAAATAAATAGTTCACAGATTAATTTGGCCCAGATGGTGGTACTTGAATAAGCCTGCTCTAGATTGTGATGGGAAAACATATCGAGAAAGTAGAGACAGTTAAGGGTTAAAATGGAAGGATGCGGTTCTGCAGAGATCCAGTACTATTCAATATGTAACAATTTAGATGATGGAAGTAGAGACCAGATTTATTACATTGACATAGCATATCATTTTGGAAGTTGTAAACATAAATTGCGGGACAGTTTCCAAAATCAAAACAATGTTGTCAAATTGAAGAAATATTTGGGAAGAAAAAAAAATAAATCAATAAACATAAATGTAAGATTCTGCCTTTTCATTAGAATGTTTATCTGTCCAACTGACTACGTAATGGTAAAAATGGATCTGGGGAACATTAGCTGAGCATGTATCAATGATATTTTGTAGCTTAACGCTATAGATCAGCACAGTGAAATACATCAACCAAACCTGAAAGACAGGCAGCAATATTTCCATTGTACCAGTGCCAGCACAGCTTCAGCTGCGTCTTTTACAGGCATCAAACTACAAGAAAGTGTGTGGGTAGAGACAACCCTAGCATAAATTATCAAGTGTAATATAGGACCCTACTCACACGACCTGTGAAGACTTGAAAGAACTATGGTTGTTTAGTCTAGACAGGGAGACAGAAAAGAAACATGATACAACTTTCGAAATACGTAAAAGGCTCCTGCAAAGTGAAAAACAACAATCTGCTTTCTATCTGTGTGGAGGGTGGGTCAAGAAGCCATGAGCTGAAGTTGTGGCATAAGACCCTTGTGTGACATTACCAAAACTTTCTTACTTCAGGAATAGCAAATCACTGAAAGAGACTGATAATGAAAGTGGTAAGAGTCTGTGTCAGCTGTGGACTTTGAGAACAGGGTGGACAGACCCCTGACAGGGATGCTAAAGGTTTAATTGTTTCAGCCTGAGGATGCAGAGATGGAACAGATGACCTCCTGAGATCTTTTCTAACCAGAGGCATAGAATCATGGTAAGACTGGAACATGAAGTTTTTCTTGCTAAGGAAATGCATAATTTCATAGAAAGGGAAAGGTTCAGCCCTTATGAAAAAAAAAAGACTTTTTCTCATACAGCTGTGCTTTCCAATGGTGATAAGCAGCTCCACTGTTCTTAAGGTGAGGAGCCCTAAGGAAAAGAGTGTTTTAGGTACCCTGGGCTCAAGAAATTCTCTGTTTTGAAAATCTGTTCCTGCTAAGCACAAATTAAAACAGAATGTATTGAAAAACAGAAGGTTGAAGGGAAATAATTTAATGATTGAATGAATGAGCAAATATATTCAAAAAATATGATCCCACTAAGCCTATGAGCGCATACAGTCATGTTCATTGAATAAACAGCTGTCTATTTATAGTTGGAGAAGAGAACAACTAAACACTGCAAAGGCTGTGACCCATCAGTAATGTCTTTGGTGTTCAGGAGCTCTGGAAGTTCTCACTTGTTCACTTCTTTATTGATGCTTCACTATGGATACTGATGCTTCAGAACAAACTTTAGAATCATCCATATGTCAGCATTTGGAAATGAGACTATCAGGAGGCAGGAAGATTATGGTGTACACTATGTTATTTACAATTTGCATTCTAGTTCACATGAAGCTTTTGTAAACATAATAAAAGTCTCCAAAGTCCCTTTTCTTTCTAATAAAATTAGTAGGTTGTGTTGATTCTCTGTACAAGAGTTACTATAGTAATCATTATATAGTAGTTGAGACGTAAAAGCTAGATCCACTACTGGTGATGATAAACACAATTACATTCACTTCAGTGGAACTCTGCCAATTTATTCCAGCTTAGTAACAGATCAAAAATGTTATATGTCAAAAAATACATCTATTTTTAATACTGAAAGGCAAAGTGCCAATAGACTTTAATTTTTCTAATTTGCTTAAAAATCTTATTAAAAATCATTATATGTATTTATCTTTCTAATTTATAGTCAGATTAAATATAATAGGCTTTTCAGGACAAGTTACAAAAAAAAAAGTTCTTTTCTCAATAGGGCTTCTTTCTAGGCAAATTCATACTAAAAATGCTACAACAGGACAATTTCAAAGTGGTAATGGTAGCTATTGTTTAAGCTAGTATGATGATTCAGCAAATCTTAAGGATTAGGAGTACTGTATAGGAAACATAATTATTCTACCTTAGAGAAGAAGGTCTGGAATTGGTTGTTCTCTCCATAGGAAAGACAGAAGTGGAAAGAGAGCTGTGCAGCACTGAGCATATTAAGCAATGCTGAAAATGAGCAGCGTTCCCTGTTGCTGGGGGATAGGAGGAATAGCAGTTTTAACTATTCCTTCAGGGCAATGACTGCTTTCCTACAGTCTTCGATTATTCTTTCAATAAGAATAATGAGACTGATTTGCTCAAGTTGAGGCACAGCCAAAATAGGTACCAGGGACCATGGTGATTCTATCAGACTGCAGCCAGACATGGGACTCCCTGTAGACATAGCCATCTTTTGAAGCCAAAAAACATCCACATTTCCCTCTTAGAGTCTTTGCCCAAGGCTTCTAATCAGGGCATTTTAATTATTATTGTTTTAAGACTGAATCCATAAAAGCTTAATGCTTACACAATAATATGCTCAAAACTTTAGAGGGGTTGACCTATGTGCAGTTGTGCATAACAGCTCACAATATGAGACCTTCAGCTAGTGTTTAAAAATCATCTGAGGAAATTACGCGCTGTCCTTTCAAATGTCCTTGAAAATGACAGTCTCAACCTAGACCCCTGTAGTCATGGTAGTTTGTTCAGTCTATTTTCATGTGAATACCAAAAAGGCAATTTAGAAGTCTAATTTTTATCCTCCCTTTACTGTCAAAAAGGAATTAGACCATATGAAGTCATCAAGGACTATCTGAGGATTTGCTATAACACCCATCACCATGGTATCTAAGTGCTTCCTGAAAAGACCTATTAATCACTGTGACTAAGCATTCCCTCCTACCTGGTCTGTCAGCTGAACGGCTGTTACTTCAGTTTCTGATTTATGTTCTCATGATTCAGCTTAAATACGGGCATCAAATAGGACACTGGATAAATTCTCTCCTTTTTGAAATCATCACAGGAAAAAACCCAATTTAACAGATGAATTTGTTTCTACTAGGGTGATGAGGCAAGATTAGGTAAAGAGTAAGGTTTTTTCCTGCAAACTAGGAATTTCAAAATTACACTGGAGCTAACTAAGGCAGTGGCGTTAACCAAGTTACTAGGGCATTTTCTGACAAAACAATTTTCATCAACCAGTATTCTGATTTGTAGAAACATGAAGGCACAGATTCTGACAACAGTTTCTCAAATGTAGGATGGAAATTTTCATCAGAACTTCTATCAAGCAGTTGGTCAGTCTTGTGAAATGTATGATACATAGGTTAGTGTGATAGCCTAACCACAAGGCTCTCAGATGCAGCAGAGATACTTTCAGTTTGACAAAAAACTACCTAAGATTCATGAAACTTTCATGATTTAATTTTCAAAATGTTTCAAATCCATTTAAAATGTTTTTTTTCTATATAAATACATATGCATTTTAATAGTTAAAATAAATATTTGAATGGAAATAATTAAATCACCCTCATTTTGCTTATTTTTCATCTGATTTCTCTGTGAACTTAACCAGTCACTTCAGTTCATTAATTTAAGGAAAATAGCAAAATTTGTTATGCTTGTTTACCATTAATCTTAAAGAGTTACTACTATTGGTTTCATTGCTTCTACCTAAGGTAGAAGCAGCATTCAGAATTCCCCAGTTGTCCTTGATAAATAACATTTGTTGTCACCTCATCTTAAGAAAATCATGAAGTTTCTAACAGCTACTGTGTCCATTAAGGATAGTGAGGATCATGTTTAAGTATTTTTCCTGCTTTCTGATCTTTATTACGAGTCTTGCACTCCTTGCTGTACTCAACTCATTCCAGGCAACTTTGTCACTCTCTTCTCCTATGTCAAAATTTTGTTCTTAAACACAGAAATTTGTTTTAGGAATATTATCTTAGATTTTGGTTCTATGACATCAGAAATGTGGAGGTTTTGTTTCTGAAAAAAAAAAAAAGTAGGATGGTTCATTATTGTACAGCTATTTTTAATATAATATTTACATAAGGCACACTATAATTTTAGAAGTGCACCCTGACAATATGGTCTTTCTTGACACTTTTAAATCAGGAATTTTTTCAGAGAGAAGCTTGTGGTTATCTCCTCTCTTCCTTTACATAGCAATTACAAAGTTACACTTCTCAGGAGAAATTTATCAACATATTAAAAAACATTAGGAGCATATTAGAATAACAGTTTTAATAAAATAGACTATTTTACTCCAGTTTAAGTAAAAACAACCTCAACTTTTAGAATCATGACACGGTGCTTTTGTATTCACATCAAATGCTAATTCAGGTCCAAATGCATACATTTACAAAAGATCTACATATACCTGTGCATGAAGATACAAATCTGCAGGCCGATTTGGAAATGGATCATTATGTTTTCCCCAATGTCATTTAAATACATTTTAAAGAACTTAGAAACTGCATACATTGAAGTCATGAAAAGCATTAAAATTTTGGACAAACCTTTTCATCAAGTCTGTGAGTGCAGCAATCAAAATCTTTTCAGTCTTTCCTCTTAAAAGAAATTTTACATCTCCTTCATGAGTCTCATCTTCTGCCTCTGAATCGTTTCTGATTTTTGCAATAATTTGTACATACTGCTTTACTTTGTCAATTTTAATGACAAAATAGAGGTGACTATAAATGTTCTAAGCTGCCTAAAAATCAATGGTAAACAATAGCCAAGCAAAATGTTATCACAAGCATTTTGTCCAGAACAGAAAAATCTGGTTTGGCTAACTCAAGACAGTTAAGTGCAAAAAAGTATCTTCCAAATCCTGTCTATTTCTCTACAAACCTTCTCTAGAAACTCTGCAAACAAATCCTGGCTTTTGCAGTAACCTCATAGCCATTAGAATGATCTCACGTAAAAGTTTTACTAGCCTTATCTACATACTTTTCTTTTGCACTTTTTTTTTTTAGAACTCCATTGTTAGTGATTATGCCTTTATAGCATTCTCTCTAGCTGATGTTTCTCTGAAGTAACTCAGCTTTAATTCATTTCTTTTCAGAAATCTAGTTTAAATTGCCTCCTATGGATGCCTTATCACATTCTTTAAGCTTCAGCTAAGGGTCTTAAAATGAATTCAAGATAGATCTTCCACTGACTTTTATACTTCACTAGCATAAAAATTTAAGCTATCATCTTCTCATTGTATACCTTCTCATAATCATTAGTAATCCTTACTCTGTATTACATTTATGCATTACAGAGTATTCCCCATATCTGAAAAAAAATGTAAATTGTAAATTTTGTATTCCTCAGATGAAAGAACAGAAATACGCTCTCTCTCTAATGCTGAGAAGTATCTGTTTTTTTTTTTTTTCTGTGTTAATAATTTTCAATTTAACTACCTAGTATTTGTTACCTATTTTTCTGTGCATATAAAAACATACCTCAAGTAAAACAATATAGTATTTCCTTGAGGTTATGAAAACCTTATGTCATCTCAACACCAATAAGGGATTTGTAATTGCAGAAAGAAGCACATACTGAAGTAGAGACAGCAGGAATTGCACGAAAAACTCCGTATCTTTGGTCATCACCTTTCCTGTCTCAGTTTTCCCTCTCTATAAGAAGAATTTCTGTGTTAGAAGACCATGTGTTACCCAAGAATTTGTGAGTGCAGTGTAAGCACAATTCCAGTTGTGCAACAGCATTAGTCTCCAATATCTGCTAGGAAGAAGAGATGTCTACCAATATCTCCAGAAGTCTCTTTTAGAGTCTAAGTAAATATCCTAACCTTTCATGTTCTCCAAGGATTGGTAGCAAATATGTTCCAAATAAAGACAGAGGCAAAAGTTATTATTATTGTCTGAAAGTAGTTCATTTGTAGTGGGCAGATAAAGTTTGGAGTTTTGTAGAATTTTCTGCTGAGCAGCTCTGTTTCCATTGGGATTAGCAGTGAAAAAGCTCACAGCAATATGTTCCAGGGCTTATTCTGACAAATTAAAAGAAAGGAGAATGGGCTTGAACTTTCAACTTGATACACTGTCCACCTTTCCTTAAGTAATTAAAAAAAAAAAAATTGTCTATTCCCAATTTTCCAACTTTCTTTCTGGCAGAATATAGGGATATCACTGTTCTTCCAGTGCCAGTGTGCAGCTTGCCTGGCTGTATCAATGAGTACCTATCAGCCTCTGAAGAGCTAGACTCCTAGGATCATTTAGCATTCATTGACACTGGCATTTAATTAGAGAATATTTGAAGTCTTTAAACTGCTAGTCACTCACGGTTACTTGCATCACCCTTTCAAACTTTTAAACATTTATTTTTATTTTTAGAAATGCTTAATCCCTCTTTTAATAGAAGAGAGTGAAGAGGATTAAGCCAATGAGCAGTGAAATGAATACTAAACTGCGAGGAAAGATGCTTTGACAGCAGCCTGCATGGAGGTATCCAGGAAGGCAATTGAAAACAGGCAGAAAGGGAGAGGCTATTTTAAATATGCGTGATTCTTCAAATAGCTGTCAATGTCCATGCATAAGAAAAGGTTAGAGATTTAGGTTAAGATAGATGTTCACATGAAATATGAGGCAAATAAAAAGGAAAGGATCTGGAAAATAAAATTATTAGGGATTGATCGAAAGGAAATAATGTACCTTCTTATATCTGACAAAAATACAGTTGGTCAGCATCCTGCACCACATAACCATTGATTCATTGCTATGCAGAGTGCCAGCAGCAGGCTTCCACTTCACTTGTGCCTTCAAAATAAGGGAAAAATACGTGGGAAACTGTTAGTAGAAAACCCTTGTGGTCAATTTCTTTAGAAGGGTGTATCAAAGGATAATTCAGGTTAGAATTATTCCAGAAGGAAATTCTGGAAGTCATCTGGTTCAACATTTGCTTTTAACAGGGCAGAACTCAAGGACTTTTGCTTCATTAGAACCTACGTATTATTTTGTTGTGTAGTCTATATTATGTATCACATAGGTTATTTCACTGGCACACCTATGTTTATTTCAGAATGTAATTCAGACAACTTTTATGTGCTGATTATTTAGATTTAATGTAGAGATAGTAAAGATATATTCTGTGCCATAATTTGCCCCCCAAAAAAACCAAACCCACAAAGGCAAGGAAATAGATATCTCTGATAATAAACACATATTGAAGATTCTATGCATCTGAACCATGAACTTGCAGCCTGTCTCAAAAGCAATCAGTTTACCTGAGGGTTTACAGGGGAGGCATAATCCAGATGACAATATATACACTTTTCTAGGTGGTGCGGATTTTTATTTTCTTATGCAGAAAAATACTACATAGTAAATAATAGGTAGACAAAGCAGACCCTTACAATTTAATATTTGTTTGGTAAGTATTTCAGTGGTCCCATGGTTGTGTAAGAACTGAATTGTCTATGTTTCTGAGCTTTTTTGCAATTTAAAGCTTCAACAACAACGATGTATGTTTTGCTGTGTTTCAGTCAGCTTTGTCCTTTGGGCATCAAAATTATTTCCTTGCAGCAGAAATTCAGTTGTCAGTGGTCTGTAAAAGTGGGCCAGCTTCCTTGGAGCCATACGGGATTCTTTAGTGAGATTCTCCTAATTCTGTTCATCCTAAAGAGGGCATTATGGAGGCTGTGAAGCCCAGGGCCCACCTTGAGGCTGAATATGCAAAGAATGATAATGAATATGAAAGCTCCTTTAGCTCAATGACATTCAAAGTCCTTGCTATCACAATGCCTGACCACTGGAGTTACTGGAATGGAAAAGACTGTTCTGTCATTTAATCAGTGTTTTCCATTCATTGGGACTCAGCCCTAGTCTCGAGTGGCAACTGTGCTAGGATTTCTACAGCTTTAGGGCTGCAATAACTCACTTAACCATAAAAAGGGGTGGGACAGATGAGGAAGATTAAGAAATGCAGTGGTTTGTGGAGGTTTGCTGATTTGCATATGTTTTCATCTCCCCTGTGGACGGGCTGACATTCATTAATTTCCCCTCAAACAGAAGCTCTTGTTTGTCACAGAAAGCCCCAAGATACATCTCCTGAATTTGTCCTACTTACAGATATTATACCACAGAGAGCAATAAAGAGTATTGATTGCTTCCGATCATGTTTGGATGACCCTGGCGACTTTGCAAAAATTTTTAAAATCTGTGTTGCTTAGGCAGTACCCAGGAGTCTGTTGGACCTGTGGGTTGGCTTCTAAACACATTGTGTGTCCTTAAGAATGAGATTTGTATTGGCTGTATCCCAGAGGTGAATATAATGACCTCTTTCACCTTGTCAAAAGGACAGCCTTGTCAAACTCGCAGTAGTCAATATCCTACAGAGCATCCATTTAGCACAGGAGCACAGCCCAAACTGGGACTCCAGAGTGCAGGTACTCAAATGCACAGGTCTGACAAAGACAAATAGCACAGGGATATACTAACTGAGCAAGGACAAAGGGACGCCTTGCCTTCACTGTGTGAGAAATTGAAGCCCACTTGGATTTCTCCTACATGTATTTTGTGATGTGAGAAGAGGTTTAATTTTTCAAAGTCCCTGATTTGAGAAGCAGAGGAATACTTCTGCTCAATCCTACATGTTTTCTTTATTTAATTTTTCCTTTTAATTTTTTTTTTTAATCAACTGGAACTTTATCTTTTTCATATAGGTAGATTGGTTGGGGCTCATAAATAATACAGTTTCCCTGTTCATATCCCTGATGCTCTCTGCTGCAGGTACTTATTAAATAGCTTCTGCTTAAAATATTACAGCAGCACTGTGCCAAGCAGTGGTCATGTTCTTTAAGTGGACAGTTGTGACCTTTTTACTGACTCTTCTGATTAAATAAATTACACTGGAATTGTGCTGTGTAAAAAGCACAATTATAGAATTCTTAATACAGAGTAAGATTTATTAAATTTTAGAAAGACTACATTTCAATTAAAAGAAAAGATATTTTTTAATGACACTTGCGAAAACAAAGAACCCAGATATGTTTTCAATTAATCTTTTTGTGACCTTTTTGTAAAGCCATATTAATTTTTGCATATGATTTTACTTTTGCATAACTTAAATATGTGGTATACATGGCCCAACTGTCCCTTTAACGCAGCTCTGTTTTGCAAGGGTGGTCTTTTTTTCAATGTAAGATTCTGTAATGATATCAGAACTATTTAGAATTAAGATTGCATTTCCCCTTCAGGTCATTGTTTTCTGACTGTCATTTTAATGCAAATCACAACAAGTAAACTTGGTGGAGTCAGTGAAGTAAAAGCTGTATAAAATCATCACCATTCCCCAATCCTACAAACACTCAGCATGTAGCTAATGGTAAGTCACATCAATTTCAACAGTACTACTAACAGTGTGCAAAATTAAACACATTTATAAGCTTTCGCTGGATCGGGGCTTCAGAGAGCTCATGAACTGGCCTTTGATGCCCATTTATAAATCCTCATTATAATTAACAGGAGTTTTACAGGCACATCAATAGCAGAATGTATGTACAGTGTATTCCTGCTAGCCAAATAGTCCGCAGATGGAGTCCCAAAATATTCATTGACTCCCTGCTGACAAGGAAATTATTTATTATTACTACCTACATGATACAGTACTAACCTTGAAAAACCATTATATTCTAATGAGGCCAAAGCCACTTTAACAAGCAACCACCACCTCAAAAATATTTATTAATTTAAGGAAAAAATACAGCTACCACAGAATTAGACATTTTCAGGTTGTTTTTTTTTTTTATTATGTCCCATAATGGAGGAGATAAACCCTTCTAGAAAGTGGAAAAATGCTTACTATCCTGAGTTCTGTTCCTGTTTCTACAACAGGAAATCAGCATCAGATTACATCAAGAGAGAAGGATATATGGAAAAGAAAGAGTAAGCTTTTCAAGCAAGGGGAGGTAGGATCAGTGGCTACTACTGGAAGCCAAATCCTCTTACCTTTTTTTTTTTTACAATAGAAGAGCAATCAGAGATGTCAAACATTTAAGAAAAAATAGAACGTTTACAGATGGTTTTCCAAGTACTTAACGGAATCTGCAGGACTATGTACCGGAAAACAAGAGTTACTAGTGGCTTTCTCTTTGATTTACCCTATTTGCCCTGAGGCCTTGCTTCATTTCTGAGTTGGGAAAGAAAAAGGACACTGAGAGGTGGGAAATCTTTTTCTTTGTTGATTTCAAAAGGCAACAAAAGTTTAATCTGTGTATGTGGGGTGAACTGTTGAGCAGACTTGCGGGTGTACTGCTTACAGCATAGAACAACAGTTACACTTTCCTAAGCAAAGACTTTGAAAATACAAACATTTATTTATTTATTTATTTTAGTGAAGTTAATGGGGAAATTTGAGGAAAAGCATTTGGGAATAGGTAGTATGTATGTCTAAGTTCTTACGCAAAGACTCCAGTGCACTATTCGATTCTTATGCTTTGGAAGAGCCAAAGCATAACATACAGAATAGACATTTGTCTTAGGTACATTGGAAAAAATATTTTTTTTCCAATCAAGTAATAAAAATCTTCTTTTACTGGTTCCATGCCTTGATCTTCACTGACTTCTGCAAACATTTTACACTTCATCTCAAGGTCTCTCAGCCTAAGAGGATATAAAATATTAATTATTTGGCTGAAAACACATTTCCCTAGCATCAACATTTGTCAAAGGATTCTGCTTTGTCTTTACACTGAATCTAAAGCAAGCTGATGTATAATTATAAAAGCAACTTAGTTTTACATGCTAACACTTAAAAACTTCAGTATGTCTCATTGAAGTACAAAAAACTAACCAGAGAGAATTTGACTTACTTAGGAAATATCGGGGCTGTGGGAGTTTATGCTGTGTTAATAACAAGCAAGCAATATGGCCAAATTAGAGCAAATAAATTTTGAATTTTGTTTCTGAGTCACAATTGAGTGATATAGTGAATACTCTGAGAAAGTAGCATGTAGGCTTTTTGCTTGTGACATAGTATGAACAAACTACTGAGGGTTCACCATAAACTTTTCTACAAAATATTCTGGAAATTTGAATAAAAAGTCTATCATATAGTTCACTAGCTGTAAATAAGTGTTCACTTTTTTTTTTCCTTTTATAGTATAATTGCTTCTCCGGGACAAAGTAAAGCAACTTTTTTTTGTTTAAAGTTTGATATACCTGACTAGATCATAAATAAAGACATTCTCAAGGGAAATGTAAGCTGAAACTTGTTAGCCTTCGGAGGAGTTTTATTGTCTTAAAATTTCTTTTTTTTTAATCTTTAATTGAAACATAGATAGAGGAGAATTTAGCTATTTCCTCTTCTTGCTGTGCTTTACTCTTGTTTTAACAATCATTGCTGTGAAAGAAGCTTAGATGAGTTTATGGTAGTTTGATTTTTGACATGAGAAATTTTAGAAATACTAAACTCTTGAATAATTCCACGTCTGAAAAAGCTTTTGTGCTATGGCAGAAACAGGATCCTAAATGTTAACTCTATAATGGATGTCAGAAGATCACCATATGTTGTATTTTAATTTAGCCTTGAGTTTCTATAGTTTGCTGAGATACTGCTTGAAAAGTCAAACACCTTACGTCTGTACTTAAAACAAATTCAAGTAGATACAACAGGAAAAGAAAAGTATAAATTATCATTGTAAAATATGTCTAGAGTGCCATGTGTAAGTCAGATTACCATATCCAGGAAACTTGAATTCCAGTGAGGAATACCAAACAAAATTTTGGTATTAGACATCTATCATAGCAGAGAACACTAAAAGTGTCAAAAAGTGTTTAGGAGGATGCTAATATTTTCAGGTCTGTAACAGGCATTGACACTGTGATATCAGGTTGCTCAATCCATCTCTCCTGGGTTTTTCCTTGCTAGCAAGGGAAAACACCCCACCCCATTTACCCCAGTCCTCCTGATCATGGAATCAGGATTAACATGTGTGTTATGGTTGGAACAACTTTGCTTTATTGTCCTCCTCCAGCTACAATGAAGCACAGGAGATATCCCTGGACACACGCAAGCACATCATTTGTGTACCTTATCACTTCTTCTCCCATTTCTTTACCCTCCTCTTTGCCACCCTTTCTGTAATGCAGCTCTGTCCTGAATAATTTCTGATAATTACATTTTATCCATTGAGCTCAATCTTGCTACATCCATATCCAAATTCAGTGTTTCTTATTCTGCTACCTAGGAAACCTCAGCATTACATGCTCTACTAACAAGGCTGCCTAGGTGCTGTTAATCTTGCAAAGTTGTTCTCCCTCAAAGGTCTGCAATGCTCCCCTCCAGTTATCTGTAATGTTCAGTGCTTTCTCACTTACCTCCCCTTAACCACCTCCAAGACCCAGGTGTCCCTGACAGCCCTCACAGTGCTATCTGTAACTTTTGGCAGCTTCCCATATTGTTTATCTGTGGTGTCTGGCAATTTCTCATGTCGTAGTTTCTCATGTCCTGTTCAGTTAGGTTAACTCTAGGCCAGGGCTTATGCAGATGCCTTGATATCTGTCTGTAGCCCTAACAAAAAAAAAAAAAAAAAGGAAATGAGACTTGGCTCGTTTATCTTTGCAATATGAAGACTGAGGTCAGATACGAAGTAAAACTTTACAGACATCTGTTATATAAGTAAGGCATGTAGGGCTAAAACCACTGAAAAGAATTATTTTAATAAGTAAATTGGTATTGTAGCAACTGAATATATGTATAAGAATGTATGAGGCACCTAAAGATCACTGTGATGTTTGTAAGACTTATAAGCCTGGTCAGTTTAAACTCCAAAGAAAAACTTAACTAGATTTATTTTCATTAACACTCTTCATGCTAATGGTTAGTTCTTACTAATTTTTAGTTGTTACCACTACACGTTCAAAGCAGTCAGTCCTTAGCAGCTGTATGCTACACCTGCTGTGAGCACACAGTACTGCAGCACTGGTGTCATACCCCCAGCGATCTCCATCACCCTGGTACAGGGAGCAGGGTCCAGAGCTCTTCCAGGTGGGATACAGAGGTGGGCAACATGTCTGGGATCTTTCCCTTTTGTAAAATGTTGGAGTCTCCTGACACCTCTGAGCCCTGGGACCCTGGCACTGGTGCAGGTCTTGAGGGATGCTCTGAGAGGTTGCCTTCCCTCTGCAGCAGGTGCCCTGTCCTGCAGCCTCACTCTTTCTTCCCTGCTCAGAGGTTTCTCCTTTTTTTAAAAAGTTGCATGTTTTCAGTGAGAAGTAATTGACCATCACTGGGTTGTTTGTAGTTCTGGGGCCTCTGCTTTCAAGATATGTCCATATTTGAAACTCTTTAATGCCCCATACTTTTAAAACTCTACATTCTAGCAAAAGCCACCAGGTATGAAGCTCCAGTTCACACTGCAAGTTCTCATAACAAATTGGTAACAATCCTAACAGACCACGACTGTTGGTTTGCTCAAGAGTTTGCAGAGTTTACTAAGATGCTGTTAGCTTAAGGGCTGAAGCTTATTCCCTAAAGCATTACAATTTTTACAGGGCCACAGGGTGCAAAAATGTTTTTACAACTATTCTTATTATTTACTGTGCTTATGTCTAAGTTTAAAACAGCCTAATTTTTATTAAGTTCCACTTAGTGTAGATCTGCTTTTATAGGTGCAATAGACATCTATTTGTCTATTGCTTCAGCTGCAGCATAAAATCTTAATGTATTAGGAAAGACTTTCTAAATACTAGGCAGTGAAAATAAAAGGCAGTCATCCAGTGGGACAGGAGGAATAAAGAGGACATATAGTGGCAAGGCAAAAATACTTTACTTATAAACCAGAAATTAACAAATATATAAGGAATGTCTATATAATCTGTTTGCTTAGAGTGATCAAGGATTATGCTGCTCAACTCAGAAACTCACTTCCCACTCCACTGTTCAACACTGGATTCCATCTTGGCTTCTAACATCTCACTGACATCAATTAACTCTGCCTCTGGTCCAAGCCAGATTTACCTTCTATTGTAAAGTTCAGTCCTGAAGAAAGCGGACACAAGAACAAAGATTTTGAAGTTAATTCACCATTCTATAAAAAGTAACCAACCGATAAGGTACGTGTAGTCTAATTAAGGATGGGCATGAACTGCAATCATCTCTTACAAAACCTGTATTACAGCTGACCACTCCAATTTTAAGATTTTAAGTGAAAGTACAGTATCTAGAGCCATATGTATGCTTCTCTCTAATTGTCTAACTCCACTTGTTCTATCCATGCATTCATTAGCTTTGAAAGACAACTCTTAAAATGAGAGATGGCCACTTACACGTGAAAATACGTTCTCTTGAACTGAAACAGAATTAATTGATAAGGGACCAATGCAGGAGATAAATTTGCAGCTTCTTCCTTGAAAATAACAATGAAATCCTGTGGGTACTAGCAACTGACTTCTTATTAATTTTGTCTAGTCATTTCTATCATAGCTGTATGAATACATAATTTCTGGACGCTAGCAGTCTGTATGTAGTAGTATGCCGAAATTGCTATTTAAGGATGAGTGTGAAAAAAGTTGGGCATATTTTAAAGTGCTAAACAGGAATGTGTTTGTGATAGCTGTCTCTCTTGTATTTAACATACTGCATTACTATTTCTTTGTTCTCCATTTAATACGTGATCATCTTACTGGTCTGGAAGCAAAAAAAACCCCATCCTTTTAAATTAGGGCACACTGTCTTTTTTTTTGTTTATAACTGAAGTATAAAAAGGAGAGAAAGCTTAAGGATTCAAGAGACAGCTTTATAAACACATTTTCCTGCTTCTACTAAAAGGAGAAATGAGCATCTCATTCTTCAGAGTGTGAGACAATGAGAGTGCTACATGCCACTACTGCTCTGAACAGTAGATTTGAATTCCGCTGTAGCCACTGCTTTCAAGTTCTCCTGCATAATAGTACTATTATATTATCTTACCTTTTTGAAGTGTTTTTTCATTCAAAAGTTCCTGAGGCATTTAAACTTTGAATTAGCTTGTTATTTCCCCGCAGTGAATTTTCAGAGAAATCTTCATACTGCACTTCCTCTCTGTGTGTCCTCCCACTCCAGCCTTCCTTACCAGGCGTCATGCCAGGTCTGCCCCATTGATATGGAGCTTTAAGATGAAGCACAGCCTCTTGCGTTTCACACACTGGGTAATAGAAAAAAAAAAAGAGGGCTTCTCTTTCCAGTTCCCAAAGAGAATATTACCTCCTCCTTGTCTCTCTTTGTAGCTGTTCAGTCTTGGGTGCTTAGAGAAATTTGGGAGTGAATGGAAGCAGCACAGGAAGTCATTCATATTGGCTACACACACCAAATGACCCTCACTTTGGCATCTGGCTCTATATCCTGCTGTAATGCAGCTTCCTTCCTGCCTACATGCCCACCTTCCCTTCCAGGAAGAAACAGGACAGACACAGGGCTGACACTCATCACCTTTCTTCTTCCCACATATATATATATATACAACATTATCAAAGTTAAAATCATATAAGCAACTATTTATCAAGACTTCTTATAAGTCTTTTGCATCTTATTCTACTCCAGACCCTTTCAGTGTTCAATAGGACTGGTCACTGATGAAACTCACAGGCAACCAAAGGTTGATTGCATCTACCCCAGCTGACGCTGAACCCTTGTTTTATCTGCACACATTAGAGCACTGCAGTATCTACAGACAGTGCTACTAGACTGCAAATGCACCCCAGAACTGACCTCCAGTCCATAGTTTCTAAGTATTGAATAAAAAAAAAGAGTTCTCCTCCACGTTTCCTTAATTGAGGTGATTGTTAATGAAGACTGTTTCTTTGTCTTTCTTGGGTGGGGCAGTTCAGATAGCAGGAAAGACTGGCTTGTCAGTCTTGTGGTTAAATATGTGTACAGAAGATGTTTTGAAGATGTATTAGATAAAATACGCTCTGTCATCAAGGGTTCATAACATAGTTTCAAAAGCTAAACTAAGGATGAGAAAGAAGGACTGATTTAAGTAATTTTTTCTAAAATTCCTCTGGAAATTAAAATACCCCAACCACAGAGTTAAAGATTCTGCAGTCCAGCACCAGAGGATATAACTTACATTTAGTTGTATGTAGCACAATTATGATGGTATGTCCATGATGTTCAGGGTGAAGCAAGCATATTAAAGACAGATTCATAATTAGATCTGAAGTACTTGGCTAATTAACAAAATGAATAGGCAAAATCTGTATTTCATTAGGGTGAAATGTATCAGTTTCCTCCTGTGCTTCTACATATGTGATATATTATACCGCAGTGAGCTATTTCCAGGGCATCGTGTTGGGATGTTTTGAAGAGTCACATGCTAAGAAACATGATAAAATAATTTATGATTAGCCAGATTGGAAATATCCGTTGGGGGATTCTCTCTATTTAATAGTTCACTGTTTGAGTTCATCACATTGCTCTCAGGCTTTCAAGGTGGTGTTGCTACTGATATTATTTGGACAGTCTTCATTCTCTCTCTCTCAGAAAACGAAAGAATAAAAGTCCCCAAACGTATGCGCATACCTGATCAAGTAACATCCTCTCACATTGGAGGTCTTATATATTGTAAGTCTTATAATATCATCTTATACAGCTCGTTAGTCAACTAGTAGCTTGGTGCATATACAGCCTAATGAAAGCTGATCAGGTATATAGAGGTAAATAGATAGAAAGTTAAAGAAGCATCTATTCTCATTCTCTGTTTATACTATAAAGTTGGAAGTGTAAAGAAGAAAAATGCATCTGCATTGAAGAATCACAAAAGCATTAATTAATTTTAAAGAGCAATATGACTTTGTTCCTATCTTTTTCTTACTGTCTTCTAAAAGCATTTTAAAAACCAAATCCAATATTTTCCTATAGCAAATACTGTATATGTAAGAAAAAGAGACTTTACTTGTTATTATACCCAGGATTGCATTCATCAGATGTTTTTATATGTATGTGTATGCACCTCTGTTGTTTTAATATTTATTTTCATATATACATATATGATGCTGTCTTTCTCATGGCAAGATGTTCTCTCTGCTTCTTGCAGAGAAGGTATTTCTGTTTCTATTCTGTCCTTCCAGTAATAACCGCACTGGAACTTTATGTGTAAACAGTGTACTCCATGTATTTTCTCTACTGGTCCTTCCTGAAACTTGCTATAATTAATGCTAGTGAGAAGGAAACCAAATCTGTTTAACTACCATGAAAGACAAATTAGCATCGTAAACATCTATGTGTCATGTCTCCCCCCTCCCATCCCCAAATAAGGACAACTCTGACAGTATCCATTTTATGATTAAGATCACTGACACCAGAGTGCCATTGAATACTTGCTTTCTGCACAGGTAGCTTCTATGTTAGTTTGTTGTATTCACAAGCTAAAGAATACCCAGAAAGCCTCAGCTGTGGGTATTTTTTCTTTATTTAATCTTTGAAAAGAATGCTTAGATCTATGTACATTTTCAGACGTCCCTGTTCCCTCTGTCCTGAATGATATATAACAACGTTCCTAGTGGTAATGATAACATAAAGCAAGTTAACTATGAAACAAAACCTAAAATAACTGCAAGACTTAAAATATTTGATAGAATCTTTATTGTTTGGGTACAGCAGTAATACAAAATGAGCTGGTAAAACCACTTATCTCCATTTCTGCAAAGATTACTTGATAAATTCAGTAGAAACATAAACAGAGCCTGTATCATAGAATCATAGAATCATAGAATCATAGAACAGAGTTGGAAGGGACCTTCAAAGGTCATCTAGTCCAACCCCCCTGCAAGGAGCAGGGACATCCCTGACTAGGTCAGGTTGCTCAGAGCCTCATCCAGCCTGGCCTTGAACATTTCCAGGGATGGGGCATCCACCACCTTTCTGGGCAACCTGTTCCAGTGTTCTATAACTTGCATCGTAAAAATTTTTTTCCTAATTTCCAATCTAAATCTACCCCCCTCTATTTTAAAACCATTACCCCTCATCCTATTGCAACAGGCCCTACTAAACAGTCTTTCCCATCTTTCTTGTAGGCCCCCTGGAGGTACTGGAAGACCGCTATCAGGTCTCCCAGAGCCTCCTCTTCTCCAGACTGAACAGCCCCAACTCTCAGCCTGTCCTCATAAGAGAGGTGCTCCAGCCCTTTTATCATCTTTGTGGCCCTCCTCTGGACCTTCTCCAACTGGTCCATGTCCTTCTTGTGTTGGGGGCTCCAGAACTGGACACAGTACTCCAGGTGGGGTCTTACCATGGCAGAGTAGAGGGGGAGAATCACCTCCCTCGACCTGCTGGCCACGCTTCTTTTGATGCAGCCCAGGATGCGGTTGGCCTTCTGGGCCGTGAGGGCGCATTGCCTGCTCATGTTAAGCTTCTCATCCACCAGCACTCCCAAGTCCTTCTCCTCAGGGCTGCTCTCGATCCATTCCCCGCCCAGCCTGTATTTGTGCCTGGGATTGCCATGACCCAGGTGCAAGACCTTGCACTTGGCCTGGTTGAACTTCATGAGGCTGGCACGGGCCCACCTCTCCAGCCTGTCAAGGTCCCTCTGGATGGCATCCCTCCCTTCCAGCGTGTCGACGGCACCACACAACTCGGTGTCATCGGCGAACTTGCTGAGGGTGCACTCTATCCCACTGTCCATGTCGCCGACAAAGATGTTGAACAGGGCCGGGCCCAGCACGGACCCCTGAGGGACGCCACTCGTGACCGGTCTTCACATGGACATTGAGCCGTTGACCACCACTCTCTGAGTGCGGCCATCCAGCCAACTCCTTATCCACCGAGTGGTCCGTCCATCAAACCCATGTCTCTCTAGTTTAGAGAGAAGGATGTCGTGTGGGACAGTGTCAAAAGCTTTGCACAAGTCCAGGTAGATGATGTCAGTTGCTCGTCCCTTGTCCACCGATGCCGTCACCCCATCACAGAAGGCCACCAAGTTGGTCAAGCACGATCTGCCCTTGGTGAAGCCATGTTGGCTGTCACCAACCACCTCCTTGCTCTCCATGTGCCTTAGCATGGTTTCCAGGAGAATCTGCTCCATGACCTTGACAGGCACAGAGGTGAGGCTGACCGGCCTGTAGTTACCTGGGTCTTCCTTATTCCCCCTTTTAAAAATGGGGGTTATGTTCCCTCTCTTCCAGTCATTGGGGACCTCACCAGACCGCCACGACTTCTCAAATATGATAGCCAGTGGCTTGGCAACTTCATCTGCCAGTTCCCTCAGGACACATGGATGGATCTCATCAGGTCCCATGGACTTGTGCACCTTCAGGTTCCACAGATGATCCCGAACCTGCTCTTCGAGTACAATGGGCAGTTCTTCATCCTCGTAGTCCCTGCTTGTACCTTCTACAGCTTGGGTGGTGGGACAGGAGCTCTTGTCGGTGAAGACTGAGGCAAAAAAGTCATCGAGAACCTCAGCCTTCTCCATGTCCTGGGTAACGAGGACACCATTTCCCTTCCGGAGGGGGCCTAGATTTTCCCTGGACTTTCTTTTGTCCCCTACGTACCTATAAAAGCTCTTCTTGTTGCATTTTATATCCCTGGCCAGATTCAGTTCTGCCAGGGCTTTGGCCTTCCTTACCTTATCCCTGGCCACTCGCGCAGCCTCTTTGTAGTCCTCCCAGGCTACCTGTCCCCCCTTCCACCCTCTATAGGCCTCCTTTTTAACTTTCAGTTGGTCCAGGAGCTCCTTGCTCATCCACGCCGGCCTCCTGGCCTTTTTGCTGAACTTATTCTTCGTCGGGATGCACCTCTGCTGAGCTTGGAGGAGGTGCTCCTTGAATATGGACCAACTTTCCTGGGCCCCTCTTCCCTCCAGGGCCGCCTCCCATGGCACTTGGCCCATCAGGTCCCTGAAGAGGCTGAAGTCCGCCTTCCTGAAGTCTAGGGCAGAGAGCTTGCCATGTAGTTTCCTTGCTGCCCCATGGATCTTGAACTCCACCATGTCATGGTCGCTGCAGCCAAGGCTGTCCTTTAGTTTCACATCTCCCACCAGCCCCTCCCTGTTGGTGAGCACAAGGTCGAGCATGGCACCCCTCCTTGTCGGCTCCTCTATTGCCTGCAGGAGGAAGTTGTCATCCACGCATTCCAGGAACCTCCTGGACTGCCTGTGCCCTGCCGTGTTGTCTCTCCAAAGGATGTCAGGGTGGTTGAAGTCCCCCATGAGGACCAGGGCCTGTGACCGTGAGGCTGCTCCTATCTGCCTATAGAGCGCTTCGTCTGCTCTGTCCTCCTGGCCAGGCGGCCTGTAACACACCCCCACCGTAACGTCCCCTGTCCGTCCCCATCCTCTAATCTTGACCCATAAGCTCTCTGTCAGCATCTCCTCCATCCCCAGGCAGAGCTCCACACACTCCAGCCGGTTGCTGACGTAGAGAGCAACACCCCCTCCTCGTCTCCCCCTCCTGTCCTTTCTAAAAAGCCTATACCCCTCCATGTTGACGCTCCAGTCGTATGTGTCATCCCACCACGTCTCCGTGATGCCAACAAGGTCATATGATTAACTCTGAATAGTTAGTTATACACTAGCTTTTGGCAGTCCAGAAACACTTACTATTATCAAGGTTATGGCTGTTTCCATTCATAAATACTTTATTTAAAATTAATTTTGCCTGATTCATATTGCTGTATCCTGTGAGCAAGTACTAAATCTTGTCTTAGCAGTCTGCATATATGGTGCTGCTTTCTCCAAGATTTCAGCCTTTGAAGTGCTATAGATTTGTTCACAGCTAATCCATGCCTCACATTTTCTTAATCATGAGTTTTACAGACTTATTTTTGAATAGCAGCTTCATAGGTTTAGGAACAATATGATTTCAGGCCCTAGTGCATAAACAAGGTCCGTCTGATGTTTGGCAACTCTTAATAATCTGGCATACTGAAAAGACAATTTTGGCTGAATAGCTAGAAAATGAGAACAGAGTTCAGAAATATAAAGGCAATTAGGTGTCTAACTTCCCTTGAAATATTTTTTTTCTCTATTGCAATGTTGTTGCTGTTGAAAGCATTTATAAAGATGTTATAATTGCTCAAATAATACGTATTAGATCATTTTGGACAGTGCCGCAAAGTGAAGTGAAATTAAATAAGTGACAACAACTTGTCTTATCTGTCCAACAGACAGAACTAGGGAAGTATTGCCACCCTCCTCCAGGTTGGAAGAATGGCATTCTGATTTGTAGGACCTTTTTCATTACGGTCCTTATGGTTGGACCTCATAATCTTAAAGGTCTTTTCCAACCTAAGTGATTCTATGATTCGATGATTTTTAGTCTTCTACACAGGCATTTAAGCTCAGGTAATATCTGAAATGCTTGCAAATTTGCAGCTGAGGAATTCCAGCATTAGCTTGTAGGAAGTATATGTAACATTGATGTTACTAAAATGACCTCTGCAAATAAAACATGCAAAAGCAGCTGTCGTTTGATCTGGGCCATTCTAGAAGATTAAAACACATCAGACTGCTTGAATAAGTAATAAAAACCCAGCTGATTCACTTATCATATTAGTTGCTAAAATGCATCTGAGGATTTGGATTTGCAAGCAGAATATCCCTTCAAGACTCAAGAAGAAATATGCCATGGAGGCCAATTAACCTAGGAATAGTTGTTAATCCTTTTCAGGTCATGTAGTAGAACAAGTACACATAAATACATGGTACAAAAGCACTTTTGACTTCACCAAGCTACTTTTTAAAATAATTCTTAAACAGTTGTACTAATAGCATCGTAGCACTTCACATTTTCTCAGTGCTATACAAACAGCTAATTAGGTCTCGGAGAAGGTTATGGTTCTCCAAAACTTACAGGCAGGAAAACTGAGGCACAGAGCTGGGAGGTATCCAAGGCCAAACACAGTGCAATAACCGAGTCAGGATTGCAGTTCTGGAATGGCTACCATCAACTCCCCAGCTTGTATCACTGCGTACAAAGCAACGTTTCCATTCACAAGAAGAGTTATGTTTAGAGTACAAACTTTCAAGATCATGCTGCATTTAATCTGACAGCTAGTTTTTGACCATGATGGGCTCACCCCAGGTGTTGATCCCAAGGCAGCACTTAAGCACCTATAATAAACAAACAAACAATCATTTTCAAGTATTTTAAATCAGTTTCAAACAAATAAACCTGAGATTTTTTTTTTCTTGCAGTTGTCCCCCAGCAGGGTTGGTAGCTTTGATTGCCATCTTTTACCATGAGTAACTTTTGCAGTTGTTATTATCACTCATCTCTACTGACCAACATGACAACAGTGAGTAAAGCCAAAGAACTGCCTATCAGTTATCCCATTATATTTTTTCATAAGCCAGATATTCCAGCACTGCGATGCAGCCAAGTAGGCTGTGATAAAAAGCATTTTATACCATCGTAGTCTTTCTGGAGAGGGATCAGAACTGAGACCTTTGTCATATCAGCATACTATTTGGCCATATATATTTTATAATTTCTTGCCTACATTTAATCTTTGATGTATCTAAGCTACTACATAGAAAACCTAAACATTTATATGTCAAAGAAGTACTAATTCAAGGAAAACATGTAACTCATGTTAGACAGGATGTGATCATCTCCTGATCTTGCATAAACCAACCATAAACATTGCTAACTTCAGAAATTCAAAATCTGGATCTAACTCATCCCAAATCAGGACAGTTATACGTTACCTAATTATAGCTATCTAATAGTTTGACCTTATTTTTGAGCTAATTACTCTGGGCCACATTTGTGGGAAAAAGAAGGTACATAGAGATAATTCACCTCTTCCATTTTTCAATTGGATTAATCACTCCCTCCATTGACAATAAAGAGTGAACTGTTTCAACAGCTCAAATTTTTATAATCACCTTTTAAAATCCTGAATTAGGTATAAAAGGTTGTAAAAAAAGCAAAAGGAATACACTTGAAAATTATTTTTCTTTACCTTCTGACTCTTAAGTCTCTTGAATAAAGATGATTAAGTGACTCACATGGTGACTTATATGGTGACAAAGGCAAATTCTGGTGCACTCAAATTATGTCAGAATTTAGGACTGTAAAAAATGAAAGAAATTTCAGAAAAAAAAAAGTAGAATAAAAATAAGAAGTGTTAACTTCACTTGTTCTTTTCTTTATTTTTAAACCATTTTTAGTGAGTAAATATCATAATTTACAAAGTGAATTGTTTTTCAGACTGAAATGTTCAATTCTGAATATTTCCAAAAAGTTCAAAAAGACAAGCAGAGCAAAAACTTCACCTGAATTGACTACCTTATTCCAGTGAATACTTTGGGTATATAAGCTAAACCTGGCTGAAAATAACATATTGATTTTTTTTTTTAATGAATATATGGTTTTTGTTTTTACTAGACAGCTCTCCTTGAAGCATCTGCCTTTCTGAATTTAAGCAAAAGTTAACAGAAATTTTCTCTTAGACTGTCACTGTCTCTGTAAAAGTTTTTGTCTGAAACTTTTTGACACTTTGTCAAAAACCACAGAATTTCCCACTTATATTTTTAATGGTAGAATGTATTTTCCATTTCCTCTAAGTTTAGGAAGGTGTGAAAATATGGCTGGAGTTCTGAGGCACAAAGGTAATACATGTCATACATGGTAACTATTTTTCTTTTAATAAAAAGTAGGAGACATAAAAATACAAACTACTATTACCATTTCAAAGAACTCATGGCATGCTTGGCAACTAGCTATAGTACAAAAACGTAGAGTAATAGTGTAATTTTAGACTGCCTTCTCTTGAAGAAATATGTAAAATTTGTATGTACAAGGGATATGTAATTTTCTGTCTAATTGATCATCCAAATTTGTTTAAACAATCAGAAACATGTTCCTTGACTTTCATAATGCTGCTGCTTGCATCCTTTGAAAGTAGATTTTTTTCTTTCTTAATGAAATTCCAGTGCTGAGCTGAAGAACTCTCTCTTTGCATAGTACCTGTTTTAATTAATTAGTTAGTTTATTTATACCACTAAAACAGCAGGTAAAACATGAAATTGAATATTGCTGGTTACTTCAGTTTAGATTCAAATCGCTATGATACATACTCACTCTACTGTATTTAAAAAAAAAAAAAGGTACATGTATTGTGTAACTCAGTATTTCCTCTCATACCTGGATTCAAATTTAAATCCAAGAGGTATGCAATGAATATTTTGTCACGCAGAAAAGTCATAGAACATTACATTTGTATTTACTTTATTTCGGGTGTTTGCTTAAAAACACAGCTGCCTCAGAAGTTATTATAATGAAGGATTGCCAGCTCCAAGGCAAGATCTGTCTTCTAAAGATATAGAACTCCTATAAGTCTCTTGCAACATGGCTTTCTAATTGGTAATAGGTATGAGTTTGGGTTTGGGTTTTTTTTGTTTTCACACACAAAAAAAATTTCTTGTTACAAGATTTTTTTCTTCCCCAAAGGCAGTCTGGGGAGGTGACGGAATGGTGACAGAATACTAAACCTCATTTGAAAACACTGGGCCCTGGGTAAAAATTACATTAAGAAGGCAAATAAAATGTGCAGTCAGCAAGGAGAATAAGGGGTCCAAAGTACATGTCTCTGATTTGTGTACATCAGCCAGTTCAGAATAAACCAATGATTCTTTTTAATCCCACTGCATATGATATATTTAATTTTAGATACTGGGATTCTATTTATGGGAGTCTGTTGATAACATATATTATAATGATGAGAATGTTCTTGCCAGTTCACTCCCCATCCTCCAGTTTAAACTCAAATTTCTTTTTTTTTTAAATTAGTTTCTCTTATTTTCAAAAAGCCAAGGATCAGTTTATACAAATTCTAATTTCACCAAATGTTTTATTGAAAATCAAATATCCTGGGTTTTTCCTTCTCCATAATACTATTTCAAATAGACATATTAATTCCTTCAATCCATTCAGTATTGTTGGCATTGAATTGAAGTTTATTGAAAATGTGGTGTTAAAGCAAATGCATTATATTAAATCAACTTTCATAACAAACAGAGCTTAGCCAATTAAAATTTTTAAATGCTATTAGATAACAAGCTGCAGTAGAACTACCTCTACTGCAGTAGAATGATTTCATCATTGTCCTAAATATATATATATATATTGATTTAACATCTAATTTCTTTATTCAATTGTAACCACTGTAACCCCACTGACTTCAATTTATAATTTCCATAGGATTTACATTTGGATAGAGATGTATTCCTGAAGGGTTAGTTATACTATTCTTACCTGTTTGCTTCTGTTCTACTTCAGGTCAACAAAGCCACTTGTGAAATAAGATACCACACGTGCTCCCATGTTGAGGATGCAAGCTCTTCATTATTTCAGACTCACTTGTTTATTGGTAGAAGTGTTGTAGTTTGTTCAGGGTTTTGTTTTGGTTTCCAGCAAGCTGCCTGTGTAGCTGAAAAGACTAATTCAGATCTGTTGTTTTTTTTTTTTTTTTGTTGGCTTTTTGACTCTATTTCTGTGAGAGCTACCTATCTTCATTCCCACTTAAATATATTAATAAGATTACTACCTTGTGTTCCTCTTGTGGAAAACATAAACTAATTTGTATCTGCACATCCTTACAAACCAAGTGATTGTGGGGGTGGAGGGAAAAGTAGGATGCCTATCTATAACTACAAATATTTTTTTTTTGTTTAGAGAAGGTTTTCAGGAACCTTCTCTACATCTTTGTCACTTCTATAGAAAGGAAACTCTTTTCTTATATGCATCGTAGCAGAATAATGAACAAAGAGAGTAAGATAAAATTAGTAGCCCATTGGAAGGATTAAGTTTATTCCCATAGCCTTGGCTTACCTCTTATTTGAATGCATATCTGTGGCCACTACTTTCTCTGTGTCATGTCAGAAGATGCATATAATTTTGTCATTGGAATCAGTTCTGTCAAGCATATCTTTTTCTCATTTTCCTTCCCAACCACTAGGATTTCAGTATTTCTGACACCAGGTCTTGTTTAGAAACTTTGCCTCTTCTTCTTTGTTGAGTCATTAATTTATTTTGTACTTCCATAAATAGTCTAGAAGTTGTAGTTGAAGCTTTACTTCTTATTAAGTTTACTGTATGGAGGTTTTATTATTATTTTTTTTTCAACTCAGGATGTAAAATTACTATTGATCTGTCTAGAAATCTTCCTTATCACAAATTTGGGGGGATTTTTTCAAAAAGGAAAGAATGACAGAGAAGTCTAACTAAGTAAAGTTTCTGACTTTTAAAGTTTCTTCTCCTTTGAATGAGAGGGCAATTTCTGCAGGGATCTTAAACAGTAATTTCCTTGCTACTCTAAAGTTTTCTTCAGATTATTATTAAATACTGAAGAGAAGGAAGAGGAGAAGGAAGAAAAGAAACATTTATACTTTATATTAAATGTCTCGCACAGTGTAAGGTAGTGTCTTCTACATACATTTTGACAAAGTGTCCTTTTATTTACCTCAAAGTGTAATCTAACACATCTAATCTAGAGCATTGTCAGGCAACTAACATATGTTTTCAGGCAGATCACAGAAGGCATCAAGCTGATTACCAATTCCGGAGAATTCTGAGGGGGATATGACTAAATATTTTTACCAGGAAACAATTATACTGAACTGAAAAAACTCACTATCCTCATTCTCATAGCAATCTGACAGGGTGGACACTTCCAGTCCTAACCTCAAATCATAGAATCATAGAATCATAGAATGGTTTGGGTTGGGAAGCATCTTGAAAGGTCATTTAGTCCAACCCCCCTGCAAGGAGCAGGAACATCTCCAGCCAGATTAGGTTGCTCAGAGCCCCGTCCAACCTGGCCTTGAATGTTTCCAGGGAAGAGGCATCTACCATCTCTCTGGTTAATGTGTTACAGCTGGTGTCTGAGCCGTGAGTAACAGTTACCACCAAAGCATTTACAAAAAATGTTTTCCGTCACATCCAGGATCTGCACCAGTCATTGTATCATCTCTAGTATTCCAGAACTAAGAGCTTGCAGGAGTCTGGGAAGGGATATGTAATCAAAATAGAAGCAGAACATACCCATCCAGTTATATTTTAGGGAAAGTATTGCTGAATTTGGGGGGCTGAAATGCTGAAGCGTGAGATCTGTCATTGTCCCAGCACAGATCTGCACATCCTGTGAATCTGTTTGTGTTAGTGCTGGCATGAAGAGAGAAGATGAACACAGGGGCTAAAAAAAGTCAGACAAGTAAAAAGTAAACCATCATGTTTAAATTATAGCTTGCAGAGGCTGTTTAACAGCTGCAGAAGAATCAGATTGGAGAACCTCTTTAAAGGAAATCTTGCATCTTTAAGAAAACAAAACTTTTCCAAACGATGCTGAGTTCACCGTTACTCCGCGTGAGTTGTCTTAATATCCTCCTTTTAAATTCATGTTCAACAATATAATGTAAAGTTTCTAGAATACTTCTGGCTATTAAATATGTGAATGCAAAGCAGATTAATTACAGAATAATTAACCAGTAACTAAAGACCAATTAATCTGGGAGGCTCTGGGAAAAAAAAAAAAAAAAAAAAAGCACAGCAGTTATCTCATGAGATGAAATGCTGCCTTACTGTGTCAAACAGAATCAAGAAAAAAATAATCTTTTGTGCAAAATATAGCATTAAAGAGAAGTGCACAGCTACAATTACATAAGAATCAACTACTATTGCAGACTTTTTAGGAGGTCGTTACTGCAATTCACAGTATTCAGGGAGTGAAATGTAGAGGCCAAAAGCGTAGATAAACTATGAAGGCCATGTAATTGAGAAAACCTAGACATTAATCTAAAGCTATTACGAACCAGTAAGAAAAAGAATATTTCTTACTTCTCTAAAATATTTCTCAGGCCTAATCACGAGCCTTTACACGAGCCAGATTCCTAGATGTGTCTATTGTAGTGCATTAACTGAAAAGGAGAATAAACACATAAATAATTCAGAAGGAAGACTAGGTTGTCATTTCAGAATCACAGAATCAGACTGTCTGAGGTTGGAAGGGACCTCTGGAGGTCAACTGTGCCAACCTCCTAGACCCTGTTGCTCAGGATTGTGTCCAGATGGCTTTTGAATATCTCCAAAGTGGGAGATTCGGCTACTTCTCTGGGCAACTCGTGCCAGTACTCAGTCATCCCCACAGTAAGAAAGTGCTTCCTGGTGTTCAGGAGGTACCTTCAGTGTTAGGGTTTGTGCCCATTGCCTCTGGTCTCATCACTGAACACCTCTGAAAAGAGCCTGGCTTCCACCCTCTTTGCACTCTCCCTTCAGGAATGTCTGTACATTTATAAGATCCCTCAGGCAAAACAGTCCCAACCTTCTCAGATATTCCTCATACGAGAGCTGCCCCAGTTCTTTAATCATCTCTGTGGCCCTTCACTGGACTGTCTCCAGTATGTCCATGTCTGTCTTTTACCAGGGAACCTAGAACTGCACACAGTGCTTCAGGTGTGGCCTCCTTATTGCTGAGTAGAGGCCACCTTTCATTCCACAAGTTGTGATAAATCTTTACTGAGTAATTTGAAGACAATGAGTCCTTTTTAAATATCTTTAGCTGAATATAGATGTCTGTTTTCCTGAATGCATAATATGAAATACGTTTGTTAAATGCTTTTAAATAAAATAGTAACTTCTGTATATCTGTTTTTTTTAAATCTATACCATAGTGTTGTAGTGTGTTTCAATTGACCTTATAGAGTTTATTTTTTTCTGCTTATGTATGTAGTTTTTTGTTTTGTTTTGTTTTGTTGAGGTTTTTTTTGAGGCAGGATGTTGGGATTTTGGTTTTGCTTTGTTGTTTTTTTTTTTTTAACTAGCAAATAGAGATGGAAATAAGGCACAATAGTGATGCTAAATACTTTGAAAAAGACATTCTCAACTTGTTGCATGGAAAGCAATTTCTTTTGCGAAAATGGCCCTGGTTCCATATATCCCTAAAGTTCCCAAAGCAAAGTAATTAGTAGGCTTAGGTAGCTAAACGTAATATAGTTCATGGTAGTGTCTTCCTAGATTAGCCACTTAGAATTCCAGGTTGGAGACTGCAATTCTCTAAGTGAAGAAAACACAAAACCCCAAAACAAACCCACCCAAAAAAACCAAAATGCACCACAGTTTAGAATACCCTGGCTATCTTTTTATCACTGTCACAGAAACTCACATAATTTTGTAAAATCAATACCAACTGGATTGTAATTCCTGTTTGTCTGGTTTTGGTTGTTTTTTGTTTTGTTTTGTTTTTGTTTTTTTTTCCCCTCAGATATTTGATGTATTTCAGACATATTTAGGAGAGACAGAGCTGACTCCTCTATTTCATGTATAGGCTGTATATATGTTCTTATGATACCAGTACATGGGCAGGGAGAAGTCCAATTAAGTTCTCTCACCAAGGAAAAGATCATAGTTTAAAGTGAGCAGTTATTTGATCTGTTTAGCCTGCTGGGTAGTCCATCAGAAAATGCATGCAAGCTGTACAGTTACCTTTGACTTAACAACGGTAAGGGTCATGTACTGTACTGTCAATCCCCAGAAAAAATGGAAGGGAATTGACTGGACTTTACTGGTTTGGTGCAAAGATCAGAAAAGTTATGATATTATGGCAGAATAATAAGAAAAAAGAGATAGACATTTAGAGACCGTTCCATAGGAAACTGAGTACTACTAGTGCTTCATCTTATTTGCTTGTATTTAAATTCCAAGTTCTGTGTATCATTCTGGTAGAAACACTCTCTTATCCAATCAGCATCCAAGATAGCCCAGAAAATCTCTTGTTTTATTTATATTCACAAAGATACTGGTACAAAAGTAGCTAATATTTGCTGTGGGGAGATACACTTGAACATGTTTGCCATGCAAACTATGTTGAGGTTGTAAAACTTAAGGTTATTTACTATAATTCAATAATTACGACTAAGATTTAATGGAAATCAATACTAATTTGAAGCAATGAAAAAAAAAATCACTACATTCTAGTTCTCCACTTCTCTGCATTATGAACAACAGACACCAACACAAATTTTAAAAGCAAATAAAAAAAAAATCTGTCTTTAACATGCACAAATGGAGACCGTTTCATTTCCATCATTTCTGTCAGTTATCAATAAAAACAATGTGTTTCTCCTATCTGTAAGTAGTTGTCTTTGGTGCTTTTTCTGCAAATGGTTGAAGCTACTGATATGTACATAGAAGCCTTGAAAGAGCCTTCCATCATTAGAACAATGTTTTCCTCTTAGTACTTCTGCATCACTCTCATTAATACTAATTACACTTATAAGACAAAAATAAACCCCAAAGTATTATCTAAATGCAGTCTGGCCAACATTAGAGATCTATTCTGTTATTTAATATTTTTTACTGCACTTGCTGAGTGTTTTAAATATTGACAGTTTAAACCTCCAGGGGGTGCGACAGAGAGAGGAAAGAGAAAAAAAAAAAAAACCAGAAGACAGACAGAGAAGGAAGAAATTAAATTCCTTTTATATTTTGGTTTATATTAATACTCTGTACCTAACACATGGGTGATGACTTTCAGTATGGGTGTTCAGTGGCCTGTCTTCAGAACATGCGGATACACAACTCACCAAGGCTTGTTTTACATATGTCTTAACTTTAATAAAAACTGAGGATTTTCCAGAATTCCAGGATATATGGTTCTCTATCACAGTAAGTTCCCCTAGTTTCAAGTTACTTATTTTACAAATGTAAGCCAAGTGTGTAGAACAATACATGTATCTCGTCACCTTTCCATGTTAATACCAGATGACAGGATGTATTTTAAACGTGAATTTGTCAGTGTTTTCGAGATTCCATATGAACAGACTAATTTTGCAAGGCTAAAACAAAGATCTAGACATGCTTTCTTTATCTTTCGTGCAGTCTATATGTTTGTGCTTTATAGTATTTCCACGGCAAAACTGATGCCAAGTCCTGAGCTCATTCACAACAGATAATGCAGTCCTGCACTGACAAGAAGATTGTTGCCTCATTAGTCTGCAGTCCCACATAAACTTGCACACATGTTAAGCCTAAAACTCAGTAGGCAACTCCAGGGAAACCACTGACGTTTTTCTCAGAGTATAAAGATAAACAGATGGGTGGATGTTTGTAAAACTAGAATCTTAGAAGTTATGCCATTTTTGGGTGACATGACAAGGTGATATCCTCTCTGTTCAATCCCACAGACAAAGTGTCAGAGACTGTATGCTTTATGCAACATAGACTGATTCTGACTTTATGGTATGTTTGTTATTCTTTAAAAACATAGAAATAGTGTGCAGATGAATCAAAATTGTGTTTGTATGTTAAAAAGAAAAAGACCCATTTATGGAAATTTCCATCTTCTCATTACCAGGATGACTGCCTACATTCCCTGACAACTTCCAGCTCTCTGTCCACCTGGGAGGTTTCACCTGAAGTCTACACTTGGTGTTACCAATATGTACTTAACACTTTAGGGAGAAGAAGAAATTCTTATTGGAGTTGATAAAAGAGGAAACAACTGTGGATGAGACTAAATTATTGGTAGAACTATTTATGAATTAACAGAATGAATCAATTTGTTCCAACCAGAGTTTCCATGCTATGGGAGACAGTAGGGGGAATTGATCACTATCAGATAGCATGCGGTGCTGGAAGAATTATCAAGAGAATTTGTCGGGAGAGAATATGTTGGCAAATGAAAATATAAAACTATATCATAACTGTGCAAGTGTCCTTGTGTAATCCCTGTCAAGCTTCTAAATAACACAAACGAATAGATTTCCTTGTATTTCAGAATCCAAAACAGTCATTTCATCCTGTTTGTTGTTAGGCTTTTTTCTTGACCAAGGCAAAGAACTCATATAAGCTTCTAGAAAGAGGCAAGATAGATTAATGTCACCAATGTTATCCAATATAGTAATACCACTGACAACACTAGCGTATGACAATATCTTGTGCCAGGAAATAAATAGCATCACATGTGGAAAAAATAACTCTAAGCCAAGCTGCATTACATTGTCTCTAAGAGGAGGGAGGGTTAGGAGATGAGGAAAAAAAAAAAAAAAAAAAGAAGCTATAACTCATTCTTTTTTCAGTGTGAATTTTAATCAGACCAGACTTCTCCATAGTTTTTGAAACATTAAATGAACTGAAAATTACTTCTTGCCCTTCCTTGCACATAGCCACTAGTCACTCCTACTGCCAGTACTTGGGGTACCTGTACAAAATATACAGATTTTAATTAAAAAGTTTGATTGTTCAAAGATAAAACAATTCTGGAAGGAAAACGTAGATTTCATTTTGTTGCCTCAACTTGTTTGGAAATGATGGAATGAAATACTCTAAGTTGCTGCTTAGAAATGTTTTGTTTTGTTTTGTTTTATCATCAGAACAATTTCTTTTAATGTTGAAATCTGAAGACATTCCTAAAAAAGTTGACTTAATCCCACTAAAGATTTGTTTCAGTTCAGTTTACTGACTGACTCCTTTTTTCTACTTTCTTTTTTTCCCCACTTTTACTTTTGGTTAAGGACAGGAAAGAATTTAAATCTTCGAATAATTCAACAGATCAGAAGGATTAATTCCTGCCTTGCCCTAGTCACGCCAGCCTACACTTTTTTTTATCTCTGGGGTACAATATAGGCACAAACATGTTGCAAAAATTCCTGAAGGAATCGATATTTCAGACAAAACAAAAAAAACCCAGCATTTGCTCTCAGCTGTTACAAACCAACATATATCCTTTGTGATATATATATATATATTTGTGAGGAACTATAGTGATACAGATGAACATACAGCCAAATGTGTTTCATATGACTGGTGTTTAAAATCTCCTCTGAGCTGCAGTTATGTTCCTGAATTCAGAATTTGCCCCAAAGTACATGGTATTCCCTGTGTGGATTTCTATGTTTATTATTCACAACTTGTACAATAGCATAGTATGTGTCATATTATCCAGTGTTTGGGATCTAACCCATACCACACATGAAAGTGAATATCCCTGTTAAGAAACACCCTAGCTCTCAGAGGTGCATGTCATCTTTCTTCTTCACTTCAAAAGCAGATAATGAGGCGAGCAAAAAGGCTGAGTGTTTCAGAGGCCATGCATTCATCTACATATTGAAAAGAGATCAGCTTAGTATCCATTTTCTTAGGTTGTTCACTACAAAGTGAAATCCTGACATGCAAACTGAATTCTGACTCATGAAAGCACCTCTTATTAGGTAAGCTCTGAAATCAGTGATTTTTTTTTTTTTTAATTTGTTTTTTTACTTTTTAGTACGGGACTGGGAGAGATAGGTTACTGTTTCATTTTTAGGCACAATTTCACACTAAGAAAGTTCAGCATGTTCCTAATACCAGAAACCTCCCATATGAAAATAGCAAGGAGAACCAGCATAACAATAGGAAACGCTGAAATGGATCATGCTGCTGTTAGCTATCAGGTGCACCACCCTCATCTGGTGATCTGAAGAATTCAGATGAACTCAAGCTAACCTACAAAAATAGCTCCATGCGTCCCAGTTTACAGGAAAGAAAGGCTGTGTGGGGAAGCCTCCTGTAATACTTCCATTATCCAAAACATATGTGACTCTTATTTTAACACCTTTTTAAAACAATGCTCCTTTTAGGTGTCATGCTCAATAAAACACTTGTTCTCCAAAACTCAGAATGAATTAGAGAAAGAAGGAGAAATAAAAGCCACACTTTTTATCATTACATTTTTATTGAAATTTAAACACCTAAGTGAAAGAGATTTACATAAAAGAATTTGACCTACACCATGTACCATACATGACTGAAAATTGCATTGCCGTTCTTCATAAAGTCTCAGCTTGACTGGCAGATAGAATGTAAAAGCAATATGTGAGCTCTGCTTTCATTTAAATTTGCACTCTCATGTGTCAAATACTATTATATATTTTTGCTTAATATTTTATAACAGCAAGGAGATTAGTTCAGTATTCTTCTATAGAATAACCCAACATATGTCAAACAGACAGAATTTTGGATTCTTTACTTAACACTTTATGTAGTCATGCTCTCAGAGGCTTAAAACATAAGCAGAAGTCAATGGGGATGATTTTACTGAAAATTAAGGGGACTTGGGTCATAATTTTAAATAGGATTTTATTTGTTTAGGAAACTTTTAAAGTATCTGTAGTCTTCAAAGGAGTTAGGCATCTAATTTCTCTAAGTAAATTTTGGAAACCCACTTCTGAAACAGATATCCAAGTGATAAAATCTATTATACTTATGTCATGTCAAGATTGTGGTAAATGGAATTTAATCCCATTGTTATCCGACTATTGCTTTCGGTCTGATAAACAGATATTAAGTAAAAATTTCAAATTGCCTTCAAATTGGAAACATAATTATTTTTTAAAAAATAAAATAGATAATTTCCTTTAAAAAATCGATTCACAGAAGTCGCACTTAACCTAGAATTTTTCTGTGAATGATGAAATTAGAAAGATGTGTAGTTTCCAAAGTTTACCTGCAAAATATCCAGGCTAACAAAAATTTCAATCCACTTTCTGCATGTAATAAATATGATTGCCAGAGAAAAGCTGAACTAAGCTACAAATCTTTCACTATGCTGTGCAAGACTTCCAAGTAACTAATAACAGGATGGAAATGCAACAAGGAATGACCCAACAAGATGACATGTGTTGTAATGTCTTGTAGACCTGGATATATGCAGAAGCTGGCATGCCAGATAAAGTCAGAATAAAGAAGTATCTTGAAAGTGGTTGCAGTGAAGAAAGTACAGCATAAAGCTTCACTCGATATCACAGAGAACCATAAAAGAATCCATAATTCTGTTGGAATTGTGTATGAAACCCTTATATCTTAGATTATTTACTCAACAATATTTATTTGGGATGAGAATAAGCATTTTGACTAAGGGGGTTAGTTCTTTTATGCATTTCTAGGTAATGGTTTCTTAAGCTGGCAACAGTGAAGGAGTCCTTCTGAAAGGCAGCCTCTGTCAGTCAGTAAAAACAAAAACTATTCCTAAAAGAGGGGAGATAACTTTGTATCAAAATATAATCAAAAATAAAATATAAAAAAATGAATAATAAACAACCTTACTAACCTGGGTGAAACAAAAAAAAAAAAAAAGGAAACTAGGAGAAATCTAGGAGAAATCTGATGTAACAAATTTATCTCAGGGGAAAAAAGAAACAGTTCATAGGAGAAGCAGAGATGAGCCATGTAAGTATTAATAATAATTTCTAGGGACAGAGCTGGACAGTGTGAGGATAGGGTACAAGAGGGAGCAGACAGGACAGAGACCTTCTTGTAAACTGCCAAGCTTCATCAATAATGAAGCTGCTTGGAGGTGAAGCAGCAATAGAGGAGAACAGAACTTGCTTCAAGGAGCCTTTAAGAGTTGAGCCACAAGTATAGTCTTGGAAATAAAGCTAAAAATGAACATGTGACGAGAAAGCAGAGAGGGAAAAAAAGGCACTGATGGACAATACAGGAAAAGAAGCATAGAAAGATAAGTAGCATTTTCTCAAATCTCATGGTTGAATCATTAAGTTTTGATTGGTATGCTGCTATTGAAAATGTGAATATTTTCAATTACAATGTTTTGCACCTTAAATCAGACATATTAAAATAACGTACACCAGTAAACTACAAAAATTATAATAGATGAAGAAATAAAGTTTAAATGTTCTAAAAATATAACATCACAATAAAAAGGTATACATATATTAATATAATTTATAATCCCAAATTATAAAAATCATATACTTTAAAATATTACTAAACACAGAATGCTAATTTGTTTTAACTTTTTCACATCCACTTTTAGTGCGAAATTGCCTTATTTGATCAGATACTGTAGTGAGAGTAAGACTGCATTTTTTTAACGGAAATTTTTTTCACTCTGTATTTTCAATCCCATTAATAAAGTCTTTTCTTAAAACAGTATGCACTTAGGAGGTCAAATAGGAATTTAAATACATAATCATGCATTATGTACCTCTGCATTTAAAGTCAAGGTTATGAGAAATCTATTTGCTAAAAGAGTGGAGTAGTTGCATTTCATGAACTCTGAAATATTTAATTTTCCTATTATTTCAAAGTTTCAGATTTAGTATTCATAAGTGGCCCCCCACTCTACTTTTAATTCCCTGTGGAGTTTTTTTTTTTTTAAGGAGAGGTAACAGCAATTTAGAGTCAACTATTGAAAAACAAACCCTAGCATAAATTCTTCCATTCAGCAGTAAAAAAAAAGCAATCAAGACAGCAGTCTCCTTGAGTACATCCACATAACCGTATTAATTATTTTTCTGTAGTGCTCACCACTACCATGCTAAAGTGACACACACAAAGGTTAGAATAAACCTTCACAAGGTCCTTTCTAACTAAGCCTGAGACAGGAAAGTTTGACTGGGCTCTCTTTCTTTCACGGGTATTTCATCAGTGAATCTTCCCTTTCAAACTGCCAAGTCTTTGTCTGTTTGTTCCTTTACTCTTTATAGTCATTGTTTGGAGTATTTGTGTGTGTCTCCCTGTGTAAAACACTGTAGGGTAACGGGAAAGCTTGTCCTAAAAAAAAAAAAAATGTATAATGCCCAGCGGTATCTTTTAGACAGGGAGTCTCTGTGTTTGTCCATCATAGTCAAACTCCTATAATCCCTAACTCTTTACATGCGTCTCTCTTCTCCTAGCTTTGTTTTTTTGTTAGTTGTCATGCTCCAGAGGATCAAAGCTGTCTTGATGGATCACAAATACAAAGCCATATCTAGGTAAAAAAAAAACAGTTATAAAAAGCTACATGATGCAGGTCTATCCCACTCGTTAGTATGCCTCACAGGTTCTCCCGTGAGCCATACCCCTAGAGGCTATCAGCTTGTGCCGGTTTCAGCTGAAAAGCTTGGGATTAAATTGCCAAGACTTAGGCATTTAGCTTCCAAGATCCCCAGTTTTGTTTCCCAACCTGTCAGCAAATATTGTGGCTTTCACATAAAAGGAATGGATCTGAATTTGATTACAGTGCACCTCACATGCTTGGATTTGGCTTCTTTTCATTTTGGAAAATAAGTAAGTAATTGTTTAGTACGTACTGTAATCAGGGAGAATAATACCTTATACACTTCTTGTTTCTTCACTTTCCATATACCTTCATGAAATTCAGTTATACCACTATTTCCCACCAATCCCCAGTACACTGTCCAAAAAGGCATCTAACATTTCAGAGGATCAATAGCTTGGTAAGATTGAACTTTGCATATGCCACAGGAGCAGTTTTTAATATTATTTGAACTTGGTGCACTGCTATGAGAAGACTGTTTGCTGCAATTGCTTAGGTTCTTCCAATGCTATTCCTGTACTTCTCTTACTATTCCTATATCATTCCTATACTTCTTATACCATTACTGTTACTTCCTATACTCTTCCTATACTATTATTTTAGTACAGACAAATAATGAATATTAGGAACAAAATCTCATGTTTTCTGGGGAGTTTGCTTGAAAGTGATCTCTCAGCCATTTTGGAAGAGGTATGTAATGAGAAAATACCTGGAGAGATCTGCTGAAATAACCATTATCCTTCCGAGGAATGATCAGACCTCTGCATTGTTTGATCCCTGTACAAAAGGTGGGAAAGGAGATTTACCAGAGGGAATAATAGGGTTAATTTTTCTTTTCTCTCCTAGTCCTCTCATATTAACACCTGCTTGTTTCCTTCCCATGTCACTTCTGCTGCATGCAACCACATCACTATGTAACTCCCTCGTCTTAGGTCAAGGACTTGTCTGCCTTAACATAAATATTAATAATTTCAGTTCTTTAGAAAGTATGATGCATATGTTGGGTGAAAGATTTTTTAAAAGCCAGACTCCTTAAAAACTGATGATCCTAAGGGACAGAGCATTGTCTAGTAAAAGCAGTGAACTGCAATAGACAACTCCTAAGCTCTGCCATTGAATTCGTCTTTGACAAAGAAGTAATTTAATTCCTGTGATGTAGTTTACTCACTTGTAGAATTAGTCTAATAATAATTACGTGGCTCATGGCATGTTTCAAGACTTCATTAGTGTATATAGAGCACTTTGTTTGTCAGGTATGAGTTCTTTGCCTCAAAACTCTGCATAGTGGGAAAGCAAACAATGAAACTCTTAATTATTACAAAGCAACTGGTCAAGCAAAGCAAAATTCTTCTTTCTTGCAGATAGCCTTTCTCTGTTTATCTTTTTTTTTTGTGTGTGTGTATAAATGTGCTGCATTCTATCAGATCCTGACTTTCCAAAAATATTCAAAAGTGGAAGCTAAAATTATCTGAGAGAGCTCAGTTTTTAGGATGTGAGCGAGGCAGAGAAAGGATAGGTGGCAAGGAAGTTTGCATAAGATAGAATAAAGGAATGTATCCACTAAATTACATCACAAAAATTACTCTTCTTATTATTTTGCCAGAACACTGGAATGATGTGACAATGTGTTCTAATATCATCTAAACCTTCTCTGGAGCTTGTCTTGCACTGCTCGATTTCTTTGGGGACCCTATTTTTTATCTCAGTGGACATTCTAATCTGAGCTACACTAAATATTCACAGCATCACAGCTCCTCCAACTTTTGTGTACACAGCTGAAATCCCTATCTCTCAGGAAGCAAATAAGCCAAGGGTCTTCCCTGTATGCATTATCAGCCGATTCTTACACTGACAAATAAATTTGCACTTTAAAAGCTAGATAACATGCACTCCTGTTCTTCATGGCTCTCTCATTATATAATTTATTTTAACAAAATCCCGATTCATTTCAGTTGTAGAATTAACATGTAGTTCCAGAGGTGATATGTTATCAAGAGATATAGTGAAAAATAGGCAATTCACAAAGCAAATCCCATGTATATGAACAAAACCAGATAACAGACAATTTTAAAAAGCCATTTTTGTTCTCAGCTTCCTAAAAAAAAATTCTGTGAAAGGATTTTGCACTAACACATATCCTGCAAAAACACATTGAAAATACCCATTGGGATGTCTTCAGTAAGGCCAAGATTCTCCCTACTCATTTTAGTACCACAGCTACAATGATATATTTTATTACTCTAATTCCCACGAGTCTAATTCTATCCCCATTTTATTTGAACTGTGAAAGTTATTATCAGTATTTTGGGTGAATATTTTGATTCATATTATTAAGGGATTAGGGGGAAATAAGTGGAAAAAGACAGATAAATATTAATTTTCAAAAAATAGGAAGAGTTAAAACAACTTTCAAAATAGCTTATATATAAAAAAAAAAAGGGAACAAACAATGTTCAGAATCATCCACATATAAAAATGGCATAGATCATGCAAGACTTTCTGGAAATATGTCAGTGCCGTCATGCACAACAAGTAGAATGACACTGATCTGAAAGGATTTTTGCAGTTATTCCTCTTAAGCATAGGCAGTTTGTCAGCTGTTCATTTTTTTTTCAGAATATGTATGTAATCTCAGATGGGGACAATATTTTTAATTAGTTAACATCCTCATAGCAGAAAAAAAAAACCCCTCTGTCTTGCGAATGTACTAGTAATATAGACTTAAGTCAAAGAGATGTATAATACATGCATATGCAGGTAGCTATGTAGACAAAAGATGAGTAAATCCATTTGGATCTAAAATACCGCTGTATCTGATTTTGGCAGAAGATTTCTGGATTTTTCTAGAGTCTCATCTACTGCAATTTCCAGCTGTCTTTCAGTTTTGATATGTTTCCTATAAGTAACATAACCGTTTTTCAAGTCCCAGCCTCACAGCTTCCTATTATACTTGCAAATATTTGGCCGAAGTACATCTGTTCTTTACAGAGAAATACGGATTTACCTCATTTTTTCTCCATGGCATTGACCGTAGCATATCAAAATATATACCAGATAATTTGTGTATGTATTCTCTTATCTTAAACACTGCATATTTTCGTAATAAAGCACATACACATAGATATGTATCTAATTTAGTCACTAAAATATTCTGCTAAATAGAAAACATTTAGGAAATAAGTACTTACACTAGGCTACTTGTTTTAAATCCGTGTAGGTATACAACTGACATTGATGGAAAACCTTGGAGAAGGTTTTTTTGCTCACTAAGCAGAGATTTGCATGATCGCAAACAGTTTCCCCATTACTGCTGATATTAAGAGGACATATTCATCTACTTGACAATTTTGTTGCTTCCCTTCCCCCTTCCTTGTTTCTCACTGTAGCTTGCTGGACTGGAGAGTAAAGATACTTCATTTAGCTGTCTTCCAGACCCAGTGTTTCAGCCTGACACTCAAAGTTAATTTAGAAGAACAAGACTACCACAGTGGAAAATAATTCTTAGTACCTACATTTAAGGTATGCAAAATGTACTGCAATTTTAATGGCTTGGTTGTTCACATTTTTCTTCAGTTACTGCAGAACATATTTTAAAACATATGTTTTAAATTACATAAAAATATATTTTATGATGGTTCACTGAAAGCAAGGCAATCTGGAGGACAAAATTTCCCATCAGCAACAAATCTGGCATGGTGTTATTATTATGTTCTTATATTCTGAAGTTTGTTTTTTGTTTTGTTTTGCTTTTGTATATTTGGTTTTGGAGTGGGAAAAGATAAGAAAGGAACACTTTCTATTAAAATAATGAATCAGACAAATTCAAGAGTACATCAGAATGAAAAATGAATCACTGTCCACAAAAGTGGGGCAGCGCAGAGAGTGTGTTAAATTCCTATTATAGACTAAATTTAGAAGCTTTTTTTTTCAGTTTATACTACTCCAGCACTGTTAAAGGCTTTACCAATAAGTATACATGGAATTATGAATGGCTACATTGAAAATACTCTGATATTTGGTATTTCTGTGCATTCTTGCAACAAAAATGTATCTGTAGCTCTGCTGAACTATTTATCGTGTCATTACACAAAACCAGAGTTTTAGAACAATCTATCTTATCCTTAGTTTCACATACTTCTGCTTAGTATGTAAAGGCAGAAGCTTAACAAGCTTGGAGCTACTCATCCTCTGGAGAGAAGAGACCGAAGGGGAGCTTGGAACTCCTGTCAGAAGATGGGAGCTGAGACACGTTCCTTTGTTATTTTGAGAATAAAGCCTACTGTCATCCACAGATGTTTTATTTACCATCGACATCCAGGAAGACGTTCAGTGTTAAGAAAACCTCAATGTCAAGAGCAAATTATTCAAATTACCACTGTAAGCAGCCTTCTGCAGTCAGAAATGGCCCAGCAAAGCCCTGCTGGGCTTGGAGGAATTTCACCTCTATTCCAGTTTAACAATAAGCCAGAAAGGAGACATTTGAAGCAATAAAGTGAGGAACAGATGGGTGAGCCAAAGGTTAGTGCTAATATGATCCTCTGAAAATTAGCTCGATGGTCATCATTACCACAGACTGACACAACAAGAAATGTCATTGGAAGAAACAGAGGAAAGTACTACAAGTACAGAGGGATTAAAAAAAAACCCCAAGACTATGTACTTATTAATGCATAAAAAGTACTTCAGAGGTACTAATTGAAGATGTAGGTGGTCTCCAAAGTTATCTATAACAGAGATATCTTTACTAAGGACACCCTAATTGGAATTCCCATTGAGTTAGTGTTGCTAAAACAGACTCATAGGTTTCAGAGGATATTAGTTGCCTTAGGTAGAAATGAGTTTTGTTAGACAGCTCTCTCTGAGAATGCTTTCCCCAGCTCTGATGTGCTTTGCCTCAAGGTTGCGATATGCATTACCATAGACAAGCACAGTTGTCTCACTGATTCATGGATCGTCATGGGGGCATGATCCATTATCCTAATTACCGTGTTGAAAGAAATATTCAAGAAAAATATAAAAAGATGTCCTTTTAAGCTTCATCCACAGAAATTCATGTCTAGCCAAGTGAATGAATGCACTGAAGTTTACTGGGAATCTGGTATTATACTCATTGGCACAGATTATAATTCCAGTGAAGTCTATGGAAAGATGCCGAATTACACTAGGTGCAAAAAACTACATCGAGCTGCACATTTTATATTCTTTTTTTTTTCTTTCCATCACTTGAATGAATGTATGCATTAATTACATGCACCAACCTTATAATATAAACAGGAGTCCTTTTTTTAAAAAAAATATATAGATGACTGAATAAAATGCTTCTTGGCAAAGGGTGTAAAGAATTAAATATAAATCCATACAAATATCCAGAATACAATGGATTTTTCATAATGAGAGAAAAAATCAATTATTTATCATCAGATTATTTTGGAGGTCACTAAACTTGGTAGTCAAAAGCTCCCAGAAATAGACTCTGTTAAAAGCCATATTGGGCCTTAAAATAAAAAGAACTGGTATGCCACTACCTGGAACCACAGTCTAGGACTGAGAAAATGTCTTGATTTCACCAAAAAAAAAAGGAAAAAATGACAAAGTTCACCTTAAAAAGAAGAAAAGGACACAGAAGAGTGTCTAGCCATGAACAGAAACAAGCCCTTTGAAACTACATATCCTCCCTGGCTTTTCTCTCGCTGCATCTTTTTAAAGATATTGGCTTGAAACCTTCCAGAACTCTAAACTCACCTGTAATCTCTAAGTAATCATAAAAATACTTGCAGGTTTACAGCATTTACAAACAGTATCCCAAAATGCCATGCCAATTGGCCACCCAACATCTTATTTGAAAAGTAATGCATATTTCTCCATGGAGTGTCTGAGATAATAAAGACTCTTTGTTCACTGACTAAAAGAGCAGAGCAAGAGGCAGGAATATCTCCAGTTTCTAATGCAGTTTCTATATTCTATGAACAATTATTATCTTAACACCCACAAGCAAGACTCTCCAATCTACTCAATTATGTACATACAGAGACAAAGAGAAGAAACTATGTATACTTTTATTACAGTTTTCGGAGAAATAGAACAGTTTTTAAACTTTCCTGCTAATTGATTAAATAATCCATGTCTAGATGGCAGTGAGAACATTTTCCTCACAGCATAATTTAGAGACATTAGAGGAACTGCAGTTGGGAAAAAAAAAAGACAAAACTACGTAAGTTTTAAATGACTGCATTAGTTTCCAGTCATGTTCTTATTAATTTTATCTTGATGATATAAACTTATTCTCTTGAATAAGTTAGAAGTAATTCTTTCCTACGATTATGAGACAGTAAGGGGCGTATCAGACTCTGTAATCTCACAACATAAACCCAACAGACTGTGGGACAGTCAGTCAAGTGCACAGAAAGGGACGCTTTCCTTAAATTTATGATTCTGGATCTAGAAGAAGTTGGAGCAAATAAAAAATCTCTGCCACTAGATTATTTTATATCTCATGGTAAAGACACACAGACACTCCTTCTGTTAGATAATGAGGATCCTTCCACTCCACAAAGTCAAGGCTCCCAAAACAGCTAAACCACAAATGTGCACAAAAATGTGCCTTTCAGAAGACATGAGTTCCCAAAGGGTGTCTGTCTCCCAGAGGTTATATCTATATAAAGGATACAATTTCTCCACTGTGCCTGTCCTTTTAAGTGATTTCAGGACTCGTAGGTATATATGAAATACAGCCCATTGAGTATTTGTCATCTGAGGCAAATCCTTTTTTACCCCCTCCAACCGCTGCCCAGGAGATCTAAGGAGATAATATTTCACCAAAATATTCCCCTCAGTACTTTTGTTGTTAAATGTTATCTGGAAAGGGGAAAGGACCCCACTCAAAATAACAAAAAAACATAACAGTGTGACTCTACCTTGACTACAAAATTCTTCAAAGTCCACTCAAACTCCTGAAGATATAAAAAACCCCAACATTACTCCACACCACAAAAAGCCAACAAACCAATCAAACAAACAAACAAACAAAAACAGTGTCAAAATTTGGGTGTGCACTGGTTATAATGTTGCCTATAAAATTACTTTGCATTTTTTTTAAGGTTGTTCTTCACAAATACACATTTTGAATATACGATCAAATAATTTAAAATTTCTGTTGGCAATTTGTGTAAGACCAGCCAGTCTTGGTTATTATTTTGTACTTTTATCTAGTATGGTTCATCTAACATAGATAGTGGAGTTTCTCTCTCCACAGGTGAGAAAATTGAGCAATGGGAAAGAAATGGTCAAATAGTGCTAATTTTTGGGAAAGCTCATGAGGCATGTAGTATACTAGAAAATTCATGTCACTCTTTCAAAATCATGCTTTCCAGTGCTAGACTCCTGTTTCCAGAGTAGCATTGATGCAATGAGTCTTGTTGAAAGGGATAATGTCAGACAATTTCTTCAGCCAAGCCATAGTGTTGTTTTCTCCCTTGCCATTTTCAGTTTGGCCTTTCTAGTGTCTGAACTTAGGTGCAGTTGTACTTGTGTTATCCCTAACAGCTTTACTACTAAGTCTGTCTGTGGAAGCAGCCAGTAAAACTTACAGTAAATCAAATCTCATGTACTTGCACTGCATTATTTTATTTTATTTCTCCAGCATCCAGACACTGACTCTGTTTTTTTCTGAACAAAAAAAATATGTGGAAACAGTTATGTATGCATGCATTTGTGTTTTATAGACATGGACAAATACATACAAACATTAACTCATTTTTATAAACACGTGATATGTTACAGTTACAATGCATCACTGTTTTATAGCACTTACAGTGAGGGAGAAACATATAGGGAAGCTACCAAAAATTATGGCTTCTGTTTTCTGGAGATATCAGCATGCACTGTTTAGTTACACTATTTCAGAACCAGCTTTAACTCTGGGCTGGGAACTTAGAAAATGATAGACACACTGGAACCATAGAATAGAGAAGGAAAATAAAGAACAGCACCTTTCCATCCCACTAGAAACTCAAAGGAGCACAATTCCAGACTTGTAGGAGTTGGGTAGATTGTCTCATCTGCTTCTCTTTTCTGAGACTGTCTATAAAAAGACTATTTTAGACAAAAGGGAAAACTCTCAAAGGGAAAAAAAAAAAAAGCACTGAAGTGTTTCAGTTTTTATTCTCAGAGCCCAAATTAAAGGCATACATAAATAAAAAAAAAAAGCTCTGGAAACAAGAAATGCTTATGAATGTTATTCATATTGTTTTATTTGATGTGTTTCACACAGCACCTTTCCAATGCCCATAATTATTTATGTGACTAGCTGAAAATACCCAAGATTACACTGATAAAAAATGTGTTCCCAGAGGCCAGCCTAGCCAAGTTCTTTCTTCTCCTTGCACAAAGCAAGGATGGATCCTCAACAATAATTCCCTACTTAACATGCATATTAAAAACATGAGATGAGCAACGATGTTTACAACCTAACACTGCTGGTTGTGGAAAGGATGGCTCAGGGCATTTCATAGCTATGTTGTTGCTGCTCTGCAATATACCTGTAGTTTATGAGAGCTTGTGGCTCATGAAAAAGATTAATGATGCTAATTATTTAGTGCTTACATATTCTATTACATTTTTTAATTTTCAGTTTTTTACATATACTACTTTTCAAGTTTAATATGCCCAAAAATTTGAATAAGATATATAGAAATGCTTTGCACATATTTGAAGAGGTATAAGAAAAGACAGCAAAATATTTAAGAAATGAAGAACTATCCACTTCAAGTCCAAAGTGGAAATGAGGCAGTTCTTTTTTAAAAGGATCCTTGAAACATAACTCTCAAACTAAGCATGCAACAAAATATGAGCAAACGTCTGTGAAGCAATCCGGTGTAGCAATACAGGCTAGATTTTGGCCTGTATGAATATGAAAAAAATAATTGTGGCAAGAATTTAATTAGCCCTAATGAACTAAGCAAGTTTCTTTCAAATTCTTTTTGGTCATAGTAAGAAATACCTTGTTCCCAAGTCGTAATGATACTTCCATTTGCATCTTCTCTCCCATATCCCTCTTACTCTCTTTCAAGCTCAAGAAATGGTTTAACTTGAAGCTGAGGGGTAATTCCGTTATATTTCATTATTTTATTATTTTTCTAGTTTTAGCTAAACTAGAGAGCCACAGAAATGGAAAATTACCAGTTTATATGGCTTTGACTTAAACTTTGCCTGATTTTAAGAGAAAAGTATGGCAAAAGAATTAATAACCTGTAGGAATACATTTTTTTACAACCTATTTTAGGTTGTGCCACATTTTCCTGTGAGCTATTAAAACTTCCTCCCTCATTCCTCACCCTCAAATACAATTTACTTTAATATCTTTGTATTTTCTGGTCAAACTATTATTTTTAAAATGAGATACCCTCTTCTAAGTTCAATTCATACTTAGAGTTAATTAAAAAAATTACCATTGAGAGCCACTGCATATCAACTTTAACTGTCACATTCCTTTGAATTAATACACATTAATCGAACTAGCATTTTTTCCAAAAAGATAATGTACTGAAACTAAAAGCAATTACCTTTCCTTTTAAATAAGTTTTCACTGTTACTATTGCAATCAAAATAATGAGTTATATCTTGGTTTGGAGAATCACTGCACATGAAAGTTTTTACTCTGTTTGCATCCTTTTTAAAGTTTTCTTATTACCCACGAAAAACACCAGAAAAACACCATCAGGAAAAAAAAAAAAAAAGTAGTAAGAAGAACATACTTAACTATCAAAGTATAGGAGTATAGGCATGGTTTTAATTCAAGGTATGGTTTTACACTGTATTTCCTTAGCCTTAGAAGAAAAGCTATAGTAGCCTCAAGGCTAGCAGACAACGAGTAGCTCATTTTTATATTAGCAAATTTTATGTTCAAATAGATGAAGACATCTCCTTATCACATATGAGCGATACTCAGAAATGCATTTTTATGTGTTGAAGAACTTCAAAGGAACTAGTAAAGCAATGGTAGAGTATGACCATGTTGTGCACTAGAGAGAATGTTTGCAGCATGAAAACTGGCTGTGAATGAACTGGTTCTGGCACTGAACATAGCATCTTCATACAGCATAAGCCAGATGTTTTGTAGTTGACTTTGTTATCCTGTGTGCATTGCTTTGAGACTCGTAGACAATCCCCAGTTCATTTAGTGAAGGCTGATGTTCCTGTACCATATTTTATTGTTTGCTGGATTTGCAGATACTACCTACAGCAACAATTAAAGTTTGTTCACATGTTAATATTTCCTGTTTCTTAACATCGCATAGCAACTATCTCTACCTTTCAGTTGCCTGACTATAATAGAGCTATGGAGGTGTAGGAGTTTGTCTGACCCCTGCCACTGAAATCTGGCATAATACAAGGTTTTGAAATCTAGGCTTTTACTTTGTATCCTGATATTGTCCATACTGAATGAGAAGATCTGCCTTTCCTCTAAGATCTGGTTTGTTCTCAGTGCTCTTGTGTTGAGTTAGTTCTAGGCCTTGTCTTAAAACATTAACTTTCTGAAAGTTAAAGGAAAAGCTGCCCTGTTGCTAAAAAAAAAAAAAGTGCCCTCCAGTCATGCAAATTTCATTGCCAATTGCATTGGAAGCTTGCAATATTCTCACCCTTTACAGTTCAGACACTTCTAGATTGCCTGTATTTCCAAGAAATAATAACTAAGCATCAAATCAAATGAAGGAGCAAGGATGTATGAGGTGAGCTGGACACACATGTGCCCACATAATTTTTAATTTAACCCCTTTTAACTGTATATATAAGTTCTAAATGTATGCACTTTCACCCAAACTAATATACCTTAATACCAATGCATATTTATTGTTATTAGATTTTTATAGCATTTTTCCTGTGTGGCACCTCACAGGCGTTAAGTTAGCTGAATTCTTTAAAATTCAGGCTCTTTAGAGAACAATAGGTCCATTCACAAGTAACATTAGCTGCTTAGCAATTTATAGCTTTTATTTACACTTACCTTGTGCAATATAGGTAGCATAAATCTTCACCAAAACCAAGAAATTAATGTATTTGGGTATAATGAAACAAGAAAATATCTGAGATGTTTTCTTGTGTTTCATAAAAATGGTCTTTAGGCTGGAGTGTAAGTAAAAATATCCCGATGAAATAAAAAAAAAAATGCAATTTCTGAAAACAGCTTTCAATAATAAGGTTTCATTTAAATTTTTGTTCTTCTTACTCGTCCCACCCCCAGCATTTACTATGTTTAACAGTGAAAGCCTCCAGTAAAGATAAGCTAGGAACAGAAGAGGAAAATCAAGTTATTATACCGGAGCACTGACTCTGATAGTGTTATAAATGATGGCAAGGTTCCAATTTTTAAAATTGTTTCATTTAAAATGTAAACATTGAATCCCTGTACAGTGTTCAGAAGCTTCTCAGCCTTCTCTGATTCAATTTAGAGGAAGCATTTATGAGGTTTAAATTGTTCCTGGCAATTCCGAATTCTGTTGTATTTTAAACAAATGTATTTTATACAAAGCTGTGTCACATATTATCCCTAGAAATCTAAAAATATCAATAAAATTTCATTTGCAAATCAGTTCTACTAATAGTCAGTGGTTCAATTGTTCTTCCCTCTTGGAATAAAAGGTAATTTAAAACTGATAACTGTGAAATACACATTTCCAACAGCACTCCTTCTCATCTGGAATGACTAAAAGACTTCGGCAATCAAATCAAATAAACCCTTCAAAGCAGCATGTAGATTTCTTGTTTGTTATTATAAGTAAGTCCAATACATTAATCAAACGTCAGATAAGTTCATCACGGTAGTACCTGGAGACTAAATATTTTGGTTTGTTTACTTTTTTTTTTAATAAAAAGCATATATTCAATAGTTGTGTCTTTCTGTTTTAGAGATTAAACACCAGATTAAATACCAGACTATTCCCAGTATGTTGACTATTCATTTTTGTAAGGCTTTTTTCTTCTCCTGAGAGTTGCTGTACTGTTCTTACTCTATATATGCCTATAGCTGAAGTGGCACAGCTATGGCGAGTTCATCCCATTTATTCTACTTTTTGTGAGTTTTATAAAGAAGATGGTTCTGTTCTAACTTAAGATATAAAATGTATATTTGTATAAACAGCTTAAAAGAACACTTAAAGGTTGAACACAGAGTAACGTGGTCCTATTCTTAATGTTTATTGGCAAGTCCTGCACTCATGTAAATTCTAATTATGTAGTATGTCAATACTTGTATAATATTCTTAAAATATTTAACCTTCCATTAACTTTTAAAAGTCTTCATTATCTTACATTTTAAATATTTTGCATGTCCTTTTTAAGATTTTATTTCTCTTTTCTGACATTTGCCTGCCTTCTCAAGTTTTCCTTTTTAATGAACTCTTCTTTACAAAATCCAGCTTTAAATCTATCTTGTCTTTCCTGCCTAACTTTTTCTTTTTTGTTTCTTTCTTTCTTTTCTTCCTGCTACTCTGAATTCTCATACTTTGAAAATCTGATAAGTAGCCTCTCTCTGATTTTTTTCCCCCCACTTTTTCTTCCTTCTTTTTTTTTTTTTTTTCATTCAGACAGTATAATTGCCTATTTCCTTATGTAAACCCACTCAAGGTGCAGATTTTTTGTCACATTTGTTAGTTAGTTGCAGTCTAAGTTTCAAAGCTGATAGACACTTACAAATACACTAACTTCAGTCAGATTGAATATTTCAGTGCCTTAATGGAAATCAAGTTCAGAGTTATGTTTTCATCTTAATTTACATTTTCTGCTAACCAAAACTTTTTTAAGTACTCACCTTCCACCTTTCTCATTGTGTGAGAACTTGGCAATTCTTTCAGTATAAACTTTACCATTGAAATGATTGGCAGTACCTCCAATTAGCATGACTTCAACTAGTCAGATGAATAGTTAGAAATTTTTTAACTTTATAAACTGATTAAAGTTAAATCAGTACATCATTTCTCTTTCTAAAAATCTAAGAGATTTACACCAACTGTTTAGAGCAAGCACATTTTTGCTTGCAGCTGTCAAAACAGCCTGTCAGTTCAATTATCTGGAATGCTTATTAGTCAATTTTTAATAAAGCTTCAACTACTTTTCTCTGCTGTTTAATGAATAAGGTCCTTCTGCACACCTTTTAAATATGTGTTTCATGGCCCCTATGGAATTCAGAAATTATAAAGGAAAAGTGATTTGATTTACTCATAAGATGTTTTATAATTTCACGTGTTGCATGAAACTGCCATTACTTTCTGCTTATGGGACCTCCTGTGCTATTTTGACATCATTAGGCCTTCTGCTGGAAAAAACATCTTATGTTGGTAATAGCACTTTAAAAAACATGGCACCAGTAAGATGTTTTGTTTTAACATCTTCCCATAGTCACTAACTAAAAGAGAAAGATAAACTGAGTGCTTACTTACACAGTAATAGTATGAAAAGGCCACAACATTTTGTTTTTCTTTTTTTTTAAAAAAAAGTATTACTAGTAAAGCAGGGAAGGGAAAATTAGGAGGGATAGAACTCCATATACAGCTCATATTTGGATCATATTCATTGAAATTATTTCATGTGCCCCTAAAGTGGGTCAGGTCTCCTGCCAGAGGGCTGGCCAAGGCCTGTATTTTGGTTTCTTGTGCATACATATAAGAAGACTCTTTACTGGTATCTGCTCTCTAGATTCAGGATGTTGTTCAAGGGAACACAGCACCCTTTCTCCCTCTAGTGAAATATTATTACAACCTCTTTGCCAGAAAGCGCGTCCTTTGCTGTTCTGTCATGGTATAAATGAGGCTGCAGCACTTGTCCATGGGGTTGCCCTTTGATGATGGTCCTGCCATTTAGCAGCAGCAGCAGCCTCCAGGCTTCCTTCCTAGCAGGGTCAAATGGAATGTAGTCACAAAGTTGTTGCAGATTTAAGGAGCTGAAATGACCATTACTTGCTTGGCTTTCTCTTTCCTGGCAGTTGCTTTCTTGACACAGCTTTCCATGAGATATTGTTTTTCAGACTGCCTTCTGCTCATGAAATAGGATAAAATTTTACTCAGATTTTTAGTGGGAATTAATTTTCTTTCTGTTCCATCTTACATAGCTGATCTCCTATGTGAAATGACACTGATGACTTCACTGATGACAGCGGACCTTATTGCCTGGGTTAAGCACATAATCCAGCTGTTCAGTTACTAGTTTAGATTAGTGTTATTTTGTTTTGCTTTGCTTTGCTTTACTTTGCTTGGGGAGTGGAGTGGTTGGTTTTTTCCCCAATATGAAAAATCAAGTAATTTAAGTACATCTGAAGTTTGATAAGACTTTGTCATCTAGCCTTATCTGATTGAGATACAAGTCAAAATACTTACCATAAGTTAATAGTTACAAGTGTTTTAATATCATGATGAGTTACTGAATAGTTAATATTTGTTTAAAAATGAAAAAGTTTGTGTAAAAAATTTCTCTGACTGTTTGTTTCAATATTATAATAAACAAGAAATCCTAAATCTTCTTATTATGGGAAGAAAAAAAAATCTCTTCCTTCCTCCTGTGTATACTGTCCTCTAAGAGTAGATATCCTTCCAGTCCTAATCTTTGTCCAGAAACCTTTATCTGTTTCTCAACTTTCAGCAGCCTTTGCCCTTTCCCAGTCATACCAAAAAAATTTTTTTTTTTTTTTTTTTGTTCTATCCTCTGGGAGGCCTCCCTGCCTACCTGCTTGCTGATCCTCTCTGAGGCTCTCCAGTGGCTGTTCCAGCTGCAGATCCTCTGTTTGCTCTCTGTCCTTCACGCTCTGCTACACACATCCTGCTCTCCAGAAGGTTTTTTCCAGCTAAGCAAGGTCAGCTGCTGTCAGGGAAAGTAGCGTCTCCCCGTCTTCCAGAGGATTTCTCCCGGCCCAGGCTTGAGCTATCTGAGCAATGCAAAGCAAAGAGCTTTCCTCTCTGCTGCCCATCTTCATCACTAAAGAGGAAGAGAATAAAAAAAAAAAAATCATAATTGCAAATGGAACAGATAGATAAACATCCATTACACTGATGTAAAGCCTAATTCTACAAGTAGCCTCTAATCTTGGATGCTTGGAAGCCAGAGAACTTGAAAAGAGATGCTGGTTTTAAAATTACAGCCTGTGACAGAGATAAACAGGGTCATTTGAACAGATTAGTGTAACCTGCTAACAATGAAACAAATCATAAGGACCAAAATGTTTCTCTAATACTTTGCAACATTTTAAGTGATATTATGTCATATTATTTTTAATCTGTCTTCTGAGATGCTACTATCATCATCACATTAACTCTGTATATCAAATTCATCCTCATAATAGCTGCGTACTACTAAGAGAAATTATCAATGCTTTACATGGGGAAAATGAAACACTGAAAGACTAGGGATGAGATTCAGTACTGTGTGTAGGTGTCTAAAACAGTATTTTACTGGAATCTGGGTGTTTAAATCCAAATCTGTGATCAAAATTAGTCCTTTGTGGTGTTTATGCCTGGAGGAGCCTAAATTTCACAGACTTCCTGTTTTTTTTTACCTGTAGGCTGTTTGATACTTAGAAATCTGAGCTACTCAACCACAGATCAGTTCCAATTCGGGCCTCCTGTGAGAGTCAGGATGCCAAAAACCCTGCCGTAGCCTGTTACAACAGCATTTATGTAACAGCAACTGTCAGGAACTGTGTCAAATATTTGAAACACAAAGGCATCCTACAGTTTCATTAAAAATGAAGGGAGAGGGCTGGCACCCTTTGCCAGCACCTTTTCCCCTTTCTTGTTTAGTAGAGGGTGAAGCATTTTCCTAGGATGTAGAAGTGGTTCATTCTCTTCTCTGTCTCTTGGAATTTAAATACACATTTTCCTGTTTTCCGGATGAGTGCCCTCATCACCAAGACCATGCTTCACTCAGAGCCTTCATGACCTTCTCTATCTCTGTACGGTGACTTTAATGGAAGGACTAAACAGTCATTTTCCCTGGAGGGTTGAGCAGCCAATCCACTTACATAAAAGTCGGTTTAAGGAGAACTTGAAATTAAAATCTTTCATTTTCTAGGGACTGGTCTAACTTAGACCATGCTGCAAAAGGTGCATTGTAGAAATGCTAGAATCAGTGCAGCCACAATTGCAATTTGTGAAAGTTTTGATGGGCTTTTATCCGTAACTAGAACACACTTTTTGGATGAAGTTCCTCACAACTGAAGCCATGGTGCCATCTAGTTTCTGAATGCCAAGAAAGTTTTGTAGAAATGAGGTACAGAATGTGCAGAAGTATATAGATGGCTATGGAACCTCTAGGATGAATGAGGAGGGAGGTAAAGACACATAGGTGGCTGCACAGTGGCTGCTGAGATCACAGTTTTGGACTGCATGTCTAACATCTACATTTCATAGTTATATTTCTTTTTGATGGGGTTGTGGATTTGGAGCTTTAATTCTTTATTTTAGCAGTTCCAAAATCCAAGCAAAACTTAATTTGCTGCATTAAATTTTAACTGTGGGGCACAAGACCTTTCCAGAATCCATATAGCATACAATTAAAAACATAGATGTTTTTATATATATGCACAAAAGTGTGTTAAACCTAATATTGTCATATCTTGACCTTTGAGCCCCTGACTAGCAGGTTTTCTTTTAAATTGAATACTCTTCTTAACTCCTTCTGTAGCATCTCACCATTATACTCTTCGGTTCTGAACTAACAGTAACTGTTTTCAGTTGAAGACCAAAATAATTGCCAAGGTTTTAAGACAATAACTTATTCTGATGTTGGTTATTGCTTTACTTATGGTTTAGCATTTATTGAGAAAAAAAAAAAAGCACAGTGGAAACAGGATTTCTCATTCACAGTCCTCACACTTTGTGCTTTTTATTGTTTGTAAAATACTGCTGTCATTTTCATTTGTAAAATGTGACACTAGGGAAAAAAGTGATTGTTCGTTTAAGTAGAATGCTCACAGGACAGAATAAGATTTTAGGTGCATTGGTTACCAGGTAAATTGAGATAATTCTAGTTCAAACAGAACCTGTTCTTCCTTTTTCTAAATTTGCATTACAAAAATATGAAAGAATCGTTCAGGGAGAAGGGGGAGAGTTGTAAGGGAACAGTTTTTGGACAGCTGAAGGAAAAGATGGGCAGCTGCTGTTCAGCAAGTTGAGGGAATTGTTGCATATTGCAATTTTTTTTGTGTGTTACCAGGACAAGCAGATGGCCAGAGACAGAGTTTTCTCCTTGTGTGTAGTTTATCTCCTTATGTCTTCTAATGACCTGTATTAAAGCTTTGCAGCATTATAATCAATTCCATTTAACACAGTTAATATGTGTTTAAGCAGTAGCAGTTGCTGTCAAAATTGCCTATTTGGAATACATAATTCTTCCAAATACTGCAACAAGGATGCCACTATAAGGTGCAACACAGTTCTCATGTTATTTCAGGGTGCTAACTCAGACAACTAGGGATGAAGCTGCTGCCTCACTCATTATGAGTCGCTTGTGATTTTTGAAAAATTACTTTGCCTTTCTGAGCCTTCACAGGGGAAAGGATACAACAGTTTCTGTCTCCTGAGAACAGTTGCAAGGTCTAATTTATGTTGATAATATGTAGAACTGGTCAATGTTGTTTTTTTTTTTTTAATGCTACACCACCTTTTTCATTTTTGAAAATATTTTTTGTTCACAAAATTTCAGACTATCAAAAACATCTATATGAAAAACCTATATAGGCCTTTATGAGTTGTCTTTGTTGTTGTTGTTAAATACTACTGAATATTGCTGGTCTGCATATTTAAGTTATTAAATTATATAAAAGCTAGGGAATGATGTTAAGTAGACAAGAGAGAAGGATGGATCTGCATTCAGTAATATCTGAGTATCTTCTGCAGTACATAGGAAGACCAGGGATTGCTTTTTCTCTGATACTTGTTCCTGCTTAGATTGCCTCTCTTCCAACAGCTGCTGAAATTAAATAAAGCAAAAATAATCTATGAAAATAGAGGTTGGACTCCAGAATTTCTTTGTATTTCTTATTTTTACTTTCACTTTGTCTCTTCTCTTCCTGCTAGCGTGGCCAGCAGGTCGAGGGAGATGATTCTCCCCCTCTACTCTGCCATGGTGAGACCCCACCTGGAGTACTGTGCCCAGTTCTGGAGCCCTGCAACATAAGAAGGACATGGACCAGCTGGAGAAGGTCCAGAGGAGGGCCATGAAGATGATGAAAGGGCTGGAGCACCTCTCTTATGAGGACAGGCTGAGAGAGTTGGGGCTGTTCAGCCTGGAGAAGAGGAGGCTCCGGGGAGACCTTATAGTGGTCTTCCAGTACCTCCAGGGGGCCTACAAGAAAGATGAGGAGAGGCTGTTCAGTAGGGCCTGTTGTGATAGGACAAGGGGTAATGGTTTTAAAACAGAGGGAGGTAGATTTAGATTGGATATTAGGAAAAAAAAATTTACAATGACAGTTGTAGAGCACTGGAACAGATTGCCCAGAGAGGTGGTGGATGCCCCATCCCTGGAAACATTCAAGGCCAGGCTGGATGAGGCTCTGAGCAACCTCATGCAGTCGGGCATGTCCCTGCTCCTTGCAGGGGAGCTGGACTAGATGACCTTTGAAGGTCCCTTCCAACCCAAACTATGTTATGATTCTGTGATTCTCCTTGTCAGAGAACCCTGTGTTCTTGTCTCTAGAGTAATGCAGTTGAAACATCAGAGTGAGATTTAGGTATCTGTACAATTAAGCCTCTGAATTGGTATATTTTCAGTTTCAGTTTAGGACTGAAACTGTCTAATATCTGTGTTCGACAGCTATGTCCCTTTTTGGAAGCAAAATTTAGCATGCAGTCATAACCACAACCACAAACAAGATAAGCAAACAATAGACTATTATTTCCACTTATGTGGGATTACACACACAAAGTATTTGCTGCTCTGCTTTTCCAGGACATCTTCTAGTTTTTTGTTTTAGTTACTTTTTTCAGCTGTTAGTCAGCCTTTATAGTAAGATCTGAAAACTAGCCCAGATCAGAAAAGATCGGAGAATACGAGGAAGGATCTCTGAGAAATAGAAATGTGTTTGGGATTTTTTTTTTTCTCAATGGCAATGTCAGCTGCTCAAGACAACATGATTCCCGAGGCTTTTCAAATTGTTGTTGGAGCTTGACATGGAGGTTTAGCAGTCTTATCCAAGGGCAACATATATGAATTCTCTGATCAGTTCAAGTAACTTGCTCAGGAAGTAGACACAGAGCAGCACTATGGGAAACTTTCCGTACAAATCCAGCAATCGACTGAGGTTTGAATCTGGCATTTATGAATCATTTTAGGAAACCAGGGATGAGTTTCCAGCAGAATGTTTCTTTTTTTTTTTTTTGTCAGTTACAGGGTGGGCTGACCATTTTGATCTGCATACCAAGCATCAGCTCTTTCCAAGAGTGGCAACCAAGCCACCGCCTGACTGCAGGATCTCAGGGGTCAGCTTCACGAAGAGGTAGTTCATATAGTGCCTGGCAGAAGGTAGCAGTCTGTAGATGAGACGCAGGTTGATTTATGGCTTGAAAGTAACTGAAATGAGTAGCTGGAGGTAGGAGAGGAGTTACTGACAGTTGTATGCTAGAGCTGGAGATGCAGGCTGACAAAGTCAGTGTCTACCTGTGGTCGCAAGGATTGCAAGCAGAGTTAAGTATGAAAGGGCTTTCCTGTCTTGTAAGTTTATTTTCTCCCCCTTCACATCGCAATGAAACACAAGACTCTAATCTCAGGGTTTTTTAATAGCAAAGTAGTACAGATGAAAATATGTCACATCTCAGTGATGAAGGCCTGGACTGCAGGCTGGGATATGAGAACCTGTCCTCTCTCTGCCCAGTCAAGCTGTGAACAGGAGTCCAAACCCATATCTCCCTTCCTTTAAAGGAGTTCTCTGCTGCTAGGCTGTTGGTCACCTTGAGGTTATTTTTTTTCTGATCTTTCTTTTGAGGAATTACTTCACAGTCTCTAAATAAATGAAGATACTTGGTTAGCCAGGGAATCTGACAGTGTAGGGTATTCATCATATCATGGGATGGGAAAGTATCAGTTCAAACCTCAGGTATAAGCAACTCTTACATCCCAAATAGGTACCATAAACATTAACATTTTCACCATTTGTGAATTAAGTCCTTTTTTTGATCAGGTCAGAGGCTAAGGAAATTATCTTTCTAACACTTTAACTAAACCTTTCACTATTCTGTGATGTATGTTAAGTTGGCTTTCTCCCATGAAATCCTGCTTGTGGATCATCCACTCCCACAAGGAAGGATGTAAGGGAAATAAGTGAGTGTAATGAAGCTGGAGTTAAAGAAACAGCATGTGAAGGCTGATATTGGTTTAGGAAGAGTAATGAAGGGGTTTTGGAGTTTTTTTTTGTTAGGAAGGAGTGATGTTTCCTTAAAGGATAAAGTTGGTTACAAAGTGTTGTCAAAAAGCACAGTCAGATTCTCACAAAAGAACCCTCAGTCTTCTAATCTCTGTTTTTCATTATGCAAATTAGCCTGTTTCCTGTCCATCTTTTATGACAGATGTATACAGGACAGTGTTCTGTCAGAAACCTTCCAGTAAAAGGCTAAGACCTGGAGACTAGAGTCTCACCAACTTTACTGCGTCAGCTTTGACTAAGCTGCTTTTATTTCAAGACAAAGTCTTGCTAAATGTGGAACCATGTTATGAATTATAATAAAATGTAAGTATAGTTTGTAATGAAAAGAACCTTCATGTGAAAATGGGATTTTTTTCTCTCTCTTGCTCTCAGATTCAGCAAAACCCAAAATATTTTTAATTTTTAATTTTCATTTTGGTTGCCATAAAACTGAAAAATAAATATTTTCCAGCTCTAAAATAGGACTTCAAGGAACATTGTATTTAATATGTAAAGGTACCACCTGTACAGCACTGAGTACAATGAATTTTTCATCCAAATTGACTGTTTCAAAGGTTAGCTACCGAACAGTTTCAATTATCAGAAATTACTTGTGTTTGCAAAAAAAAAAGTGCATAAATTAACCATGTCCCACATTTGGGCTAGATTTCATGTAAGCAGCTCACAAAAAAAAAGCACACATGGCATGTATGTACATGACTGTGTACAATTATGACAACCATGTACGAAATGCTCATTGGTCTAAGTGATTCCTCGCTTACACCAGTCACTATGTGTGAAGGTGGTTATTGTCAGGTGTGTAAAAACGCCAAGTGCATACACTTCTGAATAAAGCAAACGCTGTTATAGACCAGTATAGTGCTGCTGACATCAGCTGGAACCGCAGAAACCCTTACATATTATAGTGCTTGAGATGGAAAAACAAAACAAATCTGCACAAAACTAAACCAGCTCCTTTAACTGGTACAGGTGCAAATTCTACTGTAGAGTTCTTCTCTGATGACACAGGATTTTACTGACTTTGGCTTACTCCATCATTTTTAGTACATGCAGGAGTAACAGTCACGCTTTAAAATATTAGTTGGCTTGGTTTTGATAAGCATCCAAAAAGCCTGCTGCTCGTTTAAATTTAGATCCTGCAAAATTACTTTCATTGCATTCTGTCATTTTCCATTGATTTTATGTTTGGTTTTTTTTTTCCTTTGGAGAACATCTGAGAATATCCTTGTTATCAGAAGGGTCAAAAGGAGAGTAAAATATGCTGAAAATGTCAGAATGTGAGAGAGGTCTTTATAATTAAATGACATAGAATAGAATTCCACACAGCTTCAACAAATAGATAGTATGTTATAATATCTTCATTTCTGGAAGACAAAGAAGTACAGATAAGTCTTTTTCATTAATTATTTTCTTTTATTGCTAAACAATTTTTAACAGAAATGTTGAGTTTCAGGTAAGCAATTTTTTTTCTACTTCAACTTCAGTGATTATTTCTAAGATGTACTGAGTGCCGGTACTGGCTGAAAAAAATGTTTCAAAATGCTTTTTTTCATTGTCAAATGTCAGTTTTTAAAATATTTTTTTTCACATAAAGGAATTGACTTTGTCATAAGGTGTTAGGCACAGGATTGCATTTCTGCTCAAAATAAAAACAGTACACTTGGCACAGCCTATGAATACTACTTCAGGCTTTCACCTAAGATGTGGGAAACAGATTCAGATCTTGGTATGCAGACAGATAAGGAGCTGTACCCTTTCTTTGTCCCATCATCTCTCATCCCATCCTATTCCATTCCATTCCGTCCCATTCCGTCCCAGACAAATTTTGTGAGGCAATGTGTTTTATCAAATGGAAGATTTTAGACTTTAGATAGGGGTGGGAGTGTTAGAACAAGATCCTAGTTTGATCCTGACGCAGAGTGAAAGTAATCTTCCCAAACTGATTTACAAGCATTCATTTATTTTGCTTTTTCCTGGACAGATCTAAAGTAGTCTTGAGTTCCAAGCAAAGTTAGCCGCTCAAAATTAATTCAGTCTTTTATCCTCTGAATTTATTTTTTTTTGCACAAATACAGCTTTCAATATGTTTTAATGTTGTTGCAAGAAAAAGACTACTGAGGGCTAACTTTGAGAACATTCAAGGACTTTGTTTATGATATACCCACCAACTGAGATTCTTCTTATAAGTTCTGTAATTGCCAATCCAATCAGAAGTCTCACTGAGATGATGTTTCTCACTAAATGATGGTCATTTTACTTCCAAGCATAGTAGCATAGAACTCGAAATCAATGTAGTGGACTAGCAATATGCTCATATTACATGCTTATTTGGGATTAATGTATGCCTGTTTCTCAAGTGGCTTAGATTTCATGTCACCATTCATTCCTCATCAAGATGTCTAAACAGTCTCTTATTTTTCCCCTTCACTTATCCCAAGATCAACTACACAAAAAACTCCATGCACCTCTTCACTGCCCCTATCAGAAGCCTTTCTGTCTGTCAAGTCATTTATTTAGGGTATGAATCTACTAACTTCCCTTGTAAGTCTGGATATTGTTATGCTAGAAGGCATTAATTGGATGTTATCAATTAATTCTTCAGTCTTTGCATAGTTTAAGGAGCACTTAAGCTACCAGATGAAAGAATCCCCACTCTGTTCTCCCTTTATATTTTAAAAATACCTTCCTGAAGGCAAGAGGGTTTTTCTCCACTGACATCTAAACTAGGCACTGATCAGTTCCAGTATTTCAGGGAATGTCTTGTTAAAATGCAAAGATAGAAAAATACTAATGAATGTATGGCCTCAGCCATCTCAGCTAGTGTGTTAAAAGACACTGTATAGCCATTCAGAGTCCTGTGTTTGACATCATGTGGTAAGCATAAGATGTTGTACAATGCTTGGAGTGACAGATTGTTTCTTCTGTGGAGGTGTTTTTGTTTGTTTTTGTTTGTTTGTTTGCTGTTTTGTAAAGCTTGATCTAAGCAACTGTCTAACCGCGTGTTACACAAATTGACAATGGAAGAAACACCTCTTGCATTCCACATTACTCCAAATTACCACAAAGTTTCTGCAGTATAAAATCATAGAATCATAGCATCATAGAATGTTTAGGGTTGGAAGGGACCTTTAAAGGTCATCTAGTCCAACCCCCCTGCAAGGAGCAGGGACATCTCCAACCAGATCAGGTTGCGCAGAGCCTTGTCCAACCTGGCCTTGAATGTTTCCAGGGATGGGGCATTTACCTTTCTGGGAAACCAGTTCCAGTGTTCCACCACCCTCAGTGTAAAAAAAATTTTCTTTATATCAAGTCTGAATCTACCTCCCTCTATTTTAAAACCACTATCCCTCATTCTGTCACAACAGGTCCTGCTAAAGAGTTTCTCCTCATGTTTCTTATAAGTCTCCTTTAGGTACTGGAAGACAGCTATAAGGTCTTCCTGGAGTTTTCTCCAGGCTGAACAGCCCCAACTCTCTCAGCGTGTTCTCACAGGAGAGGTGCTCCAACCCTCTGATAATCTTCATGGCCCTCCTCTGGACTATCTATAGGGGTCCACGTCCTATATATGTTAGGGTCTCCAGAGCTGGATGCAGTACTCCAGGTGAGGTCTCACCAGAGCAGAGCAGAGGGGCAGAATCACCTCCCTTGACCTGCTGGCCACGCTCCTTTTGACACAGCCCAGGATGAGATTGGCTTTCTGGGCTGCAAGCGCACGTTGGCAGCTCATGTTGAGCTTTTCATCCACCAGCACACCCAAGTCCTTCTCCTTAGGGCTGCTCTCAATCCGTTCTCTACCCAGCCTGTACTTGTGCCTGGGATTGCCCCAGCCCATGTACAGGACCTTACATTTGGCTTTGTTGAACTTCATGAGGTTTGCACGGTCCCACCTCTCCAGCCTGTCAAGGTCCCTCTGGATGGCATCCCTTCCCTCCAGTGTATCAACCACACCACACAGCTTGGTGTCATTGACAAACCTGGTGAGGCTGCACTCTATTCCACTGTCCATATCGCCAAGACAGGGACGGACCCAACACCAACCCCTGAGGAATGCCACTTGTCACCAGTCTCCACTTAGACATCAAGCTGTTGACTGCAACTGAGTGCAGCCATCCAGCCAATTCCTTGTCTACTGAGTGGTCTATCTGTCAAATCCGTGCCTTTCCAGTTTAGAGAGAAGGATGTCATATGGGACAGTATCAAATGCTTTGCACAAGTCCAGGTAGATTACATCAGTTGGTCATCACCAGGCTGCCATGACTTCTCAAATATGATGGACAGTGGCTTGGCAACTTCATCTGCCAGTTCCCTCAGGACCCCTGGATGCATCTCATCAGGTCCCATGGGCTTGTGCACCTTCAAGTTCCTTAGATGGTCATAGGGGCTCTTAGATATATGTGGGCTCTTCATACAGGTGTGAAGGATATTTACTAGGTTATTTCATCAAGAAGATGCCATTACGACAGTGCTTCAACCTCTAGCTTCCGGACTGAATTGCAGAGCCCAGACTTCAGCACACATATTCCCCATGAAATCTGTGTGCTCTGTATAGGGACATAACATCCTGCTGAAAAATTTCCTGAAGAACAGAGAGCAGAGGTGTTTTTGAAACATTATATGTCCCCGAAGTGAGGGACCACTTGTCTGGACAATGGGGATTTCTCTCACAATAATCCCCATTGTTTTCAGTACTGAGCAAGGATACTGCTGTAGCATGGATGAGCCTGTGTCTTTATTGCTTGTCCTCCTACAACTCCATTCTGTTTTCCATTAGGCTGTCATTTGCACTCGGACTTCGTATGAATTACTGATGTGTAGCCAATACACTTCTGAGTTTGCACTTGATAAGAAATGAGTTTAAATGGTGCTTTCTCTGTTTCTGTATAAACTTCCTCTGAGATCCGAAGATTTACTGGGTTATTTTATCCACCTCTTTGCCAAGACAAGATCACTTCTATCCCTTATTCATAGTAGTTTATGTAGAGTAGCAAATAAGGAACTTACCCACTACACTAAAAAAAATGGATAAAATGTGAGGAACGACATAGCCCGTTTCAGTTGTGCCTAAATTTAGCCCACTGAAAATACAAAATAAAAACTAGCAATACACCAATCATTGGCTATTTTAATGGGTCATACAGCTTCAAATTTCTAATCCTTTACAGATTAATCTTTAATATAGACTTAGTAGAAATAGCACCGGCGCAACTTTTCTGACCATCTCAACAAAAACAGGCGTCTGGAACTGCCAAAGGCTTAAGGTTAAACTCCTCTGCACCATACCGTTGTCTGTCTATGTTTATCCAACACCTAGCCCTGAGACCAAAAAAATCCATTGCATAAATCCAAGTGACAATCTCAGTGGTAATATATCTCCCACCACCTGATGAAGTCCGAGGAGGGGAATCAAGTCATAGTATTGTCTGGCTGGCAGTCCTAAAACATCACAAAAAAAAAGTATCTGTGGATTTGGACCACATTTATCTAGGGGATGAACAATACCCATATGTTCACCAGATGACTATAGAGGTGGGTTGATTGAGTCAAAGTTCAAGGCTGCAACAAAGGATAACTTGTCTCTTCAGGAATGGCTTTGATTGGATTGCTGTTTACAAAGAATTTTAAAAAAAAATCAATATACCAAAACATGTGGGAGGATCATTGTTCCTTGTTATCTTTTTGTTTGTTTTTCAGAGATTTTCTATTAAATGCAATTGTTTTATCGGCTATTTTCATTAAGCATATATTTCCATTACAGTGACTCACAGTTGGAACTACAGTATATGTAGTCCTCTTAATTCAGAAGCTGGAAAACTGAAAATTACTTCTGAATAGAAACATCAGGGAATGTGCCTGCTTACTCTCATAGTCTCACTCTGTAAATGTATGTGCCTATAAATGCACACGGAGACATAAATGAAAAAAAAAAAATTAATTAAGTAATTAATATACACATGCACATGCACATATACCCGTGCGTATATAAGTACTGTGCATATAAAAGTAGTGATATTTAGATGTACAGGAGTGATATTCAAATGTATAAAAGGGGGTGGGGATGTGTGTGTAAAATTCCAATTTCTTGTTCTTTATTCATTAAGTTACCTAAATTTGGAAGGGAGAAGGCAGAAGGATTTGGTTTTTGTTTTGTTTTCCACATCTGAAACAAATAGGGTGGAAATGTTCTGCATCATCATATCCTCAAGCAAAACGTTAACATTCTTTTATGTTCCAAAGTTCTCTGAAAAACTGTAAATATTACCTATAGTAAAAAAGTTAAAGACTTTTAACTGTTTTCCCTTTATTAATGTGTGCTATGTACTTCCTAGATATGGTAGTGATCTGGACTCTGAACACATTTATTTTATTTTTACATAAATGGAAATAATGCAAATAAAAATCTCATTCATTCTTTTGTGCAGGCTGCTTACACCTTGAGTTTAATGGAGCTACAGTACGCCTTGAATAGGCAAGGAAAGACAAGAGGTAGGCAGGAAATAGGTCCAAAATTTTTGCCGTTGATCTACAGAGTATTACAGACTGAGAAATAACTTTTCCCACAGACGTGGAAGGATGCAGTGTAGAATCTTGTGTTTCTATGGATCAAATGGCTTCTGAAGGCTGCACCTGGAGTGATTCGCTGAAGGAAAAATCTTTCCCAAAGAGAATAATAAACTTGGAGAAACTCAACGAAAGGGTTGCTGTAACATAAATGTACACGTTGGTAAGTTTGCTTAATCATTACCAAAGGTTTAATTGAATCATTGTTTTTCTTTTGAGTAGAATAATTTAATTGGTTAAAATAATGTTTATTTAATTAAAAACTAAATTATAACTAATTATCTAGTGCAAATAATCTGAAAAGCTGGCTAGAAAGGGGATAAGAAAGCCCTTTAAGTTTGAGAAAGCCACTTTGATGACACTCACTGATTACTCAGATACTGTTACAAGGTCACAACATGTTACCAGATAAATGTCTAGATGTCTGAGTGGTGAAGGGATCAAAGTATTCACCATTTGCAATGCTGTATTTATGTATCTCTGTTGGTATGAGAAGGACATATTCCAATTAAGTGGAGCCACAAATATCACAACAATTCATGATTTTCTAGTATTGCAACAGCAAAAATCCCACAAAATCATGAAGAATAAAAGCAATACAATCCATGTAACATAAAAATCATTATTTCTTGGAACATGGGAAATTTAGTCAGATATTAGGATTTTTATTTTATTTTATTTTATTTTAATCATAAGAGTAGTAAAATCCTGTAGCAGGCTGCCGAGAGAGGTAGTGGGATCTGGTCTTTGGAGGTGTTCTGCAACGTGCTCTGATTAGACCGGCTTTGAGCAGGGAGTTGGACCAGGTGACCTCTGGAGGCCCCTTCCAACCTAAGCTAGTCTGTGATTTTGTGATTGCATGATTCTGATGGACCATTGGAAAGTTTGGTTTTAAAACCAAACTATAAATAGTGAAACCAGTCTTCTCTCTCCTGTTTTGTTCAGGCTGTTTATTTACAGTGGATGTTTTTACATTTTTATTCACAACAGTGCCGTAGATTTTGTTGCTTTCTCTAGTTAGCTGCACCCCTCTACTGTGTTTGGATATCATCACAATAGATCCATGCAACTTTTTGTGCTCTAGAGTCTTAGTACACTCCTGTTTTTAAGCCTATCCATCAGTAAAGGATTTGTCAGCTATTACTTCATGAATATAAGACCCAATATTGATCATTCCTGAAATATGTTTGCTTTGTTGTAAATAAATAGTCCTGTCTGCCACAGGACATGCCAGGTTTTTTTATATATTGCAGACGATATTGAATACTGATAGTTACATGAAGTGACATTAATTAATCTTTCAAGGTATCTTCTAAATGAGTAAAGTAAGTAAAAAATAAGAATGCTGTTCAGAGTCCCTGCAAAAAAAAAAGAAAAAAAAAAGAACTTGGAGAATTTTGAAAAGAATTTCCTTGGTCTGATGTGAAAGAGCACAGACACTGCAGCAAAATGTCATTCCCAATAATTCTCAATACCAACTTTTAGAAACACGTACAGCCACGCATATATGATGTATATTTGTATACACACACACACACACACAAACAAATGCATGGATAAACTGTGAGCTTTACCACCATAACTGTCCTTCTGAGATGACTGGGAGCATCTAAGTGACCCAATATTAAAAGAATCATTAATAAGATTCCCTAGTATTTAATTTTCCTGCAAATTTGTTCTTCTGCAATTTTTCATTCACTTCTTGGCAAATTAGATCTACAATGTTAACTGGACTATATTTTTTCAAGACTATCAGATTGGAAATAGCATTTCACTACTACATGAAAAAAAAATCATTGGGAGGAAGAAAAAATCTCCGGAACAGTAAATGGAAACTATAAGCAAAAAAAAAAAGCCAGCAAAACCTTATTTTGAAGATGAGTGCTACTATTGACAACAGCCCAAGCAATGAGATGTCTGCCATTCTAACACATATCATGAGTTTCTTTGATCTGATTACACATTTTGCCTCATTCAATGCTTTGGGTGTTGAGAGTTTTGCCCAATATAGAAGCAGAAGTCCGACATTGCAACAGGAACTTCTATGTAATATGTTTATCATGTTACACCAGACACCTGCCTTTTACATTTTTGGAATCTAATGGAGTATACAAAAAAAAAAATCAGCTGAAAGATAATGGAGAAATTAAAATTCTTTGGTTTTGTTAAAGCTATATAAAACACATGAAAAAAAAAATCTGTCATCCAAAATTTTTTTAATTTATTTTGATCTTCTACCACTCCAAGTGAAATATTTCTAAAAAATCTGGAAAGATGAGAAGCCACATAAATCTTATGCATCTGTACAGACACGCACAAAACAATGAACTCATGCCAGTGTGAATAGCTATGTTTGTTAATTTTTTTTGAAGATAACATAATCTGGCTACTACATGTTTGCTGTATCAAATAGTGATATAATTGAAAAAATACTATGTATATTTCAAAAGATTTTTCATCCTAACTGTGATTTTATTTTCTGTTGCATTATAATAACCATTAAAAGGCAGACTGATTTTAAATCAAAGAAAACAAAATATGATCTGAAAACTATTGAAACAAATATTGCCTTTAACCAGTTTATTTTCTTTTTTCTCTTCTGAAAAAAAACAATTCCAGCAGTCTGAACATAATTTCTAGTTTCCAGCGTTAAATGAAGATTGCTTTCATCAAAGCTTTTCCAGTATTCAAAATAATAAACCCACAATTTAAACTCAGATTCAAAGGTCGTGAAAAGGAAGTACTTTTCAGACCTTCTTTCCTCTATTTCCATATCATCTATTCGAAACATCATACTTTTTTAGGACCCTAATCTTTCCTTATAGTCAATGAATCTTGCCATTTGAATGAGTAAGAGATTCTTTGCAGCTATTACTTCAGCAAAACTGTTTCAGGAGGGATAGTTTAAGTCTAGGTCCAAGGTGGGTATCCCTTTATCTAATAGGAGGACTGCAGTATAGATTTACTTATCCTAGGTCCTCCTTACAGTTGATTCAGAGAAGTAAACAACTTCAGCATGGGAAATAAATTGCAGTGTCTTTAGCTGAATCTACTGTAAAGACTGGTAAGTAGAAGCTTCAAAACCCAACCACCTGCATAGTAATTCTAATAAAATAAATATTTAAAGCAAGTGCAAGATAAGACTACAGTACAAAATCATTTTGCAATAATATGTCCTTTCTTTCCTTGCATTCTGCTTAATTAATGCAAATTAAATGTTTGACTTATCAAAAGCTTGGAATGATGTTCCCACAATTTACTTTCAGTTCTTACGTTAAATCTGTAAGTCTACTTAACTTCAGTATGTGTTTTATAATTGAAACATACATTTGATATTTTTGTTATTATTAAAGTAATATTTATTAGTATATATTAATTATTATAAGATGAATAGATGTTTGAGAGATAATTCTGTCAATATGATGGTTTAACACTAAGGCAATAAGTTTTCAGACCTGTTCTGTACATACAGATTAATATCTATAGTTCAAAATAAATAAAATCCATATGCATATTTTATTTTATTTTTTTCAGTTTTCAGTTCTTAATGACCTCAGGACAGGGTATTTTGAGGGGATTAATGATCTACTATAAGATGTTCATTGCCCAAGGTATAGAGATTTAGGCTAGTCATTAATACTGGGGAAATATTTTGTCCTTCGATCACTGCTGTCAAGTTTCTTAATGTATTCAGACTTTAAATAAGCTCTCAAAGACTATGATAAAGCAAATTTCAAACCTGAAGGATCTGACGAGATTCACATTAAAACAACCTCTTCAGAAAAAAAAAATCTTCTTTAGAATATATCTCTTTTAGCCCCTTATCTATTTTTTTTTCCCTTTCTCTTTGACCTACTTTTCTCCTGCACTTGTCCTCTGAAGTCCTTCAGTAATCAGGCTATACATCTATCTAAAGCCCATGAGCAAAGTTTTTGGCCTTTGGCTGAAAAACTTTAAATAGCAGTACTGTCGTATAGCTCACTGAAAGACAGATAGGCATTCATGTGAACTGAACAAGTCTCTTTATATATGTATTTACATATATATACACACACACACTGGTGTACATAACTGTATGAAAATACACAAGCACACACATTTAACTTTTTGCTGAGGCTGCTGAGACAGCATAAAATATTCAGGCTAAGACTTTATTAAAGCTAAAGAATAGAAAATCTTACTTTGTAGCTCTGATTTGCCTTCATCTGCTTGTGATAACTTTATGAGAAAATGTAAATTGAATTTAAAAATTGGTTTTCACTAAGTTTATCTTGTCATGCTAAATAAAACAAATGGAGTATAATAAGAATTTGGCATTGAATTTCCTCCTCACTTTGAAATAATCCAGACATGGTGACATGAGCCTTTTTTAATCTGTGATTTAGTTTGGAACTTGTTGTCCATATAGCATCAAGTTTTGTATTTCTGTCTGCTTGAATTATTTGATTTTTAAAGGCAGGGATAGATTTTTACACATGTAGTTATGGGAACACCTCTTTTGAATGGAATACACTTCAATGTAAGACAATAGCTGCATTGTCATCCTCATTATTGAATTTCTACAGGAGAAAACAAGCCTGCCTTTCCTTTACAGGTAGGACTCCATTAAAGCCCAGGTGGTGGAGAAGCTTCTGGCTCAGATCAGCCCTGGGCTGATACCGATACAGCCTCTTCCTCCTCCAGATTATAGTCTGTTCTGGGGCCTTTCAGCATATCAGTCTCACCTCTTCTTAAAGCAGGAAGATAACATGGTGTCCTGACTTAATAGTTTACTAGAGTCTAAGGTAGTGGAAGTTTAATTTTATCAAAGTCTATCACTAGATAGACTCAACTCTAGTTGATCTAAGGTGCACGTGATCAACTACATGGGACAGTTTTCTTGTTAAGATCCAGCTGGATAAACCCAGTACTTTTTCCAGACACTTTCGAAGTGTTTTAAAGTATTTACTCAACTGCTAATTTGAATTTTTTCCTTCTGTTAAATGTACCTGGAAAAATGACAGTATATGGCTTTATATTTGTGTCTTGGAGCCTAATTGGATATGCTGAGCTCACAAGTAGGAATATATTTAATTTTTTTTTTCTAAGTTAAGTCGTTCCAACTCACCTTGAAATTGGAAGGCAAACTGAGTTGACTCTTTCCTCAGCATCACCATGAGTAATACATTTTATGCTGGTCACCTTCTGCACTCCAGTATCTTCATATCACACTTTCAAAGTACTTTTGAAACCGGCTTTAAGGTATATTCTTAGAAAGCAGGACTTGACAATTCAAGTCATGATTTGTGAGTCAGAACTATCTTTCTTGAAACATGTCAGGTGTAGAGTACTAACAAAGTTTGAAAAAAAAAAAGGAAATCTTTTTTGCTTTTAAAGTAAGTGGACATTTATAAAACTGAACGTACATCAGGAACACATCTGTGTTTAAAAATACCAGATATGCATCTTTCAGAGAGCTTGTTTATGTAGGTAAACCATAAAACCTATTCTGAGATAGAAAGTTCTTCACACCAAAAGTAGTAGTGCCCTGTAGAGCAAGAGTGATATATACGCAAACACAGGCTCTCCACTTACAGCAGGGGGATCTGATTACATATGTGAGTCATATGTGTCCTGTTGGGCCATATTCTTCCTTGATTCTGAGATAATCTGTCTGAGATAATCTCAGTAAATCAAGTTAATTAAAGTAGTAGCCCATGTATCTCTTAACACGTCTTAGCCTAAAGTCTGAGGAAGCCTTCATGTTCATATGTAAGGCTTTTGCTCGAAGCTTAGAGTTTGCCTAAGCTTACTATTCTAACATTAGATATTCCAGAAAAAAAATATATAAAAAGCCTACAACTACCTACAAAGCCTAGGACAGTATCCAGACATTTAGGATCGGACTTCATTTATCTAATTTTCAAAAAGTTGCTCATGTAATAGAGGTATGTTGTCCAAATTAACTAGTAGTATTTAAAGAAAAAAAAGACAAAAATCTTGAGAACAATTTACCCCCAGTTAGAAATTTATAATAGGTGAGATGAATAACCCACTGGAAATGTTCACCTTTCTCCATTGACTGAATACTATACTAGGTTAGACTAGATATCTAGGACAATTTTAAATTGGAAGGAATTTTTTTTTCCCCTAAAATCTGAGGATAAATGCCTTCTTTGTGAATGTAACTCATGTCCCCAACTGATTTCAAAGGAAATTAAGAGAATTTTGAAAACTATATGCTTATCATGAAGTAAGAATTATGACTGCAAACTGAACAGAAATGTAGGCAAATTTGCTAGTTTTTTGGCCACAAATAGATTTTGAAAGAATTTTGTATTCATGTATTATTTACAAAGTGGATTGGTACAGCCTGTTTAGATGCCAGACAGAGACCTAATTTCAATATAGTCTTTTTCAAGTTCAGTACTGTGGCTCCTTTGATGTTCAGAGCTTTTCTTTTCTTTCTTTTTTTTTTTTTTAAACCACCATAAATTGATTAAATGGGTAGTTTGATTTAAGTTGCAAGGCACCTCACTGCGCAGTGTACTAAAACACTGACTCACTTTACCAACATGTGAAAATGATGAGTCAATCTATTTCACAGAGGATCCAGAAAAGGCCAGTACTTCTCAATTTAATGATGAATGCTCTATGATCCGATGGTTCACCAGAAAATCTTCTACCTGTTTTCTAAGATGATGTATTTTAGTGAGCGTTGCTTCCTGTGTTACAAAGGTGTTCTGCTGTTGTTGATTCTGTATGCATCTGTTATTCATGTTTTGTCCTAACCAAACTGTGTGTTAACATATCACGTGTATCTGATACCTGCCAGTCACTGTCAGAAAACAGGAGGATCAAGTAACAGTAATGGGAGAAACAGCAGATTTGAGTGAGCCCATTATCCCCCACTTTCTGATCCAGTTTTAAATATTCTCAGCTGTGTGAAGTTGAGGGAAATATGCAACTTGGACCAGAATTTGCTTTTGCTGCCAGAGTCCCTGCTTAGCGGTTGTGGTGGTAGTGATGATGATAGCAGGCCCAGAAGCAATGTTTTGAATATGTATGCCCCCTCCTCATCACAAAATCAAAGAAAGGTCTGTGTGCTGTGAGTGAAAGATATGCAGTTGATTGAGCTCCTTGGAATACTATTTGTTTCTCTGAAGGCATTCCTTTCTTTGATCAATAAGTTATCATAAATAAAAAACATAGCAATTGCATAAAAGAGTCTTTTTCTTGGGAAGGAGTAATGTATTCTAAAAACTCTGCAAGCCCACAGTCTCTACAATGTGGTATGGCTCAGAATCAAGGGCAATCCTCCCTGCTGTTTCCTGGTGTATAGATAGTGAGGTTGGATGATTTGTGAGATGTTTTGCCTTCTTCTAGCAATAGCCTGTGTAGTAAAGTTTCAAATGTTTGGTTGAGTTTTTTTTTATTTTTACCCCAGCTACGTGTAACATATTGCTTCAGCATGATATGACAGTTCCAGTGTTCAAAGTCAATTATTTAATGTTGAATATATGAAATGTTGCATTGAAAGTAGATTTTTTTCCTAATTTATATAAAAAGTCTTAAAAGGATCTGTCCAAGAACAGTTAAACTAAATTATAGCAATTCAGATTTTTAAAATGTATAGAACCATACAAGATGGCAAGTAGAGACGACCTCTCTCCTCACTGGGGTCCTAAGTAAAACACAGGCTGAAAAAAATTGTCTCATATATCTTGGAATTATGTAGAAGTAGGTTTTTCCACCATTTTTCATGCTATCTTTCCTTTACTGGAAAGAGTCAAATTTTATCTCATGGATAATAACCCTTCTGTGCATACAGCACACCTGATGTGAGTGCAGCAACTTGAAGAATGCAAAAATGTGTAAGTATTTTAATATGTAGGATCATACTGGTTAAGCTGGTGTAAGAGACTGGATATTTTTTTAACAGTTACATGTGATAAAGCATCTCAGGGTAGCATGTCCTATGACCAGTTTACAGAAAAGCAAAACCACTTGGACTTTTCAGCCTCCAAACCACAACTAGGATGCTCACTTCCAGAATGCTTGCTTCCTCTCTGCGCCCTGCAAGGATCTCTTGCATCCTCTTGGAGTCAGGGACATAAATCTGAAGCTGTAGTTATTAGGGAAGAAGGGTCTTAAGGTCCTAAAGGGGAGATTTGAAACAAGAATTAGATCTTGCTCACTGGATTGCAATTTGCATTTTTCTTTGACATTTGAGAAATTGTTTAAGGACTTCCCTCACATTTTACAGAATGAAGAAAACACTAATTAAAATGCATATAGCTATAGTTTGAATTGGCTTGCAGCAGGACAGGATTGATATAAGCAAAAAGAAAGTTAGTGGAAGGAGAATAATAACTCATGGTTTGCATAGCCTCCTATGGTGCAAAGTAGTACAAGTTCTACAGAATGTAATCTGCTGCACAGAGTAGAAATATAATTTCATCTGTCAAGAAGTTCCCTCCAAATAGCTAAACTTTCTGTAATTATCAAATCACACTGTCTGTACACAGGAAAATGACAGAAATAATTGCTCAGACACACTGCAGAGGACACCATACTTCATCCTTCAGAAGTGAGAATTCCCATTACATAAGATTTTTAAAACATCTGGAAAGTGTTATACAATACTTTAATTCCATTTATGAATTATTTTGTCATGGATTATACAAATATCCTGTAGGGGAAATAAATCTTTCCATTTATTTATTGCATTTATTTCCAAACATGCACAGTAGGTGAGACAAATTTGTTAATCAAGGGTTATTGCGTCATTGGCAGTACGCTCTCCAGGTACAGTGAACCAGTGACACTTCTGTCTTAGGTTGCCTTCACTTAAAGCAGATGAGCAAAGAAGAAATAAATGTAGATTTTTTTTAGTGAGTGAGATAAGGTCATGTATCTTTCAATGTGAAATACAGAATATTCTGAACATTTTGGGATTAAATTACATTGCTGCTTTGGTTGTTTGATAGGCATTGCCTTAGTCCTCCACCAGTTTTACTTACACCACCATTGAGATTAATGATTATTCCCCTTTAATTTCATAATACTGGAAGATTGGAAACAACTTGTTTAAATATAATTAAATTCCTTCTGCATATCCCATCAGTAGTTAGCCTTTGCAAGCCATCATAATCACGTACTTGAAGAGACAAGCACCTTGATTAAAGATGTAGGTTGTTCTTGAATTGCCACTTGAGATATGTTAAATAAAGATACCTAAAGCTGTCCTTAACTGTATGACTTTCTTACACAGAAATTTAAATTGCTACGAAACAGATGACTAATTAGAATAGCAGGCTATTAAAATGAGATGAAAAATTACAATAGGTATGAACTTCTTATTCTTGAAAATAGTTTGGATATTGATTATTCCATTATACTCCAGAAACTTTCATTTTTCAGAGTTTAATTAAAAGTCTGAATTAACATGGTTTGTTTAATTCCATCAAGCAGAACAGCACACAAGCACACAATGGTTCCCATAATCAGTTAGTTTAATCTGTTAACATCTTGAAAATAAATGGGAAGTTGGAACTATTTGCGGCAACTATGTCAGGACACCTCCTTTAAAAGAAAAAAAAAATATGTCAATCAGTTTAGTGTACTTTTTTTTTTTTTTTTTTAAGATAAAGCAAATTTTCTACATATAGGCTAAACTAAATGGGTCTTTCTACTTGCAGGAATTTCCTGAAATAATTTCAGATTCCTAGGGCTGTCAGAAACCAAAAGTCAGGAAGTTCTCTTCTGGGAAATCAATCCAGTCTGAAAGGATATCCTAAACTTCCAGCACTTCTCTTTTCAGAATAAAAGTATTACAGTTCAGTACTTTTTAAAAAGAAGGAAGAGAGATGGTGGTAGGGATGAAAGAGAATTGGTGGCTGCAACAGAATTGTCTTGTGAAGCAAAGGTCCAGAAACAAGCAGCTGAGCACATAAAGAGTGGTTGACAAAACAATTTAGAAAAACAACTATTTCAGCAAAATGGTAGAAAAATATGACTGCATATTTTGAGGCTAATGAAGAGGAGCAGAAAGCAGAGACTGCTGCTAAACTTAAGGCTTTACCAGTGAAAGACCAGATAGGTGACTTGTGAAAGAACAGAGCTTTCAAAGACACTAGCAGAAGCTGACAGGACTCCGGAAGCTTATTAGTTGTCCTTTCTGTCCTCTCCCAAGTGCCATAGAATTCTCTGACTAACTTATAATCTGTATTTTACTTTTTCTTCAAAAATACTTCTGCTTCTCAGATAGAGCTTACTATACTGTTACAATTACCCTTGTCAAAGGGACAATCATGCCCTATTTTATTTCCTCTGTTCATAATGCACACACAAACAGGGAAATATTTACATCAGAAAAAAATTACAATGAAAAACTCACCTGATTTTTATTTCAAGAATAATAAAAGTGGGTATTATTTCTGGCAATTATATATTTTTACTTTTTTTTTCTTCATAATTTGGCAACTGGTTTTTGTACTTTTTTTAATTAGGAATTTTTTTTTTAATTATTATTTCAAAGTCTTTATCTTTGCCTGCTTTTTTTTAGAATATAAATAGTTTTTCTTTCTTTATCTTATACATGAAAATATATCTATGAAAATTCTAAGTATATTCCTAGAAAAATTTACATGTGCATTTAAAGAAGAAAACGCAGTTGAACAAAGCTTGCCTGAAAATACAAAAAAAAACCCAAAAAATTAAAAATTTCATGGTCTGATTTGGAAAGTTAAAAATATTTCTGTAAATATTTTTTTGCTTAATCAGTTATTGAGATAGTTATTAATTTCTTTATACCAATTGTGAAGTGTGCAGTAAATGAAAAAAGATCTGTAATTTATAACATTATGAAATCTTTTGGGTTTTAGAGCCTCTTAGCCACTAGACTGGTCATCTGGCATATAGCGTCAAATAAGGTGAAAAATAATTTAAATGTTTGGGTATTTAAGGCAATTTATAAGGAAGAAACTTCCCTCTCATTTTACTTGCTATTTTATTGCTGTTTTCTTGGGTTTATTGTCTTGTTTTACTTTTCTTTGCTTTGATTGAAGTAAGATTAATTTAATTAGAATAAATTCTTTTAAAATTTGCAATACTTTTCAGGAATTAATTTTTTTTTCATTTAATTCTTTCTGGAAGGAATGAAACAGTCTTTCATGTTTTTGTGATTAAGTAATAGTTGTAAAAGCTTACTCTGATGTGGCTTAATGCAACATGCTGGAGGAATAGACAGTTGATGAATGCAGTGATTTTGTCACACTTAATTTCAGTGAAGCAATCAACTTTTACCAATATTCCATTCTCCACAAAGCAACACTTATGATATCCTTCCACTTTCTCTTTGGACAACTGTTTCCTCAGTTTTTCAGCAAAGTAGTTGCAGTGGGAGATCTATCATCTATGGAGAAATTCAAAGTGATTCACCCAGCTGAATAGAAGCTATTATTTTACGCTTGATAATGACCCTGCTTAATTACAACTGAAAGCATAACCTGACTTCACTAAGCAAGCTGTTGAAAAAGCAAAGTATCAGCTGTCTACCACACCACCTGGTATCCTTCTAAGGCAGTTCTTTAATCTGGGGAATAGTAGAGAATAAGTGTTTGCTGCTTTGACTCCCAACCTCCTCCTATCCAGAAACAGCCAAGTGTGTAATTTCTTATAATGCTGAATTTCCCTGTGGTACTTGGTGCAGCAAAACATCTAATCCTGCTGTCCTGCCTTCAAGAGATGACAAGGACAAATTAACATGCCCTTCCAGTCAAGCTGAACTGAGATAGCTGTTGCCAAGGAAATGTCCCCTCATCATTAGAAACTGCACATGCAGAGGACGTGGGGACTCGGTTGCACTTGCCACCTAGTCCAAAGCCATAGAAAGCTGATGGGGGAAATGGTGAATGCCAGCAGGCAAGACTTAGCTTTGTACATCCATTACCTTAAGCATAAATAGCACCACCTTGTGTTCTCAACCGTACAATTTTTAAGACTGCCCTACTGTAAATCATTCTTCCACACTCTTTTTGTAGTAATTAAAACAATGCTCTTTGATGTACCCCTGGGTTAATATAATTTGTTTTATTCACAGCCTAAGTCATTTGCCTCCCTACAGGACTGTCATCCTGCTTCATGCCACTGATGATTTCAGTAGAATTCCTAGCAACCTCTTTCCCAAGCTGAAAAGACTGTCTATTTAATAAGCCAGCATAAAGAAGATACAGTTAAGAACCTTTGATCATCTTTGTTCATAATGAATTTATAGAGCCCCATAGTAATCTTTTCTGTTTTGTTCTCTGTTCCTTTCCTAACAATTCCTAACCTTTGATTTTTTTTTTGAATGCTGACAAGCACTGAGCTATTTTCATGTAGTCATTTGTCATGACTTCACACACTATGTTTTTGTCAGAACAGAGTTTATTATTTTACATAAGAAAATAGGACTGCTTCTCCCCATATCTGTAACTTTACATATATTTACACTGAATTCCATCTGCCTTTTTATTGCCAAGTCACTCAGTCTGCTAAGGTCTATTTGAATTTTTCACAGATGTCTCTCCACCTTAGTACCTTGAGAAACCTTATTTAATCAGATTTAATTTGGGTATAATAAGATAAGTTTCCACGGGAACTTTTAAGCAATGGAGTTTAGAGCTGAGTGGACCCTGAAGATGGTAGGGAAGCCAAGAACTAAATACAAATGGGATTTGTTGTGATCATAAGCCACAGAAACTAGTGCAGAGGACAGTCTTGGGAACTGAGAAGATTCAGCTTGCCCCTCTTGTTTGATTCACTCTGTGTTCCAAGAAACTGGAATCTTGAGTTAACAAAATATTTGACTGGTGCTCTGTATCCTGGGAATGACTTGTTAGACTGTAGTCTGAATACTGGACAGAAACTCAGCAATGAACAACACTGCAATGAACTCAAATGTTTTGTCTCAGGAAGACCAAGAACCCCAGACCTTTGGTTAGACAGAAGTAAAAAAGGATCTGACTGTTTCTAGCATGAGAGCCATTCTGAGAAAAAGAAAAAAAAAAAAAAGATGGTAATAATTTGCTCAAGACTAAATGTATTCCTCCCACTGGTTTTATCTGAACTATTTTGGTGTAAAATACTGCCCCATTATAATATATCCTATGAACAGAGTCTCATTATTGCAAGTATTAGAAGAGGTCTCTATATATTCTGTAGAAGGGGATAAAGCGCCTGTGGTCCAAGTAAGGAATATGTTGAGAAAGACAGTCTGAGTTACTCCTCCCTTGGGCAAAGGCAAACCCACTCATAGTATTGCTTTTGCTCAAGGACCTGGGTGTATTTTGTGGGTCATGCGGGAGGATGGGGAAATCCAATGGGTGCTTCAAGGAGATCTGATTTTTACATGAAAATAGCCAATAATTTGAACTGTGTGATGTGAATTGCTGAATAATACTCTGTGTCATTACTTCTCTAGTTGTTATATGTTATATGTTGAAGGTATTATAGTAAGAATCATTTAGATTAACAAAGAATGAAATTTGATAAAACTGAGCAAAGTGCAGCGGTGATGGAACTAGAACTGGCTTTAGCAATTGGCACCCAGCAACGTGAGATCAACATCTTCAATCTGCAGACCATGGACATGATCAACCAGTTGCACCAGATACACCAACTGAGCAAACACTGTATCATCTCTGAGAGACTGTTATAACAGATGGAGCCCAAAGTCATTGATTAAACTATCTCAACAGATATTTTTGAGGAATGGCCCATAGACTAAGGGAGTGATCTGTGTGTGTGTGTATGTATATCAAAGACAGAAAAAAAAAATGGTGATGATTAACTGGAAGGTGTAGGATCTGGGCGTGATGTAGAAGCTATAGAATAAGGGGTGGATAATGTCCTGGTTCTGGCTAGGGTAGAGTTAATTTTCATGTGAGCTAAGAGAAGAACTGGAGCTGGTGGAACCTGTGGCTGGAGGACTCAGCTGGGATAGTTTACTAATTAGCCAACAGCTGGGATAATTTACCCAAACTAGCCAAAAGGCTCTTCCATCCCATGTGACATCATGCTTAGTATATTAAGTGGGGACTGTGCTGAGTGGAGATTCCTGCTACTCAGGAGGGAGCCAAGTATTAGGATCTACAGTGAGCTATTGTACTGTGAATTACAGTACATAAAAGTTCTGACTGGGTAGGGCAAGCTTGATTGTTGAATCCCTTAGTGTTGACTAACAAGGTCGCTTTTGCTAAATGTGTATCCCAATTTTTGAAGGTCCCACCATACATTGCTCTCAGAGTAGCTTTTAATAGTCCATTGTATCGTTCGGTTTTCCCAGAGGTTGATGCATGATAGGGGATGTGATATTCCCACTCAATACCATGCCCTTTGGCCCAGGTGTCTATGAGGTTGTTTTGGAAATGGGTTCCATTGCCTGATTCAGTTCTTTCTGAAGTGATATGTCACCAGAAGACTTGCTTCTCAAGGCCCAGGATAGTGTTTTGGGCGGTGGTATGGGGCACAGGATATATTTCCAGCCATCCGGTGGTTGCTTCAACCATCATAAGGACATGGTGCTTGCCTTGGCTGGTTTGTGTGTAATATAATCAATTTGACAGATAGAATCATAGAATCATAGAATGGTTAGAGTTGGAAGGCACCTTGAAAGGTCATCTAGTCCAACCCCCCTGCAAGGAGCAGGGACATCCCTGACTAGATCAGCTTGCTCAGAGCCTCATCCAGCCTGGCCTTGAACGTTTCCAGGGATGGGGCTTCCACCACCTCTCTGGGCAACCTGTTCCAGTGTTCTACAACTCGCATTGTAAAAATTTTTTTCCTAATATCCAATCTAAATCTACCTCCCTTTATTTTAAAACCATTACCCCTTGTCCTATCGCAACAGGCCCTACTAAACAGCCTTTCCCCATCTTTCTTGTAGGCCTCCTTGAGGTACTGGAAGACTGCTATAAGGTCTCCCCAGAGCCTCCTCTTCTCCAGGCCCCAACTCTCTCAGCCTGTCCTCATAGGAGAGGTGCTCCAGCCCTCTTATCATCTTCATGGCCCTCCTCTGGACCTTCTCCAGCTGGTCCATGTCCTTCTTATTTTGGGGGCTCCAGAACTGGACACAGTACTCCAGATGGGGTCTTACCAGGGCAGAGTAGAGGGGGAGAATCACCTCCCTCGACCTGCTAGCCACGCTCCTCTTGATGCAGCCGTTGGCCTTCTGGGCCACAAGGGCGCATTGCCAGCTCATGTTGAGCTTCTCGTCCACCAGATCTCCCCATATTTATATTTCAGCCATCGTCCTCCATACCACAGAGGCTTTAACCGCTTGGCTTGCTTCATTGCAGGACATGTTTCACATTCATAGATAACCTGTGCAGTAGTGTCTATGGTCAAGTCCACTCCTTGATCACAAGCCTATCTGTATGTTGCATCTGTTCCCTGGTGGCCTGAGGTGTCTTGGGCACACCGAGCTAAAAATAATTTACCCTTATGCTGCCAGTCCAGATCCACCTGAGCCACTTCAATTTTAGCAGCTTGATCCACCTGCTGGTTATTCTTATGTTCTTCAGTGGCCCAGCTCTTGGGTACATGGACATCTGAGTGACATACTTTTACAATCAGATTCTCTAGCCAGGCAGCAATATCTTGTCACAATGCAGCAGCCCAGATGTGTTTTCCTCTGCACTGCCAGTTGTTCTGCTTCCATTGTTTTAACCACCCCCTCAGAGCATTTGCCACCATCCATGTATCAGTATAGAGAGCGAGCACTGGTCATTTTTCTCATTCAGCAATATTTAAAGCCAGCTGGATGGCTTTCACCTCTGAAAACTGACTCAATTCACAGTGTCCTTCAGCAGCTTCTGCAACTCATTGTGTAGGACTCCACACAGCAGCTTTCCCACCTTTGTTGTTTTCCTACAGTACGATAGGACCCATCAGTGAACAGGGCATATCGTTTCTCATTTTCTGGTAGGTTATTATATGGCGGAACCTTTTCAGCACATGTCACCTTCTCCTCTGATGACATTCCAAAATCTTTGCCTTCTAGACAGTCCATGATCACTTCTAAGATCCCTGGGCAACTAGAGTTTCCTGTTTGAGCCTGCTGTGTGATCAGTGCGACCCACTTACTCCATAGAATCATAGAATAGTATGTGTTGGAAGGGTCCTTTAAACGTCATCTAGTCCAACTCCCCTGCCAGGAACAGGGACATCCCTGACTAGATCAGCTTGCTCAGAGCCTCATCCAACCTGGCCTTGAATGTTTCCAGGGATGGGGCATCTACCACCTCTCTGGGCAACCTGTTCCAGTGTTCCACGACCCTCATTGTAAAAAATTTTTTCCTGGTGTCTAATCTGAATCTACCTCCTTCTATTTTAAAACCATTACCCCTCATTCTTCCACAACAGGCCCTGCTGAAGAGTTTCTCCACTTCTTTCTTTTAGCTCCTGGAAGACAGCTATAATGTCTCCCTTGAGCCTTCTCTTCTCCAGCCTGGACAGCCCCAACTCTCTCAGCCTGTCCTCATAGGAGAGGTGCTCCAGCATCAGTAGCATAATGTGTAGAGGGGACCCTCCCTTTGAACATCCAGCCCAGTATTGACAGTCGAGGTGCGAAGAGGAGCTATGCTTCAGTATGAACCACTTCTGAAGCAGTTCAAACTCCTTCATATGCTGCCAGTATTTCTTTTTCATTTGGAGTATAGTGGGCCTCAGATCCTCTGTATCGCCAGCTCCAAAACCCCAGGGGTCAGCCTCAAGTCTCCCCTGATGTTCTCTGCCAAAGACTCCACGTAGGGCCATTCTCCCTGTCTGCGGTGTAGAACAAGTTTTTAACATCTGTTAAACATCGTGTCCAGACTGGCTCAAGTGCTACTGCATGAACAATCTCCCATTTAATTTATTCAAAGACTTGTCGTTTAGGGCCCCATTTAAAATCATTCTTCTTTCAGGTCACTTCATACTAAGGGCTTACAATCATACTGTAATTTGGAATATGCATTCTCCAGAAACCCACAATGCCCAAGAAAGTTTGTTTCCTTTTTGTTAGATGGTGGAGACATAGCTGTTATTTTGTTGACCACATCCATTGGAATTTTACTACATCCATCTTGCTATTTTATTTCTGAAAACTGCATCTCTTGTGCAGATCTTTTGACCTTCATTTTATGGCAAAATTAGCTTTGAGAAGTATTTGGATTATTTTCTCTCCTTTCTTAAAAACTTCTGCTGCATTGCCCCACACAATGATGGCATCAATGTGTTACAGGTGTTCTGGAGCATCACCCTATATCGTCTTCAATATAATCTATTACTTTTGCTGTACTGAACAATTTTATTTTTCTATTTTCAGTCTGTGAACAGTCTTTGTAATCCCACTCAGTTGTGAGCAGGATAATGATAGTTAAAAAAGAATTTACTCTATGATGAACTAATATATTCCCTGGAGTTTCTTTATGAAGAATAAGACATCTAAGGAAATAATTAAACAGATGTTTATTGACATGAGTTTCACCACTTCGGAGAAATGTAAATAATGAGGTTTAACTCAGGAGAGGACTCACTAATAGTAATGGAGAGAAAATAAATTACATATCTAGATCAATATGGCCCTAGAATCTTTACGAGCTAATGTTTCTTTGTACTTCCATAGTCTGCATTTATTTAGAGAAAAGGTTTATGTGCTAAAGTGACACTGTCATTTCACTGCCTTGCAAAAGTGATGGAGAACAGCCATAGCCAACATCATGAAAATTCTTCTTCCCAGGCAGGATAGAGAGAATTACCTGTCACATATGACTCACCATTTCCTATATCTTTTCAAACAGTGCCTCTTTGTAACTGACTAATTGGAAGAACAATAGTGGGCATACAAAATATTCTGAGAAAGATAATGAGAACACTGGATTCTAATCGTTCTATTAAAAATGGAGCAATTCATCATTTAGCAGCATTAGTATCTGATAACTGGGAGTGTGTCTATAATACCCATTTGAGATTTTATTGTGTTTAAGTCAACATAAAGCATAGGATAACTCTAATAGCTGTCTGTATTAAAATTTAGATACTGCCTGTTGAAAATGGATAGTAATTTGATGATTATTCATATTTTGAAACATTCTGTATTACATTAATTTATTATGCAAAATTAAATTAGAGTCCATGGAGCATATGGATTTTTTTGTTGTTTTTTTTTGTACTTGTTTGTGGCAGTGATGAATGGAAGATAATTTATAACACTGAAGTTTAATAATTAAAATGACTTTTATTATTCTGTTTACTAGTTTCTTCTTTCTGCAGTCTCTTGTAATTTTGCCATATGATTAGCAATGAATTTTGCACAGCAGCACCTTCTAATAGAACGCAGCATGGACAATTTTCCATGCAGATTCAATCTCCGTCTATATTCCACTAATCCCTTAATTGTTCCTGGGGAAAATAATCGGATGCCTGTTGTCTTCCTGATGCACTGAGCATTCGTAAAGATAACAACAAGATTCAGTACACCTAGAGACACAGGATATGCAGCTGCTTCTTGGCCTAACAGAAAAGGGTGACACAAGGAGCCTGGTTGAAGTTTTGTCATGATTAATACAGCTTCATTCTTAGGCTGTATCTACTTGCAGTGGAAATATGGTATTGTCTTGGGTTAACCTTGGCTAGCTACCAGGTGTCAACGAAACTGCTCTCTCACTCCCCCTCCTCAGCGGAGGAAACAAGATGAAAAATCTTGTGGGTTGAGATAAGGACAGGGAGATTGCTCACCAGTTACCTTCATGGGCAAAACAGTCTTGACTTGGGGAAGATTAATTTAATTTATTGCCAACTAATAACAAGGTAAGATAGTAAGCAATAAAAACAAAACTAAAAGGTCTTTCCCCCTACCCCATTTTCTTCCCAGGCTTAGCTTCACTCTTGACTCTTCTACCTCCTTCTCCCTGAGAGGTGCAGGGGGACAGGGTATGGGGTTGCAATCCATTCATAATGTCTAATCTCTGCTGCTCCTTCTTCCTCACATTGTTCCTCTGCTCCAGTGTGGGTCCTTCCCATGGGCTACAGTTCTGCAAGAACTGCTCCAGCATGGGTCCTCTTCATAGGGTACAGTCCTTCAGGAATAGATTGCTCCAGCAGAGGTCCCCCACGAGCTGCAGTTTCTGCCAGAATGCCTGCTCCAGCATGGTCTCTCCAAGGGCTGCAGTTTCCTTCAGATCACATCCACCTGCTTCAGTATGGGGTCTTCTATGGGCTGCAGTATGGATATCTGTTCCACTATGGTCCTCCCTGGACTGCAGAGGGACAACCTGCTTCATCATGATCTTCTCCATGGGCTGCAGGAGTATCTCTGCTCTGGCTCCTGGAGCACCTCCTCTCCAACCTTCTTCTCCAACTTTGATGTCTGCAGGGCAGTTTCACTCCCATTTTCTCACCCATCTCTCAGAGCTGTTGTGCCACATTTTTTACACTTTCTGAAGTATGTTATCACACAGACACCAGCAGTGTCACTGTTTGGCTCAGCTTCAGGCAGTGACGAGTCCCCTTTGGAGCTGACTGGAACTGGCTCTGTCCATCATGGGGGTAACTCCTGGTCTCTTCTTCCAGAGGCCATCCTTGCACCCCCTGCTACCAAAATCTTGCCGTGTAAACCCAATAGAGATGTTAAACAAACCAGACAGACAGGAGACTTTTCGGTAGAGGAGACACCAATGCCTTTTCATAGACTGCTCACTTGACTCAGCTGACCTCTCAGTAGATGTAGCTTAATAAAGCGCTGGGGTAATGTCAAGTTCTTTATGAATTACTAATAATACACAACACTTGTATGGAAACTCTACACAAATTCAGATGGTTTAGTACAGTTGAAGTTTGTTGTTACCTATAGCTGTCATCATAGAAAGCAAGGACTTGACCAGGCACCTCCCATCTGCTTTGGCTGCCAGGTCAAACTGGATTATGGGGATTTATCTGCTCACCTGGGAATAGCTGTAGGCAGAAGTCTACAGCAAGGTGCGTACTCATTGGTCTCACTCTGAAATTAAATACCTGAACTGTACTGTTTCTGTGACTGTCATGGAAATGAGCATAACCCTAAATTTAAACATATCCTTTCAGATGCTTCTGAGCTGGATTTTACAGAGTAGTAATTTCAGATTGTATTGACCTGAAAATACAGACCTCCTGTGGATCAGAGTTTCATTTGTCTTAGCTTTCCTTTTTACTGTACAATCTCCATGGGGAAATAGAAGGAGAAGGAATTTAAAGAACTTGTAAATTGTATTTGTACATGTTTAAAGGTCTTTTACATTGCTAGCCTGATAGAGAGAAACCTTAGTGTAAACAAGATTCTGCTTTGCTGTATTTTCCTTCTTACATAGAAAAATAGCTACAGAGTAGATTTTGAAAAGCTTTTAGGGATAGATTCTTTCTGTTCTTGCTGATAGTAGAAGTCCTGTTGACATTAATAAAAAACAGATTAGGTCAGTGCAGAAGAGTCTTGAAAATGCCTTCTAAATGCTATAATATGCTATTTTGCATTTAATTACACAAGAGTCCCTTAAAATTTTTAAATCTGGAATACTAGCTTCCCTTAGGGGAAAAGGAAAAAAGATTATTACATGCCTTCCATAGACAGAAGACAGCAGAAACATGGATCAAGTGAAGAATTAAAAAACAATCATTCAATTGTTAGAAGGCAAAATTTTCATTGATATCAGCAAGCTTTTCTGCCTGAGGGTAAGATGGACATCTATAGCTTAATTCAAGACCGCTTAAAATCATTACAGATATTTCAGTAGTTGCAATAGGTGTTAATGAGGCCAACTCCAAATCTAAATTTTGTATATCTGACTGTTACCTCCCGGAATGACCATTTGTATTCAGTATTTTGTGAGGTATGAGGGCTAAGTAATTTGGCTCCTGATCTTAAACATCAGCTAAACCTTACACAGCTGTCTCCTGCAGCATACCCACTCTGAGTGTATAACTGGGAGTAGATTTAATGTTTCTTTTGCAATGCAGCACCACAGTCTCTCTTACTCCATAACCAGTCCCACATTGTCAATAATTCAAAGGAGTTCACAGAAGGCTTGAAAGATTTAAGCACTACATTTTAAGTACTGTTTACCCTTGTGCCCCTTTGCTTCTCCATCCCTGGATCCTGTAGTCATAGGGATACCATTAGCCAGCATCTCCCTTGGCATCAGTATAGCAGTAAAACTTTAATTCTGTTGTAGGAAATCTTACATGCCAGACACATCCCTTGATACATGATGTTATTTCATTGTCTTCATCACCAAAACTAAAGCATTCTCACTTTAGCCCTCTTTCTGACCTGTCCATAGCATAAAAAGAACAACAGCCCTAAGGAAAAGCTCCATCTGCCCTCAGGCACTTCATTCTGAATGTTTCACTTCAGTCATCTGAAACAATTATTGATTTGAAACATAAAATCAAACAATTTATTTTTTTTTTTTTTGAAAAATTAGTAGTATCTTCTTTCTCTTTTAAGCATTGCAAATAGTACAGACATAAAAAAGATTGATGTATTACAGATTTGCATGATTCTGCTAAAGATATTTTACATACATCTGCTTGTTAAATTAAGAGTAAATGGCACAGTGTTGAAATATAGGATTTTCTTTTACAGTATAATTAAATCCAGATATCAAATATTTGTAGTGAGGATATTAGAAACACAAGTAGAGATTGAAATGTGTACCGTTCCCTATAAAGAGAAATGTCTTACCAAAATGTGTTTTGCAAACTATCAGCATTTTAAATAACTGCAAATAAAGTGGTCATTTTCTGCTCAGAAAGATTAGGTATTGTCCTGACATATGGTAAAAATACATGGAAAATTCCAACTGAAAACACAATAAAAGCAAATTACAAATAACTTTATTTTTTTTAAAGGTGACATAATATATTTCTGTACTGTGAAAAGATTTTTGTGTATCAAGTTGCTAAATCACAATGATTAAAAAATTATTCAGGAAATAAAAAAAATAGTGACTCTTTAAGTAGACAAGTAATGTGTAACAGTAATTTAAAATATACATTTAGATATACTATATTTTTGTCTATATGTATATATCTTACATGGATGAGGGTACATACAACCTGAAATCTAAAATGTCTTGTTACACATCTTCAGGAAAATCTTCCTCGGTTTAGAAAGATCTACGTTGGCTTCATTTCAATACTGTGCAGAAAAGCGGCATATGAAATGTGTACTTGGAAAAACATTTTCAATGTCAGCATTTTGGTTTACTTACAAATAGCAGCTCAGTAATAGCAATAATATAATTTAGAAGTTAGGGTTTTTGTGAACAACTTTTCGTAATATTGCATTTTCATGAAAACTGACATTAGCAAGTAAAAGAAAGGTGACTTTGCATGTTATCTCTTGCGTAAATTAGAATATCAATTATCTTTGTTTTGCTTAGTTGTGAATTCACTGAGTGTGCATTACATTAAGTTTTGGTCACAAGATTTGTTTCTTAATGCAATTTCTTCCCCAACATTCAAGTTGAAAGAAATCCCAGTGCACTTTAAAAACTAAATGCTGAATTTAAAATCTTTATGATTAGTTCTAATAAAACATATATATGATGTTGGTTTAAGACTTTCAAATAAGGGTAAAAGGGTAAGTCTCACACTATTTAGAGGTCTACTGCAAGAAATTTTCTGGGTTCTACTTCAGTATGATGAACCCAACTGAAATATATGGTACATACAGAAAAATACTGAAGATAGGGAAAGAGAAATTCTTTCTCTAAAAATTACGAATGTACCTAATATTGGAGTAAATAGAAGCTCTGAGTAAGAATCTTAAATCAGAATATAGCCATACATGTTCCAGAGACAAAGTTCAGTAAGGTTCAGAGGTCCTGAACCAGAGGTGGATGACAAGCTCAATATGAATGAACAGTGTGCTGCTGTGGCAAAGAAAGCCAACAGGATGCTGGGTTGCATCAACAAGGGCATCACCAGCAAAAAAAAATAAGAAATTATCCCACTCTACTCAGTGCTTTTCAGGCCATATCTGGAATATTCTGTTTAGTTTTGGTCCCCTCTAGAAAAAAAAAGATGTGGACAGGCTGGAGAGGGTCTGGAGAATGGCCACAAAGATGATCAAAGGACGGGGAGGCCTTCCATATGGGGAAAGGCTGACAGAACTGGGTTTGTTCAGCCTTGAGAAAATAAGACCTTGAGAAAAGGGACCTTGGCAGACTGGAGAGGTAGGCCTGTGTAAGCCTCGTGAAGTTCAACCAGGCCAAGTGCAAGGTCCTGCACATGGATCAAGGCAATCCCAAGCACAAATACATGCTGAGCGGAGAATGGACTGAGAGCAGCTCTGAGGAGAAGGACTTGGGAGTGCTGATGGATGAGAAGATCAACATGAGCTCGTAATGTGTGCTTGCAGCCCTGAAAGCCAACCACATCCTGGGCTGCATTAAAAAAAAATAATGTTATCAGCATGTTGAGGGAGGCAATTCTCCCCCTCTGTTCTGCTCTCATGAGACCCCACCTGGAATACTGTGTCCAACTCTGGATTCCCCAAGATAAGAAGGACCCATTGGAGTGAGTCCAGAGGAGGACCACGGAGATGATCAGAGAGCTGAGCACCTTTCCTATGAGGACAGGTTGAGAGAGTTGGGGCTGTTCAGCCTGGAGAAGAGAAGGCTCTGGGGAGACCTTATAGTGATCTTCCAGCACCTAAAGGGGGCTTATAAAAAAAGACGGAGAGAAACTCTTTAGCAGGGCCTCTTTTGACAGGATGAGGGGTAATGGTTTTAAGATAGAAGGAAGCACATTCAGACTGGACATAAGGAAAAATTTTTTCACAATGAGGTTGGTGGAGCACTGGCACAAGTTGCCCAGAGAGGTGGCAGATGCCCCATCACTGGAAACATTCAAAGCCAAGTTGGCCAGGACTCTGTGCAACCTGATCTAGTTGGAGATGTCCCTGCTCCTTGCAGGGGGATTGGACTAGATGGCCTTTAAAGGTCCCTTCCAACCCAAACCATTCTATAATTCTATGATTCTAAGGCTTAGGGGAGATCTTGATCTTATCACCATGTTCCAGTATTTAAAGGGTTGCTACAAAGACGATGGTGACTCCCTTTTTACAAGCAGTCACATGGGAAAGACGAGGGGTAATGGGTGCAAGTTACTTATGGGGAGATTCCAAATGGTCACAACAGGAAAATTTTTTACAATGAGAACAGTCAGCCATTGGAATAATCTCCCTAGAGAAGTGGTGGATTGCCCAACATTAGATGCTTTTAAGATGTGGCTGGACAGAGTGCTGGGCCATCTTGTCTATGCCGTGCTTTTGCCGAGAATGATTGGATGAGATGATCCTTGAGGTCCCTTCCAATCTGATATTGTATGATTCTATGATTCTAGTACACTGTGTGTTTTATATTGTACCATGCATTGGCCACTTATTCTACATCTTTTCTCAAAAAAGCAATCCAGTTTACCATGGAAAGCCAAGTCTTCATCTTGTCTTAAATAATCTTTTTACTGGTTCAAAAATGCAGAGACTAAAACTTCCTCTTAAGTAACAGCTGTGGACCTTTAAGGTTCAGAAGGTGGCACAGTGCTGGTTGCTCACACAGGTACATGTGTAGTTGTCTGGACTTACAGCTTGAAAAGAAGAAAAGCAAGAACATATTCTGATTCTGGTTAAGGGGGAGCTCCTCAAAGAATGGCATAGGCTGGATTTCATCCACATAGACAGGTATTTTCTAGCTTTATCAGACATTCAGGAAATAATGTCCTGGTGTAATATTCCACATGTGCTAACGCTGACGCTTTACTCTGGGGTCACATTTTTGTCTTACTTCTTTAAAAAGTAAAATTTTAAAAAATCAAACAATCAGAACTTCAAAAAAAATATCTCACTTTATATTGGGAACTGAAATTATGTATATTCTCAGACATTAAAAATCAGAAAATACATACTTGTTTTTAAGTTAAAGTCAAGAAAACTTTGTAAAACATCTGATAAAGCTACCAATAATTAAACCTTTTCTTTTAAAACTTGTAAGCCAATAGGTCGTTTCTAACATGAAATGTTTTCTAATAATAGTATTTTTGCATTTGATATTTACCTGTATTAAATATAAACTCATAATCTAAGTTATTTTCCTTTTAATGATCAATGATTGTTATGAAATGTATGCCATTGGAAGCAACAGTAACCCTTCACAAGCCTGAAGCAGGATTTCTCAGGCTAGGCTGCCTTGTTCTGCTATGTCATTCATGTCCTAAAAAGTCAAATTACTTCCATCATCAGTTGATTGTTGTGTGTCTCTTATGAAAATATGCACAGATATTTATCAGATTAATAATTATGACTACAACTGTCCCTGAAATTTTTTAATAGTAGTGATTTCAATTTTCTGGTGGGGCGAGGGGCAAAGAATCTCAGTACTTACAAGTATATAGATTCAGCATTGCCTTCTGTAGGCTTCTTTTCTTCATGATATTAAATTATCAGGTGCTGGATCAGAATCTCTTGTGTACTTGAAGTAGTAATAAGGAAAAAGCACCTTAAAGTGTAGATCTGTATTGGGAACTACTTTGAATGCATACTTATGCTTTCAGTTAAGAGAGTATGAATGCATTAGGAACCTGGCAAATAGAGTACATAGCTATTATACTACTTTGACAAGATTCTGAAAAAAAAACTTAAGCAGTAATTTTATCATAAAATGACATGAATTAGGGTATTATATACAACAATATTAATAAATAATAGAGCATTTGGATGATATATGGGAGTGATAACATTGAGACCTGAGCGACGACTTAAGATACCTTTCTCATATTAGTTACCATAAGGCCACATCTACGAAACATTTTTTTTTTGTGTGAGAGATGAGTAATTTTCTGTTGAAATATACAACATTTTGTCATTAGATAGTCCCAGAACACCCATAAGGAAAAGAAGTGTTGTTTCCTCCTTCTGAAAAGAAGCACTAAGAAAAGAAAAAAGATTATGATATCTTAGGAGAGGAAAATGGGAATTATACAACAGGAGTTTTCAATCAGTACAAAACCAGAATTCTATTTCTGTTCACTCTATTCCTTTGGGCTTAATTTTAAAAATCTTAGTTGAGAACCACATTTTAAACACTATGTTGAGATATATTTTTTTCAGATATGCAATACTGAAGAATTCCCAAAATGCACAGTGTAATATAGGGAAATAAAAGCAGAAAAAGACAAGTACAAGAATTATCTAAGGGAGTAACAACACACTATATGAACATTTTAGCTCTGCAGTAGCCTGAAGATCAACTATACTGTACAGTAGGTATTACTGTATATACAGCAGCATGAGACAGGCAGCCATTTATTAGATGTGTGTCATATTCACTTTTCACTCTGAAGAGGGTTGTCCTTTAGGTCCTACATGTGGTTATTTGTTACCTTTAAAATGGCTGAACTTGCATGTGAGATGGTATATCAGCATTAAAGACAGAAACCTCTCCTTATTTTGTAGCATGAAGAAAACGTTTCTTGCTAAGGAAAGTAGATTGTCCTGTTCAGAAGCAACAATCAGTATTCAAGATGAAATAAACATAGTGGAGGTCATTGTTTCTGATGGCTAGGGTGTTTTCAATGTATTCTTAATATAGTATTTTTGCTATTGCCTAAATTATCTGGGAGGTTCTGTGATAAATTATAATGTCATATATTTAAGGAAAGAATGTTAATGAATACCAAGAAATTATTTGTGTGCATTGGTTTCACAAATCAGGTGTAAGATTGCTCACATTGTTTAAGTGCCACAGTACCTCTGGAGCAAATATGAAGCCCCAGCTGGACAATTCAGGCTGAATATATTAGGTGTCTAGGCTTCTTTTTCAATAAATAGATTGTCAATAAACAAAGTATACATGAGAAGTGAGAGACTACCTAAAAAGAAAAAAAAATTACATACAGTACAAGAATAAATATTACTTTCTTCTTCTATCTGTAACTTTCTTGTATGATTCTGGACTGTATATTAAGACATCACTGCTCATTTAATTTTCAGAATCCTGAGAGTTTTGTTGGTGCAGTTGTTGTTTGTTTGTTGGTTTTTTTCTTTCCTGAATGTGGTATCTAACTGAACAGGAATCATTCTTTAGAGACTGATAGAGATAGGTTGCCCACAAAGTGAGAAACCTAAATTTCCAAACTATTTTTGCCTGAGTTTACAGATTTTTCACTCTCCTAAAAGCTGATAAACATATTGGCCAAGGCAGGATTGTCTCTTTTTTTTTTTTTTTGTGCAAATAATATAGAAAAAAAATAAGATCATACACTTTTATAAGACTTAAATAAAAATCAGGGAAGACAGGTAGTGACTGTGTTTACACTGAAAATATTGCTACCTTCTTTTCTACTGAAAGTAAGCTGTTGTGAAATCGAGAAGACATGAGGTATGAGGGCAGTCAGAGCACAACCATGTAAGCAGGTATTCAGGGAGAACACTAGAGAGATCTGTTGCTATTGTTTATCGAGGGACAGTCTAATAGACAAACATAGCATTGCATGAGTAATTTTTCAAAAATGTATGTGTTTGCTTGTACAAGTATCTACTAGTTTAGGGACATAAGAAAAACTAAAGAAGATTATCACATAACCATATAGCTCACCAGATTCTTAGATACGTAAGACCTTAAGCAGTTACATACTGGTTTAGAGACCATTCAGAAGACTGTTGTATGCAAAAAATAGCCAGACAACAGTAGATATTTTCTTGAGCATACTTTATACTTCAGCTGCAAAGCTGAGCAGCTATATTCCTATCATCAACCCTCCTCAAATAAGAATAGAATTATGCCAGTTCATAATGTTTATTTCTGAAAACTCCAGAAGGAGACTTGTAATATTTTCCACCTACTCAGATACCTACCCAAAATCAGATGACAAGTGCAATCACTGTATTCCCATCAGGACAGACCAAGAATTTCTCATACAAGCTAAAGGAGGTCAATAGATTCCCTTTCTGGAGTACATTCACTCTCCTTGAAGTGACCAAGAAATAGCATGGCCTATTAAAGTAATTACGTGTTAGTTTCCACCTACCCTAGTTTCCTAAGGAAAGCAGTTTTGTGTAATCCTACCCTGTGTAAGGCTTTGTCTGCCTATCAGTTCTCCCCTAATAACACTTGAGTCTACTAGTTCAGGAGAAATAGGGGATCCAGAGACAGTAACATCCTACAGGAAGCCAACAAAGCATGTGGCCTGGGAATTGCATCCTTTTTTTCGGTCCTTCAGGCACCAGGATGCTGCATGTGCTGCTTGTCTCACACAACGGGCAAGAAGCTACAATCAGACACTAATCTGCTCATGCGTATTTGACACCCAGTCAAAGTTTGTATTTCAGAAAAAAAAAAACCAACCCATGACTGACTGTACATTCAGCAGGATTTCTAAATTGTTAAAGAAAAAAAAAAGAACTGGGACTATCACAGTGGTAGGTATGCAATTTTAAGGTTTGTTACATCAGTTATAGATTATATGATGATAGAGGGGAAAGTGTATTGCTGCTTTACTGCAGACAAAAAGCCCAAGATTGTGTGTTCTGCTGTTTACAGAAGTATGTAACTATTTTCATGGTTGTGATAGATGCTAGATATGCACACCTCTCCCTATAGCACAGTCACAAAATATTAATCATTACAGCTTTGCGCAGTGACTCACCTTCAGGTCTCAGGCTTAACTTGGCAAGTGAGGGGTTACTTCACTCATCATCCCTGTGCAAGAATCCCCCAAAAGACTGGTTCAGATATGATGCCAAAGGACATATCAGAGTAAGGCAATGTCACACTTCAGAGAGTGTATGTAGTACTGTGACTTGCAGGGCAATCCTGTAGAGGTTCAAAATTATGTCAGACATCTCTTCAGCTCTAGGGTGATAAGAAGAAGGGCTTAAAGTTACCTCTTCCTGCTGTCTTCTGACTTGATTTTGTGCTACACATATTACAAAACCTCAGTCCTTGTACTGAGGTATTTACTGAGGTAAAATACTTTTGTATACTGAGGTATATTACTCAGATAAAATACTTTTGTATTTATCAAAACTATTTATTTGCAAGTTGGAGTCAGGACCTTGAACTAAATTGTTCAACTACAATAGTGGTATTCAAGGTTATTTAAAATTTTGGGTGCTGACTTGTTTCTTTTAGAATTAACACTAAATCATCCTACAGAAACATGCAGATAGGGTTAGAGTGTCTTGCAGGGAGATATTATGTCCAGAGAATCTCACCTTTGAACAAAATTAAGGGAAATTCTGCTATTCAGAGCCCCTCCTCTCCCATTCCCCCACAACAGAGGGAGTGATACCAGAAAGAACAGGAGAGACCGAACCTAGCAAATAGACAGATGGGTATCAGGCCTGGAATAGGCAAGTATTGTTCAGGCAGTCCCAGAGGATTTACAATGGCACATTTTTTTACATTGAGGAAGTTACGGTGAGCTCAGTGACTTATTTTTAATTTTCATTGCATACATCCCTCTGCCTATGTTGTGTTCATATTGTAATTTGAACCAGATCACACCCTTCTGTAAGACAAAGGGAAAAAAAAAAGGCAGGAAACAGGGATGAGAGGATTTTACTTACACTGAATATGTAACCTTGCTATGTGATACAAGTTTGTGTGTGGATTTTGGTATGAGGAGAAGCAAATCAGGAAGATCAAAATGATTACAATATGGCTGAGAGGCTGAATTTAAGTCTCCCTAATAAAATAAAATATCATTGGCTGTTGAAGAAAAATGGAAGCTTATACAAACCATATGAACACATGAGCAAGACAACATAAGGAAAAGTTGAATTTGAGTCAGGATAAAAAAAGCTTTCAGAAATTATTCTCTGGTTAAATACTAAAAGAATACTTTAAGGTTTATTGTAAGTTTTAAGATTGATAAAAAAGTGTTTAGTGAGATCCAGAGTGGAAAAATACATCAAACCTGCAACCCAAGGGATATGCAATATCCATAAGTTTTCAACCTGAGAGGAAGAGTAGGAAATATTAACATAACTCTTCAGGTTCTGCTTCCAAATCCAAAATCCTTTCATTAACACAGTATTTCTGTGATGTTTCAGATATTTCCTTTGTGAAAATATTTATACATTTAACTGTAGAAGTATTTAAAGTCTATTTTTGGTCCAAAACAGAAGGACTAATATTATTTTCTGTTACCCTATATTAATTTTACACCCCTGTCATCGTGAATTTTTCCCAGTATCTTCAGAGTGCTTAGTACTTTTTGTGCTAAATAGGTAAATAATATATTTTTTTTTCAAATAACAGGAATTTTTTTTTAATTTGTGATCTCATTTTGTGCATATTAATATAGTAATATGTTCAATGAACAGAAAAAGGTCTATATAAAACCTAATTAATTATTGATAGAAATGTCTCTTAATTTGTATCTCAAATTATAGATACATAATCAACTAGATTCTGACTGCATGAATAAAGATGTAAAACCAAAGCAGTTCCATTGAAGTCATTAGAAACGAACTAAGGTAATTTCAGTTATTAGACAGACTAAGGCTCAAGCTATTAATACTGCTTAAACTTTCGTGCCCTTCACATACATCAAGATAGCATGAGGCCTGTTGTTTTCCTCCTCCTTCCTGCTCTCCTTTTTCTCTCTGTGCAGTGAGCAGCAAAATCTGTATGTTCCTTTCATATGTCATTCCATATGAAGGGCCAGGTCATGCCATCAATTTTTAAACACAGCTACCCACTGAGATAAATGTAGAGTGCTGCTTAAAATGAGACAGTAGGGTGTGACCCTATAATACTAAAAAATACCTCTTTACTTGACTAAAAGCCTAATTCTAGTTACAACAGCAGTCTACCAGCTTTAAACACTGCATTTGTAGCGTTGCAGTACTAATGTACTAATATCCCACTGTCTTTCCAAATGTGATCATTGCTTATACTGTTTCAGCTATCTAACCTTCATTCTAGTTCCTATTATACATAAAAAAAACCCCAACTGCAGCAACATCTACTGACTGTGTAGAGCCAGAGCAATAAATGCATTACACACACATCCGTCTTTGTGGTGTATAAAGTTTTATTGGACTCTGTAGGACCAACAAGGTAGAAGGTAGCTTGCATCCTGTCTTTTAATCAAAGCTACAGACCCTTATCCTAAAAAGCTTCACCTTTATCCACACAGTAAATAGTGTAACTAGGGCCAATAGGGGTTTTCAGAATTCAGAGTATGAAGAAAATGGATAAGGTCTTTGGAGAACTGAGGTCACACCATTTGTTTTCAAAGTTTTATGCTCTTCTTTGCAGCTGTCATGCATCCTACAGAAACACTGATAGTTTATTCATGGCACTTGTCTCCCTCATATTCCAGCAGAGGTGATTTTAGGTGATGTGAATATTAGAGAAGTATCACACACACAAAATAAAACCCAACAGGTAAAATGCCATAGCTGCAGCTGTAGCTAGATCATTACAGATAACCTAGGCAAATCAGTCATGCCAGCAACTGTATTCATCTTCTGTATTTTACAAACTTATTTTGATTTTAGCAAGCCAGTTAAAAGCATTAATGTACCTAATATCCATTCCACTCCTCTGCCTCATCTTCATGTATTTCCATATACAAATCATATTGTATACATGTAAAAAATATTTTGATTATTTTTCCTGTTACAGGTATGTCATTGTCTTTCCATGAAAGAACAGATTAAATACTTTTGCTCAGATATTACTCTAATATACAAAGAAAGAACAGAGGAACACCCCAGGCATGCACTGAAAGCTTCTAACTCACATAGTTTAGAAGTACCCTTACAAGTGTGACATTTTCAAAAAGGATTTAAAACCAGCTTTTTTTCAAGGTGCCTAAAGATTGCATTAAGTGCAAGATGTGATTTTCAAAAGGGCAGAAAAGGATGACATGTAACTTCCAAGTTGCTTTCAAAGTAAAGCTGAGTCATTAAATGCTAAATTCACATTTAAAATGTTATTTAGGCTGTTAAATCAGGTAATGGCTTTTGAAAAATTTACCTGCCATTAATAGAAAGATAGGATTCTATGTGAAAGAGGAGATTTTTTTTTATGCCATTTAATGAGTTTCAGCACTTTTTGACTTAAGAAGACTTGGTCAGGCAACTGTAATTTTCAAGGAAATAATAATAAATTTTGAATTCTCTTCTTGCAAAATTCAGCCTTGAGACCTTCTTCCACCAAAAAAAAAAAATGAGTGGAGTTTAGGAACTCCACTGGAGTTAGTGAGTGCAAATCCTATCCTGTGAAATATAAGATTAGGAATTTAGGATTTGCATTATTGTTTTAAGCGTGGAGGATTTTGATGCAGAGGGAAGTTTGATAATGAGTAGAAATGGAGAATGCACTCCATAAAAACTACATTCCTTCTGAAGCTAATCTCCAAATCTGGTTTACTACTGCTTTTTAAAAATTGAATTACAGTGTTTGGCAGAAAATAAATATTTCTGTATCAAATCTAAAATCTTTGTGTTCCAAAAATCACAAATTCACTCTGTCAAAACCCCCTCCTCCTGTGATGACACCACAGCAAAAAACCACATTTTTGTTATAAAAAGCATTGTGGAGAGTCACAGGAAAGTATCATAACTGTTCCAATGACCTCAAGCATCTTTCATTAAGCTAAATCAAAACTGCTTCTTTGACCTATCACCTGCAGGTGATGGTGGTCCTTCATAGTAAAAATACTTACAATACAAAAATGAGTGGGGAGTTTTCAGTATATACAAGACAGTAAAAAAATATGCCACAGATGATAGCATTTCTGAAGCCAGCTGGTTGAGGGGAAAAATATTTATTTCATTGTCATAGGCAGAGCTCAGATCTGCCCTGATTTCCCTGGATGCAAAATAGATGTTTTTACAAAATACCACATGTTGCTGTCTTTAATGTGACATAAATTGAGGCATAGGCATACTAATAGTTGGAGAATTCATTCAGGCTCTGCTACATATTTTGGATTTCCATTTATAACCCTGAAAATGACAAACATACCAACAGACGGATATAAATAACACCATAGGAGAAGCTTGTGGAAGACATGATGCCAGCCAGCTTTCCATACCACACTGTATCAGCTTTACTTTCTATTTTGTAGCAGAAATCTGGTTTGTAAAGTAGAAGAGAGACTGTATCGTCCTATTGCCTGTGACACTATTAAATACTTCCGTCAATTACTGTTAGTTCATTGAAAGTTACTTAAATCAAGGTTGGAGCTCCATGGTACCACCTAGTACACGATACAATTGCATAGTTTGGCTTTTTAAAGCTACAAATGCTGCAGGACCCAGACAGTCATAATTTACTGTGACATGGAATTAGATGAGGTGCAATCTGACACCATGCAAATACCGACTTGTGATACAGCACTCTGACTTCTGAGGCCGCACAAGTGTGCGACAAGGGAACTGTTTGTAGAACTAAGCCTAAAGGAGATCATTTGCATGGTAAAGGCACTTCAAAGGAAGACCAAAACATTCTTTCATTGTGTTGTTGTTTGTGATGTTGAACATAATCCATTTGTAAAGGCATTCATCTATGGTGTTGTCACTGAAAGTGTGTGATTTCAGTTGAATTCTCTATTTTGATCATAATTCTGTACTAAAATTTTCCTTTATTCCTCTGGCAGCAGAACTGATGCATGATGGCAGCTACTGTCGAAAGTTTGTAAGTGTAAGCATACAAATATTAAGAGGAAAATAAGATATAGGGATTTTCTTTTCCATTTTTTAAAGGCAATCACTACAGAAAAGGCAGAAATCTGGAGCATCAATAGTAAGAAGCAGTCCAAAGGTGACTGCAGTAGGGAAGGGCAATGTAGATACCAAGCCTGTGCGGCAGTAGAGAAAATTAAATGTATCCTATTAGCAGGCTGTTTTTGTTTAGCCCTAGTCACCACACAGTTTCTCACTCACCCTCCCCAGCAGGATGAGGAAGGGAACTGGGAAGAAAGGAAAACTCGTGTGTTGAGATAATGACAGTTTACTAGAATAGCAAAGGAAAATGACAATAATAACAAAACTAAAATATACAAAATGAGCAATGTATGTTTTCTCACCACCCGACGTCCCAATGATCGAGACAGACCATCCCAAGCAGCGATCAGGGAAACAAAATTGAGCAGCAACAAGGGAGTGAGAGAGAGACAATGAAAGATCAATGCTCCCCTCCCGAATCCCCACTTATATACTGAGTGTGATATTTATGGCATGGAATACTCTTTTTTTTTGCCGGTTTGGGTCAACTGTTCTGGGTATATCCCTCCCAGCTTCCTACACCTGCACATTAGCAAGACCTGGAAAGCCGGACAGTGTCCTTGGTCTCATTAGCAACAACTCATAGCATCAGTGTGTTTATCAAGATTCTTCACATCTGAAATTCAAACAACTCAGCTACTGAGAAGAAAATTAACTCCATCTCTGCTGAACCCAAGACATAGGCTTTTAACACCTAGACTTATGCTGAATAAACACTGACCACTAAAATTTGTGTAAAATAGTAATCTTGTGAAATTACATCAGCAGAGTAGATATTTGGACCACCCTGTGACTGCTTGGTTTGTCTGTGGTCTTCACTGACACTGTTTCAGTTAGAGGGAATGCTTTAACATTGCTAATGATGATAATAAGAGGGCCAGCAAACATGGAAAACATGTAATGATTAATAGAATTCTAGTTTTCAGTAGAAGCAGGTAACTTTGATTATCCTCTCTTGTTCTTGCTTACAACAGGGATGGCATAGCACAGAAAATAAACAAACCTTCCTATGCTGAGAGGTGCAGGTATTCTGAAAGCTGAAATGTCTTTCTTTTATAAAAAGCATGGCCTTCGATTCTTGCCTTGTTAAAGTACTGAGGAAAGACTCCACTTTTCTGGAAAGAAAAATAGGACACCGATGTTCTTGGTTCTTTCTGAAATGTGTGAAGAAGAATCTTACAAAGATGTTACCAGAGCTCTTTTTTCTTATTGCTTTTTCCTAGGATGTGAATTAAATAATTATCTCAGCTTCTGGCCCATATAATAATGTCACCTGCTACATTTATTCTCTCTGGCTGCAGTGTGTTTGGAGAATATCTGAAATGTGCACAGCAGTTAGAGAACCTTTCTGTGCTAAGAAATTTTATCTGTCCATTTAAACTTGCTGCTACTGTACTTAAAATTGTTCAAGTGCTGGAACAGACAAAAAAAAACTGTTTTCAGTAAGATTCATCTATGTGTGAATCAGACTTGATGGGAGGAAGCCTTCCCAAAATGCCTTTAGCTATCAGCACTATCACATAATCCATCTTTAGGACTAATGAGAAACTAGTCTTAGCAAGATAAACAGCATTTTCAGTCTGACTGGATCATAGTCTGCAGTTGAGGGGTTTTACAGCAGTGGCTATCATGAACACCACTGCTAGAAATGGGTGAAGGAATCTCAACTCCGGAGAAAAACCTATAATATACAAAAACATAGCATTAATATGTACTTTTGAGGAGTCAGAAACTTCACAGACTTCAGAAGAGCATTTACATACATACACGCAAAACCCCTTTGAAACTATCACGTCTACTCATATGAACAATTGCTCAAATGTGAGTAAAGGATCATGTCATTACCCTTTGGGATCAGCTTTCATGAAAGGCCTACTGAGTATTTCAATAACATTAACGTGTACAGTGTGTGAAAGCTTTGAATATGAGCTTACTTCAATTGGCCGGAGGTTTTAAGACTTACACGTGCTGCATAGCCAGACATTCTCCTTTCCTTCTTGCTTCTTATCTTCTACTCCTTTTTCCTGCCGTATGCCACTAATGTAATCAGAGGCCATTAGGGCAACTCACTCCCAGGCTCAGATATTGGAAAGTATAGTAAATGATCAAAGCTCAGGGTCAATGTGAGCACCTGGTTGGCTTTGATCACCATCATTAGTTATGACAAGCAGGAATCCCTCTTGTCCTCCAGAAAAGTGTTCATGCTGGTAGTGTATTTATTTTGGCCTCATACTGAGTATAAAAGTAGACTTGTGATTAAAACCTGTATCATTCTGCTGGAAAGCAAAACTACCTCAAAGTGATGAGGATGGAGTGCATGTACCTTAAAAATGAAAAATACAGTCTGATGCTCTTAGCCGACAATGTCCTTGTCAAAAAACCCATCCAGAACAAATACGTGTAGCTGTCTGATAAAAAGATGCAATGCAAGAGCTTCAAATAGAAAAAAAAATAGACAGCTCACAGTCTGCTTTCAATCCTGTTGTCGTTAGCTCATAGTTGTTTTTGTGGTTAGAAACATCTCCTATTGCTTTGTATCTCCTTTTCATAACCGTTAAAATAAAATAATACTCTGTTACAGACCGATTTTCAAAACGGTTAATTTCTCCTGAGTTTTCACCTGGAAACTTTGGCTCATTCCCTGCAGGTTGAGTATTTCATTTTCTTTTAAACATATTTTGAAATTCTAGTTGTCCTATGTGTTTTCCATGTGAGTGTCTGCATTAGTTTTGATTCCAAGCTTTTTTCTTATTTTAATGTAGTCTTGCATCAATTATTTCCATAGGTGAATTATTGCCACAGGAAGAAAGTAGAAATCATCCAGCAGTTTTACTTTTTCTGCCTTTTAATTTTAATTTGCTCTTTCTTGTTCTGTGATATCAGAAGGAATGGGACAGAAGTGCCTTTTAGTTGTACTTATTTGATTTTTCTTTCTTTGATTGCAATTTATTTTCCTCTCTTTAATGTTTTATGTTCCAAATTCAATTGTATGCAATTGCATTAAAATAACAAACAGCGGGGAAATCAGGAATAGTAGATAATAAGAGAAAAAATCACAACAAGCCTAGGTGGTAAATTATCCATGAAAAAAATAAAAATCCTGACTGTTCTGGTCTAGTGATTTTCTATCAGTTGTCTTATATTCTGAGGAATACTTACATGATTTTAGGAACCCACTAAATATATGCTCTGAATTACCCTTTGCAAGAACCTTCCTCTCTGTCCCTGTCTCCCTCCTCTCTTCTCTCTCTGCCTTTATACAGGCATACATACACACACACACATATATGTAATAGCAGAAAAAACTAGCCTCCAGACTTAAACGTTTCCAAAGCATCTACTCTTGGTAGTTAGGCATATTATCTTTATATTCCCAAGTACAATTTCAAATATTTTAGATGGGAACTATTCACCAATGTGTTAGTTTTGCTAAGAGTTTACCACACCTGTGAACAATGATGTTTAACTGCCCTTCCCACTGACAAGAAAGTTAAAAGCCCATACCACTGTTGACCAGCTCTGAAAGTCAGAGTTTGACATTTAGACTCCTAAGTATTCTCTAGTCACTTCCACATTATATTACACAAAACCATTTTGTCATTAATTAGCAATGGCAGGCCAGCGCAAACATGCTACTTAATCTGCTTGCACACAGTTGCTTTATTCTTTGGAGTTCAGTTCTGATAGGATTGTATTGAGAAGCTTGATGTTTCCTCTTCAAACTCTGTTTCCATACACTACTTAGAAAGAGATTGTTTGAGCTTCTTCCAGTGATAACCAATTACCCTTTCCTCTTTGTTCTTCCCAAGGTAGGTTACAATGTACTCCCTTCATGCTAACTTATCTCTCCTAAATCCTTCAAGAAACATGTTCAGTTTGGAAACTCAGCAGTTCTGGTTTTGTCTATCAGTTAACTCCTGGGGAAAAAAAAAAAAAAAAAAAAAGAGAGATATCCGACTCAGAAAAAAATAATGAACAAACCTTCTTTTCCACCTATGAATTCTTTACATATAAACTTAGTGAGATGACATATTTGAACTGAATAGAGTGTTATGTTAAATATATCAAAAAGTTTTATATATTTTGGATTTGTAAGAGATAATTTGAAAGGTGCTATCTGTTTCCAAGTTAGCTATTTTTCAAGTTAGCTATTAGTATGAATTATGACACAAATTACCAGGCAGTAAATAGATTTGAATTTAGGACCATTTATAATAACTTAGAGATAGATTAGTGGCCTTCATAGATTATCTTAAGCAGTAAGAGGGCTAAAGATACTTATTTCTGAATAAATTCTGGCTTTCTTTTACATAATAAATATGACTTATCTAGAATACACAACTGACTTTACTTCCTCAGAAACTCGCTTTCCTGTCACAGTGTTTCTTGGATGTTCTTTGAGAGTTCTTACTTGTACCATAGAGCCACCAAATACAATCTAGACATTGCACAAACACATCGTAAGACCACCTTAGGTGAACACCGTCTGAATGAAAAAGATATACTAAATATCAATGGGGAAACAAACTTGCCAAGAGCCACTCCGCAATGCAGAGGCAGAGATGAAACCAGAATCCGGCTCAGCTGCCCTCTACATCATTACTTTTAGTGTTCAATTCCACCATCCATCTGACTGAGATGCACTGTGGGCATTGCCAACGTTCGTCATATGTTTGGGAACACTGTAGGTGGTCTGAGTTTATTAAAAGAGCTTTCTCAATGCCTGTCTAGATTTTTAATAGGCATGCAAAGTATAAACTAGTGCTCCTTCTCATAAATAACCATACATTTGCCAAACTGCTCTGAAACAGAACTGGTGATAAAATTTATGTTTTTTACAAACGGATATGCTGCCAGTTTAAGCTACGCTTTTTTTTTTTTTTTTTCATTCTTTGTTGACTGAGATCTCACTTAGTTGCAACAACATGAGCCTAACGCTGTAGACATATGGATGTTTAGGGCAGCATGTTATTGACAAATTCTCTAGACTGATGATTTATTATGTACATCAATGGACAACACTTGTTCTGTCTATGAAGCCTGTTTTCTCAACTCTGCTCATCTGGGAGAGACATGCTGTGCACAAATGGATACACAGTTTGTTTTATCCAATTGAGCCTTCTACAGAGCCATGTATTTCATTGTGATTTATGCCTGGTTTAACCCCTTCAATCTGTTCTTTGACCTACAGGTATGCCATTCCAAACTGAATCTCGCTTAAATACATAAGTGGTCCTCAAGGAGAAAGGGGAATACTAGGGAGAAGGATTATTCCTTAAACAGTATGCTTGTTGAGAGATTGAAAACCTTGCTTCAAAATGACATGTTGTGCCTCATTGGTGGTATTTTTGGTGCAGCTGGACACTGGTAACTTCAGAGGGGCTGGATATGTAAATGCACATCGAATGTCTCACCTCAACTTGCCCTGCTGATGCTGCTGAATTCAGATCTTCTGAATTTGGTAGGACAGGGCCCGGTCTGTTAGAAGTGTAAAGGGTCACAAAGTCTGCAAAGACTGTATACTGCTGGCATGCTGAATAGTATTTTTCAAGAAGATTGATATCTATAACCACACCCAAAATTTCAGGTTCATCAGAGGCTATATGTCTTGAATTCCCAGAAAACAAAACACACTGTCATTGCCTGGAAAGAATCATCTAATATTGTGATAGTAGCTGAAACAAATGAACTACATGGGTGCTCTAGCTAAAAGCAAAATGCTTCATTCATTTTTTTATAACATTTATTTTTTGAACTCGCAAAATTTTCTTTCCTTTATTCCATTGCTATTTCTTCCTATGTTTCAGTGGAAAAGGGTAAGATTCTTGAGTGACATGAGATCGGATGCAGAAAGTCCTCAGGGATACTTCTTGTGAAGTCTTCTGAAATCATATGCTGGCAAGTACAAGAGCTATCTCACTGCATAAGCTGGAGTGAAGTTACCCTTACTGCAAGCATAATTTAACGTATTGAATGCACTACCTCAACAGCTGCCATTATAAATAATTAAATAATGTGATTACAGACTTCCCAAGCTGCACTGCACAGCACTACTTACAGTACAACCTTTTAGGTTAGTCCATAGCATAGTCTTGCCCGGATTTCTTATGTATAGTCTTGCCCAATTTGACATTCACATGACTCTTCATGTGCAAAGCAGGGCTTTTTTTTTTCAGTTTTGACTTTGTGCACATTTGCAGATCTGAAGATATAAACTTTGACTTCAGCTAGAACCTACTTACTTTGGAAGTGGGACATGAGGCAATTCTACTAGTGCATTGCAAAGCTTCCAGCCTCCCTCCAGATTCCTCCTGGGACACATCCTGAGACGACTCCTGCAATCAATACAGTGAATATGAGAGAATATTGCTGTATCTTGACACAGAGAGTAAACGAATGTGTTTCCAGAAATATATGGGTAAGTACAGGAAATAGTGAGGTCACAGCACAGCTTATACCTGCAAATCAGAAACATAATTAAAATCTTAAGGTTTAAAATTTCCTTATTCTCATTATAATACTAGTAATTCCAAAACCATAGGATTATCTCTTTGGAGCAATCTTTCCAAGGTAGCTTTAATTGCAAAGGTGTTACTTACAGATTTTTGCAAATTTTTTTTTCATTGTTAATGTTTTTTCTGCTCTGTCTATAACATTCATAATCTATGGAATGAGAACAAGTGACTCATGAAAATACAAAATATTCAGTTGAAAGTGTTTCAGCACCAGAAGTTTCTATATTTTAAAAACTTTCTGCTATCTCCGTTCTTGTTTCTGCAATAGTACATCTTGTGAAAAATCTAATTTTTACTGGCAATTCAAAGCTCTCGCCTTGCAACTGAAATAGTTATCCAGTCAGCTGAACAAAGGAGGCTTGAATTTAGTTGTAAATGCAATCATCAATGTCCAATCTGTGATTTACCTCAGGAAATCTCTTGTGGCAGGATTTTTCTACGTAACTTTGGGGAGTGGGATATCCAAGACTATCATCAGTTCTACATATCTAAGCTACTCTGTACATTGGGATTCACTGTGTTCTAAAACTGGTGAAATGAACTAAACTTCAGTGGACCATTTCCCTTTACGTTGACAGTACACAGAACCCATAGCTTGGTCTAGTTGACTGGCTTTAAGATTGCTAAAAATAAATGAAATGTGCCCAGCCTTAAAAGGCTCTCTCTGAGATTTTGCAAGGGAGTAGTATAAAGATCTGATTACAGGACCAGAACCCAAAGATTATAATGACAATATCTTTCTGCTATTTTTGTGAAAACTATTGTATGAAAGTTATGAAGTGACAGAAATAGAGGTCATTCTGTCAGAATCTTAAAATGTGCAAGTTGAAGGGCCCATTTGTCGTTCTTTTTTAGTTGTCATTTTAGGACCAGCTCACTTTACAGTGCATTTCTCTTTTTATGAGAAGGTGTCAGCTGCAAAAGGTGGTCTTAGACAGATACCAGTGCTTGTTCTTTAGAGGATATTGGAGACATGCGTACATATGAACATACATATATATGTATATATGTATATGTTTATATATTAAATTAATATACAAATGGAAAATATGAATTAGAAAACAATATAAAAAGATTTAAGTTTTCACCCATATTTTAATATACAGTTTTCCACAATGAGTATATAAACTTCTGATGGAGTCAGTGATTTGAATGAAACCCTTGATTTCCACAAAAGCAGGAGATAAGAAACATGTGATAACTGAATACTGAATGAGTTATGGATGTTGTTCCCCCACAATTAAATTTATGTTCAATATGTTGCTCAAACCTATTATTTTTTCCACATATGAAAATAATGAACTATTTTACAAAATCATTTTTCCATTTTTAAGTTGATTATATCTGCACAACTCCAAGATAAAGGATGTATTGTCATATATTAGAAGTCTGAATTCAAACAGAAATACACTTTAAGAAATAATGATAAATACTATACTGACTGGTTTTTTTTCAGAGAATGAGCTTACTGTTTGTCACTAATTTTCTCACAATTTCACAGAAAATTAATTTCATCTTAGAAAATTCAAATAATTCTGAGCAGTTTTATAAAAAATCAGATTTTCAGTTGTGTTAACATTCTGACAGTATTTGATATTTCATCATGCCAGATTTCACCTGAAAATTTGGGATGATAGAAGAATTGACCCTGTGAAAGTTGATCAGTACTTTCTGCATGATTCTATATTCGCAGGATATTCAGCTTCCTAAGAAAATATTTATAAAGACACAGCGATTTTCATGCATTGATATATCATATTTTTTTGAGAGGCATGCCTAATGTCTATAATTTTTATATTTAAAGGCATAAAATTTTGGAAAGGACTAATTATATCCTGCATTATCTCTTGATGACAGAGTTTCAACAATCTATTTTAAGTGACAAGCAATTTGTAGAAGCAGCTTTGCCACTTCTAAATGTCAGTTAAAAAAAAATTCAATCTCTTTTAGATGATGGATTTCAAGAAGGCATGAAGGATTGGTACTTAAAACCACTGAAAGAGTAACTATACATTTGAAGCTATGCAAAAACTAAAATTGAAAATGATCAGGTACAGTGAGTTCTATTAAAACCTCAGTAAATGTTACTTCAAAATGGCACTGCAGCATGTCCCTTTTGAGGTAGTGGACAATAGCAGACCCTGCTGATCTGTGGAGTAATGGATACTGAATTTTTAAGGATGCTCACTGTATTAATTCTGTTCTGATTATCCACGCAACAGCTGTAATATTGGTAGAGACCTTGATATCTCAGCACATTCTTGTTTTTCTACTCAACACTTCTTAGAAATTTTCTGTCCCAGAGTAATATATCTAACATTAGATCAACTATTTCCACTTATCAACTAGATTAATAGGCAAATCTGCCCAACAATAAACACATGTTTTGTATATCTTAATGCTTGTCTATTTATTCAGACTAAAAATACTTTGGAAATTATGTTGTTTTATTCATAATAAAAGCATAAATACTCCATGCTTATGTCTTGGATACCTCGTCACATTTAAGATGGCTGTAGATGCTAATATTTGGAAAACTGAAATCATCCCCCCCCCCGAAATTTCTTAGAAAAAACTAACATCCAGCAATAAACTATAATGCACAAAACCAGGTTTAACCAATTAGTTCTGAATCTTTCTAATATTTTATTACTTTCCCTTGTTTATTTACCTATGTATATAATAAATGTAAGTAGGTATGTGATTCATAATGTTTCTAAGACATCATAAAACTGCTAGTGAAACATCTATTTTTGTAATAGGTACGTGCACTTTCGAGGTGAATAATTAATTATAATATAAACTTTCATCACATCCTTCACAGTGATGCTGGTTTCACTTGCTTTTTTGGTGTCTACAAATGCCTTCATGGCATGCAGAAAGTCCACATCAGCACACCCAAAGTTCAAAGGTAATTGCAAACCCAACATCCCTCTCCCACTGCTTTAAACACATACTTTTAAAAAAAAAACATTGTCTAGCAAATAAGGAGGAGCAAACAAAGTCTAAATAATACTTTTTAAAAGCCTCCAGACAGCCAGAAAGGATGGTCCTAATCCTAGATGATCACACCTGTTAGCAGCATGAATCTGAGGACCTTAAACTCTGAATGTTCTCCATCACATTTTTTTGTCATTACAGACCTAGAGCTTTACAATAGCTTTCTTAGAATTCATTTTCATAAAAAAAAACCTTTAAAAACATTAACATTAATTTGAATATTTGGCCTGATTTGAATGTCATTCTCTTCATATTGCAGACCTGCTGCATAGGTATCATCATGCAGAAAAATCTGTGTTAGAGGTATCTCTAATCCCGTCACAGACCTATACTGTAAAGCATATAATTCCAGCCCTTGTCATTATTTATCATCATTGCTGTCTTGGTTCAGTTTTCCTAGCACATACATGTTCTCCCCTTCAAACTCTGGACATTTTAGTATCTTTTTCTAAATGAATTTTCCATTCTCGAGATTCCACCACTAACTGACCTTCATTCATCACAAGAACTGAAAGTGACTTCTAATTTTTCAGTTCTGCTTCTTCTTCCTTCCTTCCTTCTGATTCTGTTCACACTATTTATGGTATCTCAATGGTTTTAGAGTTATGCCATTATTCCACAATCATCTTATTTTTTCTAGGCAATTCTTTCTCTGTAGGAAAATTTTCTTAATAAATGGAGTAAATTCTTTGTCCTCTGTGTATCCTCATTTGAGTATTTTTTTTCTTTACTTGCAAGATATTAACCACTTAAAACTTCAGTAGTCATCAAGCAGCCTACCAAGTTGCTTCAGAATCTTATTTTAATAACAGTTTTCATTTTCCTTTGAGTTTCCCTTCTTGCCTCCAATGATCTTATCTAGACAAGCAGAGTCTTTAATTTGGAACATTTAGCAAGTGATGATACAGACTCACTCTAGACTGAGGTCTTTCTTCAGTACAAGAGAACAAGCAAAGAAAATAAAATAAATATATATAAGGATACTCAGCCACTCACTTTCAAGCATCCATTAAGAACAAGGTATGTCAGAAAACACAGCGATCGATAATGTAATTAGAACATGAAGAATAACACTATCTATTTCAGCAGAACCAATATTTTTGTCCTACATTCTTGAGAAAATAAAATATCCCCTGTTCTGAACCTTAAAATATGATGATAAATAATAGAGTACCCAGTGATAAAAAAAGGAAAAAGCTAAAATAATGAGAGTTCAGAATTTGAACTGTAATAAAGTTGAACGACTTCACTCAGTTCAGGTCAGGTAACTGGCTGAAGAAATATGAAAATATATAATGTTTGGCTTCATAAGCTTTTATTGCTGAAACAATATTCAAACTAAAATCATAAGCAATAATCCTCATCATGAATGAATATGAATTTATTATAATCTGTTAACTTTAACTGTGTATCCAATAGAGATTCTTTTTTTTTTCTGCATTATTCACTTGTGCTCAATTAAGATTGGTCTCTGAGGTAGCAGGAAGAATAAACTATTTTCTAAAGGTGACTGTCTTTCTTCATTGACTACATGGTGAACTTAAACTAGAAATGTAATTTTTATATAACTAATGGTAGAGACAAATCTCTCCCATAAGTAATTAGAGCATCAGAATATATTTTATTTGTTCTTAATATGTTATGAATATTTGTAAATATAATTTTTTCTCACAATTAAATATTATGTACTTATGTAATATACATTTTATCACAGTATTTTATTGTGATGGTTTAGCCCGAATCATCACACAGTTTCTCGCTCACTCTCCCCCTCCCCAGGGGGATGGGGGAGAGAATTGGGAAGGAAGGAGAACTCGTGGGTTGAGATGAAGACAATTTACTAAAATAAAAGGGAAAACTACAATAATAACAGAATATAAGGATATTAAAAATATACAAAGTGAACAATATGTGTTTTCTCACCACCCGATGTCCCAATGACCGATACAGCCCGTCCCGAGCAGCGATCACGGAAAACAAAACCGAGCAGCAAGTAAAGGAGCAAAAGGGAGCCAGCAAGGTAGGGGGAACGATGCCAGCAAAAACAAGCAGGAAGGATGGATGCCAGGAAAGCAGATACCCACCCTCGCCTGCCCCCACTTATATACTGAGCATGACGTTTATGGCATGGAATACTCTCTTTGGCCAGTTTGGATCAATTATGCTGTCTGTCTTTCTCCCAGCTTCCTGCATCTGCAAATTAGCGAGACTTGGAAAGCAGGACGGTGTCCTTGGTCTCATTCACAACAACTGGTATCATCGGGGTGTTTATGAACATTCTTCACACACAAAATCCAAAACATACCAGCTACTGAGAGGAAAAATTAACTCTATCCCTGCCAAAACCAGGACATTTATTTATTTTGCTTCTTAGCTCTAATGGTAGGAAAAACTGTCACCACTATTTTAGGACAGGGGATAACAGAATTTTAAACATAAATGGTAAGCACAGATATTCAGCTGCTGTTTAGGGCTAGCTTTTGATCATATGAACACACCAGTATGAAACTGTTTACCAATTCTTTATGCCTATGCTATTTAAGAGTCATCAATACTTTAAAATAATCAACCCCTCTCAATTTACGCAGCTGTTACATGGATTCAGGCACCTACACTCCACTTTTCCCCCTTGTATGTAACTCCTTTATACTTTAGGTATTTATTGTACTTTGAGAGAGTTAGTTACACAAATCTTCTGAAATAAGTTTGATAGGAAGGACCTGCATTCAGAAAAAAAAAAATACTGAATGGCATCAGTGAAACTCAAAAGGAAGGAAAAAATTCCAAAATTATTAAATAAGATTTCATTTGTGGGACAGGTTAGTTAAGGGTCAAAGTTTTATTTATATCACTGATGAGAAGAAAGCAATCTCACATCTAATGCACAGCAACTATAATGCTTCTTTACAAGAGGCAAAAATTGAAAAACAATTGCACAAAAGCCAGTTGAAGGCCAGTCATTAGTGGTGTACCACAGGGCTAAACACTAGGGTCAATTCTGTTTAACAGCTTCATTAATGACTTGAACAAAGGACAGAGTGCACTCTGAGAAAGTTTACAGATGTTACAATATGAGTAGGAGTTGCTGATACACCAGAGGATTATGCTGCTGTTCAGGGAGACCTAGGCAGGCTGGAGAAATGGGCTGAAAGGAATGTCACGAAGCTCAACAAGAGGAAACACAAAGTGCTGCCTCTAGGCAGTAATCCCAGGGTAATCCCAGGCAGAAGGGGAAAGCATCTTGGAAAGCAGCTTGGCAGAGAAGGACCTTGGAGTTCTGGTGTCCAGAAGTGGAAAATGAGCCAGCAATGCACCCTCACAGCAAAAAAAAGACCAATAGCATCCTAGATTACATTAGGGGAACCATTGCCAGCAGGTCAACAAGGTGATCTTTCCTCTCTACTCATCCCTTGTGAGACACATTTGGAGTGAACAGTCCAGTTCTGAGCTTCCTGGTACAAGAGAGACTGGGATGTAATGGAAAGAGTCCAGCAAAGGGCCACAAAGATGATAAGAGCATCTTTTGTATGAGGAAAGGCTATGAGAATGGGGATGGTTCAGTCTGGAAAATAAAAGGCTCAAGAAGACCAAGTCAATATGCATAAAGTCCTGACTGGAGCAAGTGATGGTGCCCACTGGCAGGACAAGTGGCAGGACAAGTGACAATGCATAGAGATTAAAAAACAGGAAGTTCCATCTGGACATAAGAAAACATTTTTACTATGAGGGTAGTCAAACACTGGAAAAGGTTTCCCAGAGAGGCTGTGAAGGCAACCTGGTGTAGCTGACCCTGCTTGAGGAGGGGGGTTAGACTAGATAACCTCAACACGTCCCTTCCCATCTTAATCGTTCTGAGAAATAGAGATCTATGGCTTTCTGAAAAAAATCTGCTGTGGCACAAACATGCCATTAGCCAGGGCGGTTTTATAATCTGAAAGTTTAGAGATTGACAAAGATTGTCACATTTGGATCTTTAAAAATGTATCTTGACCATTTGTTTTAAACTAATGTCAAATATTATTTCTAAATATGATTTCCAACTTGAATTTTAAGAGATCCATAACAAATGGTAAAATAAAAAAAGTCCATAAGTTATGTAAAAGAGCAAATTAAAAAAAAAACTCTCTTAACATTGAAACAAAACCAAGTTAAATAGAGTAAAGTCTTTTCACAGAAATCTATTTTGTAACCCTTTCAATGCCCAAATTCAATTTTGTTTCAGGAAGGTAGACTTCTAAAGCGGGCTTTCCTGAGTTATTTTCCTGTATCTGATTTCAAATATAGAATTTTTTTCTGGGTGGTGGAGTGAAGGAAATAAAAGTAAAAAAAATATAATAAAACATTTATTCCATGGTGCATAAATTGTTCAGAAGAACTTAAAAGATTGAAAAATTTATAGAATATCTATGTTGTGTAATTACAGAATTCAATTTTACTAATAACATTTATAGCTCTCAACCTTTTTCTATTATGTTGAAAGCATTCTTCCTCATTTTTCTATCCTAGAAAAAACTAGTAATAGAAAACAAAATCCTAATTCTTCTGGGATGAGAGACGAAACACCATAAAGGGTTAGGATTTCACCTAGAGGTTATCACTTTAAGTTTGATTAGCTCTTTAGCTACTCCATGAATTGTGTGTAGAAGTGGGAAACTTTCAGGCCACTTTCACCATAGGTGTAGATGCGATGAAACTCAGGAAGTTATAGGAGGAATATGCTTAGTATATTCTCTGAGAAAGGAGGAAGAATATTAATATGGATATTTTAACAGATCTATATATCCAGATGACTTTATGTAGCATTTAAAAATAAAGAAAAACTTCTGTAAGGGCAGCAAGAGGTTAGGTCACCTGAGCTGGAAGTATACGTTGGCAAATGAAGGATGGGGTTAGTTGATTTTGCTTTCCTTATGCATGAAGCCTTTTGATTTAAAAAAAAAAAAAAAATTTGCATAAAATTCTTCCTGGCATCTCATGTTAGGTTTGAAATATGACATATATGTGTGTATGCATATATATATATGCACATCTAGTTATTTAGCTCTCATTTAGTATATGCAGAATTTGAATTGAAATTCAGTATACATTCTTTATACTAGTTATATTCTCTGTTTCTACATGGTGCTGTGTGCTTACTCAGAAAACTCACTGAAAAAGACTTCATCTCATATGTTTCACATTTCATATAGAAATCTTGATTCATCCCTTCTAAAAGATCTCTAAGAAATTGGGTAGTGAGGATAGACAGAGCAATGCTCATCAGGATTTACCTTCTGGGTTGTTTGTTACAGGCATTTTTTTTTATTAGTATAATTTATATTTTAACTAAATAGCTGAGGTATTGGTTTTCCCAGCTCTCCTTAGAGCATTAATTAAAGGAAGTCTTCAAGTTATGTATTCTGAAATGAAGACATTGATTTTGCTTTCATAAAAATGAAGATATGAAAATTTTTCTCTTTCGTGATCCAGGGAGACAAACTACTTTAACCATTTTTAAAGCCAATGTAGGGTTGTTCTTTGACAGTTTTGACAATTTCTGATATATTTTTTTTTAAGCTGATGAATTTTAACAACTGGGAAAATGAATATGCAATTGACGAAACTGTTATTTTTTTCTCACTTTGGATATCTTTAAAGACAGCAAGGAAGCAACTGTTTCTATCCAATCACTTAAAATTATATAAAGACAAAGAGTCTTGCTTTATGTACTAAGAAGCATAAGGAGTAGAAGTTATGATCATAGGGCTTGATACTGTAGTTTCATTTTAAAAGTTTGTATGGTTTTCCCTTCTGGTTTTTTTTTTTTTCTGTTGTTTCTATATTTTGTTACATTTGTATATTTGATGGGTTCACAGCAAAGGTAAGGATTGTTAAGAATTTGGGAAAATATTTGAAGGCATGAAACTTATTCCTATCACTGTTCTCAAAGGCAGTACACCTCTATTTGAGTTTGTTCCAACTGTAAACTGAAGGTGATTCTAAGGACCCTTAATAACAATAGGGAAAATTTAGAAGATGAGCAATCTACTATACTCTTAACAAAACTAGCCCAAAGATTTATTGCAGTTACAGCCTTTATTGTGAACAGTTATCACCTTATTAGCAGTCTAAATCTGTTTGTTTCCTCTTCCAGGATCAGGACTTGTCTGTGCTTTCTGCCCATCTACCTCTATGAACTGTATTTTGTTGCTGACAACTAAGTTACTTTTAAACTGCATATTTAATAAATCACTGGCCTAAAATTAAGTTAAAATAAAACAAAAAAAAAAATCACATTTTTAATTGCATTAACACTTTCCTAAACCTAGATCTTGGTAAAATGTAATAAAACAGTTAAATTAATAAAACACTTTAAAAACCCCCCTTAATACAGAGTCACTGATTATCCATTGTGTGAAGAGCATATTGATTTTGCGCTGTCACATTTTATTTAAAGAAAATGTCCACAAAATTTTAGCATGTATAGCTTATATCTTCTGCCTGTCACCTCGCCCCCTGCCCTCTAACTGTTAAAAAGTATAGTATGAAGTGCTTTCCTTCTCCTTTCCCAAGAAACTGTAAAGTCATGCAATCAGAATGTAATTGGCCTAAGGTGAGGGTATTGCAGGCAGATCTGAATTATGTCATCAAGACTCCACAGGCAGAGAATACTTAGCAAAATGATGGCTGGAAGCTATTGGAGGCTTTAATAAGAGGGACAAGGTTTTCAGGAGCTTTACCGTGTAATTATCCAGAGCAGGAGGTGATATTCTACATATCAAATATGAAAAGTATTAGCTCAAAAGAACTAGAAAGGTGTTTACATAGAAGAAAACAGGAGATAGGTAGATCTAAAAATATCAGATAAATTTCATGTGTTGTCACAGCTATTTTTTTTTTAAATAGATGAAGCACATTACACAACAGGGACAGATCAGAATACTTTGTAAAGCCACATAACCTTGCTTAAGTGCTCTTTTTTTTTTTTTTTTTCTGGAGTTGTGATAGCAAGTATGTTGACTTCAAACTTGGCAGGTCACAGCTAATACTATTGCATGGTCTTTGACCATATTTGAAGATAATTACGTAAGGGCTTTGAATGTGTTCTCAAGAGTTCAAAAAGTTTTAAACACTTTTTGGCACTTCATAATGAAAAAGATAATGAAATTGCACTTAATTTACTCTGTGTCTTCAGTTGAAAACTAGGGTAAAAGGGAAAAATGTAGATAGTTATTCTCTAATTTTAAAGTATAGTAAGATTTAAAATGGAATGTCTCATTGGCTCTAAAATATGTTACGTAAGGTATTCAAGGACCAATAAGATTTAGAACATAAACTGTTTATAATATTATATAACCATGTTAGTGTGAAAATAGTAACAATCACTCCAGTTTTGAGGGCTTGTTTTATAACCTTGGATACGTGAACAGAGAGGTGAAAGCATAGTTAGAAACATAAAGAATGGCTGCTATGGCTGATATTTGTAAACAAAGACCTTGTAAATGGAAACGAAAAAAAAAGAAAATGCAAGTATGAGAAATCTAGTCCTAGCTTTTCTAGGATTATGCTATAATTGGGACAGAAATGAAAACTGCTTTTAACTTTGCATTATTAGTCTCAAACCAAAATACATTCACTTGCTTCAAATTAACCCTTCTATATTCATTCATGCTTATTTATCTGTGCTGTAGCTGTGTTGAAAAGGTTTGGCAATGAAAGGGAGACTTTACAAGCTAAGCAGATGAGCCATTTGGACATTCAAGCTATTAAAATTATAAAGAATGTTTCTAAGCATTATCCGAAATTGTTGACTCTGAAAAGTTTGAGAATGTATTTTCCACTGTGATTTCTGACACACTGAATTGCACTTACTTCAAAAAATCACAGGACACAAGAATAGAAACTTCCTATTTTAAAATTTCAAGGAGTGAAAATGAGGGAGAGTTTTTCCCCCCTCAAATTCTTTATTAACTGCTCTAAGGTAATTATATAGCACAACTCCTTTACCCACAATCCTGAAAACACTGGAATTTTCTGTCAGCAAGCCCAGGCTACACGTTCCTTGTCATTTCTACTGCTTCTTTTATATTTCTTCCTTTCATATAAAACTAAAGATAGGCTATACTTGAGATAGACTTTTACTCTCAATTAGTAGGAGGACATAGAAAATGCTGGTTAGGCTATACTTGAGATAGACTTTTACTCTTAATTAGTAGGAGGACATAGAAAATGCTGGTTAGCATTTCATTTCTTTCTGTTTCCCATTTTAAGTCTCTTTCCTCTTGTTTCCTTAGTTACATGAATAGTGCAGAGCAAATTTAACTATTCATATTAAAGTTCCTTTTTTTACCTTGGGTTCCTCCCCTTAGTCCCATTTTTCTATGTTAATTGCTAAGGAAATAAGAATGTAACAGAAATCGTGCTTCAGATCATTCTCACCAGGTTAAAGAACCACATATAATAAAAACCAGGTAAACAAGGAAGTGATACAGACAAAAGATTCACTTCTCATTTCAGTGAATGAAAAAGTACGGTTGTCAGAACTGCAGAAACCTATATGGTTAATGAACATGTCTCACAACTTGTCAGAAATTTGTAAGTAACAGTAAAATCTTTTTCTAGTGTGATGTAAATAGAATGTATCTACTTTGTTTAACTAAAAGACTTGAAGAATAATGAATAATAAAAGAATGATGATAATAAATGATGAATATCAGAGAAGTTTGATTTATTGAATGAAAGGAAGAAGGCAGATTTATTTTGTTATCTTCTAGTACATTAAAATCTCAGAGTCAGAGTCTTTTCTTCAGAGTATCATTTTAGATATAAACCTGCACATTAAAAAAAGAGCTAGCAAGTGGAAGACAGAAATAGAAACTGAAAAAAAAACTTAAGAAAGGTGTAAAGACTAATGTTACAAAGTAGATGAAGTAGTAACTGTAAGCATGATGTCATTGCCAAGTCAGACAATGATACTTTTGAATTTAGAAACCTTATTTGAGATAAAATAGAGAAAGTGTGACTGGAGAAAAAATTTATTCTGTCCCTGCATTTACCATATTTTGTCTTCATAATCAGGAATGTCTACTTAAAAATAAATAATAAAAAAAATTTCAAATAAATGCAACAAATACTTTACAACTTCAGTGAAGCAACGTTTGGCATTTGGAGAGACAGCAGGATCAACTGTATTCTTCAGCTTTCTCACCCTCAAACAATAACAAATTCTGGCAGGGGAGTTATAGATTTCCTTTGTGCAAAAATATGTCAAATAAGAAGTTCTGCAGTCACTGGAAATTCATTAAGGGGTGGAAAAACTTTGGAACAAAGCATAATCTACATCAATAGATTAAAAAAATTGGTGCCCATACTTTGACCCTGAGGGCAAGGGCCAGCACATGGCGTGTGTCCTCACGTTTGGCACACTCTCAAATAACTCTGAGGCCTCTTAGTTCCAGGTTTCTCATCTGAATACCCTACACTATGATCAGTGTAGGCATAGATCAACATTAGTTTTCAAAATTGTTTTAAATTACATATGATCACCAAGCCATTGACTTCTGTGATCATGAAATAAATTCATTGAGCGATATGAGCAGGGTAGTAATTAATCTTCATATTTTGAATCAAATAAATGAGTGCACAGAGAGAAACTTTTGTTCTGAGTTGTTATGTGCAATTCCCCGAAAAACAACAGGACTTCATTAAAGTGGATGATTAGCATCTTCTATTCCAGTGAGTTATGTGCATATTACCTTTCACAGACCAGGTACTAGATCTGTATTAACAAATACAATAATTATGTAAAACACAGATTTAGAGTAGGTGACTAAATCACAGAACAGAATATGAGACTATTTTTCCTCTGACAAGTTCATCCTTGCAAAATGCTTGTTTGTTTCATTAGGATATAGCTCCATGGGAAGAAAGCTGAAAAAAGAATCCTACAAATGCTTTCTGTAACTTAATCTCTCAGGATTAGGTGTTCATAGAGTAGGATTTGCAGATTTGCTCTTGGTTAATCTCACTACATTCTCATCTAAATCAATTCTGTTGCTATCATTAATTTCAAGGGAGACCAAGAGAGACTAATCTCAATGACTTTCAAAACTCCAAATCCTGAAGTCAGTATTCCATTTTTGTTCAAGTTCCTGTTTCCCTGACTTATGCTGCCTTGATAAATATCCTGGCGAGGTCCTACCCTTGAAGGCAGGAAGAGTTTTTCATTTGGCTTTTGCCAAAGGCTCTAATTTTAACACCTGAAGGCAGTTTAATCAACATCTGAACTATGTCAGGGTAGAAAAGAGTTAGTTCCATTTAAGACATTTAAAAAAAAAAAAAAAACAACAAAGAAACACAAAAAAAAAACCCCAAAAAAACCAACCTCTCTTCAGGGTATGACTATAGAAGCAATGGATCATGAAATAGAGGCATCTTAACCAAATCAAATTTTATTTACAAAAAAAAAAAAAATCAGCAAGATAGTAAACTACATCTTCCTACACCCTTAGAAAAAGCTGCTTTGATGCTTAGGTCCGAATCTGGAACTACTTGCCAAAACAAAAGCCATCCTACCACTATGCAAAATAAATGAACCTTTCTTTAGCTCTGACATCTTGTGGGAATTTCCCCTGGTCTCTGGTTTGAAACCTCAGGTTGTAAGTCTCCTGCATATGCCAAAGTGCAGTGTGATCTGTGTGCCACAACCTGCTTCCCTAATCACTTTGGCAATAGCCTCTCGGCATTTTCACTTTTGTTCTACCTTAGGACATGCAGTCATCTCTTTCACCGGCCCCATACGACAGCCAGTTTACGTTTTGCGTGAGGGAGAAAACCTTTCTTCTAAACTCATGTAGTAATTTTCTTTAACATTTCAAGCACTCCTTTGATCCTGTGACATACAATTTCTTGCCTTTCCTACAGAACGTTTTCTTACCTGCTGGAGCTCATCCAATGTGCTGTGACTTTCCCAGACGTAAGTGTAAATCTTTCACACTGTTAACATTCACTCCTGCAGCAACACTTTTCCACCTCAATATCCCTTTGAATGCTAATTAGACTGTCACTATTCTGATTTCAGACGTTAAACTACCAACAATTTATTAGACTCTCTCTTTTCAGTCACATAAAGGTGTATCTATTTTTTAAATTAATTTTGATTTATCAGTAATCCAAGTCAATAACAATGATTTCTTGACAGATCTTGTCCAATCTGATCCACAATGATTCAGAGTTGCTAATTTTGAAGATTCTGTGCATTTTAATCCTAAAGGAGGACAAATGACTTTTCTTACTATTAGTTGTTTAGGATTCAATAAATACATAGAAAATGTCAAATATGTAAAGTAAGACACAAAGCTTTATATTGGCACTTTAGTGAAGACTCTAAGTTCACCACTTTAATATGATGTGCAACCCATGCATGGACTTAGGTAGCTCCAGGGGGAAAGTGCATATATCTAAGCTCTCAGTGAACCTATGGGAAAGTTTCTGTTGCTTCACTGAAAACCATCCACTGCAGAGGAAACTTAGGGTAACTTAGGGCTCAAACATACATATTCCATCCATCTATCTCACTTTATACTTTGTAAAAAACAAACAATGCAATAGGTATGTCTTTGGAACAAGAAGATCCATTACTAGGCACAAATTATTAGCTTTTGAAAGTCTTACAAAGAACTTGATTTTTAAGCATATCTAGAGTTCTTAGATTTTATTTTTCGTTATAAGTAAAAAAAAAAATAAAATAGCTTGAAAGGTGATGCAGTGTATTGAAGAGACAACAACAAACACCATGTGACTTTTCATTACACCTAAAGGATCTGGAGAAAATAATAAGCAATTACTTGAAGAAATGTCTTTTCCTACATCAGTCAACAGGATTTATTCCACATTTAGCAGAAGGTTTTGGATGTGTTATATCAACAAAAAAAACAAATTTTGATCAGTTGGATATCTAGTTACAATGTCTCAAGTAGGTGAATTGCTGGAGCTGAAGCAGGGTCTGAGGTTTAGTGCATGGGTCAAAATCTCAAGAATTCTGCAGTTCTCTTTTCTGTCATTTATATGTTGTGTGAATGTGGATGCTTTGCTTTAATTTTCTGTATCTGAGTCCCCTCATCCAATAAAAAATTCAAGGATTTCTGAGTGGAAGTATTCAATATCATGATAATGTCCCCTCATTTGAGTTTGAGAGGCTTTTATCAAGCAGCATTGTGAATGCTAAATGGCATACTCCTGGCTGGATCCAGATGAGGATGAGGTGAGCAGAACAAATTAGAAGGTTTAGTTCCAATGTCTGTTTTTTTCCTTCAAAATCTTATCTTTAACTCAACAATAAAAATAAAGTTTGCAATTTTTGTAACTACAAGGAAAGGATTTTTCCTTTTTGAAACCGGAATATGTCTGTTTCAGGTTAAAAAAAAAGGTTAGGTTAACTCCTCTAAAAAAACCCTATAGAGAAGATTATACTAGTTGTATATGATTTCAATTTTCATTGAAGTGCTACATCAGCAACTCTCTCTATTAGACAGATATTTACCAGCTTTTTCTCATAATTTTAGCCAATTAATATGTTTACATTATTCTTTATTTTTAAGCATACCTGAGCCGTGGGTCCCAAAATTTTAGGATAAAATAAAATAAAAAGAGGGGAGGTGAGTGGACACAAAAGATAATGACTGTTGTATAAACTTATACCTATGCAAAGTTTGCTATTTCTGTTTCAAGCCTGAAGCAAGGCTGGTGCAGTCTTTTGTTCTACATGTCCGTTGTTCTAAAAAAAAGATAGTTACCTGTCCCTACAAATTTCTTCTCTACTGTAAGCAGTGAGAAGATGAGAAAGAAAGTAAAAGTCATGTTAGTGCTCACTGCTACATGAGAATAAATCCTAAATAAAACTACCCTGAACCTGTGAACATTTAAATCACTTAAACATGTGTGGAGTTTCGTTGATGTTGATGGTATTATTCCTCTTCTGAATTTAAGCACATGCTTAAAGGATTTGCTTGGCTGGGGCCTGTGAGCAGACGCTGACCTTGTATTTTTTTTAAAGTGTGCATAGACACACGCAAGAATTGTGTAATGTAAACCAGTGCACCTAATACAGCCTTACAACGGTACACAGAAACACAGTTCAATCAACTTTGTGCCTTTTGGATGTATCTTTCAATAATCTCCTTTGATCTTCTGAGAATCTCAGCATTTTATGGGAAATGACTTCTCACTGGATTGCAATTTCGATAGTCAGAAGTTTAATATGTGTCAATCTTTTACAAAAACTTATCAAGACTAAGATAGATTTAACTTACATGCTTTAATGTGTCCTTTTAATTGCTACTGTTTCTGAAAGACACAATCATGTTTCTTTGGTGCCATTTAATAAAATTAAACAAATCAATCAGGATCTTTTTCCTTCAATTTTATATTAGCTTTTTGAAACAAAGGCTGTTTGTGTCTGCTGCATTATGTCCAGGGAAAACGGTGAGAGTGCATTTTTCTTTCAGAATATATAACCAAAGATCATAAACCGTCTATCTACAAAAAGCAGAAATATTTTATTAACAACCTTTCTGGGCACAGTCTGGAAATTAAATGTTCCCCACATGAATGGGAGTATAACTGTTGTGAATCACTAAAATATAAACATACTGGTGACATTTTCGTTCACATGCACGTGTTACATGGCCCCTTGCTAAAGACACAACTCTGAGCTGCATGGTTGCCAAGCAAGAAACAGTGGCAAAGGGAGTTGAAATAGGTAACTTCATATTAAGATGGAGGAAAGAAGTAAATATTTTCCACATCTCCTTTAAAAGAAGAGACACAGGGCTACTTTTTTTTTTATTAGCAAGTTCCTCTTCACTACAGATCTTTTCAGTGTTCTACTTTACAGCTAAACTCCCTGAGACCTGACGTGGGATTTAGTAAGCTTTAGATAACATAATCTCCATCTAATGGGAATTTCTGAAGCCGGCTACTAAGTGTATGAATTATTATAAGAGAAGAAAATCAAATTTAATATCAAAGAACTAACTTCAGAAGTTCAAACAGCGGACAATATTCATTTTCCATTGACAGAATTGTTTAATAAGAATCTATCAGCAGTACAGGAAACACTAGGTATGCCGGCAATAAGTGAATCATGATGGCTTATTTCCTTTTAATTCTATGATCCCAGCTGTAACAAGGTGTGATTGGAGAATGGTTTAATTGTTCATAGACATCTGTCTTTGGATTCAATTGAAAAATAATATCCTGGGCATAAAATGGCCTACAAATTTTTGACATTTTTATATCTTTCACAATCAAGGCATTGTCAGAAAGTCAGGTAGTGGAACTCTGAAAAACTTATGGATATATTTAAAGTAGAAGAGAATAAAACCCTGGTAATATATCAATATACACAGCTGGAAAGCAGATGTTCAACTGAGTGCACTCAGTACTTAGAGAAAGCTATTAAAGCTGTTAGTTACTCAAATGAGAAATTTCTGTAATTTATTGCTCTCGCATTTTTGATTTCCCCCTTTCTCTTCATTTTAAGCAAACTATAGGATTTTTTTTTATATAGTTGAAGTCAATTACCCTAAAAGTCTGACTTAGTGCAGTATACTACATGATTGCTAAAGAATGCCCAAGGCGACTGTCAATCAAATTAGCCAGTGACTTATGAGTTGTTTACTGTACTGTGAAATGAAGTGATAAATGTGTGTCAAACAGTAAAATGTGACATTTAGTATTGGATATATCCACTTTAAAAAGGTTTTCCATCAATTTTGTTCATTTCTTACCAGGCTGGTACATATTTTTAACTGAGTTCTGGTTATCAAAGGAGACATATAATATTAAGCTTTATAAGGTATTGGTAATCACGTAGCTCAAGCCTTGGAAGGACTTGTGTGGTCCAGTAACTGAAGTAGCATGCCGCTGAGCAGTCACATTTTCCATCTCCCTGATAAACAGTGGCAAAAATATATTTTTTTTCTTGAGTGTTCTCATTCCTTTGATTCAAAGCAATGATTTTGAGAGACAACATCTGGTTCAAATTATTAATGAAATGGTGATCCAAAATAAGGTAAGGATTAGGAAGTTTTTACCCTTTTTGTGTGATTTTTTTTTTAAACTAAGTTTGAAATGAAAATCAGAGTGGGATATCATCACTTGATGTAACATATTAAAAACAAACTTGTATTGCATGATTTCCTAGACAGTGACTTACTAAACTACCTCTCTGAGGTCAGACTGAAGTGAAATACTGCCTTCTGGAGCTGTGAAAGCTCAATTAGTAGTTTATGAAAGAAAATCAGAGTATTGGAAGTCTAAAACAAACAAGAACATTTGTATTTCCTCCACAGGGAGGTGGTTTGCCATTCCCACCAAATGTTTTATTAACAACTAGATTTAAATGCTGGAAAATTCCTCTTCCCGTGACAAAGAAGACAGCTCTCCTCTTGGCCTGCTCGTAATAGCCAAGCACTTCTGTAAAAAGTGTGTTAGAAATGCAGAGAAGGAAAAGCTACTGATAACTTTGCCTATCATCTTCTCCATATTTACATTCCTCCTATATTACCAGAGGAATCTTTTCCCAAACACAATGACAATTTAACAGTGCCAGGCTTTGAAGTTTTGTTGTCCATGATGGATGACATTCCTCTGCTTCTGCCATATTATTTTCTATTTAGATATAGTTATTACAATAGATGGAGTCCTTTTTACACATATGTATTATTTGAAAAGCAAAAAATAAAACGACCAAATCCTTAAAAAAATTAAATATTAACGCAGTCTCAAATAAGGTGTGTTAAACTGTAGACAAAACTCCCAGGCATTTATTACACAGTTGTGATAAGTATTTAAACAGAAGAATGGAAACCAATTGTATTATTGGACCAGCTCTTACATACATGATTGTTCATTGGATTTTTGGTCATTGAATGCAAGAGCAGTATTAAATTAAACCCTTTCTGTTATGTTGAAGGTATTGTAATCTTAAAATGGAGGCACTGCTATATTGTATACTAGCTTTTTCTTCATTAAGCAGTTCAGCAATAAATTCAAATCCAACCCCTCTGTCTTTCAAGAAAAGCATTTTTGTCCAACTTTTTGAAGATTGGTTGTTAGGTTGACATAACAAACACATTCAAATTAATATCTTCTTTTAAAGAATAATTCCATTATTAAAGGACTGCAATGTGATATGTTAAGAATTTTTTTGGTCTTATCTAGAAGAAAACAGATGTGCAAGTAAAAGGTAAACGAGATATCTGGGGAGTTGATTCAAGTTTCTTTTTTTGTTGCTCATCCATATTTACTGTCATTTCTATCCATAGTCTGATATCATTGTTTTAAAATCTGCAAAGACATTTTTAAAAGGACGTTTATAGTGACTGCCACAACTGTGGCACTGATCGATTTCATTTTATGTTTTGTTTTTTTGATTAGTTCTCATGCAGTGCAGATCAGCTTGATATAAGACACCTTATTCTAGATGTGTGTGCACTATTTCAGTTCACAAATATATTTATGAAAGTAAAACCAAGTAACCTTAGAGATGGTCAAGGCTGAACTCATTAAGATATAATTTTCCTTATTGCTTTGTATGTCTTTCAGTCCTACCCTTTTCCATGTAATACAACATCTAGTGCTCATGGGATAATGCCTGAGTAAGGAAATCTACTGGGGACCCAGCTGACTCCTTAAAAGCAGACTCCTCAGTACTTAAAATGTGGATGTCCTCCTCATGGTGCAAGTGAGAAAGTTTTTTTTTGCTGCTCCTAACATAATCACTAAGCTGACATGAAAATGTAAGAGCAACTCTGTTGTCTTTTCCAAGACTTTCTTTTCTTCTCACCTCAGAGGAAATTTTGAATGGGCAACAGCAGCCAACTTCCAGTTTCTTTTCAGACCTGTCCAACAATTCAAAGGAGCCAAACACAGCAGGAGGAATCTGTTCCAATACATTTAGCTTTTCTGAGTGGAAATATTAAAAATAAGTAATGATCATCATATAATATAATTTAGCAAAATTACGTATTCACACTTGTCGTGGTTTTGTTTACACTAGAAAGAAATTTTTTAGAATCTTTTAGAGCACTTACTTTAAGAAAAATAATGCTTAACTCTCTGTCCTTTTTGAAAATACACTGAGTATGTATCTGTATGTTAGGAACAGCTTTTTCAATCTTTTCCAAGTGGATCTAGGCATGCATGCTTTCTCAGTCCTCTAATAATCTGTGACCTTTCCTTTTCCTGATTACAAAGTTAGTTTTTTTCTGGGCCACTTAACCTGGAAAACTGAAATCCTATGCTGGGATGCTTCTGCTGGGCCAAAGCATTATAGCTACAGTATACTTCTGCACTTTTTCAGTCCTGCACCTTGTAAAAGATGTGAAAAACATGTTTACATCACTCTCTTTACATCTTTCACAAATGCTGTTTTGAATTTTCTCATTTCCCCTTCAGCCTTGTAAGTCTGAAAATCTTCTCCAACTTATCCATCATTCTTTCTATCCCAATCTAATCTTGCTTTTAGGTGCAACATGGCTCTTTCTGATGAAAGAGTATGCAGTGTGTTGTATGGTGTCTGATCAAAGAAGGTGCTCATTGACCCAGATTTAAAAGAAGTGACAATGCAGCATCTCAGAGGTAAGGTGGTCCTGCCTGTAAATTGAAGAAAACTTGAAGCATTTGGTTACAGTTTTCCACATCATTTTCCTAGGAGGAAAGTTTGAGGGCTTTCTTCTTATAGCAAACTCTGATATTTTCTGTGTGTGAATTAAAAAGAGATTAGGAAATTGCATAGCAAATAGCCACAGAATCAGACAATGCAAGTATGCCTGTGCATTGCAAGTGTCCGGAGACAGACAGACAGAAGACTGCACTTAGTGGATTTAATCCCATGGCAAAAATTTAACCCCATTGGTTACATCTTGACCAAGCAGAACATCAGAGACCTGGACAAGGAGTGCAATGACTTCACATATAGAATTTGTTTCTAATAAAAGTAAGTCTAAGAAAGGAGGGGCTGGTAGCACTCCTGGCTTTCCCTTGCTGGGAAAAAGAGTTAGCATGCTCTCAGCACAAACAGCTCCACACAGCATGCAGAAGCATTCCTTGGTTAAGCTATTTAGACAAAGTCACAGAAATCAGTGGTTAAACTCCTATTTCTTTTAACAGGGCAAGATTTTACCTAGCATGTCTGAAACTAGAGGACACAGTTAACTCCTTGCAGCAAGAGCATGTGAGCTGGTAGGGCTGACAACAAAATCATCAGAGTAACATTCCCATTGCAAAGGACACAACAGAGCATCCATTTTTCCAGTTTCATGACCACTCACATATGGCTGAGCTGTACAGCTATGCTTTGTGTTTTTATGCATTTTACAGACTTTAAAAAATATGCCTATGTTAAACATCCAAGCATTTCAGCCAAAGACAGCTTTAGCAGCTCAAGTCACTGCTTGCTTTTCAGCATGTTCCTCATACCAACTGCAGACAGCAAAGCAGAGATTCAGCACTCTGGGGAATGTTTGTTGTGATATTACCTTGCTGTTGTAGGCCGCACTCTCCACAAACATCACAGTTAGCAGCTTTCAAATGCAATCAGATATTATTCTTCCTTTGGGTTTTCAGTCTGAATTTTGTTTCCTCTTAAAAAAAAATTCACTTTCTCTCACTCATCCATGAAATCTTCAGGCAGTCTTTTCTCTTCTTTGGCCATGACTCCTGTTGAGCTCTTGCATAGATAACTCATACCTTTTGTGATACAAAACTGCAAAAAAATGTTTAATTGCTCCCTTCACCTGGGCTCAGAAGCATGTGCCATTTCCAAGTCACTTCTGTTTTGATCATAATTTGTTGGCAATATTTGCTAACTTACTTAACACTTTATACTGAAGTCCTGATGCCAATGACATACCTCATCTCACCCAACTTCAAAGCAACTTAGACCTACCTGCTTGGGGTCTTCTGTAGATAGCAATGCTCTACCCTGACCACTCTCCACAGGGTAAACTGTGCTCCCCTGGAGGTAGGAATATTACTGCTCCACTAAGGGATCTTAGCAGATCCCTCTAGATACTTCTACTAAATTCTTCTACCTTATTGTGCTGGAACTCACTGCTCCTTCACAAACATGTTCTGCTGCTTGTTCTTTTCTACTCTTTTTATTTTTTGCCAGCCTTATATTCATAATGTCACTTTCAAATACCCAGTCACACATATATTAATCCATTTTCTGCGTGTCAGATAACATGAAGGAAAGTATCATAAAGAAAACATTATAAATCTACTTCATCTTTCACAATAAATATAAATGTAAACATGACCTTTTCATGCTAAGTTTCCTAGTATAGCAACCAGTTAAGGTGAAAAAGAACCTATTTAAGCATTTTCAAATAAAGATGAGTAGCGGAAAGGAGAATGAGATTTGTAGCTATCATGTACTCTACTTACGGCAATGTTTGTGTAAATGATTGCCCATATGTCTGTAGGAACATTATTGTTTCCTTTTTTTGGCAGACAGGTTGTGAGGGTGTGAGGAGGAGGAAAGTGAGAGGCAGCAAAAGCATACACAGAAATTTCCTAGTGAACTGCAATAAATTTAGCAGAATATAACAAATAAAGGTCGTGTCTGGAATGTTTAACCTGTTGGTTGCAACCATAGTTACCATGTTTGCAGATGCAATTATAAAAAGTGCATGGCAGGAAAAAAAAGAGCCACCTAAATATGCATACTTTTCTAAGGATTGTGACAAGGGTACTCTCTCTGAATATTTTTAAATAGAAAGCTAACAAAGTTACGCAAAGCTGATCAAAGGAACATTTAGAAAAGGTGAGTGTTACTCTAAGATCTTCTCTGAAGCTTGTAATGGTCATCATGTGGTAATTTTTTTCCTATTTAAGCAAAATTGTTTGTACACTACTGGAACTGTTAGTCAAGCATACACTGAACCATGTTCTAATTAGTATATTTCCTTCTCTAGAGCACCAGCTAATTTGGTTTTTGCCTTTATTAGCACTTACAAAGGAGTCAGTGAAATGTTTCTGTCTGTTCTGCAAAGAGACTCCCTCTGCTGTGGCTAATAGTTTGTGTTAAAATTAATCTTTGCCCAGAACTCAAGCATCAAGTTTAACGCAGTCACCAAGCTTTCATTTATACCCGTTGGAGAGAAGTCTTTACCTGCTAAGAGTTTAGAGTACAATTTGTCTGATCAAATATGCATTTATTTCTTAAGGTGAGATGAGTTGCATACTGAACTTAATTGAGAGTATTGTTTAGATTACTATTGACTGCATAGAAAGACTGTATCACCTAGCTCTGTTTTATTTATTGTAAATAGCTAACATGAAGTGAGATTTAGATAAGTAATTTCCAGATGTACAAAGTTAGATAAAATTAATTACATCTCGTGTATTAGCCAGATAGTTGGATGAAACTGGTAAAAAAGCTTCACATTCTCCCATCTTAATCAATTATCTACGATCAATATTCTGAGCTTTCATTTCAGCTGCTCTTCCCTGGAAGGTGTGCAAACAATATACTACAATCCTCCAAAATGAAGACAATGTGCCTTCTACAGAAACATTTTTGCCCTCCAGAAACATTTATATGGAACAAGTGTTAATGCCACCTCCAGCTGTGTAAGTCCATCCACAAGATTATTATTATTAATTTTTTATTTTTAGTGAAACATCTAATGAAACAAGAATCCTGAAAAGACCTATGCATGACTTTTTTTTTCCTGCTAGAAACATAATCAGCCGTGCAAAGTTTCTTGCTGTTAAGTCTACACGTTTTCTGCGGTTACTATTTCTGAATGAAGAAAGTACACAAAAAGTAGTACACCCTCAAAATGTTTAAGATAAAATAAATTGTTAACTAATATGATAGAGAATTTTCTATTGACCCATATTACTTTCCCTTCAAAGATCATTACCCAATACAGAAGTCTTTTTATCTAAAGCATTAGTAGTCATTTGTTTGCTAAATGAGTTTAGAGATCTACTTAGACATAATTTAAATACCATTTAAAACTCCATTAGGTATGTTTATTGCTAAAATTTAAACAGTATTCTCTTATTTCTTCTTCACTGCTTAAAAAAAAAAAATGGCAAATGCACAAGTGTCTGGCAAAGCTAATTAACCTTCTGCTTGTCAGTCTCCTAAAGTAAAAGTTTGATACCAGCATGGTCCATTGACCACTGACATTATACACTAGCAAGTCACTACTGAAATGGTCACAAAAAGGAATTAAGGGAAGTTGAACGAATCATTCTGTGTTAATGTTTGCAGATCCAAAAAGTATGAAGAAAACACAGGAATTTTTAAAATATCTGTCACATTTAAAGAAAAGCTGAAAGTTCTCAGGCAAAATATCATAACAAAAAGGAAAATAAAGACTTTATGTCATACTTAGCCTTATCAAACAATAGGAGGTTTAGAACTTTTTATAGTAAAGAGTTGTTAATGACAAATGTTTCCCCAATTGTTTTACAACACAATTCATAGTTCAGGATGATAGGATGATAGGATGCACAAGAACTGTTCAAAATTTTGTAGAAAACTATTTGAGGAATAGAAACAGGCTTGGTTGTTTGTTTTTTTTTTTCAATTAAGAAAGCACCAAAAATAGGAGTCTAGGAAACAGAAAAAACAAACAAACAACCTCCCCAAAACCTAAACAAAACCAGTCTATCCTCTATACTTGCAGTAAACTTGTTACACAACTCAGACAAGATCCAAGCTTTGTCGTTTCAGATAAGCCTTGCAATTCATGAAAACGTAACGTGTTCAAATACAAGGAAAGATACAAATAAAATGGAATGCTAAAATACATGAATAAACACCATGTAAAAAGTAAAATGATTGTCAGTGTGCAATCATTTTGAAGTGTCTTCCAATAAAATATCATTGCTTAGAATAGCCTGCTGGAAAATTTCCATCCATACTGATTTTTCCAGAAAAAGTGTTGAAGTGTTTTTACTGCTTTTCAAACATCTAATTATTTGTAAATTTTACTGCATTTCTATATGTGAAAATAATCTGATTGTTCTTTAGTCTAAGCTTATATTACTCTGCGTCCTACATGTACTGTCAAGATACGCTGATTTACTGAAATTCAGGAACAGAATATTTACTTATTTTATATACTATTAAATAATTATACAAGAAAACAGATCATACATGAATCAAAGAGACATATTTGCCACAGAAAGAATTCTTTTTAAAGGCCTTTTCTTTTGAATAATAATCAATAATAATCGATTTCTGTTTCCAAAATAATAATAATATTTTTCTTATCTGGAACAAAAGTAAAGGTATATTCCTAAGGGTCAAAAAGTTTCTTTCTCAAAAGTAATAAGAAATAAGAAGTTCTACTGATCAGATTAGAAATTCTCCTAGCTGTCTGTCTAAAATTAGGAAAAATGCAGTTTCTAGAAAAATCTATATCCCCCATAAGGTTGGAATTTTTGGTTTGCTCAGCTATAAAATCAGTCAAAAGTAGGAGAAGGTGGATATTTTCCCTATAAAATACTTTTATTATTTCAAGTGAAGTAATGATCTCTGAATAAATGAAAATATTTAAAGAAAGATGCTGTGTCTTTAATTTCTACCTCTCTTTCTTTCACTCTCTCTCTCCATATATACACACACACATATATATGTAGCTAAGGTACTGTGAGGAAAAATCAGCCTTTCGTTTTCAGAAAATATCAACCTTTTTTTTTCTTTTTCTGATCAGTAGTTGTTATAAATTAGAAATGTTTAAGGTCTATATTATATATGTTACAAAGCATATATTCTGCATATGTCTCTATGTGCTTAGATGCTACATACAGAACATACTCTGAAAACAGGGACAGAAGTGACAATCTGCTAACCAAGTCCAGTAAAGTCAGATCATTTTTGCAATAGCTCCTGCTAGCATGTAAAAAAAAAAGACAAAATTACCCTCTATTCTACCTTATTTGCATAGCTTGTCATTAACAACATTTTCAACAGACTTGACCTTCCCATCACTTCACGTCAAGGAATTCCACAGATAAATGTTACCAAAGGAAAATACACTTTCAATCAAAAGATCACATGCATATCTATAAATGTGTAGCACATATGACTATCTGAAGAATCTTTAAAATAAATGTCTTTCAATGAAGAGAATAGTGTTAGTTGAATTAATCATTGGAAAATGCTCCTGCTCCCTGTACTCTCTCTCACCTGGCCAGTTCCAGGTGCAGCATGAAGCTCCCTTCTCTCTGGATCAGTTCCAAGATCTCCTCACCTCAGCACGAAACATAAATCAGATATTGAAATGAGCAGACCTTTCGGACTCTATTCTGGTCATTTATAGTTACACTGGGCTGAATTATACCATGTGCCCTTTATGTGGCCCCTGGGACAATTTCTCTGCCAAGAATTCTACCTTCAGACCAATAAAATGTATGGCAGCATAGCAGCCTGGACTGAAGAGAAGGGTTTCATTATTATTTTATTTTATTAAACAGTTTATCACAGCATACCGAGGTATTTATTATTCTACCTAAGGACATACAGTCTACTTGAGTTAAAATATTTGTCTGGAGATGTTATATATAGTAATATATACCAATGTGATTTCATATATTTTCATAGAAATCAGAAGCTTAAGGTCAGCAGTCACAAGACAGAATATATGCTTATTCTTGAAGAAATACAGTCAAGAAGCATATGTATACTGAAAAAGGACTGAAAACTTTACTGAAAATGACTCAAACATAAATGAAAAAAAAACATATTTCTCAGATACAGACATTTGCAACTCCCTGTAAAAATGGTTAAGAATTCCTGACCTATGAGAAAAAGAGTAGAAGCAGGATATTGTTCTTAGTTGACTTCTTGACAAAAAGTTTTAAACATAACATTCATGTAATATTGTGATATGCTGAGATATTATGTTAATAGAGGCCAGATGGATTGTATTTATTGATAGATAAATAAATAGGATGTGTTTCACCAAGCAATATTAATGCACTCTGAACTTAAAATAAGGAATAAAAAGACATGAGATTAAAACCAGATCCAAGGTAAATTGATGAGAAGATTCCCATTAACTTTAAGGAGATTAACTCTACTGGACACCTATTAAGTACATTAATAGGTGTTAAATATGAAATACTATATCTGTTATGTAAAAAGATAGAACAACTGCTTGGTATTTTTGAGAAAAGAAATAATATTAGGCAACTCTTGAATTATAGCATACTAGGTCGTGGTACTGCTATAATACCCAAAAGTTAACCATTAACTCTACCAGGAGCTAAAATTAGTCTATAATAAATCTCTGTCACCACGAGAAAGCTTTTTAAAAAGTAACATAACACAAACTAAAATACAAATGTCTAAAACTATAAGAATTTTACTGTGTTTATCTGGGTCTGTTACCCTTATATAACTAAAGCAAGAAAACTCCTGCACACTGTTGATTAAGTTACCAGCAAAAAGTTATCAGGATGGTTTGATTCAGTTTCTTGGGTCTTGGTATGCGTTTGTTTGGTTTTTTTTTTTTCCTAGCAGAATCAATATTGTATCATTTAAAACAGGTAGCTTTTCATTAATTAGAGTACTTAAAAGTCCCTCTGTCTTCCTCCCTCCCTTCCTCCTTCATTCTTCCCTTCCTCCCTCCCTCCCCTGCTCCCCTGTCCCTTCCTTCTTTCCTTCCTCTTACAAACTTTTCTATTGCAATTTAAGATTTCTGTACCTCAATAGTAACTTTGTATTGAGTTAGCTTCCAGTATTTTACTGAGTCTGGTTGGAATGGAGTTAACTTTCTTCATAGCAGCCCATTGGGGTCTCCTCTGGTATGGTGTTGGTGTTTTGGATCTGTGGCTAAAACAGAGTTGATAAAACAGCAATGTTTTGGCTGTCACAGAAACATAGATTGGTTGAGTTTAGAAGGGACCTCTGAACATCATCTAGTTCAACTCCCCTGCTCAAGCAGGGCCATCTATAGTCAGCTGCCCAGGACCTTGTCCATGCTATACAGCATCATGCATACCTGTAAAAATTGAGGTGGGAGTGAGAAATGTCTTCCAAAATAGCAGTTGCTATGAAACTGACTGGGCATCAGTCTGCATGTGGGAGGTGGTGAGTGACTGTGTCTGCATCACTTGCTTGTTAAAAATATCTTTGCTTCATTTTTTAAAACTGTCTTTGTCTCAACCCATGCGTTTTCTCACTTTTGCTCTTCTGATTCTCTCATCTGTCACACCGGAGGTTGGGCAGTAAGTGAGCGGTTGTGTGGATGCTTAGCTGCTGGCCAGAGTCAACCCACAAGCACCTAAGGATAGAATATGAAGAAAAATCTCATATTTTCAAAATAGATCATCTCAGTATCAGACATTGTGTAATCTTTTTTATCATGACTTCTTTGTACAACCCATATGAAAGTGCTAATTTTAACATGCATTCAGTCTTGCATCTGATCTATGGATACGTAAAATATTTTAAAATCTAAGAAATATGTCACTTAAATACCTAAGGAAGTATCCCTTGTGTGGTGTATTCTTTTAGTGAGTTCTTCACCTTTGGTGCTACAATGTCATATATAGAATAGCAACCAATATTAATTTCTTATTACTGTAATTAGTGCTTTCTTTTGGGGCAACAACTTCAAAATGAATGTTTTGCCGGGCAAAGAGTTAAATTAGTCTTGTATCCTGTCTTTCTTGTTCAAATTTGACCAAAATTATTCAAGTGGGACACTTCAGAAAAGGAAGCTAAAGGGCCTCTAATGTTTAATGCTCCCACTGAAATGAAGTGAATTAAAGCATTCTAATGCTTATTGCTCTCTCTGAAATGAACACAATTAAAAGAGACAGCACACCTCATGGCATTGTCATGCTTTGTTCATCTAGCCTAGACAATACGTTACCTAAGGCTAAGGTGACTCAGTTTGAGCAAGTAGAGGCACACATTTCTTACTGAAATTAATGCATTTTTTTTACTTGTCTTTCCTTTATACAAACAAAAAAAATGTAATCGTATTCCATACATATGCACGCTTGTCAGTTTCAGAATCTAACATACACTCTGTTATATTATTATTCCTAATCAGAACGAATTAAAACCCAGCAGAAACATGACCCAGAACCTTTTGCTTCCTCTTAACTGCCAGTTTGACTTTCTGTAACACTGCAATCAACTGCATCCTAAGTGGGAGTTGACACTGGCTCAACTTTCTGCAAATGCAGTTAAAATGGAATGTGAACTGCCTGAAAGTCAATGCTGATGTAGCCTGGTTCTGCACCATTACACATAATCGGTATCTTTGGCTTTGTGTACCTTCAATTTAATTTCCTTAATAGCACGGACTATGATAAGAATTGTGTTGTGGGCCTTATTGTTTTGTTGTTTTGGGTGGAGTTTTTTCTTCTTCTCTCTTCTGGTATCACAGCTGACTTCCTGCACAAAGCAAAGTTCATTTCTGAAAGAAATTCTGTCCTTGGTCTTTAATAGCAGGTTAATGGACTGTGAAATCTCAAATTTTCAAGACTGATTTTGTTACAAGAAGAAGTGTTCCTTATATCTTTTGTGCAGACAGTAAAGATCTCTTCTTTCAAAAGACCTTAATACTCAGCACACGAGAGCAATTGTATCACAAATCGTATCTAACAATGAGATTTTCTTTATTTTCTTCTGATCTAAACAACATTTTGGAGGAACTGCTACCTCAGGTAGAATTTGCTATTCGTCTGTGAATCAATAAAACTTTCTGCAATAGACTAGAGGATGTGCCTGCTGTGAGCTTACAAGTATTAGATTAAAGGTTTCATATACAACACATCATCTATAAGTTGACAGTCTAACCCACTGTCATCCACTGCATGGTAGCTTTCATTATTTGACACGTTTGCTCTGTATTTGCTATTCTTGTCCGGACTCTTCATTAAGCATTTTCCTTACCTATGATACATGTGTGTATGTGTACATACACATGCATATATATACCCATACATACATATAGGTATATACATATAGATATATATACATATGCATGCACATATATGCGTGTAATACCTATGTAAACATATCTATGAGGAGAAATTGTAAGAGAGAGAATAAGAAAGTCTATGAATAAGGAAGATTGTTCCCCTAATTTTAAAGACATACCGATTGTGGCCATTTACAACAGTGTGATACTGAATGCAGAGGACTTCAGTAGCATTTTGCTGAAAGATTTCTCCAAAATTAATGATCTACAAGCATTTTAGATCGTCAGTATAATTCCTTCAGGAACTGTTAAAGCAACAGTTTAGGAAAAATGCACAGAAATTGTTGTACAACTAATTAGTATCTATGTATTAATTGTTAGTCTTGGTAAACAGATTGCTTGCATTTTTTTTCCTGAAAATTGGCAAAGTAGTATCATTCTGTCTCTTCAATATTACCTTTTACTGATGTAATATCTAGGCAGTCTATTCAAATTAGAGTAATTTCTAAACAGGAATACAATGCATGTCAGCATATCTTTCCAAAACACATTTCACTCAAAGTAAATTTCAACTTTTTTCTTTTACATAATATCTCTGCACCAAATGTGTTTGAAAGACATCAAATAAAACATGACAATATTTGAAAACAAAGCATAGACTGTCAAAATTTAAATAATAAAAATAATATTTATCAATCTCCCACTCCCCAGCCACTATGGCTGCCTGCACACTAACCAGAAGGTCATTATTTCAGGGAAGGAATAAAAGTGTTCTTTAAAGAGAGAATCTCTTTTAAGGGTTATTGGACTATTAAATATCACCAGTGCACTGCCAGATCCTGCTCAACACAGCCAGCTCTACTGGGTAACAAGTGCAAAAGGCAAGGCTCTTATAATTTCCTACCCAGCTCACTCTTCTCTTCATACAGATTATGTCCCTACCTACTTTCCTGTCCTCATACTCTAAATGGCCCACCATGTTTAATTTGGAATGTTATTTCCCTCAAATTCTCAAGCAGTTCAAAGCCTGACTGTACATGTCCAGATTCAAGACTGAAGCCATGAAGCCAGATAGTGTCACTGTCAGTGGTTATTCTTTAGGGGACATAGATATGCTGTGTTAACACCAGTCAGAGAGAATAAGCTTGGAATGACAAAGATAAAATAAATTTAGGATCATTTGTCTTGGCTTTCTAATTTTGAATCTTTAGGTATACCCAGTTCCTCTGGTCTTCAGGCTCTGCTGTCCAGCCTCAAGATCACAAACATTTTTTAAGAGATTCTAACCTGAGCCATTGTCTGCTTGAGGCAAGTTTTATGTTAAATTCCAAAAAATTGTGAAGCTCTAAGTTTTAATGTGAGAGCTGCCAGCTTATCTTTAAATCATAAGTAGCTTTTACTTTTTCACTATGTGTCAGTAAATTTAAAGCAACTTTTTCCAGTTTTTTTCATCAGATGTTGTCTCTTTTAAATGGATAGTACATAAAAGGAAACTATTTAGCAAAATTATTAAAGGACAAATATTCATCATGCTTTGGAGGAAAATAACTTCAATCCTATTTCAACTTAAAATGCATCCATCACTTTTTGAAGTGCTAATTAGACATACATACAATATTTTATTTTGCAAAACTGTTTATTAACAGTAGCACTGCATATGTATTTAGTAGTGGTATCCTCATTCAGCACTCATGTTACAAGTATCATCAGAGTATCATAAAATTTGGAAGACTTACCATTCTTTAATATATTTCAATTTGTAAGAGAACATTATTCATCTGATACATTTTGTAAACATTAGATCTTCACCAAGTTACACATCAGAGAAGAGAAAGCCTTTCTGGGCTTGCTTAGGACCCATGAACTCACAGTCATTCACCTTCATTGGGTGTAGGACGAAAAAAAACCCACTCTGAAAACTGTCAATATTTATACATTTACATTTAGGTATTCTGTCATTTCCTGTATGAGAGTGAGATCAATTCAAGAGAGATGAATGAAAGTGTTGACATTTTTCTGTTGGGAAGTTTTCTGCTGATGTTAATTAAGATTTCTTATACTCATGAACTTTGATAGCATTAAATACTTAATTTGATGTTTTCACTCAAGAGATATTAAAGAAGGCAAGTAAGAAGCCTGCTTTTAGTTTGTTGGTTTTTTTTTTTTGACATCCATCATGAGGAATAGGATGCATTAAGAAAAGAGACTGTCTTCTTTAGTTGCACTTCTTTTTTTAGTAAATGTTCTCATAGTTCTTCAGATCTAGTAAGTTTCTAATTGTGATTATCCCTACAGGCTTTTTGATATTCTTCCCTAAATGTTCATGAGTACAATTGTCTTCTGGAAATCCTCTTCATAAGTGTTTACCCAAACTAATTTTAGGAATCTAATTTAATAGGTGATTCAGAGTCAAGACTAACTCAGTTGTTCTGAATCCTCTTTAGAGGCATCTCTTTCTCTTCAATAACTATAGGTTTAGAAGCATGTATATGATAAACGTATATAGTAAGCAGACTTAGCCATCTATGCAGAACACATATAAACTTTCCAGTATGATGAAGATTATATTACTTTACAGGTGCCATACAGATGTCAACTCAGATATCAGACAATGCCTTTCTTAAGTTACAGCCCAAACGAAGTGGCTGCTGCTTGAGTAATCAATAAATATGTGCTTATAGACAGTCACTAGGGATGATTGATCGTTGTTATCAGTGATATTCGCTGCTATTTTGCTTAATTTATTCTTAAAGGTGTAATGTGTATATCTTAAAGAGCATATAGAAAGCTAAAGAGTTCTGAGGATGGAATCTCAAATAAGGAAATATAATAAGAGTGTTTCACATGTAACATCATTTTAGAAGCTTAAGCTGATGCCAAAATCTTCTAATTAATAGGTTTTTAATTGGATAAAGACATAGTAAAAAAAATAAATGTACTGAAAAAAGTGGTTAGGATTTAACATGCAGAAATGAATATGCAGGTTCGGTTAACTAGAGCTAGGAGTTAAGAAAATGCAATCTGTGATAGCAAAAGGGGTGAAAAGAACAGCACACAGGACATTGATGATGGAAGAATCTAAAATTGGTCTGTAAAGGTGAGAGAGTGTCGTAGTTCAGCCCCGATCAGGACCAGACTACGCAGTCTCTCTCTCACTCCCCCCACCCTCCGAGAGAACAGGGAGAGAAAATATAAGGAAAAACAGCTCGAGGTTTGAGATAAGGACAGGGAGAAATCCTTAAAGTTACCGTCACGGGCGAAACAGACTTGACTTGGGGAAAACTATTCATTTATTACTACAAACAGCAGGATAATGAGACAGAGAACAAGATAACCTCCATCCACCCCTCCCTCTTCCCAGGCTTAACATTATCTCTACTACCTCCCCCCACCGCCGAGAGGCACAGGGGGGGAAGAGGGAATGGGGGTTGCAGTCAGTTCATCATACGTTGTTTTACGCTGCTGCTTCACGGTCAGGGGAAGAACTCCTCACATTCCTCCCCTGCTCCATCGTGGGGTCCCTTCCACAGGCCACAGTCCTTCGTGGAACTGCTCTGGCACGGGTCATCTCTTCCACGGGTGCAGTCCCTCTAGAAGGACTGTCCCAGCGGGCCCTCCACGGGCCACAGCTGCCTTCAGGCCTCCACCTCCCCTGGTACGGGGTCCTTCATGGGCTCCAAGTGGATCTCTGCTCCTCCGTGGACCTCCATGGGCTGCAGGGGGACAACCTTCTCCACCATGGTCATCACCACAGGCTGCAGGGGAATCTTGGCCAGGAGCCGCATTACTCCTCCCCCTCCTTGCGAACTGACCTTGGCGTCTGCAGCCGTTCCTCACAACAGGCTGGTAGATGTCTCTCAGGATCTTTTTTACATCTTATTCACTTCCCATCTCCTCTCCACTTCTTGCAGCTGGGCTGGACCAAGTCAGGCCCAGTCGGCTGCCTGGCGAGAGGCCAGAGGGTGAGGCCTGCAAGGGCCATGAGGCCTGCACCTCCCCCTCTGTGCCTCTGCCCCTACTCAGCTTCTTCACATCTTCTCTCCTCTCTTTTTTTCTGTTTTCCCCTTCTTAAATATGTTATCGCAGAGGCGTTATCATGGAACATTCTGCTACCAATTGGCTCGGCCTTGGCCAGCAGCAGGTCCGCCCTAGGCCCGGCCAAGTCCACTGAACAAAGGGGAGTGACTTCTAGCAGTTTCCTACAGAAGCTACCACCTTAGGCCCCCCCTCACTAACAAAACCACGACAGAGAGGAACATGAGATGTATCAATACAATAGAGAACTACTGCTGGTCTGGAAGCAATAAAGCAGGAAATGGGGCTGAAAGACAAATGAGCAAAGGTATAGACAGTTGAGGTGCTAACTATCTTGCAAAGTAGGAGTAACATAAGGATAACAAAAACAAGCTGAAACATCTAGGCTTTTTGGAGAGCAGGGGCACTTTTCCATTGCTGAAGATAAAAAAATCTAGTGCACATGAAGTCCCTGACAATATTAAGTCTCTGACGGCAAGGAGGTAATATTTTGGAAAAAAAAAAAAAAAGAAAAAAAATATATATCTGGAAAGAGATGTGCACCTAGGAAATTAGAAAAAGGTGGAAACAAGAGAGGGTACAAATGGTAGAGAATATTGCATAAAGAGGGAGGAACTATGAGCATGAACATTATGTATGGTATATATATAAGAAGCAGTGTGTTTTTCCAATCTTGAGCCAGAGGGAAGGCATGTTCACAAATAATATGGAGAGTCAGAAACTGAACTGAGTACCTGGTCACCAAGGAAAACATGAAATGGCAGGTTGTATTGAATGTTTGTGCTGCTGAAATTATTCTAGAGAGAGATTAAGAAAAGTAGGGATGAACTGAACAATGGAGCAAAAAGTGTAAGAGTAAGAAGTGAAGAAATAGGTAAATTAACAGGCAAAGATGTAGGTAGTGAGGTGGACATGCAGAAAACATTAGTTTTATGGGAAGTATTACAAGAACACAAAGGTTCAAGGATAATGTTAAGTTTAGATATAAATGGACAGTGGCAAGAAAAACAGACAAAAGAAAAAAGAAGGGGAAGCTGTCTGATGAGCAGAGGGAGAAGGAGAGTGGGAAAGAAAAATTAAAATGTGAAAGTATATATGGGTTTTCTGAATTCATGAAGAAAGTGGAGGCAGACAGAAGCAAATCAGTTTAATAAGGATGGAGTTACATGTCTAATCCAAATGAGCCATGAATCCATTTACTTAATGGAGAAATGTGTCCGCCAAGTCCTCACTGAAGCAGGTCATGAATAATCAGTTAATTATGTACACATTTCCGTTAGTAGAGATTGATCTTCTACCGTGTGCTGGTGGTGTGGATCTTGGATGTCTTGACCAGGAACCATTTTGAGTGAAGTCACAGTCACGTGAGTGACAGACTTTATGAATGGAATATAACAGAAAAACAGAAATCAGAGAGCTTCTTGCCTTTTCTGGTTTGGTGCTAATTGTAAGAATCAGGGAAAAAAAATTAACAGAGCAAAAGACCTTCAGAGAAACATGCAGTCATATTTGTTTGGAGCCCTGTGTTTTTTCTTGTTTGATCTCTAAAATTGGTCAGCTGGATTGTATGAATAATAAGGAAATATTGGGGGAGTGATTTTATTAATCTATCCCTCTCCTCACAGGATCAGAACAACCATCATATTAGGAGGATTAATTTAGTCAGTGCAGAGGAAGCCACAGTTACTACTTTGAAAAGGCATCTGCACAGCACAAAGTGTCAGATAACTTACACATTAAAAAAAATGGAACTGCTGATATCACCATATATTCTACTCTGCTACAAAGTTTCATGTTTTTCACACCCATTAAGATTTATGGTTTTGAATTCTGAGCGTTTTGATGGTCTGTGACAATTGCATTTGTTCTCTGTCTCTTAAGAATTTTATAATCTTATGGAAAATAGGGAGACATATAAATAACTCTCTAATAAATTGTTTATATTGTATATTGTATATATTGTATATGTATATATTGTTGTATACTTGCAACCATAACTTTGTACCAAGGAAATTAATAGGACTATTTTAAAGTCTTCTTGGAGAAGCAAGTTTAAATCAGTCTAGTCTTGCAGGACTCTATCACAACACGTCCTTAGACCCAGATCAGGCATCAATCCTGAATGCCACCCCTGTCCAGTCTGCATCTTCTCCTGTAAAGCCCAGAGCAAGAAAGTAGAACGGGGAGGACCATTGCATATCTTTTCTCCTTCTATGGACATGTGTGCGTGCATAGGCCCAGGGCTTGGAAATGAATGCAATTCTGGGAATATACATACTATCTGTTCAGCCGCATTCTGTTCCCACAACTGAAGCATCATCAGAGGAAATAATCTATTGCAAACAAACTGCAACCAGATCTTAATAATAGAAAACCTACTGCTTCTGCCTCAGGCCTGCTCCCAAATTCCAACAGTTCCATAATATTTAGGAAATCTCCAGCACAGCTGGTCTCCGGTAGCACACTGGGTGTCTTCACAAATGCTCTACACTTACCTAATCCTTCATGAAAGGCAAAGTCCATGGCTCATTTCAACTCAAGCAATAACATTTTATTGGTATCACAAAATCTGCTAAAGTATAAACGAAAGAGCCAAGATCCTCAGGCATTCTGCACAAGGTAAAAAAGACCTGTTCCTAATGTTTGTGCTCCCTTGTGTAAGTCCTAGAAGAGCAGAAGTTATTTATTCCAGTTTAGTGGTAATCATTTGGAAATTCTTTCCTTGGGAGGATGTGGCATCACATTCTTCTAAGCTACCAGATTCCAAATATAGTTCAGTATTTCCTTCTGTGTGTTGACCTAAGCATCTTTAACTTTTTATTTTTCTCTATTAAAAAAAAAATACAAGGATCTTAATTGTACATAGCTTTCCTCATGCTGTGATACCTAGAGAGTATTTATTCATTCAACTGACAAGCATGGAACATTAAGGAATGAGAAAATGTTATTTGTTTTGGTTTTTTTTCTCCTAGGCTAAGGCCATGAAGATACAAGAGTTTGTACTAACCAGAAAAGTTGGTCCATGTATTCTAAAAAGTGAAATTAATGCCTTTCCCAGGATCTCAGATTGTCAAAAAAAGTAATATTTAGCAATTATGAGATATGCAAATATATCTCAGTTAGTTTTGCTTACCATCTTTGTTTTAATCTTTTGTGACAGAGTATTCACATATTTTGGCACAACTGAAAAAAGTATATCAAGAAGAAAAGGAGAAAAGGTTAGTCATAATACAATAATTGCCGTAGTTTATGCTATTAGAAATGCTCTCACCATATCTACCAAAATTATTTGTCTAAAAAATGGAATGTATATATGAATGTCAGAAATTTTGTCTAAAATGGAAAAATTAAACAATTCCAGATCTTTCCATCTTTCCTTGTTAGTCACCCTTTTGAGACTGCTGGTCATTCTCACAGTTTCTGGATCTTTTCTAATGAGCCAGTGTCTTCTGTAAACTGGTGAGGTTTCAACAACTCCAACAGATTCAGAGCAAGCTACCTCTCCTATCTCATGAATTACACTTTTGTTTAGGTGTCAGAATTTATGTTCACCTTTTTCACCTCTGGTTCAGGTCTGGCTGTCTGCCTTCTCTTCCAGTTCTTCTCTACCCAGGATCATTTAGTTCATTACTCTTGCCTAGGCAGAATAACTTGCACCTGCCTTCAGTGGAGTGAAACCTGTGTATCACAGTCACTTTGAGTTTGAAATCTGTTCCCCAATCTGCTTACAGCCAGACGGAGTCTGGTGCTCTCTGTAGATGTCATTAGCAAGCTCTTGATTCCATTTTCGAGACTGTTAGTGGTACTTCTGTATTATTCGGGACCTACTGGACCTAAACAGATGCATTTGCTACATCCTTCTGTTTTAGGAGTGAGTCATTGATAATCATGCTCTTGGTACAGGTTTCTGATCAGTTTTGTTTGTGTTATCTAATCCACGTTTTCACAGTCAGCTTGTGAGATGTCTTGTAAAGCAGTGTCAAAAGCCTTACTGAAGTCAATATATATATATATTTACTGCTTCTCTTCTATCTACAAAGCCTGTTACCATTTCCTGTGAAGACAGTAGAGAGGCTTAATATTATTTATTCTTGAAAAATTAATTTTGTCTGCTACTTGCTATGTTTTCGTGTAGGCTCTTTTTTAATAAAAAATATTTTTTGTTTCCCTGTTTACTGAAGAATTAAAATTAAGCTGCCTGGGTCTTTAAAAAAGTCCTTTGCTTTTCTCCATTTATAGGGTAAGACTGTTTCTCCTTTTCCTTTCTTTGAGAACCTCATCCATTGCCCATGAACTCTCAGAGTGAATTTCATTGATACTAAAAAGATTGAAAATATGTTACTCTTCACTTGCTCCCCAAGTCATCACTTGTTTTCAGGTCTTGTTATATGTGTAGAATTCTCCTCTTGCCTTTTTTCCTTTTTCTTCTTTTCTCTCTTTGATGTTAACAGTTTATTTTTTTCCCTGGAAATCAAGTTCTGGCTATAGCACTGTAAACAAAACTTGGAGCATATGTCTGAGCCACTACTCACTACATCAGAGTAGGTCCCAGTTCCATGGAGCAGAAAGAGTGGCAAAGTTAGGATGTATACTCTGTAAAGGACTCATCTATAGTCTACAGAGAAATATCTTAATGCCGTAGAAAAAAAAAATTTAAAACCATAATTGCTATAACCTGTAAAACTGTGTTTTATTAATGGCACTGGCAACAATTCTATAAAATTGTTAAAATTTCCTCATTCTTCTACATTCCTAGCTTATGGGTAGAAGAAAGAGAGGGAACCAGTGCTAAAAGTCAACTGTTTAAGATGAAATTTGGGCATAACTTCAAGCTTTAAAAATTGTTTTTTCATTTTATCCAAACTAGTCCTAGTAGTTCAAATTCCAGCCTAGAGAAGATAATTTATTTAGCCATGTAAAAACATTTTAGATTTTTTTTTCTGATGATAGCATACTCAAACTTGAAATTTAGACTGATGTATTTTTAGGGTCACTGATATGTCTTTTTGCCATTCATCTGAAAATGTCTCCGTTTTCAAAGTGATATCTCAGCATTCTTATATGCTTAGCAGAGATTTCTTCAATTTTTGGTTTTCCATTGATCTTTTTCAAAGTTTTACTCTTCACTGGAACATGTACAGAACTTTAAGGACCAGTCTGTGAATCCCTGTAGGTGACTGTTCATGTTCTATTGCACCTCCTATGAGTACTAATCTGATCTGATAATTCATTAATATAAAGAGATGTTAGGAATGCCCCTTCTTACCTAGTCCTGAAAGAGAAAGCAAGGTTTTTCCTGTAGCTTTGTTGAAAATTTGAGTTGAGGCTGAGTACTGAAACAATTTGTGTTTAGCAATCCTTTTTCATTCCTATTCCTTTGCTACAGATATGTGTCTATACAGTGATTCCTCTCTCTTTTTCAGTCATATGTGAAGAAATAATTTTGCACATGTTCCTCTTGGATAACATCACAATTTCAAAAGTGGAAATCTACCATACTGTAGGCATATTCTTTAAGATGAACAAAACCACACCCAATAGGAATATTCGTTTTCATCGTGTCTCTTCATTGACCATAAAAGAAGTCAAGGAAGTTTAGCTTAGATGTAAAAACCTGTAGTGCAGACATCTGTAGCTAGGTGTCTCACTCCTTGAGTGGCTTGTTCGGAAAAAAAAAAAAAGGAACGTCATATTTTAATCTGATAGACAAAGACATATAGAATTAAGATAGCAAAAATGTTTATTAGACCTATTTAGCAGAAATTAAAATTTCACTTACCAGTGGCAGGACTTACTCCCGTGAAAAGAAGCTTCACTTACGTAGAGGTCAGACAGGGAACCAGTATCAAACAGCTTTAACAGTAAGACTCTTATTTTTTGAATGTGCCACAGGTTGGAGTTTGTTTGTTATATTTTTAATAATATCATCATATTTATCATTAAAATTTTGAAGGTACGGTAAGGTTAGGCAATGCTTTAAAGGAGCACTAATAGTTAGGAATTCACCATCACTTCAGAATGCTTTACATCTACCTATCACATTGCATGCAGCCAAATGTGTTAGTGATAAATATAGTCAGGACCCAAACAAGTACATGAATAATTACTTTTGCAGAATATAAGTAGTTTCTGACTCTGCAGACATTGGCTTTCATAAGTACAGCTACCACCTAGGATAAAGTTGATACTGCCTGTCAATGCATGGCCTTATTAAATAGAGAACTCACCATAGGTCTTACTATAGCATGTGGGATACATTTGATTAGTTACTAGAATCAGTCAGAGGGCACTGGTTTTCTTTTCTTTAGAGAAGCGGGCTGGGAGCTCTTTTTTTTTTTTTCACAGTGACCTACTGATTTCAAATGGCTATTTGACATGTACTGTTAATTAACATTTCATATCTTCATTGATAAGGGAGATAAATAGCTCCCTGGGCTAGTAATTGCCTATGGAGTTCAGTGTCTTCAGATGAAAGGGTCCAATACACTACTGACAGAGCAGATTAGAAGCTCTTTGAAGGATTTTGGATTAGTAGGGATCTCTAAACGATATGAACCTAAGGTTAGCTCTACAAAGGGGCTTCATGCTAGTCTTTGCAACGTAAGCCTCTGGGTTTCTCACACTCAAGGTGGCATCCAGACTCTGCATTAGATACTTTTGTTGCTTGGATGATGCCTGAAGAAAGTTTGGTGCCTTACACTAGGAATCATAGGAAGCAGTAGAGCTGCAAGCTCCTGAAAGCTGGCTAGTGCAAAAGGCTGAAAAGGAGTGCTTTGTTGCATTACTCATGGGAAAGGAGAACCTTCCTTTGTTGGCTGCATTGGCCATAATCCAAAATCTTCCCCACTGGAGTGCCTTTCTCACTTCTTTTAAACCTGGAGAAGTAGAATGTGACTGCTTCTTTTATACAATCGATGACTGAACAGCATAAAAAAATACCCTGGAAATGGGATACTTGGGTTTGATTTCTCCCTGTGTCTAAAAATTTTAAAATCTGCTTCCCTCCTCTTCCTGAAAAGCATTCTAGTTGTCAGACCATTAGTCTCAGATGTCTTACGAAGGCATCATATTTGCATACTTTGTGTCCTCCTGGTAAAGGGTAGAAAGCACTACAGAGGAAAAACAGCTCCCTAGGCCACAGGAGTGGCTACTGCACAGCTCGCAGGAGTGAGACAGCTGGATCCTAGCTGAGCTCTGGCTACCTACCGGATAAGTAATACAGCGACCAAATTTTGCAAACACATTAAATATTTGGGTGTTACAGGAGAAGACTGCAAGTAGATCAGCTGCCACAATAGCTCTCTTATTGATAAGAGTGTTGTCTCTTGTTTAGCAAAGAGATAGCCAACTATTGTCTGTTGTGCTGTTTATATGTCTGTTTTCCTCTTTTTTCACTCCCTTCAACATCTTACTATTTCATTAAGCCAGCTGATTCATCATTTGAGAGTGGGGAAGTACAGCTTACTGATCACCCAGACAGTTTAATTTAATTTTCTCAGGTTTTTAGATAGGGGCTCAATTTGATGTGACCCCTTGAAATTGAACCCAGCCCTTGCTGCTGCTAATCAAATCCTGGCAGACTGTTACATCCGCGAGAAGAGTTTTAAATTGTAGTAGCACCAGTTTGTAGAAAAGTTTATTTTGTTAGAGTTGATGTGATAATGAACCTTCTCTTTATCCATTTCAGCACATAGAAAATTTGGTCTTGGATATAAACAGCTTTTCAGTGAGGAACAAAAAATGAGTCTACTTCTTTATTTATTTATAGTAAAGTAATTTCAGTCACAGAAGGACAAAAGATGGAATGTCTGAATTTCAGATGTTAGGGTTTTGCCTGCACTTTATAATTTTTACTTGTTTTATTTTCCTTGTGTAGAGCTATTTTGGACTTGGAAAAAATTGGAAAACTTTTCTCTTACCCAAGTATACTTACTTGTTCCTGTGTGAAACAGTCTTCCCTTCAATTCTGCCATTTGGACAGAAAGGTGATTAGTTATAACTTTTGCTATTTTCTCAGCACTCTGCTTCATTCATCAGGGTACACATAATTTTGCCTGCAATGAATGTAATGTACATACATTATAAGAAAGTAGGGTTCAGTTCTCTAGTAGGACAGACCTTGTGCTGAAGATGAAAACAAGCTGATTGATACACAATTAAAGAGCTGTACACTTCAAACAGGAATCAAATCTTACTTTCAAACACATATGTTTAACGCATGGAATTGATATTTCATGAAGTCCCAGATGCTATATATACTATGCATGACAGTTTAACAGATAAGATTTTTTAAAATACTTGTTAATTATTTTAACACTGTAAGATATATAGCTTTGTGAACTGAGTCGACATAGCATTCATTAGTCTTCAAGTACAAGTCTGGGGAAGTAAACATTTTGTGCTGCTTTTCCAAATTGTTTTCTATTCTTTCACCTTTTCTCAACTAGCAAAAAGGGCTTCATTTTTCTCTTAACTATGAATCTACTGCCCAAGGCAAATAGATGTGTAGTCAAATCCAGTATAGCAAGTCTTATTTTCTTTGATAATGGCAACTTTTATCTATCCAGGAAAACTATTCTGGGAAATATTCCCTGTGATTCTCAGTGAAGCTTAAATTGATTAAACCAAAAGCAGAAACAGAAAAATGCTCTGCATTGATTTACTATTTACAGTCTTGAGAGTTACTGTATCAGGCATTGTTCAAAGGTGACTAGAAACAGCAGAAGCTCAGTGGAGAAAACACACTACAATCAGGATTTAATATAGACTTCAGTTAAGCTCAAAACAGCAGCTCTTTAAACAGAACTCAAGAACTTGTTCTGCAGAAAATGTCAATGTTTCTTTAGAAGATGACTACATATTAATGATGATCCAATATCAATGGCACATTAATGGCACAAGTCATTATCATCAGGGTTTTTTTATCTTAGACTATTTCTGTTTCAATATATTTCCAAAGGTAAACATTGTTTATTTTATTTATTTTCTGTTTGTTTTTAAATGTGTTTCACTGAAAATATAAGACAAAGATAGTTTTATATTGAAATGTATTCAAGAGTGTATTATAACTTCATATGCATGAGGGAAAAAGAATAGCCAGGACGACGCAAACAACTTAGGCAGTTCTCTTTTGTTTTAATCTCTCTGTTACTATTCTTAATTATTAGTCATATTACGAGTTTATGAACAGTGTGCTATATTCATATGTTTGTTCCACTCAGTTTCTGATACTGTACTAACTTAAAATTAAATGCAAACAATACAAATATCTTCATCTAGTAATGAAATATGGTTACCTCAATAAATTGCCATCTGTTATTAAAAATTTGGGTGTATTGACACTTCAGTAATGGAAATGTAGAATACATTAACTTCCAAGTATGTTTGGCAGGGACCATTCCTTAAGACTACTAGACTTAAGAAATAAAATTAGTGAGAGACTTCTATAACATTGATCCTCGTCTCTAGATAGCAGGAAAGACTTAATGAGCTTCAAATGGGTCTATGCATAAGGCTGAAGGTAAGATCAAAAGGGCAAAGAAGGATGTGGTGCACAAGCTTCCAGCTTCTGTAGCAGTCATTTCTTTCTGAACCTGCTTTGACTATGAGGAAATCTGAATGTTGGACATTTGGCCTGCTATTTCAATGTTCCTATTTTGCAAATCATGTATCAAATTAAGGACTGGGTTTTTTAATTTATAAAAAAACTTTCATCAAAGAAAGAAAGACTATAGATTAAATACTCTATTTAAAAAAAAAAAAAACCCTGTATTTTGATGTAATGTTTTACAAAATGTCAATGATGGGAAAAAAATCTAAGAACATTCACCTTTACTTTTTCTACAGTTCTCTCTTTTCTGATGCCTAAAGCCTATCTTTGTTACATCCATTAGCACTGAAGCCATTCTGCAAGCCTTTCAGAAGTATACATCTGAAGTCTGTGGCAGAGCAAGAACAAAATTTTCATTTCTAAAAGAAAAAAAAGCATTCATGAAGAACTATGTTTTCATTGTTTATATTAAACAGACAAAGAGACAAAGTTCATTTTGGGTTAGAAAAAATATTCTGGAAATCCAGAAGAAAAAAATTAATATTAAGCAACATATTTGTTTATCTAAAACAGAACATCTTGAGGGTTTAGCTTATAATTTTTCTTCAATGTAACAAAATATAAACTAAATGAATTGCATTTTTTAACTGAAAAATTAAAGCAATTTCACAAAGACTTAAACTAGTTTTCAGACAGGTCTTTAAAAAGCCTTCAAGTGAAACAATTTTGCAACTGACAAGAAATTGTTAAATATTTCAGCTCCTAAAGAGAAAAAAAAATTGAATGTTTACAACACTCCAGAATGAAAGTCTAATTTGCTGTAGTTGTTCTAAAAATGATCACACATCATCTCTTCAAAAGACTTATGCTTTACTAATTTCTGATTGAATACTTGTAATGATTTTTTTGCACCAGTATAGAAACAGTGATGGGTCTCATCTGAAATTTATGAAATCAGGTGAGATGGCCAGTGATCTACTGTGAATTTCCCCCTGTATTTGTTTAATATATTACGTTTTGCTATCAATTTACACTCTGCATCTGCATGTCCTAAATGACTTTCTGTTTAAGAAGAGAAACTAAAGGCAGGTTTAGATTGCATGTTCAGCTATGTTTGAGCCAACCGTAGCTACAGGAACATTTCCACAACTAATGTCCCCAGATGAGGCTACCACTCTCCTTGCCTGAGGTTTCAAAACCCTCCATGGAGTGCAAGTGTGATCAGATTGCTCAGATGAGCCAGATAGTGGGTTTTAGCACACTTTGGGCGGATTATTGAATTTATGTGACAAGTTTAGACTATCAATAACCTGTGTGAGATCTCTGTTGTGCCTTAACAGACTTAGGCTAACGTCTGAGTTTCCCACAGTGGAACTGAGGGGCACATTTGAAAAAACAAGTGCCAGCCTACTGGGAGATGGCCAGCACTGGAAACTGTCACACACACGGAGACACGCACATGCACAAACATACAGACACATTGACTATGACTGCCATTTCCAGCTGAAATTCATAGGTTGTTGTGTGAGCATTTCGCTCCCACACCATACTCCTGGTGATATCTATGATTTCCTGACAGCAAAGCAGAACATGAGAGATATCCATGTTCGCAGGCTCCGACGCTCACTGTATTTTTGTGGTGTCCCACTATTTGCAGCCTCCTGTGCTTTTCCTTACTTCCCGTTCAATAGTTAGTGACCTAGTCTGTAACATGTTTTGTTTGAGAACAAACCATTTAACTTTAAACTGGTGTGAGTCACAGGAGAAGCCTCACACCAAACCTTATCAAGGGAAATTGTAAATTTATTTCTCCAGCGACAGGAGAGCTCACAGTGTCTATGGTGCCAGCCGAACACATCTCAGCTCTTTGCCTTAGTCAAGAGCTATGAGTCCAGGCCTGCAACAAACTTTCAGTTTGTGCTGAGAATTCATAGCTCTTTCAGAACTAGAATTCATAGTTCTTTTAGAAGGAGAACATAAAAATAGAAGTTTCTGCTGCAGACAATTGCATGTCTCCTCTTTGCTGCCACAGTTGTAGAACCTCATGTCTATTTTGTAAATAAATTCTGATAAGAGGGTATGTGTTACCATTTCATGCTCCACTCAGAAAACTGGTCTCTACTACTGTCCCCAACCACTCCATGTTAATTGCATGTGTAGAACACTACATATTTATTCATTTATTTTTTTTTGTATAGTAGCCAGAAATTTCACTCACCTGGAAAATATATGAAAGCCATTCTATGATACCACAGTAAGATATATAGTTTGTGCAACCTCATTTTTCAGTCAATGAGAATTAAGGCTAGAAGTTTCAGGCCTGCTTAAAATGCATGGAAATTGTGAATACTTTGTTCCTAGACTGATGCTGCACTTTAATGTCCACACACCATATAGTCAACAAAGTGTTTTAGATCTCAAATCAAATTATTTGGATGAGATTGGAGCTCAATTGCGCTTGTGTCATAAGATAAACACAGGACTATTTTTCACAGCTCTCTAAAAAAAAACTCTGTGTGAATGGCAAATCAGCTGCACAAAGGCAATGAGTAACAGAACTTATCAGAAATTTTTAAATCCAGAAATGTTTTACAGCTCAGGCCTTATAATGTTGAGAAAAGGCTTTTAACACTATAAAGGAATGGAAAAATAATTTAACCTGCACTGGTACAGTGACTTCTAACATTCAGAATTCCTTTATTTCTGTAAAAAATTACAGTACACCATCTTCAGCTAATAGAGCAGCCCAGTGTATCGGCAGGGGAACACATATACTAAAAGGCAGCACCCGTAGATGACCAGTAATTTGATATTAATTCTTTTCCAATCTCAAATCTGTCCTGATGCTTATAGTTTTTAAGCATCTCTGTTTGCTAGAAAAACAGATCAGTGTTTTCAGTTTTGTTTTATATTTAATTTTTATATAAATTGATTTTTTAAATAGCATTTTAATATTGGACTGATGCTGGCACCAAAAAATATATTCCTTAACTTGTTTTGAAAAAGGACTTAAATGCTTCTTTAATTGGATTTGAAGAAATTTTTGTTGTCTGTAACAAAGAGAAGACTATGTTCCTTTCTTTCACTGGCTGTGAAAATATAAAACATTCAGTTATCATCAGAGAAGAGTTACAAATAGTGATTTATTAATTTAGAAGTCAAAATTATTTTAACTAAAAACTCAAGCCAGATCATCAGGTAGTCTGAGTTTTCAAAGCTCCAATGATTGCGAGAATCCTGTCAGACCTATACTAGCTATGACTCCCGCAGAAACTACAAATTTTTTTAAATGGATGAAGCACAGGACAATGTTTTACTTCTTAACATTCCTCCTGGTTTTCGAAATGGCATTACTATGATTCAAGCTCTTATTAGAAGAGACATATCAGATGGCTTCTTGTGTTGAATTGTTCAATAGCGTTGAAATATTAACGGCTAAATTTGGTGGGAGATGGCATTGTTTCAAACTATTCTTGCCTAACCATTTCCAGGTTGGTGCCTGTGCCTTAGAGTTTTTACCAGACTTCAGTGAGAAGGCTTTCAGAGCACAGTTTGAATTTCTAAGATGATTTCTTAGAAGATAATATAAATTAACTATTTTGTTTTTCAAACATTCTGAAGTGTTTGTGGGCAGTTTTCTTGATATAAAGAAACTTAGAAAGGAACAGGAAACTTTGTTTACATTACCAGTAAAGACACAATATGTTTTCTGCTTCCTTTGGGAGACCGTTTCAGAAGAACTCAAGATTGGTCAGACCAAGCAATCATCATTATAGCATTTGTATTATTCCTGACAGTAGTCAATAGCAGATACATAGGAAAGAATACACACACGTTACAAGGATTATAGTGAACATTCTCCAGAATATTCTGCCATCCTCCAGCAAATTCACTATTAAGGAATTTTCTCAGCTAGAGAGGAGATGTTCCTAACCTCATGAGAATATAATTTTATTTTATGAGGACCTTGTTTTTGAAGACATAAAAGATTTTGGCATCCACATAGCCTAGAGCAAGAAATTTTAAAGTTGAACTACATGGTGTGTGAAGAAGTATCCCATCTTGTTTACTTTAGACCTGTTAACCCTACTCTTTTTTTGCACTCATCATTGCAATCTCTATTACATCATTCCCCAGTAACTAGTTCTAGTTCCCTAGGAAGAGGAATCCTCATCTACTGGATCCTTCTTCATTGGGAAACCACTCTGTGTGTTTGATTTCTTTGATCACCTTCCATTGATCCCTCTCCATTTCTGCTATATTCCTCAGTGATGGGGAATCAGAATTGTACAGTGTTAAGGATATGCGAAAACTATGTTTTTATGCAATTAGACAGCGATATTTTATTCTTTGTTCCTTACTACTTTTCCAGTAGTTCCTAACATTTAGTTTGTTTTGTTTTTTTTTTTTTTTTCACTGCTGCTGAGCATTAGGCTAGCATTTTCCTAGAGCAGTCTAGTTCCCAAGTATGCAGAATTTAAGATTGTTTATTCCCAAGCTCATCAACTTAAACCTGTCTACACTAAATTTTATGTACTGTCTATGGCTACTATGCTACTACCAGTGTCGCTTCTTTGTGGAGTGTAGTCAATTGCCTCAGCTGTGCAAGGTAGAGAGGCAGTTGCTAAGGAGAATGATAGCCTAAAGTGAAGACTGCTATAAAATGAAAAGTTGACATCTCAGAAACATGTCTGATTTTATTAGATACATGTAGACAATATATTCACATATCTGACCCGTTGATTATTTTACTACTTATCCAGCTTCCCGCTTCTATTTCTGTTAAATATCCACAGATGTCACAAATACAAAATAAAGATGTAAAAATTATGTTTAATGTTTCAAATTAATATAAGACTGAGAGAGAGGTGTTCTTCATACTGCTAGCAATCTTGGACATTTATTGTACAGTTTCACAGATTTACTAAGAAGTTACATCTGGGTTATTTTTTCCTGTGTGTGACATCTCATTTCTATGGCTCAGAACTTATGTGTAGAGATTATAAAATGTCAAATGCAAATATAAAATGGATCCACGCTGTACAAAATAGTCTTTTACTGATATTGAGCTCCCTATTGCCTTTAAATGTTAATGAAACTGTTGTAATTACTGAAATACCACAACAGCCTAAGAGCTGGAGATCACAGCTGTAGCACATTACTTGTAAGTTACTGGCACAGGCACTATCTTGGCAGAGAGAGTTGTACAAGAACTTGTTATTCATACTTCCTTTTTAGGTAAGGGGCAGAGAACAAGTCTAAAGAGCACAGAGAGAAAACTGAGGGACACTCTTGTTCCACTAAAGAGGTATAAACATTACTACCAACCAGGTTTCTTATCTCCCTGTCTCCCTCCCTCCCCTTTTATTTTTCTGAAAGACACAGAATCCAGATTATATCATAAAAACTATTAGACATAAAGTAAAAGAAAATAAGCCTCTCTAAAACTATTCTTAAAATAAAGATACACTTATTATATTTTAATTTGAAATTTATACTTATTCTTGCCTTTTCCTTTTTTTTTTTTAACATGAAAATTGACTATGTTCAAAAGCAGACAGGCAGGATGGGAGGAAAGTGAGTTAAATAATGGGGGGAGAGTCACCGTTGCATTTTTTGTGTGATATTTTTTCAGCCAGCAAGCCTGTGGCACAGAAGCAGTGAAAAGGAAAATAGAGTACTTGAATAGGGTAAGTAACCTCAGGACAAAAAATGTCTAAGGGCTGTGCAAGCATAACTAGGCAGTAAAGAACCAGTGATATCTATACTAAAGAAGGCTGGTGACACCTTGATTCTTTGATCTGTGAACTGTGTGACAGGCTTGCAAACGGATAGTTTATTATCTGGGAGGTGAATGGCAAAGTCCTACAGTGTTTCACAGGGTTAATATGTATAAAACAGCCATTTAGATGTGTGCCAGGAATAGAGCGTGGGAGGAGTTTGCTTCAGCATGCAAGGAAGTTGTACGTGCGCCTGTGTCTATATGGATGGCTATGCGTAAACGCTTATGTGGAGCACTGCGCGGTACCCAGCTGGTCACAACAGCTGCAACTGGGAAGATCCGTACTGAAGCTGACCATGGAATTGCCAAATCCTCTTAATTCACCTTTCGATGACACTGAAGGTGGCCCAAGCCCGATCAGGACCTTGTTCTTATTTTCGCGGAGGATCGCTATCGTTACACTCCATTTAAATTCAGGAATAAGCATCTCATGACGCCATGCTCCACTGCATCGGAACTGTATGAGCAAGGCGGTCTTGCAGAGAGAGGGAGAGACACAGAGAGGGACAGACTTCCCAGACGGAGAAGAAAAAGAGACACTATCTGGTTTTGTTGTCTGTGGGTTGATTTTTTTTAAAGAAATCTGCAGCTTGAAGGTATTGGAGTAATATTTCTGTAAGCTTTGTCTCAATAGTAACAAATTTATTTGTATCAACAGCAGAGCCAGATAATTCTGCTGTTATTCTTGCAGAGATCTATTGTTTCATGGATCACATAGGGAATTCCAAAAAGCAACAATCTTCATGTTACCTGACATTATGTGAGCTTAATCATTCAAGGCAAATAACTAACCTTTGAAAGAAGCTTACATCTCACCTAAGCTTATTTAAGTGGGCAGTTTTTCCTCAGGTGCAGACACTTGATTATTTTTTTTTTTCAGTAATTTTTGAAAGTATGTATGGCATGCAATGTACTATTGGTATGTGATATTTTTATTCAGTTACATTTTCTGTTTCTTTAAGAGGTCTCTTTTTGTCAGACTCAAGTAAATTTGAAACTGCAAAACAGTAATTGCTGATTCAGAGCTAGCAAACCCCTTTGAAAGCATGCTGGTATATGATGAGTACAGGGAGACTTGGATTTTTCCATCATCATTACTCCACATCCATGTAACTGTGGAACAATCAAAAGTTAGTCATGGTAATATTCAGAAATAAAAGTGACAAAAATGTTGCTCAGATAAATGAACATTAGCATTCTAAAGCATTAGGGACTTGTTTTTTCTCAAATTATATTACGCTTTAAGCAAAAAGAAAGAGTTAATTGAAGTGAACAGTTACAACTGGATACAAAGACATTTTGTAAAGAAAAATACACTTAAAATGGAAAACAAGTGGAAAAAGATCTTATACTCTAGCTGCATGAAAATAAAACTACTCAAACTTGCATTATTGAAAATAATTCAGTGATTAAAAATCTGAAATGAGAAAAAAAAAGTAGAATAATGACTTTGCTTGCCTGATACGGTAATTGGGTAATAAGAAATATTTTACTGCAAATCAATTTTCTCATTCCACTTTAGAACTACAATATAGCTCCGGCAAAGTAGCATCTTTACGGTCCTATGGATTGACATCACAAAGCCGTACTCTTTTGAAATCTATGCAACTGTGATAAATCTTCATGGCTCTGTATTCTAAAAGAAGAAAGGATTAAAGAAAGATTTTAAAGAGTGGCATATTACTTCCTCTAACACTATTGGGAGATGAAAGGACTGCATTATGGTGGGCTAGCAGTTATCAGTTTTTCTTGGGATTAGTAATTAAATAGAATTTATAGCAACAGAAAAATTGTGTTACAGTATAAAGATTTAAACAATGGAAAACTGTTTAAAACACAGAGCTTAAAGACGGAATTATTGACTGAGTATAAACAGTACTTATAGAAAATCTTCCTTTAAGATACATTTTCTTAATTGTATCCTACACTATCACTGGAGAGAACCACAGAAAAACAACCATCCTAATAAAACAATCTTAGTTTCTTGATAAATAACGTCAAATGAGTTATAAAAGACAGAAACTGTCATTCATAGATGCAGATCATGGTTTATCTGGCTGAGTTGCCATTCTCTAAGAAGGGGGTCAATTACAATTAGTACTGCTCTCCTTATAGCTCCAGGAGTCTTCATTTGGATTCTCATCTATGAAATTTTGGAATAAGTGGTCTCTGGGAACAACCGAAGAAAACAAGACCCAGCTAGGGACAGAGGCTGCTTGATGCAAAACTGTAAGTGTGTTTTGGGTTTGAGAAGTAGTGGAATAAAATGTTGTTTCTATGATAAAATTGGGCAGGTCAAGGGTTCTTACTTGCATGTTCTCTTGTTTTTCAAGTTAACTGGGAAATATTTCGTATATGCAGGCTTTTGGGATAATTCTACAAGGGGATGGAAACTACATGACTTCTGTGAATGTGAATGTTGATTCCCACCATGTCATCTGGCAATGAGTTCTCCTATTCATTTGATTTCCAATGTCCAATTCAGCAACATAAAATGTCCTTATGTATTCTTGAACCTCTAGGCTGAACATAATTTTCTGTCTCTAGGTTTACTGAAGGTAAAAAAATCCCAATGAGGAAATAGATTCATCATCATTATAAATATTTTAAATCTAGACTTTCTTCATATTCTACTGTTTAGCTTTGTAAAAGACTGTGTTTAATGTGTTCTCAGCAGCAAAAATTATTTTAAATGCTTTGACTAAATTACTAAGGCAAGAGTTTTTTATTTTGTTTTGTTTTCCTTTGTTTATTTTTATTTTTATTTTTTTTTTAAATTCATGATTTAGTCTAATTCTCCCTTGGCACAAAGAATGGATGCCAGGAGTTATCATCCTCCCTTATTTATCAATGTAGCAGAGACTAAAATTTCAAGCAGAGATGACGAGTTGTTCACAGTAACCCTAAATCTTTTTCCATAGAAGAATACACTGACTCCATTACCAAGGGTTAGTTTATACCTTCAGAAGTAAGCTAAAGTTAATCCATGTTTAAGCATGAGAGGGCTCAATAAAGCCACATCAAAGTTGTACACCAAATTCCTTTTGTAAGTCATTGAAAGTTAACACGAATTTTTATGAGGTACTATTTGTCCTATAAAACAATAAACTAACAAATATAAAGCAGAATTAAATTACCACATGTAAATATGTATGGAGGTATAATGATTACAATGCATTGATTATGACATGTTTAATTTAACTGTCTATTATTAGTGTCTCATATAAAGAAACTTGAAAATTAAAGTATATGATGTTAAGAAGGCAGCTGTCAAAGATTCAGCTATAATAATTTTAATATATTTTAAATAGTTGTATAAACTTACTGTCTTTTTCAGATCTAGGCTTGCAAACAGAGGGTCATGTAACAAATCGTCCTCTCACATAAGCCTATTGCTTCACTCTTGTTTTTCTTCCTAAGCTGGTGACATCAGCCTCAGAAAAACAGTTTTACAGAGAGTTCAAAGGATTCCAAATAGGCATGAAGAAAATGTCTGAAGAGACTTCAAGGTCTGTGTCAGGCCATGGAAATGAACAGATATTCCTTGATCTAAAAGTAAAGCCAAAACCATCCTCATACGCTCAGTATTAACACTCTGGTTCTTTATTCTGCTTGTGAACTATCCACACACAGGAGAAAGTTGAGGGTTTTACTCAAATAGTCAATTTGTTCCAGTCCACATCGTTATTTCAGCTGAAGAAACCTATTATTAGCTCAAACAGCAACCCTCCCAGTCGAAAACACATGTAACATTTTAGTAAGCTAGATTTATGTCAGGTAGGTCATGAACCTTTATTGTATTCCTGTGGTAAATAACATAAACAAGCAGAAAAGCTGTTGACCACTTGTAGTGAACTGGCTCCCCTCTTTCAGTTTGAAAACAGTTTAAATGAAGCAAAAAGAGGAAAGCTCGCATAAAGCTGCAGAAGCCACAACAAATTGATTTTTCCCACTGCTTTTGTTACCTTATGGAATTTCCACAACATGAGAGCCAAACATAGTTCCAGTTGAGATATTTCCTTCTATTTTAAGAAGAAATTATGCACTTACCACAAAATATCCTGCACATATCCAAAGTCTAAAAAATAAACTGGGTAAACACTTTGCTAAAGCAACAAAATAAATATTTTTCTGCTTATATTTGTTGTTCGTTTGTTTGCAGTAGCATTTTGCAATCTTCCAACTCACTGAATGGGCAGTTTATGTAGAGTTCTCTTGAAGAGATTGCACTTCTCAAAGGATTATCTTTCTCATACCTGGAAGTATTACACAAAGTCTTATAATTAAGGGCATAATTTGTGAAGCTAGGCCAACAAAAAGCTTTTAAACCCCTGGTATCTGCAAGCTTGAGTGTCATACTTCCTTCAGTACTGTGAGTGATATATCCAATCTAATTTTCCTTCCTGGACTTTCTTAGATTATTTAGAGCTATCTCAGGTGTCTAGATCTTGCCTTGCTATGTGCAGTACAGTCATATTCTCAGACATATCTATATTGTAATCAGAAGTGTAACACCTACATACAGAAGCACACCTGTGGTAGCTTTTCCTTAACTGTCTCAAATACCAAGAGAAATGCTGCAACATTTCAAAGTGACTGTACTTGTTCTTCTGACCCACTGGGTGTTTAAATGATTGGCTCACCTTTTTAACTTACTGCTTATATTTGACTTAGAATGGCTGAATATATGTGGATTTTGAAGACCTATGTTATAGTTGTACTTGCAGTTTTAGTATAGCTTTAAGCTGAGTTTAAAAATGACTAGAAATATGCACCTCCAACTGTCAGTTCATTCCATCTTTAAATACAGGATACAAAGAATGAAGCACCATGTGCAAGGTTTTTTTCCCTCCAGTGACTGTAAGGTGAAGATGATTAGCACAGATGATTAGCTTGGACCAGCTGTCTTACATTCAGTTGGATGGAGTTAGATAAGATGAATTTCATCCAGGATGACTAGTTTTTTTCTTTGCTGAGTTGAGTATTTAAGGTGATAAAGCTATTTAGAAAAATTCTGATTTCCACTTGACAGATGGGGATAGTCTTGCTTTCATTGCCAGTGTCTCCAACTGCTCACCACCTCAAGTAGAGGCATGACTTGAGCTCATGCATCCAACACCAAAAAAAAAAAATAAATTTGTTTTTGTTTCCATCTGGATCAATTCCTTCCTCTGGCCATACACTCACTTGTGCTTCTACAAAGAAAAAGGATTGAGCACCCTTAAGAGGACATGATGAAAAGGGGAATTGCTTCTGTTTACAACTGCACAGACATAGGCTAGAACAAAGTGACTGTAAAACCATGGTCTCAAAAATGCTTTTCATTGGTATTCCCTCTTGGCTGTTTAAAGTGTTCCAGCACTGAGTATGCTGTCTGCTATGAACCCCAGCTGGGAAGCCTGGCTCTCCTCTATTTAATGCTGAGGTAACTTTAGGGCCGCAAGTCAGGTTTGCAAATTCCAAGTGCAGAGACTGCACCTGGCTTTCTGGCACCACCGCACTGAGCATCAAGATTCCACGGCACCTTTTCTGAACCTGAGCCCCACAGTGACCATGCCTCTCCTCCTGTTGTTGTTGATGCAGGACTGGATCCAGTCTTGGTACACTTGTGTTGCTAAACTTCACAAACAGGGATACCAAGTCATCACTGTTCTTAGTTTTACAATATTTGAATGAAGATCCAGACACTGATTTCTTTTTGGTGGCAAAATCCTGTGGAAGAGCTTTCTGGACCCTGAAGCAATTCTTCTGAACATTTCCCATCAGTCTCTATCTCTCCATGTCAGCTCTTTGTACTGCAGCTTCATTTTTTAAGGAGGGATACTTAGGCACCCATGCAGAAAGGCACCTTGAGAGCAAAAGGCACCAAGGCTGTACAAAGATAACTATTAGTCCAATCATTCACCATCACCTCTAAGCATATATATGCACAACCCAAAAACAGAATAAGTGATATAACAGGGGATTCTGTTGTAGACCTTCCCCCCTCCATTTTCTTTCCTCTACCCTCTCCCCTCCTGGGAAAGTGTTTCTATAATAGTGGGGCATATGGTCTCCTCTCTGGAGTGACGTTATGTTGCAAAAATATGAAAATCCTGGAACATCACTGGTGTGAGGTTTTCTTTAACACATTCCAATTTTAAGCACATCTACTAATGTTTTGTTATCAAAAACATTGCTTTGTCTTAGTAAGTCAGGTATGACAGTTGCCTCCAGCCATAACAATTATTTTTCACTATTTACAAAAGCTATTTTTAAAAGTAACTTGTAATTAGACTAATGAAGCAGTTTATCAGACTAAGCACATATTGAATGAGTGAGCAGGCATTTTTAGTCTGGAATCATTTACATGGAGACCCACATTTAATTTTTTCTTCCATTGCAATTTTCCATAATCTTAATATTTGTACTTGCATATGTCAAAATAACAGAAGTTAGTCTTTAAAATTAATAGAAAAGCACAAAAATCCACATTCCTTCTCTGAATATTCTTACATATGCTTGCAGGTGTCTTGTATGTATGTGTGTGTGTTTATGTGTGTATTATGTGTATGTGTAGAAGTGAATAGAAATGTTGCTGATGGTGGGAGTTTACAAGGATTGTGACTCATATACACAAAATATTATGCGAGTTTGTTGGCATCCGTTTGTATGAGCTGCAATGCATGAATCAAAGCACTTTAATCTACAAAGATATTCCACACAACATGGCTTGGTTGCCATAGCATTTATCATGCAAACTCTAGCCCCAGTTCATCACTGAATTAAATAATATACCTCCAAACAGTTATATATACAGCACAAATTTTGTAATATATTCTGTGGCAGAGAACCCATGTCAATATAGCAGCCATTCCCACTCCACCAATCATGGATTTTTTTTTTAATGGATTCAGTCATGTCTCAAATTCAGAGAGCAGCAGATCTTCTGCTAGTTATCTATACACATTTCTGGATTTTTGGCTCCTTTTTGCTTAATTTAGAGCTTAATTGAAATTGTTTTTTCCTATAGCTCCCTCACTTTAATAGAAGCTAAGTTAACAGGCATAATTTTCCTCTTTCTTTTACATACCATGTGGTGTCTTCAAGTCAGAATCTGCACTATATTTTCATATGGCCATCAAAATAAAGGCCAGTCGGCTCTCCTCTGACACTTTACAAATCAGGAAGACCTGGAAAGTGGGATCACAACCTTGGTTGCAGGAAGTCTAGATTCAAGTTATTGTACCTCCTCAGATTTCATGTATGGCCTTTGGCACAGCCAGTAAGATTACCTAAGCCTCAGTGCATGATACTTATCTTCTGTAATGATGGACAGAGATCTACCATGCAACACCACCAGAGAGGACAGCATTAAAATACACCTTTCCCTAGAACTTAGACATAAAAAGGCATAAGGAAATGAAGCACAATCCAGAGACAGTCATGATGGCACTAACATAATCTCTATTATCTAGCAGCAACATACATGCTTTGACAGAGGTTTAGAAAACTTTTTTTTTTTTGCCTGAATGGCATGGAATAAGATTTATGAGAGGGGAATAGCATCTTTTGATTATACTAGATGAGACAGCAACAGACATCAGTTTGGAACATTAATTCTGACAGGCACAGTGGCTGAGCAATACTTGGAGCTGTTGCGCTGAACTAGGTTGTGTTCCCAGATGTAACCTTGTATGACCTCAAATAATGTATGCTAAAAAAATGCAAGAAGTGTTTCTTTCTTCCCTTCTGTAATATGAATGTTGTGGGCAAGCAAGGAGTAGTGGTTTTGAAGTGGACAAGAGGTAGGATAGACAAAGATTTAGACTTTATAGTCTACCAGCTCAGTATGTTCTCCCAGAAAATATAAGGTATCATGAGGAAAACTGTGCTAAATCTCCTCTTACTATCAGCAAAATTATACTGAAGAAGAAGAGGTCAAATTCACATGTGCTGCAGAACGTGTCGCTTGGGAACACTGAGAGGCAAGGATATCAATCATTTCTGCCTAGTCTCTACCTTTCATAATATATTTGGAAGGGGAACATGGACAAAAAGAACAACTTGAAGTCTGATTTCTAGGTTCTGAAAGTACCTAGTAAATCAACAGGGGTGCTGGAATTCAGGAAAGGAGCAGGAATAATGGAGCAGCAATACTATTGACTTTCTGTTTAATTTATATTTTAGAGATTCATCTACATAAAAAGATTATTCTTACTACCCATAATTTCATCAAAATTACCTCCAGTTCTACATAAATTCTGCTCTTAAAACATGAAACTGTTGATCTGTCTGTATAACTTGCTAAGATATTTATCTTCCTTCTTTGAAAAGACATAATCTTTTGTCAAAACTTAATTCTGCATTGCTTTTATTTATCCTAGTTCTTGTCTATAAATCAGAGCATATTGATTTAAATGAGAGACAGCTAACACTGATATAGCCCAAAAGCCTTAAATTTAAAAAGGAGCAGAGCATGAAAGAAATACAGTTAATTGCATCAGATCATATAATTAGGCCAAGCAGAAAAGGTTCAGACATCCCTCTGCACACAGAAGAGAAGAAATTAAAATGGTAGGTATGTGAGTAAAACACGACAGAAATAAAATCTAAAATAATATTGATGGCACAGCTTTTTAACAAAGTTCTCTATTTCACAATGTAGATTAATTTGTATTCCTTCCTGGTGGTTCATTATAAACTTGTATCATTTCTCCTTCTGACATCATCTTGTAATTTAAAGAGCAGCTTTTCAGTAGTCCAAAGAGAGCACCCTAAATTGGTCATGCAAATGTGTTGACAGGAACAAAGCAGAAGATCCGCAATACTTAGTGCCAATCATTTGCATTCCAGCTACATAGCGTCGAAAACACCGCAAACATTTGTTTGAAAATATTTGTCTGTGATAAATATAAACAATAAAAATAAAATAATTCTTTCAATAAGCCCACTTGCTGAATTGTTTAAAAACAAGGGGAAAAAAATTGTGATATGTGTTTAAAATAAGACATTTTTATAAGAATCAGTTTATCAAAGCTTCTGAAAAAAAAACTCAGAGAAAATTCTTAGCTATGACTTCTGTTCCTCCTTTCAATTCACAAGGAATTAGAAGTAAAGGCTTATTCCTACATACAATGACAAAATCGAGAGCATCTAAGAATTGGTTGTTTACACTTACTAGGAAAGAGCGTAAACTGTACTGATACGCATGCTAGTTATGTTTTGATTTTTGCATATTTGGTGAATTTTGTAACACGGTAAAAAAAAAGTTAGGGACAATAATTTTCCCTGATCTTCATTATAACTAGCTACATAAAACAGGTATGTTTTTGTATGTTATTACTGATGATGAGTAGCTTCTGAATTTCTCTTTCAAAGCCTCATGAAGGTTGTGTGGGATAAAGTGGCTTTGTACTACCATGAATGAATCCCAAGTCATTTTGCCAGCCCATAAAAAATTAATCTGTACCATTTGTAGGATTACTGAAGCTTTTAATCTATCAATGTTGAAAAAAAAAAAAAGTTCAGATGTATGTAAGCTTAATGTCTTGCAAACACACTTCCCATTTTATAAACAGCCTTGAAGTCAGACCAAACAGTTTTGATATTTTTTTGTTAAATACATCTATACTCTTATATTTTTGAATTGAAATAGTGGGTGTTCATAATACTATAGCCACACAAACAAGCATATTCTGGCCTAGAGTCTTTAATGGCAATCTGTCTTTGTTAAATTGAATTAAATTAAGTAATAATTACCTCTTAATTTAAAAGATTCAAAAGCAAAAACTTCACATACTAGTTAGCCATTAATTCCTTTCTTCCATTTTACAGTGAAATTTTTCTGAAGTCTCCTTTACGTATATATTGAGCTTGGGGGTGGAGATTATACTGGTATGGTTTGCCTATCAGGCTAAGATCAAAACTATCATTGCTTCTCAATGAAACTATCAATGAGGAAATGAGTAATGAAAGTTTTAGCTACATGAGAAGCTGTTGTTGCAAGGCGCAGTAGCCAGGTGAGAGTCATACAGAGCAACTAACCTGCACAGTGATATTTTGTGTCCATAGGAGATACAGACAAAGAAGTCAGAATGTATTAGCAGCAGGAATTAGTAATTTATACTTCATATATCAACACAGCACTTAGATTCCATCAAAAGGGCTGTGCAAAGCATCGCATTTGATGCCCACTAGTGTGAGTCACAGGGGACATACCTTAGATGGGTTTAGGACTACTTCAAGGTATTGAAGAATGGAAGAACTATCAATAAGAGCAGTTTTACTTATTTATCTCAAGGATAATGTCCAAATTTAAATCAATAACTATTTAAATACCTAGATGTTTTAATGTCTGCTGAAATCTTAAGGCAGTGTTTCCCATTAAGGGCCCAAGCTATCTGTCCCTTGAAAAAGAAGGGAGGGATTAAGATAGCAAAATACAATATTTCCAGTCATGACATAGCAATACAATTATTTCCCTTGGAAGACAGGGGTTAAGAATGTAGGAATTCAATAAGTATGTTAAAGTCAGTACATGTAGTGGAAAATGGATTTTGATTTTTGCTCATGTATATTGTATGCAGCAAAGGGGTTGTTAAGATATTCCTGCATAACAGGAATATCTTTGCAATCGTTTTGTATTCACTGTATATTTCTAAAAAGTCAAAATTAAATTATTAAATGATAATCTTTATTATTTTTTTTATTCAGCACATTTTTATAATAGATTTGTGTATATGTACAGTAGTAATGAATTATTATTTTTATTTTAAAAGAAAAGTTGAGCTAAACCTTGGCAATATTTTCTTCCTTTTCTCCTTTTTTTTTTTTCCCTCGGAGGAAATGTGACGACATATACTTATTTTCAAAATACATAAGGAAAATATTATAACAGACATTTAGCAGAACCACTCCAAAGACTACCTTCCTGACATAAAATATGCATTTCATCTTTTATTTCTACAGACTATACATAATGACTAAAATTAATTGCAGTGGTCCAAACCAACACCTAATTTGCTCCCATCTCACAATATATAAAGAAATATTTTTGATGTTTTGATTTGCTAAACTATAATACCTGATTCAAATGGTTCTAACAGCTATTAGACTGTAAAACAAAAAGTATGTTATAGAACTTTTCATCATACACAAAAAAAGCTATTTTATTCACTTTATTAAATTATTACCCAGTCAAGTGTTATTTCTTAAAACATAATTTGTACCTGAAATGAAACCTGAAATAACTTAAGTTAATCTCTAGTGATTCATCTTCCATTGAGCCTCTGTTCTTGGCCTAGCACAAATGGAATAAGGTTCTTTTAGAGTTTCACCTCTATGTGGGAAGCCCTTAAATCCCTCCAGAGGCAGATGACCCCCACCACAATTAAGGTCTCTTTACTGCCCATGATTCTCAGGCAGCACCGCCAGCATCTTTCTCTTTCTTCTGTACATTAGTTTGCTATTTAGGGGTTTTTTTTTGCTCATCATGCTCTTTCTTTTCTCTCTCCTTCACTTTTCTCTTTTTCTTTCTTTCTTTCTTCTTTATTTCTGCCTGATGACCCATGCTCTACATCTCTCCCTCTCTCTTTTTATTCAGCCTTTTTAATCAAAGCAGACTATTTTATTTATTTAAATCCTGGTATTGGTTAGTTTTATGATACAAGACCCTCTTTTTTTCACACATCTAGAGGTCTAAAATGGTTGAAAACTAGTTGCTTAAACTACTGAAATCTGTTCTGCCATGTTAAATGGGGAAGAAATTATCTCAATCCACAACAGATTCAGATTTCTGAAAGCTGTTCAACATACAGCTTCTTCTCAGAACTGATCTGTGATAAGAGGGAAGCTGGAGAGAAGCTGCATCTCCTTAATATGTCACTAGGGACTTTATCAGATCATACAAGTGGCTGTAGAGACTGTTTCTTGATTTAATTGTTTATTTAGTGCTCTGGTTTCCAAAAAACTCACCAGCCAAATTAAGTTCTGTCCTAACTCTAAGAAAATGGAATGCAAGGAACGTGTTACATCAAGGCTTGTATACAGTCTGCCTGCTCAGGAGGAAGAAACCTTCCAGCAAAGCAAGGAATCAAAGAAATTTACAAAGACATGTGGTAGTGAAACCAAAATTTATATCAGTACCCATTTCATAAGTATAAGTCTGTATTCAGTCTGATACCAGTTCTCAACTGAGCTCATCTACAACATTTAATATCCTGGTTTTGCATATCTTTACACATATTGCTATGACAGTGAAGAAATCTGCGCTGTTATCCAGAAGACAATTAGTACAAGCAGCAGCAATTAATCCATCATTTCTAACCTAACCCTCAGCAACTCCTGGCTCCAATTAAACTATCTGTGAATCTATGAATCATAGTCTAGGTAACAGATAAGGATGGGTTCATTTAAAAGAAATGAGAGGGAGAAACACACAAACACTCTCTACCAACACTGTGGAGTACATGTGCTTCCAGTCATATGAAAGGGGAAAAGGAACATTGCCACAGAAATCCATTGGCTATGCATCCAGCCACGGAAGAAGCCATAAGCAAATCTGATCCCTGTCATAATACCTTGACACCTTCCTACACTGAGAGTGTTTAATTGTTTTGTTCAATGTATTGAAGAGAAATTCACTTTTTTAGGTTCTTCAAAGGAATACAAGCCTACTTGATTGCTGTCTCTCCCTAAAAAGAGCAGGTTGAGAATCTGAGGAGGAACTTGTTAGTGATCTATAGATCTTTGATATCACACAGCCAAGGATCCAGCCTGGCACTTTCTGAAGTACCTTGCTACTTTTCTTTTATCCTTATTAGCAGTAGATCATGGCATCTCTATGAGTAATGAATAAAAATGTGCTTCTTCAACAAATGTCAGAGCAAGAAATGTGCATGGGTGGCTTTCCTAGTTCAAACTTGATGTTGGAAAGGAGCAAGATATGTTGAGAAGATAAGAGCTCTTTTCTGACAAGGTTTTTAAATCAACATTTTTTTTTCTACACACTCCCATCAATGATTCTTTATGAGTGGAGCAATGAGTCTGCATTTCCATATAGACACTTATGTAATTATTTTGCTAATACATATTCTTCTTACACACTTGGGAATATTTTTTCTCCTTTTGGACATTAGACATGAAATGTGCATTTCTATCTACCTTTGTGATCCCCAAGCTTTTGAGAATGATGAAATTAAATTCAGCAAATATAACAGCAGTATGACTCTTGATACTTAGACTTAATGAAGCTTCTGTTAAGAAGTCCTCCTGGTGGATTTTGCTCACCTACTGCTTCAGAACAATGGCCTGGTGGCTTCCATGGAGAAAAACTACTTTGAAGCCATTTATACTATTAATTTTAGGAAAAGCAAACACAAAAACAAACCCCCTAAACAAAAGCATCAGTGACCGAGAGTGAAGAGGTCTTTGAGATACCTTGCACTGCCAATCACCTCTGCAACCCGTACCATGAGCAGTTTCTGACCATGGTAATCACTGGTAGTGAGTCTAGATTACATATGTTTGTGATTTCATTGAGACACTTTCTGATGCAAGCCATCTGGAATTCCTTTTCCCTACTGTGATAAAAATTCTGCAAGGGATTCTCACAGTTTTCTACCATTCAGATAACATCTTTTTCCTGAGGAAATAATTTCCATTTCAGCAGTGCTACTATTGGTCCACACAAACCTTCTTTTGCTAAGATTACAGTGTTCTTAGTGGCTGTTACATGAGCCTAAAAATTAACAGAACCCTTTCAGTTTCTTAAAAATCTTCTATTATTACCCTGTTTTTATTTCTGTACCAACCTTTTATGTTGACCAGTTTCTGAATCCTCTCTTTCAACATTTTTGATACTCAAGACAGGCATAGTTCTGACCTAACCATGTGATAGTCCTTTCACTCAAGCTGTCAGAAGTAAAAAGAAAAATATTCTGACCTGGTAAGTAATTTGAATGACAGAAGAGAACACATAGATTTTGACATGTAACTGTTGGTAATGGTACCACATATGTCCACTCTTGTAAACAGCTATGTGATTATGTTTCTACTACTGCAATAGCATTCTAACACATCTGCAAAAGTTTTCCTTTATAAAGACAATCAGAAAGCCATTGGTGAGTTAGGAGTTATATTTTCTTCCAAAAGTTTGGACTAAATGTTTACAAATCTGTCACAATTCAATACATGGTCTAGACTCTAGGTGCATTACCACTTTTGGTTTGTAATTTACCTGATATACTGTTATTGAGTTTGGGGGTGGGCACCATGGAACAACAATTCCCGTTTGGGGAAAAAACCCAAATACATTTCATGGTAAATATTTGGCGTAGTTTTTCTATTTAGTACACTGTCCTATTGTAGTGATACAGTTGAAGGGAAACTAAGTGTAATGAACACTTGTTTGCAATGGGAAATGAGACTGCTTCAAGCCTATGGAACTTCAAACTTTATGGACTTTTTTGTTTTCTTATTTTGCCATAGCTGCTTATCAATACTTGGTCCAAATATTTAAATAACTGCCAATCTTCTGACTGACTTTTTCTTTCCAAACTGCGAGTACAGCTACAGATTGGTAGACTGGTGTACAGGTTTGATTTCTGATCCAAAACCATTAACTTCAATGGTCTTCGGATCAGACCCTTGGGAGATCTTATTTTTGATATTCTCTTTCCAGTAGTATGTACTGCATAATTAAGTGCAGTCTTAAAACTGACCCTTGTGTCCTTTGCCCATTATTCCTTTCCAATTTAATATGTTTCCATGCATGGCTACATTTGGTCTCTTGCTCTTTATCCTGTTTTCTATCCAGCACCTTGTCTTGTAACACACTCCTTACCTAGTTAGTAATGTTTGGTGTGGAATCTTGCCAAATGCTTCTTGAAAATCCAAGTGTACTATATCTAAAAAAAAAAAAATCACTTATCTGTCTTGTCAGTGTTATCTTCAAAGAATTCTAACAGGTTATTTAAGCATGACCTTCTTTGACTGAAGCTGTTCTGGCCACCTTTAATGAACTGTACTTTAGTAGATATTCTCCCCCTGACCTCTGTCAAGATATTTTTCCTAAAGCTCATGTTAAAATATGTGGCCTACAATATCTTGATTTATTTCTCAAGACCCTTTTTTTTCTAATAACAGATTTATATTTGTCATTTCTTGGTCCTCAGAAATCTCTTTCATATCTAGATAACTTTAAAAATATGCCATTTAAAGGGTCACTAAGACCTTACTTTGTTATTTTGTGAAATATATTTATATGTCAAAAGTATCCAAATCTGTGGACGGTTTTGGCTCGTGTTGACTTTGTTACTACAGAAAAATTTGTAAAAATACTGAGGGTCATTAGTAACAACACAAACATAAGCATACAGTAAAAACAGCTTATCTAAATGAGCAATAAGAAAGGGAAAGGACATCCAAGTCACAAGTTACATCTGTAACCAAGTGTAAGGTTGTTACATCCACTTAAGTATAACCTTTCCCCCTTGTTTTTTTAATCATTTTCTCTACCTGTTTTAGCTCCTTCTTGAATAAATAATCTTTGGTTAAAGAGCATTTTACCCTTTTAATTTATAAACCTCCAAACCTGTAACTGTGTACATATTCTGTTATTTCTTTATCCTTGTAATTTTCACTGGTATTATTTTAAGAAATTTAACTAGCTTGATTGCAGTGGATAGTTAGAAATTCCGTTCTCATTTAAAATTCTTTTCTTTATAAAAGGAATTTTGAACTGGATAAAAATTAGCATGAGTTATATTCACCTGTCCTCTGGAATATATTTGAGGTTTTATTTTTATAATATACTGGCAATTATTCTGAAGTCTTATTTCAGTGAATATTGGAGTGTAGCCCCAATGTGAAAAAGTGAAAAAGTCGTAGTAAAAAAATTACGTTTTTCCAGATCAGTATAGGTTCCACTATTGGGTTGTTCCAATACAAATTTTTCTTTCTGCTTTCTTTATGACAAATTCCATTCTGGAGCTTACAAACTTTTACTTTTTAAAATGTTATCTCAAAAATAATATGCAACCTTTCTTCCTATGTTTTCTCCAAAAGATTATGAGATGGTCTCAGAAACAGAAAAGGTTTCTGCGGTTGAAGAAAAGAAGAAAATTCAGGAAATAATTGAATTTGTTCCTTATAGAAGTCAGAGTGGCAGATATCAGCAGTTTTATAGTTGTTTCCACCTTTAAATAAGTTGGAAAAATTGTGGTATTATCAAAACATGAACAAAGTCTACAAAGCTTGTGAGGAACCTGCATGGGACAGATCTCACTCTGTCCAGTGAGTGAAATCTGTGACCTAGCAGTGTCTGAGTAGATTCAGAGAGTCCACAAGCTCTTAACCTGAACCTGCTGCAGTAAGATGAGAAAGCAATAAGGAGTTTTGGGCCTGATAGCTAGTTTCACTAGGTGTGTATGGAATAAGAGAAGCATTAGTGAAATCCAATCTGGCAGGCATTAAAGCCAAAGACAATAACTGAAAAGGATTAGTGAAAGCCATGGATACATGCAATGTGAAACCAGAAAGTGAGGTTGTGAAGAGGAGCAAGCGTCAAACAAAAATGATAACAACTATAAAACAGTAGTATAGAGTTTCCAGCACAGAGAACCTCTTGGATGAGAGGATTCTCAAAAACTGGACTCAAAAAGGCAACAAAATCCTTATGACTCAACTGTGAGGAAATGTATATGATAATACAGTGACTGTTGTTAAAAAAGACAAACTCTCAACAAACTATTACACATTAAAGGAGGAGAAAGCTTTGATTAATAAGACAGAGAAATCATTCTCTCCATGAAACAGGAAAAAGGAATCAAGAATCTGGGAAATCTACTTGAACATAGGCTAGGTATGTGTTTGAGCTGTGCCCAACTTAAAATAGGGCAGCCCACAGGTCTTGATCATTACTCTTTGCTCACAATCTGTCCATGAACATTGCAGAGTTACTGAAACTCATACACAGGAAGGAAAATGCAATGGAATTGACTTATTATGGTCACAGAGAAGAGCTAGAACATAGCACAATTGCAGTGCAAGAAAGGTTTCATTAGAAAATAAACAGCATAGTATCCAAAACAGACAAAGCCATTCAAACTCATGTGGTTATCTCCTCAGATCAATATTTTTCACGCAGTAGAAGTCAGGGTCCCTGAGGGAATCACAATGTAGTAACTGTTAACAACTGTTGACTGTTTAAGAGAAACTCTTGTCTGGAAATAATCAGCTGTAGAAGAGAGAGCAGAGAAGTCTGTCTGGTGACAAGTAATCTTAAAAGTAAATGGTTGCCTGGTGTTATTAGAGAGGAAGGATAATTTGACTACCTGTCCTCTTAGCAAGAAATCTTGCAAAGACCACATGAAGCAGATACTTCAGTGTTTCAGTGAACAATTTTTGACAGTCAGAATATTTCAGTTCAGCACCTTGCTTTTTTTTTTTTTTATTACTTTAAAGGTAGTAATTTGATTAATTACAGACATGTGTGTAATGCTCTTTGCTGCTGATCGCTGCATTTTTTATGCTCTGACATCAAGCTTTTAATGTATAAATAAGTAGATTTTGAATGTCTTTTGCACCATCTATAATGTCTCTGTGTATCTTTTCTCCCTTTATGTAGAGTGCAATAATTCAGTGTTTGACATTAGGGAGATTCAGGTTAATGCTACAGGTAGTGCAAGGTTTTAGAGATATTTTACTGCCTTTTTTTTTTTTTTTTTTTTTTTTCTCTGTACATCTTGCAGCCTTTACTATTTAAATAGTGAGCTGTTCCCACACAGAGTAGTGGGAAGTTGTTACGAAGATAGTGTTGTTTTAACATTTACAGAAATCTTCAGCAATGCTCTATGGAAGAAGGGGGTGGGGGGGAATCAATTTCCTCTATGTTTCTCCACATTTCCAAGGTTGCTACAGTTTGTTTCATTGCCAGCTGAATTCTTGATCTTCTGTATGACAGATTTAGACATTCTCAGCTCTTTAATTTTTGAGTAGGCCCAGTTATAAAACTATTTTTCATAAGATAAGTAGTATGAACCATACAATACATTAAATAGAACAGGACCAAGTAAAAGAAGATAGTTCATAGCCTATCCCACAAAGAAAATATACCTACAAAATCATCCTGTTTTCTGTGCAAATATAATGCCACCATCATCACCATCACCTAGGTATTTAACCCAACTCAACCTTATGTGATTTCCTTAAGTCCTTCTAAATCCTTCTGGTCAAGTATATTTTCATAGTAAAATCTTTTTCAAATGCCAGTGTTTTAAGCAGTTATACCATTTATTCCACAATAAATTGTTTCTTGGAAAATGCTATTTACAAGCTGAGTTTCCTTGCTCTGGGCTGACTGCCACCTCATTTTGGCTTGCTTCATAGGACTTTGCATTTAAATACAACTATAAATTTGTATAAATCTCCTGTAAGATTCTCCTACAGCTCTCCACCCAGAAATACAATCTGTTTGCCCTCTTCAGTTTCTAAGAAACAACACACCACTCAAATACTCACAGAATATGTCCTTCATTCAACGGAGATAATTAGTTTCAGTTACTTAAACTGAGCAACTATTTCCCTTCAAAGAGGATATTGTATTTACCTAATTGCATTTAAGTCCTAAACACTGTAAAGGATAATGTTTCCTGAGAATGGCATTTTTGGGGTCTTTGCTAGCAGAAGGCTAGCTGCCTGTTACAAGAGTCAATAGAAAGCTATAGACAGTTTGAGTAATGGATGGAAATTCACAGATCACTGAGCAGAGGCACATTTCTTCCCCAAACAACTCATACTGAATATTTCCCATACGATTCTTATCCTTATCACATGCAGTAAGTAAGTATGAAAGGTAAATTGTTGACTTTCTGTTATGTTATGAAACAATCAAGATTGAGTTAAGTGAAAATGATACTAGTCTGCAGGTTTCTGCCTACAGTACAGAGATATCAACCCCACCAGCCTTTTTTTTTTTTTTTTTTTTTTTCCCCTGTCCTAATTAGAGAGCCCTTTTTTCCACTAGGCTGTTCCAGCAAGACACTTACAGTGCAGATGCTGTGGTTTCAATCCAGTCAGAACAGAGACATGCTACACAACTTTGCCTTTAATTTTTGGCTAAACAAACAGGCAAACAACCAGTAGATGAAACTAATGGAAAGCTTAATTATATCTATCCATCAAGCCCTAAATTTGCTTCCTTTCAGAACGGCAGGCACTGTCTTTAAATCCAACAGGATTGATGGCAAGATACCAAGTTTAAAATTCTTCCACTATCATAGGCTGTTTTACTAATTATCCAGATTCCAAGGCAATCATACAACCGTAATCATTCACCTCACGCCTGGAAACATAAGTCTTGTTCTTTTGATGAATATTTATAAGACAGTGTAAAGCAGTCTACTTTCTTTTCCCTTCAGGCAAGACAATTTGGAGTTCATCAATATGTATTACCAAGGACTTTTATAAAAGGCACTTCAAAGGAAATTCATCAGGCATTCCTTTTGTCTTGATTTCTGTTAGAACTGATACTTCCTTTTGACAAGTATCAATAAATTATCCTCTGATGGCTAGAAACTTGATGTCTTATTCAGAAACTTCCTCACACAGCAAAGTCTACTCCTTAAGTTTCCAATGAAATTTTTAGCATCTAGCTTCTTATTTAAGGATAAAGGTGGACAGAGGAAGCAAACGAAGGACGAAATAATCAATGTATTTATACAGCGGTTCTATTCTATGACATATTTTGCTTTCACAGATGACAGGAATTTTCCAGTTAAGAATTTCCATGACCTACATTCCTTGTCACTTTTTCCATTTGACTTTTGACCATATTTGGAATTCCTTGAAAGAAAAATTGAGACTCTTAGTCCCCAGTGCTCAGAGTGAACAATAACCAAATTAAAACCAGATTAATGCAGATACATAGTGTTGAATGACAGAATGTCTCTGTCCCAGTTGGTTATTTTCCTCCTTTGGATGCTGGCACAAGGGCTTATGTTTCTGGGAAGGAGGGAGGGATCTTTAAGTGGAATAGAAAAAAAAAAGTTTTCTGATTAATATGCAATGAAAAATACTTGTTGCATATTTTTTCCTTTTACCATTTAAAATGAAATATATCCTTTGTGATTATTTATTTAATTTGCCAAATATGCATGCACAAGCAAACTGTCATGAAGCATACAAAAATGCATAAACTAGTATTTGATGATAACGTAAGTACCGGTCTGTGCAGTAATGGGGAAAACAATGAGGGAAAATATAATAATTTAACATTTGCCTGGTTTATTTTTTAAAATAAGAAATTGAATTATTGTAAGAATACTTTATAGATGTGTACATGTGAATTGCAATTTTATCTTTAAAAGGCAGGCATTTCCGCAAGTAAAAGTGAACTCTGCAGTCATGGTGTGTCATAATGAGCCCACATACCATGATCAGGCTAGTCTTAGTTCCTTGCAGTAGAAGCAGCAGCCTGAAGGGTTGGTCACTCTGATCTTCAGCAAAGCGCATGTAGCAAGTGCTCACTTCTGCCATGCCTGGTGCTATACTCACGTGATTAATGAAACCATTTTGAAATATAATTTATTTTCAGAATACAATCCACAATTGAGGATCTAGTTTGTGTGCACACTGGGGGAGGTGAGGGGTAATGGTCTTTGCTCTCCTTCTAAACATACATACTATGATGAGCACTTCAAAAGGTTATGTCTTTTTTTTTAAATTTCTGAAGGAACTGGGGGAAAATTAGTTCCCCTCTACGGCTGTTGATTAGAAAAATGCAGTAAAATTAACTGGAGAACTAACAAAGCTTAATTTATTGTTCAGATTGAATTTATCCAGATCAAGATGCAAACTGCACAAGGGACTTCTTGAACTCATCCCAAAAACCAGGTCTGAAAAACAGCCAATTTTCCCTTGACAATAAAGAATTACAATACAAAAATGCACAGATAACAAAAAAAAATGTCAGGAAGTAGCTGTACAGAGCAGAAAGTATATGGAGATCTCCTGAAAATGAACTGATAGACTTCTAATCACTAGATTTGAATTTGAGTTGAAACTTTATTTTCATCTTCTGAGGGTACAGAGAGACCTTGTAAATATACTGTAAATAGTAAGAATCTTAACTAACCAGTCACGAGTGGCGTCCCTCAGGGGTCTATGTTGGGCCCGGCCCTGTTCAACATCTTTGTCGGTGACATGGACAGTGGGATAGAGTGCACCCTCAGCAAGTTCGCCGATGACACCAAGCTGTGTGGTGCCGTTGAAATGCTGGAAGGGAGGGATGTCATCCAGAGGGACCTTGACAGGCTGGAGAGGTGGGCCCGTGCCAACCTCATGAAGTTCAACCAGGCCAAGTGCAAGGTCCTGCACCTGGGTCATGGCAATCCCAGGCACAAATACAGGCTGGGCAGAGAATGGATTGAGAGCAGCCCTGAGGAGAAGGACTTGGGAGTGCTGGTGGACGAGAAGCTCAACATGAACTGGCAATGTGCTCTTGTGGCCCAGAAGGCCAACCGCATCATGAGCTTCATCAAGAGAAGTGTGGCCAGCAGGTCGAGGGAGGTGATTCTCCCCCTCTACTCTGCCATGGTAAGACCCCACCTGGAGTACTGTGTCCAGTTCTGGAGCCCCCAAAATAAGAAGGACATGGACCAGTTGGAGAAGGTCCAGAGGAGGGCCACAAAGATGATAAAAGGGCTGGAGCACCTTTCCTATGAGGACAGGCTGAGAGACTTGGAGCCTGGAGAAGAGAAGGCTCCGCGGAGACCTGATAGAGGTCTTCCAGTACCTCAAGGGGGCCTACAAGAAAGATGGAGAGAGGCTGTTTAGTAGGGCCTGTTGTGATAGGACGAGGGGTAATGGTTTTAAAATAGAGGGAGGTAGATTTAGATTGGATATTAGGAAAAATTTTTTTACAATTAGGGTTGTAGAACACTGGAACAGGTTGCCCAGAGAGGTGGTAGATGCTCCATCCCTGGAAACATTCAAGGCCAGGCTGGATGAGGCTCTAAGCAACCTGATCTAGTCAGGGATGTCCCTGCTTCTTGCAGGGGGGTTGGACTAGATGGCCTTTGGAGGTCCCTTCCAACTCTAACCATTCTATGATTCTATGAAATACCGAAAAAAATTACAGAACATATTTGCTGTCATGTGTAGTATTATACAAGGTAGAACTAACCTCTATGTATCTAGAAAGAAAAGTAATTTGATAGAAGAAGGTAACAGAAACTCTGACAGCTGATACTTATCAATTGCATAGTACTTAAAAAAAAAAAAAAAGCAACATGCCATGTGTTCTGGTTTTGTTTAGTGAGGGAGGGCCTAAGGTGGTAGCTTCTGCAGGAAACTTCTAGGAGTTGCTCCCCTTTGTTTAGTGGACTTGGCCAGGCCTAGGGCGGACCCGCTACTGGCCAAGGCCGAGCCAATTGGTAGCAGAATGTCCCGTGATAACGTATTTAAAAGGGGAAAATAGGAAAAAAAAAAAAGGAGAGAAGATGTGAAGCAACTGAGCGGGGGCAGAGAGGGGGAGGTGCGAGCCTTGTGGGCCTTGCAGGCCTTACCCTCTGGCCTCTTGCCAGGCAGCCGACTGGGCCCAACTCGGCCGGGCCTGGCTGCAAGAAGTGGAGAGGAGATGAGAAGTGAATAAGATGTAAAAAGGATCCTGAGAGGCGTCTGCCAGCCTGTTGTGAGGAATGGCTGCAGACGCCAAGGTCAGTTCAGAAGGAGGGGGAGGAGTAATGCGGCTCCTGGCCAAGATTCCCCTGCAGCCTGAAGGTGGCTGTGGCCCATGGAGGGCTCGCTGGGACAGCTGTTCTGGAGAGGTTGCACTCCGTGGAAGAGATGACCCACGCCAGAGCAGTTTCATGAAGGACTGCAGCATATGGGTGGGACCCCACAATGGAGCAGGGGAGGAATGTGAGGAGTTCTTCTCCCGACCATGAAGCAGCGGCATGAAACAACGTGTGATGAACTGACCGTGACCCCCATTCCCTTTTCCCCCCTGTGCCACTCGGGAGGGGAAGGTAGTAGAGATAATATTAAGCTTGGGAAGAGGGAGAGGTGGCGGGGGGTTATCTTGTTGTCTGTCTCATTATATTTAGAAATAAATGAATAGTTTTCCCCAAGTCAAGTCTGTTTTGCCTGTGACGGTAACTTTAAGGATTTCTCCCGATCCTTATCTCAAACCTTGAGCCGTTTTTCCTTATATCATCTCCCCCAATTCTCTCGGAGGGTGGGAGGAGTGAGAGAGAGACTGCGTAGTTTGGTCCCAATCGGGACTGAACTATGATACCATGGTACATGAACAGGGTTAACTATTCCAAATTGGCAAGTTGCTGTGTCTTGATCGCAGTTAAATTGGATTGTTTACCAACAGAAATAGGATAAAATTAATTTTCTCAATCTTTCTCTGAAAAAAAGCCTCCTTATTTTCCTTATAAATATATTATTTGTACCACATGAAGTCCTTAATATTTAGATTTGGAAATCTGGTTATTGTGGACGTCTAATTAGAATAACTCACTGTCTAAATTATTGTGCTCAATGTGTTACTCTGAATAAATATTTAATATGCTACCTCAGGTGTTCCTGTCCTAGGATTTTGATATTTGTTTCCTAATTACGGCAGAGCAGTTGTAATACTGAAGCTTATACCATGGCCAGTAGAATTTCTAAGGAGAAGTTCAACACACATTTTAAAATATTCATGCAAGGTTAAACTGTCAAGACTTGTGAAAATTCAGAGTAAAAATAGGTGACTATTGTCTCATGCTAGCTCTGTTAAATAGGTGCATACTAATAGATGGATGAAACTTCTCTAGGGTTCAGTTTATGACTGGCAACATTTCTTTCAAGCCTCGATTACAAAAGAAATACCAAAACCAAGCAATGCAGGTCAGGGGAATGGCATGTGACAGTCAATGTCCCGGGATATTATCTTCCTGAACTTCTGATGCTCCTAGCATCATGTTTTCAGTTCAATGCAAAGTTTTAAGATCAGCAACAAGAAACAGCATTCTTGGGTGACCCTTGCATGAAAATATTTATAAAGTTCTAGATCTTGAAGCTCTCTTTCTCATTTAACTTTTTATCTTGCCTATTCTTTCTTTGGCATCATGATTTCTGCCATAAATTTGACATATTCAGCTCCACGTGTCACTACAGAAGATTTCATTTTCCTCCTGATTCTATGTCTACTAGGTAGGACATGCTTCAGTGCCTGACTCCAGCAGCTGTACCACTCCTGCCTGAGTAAAAATTTAGGCATAATTTGGCTGTATAAGATACTTATACTTAATTGACTTAATTACATGTTTGGAGTTGTGAATCCCCTTTTCTTTTTTTTTTTTTTTTTTTTTTTTTTCAGTTACACAACTCTGAGCCTGATGGGGTGAGGACTGAAGGTCGTGTTAACTTGGTATTTTCCTTTGATGGGTTTACATGCTTGCTGTGTAAATGTATTGCAGCTTCTAAGTTTTGACTCTACTCTCTTCATCCACCAAACATCGATCTGGAGTGTCTACCTGAGCCCTGGCAGGTGAGCATAAAAAAAACTTGAATACAATGATGCTCAAAAGAGCTATCTTTCCATCCTTTTGTACATTTCACCTGAGTATTTCATAAGGATACGTGCAAAAGAAACAAAAGGACTGAGAAGAAAGCAGTATATATAATATGACTAAATCAATCCAAACTTAAAGATGAAAGCTGTCTTATTTATTAAATCTATAAAAGTCTTGTCCTGTTATTTAGGACCTCCAACAGAGTTTACTACAACTGGTACAAATATCTTTTCCACCAAAAAAAAAAAAGAGATTGAACAAGATCTGGACACCATCACAGCTCTAAAACCACTTACACATGAAGTTTGTAAAACATATTACATATAACATATGGCTATCAATTTGCTGATTTTCACACTCGAGATTCTACATCTACAAGTATGCAAGCACAAGAGGGATGCTGGGTCAAATGCCCTTTTAAAACCTGTATCAGGGTGTATTTTAAAGATCTGCAAACAGCAAAAGTAAATACATGTCCTGAATTTAAGTTTTAGTGATAAATAATATTGCCTTATTAGTCATGTTCAAATACCTAAGCTAAACATAGAAGAAAACAAAATTTAAAATAACAGAATTTGGCAAATAATTAGGGGAGAAATCTGTCTTTTTGTTCTAAGGGTTTTGTACTTCCTCTTTTTACATTATATTTTAGAGCCTCTGCATCAACAGCTTGCACTTCTGGAAAAGAAAGAGCAGGAGAAGACAAAAATGGGTGACTGATTTTATGCTACTTTTGCTTTCTTTGGAATAGTTAAAACCTCACTAAATTATGAATGTCAGGACACTTCTTTGTATAAATTTTGAAATCTGAACAGTTGCCTTTGTTACGTATGAGGACAAGAAAGAACTTCTGAACTGTTCTGTTTGCAAAATGAGGCACTGTTTTCAGATCAAGTCTAGAGGTTTTTTTTTTATATTTGTCAAAATAAAGAATAGACAGCATGTGAACCTGTGAGAGTGCATGGGTGTAACTGTTAGAGGTCACCCTTCTATTTTGGAATTTGTGCCTTGAAAGCCTTTTAGAGTAATTTCTGCAAAATATATTAAAGTCTCCTTCTACCAGATTATAAAAGTTTGGTCAGGAGTATTCCCATCAGTTTGGCAAGGTTTTTGTTATCTTTCATTAACTAGTCTCTGTTTTCTCTTACTCTCATTTTCGCATATTTATTAAGCTCATTTGAACAGGGTCAAGATATTTTAATGTTGTTACTTTTAGTAGCATAACAATAGAATTATGTAAAGGCATTGTAGCACCTCATATATGAGGAAAAGCTGAGAAAGATGGGACTGGATAGCCTGGAGAAGGTTCAGGGTGATCTTATTAATGTACAGAAATACCTGAAGGGAAAGTGCAAAGAGGACAGAGCCAGTCTCTTTTCAAGTGGTGTCTCGTGACAGGATAAGAGGCAATGGATACAAATTGAAACACAAGTTCCTTTTGAACATCAGAAAAAAAAAACTTTTTTACTGTGAGGGTAACAGAAAACTGCCAATGGTTGCCCAGAGAGGTTGTAGATTCTCCATCCTTGGAGATATTTTTTAAAAGTCTAGGCATGGTCCTGGGCAACTGGGTCTAGGTGGCCCTGCTTAAGCAGGGGGGTTGGACCAGGTGATCTCCAGAGGTCCTTTCCAACCTCAACCATTCTGTGTTTCTGTGAGTCTGAAAAGGAAAACACATAAGATAACAAAGAAACAAATGCAGCTTTAGAATTCAAGGTTTTCTGTGTTAATGTTAAATGTTTGTGAACCTGATATAGAAAGTTTTGTGCCAAATGAGCAGTGAAGATCAAGAAGTATTAATCTTTACTCTATTTAATGCTTCAGAGCAGTTTTAACTTACAGGTTTGTGTATGTAAAATAAATGAAGTATCCATTTGGAAAAGGAATTGGCCTGCTCAACACAAATAAGTTATGTGAGACCTCAAGACGACAAGAGTAGAAAATCAAGTATTAGATGTTTTTGTTTCTCTAGGATCTACAGAACTCAAGGAATAAGCTCCAAAATGATATTCTACCATACACTCTTTCATTAAATTTAATCTTTATGTTACAGTTATAGGTATTGTTGGATTTCCCTAATAGCTCATTACACAATGGTCGTAATCTGTTTGTTTCTTCCTCTGCAGTAGTTTCCTCTTTCAGTTGCTTTTTTGGGTGCTTTTCATTTTTTTTTAATTCCCCTTCCCTCCCTAGTTCACATAGACACATGCCTAGGATATAATATAAGAAGAATAACGGTCAAAGAAACATGTCTTGACTGTGCAGCAAATGATGAAATCTGCAATGGCCTCTTGGTTATTTAGGGAGTTTATTCTACTATACAAAACTAGAATACAGGAAAGTTTTGCTTGCCAAAGTGCTGTCCCCTTTGCCCTAGCTGCTGCATCAATAAAGCAGATCTGTACATCATGACCTTTTTTTTTTTTGTGTTTCAGTTGGAGCCATAGATATTTTCATTCCTGAACTGCAATATGGGTTACGGAGCTGAATAGACAGCAAAGATATATCTATCATCTGTCACGCTGCTGAAAAGACAAGATGTAGTATTCTTTACCAGTGGCTGCCTAGCTCAGAGGTAGCCAAGGGAAGAATAAATAACAAGCTCATCTTCAGGGTCTGTTTGGATGGGACAGAGTTTCCCTAGGAACTGGAGAGGTGAGCTGTTGCTAGCAGCAGATACTGCTGTAGTTCTGGTGTTTGGACTTAACTCTTTTGAGAATATCTAAGCTTATGGTCTGATACAAAATAATACAGAAAATAACTTGTGAATGCACATTGGAAATAGAGTAATATGCAACTTGGTATGAGTAAGCAAAAGCATGTGTTATTGTAATTACAGGAAGTCAATTAGGAAGACAGATCAAAGATAAGAAGATTCAGAAAAAAAGAAAGAAGCCAAGTTTGCCACCAGATGTTAGAAATCCAGCTTAATTGCTAACAAGCCTTTTGACTTCTAGTGATACTCTGCAATGTCCTTCATGGTGTTGTGATCTTACCATACTTGGGATTGTCATGCTGGTACACGTGTAGTTGTATGAACTGCAGCTGGGTTATGTGTCATCTAAAACTGCATGCAAACGCAATTTGCAGCAAATATTTAACTCTTCAGCAGTCTATGTTAAATATACTAATCATCTTACTACCTCCAACGAGGCAAATATCTCAAAAGCATGCCTTGATATTACAGTTCACATTAGTAGAAGGCTTGCTGACAGTTTAAGAATCTACTGTTCAACGAATGCATCAACACACAGATCCACAATGTCAGCAAATCATACCATTATTAGCAGCACAGGACAGAGCGTATAATACCGCTGTGTAAGCCGTGTATCAGCTTACACAGAAGAAACCCTTGCTCCCTTCATGTCTATGGTCTAGTTATACTTTGTACTTTACTTCACCAAAAAAGTTTTTTATCATTTGATGCATCTAAGCATCAAATACCTTCCTATACCTTCTTTAAAATTGTAAAAAAAAAAAAAAAAAAAAAAAAAGATATCCAGAAAAGCGTTTTAGCTTTCCATACATAAATTAGCAGGTTTCAAAGTACAGCAAGACAGAGCTCAAATGCACTCTGATCGGTATGAAGTAGAGTTATAGGTGGGAAGCAATAACACTACTGACTGTAATACTTTTGGTTTTTGGCTTTGACATTTAATATCTGTGAAAAAAAAAGAAGGCAGATGGGAAAAAGGAAGCTCCTCAGAAGGAGGCAAAAAAAAAAAAAAAAAAAAAAAAGAAAAAATGCACGTGAGGGGTTTAAGAGCTTTCTCCTGAGACCATGTAGATATGTACTCTTCTAAAATCTCACTGAGTGAGGATTTTTGTACTCTTTATCAAGTGGTCATGGTATGTAGTATGTCACCTGCCTCTGACCTGCAGATCTAAGACATTATGAAGTCTGCCTTTAATATTTGCAGTTATAACCTCCTGCTTTTTTTTGTGTACTCTGACTAAATCTACTTTTAAATAGACTCTGGATACATTTAACAGATTAGCCATAATTATATTTTTTAGGGAGTTTCAGAAGCAACATCTTAGAATCTGTTCTTTCCCTTTCTTTCACCTTGCCTTCTGCATATTCCCAACTTTTTATGCTTATCTTGAATATTTTTGTGTCTGTTACATTATCCTGTGCAGAACTGGAATACAGTCCAAGTTATCCTGTCATTGAGTAAAATTTATCTGCTACTTAATGCTTTTATCCTTTGGACCTATAACAATTAGCAGCACAGTATAAAACAAGCAGATCCATGTATATGCCTGAAACTAAGAGTAAAGCAAAGTTATTGCTGCCCTAAATTGTATGCTCTTTTATTCTTGAGGGGTTTAAATAATGTTTGTTTGGTTTTCTTAACTTTTGTCATAATTATATCAGGTAGACACTCGGACTGCTGAGCTACCTTGAAAACAGAGAAAAGCTTTCGGAAAAGTACTCTGATATACTTAGTGTATTAATTATATGCTAGTCCAATGATTGATTACACTGTAGAGTGGGAATTGCTCTCAACTCTCTCCCCTTTGAGAGTCTGACACAAACTTATCATTAGAGCACCTGCATCCTCACACAGGCATTCAATGATACCATCACTGTTTTTAATCTTCCTGTAATTTGGGGAACATGCTGTATGCTCTCCGAACTCCAAGAAGGACACATTGTACCCATTAACCTCTCCATACAATTAGTAGCTGTTGTATCCAGCAGCCTGACAGACACCCAGTCAACTACTGGATAGGACCAGGCAGCAAAATATACATTTTGTACAGCATATGCTATCAACTAACAACCTCAAAGTAATCTTCTGCATGGAGTGAACTTAGAGCAAACAAATTAAAACTCATGTAGTAAATAAATCATCAAGATACTGTCTGCTTGTGTTTGCTAAAGGAATATGGGAACCTTGGAGAGTAAAACATGAGATTAAGGGCTATCTCAGTGACAAACTGTATGAAATAGACAGATATAAGCAAAATATCTTGTAGTGGTGAATTTTTCATTAGAAGTCAATAGTGTCTGTAAGGCTGTCAAATGTTAACTAGCTTACCTTCTGCTCTTTGCAAAAAGGTTAATGGATACAGCACATTTGCTAATGTGACACTGAAAAACAAAGCATGACAAATGGTATGCTCTTGTATTTGTTTTGCACCCTTTTTTAATTATCACTTTGGTTTTAGGCCTACTATATGTAAAAGTGGCTAGAGTGTGAACTGATATTAGGGCTGCTTGAGAAGCCTTACCCAAGTACAAAACATGACTTATGGCCGTCATGAAGGCCTAGGAGGCAGGTTTTCCCAAGACTAGGTGTGGATGTAGAGTTGGAAGCCCTTGCTTACTGCCCATTCAGCCCTTCTGAACTTGTGCAGATCTTTTGCCTTGTCTATTTAAACTTTGGACTTGCAGGTCAGAGACTGCCTCCAGCAGTTTTGTGCAGCAAGTAGCATAATGAATATTTGCTTTATTTTTTTAGGTTTTTAGGCACAACTATAATAAAAATAATTAATAATAATTGCAGGACTGTTGTTAGAACAGCATGCGTGCATGATTAGCATGTATCATTTTGATGTAGGTGGGGAGAGAACATTAAATACTTCAGCAGCCATCCTTTCCCTTAGGTACATGAATTCTGTGTACTACGCTAGTCCTTCACCTGAAGCGTTAGGCTCAAATTCTGTGACCACACATTTAGCTATTTATGGCAACATTTTCCTAAACTCTTAGCATACTATTCAGTACAAGTTTTGTCAGAAGTGAGTAGGACTAAGCTTTTAACTCGTGGCTTCCAAAATTTCCTGCATTCTTTATCACTAGTATAAACTGTTCCATGAATGTCACTAGACATAGGACTTCTAAGTGAGTAAATTTAAGGACTGGATATTTAGCTGACATCTTTTACCAGCTGCATAACCTCATTCAAGAATAGGATGAATTGTTCCTACAATACATACTCAATCAGCAAACAAGATTGCAATCAGTCAAATACAAAAGCCCCAAGTGTCCAAGGAAACTGAACCAGTTAGTGTGACTACCAAAATCACCAGCGATTGGTGGGTGAGGTCACTTAGGCATTTCTTACTTGCCTAAATCCCTACAGAAGTACTATTTAATTACAGAACTGCTTTATCATCTGTTATCTGTTTGGGGAGTGATGCACTCCAGTCCAACAGAAATCTTTGAGCTTTTTATAGAACTATCTTGAGAAAAAATTAATGGCCTGTGATCTTCGGGAGATCAGACTAGATGGTCTTTTGTGGATTGAAACTCTATCAAATTATGAATAAGGTCATTCATCTTTTGGACCTTTTAATCCTGCAATTTAAGATGTATATGATCAATACTTCCAAAAGGAAAACTCTCAGGTTAGACTCTCAAGTAATAAATAGAAGAATTCACACCAAAAAAAAAAAGTGAGACTCATAGACATGCAAAATCTGGTTTGGTTTGTTTCCCCCCCCCCGCTTTCAAAGCATAAGAACCTCCATCAGGCACTATGTTGCCATTTGCACAAATTTTAGAAATCTTTATAGTCATGCTTGATTTTAAAAAATAGGTCCTGAGGCTATGCAAACTGTCTTACAGACTGTCTTACAGACAGTATCTAGCAATACAATGTTCCCTTAATTTAGCTGCAAGTTTTCATAACAGTTTTTAATAGAAACCAGAAACTGCTTGTTAGAAGGTTTAGAAATTGTGATTAATAGGAACCTGAATTTGATCAAATACTTGTACGTGCTGCTTTGTATTCTTTTCAGGAAACTTAATTTGCTAACCTACTAACAGTTTCAATGTTGATTTCTGTGGGGGGAAAAAAAAAAAAAAGACATCTTATACATTCGTCTTCTGAAATACACTGTAGAGTCTAAAGAAAAGCAATACCAGAAAAAAGTCAAGACTTTCAAGAGTCTAAATAAAGCTATGAGTCCACCTGCATCTGGAGAGAAATTTAATAAGCTTTGTCAATGCAATTGTACCTTAGACTCTCTTAAATTCTTAATTAAAAAAAAAAAAAGAGGAATTTCTGAGAATCTCTACTCCATGAAGAATCCACTGATTATACGTACAAATAATCAAACAAAACTAGCTGAGAACATTGGAGAACAGCTGTAGGAGCATATACTTTTAACTGAGTTTTCTGGTAGTTTTGAGGAGATTCCTATGCTGGCAAAAAATAAAGCTGAAAGTGGAAACCCAAGAATTGCAGAGGCAGAGAAATTGTGATGGAAAGCCTGAAAGTGCTACAATGTCTGGCTATCCCTAGCAAAAACAGGATTGAATTACTAGTATAGGAATGACCCTTGTAATGGGTTTATGTAATACTACCACAGAAATGAATTCCAGAGAATCTCTGAAATCTACCATTTTGAGACTGTCATTGATACTTTTTACATTAAGGAAATATACTGCAACAAAACTTTCAAGACTCCTGCGTGTGTCAATACGCTAAACTTCAGAGTCCTGGACCAACACGGAGCCCAGCCACTACAGGACAATTGCAATAGTAATTTTTTTTTCTTAAGATGATGTTGTAGTTCAGCCCCGACTGGGACCAGACTACGCAGTCTCTCTCTCACTCCCCCCACCCTCCGAGAGAATAGGCAGAGATAATATAACAAAAAAAACTGCTCGAGGTTTGAGATAAGGACAGGGAGAAAATCCTTAAAGTTACCGTTACGGGCAAAACAGACTCGACTTGGGGAAAACTATTAATTTACTATTAAAAACAGCAGGATAATGAGACCCGTCCCTCTTCCCAAGCTTAACATTAACTCTACTACCTTCCCCCCGACTCCAAGCGGCACAGGGGGGAAGAGGGAATGGGGGTTGTGATCCGTTCATCACGCATTGTTTTACGCCGCTGCTTCATGGTCAGGGGAAGAACTCACATTCCTCCCCTGCTCCATTGTGGGGTCCCACCCATACGCCACAGTCCTTCATGAAACTGCTCCGGCATGGGTCATCTCTTCCACGGGGTGCAACCTCTCCAGAACGCCTGTCCCAGCGGGCCCTCCACGGGCCACAGCCACCTACAGGCATCCGCCTCTCTCCTATATAGGGTCCTTCACGGGCTCCCAGTGAATCTCTGCTTCTCCGTGGACCTCCATGGGCTGCAGGGGGACAACCTGCTCCACCATGGTCGTCACCACAGGCTGCAGGGGAATCTTGGCCAGGAGCCGCATTACTCCTCCCCCTCCTTCTGAACTGACCTTGGCGTCTGCAGCTGTTCCTCTCACAAGACAAGTTCTTCACAACAGGCTGGCAGACGCCTCTCAGGATTTCTTCACATCATCCATCTCATCTCCTCTCCACTTCTTGCAGCCGGGCCGAGTCAGGCCCAGCCAGCTGCCTGGCGAGAGGCCAGAGGGTGAGGCCTGCAAGACCCATGAGGCCTGCTCCTCCCCCTCTGTGCCTCTGCGCCTGCTCAGCTTCTTCACATCTTCTCTTCCCTCTTTTTTTTCTGTTTTCCCCTTCTTAAATATGTTATTGCAGAGCCGTTATCACAGAACATTCTGCTACCAATCGGCTCGGCCTTGGCCAGCAGCTGTTCCGCTCTAGGCCCGGCCAAGTCCACTGAACAAAGGGGAGCAACTTCTAGCAGTTTCCTACAGAAGCTACCACCTTAGGCCCCTCCTCAGTAAACAAAACCACAACAGATGACCAAAATGGAGAGTCCAAGCAACTACTGTAAAAGGTACATGCAAAACAGAGGTTACAAATACTATTTGTCTTTTTGTTTTTGCCTAGACAAAAGGCTTTAGACAGAGTTAAGCAGTATTTTTCATTTGCTAAATGTGGCCATTTTGTGCATTTCAGATCCCTTGGAATCTGTTTTATTTGCCTGCATCCAAAGCTTGCTAATATACTATCAGAATCTGCTTATATATGTACATTTGTTAAACTGTGTGCCCATAATGCTAGTTTATAATGCAAAAGTCAGAAAGTATTCTGCAGTGTAGTTATGCATCCTGTGACAGGAAATTAAAAACATTGTAGCTTTTAGACCTAAGATACCTGCCACATTTTCCTACTCTGAAAATTAAAGAACTTCTTATAGACATCTATTGTTTTAACAATTTAAAATTCATCCATAATGAAGGTTTTTAGCATTTCTAGAACTCTTCTTTCTTGGTTCAACCTTCTTCCTTTCCAGTTTCTTTTTCTTTTCTGTCTCCAATGCAGCCCTGCTTTGAGAAATGCAGTCATATTTGCCTCTCTTTGCAGCCTACATCCTTCCTATCTTAACCTGGACACTTTGATAACTACCCAAGCTATACAATAGACATTTAATAATCTCTTAAGACTTCAATACTAAATGTAGCAAATGATCTTTTTGAGTGTCTGTACTCCAGGGCTTCTCGTGTCTGCAGTGAGACTGAAGACAACAGCAAGCTGTCTTCTTACGTGACGTAGTTTCCATGCTTTAGATGCTTGCACACTCTTGAACACTTCTCATTGTAAGGGCAGCAAATAAAAGATCAGTGTAAAGAAATTTTTGCAGAAATAGTCATTATCACAGAAGCTAGTTTGAGGCTCAGAATAATAAACAGATAAAATAGAAATGTTGTGACCCTAGTTCTTCATCTCCTTACAACTTGATAGCTTATTCTTCAATTAAACCCTTCTGGCTAGAAAGGTAAAAATATAAACAAGAAAAAGAAAACTGAAAGAGATTATTTTAAAGGCAATACATAGAACAAGTCTCAGAGTTAAATTTAAGATGAGGATATTTTCTTCCAAAGTAAAATTTGTTTTGTTTGATTTAGTCTCAAAACCTATCAGTGCGTACCAGCTTACAAAAACAGTTCACTAAACATTTAAAGCATCTTGGAAACAGTGTGGCCTAAATAACAGAACCACAAAGACTTATTGGTGTCTGTAGCTTGCTCTTGTCCTATATTTTCTAGCAGATATCAAATACAGTTTCAGAAGTGAACAATGGAATGCTTAAACTGAAGGAAATATTGCATTAGGAGAAAGACAAGAACACCCTGGCACCCTCAGCAAGTTCACCGATGACACCAAGCTGTGTGGTGCTGTCAACACACTGGAAGGGAGGGATGCCATCCAGAGGGACCTTGACAGGCTGGAGAGGTGGGCCAGTGCCAACATTATGAAGTTCAGCCAGGCCAAGTGCAAGGTCCTGCACCTGGGTCGTGGCAATCCCAGGCACAAATACAGGCTGGGCAGAGAATAGATCAAGAGCAGCCCTGAGGAGAAAGACTTGGGAGTGCTGGTGGACGAGAAGCTCAACATGAGCCGGCAATGTGCCCTTGCAGCCCAGAAGGTCAATCGCATCCTGGGCTGCATCAAGAGGAGCGTGGCCAGCAGGTCGAGGGAGGTGATTCTCCCCCTCTACTCTGCCATGGTGAGACCCCACCTGGAGTACTGTGTCCAGTTCTGGAGCCCCCAACACAAGAAGGACATGGACCAGTTGGAGAAAGTCCAGAGGAGGGCCACGAAGATGATAAAAGGGCTGGAGCACCTCTCTTATGAGGACAGGCTGAGAGAGTTGGGGCTGTTCAGCCTGGAGAAGAGGAGGCTCCAGGGAGACCTGATAGCGGTCTTCCAGTACCTCAAGGGGGCCTACAAGAAGATGGGGAGAGTCTGTTCAGTAGGGCCTGTTGCAACAGGATGAAGGGCAATGGTTTTAAAATAGAGAGAGGTAGATTTAGATTGGATATTAGGAAAAAAAAAATTTACAATGAGGGTTGTAGAACACTGGAACAGGTTGCCCAGAGAGGTGGTGGATGCCTCATCCCTGGAAACGTTCAAGGCCAGGCTGGATAAGGCTCTGAGCAACCTGATCTAGTCAGGGATGTCCCTGCTCCTTGCAGGGGGGTTGGACTAGATGACCTTTGGAGGTGCCTTCCAACCCTAACCATTCTGTGATTGTATAAAAAGAAAACATGGTAATCCACACAGGAAACAGTATAGGATTGTGCCTCTGTTTCAGATAATAGAGATTCCCTCATGTCTAATTTCCATCAGTAACATTGTGCAGTTGGGGTATTTTAGTAACATTATTATTTATCATTCTAAAGCAAGATTCAGTCAGGAACTTACACAGGAGAGACTTCATATGAATATTCCCATCCTGAGCAATGTACACAGCCAAGACAACCTTCAAGCCTGCCTTACAGTAGAAAATAATTTGACAGGCGTGGACATAGCATGATAAAAACTTCCTTTATCATGGTTAAGCCCCACTCAGCTGCTAAAATACCATAGAGTCAGTCACTCATTCCCAGCTCACCACCTTTCAGAATAGGATGGGCAGAAGAATCAGGAAACAAAAGAATATAAAGAATATATCTCATGGGTTGAGATAAAACCAGTTTAAGAGAACAATAGAAGAAAAGAAAAAAGAGATGGAAAACAAAAATACCAATAACAGAAAATACTTAAGTACATAATACACAGTACAATAGCTCACATCAGATCCCAGTGCCTGGCTCCCTCCCAAGTAGCAAGAACACGCCTCTCAGCACACTTCCCACTTTGTATACAAAGCATGGTGTCTCATGGGATGGAATGGCCCTTTGGCTAATTTGGGTAAACTATCCCAGCTGTTGGCTAATTAGTAAACTATCCCAGCTGTGTCCTCCAGCCACAGGTGTCACCAGCTCCAGTTCCTCTCCCAGCTCAGGTGAAAATTAACTCTCTCCTAGCCAGAACCAGGACACTTTTACTGTTTTACTCTAAGAGCTTAAAACTGTCCATAATGGGTTAATTAGGTAAAGCTATGAGGATATTTAAACATCATTCAAACCTATATCATTCTTCTACATCTGTGCCCAGTGAGTTTTCAAATTGTGAAATTTGGGCCTTACCCATAAAAGCAGTATTGACTTGAAATTGAATAATATTTTTTTACTGCTTTTATTATTTGGTTTGGTTTGGTTTGGTTTCATTTTGGTTTTTTAGTCAAGTCAAGAACAAAAGCTTTTCTGTCTTTATGCATCCAGTGGATATAAATATCTTTGTTCTGGTTTTTTTTTTTTTTTTCAGTGTGAAAAAAAAATTCCCGTTTGAAGTTAAAATTTCTAAATTCAGGTGTAAATAATTTAAAATACTTTAATGTTCATCTAGTTAAAATACTCAAGACACATTGCTAAGGATGAAAAAAATCTCATTATTTTATCATAAGAGTAAAGCAGTTAACAATGATTGCATTTAAAACAGGAAAAACATTTTTAAAAAGGTTTTCTTGCTCCTCTTCAAGTCACTCATGTTTTCACAAGAATTGTCTGTCTTCACCTAACATCATCATCATCATCTACTTATTCATATATTACAGTAATAATAAGCAATATAAAATTTTATTTTAAAGCTCTACCAAAGATTTTGCTTCTCTGCCCCTAGAGGATTATAGCCTTATGATCTCAATTTTAAATGGAATTTCTGCCTAGTCACCATTTGCATGCTATTTCCCATATATATGTCTCCATCTCTACTTTTCCAGCACTGATGGGTACTCACAAAATAAAAAAAAAAATTAAAAAAAAAAGAATGAGGAAATTAAGTTCTGCCAAAGCTATCCTGTGTACATGGAAGTGTTCCTCAAAAGTCTACATAGTGAAAAAATATGGCATGGTTTTCATGGAGATCATATTCTTGCCTGATTTTGAAATCCTGTGCTGGAGTGTGGTGTCTTTTAAACAAAAATCTCCAATTTTTTTTTTCATGTGGGGAAACAAATATCTCTTTTCTCTTCCTCCCTTGTGTCCCAGGAAACATCTGGCACAATTTTTTTGCTGTTGAAATATTCTGAAGAATGCTTACCCTACGGTACAGCTCACTAGGAAAATTATTACCCCAGCTCTTGAAATTCATTGAAGTAATAAGTTATTGAAAACAGAATAGCCTAGAGAAGGAGAAATTCCACAATGAGGAGAGCAACATGTCATTAATAATGGAATATTATCTGTATTTCAATCTCTTGAAAATGTCAGAAGAGTATTCTTCTTTAAGAAAACTTTGATACTTTAAAGAAAAGGAAGATTGGAACCACAAAGTTTTTTACTACTTGTCTTAAAGTTGATTTCAGTCAATTTAATGTGCTTAAGACTTGAGCTGTAACTAATGTCACTCATGGCACCCACTCCCTTTGACGAACTCTTTCCTTGCTGTTACGGTATCATGGCCTTTTTCATCTGAAAAAGTAGACAAGGAAGTACAGAGTATGGAAAAGACTTTGTTTTAATTATGAATGAACACTCTACTAGATTATTTCAAGTAAATATCTCCTTTATTCTTGTCCATCTCTCTTCTCTCTTTTTAGTTTGATATTTTTATTTCTCACTATTGCCTTGAAACTTTGCTATCACCGTGAGTAATTTCAGAGAAGCCCGTTTCTGTTGACTGGCTGATATGTCCTTATATCCTTTTCTAACATGATTGTTAGATCTAACAACAGTAGTTGTTCCTTTTTAACAAAAAAGATAAATAAATCAGCTTTTTCTGTCTAATTCAACATACCAAGTGGAAAACAATTGGTTTAGCTAATACAACTCATCTATTAAAAAAAAAAAATGTACTCAGATAAAAATATCCATTTTCCTGCCTGTAGACACTGATGTTTCATTGACATGGAAACTCTTGTTTACAATATTCTGATGACATTTTTACAGGTGTTGCCTAATATTATTGACAAGAATAGTGTTGTTTATATAAGCAGAATCACTGTGTGCAAAATAGTCTCATATCTACGTATGCTTACTCATGCAATATCAGCCTACTTACTGCAAGCTACAGTATTTGATCCATAGCTATCAGCATTCAGCTGGCAATGTGATTTAGAAAATATAGTCTGAAAATAGCTTCATTTCACATATATTACTTTCTGACTGCTGCTGTGATTGCTCAGCCAGACTCCAGCTGCGGAAATGTTAAAACTATTCATCAGGCATGAATATTCATCAGAGTGGTATTCCTATTTTCCTACACATCACTGGGATGGCAGACACAACTGCTAGATAAGAGGTGTGAATAAACCTTCCAACTCTCTTAAAAAGTAAAATCCCACACACACACGCTCAGGCACATCAGGAAGCCCAGTGAATTATGCCTGTGCATTTGAAAGGCAATACCTTCTGGGTCCTCCTGATGCAGCTGTATTCAACATGCTATTTGTCATATCAGGGGATCAGTCTGAAAGAAAATGCCAATCCCAAATAATTACTAAATCATGACTCAAACTTCCCGTCTCCTGAGCTCAGTTTAAAATCATGAAGGTTTTTTGAAGGAATTATTTATTCTTGCTTTTACAGACTCAAGTCTTTAGGGACTTAATGACAAATTAAAACATGCTGGTTTTAAATGGAGGTTGAGACTGACGAGTAATCAGAGGATCTGGAGCTTCAAAAAAAAAAAGCCAATAAAACACAAAGACTTGTAAAACTGAAGCTAAAATGGTGAAACTGCTTTGCTATAAATGTTCATTGACTTCAGCAGGAATGGGATTTGGGTCCAACCACAAAGAAAGGCATATTCTATCAAAAGCCAATTCTGTAACCCTTACTAATTTAATGCAACATATCCTGTTGAGTTCAAAAGATGACATAGGGTGAAAACTGTACATCTTGCATCCCAGAAAAAAAAAATGCAGGGTGAGGCTTACTGCTTCCAGCAGTGCAGTTCCTGATGCTGTATCGTGCACGACATTCTGAGTCCTGGCACCAGACCCACAGTTGCCATAAGCCAGTACAACAGTATTGATTTTGGTGGGGCTACAGTATTTGACATCAACTAAAGACAAGGTCCATTAACTTCCTATTGTCTTTAGAGCATCTGCCCATAACTTTGCCCTGATACATTTTCATATTATAATAGAGTTAATACAAAAACCATTGTCTGGCAGTATTCAATAAGAATTGAATCCACTCTGTGGCAGAAGTGCTGTGCACAGGCAACACACCATTTGTGTCCTAGGTATTTTTTCTATACAACTCTTGTGTAAGACTTTTCTTTAGGACAGGATTCAACTCTTACTGAATATCTATCTGAGGAGAAAAACAAACAAACAAGCAAACAAACAAACCAGGCATTAAGTATTTTCCTAGTGTTATCTGGATTGAATGCAACAAAAACTACTGTTTTAACAACAATGTGCTTCATGTAATTCTTTGTCACTTACAGTTTTTGATTCAGATACATGAATCTGATGTTGGAAGAAAAAAAAAATGTATCTAGTTCTATTAGCATGAAATAAAAGAGGTTTAAAAATAAAATACCAGTTTCAGTTAAACCAAACTGACTCTTTTTCTAAAGAATACCAAATACAGCTCTAAAAGGACTATGCTTTACTTGGCCTTTGCTTGACAAGATAGCTTTGCTTGTGTTGTAGTTCAGCCCCAATCGGGACCAGACTACGCAGTCTCTCTCTCTCACTCCCACCACCCTCCGAGAGAATAGGGAGAGATAATATAAGAAAAAAAAAATGGCTCGAGGTTTGAAATAAGGACAGGGAGAAAATCCTTAAAGTTACCGTTACGGGCAAAACAGACTCAACTTGGGGAAAACTATTCATTTATTACTAAAACTAGCAGGATAATGAGACAGAGAACAAGATAACCTCCCCCCACCCCTCCCTCTTCCCAGACTTAACATTATCTCTACTACCTTCCCCTACTAAGCAGCACCGGGGGGAAGAGGGAATGGGGGTTGCAGTCAGTTCATCACGCGTTGTTTTGTGCCGCTGCTTCATGGTCAGGGGAAGAACTCCAGCCTGCTCCATTGTGGGGTCCCACCCATATGCCACAGTCCTTCATGAAGCTGCTCTGGTGTGGGTCATCTCTTCCATGCAGTGCAACCTCTCCAGAACGGCTGCCCCAGCAGGCCCTCCACAGGCCACAGCCGCCTCCCCCAGTACGGGGTCCTTCACGGGCTCCAGGTGGATCTCTGCTCCTCCATAGATCTCCATGGGCTGCAGGGGGACAACCTGCTCCACCATGGTCGTCACCACAGGCTGCAGGGGAATCTTGGCCAGGAGCCGCATTACTCCTCCCCCTCCTTCTGAACTGACCTTGGTGTCTGCAGCTGTTTCACTCACAAGAAAAGTTCTTCACAATAGGCAGGCAGACACCTCTCAGAATCTCTTCACATCATCCAGCTCATCTCTTCTCCACTTCTTGCAGCCGGGCTGGGCCAAGTCAGGCCCAGCCGGCTGCCTGGCAAGAGGCCAGAGGGTAAGGCCTGCAAGGCCCACAAGGCCTGCTCCTCCCGCTCTGTGCCTCTGCGCCCACTCAGCTTCTTCACATCTCTTCTCTCTTTTTTTTCTGTTTTCCCCTTCTTAAATACGTTATTGCAGAGGCGTTATCATGCAACATTCTGCTACCAATCAGCTTGGCCTTGGCCAGCAGCAGGTCCGCCCTAGGCCCGGCCGAGTCCACTGAACAAAGGGGAGCAACTTCTAGCAGTTTCCTACAGAAGCTACCACCTTAGGCCCCCGCCTTACTAAACAAAACCACAACAGTTTGTTCTGTAACTGCACAGGTACCATTACAGACATTTATTTTCTAGCATTACTCTACTTTTCTAAAACATCCCATAAAGCTCAATACCACTTTGAAGAGTTCACAGTATTGTCACTCTGTTAAACTCTACTGTCTTGCTTATAAAAGAAGAGTGCTATCCATCCTGAAATTATTGAGGTCAAACACCTACAAGGAAAGACAAAAAAAAATTTTTCTTTTAGTACATTAGTCAATATTTTTCTTTTTGGATTTTTATTTTTCCCTTAAAATTGATATTACTTATCCAGTAATGTTGCCCATTTCTATGGCCCAGGAACTAGTAACCAGAACTATGAGAATAATCTTTTTTTTTGTATTACTGTTTTATTCTAGCTAGTATGGGAAGCAAAAGAAGGGGATAAAATAAATCAATCTGTTCCTCACTTTTCTTTCCTTATTTAGAATGATCAAAACCCCACGTCTCTTTCAATTAACACAAAAAAACCCGAACCTTAACTTGGGCATGTATTAAAAAAAAATCAAGAAGGAGCATCTGACTTCTTAAGTATTCTGACATAACTTTTCACAATCACTCACAATGAAGCTGTATCGTATGTATAAATGATTAAACTGCCATAGGAAAACCCAGAAGTCTGTTTTTGAACTAAATTTCATATCATAGAATGACAGAATGGTTTGGGTTGGAAGGGACCTTAAAGATCATCTAGTTCCAAAACCCCTGCCATCTGCAGCGACACCTTCCACTAGACCAGGTTGATCAAAGCTCCATCCAACCTGTCCTTGAACACTTCCAGGGATGGGACATCCACAACATCTCTGGGCAACCTGTTCCAGTGCCTCACCTCTCTCACAGTAAAGAATTTCTGCATTATGTCTAATCTAAACCCACCCTCTTCTAGTTTAAAGGCATTACCCCTTGTCCTATCAGTACATGCCTTTGTCAAAAGTCCCTCCTCTGTTTTCTTGTAGACCTCTTTTAGGTACTGGCAGACCACTATAACATCTCCCCTTAGCTTTCTCTTCTCCAGGCTGAACAGCCCCAACTCTCTCAGCCTGTCTTCGTAGACTCCAGCCCCCTGATCACTTTTGTGGCCCTCCTCTGGACTTGCTCCAAGAAGTCTACATCTTTCTTATGTTGAGGGCTCCAGAGTTGGATGCAGTACTCCAGGTGGGGTCTCAGGAGAGTAGAGTAGAGGGGCAGAATCACTTCCCTTGACCTGCTGGCCACACTCCTGTTGATGCAGCCCACGATGCTGTTGGCTTTCTGGATTGCATGCACACATTGCTGGCTCATGTTGAGGTTCTAATCAACCAAAATTTACTAACCAGTCCCTGTCTGTCTTTCCTTTGATGACTATTTAAATATTTAGAGTTAATTAGATGCCACACCAAAGATGGTTTGGGGAGGCCCCTGTTACAACCTATCCAGAGAGGCATCTGGCATTGACCTGCATTTCTTTTCATAGGAACAACATGTTTCTGGCTCCAGGAGGTTACAAGATGAAAAGATAGACAGTAACACTAGCTTTTAGCTTCCATCACCTAGCTAGTACACAAAGAAGAAACACTTAAATCGTGATTTGTCTCAGCTGTTTGAACAGTTGAGTGGAACGAATCTCAGGTCATGTGGGATGAATCCCACTTGCATCCTCTCAAGGTAGCTGTAAGCAAGGCTTGGAATGTGTGAGAGGAAGGTGCCATTCAGGAAGACTGAGAGGACGGTCATAAGTATATTTAAGAGATGTCACTTAACCCCAGCTTATATTCCTCCTGATAAATCTATTCCGGTCTAGAAGAAAAAAGAAAATGCTGTGGTCTTCATCTTGTGTCTCTCCCATCCTAACCAATAATTTTGTTTGCCAGAGTATAGTGATTTTCAAAATATTTTCTGTTAGTTCCTCTTGTTATATCATGTACCAAATAGCTGATAATAAAACAGTATGTTAGTGATCCTCTAGTTTGCTAGGACATGTTACGAAATTCGGGCCTATGTACTTAGATGCTCTCAGTACGGGAAGGACATGAACTTGACTCATCTTCTGTCTAACCTGTGAGCTATGGGCTACCTGCAGTATTATTGGGTTGGGTTTTTTTTGTCTTTGGTTTTGTTTTTTTTTTTTGTGAACTGAGCCCTGACTTAATTTGGTTCAAACAGATAAGAATTTGGAAATGACTGAAACTAATGTGGGCAAGAAGATATCAAATAATGATATTTATTAAACAAGCTAAAAACTGTACACTAAAACTGTAACAACATAGTTTAGGGAGTTTTGAAACTACAAAAGCCCCATTTCCAAAAGAATTTTACTTACAGAGGATCATTAATCCTACTGAAAACCAAAGGAACTTAGACTAGATTGATTTCAGTAGGAGTTAGTCACTTTGAAAATCTCATTAGAGCACCTGTCTACATCTTTACGCTCCCAACTTAAATGCTTTTAGCATTTGGCTGCTAAGTCTCTTTTCAAAACAAGGACTGAGGCTCTGAAACTACATAGATTGTTAAAGATATTTATTATCTTCCGGTGATTTCTGTGGAAATGAGGTACCTAGGCACTTTTCAAATGCTAACTACCATCAAAGTTAAACTTGAAAAGTACAGATAGGTAACAAAAAGAATATTTGTAACATCTGAGATTATATAGCATGTTTCCCTGACCATTATTTTTCACACTGTGCAATAGAAGCAGTTTTCTGTTCAAAATTAAGCCATTATTTCCTGTGTTTGTGTACCAAACAGACATACTGCGCTAACGCAAGAAGGACAGAGAGAAACGTTCTAATCAGGAGAAATGCATGGAGACTCAGAGAAGTGAGCTTTGCCATCTCGTCTGACACATATAGTGGCTCAGCAGCACATTGCAAATCCAACATGCTGTGACTATAACGGCTCAGAATCAGCAGGCAGTGTCACTGCACGACACACTGAGCAGCTCAGAGCAATAGGCTGTGCCATCATGTTTCAGGCGTTCACATGTACACAGACATTTCTCTCAATTTTTATTTAAGGTAGAAGCGAAAAAAAAAAAAGAGGTGGAGAGGAAAGAAGAATGGATCAGGGTTCAATGTTCAAACCAAATTCCACATCAGGGGATGTGTTCTGCATATGACCTTATCACTCGAGTTGCATTAATTTATGGAGAATTTGTGATTGCTTGTTTATGCTGTTTCTTGGAGGTGTTATGTTTAATGTAGGATTTCTGAAAAATGCTTTGTGCTCTCCTCAGTTTTTTGGCTTTTTTTTTTGGAAAATAATAACTAGGTTGAATGGAGCACTTCAGAAGATGTTTCATTTCTTGGCTTTTAAGATCAATATTTTTCACATTGTCATGAATATTTTTTGTAGAAGCCTTGGCAGCTATTTTTGTTCATTGTAATTGTGGTTATAGGTGAAGATGGAGTACCTTTCTCTCATTATTAAGAGCTTAGTAGCCCTGAGCTAAAGGCTGCAATTCTTCATGTCACCACTGTGGTGGCAAATAAGATTTTCCATTTAGTTTCTAGTAACCTCATTTGTCAAGGAGACTGTATTTCAAGTTTATATAGATTTAAGGCAAACAAAACTGGACAGTTAAGTGCTTCTTTTGTCATAAATTGAATTAATCCATTAGTAACGAATTAAACTAATGGAACATTAGCATTACTGATGCATTGACCTATTTCAGACTTTGTGTAAAGAAGGTTTGTGAAGTTCATATAAAAGCTAAATAATCTTTTCATTAATGACAGTTTCAGCACACTGCCAGCACACTCTCATACACTGACATGAGTTTAATCTAAAATTATGGATATATTTTTCTCCATGGAATTTCTTCCCTTTCTTTTTACTTTATGTTTTTAATTTGTGTGTGTGTGTGCATGTGTGCATGTGTGTGTATGCACGCAACAATCAGCAGTCTGGATCATATGAAATCTGGCACAGATGCTTAAAAGGCTTTAACAGAAGAGTTCTGTTAAAAGGAGAGATCTGTTCTCAAGGTTTTTCTTGTGCAGATTTTTTTTCTCTTTTCTTTTTTTTTTCCCTCCATTTTCCCTATTTTTTTCCAGTGATGGCTGAGACAGAAAAGGTCATGTTGGCAGATAAGAAATGCTAAGTCCCTCTCAGTCTTCATACGACACGCCTTCTGTGTTCAGTGACTAACCCTCACTTCGATGGATAGTGTGCACTAAGGGGCTGTAGCTAAAGCTTGTAATCAGTGCAATTGCAGAAATCTGACTGAAGTGCTTTTGTACACACTGTCTTAGCCAATACCATTTTTTTAGCTGGTTTAGATTATCCCAACTGTAACCCATAACTGCTTAGCTGCAGGTTTGTGATTTGATGCAATTTAAAATTCAGTCAAAGCATGAAATTGCAAACGACTTGCAAAATGAAATTAACATAGCCTGCATATCATCCAGTGTACTGTGCTTTCTTCCCCCTTCTCTCACATATGTTTCTGTTCCTTTAGGGTTCTTGAGAAGCATTTGAAAATTTGGGGTAGGACAGTACTTTTCACATCACAATGCAAAGGCTTAGGGATTCCCAGAGAGTACTGTGAGGATTAGGATATCTCAACACTCAAAACTTTGATGAGGTGTACTAGAAAGGGACATGAGATTACACCAATACCTGTATTCTAATATGCTTCTCTTGAGTGGAAACAGTGAAAAAAGTTCCAAATTTTTATAGTGGAGTTTATGGTTCTGAAAAAAGATTAGTCATGTCCCAACAAGGAAAAGGCCACAGTAAGAATCATTTCTAGTATTATATCAGAGTGAGGAAGTCCATGACCTTTGTTGTTCATTTTAAATCTTTCTGGCTGTGCTTTGCAGACAAATTTTCAGTAATTTCAAATTTATTCTTCCTTTTCCTTATCAAATTACTTTCAATCTTTCAATGTGCTCATTGATTCAAATTCACAAAAAAAAACCCCTCACCCTTAATGGAACTTTTTAGATTGTGTATGTCTTGTTAATTCCTCATTATCTTAATAACAGAAAAAAAAAAAAAGAAAAGAAAACTAAGAGTTAATGTCTGCATTTTATGTTCTGCACATTTTTTTTTTCAAAAATATCTATTGCTTCAGTTTCATATGATAGATTGATTATTTTTATACTTCCATTTTTGTTTCTTCTCAGGAATAGAAATATTAATGACTAGACTTTTGAAAATCCACTTTGTAACTAAGCATTTAAAAATTATTAGATTTCTATAATAGAAAGGTATTTGATTTTGTTCATTATTATTAAAAATAGTGTTTTCTTGGCAAGAGTAGTCTGAAAAATGAGTCTTAGATGAATAAAGTATTTTGTTTTCAGGGTTTGATTGAATTTTGAGTAAAAAAATATTTCTATCCTTATGTCATTTCTGTAAGGCTATTTGATCCGACAGGGGTAACACTTCTTTTCCCATTGCATAAAAAATAAAATAACAAGAACAAATTTAATTTTTCACATCCGTTCAGTAATTCATTTTTTAAATATTTAAAAAACCTGAACAAGTTCCCTAGCTATTTTCTTGCAGCAAAAGTTGCTGCTATTTTATAGTAGCAGTAAAATATCTCCTTTTTGCACTATTACAGTTAAAACTTTCCATCAGATTGTTTACAAATTCAAATACTTTAAATCCAAGAAGAATCTGTTAAAGGCATCAAAAATCTTACCTAAACTCATTTTGTTATTACAAAAGTATACGGAGTAATTTGTTCCAATCACAACAAAATAAAGTGAACATTGATTTATGAATAAGGGTTTCTTATTTACATATATTGTTGTTATTATTTTGATTCAGTTACTAAGGTTACATTCCTACAAAGATATTCATAGTGTCCACCTGTACTTCACAGCAATTCCACAGATTTATTTGATCTTGTATGTGCTGAAAAGTCTTTATTACTATTTTTATCAATAGTAGAAATAGACTGACTGTGCTTTGGAAAGTACCCTTTTGTAGACAAAAAAAAAAGACGTCCTCCTTTTCCATAACTTTTAACCAAAGGAGGAATTAATTTGGTCATATTCATACTCCTTTTCTTTTTACAACTTAAAAATCTCCCTGAGAATCAAAGGTTTTTGGGCTTGTTCCCCGCTAGCTGACCGATTACCAGATTTTTCCCAGTGCTCACATCTTCCTTTCCTGAGCCCCCTGATGCCCGGGTACAGAGGAGAGCATGTAGCTGGTAGGGAGGCAGAACTCACCACCTCCAGGCTTTGCACAGCAGAGTGCTGAGACCTGGTACCTCTTACAGCACTCACAAAAGCTTTGTTCACTGTGGATAAGGAATGCATTGTTTTCACTACTGGACATGGATAAAAAAGCATTTACCTAAAAGCATAGATTTCGAAGAGGAAGCAAACTGACAGTGGATAAGATAATAAAATACATCCCTAAGCTTGTATTTAGTAATACAAATATTCTGTACCAGCTTCAGTATCTTGGTTAGTTTCTACTTCTCTTTTCTTCCAATTAAAAACTTGACTCTCCCCTTACTAAGATGCAATTTCATTGCTGAAGAGGCTGGCTCCACATCTAACAATGCTACCAACTCCTTCTTTTCTACAGGCATCACCCTGCTGCTCCATTAGCTTTGCGGGCACAAGTGCTTATACAGCCATACCGTAAACCAGATCACAAGTGCTGTCTACAAGCCTTCATTGGCAGTCAAATAAGATATTTCTGACAGAAATGAGTTCTTGCCTGCTGACAAGTAAGGAGAGGGATCCTTATATGATAAATTATTTTTGAAGTACACTCAATGTTTCAACAAAATCCTTCAGGACAGTCATATGCTTATAGAGGTCCACATTCTTTGTAAGAAACTTCAGCATCATCTAAATCTTGTCCTTTTATTTCAGTTGACATAACATATACACCTGAAATTAGATGAGTGTTGAAGTTTACTTAAATTGTGTCTCATTTTCTGAAGTTTCCTTATGATGCAACATCAGCATGAAATATATATTTTTATTAAAGAATTTAACTGTGACTTTGAGTATCCATTCTTTGAATCTAATCCAGAATACTAAACTACCATTAGCTACAAATCATTTGAACATTTAGCTGTTCACAAGACAGAGGAAAATTATATTGCTATAGTCATTTTAAAAATCATTTTGTCACCACAGTATTCTGCATATTCTAATACTCTAGGTTTTGTGAGCTATATTAGAGTTCTAGTAGCTCTGGGAGCTTTCTTGATTAATTCTCAATAGCCAGTACCATTAAGCAAAGATTGGTTTGCTTGACTGGAAATGAACCAACAATGGGTTCAGTGTGTTTTATACATATTCTTGGTTGGAAATATGTTATTGTTATAATGTGTCATTTGTATTTCCACTATTTTGAAAGAGTAGATCTGTTATCTAGTCTGTATACTGAATAATTCAAAGAAGTGTTCTGTATTAAATATTTAATTTATCCAAAATTATACAGTCCCAATATATATCAGTTAAATGCATACATTTATGGATGCTCACTTCTATTAAATCAAATTAAATATTGAATCAAATTTAATAATTAAACTAAATTACTTAGTGTATAAATTTAACACACAGCTTCAATTCATGGCACTGTACTCGAATAACAGAGGAATAAATATTGAATGGCTTAAAAGTAGCCATAATTGTCTGTTGCCAGAAATATTTCTTCTAAACTCAAGAATTAAGAGGTGTGTGAATGTGAATGTGCACAGGTATATACTTCTTTCTTCTGTTGATCTTCTTAAACTAGAAAATGGAAAATGTCTGCCACTACATAGGCCACTACAGACAAAAAAGACAGTAAAAAGAAAATGTAGTGTATATACACTTGAGGTTTAGAAACCTGTTCATGAATGATCTAAACTTAATTTATTGACAAAGTGCTTGTTAGAGGTTTCCTTTTTCAAGCCCCTCTTCCCTTTCTTACTTTCATCCTGAGCTATGCACCATTTTACATAAACCAAAACATTCTTGATTATATTTGTCTATTATTTCTTTGGATTTGGTTAAAGGCAGCAGAGAAAATGTTACATATTTACTATCACAGATGCTAGGAGAAATTTAACTTAAATTAAGAAATGAGGAAATGCTTCCTTAGTCTCAGTGAGTGCTCTGTCTGCATCTCAGCTGCACATTGGGGTGATATAGGACCCTCCAACTCAGAAAAAGTCAAAAGAAAAATTGAGTGAGCAGCTCACTAGCAAATCCCTCTAAGGGATATTTAGTTAGTGGAAGAAGGACCAGGGGATAAAACAGCATATTCTGTGAAGTGAAAAAGCAACTGTGCACAGCAACTTTTTAAAAAGTATGTAATACAACTTCTTTCAACTTCTTCGTTTGCTGAATGCAACATATCAGAAGCACACATCTGCAGGCTTCAGCAAATATTTGCATTTAATATCTGAAGTGAAACCAAATCAGCAGAATTCAATGGTGTGCTACCCTCAGTGCATCTTCATCTTTCTCTCCTCTTAAGCTGTACAAACCAGAAGGAAGAGACAACCATCATCATCATTCTTCTTGCAAATACAGTTATAGTACAGTAATGCCTGTACAGATATTTCTCAGTATGGATTTTGAAAATAAACCAGATTTCTCTACATATTTTATTAGTGATCAACAGGACAAGAAACCCTACAGTTTTTTTGACTGACATACTATTTTTTTCATACTTTTGCACACTGACAATATAGATAAGTGACTTGCTCACCTAAGTCACAGTCTAGTGAGATTTTAAACAGTTATTGTAACGATGTGAGTGCCTTCACCTCACGTAACTCTGAGCTCTTGAAAAGTACAAGATGAGAAAGGGCAGGATTTCTTTTTCTCCATGTAACTTGCAGGTATTCAAAAAGCTTCACATTTGCCTTTTCAAATAAGTCTTAAAATTAAATACTGAGTAGAAGCAGCAGTATTTTGACAGATCCTTCAGATTTGAAATCAAGTCCCTGTAGAACTGGGAGAATAGAATATGCAGCTCAAATCAGAGGAATTAAAGTGGGTAAAATACCAGAATCAGAACACTAAAGGCCATATCCATGTTTTATTTATACATTCTTTTAAAATTATTAAGTGTCGATACATACTTCTGCAATCTTTAGTGGAATGGATGAGGGAGTGGGAAAAAAAATACTGTAATATGACACAGTATTTCAATATATTATGATATCACAGTAATAGCAACATTAAAATTTGGAAATATTAAAATAAACATAAAAAACCACCTCCCCCTCTGAGCCCCTGAATTTCCCAGTATTGCCTAACTTCAGGAGAACTGTCTAGTCCAGCAAGAAGCTGGGGTGTAAAAATTATGTGTTAGTGGGATCCTGTAGAGCTGCGCTAGCTGCTGTAGTACATCATTGTGAGTGGAGGTGCTAAGCTTCATTAGAATAAGTCATTTTTGTTTCCTCTATGACATTCTCTCCTCTTCCCACTAAAGCTAGCACTTTCTCACTTCCGTTGTCTAGATGACTGTACAGCTTGGGTGTTCAAGCCAAGGGAATTACAGCATTTCATTGTGAAAAAAGCAATTGGGAGGATTATTATAAAAGGTTATCTGGGAAAGGAAACATTACAAAATAGATTTCTGCCAACTGCTAGGCTTGTTTGCAGGTGCACAGGGATGTGAATAGCTTGCTCATGAAGACCTCAGCACCATTCTGAACCATTGCTAATTCCTTTTTCTCCAAGATTTCTTGAGTATGTGAGATGCCTAGGAAGAGGCTGGCTGTAAGGAAGGTAACAAGAACGGCCCCCTCTTTTATCTTAGCACCTGCCACATTGCTGGGGAGAGAAGTATACTCCACTTAGCTGAAAAGAGATGAGCTAATCTACCAATATATTCTTTTTATCTTTTAGATGGCTATAAGTACATGACTAATATTTGACCACTTTAATGCAGAGAGCAATCAGAACTTTACTCAGGCTGATATTCACTTCTCCACTTCTCCAGGTTTAAGAGATGTCTAGAAGTCAGATTTAGAGCCTGATTAAGGCACCTTACAGATTAAGGAAACTACTAACTGTAGTGTGAAGTGTCATAGCTCACAGAACAGTCAGCAGAGACAGAGCCAGTGCAAAAGTAGAGATGAGAGAACAATTCATAGAATCATAGAATCGTAAAATCATAGAATGGTTTGGGTTGGAAAGGACCTTAAAGATCATCTAGTTCCGAAACCCCTGCCATGTGCAGTGACACTTTCCACTAGACCAGGTATCTCAAAGCCCCATCCAATCTAGCCTTGAAGACTTCCAGGGATGGGACATTCACAACTTCTCTGGGCAACATGTTCCAGTGCCTCACCACCCTGACAGTAATGAATTTCTGCATTATGTCTAATCTAAACCTACCCTCTTCTAGTTTAAAGCCATTACCCCTTGTCCTATCAGTACATGTCTTTGTCAAAAGTCCCTCGTCTGTTTTCTTGTAGACCCCTTTTAGGTACTGGCAGACCACTATAACATCTCCCCTTAGCTTTCTCTTCTCCAGGCTGAACAGCACAACTCTCATAGCCTTTCTTCATAGGAGAGGTGCTCCAGGTCCCTGATTATCTTCATGGCCCTCCTCTGGACTTGCTCAAACCGGTCCATGTCCTTCTTATGTTGGGGGCTCCAGAGCTGGACACAGTACTCCAGATGAGCTCTCATAAGAGTGGGGAGAATCACCTACCTCAACCTGCTGGCCATGCTTCTTTTGATGCAGCTGAGGATGTGCTTGACTTCCTGGGCTGCAAGTGTGCACTGCCAGCTCATGTTGAGCTTCTCATCCACCAGCACTCCCAAGTCTTTCTCCTCAGGGCTGCTCTCAATCCATTCTCTGCCCAGCCTGTGTTTGTGCTTGGGATTGCCACGGCCCATGTGCAGGACCTTGCACTTGGCTTTGTTGAACTTCATGTGGTTTGCACAGGCCCACCTCTCCAGCCTGTCAAGGTCCCTCTGGATAGCATCCCTTCCCTCCACCATGTCAATCACACCACACAGCTCAATGTTGTTGGCAAACTTGCTGAGGGTGCACTCCATCCCACTGTTCATTTCATTGACAAAGATGTTAAACAGGGCTCTTGCTGCTGTGCCCTGCTGCCAGCAAGGCCAGACACGTGCTCTGGGTCCCCAGGAGGGTCTCTGTGGCAATGCCACCCACAATGCCTTCCCTTTGATGCTTTCTCCAGAATTAAAATGGAGGAGAAAATACTTCAGTCAGTCTGGTTAAACTTAAATTAAACGTCCTTCTGAGTATCAGACAGGCTCATAGGTTTTCCTTGTTCTCTCCAGATAATAATTTGTTGTGTGGCCTTGATTTTCATTTTCCTGTTCTCTCAGAGAAATAATCAGTTACTCTCACTGGAGTGACTACTGATAACTACTGATTTAATTTTCACAAGATTAGTTGCTCTTCTGTCTTTCTCTGCTGCACTGCTGTACATAGAGGGAAGAAGGAAAGAGGAGAGTGGTGTTTCTAACATTCAATATGTATGCTACATACAAGGAGTAGTGTTCATTCTGTGGTTACATCTTTTAGTTATCTAAAGTAAAAGGGAGTGTGTCACAGTCTTTTGTCTGTCAGGTATGCATTTCAGACATCCTCATCACATTTATATGAACTAGAAAAGAGATAATAAAGATGTTTTATTTAGTTGGGTTTTTTTCTTTCTTTTATTTTAAGCTTCTTCAGTTTTAGTTGCCTGTTACAGATAGTGAATTTTGGGTATATCTTTAAGAAGGAAGCTAACAAAATGTGCAATTATATAATCCAAATTGACTTGTGATGGCAAATTTAAAGAATATGAATCCTCTGGTAGTAAGTATACCTGAATAATTAATCTTGTACTCCAGTATTCACTTTCAACAGTAGAGATCACCAGCAAGATATTAAAGTTTATTTTGTGGTCTACTTTGGCATGAGATGCTCCTGCTATAAAACAAATTTGAGAGGAATAAGGCTGGTTTAGAATCCAATTGAGGAGCTTTAGTAATGTGTCCTCTGGCAAGCATCATGAGAGCTCAGGTAATGCAGGCCACCAAATGTATCAGGATCCCCTTTGTAAACACATGTTCAGCACACTTGTGAATTTAGAACCAATTAAGCCAGGCCATAGAGCTTGTGCTTGTTCTCAGCAGTAGATTTAATAATGAATGCAATGCATTAGAAAGGGGAAAGAACAAATCCCCTTTCCCCTGGCTAGTGAAGCTGGACCAGGACAGTGGGCAGTAACGTCGGCATGGCTGGAGGACAAGTTAGCAGAGCCATGCATAAAAATGAATGTTCTGATTTACCAAAATGTTCACTTTACCTCAAGTATCAAGTTCACCACCTTGCAGAAGGGGGGTCGGGGTGGAATTTACCTGTCCAAAATCTCATCTTTTAAGCTTGGTGTGCCTATGTTAAGTGACTGAATTAGTTGCCCCTACCTTCAAATCTTTCCCAATACTTCAGACATTTGAGTCACCTTGAATGTGTCCTGTAGATACTTAAGATAACAACCGTAAAATCTCACACAGGAAGAAACAACATCTCTACATTTCCACTCATTATTCTTCATTTACATCTGTCATCCTCAGTGTCAGCCTTTAGGATATCACTATCCATCTCAGCACTGCTTAGGATCCCTTTTTGGGTGATAAATTAAGGTCCCTGACCAGAGGGGTATAGTTTTATGTTGCTGCTTAAAATAAAGATTGTCTTGATGAGGTATAGTTTGTCCCAGAGACAGAAAGAAACCACAGTTCAGTTTCACGGAGGGAGACCATAACAATGGGAGTATCTTTAGGGAAGGTAAAAATGTGTGGCTTGCCATGCCATTAGTTATTACTGCTGGGTTGGCTAAACAGGTCATAAAACAAAGCATCCTTGTCTGTGACAGGCAGGCAAGGTAAAAGTCTTACAGGTTCATGCACTTGCATTTGTTATGAACTGTTTCTTGATCTTTGCCAGCTACATTAAAGTTTAGTTAATTAAAAACCAAGAGAAAACTACAAGAAAAGCCTTCAATTTCTTTTTTGTTTAATTGTCTCAAAAAAAAAAACGTAGTAGTTTTTGCATTTGAATCAAGTGTCTTAACAGACGTATGGTCATAACAGAGAAATAATTCTAATCAGTAGAGCCCTAAGGTAAGCCCAAAATAATTTTATCATTTTTAAATCATTGTCACTTGAATGTTTCCTCAATATGGCTTAATTATAATTCAACACAATGTTAGGCTTCTGGGAAAAGACCTCCATTAAAAGGTACTTCCTGGGAAAAGTGGGAAATTGAGAGCTCTCAGCTAGCATTGCACTTTATTATTCATGTATAATTCTTCTGCACCACTGAACATCTGCTAATAAATTTGATTCAAGTTTCCATGATAGCTTTTACCCTCATCATTCAATCTCTGCATGAGCTTTGTATCTGATGAGAACTGATGTTATTTACTTATTGCTGAGAATTCTTATCCTATTAACAATTTAGCCCATAAAGTTATCAGGTAAATTGAAAATGTTTATAAAGAGCCCCCTTCTCCAATTTAAAAATAAAATAATAATCTTGAGTTAGAAGAGAATTTCTGTAGATTTCCTGAAAGCTAACTGACAGATGGTCACCTTGGCAGTATGCTGCAGTAGTGCAACCAAATGTTTATTAAGAGTTTCTGATGCAGAAGGTGATCAAGAGCATCAGAAGCTATTACTTCTAACTCCGAGTTTTGTCAATCTTCTTTTCCTTTGTGCCTCCACATTTACAGATAAGCTTAAATCCAGATCAAATATAAAAGTTCCTTTGAACAACTACAGATCTGTCATATTGATTTGGTGCATGACTTTGTTCCTTGTGATATAGTTATTGTCCATGCGGTTAGACCGTGGAATTGAGGGTTCAGGTTTCCTATGTCCATTCTGCGATCTCCCGCTGAATTATGTCTGATCTTTACGAAATCACTGAGATCAAACTTATCAGAAATGCTTACCAATATTTCTATTAAAGCCAAGCATTTCCTTATGCCAAGCTTGAAATATCCAAAGTGCATGAATCCTGTTTATCTGCCTAGACTTAATCTCTGTGTGCATCTCTTCAATTAACTTTATAAATGCAATAAGACTACCTTATTTTGTACAGTTATGTGACATAACACTTTTGAATCTCTTAGAAACACTTAGTAGAAAGGTCTAAGTATGAAATCAGACTTCCAGGTGTCGTAGTTCAGCCCTGATCGGGACCAGACTACGCAGTCCCTCTCTCGCTCCCCCCACCCTCCGAGAGAATAGGAGAAGATGATATAAGAAAAACGGCTCAAGGTTTGAGATAAGGACGGGGAGAAATCCTTAAAGTTACCGTCATGGGCAAAACAGACTCGACTTGGGGAAAACAATTCATTTATTTCTAAAATTAGCAGGAGAATGAGACAGAGAACAAGATAACCTCCCCCCCACCCCTCCCTCTTCCCAGGCTTAACATTATCTTTACTACCTTCCCCTCCCGAGTGGCACAGGGTGGGGGGGAAAGGGAATGGGGGTCACGGTCAGTTCATCACGCATTGTTTTACGCTACTGTATCATCATCGGGGGAAGAACTCCTTGGATTCCTCCTCTGCTTCAGCGTGGGGTCCCTCCCACAGGCCACAGTCCTTCATGAAACTGCTCCGGTGTGGGTCATCTCTTCCACGGGGTGCAGTCCCTCCAGAACAGCTGCCCCAGCGGGCCCTCCACAGGCCACAGCCTCCTTCAGGCCTCCACCTGCTCCGGCGTGGGGTCCTCCACGGGCTGCAGGTGGATCTCTGCCCCTCCATGGACCTCCATGGGCTGCAGGGGGACAACCTGCTCCACCATGGTCTTCACCACAGGCTGCAGAGGAATCTTGGCCAGGAGCCATGTTACTCCTCCCCCTCCTTCTTCACTGACCTTGGCGTCTGCAGCTGTTCCTCACAACAGGCTGGCAGACGCCTCTCAGGATCCTTTTTACATCTCATTCACTTCTCATCTCCTCTCCACTTCTTGCAGCTGGGCCGGGCAGTGTCGGGCCCAGTTGGCTGCCTGGCAAGAGGCCAGAGGGTGAGGCCTGCAAGGCCCATGAGGCTCGCACCTCCCCCTCTGCACCTCTGCCCCCGCTCAGCTTCTTCACATCTTCTCTCTCTTTTTTTTTCTATTTTGCCATTCTTAAATACGTTATCGCAGAGGCGTTATCACGAGACATTCTGCTACCAATCGGCTCGGCCTTGGCCAGCAGTGGGTCCGCCCTAGGCCCAGCCGAGTCCACTGAACAAAGGGGAGCGACTTCTAGCAGTTTCCTACAGAAGCTACCACCTTGGGCCCCCCCTCACTAAACAAAACCACGACACAGGTTATACACGTTAAAAGAGACTATTACTAAACCAGAAGTAGTGAACTAGCAGTAAATGCTAAGTTTGTCCCTAAATATTCATAGTAGAGAACATTAGCACACATAGGAAAGGGCAGGCAGTGGCAACTGAGTTCTGCTTGCCGAAAAGTGCATCAGGAATGGCTAGGCAGGGGTACTACAGGGCTAGCTGAAGTAGTCATACGCCAGTCAGTGACCCACTCAGAAGGGAAATTCCCAGCGAAGAAGGGAGGGGAAGCCTTTGCAGCTTCTCTTCCCTTTCCCAAGGGAAAAAAAAAGTCATGCAAGAATTGCAAACAGATCTTTGCTTTCATCCTGATCAATTTACTTTATGGATTCTGTAGCTTTCATTGTAAGATTCCATCCAACAACCTTGAATACGTTACATTAAATAATCACATAACATTGTTGTGGCTACAGTACTTACTATGGCATGAAGCAGGAAAGTTTGATTATTGGCCTACACCATTGTCACAAATTTTGTTATCTGAAGTAGTACTGAAAAGGTAATGCATGAATTATGGTATTACTTGGCATATTTCAGGTTTTATCATGTTCCTCTTTGTATTTTCATTGTCAATTGCTCAGACTTTCTTTTGCAAACCTCTTTTGTTCTCTGTTTGAATCATTTTGCCAAACTGAAACATGAAATAAAAAAGTCAATTGCATTGGTGACGATTCTATCCCCTGTTGTCCCTGAGACAGGCCATTTAGCTATCCTGTCCAGCATACATATCTACATATGCTTTTTTTTTTCTTAGTAGCATGTTGCATTAATTATTATATTATATCCCTCCTTGAGATTACATTGCTACAGCAATATTAATTTCATTTGACTAGATGACTTGGCCCTTAAACTGTTCCACTCTTCCAAAATTACCACTAGAAGAAAAGTTCTGTAATCATTTGAGATTTTATTCACCACTGCTGATTTTCTGTTTAATTCTAGATTTGAGATCAGTTCTACTTAATAATAGCTAGCCAGATCAGAAATTAGGACATCAGAGTCCACTCATTTACTTCTGAATCTATTTGTACTTCGCAGAGTCCAAAATAATAGCCCCACTGATCCTCGAGTCAGCTTTTACATATGGATTGTAGGCACTATATGACCTTTAAGTATAATGTAGGTGTGGTTGCAGATATGACATAAAATGTCTGAATATAGCCTTTTTATGAACTTACATAATTTGTAGTTTAAACTAGCTGTTTTACTTTTTGTACCATACTGTACCTTTCTGGTGCATAAATACTTCACACTGGTTTGATGACCTGTAAATTAAGCGTTAACTTAATTAACTACTTCACATGCAATGTTGGCTCCATTAGTTTTTTATTAGAGAATGTCTATGCAGCTTACTCATCCAAATTTTTTTTTTTTTAGATCTGGGGCAATTCACAAGATTTCATCATGGTCAGACTTCATCAAATGAAACTGCATCTAGAAGAACAGATCTCTGGTGGGCTTGATTTCCTACTGCCTTACTCCTACAGGCAATTGCATTTATGCAAAGCAAAAACATTGCTAAATCAGAATGATAGCATCCTATATCCAGTTTGGACTTGGGTACATTTTTATCCATGCAAAGTAATAAGTGTTCAGATACTTTCTTCTTTCCCTAGTACAGATAAAAGAATAAAGTGAGAAGACTGATTTTCTGAACAGTAGCTTTATAACATCTTTAAACTGAGCAATGTACTCAGTTTACTGCAAAATGAAATTCTGTCACATCATGTCAAAAATGGAGGAAAGGATGAGGATCTAGAAATACTTACACCCATATGAAATATTTTCACATATTTACCTTCAAAAGGTTTTTCTCCAGGATTTCTATGATGATGTTCACAGCCAGTTTCTGGCCATTTTGCACTCTTTCAGTGGCATAGGGCATTGAATTGCTGGAAAGTGTGATGTAAATTGTCCTGGCCAGTACAAGGAATTAAACATTTTCTAGACTGACCCTTTTCTCAAATACAGACAGTGTTTTATTTAAATTTGTCAAAAAATTATAATCGAGCACTTAAGATGAAACAGTTCCTTTTATTCAGACATCTGGCATTCCTGAAATCAGGTACTTGTAACTACAAGCAGTTATGATAAGAATACAATTTAGGAAAGTTTCTAGCAGTAACGATAATGGACCAATGAAATAGATTGTCTGGGGACATTGTGGTTTCTCCACCAGTGGAGGTCTTTAAAATAGGTTAGACAAACATATATCCAGAATATCATAGCACAGACACATCTTCAGCAGGGAAGTGAAATCATAACACAGTGTCTTTGCTTAAGGTCACAGCCTGCCCCAACACAATGTTCCTGAGCAGAAATAGAGATTGTAGTTCCACTGTACAATATGGGACCAGCTAAATGGACTCTCTGCAGGTTGCTGACAGTGTCTCCATATGCAACAGTTTTTTTCTCAGACTTCTAGGATGGTTAAGCAATGACAGTAGTTCCATCAGTATGCACTTTACATAGTGTGAAGGTTTTTTTGCAACATACTGAAGTCCTTGATCTGCACAGGGATCTGGGGAGACACAGTACTGTCACTCTGAAGTAATAAAAGAAGATGGTTCTGCTCTTGCTTCTCTGGCCTGTCGTTTGAAGAGCAGGCCAGCTTGCTGCCCTGCCAGTCAGACTGAACACTGCTTCCAGGTTTTAGTCCTAAAAGTCATTACTTTCATAAAATATGCAAGAGTACATTTACAACAGCAAAGTACTCATATGAATAATTAAACTGAAATTAGAGTTGTTAGAAACACAAGCAAAGTAGATATTGTTCACTATTACCTATGCCTTTTCTGTTCACCTCCTGGGGTACCCTCTAATTTGACAAATGACTGTGGCTTTCTGACTCTCTCCACTTCCAGGCTCACCCCAGAAGAGCTAGCTGGTGCAGAGTGATGAAGCAGGGGCAGAGGGGCTGTCCCACAGCAGCATCATGTGCACAAGCAGATTTGGCTCTCCACTACACCCACACTGCGGGTAGACAGCATAACAGTGACAGCATTACTCAGTAGCAAAGAAAGGCAGTGAATGCTTTCTGAAAGTCTGAGCATGGTGGTAGTGTGCAAGAGCGGCCGCGTGCCTTCGCAGCTGCAGATCACAGCCATAAGTTTCTTTTGATGGCTAGTTAAATCTTTTTGGGTTTTTTTTTTTTCCTGCTCAGCATTAGTCTAGAGAAGGCAATTCAGGGTGGGTAAATTAGGCTTTGGGTGCAGAGGAGTCCCTCCCTACTGCCAGCACAAGGTGCCTGCAAGGAGCCCATTCTCATTAAGCCAGAAGTGCTGTGTAGTTTTACAAAGAGTTTAGATCGTATAATTATCACTGCTTCACATTTCTGCTCCTGCATCACCACTCCTTTCCTCAGCCATCTTGTATTTGTGTAGGCTCATGGGCACCCAAGTTAATATGATGACGCAAGTAAAAACTAACTTTTTAATTTACAGTTGGGCAGTTTTACCTGATCATTATCTACCCACCAAAGACCATAAGAAATATTTGCTACATCGCAAATGGGAATGCCTGTAAGGAGACATAGGCAGCAAGAGGGAGAAGAAACCAAAAATACCTTTAAAATTTGTGAAGTAACAGCATTTTCCTCCTTGAATTTGTTCCAAAACTTCCAGTTATTGTCCCTTATGCCCAATATATCTGCTTTCTGCATACTTTTTAATCACTAATGAAATTGCCTCGGTCAAGTGCCTGTAATTCAGACTCGTTACATCAGACCAAGAAGCTTAATTTTTCTTATCAACCAGTGAATCTCAGTTCCACTGAAAATTCAGTGAAGTCATTGCAGCAGTAAAAATTACGTGAGAGCGGAATTCAGCTCTGTCCTAAACTATAGATTTATTTACTGTGTACAAACTTTAAGACATTTATTATTTATAGATACTGACATGCAAAATATCCTCTTTCTGTTTATTTTGGGGCACACTGGGATCATATTATTCTTTGCTTTGTTCAAATATACTCTGAGATTGCATTCAACAAATAATACAAGCGAGATCATTTAGAATTTTTTTCCTTAGAGTTTATTAAACACGAAGAGGCACATTCTCTTTGACCAGAGCTTTGCAAGCATTTTCACTAATCTCATCTGATACTTTTGATTTAATTGAGAAAAGTCACTCTAAAGAATGTCATTTTTCTTGTATACTTTTGTACAAAAAAAAAAAAAAAGTAATTAAGATTATCCAAAGCAAAGGAAAAACAACAACAACAAAACAAACACAAAAGCAAAACTGGCAACTGACTCTTGAATGTCCAGGCAGAACAAAGGCACTTGCACGTCTACAATAAAAAATTGCTACAGTCAGCATATACATAGGTGACCTGTAGATGATCTATTTTTAAATGATTACATTACAGTGGTTTGAGGGGGGGAGAAAAAAAGGAAGGAGGGAAGGAAAGAAAGAAGGAGATGTTCCAACTACCAAAGTGTTATTCGTAACAAAATAATTTTATGCTACTTTTATCTAAATCATTTTTTTAAGGTTTCTGTTTAAAAATTGGTCATGGGCTTAGTAGAACATAATTGAAGAGGATGTAAAACATCTTCTGAAATCTATTTCTGTATTATTAATGCTACAAATAAAAAATGTCACCTTTACTTTTAAGTGTTTGCTGAAAATTATGGCATAAAATAGGAAAAAACATCTCAGAGGAATCAGTGGGGGTCGCTCTATTGTCTGTGCTGTCCACAGACAATGGATCAAGCCTCTAAACTTGAAGCCACTGGCAGCCCTCTCTTTGACTTTACTCATCAACAAAGTTACATCTTTTGAATCCTCAAAGTTAATGCCAACAGTGATTGCTGCTGTGCTGTCACCTGTACAGGCCAGTAGCTCTTCTTGGAGGGAGAAGAAAGAACTCCTGCTTAGATTAGATTAAAGACATGATGCAAAGGATTTGGTATGAACAGCTTCAAGATACACAAGCCCTTATCTACCTTTGTAAACTACAGGATATTTGAATGGCATTAGATAGTTGAATAGTGAGCCAGAACACAGACATACTGGTTTTCCTTTTGTGCAAATGCCTAAGAAAAGGCTTTTGCCATCAAAATAAAACCACAAGAAAAGATGCAGAATAGTTTGTATGTCATATGTGTATAAGATTTTTCTTCCCATCTTTAGTATGGTGTGAAAAGGAAAGGTGACCATTCTGTGAGCACAGAGTAAAGATACTAACATGATTTCTCTCAGTTAGAATGTATCCTTTAATTAAAATAAGTTACTAAGGCCAAGAGTTTAGGCAGCTAAACCCCACTAAAATCCAGGGTAAAGTTGTCATTAAGGGACTGCAGGAAAAGAACATGAAACACATTTTCTGACCTAAAGGAGTTTTTGAATGACAGAAAACAAGGAAGCTCCCTTGACGATCTTTTTGTGTTTGCTCTTTGTAATTTATCTCCCTAGAACCATGTCAGGCTGTTCTGATAAACAGTAGTTATACATAAGAATAGGTGGAAGGAATACTTTAGCTATGTTTAAAAGAACTTTTCAAATTCAAAACTTTGCTTTCATTTAAATTCCATTTCTAAGAATATAATTTTATACTAAAAGAATTTTTTTTCATTAGTAAGACTCCAACAGTAAACATACTTTGTTGATCTGGGTAGAGCAAGACTTGAGGTCTCCGAGCGTGAGAATTTTCCAACTCTTTTTATTTGTTTTTTGTTATTCTGACATCTTTATAAAGGGCAAGGTCTTAGTCCTTACGACATCTGAGCAGGCCATGGAAGGGTTAAGGAAATGGCAGTGTTTCCACATGTGCACGCATTGTAGTCTTTGGCAGGTTTGACACCCTTACATGCCCTGGGACATAATGTACAGCAGATATCCAGCAAAAAGGCAGACATATATCCCCAGAGAGAAATACACCCTTGGTCATTTTGCTAAGTTGGTTGTTGACAGCAGTAGCAGAGACCCGGAAGAAAAATGGTTACATCAGATGATCATTTTCAGAAACATTTCAGTGTGCAGTGATAACTAGTTCTCTGGATTCTTCCTGATTGCATATACAGGGTCAAGTAGTCTCCATATGTTCAGCTAACAAGCACTGTGCAGTCACTCAGGCAGGTTACAGAAGCAAACAGAAACAGGAGCTTTCACAAACGGAGAAGAATCATCAACAAATCCTCCTATAGAAAAAAAATTTCCTTATTTTCTTGCATTTATTTATTTACTTCTCTCCTGCTTTTAGAATTTCTTTCAGGGGAAAGAAACATGGCTTTCTCAAATTGCTTTTCTTAAATGCCAGTAGAAGGTAGGGATTTTTGAATCATCAAAACCTATTATTTGGATACTGTTAGTTATATTCTACTTAGAATGGCAGTTCTGAGAAGCCTTAAGAGGCAAGACAGAGAAACCATTTCCCCATCTACAAACTGCATTTAACTATTTGTCTTGACACAGGATTGTAAGCTTCAGTAAAGCATCAGATTTTGCTGTTGCCTAGATTGCTAAGGACCAGTATGTTATGTATGAAGCTGTGGAATGAGATGGTTGGTGAAAAGGGCCTGACATGCATATCACACATGTTCAATGGCAGAGTAATTACTTCAGACCTTCTCTCATATGGCTAGTATGGGGTGAATGTCCAGTTGTGGCTGGAGTGTACTGACTTGATCTGTACCTCCATCACATCTTCCTGTTGAGCTTCAGATGAAATGAAATAGCGTCACACACTCTGAGATCACTCCATAACAAATGGAAATGACTGGAGAACATTCTAATCTAAAATGCCACCAAAGAACATGTGCTTAGAGTGTTATGAGATACTTCTTATTTTAGCATTTTTATTCATTTTAATAGAGGAAGTGAAAACTATTTTAAGGCTACTTCATGTGCTACTTCAAAACAACCACAGAAATGTCTGTAAAGGCACTACTAAGATGTTTCAAAATAATTTTTAATGCTATGTGGTAAGGCAAATTGTTGCAAAACCCACAGAGATTCATATAACAGCCAATTAAAGATTTTTTTTTCAAAATTCAGCCTGCAGAAAAATAATCTTTCTAGCCATTTGAATCTTATTACATCTCATGCATCTAAGTATCTGAAAGGAGAACACTGTAAATCAAGACAATATCAGACTAGTATTAAGAATCAGTAGTAGTCTTAATGGTCAAGAAGAGTATCATCAGAGATAGAAGCGACGGCTATATTTATTTTTTCAAGGTTCGTACCTCCATGAATTAACCTATAGAGTTCTGAGCATATTTTGTAACATTTCAGGCCCTCATTCAGCAACAATTTACATCTATATTCCACTCTACACTTCTGAATATTCCCAAAAGGGTATTTCAGATGATTCACATCACAACTATTAAATATATCAGAATATATTTTCCCCCCTTATTTTTCTAGTATTCTTTGTTCAAATTAACTCAATAGATTGTTTCTTGGAAAATATACCATAATCAAAACAAAGGAAAGTATTTTAATTGCAGCTGAACAAAGGGTTCCTAATGTAGCTAATATCCAGCACTCATCGCAAAGCAAATAAGTGACTATGCTAAAAAGTAGACTGCAATTATAAGCTGTATGCAGAAAGTGAAGGGTCTTCAGGGAGTGTGAAGAAAGACAATGAGATAAAACTCCTGATAATCTTCTCCACCACTTACAGAATCTCCACCACTGGCAGAATAATGAACTGGTAATTAAACAGAGTAAGCCTGGTAGAAGTTAAAATAAGAACCAGTGAAATATTTTGAATTTTATAGTCAAAACAAACTAAATGCAAATAATGAAATGGACCTAATTTCCAGAAAGTGTTTCAGAGAGCTTCTGTTTTAGTTCTGTATACTGCAACATCAAAGTGAATACTGAGAATTCTTTACTAAATAAAAAAGCCAAAACAAAACATCAAACATCAAACTTACACTATTTCTTCCTACTGCATGTGGTTTATAAATTGTGCTGCTATAAAAACAGATGATTCACAATAATCCTGTGACAAGTTTCATCAGAACAATCATCAGTAACCATGTGTTGTGAATAATGCAGGCAGAGATTGATCTGGTGCAAATCCACGTGTACATTTCCACATGCTCAATCAGAAAGAGTCAATGCTTTGATGCTTTGTACTGCAGAGTGTCCTGATTTTCTACAAAATACACCATTCAGGACAACACTATTCAATGCACACACAGTCCCATCAATAGCATCAAAACATTTTACATCAGTACAAGACTCAAAAATCCTCTAATGCCGCAAAGCTATGTCATTTGTAGTCCTGAAAGGAGTATTCATTTGCTACAGCAGCTGAGAGAGAGCTTACCACAGGCTGACTATTTTGATCAGGTGACAGCATGGTAGTTAGTGTAAAAAAAAGGATGTGTTTATATGTGTGCGTGCATGTACACATATGTGTGTGCATATATACTTTGTGTATACATGTAGTTGCATTTCAGTTTGAGTGAGGCTAGTGCTGCACAACAGTCACTGAGAGCAGAGCAAAGCAACATGTGTAACAGGTAACTAGTGTTTCAGAGATTTTCATACATTTAATTATTGGCTTTTTCCTGAGCCTCTTTTATGATATATACTGACAGGACAAATTGCTTGAGGTAAAAAATATACCAAGAAGGAAGGCAAACCATCCAGACTAGAGCTCAGTTACAAAGAAACTATCTCTAGGAGGACAGTCTTACTCCTCAACTGGTTTAAGCAGTCAGCTAAGGCCGAACAGGTCCTATGCTTGAAAATATAATATATTATATAATATATAATATATAATATATAATATTTATATAATATAAGAAAACAATTAAGTTGTCCTTCAATCTCACAAAACAGTTCTTTGCTTAGAAACGTTTCATTTTCGTGAGGTCCGAGCTCAGAATGACCTCTACAATTGTTAACAAGTATTTTCCAGATTCACAGAGGAGACAAGCTACCAATGCTTGCTGCCTAACACACAGGTCTTTAGGCATGTGTGCCCTTAGGTACCTTCACTTTGACAAACAGAGGTTTAAAGAACCAATTTAACTTTATACTGCATAGACTAAGTAATTTTGCAGTCTATCAGGATTTACAGAGCATGTAACATATATTTAGGCAAAGTACCCCATCTGATAGCCATGTTTAACCTCCCAATAAACTGTGCTGAATAATAGTTGTCTAAAAGTTGAATGTTGCAATATTGAACACTGTAACTCGTAAGCTCTCTTACAGCAGCTCTTGCAGAAGATCTATCTGGATGTCTATACCTCAAATATCTTTCAGCAAGATCAGCAGATTCTATTAAAAAAAAAAAAAATTCTATTCATTTGTCATTTTTCACTGTGACAGCAAAGGTCTTTGGAGTCTGCAAGGAAAAAAAAAATTACTTCTAGAAATGGCAAAGGTCAATCTTGAGACCAAAGAAGGGGTCAGGTTTTTGACTAACAAGGCTCAATATACTAGGTAAACTCTGAGCTCCTAAGGGTCTGATCTACACTTAGGGATAGGACGGGGAAAGGCAGATCATTCAGAGTAAAGCAGAAGAGTAGTTAGGGATTTGGGGACAATGGCTAAATATAGCAAGGGCTGACAACATGTTTTTGTTTTTTTAATTGTTTCAAATCCCAGTAAGCTAGGCTTGGATTGTCAGAGTCAACCCTGTTCAAGTTCAGGCAGGGTTTAGAGTTCAGCTGGAGTTTAGAGTTCAGGACACGAAAAAACACTAAACTAATACTAGTACTGAACTGCGTGGTTTTCAGAGTTTGCTAACTAAATTGAAAAGAGACACTAGCTGGAAGGACTTCCAGGAATTAGATTAATGTTGCCATACTAGGAAAACAATTTAGAGATAGAGGACATTCTGGGGTTACAGGCTAAGTTTAAAACTAGGTTTATTGTAGAATCATAGAATCATTTAGGTTGGAAAAGTCCTTTAAAATCATTGAGTCCAACCATTAGCCTTACACTGTCAACTCTACCACTAAATCGTGTCCCTAAGCACCACAAAAAAGCTTTGTCTCGTTGGGTCCTATGATCATAGCTTAGGGGTCAGCCTAGGAGAGGACACTGGTTTATCTTTAGGTTTGTCCTCAGTTGGTTTAGGAAAAAAAGAATAGCTGGTAGAGACTGATGAGATAGGTCTGGTTGTGCTGCTCAGTTAAATTCAAGACTCAGCATGATACTAGTCCAGGTTTTGAACTCAGATTTTTAGAGGATTTTCATTAGATTTAGTTCCTAAAGTCAGGTAGGCACCAGAAGAGCTAACGGGCTACCTGTAAGTCTAGGTCAAATACGATATGATGAGCCAGGGTTAATGTGACCTATAGCAACAGTCTCTGCTTTGAGGACTGAGACTAGCAGTAGTTTCTGTATTGTGTTTAAAGCCAGCTAGGGTGTGATTTGACCAAGACTGTCATATTTTAATACTGTGAGAAATTTATACCAAAGTATCTTAATCTGTTAAGGATAAAATTTAATGACTGCAAATCCTATAGACAGGTTGCTATCAGCATTAGTCATAGTTTAAATAAGAGCTTGGAGATTTCAGAAGTTAGAAATGGAATATTAAAAATACATGAAATCAAATTGCTCCTGTTCTTGTCACAGGGATTATTAAAAGGATGAGGTTTAAATCTAACTTTGATTTTCTTATTATTATCTGTTTTTCTGTACAATTTTCCATTTTGGCTGGACATGAACCAAAGATTTATCAAGGTATAATTCTTCCCCTCCCACATACCAAAAAATAATAAATAAAAAAACAAACCCCTAAACCATCACACCCTAAAAGAAAAGAGAATGAGAAGGTCAGAAAGCAAATTACTTGCAGAGCTGTGAACAGAAGTCATTTTCAAGGCTTCCAGTTCAGTCTCATGACCTTTACTTTGTGCTGCTCTTTTATCAGTCCTGGAGGCAAACAAAGAAAAATAACATAAAGTACTGTAGTTAATTTTTACGCTCTTGGAAATCAGAATCATTTAGTTTGTAAACTTTAATTGTATCCCATTTTTCCACCTTCCTGTTCAGCACTCTGGAATAAAAAAAAAAAAAATTCTTGATTAATTTTAGTTCAACACAATTTCCATGAGCTTTCAAAACCTTTTTTCACTGTATATAATAGATCCTTTAAATATTAGATGTATATTTCATCAAGCTAAGTCTATTACTGTCTACAAGGTGTTAGCATACCTTGTATAATTCATTCCAAAGGTCCAGTTCAAAAAATAAGGGGACTTGTTTGCATGGTATAAGTCTGACAAGAAAACTATGATGATTATTTTTGGTTGTTCTTTGACATATTAACAGTTAATGAAATATAGCTGCGTAATATTTTTCCAACATAGGATCTGGAGTTTTTATAACTTTGCCAAATTTAAAGCCATTATGCTGAAATTTCCAGCAACAGAAATTTTGTTCACAACAGACAAAAAATGCGAGCAACTAAAGAATTAGTTAGCAACCTGTCACCCTAGCACTACTGTCACTTACTTCATCATCTTATACATGATTAATGAATATATTTTATGCATTAATCATAACACAACAATGCATCTTGCAGCCCAGAAAGCTAACTGTATCCTGGGCTGCATCAAAAGAAGCATGGCCAGCAGATCGAGGGAAGTGATTCTACCCCTCTACTCCACTCTTGTGAGACCCCCATCTGAAGTACTGTGTCCAGCTCTGGAGCCCCCAACATAAGAAGGACATGGACCAGTTTGAGCGAGTCCAGAGGAGGGCCACAAAAGTGATCAGGGAGCTGGAGCACAGCTCCTATGAAGACAGGCTGAGAGAGTTGGGGCTGTTCAGCCTGGAGAAGAGGAAGGCCCAGGGAGACCTTATAGTGGTTTTGCAGTACCTAAAGGAAGCCTATAAGAAAATTCAGGAGGGACTTTTGACAAGGGCATGTAGTGGTAGGACAAGGGGTAATGGCTTTAAACTAGAAGAGGGTAGGTTTAGATTAGACATAATGCAGAAATTCTTTACTGTGAGAGAAGTGAGGCACTGGAACAGGTTGCCCAGAGACGTTGTGGATGCCCCATCCCTGGAAGTGTGTATGAGGACAGGCTGAGTTGAGGGCGTTCAGTATGGAGAAGAGAAGGCTCCAGGCAAACCTTGTAGTGGCCTTCCAGTACCTAAAAGGGGTTTACAAGAAAGATGGAGACAGGCTTTTTACCAGGGCCTGTTATGATAAGACAAGGGGTAATGGTTTTAAACTAAAAGAGGGTAGATTTAGGTTAGACATAAGGAACCTAGTTGAAGACATCCCTGCTCCTTGCAGTGAGGGTGGTTGGATTAGATGACCTTTAAAGGTCCCTTCCAACTCAAAGTATTCTATGATTCAATGTTTTGGGGGGTTTTTTTGTTGGGTTTTTTTTTTTAATTTTTTTTTCAGTGCATGCATTATTTCTTATTTAGAACAAAGATAATACATAGATAATAGATAATATTCCATGATCTTGCAAGGACATGTGAAAGTGGATTTACAGGTGTCTGGGAAGTTCTAAGATACCATACTGATTATTACCTTAAGAATAAGTCCACATAGCTCCACAGAATCTGAGGAAAGGCCACTGACTAATGCATGGTACTCTGAGCATCAGATAAGGAAGGAGTTCCTTGGCAAAAAGTAGCATGTGATCTCTTTAATTACAGTGATAGGAAATTGTCTTAATTAAAGTTGCAGAGGTAACCAGTTTTCCTTAATGTTGAAGAGTTTTTCTTTGCCAACTTAGTAGTACTCTTGCTATAAGTTTTTATGAGGATGTATTCCAGGACAATATATTATTCCTCGAATATTTTAAAAATAAACTTTTCCATTTGGAAAAAAAGTATTTCTCCAAGCACTCGTTCATAAATATTTTTTGTGCTATCTCAGCTAAGAAGAGTCTCAATTTTCTTGATTAATGTTCTGCTCTTATGTTCTTATCTAGCTTTTATAATAAAGCATAATCAAACTGGATATTCTATGAATTTAAAATCTGTTATCCATGTGCATACTAGGTCGGTATATCCCAACTGAGGAAGTGGAAGAAAAATAAGGATATTTCCCTAGATATTTCCCTTTAAACCCACAGAATATTAAAAGTGAATCTGATAGATGTATTCAGCTGTAGAATTAAACTGTTTAGGAGATACTTAAACAAAGAATAGGAACATAGAATCATTTAGGTCAGAAAAGACCTTTAAGATCATAGAGTCCAACTGTTAACCTAACACTGTTCACCACTAAACCATGTCCCTAAGCACCACATCCACATGTCTTTTAAATACCCCCCAGGGACAGTGACTCAATCACTTCTTTGGGAAACCTGTTCAAATGCTTAATAACCCTTTTGGTGAAGAAATTTTTCCTAATATCCAGTCTAAATCTCACTTGACAATGAGGGCGTTTCCTCTTCTTCTAGCACTTGTACTTGGGAGAAGAGACCAACACACCTCGCTGCAACCTCCTTTCAGGTAGTTGTAGAGAGCAATAATGTGTCTCCTCAGCCTCCTTTTCTTCCGGCTACAGAACCTCAGTTCCCTCAGCCACTCCTCATAAGGCTTGTGCCCTAGACCCTTCACCAGCTTTGTTGCCCTTCTTTGGACACGGTCCAGCATCTTTCTTGTAGTGAGGAGCCTGAAACTGAACACAGTATTCAAGTTGTGGCCTCACCAGTGCTGAGTACAGGAGGATGATCACTTCCCTACTGCTGAAGCCCAAACGATCCCTAATACAAGTCAGGATGCTACTGGCCTTCTTGCCACCTGGCCATGCTGCTGACTCACATTCATCTGGCTGTTGACAAGCACCCTCAGCCCTTTTCCACCAGGCAGCTTTCTAGTCTCTGTTCACCAAGCTTGTAGCATTGCATGGGGTTGTTCTGATCCAAGTGTAGGACTGGGCACTTGGCTTTGTTAAACTTCATACAGTTGGGAGATGCTTAAACATAGAATAGGAACATCAATCCAGCCTGTCCAGATCCCTCTGGAGAGCCTTTCTACCCTCAAGAAGACCAACACTCCCACCCTACTTGATGTTGTCTGCAAACTTACTGAGGATGCACTTAATCCCTTCATCTGGATCATTGACAAAGATATTGAAACAGAACTGGCCACAATACCAAACCTTGTGATTAGCTGCCAATTGATTTTAACTCCATTCGCCACAGCTCTGGGCTTGGCCATCTAGCCAGTTTTTTACCCAATGAAGAGTGTACCTGTCCAAGCTGTGAGCAACCAATTTCCTCAGGACAATGCTATGGGAAATGGTGCCAAAGGCTTTGCTAAGGTCTAGGTAAGCAACATCCACAGCCTTTCCATCATCCACTAAGTGGGTCACCTTCTCATAGAAGGAGATCAGGTCAGTCAAGCAGGACTTGGCTTTTATAAACTGGGCCTGATTGCTTAGTTGTCCTGCGCATGCTGCATGGGGGCACTCAAGATGATCTGCTCCATAATCTTCCCTGGCAGTGAGGTCAGACTGACAGGCCTGAAGTTCCCCTGGGTCCTCCTTCCAACTCTGCTCATAGATGGACTTCATAGACACACAGGTGTCTAGTCTTATTTGAAACTTCCTACAATATTCAGAACACATATGTGCACCTGGTGGATTTGCACAGAAATTAGGGGGCATCTGTCCTCTTCAAATGCAGCAGCTGTAATGCAGGTGACATAATCTAGGTGGGGATGTGTGAGCAACTGAATCGTGAGTCATATTAATATGGAATACAGAAGTCTGCCTTTGGAATACATCTACAAAGAAAATAATTCATTACTACAACGAGCATCAGGTTTATAAAATTTTCTCTTCTAATTGTATAAAAATATAATCTTTTTAAAATTTTGTTTTAAAGAAATATGGCCTTTGAGAGTTCTTAGGCCATTTGTTAAGGTACTGACATAAATAATGGCAAGTGGACATTCTGCCTTTTCTGATTAGAAAAAAACTGTTTCCCCTAAATTTCTCCAAATATGACACATTAAGGATCTGAAGCTGGTTGTCTAGTGCCTTAGTTGTCCTTGTCTTTGCCTTCCCCTGAAAATATCATGCATCCAACTATCCATTCATATAATACCTCAGCTTTGGTAAAACAGCAAATTTTGACCAATACATGACCTGAACTTTGTGCTTTATTTTTAATACGGCAATACTTTCCAGATCTGGTAAAAGAAATGTTTAAGAAGTTAATAGAAATTTACATTAAATTTCTTAAAGCTTTAAGAGTTAAGGAAGTTATTTCTTTCAAATATATGCTATTGTGGCTGTATTTAATAATTAAAATGAGACAAGACTTCAGATATAATTGTTATCAAGTACTCAGAAGACTTGTTATCATCACTGCACCTTTCATAACTCTTCCATTGTAGTTTGGCTTGTTTTGTTTTAAATTGAATACAAATAACAGCATACTTTCAACATGACATTAGAGTTGCTTGCCTTGAGCTAATTTATGTCACAATTTTAACATTATTTAAATACAGTTTTTGATATTATTTAGTGTTATCAATTTAAATATTTAAAGGATATTCAATAAACATTTTTACTGAAAGGTTAAATAATAAATATTTAAATCAAGTGTTGTTTAAACATAGGTTTGTTTTCTTAATGTGAATGGAATGGAAGGAAACATTTAAAAGGGACTTTAGGGAGATAGACTAACAGATTACAGATCTTGACATTGTGACCAACCAGAAAGAATTTGAATCCATCTATTTCTTTCCTTTATGCACAATTTAGAAGCTTTAGTTTGTTCATATCTGTCAAAATATAATCTCGTTAAACATCTAGATGAGTAAGTTAGAGTAATTTAATTTTGCAGTTTAAACTCTGATTTGCCAGATTAGTTCAAATCAAAAGGAAATTTCTGATGGCCATATCACAGGAGAGAAGCTGATGAGAAAACGTGAAAGAAGTACAAAAATTCTGCTTTCTTCCAGCTAAAAAGAAAATTAAAGGGTGCAAGGAAGAGCTAGGCCCTTTCTCTATCAGCATAAGTCTGTCTTGAAAAGCAGTTGTCTCAAGATGTGATAGTTACTGCAAAAAGAAATGAAGGCTGTATATGGATTAAGAACTCCAAGGAATGGAGTGGAAACTAGTTGCTGCACAAAATCAGGGAGTTATTGTTACAAAGTAGTGTTTTCCTCTTGCACTGTGATAAAAAGCTGCAGAGAAGCCTTGACAGGATGTTAAGACATTCCCTGCTGAGTTCTTCTTCTGTCAAGGTTGACTTTACTTCCTATCATTCTGCACTAGAAAGACTTCTTAAACAGACTAGGGACAACACCTCACTTAAATGCTGATGTATCATGAATAATTTCAGAAAATATCACTAAAAATAGTATTTTAATAGACATAAATAAGAAACAGTTAAGGATGAATTCCAGTCTGAGGTTTCCCGTACTCCTCAGAGTCAGTTTCTGAGGCAGAAAGTTGAGATTACACTGAATCGTAATCGCAGTGTAGCAGTTCAGGATTTCCCAGCCATCAGATAGATCTGTCAAAGTGCAGAACAATGGGCCTTCATAACTAATCCAAACTCACTCCACCAACTGCCAGCTACAAACTTTCTGTATATGATCCCATCATTAAAAGCTCAGTCTAACACTATTGCTTGTAATGGCCCTGTACAGCCCAGCATCCTGTGAAATAATTCCACTTCTATTGCCTATGGAAAAGAAGACTCCACCATGTTTGTGTATGTGTGCTTTGATAAAACTGATAAATACCGGGCATCTACTCTTGTGCAGGTTTGAAGATGCCAAATGGACCTGACAGGCTTGAGAGTAAGGTATCAGAGTGCAACTGGAAACAAATTACTTGTTCAGAGTCTTCAGGTATAAGACTATGGCTACATGGCCATTGCTTTGAATTGAATAAAAGGAGACATGAGCATTGTTTTAAGAATAAGCCAGTATTATTATTCTCTGACACATAGACGTGCTTCCTTGGAAATAAAAAACTGATAGAGTTTTAATGCAGAGATAGTAAAGAACTGAAGTGCAATTTAGAACAGAAATCAAAAGCAAAAAGACTGAATGGAAAACAAGGAGAAGGAATGAAAAATGATACTTTATTATGGAACAAAATTAAAAAGAGAGCAAAAAACTATGAAAATAGTCTGGTTATTAGAAGGTCACAACTCTTAAATTAAAAGTTAAATATAGAAATAAGGAGAAAATTCAGGAGCAGATACTCTATCAGGCAAGTAAGTTTGTGTAGTAGTATAATATGTATCAAAACTATTGATAGATTTGGAGAGCTGACCAGCTAGGACACCATTTTATCATCCTCATAGAAATACTGGATAATACAATGTGGTGATAAGCCCTCTGGATTATAAAGCAAGAAAGGGATAAAAACTAGACTAGTGTTTCAAGAAACTCTGAATATGCTTCTAGTTATATTCAAATAAGGAGTAGAGCTGTTCACATTTCATCTGACAGTGCTTTACAGAACTCTTGCCTTTCTCCAGTAGCCATTTTGTTGATAGCCTATCAACAAGCCTATCTTGCTGATATTGTTTCTTATTCTAGGTAGATCAGTCAAATATTTTAAACATAATAGGCAAAATTTATAAACATATAAAATAGTAGTAGCACTAACATATAAATTAGAAATAAAGTTATCTGATATTTACAAAGACACTATCCATGGTCAGGACAGATAAAGGAGCTCCTGTGGATACACAAATGCACTTATCCCTGTTTTAGGGAAAGCACATTATCAGAAAAACAGAACAGATATAAAGAAAATAAGATTGCTTTGTAAAGAGATACCTCTGTACTGCTGTATTTTTAACCAACAAGTAAGATGTATGTAACAAAGGAGAGCACTTTGATTTTTTCAGATTATTGTTCCACTTGCCAGAGACAGTTTCTATCATAAGCAACATCTTTAGAGAGTTCTGATGTGATTTTTAGCTCCATATAGAGTTTTCTTTTTCCCATTTGTAAAAAGAAAACACATTAAAAATAAAATAAAACACATCAGTTCTCCAACTGCACACTAAATAACAGGCTAAATGGCTTTAATTTAGGTGACAAATTGGTATAATGGTGTAATGTCACCCTCAGAGACTGCCTCAATGAACAACTGACCCCTTGAAAAAGGAGAAGTTATAATCAGTTTTTTCTTTGGAAATATCTCAAAACTTTCCTTGAACTTTATTCTTTTTTCTTCTTTGTTGTTAGCATCTCAGTAGAGTGACACTGAGTGACAATCACATCTCTGATTACTACTAAGAAAGCTTTAATATTGTTTACATTAGTTAAAAAAAGGCTCAATGTGTGAATAAGTGGATGTTTCTGAACCTCAAATGTTTTGTAGTGTGGTGGTGGCAATCAGAACCAAGTGGTGCCCTCCATTCCAACAGCTGTTACCTGAATATGCATTTTTATCTCTGATACTCATTTTAATTGCAATTAAAAATAAATAAATAAATGAGTGAATGAGAAGTACATTAATCAAAAAACAATACAATGGCTGATCAGATGAATCTGGCTTAACCAGAACATCTTCCCAAGAGGACTGGTGCGACCACATCTTTAACAGGCTATTCCTGCTCTTGGCTCCAACGGCCAAGGCATGATGAGGATAAAGAATATCCTATAAAAATGGACACAAGATCCAAACTGAATTACAAGCTACTATGTTAAATGTTAATATTAAGGGCTACTACTTTTCTTTTAGAGAAGTGAAATTTAGGCATTAGCTGTGAATAAAGGCATGCATATTACTTTCTAAATTGGATGTGATTTAATTACATTCTATCCCATTTTCAATTCTCTGTCATTAGTCTTAGGTAAAAGGCTTTGAATTTCTATTCTTACAAGGAAGCTGTCTCCACCTAAATGATCATGATTTCACGTAAGTATGGATGAGCACAAAAAGGGGAAAGGCTAAAAATAATTTGCCCAGCACCTCAGTACTCTCTGACATACCTATTGAAGACCTATTGAAGAAATTCTCTTCAGAGATGAACACTGGTGATATCAGTATTAATTTTTAAAGGAATTCTGACATATTATTGATGTATCTCAATGCTTTCTCATGTCGTTCCTTTCTATACAGGGTTTTTATGATCTTGTTATGAAAAGAATGAGACCATGAGGGAGAAGTTCCACCATCAGTGTTGACAGAGCAGCCAGGAAACCTTCTGTCCCAGTGTGGGTGCCTCTGTCAGTCCCACCAATCCCAGGGACTCTGAAATGCCTTATGGTCCTCTACTTGTTCAGAAATTGTTCTTAGGCAGGGAATTTATGGAGATGTGCCTCATTTAGTATCTACACCTTTTGCAAAGATCTATATGCCATACTAATTCTGATTAACTTTGGGCATCACACTGATTTATTATTTTTTTTTTAATAGAATGTGATCTGGACCATGGAATTTAGCAGAATCCCAGCATAAACTTTTCTGTTATAAAATCTACTCATGTAAACCTGCACAGGCTAGTCCTCCACTTTTTTTTCCCTACCAGCTGTATTAATCAGAAGTTCATCCCAGATCGGTAAAGGAGAAATGATACTGTCACAAAACCTCAACTAGTTTTGCAAGATGCAAATGTATAAGAGGTAAATACATGTTATTTGCAGACTTTCTGAAGCTTTACTTGAACACAATGTGTCTTACAGGTTTTTGTTGTGGTTTTTTTTTCATTTTCACTTATGACTTTGAACTAAGAAAGAAAAATCTTCTAAGTAAATGGTAAGAAAAAATGCTTAAGGCAACATTTTATTGACAAAAATATTTTTTTTCTTAAATCTTTGTTAGATATCTTCCTTGTGAATAGTGTATACATGTCTGCTTTCATAATATAATACCTTTATTTCAGCTAAATCACTAGTTTTCAAGAGAAAAATAAGGATTAGTTTACCTTTAATGTCGACACTGGGAAAAAAAATTAAGCTGTGTATAGGGATTACCACTTTTAATATGTTTTCCCTTTGGTGTCAATTATTTCAAATCCAGGTTTCAGTTATTTCTATAAAAGTATGGTAGTCATTTAGACCATGAATACCCTTAAAGAGATCAAAGACTACCAGAAGATTGATACATGCTGCAAAAATATATTGTTTTCCTTTCACTTATTCTTCACAGACTCTTAAAGCAAAAGTCAGCAGAGTCTGTTCCCAGTATAAACGTGAACACTTTTGCCCCTTTAACTCTTTGGACTTTAGATTAGAGCAAAACGACTGCAATGTGAGATAAACTGCCTACAGGTAAGAAGTCTGAGAACACAGGTATCAATCCTATTTTTAGACAAGAAATGTAACCCTAATAATATACCAAAATGATATCTGGCTCACCAGTAGGGATAAAAGAGGTTGCTTAAGCTCCGGGCTCTGCTGAGATCGGCGATTTGGTTCTGAGCCCCCTAGAAAATCCAAGTCGTTGGAGATTCATCTTTATGACAAAAATCCCTCCCATCTTAGTTCAGAATAAGCACAGCAATGGTCAGAACTCCAGCAAGTTATTGTTGTCATCCACATTAGCACCAGTAGTTTTCAGCCTGATATATTTTAATGGTGATGCTCAGCATTCTCTGTTTCTGAATTCTATTAATGGTGTGTTCAAATGCTTAAAAATTAGTAGTCACTTTTAAAGACCTGGTTGCATCTTGTATGCATCAGTTGCATGCAGCCAGTATGCAGCTGATGCTGCATTTAAGTAAAAGTTGTCTCTGTCTCAAGGACTTCAAAACCCACTGCACTGGTAAAAGTTTTGGTACATAATATGCCAAACCATGATACATCACCATAGGCTACAGAAATGTTTCTGAGAGAGAAGCGGAAGAGAAAGCTAACATGGAAGAAATATGCTCTTACAGGATTAAACAGGTGAGAAGAGGTCGCTTGATAGAGAAGGAAAGAGAACACATCCAGTAAGTCTCAAGACGTACTGCACAGGCAAAAGAAGCCACTTAGTGCTGCAAAAGTAAGAATGTGCAGATCTTAGGAGACCTTTGAATCCTTGTAAATCCTGTTTTCTGAGGAATTTTAAATAGGGCTTAAGAACAACAAAAGTTACTGGAAAAATATTTAGTTTAGTAGCTAACAATATATTTTATAGAGCAGAGCTATGTTTAACATTATCTTTTTGCTTGAATCTATCATTGCAGTTGTCAAATGGAACAGATGATACTTAACCTTACCTCAAAACAGCATATTCTTTCCAAAGGGGATAATGCAATATATTCCATTTCCGTCTTTCACAAACATCTTTGATACACATCATTTTTACTGCAGTTAGTGCAAAATTAAAGAATCTGTGTAGTGAGAACATCCTTCCCCTCTGACACATTGGACTAGCTGCTGTGTATTGCTGCATCCAGTCTTGCAAAATCCTTTTAATATAGCATTTCATTTCTAGCAGCCTGCTCATCTACAGAATTGCTGTTCCACAAGAAATCCCAGCATTTTAAAACATTATTATCTGATTTAGGAGGGGAAATTTAACTATGAGATTTCCCAGGATCTCCTGTTATTCAAGGAAAGAGGAGAAATAGCCTTCACATACTCCTTAGTAAGTAATGAGAAAACACAGGCAGGCTCTGAGGTGGTCTTTCTAAAGGACCACCTTAAAATAATGCTTCTGTTGCAGAATCAGTGTTTGGTTTTGGAATGCACTCATTTAAGTGTTTTGAGGTAAAAAATAAACATGTCAGCAAGTTTGTTCTCACATTGAGACCTGATTATTTTTCTAGATGCAGAAAAGCAAGTGTGTTTCTGCCTGCAGCTGGTTGGTGGAGAACCTTTGCTAAGCTAACAGAGGATCAGTTTAAAACTCTTATTTAATCACTCTAGGCCAGCACAGCACCAAGCAGAACCTTAATCATCTACATTGCTAACCAGGGCTCAACCCCTAGGGTGTCTCAGCTTGCCAAATGACACATCTTCATGTACTGCTTTGGCTCTGATATGATCTGAATTTGTTTTTTGACCAACTTTTTGTAATCTTACTAGGACTTCTTTAAAGAACTCGTTTAGAAAGTTTAGCTGTTTATGAAAAAAAGTATAGGGGGAAAATAACACGTAGCTTTTCACTGCACACAGCTTGCAAATTCAGAGTAAATAATTTTATAAGAGCACCCTCTCAGCATGCCTCTATTCAAGAACAACAGCTTCCTACAGGATCTGCCATCTGGAAAGCAAAAAGATGAAGATACTGTAAGAAAGACCTCATTCAAACTATACTAGAAGATGCTGGAGACTGGATTTGTTTTTCCCAGATTCATTCATCTGAAAAAAAAAATGTCTAAACAAAGGCACTGTCTGGACTCCCTCCATAATCAAGAGGTAAAGAAAACTGAAGCAAGTAATTCACCCTGTGTCTCACAAACACCTTAAGTTCAAAATGTTTGAGTTTTGGTGAGATGTATGCAGTTTTATACTAAGAATTTATTTTCTGCATGCAATAAAAATCTTTAGGGAAGGCTGTGACTGCTGAGGCATAGTTGTCTCTTCACTCTTCTTAAAGTAATGAAGCTCAGCATCACTCCTGAAAAGAACTCCAAACCCCAAAAGGTGATTCTCCAGTGATACACACAGATCTTCTAATGGACATGCATTTGTAAATGCATTTGGCATTTCTTTTTAAATTGCTTTCTGAGTTGTCCACGTACATAATTAACCATAAAAATATATCATGGGGAAAATAAATTAGTAATAAAACCAGCTGAACATAAATATATTTACATAATATAAAGGCATTCATTGCTAGCTCCAAAAGACTTCTAGGAATCTTAGGAAAGCTAAGGAGATCTCTTTACTATTTCTACCCCAAGCCACAATATGCAAAGGAGACACAAAATTCAGCTATTCAGACGTCTGGGGGAAGTGACTTTCTGAAGAACTGTATCACTGTGGTTTTTGCCACTCAGTATGTCATAGGGTACAATTCATTTCATAATCATGCTGAACAACTTTATGTCACAAGCATTAACACCCTTCCCCTGTCCCTAGGGAACTGAGGAAAGTGCTTCTACATCTCGTTCACCATGCTTTTGAAAACCTCGTTAAATTAGAGAAGAGGACATTCAATATCCATGAGAAAACAGTGTGCCTTGAAGAGTGCACATGGAGAGCAAGGAGGTGGTTGGTGACAGCCAACATGGCTTCACCAAGGGCAGATCGTGCCTGACCAATTTGGTGGCCTTCTATGACGGGGTGACGGCATCGGTGGACAAGGGACGAGCAACTGACATCATCTACCTGGACTTGTGCAAAGCTTTTGACACTGTCCTGCATGACATCCTTCTCTCTAAACTAGAGAGACATGGGTTTGATGGACGGACCACTCGGTGGATAAGGAGTTGGCTGGATGGCCACACTCAGAGAGTGGTGGTCAACGGCTCAACGTCCATGTGGAGACCGGTCACGAGTGGCGTCCCTCAGGGGTCCGTGCTGGGCCCGGCCCTGTTCAACATCTTTGTCGGCGACATGGACAGTGGGATAGAGTGCACCCTCAGAAAGTTCGCTGACGACACCAAGTTGTGTGGTGCCGTCGACACGCTGGAAGGGAGGGATGCCATCCAGAGGGACCTTGACAGGCTGGAGAGGTGGGCCAGTGCCAACCTCATGAAGTTCAACCAGGCCAAGTGCAAGGTCCTGCACCTGGGTCATGGCAATCCCAGGCACAAATACAGGCTGGGTGGTGAATGGATTGAGAGCAGCCCTGAGGAGAAGGACTTGGGAGTGCTGGTGGATGAGAAGCTTAACATGAGCACGCAATGCGCCCTTGCAGCCCAGAAGGCCAACTGCATCCCGGGCTGCATCAAGAGGAGCGTGGCCAGCAGGTCGAGGGAGGTGATTCTCCCCCTCTACTCTGCCCTGGTAAGACCCCACCTGGAGTACTGTGTCCAGTTCTGGAGCCCCAGCACAAGAAGGACATGGACCAGTTGGAGAAGGTCCAGAGGAGGGCCACGAAGATGATAAAAGGGCTGGAGCACCTCTCTTATGAGGACAGGCTAAGAGAATTGGGGCTGTTCAGCCTGGAGAAGAGGAGGCTCCGGGGAGACCTGATAGCGGTCTTCCAGTACCTCAAGGGGGCCTACAAGAAAGATGGGGAAAGGCTGTTTAGTAGGGCTTGTTGCGATAGGACAAGAGGTAATGGTTTTAAAATAGAGGGGGGTAGATTTAGATTAGAAATTAGGAAAAATTTTTTTACAATGCGAGTTATAGAACACTGGAACAGGTTGCCCAGAAAGGTGGTGGATGCCCCATCCCTGGAAACGTTTAAGGCCAGGCTGGATGAGGCTCTGAGCAACCTGATCTAGTTGGGGATGTCCCTGCTCCTTGCAGGGGGGTTGGACTAGATGACCTTTGAAGGTCCCTTCCAACCCTAACCATTCTATGATTCTATGATTCTATTGACTCAGTAAGTAATTTTTATGTATAAATGTCATTAGTTTCCATCTCTTCCAGATGTTATCCTTAGCTAACAGAACTAGTTATCAATTTCCTAACATCATTCAGAAACATTAATTCACCCTCTTTCCCCACTATGCGCATATAATTATAATACACATATACTTCTATGATGATTTAATTCAAAGGCTTAGAGTTGATGTAGGAGCTCTAAATAGGTGTTTTCAATAATTGCACAGTTTATGGCAGGAGTAAAGAATATGTGACAAATTGGCCTAGTACTATCTCTGCCTTCCGCAGTTCCTGTGACTAGCTAAACTAGCTTCAAATGAGCACTTTGTGTCTAGTAAACTCCTTTTAAACTCTTTTTTAAAAATAAAACTCAATCAAATAAGGAAACTTTGAGATGTATTTATAATTTGGCCACTTACTTACGCAGACATTAGCAAGATAGATGGATTTACACCCTTTTATCACGTGCTTTTAGACTCAAAATTAAATGGGTCTCAGATTGAGTCCTTCCAACAAAGTGCTTTCTGTTGCTGTTTTTAACACATGTGGCTACTCATCAGTCTCAGTTCCTGTTGCTATGTTATCATAGTTATCCTGTTTGAAATGGTTCATCATCTTTGTCATTGTCAGGGTTGATGGTGTATCTCTGCTAGGGAAGTATTTGGAGTTAATTTTCTTCACAGCAGTTTATATGGTGCTGAGTTTTGGATTTGTTGCTAAAACAGTGTTGATAATAGACCAGTGTTTTGGCTATTGCAGAACAGTGCTTGCACAGGATCAAGGCTTTTTCCCACTCTGCTGTGCTAGTAAGTAGGCAAGAAGTTGAGAAGGGACACAACTATGACAGCTGACCTGAACTGGTCAAAGGCATATACCCCACCAAACAACATCATGCTCAGCTATAAAAATGGCAAATGGGAGGATGGGGGAGGAGGAGTTTCTTTTGCTTGAAGGCTGGAATTGCATCAGTCTGCTTGTGGGAGGTGATGCCTTTGCATCACGTGGGATTTTTGCTACATAACACCAAGACTGCCAAAATCTGCAAGGCACTCACCCTTCAGTCTGACCCAATTCTGTTGCCTTTCTGGCTGTGCCAAAATTCTTACAAGCTGCAAGCTCATGTCCATCAAGAACTAAAATAAACTTAACTTCCACTGTCTAAGATTTATGTATAGGTAATTCAAGGGAGTATTTTCCCCAAAGTGAATTTTCTACAGACATTTGCTCTTTTAAGAACCTGCAAAACAGGTGCTAAGTGCTTTCCTCATCCAAATCAGTGGGAAACATCTGAAATTTTGCTTCTGTAGCACTGCAGTCATTCAGATCCTGCTTCTGTTCTTATCTGGAAGCTTTTTGCTATCACCTTGTGAAAAGACTCTCGCTAGAGGGTCAGAGTCTGAGAGCTTTCCAGAGGCTGCAATAGCAACAGGATTAGGCCATGATTAGCTCCTACAGGATACGGGTCAAACCTTGGATAAAGACTAAGAAATGGATGTGTGTTTGTTCTGTAAATCTAACATACTGCAACTCAGATTTCTTATTGCCATGGACAGACTACCGATTCATGTGTTTTATTCCCAGTTAGCTAAAAGATTTCTGAATCGCATGTTAGTACGGATATTCAAATATATTAAAACAGATAAGAAAACTACAGGTGCAAGCAGCTACATTGTCATGTACCTATCAAACTCTAAGCACTCTGAGATAAGATATTCATTAGTTATATATTTTTGTATTTTATCTTTGTACTGGATATTCAAAGAAATTTTCTCTGTTTAAATCTGCACTTGAAAAATGAACTGAAAATGATCAGCTGGAAAGATTAACAGCATAGCCTGTTGTTCCTTAGCCAAATGTACAGACTCGGGTAAATTACTTGCCTCCTTGGATTTGTCACTGTGCCTGACAGCTTGCTCATATATCCAGTTGTGATTATGCATTGATTTTAAAGATGGATAAACTATCTAAATGCTAAGATAAGCATGGAAAACTTACTGTTTCAACATTCTTCCTTATAATATATTGCATATACATATCATACTTGCTGGAGCTGAAATTCTAATCACTAGGACAGGTTAATAATGCAAAACATGAGTCTAAACAACATGTCTTTTCTCTGAGTACTGAAGAAGATGAGATCCTGAAAAGCATTACACACAGAAGGCAGAGGAAGTACTTGTATGAATCTTTGTGTTAGAGCTTATGTAGCCTTCCCCATTTCCTAAAATGAACATATCCATTCCTTAACATCTACAGAAAATGCAGCTATCAAACCCACTCCTCAGTATGGCTACCAGGACTAGATTCTGACCACCACAGCAGAACACACATGAAGAAAAGATTGTGATCAATTGCCTGGAATACCTTAAATAAAAAATAAAGGTATATTAGTGAGTTTATTTTCTTTCCTTAAAATTAGTGAATTTCACAGTCAGAATGTTTTGGGTGTAATAGAATAAACTAAAGACAAGAAAATCTACATTTTTTCTGACTCTGTAGATGTTCCTCAATGCTGTCATGTCACTCCTATCTCGTTTCTGTTCTCCAAGATGCTTATGCAGAGTGAGTTTGATCAAACAGATCAAACAGATCAAACAGAAGCTAATGAGCTCTCATATAGTGGGGAAGTCTGGGAAACACTGGTTTTGTTGCAAGGAACATGGTAAAAAAAAGATAAAATTATCAAATTGATCTTCATTGATGACCTTTGACTTGCCTAACTAATTTAAAATACCTATTAAATATTAGTAATAGACTGCTCGTCTGGAAGAATTTAATCTTATATAGATCTACATAATGGTTTGCCATCAATGACAGCTGTGTCCCCTGCATTACTGGTCTGTCAGCTTGTGACAGTGCATACCACTGCAGTAGGCAGGCATAATTATTTTACACGTTATTCATTCTTTCTGTGAATCAAGACCATGAACCTCATCTCTCATTTACCAAAAAAAAAAAAAAAAAAAAAGGGATTTTAAAAAACACTTACTGAGCAAATATTAGCACTTTCTGTCTGTCAGTCCCTGGAAGGGAACATTGTCCAGTCACTTGTACCCACAAAGCAGACACTAAAAATATCTTAAGAGATCATTTCAAGAACCATACTCTGTCAGTCATTGGACTGTATAATAAGGCTGTCAACAAAGGTGCTATGGTGATGCTGGGTTTTTTCCTTTTAACAAGCTGAAATTAACCCAAGAGTTTATTTCATGTAGTCACCAAACCACCATGCGGAGCCAATAAAACCTGCATTCTGAGCAGGCAATATACCATGCCTGACAGACGGATGAAAGTTTCCTACACCACTGGGATCACCTAGTGCTTTAGTTGGCTCTAAAAAAAGAATCTAATCATCTCAGATTTACTCTCGCTGCCACTGAAAATAATAAGGACAACACTGAGAGAATGACCAGAATGGCCATCTTACACATCTTCAGTATCTAACTACTATTTTTCTTTCTCCAGATGCGGCAGCAGTAAACTTTTCTTCTAAATCAGAAACCTATAAAGAAACAGCAGCCCTGAAAATTCTTTCTTGAGTCCCCAGGCTATACTATCTGATACCTAAAGCTACTTGAAATTGTTTGCCAGAGATGAGAACTGTGGTGGTGTTGATGATCTCTGCCTTCAAAAGCTTTTCAAGATAACAGTCAAGTTCAACTTTTTCTAAGTCTGCCTGTGAACTTTGGGTATAATCTCTTTAAAGCTGCAGCTAAGCTCACCAAGCTTTGCTGGGTTTCCCTTCCCACAATACTTTTTTCTTGAAAAGCTTCAACAGCCTATCAAGGAGGCTATGAAGAGCCCTTTTTTTTTTCTTCAAATTCTCCTCTGACAGAGAAGAGAGCCAGAGCACTCCACAAACCATTAAAAAAAAAACCAAACAAACAAACAAACAAAAAAAACAAAAAAAAAAACCCAAACCCTTAAAAAATGTTTTGAGCTTTTTCTCACTGCAAGCTTCAGCTGTGCCACCTTGGCAGATTTTGCTCAGTTTTGCCAGAGATAGGTCCTAATAGGCTGACCCATGAGGGCATTAATATTCTACTTAAACAAGTGAATTCATGCTAGATCAGTGTTCTGAACAGTACCTGACATCTAAGTCCAAAACTATGGTTTTAACTCACCTTCATGTTTTAAACAGTAAGCTGAGGTAAAAAAAAAAAAGATCTGTCTTCTCTATACTGATACGATTTTAAAGAAAGTTTCTAGCCAGAAAACAAGTCTAGTACTGCTACATGAACAGTGGCCAATAACCTGCTCCCATTTGTGACACTGGTGTGTTATGCCAGCCAGTCCTGAAGACTGTGCTTCAGACCCAGCATAGATGCCTCAAGAGAGATAAAGGTGTGAAGTCTAATTTGAATGTATTCCAACATCATCAGTATTATTTCCTGTTGATGAACTACAGATAAAGGTATAAATTCACTTTAAAAACTTATAAAGTTCTTACTGACAAGAGCAGAGGTTTAAGAGAAAGGTCTTACAGGTCGTATTAACTGCTATGTAAGTAACTGGCCAGGCAAATTTGGAAATTTGCCTTTTCTGTGGTTTTGTCCAAGCCATAATGGCAATAAAAGTCTAATTTTTTTCTAAGTTGAACTAATGTCTGGAAATTGAAAGACAGGTGATGTCTAAATGGCACAGGTGAATTCAAGATATGGCTTTTTGTGTAACTGGAATAAAAAAAAAAAAAACCAAGTCAAGTGGGAAAAGTAGTCAGGTGTAGAATTTGCCTTTAGTATAGAATGAAACTGAATTTTTGTACGTGTTTGCAATATGAGTACTGTGGTGGGTTTTTGTAAGTATTTTTCACTTAAAATTGTCAGTATCCTTGACCAATTGATGAACAATGTATGAATGCATTTGTACTTTCTCAGCTACAGTCTAAGTTTTACTCCATACAGTAGAATTGCTAGAAGCATGTCATGAAGTCCATACAGAAAGCAGATTTTCAGTCATGAAAACATAACTTAAATGTTTAAGGTGTTTCATTAAACACCTTGAACACTTACTCTAGAAAAAAAATGCTGAATTTGCTTTTAGAGAACTAACTAGGAGAAAATACAAATAATCTTTTAATTTCCATCCCTTTAACTCCCCATAGTTATATACTTTACATCATACTGATAAAGCAGAAAACTATAAAGACGAAGACAAGAAGAAACACTTCTTTGTAATCACAAAGAGCTCTTGAGCAAGGTATACTCCATTCCAGTATTGCTGGTAGTGCCCAGGGATGTGATAAACCAGTTTTAATGCATTCAAATCTAACCCATTTGAAACTGCTTTTAATAGAACTATTCCGTGGCAGATGATAGTATTAACTTTGTTAAGCCCAAATGATCTATAGAGGAATAGCACTTGTCTTATCCCTGGCACTTTATTATTTCTGTATATGCTACTAATTGTTTACAACTCTTATGAATATATCCTCACAGAATGTTCAAACATTTATAGCTTGTTTAATTCTTAAAGAAATTACGCTTTAAATATACATATTTTTTTTTCAGAATCTAACACTAACATGGCTCAAACTCACTATTTCATTCCCAGGAGGTGCAAATGCCAAAATAATAATAATAATATTATTAATAATAATAATACTGTAGTCTATAAGATGTATACCATGTTGCAACGTGTGCTTAACTCCCAATGCTTAAGAAAAAACAAACAAACAAAAAAAGCCATTCTAAAATATATCTAATGCAATGCTAATAGCATGCAGATTTTTTTTCTAGATAACACGGATGATAAACCTATATTAAAATATTTAATTCTTGTTTTAGTAGAAGATTTTTCATGTATCATAATGATGCACATTCCATGCAATTGTCTTTTCATATTAACTTTATGTATGTTTGAAAGTGTAATGAAAATTTATGATAGTCATCAGTGTTTCAGAGGAAAACCAAATGTTTTTTAAAAAGTCTTTTTTATAACTTCAAAAAGGATAACAAAATAAAACTAGCCCTACTTTCCTAGGACGTTCAACAAGATCAGAACTGAGGCTTATAAAAGGAAATTTTTTTTTTCCTAAGTGATATTTTTACAGGGCAATTTCAAGCAAATAGTCAAGAAAGAATTTGAGGGATGTACCCAGTCATAATTAAAAAAAAAGGAAAATGTTTCTGAGGATTTTAACCCACAGTGGATTAACATTTTGGTTTTTCTTCTGTTTTTCTTTTCAGCCATTAACAGTTCATTAAGGCCAGGGCCTGAAATAGATTGAGGTAAAATGCTAGTTCATTGCTGTACTGAGAGATAGTTCACTGATTAATGGATATAAGCTGTGAAATTTGACATTTGATCATGAGAGGAAAACAACACATAGCTATTTTCTTCTGAGGTCCTGTGTGCAATCAAAAAAATGTAATTATATTAATGTAAATAGAATTATATTAACAAACCACTATGCTAGAGACATAACTTACCTTGGAAACATAGTTCTTTTGTGGATTGAGCTAACATCAATTCATTGGAAAAAAAATCACACACAGAAGAATATTTTGCTAATACAGCGATATCTATCCAAGTGCTTTTACCAATATGACTACATCAGCAAGTGATAACAGGAAAAAACATACTAAGTGAAACATATTAGCAAATCTTTGCTATAGATCAAGCCTGATATGATGTGTTATATTCTAGACCTTGCTACAAAAATAAAAAAAAATAGTGAGGATAATTTAAGATAATGTCCCTGTTCCGGCTATGATAAAGATAATTTTTGCTGGAGATGGGAGAGGAGCTGGAGCTGGTGGCACCTATGGCCAGGGGACACAGCTGGGATAGTTTACCATTTAGCCAACAGCTGTGAGAGCTTAACCAAACTAGTCAAAGGGCTATCCCATCCCATGTGATATTATGCTCAGTATATGAAGTGGGGACAGTAGCAAGGGAGCTTTTAGCTACTTAGGAGCAATCTCTGTGTGTGTTCACTGTAAGCTATTGTACTGTGAATCAAGTGCTTACCATATCCTGTTAGTGTAGTTTTTTTCTCTATTTTCTCTTCCTTTGCAGTTTTGTTAAACTGGTTTTATCCCAACCCTTGAGTTTTGCCTTTGATTTTCTCCTTGTTCTCCTTCTCATCCCACTAGGTGAGGAGGGTGGGGGGCAGTGAGCAAGTGGCCTTGTGGCATTTTAGCTGCTGAGTAGGGCTAAACCACAACAGGTATCCCAAGCAGCTCACACCGTAACTTGAAAGACAGCTCACACCTACAGAAACATGTACTGGATGTAATATTTCATTCATATGGGTTCCTTAATTATAATCAAGTCTACTAGCAAAAAAAAAAAAAGTATTTTTACTTTTATTTTGTTGGTTTAATTTCACCTACCTTAAGATGTTTTAGTCATAAGAAAGGCAAATGTGATAAAAGTTTCCATAATTAAAAAAAGTTCTTCATTTTCTTTTATATTGAGTAGGACCTCTATAAGTGTTAGTGAACACTGTTTTACAACAGCATTTTTCTTTCTTTTCCATTAGGTAGTGTATTTCTTTCCCTATTAGCATGATTTTTGTTTGCTTTTTTTTTTTTAAAGCAGACAAGAATGTTTAGATTATCAATACTGACAGAAATACATAAAAGTGAAGGGAAAGTGCAATATGTCGTATTGATAATCTCTTGCATAGTAAATTATTTCATTTAAGAAAAACAAACAAAAAAACCCAACAGATTACATTTGAAATTATAAATATGCTACATGGTCTGGCCTGAAGGAGACTTTACAATCCCAGAAAGGAATATTTCAGACTCATTTGTTGCTGCAGGAAGCCTGACACACAACAAATCTGGCAGATATGTGCATATGTACATAGATGCATGTATATTAAAATATTATTTTCCTTTCCTAAAATTTTATTCACAGAGACTTCTGTGTGAGATTTTCTATGAAATATAAAGGGGAACATTAAATTAATAAAGTTGAAATTCAAATCTGATTAACAGAATTACATTTTTGTAGAACACATTTAGATTTTGAAACAACTTGTTACAAGATCAATAATCTAGCAAAATTCAGAAATAAATGTAATCTTGTATGAACAATATTTCCTCCTAATACATAATGCTAACAGAAAGTTCAGAAGAGAAAAGCCTGCATCAATGATATAATTCAATATGTCTCCCATCTTTAGCTTTAAACTGAGACAAAATCATTATATCGCACAGAATCTTCCCCACTCTATCTGAAATTGTATTAGCAAGAGTAGGAAGACATTTAAAGAGAAAGCATTCAAGGAAGAGAACAAGATCCTGCTGTATAAGATATGGCTGTAAGTCATCCCTGAAATACACCACCAAACTGCGGTTAGGAGCTGAGAAGTGCTGGGTAGCTGAGGAGGTAATGTGATTATTAATAAAAGTCACTCTGATGTGAAAGGAGCCCCAAAAATTATACTGCATAAATTTTCAAATTCTCAAATCTGTCCATGTTTTCCCTTGAAATATCATTTCCAAGTTCACAGTAGTGTTTGAATGTTTCCCATTCCAGGCTTTAAGTTTTCATATAGGGGTAAAAGCATATTCAGTATATTCAGTAGCATCCAAAATTATGTTGCCAGCGGAAAACGCTTCAATGAAATAAAAATGAGCTATATGTCAAAATAGATTATTATGCTGGGGAAACCAAGAGAAAAGCTACAGATTCTGACTGGGCAACATCTAGTGGTGCCTAACCACAAAATCAACACAGAAGTAGCAGGACCAAACATGCAGAGGAGAATAAACATCCGACCTTGTTCCAAGATGCATGATTGAAACACAAGGGCAAACTAAATCCAATAATGACCAATTAGACGATCAGAAAAAAAAGAAAATTGTTAGCCTTCTCTCTGGCAAATGTCATAAAACAGCCCAAACACGTTCATTTTCAGTTCTGCAGGAAAGGCTAATCTGTAATTAAAGCTTTATGAAAATTAGGACTGCCTATACAGAAGAATGTGGAGCTTGAAAGCCTTGACAAAATAACACAAGGTCAAAGTAAGAGACACTAGTGGTTCTATTAACACAATAAAAGAGTAAATATCAAAGCAATCTCTGGAACAATTGCAGCAACTAAGTTGCTACATGTCAAAAATGAACAGCCATGAAAAGCAGAGAAAAAGAGATGAGGTTTATGCAGAAGAGTAAACCTGAAATTTCCCTATCACAGTGCTGATCAGCAGTGTAGCCAATACATGCTCAGCAGCTGAATGGAATTCATTCCTGAAAAGAAATTTTCTATTAGTGCTGAATGCATGATGTAGAGGGGAAAAAAAAAATTAAAAAAGGACTTCAAAGGCAAATGCCATTCCACAACCAAATCCATATCTGCCTGTGTATGATACTGACGAAAGCTAAATGGAAATGGGGTGATTTGATATGCCACTGCTGGGATTAGTTCTGATGGCAGCATTGTGCTGTCCTGTAACATTAACCGTGTTGCAGCATGATCCAGCTTCCATGCAGTCTGCAGGGGTCTTTCCTTTCACTGAAAAAGGAAATTAATTGCCTTCTTAATAAGAAAGGAAGGGTTGGGGATGACAAACTAAATACTGGAGAGCATTCAGTGCCGCTGCTTTCAGCCTAGCCCAGAGTATGCCGCAATTGTGTTGCCCCAGTATCAACCTGGGACAGAAATTGTGACTTAGTGGGTCACAGACTCTCTCTCCATCTCCTAGCTTCTCCAAAGAGGAGAACAAGCCTCAGTCTGCACCTGAACCGCTGTATCCCCCGTGCCATATTTTATTCCAGAAAGTACTCTAGAGGCTGAAAGAGACTTTGGGTATTCCCCACTCCTGGATTCCCTGAGTGAAGAAATACATCTCTGTGGAGTCTCCTCTCTACTAAATACAGCTGGCTGTAGCAAGCCATGCCAAAAGGGTATCAGCACACTTCCCTGCAGGCTAAATAAGCCATGGTCTGACTCTGAGTCCTACGCTTTTCTCTGTATGCATGTGGAAGAGAAAGAGCTCTAAGAAAAATATGATAGAAGCAAATAAACAGTAATAAAGGCAGTGGCTACCTTCTTAACCAGCACATGATCCAGGTTCTTTTAAGAAAATAATGTCTCACAGTAGCTATACCTTTCATTATTTTATGCCATTTTCCTGCTGGCTTCCTCAAAATATTTAATTTGCCTAGTGAAAAAAGAGAGGCTGTTGACCTTCTCATTTCCGATAAACATTGAGAGGGAATCGATTCATCTCATCTAATCTTGGCCCCATACAGAATAGCCCTGAAGCTCAACACAATCATGTAGACACCCTTCTTATAGAATATTGCCTGTACTGGATACTCATCTCAGGATGTGCTGAATTATCTTATTGAAGAACCAAATGTATATGCTGTTGGCATAAACCATTCTCCCTATGTTTTTGTGTCCTTCATGAAAATCCTACTTATAAGATGCTGTCTTGATACACTTTTTTTTTTCCTGAGGCTTAGCATGTTTTGATTATAATGAAATCTATGTTAATTGACCACTCAAAGGCTGGGTCTATACTTCAGTCACAAACTTACACATCTCAGCTATTTTTAAAATAGCTAGCCTGGTATAGTAGCAGTTTAATCAAGACAGTGTGGAGCTTAGTGCAGGCTAAGCATTTCTCCTCTGTACAGACAGTACTGCTGTTATTTTCACTGCAAAAGAACATCTAGAAGCTGTCCTTTAAGGTATATTGTTGTAATTGGAACTCAGAGTTTTGTAAGGACAAAAGGATACAAAACTGAAAGTGTAAAAAGAAAAATACTTGTAAAATGATACATAATCTCAGGGTATTACTAAACATCATAAAATAAATATGGCAAGATACCTTTTTTTGTAAACCTGTTAGGAATCCCCATTTATACCTAATATTTTGTATTGGCAATGTTAATGATTGTAAAGGAACATACAGTTATAGAAGATAAGAACAAAAAAGATGTCTAGAGGTTTTCTAGTCCATTGTCCCAATTTTAGCACCTATCAGTATTTCAGAATGGCAATACTAAAGTCCTCAAGGAGCTTTCCAGTGGTGTTCTCTCTTCTCTGGAGGGGATTATGTTCAGTACAGGATCTATCTTCTGTAGTCCAGAAGAAGAGGAAAAATAACAATTTTCAGATTCCCTAAAATCTGTGGTTTTTAAAACATCTGTCCAGTGTAAACACACATGAAATAAAATTTGAAAGCTTTTAAAATGCATGAGACAAAAATTCTTCAACATATTGAAGTTTTAGAAAATACTTAAAATATTAATTCATATTAAAACCGGTTTGTTAGCATGCAAAAGGTCAAGCTTCACCTAGCTTCGCTTAGCCAAAACATTGATCTATCTTTACATTTATTAGATAAAAATAAAGCTTTCACATTCATTGTATTTTACTGAGTCTGGTGTATCCATTACTCAAAATAAAGCTATCTCCATGATTATGCAATGTGGAGAGCTCAAAAGTATGTATTAATTGTTACTGGATCTCAAAGCATTTTAACCAGCTTTCTGAAGACAAGTGTTACTATCTTGACGTACTTTAAAAATTTAATGCTGGAAATGTGATTTGACCCTGAAGAGGCTTCTGAAAGCAAATGGTCATTTCACAGCGATAGTCTATAGACACTTGCTTCCCTGTAATTATTTTTTTCCTTTAATTTGAATAAAGTTTATTAAAAAAAAGATTGGAATAAATTATCACACTTTCCATGGCTATTCATTTGCCTGGAGCACCATTTTTTACAATATTCATAATGCAGAAAATGTGATTAGAATAATTTACTGTTCTTCATGAATAATAAATTATAGAATAATTTCTTATACATATCTTAGTGAATAAGCTTGTTTGGATTTATTGCTTGTCATGTTATTATGAAGCTATTATAACTTTTATGGGTTAAAAGTAAGAATTCCCTAAGTTTGCTTCACTACATTTGGTCACATTTAGTACAAGTTTAGTTTAGTACATGGCTATCTATAGTGCATGTTTTATTTAGTATATGTTTAGTTAGTTTGGGTCTGGATCCTGCGGGATTCCTGGCAATGGTTCCATTGTATTCTTGGAGAATCTGATATATGTCTTGCCTAAGTTCCCTTAGGTTTTATGTTAATTTTCTCCTTCATTTGCTAACGTTTAGTCTTGTGTAAAATGCCTTATAGCAAAGGGATATTTTGTTCTCTTCTGGCACATGTCCAAGCTGAAGCACACAAGTTCATAAAATCCATTAGGAACTCAGGTACTGTCCAAGTTGCATCTTCTAAGAGGAAACCATTCACTGATTATTGTGAGTGAACACAACTTGTGAAATTATTTATCATTCTTCTTCAGCAGGAGGGCTGCTTCTCTTTTCCACTATATGATTTCATCAGGCTTGTACTGTCTTCTGTTACACTCCAACAGCCAAAAGCATGTTGTGTCCAGCTCCCTCTTAATGCCTACGGCTCACCATTGGCATAGCAATTACTGAAGTAAAATGAGCTTCCTCTAGCAGTGAAGTGAAAGAATTGATACTGGATAAGAATCAGAACCATTTGTCTTCTCTCTTATGGTTTCTTTTAGTGGAAGACTGATAGCCTTCAAGCTGTTTTTCTAGGAACCTCTTTAGAGTAGGGCAATGGACTTGTTAAAGACTCTTAACTGCAAAAATCTCATTTGTTTTATTGTGTTGAGTGGTCCCCAAGTTCTTCCCATGACAGTCTATTCACTTCACTCTGTAATTATCTCTGTATTCAAGCTGTTTGACAGCAGGCAAAGGGATAGAAGAAGATTATGTGAAATACATATATATACACAGTGATAAGCAATGTCTGTGTTAACCACTAGTTCAGCACAAGCCAGTGGATCTCTAGAGCTAATGAGTTGATGCTGAAGATCCAGCAACCATACCGTTCCCACTGTATTTAGTTTGGAGAGGACAATACTTATGGTGTTCAGTAAATCCTGGGTCATTTTGATCAGTAGGAATAAGGAAGGGAAGAGGAGGGTTCCCATAAGTGCATCATGGAGGTCTGTGAGGATTTTGAGTACCTGTTCCTATGCAGTTCCTAGGGTCCATGCTCCTCCCTCCCTTGAAGGAGGCAGTTGAGCTTAGCCAGTGTAGCTGGCAAGACTATGATAAAAAGGTTTCACCAAATCTTTGTTTATTGTTATCCAAACTTTGACAATTTAAGAGTAAAACACATAATGGTTTTGTGTGTTATTGTAATAATCATCTGTCTGGCACTTATGTCCTTGTTGGCAGAAAGTCCTGTCTAGTCAAAGTCTCCAGTGATTGCCTAAAGAAAATCTCTTGCTAGGTTGTTTTTTAAAGTACCTTTTTCCAGTCTTGACATTTCATCATGCCTTGTGTTATGAGAAACAAGATTATTCCTACAGTATTTTTTTCTTATGCAAGCTTCTGATAGAACAAAATTTGTATCATTCAAATAATTTATGTGAGCAGGACAGCTGAGCCAACCAAGCTTCTTCAGGAGGAAAGATATTTAAAGCAAGTTTCCCTTTTGTGTTTCTCCATCTTCTGGCCAGAGTAATTACAGCCATTCTTTTGGGTTGGAAATAGCCAATTATTATGTGAAAAATAGATCTTGTATTAATTTCGAAATAACTGTATAATAATTCCCTAAGACTATTTTTTTTACTGACACATTTTGCAAACTTGCAAAATTCTCCACAGTCAAGTGCGTACTCCACTGAAAAATAGCTACACAAATCTTCAAAAAGTTATTATTCTAGACTGGAAGGCAGAAAGATAATTGGAAAAGTAGCGCATCCTGGACACAATGACAGAGTAAAAAGGATCCAATAATGTGACAATGTTCTTCCCCCGCTACAACCTGACCAGTTTTCCAGTAACCCTCCTCAGGTGGTAACAATCAGTGATAGATATGTCTGGTCCTGATGGTAATGGCAACATCTGACTCAAAGTGGATTTGGGGGAGACAGAAAACAACACAATATCCAAGCTGTGGTGATGCACTCCCCTAACCACAGTGCTGTTCAATGTCCAACTCTGGCCAAATCTGGCAGAAACTGACATCTACAGGCAGTGTGCAAATATGAGTATTAGTCAATTATCTTGCTCCATAAATAGTGAACAGCCCAAGAGCCCTTTGAGCTCTCCTACACAGCAGTAGGCTATAATTTACGATCTCCCCTTCAGTAGGGATGCCTCTCAAGGTTGCTTCTTGAGGCTGAGATTTTCCTTGCAGCAATGGATTCTTGGGAAGTCACTAGTAGCATGCTAAACTATGAAATCTTAGTTAAGTGATACAGAAGATTGATTGTGCCCATATAATCCTTTAGATATAAACCGTTGGTCAAGCCTGGGACTGGGATTGGATTCAACCATACCTAGACTCCTTTCTGAGAAAGAGTTTAGAAAGCAAGGGGGTCATTTGGTCCAGCAGCTACCAGAGCTTGTTTTGTGTGACAGGCAGGAGCCCATGTGACCCCTCTGCTATCACATTTTGGAGCTCACCTGCTCTGTGACAGACAGCTGAGCAGGTGCCAGAAGGGCACTGGTTCTCTAATAATCATACCCTGGAAAGACAAGGTGTCCCTAATACAGAATTCTCTAACAAAATAAATAAGTAATAAAAAAAAATCCAACGTAAAACTCAAGTTATACTTTGGTTGATCTTCAGAGCAGCAGTTTATGACTGAACAAAAAGCAGCTGATCATGGGACCAACAGGTAGACCTTGGGCAGATTTTACAGTAAAGCTGCATTATAGTTCTCATCTAGGTTTAAAGAGAGAATCTACCTATCAATAATTTTTTCCTTAACTCTTTTCTTTGTTCCTTCGGAAGCTAATTACTGAGGTGTTAATATACCAAGGCTTTAAGCTTGTAAGAATATTTGAGATGAAATGATCACAAGCAGAATACCAAAATAGTTGTGTACATCTATAGAAGCTGTCGTAGTTCAGCCCCGATCGGACCAGACTACGCAGTCACTCTCTCACTCCCCCCACCTTCCGAGAGAACAGGGAGAGAAAATATAAGAAAAAACAGCTCGAGGTTTGAGATAAGGACAGGGAGAAATCCTTAAAGTTACCGTCACGGGCAAAACAGACTCAACTTGGGGAAAACTATTCATTTATTATTACAAACAGCAGGATAATGAGACAGAAAACAAGATAACCTCCATCCACCCCTCCCTCTTCCCAAGCTTAACATTATCTCTACTACCTTCCCCCCCCCCGCCCGAGCGGCACAGCGGGGAAGAGGGAATGGGGGTTGCAGTCAGTTCATCATACATTGTTTCATACCGCTGCTTCATGGTCGGGGGAAGAACTCCTCACATTCCTCCCCTGCTCCAGCGTGGGGTCCCTCCCATGGGCCACAGTCCTTCGTGAAACTGCTCCGGTGTGGGTCATCTCTTCCACGGGTGCAGTCCCTCTAGAACAGCTGTCCCAGCGGGCCCTCCATGGGCCACAGCTGCCTTCAGGCATCCACCTCCCCCGGTACGGGGTCCTTCACGGGCTCCAAGTGGACCTCTGCTCCTCCATGGACCTCCATGCGCTGCAGGGGGACAACCTGCTCCACCATGGTCATCACCACAGGCTGCAGGGGAATCTTGGCCAGGAGCCACATTACTCCTCCCCCTCCTTCTGAACTGATCTTGGCGTCTGCAGCTGTTCCTCACAACAGGCTGGTAGATGTCTCTCAGGATCTTTTTACATCTTATTCACTTCTCATCTCCTTTCCACTTCTTGCAGCCAGGCCGGACCGAGTTGGGCCCAATCGGCTGCCTGGCGAGAGGCCAGAGGGTGAGGCCTGCAAGGCCCATAGGCCTGCGCCTCCCCCTCTGTGCCTCTGCCCCTACTCAGCTTCTTCACATCTTCTCTTCTCTTCTCTCCTTTTTTTCCTGTTTTCCCCTTCTTAAATACATTATTGCAGAGGCGTTATCACGGGACGTTCTGCTACCAATCAGCTTGGCCTTGGCCAGCAGCAGGTCCGCCCTAGGCCCGGCCGAGTCCACTGAACAAAGGGGAGCAACTTGTAGCAGTTTCCTACAGAAGCTACCACCTTAGGCCCCCCCTCACTAACAAAAACACGACAGAAGCACACACACATACACGCCTTTCTTCCATTTCCCCTGCCCTTTATCACTAGAGATAAATAAGCTTCATTTCTCCTGGAAAAAAAAAAAAAAAACAGACCTTCCCCTTGTTTGCCACATTTTCCTTTTCAGGGTTTTCTTTTCATTTCATATTGCTTCTTACTAGCTTAGCAGGACAATTGCCTCTCAGTGCAACGTCCACATAATATCCTTTCATTAAGGACCTTAGGCTGAAGACTAGGTTGAGGAAAACCCCATATGAATAGGGAATGTATTATCTGGTATTATACCTTTAGTATTTCTCAGATGATACTTGCTGATTAAATCAAATTTTCAGTTACTCAAAATCTTGTTTTATTCTAACAGAAATTTTAAATGTGATCACACTTTTTCATACTATTTCAGCTTTTGGACCTTTTTCAGTCAGTTTTATTAGACTTTAGATTTTTTTTTTTCTTTTTTTTTTAACCTCTTTATTGAATTTGCATGATCAACTAGATTTGCTTTTGGTGTTCAATCTTTGATGACTTATTAAAAATTCCACTTTCAAACTGTTTTCACAAATGTTGCAAACCAGCTGGCTCCAGCCAAGTCTTCTTCAATTAGCATCAGGGTCAACCTTTCCTTCGCTCCATCACTTGATCACACAGCTGATAGAAAAACACAGAGAAAGTGGGGAAGGAGAGAAAGGAGGGGTTGCCTTTTTAACAGTGAGGAATTCTGATTGCACAGCACAGACCTGTTTTTATTTAACTCAGTGGGAGTTTTGCTACTGATTTCAGTGCCTATTGGTCTAGACTTTATATCAAAGAGATTTTTTTTTGTGGGATTTTTTTTTCTTAAACTTCACATTATGTTATTCATAAGGGAAATCAATCTACCAAGAGCAGTCACTTTTAGAGTAAATACAGTAGTGAGCTGTGGAAATACACATATTTAACCTTTGAAATCTCTCTGAAAAACATTATGCTATTCTCCCCAACATCATCATCAAAGGGCTTACTGTAATATGAGTGCTCTCTATTTCTTTTGATTTCAATGGGAATTGGAGAAATCAGTGCCATTAAAAGGAGACTTGAGTTTTGATACTAAAGGAACTACAGGATTTCTGACTATTTGATAAGAGGTTAAATATAAAATGTATAGAAGCCTCAGATTAGCACTAGGCAGTTATTTCAACATGCAACATGGGAACCCTTCAAGTACTTTTATCCAGTCTTCTAGATGCTTGCAATGAGTTCACATAAGAAAAACAAATTGTTTCTCCGTATATTCATCAATAATGAAATCAAAGTTACTAATTCACTAATTCTGCAGTTTAAAAACCAAAGCAAAAATTAAACATTAACTGAGTATACAATGTAACAGCTTATGAGACCTAACTCTATATGATCTGATTATTCTCTGCACTATATATAAAAGCACAAATATACAGCATATGTATAATACATACGTGCACATGTTTATCCATGCAGATACATATGTAATTTGTCTATGCATTAGTGGTATACACTGCTTTTTCCACTTAGCTAGCGAATCACCACTCAGTCCTCTGGAAGGACCAAGCACAATTTTGACCTTTACTGTAAATCCAACCACCCCACAAACATCAGCCCTTGGGCTGGGCTGCTCAGCAGAGCAAGTGTGGGGTCTCACTTTCAGACAGGAAATATGGTGATGATCCTGGTCCTGGAAGGATTTTTCACTTTCCCCTCAAGTACTGATACCCTTCAGGGTTTAACCAAAACGTGTACACTGATGACGTTGCACAGCTTCTGTGAAACAACCTGATCTCTTGCTACTATGTGTATCATCTTACTCTAGCATTACCTAATGGGAGGATGTAGGGAAGACAGAATCAAACTCTTTCCAACAGTTCACAGTGAAAAGATGACAAGTAATGGACACTTGATACAAGGAAAATAAATTACAATGAGGATAGTCAAACCCTGGACCAGAGAGAGATCTAGATTTTGCATCTTAATCACATAAAAGAGTATAATGATAAGAAGCTGAGGCAATTGATAAAGCAGTTCTGAAGTTCCTTACCACAGCGTGTAAGAACTGCTGCAAAGTATAATTTGGGAAGTATCTCTGCAGATTCCTCATATTTTCAAGAACACCTAGGTCATTAAATCCCTCAGGGATTTAATTCCACTTTCCTTTTGATTACAGTGGTTCCTTTTATTTCCAGGAGTTGTCTGCCAAATTCAGGATTACGCGGCAAGGCTGGCGTACAAAGCAAACAGCTTGGATGGCACAAGCATTGCCTCCCTTGCTCTGAAGTGGAATAAAAAGAGCGTATCTCTGAGAAATGAGCCATTTCCTTTCATCCATTTGAACTGAAAGACACTATGCTGAACTGCACACCAGTATTCATGTAATACAGTCAAATGAATTAACCTCACACATCTAGATAGACCTAGATTTGGAGACAGAAAAAGTGGATGGCAATAGAGTTCAGCTCAAAACCCATGGGCGTCCTTCTTCTTTGTGACTTTCCTTCAAGAGGATCCTTAGAGCTCAGTCCTGTGGAGCACTGGGTTACCTCACCTACCACTAACTTCGAAGGGATTCAAGGACACTCAGTGCTTCAGAGCACAGAGCTTCAGCTTGTCAACATGTTTAAACTCCAGATGTTTATTTTTAATGAATAAAATAACATTCCATTCTATGCTCTCCCCTTTCACTAGCACTTTTCTTCTTTCAGGCCTGATTTAGAAAAGTGCTAAGTACAACGAACACTTACTCCTTTCCTTTTCCTGCACCAATTATTTCTGACAGGCTCAGGGCCGAATGGTTCAGAGTATTTCTTTATCACATGGGTGGTCTGAGCATCAGGCACAGAAGAAAAAGTAGAGAGAGGGCAGAGTTATTTTTTCATATTTTTTCTAAATTGGACTTAGAAGTATTTTTTTTCTGCCCAGGAACCCAATCCTTACTTTATAAAATGTGTCATCTATCTCATTATCCTGCAAGCAGCATAATGGCCTTAATGTATACTTGTTACTGAACATCTATGGTAGGATGAAAACAACACTACAACTGAATCAATCAACTCTCACCGCCACCCAAGCTGGTTAAAATATCACAGCAACATTGAATCCAACAGGAAAAGAAGTTGGTGAGATTTCCAGCTCAGGTCTCCTGACCAAGGAAGTCTCCTATCTAAGGAACAGTATAGAGACTTTTCAAAAGATAGTATAGAACCTTTCTTTCTGTTCCGCTTTATTTTGCCTGAAAAGATTTTATATTACAGAATAGGACAAAAAGTGATAGTTAGAGCATGCTCTGCCACTACAGTGAAGCAGACCATATGTCACTTTGCAGTGGACGTGTCAATTTGGGTGAGAATGGAAGCACCTAAAATGAGTGCACTGAAATTGAGCTTCATCTCACCTAGCGTCAGATGGACAGTGCCAAGGTAGCTGCTTTAAATCCCTCCACAGTCAGTAGGAAGAAGTAGGAGCTTTTAAGAGGTGTTTTCAGCTGTATTATTTGAAAAGTTTCTTTTAGGATTGGATGGGTTACTTTTCTCCATTGACTATGAAAGCAGCTTTGACAAATATCTTTAGTTTCAGAAGTACAGTTCTACATGTAAGATATCTGATGTTAGGCTGATTTTCATCCATATGTGAGAGATCACTGGCATGATAAATGCTTAAGAGGAACAAAATGCTGAGAATTATTTTATTGGTCTTAAGTAAACAAGTCAGCCAAAGGTTTCTGTGTCTTTTATTTAACGTTTGGCTATCTTGGGCTGAAAACATTTTGACTTCAACTAATCGCAAAGAAACTATTCTTAGCATATGAAAAGAATCAACAAGAACTGTGGTCAAGCCTGAGTCTCTCATGTCTTGCAATTCCACATTCAAGACCTTGGTACAAATTAGTACCCTATTTCAAGACGAAAGGAATGGAAAGCATGAATTTCTTCTTCCAGGCACGGGAAAAGATTTTGCAGACTATGATGACAGATGATATACTGTATAGACCAGGTGCCACACCTTCCTGTGTCTTTGCTCCCTTAATCCTCTAGAAGAAACATTTATCCAGCTTTGTATTCCCGTGCCTTGTTTGGAGTGACTTTTCTGAGTTCCCTACATTATGACATACCGGAGCCCTTTTTTTCCCCAAACACGTGAGCCTTAGTCAGTTCTCTAATCTGACCATATAGCCATTCCAATCCTTACACTGGCAAAAGGAAAGAGAAAAGAACAAGCAGAGGTCAGAATTGCCTGCTTCGTCAGCATAACAGCTTATGTTGACTTAAGTAGTGTACCAAATTAGGGCCCTGGACCAGTCATCAGACTGTACTTTGAATAGAGGGTAGATAAAATACCAACTAAAGGGAAATGTGCATACAACTATTCCACATGGCTCAAGTTAATTATTTGATCTTGATTAGTCATTACAGCTAGACTTTGTAAAGAACTTCAATACTTAAAGCAACTAATGTCCTTTGACTCTTCTACTGAGTAGTGCCAAAGCACTTTTTAGCACAGAAGGTGATGTGGTGATGTGATCCCCATCAGGATAAGGAAGTGCAGGACTAGTAAGCAGAGCCACAAGTGAGGACTTTCCAGTTCTACAGTGTTACACAAAAGTTTAACATCAGCCTCTTCCACTGCCTTCTCTCAGGAGAGAACTTTGAGCCTACCTAAAGCTATGAGCCAAGCCGCAAGAGGTCAAATGCAATCATTTGTGTTGTGTACCCTTGTGCTTAGTGCTTGGTATTGACTAGCACTAGTTTTGTTCAGCAGCCACCAGTGTGGGCTGTTTTGGTGTTTAAAATCTGATGTTTAAGTTCTTGAAGCATTTAATGCTTCGTATGCCTTATATGCACTGCAGAGAAACTTTGCTGTGTTTTCACTACAGGGTATCATGAACATAAATGTAGGTACAGGAACAATTAATGTATGGGTCCAGGACTCCTTTGTTTGTTGCAGCCCTGTGACTTCTCTACCTCTGCATACTGTACAGTGGACTCAACAGTGTTCTCTGTTTTCTGTGTTCCAATAAGATAGTGAAATAATTTGGGCCAGGAATTAGCTTATCTGGTGAGTCTGTCCAGGAAAAAAGCAGAGTGGAGAGTATATTTATATGTTCTCCAATAAATAAGTACTAATGCTGAGCATCTAGGGAACAGGGTGGCAGGAAACAGTAAATAAAACCAATTTTAGTTTCTGAAATGTTCTTTATATAAGGGAGAAGAGTTTGTTATTTCAGTAAGGATGCCAGGTACATTAATAGCATTACTTTTTAATAACAACATGTTGCAGGGTATAGCATAACATTAGAAAAGCTATGGTCGTATAAAATTAAGTAATTGCAGGGGCTGAGTGGATGAAGAAAACAGAGTGTTTTTATATTGAAAAAGTTCCCCACCACATCACTTGTGTACTAGCAGCAGGGGCAGGGGCGGGGGAGCTCATTGCTTGCAAAAGGCTGGGAACAGTTACAACATTCTCACTGCCAAAATACTTTATTAGTATTTCTTGTCTTACAGCCTGGCAAGTGAAAAACTAGAGACCTGTCATCAATTAGAATGGTGATGATGAGCCAGCCTAAAATAGGCCAGTGAACAGGGTAAGTGCCCCTGTGGTTTGCCAATTACCTAAATTATTTGCAGTAGTTTTAGTGCACATCTGCAATGAATACAAATAGAAAGCACATGATGTCTGGAATGCAGCATGTTTAAGATCAGCGTTGGTGTTAACAGAGGAAGGGAAAAGACTGACATGTTTTAACGGAAATATTTTAGAAGAGGAGCTCTCATTCACATCTCTCTCTCCACCTTCACACACATAAAATGGACTTCATTCTGTCCAGCAGCCCTGTGCTTTCTATTTAGGGTGAACTTGGTAGAGGGTAGTGCAACCCTGCTGACCCTACAGCCAGTGTCCCAGTCTCACTGGCCAATTTCAGTCATCCTTGGCAGTGACTTACCCAGAATGACCAGGGAAATGGGCCAGTGGTTGGGGGCATCAGGGAGTTTCACTTCACCAAGGGTTTTCTCTTCCAATAAATCTCTGTTGTAGACAGAAGATGACAACAAGCAGAAGAAAAGGAGAGCATTAGGCAGCCTAGTACTCTTGAATTCAACCAAATTAGAAAAAAAATAATTAAAAAAAAATTTAAAAAGAGATTGATCTTTTGTTGTGTGTTGGTTCAAAAGCTTTTTAGAAGCTTTTGTGGTACAATTCCGTGTGAAATCTTTTACTGTGGCTCATAAAAGATTATACTCTTGTAACAATGAACTGTTATTCTTTATAGGGAAGACAGCCAGGCTACCACTGATGTGGTGAATATGTAGACGGATCACTCTTTTTTATTGGTGTCTTCTTACAGTTCTCCTTTTCTTTATATCCTTCCACACTTCTCCTTTGCTTCATATCCTTCCCTCCCACTTCTCCTTTAACTGTTTCAGAAATCGTTAGGTAATTGTAATGACTTGACATTCATAATTTTTGTATGTAGCCCTGCTGAATTTTTTTTGTTATTTAAAAGATTGCATGAGTAACTATTGGCACCTCTTCCAGTTGTTATTCTTAGAAGATATTTTGAAACATATACTTTATGTGGCATGGTAAGCATCTGCATTTTAAGTAAAAAGCACTGGATACAGTAACGATTTGGAGTACTACAAAGACACTTAAAACTCTGTAACCTTCTTGCTTTCTCTTGGCTTCCACATAACCCTGGAGGCTAAATTCACTACAAACATTCATTCTTTGTTAAGGAATTAAAAATATAGATGCTTAGAATCCTGTCACTTAGCATGGCTGGCCTCACCACTGTCTGAGCAGACAGATCAGGATAGAAGAAATAGGTAGTTTTCTATCATCAAATTTTCCTCTATGTGCTCAAGGAATGCATAGAATACACCAGTAGAACTGATTTCCCTATAAAAACTAGATCATTTAGGAGAATTAACACAGAAGCTCTACCCACCTACAGAAAAAGCACAAAGATTATTAGTATTAGAGTAAGCATCACAAAAAACAGGCTAGGAAGTCAATCACTGGAATTAAGCAAGTTCCAAGACCCAAAATGGGAGCATTGTTTTGAAATAAACTCTCTAATACAGTGCTAAAATATCAATTAATTTTATTCTACTTATCACTAACAGTGACTGCAGCTTGTAAAATGAAGAAAGTTTTTTAAAAAATTAAAATATTGAAAATTTCTTAGAACTTTAGAGTGTACAAAACATTTAAAAAGGAATCCATCATCATTGAAAAGAAGCTCCCCAAAAAATCTCAAAATCCTTTAATTCATGTATAGAGATATTATAGAAGTGTGGAGTAGAATTTTGGCTACTTTATTACTTTGTGCACATGCCGTCGTCATACTACTAACATTAAATGGGCTGATTCACTTAATAGAATATCCAGTATTGTTATTAAATTCCACAGTGACTGTTTTATTATGCTAATTGATAATCTAGTGTGCTTCAAAGATTAAAGAAAAATGAAATTAAAGCTACAAAATCAGAGAGTAACAACTTTATAATGACTCTTTAATTTAGTGAAATACAATTAAAGTCACATAGAGATAGAATTGACTATGAATACCAAAATGAATGTAATTGACAGAGTAAATGTTACAGAGCAGGGCTGCATAAGAACAAAAAGAAATGTCAATAAATTTCAGTCTCACTGAGCTGTGCCACTGGGCAGGTGCACTGAACAGCACAAGTCTCAAAGTCCTTGGGGACAGCCAACAGCAAAGAAAGCTATGATGAATGTTTATGAAATCAGAAGTAGATAGTATTGGAATGTTCTGATTTTATAGGCATGCAAAAAGCACTAGAAATGCAATATGGACTGTAATTACAGTAGAAGCTTGACAATGCATAAGAAAAATGCTCCATTGATTGGAATAATTTGAGCTGAACATACCACAATTTGTAAAACCTTCAGTACTGGCAACATGCATTTAAAAAAATGTTTCTTATAGGCTGTAATCTGTGGAGAAGTTGCCTCACATTTACATTAAGTTTTCTAAAGTTGGTCGAGACATTGTAGTATAACACTCCAATTCATACTGTTGTAGGCCAGTGATTCAATAGTTCTTCTATGCTGGGCTACTTGTTAAAATAACATCTTTTCATATATCAGTTCCCCCGACATCTTTTTACTGATTACATTCTGCCTGGGAGAACTGCATCAATCCTATTTATCTGTGTATCATACCATCAAACTACTTTTGTGGACTGCTGGGATCAATAAAGGTGTATAAGGCATTTTCAGTAGCCAATCCAATTCTGCTGTTAGAAATTTGAAGGTGTTATTTTCTACAGACCTTATGGCTATGACGATAAATGAGTCAGTCATGGTCTACGTCCCATGTGACATTTATATTTCTCACAAAAATAATTAGCATAACTATAAATGAGTTGCATTCTTGTTGACTGTGCAGTATAAACAAATTTCTATTTTTTTTTATCCCTAGAAGTAGCATGTATGGGTCCAGAAAAAAAAAAATGCTTTTTACGGTATCTTCACTAACCTATTCTGTGAGGAGAAAATAGGAGTCCAGTCCCTGTAGCTGTCAACACAACATATTTTTTAAATGATGAATTCCGAGCCAGAGAACAACTTCTAAAGTTATCAATATCTAATAGACTGGAGTTTACATGAGTATAATCAATTTTTACATGGTCAGGTTTTCAAATTCAATTATTTTTAACTTGCGTAATAAAAACTGGATAAACCCTGCACCGAGTGATTCGTCTTACCTTTTTAGACATCTACAATGCAGATTTCTACATATGAACTAAGTATCTCAACAACCTCTATAACTGGAGGAAAAAATAGTAGCTTCTAAAAGATGACTCATTTAATCTAAAGAAGACGCCTAAAATGAATTCGATGAATCATGGCCAGTACATGTCTAAAAACCTCAGAAGTAGCTATCTACATTTCAAATATTAAATATTTTGATATTAAATAGAAAGAATAATTTTATATTAAATAAAAAGAATCCTTTGTTCCCAGTCAGGAGAGTGGAGGTTATAATTATGTGTTCTCTAGAAAATAAGTTCTGTTTATGAACAATTGAATTACTCAAATTTCTTTACATTCCACCTCAGTATCTTTTTTTTTCATCAAAAATTTGAGAGAGAGAGAGAGAGAGAGAGAGGGAGAAGCTCTTTGAAAGAACTCAATAACTGCATCTTGCCTCAAATATGGGGAATATACATTCAAGTCCTACTCTGAATAAGCATCTTTGACTTATTTAAAAAGCCTTGCATCATAAGCTGGTATTTTCCCCACTAATTGCAGATCCTGCAAATGTTTCGGTAATTGAGTTCATCTTACAAGAAAGTGACAGACTCAAAGGTGATACTTACACCAGTAAATTAAACATTCCCAGACTGGTTTTGGCACTGAGATTCACTAGCACAGAATGGCCCACATCCATACTACTAAATCTTCATAATCAGCAAAACATAGGGCCTGCAAGCTGTCTGCTGGGAATAGCACCTGTTTCAATTTAATTTTTGAGCTATGCCTGGGAATTGTTTGGGACTGCTATTCTATCTGGGTTCAAAATAATGCCAGGTGCTACACTAACAATTTGAAGTATACAATTAAGACAATCAAGGCCAGTGGTGACCTCAAGAAGTTTGGATTTTCTAGTGGAAACTATTGTGTTGCAAAAAGCCTAATTTGTTATAGCTTTCCTGTGTAAATAAAAAATTATTATATGAGACAAGTAAATCAAAGTCAAAACACAGTGAAGCTGCAAGATAAGGCCAGTACCCTAGATGATGTTTTACTTCACTCTGCTGAAATACATCCAATTGCCTACAATTTTCAGAAGGCAACTTATCACTGTTGTGGTTTGTTTTGTTTTGTTTTATATTGGGAAGTCCATAGGCTCTACTAGTCAGGTAAAATAGGTCTATACAAGAAAATGAAACCACTTGCGTGGTGGGTTAATCCCAGCCAGCAGGTAAGTGCCCACACATCTGTGCAGTCACTCCCCACCCATCCTAGCAGGACTGGGGAGAGAACTGGAAGGGTAAAAGCAATAGTAAACTCTTGGGTCAAGATAAAAACAATTAAATAAGTGAAGGAATGAGAGATAAAAAACAAACATGAGATGTAAAGGCAGTCAGTCACTCACACCTCCCAGAAGATGACCATTCCTAGCCAGTCTCAGAGTAACCACAACTTTGGAAAAGACTACACCCTCAACTTTACTGTTGAGCACAGTGCCATATGGCATGCAATATTCCTTTGGTCAATTTAGGTCACCTGTCCTGGCTGTGTCCCCTCTCAACTTCTTGTGCAAGCCCAGCATGTTCGCTGGCAGCTGGAGAAACAGAGAAAACCTTGATGCTGCAAAAGCGCTGTTCAGCAGTAGCCAAAACATTGGTGTGTTATCAGGACCGTTTTAGCCACAGATCCAAAACACAGCACCATACAGGCTGCTATGAAGAAAGCTAACTCCATCCCAGCCAGACCCAGTACAAACAGTCATTATTGAAAAATAAATAGAAAATTTTGACTACTAAAAGAAACCCTTCCAACGGCCAAAAATCACAAATTATGGGAAAAACATTTAAATATATGATATGTTTATGAAAATAAGATATTTAGAAAGATAGATTGCTGGGATCAAACTTTTCCTAAAGCACCAGAATGCAAAGATATAAGGATCAGTCATCTGAAATAATACTTTCTTATTATCTTCCAAATTTCAAGGTTAGCTATGTCTCAAGACCTGGGAAAATGTACAAATTATTATAATTCTAGTGTCAGTGTGTTTTAGAAATTATAGTCTTTCAGAAGTGGACATACTGACAGTAAGTTTATAATGCCCAGGAATGTTAAATGGCACTGTTTAACTGAATAATGTAGAATAGTATAGATATAAACAATAACTTTCTGTTCTACAAAGTAACCTGAAATCTAGTCAATTTAAAAAATTACATGCAGACCAAATGGGAGATGTATATTTCAGCTCACAATAATACATCCTTTATCATAAAATAAAATTTAACATACTTTGTGGGCAATTTCAAAGTCAAGAAAGGAAAAATGTTCACTTTCTTAAGGATATGCACCACCCTTTTTGCAGTAAGAGAGAAATAAGACTCAAAAAGATTTTACTGAGGGATATGAAATTCTGACTCTAGTACGCACAAGGTAAGAGCTGGCCAGAATACAGTTATAAATTTCTTGGCCAGAAGCATGGTGCATAGAAAATAAACAGTTACAGTGACTAAGAAATAATTTTGTCTAGGACAAAATCTGCTCATCACAGATTCTTTAGTAGTCCAATAAGCCAGTAAAGCTCATTTGTGAGCCCTTTGCAAACTGATGACATCTTTACAGTATGAGGGAGCAAACTAACATATGGGTTTCTGTATTAACCTCTGGGTGACTGAAATGTCTTTCAAAAACCAATGCACTCAAATGAAGAGAAAGCAAAAGGAGTATCTATCTAGAGAGGAATAAAGCATAGAAGAGCTAAGATCCAAGCCTGTTTAATAAACACGGCTGGGCCCTGGGTGAAATCCTGGATGAGCACTGCTAACTCAAGAGCAGTCCAAGTGTGTGTTCCACTTCAGCAGGAGGAATATTTCATCTGCAGCTGTCAGTGGAGGAGAAGACAGCTCCCAGAGCTGGCACAAGCATGCTGGTCAAGGCAGCACCTTTGTAAAACATCACAGGAAACCCTTGAGAGGAGATGAATTACAGCCTAGCAAGTTGAAGTCTCAGGTACTTAAAGGTGCTGTATCTCAAAAATAGGAAAACTATGACATCTTTTTTTCCTATGGTAAGAAAGCAAATTGGATGTAATAAAACACAGGAATGCAATAAAGATTAGAATTTATTTCCCTGACATAAGAGCCAAAGGGAGAAAAAAGATATTTATCTTTCTCTTACTTCTTTTCATGTAATATCTAAAAGTAAGTTTTTATCTTTTTCCTTCTTCCTTTGCAAAAAGAAACTGCAGTAAATCCCAAATCTTCAGTGCTAAGTCTGTCGAGACAGAGTCCTTCTGAAACAAATCGGGATGCAAACTTATCTGCTGTGGGCTTCATCACAGGGTGATGATCAAGCAAACACTGGTGTTTGCTTCTCCCAGTCTTTATGGGGAAGGCACAATTTGGAGAAGTGAGCTGCACCTGTATTTTACAGGTACTGGAAAGTTGTTCTTACCAAAAATTTCCTCCGTATATTCTCAGAAGATTCTTGTTTCTTTCTTTTTACTATTTGGAACAATGTGGGAAGGGAGAGGGTCTTCATTTGAGGGTTTTAGTTGCACTGAATCAAGGCTTGACAATAATTACAAAAGTGCATATGCAGGATAATTCTACTGATGTAGTGTAATCTGATCCAGCACAACTATTATGTACCAAAAAAGATGTTAGTGTTTTAGTATCAGTTATTTTTTTATGTCATTTTAAAGACAGAGAGACATGTCTAACAGGATACTGACACAAGTTTTTCTCTTTTTTAAGGAATTAAAATCTGATAATTTCAATTTACCCTACATATTTACATTAGTCTGAATTGATGTCCATTTCATTATCCTTCAGAGAACTGGGCTAAATGACAGAGATGTAGTTGTCCAGATCCCACTGAGCAGCCAGGGTCAATATGTGCTCATATGCCCCAAGGCTCTCAGTGGTATAGACAAAATTGTTACGTTTTTTAATACAAGACAAATTCAAATAACTTTCCAGGATATGTAAATCCTGTCCATGCTCTACACCAAGGGATCTTCAGTCTCCAGTGCACAAAGCTGAAGATTATGAATCTAATGCTGAATTAGCACAGAGCAATGCAAGGCCGTGCAAAGACAACAAACTGTGGTCCAGAGAGCCTCTCAGAAAAGTTACTTGTTATAGAAAGGGTTAACATGGTCCCACATAGGAGTGATGTAGGCAGCAGACCTCCCTTGTCTGTATCAGATCACATAAAATCTTCTTCTTTCACTGAAGGCTGCTGTTAGAAACCCATTCTGTACATGGTCTGTACTAATATAGACCTTTACTGTTGGGACCGGTCATGTTCTGGTCTAGCTATTTACATGTTGCAGATACACCATACAGAACATAGCCTGTAAAATTAAAATTTAGTGTATACAGTATAGTCAAGCTGCCTTTCTACACTTAAAACTGGACTGGATTGTGAATATTTTTAAAGTTTATTCCATTGTCACTCAGCATTGCACTCTAGTGGATTTTAAGGACAAGTAAGAAGAAATTTTGTAAACATGCTAAGTTTTGCCACAACCATATTCACTTTAGTATTTGATTTTTTTTTTCAGAATTATAGATAGATATAACTGGGGCGAGGGGTGGGGGGGCTGGAGGGAGGCGAGGGAGAGGGAGGGAGAGATTAGGCTAGCAAGGCTAAAGTACTGACAGAATTAAATCTGGACAGGGCTCTTAAGGGGAGTAAGAAAAGCTTCTATAGGTATGTCAGGGATAAAAAGAAGACCAGGGAGAATGTGGGTCTCACCAGAAGGGAACAGGAGACCTGGTTCCCCAGGAAACAGGGAAGGCTGAGGTACTCAATGACTTTTTTGCCTCAGTCTTCACTGGCAAGATCTCTAGCCACATCACCCAGGTCACAGACGGCAGAGGCAGGGAGTGGGAGAATCAAAAACTGCCTACTGTAAGGGAAGGTCAGGTTTGAGACCATCTAAGAAACCTGAAGGTGCACAAGTCCATGAAACCTGATGAGATGCATCCGCAGGTGTCACGGTCCACTCAGGACTTGTGATGGTTCTTTTACTGAGATCTCAAAGTGCAAAATTAAGGTGAACACACCAAGGGGGTTGGTTTCGATCAAACAGTACAAACTTTATTATTTTGCCTGTAAAGTGACATGTGATAGGTAAAAGGGAGTGGAAAGGAAAGATAAGTAAAGATAGGAAAGAGGATTATAGCTACCACCATGGGTCCAAGGTGTCCTTAAGGTCCCAGATCCAGGCAGCATCCCGCCAGTCTTCATGATCGATGTCGATGTCAATTGCTGGTGGGGAGAGCTCTCTCTCAGGGGTCTCATTGCTAGGAGTCAATCTTTTATTCTAAGTAACCAACCTTGCTCCTCCTTTCCTTCAGATATCTCTGCCTTTCTTGAAGCTCATTACCCTGAGCAAAGTTCTTAGATGGCCGTTGTGCTCCATCTTCCTTGATAGCAACAATGCTATTATCTTAGCAGCTCAGGTCCTTCCCTGATAATGGAGAACAGACAGTCCACTCAGTCCCCACTCCAGGAGTGCTGCACCTTATTCAATCTCCATTCCAGGAGCGTTACACCTCTGGCTTCCACAGAAACTGCACTCCTCCCTTGGGAGCAGCAACTGAGGCTTACAGCAACTCATCCATGGAAACTGCATTCCACTCATGGGAGCAGCAACTGTGTCTCAGGCAGACTGCTCACAGCAACTCATGTCAAGTTGTGAGCCTATCTTTTACGCCACATTAAATCCATAGTCCAACTGGAGGTGCCGTGTCCCTGATGTGCCGTGTCCCTGATGTGCTGTGCCCTTGATGACAAGGTTGAGACAATGCTGATCTTCTGACTGACCCCTACAGCAGGTCCTGAGAGAACTGGCAGATGACATTGCTAAGCCACTGTCCATCACATTTGAGAAGTCATGGCAGTCAAGTGAAGTTCCCACTGACTGGAAAAGGGGGAAACATAACACTCATTTTTAAAAATGGAAACAAGGAAGGCCCAGGGAACTACAGGCCAGTTAGTCTCATCTCTGTGCCTGGCAAGATCATGGAGCAGATCCTCCTGGAAACTGTGCTAAGCCACATGGAAAAGGAGATGGCTGGTGACAGCCAATATGGCTTCACTAAGGGCAAATCATGCTTGACAAATTTGGTGGCCTTCTATGATGGGGTTACAGTGTCGATGGATAAGGGACAACCAACCGACATTATCTACCTGGACTTGTGCAAAGCATTTGATTCTGTCTCGCATTACATCCTTGTCTCTAAACTGGAGAGACAGGTATTTGATGAGTGGACTAGTCGATGAACAAGGAATTGACTGTATGGTCACACTCAGAAAGTGGCAGTCAATGGCTCAATGTCCAAATGGAGACCAGTGACGAGCGGTGTTCCTCAGGGGTCAGTATTGGGACTGGCACTGTTTAACATCTTTGTCAGAGACATCAACAGCAGGATAGAGTGCACCCTCAGCAAGCTCACCGATGAAGCCAAGCTGTGTGGTGCAAGTGACATGTTGGAGGGGAAGGATGTCATTCAGAGGGACCTTGACAGGCTGGAGAGGCGGGCCAGTGCACACCTCATGAAGTTCAACCAGGCCAAGTGCAAGGTCCTGCACATGGGTCAGGGCAATCCTAGGCACAAATACAGGCTGGGCAGAGAATGGATCGAGAGCAGCCCTGAGGAGAAGGACTTGGGAGTGCTGGTGGACGAGAAGCTCAATATGAGCTGGCAATGCATGCTTGCAGCCCAGAAAGCCAACTGCATCCTGGGCTGCATCAAAAGAAGCGTGGCCAGCAGGTTGAGGGAGTTGATTCTGCCCCTCTATTCCTCTCTTGTGAGACCGTATCTGGAGTACTGTCTCCAGCTCTGGAGCTCTCAGCGAAAGAAGGATGTTGGAATGAGTGAGTCCAGAGGAGAGACCCAGAGATGACCAGAGGCCTGGAGCACCTCTCCTGTGAGGACAAGCTGAGAGAGTAGGGGCTGTTCAGCCTGGAGAAGAGAAGGCTCCAGGGAGACCTTATAGCAGTCTTTCAGTACTTAAGGGGAGCTTGTAAGACAGGGAGAAACTTTTTAACAGGTTCTGTTGTGATAAGACAAGAGGTAATGTTTTCAAACTGCAAGGAGGCAGATTTAGACTGGATATAAGTACAAATTTTTTTAACAGGAGGATAGTGAAACATTGGAACACGCTGCCTGAAGAGGTGGTAGATGCCCCATCCCTGGAAACATTCAAGGCCAGATTGGATGGCACTCTAAGCAACTTGATCTAGCAGAAGATTTCCCTGCTCCTTGGAGGGGTGGGGTGGAGGTTGGACTAGATGACCTTGAGCAGTCCCTTCCAACCTTAACTATTCTTTGATTCTATGATATTCATCCAATGCATTATACTCATTGAAATAGCTAGGAGAAAAATGAAAGTCATTTTGTGCAAGAGGAACTTTTACAGTGTACGGTCAACATTTCTGGGAATTTATGACTGACACATTTATATGAGGTTGTTAAGGAGTCTTGCCCTGAATAATAGGTCCTTGTAGAGTCATAATTTAAGCCTCATGGATTGATTACAGTAGATAATTCCTTGTTTCCCAAGCATTTTGTTAAAAATTCCTTGTATTCTTCCTACTCAATTGTTTATAAAATACATTATCTTGTTTTTATCTTTGTAAAAATGTTAAACTAAACATGCCTTTATATATCTGTTACATTTTCACAAAATATTGTCTAGAGTAAGTCTCCCATATCTACAATTTCCTTTACAGTAATTTTTTACAGAAGTACAAATACTGATTTAACTGGCCATAAAAAGAGAACATTTATTCACAGCATCTGTTTTATATGCTGTGTTCGGAGCAGCAAATATATTTTTGATCAAAAAAGCATTGGTTCATCCAGACCATCCCCCTGCCTGTGTTACTGCAGTTCGTATTGCACCATTTAATTGAAAACTAAGTAGCCAAATGAATACTATTTTGCAGTATACAGCATTCTTCCCAAAAGAACAGTGATAAATTATAAGAACTAGTACCAGCTGACAACAGACATTTAGCGAATCACAATTCAAAGAAAAGGAAAATAAATAGAAAACTATTTCAATCATATTATAAAATACAAAACTCATATTTGCAGTAAGTTCCCATGCCTAGATCTCTTTCTTAGTCTCCCTCTCTCTACAACACTTTCTCTTCCCATGTCACACCACATTTATTTTCTCAAAGTTTTAATGCTAATTTCAGTTTATTGGATTACAGGTGACGTAACTTCATTGGTACAACTGGCAATGTGAACATCATTATGTTTGTATCTAAGTGTTTTTACAAGCCAAATTTTCAATTTGATATATTCCAAACTTTTTAGTTGGTGTAGTTAACATAAAAAGAATGCCACTGTATAAATACTACCTCATATATTTCTAATAATGTATTCTCTGATCTGTTGCTTACTTGGACAGGTATCAGAATCTTGTCATAGCATGATAAATGCTTCATAAGAGTTTACATATTAGAAAATATGCAAATTTGTAAAGAAATAAAACAATTCTTTGTCCTTATTATAGTATTTTATTTCTTTGTCATAAACTAGTTTTGGACCATACTAGACATTCTTCTCCCCAGCAAGGTAGAGAAAATTTAGTGTAATTTTCAGGTCAAGATTAGGACTTCAAAAATTATGCCAATATTTTAATTATTTATTATTTTTCCCTTTTGATTTAAACACTGCATGTCAAAGAGTGTCTGTCTACATCCTTGCATACTATTGACCTAATCTTTAAAGTACAATAAAGCAAGGTTATGTAATCAATTCAAATACCAGCAGCACCCTTTCTCCAACTGTGATCACATCTCAGGCAAATTAGGAACTGGCAGACTCAACATGGATTATAATTCTACTCTGCATTGTATTTTCTTCTAAATAACACTCCAACTCCCAAACAGCAAGTTTTGTGGTAAGCTCTGTAACGAATTACTGGAGACCAGAGGGGGAAAATAATACTTTCTTATGAAAATGACTTTAAATTCATCCAGTCTCTTTTTCATAGCCAGTAAAAAGTGCATGCAAGTGTCACCTTTTGACCCCCACTTTGGGCTGAGCATCACAACCCTGGTGCAACAGGAAGAGCTAGCATAGAAGAGTAATCTAATGTGATCTTCAATAATCATTAGCCCGTAAAACTCATACTTTTATCAAAGACTTGAGAAAATAGCTTGATTCTAGAGTAGTAGTTTAACAATTTCACATCAGGAAGAGTAAATGTTCTGCGTGTATATATGTGCCAATATATTAGACTCAATATAAAGAATACAAACTGAGAAGAATGTTGGCATTTGAAAGGAAGTGGGCCAATGGAACATAAATTCATGGCCAAACACAAAAGATTAGTCCAGTGCAATAGAGGTAGGCAATGTCCATTAGATTTGGTTTCTCATTTCAGACAAGTTGTGAGTGGTAAAGTGAAAATCTAGGAAGGAATCACAGTAAAACTGGCACAAGGATCTATACCTCTAAATGAAGTCACATGATACAGGAATTTAATTAGGAAGACTGAAACCAAAATACAGTAGTGATTCCAAGTCCACATCTGTCACTGTCTATTCTCAACATCCTGTCACATCAGAGGGCCTATCTCTGAGTTACTGTTCTAGACTTAGAAGAACTGGGATAAAACTACTGCATACTATATTTATTATCTACTTTATTATATCTTGATATATCCATTAAGAATATAGCTGGTAAAATGTAGGAGAAATCTGCAATGACAAAGTAAAAGAAGAGAGAAGAAAACATTGAATTAAATGGGAAATGCATTTGTGAAATATAGTGTATAACAAGTACCTTGCTATTTTTATTGTTTCATGTTTACCAGAAAAGGAATTTGTTCATTCTTAATTTAATTTGGAGTACCTACGTAACATCTGACATCAGCTCTGATTAAAGTTACTTAGTTTTCATAACTAATACTTCTCTCATTTTTAACTTTTACCTTTTTTAAAAAAGAGTCTAATTGACTTTAAGTTAAAGAAGACAGAGTATTCAAAGACTGAGACTGAGTGCCTTCCAAGACAATTTAAAACCCATTCCTAAGCTTTCAGTCTACAAATAAGGCTTTCATTTAGAAATGAAATTCATGTATTCCTTCAACTTGATTGCACGTGCAGCTTTTTACCAATTAGAAAAGTAGAAAAGAAAAACCTCAATCATAAATATTCACATTGCCAATTTTGCAACTATCACATCTAGTTACCAGCAGATTCACCACAAAAAAAAAACAAACACAAATGCACACATTTGAAATACACCAGAAGCATTAAAATATTTCTGAACTATTTATAGTTCCATAGACAGAAAAGCTTCTATAGAATTTCTCACAGTGTTTACACCAAAAAAAAACCAAAAAAAAAACCTATCAAGAATCTACTGTTCCTGGAATTCACATAATCATTGTTTTCTTCCTGTAGAAATATTAAGACACATTTTAAAATCTTTTCCCCCTGAGTTTGATAATGACAGTTGTTATTTGTCATTGTGTGCTAAAGTGATCATCTGTAAAAACAGGTAAACTATAACTTGAAGTTTACATTTGCAGTCCTGGACCTTTGGTGAATATGATGGATATGAAAGAACATGAGTTTAACAATCTACACATGCAGCTTTGGGAAATAAAATTCGTGGCCTCAATAACTGGCCTGAGACAGGGCTTAGAAAAATATTTTGTGCTCCAAAACTAGGTATCTTCTGAAATTATAGAGGAATGTTTGTTCCTGGATTTATTCAAATAGAACCATAAACGATGTGCCTTTTTAACAGATCTTTAAGTGTTAGCATATATTTTAGAGAACATGAAGTTCATTGCACATTGCGCAGTCAATATCACAGCAAATGTTTCACTGTAAGTCTTTGATGGGAAGGAATGTTGAAGATCACTTTCAGATATCCTGTCATCAGGAATAGTCTCATCAGCTTATCATCTTCCTTTGTAACTCTTTTGACTCATTCATCTTCTCTGCTTTAGTTCATCTGGTCTTTGAGCCTTGCTCTCTCTCTAATATATCATGCTACATTTTTCAAACTGCAGTATACTTTTTAAAAAAAGCAAGCAAACAAGCAAGCAGAAGATGCTGTCTGATACTCTATCCCCAAGTTGTTGGATAATGGAGAGTTCTCTGCTGGTTTTTTTCTAACTACTTTACATAAAACTGGCTTCAGTTCCTCTTCCCAGTCTTCCCTCCTACTATATTTATGACCCTACTTATCCTCCCTGCTTTGGCTGTTCTTGCAAAACAGTGGAAGAATGCTTTTTGGACCACAAAGAGAGTCAGATACCCACTGTACCATTCTCTTATATGCTGGCTTTCGTTACATGTTTCAGCCAAAGCGGTCACTGACAGCCATTTGTCTACCTCATGAACTACCACAAGGCAGTCAGGACCTCCCAACAAAAAGTATCTAATGAGACAACTGTCAATTTGTCTACTGATAACACCTATTTAAATGCAAGTATTTATATGTAGATGTTGATAGATGGAATAGATGAATAAATGCCTTTATGGTCAATGGAGAGATCTCCATTTTATCTACTCAATGACAGTTTCAGCTTAGTAAGAGATTCCGCTGATCCATCATGGTAAGTTCAACTCATTTGCCCACATTTAGTGCCACCTGAGATATCACAGGTTATCTTGCCAGACATCCAGCTGTTTCTGTACTAACTTGAGTGTCCCCTGGAGGTGCTGTATAGCAGTCACTCGCGCAGCTCTGGGGCAGATGTGTTCCACAGCAGAACAGAGGTCCGTGGCATATCAGCATACAAGTGGTTTTCCTGAACCAATGAAACCCAGGGAAGCACAGGAGCTGGCAGGCTGACGAGACGTGGGCAGTGCCAGAAGTAACAGCAACCACCCCCCATTCCCACAAAAGGCAGTCCTAGGAATGCTGCAAATAGGAGGGATGAGAACAGGATGGGCAAAAAGAACATGGTGCGCCTTTGAAGGAGGAGCATTCCGCTGGTCAAGTGGGAGACCCAAAGTAGACATAACACTGCAACCTCAATCCATCCCACTCCTACCAGTTTGATGTCAATGCCAGCAACAGATGCCCGGGGCCTGGAGAAGGATCACAAGTCAGCAGCAGAGCCCCTGAACAGCAGCACAAAGGAATTCCAGCCACTCCAGGATGTCAGTCACTTTCATTGGTGTCCTCGTTTCAGCTGAGATGAAGCTAATTTTCTCCTCATTAGCTGCTGTGTTTTGGATTAAGTATGAGATTTTGTATGTGAAGAATGTTGATAATACACTGATGTTATTATTTGTTGCTAAAGAGACCAAGGATAATTTCCAGCTTCCCAAGTTTCACTAATGTGCAGGTGCAGGAAGCTGGGAGGGGTATAGCCAATACAGTTGGCCTAAATTCACCAGAGAGAGTGTTGCATGCCATAAACGTCATGCTTAGTATTTAAGTGGGAGTTGGCTGTCGAGCTTACTCACTTTTTCTCTCACTGTTAGGAATCATTCTGGGATCGTGCACTGGTTTGTTTTTTTTTTAGCGGAGAGGGGCTACAGTGGCAGTTCTACAAGAAGCTGCTAGAAGTTTCTTCTTGTCCAGTGGACTCAGATGGGTCTAGGGCAGACCTGCTGCTGGCCAAGGCCGAAGCAAGTGATGATGGAATGTTCAGTGACTATGCTTCTGTGATAATGTATTTAATAAGGGGAAAAAAAATAAAAAAGAGAAGTGAAGAAGCAGAAGCAGAGGTGGAGAGGGGGAGGCATGAGCCCTGTGGGTCTTGTGGCCCTCACCCTCTGGCCTCCTGCTGGGCAGCCATCTGGGCCCCACTTGGCCCAGCCCAGTTGCAAGAAGTGAAGAGAGGAGATGTGAAGAGAGGCATCTGCCTGAGTCTGATTGTGAAGAATTTCTGGTGAGACGAACATGACATCCTTGTCTTTATACTGGAGGTTTGGTAGGTTAGGTGATTAAAGGCTCACCTCCACACACACAAAGGAGCTTAGAGGCACATCGGCAGCTAGTTATCCAGTTAGAGCAATAAGCCGCTGACTTATTCCCTCATAGGGCATCCCAAGAGAGCGTCAGCCCCATGGGCAGAAAGTGAGACTCATCACCAGCAGAGAGTTGGATAGACTCCCCAGGCAGCCTTATAGACTGAGGATGGGTACTGTCTTTAAAGGTATGAGACTTCTTATGAGATATAGAGGAAAAGAATCTTGGGATTACACAAGACTTATTGGTGATATTTAGGGGAGGAACCAAAGGCGGAGAAAGGATGGAATAAAGCAGTTTGGGGAGGAACAAGGGTGGAAAAATACAGGGATAAGGTGATAAACCAGCCAAACAAGCACATAAACAGGCTGCTGGCTAGTACTCGTGCCTGGCCATGTCCTGTGTTTGACCTGCACAGTCTTTCCTGTCTTTTCATTAAAATCCATTTTAATTGTTTTCCTGAATTAGAGTACTCTCTATTCTGTGAACATGTGTGTGTGTCGTGAGGTCTAAGTGCCAGAAACAGGTGTGGGGACCGCGGGCCATAAGCACTATGTGCCCATGGTGCCAGAAACTGGAGAGACCAGAGTGTGTGCACCTCGTGTGGGTGTATATGTCAATGTCTGATCACTAGCAAGGATAAAGCTGGACTATCTGGTGAGTAGGATAGTTTTGTAGTCAGATGTTGGTGCAGCTGTAAATCTGGGGAAGATATTGGAGAGACTAGAGAGCCTGAGCGCTAGCTACTGAAGGGACAAGGAGGTCCAGTTCACCATCTGGGGAGAATGTAAGGTCTGGTAGTTGGCTGCTGGTAGGTTCATAAGTCTGGACAAGCTACCAGAAAGACCCACTTGCATATCTGTGTCTGTACATGAAGCACCTGGAATACTAGGGGATTTGGTGGTCAGCTACTGGTTAAACTGGGAGTGTAAGGCCAGCTGCTGAGGAGATCCACAGTGCATGTGTCTATCCATGCGTGTGTAGGTCCAAGTAACAACAGCTGAACTGGAGCCATTGGCCTTGGGGATTCATGTGTTCACATACCAGTAGCTGGGATGAGACCAGGGATGCAGGGCCAACTACTGTACAGACCTGGATGTTTAAGGCCAGCAATGTTTGTATTTCCCACTAACAGATCTTCATCTGGAACATCCAGAAAGGAGGACAGGATCAGACCATTTGAATTTAGATCCTCAGTTGTTGCTGGAAGAGTGATTTTGTTCTTGATCTCAGCAGGTGCTGTTCAGAGCTCAAACTCATTGTGTCCTTTCAGCAAAAGCCATTTTCTTTCCTTAGAAATGGCAAACATACTTGCTGTTGACCAAATGAGTTTCTGTATTGTTGGAGGACTTGGCATGCATAATGTTCCTGTTGTCTTCACAGTCGTGGATGTTGAAGCTTAACTACATTCTCCTGCAGCTCTCCTCCCCACACCTTAGACAATTTCTTAGATGAAAGCTTTCAATACACCTACAGCAATGCCTCTCCACCCTTGACAGGCAGAGTTACACAACTTCCCAATGAAAGATTATTTCAGGCATCCTCAGATGGCCCTTGCAACTGCAAGTAAAAGATCATAGAATCATAGAATCATAGAATGGTTAGGGTTGGAAGGGACCTTCAAAGGTCATCTAGTCCAACCCCCCTGCAAGGAGCAGGGACATCCCTGACTAGGTCAGGTTGCTCAGAGCCTCATCCAGCCTGGCCTTGAACGCTTCCAGAGATGGGGCCTCCACCACCTTTCTGGGCAACCTGTTCCAGTGTTCTATAACTCGCATCGTAAAAAATTTTTTCCTAATTTCTAATCTAAATCTACCCCCCTCTATTTTAAAACCATTACCTCTCGTCCTAGCGCAACAGGCCCTACTAAACAGCCTTTCCCCATCTTTCTTGTAGGCCCCCTTGAGGTACTGGAAGACCGCTATCGGGTCTCCCCGGAGCCTCCTCTTCTGCAGGCTGAACAACCCCAACTCTCTCAGCATGTTCTCATAAGAGAGGTGCTCCAGCCCTTTTATCATCTTCGTGGCCCTCCTCTGGACTTTCTCCAACTGGTGCATGTCCTTCTTGTGCTGGGGGCTCCAGAACTGGACACAGTACTCCAGGTGGGGTCTCACCAGGGCAGAGTAGAGGGGGAGAATCACCTCCCTCGACCTGCTGGCCACGCTTCTCTTGATGCAGCCCAGGATGCGGTTGGCCTTCTGGGCCGCAAGGGCGCATTGCCTGCTCATGTTAAGCTTCTCATCCACCAGCACTCCCAAGTCCTTCTCCTCAGGGCTGCTCTCAATCCATTCCCCGCCCAGCCTGTATTTGTGCCTGGGATTGCCGTGACCCAGGTGCAGGACCTTGCACTTGGCCTGGTTGAACTTCATGAGGTTGGCACGGGCCCACCTCTCCAGCCTGTCAAGGTCCCTCTGGATGGCATCCCTCCCTTCCAGCCTGGGAGGAGTCTGGCTTTCTGGTTCTACTTCATGTATTGTGCTCAGCTAAATTAACCCCACAGTTAATATACTTTCCTCAGACTTCTCTTTGGAAACTCCTATTTGTAGCACCCTGCTACATAAACAGATAAAAAAAAAACTTAGCTGGAGTAGGAAAGGGAGACATTAGTCATGGACCTAGCTAGGGACACTCTGTTCCCTACAAGCAGACAGTAGCGCGATACGCTGTGCACCTTAAGCAGCCAGCCCCTAGCTTCCAAAAATACCTTATTTTCTCTTAAATCCCTTAAGTTAAGGGACTTACGTTTTCTTTACCTCTAAGAGTGGCCAAAAAATAACTGAAAACTTTATCTCTTGATAACTTTAATTATTCATGTAAATACAAGAGAAAACAGATAGATGACACTATGGACGGTTTCTTACACATCTGAGTAATTGAATTTTACTGTATCCTACCTGAAGCAAAAGCTATAGCACTGACCTCATGGGCCCTCAGAAATCTGTTCATATGTATTATGTGACTGTTCAAGCTTCACTACTCAATAGCGTGGAACCAAATACACAGAATTTCATATAGGGTGGTAAAGGAAATTAAACTTCCTCCCCGTAGAAATACACTATCTTCCATCTCCTACAGCAAGTTTACTTATTGGAAGATTTCAGTTGAATGATCAGCCTTTCTGATAATCTGGGGCAAGATTTTAAAAAATAGATGCCTAAGGTTAGCCACCTAAATCCATATTTAGGTCTCTACCTGATTAAAAGCTGAGCTCCAGTTCATTTCTTCCAGATTGTCTCAGAATCAAAGACTGCATCAGCAGGAGAGCCAGAGAGCACATAGCACTACTGACAGCCAGGCAGGTGTCTGAATAGAACTTTATATTTATCTATTCCTACACTTTTGTTTTTGAAGGGTTTGGCCTAGCATTGGTTTCTTTGCAGGGAAAGAAGTAGGAGGAGATTGCAATTAAAAAAAAAAAAAAAAACAAACAGAAGAAGGTGTCTTCATTTCTAAAAGTCTTTGACTGTTCTTTCTGATGTGCATCTCATTGCTGGCTGGGAAGGAAATGAGCTTGCATATTGAATAATAAACTCTGCCGAAGCTCAGATCTGTTATGCAAATAAACATATTAAATGAATGTATTTTCCATACAGCATAGCTTCTGCCAGGAAATTTGTTGAAAACATTGTTTTGCCATTGACGAAGGCAATGTGCCAAATTCAAACCTGATGTGAGTGGGCACAACCCGACTGGTTTCAGTGGCATTGTGCCCATTCACACCAGGTCTGTAAATGCTTCAAAGGCTTTCGTTATTCAAGATGTGCCAAAGTGCAGATAAACAAATTCTCCCGCTACAGAAGAGCTTTTTCAGGGTCAACACTAATTTTCAGTTCACTTAGAAGGCATAAGCTTCTTCTGTCTGAGTTCAGTCTGTGACTGTACCAACTTTCCAATCTACAGAATGAAAACCCTTGGGTATTTGTAATTCCCTCTCATCTGCAGAACTGCTAAAATGAGCCAGCCTAGAAGTCAGCAGATTCAGAAATTGTATCTCAGTAAAGGATGGGGAACTGGACTGATTCAATAAAAATTGACCTGACCTTCCTGTTCTGACTTCATCCCAGGCAAAATTTCTTTCAAGTTTCAGAAATGTTTTATTTACTCTTTCTCTCCACAAGTTATGTCAAATGTCAAACCAAAAGGCTAAGCATGAAAGAAAGTATAAGATGGACTGTTTCTGTGTTGTTTTATCGTTCCATATTATAAACATCTCAATTTTGTGTGTTTTGCACACAGATTAAATTACACCCCAGAATATTTTGAAGTATACCCATACAATTTCAGAGAGAGGATGTAGTGTTTCTGAACTCAGCATTTCTTTTATCTCAGATACACCAAACACTGAGGATTATCCATGTAACTGTCATAGAAAGATATGTTAACAAATGTCAAATATAGCAAAAAATTACTAAGGTGAGCAGTACAATATTTGCCCTGAGACAGGGCAAATCATTAGAGTAATATGAGTATCTAAATGGCTGCAATAATAGTGAGTATGAGATTTAGATCCTAAGGAGAGAGAATCAAAGATTAATGTGAGACTTTGTGATAACTAACAGAGCTATATGCAATATAAGAATAGTAAATCTAATATAATAAAATTTCTTATTCAAGTGGACTTGTTAAACTTTTTTTGAAATGTAAACAAGAAGCTGGCTGATCACCAGTTGCCTGGGGAATGCAGACCAAATTTTACTGTCTTGATTTTGGGAGGTTTACATCCCAATGTATCTTCAGGTGCAAGAAATCCTGGAGCAATTTTTCTGACATATAAATTACTGACTTTCATGAAATTTTCACTATAATTTGAGTTTGGTTTTGTATTTTACCTACCTTTTTATATATATGTATTGGAAGTACAGCTGTTACATATATGAGCAGTTTCCATGGCACAAAGCTTGCTGTACAAGTATGGGTATAATAGCAAATAGTGCAATTAGATCAAAGCTATGATAATCTGCAGTTACACTGGCAGATATCTGCACATAACTTCAATGTGACTTATGTGCAAAGATAATGAATTCTATAATGCAAATTTACACATGAGGGTCAAATAAGGAACTTCTTTGTATTTGACAGTACATTGAGTATTAGGTATTTGTCACAAAATAAATAATTCATCTTGCATAGCCACTTGCTATGTAAATTATAGTCTATGTATATTGAAGCATTTAGCACTTAGAATAAAATGGACAGCTGGGGCCAAATGAATGTCTCTCAGGACACATTACCATTACAGTTCCCCTGAGAGTTTTTAACTCTTTTCACTTCTGAGGGCTGTCATGAAGACGTTAATTGAATAAGGCATAGACTTTGTTCTAATGCAGGCAGAGCTAAAAAAAAAAAAAAAAAAAAAAAAGTAAAGTAGTACATTAACTTCAGATTCTTCTTTCCCTCATTTTTAATGTTTCTCAGATCCCTGGTGTAATTTGGATTTAATTCAATTTAGGACAAAATAAAGGTTACATATTTTCAAAATATCAAGAAAATTATGATCAAAACAAAATTGAAAAAATGTTTAACATAAGCTGGGATTTGGGCAGAATTTAAGATCCAAATTTACTCCTAAATTCCACATGAATTTAGGACTCTTATTGAACATGTCCTCCGATTCCAGCCCTCTGATAGATTTTTCTCCTGTTCACTCAGAAGTGACCTTTAAACAGAGCATGAAGATTCACACAGCAAAGAGTAGCCATGCAGGTGGATGGGTTAAGCATGTATCTCCAGACCCTATGGAGAGGGTAAATTGGAGTGCATGCTCTCAGTTCTACCTAGCCTTGCAGAAATTTCCTGTAAAGATAAAAGAGACAGAAGCTGTTTTAACTTTTTTGTGCCCTGCTCCTGCAGTTAGAAACACCATGAGAATCAAATCGTCTCTCACACTTGTAGCTGTGAATCCAAGGAAACTCCACTAAACTCCATGGTGTTGCTTGAGACTTATACCCTGGGTTAAACTCAGTACCTTCTCTCCACTGGAACTGCACTGATATAATGAGACTTCTGCCATTCAGTCCTTACTTTGAACACTGAATAAACCAGACTGGACCTGATTTACTGATCTAGCTGTTACATATATTTCAATTATCTTTTCCTCAGTGGTTTCAGGATGCTTATATGATACCCCTACCAACAACCTAGGCCTCTCTAGGGCTGATTCAATAACCATAGATCAGATTATACAGAAATATGATATAATATACAGAGACGTTATTTAAAAAATAAATTCTTAGCATCTGTGATCATCGCTGTTGTATCAGTGCAAATCCAAGGGAAAATGAAACAGATTATGCAGCTGAATAGCAAAGACAAATAAAAGATTCTGATGTTTTACTCATTTGCAAAATGTGTCTGTTCCCAAGTTAACCTTCTAAACTCCAAGCCTGCATGAATTATTAGTTTTAATACTGCATACCAACATTTATGAAGTATATATACCAACAACTGAAGTATATATACTTCAGTTTATGTTATAATGATACTAGTTATCACAAAATGAGATCCCTGCTGAATTCAGCTTTGACTTAAAGCAATGAAATTCTACGAGTTACACCTATGTGTGTCCTGGATTTTCCATATCCTGGTTCAGCAGAAAAATAGTTACCATAGCCAGCATTTAATGTCAAACATTCTCATCCAAGTTTGTAAAGCAAAAGAAAGTGGAATATAGCGTTAGATTAGCAAGGATGCCTAAATATTTTTCTGTTTCTCTAAAGTAGAAGTTCAGTGATTGAGAAGTTAGAGATTCAGTTATAAATGCAAAGAAAAGCCTTTATCCTTCTAACTTGTGGCCATCTGCGCTTTTGAGCATAGATCAAAGACACTTGAGGCAGCATTACTCTAGTTGGCAAATCTATCTAGTATAGCGCAAACTATGGCAAACTAGAGTTTGGACCTCAGGTAGTAACATTGGAATGATAATGGGCAGCACCGAGCACTGCCTAGGAGTCTGAACTTTGCCATTCAGGTCAGGCAGAAACCAAGCGAGCTGTTTCTGGGGTGCTCTTTATTCTGCAGCTAACACAGGTGGATGTGATGCTCCTCTGCACTGTTAATATGCCCTTAGCTACCTGGCTGGTTTGCTTTATTCATGGCAGTAAACAGTTTGTCACATTTGAAGTCAGAAAGGAAACCTGTCAGTGACTGTGACGGTGGAGAGTAAGGAGGAAGAAGGTTCTCTTTGGGGTTCGTTAGGGTCATCTACAAATAATTTACTTGATTATTTTTATATTATAGCCTTCCTCACTGCTTTAAAAATGTCTGTCTTCAATCTGATAATACCTTCACAGTCAGTAGTGTAGAAAAAGGACCTTAAACCTTTTCTGCAATAACTCTAGTCCTGGTGGATTCAAGCTTTCATTGGTTTTGCTCTCAAACTCACATTTGTAATGTGGTGACAGCTGGCTCAGTGGGTTTTTTTATGTCATTGTCGTGGTTTTGTTTAGTGAGGGGGGGCCTAAGGTGGTAGCTTCTGTAGGAAACTGCTAGAAGTTGCTCCCCTTTCTTCAGTGGACTCGGCCGGGCCTAGGGCGGACCCGCTGCTGGCCAAGGCCGAGCCAATTGGTAGCAGAATGTCTCGTGATAACGCCTCTGCGATAACGTATTTAAGTAGGGGAAAACAGGAAAAAGAGAGAGGAGAAGATGTGAAGCAGCTGAGCGGGGGGCAGAGAGGGGGAGGCGCGAGCCTCATGGGCCTTGCAGGCCTCACCCTCTGGCCTCCCGCCGGGCAGCCGACTGGGCCCAACTCGGCCCAGCCCGGCTGCAAGAAGTGGAGAGGAGATGAGAAGTGAATAAGATGTAAAAAGGATCCTGAGAGGCGTCTGCCAGCCTGTTGTGAGGAACGGCTGCAGACGCCAAGGTCAGTTCAGAAGGAGGGGGAGGAGTAATATGGCTCCTGGCCAAGATTCCTCTGCAACTCGTGGTGAAGACCATGGTGGAGCGGGTTGTCCCCCTGCAGCCCATGGAGGTCCACGGAGGGGCAGAGATCCACCTGCAGCTCGTGGAGGACCCCACGCCAGAGCAGGTGGAGGCCTGAAGGAGGCTGTGGCCCGTGGAGGGCCCGCTGGGGCAGCTGTTCTAGAGGGACTGCACCCCGTGGAAGAGATGACCCACGCCGGAGCAGTTTCACGGAGGACTGTGGCCCGTGGGAGGGACCCCACGCTGGAGCAGAGGAGGAATGCGAGGAGTTCTTCCCCTGACGATGATACAGCGGCGTAAAACAACGCGTGATGAACTGACCGCGACCCCCATTCCCTTTTCCCCCCCCGTGCCGCTCGGGAGGGGAAGGTAGTAGAGATAATGTTAAGCCCGGGAAGAGGGAGGGGTGGGGGGAGGTTATCTTGTTCCCTGTCTCATTCTCCTGCTAATTTTAGAAAATAAATGAATAGTTTTCCCCAAGTCGAGTCTGTTTTGCCCGTGACGGTAACTTTAAGGATTTCTCCCCGTCCTTATCTCAAACCTTGAGCCGTTTTTCTTATATCATCTCCCCCTGTTCTCTCGGAGGGTGGGGGGATCGGGAGAGAGACTGCGTAGTCTGGTCCTGATCAGGGCTGAACTACGACAGTCATTAAAATCCAATGTCTTAAAAGAGTAAGTTTTTTGAAGCCAAGACAGCATTTCAAACACAGAAAACAAAAAGTGTAGTAAAATCTCAGTTGTACGGTTTTTCTCTGTGAGATAACCTTTCCTTCACAGGTAATTGAATTGAATCCTCCAGTAACTGAAGGATACTAATATGTGGCATGAAGTGAGTATACTGCTTCCATATGCAAGATAGTTTGGACCTCCAGCTGTGGCAGCTGGTAGAGAAGGCCAGGAATTTTTCAGTGTGACTAGTCCTACTTGAAGCTGATTGTTTGTTGAAATCAACGGACGACAAAGGTCATCACGGATCCCCATTTGAGACCATCACCTGTGGCATAAAAATGCAGTGCTCATTCCAGCAGCATATGGATCTCATGTGATGCCTCTCCTTGTAGATGAGAGCTGTTTCTGACTCTCCTGGTGGCATAGGAAGACACAAGGAACAGATCAAAATTATGAATTGAAACGGTTGTCAAGAGTGCCCTGACCACTGGGTTATGGGGAAACTGGTCAAGTGCTGATATTTCTCTCTTTCTGGTCAAGTGCTGATATTTCTCTCTCTCCTCCTCTTCTTCAGTAGCAGAATGCACAACTTCTTTGCAGATGGAAAGCTACATCATCTTGCTCATGAGCTCCTACCTCCCCTGCCTGTCTCCCTCTGAGATTGCCCTTTCTCTGTGTGCTCTTGTCATATCCTCAAGGTCAAAAAATGTGGAAGAAACATAATGTTTTTCCAGGTGTTTTTCATAAAATGTTTATTCCCTAAAGATGCCATTGTTAAAGACTGCACAATAATAGGAGTAGTTACAGAGGATAAGTATTTCATGCAGCATACTGAGTTTTCAAATCTGTCTTTATTTCAACTTGAGGGGAGATTTTGTCAGACAAAAGAAAATTCTTAAATGAATAACTGAAAATTTATTTTGATCAATCAAAATCTCTCATTTTTATTAAATTAATCTTGCAATATTATTTTGAATTATCTCAAAATATAGTACATGTAATAATAGAAGAGCAGATTATTCATTTAAAAGGAGAAATTAAACCATCATCTTGTTCAAGGAATGTCAAAAAGCACATTTTGGTTTTGCCAAAATAAAGTCTTGATTAGATGTACATACCCTTACAAACCATTTCAGTTTCAGGGAATCTTTATTTGCAAGTGGAATATTCTTCCATCTTTTTTTTTTTCTGACCCGTGTCAAACAGGCGTCACTTTTACAGGAAAAGGGAAGGAAACCAAAAGACACAAAAGATGAATACATGGTTTCTATTTGTTCATTCAGTGTACATTTTATCTTTTCCTAATCCAAAGACCATTGAACTTAATGTAGAGATTCCTTTGAACACTTACCATGCCTTTAAGTTTTGAGCAAATCTTGAGACAAGCACAAAGCAGATCATGTGCTTCCACATATCACACTCCTTCCATGAACCTGCATGCTAATCCACAGGTTAGCAATTTTGCGGTTTCTCTTGATGAACGATTAGTGCAGCAAACTGTGAGGTGTTTATTGTGATGTGCAAAACTTCGGCAAAACTATTCCCTAACCCATTCTGCCTATGAAAGGAATTCAAGTTGTTGATCCCAAGAGCACATGGCACTAATCTGCTTCTCATATAGTACACTCTTTTCCTCTCTTTCTCACTTTGATTACTTCTGAAGTTTAGTCTGATATTGTTCATTATTTGCTGTTGGTTTATTATTTGTTATTAATATCTTAGTTTGCTCTTGTTATTTGTCTTTCTTCTTTACTATTGCTTTATTTGTTTGCATTCTGTTTCTGCAATATTTTTCCTTTTGCTATTATTTTTTCTTCATTAGTTGCAGCAAAATTTAATTTCTGTATATCATTTAGCTTGGTTTTTTTTATCATTTCCCGTGTTTGTATTACACAGCCACCACTGCTCAGCCTCATAAAGTCTTCTAAAGGCAACTCTTACCAGTACAGCACCACTGAACTCCACAGATAATGCTTTATTAAATGTTACACTGAAGCTGAAATCTTACACAGTAGGTAGCATAAAATCATTACTAGCTTGAATATTTTTGAGGATCAAGATGATAAAGATAAGAGCAATGTCTCAACAGGGGACTTGCCGCTTATTACTTTATCCACGAGATCCCTACAGGTGTGTTTTGGTGTCATTGAATGCCCACCCAAGGGTTATATGAAAGCCTGAAGCCAAGACACATAAATGGTTATAAAGGTCTTGTAACACAGCCTAAGCTCTCTGTTTTTTAAGGACTTTATTTTATTAATAAGAAGTTAACGGGAAGTAAAAATGTTGTGTGAGAAATGTATGCATAAAAGCCTTACTTTCTTTGTGGCTCTCTCATGTAAAACTGCTCAGGAAATATCTTCCCACACTGTCTTTTCTTTTTAAAAAGTATAAGTGAGTGACCTCTCATCTTTTTTTTATCTGTGGAATATTTAGATATGTAATATAAAAAGGATTTGTAAAACAAATAGTGGTCCCCAAATTCTGGATTTCTTCAGTCAGAGCAAATGCAATATTATTCATTTCATAATCTGGACTATATTTCAGATATGAAAAGCCAAAGTTAATATTTTCCTAAGCAAAGCTATCAAGCAGACAAACACTATGAAAATGTTATATGGTCTTTCCTTCTCATCCTGTTAGTGTAGATCTTTGATCCTCAGATCCACAGTTTTAGAATCTTAAAGGACTGAGAAGATCTACCATTTCTTTAATAATATTGGGCATTTTCATGAACTGTGTAATGTCCCATCTGGATGGTCAAGATTTTCAGGCTGATTTATGTCTCTCTTTTGATTTATTAATAACCTTTTCAAAGGTCTATGCTCTACTACAAGTCTGCATTTCCCTCTAAATCTGTTAGAAAATCTGTTCAGGAGTTATCTATTGGAAGATTTTGGAGTTGGGGGGTGGGTAAGGGGGTCGCCTTTGGACTCTTGCTTGTTATATCTGATGTTCAGGGAAGGAATCCCACAGTGAATCTAATTTGCGTAAAATAGTTGGGCTCCTCATTTTCTGTCAATTTTACCATGGACATGCATATGACAAAGCCCTCAAGTCAAGGCTATACTACATTACCTAAAGAAGCAGAGGTTGAATCCTATCCCTAACTGAATTCCCATAAATCACAGTGGGAGTAGGCTTTTAGCCACTGCTATACAGAAGATATTACATACCAGAGACTGAAGTTGCTCACAACTTTTGTACCAGGTGACTGTGTATCACCATTCTGCAAACAATATTTAGCATAAAAGTCTTGGTTTGGATACTTTGGATGCTGTGAATTAGTGTGTCTGATAAGACCAAATCTCTAAATTTCAGATATATTTTCCCTCCAACACAAACAGGACACTCAGATTCTGCAGCAAGAAGCCTCATTAAGACAGGTGTTTAACAAAAACTTCCCTGTAGTTAAGTTTGCCTAAATGATATAAAACTCCTCTTTATGGGACCCACAGGTAAGTACACCAAATACATATTGTAAAAGAGTAGCATTTAATTGATTTCATTGAGACTGAAGCCTAGAAAACTATATTGATGCCTATATTGAGACCACATCAGTTTCAGATAACACTTCCCTATTTCTCTACGTGATTGCTTTTGTTTCCCATTCTCTTTAATGTTAAATTCCACAGTTCTTGCAAGTGGTCAAATATTACCCACCCACATTGGTGTAAAACCAATGCAAAAAGGGTTCTATTAATTTCAGCTAAATGATTTTCCTTAAAAAAATACATGCACACATATAGTGGATGACTTCAGAAAATTGAGAGGGGGTGTAGTAAATATACAAACCCTTCTCTTTCCTTCCAGTAGCATAAGGTAAATTGCACAATAAATCAATTTTTATGGATGCTGTTGATTCGCAACATTTGCTGCTTTTAAAAATTAATAGCTGAAATAATGAACATTCTCAAAAACTCTCTGAACAGCCAGCTTGATTAATTCCCTGAAATGAAAAGCAGTTGACAGGTGCAATATTCTCAGCTGAATTTTTTTGTAGCCTGATCAGACTATAATCTAAACTTATTCCAGTAACACGAGTTGGTTTGCTTTGGTTCTAATTTGTTGGAAAATAAACAAACTTAAGTCCCATATTGTGCTCTGCCTGTGTATACATACACACACATCTATAAAGTCGTCCTTCCTATAAAATTAAATTAAGTTTAATTTTTGGGTAAATATTCTTTTGAAGGCATAATAGCACTGCAAAGTGCAAGTGTCATCACTTCATATTAATATTGCATTATTGTCAAACTGATAAGAAATTCCTGGGTATAAGGAAATGTACACTGCATTTTGAGCATTTTCTAGATAGTAGTCCACATCCCAAAGTGATGTAACCAGGAATGAAATGTAGATACATAGCTTCACATCAGTATTTTCATTTACGCCCCTTTCTGATTCTCATTATTTATGATCCCATAACATATGAGCAGGAATTAAATGTGAAAAACTGTTAAACTTTTCTCTTTCTAACTTTTTTTTAGAACTGGCTAGAACTGGAATGAAATAATACGACAGTAAATATTTATGATATATTCCATGTTAGGATAAAAAATAAGAAAATAATAATATTTTGATTAAGCATTACAGCATTTTTTTATTTTTTTTAAGTGTACATAAGATTAAAAATATCCGAAATTTAATGCCATTCTATGTTCTTTATTACCCTGCTTTTTATTGCTGAGATACTGGTCTGAAATAATAAAAACAGGTGCATGAAGTCATGATTAATGAGGCTTCCTGAGATACTCAGATGATCCAGGTGACCCATCCTGCATTACAAGAACACAATGGACATAAAAGCCTCGCTTTCAATTAATAAAGGACATCGGTTACTCAGCCATATACATTTTTTGGTAACATTGGCATTTGTGAGGAACGTCTACATGAAAAATAAGTGAAAGATGTTTTCAGTCTGAATGCAATCAATTTGATGCTCTTTCTTATTTTTCATGACGTTAAGGTCCATGATTTCTCTGGTTTCACCTGTAGCAATTTTTTCTCCATTATTCAGAAGTCTTCTCTGCTGACTGACAACTTTGTTGTTACTGTGAGAGGAAACTGTGGAGATAAGGGTGTTCATGTCCTGTTCAGGTATTCAAGTAAATATAGCTATATATGAATGTGCAAGTCAGACTGTTTGAACAAAACCTTCATGAAAATTTCAGCAGGCAAATGGGGACATCATCTATGTTGCTTTTGAAGTCTTCCAAGATAATAACTATTACTGTCTTGATAATCATATTGGATAACTTCTCTATCAGCAGTTCTTGCAACTGTAAGTGTCTGGGGGATTTATAGATTAACAAGATGTCGAGGCTGGTGTTTCCTGTAGTCTTACAAAATAAAGGGAAGCACTCAAGGGAGTCTGCTTCAGCCAAATTCATTAAATTTCTCAAATATGCAGTGGAATTACAGAGAGGTATTTAATAAAACCGTGCAATCTGTTTGTCAGATATGTCAAAAAGATATTCATTTACCAAAAAAAAATAAGCATTTCCACTGCAATACATGGACCATTTTTAGAATAGGACTCGCAAATGCATACATAATTCGTGAAAATAATGCATCAGAGGACAGAGAAACATGTAGCACTGCAAGATGGACTTAGAAAATATGACTCTGGAGAAAAATCCTAAGCTTATCAGGAATAAAGAAGCACAAAAAGAAACCTCTATATAACAGGGTAGACAAACTGAGAAATGTGAAGGTTTGCTCTTAGCTCAGTTCTAATCAAGGCATGCCTCTTTGTTCAATTAAAATTACATTGTGTCCCACAGGACTAGCACATCTTTCTGAAAGCAGAGGAACATCAAGGTCTTTAGCATCTGTCAATATGTTCTTGCTAAGGGCTAAATTCTGTCTCTATTTAGACCAAGACGAAGACTGAGGGATTACTGAGTTCTCAGAGACGTCCTGCTTGCAAACAGCAAAATCTTCACAGAGTAGGGTACTTTGCAGTGCTTCTTGGCTTGACTGGAGAAAGAAATAGCTTATATCGGTCACGGTAACTTGCTCTCAGATGTGAACTAATTAGAGTAGGAGAGGTTGAACTCCAAGTACATAGGTGGTCTCATCCTTGTCTCAGGAACCTTTGCAGTCATGATTGTTCTCTTCTCTTACATCTCCATTGTGCTTGAGTAACATAGTTGAAACTTAACCTCAGGCTATGTGTATACATATAAAAAGACTGTGTCATCAACTGATCTTAAGTATACCAAAGGTGTATTAGTTGTGTCTGTTTACTACCCAGAATTAGTCTGAGCATTTGCCTAGGTTATTAAACATTGATTGTCATGGTCCTGTGGGGCAGGGAAACTGAGATCTCTAAATCAGACCAAAAGGCAAAGCATCAAATGTGACATTATATAAATTAAAGTATATCAACGACAGTGCTAGGAAAACATGTCACTGAGCCAAATCATAGAGTACTGCAAGTTAAAAAACAATGCCAATAGGAAGATAGGAGGCCAGTCAAATAAAAGATGCCTACTTACTCACAATTCAATCTTAAACTTTTGTTCTCTGACTCAGAATAAGTCCACTTGCATCCATAAAATCTTAACTCTGGATTTATTGACAACTCAGGATGGATGGGCACTTCACCTTTCTATGACTAATTATAGACAGATCTGAGCTTCAGGAATCTGCTACAGTAAGCTGCTTGGGCCATGAGGAAAGAGAATATACCCAGAAATAACCAACTGTCAGCTTCACTGGGGTCATTTACTCCAGGGAATCAACTAAAAGCAAAGCAATATAAAGATGGAAGCAAAATTAAGGAGACTAAAAGACTGTCTGTTTCACATCATAATTGCTTGAGCTATTAAACAAATACATCTGGTGTTGATATCTCTTGAATACTGTACTTCTCATGTATCACATATGCCTCTGTGTTAACGCTTTTATGAGCTGTTCACTTTGGACTTGGATTTAGGCTGGTAGCTTTTTTTTTTTTTAATTTTCTAATACAAAACTTGTTTATCTATTTGGTGATTTCATTTTGTTTGTTTTTACCCTTGGCCTTTTGGGTTTTTCTTATTGCATTGTCTATCTATTCGCCTTCCACCACGTCTCCTTCCCCTGTTTGTTCAAGAGAAATTAGCAAAATTAAATAAAGGAGAATTCCACTTCTGGCAGGCATGAATTTGTTAGAGTGAGTTAAAGGAGACAAGTTTGCAAAATTTCATTATGGAGCCAAGTAATTGTTAAAAGACATGCTGCTTCTTATTTGTTCAATAATGCTTTTGTAAATTTTGAGCTTTATGAAGGATTGATTTGATAAAAATATCCTTGGAGGACTGTGACCTTGAGTTGCCTTTTGTGGAACAATTTGCTGGGTCTAACCTAAAAAGAAATTGAAATAGAGACTATGGAGCATATGCATTTGAAAGGGGATACATTTGTGCAGACATGTAGAATAAGCATTATTGGTAAATTTGTTTCTAAGTGTTACAGGCTACAAAAAGCATTTCCACTTGGCTTCCTGAAAGTTTCCTGTATTCCTTAACCTTTAAAGATGTAAATGAAGTATAAAAATTACATGTACTGTATAGGGGCTGAGACTGGTAATTACTTAGAGGTTAAGGATATTGTAAAAGCATGATTCTATGATGTTATCCAATAACACAGAAGTGCCAAACTGCAGAACCTGTTTTGGCTAAAAGAACTAAATATTTCCTATCACTCTGTGTGAAATAACCCATAAGGAACTGCAGTTCCCTCAAGAATGGGCTAATTGTTTATTCTTAATGAATGAGAAACATTTTTTGCTCTCCCTTAAAAATATGATCCTGACTCTGTCCAAATTGCATCTGCTCCATAGGCTAAACCATCTCTTCCTCTTTGCACACACCAATGGTGTTCTGCCAACAATATAGCCTGCAATGTTTTCTCTGAAATACAGAATCTTTACCTGTGTAAGTGTGTCTATATATAACATATACAAATCTTTTGTTCCACTTTACAGTGATACAGATAACATAGTTACTCAAGATTCTTGAAAATCAATGTTATATGTTCCTGCACTCTAAATATATTTCTTGTAAATATTTCAGTGGGTTTATTTAGTTATTTTTCCTTCTGCAAAAGAGCTATAAATGCAACATATATAAGAAGCTGTTGTAGCTCTAAGGTTTTGTGAGTTTTTTTTCCAAAACATTGTTTCTCATATGGTTAAACTATGGGTTACTTGTTATGGGATTAATCAATACATTCAGACTAGTAATCTAAATTTTGAGATACTGAGCTTTCACGGTGGAATGATTTATTTCAACTACCGTTTAAGCTTTCCTACTGTTTACTATACACTGACAATGCTTGCAACATTCAAGGTTTGATTGTATTTGTATCTAAGAAAAGTAGATTTTACCCTTGTTTAAATTAAAAACAAAGTTCAGATGGCAATGAATGTAATTTACACTGGGTAAATTACACTGGGTTTATCCTGTTATATTCATTTATTCAGTGGCATTTGGTAACATTTTCATCATTCACAATGGGGTTATGTCACTGCTAATGAAAAGCAAAAGCAAATATTTAGTCCTTTATTAATCTGAAAGCTAATGTACAGCATAAAAATCTAAGTTTAAATTTCTAGGATAATTCTATAACAGGTAATTTTTCAGTTGTTCCTGTTCCCAAGGCTCCCAAGGTGAGTGCTGAGTATGATTCTACTGCTTGTTTACAGAAAGGAGTACCAAAAATAAGATTAAATTGTTATTATAACAAAAAATGAGTGGTTATTATATTACTACAGGTTTTGCCTGTACAAACAGAGTTATCTAACAGAATCTGTAATGTCAGTTACCTGTGTAAACTTTTTTCAGCATCTGAAGGTACAAATATGCATAGGATGAACAGCTACATTTTTTTTTATCTTACAAGTACCTGCTTTAACAAACTCAGTGTCTCAAGTTATAAGAATTTTCCAAAAGTACACTATTTGGATTTGGATAGTCATTCCTGTGTTTTGGTATCATTTTCAGAGGACATCAGTTCTACAAGTCTTGCTGTAAATTGCATTTGTCTTCTCCAAATCAGAAGCATTCTTCAAAGATTTCCTCCTGAAATCTACATGACTGATAATAAAATTCATCAGTGTAGCCCAACCACTTATAAACTTCTCTGCATCGGGTATTCTGAAGGCTAACAAAAAGACAGCCAATTCTTACTTTGTACTAATTTTCATTTGTTGAAAGAATTAAGAAAGTATTGAGTTGTTGAAGTGGAAGTAAAGAGAGAAATGAGCAATAGGAGTAATACTGACCATTATATCTTGCCTAATTAAGGACCAATAAGTAATACTCATCAAATCAATTCCAGATACAACAGGGTATCCTTTCTGAATGAAAAACTAGTTCAGATTAATTATATACCGTAGACAACAAAACTCATAGAAAATATTGCTGCTACACAGTATTTTGAGATAATTAGAAATGTGCTTGGTACGAGTCCAAAATTTATGTAATATAATGTGATGTGTGTAAATTGTAACAGTAACTGAACTGAAAGAAAAAACCATAATATTCCAATAATATCTTGTATCAGCTCACAGCAGTACACACACTGATGAAATGCAGTCACTGCAAAAAAGAGCAGGACTGACAAACTCAGGAAGCAATATAGTTCATCTTCTTAGTCTGTAGTAGGATCAAAACCAGGTCCAGCCTTTTTTCCAGAACTACCCATGAGAAGGATTCCTACCTTCTGCATAAAACCCAGTGCTTGAAATTACTTACATATAGCAACAGGTCACTACTGTTTTTACAATTGCTTTCAATGTATTTGAAACTCTCTTTCTCCTCTCTACAGAAGACATGATCTATCCTTTCAATCATTCTTGAGAGACCCCATTTTCTAAGTCTCTGCTTATTTCTGATGGGTTTTTTTAAAGACCTTCTGTTTTACTGATATTATTCTCTTAAAATGTAGAGATCAAAACAGAACAGAAAATAGAATAGTCTGAATAAATATCATAGAATCATAGAATGGTTTGGGTTGGAAGGGACCTTTAAAGGTCATCTAATCCCACCCCCCTGCAAGGAACAGGGATGTCTTCAACCAGATCAGGTTGTTCAGAGCCTCATCGAGCCTGGCCTTGAATGTTTCCAGGGATGGGGCATCTGTCACCTCTCTGGGCAACCTGTTCCACTGTTATTTAACTGTTATATTAAGGAAATGTGAAAATTGCCTCCCATGTATTATATATTACACTTTGGTAAGTAAATATCTACATGAAGTTTACCTATTTTTACAACAAGATCATAACATCAACTGCTTATATACTTCATTACACTGTACATTTTATACAGGGTAATTTTGAAATTTTACAATAGGGATATGTCTCTTAACTGCACTACCTCAAACTAGTCTTCAGTTAATTTTTTTAACATACTTTGGATGATTCTCTTCACTGGGACGATCTCCAATTTCATTGCTATCCTTAAAAGTATCTACTTTGTAAAATGTTCATCCAAATGCAATTATTTGCAATCCACAAAGAAATATATTCCCTACTTTGCTGATCTAGTTGGTAAACAAATGTACCGAACAGCATTATGTTGGAATAGCCTCCTAAAAATGAGACTCTCTCCTATTTCAGTAGCAAATCATTAATGTCACCATACCTTACTAATTTCTGCTGGAGTACGTTTTCTTTCTTTTCTTTCTTTCAGAGTTAGAATATTTTGACCATGTGAAAAATCTTACTAATATGCTACGTATGTCTCCATCCTATGTTTCACAGTTGCCCTCTTCAGGAATGAATGTATTGGGGTTTGAGCACATTTGTTCTGAGCAAAACCAGGCCTGCCTTCTTTAAGCTTTCATAAAATGAGTGTTTAAAAATGTGTTATCATATCTTTGTAGGTGCCAAAGTTCTACTGATCTGTCTATGGCTCAAATTTTTATTTTCTGTCTTATTTTTTCCCCCATTTTTTATAAAATTGTATGGTATTTGCCCTTCTCAAGTCTTGTAGGACTTTGCTTGTCCTCCTAGAGTTCTTGAACATAATTACTAATGGTTCAAAGACAATTCTGACTTAGTTAATTTCATCAGATCCTGACAACTTTGCTACATCTTAGTTATTTAATATTCTTTAACCTGTCCTTCCTGTGTTCTGACCTATTCCCCTACCTTTTGTTAAAATTAATTGTGTTAAAAATTAACTGTTAAAATGTAATATGCAAAAATCACCTCTGCATTCATGCAAATACTGTATGAAGGAAGGCTAGACTGAAAAACAGGGAGTTTTTGCTAATTTAATTCAAGAAAAAGGTCATACTGACAGCTGCAGCAACTGAAAACCAATCCCAATAGGGATACAGATAATGCAAACTTCCTCACACTTCCCTATCCACCTATTACTTCAATATACAGTGAGAGGATGAGGTTAAAAGGGCCATTCTCTTTTCTGAGTCTGTAAGATCTTTGATTTCTTCAGAACATTGCCAAAATGCACTAGAAGATTTATTGCTTTTTGTAGCATGGACATTCTGTCCTGAAAAATTGGTTTAAAATCATCAATTTATTTGATATTTACTTCCTAAAGTAGTGACAAATATAAACTGCCACCAAGGGTTGTGTTTAAAATGGTGCTTTGGTTATAAAAAAAAAAAAAAAACTTTTTAGAACCATAAGTAATTTGACAGAATATATTGATTTTCTTTATCATCTTCTTAGAGAAAGCCCCCAAAATAAATACAGCTTTCTTGCTTGTCTCTTTCTTCTTTCTGTTGATGATGTGGCCTCTAGTGTCTCACTGTATGTTATCACTCAGCTGGGGGGAGCCTACATGATTCTCCCTTTTAGTATAGTCTTTTAAATAAGTTACTACTTTGCTATCAGAGCAGGAGCATCACTGCTCTAATGAACTCAGCAGTACACTGCAATTTAACCCCAAACTATGTCAGTATATAAATTCAGAGGTTTCTCAGCTAAGCACTGTCATTAAAACTTAATCTTCACTGTTAGAGCCTTAACCACCATATAACAGATATTTGTCCTTGTAGTTTACTCTGAGGAGGAACTAATCAGCTGCATCAGAAGTGGATGCCACTGGACAGCACACAAAAAAATCTGTTATTTTTTGGGGGAAAAAAAACACCCAATGCACCCTTTGATCTATTTCTTCTATGGGGGGAGGCTCCAGTAAAGTTAATGGGATCTGTACTTTATCTTTGCAGGTCATCTTCAATTTATCACTACCAAATCAAATATTTTGGGAGCACCCTCATTAACCTCCACTAGGTTAGGTACATCCATCAAGTCCTCAATCCGTTTATCATTATTATCAGGGAAGTCATCACTCTTCAGACCACTATGACTATCCATTTCCTACACATTAGGACATAAAACCTATATTATCCATAAAACTCAGAAGTGCGGCAATATCCACAGGTCTGCATGGAGTATATAAATGAGTGACTTGTACTTTGTGTTGTTTTGAAGTATCTGTGGTAATATATTTAGTATGGCCAGATGAGGGATCTACACTAGATAAATGCCAAATGTCCTTAGAATAAAAATACTAGCTTCTCTTCTGTGTTCTTAACTCTTCCATTTAAATAATCTTTTAATGTAATTTCATGCATTTGAAAGACATGATAAGTAACATATTCAGCAACTGAATCTCTTCTCCACTCTTTTTAATGTCAGTGAATGTTATGTGCATGCATTTATAATGGAATGTATTCCCACAGTAGAGATTGAAGGAATTCATGGAAACTGCAAGTCTGTGTACTCATTTTCAGGAATTAATAATCCTTAAGATAGGAAAAAGAGCCTCAACAGCTTGATGTCAGCAAATAGTGGCAACAGAATAGACTCAGTGTCATGGTTTAACTACAGTCAGCAATCAAGTACCACATGGCTGCTCAATCACCCTCCCCCTTCCCAGGGGATGAAGGGGAGAATTGGGAAAAAAAAAACCAAAACCACATGGGTTGGAATAAAGACAGTTTACGAGGATAGCAAAGGAAAAGATAATATATGTATATTTAAAAAATAATTATAATAATAATAAAAGGAATAGTAATAATAGTAATAATAATAATAATAACCTGAGTGATGCACAATTTCTCACCACCCAACAACCCAATGACCGATACAGTCCTGAACAGCAATCACAGAATTAAAAAAACTTGTAAACGATCCTGGAACCATTCCAAACAGCAAGAGGGAAAAAGAGAGCCACCTCACCACACCACTTCCACATAAGTACCGAGTGTTACATTTATGGCACGGAATACTCTCTTTGGGCAGTTTGGTTCAGCTTTTCTGGCTATATCCCTCCCAGCTTCCTGCACCTGCACATTACTGAAACCTGGGAAGCTGGAAAATGTCCTTGGTCTCTTTAGGAAAAACTCATAATATCAATGTGTTTATCAACATTCTTTACCTATGAAATCCAAAATACATCACTCTAATCAGTATCACAGTCACAGTCTAGTCAAAGACATTATTTGACCAAGTAAAGGTACCTATACAGAATTTTTATTAGGTCTAGGTCACGATCAGTCTGCCTTTTTATGACTGCATTGGGTTTGTGTGGCAAGGTTTTGGAAGCAGGGGAACTACATGGGCAGCTTCTGTGAGAAGCTGCTAGAAGGTTCCCCTATGTCTGATATAGCTAATGTCAGCTGGCTCCAGGCTGGACCCATCACTGGCCAAGGCCAAGCCCATCAGCAATGGTGGTAGTGCCTCTGTGATAACATATTTAAGAAGGGAGGAGGAGGGCAGAAACAACCCAAACTGCACAACTGCAGCTGAAGAGAGGAGTGAGAATATGTGAGAGAAACAACTCCGCAGACACCAAGGTCAGTGAGGAAGGAGGAGGAGGAGTAATGTTGCTCCTGGCCGAGATTCCTCTGCAGCCCGTGGTGCAGCCCATGGTGAGGCAGGCTTGTCCCCCTGCAGCCCATGGAGGTCCATGGAGGAGTGGAGATCCACCTGCAGCCCGTGGAGGACCCCATGCCAGGGCAGGCAGATGCCCAAAGGAGTCTGTGACCCCATGGGAATCCCATGCTGGAGCAGGCTCCAGGCAGGACTTTGGGCCCCATGGAGGGGCCATGCTGGAATGGGTTTGCTGGCAGGACTTGTGACCCCATGGGGGACCCACACTGGTGCAGTCTATTACTGAGGGACTGCACCCTGTGGAAGGGTCTCATCCTGGAGCAGTTTGTGAAGAACTGCAGCCTGTGGGAAGGACTCACGATGGAGAAGTTCATGGAGGACTGTCTACTGTGGGAGGAGCCCCACACTGGAGCAGGGGAAGAGTGTGAGGAGTCCTCAGTGGGAGGAGCATCAAGAACAACATATGATGAACCGATCACAACCCCCATTTGACATCCCACTGCGCAGCTCAAGGGGAGGAGGTAGAGAATTCAGGAGTAAAGTTAAGCTGAGGAGGAAGTGAGAGGTGGGGAAAAGCTGTAAGATTTCATTTTATTTCTCATTATCCTACTCTGATTTGACTGGTAATAAATTAAACTAATTTCCCCAAGTTGAGTCTGTTTTGCACATTACAGTAATTAGTGAATGGCATCTCGCTGTCCTTATCTCAGCCCACGAGCCTTTCATTGTATTTTTTCTCCCCTATCCAGCTGAGGAGGGGAGTGACAGAGCGGCTTTGGTGGGCACCTGCCATTCAGCCAGGGTCAACCCACCACAGTGACATAATGGCCTAACATTCTGTAGGTTGCAGGTACATGTGTGCTCTATAGTCTGCTTTTGTTCATTACAAATATATGACACTAAATAATCACAAGATCCTGAAAGGCTAAGTATGTAAAAGTGACCACTATTTTTTACGGTAGCCTGGAAGAAAATGTGCAACTTGTCTTTTAGCTCTTCTATAATGGTTCACTCTTTTTCCTCCCTTTCTTGTATTATAGGTCAAGTATGGATTCAAGGTCATAAATACAATGGGTTTTTATTAGTAAACAGAGGGATTAAAAAGCATTAGAGAAAAGTATTTGTGATAGAAAAGATGAATCTCTATCCAGATAAGACTGTTAGCGTTATCTCAGTAAAGTAGCATAGAAATGTTTCATTTCAGCCCAGATCTAAATATAAAGACCCATCTCACTTCCAGTTGTATTCAGAATGTTGAAAGTGAGTTGTTTGAGTGGAAAAGACTGTAGTAAAACAGGTTTCATTACTGGAAAAGCAACTTCTTGAGAATCAGCCAGTGCTCTGAACTCATTGTATAAAAGGCACTGGAACTACAGTCAAATTACTTGCATAAAATGACATGGTGAAATATTTAAATACAAAGAATATTCTACCCTTATTTCATATAACAGCTGATAGGCTCCACTCAAATTAAAATGTGGTGAAATGGGCATAAGGCCATATGAATTTGAGTTATTACGTTGGAAAGAGTATTGTGTAACTACAAAGACTAACTGGTTTAAACAACCCAATTGACAAGATGAGGTTAAAGAACTGGCCTTCTTCTCAAAAACTTTCTTAAATGTAGGCAGGTTAGAAGGTCAGCACTTAGACATTATAATAATGGATACCATGAAAAAACTAAAACCAGAAAAGTTTCTGAAACGATAAGAAATGGATTGACCTGGAATGCAGGGGGAGATGGGTGAAAGGGAACAGTGAGCCAAAAGACACCCAAACCTTTTCTTATCACACTAGTGTTGATGGAAAAACCACATGCAGTTCGCATTTTCAATTTCCTTAATGTGCAATGTTATGCTGTATTAAGTGACACAGGATTTTTTTACTGTTAAATAAAGATTTATTCTTTAGAATTTGGGCTATGGTCCTACAAACTTGGTAAATTCAACTCACAGGACATTGTACTAGTGTAAGTTTCCAATTACATAAATGGAATTTTCTAGTTGCAGCCAGCGTTTTTCATTACGTTTCGTGCTGAAACAGTTTACTGCTATCTTTTCTTCTCCCAGAATACAGACCTTTGCAGTTTATAAAAAGTGAAAGTGGAGGGAGTCCCTAATTTTTAAATTTCAATATGTAGGTACAAAATTGTTGTACTGAGTCTGGAAACACGAAAACAATTTAAAAAAAAAAGCCATATAAATCTTATTATTGGCATTTTTTTGCCAAACAAGGAACAAAATTCTCTGTTGCATTGAGTTTCCCAGGTAAAGCTAATCAGAAATAATTGCAACCTATTTATAGAGCTATGTTTTCCTGAATGTCAGTCTAGTTCCAACATCATTATAGGCATTTTTTAGATATATAGATTTGATTATAGATTCCAAGGCCTCTAAGTCCTCCAGTCAAGCCCCTATTCATCCAAATATGTGATTTATGTGAAACCCTCCACTGCTGGAGAACGCCTCCAGCTAACCAAGACCAGCTGGTTTTCATCCCTTCTGTGTCACTCATGAAAAACAAAGATGCTTGAGCATTTGGAAACCTGAGTTTGCATGTCAAATTTTTGTCCACTTGCTGCTACCAGTCTTGGCTTCTGTGTTAACTTGCACCAGTGAATTCCATTAGTTGCACATTATGAAACTGTGTTTTATTACTTCTCTTGTTGCTGTTCTTTCTATAGTTGGGACTAGATTCACTTCCTCAGATAGCTGGTGACTTTTATGTTAAAGCTATCCTGTGCTATCCTGCCCCTGTTCTTTTACTGTGTACTTTTCTGTTGTGACTTTTGGTCATTTACTTCAGGTTTTAGTTTGCTGTAAGGTCTTGGCAAGTATTTTACAGGATGGAGCTGGAGGGTGGCATGTAGGGCACATGTTCTGTCAACACCTATGAATTTCTCATCTTGATGCTTAAGGAAAATAAAGGCATTTAAAGAGTTACTTCCATTCTGTCAGTACTACTCTTTCTGAGCTGAGCAGTAAGAAGTGAGCTTTTAGGCCAGCTAACACAGCTAAATATCCTCTTCCACTGAAATACGAACACATAATCCATTTGATTATTGGGAATCAGTACCAAAAACCATTAGGTATTAATAACTTTTGATCATAACTGATCCAGGGTGGATTCAGGCCTGTAAGTCATAGTCAAAAATCTCTCCACCGTAACATTGCCTTTTACCTAAGTATTCAAGCCTTCCAGAACATGTTCACCACCTCATTTAAAAGAAAAAATAAATCAATGTTTTTGTAGCACATGAAGTTTTTCAATAAAAACTTCATACAATAATATCAAGCAGCAGATTCCACAGTCCTTAAGCAGTCCTGTTGATGAGGTCCAATATAAGGTTTACACATGACTGCATACCTATAATCAAAAGCCAGGCTTGCCTGGGAAAGCGGGGAGGATGACATTTTGATTGTATGAGGGCTCTAATTTTTCATAAACTTGGCAGATAGGAGAAGGGAGATATGAGAAATGCAACTCAGGCTGATATGGCAACATCTGGAATACAGAGAAAGTCAGCAGCCTTTGGATGAGATTTCCACCTCAAATAAAAGTAAGAAGGCTGAATAAATCAAATACACACTGTTTAGAACTAGCAGGGGCACTGTAATCTTTTCCTTCCATAGTTTACTTGTCCTTTATGGACGTGAATTAAACAACCTAAGGCGATATGAAGAAGTTGTGTGAGATAACCTCCCAAAAATCCCCTAACCTTTTCAGATCCAGTAAAGTAGGTTTTGATAAGGGCTCTCCAGCAAGAGATATACAAACAAGCAGCAAATATTGCCTCTAGCACTACGTAATTGTTCTGACTAGCTGTACACTTACTCCTCACAACTCCAGGGCCTTCTTTTATACATGAAATTTAATACAACAAGCATTAGTGCTGTTCAGCACTTCAGAAGTCAGGGAGCAAACTTTTCTAATCAAGGAATTATGCTTCCAAAACAAGGACAAGCGTCTATGGTAGGAATACAAATGAGGAAATGTTTACTGATACCATGGAGAATGTGAACTGATCTGGTTGTACCTGGGCATGGAAGCCAGAAATCAGGGTTCAGGCTTTTCATATGAATCCCAACCATCCTTTAATCCCAGATTACAGCTGAACATAGCTGTGGCAAAATACCTTATAAGAGCAGTCTCAAAATCATTTACCATATCTGCCCAGTTGCCTCCATTCTGTAACCTTTCCATGTTTTTACCTGAAAACACTTGTACAGAGCTCTTTCAGATATTTCCTTTAAAACATAATCACGTCCTCCCTAACCTTTCCACGTTCAGTGTTAGCTACCTCCCACAGTAATTACAAAGGTGAGAACTGGTGCAGGAACTATTTTCTTAGATGACTGTCTACATCATAGTCCCAAATAAGGCGTTGAGGTCTCTAAGCAGCCGAGACTAACATACAACCTGGAATCTACCTACGTGGACTTACCGTCTTGTATCTGAAGCAGTACAGCTGCCTTTTGGCAAGGCTTGCTCCCTCAAGCGCATCACCACTGTCATTTTTAGTTTCTCTGTGTTGCAATTCTGAATATTTCTGTTAGCACAAATGAAGGCAGTTCATATCTGTTTGCAGTTGAAATTCATATCAAAACGTAAATGTGTCCTTAACTTAGCTGGGATCCATAGAGATTAAATGCAGAAGGAACTGTTTAGTCAGCTAGTCTGGTAAACCTTTGTATTTCATCCGGTTACCCTTTGCATGTCTGAGGGACAGTAGCTAAGCCATACTTCTGGGGAATACAGTGCAACTAAACTGATTATTTTCATATGTGCTGGCACTTATATACACTACACAGTAGAATCAAGTGGGAACAGAAGAAGTGGATAGTGGTTTTGCAAATCTTTTTTTTTTTTTTTTCTGAGTTTTGATATGGGTTCAGCTAAAATTGTCATATGAATATTTTATGTCAATTTTTGTTTCTCTTGAACTGAAAATGTGGTAGATCATACTTTCTCATGGTGACAATCATCATCAAAAAAACTTGGACTCTGGCCTGATCAGCAAATCAATTCCCCAGCCTCTGAAGGAAGGAGAATACAGTAGGGCATGCTAATGTTCCTGTTGTTCTTAGACACATTCTTTGCTGAATTTCTTGCCTTCTAAGGAAGAGAGTCACAGTTTAAACTAATCTGAGCATTTGAATTATCAGTAGGATTAGTGGCTTTTTTTTATTAGTAGTATTTTAATGGTAGCATCCTGTATCCTATCATGAAGATTTTTTTGTGTTTTCTTTTTAGATTCATATAATTCCAGAATTAGTCTTTTCACTCGGCAGAAAGGCTCCAGATGTTTTCCTCGAGTTGCCAATAAAACCTGAAAATCTGAAAGGATAAATATAGCATGCTTACTTCTAATTTACACACCAGGAATCAATAAAAAAAAAAAACCAAGTGCTTCTTGTGTTGACCATGAAAAAAACAGATTTTTTTTTTTTTATATGTGTATGCAGGATTGGGAGACTGGGGGTGAGTTTAACTGAAATGTTTCACATCATTAGTCAATAATGTGCACTTTTGCCTTTAGAGATCTTGGGAAAAAATTAAATCAATGGAATTATTTCATTTAGAAAAGCACCTGCTGTGCAAAAAATAATTTTCATCAAAAATTTAATAATGCAGTACCTAAGCATTGCAGTTGTATTTGTATGATACATTATGATGGCTCCAGAGGCTCATGCATTGGTTACAGCTTATCATGTCAGAATTGTTCATGCTAGGAAACACCTATGGAGACTTCAACACGAAAGCAAGAAGAGCTGTGGGGGGCTCAGGGGATTGTTAACGGGCTGTAATACTTCTGCCATCCATATTGTGATTGTAAACCAGACCAAGGTGGTAACCACGGAAAGGTGTTGCCACCTACTGACTGCTCAATGGGGTGCATGAAAAGACTTTGGTTTTCGTAGAGGCAGGAAGCAGCCAGGAAGTAGGGCATCCACTGCCACCTTCAGCCGTGTCAGAAAGGCCAAGACCTACCTGGCAGCCTGTGATCACCCCAGAATAGGCACCGGCAGGAGTAGGCTGTTAGGATATCCATACTACAGCTGCTTGGACTGACCACCCCGCTGTCACCCCAGAGACAGACCAAAATTTCCCCATCTATCTTTCTAAGAGTTGATCAGCACTCATGTCACAAAGGAGGGAAGGAAGGAAGAGAGGAGAAAACAATAATCAGTATAATGGAAGCAAAGACATCACGTTTGAGGTGTGTTGAGAACAGTAAATCAAGAAGTGCCAGGACACAGACCCAGGCACTGTGACTTAGTTATCTATATAGTTAAATTGCTAGAACAGACCCTGGCATACTTTTGCCTGGTAGCAAGGAGCTTTCTCTCCCTAGGAGTCCAGGAGTTAGTATGATCGAAAGCCCACAGCAGTTTGGATATGAACATCTGATTTTAGGTTCTGAGGGAGTATTTACTGATATTGACACATTAGAATCATAGAATAGCTTGGGTTGGGAGGGAAGGGGCCTTTAAAGGTCATCTAGTCCAACCCCCCTGCAAGGAGCAGGAACATCTCCAGCCAGATCAGGTTGCTCAGAGCCTCATCCAACCTGGCCTTGAACATTTCCAGGGATGGGGCATCCATCACCTCTCTGGGCAACATGTTACAGTGTTTCACTACCCTCATTGTAAATTTTTTTTTCCTTATATCTAGTCTAAATCTACCTCTTAGTAGTTTAAAACCATTACTCCTTGTCCTATCAAAACATTCAATCTATTCCTTTTAGTACAAGGGCAAGAATATGCCACAGTACTCTCTAACCTTGTAGGACAGCAATACTTTTCAAATCCCCATAGATATTAGTAGTGACATAATCAATTCCTGCAGCAAATTAGTGTAAACTTCTGTACATTCTGTTATGTTCATCATACATAATGTTGTAAAGACTATAAGTTTCAAATGTGTTTAAGTTATAATAGAATTCAGAAAGTGTTTGGGTGGTCTTCTGGATGAGAAGTATGTGTTGCCAAAGCTTTCAAAATAGCAATGCAAGCCAAACTCTTAAAAATATGTCACAGGAAAACTTGCTCATATTTCACATGATGTTTTTCATCTTTTCTGGATGTTTATTTGATACACATGTTCACATAAAATAAATTTCAAAATTTAATTCTTAGGAAACTGAAAGGTTAATTCTTCATTAATTTCCACAGAGGAATGCCCACATAATTATCTCACACAAAGAAATCTACATAGGATCTAATAATCTTACTGGGGTTAACAGGGATTAATATAGAGAGTTCAAAAAGAGGAGGGGAAAAAAAACCCACCAAAACAAAAGACCTGAAAAAAAAGTCAGAGAACAGCTATGTATACCTCACAGGGTTATAATGGGAGCAAAAAAAAATTAAGCTATAATCTTAAATTATATAATTCACTGCACATCACTGCCCTCTCTTTAACAAATAGTACCTAAATGTTCACAGGATATAACTTCAGTTGCAACAGTTCTCAGAGAGATTTTTGTCTGGTATTCTTTTTAAAATAACTTTAACAGAAAAGGAAATGAATTGAGGAGAAAAGAGTTCATTTGTGCTGACACTAACTAGCAAAAAGAGTCAGCTCTGAATATCCAAATTAAATTGAACTTTGATACTCTTTGTATATGTATGGAGCTAGCTAAATAGTAAGAACTTGGTGAAATTACCAGGCATGTGTCTTTACTCACTTCAGGAATTGGAGCTTAATCAGTGTGACTAATTAAGACCACAGTGCTTTGCACACAATGTATATTCTGCTTCCAACTGAAATTTGAAAATAAATTTTATCTCCATGATAGTGTTCTCATTTTTAGTTTGGAAAGAAGCACAGGAACACTGGCTTGTGTAGTGAGACCTTGTAGTCCACAGAGAAACAGACATTTGCAGAGACAAACTGACCCCTTAAGATGGGATGCCCCTTAATGTCTGTTGAATTGTCTTCTGGAAGTGCTTATCTGTCCCCATTCCATCACAGAAGCAGAGACACCTAGGACTATATTCACGTACCTGATGTAGGCATTTCGGGCCCAAATCAATTGCTCGCTCACATGTGGTATCTAGTGCAATTGCACTAGAAGTGTCCTATTTACTTCAGTCTCTGACTGTCCCTCAGAAAGGGCACAGATGTGCCCAGGTCCTATATCATATGTGACAGCCCTATAAGGACATGCTAGATATCCAAAGACATTTTCAGATAGGACTAGAGGTCGGTGTGTACACAATTGATTCAAAGACCTCCTCAAATCAGCTGATCAAATGACTGTTTTCTTAGGATGAGCTGAATAGCTTTCTGGCTTTACTCACTGAGCTGAGGACTTGCTTCACTACCTTGAATGTACATTTAAATGTTGTCAAGCTGAAAAAGCATTTGAACTTAATGTTCTTTCTTCCTTTGCATTCCTTTCCACCCCTTAGACAAAGCAGCTATCTTCCTCTTCACCTCCTCAGGATACCATGTGTATATGAAAACATTGAGGTTTTCTGAGCACTTAGGAAGAGCAGCTATATGTGCCCATGCTCTTGAAAGGACTCGGCTCCTTGGCAGTGGTTGAGCTGAGGGACAGTTCAGGTTATCATAATCAGGGAATCGGGAGTTGCACATATTTCCATGTTTCATATGGGCCAGTTCCCTAGGTTAGTATGCAGATCTTTGAACCACTATTCTAAAACACCTGATTCTTCTCCCAAACTGTACAGCAAGCCTAAAAGCCTAGCTCTGGGCTTTGGATTCCTTTCTAGGGTGCTGGTGCCCTGAATGCTTTGTAGGAACTTCATGTCCAGATTAGAATAGAAGAGGTGGCTTCCTGATTTTTTCTTTTGAAAATGCAGAAGAGTGTAGAAAATAAGTATTCAATCTTCTTGCCAAAATGATACAACTACAGCTGCGATATTAGACATGTTTCTTTTTTTTTTTCACAATAATTTACAGTCACTGGAAGAAAGGATCAATTCCCGAAAAAAAAAAAGATAGACAACCCTTGATCTGTAACTAGTAAATATTCCTAAATGCATGACTGATTATTACTTTAGTAGCCACAATATCCTTTGCATGCTTTCATCAATTTGAAATGTTTTTTCACTTTAATACTAAGTAGACATTTAAGAAATTTTGTTGATCTAATGCATTGCTGAAAAAGGATGTAGTGATGCACCAAATTGTCTGAAATACTTAAAACTTACCTAGATAAAGAACATGAATTTGTCAAGCATGATTTAACTTTCCATTGCTTTTTTCAAAAATGTTTTTTCATTTTGTGCAGAATATTGTAGAACCATCAGTTTATTTAATAAAGATGGTACTGGAAATTATTTAAATTCTGACAAAATCTGAAGAAGAGGATTTGCAGAACAACACAGATTCTGCAATGGATGGCAAGAAAGGAATTTTATTTATCTTAATTCTAAAGTGGCTGCAAATTGATTTTTTTGCCTCATTATGCACGGAAAAACATTCTGGTTTTTTATTAGCAATGTGTTTTTCCTTTACTCCTTCATTCAGAAAATGAATGAAAAAGTGAACAAAAGTTACTAAAACTAACATATTAATGAAGTATCTAGTGATTTCACATAGTCCATCATATAATAATAATAATAATTATGTTTCTGTTATATTTTTTAAAAGTAGTTCAAGCTTCAAGCTTTGCTATTTTTTAATAATTTTTCTGTTAAGCAGGATGAACTGGCAAATACATATACTCTCTTTTGTATGTATGGATGTATCTATTCAGATATGCTGCAGCTCTATAAGAATAATACCTTTCCTGACATGATTAGCTGCCTTTGCAATATTGTTTCTGTGTCTATAATGTCGCACAAAATGAGTGAGGGCCTCTCCACTGGCCCTCACCCAGCTGACATGGCACAGCTCACATCCATACAGCTAAATACTTCCAACTTCCCAAAAGAAGCTGGCCATGTACAACTTGCTTCCTGAGAACAGCTCTGACCCACTATTAACCCCAGTAGCCAGTAGCTTACCAGGATGGATATTTCAGTTCCAGGACTCAGGTACCAGACCCTGGTACTGTTTAATTTACTGGGACAGTCATATCCAGGGGAACTGGAATCGGAGGTGTCCTGCTGCATCAGACTGTAGACCACAAGCCCAATATTACTTCTGCACCAGTGACAACAGGAGATGTTATTATAGTGAAGCACAAAGCCTTGGCCACTTTCTATAGCCTGAATCCCTCATATTTTCCAATATCCACAGTTGTTTTATTAACTTTTAATACCATCTTTGAACAGTTTCTAGACTCTTTGTAGACATCTTCCTTTTCAGAATGCTGCTTTCCTTTGTCATGTTATTTTGTTTTTATTAATTGCCTCACTTTTTTTGTAGTTCCTTGTCTTGAATATTCAAGAATCATATCAATATTTGTGTGCTAGATTTGTTTGACCCACTCTCTCTTATGACAAGGTTGAACCAAATTGCTTTGCAATCCCTACTACAGACCAGTTCTCACATTTATTCTTCTCGAATCAGGTCCTGTGCCTCAAGATACAGAGTAGCACCTTTTCTTCTGAGCCCTGAATCAGGATGTTCCACGAAGCAGTAATTTATTGCATTTAGTAACTTAATCTCTGCATCTTGTCCTGATGAGGCATTGATCCAGTCAATATGCAGGTAGTTTAAATCACTGACTATCACCACCTATGCTAAAGATGGAGCTTCTGTAATCTTGTTTAACTTGTCCTGATCACTATCACTCCACAGTACAAGAAGAGCACTACATTTTTGTTGTTGGAGTATAGGATTTCCACTCTCAAGTATTCTTCTATTTTCCCACAACATTTTCTGCTGTAACTCTTTATTTTATCCTTCATATACTATGCTTGCACATCTCGCTTTGTCATCACTGGAAAGTTAGCAACAGTGTCTCCTACAAATTTCCACAAGGTCTCCGACATACTTAAATTAGTATTGTTATTTGATGCCAAGCACTTTAGTTTTCCCATCTTGTTCTTAGGATTCTCATATTGGTGTGGAAGGACTTACAAGTTTTGCCCTTACACTGTCACTCAATACAGCATGTGCCAGTCAACTCCCACTGTAGGAGGTCTCATTTGCCTTTCCTATTTATTATGATTGTGCTGTTTACTTCCCTCCTGGCCCTTTCAGAGACTCATTGAACATTAATTATGTCCCTTTCATCCCTGGTTTACTGCAAGTAAATGAAATTAACCTTGAACTATGCATTTCTACACAACATTTTCCATGTTGGACTTACAGAATTTGTACTTAGGGTATTGGAATGAAAGTCTTAAATCATCATGATAAAACTAATTTGTTAATCAAAGTAATGTATTCTTCAAAGATATTTAGAAAGAAATCTTTAAGATTTTATTTCATGAAGCAATAATCTTTTATATTGGAGATTTCAGGTGCAGAGTAAGGTTTATTCCCGACGCTTTCCAAGAAAGTACAAGTTATTTTAACATGGGCATTGTTTTACAATCCTTAATAAAAACTTCCACAGAAAGCACTTTAGCTCAATTTTAGGTTTATGTACTGAATTAAATTTTAAAAAATAAAAAAAAACAGAAATCCCACTTTTGTTCAGCTTCAAATGAATTTGAATAGAAAGAAAACAGCAAGAATGACTAAGACCTGAATTCTGCCACTCCTGTTGAACGAGCTTTTCTGATTATTACTCATACTGAAACCTGAATCTACTCCCTCCAAAAATACACTTCAAATTATATATATATATATTTATTCTTTTTTTTTATTATTATTTAATCTGGCTCCAGACAGCAAAAATGAAAAATAGGACCTGAAAGGAGCTGTTCAGGAACAGCCACACAGTTCAGTGACAGAGAGTGTAGTTCTTCAACCAGAATCTCAGAATCTCCTTATTTTATTTTTTTTCCTTTCTCTCAAGCCCTCCACCAGCACATTAAGTACATTAGTCTCAGAACCTGTTAAAATTTTGTGTGCTGATCTCTAATAAGTTATGTAATGGAAGTAGAAACTGGACTGTTTCATGTTCAAAGACCTGAGAGAATTTACATGGATGAACATTAGTTCTTACGTGCACACAAATAGTTACAATTTCTTTGTTTTGGTTTTTTTTTATTTTCCATACTGAGATATTTTGTCCTTGGGGTTCACTATTATGTGCAGAGTGCGTGGCTTACCTTTGTTTCCATTAGTATGAGAGACAAGAGAGTGACACTGTGCAGAAAAGCAAGGCAATACTGGAGTGGATATTCAAAACAAATGCAGTTTCAAAGACCTGTGCTGCTCAAATGGAAAAGCCAATGTGTATGCTGGTGAATGTGTGTTTTGTTGCAATATGAAGTAAAAGGCATTTCAAGTGATCCCTGAATGACAATGAAGTATCGGAAAGCAATGACATTCTAATCATTGCTGCAAATGTCAGCACAAGGAGCCTGTGGGTTGTGGGTCCCCAGTGCACAAGTTAACAGCTTTACAGTAAAATCATCAGGGATCAATTAAAAGGAAACTGTTACTAACCTTCATGCATCCTATTCCTGAAATGTCTAGGGAAAAAGGTCTAATTATAGCCCTAACCTTTCCCAATGGGCCATGAATTAGCTTCCATATATGGCATGGAAAGAGAAAAAAAAATCCACGGTGTGCTATTTTGAAAAGTTTAGAGTTTTTTTTTATGCAAGGCACTCAGTAATGCAGCCAGCATCCAAGTAAGCTAAGCTTTACCCTGAGAATCAATAGTCTGTAATACTAACTACTGAGTTAAAAAGAGCTTCAAAATAAAAATAAAGGAAAAAAAAAATGGAGTGAGATAGGAATTCAGGCTTGTTAATGCACAGAGACAAAAATCAAAGTCAACCTGAAAAGTAAGAACAAGGATCAGATGTAAAAGCACAAATCACATAGAATGAGTGTGCTATAAAGTTTGGGAGACTTTCTGCATATTAAGTTTCCTCAGTTTTATGTTTCATTTTGGCAACATTTATAATCAATGTGAAAAAAAAAGGAGGCGGGAAACGATTGCAGACTTTTCCAGCAAATGAGAATATTACCAGATTTTCACTGAGTGAACTGTCTGGAGCAGTGGGGGAAAAAAAAAAAGAAAAAAAGATTGCCCTAATTTGCTTTCAGCTGTTCACAACCTCAAAAAATGTTGCAGTCATGAGAGATCACAGAAAAGGAAGTGGCTAGTGAGGACTCCCCCTTTCCTTCAGCCAAACTTGAAGCTGGTTTTCATGCAGACTAAGCTTTTCCCATTCCAGAGGGACACGTGTGGCTGGATCTATCAGCCTTGCAAATCCAAGTGCAAATGGACTGATGTAAACCAGACACAGTAATGAAATGCATAATGACAATAAACCACTACATGCTGGTAACATCTAAGGCCTACTTTAATTGTCCTTCAGATATGTCTCTTTTCCTGCCTCAGGCAACCTCTGGGGTATCTTCCATCTCAGCAGTGAGCAGAGCTGATGGAAGGTTACAAGAGGGACAAGTTTCTAATTTTCTGCTCAAGGAAGGCTGGGAGTTGAGAAGGCCAACTTCCATATGTAGGTTTAAGCTCCAGTCTGTCTCTATTATCATCATGAGACAATGCACAGTTGTGAGATGGCACTGGGGAGATGGAAAAGAAGGCTAAATCCTCTTGGGATCTCAAAGACTTTTACCTCAGGTCCTGGCACATTGACTTGTTTTTGTGAAGCTATGAGCTTATTCTTAAACAACATTGACAGGAAACAGCAGATGGCCAAATTGCTTGCAAATGCTTTTATATTACAGTTTATATTCACCAAGACACTTCCACACTGACATGAGCAATGTCATTTTCTAGTAATGTTTGGAATTAGTCCCTTGGGTCACCAATTCCCAGGCATTATCAGATGATAACTCTGAAACTGTGATTACTTAAATATTTTTAAAATCCTGAAGTACTCTTAAAAGGATAAAACTTGCAGCTATGGGAGTCTTGTTACAGTGTTACTATCCATACAAATAGCACCGTAGTTGTGTCCCCATCATATAACACCTGGTAAAAGAGTTGGTACCTGGAAAGGGAAAAATTACACTGAAGTATGTTTTATAAGATCTTCATCAAATGTGATTTCTCACTTTCCTTTAAAAGAAAAAGACACTTGTTTTTAGAAGAAATTAGGTATCTATAAAATAAAACAGATCAAAACATGAATTTCTTATTAATTGTTTTAGAATATTTTTGCCTTTATAAAATAAAAGAACACATCTTCCAACACTACATGAGTATAAAAATATATGTAAGGGAATTAAATATTCAAAACTTGCTAACATTCTATTGTCTCCAGCTCTTCCATAAAATTCACAGCAGTTAATTCCACAGATTGTATAGATTCATGCTCTTTTCCTCCATCTTCCTATGTAACTCTTAACTATATCTAAATATTATCCTATTCACACTTGTCTGAAAATATATAACTTTAGAAAGGCTTGACTGTGCAAGGCAACATGCAAATTAAAACACATAAGTATATACTTATTTGTAAGATATTACCTTAAACATTTTAAGTTAATGACAGCATTTTCCAGGATTAATTCTCCAGTTTTTGTGCATTTAGTAGTTTGGATTATTTTTAAATTGGTATTGCAAGCAAGTTTTAATCTATTACGAAGAAAAAATATATCAAGTGGAAAAATGTTCACTCTGTTTTATTATGAACACAGAAAAAAATATCAAACCAACTATATTTTAAAGGACTTTATATTTAGCAGTGATCTTGACATTTATTCAGTAGATTATTGCAAAATTCTGGAAATACTAATGGCTTCAGTGATTTATACTTGTAGGCATAGAGTAATAAGTGTATTGAATCAAGGCCCAAATCAGAACGTTTTGAGTAAACAGAAGACAGAGAAGTATGTAATTACAAAAAGAATTGTACAGTAAGATAGCTGCCTGTAACTACTAACAGCATGAATAGTTATATCAGACTATATTATATATAGAACACCGGAAAGTCAAAATCTGAACATGGACAATATCTATAAACAAAAATTGAAACCATTAAAAAAGCCTTACAATGCACTTTTATAAAATAACAAAAAAAAAAATTAAAATGAGACCGAATGGCATCATTGACAAAGGTATTTAAAATAATTCCTAACTTCCTGCTATAAAATTTGGATTGTATTGCGAACAGCTATGTAAATAAACTAGCTGTGATGTGTTAAATAACATGTAGATATTAACCTGGAGTAGCTATTAATCACATCTTCTGTAGAAATGCCAATGCTAACACATCTGGAAAAGTTCTAGATTTGAAATGTTAATAATGTTCTTCTGAAAGTTTATCAGATTAATTCCAGATAAATTAAATTTTGTTATAATAATTAATTTTACCAAAGCCAAAACATTGTGTAGAGACATGCTTTTTTCAACAACCACTATGGGGGGGTTTTTTTGAGGTTTTTTGGTACTTACATTTTATTTAATATCGATGTTCTTTTGTTTGGGGTTTTTTCACACACCCAGGGCTGTCTTGACATTTCTGTCAAAATCTGGAAAACCGCAGCAAGAGGTCTACCTCCTACTTTCAAATTTATATTTGAAAGATGGACTTGAGTATGATTTCTCATAAGCTCTATCTGAATTAAAAGCATGTAGATATCACAAAATTAACATTGTTTCTATAAATTGCACCACAAATCTTTTTAAGGTAACATTTCAGAGAAGATATGCTTTTCTTTGACTGATGACGACCTAAAGGATGGTGCTCTACTCTTTATCTCTCTTTAGCTCTTCCAGGGACATGAAGCCCTTAACATATGGACTTTTTGACAATGTCTTCTGTGGTGGGTGTAGGAATAAGATGCTTCACCCATGCTTCATATCAAGTCTTCCTGCACCAGTCTTTGTACCACAGCACAACATAAACAGACAATAACCTGTGGAGAAGGTTCTAGCTGAATATCATTAAACACAGAAGAAATTTCAGCATAACTCCCTCCTGATACAGAATGTCCTTGACTGTATTTATCTGTTTGGGAAATGAGCAGTACAGAAAATAATTCATTAAAAAGTGATAAACTGCATTATCCTTCAGCAGTTGATAAATGCTATGACTCCCAGCTGATTGTAGCATATCTATAATGGAGTGTGGGGGCGTGGGCAGTGAATATCTATCTTCGTTATTCATTCTGAGGTTCCTAAAATGCCTACAGCCACAATAGTGAGGCTTCATATACAAAAATTAAAGGCATAAATTTCATACACAGCCCACAGTGAGATGTGCTATGTAAAATGACTGCTGCTGTTGCTGTTTGAAATTCATTGACAGGGATGTAATGTAAACCGGAAAGGGACCAATCAACTGAAAACCAGAATCAAGTGTCTAAATCTCCTCTCAAAGGGAATTCTCCATGGTAGTATAGTTTTGATTCTGCAGCAGGCTCAGGCCCTAGATGAGCTCAAGCTGTGGTTTAGAATCATAGAATCATAGATTTGTTAGGGTTGGAAGGGACCTTTAAAGGTCATCTAGTCCAACCCCCCTGCAAGCAGCAGGGACATATTCAACTAGATCTACTTGCTCAGAGCCCTGTCCAGCCTGGCCTTGAATGTTTCCAGGCATGGGGCATCTACAACCTCTCTGGGCAACCTGTGCCAGTATTCCACCACCCTCATTGTAAACATGTTTTTCCTCACATCTAATCTGAATCTACCTCCCTCTATTTAAAAACCCCTAGTCCCATTGTAACAGGCCTTACTGAAGAGTTTCTCCCCAGTTTTCTTGTAGGCCCCCCTTCCAGTACCTTTAGGTACTGGAAGGCTGATATAAGTTCTCCCAGAAGTCTTTTTGCCAGGCTGAACAACTCCGACTCTCTCAGCCTGTCTTCACAGGAGAGGTGCTCCAGCCCTCTGATCATCTTCGTGGCCCTCCTCTGGACTCACTCCAACAGGTCCATGTTCTTATGCTGGGAGCTCCAGAGCTGGAAGCAGTACTCCAGGTGAGCTCTCATGAGAGCGGGGAGAATCACCTTCCTTGACCTGCTGGCCGCACTTCTTTTGATGCAGCCCAGGATACAATTGGCTTTCCGGGCTGCAAGTGCACATTGTCAGCTCATGTTGAGCTTATCATCCACCATCACTCCCCAGTTCTCCTCAGGGCTGCTCTCGATCCATCACATTTAGTCACTCTAATCTACTTCTGTCATCTTTGTCAGCAACATTGACAGGGGGATAAGAGCGCACCCTCAGCAAGTTCTGCCAATGACACCAAGCTGTGTGGTGCGGTTGACACACTGGAGGGGAAGGATGCCATCCAGAGGGACCTTGACAGGCTGGAGAGGTGGGACCGTGCAAACCTCATGAAGTTCAACCAGGCCAAATGCAAGGTCCTGCATGTGGGTTGGGACAATCTCAAGCACAAATACAGGCTGGGTGGAGAATGGGACTTTTGATAAGGACATGTAGTGATAGGACAAGGGGTAATGGCTTTAAACTAGAAGAGGGCAGGCTTAGATTAGACATAAGGAAGAAATTCTTTACTGTGAGAGAGGTGAGGCCCTGGAGCAGATTGTCCAGAGACGTTGTTGATACCCCATCCCTGGAATTGTTCAAGGCCACGTTATATGGGGCTTTGAGAAACCTTTTCTAGTGGAAGATGTCCCTGCCCATGGCAGGGGGCTTGGAACTAGGTGATCTTTAAGATACCTTCCAACCCAAACCATTCTATGATTCCATGATTCCATGATTCCATGATTCCATGATTCCATGATTCCACGATTCCATGATTCTATGAGTAAAAGACATAAATTTAGATATCCACACTTAGGTATCTAAGGGAACATTTTATCTCTTAGCTCCAGTTTTTGTCAATGGAGATCTCAATTCAGTCAGCTGAGCCTGCAGAATGATTCGACCAACAAATTTACATCAGGGGAGACTGACCTTCTCCCTGGGTTTCATCAACTGAATTGTCTCGGAGCATCATTCTGTAGTCAGAAGTCCATCACTATTTGAGATGCACTTGGTCACTATGTGGGTTAGGCAAATTGGATACAGGAGCTATGAGAGACTCTTTTGCAGCAGCAGCAGGAAATCATGGAGGATATATAGGCTTATATCAAATATCAACGGAACTTCTGTGCAAGCAATTTAACTGAGACTAGGTCTCCACTGACTATATCAGGAATTTAGACACCTACTCACTATAGATACCTACTATCTTAAGACATCTACATTTACGTAGTTAACCTCAGACTGAACGCTCCTTTGATGTCCTTGAAATTTTGCCAAGTTTGAAATTGGTGAAAGCAGAAGTTCCTGTGGAGAACATACGGTCACATAAACCAGCTTGAAGAATTATTTCCAGGGCCTGCAAAAACATCTATATAAAAAACACTCAAAATTAGAAAATGTTAGAATTCCAGTTGCCTTAATCTGGCTCCCTTATGTGAACACATAATGATACATTTTTTAATTACATAGTCACATACACTTTTTTTCCCAGAAGACCCCTGTTTCATTCCATGCTTAGAAGAGACAGTGCTCACTTAATGAGCAACATTTCAGTATTTTGTTTTCTCCTTATTCTTCACTGTGCAGCTTTAAGCCTTATTTATTGCGTACAATTATAACACTGCTCAGAACACAGAATTATTAATTTCCTTATGGGCTTTTCTGTGTAATTCATCTCTATCATGCATTCATTTCCACAGCACCCTTTTGAAACATTTCCTCCATTCACAGCTGAGATGCTAAGAGTCCACAGTATCCATAGATTTGAAGTGGCCAATTTAAGTCACTGAGGAAATTATTTTTCAAGCACTTACCACTGCTTCACACTTTGTAAGCTCTGCACATAGCCCCCATTGGTATCATTCTTGCACAAAGTGCTCATCATTCCTGCAAATTGGATGCCAGGAGTTAGCTAGGTACTTACAAAAAATAATTACTGAACCATCATAAAAAAAAATTGGCTTCAGTGCCTTGATTAGCATTATAGACTTCTTGACAAACCTGTCTCAATTTTCCATTGATCTTCTTCACCTGTTTACTTATTCTCTGTCCCAGCTCCCTCACTGAGTTCACCTCAGTTTTCCTTCTCACTTTCCATTCAAATTCAGTCTTCTATTCTGTATTTAGCCTTGTAAAGGAAACACATTGCATTAGAAGTCACAAGACTTCTCAAAGTCTTGGCAAAACTCAATTTTATCATGCTCAATGCCTATAAAAGGCTGATTGAGCCTTCTGCCAGTGGTAGAACTGGGACTCAGAGCCAGGAAAATCCTCAGAAATACAGGGTTACTAGTGCTGTTTCTGGGAAGTAGAATGGGGCAGTGTATGTATGTGAGTACAGAGATGAACGACTACTGATTCTTCCCCTCAGTCCTTAGCACTCCACATAACCCCCAGTAGCTGCCATATGAATTTGACAAAGCAAATAAGGAGACAAGGACTGCTTTGCTGTCTCCAGCTGTCTAATTCCCTAAACAAATGTGTATTTTTCTCTATGCACATAGATGTCCTTGAGTAGCCTTATCCAACCTTCCCTTTCTTCAGCTGTCCCACTTTTTTTTTGCCTTTTCCACTGTCCTCACTTAAAGAAGGACACCTCTATTGCTGTCACCAAGGCAACCAAACACAAGCCCTGCCTCTCTTCAGTACAAACTGCATCCATCATGTGCCTCCCATGGCATTTCAGCTGAGCGATATTTAAACAATGCTAAGAAATCAAGAACTATTTGGTGTCATTCCCATGAAGCTGGTGTAAGAGGATATTGATTTTGCAATTTGATACTGATAACCCTCAAAGCATTCCATGCCTTCCAGTCGTGGCTATCTGCCCCACATCTTGAACAACTGCCTCTCATTTCAAGATACTTCACAAAGAAATGTCTCTTTCCTTTGGCACCATCCTTTCTCCAACTTTGGTAACATCCATTAAATATGGAGTTTAATATTATGAACATAGCAATGACTCATACCAATGGCAGCTCACTTAGGCCACCTCAAAAAAAAAAAAATAGGAATATCCTCAAAAATTACAAATCCTGCCAGTCTTCTACAGAGTATCTTTCCCTAGGGACACTTAAAAATGGTTGAGCAATGGACAAATTTTCTTCAGGGAATAAAAAAAAAGAAAGTTTTCCTTTTAAAGAGACAATGCTGACTGTATTGCAAACATAGCACTTTAGCATAGTAATCATTGCTGAAATGCAGAAAATATTGTAAAAGTATAATATGGAATGGGATTATATTAGAAGTGAAAGTGAATAACAGTTTCCATTACTCTGTGGTAGCTGAAGTCTGATAAGTAAAGGCTCAAAAACAAAGTCTCAAATTGAGAGGATGTTCTGTTGAAGGAAAGTATAAACAGCAGCTTCACATAGTGAATATAAATAATGAATGCTGATTAATGAACATACAAAAAAAAATAATGGGCAAAGGCAAAAGAAGATATCAGTTATATCAAAGACCATGAGAAACTTTTAATTTAGGTGTTCAGAAGCTTATGTAACCAACACAAAAGGTACCAGCATAAGAGTTAAATAAAAGCTCTGGAAGAATAAATATCTATTGGCACAGGAGTTTCTGAGTTCATCTCATCCCAGTGGTGTTCGTTTCATCCTGCTGGTGTTGAGCTGTGTTAATTCCTTGTGAGAACAGACTCCTTGTGAGCTTCTGCTGGAAAAATGAGAAACTCTGATTGAGTTAATAACTGAAAAATAATGTCTATGGTCTAAAAATAAAGGAAGGAAGGAGGAGGGGAAAAGGGGAAAAGGAAGGGAAGGTGCGGGAAGGTGCGGGAAGGGAAGGCGCGGGAAGGGAAGGGAAGGCGCGGGAAGGGAAGGGAAGGGAAGGGAAGGGAAGGGAAGGGGAAAGGGAAGGGGGAAAGGAAGAGGGAAGGGGAAAAAGGGAAAAAGGGAAAAAAGGGAAAAAAGGGAAAAAAGGGAAAGAGAAAAAAAATAGGAAAAAGGAAGTGAAAGAGAAGGGAAAAGAAAGTGAAAGAGAAAAAGAAAAAGGAAGGAAAAGAGAAAATGAAAAATAAAGGGAATGAAGGAAAGAAAATCTAACCTTTGAAATGCATTTTACAAATAAAAGCTCTGTAACAACTAAACAAATAGAATCCAGTCCAACAGTCATTTAAATCAGCAGAAAAACTTCAATTGATTGCCACAGGCTTTGGATCAGGCCTGAGGAGAACAGCCTAAAGAGATACAGCACACCAGAAGCAAAGGTCCTGTGGAAGGGAACTGGAAGGCAACTTAATGGCAGGTGGTGGAGCAAGACCTTTAACAGAATTTCCCAGTTGGGTGTCCATTGTTTATTTAAAGGATTGAGATTCCATATGCAAAACATTTGCAGAAGAGGAATTAATTCCTTTGGGCTCTGTGACCAAATGTGTGGCAATTGTCTCCCAAACCTAAACCACAATAGGGCTGTTTTCTCACTCAGCTGTGCAAAGAGTCAATATGATGCAAACTTCCAGTTCTGATTACACCAGCTCAGCCTTTTGTAGAGCGCAGGGATTATTTTCTAATTGATCTGCACCAACTTTTCAAAAGGGCCAGCAGTCAATGAATTGCCCATTACAACTGAATAAAGGAAGCTTAACGTCTTCAATAAATTGCTTTATACAAGCTGAAAAACAATGACATTGAAACTGAATCATTTGGCTGACTACCAAGCATCCTCACTACTGATAACAGCAAAGACATGGTTATCTTCTCTATGTTTTTGTTTGCCTGCTCTTTTAAAGCATTTTGACCTTGATTGATCCTCCCTTCAAAAAAGGTACTTCAGTTTGATCATCAATTTCATAATGCAAATCATCAAGCAGAACTGAAGTTACTTGTTAATTTGCATAATGTTTTTAGTGTGATGGTGAAAGAAGATACCTTAAGAGGGTGTCTCTTAAAATGCCACTCTTCTACCCTGCTGCCATAAAACACATTATCTTAGCACAGAAGGCAGGGAGCAGTTGACCCTTCTGCTTGTTATGGAATCTAATTATTGTGTTTACCACTGATGGCACACACAGTAGCACAAAATTTTTGAGAGGCAGATCAGTTGGGACAACGTGCAAGCTTGTCTGCTACTTGGGCATTTACAATTTTAAAGTGTCAAAAATATATTGGACAAAAAGAAAAACAAATAAAATAATTTTATTTCACCATAAATAATACATTCTGCTGGGAAGTCCAGAGGAACCCAGAATGGATACAATAATGTATAATAATATCTCATACCTCATGTGACTTCTGTTGTGTTTGAAGGTATTTAACACCTCTAGAGTCGTCACACTCTATAGTATATCTGGACCAAAATATCATAATCTCATATATCTGATTAAAATATTGGTCATTTATTACTATGCTTCATGCCCTCTAAGAAAACAAAAAAAAAATCTCAATCAGTTCTACAGTAATGGAATTAGAAAAACACTGATTAGTCTAGTATGACCTGAGCCACAGCCTTGGCAGCAAAGGTGAAGACATCCTTGTGAGAGATTGTGTTGAATATTTGTCTCAACATTGTCGAAACATCAAGCCACCACCTGAACAATGGCTTCCTGTTATCTTGCAAGGCAACTCCTGTTGTCTTGCGAACCTGAATGCAGAGCTGGTTCCCAGAAATCTAGCCCTACACACACACCCCCCCTCCCGCTCCCCCGCCGGCATGCGCCCAGAGATACATATCACCCAGTAATGGATCACCCGGTAATGGGCATACATAGCACCCAGTAATGGGCATACATAGCACACGGTACTGGGCATGCATGCATAGCACAGCCAGGTGAGGGGTGCAGCTAGGAAAACCAGCTCTTGAAATACAATGAAAACAACCAACATAAAAAGGGAAACATTTTTCAGCAGAACACTTTTTCACTTCACTTCACTTCTTCACTTCATTCATTCAATGGAATACCTCTTCACTGCATTCATTCAACAGAATACACATTCGCTGGAATACACATCCACGGAACCAACATCGAGATGACCAACACTGGACGGATCGACCCTCCATCGAGCGAACTGAACTGTTGGGACACCGCAGCTCCGTGGTGGTAGCTATTACAAACGAAACTCTTTTCCCTCTTTCCTTTCTCTCCTTTCCCTTCCATTTACAATATTCTTGTTGGGTTAATAAAGTTACCTGGCACTTGACTCCGTTTTGAGTCTTAATTCTGTTCCCGAGATTATGAACAAAACCACACTGCGGTGTGTGAGAGGTCGGTCCAGCCGCCCCTAGCCTCCCAGACTTGTCTGAGGTTGGCTAGAATGCGAGGGGACCTTCCTCTCGTCCGAAATCGTAACGTGACAATCCTGAATTCTGACCCAGGTTCTTGGTGTTGCCTTGGATATTTCACTTCTTTTTGCTTCCTCATGTTCACATTTTCATGATATAATGAAACATTTAATCAGCTATTTCTCCAGGGTGTTAGCACTTAAGCAATCAACTATAAAGCACAATATTTTTTAGAGCTCTTGGAACTGCGCTCTTTATCCTGTCAATGAAGAGTCTCTGGCCTCATGATACAATGATTCTTCAGCCTTCTCACAACCGATTTTAAAAGGAAAAAGACATGGGACTGTGGTAGATTCAGTCGTACTATCTGAATGTACCTGATCTTGTCTTGAAGTTAAGTACTCAAGGACCTGCTTAGCATTTGGATGAGAGACCACTAGGAAATCCCACAGGCACAAGTCAATGAGCCATGTTAAATTACAGTGACTGAATTACTTTGAAGACTCTATTAGATTCAGCCTTCATGACTGAGTTGTTGAAAAACAGGAGGAGGATGGTGGTTGGATAGCTAACTATCATCTCTGCCTTTGAAAAACTCCTGATAGTTAACTCTTTATCTAACTCTTTCTCTTTTGCTTTCCTATTCTTTCTTCTCCACAATCTCTTTACTGATTCCTTCCAGTCTGTGAGGACCTGCCCTTGCTCTAAGAAAGAACAGAAAGGAATCAGAAAGCAGCAGTCTCTGTCTGCCACAGGTCAGGGAGAAGAGTGCAAAGAAGCTTCTACTGTCCTACTGCTTGGTCCATTGAAATGTTCACAAGTCTGTAATTTTATCAAACAAGCTGGAAATTTTAAAAGTCAGATAGTTTAGTGAAAGGAACCCCTGGGGGAAAAAAGAAGATAAATTATGGCTCCCTGTCTGCATTTCCTTGCTTCACAGAGACTAACAAAGGAAGCACCAGTTTTCTTTAGGGGCATTGCTCCAAATCTCACTTCCATATCATGCTTAAAATTTCCAGTAAAATTCTTAGTCTTTCAGCAGTTCCCTCTCATGATACCATAGTACTGATGGATTTTGGCAGTGACAAATGACAAAGCATGCCTGCTCTGGAGCCATTCTCATTTGCATTCTTTTCAGCTCTTTATCTGTCCCATTGGAATAAAAAATTAAAATTAAAAGATAACATTTCTGAGAATGATATTTAAGTAACATCAACTGTAGCACTGTTAGCTTGACATTAAAGGCAGTACTTTCTGATTCCTCTGGATAGACAGATATCTGGTTTAGACATAGCTGAAAGTGGTTTTGATTAAAACCATTGCTTTCTCTGAAGAAAAGTGTTTTTAAGGCAAACATTGTTGCCTAGAAAATATAAAAATGACTGACAAAATTTTCCTTTAATTTTTTGTCTTGGTTTGACTGGTTTACTGTTTTGAGACAAATGTAAAAGTGACAGTATTTTATAAGAAAGCAAATTGAAGTACTGATTTAATGAAACTCTTAGGCATGTCTCAGTCAAACTCTTCAGCAAAACATATGAAAGTTCTGAATTATTTACTTGATTTACCAAGTTGAGGCCTGCTTTTGCTTTTGATATACCAGGACAAGAGGCAAAGCAGCAAGGAATCATCCTTTTCAGGGCTTTGACTTAGAAACAGGTATCAAAAGCCTTTCCTTTTTTGTTGTAAACATAATTACGTGCAAAATTCTAGCAATGATATATTTGCAGCAGAAATTGTACATTTATTGCACATTTTGCAAGAATGAAGCATTTTCTTATTTCACTTCATAAAAATATTTTCAAAAGATTTTCTGAATAGCTTCTACCTGCCTAATTGTTCCTTGACAAACTCTTTTCAAGTTCTATTCACCTTTTCAGTTGTGTTGATGACCTGTCACCATACACATGATCAAGCCTATGCCTATATTTGTGAACTGCATCCAGTTATAAGTATGACACTGGGCATGACAAATTGCTTAGAAAAGATTAAGCAAACCTTTGATTATACAAAGGGCAACTAAATGATTTTTAGTTTTCCATTTTCCAGGTGTGCACAGTGAGAAATAAAGAAAGCAAGAGTAAGAATGAAGATTGTCCTTCCAACAAGGAAATTAAATTAAAATCTAGAAGTACATTATGGGCTTTAGCAGGACCTCATAGGCAAGGCCAGGGAGCAGCACACAAGGAGTTTAAAATTAATATATGTAGATAAGAAATGTTCTCCAAGGCAAGGTGTATAGACATTGTAGAAGCCTTGGAAAAAAAAATGAATAGAGCTCTAGGAGCATGGAAGAGCTATATCTGTAGTAGTTAAGAGAAGACTGTTGGGACATGGGCCTTTGCTAGTGAAAATGAAGAGAGATCAGAATAGTTCAAGGTCGTTACTTGATTATAAAAACCACAGCACTGAGCAACAGCGTTGGAGAACTGGAAATGAAAAAAAAAAAAAAGGAAAGAGGTTGGTGATATGGAGAATATGGAGAAGAATTTAAAGTTCACAAGAGAGTTGTGAAACACAAGTGTTCACAGAGGGAACTAGATACGAAGTAGGAGCAGAGTCAAAAAGACATTATTGATAGTTGAATCCATGTGATTTTTGTTAGGTATGGAACAGAAAGTTTCAAGGAACTACAGTGAAACACGGGAAGGGAGCAGGTGTAATTACTAGTAGCAGTTGAGCTGTTAACAAAAGACCTCAGATATCAGAGTGTTGAAGCTGATGTGAATGATACTCTAGACTGGAAATCTCTGTCAATTAGAGTGGACAGTGGAAAAGGAAGAGGGAGAAGAATACTGATAGGCTGGCCAAGGAAATGTAAATGCTGACTTTGTCAAGGACAAATCAGGGAACAGCAGACCATTGCTAACAAGTGGTGAGGAAAAAGATAAAAAACAAAACTGTGGAATATAGTGAGCTTGTTTTCTCTAGGAAAGATCATTTTAGTCAGAAATGGTCTACTCTTTTTTTATTTTTTAATGTGGTTGTCTAGATTCAAGAATCCTTACATTTTCTCTGCTAAGAGTTGTTTAAGTAGTGTTTTAATCCCTTAAAAGGATCACTTTTTAGTATCTTTTCAACAGGTACATGTGTGAAATAATTTTTTAAAAGGCTAAATTTTTATGTGTTCCATAACAGATGTTTATTATTTATGCTGAACAGCAAACCCGAGTTGAGACACCATAAAGGAAGAATATTTTATTTCAAATATTTTCAAAAGAATGCAACTTAAGGGTCATGGAAATGCATTATGTAGATGAGAAAGAAAACAATAAATCATCCTATTGACAGTAAGCTATATTAAACTGTTGAAAAGTCTTCTAGAGGAAGTGCAGAAGCCCTATCCCTTGAGGCTTTTAAAATTAGGCTCAATAAAACAGTAGAAAACTATAGTGTGTGATATAATCTTGCAATGCTAGTTGGATAACCTAATTGATCTCTTCCAGCTATAATTTTTATAATTCAAAATCCATGGCTTACGTGTTTTGCTGCCTCAGCTCACTGTGGGAACACAATGATTGTGGGTTTGAAAGAGTGGTCAGCAGGAAAAGAGAAAAAGAGTTAATGAAAGCAGAAAAAAAGTGCCTCCCACTAGAGAGGTAACTGGCAGTGCTAACAAATATCTCAGCAAGCCTGATTTCCCATGAGGCCATCTCTGATAGCTATACCCAGGCAGCCAAACCTGAATGGAAGGCAATGATAATTAGATTCTGATGAGTGAAGGGCTCACAGGAGGACCAACTTTTCAGAAGGAGTTAATGAAAGGAGAAGGAAATATCCAAATTTTCCAAAAGATTAAAAAGATAATTTTACTATGGAATAGTCTTTTAAGTGGTTAGATTGTACTTACTAACCTATGGATGTATATTCACATAAGGAAAGGGAAAGAGGCAGAAACAGAGAAAATGTCTTGCACCTTAACAAAATTGATCACAGCTGGGGAGTGTTAATATGTGTGCATTTCCAGTACAGTAAGATTCAGAGTGACCCATAACTATTATTCAAAGTCAGTATCAGACCATTTAATTTTCTGCTTCAGTTCTTTTCCTGTTCCCCTCTCCAACTTGAGTGTTATGGCCATTCACCATCTTCTCTTCTGCTATTCTTCCTCCTCATTTGCTTGTGCTCTCAGTGGTGTTTTAGAACACTAAAGTCCTCCAGTGCAGTATCCATCTTCTTGAACCAGTTTGAACTTGGAGCAAGTGCTAATAGCTCAATAAGCATTTTATGATCTAGCTCCATAAACAAAACTTGCACCTCTGATGTGAATGTATTCACTGCTCAAAATAACTAACTGAACACTGAATGGGATTAATATTTGTGCTACTGGTGTAATGTTTCTTTGTCACCAAGTGAACCTTTAGAGAAACACCCAACACCCACTTCAGGAGAGGAAATATATCAAGTCACTATTAAGTTATCTTCCAGAGACTGCATTTGTACTGGAAAGATGCTCATCCACTAAAATGAAATTCCCTTATTTAGAAATACATGTTTTCAGCCCATGTAGTTTCTTTACTTCTTCATATCACCAAGCTTCTCTTTAACAACCGCAGAAGAGCTGTATTTTATTCATACCAACCCTGCAAGATACCTTCTCTCATATTTCAGTTCCTGAAGGCGGCTCTGCCTATGTCCCCACAGGTTGCGTGCCATACTAATCAGTATTATGCCAGTAACACAACACTATACTGTTGTACACACTACTGTTACTACCAGTAGCAACAACTGATCTCTCCATTGTTCCAGGCAGGCTAGTTTTTCCCTCCAGGGAGACAAGCTCATAGATTTGAACTGTGAAGCTAATTCAGAATGTTGGAAAAAAAAAAAAAATTGTGTTCATCAACTGAATACTTTTTAATTTATCAAGCAAAAATTAATTGTGCAGGCTTTTAGCACTATACTACATGAGTTCAGTAACTTGACAATTGATAAATCAGTTGCATGCATAGTAGTTGCAGTGACACATTTGCAATTCTGGAAAACAAGGCTTCACGCAAATATTTAATGTGGCATTTCTGTTTGTTATTTACGGAATATTGCTCATATAACAGAAACTAAGTGTTGTAATGTGTCAACATGCTGACTCCAAATGTTAAAACAAACCAATATTTATCACAAGTTCACACAACCAGAGTTGAATAACATTTTGTGGCATCTGAGTCACACTTACTTTATAATCTCCTGTACTACTGACCATATTCCTGCCTGTTTATGCTATTCCCTTCTTCCGCAGTATCCATAGGCAGAGGTATTGCTTACTATTGCAGTCCAGAGAATCCAGTCTCTTGATGGATGAGCTAGCTACCAGCTCTTAATTTTGTATTTCCACTGTAGAGGATACTAAATGAACTGGTACTTCCCATTACCCCCCGAAAACTGAATTGATCCAATACCCTCTGGTTCTGTGGGTTTGTTCTGAAATCTTTCCACCAGTTCCCCAGAACAACTCTTCTCCTACATTTCACAGCTAAAAGTTTATCCTCCTTCCTCTTTAGAACTTTGCTGCTCATCTTACCCAAACATATGATTTGATGCAGATTTCCAGCTCTTATTGTAACTCATATGCTGAGTCAATCCTTGCATTGATCAGTCCATGAATAAGATGGGTTGCTTTGTTGTATGTTTCTTTATTTTGAAGTTGAATCCCATGAAAAGGTTTTGTGCTGTGTAGAATCCAGCATCAGGGCTTAAAAATCTGATTTTACTTGTAAGTTATTTTATTTATGCACAAATAGTGAGGTAACAAAATGTCAGGCATCATTCATACCTGTAGGATAAAATACTGTTTACAGCCTAATACAACCGTATACTAAAAGCTATATAATTTATGGTGCATTTACAATGTTGTAAAGGCCATATTTGTTCTTCATATGTCACGATTCTCATTTCTTGGCTCATGGCAGTGTGAAGGGATTTATTGTGTCATCTCAAGTGTAGTTTCCTAGGAAGAATGCGCAGTTCATGCCACTAGATTTACTATTTATATCTGTCCTGTGTGGAGCAGCTATACAAACTGTACTATCACATCAGGATCGATAGGATACTACAATAGGCTGCTATTTCAATACAGTGTAATTGATACCAATGTCTTTTACTATAGCTTTACCTTTGAAATATAAAACTTGAGACCTCGGAGAGACTAGGCCTAGGCCAACACAGATACAGAAATTACACACAGGAAAGCTTCATTTAGAAATGTTAATTGAGCCCTTTTTCCTGATAGTGCAGAATAGTTCAAAAGAACATATTTTGACCCTTATTGTTTTCATATGGTTGGATGTTCATGTTTTCCCATTGTGGTTTAAGAATTTTCTCCCATAAGATCTTTACATTCATATTGAATATTAGTTTTGTTTTAGTTTTTTTTTTTTTTAATGGAAAAGTGCCATTTCAAGGCTCTTAACAAGGTTACTCATTAATAAAAACAGGATTTGGGAAATATCCTTGAGCAGAATTAGTTCTTTCATTGTACCAGTGCCTGAAGCAGGACATAAGCAAAGGCTTGAAAGGAGAGAACAGTTTAAAACAGTTCTGACAGTGATAATTTTTTGCATATAATTCATATTATGATCGAGTAGGATTCATGCCATTACAACGCAGGTATCTAAAATTTAAGGATGAGATTCCATTGCAAAAGGGTGGACAACTAAATGTCTTACAATATCCTGTGTGGTCTGCAGTTGTGCATATGTTGCAACCTAGCACATTTTAGTGCCCATAGTTACGTATCTTTAGGTAGCTGAATCCCACCTTTAAGTCTGTAGCCTAAGAAAGTCCTCTAGATTCCTTCTGTCTTCAGTGACAAAAGAGAAAAATGTCCAAAGAGTTATTCATTCCACTGATCTTTAACATCTATATAATTTAGTATCCTCCAGAGGTACTTATCTGTTCATACATCAGAGGGAGTTTAAACAGCAAACTAGATTAGATCCCAAACAAAAGGCAGCCAGGATAAGACTCATTCTGAAATTGAAGGACTTGGTACTCATTTCTGCATGACTATACACTGCAGAGAAAGACTCAGGAATCATCTTTACCTGCTAAAAGGATTCTTTATAGCCATGTTGCATTTACAGCTGTACAGAGGAAACTACCAGAATAAGACTGTGCTTTATCAAAGACAATGCCTCCCACATCACGCAGGAATGATTTAAAAGTGTAGCTTAATGGTCTCTCTTTCTCATGCACACATGAGTATATTATCTTCAAAAAGGAATTACAGATTTTGTCTCAGAAAGCTCATCAAATTCTAAGGACACTTTTTTTTTCTCTCTAGTTTAGATATTTCCTAAACAGTTGCTTATACCATGAGGATGTCACTTTAAATCCTTGCTAAAATAAGTTTTGTGACTACTTACAAAGCTTATCCATATGCAGTTTCTTTCAATGAGTTTTATAATTCAGCAGCCTTTATCTCAATAGCTGCAATGTCAAAACCAGGCAATATTAAGTGTGAGAGATTTGGGTCTTGAATATTTGGTCCCCATTTATAAGAGGCAACTGGGAGGAAGGCACAAATCAAACAGCAGCAAACTTCAGTCTTGACAGGTCTGCAAAGTGCGACATGACGAGACCAGAGCATTAGGACTACTGGAATTTTCACTTTAATGATACATAAAATGTTATAGTTTTGCCTCTACAAGGCAACTGGGAGAAGAGTTAACAGGCGGTGATGAGCTTATAAATGTGTAGTATATTAGAAATATCACAATTAATTCAATACATGTTTTTTATTAAGTGCTTTCTGAAGCGACTGCTAAATTAAGTGGGCCCCAGAAGTGCAGTAGAGCTAGCAATGTCATTTATAACAGAAAGGAGGAATGTAAATCTTGTAACAGTTTACAGATTATTTTATTTAATATTTCTAACCCAAAAGGTCTGACAAGATGAGGCCACCCCAGTGTTCTTCGATGGCAAAGCCCCTAGGGCTTTTACACTTCGCAGCAAGTAGGAAATCCTTATTAATCCCTTCAGCATTTGTTGTAATGACATTAATCATTATGAACTCTTCCAGTATTAATTTGGATGTCACATATTATTAAAAAAAAAAAATCCCATTGAAATTTGAACAGACCAAACCTCATCTAATTGGAGGAGGAATAATAAAATAACTTGGTGTTTCAATTTTACTGAAAAAAAATAATCACAGCTCCTTTTTAAAGCCTAGCCAAGTTAAGTGAATCTGTTAGCCCTTGGAATTGCATTTATTATATTTAGTTTATTGTGGAAGTCACATTTATGTGGGCCATATTTTGCCATTCAGCTCAGCATCTGTTAGTGTATTTAAAGAAATTAAGTGTCTGAACAGTTAATCACTGACTTGAACTTGTTATTTTATATACCAGAGTTATGTCATTATGCATTATGTTTACTGCATGTGCAATATATCTAATGTATTCTCGAAAACAATTCCACAAAGCTTGTTTACACTATTGCATCTCTGCATAGGAGTAGATCAGGTCTGGTTTTAAGGAGAACTCTGAAGAACCTTAGGGCTAACTCCCAATTTCTACTGTGTCTTTTCCTGCAAAATATGCCAAAGAAACCTTTCCATGCATTCCTTATACACAAGCATTGTACACCTCTAGTATACTTACAGCAAAGGGTTCAAAAGTTCAATTCAGATACTTTAAATTAAATACACAACAGAACCAAACCCTAGTAAAATACAGTAGTGAGAAATCGTGATGAACATGCTTCCACCAGAGCACTACCTATTAGTAAGAGGTTCAGTCTATACCCTACTTGGTTAGCATTTGAGTTATCAATGGCTAGAGGTGGGAGAAATAGGTAATACATCTCTTTGTTTCTGTTTAGTAATGAGCTGGCAGCTTTGCTGGGGAAAAAGTAGCAAGACAGCCAACCAAGAGTAATAAGTCTTCTCTAGAGAACAGGAATTATTCAGTGAGGAAGAAACAAGGGAAGATTTGTTCCCCTGAGCAGAATACAGCTTTTATGGAATGGTCTTTAACTGCTGACCTCAAATCAAAGCGTTGTAATTTCCTTCAGTAGATGCAGATCAGATAATTAATTGTATATAAAGACTGGACTAGATCAGAACTTGTTTGTGCAAAACAAAATTACTAAAATGTATTTGTTTTCTGTAATATAAGAGTGTGTATTTTGCTATTTGAAAATAACATTTAATGGGTCTTGAATATTTAACAGGACATGAAATTTCTTTCTTTTGACGCAGCCCAGGATGCAGTTGGCTTTCTGGACTGCAAGCGTGCATTGCCAGCTCATGTTGAGCTTCTCATCCACCAATACCCCCAATTCCTGCTTGGAATTCCCCTGACCTATATGCGCTTGACCTTGTTGAACTTCATGGGGTTTGCACTGGCCCACCTCTCCAGTCTGTCAAGGTCCCTCTGGATGGCCTTCCCTCCAGCATATCGACCACACCACACAGCTTGATATCTTCAGCAAGCTTGCTGAGGGTATGCTCTATCCCACTGTCCATGTCTTTGACAAAGATGTTAAACAGAGCTGGTCCCAATACTGACCCCTGACGAATGCTACTCATCACTGGTTTCCACTTGGACATTGAGTCATTAACCACAACTCTTTGAGTGTAGCCATGCAGCGAATTCCTCATCCAGAAAGTAGTCCATCCATCAAATCCATGTCTCTCCAGTTTAGAGACAAGGGTGTTGTGCAGGGCAGTGCCAAATACTTTGCACAAGTCCAGGTAGGTGACGTCAGTTGGTCATCCCTTACCCACCAATGCTGTAACCCCATTGTAGAAAGTCACCAGATTCGTCAGGCACGATTTGGCCTTAGTGAAGCTATGCTGGCTGCCACCAGTCACCTCTTTATTTTCTATGTGGCTTAGCATAGTTTCCAGGAGGATCTGCTCCGCAATCTTGCCAGACACAGAGGTGAGACTGACTGCCCTGTAGTTCCCTAGGTCTTCCTTGTTTCCTTTTTTAAAAATGGGGGTTATGTTTCCCCTTTTCCAGTCCATGGGAACTTCACTGGACTGCCACAACTTCTCAAATACTATGGACAGTGGCTTGGCAACTTCATCCACCAGTTCCCTCAGGACCCACAGACACATCTATCAGGCCCCACGGACTCAAGTATCTTCAGATTCCTTAGATAGTCTCAAATCTGCTCTTCTTCTGCAGTGGGTGGTTTTTTGTTCTCCCAGTCCCTGCTTTTGCCTTCTGCAATGGGCAATGTTGCTATAGCCCTTGCCAGTGAAGACTGAGGCTAAACAGTCATTGAGTACCTCAGCCTTCTTCATGACCTGGGGAACCAGGTCTCCCATTTCCTTCAGGAGAGGGTCCACATTTTCTCTAGTCTTCCTTTTATCCCCGATGTACCTATAGAAACTTTTCTTGTTCCCCTTGATGTCCCTTAACAGATTGAATTCTGTCAGAGCTTTAACCTTCCTAACCCTCTGGAAATCTTTTCTGTCCTTCCACAAAAACTTCTTGCCCAGGCTTTGCCTCATGCCTTCACCGTTGTCCCATCCACTTTCCTTACGTAGCCTTCACATTTTATCTTTCTTTGCTTCTTTTCTCTGTCAAACACCAAGCTTCCTGGTACGGAAAGCTCCATATCAAACACTTACTGCAACACAATCTTTAAGCAACTTAGCATGTAAGGAAATACTGGATGATGGTGCGTCAAATTCATGTGTATAATAAAGCCTTTCAAGGATTTGGATGCTTTAAGAAAAATTGGAGAGAGGTTACTATCCTTTCAGTTTGTTTCTGATTTATTAGGAGTGATTTTTCCAATGCCTTTTTTCAATAGTTGGGCAGTCTGGTACACAGATACTCAGGAGTGCTGGCAGGTTGAAATTAGGGCTGCTAATGCCATATCATGACTGATATCCTGTGTTACTTTGGGTTGTCATCCAAGCGCTCACCTCAGTTTTCAGGTGCTCATTGCTCAGTAGTTATGTCCTGATTTACAAAACTGTTGAGCTCCCACAGTTCATTCTGACTTCTCATTGTTAATGACAGTAGTAGCGATGTAGTATGAATCACTTCACAATTATTAGATGAAAAGCTCTTTGGAGTCTACTTCTCATTTGTACTAAGAGCCTTTACATTACTGTGGAAGTATGAGGGAGATTTAATGTGGGTGTAAATGACATTTTTACTTACCTGCAAATCTCTTTTTCATTATCAGTGTCTTAGATAAATGAAAAATATTTGTACATGTAGAATAACACCTCTTTTTATTAGTACACAATGTCCTTTGTATAATTGCATTATTCCCATTGAATAACCTTTCTCAGTTCATTTCTTGCTCATGGAAAAAAGCCTGTGATAATCATGGATCATATGTACAATGACATCTTCAACAGAATTATTAAAGAGACCAAATTCATCAGGAAGATTTTCCTCTTCATTCTCTCACCATGAAACATACAGAGTAGGAGTTATTTCCACTTAGTTTACACAATTAAAAAGCTAGGTGACAGGATTAGTCTTTCTTTCTTCCTCACTAGTCCACAGAAAGCATGGGAGTAATTCCAGAAGGGGATTCATCCAACTGTATTAAGATAGTTGGGATAAATTGTTTCCCAGAAGTTTCCAGTCTAGACAACTAGATAAAACTGCTGTTTACATTTGACAGGCTGGAGAGGAAGGCCAGTGCAAACCTCATGAAGTTCAACAAGGTCAAGTGAATATCAGTTGGGAGAATGCCAAGCAAAAAATAAAGGGTGAATGGAGAATGGATTGAGAGTGGCCCTGAGGAGAAGGACTTGGGAGTGCTGGTGGATGAAAATATCAACATAAGCCAGCAATGCACACTTGCAACCCAGAAAGCCGACCTTATCCTGGGCTACATCAAAAGAAGCGTTGCCAGCAGGCCAAGGGAGGTGATTCTGCCTCTTTACTCTGCTCTCGTGAGACCCCACCTGGAGTACTACATCCAGCTCTGGAGCCCCTAACATAAGCAGGACATGGACCTGTTGGAGAGGGTCCAGAGGAGGGCCACGGAGATCACCAGTGGCTGGAGCACCTCTCCTATGAGGACAGGCTGAGAGCTGGGACTGTTAAGCCTGGCAAAGAGAAGTTTCCAGGGAGACCTTATGCAGCTTTCCAGTACCTAAAGGAGGCTTATAGGAAAGACGAGGAGAAACTCTTTGGTAGTGCTTGTTGTAAAAAGATGAGGGGTAATGGGTTTAAAGTAGAAGGAGATAGATTCAGAGCAGATATAAGGAAGAAATTTTTTACTATGAGAGTGGTGGAAAACTGGCACAGGTTTTTCAGAGAGGTGGTAGATCCCCCATCCCTTGAAACATACAAGGCCAAGCTGGATGGAGCTCTGAGCAACCTGATCTACTTGGAGATGTCCCTGCCCCTTGCAGGGATGTTGGACTAGATAATCTTTAGAGGTCCCTTCCAACCCAAACTATTCTATGATTTTGTGATTCTCTGATTTAATAGTAAACATTATTGATCCGCAATTCATGCAAAGTGGACAAAAGGTATTTTTGGAGGTATAAAATAATAAAGTTCTTTTCTGTACATGTACAGGTTTAATGAACCAGCTTCAGAGAAGTTTGGCATTTTTTTTTCTGAAATACTTTGAGAAATACTGGTCTTTGCTTTATAAGTAACTTACCCATTTTCCTATCCGGCCAAGGTTCTGTGTCAAAGTTATTGACAGCAAAGAAGACAAGTGTCTGTGAGTGAAATTAGTTCTAACCTTTACCAAGAAAAGCTTCAGTTTGAACTGAGAAGAGAGACTGCAAGTTTACAAATCCTTTGATTAGAAGAAAAGAAATAAGAATAAAAGAATTACCTACCTACTCATTCCATGAAACAGAAGAGATGGAAAAGATTAAAACTGACAAGTATAAAATCTTGAAATACCACAAAGAATTCTACCGGCGAATTTTCTTACATAGAATTTAGAATTACAGATATAAATGAAAATTGAAGAACAATAGATCAGAACAAACCATTTTTCATGCAGGAAGTGTATGAAGGACGTTTGCTGTTGCAAGCATACTGACGACTAAAGAAACAAATTCCATTCTAAGTCAGGAACAGTCATATGTTTGTATAATTTTGGTGTGCTACGTACTCAGAGAGCAGGCTGAGTATCTAAATGAAATATGTATTATTTCAGAAAGTTAAGGATCTGGCAAACAAACCTAGGAACTTCATCATCTTCCAGGAGTCTAGAACATTTTTTTGAAGTAATGCTGTTTGCAAGTTCTTATACTTTATAGAAGCCTTACAGATTATTTTTCTGAATCTAAGCTTTCAGAGAGTTATTTTCCACTCTGTTGGTTACAGACAGTTCAACGGGGAAAAAAAAATAGAAAAAAAAATTACAAATATATCAAAAAGAACTTTTATAAAAGAGCAGCTGCTCATGACTGCTTTGCCAGTGTTATTCATTATAAATATGGCTGCACAATATTTTGTTATTTCATATTTAACAGTTTCACAAAAGTAATCATAGGAACTCAGAAACATAATGCATCAGAGCTGGAGCCACTATGAAGTTGAAATTCCCTGTGATAAGAGTTTCTAAGATTGTACTAGGACCTGAGAAAATCTGCTTTATAATCATTTCTATCTTTTCCTGTGAAGCAAGATCTAAGAGCATGCATTGCATTTCTCACTGAGTCAGTATGTTATTTGGTACTCTACTGATAGGCAATAGTCTGACTCGAGATAGTTTCAAAGTAGTGGACCATGTCCTACAGATGACATTTTGCAGTCCTACAGTATCTTCAGCCTGTCACCTTACTAATTTCATTCTTTTAATACAAAGCAATATAAAGGAACAGAATGAGCAATCCATAACTCTAACATTTATGTAATATACAAGACGGATAAAATAGAGTATTGGAAAACATATGTGCTTTCTGTTTGCTGCATACCTTCTTATAGGGAAACATTTTTTAAATGCAGCTCTGTGCACTCTGTCCTATACAATGCATACTTAAAATATAAGTGCTTGATAGTATATGTTACAATTCAGAAAGCAATTGGTTTTGCATAAGAAATGCCATGGGCAATCACCCAAAGATTGTGCTTCTAATTAATTCATGTTTTATCACGATTGTACCAAAATCAGATGAAGAGTGAAGGAAGGAGAAGAGAATATTCACATTATCAATTTTAGACAATTGGAAGCCTAGGAAATTAGGAACTTGCATTCTGTAAACAATCAGTGGGGAGTGATACAGTGCCTCACATTAGGAAGAGTTGGACAGTTAGACTGACTGTTCGTGCGCTGTAGTCTCAATGTCCTTTTCAATCCTGTATGGATCGGGTGTTCACAAGTTTGTGAAATACTAAATGGAAGTGCTTATACAGCCTTACTTTGCACATGCACTTCAGTGAAGCATCAAGCCTATATTTCAACTGTGCAGTACTTCCATAGACATTGGAAACAAACAAATCCGATAAATCAGTAATTTTCTTTAAGAATCTCTAGACTTTTTTGATCAAGATAGACAGCATAATGGCTGAGTGAGATTTAATTTGTACTTTCCTAGAACCCCAAGTTCTTCATTCACATTGTCATACAGAATTACTTGGTATTCCATATGAAAAACAATTTCCTGCTTATTTTTTTTTCCACAAAACCGGCCACTGGGAAATTATTATCTGAGTCTTAAAATTATTTCTTAATTATTGCTTGTTAGGAAAATGAAATTTATTTCTTGGTCTCTTTCTCCTTTCTCTCTTTTGGGGATGAATGAATCCTCATACTCTTACAACATCAGCTATGTATGCCATAACACGGTGAGCATATACTATATAGATAATTTTCTACCTCTCAGAACCAGCAGCAGCATCTAATATGGAATGACTGAGTTTATTTCAAGAATGGTGTGGGGTAGAATAAGAGCTAGAGCTTTGTAAGCAAAATAGGCATTTGAGGAAACGGGAACATGTGAAGAAAGATCTAGCTGCACGAATGAGCAGTGCAGAAGAGACTTAAATAAAATGAAGGGAGGAGAAAGATAAAAGATGAAAGAGAAAATGAAAATAAAGAAGAATCAGGACAGAAAATGAAGACCACAAAGACTGTTAATGAAATTAACTTTGGTAAATAATTCTAAGAAGATATTGAGGGGTTTTGGTTTTCGCTCCCATATTACTTTTTTTTTTTTTTTTTTTTTTAGTATCAACAGACACAAAATATTCTGTTTAGTGATAATTGCTAAGGTTCCTCTGTCATTGGGGATGAGCTAGAGTCAAGATACTACATTGAAATAAATGTCCAGATTGCAAAAATATTCAGTGTAGTTCATCTGACCCACCAAAACAGATCAGTAAATCAGATACTGTAATTTCATAACCCAATGGGATGTTCAAATTTGCTTTAGGCTTTGGAAATCTCATCAAGCTTTCATTTTTCTTTATATCTTTAAGTACTTAAGTATTGCAGAAAAAAAGCAATCGCTACTTTTCCCTTTGCCAGCTATATACTACAAAATCTCTTCTTCTTTTGGTGTAACTGTTGCTCAGTTAATACTCCTTTACAAACTATATTGAGACCACCAATGTTTCTCCCAGACAACAGGTCACAACAGCTATAGCCTCTTGAGAGTAACCTATTCCATTTACCATTGACAGACATGATGACTTAACAAATAAGGCACTCCAGTTCCATCATGATATTCCATTTTTCAAAATGTAGAGAATTGTCTTAATTCTAAATCACTCACACGAGAACTTTAGCTGACAGAATCTGACTGGGGACTCCAGTGGAGATGCACTGATTTCTGATACCTCAGGACTCCCAGCAGATGACTTTTAGATGTTTAAATCCACACAATGGCATTACCGTAACAAAACCTATCTTTGACTTGTCTCTAAAGTTCGGTGAATTGCAAGAAGTAATCCATTTCAGTAGCTATTAAAGCATATATGACAAGACATTTGTATTAAACTAATATACGAAATATATCTATATTCAAGTATAAAGGCATACTAGACAAATACACAGATAAAGGCAAACACACATATATATGTATATATAAAATCACAAAAATCTCCTCTGAAAATAATACATATACATGTATATACACACATACACTATTTTATCTTTGTTTGGATTAATTATTATTTAGAAAACTGATCTATTGCATAAAATTGCTCTTATTTGTAACAACATTGCCTGTTAAATGGCTTCTAGATGCGTGAAAGGGAGACATACATCAAAAAGAAATGCTTGTGATCCATTTTTGTCACTTTTGTGTTGCCAGATTCACACCAGGTGAAGCATGTTTTAAATAGTTTGCCTTAAGCACTGGCCTATGAGCTAGCACAAAAAATTACCATCTGAAAGGCAAATTCATTTATTACTAGCCCTGGTAGTATTTGTCACTATATTCACTTGGGTAGTAAGTTGCCCAGACTTTCATGGGGAATTAAACCATTGTGCAACCTGACAATAACAAGAATATTTTTAGCAGCTCTGACAGGTGTCAGGTATTTTTGTGTCTACACATCCTTAGTCACAATTCCTTTAACAGATATTTTGGAAATAATCCCTTGGTGACACGTCTATCAGACCTTCTTGCTGCTTGATGGAGAAACGGTTCTACACACTAAGAGTTACACACCTCTCTACCGTTCCTGTCATGCCACAATATTATAGCAAATTTCTATGGCAAATTGTTATAATCACTTGCCATAAAGAAGAGCACTCTACAGTAATCTACTTATACAGTGAAAAACTCATGTATGGTTCATTCCTTATCTGAAAGAAAATGTTGCAACCTCTTGGTCAAATGCAAGTGATGGAAAGGAGTTTGCTGTTATCATGATGACAGAGGACCTACAGATTCAATAACCACCTACATTTTTAATTCAAGTAATAGAAGTAAAGCGAAGATTTGCAAGTGATGTTCTCTTCTCTATTTCTTTTTCCCAGAGTACTACTTTGATTTTCTCAGGGCTAGTAGTGCAAACAAACGACCCTTCAGTTTTTCTTATTTAAAAATAAAAAACAAACCCTCTTTTAATATTTTAAAAACTGGACCAAGTAAAGTGAGAAACATTACTTCAGTTAAAATTGAAAACTTTTTTCTTTTATTTTCCCCATGTAAAAAATACCTGAAATCTAATTTAAACTTCAACATTTTTACAGATGCAATTTTCATCAAGGCACTTTCTCATCTTTTCTTTTTTTTTTAATATCTGGTGAGATTTCCATAATTCATCCCTTTCAATAAGCACTGATTGTAGAAGCTGCTGTGTAGGCCATTACCTTCAGGTAACATGAGGTGAAATTTATCATTTACTTCTCCTGCCCATCTGCTGGAGTCTCGTCAAGTTTCAGCTGGGACTCTAAAGAGGAATACCCCTAGTTCACCTCGTTCTTTGTGACAAACATGCATGCTACAGAGATAGTATGCACGGCACCTTCCACCTAATCCTGTGAGAATGACATCTGACAAGTGCTGAGCAGGTAGGACAGCCCAAAATACCTCTTGGAATAGCTTCTACATGTCCTGAATTAAGGCTAAAAAGGCTGGAGTTCGGGGTAACAACAAAGCAAATATGTAGTTCTGAGTTTTTAGAGAACCAAGGGTTTTAGGAGACTCTCGGGATCTCAGAATCCCAATAAGCAATTCATTTGATGGCAAAGAAGCCTGAAACAGTCCCAAATTAATGTGTAACTATTAATGAAGACCCAAAACAAGAGAGTCAGAAAGGCATACGCCGATCATAGGCTGCTGTCAGAGCTGTCTTTGGGGAGAGGAAGAGGGCAAAGATCACAGGAATCTCCCAGTAGAGACTTATTAAATAAATACCTCAGTGTATTCAAGAGAAAAAAAGGAACTGAACTTATGTTAAAGGTCTCTAATTTTAGTGATATCCTAAGGCCAGAAGTATCAATGTCAGTTAATGATCCAGAAACATTGACATGGATACGTGCGCGTTACCTTTCACAGAAGATCAGAGCAATTAGTGCAGTGCCCACATCAAACTCAGAACAGTGGAAAATCAAAGATGCTTCTGGATTTCAGGCAGTTTTAAAACTACATTAAAGATCTCTTCTCTGTGACGTTCTGTCAGAAGGCTACTACAGCCTTTGCAGTCTTTGAGATCCTGAGTGTCAATCGATGCACATAGATTTGCATCCCCTACAAAGCTAACCCTTTGAAAAAAACAGTACTTCTCTTCCCATGTATCTGCGTGTTCTGTAGCCCTTTACTCAAATTGATAAATTAAATACCATGAAAGTAATGCAAAATAGGGACACATTATCTCTTGTCTGTCTTCCCAGGATTTGAAAGTTTGTTGCTTTTAGAAGTGTAAGGGAAAGTCCATCTGTAAGGGATTTGCTGTCTCTATTTTCTTGAGTTACCTGGCCTTGCTAAAGCAGTACAGAGTTCAGGGCAGGTTAACATCTAACGTTTACTTCAGCATTGCAGGAGGACTTTGTAGCCTACAGTAAATTCCAGGCTGCTGCCAACACACTGCTGGTGGAAAAATGAGAAAGTTACACCATCGTGATCTGTACCTGTACCTTTGTCTGTGCTGTAGGCATATCACTGAGCTCTTAGACTCAAAACTTGGCCTCAGTAATGTCAATAGGCTTTTTTCCTTCAGATTTCAATTTTGATTTGGATTGAGATTTCACCATCAGAATCCAAATCTCACCGACTTCAAGGAGACTTAAGTTCCTACGTGTGGTTCTGAGATTTTGATGTGTATACATTAATCTTCAGAATCTCAGCCAGTCACTTCAGTCAATAAGACATCTCCAGAGAGCAGTTTGTCCTGCCTGTCTCCTAGGGTGCGAGTAGTTGCCCTCTGCATATGCCTGTTTATTGGCCAAGAAAGACATCCTAGGATTATCACTTTAAGCTTACATAATTAACCTTTTGAATACTCAAGCTGGGTGAAATTAATTTCAACCTGTGGGTACAGGTGCCTAAAAAGCATTTAAGGCATGTACAGCTGCCACATAGGCACCAGTGGATTGCTCAGAATCACTTTCTGAACTGAGCAATACCAAGCATACCGAACGACTTACATGTCCACAAGTTTATTTCTGTCCACAAGTATGTTTCTGTTACTGGAAATAGCCATAGCTCTACACATCTCATGCATGAACATTTCTGAGACAAGAATGAGAGACACTTTAAGAGAAAGCAATATCTGGGGGAAGTCATGCTATTCAGCCTGCATTGATGAAGAAGAGACAAAGGGCTGATGGTCTAATGCTACCTGCAAGGCCCTCCTTAACCTCATCAGGTTTTATGAACTAGGCTAGCCAAGGCAATTCTCTCCAGGAACTGCCTTTTCAGTGCATGGAAAGTTATGAAAACCAGCTTCAGGCACTTACCTCTTCCTGCACCTTATAGAGCACTATGGTTTGAATGGGAGCTAACATATCAGCAAAATAAGCTTTTCAATTCATTAAGTTTCTGTTGCATATTTAGCTTTCGGCATCTAAACCACTTTTTAACTATCCATATCCATTTAACACATGAGTAATACTGATCCAGATGTTTTTATGGACTATACTTAGAATGAGAAGGAAGTACAAATACCCTAGATTTGGTACCATGAGGCGTTCAATGTCTTCGTACTCATAAGTATTATAAACTATATTCTATCTAGCAAGAACTGATGAAGCATATATACAGGAAATAACCATGCTGGCAAGATGAAGATGACTGCTAAAGAGCTTCTAGATTTGCTAATATTTTCCAATCTACTGTTATAAACTAGTGTTTCCAGAATTTCTAAAATTACTCTAAAATGGAGAAATTGGCCATCTCCTCTCAAGATACTGGCCTTACTCAAGGAAAGAATGGGTTTATACACTGTGCTTGTGGCTACACTGTGGTAAGCAGGTGCAGTGTCTTTAGAAAATCAGATCTTAACATTGCCCTTCAAACTCAACTTATTTTCTCTGATAGATTTGTAGCTAAGTGCTCAGTACATTGCTGGGTTGTGCCTAGCCCGGGCTTTCAAGTGAGGATATGAATAACTGTTATTAATTCCCTCCTGGTCCATACAATATCCCATTGTATATTTTAGGCACAGGATTTTTTTTCTGGTATACTGACAAAGTCTGCCCAGCAATCAAGCCATTTTTTAGTGTATGTCAGTGTTTCTGCATTTTGTCTCACTTCCCTTTGGCAGAGGTCAGAGGTGCTGATGTTAAAATGCTTTTCTATCTACAACTGCTCTTAAAACTATAGGCACAGGCTTGATTTAATTTGCTGCTAGTGCTGCTTTGTAGCTCCATAAATGTTAAAATCTGATTGTATTTTTCACTGCAAAAACAGATGGTGTACTAATGCACAAACACACAGATTTGAATGAACTTTTCACAATGTTTAGTTGCCTTTTAAAACCCTTAAGATATATTATTCTGTTGCATGATATCTTAAGATTAACCATATTGGACATAGCGCGGGGCCTTTAAAAAGAAAACCAAACAAGCAACTATCACAAGAAGGAACTGGCAAGCAAATAATTCCTAATATATTTTAACTGTTTAAGAGTGCTTGGAAAATTTCTTAAGAAAAGAAGAGGGGGGAAAAAAAAGCCAATTGCAGAGCAATCTCTACACAAAGCAACCATGTCTTTGGGCAATGAAGATCAGGATATCATTATGTGAGGACATTTCACTCAAGTACTAACTAGCGTACCCACATATGCATTTTCTCAAATTTTAATCCTCTTACTGTGTGGTGGTATTTACCCATTCTTAAAGTATCCATGCAAATATCCACTGCAACTCTGACTATCAAAAATGTGTGCATGGATGTGGCTATTCTGAGAATCATGGGCACAAAACAATATGCATATTCTTGCCCAGACATATTCAGTTTACTTCAGTAACATCACTTATTTTTATAGTGAACTAAGCTTTTATTTCCACAAATTGCACTCCAAGATAACACTTAATTAAAGCTTGCATTTCTAAAAGTGTTTAACACGGTATTTCAAAAGTACAGGAGGCATGTTAAAGTAATACACCTTCTAAAGAAAATATGAATCTGACTAATAAAGTTTTGCATGTCTTTTTTCAATATACATGTACCAAAAACTAAGTTATTTGCTTTCTCTGATGAGAAAATAGATATATGGGTGTTTTCACAAAAGGTCTCATGTATCAACCTTAAAATTTGATTCTTTTTTCATACTTTTGAATACCATGCCTATGTATGCAACAGATCTTTCTGGAATTAATAAAAAATATTCAGAGCCATTCTTGCCTTTTACAGGAACCACTTTCTTACTTTGAGATTTAGCAGGGAACAGAAGTGTATCATAATGAGAAAACCGCAACAACAACAACAAACCCCCACAAAAGCTTCAACAACAAAATTCAGAGCATTTTATTGAGAATGCATTGTCAAAAGGCTATGGCACCCCTTTCCACTATTTCTCAGCATGTAATCACATGGCACACATTGAAAATTACATCAGTAAATGAAAGATCCTCTCACAGGTGAGAGAAGACAGATCTGTAATACAGAGACACAAGAACACAGTGTTTACTACCATCATGAAAAAAAAAAAAAAAAAAAACAGAAAAAGAAATTGAGAAGTGAACAGTGACACAAGTAGCAGCAGCCAAATAAACTGCAAATGCTAGCTCTATGAGGTACAGTCAGGCGTAATGATTTCACTTTGCAAGTGTTAAAAGACACAGCCTACATTTTTTCCCTAAGTGGTTCAAAAAAGGCAAAATACTTTTTTTTTTTTCCTGTCACTCATCCCTTGAAATCAGAAGAGCCCTGACCTAAAACAAGAATACAGTGTTTTCAGACCAAGTCACCATTCTAACTAGGCATGTTTCACGACTCCTTAGCTTGCTAGCACACTTCTGGAGTCACTTGGAACATCCTTTCATGTATCAATCTCCTTAAAGTAGTCCTTGGGGCTTAAAATTGGTACCTTGGGCCAGCTACAATGTGTTCAAGCAAGACTTGGTTAAAAGGAGTTTATTCAGAAAGTGAGACGAAGTAGCAATTGAACTGAAATGTACCAAACAGTAGGCAGACTGCCAAACGCTAGGATATACTCCCCTCCTTCCCAGCTACGTACAGATAAATGTAGTTAGATGGACCACAGCAATTGGTTGAAAAAGACTCTAAAAAATATTAACGTGCTATTTTTCCCACTGGTGATAAGTTTGCCCAAAAGTGGGACAGGGAGTAAAAGTCCGTCTTTAAAAATGTCTAGTAGGAAAGGAATTATTTTGTTGTAAGTTTAAACAGTTTAGCCCAATCCTAGTTGAGACAGAAGGGAATTTTCAACTCTCAAAGAAGATCAGTTGCCTTTGCCGAGGCACAGCGAACCATGGATAGGGCTTTAATTGCCATGCAGTATGACCTTCCCCCAGAATAGGGGATTATCATGCTGTTTAAGAAAATCTGCAAAGAACAGAGGCCAAAAATGTTTGCTTTCAAACACATCCTCATCTGAAAAAACAGCATTTGCAAGATTAATACTATGCTAAATGACAGAGCATAGAGTCACTGTAGAAACTACAAGGCTTGCAGAATCCAAGGCTTGTGCAGCCTAGGGACTACAGGAGATACCTACCACATGTAGTAGTCCAAACCAGTAACTCCTAGGGGTTTTTTAGTTCAACAATATTTTTTTTTCCTTATCATTCAGGTAGCAAAAAGGGGGGATAAATTGAGTAGAAAACACCTAGGAGAAACATTTCTGCCTGAAAAAACATAGAGCTGCTGTATCAGGTTCACATTACCCGTTATACTACAGGGAAAAGGAATTTGCTAGGAGAAAAAAAATAAGTTTGCCCAGAAGCCTCTGAACTATTCAGAGCCTCTAGCTACCGTCAGGTGTGTGATGGACCCCCAGCAGGGCTATTGCAACTGACTTAAAAGAAATAAATTGATGGCTGGTGGACTAGTCCTTATCACAGTCGAAAATGTTGAAAGTGCAGAAATAACTTTAAGGAATTCTCTCTTTTTTTAAAATGCATATGTTGACATTTTCTATACCAAGAGTAGGCATTTAGGCTGGAAAGTTGCTTTATGTTTTAAACATCACATTTTAATTTATTGCAACCAATTTTATCGGTGTATTTCTACTCATTTACTTGAAACCCCACCACCAAAAGGAAGATTTCTTTTTCCTGGAGAAATACACTTTACAAGTTAAAGAAGAACTTAATAAAACTTTCCCGTATCCTTCAATAAATCAGCTTGCTATACAAGGGCACATATTCCCCACTGTACACAAGGAAAGATATAGCTGACTTAATCCATTGAGCTCTGTATCTCCTTAGTGCTATTTGTAGAACTATGCCATCATTACACATTAAATTCTTCATTGAATGGAGCTGCCACTTTATTATCAATCAGATTTGAAAGTGAGTTTGGGCTATTATGGCTACATTTTCCCTGAAGTGTTAGAAACTGTCAATCTGTGATATTAATCCAATATCTGTTCACTTCACCCCAGATCCTCAATCTAATGTTTGGTTCAATAGAAACAGATTTAAGCCTTAGAGATAGGGACACTTCAGCTGAGAAATTGCAAAACTGTGACCTAAAAAATCTACAGCTCCAAGGGACAGCCTAAAATCAATGGTAAATCTTATGTCGATAGATGGGAACTGAAGGTCACCTAAGGACAGAGACAACCAAGTCCTAATAAAAACTGAAACCACTTCTGTACAGGGTATGAAAGGGGTACAAGATGGAAGACAGTAGGCAAAGAGGTCACAAGACAGGAAAAAAAAAAACATCGGATCAAGGGGATGCAATGAAGTATGTAAACAAAAAACTGAATGACAAGAATAAAACCACAGATGACTCTGGGAAGCCTGCTGATGGCACTGCTGACATTATGAGTAGGAAGCAGTGAAGGATGGGTGATGAAAGACAGGCAGAGAAAAGACGGGAACACAACAGAGAGATTTCCTGATGTAAAGTTTGAGGAAATTTTTAGAGCTAGAAACGGGATGCTTTGTCACAAAGCAGGATCATCACTCAAAAAAAAGGGGAAGCATGAAGTATAAACTCTGTCTAGCATGGTTACTCGTGAGCTGCTTTTGCTTGTTAGGTCACTAAGCACTATGAAAATGGGCTGCAGGAAAAGTTTTAACAGGACTTTTTAATATTAAACTTTACTCATAGATCATAGTTACTTTTGCACAACTAGATAGTTACACTTCCTCCTTCTTCTCTGGACTGCCTCCAGTTGCATTTTTTCTCACAAGGGTCTTGCAACCCATTTATGCAATGAGGCTTATGGAGCCTGATATTTACTCTGTAACAAAGGAAGTATCTTTGTACTGTCACATACAATGCAACTCAGTAGTATCCTTAGCTTCTGCCTACTCCTCATGTCTTTCTGTTGCATCTCCGACACCTGCTATGTAAGTCATGCAGTCAGCTCTTTAAAACAAGTACTTCACCTACAGAGACAAAAAGGTGAAAGACTCCTATATGGAAAAAGAGTATTTTGACCCAAGAGGCATTACAGACAAACAAGTGACTCGGTATGGAACAGGTAGCTTAAGTCAAGAAGTGCCTTTGGACTTGCAGTTCTTTGTGCTGAAGACTACTTGATGGAAGTCAAACACTGCTCTGGAGGACAGTAGCCACGTATAACTGCTGTCCATGGACAGAGAGGTACAGGGTCAACAGTGAGGTTAGAGAAACCTTAGGTGTCATTCACTTACTGGGTCTGCCAGCCAAAGAGAAGGTGCCTAAAGAAGAGCCTCACTGATTTAAGTCTTCACATTCTAATTTAGTGGCAATTTGCAGCACTAATAGTGCATGGTGTATCCATACTAAGAAGGTTTTCTCTGACAGGCTGTGGCAGTTCCTTTTTCCTTTTTTTCCCTATCAGGTTATAGTTTCCATTCCTTCAAGCTCACCCAAACATAAAATTAAGCCAGTACATATAAATTTATATGTATGTATAGCATATTTGAACACAATAAAGGACATGTATGGTTAATTTTAGCATTAGTATCAAATATATGCTAATTGGTACAAGTTTGAGAATGACAATTCATTTTTTAATTTTTATTTTTTGCCTTCTTCTCCCTTCAGACCCACACTCTGCGAGATAGTATCTAACCACAGAAGTATGCAACGTGCAACACAGTCATTATGATGTTTATGCAATTAGCAAAGATATGAAGTGCCAGAAAGAAGTATGAGACATGAAGAGATAACAAAAGGACAGAGGCTCACTCTGTTTCAGTTTATGCACATTCCATATATGAGAAATGTTTGGGTTTCTGCTTTTGAAATTTTTCTCAAGGTTAATATATAGTAGTGAACAAGAAATCAATTAGTACTATTAAATATTAATAAACAATAGCAGGGTAGAAGATTATAAAAGTGAGCTATATTTTAGTTCTCTCTTAAATAACTGCAGAAATGTAACAGGGTAAGTCCATCACTTGTTTTCATGCAGGCAACTTGCCAGCCAACATGTCCATGACTAAAACTTATCTTTTTTAGTGCACCATAATGTTTGTGCAATGCTTTACCAGAGAGGCAGAAAAATAAATCTATTTTTGATTTATTTAGTTAAAGGCCATATTCAGTGTACCTCTCCCTCTAGTGATAACTTCCTCTGTCTAATACAGATATGTTATTTTTATTATCTTCTTCTCTTGCTAGGATAAGCACCAGAATGTCTACTGACTAAAACTGACCATGTGAACTCTCACCCTCTGTATATCTCAATTAATTTTGCTGCTGGTAAAATGTACTTTAATCCTTCTCTTTCCTCAGCCAGCAGTTCCTCACTTTTCTCCATACCAATTTGTGGTTTTTCTGTGGTTCTTTTTCACAGGAAGTAAACACAAATACATTGATTTCTGGAGAAGAGGATACAATAGTTTTTGCACACTTTAGTGGCACCTACTCAGACACATACAGCTCCTCCTTTTAAAATACTCAAGTTCTCTCTTTTAAAATCTTAGATGGAAGAAAAAAACATGAGATATTATTTTTATTTCTGAATATTTGGGAGGCACTCATATACCACAGTGTTAAGAACTACTTAAGTACCTAGGTATAGAAATTATCTCATCATCTTCTTCAACAATTTAAGCCTCTCCCTCATTGGTGAATAGTAACACCAGTTAAGTACAGTGCATTTACTCCTTCCTCTATGTTCATGATTAAAGTGGTAGGATATTTGTTTCCTGAGACCATTAGTTGTATTTTTTTGCATGCAAGCCACATCTATAAGGCAATTACTTATTGACATATAAGCCTAAATCCTAAATGTTCTCTCTATTTGCAGCCTCTGTGATCGTCCACATAGCCTGCAGACCATTGCTGTCTATTAAGAAACTCTGAGTCTGAATAGAGGAAGTAAGTTCCTCTATCCTTTATGCTCTGTACAGCTATGTTTTTCTCTCAGTTGAAAGGCCTCTGGTACATCTCAAAGCTGCCTGTTTTATCCATCTCAAAAGGATTCTTCTTTCTTTAAGAAGACTGATCAGATACCTAGGTGATCTTTTAGTGTTTTGTTTTGTTTTGCATTTTTTTTAATAAAATCCTTATGTACACTTTGTGATCTGTTTTCAGTTTGTTTGTTTGGTTTTTTTCCTGGAAAAGAAATTACTCAGAACCATAAGCTATATGGAAGAAAGGAAGGTATAAACTAAAAAAAAAGTGTCAAAGATATTACCTAGCATCCCACTTACGTGAAAAAAAAATGTCCCAAAGGAACTGCTGATGTTCTTATGATTTGATAAAAACTGAACATTTTTAAGAAAGAAGAACAGCTCTGAAATACTGCAGTACTCATCTTCTGTAGATCTTGTCTTGATGTTCTGTACAATAACCATTGATATTTTCTCACAGTCTGGGACAGGATCCAAACAGTAGAATTCTTCTGAGAGAGATGAGACAGCAGCATTTCTACAGAAAAAAAAAATTAATTATTGGCTCAAAAATTGTTAACTCTTACATGAATTTAAATTTTTAGAAAAGTTACCAATAGATTTTTAGACAAAATATTCAGAAGATTAATGAATATGCACAACCTTTTGGAGGAAAAGGCTGAGCTAGCAAGCACTAATGTACACTGCTTCACAGTGAAGGGATTCCAGAGATTGCTGTGCTTTTTATGTTCATTTAGTGACAGATCAGTCCAGGAGAATGGTAGCATCTGGATACGGGCAGATGGTTAAACTGTCAAATAATGACATTTCACAAAATTTCAGCAGTCTAAGCACAATATGGTTCCAATCCCAAAGGCAGGCAGGTAAACAATACTGCAGAAGTTATATTACTAACATATAAGATTATTGACTATAATTATTCTAGGTGAAAGAATTATTCTCAGAAGATCAGGCTGACAGGAAGATTGAGAGATTGACTGCTCCCTGGTCTTTTCGGGCACCTATTTTGCTGTATTTTCACCTCAGAGGAGTTTGTTGTGATGAGCTAAGATACAACAAAACTTCTTTGGGTAAAGATGTTCATATCCACCATTTCTCTGCAATTCATCTTTCTCTGCAAAAACTTGCATTTGATTCCAGAAATTCACTACTGAGTCAGGCATAGCTGCTGAGGGAAACGTTTGTCCTTACAACATCTGTACGGTTCAGAGGAGGAAATACTTTCATGAAGATACCAGAAAATAGTAGTTGATTCTGTGGAGAGAAACGAAAACACCTTTCCACTGAGCTGAACTTACACAGAGACAAAATTTAGAGTTTTGAATAGTCATCCCTAAATCTATTAAAAAATCAAGCTTCTGTAAAGAAGAAGGAGAAAGCCTTTTTTTTGTGGTAACTGGCATGTATTTTGGAAAAGAAGTCACAAAATAGTCAAGTTAAGAGAGAATACTTCCACTTTAACTACAAATTTATATTCCTGTTGTACAGCAGATGCAGCAAGCTGCCTTAGGAATTAAAAGTGAACCAGACCCTACAGTTCATAGTGTCATTCTTGAAGAGAAAGTGGAAAGTCCTAGCTGAAATTCTTACATCTGTCAACAACCACTGATACCATCAGCTATGCAGCTACATGAGTGACAGTGGAATCTTAAAGAAGTGACTGAAGGATTCTCTCTCTCTGGTCCCTGCTCTTAGTGTTAATATGCAGTTGTTCTCCAGCCCTATATGTACTGCTATGCATAGCTTTATAGATTGCCAGTCTGACACCTGCCCTGTTAAACTTACCTTCCCAGAGAATGGGCAGACCTGTGAAAGGTAGATAGGCAGACAGACAGACAGGCATATCAAAATAGAAAGGGAAAAAAAAAAAAAAAAGAAAAAGAAAAAAAAAGGAGCTATTCTGCTGGAAATATTAATAATATTTAAAGTATTATGAAGTTTTCATCTGCTTTTCATTAAACTCATACATATAAAATTCTGTGCTTTACAGTGCTTGACAGACGCGATAATATTACACGGATGGTGTGAATTATCTGAAGTTCAATCCAAATAAAACCAAAGTAATAGTGATTGGCAAGGAGAAGACATTAGAAGAATAAGTAAATGAGTAAGGGAGCTTGTTTTTTAAAATTGTATATTATTGCTGGTATGACTTTCAATGTGCGTTTCATATTAGATTCACTTTTTTTCTGAGTTTGTACTTGGCAACAGCAACTCAGAAGCTATTACTAGTCCTCTCAGATGCTTCTTTTACCATTTTTATTGACACAGTGATAATATTGAGGATATTTTTAAGAGAGATCAGTTCTACTTGGATATATCACAGAAATATCCATAACTTTACCATTTGCAGAACAGAGCAATCTAACCTTGGTGTATGTTGACCACTACAGCTGAATGGTGTCAATGCATTTATCAATGCATATGTTATTAATTATGTAATAGTTCAGAACCAGAGCACTTGTTGTGATTTAAGTGACATTAAACAGTGCAGAACCTTTTTTTTTCTCCATAGTTATATTCTCATTCTTGACACACAGAGTAAGACTTCCAATATTAGACACAGAGTTTTCTCCAGACAAACTTATTCCTTTGGAATTTCACTTCTCAGTAGAATCATTATTGTCTAAAATGGGACTTGAACTTTCCAGTTTACTTTGATAGCAGAGGTAACCAGAGGACAAATGCTTAGGTGGTATAGCTCTACCTCATCTGCATAAGATGGAGTGAATACATAGATTGTCTCTTTCTTGCAATAGAGAATCATTGCTAACTTTCAGGTACACAAACTCAGATTTAGCTATTTCTAAATGATTGGTTTAATAAGAGTTAACTATTTCTTCAGAAGAACCAGGGCAAGATTCTACAGAATATATCCATCTGGTTTTGCTCATACTAACAAAAAGTCATTTGGTGTACATAATATTTATGGCATAGAGTATATGTAATTCGTAACTATGATAGTAAGGACAACAGAATCTGGTTTATACAGTATCACGGATTTTAAGAAGAGTTGTATTGGATATGCACAGAAAAGCCATTGAATACTATTGTTGTACATGTTCATAGTGTGCTTGTTCTCATTAAGAATTTTATTATTGATTACAGAATCTTCTCTTTTCCTATGGTCAGTGCTAAAATACTAAAACCGTCTTCCAAGTCTATGGTCAGAAGGAACATTTGTCATGGTTTATATGCTCTGTGTATAATCACACACATAAGATAAAGTTACAGTTTTGTTCAGTTACACCTTTTACTGATCTTCTTAGTCTAAAATCTGTGTATTTTGTATCTTATTTCTAAGCAAATGTGTAACCTCCACTTAGGGAAGGCAAATAAGCAAATCTCTTTCATATAGGCTGAAAGAAAATAAGACTGGAAAAGATAATGAAGAGTCATTTAACCCATCTCCTTTCCAAAAAGAGAGTAAACTACAGCCAAAATACTCCACACAAATATTTGTCTAACCTTTTGTTAAAACCTTGCATGATAGAAATTCCACAATCTGCCTTAGGTAATGTATTTCTACAATCAACTACCCTTATTGCTTTTACCTGTCCTAAATGTCACTAGCTGCAGTTTAAGCCCTCAAGGACATCATACTTCAATTAGGAGTGAGATTCAACTATCTACAGGTAGACCTCAGCTTCCTAAACTTCTTGAATCAGCTTTAAAATCCCTTGCAGACTACAAAGAAATTTAAAATTTAAAAGTATACATAAAATGGATAAAGGTCCTACTTTGCACAGTTTCACAGAGCAAACCTGGGACAAACACCATGGCAGGTAATAGCAGAGTAACTTATTTTCTATGTTACTGTCCCCAAAATAGGAAAAGATTAAGCTGCTAGCGTACAAGTATTTAGATAAATAAACTGGCATCAAACTAGCAATCAAACTGAGAAAATGTGAAGGTGGAAAGTATCCAAAACTAAATAAACATAAGATAATTCATATTCATAATCTAAAACTTTTCATATTCAGAGGTATTCTGAATATATAAATGTCTCTGGAAAAAAAAAAAGAAAGAATAATATATTCTCATTAAAGATATTAGTCTGCAACACCACAGCAACTAACTGGATGATGGGAGCATATATTTTGGGGGATTTTGATGAACTAAGTAAAGTTAGTTATACAATGACACACCCGCATTTCGATAATTTCATCATGAAAAATACAGAAACCTTCTCATGAATTCTACTTTCTGTGTATCATCCAGACTACACAAAGGAATCAAATTCAAGTTGTGGTTACACCTGAAAATTTGAAAATTCTCCTAGCAAAGGAGAACTTGATACCATGCCTCACTGTATAAGCTCAGAGTGTGAACTTATGGCTTCTCCCTTCAAGTGTAATAAAAGTCATGGTAGGGATTGTGAGAGAAATCTGATACATTAAAATGTTATTAGAGACTTGTTTAGGCTACCAAATTTCACTTCTACTTCAGAGCAGCTGAATTGCACTCTGGGTTTCAGTGACCAGACTGAGTAGCTCTCCATTGACTACAAAGATGGTTCAGGAATCTGTGATTGCCTGCAGGCCCCTGTGTATAAATACCTAACGGTGAGTGCCCTTATCTGGAGCTGAAATTATCCCCAATGTAGGATTCAGTTGCCTAAAATGCCATCTAGTGCCTTTTCATATACTATGGCATACTTCATTTGACTTCCAGATGTCACTCCAAAAGATCAAGGGTACTCTGTAGGTCATTTCTGCTAGCTCCATAAAGATGTCAGATACATTAGCACATTTTAAATTACATTAGAATCCTGTGTTTAGATTACTAAATCTTTCTAGAGACATACAAATACCAGTTATCTAAGACTAAGCCAGTCCTTCTTGACTCCTTCCATATTCAATGAGGATAAACAGGCAAACAACAAGATAAATTAATTTAATTCATTAAATGCTTATTTTTTTCCAACAACTATAAAGGGAAGTGACTGTCTCACTTAGAACAAATAAAACTCATTTTTAGATGCCTAAAGAGCTAAAGATTACTTAAAGAGTCATCACCAAGAACCATGTAGTCAGTCCACTTTTTGGTGGGGTTCAGTTACTTACACATAGCCCTCTAGAGTCATGTTAGAGAACCTAGGGTGTTATATGCGGTTTCCAGGACAAAAGACTTCCGTTTCACAAGCCTCCTGCCCATGCAGATGTTGGAGGTATCACCAATGGCAAGAGACACCTATGTTTAGCCACCTGAATCCTACTTTATGGGTTTATGGATACGGGTGTAGGGGTAGAGATAGGGAGAGATGTATGAATAGAGACAGTAAAAATTCATTATGTTCATTTGAGCCCAGAGGTTCTAATTGTCCTGACCAAACTGTAACCATTTTTCTCTGTAGTCATGTTTTGGTCAAGATTTGTTGTATTTCAGCTTGCTGACCGACACCTGCTGGAAGGTGGAGAGGGAGGCCAGGATGGCTTTTGCAATCTGGACAGAGTACCAGAGCTCATGCCATTGATGATCTTGATTTTCATTGTGCTCAGTGTTAGGAACATCGTCTCCTTCTGCTCCCTGTCAGCAATGCCGGCGTACACCCTGCTACTGACAGATTGCATCACATCGGTGTGCAGGTCGTTATAGATCTCTGCATCATGCTTCAGAATGGAGATGAAGATATTTTTGTGGATAACACAGGGAATAGGAGGAGAAGAGCATTTGTAAAGGAAGACTATAGAAAAGATACTTAAAGGGCCATCAGAGCCTGGTGGTGCACTCATGGCCCTGAGAAAATTAGAGTGCTTTATTTTGCTAAGGGCTATCACAGAGAGAGAGCTACCCAAGTTACGCAGGACAATTATAGGCACAGTTCAATCTCGTCTCTTTTTTTACCGTGCAGCACATCAAGAAAAGGTTATCAGTCAATTAAAGCAATGACCAGTAAATATGGAAGTAGTAAAACAAACACAAAAGAAAAACTATTTCATATATTTCAGAATCAACTGCTGAAATTAACTGTCACAGAAAGTCATCACCGAATACTGTGGCTGGAGTCTTAAAAGGGCTGAATAATCTCATAAGCAGTTACAGCATTTGTGTTACAAAAATCTAGGACAAGAGTGCATCAAGATCTCATGCCTCAGAGCACAGAAGAGGATCACCTGCCACCATTAGGATGGGTTTCTTCCCACAATGTATATCACTATGAGGTCAGAAGAGTACAGTGTAGTAAAATTTACTTTTCCCTAATGCACTACTTAATGGATAATTACCAGAGGCATGAGGCTGGTTTGGAAGGAATAATGGTCCATTCTAAAACAGCTCTAATTAATTTATCAGGGGACAAAGTCCATTTAAAAAATCAAGTAAAGAATTATTTGTTTATCAACTATATCGTATGAGATAAAACTAATAGAATTTAAGTTCATGATCAAAAAACCTAACAGCAAATCTAATTCCTTCAATTAACTTATTGAATGAGTAGTGCTAAAGCCTGAGTCACTAAAGGAGTCTGAATTGTTAAAGAGGGAGACAAGAAGTTGTAATTGATTTAACATGAGCACTATGCGAAACTTCTATGAAGATGTAAATCAAGGACCATGATTCAATAGTAAAAGTTATTCACTCTAATTCAGTATTTTTGTGAGAATGAGAAGAAAATGAATTTACGTGTTTCAGTAATATCTGTCTTTAGACAAGGTGAGTTTATAAAAATAACTAAACATGTTGAGAGAATTTGAAGGAAAGTAAAAATGTTAAATAATTTATGTGCTTAAAGCCACTGTGTTTGATGGTTAAAGTGTACACTGCTTATTAAAAAAAAATTTTAAGAGGATAAAAAACTGACATAAATAAGATGAGCAATGGAGACATTAGAATTAAAAAGACAATTAAAAGGGGGAAAAAAGACATGTCTAAATGAGAAAAATAGAAAAAAAATAAGAAGCATAAAATTTGGCAAGTTAAAGGTAAAACTATCACACAACAGTCAAGAAAATATCATGGGAAACTCCTGATAGAGGCATAAAACTAATAATAAATATTTTCTTTAAACATGTGCTGTGATAGGACAAGGGGTAATGGTTTCAAAATAGAGGGAGGTAGATTTAGAATAGATATTAGGAAAAAAATTTTTACAATGAGAGTTGTAGAACACTGGAACAGGTTGCCCAGAGAGGTGGTAGATGCCCCATCCCTGGAAATGTTCAAGGCCAGGTTGGATGAGGCTCTGAGCAACCTGATCTAGTCAGGGATGTCCCTGCCCCTTGCAGGGGGGTTGGACTAGATGACCTTTGAAGGTCCCTCCCAACCCTAACCATTCTATGATTCTATATTTAAAATAGAAAGCCTGTCACTAAGGTGATAGATGTGATCAAGGTGCAAAAAGAGTCCCCAAGGAAGATAAAGCTGTAGCAGAAATATTAAATAAATTGTTTGTACTCATCTTCACATTGGAGGAGTAACCTATACTTTGGGGGGATACTATATTAAACTGAAATGTCAATAGGAGAAGTTTTAGAAGAGAGTAGTAAAATAAACAGTAAAAAGTCTCTAAGACACAGCAGTATTAACTCAAGTTCTAAAAGAATACCGTATCGGTGAACTATAAACTGTGTTTGCAATTTAAAATTAAAACTGACTTACTACCAAAGGAATAAAAAATACTGTAAGAGTGAATATGGGAATCTTCATACCAGTCTGAATTCTTTAGTTAGCATATTTGTTGACATTAATATGAAGAGTATAATGAGTAGACATATGGTTAAATGTGATATAATTGGGAACTGGGAGCACAGCTGCTGTAGCAGAAAGCCATGCCTCACAAATCTATTAGACAATGTGAACAAGCACATGGAGAAGGATGTTGCAATAGTGCAGAACAGTATTGTCAAAAATCCAACCCTAAGTCAGACAAACCTGAGTAAATGGCTCAGCTTAGCAGTGGGCAGAGATATGAAGTTGCCTTTCAGAAGTACAAATTACCCCAAACGCTGATCCATGCTGATGCACCTATAAAGCCTCATAATCTGGTGAGAGGTGATTGAGCAAAAGCTTGGGGTGCTTGGCACCACATTTTATCGCCCTCTGAAAACAAAATATCTGTGAAATTGGGACAACTGTGATGATATACAGCAAAACACTGGGAATATCTCTTGTTCGAGGACCTGGGCACAGACAAACTGGTGTCTATACTTGGAAGTATTCAGCTATGTAAAGTCCATGTAAATCACACGAGCAGTCTTAAGGACTTCACTCAATCACAGTGGCAGGATGAAGCCCTCAGGCAAACTTTCCAAGAGATCTTTGCAAGAAATACACTAACATTATAGAGAAGTGTGTTATGGATTACATCTATCCTACCTCACTGAGCTAGTATAAGGAATCTAGGAGGTCAGAAGATTATAATAACAGAAAGCCTTTAGAAGAACAGCAGAGAGCAAGGGGAAGCCCAGTGGCTCAGCTCTCCATCAATAACAAACCAGTTCATTTTTCCAATGGTCAAAATGGTTTTCTGCTTTTGTCATGAACAAATGCTGGCTGCTTGGCAGGGCATGCAGAGACCCACCACAGACCCCCAAAACTGCCATTGGCCACTCTTTCATCAGGTCTAGAGGAGGTTTCAGAAACTCACTTCATCTAGTGAACAAACAGCTCAGAGCAAATAGAAAGGTACCTGCTCCATCAAAAAAGAGCTGCTAGGCTTCAGTTATGTTTATTTGCTGTCTTTCCACAGTCCTTCACCCCTGCAGTGTTTGGAAAACCTCTGTCTATTAAGTTGACAAAGCAGAGAAAAATTGTGATAATACGCCAGTGGTCAACAAGACAGCCTTTAAAGAAAAACACTGCTAATAAGATAAACAGCTTGTGATGTACTTAATTACAATATTTCATACTCATTTAGCCATCTCCACATCACAGCACTAACAAAGTGGATTTCAAACAGGAAATAAGATTCCTTCCCACAAGCCCAGAGGGCTAATTATAAAATAGCAACCCAGGTTTGTTGGGGTTTTTGTTGTAGTGAGCATATTTTTTTTCCAGTAGAATTTATTGAGCTCATTACCAAGCTGCTTATGAAGTGATTTGAAATGAGAAAACATTAAAGCATTCTGAAAATCCCTTGTACTTAGTCATCTTGACACTTTGTTTGAACTTGAAGCATTAATATGAAATAACTGCAGCAGCCCCATATTTCTGATTCTATTGTTTGACAGCACGTTTAAAAGCTAAAAGATGATATGATCAAGGATATTTAATCAGCACAGTAATTTGTAGGAGCGTCTCAAGTATTCGTAACTTTGAAAAGACCAAAGGGACATGCCTCTGAGAAACAAGACAGGTAGAGTGCATGACAGCCTAGAATAACATGGCAATGTGAAACAGGGAGTACAAGCACTGCTGGAACGTAGGCAAGGTGGTTATTGCTTTTTACAGCCAAGACTGAAAATTGAAAGATACACATCAAAGCCACTGAAGAACTTCACATACTGTACCTTATTAGCCTGGTTTTACCTTCTGTAATCACATTATATAATATGCATCACCAGATTAACCTTCTTGGGGTCAGCAGAGGGGCCACCATAAATATATTTGAAGTGAAGCCTGTGAAAGTTTTCAAAGAGGGAAAAAAATCTATGGAGAGGAATAGCAAAAACCATAGAAATCTATAGCATATTAAAGTGAAATCTGTGAATAACTTTGCTTTTCATCATTCCCCACACACATGCTCATGCATAGGTGTTTGAACTAATAATTAGAGCCAATGGAAATGCTTCTGTTGAAAGACTGAGTTAAACATAATTCTTCACTCTAACTGCATTATAGTGCTGTGCCTACCTTATTACAAAGCCTTTAAAGGAAAGGGGAAATCATTTGTAAGACAACAAATGGGCGCTGGTATTACAAACACTGAATGTCATCAAACATTATAGTCTCTCCCACAAAAAGGGCAAGCATCCCCAAACGTGGTTTACAACAAAGACGGGGCAGATTCCAGCCAAACGCACACAGTGAGAGTACAAGAAGCTCCCTCCTTCCTCCAGTGCTTTTGAGTGTAGGAGAGCAAGCAATTCACACCCTTTGGCGGGGGGGGGGAAACTCTGAAACAAGATCTCCAGCAGAACAACTTGGAACCTGTTATCCTCTGCAGCCCTCTTAGTATGCTTGATGGCCCCTTACACACAGCCCTAAACTAATAAGGAAACATGGAGATAGTGTCTTGGGCTGTAATCTGGAAAGAATTCATTAGCTAAGCAAGATCTAGCCAAGTCATTACTTAGGAGACTCCCCAAGGAATTCCCATGCAGTTTAGAGAAACAGTATCAGGCTCCTGTTTTCTGAACCCGCACAGTTCCTTTAATAAAAGCTGACGCCTAAAAAAAAAGCATACTCCTTAAAAAGCCAATATGTTGCAACAAAACAAGACAAACGTAACAGAGAGGAAAGGAATAGGAAACAACTAAAGGTAATGGCTGGCCCGCTGCAGCATTTGCAACTCTCCACCTGTTTAGCTGCTACATGGCTGGAGAATTCAGCACTTGATCTAGAAGGTGACTTGAGAAAGAATTTCAACAATAATGAGGTGTAGTTTTTTCCACTGTAATTCAGAGTTTTGAAGAAGTTTCCATCAGCTAAAAGCGCAGCTTCCCTCTCTAGATTTCTTACAGTCATGGCACTCTATCACGTAGATCAACTTACAATAGCATTTGCTATCTGAATGAGGATTTAAACGAAACCGAAAAACTGATGGAATGTCAGGCTATGGTCTGCAATTTTGAAGTTGTTTCCTGCTTTCTTGAGAGCAGAGATGAGAGATCTCTGTGTTGTGTGTCAAAGAAAAAAGTATATAAATATTTTTAAAAAGAGACAGAAGATTTCATGAAAATCTGTATTTCATATTGCACATTAGCTCTTAATGAGAGTGGATAGAATATTTATGATAAATCCATACCTTTTCACTACTATTCCCTTAATTTGAATCCGTGTGAGCTGGTAGTGACTAAAATCTGCGACCATTTTTAGTTCAGTATCTGGAATGAGAAGACATTTGCCAGGCTGCTTTTCATGTCAGTCACAAAATGGTGGGGCAATATCCGAAGACCTACCCTGTTGCCAAATATACTTTCCTGTAGTGTGGAAAAACAAACATGTTCAGAAGTCTTGTGTGGTCACTTCATCTTCTTATGCTCTTCTAAACAGTGTTTAAAGACACAGATTTTTATTTCATTATTCAAGAAATACATTACCTTAAGGTTGAGCAACATTATATTGGTTTTACCCTCAAAAATATCTGTTTAATAGTTAATTTGACTCACTTTTATATTTGTTTTCTCTTTTTCAAGCAACAAATGTAAAAATGAATAAAGTTACCTATTATACATTTAGACGCTTGTAAGACAATAACAATGCAATCTTGCTCAAGGTTAAAATACTTCCATAACTGACAAAACACAAAGAACTATTTTTATCCTATGGCATAATTGCAATTGGCTATTTTCTTTTGTGAAAGGTACAGATAGTTATATTTGTACTCCTTTGTGTGTTTTCCACACTTCAGTGTCATATTCAGGACAATTTTTGATATGTTCCTGGGTTCCTCTTCTTAAGGAGAGAGCTAGAGCAGTTCTTATCACTAACAGATCCAAGGGAAGTATTTGTCTCCTTCTGTAAAATATACCCCCCTCAAAAAAAAAAAAAAAAGAAGGGAAAAAAGCTAATTACCCAGCTGTGACATAGGTGTCTATGTGGAACACGAATTAAATAAGAAGAGGTTATCTTTCAGATAAGGGATGTTGTGTCTCCTGATATTAGAATGAAAGGTTCAGTGTTGATGGGGTATTCCATAGTTGTCTACAACACTGCTGATGCTTTTCTCTGAAAATATTTTTATTTTTCCCAAATTAGATATTGCCCAAGCCTGATTCAGTGTGGTGATCCTTGTATTTCTTTTATTGCTTACTTGATACAGTAAAACTTAAGTTTACCATTGCTCCTTTTACTAAGTTTAACTTGTCGGACAGGTTGAAAAAAGAACATTGGAGTTTACATATAGAAGTAAAATGGCAGTCAGTTTCATGTGAGGGTAGCAAGAAAATTCTCTGGAGTGTGAAGTCCCAATAGGAGGAGAGCTATAGACAACATGGAACACTCCATTGTACCTCTGATGGAGATGTCAAATGGGGGTAAAAGCACATTAACTCCAAGAACTACAACAGCAGCCTCAGAAAAGTTCATGCTTTCCAAACAAATTTGAGGGTTGAGGCAGTTGGAAAGATTGCAAACGTGACCGGCTGGTGAGAGAGGAGCGAGGTCAAAGTTTCACTATGGCTGCAGATGGAAGTTTAATCCCAAATAGATAATGTTTGAGAATATATAATAACCTGTACTATCTTTTCATTTTTCAGATCAATGAGACCTAGCATTTTTTCCCCAGCCTCATGATCATCTGTTTTCACTTCTGACTTTTATGAACTACGGCTCAGACATTTTAATGAAATTTAGTCATGGCTATGCTCAGCCTATGACAACTGACTGACCTGGGAGCCAAGGCTCTTTTTTAAGAGTGTCATTTCAAGCTGAGACCAACAGTGAAATTGAGTCTCTTGCCTCCTAGGTAAATGCTCTAGATGCATCAATGCTACATAAAGCCAGTCAACAGCGCCACCATCAGCCTACGAGCTTTGGGCAGAAGCAAATGCTGTCAGTGTGCACTCAAACTGTCCAGCAGATAGCTGCAGAGGGAGTCCCAGAACTCTCATTTTCTAAGTGGTGTTATCCAGAGATGTGCACCCAAATGCATTGCTTAGTTAAACAGCAGTACATCTCAATATGCACAGTAATAGGACTTCCATCATTTGATATAACTTTCTGGCAAAACCTTAGTTGCTTCTGCCTACAGCTCTGCAAGTGCATGAGTAGATTGAACAGAATTTTTCTGGAGCATTTTCTCTGTCTTACGTGTCCATCTTCAACATTTAGGCAAGAGCATTTTTCAGGATCTTAGACAAGGTGCTTTGGAAAGTCCCTAAATACCATTTTAAACCTGAAGCACAGTTCAGGTATCAGACTGACATCTTTAAGAGGTTCAATCCTTACTTACTTGTCTTTAAGAATCTGGACCTTAAACACTCAGTTTTCGTTAAAAATCATTGATACTAAAATTTAGAAACCTTTTTTTTAGATTAAAAACATTTACCAACAGAAGGGTACCAGCATATTACACCATTGATGTGTTGTTAATGAGGATCTGGCCAAATCGGAAAAGATTAACTTCGTAGTAAAACAGTTAATACATTCATGAAGGGTAAAAGACACTAGACTGGTACAATAACTTAAAAAATTTTGTTTGTTTGTTTTAAATTTTGTAGCTGTATCGACTCTGTATCCTCTTTCTTGCATATCTTCAGCCTTGTGGGACCACACAGCTACATACTCTAATGTAAGATATTTTTGCTGGTGATGTCGAGTCCTTGACAAGTAGTTAACTAGGTCTTGCAACATCTACTGGAACAACTTTTAAACATCCTTAACAATCTCGGCTTAGGCACCTGTGAATAACAGTGACTATGACCACAGCAAGCTGTGTAGCAGCCATCCTTGGAACCAGGGTGCCAAGGCATTTAATTTCAGAATCAGCAGAGCTACACAGGAGAGTTTTGAAGGAGCAATGAAAGGCACCACAAGTCTGGTTCATTTAAAATCGTCTGATCTTCTTTCTAGTTAAACATTATGTAAAACCTTTTTCAGTTCAGAAAAAAATGCTCGAGAAAATAACTCCACAGCTGGCTTTTGCTGATAACTAAAAGCATTAGCAGAAAGCTGTAACCACATTCTCCAGGAATTCCTGACTACTAGCCAAAGTAGCACTCTGTATTATATGACTGTAACAAGACTCCTCTTAATAATATTGTAATTCATGCTTGAAGACAATTTCATATATGTTTCATAGCTAAGCTTGTTTAAAATGTATGATATCTGTTTTGCAACTCTTACAGATATTTTATATGAAGCTAGAGAAGTACATAATCCTCAGTTTAAGCCATACAAAGGGCTAAACTGATGAAAGTAAGTAAAAAATTATATTACGTCCTCCTCAATCTCACTTAATACAAAAAATTAGAATGAGGTTAAAGTATTTAAGTTTTTGTCTATAAGCGGCTCCACAAACTCCTGTGCAGAAATAATCCATGAAAGCAAAAGTTTTACACAAAAGTTCAGTTGTGTCATATTTACCAAGCAGATCATGCCTTCGAACTATGGGCTACTACTGTCTCCTTCTGCTAAGGAAAAGGAAAAGGCTGCGATATACATCGCTGGTAAGAGGAAGATGGAATAGAATGGAATTTTCAGTTGGAAGAGACCTAAAACAATTATCTAGTCCAACTGCCTGACCAATTCAGGGCCGATCAAAAGTTAAAGCATGTTGTTAAGGGCATTGTCTTAAACTGACAGACTTGGGGCATCAACCACCTCTCTAGGGAGCCTGTTCCAGTGTTTGACCGCGCTTTCAGTAAAGAAGTGCTTTCTGATGTCCAGTTTAAACCTCCCCTGATGCAGCTTTGAACCATTTCCATGGGTCCCGTCACTGGATACCAGGCAGAAGAGCTCAGCACCTCCTCCTCTACTTCTCATCATCAGGAAGTTGCAGAGAGCAATGAGGCCACTCCTCAGCCTCCTTTTCTCCAATTCAGCCCTTTCACCAGCTTTGTTGCCCTCCTCTGGACACATTCATATCCCTCTTAAATTGTGGGGCCCAGAACTGCACACAGTAGTCAAGGTGAGGCTGCACCAATGCCAAATACAGAGGGATAATCACCTCTTTTGACTGGCTGGTTCTGCTGTGTTTGATACACTCCAGGATGTGGTTTGCCCTCTTGGCTGCCAGGACACGCTGCTGAGTCATATTGTGCCTGCTGTCAAACAGCATTTCCAGATCCCTTTCTGTAGGGCTGCTCCCCAGTGTGCCCAGCGTTACTCCCCGCTAGGTGCAGAATTCAGCATTTTGACTTCTTAAATTTCATCCCATTAATCATTGCATAATGCTCCAATATATCTAGATCCCTCTGCAGGGTCTCCTGTCCCTCAAGAGAGTCAACAACACCTCCCAGTGTGGTACCACCAGCCAACTTGCTAATGTTGCATTCAACTCCTGCATCCAGACCATTGATAAATATATTGAACAAAACTGGCCCTAGAATTGAACCCTGAGGAACACCACAGGTGACCAGTTGTCAGTCAGACATAGCCCCATTCACTACAACTCTTTGAGCCCTGCCATTCTGCCAGTTCTTCACTCAGTGCACTGTGAACCCACTTATCCCACAGTTGGACAATTTGTTAAACAACAGAAGGATGCTGTGACGGACAGTATTGAAAGCCTTACTAAAATCCAGAAAAACTGCATCCACCACCTTCCCTTCCTTCGCTAGGCTATGAGTTGAAATCAGAAAAGACTGGAGAAAAGGCCTGACATCACAGAAGTGTCTTTAAAAAAAAAGTTATTAACATGGGAGCTCTCAAAAAGAGCTATTTGAACAAGTAATGTAGAATCACAGGAAGAAGTTAGATTGGGTCAGACTTCTATGGATTATTTATTCCAACCCTCTGCTCAAAGAAGGGCTAACTTCAAACTTAAATCAAGTTGCTTAGAGTCTTGTTTAGCTAAACAAAAATTTTCAAGTCTGAACATACACCTGCAGCAAGGCAATCATCCTAAATCTCCCAACAATCTTTTGTTGTTTATTAGACCTTCTGCAAGTTCTGACAGATAAAGGAAATCCAATAATTCAAACTATGTCTGCAAAGAAAAATAAGTAATTTGATATGTGTTCCTCTGTCCTATTGTTGCTGCAAGGACAACAAAAGTTAGAGATCACAGCACTGCATGAGTAGAAGAAACACCCCAGACTCCATCTAGCAAAGCAAAGCTGTCCACCATAGGATGAACACTATGTGGAGCATAAAAGCAAGGTCTTCAGGATTAGTCTGTCATGCTCAGCAAGTCACAAGAAGTAATAAATAGTTAATGTTTGAAAAAAATTTAGGTCAAGATTAAATGGGAAACAGCAAAGAACTTTTCGACAAAGTATTCACTAGCAACCTCTTGATTGGATCTGACACTTACCTTGGTCCCATGATTCTAAAAATCACATCCACGTTGTTACAAAAGCCACAATAATTCTAAATATTGAAGTTAAATCTTCTACCTGCTGTTTAATGGCTCAGAACTTCTGCATTTTGTAATCAGTGTAATGAGCACAACTGTGCTTGTAGGTCACATAACACCTGCTCATAATAAGAAGAAATACACCAAAGGAGTGTGTCTTAACTACCCAGCCTTTCACTGATACTTTACAACTCACCTATTACACTTTCTTTGTATCTTTTTGAACCAACTTCTCTTCTGAAGTCATTTCTCCAACGGTTTAATTAGGAACAGGGTAGAGTTAATTAATTAGCTAGTTAGATGTGAATCATCAGGGGAAGCTGGAATGAAAAAAGGCTCTCCTGTTACTTCACTTTCAAACAAAATAAACCTGCTTCCCAAAAAAATCTTTCAAATACCTTTTTCCTTCCTTTGGCACTGTCTATGATGTGCACTGCTGAAGTTAAGGATTTACTAACTTTTCCATTATAAACCCATTTTGGAAATCCTGTACCTTCTGAATGGCTGAATCAATTCACCTCAAGTTGAAACAGGCTACAAGGTTTCAGCTCAAAGGATTTTTTTTTTTCCCCCAGAGAACATAGAGCAGGTAAAAAATTACTTCTTTAGGTATGTGGATTTTTCTTTGTTTTTCTTACTATTCTACAATTCAAAACCACTCTTACATTATTCTTTTCAAAGATGACATTTTATCACCCCGTACCATAAAGGAACTTAGCATTTTATGCCCTATTTGCAAAAAAAAAAAAAAAAAGAAAAGAAAACACTATGACTGTGCAGCTGATGATACACTTTAAAATTCAATAATTCCTTGTGAGTAGTAACTGTTCCTTTGCACATTTGATTGCACTGAAGAGCCATAGCAATCCATGGAGCACACACTGCATGAAGTGCAGGAATGGGTGACACTAAGGTAGTTATCCTGAGATAACATTTTTCAAGCAGAGACCAAGACAAATGAAAATTGTAAGTACACTAACTGTTCATCACATAGCAACTTCTACAACAGACGCTGGGTTTTTTTCAAAACTACTACATAAAATGAAAATATTTCTGGCAGGAAGCACTTCTATAATGAAAAAGTGATCCACAGAGTGTAAGTGATTCTGCTTCAAACAGTCTGAACTTCCCTCTACCAATACATGGTTCCAGCTCGGACAAGCCTAGAATCCAAAGTACATTTGTTATTCTTTACAGATACTCACTCTATAAATACTCTTTCATGTCCCAGTGATTTTTCTTCCGGTTCAACAAAATTCTGTTGAATTTAAGTCTTGTCCACTTTTGCTTCTCTTCTATATATTCATGACCTTCCTCACATCTGGCTAGTCCCATCTAATTCACCAATAGAGAAAGAATAGGTCACACAGTCATTTTAGGAGTCAGATTCTAAGTATATGTTTTCTGAGATAGTTTCCTTTTGTGTAAATGCCAAATTTAGGCTTTCAAAAAGGGAGAGCACGTATTTTTGCATTAATCTCACATGAAGATACATTATATGCTTTATTTCATCCTTTTCCCACAAAAGTAGGCACAAAGTTTATTGACATCTCAGAATGAGAAGAGGGAGCAGGGTGCATCAGCATATCCCAGGAAACAGTTTTTAATAGTATTTCTGTCTTACTGTTGCCTTGCATGTATTTCAGGGCAGATCATTTGCTCACTCAACAGTTTGGGTTGCTCTCTGTAGCAAAAGGACAATGTTCTCATTCTTGATAAATGACTCCAAGAGCTCCAAGGAAATATTCTCTGTTAATATCAAATGTTGCTATTTCTACTCAACTGGTATACTTTTGAAGTGTTTTTCTGATGTGTTTGCACATGATAAGGGAGTGTTAGGGATGTAAAACATTCGGCTGCAGATGTGATAGTTCAGTGTGGCTTTTTCTGGACACATTCCTGTTTCCTGTCCAGTGTTTCATCCACAGGGATGAAATGCAGACTTAGAAAGGATGTCATGGGAAAAAGGAATGGTCCAGTTCATGCAATTAATCAGAGTCACTAGGTGTCATATAGTAAGAAGATTTCAGAATTCAGAATTTTATCTCAGTAAGAATAGTATGCATTCATATTTCACCAGAATCACATCAGATTTACACTTATGAAAAGCAGAATTTTATGTTAGAACTTGAACTCTCCATAGGCAAGAAAAGCAGATTAGACTGACAAAAGTCCTATTTAGATGTATGAGCTCTCATAAGAACAGGAACATACCTGCCTTCATGAATGTGACCTTTTGTAGATCTGACCCTACTCCCCGTCCCAACAGTTTGACATAGATGAGGCTGCATGCATGGGGTGACATTCTTTCACCTTGCTCATATAACAACCTCTGTAAGAATCAAGCACATTTGCAATTAATCTGTGGAAGATTAATTGAATTTCCAGCAGAAGAGAAGGTTAGATAGGCAGGGAAGTTACTAACTTGTGTCACTGCAACTGGCTGTTTCAAGGTATTTCCAGTCCTCTTAGCCTATCTGCTACAAGTGGTTTCTGTTATGGTAAAGTGGCAGACAGCAGAGTACGTACCATTATCTTAGCCATCATGGTTTGAAATAGCTGAAACTTGGACATACATGCTGTTCTTTGCTGTTTCTGCAATGTGGATGGAACCTCTGGCAGAAGGGAAGAGTGGATAGATAGGAAGTCAGTTATGGGATGGCAATATTATGCCCTTTGTAGGCAACCAAAAACCTTATGTCATGCATGCAAAAGCTCAGATATGCAATGTTCTAAAAAAGGAAGAGAAGAAAAAGAAAGAGAACATCACGGTCTCATGTCTGCCTAGTCATACCAGATGACTGGCACTGACTTGTAGATCAGGAACTGAGTATAGTGGAAGGTAACGGAGAACCTATTAATCATGATTGCTTAACCATGTTGAGAAGATTTTTAAGATAATTTATCTAAACAAGAAGACCATATTAATTAGCAAGTAGGTTAGCCCAAAACAGATGACTCAGATCTGTCTTTTATTGTAAATTGAAGTCCTCTACTCTTACCTGTTAGGTGCAAGTACTTTCTGTTACAGTGCAAATTAATAGTTTAGGCTCACTTCAACACTCATCACTCCAGAGCCTGAATTATTATGTGCATGCTGTCACAACATCGTGTGGCACATTTGAATTAGGGCTCTGTCTTTGACAGGTTATACTAAAGAAAAGTATTAAAACATAAATGCTACTCAACCTATTCAACCTTTTTTTTTTTTTTTTTTCCCCTTCTGGAAATTGGACAGTTTTCCTATGAGGCTTTTAGACTACATATAGTTCAAAACTTTTAGCTTGACTTCATGGAGGGAATAATCCTGAAGGTTATTGGAGCTAGTTTTCTACACTAGTGCTCGAAGGCATTTGGGACCACTTTAACACGTAGACCCTCCTGGCATTTAAGAACTGTGGTGAATGAGAGATTTACATGTTACAGCTTCATAAACTCTGTCAAAGCAACTCAGTACCAGTAAGTGCATCCACTCTCAGCCTGCTGCAAATGCAAGGTACTTTGGCTTACCTCAAACATCCATGACAATAACTTCATTGCAAGGCTGAGCCCTTAGCCTCTGTCCAAGGTACAAAAAGATACAACCCACTAGGGCCCTCCACTTTCATGCTTAGATTTTTTTTTTCCCAAAGAACATTCTTTTAAACAATCCATTTTTTCTTCTCCTTTCTTCCCATTAAACTAAATGCAGGGCAGCTCACTTTCAGCTAAAACTGTATTTAATTCACATACCTGTGTCTAAAGTAACACAGCCAGGCAGTAAGAAGTTCTCAGCTCTGTGTGTAAGGTGCCCTTGGGACCTCTCCCAGACTACAGCCGTGTGACTCTACCCTTCCCACAAACATAAGCCCTAGGGACGCAAGAGCACAACTTTTTGGTCATTATAAAATAAATAAATAGAACTGATTGAAGCTTTACCATTGGAAATGAAGAGCTGATGCTGGGTGCAGAAGAGGGTTGGAATTGGAAATTCATCACAGATAAGAAAGTAGGATATGGTAATTTCCATGTTTCGTCTCCTGAGAGCTTGTCAAAATAAATATATTCAGAGACCACATGCAGATGCCCTCATCATTTTAGGCATTGTGCACAAACATATGAAAAAGGGATTAGCACAACAGAAATAAACAGGCCTTTGCTTACTTCTTTCAAAGACATAGCGGAAGGGAGGAAAAGAGTCTCTCTCCTAATTAGAAGAAAAACAAATGAAAAAAAAATTACTGAACTGGAAAAAAATAAAAGAGTACAAAGCAGAAAGCACATTCAAACTTTCTACTGAACTTTTAAAAAGAAATCACAATGAGGGGATGTATGTAGTAGATATTCTCAGAGATGAGAACAGTCCAATTTTTCTTCACTCAAGGGACAAAGGTTTTTTTCTATGTCCATGCCAGCATCAATGCTAAGATATAACTTATATGTTCAAGCAATAATTTCTTTTTCACTCTTAGACAAAGAATTTTCTTGCTCCTATGCTTGGCTGTACGTTATTTTGTTTGTACATTATTTTGATGAAAGAGAGCATTTTCTGAGGATATGTAAGGTATCTCCCCTATATTACAACCTGTTGTAAACATAATATACAAGTTTCTAGTACCTTGATACTTTCTACAATGCATATCTCTGTACCACATCTCAGATTATCTTTCACTATTAAAAAGTATGTTTATACTTTCAGAAATAATTCTTATGCTCTTTTTTCTTTTCCTCAGCTGAGAGAATTTGGGATCAATTATAACAGAGGTAGCCAAACACTGGTTCCCAACCTTAATGATATTTGTAAGCAGAGAATGTTGCTGTCCCATGCCAGGCAGTGGAAGAATGGGTGCCAGTGCTGTGCAGCTTCAATGTCTCTGGGTTGCTTTGGGTGTGGCTGCACATCCAGAGCTATCCTGCAACGGAGCAATGAGAATTCCCTGGGAGCCACTAGATCCCCTGCTTGCAAGCTATAGTGGAGCTGCTGAATTCCTTGGCTTAACAAGTTGTGCAGTATACATATATTGTTTTCAGTGGTATGAAGTTCTTGACTTATGGCTCATAGAACCAGAAAAAGAGACTTAATGGCAAGACTTCTGATATACGTTCCTTTAAAGTCGTCTATAAGAGACTTGTATAATGTTCAAGCTGAGATTTTCCAAAACATGCAGGTGCCCCCATACTCCTAATCTAAATCCACAAACCTTTGAGAAGTTTGCCCTCTTTTGAGAGTAGCAGAAGGTGGCTCCTGACCTTTGTATCATATCAAATTTCAATTAACTGTACAATACTCTCTTTCAGAAATCCTTGCAATTTTTTCCATAGCACCATAGCTAATCATAAAGCAAGGTCCTGTTATTAGAGTATAAAGCCTGTTTGATGACTTTCATTCACAAAGACCCATTGAAATCAATGGAATATCTCTGAAATCGACGCTCCATCATTTCTTATATGTATTTGTGTATATATAAAAGCTAAAAAACCACTGGATATCTTCTAAATCATAAGTCATTGCATTTCACCCAGCTACCCTTGCTTTTGCCCTTTCTGAATTATGCTTGACTGAAACACACTTTCTGGAATGACATCCATCCTTGAGACAAGGCCATGGAGAATGTAATATTTCCTTCAGCAGCAGGGGTGACAGCAGGGGTGACAGCATCGGTGGACAAGGGACGAGCAACGGATATAATCTCCTGGACTTGTGCAAAGCTTTTGACACTGTCCCGCACGACATCCTTCTCTCTAAACTAGAGAGGCAGGGGTTTGATGGACGGACCACTCGGTGGATAAGGAGTTGGCTGGATGGCTGCACTCAGAGAGTGGTGATCAACGGCTCGATGTCCAAGCGGAGACTGGTCACGAGTGGCGTCCCTGTAAAAGACTGTATAAAAAATTTGTCTCAACATTGTTGAAACAGCGGGCCACCACCCGAGCAATGGCTTCCGGTTATCTTGCAAGGCAACTCCTGTTGTCTTGGAAACCTGAATGCAGAGCTGGTTCCAAGAAATCTAGCCTTAGCCCCCGGCATGTGCCCAGAGATGCATATCGCCGGGTAATGGATCACCCAATAATGGGCATGCATATCACCACCAGGTGAGGGGTGCGGCTAGGAAAACCAGCTCTCGAAATACAATGAAAACAACCAACATAAAAAGGGACTTCTTCTACGCTTCGAGACTTCTACACTTCTTCGACACTACAGACTTCTTCGAGACTTCTTCTTCTACACTTCTACACTTCACTTCATTCAACGGAATACACATTCGCTGGAATACACATGCACAGAACAGACATCGAGACGACCAACACCGGACAGATCGTCACCCCATCGAGCGAACTGAACTGTCGGGACGCTGCAGCTCCATGGTGGTAGCTATTACAACCGAAACTCTTTCCCCTCTTTCCTTTCTCTCCTTTCTCTTCCATTTACAAACTTCTTGTCGGGTTAATAAAGTTACCTAGCACTTGACTCCGTTTTGAGTCTTAATTCTGTTCCCGAGAATATGAACAAAACCACACTGCGGTGTGTGAGAGCTCGGTCCAGCCGCCCCTAGCCCCCCAGACTCATCTGAGGTCGGTTAGAATGCAGGAGGGCCTTCCTCTCGTCCGAAATCAGAACGTGACAGTCCCTCAGGGGTCCATGTTGGGCCCGGCCCTGTTCAACATCTTTGTTGGCGACATGGACAGTGGGATAAAGTGCACCCTCAGCAAGTTCGCTGATGACACCAAGCTGTGTGGTGCCGTTGACATGCTGGAAGGGAGGGATGCCATCCAGAGGGACCTTGACAGGCTGGAGAGGTGGGCCCATGCCAACCTCATGAAGTTCAACCAGGCCAAGTGCAAGGTCCTGCACCTGGGTTGTGGCAATCCCAGGCACAAATACAGGCTGGGTGGAGAATGGATCGAGAGCAGCCCTGAGGAGAAGGACTTGGGAGTGCTGGTGGATGAGAAGCTCAACATGAGCCAGCAATGTGTGCTTGCAGCCCAGAAGGCCAACTGCATCCTGGGTTGCATCAAGAGGAGCATGGCCAGCAGGTCGAGGGAGGTGATTCTCCCCCTCTACTCTGCCCTGGTGAGACCCCCACCTGGAGTACTGTGTCCAGTTCTGGAGCCCCCAACATAAGAAGGACATGGACCAGTTGGAGAAGGTCCAGAGGAGGGCCACGAAGATGATCAAAGGGCTGGAGCACCTCTCTTAGGAGGACAGGCTGAGAGAGTTGGGGCTGTTCAGCCTGCAGAAGAGGAGGCTCCGGGGAGACCTGATAGCGGTCTTCCAGTACCTCAAGGGGGCCTACAAGAAAGATGAGGAGAGGCTGTTCAGTAGGGCCTGTTGTGACAGGACGAGGGGTAATTGTTTTAAAATAGAGGGAGGTAGATTTAGATTGGATATTAGGAAAAAATTTTTTACAATGAGGGTTAGAACACTGGAACAGGTTGCCCAGAGAGGTGGTAGATGCCCCATCTCTGGAAGCGTTCAAGGCCAGGCTGGATGAGGCTCTGAGCAACCTGATCTAGTCGGGGATGTCCCTGCTCCTTGCAGGGGGGGTTGGACTAGATGACCTTTGAAGGTCCCTTCCAACTCTAACCATTCTATGATTCTATGTTGCAGTGCTTAATCAATATCAGTGTTATGAATATTTTAGGTATTTGTTTTCTTTGTGTATTTGGCTGCATCTTTCAAATGTTGATTATGTCTTTTCCTGTAGTAGGCTCTTTGGATCTCAGGTTTTGGTCTTTCTCTTTTTTTTTTTTTTTTTTTTTTTTTTTTTTTATATCTCTAAAAGTCATCAGTAAAAGTTGTAAACAAGTTACCTCTCTGACACCTTTTTAATATCTCAAACTGATTGAATTCTTCAGGCGTTTCCTTGCAGATTTCTTCCCACTGACCATTTCTGTGGTTTTTTTTCCCTCCACACTCTTCAGTTTCCAACTTCACCTGGAAGATCCGGAGACCAGAATACTGTGAAATACAGACATTAATCCATACATTGAAATGCATTCAATTGTTTTAATTCTATTCACTGCTTAACCTGTTTTTAAATGCAGGCTGTCCTAAGGCCTTTTTTGTCACAATGTTAAGAAGACCCCAAGCAAAGATTTTTCAGAAATGGATTCCTAAAATTAGATACCTAAATCCATACTCACTAGTTCAGTCTAGTTTTAACTGAGACCATATCAGCATGATCTCTATTTAATATTTAATATCTATTCTATATTTAATACTTATGAACATTTTGACTTACAAGATTTTATTATTTTTCAGAGTCTCCCCTTTGATCTACTCCTGCATGGTGCGACAGTTTCCTTTAGATGAGTGATTTCAGAGGAGTTGTCACTTAATGTAAAACGAAACTTAAATACTCCAAAACATTTTTGAAAGTATGTAAATGATACTTGACTTAATGCAGACTTCAGTGGGAGAAGCAGGATCAGTGCATTTAACCCTATTCTATTGCTAAAAATGGACCAGAAGCAGTCTCACTTCAGTGATGTGGCCCTTTAAGCTTCCCAGGGTCCAGGATCACATGAAAACTCAAGGTTAAGCAGAGATATATGTAAGGAGAAAGAAAATGGTCCTGGGATCTAATTAGTGTTTTTAATAAGCTTATATCCAAGCTTTGTCTGTCTCTACTGAACTTTACAAGTGTTGCAGTGTGAGAAGGTCTCCGCTTCTCACGGAAACCTAGACGAACTCTGATCAAGTTCTCTTCCTTGGTTGCAGGGAAACTCCAGCTGGCTCCAACCCCAAAAAGTCTGCTCAGAGGACTTGGTTAATGCCCTCAGCCTCCCCAGGCTTGCGAGACAGAATGATGAGGCTGCCTGTGTCGAGAAGCAGGCTGGCCAAATCAACCTGCACATTCAAAAGAGAAACTGCTGTGGAAGTTGTAGCTGAATGTCTTATCTCCCCAAAAAAGGACCAAGGAAACAAATCCATACAGACAGGGGAGCTTGGGCAAGTACTGTGTTATCCAAGTAACTCACTGTAAAGTTCTAGTGCAAAACTGGTAGTAGGGGTGTCCAGGGAACTCCCTCACACTCCCAGAATTGAGTTCCTAGGGCATCTCTCACAAGTGAGAAGAGTCATTTTTAATAAGTAATCGAGGTGGAGGGGAGAAAACATCCTGAAAATCCCCTGCTATTTGCCTCTTATATGTACGAAAAGTCCAGAGGCTGAACTTTGTTAGAACTAAACTTGAATTGAAACATTTTTATGGAAATAGCCTGACTTTATCCCCCTTCATAAAACTGGGCAGCAACATAATGAAATACTGGCTGTTTGCCCTTCCACTCCCTCCTTCAGTGTTTTTCCAGGTTGCAGGGTCAGTGTACCATGAAATCCCCTGCCATAACAGGGGCCACAAAACCACAAAGGGGTCAAAATGCTCCCTCACACAGAGTTACCCTTTAGCTCTAAGAGTATTTGTCTTATAGTTTGACCAGACCTTGCTAGATCAATAGGACTAAGCTTTTCCTCACAGGGAGATGTGTATGCCTTTATCTGTGGCTGAATGTTTTTTTGAGTATTTCTAGGCTTACTTAGCTCTTCAGTTGGACAGAAAGTACCATGTCAAAAAGATGACAAACATTTGAAAGCAAACTTTGTACTTTCATCACAGACTTTCTGCTCTAAGCTTCAATTTTAGTGAGAGACTTGCGGCTCCATAACTGTATACACATAAGGAAAAACTTTTGACCTCTGTCCTTCCTCAAAACTATATTAAAAGGCAAAAAGCTTTTACTTTTTTTTTTCCCATGAGGAAGATTTCCTTCCCTTTGAAGATACTACATCAAGATAAAATTTTCTTACATCAATGGTTCAATATACTTTCACATAAATATATTTCATTTTGTTTCCATGTCAGTTTAAGGGAGTAAGGAAGTAACATTCAGAAGCTGATTTTAATAAATTAGTAATAATGATTCTATTCTGTTTAAGCTTCTACATGTGCTACTTGGTATAGAATAACCTCAGGCTAAGAGTCTTCAATGAAACCCTTCAAAAAGGAACATGGATTTGAATTTAACAATGAGAAACTTTGTATTTACACCATGGCAGATGAAAGAGATGCTATCTGTAACATGAAAGCTTTAAAAATCATTAAGCCTAAAGTAAACAAAGAGAAACACAAGCAAGTGTTTGGAATTTGCACCAAGATGACAATAATAAAAGAAACATCCATCCAGACTGGTTGAGGACTGTTACGCTGTCTATTCTATTTGCATTTGAGAATGGTTTGGACCTGAATTTCTCATATGAGAAACCTAAGGGCAGAGATTGGTCTTTTTTCAAGTCAGGGAAAGATGGAAGAATACACTTAATGAGTCAAATTCCACTTTCTGCCATCATCTGCTTCTCTGTAGAAAATTTAAGATGATAACATGAGAAAAAACTAGATCTTGTGAGACCTAAGGTTTGGCACAATGATGAATATGGGAGAAGTTTCCTAATCCTCAAAAATGAGAGCTGACATCTCAAAATACATGATGTCTGGGCAGCATTAGCTAAGATTCCAGGGACAGAATGGAAATCTATCTGTAAGCACCAATGGTGATAAAGTTACATCAAAATGTCATGATGTTTCACATCTAACCCACAGCCTGGCCAGGGCTTCTAGTATCCTTGAGGTTGGATCACAATCCCCACCTCCTTCAAGCCCTTCTTTTCCTAAAACAGATAATTTCAGAGTTCTTAGAAGGTCACATCTCTGTGTTTGCTTAACTCAATAATAGCTCCATCCATACTACTGTGTGCAAGCTACACATTGAGCCTTTTTAATATGGCATTAATGTTAAAGTTAGAATGAAGCAAGATCTCAGATGTTTTTTACTCCTTGACCACTGTAACAAGGATAATTTGTTTATTTTGTTCTAAGGATGCTTTCAGCAGTAAGTGAAGTTGTTTCAGCCTTAATAGGCAGTTGGGTTGTAGACCATTTTCTACGGCTGCAAGAAAAAAAGCTAAAATTAAAACCTCACAAGGGCACCTCACTCAGCAAAGGGTAAGTCTTTTACTGCTCAACAGTGACACCTCTTGATACTCAGCAGAATATTACTGACAACCTTCAAAGATAATTTAATGCAGGCTGCAGGATGAAGTACTGTAGGCAGTGTAGTGTCTCCCAAAGGAAATGTTTTTCTTTCTTGGTTTGTTCAGGAAAAAGCAGCTCAGCATCTAACCTATTGTTCCAATATGAGAGAATCAGGAAATGAAAAAGTTTATAGGGGAGCAGCTCAGAGCATTGAATCTATATCCTCAGAAAATGCCAGTATTTTGATATAGGCCATTATAATGAAAATTGAAAGTTTTAAAATTGTCACAAAAGTAAAAGTGTGGAAAAAGACATTTTATCAGCTTTCAGCTTTTCTTCTGAAATGTTAATATTTTGAATATGAATGTTGAAATTGATATCTCCACTGAAATTTTTTTATTCATTCGAACTCTACTTTTTGTCAGAATTTTTTATTATCAAATTTTTCATATGCATAGCTTCTACAAAGATCTATACGCAAATGTCAGCAAAGAGTCTGACTATTTGCATATTCAGTTAACTAGAATTTTTAAGAGACACAACTCCATTTATTAACTCTTCAAAGTGCTACTATGCTGCAAATGAAAATTCAGGTTTAAAAAAAAAACTGCAAAAGAACCGAAAGATAGAACTAAAAGGAAACCAAGCCTTTAACAAGTACCCTTCCAGCACGGTATGGAATATGGCCTACCTTCTGGTAGCTGGGGTAGCTGGCTATGAGACTATTTGAGACTCAGTCACGAAAAATTTAAATAATCATCTTTTCTGGGCCAGATACTGAGTGTTAGAGCAAGAATTTTTGGCTCACATTTATCTCTGTAACAGATGTTGATTGGACAGCTGAAATTTGTTCATACATTTTATGAGGAAGTATATCCTTTTGCCAATTCAACAGAAGTATTTTTTGAGATACCCAAATACATAAATTTCTGCTGGAGCTCTAGCTTTGTTCTGCTTATGGTATAAGTTCATTAGTGAAATAGCTGTAGATCAACTGAAAATAGCTTGGCATTTAACTATCCTCTACTGGCACCAATTAGCATTATGGAATAACAAGATCTATGAAGAAAATCTCTGGGGACTGTAACACAGATAGCAAATATGTGAGCAAAGAGTTAATTCCTAGCTAATAAATTCTCAAGACACTGGAATAACTTAATTGTGAAGGGGTTTGATAATTGAGTGCCAATAATAGACAGATTGTAAATTGGAAGGTTTATTTCAAAACCAGCAAAAACTGCACAGAGAGAGTGTAACAGTAAAAGAAAAAGTGCTAACCTACAGGGAAGAAAATTTGAAAGCTGTAGGGAAGATTTAGGAGCAGCAGTGGTTTTAAGGGCACACTTTTATGTTTGCTATTATGTTTTAAGTGGAGCCTTAAGCAGTGCCTACCAGTAAAATGTTGGTACTTCATTGTTTGTAAGAAATCAGCTGTTACATTTGTCTAGTAGTAGAGTAATGCTTGGTGATAAAAATCTGGGATGCACACTATGCCTGCACACCATAACAAAACCCTGCTGCCCAAGATTCACAATATGTCTTGGAAGTAAGCAAATATGAAAAAGCACATCAGACATGGAGAAAACAAAACCCCAGAGGTGAGACACATGACTGAAAATGCTTCTTATTTCTGGGCAGTGAAACTTACTATTTTAATGATGGCAGGGTTATTTGTTGAAATATTTAGAGAAAGCCTTTTTGAAAAATCTTTTGGCGTCAGCCTCTAGATATATACACATGGAGACATCTAAACAGAGCCAGGAATATTTTAATGCTGATTTTTGGAATCACGTTTTAGCACCCTATCTATTTTCAGGGGCCTGTATAAGGCATTAAGAGGATAAAAGTATTTAATTTTCTGAGTTAAGTGCTTTATCTCTAAGTGGATAAATTCCATTCCTCTGCAGCTGAAATGGGAACACCTTTGTATAATAGGCAGTTCCTGAGTAAAGACCCCAAAGCTAGTCTTTTTGTCGGTTTTTGAGAAGAGAAATATTTAAGTTTACACTTATCTGTTTTCAGTCCTTGTAGCTAGATTTAGGGGTTTTTTTAGTAGACTTCATCCCATGAACATGAAAACTCACACACACAGAGGAGAGACACATACGTAGAGGAAAGAAAAATAAATTAGCCCAGCAAAGAGAGCACAACATGATTCCTGAAATCAAATGGACAAACAAGCAGAGACTAAATAATCCAATACTACTGGAAATGCAAGGCATCTACAAGTCAAGAATGTGTCTTCAGTGACAAGAATTTCCCTTCTTTGATATCTGTTGGCCTATACATCTAATAAGAACAGATTACTCTTATTAGTTAAGTCCTTAATTTAAAAAAAAAATAATTACAAAAGCTTAAACTCATGACTATAAGACAATTTACTCTGTTAATCAAAATATATCTTTAAAATTGTATGCAAACACAGTAGTGTATCAGCCTAGTTTTCTGGCAGACTTTATCTTCCCTAACTTTAGACAACTAAATAAATATTAAGCATCTAGTCTAAGCTAGCCATCTGTGCTACATATATAATCAAAAGGGAGGCAAGCAGCTAGGCAGAGAGAAGGGCATGTTTAGAGAGTCTTTCCCTGACATCTCTTTTTGCTGTGAGCCCTTGGATAAGATAGCTCGGGATAGCTCTGCCTGTCTCCCTCTTCTGACTATCACCGAAGCCTAAACTGAAATGCATCTCTCTCTTTTAGGTGGTTAGAGCTAGGCAAGAGGAATTTCCAGCCTAAGAGTTCCACCTCCCCCATTACTTTTTGGCACCTTGTATAATCAGACCCCTGTTCTTTGCTAAGGGCACCACTACTGTGTTACTTAAATTGCATAAATGGAAGAGACAGTTATGTTCTATATTACAACATTTTGTCTACCCAAGGTAGTGCATCTCTCTCTTACTCCTAAGCGAAATCTGTGAGAGTAGGCAAGATAAAATGAAGCACGGGATTTCCTGCTTTTTGTGGTTTCCATTGTCTTGGATTTACCATAAGAATGGTGCCACTCATAGTGTTTTGGCCAATAGGCAAGACATAATACTCGTCCCTTCAAAAAATATAATATACTTTTAAATAGAATACGTTGAAGTAACTCCTCATTTGGAAAATTAAAAAGTGCATTTTTATTCTAGAAATGTATAATTGTCAAAAAGACAGTTTACAAAACCAGAAATTCATCTTTTTCTTGATTTTAGAGAGGCCTTGAGGTCATATAAGAACAATCACCCTGTTTCTGATGAATAAGAGATAAAATAATAATATTAATATATTTTCTTTAAGTCTTTAAAGTTTTATAAATTGCCCATGGAGGTTTGCGAACCAAGGTCACTCTGTCTCTTTTAATTCTTTTAATTATCTAGTTCCAGCCTGATACACTAGCCTCACTAATTGGACACAGAGAAATCCTTTATCAGTGAAGTTAGAAAAGGACCTATGAAAAGAGTGTGGGAGACTGCTGCAAATCAAAGAAGAGGAACTGAACAGAAGGAAAGCCAATCAACTGTACCCCTCCGAGCTGTGAGTTTATAGGAAAAGCAGAGCCTTCCTGGATGGAGGAATAAGTGGCCAGCAGGTAGTTACACATGTCATTGACCTCTCCCTGATAGATACTGCTGTGAGGCGAGCCAAGTGCAGACTCACACCTGCCCTTAATTTCTTGGGGAACGGAAGATTTTAAGTACTAACTTGGGCTTTGGAGAGTGTAGGTGTTGAATATACTGCTATCTGCTTCCGTTCCCATAACCCCAAGAAGCTCATACATACTCTCTCAAATCCCAGTGAGGGACTTAATTGTCCTGTCTGCAGTTTACCATTTTCATGATTGTTTGACAAGTGTGATGCACACAATGAAGTCTGAAGCTCTGTCAGTCTCTATTTAGTAGCATAAGAAATGTGTGTATCTGAACTATCTCTGACTTTGATTTCTCAGCCTTCTCCTTTCCCAGCACTCTCGCACATTCTCCAAGGTTGCAGGTGATCCTTCTCCTCTGAATTATGGCTTGTCATTTGAACAACAGTATCCTTCCATCTCATCTCTTCCATTTTGATCTTGGATGGTCATGTTAAGCAGTTCACCTCCTCTCCTCATCCATTTTCTAGTATGAAATCTGTTTGTTCATCACCTCTTCCATTTCCTTTGTGTCTCAGTGAGTCTCTACAGTTTATACTCTAGTATCTATATCCTGTTCTTCTGCCCCTAAATGTTTTTCCTACTGCTCAAATGCCATCCATCCACAGAGATATCCTTCTATGTCAATAAAGAAATATAACTACTGTTTCATATGTATGACAGGTGGGGTTTTTTTGTTTTGTTTGTTTGTGAGACATGAAACTGAAAATTCTGATTATTTTAACTGCTAAAATTACCATGGCATTGTACCCAAAAGGTGTTGCATTGCCTCAGCGTATTGGCAAAGTGCTGGAAAGCAGATCATATTCTAATCACCTGCTTTTACACTTCGGTTTAGCTAACTTTCTTCCTGAGTCAGACTATTGTGTGATTTCATAGCACATGCTAGGATTTGCATCCAATTATCACTAGCTTCTCTCATACCCAATGTTTTGAAGAAAAAAAAACCCTGAAATTCTGCACACTTGGGACTAACATGACATGTATAATGTCCATTCAGGCATATAGATTTCCACAGCTGTTAAAGTGTTACTGCCTGTACAGGTATGAAAGAGTGAATATTATTGCTGTGCACAAGATCTCCAAGTCCAGAAACATCATTTCATGTGAAATCCTTCTCAAGATAGTAATATATATTTGAAAAGTGCTAGGTAAAAAGTAACAAGCTCCATGCCGGATACTGGTACCCAAATGGCTGTTTAAACATGTTCCCTGACACGATGTTGGCTCAAGTCATCAAGTGCTGTACACACAGCCAAAGGCACAAAACCAGCATTAGAGATCACATCTGATGGGCAGTTTTCATGCAGCTGTTTGTTTTGTAGAGTAAGAGAGTTTAAAGATTCGGGCATGCAACTACTCTGTGCAACTGGCCTCAGAGTTAGAGAACGGTCCCAGCACATTTAGCATCTTCTTGTAACAGCAACAAATCCCAACTGAAAAGACCAGACCTGGCTCTATTCACTGTATTCAGCGTTTGGTGGATTTCTGCATTTTAGTAATTTCAAATCCTGCCACCCCACAAATTCAATTAAACTACAGTAACATTTGAAAACATGAGACTAGCTCAATATTAGGATAGAAAATCAGAAAGCTTCCTGATTTTTTTTTTCAAAAGCATAGGGCTATTTCACTTTTTTTTTAGTCTTATACACTTTCTTTTATGAAGCAGTTAATAAATTGAATACTTTTCTGCGAAACTTTTCTAGAAGGATATTCTTCACTGTTTATTCTTCCCTTCACACTGCTTCCCAGACCTGTCAATATCATAGAATCGTAGAACGGTTTGGGTTGGAAGGGACCTTCAAAGGTCATCTAGTCCAACCCTCCTGCAAGGAGCAGGGACATCTCCAACTAGATCAGGTTGCTCAGAGCCCCGTCCAACCTGGCCTTGAATGTTTCCAGGGATCTCTGGGTAACATGTTCCAGTGCTTCACCACTCTGTAAACCATTTCTTCATTATATCTAGTCTAAATCTACCCTCTTTTAGTTTAAAATATCTCTTGTTTGTTTTGTTTTGGTTTCCTTCAGCAAAAAGGAATCAAATGTTAACAGACAGAATATTTTAAGGTGGTCAACTCCAAGACAAACAATAATGACAAACTATACTTTAGAGAAAACATTATCATCTCCCTCTCTTAGGTCTTGTCTCCATCATAAGCGGCTTCTCAATGAATTGGAAATTCCTCCTAGCAGAGATGGATCTCTTACCAGCAGAAGTGATACTTTGCCAATGCATTTTATGTTGACTACGTGCATGAAAGTTGAAGCTGAGAATATAGCTGCTTATATTGCTCATTTTGTCAGTATAAAAATGCCACTGAACATCATATCCCCTCACTGGCATAACCATACTGACAAAAATGCAAACATAGACGTGATTTTAGTCTCCACTATAGTGGAGGGCTATACTAATATAAAGGGCACATTTAGATTTTAAGAATAGTAACAGTCTTGCACTTAAGCCTAGTAAAACCTTATACTTTAAGACTACTAAAAATGACAAGTAAAGTGGATATCTGACATGCACCAAATGGAGAGTGTCAGCCTCATATAGTCACAGAACCACAAAACCATAGAATGATTCATCCACATTATATGTGCCTAAAGGTAAGAGAATGGAGTCCTACCCTATGTGGCTTAGAGTTCAGTTTAAATTTTAATCAATAGAAAATAAGAACTTTTTCTCAGAAAATTCTGTCTCCATTTAGGAGATATACTAGCAGTTATCTAGAAAATTTATTAGTTTTCCCATTTCCTTTACCATCACCTTCAATAAAAACTTTTCAAAGCTGAAATGTAAGATTTTATGTCTCATACATCCTCTATTTATCCAGTTCTTAGCTATTGTCAAAGGTTTAGTGAAACCATAAAAATGAAAGGCAAAACCATCAGATATTAGCAGACAAAGTTTGAGATGGCTGTTAAAATATTTTTGATAGGAATTAGTGAAGAGTGAACCTTAAAAAAAAAATTGTTCTAATTAAAATTAAAAGACAACATGGATGGTTGTGTGAATTCTTCCACTTCTTTTTCTTCTAGGAATCAGGTTTAGACACTCCTTGATTTCCCTTAATACTGTTTGGCCTGAACTTCAGCGTGTTAAAAACTGCCTCTTTTATGGCGTTTCAGTGCTTCTAATCCCTGTAAGGAGGGTGGAAATAGTTAACAGGTTTATTTTTAGTTTTGGGCAAAGGTTGAGAATGCTTTTCCCATTCTCTCTTAAAAACAGAAATTCAAATTCAATTGCAGAACAGTGACAGTATCTTCCAGGCTAAGCCTCTCAGTTCCCAAGAGGAGACAATATTCCCCCTCTATTACAGTAGTCAGGAAGAATGAGCTGAGGTTCCAGTAACAAATATAGACACAGAGACGTCTGGTTTCTTTTCTGCCTTAGAAGCTATCAAGAAAATTTAATCAGGCTTCTCTTTTCCAGTCAATCCTCAGATTATTTTAATACGTTCACATTCTGTATTGAAATTCTGTCATCCTCGTCAGTGTTTTTGCCTGATGGCTGCATGCAGTCATTGCTAAACAATTTGTTAAAGTGTTATATTTTTAGAGAGATCTGTTCACTTACCATCTAATGGTAATGCCATTTTGCAAGGGTCATAAGGAAAGAACATATTCATGATGAGAAAAAATCAAATGAATGGCAAGACATAATCATGTTTCTATCTCATCCTCTCTGCCTCCCTATCCTCTTCTAGGCAGAGAAAAAATAACACACATCAACCAGGTTTTTACCATATGTAAAGCTAGCGTGGTGTTTTCTTCCCTACACTAAATTATGTAGTGCTTCTGCAGAAACTGTGTACAAGAGCTGAATGTAAATCAGAAAAAGATATGATTGTGGAACTAAAAGGCAGCCACTCCTCTCTAAAACCATGTTGGTATACGACATGCTAGTGTGCCCACCTTGTAAGATCATGGGACTACTGTAGTACCTCAGATATCTGTGCTTGAAAGCAATGGATTTAAAATGCATTCTGACCGTCATATGAAATAACCGACACAGACCTGAGTGAATCAGGCAAAAAAGAAAAGAGTGAATTTACTGCTAGAGAAATAAAGATGATCTCTACATGAAAATTAATGATATATCAGAAAAATTAGCTCTTGAGTTTTCTGTGCAGCTGTTAAACAGAAGACAGTATAACAATCTGTATGTTCTACTCTAGCTTGGGAGTGAGAAGAAGGTAAAGAGTGGGGAGGGAGAGAGAGAGAAATCCCTTTTCTTTCTGAATTGGAACATAAATAGCATCCACAAAAGAGAAACATACTATGTAAAGTTTTGACAGACTTGACTCATCATTCATTTTGGCTTTTACCTTCTACCTCATTAACCTCTTTCATTGCTCCTTTGTTTATCACGTGCTTCTTAAAAAAAAAAAAAACCAACAAAAAACAAACTAAAAACCACTTGTTGAACTAACTGCCAGTTTTTTAATACTGCAATGGTTTTTATTACCAGTCCTTACTACAACCTAGATGGTATGCAATACTTGCATTACAGTCTTTTACACAAAATAAAACAAAGTACAAACAAAGACTCAGAAAATACTTTAGGCTTCTCCATACCTCTCAAAACAAGCCTATTACAGCTATTTTTTAAATTATGCTAAAACAGCCAGTAGATGTGTAATTTACATCTTAAACAACCCTTCCATAACCTTTTGAATCCATAGATATTTATGGAGCCTGGAAGGAACAGTGTTAAAATTCAATTGTGTTTAGCTGATTCATATTTTTACATTACTCACTCACTAGAATGAGGTTCCCACTGGGACATAGGCTGAGAGGAGCATAACAGAAGTGTAAATCACAGTCACAGCTAATATTTGTAATGCTGTTCTACACCTCTGTTAAGCAAAGTCTAACATAAACTCACACAAGTGCCACGTAACTTACTAATGAGTCAGTCACTGGTCTTTCAAAAAAATTCATGAGTATTAATGATTTGAGTGCTGCTGCTGCTTTGACTAAATGGCTATTGTAACAAAGCACTCAGCCTCCTTTCTCATATTACTTATAAACAAAAACTGTTTTTTCCACTTCATGGGAGAATTGTGAAATGAACTGAGCACCTTGCCATGACTTTTAGTGAAAACTAACTTCTTCTGCTTGTTCTGAGCTATTTCTTTTTCTATTTGCAGGCACGTGGAACGGTCTTTTCAACTCCAGTTTCCAACAGACCCAAGATTTGTAAGAGCAAATTAGAGTTAAGCATTCCCAATGCAAATCTTGTAACTTTAGAAGACCAGAGAGGCCTCCATCAGCCCAGTGGTTTTGAGTGTGCCCTGTAAGCTAGAAGGTAATGGTTCTGGTAAGAATAGGAATACTTCTCTATATTGTGCACTGATACTGAACAACACTTGAAGTGTCATTCTCAGCTCCATTTTTCTTTAGGAGCTAATGCAGCATATTCCCACATGCAAACTCAGATGCATTCCAGTGGGCTTGGAGTGTCAGTTCATATTTATAGCCTTCACATTTAGCATCTAAGTTAAGAAGGCCAAGTCTGGATTTACCCTCCTAACTTCAGTATGTAGCTTGGTGCCTAAATCAGGAGATTACTGGCATTAATGAAATTAGAAGAAAAGACAGTCATCTCCAAGGTCAGTTCCACCCACTTATAATGTTTCTTACCCTCATTTTATATTTACAACGTTTTAAGTTTTTAGTATCCACCATGACTATAGCCTGTATTGATAAAGTTAACAGAATTGCAGAGATTTGATAAGGAACAGAGATAGCTGAACATAGTCTAAAATGAAAGATTTTAATCCATGTATTTTGAAGACATGACATTATTTATGAAACTGCCAGTGGATGGAGACAAATTTTCTCAGGATTTTTTTTTTTTTTTTTGCGGGAAAGCAATTGTTCCCCTAGTCACGCTCACACCAGGGATGTGTGTGTATGAGATTGATCCAGTGATTTCTGATACATCACAGCAAGAGCAGTGATCCATATAACCAATTATTCCTGTACCTTTACTGACATGGTGAATCATGTAAGTTTTTTCTTCAGATGATAATTTCATCACTGCTTTAGTTTGTGCATTTATTTCTTTATTGTTTCCCTTAGCTGAACCTTGTGTGGCATGAATTCATTAATGATAGGTAATGAGGTGGAGATTCAGGCTTATAAGGAGGAATTAACACAGACAAAATTGCAAGTATATTATAGTACCTCCATCTGTTTTACTCTTACAGAAAATTTACACATTCTCATTTCAATTAAGTGTGATGGTCAAAATAATTGTAAAATCCTTCATTCTCTCCAAGACATTACAATAAATAAAGATATCATTACTTCTTTCAGACTCAATAACACTTAATGTAAAAACATGTCCTTCTATTCAAGTTTTATAACCTTGTCTTTATCAACTTTTCTGATAAATATGACAGTCTAAATAAAACAAATGGAACAGTTTCATTTTGTCAGCTAGGATTAAGGTAATACATAGTAGTACACAAATAGCCCATATACTGCTGGTTTATGCAGGAAAGAAAACTTCTTTTTTTTTTTTTTACTTCTCAGAATCTTCAAGGCACTGCAAATTTTTTAGTCAAACTCAGTCTGGAAACACAAAACTGCATGTATGTTTATGAGTCAAAAATGGGTTTGGGACCTAACAAAAGTTTTCCTTTTAGCTACTTCAAAATTATTCCATTTCAGTTTGGCTGTTTATATTTGCTCTAATTTGCTTATATTTTGAATGACAAAAAAAAAATAATTAGGAAGCCAGATGCCTTGTGAAACTTAGAATCATAGAATCATAGAATGGTTAGGGTTGGAAAGGACCATCAAAGGTCATCTAGTCCAACCCCCCTGCAAGGAGCAGGGACATCCCTGACTAGGTCAGGTTGCTCAGAGCCTCATCCAGCCTGGCCTTGAACGCTTCCAGAGATGGGGCCTCCACCACCTTTCTGGGCAACCTGTTCCAGTGTTCTATAACCCGCATCGTAAAAAATTTTTTCCTAATTTCTAATCTAAATCTACCCCCCTCTATTTTAAAACCATTACCTCTCGTCCTATCGCAACAGGCCCTACTAAACAGCCTATCCCCATCTTTCTTGTAGGCCCCCTTGAGGTACTGGAAGACCGCTATCATGTCTCCCCGGAGCCTCCTCTTCTGCAGGCTGAACAGCCCCAACTCTCTCAGCCTGTTCCTAAAGGAAATTTGATATTTTGATCTTCTAAATGCTTTTGTGCTGACACAAGGTTTGTATTTGACAGTTTCCTACTTTAGAAATATACTTTCAAAAAATCATTTTCTTTTAAAAAATTTCAAAAACCAGTTCACTGACAGGCCTAATTTGGAGCTCAGAATTACGCTATCCATCTTGAATAGTTATTTATTTTCTACTTTATTTTTACAAATAAAAACAGTGAGCTTGCACTGCTTCTAGCTTCACTTTTAATATGTTACATTTGATTTCTTTTCCCTGCAATTCTCTGAAGCATTTCCAAACTTTTCGCTTATTTGCTTTTATAGTTTCCTTAGGCAAAACTTGCTCTCTGGTGAAAAGTGTGCTGCTGGCATGCCCACTGATTTCTTCAGCTGCTGGATTAGGCCCATGTATTAGCTGTGTATTTAATTTTCTCCAACAACTCTAAAAGAAGATTTGCAGGGCTACTTTAAAACATGTAAATCACTTCATTATAGCAATCTACTCCTTTACTATACAGACCTTTCATTATATTGGAGATGAAGGTGAAGAAAATATCAGTAACGTAAAGTTAAAATTATTTTTATTTTAATCTTTTAAATAAGGCTGTATTTGTAATATTGTGTACTTTGGAGTCTACAAAAAAAAAAGAAGGTGATAATAAACATCACACAATTCTTGATATTTTAATCAAGATATAACTAGAAGAGAGGAGATCAACATTTTACTTCTGCTCTGCTGATCAAGTTCAGATGTCTAACTGCAGAAGTTGAAATATCAGTGACTCAAGATGAATCCTCCCCAGGCATGCCCCAAAATATGAGTGGCATCCCTGAGGCACTGTCCCTAAGGAATATTTTTTCCCTGCCTCAGAAAGACATCAGAGCGTCACTTAGTCACATTGACAGAGAATTCTAAGACTTCTAAATGGAAAAGCTAAACACTTGATAACTACAGATGGCTTTGCAAACCCTCATCAGCTACATTTTGGAGATCTGAATCAAAAATAAGACTGCATTCTACCTCAAGCTATCAGGATAAGCTTTTATTAACTATAATGAGATTGAGATCAAACAGTTGAAGATTTAATGAGATACATTTGCTGAGTTTGACTGCAGATGAATGGTAGACAGCAATACTTAATCAGGTAGTGTTTCTTACAATCACTTCAGGATACTTTTCCATAGCACTTCCAACTCTTGTGATGACAGATAACCCATAGAACATCCTCTCTTTTCCAGATTATTCTGCATTTCTTTATGAAATATAAAATCAATAATCAATTAATAAGGCTAGCAATGAAAAACATGAACTGACTGCAGCTTTGCTGATTCTTGCACTTTCTAGCAGATGATTCCTCTAGAACTAATGGGAAAATTCTGTTTCTATTGAATAAAAGATGCAATGAGCCTGCATCTTTAGAAGACTTGAACTAGAAATTCAGGGTCTGTGCAATAAGAGACCCATCTCCTCTTCTTGAAGACACTGCTTATAAATAAATAAATGAACAAACAGCTCTTAATCTTACTTTGAAGACTTTACATCAGGCTCTATAGAGAAACCAGGCAGCTTTCCAAAATAATTTTTACAGTCAGCACACTGAAAGCAGTCTGTCAGTAACAAATGGGGGAAAAGCAAATTCAGCTGAATTAAAACTGACCTAGAATAAAAGAAGAGAAAAAAACAATGATGATTAAGAAGAAAATTGGGCATATGGTCACCTTATTCTACTGCTAAAAAGTGCTAATCAGTCACAAGGAATTAACCTGGTTAAAACAAAAAATAAATGTCACTGTAAATAAAGGTTATAAGCTATGTGCACCTGGAATGCTGGGAGAGCAGTCAATGAGAATAGTTAATTTTTTTCCCTGCGGTCTATGCATTGTCACATCAGCACCTTTTCAAATGAAGGCATTGTTGGGGACTACACGAGAGAGGGGAATTGCAGGGAATAGTCAATATAAAAATACTGTCATTTTCAAAGTGTCTAAGGTTACCAAGAGGCTGGGGGAAAACTAACTTACCTGAGATCAGTGAAAGTTTTAAGAGGCACAAGGAAGGTATGGGTATGTCCTGTTTGATGACACTACTCTGGAGTCCGTGAGGAGCTTTTTCAAAGAACAATTCCCTTCAGAAACACATGCTTTTCCAATAAATCACACTTCACTTACATGAAGTTTCTCAAGAATTGTCCTCCTAATGAGAAAATGTTACAGGCTTCACATTATAAATGAAATTTACAGAATTACAGAATTCCTACAAGTCCAGATTTTTTTTTCTTTTTTTTTTTTTTTTTATAAAGGGAGACTGCCTCTGATTCTTCATTCTTCTGGTTATACACTCTCATTCTTTTCTTCTCAGCTCCAATGCTGTCACATGCAATCACACGCAAATTAAGGCTAGCAGAAGAAATAATAAAGGAAATCAAATGCAGAATCTGGTTTCCAGTAAGAGAGTTTCTATTTTTATGGAAAGCAGGCAGAATTTTCGTTTATTTGACTAAAAATAACTCAGAAATGTCCCAAAAAGCTCCGTACATTTACATGCACTCTAGTTCTGCCGTCTTCATAACCCATAGAGAGGAATATGTTGGCAATAACGACTGTTTTCGTTTAGCCTGTCAGCTGTATTTCTTTCTCATAAAAACCACAGAATGATGTACATAGGGATCTCCTCCTGCTCTTAGATGCTGTAGAGCAGACCTGGCCATTGAGAAAAGCCCTGTATCTGAAGGTACATAGATTAAGTGACCTAAACAGATGTTTCACATTCAGCTTTTGTGACTGGGTTCATGGTACAGATAACTGCTACTTACATGCAAATGCTTGCTGTTCCTCAAGAAATAGTCAACAAACATTCACTGGGCTTCTGTGGAAGGAAGAATGATCTCAGATGTGTTGGTTTTGTTTATGGAGGGGACACTACAGTGGCAGCTGTAGTGGATTCAGCCAGGCCTAGGGCAGACCTGCTGCTGGGCAGGGCTCAGTCAATTGGTGACAGAATGTTCCCTGATAATGCCTCTGTGTTAATGTATTTAAGAAGGGGAAAAATTTAAAAAAAAAAAATGGAAGAGAAGATGTGAAGAAGCTGAAGTGGGGGCAGAGAGGGGAGGCGTGAGCCTTATGGGCCTTGCGGCCCAGCCCAGCTAAAAGAAGTAAAGAGAGGAGATGTGAAGAGAACCTGAGAGGCATCTGCCTGAGCCAGTTGTGAAGAATTTCTTGTGAGAGGAATGGCTGCAGACGCCAAGGTCAGTGAAAAAGGAGGGGGAGGAGTAATGCTGCTTCCAGCAGAGATTCCCCTGCAGCCCGTGGTGCAGCCCATGGTGGAGCAGGCTGTCCCTCTGCAGCCCGTGGAGGCCCGTGGAGGAGCAGAGATCCATGTGGAGCCTGTGAAGGACCCCACGCCGGGGCAAGCGGATGCCTGAAGGAGGCTGTGGCACATGGAGGGCCCACTGCGGCAGCTGTATTGGAAAGACTGCACCCCGTGGAAGAGATGACCTACACCAGAGCAGTTTCATGAAGGACTGTAGCCCATGGGAGGGACCGCACAATGGAGCAGAGGACGAATGTGAAGGGTTCTTCCTCCAAGGACAAAGGAGCAGTATAAAGTGACGAGTGATGAGCTGACCATAAGTCCCATTCCCTCTTCCCCCCTGTGCCACTCAGGGTGGGAAGGACATAGAGATAACTGAACATAAATTTAAGCCCGGGAAAAGAGAGGGGTGGGGGGAAGTTAATTTATTCTCTTTTTCACTATTCTGTGTTGGTTCTAATAATAAACAAATAGTTTTTCCCAAGTCGAGTCTGTTTTGCCTATAACAATAACTTTAAGTATCTCTCTCTGTCCTTATCTCAAACCTTGAGCCTTTTTTCTTATATTATCTCTCCCTGTTCCCTCGGAGGATGGGGGAGTGAGCAAGAGACTCTGTAGCTTGGTCCTGAGCTGGGCTAAACTATGACATCAAACCATAATCACCACATGTAAAAAGACTGGGAGAAATTGCCCTACTGATTTTTGAGAACCTTGTCATTGTTATCCGGTTTCCCTTTCCTTTTAGCTGTTGGTCTTAATTTAATTGATTGCATACAAACTAGTTTATAGGATAATTTTTTTTTTCTGATCCTCTCAATTTTTTTTAAAGGATGCAGGAGATATAGAGGAAGTATCCATACGTTTAATTAATAGATCTGCTAGACACAGAAAAGATATAGAATAAGAATATTTAAAGCATAGCATTCACCTAACTTTATTGGATTGACATCACCTGCAAAAATCTTACCGGTTTCAGTGAGACTGGGGCAATGCCAAGTCCTTTTGAAAGTCTTGGTTTCCCTTCTAAAAAGTGCAAAACATTAAGTATTTCCAAAACCTACTTTTAACAGGAACTGTGTGTATAACTTTACATTTCAAAATAATGAGACAATCTTCAGCTGCTATGAACCAATATAGCTGTGTTGAGCACATCTGAACTGTGTTGATATGCAACTTTGCATGGTTGCTTAACCATGGGAAATCACTGGACACATTTTTCATAGTATTTGAAAAGGATGATCTACGTACCTAGCATATAGGTAACTGAAGATGGAGAAGGAAGTATACAAATAGGTCCCTCATTTCACTGAAAACACATTTTAAATAAGTTATACTGGAGACATGATCATCTTGATCTTTCACAAGGGAGAGATACTAGTCTTTATCACTTTCTTACATATTATATGGAAGTATTTTTTAAAAAATCACAGCACTGCCTCTGCAAGAAATCCATATGAGCAGCGAGAAGCACTTTTTATATTTACATTTATATATTGTAAAAAATAAAGTCAAAACCAAACACTCAACCACATCTACAAGTTTCTGTGACATTGCAAACTCAGTGTCCCCAAACTTTCTAATAGAAAAACAGTCATGTTATACACCATCACAGATGTGCTTCTGTGCTGTTTTTGGTATCATGCCAATGCAAAGAGGAAAACTACATTCTGTACTTCAAATAACAGAAACAACAGAAATGCAGTTATTCAATATTGTCCTGCCTTCTTTTACCTGAAGTATTATTTTCTGATGCTGTTCTTTATTCAGCCATCTCTAACAAAAAAAAAAAACCTGTAAGAAAGGGGGTAATAATTTTCTGATTCAGAAGTTTTCCTAACTTCATTTTGAGACTAAACTTGTTTAACAACTCTGTTGAGGGCCATTAAGATGGCAACAAATGAATACCATTCACAACTGACATTGTTTTGGAAGAGCTGATAAATATCAAATAATACATAATATCCATATTTATTTGAGGCACTGTTCCAAGAAGAATAAAGCTTCCACTACTAGAAAAAAAAATAGAGGTCAATAAAATAAAAAGTAAAAGAACTGACCTACACCTGGCAGAGAAAAATAATATTTTATGATGTCTGCTAGAATGGATATCCATGTTCCACTGAATGCCTACAAAAATGGAAAGTGAAAGAATCAGATAATAGATTCTTGTTTGGTGGGTTCCCAAATGGGGGCAGAAGGAGAACCAAACTGCCTGTGTATCATGGAGTCCTTTCTTTGTTATATGTAAAAGGGATGTACACTGGAGTCAGAAGCTTTCTCAGAAATGTTTAAAGCAATAAATTTACTGACAGAAAATCTCCTTGAAGAGATCACATTCTTATGGATACATTATTGTGTTACACAGAATAGAAGAGGATCCCCGAGGTAATTTTTCATGTATTTGCCTCCAAGGGTACAAGGAAAACTTGTTGTAACATGTGAGGGTTTAACTGCCAGAACCACTCTAGATTGTCCCAAAGCATGCCCTCTTTTTCTTCAAGTCAACCTCTAGTACACAACTACAGTACCTTTCTCTAAAACAGAGAACTTGTGGCTTTATCAATCTGCCAGGAAAAAAAAAAAACAAAAACAACCGAAAACAACAACAACAAAAATCCCACAACCAAGTGATCCCACCAAAGAAGCCACCAAAGTGATCACCCTTTATGATCAAGTTAAAATGGTATCCTGAATAAACCAGCGATCTGTCTCATTCCTTTCCTGAATGTCTGCATGCAATTCCCTTCCCCAGCACGGACCAAAAAGCAGCAGCCACTGCCCTTATTGCCTTTCAGGGGCAGAAGTACAAACAAGCACTTGCACATCTATGTCCTTTCCAGAAATCTCTCATGCCAGCCTTTAATTGTGAATGAAAAGAAGGGATAAAAAAGTAGTGTCTTTGTGTGTCCATAGTCCATGGACACACAAAGACATGGACACGAACACCAATCCATGGACATTGTACAAGTCCATTAGAATACAGACGCCAAAATTTAACCCTGCTTTCTGGGCCATTGGTATGGAGAGAAGAAACCTTGTTAGGCATGGGAGAATTAGAAAAGGATCCAAAGAGCCAGTGTGCTGAAGCTCATTCACAGTACTATCAGCTCCAAATGAAGAAGGACAAAAATATGGTCTTCCATTCCATCCCTCAAACTTCCAGGAGGAAATTTTTGAGATTTGTGATCTGAACTCCCTCCTACAGGCCAGTGCCTACATCCATTCTTTTAACTATTACCCTTTCTGAAAGAGTAGTCAGAGGAGGTGGTGGCAGCAGCTAGCCCCGCTTTGTGTAACAGCCCAATGGTGGTCCCTGTACCTGCCCAGAAACTGGGCAGTCATTTATTTTCTCTGTTTTGGAGGGATCCATTTGCCGCACATAGCACTGTGTATAATTTATCCAAACACTGCTACAGGCAGTGCTTAATACAGGGAACAGATTCCAGGTCTTGCTTATTTTAGGTGAGTGCCTTAACCCATATACTTCCCCTAAATTGAGCCTTCAACTATTTTCTGCTTCATTTCAACAGGAGAGATGGTGAGTGCCAACACAATTACTTTCTTCAGGCTTGTTCTACTGATAGATATTTTAAGATGTGAGTTTATACGCTTAAGGAATGGGATGGAATTAAACCTGAACTTGCATTAATAAGAACAGCGGCTTAGCTATATGTTCATTACAAAAAGACACACAATAACTCCTTCATGGTTTTAAAAGAACGAAATTACATTAGACTTTTTTTTTTTTTAGCATCCTGTACTGTGAACATAATCTTAAAATGCTGAAGAATATCTTGTAGGCAGGTTCTCCCTGGATGTGAGCACTAAGGTGGACATGGAATGACTTAACTCTGTCAAGACAAGGGTATTTCTAGATATCTTCAGAGGCACATGGCTAGCCCTGACTTAGGATAAACCTATTTAAGGTTATAAAAAGCTGAGATGGACAGTTAACACATAAACATACATATATATTCCATCTAAGCTTTTTCAGATCTTATTCTCATCATCTACTATGTTTGTCTCCCAAAGTCTTCAAAGTGATAGTAAATATTTTTCCAGGATGTTATATCCATGTGAGACATGAGGTAGTGTCCTGGTTCTGGCTAGGATAGAGTTAATATTCAACTGAGCTGAGAGGAGAACCTGAGATGGTGGCCCCTATGGCTGGGGCACCCAGCTGAGACAGTTTACTAATTAGCCAACAGGTGAGGTAAGTTTACCCAAATTAGCCAAAGGGCTATTCCATCCCATGTGACATCATGTTCAGTGTATAAGTGAGAAAGGTGCTAATGAGAACCTCCTGCTATTTGGGAAGAAACTGGGTGTGGAGATTTGTTGTAAGTCATTGTAAGTCATTTGTTTTCCATCACTGTTTTGGGGTTGTTTTTTTTTCTGTTATTGCTCTTAAATTTATTTTTTTTTGTTGTTTAATCTCAACCAAAGTGTTTTTGCTGCCTTTTGTTTACAAATTCTCCCTTCTGTCCCACTGGAGGGTGGGGGGAGTGAGAGAGAGACTGCGTAGTCTGGTCCTGATCAGGGCTAAACTATGACAGGTAGCATGCTCAAACCTCTGCTCTAGACTAGAGAAGTTCACAGGACTGGCAAAGGCAATGGGATTATGTGAGATTAGACAAAACGTATATTAACCCAAGTAAATTCGCTGTGCTGCTGTTGTGACATCTACAGAATTATTGCATAAGAAATGCCTTGCATATGCGGCACAGACTCTGTTTCACTCACCTGAGCAGACGCCTGAGTGCATCTAACAAATCAGCATCTTAAAAGGTAAATATCCACCTTGCTTGATAATAAGCAGGCATCCTAATCAATGTATGCTCACAAATCATGTATACATGTTACCTTATCCAGGTCTTATAGGGCACCAAGACCCCTGGAATTCTGATGTGGGCAATTTTCAACTAAATCTGCCAAAAAATAAATTACTGTTTTCCATGTCAACAAGAGAATTTTAAGGCACATCCCTATTATCTTAATCAGAGGATCTGATGACTAGATATAATTTTTAAAGAAAGTCATGAAAAATTGACTGCAAATGCAGTGTGGAACTTGGCCCTGAGAACCTTCAGATCATTCTGGTGATTTTAAGCACTCTGCATGGGCACTTCCCTTCATAAGTTATATCAATAAAAAGAAAAAAAGGAATTCTTAGATAGCAAAAAGTATTTGCCTATTTAGCTAGAGAATGGGTGACAGGGTCTGGACTGCATTCCTACAGAACAAGCACAGCTTCTTTGTTCTCTGTCTGCCGTAGACATTATGGACCTTTCACAGTTTTGTTTGTATACATGCCTTGTAGTCTTTCTCACTTGATACTGTGTCATCAAAGGTAATGAAAGTAAGTAATATTGAGATGTGAGTCCACAAGGTGCTTCATTATTTTTTTTTTTCCACTAGCACTGGCTTAAAAGTAACAAAAGGGAGAAAGAGGCATGAAGCAGGGATTCTATTACTTGGGGTTTTTTTTTTTAAATAAAGTTCATTAATCAGTACCATCTGAGAAGGAGAAATAAACTAACCAATTAAAAATAATGCTTTTTCCTCTAAAGGAATTTTGTAGCAAAGCAATGGAGAATAACTTGGGGTAATGTATATTGAATTGCAAGTCAGAATTGTAACAGCAAGTATACGTTAGAGCTGGGAAAAAAAAAATCAAGTCCATCAGTTTTGTACCAGAAACACCTAAAGGAAATTTCTTTGCAAAAGTATCTAAAAAAAATGTTCCCATTTTTCAATCAACTCTGCCCAGCAAATATACAAAAATTATAAGGACCTGCAAAACTACTATACAGTATTTTTTGGAAAAAAAAAATTGCTTATAAAATAGTCATGTTTCTCAGTTCTTATATTTAAGCAGCCTCCCAAGAGCAGTTGTATTAATTTTAATGGCACAAATGGGCTTAAAAGACAGAAAAGGTTTCATGTGATTTTGTCATAGTGTTAAGTAGTTGAAGAAGGCCAAGGATTTCTAGTACAAAGATCTAAACTGCTTAGCCATGTGTCAATCATCATCACGAAAAATCTTTTGACTTTACATTAAGCATACGAAAGATGAGAAAAAGAAAAGCCATTTAAAATTACGGAAGGAGAAAGTGCTATTATCAAGCCATGTCACTCATTGAAAAGCCAGAGGAGAGCTGTGTGCTGTAACTCCTCTCCTGCCAGAGAGTCAGCAGCAGTGGATACCAACAGAGACATCGACCTGCACACATACGATAACTCTGGATGCACTGCTTTCTCCTCCCCAGGAAAGAGGGACTGCATCTGTGACTAAAACTGGCCACATCCCTTTCTGTAGTCATGAGAATGACTGGCAGCTCACATTTGTCACCCTCAGAAACACATCGGGCTTGTCCTCATCACACACTCAGAATGCCAGTATGCAGCTGGTGCTGACCTTGAACTGTAACCAAATGTTTTCTGGAAGAGAACAGGCTGTCCTAGGACAAAATTGACAAGAACATGCAAGAAATTTAGCAGTTTGGAAAACCGTGTGGCAGTGTTTCAGTCTGTACCATGGTCCTGTTTAGTTAGTTAGTTGGTTAGCTGGGCTGAAAGAAAACTTGATGCCAAAGGAAGGTGTCCTGCCTTGACAGCCATCTTTCCCAGATGTTACCAGTGTGGGGGCTGATAAGACTTAGTTGACCTGGTGCTGAGCACGACTGTCATCTTTCCTTGGTGTGATAGGGAATTACTTGAGTTTGTTGGCTAAACAGTGCATCGACCTCAAACCTCAGTGGATGACAAAGGGATCGTGGAGTCTCCTGGGAAACCTGGTAGCTAGAGGTGTGGCTGTCCCAAATCTGACTGGAAGTGCAGTGCCAAATTGACCACAGTAAAGAGCAGACCATGAGCCAGGCAAATTGTCCCAAACACCACTAGATAAACCATGATAAACCTTTCCTGGCTTTTCCCTCCTTCTACCACATGTTCCTGCCCTGCCCCTTCTCCCAGCTCTCACTTTCACATAGCCACCTCACAAGCACTAATACCATGAAAGATCCATCCTCGGGTCCTGAGGGAGCTGGCGGATGAAGTTGCCAAGCCACTGGCCATCATATTTGAGAAGTCGTGGCAGTCTGGTGAGGTCCCCGATGACTGGAAGAGAGGGAACATTACCCCAATTTTTAAAAAGGGGAATAAGGAAGACCCAGGTAACTACAGGCCGGTCAGCCTCACTTCTGTGCCTGGCAAGGTCATGGAGCAGATTCTCCTGGAAACCATGCTAAGGCACATGGAGAGCAAGGAGGTGGTTGGTGACAGCCAACATGGCTTCACCAAGGGCAGATCATGCCTGACCAATTTGGTGGCCTTCTATGACAGGGTGACGGCATCGGTGGACAAGGGACGAGCAACTGACATCATCTACCTGGACTTGTGCAAAGCTTTTGACACTGTCCCGCACGACATCCTTCTCTCTAAACTAGAGAGACATGGGTTTGATGGACGGACCACTTGGTGGATAGGGAGTTGGCTGGATGGCTGCACTCAGAGAGTGGTGGTTAACAGCTCAACGTCCATGTGGAGACTGGTCACGAGTGGCATCCCTCAGGGGTCCGTGCTGGGCCCGGCCCTGTTCAACATCTTTGCCGGTGATATGGACAGTGGGATAGAGTGCACCCTCAGCAAGTTCGCCGACGACACCAAGTTGTGTGGTGCCATCGACACGCTGGAAGGGAGGGATGCCATCCAGAGGGACCTTGACAGGCTGGAGAGGTGGGCCCGTGCCAACCTCATGAAGTTCAACCAGGCCAAGTCCTGCACCTGGGTCACGGCAATCCCAGGCACAAATACAGGCTGGGCAGAGAATGGATTGAGAGCAGCCTGGAGGAGAAGGACTTGGGAGTGCTGGTGGATGAGAAGCTTAACATGAGCAAGCAATGCGCCCTTGCGGCCCAGAAGGCCAACCGCATCCTGGGCTGCATCAAGAGGAGCATGGCCAGCAGGTCGAGGGAGGTGATTCTCCCCCTCTACTCTGCCCTGGTGAGACCCCACCTGGAGTACTGTGTCCAGTTCTGGAGCCCCCAGCACAAGAAGGACATGGACCAGTTGGAGAAGGTCCAGAGGAGGGCCACGAAGATGATAAAAGGGCTGGAGCACCTCTCTTAGGAGGACAGGCTGAGAGAATTGGGGCTGTTCAGCCTGGAGAAGAGGAGGCTCCGGGGAGACCTGATAGCGGTCTTCCAGTACCTCAAGGGGGCCTACAAGAAAGATGGGGAAAGGCTGTTTAGTAGGGCCTGTTGCGATAGGACGAGAGGTAATGGTTTTAAAATAGAGGGGGGTAGATTTAGATTAGAAATTAGGAAAAATTTTTTTACGATGCGGGTTATAGAACACTGGAACAGGTTGCCCAGAAAGGTGGTGGAGGCCCCATCTCTGGAAGCGTTCAAGGCCAGGCTGGATGAGGCTCTGAGCAACCTGACCTAGTCAGGGATGTCCCTGCTCCTTGCAGGAGGGTTGGACTAGATGACCTTTGATGGTCCTTTCCAACCCTAACCATTCTGTGATTCTATGATTCTATGAAAGTCCACATGCCAAGACTGTGAAGAGTTTTCTACCCATTTAGTTCTGTGAAACAAATTGCTGTGGTGGCAGGCAATGTCAGCAAAGGTGTGAGGGAGGGGAAACAGGAACAGACTGAGGGAAGAAAAGGCAGGGTGTGGACAGAGCCACAACAGCCCCTACTGAGATTTCCTTGGATTGCTCTAAACAGCTCTCTTAGAGGTTGTACTGGTTTCCTCACTATTACCATGTTACCTTTTTTTTCAAGTACATTAAAGCCTCAGCAAAATGTAAATGTTTCCACGATAAAAGAAACTGTATCCTCATAAGCTGTTATGACCACTGGTAAGTGTACCTTGTAAAATTTTGATTAAAGAAAAGCATGGAAAATACAAATTCTAAAGTTTCTTTCTATACAGATATATTAGAAATGAGCAGGAAAACCTTCAGAAGGGTTAGCATTGTCACTGAAAGTACACCTACTGCAATACAAACCTGGATAAATTATTGAGGACAATAGATTCCTCTGAGCTTTATAAGCTGATAACAGGAGACATCTGAGCTCTCGTGTTTCAGGGAATGCTCAGCCCCTAGTTGAATTACTGTTGTTTTTTTCCAGAGCAGCCAAGGCCCTTTAAGTTTGACTTTATGTGACAGCTCAAGCACATATTCTTAACAAAGGATAGCCATGTGTTTTACGTAGAAACTCAAAAAAAAGACAGGCGCACAGTCTTGAAAACACTGGAACAAAAGGGTTTTTTAAGAAATGGCCAATTAATTACTGTGCAATTCCAAGTTTAAAAGCAGTTGCCTAATACAGTCCGATAGCAGCAAATCACGGTACAGCCTTAGAGGTTAAGCCCTGAATATGTGACGATACAGTAATTTCAGCTATGAACAACAGCCAAAATACTCTGGTTCAGGATATTTAGGGTGTTTGAAGAGTAAATAAAGTAGCTTAGGTTCTCATCCAGAAGCATGTGAAAAACAGATATGCTTACTAGAGAGAACTGTCACACTCTTAGGCATTCCAATTGTGATCAAATAAGGAAATCTTTGTATGGAGAAAGGCAAAAGAGTAATAAACTTGGACAAACATAGCAACAAAGCATTCAGAAATCACTCAGAGACAGGGAGTTGGACAAAAGTCTTTATTGAAGCCATACCATTAGATACATGTAGAGAAATACTAGACTTTAATTTAGCAATGCTTTTAGTTAGTACTTTACAGATGCCATTTTTCACTAGTGTGTTTATGTGTTACTGAAAATTGTTTGTGCTAATATGTATTATGTTGTTATCCATTGTCAGACGTTAAAATGTTAGGTCAAAAATATACTTGTTTCTGTATATGTGTCCTTTGGGCCAATTCTCTCTTCCAGCAAGAGTATCTCAAAGCAGTAAGAACGAGCATTCAAGATAACAGTTTTCTTTATGGATCTTCTCTTAGCAGTGCAGCAGATGAAGTAACAAGCAATCTGCCCAGCAGGTGAATCTCTATTAAAGGCTTTCTGTGCCTTGGCAGCAGCCACAGCATTGATATTCTTTCACAGAACACTTTGTATCAAGGAATCAGCATTTTTCTAGTGACAAGTCATTTAATAAGAAAATTTCTGACGTGGTCCAGCTACGGTGCCTAAACAACCATAATGCAGTTTGGATGGTTTAAGATGTGTGCCAGAATGTTAGTTTATTTCTATCTGTAAAAAAAATCTACAGTGCACACAAAGGATGGTGACTCACTGGAGAAAACAAGAGGTTGTTGTCTTTGCAGCCTCATGCTGCAATCTCTCATGGGACGGAATATTTCTGCACACCCCAGAATCACTCTTCTGAAATGGGAGCCTCACGCTTTCCAAGCTAAACAGCCACAGCTCTGGCTGACACCAAAGCCTGCTTTGGTCAGTCATTAGGCAGCACACCATCAGAACTGCCCTGTAAAAGCACGGTCACATCAAACCAGTTTCTCACTAGTGAACACATCCAATATGCGCATGTGAAAAATGCATTTGTTTCACATCCACCTCAACCTGCTCTTATATTCTGCGGTGCTTAGCAAATAAAGTCTTGTGCAACCCAAAGTACAGTCAGGGCTGATGCTCAACACATTGCCGTCTGTGGTGAAAAGACTTCTCACTCTGTCAAATAAATTCTCCTTAGGACACCATACTAAGTTTCCATTAAGCAATAGGAAATAAAATATTTTATAACGTATTTCCAAACATATAGTCATTTGTCCTCTGAGTGCCCTGGGAATGTTTACAAACTGGATTTGATGAGAATGCTGTGCAGGCTGCATAGTAAAGCAGCTTCGGTTAAAAGGACAACTTAAGGGTTTAGGGTAATAATGGTCCAGTTTATAGAAGTAAGGAGGCAGAGGCCATAGAAAGGTAAAGGCTGAAAATGAAATGTAATAAAACCTATGATTTCACTCCTTTTTTTTCTGTAGAAATGAACAATCTCATCCCCTCCTACCTTCCCCCATTCCCTAGAAGGTCCTTGTTAAAGCTGCAGTTTATAATGTGGATCAGTTGAAGATAGAAAATTTTCCTGGAAAATGGGCAAGTATTCAAACTACTCAGGTAAATTGGGATCATAAATAAACTGTCCCAAATACTTCAGAAAAAAAAATATTGGAAAGGGAGGACCTTCCATTCATAAAGGGAAGAAAGACGGATTTTTTTTTAATTAACGTAACTAAAGAAATCTGAGAGTTTCTGTTCCAGTTCTGTCACAGGCCATTTTGTGACCCTGACCTATGGTCTGAATTTGTTTCGCTTTAAGTCAACAGGAGTTTTGTCATTGTCTTTCCAGGAGTCAGCGTGATTTAAGAAATTTCAGCAGTGCTTGCTGACCTCATATTCATCATGCAACAGCACAATGCAGACTCGTGATGCTGTTCTTGTGGCATTCAGCCGGCACAGCCTATCCTCTTCCCATGCAGAGATCCTAGCTGGGGATGAGAACAGGCGTTACCCAGTGCAGCGCTGTGCCCGTGCTGGTAATCTCTCCCTCTCAGCCTATCCATATAAGAGACATTTTGACATTATAACAAAGAGCCTAAATGAAAGACAGAAACTTGACAGCCAGACCGGGCAACTAGTGGTTCCACAGGAATCACCTAGCTCGATAAGCCACGACACAAACTCCTGCATAACCTAAGATATCATTGCAGGTGTTCGTTTCAGTTTTCTTCCCTTCTGTAGGAATTGCCAAGCATTTTTTACTGTGACTGGAGTGACCTTGAAATCATTAATATTGTACCTCACCTACTGAATCTAGATCACTACACACTTGACCTGATACAGCTTAGAGCTGAATGAGCTTTCCCACCTCACTACTGCCTCTCTTCATTTCACTTTAGCAGGGATATCTCCCAGACAAAAAAAAAAAATTATCTTTCTTGAAGGAAAACATTTTGGGTTTATGTCTAGCACAGCCTAGCACACAGGTTGTCATGCTCCGATTTCAGATGAGAGGAAGGCCCCCTTGCATTCTAGCCAACCTCAGACGAGTCTGGGAGGCTAGAGGCGGCTGGACCAACCTCTCGCACACCGGAGCGAGGTTTTTCTTGTATTCTCGGGAACAGAATTAAGACTCAAAATGGAGTCAAGCGCCAGGTAACTTTATTTGCCCAACAAGAAGTTTGCAGATGCAAGAGAAAGAGAGAAAGAAAGGAAAGAGGGAAAAGAGTTTTGTTGCAATAGCTGCCACCACGAAGCTGTGGCATCCCGGCAGTCCAGTTCACGCGGTGGGAGAACATTCCGTCCAATGTTGGTTCCGATGTTGGTTCCTATGTTGGTTTGATGATGGTTCCTTCGATGATGGTTCTTTTGATGATGGTTTCTTTTTATGATGGTTTACTTTTATAAGGGTTTCCTTTTATCGTTGTCTCATTGCATATTCATTGTCCTTAAAACAGGAAGCCTCTAGTCTTGTGGTTTGACTGGCTTGCAAGAGATCTGGAATTGGCTTGCAAGATAATGGGCCTATGGTTTAACTGATGTTCCATTGTTTAAGTGGTGGTTTGACGTTTCGACAATGTTGAGACAAACATTCAACACAGTCTCTTACACAGGTTTGAGCCCTGCATCCACCATTTTCACGATTCACCTTCCCATTGGATTTCGCCAAGTAGGAGGGGAGAAGGCAGGGTGCCCACAGAAGAGGTGGCATGCAAATTAGCATAATAAATAGAGAGATGTGTGTAAGATCTCCATTCTCATGTAGAGTCCTCCAGCTGAGTTAATATATAATCCTTCTTAATTTCAGTCAATGATCTTCTTTTTATTTTAAGAAAATCATGCGGCAGGAAAAAATCCTAACCTTAGTAGCCAAGTGCTCACTTTTCCAATCGAGCAGTTTTTACCTGAGGTTGTTTTAACACAAGCAGAAGAATAAAACTAAGGGGCCTTCAGTATTATTCAGGTTGTTGTATCTGACCTTCCAGATTATCTAAGAGACGTTTCTTCACCCATTTGTGTCCCAGTTTCCCCATTCATAAAATCGGTACTATGATACTGTTCTGCTCTCTTGAGTGCTTTGAATTTTGTGGAAGAAAAGTTCACAGATGCAGTTGGGCAATGACAGGGGAAATTGTGGAAAATGTGTGCCAGAAAACATACTATGCAGCATAGGATCATCTGTTTTTGAGTGAGATGTGCAGCAAGTATGAAGAATATATTGCACATCACATCAAATGCAGTTAAAGATTCATTAAACAGTATCAGTGAGTATTTATCTACTTGACTTATTCTGTTAAAATTACATTCCTGTATTCAACAGCATTTATACTCTTTTATGGTAATGGAGACCTGGGTCACAGAAGCTTTACTGGAAACTAAAACTTTCAATAAAAATATATCATATTTATGAGTGTTTTCCAGGGTTTCATACTTGCTCCTGCTCCAGCAATAATGCTATTTTCTGGTTTGCATGCCAAATGATAGGAAGCCTTTTTCCCAGCTTGTTTTTAATAATACTTTTTCTGTGAGAGTCATGTTGGGTTCGTGACCCTGTTGGCTTGTGGGAAGGGACCAGACTCTCAGCAATCCTTCACCCACTGCTTTGCAAGAGTGATGTGTGTGAAAGCGTCGTTCACTCCCCTTCTGCCTGGGAATCAGAGCGCGGGGCCTTGGCAATCTCTTCGACTTGGCAGGGAGCTATCGATGCTCCTTCTGCCCATTCCCTCCCTCTCAAGAGGGCCAGAGACACTGTCTTCTTGCATTTCAGCTGGGAGGGAGGGAAGGGTGGAGCTTCAGCAGAAGATAAAGACCCAGGGGACTTAAAAACGTGGGATGTGCTGGTTCCCAAGGTCCCTCTGACTAACAGGGCTGCCTGGCCCATGGGAAGGTGAAATGTCACTTTAGACCAAGGCCATGACAATTGTATGAGAGAGGGCAGGGCCTTCTCCTTGCCTGAGTTCTCACGGTGGAAACCCTTCTGTTCCTTCATCCCCTCTGCAAACCCACTCACAAGCACCACAAAGTACAGTGAGACTTGGATCCTGGGAATTACTCACTTGCCCCCCATGAAAGACGTGCCCTTGATGACTGCCAGAAAATATGAGGAGAAATGTCTTTTTGAGTTAAGAGTCCTTCCCGACCTCCCTCATACAGCAGCAAGTGCCACAGTCAGGGAGTCATTTGTAGTTGTCACACTGTATTCTGACATTATTAAAACATTAAACTTGAATTATGGAGTTAGGAAAGGATGGTGGCGTTTAGAAAGCAGAAAGATACTCTTTCAGTCCCATATATTTACATGCTCCTTAAGACTCTAGGTAAACAGTGACATGTAACTTTAGGGGCACTGCATCATCCTGACAAAATGTTTGGGTAGGAAAGTGTAAATTTCTTTCATTTGGAAACTAGAAACCAGTTCCTTCATCCTGCTGCACAATATTTTTGTTTGTTTGTTTCACAATTGCAGTCCTGGAGTACTTTGTAACAAATAGCAAAGCTACCAGGAAATCTTTCCTGAGAATTTTTCAAAAGCTTTCTAGAACAACACATGACTTCCCAATTGTAGAGCAGTAATCTATAATAGCAGCAAAAGCCTCTGCAAAATGAGGATTTGAAATAAATCTATACTCCTTAAATAAATCTATACTCATTAATAGAAAAAAAAATTATTTGCTGGAGAAAACAGTCTTTTTTTTTTTTTCCCTAGTTTTCATATTATTTTATTTTATTTTAAGGAATCCAGAAATTGTATTTGCAACAAGAATTCATTTTAACTTATAGACTTAATACCGGTTTGGGACATCTTGCATTTCATCAATATATTCTACTTTCATCAGAAGCAGATATTTTTCATTAAAAAAAAAACACTTAGCATTCCATTAGAAAAATAATTTCAAGGAAAAATTTGGATTTGACTGTTTCTAGGATTAAATTCTTTTCTGGAATTTCAACATTTGAAAAGAATTTTCACAGTTCTTACATACAACCACAAGAATTTCTAATAGAAAAATTTAGTAAAAAGTCATTCTGCAGATAGAAAATCTATCAAAACTTACATTAAAGGATGATAGCCCAACTTTGCAATTTATCCATCAGATACTTTTCATGACAAACTCATAGCTAAATAATCTATGGCTCAGAGAATGGAAGTCATCTGGTTAGGCAATGGGTCAGTGATAACAGATAATTGATCTGGCTAAACAATGGATTATAGATAATGTTAATGGCAATATACAAAAATAATCCACAACAAAATAAAACACTGATGTTTTAATGATGGGTACTTTAGCACACAGATCAAAGCTAATCAAATTAACTTTTACAAATTTATTATCTGAAAAGTTTAGCAGTAAATTATATGTAGATATGCTATGATATTTTTGTACTGTTTAATGAATGTATGACTACATTTTAGCCTGGGGTTTATTCACAAACTGGTGAATGAGCACTCATTATTTATGACTGCTCCTGTGAATCATGCAGGACAATTTCTGCTCCAGAACTGCATGACCTGCATACTGTAAAAAAAAAAAAGAAGAATTCCATTCTCCTACTCTGAAACGATCTGCAAAAACTCAACCTATGTTCAGTGAGCATTATACAAACAAAATAGAAAAGCTTTTACAATATGATCCTGAGAGAACATTTTTGTACAAACATTTCTATTAGAAGTTACTTGGTTTTCCTGATACTCCTGCTTTCAAATATACTCATGAATAAAATCTCACTTCCCAAAGTTGTACAGATACACATATAAGATGCAGAAGGGCAGTAAGCTTTATTGACAGGAATATTTACAAACGTTATTTCGCTACAGTTAGCCCAAGCAGAGCCGTACACACTTGTAGCTGCCATGTGTGCCACGCACACAAGGAGGTGCATCAAAATCTTTTTAGAGGCAATTGCAGCAGAAAGTAGAAGAGAGGAGAAAGGTGAATATTATATTATACATAGAGATTTTTAAAAGACAAAATAAACCACTTCAAGATTACTTTCATATTCTCTGGGAAGAAACTTCTCTCTACAGACTGCAAGTTCAGCATTTTGATGTTCTAAGGTGGTGTAAACTTAGGCCTGCAGGGAAATACCTGGCGCAAGCTTCCAGACAAGGGGAATTGTTTTCCTGACAAGAAGCAAGAAGTGATGAAGGATGTTCTTAAGCCATTAATTTGTTTCAGTTTCCTCATTACTATCAGATACTTAAATTAAAATAAAATACTCCCAAGGTTTAAGAAAAAGGAAGAGGCAAAGATTTCCTGTAATGAAAGTAGATACAGGAATTACATCTGCATTTAACACTTGCCTATCATATGATTTCATACACCCAAAACAGCGTGTGAGGCCATAGCCTCACACCAACATAGTACTAACATGTAAAAGATACAGTTTCTCCACACAGCTAGAGAGAAGTGCTATTCAGTGTTTTATTTTGTTGTGGATTATTTTTGTATATTGCCATTAACGTTATCTATAATCTGTTGTTGATCTGGCTCAACAATGGATAGTCCTTGAGTCTCAAGGACTTCTTTGCAGAAGTTGCAGCTCTGTTTCCAAAAACCCTCAGCAGAATCTTTTCCTCCAAACTATTCGAGTTTCATCTGAACCTACGGGAAGAGGTGGTAAGAGATGAACTCTCTTACCAAATGGACAACTCCAATGTATAACTTCTTTACATCACTAAAAACAACACGATCTCCCAGCACTCCCCGTGCCTACACAAAATCAGCAGCTCTTTGGGGCATGGAGAAGAAGCAAGAGGATGCAAGTCCTTGAACAATTTTCTTCCTTTATGACCCTAAGATCACTGGATCATCACAGGGTCATGGGAAAACTCTGACTGGAAGGGACCTCAGGAGGTCTGTAGCCCAGCTCAAAGCTGGGTACACCGATCTCAATAAACCATAAACCAGCTCACAGCTAGGCCTATTTTTGGGCCCTTCCGTACTACTATCCCTAAGCCTGGTAGAATGTGCCCCATCCTATCAGGCTCAGATCTGATGATGGTGATCCATGTCTTTGAGGCCACCAGAGCAGGTCAATGCCAATCAGATACATCTGAGGATTTCAGTGAGTACCAAAGGCAATACTCTATCTTCTTCAAAAGCCACTAGAATTGTAACACCCTGCCCATTCTCTGTTTAGCGTGAAAGACAGATAATAGCTACCTGAGAGCCTTCCTTCTCTTTGTGTAAAAGCAGTTTTGTACTGCAGTGCTGAGACTATTTACAAATGAAGGGAGATAGCACAGTTAGGCATCAATACTTCTGCACCTAGACTGTAAGAATTTTTCTCTTCTGAGACAAAAACAAGACACTACCCCTCAGTAGATTCTTTATGCAAATAATCATATCTAGTCATGTATATTCAAACATAAGATAGGACAGAGAAAGCAAAAGCAAACCACAAAGCTGTACACTGATCATTCTGTGTCACCTGCAGACAGAAGAATAAATAAGACAGGGAGAAATGTCATTAATTCAACTTAAAAATTACAGAGGAGTTCATATAAACAATGAACATGGGGACATACATAACACCACATCATCACTTTTACATTGTATTTCAAGGATATAATCATACCTGACGATTCATACTTGGCCTGCTGCTGCTCCTTTCCTGCATCGTCAATGTCTTCTGAATTACAGACTGTGTTTCTCATCAGAAAATTGTATTTATCTTTCTCCCTTTGAAATCTTGACATTGCTTTTAAACTGAAGACTAGTGGGAAACATCAGCACCCTCATTTGTAAAAGGCTGCTGGTCTGCCATCTCAGGCAAGGGTACCAAATTAGGCATTAATAGATTTCAAACAACTTAGGCAAATACTATTTTCTGTTTCAGTTAAGTATAGTTTCTGCTGCTTCCTCTGTTTCCTGAAAGAAAATGTGATTTTTTTTTTTTCTAGTGAACTGAATATTGTCTGTCTGCCTCTTTCATTTTCATCCTTTTTGGAGAGAGTTTCCCACCTGCTAAAAATTTCACAGAAAATTGAAGCGGGAGTTTACAGATAACATCTGCAGTATGCAGGCCCCAAAAATACAGAGTGGAAGTAGGGAGCAGGAAGAAAGAAACACAAGGACAAAAGAGGTTTTTTTCTGTTTTCTGTAAATAAATAGCAACTCTTCCAGGGCAGCCCAACACCTGAAAGCAGCATCCCATAGACTTCACCTACAAATGATCTCTTTCTTATATTTCTTACTTATGGGACAAATGATCTTTCAGGTTATGCATACTCGTACATTTTGGACAAAGCAGATGAGGGTCATGTAAGAGAAAAATAGCATTAAGTACCCTAACTTGGGACAATAGCTTATGATTTTGGGCAAGGGGAATTATATTTTTCTCCATTGCAATCTTGACTGTGCAATCTTCAGTAAGTTGCTTCACCTTCCTGTGCTTCCATTTCTCATTTGTACAGTCAGGACAATAGCGTTTTCCAGGTATACTGTGAGGAAAAAATACATTAAAGACTGGGAGATTGCCCAGGTAGTACAGTGGTAGGAACATAAAGGAGCCAAAATAGAGTTTTGCTATTGAAGGCTGCCATTAAAATACTGAGTAGTGTTCCTTATTAGAGCTGACTGGAACACTTCCCATCAAATACACACCGATTTCATCATTCAGCTTTCATCAGAGCCAAAAGCTTTTTTAAAAAAATCTCCGTTTTGACAATGTTTTTGAAGGAAAGGTTTTTTTGATCCAGGCTGGACACTTCAGTTATTTCCAGAGACAGGGGTCAGGCTTTTCAAAGCATCTAAGAGGTTTATCTTTGACCCTGTGAAGAAGAAAAGGTTGAAACCTAAAAGGCTACTATGCTACACAATCATCATTGTCCAGCCAGTCCTGCCACTCCTGACTCAGAACGCACTGGGGAGAAGAACTCTTGTGCTAAGCAAAGTAAGTGCCTCTTCCAGAAAGGCCATGGAAATGAAACTGCTGGGCAGGGTTTTCAGCAGCTGCCAACTAATCCATTCAGAGTCAGCCAAAGGGCTTGGTTTGACCTACCAACTTCAGTGTAAGTGGGAGCTGCAGCCTGATTAGTTAAGCCTGCATTTGCAGGCCCATGCAATTGCTCTCCATCTACATTTTTCCACATTCCCGCCCCCCCCCCCTTCCAATCTCATGTCAAGGATATACAATTCCACTTACACAACATACGAGCTCTTTAACCACAGGGGTGTCTGCAACGCTTTTCCTGCAATTCCTGTATGCATGCCTTGAAACAGTGTCCCTCATGCACAGCAATTCAACTAATGACATTGCCTCTGCTTTGTGCTCTTTTTTTTTCTTTTGTTTTTTTTTCCTTTGGGTTTTTTTTTTGTTTGTTTGGGTTTTTTTTAGGAACTAGCAGTAATTTAAGTGTAACCCGATTTAAAAAAAACCAACGATATACTGGCATCAGCTGCATTAGGGAGCATACTGATGGATGTGACGGTCTCACTGTTTAGCTTAATGCGTAACAAACAGGGATTGCTGTAAAATTAAAAATAAATAATTTTTTTTTAAAAAGAAAAGAAACCCCCCACACACACCCCCACCCCGACTCCCCGATCCCCGCGAACGGGCGCGGAGGGACGGAGGGGGAGCGCGGGGACGACGGCGCTCAGGCGCCACCTAGCGGCGGGACGCTCCGCTTCCCCGGGAAAACCGGCTCCCGGGTGGGCAGGCTGAGAGCCCATCCGCGGCTAAGAGCCCACATGCACCCCGGGTAAGGAGAGCTGGCAGCACAGATCCTTTTTCAGGAGCTGTATTCCTCATGGGCCGGCATGATGGCTCAGCCACTCGTGCTTTTGCTGCATCCTGCCGCATAACGAGCCTGTCCGTCGCATCGCTCCGCTGCAATCTTGGGTTGAAGGAAAAGGACACAATTTGATGCAAACTGTTTGCTAGGATCTGCACACCCCTGAGAAGGCCGAGATGACTTTCTGCTTCAAGAGCATTTCAGGGCAGAGTGATGCCTCACAAGCAAATGCAGACTTTTCCTCCAGTGTTTAATCTCTGCCTCCTCTCTCCCTGAGGCAGCAACTCAAAGAAAATGACCCTCAAAGGGTATGATTTTCTGCTTCACACAAAGCTTGTTATCCTGGGGCTGCTTTTTCTGTTTTCCTCTCTTCTATTCTCTTTCTCTCCCTCCCCTCTCAATAACAAAAAAGATCATACATCTCATCAGGATCTGTCTTCACAGGAGATCCTTTTTTTTTTCTCCTTTTGACAACTTTCTTTTCATAAGTAGAAAAAGTGATTTTTTTTTTTCAATGTAATTATATCCTGCTTTGAGTACTTTGATGTAGTAACGACTGCCATGAAGTAGATATGCTGCTTGCTGTTTTATGAAAAAGACATATAATATGAAGTACCAATCATCTAGTCTTGTGACTTTTTCCATCTGCTACAAGATTCCTATTTTAGTGGTGGGAGGGAGGTAATTCTGGACATTTATTTTGTGGGAAAAGTTACAGATTAATTATCTCCAGTGGAAAAAATCTGTGTCTAACTTGCTAAAAATAGCCCTTCCTGAATTAATTTTTCTTTTTTAAGGCATTTAAAAGTCCTTCATTTTTGCCTCTGTAGAAAGTAATTTTTTGTAATTATGATCTAAGGATAGAAAAGAGTCAAAGATTTGAGGAGATCTAACATCTTTTACAAGTCTGAAATAGAAAAAAGAGCCAAGCTTTCAGGCACACATACCTAAGACGTGGAGGATGTCCTACAGGCCCCAAAGCAAGCCTTTTTTTTTTGCTTTGTGAAAAGGATATGGACAATCTTTAACTCCCATTGCATCTCTGCAAACAACTGCCATCATTGCAAGGAGTGCCATCAAACATTTTGTGTATTATTTCCACCTAACAGTAAACAGGAATAAGAAAGCCAAATCTGAACGCTGCAGATCTATTTTCCGTAGACTGATATGTCAGACTCCATTTTACAAAGTTAAGCTAATCAGTGAAATTAAGACAAAACAGGCTTCATACCCACATCCTGCCAAAATTAAAGGACATATCTGATGTTGCAGAGGTTTAATAGTTCAGTAGACTCTGCAAACAGCCCCTCTGCTGTCTCCCTGCACTGGCTGCACTGCTTATCTATGCAAGTGCATTTGGGCTCCACTCTGTCTCTCTTGCAACAAGGAATAAACACCCTCAGCCTCCAACTGAATCAAGGTTTATTTTCCAGTCCAGAAAAAGGGATGTGAAAAGGCAGGCAGCTTTGTAAGGTGTTTGGACCTGGACACGAGGCCATGCTATAGCTGCTGGTTGCGGGCTGGGGCACAAATAGCTTTTTGCCTTGCGTGGACCCAGCGTCAGAGAGATGCTCTGACCCTGCAGGAGAAGAGGGACACAGGATCAGGCACCTGTACTGCTGGCATGCAGGGATGGATGAACCATCAGCAATGACACTGTATCTGACACCACTTACTGGTAAGAGAGTCTCACAGCAGCACTCAAAGAGGTTTGAAACCTCCACATCTTGTCTTTGCAAGAAGATTTGAATTATGCTTTCCATGTTGCTTTGTTAGTGGCATTCCCTTATATTCATACTACTGTGTCTCCTGCTGCTTGACTATTTACATGCTGTGCCTGTTTTTGCTAAGTAATTTGGAGCTACTTGCTTCTGTGAACCTTCTTTGTTGCTACCTTAGGTAGCCTGTTTTTCCATCTCCTCCGTGCTTAAATTAAAAAAAAATGTGGGCTGCCAGTCTAAGAATTTTTGAGGCCTTTACAACTTCAGTTTCTCTCCACTTTGTTTGTGCCCCATCAATGTTCATTTCTGCCAAAGAAGAGCATGGCCAAGGTCCATTGTAAGCAGTGAGAAAACACTTCCAACATAAGTTACATCTCTGCAGGGTGAAGGGGGCTAGAAAGACTAATTTTGTAGGGGAGAGAAAGCCACCAGCACTAAGACAGCACTGTGTCCATCAAAGGGAAGCTTTGCTCAGGGAGCTAGTAGATCTCCTCAGTTATAGTTCACCCAGGACTTGGGAAACCAACCTTTCTTTACATGCTAGCTCACAGACTTTGAAGAAGGTAATGAGAAAGAGGGGATAACCACAAGAGATGGGATTTCTCCAGCTTGAAGGGAGACAAAGAGCTTTTTTCATTGAAAAAAAAAACCCATGGTTGCTGCAGTCAGGGAAGGCAAAAGAGTTTACAGCCGTGAGGCAGAGGTATTAGCACAGGAAGTGTGTGTTCATCTGGCCTCCCAAACAGGTTTTCAATCCCAGAAGCCAGAACTTTCCAGTTCTCACAAACAGAGCAAAGATGATTGGACATACACGTCCTGCCATTTCAACATAGCTACAGAAAAGCTTTTTTTAAGCTTCACAAATGCTGGAGAGGGCAGAGCAGACAACAATGCTGTGCGTGCCCTGTTTGTTTCTGCAGGTTTGTCATCTGTAGTCAAATGTGCCCTCAACCACCACACATGGGGCTTTAGCACCTGGTTAAAAGTGTCTCAGTGACCCCAGACTCCATCCTTCAGGCACCAACCAGGAGTCTCATAAGGGAACCAGCATTCTTCGTCCCCAACTCCAGTCATATCTTGATATAATTAGTGATGGCATTCACCAGCATTTTCAGTCCCTGCCAGCCTGCACAGTCAGATCCTCTCACCGCTCGTATACTCCTAAGGCTTTTGAAATGGGTGTTACATGGGGATATGGATCTTATGCGGATTTCTTATTTGCCTAGGGAAGTCACGTCACGCAAACCCTCTGAGAACATCAGGGAAATTAGTGAAGCCTCGGAAAGCCTTCCACCTTGCTGTCACAGTTACCCTAAGAAGGCAATTGTTCCACCTTGGGGATGAGGCTGGAGACTCTGAGACTCTGAGAGAGCAGTGCTGTTACTGCACAGGGGACAACAGCCACTGGTGCAGAGCTCAATGTCCCTTCTCATCATGCACCCCAGGCTTATTACCCCAGGCTGAAGGCTGCCATTGTCCCACCATAGGATTTCAGGATATCTCCTCTAAAACCCCTGGCCCAGTCTGGAATAGCAAAATGAGAGGTGAGAAGAAAGCAGGAAGAAAAAGAGAAAAGTAAATACAACAATGTTCTTTTTCAGATATTGTATTTGTTTAGGTTTTTAAAATATTGCAGACTTTCTGTGCTCATTTTATTTATTTTTTCAAGGCCACTTCTCATTAAAAAGATAGGTGGAAAAAATATCAACAGCTATTTCAAATATATAAAGTTCAACACCTGCATAAATGTCTGGAAGACCTGGGGAACAGTCTGTGGGTGGCTTTATTCTGTGTGTTATGTTTGAATCTCCTAATAAAATACATTTGCAATAAATGAAAAGGTAGATGCAGAACATTATTACTGAACTTGTGCATACAGATGTTAAAGCTGAGGTATATTAATAGGCTATACCACCTGATGAATGGCTTGTGCATGTACAGGCAGGAATCAGGTGAGTTAATGAAAAACTGCTATAATTAGGTGACCTTTTTCATGGTGCATTACATACTGAAATTTTGTTTGAATAGGTGAAGTCAAAAATAGGTATTTCCATCAGCTCCTAAAATTCTCTTAATATATGACGCTCCACGTTGAGAAAAGCAGAGCTATTTCATAAAGACACAGTTCACCAAATGTTGTCAGTAGGTACCTCTGACTTTTAAGGCCACTGCTACCTACAAAAAAAAAAATTTGCAAAATTTTAAAAACTTTTTATTTATGAATCAGAGAATCTTAAAATGATTGAGTTTGTAATATTTTTACCCAATAGCCAGTGGTCTTTATGGACTGCTCGCACCCAGGCTCCCTGCCTCCAGTCCCCTAAGCCTGTTGTCCTCCTCCTATTCACACTGACTCTGCTTCTCGTTTTCTAATATCTCACACCAAATTATTTGAAGACTGACTCCCAAGGGATCGATCTTTTAAAGGGTATGGGCTCATGAACTGTCCATGTGAAAATATAGGCATTTTCCCCTGATTTTCCAGTACCACATGCTACAGGCTTTTCTATGTAACATTCTGCAACATAACAGACTTTTCCATTACATCATGCATGGAATGACTTTAATATTGATCTAACGTTTTACACAAGGAAATAGTGTAATACTGCCTTATAAAAATGACTTTCAAATACTAAATGTCAGCATTTTTAAGGAATGTGAGAACAGCTGTACCTGGTCAGAGACAAGGTCAGGCTAATTTAGCATTCTGTCTCCAAGAGTACCCAATTCCCTAGGTGCTTTGTAAAAAGTGTAAGATGAGGGCAAGCACATAGAGATGCTTGCCTAGGTTACTCTCCCGGCCTCCAGTAATCTGCAGCTCAGGAGCTTTTGGCATCGAGCTTAATGAAAAATACCAGGAAAGCAATAACATGTCAAAGTAAGGTGCGCACAAGCCCAGTTGTATAAATTCACATATCTAAATCGAAAACATACAAAAATCTCTCAAAGTCTGATCCTAGGACCCTTCAAGTAGAATATTCTTTCAAATCTTTTTAATTGTTAGTGTAATAATTAAACAGTTTAACAGATAAATGTCTTACTAGCCAGTCCAAAGAAAATCTCCCTCTTCATCTTCATCCTCCTCAATCCTCATCACCAATAAAATTAAACTTTGAGTGGCCCAGGATAAGTGGTTAAACAGAGAGAAGAAACAATATAAAATGAAGCTTTGATGGTAATATTCTGGGAATTTAGACTTAAAATACCTGTGTGTCAGAAAAGACCAGTATATCCTTCAGATCTTGAGCCAAAATTGTCAAAAATTACTGCTTAAGGTTAGGCATTGAAGGCTAGATGCACAAAAGAATCAGTGCATTACAACAGCCATTGCTACTTTGCCATCAGAAACCTCAGCCGTGAGACTGGGCAATTCCATACAACTCAGGGGAGGGGAGACAACCAGTCAGAAGTCAGATTTATAGGACAATGAAGTAATTTAGACCTTTATGCTCCAAACTGTCATCCTTAAAACTCTCACTCAGCTTCCACCTGAATCTGGATATATCTAAAATCTATTACTGACTCCATATTTTACCTTACTGTACTCCAAGTCCCTCGAGTAGTTCTGGTTTTGTGTTTTGGGTACCACCAAGTATGCCTGGTTTTTATACTGGTGGTTATCTATGGACTTATAACTAAATCTTTATGAAATGCAGAATAAAGGCATCCTCCTGTGAGAACTCTTATAAGCAGAGAGCTGGGAGGTGGTCTCACAGCACCTCTGGAAACTGTAGCTTCCTACAGATCAGGCTCCATGAGGAAAATGCTCATTTGGACAGGACCTCTGCCTCAGCCACTGCCCCAAACATGTTTCCCAGATGACAGTGTCTGCAGGTAAGAACCTTTTTCTAAAAATATCCAAAATGCTGCTGTCAGGAAGCAGCTGTGCCTCTTTTCTTGGGCCTGTTCCCCATGCACCCTCTCTCAGAAACAGTCACCAAATAAAGCATTTCATACAAATCCCAGTCAGAGGCTGTAATTTCTTTTCACCCAAAAGCCCGGCAGGATGCCCTTGAGGAGAGACGGCAGATTTCAGTTCTTTGTCCCTTCTCAGACTGAGGGTATTTGAATTTATGTATAACATTCCCACCACAGTGACCCAGGTACCAGGCAGAAAGATATTTTGGAAAAGAATTTCCCTCCTTTGAACTGTTCAGCTTTCTATAAAGCACTTCAATGTCTATTGAAGCCCAGTTTGCTACCACCTCTGGCACTAGTTATTTCATTATTTCAAGGATGTCTTTTGGTAGCAGTGGTGGGCTATGTAGGCTAAAGTCTGTTTATGACTGCTGACCATTCATAGGTAAAGAAGTCATTCCTCTGTGTGGGTCTTTTCCATTCATTTCATATACTTTTGTTCCTCTGCCTAGCTCTGAAATAGCAAAAGCATGCTGGGAAAAGTGCCTAAGTGTTTGGATTGCTTCTTCCATCCTGCAAGCACAGCTTCAACAAAGAAAACATTTCCACCACAAGATTTGTGTTGAACAATACAAACAGCAGCCAAGAAGAGATAACTCTGAGTACAAGCCTCGCTTATTCTTTTACTAATTTGTTTCTTGATACAGGCAAATCCCTCAAAGGGATTTTTTTTTTTTTATTCCATGGCTTATGATTTATAAGAGATTGAGAAATACATCTGCTTCACAGTTTGCAAGGTCTTTTGAAATACATAGATAGGTATTGCTGTGGGAGCATGACATGTTATTAATATGCCACAGTCCAGGGTGAAGTGTATTAACATACTTTTAATGTAAAAAGTGGAGCTGGAGGAAAATTAGACAATAAGCTTGAACTGAGATGGCAATATTAGTATTAAGTACTATTATAAAAAACACTATTTGCATATAAATATAAACAAAAGTATTAGCTGTATTGTCACGAACCACAGATATTTATTGCCAGTAGGGAAAATACAAATAGTTCTTGAGGTTGTGAAATAATTGTCTGTTACCTTTGAAAACACATTTTCCCCGAAGACTGAATTTTGCAGATGTTAACCCCAAAGCCAAACCATGTTGGTATTATTATTCTAATGTGACTTTTTGTTCTGTTTTGGTTTGTTTCTTTTTTTTTTTTTTAATAATTCCCTATCTGGGCACTCTTCTTCCCATTTGTGCTTTGTCATCACAGCCTTTTATTTTTCCTCCATTTCTCTTTGTAAGACTCCCTTGTGTCCTTGCATTTCTTCAGTTACATCTTGTTCTTCCATGACATTGCTTTCAGACATGGAAGACTTGGCTCTTCGATATCTCCTTGGACAGCAGAGGAAACTTAAAAACATTGTCTCTAAGCTACCACTAACATTGGGCTGCCACATCACAGAAAGGCAGGGATGATTTGGAGGTTAAGATCTACTGATTCAGGCATGAGCCAAGAGTGGGACAGCTGAGGTCCATCTGCTACCTACTCACTCTCCTATAGTGATTCTTTCTCCCTCATTTCTTCTCAGGACAGTTCAGAACAGATTTTCAGTGTCTAATTATTTATTCTTTTTCCTTTTACCAGCAGGTAGGATGTTATTTAGGGAATGCATTGGGCAAAGTTGCAGGGTTGGACTAGGTGACCTTTAAAGGTCCCTTCCAATGCAAACCATTCTATGATTCTATGATTTTATGATTTTAAGTGAGGCACTTTAAGCAAGACTCAACTACCCCAGGTCTGGTTGAGCTCCATGTGCCACAATGTGTCATGGCCAGCAGGAATTGCTGAGATTATAAATGAAGAGTTAATATTTAACACCTTTAGATATTTAAGGCTAGATTGCAGCAAGGTATCTTTGTCCATCTAACATTTAGCATCTGACTAATAGTAGTCTTTTATACATATTTTATCTTACGTTTAGGTAACTCCTACCTAAAGGTAAATATTTTCAATACCTTTCTTTCAACATATTTTGGTTTTTAAAAACAGCTTGAGATGGTGATGCCAAGACTGATATTAACGTCTCAAAAAGTATCACAAACAGCCATCTAAAGTATACAAAGTCAAAAACAGAGACAGCATGTGCATTCTGGCATCCTAGGTTTTCACCAAAGGACACAGCAGAAAGTCTCCTTAACTTTCATATGCACACACATGCACAGAGACGTGCACACTCACAAATTTTATCAGCATCCCTTAGGTGGCCTTATAACTTACCCATATTGCAGTGCCACACACCACAATACATCATAAGTCTATTTATGGGTCCACTCTTAATGTGAATAAAGAGAAAGCAAAGACTTATATGGAAAGCAAAGACCCCAGATCAAGTCTTTCTTCCACTTAAATTAATCTCTCCCTAATTTAAGACTCTTTAAACTGACTTTGTTTTCTCCTGGTTACTAATTAAGGGAAAAATACTGTAATTACTTGGTCTTAAGACCTGGTACTAACTATTCACATTTGTTATGAAAATACAGGGGATGGGTTTGCCATATTAGATGACAGACTCACGCAAAGGTGGAGTTGATATTCATGTGGTAAATTGCAGATCCATGTGATAAATTACATTTATCATGCACCTTTGACTGCCTCACCTGGGTTCTGCTTACTAATCTATCTCTGTCAGGATTCATTCTAGCATTCTTAACCTCTGAGCAACTCTCAAGTATCTGCTATTTTTTAACATTCTTCCACAAAAGAAAAAAAAAAAAAAGAAACAAAATATCCCAACAAACCAAAGCTAAACAAGTTTTTTTTTGTTCACCATTAAATGTGCAAATTCTTCTCCAAATTCAACTGTGCTAAAGAGGAAGATGGGCAAAACTCATTTCTGAAGCAGGGAGATGTTCTTCTCCTTCTCAAGAATGCAGTGGCATGTTTCTTTCAGAGGAAAATAGCTGGTCAGCAGCTCTTTCCATCAGAACTAGCAAATGCTTCTAGCTTGGATATGCTGGTATATACTAGGCCTCAAGAGTGGAACACAGTGATTTATAGATGAGTTGCTTAAGAGCATTTAGAGATTCAGAACTTACCAGTAATCATTCCGAGGCCAAAGTAGTTGTCTCATAACAGCAAGTTAATTTGCTTTTAATATAGAAGGAAGCGCTATAACAGTATCAATTAAAAAAAATCATAAAACCTCCTGAACAATTTCTTGAATACATTTTATGTTATATTTGTAATGCAGCTTAACTGCATATGTGATATAAAGGTTTTACGAGTACTCATTTGGGATGGTCTATGTAATAAACTCTGGGATTCACCACAACTAATATGTACAGTACCCAAGTCTAGACTTACACCACTTGGCTCAAATACCTTGCTGTCATTTAGAGATTAGGGAACTACAACTATTTTCATCAGCTAAGAATCTGTCTCACCCAAATACAGACATCCAGTATAGAAAATTTTGAACTTAACGACTTAATTTTGGCACTGTTACAAGCAACTGTACACAGTCATTTCCAGTTGGGAAAATTTCAATTATAAGTCACTGACACTTGAGCTGCCTCTATTATAGCATATACTTTTTGGAGAGTTAAATTACCTAGTTCTGTGGAGTGGGGTTTAAATTACAATGAAAATTAATTAACATTAATTAATTAAAAATAAAATGAAAACTATCCAATAGACAGTTTTAGCAAGAGTAATTATACAACAAAACTATTCCCGAGAAATATTTTACTTCACAGAATGCTCAGCTCACTATGAGTGTTCAGAGATTTGTGTTGGCTGCTTAAGTGTATCGGGTAATATTATGCTGGGTTTGGATTGTATTTTTTTTTTTTTAGCTAATCAGCAAAGTACAGAAAGCAACTCCAAAATGTAGAATCCAGCACAAAATCCAACACCAGCTTCAAAAAGATATTTGATTATTAGACAGTAAACTTGCTTGTTCTTCACACCAGTCCTACTCATCTGTTGAGTATTTGCAGAAAGTAAACTCAAGCATTGTATCAACACACTTGAAGTAAATTTATTTTAAAATCTAAATTAAAATAAGTAGTGTTTGCCTAGAGCTAGATGTAACAGGGTTATGAACACATCATAAATACTATGTAAAGCTTTGAATTCCATTCCATTATCAAAGGTCATGCTATCAAGCAAGACATAAACCACAACTGTAGGATCATCTCTTATCTAAAAGTTCAGAACAGTGTTAGAAATTACAAATTTTGAAATGTTTCCAACACAAGCATAAGTATGCTTTGGAGATTATTTGAGTGTCATCAAATACAATACTGAAGCAAAATTATATTTCTATGTTTCTTATATATTTGCAAAGTTTTCATGCCTCTGATAAAGTCATGTTGCAAAACGTGTAATATGATCTTCCATGTGTGCTTCTAAAGATGGATATGCTACCTAAATATATACATGCACGAGGTGTTTTTCTTCAAATCGTTCTTAGTTAACAAGTGTTTTGCCACATACATATACTGCACACACATAAACCAATCCACTTATGTCCTCAGGAAAGAGGAAAACATTATTTGTTTTCTTTTTAAGGAGCTTTCACATTCTGTTCTTTCATGGGCCATTCTAGTCTTATCTTTTGAAGTAAGGCAAACACGAGAATATTGTGGAAAAGGATAATTATCAGTTTAAGCTTTTTAAAGGATCAACTAGCACATAATAATTGAGAGCAAAGAAAAAAAATTGCAAGTCTCTCTAAAATTTTGTCTGAATACATGGTCATTTTCCTGTTTAACTGTGAAACATCAAATTCTCCCATGTATATTGCAAGCACCAGCAAAATATATCTTTGTTAAAATTCTCAAGATCAGAGTGACTGGACCCACATCCATCAGGGTGCTTTGTGTCACGGAAGACATAAAAGATGGTCTTTTTTCTGAGCAAGGCACTTTCACCCTCTTTGAGTGGCAGACCTGCAAGAAGGAAAACCGGTAGATTGTTCTCTAACTGAAGTGAAGGTTCAATTTAACTGTTTTCTTATTGCCATGAGAGAGACCAAAGCTTATCAAGTTTCATGTTTTGTAGGAAATGAAAAAGAATAGAACTGGATTGCTTTATTTTTTTGTGGGTCTGAGGTCAGCCACGAACAGCTTTTGGGTCAATCCCCCTGCTGTATGCTCTCGATGTATCCAGAGTACTCCTGCCATCTGTGTAAGGCTGGCTGCTGATGGTGCTGCTTTGCACTGGCTTTTTAAAGCTTGATGAGGTGATGTATCAAATTGGCAGGCTTTTGTAGTGCCGACAAATCGCAGCCTTAAGATAGGCAAAAAATCTCAGTCCCAACTGCGTGGCATGTGCAGTGTTAACACTAGGAGTAACTTGTTTTCAGCATTTTTGCATTGACAAAAGCCAAGAGAGAAAGAGAGGTATGTTTAGTTGAGTGGAAGATAACAAACATGCAGTGCCACATTCCCTCTGTGTGCTCTTTTTTATCAGCAGGACTAGCGGCATTATGTACTGTACAATGAAAGATAACCATAGAGTGAGAGATAGCTGGCTTTGTAGCTCTATTGATTAAACAGGACAGCAGGCTAATCAGGAAAAAATGTTACAGGGATGGGAGTTGAGCCACTTGGAAAACATGAAAGATGATAGCTACACTTGAAATGTTAATTTTTCAATAAGACTGTAGGGCAGAAAACTGTTTCCTTAAGTATTTTTTTAATTAAAAAAAAAAAAAATCCTATACACAGAGAGGTATCACTCCATTACCAATTTGCAAAGACAATAGCATTATATTTATCTGAGACAGTCACAAGACAAAACACAAAACAGGTTTGAAGCCTTCCTAAATAAAATTTACAGATCTAGAATTTTGCTATATACCATGATTGACACAGGGATAACTCATCAAGTGAACGGGTATATTAACTACCCCAACACTTTAAAAGTTTTGAGGTTTGTTTTTTTTTGTTGTTTTTATTTGGGGGGAGAGGGGTTGGTTGTTGTTTTGGTTTTTTTCTTTTTTTGCATATAGGAATAGTTAAATAAGGACTTCAGAACAAAGAAAAAAAAAAACAAAAAACACCACCAAAAATCAAACTCTAAAATATCATTAAGTTTTTTGTGACTCTTATTTTTTGACTCATCATTTGTTTATTGCTTTCCTCATTCTAAACATTTAGACTAAGATTTTACACAGCATATATCTGTGTCAAGATGAATTTGCTTGCAGATAACACATTTGTATAATCTGTCTTCCGAGCTCTTGCTCAGACTGGGGCAAGGAAGGGACAGAGCCAGATGGGAATAGGATGGATGTCCTGGATGTATGGCCGCAGCACATAGCTGCAGAAATTCAGGCCAGCTCTGCAGAAGCAGCCCAGAATTATAAGGATACAGGGGCAATGTAAAGTCATTATTCTCCCTCTTGACTCTTGGCTTTGAGGTCTGTGCTGCATCTCCTAGAGGCACAACATAGACTCTCACCTGACGTGCTTAGCATTGGAGTGAGGATTTCACTGAAAAAGCCTCTTCTAGTGTTACTAAAATCTCTGTCCTAATTTTATCAAATTGTTCATGTTCCTTTGGGGTTTCATTCATAATCTGCTCTGGTGGGGTGTAAGCTACTCTATCTCTGATCCATCTCTCCCTGCTAGGAGCTTCCTCTGCTACCTGCTGTCTTGCAACATAGCAATTTGCCATGACAATGTTACTCCCTGTAGTTTGATATGATGACTTGGTATAGTAATTTCAGCTCTTTCTTGCCAATATGTTGCCAAGGATTCATAGGTATACCTGGCCTAACTTCATATTTGCCCCAGAAATGCAGGGAGGTGAAAGAAGAAGGGTAAGGTCACAGAAGGCACAGCACTTGCATTTCTGTATTGGTGAATACATCAGTCCTAGCTCTCCAGGACGACATATTTTAGATGCTTATTGGAAGTTAAATACATTGCTTTACCCTTTCTGTACCCTTTGCCATACAGAATGATGCCATTACAAGCAACTGATAGAGCAATTTATACTGCACTTTTGACAAATTGAATTTAATAAACAGTAACAGCTTAGTACAGCTTTAACAAATCTGCTCATTCCTCTACAAGTTCACTCCTCCACTCCTGCCTTTGCCAGGCTCCTGCAGCCTACAGCAGCCCCTTGGCAATATTCAGCATTTAGGCTGTAAGTTGTCTTTTGTCTTGGAGGAACAAAAATACTCTCGGGCAGATTTTGGGTTTACCCTGAATTGGGAAGTGAGTCATGATAAAGTGAAGGTCACACAGGTGCCCAGAGAGGTGGCAGATGCCCCATCCCCAGAAACATTCAAGGGCTCTGAGCAACCTGATCTGGTTGGAGATGTCCCTGCTCCCTGTGGGGGTGTTGGACTAGATGACCTTTGAAGGTCCCTTCCAGCCCAAGCTATTCTATGATTCTATGATTTTCAGCTTGATCCTGCACCCACTTAAGTCAGCTGCCTAACCCTTATTCCTTTAGGTTGGAGCAGGATTGAGCCCACAGCTTTATCATGCAGGTGCAGGTATAGTGCTATATGCCTTTCCTGTTTCTTTTCATAGAAGGATCCCCAAGACCTTTGCCCATACCTCCTCTAATTTGGTAGAGCCACTAGTATCAAGAAGCTTTGAGATGAGTCCTGAATCCTTCAGTAATTTATTTCATTACACATCAGTAGTACTGTATCACCTGAAGTTTGATTTGCATGCATTTTCAAGTGTAAATATAAAAATCTTCTTTTTTCTCCAGTTATACCTTCCTGTCAATTCAATATTTAATTAATAGTTTAGCCACTTCATCTGATTTTTCAGAACTCACTGCTTCAAAAGTCATTTCTAAGTAATATATTTATTTATTAAAGAAGCCAATTATGCAGGTTCATTCATTAAGATACTAGCAACACCTGTATTTAAATTATTGGCTGCTCAGATAGATGAGAAGCAACCCTGTGTCATATGATTATAATACGCTAAAACCAGTCCAGCTAAGCAGCCAGGACCCACTGAGTCTGTTCCCCCTGAAGGTAGTCATGCGTAACGCCAGAATAACCCAGCAATGACAGTCTGCAGTATGCAATTTTTTCTCAGTTGAATAATGTTACTACCCTATGGTTTGCTAGTTACATGTGTGTTCATAGCTATTCATACCCATATTATAGTCAAGCTATATTCATAACCTTTCAGAGTATAAGATTAACAAAAACAACCTTACAAAAAAAAAGTCTTCTGTGCACTTAATTTCAAAACACTGCTTTTTCATCCCTATGCTAAAGTCCTGAAGGCTTGCTTCAGCCATGGGCATTTTCACTGATGGATTTATATGATTTTGTACCTGTCTTCAATACCTAAAGTCCCACTGTCAGCCAGAAAGCAAGTGACCAACCTGAAATTAATTGGCCTATACCCAAATTTAATTAAACTTCTTTCTGCAACTCCAGAGGAAACTGATCTCCCTCATTATTGCTTATGTGGATAATATGTGAAATTAATTCTCCTTCACTAAGTTATCACTGCATTGAGCACACAAACACAGATATAATGTTATTAAAAGTAATGAAATAGGTTCATCAGCAGTTAACGTTAATGTTTTGTGTCATTGCAATCTTGTGTGCAATTTAGGACAAAATTACTCAGCTCTGCAGCTGCAAGATGCAGAAGGTCAATAGCTCAAGGATTTGCAAAGGCTTTGGTATAAGGTTATTTATACATAGTCTTCTGTAGATGAAAAAGGGAAGGAAAGATGGATTTACCTTGCTTTCCTTTTCATCTTCCATAGATCAGCAGAGAGAAGGATAGAAGCCGAGAAGCTAGTAGGGCTTCCTCTCTGACGGAGGCGAGTCCTCCTGTGGTAGCCCTGTTGGTCAGTAATACTGAGCTGACATGGCCTTTGCTGGTAACAAGCCACAGGTTTTTCACTGAGTTTGCAAGGCCCCAGGGTCAAGGTTTCTCAGGAGTAGTTTCTTTGAACCTTTCTTCAACTACCAGGAACTCTGTTTTAACAAAGTATATGTTAGTTGTAAGAGTAGTTTGTCTAATGACCGGTACTAATAAGTACTATCAAGTAGTTATGCTGTGGTGAATTAGGTATTTATGACTCTAATGGTGCAGAGGAATAGGTATGGGATGATGAGAGATGAGACACTGTCTGGCACTGAAGACCCTAAGAGTCTAAAGAGCCCACCACCAGGCAGTTAAAGAAATGCAGATATCGAGCTGGACAAAATGAGTTTTACGAGTATCAAAGAATAAGAATTTAACATACATAGAATACACCATAAATTCAGATGCACTGTCCAGCTGTAGATAAAGAAAAAGCAAGAAAAGCAGCATGTTAGAAAACAGATTTTAAAAGCCCCCAGTTAATCCATATAAACAAACAAACAAATAAATAAATGAAGGAGAGGAGGAAGAAGCAGCCATCAATATCAACATCATGGTTATCACAGGAAAGGATTCAAGATGTTAGTGGTTTGTACCCTGATATACACACCCCAGGGTGGACAGCAGAGGGATGATGAAGGGGTTTGAATAGCCCCGGGAAAGGGGAAAACATATGTTGTCACAGGGGAAGGACTGACTGAAAGCACCTGATCAAATGTCTGTACTGCATCTGCACAGATCTAACTCATTAGATGATTCTGGTAGGCAGTGGAAAAACAAAGGACCATGGGTAATTGTCACAGATGAACTGTTAAATCTACATCCTTGTAACATAGGCAGAGGCTAGAAAGTGATAGCAATCAAGGTAATGACCACTAATTAGTCTTAGATGGGGAGAAAGTCAAAGAAATCGGCCTGCAGCTGTGTGATCAACAAAGCTATTGGCAGCTTATGCCAAATATCTACTCTAGAAAGCAACAAAGAGTTAATAGGTGCCTTGGAGGGAACATAAACACAGATGACCAGCACTGTGCAGAAAGCTGAGCCCAAGGTGGCATCAGTATGTGTGGAAGCCAGGCCACCTGCCAGGGATTGGCCACGTTGACCAGCTGGAGTGAGCACCCTGCTTCTCCAAATCCATGGTGTAGGTTGAGACTGGGGCAGGGGCCTTAATTGGTGTAAGTGTGTCTGCAGGGTGTGTGTGGGTATGGTAAAAGAGAAATCTTGATATAGAAATTGCCACCTGCTCTGCCCATCTCACTTGGTAAATCAATTTTAGATTTTACATCAGTGAGTGTTATGGTTCAGATTTTGAAGTCGCTCCACCCTCAGTTCTCCATGACAGTGTGTATAGGACTGCAATTTTAGCTATGTCATTACTATTGGGATTTTTCCAGTATTTTTTATTTTCTTTTTCTTTCTTTTTCTACAATATCTGAACTAATAATAATTCTTTGATTGCTATGATAAGATTTCAATCATCCTAATCATAAATGCAGGATTTACATATAAGATGTGCTTTCATTTTGCCCACAACAAAATTTTGCATATATAACACTACTCCTGCCTGGGCTGTGATTCTACACTCTGACCCAGCAGACACAGGAAAGGATGCTAGATTTATCTAAGGTTAAATACTGAAGAACCTAGCTGATTGGATATGATTGAATGTAAAAAAAAAATGAGCTCTAGCCTGTTCTGCTAGTCATCATCTCTTTTAATGTATTAGTTAATTTATGTCCTTTTAATAAGATCTCCAAAGGTAAAGAAAAAAAAAAACTTTACAAATTCTAATGCAGGTTGAATTTACAAGACAGATTTGAAGGACACTATTTTTTAAAAAGTAACAATTCTGCTGGGATATGAGCAAGATTTTGTAAGCTCATAGAATGAAGTTTTTTTCTGATATCCATAACTTGAGACTCCTTTTTCCTGTCCCCATAATGACATGGTCAGCTGGAGAACAGTGGTGATGCTCTCAAGCCTCTGTTGTGTGCAGATGACAGATAAATAAATGCATCTGCAGAGACCCTTGTGTAATAACAGCAAGAAAGCTCAATAATCAAATTCAGGAGCCTAGAAGATCAGCAAATATTGTGTTTTTCAGACTTCTTTCTTTGATATGTCAAACTGAAGAGTTAAGAGTCATTATAACAATCTAGACCACAAGACTGGGATTTGTGAATCCACTTTGATCACCCTGAGAAAGAAAAAAAAAGAAAAGGTTTAATCTGCTGATCAGCTGGAGATACAAGAAGAGATTTCTCACAGGCATGGTTGGATGCCTTTTGGATATCCCATTGTGAGAGCTGGAAGAATCCCTTCCATTCGTCGGCCTGCAGAGACCACCTTGGGCAACCCAGAACAGATCCTCCCAATGAAAACAAAATCAATCCACAGAAGATTTCCTCCTTGTGTAGAAGGGATATCTGCTGTTTCCTTTTCTATCTTGGCCTACTATTGTTGTAAGCTATTTATGGAAGTACTCCTATAATTTCTGCTTTAGGTGTCTTTCTTAGGTTAACAGAAAAGGGTAAATGCTTCCAGAGTATACTCCAGAGTATAATTCATAGCATTTAAATAATCATGGTGTCTCCCGGTGATTTGCAAAGCTATATCCCAGTCCTGAAATTTAAAATTCTACTGTATATATATCAGAAGCAGACTGCAAGTATTTTTTTTTTAGTTCTGGAATGTGTAGCATGGCAGCTACCTGCTACTTCGTAAATGATTAACCTCAGAAAATTAAGGCAGATGCTAAACTCATGACAGGGTAGATATGTTCATGGCTGGACAGTCAGAATGAGTTGTAGAATGACTTGGGGAAGTTAATCCTGGCAAAACTCCAACAGATATTTATGTCCTACCTGCCTCAATATCCCCTTTTGTTTCAATTAATTTTTATCTTCACTTCCTCTGTTTAAACACTACTACGTAATATTGCTGGCCCGGAAAGTGTTGCCATTATCCCAAGGGAAGCTGCATTTCAGCAGCAAGCCCAGAAATCTTTGTAGAGTCTCTGAGGTACATGTTTCTACAAAAATGTGAAGGATAACAGTATACAATTCTGCCACTCTGCTATTCATAAAAAGGAGAGGGAAGGGAGGTCCGTATGTGAAGGACACAGGACACTGAGAATGTTTCCACATGCAGCTTCCACTTAACCCGAAGGACACAGGACACTGAGAATGTTTCCACATGCAGCTTCCACTTAACCCAAATAAAGTATGTTGGTTTGCGGGGGGGGGCAGGGGCTACAGTGGCAGCTTCTGCAAGAAACTGCTAGAAGTTTCCCCTTTGTCCAGCGGACTCAGCCGGGCCTAGGGCAGACCTGTTGCTGGCCAGGACTGAGCCAGTTGGTGACAGAATGTTCCCTGATAATGCCTCTGTGATAACGTATTTAAGAAGGGGAAAAATAATTTTTAAAAAAAAGAAGGAGTGAAGATGCAAAGAAGCTGAGCGGGGGTAGAGAGGGGGTGGCGCAAGCCTTGTGGTCCTTGTGGCCCTCACCCTCTGGCCCCCCACCAGGCGGCCGACTGGGCCTGACTCAGCCCAGCCCGGCTGCAAGAAGCGGAGAGGAGATAAGATGTGAAGAGAACCTGAGAGGCTTCTGCGTGAACTGATTTTGAAGAATTTCTTATGAGAGGAACGGCTGCAGATGCCAAGGGCAGTGAAGAAGGAGGGGGAGGAGTAATGCTGCTTCTGCAAGAGATTCCCCTGCAGCCCATGGTGAAGCAGGCTGTCCCCCTGCAGCCCATGAAGGCCCACGGAGGAGCAGAGATCCACCTGCAGCCCATGGAGGACCCCACGCCAGGGCAGGTGGATGCCTGAAGGAGGCTGTGGCCCATGTAGGGCCCGCGCTGGGGCAGCCATTCCTGAGGGACTGCACCCTGTGGAAAAGGACCCCACACTGGAGCAGTTCGTGAAGGACTGTAGCCCATGGGAGGAACCTCATGCTGGAGCAGGGGAGGAATGTGAGGAGTTCTTCCTCCTCAGAGGAAGGAGCAGTGGAAAGTGACATGTGATGAACTGACCATAACCACAATTCTCTACTCCTCCCTGTGCTGCTTGGGGAAGGAAGTGGAGATAATTGAAATGAAGTTAAGCCCAAGGAAGAGGAAGGGGTGGGGGGAAGTCAATGTATTCTCTTTCTCATTATCCTGCTTTGGTTTTAATGATAAACAAATAGTTTTCCCCAAGTTGAGTCTGTTTTGCCCATAATGGTAACTTTAAGGATCTCTCATTGTCCTTATATCAAACCTTCAGCTTTTTTTTGTTATTATATTATCTCTCCCTATTCCCTCAGAGGGTGGGGGGAGTGAGCGAGAAACTGCGTAGTTTGGTCCCAGGGGGGGCTATACTATGACATAAGGCCACACTGAGTATTGCAACTGAGGTGCTCCTTGCCTTAAAGGATGGCAGGCAGCATCAACTGGGAGGTGTAGTGCACAAAAATTTTTATTTTGAGTCATGTATCGAGTGGAAAAGGAAGTAGATTTCCCAGTTATCTCACTGATTTGAAGGGATTGCAGTTGTTTCAGAGAAAATCTATGTTAGTATGCATATGAATGTCTTTCCTTAACATATATATAGACACCACATACATCCATATACCATAACCTGTATAAGGCTGCTAAAGGATTGTTGGTTTTGTTTGGCTGGTTTTTGGTTTGATTTTTTTTTTTGTTAACTGCTTACAACAGTAATAATGACCTCAGTGCTGGGCATTTCCTGAGGACTAATGGCCAGCTGAGGTTAATGACCTGGAATGTAGCCACAGGCCATCAACTCATCCCAGCCAGCCATTAATCCTGTGGAACTACCAGTGCCTCTACTTTTGTTGCTTAATTTACTCTCCCTAATTTTAGTGTAGCTTTAAAACCTTGCTGCAGCCACTGAGCAGCTCTGTATTTTATTAGCCCTACATTTCTACTGCTGAGCATGGGTGGTTTTCCTAGCTGCTGATCAACTCTAAACACTGAATAGATTTTATTAAAAGTTGGTTATCAAGCTGCTGAGCATCTCCAGACATCTAAATATTTTATGTGTGTTTGCTTTGAGTGGCCCTGAGCAATTAATACATTGTTTCATTAGGAGGGTTTTTTACTAACCACTAAGTGACTCTAAACACCTAATATATTTCCCAAGAAGTTTGTATTCCAGCCATTGAGCAGCTTTAAACACTAAATTGGTGTCATACATTTAAAAAAGAAATCGGTGTTATACATTTCTCACAAGTAATTTCCTGTCTCTACCCTTCTAAACATTATTCTTTTATTTTATGGGTTTGGTTTTTTTTTTCAGCTGATACGTTCCTGTTTAGCTTGCTGGACCTCCAGCACTTTTCATTCAAAAGCTTAGAGCTTCACTAGATTTGGCTTTGCTTCATTTCCTTCATCTAATACAGAGAAAAGAAGAGCCACAGGGGGCAACACAAACCCTGGGTTCCTTCCGGCACCAAATTAAGGGATTAGAAAATATTCATGTTGTTCTGACCAAGATAATAATTCAGGCTTTAGACTTAAAAATAACCCACGGTGTACCCCTGCATATATAACCACCAACAGCACGACAATCAAACTGACAGTGATTCAGTAGGTACTCTTAATCATTGTTACAGATCTCCAGTCCAGTGCTGTCAACAGGAAATTCACACTGCTGCAGCAAATGCCAGTATTAGCTAACATCTGCTCGCTCAGGTTGAGGACTTGAGCAGCTCGCATTTTGGCAGACAGGCCTCAACCCTGTAACTCGCTTGCTTCTCCGAGGTCTCCCATGTGGCACTTCAGCCAGCAAGAGTTGTCACCACTCCTCTAAAGTCAAAGAAGCAATGAGCCCATAGGCACCACTTCTAAATCTTGCTGCTCAACCTGCACAGCTCTGTTGCAGCAAGAAGGGACAGGACTTTTCCAATTCCCATGCCAAGCAAAGTTCCCACCAAACTGGACTTCTGATTCTTTCAGCGATCAGTAAAATCTCAGTGACAGGTCAGACTTGCATAGCAAGGGTCAGCAAGGATGGGTATACTAGCCAGCTCACAGCCTTTTTGGTAACTCACATACAAACGCCTATACACCACTCCAGTCCCAGCTTTCAGAGCCCATATACACCTGTTTCATGGGTGGCTGGCTTGCTTGCCCGCTTCCTCCATGCAAATAGGGCAAATTTTGCCTCTGGGTTCCTATTCTGTGTCGAATCAACCAAAGGGGGAAAGGACTCTGTCATAGCTTCTATCAAGTCTGAGGCTTTTACCGGACAGGTAGGACTGAGCATCTCCCTGTTTAAAAATCCCAGATGAGCACTGTTCTTTTTAAACCGGACTGATGAGGACAGCATTGCTGACTGTTTTTGAAGTGATGCAATACTTGCAAAAGAAGGAAATGTGGCAAGTCCCGCTTTAATAATATGAGTCCATTATATTAATCATAGAATCATAGAAGAGTTTGGGTTGGAAAGGACCTTCAAAGGTCATCTAGTCCAACCCCCCTGCAAGGAGCAGGGACATCCCCAACGAGATCAGGTTGCTCAGAGCCCCGTCCAACCTGACCTTGAATGTTTCCAGGGATGGAGCATCTACCATCTCTCTGGGCAACCTGTTCCTGTGTTCCACCACCCTCATTGTAAAACATTTTTTCTTTATATCAAGACTAAATCTACCTCTTTCTAGTTTGAAACCATTACCCCTCATACTATCACAACAGGCCCTACTAAGGAATTTCTTCCCATCTTTCTTATAAACCCTCTTTAATGTCAACAAATTAAAGCAGGGTTGGTTTTTTTTTCAGAAAGAAACTAAGGAAAATTTAAAAAATGTTAGAGGCCAGATTATTCTAGGAAAAGCACATTGCCTTCTTCTTAAAATGATTTGAAAAATTGCCCTGAGACAATATAGGCATGGATTCAGAAGACTGGAGCAATGGTATAACAATGTAAACATCTCTTTTGTAATTATTATCTCATAGGTAATATTTTTACAACTCAGCCTGATTACATACACCATCTGTCTTCTCAAATGGTATGAAAACCTCTCTCTAATTGTATCAGTTGAATTAATTGAAGTAAAAATAAAGATTATATTATTACCTGTCGTAGTTCAGCCCCGATTGGGACCAGACTACGCAGTCTCTCTCTCACTCCCCCCACTCTCCGAGAGAATAGGGGGAGATGATATAAGGAAAAACGGCTCGAGGTTTGAGATAAGGACGGGGAGAAATCCTTACAGTTACTGTAACAGGCAAAACAGACTCGACTTGGGGAAAACTATTCATTTATTTCTAAAACTAGCAGGAGAATGAGAGAGGGAACAAGATAACCTCCCCCCACCCCTCCCTCTTCCCAGGCTTAACATTATCTCTACTACCTTCTCCCCCACTCCAAGCAGCACAGGGGGGAGAGGGAATGGGGGTCGCGGTCAGTTCATCAAGCGTTGTTTTACGCCGCCACGTCATCGTCGGGAGAAGAATTCCTCACGTTCCTCCCCTGCTCCATCGTGGGATCCCACCCATACACCACAGTCCTTTGTGAAACTGCTCTGGTGTGGGTCATCTCTTCCACGGGGTGCAGTCCCTCCAAAACAGCTGCCCCAGCAGGCCCTCCACGGGCCACAGCCTCCTTCAGGCCTCCACCTGCTCCGGCGTGGGGTCCTCACAGGCTGCAGGTAAATCTCTGCCCCTCCGTGGATCTCCATGGGCTGCAGGGGGACAACCTGCTCCACCATGGTCGTCACCATAGGCTGCAGGGGAATCTTGGCCAGCAGCCGCATTACTCCTCCCCCTCCTTCTTCACTGATCTTGGCATCTGCAACCGTTCCTCACAACAGGCTGGCAGACACCTCTCAGGATCCTTTTTACATTTTATTCACTTCTCCTCTCCTCTCCACTTCTTGCAGCCAGGCCAGGCCGAGTTGTGCTCAGTCAGCTGCCCGGCGGGAGGCCAGAGGGTGAGGCCTGCAAGGCCCACAAGGCTCGCGCCTCCCCCTCTCTGCCCCCACTCAGCTGCTTCACATCTTCTCTTTCTTCCTTTTTTCCTGTTTTCCCCTTCTTAAATATGTTATCACAGAGGCATTATCAGGGAACATTCTGCTACCAATTGGCTCGGCCTTGGCCAGCAGCAGGTCCGCCCTAGGCCCGGCCGAGTCCACTAAACAAAGGGGAGCAAGTTCTAGCAGTTTCCTACAGAAGCTACCACCTTAGGCCCCCCCCTCACTAAACCAAACCAGAACATTACCTTAGAAAAGATTGGTCCAAGTTGATGGTCATGGTATAGAAGTGTATCCAATACTAATTTAGACATCCTTTACCAGGATGGACCAGGAAGGTTTTGATTTATTTAAGTCTCCTCAGGCATTCCTGATATTCAGACATGCTGTACTGGCTCTGCAGCAGGAGTGGCAAGGCAATTCTTACATTCAAATGACATCCAGTGCACTATACTTCAAATCTTAGCAATAAGATATTGCCTTATAAGATTTGAATTGCTAGTTATGCACCAGCTTCAACTGCAATATCCGTCTTTGTGCTGATACACCTGGGCATGAGTTAAGGAATGAGCTGGTATGTGGGGAATAAGTGGATATTATGGTATATGAGTGGAGATTATTACTTAGATAACTCCAGTGTTTTCAGTGCTGTGCACAAAAAAAAAAAATTAATTTGGACACTCTGGCTCTGGCATACTTGTAACTCAGACTGATATCATCCATGTATCAGAGTTTGTATATGTGTTTGTGGGCATGCGTACAAGAACAGGTATGCATATTTTACTTTTAAACCTCCATTCACTATTACTTTTCTTAAGTTCTGTCAAAATTACCTGGTTCCCAGAAATCAGCTCTGGGACCACAGACCATAATCTTTGGACCAAGTTTATTTTGGGCTACTCCTCATGAGAGAGTATTACTTCCTTTCCAGGCACTGAAAAACCATATATTTAAAAGCTGGATCAAGACTTTTATTTGGCATGCATATTTTATTTTGCATACACATGTGGTTTTCATGCAGTTAATATTTTAAGTAGAGAAAGCCTAAAATAAACACAACAAAAAGCAAAATCCAAGTTAAGACCTTTAAAAATAAAGGATATAATGGAAGTATCAACTGACCCTCAACTCTGTAAATACAGAAGCATAACTGTGTTGACTTTGGGCTAGGTTCAGTTCAGAGAGGAGGAATGCAATATTTATTTCAGCATGAATTGCAAGCATTGGAGTTACTGTCAGTTATGAGTGAAGTCAGTCCTATGATAATCAAAATGATAATGAAAGAATATGCTGTCAAGAGAGCAATACATTATTCTTGTATTGAAAAGGAAGTCTACCTCTTTGCTATTACTGTGATTAATGTTCCTGATTTTTATGTATTTAACTCTTCCAATGTTATAATTATTGGACCCTTATAACAAAAATATGTCTGCGGTAACAACAAAAAAAAAAGAAGAACCTATAGTTTTACATTAAAAAAAAGAGAGTTGTGCTGTTTAATTTATTTGTTTCAGCAATATCTGATAAAATATCTTTTACTGATGCAGTCTTATGTGTTGGCTTTTAGCAGATGTTTCTATATATAGTTCTGAAATAGGTCAAAAATCCCTTTGGATGTGTGCATCCTAACAAATCAACAATAATTATTGTCACTGTGTTTCAATTTCTGGGGAAAGCTATACATTTCACAAGCTCCTTGTGTCTGATGGCATTATGTGATCTTAACAGTACAACAGTTGCACCCACCTGAGTGGTTTGCAGTAGTCAAGAGCATGAATCAGCACAAAATCAACTGAATAGAGCCATTCTCTTAGGATTGCTTCTCCTAGGCTGAAGAAAATGTTGGATGGCTTTGTAATACCTCTCTGTCAGACTCATCTCAGGGTACCGAAGGCACTCCTATAACAATGAAGTATGCCCTGTGCTCTAGTTAACCATGTACCTCAATGTACTAGAGATGATATGTCTGTTTTCATGATCCTCTTTTCACAGTTGCTGCCATGGTTAGGTACAAACGTAATCTTTTTTCAGTCCTTCAGTGGTTCAAGCAAGGCTTGGTAAATACTGGGGTGAAAATTCAGAATTGTTAATGCAAAATGTTTCCCATTAAGTCATGACTCCCTTTCACCTCCTTCTCTGGAAAATTGTTGGAATATCCCTTTAGAGTACCAGTTTGGCATGTAGTGACCAGTGTATATTCAAAAATGCCCAGGCTTGTCAAGGAGGGTGTTACAGGTGGGAATGAGTACTTTGCACACAGAAGCAGTAAAAAAAACCAAACTGTGCCGAGCCAGAGCGTTGCTCTGAAAACTGTAAGAGCACCATTATTAATTCCTGAGCCCATAGAACTCTTGTAAATGTGCAAGCAATCAAGTATACACCCTGGTAAGCCTTTAGGTGTTAGCAGCTGCGCTGTTATTTGTAATTTGATCATTGTTGTCTCAAATCCACTCTACCACAGTAGAAATTACTGATCCAAATGCAAAAGTGAAGAAAGCCACTAAGTTTGCTTCCTGTGTGGAAACAGAAGGTGAAAGTTGCACTCCTTTTAATTCATGAACCTAAGGTCATCAGTTCACATGCAAACTAGAAAGACTGTCTGATGGCTTGATTTGAGCTTGCCTGCCAGACCACTGGTCTCTTAAACTAGGAATCATGCATAGGTCACCCTTCTCCTACCGCTTCCAAGGTTTTCAAGTGTGTTACAAGCTGAACTCTGTACATTTGTAAATAGTTCCCTCCTAATTTTTTATTATGTCATTTTTAATTGACAGGTTACATCTCAGAGTACTGCATCATTACCTATCATCAAATACTTTTTAAATTTAAGAACAATCATTTTTGCTCTGTTGAAATGTTCTCATAATAAGAAAGATGAATATTAGAATCCATAGATTTTTCCCCAGAAAAATCTTAGACTGTGATGAGTCCTCAGATTTCTAACACTGCAGTTTCCTCACAATCTGTTATTCTTTTCCACACCCTCATTTAACAAGTCCTCTCTCTCTTGGAGATTCTAAATGCAGATTTAGAAGTATCTCTTGTAAGAGACTCCATAAAACTTTCCATGAGGAACACAGGCTAGAGAAGCAATTTGGAGAAAGCGTCAGGAATATGACTGGCATGCAGACAGCTAGAGTTTTTATACCTGTTCTTTAACATCATTCTTCTAATTTAAAGCCAGATTATTTTTATGGGTATGAGGCTTAGCTAGTAATTAGCCAGCATTCAAATCATGGAAAACATTAAGTAAGAAGGTCTGTGGTAATGTAATACCATATCAAAATGTGTAAGATATTCAGAACATTTTATGAAACTCCTTCTCATAATTGATGTCCCAAGCCACCGGAGCCACCACACTGCAGTAGCGTTTTGTCATCAAGGGTTAACAGATGGTAATTTCTGAGAGATGCTTATAGGCTGGGTTTTTTTTTTCTGTGAATGAGTTTTCTTTCTCCTCTGTTTCTGTTCTTTGGAAGATAGTAGAGAAAGTTGATTCTAATAAGCAAAAAGCCAGATTATTTTTTTTAAAGGAAGTTCACTGACTAATAAGCACAGAAGTTCCTTTACTTCATTCCTCCCTCTACTGAAGCAGCTGCCCTTCTGCAGCCCTGCTTCCTGACCCATGCCAGAGATGAGTATGCAGAGGGCACTGGGTCAAATCAAGACCCCAAACTTCTGCAATCAGCTCTTGCCTGATACTAATTTTCAGCAGAATGGAGAACTGCTATAATTTGGGACTAGGCTCTAAGTAGCACATCTGGTTTGATTTGCATCTGGAAGGAACAACAGTTCAGCCAAAAAAATTAAAGCTGTTGTGATGTAATTAAATACAACACACCTGTGAGAGGAGATATATTGAGTAATGGAAAAGTGTCAATAATATTTGGCTAGGAAGACTTTCAGGAAATAAGGCAGCTAGGCAAGACAGGCTCAAAATCTGAAGAAAAATCTGTATGTACAGCAAGAAGGTTTCTTACACACATTTTAACAGAATCACAGAAGTGAATGTATGTGTCAAACAATATGAAAAACCCAACCTTTGAGGAGTGTCCTGATTTCAGCTAGGATGGAGCTAGTTTTTTTCCTAATGTAAAGGCAATATAAAGTTGGGCAAAAAAATAGCTGTCAAAACAAACCCCCCAAAAATTGCACAGCTGGAATATACAGTATGAAGACCAAGCAATTACATAAGAAAATATTATGTTTATCCAATATGCAAATTTTTGCATAAGAACTTGCATGAAATCCTGTGGAATGTAAATGAGTGACAGTCAATATTAAAGTGTCTACCTTATCTTTTCTATCTTCACCTTAAACTTCCTTGTCCTAGGTAATAAACTGAGGTTTTGCTATAGAGGAAGATTGTCAAAAACAGAGGTGCCAAAATTCTGTTAAGACACCACCATCTGTTATGATGATAGGATACAGGGAAAGATATTAGAATGTGTTTACAGAAATCACTACTCTTAAAACTGAAAAGTGAGGTTTCAGAAACTTAAGATGGAAATAATTAAAGGCAAACATACTATGAAGAGCTACTGAAAAGGTTATGGCCTTTACATCATCACAAACATGTTCTGGCAGAGATCCTTTCAAAATACAAGTTTAATGTGTAACAGTGAGAGAGCAGCTGAACAAAATGAAACAAACTAGAGTGAGCAAACGTGCAAAGGGCTTTATCATCATAGTCCCTTGATATTAAGTATGTTAAAGATCCTTCAACACAGTTTTCTGGAGAACAGTATGTTTATTCTTTCTGTCCCTCTGTATCAAATAGATTTTTTTTTCCTGAAGCTTTTAGCATTTAGATTTATGCAAATGAATTAAATATAATTTAATAAATCAGACTTTGTACTGTGTTCTGCCATTATGCTTTACCAAGACCTCTTTAACCGAATCCCATGTAACTTTTTTGTTTTATTTTGATAGCAGGATCGTGGATTAAGTACATCTGCATGGTGACAGAACGATCCAAAACAGAGTATCCAGGAAAGTCTGCAAAGTCACATTTGTAGGGCGGGAACCAGATCATGTTTATATTTGTAGCTTCTATTTAGTCTTTCTTTGGAATCACATTTGGCTCTCACTACACTCTTTCTCATGAGAATTTAGACATCACAGTTTGATTTGTTCACTATCTGAGTAAAAGAAGGCAAAGTATGGCTGGGAATGATGCTGCAGCATTACTGACTAGAATCTCCCAATGCTTTAATGCGGTGCCCAGAACTTGCTTCTGGGAACATCAGGCAGAGAAATAAAAAACATGAATGATTAAAGCACATTTCCTCTTTGGAAAGCTATTGTATAAACATGGAAGTGCTTTATCCAGCAGATGTGTAAACTTTGTGTCTTTTGTGTCATCATATCTACTTATCTGAAGATTATTATTTTTTATATTTTATTCCCATGACACTGTGCAATCTAGGGTATATATACAAAGTTAGAAATAAGTTCATCCTAACTTGCCTGTGATTAAAATAATTGTTAACTGAGGGACAATTCTGAAATGCACAGTACATACACTGAATATGAGTAAATACACTTACAAGCATGTAAGCAGTCCCAGGGAAATCATTGCATAAGTATGTATTAAGCAGTGATTAGGGAAATGCTCAAATATCATAAAAGACGTTACTAATCTCAGTTGCAGTAGATAGAGTTATAACTTCTGAATGCAGAATGTTTATTCTTAATAATGTTAGTATTTAAATAACAGTCGAACCTGACAAACATTTATAGTGCAATTAGAAAAGAAATACAGCTTCTTAACAAAATAAACTGAATAAATCTTATCATAAAGAAATAGAAAGAAAATAAGTATAAACAGTAGCAATATCACTTTTCAGAGTACAAGTACACTTGGAGGTGACCAGATTATAAACAAGGATATTTTTTCTATTCACTAACACCAGCATTTTTGACCTTCTCATTCTAACATGTATTGATGGACAGACTATTTTACATCCTCTTCACAAAGTACCAAAATTAGAAATGGAGGAGATGATTGGAAATGGCTAACACACCAACTTGAAAACATTGAATAGGTCAAAGTCATAGACTTTGCTACAATCTTCCCCGAAATATATGCACAGGCAGTGTAGTCCATGTTTCATTTTTGTGCTAATCATTGTAAAAATTCTGTGAAATGTCAGTCTATGAACACATTCACACAGCAAAATCACTTTGAGAAAAAAGGATGAAGTAAAAATGCAGTCTGTACTTACTGAATTTACACTACACTTAAAATTGAGTAATTTTTTAGTCTTATCTATACACAAAATGACAGGAAAGAGCTATAAAATCCAAAGTAGACTGAAATTGATAATTTTCCTGTGCAATACTTTCCAAAGAGCTGTCAACTTCTTCGGACAGAAGCCTCATCTTCTGAGAATACTGAACCCTTGGCTACTCATCCTAATTAAAATGTAATTAGGTAAGTGTAATTAGGTAATAATACCACTCAAAACACTTAGCCTGTTTTCCACAATTGAATCCACAGTTGAGCTCACTATGGCATAAAATTCTGAACTCAGATCTCATGGCACTAATTGCCTCTTCACCCCAATTTAATCTGATATTTAGGCAGAAGCCTAGAGCTGCAAGGAATACATGTGGTACAAAGTATGACACAGATCTGGGAAATACATCTGTGACCCATATGGTAGACATGGGACAAAGGCAATGAGAATACTGGCTGCTACAAGGAGTATCAACTCCAGAGAAACAAATCTGCAGATATCAAGGAAAGGTGTAATAATCCACTTAGTCCTTTAGGTAGGCTTCACGTCACATACTTTCAGCCACCTGAAAGACAGCGATCTGTTTTAAGGTAGTCTTTTTCACTGTCTCTGTAGTCAACGGAAAGACGGAGGGGATAAAACAATGATTCATCTTACACCAGAGTAGAGTTTAAAACAATTGGGATTAACTGCTTTATGTGGTTGCCTCTTCCTCAACCTGAACTACCAGGAAGAGTTTTTGAAATAAATTTTGACTTAATGCTGAGTTTCTAGGATCAGTAAATGAGATGAAACTTCCCTCTGCTGCAAGAAAAAATATCTCCAACTTCTACCTCACTATCAGCTTTCCATGTCTAAGGCAATAATTAGAAAATGCTGGACAACTGTATTGGGTTTGCAAGGCCAAGTTTTGGTAGCAGGGGAGAAGCTACCAAAGCTGCTAGAAGCTTCCCCCATGCCCGATAGAGCCAAAGCCAGTTGGCTCCAAGTTGGACCCATTGCTGGCCAAGGCCAAGCCCGGCAGTGATGGTGGTAGTGCCTCTGGGATAAGATATTTAAGAGAGGGAAAAAAAGCCCTGCACAATTGTAGCTGGAGAGTGGAGTGAGAATATGTGAGAGAAACAACCCTGCAAACACCAAGGTCAGTGAAGAAGAAGGGGAAGAAGTAATGCTACTCCTAGCAGAGATTCCCCTGCAGCTCATGATGAAGACCATGGTGAGTCAGGCTGTCCCCCTGCAGCCCATGGAGGTCCACAGAGGAGCAGAGATCCACCTGCAGCCCGTGGAGGACCTCACATCGGGGCAGGCAGATGCCCAAAGGAGGCTGTGGCCCATGGAGAGCCCATACTGGAGCAGGCTCCTGGCAGGACCTATGGCCCCGTGGAGAGAGGACTCCAAGCTGGAGTAGGTTTGCTGGCAGGATTTGTGACCCCATGGGGGACCCACACTGGAGCAGTCTGTTCCTGAGGGACTGCACCCCATGGAAGAGACTCCCACTCCAGCAGTTTGTGAAGAACTGCAACCCATGGGAAGGACTCACAGTGGAGAAGGTCATGCAATTCCTTCAGGGCAACCCACTGCCTTACCTATTTTCTTATTCTGTACAACTATCAATGCTTTGAATGCCAAGAGGAGAGCAGCACCTTGATGAAAAACAGCCATTCCCGTTCAATATATGAAAAACTAGAGTGCTAGTGTCACTCAGACAGGCTACAAAGAGCTGCCTGGACAAATGAACTCATGTCCTAGTCAGAATAAATGCAGCCTCTTTTATCTTGTGTGATCAAGTTTCTGTGAAGCCTTCAGAGCCTACTGAATTTACTAGTAGTTGCCAGTTACTAATCTGTGGCTGGCAATACAGCATCATGGCTTCCTTTTCCTGACTGCAAGCATTTTTTGCTCCCCCTTTATCATTTCACACACTCCAGCCTGCTTCCGTGGACCACTCAGAGGTTTGGCTCTTATTACCAACATTTAAAAGGGATCAGCACCCGCCTGCTACAATTACGTAATGATCTATGATGATGAATTGGATCCTAAGGGAAAAAGGTGTATTTAAAAAAATGAAACAAAAAAAAATCAACAGGACAATGTATGCTTGTCTTAGAAAAAAAATCTTGCTCAGGATGTTATAAAATCTCAGTCAATTGCATAATGAGCTATTAGAGGAGAGCAGACAAATGTAAACATGGCTTTGTTTGTGTTTCTTTTTTCATATGAATAATGTGCAAAGGGCAAGAGCTAGAGCTGAAAATGGTGGCATACAAAGAGAAGATATGGGTTCATTATAGCTTTTGAAGAATCAAGTGATAAATACATGCATCTTTATACTTCATACCTTCTCCAAGAAGTTGAACAATATATGCAACTTTCACACCTCAGCTGGCCTTAGTTTTTATCATTTTTTGAAAATGCAATCATATTAAAAAATAGATTGATATTGAGCATGCTGATCCCTAGTTAAATTCAGAAATTATTAGAAATATTTGCCATTAAAAGATTTAAATTCATTTTTTGAATCCTAATGAGTGCATTTTTTAATCCAGTATTGTGTGTACTTCTCTTGAGGATCTACTGACAATAGAGAGCATTAAAAATATAATTGGCTTTAAACCCTGGTAGATTAATGTTTTGTCACGATTTATGCTGTTTTGTATTCAGCTCTAAAGTTGTTTTCCCCTCTCTGAATCATGTATTGATGATTCAAATGTAAGATTTTAACTGTTATATTAATGACAACCATTTAAGCAAATCACCACATGTTAATGCCTTTTAAAAAAAATCTTCATCCTGCACCCAAACACTCTTTTAGCTAAAGTGACAACATTTTCAAGGAAGGCAATATCCTAGAGCATATCCTGGAAGAACATACAGACATATTCTTCTATGGCTAATGGAAAAGTGGATTAAAATTATGAAAGTCTGTGACACTTTGTAGTATATTTTTTTAATATTTCCTCTGAATCCAAATCTGTATGTTTTTAAGCATCTCAGAAAAGCATCACCAAGCAGATTTTAAATTGCTGTCAGTTTACCTTTCACTTAAGTTAGAAATAAATCATTAAAATATTCAAAATCTTTTACTAGTTAAAAAAAAAGACATGCCAATTTTCCATCAGTCGTACCTAAGAGCCTCTTAGGTCTCCCTCTTTGAAGAAGCACATTAAAGGGGGTCAGAGGTTTCACAAATAAATTGGTTGGCAAGCAATATCAATGGTGCCCTAGACTGACCTGGTATATAATTGTTTGCATATCATTGCAGTAAAAGCAACAACGTGTTTAATCTGTGTGTGTTTATTTTGATCTATATATGGACCTTAAGGGTCAATGTGATTTACTCACTTTTACTGTCGGTTATTAAAAATGCTGAATAAAGTGATGGAAAGGTGTTAGAAGGCATTTGCAATTAGGAAAGAAAATGACAGTCCACATGGAACTGCTTACTCAGAATTTTATCACAAGGGTGCTGGGGTTTTTTCTACTCTATTTTCACAAAGTCTTATAACTCATAGCCTGAGAGAAACATATCAAAGCATTTTTTGCCTTCAGTAAATGTATGGCAGGACTAATCTTTCCTTCCTGGATCTTACATGAGCACGGCTATTGCAAAATTCTGTGCATATAAAACACAAGGAACACAATATTTCCATATTTTGTACTGCCTGGTTTGGTTTGGTTGGTTTTTTTTCCATAGGCAGTTAATAGCATAAAAATTGCTATACTCTTCCCAAACCTGAGAAGGAATATCCCTACACGGGAGGCCACTGAAGTCAGTAGTAAGATTTCTATTGACTTCAAGGAATTTTAGTTTTCTCTGTAAAGTGAAAAATTTTCTAAGTCTCATGGAACTTAATATTCAGTCAGGACCCAAGAGAAATTGCTCAGCTATCAAACTCAAATTTTATTTTACTTTACTACTTTATCTTGCTCAATTATTTTACTCCATTAGGAATCTCTAGATGAAATTAAAATAAAAGAAGAAATGAGGAAGAGAGAAGCTGGAATAAAAAGCATGAGCGAAACAAGAATATGAAGACAGAAAAAAAAAACACAGAAAAGAAGCAAAGATAAAGACTCAAAAGGGTGAATGAATGTAGGGGGAAGACAACAAGTTCCTTCTTTAAATAGATGACTAGAGGAACAGAAATGAAAGGCCCATTCAAGCATTTGAACAAGTTACACCTCAGCTGATGCACCTTGCTGAATCAGTTCTTCTGAGAGAAAAGGATAAAGGGAAGGATCAGTCTGGGAAAACATTTTTACAGCTCACAAGCCTTAGTGAAGTCAAACTATAGCACCCTTTTTGGTGACAAAATTATCAAATGAAAAAGTTGCAGCTCTTTCTTTATTTCTTTAAAACACATTCATACGGTTGGACTAGATGATCTTATAGGTCCCATCCAATCATGTGATTCTATGATTCTATGTCCGCTTACCACAAAGCGGTGTTTATTGAATCTGGCTGACAGTTCTTGTCTTTTTCACACTTTAGCTGATGTTATATTAGTCCCTCATGTGTATAAACCCAGAACTTTCTCCAAGAGTAATGGTGATGGTCATTATTGTTGGAGATGAAAGTGGATAATCCATATTTTACATCTGTACAGAAGTGGTCATAAATTTTCAGTCAAATTATGACAGAACAGAGAACTCTACAAAAAAAAAAACATTTTTTTTAATGATTTTTTAAAATTTTCTGTCAAGACTGCCTAAACAAAGTCTTGCACTTGGGGCTTTGCCATTCAGCATCAAAACCAGCTGATTTACTGAACCCTGTCAAAACGCTTCTTGACAGAGGAATTGGACACAAAATCACAGTTTCACAGCTGCTCCACAAAAACCACATTTTGCACCCGAAGGCTCAGTGTCATACCCAGGAGCACTGACAGGAAGACCTGGAATAGTACCGTCATCCATAGGCTTACATTTTATTGATGGTTGAGTGCAGACAAGGTAGGAGACACTATTATTTTCTTGCTATTCTGCTGCGTACAAATTCTCTGGTAAGCTACTCTGAAAGTTCCTGCTGCCTACCTTCTCAGTATAGCCCCAGGACAGCAAAACAAGTAAGTTCAGCTTTAAGCAGTACCAGAAGGGCTAAGATACACACGGCGTAATGCTCTGCGCTCTGCGTAATCAGGACTTGAAACTGGAGGGGTTTTGTGCAATCAAGAGATTTCCTGCCCTGAATGCCCAGTACTGGAAATCAGCTAAGCAGTTTCAGCACACAGTCAAGTTGTAATTTTTCTGTTTGTTACCTTACGGGGACTTGTCTAGCAAGTGTACTCGATCATCTCTCGTGATATATCTCTTATTTTGCTAAATACCGTGAGCTACAATGAAACCACTCTGAGAAGTTGTATCTCCACAGGGTGCAACAGCATTGTAAAATGCTAGTTGCCATTTTTTATTTGCTCCTCTAAGGGACAAGCCCCTTTTGGCCACTGGTAAAGCTTTTGAAGTTCCTTGTTTTGCAGCAGTTCATTTAAACCGTGTATCCAGGCCATAGAGTCACTGCAGTCAGATGCAGCCCTCCTAGCTGGAACACAAGTCTCACAGGGAGCTGGCTGAAAAATTCCCTGCTACCATCAAAGTAAGCAATTCCCACCTTTCATCGTCGATTTCCTGTGGGAAGAAACAGCCTGGGCAATCTGATGGATGGTTAGGAACCACAGGTCTGATGGCCAGGAGCACCCATGGGAGTTGCCTAGCTGCAGTCACAGCCCTGGAGCAGAGACCAGATGAGGAACAGAGCAAAAGCACTGCTCTTCGCAGGTCACGTTTCCGTACTCTGATGCTTCTTCCAGGCCATGTTATCAAGTACTCTTAGGCATTTTCAAGTGAATCTTTATATATAAGAAGGAAAACTGCTGATTTTTCTACAAGTCTCTTGAGCAAATTTGCTTACTAGCAGGACAATAACATATCTGAGAACCAATTATTCATGAAAACACGTATTTGATTTTGGCTCAAAAATGCATTAGTTATTTCTGGTTTATTTCCTTGTCATGTCAACAGGAAATAAATGGGCTCCATTAATAAAACAGAACTGCAAGTTACACCAAATCAGCTTCAACCAATTAATATTCATCTTTTTACTCCATGCACCTTCTAGCAGTTTGAATCCAAACTTTTCTTGGAAACAAAAAAGACAATTATTTAAAAGCAGGCAATTACCTTTTACTAAGACATTCCTCATCCTAAGAAAATACACTCGATACGCTTTTTAAAATATACCTCACTCATTTTATGGAAAACATTTAATCCAATTTGTGTTCTCTTAACAGAGCTTAATTTGATTGCTCAGACATGTGCCTTTGTAACTAAGTGTTTTCTTTGCTTTGATTTCAGAGTTCTCCCTTTCTGAAATATTAAGTGTATAATCACTAAGTGTGCTTTCCTGTTTATGGAAAAATGCCACTAAACTTCTACTATCTGTCTATAAGCTTTTGGCAAGAGTTGATACGACTGTGGTATAAGGTGATTAATGGAAGGCAAATAAAGGAGTAATTAATCAAACTACACAAGAAAGTGAAAATAAAAAATCATGCAGAGACTGACAAGAAAAATCTAAACTTCTTGTGCTTTGGCATCAATGAAAACAGACCACAGAAAAAGGCTAAAAAGTTCATGAATGTGCTCCAATTAATCTGTATGCATACTGCAATGCTCTTTAGTTTGGTTCATTTAAATCTGAAATTCCCTTCCCCGTTGATGTCAGCTAGTTAGCCAAGATGGTGCATTACTCTTATGATCACTGCAGCGCATATAATTTAGATTTATCTCTTTAGGGACTCAGCTCCACCCCCTGCTAGCTAATATGCTCACCATGTTTAATGATGCAAAAAATTTCCCTGAGTACAGGTTATTTATCTTTATCAGGGGCTGCTTTTGGCTGGCTGTCAGTTATCAGCCAGAATATTTGTTCCTAAATGGTTTGTACTCATCCATATTCCAGGGCAATTCTGAGGCCCATATTATCACTGATGTTTGCAATAAAAGTGTTTCAGTTCTTCAGATACACCTTAGTAATACTGATTTATGAGTCTGGACTGGCTATATTTCTGATGCAGGGATATGAACCCTGAAATATCTGTCATGGAAGTGAAATATCTATCCAAAACCTCAGAAACAAAACGCGCTTGTAGGGGTCTTGAAGAAATATGAGGAATGAAGATATTTCTTTGAATACATTTTCAGGGGAATGAGTCAGAGGTGAGTTTTTTAAACTGAAGATCTGTAGAAAATAAAATAAAATAAAATTAGGAACAGACCAGTGAAAAGAAGACAGATGAAAGTGGGAGGAAAAGGAACAGTAAGAAGGGGAAAAGTCTGGACAGAGAGGCAGGGAGACAAAAAAAAAAAAGAAACAAGGCAGGAAACAACTTTTGCGGCACCAGATGAGTGAACACTTTCAACCTGTAAGATTGAAAATTATAGTTGGAAAAGCAGAAAACTAAAGCTTATGACTTCAAAGTTCTTGCCTGTGCAGCGACGTGAACAAGCACCCAGCCTAAAAGCAAAAGGCAGATATCCTGAGCGGAGAAAGAATTCAAAATGTTGAATGCAGTTCTGCAGCGCAGACATGAAAGTTATGCTACAGGTCAAAGAGGAGACTAGTAAGTCTGGCAAATAAGAAAGACTGATGGTATGAAATAAGTAAGTAAATTTCAATTTTTTATAGTTTTGACTAGGATGGCAATAAGGGCAGCAACTACGTGTCAGACTTAATGTGTGCAGTATAATAGGATTTGCTTTTCAGGGCATGCAAACATCTGTGGCACAGAGATTCCCAAGCTCACAGTAACCAAGCCTGTTCCAAAACTGGAAGCAACAAAGCCAAACATGCTCTCCCCAGGGTGGCATGCTGAGATAACACGTCTTCGCTGCTTCCCAGACCTGAGCTAATGCCTGAGCTATGCTGGAGAGCCACATCATTTTGTTCAGAGCAAGTTCAGGTATCTCTAATAAAAGACACACTTGAGAGAGTCAGAAAAGCTATATCTCCAGTTTAGATCCCTCACCTGTTTCTGTAAGGACACAATAACCCCCAGCACTGTTATTCTCTTCTTGCTCTCTATGCATGCACTTGGCAAGTAGAGTCAGATAATTAGAGAAAAACTGTAAGCTGCCATTCATAATTCAAACAAAATTTGGTGTGGAAGCTGGCACACATAAGCCTGCCTTCAGCTCAGGAACATGTATAAGTGTCAACTGAACCATTTTTATTCTGAAGCCTCCATCTAGAAGACATATCCTCCCTAGGGCCAACACGTCCGTACTATGTAATGTACCCAACAGATTTTGTAACCACACAGCTACAAAGTCATTATCCATTGTCTAGGCTTAGGTAGACACTGGACACTCTTCTGGCTGCTGTTTCACCAGCAAAGAAAGTTGTTGCTCGGGAGCCCATGAAATACAGCCCTACCAAAAGTTACAGCCACTTCAGATCTGCTGGTTGAGTTGCTCATATACTTGTCTCTCTTCCACCTTGTCCATCACATTTTTCGGTGATGTAGTGACTCAGGCTTATGTGAGGGTAAGGATCTGTGTTCAAAACCTTATCTTTGCTGTGTTGAAGTAGGAGATGTCTGCTATTTGAGAATGCTATTAACAATAATCCAGCTTTGCTTAATACAACCCAGAGTTAAATAGGTAGGAAGGTGGGAAATAAAGTGAGTAACCAGAGAGGTACAACAGAAAAATAAACCCCTTTATTGATTTCTGAAGAGGTAAAACATCAGGCCTATTTTTAAGAATATATCAGATTTGGATAGATTTCCTGAACCTTTATGGTGAAAAGGAGGATTTACTTTGTATGCATGAAAAAGCATTGCAACAGACATTCTCATTTTAATATGAAGCTGTTAGGAGTTACAATATTTATATGAAGTTTTTAACCACAAGAGAAAAAAAATACCTAAAATTGTCTAAAACATGATTCATTTCCTTTGAAAGCCAAATAAATGTTTTCAGTCTACATCATGTACGAATGTTAGCATCGCAACGGGCAAGCAGTGTGTAGAGTGGAAATACAGCACACATACTTGAACTCCACTTTTGTTGGTTTTAGATGATATATTTGTTTGATTTCTACCGTGACATGCTCTTCCTGTTCTGAAGTTTTCCAGAAGCCTAGATTAATGACAAAATGATCTCCAGTATAAACTTCCACAACGATAATAACATATGCTGGCATAGACAGAATACTATTACAGTGCCACTGAGATCCTCTGAGAACATGAAACAAATGCATAGCGCTCAAAAAAGAACTTAATTTGTGTGTTATTTCCAGTATTACTGCTGTAAATATGCAGGGACCTAACTAACTGACCATTTAATATTAATATGATGGGGCTCAATACCACAATATTCATGTGCTATGATAAGTATTTGAAATACTCACTCTGTGCTGTTAGATAAATTCCCTATTAGACCTATCCTTGATAATGTGCATATTGTTTCTGAAAGCAATTTCTGAATTATTTAGAAAACACCCGTTTTCCTCCGGAGACACAAAATGAAAATGAACTGCTGATTTTCTGCAAGTTCTTATTACCATTTGGTCTAGACCACATTATGACCAAATTATGGTGAAAACCCTTGAATAAAGGAATTTCACAGGAAGCTTTTAACCTGCTAAAGCACCAAGAAATACAGATCAGACTGAAATGAGCTTTGGTTGTATGCTTCTTGATTCAACTATTTAGATAATGTACTTTCATTTAGATCAGCAGCTAAACGTGTGAAGGATAATAGCCTTTCTTGTACAGGTATAATGAGACATCAGTGCAGTGGTACAGAATAGCAGCAAAGAGGAAGGGGAAAAAAAAAGCAGTTCTGATGCCTGAAGTTCTCTTGTGACAGACACTTTTTTGAAAGAATATGACTATGGAAGCAACAAGCATTTATGCCAGACACTTCCATACAACCAGAGAACATGAATCTGTCACCTGATGAAAACTAATTAAGGGCTATCCAGCCCAGAAGCAGAAATTCTACTGCTATTGAGAGAAAAAAAACACACGAGATAAAGAGGGGGAGATATTTATGCACATGCCATCTCTTTTCTTAAGCAGAAAATAAGCAAATTTCAGGGTCAAGTTTCCTCCCTCCTCCATCCTGCTGTACATAAAATCAGTTCAGAAACTTTAGAAGTAGGATGAGACAATGTAAGCTTTCTCTTCACTCTCAAGTTCTTCTAACGTATCACTAATATAGTCACCACAACTGGTTTCAGAAAAATTCAGTTCGAACTGGTAACTTATTTTCAGGTGGCAAAATATCTTCTTTAAGTATGTTAATGTATACAATGATACTGATAATCTGTTTTATTTTCTTTGTGTATTTGCTTTGCATCTTAAGCATATTTTTTTCTGCTACCCTAATCACTTTGGTTATATTGCAGTTGACCTCAAAACAATGTATAAATATTTCTGAATCTCTTGAGTTTTATCTTTTGCATCAATATTTGTGCACATGGCAAACTACTCCAAAAATATAATTAATCTAGGCCCTGGACCAAGGAAAAAATAATGGGAAATTTAAGGCTGTGCTTAAAATAACTCCATACAGAAGGACTTTGTTAAATGGAGGTCCTTATCCTGTGATGCTATTATCAACACTTTTACTAAATGACTATTATTAGTAGACCCAGTAAAAATGCAGTATTTCTGTTTTTCAAGACATTTAATTATTTCAAAATTTTTCTTCACTGAAGGTGAGATGAAAATTACTACTTTTACAATTAAATACCAAGTGGACCTCAGACATTTCCTTCCATTTATTTACCTTCAAAGGATTTATTATTTTGTTTGGTTACTCAGCTTTTCCATCCTATACCAATGGCAGTAAATCATTATATATCATTCAAGGCATGGCACAATGTGACACAATATTTTACACTGTGCATCCCTCCTGATTTGCTGGGTTACGTGAGATATGTGTGTAAATTTAGTACACCACGTAGAGGTCTACATGTGAGCTATTCACTTAGATATTCTCCTTTCTGTGAAGAGAAATAGCAGTTATGATGCACAATTCATTTGACCTAATTTAGATGTTTACTTGCTTAGCAACATCATAAATCAAACCCTAGGAATGCCTGTTCTTTTCCACTGATCTGCGTGAGCAATTTTGCACTGCTCTTTTTTGTATGTGTCATAGGACACCTCAAATAATCTCTACCTTGGCTTTACTTTTTTATTCTGTATTATTAGAGCATTTATTAGAGTATTCATTAGAATATATTAGAGTATAAAATTGTTATAAGAGCACCAGCTATGCTGGTATTTCAGGCAGTATACATTTTATTTAGTTATTTGTTTTCTGCCTCTCATTTGTGTTTTAATAGAAAAGTCTAACATTCAGCACCTTGAGCAAAAAAAAAAGGAAGACTATTCTCTGTATACGAACTAAAGGTCTGGCTATTTTCAGTAGCCAGGGAAAATTATTCCTGAGGTACTGAAAACACTGATCTTTTTTGTTATTTGTTGCTGTTGCCATCATTATTACAGAAAGCCAAGATGAGACCTGAACCCTGCTTGGGGTGAGCCCTGCAGAATAAAGGGGAGACCAAAAGACAGAGCTGGTAGCACTGCTGGATAGAGCAGATAGGAATCCCAAGCATTTCAGTCTCTAAGAAAGTCCATCTTTTTCAACTTCATAAAGGATTTGAATTACCTTTTGTCTAATATATTTCATATACACTTCAGCTGTTGGGGAGAGCTGGCTATTTTTCTTTTTCTTTCAATATAGGCATGACCAGAAAAGAAAAAAAGGAAAGACACAGCAAATCTCTCTAGTAAATTGGAAGGATACATTGCGAGCCACTATAAGTAGTATGCCTTTTCTTTTAGGAAGAAAACATTGAGAGAAAAAGCTTATGGGTTATTTTTGCCAAATGCTTTTACAAACTATGAGAGATACAAAATACCATAAAAAATATATTAGAGGAGATAACATGATACAGGAGATTGTCTTGATAGCTGATGTAAAATTGAAAGCTCTTAGGTTAGAAAACTAAGGAAAGAATTACTTCTGTGTAGTGATAAATAGAACTGTATGTAATCCTACCTGGCTGGCATGCCAGGGCTGGGAACAGGAAATAAAGGTGGACCTTCACTTAAAATATCTGCAATTCTGAAACCACATACAAGTTACTTGTATATAAAGATGCATTGCAGGATATGTAAGGTGACAAAATAGAGCAGATGAAAGTAGCTTTTTTTTTCTTTTGTTTTGCCTTGACTGTTGGCAGTTAAGAAATGTACTTACATTTGCAGAACTATTGTATACAAATGTATACTAACCATTAACTATATCATAGATAGAAAGTGTGCATTTTAACAAGGTGCCCAGGAGTATACAATACTTGTTTCTAGGCCTACTTGTGTATATTTTTATGTTTGCAGTATCTATTGTACTTTATATACTTTACTTTGATCTGATTATTTCACAGGGTTTTTTTTTTGTGACTTTTGTTGCTGTTTTTACCCATTCTTACCAAATGTTGATCACTTTTAGTTTCCACTTACTTGAGAAACAATATGAAATTTCTTGTCTTACAGGGCAGTTGTTTTGTTTTGTGTCTTCTATTTTGAAAGAACAGTATGATTGCAATGCTTAGCAGGATCAGGGTTCAAAGTCCAAAGTCTTTCAGATTCCACACTCACTTTATACAAGGGCCCATCCATCAAAAAGTGGGATTCATATCCTATGGAAAACCTTGGTCATTGTTTTGTCATCCTGAAATAAAAGCAAGAGTAAAAACTTATTCACACCCCAAGGACATACTAGGAGGCAATGAGTGCTCTAAACAAGTCTCAGCTTATATAAAAAGCCAGTATCTGATACACCTAAACTTTAAATTCCCATAAGACACTATGGCAGCTCAGCTAGGTAAAGGCTATTACTGCAAAACAAAACAAAACAAAAAATTGACCTTTTCATTTCCTTTGAGGAAGATTACAGTGCAACAAGTTTTTAAAACATTATATTTTTTCTAGGAATTTTTTACATGAACTTGTACTTTCAAGTACCACCGACATTTTAAGAACGGAGAATTCAAGAATTTCTCTATAAAAGCTAATCCCTACTGGATAGAGAATACAATAATGAGAAAGGAAGTAGAAAAGCACATGAAGGAAATAATCACTTCACAGTTTTCAATACAAAACATGATCCTATTCAAAGTCTGTCAAGGTAAATGAGAATCTTTCCCACACTTTCAGTAATCTTTTGTTCAGACTATATTGATGCTCACTGTATCATAGTAATCTCTTTGATTTTCTCTCTGTTTAGAAGATTTTGTATTACATCAATCCTTCACATACTGCAGATTTTGAGGTCCTCTCTAGCTCTAAAATCTGATTTGAAGTATGAGATTGGATGGTTGTAAGACAAAGAAGGAGCACTTCTGGATGTAAGCAGGAATCTAAGTTCAACTGGAGTTTTCATCAAGTGTAACACTATCCCTGATAACCCTTACACTATTAAAATACTTCTATACACACATAAGTAAAACTTGGGCTAGGAAATGCAAGTGTCAGAGATTTATTAATGTTGTATATCACCAAAGTAATACAGAATACAAACACTTAACTAAGTGAATTATGGGTCTTCGCTATAAGCGAAATAGAAATCTGCCACTGGAGAGGGACAGCAATGACTGATTCCAGGTAAGTGTTTCTCTAAAATGAAACAAGAGCTATTTGATACAAATGACTCTGCTTCTCCTTTGTGCTTCTCTCTGTAGCCAAACTACATAGCCATTTGAAGAAAAAAAAAAAAAAAACAAATAAAGAGAAAATTTGCTTTTCTTCCTAGGGCCCTGGTATAATAACGTCTCTCTTGGATGTGCACACAACACCTACTTGTAACCCATGAACTGGATTCTGTTCATAACACATGGCTCACCTGCCCTCAAGTAATCAGTGTTTCATCCCTGCGTTAGTTCCAGCAATACCCGCACCCAGGGAGCAGTGCAGTCTTGTGTGTCCCACCTTTGCATCCAGGACACTGCCTAGAATCACAGTTTGCGAGTGGCAGCAAGATGATCCTGCTGTCTATTTTGACCACATCAGAGCTCCAAGAAAGGAAGGACTATGGAGTGTCAGCAGCAGGCTTCCCTGCCCTCTTAGCAGTGCTTTTAGGATGCCACTGTGGAAACCTAGGTCTGCTGATGCTTTCTGAAAGGCAAAGAGCTGAAATCTATTATCCCTGATCTCCAGGCTAACAAGGTTCTTCTCCTCCTCCTTCGCTTCCCACAGTGGGAAAAGTGTTACTCCAACAAAGTCTAGTCTGCTGTCCTTTAGCAACAATATTTGAATTTCATTCACACCACTGTGAAGCTTTGAAGCGGCTCCGCTGAAACATGTGGTTTGATCTTCTTTTTTGTGGGTATTAACCATTGCCTGGAAATACCCCTCTAGAAGCCTTGTTAAATGTCAGGCTCCAAGGACCTCTTGGGCTTATGAGGTTCCCAGTCACATAACACTGTCTGGAGCATTTAATAGACATTAAAAATGCTTCATCACTAAATTTAACTCTCATCATTCACTAAATTTAGTTCTGACCACTCAAGTGTTTTGGGCAACAGGAGGTAACAGCACTTTCTTTTAACCTTACATATGTGTCTTTTTCTTATGCTGCAGAAGGCTGACATTAACTGTAACATGAAGCTTATTCCTGCTTAGTCATAACTCCCAGTGAAACCAGTTTGGCTGTTTAAGAAGAAAGGAAGGAAGTATATTCGGAAGGAAATATATATGTAATATGTGTAATTAGGCCCACTTTCCGAAGTAATACTCCCTAGTCCCTATTACTTTCACTCAAGGGAGTCTTGCTAAGTGGCACTGTAACTTATTTTGGTGTTTCTTTCAGTAGAATTTTAAAACATTTATCATGTTGAAATACTTAGACCAGCACACTCTGTTTGGTATCATTAGATCTCATTAGCAATCAGCAGTCAAAAAACATTTTCTCAAGGTTTTTTCCTTAATATTCATACACAGTTTTCTCATAATTAAGCAGATCTGTTAGTTTCACATGGTGGCTGGGATGGAATTTTAAATAACATTCATCTCTTTCAGAAAAAAAAAAACAAAACAGGAGTCTGAAATGAAAAAGTGCTCAGTTAGCTTGCGGTTGTTACAAGGGTGGAGACAAGGACGGGATGACAACAATTCAACCTAAACATATCATGCTGCTAGGCTGAGAAAGAGGTGGAAGGTTTTCAATCACTTCAAGCCTCAGCAAAGAATGATCACTTCTGTGACAGGCTGGGAAGCCCTTGTTGTGCCTAACACAGATCTAGCCTTTCAAGGAGGTTTTGCGCAAGGTTGATTTTGATGAACTCAAAGCTGGATGTACCCTGCTGAAACTGGAACATAAAAGTGCTTGACATGTTTGAGAATGGCAGGCTGTATCCAGAGACAGGAGAACTGGGAGGCCTGATGTTTTGCTCAGCCTGGTTGGTGTCACTTCTCAGCACACAGGATGTTCAACACCAAGGGAAACATTCAGTTTTCAGAATTAAAACAACATTGTCTTATTAGTTCGCATGGTTGGGTTGGTGGAGGTCGGCAGGGCTGTGGTTTCCAGATTTTTTTTCCGTTTGGCTGAGAAATCAGTAGCACAGATCAGCTCTGCACCTCGGTTTATTTTGTTTACTTACAAAGGTGGAACAGAAAGCCAAGCAACCTTAACTCAATAAAAGCCATTAGCAGCAGGCATTTTCCTTTTTCAGGAAATCCCAGTTGCACAAGCCCAGCAAACTCTCTGTCCAGGAAGTCTTGCTCTCACTCTGTCTCAAAGTCACATTTCACCTTTTTCTGCAACTTTTCAGCACACAAGAGCACAAGGCTTGAAACCAATAAACTGGCTCTATCTTGTGTAACCAGGGAAATCCATCAGTGGACAGCATATATGTCTGAATTCCTCAGGTACAATGAATAGACTCAAAGCAATAATAATAACCACAACCATAATGGTAACAAGAAAAGTTCCCATATGATTATCTAATGGTACCAAGAAGCTTGGGAGACTGTAGGCATTAGAATTTTAAACACCCAAGAAAATTAAAACATAAACCCATACTTTGGCTTAATGCAGAAAACACTCAAAATCTGTAAGTCATTTAAGCTCTTTGATTGAGTAAAGTGTGATTTATACCAGATTTAAGCTTTATTTGCCACTGGGGAACATCCTACAAAGACAGAGGGAGGGGTTACCCTTCTGTCACTTCTACACTCCCCTTTTGATAAGCCCTCCTATCTGCCATCAAGATCAGAGCTGCACTCATCACTGCCTCTATGCTGAGCTGTGGAAGGGGAACATCTGACTGCAGATCAATCAAAGTATTTACCTTTTTCTGTAGTGTAAATAGCAACAGTGAAAAAACATTTCTGGAGCTACAGAGCTGGGATATGCCTCACTGGAAGGAGCATGGAGATCTGCTGATTGCACCAGAAAATTAAAATACTCCTTCAAGTTCTAAAATGTTTATTGCTTTTCAAGTTAGAATTGCAATATTTACTCCTTTCCTCGGCAGGCTTCCATTCTCAGTCACTGCCATTGACTGTTTGGTCCATGGTATTCTTTTCTTATTTTTCAACTGTTCCCATCAACTAGACAGCTTCTATTTCTTTCCTGAATCTTTTCTGAGATGCCTTTTCCTTGGCATTTTTTCTCCCTTACTGACACCTTGGACCCTGGGACAACTGTGGTTCTCCCCATAAACATCTAGCTGCAGGAATGCATGCCCTCGTGCTGTACAAAGAAGAGGAACACCTGATGGGAGCATCAGACTGACCAAGTGTCTTGCAGACTGGAGGACGTAAGGCTTCCCTCAGACAAAATTACTGGTGCCTCCTCTGCTGGCCTTCCTCATGGTATGGAGAGCTCTGATCTCTCTCCAGGTAGCAGAGTAAATCTGTGACAGGGGACACCAGATGGGAGGCAGGCATTTTCATTTCTAGCCAGCCTACCATGAAAATCCTGGCTTTCCTCTTCTGAAAAGTCTTGTCATCTCTCAAAATGCAGCTGGAATTCCTCACATCAAAAACAAGGCTAGCCTGCTGATAGCTGAAAGTTGCTAAGTGGGGGGATGATTTTGTCTACAGTAAGCCTACACATTCACTGTGCCAGCTACCCTTCTACCCAGCATTAACTCCAGGTCCGATAAGACAAGAAAAGGAGTGATGTGCATATCAGTCAACCTGCATCAGGCTCAGCACATGTTAAAAAAAGGGCTGCTATGGGAACTCTGACAACTCTAATCAATCTACTGCTTCTCCAGACTTGCTCCTACACGTCTCCAGCCCGCCTGCTTCCTCTGTGGCTGTGCCAAGCCTCAGATTTCATAGCACCAGTCTGTAGAGACCATGCTGTTCATCGTCTATCTTGAACTTGTGAGCATAGTGCCCCTAATTTCTTGACTGTACAACTTTGAAATAGATCCTGTAGCAAATGATGTCTATCCATCTATTTCTGATCTGATCTAAAACACATTTCCTCCTTTGCTATACATCTACTTTCTATCCCTGCTTTCCTTCTTATTTTTAAACTTTACCATAAAGCTCCATATGGTGTATTAGATTAAAGCCATTACACAAAGAAGGCAGTACATTTTGTTATACTCTTCCCCATCCCACCACATCAAACTGCACTGGGAAGAAAGGAGTGGGAAAAACAAGGCAAAATCTTCTGCCAGCCATAGCTCCTGTTCTCTGCAAATTTGGAAGAGAGGAACTCATAGTCAACAGCCATACTGGTTAAAAAGATCTGTGGGACAGAAATTCCCTGAATCAATTTAGGACCAAATGAATCCCTACTAAAACTTCTCTTAATTCAGTTCAGAAGAATTTGGTCCAATGTTACCTTAGCTCAAGGATATTTCTATAAGGATGAACTACATCTTGGCAACATTTATTATGGCGCTGCAGAGATAGAACAAGAACAAAGAAGGCTTTCAGCTTTCCAAATGTGGATCATAGAAGCAATTGTATCACCAGCAATACAGACAGGAGAAAAAAAAAAAGCTTATAAAATTGAATAAATAGGAAATCTTTCACCTTAATGCTAAAGTCTCAGAAGAGCGTTTTCCCAAACTGTTGGCAAGAACTGGAAGAGTTTTAAGATCATCACAATCAATTCTTACAGTACAATAAAAATAGGCATGAGAAAAATCATTCAAAACTGAAATGTAAGAGGACAAAAGGTCATAAATTGCAACAGAAACCCCTAGGGAATCTGAAAATGTACAGGAGTTGGGGGTTTTAAAAAATTGTCTAGCTATTGAAGAAAAATATTGTATTAACAAATGGACAAATGAGAGTAAAGCTATCCCTCAGAGTCGCTTCATCAACCGCAGTCATATGAAGAATCCAATGTACCTTTTTGAAAAGTAGTTGAAATACAGAATCTGCTAAGGCAGAGAACAAGCCTTTGTTATCCACTTTTGAAGGTCATCAGTAGCTTTTAGTGTATAGGACATTTTTACAACAATTAGATCAAAACTCAGATTGAAAATGTTGGTGGATTTCATAAGTTAGAACTACATCAATAGATGACTCCTCCAGTGCACTGCCTGGGAATAGGTTTTTTTTTTCTAAAAAAATCTCATTTCGACTTGGAGCACCACTGGAGCCACACGTTAATTTTATAAGATAACAAATGATTGTTTGTTCATTTTAATTTTAAAAGTTATTTGAAGAAAGACAGTTTCATTCTGGTCACCTTAGGTGTTGAAGATCTGAAAGCCCCTATTGCTTGTGTAACTCCTGAACAGTCATGAGGATTCTAATAATCAAAACAGGTGCACCTGTTATACCATCTGTTAGGCTAAATACACACTAAGGAGGTACAAACCCAGCATTAAGAGGTTGTAACTGCAAAACTGAGGTGGACCTCAACAAGTAGGTTTTCAAATCAATGCTAGCATGTCCCATGTCTGAAAAATCCTTAATTTCATAAAGCTCACAAGCTATATTAAATAGCATGACAAATATAAATGTTGTGGATATCAAAAACTTCAACTTTTTCTTCAGACTGTAGCAAGATGCAGAATTTAAAACATAAAAGATTTTAGTAACAAGAAAAATTCAGATTGCCCAACAGGCCTGTCATATTTTATTCCTCTTAATATCATGTGAGCAGGAAGGCAAGTAATTATTTTTCCACATAACACTAATTCCTTTTGCAACTGACAGGCTGAACAAAGGCTGCACATGTTTCATTTGGCCAAAAGGCTAGTTTTTGTTTAAGAATATAATGGATGATTCATTAGTTTAAAAAACAATCCTACAAGAAAACAAAGAAAAATGTCATATTGGAGAGATGCTAATGGAAATATTGTATCATACACAAACAGTACCTGAAACATTGTTTTCTGTCACATTAGCAGGCAAGATTTTTTAACAAGACTATTCAAAGGAAGCAAATGTCCTCTATTTACTTGTGATTATATGTCCCCACTGAAAATAGTCACGTTACTATCTTGACATTTCTGGGGTTCCCTCCCACAACATGCGTAAATTTTAATCAACCTTTTGCAAAGTAGAACACGTGCTGTGAATAATGGATAATAAGATAAAAACAGATTAAGCAGGTTTTTCACAGCCAATAGACTAGTTTTGTTCAAAGTCAGGTAGACCAAAACAAATTTCAAATGTAGAAATTACAAAAATTTGAAGCTGAGTATGCCCCTGCAGAAAACTGGAAAGGGCAAAATTCCCCCATGAATCTATGAGGCTCTTCTCTGTTCTCTAACCATAGCTTAGAAAGAGGATTCAATCCACAGCATCATCATCATATTGGCACAAAAGAGAGAGAGATACTTGGAAAGCAAATTAGATGACAGAAGACTCGAGTCAAAAAAAGCTATGATAAAAAAGAAAGCATAGTGATAGCATATGTAAAGCATATAGTCAGGAGGAAAAACTTTAAGTGGTAAAATACATTACTTAGTTATTTAATGGACTGAAGATGAGAGGCATTGTCTAAGATTAAGAAAATAAATGTGCACAACAGCCTTCTAAAGTGGGTGACAGTAGAAGACATATGCAACTACAAAACAGTTTCCCACATGAAGTGATAAAAGGTCCAACATTCAGCCATCATACAAGAAAAGCATTAGCAAACACACAAAGGAGGATTAATCTTCATTGATAAAGTGTGGTTTCCTAACTGGGGAACATTTCCTATAATTCATTATATTTCTAGTTTTAAAAAAGGAGTTACTCCATTTCATAAACATAACATGAAGTTGAGCACTCTTAACCTTGCTGAAAAACATTTGCATTGCAGAGACCTACTGTAATTTTTATTATTCATCCAAAGAAGTAACACACATCCAGCAATACTGCGTATGTTATCACATACTGTAGCACAAGGTAGAGAGAAATTATTTTCTTTTGCTTTGGTCCTCTCCTATTAATATAACATTGCCCCAGAGATAATGTCTATAAAGGTTTCTCTGCCTTCTGTTGTATCTCACTAAAGGTGAAAAGAAATATGGTTGACCATATTTGAGTAAAATCTCGTGTACTTGTCAGGTAAATTTTTCAAGTTGCTTTTGTCATCATTGTTGACAGCAACAATTCTTAACAGAATAACTTTAAAACATTAAAGTCTCTTTCTGCCTGAGGATGTATCCCACAGGTGATTTCTTTGGATCATAGTATCTTTTACCTGGTGAATGCAATTTCTTATGATGGTAATTAACACAAACTACACTATAATTTTAAGGCATACTCCTTACTGACTTGAGAACCCCATCCCTGTGTCTATTTTAGCTGGCAGCCTTCTTTCAACTTTACTCTGCCCAAAACACATTGCAATTTTTCCAACAAAGAAATTATTAGGAAGCATCAGTAAAGGTAGTCCCAGCCTTTCCTGACATAATTGCTCAGAAATGACCCTTTCTCATCACTATTTTTAAAAGGCTTGAAATTTTCACTAAATTCTCGTTTGACATTTTCAAAATTATGAAGCTCTCTTTTTTTGGTCAACATGCCTTTTAGGAGGTAACTAAATTAACAGAAAAATATGTTTCCAAATGAGAAAAATCACACGAAAGATCTTGAACTTAGCTAAATGAAACATTTTGACACATTCAGTCTGATATTCTCCCCTCTGGATTTGCAGTCCACTCTTACAAAATATCAGTTTTTCAGTTTTGAATAAGACATTGTCAATTCAAAATCTTTCTAGTCCTGCTCTAACTCAAACACTCAAGCTGGTGTTTTTTAATAAATCACTAGGTCTCTAGTCTCTCAGAATTTATTTCAAGAATATTGCACCAAATATTTTTTTAACAACTGTCAAGTCTTTTGTATTGATGGATTGAGAACTGTTCAGGAATTCGGTACATCATCCACATCTCCTAGATTACATATCAAGGGTCTAGAAGTAGTGTGACCACATTAGCACAGTGTCACATCTGAGAAGATAGCCCTCTCCACTGGGCTTATTAGCTGAAGCTCCATGTCACATCTACCCTGCCTCTGACTTCAGAGCATACACAACCAGAGACAATATGAGTCTGCCTACATATCTTCCCCTTGCATATCTTCCCCTTCCACCATGGCTACTCTTTGTTTGCTCCATGTGGTTAGGTGAACACCTGATAGCTCCCACTCGTTGCCCTCCACGAGCCTGCTCTATCAAAACTCCCACCTCAAGTGTGGTTCTGAACAAAGTCCATTTTCCCTACAAGGCTGCTCAGTAGACCGCTTGTCCAGTTGGGGCCTTTTGAGCCAACATCCCCTTGCCTTGTCTTGAGGAACTGAATAGCAAGACAATTTTGCAGTGCAGTGATGTGCAAATTACAATCAGATTTAATAGTGCCTTCCTGCTCATGGTTTTGCCCCAAGATACATAGTCACTGTGATTCTTATCCAGGATATATTAAAAGAGTGGAAATAAGATGATCTTTAGAAAATCCATTCCCTTTCTTTTCTTAACCCCTAAAATGAGCACTTGTGGTTCCAGCCTTATCAGGTCACACTTTGTCTGTTACCTAAGAAGGCTTTCAAATAACCCTGTCTTAGGCTGAAACTCCTTTTGAAGGGAAAATCAGTGGGTTGCTTTATTTTTTTAAGTGTTCTAATTCTACCATTCACAGCATAAAGAGTGGCTGTAGGTAAAGAAAAAAAATCCTTCCTCACGTGCCCTTACCTCCCCCAACCTGCTACTTTCTCACTCTCAAATGTGTTCAGCCTGAGCTGTGGAGACTTCAAAGACTTCAAAGGCAGCAAATACTGACACTGAAAATGCTGGGTTCAGCGGAGAATGCCAAGATTATAATCATGGAACATCTTTATTTGTTTCAGAAGATTGGTGGCTTCACTCATTCCAAATGAATTAAAATGAATATCCAAAACGAGCTAACAAACAAAAACAGAGGGAAAAATCACAGAAGGAAAAAGGAATTAGTGTGCAGCAACGAAGTCAAGTTTTCTGCTGTATTCAGCACATGCTGAAGAGACAGGGCATTAGTTACGGCTCTCTGTGTGTCTACCTCAAACCCAGTAGACAAAGCAGCATAAGCCAGCAACTTTTTCTTAGGTGCCTTTGCCAGTGTGCATCATATTCAAGCTGGTTTCTAAACCTTGGTCTTGTTGCTGCCACAGCCTGTGGATTAAGGGCAGAGAAAGCAGGACAGTGTCTCAGAGAGAACTGGAGGGCTCTAGTGCTGGAGAAGTCAGAGGCAAAGCCATCACGTGCACAGGGAGCTCTGCTGTGCCATTGGCAAGGGGCTAGAGGGATGCGGGAGGTGAGCTGCTGAGAATAAAATCATAGGCAAGCTCGGGGATTAACTAGGGTTAACTAATTTTGTTTCTGTGCTGAATTCATACAAGACCCTAGGAGAAAATCTTGTGAAAGAATTTGGGCAGCTCTCTGCTTCTCATGTATCAGCTGAACCGTCCCTTTCTAACTGGTTTCTTGCCATCGGAGCATCAGTGATCACATCACCATCAAGTCCACTGCTGTCTGATCTTAAATCTGCTGCAGAGATCAGAAACTTGGTTAACTAAACATGCGATTTCTACTATTCATTAGGATTTAATGGTGGAATTATCAAAGTAATCCTAAAATACTAGTGTTTTATTTACACAGATACCTGAAAGGCTAGCAGAATCTCTTGAAAAATTCATCAGAGTTGGATACCATGTGAATTTTATTTCAGGCGTTATGTTTTTACGTGTAGTGTCATAGCTTTTTAAGTAGTGCACATCAGCTGTAATGGGCAGGCAATACAATTAGTGCATAGGGACTCCACATGTTTTATTACAGAGGATTCTGGGTTTTCAATTTTGGGATTAAACAATTAAAAAAAAACACCTTGAAAGGCTTTGAGTAAGAGCCCTTCAAAATGAAAAATTATTTTCTTAGCTAGTTCTGGATGAACTACTCTGGTAAAAAGAATATTGTTTAATTTTCATTTTGAATTAAAGACCTGGAAAGCTGAGTAATACACAGGCTAATGCTGAGCTGAGCTGTGCTTCTGCTCCTTTGAGGGCCATAAAAATGTATTAAAACACGAATTATTTTGTACACTGTGCTGTACTTCAACGTTTAATTCTCAGCAGGCTATAAAATCACTTCCAGGATAATGAAATTACAAAAGAATTTTAATTTCATTTTCAATCCCTTATCGTTACAAATTACTAAGAGAAGATGGTTGGAAGATGACGAGTGATATTTCTACTCTTCATCTTCTGATTGGCCTGGGCTCTTTGACTGAAATACCTGCAAAAGAGTTTTGCAGGTAATTTAAATGAGACGTAGTGCAGAAAGTACTGAAATATGGAGCTGGCTTCATTGGTCTACGCATTATGAAAACACTGTTGTTAGAAAGAGTTCCAAGTGGAAACAACATTAATAGGCAAAATAGTAATAAATAGGCAACACAAATAATAGACAGGCAAAATAATAATAATAAATGTCGGTACAGTAAGGGTTTAAGGTAAAGGCTTTCTTTAACAAAAGGACAAAACAAAATCATATACTCTGAGTGTCAGAACAATTAAAAAAAAAAAAAAGAATGTCTCTGACAACTATGCTTTTTTGCTATTTACAACAAAAAAAAGAACCAAACCTCTAAAAATCCCGCAAATGCCTAAGCAGTTTCCCACACATGATTCGGCACATGCTGTTGGATTGAGCACATCTCAGTTAGCCTCAAGTTCTATTCAAAGTACAACAGAATAGGTCAGTTCAATTAACAGGGAAAGGCCTTTAATTACCAAGTTTCAGGCAAGGAGGGGAAAAGACTGGTCCGCACCCTTGAGAACGTGGGCTCCTTCACTGGCAGGACTGAGCAGGGGAAAGTGGGTGGGAGCAGACCAGTTTACCCTGCCCCCTCAGCAACCCTCAGTCCTGGCCAAGCAACGATTGAGCTTCTGTGAAGCACACCACATGTGGATGACCATCATACTGAGCTGTGATTTTCATATTCTTTAAGTAACCCTTTCTGTGATTTAAAACAGTTCACGACCTACTTCATAAGTTGTCTTGTAACATCTGAACAGGAGCACAACCAGAGGTCTTAACCTCTTCTCATCACTGGAGCATGCCCACATAAATCAGCCTGTTTATACACCACAGTTTTCCCATTACCCAGCAACGAGACTGTGAGATTCCTAATTTTTTGTGCCCACTCCAGCTGCAGTTTGTGCATCCTATCCAATGACTTGTAAGAGGAAAATGTATAAAGACAGGGGCTACGTGAGAATAGAAGCAAAGAGAAATGAAACAATGTGCTCGGGTCTGTAGAGCTGGACACAGTCTGAGCTTGCAGCTGAACTTTCCCACAACCCTGAGCAATACTTTTGGTCCCATCTCCTCTAGAAAATAAAGAAACTAAACTGGAGACATAGAGAGAAGGGAGACAAGGGAGAATGTAATTTGTCTTGGTTGTTCAGTTCAGAAATACAGCTACACTACTTGGTTTTGCAGTGATTTATACCTGTTCAGCTCTAAGCTCTCATGGGCCACGTGCGCCAACCTGTTCCCAAATAACCTGTGAAGATAAGCCAGAAGTGCTGCTCTAGCTGGGGACATGAGCTGTATTTCATTTCTTGTGTAATACTACAGCACTCTGTGTTTAACAGATTTCTTTCCTTGTTTTATTTAGTTTAGTGCAACTTGTTAGCCTAATATAGTTAAATTTACGAGTCACATATATTTATGCTTCTCAAGCAGCTCCATTGTGATATATGTGATGAATACTGAAAGAGAAGTCATTCCAGAAGCTGCTCAGGCGTCTGTGTATCTGTGCCAAGTTCCACATTATATTTATCTCTCAGCTATCACACAAACACAGGCTCAGTTCATGCTAAACACCCTTCCTGCTTCCACAGTATTTTCTTTTAATTTAATCCATAAAAAAAAAAAAAAAATTAAAAATCACCTTTACCTTTCTGTCACTTCTCTTTACCAGCACCTCTTCACTTCCTTTTTCCTTCTTTGCTTTATTCATCACATTGTTGCCAATCTTTACAAAACTTAAACTGAAGAATCTCACCTTCAGGAGTAGTTGCCTTTTCCCCCCACCTTTTGCCAAGATCAGGTAAGCCAAGAAAGCACAGTGCTGATTTAATTAAATGCCAAGTGATACCATTATGTCTCATAGGAGAGTGTCTCATTATTAGTTGTAGAAAACAATGGCAAGGTGAATAAGAAATGGAAGTGATTTTCGAAAAAATGGACTAATGATTAATAAAATCTGATTAACATCCACAACTAACTTGCACAGTTTGACTCTTCCATTCTACTCAAAACTATGACCACTAACAATATCGTTCATTGGGTCTTCATGACATACCCCTTGTATCATTTTCTTACCCTAAAAAAGCCAGGTCCTTAGCAGAGAGATTCATAAGCTTGTTTGGTTTCATTTCAAAACCACTAGACTTCCTAAGCTTCTTTAAAATACATATATGGGTGCCCCTAGGAAGAGAAATCCCACTGGGAGATCTAAAAACTGACAGAGAATAATGAAGGTGGTTCATAGATTCATAGTTCACAACAGACTTGCATTAGTCCAGAAAAAGTCGAGGGCGAGGTAAGTTTTTGCATCTATTAGGCATACGATGGAAGTACTGATTAAACAGCTAAAGCTTTTGTCGTTGATCGTTTGGCAATGTCAAGCAGTGGTACACAATTCTGTCAAAGAGCTCTTCATCCTCATATCAGTTCCAGTGTAAATGAGCATCTGGCCTGGCTGTCAAAGATACAGGGATACAATAGGGAATACATTGCCACTGCAAGGCCAGCTTAAAAAAGCTGGTGTAATTCAGATACTAGAATTAGGATTTCAGAAGGAGTTTTCTGTAGAAGTCATGCTGAAAGCTGCATGCCCAGCAATCTACTGTGGTACAAGGACTCTTATCACCATTTGCATAGAGTTGGCACATATAACTGAGTTCCCAACCTATACTTACATAGGGTTTTAATGACCCACTGCTCGAGCCAGATTTTAAAGACTTATATTACAACCTTTCTTCTTATCTTTTTCTTGCTTTGAGAGGCAGCGAAGGAGCTGACATTTCCACAGTTATGAACATGTGAATCATCACTCCTTTAAAAATATGCTGTTTGCATTTCAGATCTGAAGTTTCATGTTTTCTGTGGTCTCAGGTAGATGTTAGGAACGGTAATAATCAGTTCGTATTTTTACACTCTTGGTAAAACTCATACATTTTCAGTTGGAAAGCCACTACCAAAAGATTATTTTGTTTTACTTTCAGCAGAACACAGCCACAGAAACCTCTCAGTAATTTGTTTGAACAATGGCATATGTTTCAGAGGGACATTCAAGCCTAAAATAAGGGGTTCACATGGTGGAGAATCAACCACATTCCTAGGTACATTATGCCCATGTTCAACTACTTTCAGTGTTAAGAATGAGTTCCATGTTTCAAATCTAAATTTGTCTTGCCTCAGCTTCCAACTGCTGAATCTCATTATGTTTTTTACTGCTGGATTAAAGAACTGGCTATGAGAAATCTGTTCCTCAGGTAGGTACTCGCAGACCATGATCAAACTATCCCTTAGCCTTCTCTTCAGCAAAGAAAGTAGGTGAATCTTCTTAAGTTTCTCAGTATGAAATATGTTTTCCAAACTCAAAATCTTTCATTTAACTTTTTATGAATGCTTCTCACTTCTTTTTAAACTGCAGCCCCAGAAATGGTCCTGGTTTTTTTTCAGATATGGTCTCATTAGTAGTATACAAAATATAAAAGCATTTCCTATTCTCAATTGATATTCCTGTCTCTGGACAGCCAAGACTTATGTTAGCCCATCACACTGAGAGAAAAGATGCTTATATTCATGGCTTCCACACCCTTTCCAGTGCTGCTGCATTCCTGGATACAGTCTCCTGTTCTGGAATACTGACCTACACTGTTTTCAAATGTATGACCATGAACACTTAGAGTTATAGTTCATTAGGAGTTTTCATTTCAGATGACTAGTAGATAAAAATTAATCTTCCATAGAATCTACTTTTTTTTTCCTGTTTTTTTTTTTTCTATTTTTCCATAGATTCTTCTTCTGTTAGGCAATTTAAATGAATATTTGTTTCAGTATAATTTATATGCTTTCATTTCATACTGAAACCATGAAATCATACCCTCCTTAGGATGCATTCCCTTCAGGAATTATAGCTACTGCCCCAATTGCATGAGTCAGTCTTATGAGGGATTACACCCTACCATAATGCAGTATCTACAAAATTGTCAGATAGCACTCAAATCTTCCATTGTGGGAATAATTCTTTGTTTTCTACTGTGTTTTTTTTGCCGTCTCACAATTAAAGCCTTTTTATCTCATATTAAGTCATATTAATTTTATGGCAGACTAAGACTAGTCAGACTTGTTCATGAGAACTTTATGTTAAGCCTACTGCCTTACAGAAGCCAATTATGCTACTTTACAGGTTTCTTCAGCATGATCTGTTTTCTACAAAATCCATACTGATTGACACTAACTACATAACAATTCCTTAACTCATGACAGACCACATTCCATATTAGTTTTACCAAGACTGTGTCAGGATTTATTTCAGAGGAACAGGATACAGTTTCTCAGCTCTTCCTTTCAGAATCTCAACACAACTTCTAAGACCTTCATAGTATTACATTTGGATTTGCTAAGAAACAAAATCAATGGTTAGGGGAGCTCCTTGACCAATTTTTACCCTGAATGAGAAAGTTCTCCTATGTGAAATTATCAGTTGTGCTGACTAAAATTATTCTAAATGTAATGATTTTTAGAGTTTTTACTTCCTTTTATGCATGCATCTTGTTTCATGAGATCTGAAGTTTGGTAGAACCAGAGAGAGAGGTAGCAAAGCTGTTAGATGCTACTTTGAAGCTAAACACAGAAAATTAATCCTAGAAAGAGGACACTTTTTTATGGTATTTCTACATTTCCTGGTGGATAGATAAGCAAATGGGAGACAAATGTATCTGGAGGAGGTGAGCAATTGTGCTGCTAGATGTTATTCCTGGTACTGACATGTTTCTGACAATCCACATTTAGGCATAGACAACTGAATATGTAAGAGGATCAGGGGTAAGAGACCACCTGCTTTGCGTATAAAATCCAAGGGCAAGCTACTTGAACAGTGTACCATCCAGAAAGATAATACTTATATTTTATCCATACAGCCTTTCATTGCTGCTATTCCTGCTGAGGAAAGTGTTAGCTACTACACTGAGGCAGAAGGAGTGTTTATCCCCTCTCTCTTCACTCACCTAGTAGTCTACTCCTAGTTTTTCATTTTATTTAGTTTGTCTTACCCTTAAACAATTTTGCCTGCATGTCTGGGAAGCTTTGAACTAGAGCTACTGAAATAAAATAATTTCTGACAGAGCTGATAAACATCTTTAATTTTTTGCCCATTTTTTACTTTGTTAAAAAGAATTTGCAAAGAAAAACAGAAAAAAAAATCTCATTCTTGAAACTAAAATAAAACAGAGGTTTGAGTATATTTTTTCTTTGCCTCTTTTAGTCATTCTGACAGAAATTCCTTTCTCTCTTTACAGTGGCACAATGAAAATGTAGGTCGCACTTATCTAAATGGAAAGGACAAAGTCTCTTTATGAGTCAAAGATGAAGATAAAAACACTTTTGGCAAAAAGTACCATCTTGTCAAGCAAAAATGCATGTGTTGGGATGTCAAGACCACACACAAGCTTGACTACTGCCATGGTATTAATCTTTCCAAAGGTCTGTGGCTTTTGCCAACTAATCCCTTCACTGCTAAAGTTGACGTTACTCTCTTAAATTCACTCAGTCCCATCTTTATTTGCACTTGTCAGTGAGGGAAATGGTAGCAGACAGAAGGGAAATGTTCATGTCATCTACACCAGAGTTGAGCTTAGGCTCATTTGTGTTCCCACTTGGGTGCTTAACATGCATTGGAATTTGAGAGATGCCACAGTACACTCAGTGAGATCCCTCATCCGAGAGTCCTGCAATGGGACCCTTGGTCCAGCTCACATTGCTCCTCTGTTTCTTTGTGTATGAATCAGAAGCAGCATCAAAACAAAAGGCTTAAAAGCTATTGCTGAAGCCATGCAATACCAGGAGAGGTATTTCACTTCTGTCAGTGGACACAACAACAGATACCCATCAATATAAGCAGGATTTTTAGTGACCCATATACAGCTCCAACACCCAGATGAGTACATTAATTTCAGAAAGGCTAGAAAATATCTTATAGGGAAAACAAAGGGAAGGCACTAAGTGGTAAACGTTCAGCACAGTACGTGGTAATTGACTTAGCCATGCAGTTCCCATTACTGCTAATAGGAATCAGATGGCTAAATCCCTGAGCTAAAAATGTACTTTTAAATAGATAGCTGCACGAGTGCCAAGCACAAAGCATCAAGGTAACATAAACTACCAATGAGGAAGATACAAACACTGAAGACGTTTACTGAAGGCATCAAGAAAGGTTACAGAAGGACTTACAGAACTGGGGCAAAATTGTACTATGAGATCATTTACTGGAAGTAGTTTTCATATAAATTGGATAAGGTTTTAGAGAACAAAGTGTGCACTGGCTGAGAACATAAATCTTCAAGGCAGGGGAACAGCTGTGCGTCTCCAGAAGACACGAGGAGAATAGGGGCAGGCTATAACACAGCCACACAGGAGTACACAACCTTGACTTGCTGCCTAGGAAACTCCACAGACATACTTAATGGTAGGACAGAAAATGGCATGGCTGTAGCTGCTCAGTTTATGACTGATTTGCTAGCCTGACTTACTGGCCCAAACTCCTTTAGAAGATAGGGATCAGTAGAAGAGCTAGTCCCTGTAAAAGCATCCTGCAAATGTATACTGCAACATATATATTTTACAATAAAATTTCAGAATGCGGAAGTGACATTCAAAGCAAACACCTGAAATCAACTGAATTTTTTAAAACTCAAGCCAATATTTGATCAGTCTTATTTCCGATAGATAAGTATAAACATAAAAATTATAAAGGTAGATAGATATATAGATAGATAGATAGATAGATACATATATATATTAAAAAAAATTATTGGGGTCAACTCTGCTGAAACAGCAAATCTACAACCTGGAGTTGTGTTAATGTCATTGATTAGTTGTTACATACAATTGTTAGTAATTACTATAATTGTTAATGTTGTATTAATTTTGACAGAATAATTAAGCCCAGGCTGTCAAAGGTGTTTACTCTACTGAACAATTTCAAACAGTGAAACAAGGCTCAGGATCTGAAGAATAAGGACTACTCAGTTGCCATGACAAACAAAGTGAGAAATCAGTGCCAAAATCACTAAGATACACACTAAGATACACAAAAGGAAAAGAATCAAAACAAAATAAAGAGTCTTCTGAAACTGAAACGGAGTTTCTGCATGAAGGAAAAAAGAATAATCAAACTGTGTCAAAGTCCTTCTTTCAGAGACAGGATTTTGGATACATTCTCTGATTCTGTCAAGTAATCTTTCTTCGTCAGGATGAAAGAGTTAGTTCTGTTGTTCAGGTATGAGCTATGAATGATAGTTTCTTTCCCTGTCTTTGACAAAACAAGCAGACATGGCTACAAAAGGGAAAAAGATATATAAAGGTGGAGGAAATCAGGCTTTTATTGATGTTGTCAGGCTCCATGGCAGCTGTCGACTCACAAACAGGCCGTTCTGGGCTGACAAAGATGATTGTTATGCTCTTACCCTGACTTTTTTCTTGCTGATATCATCCGAGTAGGCTGACCAGGTGACTCTCCTTGCTCAGCCAGACTCAACCAGGCCATTTTGTCTTGCCTCTGGGATGCCATAAAAGGCGGGGAGGGACAATGGCCCACTTAGACATCTGAGTGTTAACATGGGACAGAGCCTGTTCTGGTGCTGTGGCACCCACTCTGCACCTCCTTCAGAGGCTGTGAGACAGTTCTCCAGATCCTGTCTATAAGCCCTGGAGTAACTTGGCTCACCACTACCGGAGGATTTGAACAGGGAATGAATTTGAAACTATGCTGAACTCAACACTGTACTAAGCTGTCTGTATAGTTCAGCTGTACCTCTGAGGTCAGATATCCAAGTATACATATGATCAAGATCCATAAAGGACTTCAGGGTGTTGAAACTGAGCCATGCTTTCCAGTGCAGCTGCTTGGCTCATTCTTTCCAAGACATCAGGATCGTGCCCTCCCAGGAGTGCATGCTCAGCACCGAGTCAGGGTATTCTTTTCTTTATCCCCTTTATGGCTGCCAATTTCATTAATTGTGGTCTGTGCTCCAGTGGAACATGTCCCTTACACCAGCCTGGCCTCTGCTCTGGAGAGCACTCTCAAGAGTGTAAGATAGGCAGTTTTAAACCCCAGATACCTTGAACTCAGATATCGCATTTGCTAGGCGGGTGCTGTAACCATGGAGCATTGTGTAGAAGGTCTTCCTCTAGCTGGATCTCCAAGGAGACAAAAGGAGCTTGCATGCCACCCTCTCAGGGGTGAGTTGGTACCACAGCCCAGAAGGATGCTTTTGTTTGCAAATCTCAGTTTCGCATAGGTGCCTGATTCTGGGCTGTGGGTAATTTTATGAGAGAAAAATAAGACACATTTATCCTTTCTGAACACTTGCTTCTGACTCACTTTGGCTTTGTCCCAGTCACTGTGTCCCACTTTCTCCATTCATTGCACAGGGCCATGGGTGCTTACTTGGGCCCCATGTAGTCTACTACCGAAATTGCAAGACTTAATAACACTGCAAGGCCCATGCTTCTCTGTGTATCTGGGTCTGAGTGTCTTTGCTTCCAGTTCCCTCTCAACTGAACAGAAAAAGCCATTTAACAGGCCAGTGAGCGTGGTCCTTTCAAGTCAGTCGGAAATGAGTTGCCCTCAGAAACCGTTCTTCCCTTTTGTCCTCTCATCAGGGTTTTGCCGTTATCCTTTTTCATTCCTAACTGTGGCTATTTAGAACTTGAGTCTTTTGTACTGATATGTCACTGCTGCAGAAGTGGGCAGATTTGATTATCTTTCTGATCCTTGTGAGTAATCTCATTTCAAACTTTGACCTCCCACAGGCACCTGCTCCTTTTGCCATCAAAGCCAGCTCTTTATCACGGAAGTAGCTTAGCCTTATGGCAAAATTATTGATTGTAGATGACTTATACACTTTCCCTGCTGTGTTCTATCAAAAGCTGATCCTCTCTTTTGTTGCTTCTTTTGAAAATTAGGTTGAATTTGTTAGTGTCTCAAGCAGCTGGCTCAATGCCGGCTCATAACTTCTCAGGAATTGTCTCCATCTCTCTTATTTTTGCATCCCCCGTTTCCCTTCTTTACTCTCTGCACCATTGTTGCATAGCGCCTCAAAGACAGGCAGATGCATTACGCAGGGTCCCTGTTTTTTCATCCAAACTTTGCAGAGGAGTGCAATTTCTGTCTGTCTCATCCTCTGTCCATACTCAGCAGACCTGCTTCCTGTGCTGTGCTCTGGAAAGCAGCCCATCTGTGGGAGAACAGGCAAGACCTCCCTCTAAACCTGGGGGTGCCACTGACTTTACTTCCTTCCTCAGTCTCTTCAATTTCTGTTGCAGGCATCTTAGGGCAGGGAGTATCTTACCGCCTACGTGAGCTGTGACTTGTGGCACAGGGACTCACTTCTGGCAATACTTGTGGTGGCTAGTGTGATTGTACTTGTGTTGCCATATATGCAAATGTCTCCTAGCAGGCTTACTAATATCTTAAACGAGAATTTATCACAATTACTAAGTCCCCACTTTTTAGGCAATAAGTCTAATTCTTCTATTTTAGCCAGAATGCAATCATTCTTTTCTGAAGCTAATGATGCGTTGAATGAATGTATCTATTTACCACACCAACTTTTTCTATCAAATAAAATTACTTTTGCTACCTTCATGTACTCGACAATTTTCTTAGACTTTTCCTAAAAGGGTAATGACAAGTTTGAGACTGTAAGCCAAAAAATTAAATAACTACCTTATGTTCTAGCTTCGAGATCTTATTTTAAGTAGTCTGTCCTTCTAGTTTTAAGCAATTGCTCCTGACAGCTTTTCGCCTTCGGTGCTTTATTCCATTCCATTTCACTTACAACGTTCTGCCTGCTCCCAAGGTATTAGGAAGGAAGTGACCATTGAACACAAGACTCTTCAGATCGAGGGTGAACTGCAGAGAAAAACACAGAGAAAAGAAGCCTGGGAATATTTTCTACCCTTTTATATAAAAGGACTCAAAAGTGGGGTTTCCCCAGAATTAACGCAAACTCATGTCTCGATTAAAATTTGTCTCCAGTTGCAAAATTGTTATGGCTTTGTAGTGCCTGGCTGATGATATTACACAGGATGAAATGTGAGCTATGGGAATGTGAAGCTTTAATCTGCACATCTGGTAAATCAGAACTCCGCAGGAGGAACTGCCTGCCTAGCAGGTGTCACCCGCTGAGAGTGATACTGCAAACCAGTGCCCTAGACTCTATGTCCAGCAATGGTCCCTTAATTTAGTGTCTTCATTATCATCTGGATCTATTGTCAGAATGAGGAGTTATCTCTGTTTCTGCCTTGACTCTTTTTTTTTTGGTAAAAATGCTGATGATACAGTGTTACAAGAATTGAGAATGCTGAAGTTTTAGGGCTAAATAATAGAGTCTAGCTGAGAACAGGTTTCGAAGGGCTTTACAGAATTAAACCACAAATCTTATGCTCAAATGCATACAACCAAGATAAAATAGCATACTAGCAATAAATGGAAGCCTTCTTACTATCCCAAATCCTATAAAACACACATAGAGATCCCTGCACAAAACTATTAAGTATCTCATTCTTTGGAGAAATAACAAGTATGCTGAATGACTTTTTGGCTAAAAGTGATATTTATAAGAAATGAAGACATATAAAATGTTAACATTTATGTGTATTTATAGAAAGAAGAAAGAAAGGATGAACACACACATGTGCACATTACTGTGAATCTTTGCTCTTAATGTATCAGTTGTCTTCACTGAATAAAAGTTCTTTCAGAGCAGAGACTCTATCTATATACAAATATAGTGCTTTGCACAGTTTGAGCACTATTTGATGATCTTTAGGTCTCTGATACACAAGAAATGTAATAAAATGGACATCACTGATAGGCGACAGTGCTTTCTTATTAGTTACACAAATTCCAAAACCTGGAAAATGTAGAAAACTCCTGATTTCAAGACAGGTATTGAGAACAGATAGAGTGTAGATTATACGTAAAACAGTTTAAGATGCTATTCCAAACTTCTTGTTTTTCAGCTCAAATTCTATGATTTTTCTTCTCTTTTACATTATTACTAGCATAAATAATCCAGGCACTAGACACAACCAGTCCATTTGTACCAGTTTGCAAGGTAAATAATCAAGTTCTGAAATTTAACACAACACACATAATTTGAGACCATTACAATTCTGTGTTAAATCCAAAACTGATTTATAAGAGGCAAAAATTAGGCTCTTTATACATAATTGCATCCTCAGGAATCAAACAAAGCATAGTAAGGTGAAAAGGTGTAAATTAGACTAAAATATATGCTCATCTTTCAAGTTCTTTACAACTTCAAAGAAAAGCCCATTGAAAATAAAGGAACTTTTCCTGAATTCAGTGGCAAAATATTTTCTACATTATTTTAATATAATTAATTGCATGTAGGGAAAATAAAGAATCCTATTTTTTTTTTAATTGACCTACTGTATATGTGCACTGTTAAACCTGACAAAATGGTGATATGACAGATTTTTTCCCTTCCTCCCTCCAATAAGGAGTTAAGTACAACAGTCATTAAAGAACATCAGTCAGGCACTTGATAGCTTTGGGTGGAGTTACATCCTTTTTTACATCTCCCATTTCCCTCTGAAATTTTTTCCCTGGCCAACTACACTGAAAATTATCAGCTCACACTTAATTTTCCCCCATAACATAAAAATCCAGGCACAAACTACCAAAGTCTAAAATTCCTATTTTTGGTGGCATCTATTAAAAGATCCCTAGCAGTCATAGCATTAGCATGCATCAGTAGCAAACATTACCAGCACTGCTCTTCAGACTGGTGCAGGCGTGCAAAGCTGATGCCATCACACCCAGAACACTGACTTGTTCAATATATGCTGACAGGCCACTTGTGATCACACACCCATACTTTGTTGCTGGCCATATTGGTTCACAAAACGCAGCAGACACTGCCAATTTTAGCTGAGAGCTTCGTATTTCCATGCTAAAAACAACCTTTAAGGCTCCCCATAGAGTGCTGGTCTACCTTGTGCAAAACCACCATTTGGAGACAGGAAAATTGAAGTGTCCTGGCTGTAGGACACCTTCCAGATTCACAATATGATCCCAAGCTGATTGTCCACCAAGGGCACTGGTGGCAGCAGCAGTAGGAAACTACATGACTGTTCTTTGGTTGCAAACAGAGGGTAAATGGCAATGCAGAGTATGACCCTGATACAAAAAGTGCTCTCATGGCATACATGAGGCAGGTCAAGGTGTTTGCTAGAGGCACAAAGGCTGGGCAGAGAGCTCCCATGTGATGGCACACTCCTGCCATTACAGCACCCACCTCTTGATCTGGGAACTACTTGAATACTCTGTGTTAAGACTGGAAGAGAAACAGTAGGTAAGAAAGAGATTCCTGTGTCCAAGTGCAAAACACGGTGAGAGCCAAGGTCTGGATAATGTTTACAGATGATTCTCTCAAGATGAAGCAGCTCTCAGTTCCCCATCTTGCAGAGTGCCATTTGGCATCTGCTCTCACCAAGCCTTTAGTACCTCAGCCTTTGGGTATTTCTTCATGGTGCAGTCGATCACAATGTGTGCTGCAGGGGCACTGAGGCTAAGAGTGGCCAGAAAGCTAAAAGCAGGACAGTCCAAGTCACATAGATATCAGAGATTTGACCTATCCATGCATTTGGGCCGTCTCTCCTCTGTGCTGTGTGGTCAACACTAAGTCTATTGAATAAATGTAGCTGTGTCCTAGACAATGTGTGAACATGGTTACCAATAAAATGAAAAAACACATTTTTATATATCATGTAGTTCCAGCCAGATAGCAACTAATTGCCATTGCTCTTCTCAGTGGAAAAAAAAAAAGAGATTTCAATATAACGTTAGAGAAGAATTAGAGCATTTAAGTAATGGGTATGTTTATGTGTGTTGTCTAAGTTTGTTACAGATATATATAAAAATGTAAGTGCCATGAGAACCAGGTCTATTGGTCTAACACTTTTAACCTATTCCTTCTGGCTTCATTTTCCTCATGAGAGAATTCCCACTTCTGGAGATGGAACGATGACTGTCCTTAGGAAATCCACTTTAAAAAAAAAAAAAAAAAGTTAAAAACCTATGGTTTAAACACTCTTAGAGGTCTTGAAACCAAATAGTTGATTCATTCTGGCATTTTCAATGTATCTTTGAAAACTCTAATGAATGTTTGAATAAAATAAAGGAGTTACATTAGCATTTATTTAATCTAAGTGCCTTGGGAGTGGAAATTAGTGACTCTCATTTTATCACTCAACCTCTTCCTTAATTCTATTCACGTTTGTCATCATCATTGAGCCTCCTGATGTTTGCATGAGATCCTGGCTTTTTATAAAATTATTCTGAATAGAATAGAGCTGCCAAGCCTTTTGTGTCTGTATCAAATTAATTCTGACACTTCCTCTCACTCCTTACACTGAAAACACATGGTTACCCCAACCTAGCCATTCTGTCTGAAGGACAGTACAGCCCTCTGACGTGCAATGTCTCCCACAGGTGTTTTCCTTTCTTTCTTTCTTTCCAAGTTATTTCATCACAAGCCGCCTTGGTTTTTTTGTGGAACTTGCACTGCTACTGGAGAACGATCCAGAAGATTCTCTTGAACAACTTGATTTTAGTTTTTGCTTTTATAATATGAGATATACTTTGACAAGAGGGTGTGTGTGTACATACATGTATGTTTCTTTTTTCTTTTGGGTGTTTACTTTGCAAGAAGGCAAGTGATGCTAAGCTAGTTCACTAGATCCTTTGCCTGGTTCTTAGGCTGAACTCTCTGCAGATGGAGCAAAATCAAACGTTTCATGGACACCAAATGCCCACACAGTTGACTAAGAAGGATTTAAGAATGCTTTTTAGGGGAGTTACCATCTAGACTTCCTTAGTTGGCCTCCTTAGGAGTCCATAACCCAATCTTATGCCCATGATAGGGAGCTTTTATCTTTGCGACTTAGCAGAAATAAAACTCCCTAATACTCCAAGGATTCTAGGATCACAGGAATCCCAGGTCCTCCTTTCTCTTTATTTTGACCTTAACTTTTTTTAAGGAACTTTAATTTTCAAAAAAACAAATTGTTCCTTTAGATACTGCCTGGGAAAGTGCACATTGCTTCCTGCAACCTACGCACGCAGGCACATCTGCTGCAGCACTCCAAACATGTGGCATATTTTTTTCCAGTTTCACCACTTAATTCTTAGTCTGTGGCGATTAGCAAAAGAATTGAAGAGAATAATTAGTCTGATATATGTGGCAATCTCACCTACATTCCTGTAATAAAATATAGTTCTTTAAGAAATAGGCTATTAATTTCCTCTTCTAGCAATATTTTTGCTTATTATTTATTATTATAGGCTGAATTTCCTAAAGGAGTTTAAAAGACTGGTGCCCAAACCTCAATGAAATGAAGTAAAATGTGTGCAATTAGTGCTTGTGATTTCTCTTAAAAATCTCAGTCTTCATACATAATTGTCGTAGTTCAGCCCCGATCGGGACCAGACTACGCAGTCTCTCTCTCACTCCCCCCACCCTCCAAGAGAATAGGGGGAGATGATATAAGAAAAAACGGCTCAAGGTTTGAGATAAGGACGGGGAGAAATCCTTAAAATTACCGTCATGGGCAAAACAGACTCGACTTGGGGAAAATTATCCATTTATTTCTAAAACTAGCAGGAGAATGAGAGAGGGAACAAGATAACCTCCCCCCACCCCTCCCTCTTCCCAGGCTTAACATTATCTCTACTACCTTCCCCCCCCGAGCGGCATGGCAGTGAAAGATGGAATGGGGGTCGCGGTCAGTTCACCATGCGTTGTTCTACATCACTACTTTGTCGTCAGGGGAGGAACTCCTTGCATTCCTCCCATGCTCCATCATGGATGGAGTCCCTCCCATGGGCCACAGTCCTTCGTGAAACTGCTCCGGCGTGGGTCATCTCTTCCACGGGGTGCAGTCCCTCCAAAACAGCTGTCCCAGTGGGCCCTCCATGGGCCACAGCCGCCTTCAGGCCTCCACCTGCTTCGGCATGGGGTCCTCCACGGGCTGCAGGTGGATCTCTGCCCCTCCGTGGACCTCCATGGGCTTCAGGGGGACAACCTGCTCCACCATGGTTATCACCACAGGCTGCAGTGGAATCTTGCCCAGGAGCCGCATTACTCCTCCCCCTCCTTCTGAACTGATCTTGGCGTCTGCAGCTGTTCCTCACAACAGGCTGGCAGACTCCTCTCAGGATCCTTTTTACATCTTCTCCTCTCCTCTCCACTTCTTGCAGCTGGGCTGGGCCAAGTTGGGCCCAATTGGCTGCCCAGCGGGAGGCCACAGGGTGAGGCCTGCAAAGGCTCACAAGGCTCGCGCCTCCCCCTCTCTGCCCCCACTCAGCTGCTTCACATCTTCTCCCTTTTTTTTTCCTGTTTTCCCCTTCTTAAATACATTATCGCAGAGGCGTTATCACAGGACATTCTGCTACCAATTGGCTCAGCCTTGGCCAGCAGCGGGTCCGCCCTAGGCCCGGCCGAGTCCACTGAACAAAGGGGAGCAACTTCTAGCAGTTTCCTACAGAAGCTACCACCCTAGGCCCCCCCTCACTAAACAAAACCAGAACAATAATAAACAAGACACTATTAACTGTTGCTGCCTAACATCATTAATGTTTGATTTCCCAGAGGACCATGATGACAGAACTGAGTCTCATCTTAGGGTGCCTTTCCAAAAGAGGAGACGAGGTCAATGACCTTACCTGAGTGTGTAACTTCGGATACTTCAGAGGCAAGGTAGAAAAAATTTTGTTAAATGAAAAATGGATGGCCTTTTTCCTCACAGACTGGAGTGCATTCCCCTTGATAGGAAAGGAAATTGTGGTGGGAATCTGGGACATCCTGAAATCTTAATGCAGGAATAGGGTTTCTGAGTAGCAGCTCATAGCAAGCCAGAGCTGAGCAGCAGCTTGCTGCTTATTAAAGCATTAATGGAGTGTTAAATTCTAGGAACAGAAATTACTTATTTTTTGGACATAATTTGGGTAGCCACTGACCCTGAATTTCCACTTGCACGCATTTTGGATTTGCTCACTGCGTGGGACAGCACTAGAGTCTTCCATTTGCTTAATTTGTGGATTTTGGTTCAGTGATTTCAATTGTGTGTCACTGCTTATTTGTTTTGATTTGCTTCAAAGTGTGATTCCCTTTGGGATCCTTTGACTCCTTTCAACTGAACAAACTGTAGCCCTAGTCTCTCACTGTGACCTAGCTACAGATACAGGGACACTTCCCAAAGCAAGCATACCTACAGATACCACACTTACCTCTTCCAGAATGAAACTGCAACACAGTAAAATCAAGATTTGATTTGCATTTCTGAAAACTGTTTTTCAAAGAGCAATGTAATTTTGGGTTCAGAGGACTTTTTTTTTCTTTTATCCTTTCTACTCTGTACCAGCTCCCCATCTTCTCCAGTTCAGTAATCTATTATTATAGGTATATGATATTTCATAGGTTTCCTCTACATAGAGTGGAAGGGCTTATTAATTAACTGAGTCCAGCATCTTAGTTTGAGAAGGAACCAAAACAAAGCTTCCAATAACCAAGAACTTTTAGACAGGAAATAGGTTAAAAGGAATATTCAAACTGTTTCAGCCTAACTCTGGAAATAAAAGCAATATAAACCAAGGTGTTTGCTGATTTAACATAGAAAACACAATTCTGGAGATCTGTTAAGTAAATAAGAGGAAAATAGAATCCAGCACCTGCAGTCTACCCATCTGTTGCCCTATCTCCAGCTGCCGCCACCTCTGATGTTTCTGTATGAGATGAAAAAGAAATAAAGGCAAATTAAGACATGAGCCCTGAGAATACATCTGTCTAGTACACAATGGAAGTCCTTTCTTTTCACCGATCCCCTGAAGTCTTGAAAAGCTTTGGTTGCAGTAGTTGTCTTAACACAGAGTTCCAGGTGTCATGGGCACTCTAAGGGCTGTGCATAGCTTATTATCCTGTCTCTGGTTCGCCAAAGGCTGACCTGAACAAGGGATTCATACGTTTACAGGCATTAAGGTCAGAAAGGACCACCACAACTATTTCACCTGAGCCCCTTGGACCTACTGGACACAGAATTTCCTCCAGAGAGTGGATTAAATTATATCTCCTAGAAGGATTTTGAATTTTATTTTAAAGATCTAAATCCATGTCCGGTTCCCCCTCTAACCCTTTTAGGAGACTATTACTTAGTTCAGTTATTCTCTTTGCTAGAAAGCAATGACTTATTTCAAGGTTGAATTTGTCTAACTCCTTGCCACAGATCTTGTCAGGTCTTTGTCAACAAGCTCAGAAAGCCCCTGCTGTTGGATCTCTTTTCCATGTGTATCTAGGCATAATGACCAAGCCACCTCTCAGTCTTCTCTCAGATAAGCTGAAGAGATTGAACTCTAAAAGTCTCACATAGTACAACTTGGTTTTCAGCTGCCAGATCGAAACTCCCAAAACTTTCATTTCTGGCACTGTTGGTAGGCTGCACTGCTGCCCTGGAATGTGGGAGGGCTCTTCAAAGGATTTTAGACTGACCATCTGATATCCACACTGAAGCACTGTCTGAGGGGATTTTGACACTTCTTTTGATTCAGACCTTGGCTTTAAGAAACTGATAGCTACAGCTGGTTTAGGGCTCAGTAATGGCTTTTCCACAAGCAAGCAGGGGAGCAGCTCATTGTTATGGAAGGCAGATGCGCCTCCAGGTTTCTCTGCTCTGAAGAACATATTCCTGGTTTCATTTTTTTTTTCTTCCTCTGCTCTAGCAAATGAAGCTATGGAGACATGTATGCGAGGCATGACAACAAAGCTCTGCTTACACCTCATACAATCCATCGTATGTGTGAAGAAGGGAATGCAGCAGCCCCTTAGAAGTTGCTCTCTTCTGTAGGTTGCAAGCTCTAATCTAAAAAAACTACCACAAGGGACAAGAACACAAATATGTAAACATGCACACACACTTCTTTGCTCATCATTTAACATTTCTAATACAAGCAAGTGTGATCTAGCTCAACAATTTTCTAAACACTTTCATACTAAATGAGGGTCTAATGCATTTTCAGTGACATTTCAAATCATTCCCCTTTGGGAGGTGTGCCCTAAAGTCCACAAGTGTGCAAATATGCCTTCCCATTGACTTCAGTGAGTTCTAATCAGTTCCTTATACCGTGAGGGTTTAACCTTTTAAAGTTATAATTAAATTCACTAGTTATTTTGTGCTATCCTCTGACATAATTTCTAAACTAATTATTTAGTTTATTAAACTCAATCTACAGGACTTTCTAGTGAACTATAGTGAACTATAACCTAATTTACAAGGAAATAATGCTATAACTTAGGAAATAGTTGACCATTTATCCCCTCAAGGTTTTACATGCTTTTCAAAGAAGCAGGCTTGAGGCAGAATAGAAATGATTGAGAATAATTAAATGCATTCTATACAAATTCCTGTACATTTATAGGTTTGCTAATTAATAAAATTACAACTATAAAAAAATAATAAATACTAAAAATAAAATCTTGGGTCTCATCTGTTGTTTCCTCGCACCTTCATTGTAGACCTCGAATATTGTCACACAGATCAGAGTTTCTCAAACAGAGACGAGGATTATAGACATTTTAGGTAAGGAAACAAAACAGAGCATCTTTACACAGGCCAGGTCCCTTGCTTGACAGGGTTTTAATAGACTTCTTACACACACAGACTCACAGTAGCAGCTCACTGCCATGTTTATTTCCTCACCTCACAGATGGAGTGTTTTGCTCACCTTTTCACATGACGCAGCACATCCCAAGAGAGATTTAAACCTCTTTTCCCTGGCTCCCATGTTCAGTTAGCAGCACCCGGCTCCCTTGCTGTCTAAAGTCACCCCTGAGAAGGTGGACTGAAAATCAATTGGTAATAAGCAGCAAGAATTTGTTGTTGCCAAGATGTCACAGTGCAAAATTAGTAGCTGCTTTTCCCAGATACCTCTGAAGCTTAAGTAACCTACCTAGCTATCTTTAGCCTCAAAGAAAGAATAGCATGTTGCCAACTCTGCTGTCTGTGTTTGGTATCTCTCCCTTGAGCTCTCTCAATACAACACTTTGAAGGTGCTTATTGTGCTTTGTGAAGCACGTTGCTGAATCTGCAGACAGTATCCAAACAGTATGTTGAGAGTGTCAAAACTCAGTACCGGCAAGGTAAACACTTCTGAATGAACTTGCATTGCTGATACCAAAGCGATTTTTGACACAAAGGAACACATAAACAGAGAAAAGGAAATCTGTTACCCTTTAGAGTCCAGCAGGAACTCACAATTTGCAAAGTTCTGCCCTTTGCTGTCTCATAAGTGGAGGTCGATTCCCCTTCCCTGCATCTGAGCAGTATGTGGATGGGCTGGAGCAGGGCAGGGCTGAGGGCTTGTCCCAGGACTAGGTGGAAGACAATCATATGCCACCAAAACAAACCAAGAGCAGGAAAATTCGTGTGGGCAGCAACACATAGGATTCTGCAGTATTTGGCCATGAGTCTTCTTGGACTAATTCTGTCACAGGCCATAGCTTTGAGAATCAGAGAATCATAGAATCAAGTAAACGTGGGAGTACCTGTGTGGCTTCCAGTAAACAGATGGAGATCTGACCTCCCACTCTCCTTCCAAGGAACAAGGGCAAGTTTGGATCCCAAATCCACAAATGATCTCTGCAAGATCTAGTGTAGGAGTTGTGATTCATCAGCTTCCAAAACCTCCCACACAGAGTCCTATCTACTGCTTCAAGTGCCTTATCTTAATTCATGTTCCATCAATTCTTAATACTATAAATACAGTAATAATAAACCCTGGAAACATTATTGGTCTCTATAAAGATTGCAGTTACCAGGCAAACATAATAATAAAGTTCGCTTATTACAGCAGCAGCTAGTAACAGACGCATAACAATTTGCATTCTGGATCCCTGTCCTCATTTCTTATAACCTTCAGGTGTTCAAAAGAGGTGCCTCATACTGAGCTATTAATTCCATATTTAGGCACCTTGACTTTAAATGTACTGAGTGCCTCTTGGCTCTGATGAATGTCAAGCAGCATTCAGATTTAGAAGATTGCATGAATTTCTAATTTTTTTTCAAGTCTCTCTATCTGTCCTTGAAGGTAAGGCAACCTCTTTACATGTTTGCATTGCATTCAATGATAAAAACACTAATCTTTCACTTATAATAATATCAATAACAATAATATTAAAAGGAGTAGGGGGTATGATATTAAAAAAAAACAACAACAACAGGAGGAGAATGGCCCAATTAACTATTCAAATGTTACTAGACTTAAAGTTTCAAAAGAAATACAAAATTTCCTACTGAAAGAAAGCCAGAGTCATTAACAACTGAGTTGTAATATGAACATGCAGACAGAGAGGTGTGTGTTTATGTACCATAGCTTCTACATTTCAGGATTTGTCAGAGATCAATCACACTAATGTTAATGTGTTTAACAGTTACTTGGCAATTAACGTTTTCAGAGTCTGATTTGAAATTGCAAACCACAGTTTTTCTGTTGTGTAATTCTCTTATTCCTTTGTTACACTCCAGAAAACTAATAAACTACAGAGTACTGATGTTGTGGCTTTACAATAATCATTGAAGTACGCTGTTGCACTTTCAGCTATCTGATGCGGAGAGGGACCCATCACATCTGAATGATGAGTACCTGGATATGCGGATGTGGGCAAAAATTTGAAAACATTTGGGGCTAATGAAACTCTTCTGTAGCTACTAAGGGGAAATTCCTAAGGACTTCAACACAGGGAAGGAAAACATATTGCCTGCAGTCACCCAGAGAGCTCTTACTAGGAACAGCAGATGAGAAGAAAACATTGAGTCGGCAACTGAGACAAGTTCTAAGAAAAAGTATTTTTTCTCATTGGAAATGTCTTGTAACTACCCTCTTGCTTGAATCCTGAAAATGAAGGGAATTAAGGTGTTTAGGCCAATGGAAGAAAGACAGGAAGAGAAGAAGGAAAGGAGGAGAAAAGCAGGAAGAAAAGAAGGAAGAAGGGAAGGAAGATGAGAAGGAGGGAATGTAAGAAAATACCATGTATTTCAGAGGGATCGATGTGATGACCAGGTAGGTCTTTTTCAACTTCTCTTTCAGCAATTCGGAGTTCAGTGGAGTCCAGATGAAAGATGCACCAGGGACTTTGTAGTGTGGGGCTCTAAGCCTTGTTTTTCCCTTCAGTTTTTCCAGAAAACATTCAGATATAGCTCATTTTTCCTTCATGATTGAGGTTTTTTCCCCTACAGCTTGGACCTGCTCTAAAATAAATACCTCCTAGGATAAAATAGTAGACTCCATTTCATTTTAGGTCCTTATTAGTTCAAAAGCCACGGTCCTTTTTGAGTGAGGAGCAAAATCCAAGTGTCCAATTAATATCAGGCTCAAATTCTCATTAAGTGACCTGCAATTCACCCCTCTCCGCTCATATTCATTTTCAGTGGATAATTTTTAAATAAACATCCCATTTCAACTGATCATCTTTTGACTCAAATATGATATGGGGCTTTGGTAACTTTATACTTAAAAGGAACTCAAAAAGAAAACAAAATAAAGAACAGTTATTTTAATAACATACATTATACCAGCAATGTTTCATAGAATTAAAAATTGTAATTTTTGGAAAAGGGTTAGCTTGAAATATATTGCTTAAGCAACAGGGAGGTCTCTATCTTTCAGAAGTAGTCACAGTGCAAGAGTGGACTCTGCTGAACTTAGGTACATGGCCAAGTCCCAGACACTTAGGATTAGCTCAAAGTACTTCAACTGTGTCACAGCAAGTTCAAAACCTTCACAGAGCACCAAGACCCACTCGCAGCAATGATAAACTTAAATTTGATAGAATGGGAAGCAGAGACTAAAAAGACATTGCTCAGATGGGAAACTCATTTCTTGCATCTTGTACTCCTTTATTTTATCTAAAAGAAATGCCGAAGGCTTTCTGAACAACAGAAAATGTGCAATTTCTTTCACAAAAATACATCTATGCTTTGTTTTCTTATTGTTGTTGACAGAACCCTTCATTATGCCCTTAAAGAATCATTTTATGTTTATTTGTACTGTCTATACAGATTTGGGGACTTGTTTTATGAACTGCCAGAGGGCAATATCTTTTTTTTAATAAAAGTTTATTACACTTTGATTGATTTCCCTGATATTCATTGCATGTGCCTGTGTTACTGTTACTCATTTTTGTTCTAAAACCTAAATTACTCTAACTAATGTACCAGAGGAGCACTGCAACAGTTAGCAATTGACAATGTAAAATGTTTCTCAGCTTTACTTTTCAATGCAGAGGTTTCCATGGAAAAATCATTGAGGCCCAGTTTCCCAGAGTCCTTATTTATTAATTCATGGAAGTTTGCAAGGATAAGTCATGAGTGTGAAGCAGGACAAATGTAAGATAGAGCTCAGCCACCTGATCACGTTACCACAAATTAACAAATCATTGTACGTCTTCTGAACTGTGGTGAGGATGTTAAATATATCCATATGTAAGCATTTACCAGCAACAAAAAAAAAATATATATATATCTCCATGTATTTTAACTGTTGAGTTATCTTAGCACATAGTGAAAAAAGCTTACATTAAACCAAATATATCTGTATTTTCCATAAGCTAAAAGCATAGATAGATGCCTCTACTGATGTTTGGTAACTTGCTAAACACCAAATTGCTCAACACAGCAATTTGAACATGATTCAGAAATACGTGCCAGAATTCCTTTTTTGCTCCTTCTCACTATGAAAATCTCTGTATTACTTACCATTATTTGCAACTGTTCTGGATAAGATTAAAATTGCCTGAATTTCATCACTTACTGAGTCAATTTTTATCTCCCAATACAGTTCTTGTCTTTAACTCAAGTAATGTTCTTTGAAAGTGGCCATGGCTTTTTAGTGGGGCAGAATGGGATGAAATTAAATGTTTCAATGAAACCTGAGGTGTGTGTTACTCTCTCAGTGCTCGTGCTGCTTCTCACATTGCCTGTAGGGACGATTAGATTAGATAGATACACTGAGCATACTCCGTAGAGACTTCTAGGGGAGAATCAGTAAAATAGCCTAGCCTTGCCTTCCAGCGCTTCATCTACTCTATGAACCCATTGTATCTCACTAAAGACTATGACGACTGGTTATTTTACAGCTAGATATGTATGCTCACTGAAGGACATAACTGAGTTGACAGGCTGCATCTTGAAGAGAAAGAAATTGGCAACACTCATTCAGCAGCCTTTGGTGAACGATGCTAAGGCAATGTGACTTCAGCTGCTGAAAGGACAAAGCTGTCTGGCCCTGCTAGCAAGAGATAGGAATTAAGCCATGAAACTAATGAACAGTAGAGGAGTAGGAAAGCAAGGTTATGCTATCCTTCTCCTGTTGAGATAGTCCTGGATTTTAATTCTCTGTCTTGCCTCCTGTGCAGTCCATATTGGCCATCACACAAGGTTAAAACAGATTTCTATACAGATATACTGTACTGAAAAAGCACCGGTGGGCCACTCTGATGCCTTCCAGTAGTGAATATCGGGAGTGCTCTGGGCCACCTGTATTTGACTTTGAAGTCAGCTTTTCTTTGAGCACGGATCAGACTAGATGACCTCCAGAGGACCCTTCTGGCCCGGTCATCCCCCTCCAGCATTTGGTATCAAGAAATGGAGCCAGTACTGCTGTGCTCTGTGGTGGCTGCGTTACCATACGAGCACCAGGAGAGTGGGTTGAAAACTGGGGCTCATTTTGATTACAGCTGACATGAAAAGGGAAGAAATCAGGAATAACTCCCCTGATAGTGGTGAAATCATCATACTACAGAAAACACATGAGATCACTCAGTTCAATATGTTTTCACATAGCTTTGTTTCTTTTTCTTTCAAAGGCATTTGTGTCTCTTGCTCTTACACCTCGTCTCCCCTTCATAAGGACGATAATACTCAGCTATATGACATGCTGCAGGTAGCACATGCCCACGCTATCGTGTGTGGGCACTGCTCTGCTTGCTGAGGTTTCCCAAGCATTCCAGAGCCTTTTTTTTTTTATATCTACCACACAGTGTTTGATACAGAATCTGGAAATTATTTTGCTGCCAAAAGCATACAAGGGAGGTGGGAGACAATCTGTGGGCTTCTGCTAGAGCAAACACAAAGAACCATTCTCTCATCTAGTAAAACAATAAGATTAGTCCTTTTATCATTAATTTTTTTTCTCTCCTTCACTGCTTTGTAAACACTGCTCGTATGACTTTGCCTCTTATCGTCTGCAAACTGAATCTGCTTTTGTTGAAGCAGTGTCAATCACAAGGGTTTTTCTGCTCATATACTTAGTAATATGACTGATTGAAAAAGAAGACAGGCTTTCATTTGGGTCTGCGATATGTGACATACTCACTGTTGGAAACATAAGGAGGGGGAGAAAACAAAGGGAACAATTCGGTAAAGCATAACCCAAAGATCACTTGCTCTGTCAAGGAGATTAAGATTAAACTGAAGGAGGTCAAAGCTATTAACATTTAGACTACAGGGTATATAACAAGTTAGCATCTAGTTAGATATTGCCTTTCTAATTGGAGAAAAGCTTGTTTCTAACTTTTTATGTAAACATTAGCATTAGCAAAAGCCTGGGTGGTCTCAACATTGTAACCCAGCGGACATATTTGATCCACGTTTCCCTGAAAAAATGTCCTCTATGACCAAGCTCACATTTAAATTGTAAATAAGTCTCTTGATTCCTTTCTGCCTTTCTGACAGCATTTGCAAAGGGAAAACTTCACAGTGATACTTGTGGGCTTGCTTTAAATTTGTTTTCCCAAGTGCCAAATTCTCCTTCACACCATACACTTTGTGACAATCTTGTTTATGCTCAGCTCTTTGGACCAAGCAAGAAGATGACTGCAGCCACCAGTAAGGAACACAGACATGACTTGTTTGTTAATTAACTCCCATAGCAAGACTGACACTTACGTAAGTCAGATGCATATTTATGGAATATCCTTCACATTTTCAAGTCACATTTTTCTCTGATTTTATGGTGCTTTCTCTACAGTTTCTTGCCCTAAATCCAACAGCAAGTGAAGCAGGATGGGTTACGAAGGGAAAATAAATTAGATAGCAGTCATCAGGGTTAGCCTTTGGAAGGGGATTGGGTTAAGCATTTGGTAGCACTGACCCAAACAAGTAGCACAATGACCGTGTTTTAGCATTTTGCAGGCAGACCCGGTTGATCTCTCCCTACACTGTATTAACATATTTTCTGAGGATGAATATGGTCTGGCATGGTATGTGACCAGCATAACCACCCATCGTTTACAGGGGCATGTGTGAGTGCAGGAAGAGTGATCTGGTAGCCTCCTCCCAGTACACTGTCATTATTCCCAGTGTGATCCACCTTTAATCGAGAGCTTCATTTCTGCACCCACTTGCTTTCCACTGTTTGTACTGGTACAAGGGGATAGGTAGACATTCACAGGAAAAGGATTATGCAAATTTTGAACTGGAAATAATCCTCAGAAATTAATTTTGGCTTCTCTGATAAAATTTGAACCATAGGTTTCTCTCTCCCAGATAAATGGGAAAGTTGGAAAGGGCTGTGTTCAGTCAGCTGTCCCACAGAAAGACTGATACCATGAACTTTCCTGATCCACTGGCAGTCTCTACTTGATGTGCATCATCAGAGGAAGTCTCACCTCTAAAACCACAGTTTAGACACCACCATATTGCAATGAACAAATACAGCTCAGGTAGTTACAGCCCAGGACTTAGAATCATAGAATGATAGAATAGTTTGGGTTGGAGGGGACCTTTAAAGATCATCTAGTCCAACCCTCTCCTGCAAGGAGCAGGGACATCACCAACTAGATCACGTTGCTCAGAGCCCCGTCCAACCTGGCCTTGAATGTTTCCAAGGAGAGGGCATCTACCACCTCTTAGGGCAACCTGTTCCAGTGTTCCATCACCCTCATTGTAAACAATTTTTTCCTAATGTCTAGTCTGAATCTACCTCCCTCTATTTTAAAAACATTACCCCTTGTCCTATCACAACTGGCCCTGCTAAAGAGTTTCTCCCCATCTTTCTTATAAGCCCCTTTTAGGTACTGGAAGGCTGCTCCCTGGAGCCCCAACTCTCTCAGCCTCTCCTCACAGGAGAGGTGCTCCAGCCCTCTTATGTTTGTGGCCCTCCTCTGAATGGTCTCCAATAGGTCCATGTCCTTCTTATGTTGGGGGCTCCAGAACTGGATGCAGTACTGCAAGTGCAGTCTCACGAGAGTTGAGTAGAGGGGGAGAATCACTTCCCTCGCCCTGCCAGCCACACTCCTTTTGATGCAGCCCAGGATGTCGTTGGCTTTCTGGGCTGCAAGTGCACATTGCCAACTCATGTACAAACCTCTTTAAGCCCAGAGGGCAGCCCCTCAGAGTGAAGCACTTAATATTGGTATCACCTTAGCTTTTAAAATCTATTGCAGTCCTTTGATATCAGGAAGCCGCTGTGTGTTAAATTCTCACCCTCCCTTTGGAGCACAGCATCACCAAGCATAGCGAGGATCATTCAAGCTTTTCAGGCCCAATTGTCTGGAAGTTACATGTGACTGTCTCACTGCTCTGACTCTCTCTGTCTAATCTCTCCATCTTCCACTGGTCCATTACTCCATGTCTACTGACATAACAACATTGCCATCATGAAATGTGTGACCAGTCTGCCCAGTTCTCATTTTGCTAGGTCTTTGTGAAAGGAGGTGAATGTCACATTACCATCTCATTAGTTAATCAAGTTTGCATTGTTAAGCACACTAGTCTTCTGAAAGAAGATAGAATAATAAAAAAAAAAAATTCAGGGAGAAGAGTTTCCTTCAGACAGATAAAGAGAAACCTGTTATTTTGGAAGGATGGTAAGAGTTTATATTCAGCTTTTTGAAAGCAACATAAATAAAATGTGGCAAAGACTGACATGTATTCATGAAACATTTGGCAATAGTGAATCTACACTTTTCATCAAAAAAGTAATTTTACAAATCTCTATTTTCCAAGAGATGCATTTGCTTGAGCATTTAGAGGACATGGAAAAATAGCATTTTATTGTTATTAATTATAGTGGTAGTCCTGAAGCAAAAAGGTTATTTTATGAAAAGCAGAGGGTTTTGATGACAAATACAACACATTTTTGTCAATGTAAATTGACTAATTCTGTTGAATGTTGATCTAATTTGAAAAATGGATTCATAACTGCACAAAAAAAAAAAGAACAGGGTTTCAAATTTAAAAATACACAAGTGTATTGTAAGTGTTTAACATCAACACACCAAAGATGAACAGAATCATAAATGAGGTAGCTGCAAAATGCTCTAAAAAATCCCTAGCAGGAAACAAACATGAAGAACATATTCAAAATGAGATCATCTTCCCTAGCTCAGGGCACAGGGTTGGCTGTCGTTTCTGACTTTGTCCATTAACAATTACAATATAGAGCAAGATCCTAGATCCACTGAAATTAGCAGTGTCTCCCACTCAAGACTCAGTTTCCTGGTTTCTAGGGTATGAGTTGTACTGAAGCCTGAATCTCTGATCCGCTCTACCATCTGGCAATCTACTGAGGAAAGCAGCAAGAAAGTATAAAAAGCTGAGACAGGCACTACGCCCTTCTTAAAATGTCAGTTGGAGTCGAGCTATTAAACATATTTCACTCCTACTCCCAACCCTTTTCTTTGGGAAGGATTCTGCGAGAAGCCAATTCTGTCTTTTCTAAATTCTGTTATGTCATCAAAATAAGTTAAAAGAAATAACAACAAAACTAGGAAACAGACTCAAAGATGTATGTAATTCTTAATCTGTAGATTGGTGTGTTACAGAAGAGGTACAAAAAGATATGCTTTTTTCCTGGTTTTACTACCTTCTGTGAGTAATTACCAAAAGAAGAGAAAAACTATCTCCTTAAGTAAGCATCCATAAAACAAGAAAATAAACCACGCAATGTCAGCATTTCAATACAAATAGCATGGTTTGGAGTTTTCATGCCACCAAATTAATACATCCTTGGAATATGCCATAAATGATGAACTCATTAAAAAGTGCTGCACCCAACACTTCTGGAATGCTGCACTGCATTATTTTGTTCTTATAGATGAAAATAAAATATCATCGAACTAGACTAAAGAAATCAGCAGTAGCTTACATAAAAGTGATCATGATTTGCTTCTGTTTGTTATATATAATCAGAATTAAGTCCAGACCAGTAATATGCATACTTGATAGATTGAAAGAGACAATTTTGCAAAGCTGAAAACAATTATGAGCTAAATAAGTTGGGAGAAAGAAATCAGACAGGAAATGTGGATAATGACTGGAAAGTGTTTAAAAACATTTTACCAGAGGTTTAAAAAAAGAATGAAAGCTGGGCTAGCCTAAATGTTGACTTGCATAGAAGTGAAAATAGCTATGTAAATCAAAATAATTGTGAAAAAAAAAGGCATTTATTAGAAGTCATGAGTATTAGACAGAAGATAAGAGGGACAGAAAATTGATAAGGATGGAAGCAAGAAGTAAACTTTTTCTTCAGAGTTAAAGATAACAGGATTTTTGGTCTTGACTACACAGAAGTATAGCCATGTCAATAATATATGCAAAAATCTACATGTTCTGTAAATAAACCTGATCTCTGTTTGAAGAAAAATCAGTTACATTGTAAGACAATGCAATGTTGTTCATTCCAGTAGTAAATCAGGAGAATGTTAAATACCAACTTAAATCAGCAAGCCTGCATAATTTCCCACCAAGAGGTTTAAAAAAGCTGGCTGAAAAAATTTCAAAGCCTTTGGTAATTCTGAGAACACTGGAGAAGGTCCAATGGACAGGAAAAAAAAAAAGCCAACATCACAATGATTTTTTTTTTTTTTTCAAGTTATATGTGTAACTCAGGCAATTACAGTTGTTTTAACCTGAGCTGAAAGGATAAAAGAATGTAAAAGCTAATGGAGGACTAATTTAGGAAAGAACTAGAGGAGTGTAATGCAATTAATGCTAAGTAAAATGTTTTAATGGAAACAAGACGTTCTTGTGAGCCTTCATGAAAAACTCAGTATTTTTACTGTCCCTAGGAAGCAAAGAAAGGTAAATGCCACCAGGCACGTATAATAAAAGATGGGCCAGCAAGCTATGGTTCTTCCAAGTCTACAAAGAGCCTGAGGACAAAAATAACAAAACAGAACTGCCATCAGAAAGATTAAGTGTTTGGAAGAACCCATATAGATGTGAATAACCCTCCATGCAGAATAAAGCACTTCTGAAAAGCAGATCCTGTGTCTTTTGTAGCAAAAGTTTTAAGTCCCGTAAAGCTGACAGAGTGTCTTTTTGTAACTCTAGTTCCTAACTTCAAATGTCTTTTTCCTACACTGATGTTCAAGCAAGGTTTACCTGACACAGAGGCAGAGGAGAAAGGTTTTAGTGAGCCTGAGACTCTGTTCACCAAGAAACTTTCAGAGCAGAGAGGCTTTCTGTGTTAATACAATTTCCGAAACAGCAAACTCACTCCTAACCAGGTAATTCAACTAATAATTGGGACAACTTGCTAACTGGTTAGGGTTAACTATGTGTAACACTGCCATTGATTTATGACTGGCAGGTTCACAGGTTACTTAGATTGTTCAATTTAGCACTTTTCCCCAGCTTTCAATTGAACATTTTGAATCAGGTGTTCAATGGATTGATCGATACTGAGTACAATAGGTCTCTGTACTGCTCCATAAACAAAGTTCATTTTTATAGCCTTGGTGTGATTTAAACCTTTAACACTTTAAAGCATTCTGCAGCACTCGTGACATGTAACCATATGCTTCTCTTCACTTTCCTTAATTCACATCAGATTATGACTTAGCAACACGTGGAGCAATGAAACCTGCTGTGTGCCTGGAGGACCTGATCCTGCAAATGTGAATGCAACACTGCGAGCAGGTAAATAACTCCCTTGATCCCAGTGCGGCTACTCACATATATAACCCTGTTAGGGTGAATTAATTGTAAGGTAAAGACTGACATTTGAATATTGAGCTTTGCAGTTAAGGAGAGCTTTCCTAAGACACAGAGGCCATAAGGAGAGGCAGGTCTCATTTGCTCAGTGTGACTTGCACAATTTTTCCCCATATCAAATTCATGGCTCCCCATGAAAATAGGCTTATATATACACCTTTTCAGCCTGCCCCCCACCTCGTGACTGTACATATCAGATGCAGTTGAGTAGGGGACTGCTCATGACCACCTGCCAGCTGAATTTACTGCCTGGTTCAGAGAGAAGATGAATCTCAGGAGAGGAGTGAAACCTAGATGCAGCCCTGAGGACTCCTCAGTCTGTAGAACCCTGCTGAATGGCAAACTCTCCTTCTGCACCATAGCATCTGAGTGAAACCACCAGACACATCATCCCTCACTGCATGATCTGGCCCAGTGCTTCCTTACAAATTAGCAAAGATGATACTTTAAAAGGTCTGGAGAACAAAAACCTCAGATCTGGCTTTGGGAAAGACCTCATTCTTGCTGCTGCTTGGAGTGCAGATGGCAGAGTAAGAAAATCTCAGCTCCTCTGTTCTGAAACCAGGGTTATTGTTCTCATGTAGGAGCTGAAAAGGAAAAAGATACCCTCTCTTTCTTTCCTCAGGACCATGTCACTGTCCTGTTCACAAACACACACCCATCATGTTGTTCTTGAGTAAGTGCTGCTGGTTTGGCTGACCTTTGCTGGAGATTTCTCTAGAACGGAGAGGGTCCGTCTGACTAAATACCCCTCAGGCATGTGAAAACCTTGTAGGAATAACTGATGGTAAGAAGCAGATCCTCCTTAAGAACTTAAACAACTACAAATGTTTCCAACTTGTTGTTGGTGTAAAATAATAATAAAAATAAGCAGTTCTTCTTTCTTCAAAGATAGCAGGAAGGGAAGGGAAAGGGTAGGTCTCTGAGCCATCACCGCAATCCGGCTTTCATCTCACACACTAAAAAGGCATAGAAAATGTGAGGCAGTTGCAAATGTCTTAAAGAGCAAGTTAAGTGATTACCACAGGCTGGGATCTTTTAATATCTGTTGAGCAGAGTGTCACCAACTACACACATTTATGCATTTAACACAGCTTTAAATAGTATACATAAATGCATGTCATTGAGCAGTGACAGGAGAATCAGGCAAGTATTTTTATGTATAAAAATATCCTCCTTCTGTCTTCCTATTCTACATTGAAAAAGTGCCGTATTCAGCAGCACAGGCTCTAAGCCTTGAGCACCTTCCTTTGCATCAGTCCCTGTGGATCAGCCTCTCCGAGCAAAGGAGAAGTGTTTGAGAAGAGGTTGTCTCTGGCCTCAGAGGCTGTATTTTGAAGAAGTAGCTTTCTTATCTTCTTACACCATCAAAACCTGTGAAAAAGAAATGAATCATGTTTTGATTTCTGCAAGAAGCCAGGGATTATGCAGATTATTTCCTGATACATTATAAGGAGAAATTCTTGATTTCATAAATAATGTAGTTATCTAAAACTGGAGCCAAATAAAAGGCTTCCATCTCTTAGCCATCAGATCCAGAAACTGCTATGATTTAACAAACTGAAAATGAAAAAGAAACTTATCTTATGAAGCTACCCCTCATAAAATAATACCTTGTTATGAGAAGTTGCTATAACACAGCTGTTGCATTAATAGCAGAGCTGTGTGTCTGGAATGAGATTTTACCTGAAATGTTATTCAGCAAATGAAAAGAATCATTAAAATACACTACAAGCTATTACTAGAGCAATCCCTTCAAGTAATTTTTATATTGCCATCTTCTTATTTTACAAACTGATTGCAAATTTTGAGGAAAAGAGGCCAGACAATCAAGAAACAGCTTAGTATCATGAGGAAAGGAAATATTTTCACTGATGAGTTGAAGGCCCGTACAACTGAGACCAACAACCTGGGTGAGGTCCAGTGTCACCTCTCAAATACTGTAAAACTGGACAGCTGAGTCACACCTCTGCAGAACTGCAGAGATGGGTCTTCTCATGGCAACAGTGATGTTCACGTTACTCTGTCAGAAAAGGAGAGATTAGCTGATGATAATTAGCCATTTTATCGTTGCCAGTGTCCCTACCTTAACTTGCTTGGAGCACGTTAGGATGCCCCTTCTAGAGCTGCACTTACACAAGTGCTGCATTTCTATAGTATTTAGCACAATGGGCTTGTCTTCAGCTCTCAGAGATTAAAGACACTACAATTCTGCTACAAATGATGATGATGATCATGCATATGTTGCTTTTCACTCAGGAAAAGGTTGTTAGATTGTCACTAAGAGAAGTAACAGATGGAAAAAAGAAATAGAGAAATTTCCACATTCTCTGATTTGAATACCCCTCCTACAGAAATTTGTCTACAGATTCTCCAGTCTTACTTCTGCTAACCAGCTCATATACAAAGGTGGTGTATAATTAGAGTCACTGGCATTTTAGCTATTTTTTAGCACAGAATTTAGATGGAAACAATCATCATACATATTTTTCCTACCTAGAATACTGCAGTGTTTTAATAGAACTTTTAAAATGAAAATTGCTGTAATAAAATACTATAAATAAACCCTTTTTTATATTGATGTACAGACAGATGCAGAAAAAAAATATATTAATTAACCAATTTCCACCTTTTGAAAACCCCATTCTTGATTAAAATTAGAATAAAAAACAATATTTAATAATTTAAAGAATCATGGACTGGGCCATTTAAAAGCTTTTCTAGACAATAAAATCAGACTCTCAACTTCTTATGGTTTTTCGTGAAGTCAATGAAGTTCATTTTTCATTGTTCGGCTGTGTCTCTTAAAAAAAATAGGAAGCCATTAACCAAATGTTAGGTCAGCCTGTGTCCAGACAGTGATTGTGAAGTTCTGCAATAGTGCTCTTGTTGAAATTCTTCATTATAAAGGCACCACTGATAAAAAATAACTGTCCTGCAATATCTCAAATCTATTAACGTCTGTTATAAATTTCCCCTTTCTGCACTGGAACGAAAGACTCAACGCTGCACTTCAAGGAACTGAATTCCATAGCCAGGCAGCTTAACTTGCCAATTCACTTGATCCATAAAACATAGTCTGCACACATGGACCATATTACAGGCATTTCAAAGGTGAATGAAAAAGAGCAGTCTAGCGAATAAGGAACATAGGATGCAGACATATCCTGTAAAGCTTTTTCTAAACAAGTACTAAATCTTAAAATGAACCCACCACTGTACCAAATGGTGTCAGTCGGACACAAAATGACCCATATTCAGGCATAAGCAAGACCAGCTCTGTTGAAACTCAGTGTAACAAAAAGGCCTCTGCTCCAGAAGAAAAATGATAGATTGCAAAATTAAATGAAACTTTAGGACTTAGATATAGACAAAACAGCCTGGGATGAAAACCTGCTTTAAGTTCATGGCAGCTTCACACAGAAAACAGACAGAAAAGTGAAGAGTCTGTTTAATTATTTACCAGAAAGCTGAAAGATCAGAGAAGATCACTTTACAATGTCATGTTCTAGAAAACAAAAAATATTCCAAATGACAAAAAAAAAAAACAGCTGAAGGAAGAAATCAAGACAATTTGAATGAGAAAAACCAACAGCAACTCAGAATTAACATTAAGAAATATGAAGATATGTACTACTGCTTTATGAACAGCACTGAAATGGTTTGAGAAAATAAAGTATTGCTAAGACTGCACCTGCTGATAAACTATTCTGGATCATCTGCAGAACACTTGACAATACACAAGAGCCACAAACTTGATGAACTCAGGTCAGCCCTTTATTAAGAGATGAACTGTTTTAGCAAAAGAACTGTATAGCAGATGAATTGATTTGGTATCTGGTAAGAATATCTCAATTTTTGTTTCCCACATGTATTGCTTCTCGCAATTGAAATGTTACCTTTTCATGTATACATTGCAGAAAGCTTAAGAATGGTAATGAATATCAAGCCGACGTTTCTCTCAGTGGCCAGTTTTCCAAACGCGGAGAGGCAACCACATGCACATGCACTGATCAAATCTCCCTTTTTCCACAGGAGGCTGCTTAGAGAAGTAGATGGTAGTAGGATTCATGTTATGTTGCTTAGGGAACAGGGAACAGATGGAGAAAGCCTAATTCCCAGGGCCTATGGCTTCTAGGGGATTCCCCCATGCCACTTAAGTGTTTGAAATAAGGGAAGAAAGTCTCCCAAAGCACCGAAAGTAAAATTTTAGTCCCTACTAACTTTTCTATTTATTTTAAAAAACTTTCAGCAGAGAAAATATTTCTCTGCAGCAGGTGTAACTGCTGCCCTAGATCTGCAGAGTTATCCCATGGTGTACGCTGTGGTTGTCCTGCCAATTTTGTTTTCAGCTAAACCACAAAATGATGGGATGCCAACCACGAGAGAGCATATTATTCTGATGTTGGGCACTTACGTGTGGAGCATATTAACTGATCCGTTTTATTGATTAATTGTGCCTTTTAATTCCATTAGGGAAAGGGTTAGGTTATAGATTCCTGCTGAATGGGACAGGCAAGTGGCACTCAGGGCTTATAAATCACCCAGCACACAGAAGATTCAGCAGCTGTGCAACTGTACAGAAGTGGAGACCAGTAGAAGTTAATTGTGCTGTTAGTCACGTGAACAGAAACACATAGACAGTGCTTCTTTGAAGAAAACAAACTTATCTGGACCATGATAAATATAGTCATTACTGATGACAGTGGACTGCTGGATTGAAGCATCTCACTTGAACACAGGGAAGCCAACAGGACTTGGTAAGATAGCTAAGGGGTCACCAGCGTGAAGACCTCAGATAAATGTGGTTATCCTGAGGTGACAAGGTGATGTCTAGGGATGTGGCAATCTGCTCTGACTAGCCTCCTGCCAGGCAGGGTTGCTGCTTGTTTCACCATGAGCAACTGCAAATGCAAGTGTTGAGGGTGCAAGAAGGAGAGGGCTGAACATGAGCCAACACGTACAAAAGTCTTATTTTTAAAGCTTTTTATGAGTTCTACTTCCTTTCTCTCCCCTGCCCTCTCATTTCCAGTGAATCACTAAAAGAACAAATGAAGACAATGTTTAAACTGAGATTTAAGCCACAGTAGAAGAAAAAGTGACCAAAGTAGTGCTGAGGGCCTTTTGGCTAACGGAGTAGTTAGCTGCTCTTTTGTTGACTCAGCTTAAAAGAGTGAAAAATGTTTACATTTATTTTAGGAAAACATCAAAGCTGCCTCCTTCCAATCATGACTGTAGCCTCCAGGTACTTCAGTGATTACTGCAATAGCAGCTCTTTTTTGATCTGGGCTGAGCCAATAATGCTGAACTTACTCCTTGAAATAGGAGTCCGGGTTCTCTGGTCTTTCCTTCTCCATCCTACCCTGTCACAGAGCAGAAAGCAGTTACATTCCTGAACCTAAAGTCTGCAATTTAAAGTTCTTGCAAAGCTTCATTTGTTTGCAAGTTCCAGGTCCCAGTGCGGAGCTGAAAGGGAATGGAGGGTGATTTAATTGTATTGTAAATACTCCTGCAGGAGGAGGAGTGTGGAGAATTGTACAGCATTGGGATATAATCTCTTCTCTGTTCAGCCTGAAGAAGAGGAGGGTCCAGGGAGAAATTATAGCAGCCTTCCAGTACCTAAAGGGGGCCTACAAGACAGACTGTGAGAAACTCCTTAGCAGGGCCTGTTGTGATAGGACAAGAGGTAATGCTTTTAAAATAGAGGGAGATAGTATTCACACCAGATATAAGAAAAAAAAATTTACAATGAGGTTGGTGAAACACTGGAACAGATTGCCCAGAGAGGTGGTAGATGCCCCATCCCTGGAAACATTCAAGGACAGTTTGGATGAGGCTATGAGCAACCTGATCTGGTTGGAGATGTCCCTGCTTCTGGCAGGGGGATTGGACTAGATGACCTTGTAAGGTCCTTTCCAACCCTAACTATTCTATCATTCTACGATTCTATCTTTTGACCAGCATCTTCTCACTTCATCTGCTCCAGCCTCTCAGAAACTGACCATCCTTGTTGAAGGCAGGTGGTTGCAGGCTGTGTCAAATCAAGGATGTGACCCAGACTCACAGCCCTTCCTGAGAAGGTGCATCGATGTGCTCCCTTCATTTCCAGCAAAATCTCACGCTACACAGGGCCTCCTCACCTATGTGCCTCATTCACTAAAACAAGTGGTGGTTCCCACCAAAACCAGGGCAAACCCCAGCTTGTGACATAACATTCTCCTGCTGCAGGTGGGGAAAGTGCTGACACACATCCCATGGGCACGAGGTCCTGCACACACACCTTTCTCCAACAGCTGTGTCCCCAACCCACAGAGGGGGTGACCAAGTAGCACGGAATGGCACAGGGGCATGCAGCCCCCTCCTGCCTCACACAGACCAGACAGGAAGTCAGGGACTGAGAGCTGGTGCTTTTAGGGAGAATTTGAGCAAGCACAGACAGGGAAATATTTCATGAAAAGAGACATGCAGCATTTAACCTTATGGCTATCTCCACGCACAGGGAATATTTATCAGATTGTCCCTCCTTGGGCACAGCCCAGCAGCTGGGTGTCCCCAGGGGATGCCCAGCAGGACAGGATGGTCCGGGCTTGGGAGAGAGGGACTGTGGGGACAAGGGAGATGGCAAGAGGTGAGAGTCCTTTGGTTCCTTTTCTTACACACTGGCCCCTCTGCAAAGGAAAATTAACCTGCACCAGAAAAGGGCACATGAAAAAGGAGAAGTGTAAATTACCTCTTTATTTCACAAATGAGGAGGGAGAGGTAAGACAAACTATGCCACTCACAGGCAGTTCCTTCCTTGTATACTTCCTGGGGCAATGCAGTTATGTGCCTGCCTAATAGCCCAGTCTAGCTCCAGGTAAGCAGTCATCAGTTTTCTTAGGAAATGCTCTAGCAGTGAGATACCAAAAGCGGGTAAAATTATTCAGTCATTAGTACTGAAGTTTATATATAGAGAGATGTATATATACACACATATGAATATCTGTACAGGGGCATGCACGCTTACACACACATACAGTTTAATAAAAAATGATTGATCTGGTGCCACTTTCTGCAGGGAGTGGAATAGAAAGAAAGAAAAGGGGGGGAGTATCTGAATTTAATAACTTCAAACATAATTGCCGTGAGTAAATGTTAATGCATAGGGATGAACTTTTTTTTTTACTTTATACATATTAATAGGCTCTTTCTTTGAGAAAGAATTACATCAGACATTGATAAATTTGACAGAAGCGAAAGGAAAAAATGGTTGCACTATTAGGAACACTCCTGAGGTGGTGTTGAACGGTGTCTTTGATACAGCAGCCTTCAGTCTCTGAGCACATTCGTATTAACTCACGTGGACACCCAGAATTTAAATGAGCTGCTTCTTTAGATGCTGACTTTCAGTAGCAGTCTCACCAGACGAGCTGGAATCAAACTCACAGTTTCAGAGTGTGGTATGGTATAATTTTCTCAGTACAGTTTATGCCTACTGACTCTCTCAGAAGATTAGAGAAAGAGGCAGCGTACAGCAGATCGTTAAAGATCCACACAAGGTTGAAGGGTGAAAGAAAAATTCTTCAATGAACACACTGCTCCAAGTACAGACATTCTCCTATGCCAAGAGATCGGTGCAAGACTGTGTATTTAATATTGCTGGAAACAAAGAGACAATAAATTGCTTGGAACGGATTCACTTAAGGGTAAGCAAGGGCTAACCATTGATATCTGAATACCTCAGCAATGTTTGAATGCTAGTGCATCACCACAACATGGATGCTCTTTATAACCCTTCATAAAACCACTACAAAAAAAGTGCTACACACCTGCAATATATGTGTTTGTCTGGAAACATCATACCACTATGGTAACTGTCCATGAATCTTCCAGTAAAGCCAGCATACCCAGGTGCATCACATGGCTTAGGATTCACAGTAAGCCTAGAAATAAATAAAAAGCTGAAGTCATGCATCTTTTTCTTATTAACCCGTTGCTTTTAAGAACTAGACATGGGGAGGCTGGGTTTTTAAGATGAGAGTTAATATACGGACACACATTTCTGAGCAGCTTCAAACCAGGAAAATAAAGAGAAAAAAAGTTTTGGGAAATGGAAAAGAAGGTAGTTACGGAAAATGAATGCATAAAGACAAGAAAGAGAGATGAGTAAATGTGTGTTAGATAACAAGGATCTATAGGGGAAGGTAAGAAAATACAGAATGGAAAAAAATGAAAGATAATAAGAAATTGTTAAATAATTGAAAGCCATAAAGGAATACATCATATAAAGGAAATACATCAGTCTATTAGTCAATTTTATTTTGAAAACTGGTTTTATAGAAATTTGAGTTATTCAGTAAGATATCTCTAACAATGTCTGCTCTCCACAAACAAGAAGAAAAGCAAAATTCTTCAACAAAGAATATTCAGTAATCTTTTTCCTCTCCTTTGTCCCATTAGTATGCAGGTACTCTCTTTGTAGGCACACAGATACAGAAATAATATATAAATATCCACCTTTCTATTCATCACATAAGAACACCTAATTGTTTTCTTATTGATTTTTTTAATCTGGTTTCATAACAGAAGTTAAAAATATTTGGGCTTTTTTTCTTTTAAAAATGTCAAAGTCTCCTTTTGGTAAGGAAATGTGGGGCATCATCTTTATTTTTACATAGATTTTTTTCCTGATGTCTATCTTAAGACTGCTGGCAAATTAAATTCCACGTATAGCCAAGATGATGAGTGCTAGTAACAAACATGAGTCCTTATGTGCAAAAAAACCCAAGTATTACAATCCACTCAGGACAAATGTTTTTTTCCAGATCTACTGTATATTTGAATCTCTCAATGCCTACTATCACAGCATGCCTAGTAGTTAAAGATAATTAAAGTGGTAATACTCCTGTCAGGTGCAGGGATATTGTGTCTACCATCAGATTGCTTAGAATAACTAAAACATAGTGGCAGAAGGGCTGAGCAGACTGTTCCTGCTGGCTAAGAGAAGCCTCACAACCTCGTCCTGTCATCAGTGAAATAAAGCAAGACTTCTGTTTTATAAAGCACAGGCCACAGATGCATAGACCAACCGTTTTACTGATCACTCTTTTCTTCTACATAATCAAGTGGACCAATTTCCCTCTTTTTTCACCGCTGTCTGAAGCAGGTCCCTTTCCAGTAACATTTCTCTTTAGAGAAAGTACTCCAACTGCTTACTTCTCTAAATAGCTATTAAGCGCTTAACACATCTTTTAACTTCTCTTACGGCAACCCAGAGTCTACAAGCCTGTTCAATATGAGACTTGAGTTTTCCCTCACCCCATGTTTTTGACATCATGAACATCAGCGTTTTAAGCAAACAGACGTCTCTAAAGATCAGATTGTTTCTGAATGACAGAAATGCTCAAATACCATGTTGCTGGATATATTAAAAAATCACAGATAAGCAGAAAGGAAGTAATTTAAGAGCTCCTGTTTCTACAAAACAATGTGCTTACTGCAAGGACAGAGGTGTATTTAACTCACAGTGACCACTTTTATTCTGAGCTGGCAATAATCTGCAACAACAAATATGTCCAAGCGTTTTACTCATCCATGGATACTCATTTTCCCCCTCCTGCAGATATCAATTCTTTGTACATGTCCAGTGGCTAAAAGCCAAGAAACTCATTTTACACTTGATAATTCATTGCTAATCAGTGCTAATCTGTTTGGGAAAACATCTATAGCTCAAGCACAAAGAGATTCAGATTGGTTCAGATGCGTCAGTGGTGACTTTCTGTTGCTGAGCGCAGCTCCTTGGTCTCCTCCGTGGGACCCCACTGGAGATTCGCTCACTAGCTGCAAGTGGCTTCACACCAAGAACGTGGATATTTAAAATACAAGTATGAAATGAATCCTAGTGCTATTTGCACCAATTTCACCATTCACATATCTCAGAACAGTAGTCACTACTAGTACAGGATTACCACTGCAAAGCTTGTTGGGAGGCTGTTTTGGTCCTACTGAGACCTACTCAACTGAAAAAAAATAATTGAGAGAGCTTTGTAAGGGAGGTACACATCATGCCAGGTTTGTTTTGAATTTACGGCACTTGAATTTCCATCAGGTAGACATTCCCCACCCCATAGTTTTATACAAGCAATGATTAGGAGCAGAATTCATATACTGCTGTCCATGAATGCAAGCCTAGGAAATGCAGGCTCCCTGTAAATATAGCTGTGAACTGCGGAGGAAATGGAGGCAAATACCCCAGACTTGGTGAAATCAAACAACACATGGCTTCCAAACACTGGGAAGGTGCTCAAGGAACAAATATTGATTTTACTTCATGAAAAATAAGGTTTATATTATTGCTGCAAAATTTCTTTTTTGACATTTTTCTATAGGCTTTGAGCCATATGTTTCTGCCTGATGCAGCAAAGGCGCAATTAAGCTCCTCTACAAGACAGTGCTCTGCACACACCAGTGCTCTCCCAAGCAGAGGCACTGCAACGAGGGGAGCCAAGGCATGCGCAGGCTGCAGGCATTCCTGCATCCCGCCCTTGATCCGAGGGCTCGGTTTTGAGTTCAGGTTGCTGAGGCATGCCTCAGCTCGGCTTGATGGATCCGTAGGGTCGTTATTCAAATTAGATGTTGTCCCAATCTCATCTGGAATGTCTGCATGACAGCATTTCCACTCTCCCTATTTTTTTTTTATGCATTAAAAATAAGACAGTACGAGCCTCTGAGAAACCTGTCTTTAAAATAAAGGTCTGCGTTAAAGCCAGGTACGAAAAACTACCTTCCTGACAAACAGTCATTATTTGGAGGCACATCTATCTCTCAGGGAATCGGTTACGTGCCAGAAACCGAGAAACAATCCCATACAAACAGCAACATTAGGGCAATCTTAAGGTTGGAATTTAAGCACTAAAAAGACAGAGTGCACCTCAGGAAAAGCTAGATTAGCTACCTTATCTCTGCCTGCAAGCATACATGCAATATTACAGCCTTTAATTAAACAGACATGTTTTCTCTCCAACAGAATGTATCAGATGGTCTCTAGATTTTCTGTGTTTAGCATACATTAACAATTTGTCTCTTCACTGTGTCCATCATTTAATTAGCATAAAAGCCCTGTAGCCCTCTCTTCACTTGGTCGTCTTTATAGTACATCCTCTTATCTCAAAGGTACTTGTTTTAATAATTCCATCAGTACAGATGTACAATGTGTTCAACAAGACATTTTTCCCTTTAGAGACAGATGTACTTCTCAACAAAAATTCATTATTTATTACCTTGCAAGCTGTTTTTCAGATAAATAAACTCACAATTCCATTACCAGTATCTTTTAATGATGTTTCTGTTTCAGATTGCTTTATCATAAGAGTCTAATCCAAATTTCACTGAACTTTTCCATTAATTTCAGAGATCTGAAGGCTCTGTTCTTCATTTTCCAAGTAGCTGCCCTCAAAGCCCATCTCAGGAAAATCTGTATACTATTTATCCAATGAGATGTTTTAAAATAAAAAGGAAAATATTTCTTTAACATCAAAATGCCTCTCTAATGAGCAAAACATCCTGCAGAGGTTTTTCACTAGTTAGCTGAGAGCATGTCCTAGAACACAGTAAGTGAAAGAAACCTGCATGTTGAATGATAAATGGGAGCAGGGCTTTTTCAGAAATTATTTCAGAGCACAGCACAAATGAGTTTCATATGCAGACCTGCAAAATCATCATACTGGAAGAATTTGAAATCTCTTTCAAAATGGTAATGTTAAGACTGAGAAGAGATAGCATTACAAGGAAGTGTAAGAAGAATAAGACAGTCTCTGGATTTCTGGGCTGTGCACCGCCTATTCCACACTCCTAAACACAGCTGTGAGTCTTTGAGGATTTCCTGCTGAGGGAAGCTGTCTGCAAAGAAGAGTCATAGCTCTGAAAAGTAGAGGCTATGTCAAGTGACCCTTCCTTTGTAATATTATTCACTCAGCATACTTCTGAGTGTGGGAAACCTGGACTTCATGCAACAAAGGACTTAGATCCCTGAGAATCTTCTGAAAATCTGTCCTATTTTACCAAGTCCTTGATCTTCTTGTGAATTTTTCAAACAGAAATTTCTCCAATCACGTCCAGCTTTGTTAAATTTATTGATGTAAGCTGTGAGCATGTGTGGAAGTTAGCCAAATCAAACTGGGATGTCACTGTGATAAAAATGGTGATCATGTAATGCCAAAGTGGAATATTCATTTATGCATGAAGCAGGAACTCCAATATGCCTCTATTCCTTGCTCCTCCTTATCGTTATAACATGAGCTAGGAAAATTTGCTACCTATATCGTGATCAATTCTTGAAAAAAATTTCTAAAACTTGGAAAGTGTATCTGAGAACTTTGCCCTGTTAAAAATTCACCTGTATCTTACCTCTTGATTTTCTCCTCTCATTTTTCTCCAAACTTACCATTTCTGTTTTGTTTTGCTGTTGACTAAGTACATTAAATTATTTCAGTTATATTTTGGAAAGAGTAAAAGGGAGACTTAAAAAATTAAGTGCTTTAAGCATTAATTTTGGTTAGTATGTAGTATTAAGTAAGGAACACTGAGTAATAGGCCCTTATTGTACTGAAATTCATACTAAGAGAAAGGAAGAGTTACCCTGAGGGCACCAGAGGAGGAGGGATATCCACGCTTATTAAAATATTCAAAATAATAAAATATTAATTATCCATAATTAATCTTTTTTTTTTTCTACAGGAGGGAGTGATGATTGACTCTCTGGAAATTGGAAATTGAGAAGATCTATTACACAACTGCTTTTATTTCCTTGTCACTACAAACTTGTTCCCTACAGTTTCTTCTCTAATGATTTATTTAGCAGCTTATTTTTTTTAAAAAAAAAACAAAACCCTGTCATTCTTTCCTGTCCTTCCACAAAAGAATGAAGAGATTTAAGCAAGAGAAAAAATTGAGATACTGTATTTCTGCCTTATCAATATCAAAAACTCATCCTAATAAGGATTACTCCTACATTGACTGCACAGCTCTTCCTGTTTCCATAAAACTATTTGTGAGTTGCATATATTTCCATATTTGATCTGCATTAATATTAAAATCCTCCTGAAGTTTCTGGAAAGATTTACATGTTTTATCATCAGATAAATCCTTTATTATCTTGTACTGAAAGTTCATTTTTCTTTAAAATATAATAAATATTTGATTTGAACAAATGAAGCAAAAGCAATGAAGGAGAAAAGGTAGCCCATGAAAAGAAAAACCTGGAGATTGAATTCACAACTGCATTTGCTGTCTGTGTAAAAATTTCCAGAGTCAACAAGAAATAGGAAAAAAAAAAATAGTAAATACCAAATCTTTTACGTAGAAGGCAGAAAAGATGCCAGGTTATTATCCTCAAGCATTACATTATCCATGCACTGCTTTATTGTAGAATCACAGAATCATTTGGGTTGGGAAGGACCTTTAAGATCATTAAGTCCAACTTTTAACCTAACACTGCCAAGTCCACCACTGAACCATGTCCCTAAGTCCCACATCTACACATCTTTTAAATACCTCCAGGGATGGTGACTCCACCACTTCCCTGGGTGGCCTCTTCCAATGATTGACAATCATTTTGGTGAAGAAATTTTTCCTAATATGCAGTCTAAACCTCCCCTAGTGCAACTTAAGGCCATTTCCTGCCATCCTTTCATCACAAGTTACTTGAGAGAAGAGACCAACACCCACCTCATTGCAACCTCCTTTCAGGTAGCTGTAGAAAGCTATAAGGTCTCCCCTCTGCCTCCATTTCTCCAGACTAAACAACTCCAGTTCCCTCAGCTGCTCCTCATAAGACTTCTGCTCTAGACACTTCAGCAGCTTCATTATTGGATGAACAAGTAGAAGAAGAGAAAAGATATTGCTGTGGTTGCTTGAGATCGAATGAAAGAGGTGGGTAGATAGCATGATGGGATTGAACAGACAGCAAACTCACTGGTAATGTTGCCGAATAAGAAGCAATAAACAAAACTTTAAATATTTTGGATTTTGTTTCCCAGGAGCTGTAAGGTGTTGAAAGGTTTTATTTATTTATGGTGAAACTTTTGGAGTTGTAAATCTTGCAAGATGATGCTCAACACATCTGATATTCCTCAAGAACATCATATCTCATGTTACTTCAGCACTTCTCATCACATCTGCTTCCCAAGAAGTGTGTGTGGGCAGGGGGCTGCATGGAGGAAGGCATTAATGAGAGAAAAGGAAGGTAGAGAGGAGGAATAACAAGCTCTTCTCCCAGATATTGTGCAAGTATACAAGAAAAGAGTGGGAAAAGAGTTTCAACAGATTTAAAGGGAGATAATCTTTTAAATGGTTGAGTTTCTCTCTAAGGCAAATTTATTTCTTTGTCTTTAAATATAGCCTAGATGTAAACTGCTGTATCACCTGGAATATACACCACAAATGCTGCTGGTCTCCCTCCTGATCCTCCCAAGCAGTTTACTCTGACAGTAAAAGAGAAATTTCATCTTTATGTTATTTGGCTATCTCTCTTTTCATCTCTGCTCTGTCTTGCAATCCCCATCTCTGCACCATCCGTCAGTGAGACAGGCTGGGGAAATACAGAACCACTGGTACTTACAACATTTGAAACTCCTGGATAAATCATTAGAGAACATGCTATAGGGAACAACTTTGCAGCGACGAGGAAATAAAATCAATTTTATAATAGGTCTTCTCAAATTTTAATTTCCATAGGGTCAATCCTCAGTCGTTCCCATAGAAAACTCTACCCAAGAGGGAGGGAAAGAGAAAAATTGGCTGTGGTCTCCCTCTGAGAACATTTGACTTCTTCCTCAGAGGTAAGGGAATTTGCTCCCCATGCTGCATGGACCAGCGGTGGGGGGATTAGTCTCCAACTCCATTAAATTTTCCCAGAGCCACAGGGGACAATGCAATCTCTAGTTCTTTTCTAAATGACAGTTTGCTCAAAAGGCCTCCCGCTACACTTGAAATATAGGACAGGTGTTGCCACATTAGCTACAGACCCATGCAGAGAACCCAGAAACAGAGGAGACTGGTAGTGCCATGAAGCCCCCTTTTTTAGGAAGAAATTTTCTTACCTCATAACCAATACAGAAAAAAAAAAGGGTTTTCTCTGACTAAGATTATATGAAAAAAAATAGCTTACCTATTAGAATTAAAACTTTAGAGGGGAGCTGAGAATGTCCTGGTTTTGAGCATTAAATTCTGAAAACATCTGTGCACACACAGTACAACACTGAGTTTTAATATGTATCTTTTTCTCATATAACACCCCAGCAAGCAATCATGTTTTTAGGATTGCTATCTAAAGAACAAATAATCTTTATCTTGTCATAAGTCTTGCCAGCTTCAGGAGTTTGTTTCTAGTGGTATCCTCCTCCTGCTATTTCCATTTCAGAGTAAGTCCTCTTACCTCCTCCCACTTTACTGAAGTGTGTGTGTTACCGCAGCTAAAAGTAACGAGTAGTTGCTGATGTTGTCATATTTATGGAAACACTGTGCAGATGACTCACCATGCTGACAACCTGAAAACTCCCTTTTTGCCGTAGGCTGTTTCTTTGATCTGGTACTTGCATTTCTTCCTCTTTTGCCATTTCCCAAAAGCCAAAGTAAGTGGACATGCCCGAACGTCCCTGTGTGTGAGATAGTGGTTATCAGAAATTTTTCCATGCGGAAAATGTTTTGGCTGAAGTCACTGGGTATTGCGTTGAAGTCCTCAGGATTAATTTTTCCCTTCATACCTGCAAAGAAGGAAACGTTCCATATCAGTATCATTTATCAAGTGAGTGATTTAACATAGGAAAAATGGTGGGCATGCATCTTATTACCACTGTGGCTCCTTTAAGTCTCTGTGGTGGAATAAAAGGGCATCAAATCGTATATGAATAATCACCATGGTCTTTGAGGTCCCTCTATTCTACTCATATAAATAGAGCATCAGGAGAAACGATTATCAGGTCAGGTAACCCTAAGGGTCAAATCTTCAGCAGATGTGGATTGCTATCGCTCTACTAAAAAAAAAAAAAAAAACAATCAACATTTATACCTCTTTGAGATGTGGGTTTAGGAAGTGTACATATTACCATGTTCACCCGAATTTATAAGGAACTTGCACTTAAAAACAAAACTGTGTCTCAGATTTGGGTACAGGGATCAGTTTTACAAGAACAATTAGATATGACAAAATGATACCAAACAAAATTCAAGGCTGATGTATTGCCAAGTAGTTTATCTTAAAGAACATGCAAAGATAAGTTTCATTGGAATAGGACATTGTCTGGAGATAACATCAAAGCTAACACAATATGACTGCTGTTACCATTCAAAAAACTATTTACAGTTAGAAAGATAAACTGAGCACATAAGAAAGGTAATACACAATCTAAAATTAAATAGTTTGCAGTCTCCAGTTAAATTAAATGAGTAGCGGTACAAAGCAAGAAAATATGGCATTCATTTCATGCCTATTATATAGACGGCTATCGGTGCTTGTTATGATTATAAAATCACACTTCAGATGCTCACATCTCTCCAGTTTTCAACTCTTCCAAGAGTTATAGCTCTGGCACTCCTCTATGGTACAAAAATACAGCACAGCTTCTTGTAATTTCCTGAGGTACTGCACCTGCAATATATTCATACTAATTGCTGCAAACTAATGCACACAGATGACAAAAGAAGCTGAATGGCAATTCAACTTTTTCATGCAAAGGAAACATAATTGTTTTATCCTGTAACTTTTAAACGTTCAGGTTAAGTATTCATTTAATAAACTAGGGAGAGGTTACATTTCTACTCCTTCCCGTGTCCCTGCATCATGCCAGGATAAGCACAGGAGAAGATCCCAAGCCTGGGATTTTCCTTCCTCTCTTCATATTTCCCCCTAATATAAATGCTTCTAATGCCTCTGCTCACCCGCTTACCACTAGTATTTTCAGAAACAGATTATTTGTCAAATATGTTGTGGAGCAAATAGAGAAAGAGGAGGGGAATATGGACTTCCATGTTTCATGTACAGGCAATTGAATTCAACACAGCTATTACAAATCTTGTAAATCAGATCTTTTTCTTGTTAAGAGATTTTATTTCAGATCCTATCAGCAGAATAGCAGGAAAAATAATGATTCTGCAATAAAATCAAAGTATTTTGATTTTCTGATGAGAGAACTACTTACCCCTGCAAAAACAGACCCAGTAAGATGCATCGGTCCTAACTACCAAAAATCTCTCTGGCTCGAAACACTGAAGCCTGTTTTTTTTTAAATCAAAGAACCAATTAAAAGTCTGACTTCTGGATTTGTGTACATGTTTGATCCAGTAGTTGTAATTTGTTGTCTGCAGTACACAGAGTCATTAAATTTGGCTAAAGGAACTACATTAAAAAAAAATCAACATATGTTATGAACCATGGCTTAAATTTTCAAAAGACTTTAAGTAATTCAAGGGTATGATTTCCATTTACACTTCCTAGGTAGTAATTGAGCTTTGCAGAATTAAGCAGTGCAACACCTTGCTCATAGTCCTGATCCTACCTTGTACAATACTTGCACAAATTTTCCATGGATAAGCACTTAAACGCAGGGCCAACAGAAAGCTGCTAAGCAGGGCATGGACCAAAATAGCAAGAAATAAATTTCAGCTAAAGGAGACAGTACTTATATGTGTCCAGAGAGACCGAGTCTTTGTTCAGAGCCATTAAGCTCCTAAATAAGCTCAGCCACTTGCATGATACAAAACATTGGGTTTTCATTTGGAATTAATTTTATTTAATCAATTTTGTGGCCTTCTATGACAGGGTGACAGCACTTGTGGACAAGGGATGACAAACTGACATAATCTACCTGGACTTGTGCAAAATATTTGACACTGTCCCACATGACATCCTTGTCTCTAAACTGGAGGCACACGTATTTGATGGATGGACCACTTGGTAGATAAGTAATTGGGTGGATGGCTGTATCCAAAGAGATGTAGTCAATGGCTCACTGTCAAAGTGGAGACTGCTGATGAGTGGCATTCCTCGGGGGTCAGTACTGGGACTGGTGCTGTTTAATGTCTTTGTCAGTAACATGGATAGAGTGTAGCCTCAGCAACTTCACCAATAACACCAAGCTGTGTGGTGTAGTTGACACGCTGGAGGGGAGGGATGCCATCCAGAGGGACCTTGACAGGGTGGAGAGGTGGGCCCGTGCCAACCTCATGAAGTTCAACCAGGCCAAGTGCAAGGTCCTGCACCTGGGTTGTGGCAATCCCAGGCACAAACACAGGTTGGACGGAGAATGGATTGAGAGCAACCCTGAGGAGAAGGACTTGGGGGCACTGGTGGACGAAAAGCTCAATGTGAGCTGGCAATGTGTGCTTGTAGCCCAGAAAGCCAACCACATCCTGGGCTGCATCAAAAGAAGTGTGGCCAGCAGGCTGAGGGAGGGGATTCTTCCCCTCTACTCTGCTCTCATGAGACCTCACCTGGAGTACTGGGTCCAGCTCTGGAGCCCCCAGCATAAGAAGGATATGGACCTGTTAGAGCGAGTCCAGAGGAGGGCCACGAAGATGATCAGAGGGCTGGAGCACCTATCCTATGAGGACAGGCTGAGAGAGTTGGGGATTTTCAGCCTGGAGAAGAGAAGGCCCCAGGGAGACCTTATTGTGGCCTTCCAGTACCTAAAGAGAGCTTGTAAGAAAGATGGGGAGAAACTCTTTAGCAAGGCCTGTTGTGAAGGGATGAGGGGTAATGGTTTTGAAATAGAAGGAGAATCAGGAATTTATTTTTTTTTTACAGTGAGGGTCGTAGAACAGTGGAACAGCTTGCTGTAAGAGGTGGTAGATGTCCCATCCCTGGAAACATTCAAGGCCAGGCTGGATGAGGCTCTGAGCAACCTGATCTTCTTGGAGATGTCCCTGCTCCCTGCAGGGGCTTTGGACTAGATGGCCTTTAAATGTCCTTTCCAACCCAAACTGTTCTATGATTCTGTGATAAGTCACCCCGTGAGGGTATTGAGGACAGGGTCAAACCACTCCTTTTGCCCAAATCATAGCCACAGCTTGAGCTCAAGCCTGTTCCCCAAGTTAGCATCCTAACACCTGGCTTCCTGCAGGGCACAAAAAATATCTCAGTCACCAACACGAGAGCTGCTCCTCTTTGTAGAAATAATTTTATATACAGAGGACTGAGGCCAGAGAGACTGATTTTTATCCCAGCAATTAGAAAACATATCTAAGATGGGAGTTCAAGTCCACATCTGATAGATATCACTGCTCCAGAGCAGGGATCTGAATCTGGGTCTTTTACCTCTCTCTCATACCTAACATTTACTCTGGGCCTCTTTTGACTGTGCTAGTAACATCAGGCCCATAGCAAAGACAGTCCCATTTTGAAGGTTTCAAGGCTTTAGGCCACAGCAGTCCTTGAGGTAGATCTCAATATTTAGGTGAGTTTGGACAGTGAAATCTTGAGCATATGCAGAACTTAACATGCTAAACTAATAGTCAGAAGGCAAGTGACAGCTGAGGAGTAATTATGCCAATGCTACCTGAATGCTGGGACAAGGTGATATCTACATTGTGCAGTGGATTATGGCGAAAAAAAACCTTCGAGCTGACTTTCCGAGTACATCCACAGAGTTCAGCACAGCACCACGCAGAGACAGTTGCCTGGGTCTCAAAGGCAGCCTAGCCTTTTTGATATGGCAGAACATGCATTATTAAATTCAATCCCTGTTTCTCAGCAGAGCTAATTAGTTCAGGTGCAGCTCAACACTGCTATAATTATACTCCATCTGCTTCCAGAGCTAGCTAGTTTGGGTGCTGAGAGCTTGGAAATTTCTCTACAGTACTCCCTCATGGGAGGGGGCATGATACTATTATGTCCTTAGGCATGAAAAGAGACGGATTGACGCTCTGGTCCCTTTGATGATGGGAGCCTTAGCAGCCTAAATCCTGCAGAGTTAAATCCTCTCGAGGGACAGATTTTTTAAGATGTTTAAATAGCTAAAGCCCCAGGTATGGCCCCGGAGTGATTTTTGAAAAATGCCTCATAAGCACTAAGTGTTTGTTGGGCAGTAAATGACTCCGCGCGGCAATGTGGCGGTGAGAACCTGTGTCAGGCACCCAACTGAGGTGGTCTGTCGCAGGCAGCAGCCGACAGGGCCCCGGCTCTTTCCAAAACTTTGGTGTGGTCAGGCTGGCTTTGCTGCCTTGCAATGCAGCCTGTGAGGGCTAAGACTCATTTGGCTACACAGAAATTATCAAGCCTGTCTGCTTCTCAATAAATGGATAGTGACGACTCAGATGAAAGCTAATTTAGCAGGCTGTGTTTGCTCCCCTTAAAACAAAGCCTTGATCCAAAGACTATCGCAGTGAACGGAATATCTCTCCTCAGTGTCAATTCTTATTGGATCAGGCTCTGAATTTGTGGCACGGAGCAATTAGTATGAAATAGATTAGGCAACAACTTCCTATATTCAGTCGTACAAGTTATTTCAAGATGAACTGATTGCCCACATTTGTTTTGTACAGGCGGCTAAACCATCAATACCAACAACACTGGCATTAATCAACACGGAATTGTTTCCTCACTCTCGCAGGTATTTTGCTTCATATCAGTTTACAAAGGCTGTCAAGGACCATGTGTAGCTCCCAACACAATACAACAGTGCCACAGGATGTTTTTCTGGACACTGGAGTCATCCATAGGCACTTGCCCTGCAAGCTTTCCAGCAGCGTGCCCAAACAAGAACATTTGCTGTGACCACATGAACCCCTCAGCACATTCTCATCCCGTCCACTGCGTTTAGCCACACATCACATCAGTAGCACGTATATGTACTGGTGGGTGTGTCTGTGCATGTGTGTCCAGAGACAGCGTGCTCTGCTTCCATGTGTGTTGTGCAGGCATGAATGACACCTGCACCTAACACTACGGTGTCTGTGTGAGCGTCTATGTCACCACTGTTCATATTTTGATATTTTGACTCACTGCATTGCTGTCAGTGCCAGCCCCCTCCGTACCGCTACACCTCTGTTTACTTTGTGCTTTCCAAGGGCACTGGCTAAGGTTACTGAGACTGTTAGATTTTTGACAGAAACCGAATCAGTTGTTACCTATTTAACCCATGCGCAGGCATCACTTTTTGCAACGATTGTGGAAAGCGACAAAAGGAGCTGCCCCACACCACCCACTCTTCAGAGAAGATCTCTGGGTTTCTGCTCTTGCTCAGCCATGGCTGTCTCACTGCCAAGCTGCTCTCTCAGCACGCAGACAGCCTCTAATGCCTCCTCAGACATGAAATAATACTTGTTATATAAAGACTGCTGCCTACTACTCGTGTATATTCAGAGCCTTGCTTCAGTCTTCTCTCTCACACTACACTGCAGCTCTCTGACTGGATCAATTTACATGGATTTTGGTATATCACGAGAGATAGCACCCAAAATGTCTGTCTGAGCCCAAACTTGCCAGTCATCCCTACTGTTATGCTTCACCCTGCAGCCCCCGGCTTGGATGTCCTGGGGAGCTTACACTTTCCTGCATACACCCCATCAAGGGCAGCAGATTGCCGTGAAGAAAATCAGACCGAAAGGCAGTAATTAACTATTGAGAGGCGGTAAGGAGCAGGTATAAGTGAGCATTTTTGCCCGTTTCAGTGAAAGGCTAGCAGTTTAACTCAAAGCATCCCCTGCAGTGGTTTAGGCTGTTAGTGCCTGACTTTGTACTGAAAAGAAGAGGGAGGACTTGCAGACAGTTGCAGCAGAGAGGCATTTTGAGAAGCTGTCTCCACTCAGTTACCTTATCTGGGCTGAGAAGTATGCGTGAGTGACTCAAGCCTGTGCAGTGTACATCCCAGCCAGGTAAGTTGAAACCACTGGCAATAAAAAATAACCTCCCTGGCTTTGCAGTGGGACAGTGGAGGAGATGTCACAGGAATGCTGAGGCTCAGCTGAGAGGCAGCAGCTAACAGCTGAAAGACAGGACATGGCTATGGAGCAAGCTGGACACAATAACAAGGGGTCAGGGAGTTCTTAGGGCTAGAAAACCCTTTTCAACACAGCCATAGCTTATTCAGAAAGCCTTGTGAGTCTCACGGACTGCAGCTCTTTTGAATGACTGAAGGGACAAAGGTAAATGCAGCTGATGCAAAATAAATTTTCCAGAAGTCTTTTTTTTTTCTTTGCCTTTTTCTCTCGGTTCTCTTTGTCCTTCTTTATCATTTTGCAACCACCTGTCTGTGCAAAGAGAAAGGTTGCAATTCCAGTGTTTGCTATCGCTCTAAATTCCAAATTTTCTGTTAATTCTTGCTTTCCAGTTCTCATTAATAGATTACAGATGGCTTTTTTATTAATTACCATCTATTTTACTTCCTAATTTATTTTTTCTGGGAAATAAATACTTTCCTGACCTGTTCCAGTCTTGTTTTAATGCTCAGCCAAATATCTTAAGGCAGTGAAGGAAAAAAACAAACAACTGAACATCTGCTGAAAAGGTTGCAAGGGTGAATAAGCTCTAATAGCTTCTAATGAGCTTCCAAAAATATATTGCATAAGGAGCAATGAATAGATTCCAGTCTTTAAGCCCTTACTTATAAGACTATCCTGGTATGTTACTTAATTCAGCTACAGACAGGAGTAAATTCAAATCCAGGATACATTATCAGCTACTTTTAAAATGCATCCTACAGGGACATCTCTGTCTTCAAGCAACCATTAATTGGGCACAACACACAGCATGATTTTATGCATTACTGCTGCAGTTCGCATTGGGAGTGTATAAGACTGGAAGGAGTCCCTCACCATAGCTGAAATCCTGCATCGATTGGGTGCACTGCTTGGCTGCCCCACTTGGCTGCCCCGTAGCTACACAGGGGCAAATTGTGCAGGCACATGTAGGAGCTCACTTGCAACCTGCTCCCAAAGCCTCCTTTGGTAATGCAGCTCAGCCCTGTCTCTGGAAGTGAGCATTACAAGGGCAGGCTCAGACGTGTAGAAAGAAGCTTCGCTACTATTCCCCAAGTCATTGGCTAAAGCACTACCATGGAAATTGCTGCAGAGTGATCTCTTCTCATTGCCTTGGACTTCAATTTGTCCTCTTCAGGTTGCCCTCAGTTCAACCACATGTCTCTACCTGCCATGCTCAGGCTTATTGTAAGTAAATGCAACACCAGGAAAGTCAGTAGAGTTTCATTCACTTACAATAGAAGTGAATTCAGCCATAAATCGATAATGAAAAGCGAAATGTTCCCTACATGCCTGTTCTTGTAGCTGTCCTTCATCTGAAGAGTTCAGTCCCACTTAGAGAATCAATGCATCGATAGAAAGTATACTGTGTTTTCAATAAAACTGAAGATGTGAGCAGATTCAGCATTGTATGATTATTAATTTCCAAAGTTAGCCACAGGCTTTTAACAGTTTCTCTTAAATCTCCAGAGAAAATTGAAGAACTCTGATAATTATCAAAAAATGCTGTATTAAAATAGTCTCCTCCATCCCTCTACATGTGCAGAAGCAATTTGGCGTATTCGTAGGGCAAGCAAGGATACACTGTTGACTGAAAGCAATGATGTGTCACTGCCTCTTATTTCCGGGATAGCCCTAAGCTCATTCTGCCACCTTGTGTGATCAACATACATTACAGCACAATCTCATGTTCAGGTATTTCTTATTCCGTTCCAGCAGGTCTCACCCCTTTATTTAGAACTACTCTAACCCAAGGGTCAGTTAAACTATGTGGAGACAACAGCATATCTCTGATGTTCTAATACAGATCGTCAAGATGAACCAAATTTAATATTTCATGCATACTCTACCTCCCAAACTGCCACTTAGTTTTAAGAATTAGAACAGTGAATAATTCTTAACAATTATGTGAAAAAATGTGCATTTCTCTCAGTTTATTGTTAAATTGCAGTTCTCTTGAATGTATAACTTTCTTGAAATGATTTGCTAAAAAATGTGTGGGAATAGTTTTAGCCCATACCATCCATTCAAAGCAATTTGTTGAAAAAAGCCACAATTTTTCAAAACTTGAGTGACTAGCCACTCTTTGCCTTATGGACTATTTCCCCTTTATAGAAATACTTTCTTCACACTTGCTCTGACTGGAAAACTGTGACCGTTAGAAAAACATTTGATTTTCAATGTAAAACGACTGTGGAAACTAAATACAAAGGTAGTCTTTCAGAAAGTTTCTCCACTGTTTTCTCAATGATCCTAATTTCTGCTACTATGTTCATTCACAACAATATGAAATTAAAAAATAAAAAAAAAATTTAAAAAGCAAAAGCTTTTAATGAAAACACCATTTAAAACCTGTTGGATAAAAATGTTTAATGTTTTGATTAGCTGAATGAATTCAACTATCTTGTTCTGGAAACAGGTAAAGAATTCCTGAAGTTCATCTACAAAAACCTTCAGAAGTTTTGGGTCAAAGTAAGCATGAGAGGCTCCTCAAGGGACTCACATGCCCAGAAATGACTGCTGGTACAATGAAAAAATCAATAACGCTACATGAAGTTGTTACCTATGGATGTCATGTCCCTTCTGAGTACTAGCAAATGCCCATGCACCCCGTAGGTACCAAAACACATAAATGGGACACCAGCTGTGTCCAGAAATGCTCCCAGTACAGAGGGGCATTTGACCCTGATCACGGAAAGGAGCTCAGCACATCCAGCTTTTCAATGCCTGCGAGCCCGTGTGCGCTGATCCGCTGGTAAGCGAAGGTGGCAGAATGTAGGAAGCAGAGAAAACAATTATCAAAAGCTCTGTCTAAATCCTACAAACACAGATGCCGACATCTATTATTGCCTTATGCTCTACAGATATGGAACTACATTTCTTATCTAAGAAGTGAACTATGGCTCAGACTTAATTAACCAGAACTGCGGTGCCCATAAGATCTATGCTAAAAATACAGCGTACGCAGTCAAAGCAAAACTCATTCCTGTGGTCTAGTTTTAATGTCTTTCACACAGGGAAATAATTATGCCTAAAAGCCGATGTTTTCACTTCATACTTATGGAATACAATTCATCTTACAATATCTCATCATCACCTTGAATTGTGGCTGTGGTCAGAAAACTGTTTATGTTAACATCACACCATGTTACTCACCATACCTTCGGCAAAATAATCGAATCACAGGGCCGATCCCCAGCCCCTCCATGAGGAAAGGTAACTGCTGCAGAAAGATACACAGTGATTTTAATAAGAACTAGGCAAAATATATCTACCAGATACAAACTCAAAAAAAATACGCAGTGTGCATGTCAGAGAAGGCATTAATAAATTTGCAAATAAATTCAGGCAACCCACCGCTGCCTTCCAAATCAACAAAAGTAATTTTAGAAAAAATCTCTTTTGTTTCCCAACTTACTCTGTACAAAAATTTGACCTTTCTTTCGAGGTTGGTTTGTGTAAAAAGGATGAAAAATTAAATAATTTAAAAACAAAACTGAAAATCATACCAAAGTATTTATCCCAATCACTGACTTATTAAAAAAAATACAATCTTCAAAACATTTTACACACAGTTCTAATTTCAAAGGACTTTAGCTCAAGTTCCAAAAGCACAGAGCAGCCCTAAAAAGTGCATAATTAGCCTGGTATAAGGGAGCATGTGGTAAAGGGACCTGGAAAGTCTGAATCCCTGTACAGGGTCTTGCAGAGCCTTTGGCAAGTCATCTCATTTCCTTATATCTCTATTTCCCTATCTATTAAGTCAGGGCAATAATACCTACCTTCCCTGAAGAGGTGACAGTAATTAAGTCAATGCTTTGCATAGCACTTTCAAGATGCAAATCTCTACATTAAAGTTCTAAGTACTATTATTATTGTCATCATTATCACTGATTATCATTAAGCTAAACCTACTGTTTAATTCTGTATGTTCTCTTCTCTCATTCTGAAAAATGCATTCAACTGCCATTGTAAGCCAATTATACCATCTACTCTTAAGTATAGGAGTACAAAAGCATACCTTCTGCTGCATTTGCAGTCTGTTCCCTCTTTCAAATACTCTTTGTGTAAAGGAAAGCATATTCTTAACTAATGCCTTAAGGAAGTTTGCACAGTATTGCCAAATTACCTCATTGCAATTAGTATCTCAAGTTTCTCTGCAATCTCAGGAAAACAGCAGTAGCCACGAACATAGTTAATAATGATGACTTTGTAAAACAGAACTGGAGGCTAATATTGAAAGGGCTGTCAAAGAGCAAAAGGCTGCTTTTCAAATGACCTTTAAATCCTCTGCAACTCCTGGAGAATATAAGAGGTAACATGAGTGACAAAAAAAAAAAAAAGAAGGCTTTTCCAGCTCACTACGTTTCGCCAGGTCAAAGAAACATTTGTAATGAATAAATAAATATATAATTCATTCCCCAGCCATTTTGGCATCTTTTCCACTATGAACACAGGTGGGGAGCAGGTCTGTGGAGCTGGATGAATTTCAGAGACCTGTAAAACACTCAGAGAACCGAGCTCAGGGAACGGAGCCTGGGTTGCTCATTATGCAGAGCAGAAAGGAACAGAAATTTGCCCACAGGGCTTCAGTTGCAATGTGTATCCGTGAACCATAAGGTTTTAAAATGCTGATGCCAAAACTAGTGTTTCCTAAAATCATCCTGACACAATTTCTTCTGGTTTTGCTCATAAGAACGTGCAGCCATGCGATGCCGTCCTGCTACCCTGCCTGCCCACGGATGCAGCCAGCTGCGAAGCTCAGTGCAGAGCAGCTTACCGATGTCTGAGCACAGAAATGGCTCCTTGTACTTCAAAGCCTACCCACCACACACACAGACATAGGGTGAAGAGGTGATATGTCACATCCTGGCATACAGCCATGGAGAAAGCCACTCCTCTTCTTGTCATTATTTATGTGTTATGTCAATGTCCACTAGTCTGAATAAAAAAGTAATTTTTAAATGGATATTGAATTATTACAACTTTCAGCCCTGAAAGAACCTCTTCAAAATGAGACATTTAGTAACAGCACAGTGTTTTGCAATTGTATAATCTTTCTGTCTAAGGTTATCAACACAAAAATATTTTCAATCAAGTAATTAAAGGTGCATGGAATTTCTGAGAAGCAAAGTAAATGTTACTTTTTATAGGGAAGGAACGGATATCTAGAGGTTTAAATTTGCACCTGATCTTACCCAGTGGGATGGGACACATGATGGCTCCCACAGTCTCGGTCCTGGCAGAGTACAAATCCACCAATAACTTGAAGATCACTCCAGCCTCCTCCATGTGCTGGGGAATTTCTGTGCTGCAGGGGAGGTTTTCTGCTGTGGGCCTGGTCTCACCCATACCCGAGGGCAGTTGGATGTGGCTGCAGTGCTCATCAGGATCCAGGATGCCAGGCAGGCACTCCCAGGCTGGTAATTAGGCACAGCCTGAGTGGCTGCCCTCCATAACACAGGGAGTGAAGGGAAGGCTTTCCTCTCCCAGAAACACCTTTCTGTCAATTAATATGACCCCCTGTTTTTCCCTGTGGAGGGTCATTCAATATAAAGAAGGGCTTGAGAAATGAAAGAACAGTTTTAAATGACATTAATACCTGAGATAATGGAAGAAAAGTCATATACCACATACATACTTACATATTCATTTGTCCATCTGTTCTTTGGCTTTCTTTAGGTCTTGTAGAAAGCTATCCTGAGTGGAACTGGCTGTTGATTTAAACAACTTTTCATAATTGCAATAAGAACCAAAAAATTAAAAACAGAAAAATAATGAGCTGCAAGAAGGGAATTTTTCATATAAATGGCACCTGCATGGCCATCCAGTGCTATCAGTCACTCACTGTACCTCAAGTGGACAACGTTTATTGGCAAGTCAGTGTGGCTTCTTGCTGAACTTCTAAGACATTTATTCTTCTTGTTAAAACATAGCTTTTGAGAAACAGTTTAATTCTCTTTATATAAGAAGTCCAAGGAACAAGATAGAAACATCATTTCTGTCGGGTGGCTTTCAACTGCCTTTGCTTCTTTGTCCAGTATTTTTAAACATTACTACAAAATTTTAAAAGATAACAAAAATAGGGTAGGATTAGACTGCTCAATAACATCTCAGATAGTACCCTTTCTTTGAAACTGAGAACAATTCATTTTGCCAGCTAGAAAATTACGCAATGCAATTAATGAACTGACAAGATACAAAATATAATTTATTATATGATATCATATATATAATGTCTTATTATATAATAATATAAAAATATTTATCACTGCACTTAAAAATTATATAGTTCCAGTTCCCAGACAGAATATGATTGTAATTTCTTATTTTATAACTTCATTGTTTCTCTTTTAAGTAACACTTGAATAGGCTCAGAAGTGGCTGGAATTTCAAGCCTATCCTCTGCCAAATCTGCAAAACCCCACTCATTCTGCTCCTCAAAGCTTCAAACTGATAATACTGGAAATTAAATTGACCCATTTATTCGTCACCATAGCAGGGCTTAAACCTAAGCAGCATGATTGCCATCATGCCAGTGCTGTCACTGACCTAAGTCTTGAGTTTCAGAGTTTGCCGCAGCAACACTCGATAATAAGTGGCAAAACATTATTACTTGTTTTGGTACTCATTATAAAAACATTAATTGGGGTGAAAGGTATTCCACTTCATATGCTAAGTCATGGATCTTCTCTGAGGGTGGACATGGGGAATTGCAAGAGTAAGTATGCCACGGTGATTTGTTGCCACAAAATTTCCTTAAAGTTTGATTGAATGGACTACTTAGGGGGTGGCACACCAGGGAAAAACATCCTTTTGATTTAAATTATCCAGATCTGGTCTGAAAGGTCACCATCAAAATAAGAATACAACACAGAAGAGGGGTGAGCTCCAAAGGAATGTCAGTACAATTTATGCAAACCGTTTTTTCCATTATTCTGTTTTGAATAGTTTTGTTTTATTTATTTTAGGGAATCACTCCATGGCTCACACACTGCAGCTAGTTAAAGTTCACAATTCTTTTACTGCACCGTTCCTATTGCCTCTCCCTTTCAAGCACAGTTTTCATACCAAAAAAAAAAACCCAAAAAAACCAAAAACACCAAGGAAAAAATCCCCACCAGTTTGCTTCAGTTTGACTCCTGTGGCAGAAAAGCATTAAACTCACAGCCAGACAGCTGTTTCCCCTCCTCTCGAGTGTTGTCACCCTGCCTCTTTAAGCTCTGTTTTATCAGTTGCATAGAAGTTTTTTTTCTTCATTTCAAAGAGCACATTAAACTCTCGTTAACAGTAAGGGGAATTAGGCATGCACAGTTAGGAAAAAAAAAAGAAAATATCCTGCACTATCGAAGTAAAGAAACAGGATTCCCCTGACAAATGTGTATTCACAAAGAAATATCACTGCAGGTAACAAATAGGCTCCCTTGGCTGAGTCAGATATCACTTCCAAAATTTCCTCAAAGCAGACTCTGTCTTGGAGACGTTTCAGCAGGAAAAAAAAAATGGATTCTGCTCAGCCTGAGTTTATCTAGAAATTTTGGACTTTCATCTTTACAGAACAATAATGTTTGAAAAAAACCAAAAATTTAAATTAAATCCCAAGCCTCATAAGGAGGCATCTCGGGGGCCAGCTACTGGCAGGGCAGGAGAAAGCACTGCTGCCAAATGGAAAATGTGAGCTGGCAAGTGGACCTGGAACCTTAGGTTTTGAACTTGGCAGATCTGAAAAGGCTTGGCATTTGGTTACAGATCGTGGAATGCGAAGCTCGCAAACAAATTTTTCCCCATAAGACTATAAAAAAAAGTATCTTTAATATTTATAAAGCAAACTTCTGTCTGCCCTTCTTATGAACAGCACTGGCGTGTATTGCACAGAAATAAGTAGCCTTTAGCAACGTGTTGATTTTGCCTAGCAATCCTGTCTTCATTTGTCTTGCTTTATGTCCCTTGTGCTCCTCTGACTTTTTGACCTTCCAGTAAATTTTAGCATCATTCAAGGATGCCAAACAGGCAGGGAAAGCAAAAATGGATTAAAAAATAAAGAGCTGCAGTGGATGGAAAATTATCCCCGTAAACTTTATTAGATGTTTCAAATGCTGCAGACTTTAATGGCAGCAAACTTTTAAAAGTTCAACCTCTGCTTTTACTGGTATTAGGGGATACTGTTAATTTTCCATCTAATCTTTAATATCACTAATCAGAACAGTTACCCAAGTCTTTCTGCAAAGTTATATTAACTTTTTAAATTATTTTAAATTTCTTTTTTAAATATTGCGAATTTTTAAAAAATATTATAAAACCAGTTTCCTAGTGTTTCCCTGTACCCTTGATGAAAGGGAAGAGTGATGACATCATTACTTGCATCTCCCTGCACAGTTTGGCCAGACTCCTCTGCATTTTCTAATTCTCTCTTTTTCTTTTTTACCTCTTTTGTGGGGTAGAGGGGGAGCAGACAGTACTGGCAATTCATGGGTTTGAAAGCAAATAAAGGAGTGGTTGTGGTCTATTTAACAGCAACACATTCTCCCTATTAATACTGTCACTGTCATCTTTACCAGCATTATAGCTGGAGTTTAAGCACGTAAGAGACACAACTGCTTTCATAAGTCACATCTCTCCTGTAATTTGCTTACATGCAGAGAGCAATTTATCCCATTAATATCTTGCTCAGCTATTGAGAAGTCGGAGTTTGAAACCACTGAAAAGAAAACCAAGACATAAGGTGCAAAGGAATGTTGAAAATTGTTCTGTAGCTGAGACAAACCCCCTCGGACCCCTCATGTGCGGCAAGTCTCCAGCCCATGAATCATCTATATACTATGTTGTGGTCCACCATGCAAGCTGTAGAGAAACACATACCAAACACTGATCTCCAAAGCCTCAGACAGCTTAGTCAGTATAAATTATCTCATAAGATGAATTATTCTGTCTTGATTTGAGAATTTAACACTCTCTCCATTTGTAACTTGTTTCTTTCATCCTCTGCATGTGTTAGCACACTACTGGGATATTTTTAAAATCACAAGAGATCCATTCCCATTAGTTTGGAAGGTTATTTCATGTAAGTATTTCCTTGTTTCTTAGTATTCCTTTATATAGAGGGGTTTTTTTTTCCCCTTACATCCTGAAAAAGGTAAAGAAAATGGCATGAGCACTGTATAGTGTTTCAGCCTTTCTTTCTTTTTTCCTCTTACCTTTACAAGACCACAATATTACCATTCATTCTTCTCATTCATTTGAAGCTACATTTTTTCAAAACTTCTCTTTGGATTTCCTAGATAAAACATACATGCCTTCCAATCAAAACTGCATAATGATGGTGTATTTTTGAGGTGAAAACCTGAGATACATATTTTTTAATAAGACAAAAATTAAATTTTATGCCACATCCCCAGTTCAGTAAACCAGAGAAGCCCTGTTCTGACTCCTGGTTGAAGTGTGCTGCTGAAACTGTGCAGAGAGCACCGGCTGGGCTAGCTTCTGTAAGGCTGCCTCTGCGGTGCAGAGAGGAGGACACTGCAAGCTTCTCACCCAGATCTCCCAAGGACTCACAGGTGATTTAGGATTCAAGTCCTTTTCTCCATCTCCCTCCTGAGGATTTCCCTTTCACAGGAGAAATCTCCTGCTGGTGCAGAACCACTGTACTGGAACTTGCACCATCCCCCTCCCAGCTCCTGGGCTGAGGGGATGCTCTTTAAGACGATAAACTGACATCTCCGAGGAGGCTCTTTCACTCACTGGCTCACAGGCACTAATTTAAAGGAGTGCCTAGCTACAGTATGATTTATCAGCCAAGACTACTGAGAAGATAATGGACTTTTAAAAGAAGGCATAGTCCAGAAATTATCTGTATAGCGACCTGCTCCAAAGTCCCATTCCCACTGGATTTGGCAGAAGTTCAGCCACATTGCAGGTAGTGGTAATCTTGGCCAGAGCCATTGGACTTTGGGGTCTGTTGAAGTTTTCAGTGTATTTCCATGGAGAAAAAAAAAAAAAAACACAACAAACATTTTTTTTTCATTTATTTATCAAGCAATGCCTTGCCACCACAACACCAAAAGGAAGTACAATTCCCAAACTAAGGAATGCTGGGGGTAAATAGTCTCTCCATTTAAAGGCTAGTCTCTGGTGCTCTCTAGCTAACCTTAGTCCCTAAAAATGGTACACTATCCTGAGCTTCCCCGAAGTCAACATCATGATAAGAGGAACAGCAAAGTGAGCATACAAAATAACGGCAAAGGTCACTGTTAACTTATTCAGTTAGTCAGACAGGTTAGAGACAATGTGACTCATTAGAAAAATAAAGATGCAAGTGCCACAAGAAAACTTAGTGATCAAAATAAAAAAGAAGATAAAGGTACCACAAGATGATAACCAGGCACTATCCCTTTTTATTCTATAAAATATCTATTAAATACACCCTGAAGCCAACATTTGGAAACAGAAGAGTTTGACAAAGAATTTAGATGCTCTTTGCTTCAGCATATGCAGGGTCTTGTACATGACCAACATGAAAGTCAGTTGCCGCAGCAGACCTTTGATGCTGTGTGTGCCCTCCAGTGCAGACACATCCATTCGCAAAGGCAGTTGCACTTGACAGACAGCCGTACTGGACTTGCATGCATAAGTTCAGATGCAGAAGCCATAAAACATTGTAAACCACACTTCACAAGTTTACACAGCAGAAGTTATTCGGTGGATTTGGCCATTGTTTCAGGCTCTCTGAAAACAGATGGAAACATGATGTCTTCTCACAAGTTTCGTTCCCACATTACTGCCACAGATGGTGTTCTCACCTCTTTGAATAACAGAGCTTTTTTCTTACAGAAGCAATAACAGGATACAAAATATTTCACTTTGCTGCTGACATAACTGATCTCAAGCAATTACTGCTGAGACATTGCAATCTTCTACCATTTTTTGCTCTCCTCCTCTCTCAGCACATAGTCTGTTTCTCCATTCAAAACCAACAACAGGCAGGGACACACACTGAAATATTCAGCCAGCTATTTACCAATGTTTTCTTCTCAAAAAGTCCATATATCCCAAATACAGTGATATTTATAGAATCGCCCAGTAATGCAGTTCATTGAAAATGAAGAAGGAAAGTTTTTTCCCAGATGATTTGGTTAGACACTGTACTGTTCCTTGTGGGAGATTTTTGTCTTTTCTTTTTTCCCCACTAAGAAATAGTAACTGGGTAATTATATTTCAGTCTCTTGAGGGCTCATTTCCCAAATGGATGTAAATAATAAATCAAGCACCAAGAGGAGACGATTTGGTTCTCAAAACCGGTCTCTGCATTTCAGCATCTGGAATGCTACAAGTGTTTATGCTGTTGTTATCAAACATTTTCACCCCTTAAACAATGACTTCACTGTTATTTTCTGCTCATAAGTATTATAAGAAAAAACAGATCCTGTTTACACAAAAAAGAGTTTGAAAATCATCAAGAAGAAAAATCTTGCTTCCTACTCATCATTTACACCCATTATGTATTAATTTGCTAAGGAAATATATGCTTAAGTAAGCTCCAAAAATTGAAGTGCCTTATTATTACAATAAATAAATAAATCAACAACAACAAAAAAAACAAACAAACATGCAGTCAGTCAGTCAGTTGTGCCTGTTGATCACCATCTGGAAAACTTGAAGTCCAGTCCAGGCAAAGACCTCTGGTCCCTAGGTGAAGTGCAGCCTATTAGTTATCATCCATGCTTTCCACATCTAGTTGCTGCTGGACCATGTTGGCTGCATTTTTAAGATGTAACACTTTTCCTTGGTCTCATCACAACCCTCTCATGAGCCCCAGAGAGTGCCTGCGTGCCACTAGTACGTTATCATTCTGATGTTTACTTCTTCAGGTCAAAATATACTAAATAACAGGAGGGTTGCACTATGGTTTACCAGAAGAGAGCTTTTATAGTGTGATGCATACACTACGTGTGCCAAGGTGTGTTATGAGGGAGATCAGAGAAGTCTGAACATAAGAGACCTGCTGGGATGGTGCTGGAAGTCTGCATGGAGTGGAGAAAGCCAAAGCTTTTTAAGTCTTACTCATGTTGCCCACAAGGCAAAATATTCTTAAACCCACACGTGAATATGACCACAAAAAAAAAAAATTAGTTTGCTTCAAAAAGCATCCCAGATGCATCGTCTGTGAATGATCAGCAAACCTGGGCCCTGGAGCACCCTGGGAAATTAAGTTATTTTTAGGTTTTTTTAGTCTTCAGAGAACTTTGGAATTAAATGAGGGAGAAGAAATTTCAGAAGACTCTCCTTATTCTGGCTCTGTAACACATTAAAGTTTCATTACTGGTGAAATGTGTGTTATAATCCACAAGAAAGATGCTGTTTACTTGGAATTACATGGGTGCATCACCTTTGTTAGATTCTATTGTTCGGAGAATAAACAAAAAAGTTAAAATAATCTGGAACTGTACAAACTTCTATTGCCTGAGATGTTAGATATTTAATTACACAATTTTAGCTGGTTTCTTGAAAGTCTTTCCACCTTGCCTTTTCTAATTCTTCAGGAGGGATATTTTGATCGCTTTTCTCTGTAGAAATGGTCCTTTGTTGGTTTTTGTAGCTGATGCCAACTTTCTTTAGGGCCCGATCAAACTCTTACTGAAGTTAAAGACTCTCAGTAACATCAGTAGGATGAATTGAGAGCATGTAAGTGTTGAGGATAAAATTTAACTCCTGACTAAAAAAGTAACTCCACTGTGCACATACCTGTGAAGACAGAATTTTCTCCAAACTTCTGAAAACCAAAGATGTATGTCAGATACTTGAATAATATAATTAAAAAGATACAGTAAGTGAATATATATTTCTAAAGATTGACTCTACCGTTGCTAGATAGATAGATAATTCAATAGTTACATTGAATTCCCGTGGCTTAAGGGACGTTTTGTACTTCAGATCAAAGATCAATAGAAAAATCTGATTGTATTGTAGTCAAGATTAAAAGAAGCATATCCATTTCAACAGGTCCCTTCTCTACCTTCATCTGCACAGAAATCTTAATGGGCTTTGTACAGAAAGTTCAGCTGCAAAATCTGAAAACTTAAATTCCCGCCTGTGCTAGCACACAGGTCTGAGGTGACAGGAGGAACAGATAAATCTTTTGGGGCAGAAAGCCCTCCAGCAGCCGAGGACTGTCTTAAGCTAACAGGCAGTCTTGAGAAAGACTCGCTGCAGAGTTATGTCCTTTACAGTGACAGAGACTAAAGATCTGTGCAAGAAGCTGGAAAAGAAAGGACTTCTAGCCAAATTAAACATGCTGCTCCATGTTCTATCTGAGCATAAAAAAAAAGAAGGGTTTGTTTGGATCTTAGAAATTTTAACACATGGAATCAGAGAAAGCATTCTTCATTCCTAGAGCTTCAGACATTTGTTCCTGACCAGTTGGTAAAATTATACTTAACCTTCTGGATTAAAAAAAGACAGATTTTGAAAAACGGGGTTAGAAGGTGAATTATTTGAACTGTTCACTTTTAATGTATCTTGAGACAGACAGAAATTTCTTCACTTACATTTTCAGAATTAGGTCAGTTAGTGAAACACAAAACATAATGTGAAATGTAAAAGAACAATGAAATGGCACAAAGTTGGCAGACAAAGCACATCCAAGTAAACCAAGAATACATGGAGACCTCTCATGCTTTGATGAGGAATCAAGCCAAAGGATCTTGGATATATATTAATATATGTGAGTATATCCCAAATGCAGGTTCTTTGCTCATTCCACTGCTACAGGAGACCGTAATTTGGCTGGCATCAGGAATACATGACAGGGCATTGCAATAAGCTAAAACAATGTTGTGTAATAACCCATCCATACTCAGCAGATATACTCCCAACAACTCAGTCATCGCAGTAGCAAATGCAGTCAGTCACAACGTAAATTTTTTTAGAATAAGACAGAGGCCCTGTATTCAAATGCATCATTGTCTCCACAAGAGATGCAACAAATTCATGACTAAACTAAGGTGGCACCTGCAAGTTTATATTGCTTTTCTAGAAGAACTTTATCAGTACATATGTCAATATATTAGCACATATTTGGGAATGCTCTGCTGAAGAGAAACCTTGGAGCTTGCCTCTTGAGAAGACAAACAGGAGAGAAGGAACCACAGGACTGATAAAGAGCTGTATGTTAAATACAAGGGAGGGGAAACTCCGGTAGTGCTACCACCAGGCAGAATACGGATTTAGGGAGAGAAACTTGTCCAAGTGAATACTTACTTTGTTTTGGATCTCACTCTGAACGTAATAGATGTCCAGCATCATGCACTACTGCAGCTAAAATCAGATTATATCAGTCTTTATTTGGGAAAGGTGCTTAAGTGTGCTTAACACTAAGGATAAGTTTAAGCAATGTCCCAAATCAGGGTGGAAAATACAACTGTCTTCTTTTGTGCATCTTTAACTAAGAGGTTTTCACTGTTGTCTTCTGTTGTTGTTGTTATGATGATGCTGTGTTGTATCACCTAGTCACTGACAGATGCTGCCAAATTTTCCAGTGACACAAACCTTAGTTAGAAAATGCCATATGCCTATCTTCTTCTAAACATTTCAGGCTCAAAACGTATTTTGACAAACTCCAAGCAGGGGTTCAACCCTTTCTGGTACACTGGTGGGCTGAATTCACAGCAGACAAAAATAACCCAGCCAGATTCCAGTGCCTCTAGAGGACAAAGTGCCTGTAAACAGTTTGATTTGGAGAAATAAACAGTGGGGGAGAGAGAGAGAACTGGAAACTTTTCTCAGTTACATGAACTCTATAGTTTTCTAGACACTTCTAGTAAGAGATGTTTGCTGTATTAAATAGGTTACAAGCCATCTATCACATCTTTCTGCATGTCATTCTCATAGTACTTAAAGCAAGAAAGTTCTGTTATCTCCATTTTGTAAGTGAAGGAAGAAGCACAGAAGGACTAAGTGACCTCAAGTTACACTGAAAATCTGTGCAATGCCTAGGAACTAAATCTCACCAGTCCCAATCCAGCACTTTAGTCACAAGACGTTCTTTCTGCTGCTGGTAGCAACATTGTCAAATACGGCTAATACCCATCGACTACATGTACATGAGCAAACGAGGTGACAGATAGACTGCTCTTTGGCCCCAAGGCCAGCCGACACAGCGTGGTTCTGATCTACACTACCCAAAATTTCATGTTCAAGCTGTTTGCTGAGAGCATTAACTCCCAATCTATGTACACTCCAGTGCTGCTTGGGAGAGTGTTACTTAGCACCGGCCAAAATTCTGACAAAACCTCTGCTAACAATGTAACAGCATGTATGATTGCAAAACAGAGTCTGAGGCTATTCCCTGACCCTCTCAGGTCTGCTAGTACAGATGTAGCCTTGCTTTCCAGATATCAATTGTTTGAAAGCTTTGTCTGTTGAGAACACGTAGTGTTTGAAAATGCCCTGCCAACAATGCTGGCACTGCAAACATTCCTTTTACTTTCCAAATAGTCCTGTAACTGTGAAGTCTCAGCACTACCTTGGTCTGCACCAAACATATATCCAGCGGCAATGCAGGGAAAATGAGAGGCATTCAGAAGTTTCACACCAAAGTGCAACTTCAGGAGTAGGATAATGCACAACTCTGTTCTGGTCTTTTCTGCCCGCAGCTGGAAAGTTTGGAGCCACAAAAATCAATGTCCTATTGTTCAGCGATTTCTTTTTGCACGTTTCTTTGTGCGCTGGAGGGAGAATATTCATTTGCTCTCTTGTTTGAAATGCATTATTTAGTTTTTATTCACTTACTAGCCCAAGACAAAGATATGGTATGACATTAGTGTTCTGAAGTGCTATCGATTACCAGTACAAAATGAAAATATATAATTGATGAAAACATCAGGATCCTACGGGGACTTACAGTTCGAAAGGTTAAAAAGGAAATGCTGATCTCGTGAAACAAATTGATCTACACGCAGCCAAGCTGAGCTGAGTCTCTAAGCAAGCTGGGAGAGACAAGACAGAGCAGCTTGTTTGTTTTTCATCTGTAGTAAAAATACAACAGCTGTAATTTGAAAAGAGCAAGTGTCACGTTTGTGTAAAATCTTCTGTTTGTTCTTCAGTTCATTGCCAGCAATACAGCTCTTTGTGTTTTGCAAATAAACCGTCTCATCTCAGTTCTTCACTCTCAGGACTGCTGGAGCTATGGCAAGCCTGGAAGCTCTATTCCAGCCCTGCTGGGAGGAAAGCGCTGTGTTTTGCTGCTGGGTATGCCCTGTTACCACATGGTAAGTAGTGTTAATAAACCTCACAGAGAGAGATGCATGTCTTTCGGTTCACCTAGAAGAATGCTTTGCTACATATGAGGTTTCTGTAATAAGATTCCTGGGGAAAAAAAAAAAAATTAAAAATCAGAAAATACCTTCCTCTCTTGTAAGGAGAGAGATAGCTGGTCACATTCAAATTATGACCCGCTTTTCCCCAAAAGTCCACAGTCTGCCTCAGGAGAAAAACACACAAAACATTCAAGGCTAGACTGAATAATTCTTCCCTTTACTGCTGAGTGTCTCCAAAAGGAGTAACTCCCTTTTTACTCTGCTGTGACAGTGACACCAGCTGGCTTGGGTAGGACAAATAGGGATGCTTTCCTGACCTCTCAGGCTTTTTACTTGCAAACAAAAGCCACAGCTGTACAGGCTCTGCATTCTCTTATCAACCAGAAGTAACTGGGCAAGGGCAGGGGAAGGATGAAAGCTATCATATGAAAGGAGTAGTTTACTCTCCACCTAGAGCAAAGATGGCGTGTGGCAGAAGGCTGTCACAGCTGATACTCTGGTCCATTGCTAAGATGGTTGTCACTATGTTTGACCTTCACTAATACTAAACTCTGCAGGTACAATCTAGACACATTCAACCACTGAAGGAGAACATGCTTTTCAAAGGGAATTCTTTCTCTCTCATTCCAGGGAAACAAGATAAAACATAAATGCAAAAATATATTTTCATCATTTTCCCTTCAGCTTTCTCAGCAAAGGGAATGCCTACCATTTGTCACTGAATTGATGAAACACACTAATGTGCACAGAATATATTTGTATATATTTCTTTCCCTTTAGAAAGGAAGAACATAAGAATGGCTGTGTCAGGCAAGCAAAAAGGTCCATCTGTCTTAGAATGCTCTCTGATGTGGTCAGTAAAGGGCTCTGAGCAACCTGATCCAGTTGAAGATGTCTGTGCTCCTTGCAGGCGGTTTGGTCTAGATAGCCTTTAAAGGTCCCTTCCAAGCCAAACTATTCTACGATGCTGTAAACAGGAGGCACCAGTTCCCCACAGCCTCCTGCAGCCTAAGCATACAGAATTTCTTGAACTCAAAGTCTTTTCTGTGCATGCCATAATCCAGAATGGATTTTTCATCCAGAAAATTTTCTGTTATGCATTTTAAAACCGTCTAACTTTTGTCACCTACAGTCTCTTTGGAAAAGGGTCTTGCAGTTTAATTGTACATTGGGTAAAAAAACTAAGTCTACAGCACTTACATGGTGAGAAACTTTCAGTAATTGTTCCCTATTTACCACTGCATTGATTGCTATCACATCCCCATTCAGTCACCTCTCCTTCAGGATGAAGAGTGCAGAAACTGTGTGCAGAAACCATTACATAGCTTTGATCATTTCCATTGCCCTTCTTTGGGTTTGCTATAGGCTTTTTGAGATAGGTTGATCAGAACTGAAGACAATATCAGAAAGGAACTCAATGTGAATTCATATACGGTCATAATTATATGAGATATTCTGATGCTTCCCTACAGATGGACAATCAGTATCCCAAAAGCTTATTAAGCCATTTATACTCCCAGCACAACTCTAAGCTAATGGAACAACATCAGCCTCAGCTTTGCAAAGCAGAAGTGGAAGCCTAGGGAACCAAATGCTCTGATCAATAACTTACCATTCATTCCATCAGTAATGTATTTGTTTAAATAGAAGCAGTAATGTGCCTAACAACATTTCTAAATTTAAGAGACAAATTTGCTCCAGGTCAGAAAGGCAGCCTGTGGCAGATGAGGGAATTGGAAAGCAGGTCTCCCAGATCTCACTTTAGCATCATAATCACTCGCTTTCTCTCATCCTGTGCATTCACATCTGATGTTTCACATGTTTCATCCACTATATTTATCTGTCATCTCTGGAATCCTAATGCATTTCTAGGTGGAATATAACAAATTCTTCACTTTTTTTTTTAAAAGAGAAGGTTGTGTAATGAAAAGTACTTAAACATTCCTAAACTGATATTTGGGTTTTATTAATATATAGACTATGAGCTGCCTGCATATTCATTTCCATGCATTTCTCACTACTATGGAAAAAGGAGGGGGAAAAGGCATCATGTTTAGTAGCTTTAACACTGGCTGCTCTTGCCAACTGAAAGCACTCAAATTCACTCTTCCTACAGCTGCCTTTGCTGCAGACTTTTGAAACAAAGAAAGCTGAAATAAGATAAAAGAAAAAAGAGTAAAAACGCTACTAAGTTGCTGCTTTAAAGTTTAGCTCTATATTTAAAAGATGTAAGGTTTGAAAATGTGCCATTAAATTGTACCACAGGCATCTATTTGAGCGGCGTTCAGCTTGCACAGTCTCCATTCTATTGACAACAATGATCCAGAGTCAGGTTTTTTCAATCAGGTTAGGAATTCACTGTTCAATTTATCAGGTTTGCTTTTGGCCTGAAAGAAGGCATATAAATTAAAAGCATACCCCAATAAGACACAAGCTTTGATGTCTAATAGGAGTTCTGTGAATTCATTATTTTAATATTTTAGATTTATAATCAGAAGGCTAGCCATTTTGCTCCAGTCTACGTAATACGTTTTTCATGGTTCCTTTCCCAGCTCCCTCTGACAAATGTTTTCCTCAGGTTACATTCATTAATACTTGGGATGTTTTGCAAGCCCTAGGGCACTAAGATCAGGGATGATTTGAAACATCAACTTTCCTAGATATTAAAAATATAGTTCAAAAGAAGTTGAGGGACTTTTGCATCACTTGAAATATTTATCTTTAATATTATATCAGCATAAATCTGCTGAAAAAAATTACTTTGAAGGGTGGTATAACATCTAGCAATGCAAAAATTATATTAAAAAAAGCTAAAGAAAAGGGAAAGAGCTAATTTAGGAGAAACTGCACAGGATGAGATTTGACACATAACATTCGCGAGTTCACTTTTTTGGAGGAAGCTGCTGTCACCATTTACAAATGGTTCATCCTCCTACTATCCACTAGTACACTAGAACACTGAAGCCCTACACCATTCCCTCTTGGGCAAAGCAATGAAAAAAAATTACAGATTTGCTCTAATCCTAAAATGCTTGTCTTCTTTTTGATCAGCCAGTCTAGACATGTAGGACATATAAACAGCATGATCTGGCTGCTTTTCCACTCCTTTGACAGAAAAGTATCTTAGGTGGGTAGCTAAGCTGAGTTTACACTTGCTTTGCATTGCTAGAGCAATACAAGTCAGTGGGAGAGTACATGCAATTCAAAACAACCATCAGATATACCAGAGTCATGAACTGTAACCAATAAAGTATGAAAATTTTACATTAGCTCTTGGATGTTAAATCCATCACACTGTCAGCTGTACCTAGGTCAGCAGTCACAGGGCAGTCATCTTTTCAATTGCTCTGTAGTATTTAGGAATGATGTTATGCCTTAGAGACAGAGTTGCAGAATCAGTCCTCAGCTCAAACTTCATTGGAGCATTTGCCTCACAAATATTTTTGTACTTCACTTTTTCTTTTAGGAAAAAAAAAATCCAACATGCAGAAATTTTGCTTCTGGTATTTGTACTGCATTGTAGCTGATTAGTGACTTAAAGTGACTCCATAACTTATGGAGTTATACAACATCCTAATTCTTCTCCGCTTATATTACTACGAGCAGAAGTAACCCTCCTTCTCTCCAAAATGTATTTAGATTTGCACTGTACCATTTAGAATCATCCTTTATTAGAGAAGCAAAATTTTCAAGTGAAATGTTATTATTTATTATGTTTATTTTTCCTTCTGGCATCTGTAATATAGAGGGAACAGAAATGGTAAAGCAAGTCTGAGCCCAACACATTGATGAATTTAGAAAGTTAAACTCTTTCATAAGATCCTTCACTAAAGGACCTATCATTATAGAGTCAGTTTCCAATGGACCCAATGCCTTTGTGATACTCTGATCAACAGATTCCAACTCATTACATGTAACTGATGTTTGGAACTATGCATGTCCCAGTTTTCCTAGTTCCTGCCTTAGGTATTCATATTTGGTCATTTTATGTATTTTGCATTTTCATGTGAACAATGTTAATCAGGTGAAAAAGTTCAAACTGAAGTCATAGAATCATAGAATGGCTTTGGTTGAAAGAGATCTTTAAAGATCACTGAGTCCAACAGCAATGCCATGGGCAAGGACATCTTTTAGTAGACCAGGTTGCTCAAATCTGCATTCAACTGGGCCTTGAACACTTCCAGGGATGGGACATCCACAACTTCTCCAGGAAACCTGTTTCAGTGTCTCACCACCCACATTGTAAAAAATTTTTCTTTATGTCCAGTTTAAATCTACTCTCTTACAGTTTAAAACCATTATCCCTTGTCCTATCACCACAAGCCCTGTTTAAAAGTCTCTCTCTCTTTCTTATGTGCCCCCTTATGTATTGAAAGGTGTCCCCAGTAAAGTCTCCCCAGAGCCTTCTCTTCTCCAGGCTGAGCAACCCTGACTGTCTCAGCCTTTCTTCATAGCAGAGGTTCCAGCCTTCTGACAATTTTCATGGCCCTCCTCCGGACCCCCTCTAACAGGTCTGTGTCTTTCTTTATAGATGTCTTTTTAGATACTTTTAAAGCAATTAACTGGTTTTGGAAGGACTGCAATTCCATACGTCCCTTGCTGGAATCATTAAAAGCAGTAACAGTAAAAGTATTAGAATGGCTGAAAGCCCCATCTGGGACCTAGGACCCAACTGCGGTGTAGCAATATACAACTAAATACTGCTCCGGGAAGTGTGAGTCCACTACCAGGTTCTCATTAACTCATGCTAATTGATTTTGAATTTTTAGCGAAGTGTACATTTAAAGATAAAGTCATTAATGTTGTGGGTACTTAGAGGATGCCATTAAAGGTAGTAATATTCTTTTCTGTAGGTAGCTTATTTTTAGTTTTTGAAAATTATTCCCTGAAGGCTGGCTACAAGAGCCAATCAGGACGGAAGGACAATGCTTAACTAGCCAGTTGGGCAAAATGATGCTCAGAGTGAAAGAGGCATACTCAAGAAAGGTAATAATATTATACGAAGTTAATTCTTTTCATTAACAACAGCAGAAGTCAAAACCTGAGTGGTCTTCAGGAGGCACTTTTTTATTGGAGAACTTGATTAAGGAGCAAGTTTAAGTATGCTTTAAAATCTCCATTGCCACTCAAAGAAAAAAAAATGAACAATACATCACCCAGGGCCAGGTCATACTCACAAAGAGTCCTGAAGAAATTCAGTTATGAAATTGCAGAATAGCTAATAAAAGTAAGTCCCCTTCTAGTTATCGCAAGCTCTATTACTTTCCAGCAGAGTGAAAAAAAGACAAATATCAGACTAAGCTTTGTAAGTGGATACAGAGGCAATTCTGGGAATTACAGACTAATGAGTCTGATTAACATACCAGAAAATTCATTTGCCTGCTAATTAGCATAAAATATAATAGAAGTTAGAACAGGTGGGCACATGAATAACTGCAACATATCGGGGTAGAATCAACATCATTTTTATAGTACACAAAACAGATTTAAAGGACACAGTGAGAAAACAGTGTTTCAGTAGGTATAATGCAGCATGCATTCAAACAAAAACCAAACCCCACCACACACTTTAAATAAGATCCTTCAGCAACAGTTCTGAAGAGCAATTAAGGTAGCACAAGATAAGAGACCTTTCAGGGATTAATAATGGTTTGGAAGACAGGAAACAACAATTTGGAACAAATGATTCGTTCTCAGAAGGTGGGGAATTTGCCAACACAAGTCCCTCAAAAATCAATGCCGGGACCAATGTTGTTCAATAAACTAAGGAATTATCTAGAAAAGTAAAAGAATAGTGAGGTCTAACCAAGTCTGACATTGGCCTTGTTAGATTTCTATGATAAATTCAACTCTACTGCCCCAAGTAGGGGGCCTTTAAGCAGATGGTAAGCAGCTTATAAGTGGGGAAAACAGAGGTAAAGAGGTAAAGCAATGAACAGGAAAGAGAGGAAAGAGGATAGGAGTGAACAAGACTGGAAATATTCTCAGTCCATCCTCTGTGTCAAGGCTAGGGCAGCTGTAAGATGTTATATCATCCTTGACAGATGTGGTGAGAAAGCCTCCAGTGATATAGCTTCTACAGCATTAGGAAAGCATGTTGTTCAAGTGATTAATTCTCCTTAGTGTTAGGCACTCTACTAGCTAACTTTAACCTTTCTTGCTGCAGTCCATGCCTATTGCCCACACCATAAATACAAAGAACAAATTACTCCCTTGCTCTTTTGCAAAAGGCTTACACATCTTCAAAGTCTGTTGTCGTCATCCCACATTTATCACAAAATGAGATACTGTAGACCAGTCATAGTTCTCCAGTGTGTCCTCACCAAGGCTGAGTAGAGCAAAAAGGTTACGTCATATGGCTTGCAAACTTCCTTGCTTATACTTCTCACTATGAAGTTTGTCCTTGTGTAACAGTAAGATATTGTTGACTCGTGTTCAGGTTGTTATCACTATACTCACAGACTCTTTCCTGAAGGACTATTGCTTAATCAGTTGTTTCCCATCCCGTGTTTGTGTAGGTGATTATCACTGCTGAACTGAATATCCCTATTGATTTACAGGTTTTTATTAGAAACCATTTCATCAGTTCATTGAGATAATTTTGAATTCTAACTCTGTCCTCCGGAGGATTTGCACTGCCTCCGAGCTTCATGTCAATGCCAAATTCAGAACTTCAATAAAGTCCTGAATAAACTCTAACCAGAAAGACCTCAAAAAAAATCCAGCTAGGACTGTATATTTCTATTTAGACAGTAACTACAAAGAGTAATTTCTAGATTTTGCTGTCGATCAATATCACTTCCTCCCTTCTGAACTTTGGTGAAGACCATGTTTATCTTAAGAATATATGTATTTCTTGCTTCTATCCATGTGGATTGTTATCTTATCATACAAAGACATTGGATTTTTTTTAATTTTTTTTTTTTTTTACTGCTGAGTCCTTTTGGCTGTTAAGCATCTTTTTATCTTCAAGGTGAATGTAGCACAACTTGTTTCATAAGTTTTTCCAAAATTTTCCTGGAACTTACACCAAGACCTCATATTCCCTTTTATAAATATAAACCTTATATAAGCCTTTTTCTAGTTTTTCAGTGCTCCCTTGCTATGATAACCAGTGTTATGGTTATCCTCCATATCTTAAACTTGGGTGCTAGTGTTTTCACGTTCTTTAAATATCCCAGAATGATGTTGGTCAGCTTCATCCACCTGAAGACATCTAACTTTTCTAAGAACTCTCTAATTTGCTCTTTCCCATTGTAGTCTTGAATCTTACTTCCTTTTACAATTGGTATTAATTATGCTCTAAGTTCCCCCAAGCAGTCTTTTCTGCAAAGATTGATGAAAAAGGACATCACATCCCACTAAACCTTCTCACCCTCTTCTCATCGTAGTTTTACTACACAAGAGAGAAATTAACCAATTTCATTGGCATTTCTCTTACCAATTACATACACATGGAATGATTTCCTATTATTCCTCATGTCTTTTGCCAGATGCCTCCTATTCTCAGCCTTGGCTTTTTTTAATTTGTTCCCATTGTGCTCTGTTACAGTCATCCTTCAACATACAGTCTAATTCACAAGTGTAGTATGTGTATGTATGTGTTAGAGGTCAACAGTGACCTCACCATTTATCAAAAATGGCTTTTGATACACTTCCTATTGCGTTTTGTCACTGCTGGTTCTTCTGCCTGTGTCATTAGTACTGCCTCTTTGAACATACTTCTCTACATTTAAGTTTACTTTAAAAAAAAAAAAAATCTGTTATCTTGCTCTTCTCCTTCCTTTCCTACTCAATTAGATGCTACCACTTTTGTGGTGGTTCTTATTCAAGCCACTCTCCAATTTCACATTTTTCAAACAGTAATTTCTTACTGTTTCAGAAGGTAATTTTTAAACTATTTGTTACTTCTTCAGTTGCTTTTCCTATTTCCTGAATCAAAAGTGTCACGAGTGCAAGAACTGAGAGGACACATACCCCTCATGACAAGCTTTTGATCAGTAATTGGTTGAAATTATAGTATAGAGTCATTCAGGTGGCACATGTGCAACTTAAATGGGACAGTCAGCACGATTTCCATGGAAATCACCACCCAGAAATGCAGCTCTCTGAAAGAGTTAAAAAGCATGTGGAAAAGTGCAACCCAGAGGATACCTTTTTTCTTTTTTTTTTTTTTTTTTTCCCCTCCTTTACAAGATTTATCACCTGTGACTCTCAAACTAAGCTGTCCTGGGATAAAAATGAAGGTCCTTTCAAGACTATCAAGGATTAATTACTAGTTAAGGGATATTAAATTAACAACAAGAATAAAAGGTCAGTTTTCACATTTCAGGAAAGTTTCGAATGATGGTCTTCTGTGCTAAAGCTTATGCTCCTCAGCACTTACATGAATGAGGCGGCTAAGTTTTCTGATTACTGAAAATTACTCACTTCACTTGCAAGCTGGCTGTGAAGAGCCGCAGGAGAGATCATGTTTCCAAGTGAACAGGAGAGGGAAAAAAAACACGCAGTGTAGACACAACAATGCGTTCCAAATTAGCTATTACCCCTTACAAAGAGATCTTGCACTCACCCCGGACAACATCATCTTCATGCTCAGCAGCAGTTTAAAAAAAGAAAATGGACCACAAGGGAGTAATAGGAAAGGAAAAATGAACAAAGCATCATTACATAACTCTGTTACTCAGTGTACTGTTCACTTTACTTCATCCCCTCAAAACCATAAAGATAACAATTATTCAAATTGTGTTATAACACAACAACTATGGACACCATATTTAATTATCAAGAAGCAGATTTAAATTGTCTGAAAAGTAAGATATGTTTATGTATGTTCCAGAATTTAATTACGGAACAAACTCCAGAACTCGCAGAAGAAATCTCAGTCAAAACTATTAGTTGCAACAATACACAATAACCTTTGGCTCAAGAAATCTTTAAAGTCTTGAGTACCACCTGAAGGGAATTTATACATCACTTTTGTAATATTCTTTCCCTCAGCATATCCCATTGGCTACACTTGGGGTAGAACAATAGGTAGATGTTAGTCTGATGCAGTACAGCTGCCTTTAAATAACTGAAAATATATGCTGTTAGCCTGTTCCTAATTTCAGTAATACAGATTGGCAGTATAGCACATTTTACTTCTCAGGCAAAATAGGAGAGTCTACTCAGGTTTTTTTATTTTCATTTTCAGTGCGCCATGACTGAGCTTTCTGTAGAAATTAAGTTCTTGCTCCAGAAAAAAAAAAAAAAAGAAAAAGAAAAAAAAGAAAAGAAAAGAAAAAAGACACACAGAGGGGATAGGTATGAAATCAGTCATTTGGGCATGAAGGAAGAGGTGGAAATTTAAGAGTGTGAAAGCCAAGATTTGGGACAGTGTCACAAAAGGGGTGAAGAAAACAGAAGTCAAGGCCATCTCACACACAGTTATCCTAATCTGATGCAGGCAGAAAATGAAGCTGGTGAGATAAGAGTGGTAAGAACAGGAGATGGAGCCTGCAGGTTGAGGACAGAAGGAAGACAATGGAGGAGGGTGGATATAAGTGATGGGGTAAGAGTCACTGCTGAGTGGCAGGGGAGCCATTACAGCTAGTACTGTACACACATAATAAGAGAAAACTATTGCTAGCTTACTAGGTTTACACAAATTTTACAGAAACATGAGTATCCTGGTGGATGAAAAAGTGTTACATTGCCATCTAGAGCAGAGAAAAGGAAAATATAGAGAAATGTTAGGTGAACATAGCTACTTTGGAATAAAAAGCATTAATAAAAAATTTTTACAAGCCTAAACAGAGACGGATTCAGAACCTCTTCAATCATGAAACCCTCAGAAGCAGTAGGAATGCTTTTTGTTAAACCTTCACGTGAAGGGAAACTCCCAGTCAGTACAAGGTAGGACCAGAGCTTTGGTACCATGTGGCCTGCTTGAGATGAGCCTCAAACTAAAAGGTTAGCAAGAAAAATAGCTACAGGAAGAAAATACTTGATTTGACGAGACAAATCTCACCACTGGCCTTGTCCAACATTGTTTTTCTAAAAGGGCCAGATGCTTCAAAGGAACGTCCAAGAAACTTTGCAAAGAAAAACTGTCTGTTGCTGTTTTTCTTGTTTGTTTTTTAAACTAACCCAAATAAATCAATGTTTGGGTCTTACACAACAGAATAAAAGTTTATTCAATTTCTAAATCAATTTTCATGCTGCTCATATAACTGTGTGCATTCTCTCTGCAGAAATATAAATACAAGTCAGTAAGTGCTAGCTGTTAGTAAAAACAAAGACAAGTATCCTTCTCTGAAACAGCTATAAGACAAGATCTTAAAGAAATGGATAAGGAAAACATTTCAAGGTATTCTTCACAAACTCAATAGCTTTGCAAATCAAATAACTTGTAAACTTAAAGGGGTGTAAAAAATCTAAGCTAGAACAGCATGTGAACACTCAAACAGGAATATTTTCCCCTGACTTGCACTACTACGGGCCGATGCCTTCTATCTGTGGTAGAAACTGTTGGATGAAGGGTAGTAAGCTCGTAAGCAATGGGGTGTCTGCTGCAGGGAAGCCGTGCTGCCCTTCTGGAGCCCTTTCCTTCCACCCTCCCAGCCACACGCAGCAGAAGAGTGCCACCATCTCTACAATGCACCACCTCCACCTCTGTCCCCACTGTCAGCGTGGAAGCTGCCTTCCCCACAGCCACCACTGCTAATATTCACACCATCCAACCCCATGCATAGTGCCTGCCTCCCTCTGCCACAGCAGGGGCCAGGGCTCCCTGTGTCCCAGGCTCGCCTACAGCATTCTTATAAATCAAGGTTCCTGCACCAGCTTCCGCCACGCCACACAGCACAGTAATACCTTCATGTATTTAAGGCATCGACATCTATCACAGTCCATACCAACAGTCAATTTACAGTTTGACAGGGCAGCTGGTAGCTTCCAACTGTTACGCTGTCTTCCCTGCACAACCTCCACGGATCTGGTAAGCCGCAGCAGCCAGACCTATTTGCTTAGGACTGAGCAAGAGCAAAATTGAATTACCTCCTGCTATTAGAGAAATTTGTCCCAGAGGAAGGTGTTGAAACCGTTGAAGCAAAAAAGTGAAAGAGCATTTTATGGCTCACTGAGTTATGAATGGACTATGAATACACAGACAAAGTAGTCTCCAAAGCTACCAGACTTCAGCTATGGGCTCCATGTTTGATTAAAAGATTATAAATGGTCAGACACATACCCCTGTTCTGTTCTCCAACAGTTTATGACTCCTTTCCATTTTACAGTACTCCGTGGCAAAGCTTGCCTAGTCCAGGCATGCACTGAGACTCCAATTGTTTACCTTAGTTGATTCAAGCTGACATGTTTGAAAATTATTATATCCATTTGTTCTGCTAGATGTTTTGTCTCCCCTGCTTATACTTCTTAATTTCTCGCTTCTCCTATTATTGGTCTTATGACTAAAGGCTTTAATTTATTCACCATACAATGCTTTTACACACATTTTCTGTCATTTATTACACACTGTCTCCATTGTCTCCCAGTATCTCTAGGGTGTAGTAAGAAAAATTGAGAATATAAAAACTTACACTATATATTACCTCATATGTCTGCCTTAGACTTTAGCTATTGAACTTCTGTGTACTTTAATAGAGCAGACTTTTCCCTACTGAAATTATTCAATCATGAAAGTTTAATAGTAGGTGTGAGCCCACATAGTATCAAAGCACAAAATCAGGAATGTTAGCAGACACAGGAAAATGTAATCAAGGCACATCTTAGGTCCTCAATAAGTCTGTGGAGAAAATGATCAGAATAAGCAAGATAATCCCTGCCTGCCTTTTACATCCTTCTTCTGCCTTCATTTTCTATGCTCTGTCTTCCTGCTCCAAGTTTGATTTTTGTTCACATTTTCATATGTGAGAGTTTTTTTAGCACTATCCTCACACAAGTATACTTTAATTTTGAGAGAGAAATTATGTCCAAATCAATATATTACTTAATAATTAAAAGTTCACACTGATACATATGCCCTCACTTCTGGACTTATAGGAAGAAGAACATCCATTACACATATGAGAAAAGACAGTGAAAACCTTTCTGCCTAAAATGTCTCAGATTTCCTGTCAGGATCTCAGTGGATTTTGACTCCATTTTAATCCATTTCAGTTGCTCTTAAGCAACATTCCCTACAGTTGGTTAAGCTACTAAATATTGAGATGCTGTTGTAACAACTATCTCTGGTGGATTTTGCTACCATGTCTAGAAGATTCAAAGCATGGCCTTCTCCACCAAAGCCAATGCCTCCACATACTTGCCTTTGAAAAGAAAGCCCAGAGGGAGATACTGCTATCCCAATTTTACATCTGCAGAAGCTTTCCTTGCTGCAGTAAGGGAATAGCCAGCAGGTATCCTCTGCAGACATCTTCTAATGGAATCACATAAAGGAGACTTCTCTTGTTGAGATTCAATATTCAATGGTCTGGAATAAAAACAACACACAAAAATCTTACTAAAGCTAAAGCAATTGCTATACATAGTAAGGAAGCAACAGGTAAAAGCCGACAGAGCCAAACTCTGAAAGCAGATTATCTGATTGCAATTTTTCTGAGACAAGTGCTAACAAAATTACTTCTCCAGATCAATTTTGCATTAACAGGCATCGTGTGGTCTGTGAGGAATACCTGCAGCTCTCCTTCCTCAGCCACCTCTTGCAATTTGACAATAATATCAGAGAGCAAATGTTTTGAGAAGGATCTGGAAAGTAATGGAAAGCTAATTGAACCAAGTTACTCTCTGAAACTATGATTAAAACACCAGCTTCCTTGCACCCTTAAGGACAAATTAGGAACAAGGGCATCAAGCAAAAATCTATATAGACACACTACAATCAGAAAAAAAAAAATGCAAGCTGTATATTAAAAAAAAAAAATCAAATGGAAGGTCTGCTGATGTTGGTAAAATGCACACAATAGACATAGTACCTTGCTGACTTTTCCCCCAAGTATCGCCGTTATGAACTGCTAAGAGTTTTTTTGGAAACAGTCAAAAGCCTGACATCTGAGATGATCTCCTTCCCAAGCTCCAGCACTAGCGAACTGCATTAGAAACAGAGCTTACCTCCTTCAAAATGTAAATGTGCTTTTCTGCCTAAGAGACCACCTAGTTATTCTGATGATTACTTCTGGCTAACCTACAAGTTGTAAGCTTCTGGAGGCTAATCAGAAAGCAACTCATAACCACAGCTGTCACAATAAGGCACACCCATTACCCCTTTCTTATTACTCCAGCCAGCGCCTAGCTTCAGAAATCATCCTTTCAGAAAAGCATAACAAAAAACCTTCAGTCTATATTCACGTCACTAAATCTATACAAATGCACTCTAAAACCTTAGTAATGCTCATTACTATCATTTTATCAGCCTGAGCATTTTTTACTTAGACCTCTGAATTAATATCTCCTTTCCACAATAATTTTTCTGCACCTTCTGTAACTACATTCTGTAGAATTTGCTTAGGTCTTCTCTATTTTTCAAAAAGTGGAAGGGAATATGGCTCATTGGAAGCTAAAATTGCCAGGTCAAGTATCACCTTGTATTTTTATGGTTTGCATTCAGGTAATAGGAATGAGATTTATGTCCCTAACCTTGAAATATTCTGAACCAATTATTTACCTAATATTTATGTTAAATTATCTATGATTGCAGCACTGACTATGAAAGCAACCAGAAAAAAATTCTGCAGGTGGCCTGTAAAGCTAATTTTGAAGTTAGCTGTACTAAGCTCATGCAGTGGTCTCACAGAATATTAATATAGTGTTATAAACTACAGTACCCTCAGGGTGTTCACCTGCCATGGAATTTAATTTACTTCATATCTCATCTAATAGACTGGATCTCATCTATTAGGTAAATATAATGTGAATACGTTTCCTTGTTTCTCTAAGGAGTTTATTGGTAAAACCTGGAGAGGCATTCCCATAGAATCTTCTACTGCTATAATTAGCTTGAAATTGAGCTATTGTGCCCTTTTCTGTATTAAGCAATGCAGAATACAGTCTAGGTACAAACCAGCACCCTGCTCAGAGTCAGTGCAGCAGCTGCATTGCTCATGCAACATATTGGTGTTTATTTTTTATATTGCAAGGAGAAAAAACTACAGCAGCCTCTGGAGTATTTGAGCCCGAGGCCGTATCTCCGCTATGCTGAGCGCTGTGCCAGGCGACAGTAGCACCTTGCAGGGACAGCCCTATGCTCTGCCCTCGGGAGCTTAGGTGGCACCTTCTTCTGCGTAAGCAGACAGGCCTCAACTTTGTAGGGTTATGTGAATGGTTAAGTTGACTGAAAGCAAATCCAGTGTTGTCTGCAGCCAGCATGTTGGCAGAACTGCAACAGTGGGAGTGGAAAAGAGTTTGAACATGCCTTGCCCCTGAGCGCTTCTTGCAGTGCCTAATGCTGGGTGTGGCAGTGCTGTGCAGGAGGCATTTGTTCACCGTACATCCAACGCATCCATACTAAAAACTGCCCTGGTAAGAGGAAGGCCATAGCAATTTTTGCTCCCTGCTTTGTTTTCCCATGGACTCTTCTGCACATGAACCACTGCTGCATAGTGCTGTACACATCTGGTTTATTCCTCCCAGCCTGTGTTCATGACACTTATGGCTGCTTCACACCAAGGCCACTCCTACAGCTAGTTCCTTCGTCCTACTCTGTCCATCAGGATGGTCAGACTCAGACACACTTTTTCAAAAATCACAAAAGAATATAGCCTTACAGATATTCAAGAACAAGCTCATTTACATTGCATTTCTGTGCAATAAGTGTTGCCAGCATAACTCCCAGGGACAGGTCCTCCAGTAAAGCTCATAGAGGCAGGGAATTTAGGCACCTGACATGGTAAGTGTTCTCATTCTGTGTATGCCATTTATGATTCAACTTAGTTGTTATGTCAGACAGAGGAAAAAGACACACAGGATGCATAAAAGCAGAAAAATGCAGAGCAAAAACAGCTTTAGAGAGGGAGAATGAGAAAAAGATAGAACCCATGGGCAACTTAAAAAATAAAAAGTAGATGTTATAGTTCACTGAATCAAATATGACATTACAGTGCAGAGGAAATTGAATTCATCTGTACTCGATAAGGGTGGCTTCATTATTCACTTGTGTCTTTGCTTAGTTGTGACACTCATGACTGATGAGACCATCCCCATCTCATGAAGATAAATTCAATATCCGTAGTATCATTCTAATATATTCTCTATATATAGAGAATGCATTTAATGGAGGGTAGTGGGATAGTATTTTTATCTTCACTGGCTCATGAAAGGAAGGAGCACAATTTCCCAGAGCTGACACTTTGAGTGAGTTTATATGGACCACTTTTCACAACTTCTGTGTTGAGGGCAAAAGTGTCAGTATGGTGACATGGCAGAGGGTAGCACAGAGGTTAACTTCACCGACTTATCATCTGTGATCTGAATCCAGAACTGGATCAAAATGGAGAAGAGATTTGGCCATTGTATCCTGATCTTGATTAGATACCACCACCACCATACTACAGTTAATAAGAGGCTGCACCATTCAAATGTGCTGACATTAATCTAGTGTTGCTCAGAGCTGTAACTTTCTTCCTCCATTCTCGTTCAGTTTTCCAAACCAGTGAAACATTTCTTCTTCATGAGGTCTCTGACTCACGTCTCCTCCCTCCTTCAGTAGCATTATATAGTCACGCACACCTCTAGCAGACTTGTTTAAAAATGTGGAAATCTTGGAAGCTGTTCAGCAAAAGTGATCCCAGAAAAGATGTGATTAATAAGTAAAGCATATAGGAGGAGGTTAAAGGTAGCTATCATAAATTTAATTTGCTACGTATCTGTAATTTGTCATAACTCCATACAGTGTTCACATACCTCTTCAGAAGAAAGTTTTTTTCCTGATAGATTCGAGGGGAAGAGGAAGAGCACAAACCAGGTTTCAAAAATACCATCTCCATGTGTGCTGCTGCTGAAGAAAACACACATCCTCATGTACACTCCAGCTCAAAGCACTGGTACAGCTGGCCACTCCAAAGCATGGGAATTTTCATCAGAAAACTTATGTCCAGATCAGGACAGAGGTCTATTAATTCAATATTCATACTCTCACAATAAGGCAAATGAGAGATTTTACTGGCAGGTAAAAGAAACTTCAAATAAGAATATTCTGGAATAAGCTGCACATACAGAATTTTCTTTCAAATCCCATCATTCAGCAGCTGACATACACCCACTGCATAATGATTTACATAACTTCTTGTGTGTAACTTTCGCACTGTAACTAGACAACACCAGTATTCCTTGGTTTGTCAGTGTCTTCATCACAGCCACATTGAGTGTTTCATAATGCAACTACTAAAATCTGCTTCAGGCTGAAAATTGGCACACAAATGCATGAGGACTCCAAAGTGAGAAATAGTTACTTTAATTTCTAGAAAATTATTACATACTGCCTCTGTTCTGGAGTATGGAATATGATTACTTGCTTTGATTATAATATGCATAAATTATTAATGGAATTTTCTTTTTGTTTGGTCTAAAACTGTGATTATATAAAGCAGACTTTTTCTGTCATCATCTACATAACAGAGCATTAATTTGTAAAGCATACAGCAACACTCCTCCACCAAATGATTGGTAGCAAAGAGGTGCTATGCAAGTAAATAGCAGTTGTATAACCATCGAAAATGCAAATTTTAAACTACTTCTAAGGTGTTCAAAAGATTACAAGGAAACTGAACAAGGAAAAAGTGACAAAGCAAAGAAAAAAACCCAGAAAAAAATCATTTGCATTTTTTTTATTTCACATAGTTTGACAAAAGTGTAGTAAGAGTCTAGTAAGTTATTTTTATGTACAAAGAGCCCCTGACGTGATCCTCCCAGCTACCTTTAATTGCTGTATGTCCTGATTCACTGAAATAAATCTACATTATTCTCAGATTACAGGAGGAATGTAGAAAAGCCATTTTGATAACTAGCCCTAGAAGCACATACAAGAAATTGCATATGTAGATGTATGTATTTATGAGGCATGTTTAGATTCACTGGAAGGCTGAACTTAAAGAGCAAGGTCCTTTCTCTAATTCCGCAGAGCCAAGCCAATTTACACTAGTTAAAGAACTGTCCCAGTAACTCATTGTGATATGTCTACTTGGCTTTAATAAAGTTTTACATACATACTTTTTTCCTCAGATTTTCAATACAGAATGTAATTGATATAACGTCTGAAATATTATTAGGTAAATTCATTTCAAATGGAAGTATCACTTTCCAAGTGATCAAACTGTCCATCTAGTTCACTACCCATAAAGCCTCTATTCAGATATGTTTAATATTGATGTTATACTTTTTATTAAAGATTTTCAAGATACTATGGAATTTTGAAACCTTATACACAAAAATGTTTGACAGTATATTATTAAAAAATAGAAGAAAGCAAAATGAAGGGTTTTTCTTTCTGCACACACAGTGTATTTTTCCTGTGCACACACAGTACTTTTCCTACAGAATAGACTTTTTGCTGCAGTTGAGACAAATGCTTAAACTAAAGCCCAAATAAATTCTGATCATAAAAGAGAAAGGTATGGCTAAAACACAGTGGGCCATGGAAAAAAAAAATGTTGTCTCATTAGTGGCATTTTGATCAGATTCCTCTGTATTTTCTCATAAAAAAAATTGTCCACTCAATAGCAAAGGAAGCATTACCCTTGCCTCCCCACTGCTTGCAATTCAAGCTCAACAGCACTCCATACACGTTCATTCCCCGAGTGCTCCACTGGTAACACAATTGCAGTAATTATGGCATGAGCATGTTCTATGAAACGGATACTAGTTCATTAATTAGAAGATGAACGTAATTGATTATTTCAACAGCAAGGCTAAACAGGAGGGTAATCCCACAGAGAGATCTGCAGGGCGAGATCTGTCCAAGATGTGCCCTTGACTTAGTTGCTTCTCCCCAGGGGTGGCTTTAAAGGAGCACAGCCTGACAAGGTAATAGTAATCGCACAGACTGCGATTAGTGATAGTTAAGGCATTCATGACCTGTTCCCCTTAGCAAATTTTTCCAGAACTGATGTGTACTTCAGGGGATGTATTTGCCGTTTACAACCATCAGCCAGACACTTAGACAGACAGTTGGCACGTGGAGGCCCTTGGCCATCTCTTCTGATGATGTTCTGGTCAGATAATGCTCAGATTCAATCTCACCTTTGTTGTTGATACATCGCAGTGGCTCAGTAAGTGTATGCTATCTTTTCTCCCCTGGTGTCATAACAGAAATCTTTTGAACAAAGGAAGACTGAGCAGTAAGACTGAGATATCCCTGTTCATGCCACCTTCCTTATCTTTGTCACTGAGCACATGGCTTACTAAGAAGATATATAGTGGATGAAAATCCCCTCACACAGTATGTTAACACAGATACACAAATCAAGCCCTTAACATTTTGGCATTCAGACCCTAAGCACATGTTCTCAAATACCATTCTGCATTAGCTGATGAACCTCGAATTACGATCACCAAAGGCCTGATTACAGCAATGACTTAAATCAGTCCATTCATGTTTTAAAAAAAATACAGCACTTTTCACGGAAACACCAAGCCAACACTGACAAACCGGAGCAACCATGTCTGTCTTTTCCTCTCACATCGTCACAGGCTGATTTAAGGGTTACTGCGTCTGGCTTGATTCAAACATTGTACTCAATCCAGCTCATGGTTGACCACATATGGGTGTACTAGAGGAAGGGGAAAACCAAGAAGCTTTTCCTTACCTCATTGCATTCCTAGTAATCACTTAACCTTGGCAGGCATCAGCTTTTGGCAGCCCTCTCTGTTCCACAAGCACAGAAACAGGTCCAGTCTTGTGCTGGCAGCAGAGGCACCAACACCACCATAGAGGGCAGGGGCCATGACAGAGTCACTTGTCACCTCTCACCTGGTAAAAAGCAGCCAATTCTCACACGGGAAAGTGTGCATACCGCAGCTTTTCAAATAATGGTGCTCTCTTTCATGATTATCGAATAGTGAATCAGGCAGAGTTCATCCAGAAACTCACGGAGAGGGTTGGGGTCTGAAGTTACCAAGTAAACCCTGGGCTGATGTAAATCAGTATGAGGACACTGATCTCCATAAAGATACGCTAATGGACACGTACTGAGGATACTCTCTGGAACCTTGCCTGAAATGATTAAATCTATCCAGATTCTTCGATACGGATACTGTAGACAATAACAATATTAGCCTCAATAAAATGATACTGAGGGTAGAAGTCCTTTTCAGTTTTTTTTTTATTTGATTAAAGCTATTCTGGCTCAATGTCTTCTGCATATTATCCCGTGATGTAATTGAATAAGGAGATTGAAACAGAAAGCTGCTTCTAAGTAAGGGAATACTTCACTGGGGCTCTTGTTCTTATTTAGTACGGTTTAACAATTCCTCCCATTCACTGATTACAGATGCCTGAGAAACCTGAACGCACCCACCCCACCTGGATGTGTCTATAGTCCATGGCCCATCGTGTTTGGAATCACTCATCTTTGTAATGGATAAGAATCCAAAACAGTAAAAGTAACCACTTAGGTCAGTTCTTCTCTTCCTCAGATACACAGATTAACTCCAAAATATTTGTAAGTGCCAGTGGAAAAAAATCTTAAAGTCTTTTTTTTTTTTTATTGTGCCAAGAAGTCAAAGAAAAACATTTGACAGCTTGTGTGTTGCTCACTGCTAAAGCATTGTTGGGGTTTTTTTCTTTCCTATATAATCTTCTGGTTTTTCAGAACAACTTATGATAGTAGTAGAAAAAAACCAGAACTTTCCCAGTTTTAAACATCATCCTGTTCAATTAGATTCATACTACATGTTTATTAAATAAGGTGACAGCATAGATGAGTATTAATAATTGAAAATTAAACACTATTAATTCAATCTGTGCTGCAAGTGAAGCCAGTAAGAATAGGGTCAGGTCAAATACACCTAAGTGGAGCAGTAATTTGATCTACTGATCAAATGGATGCAGATGTTTAAGGATATGGTCTTCATTAAGCTGCTCCTTTACTCCACAATGAAATCTAACTTAAAAAGCAGATGAGATTGAAGAGATAATTCTTCTCCTTTTAGGAAAGCTATGAGTTATATATATATCTATCTCACAAATACAAAAGGTAACTTGCAATTACTATGTCTTTCTTTAACTAGTATTTCTGAATTTCTAGTTTTCAAAGAGTCTTGCAAATCCACTCAGCAGAGCTGGTAACAACATTTGTCATATGCTATGGGTGATAGATATAATCCTATAATTTCCAATGCAATAATGAGAGCTTTAATTTTCTATTTCTTCCCTCTGTGCGATGGTGTCTGGCTTTGAATTCTCATTTATGTCTGCATGAGTACACAAACTTAATCTGCATCATTGTGAAGTCAATACCTGCTCTGACTTCTTTTTCATTGTTAAAAAGCAAAGCCTGACCTGTAATGCAAAGACACAAGAAAAACTTTATCCCATCAGGAGTCTCTCTCTTCTTTACTTTAAGTCTCCTCTGATATGAGGATTCATTGAAGGAGCTGCTAAGAGCTGTATCAGTTTGTAAAACATTGCCTTCCTTTCTTCTTTGGGACTTCCCATGAAAGGTTAACAATAATTTTAAACTCTGTAAGCCAACACATTTGCAAACTCACTTCAATAGCATGCATTTTTCCTGAGAAACAGAGAATCCCTATCAAATCTGAGACTAATTCACGAGGGACTTAACACAGAGAGAAGTCAGAGCAGTTCCTCCCCACTGCCAGGGACTGCTGGGACGTGAGAGCTGGATGATTTCCACCACCAAGGGAGAAAAGGGGGAGGCAAGGCAAAGGGCCAGAAAAACAGTCTTTGTTCTTCTCACACAGAGAAGATAACATGGAGGGCTGCTATTCTCTTGTCTCACTATGGAGCCTTTCCAACTTCCAGCTCCCCAGAAAGAGAGCTTTCTTTTTTCCCCTCGCTTCTTTCTCAGCGAGAGTGTGGAGGTAGGGTTGGGAAGAGCTGAGAACAGACAGCAGCAGCTTATTGTTCAAGTATTTCCTGTCCAGAACAAGCTGAAAACCTCAAAAGTTAAATACAAAACACATTTACCCATCTCTCTTTTTATTGTGCTGAGAAATAATTGTTAGTGTTTTATAATACAGAGTAAAATGCAAGGGCTTATCTTTAATGCTTGGGACTATCAGCCAAGTAGGGCTGTTTATATTTGCACATGCTTGTGCATGAATACAGCTGCAAAATTGTGCATTAGGGTGGCGGGAAGAAGAGACCAAAACTTTTTTTTTTTTTTTTTTTTTTTTTGCATCAAAAATGGTTGTATGTGTGGGAAGGAAAGTTCTCAAAATATCATTTTCCAATAGTAACGTCTTATTCCCGCATATAATTTTCATTTCTTTTGGGGAAAAAAGGATCTGAAATATGGCAGCAAAGAGAAAGAAAAACTAGTTTAGCTAAAGGCTGAAGAGTTTTGCAGGAAAATATGAACATATGTCATTCAACAGAAGCAAAATATCTCAGCAGTCCTGTAAGCAAATTCTTCTCTTCAGTTCAATATTCAATCTGATCCTTGTAAGCTGTCACAACGCTTCATAAGAACTATATTTTAGGATACACACCCCCCCAAAGTAACCTGCTTCCTCTGAACTGCTTTCCAGCAACGGTTCCAATTTTATACTGTGACAAGTCCCTGAAGAAAAAACATGCTGTGGTGTGGGCAGGGAAGGCTGACCCACTGAGAACAGCAAGGTATGATTTATTTGCACTTCAAAGGCTAAGAAATTCACAGTGGTGCCCTAGCAAACTACAGGTGAAAAAAAAAATTAAACTACACTTTTTAACATTAAATTTTCCCAAGATGAAACTTCTTGGTTTGGTTAGATAAACTGAGACATTGTAAATCACACTGGAACAACTTGAAATAAATATTTTGCTTTCTGTTTTTAGTCAAAGATTTTAATGTTTTTAAAGGAAAAAATAGATTTTTAAAAAAAAAAAAAGTAGAGACACATTTTGATAAACCCTACTATTTATATTATGGGCCTGAGTCCTTACCCATTTACTATGATACAAATTTGGATTAATCCCAGCATACAATTATGAAATCAGATTCTAGGCTACCTGAGTGACACTCTATACTCAGACCAAAATAAGTCCATTCTTGAGTTCAGTAATGTGGCCTAAATTGCCACTCCTGGACGTCATACTCCAGCTCTTCACGTAAGGTCCCTGGGATGCTCTAGTACTCCTTCAGCTCCATGCAAGACAATGCAGAAAAGACCTTTCACTTCAAATCCTTTGCTATGTCCTTGCTCATAAAAATCTCCAGGGTTTTCAGTTTACCCGGGGAAGTATTTTCAAGGAAGTCTAGAAAATTTTGGCCCGTACTTGAAAAAAACCAAACACCCCTTTAGGTACACAAGTATGCCAACCGCAATAATAAGAACAAAGAATTCTATTGTACTTCATAATTTCTCAGATTTACATAAGCTTTATCTAAGTAGATTTCAGTGCTCATTACTCCAAAGTAGAGGAGTAAATATATTTATGTCATTTTATATATGAGATTTCTTCTGATTTGTTAAAGCCATAGAAACCACAAAGAAAATTTTTGAATTCTTGTTTTCCTTTTCATCATAGGTCAAATGGCTCCAAATCCCATAGCTCTTCCTGAGGTAGTTTTGGTACGCTTGGGTAAAATCAAGCATAAGTAAAGTAAAATACAGTTTTCCTGAGCAGTAATAGATATTTATTCTGGAACAGCCCCATGCATTATTAAAACCATACTACTATCATAATTAGTATATAAAAAAAAAAGATACAGAATCATTATTGTAATGATGTTTATCTTTATGTAATATCTTATCAGTACAACCTACTGCCCTGCCATGAAGTTGCTTGGTCCCTGAAAATTTGCCGACAGGTGCTAGTGAGGGATGTACGGGCTGACAAAGTTACTCATCCGCACTCCAGCCCCCACATCCTCCTTGGAATTTTTCATCATTTCTGTAACACTGTTTGCTATTAGGATTACGTGATTTATTTGTTCAGATTGAGAAGTCTCTTCTTGATGGGCTGCTGTGGTTGGTAAACAGCTCCCAACAACAAACACGGATTTAAATAATCACTGTGTAATCAGTAGGCACCAGCACATCAAATCTCATCTCTCCAAATCCAGGTAGCTGTCTGTCAAATCACAACGTTTATCACACTAAAAGTTAGACACTTAGCTGCACCAGAATCATCCTGCTCACTTTTTAAGGAGTTTCAGTGAATTTACCAGAAAAGGGTAATAGACTTGCTGGTTTTGCACAGATTTCCACCGTAACACATCAGATTTGTCTTGAACTTAGCATGAAAGTCCTAAGCAACACCAGGAGTAACCAGACCAGAGTACAAAGCAGCATTGACCAGCTATCGCCCAGCCCATTTTGGGCCTGGAAGGGAATATTAGACTAATCAACTAATAACTCAACAGCATTCAGCCCCAATTAAACACCTTTCCGACAGCTGCAGCTAATGTCATTTGGGTTTGGCAGGTACGTGCTTGCTTGATACAAGTACATCTGTGTGTAAAATAGCTGGTCCTAATTAAATTTTAACAGGAGGCAATAACTGCTTCAAAACTAGGCAAAAAAAAATCATATTAGGCAGATAATTGAGAAATCTAAAATAATCTTTTATACTATTAAATCAGTTTCCAATTTTATTTTTAAAGGCTCACTTATTTTCCACTATCTAATGTATTATCTTAAACATTTACATTTTTGAACACCTAAAGCACAACCAAGCATTTGCATTTGAGTTTAGGCAAATCCTGATTAACTTTATCAAAAAGACAGGAATATTAACATGGGTCTGGAGGTTATGTTTTAATTTGGTTGCCACTGTGTCTTCTGGCTGCAGATGCCCAGAGCCTCTCAAGGAGCTCAAACAATAATGAAAGCAACCTCTGAGTTACAAGGTGCTGTACACACGTGTCAGCGAGCGAATCCAAACAGTAGCAGGGACGCAGGCTTCCAAGGCGCTATTTGCCAAGTTCTTTAATATGAAAAGATTCTTGGTATTAAATCGATAAAGGGGAGGTGGAGTGTAGGTAGAAGGAAAACATGCTAGATGAGATAAAGAAAAGCTTGATTATCGATACAGAAAAAATGGGCACTTAAAGTGATTACTCTAGAGCATAGAAAGCGATTTTTAAATTACTTATCTGATTAGTGGGAGCTAATCTATCAAGTAGAAACAAATTCACATAAATAGTCTGTAAATTAAATATTCTCTTGTCACTGATGCTGCTTTCGATTGTTGTTTTGTTTTGACTTTTTTTTCCCTCGGAAGGAGACAGCTTATTACATTGATTTCAGTCTCCAGAATGCATTCTGTAATTATGTAGTTTTAATTATCTGGCATTTTTATTTGTATTAATCTCAAAGCCAGGTATTGACATGAGTTAGAAAGAAAATCTAATCTCAGATCTGAAAAAGAATCAGCTACAATCCTGTTCAGCAGTATACCAAAATACAAGCTGAAGCCTATGTTTAAGTCCATCCATACTCAGTAAAGCGCGTAACCTATGTTTAATCTTACCTCTAACAATGGGGCTTAAACAAGTGCAAAGCAGCATCAGCACCTACAGCTCTATTCTTGTAACTGTTGAAGGTGTGCATTGTGCCTTACAGATACGTGCAAGAAGAAAGAGTCATGGATTTCAGCTTGTTAACATTTCAAGAATTTATTGCTCAGCTGCTGTTTGTTTTCTCTGACAACCAAATATTATGCAGGGCACTTTTGCCAGCTGCAATCTGATTAGGTATCACCTTTTCCATAACACTGCCAGGCCAGTCAAACTGTGGCATACAGAGAGTTTAACCTTTTGTAGATCTCATAATAAACAACTCCAAGTTTCAGGAGAAAATCCGTGATAGAGAGAGCCTGACTACAGCTTGTAAATCAAAGCACTCAGATAAGATGTGAGAGCCAGACCTCTCAGAGTTGATCACTCTGACAGTTGAGCTTTAAATTCTTGCTTTATAAATCACTTCCTTACCAACCAGCTGCAAAATCAGGGTTTGTAAGCAAAGAGAAAAAAAAAATGAGGTTTTATTTTGGATTTATTGGTATGATTCGTAAATCTGTTGTGGGACTTATAGATCTGATTCAAGATTTGTTAATCCCATTTAGGATATGGAAATTTTTTCTCTGACTTACCACATACTGAAATACTTCAGTAAAAAAACAAACTAAAAATCACTGTTTGAAAGGATGGTGTATAAATCAAGAGTTTGCAGTTAAGATTTGCTGGCAGGCTCTATAAATTGCACAGTGCGTTTATAACTCAGCCTCGTACGAGGGCAGATTTATAAATCCAACTTGCAAATTGTCAGACAACTATTATGGGCTCAGTTCTAATCTGAGATACAACAGATGTGCTTCACTGTGCTGGAAAACCCTCTCCTTTGTGCTTTATCGCCTGCCTCCCCCACAGCCATCTCACTCGCACCGAGGGGAAGCAAAGCACCATTGCCAGGGGAAGGAGGGAGGGAAGAGACCTCCTGGATCATTCTCACACTGCAAAAAAATAGCCGAGCAGGGAGAAAAGGATTTGGGGAAGGGAAAACAGGAGGTGAAATGTCATTTACAGTTCTCCCTACTCTGTTACACAGCCTTCTGGAGCAGCCCTAGTCAAAGACTCCCTCCTCAGTTTTAGCTGGTGCCTGAGGGGATGAAGAGAGCAGGTAATCCTAAATAATTCCCAGGTCGCCAGGCCTCAGGCACAGTGAAAAATTAAACTTTGCATTCAAGGGAGTGGAAAAGTGGGCCTAGAAGGAACAAACTAAAGCAAGTTGAGAATTTTTTTTTCTGTGCTCTCAGTGATGCCTGCCTGCCTATCTCCAATTTCAACGAGGAATTTCTGGGAGAAACCCTGGCCCTGTGACGGCAAATATCCCATTGATTTCCCAAGGATAGGATTTCACCCTATAAAAAGAGCATTGGCCAGATTCACAGGAATGCTCTGCCTGCCCCATGCCGCCCTGGTCACAACAAGCAGCTGTAAGCTCACGTCTCTGCTTCGCTCTGTGGTAGCCGCATCTCCCCCAGGGAGGAGATTGGGGAGCCAGAAGCAGGGGTTGTGGCAGCATCCCATGGCTCCCAGCCACTGCTGGCAGCTGCAGCCACTCTCCTCCCAGCCCTTTTCCTGAAGCAAGCCCAGAAAGCAGCATCCCTTAGTAATTATAAGAAAATTTACACGCGTACTGGGAGTTAGTATACTTCCTTTCAGGCAGTTTTACAGTAGCCATCAAGGTTTATCCAGAATGGTGAGGGTTATAAGAGTGAAATAATACCTCTGTTTAGTAGCACTATTTTTTCTGCTAGAATGATTTTTTTTAATATGACATGAAAACTGTGCATGATAAGAAATGGCTACTCCTGGACCCTGTGCAGGAGATGCTTAAATGAATTAATGCCTTTTGAATTTTTCTGAGTGTCAGGCTTCTTTGACTTCATAGCTTTTGAAGGAAAAGAAAAAAGTGATCTAAAATATTTTATTCTCTACCATATTTGAAATTTGGTTCTAAACTTTCATCAGTGACTTCCTATTCTCTTTTACTGCAATACTCTTTTCCTTTGAATTGCTTGTTGCCTTGGATTTCTTACAAAATAAAATAAATACAAGGCTGCTAGCAAACATAAATTGTATAATTACTTATTTCATTCTTGCTGGCATTTTAGAATCAAGGATCTGATCATTGCAAAACTCAGCAAATACTCTTTTATATATACGGAGCTAAATTTTCAGGGAGCTTATGTTAAACATGCAGGATAAACTACATGTTCAAATGAATCTAAATACTATTACAAGGGTAACTGAAGCAAGCAGTGCAATTAGAAACAGGAAAATTTGCTTCCATAGCTTTGCGCCTAACTGAATACTCAATTCTACATGCAAATTACAATCAGAACTGCAGGATGGGGTTGAGGGAAAATGGTTAATATTCTATAACATGCTAAGTCAGCCCTTTACAGACTATACATTTAAAATGTATGAAAACCAATTATTTTGAAAATAGATGCCTTTTTTGCTATTTCATTGCATGTTCCAAAGGATACAGCCTCACTGTCCCCTTGTGCCTGTGTCTGACAGACACATAGACTTACAAAAACTTGGCCTTTTCCCTTGTGTTTAGCCTAAATGAAAAGGGGTAAGAAGAATACGCTTGCAAGGAGAAAGAGCCTGTGAAAGCCTCTGAAATTCTGTGCTCACATCAGAGGTGAGGAATTGTAGCTACAGTTGGAGAAACACTATAAATAATTTCTTTAACAAAGAGACACTACGATTTAGTAGAAATAGTGTCTTTTCACGTCATTGTCTTGCAGGTGATGAATGAAACAGACCTCACCTGCAGTAGCCCAACTGATCTGTTCCAATGCTAGAAGTCACTGACATTTTCCTCATTCTTTCTCTGGGCTTCTTTGGGGAACACAAGAACACAAGAACTAAAGGACAGCCTTGGCTGCAGCGACCATGACATGGTGGAGCTCAAGATCCACGGGGCAGCAAGGAAAATACACGGCAAGCTCTCTGCCCTAGACTTCAGGAAGGCAGACTTCGGCCTCTTCAGGGACCTGATGGGCCAAGTGCCATGGGAGGCGGCCCTGGAGGGAAGAGGGGCCCAGGAAAGTTGGTCCATATTCAAGGAGCACCTCCTCCAAGCTCAGCAGAGGTGCATCCCGATGAAAAACAAGTCGGGCAAAAAGGCCAGGAGGCCGGCGTGGATGAGCAAGGAGCTCCTGGACCAACTGAAAGTGAAAAAGGAAGCCTATAGAGGGTGGAAGTGGGGACAGGTAGCCTGGGAGGACTACAAAGAGGCTGCGCGAGTGGCCAGGGATAAGGTAAGGAAGGCCAAAGCCCTGGCAGAACTGAATCTGGCCAGGGATATAAAATGTAACAGGAAGAGCTTTTATAGGTACGTAGGGGACAAAAGAAAGTCCAGGGAAAATGTAGGCCCCCTCCAGAAGGGAACTGGTGTCCTGATTACCCAGGACATGGAGAAGGCTGAGGTTCTCAATGACTTTTTTGCCTCAGTCTTCACCGGCAAGAGTTCCTGTCCCACCACCCAAGCTGTAGAAGGTGCAAGCAGGGACTGCGAGAATGAAGAACCGCCCATTGTACTCGAAGAGCAGGTTCGGGATCATCTAGGGAACCTGAAGGTGCACAAGTCCATGGGTCCTGATGAGATCCATCCGTGTGTCCTGAGGGAGCTGGCGGATGAAGTTGCCAAGCCACTGGCCATCATATTTGAGAAGTCGTGGCGGTCTGGTGAGGTCCCCGATGACCGGAAGAGAGGGAACATAACCCCAATTTTTAAAAAGGGAAATAAGGAAGACCCAGGTAACTACAGGCCGGTCAGCCTCACCTCTGTGCCTGGCAAGGTCATGGAGCAGATTCTCCTGGAAACCATGCTAAGGCACATGGAGAGCAAGGAGGTGGTTGGTGACAGCCAACATGGCTTCACCAAGGGCAGATCGTGCCTGACCAATTTGGTGGCCTTCTATGACGGGGTGACGGCATGGGTGGACAAGGGACGAGCAACTGACATCATCTACCTGGACTTGTGCAAAGCTTTTGACACTGTCCCACAGGACATCCTTCTCTCTAAACTAGAGAGACATGGGTTTGATGGACGGACCACTCGGTGGATAAGGAGTTGGCTGGACGGCCGCACTCAGAGAGTGGTGGTCAATGGCTCGATGTCCAGGTGGAGACCGGTCACGAGTGGCGTCCCTCAGGGGTCCGTGCTGGGCCCGGCCCTGTTCAACATCTTTGTCGGCGACATGGACAGTGGGATAGAGTGCACCCTCAGCAAGTTCGCCGACGACACCAAGTTGTGTGGTGCCGTCGACACGCTGGAAGGGAGGGAAGCCATCCAGAGGGACCTTGACAGGCTGGAGAGGTGGGCCAGTGCCAACCTCATGAAGTTCAACCAGGCCAAGTGCAAGGTCCTGCACCTGGGTCATGGCAATCCCAGGCACAAATACAGGCTGGGCAGGGAATGGATTGAGAGCAGCCCTGAGGAGAAGGACTTGGGAGTGCTGGTGGATGAGAAGCTCAACATGAGCAGGCAATGCGCCCTTGCGGCCCAGAAGGCCAACCGCATCCTGGGCTGCATCAAGAGAAGCGTGGCCAGCAGGTCGAGGGAGGTGATTCTCCCCCTCTACTCTGCCCTGGTGAGACCCCACCTGGAGTACTGTGTCCAGTTCTGGAGCCCCCAACACAAGAAGGACATGGACCAGTTGGAGAAGGTCCAGAGGAGGGCCACAAAGATGATCAAAGGGCTGGAGCACCTCTCTTATGAGGACAGGCTGAGAGAGTTGGGGCTGTTCAGCCTGCAGAAGAGGAGGCTCCGGGGAGACCTGATAGCGGTCTTCCAGTACCTCAAGGGGGCCTACAAGAAAGATGGGGAAAGGCTGTTTAGTAGGGCCTGTTGCGATAGGACGAGAGGTAATGGTTTTAAAATAGAGGGGGGTAGATTTAGATTGGAAATTAGGAAAAAATTTTTTATGATGCGGGTTATAGAACACTGGAACAGGTTGCCCAGAAAGGTGGTGGAGGCCCCATCCCTGGAAGCGTTCAAGGCCAGGCTGGATGAGGCTCTGAGCAACCTGACCTAGTCAGGGATGTCCCTGCTCCTTGCAGGGGGGTTGGACTAGATGACCTTTGAAGGTCCCTTCCAACCCTAACCATTCTATGATTCTATGATTCTATGATTTCACCTGCTTCAATAAAATACAAATTTGGACTCAACTCAAAGAGACTGCTCCTAAACTGGAGGCAAAAGGCACTTCACAATGTGCCTTGGAAGTCCCAGTCTCCTGATCATCCACATCAGAGCACTTGACAGAGCACAGGCCATGTCTACCTTTTTGGATTCCTTTGAATGGAGAGACACAGAAGGGACAGGGATGCCCCCTGAAGCAGGATCAGTATGTGGGGCACAACTGGACCTGGGAACTATGAAACTCTCTGGCACCTCAGGCAATACAAGGACAGGGCCAGGGAGAACAGCATAGGCAAACCACTGAAACTAGAGGTCTTCTTTGGGGGTATAAATGATCAGTTGCAAAGATATCTTGGTGAAATCAAGGTAAATAAGAGGGGTTTTCTATAGCTGCAGTACAAAGAGTATATTGCAAAATCACAAAATCTGTAGCATGAGGAGAGGAAGCACCTTATTGTGGCTGCGATTGTACAGGTTTATGAAGCAATGAATTTCAGCTCTCCAGAGGACCAAAGACCTAACAATGAACATCTTTTATTTGAAGTTTAAGTTAAAGTTAAAAGATTTAAGTCCAAAGTTAAACTGAATATCTTCTAAAATTCTAAGTGTCAAAAGCATGATCCAATCTACTCCAGCATCAGCAGAGGAAAAGGTCAAGGGAGTAGAAATGACAGGGGATGAAAGAAGAGGCAAGAGAGAGAAATCTCTTGGCTTGCCTGTGAAGAAAGAATACATATCTACCAGGCTACCAGCAGAGGAGCAGACCAGCAGAGAAGCCTATAGACTTCTTTTGCATCCTTTAACAATACCAGGTCTAACAAGAAAAACAATCCGCAATGAGTTGAATATTTTCTACACTTGTCCTACCTCAGCTTTTACATGTTATCAGTCTATTCATTTCTGATTTCAGAATAATGAAACCAACTTATTCACTATAACTGTTAGCAAAAACTCAAGTCATTTAGGAACAGTAACTACACAAAACAATATACTTTTGGTATGGACAAGTCCCTACACTTATCCATGTTTGAATTAAATCGAATTGAAAATAAAAAGAATATTGGTGGTGAAAAGACTGTAAAACTCTTTTTTCATATGCCTTCATCTGCAGTGGCAGCAGTAAACACTTTTTATTGAAGGTTTCAAAGGCTATGAAAAGAGGGAAAAGTGCCCTAATAAAGTTTTGATCAGAAATTTCCTTTTTTACTTGGAAATTTCAAAACCTGCAATTGCAGTTTGTCATTTACCCTTTTACATTTTTACAAAGGTAATTTTAACAGACATGATTAGAGTCTACAGCTCTATGGGAGCAGTGGAAATTAGCTTCAGTGTTTATCTCATCAATGAGGTTCTGAGTCTGCTGGTGGAATTGCAAGAAGCACATTTCATGTGTGCTGCTTGCCATCTTGAGAGCAAACTCTTCAGGTAAATCATCTGATCTACTTGTTTACTATCCTTGTCCCCCATAACTGCCTGGATAAGTAAAAACAGGCCTACTGAAAGAGTCTGAATTTCAAGTATTTAAATTTATTTTGCTTAGGTTCTCCTGTTGGACTTCTCTCCATAGAAATTTTACTAGCCAAGACCACAGACATTTCTTCTGCTTAGGACATTTTAAATGTTCTGTACTGTCAGTGCCCCATCAACTACACAAGGCCTTTCACAGCACTGCAAGGCAGAACTCATGAGCCAATTTTATCCTCATCCAAACACAGACAAAGTTTACTTGAATCACAGACACTAGTGGCATGAGACAGTTGGCCCAACAAAGTAGTCTGAATTCTGGCATGGATATCAAAGACCTGTATCATACTTTAAAAGAAAATTCCTGTCTTAAACAAAAATGAGAGCATGTCATCTAATTCAACTACTACTCACATTATCACAATACTATTGCTATCCTATTGCTGGTGATGAAAGAGACCTTAAAAGCCAGGTGGGGAAAGCAGATGTATCTCCACATTTAAATCATTGTTGTGCATGGGACATCCCAAGAAGTTAAATGCAATTTTTCCCTGCTTTTCCCAGGGGCACCAGACACCAGAGAAGAATACTGAAACTCTGGCACTTGATGAAGCATGACTAAATTTCAACGGCTGCATGGGTTACCCTGTCAACTGAGACAACCTAGTCCATTATGTGAATGCTATTGGTGCATTCCAGTCACAACTGCTAACTTACTTCTCAGTGAAAAGGATTGAACTTTGACAAGCTTAAGGTTTAGCCTTAAACTTTTAGCATTTTACATTGTACTGAGGTGGGCTAAAAGCACAAAGGTAGTTGTGGCAGAATAATTTCTCAGGTCATCATGATTTAATTGTGACTACTTGAGGCCTGATAAGTGATGTGGCCTTTTCCTTAAATGTAAAACTTCGAAAATATTTCAAAAGTTTCACTTTATTAAAAATTGGGGGGAAAGCTTTAACCATTACAGAGAGTGAAATGATAAATGGATCAATCTTCACTAGCAAACAGTAGTAATTAAGTCATACCTCATTTCTTTATTAGAGAACAGCTTTGGTGTTTAATCATCATTACATAATAATTTAGTCCTCTCCAATCTCTATCTTTATAAAAATTGCAGACTTAGGCCTTGCACCTTCAAATGGTTCTGCACAGGAGGAACCCCATGATCAGCTATTTGAATCAACTACAGGATTCTGGCTTTATACCGTATTTTCATTGTGCAGTCTGTGTTTGTATGATAACACAGAAAAAACTTCCTGAAGGATGCTAAGGGGAAAGTTAAAAAAATAAACATCTCTAAATGAAGACACTGCTGCAAAAAGGAGAGAGTCTGAAATCTCTAGTAAGACACAAGACAAAGCACGGCCTATGGCATAATGCCATCTTGGAGAACATCCAATTGCCCACTATTGTCTGAGGACAGATGTACAATCCACCAGATGTACCATGTGTTTGCTTTAGCACGGATCAGTGTTCATTTTTTGAAATAAGCCTCTGAAATCCAAAAAGAATGGGAAATGTAATGAATGAGTTCTAAGGGAAATAAACAATATCAAATCCTTTGACCCTATGGTTTCATTCCATGGCAGACATTTTCTTAAGCTCACTTCCTCTTAAAGGAACTAGGAATGTTCCTGTTGGTTGGTAAAAAGTCAATGAGAAGCCACTTGTGAGGCCAGCAATGACAAAATCAGTAAGACTTACTATAATGGGAATCGTGCTTTCCTAAGTCTTCAAAAGTCATTTTGTTTCACAATGATAACTACAGGGAGGAAAATAAAGAGATGCTGACTCTGTCAGTTTCCTTAGTGAGACAAGACGAGTTCACACTTCAGCACTCAATAGTTAATAGCTCTCTGTCAAACACAGGTTCACCTTCTCTTCAGGGGTGCTGGGCCCTGCTACTTTTCATATGGAAAAAGAAAAGCAAGAAAAAAGTGTTAAATGTTTCTGAAAACTGAAAGATGTTTTAATTGGAATAAAAGCAGCTTCATGGTAGGGAAGTGGAGGAACAGTAACAACTTCTTCATAGACATTTTAGTGCATGTAAAACAAGTTTCCTTCCTAATCACAGACAGTAAGACCTAAGGCCAACTCAAGGGGCTACTGCCAGCACAACACTATATTTTAGAAGTGGAAATACTTTACCAGGGCGTTTTCCTAACCTCTAAGAGTCCCCACTGAGGACTCAGAAAAATAGCCATAGGAAACTCAGCGGGACTGATTTCATAAAAACATGAACGTAACCTCCAAAACTTCTTCTTTCTTTCACACATTTACCTTTTCTGATACACCTGATGCAAAATATTATGTTCAGCCTCTAAGCCTTCTCCTGCTCACACAGCTAAAACCACAAACTCACTTGAGCAGCGCTTCCTCAAGCCCTGTAAGCTCACAGTGTCCCCAGTATCAGCAGAGTGGATCAAGCCCTACCTCAGGACTGTACGCAGTGAAACCCACCTACCTGGACCAGCTACTGAGTAAATGTCATCATTCCTAGGTCATTGTAGCTTCTTTTTCATTTCTTCAAATGCCTAGCTATAGTCATCACATTTATCCTCAGGTAAGACAGGGAGCCACATGCTGCTGCCAAAAGGAGAGGTTCCCTCTCCTCCTTTTTGCAGTCACATCCCCTCAGCACACAGTCCTGTCTCCTCAGTTTCAGCAGCCCTGGTGCTCTATGACCCCTTCACCTTTCCTCTTCTTTCTTTTTTTTTTCTTTTCCATTCTTTTGCTAAGCTAGCTTTGGCCATTCAATGTGCTGAACCAAGTGAAAACTGAGAGTGAGGATGGAGTGGGGAATGCAAGAACAGATCTGCCCCCTTTGGCACCTGCAAGCTGCTGGAGCAGCACAGTTATCTTGTCAAATAGCATCCTTGCATGACACACTCTTTCAACTTCATTAGTCCTCAGGTCCCATTTCACAAGGTGTCAGATGACTATCCGGTAGTTAAAAACTAAAGTAAAAAGAAGATTCCACAAGCTCTGTAGAAAAGAAACACTAGAAAAGACTGGCAATACTAAATAGGAAGTTGTCAGCAGCCACTGAAAAGAATAAAATCGTATTAGGGAATAAAGCTCCAAAAATGCTCCTTCTGCAGGATGATTTTTCACAAAGCTCCTGATTTTCTGTTCCTTTCACTGCCGGCTGCATAAATGCAAACCTTTTGAACTCATTCTGCTAGCTGAGCAATCAAGAGAAAAGGAGGAGGCAAACAAAGCCTTCACAACAGAGCACTGACAGCACTTATCACACACAACCATATCATTATCCATGGAAGGACAGCTCCATGCCTACACTAGTTGGACACAGAGGATGTGTCTTGTAATAACACTTCTGACAGAAAATGTCCATACAAGCAGAATCTACTTCTCATGCACAGAATGAAAATACATGCTAAAAAAAAAAAACAAAAACCCATAGGACTCAATGGAGAGAATCAGGTGCTTCTAAGGCCCAATACATCCCAGCCTAAAGTACATGTTGGAAACCGATCTTGTTTAAAATTGTCTGTTGTTCTCCATTAAGATAAAGTGAGATTAGGCTGGCTAGCTCAGGCATAGTAGTTTACATCACAAACATTTGAAGTAAAATAAAACTCACCCCAGGTGTCAGGTAAGGTGCAATGATTGTCCAGGTCTGTGACACTGACCCGTGGCAAACATGGTGTGACTCAGTCAAGGTTGAACCCCCCGTAAGCATACCCAAATACCTTCCCTCTCCATTTCTTAGCTCTAGATTTTCCAGTATTTCTCATTTGCAGCCCTCAAATGCCTCCTTCACCACGGCTCCTTTTACCACATATGCTCTTCTTTCCCATTTCTCTTATAGGGATTCCTAGAACTCCTCATTTACTATTGCCTTTCACTGTGTTAAAGGGTATTGGGAAGATTTTTGTGGGCCTGAGTGCAAGGAGGTGTGTGAGACACATCTGCTGCAGATCCTTCTGAATTGAAAATCAGTAATCTGTGATGGCAGGCGACTGGACTCCGTGACTCAGGCAGTGCCTTCTGTACAAAATTTTGCATTTCACACAAAGAGTAGGGGTTTTTTGTATGTTAATTTCCACCTTTCTTTAATGAAGGTCCAATACATACCACTAAAACACTGCAGTGTTACTAGAACCATAAAAATGTATTTATATGTAATGTCCTATTGCCTCGTAAACTGTAAAACTAAAAAAAAAGAAAAGGCATTTAACTGAACACAATGAATGAGTTTCAAACACTCACAACTGAGATGTAAATACAGTTTTCTTCTGACAGCTTGTTCATCTGTTGCTGTCCTTATTTCTGTACTACTACCTCAATAATAATATTCTATATCGTAATCTAAGTGGCCATTACTACCTACTTAATGTTAAGTATTAACCTATACTCTTTAAACGCAGTATACAGAAAACTAGTGAAAGAAACAGGGGGGAAATTTCATTTGGTTTTGAATTTAATAGAGGGATTTTCTTTATAATGCTTCTCTGGAGCCCATTCATTTTATCATGGCTTTAATTTACATCAGGAGATAGTCAGAAACCATGCTTTTCCCGAAGGAGACCTATGCTGGAGTCTTCCGCCTTTGCAAGGCGGTGACATCTGATTCATCTTAAAGGGCATCACGGGAGTGTAGACACACTTCTCTGCTTTGAGACAGCCTGTTCTAATGACCCAGCTTCAGAAACATTTGACAAACAGCTCCGTGCCTAAGAGCATGTGAATATATTAAATGCTGTTTATAAAAAGCAAAGCTGTGCTAAAGTGCCTATTTGCCACCTGCTGCTTAGCAATATTAAAGATTAGAGACAATTGTTTTGTATACGGAAGAGCCTATAATGAGTTCTGGAGAAGAACATGTCAGCAAACTAGATAAGGTTCCTATTAAATTTTTGTTGCTCTGGACTGCTGACTTGGGTCATTATACACTTAACTTGAGTTATTGTCATTGTTATATAATGAAACAGAGAGCTTTTTGCCTCCAGTAAAGTGGCGTACCTTTTAAAGAACAGGGTCTCCTGACCGACTTATAAAATAGTTCTGTTTGCATTACAGGACCAGACCGTTGGCTGTTTCAAAGTGATTTAGATGTACTGTCCTAAGAGTTCATGCGTATTTCGAAAGACAAATAGCAGAGTCTTGTGTGAACCTGCTTCCAATAATCTTTGAAATTTATTGAGTGACACTGAAAGACACAGCATAATTACAGCTCTCTTCTCTCCCATAATCTAAGAATGTTTAATTCCAAAGAAAGTGTGCCTAAGAACTTGTGGAGTTTTTTTAATTCCTGTTAATTATTTGTTCAGATGAAAAAAAAAAATAGGACTTGTCCTGGTTTCCTCATTCCAAGAATATTAATCTTTCATAATCTCAGCTTTTTATTCTTTAAAAAACAGTTATGTTAACACTTCTAAATTTAAACAAAGAATGTGAACCATGGAGAGATCAGATTACAGTAAAAATGAACTACTTTTCTCTGAGCTACTTTTTTTCAAACAAGGTATGCTGCTGGGGGAAACTATAACCATTCAGTTTCACCATTGTCATCACTGGAGCCAGGATTTCGCTCCACACATTTTCCGCAGCTTTTTCGCCTTAAATGCATCTAATGGCAGTTCAAGACAGGATGAAAGCGTCTAGGCATATGCTATTTTACTTAAATTCTTTTAATTCCCCATGTCTAGTCTCTGAATAGCTGTTGCATTTTAAGAGAAATTCCATGGTGAGCATAAAGAAACTGAAATAAGGAGATGTAGGAATAGCTAACTGGAAGAGTCTCACTCCAAGTAGTCTCAGACAACTCTGTGTTCAAGCGATATGGGCCTACGCTAAATACTTTCTCAGCCTTCAATTTGCTCAGCTAAGAAGACAAAGTCTTTTTGTTTGCTCTCCACTCCTCCAGCTATCTTCCTAACCTTTCGCTGCAGTTTTTTTGGCTCCAGCTACCTTTCTCAAACACATACTGAAGATGTTCCTTAGCCAGTCGCATCCACTCTTCCCTCCCTCTGTAGCAGTTCCACAGCAGACACTTCCAAGGACTGAATTCTCTTTCTGTAGCGTTGCATAATTTCTGCTACTTGTATCATTCTTTGGTTAAGCAAAACACTCTTTTCTTCTCTCTGTTCTGATGGTGAGATCATACATCACAGAAGAAAATCTTTACATGAGACCCTTGTAGTTCGAATTTTAAATTCCATCCCATTTCTGTGATCACAGTTTCAAGGTCATACAGTCTTGCCAGTGTCAAATTATGATCCTCTTCTGCATTAATGATGCATCTCCAATTTATACCATCAGCAATATTCATTTGTGATCTAAACACTGAGTCTTTACATAGACATTAAAAGATTGTAGGAGATTTATTGCAATAGTTTCAGCAAAGGAAGTAAAACAGTAACCTCCCTCTACCCTATATGACAAATATTACTATTTCCTTTTTTAGCCAATTCCTTTCCTGACAAGCTGGACGTCTTTTTACTATCCTCATTATCCAGTTTAACTAATAGGACCTCTATATGCTATTTTACTGCAATTCTCATTAGTTAAATATACTATATTGCCTTTGTCTAGAAAATAATTAATTTTTATTCATAAAGAAGATGAAAGGATAGGTTTGCAGTTTTCCATTTTGGTAAAATTTTGTGACTTTTTTTTCCAGTTTCTCACTTGTTTTGATGTCCTTAATTATTCCTTACCTCAAAACATGTTCAGAATTGTATATAGTATTCAGCTAAGAGATACAGATTTCTCTGGTTAATTTTCCCCATAAACAGATACCACTGCAAAATGAAGAAAACCATTAAAAATTTTTATAGTGGATCTGTGATTCCATGGGTTAATCTTTTCACATTTCTGCAATAACAATTCTCTGTTGCCTTGAAATTAACAATGTCTTTCACTTTGGAAATGGAAAAGTCCATTCCATATCCAGCTCCTCTTAGTTATCCAGCTCTATAGTCATGTTAGGTTGTCTTTACAAAAAAAAAAACCAACCGAAAACTGAATATTAAACTGACTTTGAGGGCATAGCATTAGATTTTTGTTATCTTAATTTCCTCATTGTGCCTTGTGAGCCTTGATTCTGTTTTTCTTGCTTATCTCCATACATGGTTAAATTAATATCCTCTGACAATTTTTTTTTCTAATATACTTTGCAAGGTTTACTTCACCTTGACATCTGGAAATTGGTGTTTTATTTCTACGTTTTCTGAGCTCCAAGACCTCTTTATTTGTAGGCTTTTTCTTTTTAGTCATCTGAATCACGTGAGGTAGGAGAAGAGACAGAGAACTGAGTTTGTTTAGCCTTAGGAAGAGAAGGCTAAGGGAGAGAATCTTATTGCTGGGAGGGTTGCCCAGAAAGGTTGTGGGATCTCCATCCTTGGAGACATTCAAAACTTGACTACACAAGGTCCTGAGCAACCTGCTGTAGCTGATCATGCTTTGAGAGCGGATTGGACTAGCTGATCTTTAGAAGTCACGGCATTATAAGTCCATGGCCATTTGACAAATAGAGGCCATTTGACATTCCTAGGATACCCCTTACAGTGAACATCAACACAGCTGCGATTCCAATATATTTTTCCCTCTGCTTGGGACTGAAATTCTAAACTCATTTTCCTTGCTCAACCTATTTCTGAGTTTCCTCCACAGACAAGTCTATGAATATCTCCCTCTGATTCTCTCCCTGACCAAATCCCCTTCATTGAAAGACCTTTTCTCTCATTCAGACTTAGAACTCTGCAGATTTTCCTTCGTCCTTTCATTCAGACCGAAAGGCAGCAGGATCCCTCAATACAAAGTAATTTTCTATTCAACTTCTTTCTCAATCATCTTCCCTTCATGCAAAATCAAGCTTAAAGTAGCATCAGGATTTGCTGGTTCAGTGACTATTTGTGAAAATATTAGAAAGACCACTCTTAGAAATAAGGTGGTGATGCACTTTTTCACAGCTTTTGGTCTCTAATTTATCCTGGAGAAGTTAAGATTTAGTTAAATAAATACATTTCCAGTGCTATTTATCTTTCTAAAGTCACTACTGAACCCACAGCTATCACCAAATCCAGCCCTGATGTTTCATTGCTAATATTACGGCTTTTATAAATTCTTTAATTCTGAGTTTTCTGATGGTTTAGACCTTCATATCGTTCACTGTTCCAGCTATGGCCACCACTCTTCTCTTTGTGATAGGCAATTTGATTATGTACATTAGCAGTTCTAATGCCTCAATTTCTTGGCCCACACTCCTTGCATTGCTATTTCACATATTCCCTTGTGGCCAGCCTCAACCTAAGGCCTACCTACTAATAGCTCCTTTTCCTTTTGTTTATTTTCCTACTTCCTGATATCCATTTATCCATATAAGAAACTTGTAATAAATTATTGTAGTAACAATAATCTTATGTAAAGATTATGCAAGTTTCTCAGAGTCATTTTCTTCTGTCATTTTACAGTTTCAAAAACCTTTCTATCATTTTCACAAATCAGAAGCTAAGTAGCCCAGTTGCTTTGGTGAAATCCATCTACAAAGAAAAGTATTTTTCTGTGACTGTCTTATTGGGATTGAACTTTAAAAACCTTCTTAAAACACCTGTCTTTGATCCATTATTTGATCAGTGTTACTCTGTCATTCCTTGAGCTTCATTTAGAGAAATTAATCATTTCACTGAAATGGTCATCCAAGTCTCCTCTTTTTTATTGTTTTGATCCATTCCAGCCTGGATCTGGATATACCATTTGTTCTATTGTGGTAAACTGGTAGTCGATTCTGCCGTACTTCTGTGTGGAGGCTCTTCAGCGTGGTATGGAGATCTTAAGCCAGATTTTCTGAAGAGCTTGAAAACTTAACATTGAACGTGTTTGAAAACTGCCCAGAAGAACAATACATGAGGGTATTGAATATAGTTTCAAGAATTTGTCCCTTTCTTTAATGCCTAGACAGGAGCTGGTTTATTTTGAAAATTGTTTGGTTTTTTTTTTTTTAAACAGTGGCTGCTGAACAACATTGTAAAACTTGAAAATCCTGACATAATCACTAGCATTCGTCCGTAGTGACAAAAATAAACCTCTCCAATATGCTCAGTTCTCTGTGGCTTTGTATTTTTCCAGCATTCTCTACAGTAAGTCTCATGTTATTTAGCATTGCAGATTCAGAGGCATTCCCATCCTGTTCATGTGACTAACAGATACAGTAAGTGGATACATCTGTAGTTTTAACAAAAACTTCTGGAGCTCCATTAATGTTTTTGAAGTGCAAATCACAAAATCTTTTGCAAGAGTCAACAAATTAAAGCCAGTTTTACATTTATAAAAATACATATAAGAACTAAAAGGTTACGCACTAAGACTTAGTAATTAGCTCCTATCCATCAGTGTTCATTGCCAATGACATCTCCACCAAGGGACTCACTTAAATCAAACAGACTTTCTTCTGGCAAACACTTCTGCAAAGCCACCAGCCTTAGCAGCCAACTGAAAGTAAAAAAGGAAGCCTATAGAGGGTGGAAGCGGGGACAGGTAGCCTGGGAGGACTACAAAGAGGCTGCGCGAGTGGCCAGGGATAAGGTAAGGAAGGCCAAAGCCCTGGCAGAACTGAATCTGGCCAGGGACATAAAATGCAACAAGAAGAGCTTTTATAGGTACGAAGGGGACAAAAGAAAGTCCAGGGAAAATGTAGGCCCCCTCCGGAAGGGAACTGGTGTCCTGGTTACCCAGGACATGGAGAAGGCTGAGGTTCTCAATGACTTTTTTGCCTCAGTCTTCACCGACAAGAGCTCTTGTCCCACCACCCAAGCTGTAGAAGGTGCAAACAGGGACTGCGAGAATGAAGAACCGCCCATGGTACTTGAAGAGCAGGTTTGGGATCATCTGAGGAACCTAAAGGTGCACAAGTCCATGGGACCTGATGAGATCCATCCTCGGGTCCTGAGGGAACTGGCGGATGAAGTTGCCAAGACACTGGCTGTCGTATTTGAGAAGTCATGGCGGTCTGGTGAGGTCCCCGATGACTGGAAGAGGGGGAATATAACCCCAATTTTTAAAAAGGGGAATAAGGAAGACCCGGGTAACTACAGGCCAGTCAGCCTCACCTCTGTGCCTGGCAAGGTCATGGAGCAGATTCTCCTGGAAACCATGCTAAGGCACATGGAGAGCAAGGAGGTGATTGGTGACAGCCAACATGGCTTCACCAAGGGCAGATCGTGCCTGACCAATTTGGTCATGAGCAGGCAATGCGCCCTTGCGGCCCAGAAGGCCAACCGCATCCTGGGCTGCATCAAGAGGAGCATGGCCAGCAGGTTGAGGGAGGTGATTCTCCCCCTCTACTCTGCCCTGGTGAGACCCCACCTGGAGTACTGTGTCCAGTTCTGGAGCCCCCAACACAAGAAGGACATGGACCAGTTGGAGAAGGTCCAGAGGAGGGCCACAAAGATGATCAAAGGGCTGGAGCACCTCTCTTATGAGAACAGGCTGAGAGAGTTGGGGCTGTTCAGCCTGCAGAAGAGGAGGCTCCGGGGAGACCTGATAGCGGTCTTCCAGTACCTCAAGGGGGCCTACAAGAAAGATGGGGAAAGGCTGTTTAGTAGGGCCTGTTGTGATAGGATGAGGGGTAATGGTTTTAAAATAGAGGGGGGTAGATTTAGATTAGAAATTAGGAAAAAATTTTTTACGATGTGAGTTATAGAACACTGGAACAGGTTGCCCAGAAAGGTGGTGGAGGCCCCATCCCTGGAAACGTTCAAGGCCAGGCTGGATGAGGCTCTGAGCAACCTGACCTAGTCAGGGATGTCCCTGCTCCTTGCAGGGGGGTTGGACTAGATGACCTTTGAAGGTCCCTTCCAACCCTAACCATTCTATGATTCTATGATATTCAGGTTTCACCAGACCAGAGGCAGAGTGAATATGACACAGGAGTTCTTCACCAAGAACAAGTTTTCACAAGACTGCTGAGCTGGTCTAACAGCTTCCTACCACTAAAAATATGGTTCAGCTTTCCCCTTTTTCTCACTCCCAGCTGTGTGTACTTACCACTTCCTTTGTGCTAGCTCCAGCAGTTTGATGAGTCAATTCAGCTCACTCAGCAAGCAAAAAAAAGGGAGATAATTTTCTGCCTGTTGAATAAGCCGAAATGTCTCATCTAGGGGTCAGACAGGCTCCAGAAGCAGCAAAAGAAAATGGACAGGATCACACAGTCACAGTGCAATGGGGAAAGAAGGCACAGGATCTTCTGTGCTGACAAATTAGCACAAGCATATTCTGAAAGACACATTTGTTGTCATCCACATCCCAACATTAAAAATGGGACTGATAATATGGGCATCTTCAGATAAGCTCCAGGTACTCCACTCTCCTGACACCACCTTGCTAAACTCAGGCAAATGCCTCAAGAGTTTGATTATGTAAATACCAACAAAACTGTATTGTCTAATCTGTAACTGATCTACTCATAATTCTGACATCTCCCTTTCAGACAGGATAGTCAGATACAAGTATTCACCTAATAATTTTAATTTAGCTGAAAGCTACATTCTCTGATGGTCTGTGTAGAATTTGACCAATCCCATCACACAAAAGCCTCTTTCTTAGCCACAAAGATCATTAAAAATACTTGAAATATCTGCCAAATACTGTCTTACCTGTGTAAGTAGTGGTTTCATTTGTCACAAAGACAGCACAGGATCACACCTAGCAGTGCAGATATTCATAAACAAACACTCTCTTTGAAATGTGTTCCCCACACACAAAAAAAAAAAGTCAGGGAATCTTACTTTAGTGAGTTAGTTTGAAGAAACAGTATTACCAAAACACACTCTTCGATCATTACTGCAGCATCTATTATACAAAACAGGAAAGCTGGTCCCTGTATAAGAGGCTACACCTCAAATACTGTGTTTGGTTTTGGGCCTCTTGCTAGAAGAAGGACACTGAGTTGTTGGAGTACATCCAAAGTAAGGCAACAAACCTGGTGAAGAGTCTGGAGAACAAGCCTTATGAGGAGCAGCTGAGGGAACTGGGATTGTTTAGTCTGGAGAAAAGGAGGCTGAGGAGCTCTCTACAGCATTTCTACCTGAAAGGAGGCTGTAGTGAGGTGGGTGCTGGTATTTTCTCCCAAGTCACAAGTTAGAGGACGAGAGGAAACAGCCTCAAGTTGTGCCAGGGGAGGTCTAGACTGGCTATCAGAAAAAATTTCTTCACTGAAATGGTTATCAAGCATTGGAAGAGGCTGCCCAGAGAAGTGGCTGAGTTACCATCCCTGGAGGTATTTAAAAGACGTGTAAATGTGGAACTTACGGATATTGATCGATGATCTTAGGTCTTTTCCAACCTAAATGATTCTATGATTCATTTTTATCTGTTGGTCCACGGCTCACTAATTGTTATATTTCATGCTTTGTTTATTAAAAAGTTAGAGGGGAAGGCTGTCCTTGGACTTGTGTGAGGAGGTGCTCGTTGGGTCAAACAAAACTCCCTGGAGGGAGTGGAGATCTGCCCCCAAGCACAGTGAGCTGGGAAAACCTTCTAGATCTCAGACTGGGGAAAACAGAGACCCTGAGGAGCAGGGGCAAGCCCATGACCAGGGGTCAGACCAAAGACCAGACATTTTATATAGTGTTCGCTGTAACCTGGGAAGCCACTAAAACTGAAAGCAGAGCTGGAGGAAAGGATCTGTCCTTTATAGAGTAATGGTTAAGAGAAATAGTTGTTTTCAAAGCTTTTCATTTTTGTTCTTATGCAGCAGATTTTAATTATCCCCATTTCAAAACTACTGTGTTCAAAGCTGTGATCCAGTAAACTGGAGCTTTTAGATACTCAATGCCCTTTTGGGCTCACTGGAGGAGAAAGGTGCAGGCAGCTTCACCTCAGCGCTCTGGCTCACTGTGCATCCTGTCACACTTAGATCAGCAAGCTGTGCCCGTTGCTAACCATCCATGCTACAGTCACACTAAATCCTGACATCCCATCCTTCCATCTGCAGACCAGCTTCTGCTGTGTCTCACTGTGACTGCAAGCAGTCAGCCTCCTCCGGCAAAGGACTTGCCCATCAAGGAACAACTTTGCCCCCATTCCCTGGAAGCAGTTCCAGCCTTGCCCTGCATTCTGCAGGTAAAGCACCAGCCTCTCTGTGCCAGATAACCTGATATTTCGCTTCAGTCTGGGAGCTAGATGTAGCATTTATCTTTGCATTAAACACAACAGCTTTATTTTTTTAAAAAAGAAAAAAAATCCTAAAATACTGATTCACTTTGAACAAGACTGCAACAGGCACTTTCTAAAAGTAATTAAAAATACTGTTAGAAGAGTAAAAACTTTTTCATGAATAAGCTTTCTGTACACTTGAGAGAAAAATTTGACATACTGAAGGGGAAAGAAATAATTACCTTTGAGAAAGACAAATTTCCTACTCAGCAAAAATTTGCTGAAGCTATATACTTTTTACAAAGAAATTAATTCATTGAGCTACTCTGGAATCCTTTATAGCTAATAATTAAAAATCTAAAATCTTATTTTCGTTCTGTAATAAATGTAGCTAACAATCAAGATAGATGAGACAAAACTAGAAAGGCTTGTTGGATGATTTAAGTTGAAGAAGTTGCTACATCAATATATTGTACTCTAAAAAGGGCATGCATCATTAAAAAAGAAGGCTCTACAATTAATATGTTTTCATACAACCTACCTTATTTCTCCTGAGATCACTAACCAAATCCTTTTAAAAATCGATTAGTTCAAGCACTTAGCCTAGTACCACTTTAGATAGGAGCAATACAGATATTAGCTGGATTTAAAATTACAGCAACTTTATTTTTAATTACTTCCCAAAATGCCAGATTTACATATTATTAAATACATTTCAGTGGCAGAACTGACCACTAAGCATTTTTGGACAGGGCTAGAAAAATTAATTATATTCTTTATAAAAAAAATTCACTTAGCATTCAGAACATCTGCATTGTTGTCAGGGACAATAAATGTGATTAAGCTTGTATAAATTTCACTATATTAACCAGTACAATAACTCAATAGCTTTGCTGAACTGAGCTGATGCTATACATTGCAACACTGAAATACCTAAGTATAATGTAGGGGAGTTCTAGAAAAATGTATGAAGTCTGGAAGGAAGAACTGTGTCCTCTCAAGGACAAATTCACCTTCTTAAACTAAGTAGAAGGAAAATTTCTGAAGCCGAGGAATTTTAACAGAAAAGGTTTAATCACAGTTCATGCACTGCTAAGGCTTAGCAATACAATCGCCCCACTAGTATTAATATATTAATACGTAGTTCTCAGGGTTTGGACATGTTTATTGAAGAAAAAGAACTTGTAGCAGAATATGGTTTGTCTTTTGAGGCATTATGGCTGGCTGAACCTGGGGGAATTGTGTAGCATCCCTGTGCCATTCTACAGGAGGCTGATGAAACAGGAATGGTGTTTGGCCCACGCGATGAAGACATACCGTTAACACTCGACATCTGCATCCTAAACAAAGAACAAAACATAAGTAGCAATATTTCCAGGTAAAATATATTCTTCTCTTAACAATATGAAGCTCCAGGCTCCAGAGCACTGACTAACTCAGGCCGTAAGCCACCCTAAACATCTCTCAGAAACCTGATGCATGCCATCAGCAAGAGAGGGAGGAGCTAGACCTGGAGCAGAGATCCCAGTCTTGGTGCTCCATTACGCTCAGTGAGGATTTGCTCAGTGTAGGAAAAGGAGATAGTGAAGGCATAGGCTGTACAAACTAGACATTGTGGTTCCCCTGGATGCAAGGGAAGGACTATGGGTACCTGCAGAGGACAATTTCTCCAGCTTAAAAATATAGTCCTTAATAATTAGAGAAGGCTACTTGAGAACCTCCCTGCTCGGGTGCAATGTAGCTGATGTGCAAACAAGAGGTAAGAATGGGGGTATGTCATCTTTGTGGTTGGCCCAGTTATCAAGGATAGATGATATACAAAAAGCACCACTCAGTGGAGTCAAAACTGAGGAGAGAAAATCAAGTAACAGATGTGTTTATTAGAATGAGAAAATGTCTTGCCAAACTTCACATCTCTCATTAGTCACATCGTCTCTTCGAAATTTACCAACATCACGAAGCACCCAGGGAACTCGAGTCAGCTGATACAAAGAGGATAAATCATTGAAGGAAGGGTACAAGTAGAAGAGCATATGCAATGACACCATACAATTCAGAGGAGGAGGCAAAGGCTGAACTATGAGGAAACATTTAGAGGAACTTAAAAGAATATTTGAAAGCTTCTTATCCTTTAAAAAAAAAATCCATCTCAATTAGTACAATACCGCTTTGAAGTGTCAAAGCAAAGAACATTTTATGGTGAGGCAGCTCCCTGCTGTTGTGTGGGGTGAGTGTTGAATGATTTCTTTACTTATGTCATGGCCATGAGGAGGGCAATTAAAAATGTTTCCATCTGCAGACAGCAGCTCCTATATGAAGTGGTAACACAGCCATTTCTGAGGCAAAACTTTCAAATTACTTTGCAAATTACGATGATGCTCTATGGTAATCCACTAATTGAAAATCCAGGGATAACTGGAGTAAATTATTCCAGGGATTTGTTAAGCTATAGCAAACTCATAAGAAAAGCAGAGATTAACTCTTGTATCAGTCTACCCAAGTAGAGGTTCCTCCATTCTGTTTTTTTCAGAAAGACTGACATACATTACACCCACCAGTGTAGTAGTTGAGCATTTTTGTACGTACAGAACTTGAATACAATGTTGACAGAAGCAAAACACTGCATAGTAAGTATTGTTTCCTGCAGCACATGGGCTCAAACCATTATCACCAGTTCTTAGCCTTGTCCTGCAGCTGGAACAAGGAAGGTCCTGGCTTAATGTCTAGATAAAACCAGAGTGGTCCCAGTTCACAACTTGTTGCATTTGCCATGTACTTCCCACCTCTGGGGAAAAGGAAAGCCAGGGAAATAAACTTTTTACCTGAGTGGCAAAAAGGAAGAGGCAAAAAGAGACTGGAAGCTCAAGATACTCATCCCTTCCCTCCATGTAGGAAGGCTCCCTCTGTACCTTTTCCAGGCCTCAGAAGAAGAACACAGAACACTGCAATTTGTCCCCTTTTCAAGGAATGAATAACACGAGGTACTGTAGAAGAATCAGAGTAACTGTTCTTGCAGGGGCTTAAAGGTAAGGGGGTAGGCAGGAATGAGAGTAGGGACCAGCACTGCTTATCCTAAATATACAGTGAGGAGGTAGCATTATTAGTAGAACTACAACAGCATACACACGTGTGCACACGCAGGCATGCATGCACACATGCAAACTGTGGCAAGGGGCAGAGGGAGTTCAAAAATTAAAAACAAGCCCAAAACATAATATACTATTTTTAAAAGCAAACATTCACATTTGGGGGCCAGTTTCAATTTATGGGGCCTGACTCATGATTTTTGAACCTTTAGTATTAGCAACACAGCTCTTTATGCTGTAATTATAGCACTATTAATTACATTGGGAGATTGCTTCAGGATTCCTGAGACACCTTCTGTAACAAATATAGACACCCTCAGGGCAGTCATATACATTTATGGAGACAACAATTTAAATAACAGCTATAAACAGATCAAGTGGGTCTGGTGACATCATCACAATGAAAAATGAATTTTGACAGCATCAGATGAAAAATTATTTTAAAAGGAAGTTATCCTCTTTTTTTTTTTTCTATCTACATCCAAATGCACTGATGTGATTTAAAATTGTAATGGAGAAAAAAAAATACTCTTCTTTCACTCATCAGCTATGGCTTACTTTCTGAGTAGAAGGTTATAAGGAAGTTGTGTTACACCAGAAATAGTTCTGCAGACCCTTGTTGCACCAGTAGGAACCTATTGAATGCAACCCTACACTGTAGTTTTTGCTTCATGTGCTGCACCCATGAAGTTAGCAGTTCTCATGGTGAGATTTTAAGCATATTCCCATTTGCTATTCTTGTTTTCTGCTTCTTTCCTAGTGTTTTCTTCACTAGCCAAATCCAGGTAGGTTTTAGCAGATATGAGACAAAGATTGCATTGCCTCGGCAAATTCCCTCCTACCAAATTACTGAATTATAGAAGGCGATCCCTGTTTCACTAGACCTTGGTTGTTTTGCTTGACCTCCAGCAGGTGTCCAATTAAGCCTGAACAATTTATATGATATTCCCTTTCCATTGATAGTTCTAGAATTAATCTGATGAGATCTCTAGAGAAGGATCATCAGTGTTACACCTTTCATCTTTAATTACACTGGTTGAAGATGAATGAATGTACCAGAAGGATCCCAGCTGGGAAGCAGCACACTTATTAGATAGTTGATAATTTAATATACACTCTGAATTCTGATTATTTCCTTTAAACATCTGAAAAGCTTTCAACATATCTTATGACAAAATCTTAGTATTTATACAGTTGGACACAGACTGTATTCTATTCTTTAAAAAAAAAAAAAAAAAAAAAAAAACACTGCACAGATGCAGGCAAAGAACTGTGACCAGCATTAGAGAACAAAGCCTTTTAGATAAGCTGAGTGAAAAGGTCCTGGTTAATGCATTCAATTTGTTGTTTCTAACAAATGCATATACATCATCTAAGGGAACATGTAGAGGAGCAGAGCAGAAGATCCCTAGAGGACCGACTCCCTAGAGTCCCACCACAGAAGACTCCCACCCCCTCTGCTCCAGCACTGTAGCTCCAGCTCTTCTTCATGTATTTTACTTCTAACAATGCTTTATCGGAAAGGGAGCTCTAGATGAGTTCAAATTTAAGAGTGAGTTACAGCAAAATGGACTTGCTAAGTAGAACCTATAACGTAGACATCTAACATTAGGTGTCAGAAACTAGAGATGTACATCTGAGCTCCTTGCCTGGACTCCTTAGTCTGTTGAGAGAAATAGGCATGGACGCAACTCCTTTCATATTCAGGAAGAGGTATAAAAGAGGTCAGATAACACTGCAGAACTACCATCCTCAGGGGTCAGCATGAATGTTGCTGAATTTTTTTAGTATTGCGCACCTAAAAATTATTTAGAGCAATTATTTATTGCTCAAAGCCAACTGAAGTTAAGTAACAGTACTAGATTTTCTTCAGATATCTCAAGCTAAATACGAGCATGCTGACCTCTTTCACTAAAGTAAACTCACTGACACATGAACGGTGCCTTTGTTCAATCCTCCAGGGCTTCCCCTGGAAGAAAAAAATCATATATCATAGCCTAGTGCCTGTGCTCCTTCCTTCTAGACTCCAGTGCAGCCAAACTGAACCACTGAAGAAAGCATATTCTCTGCACCAGAAACTAAAATTCCAATCTTTTACTCACACACTTATTTTGTAGGTAGGCACAGCTCAGAAAAGGGATGGTTTGGTGCAATTGTGTGAGAAGCTTGACTAATCCTTCCACTGGGCATACTTTTATGCTGTATTCTCATGTTCTTATTGATTTGCTATTTCTCATTTGTCCAAAAATGAGCTGAGTGGCTCACAAAAACAGACAAAAGTCTCTTGAAAGATCACATACATTTAATTGGCACTGCACAGCAGAAGGTGTCAAACACAGCCATTGAGAACTGAAAAGAAAGTAATGGGTGATATCACTAAGGTCTCACAATTTTTTTGATTGGTTGCACAATCCTATAAACAGCAAATCCACCCACAATATTATTTTACTTCTGTTGTAGAGATGATCATATTTTGTACCAAGTGACAGGATTTGCTTATAGTAAAAAAAATTAACCAAAGGATCAGAAAAATATAATTATTTTTTCTGCTTCTGGAAATCAGAAAGTATTATGGCATTTCAAAGAAATATTGTGATGCCTGCTTCATTTAAGTTGTAAAGAATTTGAAGGGCCTCTGCTTCAAACAAGTTATTGTCCAATGTCACATTCAAAGTAATCAGTGATAATACTCACAGTTACTTTGAGTAAGACCCTGTTTTACAGAAATACGGACACATTGCTACAAGTGCCTTACACTCTTTTTTTGGATTGTTCTATACAGAAAATAATCCATTCTGCTATTTCATCTTCACTCTGCTATCAATTATAAATGTTTTACAGCTCAAGCACAAAATCAGTCAACTGAGGGGCTTAGTAAATGTGTTATTTATACAGTTGTTTGTTAAAATGAGCTTCATTGCATTACAGGATGTTAAGACAAATTGTTGTGCCCTTTAGATTCATTATAGATGACAAAATACTAAATAAATCTTAAATAGATATTCACCTTTTATCACGCAGAAACATAAATGGTTAGATTTTATCAACAGGGGAGTCTTTTTAATCTTCTTCCTTTATTAACCACAGGAAAAAAAATGATTGTTGTTTTTTCTACCTTTCTCTTTAAAAAGTCTTATAATACTTGTTGAGGGGTTAAAGTAGATCTTCTTTCAAGTAAGGAACTGTCGTAGTTCAGCCCCGATCGGACCAGACTACGCAGTCTCTCTCTCACTCCCCCCACCTTCCGAGAGAACAGGGAGAGAAAATATAAGGAAAAACGGATCGAGGTTTGAGATAAGGACAGGGAGAAATCCTTAAAGTTACAGTCACGGGCAAAACAGACTCGACTTGGGGAAAACTATTCATTTATTACTACAAACAGCAGGATAATGAGACAGAGAACAAGATAACCTCCATCCACCCCTCCCTCTTCCCAAGCTTAACATTATCTCTACTACCTTCCCCCCCCGAGCGGCACAGGGGGGAAGAGGGAATGGGGGTTGCAGTCAGTTCATCATATGTTGTTTTACGCCGCTGCTTCATGGTCGGGGGAAGAACTCCTCACATTCCTCCCCTGCTCCATTGTGGGGTCCCTCCCACGGGCCACAGTCCTTTGTGGAACTGCTCTGGCGTGGGTCATCTCTTCCACGGGTGCAGTCTCTCCAGAACAGCTGTCCCAGCGGGCCCTCCATGGGCCACAGCTGCCTTCAGGCATCCACCTCCCCCGGTATGGGGTCCTTCACGGGCTCCAAGTGGATCTCTGCTCCTCCGTGGACCTCCATGGGCTGCAGGGGGACAACCTGCTCCACCATGGTCGTCACCACAGGCTGCAGGGGAATCTTGGCCAGGAGTTACATTACTCCTCCCCCTCCTTCTGAACTGACCTTGGCGTCTGCAGCCGTTCCTCACAACAGGCTGGTAGATGTCTCTCAGGATCTTTTTTACATCTCATTCACTTCTCATCTCCTCTCCACTTCTTGCAGCCGGGCTGGACCAAGTCAGGCCCAATCGGCTGCCTGGCGAGAGGCCAGAGGGTGAGGCCTGCAAGGCCCATGAGGCCTGCGCCTCCCCCTCTGCGCCTCTGCCCCCGCTCAGCTCCTTCACATCTTCTCTCCTCTCTCTTTTTTTTTCTGTTTTCCCATTCTTAAATACGTTATCGCAGAGGCGATATCACGGGACATTCTGCTACCAATCGGCTCGGCCTTGGCCAGCAGCGGGTCCGCCCTAGGCCTGGCCAAGTCCCCTGAACAAAGGGGAGCGACTTCTAGCAGTTTCCTACAGAAGCTACCACCTTAGGCCCCCCCTCATTAAACAAAACCACGACAGGAACAAATCAATCTCTAGTGAAGGAAAGCCTAACTAGCTTGACTGACTCTGGCCTGCCAAGTACTATCTCACAGTGAGACGTTAGTTAAGCGTCAAAGGCGAGGTAGAAGGGTACTTTATTGTACACAAGCATGGAGCGCATTATCTTGTCATCTAGTCTTGTAACTTCCTGCTTCACTCTGCTGCTACAGATTTAAAATAAAAAAAAAAGACTTAGGACATAAATGTCATCTTCTATGTCATTAACCTAAAACGTATTAGAATTTTATTAGAAAATAAGTAGTAAGACAGTACAGCTACATTTCCTCCCTTGTGCTGTGCTAAATTGCTTGTGAAAGTGATATATTATGATTCTTACGCTGCCTCCATTGCAAAATACGGAAGACAAGCCCACATACTGTGTACATTAAATGGTAATGTTAAATAGGCAATCAAGCAATGAACATCTCCCTAAATCTCCAAGCAGATTCTACAAATTTCCCTTTTGTAGAATACTAATAGACAAAGAAAATGTTTCCATATAGGACTAAGGAAATGGTAGTACTAAGCTTCCTTGTTGATATATCCAGGTCACAAGCTATTAACCCCTTTTTTTAGAGGCCAGTTTTTAATGAATAACCACAAAAAAAAAAAGCACAGCTGTATTTCTCTGCTTGGGGCAGGCAGTTCCTTCATTATTAAAAGTCAGAAAAGTCTTCAGAAAGAAAATACATTTCTGAGCCAAGAATGTAAAGGCTACAAAATGTTATTAAGGTTTCTGCAAAAGAGAAAAGGTCTCAGTTCATTTGGGTTTTTAAAAAACGCATATTGGAAAGCAGAAGTCAGGAGGGATTAAATTTACTCCTGTCTAACTGGTCAGTACAAGGTTAAATAAAGTAAGCTATGCATGGACTTTCAGCTACCTCCTTAGGGGTCAGTTTTACCCAGAACACAGCACATGAAGAAACAGCAAAGGATAGACCCAAAAAGACAAAACAGTGTGTCGGTGAGCAGGAGGCTTAAGCCTCTCTAGGGAGCTCTTCACTCGCAGGTAAACTTGGCAACGTTGAATTTTCTGAATTAGTGAAGAGAACACCTCTAATTCATGTAAGATGAAATCAAACCAAAGTCCTGCCCTTCAAGACAATTGCCACAAGTCCTAGGCTTGGAGCATCTCCCAAACACAGCTAGCAAGTCTCTCTCCTCCACCTTGAAATTACCCCGTTCTCCCAGCAGGACTCAGGCAGCCTCTGTAAAGAACTCATTTCTAATTCTCCTGCTCCCACAGCTGCGGATGGTGATGATAGTCCATGAAGCTTTCAATCTGCACAAAAGAGCACCGGGAGAAATGAAAGCTCTTCAGGCTGGAACTGCTGTTGCAGAATATAATCAACCCATCCAACACCAGCAGCTGCTTTCCAGCCTTTGGAGATTTCAGCATGTGTAGCAGGACACAGATTTCAGATACGAAAACAGCCCTGCGGGTGGCAGCTGAATCAGCATGTTTCCAACCCAGCCTTGGTTCAGCTTAAACTGAGACTAAAGTCCTTCTAGTTTGGGTCCCACTTCAGGCCCATAACAGATCATGATCAGGTCCAGCAACCCCTCGAAGCATTTAACACTGAAAAAAATACTGTATTTAAAAACAGGAATGGGCGCATGACAAAGGCAAAACCTCAGGGCGCAGTTCAGCCAGAGGGACAGTCCCTGCTCCCCCAGCAGCCCTGGCACCACCACAGGGTCCTCCTACTCCTCACATCTGGCTGGAGAAGATGGAGAGAAACTGGCGCTGAGCAGGTGCTGCTGTGCTATGGAAGTGGAGCAGAAGAGAGAGGGGAAAAAAAAACCCTCTGCTATACGCTTACATCCCAGATGTACAGAAACTTATATGAATTTATTCAGTGATGCACCCCACAAGACTATAAAGGTCCAAAAGACCTACAAAGGGCTCTGCTGTAGATAAACGCATTGCTCTTCATTGTGAGAGAAGGGAGACCAAAAATTATAGCTAGGCGAGTACAAAAAGTACCTGCACTGACAAGGACTCGCTAGCATCTGCCAGGTATTGTGGTGCAGAAAGGAAGGCTTCTCCTGCCCACACTGAGGAAACCCAGGGTCAGGGACAGTCAGAGGAGGGGTAGGAGCAGGAAATGCTCAATGTGATGTGGCCTTGTACATCATACAAGGTACAGACAGCCCCCACACTCAATAGCTCCCCAGCAGAGATGTCACTTTATGGTCAACTCAGTATTCTGAAGAGGTAACTGTTTGCTGGTTCAATCCCAAACGGGGTACAACAATGATTTTTAAATGATGGTTCAGTGTCACTTTCTCTCCCAGTAAAAAACAGGGCTTTGAACCAGTACAGCTCAGACTTTGTGCTAGGTTTAGCTACCTGATTTTGAAGGAATGAGGCAATAAAATACGTTTTGCTTGATAGTTAATAAATCATACTTGATTCTCCTTGTCCTGAGACAGAAAAAAATAACCAGAGCTTCAAAGGTTCTCGCGTTGCTGTCATTGTCAGAAAGGCTATTTGTGAGCACGCTTCATCAAAGGACATTTCATCTCTGCGTACACACCCTTCACATTCTGCTGCCAAAGCAATGTCAGGCTGGGTCATACACCTTCAAGGCAACTTTAACTTGGGCACCTTTCTTCAAAAGACATTAAAAATGATTTACATTTTTCCTCCCTAAATCAGCATTTCTGGTATCATTTGTGTCAGTGCCAAGTTCCCCTCATTCTTCACCTTTATTCTGGCCCGCCTTTCCCCTCCCCTGTGCGCTCCTGAATACCACTTGCGTGCCAAGAAACCCATATTAATGAATGCAAAGTTTGTTCAGTTTAGGAGAGGAAACCGTATTGTACAGCCTTCTATGTAACCAACACTAAAAATCCATCTAGAGATGGTTTAAATCTTTCATGAATAGGAGTCATTTTTCTGAACAGGATACTTTCTTCACGAATGGCGCATACCCCAAACTTGGACTTCAGCCATATTTTTCTTATTACATTTCTTGACTCATATTATGCAGTCATGCCAAGATGACAGAAAGTGACACACTGTGACCTCTATCCTGCCAGGACGAGGCTGGGACTTGATGTAAATTTTTGGATTTTGAACAAGCACTTAGGTACTGTGGTGATTATTTCACATTGATTACTGTTCTTTACTGCTGATCGTATTTCCCTGATGAGTTAACTTTTTTCTGTCCATATGCCTCTTCCATCAAGGTAAATTATTAAACAATTCATTTAGTTTGTTTGAGGGCTGTTGGTTCATTTTGGGGTTGTTTTTCCTTTCTCAGAAATATATTTAATTTACTATGCATTAAAGTGTGCAGCAGAAATCACAGCACAATTTCAGGAGAAATTATGCAGGGAACAGGCAAGAACAGCACATTACTCATATTGCACAGAAGCTGATAATAAGTTATTATTTCTCACTCTCAGAGGGGCAAACTGAACCATGAGAAGTGATTGCTGAACTATTCCGATGCTTCTGTGGGCACAATGGAGTGAGTGTTCCCAGCACGGCTCAGCATACTCTCTTCACTTAAATTTAATACCAATGCCAAGCACACAGCACGAGGGCCCTAAAGTCCTTTCAGATGTTGGTGACTCACACTCTTTAAATATGTCACATGCCTGGACAAATCCACCTTCCCATAGAAGGCACCAAATGCCATTAGATGAAGCAGATGTTCCTAGCCAACCTGACCATGACCGCGAAGTGACCCTTATCTATTTTGGATTTATCAAATCATCAAAGGCTCCTGCTCCTGCCAATGAGACTTGGGGCAGGTGATTCAAAGAGGTCATTATGTAACAACCAGCTGCCTGAGCCAACTGAGGCAGAAAATACTGCATTCGGGGAAACTGGGCTGTTCCTGAGGAAAGAGGAGCCCACGGGAGCCAAGGGAACCACAGGATGGGCAGTTCTCTCTCCTACCAGGGTGCTGACCCACCACATCTGAGAAGAGGGAGCCCGGTGACTGTGAGAGCCGTCAACCAGCTGGTGACCATCAAACAAGGTGAACAAGTCAGGCCTAGGGTCCATTCAGGAAGACCTTTTGGGAACAGTGAGAGGCAGAGATGGGGACCTAACTGGAGCATAGGTCTGGGGTCCCTCTGGAAAGTCCCATCAGGAAGCCAAGACAGAAGAAGACAGAGCTACTCCCAACATGTCTCAGCCAGGACTGGGTATCTGTGCTGAAATGGGGCTCCTTGCCCACAGGCAGGGAGTGCATGGGTGGTGACGGCAACAGAAGCCTTTGGGTGCCCTTATGGCCCTGACAGAGTTCTTCCCCTTTCAAAGGGCAGTAAATATCAAGGTTAGCCAGCCAGCTTCCCAGGTGCTCTCTTAGTGTCCATACACCAGAACACAGGTAGTCACAAACACCTAGAGAGTAGGGCATTCATTCAACTACATATCACATCATAACAGATCGAACACCAGGTATCAACCACAGCTTCAAGAACAGAAAGATATTAAAGCAAAGAATAAGTTCACTCAGTGTTTACAATTCTGTTCCAGCAAACTCCTGGAACTCGAAAAGTTAACAATACAGCATTTTACCATAAAAGATCCATAACTCTCTTACTAAGAAAAGATGCCAGAGCTGCAATCACATAAGTACTAATAATGTCAAAACATGGAATACGGAGGAGGTTGTACTCTCAGATATTTACTCAGTAACCTTTCAGCAGCTTTACATATGAATTATGTTATGAAACAAGGGGTTAGTAATGAATAAAACTAGCTGATAAAGTATTGTAGCAGTTTATTAGAAATGTGGACTGTGTCAAGCCCCTTACTGTAATCATAAATGGAATAACTTCCGTAGCTATGAGAGAGCAATCAGAGCAGATCACTGCACAGAAAAGACCCACTTTACAGAGTGTTCAGGCGCTAAGAACCACTCAGCCAACAGCCCTTTTCTGCTTGGGTGCCATCTCCAAGTGCTTACATTTTGCTGTCAGAGGCTTATACAATCAAAGCCTAAAATTAAGATGTTGGTGTCTGTCCCACATCAGGTAAGTGCCTAAACATAACTGTCAATCCCTGTATTTAGGCACATTGTTCTTCAAAATGTATTCCTCATCTAGTTTACCAGATTTTCACCACAAACACCTCCAGATTATCAGTAGGGAGGAAAATGCTTTAATTTATCACATCTCCTGTTGCCTTTGAGAGTTTTATAGTACCATGCTACCTCATCAATTCTGGTGGAAACAGGGACAGCTTCTGACAAAGGTAAAATCAGCAATTAACTTGGGCAACAGACCTCTGCAAAGTGCAAATTTCCTATGAAATCAGGGGCTGATGCTGTTGCTGCAGAGGAAAGACGAAGCTGCCTAGGGTAGGCAACTCCATAGCTTCAGTTTCTCTCCAATCTCAGGTCTGCATCTCCTCCTGCTTCATCACCCTGCCTTCCCTATCCCCTCTGCAGAAGCAGCCTGTCCTCCCAGGGGGGCAAATCCTGCTGTTACCAGTGCTGCCCAGAAGATCAGCACGGGTTCTTGAAGTGACAGGCAAGAACTGCTACACTGAGCTTGGTGGGAATTTGCTGATGCAAAAGCAGTCTTCACTGATACCATGCTGCATGCCGCTGTAACCCCAGTAATAACTGACTTGGCAAATTTCTTTTCCAGACAATCTAGCTCAAAAATGGCAAACAGAACTCTCTTTCTGTATTGTTTACCTGTTAGGGAGCAGGGAATAAATGAAGCATGCACATGCATGTGCACAGCTTTTTGTATATTGGGAAAGTTACCTGTCCTTCACTTTCTCATTTATTAAACTCTTATTTTGACAGGTTCTTGCATACATGCTTGGACAATTTTTAGAAGTGTCATCAATCTAACTGCAGTTGAGTTGCTCTCTCACTGCCCTGTTCAGACTGTGACTGAACAGTTTTTTTTAATAAACGAGTGATATGGGTGGGTGTTATCAACCTACTGTAACATTTAATAGATATTCATAACATATATTAATCATGAGCAAGTTTACAAAGGATTAAATCCTGCAAGGTGTGGAGAACACTCAGTTCTCCTTGAAGTCAGCAAAAGCAGAAAGGTTGAGATTTTTGTCCTCCCAGAAACTGTGTTACAAATGCCAGCTCTTCCTTCTGGACATTAAAAAACTGAGCACAGTTTTCCGAAGCAACGCATGTGCTATATGGTTGGTTTCTTGTACTAGTACCCTGTTCCTTGAGGACTGAAAGATTTATTTTTGTTTTAAAGACCGAAGTATAAAAAGAAGTCTTCCACCAAATTTATCCTAGGTATGGACGTCTGTCCTTAAAGTCTGCCCTTTCTGCATTTTCTCTGGCTGCTTTGAATTAGAGAGACGCTGCTTGGCATATAACACCCATATAAAAAATAAAAATGTTGGCATTCCTTTCCAGATGCAGAAGTCAGGAAAACTTTGTGAATTAAAAATTAACCAAGTATATAAGAACAATAACACAGTTTCCTAAAATTTAGCAACCTATTAAAGTGAAATATGGAATTACAATTAAGATTAATGGAAGGCAACGAGGATGAATTTCAATCAGTTTTATTTTGAAAGTATGTGGGCTCCTTATCATCACTTATGTGAAATTAACAAATCTAACATCATTATTGTTGTTTCTTCCCTATCACATCAAATATAAAGCATGCATACAGAAAATAACTCTGTATTCCCACAAGCACAATGCACCCTTTTTGACTTCTCCCCACAAAAGCAAACACTAAAGAAAATACTCCACTATGTAAATGTTTGAACACAAAGTACCACAGAATATATCAAATAAATCAGTCTCTACTATGCTATTAAAATTATTAGACCAACTCTTTAATATGGGATTTTAAGAATAAAGTTCAAATTTCTAACATATAATAAAAGGGAAAGCTAGTAAGAATGTTTAATCCTAAGAAAATATTGTTGGTTGTTGTTTGGGTTTTTTTTCACAACAGCAAGGTGACACAGCTGAAATACACATAACTGTCTTCACTAAATACACATAAATTTGTCTGGTCTTTTTATATATTCATGCTCTGCCAGCTGGTCAGTCACTTCTTGGCATCAATAGCGTTAGATATTTCATTAAAGATTACAAAAGATGCCTCCCAAATTCTATACACCACAGCAGATGATGTTCCTTTGACCCCATTAGCATCTCAGTTTTGTAGTTCATTTTCATCTTAAGAAAGTGATTTTCAGTACCACTTGCAGCCTTGCAGCTTGGGCTTGGTAATCTGCTTAGAATCATAGAATCATAGAATCTTTAAGGTTGGAAAAGACCTCCAAGATCATCACTGCTTCTTCAGTTTCAAATTGAAGAGCTTACAGCTAAGGTATTATATCTGCATAGGCTACATTGAATAACAAGCCTTTTACTTACTTTTTTTCCTGAGAGGGAAGTCTTGACCAGTAAGAAGCTCCTTGATAAGCAGTACTCAAATTCACGGGGCTGAATGTCACAACATCTAAGTGGTTTTCCGGTCACTTCATTCTGAACATTTCTGCAAGAATTTAAACATGATTAAAAGTATATACTTTCTCTTACATCACCAGAGTTAGTGAAAAATCACTGGAAACCAGTACAATATTTTTTTCCAGAAAGCACAAAATTGAACCTCAAACCAGGTACAGGCCTAGGAATGGGATACTCGGGCAGCTGAAGGAGGTTACACTATGGCCCCTGACCAGCGTGAAGAATAACATTCAAAACTATCTTCCTTTTTGCTTCTTCTGTATTTATACTTTGGGCTCATTTGTTCGTAATGTCCTGTGCTGTAATTGTTTTGCCTCTGTAGCCCATGATGAAATGTCATATTAGATGATACTGTAAACTTGGAGAATATTTAACAGCCATGAAAAAGCTATTCTTCATCCTCTTCTGGCTTCTATATGTTAATGTCTCCTTGTCTCCTTCAACATAATCTAGGTTATTTTAGGGGTTCTTTACCTCTGGACATGCTTTCAAATCTCATTATGCAAATCCAGGATATGACACATAGGGAAAAAGAATATATTCAAGTTATTAAATGAGAAATCTGAATTCTTTTCAAGAAGGAGTTAGATACACAGTAATGGAAATTAGAACTGTTAACTGAGAATCAATTTTCCAGCTGTCAGTTTAACAAACAATAATAAAAGTTTTTTTAATCAATTCAGTTGGCTACCTGATGTTTCCTTCAACAAGAGGCATTTTTCATATGACAGGTTCTTGGGAGAAGAGATGACAAAGCCCCTCTACATGGACAGAATGCCTGTAACAGGAGACACCCTGCTAACAGCCCCCTGTAAAATTCCAGCTCTGATGCCCTGCAAGGGGATAAAGCAGCAAGTGGAAGGTGTCCAGTGCTGAGTGAGAGGAGGAAATGGTGAAAGTATAGCTGCAGTGAGCAGAGAAAAAAAAGCAGACGGTGCCAGTAGGCTGCAGGATTGTTGATTTTGGTTTGTAATTACAACTGGCAATCATTTTGAACCACTGCTGCTTTTTCTTAATTATTCAGCTTTGATTGCCATTTCAAGCCAAAATCAACAATCCTAATAACAGAGCTCAGCATCTTCTCATGAAACAGAAAAACTCCCAAGTGTTTGGAACCTGACCTTACAGCCCTGAAATTTAACAGGAGAACTTATTAACAAGAAACCCTTTTGGATCATGGGTTGGGTGCCAATGTATTCATAGCCTACATCTGTAACAATAAGAAAGTTACAGGGAGGATAGTTGAAGTTTTCTTTTGGAAGCTGAACTACAGTGAGCAAAGCCAGCATTTACCGAAGTGGCAACCAATTTCATGCACCATTTTGCTGTAGAGCCTAGTTTAAGGCAACTGTGTGTCTCAAGATTAATCAAAGCCTAAGGCTTTCTAAAATAGTGAACATTTTTTAAAAGAGTACATCTGACTTCTAACTCATTGAGAACTGTCTCATGTATAAAACAAAACTCATCAGTCTTGTTGAGCATTTACAAGTAGTTCAGGAGTATTTTGAAATCTACGTGCTCGGTCCATCCCACATCACAGGCTCATACAGGACAGAAAAAAAAAACAAAAACATTTTGAGCTTGTAAGAAGTGGTCACAAGCACATATTTGAGCACTTAAGTGGTTATCAAGTCCATTTAGTCTTTTGCTGCTAAATAACTTGTGTTTCACTTCACAGTCACTCTTGAGGGTGAACCTCATCTTGAAAGGAAAATAAAAATAGTTTTGACAAAAAGTTACAGAAAATCAGACTGGAAGTTACTTCAACAGCACACCTAATCCTTCTCCCTCGTTGTGCTGGTTTTTGTTGGAATACAGTTAATTCTCTTCATAGTAGCTAGTATGGGGCTATGTTTTGGATTTGTGCTGAAAACAGTGTTGATGACACAGGGATGTTTTATTTCCTGTTGAGCAGTGCTTACAGAGTCAAGGCCTTATCTACCTCTCACACTACCCCACCAGCGAGTAGGCTGGGGATGCACAAGAAGCTGGGAGGGAACACAGCCAGGACAGCTGACCCCAACTGACAAAAGGGATATTCCGTACCATAGGACGTCATCCTCAGCATACAAAGAGCTGAGGGAAGAAGGAGGAGAGGGCATTCAGAGTTATGGCATTTGCCTGCTCAAATAACCGTTACGCGTGATGGAGCCCTGCTTTCTTGGAGACGGCTGAACACCTGCCTGCCAATGGAAAGTAGTGAATTAATTCTTTGTTTTGCTTTGCTTGTGCGTGTGGCTTTTGCTTCACCTATTAAACTGTCTTTGTCTCAACACATAAGTTTTCTCACTTTATCCTTCAGATTCTCTCCTCCATCCCACCAGGAAGGAGAGAGCAAGCAGCTGTGTGATGCTTAGTTGCCGGCTGGGGTTAAACCATGACACCACTGAACTATACCCAAGCCATGCTTGACAGAGTTCCTCAGGTGAGATCCTACAGCCCTTCACAGTCTGTACTACAATTTTCCTGTCTTGGCTCTCATTAATTTATTCCAAACTTTCAACATAAATCCTCATTGTTCCAATTAAAGACTGTTATTTCTTATTCTACAAATAGAACACGAAAAGAACAGTTTTCCCCTTCCTTTAAGTTGTGTAAAGACTATTATGTTTCCCTCTAATAGTCTCCTTTCTTTACATAACTGTCCCAATTTCTTAAGCCTTTCTTCATAAATTAGATTTTCTGCTCCTACAATTATTGTTTTCAGCAATCTCTCTGGTTGAACCAGGTCTTTCTGAAAAGTTAGTACCCAAAACTGGGCATAATATTCCAAACGAGTCTTTACCAAAACTTTATAGTAAAGCGGGAGATGATTTTACATACCCTACAGGTAATACTCCTGTGTAACTATCCTATTAACTCACAACAAAATTACATTTTTTAATCTTGTTCTGTATGTGATTCACTGTGACAGGAGACCCAGTCTAACCTCTTTTTTTCCAGTAAGGAGAATACTCAATTCTCCAACCTCTTATTCTCTGTGTTGATGTAAGAAAGTTATTCCTGTCCAAGCCTAATATCTTGAAATTCTTCTTGTTGCACTGCATTGTGCTACCTTAGACTGCATCTTTAACTTGTCAAACTCTTTCTGAAGTCTAACCCTGTCCTCCACTATGGCTCTTAAATGCTGGTATCATCTGAAAGTTCATGAAAATTTTGAAAAGTGATAGTGAGCTTTTGATAACTACTTTCTAAATACAGTTTTCCAAACAGTGTCACACTAGTCTTAGGATAATTAAATCTACAGAGTGTTTTCTTAGCTAGTTTATAAAATGTCATCAGAGATAATAGCAGAATTTATCACGAGAAAGCAGCATGTCATTGCCTGTTTCTTCCTTATTCATAAGGGCAGGTATTATTTAGTTCCAGAAAGAAATGAGGTGACTGATACAATTTGTTCTTGGTAAATCCATGGTGGCTGTTAACTAATTTCCTTATTATCTTCCAGGTGTTTAATAATACTTTGAATATTTGTTCTAATATTACTCCAAAAATCAAAGCTAAGCAGACCACTCTATGAATTTTAGTTCCTCGTGGCAGACACCATGGCTTCTCTTTCCAGTCTTCTTCCAAGAATTATCAAAGGTAACCACTAATAACCCTAAGTTTGCTTCTGCGGGGCTGCACATTACAGTGAACTTCCTGATACATGAAACCTGTTTTCTTCCTGAAAACATCCAAGAGCTAAATATTCTCGAACTGCCCTATCTTCTTTCTTATTATTTTCTTCTGAGGTTAGCTTTGTTAGATTTAAGAGCATAGCTGACCACTTTCTTGAAGACTGACACAAAAAAAAAAAGCACTAAACAGGTAACCATCTCAACCGCATCTTTTGGAAGCTTATTTTATTATTCTTTTAATAGTGAATCCAGTTTTCTCTTTGGTCTTTCTCTTGCTTCTAATATACATGGAAAGTTCTCGTACTAGCCTTTCTGTCCCTTGCTGCTTTAACATGGTCATTATTGAGAATGTGAGAACTCAAGCATTAATTCAAAGAGCTGGTGTAAGAAGTACAAGGTATGTTGTGGTACTTTCAAGTGCAATTCTGGTGAGCTGGAGCAAGTAGGTCCACAGCAGTCTGCCTTGCAGCAACCACTGGCATTTAGTGGTATGTAGTGGAACTGGCGGTTGTACATGTTCACAAGTGGAATGAGAGCTGGCATCATGTCACATGCCAAGAGGCACCGTCAAAGAGAGTGGAAAAGCAGACAGCACTCTGACGTATGCCACACCATAATCTCTCTCCTTCTGCTCTTTTCGGGTACACTGGAGGTCAAATGTAAGACTGCAAAATGGGACAATTACGCATTTAGTGGGCTTACTGCACCTTGTGAGACATCCCACCCTGTCATACCTACCTGCAGCTGCCCTTGATGTGCCTAGTGATGAATGCAGGCACTGTTAGCCTGCTTCTGCCCTAAGCCCTAGGCAGACCAAGAGGTGGACCGACTGGCTCCATTTCTCTCCATTTTTGTCTCAGTTCCTCTGTCTGTAAATAATGGAAAATCTCTCTCCACCATGCCTCCTCCATTCTTCGAGCAATGCAATTGGAGCTGTGTCAGGGCAGCTAGTTTTTCCTTTGCTCTGATTGCACAATAATGAAAGGATAGGAAGCAAAGACTAGCAACTTTTGAGATTAATACCCCTTCTGTTCTCAGCTGTCAGACTTACTTATTTTTTCCTTTTTTCAGCTAAATCAGGTCATTATACTACAAATCTTTACTCTGAATGAAAGATTAAACTCAGGTATTTTATTTTCATCAGGGCATAATATTCAGCACAGAATAACTGGCTATAATTTCATCTGGATATTTGTATGGGGCCTCCTATCGAATTCCACTAAACCCTTACTGACCCTTTCCATTTTGTTTAATTCCTTTGGATCTTACTGTAGTAGAATCCTGGCAAACAGAATTTTGCATTCAATTATATCTATCTCCACATCTGAGATGTCACGTTTTCATGAAGCCTCTTTAAACAATCAAGAGAATTAAAAGGACTTCAGGGTTGCTTTGTAATAAAAACAGTAATAGAAAAGAAAAAAAAAATCCATAACCTAAGTGTTTTTCCTTGACATAGTCAGTATTTTTTCTAAAATGAGAAAAAAAAAAAAAGAGGAAGAAAAAAAAAAAGAAGCAGGAAATAAGAAAAGGTTTCAGACTACATTTAACTGCTTCAAAGTCAACAATAAAAGTACCACAGTTAAAACAGAAGACCAAAAAGGCATAAGGTCATCAAAACCAAGGCTAATTGAGCTAGTGTATTTGGATAGATGTCATTTCCACTTTGTCTGTACAAAGAGTGCTGTATTGCATATAGAGAGCAGAGCTCATGTTGCCATAAAATTAAAACCAAAAAATATCCACAGTCTGTTACAGCGGTGTTGTGAGAAGCAGGCAGGTTTCTTACACATGAATAGACTCTCTGGTTTAACTACTGGATCTACCTTGATGTTTCTTACTTTACTGATTACTTTACTGATAGTTTCTTTTTTAAAAACACTATAACAGAGGGAACGTATTTTCTCAACCAAGAAAAACTGGCTTTATGCCACTTCTGCTCTACCAGAAATCGACCCAACAGTAGCTTTGGGATTTAATTTAAACAGAGAGAGACAAAGCATGACAAAAGCATGGAGCATAACAGCCCAAGATGGGCCTCTGCTAAAGCACAGGAGGTCTTTGCTGCTGCAACAATGGAACATTTCTAGACTTAGTGTTTCTGTTCATGTTTTGCTTTGTTTTCTCTTAAAAAAAAATATTATCAATTTAGAAGTAAAAGCCTACTATAAAATTCTCCTTCAGAGGTAATAAAAGCTAACAGGACTGACTGATGTTTGGAGCCCTTGAAAAGTTATGCCTCTTATATTAAAGCCTAAAAATGTTTCTGAAATATTAGGAATTATTTTTCTCAGAAGTATCAGATTTTCATGATGTAAAGGTCATGGAAGGAGTTCATATCAGACTAGGTCCTGCACAGCATATTTTGTTGATTCCTTTGCTCTCATGAATGGGTAGCATTTCAGCCACATTTTTAGCATATGCAGTGGAAAGGTGAGTTTAGTCCTTGGGCAGTATGATATAAGGACTCCATTGACTTTGGGCAAGAGAGCCCTAATGAGAATTGCCAGAAATACTGCTTGAATCAGCAGCCACACTAACAAGTTTGAAAGGTACAAGGCAAGCAGTGTCCTCTGAATAAGGAAATCTACAACTCACCTCTTAAATTACTCGTGTCTTCTCTGATTGATATCATTGTGTGCTTTTTCAGTTTTCTCCTTTGGTTGAGCTTTGAGTTTCTCTTGCATGTACCATAGCTGGGAAACAAAATACTCCATCACGAGGAACACATAAATAAAGAGGAAATAGAACAAGTACTGTGTCCCAGTGACAAGAATGGCAAAGCTTTGTTCAAAGTGTGCTGTTGGGCAAATGTTGGAGATTCAACCATCGCACTTCAAAGTCACTGCTCAAGTAGGACCAGGGAAAGCCTTTCACAAAGATCATCGCATGCATGATCCTAAAAGACAAATGACAACTTACATCCAATGTAATAAGGGGCTTCCTCACCAGTGAGTGAGTGAACCATAGGAATAAGTAAGGAAATCAGGATAGATAAAAAATATTTGCAAATATGATTCAGGAGTTATTTGGTCTTCTAGAAATTTTGAATTTCACTCCTCTGTATTTACTTACTGAAAAGGCATGAAAGACAGGCCTCTTTTCCACCATCAGGTGTAAGTGAGACTCTCTTTTCCTGGGCAGAGAGGTGGGAAAAGTAAAAAGTGTGGAGAGTTCTTGCTGACTGGCTGCAGCTCAGCTGGAGCACTGAGAGGGATAACAGAGGGTCGTCACTAGGAAGAACCATCCCAGCACCTACATGTGGCATCAAAACCCTGTCTTATCACATAACCTGCATAAGAGGACTTCCACTGAAGGGAACGGGAGTTCCCATGGATGTACAGAGGATCTGTTGTGCAGATTGGTTCACTGGGTGTTATTTTGTTGTACCAGATGTGCTCAAAATTGAGTGTACATTTGGCCCAAATCAATCTGCCTTGATCACATTAGGCGCAGCTCTGATTTGAGTCTTATCCTGCTAGTATGGGTCTCTGCACCATGCACCCTGAACTTCTATTCTCGGTGAACAGAGGCACTGCCTATCTGCCCTTACACTCTTAAATGTCAAATTTCAACATTTTTTTAAAATACACAAGATTCAGGCTTTTTCAGGATGGATCTGCAAAGTAACTGAGAGCCAGTTTAGGAGCCAGTGGTGCTATTCGCAGACATAGATTATAACCTTTCTTGCTGCGGCTGCTATGGCCATTGCCAGGATTGCCACTGAAAAGCTGTCAAAGCAAACAACTAACTTTTGCCTATTTAAATATACAGATCTGAAAACCAAGGCAATTCAGAGTTGTTTAACATGCAGTCCACTAATCACTGTCACACAAGTGGCAAACTCTGAAAGAGGCCTGAGGCAGAAAAGCCTCACTCATTTCAGTTGACTCTCACACCCCAAGTCCCATTTCCAAAGCGATTTAGGTATCTGCGGGGTCCATGTCACTTGAGCCCAGAGCTCCTTATTAATTCCTGAAAACTGCACTCACCTCCCTTATCACCCCCTGCCCTGAAGCCAAAAGGTGCTCACACAAGACAGTCAGTTCTCAGCTCTTTCACTTGTAAGTGCAAGAAGGCATCTCCAGATCAAAGAAAAAAAAAAGTAGGTTAAGAGGAATAATAATGGATTTATAATGAATGTGGGTTTTTTTACTGAAAAAGTTTCCCCCCTTCCTTCCAATTGATTTAAGCTGAAGGCAAGAAAGGGATAATAAATTTTATCTCAGATATCTAGTAAGGAGGAATCATTCCCTGACATTGTCTAACAGGCTCCTTCAAGTGAAATTACGTACATCTCTTAGCATAAGAGTTTCACTAGCATTCAGAGACCCCCATTCTATGGATATCAAAAAGATATGAAAGTATCCTTAAGAATCTTGCCCCTGAGCCTCAGATTCTTACCTATAAAATTAGGATTACAGTAGTTTCTTACCTCATGGCGACCTTGTAATGAGTAATAGTTTAACATTTGGAGTTGTACGTATTGTACATTGATCAGGGCTTGTATGCTTATCTAGAGATATGAAGTGTCTAAGTAGGTGAGGGTAGTCAGACACAAATTTATGCTTCCTAATGCTCTGAGCTGGCTAAAAGCCACAGAAGCTGCCCTGAACCTGAGCAACTAACCTTTGGCTAAAGCAAGAGCGGGTTGGCCTGTTTTGATCCTATAGGCTTGTGTAGGGACACTCTTGACACAGGTTTCAAGACAAGTACAGTTTCAAATCTACTCTGGAGAGCAGTGTATGGCAATGAAGTTACCAAACAGCCCAGTAAGCTCCTGAAGTCTTTCAGAGGCTTGTGGGATTTGTGAACCTAACAAACTTGCTTGCCTTTGAACATTTCAGGCAGGCAGGCAAACACTACACCACTATCAGAAGCACTGAATCAAATCAAAACACTACTGAAGACTTCATAAAAGACAGTGAGGAAGTCTTTCTTCTGCTTGTTATTGATGGCTGCAAGATAACCTTTATTTATAGTGCCCTCGGGACTTATTCAATAGGATGTAGTGACACTGATGAGGAGGATTATTTATTGTTCATACAGTTGCTTAAAGATGTAAAGCACTGCATAAATATTCTGGAAAGTACCATTGCATGAAAAAGCCCTCAATTATGCATCAAAATCCTTCCTGCATCAAAGTTATTCTGGACTTATTCTTCGCATCACAAGCTATATTTGCAAAGCTCAGAAGGTCTGACTGTATCCATTACTTCACAGTAGCTGATATGCAGTCAATGTAAGAACATCATCATTTCTACCTAGTATTAATATAGTACCAATAATCTGCAAGGCATATTGATAATGGTCTTCACACATCTAGAAGACAAAAACACCACAGAAGCTGTGGGCTTAGGCTTATTTGACAGAATTTGTTAAAAAATTTCATAAACTACCTTAATGGACCACAGAACCTGCATTTGGAAGTGATAAAATGGTACGGTAAGGACTGCATGAGCAACAATAACCTGGTCATTTTGTGTAAGCACATTAAAATATAGCATGTAATTACTAGGTTGTATATGAGCTCAGAAATTTCTTAAGTAATAAAACACACAGCTGTGTCCATAATCTCAGAAGCAAATGTCAAAGAGATTTTATGTACCCTAGAGGCAGGTCAGACAGTGCAGAACAGAGTGCAAAACCTCTGCTGATCATCTTCAGCTATTTCGCTCTTCCTTTATTGTCACTGGCACATCAGGTAAATATATACATTACAGGACAGTTTCCACCAATTCCTGCTCTTGGTGAGTGGCTCCTCGCTTTAGACTAAGATCAGCAACAATATTGACTTAGTGATCAGTTAGACATACAAATTAGTCATATGGCCTATAACAGAGCAATTCACATGAGTAATTGTTCATATTGGAAGGACCTGCTGCCAAAGGACCCCTTTGGCTTCCGTTCTGTGGATTACACTTCTATGAAAACTTGGGTTTTTTCCATTTTTTATGTTTACAGAATATGAATTTTTTTTAGATATTTGAAGTCTGTTATAGCAAATACAATTGAAATCACTCTCCCTCATGCTACTTTTTTCTCTAAGCCCGAGGTCGCAGGGTCTAACTTTTCTCAGAGGAAATATGTAGTCTAAGCTAGTTTGCAATGCATCAATAACCTCTAATCAATAGAGGTATCTCTAGAGGTTGATTTTAAACACCTACCACAGGGTAAAATAAATCTTTCTCAGGAGGCACCCATCCTCCTTTGTCAACTACAGAGCTGGCCACTCAGATCAGGTGCCCGACTTTTGGTGACTAACATCATGGACACCGAGTGCCACCATCATTAGGCTCCAGTGAACCAAGTTACAGCAGACTCGTACTTAACCCATAACCTATTAACAGGACACTGTTTGGGAAACTGAAAGTTTGGGAAGCTGCAATGCTGTCTTTCTCAACCCAGTAATCTGATTATTTTTTTTTAATGGAGGAGGGGAGGGAGAGAAATTATATATTTATATTATGGGAGACACGGGAACAGAACAAAGGGCCTTTTTCATTTTTACTACAGTTGCAGAAAGCAATCCTCAGTGATATAACTCCTCAAAAAGATTTTGTATGCCCAAAAAGATTTTCCATGAAGCTCTTCTGGGCAAATTCATCTGGGGTATATTAAGACAAATCCAGTTACACTGATCTATTACTTCTGTCTGAGTACTTAGTTTTCTTCAATTTAATAACAACATAAGGGAGTAGGAAAATGTTTAAGCAATGAGACATGACATAATATACCATGCTGTATTGTTGATTAATGTGTATTCCGGGTGGATGGGGAGTAAGACAAGTGCCTACACCATATGTGGCGAGTGCATTAATCAATATTAACATGTATTAACAGGTACAGAGAGAGGGTACTGAAGAAAAGCTGATTTTGGAGCCCAGTCCTGCTGCGATGGCAGTGGGGGACTGAATCACATTGACACAAAGAGTCAGCTTGACCTCTGAGGCTGTGACCTTTGAAAAGCACATGTATTTGATGAACTTCATGCCATAGAATGTCGCAGATGCTAAAAGCTTATGGATAGAGGAGAGGCAGTGCAAGTTCACAGATCAGAAATACTTTGATGCTATAAATTCAAAGAAACATCTCCAGGTCAGGAAGTCACTGAGCTGCAAATGATTGGAAGCAGGGAGAGTATCCAAGGAAGTATCATGTATCATGTTTTATACTCTTTCCTAGACATCTCCTTTTGAAGGCACCAGGGACAGGACAGAGAGATAGACAGCCATGTGGAACAATCCCATTCAGTGCTCATACAGTCTGTGTTTTTATGTCCTAACTTTACAACATACAACTAGTTGTCCAGCACTCAGAGTGGAACTCTGCTATCTGCATACCTCCATTGATAAACTGAACAACATCAAGACTTAATTTTAGGTAACTGGTTCACGACCAACACCAGCAGGAATTCGGCATGATCTTCCACCACAGAGACCAGATATCACCAATCACCCGTTCTCGGTGACACAGCAGCTCTCATTTCAAAGCTTGGGTGAGGCACAGTGCCTGGAGAGGTACTGTCTGCCTGAAGGTGAGAAACCAGCCAAGAGATGCAACTCAGTGTAGTACAAGGCGTTTTGGGAACCCCACAGCACCACTGCTCCAGGTGCCAGAGAGGAGTGGGATCCCCCTTGGTACAAAGCAGCAGCTCTTGCTCTCCACTGAATTCAGAAACATCCCCGTTTCCTATCCTGCAGGGCAGAGACTTTATAAAGCAACTGCCATGTTAGGGAAACTGAAGAAACAACAGTAACACATTGCCTATTGGAGCACATTAACATGCCCCACAGCAGTTTCATTATGACTGTTAAACATTTACCCAAGACACCAAAATAAATGTCTTTTTTATTCATGCCCTGCCCTCCAGCCCCTCTGTTACTTCCAGCCCCTCCTGCCAGCACAGGAACCAGAGTGGTTCAACAGTCAAATCAGCCAAACAATGCTGTCAACTGCCTAGTTTCAAATAAATTAAGCTTCTCTAACACTTCTAATTTAATGTATTAATCCACACAACAAAAGCAAAGCTTTTTGTTTGGCTTTTCTCTAATTTATGCAGTCCTGTGCTTCAAAATACTTTTTGAGAGGCTAAGGTGAATTTTAAATTTTACTTTCAACTGATAAATAAATAAACAGATTTGCATACTGACCATTTTCCAGCACCATGATTTTCTTTTTTCTTTTGAATTTAAGGAAATGGCTGCTTTAATGGTGACTGGCTAAAGGTGAAGAACTCTAAAAACTAAACATGTCAGTAAAACTTCTCAGCTATGTCTCGTCCTTTGTCTCCATTTCAGGCAACATGAGGGAGCATCTGTAACTCACATTATGCTATTAGGGTCTGGCCCTGTGTGGATCAATAAAGACCGCACGACTTTACTCCACACTTGAGTCCAAAGCCTTAACTACTCGCTAGACAGCCTGTAATTTCAGCAAGGAAAGAGAGTGCCTGCAGGTGTTGAATTAATGCACCGTGAAAGCAGAACTCTGCAATGTGGCAATGGAGCTAAAATCAGGCTTCTCTGGTATTGTTGACAGGATTCAGCTCCCAGTGTGTTTCTGACATTGGATACATAAGCTACCTAGTAATTTTGTCACATCTTGAAAATAGAGCAGGGAAAAAAAATCCATTTAGACTCTTACAGCCATAGGTCATATTTACCATTCGCTAAAAGACTGTTGTATTGTGAATGAAGCCTGCTTCTTCAGCCTCACAACCCAGAAAGTTTCTTTTGCATTACTAAAACTATCAGAAAGGAACTCAAAAACAAAATAAAGTCACCGATTTCTACGAAAAATTATCTAAATTGCGATGTTAAGCAAATACATCATCAATAAAAGTCCAACTTTGGAAAAATATATTTTGAAAGAAAAAGGTTTTAGTTATAAAAGTTTATATTTTTAAATTGGAGCTGAAACAATATACTCAGTAATTTCAATGTCACTGATCCCATTGACTTTGGATGAGAAAAGTGACATAGGCAGCAAAGAAAAGCCGTCACCCAGGTAGCTGCTTTTTAAGCAGACACCTGCTCAGCTATGCCTCTGTGAGTAACGTCTAGTTGCTGTTCCATATGTGTGACATTTCTGAGGCCAGCTTGTGGTTTTATCTCCCAGTAGCTCAGTAAAGCTGTGAAAATGTAGATTTCCGACTAAGGCCGTGCTCACACCTGTCTCTGTGCCTAACCTGTACCACTAAGTCACCCCATGGGGAGGAACAAACAAGCCTTCAGTATTGAGGTGGAGATGAAGACGTCTGCTCAATGTTTTGAGTACAGCTGCTTTGCTCCCTAGGGCAAGTTTGGAAGTCCTGATCAGAGCTAGTCATCAAGGTGAGGTGAGGTGGTGTAGGCAGCTGCCTCAGGGTGGAAATCAGCCATTGCTGTCACTACAGCTGGAAAGGTGCAGGGCAGCAGCTACATCTGGGTGGGAGAATGAGGACTTTTATCCAAGAAGCAACTACTGCTCCTCCCCTTCTTCTCAGCAACAGTAAGTCAGGCTCTCCAAGGCTCCTCAAGACTCTCCAAGGCTCACCCTCTATTTTATCTGCCTTAGTTTTACCCCTCTACTTGCCAAGATATCTCAGACAAAAAGAGACAGACTCTCCCCAGGTAACTGCAAGAGACTTTTGGTGTCCCAGGGAGTAATAGAGGTTAAGCTACCTATGACTTTCTGCAAAGCTAGGCTAGGTCAAACGTTCTAGTTAACAGATCTACCAGTTATGTCATCTCCCTAATGTACACTTAAGTCCAGTTCTACAATCATAACAGTGTTAGTTGGAAGGGACCTCCAGAGGTCACCTTGTTCAATGTCCCTCCCACTTAAGGCAGGGCCACCACAAGCACTAGATGAGCTTTGCTCAGCCGTGCCTTTAAAATACCCAACATTAGAGATTACGCAATCTTTCTAAGTAACCTGCTCCAGTGCTGCACTTAGGGCAAAAACTTTTTCCTAATGACAAACCTGAATACAGTCTCTGGCTGTTGCCCCTTGTTGTATGACCTGACACCACTGTGAAGAGCTGCAGTCATGTCATCTTTGTGAATGACCTTCGAGCTGTTCCAGGTACATCCTCACCTGTGTGGAGTCAGGAAGTGCAACTTTCCTCAGTCCACTGGTCATGCTTCTCCTAAGGTACCCCATATGCACATGCCTCCCTTTCGACGAGGGTGCACTGTTAGATCCTATTTCATTTGGCATCCACCTGGCCCTTTTCAGCAGAGTCACCATTCAGGCAGTCAGTTCCCAGGATTATTGGTGTGTGAGTTTACTTTAGGCAGAGGACCAGAGAAAGAATTAAAACAAACACAGCACTGTATATCCATAGGAGCCCAAAAATAATATGTCCAACTCTCACTATCCCCTTAGTTCCCCATTCTGCACTCAGTGTGAGTGCTAGAATCTGTCCCATGTTATGATTAAATTCAGTTGTCAGAATGGCCTGTACAAGAACATCCACAGATGCTTTTAAAATCAGGCTTAAAATCATTACTTTCTCAAAGACAATTAGGGTGATTGCTATTGGCTTGGTCAATATTTATGTGTGTTGGGTGCATGGGTGACAGCATACATGAGAACAGGGGAAGGAGTCCCCAGTTTCACCTGCTATGTCCACACAACCAAGCAGTGCAGCCCAACAGAGGTGGATTTATTCAGTGAAATAGGGGACTCACTATACACTTCATTAAAATTTCAGGGCATTTTATTTTTTACTAGCTCCACTTTGTTCCTATGAGCTTGACCAGCCACAAACACAGTGAATTAGGCACAAGCTGAGACCATAACTTTCAGTTTACTGTCATGTACTCCAAGACCTCTCTACAATGTGAACCAAAGTATCATAAACTGGAAAGATTAAGATTTGTGGTTCAGAAGTGCTCTTCTGATTTGCATGAAAATGCTAATGCAGAGGTACCTGCAGTCTCTTCTTTGTGCACTTCCTGACCCTACTTCTTATCTCTCAGTAGCATATAGTGTGCCTTACTCTGAGTCCCTGTGAACCAATATATTCCTGTGATTACAAGTGGATTTCAGGCGTCAGCACCTTTTTTCTTTACCTCATACCTGCAGTTCAAGAATCATTATTGTTTCCTTCTGTGCCTCATGTCTCTCATTGCCTCTTTTTTATGGCATGTACTAGTGCAAGCCTACATCCTTCTTGAAACATTTGAAGGTTGCTCAGTTTATTTACATTCAGTAGCACATTAATACTTTCCACTATGACACATTAATACTTCCCACTCTGCAAAATGAGCTCTTACCTATTCCTTGGACATTAATTTACCTGAATACGATAGTCAGAACTCTCTGACATTGTTAAAGTTAACGATCTGATACTTTACAAGACAAGAGACATTTCAAATCAAATTGATCGTATTAATAGTTTTATTGAGCAACATTAACAGAAGTGTGTTGTTCCACAATGTCCTCAAGCAAAGCCTTTATTGTCACATTAATGGTGACAGAATGTCCAAATCCAGAGTAAGAGACACTTTTTATTTCTGTAACATATAATTACAGATAGCCTAAAATTCTAGATTAGAAACTGATAACTATAAGGCTCTGCTTGAAAGCCTTATCTTCTGTTGAAATGTATGGATAACTGCTGCACTCAAATCACCCCACTTTATTGACAGATTCTCTGTGTTGCCAGCTGCCTGTGCTAGGGAAGAGGAATACCTGGTGGAAAGGGGATGAATGAATTTGTTGCTGAGATATGGAAATATACGAGAGTCCATTTGATGTTAGGAAGAGGGGAAAGTACACAGCATCTTGAAAAGTAAGACTTTCTAAGCAGTAGATCTAATGAGCAGTTTTTCACAGAGATCACAGGCTAAATTCATCAAACTTCTCTTCTTGCAACGTCCATGTCATTTAGGTCAAGCTGAATGCCAAGCATCATTAAAATATTGCAGAATATTTAATTCTTAAAACTTTCTCCATGTCAGATTGCCAAGTGATCTTTCCAATACAGACACGACCTAAAGCAGCATATCTAAATAAACAAATATGACCAATCAACTAATGCCAGATACCTTCGAGCAGGTGCAACAGGATTATCTGACATAGTTTATGGTGTTTTGATGAAAAGAGAGTATCTTCTGCTACTTTACTTTCAGTATCCAAACAACTGAAAGCTGGGGGAAGCACAGTTCAATGAAATCTTCCATCTCCATCCTCCCTTCCCATTGGGTGTATTTGCCTAAAATGGCACATCCAGAGAAGAAAACTGTTACCCTAAATAACAGGGGTCATATATGATGCAATATAATAATGAGTTCAGCCTTCAAGGTGCTTTGTCCAGACCACCACTGAGAGGGACCCACCTTGGGTGCCCTGGCTGTTTCTCTCTACTGACAGCATTAGGTGGCAAGCAACCTGAATTGCACATCGCTCCCTCAGTGTTAGACACCATGCTAACTGTAAGGCTCACATTAGACAAATACACTAAGTAGGCTGATTACCATACCAAATAGATGTTTTGGATAACGTCTGAACCATGTAGCAGTGATCAAAACTGTGGCTTGCAAGGGCTTTCAGTTTTCAGCCTGTCTTCCTTTACAGTGTTTCCAATTAAAAGTGCAAGGCAGTCTGTGGGACCACAATCCATTGAAGCAAAAGGCTTGGGAGCCATTGCCTTAGAAGAGCAAGATCCTATCAAGTTGTCTAAGCAACCTTTAGTCACATAGGGTTTTGGCTCCCTGCTAGATCAACAAATAGAAAAGGCAATAAAGACCATCCCAAATAATAGAGTAATGAAGTTCACCTGGTAAACCCTCTGCCACTTTTTCCATGCTTTGCTGCTTTCTCCTCAGGTACAAGGGACTTTCTCTGCCTACAGTTTTCAAGAGATAGCCTTTGAAACTTTGTATGATGCAACAAAGTTTGACAACAATCCGGCAAGGTCTGCAGCTGAAAAAGGAGGCGGCAGCAATCAGGGGAGAGAGCCGCAGACAATTGTTCCACAGCTGCCATTGCCGAATTGTAAGCCCGCGTTTGTGAACTAAAAAATCTATCTCAGATAATTGACATTTATTTGATTGAAACAGCAGGGTGCCCTCCATCAGAATGGGAGGAGACCATATGGAATAACAGTATGAGTGGAGATAATGTTTGTCTGCTGAGTGTGTCAATGTGTTTAGAGATTATTCATAGGGCTCTAGGGATTCCAGTATGGTAATGTTTCAGCTAAATTAGAATCAGATTAATTGCTCTAATCTAATGGAAAGACAATGTTTATCAAATTATTGCTCCTTCACCACATGATATTGCAGTGTCATTACTCTTTGAGTTAAAAAAAAAAAAAATCAAAAGGCTCTCTTGTATCACATCTGCTCAAGAGCTCCGTAACAGTGCTCATTTCTGCACAGGAGAGTTAATGCAGTTTATAACTCTATGAAGGAACTAATGAATTAGAGTGAAAGCTTTGCAGAAGATAAATCCTCCATATTGTGGGTAGACCTTAAACTACATTAATTAGAATTACTTTGCCTTGTTTGAGTCTTGGGCTTTTTGGGAGGGAGTACTTTATTTTTGCTTAAATTTTGATATATTTTTGCTTGTTTTAAATTTTATTTCAGTGGAAGAGGGGATTTTTTCCTAGTAAGTAGCACTAAAGCTAAACAATATAGCAACAAATTAATTCTTTCCTCATTTGCTCTCACCTTCTTTAATTTTCTTTTCATCAAAAATTGAGTGCACAGACAAGATGCCTAAAATTCTTCAGATATACTTTACATTATTTAATGCTTAGGTCATTTTAGATCACCTGTCAAATGCCAACATTGAGGAGACATGGAGCTCTTCAGCTCCTTTAAAATGCAGTGGAAACATGCAGTTTTGGTAGCACTGCACTGCAGTGAGAGTTAGATGCTTCTTTAATCATTCAGGGGCTTGAATGGTGCAAGAATGGGCTCCAGGGATGTTTTGGAAAAGCTGGTTTTTTCCCTCTCAGTATTTTAGAATATTATCAGTATATGCTCTACACGGAAAGCCCAGTGTTAAAATACTAGCCCTTTTTAACCAGTACCTAGTAAGCACGATCCTCAAAAGGAGGAGAAACACGACCTCTTCTCAAAAGTGCTGATAAACCAACCAGGAATACCCCTCCAGTCTGATTTTCCACTGTGTTACACTGACATGCTGCTACTGAAAAGCCCTGGAGTTCACAGGACTTTGTGTATCAAACTGGAATGATAGAAGACAGTCAGGCACTTTGTCTCTGCTTAATTTATAATGGTGACACTGTTTTGCGAGGCATTCAGGCTGCATGCTTAAGAGAGCACTGAACAAATATTTTCTAGGCTTCTATAGTAACTAATAGTTGCTCCTGTCTTAAAAGGGTCATATATCCTCTCAAGACATACTTCACTGAAATTCTATTTAAGAGAAGCGAATACCTTTGTTAGTGGAGTCTCCATAATGCATATTAAAACACATAGTTTACAAAAGTGGCCCAAACAACCGTGAGAGTGATTCAGTGCTGAGCAGAAAGCAGTGCTTACACATTCTGTCCCTGGTAGCTTTATCTCCCAGGTACAACCTTACACAAAGATGCCAAGTTTTTAAGGCAGAGCCCATTGGCAGCAGGGTATTTGTTGTGACAGTGTTTTAAAATTCACTGTTTCCATAACCCATTCCCTCACACATTTTCCTCAGATACATACAACTGGGTTTTCTAGCACTTCTGGACAGACAAACCCTCTCACAAGCTTTTTTATTTGTGAGATATTAAAAGCTCATGGCAACTCTTCTGCCTAAGGCTTTGAGTTTTAAGCCTTACTGTATAAAACCTGGATCAAAGTTAAAGTGGCGTACGCGATTTGAATTGGGCTGCATAAACCAGATGTGCTGTGAAGCCACGATAACAAAGCCCTAGCCACTCGCTCTTTTCCGAGCCTCATTGCAGAGCTGTTGTTATACTCTTTTCGGCCACCCAGCTTTTTACATAACTGTTTGAAACTAACAGGAACATCTGTCCTCTTTCTTGGAGTTTTCCCACTGCTTTTGAAGTGAGTAAGGCTCCAGAAAGAGCCGTGCTCTATGGCAGAGAGACACTTACTCTGTCATCACTCAGTGCTTGGATCTAACTTCATACCTTTTGTTCTGAGAGCTTCAGCAATAGCTTCCCTGTTGTTTTCCCTGCCGTAGAAGCTGTGAACTGCCAGCCCAGCCACTCCCCACTGGGTTCCCGAGGTCTATACAGCACAAAGATCCACATCCACATTGTGTCAGGGATGGGAAGACACTTCTCACAGATATATATATAACTTAAGGATGACGTGACTTTCTGAGGAATACTGTGAGTCACTGAATAACCTACATGATGAAAACACTATTCAGGAAAAATATACTGGTTTAGTATGGATCTATTAGCTTTTAAATACAGATGGCTAATCTAAATGCTTAATTTAAATAAATGACTTATTCATGATCTTTAAACTATCCACTGCAAATATTTGGAAATAATTTAAAGTAGCTGTAGTCTCACACAGGAGAAATGGTAACATGCTGTCAGGGAACCTTTGTCGGTAAAATATACGGCTTTATCTGGTTTGAAGTAAAAAAATGTTGCACACACAGGAGGACGCTCCATGTGGCAATGAATTAGAAGATTTGCAAACTAGCAGCAGGGGATAGTGTTTCTGAAGGAAACTCCTTTACTAGAATCTGCAGGGTACTTCAAAATTGCTATTATTACTATCTATTAAAAATCACAGTGTTAAAAATGCATAGAATGCTGTACAAAAAGATTAATGTTATGGTTTATTCCTTGCTCCAAAGAATTTAAAACACAGTTCCGCCTCCAGAGATGTTGTCGCCATGCTCATGTAAGCCTGAAGGACCCAACAAAGTCAACAGAAGTTGCAGCATATGATAAAGAGCACAGCTGGGCACTGATTTCGTATAGGCAAAGCAAGTGAAGAAATGCAAGAAAAGCAAGATATTCAGGTCTGAAAATTTTGACCCTGACTCCTCTTACAGTCTGGTTTAATTTTGGAGAATAAAACTGTTTACTTTTTAAATTTTGGCAGTACAGTTCTCTGGCACCCAATCATTGTCCAAACTGGCATGCACTAAGATATGAAACAAAAGGGCTTATATCTCTTTGGTTTATATACCCAAGTAATAGGATAAAAGGAAGATTCCCAGATAATTAATTTTGATTACAGTTTTGTTCCAAGTTCTTATTCGCACATGTATACAAAATCCATAAAGATATGTGGTCTTCTCCATAGAAAGTCAGAGGCAGCTTTAGACCCAGGAATGGCTGCAGTGGGAGGAGAATAAGGAGTGGCACCCTACTTAATTTACTGTAGTGTTTCTTCAGTATTTTGGAGCCGTAACAGCAGAGGAGAAGCCTGTGCTGGCATGACTTGGGTCTTACCACCTCAGTACTCAATCATGACATCTGCAGGGCCATGAAAAACTGTTGCATGAATAGGAATGCACATATTTAGTTACGTTTTTAGCTACATAGAACCTTTTTTATCTCTAATGTAAATATGCAATGTACTAAGGGCACAGGCTGTATACATGATATATAGGCAGTAGAACAGTGTTGTAGCACAATGGCAGCTTTCCACTGTTCAATAACTCAATTTTTCTTTAATTATCACAAATTATAACATAATTTCTGAGCCAACAACATTGTTGTAACTGATTTTCTGCTTGAGCTGTACAAACACTAAAAACCACCTGAAACTGGCAAGCTTATGTGTGTAATTAAAAAAAAACCAGTTTGCGGTAAACAAAATGCGCCAAGATTTTTCACCTGGAGCAAATTATTACAGCTGTTAATAAAACCTATTTAAATAGCCTTCATAATACATGAGAAACTGTTCAAATAGTTCTGGATAGCTCTTTAGCTTTGTCTCCTGGGAGCAGCCTAGTGATTGCAGCAGAAATAAAGTGACCACAGAATTCAGTATTGCAGGGCTGGTGGCTCCTGTAAAGGGGTAAACATATTGCTGTTTTTCACAGTTGCAGGCTTTGAAAGACACACATGTACTTTGCATCTACATCTCAACAAAAAAAAAAAGGGAAAAAAGAACCCACAACACTTCTTCAATTGATTTGCCCTTCGTCACTGTCACAGATATGTTTTCCCTATTTTGACAGGTAGTTGTAATTCTATTAGCAGCCCATCGACTTCCCTGTGAAATCGATCTGTGTTGAGCTAGCTGGGTCTTCTTAAACTAGCTGATTTATTGCTTCTGCCTGCTAAAAAAAAAAAGAGAAAACTAAGAAGGAAAAGAAGGTCTTCTGCCTTCATGGCGAACAAAGTACCTAAACAATGTCTGAAAATGAATAATTTTCATCCCGGCTGCTGGTCGTCTCAGCAGCAGATGAGCTGCAACCTTTCACCGGCAGTTTTGCTGAGACGCCTGCTGATGCTGGCATGTATAAATGATTGCCAATTTCCCTTATTAATTTACCTGGCTGCCTCATGTATAAACTAGAAGATCACATTCACCCTAAACGTCCTCAGTATCAATCTATCATGTTTACCTAATTTTGTGATTTTGCAGTGGGCTACCCAACTGCCTGAAACTGGAGAACCGCTTGAAACATATTCAATACCTATTCACTCATGTAGACAGAAAATGGGGGCAGATGGGAATTTACAGTTGTTGGTGTTCTAGTTTAGGTCAGAGTAACAGGTTATCATCATACTCTTCTTACTCAGGTGGCATCTGAAGAACTTCAATGATGTCCTGGAATTTTAAATTATTTCCTGGCATCTGTCCTGGTTGCATTAATTCTTTCTTCTTTCCTCTGGGTCAGAAAAATGAATTAATTTTCTACTGGCCAAAAAGCAAGTTTTGTTGTTGCAGGTTGTTGTGTGGAGCTTTTCTATTATCTGCAAATATGAATTTTTGATTGTGGATACAAAGAGACAAAGAATACTTTTGTGTACTTGGTTACCTTAACCAAAAGTCAGTATCTGGCTGCTTTTTCTAATAGGCTGAGGAATCAAAATAGAGATTTAAAGATGAACAACTACCACTTGCAAAATTGAGTACCTCTCCTTTTTATATAGTGGCAGGGTCATTCATTTTTTCATTAAGCATACACAATTGGTTAACCAATCCTCATCTATTTGTATATGTAGCAGAAAGAGTTACAAGACTAAGTACAGAGATGCTATATTGTAGGTGGTTATTGAGAAGGAAGCTGACTACCCAAAATGTTGCAGTAGTGAGTTCTTTTTCTTCCAGTCTCCTTTCCTTCTGACTCAATTCAAGATCCATTATGGATCTTAAAGAGCATCTTAATGCTGACTCAAAAGCAAGAGGGAAAAAGAAAAGAATCCAGCAGTTACGTGACTTTAAAAAAGGAGTAAGATGCGTAGAAAAAAAAGTACACAAGCCTGCACTGTAGAAAAAGGAAGAAAATTCAATAATGTCCACTTAAAAATAAAATAGTACCACTGGAGGTGGATATTAAGGTTGATATACTACGCTTAGTGAAGAGAAAAAACACCAAATCAAAGCAAGACTGAGACTAGCAGGGAAAGAAGGATTTATCTTGCAATACCTACAACAGAAAAAGCATCCAGAAGATCTGGGGCTCTACTTAGTCCTTTCAAATATTAAAGTCTAAAGAAAAACATTACAGACCACAGCTCAAGCCAACAGCTATTAGGAAGATACTGGTGGTGACAGTTAAAACAAACTGGAAGATATTTCTCAAGTAGAATTCCAGTGATACGCCTCAGACCAGAGTGCTGCATATACACATAAATAAAATAAATGTTATCAGTGAAAAAAGCAAGATAGCTGCAGGGCTTGTCACTCCTAGAATCATAAAATCAAGAAAGGTTTGGGTTGGAAGGGACTTTAAAAATCATCTAGTTCCAACCCCCCTGCCATGGGCAGGGATACCTTCCACTAGACCAGGTCACTCAAAGCCCCGTCCAACCTGGCCTTCCCTGACCCACCACTTCCAGGGATGGGGCATCTACAACTTCTCTTGGCAACCTGTTCCAGTGCCTCACCACTCTCATAGTAAAGAATTTCCTCCTTATGTCTAATCTAAACCTATCTTCTTCCAGTTTAAAGCCCCTATCACTAGTCCTATCACTACACGCCCTTGTCAAAAGTTCCTCTTCAGTTTTCTTTTTAGGCCCCTTTTAGCTACTGGAAGGCTGCAATAAGGTCTCCCCAGAGCCTTCTCTTTGATAAGAATCACCTCCCTCGACCTGCTGGCCACGCTTCTTTTGATGCAGCCCAGGAAGTGGTTGGCTTTCTGGGCTGCAAGTGGACATTGCTGGCTCCTGTTGAGCTTCTCGTCCACCAGCACTCCCAAGTCCTTCTCCTCAGGGCTGCTCTCAATCCTTTCCCTGCCCAGGCTGTGTTTGTGCTTGGGATTGCCCCAACCCGTGTGCATGACCTTGCACTTGTCCTTGTTGAACTTCATGATGTTTGCACTGGCCCACCTCTCCCGCCTGTCAAGGTCCCTCTGGATGGCCCACTTCTCCAGCATGTCGACCACACCACACAGCTTGCTATCATCAGGAAACTTGCTGAGGGTGCACTCTATCCCACTATCCATGTCACCAATAAAGATGTTAAACAGCGCTGGTCCCAATACTGAGCCCTGAGGAACACCACTCATCACCAGGAATGTCATTCCTAGGGATGGAAGGAAACTACAACACAGATTTTAAAAGACAGAAGGTTTAAAATTAGTAAAAGTGCATGACATCTTTGCCACATGAAGCACACGTCATTTATCTCTGAACAACAGGCTGCCTCTTTTAATGGTGATCAAGTCTAGCTAACCTGGGTATCTGACTTTCACCTACATTTTAGGCACCAAAAGTGGTGTTTGTCTCATATGTATGTCTATACACTATAGATGTGTATATCTGAGTTTAACAGTAGAGTTCAGAAAGAAACTTCTTTGGCCTGCATTTAATCAGGTGAATAAACATTGACAGTCTTGGTTAGACTGGCAGCGACCACAACAGGAAACTCGACATCTATTCAGCAGTGGACATTCCCTCCTAAAATCAGGCAAAATTAGTGAAGTAGTCCTCTTAAAGAAGTATCCAAGCTCTCTGAGTAGTGGAGACGTGCTCTTGAGGGATTTTAAGCTTAATTTGAAAGCCCTAGAGAAAAAAAACTTGTTAGGCCTGGTAAGGAAACAATGCAGAAAGTGATTAATGGGGAGCTATAATCACAGTGTGCTTGATTTGTTTTGCAAAATGGAACAAATCCTCAAGTTAGGACTGTAGTAAACTTCATCCAGCTTTTGAAGGGAATACAGTCTGTTTGTCTTCACTGAACTGAATCCTCAACATGCAACAGCTAATTAAAACTCTAAAAGTCTGTAAATACTTAGACGAATATTGATATATCAGCCTGAGATCCTCACTTGGCTAGTTGGCTAAATCTTGTCTCATTTACTTCAGTGATGCTGAGAATGACTGTGGTGATTTCATCATCTTCAACTCCTAATAAAGGAGCTAGCCCAAGCGAAAAGATTTATAAAGAGGATCTTTCTGATATATAAACCAAAGAAATTACTTTTGAGAAGAGAAGAAAAATGGAATTTCTCACTGTACAAGCCTACAGTTGTAAGATATTGGGGAAAGAATATTTCCCAAAGTACTTTTAATTAAAATGAACAATAAAACAAAGGATCAAATTCAGAGCTGACTTACAGTAGATAAATATTATGAAGAATTTTACTCTGCTAGAGTCAAACTATTTACACCACTCAGGCGAATCTGGTCTAAAATACTTAAAACATGGTCAGTTGGATGCTTAGGGTCTGATTCTTCACACTATCATGTAAGATTTTCACGCTGAGAAATATTTTTTCTATCCATTTTCTCAATTCACAGTGCCACTGGCAGAAAAGATCTAGACACCAATCATTTTTCAAATTACAACTAAAGCCTAACTATGGTATCAGTTTTTATTATTTTCCTATCTGCCTGATGCTAAACCTACCCAAAGGTTATAAACATAATACAAACTGGCAAGCAAAGGCACATAATTAAGATGCAAACAAAATACCCCGTGCAGCAAGTAAATATTTTCTTTTTAATTATATTATTACCTAGGTTTATGTTACTAAATTACTACCACAATTTCATATATAATTGATTTTTCAAGGAAAATATTACCAAAGTGATTCTGTAGTTCAAAACAGCGTGAACTTAATGATATACAAACAATTTTTATCTCACAACCTATAGTGCTGCATGGGATTTAGTATGCTGAAAAAAAATATTCCTTCATATTAATAGTAATTTTGAATGTAACATAAAAACTCAATGACTTTTTTTTCTCTGTATTTGTTAAGAAGAATACTAACAATGCCTCCTGTGAGGATATATTTTGTAGGTGCTTTTACAGATTATGAAAATAGTTGTGAGGAAATATTTGGATAAAGGAACACAAAGCTCCAGGTAGCAATAGTTTTCATACTGAGTTGATAAATGCAATTAGGGATCAGAAGGATGAACAATTACTTCAGGGGGGTTATGATGCCAGAATGCAATATCAGATGATTAAAAAACTGGAAAAATATAATCTTTTTCCTATTGCAGGAGCACCAAGCAGTCTCAGCACAGGTGAGAAAACCATTGTCCTAGGGCAATGGATATTGCATGCCCTGAAGTGTTCACAGGCTCAGTAATCAAATGTGAAAACGGAATACCTGCCTGATCTTGAGAAACTATGAAGCTACATTACCCCAATACAATGCAAAGAGTACTGTAAGACTTAAAAGGAAGGAGATCAGAGGGAGATCCTTCTTGGCCCAGAGGGTTTGAGATGGGTGGAAAACGCTCCTCCTCACACAGCAAAAGAGTGGAGCAGCCCAGAACCCACCACTACAGTTCTGATGAAGATGCAGAAGCATTTCACAGCCACTTTTAATGAAGGAACTATGAATTTACCAATGTTAATATCTTGCCAAACCAATTACAGCAGTATCACAGGGTTTGTGTTACTAATTGCCAGAATTTCTTGTGTAATTGATTCTCAGAGAACAATATTGCCGGCAGCATTCCACCGCTGCTGTCAGATGCTGAGCGCCCCAGCATGCTACCAACTGCATTGAGCTCCCATCGACTGCAAAGGTTACACAGCCTCCTCCAGACTACAAGGTGTGGAATGGGTCTTCGCAGTCCTTCAGAGGTGAAGCTTTTGTTGAAGAAAAATTAAACTGAACTTGGTAACTTAACCTCTGATTTGGTTTCTTAGAACTTGGAGGAAAAAGCAATGGGATAATAAAACATGTGCTGATTAGCTGAGCAATTCTAACTCAGTTGTTTCGATTATATGGCTAATAGCCTCTTCTGAACAGGCTTGATTTTTGTATCTGTTTGCATTAGAGTCAATTTGTGGTATGAGATTGGTATTATTTATTGAATGCTACTCTCAACTGCAAAGTTAAAAGTATGACAAGCTTCTATGGATTTAATTACACTACTATGAGACACAGGCTTGTATAGATGCTGTAAATTAAGTATAGCAAATACGACTGGTGTGGTGAATGGTCAAATGGAGGTTACCAGCTCCATGAAGTTCCTTTAGTCTTTTCAAAAGCTTTATGGACTGTTGTTTTGACCTGAGTTGACCAGATTTTTTGGACTTGCTTATTTTGTGTAAGTAAACATTCAAAATCAAGTCAACTTTACCTAAATATATAAGGCTAATCTGAGCCTGAATATTTTCAAACTTGGGGGCAAGTTAGGATTCAGTCTCACTGAGCAATGTGACTGTGCTCTGGTGATTCTATAATACATTTGAAGCTGTAGAATTTTTCTCATTACTAAAAATACTTAGTATTCTGAAAGGCAGAATAAATTTGATAGCAATAAATATTAGCACTTTTTTCCTATTTTGTCTTAACCCTTCTGCTATAAGCACTACAGACAGTTTCTCTCTTTTCTTGTTCCAATATGTAATTGACAGCTCTACCCAATGTCCTTTCCTAGCTTTTGATTTTTTTCCCCTGGCTGCTAATAGCATACACCATTTTATACAGCTTCACTCTATTAACCAAGTGCCTGACCTTGTGGGATGCTGAACACCTGCTGAAATACACTCAGTGCCTGTAACTCTCATTGATTTCATTAGGAGGAGAGAGAACTTGCTCTCTCCCAGGTCATTTGGGCTGACGAACAAAACCTCACTAGTAGAGATAGAGCTCTTGATGGACCCTTGCGGTTCCAGAAAGCCAGACCAACATCAGAGGTAGCTGCTTCCAGAGCACCCCACCTGGGACTGATGCCAGACAATATTAATTGTCAAGAAATACGAATTAGGAGCACAGCTACTCTCCATTTCTTACACAGTTAGTGGAGGGAAACATTAAGACATGCCCCATTGGGTCTCACCAGAGATCCGTCTAGCCCAGTACCATGCCTCTGACTTGCACAAGAAGAGAGACACTATTAAGGACAGCCCACGAACCAGGCTGCTTTCTACAGTCTCTTCTTTGTGTACCCCCAGCACCCACAGCTGTTGCTGTAAGCATGTTGGAAGGTACGTTCCTGCCTCTGATACTGTCCTCCAAATCCAACAGCACAGGGTTTGGTGAGTAGCAGCAGTTCTGCCTTTACCTTATCTAGCACTTTGGTGACTTGGAAACTTCAGTCATATCCCTCCTCAGCCTCCTCCTGCCCAGCTGAAGTGTCCTGCATCTGTTAAGCCCTCCTCATCAGGCAGCTTTGCCACCCTCCTAATTACTCACCCTTCTCTGCATCTCCTCTAGCTCCCCTATGCCCTTCTTGATATAGGGCCATAACTGCTCACAATGGTCAAAAATGGGGCACACCAAAGGTATAACAGCAAAACGGTGCCTTCTAACTTGTTAGAATCATAGAATAGTTTGGGTTGGAAGGGACCTTTAAAGGTCATCTAGTCCAACCTCCCCTTGCAAGGACCAGGGACATCTCCAACTAGATTGTTCTGAGTGATGGGTGATCTGAGCCGTGGAGCTTTGTGTTTATATTCCAGTGACCACGGCTGCTGTCACACCTACAGCAGCTGTGCACGTCCAAGCCAGTCACCCCAATCTCTTTTTAGGTGGAGGCCCCCTTCAGACATGAGTTTTCTGACTTATTTTTTCATCTATTTTAAGATAAAATAAGCAGCACCTTCCTGCTGCCTGTAAAGGTAGACTACACAGCTAAGGCAAGTATAGACACCTGGGCTGCAGATATGTACAGCTGACCAGAAGAATCTCTTCCAGCATGTCTCTGATTTCCAAACCCGCTCCCTGCTTCCTTGTGTTGGAATGTGGGGAGAAGCAATCTAACGAGGAGTGGGGGGAGTCTTGAAGCATCATGCAGTGAATTAAAATTTATTTTGACCCAGGAAGAGGTCAGAAAAGAAAGGGAGATGTTCTCAGTGTAGGTTCATCCAGGTTGCAGGTTTTCTGGGCAGGTGTCGCTTGGGCTAGGCTTGGTTAAAAGGGAGTTTCTTTGGCAAAAAAAAAAAAAGGAGCATTTGAAGCATTAAGTTTGCACAGTGGTGTGAATGAGAATATAAACTAATGACAAAGGAATATTGAAATATGCTCTAGTGAAGATTGGGACTAAGAAAAAACAATGAAAGGATGATAGACAGATAAATACTATCTTCTTCCGCTTTGCCCTTTCCTGGAGAATAGGTTTTTCATTTCTGGACTATGACTAGTTTATAATGAAGTGTGGGAATTGACAGATAGAAGAAAAGATTGAGCGCTAACTGCTATCCCACCAATTATTTTGTGCCCCAGTCAGTACTGCAAGAGTGACTCATTCTGCTTTAGTTTACATGCATAAATTTGGCACTACTCATGAAAACCATTTTGAAAGTTTGGTTCAAAGAAAAAGAAATAAAGGGTGAGTATTTGAAGAGAAAAAAATACTATCACTGCACTCCAGTACAGCTCTATTTTGAGCATCCTCAAAGTCTGCACAGTGAATTAACCTCCAGTAAGACATTTCACATGTGATTTATTAGCCATCTTGCTTTGTTTTTAGTGAACTTTCCTGTGAGGGAGCACGTTACAATCAACTTTGAAACACAGGGTTAGTCACAACCTCTGACTATGGAGACACAACCATCTCTCTATAATATTTACTTACTGGCTTATTTATTTCAAATTCTCAGGGTAGTAAACTAATAATAAGCTCCCATTAAGTCACTGCAAGTGATAATATCCTTTCACTGACATCACTAAAACATATAATAATGAACTATAAAAATTTTAAAATCTGGAAACTGCAAAGATCAAAGGTGAAAGCTAAGAAGTATATATTAGAAATAACAACAGATGGCCCCAGAAGGAAAACAAATGAACTCATTCCTAGAGCTCTGTGGCCATTCGTAAGCCATTTACACTGGGAGTCTGTAGTTTTTTACTTAACTGAGCCCTTCCAGAGAAATAAAATCTCACATTCATTATGGAGCCATCCTTTGTGTCAAACTCTTTACATAATTTTTATCAAATTCTAAATGTCACAAATACTTGCTTTTTTTTTTAATTTTAAGATGTGTTTAGCAGCAACCATTTGCTCTCACGTTGTTTGTTAGGTACGAACCTGCAGAACAGCATTCACCCCATAATATGACAGCACATGTACCGATATTCAGCCACAAATGCAGTGCTGACACTTCTCATAGGCTCCTTTGCTGTACAGGGCTCCTGCTTATCAGGTCCAGCCCAGCCTGCTGCATCCTTCCCAGGAGACATGAAATAAGCAACGAAGAATGGAGGACAGTGTGCCTTATACCGACAGCTATCCCTTATGTTCTTTTCTCTTCCCATTTGTAACTGAATAAGTAAAACCAAAGGTCAACATAAGCAGTACAGCTGTCCAGTAAGCACGCACTGTTTATTTCTCTGTTCCTTTGGTTTTACATTTTTTTTTACCCTAACTCTAAAACGGGTTAGTTTGGAGCATTATGCCACTTGAGAGTTGAAATATAAAGAACTGTAAGAAAATGTATGTTACTATAAAAGCCTCTAGCATTCACAATGCACATTTTCCATTCCTTTTCTATTCCTTTCAGACTATTTAGCTAGAACTGTGGACCTCCTCTCCTCTTCTATGTTCTTGCCAGAGGAACTCCAGTCTACAAGGGAACAGGAACCAGCAGCACAAATAATGGTCAATGTAAAACTCAGACCTGAAATAGTTAGATTGCTGAAGCATATTAGCTTGGTCCTACCAGTCTTGGGCCTTTGTTAGAAAGGATGTTTCCTAACTTCCACTCCTGTCACTGTCATTGTATGCAAAGCATTGAATACCTTGCAGGTGCATGCACTGCCTTGCTGGAACAGTGTTGTAGCATGTATAAAACCTTCTAAAAAGTCATTCTAAGTGGAGCATCTCACACTTTGTGGCTCCTTAGGCCAAGCACATGATACACATGGGAGACTCCTTGCCCACTCCTTTCCCTATCTCTATCAGGAGGTCCTGTATGCCCTCTGCCTAACCAATTTATTCAAATAGAAGAGAACAGGCTATTTCAGTTGCAATGGACCTACAATAAACATCTAGTCCAACTACCTGACCAGTTCAGGGCCGACCAAAAGTTAAAGCATGTTGTTAAGGGCATTGTCCAAATGCATCTTAAACACTGACAGGTGTGGGGCATCTACCACCTCTCTAGGAAGCCTGTTCCAGTGCTTAACCACCCTCTTGGTAAAGAAATGCTTCCTAATGTCCAGTCTAAAGCTTTCCATGAGTCCTATCACTGGATACCAGGGAGAAGAGCTCAGCACCTCCCTCTCCACTTCTCTTCCTCAGGAAGCTGTAGAAAGCAATGAGGTTGTCCCTCAGCCTCCTTTTCTCCAAACTAGACAAGCCCAAAGTCCTTAGCCACTCCTCATAGGACATGCCTTCCAGCCCTTTCACCAGCTTTGTTGCCCTCCTCTGGATGTATTCAAGGACCTTCACATCCTTCTTAAATTATGAGGCCCAGAACTGCACACAGTACTTGGCCTTGGCCAGGAGCAGGTCCAATTTGGAGCCAGCTGGCATTGGCTCTATCAAACATAGGGGAAGCTTCTAGCAGCTTCTCACAGAAGCCACCCCTGTAGCCTCACCAGTACCAAAATCTGGCCATGCAAACCCAATACACCAGTCACTAGCCAGATGTAGCCCCATTCACTACAACTCTTTGAGCTCTACCCTTCAGCCAATTCTTCACCCAGCACACTGTAAACCCACTCATTCCACAGCTGGACAACTTGTCCAGAAGGATGCTGTGAGGGACAGTATCAAAAGACTTACTAAAATCCAGAAAAACAACATCCACCACTTTCCCTTCATCCACTAGGTGCATCACCTTATCATAGAAGGATATCAGATTAGTTAATCAGGACTTTCCTGAGAGCTGACCAACGCTTCCAGTTCATCTTGCTTGTTTCTCAAACACACTTCTGAAAATTCCTGCCATACCACCATCACTGTTTGGGGTTTTTTTTCCTGTTTTTTGGACTGAGGAATATATATTTCAGGGATTCAGCTCTTCAAACTGTTTGGGGAGGATAAACAAAGCTGACACGGACAATATAATTATTTTGGAAAAAGTGAGTGATTGCTCTCAACCCGTCCTTCAGTTTATAAACAATTAGAAAAGTGAGTGAAGCTGCTGAATCTGCTGATCCTATGCCAGGTATTCACATTTTCTCTTCTCTTATTTTCTTCTTTTTTTTCCCTCCAACTGTTACCTAAAATCAATAGGGTTTTTCCACCACCAATTAAGAATATTCTCTGAAATGCCCTGAGCTGCTATACAGAAGTTTCTTGTTATAGAGAAAGGAGAGAAATGCCAAGCTGAGTAAAGAAGCCTATTTTATTCAGACAAGAAACAAAGTGTACTTTTTCCTCCCCTAAACAAAGCATTTTTAAGAGCAGGATAGAGGATGCTTAAATCAATAACCATTAAGAAGCACAACACTGCTAAAAGAATACATTTTCAGAGAAAGAAATTATCAGGCTTGATGTAGAAATTACTGGGTGAAATTCTATATATGCGGGATAGGTCCAGATCCTAATAGGCCTTTTTGGCTTTGCAGTTTGAGAAACTATGAAACGTGAGAATAAATAAAATAAATACTGCTCATCTCTGTTACAGCTTTTACAGAATACTTCCCCAGTGACACAAAACTCCACTCATTCACTTACTGCATTGAATTTATTTTTATTCTCCATACAGTTTATTACATGAAGGTTTTCATATTGTCAACATCATGTTTTTGATGACTTAAATTCCAATCCCTTCTCTTCTTTCCAAAGGGAACTACAGAAGAGAGTAAACACCACAGCCACACCAGCTGACAGCACTGTCAAAGAGGATGTAAGGGCAGGAAGGGTAAGTAATGCTCCAGGGGTGGAGGATGCTCAATAGCCATTACAGTAACCATTAGAGCCTGGAAGCTGTCTCACAGGAAAATAAGAGCCACATTTGACTGAGAACATCCAAGGGATAGGAGGCAATAACCTGATCCTATGGACACCCATGGGAGTGTTGCCATTCATTGAGGTGAGCTTTATACAATTAAATACTTAACTACTTTAATTGCCACAAGAATAGTGTTACAAATATGGAACTGGATCCTGCTTAGGTCAAAACTAAAGGATATTTAGTCAAGGAAATATACAGTGTCAAATAACTAGAAATCTCACTTTTCATCCACTAACAACTAGCTCTTGGGGGAAATCCTATTTCTCTGCAAATGATGGAGGGACCATCCCCTGCAAATGCCTCCATGGTCAGGTAACACTCCCCTTCCTGCTTGGCTGGTGTGCTCTAGAGCTGCTCCAAGAAAAACGGCTGTGACACCCTACAGCTAGGGCTCTAGAAGGTAACACATAAACGGGCAGCATGGTGGCTGTATCCCTCCTCTCTTCCCTCCTCTCTTGCCACCCTAGTGGGTTACTGTGCACTTGCCCTAGAGCTAGATTTAGATTAGAAATTAGGAAAAAAATTTTTACGATGCGAGTTATAGAACACTGGAACAAGTTGCCCAGAAAGGTGGTGGAGGCCCCATCTCTGGAAACATTCAAGGCCAGGCTGGATGAGGCTCTGAGCAACCTGACCTAGTCAGGGATGTCCCTGCTCCTTGCAGGGGGGTTGGACTAGATGACCTTTGAAGGTCCCTTCCAACCCTAACCGTTCTATGATTCTATGATTCTAAGCAAATACTTGCACGCTTGCCCCAGAAAAGCCATTTCACTTCCTGCACACAGTCCTCAGAGGGTGCGCAAACACTCCATGCTACTACTGGAACAGCTCAGGGGATTTCTGTTTTCTAGGAAACTCACTCTGTGCTGTGCTTTTCCATAGCTGACAAAGCATCAGAAGACCTACATAAATGCACACAGCTATAGGTTTGGCTTCTGCATCTTAGGGTTAAGACTACTATGATATATGCCTCGCAATTCTTCTTTAATTCCATACAGGATATCTAAATACATGTAATGCCTTTGAATGTGATGACACAGGAGGTATCACTGTGCTCGCTGTGTAACAATACATTGCCTCTCTTCACTGATGATATGTCAAAGCCTTCAGAATTAGAAATAACCTCACTTTTTTTTTTTTTCATTTTTCCTTCTTATTTTAGGCAATGGATTACTTGCAAGTCAAGAATCATGTATTAGCCATTTGAAAAGAAGGAGTGCAGAGTTCTGGACCGTAGAGTTTTCATGTCATAAATTACACTCCATAGCAAAATAAAGCTGAGAATTCCTCACAAATAAGAGCACTGTGATGTGAAAGCATTCATCACAGATAGGGTCTGGTTCAAGATATTGCAAGCATAATTTTTAGTGTAAAATTGACTATTGAAATTTCATCCAACTTAAAATTAACACAATTTATTTCCAAACAGTATTAATCAGAATTACTGGAGTTCAGCTTCTGATTATTCTGGGAGTATACATTCATCACACATTTGCAGCCTAAACACAAACTTATCATACTCACCACAGTTTGTTGCTAATTGACAGAGATATTACTGAACCAAAATAAAAATTAAGTTGCAGCTTGGAGTGATAAAAACAATATTATAGTCAATATTTCACCCATGGTTGAAAAACCTGACTGATTACATAAAGGTATCATATCAGAGTGGAAAGTAGAGGCATCAGGAGACAAACAGCATCTAATCCCTCTGTGGAGTAACTTCAATAAACTCCACTGTAGTTATACCACTGCCAGGATTAGCCCACAAACTTTGAATTAAAATATGAACCAGGCTCTGACAACACGATTGTAAATTTTTCATTATTTTAATCCTTGATGAGAGAAAGAAATTGTGCAGACTCCAGGAGCAGAAGAATAATTGTTACATTTATGATTCTCCAGTTGTGGCTTACGGGGACTGCTTCTCAGCCATCTCTTCACTCCCATGAAGGCTTTATAACAAAGCTTTTGAAAAAAACAAATGTTTTGAATAGCACCAGCAACATAATGACATACTTTTACAAAGGACGTATTTTCATTTTGCTTTGATTCATGTCTCAACTTACGGGGAATCAGCCTTCTATTTGTTCAGATTGCTTAATCTTCACTTATGTTCTTGGTTTAAATGGATACAAAGGAAAAAAACCCTCCTAAGATTGGTCTTTTCTATTGCCACTCCTCCTTATAGTATTATTTGAAAGAAGACATACGTTAAAGTGAATAAAGTGCTAAATAGAGAAGAAAAGCAAATATCTTGTATATTCTGCTCAGAATGAACTACTCTCATGGGGGTCCAGGCTGAGAAAAATGTCTTCTTCGCATCTCTGTGTAGGCTGAGACAGTGGACCCTGAACCCAGCTGCAAGTTGTCATATGCCAGCCGACCACTTGGTCAGGTCAGCAGGAAGCAACAGCTAAGTGTTTCATGGTCCATTTGCTTTACAGTTAATCTTGACTGCTTTGGAAACGTAGAAAAATTAGCAGATCACAAATTTTCCCAATAAATGTTGCTGACCCTCTCCCTGATTTTATAGACTATTGGTCATAAAGCTTCTATATCCAAACTTAAGTCAGATAAAAACAGGAATCAAAAAGTGTAGCTGGCCAAGATTACATACTTGATTCACAAATTACAAGGCAATATGATATGATACAATATGATATTATCAGTACGATATGACCAGTTAGTCTGACCTTTCCTTTCCCCACAGAACTTTAACAAGTGACTTCTGCGTCAAGTCTATAATGTCTCAGTGAGCTATAGCCCATCTCTGAGAAAAATATCTACTATTGATTCAAAGACATCAGGCAACTGAAAAGCCATCATATTCCAAGTTAAACTGTTTCATGGATTCATCACCCTTAATACTAAAAACACACATCTTATTTGTCCATCTTATTTTCTGACTATTGGATCCCATTATGGCTTTTCCACTGCATTAAAGACCTATCTCCACAAATATCTTCCTTATGTAAGTGTAAATCATAATCAGTTCACCTCTTAATCTCCTCTTGGAGAATCAAAATACATCAAGCTTCTTACATCTCTAAATTTATGGTATATTTATAGACTTGAAACTACCTCTGGTAAATCTTTGTGAAAGATTTGTGATGGAGGCAGTAACATTCCCCTGGTTTTCAGTATCCTTCTCAAAGATATTCTGGCCTGATTTTTTATTATTCCAGTAAGTATCTCCCCAGCACTGAACAATGTGGAACATTTATTTCCCATTCATATTCGATACTCCTTCCTTACACACCTAAACATTGTGTTTGCCCTCTGTCCTTAGAACTTCCCAGCAAGTTCCCCACTCAATGGCTACCATACCATGAACCCCAGCCTTTTTCAGTCACACTGCATTTTAGGATATAACACTTGATTTTTCTTACCATAATTAGCCCAATTTTGCCAACTTTACACATAGAAAGCTGTGCAAAGCTACATGAGTTGTTCTGATTAAATCAACGAAACTCTGCTACCTAGAGAGGTAGGTCCCAAACAGCCTCAATGAATGGAGTTCCCCTTGCCAACCCATGGCATGACACCAGCTGACACCAATTTGAGATCTGGCCTCACATGTTCAGCATAAGCACAGCAAGGTGTTTTACAGCCATTCATATATTCTCCCTCAATCCTTCACGTCCTTTTCCTACCAGACAGGACAGAAAGAGGGGCAAGAGCTCAACTGAGTTTCCTCCAAACACAACTGGAAACTACATAGATCACCTGCTTGTCACCATCTTGACCTGCCAACTTGAAGGCTCAGCCAAGTGCTAGGTAAGCAGGATACTGCAGAGTCGATGCCCTTTAGGGGAATAAAATTTACATGCTTCTGCCTAACGCTTCATCCCATCATAGCAGAAAAAAATACTAAGAAAAAAATCAGCTAACTTACAGCATACTTATCTTTATCTTTATGCAGCCCAGTGCAACACAACAGGATTTTCTTTCTTTATCCTGATAGTTACTTTAAGTTCTGACAAACCCACATTTTTCTACATGCCCCTTTCTAACCTGATAAGCTTTTCAGCTTTAGAAATCCTTCTGGTTAATAAGGGTCATCAGCAGGGACTAAGGAGAGACAAAGAGGGATTTTAATGTGAAATCAGAGACAGCAGTGAGAAGCAAGACACTTGAGAAGTCTGCCAATGTACGTGCCATAGAAAATAACAGACCTACATTTAAAAATTATAGCCCTATTAAAGCACAGAGATATTGCACTAAAGGTGTTAAAATAACCAATTAAACATGAAGTTTTACTCCTGCAAAAATACAGGGCATTTCTGTGGAAAAAAAAAATACCACTGACAAGAATTCACCATGACTGCTAGAAATCAAAATAAATAAATAGCTTTAATTGGAAAAGGAATACTTCGGACCACAGCGCACAGTTTTGTGGGCAAAGCGAATCTGTTGGCTAGTCTTTTAATAAGCCCACACTGTACTAGATTCAGTTTAGGTTTTCTGTGAACGTGGACATAACCTGTTAATAATTTAACACACCTTTGGTAAAGCAAGAATGCTGCAAATAAAATGTAAACAAATAAAACAAAAGCAGTTCTTTGTTTTTCAACTAGATGGCAAATTAATGTAAAACATTGCTATCACAACACAGTCTGAAAATGCTAAACACACAGAAATGTCGAGGTCCAAAACTAAAGATTCCAAGAGAGATGTTAGCTTTATTATATTGCGTAATACATGTGACATCTTTTTCTTCTGGAATGGTTTTTACATTGTGTGTGCTCTTAGTCCTGCTCAGCAACGTTGTTGTGGGAATTCCACTTTATGAAATTCTTCGCTGCATTTCACTACAATTCTTTCCCTACATTTATTTTTTTCTAAAGACAAAAGCAATGTACCTGTGATATATGTTCTGAACACATGATCGAGGAATATGAATGTCTGATCAAACCAGAGCTTTTATACAAGCAATTGTAGGTATTGCATGTTAGTGGGGAAACATTTATGTATTTATTTCAATGAAGAACTAGCAATAGCTCATAATTGCATCGGGGTGGAAAAGCACTTTGCCTTAGTTAATCTACTTCAGTGTGTTACAGGTTTTACTTGCTGATTATTGCGAGATTTGCCCTGAGTGAAGGTGATGGAGGCCACAGAGGGTCAGCCTATGGAGGCATGAACAGCCAGCTGCCAGGGTCACTCACTGCTCTCCTAAATCTCACTGTCTGAGTGGGCTCCTAAGGCTAACCCAGGCCGCAGCGCTGGCAATCTGCTCTGAATAAATCTGCTATGTTAGCAAGAGCAGCATATCCATGCTATGCTAGTAGCAGCTAGAGAGGGATAAACTGTGTACACGGCGTGCTAGTGTGGAAAACTACTCCTCCCTCATGTCCACTGAGGCTGGGCTGCGGGCAGCAAAGTCTCCTGGGGGCTGTCCCCACGGGCAGTGGCTCAGGTTCATGGGGGCACGTGACCGGCTCCCTCCTGACTGCCCACGGGGACCCAGCCCTTGCAGAGCCAGCCCAGCACGCCCAGCCGCTGGCTCGACCCCTTTCCTTGGGGATCCCATTTGGGACAGCTTGCCTGGGCTCTGTCCGTATCCAGTGCCAGCATTCAGCGCATAGCCAGCCCGGGCACCTTCTTCACCTGAAGTTCCCCCCTAATTTATTTCCTTTGCCCTTCCATCCCGCTCTTCTCTGGCTACAAGCAGCTTACAGGCCCGGGGAGATCTCAGCTGCCAGCACATTTCTGGCTGCATTTCTCATGCTCTCGCAGTGCTGAGGGTTTGTAGACCCCTTTTGAACAGCTCTGGAGGCCAGCGCTGCTCTGGCTCCGAGGAAGGCAGTCTGAGGAGCACTGGGATCCTCCACGGGATAATTCCCCTATTTGTCAAGCTCTCGTTACCTTCCTTCCATAAATCTTTCCTTTCCACACAGATGTGGCTCCCTGCCTCAGTCGTTAAACTTCTACAGAAGATAAAACTTCAGGTTTACTTATATTCTGCCACTTGGAGAAAAGCAAAGATTTGATTACTAAATAGAGCCCCATAATCCATAACCATTAATTTTATGTTATGCCAGTGACTTCTGTTAACAACTGAACTCAGGCAGAGGCGCCGGCCTGACAGGGATTCAGGGGCTGCTGCTGCTGGGAAAATGGGGGGAAAAAAGGACAGTGAAGAGGGCAGGGAGGAGAGAGGAGCGGCGCTGAAAAATATGTGAGTCCTGGGAAAGCAGTAATGGAGAAAGCTGGGAAAGCGAGGAGTGAAGACAGACTGGTGAAGGAGGCTTTGTGGGAGTGCTGTGATAGGAATCCTGGCAGAGCCCACCAGAGTAGGTGGCTGAGGTCAAGGCACGCAGAGAGATCACAGTAGGGAAATACAAGGACCAGAGCACTGGTTTGGTAGTTTGTTTCCCTGAATAAGTCTCAGCTAGACTAGAAACAAAACTGGGAAGTTGAAAAAAGTCACTCAAGCATGTCATGTCCTTTTCGTGTGACGCACGTCTCTAGCAGATGTGTAAGAGCTTTAGACAGCCAGCAGTGCAGGGGCACACGGTAGGAGAAAGGCAGATAAACTCTTTGTTGAGGAACTAGAGCAGAGGCAGAAAGAAGCTCCAGAGCTTCTTCCTCCTGGCCTGTCTAGTCCTGGAGAGCCCACTGTCGTAGTTCAGCCCCGATCGGGACCAGACTACACAGTCTCTCACTCCCCCCACCCTCTGAGAGAATAGGGAGACATAATATAAGGAAAAACGGCTCGAGGTTTGAGATAAGGACAGGGAGAAAATCCTTAAAGTTACCGTTACGGGCAAAACAGACTCGACTTGGGGAAAACTATTCATTTATTACTACAAACAGTAGGATAATGAGATAGAGAACAAAATAACCTCCCTCCACCCCTCTCTCTTCCCAAGCTTAACATTATCTCTACTACCTTCCCTCCCCCCGAGCGGCACAGGGGGGAAGAGGGAATGGGGGTTGCGGTCAGTTCATCACATGTTGTTTTACGCCGCTGCTTCATGGTTGGGGGAAGAACTCCTCACTTTCCTTCCCCTGCTCCATTGTGGGGTCCCACCCATATGCCACAGTCCTTCCTGAAACTGCTCCGGCGTGGGTCATCTCTTCCATGGAGTTCAGTCTCTCCAGAATGGCTGCCCCAGTAGGCCCTCCATGGGCCACAGCCTCCTTCAGGCATCCACCTACCCCAGTACGGGGTCCTTCACAGGCTCTAAGTGGATATCTACTTCTCCATGGACCTCCATGGGCTGCAGGGGGACAACCTGCTCCACCATGGCCATCACCACAGGCTGCAGGGGAATCTTGGCCAGGAGCCGCATTACTCCTCCCCCTCCTTCTGAACTGACCTTGGCGTCTGCAGCCGTTCCTTTCAGCCTGTCACAAGAAAAGTTCTTCACAACAGGCTGGCAGACGCCTCTCAGAATCTCTTCACATCATCCAGCTCATCTTCTCTCCACTTCTTGCAGCAAGGCCGGGCCGAGTCAGGCCCAGTCGGCCACCTGGCAAGAGGCCAGAGGGTGAGGCCTCCAAGGCCCATGAGGCCTGTGCCTCCCCCTCTGCGCCTCTGCCCCGCTCAGCTTCTTCACATCTTCTCTTCTCTTTTTTTTTTTTCTGTTTTCCCCTTCTTAAATACGTTATCACAGAGGCGTTATCACGGAATATTCTGCTACCAATCGGCTCGGCCTTGGCCAGCAGCGGGTCCGCCCTAGGCCCGGCCGAGTCCACTGAACAAAGGGGAGCGACTTCCAGTAGTTTCCTACAGAAGCTACCACCTTAGGCCCCCCCTCACTAAACAAAACCACAACACCCACGCAGGGTTGCGATGGGTTTGTCCATACCAGGATGGAGGTGCTGAGGGAAGATGGAGAGGCCAGATGCGAAGACCAAGCAGGAAAGGTAGGATTTGCTTTGCAGTGTTGTGAGCCTTACCAGACATACGGGCTGAGCTTTGTTGCAAGGTTGAAGATTTTGTGTTCCCCGTATGGTGATAAGCTCACACAAGCAGCAGTGGAGGCACTGGAACATGTCTGCTCTTCTTATTTCCTTTATCCTACATGTCCCTTCCCATTAGACTTGAGAGGATCCCATTTCCAGCTTAGGATGCATGAGTGAGAACAAGGACAGAAAGATAAGAGAATTGTGCAAAGCCTCATCCCTCTGGTTTTTATTACTCTTGTCATCTATCAAGAGACTGACTGCTTCTCTTGCTTTTCCTTTTTTTTTTCCCCTCCAGCATATTTGTAAATGTTATTTACTTATTGTCACTAGCTCCTTTGGGCTGTCTACTTTAATTTTATATCACAAATTGTGACCGGCAGCATTTTGTTGCTGCTGCTTTCTTTATTAATTTGTATCTTACTGCTCCAGCAACAATAAACAATCTTCAGTCCTCCTATAATTTGTGCTCCATTTTGGACCAAAATGTCACAGGAATATTTACAGTATTCCAAACCCAGTAGGGTTAAGAAGGAACTGTGGATATCGCTATTAGATACCCACATTTCTGGTTCACATCCTTGTCCCTTTTAAATAGAGAAAAAATTATGCAAGAATATCATTATGAGCACTTCCACATTTCTCTTTGCATCACTAAGTATCACCATCATCCCATGACTAAAAGATACTTACATTTTGCTACCATTTAGGGTCTCCGTAGTTCAGTATGTTATACGCTCCTAAAAATAACGCTTCACCCTTAAAGCACTTTAGATCAATTTTTTTTTGTCTTGAGCAGTTCGGAAACTTTTTCTTGAGACAATTTTACATACAGAATTTCTGTCATCAGAATTAATATTTTACTCATGTGAATGGCCTTACTAAGTTTCTACAGAGTCACCATCTCAGTGTTTTATGTGCCATTGAATTGGCTATTTTTTTATCTGTGAATATTGTAATGGAATTAGAGGTTTGACTCTTTCCCCATCTATTTAATACTCCCTTTCTGACAGTCATCATTTTCAATTCTCTTAATTTGGACCATCACACTATCTCCACACAGACTGTAAACCTGAATGTGATGGTCCCATTATTAAAAATTATTGAAATCATCTTCTCTTTCCACACTTGATCTTCTTTAAATACCCATGCCTCACCATAAATGAAATTTGTAAAAACAATTCTTAGTCTAGTCTTTGTGCAATAATGCTAATAAAAGCAATAAAATGTATTTCTTTCTGTCATGACAAACTTGGGTTTGTGTGCAAAGTAGGTGTTTAACCACATTATGGGACATGTAATCATGTTTCTTACTAGGGATGATGCAGAAGCTATATCCTATGAAGGGAAGTTCTCCAGACACATTTGGCTACGGAGATCCCCAGAAGGCACATGGTATTGCAGCAGTTCTGGGTTTCTATTCTTTTTCACTAGCATGAATTGAAACTACTGCCTCTACAGTACAATATATTACATTAAAATGTAAAACAGGTATAACTGAGGGGAATAAGAGGATGGAAGAAAGGCCAGAAATCTCTGATATTAACTAGGATGAATTAAGTTGTTTTCAAATGTGTTTAATTCCTATAGGCTTGAGTTACCATGTTTTAAAGCACCACTCATTTTCTCAAAGGTATTAGTTGGGGGTACATGAGCTGCGAGATAAAAATAAGATTGGATAAATCTATGTCTGTGGCTCAGATCAACACCCGGTAAGCAAGAAACTGCCTGTCATTGTGTCTGCTTTGTATGCCATCACTGTTGATCCCTGAGTGCAAGGATTCATGGCATTATCACAGCTTCCTTCTCTAGACCTAAATGCTGCCTTCAACACCATTTGTTTTTTTATTATTATATAGTAGGGAAATTGAATGACTCACACTGCCCACACACACTGGCTCATGCATTTGTACGCAGCAGCCAGAGCCAAGGGTTGCCTAAATGATACACAGAGTGATGCTTTGAAAATTCACGTTCAAATGAGATGTTTCTCTCATTTCTAAAGTATTGTTCTTCCTATTTGCAAATGCATATGAAGCATCCATACTAGGAAATAAGCTTTTTGCTATACCAGGGCTGATTGTTCGAGTGAGGATTTTTTTTTTCCTCATCAAATCATCAATTTAAAGAGAAACATATCCCTCTCCATAGGATTTGTTGCTCTAGAAATATATAGCGAAAACATCATAAAAAGGCTATTAATGACTATTGTTTAATTCTTAGGGGGTTTAGAGTAATTTCTGTAAAACAGCTATTACATTTTTATTGAACTTGTTCAGGTTTTTTAATAGATTTTAAGGCTAGAAGGGACTACTGAATCATTTAATCTGACTTCCTGTATTGCTCATAAAATAGTCCTGTTAGTCCTGTCTTGAGCTCATTGTATTTGTTTGAATAACACACATCTTTCAGTTTCAGCTCATTCATTCTAAGGGATCCCTGGGTAGAATTGCCTTTCAAAAACTACGAATGGAAGTCGCATTTGAATTGGAAAGAAAGGAATCCTGGCTCTCGTCTTAGAAACAGAAAAAAAAGGAGGAATTATGAGAAATAAAATTCCTGTAAAGTACTGCAAAACAGGGGAATATTGATTACCGAGACTCCTCTTAATAATAATAAATAAAGGTATAAATAGTCAGCTGTTGCTAAGCCTAAATAGCCTGTTCCCTGGCCTGAACTAATTTTAGCGACCTAATTAAGTCACAAATTTTGAAACTTCCAGGTCTTAACATCTCTTGTATGTTTGAGGTGTCTCCTTTGGTGTAAAACAAATTGCATCCCAGAAATGCCTAGTTTTCTTCATTACTTAATGAAGGAAGATGATTAGCTCAGCTACAGACAGTTGCATTTGGGCAGATGTCTCATTCACAATGAATTGATATTTAGCTGTCAAAAGAAACAGAAATTAGAAGACCATTGTGTAGCATTTCTCTGCTTCACATAAAGCTCAGAGGATATTCAATATAGCGACTATGAGATCCTGGGGTAAGCTGCAAGCGTAACCTGTTAAAGGGTCTGACAGGTATTACTGTCCTGCCTAGAACAGAAAGTCATCAGGAGGAATAGGCTAAAACAGTTGCTTATTTCAGGGTTAGAAGCACCTAACAAGTACTAATGAGAAAAATGCTTGACCGTCAACAGATTTCTTAAAAACAGAGTCCTGCAAGAAACAATTCTCTCTCAAGGCCTTGCCAGCATCTACGTGCAGCCATGAAATGTTAGGGTCAGACAATATGGACTGAAATGCCAACAATCCAGCAACGACACGCAGTGCTGCACAGCCTTCATTATCCTCCAACTTTGCTCAAATCATAGCTGCACATGAGTGATGCCTGAGCCCACTGACTGTATCTCCAAACTGGTAATGAGCCATACACCACCATAAAGTATAAAAAACACCATAAGTGGCCGCATCTTTGCTATTGTTAAGGGAAAAGATGGAGAAAAGGGGAGGGGAGGGTGGATATACTGGCATCACCACATGAGCGAAAAGTAGCTAACATTTGAAAAATGACTGGATAACCTGGAACCTCAAAGACACAGAGGTTATGTTGGAGGATGTGCAGTGCACTTCAGAAAGTTTCTAGTCCCTGTGCAATATCCTTCCTTTGACACTGCATGCCCACAGTATTTAATTTAGGTTTGGATTTCTCATTCACACCAAGCTCCCAAGGAGCCATATCCATCAATAATGCTTTCTTTTATCTCTGATTGGTTAACAGATTCCATCCTAAGCAAGTCCATCTTAGTTATATATGCCATCATTAACTCCCATCTGGATTGTAACAGTGCATTTTATTTGAACATGAAGGAATCAGACCTTCAGAGACATCTACTAGCTGATTACAGTGAACAAATCATATTACTTTCTCCACTGACTTCACAAAATATTGAATTAAGCTCAAGATTGCAGTGTTTACATTCAAAGTACTCCCTGGACCTGGGAAAGTTCTATCACAATGAAGCCTTACAGGGTAAGAAGAAAAGTTATTTGCCTGAGAAAGAACTGCCTTGTGATCTAGTCTGCGGCTCCTCAGTCCCACAGAGCATCCCCCCACCTCCTCCAAGCTGCATTTTATCCCTACGTAAAAATTTAAAGATTCTACAAAAACCAAAGCTCATGAGCACTCACCTCTCTCCCCCAGGGGTGAACTGGGAGAATAAACCCCAAGTGATAAACGTTACTTGTGCCAGTAAATATTTTATTATTTTGATGGCAGTAAAACTACAGTGGACACATTCTAGGCACTGCCATCTCTGATAACAATTGTCATGTTCAGATGGATTAATAATAATAGAAATTACAACAATTCTTCTGCCTTTGCTACAGTTTATTCAGCTATTCTTTTCCTGACTTTTATTGCAGGTTTAGCGATGGGATGGACCAGAGAAAGTATAGGCAAAGTAATCCCTTCTTCCCATAATGAAATTAAATGGCAATATATACTGTGACCAACTTGCTTCTACCAGAACTCATAATTCTTCAAGTAGACACACAAAGGGCAATTTTTGCCCAGTTTACCTCTGCTCAGGAAGGACTCAATTCTCCCCTTTCTCCACCAGACCACTCCAGAGATTTATTACTAACTGAAAGATTGTATCTGTAATAACATTATTTTTTTACAAGGTAGTGCCCACCAGCAATACCAGATTAAAATGTTCTAGGTTAGACGATTGTTAATGCACACCACATGAATTCTTTCCTGCCAGCTTCAGTGATTCTGCCTGAGTGTTTAAAAAGCCTGTTTCACAAAAGCACTTACTTGCTTTGCAAGCCTTTCACCTATAGGAAACTGAGGGATGAAGAGAAAAAAAAATAATTTGCCCCACACGGAAGGATGAATAAAGATATAAAAATTTTACTGTCTGTAAGAGACTGGTACTAGCTGTGAATAGCGACTTTTGGAAGATGCTAGGGATTTCCAGGATCCTCTCTCCCAAAACAGATTCTATGCTCTCCTCTTCTATTTTGACCACCTTTAGGAGAGTATTTTCTCTGAAGGCTGGATTTCACATTGGTGAGGGACAACAGTCAAGGCATAACTCTCTGAGTGACTCTCCAATGGGGAGAGTCTCCCCCCTCTCTGAGAGGGGGACCTGGCATCCCTCAGAGCACAGCAGCCTTTAACAACCCTTCCCAAGGAGCCATGGCAGGTGAACTGCAAATGCAGCTCCTGGAATCGAATACATCAATGTCTGTGTCGTCCTTGCTAGCTCAGATGCATAGCTTTCAGCTGGCATATTTATTATTAATTATTATTAAATTTATTTATTTAAGTGTGCTTTGCATAGATAGACACATTGTCAGTCACCAAGGACTTAATATCTAAATTAGTTAGGACAAACAAACACAAGATGAAACAACACTGTGGCAAAGAGCGTGTGAGGAGATTACTAATGAAGAAAGAAAGAGAGAAGTAATTGTTTGAAGCGGTGGGTTATTTAAGTGAGCCTTTAAAGAAGAACCCATGGATTTTAAAACCAGGCAATATAACCATTATGATAGTCTAGGCCAACCATTTTACACAATGTAAAAAGCTGGCTATAATATCAAAATGGGCACTCACTGAAATATTTCAATCTAGGTCCTGAACCCACCTCACAGGTGGGATTCAATTCCAAGTCTTACTGCCTATTTCCCTGATATTTTTTTGGCTTTTGGTTAATGGAAAAAAAAAAACAAAACATTCATAAAATGAGGACAAAAAGGTTTTCCTGATACAGGAGAAAAAGGGATGCAGATAGTGAAGCACAGCAAGGAGAAGGGAGAAGGCAAGGAAACAAAACAGAGCAAGAAGGCGATGTTGCAAATGGGCCATTCAGAGGGAACTGGAGTATGCATGCTCAGGTGAGAAACACCAGGGTGTCCCTAGGGTATATAGCCTTACAGGATTTTAGTGAGCTTACCATTAAAAGGGCTGGGGGTAGAAAGCCAGTTGCAGAATTAATAATATATGTTTAGAGTAGTTGAAAAGGATAATAACTGTATCAGCAAAGCACCACTAGATAAAGAGAGGAGGAATGAGTAGGGCATGAAGGCCAAATGAGATCTAAAATGTCTTTGGCTCTTTAATAAAGAAAGGCTTTTATCTGAGGTCTTTTTCATTTCTTTTGTCCAGATAGAACAGACCAGCAATTTATATAATTTATTAGATAAACTACAATCCATTCTTCAGTGGGTGACTAGAATATATGTTTGAATTCTTCAAAAAAAAAAGATAAAGCAGTAGAAGAGGATAGTACACAGACTCCCAAGCTTTGAGGGTCAGCTACTTCACCTTTGAGCATCATGTAAACATACCTGGCAAAAACAACTGACAAAGAAATTACAGGAGAATAAGAGATTTTCCAAAGGTCGTTTTCTCAGCTCTGTTGCCTCTTAAATGCATTCCGAAAAGATTTCTTATAATCTTGATCCTACAGTCCCCTTTGATGGCCACCTCAAATTGGTGACCCTTAGCTTTCTTTCAGTAATACCAAAGCTGCGATTTAGTCAAGGTTTCCTAAAGCCTAAAATGGCTCGTAAAACACTGGGGTTTCTGGCTGCTTTACGTCAGAGGCTGCAGATGTTTCAGAGTGCATGTGAGCTCAGTCTGGCCTGTGAAGGGGTGAGTCTGGCTTAGTTTTCTTAGGCTTCAGAAAAGGAGCATTTAGGAACAGAAGCCAAAGCTGGAAGCCATAGGGCAACTATGGCTTTCAGTGTCTGCTACTCTTCTTTGTGTGATATTCCTCTGCTTTCAGTATGATTCTTAAAATTGTCTTGTATGGTTTCAATTCAGTCTCTGAAGTGCATTTTTTATAACAAAGAAATACTGTTACGGAGATCCAGTGTCATGGGAAACAAGATTCCCAGTTTATATGGTATATGCACACCTCCCTTTCCTGCTTCCAGCAATGTAGCTCACTTTTCCCCCTGCAAAGATGACTTGTGGCACCAACAGCAGATTTTGACATGGAAAAATGATGTCAGAGAAGCATTTAATCTCTCTTCACTTGTTTTTTACAAACTCTTAGCCCTAGAAACATACCCATGTTACTAAATATCCCTACCGGCAATCCTATCTATGTTCTACTGGCAAACCACTTCAGTGTGATCCCTTCAGGCATATTTCTCCCATCCTGAAGTCTCAAGAGCTTTCCTAAGACACATGCTTACTCTTCTTTGTTAGATCTCATTCAAACACATTTGAGACATTGCTCCCAGGTCCAGAACACCTTCCCAGGGCATTGCGTATATTTTTCTCTCACGTAGAATTAATATTCATTATCTCCATGAAGAAAAAAAAAATGGAGATCTAAAGGAACCCACCGAAAGTGTTATTTTAAGCATACACATTTGTAGGAAAGTCCCAGTATATAGGAGACTTCTTTGTAATGGAGGAAAACAGTAGGATAATACGACCATAATATTGACAGCAGACCCCAGTGATCTGCTTTGCAAGCATTACTTGCCAGGGGACTAGTGGCCCTTCAGCTCTTCTTTTAGCCCTGGTGTGCTGTTCCCATGCCTCCCAGGTCCACATCTCAGTGTTGATAAATCATATACTCCTAAAAAAATAAGTATCTTCTGTCCAATTTTCACCTCAGCAGGACCAGCTCTATCCTCTGACCTAGAGGCCGTGAAGTACAGGCTGTGGACCTTGGCAAACAAGGCCTGCTAGTCTGCTTGTGGCCTCCAGGTATTCACTCTGCCTCAATAAAGGACTGTATAGTGCAACATGGATGCACACCTTTAATTTGGGACCTGCCTGGGGTCTCTCTATCACTTGCCTGAAGCATGTCCCTGGCCCGCCATGAAGCACAAGAACCTGGAGTGGGTTGTTATTTGAAAGGAAAGTTTGAAAGATAATGGCCACACACAGCTCTCAAATGTATTTCTTGAACTAATGAAGATTATACAGAAAACCTATCGAAAACTAAATAACTTCTTTTTGAAAAAGCCATTAGATATAACTAAATAAAGCATAGATCACTGTTTTCTAATATTTTTTTTTAATAACAGTCAAAAGTGAGCCTCCAAATGCATTAAAAAGCTGCATTTTATAGAACTGGACCCCATTCTGATGTCCTCTTCTGTTTTTAGCTATGGATTGCGCATGACACTTCATACCTTATACAACCAGCATCTGTAGAGTAACTGCTTTTTCAGGGTATCTATGGTGTATCCATGTACATTAGGTGAATAGAAACAGAACACACACAGGAAAATAATGGATGTAAAAGCTAGATCATAAAAAATAGGAGCTAACATTTCTGGAACTGAGCAGAGCCAAACCTGCCTGAGTGCACGCGTAGCTTGGAGCACAAGCATGACTCAGTGGCTCCTAGGGGCTACATAGATACTGGCAAATAAAGTGGACTACAGCCTGCCTTTTAGTCTTGAGACCTATAATTACAGCACAGCACATATCAATACAGCTTAATTCTCTTCCCTGTAAAGCACAGGCCACAGTCAAACCCTGATAATCTCTGTCTAGGGGAGTACTTGGTGTCCTAGGCCAAAGCCCTGCCAAGGACTACGCTGACCATATAACAGCACGCAGACCCCCGGACTACGGCTCAGGCCTCTACCCTAGCCTGATTCTGTTTTCTAAAATAAGCTATCAGCTACAGTAGTGTAGTAGTATAGGCACGATCAAGGAAATTATGCACAGTCACAAATGCATGGAGCTGTACACAACAGATCTTACAGTCCTCTACAAGCAACTGGAAGAACCCCATGTACTGCCACAGCGACAGATTTAAGCAGCTAATCATGTTTTGTTTCTGTGCTTGACAGTGGTTAGGTTTATTTCCAGGGGAAAACCTGCATTGTCCTGACTATTTAATGTTTTAAATTTATTTTAAATTCTGTAATTAATTGTAGGTGCCTCTTTACTTAGATGTGATGGAAGGGGGGGAAAAAAGATTAATTTCTGAATAAATTTAAAAGAGTTATTGTTTTAGTTTGAAAAACAAGGAAGTCTGACGTACACTCATCAGATTTAAAGAATGCAATAAAAGGTAGAAAAATAATGGAGTTTTTCTGACAATTGCAACTTGCAATTAAACCTATTTTTAATGAGACAAAAAAAGTTAGGGAAAGAAAACACACCAAAAAAAAAATAAACTTCAGACCATTCTGCTAAGAAATTTGATTCTAACACCAAAACTGCCTTCTTCGCAGACAAAAATCTGTCTTTCAAACATCTGCAGAAGGGTTACAGAAATAAATCAACTGCAGCCAAGAGTTCCATAGTCAGTACCACAGTACCACCTTGTGGGGAAACAAAAGGGGCCTCGGTATTGACTTTTTCCACTGCACAGTTTCAGGAAATACCCATCACATAAACAAAACATTCTAACTAAGACAAATAAAACAGACTCAGGCACCAGCAACGTATGCACGGCATGATTTCTCCCAGTGTCACATTACTTTTTTTGAAGTATCCATGTTCCCCTCAAAATCTTTCAGAAGTCTAATGTAAAAACTTCCTGGAAGAAAAATGTCTCCTTCTACATTTGCTTGCATTCTTTTCCTGACTCCCATTTGCCGCAAATTCATTTCTCTCGTAACATTGAATCAGGAGAACAATTGCAGCAGGCATGTCAAATTCCACCCCAACAAAATGCTTCATAAAATTAAAGGCTATGACATAAACAAACTAATGCCAGGATCTTTGAGATTACTTTTTTTATTGCTTTTCTGTAACCGATATAGAGATTAGAGACAGTAGTATTCCTGAGTACATTTGAAGAAATAAGGTAATCAAGTCCTCAGATGCCCAAAGGGAACTATCACCTGCTTTTCTCTATTTCTTTCACATCATGAAAGAAATTTGTATGATTAAGTAATTGCTGGCTGTCAGAAGAAACAGCTGCCCAGTCATCACATTTTAAGAGCTCTATTAAATGTAATTTTCACACTTTCAAGTATAACTTCTTAGAGGCATCTCTGAATTTAATGCTCCTAATAAAGCAGAGTAACTAGTTCTTTCTTTCTTAAGTGGTCTGAGTGCTGGTCAAACCAACAAGCAGCATTCTCTCTGCATTTTACCAATGAGCAGCATTCTTAATATCAGCTCTTCCTGACATTTCATTCTGGAGTATTCTTTGCTGGACACCAATAGTTGGGCCAAATTGGGATAAACTGTGCCAAAGAATGTATAATAGTGTTTAATATAACATTGTTGTTGGGGGGGGGAGGAATTATTCTTTGGGGGGATTTTTGTTTGGTTGTTTTTTATTTTGTTCCAATGTTAAAATAAAGTTTAAACCCAGTTGTGTTCATGTTTTGGAAAACCTCACATTAATGGAAACAGTGCAGGATCAAACCCATCAGAAACAGAACAAAATTGTATTCAGGTTTACACTTCAGAGAAAGCTAGGCTGTGAATATAGACATCTACAGTTTGGGGGCTGATCCACCTGCAGCTATATTCTATTGAAAGATCAGTGCTGGCTTTGGCTGTGTTGGTGTCAGATCCTGATGGTGGGACTCCTTTCACTTCACTTTAAGTAACCAGAAATTAGGTAATCAGTCCAGTTGCCTGTCCATACGTATCTAGTGTCATCTCAGGTTCCCCTGGATATGCTTCCTGGACCTTCAGCCCATGACCTACGTCACATTTGCCAGCCCCATGCAGAGGTTTCAGAAATCTCTGGGGGTCTGCAAAGTCACCAGATGGCTACAGGTGTGTACTGGGTTGTGTGGCCAGGTTTTGGTAGCATGGGGGCTAGAGTGGTGGCTTCTCTGAGAAGCTACTAGAAGCTGCCTCCATGTCTGACAGAGCCAGTGCCAGCTGGATCCATGACGGACCCGCTGCTGGCCAAGGCCAAACCCATCAGTGATGGTGTAGCACCTCTAGAATAACATAGTTAAGGGACAGATAAGGGAGTACAAAAACAAAACTGCACAACTGTAGTCAAAGAGAAGAGTGAGAATATGTGACAGAAGCAACTCTGCAGACACCAAGGTCAGTGAAGAAGGAGGGAGAGGAGTAATGTTGCTCCTGGCCAAGATTCCCCTGCAGCCTGTGGTGCAGCATATGATGAGGCAGGCTGTCCCCCTGCAGCCCATGAAGGCCCACAGAGGAGCAGAGATCCAGCTGCAGCCCATGGAGGACCCCATGCTGGGGCATATGGATGCCCAAAGGAGGCTGTGACCCATGGAAAGCCCGTGTTGGAGCAGGCTCCTGGCAGGGCCTGTGGACCTGTGGAGAGAAGAGCCCATGCTGGAGCAGGTTTGCTGGCAGGACTTGTGACCCCGTGGGGGGACCTGTGCTGGAGCAGTCTGTTCCTGAGGGACTGCACCTCATGAAAGAGACCCACGCTGGAGCAGGGGAAGAGTTTGAGGAGTCCTTCCCCTGAGGAGGAAGGAGAGGCAGAGACAACATATGATGAACTGACTGTAACTCCCATTCCCCGTTCCCCTATTCCACTCAGGGGGAGGAAGTAGAGAAAATCAGGAATTAAGTTGAGTCCAGGAAGAATGGAGGCATAGGGGGAAGGTGTTTTTTTAAGATTTGGGTTTTTTTCTCATTATCCTAATCTCATTTGATTGCTAATAAATTAAACTAATTTCCCCAGGTAAAGTCTGTTTTGCCCATTATAGTAACTGCTAAATGATCTTTCTGTATCCTTACCTCGACCCACGAGCCTTTCTTAGATTTCCTCTCTGTTGTCCAGCTGAGGAGGGGAGTCACAGAGCAGCTTTGGTGGGCACCTGGTGTCCAGCCAGGGTCACCACCCTGCAGAGTGAGAAGATGAATCAAGCCCTAGATGTCTAATTGAAGTTTGTCATATAGGTTCCATCTACAGTCAATAGAGAACAAGACATCTCCAAATAGTAATTCATCACGTCCTAACATATACGTCTATGATAGATGGGAAGAAATACCCTCTGAAGATGCCTATCTCTTCTTACTGACCAAAGAACATACTTGGAAACCAGATGTCTAACTTTCAGGTGATCACATTAAGAAATTAATTCGAAATCTAATGTACAACAGATTACAGACTCTCTTGCATCCTGATAATATACTCCAGGTTGCACATGGTACACACAATTTGGATAATCTCCATCAGCGTGGATCTGTCACACATCTCACAAGCAGATATCTTTCTACAAAATGCAGAGCTACGGCTGCTGCCATCACCTGGCAGACTTACCTTGGAGTGCCTGCTGTGCCACTGGCCATACATGCCCCACAGTCCAGGAGGTCAAGAGTCTTTCTCAAGAGAAAAAATATGCAAGTCTCAAAGTTACCATTTCAGGCTGGCTGTGAATCTAGACATCAGGTATGTTTGGAGTTTTCCTCCACAATCATGAGATCTATGTATTTAATTTTTTTTTACAAAAGTTCATATTCCTTCGTCTTCACAAGTAGGGACCAGCTAACAGAGATTTGCATTCCCAAGATGGCATAGGCCTCCATGTCTCATCAAAGTAAACAAATTAGATATAAGGAAGAAACTTTTTACAATGAGGGTGGTGAAACACTGGAACAGGTTGCTGAGAGGTTGTATATGTCCCATCCCTGGAAACACTCAAGGTCAAGTTGGATAGGGCTCTGAACAACCTGATCTAGTTGGTGATGTCCCTGCTACTTGCAGAGGGGTTGGACTAGGTGACCTTTGAAGGTCCCTTCCAACTCAAACCATTCTGCAATGATTCTATGAGAAACCTATGAACTAGACAATGAAACGTATTTGAGAATTTGATCTACCTGACTCCAAAAGAAAGTGATGTGGGCACTGGTATTTCTTTGCATTTCAGTGTAGACTCAGACTAGATGCAAGAGGACAGTTGCAGTGCCATACAGCCACAGCAGTAGCAAAAGGGCTTGCAGCTGCACCTCCACTCCTCCATCATACAATGTGAGGCAGTACAAGCTCCTCAACTTGACAAATTAGCCACTGACCTGAAATATGTGCATGCTGTGTTATTTTCAGCTTTTTTATTTTCTTTAATATTCTAGTTTAGGACTTCTGCAAGAAAATCAAACCAAATTCTACGCTAGACTGACCAACAGGAGATGGAAGAGAAACAAGTATCACTGTTACAAGGCCTTCTTATCTAATAGTTCAGTTCTTGTTCAACAGGCCACCATTCAAATCGTTCCTCTGCCTAAGGTGATTCAAACATTCATCAAACACTCATCTCCCAAAGACGTCATTAAATACGATTTTTAGGGCATTGTGAATTAAGTGTTCTTCATCCTCTCTTGTTCCACTTTGTGTAAAATACTTTAAAATCAATTGAGTCAAGGAGTAATAACGTGTTCTTTGGACTCCTCCCCTTGCTCCAATAAACAGCAACTCACACAGGGTCAAAGAGCATCAAGGGGAGTGACTGAGAGCATCTCCCACATAAAACATTCAGTGTCTTTGGGGATGGATTCTCCACTAGAAGGCAACATCTATAGGTTAAAATTATCTCAAATTTTAAGGACATTGAGCCTTGTTGCAGAGAGTAGATTTATGAACTAGTAGGTATAAAAGAGAGTAATGATTTTACATTCAGAAGCTTGACCTATGCTGAGAAGAAATTCTTTCAAGTGTCATTAACGTTTAACCTCCTGGTCTGATACCAAGAGATGGATATATTTATGATCACTGAAGAATTACATGCTTAGATACTAGAACTTGTTGAGGTTATGCCAGAAATTAGGCCTTTGCAAGTTAATTGTCTCAGCAATTCTATTACACTGATCTGGCAGTTGAAGTAATGGCCTGAAGAACCACTGTCTTTATGAAACACTCCGTTACTGACAGTGGCCAAATACCACCTGACTGGAAGTGTCTAGAGGGGACAGGAAAATTTCTGGTGATTTGTCACTTCCAGTTTTACTGTGACTTTTGTTCCTATCTGATCTCATTTAATTGGGAGCACCATGCATCTTGTGCTCCCAGTAAATCACAAGACAACGTTGGTATTTCATTACCAAGCACGCGATACAATGATATAAACCACTTACTTCCTTCTTCTGTGGTTGTATTTGCTTTATTCTTCCATTGGTGAGAATGTGTTTTCTTGATTACAGATTATTTTGACTGACCATTTTTTAAGATACCTTCAAGAAAGACATACCATCCTAACAATGCATGGCAAAGCATGTTAACAAGTACCTCTTTAAAAAGAGTCAGAGCTTTGTGATTTTTATTGTACATTATAAAACACTGACTTTCAGCATATTGCTTATATAACACGTGAATCAGATATCAATTAGAAATATGGCTATGTGGTGGCATCTTTGAGTCCTCTACATGCATACAGAGGTTGTCAGCCAAAAACACATCCACAAGAGACCCGAAGGCAAAGCCACGCACAAGGCACTCCTGCACAAGGAACCAGGCTGGAGCTGCAGGTCTGTGTTTGGCGCTCACACCACTGATGACTGCAAGCTGCACAATAATCAGGTTGCCTTCTCAGAAATGTTTCTAGCCCACTAGCATATTTCCTAGAAATACAGGACAGCCCAGGTTGGAAGGGATCTCAAAAGATCATCTAGTTAAAACTTGTGTTGCAAAGGGAGGCTCGATGAGATTATCTAGCAACCTGTCCAGTCATATCTTGAAAACCTCCAGTGATGGGGACTCCACCATGCCCCCGGCGAGGTTGTTCCAGTCAATGATTGATTGTTCTCACTGTAAAAAATTACTTTCTTGTATCAAGATGACACCTCTCCTGGTGCAACTTGTACCTGTTGCCCTTTATCTTCTCCACATGGCTCTTTATAAAGAGAATGCCTCCATTCTCTTCGTAGCCACCCTTTAAGTACTGGAATACTCTGAAGAGGTCCTCTCCTGAGCCTTTTCTTCTCCAGGGAGAAAAGACCCAGCTCCTTCAGATTTTCTACATGGGGCAGGTCCGCCATTTGACCGACAGCTCTACATGTTTCTTGTTTCTGTCAGTTTTAGGTGGTACAAAACCAGAAACCAAGCACATAGAGCACCTATTCCTGTTTCTCATTTAGATAGCAGAATAGATCTTCTAGAATGGAAAAATTTTGAATACAAATGCCTCATCCACAGAAGCCCCAGTGTACACACACTCAGCCTACATTAGTCTTTATCCTCACTGCATGATAAAAGTAATGAACAGTCTCCCCTCCTGCTTCCAGTCCACTGCTCCAGTGCTTTGTGGTACTCCACCCACTTGCGTGTCTTGTGTAGAACATACAAAGTGGCCTTCATCCTTTTCTAATATTGCTTTAAAATAATAGCTGAAAAGATTCTCTCTTCTTGCTCCAATTCCTGAGTGTGAAGTTTTAAAAGATTAAAAAGAAATAAAAATTAAAAATCCCCCTTCCCTCCAAACTTTACATTGTATGTCAGAATAAGGTCTTACTCATGTACTTCTATCAATATAATTTTTACTTCATCTTAAGAACATACCAGTTCATTTCAATACATACTCAGCTAAAGAAAGACCATGATAACAATTCATTATATTATTTACACTTTTAATAGCTCTTGTTTGGACAACATATGATCGGAAGACACCTCCTCAGACAATTAATATAGTACTCTGCTCTCACAGGTAGTCACGACAAATAAATTATTTCACTGACCAGGTACCACCCAGTGCAGAAACTTTTGCTCTGATGGCAAAAATATCTTTCAAGTTTCCAATCTGTATGCATTAGCAGGATTCCTGTGCCAAAAGAAGTTTCCTTTTGCTTGAACATCACTTTTCCACCAGTACTGTTTACCTTGCTAATATCTTTCCAATCTCTTTAAAAAGAGGCAGCATATATACTCTCTGTCTTTGCTTTGCAGGATGAAACAAGTCAAGTTGTTTTATTTTCCCTTCTGTGGCAAGCCCTCTCTTATCTTGACCATCTTTGTAGCTTTTCTCTGCAACTAGTTAGGTCTCAATTTGTTTTTTTTGGAATGCATATAACCAACACTCTAGAGTCTTTCAGGTGAGGTCTGCATAACCTTGTATAGCTTTATTGGATGTATCATACAGGATATATAAGCTTGCACTGTTTTCTAGGCGCATTATCTACAAGACTCATAGTCCTCCTAAAACTAGTTAAAATATGCAAGTTGTATTCTTCTTCATCTCTTCCCAATAAGTCTGTTATAGGATAACAAGATGTTATGAGTTCGCAAATTAATTCATGAACTCGCACTCTAATATTTTAACTATTAGTCACTTTATTTCTCTTGTCCTTGGAGTCATCTAATTTTTCCCATTTGATATTCTTATCCTCCTCTCCATTAACTATGCTGTCTAAACTTGTGTCACCAGAATCACTGTCACTCTCCTAATTCTCTTATCAACATCATTAATGAAATTATTAAGATTAACAAGGTTGCTCTCAAAATTGAATCTTTAAAAAAAAAATCTATTAGTAACTTCATTCCAATACTTCCCTTCTGACAGTCCCCTTTGTCTTCTGACTACTCCCCTACTCTCCTTACCAACTTTCAGTTCCTTTAATGATTCTTATCATGTCCAACTTAATTAATAATTTCCCACAAGGCAATATATCAAACACAATCAAGACAGAATAGTTCTATCAATTCCCTTTGCCTAAAAATATCACAGAATTTATCAAAAATGATCTTTTGTTAATCTGAGATAATCTACCTTTGATTAAAAAGATGTGACATTTCATTCCATTTACCTCCATGCTCTTTATTACTCTCTCCTTCGCTTTATTTTAAAACATATGGAGAGCAGACCAAAACATACTCCCATGTCTGGATCATTTCTAAAATTCCTTTGCTACTTTCCAGTTACCTGGTAACATTTCTGCCTTTCTCTAGCACATCTTCTATCAGAAATTTCACGTACCACATCTTTAAGACCTCTTAGTTGAAGATCATCCAGTCCATTGCCACCTGTCTCTCTTTCTTCTCCCTGTGCTAAATTCTTCAGTGTCTTTTTCCCACTTAAGTCAGCCAACCCCAGCTGCTGATAGCTGCAACAGGGGAAATGTGTTAGTTTGGTTTCAGGACTGCATCTAAATCATCTCTCACCTTTACTTTGCCCTTACTGCACAGTGGCTGCATTACACCTCTTTCCTAGCTCTCCTGGTGGTTTCAGCTGCTGGAAAACTTTGAGATCTAACGTGCCTCAGATCAGGAGGCAAAATAAGGTTCAGATACAACTGTAACCATTTGAGTTCCTATAACATTCATACAAGAGAATTTATTTTTCTTTTTACCAAAGTGAATACAGTTCCCTGCATACAGCTGTGTTTGGTATTTAGCAAAGCACCTCATGCATTTCTTTCACAAGGCTTTTTTTTTTTAATACATGGATTTTATTACAAATTATAAAGCACACTGCAACTGAAGGAATTCATAGCCTTTTACAAGACTTTACATAGAGTGGGGAAGTCTTCCCAGAAAGGGAAAGAAGTAATAAAACACAAAGCATGTTGGGGCTGTTGTCCCAGTGTATTTGGCAGAAGACACCCTTTGTGCTGCTTTGCAAGAGCTTGGAAACCACTAATGCAAGACAGAATTGGTGAAATAATCGAGATTCATAGAGAAATCTGACACACAAAATGTGGCAACCTGCTCTTGGGAAACATAAGCAAAAGAGCCAAAGGAGCTACATAAGAAAAGTGGATTAGGCAACAAGTCTGCCATGCTGAGCAACTGAATTCTTTCAAAATCATCACAGTGATTTGTCCTCATGAGATATTTTCACTGTACCTGCGTTGGAACAAGAAGTGGGCTTCTCCAGAGTCCCTCCTGGCTGGGACCTGAATTTGTACAGCACATGTGTTTCATGGTGTAACTCCATACTACTGGTCACCAGGGACCTGCTCTGACCTCACACTTGCAAGGCAATGCACAAAACAGTTCTTGTCACTCAGTCATACAGGTTAATTCTTCTCATTTTAATACCTGCAGGTTTCCTATGAATAGCAGGTATCCAGACACTTTCCAACACAAAGGTGAGATGAGGCTGATGACTCGCAACCAGTTCTTTCAGCTGGTGTCAAGGTCTTTAATCACACAGGGTTCCCACAAACTGAAATGACATAACTTCATATTTACAAGACAGTATTTTACAAGAAAAAAAAATAAGAGTCAGTCTTGTCAGAAACCTGAACTATTCCTGCGCTTAAAACTAGAAGGGAACCTTTCTTGTTGTAGGTATGCCAGTTGTTGAGACTATCCAATACCTTCTGTTTCCATTGCTTAAAATGAGATATTTTAACAAACTGAAAAAAAAAAATTGCATCTACTGAAAGTATGACACAAGTTGAAATCTTCTGAAAGAAGAAATCACTCAGCTTTTTTCCAAATTAAGTTAGAGAAAAATTATGCTGGTTTGCTGTTCTTAAAAAAACTCCTACAACTTTTATATGGAATAATTTTAAGGAAGCTGGACAGAGGGTAGCCAGGAGAATTATATCTGCACCTTTGTCTGTGCCTATGAAAATGTGCCCAAATTCTAAACTATAAGATTCTGCATATGTTGGATAAATTTTAGCTAAGATACGCAGATGTTAGGGCTAAGTCTCAAGTCTGTTAAGCTGGCCATGGAGACTTACTTTTTATTTTGCAGAAGACCTACTGCCTCATCTTCTGAAAAAAATATCGCTCTTAAGTGTGCTCTATAACAGGAGCTACAAACAGCTCCACAGCAGTTATCTCAGGTTTGAGCATTTGTGCACGCTCTGACCATGGTATCCTGAGACTTCTAACAGTCTTTAATTGGTCACCTTCCCAGCAGTGTAACCTCTTTCTGATGTTAGAGACAGGCGATTGAGAGCCAGAACATGGGCTTCCCAGGTTCTAGGTTTGTCTTCTAAACACAAGAGTAGCTTTTCTCTGAGATAAACACAGCATGTGGTGGATGCAGTTTTTCTTTCCCTTCACCCTTCAGATCTCTTTGTTGAATAAATATTTAAAATATTCTATTTTGGGGGTGTACAGGTTCCCAGTTCCCAGTTCCCAACACAGCTAATTAAGACTGTTTTCAGTCAGAAAACAAAAAGAAGCAACATCAAAATTACCACATGCTTAAAACCCCACCTGATCTTCACAACAGTGACATTTTGTTAATGACGATGACCCTGCCTTCACAAAGAGAGAGCTCGTTATTTTTGAGATACATATTTCTACACCAGTTTCTGAAAGGAAATGAACCTTACAAGCCACTACAATTGGAATGCTCTCCTCTGCGCTCTTAATTCTCATCAACAACATTAAAAAAAAAAGTAACACAAAAATCTCACCACTAAAATATAGAAGACTGTAATTGTCACTTGCCTGATATATATCCCCAAGAGAAGTCTGTGAAACATAACAAAAACCCAAATATTCAGTTACTTTTACTAGAGATCACCAACTGCCACCTAAAGTACCACCATCTACCTGGTCACCTTTCTAAAAAGCACTGATGTAGCTGACCTTCCCCAATGCACAACATACCAGTCTAAAAACAAGAAACATTTTAAGCTCAGGATTCTGCCTGATACCATGCTCAAGACTGCAACTCGGTATCAAGACCAGCAGTGACAGATTTTCACACATTCTTTTTTTTCATTAATTCCTGTTCCTTGTCTGCATTTGATTTTATGTGTTGGCTGCTTTGAATCCCAGTGTTAAAAGTGTTTAGAGAACTGAAGCAATTCATCCAGCACTATGAACTTATCTGACAGGAGTCTAATTTTGGTCTGACCTGCAGTTTCAATACCTCAGAAATCCATTCTTCATCTTCCTAAAACTAATATATTGCACACTCAACAGCTGAGACAGTAGCAGCTGCTTACACAAGTGATAGGCTTTCCTTTAAGGAGCCATCCGGTCTAGGTACAAATGTGGTACTTTGTGCTCCATGTCATAGTATAATCAAGATGTGTACTAATGGTGGCTTTCACAAAAACGGAACTCAAATGCACCTCTGGCTATAGATGGGTGCTAGATCCAAATCATACAGAGATTGCATATCTGGAAACCACCAGTCAATATGAACATCCAAATCTATATACCACCTCTGAGAAACTAGGGGCTCTAAATAATCCCATTGCTGAATGAAGCAAGTATCAGCCAGATTTTGTGGTAGCTGGAGCCTTCTCATGTCTAACAGAAGACTCTTTAGATCTTTCTAGACCAAGTCTTATCAGAAAATCAAAAAGCAACAAGAACTCAACTCGTTCAGGATACAAGTCTTCTCCCCACACACATGCAGATTGCTCAGGCAATGTCATCGCACCAATCCAACCTGTTCTGGAGACTGGTTTCATTTTGCATGCAACACAGTCAATTGGTACACATACCATGACTGCTTGTCTGGGATTTCTGGATTGCTAGACATCTGGAAAGCCTGAACAAATTACTAAAGCTGACAGAAAAAGGTAAGAGAGGAAAGAACCCAAAATGACAGCTTGTCACAAACTGCAGTAGCTCTGAGAGAGGTGCTTTCACATCGGCTTTTCTAACAGCTGAGCCACCACAAGAGTAGGTCACTGCCCATACTCATCCTTGATCTTCGTTTTCCTTGTGAATTGCTTAAGCGGCTTTCTCAGGCTAGCTCTGTAAACCAGCTCTGTCTCCCATTTACGAGACTTCACTGTGAGGTACAGACATCCACTAGCATTTTAGTAGAAGAAGATCTAGGAAAGCTTACTAGATCTACTAAAATTACAGACTATTAATAGTATTGTACAATAAGATAACTTTTTATATATAGCCCCGAGGCTAAACATATCAAAATGAAGCACAGCTGTTTCAGTGAAGCACAGCAGCTATACCCACTCATCCCAGCCTTCATTTCACACCGTGGATCACCCTGAAGCCTCAGCCTGGGAGATTTACCGCCAAAACTCTGATACGTTGTTCCAGCCGAAAGTGGAAGCTGGTGCTAGGTGTTGGAAGAGTAGCCAAGATTCCAATTAGCTGGGGACTGGAGAGGGAGCGGTTAAGGTATATGTTAATTCCCAAGTCCTATCCCCTTATTGCTATGTGTTTACATCATTTACTTTATTATTTGCTCTCTGCTCCCCAACTACCCTCCTACACACAGGCTTCCCCCACGCTCAAGGACACAGGCCACCCAACGCTGCCTTCAGCTAAACCGCGTCCCAAGACGCATGCCCCCCATACGTACACCTTCTCCACTGGGGAAATCACAGAATCATAGAATAGTTTGGGGTTGAAAGGGACCTTTAAAGGTCATCTACTCCAACCCCCCTGCAAGGAGCAGGGACATCACCAACCAGATCAGGTTGTGGCTGCGGGGAGTTGGCAGGGCCCCGGGGTGCACCGGGCCTGGCGGCTGCCTGCAACCCGAGGAAGCCCGCCTGCCTCTGCCCCTCCAGCTCAGGTGAGATCCGCCGCCGCTGAGACAGCGACGCCTCTCCCGCCTCGGGGGCGGCCCGCGCCGCCCGCCGCTGCCGCGCTTCTCCAGCGGCTCCCGGCCTCAGCCTGGCCCTGCCGCGGCCAGCGGAGGCAGCACGAAGAGGAAGCGGGGCCGGGCCCGCGGCGGCGGCCGCTCCCCCTGGCGGAGGCGGGCGGCGGGGCGGGGCGACCGCCGCCAGGCCGTGGCCCCGGCGCAGCCGCCTGAGTAGCAGCCGGTGCTGGCGCGTTTCCCCTTCCCGCCCCCGGCGCTCCTTTCCCCCCGCCTCCCCGGCCGGGGCAGCAGGAAGCGGCTCTGATGTCAGCGGCAGCGGCCGCGGTGCGGCTCTGAGCGGTTCCCCGACCCCTGCTGCGGCTCCGTCGCTGCTGCTGCTGCTACCGGGGCTGGCGGAGGCGGCCGGTTTCGGCCTCAGGGCCGCCCCCTTCCCTCCGCCGGAGACGCGCGGCCGAGGCGGCTCCCAGGCTCCGCAGAGGCCGCGGCCTAGGGCAGCCGGGGCTGCGGGAGGGCGCGGGATGCGGAGCGGCGGCGGGGCCGCCGCCGCCGCCGGGCCCTCCGCCCGCCGCCACTGAGGCCCGCGGCCGCCGCGGATGCGGCCTCGCCCCGCGCGGCGGCCCAGGCGGCGCCTCGGCCAGGCCCCCCCCGACCTGCGCCCGCGCGCAGGGCAGGAGCCGCCGCCGCGCCCCGCGTAGCCCCGGCCCAGGCCCTCGGCTGCCCGGCGCCGAGCCCTCCGCCCCCGGCCTGCCCCGGCCTCTCCTCCCCCAGGCGAAAGAGGAGGGATGTCCGCTGCCGCCTCCGCTGAAATGATTGAAACCCCCCCGGTTCTCAACTTCGAAGAAATCGACTACAAAGAGATCGAGGTGGAAGAGGTGAGCGAGGGCCCCGCCGCTGGGCCTCCCCCACACCCCCGCTCCCCGGGCGCGGCCTGCTGCCGGGCTGCAGTGGCCCGCCTGGGCCCCGGCCCTGCCCTCCCCTCGTCGGTACCGTCCCCCCGCAGGCGGAAGGGGCCGCGGAAGCTTCCTGGGTCCGCGGGGATGCCGGAACCCCCTCCTCCTCCGCCCCCGGTGTACCTGCCCGGGGGTTCCCTTCTCGTCTGGACGCTGCAGCGGTTGGCACCGGAGAACAAAGGCGGTATGGCTGGGAGCGGAGGTGCCGGCTTACTGATACCAAACCTGGCAGTGAGCGCTGCGCTGTGGGTTTTGTTTAACCGTGTATAGATTTATTCAGGACTTTAAAATTCAAGTTTCGCCGCCCATTTTGCCACCCACTTTAGTATGAGTGGCAAATACAGTTGTCAAGCATTGTCACAAGAGGGAACTGTTAATTCTGAATTTTTCTTTCGGGTCTCTATTGCTGTATGCCCCTGTTTTCTCCTTCTGCCACCTAAGTGAACCGTTGTATATATAATCATCATACCAGTGTTAATTATGTGCTAAATTTACAGCTCTGTTAGTTGTCAGGGCATACAGATTTTTTTTTTCCTTATTCTTTTTTCTTAGCATAGGTAGTGATGTTGCGCTTATGGATCTGTAACATTTCATTTGTGACCTGTGTACATTGCCGCGGAAGTGATACTCTGTTATCTTATAACATAGTTGGAAGCAAGTATTTCTTCTTCTTCTGTAGGAAGTTTCATAGTAAAATTATTGCCTTAAATTCTTTGAGGCTGGAATGGGATGGATAAAGTACATGTCGTGGTTTTGTTTAGTAGGGGGGCCTAAGGTGGTAGTGTGATGTAATCAATTTGCCAGGCCTCTCCACAGAATTTCATGTGTACCTTTCGTCTGTCTGGATTTCCTGTGAAAGTAGGATGGGTGTGATGTAGGATAGCATACATGCTTTACTAAAGGGCTCAAGTAGCATGTATATGCCACAATATTGTTTAACTCTCAGAATCACACAAAAATATTGCTGCTGTTGGATTTTTTTTTTCTTCCTCCCTTGCTAAGGTCTCTACAGGAATGAAGTTGCTTCGTGCAGATGCATACTGAATTTGATGAGGCCAGCTTGTAGAGTCTGGACCTAACAGATTGCTGAAACAGTCTTTGTGCTTTTATTCATAGATTAACATCTTTCTCTTTCAATAATAATTACTTTCTCAATAAGTTTATGTGAAAATGAATGTGATTTTGTGTGGTAGCTTTTACAGATATGACAACCAACATCTCACATTTTTAAAGTGGTTTGCTAGATACTGGTTTGTTCATATTTATTATGCTGGGCTCCTGTGGCCTGGAAGAGTTCATGGACCATAAAATCTGCGGTATTTACATAGAACACAAGGGTACTGTCTGCTGTATTCAAGTAGTGTTGTGGTAAGTTCAGCTTTTGCCGCAGCAGACACTGGAAATTCTCAGAAGACAATATCTTACAAAATATTGCCTTTTCCCATTTCTTTGAGTATGGCAATTGTGAAGATTTTTTACTCTGGAAGTCTAACCATTCCTCCTCCCTTTATGCATTTAATTGTTCTGAAGTGAAAAAATTTTACAGTGAAAGTATTTTTGCATTTGATAATATGTTGATGTTTTTACAACCCTTACTAATGAACAGGGATCAAATCACATGTTTTGGGAGAAATAGAAAATAAAGTTTATAGAAATGTATCCATCCATAAAGAGGTGCCCAGTGATGGCTTATAGAAGTGAGCAGCACATGTAATCTGTTAGACAGAGCACTTTGAATGAATAAAATGCTATACAAGTCTTTAATCCTCACAACACCTTTGGGAAGGCCATTAGCAAGGATTATATTGCTATTTTACGTGTAGGAAATGTGGAGCTGCATAGTATGTAATTGCTGTAACTGGAATTTATCATTCTAAGGGTTAGTGTTTGGAGCTTGTCTGTGTCCTACGTACCTGCCAGCACCCACGGAGACAGGACTGTATGTGCAAAAAATGTATGTAGAGGCAACACCTAAGCAGTTATTTATACTTTAATGTGATTCTTGGATTGTCCTCAAAGTAGTATCTCCGTTGGAGATGACAAAACTCAGGTGCTACAAACAAGGGAGCTCTGAAAGTGTTCTTTCCATGAGAAAATCTGATGACAGCCGGTGTATCATTTTGAGTTATGCTCTGTGTACCTGTCCTACCAGAAATTCTTGTAGGCAATGGGGATACCACAGTGCTGAACACAGTCTGAACATTATTGCGTAGATAAAGAAAGAAGATAAATACAATAAGACAAGTGAATTAGAAGCCATATTTAGACCTTACTTTTCTAAATTATGGGTGTTAACCTCTTACTCGTGATGCAGTTTCAGAGCAAATAGTCAACTCTGCAGTCGTAGCATATGTGGTTACTGAGGATTTTCTGTACTCTCACTACAGGCTCAGAAGTTTTCAAGGATTTTTAAATGGCCATAAGGGTTCAAAATGGTCAAATTTTAATGTACTTGCTTGGTAAACTTCAGATGTTTCAAAATGGAGTATCAACAGATCTACATTGGGAACTCGAATGCTTGTATAATCATAGCTTTGCTGTTGTATTATCAAGGCTGTCTTGTCAGCAGATAGCAGTCCCACTCTGCCACTAGTTTATTAATAGATATTGAAGTTCTGGAATACTTGCAGGCCCTGAGTCCTTGCTAATAAATGTAAGATCTATAAGTGCGCTTTCATTTAGGTTTGGCTGAACTCTACTGGATAATACCAAGAATATACTGTATTTTATTCTAGCTACCATGCACATGACTAACTGTACTGTAGTGTTACTTCCCACCAGCCAAACATGTCTCCAACTTTAAGCTGCCTTTTCGTTATTTAAAGTGCTAAGATTGAACTAAAATACAGATGTAATTATTATGAATGAGTTGGAGTCAAATCAGAATTGGTGTGACACAGTGGGAGCATCTTCAAAACTACAAGGGGAAAAACAACATAAAACTTAGGTTCAACAAAAGTGTTCCCTACTATACCATGGAAATTGACTGTGACAATACCCCCTCTTAAGTTTTCTGATGTTAGATAGACAAATAATTGGAAAATGCATAAATAAAACTATAGAATTTATCTGAAAACTTCATATAACTTAAATCAACTTAAAAATAAAAAGCCTAATAGCCCCATTTTTAAATCTCATATTTAAATCTAGCCTAAATACTGCTGTCTCTTCTTCCCAGATGAGATTTCAAATCTAAGCAATGGAACAGACTTTGGTTTTGAATTGTTCTGGCAACCTGCTCCCTGCCACTCTTTCCTAAAAATCCCACAGCCCTTCCTCCGACGTGTAACTTGATAACAGTCCCATACATGACCAAAACGCAGACCTCTTCATCACATGATGTGTGTATGCCTTGGATCGGCCAGCCAAAAGATGCATGTCTGGTCATGTATGCTGTGCCCCTGCCCAGCCGCTGTCTGATGTAGCCACACTGAAAACCATTGCCATATTTGTGTACTTGCAGGTTACTTTTTAACAGTCTGAAAGTGTACATTATTTGAAAACTGTTGTTTAACGCTCTGCTGATACACTGTAGTATACACTGAGGTTTATTTTCAACAATCTATTTGGGCAACATTAGTAAATTCTAGGGGGATTTTAGGGTAATGTTTTCTTTAAGGTGAACAAGTCAGCTTTCTAAATATTTGTTTTAGAAAACCTACTTAAGCTGCCAGCAACCAAGGAGCTGCAATTTATGGCATGTTCGCCTACTGTAGACATTTTTGAAACAGTTGAATAATTTGATTAACTACCTGAGAAGCGTGCTGAGAATTGCATATGTTCCTTACAACTATGGAGCAGAGCAATTCAGAGACGAGACAATGAGGAATACAGCATAACAACTGGTTTTTGCTCCCTTTTATAGTAGTTAACTTTTAAAAAGTGAATGAGGTGCAGTAACCGTTACACAAGTCCGCTTTACTTTGTAGTGTAAATTACTACTGAACATGGAATTGTTACTACCTCCAAATATTAAACATCCTTGTTTTTATGTCCTGGGGGTTGTATCCTGTTGTAGAATACTCATTCTAAAAATCTGCAAAATTGGAAGGCATTTGCATGAGAACCACAGATTTGACTTGAGATCTGAACAATATTCTTGGATATCTGATGTGCATATGAAAGGCTTGGTTCTCAAGAGCCGAAGGTGGTAGTTAGGAATCTGTCTGAAGTCAGTCGCATCTACAGTTTCTTAGCCTTTTTCAGAAAGTAAGCCTAAAGTGCAAAGTTGGGCATCCAGAAGCGAAGACAAAATATTAGTACATGGTGAAAACATAAGCCAAAATTTCTGTGATTTTACTGTAAATACATGTCTGATTTAAATCAAATCACTATTTTAATTTTGTTTAATTATACCAGTGAAGGATTATCTTCATTCATCTGTATAAGAAAATAGCTGAAGTGTAAGCTGGAGTGTGAATTTATAGCAGAAGTTAAAAAACACTAATTTCATGTGGGTGAAATTTAGTGTACAGTAAGTGTTAAAAAATGGCTAATAAGCTAGTTAAACTGTTAATGTAAAACTTTGCACTTATTTCTGCACATGCAGATTTATTCAGTGAATCAATTTGCATCCTGTAAAGTAAACTTCTATTTTACTCTTACAAAGAATGCATGGGAATGCAGGCTCTTCTGTTCCAGTGATGAAAGCAAAATGCTTATTTATGAGATAATAATAAAAATCGATGTCTAAGGCAGCAACTAAGGTTGCAACTGGGTGACAGTGTAACTGTTATCAAAAATTCCAGGGGTGAGGAGGAAGACCATTCACAGAATCATGGAATAGCTTGGGTTGGAAGGGACCTTTAAAAGTCATCTAGTCCAACGCCCCCTGCAAGGAGCAGGGACATCTCCAACCAAATCAGGTTGCTCAGAGCCTCATCCCACCTGGCCTTGAATGTTTCCAGGGATGAGGCATCTACCACCTCTCTGGGCAACCTGTTCCTGTGTTCCACCGCCCTCAGTGTAAAAAAGCTTTTTCCTCATATCAAGTCTAAATCTGCTTCCTTCTGTTTTAAAACCATTACCCCTTGTCCTATCACAACAGGCCCTGCTAAAGAGTTTCTTCCCCATCTTTCTTAAAAGCCTCCTTAAAGTACCAAAAGGCCGCTATAAGGTCTTTTCGGAGCCTTTTCTTCTCCAGGCTGAACAGCCCCAACTCTCTCAGCCTGTCATCAATAGAAGAGGTGCTCCAGCCCTCTGATCATCTTTGTGGCCCTAGATCATCTTCATGGCCGTAGAAAAAAAACCTAAAACAACAGGACAACCTTCACGTATCCCTTTTTTTTATCCCACCACGTGGATTCTAGCAGTACTTTACTGACTGCAGAATAATGATTTGTTTTTCAAAGACCAGTAATTTTAGACTATGCCAGCCCAGCAAGCCCAGCTCATGTTGAAGTCCTTCACCCCAAGTGCCTCATTACCCAGCATTTTGTGTCTAAAACTAGAATCGCCTGTCTGGGCTGCTGTAACAGAACAAATTGATTCATACTAGAACATCAGACGGGTGTTTTGTTAATGTTTTTAAATTACTAGTAACTAAAATAAGTTCAGTTCTTGAGACAGATGTGTAAAAGGCTATCAGTATGTAAAAAGCTGGAATGAAAATACAACCTGATAAACTGTTATCTTTGCTTGAGGTGCATGCATTTCTTAGAATGACTGAGCTGTCAAAATACAAAGAGGGTTGGTTGTGTGTTTAGAGAAAAGGAAGAATTTCTGGGAACATGCAAAATTTTAGGTACATATATGATGGTACTTTGATAGTCCATAAACATATTCTGGAGAAGTTGAAAAGAGAATGATTTATTAAAATGGAACTAAATTCAGAGAGCCGATTCACTAAATAGTAGCTGTAAGGTGTTGTGCAGCTCTAACTGATGATGCCCTAAATATGGACCAACTGTGTTAGTTTGTAGCAAGCCAAAGTTCCATGTATTTATTAAGACTTTAAGTTGATTTTTAATAACTGATTTTTTCATTAAGAAATCTTTTTTTCTTACGATGTTTTACGTAACTTTAATTTAAGTTGAAACTTGGAAACTAAATCTAAACAAAGTTACTTCGTTTACTTAAAATTAGTGGGATTGCTTACAGGGCTTTTTTTAGAGGGGAGAGGTTGAAGTTTGGTTTTGGTTGGGTTGTTTTTTTTTTCGTTACTATGTGAATCCCAGAAAGGGAAGGCAACATTTAGAACTGAGTTGAGCACTAATGCAAATAAACTTAACCAACCAGTCAAAGAAGGTAGCTGTAAGAACTGGCAGATCTGAACTCCTTCCTAAAAGTGCTGCCAGGGTATTGGCCACAGTCATTTGTGGCATGGGGCTGATTTGCTTCAACCTGCTTAATAAAGCATAGCACACACAGAGCAACTTGGAATTTGAAACTGCTTGAATGAATGATAGAAAATGTAGGCATATATTTTTAGAGGCTATAAACTGTTGTTCATGGCTTCTTTTGGCACTTCATTTTTTTAATCTGTGTGCTTTCCATATGTTATATGGGCAGATGTGTGAAAAAATGAAAATATTTGTGTGCTTTGTTGGTACTGCTGGAACTCTGGTAGTTAGAATAGAAGCAACTAAATTTAATTTATTTTTTTTTCTGTTTACATAGCATTGTAGAACTTCTTTCCCACCCTCCCTCCACCCCCCTGACTTGCACTGCAACTGAAGCTTGAGAGATCCAAAAGTTCAGTTTGCATAAGCCTTTCATTTGCAAATATGCCATTAACTAAAGGGACATAGGTATTAAAGATCATTTAGAGACTGCTGTCTGTTTGGAAGCACAGGCTTTGTTGTTTTTGTGGGGTTTTTTTTTGTTTTTTTTTTTTTTTTAACTGCTTGTCTTGCTTCCCAGAATTGTAAACAAACATATCATGTGGATACTGCAAATTATGAAGACAATTCTCCAAAGAATACTACATCTGCTAACCAGGGAGCTATTATATTTTATTGCTGTCGTATATAGCCAGCAAGGCTTTTTTAGAAAGAAAAGCACTGCATATCCAGCATGTAGAGCAAACTAACGTGGGAACTTCATGAATTGAGATGAAAACTTTGTATCTATATATTTTTGAGTGAATAGAAAACCTGTGCAGTTAAGGCAAAGTTGGAATGAATTCTTCCAAAGTTTTGACATTTGAGCTGAATAAAGACATGCATCTTTCTTCGTTTACTGTGTGAGGGGAAAAAAAAAAACTATTGGTAGCATCCCTCAGGACAAAATACATCCTTAAAGGCTTAACATATTTGCAGTCTCTATTTCCTGCCTGATTTCTAGTCTACATACTTACCAGTCAGTATAGTCTACATACTTAACAAGTCAGTATCATGTATCTTTGTTTATGTACAGCATTTGATACTATTTGTACACAGAGGCAGAGGTTCTGTTTGTTCCAGGGCTCTTGTATGGTTCATATTCTTTAAATAAGACTCTAAGTACATTATCTGGAAAACATGCAAATGGCACTACCTTTGGCCATGTCGCTTTGTCACACAGTAAAGCATAACTTTTTACTGGTTTGAATTTTATGGGGAGAGGAATACATTTGTATGTACTTCTTAATCTTTAAAGCTCTTTAAGCATTTCTGCCAGTTTAAGATGTGTCAGTATCATGTATTAACTGATTGATACTTGGCAAACTTAATTCTTTAAAACTTCTACTTAATAAGTAGAAGCCCTGGTGTTCTATTTCTAAACGTGTTGTCTGCCCTATATTTTCCTTTTTTTCTCCTAGAAGATATTGAGACAACCAAAATCTTTTACCAAAAGAATGTGTTTATTTTTAGCTCATTTTCCAAACATACACAGTGCTACAGATCAACTGCCATTTATTGATTTGTTGTGTCAATAATTCCATTAACAGTGCTTCATATAATTCAGAATATGCACTACTGCCCAAACATATGGTGTGGCACCAACAACAGGGGACAAGAAGGAATGAGCATGAAGAAACTATAGTTCAGGCAACGCCTCCCTCCTGTGCTATTAAGTTACTTAGTTCCAGCACACAGTGTTGAGGGAAATTATGTAGTGTTTAAACTGTTCTGACAAATTCTAAGACTTACTCCTTTAAATTAGAGTTCAGTGAAAACTTAAAGGAAGAAAATGAAATGTAAGTGGAATCCACAACAAGCTCCATTCTGTCAATTATTAGGGATATTTTTACGATGAGTAAGATACTTTTTCCAGATTAAGTAGGAAAGACATATTGGGCTGTCACATATGGTAAACTTCAAGTTTGTATCAGATCCGTCACTGCTTCTGACGGTTGCTCCTGTTGTATGCTGTCCAAGAGGCTGAGCTGCTTTAACAGAGGATCAGCTCTTCTCTGTTTTCCCTGTATCCTAGGTAAATATTCAGTGCATTCGTGTCCTCTTCTCAAGTTCAACCCTCTGCTTAAGCAGGCACCAAGTCACTGATAAATTGTTACAAAACTTTGACAGCATAGTCATTTATAAAACTGTTTTCACCAACCAATTCATATATCTGATGGTCTCTCACAGTTTTCTGTTACATAATTAAGATTTAGATTGCCAGGTAAGCTCTTCCTGTTGGTGCTTGACACTGATTTATTTATTTAGTTTTTTAAATCATCAGCGGCACTTCATAAAGTGCACCTGATTCTTAGAATTTTCCACTTTTCAACTAGAGCCCAAGTATTGTGACATCCATGGCACGATGTAAAACATCACATTGGGTGGTACACTTGTTTATCTTAGTTTCTTAATTTAATAGAAATGTTATTTAAAAATACAGCAAGATTGAAAAATAATGGTTTCTCTAGTATGTGAACTGGAAATACATGTACCAGTTCTTGGCATTAAACTTGCAAATGGTTGTGGATTTATCTTCAGGGGAGCAGTTTGTAATTGTCTTGCCTTATAGGCTGAATTTGACCATGTGGAATCAAATGTAAGAGATAATTGAGCTTTCATTTTTTTTGTGATATATGTAATTTTATTTTTATATACGTATGAAAAATAAATATAATATACAAAATATATATAGTATATATTGCATAATCATAATATTAAAATTATATCTGTGATACATATATTATTTGTACATATGGACACATACAAGTCTTTTAAGCAAGGAAAGATATGGCTAGCCAAAAAGTGTAAACAAAGAAAAAAAAGTAAAATTGCTTCATTAAATTTTAGCAGATGTGTCCAAGACCAATCTTTTAACTGATGTATATGCACTGTTTTCAAATAGCAATTTTTTTTTTTCTGTGTCACTGGATTAAATGTGGTCATGAGCCGTGGTCAAAAACCATGAAAGAGTGTAAGAAAAGGTACATTCTTCTATAAGAAGTCTCACTCAGACTTGCACCATGAGGCCATTTGTATCCAGCTAGGAGAAATCATTACATACCTCGTTTTCCCTAAACAGAGGGAGTTTTTCCCAGTTACGTAACCAGTTTGGGTTCCTCCGTATTGCAGGGGAGCAGCAGACCTTGAGTTGCTGCTGCCAGTGCAGTTTGTCCTGCCAGAGTTGCTCTGTGTTAACTGTCTGTCCTTAGTACTTCTCAGGTGTGAGCAGGCTGCCATTTGAGTTATGTGTGCTTGCACAGTGGATGGTTTATGTGTGCTCAGTAAGTCAGTACTTCTGTGAAATGCAGGCTTATGGCACACACACAGACTGGTGAGATTTTTCTTAAACTGTAGGTCTGGTCATGTGCTGTGTGAGGCGGGTAGAGGGATGATTTTAATGGACAACTCTCTTGTGCCAGTCAAAGAAGGAGGGAGGCCTGCCAACTCCAAGAAACTGGGAAATTTTATTCAAAATGTGGTCTGAGAGAGAAGACGAAATACCAAGGGAGACTATTTGGGACTTTTAGGTCTTCAGGTGACTCACTGTTTCCAGTTTGTTTGTATGTAGTATTTTCGTAGGCTGCTTGACTACCATTCATATGGGTTGGTGTTTCTAGTCTCAGTTCTGTACTGCAGATAAAATAGTTGGTGTCTGTTATATCAAGAGAAGAGTCAAGGCCCTATACTTTAGCTGGGGGAGGAGGTCACAATGAACAGGTCCCTTTCTGTGTGGGGCAGAATGGGACATGTTCTGTCAATTTGCTGTGGATATCTTCCGGTAGATTCAGTCTATGAACCACTATTGTGTAGGATAGAGAAGCCAGGAGATCCCAGAAGGTTAAGCAGGTGCTGTAATATAAAAGAGAAAAATATTTCTTTGTATGCTTTAAGGAAACCAGAAGAGGTAAATGCCGTTGATCACCATTCCAGAACAGCTGACTCTCATATCCATATGTAACCTTAGAAAAATGTTGAGCATACTGTCCAAAATAACATTCATGTGTGTGCATTACCCATTTAAGGAAGACAGTAAAACTAACTTTTGCATTAATAAACTGCTATGGTAACCACATCTGTAAATGCTTTCACTCCACCCTCTCCCTACTCCCCGTTCTTTACCTTCTTTTCTCATTCACCTCCAAAAAAAAGTGTTTATTTCATTAGAAGTGTCTGCTTTGTTCCTCAGGATACATATGATGGTACTTGAAATCAAGGACTAGGAACATGAGCACAGAATGCTGTTAAAACCAATGGTGAAGAAAGTCTCCTAGGGCCAAATACAGAATCTGAGACCAGCCCACCTAGTCCCTTGTCCATTTCTTCCCCCACCACATCCTTCTTATCTGCCCTACCTTGCATTTCTTGGAGTTGGAGGAGGTCCTGTCCCTCAGTTTCTTCTGTGCCTTTGTGTGCCTTCCATTTCCTCTTCCTCTCTCTCCACCTTTCTTTTCAGTATGCGTGCAGCACTTGCTTATCTGTGCTTTCCTGTAGCAGCTGGAGTCACTGTTTTGGTGACCTTCCAGTTTCAACTTCACTTTGCATATGCATGTTTTGTTGTTATTTCTGTTATGTTGCATTCTCCTGAAGAATGCAATTAAAAGAAGTGAAATTTCCATCTGCCTTAGTTTGTAACTCACCAGTAACTGAAAGTGACCTCCTAGAAAAAGGACACTTCTTTGTATCCTGCTTTCATTTTTTGTGCTTGGTTTCAAAGAACTACTCCAAATAATGATAGTGTTAGAGCATCTCCACAGCAAACGTTAAAGGATTCTTGAATAATATAGTGTGCAGAAGCTGCTACTACTGCTTCGGTGAAGTTACAGTGAAGAGTTATGATTCTTGTCTGGTTTTGTGTATTTTTAGGCAATGTTAATTCCAAATAAACTAGGAAGCAGACTTCAACAAAGCTAGAGAAAGCATAGTTTATACAGACACTGTGCTTATTTGGAGGACTCTCAGGAGAATTTACTGTTCTTGCACTATTGATGCATCTGTGAGAAAATGAAAGGATATCTTTCAGAAGTTTGAATTCCTGTTACTAGCAAGCATAAACGAATACAGCAGATAGATATAATTTAACTGATCAAATCTAGAAAAATAAATTTTCCATCGTTCCCCTAATTTTCTTCTGAGCAAATCTTGTTTGAAATAATTAAGATCAGATCTTTCTGAAATACTGCTACTGCATGTTAATAGTAAAATGTTTTATATGTGTGTTTTCCAATTCTTCTGTAAGTGATCTCCGGAGAAAGCTTAGCTAAGCACCACTTACGCTTTGATGGCATGATATTAAATTGCTGCTGCAAAACTTATTCTGTGTGTCTTCATTTTTTTAAGCTAAATTTCTTCTCTGTTTGTGAAATCCTGCACATCAAATGAAACTATTTCAAGTTTTAACTCAGTTGTTTCATATTATCTTGTTCTAGGTTGTTGGAAGAGGAGCCTTTGGTGTGGTCTGCAAGGCAAAATGGCGAGCTAAAGATGTAGCCATTAAACAAATAGAAAGTGAATCTGAAAGAAAAGCCTTCATTGTAGAGGTACAGTAAGTTTGCTGGAAAACATGAGGTTTGGTAGTGCTTGTTTTCTTAAATTCATGGAAGCATTTAGTGTACTGAAAGCTGTGTCTGTATTACAAGGTGAATGCAGCCTGTGGTACTGGACTGGACTGCCTGTCATGCAGAATAGGACACCTGTCAGAGCACACTACAGCTCCTTTAGTTTGCTTCCGATAAAAACTGGAAGGCAAGGGGGCAGAGAGGAGGGCAGACAGGTTGGGGAAATACCAGTTCCTGGATTCTGTTCTGATGTGGAGTCAAGGTGCAGCTGAAAGACTCACCAGAATCTTGGAGCTGATTAAAACTTCCAGGGGCTACAGCATAGGTTCTTCATATCATCAGGCCCATGCTTGAAACTGTTTCTTTTTTTTTTTTTTTCCCAGCAGTTCTAACAATTTTCAGGGTTTTTTTTCTTCCATATAAGTTTATTAATACATGTAAGTCATTTAAGGGCAATCACTCTTCCCATTAAACGTCTACTTCTTCAGAAAGATATTCAGTAGTTCAGATGTACTGACAAAACTTCCCAAGATACATAACATTTTCTTGAATCAAAAGTTAGACATGTCATATAAATGAGAAATATTGTGATATGGTGCTTAGTATTTAGTCAGTTGGAATGTAGGATATTCAGGATACACAAAATATGTTAAAAATAAGTATCTTCATTTTAGAACTAAAAATGTAACATGCTGAAGGGTTATAGGAAGTATATTTGTAATAGGCCACTCTGTGTAAATATTTATAAGTTGTTTGTTCCCATGGAAAGTTTTTAATGTTGTTAATCTGAGTCTAATTTAATACTGAGTAGATCTGATCAGTCTCTTAGCATTTTTGTGTTTGAAAGAAATCTGAGAAAATAATCCCAGAAATACTTCTGTAGTTAGTGAGATTCAGGAAACCCTACACAGTGCAAGCATCAGTTATAATTCTCCATTCTATTTTTTAGAACTTCTGAAATGTACAGGAAAAATAACATTAGCTCCCTAGATGGTGAACAGCATAAGCTGCCTCAGAAGTCTGTGTAAAGGAAAAAAAAAATCCTTTTTTCTTCTCTTCTGCAGCCTCCTAGTAAAGAAAAAATCAGTGCAAAATAGGCTGATTGTCAATTAGTACAATTAGTACAAGCAGCACTAGGTTCTTGGAACTATGTCACATTAATATTCAGCTGGCTGGCTTATTTTATAGGGTTGTGGGTGTGTGGTTTTGGAGATTTTTTTTTTCCAGAACAGTACTTTTCTTTATTGTGAATAAAGCAATATGATTCAGATTTTTTATGTAGTCAGACAATGGGGATTCCAAAATTGGCTCCAGGAAGAGCACGGAACCTGTAGAGGTCATAGCTGCACAATGCTTATGACTTGAGTAATTTTATTACACCATGAAAACAATACTTTCTTTAAATTTAATTTCTTTAATTTTTTTTTTTTAAATACAGCTCCAGTTAGACACGAACTTATTATGTAAATTAAAATAGAAACAGGAGCATCAGTCTTGTAATTCCTAAAATCTCCATCTAGAGTTATGCAGGTATATAAAACTGTAATTACTGTTGGGGTGTGTGAATTATAGATGTGAAAGTAAAGCATTAGCCTTTTTTTTCTCATGGTTTGAAATAAAGTATGATTTGTTTTGCAGCTTCGACAATTGTCACGAGTAAACCATCCCAATATTGTCAAGTTATATGGAGCCTGTCTAAACCCAGTAAGTTATAGCTTTGTCAGTATGACAGAAAGTGACTAGCTTAATGTATGCAAGCATCAATGCACAAAATGTGCATACTAAAATACACATTTTAGTATATTTTTTGTTTTAACTGTAATAAGGAAATATACAGATATGTAGGTTGGTTGATTTTTTTTTTTCGTTTTTTCTTTCCCCGCTATAAGAAATAAATTCTTTCATTATAACTTCAAAGCTATTTCCAAACACCAATTATGCTTCAGTTTGTTGGAATGGCATCTGGTATATTACACGTGTAGCGTCATTCATATCTACAGTCCTATTAAGTGCAAATCGGCAATACGAAAAGAAAATACATCGGGAGCACGTGATTCATAGTTTGTAAATCAGTTCCTATTCTCCTATAGGCAATTTTCAGCATTTGCTTTTTTTCTGCCACAGCTGCAAACAGTCCCACAAATTCTCAAAGCAGAAAAGCAAGTACTGTGGCACAACAAATATATGCTTAGCTAATACTACTGTAGACTGTTTAATTGGTTAAAATAATGCTGCATCCCTTTTTTTCTTAGTACTCGTGAAATTCTTTTGATGTGGCATTTAAATTTTTTTGTAATTCACTGAAAAAAAAAAAGTAAAGGCAAATGAATTGCAGTTTGAAGACAGCATTTGCTTTTCAAGATTGGAGGGGAGGGAGGTCATCCTAACTTACAGTGGGAACTAAGTATAAACTGATTTATGTTTCTTATTCTTAAATATATACCATTCAAACTGATTCTTTATTTCATAGATAAATTTTCCATTAGCTTAGGTATGTAGACTTTGCAGTTCTTCTTGAAGAACTTTCCTTTCATTTTACACAAGCTGTTTTCCGCCCCTACATTTAAAACATCCCTATTTTTTGTCCCCTCCCCACCCCCAAAGGTGTGTCTTGTTATGGAGTATGCTGAAGGAGGTTCTCTATACAATGGTGAGTATCATTTCGACGTAGTGTCTTCCTGGAGCTGACGTGCTAGTGTTAGGGAAAACATGATCTGAAGTACAAAGTTGTTTCATACATATCTCCATTCTTGGAGATACTCAGAAGCTACCTGGACAGTCCTGGGCAACAGGCTCTAGATGGCCTGCTTGAGCCTGCTTGGTGGACCTCCAGAGGTCCCTTGCAACCTCAACTGTTCTGTGGTTCTTTGAAATTATTTAAAAAAATTTAAGGAGAAAGGAATGTGCTTTTAAAAAACACTTCAGTCCACTGGTTTGTTTCTTGATATCAAGTTGTTACATTTTATACAAGTCGTTTAAGGTTTTCCAGTTGAACATCTGAAAAGATGTTAACTTGTAAATTCCCTGAGCATTTGTTTGACACAGACTTTTACCAGGGATAGCTGAGAACAAGCAGCACCTTTCATATTGAAGTTTAACATGAAACATTGTGAAAAATATGCTAAAAAAAATTGAAATATTTTTACATTTCCATTCTTTTAACAGTCTGCAGAAGGATATTTTCAGTTGCAGTGATGAGGCATGGTAATTACTTAGATTCCATAGAGCTTTCTGACTGGTATGTTGTTAACTCTGTTGTATCTGTTGTAATATGCAATAAAGTTCTTTTTAGTTTGTGCCTTTGTTTTGCAGTGCTGCATGGTGCTGAACCTCTGCCTCATTATACTGCTGCACATGCCATGAGTTGGTGTTTACAGTGCTCCCAAGGGGTGGCATATCTCCACAGTATGAAACCAAAGGCTCTAATTCACAGAGACCTTAAACCACCGAAGTAAGTTTATGGCTCATATTTCAGATTTTCTTACAATTGAAGTTTAAGATCATTTAAAATAATTTCATTGTATTTGAAATAAATACCTTTAATTGATCCTAACTTTATTGGATGTACTATATTCTAAATGAAAGCTGTGCATTTGAGACTTCAGTTACAGAATGATGGTGCATCTTACAGGAAATGAACTGTGCTCAATTACTTTCTGCTAAACTGTAAAAACATACTAGTCCTGCCCTGCATCGTGGAAAAGGATTTTGATAAGGATAGGGCTTCTAATCAGAGGCATTTAAATTTTTATACTTTACAATGTGTTATTGGTGTTCAGTAAGAGAACATTAGGTGGGAGGCTTGTTTAGTTGCTTGGTTTTAATGTCATATTTAATCTAGTGTATTAGAGCTCTTTCCCCATGTGGCCATCATCCTCTATCCTCTCCTTCTGCCTGTTCCACTAGTTTTCTGTGAAGTGAGTTTGTTGATCTGACTCATTTTACAGCTTCAGATCTGGTTGCACAGATCAGGTGGAAACAGAGATTTGGGGATCAGCAGGGGAACTTTGGTGGTAGCCTGCAATTATTACCAGATAAAATTATAACATGAAGCCACACTTTAAATTTTGAATTCTTTCTTGTATCCCTCATTTTGATTTAGAGAGCTGTTCACATGCAACTTTGAGTGCTTTCATTTAAATAAATTGCTACGTTGACTGACAGTAATGGGAGTCTTGATCATTCCTCTTTTGTAAAATTGTTACAGCACTTGTTTTTCAGACTCTGGCATCTGAAAGACTTAATTTTGTCAATATATGCTTAGTGCTTTACTATGACTGAAGATAATTTATTAATATTTCTACATGCTAGATTTTAAATAATAATATATATTTGATTATTTTAAAATATTTCATATATTCAGATTAGGCACAAGAGACCTTACTTATTTCTGAAATTATAAAACTACAGCACTGAGAAGCAATGCCTTAGCTATCCAACTATATTAGAATGATAATTGTTGGGATTTAAAAAAAATTCAGTAATTTATTACCAGACTATTTCATCCTACAATTTAATGTGTTCGTTTTTTTTTTTTTTTTCTGTCTGACAGTTTGCTCTTGGTAGCTGGGGGGACAGTTCTAAAAATCTGCGATTTTGGTACAGCATGTGATATTCAAACACACATGACCAACAATAAGGGAAGTGCTGCTTGGATGGCACCTGAAGTTTTTGAAGGTAACAATAATTTACAGTGTCAGTATTATGTGTTCTTTCCAGGGATGCAACTGTGACTGAATTTGGTATAGGAAATAAGAACATCATGTAATCTTTATTTCAATAAGTGTACTAAAGGTTGAGGTAATAGCTGAAAGAGTCTTGGCAGAAGTCTTAAAATTTATTTTAAAATCTGTATGATTGTATATTGCTAAATAATATTGCAGAATTTCAAAGAGCAGCACTTAATTGTCTCTATCATGTTAGTATTAGACAATTATTACATAAAGATGTGAATCATAGAATCATAGAATGGTTAGGGTTGGAAGGGACCTTCAAAGGTCATCTAGTCCAACCCCCCTGCAAGGAGCAGGGACATCCCTGACTAGGTCAGGTTGCTCAGAGCCTCATCCAGCCTGGCCTTGAACGCTTCCAGAGATGGGGCCTCCACCACCTTTCTGGGCAACCTGTTCCAGTGTTCTATAACCCGCATCGTAAAAAATTTTTTCCTAATTTCTAATCTAAATCTACCCCTCTCTATTTTAAAACCATTACCTCTCGTCCTATCGCAACAGGCCCTACTAAACAGCCTTTCCCCATCTTTCTTGTAGGCCCCCTTGAGGTACTGGAAGACCGCTATCAGGTCTCCCCGGAGCCTCCTCTTCTGCAGGCTGAACAGCCCCAACTCTCTCAGCCTGTCCTCATAAGAGAGGTGCTCCAGCCCTTTTATCATCTTTGTGGCCCTCCTCTGGACCTTCTCCAACTGGTCCATGTCCTTCTCGTGTTGGGGGCTCCAGAACTGGACACAGTACTCCAGGTGGGGTCTCACCAGGGCAGAGTAGAGGGGGAGAATCACCTCCCTCGACCTGCTGGCCACGCTTCTCTTGATGCAGCCCAGGATGCGGTTGGCCTTCTGGGCCGCAAGGGCGCATTGCCTGCTCATGTTAAGCTTCTCATCCACCAGCACTCCCAAGTCCTTCTCCTCAGGGCTGCTCTCAATCCATTCCCCGCCCAGCCTGTATTTGTGCCTAGGATTGCCATGACCCAGGTGCAGGACCTTGCACTTGGCCTGGTTGAACTTCATGAGGTTGGCATGGGCCCACCTCTCCAGCCTGTCAAGGTCCCTCTGGATGGCATCCCTCCCTTCCAGCGTGTCGACGGCACCACACAACTTCGTGTCGTCGGCGAACTTGCTGAGGGTGCACTGTATTCCACTATCCATGTCGCCGGCAAAGATGTTGAACAGGGCCGGGCCCAGCACGGACCCCTGAGGGACGCCACTCGTGACCGGTCTCCACCTGGACATCGAGCCGTTGACCACCACTCTCTGAGTGCGGCCATCCAGCCAACTCCTTATCCACCGAGTGGTCCGTCCATCAAACCCATGTCTCTCTAGTTTAGAGAGAAGGATGTCGTGGGGGACAGTGTCAAAAGCTTTGCACAAGTCCAGGTAGATGATGTCAGTTGCTCGTCCCTTGTCCACCGATGCCGTCACCCCGTCATAGAAGGCCACCAAATTGGTCAGGCACGATCTGCCCTTGGTGAAGCCATGTTGGCTGTCACCAACCACCTCCTTGCTCTCCATATGCCTTAGCATGGTTTCCAGGAGAATCTGCTCCATGACCTTGCCAGGCACAGAGGTGAGGCTGACTGGCCTGTAGTTACCTGGGTGACTACTACCTAAGTGAAACCTTTACTTGTGTCGTTTCTGAGATTTACATAAGGAGTACCTTTAGACAGCTGCTGTTTCTTATTTTATAACCAAAACACAGCCAGAGGGCTATTTCCCCAGGATTGTTCTGTTTCTGAGATTAAGTCATTTCAAACTCTTCTGACATTTAAATACACTGTTATTACTTTCACTCTCTATTCTGATCAGCTTTTACCTTTAGCATTTCCCTGTTAGTGTCTCTAAATTGAACATAATTGCCTTCATTTTCAATCTCCCACTTTCTTGTACCTCCATCTTCGTCTGCTTTTTGTGTAATCTAGAGATTTTATGTACTTATTCTGAGGAATTTGGTATTAACAGTTAATTTAGTTAAGTAGGAAAGCAAGCTATTTCTTGAGTGTAGGTGGGGAAGACTGGTTATACTTCATAATTAGATAGGTATAATTGCTGCACAGTTATCAGATAAATAATCCAGTCAATATTAGATTGGAAATCAAACAGCTTTTTACTTTAATTTATCATTGCAATTAGGAGGGTGATCTGAAGAAGTCATCTTCCTGCTTTAGGAAGCAAGTGTCCTGGTTTTGATACATTTGTCAAGTGCCTATGTGCAGCAATCATTTCCCAGATTCTGGATCCAAGTGGCCTCTTTTCTTTTATTGTTTTATTCCAGAGAAGAGCAACAAATTATATATGGACATTTTAGGAGGCGTTTCTTCCCAACGCCACTTTTGGAGCTTTTGTTTTGATTTGATTAGTTTCACCCTGCTGCCTAAAAATTTTCCATTATGTTACTTTATATTGAGGCACCTACTCTATTTCTTTAACTGTGGCTAGGAATGCTTCTTTTTTTAACGTTTGTTTACTATTAAATGAAATTATACAAATAAGATATATTTTTTAAAAATAATCAGTTGGGCAGTCAGTGTTAAAACTATTTTTTTTTTTAGTGAAAAATATAATTTAAAACAGATTTTTGAAATAGGTATATTGTAGCAGTGATTTACAGTGCGTATCCTAATTCCACTGATATATGAATTAGGCAAGGAAGAACAATGAAATCTTATAAAAGAACAAGTATCAAGGAAGAAAAGGAGTCTAGAAGTTTCTGTGAAGTAGAATATCAAATTACTCTTGAAACGGCCATTAAACTACTGAAATTATGATGTCAAATGTCAAAATTATTAAAAATTTGTTTGCTTATGCTGCTGCATCAGAATATAACAATGGAATAAATGAAAATTTTAGTACTGTTCTAGTATTAAAATTTTTAGATTAGAACAATACAGGCAGAAGAACTATCTGTTGTGGATGGCAGAGTGCTCATTGAAGTAATTGCCATAATATTAAGATTTTTTTTTCCCCCCATTTTAAGCACTAGGGTACCTAAAGCCTTGTAAAGATGAAGCCATCTGAATGAAAATAATATCATTTAGATCAGGATAAAGAGAGCAAGTGCTCTAATCTCAGAACTCCCTTTAGAATAAACTATTTTAAAATTGCTTTGGGATAATTGAATAAATCAAGGAATGACTGCGTCCATCTGTTATCCTGCCTTGGTCTGTTACACAGTGAAACAATACAGCATACCCTCTCACTTCTTTTAGACTGTCAGTTTTCAGAATTAGTCCAAGACTTCTCAGCTGCAAAACAGAATTTCCTTTCTCAAACAGGAGAATAACATGACTTCCCTGTCATAGGCTGTATGTCACAGAAGTGCTGTTGATGCATAGACTGTTTTGCTTCCCTTAGCAATCTGCCGTTGTTTACAGATACTTTTTTTTTTCCCCAGCACCTTTGAAAATAAACTGACTGATAAAGCTGACTTCATTATTCCCCTTCAGTAACTTCTGAACTCGTTAGCCACATTCAGCTACTTTGATACAAGTGTAAAGAGTTATGGAGATCACAAATTCTTAGAGTTTTGTAAAATCAGTAGCTAGGAGAAGTCTAAATTAGTGCCTTCACTTAGAAAGGACTTGTGGTTCATGCTGCAGCCTGTCTCTCCTGTCTGCCTTGCAAACTGGCTGGTCTGCAAGAACTGACCTGAGAACATGCTGCTTTCCTTGCACAGTTTGTCAGAGGTATGGTGGCAGAGCAAGATGGCTCATGGAACCTGTTGCAACTGGTTTCTATATGATGAGCATCCACGTGAAACTAGGCTTCTTTAATTCCACTCTTTATTAAATTATTTGTCTCGATTCTTTCTGATTATGTATTAACAAAAAAATTTCTTGGCCACTCAATGGCAGTTTTGATCCTGTTTGGAGACAGATGAGCAAATCTCTATCATTTATTTTCATGTCATTAGCCATTTACATTTCTTTTTAGTATTTGCATGACTTATGGTTAGGGAGCTTACATACTTTTTTTGCAGTCTCTGAACACTTTTCTTCGTTATTCCGTATCACCTACATGTGTTCTGTAACTTTAACAGGAGTCTTAGAAGTATTTAACTTAGGTCAAAGAACTTTACTTAATGATGACGTGACAAAAAGAGCAAAAGTAATAAACAAGGAAGAAATAAAATGGTGATGAATTGAGAAATCTGCTGATTAGTTCATATGGTAACTTACTAGTTCTGCTAAAGACCTGTTAGTAATAAAGAGCAATCTATATGACAGAGATGTTATTGACTGGCATAGTGTGACTAACATGGAAGAAGTGAGTTGAAGAAGAATGTTTAGAGGAAGCAAGCATAGTCAGTTAAATTCTGAATGCAAGAGATCTTTGAAATGTAATAAATTGCATTTTGTATTATATAAGAAAACTGATGCGTTTTATCATTCCAGGACAACTCCAAGTGAAAATGAGAGAGAGACATTCTTAACAGTCCTACTGTCGAATGATTTCAGACTTAAGTTAGCATGAATCAACCAGCTTTAGAAAAATGTTTTTTTCTCAGGAAAAAAAAAAAATGTTAAGTGAAAGGAAGCATATAGAGTTATTTATCAGCTCAAACTGTACTTCTTTTTAATGTGTTATATAGAAAAAAAAGACAAATTATATTGATGGCTTTCTTCCAGGTAGCAATTACAGTGAAAAATGTGACGTTTTCAGTTGGGGTATTATTCTCTGGGAGGTAATCACCCGTAGGAAACCTTTTGATGAGATTGGTGGTCCAGCTTTCCGCATTATGTGGGCAGTTCACAATGGTGAGTTGGAAATACTTTACTGCATTTGAAGTTGTGTATTTGACCTATAAATTTGCTAAACACTCTTAACTGTGCAGCTTTAAATTACTAGTTTTTCCATTTTATACTTAATTAAATATGCTTTTTTGTCATAAAGGCTTAATGGTAGACACTGGCACTTTTGTGTGGGTTATCTGGTACTTGGCTGCTATAGTGCTTGCATTTCCTGCTGCATGTAACTAGCATATGAACAAACAAGGGAAAAGAGCCATATTCCTTTTGTTATGACACTAAGTTTTAAGTGTGATCTCAATCGTGCTATAAAAAACCACACAACACTTCTGTCTGGATGAATGACTATTTTATTACCCAAGTTGTCTTTTTTTATTTGGTATCTGCAGTAAATGTGTGAGTTTCAGTAACTTGACCTGTCTTTAGAAATGCTAGAAACTGACAAATCCCTGCAGGACCATTAGGCATTAAAAATGTTACTATATTTTTAATCTGCTAGGGGATTTTTTTTTGTTTGTTTTTGGTTTTTTTTTTGTTCTGCTGTTTAAATTGTTTTACCTTTATATCTAGGTATCTGCAGTCATGGAGCAGGACTCTATTGTGCTAGGTACTATACAGAACAGGTTCTCAGGAGCTTACAGTATAAACAGGAGACAATGGTTGGATTCAAATAGACAAAAGAAAGCAGTGGTACAATATTGGTCAGAATAATAAACTATAGTATCTTCATGCTAGTGGTGTAACTTTTTTAACAGTGTGTTTTTAGGTACCATGGCAAAGCAGATTTTAAGAAGAATAAAGTAATGATAGTGAAGTAGTTCAGTGAATGTCTGCAAAGAGTTTCTGCCATTTGTGAAAGACAACATCAAAGAAAGCATGAACTTGTTTGGAAGATGTAATTAACAAACAAGCAATGAAGGCCGGTACTCTGCCTGAGTGTCATTGCTTCAGTACTAAGTGATAGAAGCTTCAGGTGAGCACAGGCATCCTCTTCAATGAAGAAGAGAAAGGGGCAGACAGTGATAGCGTGGGTGAGCTTTATAGTCATAATCATGCACAAAGATAGATATTTGCAAATGGCATTTTTCAATGAGAAAAGGGATTCTCTATTTCAGTTTTTCAAGGACATAAGTCATTGAGATTGGGAGTGATGAGTGCCTTACATAAAAGCATTAACTGTAAAAGTAAATGTAAATATGATAGTCATGAATCAGAAAGCCTCAGTATGGTGCAGAAGTATCCTTTAGGGGAAGACAAGTTCCCTATCTGTCCCTACTTTTGTTTTAAAAATGTCTTTCTCTTTTTTTCCTCTTTTTTCCTTTTTTTCTATTTTTTTTTTCTTCTTCTTTTCCTTCTTAGGAAGGAAGTGTTAGTGCACTTCATCTCACTTGGAACCATTGTGGCACAATTATTTCATGTATTAATTGTTATGGTCAATACATTTTAAAATACCTGCTGCTTTCTGTGCAAAATGTCACTACATCTCATGTATTAAACACAATTGGATGTCCATTAATTTTACTCATTGTTGAAATGGTAAAAAGAGTAGAAACTTGAACCAAAAACCAGGTGAACACTTCAGCAACAGTTGAAGTAAAATACGTAATTAAAAATGTGTGTAGTCTGTGAAAAAGTCACCCAAAATTGGTGCTTTCAGTGCTTAATAACTTTTCAGAACATTCGTAAGAGCAAAATCAGCCCTCATAAATGTATGTTTCTTTTTTTTTTTTTTTTTTTTTCCCCTTGCGAGTACAGCATTAGGAACGAAGACTGTTACTACTTGCTTCCTAGTTTGGTCTAGAGCTTTATTCTTCAGAAAGTGGTAACATATTTGTTAGCCATTGTAATACATTGTATTTGGTGAATTTATTCAAACCACTAGTGAAGGAAAAGTTTAATTTTCTTTCTACTTGTTTGTATGCAGTTGTATATAGTGCAGAGGAACTATTTTTGTCAGGTTTTTTTTGTTTGTAAGATAGAAAATTAAGTACAGGCCAGTTCTTTCAAACTACAATTAACTATATGTTTTCCTGTATTTATTTAGTAAAATACTGGAGAGAGACCAGTCACTGTCAGTCATCTTAGTTTGTTTAAGAAATTAAGGGGTTTTTTTCTAATTTCAATTATAGGTACTCGGCCACCACTGATCAAAAACTTACCTAAACCGATTGAGAGTTTAATGACCCGTTGTTGGTCCAAGGATCCCTCACAACGACCATCCATGGAGGAAATTGTTAAAATAATGACACACTTGATGCGGGTATAAAAATGTATTTAAGTATCGTAATATAACCCCTTAAGTTGGGAAATTGAATTATAAAAGGTGTGCCTTTTATGACACTCTAAAGGTGTGCTTGCATGTATTCTCTCTCCTTCTCTCTCTTTGTGTTAAAGATTATCAAATTATTACAGTACAGAAGGGAAATCATTCCTCTCCCTATGTGAGAGGTATACGATCACAACAGATTTAGTGAAATAAGTTAAAATAGTCATAGATGTATTTTAATGTATTACTAAAAAAGATTGCACTTATTGTCTACTAAATAAATTATTATAAAAATAATATATTTTATCTTTATAAATTCTTTTATGAGGTACTGTTTAGACAATTGTTAATTACTTTTTTTTTTTGGTCAAATCATTGCTGTTTTTTTCACAGTACTTTCCAGGAGCTGATGAACCTCTGCAGTATCCTTGCCAGTATTCAGATGAAGGCCAAAGCAACTCTGCCACTAGTACAGGTACACTTGTATAAATAAGAGAAAAGAACAGCAACATAAAATTATGCAGATGGATTGTAAAACATATTCTCATATTGATTTTGAACTCAAATTGGGAAAGTTAACCTTTCCAAAATCTTAAGCATTGCCAGGAGTTGTTGTTTTTTTTTGTTTGTTTGTTTTTTTTTTTTTTCTTAAGGTCTCATACTACATCAGGTTTAGTGTTCTCAGCCAAAAGGTTTTGCTGAAGTGTGCTTTTAATGGACAGCAAGCACATAATAAAAGCTGTCTCCAGATGTCCTGGTTTAAGGTCTCCTCCTTTTTTCCCCACGAAGGTTGATAGCAATTGACACTTTTTCACTCATATGTAATGCATAGGGGTTGACATTTTAAAATTTTTTACTATTCTTGAAAGCTGCACCTGCTTTCAGTTAGATCTCCACAATTTAAATTTGGAGTTGTTCTATGTTAAGATGCAATAATTAATACAGTAATTTAAATTAAGAGCAAGGAAGTCACTAGAAAGGTGAATGGAACAAAATGTGGGCTAGGCTTTCAGGTAGTCTTACCCTTGGAGAAATCTTTTTAATAACAATAAATAAAGATCATTTGATCTTCTCATTTTTTAGAGTACAGTTTTCTAACTATAGTTGTTTTTAATCTTAGGTGTCTTCACCAACTACTTAGTTGGTTTGTTTTCTCTCTCCAAACAAATTGCTGTTACTTTGGATAAAGTTTCCTTGGCTATTCTGAAACTTAGTGACCTGTATATTACAAGATCTTTTCAGCTGTAGCATTGTACTGACTTTACTAGCTGTTCTCCACCCCTCAGCACATGATTTAAGGATGTGATTTATCAATTTAAACTGTGAATATATATTGTCTGTTATTTTTCAGGTATTTGTGCTCCTTTATAGTTAATGATGGACTTTGTCATTAATTGTGAATGAGGTTTCTGGTTGTGTTGTTAATCTAAAATCTACCCCTACAGTTTCAGAGCAAGCTAAAGATTGACTGTGGAATGTCATCGTCGTACTTAGTTGTGCATTCTGTCTTTTTCACTCCTTTTACTTTTTACGTTAATCCATTGCAATCTTGCAGCTTGCCTTTTGTTAAAAGTTTTCCAAAGAGTTGATTTAAAGCAAAGTTATGGTTCTGAAAATGCTCAAATGAAGAGATGCACTTTAGTATTTTTAGTGGAAATTCTCAAATGTTTTTTGCTTGTTACTGATTTCTAGGTTCATTCATGGACATCACTTCTACAAACACAAGTAACAAGAGTGATGCTAACATGGAACCAAGTGACTTCCAAGGAGCTTCTACCAATGACACTATTAAACGTTTAGAGTCAAAATTGGCACAGCAAATGAAAAATACAGCCAAGCAGCCGGTAAGCCAGCGTTTGCAATTTTGAACCATAGTAATGAAATGGACAAAGATGGTCAAAATTGTTGTAACTGCTACAGAACATTAGTGTCTTCTTTCAAAAAAAGTACAAAATTGGAGACAGTTATAGGAAAAGAATATGAAAGGGGATGGAAAAATACTGAATTATTCCAAAATTCCAAATGGAAGGCTCTAATAAGATCTCCAATGAAATAAAAAAAATAGTTCATTTAATTTGAAATAATTAATTCGGTTTAAAAATTATATTTGAAAATCGCTGCCTTAATTTAGAACCAAAATGTTAGTATGCATGAAGGAATTAAACATTTATGTGAATTTTGAAAATACTATGTTTTGCTTCTAGTAGGATGAAAAAAAATACAAAGATTCTTGTGTGACAATATTGGTCTAATTCTGTTAAATTTTTACCTATGTAAAGTTAGATGCTTTTGAAAGTTGCAGATACTTGTTTCTTGTATGCCAATAATAGCTGAATTATTACCTTTTTAAAATTACAAATTTTAAATCTTGTCACTTTTAAAATGCACATTATAGAAATAATAATAGAAATTGTCATATATACCTGAGGGGCTTCTGCAGAATTTTTTTTCTTTTTAAAAATGTGATTGTTGAAACAGGGTGATCCTGGCCGTTTGAGTTTACCCCCATCTCGTGGGAGCAGTGTGGAGAGCTTGTCAGATGTTCGTGCACGACCACCGTCAGCCCTTGTTTCAGGAGAAGCCAAAAGGATGAGTGCTGATATGTCTGAAATAGAAGCAAGAATAGCTTCCATCACAGGTAAAATTAAAGGATGTTTGGGGAATAGACTAAGGAATCAGAAGGAAGGAAAGGAGGAAGGAAGATATAAAACATTCTTAGTCTTACAGAAGGTTAATAACATTAGCTGTATGCAAATACTTTAACTTTTCATGTAGTCTTTATTGTCTTTTATTAATTGTGGGGGGAAATGGCTTCATTCATGGTTGTACATTCACAAAGTTGAGTATTTTAATTGGGTACTTTTAAGGTTGTGGAAGAGATTACTTTTGTTGAATTAGACTTTTACATTTAAAAAAAAATTATGAGGCTTCTCAATATTAATTCTATTCCAAATGCACAACTTTATTTTTTGCATCTGAAATAATATTATTCCATCTCTGCTAGCATAATTATTTCTAAAATAACATTTCCTTCAAGGTTATTCCTATAATATTTTGAAATTAGGAGGTGAGTCCAAAGTTCAGATGTTCCCAAGTAAGTTTTAAAATCCACTTTGACAGATCTCAGAAGGAGAAACATAGTTAGATTTTCTTAATCAGATTAACAAAGCATTGGTATCTTTTGCTTGGGGGAAAAAAAAAGTACAGGTGTTTTGCCAGGTTTGCTTCAGGTAGCTATAAACTGTTGTGTCTAAATGTTGAATCCTTGAGTGAATTGGAATTTATGTGTAAGTATAACTACGTAATTTTATGGTGAAAGCAATCTTTGTTCTTCCCAGAAGAGCAAATTAATAAAAATGTGTATACTTGGCAAACACTTTCTTGTCTCTTTTTTTTCATCTTGTTTGTTAATCTGTGCAAACTTCAGGTTTTAAGTTTCATATGTGAAGCTTTTTTTTCTGTTATGGTCTATAACCACAGATTTAAATGATCAGACAAAATAACTTTGGGAAGTCCCGGGTTATTTAGCTGTTCTAGTATTTTTCTGTCAATCTGAAAATTAGGATAATTGAGTAACTGTAATTAATAAGGAAATATGCATCATATTCTGGCTTTCTTGTGCACCATGACTACTTCATTTTTGTTCTTCATTGTATTATGATTACTCCAGGATCTTGTTTTACTAAATACTGAAGTTACTCATGAAGTAATATTTATCTTGCCCTAAGTACTTTTTACTTTTATATTATTTTAAAGCCTTATTTCAATATTTGTCTTTTGTATTGTCAGTCTTTGACTGGATGGTTGTGTAGCACATCTCACCCTGAATATCTCTAAAGGTTTCCTAACACAGAAGGCAGCTGTGTACTTACCTGATAATAATAACATGCTGGGTTTATTTTAAAATACGTCAGGACTCACTTTGGTCACTGACACTCTAAAGTCAATCTAAGTTTTCCACATTAGTGGAAATAACCTGGCCCTCCTCTGTGTGACTTTTTAATTTTTCTGGTTTGTCTTCCTTGAGTACATTGCTCTGAATAGTAATTGTTCAGAATATTCTAAGATTTTTTTTTTTTGTTGTGACTGTAGGGTCTCTTTTTCTTGAAACAAAAGTATGTATTGAACGAATTAGGTTTGTTTGGGTTTTTCTTAAGAAATCAGTTTAGGCAGTAGAGGACTGCTAGAAATGAGGTCAAACCCATCTGATCATAACTCAAAAAGAGCTGAAACAGCACTGTATTGGTTTTGCTTTGTTTTTTGTTCTCGTTCACTGTGTGACAGAAATAATGCGCTGTGAACCTGAAAAAAAAATTTTGTGGCTGGGTGAGAATTGGGTTGTTGTTAAGAGTAAATCAGGCCAAGAATTATTTCATCATCTTGTTCCAGCTGTCGCTAGCTTAAGTGGAAGAGTAAATCACGTAATGCACATCACCATTACTTACTAAGTTTGAGATGAATATGCTACTATGTTCTACGCTTGGGAGATGTATTCAGACTTTTCTCTAAATGGGAACTATTTATATTAAACTACAGAAGTAGTAAAATAAAAATAAATGTATTATTAGATTTTATTCCATCATATATAATGTGAACATTGTTCAAAAATGGAAAGGTTGGTAGTGATATCCATGTCACAAAACAAAAAATCTTCACTAACAGAACAAAAGAATGGAAGGCAGGAATGATTGTCAAATGTAGTAAGAGGAAGCATTTTTTTCAGAGGCAGATGAGATTTCCTTTAAAAGGAGATGATTTAAGGAAACAGAAGTACCCAACTATTAATCTTGTTTATAAAAGAGTTTGTACCCAACTCTAAAAAGAAAATGTTATATAAGTTCAGGCAATCAAGAATTTATTCTGAATATAGAGGTGATTTGAAATAATTTAATTTTTTCTCTGTTTGGAAAATTACATTTGATTTTCCCTTCCTTGTTGCCATGCTGCTTTCTGTGTTTGACTTTTGTGTTGCTAACTACAACTAATTACACAGTGTTGTAATGATGGCTAGTTCTGCATTTTTTGCTTTTTAACAGTTGCTTTACTATGTGTAAGCATGAGTGGAAGGCAATGCAGTTTATTCTGCATGACACATTTTTGCATGAACTATAGTTTAACCAACTTCTGAAAAATGCAATATTAGGAATTTAATAATTTTGCTATTGCCGTTTTAGTGTTTTGCATGTGTATTGTATATGTGTATTTTTTCAGCCTATTCCAAGCCTAAGCGAGGCCATCGTAAAACTGCTTCATTTGGCAACATTCTGGATGTCCCTGAGATCATCATACCAGGTATCGCAGACCAGGTGAACGGGTCAATTGGTTAAGATGCCGGAATAATGATCAGACTGCTAAAAATACTTCTTGCTCCAGTTGCTATAGGATAGAACTAGAAATTATCCCAACATTTTTTCATAATGTCTCTGTAAAGGGGAGCATGATATTGTAGTACAAACTTACTTTTATCAGTAAAGGATTTGATCTTCTAGTTCAAATTTACTTTCATTGATAAAGGATTTTTTCCTTTATGACCTTGATGTTAAGAGCCTTCTTATAGAGCAAAACTATGTATGCAGTCTTTTATTACAGTACCTCATTTGGTGAAAATATTTGGATCATTTGGACTTAATTGACAAATTCCTGTCTAGGTAATTATCTTGCCCTGACCTTTGTTGTGTTTGAGCACCCATTTTTAATCTAACCAAATATTAGTAGAATAAAAATCTTAATGCACTACATACAGAACTTCAAATTCATGTGACACTTGTGATTTAAAAAATTAACATTTAATCTATGTAATTCTTATATTTGACTACACTTTTCTAGAGCTAAAATGTGTCTGCATGAGGTATTTCTGTTGTGTTTAAGTTAATGAAAACTAAAGTTATTAGGAGAGGCTTCTGACAGGAAAAAAAAAGGCACCATATCTGGTAATTCCACCTGGGACTTCAATGAATAATTCTCGTCTATCCCGTGTCTATATTTAGTTAGCAGCATATCATTTTCCTTTCCCATTACTTTTTTTTTTATTTTTTGCAATGAGAGTGGATTTCTGTCTTTTAAAGTTGAATGTAAAAGATAATTTTGTACAAAAGTTTCTTTCAAATAACTTTATTGAAGTTTACATATGAAAATACAGAATGTCCAGAAGTAGATTCCGAAGAACAATAGCACTGCCCATGAAAAGAAAACCTATTTGGCATTGAAGCTAAGAAACCAGCAAGCTACTAGTGTAGCTTTCCCTTATAATTTTCAAATGGTCCTGGTCTGTCATGACATAAATGAAATCCTGAGAGAGCAAGGAAAGAGAAAGTGAAGAGATCTGTCAAGTTTTGCAGTGTTGACATGTGATGAGAGCCTGGTAAATAAGCTCAAGAAGCTGAGTTCCTCTTATCTGTGCACATTGTCTGCGTGTAACAGCACTGGGGCTTCCAAGACATCTTGAAAATTCTAGAGACTAATCAAAAAGTCAGTGAACTGAAATGCCAAATGGTTTTCCCAAAATAGATTGTACCAGCCTACTGGTTTTACTTATTTAGGCAGAGGAAGTCGGTAAGATATTCTTCACCTGGACTACTTTAGCTGAACTTGACAGGATGGGAATTCCAAGGTGAATTTGGAATAGATACAAGAAAAATAGCAACCTGTAGAAATCAAAGAAGGTATAGGATTGGAGCAAGCATATTAATGAATTTTCTCAGAATTTACTCTTAAGGTATTTAAGTCTTAAATGAGCAAAAATGAAGTTCACTGTTAATGCTTGATCAAAAGTGACTATTCATAAAGAGGAAGATTAGAGTATCATATAGGGTGAATTTTGTGGTGACTGAGATAAAAAAAAATAGAAATAGGGTAAAATCCAGGGTCATGCACTGTGGGTCAATTTCTAGCACCAATTTCTTTTAATAAGATGAGTGCAAAGGACCATAGCAGATGCATGCAGAATAATCTCAAGTAGTATAAGCCACTAATATAATGCAGTTGTGAAATACTATGTGAAATCTTAAGTTTCATTTCCAGGAAAGATAAGGAAGTCCTAACACTATTTTACAGGCCCTTGTTGAGGTTTAATCAGGAATTCAACAGACTATTCAGGGCAGCCATATAAAAGAAACATTTGTATGCTCTGAAATAATAGCAAGAAGAGCTACTAGGGGTGGTATGGAGAATATAAGGAAGAATCTGTAAGCGTGGTTTTTTAGCCCACAAATGAAAGCCAAGAAATTAATAATTATTTTCTATAGGTGAATCTGCAGCTAAAGACTAGGAAGAGAAAAGTACTTAAGCTAAAAAGGATGCAAATAAGTCTGGACTATATATTAAAAGTTTTCTGGTTGTCAGACCAGAAAAGAATCACAGGGACAGAAAAAAGAGATTAATCATTATGTGACAGGGATATGATCATCTGCCCAGTAAACTAATTATACTTAAAGCAGTTGTTCAAAAGTACCTTACTTGGTTATTCTTTTAAAGACAATATAACATGACCTGTTTCTCACCTCTTTCGTTTGCTTACTCTCTCAGCACAAGGCTTTCAGTCCTGGCCTTTTAACACGCCTTTCCCCATCTAGTTACACTTCCAAGATCCCCATCTGGCCCCTCTGTCTCGATCCCACTCGTCGCGTTCCTTAGCACTTCTGCCACGTACCGGGCTCCTCCAAACTTCTCTGGGTACATCTGTCCGTCCGCAGGGTGAGCAGCCCGTCTCCGTCCTTGTGGCAGCAGCAGTGTGACCCAGACTATGCTGTTGCCTGAAGTTCTGCTGAGCACATGGTAAAGCAGCTGCTTCCCGGAGAGGGGAGGGCACCAGGCAGGCATGTTAGCATGAGTCAGCTGCTTTGGGGCAGGGCTATTTTAATAGTATGAGTACTACATCTGCTATCATTGGGGTTTTTCGTAATGTGTTACCTTGGCTGCTTTTCATCTGTTAACTGATTATGCTACCGAGGTCATAAAATACAAATTTTTATCAGTTGAAGGTAAAATGTTGGCAGAAGTGGAAGTTTTAAATATATATGTGCTCTTCTTTCTAAATAGGTTTAAATAAGGGTGAATTAATCTTTCTTTAATTTAAGATGCTATTTTGTCTTACTAGCTTACAAAACTTAAAAACTGGAAAATTAAAAAACTATTTTTTTTGTGTGTGTAACAGCTTGGCAAATGAGATTTCAGTGGTGGTATCCTGCAACCAGATAGCCAAGTGAAGTATCAATATTTTTTTTTAAATTTATAGTATATATAATATATAGTGTAGATAATAAGCACCAACATTTTTATATATGTGAGAAAAATAAAAACCCTAGTAAGTACAAAAAGCTTAAGTAGCAATATGTTTAAAGAAACAAAAAAAAAAAATCTAAGTATAGTTTGTAATGTGATCAATAAAAATAATCAGCATACCTTTTCGATACGAACTAGTCAAGCAGCATCTAGCAAGCATACCTTCAAGTACAGCCTTTTCTTCACTGGCAACTCATGCATATAGTGTGCACGCATGTGTTTGGCTTTGTAATTTTGTCATCTGAAACTCTGCCACAGCGTTAAAGATTTTTATAGCATTGACACTGCATAAATGATTACTTAAGGATACACACATTTTGTTGAGTGTCTTTAGAAAGCAGATAGGAATTATAGATGCTTGAGGTCTGTAATTTTTTCATCTACTTTTAAAACAAATATAGGCCAGAAATCCCACCTTTGTCTCACCAGATCACTTAATTCTTCTGGAATTCCAGATCAATGTCTTAACTTCTTTAAATGTCTTCTAGCACTGTTACATTCACTGATCATCCTGCACTGTGAGGGAGGTTTGAGTCTTGTAGGTGTGTAACAGAGTACTGTGCACAAATGAGAGAGTACTATGCACAAATAAGATAATGTAAAAGCAGGCACAAGTATCTGCTAAAGGGCAGGGAGATGAGTTCATAGCTGGTCTGGGTATTTGGGAGGGTGATCAAAAGCCTTAGTAAGTTGTAGAATTTGTTTTTTCTGGGGTATGTGGGGCAGCACACGATGGAAGTAGTCAAATTTCCTTTTGAATTTAATTTTAGAAATTAAACAACAGTATGCGAAATGGGTTTTTTTGAGGCCAGGAAGTATGTTTGTGATGTTTGATTTTTAATCCTAAAATCCTGTAAAGCACTAAAATACTGACACAGTGCATCAAGCTATTGTATGTTAACTTCTGTGCATTTAAGAATCTCTTCGTATTTATAAGGAGAAAAAATCAGTTTTAAATGGATGTAGAGGTAAGAACAAGATCAACACTGTGAGAGGAAAGCATAGAGAAGTAGCAGTGATAATTTCAAATAAGGATTATATGTGGTATAGTATATTTTTCAATTGAAATTCGTCTTGAATCTGGAGCAATAAGTATTTATTGATTCGTAGTCTGTTTCTGCTTTGTCTAAGCTATTTGCCAGATGTCTGCAGTAGTTATACTAATGAAAATGGCATTGCCTAGTAGAGCTTGCTCTTCCCTCATGCTACTAACTTGAAGATATTTCATGTAAAGGTGTTCATTTATTACAACACAGTAGTTTTGGCCCCTCTTTCTCCCCCCAAGGCATTTTATTTTCCTTCTTGCACCCCACCCTGATTATTTTAATGTTTTGGCAGCCATGTTCTAATATTTCAGCGACACATGCGCCGGGTTCTTTAAATTCACAAATGTTGCTAATCTGAAATGAGAATTTCAGATATTTTTGCAAGCCTGTTTCAGCTGAGATAATTTTAGAACAGTGTTGTTGAATGAAACGTGCACATAATTTTGTATCCGTTGTGGGTGGATTGCCCATATCTTGAATATTTAGATGAGCTGTGGCAGCCAGATGAAGTATCCACAGCACAGTATTCTATTAAATGTATAATTTTGTTTGTTAAATTATTAGGTAGTGAAAAAGTTCACTGCAAATGAACAAGTTCAGAAATTTTGGTGCATATTTGTCATTCACAGAATCTCTAATATTGAAGTATTAAGCATAATTTAGCCTTTGTTCCTTAGGTAAGTATATACTTTCCCTGAATTTCAGAAGCAAAAGATCAAGACCACAGAAAAGTTGCAATTCAGATTCATGTGTAGTCAGAGTAAAGAATATATTCCCATTCTAGAATCCTTCTTGATTTTCTTATATGCTTGTTTCCCATAGTACTTTCTATGGATTTTAGACTACAAAATGTTATGACAAATTGCTAAATTGTATATTGCTGTTTTGTGGTAACGTGTTCCTACTTGTAATAGTACCTATATTTGATATTGATCAATACATTAAATGGTATCATACTTAAAATTTTTAAGTAATCTTACATTTTTGTACTGACTGTTGCAAATCAAACCACTTGTCAAGGAGTCACATGGAAATGATGCTGAATAAGAAGTATCTAAAAGGTTAAAAATGTAATGCCTGTTAGAAAGCTTTGAGTGAGCTGGGTTGGCTGTTGCGTGGAGGGTTGCTGGGCGAGGGGCATATGCAGAACATATTTCAGATGCTCCCCTCCAGTAGAAAAGTTACGTAATGCAGAGCTAAGAGCAAGAATTTTGAGCATTGTCAGCTGTTACTCAGGACATTTTGGTGTTTCCTTTTGGACAGCTGACCTGCTCTCAAGAGACAATGTAAACAATCACCGTAATAAAAATCAAAGTAGCCAGGGAGATTCCGTTGCATAATCTCCTTTTATTTTTAAGGAGACTTTGTTTCCTGGAAATGCCTTTGATTGCGTGTCAGTGTTAAAATATAAAGTGTCTTGTGTAGCTGTCACTGGTGGATAATTGCTAACAGGTGGAAGGAGAAGAGGAAAAGATTACAGCATTGTGCTCGGTAGGTTGATGGTGAGATGTGATTTAGCTGAACAGTCCCCTTTTCACACTTCTCAGACCATGAGAATAGGGTGTAGTTTTGTTCATCTGAAGGAGACAAAGACCAGAAGGAAGCGCTTTCGCTTCTTAATTTTCATGAGGGGAGTGGCACGTGGGCAGAAGTCCTTGCTGTGTTCCTTGAGCACGCCAAAGAGCAACAGGTTAAAGCTGGCAGCCTGTTATCTTCACGGTCTAGCTTTTAGAAATCCCCATAACGTAACGCACTTGAAATAGATGTCGTCACCAGCTCCTGCCCCAAGTACTAAGCCTGACCAAATCCATGTGACAGAAGATGGTGGAGTAGAGTGCGGCAGCTATTCATGTGGTAGGAGTGGTTATTGTATTAGGATATACTTTTTGTTGACAGGCCAGCATGTTTTGAGTTAAAATTCTGCAGCTGTCTCTCTCTCTCCCCCTCTCTCACTTTCTCTCTGTGGATTTGTACAAATTCCAAGCTCCTCTGCAACAGTCGCACCCTTCTTATTTTGTTCTGAATAGATTTCACTGGTTTGTTTTTGTTTTGTTTTTTTTCCCAGCAGGAAACGGACAGCAGAGGCGCAGATCCATTCAAGACCTTAGCGTTGCTGGAACAGAGTCCAGTCAGGTAATGTCTTCCTAGTCTCCTTTATCCTTCAGTAAAGTCGACACCAAATCTGTACAGGGAGACTGGTCTGGAAATCTTCACCTTTGATGCTTTCATAGAAACGGTGTGGAAGCTTGGCAGACTGTAGTGTCATTTGTATTGCCTTTAAAAGAGATTCCATGAGGGTAATTATGAATGAGCTCTAGTTGAGAAGTGTTTTCTGTATAGCTCAGGCAGCATTTGTCATTTTTATGTACACATAGGTTTTGTGTACCACTTAATTTGGTTGAGGGCAGGTGTTACGTAGGAAAGCCTTTTCACCTCTCTATCTGTAGAAAACAATTGTAATTACTACTCATGATTGTCTGAGGCAGTTACGTGTACATTAGACTTACTTTTTTGCATAAAAAATACAAAGCATGTGCATCAGTATTATAAATGTATTTATTATGAATCTCTGAACCCTGAGTAGAAACTTACAGTAGTATCTCCATTTCTTATGAAAGGTTTACAGGAGGCTGCTGTCACAAAGTTTTCTTTAAAAAAATACTATCTCTATAAGATATTTTACAATAACGTAGCTTCTTATCTGGTATCCTGAGTGCCATGGTAACAGACACAGTGGTAAGCTACATGAAATTGAAATTAAAGTAGGAACATGTTAAATGGGAAAATTACAAGCTAATGCTTGATTCAGATGTGTTTAGTTTGTGGTTTTAATTGCTTCATTGTCTGTTTCAGTAATTCACAAAGGCTACTTGGTTGTTAGGGTGAACTGGCAATTTTGAGATCCCTACTATTTGGATGTGGGAAACTGGAGCTTAGCATATTCATCAGGTTAATCAGGTTTCCATATTAAACAACCTACTGCAATAATCTAAAATAGCTGGTAATTTTTAAAATGTGTAGTTATTGGGGAGATCAACACTTGATCATTCTTTAATTCCATGGAATGTGATAGCCACAGAAGCCTCATCAATCCACCAGATATTGTTAGTAGAATTTACTATGTACATCTATCAAAAAATAACAAACGAGTCTTAAATACATTTTAATATCTTCAGAGAAGACAGGTTTGTTAGAAAGAAATGAATATGCAAAATTTAGTGAAGAAATAGATCAGCCTATTCAGTTAATTGTAGAACTAAAATTATGCAAGACTTCAGGGGAAAAAAAATAAGTGCCAATACATCAATTATACCAAATTGCAGTGATTGATTTATGAATCTATTTAGTTATAGCTTTTTTTTTTTTTTTTAAATTTTTAATTCTGTTCATTTTAATGAATGGCTAATATGTAAAAATAGATAATTTCAGCATTTATTTCATATCTTTAATAACTATTGTAATACTCTTTCTTTGAAAGCTGTTTTGCTGCTTGTATGGATGTCCTAGCTAAGTTGTCCTTGTGACCAGGAGGACACAGAAGTTTTTGTTTACCTCACCATTTTCTGATGAGGATCTATAGAAGTACCAGAATCACGTTTTACTTTCTTGCTTCTGATAGTCTGTGTATTGGAAATCTAAGTGGAAGAATTACAATTATCTGCTTCTATCTAGCAGTTTTTGGAAACGTTATGATAAAATCTGGAAAATGTAATATTTTAACAGGCATGAAAAATGCACTTAGGAAGAAATTTTTGCGCTATCCATATAAACGAATAATGAATTTTCATCCCATTTTTGGTGTGAGAAGAGGTAGAAAAGTTTGCTGAACTAATGCTAACTTTTTACATACATGTGTTTGCATATTTAAAAAAAATAAATCTGAAAAAAAGAAAGCAAGGACAATATAATTATGGCGAAATACTTAAGATTACTCTCCATGAGTGTCTATAGCTCTCAACCTCATTGCCTTGAATTTCTATTAAAAATCTTGAACCGGTATCTGCATAAGCGATCTACCAGCCAAAGCAGAAAAAAATATCTGTGACTAGCGTAACTCTGGTCAGTTTATCATATCTCCCCATATGCACCATACCATATATAGGTTATTCTTTCGGATGTGAAAATCACCTTCGCCCTCCCTCCCTTCATTGCAAACATCCTTCTTCCCCACATTCCATTCTGTCTTACACCCACCCTGTGACACAGCCTTCTTCACCGAGCTGCCATGGCATTGCGTGCCTCCGCTCCGACACCCAGCCCTTGTAAGCCTCTATTCCACTGAAAATTGAAGGATTGCCACAGTGCTGCTTTTTTTTTTTTTTGCTTTTTTTTTTAAATCTATTTGACTGCCACACTAAAGCTGAGCAGAAATGTTTTTATTAAACGTGTTTTTCCTGAAAATTGCCACTATGTCAATAGAAAATTGTTCTAACTATTTTTTTAAATCAAGAAGGTCCATTCAGTTCAGAATGGAATTTTTGTTAAGGTGGAGGAAAGCACAGGACTTCATAATAATAAATATACCAAAGTTTGAGGTGCTTACCCGGAAGCATAGACCCAGACTCTTGTCTCCCTGCTTAACTGCTGGTCTGTTTTAATCTGAACTTCTTGTATGTTTTATGATTATATGTGTATTTTATTTCTGTGTAGTGTTAGAAGATTTTTTTGATGTGGTTTGTATGGCTGATGATTGCTGGTTTGTGTTGTTGAGACACTTAAGGCATTTTCCAGTATGGCTCTTACTGATTGTATCGACAGCAGACAATAATAGTGCTTTGCAGATGATTTTACTACTCAACTGACTATTCACATCAACTATTCACATCAATAGATTAGATAGGAAAATATGCTAAGCCAAAGGTTTTCCATCATTGGATCAGCTGTTGGAGTGGTTCGGTGTTGAGAACATGTGTTTTAAGTCTGATTTTTCACGGATTTCTCTAATGCTTGGTGACCTTAGACTGGGCCTTATTCTGAGTGACATCAGCGGCACTGATGCAACCCTCTCTGTACAGTTAAATGCTACATTTCCATTTGTTTCCATCTGTATACTGTGATGCTTTGAAGTCCCTTCTGACCTAAACTATTCTATAATTCTATCCTCTCTTCGTTTTTCCACATAATTTTTTTTGCACTGAATTGTTTCTTTTGCCTTTCCATTTCCCTGTACATGCCTTTAAAAACATTGTCTTGTGCTGTCTGTCCAGCACTGCTGCTCTTGCCTAAACAACTTTGTAACAAAAACTTCCAGGGGCTTGAAGGAACACAACGAACCTGCTATTTGCACTGACTAGAGTCTTTACAGAATTTGATATTTTATGCAGATACTGAGAAGCATATTGGCATAATCACTCAAGAACTGCAGTTTGCAATCGGATGCCTAGTAAAGTATCCATGTGTATCTTTTATTAGGTTGGTTGTTTTAGTACATCATCCTTCACAGTGCTGTCATAATATCAAAACTACCTCTTTTAAACCTTTCTATATATAACTGTTGCTGGGACTGCATAACTCCTACAGTTTACTTTGAAGTGGAAAAAAAATTACTGTATTAAAGTAAACCGTGTACTGTATTGAACAGTTGAGAAGCAAGGTCAGAATGTACGTGCCCACATGCATGCAAGTTAAGTGTGATAATTTGAGAGATCTGGTATTATACAGATGAATCATTCTGTCCGTGAGATTGTGAAATTGGTCACAGATACAGATACACATTTCTTTTTTTTTTTTTTTTTTCCTCCCCTTTCCCAGAGAGATAAAAGCCACAGATGAGCATACAGGGCTCATAACAATGACTTGCTTAAATTGAGTTCCTCATTTAAATTAAACTTGAGGGTGGGATTATTCCCCAAAGCATGCCAGCTTTTCAAAGCTGCAAGTCTTTGAGAAATGGAAGTTAAGTAGCTAACAGTGCCATGTGAATTTGGTCACCTGGTAAAGATGATTTGAGAGTAACCTGGTAACAAGTCTGTTGAGCGTACTGAGGTACCTGAAGGAAGCAAGGATTAGAGGATATCTGTCAAATGGTAGCAGAAACCGATTGCTAAAGAACAGTCACTGGTTTACCAGTCAGAGGGGCTGGTGGCCAGGGGGCCTAAAGTATCTCACTCAACACACACTGAAACACTGCAATCTAACAGGTGTTCAGTTTTGGGAGCTTCCCCTGGACTTCGTAATGCTTTTTAGATCTGCTTCGGATAAGAATCCTTCATTTTTATCTCTAGTAATTCTCTGTAAATAACATTATCAAGGAAATTGTCTTTTTCTGTTGATAGATCAAAACAATTTGGTACAGCAAGCAAGCTAGTACAGCATTGAGATGTTATTGTAACTAGAGTACTTCTCAGGTGTCCTTTGCTATCAACTGTAGATACTCAACAAATCTCTTTTTGCTTAAAGGACTTACGCTGTTAAAAGTGCTTGCTCTGTCTTCCGACCGTTCACATCAGCAGTGTGTTTATCATTCATATCTGAGGACACTTAACAGTAAGCAGTAAACTGGGCAACTTAAACCTTGCTTAATGTCAACAAAGACTCCAACACAAAAGCTTTTTCAAAATGTCGATGCTATCCTGATAACATAATCCATTGGATTATTCCTACAGTAGCTTATTTGTTGCTCTGTTTCTGGCTACTAACATAAAATGCTAATTGGTTAATAAAAATTACAGGAGAAACATAATGCAGTTGAACTAATGGATATTTCAGTGTCTAGAATCTTGTTACTATGTGGATTTTTACTTGACTGAAATCCTAGCCTTAAATTAAAATAGGATATTTGAAAGTTAGAGTCATAAGGAAATACGATTTCCAGGTAACATATATTTGAGTGCTTCTTTTGAAAAATAGGAACATTTCATTAATAATTTCATTATAAATACACCATATTGAATATAGTTGTATTTTGATAGCATCTTTTCTTTTTACTTGCAGAACTCACCTGGGTTTGTAGTCTTAAGTCCTTTACTGTGTTAATTTATGTCAGTGAGAGGTTATATGAAATAAAATAACCTATACAGGTTGCCCAGAGAGGTGGTAGATGCCCTGGTCCCTGGAAACATTCAAGGCCAGGTTGGATGGGGCTCTGAGCAACCTGATCTGGTTGGAGATGTCCCTGCTCCTTGCAGGGGGGTTGGACTAGATGACCTTTGAAGGTCCCTTCCAACCCAAACTATTTTATGATTCTGTTCTATGATACTGTAAATATAAATTCTGAAAAAGAAGCTCAGCAGAATAATTAGATCTGTATTATGTGTTTGTATTTTGGTAAGCAAAAGGATTAGGGGAGTCAAGCTGTATATAAAGGAACTTCCTACAGAACTCTGTTTTAGTCCATTTGCTTTGTGAGAGAGAATGTACTCATTTTCTAATTGCTTTGCTTTAATTGATTGGTCCTTTTTGGTTATATGCTTTTTTCATGTTTTCTGAAGATGAATCACATAACCTCTGAGTTAACACAAGAACCATAAGAAAACTGTAGATTAATACACCACAGTCTAGTACAGTTACTAAGCTGCATTCCTTTAGTTGAATGTCGTTCCATTCATTGATGAAACATTGGAAACAAACTTTATTTCTTCCTTATATTATGGATCTGCTAGATTTTGCTGAATGGTGGTGTGAAAATTGCTAGACAGAGTGTTGCACTTTTATATAAATATCTCAAACACATTATTCAGCACTGCTTTTTAATATGCTGAATAGCCAAAATATATCCATTTCTTTTTATACAGTAAAGGTGGAGTAGAAATGGGGATGAACTTGTCCCTGCAATGCATGTAAAGTTTATCAAAATATCTGGAGAGCTTTCAAGGTAAAAGGTTGGGGAGGAGGGTATTTCGGAGGGTTCTTCACATTTATTTTTCCTTTTAATATTGTTTTTTAAAATGAACCCTTCAAAAATCTTCTGCTAACTTTTCTTGACTTTTTTTTTTATTATTATTATTTCAGGAGAGTAGAAACAGCAGTAGATCATCTAGTCCTAGTGTGAGAATGATCACTACCTCGGGACCAACCTCTGAAAAGCAAGCTCGTAATCCATGGACACCTGATGATGCAGGTAATCCTTTGTTCATTAGTTAAATTTTTGCCAGTAGAAAATATAAAATATTTATTTGATTATGGTGTGGAGTGTGTGCCTAGACATCAACAAAATTAAGCAGTGAAAGCCACAGTCCATTTTAGTTCTGCCTAAATTAAATCATTACATTACTGCTTTGCGGCTTTAAGAACTTCTTTTACATAGATTATATTAAAGTACATAAACTTGTAAGCATTTTGCTTGTAAGAAAGTACTGTACATATGCAGTGATAGCAGTGTTTAATGCAGATCTCATAGTACCAGGTTTTGACTGTAGTGTGGTTTGGGGAAATTAGGGGAATAGACATCTTGGAGCATTTTAGTCTTGTGCATTTGTATTGTGAATGCACAGTTAAAGCTTTTGTTGCTCTTACTTCTGGAATGAAATACTATGTAGGTGAGTATCAGCTGAAATTCGTTAATTCTATTTTTTATCTGTGTTGTAATTTTACTTATGCAGAATGTACATGTGCACACAATCTTAGTGTTTTTTAATGAACTAACATAAGTGTCTGCGGAAGTGTTGTAAATACTTCTACTGTAGCATCACTGTTCTTTTGTTATGAAATAGGATTAAGAATGAACATAATTTAATAGTTGAATTCAATTTTAAAAGTCATAATGCACTCTATTATGAATAGAACCAGTACTGGACTGCATGAAAACAATGGATCCCTACAAATGCCTTTTTAGAATATGAATAAGAATTCCATTTTTGCTACCAAAATGTACTTGTTGAATCTTAAACTTAGTCTCAAGCTGGTACTTCTTAGTGCCTCAAATTCTGAAATCTTTTTCTTGTGATCCGTTTCATCTTTGGCTGATCAGACTTTCATTCTTTTCCTGTAACCAACTGCAAAATTGAAACTCACATGTGGACTGACTCTCGCAGAAGCATATGTATATACACATATATGTGTGTGTACATATATGCACACTTGTATTTTACCCAATATAAAGTGACTCTGTGTGTGAGATCTGTACTTTTTTTCCCCCTGTTTATAGTGGGAGGAGGGCAACATACTCTTGTATTTTGCTTCTGTGCTTTCTTCTTTTTGTCCACTGTGACTTTCCCTGATCACACTGTATGCCTTGTCACTCATAGTTTCCCAAAGCCCTTGCCCAGTGCCACAGCCCACCCTGTGCGCTCTTTTGTGGAGCATGGGTTCTGAGTTGCTTTAGGCAGTGAGCGCTTATGGGAATTGCTGCGTCCACGGAAGCAAGCTCTTACCCCATCAATAGTTCATTGGAAACTGCAAGTTGCTGATCATATGCCAATGCAAAGGCAGTTTGTCCCAAGTCTTTGGCCTTAAATGCAGCACAGCGCTAGAGCTAATAGTCAGGTCTGTTTTCTGGCCCACAGAAATCCCTCACCTTATACTCAGGTAAATACAGCATGTACCACATGTATGTTTTTTCTTTTTAGTTTATGCAGTCCACTTTTAAGTTAATGGGGCAAAATGATAAAATGAGGATGCAGCCGAATCTGGTCAATCACAGGAAAAGTTATAGTTCTGTGACAAAGCACTGAAACACTCAGGAATATAATCTGAAGTATTGTGCATGTATTGATGTATTTGAAACATTGCAATAATGACTTTACTGTAGCAGTATTCCATATTGGCAATAGTCTAATGTAGGGAAGGACTTTTTATATTGTTCTGATTTAAGATACTGTGGTGATTAAGTCTCTGGTTTTAGGGTTGTTTTATTTTTCTTTTTTTTTTTTTTCACCACCTTCCAGTTTCCTTACAAGCATACACTTAACCACTTTTTCTCCATTCCCACCCTCTTATTTCTGTTTCCTTTTGAAGCTGCTCTTGGAGATAGCATAGTCTTTGAGGGCAACACCTTAGTTTCTCTACCACGACTACTCTGTGGCAGGTGCTTTTGGGGTATGGGTAAGCAGCCCCTTTTTTCTCCCACCTACCCTCCTCCATATAATCCTCTAGTAGTAATAATGCAGCCATAAAATCAGTAGTTTCTCCATGTGTCTTTACTCCTATGTCTCTTAAAGCTTAGCAGTGATCCCCAGATTATGGACTACTAAAAGATAGGATCTGTAAGAATTCAGAAACATGTTAAATCTGGAATGAAAGCACTAGAGAAATCCAGAGTAATTGCAGTGTAAGAAGAGAACAGCCAGGCCCAGGAGATAGATTGGTTATTGGGTTCATTGCTACCCACAAAGTATCTCTACAGAGCAGAGGAGATGCCCTAGAGCATGTTGTGAGGAAGATACTTACAGACCTCACTGGGAGCAGGTTTCAAAACTGAGCAGGAGGTTGTGCTTATTTTATTTTGGCAGAGCTGGTTTGCACAGCTTCTAATTTTAAAATCATTAGATGCATGGGCTGGCTGGCTGATCCTTCATAAACAAGAATGAAATGGCAATTTTTTTATAAATAGTATGATTGCAATCTGTGCAAAAGTAATATTTTTAAAATCTGTGTGCTTCTACATGGCTTCTAGAGGTGCAGAATGATAACCTTAATCTTTATTTCTTCTTGGTGTGATAGACCATACTTCTGAAGTTCTTAACTTCATCAGAAAAACAAAATTACTCATCTGCCTTGGGATTGGAATGCTGCTATTTCCATTTGCCTTTCCACATTCAGATCATGTATTGTGAAATGATTTAGAATTCTTGGTTTTGTCCAATAAGAACAGAACTAACTCTGAAAATACATGAAAGTTTTCTTGGTATTGTTACAGAGACCAATGGGTCAGATAACTCCATCCCAATGGCATATCTCACATTAGATCATCAGTTGCAGGTAATAAATAAATGCTTTATTAGATTCTTTATCTTACATTTCATTCTAATGTGTGAACTTGGAGTTGCCAAATATAGTGCCACATATTTACCTGTGTTTCTATTCTGTCTAACTTTTGACCAAGGCTAAAAAAATATATTACGTAATCTGAGATTGGTTGACTCAGATTTGATCAAGCTATTAAAAACAAGTCTGGGAAACATGATCCCTAAAACCAAATGTAATCTGAGTTTGACTGTCAAAATAAGACATTATTTGCTTGAGTGTTACTGAATTAAATTGTTGTGTTCCTTTTATTTGTTCTGTGGGGGATTAAACACTACTTTGGTTTTTGTGACAGAGAGAATTTCAGATTAATAACTGCAAATTTGAGGCTTGAGTTGCCTTTGACATCAATGCAGTAACATTTTCCAGGGCATGGTTTGACACTTATTTTTAAAAGCTTACTGGCTTTTAAAAGGTGTTATAAATACACTACAGAGACATTTTAACACGCTATATACTGAGATATCAGTTCATTAGATTTTAACATGTCTGATTTATTTTCAGCCTCTAGCACCATGCCCAAACTCCAAAGAATCTATGGCTGTGTTTGAACAGCACTGCAAAATGGCACAAGAATATATGAAAGTTCAGACAGAAATTGCATTGCTGTTGCAGAGGAAGTAAGTGAAATGTGTTTAACCTCTTCTGTTTTTCTGTATGTTTATTTTACACAAAGTCTGTTATCTGTGACTTATTTCTGGCTTTATGAGGTAACATTTCATAGGGCATAATTATTTCAAGCCTTATTCTCAGAAATGCTGAGCTGGTCAGTACAGGTGAAATATTTAGACCAAGGACAAGTCCTACTTTAAAGTGTGGCACGTCTGTGTGTGTAACATACTAGTAATGTTTGTTTGTATCATCTCAAATGAAAGACCTGGACTGCTGAGGAACCTTGGAATTTTATTTCCAACACTGTCCAGTAAAAGATTTTCAGTTGTAATTAGTAGATAATCACTTGGATAATGGGTTGTAGGATTTTGAGTAATATGTCAATGTTACTCATTTTGTAGTTAATTTTTGTCTTATATCTGCCTTTTGTCAGTTATCACATTTACAATAGCATTATCAACACACATCTTGTGGTTTTTTTACCAAGGATTTAGGATGGACCTAATACTTAAAAGCTGTTCTGTACCTACTTATCCTTGTGCACTGGAAGTAAACTCGTTCCTCCTATATTGGGTACAGACATAAATAAAGCAACTGCATGTATTGCTGGATTAGGGCCAAAGTTATTGTGATTCAGAACTTCAGTTTGCCATACATTCTGTTGTGTTCTGCTTCTCATCGTTTCTCTCTTCTGACGCTGGGGAACAGTTCTGAGAGGTCATATGTACTCCCATGCTAGACCCAGTAACCAGCTTGTTAGCCTCCAGTGTCTGAGCCGCTGCAGGCAAGCAGTTGTTAATAAGAAGCTTGCCTTGGTGATTGTCGAAGAGCTAATGAGAAAAACGTGTGTATACACCTCTTGTGTATTAGAAATAGCACACACAAGAGAGCAAAAAGCTGCTATTAAGATTGACCTCCTATCGTCTGTTCACTTTTGGCTTAGCATCCTGAAAACAATTTTTTTTATGAGTGCAACTAGAATTTTTAGAGTTCACAAGGAGATACATGATAGCATAAAAATCTTAATTTTGGTTTTATTTCTGTTGTCCCTAAGAGTCAATAAATTATATTAAAATGTGTTTGTGTTTCAAAACTGTTAATTCTGTACCTTTAGATTCCTACTTTATCTTTTTACCTAGGAAGTCTGCATATACATTTCTCCCAAATCGTTTTTTTCTTAGTTGGAACATAGTTGCCCATAGGTGTTAAAACAAGAAATAGTGTTTTGATTGATGAATTTAATGCTGGTTAAGGTAGTTATTAGTTCAGCCTTTATAGAATGATTAAGTTTTCCTTATCTGTAATTACAAACCATATGGCAACAATTAATTAACATGAACTTTCTCCTCTACTGTTTTGTTGCTAAAATATTGCTGGCAGCTTGCCTTCTTGTCACCTCATAAACAAATAATAAAACAAACTGCTACATCAGTTTTGCGGGATAATTTATAGCAAGTTTATCAGTGTGTTTGTTCCTCTAGAATTGTTGCTGAAAAACATATTGAACACTTATGATATAAATTAAGTGAAATGACAGTTACAAAATAATGTGCTGGATTCTGCTTTTCCACTGCTTTGAGAAGTTCAAGTCCAAATAGAAAGACAAACTTCACTAAAAAGTCTCCAAAATTATTGCAATTTTGTCTTTTAAGTTGCCTTTTGAGATTTTAAATGTAGTTAAGCAAAATCAGAGTTGAATATGTTTATGAAATTTGTGCGGATCCTTAGATATTTTACTGTGACCTGTAGAACTACATCTGAAACACATTATATAAAAGACAATTTTAGAAATTGAGGCTATGACTTGCAGCTATTTTAAAGTTTAAATGTGGATTTGACTTGGGCGGTATTTTTTCCCCAGAATACAGTAAAGAGGAAGTTTGTTGTTTTTTTTTTTTTTTAATCAACTTTTTTTGGCACAAAATATCACTATCCATGAGTTCAGACTGATAATCAAATACTGATTTGAAACATATTAAGTCATCTGCACACAAATAGAAGTAGATTATAAATAACAATTACTTTTTTAAATTTGTTTTAGACAAGAACTAATAGCAGAACTGGACCAGGATGAAAAAGACCAGCAAAACACATCCCGTCTGGTACAAGAACATAAAAAGCTATTAGATGAAAACAAAAGTCTCTCAACTTACTATCAACAATGCAAAAAACAATTAGAGGTCATCAGAAATCAGCAACAGAAGCGGCCAGGCACATCATGATTTCCTGGGACCTTTCTAATGAAAAATATGCACAGAAAAGACTGATTTTTTTTTTTTACTGTTATTATTATCCCTTAGTATGACAACTCATGAGTGTTAGCTTCTTGGTGTGATCTGTATTTGTCTGCTACACTTAACATCATTTAATTTTCTTTTTCTTATGATGGACATCCAGTTCAACAGGTTATTTGAATAAGGTGAGGAAACAGTGACTTGAATTAACCAACAGCCCTCAATTTAAAGCAAGAACAGTGGCTGTATGCATGCTCCTTGTGTGAAGGCTAGCCTAACAAGTGTTAAAGTGGCTGCTAAATTTTAAGATCTTGGTTTTAGTTTTTGGTGTTACCTCGGTAAGAGCAAAACAGAAACTTTCCTGTTTAAGAATGGTTTTGTTCCAGTGTCTCATCTCAAACTATTAATATGACAATTACTTTCAGGACTTAAACATGCGCCAAACTGCAGAGGTGATGTTGGCTGACCAGAGTAAATCATGATGCATTAGTGATGCCTTTTACCTGTAGACATAGTATATTTTTTCCACATGCAAAATGGTAGGCAAACTGATGCCAGCATCCTTGGTTCAGTGCTTGATAGCCCTGCATTTTGACTAATATATTTCTTGTAATCTTACATTCATAAAATATTTGAAGTAAAAGGTTGTATTTTCTTTACTTTCTTGGGGGGAATGACATGCAGTTTCATTTAGTTACTGGGAAAAATGTATGAAGGTGATTCACTGGGCAAAGTTGGTCCCTTGTGTAAAAGAGAGAAAGAATCAAAAATGTCTCAAAGTGTGTTTTAAACCTTTAAAACTTTTGTCCCTGTTACATCTTTGGAAGGAAATTCAGAAGGCAAATTAATACAAAACTTTAAATACTTACTCCCTTTATATTCTTAAAATTTATTTGCTGAAAAGCATTTGCTATAAGTGTAAATAAGTTTGGGTTTGGGGTTTTTTAGATAGGGAGAGAAGGGTTTGGGGAAATGAGTTTATTTTAAATAGCAAATTGAGTTGAGTATGCAAGTAGCGGAAGGTATTAAGAAAATGAGGGAAATGGCTTAGATCTCCATCAGGAATCTCAGATTTTCCAATCATTTGAACATAGTTCAAAGGAAATCCATCACAGAATGCCTTTGCGACTGAAGAATTGCATTTAATGAACTCAAGCATACTATGTAATATCGGTGTCGTCATTTACTGTTATTACATGGGAGAAAATAACCACTTGTTTACATTGCAGATTGATTGTTTGAATTATGAATTAACTTTTAGCTGGTATAAAAATGAGGCACTTCTAAATATAATCAGAAGTTATTCCTTACATAAGGTCTTGGTGTAATCAGTTGTGGGCAGGGTTTTAATATGACACTTTTGCAAAAGGAAAATAGAAAAGTTAAATTTATCCACTGAGCCCTTAAAATATAGAAGTAATCTGAAATTCGACTTACCCTTTTTTCAAATGAATAATTATTCATAAGAGCCCATGAGCAGAAATTGGAAAAACATTGTTTAAAAACCTCACAGTGTTTTCTCTTCCCTTTCCTGCCTACCTGATAAAAACCACGAATACTATTGTGCTTACCTGTGACAACAAAGATGACAAACAGTTTACTGAACAGTGACATCCTATCTTGAAAATAAATCTATTGTCGGCAAACCTTTAGGAGTTAGAAACACTTCCCTCATTTTATTTAAATAAAGAAAGGGTTATCATTCCCAAAACCTTAGCAGATAATTTGATTAGTTAGCTGAAACTGATATTGGGATCAACCTAAGGGCACACATATTTATAGCAAAATGTAATTGGCAGAGAAAATAACTGTAGTATTAGGAATAGCACAAGTTATCCAAAGCATTGCTGTTCACATACATCTGTCTGTCTACCAAAATGGACACGCTTGGTGGTCAGCAGCTTACTTAACATATGCTGAAGCTTGAAGTAGGGCAGCATAAATACTAGTGCTCAACTTCAGATGCATGATTGATAATTGCAAAATCACTTCCCAGGACAGTTTTTACAATTTACCTTCTCGTAAAACAGATATGCTCAAGGTAAATCAGTATTGTATCTGAAAAGTCACTTTATGGCAACATTTGAATAATGAAAGTGAATGCAATGCTAACTTAATGGTACATAAACAAAAGTCCATTCTAATGGTTACTTATGAGTTTTCAGGGTTTACATTAAAAAGGGTCTCAGATTGTAAAAGAAGTACTGGGCTTCCATGCACTGTTGAACTCTGCTCCATTCAGTAGTCAGTTTATGTTACTCTTGTAATTTTCAAAGGGAATTTGGAGTTTTACCTTTTAACTTCAAATTCTCCCTTTCTTACTTTTAAAATTTTTGGTGGAATTATTTGCCGAGTTTTCTCACTGAAGTGTTCTGTGTGACAAAATCTGTGTATCATAAAAAAAAAAAAAAAAAAAACCAAAAAAAAACCAGCTCTGTAAGAGTAGAGTAGTGGTTTGGGCTAAGGAAGAGTTTAACAGCTTAACTTTCAGTGACCTTTATTATTTTCATAAGGCTCTTGTTTTAAAATTGTTTACAAACTTTTATTTTTCTGTTAACTGTCTGGAGTGTTCAGGAATTTTTTCATGTACTCTTTTTGTCCAGTTAAAGCTTTTCCTCTACTAATGGAGGTGAAACATCTAGTTTTGTCTGGGCACTACCTTCTCAGAAAAAGTAACAAGCTCTGCTTTTTTGTTATAGTGTATGTTCTGTAAGATACTGTGTAATTGAAGGTATGGTTCTGTACCCTGTGCAGTTCTGCCAAAAATGCTTTTTTTTTTAGGCTTTTTGGTTTTTTTCTGATGAGAAATTGAAGACTGTAATTCAAAACTTGTACATAAAATGGTGAATGATTTCATATAATTCAGGAATGAGCAGTGTGGCTTTCTGCTACAGGGTTTTATTGCGTTGTCAGGAATCTAATTAATAAAAGCTGAGAGACTTCCACAAACATGTAGTAATGCCCCAGCGCTTGCCAGGGCATCCTTGATCTCTGATGGAATCCCACACAGGGTGGGGGATATTCATCATGCAGTTGTTCCCACTGCCGAAAGAAAATTCTTCTGCTATTAGCTCTTCCCTTCCTGTGTGCAGAAGTAGGGTGTAGGATGAATAGTCCTACTCATAACTGAGTATCAAGATATTTTGAGAATGCCACATCTTTCATACGGATGCTCCGCAAAAAGATAAGCGCTCATCTTTCATTGTTCAGTTCAGACAAATTCCATTCCCTGGAACTTCTCTATTTTGTTCATAACGAATTTTACTTCTTGAGAGTTACCATTGCTGTACCACAGACAGAGGCAACCTCTTAACTGTCTCCGTGCCTGTGAAGAACACACTGCAGACTGGTGGAAATGCAATGGTCTTCCCTTTTCCTGGCCGTGTTTTTCCCTCCTACTGGTGTTTGAATGGGAGAGGCTGTGGAGCAGCTGCATGTAGGCTGCTCTGCTGTGGTATTTAGGCAGAGGACCAAGGACTGACTTGCATTCTTATGACCTATGGGCACAGCACGTGCGATGAGACACCCTTTTAGCTTATAGCAGAAAAGAATCCCTAGTTGTAGGAGACTTAAAGACCATATGATGAGGTGGATATGTCTAAGCTCTGTCTGGGTCTGTTCCTCTCCTTTTTCATGAGGAACAGCAAGGTGGACATCCCTTGTTGAGCCATCTTTGAGTGATTTGTAAAGCCACTGTGACTGTCCTGGTAGCTTCTGCAGTGTGAAAAGAGGGGTGACCAAAAAGCTGCTTAAGAAAAGGAGGAGAGGAGTTTGCACTTTTATGCAGCATTGCTGGTGTTGATACATGTTTAAGACTAATCTCTCCCTGGACTAAGATTCCCTTCCAAAAACAAGCAAAGTTACAAAGATTCAGCTAAGAGAGTCAATAAATTGTCCTGTCATCTGAGGATGTCCATATTTGCCAAGCCGCCGCTGCGGAAGTGTTCCTGGAACTGTTCTCCCAGGCCGCAGAAGATCCTGCCTGTGCCTGTCACCAGAGGACTCCTCAAACAGCTGTCTCCAAAAAGTTAAACCTGGTGCATGCAAATCAGACTCTTATAAAAGTTTCTTGCATCATCATTAGGAACACAGCTAGATCATAGCCGGGAATTGTTCCCAAGGTAGGAGGTGAAGCTAATTTAGCTCGTTCTCTGAGGGATGCCTGAGGTCTCTGGCGCTGCCAGGCACAAACTGCTTCTGTCAGTAAAGGGCTTGGATAGGATCTAAGAGGCAGAGACGGAACAAGGAGCCATTTTGGTCGGTGCAGCTGTGCTTTACATCAGAGCACAGGGCCATGGCCGAATGTTAGCAGAACTGCTGATGAGAGCTGTGCTGCTGTTTCTCATTAGAGGTCTTCAGCCACCACTCCAGCTGCCCTTGAGTGCTGGCAGACACCAAAACTGTAGCAAAGTGTGAAGTCTGGGATGATCTTTCTATGCTCATCAAAAACCCTAGGTACCAAGAGATGGCTGAGGAGGGATTTGTTTTATTTGTTTTTGGGGGAAAGGGGAAAAAAAACAAAACATGACAGTGAGTGTCATTGAGTGCACTGTATCCCACATCTCTGCATCAGGGAAACACACCTGTAGCCTTGGCATGAGCCTGCCTCTGAGTGCTCTACCAAAGGAACTACGCAGTGAAACAAGCTGGCTGGTGGAGGCTTTCGTGGTTGCTTTCCTGAGTGCTCTGAGTTCTCAGACCAACACGACTGGCAATCTGAATGTGGCTGGTTTTTTGTTTATTCTGTATACTATGGCATGCCCCCTGCCCCCCCCACAAAAAAAAAAAAGTGCTATAGGTCAAACTGAGTTTTCAGTCTCAGCTGCTTTAATTCTGTGGTTTTAGGACCATGTAACCTGCACCTCCTGAGCAAACCTCAGCCTTCACTGGCTTTGAGCAGGTACAGCTGAAAGGTCTGTGCCTTTCCAAGACTGGAAGGAGCCGGTGTGCTTTTGTGAGAGCTACCAGCAGCAGCAACTTTTCTCCAAGTCAGTGGCTCATATACAGAGATTAAACAGTTGCTAAAGAAAATCATAAAATCTAATTACAAAGGAGATGGCACTAGAGAAGTTTAGCCTTTACTTGATTGATTTGGGAGCAGATTTTGTAATAGAGAAGGGAGTAATTTTCAGGATATCTTTAGTAGAGAGAACATCAGTCTCATGGCAGGTGTTGATGTTCCAGGTTCTTAAGCAGCGCCGTGTCTTCGTTTGCCTGAGTGGTTACTTCTGGGCTGGCTGTTGAAGTTGCTGGGGGAAGGCAGAGCTTTGGGTTCACAGAAAGTGAACCTGTGAAGTCCCTTTCTGAAATCAAACAAAATGCTGAAATCTCAAAAATTTGCAAGAAAAATGAAGGAGAATGCCAGCAAGAAAATTAATTTGCAGTCAATTTGGCGTGTTAATCCGTATGTCTAAAACTGGCTGGGCAGGGAAGCAAATGGTGTATTGCCCTTACGCCTGCAGGAGGGAAATGGTGCTCAAAAAAATTTGGTTTTTTCCAGCTCTGTCAGTTGGTCTGAGAGGTTGTTACTCTTCCAGCAAACCATGCCTGGCTGAGACCCTTTCGCTGTCACAGCTACAGACAGTATCGCACTCTTTGCTCTCTTAACAAACACCAGGCTCCCATGACAGTACAATCCTTGATCCGTAACAGCGCGTGCAGGCATCGGAAGAGGGTCTGTTCTTCCACGTTTCCCAGGAAAGTCTTGCCAATATTACAGCAGCAGTTGCAGTGGCCAAGTTTTTTACAAACGGTTTATAGTGATAAGCAAGTTGCTGCTTAAGCTTTCTTCCTTTGAATTGGCTCCTTGCATGGAAAGACAGTACTTCTCATAACTACTTATTTCCCCCTCTCCTAAAGAAAACATATTAGAATCAATTAAAAGGTAATCGGTAAATTCATATTTAAGAAATCTGGGGTTTAGATCATTTGTTAAAACAAAAGACCTGTCTCTGCTGCCAGTGTAATATAAAATTATCTATAGTAGCCCTCTGTCAGGCGGTGCTGCCAGGTCCCAAGAGCCATTTTTGCTTGCAGGATGAATGAGCTGGATGTTTTTAAAAGTGCTTAAAAGAAGTTCTGAAGCGTTGACTGATTATGTTCTGGTTCAGTGTCCCTCCCGCTGTGTAATGGACAAGTGTGTGGTAGCTCTAAAATACCCCTGAAATACAGAAGCTTTCAGGCTAGGCATTTATTCATCTGTATTCAAGCCACCACTGCAGCACTCTACGTTGTGAAGGTTTTTGCAAGATCATCACAACAGACTTCTCAAATCTCAATGCTATCAACTCCATCGTCTGCCCTGCGGTCCAGCCTGAGCATGTCATGAGAAGAAAAGTGGGCGCCTCCACAAACCAGTCAAAAATTGAATGCGACATCAACATTCTTGCAGTCGGTTGCATAAAAATATTGCTGTACAGTATGGCAGTGAATCGCAGGCTGTGCCATTCACTTATTAACTTGGCATAAACACAAATCCCTTCAGAGTCGGATGATGAACACTAAGCACTTTGAGCTCTCCTGAACCTTTATGATCTGATGTCTGATATTCACTTGGACTAATGTTTCCTGCGGGATCTGCCCAGACCTAATGGTTGCTGTGTGAGTGATGATAATGTACTAATGCCGACTCCACTTTCTTTCAGGCACAGCAGAGTTCAAAACTTTTCTGTGTTATTATAAGTAAGCTGTGACTCTGGGGATCTTTTTTTGTTGTGTTCTGAAGAGACAAGGAAAAGAAAACTGCAGTTTTTTCTTTTTTATTTTCAAGAGCTGAGTGTGCTTTTCAGGGCTGGAAAGTCTACTCCAGTGTATCTAGGACAGGAGCGGATGGAAGAAGTTCCTGTTGCTGTGAGCTTGAAGATAGGCAGCCTTCTCTGTAACAAGGATCGGTGTTGTAGAGGGATGATGCTGTCTTTACTCCGTATATGACTATTTTTCCCATTCTCACCACGTTCTCAGAGCGGGTAACTGGAGCAGTGGTAGAAGTATTCACAAAGACAGGCAAGGGAGAGGTCTTCCTCCACAGTCATTCAAGCCATGAGCTTGAATTTAAGCTCCTGAGGTGGAGAATGCAGAACATACACCTCTTGCAAGTCAGCATCCTCATAGGCTACACAGATGGATCTGGGAGAGATTGCTCTCAGATGCCTGAAGTTCAGTATTTGCAAGTACCCCCAGAACTCCCTATTTGTCAGTATCTGCCAATGAGGAAAATCAGAGATGCTACCTACACCCGTTTTGACCCATCTGTTGTGTTTGTGCTGCTGAACATGTTCTGGACTGTAAAATCGTTTAATAGCCAGATACACAGTTCTCACAGCAAGAGTGCGTAGCATAACTTGCCCTATTATTTGGACCAAGGCTAATGTTTGACATATAACCGCCAGGTTTATCTAATTATCCCTAGAACTGGTAGCATCAAGAGCAGCACCTTGGTGTTTCTGCAGGCAGGCAGCAAGAGGACCTCTGATACAAGGAGAGGTCTTGTAGCCACCACAACTTTTCACCTCAAAGAGCAGCAGGGGTGCTAAGTTGTGGCAGTGGTTTTGTGAGGTGAGTGGTTGTAATCTAGGCTAACATTGCCGATTCACTCTGTGTTTGCCACCCAACTGCCGTAGTTCAGCCCTGATCAGGACCAGACTACACAGTCTCTCTCTCACTCCCCCCACCCTCCGAGAGAACAGGGAGAGAAAATATAAGGAAAAACGGCTCGAGGTTTGAGATAAGGACAGGGAGAAAAACCTTAAAGTTACCGTTACGGGCAAAACAGTCTCTACTTGGGGAAAACTATTCATTTATTACTAAAAAAAAAAGCAGGATAATGAGATAGAGAACAAGATAACCTCCCCCCACCCCTCCCTCTTCCCAAGCTTAACATTATCTCTACTACCTTCCCCCACCCCTGAGCGGCACAGGGGGGAAGAGGGAATGAGTGTTGTGGTCAGTTCTTCACGCGTTGTTTTATGCCGCTGCTTCATGGTCAGGGGAAGAACTCCTCACATTCCTCCTCTGCTCCATCGTGGGGTCCCTCCCATGGGCCACAGTCCTTCGTGGACCTGCTCTGGCGTGGGTCATCTCTTCCACGGGTGCAGTCCCTCTAGAACAGCTGTCCCAGCGGGCCCTCCACGGGCCACAGCTGCCTTCAGGCATCCACCTCCCCCAGTACGGGGTCCTTCATGGGCTCCAAGTGGATCTCTGCTCCTCCATGGACCTCCGTGGGCTGCAGGGGGACAACCTGCTCCACCATGGTCATCACCACAGGCTGCAGGGGAATCTTGGCCAGGAGCCGCATTACTCCTCCCCCTCCTTCTGAACTGACCTTGGCGTCTGCAGCCGTTCTTTTCAGCCTGTCACAAGAAAAGTTCTTCACAACAGGCTGGCAGACACCTCTCAGAATCTCTTCACATCATCCAGCTCATCTCCTCTCCACTTCTTGCAGCTGGGCCAGGCTGAGTCAGGCCCAGTCAGCCGCCTGGCAAGAGGCCAGAGGGTGAGACCTGCAAGGCCCATGAGGCCTGTGCCTCCCTCTCTCTGCCTCTGCCCCCACTCAGCTGCTTCACATCTTCTCTCCTTTTTTTTCCTGTTTTCCCCCTGTTAAATACGTTATCGCAGAGGCGTTATCACGGAACATTCTGCTGCCAATTGGCTCGGCCTTGGCCAGCAGTGAGTCCGCCCTAGGCCCGGCCAAGTCCGCTGAACAGAGGGGAGCAACTTCTAGCAGTTTCCTACAGAAGCTACCACCTTAGGCCCCCCCTCACTAAACAAAACCACAACACCAGCAGACAAATTAATGGCATAAGTCATTGTCAGCTCCTACTAAATAAGCCAGTGACCGAGAGATGAAAGGCTCTGTATCCAAATTGTTTTCATTAATTGCACTGTGGGGCAAAGATAGATTTAATTTCAAGGACAGGAATATTAACCTCAATTCCTTTCCTTAATCGAGTGTGGAGAAACAAGAGGTGTAAGCAAAGGAAGCAGAGAACAAGGACACGGGTCATTAGTGCTGTCATCTGGTCTCACAGGCAGCAGCGTCTTGTAAAAAAATGTCATTGCAGCAATCAGGAGGCAAATGCTTATTTGGCAATGTACAGAGCACAGGTAATAAGAAAATTTACAGCAGTGATTGGATTTTCACCAGTATTTAGATGCACAAGTCTCTGCACAGGCTTATAATGATAAACCAGTAACTGGAGCCCATCTTCCAATGATTCATAGGACAAAACCACCAGTGAAATGCTGCACGGGTGATGTTGGCTCCATGGGGAGCATTTAAGGGAAGAAGTTGTGTCATTAGGCCTACTTTTATTAGTGATACATAACACTTGCAGAGTATTTCTCAACTGAAGGCTTTGGATCACTTTCCAAAAAGCAAGGTTACAGGGAAATAGAGGCCCAAGGAAGCGTAGCTGACCTTCCAGAGGGTCCATACCTAATTTGGGAATAACGTTCAAGTTTCCTCTTACCTGTCCATCCAGTAATTTATGTAGTGGTCTCCAGTGATTCTGTCCCTGATTAAATATCAGTTAAGCAGCACAATTCAGGATAGGTTTCCTGGATCTAGCTTGGCTAGAGAGTACGAGGATTGGGTACGTTTTGTTTTTTTTTTAAAAATGCTGTTTGCAACTAAGTTGATTAAACTGATAAAAATGAAAGTAAACCAAATACAAACCAGGTCAGCTGTTGTTGTGAAAGTGGGACAGCAATGAATGAATGGGTACATCTTCTGGATACGCATAACAGGGTGATGAAATTACATCTCAATATGTGATAATATGTCTCCTACGTATAAAAGACTTTAATAAAAGACCGTGGGTTTTGGGCTTGCTACAAGCCAGCTAACTCTGCTTAATTCTGCTTGGGATCATAACTATTAATGAGATAAAACAATTCAAGAGACAACTTTCTGGTAGTGCTTTAAGTAACTTTATAATTCAGGGAGACAGTAAAATATTCTAAACCAAACACATTGTTACTTGAAAACGGTTCTGTAAAACCATTTAAAAATTATGGTATCATTTTTTGTGGACCTAAGAGGTTGACAGAGATCTATTTATGCTATATGCTTCAAGATCTTGCTTACAAGTGACTGTGCTTAATTACATTGAAATGCTGTGCAGTTAGGAAAGAATGTGCCTGTATAAAAAAAAAAAGCTGTATAGCCACATGCAATGCTCATAAGGAGAAAGAATTTCTCACCAAGCTCCAATTCTTTCTTTGCCACTACTTGAAACACAGGAAATGCAAGATCATCTTCCTTTTAAGAATTCAGCAGTGACTGCAGAGCTGTAAATAAAAATGCATTAATTTCTTGTGACACCAGTGGCAGAGCCAACAAAAATTGAATAAATACATGTTTCACTTATATCTGGAGAAAACCTTTAAGACTCCACAAAATAATAAATTTTGCTAGTCTCTTGACTTAGCTCAGTTGCTCTTGGCTCCCTGGAGGCCCGTCATTTTGAGACTGTGGTCTACTTGGCTTGAGAAACCAGGCCAAATTCTCTTTTAAAAAAAGAAAAAAAAACAAATTAATGCCTGAGTTTCTTGGAGTGATTCAGAAAATACAGCTGAATTCAGGAGGATACAGCTGAAACCCAGCATGCTATAGAATGGCTTTTTTTTCTGCGTTTGCTCTCAGTGTACCATTGCTGTGTTAGTGAAGATCTGATTTGTGGTCTCTTGCTGGGAGAGTTGCCTTTTTGAATTTTGTAGAAATTTCGGTACATGCTTAGCTTGGGGTGTTGTGACCCCCCTGGAGACTCTCGCCCAGCCCTGCTCAGGGACTCAGCCAAGGCTAACGCTTGTCCCGAGGAGCATGCTCAAGATCTGCACCACTCACACCCTAAACTGTGATTGAAATGATCAGTTGATTTTTGATCGATGGCTTCTTCATGCCCAGCTCAAGTTCTGTATTTTCAAGTTCAAGTTTTCTGTATTCTTCATTACCAAAGTTTAGGCAAGTCTTACGCAGTCATCCTCTACTTGTAATCTCTGTTGTAAGACTGGACCTGTACACAGATGGATTTTAAACTGCCTAATTTTTGACCGTATTTGCCAATATATAAAAATAAATCTATAGAAAAAATTACATGACAGACACAAATTAGCCTCTAAATTCAAGCAAGCTGAAAAATAAAAATGTATTATTCCTCTCTTTATGGTGCATACTAGTAGACAAAAGCAATATATTTTCACTGTGTAAGTGGTAGTAAATGCAAGTAGTTTTTTCTGCAAAATTTCTCATTTTCAGCTTTGCAGTAGCCAAGATGCTGCGTTTATGCTGGATCTGCAAGAAATCACAATAAATTTGAAAAATTTAGTAAAACAATACTGAGACTGCCAGCAGGGGCTAAAACACATCATGCTATAACCTGGGTTTTCTGGGAGTGGGAGAGACTTCTGCCGAAGGAGGGCTGAGCAGCAGGAGAAAGCGCTTTTTTGAACTATATTGCTCACAGAGCCCTTCAGATTGTGATGCTGTGCTCCATAACTGCGATGACACCCTGAATAAAGACCTGGCAACAGAAAAATGGTGCCAAATAGCCCTCATAATCTCTTTTGTGCAAGGCAATTTTTCCCTTGCATTAACATGTCAGAGCACTGAGGACTTTGTGCTTTGAGACTTACTAAGACTTTTTGTTTTGCAATTTCCCACAGAGCAGTGAATTTTGTACTACTGAAAGCTGTGATTATGCAAAAATATAGCTTTTTTTTTCCCTTGCCCCTAGAGGAATATCACCCCTTTTGAAGAAGCGGCTCTGCTCTGCAGAGAGAACTTGGCAGGCCCAGTAACTTAAAATCTGATTGCTGATGAGCAATTTCAGTTGTGTGCACATTTCATTCCGACGCGGTGGCCTGGGAACGTTCCCGAGCTAATTCAAATGCAGAGAGTAGTCAGCTGGTGGTGCTGAAAGCTGCTTCACAGCTTGGAAATGGGAATTGCAGTGGTTTCCTCCTCCTGGTCTGGAATTGTTGGCGAGGAACGTCATGTGGAGCCTGTTCAATGCACAAAGCCTCTCTAATGGGTGCAAAATGGTTTTGTGTCTAAAATTCGACATTGTTAACAATTTAAGAGCAAAGAAAATATGTGCTTGGGTAGAGGCTGGGGTTTGCAGCTATGACAAAGAGCCTACGTAAAACTCAGGCTGACCCTGATGACAGCTGGACAGGCTTTGACACAAGAAAGAAGTTGGATTATAACAGTTAACAAGAAATAATCTTAGAAGTATCTGAAATTAGCCTTTATTTCTTTTCAATAAGCACTTTGGATATTACCTTTGCTTTAGGATTTTCCACATTTGAAGAAAAAAACTCACATGGTACCTAAGTCCCACAGGTCAGTTTCTAGAGTGGCCTTTGAAGGGACTCAAGGGGCCAAAGGGTGAAGGGCAGGACAAGTGCAGGGCACTCCTGCTCCAGGTGGTGACTGCGGTGGGTAAAGCCCTGGCATAAGCCTCATATCCGTAGTGGCTTCTTATCTTTAACCCTGAAAGGATTAAAAAAGTGCTTGCTGGAGTCCCACTTCTGCTTCAGCAGCTGGCAGTACTCTTTTTCAGGGCAGAAGTGTAGCACTTGCACTGCTTTCACCCTCCTACATGGCATAAAAGATGCAGACAGAGCACTCCGAGATGAGGTATTTCTGCCTTTAACTACATGCTGCTACTGACTATGTGTTTTTTGCAGTAGTGCAACCTTTCTAAACTTACCAGTGATTTACTTGAGCGTGACAGAAAGGAAAACAAGGAAACTTTTTTGCATTTCCTTCTGCTGAATGAGCATGTAGTCTCACAGACACCTATGGAAACTGGAAGTGAATTTTCCTCTTCTCATTGCGATTTGAAGAAAGCGTATGGAAACTATTTTGGTGGATCGGCAGTCTGTATCTTATTTAAAATTAAAATTGTCCATTGAGTAGATTTCCACTTACTCTAGCAGAGCTCTGGTGATTTACATCAGTTAAGAATCAGCTCATCATTTCCTTTAAAGCTGCCTATGTCACTCTGTGGTTATGAGCACTCTGCGCAGCATTTAAGCTGCATTTTTAAAGAGAAGAAACCCTCAACAAGCTTTCTGATGCAAATACAAAGTTGAAGTGATATTTTACAGTGCTAACATAGTTAATTTCCCTCTTCTAGAGATTTTAGGGAGGTTCAGCACTATTTTAGACATAATAAACTGTTTAATAAAATGGAAATGTTTAATCCTATTGGTCTCTGTGTCAATATTTGTACTTCATATTGTGTTGTACAAAAAATCATCGTCACAAGCCATTTTACTTAAAGTCAGAATGTTGAACATGGCTTTCCTGAAGCTTTGATGTCCTATCAATTATTTAATAAGCATGAAGTTTACAACTTAGCTAAAGGTTATCATCTATAATAGATACATCTGCTTGTATCTTCCCGAAAGCCATGCATTTTGACCTTTCTGCTGTACAAAAGGGTAAACTGTTTCTGTATCTGTCAAACTATGATGAGACTGTGGTTTTCCTCTTTATTTTGCACTGCTTGCTTTACAGGATCTTGAATAAAAAAAAAAAAATGTTAAGTTGCAGCAGGTTTACGCCAGAAAATAAATACAAACACTGCTGTACTCTCTTGAACACCATCACTACAATATGATGTAAAACTTCGTATTAAAACCAATTTTGGGCACTGTCAGGCTGCAACACAGAATACATTTCCGAGGACAACGCTCCTTTCGGGAACTATTCAACTTTTGTTGCAAACAAGGCCATCTCTAGTGAGATAACACTTTCTCAGAAGAGCCAGATGACTTGGGTATCTTAGCTGCCTGCTCAGAAGGTTGTTTGGCACCTTGAAACCTAAGTTTCCGCTTAAGTCAATGGGACTTAGTTTCTTAAAAGATCGAGTTACTTTTGAAGGTGAGCGCTAGTTGCCCAAATCATTTTGATCTGGCATCACAGTCCTGTAAAAACCTGTCAGCTTTTTTTGGCATATATCAGCAAGGCCAAGGCCACCTTGTTTTTACTCCTTCTGTAGTCACTAGCAGCCCTGAAATTGGAGCCCCTGGATTTGGTGTGACACAGACCACAGAAATTCGACACCTAAACTTCCAGATACAAAAGTGAGCATTGGTGAGGAGTGGTCCAACAAGCCCACAGCCAGGCACCGGGCAATGGGCCCAAGTTACCATCAAGTGGCTTAAGGGATCAGTCTTCTAAGTGTATATATTTATTCATTTTAAATCATAGAATCATTTAGGTCAGAAAAGACCTTTAAGATCATCAAGTCCAACCATTAACCTAACACTACCAAGGCCACCACTAAACCATGTCCCTAAGTGCCACATCTACACATCTTTTAAATACCTCCAGGGATGGTGACTCAACCATTTCCCTGGGGAACCTGTTCCAATACTTTATAACCCTTTCAGTGAAGAAATTTTTCCTAGTATCCAATCTAAACCTACTCTGACACAACTTGAGGGCATTTCCTCTCACCCTCTCGCTTCTTACTTGGGAGAAGAGACTGACATCCACCTTACTACAATGTCCTTTCAGGTAGCTGTAGAGAGTGATGAGGTCTCCCCTCAGCCTCTTTTTCTCCAGGCTTTTCTCCCAGCTTTTTCTCCCCAGTTCCCTCAGCTGCTCCTCATAAGGCTTGTGCTCCAGACTCTTCACCAACTTCGTTGCCCTTCTCTGGACATGCTCCAGCACCTCAACATCCTTCTTGTAGTGAGGGGCCCAAAACTGAACACAGTATTTGAGGTGAGGCCTCACCAGTGCCAAGTACAGGGGGACAATAACTTCATGAGTCCTGCTGGCCACACTATTTCTGGTACAAGCCAGGATGCTGCTGGCCCTTTTGGCCACCTGTGCAAACTGCCATCTCATATTGAACTGGCTGTTGACCAATACCCCCAGATCTTTTTCTGCCAGGCAGCTTTCCAGCCACTCTTCCCCAAGCCTGTAGTGTTTCATGGGATTGTCGTGACCCAAATGCAGGACCTGGCAGTTGGCCTTGTTGAGCCTCATACAATTGGCCTCAGGCCATCGATCCAGCCTGTCCAGATCCCTCTGTAAAGCCTTCCTACCCTCAAGCAGATCAACACTCCTGCCCAATTTGGTGTTGTCTACAAATTTACTGAGGGTGCACTCGATCTCCTCATCCAGATCCTTGATAAAGATATTAAACAGAACTGGCCCCAATACTGAGACCAGGGGAACACCACTTGGGACTGGCTGCCAACTGGATTTAACTCCACTCACCACAACTCTCTGGGACCACCCAGTTTTCCACCCAGCAAAGCATATGCCCATCTAAATGGAACATAAGCTTTTAAATAATTGGGTATATGTAAAATTTTTAGGCTGATCCTACCGGAATCACAATTTAAAACACACCCAAAGGAGTTTTGTGTTTGTAGTGGAATTCCAGAGTGGAATTCTGGGGGGTATTTTTGCCCCCCTATTATTCATCAGACAAGGAGAAACCTCTCCATTGGGAACAAAATCTTCTGGACTGCTGCTCAGTGCTGTGGTACTTTCAAGTTGGGTTTTGGATGTGGTTGGCTGAGATGTTGTTTCTCTGGTTTACTCCTAAAGGAAGACGTAGTTGAGATTTTGTGGGAGAACTCTCTGTGTTCCTTCCATGATTCTCTACTGAAGCAGGTAGGAAACATTAAGCAATCCATTATTTTGAAAGAGAGATTGTTTAAACCAGAATGCCTGTAAGCACCTTAACTCTAGACAACTGGAAATCATTTTCTAAAACCTCTTATTCAGTAAAAATAATTTAATTCTTTGAAATGTAGGCCATTTTCAAGTCATTTTCTACAACAAATGGGACCAGCTCAATCTGTTCTTCACATTTTAGTAATTTAAAAGGACATAACTGAATTTTATTTTAATGGTAATTGCAAACTCATGCAGAAAATGTAAATGCACACTTCCCGATTAGCTTGCAGCATAAACCATGGCTTCTATTAATGTATTCCAATTTGTAATTCTTTGCACAGTATGAGATTTGAAAGCTGTGATTAAAATTAATTAGGTTAAGTAAAGTTTATCCCCCCTGAGCACTGCTATTTGAAGAAAGAAATAGTAAAACACTCGCTACATCTGGCACCGTGGGAGGCTAAAGCATCACAAGGAGCAGCAGCACTGCTTTTTCAGAGGAGTTGCATGCTGCTTTTTTGGCATATCTTAAGCACCATCTATTCTTTTCTACAAGCTAATTGGGAGCTGTTAAGTTACTCTTTGCCTCTTATAGATGCTCTGGAGCTAGAGCTGTATGAGCATCTGATGAACCAATCTTTGTACTACAGTGGATGATGCTAATGTCCAAGTGGCATCATTGCTACCTGAGTAGGCATTAGAGTCCTGCCCCACCACTGTGGGAAACAAGGCTCCCAAGTTCAAGAGGCAACAGAAATGTTGCCCTGAGGGAGCTCCTGCAGTTTTTGCTTGCTAGTTTATTTGTTTGGTTCTGGTTGGGTTTTGGCCAAATCCTTTTTAAATGATTTTTTTTTTCCAAAGAGGGACCATTTGGATGAAAAGGAGTGTTGGGAACATTGAGCTTGCTGGGATGGAAGGGCCTTTTTGAAAGGAAAGGCAGTCATGCTCTCACCTCCCCTCTCTGGTCCAGAGACCAGGACATCATCTGGAAACCACCACAGGCTGGCATCCAAGGCAAAACTACTTGTTTCTATTTCTTCAGCATGAGAGTTGAAAAGGACGAAATGTGAAATCCCATTAAAATGAACATGCTTTACACTTCCTCCCTGACAGTAATTTCGGAACAAGAATTTCTTCCTGCCTATGGTATTTCTGGATTAGAAGGCAAGGCTAGAAAATGTACAATCATATCATCCATTCGCTATACAGCTGTTTGAGCCAGTAAAAGCGCTGCCATTGTGGTGGTAAACAAAAAGGTCTGAAAAAAAAAGAAGACTCTGCAGTACTGAGCAAAGCTGCAGGCTTCGCAAGGCGATTCCTGGTTTCTCAGGCTCAGGAGGAAGCTCTGCAATCCCGAGTCTATCATCCTTTTAACTCAGGCCAGGGAGTTACACCCAGTAATTTCTGTCGCAGGCCTGTAATTTACCTGAGTTACGGCCATGCACTTTAGCAAAATGGCAGGGAGAACGGAGGGAGTATTGTTAGACTTGCCACAACGGTAAATCCTTACTGAGAAAAAGGGCACAAGGCTATGGAGCCCAGCGGACGCAGTGCCTCCGAGCTGGGTGCGACAGGAGGGCTGGCGAGGCAGCGGCAGGATGGCTGCAGCTGGCCGGGTTCTGCCATGCCCAGTTTGAAGGACACCCATCCCACCAAGCGCCGAGGACCTCGCTGCACCCTCCTGTCCTTGGGGGCTGCTGTCACAGGACCAGAGCAGGTCTGAGTCTTACATTCAGTCAACAGCAAGGAAGGGATCCTGTGTAAACCAGAAGCCACTTACTTTGCTAACTACAAAGATCTCCTAGTATTTTTAAATATCACAGTCAATCCCACTCCTTCCATGTCCCCTTTCCTCCCTCACCTCTCTCCTCATCACAGCATTGGCACCACGACTGCTCTCCTCTTCCCGCCCTTCTGTGCTCCTCATCCCCGCCACAGCATACACAGGCCAAGCAGCATGGATTTGCTTGTTTATTGAAGAGAGTCTGAGAGCAATGGGAGGAAAAGACATGATAATGACAGAAAAAGGAGACAAACAGGACACACTGGCTGGCGGTGCTGGCAGCACATAGGTAACTGGTAGTGGGAGGATGGATAACGATGGAAAAAAGGAGAAACAGCGCATTTACATGGGGCTTCAGCAGCTGTGAAACATGCATAGGAGTGCAAAAAGTGAAGGCCAGGGTGGGACTTTGGTAAGAGGGGTGTCCACTTCCCAGCATTCATTCAATCATTCATACCCCATTTTAGGGAGCATAAGAAAGGCCAGTCTGAGCCATGGCAAAGGTCTCCCAGCCTTTCCAGCCCGTCATTGGTGGATGCTTAGAGGAAGAGGGCATAGATATTGAGAACTTTCAGCTGACAAATTGTCCTGGGCTTAGAGAAGAAGCTTAAGTTTTCCTTGAGCTGGGAGTTGTGACATAAATCATTGTGTTTCATGAACCTTCATAGCTGCTGAGGTACAAAATGATACCAACTGCTACGCATCTTGAAAATAAAGATCTTCCTATACACCACTTACCCTAGAGGGCTCCCTTTTGCCACGTACATAAGGAAGATGGCATGTCGTCAAGAATTAGGTAAAAAGGGCTTGTGAGATGTGTTTTCCTATTCCTCCATAGTGCAATATTTTTTCAACAATTATATCTCTTCAGAGGTTTCCCCAACCTACTTCAACTAAGCTTCCTCTCCTTTCCTATAGAGTGACAACGATTTAGCGGACCACTCTGCAATCAATATTACTCAAGTTAGGAGTCGTTAGGACAAGTCTGGCCACTTGCTCTCTGAGTCTGAGACAACCAGGCTGTTCTCCCCATAGCTCACGCAAGGGAGTTTACCATGGACTGATTGGGCTCCTGGAAAGTCATTTTACCGAGTATTGAACTGGAAAACAGGCAGTGGTGGAACTGGCGTGGAATTACCAGCAAAAGTACACAGAAAAGGTGAGAGGAGCCCTGCCTCGCAGATTCTGGAAGGCGATTGTCGTTGTAAGACATGGGTTTCTAACTAGGAGGGCCCATTCATGCACTCCCGGTACAGAGTCGGCGTCACAGAGCTAGTTCATGAGTCGCTGAGATCACCACTAACCTGCTACCTCATCCAGTGCTTTTACATGGGCTTAAGCTGCAAGCAGTTTAAAATTACAAGTTTTTCAGTTGAGATTTTTTTTTATGCCCTGTTTTGGGGGAAAAGATGATCCTGCAAACAACAGATATGAGGAAAGGACATGATCAACTGCCATACAGTAGCAGTATAAACTCTCACTGACCCGCATGGTGGCATGGTCCCAAAGCACTGGATTAGTGAGGTTGCTCTGCACGTGCGACTTTGCATAAGGAGAGGCTAATATGTTTCTGCTGGCCTGGCAAAAATTCATAACAAATCTGCAATGCTGCTTCAAAGATCACCATAAACAATTCAGTGCTCTCGTTAGTGTCTACACCCTGCAAATGTTTAAACCACAAGAAACCACAAACCGCAAGAAATCTGCGAGCTGAATAAACAGCTGCTGCTCCAAACTCAAAATCAAATTTACAAGATTCTGCTAATAGACAGGCATTTGCATTGCAAAAGCAGATTTCATATTACCAATATCTATGTCACAATTAGACTATAGCTGAGCTTTTAGGTGTTTAAATGAATTTGTGATAATATACTCAGGAAAATTATCGCTTCCATAAAAAAAAAAAAAAAAAAAGAAGACGCTCTAAAATGTCAAAAGATAAAGTGGTACAGGATGTGGATGTATGAACATCTCAGGTAAATGGGACTCATTAGCTACAATATTTCATACATTACAGTATAAGGTATGCACATAAGAAAAAACTCCCTTGGGTTTTTGCAGCGCGTGAGCTCTCTAGGTCTTGCCTCATGTTATTGCCTGAATTGTTTTAACACAGCAATTCAGTATGTAAATCTAGCTGTCCTCACACTGGACAAACCACCACCCTCAGAGCTCTGACCCTTGAACTTGCTTTTGTTACTGCTTACAGGGTAAGTGAAAAGGAACAGCCACGGAGGGCACATCCAGCCCGTTCCTGAGCATGGTGGTGGGGGATGCTTAGGAAGCCATGTCGGAAGCAGCGCAGGTATGAGGTGATCCTCCTCTCCCAGTCACTCCTTTTACATTGCGTTTACCTGAGGCTTGGGGATCTCTGAAGAAAAGATGAAGGGTCTGAAGCTCCTTGATGGGTCCTTCTGCCATGAGTTTATCTCAGTGCTTCCCCAAATCTGTTACACCTTTCCAATAGGCATGGCAAGGAGGGGCAGGTCTCATCAGAGGTGCATGGCCGTGCTGGTACAGCCCTTGCTTTCTGAGAGGAAAGGACCAGAGTGCTATTCAGTGAGGACTGATGTCATCTTCTGGGTGATGAGTCATTCGTCATAAGTTTTGATCATGCTGATTACAGCTGCCTCAGTAAATAAAATGGGCCTGAGACCACTCTTTAGGTCTGACACCCACCCATTCACACCGTACAGGTAACTACGTCCAGCTGCTGCAGCCTCTTAGGAGCAGTCCTGGACGATATCTCAGCATTGATGAGAGAGTGCTAGTGTGCCAGGACTTTGCTAATTAGCTGTATGGACAACGACACACCACTGCTCAGACCCTTTCCCTCAGCCTGTTGAGTTTTTTAGCAGAAGCGGCTGTTGTGGCTGAACTTCTCAGAAGGAGAGGCCGTAGTCCCCAGAATAACGTTGTTAGTCAAAGTTGTGCTTGTGTGGAAAGGAAAGAGTGGGTCAAACGGAAAAGCTAGGTCACAGCAGAGCTCACTGGTTTGGCTTTTTTAGCAAAACTTGCTGGGCTTTGCAGAAAAGGGTGGCAGGGAATTTGGTGGCGAAATAGTGAGGCACTGGCCAAAGATGGTGAAAAGGAGCTGAAATTCCTGGTGTAGGACTCAGTGAAGGCGAAGGCACTGGCTAGTGCAATGGCAGATGAAAGAGAGGAGGATTCTGCTCTAGAAAAACTCAGTATCACGCTAAGATTTCCGTCAATGGTGTCCATGGCACAGGAAGGAGAGAGACATGGCTGGGAAGCAGGGACCAAAGAGACGCTAGAAGCTGTGAGCAGCAAGAAACGGGGCTGGAGCATATCATGGGTGGTGTGTGGGTGTGTGGGCATTGATAGACTGGAGGTCTGAGGAGAGCTGGGGTAATGGGAGCAGGGGGAGCTGGAGAAGGGGTTGGGGAAACCTGCACCGGAGGCAAGGTGAACAGACAGCTAAGAGGAGCAACAGGAGTGTTTCCCCTCCATGCCAGGGGGCTGTCGGTGAAGGAAAGGAGCAGGAAGCAAGCAGCAGGGCCACACTTTCTCTGGCACAGCCTCGCAGCTGCCATCAGCATTGACCTCCCTCTTTTTTTCTTGCTCTCTGTGCTCTTCCACCGGTTCTGCCTCTTGAGAGGAAGAGTGCTTACTGGGTCATTTTATCAGCAACCTAGCTGTCAGTGTCCCCCCTTAGGATACTTGCTAGCAGGAGAAGGCACGGCCCATCATCTCTCAGCAAATGCCCTGGCTCTGTCCCACCAGGTGAGCAGCAGCCAGAATGAAGGGAGGCACGGCCAGAACCCAGTTCACACGTTCGTTTCCCCTTTGCTGAAACATTGAAAGTTCCCGTGAAATGGGAACCTGGGTCTGAGCTGCCTCCAGCATTCGTTAGTCTCAACCACCCTAAATTTTTGCCTCCTAAAATTAGTTTTCTGTGATTCTGAAATAAAAGGAAGATCTGAGTCCAGAAATTCACCTATTTTTTTTTAAGGTGTTCTAACCCAACATTCACCCTAAAGGCTGGGACTCCTCCAACTTCAGTGTTGATCTTTGCATTGATCGATTAGACAACTCTCGAAGGAAAAAAAAAAAGTATACACAAGAAAAATGCTACTGGGAAGTCAGTCTTGGACAAGAAAGGCAAACAGGTGGTGCTGCAAATCTCTCCTGGTGCTACGCTCGCAGCCGTGTTGGGGAGGAGAGCTCCATAAACACAATAGCCACTAGATGCCACTGTTAGCATGGCCTTGTACTTAGAAATAAGATTTTTAAAAAGCAAAGTGAACGGTCAAGTTTTGCTAATTTTAAAACAGTCTTTTCAGTCCTAGTGTGTTTTCTTTGTAGAGGCCAGTCTTGCTTTAGAATTGCATTTTTCCTAGGCAAAGTTTCTGTTACCTGTTTCCATTCATGATCATCATCCTCACATACAACGTATGAAAATGTACGTGTGCGTAAGTGTGAGTACCTCTTTGTCTTTTGCCTTTCCTGAGCCATCCTCCTCAGGAACAGCTAAAGTAGGAATTATCTTTGGAGTTCTCTCATATGTCTTTCAAAAGCACTTCTCTTGCCTCCATCGGGAAGACATTCACGTGTCACCTGGGGCAGAAATGTGTCAATATCAGCAATGTATCCTGCTGCACAGCATCGTCAGCCACATGCTCCTGTGCATGCTGACCCCATTACCTACGTGACAAGGAAGGACCACGGCTTAATCTGCTTTCACCTGCAGCCCAAAACAGCTCTGTTCTTTGCAAAATTGGGAACAGCCTAGGATCCTTCAGGTGAAGGAACCTTTACACCAAGAAGAGCAGCCGAGCTGCAGAGAGGGCAGGAGGAAGGATGGGACAGGGCAGTGCACAGGCACTGTGCCAAGCCCCCATCATGTCCCAGCCGTTCCTCCGTGTCCCCAGCCCTGTGCAGTGCTGTAGGAGAGCAGCAGCTCCATCCCAGGGCTCAGCTGTGCTTTTCTCCACAAGAAAGGGGCTATTCAGGGGCCTCATGCCACCATCTACGTTCTCTCTCCAGGCTTCAGCAGCCTCTCGCCCACCACAGAGGCCGGACACCCACCCTCAACCCCAGCGTGCTGAGCACTCGCATCCAATGCTGCCGCAAGCAGGACATACACACGCTGCTCGATCAACCTCCTTCTTCCCCTACCTCACCCAGGCAGTCAGTGAAAAATAACACCCTTTGTGAAGGAGAAAGCCTCACCCTCACCCATACATGGCTCAAACCCAAACCCTCTAAGCCTGCAGCAGCGGTCAGTGTGCTAATCTTCACTGTTGCTCAGCTGGCTTGGTGCCTATGTGGGTCATGACTGTCGTAGGCCAAGCCACCACTTACAGTGACCGTGAGAAAAGTAGGTTTTGCTTGCTGGCTGACAGTGTTGCAAACTGGGGTCTGAAAATTAAGCAATGCTTGCTCAGCCTTAATTAGCCATCTAATAGATGTCTAAGAGACATTTATTTTAAGACAAGATGAATTTCATCACATATGTCGGGGTTTGTACCGTAATTACCCACACATGAATAAATAAATGTGGATCTTGGGCAAAATGTTCCATTTTTAAAAAAAAAAATCCAGCATAGTCTCAGATGTGAACTATTTACAACTAGAAAGCAAAACAGAAACTGCTGCTACTCACCAACAACCCACATCAGGTTTTGAAGCTGGTTTTGAGAAGTGAAGAGGGTATCTGCACTGTTTGGTCAAGAACTGGAGGTAAATACTAAAGAGTTTGGTGGCTTTCACATTCAATAGCAATTTCAGTTGAACACAGTGGAGGTCTGTGGGATCTGGGTGGCAATTTGTGCATTAAAGAAATGTTCCATCGTTACTGGTGTTGCACCTCCAGTTTCTTACCACATCAGAATTAACATAAAAAGCATGTTTTTTTCCTAATCGCCTTCCAGTTATTTCTAAAATGGAAAGAAATATCTTAAAAATAAGAAACTTAAAAAGTTTTTTCTTCTGTTTTTACCTGCACAATTGAATACTCTAAATTCAGAGTTCTTTCCCAAAGGACATTAATAAAACCTGATAGATACACAAACAGATGAGGACAACATTGGAGCTGAGCACTTGTTGGACACACATGCAAAAAAAAAAAAAAAAGAGAAAAAGCATCAGTTCTCATGTAAGTCCGCTCCCTTGGGGTGGTGCAGACAGAGGTGATCCTCATCCCATTGGAAGTAGGGTTGGTTGTCTGCTTCACACTCTAGAGATGTGCTAGCAAGAAGTCCCAAACCTTCCTAAACCATTTGCAAATGCTTCTAAGTGGAGCAGCTATCTCTATTAAAGTAATGAAAACTAAGTTTCTCTCCCATGCACTCCTGGGATACTCTCCATTTTGGCCCATATTCAGGAAGGCAATTAAATATGTGCTAGCTCTATGCTCATGAATAGTCACATTGAAATTGAAGGAATTACACATGCCTAAGTGCTTTCTTGAATGAAGCCCAAAGTTTGTATCCCAAAGAGAGCTAGAAACACTGTGGCTGAAAGCCACACACCACTTCGAGGGCCATGTCAAGGGAGCTACAATTCAGCAGAAGCTCCCAGGAGAGTGTGGGGAGTAAGGGAAGGGAGTCCGAATTTCTGCATGTTGCAAAAGAAAACCCACCATTTTCCATTCGTAGACACTGCCCTTCCCCTCTGGGGAAAGTACATAGTGTTTTTTCTTTCGTTCCCTGTTTCTACTTCCCAAACCAAAGAATTTAAGTAATCCCCAATGCTCACTATTTTGCAAAGTCCCCTGCCTTGATGCTGTGGAGTATGCGTGAGGATGATACAAAGAGACTCGGGGAAATGTCTGCAAAAAAAGGCACAGGAATTTGGTTGGAGTCCTACCTGCCTCTGTGGCTTTAGCAGGTAACTCTCTGCCTCATTTTCTCCACCTAAATGATAGTAACTGCCTAGGTGTAGTTATGCTAACAGGCATTCTGAACATGGTAAAACTCCTTTAGGGCTATTTACTTGTTGTAGTCCATGCTTACACCAAGATTCACAGTGTCTTCTCTTGGTAGCAGAGCTGCTGTCAAAATAGATAATCTTTCCCAACCAACTACCACAAAATTCAGTAATTTACTGTATCTTCTGCCAAATGACTGCCACCATGAAGAGAAAGCTATCTACCATGTTAACTGTCCATTTTGCACACGCTGATGCAGTCCGGCAGCTTATGCGTGCTTAGTCTGGGTTGAATTAGTCAACAATCTGAGAGGAATGGGTTTGGCTAAGTCTCAAATATAGCCTGATGGTAATACTAGGTGACTTCCAGTTGCTTCACTTTTTGTCAGATGTTCTGACACCTTCTGTGTTGTGCAAAATACAGTAGAACATCATTTAGCACAAAAAGATCATTTTTTCCCTGCTGAGTCACTTGTGGACAGGCACTTCTGGGAGTTGATGAATTATGAGGTCACTATGAAGGGACGCTTGGGCGCCAGTGGATAATCTACATCAGCTTGGCAGCTGCTTGGGGAAGAGGCACTGAAATCTGCACGCACTTTCCACAGGCACCAGTGGCTGGTTCCCCTGCCTGCCACAGATTTCTCGTGTAGCCTCAAACAACACACCCAGCCTCCCAGCACCTCATGACCCCTTCCTTTTCTTCATTCCTGGTCCTTTTTATCCTTTCCATCTGCTCTCCCTAGAACATCTCGTACAGAGGGAGAGGGCCTAGTGCCATCAGGCCCTGCTCTTCGATGGAGATCTTCCACACTGCCCAGCAGAAGAAGTCTCACAGAGAAGTAAGAGACTTCAGACAAACCTTTCTCTTCAGCTCTAGTAAGTGCTGCCTTTAATTTGCCACTTTAATAATGGAGACTTTCAAGTAAAGCTGCAAAGTCACGGGAAAAAAAAAAGGAAACCATCTTAACTCTTAAGATTGGTTTGAAACATAATGCATTGCAGTATCAATATGTTTTTCTGTTGGGTATTTACCCTTTTTAAATGCAAAGACTTTTGGTTTCTGTTATGGAGAAAAGTGTTTCGCATAGTGACTTTTGGTTTCAGTTTAGCTAACGGGTGTGAAAAAAGCACTTTCTTCGTTTGGACTCTTTCATTCACAGTTAAGAAATCAGTCGGGAGTGGAAGAAGCAGCAAAGCTCGTTTCCTCTTCCAGCCTGTGACTAGAAACAGGTGGGCAAGGTCAAGACACACTCATTTTAGAAACATGAAGGATGTGAGTGAGATTTTCCAAACTGCAACTAGATCAGGTAGCATTCCCACTTCACACAACTGTCACTGATTTCCAGTGCCACACTGTGGGAAACACCACAGAGTGCTCATCTGTATCTTTAAGAACTTATATATCTTTGAATATCTAGTTCACGGTGACCAGAAACAGCCTGTACATTCATTAACTTCTACTTCCCTTATTTAATACGTCCGTTAGATGTAAATACAAAACTTGTTTTGAAGCAGGTCTATTCAACCTGCCCCACAATACACTGAACACATTTGAAGCAGTTGAGGTTTTTCTTATTATTAGCAAATGATGGTAAATGATCAGATTTGTGTACTTTTAATTGACTTTCCACTTCCACACATCAACTGCCTGACACAAATCACAGAAAAATTAATTCTCACATAGTGAGTAAGAAATGTTATAATTTCCCATTTGGTGATACGACACTCGTGTCTATACGTACACTCTTGCTTTTGATCAGAGAGGTTAGATGTTTCACCTGCTCCATCAATCAGTCTTGTGCTCAAGCATCTGAAAGGGCCTCCTGGTTACCTGCCACCCACTGCAGCAAGCAGAGCTTCATCCCCTTTATGACCTACCTCTCTAGCACGAATCGCTCACCTTCCAAAGCAGTTTTGCCAGGGCACCATCAAGAACAAAACTTGTTTCCTGGACCTCTCTGCAAAAGCAGACCCCAAGTGAGGTTTCACTACCCAATCAAAAGCATCACTGCAAATGTTTTCTGGAGACTTTTCTGAGCTATGACTTGTCCTTTGCTGAAGTTCCCAAGTTATTACCTGATCTGGAACCTAAAAGTGGTTTCTGTGAGAAATATTTTCAGTTTGTTTATTCATTCAGGTCAGAAGATAGTGGTCTGGCACAAACGTCCTGTACATTTTACCAACCTCAATTTTTATATATAGCAAGAACTCCTGTGAAATTGATTGATTACAGTTGGCTGATGAGCATTGTTTCTACCAGACAGTGAGATTACCTTGCTATTGTGGAGACTGTTTTGCAGGAGGCTGCTGTTTCAAGCTTGCTTGAGGTGTGCCCACAAGTCTGTTTATTCTCATGTATCTTATGTGGTCAGGGTGGTGGTGTTGGAGTTTTTCATTGCTGAGCAATTTCTTCTAGTTTATTAAATGAATTTAGTTTCAAACGGAGTACTGGGTTTTCGTTTGTGGTCCTGCTTTTCCTGTTACTGTTGTTGTGGTTTACCGTCCAAATTGGGGTGTTCAAAAACTGCTCTTCAAACTTCACGGAGCTTGTTTTGTGATTTGTGTTTTTACAGTTCTGCGCATTTCTTAATCTCAGGGTGCTGAGCATGGGCCAGGACTCCCTCCAAGAGGAATTACAGTATATACAGTGATAGGGCAGCACTGGAGCCTTGTGACTTCAGCCAGACACATTTCAAATCCTCGTTGGGCCAGAAATCAAAAGGATGTAGAGATGTATCCAGGAAGGGCTTGCAACAGCAGTAAGGCCTTCTTTAATGTACATATACTGTCAAGGAATTGTTTTCCAGATTGGCTTCTTCCCTGTATCCAGCAGCACATTTTAACCACAAAGCATACACTTTTCCAGGCTCAAGTAATGATTTAGCAGATGATGTTGAGCAAATTTTGGTACTGATTTTCCTATTTTTAAGACAGAGGTATTAAGATGGATGTCACAAAGGTTAACTCCTATTAGAAAGTATTCTGAGCTAATCATAGAAAAGGTGCTACTCACACGTACATAGTGGGAGGCTTGGCATTTCTCTACTCAGCTAATGTGTCAACATTTGAGATCGTGACTCTAGTTCCCAAACATGAGCAATGAGGGATTTCGGTCGGGGCGGTAGGAGTGACACAATTTGAGAATGCATCCTTAGGTTCTTGGGAAAGGGATAACTGAGGGCACCATCTACACAGCCCTTCAACACCCAGCAGAGCAGGACCTCTCTGTTTTCATGTGCACGTTTACATCACCACATATTTCTTTAGGCTTCAGACAAGTACAATTTAAACAGCACAAGAAGCACAGAAAACAGAAAGATGCTCCCCTTTCCTTTGTCAGCAGCTCTGCACCACTTTTTTTGCCTGGCAAGGGCAATTATCTGCCAAAGGTTGCTCAGTATTGCAGTTGTAAAAAGATCTGCTCAAGTATCATCACCTTGAGACTGGGTCTAAGCCTCCCCCGGAGGTGCACGGCCACTTCTGTTGGGGGTCCCCCGAGTGAGGTGTAGCACCATGGGGTCACCACAGCTGCAGAGGAACAGAGAAGGAAAAGCTGCTGCAACCCAGCAGCAAACACCGCTGGCTGTGGCCTCTGCCTTACTGTCATCTCTGGTCCCTTGCGTCGGTCCTCTCTGAGCTCAGCCCTCTGTCATGCCAGTAACCCCATGACCACCCATAAAGGTCCTTAGCTCCACTCATCCCAAACCCCAGTTATTTCTTGCTTGCTGGAAGACTGATTCATCGCAGTTGTCTCCAGTGACTCCTCTTGAACAGCCTCCCAACCTCTACCACCATATCAGCCACACTCCAGTCACTTCCTAGTCAGTTTTCCAGCACCATCCCACTCTTAAAGACCGTTACAAAAGGCGTCTAGCTCCCAAGCTGACTTTTCATTTGTTTTTAATAGAGCTGGTGCATTCCCTGTGCAATGTCTTTTGTGTGTGTCATCACATCACCATCATTATTTCCAGTATTCAAAAGCCTTTAAGGCTCTTTGTTTTAAGAAAAAACAATTTTGCCATTTAACAATGGGAGGCAGAACCCTGCCAGTTTTCTCAGCTGAGCTTTGGTGCAAAATAAAGATTGGAAACTGCCAGCCTAACCAGTTCTTAATACTATGGTAATCTGCAATATGTGCCAGTGCTCAGTGGTCCTTATCATTAGAAAAAGTTTCTGATGGCTAACATAAATCTTCCTTCCTGCAAATTAAGCTTGTTACTTGTGCTATGGCCAGTGGATGTGGACAACACTTTATTACAGTCTCCATTGCAGCTACATATTTGAAGGTTGCTGTCTTGTCTTCTCTTTTCCAGACTAGACATAGTCTCACCTTTCAATTTTTTCCCCAAGTTCACACTTACTAGACCTCTGATCACTCTTGTTGCTTTTATCTGAGCTTTCTCCACCATGTTAGTAGGGCAGCTAAATATATCACTGCTCTTCTTTGAGATTCAAATCGGCCTTTATGCTATGAATTATCCCAAAAGCTCCCATAGGCTTGGTTACCAGCCTATTCACCTAAATCCTCTGCTAAACCACCACTTTCTAGAATAAAGCCCCCATTCCTGTAGGTAAGCTGCCTTTATTTATCCCTAGCTTCATGGTCTTTCATTTGGCTGTCAAAATGTATGCTGTTTAACTGACTTTCCTTTAACAAGTAATCCAGATCAATTTTTCTAGCTGACCTATCCCTAATCCTTCTTCACTAGTTTTTTTTTGTTATCTCCAGATCTTCTACCAGGACCAGAAAGGAAACCCATGGGACCCTGCAAGGAGCATCACTCAGGGTTACAAATTCTCATTTACAGGCAACATTTAACCTGTTCAGTATGGGCTTTTTTGACTTTGCAGTTCTCATTTATTTTCATAGTGTCATGCGCAGTGAAGTCACGTGTCTTACAAAAGCCTGAATGTGTTGTGTCATTACATTTATCCTTACCAAACCCGAAATCTGCTGAGGAAGCAATAGCAAATCTGCTATCTGGAAGGAACCTCCAGCTGTCTTAGGGAGTGAAGAAGAGTTCAAGAAACTGAAGGTGGTGTCTTGCTTGGAAAAGAAAGAATAAAATAGAGGCAGGAAATCTGTTAGACATAAGAGTAGGGTATCTGTACTCATTTCATAAAGATGTGAATTAAGGACTGGAACTGACTATTACTCTAAATAGATTGCATCTGGTAAGCATTGACTGAGGACACACTTCTGAACTGTTTGCTGCTTTTTTGATCCCACTGGGTAGTCAGCTTCTGATATTTCCACTGAACCGTGTTTAATCATGTTTAGCAATATTTTAGTGATAAGAGTTCGTGGTATTACAGCTCCACTTCCAATCTTCGATGCATATGATTACATTACCTCCTTCTCCAGCGAATCCAAAGATCCTCTGGTAACTTGTACTATCGATGTCTGAGGAAGTCAGGGCTGTTACTGCTTCAGTGTTCAGCATGCTGCCACTGCATCGCTTTGATCCATGGCCTTATGTGGCTTTTTAAAGCGGAGGAGGGTGGAGGGAGAAGGGTTACTGGGCTTGTAAACATTTCTATTACATCAGATTAGTTTCCCTGCCGTGTACAATCTGCTGGTGTGACTCAGACTTTCACATTTTATAAAGTCAGCTATGTCTACAGGGACTATAACCATTCTGAGAAATTCTAGATAAATGTGAATTAGTTTTATTCTTATCTTATTATACAATGTACAATTGTACAAAAAAAAAAAAAGCCCTTTTGTTGGCTTTTAGTGCAGATGTGCAACCACTGTCACATAATGAGAGCAACATGTTCCCACCCTCGCCAGCTCCTTTATTCTTTGGCTGTGAGTCTTAATGCAGGTTTAGGACTAACCAACGTTCATTCATGCTGTTCTCAACTGCTCTCCACCAGCCTCTCTATTTATTTATTTCTTTTTATTGAGGCTGCACCACTGTGATCTGAGATGGCTGCCACTAAATACTTGGAGTCATGTTTGTTAGAGCAGATCATTCAACCACTTTTACTCTAGGGAACAGGGCGTGCTTTTTCACAGTTCTAAGAGCTGGGCAAAACAACTTATTTTTGCCCTCGTATCGGTTTAGGGCACTGTCAGTAGCACAGGAAAAGCAATAGACATTGCCACCAAAAATGTTAACGTCTCATATGAAAGAATCTGGGGTACCACACACAACATTTCCCCTTCAGGAATTTTTGGACAGGATTTTCAAACATTCTGCTTCACGGCAGCCAAAGGGTACAATTCCTTTGTTATCGCCTACATGTTTTCTTGCCAAATGTTTCCATAGTTGTCTGCTATTCAAATAATGTCTTACTAATGCAGTGGTCATTCTGAATGTGCTAGGGAATGAGCAGGGTTCACAGGCTGTTTGCAGAGATCCTGAGCAGTAGGTATAATTTCTTCAGAATTGGGACACACCATAGAGTGCTTTTCTTTTTGGATGCCCTACCTTACACAGCCACATCACCATTTCTCACATTCCTGGCAATGGTAAATAGGATTCACTCGCTAGCCCCAGTCAGAGGAAGCAACTGCTCCATGTTCTTGAAGAAAACATGATGGTGATTCTGTGAGAGGTCCCAGATGCTTCCCCAGGGCCCTGCAATGCATCAATCCTGCTCTGCAGTATGGACTCAGAGTCAAAATAAATGTTTTTGGAAAGTGCAGGGTAGGACTCACAGATAAATAAAGGCAGTGAGTGAGGAAAAAATATTGAGGAGATTGTGAATGATCCTTGCCAGCCCCTCACGTAGCAGTCCAAGCATCATTCTGTAATTGCTTGTCCAACCACTAAAAGCTGTCCGCAGGCAAGACAAGCATTCAAGACCCTCACTAGATCAGCCATCATGGTGGGCTGGAGCCTGAAGATTGCTATTAGGGTCATGCATGACAAGCCATTGCCACACACGTCAGCACTGAGGCTGGTCATGAGTAGGGAAGGGATACGGGACTCGAGTACAAACCATGCACTTAAGGCCAACGGGGATCTCTTCTTCTTTCATTGCCTGGCCTTCCTGAGCAAGTTTTTAGGCCTGCCTTTCTGCACCTCTATTTAATCACGCACCCGGGGCCAGTTTTGGACACAGAGCAGCACAACCCAGCCCCTGGCCCCCTCCTTTCCCCACACAAAGGGGCACCACGGCGGTTGGCCCAAGTCGACTGTCGCTGACCCTGTGGCTGGCGCAGCCGTTTCACCAGGGAGAGGTCAGGAAGGTCTCCTCACCCAGAGGAGCGCGTCAGCGCGGGATGTGAGCCTAAATATGCTCCATTCGTGGAAAAGCATTTTCTTATTAACCAACCTGTATTTGACAGAGTTTTTACTGCAACAACAGCCTCCCCCAGGGCAGGTAAATGCGGCTGCGGCAGCAGTTAGCGTTCCCCGGGGCCTTCCTGCATCTAGGATACAATTAGATACATTTGTCTGCAAATGCTTTAAATATTTCAGCTGGTATGCCATTAAGGAATAAGAAAGGGTTTTTATGTTAAGAGAGACTCCGAGCACTGCAAGGCAGCCAATATCACAGACAAGGCATAAGAATGATTTGGGATAGATAATGGTTGTGAGTAATGTTATAAATGATCTCATAGACTTTTTTTTTTTTTCCCTGTGAAGTAAATGACCTTCCTTCTTCCACTTAGAGAGCCATGTGGCCATTACAGTGTGAAAAATGTCTCTCTCAGCCAGGACCACTCTGTACATTTTTACTGAGGTCCACTGGATAATTTTAATGACGTTTGCTCATTTTCACTCAGCTCTTTCATGTGGTCTTGCCAGGTCCCCCTCCCTTCCAAGACGTGGGGAGGACAGCAAGGGACAAGGGCTCTCTTGCAGAGGCATGGGAGGCTTTATACATGTAGGTCTTTTCTGATGTCTGAACCATCATTTGCGCAGCCTACGTCTCACCTTTACCTTTTCGACCCCAGACTCAGTGCTAGCGCTCTCATCGACAGCAGCAGGAAGATTTACTCGTATTGCAGGTGGATCTGTAAGCACTAATGAGAACTGCAGCATAACGTGATGAGACACTACACCCCCATAACAGAAAAAAAAACCATCCCTTTCTCAAAGATCTAATGGGCAATAAGGTGTGAATACAGCATGCGTGTGAGGATGCAGGCAGTGGTAGTCTCTACAAGCAGGAGGCCCTGAGCAAGAGTGCAGGACCCAGAGCACTTATGTGATGCTACCAAGTGGGTTATCGGTGGGTACCGAACAGCATCAGCAGTTGGCTCAGGCTTTCTCCTCACCTCTCCAGGCCAAGTCTTTGCAGGTGCCACGTCTTCCACTCCTGCCACTGTATACGTAGGTGCAAAGCTGTAATGTGGCAGTTCTAATTCGAGATGTGCCTAGAGGCAGGGCTGCCCCGAGATCCCACCTTTGTTCTCTTTTTCTGTGTTAATGCAGTGACAAATAAGCTCCATTTGGGAAAGAAACCCACTTGGGACCTACTTAAAAGCTTTGCTTTTCTCCTTATTTGGTAAAATTTTCCTCCTTTCCATCTCTGTGGCATGTGCAAGTGACGGGAAGAGAAAATAATAGTACCTTCATTATGCCTTTGTTTTCGTAAGATATTTGTGCAGGAGATCTTATGAAAGGAGGTCTTATGCCCCGATCAGCTTTTATTATTCTGGATTTCTAGTAATGGTTGAATAGCATGAAAAAGTATGACATGCTTGTTACAAGTTCAAAGATTTGTAATCACATATTCAAAATTATTAGACATTGTGGCAAAAACTCCAACTGAGACATCTGTAGGAAGCGCAAAACCCCCACAAAAAATATTTCAGTGATATAAATTATTCAAATCGTTATTAATCTCACCCACTCTACTAGTCAAAGTCTATCTGAAGGATTCCTGCATGGGATAAGATTCAGCACACATGGCAACAATTCTGCAACTTCTTTTGAATCTCAAATTGCTATATTTACCACAAAAACTTTCTTTCAGTCGGAGTCCCCTTGCAAATGTGCTTCAACTTAAAATGTTGGTTAAAACGCTCCATCAAAGCCTGAAGCCCTGCCTCCTTTTTCATTCAGGATTTATTCTGGCAAGGCTCCGCTCAAGTCAAGTAGAGACACCATCACTCTGAACAAAAGCATCACAGTTTGACTCAATAAACTTGTCATCTTCGCATAAAGAAATGGATAAAAGTGCAAACAAGCCATTGACCTGACATGTCACGTAGCTTATAGGAAGGACACTTCATTCAACCTCTAAGTGGACCACCAGACCAATGCTAGCAGTGATAAGTAGTGCTAAGTTTAAACCTTTAGTCATGGCAGTCCTACAGTGATTCTTGGATTGCTCTGTGTTAAGCACCTGTGGTGGCCACAGAGGGGCAGATGACAACCCAGCTCAGGCTTGCAAGTCCTGATTAATTTTTGGCACTGGTCTCCTACCCTGCCCCATCTCATGGTGTGGTGGGAGCATAACAAGGTACGTCCACCCTGAGCACTGGGAACTCGCCAGCAACAGTCCCACAAGTCCCCACCACTGTTTTCTGGCCTTTCTGCCTGAGCACGATGATTACTTTCCACCTCTTCCTCTCCTTTCTATAGATAAGGTCTGACAGAACTAGAAAATGGGCTGCTTGAGGGTCGCTCTGGTGCCAGACTAGAAGATGTAATTAAGATACGGGCAGGTGACTCCCATACGGTGCAGGCTGACCACCTATGTGAAGAGACCTTATGCTAGACTAGTAAATTGTCACGTCATATTTCCAAGGAGAGTAGATGGTGCATTTATGCCATATCAGTATACACTCCATGCTGCATTTGACAGGACATTTCTTTCAAGTTTATTAATGTTTTTCAGAACCTGTAGACCGAAATACTTAACGTAACACATTTACGGTCTTCTCAACATCATCAAATATTAGCCCCTAAAATTCACGGTCATTCAGGGTAAAAGATTGCCTGGATTTGAGGTAGATGTCATTGTGCAATAAAATGTTCATGTTTGGAGTTGAAAAAGACAATGATTTAGTGAAGTATTGATTTTTTAGGGAGAGGGAAAATTGTGATTGGTGATTGGAGTTAGTCCAACTAGAGATGATGCAAGCAAATGAGAAGATCCATCTGCTTATGTTAGGTACTTAGTTTCCCTTACTTAGAGAATTACTTATCTGCCATTGTGCAAAACCCTCCAAACACAAATGCAATGTCTCTGTAAGCTAGGGAAGCATTGCTATCTTCCATTATGCTCATGGCAGAGGCCCCAAGGGGTTGACACAGTGCCCACATGTTTTAGTGAGGTCACTCCTGAAGGCCATCGCCATGGTGGAAGCCCTTAAGGCATCCAAGCTGCCATCAGACCAGAGGTATGGGTGACCAAACAACCTGCCTCAAAGGGTCGTTCTTGCACTTGCTCCATACCTGACATGTTTGAACCTCTTATACCCTCTGATACCAGCCCCTGCAAATGGAAACATGTCAGGTGTCCCCTGCAGCCCTCAGCTTCCCACTGATCATGCTGCTGTGGTAGGCTGATATGGGTCAGCAGAAAGGGACCTTTTAGAAAAGGGGGTGATAACACCAATTATGTTGTAGTCAGACACAGAGGGTCACAGGCAGACTGCTCTCTCCTGTACCTCTGAAAATCTTTAAAGGCTGCCTCCACTAAGCGCAGACTTGTTAAATTCAGGGCACCTATCATGAACCTCACTTGCTTTTTGCATAGATGAGATGGAAGACAGTGTGTGAACTAAGAGTTTGCCCAAGGCCCTATATCAAAATAACAAGCAGATGTTGTGAAGTGCAAAAATATTTCACAATTGTCAAATGAAAAAACTTCTGTTCTCAAATGCAAGAAAACTGTAATGGTTTCCTGCAGAGAGGCTACTGGCAAGGGGTAAACCCAAAAAACAGCCCACATTTAAAAGCTTTGTGCCACTAATGACTGAAAATAAAATAAAACATTTACAAAAGTTCCAGACTTCCTCACTGGGGAATCAACAGATATAGAGGTATTTTCATATCACTTTTTTATTTGGGCCAGTTCAGATTAAGCACAGACCACACACTGAAAGGTTGGTCACTCTCTATTACAACAGCCATCTGGAATCCCCTCAGATTAAATGTGCCCAGACCGTCACTGGTTTATGGCTGGAATAGGTTTCTGCAGAAAACCAGAAAGCATAAAAATGTAATGTGGCCAAAACTTTAAAAATAAGTAAGAAATATAGTCTGCCCTTTTAGCACTTATTTGGGGTCTGCAGAAGTGCAATAAATAAAACCTGAGAGCCACAAGCCCTTTCTGACTTACCATGTCAGGTCTCAAATCCAGATTATGAGCTATCCATCCATCTTCTTGGTAAAGTGGGTCTGTTACCATCATCTGTAAAAGAACAGAGACAGGACAGTTTACCCTACCAAAAGAAAATCAAAGAGGTGGAAAATCTAGAAAATAGCCTGATGATCTTCCCTTGGGTCTTGTTCTTATTCTTCCTGCTGTCCTTTACCACATTGGCCCACCACTGCCAGCTCACCTGCCTGGCTCTGAGGCCAGTGTCTCACAGACCGGGCTACCTAGACAGAGACATTGGTCTTACAGTGGTGAGACCAGCCTGTATAACCCCTCTCTGATGCACTGATGAGGTGTGGAGGGCAACTGTGGCTGTGCACTCATGGTCTTGCAGAAAATGGTGCAGAGCAAAGCTCTGGCAGTCAAGTTCTTGCTGCCAAGCATCCTCAGGATTCCCTGGGTTGCCACTCCTCTGGGACTTCCTGAGCACATTAATGGTCCAGAAGCAGTCAATTGCTTAAATATTTGACTTTCAGGAGATCTCCTCCAAATGAAAGTCCTTCCAGACCCTCTCAGTAACAGCCAGGATGTCATTTGTGCTGTGCAGTCTACATGAGCTTTGCAAGACATTCAGAAGCTATCTTGCTCCTGACAAGTGGGCAACCCAGCCAAGGTGGAGGCTTGTCTCCAGCTGCTGGAGATCTCTGCTGGGGTGCCGTTGTGGCTGTGTCAGAAGAAGTGCTACAGCCCTGAAGAAGTTCCAGCTGGGCCACTCACCCATGCCAGGGCTATCTGCAGAGGCAGGCCTAGGTGCTGTGTGGAGCACCTCACACCTGGGAATTTCCTCCCCACATCCTTACTTCATTCCCAGGGCTATTCCCATCCCTACCCCATTAGCAGGCTTTCTTCAATTCTTCCCCTTTTCCGTGGCATTGGTTGTGGCATGAATTTACCCATAACTTCATTTGCCATTCAGCAGCAATCTCCGTGCACTGGTGACTGTTGCAGGTGGCTTTTTCAAAGCAGCAATCCTACACTTGTTTTTTCAGTATGGAAAGGAGGACATGGGACTCCAGCCAAGCCATACACCAGGATACATCTTCTGTCCATGCCTTGGAGGTTTTGTGGAGGCAAACTGCAAAAAAGGTACATGAGGATGTGATCGATCTTGTCACACAGTTTTTTCATTGCTATAGCTTCATGGCTGCATGCAGGAGGACTAAGAGCAAACTGCATCTTCTCAAGAGTGGACGCTGTGGAGGGCAACGTGAGTCCAGGTTTCTTACAGGCTTCACCCCCAGAGATCCTAGCTGAAAGGCACACTGCTTTGACCGGTGGGCACCCGGGAAATGAAGAAAGCCGCCCTTGAATTTCCCAGCAGGGGCACCATTTGTTAGACAGTGTTTTACCTGAAGATCATGTTGCAGTTAGCTCAGGAAAGAAGCGGCTGAGCAGTTGGAATTCAGGTCTCTAAACGTGGGCCACCAATCTCCTTAGCAGGCCGTCTTCATCACTGCTATATCCCCTTATGCAGATGCCTGCTCACAAAACAACCCCTATTTAAGACAAAGCAAAGCAAACTTTTTCTTTCCTTAGCACCTACCGAGCTTTGTAACACACCATATTATTTTCCTTCCAAGCGTAACAAAACTCTGTGGCAGGATTTATCGGCACACCGATAGCACTCTTGATTGAGCGCAGGTGAGAGAACAAAGCGGTTCCTCCCTGCCTGCCCTGGAGGACCTTCCACGGTGCCTACACAAACATTAGCAATATGTGTAGCTCTTGCACTGCGCACTTACAGGGTGGAAGTGTCAATCTGATCTCCTGAAAGGGTATTTTTCATGATGCCTCATGACATAATAGTCTTGTAGCATCTTTTATTTAAAACAAAAGCTCCTGCGGAGGATTGCTCTTACAGTCTTACCGACCTGAAGAAATGAAGCGGGGAGACGGCATGCAGACAGCAATGCCTTAGAGGACGCCGCTCACGGCTCTTTCATTGTTTGTTTGACGGTAATGCAGAAAAGGCGCAATCAAAATCAGCATCAGTTGTGCTGTGTGTCGCCCAAATACACAGAGAGATATGGTTGTGGGACTGAAAATCTGTAGGCGTATTTAACTAGGTGCTTTTGATCTGTATAGCATCTTAAGGTAACAGCAGCTCTCACTTGACAGATAGAGCAGAGGCTAAAGGAGCCAGAGGCCAGGTCTGCACAGTGTTATCTGCACACAGTGCACTACTGACACTGTTAAAACAAGATGTTGTCAAAGAAAAACTTGATCTGATTCACCAAATCATAGCTCTCTCTATGCACTGCATCCATTCTGGGAGTACTTTTAGCTAAATTTTGGCTGTTTTCCTGAGCTGATTCTCAAAATCCTCAGTCCACTCCTTGCACATATGTACATGTAATGAGTCGGCACATGGTCACCACAACCATTTATGCTGTGGAGGCATCTGAGCCATAAGCCAGCAACTGAGGCACATTCAGGAAAGCTGCACAACTTGAAGCTTCTTTCCGCCCCCCAAGTCTGAGTGTTCTACACCTTTCATGCAGGAGTGAACACAGGGTATGGTGCAGCAATACTGGCACAAGGCAATCCTACCCCATCTCCCATCCTCATACCACAGCAAACCCTCTCCTCATCTGTATCAACACAATTGTTTGTGGATCATGTCTGCTTCTAGTCTAGGAGCCACAAAAATATACATTTACTTCTTTCTTTCAAACAGAAGAAACACCCGATGTAAATACAGCATGGGTCCACAACCTGTTCTGTCAGGGGAAAAGAGTGGGTAAAAGTGGGGTGGAGGGTCCTGAGGCTGGCATTGACATCAACACTGGATGTCAGCAAAGCCTCAACAGCATCAGGTATGGTGACCTCCACGACTGCCAGGTAACTTATGCTCACTCACAGATGTGTCTATAGTTTGAGTTGGAAGGGACCATTAAAAGTCATCCAGTCCAACCCCCTGCAAGAAGCAGGGACATCTCCAACTACATCAGGTTGCTCAGAGCCTCATCCAACCTGGCCTTGAATATTTCCAGGGATGGTGCATCTACCACCTATCCAAGCAACCTATGCCAGTGTTCCACCACCCTCATTGTAAAAAATGTTTTTCCTAATATCCAGTCTGAATCTACCTCCCTCTATTTTAAAGCCATTACCCCTTGTCCTGTTGCAACAGGCTCTGCTGAAGAGTTTCTCCCCATCTTTTTTATAAGCCCCCTTTAGGTACTGGAAGGCCACTACAAGGTCTTCACGGAGCCTTCTCTTCTCCAGAATGAACAGCCCCAACTCTTTCAGCCTGTCCTCATAGGAGAGGTGCTCCAGCCCTCTGATCAGAAAGAGAATTAGAGCATACAAAGAGAGGAAAAAGACCATTAGCTGCACAAGAACACTGGTTTTAGGTGCTGACTGTCATTGCTCTTTATTCTATTTCTCCGACATGAATAATTTAAAAAAATAATAGATTAAAAATTAATACACACCATTGCAGAATGTGCATCCTTTCCCCATTCATACTGCAGGCCCAAAGCCAACCCTACCCTACCAGACTCAAGGATTTTTCTTCTTCCTTTGTGCATTTTGGATCCAATAGCTCAAGGGGAACTGAACAAAGCTGGGAAATGAAATTACCAGCATACAAACAAGACAGATCATGACTGACATTTTTATACTAAAAACACAGAGAAAAGAAGGACTGACTGAAAAGGCACCTGAAGAATTCCCCCTAAGAACCCATTTCTGTGTCTTTTGGGATTAATTTAGCTAAGAAAGGGAATGTGGATATATTATAAATGCCCGTTGTTTCAACTACAGGCTATTCTTAAGCAACATAAAATCTTAAAAATACACAAAGCAAAGGCATAAGCCCAAGAGAGATGGCCATGAAGCAGTATATCTGATGTTCAACATCCTGTATCTGGTAGAAAAGTTTCTATTCAGGACAGTTTACAAAATGTACTTTTATCAGAAAATGGGAAAATAAAATATTTCACGGTAAGCCACAAGTTAATGACCATTTGCAAGGGAGAGCCACACGCTTGCCAGGGAGGCAAGTTTTGTGATCCAGCCTTTGGGTTTAAGACAAGTTCAAATTTTAGCAGAATCAATGCAACACTCAGTTTTTCCAAGATAAACCAAGTGAATACCCAGCAGCACTCTATCTATTTTTACACTCTTAGGATTCGCATCACTGTATTTTCCAAGCCACTGCTGTGTGTAAACTTTTATAGGAACTTTCATTATTATCTGCCTGATATGGACATGGAACATTTTGGTCAGCGTGAGGCTAATGATATGGTGCATTCAAAATCTTCCACAGTACAGGCTGGATTTTCTCTGCCCTATGTTGATCATCTCTTTGTTTCAAATCTATGTAAACTGTTTGTCATCTCTTCATGTTGGAATCACTCTCTGCTGTTCTCCTCACCTGCTACTCCCCTATTCTCATCCCTTACCCCCTCCTCCCACTTGTCTTCTATTTCCACTTGGATTCCACTTGGGGGACTGGACTAGATGACCTTTGAAGGTCCCTTCCAGCCATAACTATTCTATGATCCTATGATAGTGCCTTCCTAGCTAGAGACACAACCCTACAAAAGAATCACGCCCAAAACCAAAACACAAATCACACAAGAAGCATGCAATTAGTCTCGTATTTGCTGCCATCACAGCATTTGCTGTGCTTGAACATTACGTCCTATTCTGCTTGTGTCCAGAGCTAAATGAAGACATTTTGGCAACTGACACCACCCTACATTCCCTTTTTAAAAAAAAATTGCTTTGTGTCCCCTCTCATCCCCGCAACAAACACCGAGCACCCAGGCTGGAGAGACACAGGGTGATGGGGCACCCCATGGTCTGAGGGGCAGGTCTTCTCCTCCCCACGGTTCTCAGGCATTGCTGCTGCGCCAGCAAGTTTCTCTCCTCCTGACACGGAAATGCAGCAGCAGCTAAATCGGGGGAAGGTGAAGGCTCTGTAGAGAGGGGAAGGTCACTGTCCCACAGAGGGGGACTATATGTCCCTACATTTCTCTATCACAGGTCTTCTCTGGGTGCCTTTTAAGGGGCCTGGACCCTGCAATGGTGTTACATGGGGCAAGAAACTGGTGCTTTATCCCTGCTTAGCTCATTCTCAAAATCGGGATGCTGGGAATACGCCCTTGCATTCAGGCTCATCCTAGGACATTTCGTCCCTCATCCTTGACCCAAAGGAGGCTACGTCCCACGGGAGCCCTCAGTCACTACCACTGCTAGTTCCTGGGCAGCATCAGAAGCCAGAAGGACTGCAGCATATTCACGTCCTCCTGGCATCCCTCATCTTAGTGACATCAAGGGCAAGGTCTCCAGTCTACCCCTTGCTAAGGCCTAGCTTTGTCTGTCTGTCTGTCTGTTTGTTTGTTTAGCAGGAACCAGCTGCTGGTTTTGCAGTGTCTGGGACACTCTGGTTCCAGTTTTGCTGGCCCTTCAACGGCTGCTCTAACAAACTGTTTTATTAACAATTATTATGGTTGACTTACATTGTCCCACTCCACAGTGTACGAGCTGGCCTTGCAAAGCAGTCACTCGCAAGCCTTGTCCCCTGACACAGCTGCATTTTCCATGGTGTGCCTGATCTGCGTGTAATTCATGGCTCAGCTGGGATTTCTGTGGCATAAATAGCATTACACCATTATGAAATGACAATAGATGCCAGAGCTGTTATCCATCGAAGTGGAGCCCGAGAGTGCAACTTCTACCAGACTAGCAACAATTAGATTTGCAAGTGTAACTAGATCCTATTGTTAATCCCAGCTCTGTTTGGGCATCTGTAACAACTGGTTATGTTGTAAGACCACGACGACTTCCAAGTAAGAAATCACAGCGTTCTCATTATGTGCTGAGTGTTCATCACATCAGATCCATTTCTCAGCATTTAATGTTAATTACTAGCTTGGTTTTATATTAGCTGAGAGCTAAATGATGTAGTGCTGCAGAAAACTATTAAGATCTGCGTCACATAGGCAAACATAACCATCCACTTCCAGAATGTGAAATGGATAATGAGTGGGTATAAAAGAGTTCTCAGAAACCCCAGCTGAATGCATTCAAGAGCAGCGCTTCCTCTTTAATGGGCTCTCTGCCAGAATGACACATCACTCTGCCTCACTGAAGTCATTTATAAACTGTCCTTCACAACACTCTTTTTCTCTCATGCATGCGCTGCTTCTCCTCTCAGGGATCATTGCAGAGGGAGGATGCACCTGATGGTAAAATGCTGCACTGTTCAGAATAGTAAAACTCTTGGAGAAAGCAAGAACCCAACCCTCCTCAGGACGAAGTCTAGAGGAAAAGGGAGGGCAGGGTGATGTGAAAAGCAGAGCTGCACAGAAGGAGTTGGCTACCACCCAGATTCCCAATTCTTTGAGGCTGACTTGGGTTTTCCACTCGAAAGCACAGCCTTGGTTTCAGACTGTAATGCAATATCTGAAAGCATCCTGTGTAGTTCCCTGCATTCCTGGAGAAAGCCAGGCCGGAGCTGGAGGTTGAAGTAAAGGTCTGCAAGGTTTACACAGCATTCCCCTGGAGGGATGGGGCTGAGGTGTATCAAAGAGAGTGTTTAAAGGGAGGGAAAGGAGTTTCTTAAAATCTCTGTGTACTTTCTCCTCCCTTCCTCTCCTTCTGCCCAAGCATGCTCCTGTACAATGAGTCACTGGTGCTTGTCACAGACTTGGGATCCCCACCGTACCACTCCACGCACAAGAACACGGTCCTCACTCACAACACAAACACGAAGATACAGATCCAGAGACAGCGTGCACAAGAGAGCATTGGAGAATTTTAGCCATCCTGAGGGTCTAGCAAACTACTGACAAGAGTTGGGCTGCAGTGTTCAAAGGAGACTCTTTCTGAAAACAGGGGCTGGAAGAAAGGGAGAGAGCGTTGCACTTTCTTAATGAGGAGTTCCTCCCAAGCCCGAGGAGAAAATAGCAGAGATGCTTGCTTGTGGTTGATGACGGTGGAAGTCAGCCTTCTGACAGGGAATGAAGGTTTATGGGCAGGGTGGGGATAGGCTCTAATAGAGCTTGCAAGGGAAGAGAAATTATTTCTGCCTGATATCACAAAGAGATGAGAGCCAGCACGGGGATGTGATCGTCACAGAGAGAAAGGAGTAATCCAAGTGATGGGCTAAGGAAATGACAATTGTAGCAAAGATCCTGCTGCAATAAAAACATTAAGATTCTGGATGCTAAGAAGCTCTGCAGATAGCCAGGAAAGGTTATATGTAGATGGAGTATGAACAAGAAATCTGCAAGATATAAACTTGGCATGTTTGTTTAAAGAGAAAATACTAATTACTTAGGTCATCAGCAAAAAAAAAGTGCTTCCACTAATAACTGAAAATTCTTTTGCCAGAAGGACTGTTATGCATTTCCCAGGAAAGAGGAGTCAGCTTTTCTTTTGGGTAACCTGCCCAGCAATTACCTGATTCACGAAAGCAATTGCTTTGTCCACTGTCAGCTATTTATGTAACTATTTATACACAGCCCTACAGACATTCTGTACCTACAGTCTAGATATGAAACTACAGACTCGGATCGAAAACACAGACAGGACTGTAGCACGCAAAAATGTTCCTAAACAGACAATTTCTGGGCAAAATTTTTTAGCAGAATTTTAAAACATGGCCCCGTCTTTAACCAGTTTCTTGGTAGGAGATGCAGCACTGAATACTGAATTTAAGCTACAGCAGGGCTGGCAATGGAGTTTAAAGTGCTGGGAGTTAAAAGGGAACCATAGCTGCTCAGGATCCAGCTTTATAAAGAGAAACTGCGTGTTTATCCTTCCTTACTCCAGTTTCTTGGCCTTTAGGGGGCCTTCCCTTTTGTCCCTTTGAACATCCAGTACTTCTGCCTAGATGTGCCAGAGCCTCCATTACTTCAAAACCATTGTTGGGAATTTCCACAATCGCAGCCTTCTCCTACAGTTGGAGAAAAGGATGGCTTCTGACAATGAACCTCACATACGTGCAGACAAAAAATGCATTGTGTGGCTTGCCACTTGCCTTTGTTTCCCTGTTTTACAGAATTTGCTTCTCTCATCAACCTGCCGAGGGCTGCCAGGGACTAATATTGCCCGCGTGGTGTTGAATTTGTCAGTCAAATGCTGAGCTTAGGACAGAGAGCATCTTCCTTTACAATTAAAATGAGCTGCTGACTAGAGAAAGGTAAGGCTGTCAGCTCCAAGGAAATTAAACTTGTCCAGTAATCTCCTCCATGTTTCAATATCTCTGTAAAAAGACATCACAATTTTTGTTGCTATAGCCCTTACAGTAATTCAGCCAAATCCTATTGAACTACTTGAGTTACTTCATTTTCATCTTTAACAGCAGAATTAGACCTGAACACTCCTGTAAATTGAAAACAAATGTAGGTTAAATACACAGCAGAGATTTCTCTACCCTAAAAGCTACTTAACACTTTTTCTCCTCCTAGAAACACCAACAGACTCCTCCTTGTTAGGAAAAAAAGTTAGGTGCACAGATGATCTTGCAGTGATTACTATAGGGTTGTTCTGGTTTTATTTGTTCTCTTTCTCATTATCCTGCTTTGATTTTAATAATAAACAAATAGTTTTCCCCAAGTCAAGTCTGTTTTGCCCATAATGGTAACTTTAAGGATTTCTCATTGTCCTTATCTCAAACCTCAAACCTTTTTTCTTACATTATCTCTCCCTATTCCCTTGGAGGATGGGGGGAGTGAGAGAGAGACTCTGGTCCCAAGTGGGCTAATCTACGACAAGGGTAAAAAAAAAAAACAACAAACCTGCAAGAGCAGTGGCAGATAAAGAGAAAAGCTAAGGTCAGGACATATATGACTGTGGGGTTTTATAAGACTTGAACTCACTCTGGTGCTGTTAGTGGACATTCACTTAGGACTACAAGGAAAGCTGAAGAAAAATCTGTGGCTATTGCATATAAACTTTATAACTGATATCTACAAGCCATATTCACATTCCTATTGGTTTTGCCTTTCACCAACCCTTGGGAGTCCAAATTTTAACTGTCTTATACAAGGACATAGAAAAAGAAAGCTTAAGTCACTGCTTCACAAAAATATCTCCAGTTGAGGCACACACTTTTTTCACAAGCTTGTGCTCACCCTAAGAGCTCTCATGTAGACATCCATGTGCAGCAACCCATAGAATCAACCAGATTTTGCTGACAGCAAAAGTAAAAGTGCTTCAAACTGCTGTCATGCTTTGGAGTGAAGGAGGCAGCCACCACAGATGCTTGGTGTTGCTCTGGGGTACCCCTGAGTCTGAAGGAAGCAGGGCTTTTTGCAGTCCTCCATCACTACTAAAACCCATCACCTCCTTTGTGCAGCTCAACTGTTTTGCAAGCATTGCTTTGCCCATCTGACAAGCACGGTTTGTGTTTAAAAGATTGGTAAATTACAAATCAGGAGACAATTTTACTCAAGCACTGAAGTGCCAGGGCTGAAAGGAAGAAAACAATTTTCCCTTGTGTTTTTTTTAAATAAATTATATACAGCTTATGAATATGTGTTGAAAACACATTTTCATCACCATTTGGGGCAGGTGGACACACTCTATGAGATATCCTGCCAGGTGTGCTGTCACAGGACATGGCAGCATGGGTGAGCAGCTTACCTGCTTTCTCCTCCTGATTTAACTCTGGAAAATTTGTGTTGTTGGAGACTTTTTCTGTCTGTCTCCAGGATCGGATAAAGTAATTTCCAAAGACTGGGAGGAATCAGCTAGTGGGGAAAGGGCAAAGCTAGGGGTGGGGGTTGTGCCAGTGGTACATCACTTGCCATAGAAGCTTTAGAAGGAGAAGGGAAGGAGCCAATTTAGGGCATGCAGGTCCTTATGGCATGGGGAGGTCCCTTTCAGGCTGCTGTGGTTCCTCCCGGCAGGGACTGTCAGGGCTGTGGGGAACTTGCTGGCCACAGCAAGGCAGAGGAACTGCCTGGCTGTTGAACTGGTCCATGATGCTGAGCTGCTACATGCATTTCTCATTTCTTGCATAGGTTGATGTTTGTTAAGAAGAAAAATTATTACAGTGAGAGGGAGCCAAGTAAACTTAAGGAAGCCAGATCTTCTCATGGGTTAGAATCATCGTATCATTGAATAGTTTGGGTTGGAAGGGACCATTAAAGGTCATTCAGTTCAATCCCCTGCAAGGAGCAGGGACATCTGCAACTACATCAGGTTGCTCAGAGCCCCATCCAACCTGGCCTTGAATATTTACTGAGGAGTTTCTCCCTGTCTCCCTGTCTTTCATATAGAGAAGGCCATTATAAGGTCTCCCCAGAGCCTTCTCTTCTCCAGATTGAACAGCCCCAACTCCCTCAGCCTGTCCTCACAGGAGAGATGCTCCAGCCCTCTGATCATCTTTGTGGCCCTCCTCTGGACTCTCTCCAACTGGTTACCTCAGTTTACATGTATCTGAATCCCTTGCAATATCCATACAGAAATCAAAATGTAATGTAGTCAGTGAATTGCAATCTGCTCTTCATAAAACAACTGGAAAGGTCAGATGCTGTGATTGTGCTGTGTGCTCAGTGTGGTACAGGGCTATCATGGAAAGCCATTACCCATCCTTTATTTGCAAGGAGTCATTATTTTTATTATTGCTGTATCACCTGCTAGTGTTATTACCATTAAATGTGTATCAGTGACAATGTCTGTTATTAACTTCTGCGTCTAGAGTTTCTAGCTTGGCAACTGTGGTAGTATTTGCAAGGGTGTTAAGGCTGACTTATAAAAATCTCAGCCTGGAAGCATATTTATTTCCTAAATTCTGTGCTTTAGCATTGCCATCATTGTATTTTAAAAAACAATTTTTAAAAGTGGCTTAATTTAAGCAAACATAGTTTTTACCTTTTAGGATTTATGTTCCATCCTTCAATCACTATCAATGTCTTCAAGTTTTCAAGATCCCTGGATGAGATGAGAAATGAAGGACAATGTATGGAGGTATTCAGAAGTGCCAGTTTTCGCCTCCTCTCTAAGCTGACTTTGGAGGTCATTTTCCCTAGGGCCTCCCTGGACTCGTTGGAGAAAGAAAGGCAACGTGGGGGACCTTAACAGACTTTAGATCCGAAGCGTCTTCTGGACCCGTTGCTCTCTAGCACAGCAGAAGCCAAGGAACACCGGCTTTCTAACTGAGGTACCTTTAATGGCATCAGTCTCCCTCTTATCATGGCAAAGCCTAGGGGAGAAGCAGAGAGAGAGAATGCACTCTATGTGATTATGGGAAAAAGTAGCTCTGCCCACTGGGCTGGATGATTTCTTTCCACAGGCTGTACCCCTCAGCACCTCACAGTGCCTCCTGTGGCAATATAACCAGACACAAATTTGAACCCGGAGGAAACAGCCTTCTAAGGAACAGCATCTTTCTTGTGAAAAGGCATGATTTCTCTCACAGAAGCAAGGTCCTCAGATTTCTTGGCACAGAACAGCATCATACAAGAGCGGCTCTGCTCTTCACTGCGTGATGCTCCCAGAGAGCTGACAGAAGGCCAAGCAGCAGCTGAGTCAACGGGCTCAAATTTTTCAGGGTTGTCCTAGACCCTGCAGCTCAGCTCGGTTTGCTGAGCAGCCCCTCATAGCTGAAATTAATACATGGGCAAAGTTTGTGCTAGAAAATGAAAGAGAAAGGAAGGGAAAGGAAAAGTCACTCCAGCAGAGAGAAAGTTGATAATGGAGTTCATAATTAGGAGAAAGGATGTCAAACATTTCAAGGCTCTTTGACTGTAAGTCACCAACCTGGAACACCTTAAAGAAGAGTGAGCGTGGGTGTTCAGCAGAGACAGATGCCCCCAGTTACTAATTATCCATGCTTAAAAGAAAACGGTTTAAAGTTTGCTGCCTTACAGATTTCACTGGTAGGGTTACTTGTCAAAGGAAGTACATATGCATAGTACTAATGTTAGCAATGAGTGGGATTTACAAATGACATTTATCTCCAACATTCAAAGAATAATAGCTGAGGGAGTGAAGGGCTAAGGAGTGCTTGTTTGGCTATTTCATTACCCTGATACTGCCAAAAACTGGAGTACTTTATCTATGGCTTTTGCATCCTGAACTGTGACAAATCAATGAAAAGACATATATACAGAGAGAGCGAGCGCGTGCTATATATAAATACGTGTGTGTGCACGCGTATTCTAGCATAAACTGAAAGCATTTTCCCCGTTTCCCCCTGAATCATTACAGTGATCCCTTTTAGTCTGGCTAAAAATATGAGCATGGTGTCATCAAATATGACCAAGAGGCAGCAGTATCAAAGATGCTACATTCTCACAAGCAGCCATAAAAAAAAAACAGGATTATGAGAGCATTTGCACTGGAAGAAATGCTGGAGGGTGAGCTGAGGTATTAGCAGGCTGCTAAGAATATACCTGGGCATGTCTGGCCCCCAGAGGAGCTTCTTTTGGGGTTCATACTTTATGAGAAAGCAGAAACTCCAGCCCCTGGTCATGGTGCCACAGAGAAGCAATCTGCCTCAGTTCTGCTCCCCTGACCTACTTAGTTGGGTTTGGGTTGCTATTTTCATGCAAAGTATTTGAAATCAGCCTCATCATTACAGCAAAGAGCATTATCTTTCGCTGTTTTCCATCTAGCCCCAAGAATAACTCTGATGTCAGCGGGGAGCTCTCTCTCTGGCATCCGTCTTCTCGCTGCCAGCTTGTCAGATAAAAGGTCAGCTGGCTCTGCCAGCTCCTTAGGTGGACCTACTGCGTGTGGTGCTCTGCTCACACCCAACCACACCAAGCAAAGCAGCCCCAGGAGAAGCCAGCTCCCATTCCCCACTTCCAAGAAATGAAAATACATATTGCAGCTGGGGTAGTGCCGGAGCCCCACGGTCCAGACGTTCCTCCTCCGCAGTAAACACCCCAAGTCGAGGCCGCAGGAAGGAGGGGTACATCCCCATCCTCATGTCAGGTCTTTCCCAGCAAGCAGCTGGTGGGTGACTTCCATGTCTGTCCTGCTGTAGGATGGACACAGAAGAAGGGGAGTAAGGCAAAAAGCTGGGACCGAAAGTGCTGACTGGTGGCCTTTGGGCACGTGGAGGGAGCACAGGCTCGTACTGGCCTCACCAGTAAAAGCTGGGATATTTTGTCAGTCCCAGGCAATTTGTCCTCCAGCTGCAGTACAGCCTAGAGTTCCTTACACTAAATCACTGCTCTAGCAAGAACATAAGAAATCGCAGGGTGATCAGGCATAGCCCCCCAGGAACCCAACCCTGAACACACAGTCCTAGCAAACCTCATTCATATCGCTAATCACAATGGCCATTCTGCCTGAGGAAAGACAGAGTTAGGACTTCAGAGTCTGGCCCAGATCCTAGACTATATAAATAGATTTCTATGAATCAAAGCTCCATTATGTAAGACATAAAAATAAGAGAACAAATGAGAGGAAAAATAAGCTGAGCTTCAGAGTGTGCAGTGAAGCATCAGCTTAAGAGTTTGGGCAGTGAGTCAAGACACAGATCTTTTTCTTTTTTTCTTTTTCTTTTTTTCACAGTTTGCCTGCTTTGCTTTAAAAGTGACTCATCCACTCACTCCCCCTTTCACCAGCACTTTCCATGTTGTTTCAGACAGGCCTGTACATTTTAAAGCTCAAGAGGACCATCAAAACTGCCTGCTCATTGACTGCACATCTGCACGTGCACTTCCAAATTAGAGGGGGGAAAGGGATGTGCCCAAGCAAAAAATGCCTCAAACACGCCGCCGAGGTTAAAAGAACCTCGGCATGCTGCAGTTTACAATGAATTGAAATGTGACTAAAGGCAGCATGTGACAGCTGTCTATATTTAGCGGTGGCTTTTGCTTTTACACTCTTTGAGACACCCTGTCAGAAAAGCATCTCTGTTTGTGCATCTCAGCAGAAGAATGAGCCCCTGAAGGTGTAGGAAATCTCCAACAATGGCTCTGTATACATTCCAGTTGTCGCTGGGGCATTTGTTTATACACGTTGCAGGCTCGCCTCCTTCCCCACCTCTGGCACATTCTCATCCGCTCTTTGCTTTGACCAGGGAGTATTTTTAGCTGATGTAGCACAGTCGTTCCACCGTCAGATCTCCTTGTCACACCTTTTCCACAAGCTGTTAAAAGAGAAGGCTTGAGAGCAAACCACGGTGCCCCTCGTAGAAGCGGGGTGGCTATCATCCTTGTAAGACATGAAACGTATAATGCATTTGCTTTTCTTCTTTTCTTAATTTATGTTAGTTTGCATAGTCAAATGAATGAGGAGTGTGCATTTCATACAAGGTAAATTCATATTGAATATGGTTCAGAGAGATTCTTTTAGTCATACGTGTACTCTTCCAGCAGAAAAAAAAAAAAAAGGAAAGAACTATGTATATGATTTAAAAAAAAAAAAATCACCCTGAACTGTTGTTCTTTTGGGGAAGGGAGATTCTTTTTTTCTTCTTTTATTGCAGCTTTTCTCTACTGTTTGGTAAACAAAAGCATTTCTTACGTGCACTTGTATTACATGCATCCTTTTAGGTTTATAAATAGTTACAGAAAACTACACTTTCTTTCACAGTCCCCTTTCTAGTCTGTTTAAAGCCTTGCATGACTGCTTTTAAAGAAGGCTTAGAGACATTTAGATAACATGGTGATGCATGCATATAAGAACTTAAACAGCACTAATAGTCTAGCTGGGATAAGCATTAGGGCATTCCCAGTATTCCAGATTTCCATAAATAACATAAATTAACCTCTCAGCTATTTATATGCAGTACAATGCTACAATAGCCTTTTATTTCATTCCTTTTTTTTCTCCCCATTTGCTAAATCAATATTCAGCTGACATTCTGGGGATGGCATCCATTTTTTTGCAACAGGCTGCACAAGCACAATGGAGGTTGCATAAGTTTACCAGGAAACAGTCACCAAAATGTCTCACTGCAGCCTGTTGCTGCTCCACATAGGCCTCTCCACTGGGAGATTTGCAAAACAAAAGTAAGGCTTGTTTTACAAGAAGCTCTACATATTGTCATCCCCAACCGGGATGACAATATCTGCCACTGAACCCATGCCAGCCCTGAGACTATACAACAGTAAAAACATTTCTTTGTATAGGCCAGGAAGGGGATAAAACTCTCATCTTCCAGACCTTGCAGAGATTCTTGGTCCACAGCCCAGCTCTAGACCTGTTTCCAGGGTTTGGACATAGTATTTTGTGTGCTACCATAGCAACTGACGCTCACATATCTGCTAGCAGATGGCAGTTCCAGGAAGGAGGCCTGAAAATGTCTGTGTAACAATCTTTGCATCCCTTGAACATTTCAGAAAGACTCTACCTTCCAGGCTTCTCTTCCTGATGTTTCAGACATGACTGGTTGGCACATGGCTTCATGAAGTAAAGGCAGGGCAAAGAGGGAGCTGCCCTATGAGTAAGACCAACAGCTGTATTGGACAAATCAATAGAAACTTTTTAAAAGCATAGAGCAAGTAGACACACGGAAAAATATGATACAATGAAGAAGAGTCATAACGGCTGTTGTGCAGGGAAGCAATATCTCACAAATTTACTGGAGTTTTCTAAAGGAGATAATGAGCATGTAGGTGTAGCTCATTTGGTTGGTAAAGCAGGAATGGATTTTTGACAAGTTTTCACAATATCCCTTACCAAGGGCTCTTAAAGATGCTAAACTAGGGGAGGAAGTTCTCTCATGGATTAAAGTTAAAGGAAACAAAAAGCATGAGTAAACCTTAATGTCCTGTGGAGATCTCTTCTGCTTCTGTCTCATTAAGCATATTCACTAACCACCTAGAAAAGGTAATGGAGAGTAAGCCGATGAGATTTATTGATGACACTAGGTCACTGAAGCTGTAAAAATGAGTGATGACTGTGCAAAATCACAATTCAGTGCTATGGTACGAAGCAACAGGGCAATAAGACATCAGATAAAATTCAGTGCCTGTGAACACAACACTTATGGATGCAAGGAAAAGCAACCCTAACTTCAGAGATACAGTGGTGGGTTTTGAGCTAACTGTTAGTCCTCAGCAAAGTGACCCTGGCCTTATAAAAGTCTTTTCTATGAACATGTTAGCGCAGGGTTTAGAAGCACCAAAAGAGCAAATGGCATCTCAGGAACTGTTAGGAAAGGAACAGAGATCAAAAGTCCTTGTTATTCCCATATCTTGAACTGTCCGTGGAATTCCAGTCCTTCCATCTGTCTTAAAAAAAACCCTACAATTACAAAAAGGACAGACATACAACACAAGTGAGTAAAAGTAAGGAAAAAATACTCAAAAAGCAAGGAAACAACCCAGGAGTCTTTCACCTAGGGAGATACACTGAGCAGGGAGATGACGTGCATCTAGAAAACCCTGAATGTCACGAAGAAGTTGGATAGGGAATGATTATTCACTCTTCCTATATGATGAATCAAATTTTGAACATGCTAGGTAATAGTTTCAAAACAATGGTGGCACTTTTTCACAAAGCAAATATACTGTGGAATTAATTGCCACAGAATGCTGTAAATCCCTAAAATTTGCATGGGTTCCAAAAAGCAATTGGACAAAGTCATAGGAAAAGACCATCCTGAGCTATTCTGCTCGAAGATGCCACCTCCAGCTCAGGAAGTTTCTAGGTTAGAGATTATCAGAAGCTGGGAATATACCTGTCTCACTGTCACCCTAGAACCATTTTCCTTTCCACTGTCAGTCAGTGTTAAAGACTGAGTACTGAGCTTGTCGAGGCTTCAATCTGGGCGGTCAAAGTCCTCTCATACTGCATCATTTGAGCCATAGGAACTGACCTCAAGCTGTGCTAAATGTGAGGTAACTCAGTGTTTTTCACTGAAAGCTAATCTCCATCAGCTGCTTCAGATTTACCATAAATTTATAAGAGCCCACACACAGTTATGGTACCACTCCATCCCGCTTTGGCATTTCATACTCTTTTACTTTGAACTGAAAGGGGCAACTCACAGAACACATAAGGGGAAGAAAAATACTTGGTCTTAGGCCTTTGCAAACCCTCTGTACTTTATTTTTTTCCCTGTTTTTTCTTCCTTATTTTACCTGAAATATTAGCAGTGATGCTTGCTTTACAGCAAAAACGAAGATATGCTGATCCTATAACCTCTCTCATCCATCAGCTATTCTTTAGTAGGGAAATTACTGTCATTTGGTTTGAGCTTTTCTAGTGGAACAAGGAAGGGTCAGACTGTGAAAACTGGATTCACCTTACATTGTACCTCACTCAAATACTAGTCACATTGCAATCACTGCTGCTGCTTAGAGGATTAAAAATTATAAGGCTAACGAGAATGAGAATCTGCCCCTAATGTACCAAGTCCCTCTTTAAGAGTCCTATTTGGTTCATCTTACTTGGGCTGCTGCCCCATTAAAGCCTTAAAGAGAACTCATAAATATAAAAATACCCAAGAGCATGGCAGAGAATCCTGCCCTGAATAATTGTACTGAAATGTTCTAAAAGCAACTTAATTTCCTTCTCGATAGCCTCAGTAATACTTTGAAGAGAGAAGAATGAAGGTGAGGACATGCATTACATTCAGCAGAAGTACAGAAAGAAACCTTTTTGCAGTGAATACGTCAGGGGAATATGTCTAAAAGAGCTTATATCTGTGAAAATATGACCTCTGATTTTGCCAAGGTCAGTAAAACCTGCTGTGATTCGCTTTGTACGTGTCGGTCACACAAGTTAAAGCTGCCTCAAGGCAACTTTAATTTCCCTACCCAAATGCAACAAGACATGATGTTTCTGAAAGCTTTGCAAAATCCTCCCATGTGTGGAGGAGCAAGATTATCTGGTCCAACATTTGTTTACGATTATTTATGGATCCAAAACAAGTCAGTTCTTTACTATAAATTAATGCAGAATGGCAGATCAAAAAGCCATTAAGAGCTGTTAATCTAACATGAAACAGGCTTCTTAATATCAGTTTCCTGGCTCATGCTGTTCACAAGTGGGTGCTGTTCTTCTCTTAGCCTCTATGGCAATACGCGCCAGAAGATCCTCACATCACACCAGCCTGCAGTGCCATTTGTTGAGAGAATCTGTTATAATTCTGAGTTACATGATTTGCTGAACACTTCTTGCATTAAAGCTGAGAAGAAGATGGGATGGGTCTTGTACTCTGCCCTGAATGCCTTTATATGGCTGCTGTCACTGCACCTCGTAATCGCCATTTTTGGAGACAGAGATGGGCATACGGGGTCACACCATTACCCATGCCTTCAGACATTCCTGCTTCTTAGTGTCAGAAAAATGAGCTCCCAACATCCACTGCACTCGTGTTCACATGGGATTTCTTTATTGTGCTAGGAATAGGAGGATTTCCATAGAAGGTTAAAGCATTTTGTGTCCTGCCTGAGACCAGCCAATTCTAGATGTTTCTGAGAAAGGCACCAGGATCTTATTAAGCAGTTGTAGAGTAGCGTGATTTCCAAAACAGTTTCCAATTTACCTGCACCAGGAAAAGCAAGTAGCTTATCACATGCAATGTGAGTATTTACCTCCTTAGATTTTCCAGTTATCCTACACAAGATAACAACAGATATTATTTTATATATGTAAATGTCTAAATGCCTAATAATGCCTTTACTTTCTTCATATCTTGTGGCAGTGAACTTGATTATTGAAAAAATATTTACCATTTACTGGAAATGGTTACCTTTCAGTTTCACTTCATTTTTAACTCAGCCAGTCCTATATGCATTATTTGTGTACCATAGGATGCTCCTCTTTGTCACCTTTAATTCATCTCCTGTCTAAGTGAGCAAGCTCAGACTTTCTGTCGACTTTCCATTGAGAAGTCTCCCATCACTGTTGTTTTATCACCAGGTTTCTCTATCCTCTCTAGAAAAACTGGCCTACCACTAAAGTGAGCATACCTTGCATGAAAGATTACCTTATAATATCTCTGTAAATGGTATCCTCTCACTCATTTTTTCATTTTTCAAAGCATCTTGCTTTTTTTCTAACCGCTGTGGTATGTTGTGCAGTGCCTTGATGTTGCTCTTTACAAGGATACTCAAAAATCCTTCTGGTTCCCTCGGAAAATCGCAGTTGGGGATAGAGCAGCACAGCACTCAGTGAGCTGAGCAGCTAACTCAGCCCTCCCTTGACGACAGACCACACAGGTGGTTTAGCTCTGGTGGGGCATCACAACTGAGCTGCAGTCAGACAGGATCACCGCTGCCAGGAGGTGATACCCTGCCTCACCCTCCCAGCACCTCTACATCCCACTCAAGCAATTGTGCTGACTCCCATCCTGCAGCACTGGTACTTCTTGGATCTTCACATGGAGCTGAAGCAGCTCAGGAAACCAGAGGAAAACAGACTTGAGAAGCAAAGGACATTTTCTGATGGAGCAGGTAGATGGATCAGCTCCACAGTCAGATGGACAAGCAACACTGTCGGTGTCTGAGAGAGGGTGAGAGTCCTGGACAGCAGCAGCAGCAAGAGGATGAGGAAGGAGAGGGAAGAAGAGGAAGAGATGGCATCTGTCAACTGCACCAAGCTGATAGAGGACTTGCAGGGAGGAGATAGGAAAAGGTCTGGGATGGGGCATCTGTTTCAAAATGCAGGTATCTGGACATCGGCAAAAGTGCATGCCTAGAGCTCCAAAGCCAAAAATACTATTTTAACTACCTGACCCCTAAGTCTGGGGACATAGAGAAGGGATACAGCTGCCAAGAAAGCACTCCCACAGACCCAAGCCTCCCGAAGTCTTACACCACCCTTGTCAACAGCAGTCTCCCTCCTGCCATCTTGCTCCATCTTGTTAGGTCTCGTTGTTGCTCTTCACAGTCCTCTCTTGAGTCATGAACCAGTGACAGGTTATGTACAGCTTTGTAGCTGCAGTGGTTTCCCGTCCTTTCCAGACCGACATATTTCAAACGCTTGCTCTAGATAAGGTGTTTAGAGCTTCTCCTTGTTGACACTTAGCCACGCTGAGAATTGCCAGCCTACTCCTGCCTTGTGCTGCTCAGCCATCAAATACGACTCCCTTCGTCCTGTGCCTATTTTCACTGTTTATTTTTTTGTCAGGGACTCTATGAAAGGTTACTGTGAAAGGACAGACTACCCGAAAGTACAGGTACTCAGGGTCACTGTAGAACAACTTTGGTGATGCCTCTAAGGTCTTTGTGAAGCTGTAATGTTTTTTCTTTTTGCTTTAAACTCCTGCTCTCTCTTGTGAGTTCCCTTTACATTCAGACAAAGAGATGCAAAATTTCACAGGAGGGACAAGGTGCACAGCAGAAAGAGATGAGATATGGAGTATGATTATGCAGGAATCCTGTGCAGCTTGAATTGTAGGAGAGTCATCTCATCTCCTGTGCTGGAATGTCTCCTGCTGATGGGTGCAACCCTTTCCCAGTGACTGTGAAAATCTTGATAAGGAAAGCGATGAGACACTCGGCACAGCTAGAGCTCTAAGACTTGGGTTTGCCCTCCTACGCGTTTTGGGTGGGCAGGCAAACCACAGACTGTCATCTGTGAAGTCAGAAAGCACTGGGTACATTTAATTACTACATTAGCGCTTGCTAACACTTTCGATGCCAAGAACCGGTTGCGGAGGGTTTGGGATTGTTGTTGTTTGTGCTTTGTTTTTACCACGACAAAACTATTGGGGTAAGAGCTCACACATCGGAGTGCGAGGGCTCCAGCCAGCCCATTAATAGGCACTTACTGCAATAAGCAGGTCAGGAAACAGTTGTGGCGAAACAAAGAGCTGAGTGGCTTTGGCTTGTTCTCATACTTTTCTTCTCATGGTTTCTTTTTCTCTCTTCTCCCACCTGCAAGGTTTTCTTCTTTGGCAGTTTTCTATTTACAACAATCTTTTTTGTTCTGAAGAAGAATAAATAAATAAATATGTAAATAAAGGATCTTTTCAGATAAAAAAATGTCTTCCAGCCCTTGGGATTTAGGCACTACAAAACCCCCCTCTGAGAATCTGCGCGTGACAGTTTTAAGAGGGCCTGTAGGTTGCTCACTGCACAGCCCATTCATCAGCAGTGCCCAGGTGACTGCTCAAGCCTCATCGTGCATCCCATGACCTAGTCACCCCCTTTCCCAGAAACCCAAAGGAGCGGGCCAAATCCAGTGGTGACAACAGCAGCCAGCTTCTGACACCCCCTTTCTCATGGATGCAGAGCCCTGGCACAGCTGTGGGGTACCACTGCACGGCAAGGGAGCAGAAAGGGGTCTCAACATCCCAGGGAGACAAGGCAGGTTCTTGCCACCCCAGATTACCTGACTCACCCCACTGCCCAGTTGCTCACTGGGGGGAAGCAGCCAGCCCAGGTCCAGCTGTATGAGCTGCTCTAGGCAAGCACCACTGGCTCCCAAAGCCCCTCCCTCTGGGACACAGGGTCTGAGTGGGATGCACAGAGGGTGCTCGGCACCTCCAGGAGCTCGCCTGGGCTGTACTTGACCAGAGACACCGCATGGTACTCTGATAAAGCCACACAGTGTAGCGACCTAAAAAGTTTCGGTGCTGCTGCTTCACACAACAAAAGGAAATTACAATGTCATTTGGTAGTTTCCCTGAGAACACAAACTGAGGCATCCAGAAGGAGCATAATGTGATCTGGTTAAATATTTGGGTAGACAAATACCTGAATCAAAATGAGCTTTGTGACAGATTTGGGATCTTTCAGGTTTTTTTCCAATACTTGGGATATCTGAAATGAGTCAGTCCATGCAAAGTCACTGTTGCTTAATGCTAGGGGATCAGTGACAAAAAAAAAAAAAACAAAACAGTTCAGTTCAAGCCTCTTCTGTTAGTCAGCATTTCCTTCCGGATCCCACGACAGGAACTGAAGTACGTGTGTACCAGAGCTGTGCTTTGCCTTCCCCATGCACGCTTGCCTCCCGCGCACCAGGGCAGACGAGAGCCTTCACACCACACAGACGTGTGCCGTAACCCTGCCGGCTGCCCTGGGGCCATGGAAATGGCCTGACACTATACGTCTTCTCAAAAACCTGCTCACGCTTGCAGGATCCATTTTGTCTTTTCTAGCTCCGCTCTAAGCTTTGTGTTGAATCTCAGGCTGAAGGATCGCAGCATCTGTTGTTCAAAGCAAGATTAAAATGCTAAATGGGTCAAAATGAGAAGATCATTTCCCTTTCCTCTATTTCCACACCCTCCACTGCAGTGATCCTCCTTCACCAAACCAGTAACTTTGTTTGAGGGCTTTTTTTTGTTCTCTTTTATTTCACCTTCAACTTCTGCCATCCGTGTCCTTGTCAAGCACAAACACGACTGAACTCACGCATCGATGATAAGAGGGCTGGAGCACCTTTCCTATGAGGACAGGCTGAGACAGTTGGGGCTGTTCAGCCTGGAGAAGAGGAGGCTCCGGGGAGACCTTATAGCGGTCTTCCAGTACCCGAAGGAGGCCTACAAGAAAGATGGGGAGAGCCTGTTCAGTAGGGCCTGTTGTGATAGGACGAGGGATAATGGTTTTAAAATAGAGGGAGGTAGATTTAGATTGGATATTAGGAAAAAAAATTTCACAATGCAAGTTGTAGAACACTGGAACAGGTTGCCCAGAAAGGTGGTGGATGCCCCATCCTTGGAAATGTTCAAGGCCAGACTGGATGAGGCTCTGAGGAACGTGATCTAGTCAGGGATGTCCCTGTTCCTTGCATGGGGGTTGGATTAGATGACTTTTGAAGGTCCCTTCCAACTCTAACCATTCTATGATTCTATGAGTCCATGATTCCACGATCAGAGCCCCACAGTTCTGTTCCACAGGGAGTTATTAAGCCTGACGTAAACACACTGTTGTTTTCATTTAGCTTAGAGCTGAGTTATTAAGCAGGTTTTGATCAGCATCAATACATCTGGTCACTGAACCCTGGGTGGATTTTTGTACACAGGTATTCTTTGTAGGACTTAACTCAAGCTTCTACACATATAGCAAGGTAACCACATCCTAAATCAGTCCAGAGAGATTTGCTCTGACACAATTAAACTAGTGGAGGTGTGGGCGTGGACAAACTCCCTAACATCTAGCAACCATCTTCCTGCAGAGTTAAGATCTATATTCATACATACCATTTTTTAGAAAGGAGGAGGGCAGCTGCCCCAGAGGGCACTTTGTGGACACCATTGGGTTATACTTCACTGGGTTCGGCTGGCTCACCGGCTCTTTTGAGCTCTTAGCCACAAGCAAAACAGCAACAAGCAGGACCAAGGACCACATGGACTCTGACCACAGAGATCACGCCCCAGGGCAGGGGAAGTGTTCAGGGGCAAGGGTGCATCAGCAGCTGTGGACGGGTTTGCCCACCACGTGGTGCCGTCAGCTGAGCTAAGCGTGTCACCTCCGCACCCTTGTCGTGTTTGACTCACCCACCCCACTTTGGTATATCATCATCCAGGACATCATCACAGTAGGAGCTCTTTTCTACACAGTGTCACAGAGTAAAAAAGGAAGAGAAACATAAAAATACAGAAAGTCCACACTTTTTCAACACTGACCTCATCAAAAAGACCATTTGTAAAAATTTCCGTCCCAAATAGCAGTGCAACTCTTCGATAACTTTCTGTTCTGTGAAAGTTTCAAGCACCGTCAGCTTCCAAAATGCCTTAGTCCTAACCTGGCCTGACCTCCCGGGTCACTGTCTCAAAGTGCCAGACGGCTATCTGCAGTGAGGACCACCAACCCACAGAGACACCGAGCCCACCACCCTTTGGAGCAAGTGAGTCTAAAACCTGCAGGAAGAGACCCGACACCACTAACAAGGTGTGCTCACTCCTATTGATCGGAGTAAAGCTACCTGCGGCTCCAGATGCCAGGCACATCACCCGAGGTTAATGAGAGAAAAAGGCAGGTAGTAAAGACAAACACTGCAAAAACACACACGGTAGATGTTTTCCCTTGCAAATGACACTGGAGTGTTCAGGAAGGTAGGTAAGTGCTTGCTTATCATCTAATATTTATACACACTGTATTCTTATTCATATCATCCTCAGAGTATCAAGCTCTCAGAAGGATTTTGGTTAAATAATTCCATGCATGGGAATAACCAAACTCGTCCTTTTCTTTGCTGAGGCCTTTCCCAGCTTACTATAAACTATTTCAGGACTTTATTGCTACCTCCTCCTTTTACATTTAACCTCCCTGTCACTCTAGTTTTACCACTGTGGGTCTGATATTCATTCATGTAGAAGCCAACTGTGGACTGGTTGTTGTGTAATGTCCCTTGATTTTCTGATTTAATCTTCTTTTCATCTTGCTCATGTACAATATCTGTGGCTACATACATTCGGCACAGTTATGAAATATCAGATCCCTCCCTCTGCTTCCCAGGAAGGGAAGGAGAAAGGAAAGGGGAGATTTCATCTCTATCCCCTGGTATTGTGCTCTGAATGTTATTCACTGCGCTAATAACTGTATCAGCATGTTTATAAGCTGATGTGCTTTTAATTGTTTCACTCACTCTCTCATATGCATGAAGTAAGCACTCTAATGGGTTCTGTACCTTTCATCCTTTATTTTATTGCTAATCGTATCTCCAGTAATATAAAATGATAGATGAGTGCAGTCTGAGAAAAGTGGAAAAATCAATGCGTGTCCAGACTCTGTATGAGAGCGGGCGAGGAGCTTGGGCTGCCAGGCACTGCAATTCCTCTTGGGCCAGACGACGAGAGAGAGGAGGTGAGCAAGGAAGGGCACATTGGCAAAACATCTCCTCCAGTGCCCACAGACAGCATGGAGCATCGGAGGGAGGCAGTGCCCTTGGCGTTGCGCACCCCCTGCCCCACCTCCTGTTTGTAAGGAAGGTGGCTCCAGCTGCGATCGACGCACAGCTCAATGAGTGGGCGCAGGATGCTTCCATCCAGCTGTGAGCACAGCGGTCACGCCACAGCTGGAGTCACCCACAATTCGGGCAGCATGTGGGTGGAGTTACCCCAGCGCAAAGCGACCAGGCGAGCTGACGGTCCTCTGCATGGCTAGAGGAGCATGTCACACACACTTCCCAGGAGCACAACATCCCCATGTCACATACAGCCATCAGCCAGCAGCGGTGTTAATAATGCACAGGGGCAGCCGCTTGCCATTTCCAATTCTCTAGACATCTCTGTTTTCCCTACAGGAAAATATAGTTTGATATTTGTTAATGAAAAAAAAAAATTCTTTAAAAAATCAAGAAAATTTATACTCTTTTTTTTTTTTTTAAAGCAACAGGAACACAGAAGTCTAATAGATACCAACAAATTTTAATGCTTTTAGGGAAAGGAATCCAGACATAAGGAGAAGTAGCGTTTGTTTCAAAACAAAATCCCCCCCCTTCACGTCAGGCTGTAGCCTGGAGTGGATACCGTACTGCCAAGTTATAGGAGCCTGTAATAGAAATGCTGACAGATCTTCAGCACCACCACAGTCACAGTCCCTCTATAAATAACCTTTGCAAATGCCTGGCATGTGAGGTGGGTTCAAGTAGCCACTCAACAGGATCTGGCAATTTGACCAATGATTATTTCAGAAAAGAATAATGGATGAGCTCTGTTTGTCTGCGTACTCTCTCTTGCAGGTGGTTTGGGTGCATAGCCTACCTATTCTCCAGTGCCAGACACGATGCATTAAGGATGCTGTTCTGGCAGGTACAACACTGCTTCCCAAACAAAGCTGTAATATGACCCACTTTGCTCAGTCTAGTATTATTCAATAATAAGTGACCGCTATTGGGTTTCTACATGTAGACAACATCAAACACATTTCACTGAAGTGTTTAGATATTGATTTTACTCAGTCTGGGAACTTCAAAGTGGGTTCTTTCCATGTCATCTTGAAAACGCATCCTCTTGCTCCCGTGCTATAGATTCTCTGTTGGTGCACATGCAGGCAGGCTCCCCTGGCTGCTCGTCGTCCCTCTGCTATTTGTTTCTAAATTAAGGGCAATTGCTGCATCCCTTTGCCTTCTAACGGGAATAACTATTGTGTATAGTAATGTAGGAGCTATCACTGCTGCTTGGCTTCCCTACTGTCACTCAGGTGTGCCTCAAAACATGGGTTTTGAGCAAAATAAAGCACTGGTCCCAGACAGGAGCAGTGGGGACACCAGAGGGTTGTTGAAATCTGTGAGCCCATTTCTATAGCTTCAGGGAGTGCATTAAGTTTTCACCATGCATTTGTTCATCACATCAGGTGTTCTGGGGCTCTGTCTCTAGCTACCAGCTTCACGGAGATTTTTGCCATCCTCCACCTATCGGGGTTGCATTCTTAGTTTATTTTGCTTTCTGTTTTCTTGTCGTGGGGAGAAGATCTCTGTCAATTAGACAGAGATCCAAGTGTAACAGACACGTTGTTAGGAGATAACCAAAAACTGAAAAAAGACATCACATACACTTTCTGTAGAGGGGTTAAATGCTGCACCTGAGCCAGATTTCTGCACACAAGGCGATAGTCTTTTCCCTAGAGTTCTCCCAGTAATTTCAGGTGGGGGCAAAGTGTCCCCTTCCTGTCCCAACTTGTTTTTTCTGCATTTTGTTGCCACAGTTCAATCCAAACTCAATTGCATCCAGAGTCAGCCTCATGCAGAAAGTGGCTTGGGGCCTTTGGTCTTGCAAGATGGGTGTTTAAGCAGGCTTTCCTGAACCCTACTGAACCCTACAGCAGGAAAGGCTGCTGGCATCAGAGAGGATCCATGAAATGGAGCCCTACCCAGGTGCGGGCCATGTTCTTGGGATTTGGGTCGGTGCCCACCCAGAGTCAGGAGCCACTGGTGCCCTCCGGGCCCTGCCAGAGGGGCACAGACCAGCATTCCCCCTCCTTCTCTATGGGCCCAGGCAGGTGCTGTATGTCTCACCCACAGATCCACCCTTCAAAGTCGAGCCCGTGGTCCATAATCAGAAAAATGAGGGAGTAGGTTTTCTTTTTTAGGGTCTCTTTTGACAGAGACAGACTTTTTATATAATGTATTGTTATGATGTGCTGGGCGTGATGTTGTTGTTACTAATCTGCCTAGACGAGCACCACTGGGTCAAATAGCAGATATTTTCTTGTAGAACATAATGAGTTAAGAGCGCCACAGCGAATGAAAACCAACAAGCACCTGAAGCAAAGGAGCAGCAACACTCCACTGCAGGAGGTCACCTCTCTTTCAAATATGGCACTTTTGCCTCTTCATTGGCACAAATGAATGTTCTTGACCACTTGCCATACCTGATTGTTCAGTAACCTTTCCTCTCTAAAAATTTAGGGCAGATAGAACATCATTTATATTCACAACAATTATTGAATATTCAAATATTCAAATATTGAATATTCCCACTGATGTTATTTATTTGAAAGGCCAAATAGAGAAGCTGATGTGATACCCCAGTAATACTGGAGGAAGTTTGAACCAAAGCGAGACTAATCATATGGGGCACCCCACAAGGAAAGCATTTCCTCTGGGAAGTACAGCCAAGGCGAACAGCGGTGTCACCCATCACCTTTGCAGCACCTGGAGTTCTGAGCATTTGCCTCAGCTTTCTAGGAAAAAGCTGCCTGAGGCTCTGGTCTTTGCACTGACGCTGCTTTGGGTATTTCCATGCTTTGGTATTGCCAAACACTGCCCGCTCAGTCAGCACTGCAGAGCACACGTTTCTTCACCAGGACTTTGATGACAGCAGATGGTTAATCAGCAAATAATGCCAAAGGCAGAAAGGATGGGGTGGTTGTTTTAAGTCTGAATCCTTACAGCAATAGGGGATGCACTTTCTTCACGTATTATCAAAAAAAAACCCTGAAACCACCAGTAAATCAGGACAATTTGACATTGCCAAAGTCAAAAGCTTCAGCTATTACATTTCTTTATGCATTATATATATGGATTAATAATTGCATGTTTCTTTCAAAGGAGCACACACTATAGTTTAAAGGAGGTGGAGGAAACCCTGACAGAGAATAAAGATGAGACACAAAACCTGTAGTAAAGGAATGCCTCAGTGGAGATCGCTTTTCTGCATCATTCTTGCTCTCCCTGGAGCTAAGCGCAGAACTGCACTTAACTCAAGACCAGATCCTGCTCATTTTTTCAAGGCCCATCATCTTTGGTTTCACCCTTTGTATACAGCAATTGTGATTCTGTCCTACACGTTAAAATAAGGATATTAGCAAGCAGAGAGATTCCCTTCCCAAGCCGTGAGATAAAGTCATGGAGTCCATCTGCTTTATGAATGCTAAAAGAGAACATGCAGTGGCTGGAAATCACTACACTGACCTGCGAGGTTTGAGACCTACCTATAAAGTTCCCATTTAGATGAGATGCTTTCAGAGTGGGTAAGCCAAACTACCCTCTTCCTAAGTATCTGCTAATAACCTTAATGGAGTGCAAAAGCAAGGAGAGGCACCAAAAGGGATTTCAAAAGTGAAGAGAGAGGGAAGAGCAGGAATGTTGCTCCCTCTCCCACACCCCCAATCACACAGAGGCGCTGAGATAGGCAGAGACCTCTGGAGATGGTCTTGTCCATATCTCAAAACGAAACACTCAAGTCTGCACGTTCACATGTATTCAAAATGGCACTTACGGGCACACACACATCACATTGCTATCATTTGACCAAAAACCCTGGAGGAGCAAAAGCACTGTCAGGAAAAGAGGTTGGAGTCATAGGATGAGATCTGCAAACACACCTGAGGGCCTTGGTGCACCCAAGGCAAAATCTCCTCCGTGACTCAGTGCTGCCTGACTTAGTGGTTCAGGTCGGTAGGAAACGTAGCCACAGGGCAGAAACCCCGGTTCCCAACAGGCTGCATGTAGAGGATGGAAAGCCTAAGAGCAGGCTCTTGCAAAGCCAGCAAGGCGAGTGGGAAGTGTGCAAGCAGCCCTGTGAAAGTAGGTGGCCATCAGCAGCAAGAGCGGACTAGGCAAAGCCCCTCAAAGATAGCGACGTCCTTTGCTCCATTTGAAATTCTTGCCTGGAGCTAGCTGCCAAAACTTGCTCGAACTTTTCTTACAGGAGACAAAGAGCTTTCCTGCCCCATCCCAGCGTTGTACAGCCATTAGCCCACAAACAGAGCACCAGCTGGGGAGAGCAGCTGCACTCACAGGCCCACACATCTGATGGCAGCAGGTTATGAGCCCAGGACACCCACCACATACAGAGGCTGCCTTTGCTGCCAAATATGACTACTTTGGATGAGTCTCAACCTCGTCCATTCAGTACACTACAGTTGTTACAGCCCATACTCTGTTGTGGGAGGTGGGATCCCACGGGATGCAAGCCTTCAAAGTGGTTTCTCCAAATAAGGCAGAACAAGAGTGAAGCTTGGGCTTTGCATGTTCTGGGGAAATACTCTAAACACTCAGGTGAGATCTGAACTTGCACGCAGCATTGCTCTGAGGGTTTTGTTTACACTGTTTACAGATCCGTTAAGGCAGCAGTTTCTTCTGCTAGGGCTGGTGGGGATTTGGTACTGCCCTCCCTCAGAGGGGCTGAGAAATCCCACCCAGAAAAACAGAACACACCCAAAGGTCCCACCAACGCCGAGTGATGACAGCGGAGGGGGAACCATGAACAAGGATCTCCCTGAGGATTTGGAGCACCCTAATTGCTGCCAGCATCTACTGGGGTGGGGGCCGGGTCTCAGTAGCAGCTGGGGTGGGGTGGAGCAGCGAAAAAGTTCATTTGGCCCCTTTCCTTCAAGCAACACAGCCAAGCTTTGAAAAGAAGGAGAACAAAAGGCTGACAGGCAAGGAGGGGAAGAAAGTGCTGGAAAGGAATTTGTTTCTACAGGAAGCTCAATGGCTTGTTGTAAAACAGACTGCAGTTCTGTTGTTTCCATGTTAAACCCTCGAAAGGGGCAGCTCCAGCAAGCCGCAGATTTTCTGGTGTGAAAACAGCCGAGGTTTGAAAAGGACGAAAGGCAACTTGAGCTTCCCAGCTGGATCAGTAGTAAAAAATAATAACTGAGAGAAAGCTTTTTCCCCCTTTTCTTCTCCTCCTTCCAGAAATTCTCTGGTTTCACCTTTTTGAGTCTTAAACATTCATTTAATCCCAGGCTTGCCTTTAAGAAAAAAGAAAATGTGTAGAAGGCCTTCTACGCCCCAAATCTGTAGCAACACTTCCAATTTTCATTACCAGAAATAGCAAAAGGAAATGAAAAGCAGGTGTAGGAAGGCTTTTCTGAATGATGCCAGGGCTGTGCGTTAACCTTTACTGGAGGGAAATACACATCTGTGCATGCCAGGCTATTGCCTTATTGCCTAGTTCCCTTACAGCCACAAAAAAAAAAAAAAAAAAAAAAACCTGACAAAAGCAACCAAATACTCTCAAATTCTTCTAAGCACGTTTGCTGACAGCCCGTGCCACTGAAATATTTCACTGACCTTTGACAAAGGCAGTAAATATGGTTTGCTAGGCTGCAGGGAGGAAAAAAAATCAGGGCATTCGGGATCTCAGAATTAAACAAAGAAAATGGTAACATGAAAACAACTTTGGAGACCAGTGGGAAGAAAAATAGGCATCTCATTCATCTCTCAATCACACTATGTTCTCCTTGCTTTTTGCATAAATTAGTGGTATTTTTTCCAAGTTTCTTGAGATACCTTTGGTTTGATCCTGCCAGATTCTGAGCGACAAGACACGGCCAGGCTCAGCAGCTTGCTGCGATTGAGCTGAGATTAGTCCCAGATTACCCTGGTGCAGCCTGCAAAAGCCAGTCATTCTGTTTTCCATTTCTGTGGCAAAACTGCAAGATCCTGGAATTTGTTCTTTCTCCTCCTCTATACCGTTCAACGAAGCAAGAATGAATGCCCCGGAGCTAGCTGTACACTGCCAACTCAAGCCTTTAAAATGAACACAAAAATCACAGCCCAGCCTGAACAGGGAAATGTAAGCCTGAACCCGGCCCCAGCGACAGCGGCTGCGGGAAAGGCCCCCTGAGGCGACTCCAGTGCTGTTATAACCTACGTAAACAGGGATGGTGTATTTTTCTTTATCGTCCGCCTTGCTTCAGTGGAAAGGGGCGGAAAAATAATTCACTTGCGTACACAGTCATTTAGGCCCAGTCATGATTCCTTTAGAGCCTGTGCCAATGGATTTTAGTCATTCTCTGGCAAAGGTTTCTCTTTTAACCACAAACACTGAATAGTTACTGGGTGAGTCACCATCTTGAGTAATCTAATTCCTTGACCAGTACATGCTTGCTTCCTGCACTGCGGAGCGTCTTTCTTCACTCAGATATTTTAACGTGTGCCTTTCCTGCAGGGTTTTTCTATTCTGCAGCACCCAGCATTGCAGGGCTGAGAGTCCAGACGAGTCCAGAGTCCAACTCCCAGGGCAATTCCCACTGCAGATCCCTGACTCCCTCAGGGCTGGAAAAGGCACAGTAGCCCACTGGCTTCCCTTGCCTCAAATCCAGCATGTGCTGTCCTTGGGAAAGCAGGAAGTTCAGGGTCAGAAGGTAATTTTTTGGACAGCGAGCCTTTACTCAGCAAGTCTGGTCATATCTGGAGGCGTAATGCGGCTAAGCAGCTTTACCAGCAAATTGTAAAATGGCCAGACCTGCAACATTTGCCTTGTACCAGTCTCCTGGTCGGCTCTTTGGACAAGAGCAGTCAGTGCCCACAGGCTGCTCGGACTGACTTTAGGAAGGGAACACTAATAACAGCCATGAGCAGCATGGGACACGGTCGGTGTAAGCTCCACCAAGCCCCAATCCTACCTGCTTTTGCAAGGGGTGTGGACTGCTTTCCTTTTCTTGTGTACTGGCTTTGTGAGAAAATGTACTGCTGAAAAAAAACATGGGGTTTAGAAACACTAGAGAAGAAAGGTATTTTTTCCCCTTTAGAAGATGTAATGTTTCAGGAGCACTTAAACGCTTGAGGATTAAATTGTGGTGAGTGTTCACAAGACATCTTTTGAAAAATATTATTAAAATCTTTCAGACACCCTTCTTTCATGATTGCAGCTTTCTGTTTCATTTCCTATTTATGGGGAACCATGCTTTCCTCGGGGCATCTTCTGGCCACTGCTTACTGCAAGCTCCTTCTCTTCAGGGGAGGAACAGAAAAGAGAGGCAGTGAGAGGGGAGGATTAAATTATACACTGATATTTCCAAGCCAAGAAAAGCAGACTATAATAAAAGTACTCTAATATAAATATATGACCCCAGTAGAAAAATGTCTCAGAGTAAGGTGTTTTTGTGCATTTATGTGTATAGGAGTACTGCTGACAAACAGAGCAGATCCAACTGCGGCTGTATCTGATGGCCTATATGTCTGCTAGGACCACTAGGTCCTTTCTTGACCTAATCTATATGCACACCTATGCTCAAAACACACACATGCTCCTTGAACAGGGGAAGGAAAAGTGGTTTACACGGATTGTCAAAAGACATGCACGATCCTGAACTGGTGATTGAGCAAAAAGATTGTTATTCTTAATTTTAACACCTGTCAATGCTTTTTACATATTGATACCATATTGTTTGTATGTATTAATGCAAATTTTTAATATTTCTCCTTTCTTTTTTAAAACTTGGTATCAATAATGTGGCCATCAGCATTAGAGAATGTCATCTGCAAAAACACAGGTCATTTGTATAATAAACTGTTTAACAGTTATTTTAATTCAGATAACATATTTTTTCATTACTTATGGAGTAAAAACATAATCACAGAAATAATAGAAGAAAGCAGAGATGGTTAGAGACAGCCCTGAGGAACCCAGTCAGCTGAGCCAGCACTGTCCACAACACATTGCTCAATGGAGACTGGAACAAACTACATTTGGTACTGTTTCCAGCTGCTGGGGCTAAACATTTCCATATTTGATTTGACACTGGCATAACTTGCTCTTGCCTCTGTTCCGTGAGCTGATTTTTTCCATTATAACCACAGAAGCACGCCAAGTCAGGCTAGAAAGGACAGGAAGATATCACCTGCTCCTGTTCTCAACCTTTCTTGAACTGTGGGCCTTGAAAATCTTCCCTGTGACAGGAAGGTCCTCTTCTGAGGTTCATAGGTGGCATGGGTGAACTTGGGTTGCTTTTGAGCACAGCCTGACATCACACATAAGCCAAAGCATCATCAAAATGACTGGTCCTCCCCCTCACCATCATCTCCATGAGTTACTCATGTCCTCTTTCCTCCAGGGTGCTGGCATTCATACGAGGCCAAGGTCCTCCAGCACAGGAGCTGAACCAGCAGACAGCAAGTCACCTTTTCTTCTGAGGTTAGTTTTCTGCTGGCTTTCTGCCCCAATCAGGTCACTGCAGGGCCAGGTCAGCAAACCACCCTCAGTAGCGGTGCAGGGTGCTGTGGGACCACAAAGCCAGGGTCAGAGGTAGCAGGACATTTTAAAGGCATTGGCTGCATCAGTTTAGTTGTAGGATAAAAACTGAGCCTTGGCTGGCTTGCATAGATCTCCCTTGGGTCAGTTTGGGAAAAACACTGTGCTCCCTGGTCTGAATCAGGCAGGTCCATATTTTACTGATGGCTGTCAAAATCTTTTTTTTAAAAAAAACCTTTTTTCCCAGAAATTTTATCATCACTTAGCAGCTAACTTGGTTTAGCTCCTTAAAAATCCTTATAACAAGAGTAATTTTGTCCTATATATAAATCTCATGTAGCCTAAATAATCTGAGCAAGATAAGGCCTAGAAACTTAAATTAAGCCTTGGGACTCTCAGTCACAGACCCAGCGCAGCAGAAATACTGATTTCCCCCAATGCCTGTGGCCACCACTGTGGAAAGGAAGCAATCGGGTGGTAATGCCCAGATGTGACCAACAGCAAACCCCTGCCCCTGCTGCACAGCTCCACATTACAGACCTGGCTCTCAACCCTTTGTGCCACCCAAGAGCCCCATCCCTTCTCGCCCTGCGTCCATCACAGCACCAGTCAGTCTCAGGTGAGGGGCTCAGCCTCCTCCTTCCCAAAGCCAGAAAAGGTTATATCTCCATAGACTTTCTGAGAGTAATGGGATAAAGACATGTCATTCAGAAAGGCAATTGATCTCATCCTAAAGACATGGAGCAATGTCAAGCCCACCACCATTATGGTAAACTATTTCAATATTCATTTACCGCCACTGCTAGGAAACTGGTTTTATTTCAAGGCTGAATTAATTTAACTTCAGTTTACAGATATTGGATCTTGTTACGCTTTTATATATGACATTAAAACATTGCCCTAGATCTTATTTCTCTGTGTAAATATCTATAAACATAGACCAAGTCACCTCTCGGCCTGCATAAGCCTTATCTTAGGGGCTTGTCTTCCAGCCCTTGGGTCATTTTTGTAGCTCTCCTTTGAATCCTCTGCAGTATTTCACATCTTTCTCGAAGCATGAAAATGAGAAGTGGACAAAGTATTGTAATAGCAGTCATTAATTCAAAATCACTTTCCTTCTTTTACTTCATATTCCTTTATTATGCAGCTATGAGTTGCATTGGCCAATTTTTCCCACGGCATTGCGTTAAGTGCTTGTGGTTGGGTAATTATTTCCAATGACCCCTATGTCCTTCTGTTCAGTACCACTTTCCAAGAAAGTGCTCCTTATTCTGTGCAAGCTTTTCAATCAAAAGATAATGTGGTATTAAGTCAAATGACTCTGAGAAGTATAAGAGTATATAATGATGCAGACCTACGGGCCAGTAATCCTCTCAAAAAAGGACAACAGGTTTGTGTGATGCGACATGCCATCCCTGATCCCATATTGACCGACATTTGATATAATTTTAGACCTTATAGCAGTCTTAAAATACATAAAGGGGGCTTATAGGAAAGATGGGGAGAAACTCTTCAGCAGGGCCTACTGTGACAGGACAAGGCATAATGGTTTTAAAATAGAAGGAGGCAGATTCAGATTAGACATCAGAAATTTTTTTTTACACCGAGGGTGGTGGAACACTGACACAGGTTGCCCAGAGAAACGGTGGATGCCCCATCCCGGGAAACATTCAAGGCCAGGCTGGACAGGGTTCTGAGCAACCTGGTCTGGTTGGAGATGTCCCTGCTCCTTGCAGGGGGGTTGGACTAGATGGCCTTTAAAGGTCCCTTCCAACCCTAACGATTCTATGATTCTATGATTCTATGTAACTAGAGTTTAGTTTATTGTTTGTACAGTCCTGAATTCATTGTTCTATTATTTTGACCAAGACCTTCATCAGGGTCTTATACTTCCCTGAATCACATCATTGCTCACTCCTTGCCTAAGTATCTGAGTTTTTTCAAGCTCTGAGCACCCTGACTCACTTCTTTCAGTCTCTTGGCTATGCATCATCTGAACAGGCTGATTTGAAAATGTTGATCTTTAGCAGATGCTGCTTCATGCACTTTTTTCTGCACATGAGAGGTTTCCACTTCTGGCTATAATTTCATCTAAGCTGGGCATTTCCTCCTGCTGAACTACGACATACAGCACAAAAATCTCTTTGAAAATGTCTGCCTTTTTGCAATCCTATTTACACATCCACAATTTGCAGTAGACCCTTACCTTACCTACGAATTTTTTATTCCTAATATGACAAAAATACCTTCTTATTGCCTTTAGCCATTTAATCTCAAGCTATGTGAGTGATTCCTTTAGCTCTCCACATCACTGTGCATTATTTACAGTTGTTAGCTTCACTGTCCGTCCTTTCTTTCAGCCTGGAAATCTTTCCGGCAGCACAACTCCCTGCGTGACTGCAGAACCATGGCTGAGGGACACCAGTAGGACAGCATGAAACAGTGCTCAGTTTGAGGTAATGCTTCCCACATTACAAATCAGTTATGTCAGGAAAAGGTTTGAGTTTTTGGAAAATTCTCCCTTGTGAAATTCCAAATATACACGATAGATGCTGGTACTTTCTTTACAAGGTCAATGAAACTAGGCTGCTTTCACTGGTGCAGGGGCAGCTGCCAATTTTTAGGTCAGTGATGATCTCATCTTCATCAAGCAGAATGAGAACAAGTATGCGGAGTTGTCATACATTCTACTGATACCCGCATGGCTACTGCAGCACGGAGGTCAATACTAATTTAATTTGCTTTTGTGACTGCAGTGAAGCCACAGCACTTCTGCATTAAGAAATCATTCGTCATTTCTGGAAACTCAGGAAATGTTGCTACTGGCCAGAGAAGTCTAGCCGGTGCGTCCCAGGAGAAAGGCGCACATGATAATGCAGTTTTACTGCACTTTATAGAGAAAGATTAAGAGCATGTAGAATTAGGTGCACTTTAATAAATGCTCGCCAACACCAACACCTCTTTAATTCACCACTTGAAAGTGAAGGCTATAACCTTTCAGAGAGCCTGGTTATGATCTGTGATGGTCTAAAAAGTAGCAATGTCCTTAATGGACAGTGCTTTAGGTGAAACTGATGTCACCGGTGTGGATCTCCATCAAATATACCAGTCTGGGATGCCTCACATGAGTGTGCTCTATTATTGTGATGATGTCCTTCACTTACGGAAAGCAGGGAGCTGCCGTGGGGTCCACTTGCAGCCCCAGGAGCCACGTGCACCACCAGCCCCTCTGCGTTGTCATTGCAGGGATGACCATCTGCATTGTCTGTCTTGACTGGGACCAGCTGGGAGTCCCTTACGGGCTTTTCTGAGGTTTACCCCATTAGAGATGAGCGGCGTTTCACAGTTTCCTGCTCCACCACCTGCACATCTTATCTTCCAGTTGGTTCTTGCAGTTTCTTCATGCAGATGTCTGATTCAGCACCTGGTGGTGATTTGATACCTTCAGATGTGACGATAACGTTCCCGTTCTTCTGCTTCTGGTCATGACAAATTGCCAGACTCTTTCTTTGTTTCTCGTGTTCCCTGGGCAACTTAAGTCCACTTCCAAAGTTTGAAAGATTTGCCATAATACTGGCCAGATGGAGGAAACTTTTCAGAAAAGCTTTTTTGTTTCTGGCCTTTTGGAAGATGATCAGTTTTTTTTCTTAAGACCTTTAACTTCCTTCTGTAGAAGGTCTTGTAGCCCCCGCTTCAAGGAGACCACAGGTAAGAAGCAAAATATGACATGAGGTAGAGGTCAAAAGAATGAGTAATGCTCTTCCCATCCTGATCACTGCAGTTGTAGAAGAAAGCTCTTAAACTCCCAGAGAAAAACATCCTGCATGAGACATCTCTGTTCAAACTTTATCTTTTTTTCAAGAGTTATTGGTTCAAATAAAGACTTCTACTTTTCTAGTAGAAGTGCTTCCACTTTTAAAAGATATACAAAAAGACTTGTTTGATGATGGTACAGAGCAAGAAATTGATACTATTAAGGTCCTATTCCAAAAAGTTTTTAAAAGGATTAAAAGATAATTATAATAAGGATTAAGAAAAGAAATAGTAGAATATTTTTTCTCTCATTTTTTAAATTCAGTGCTTAATTCTCCAGAAAAAAAAAAAAATCAGACAAAAGATATTTATACTGCACATAAGCTTAGCTATGAAAAATATGCCTACCTTATTTTTATGGTATTTCAGCTTTTGTTCTGTGGCTTTCAGTTTATTTTTTTAACTACAAAGACAAGCTTTCTATTGTTGTTTAGTTCATTGTGGGTGAACAATAGAACTTTAAATGTACTTTAATTTATGTCGTTACAATCCACAAACCAAAATAATATTAAAGAACTGACAAAGTTGGGTCTTTGACTGTACAATAACTGGAAACTCTTGTGAGCCTTGTTCCGCTCTTACAGCCTCATCAGTGCAGTAACAGGGCCCAGTTCTGCTACCATTCAAGTTGACGGCGTTTTCACTATTAACTTTTAGGAAAGTAGGGTCAGATTATATATTGCACGGAACTAAATACCCAACAGGTTTTGGGTTTTTTTTTCTTAAAGGGCTAATTCTTTACACTGGATTGCTGGGAGCTGCAGCGGAAATGGAGAGCGAGCTGCTTCCACCTTTCCTGGCGGTGTCATGGTTTTGATCTGGATTACAAAAGATCCCTGAACATGAACAGACCTGGTAGCTTTGAAAACCAACCCCAGTGTGGCTGGGAACATATTTTGCCCCACATCCCACCCACTTTCAGTCCATACAGCTGCCTTGCAAACAGATTGCCCTTGGCCTGTTTGAATGCACCTGGGAGCATCCTAGCTCAGGGAGCAAGCTGAGGCAAGCATGGTCCCTGCAGCTGCTGCAGAGAGTGCGCCTTGAACCCGGGCAGGGGCTGCACTTATGGACTCACAATATGGAAAACAGTCAAGTCTGCTCTTGAGGGTGGGGTTGACATAGTCAATATTTATTCTCTCTAGAGATTTCTGGGGATCTCTGAATCCTCTCCATGACCCAGCTCGGTCTCTGTTGCACCACTGTTTGCCCGTAGCATTACCCTAGTGTGGGTGGAAAGAAAAACATGCTGTCTGCCAGGTACAGCTGTGGGAAAGGGCTAGGTGCTCCCTGCTCTAAGAGGAGCATGCCTGCCTACTCACAGGAGAAGCTGCGAGGAGAAGAGCAGAGCTGGGATGTGCAGAAATTAAGGGCTAAAGCTGCAGCTAGCACAGATCAGCCACGCTCTAGGGATGTTAGTGATGCTGTCCTCACTTGTGCCAGCCAAGAATCTGGCTTCTGGCACCCTTCTTGGCCATCAGAAAGGCACAAAATGCAACGTAGCCACGAGCAAAAGAAGAATAACAAAGCACTTTGCTAGCAGCGACGGTTAGAGAGCTGTATCAGCTTCTTCAATCGCTGCCGGAGTCCCTGCTGCTGGCCTCATCACCTGCCTGATTCAAGCAATCTCTTCTCTAGGCTGCCTTAGCCATCTGGTAAGATTACAAGGAGAACAAAGCAGCAGCAAAGGAGAAGAAGGAGTTGGGGTGGGGGGGGGGGAGCGTCTTCATCCTTCATCCCCCCTACGCCTCCTTTTCATCCTCTGAATGTGTAAATCCTGGCCGCGGCCTGGCTCCTAACAAACTGTGTATGCAGAGGTAGCCAAGGCCATTTGCTTCAGCTTTATTGGAAATCTGATTTCTTGTTGGTCTTACACAAAGGTCTATTAATTAGGGCTGATAGAGCTTAGTAAAAAATCTGCTTGGCTAGCAAGGGCACTCGCTCACGCTTTTCTTAGATCTTGCCAAGATCTCAAAAATAGAGGGAGCTTAATTACAGTCCATGGATTAATCTCCAAGGGAAAGAAATTGTAATTAGCTCTTTGAAATGTGCCACTTTTTCTTGTGGGCTTTCAGAGTCTGTCAGTGTGTCTGTCTGCCCTTCTGTAGGACTAGAAGAAAGTTAATTCTGCAGCTTTTCTGCTCATTTTTCGTCCGAAGCCAGAGGTGCAAATGGCAGCCTGACTTCATAAACATTTCCAGTTGATCCTGAAGACACTGTTGTTTCTCTCTTAAATCCTGCTTGCCACTTCCCGCCAGGCTATTCTCTTGAGCTGCAGTCACTTGTGGCCCTGCAGCCAAGGCCACGAAGGCTTTCTGGTGTCTCTTTGAACTTGTACCATTTCAGTTCTCCACTTCATGAGAGTAACCAGGAAAACTTAGGTTTTGACTGTGCCATTTCAAGATGTTCATGTGTTGGCATGAGTTGTAACAGCCCATCAGTGATGGATGGGAAGGCAGTAAACTCAGTGCCTCCTAGTCTGTCATTTATGTTCATGTTCAAGTAGGTTTGAAGGTGAACAGGAGGGTTAGGGAGAAAAACTAAAGCTAGAACAAGGCATTGCAAGAGATTTCAGTGAATTTCCATTTCTCACGCATGGGAATTAGGCACAGGTTTAAAAATGACCGTGATAAATGAGAATGTGTCCAGCAAAGACACACCAAGCACTCTGATTTATAACAGTCATTGAATGCAGTCCTGTCCCTGGTACACAGCACCTTTGCTGTTAAGTTTGCATATATGCAAGCTAATTTTCCGGAGAAGTACACTGGGGTACCTCACACATTGGCAGGCAAGATCAAGCCCTTTATGTGTACACATTGTCTGTAAATCGACGAGAACAATAAAAAGAGGAAATTAAATAATCTCCTATGGGGGAGCGAGCATGGAGGGAGCCTTCAAGATGTATATCCCTTAATCCTTCTGCCTAGTATATCATCATTCCTCAACAGTGCAGTAAAGCTATCCCTTCATTAAGACTCTCAGTCCTAGGGAAGGTGACCCAAACTCCCCTTCCATCCATTTGAATCTTGCTCTGACAGCCAGTGACTTGTTAATTATTAATATGAAATATTTGATGGTACATAGAGCAGCTGAACCCAGTTTAATGTATGCTCAGGGCGACTCTCTGAAGCTGAAATCAGCCATTCTGATCCTTTGGATTTTTCTACTGAAGTTTTGCCTTTTGCTTCCTCTTTTACTTCCCTGCCTTTCTTTCTTGTGCCTTTGTGCCTTCATGCCGAGTGTCTTCTTTCATCTCAGCGATGAACTTACAGGTCTGCATGTCGATTCTATTCCTTTACTTACTGATCAGGCTTAATGGAAAAATAAGAAACAGGATACAAGCCCTAGTTTTGCCCAGTCCTCAGAAACCCTGTTTCTTTCTTCCATCTGAAATGGTTGGTCTGTCCAGTGGTACAGACTTTGAAATGCTGCTCAGCTCTGTGTACCTCTGGAGCTTGAGCTGTGGCATTAGCTTCAACTGTAAGTGAAGTCACATCACCCAGAGTTAAACATGTGTTACATGTGGTAAATACAGGCTTTGGAAGACTTATCTTCTGGCTTAGGGCATGCTTTTAGGATGCAAATCTCCTCTTTAGAATGATTTGCTTGCTATGAGATTATGATTTTCTACCTGCGTGCTTTATCAACACAAACATGCATTATGGAGGTCATAACGACCCACCTGCCCTGGGTGCAGCCATGGTTACTTACAGAATCTGTCCCTTTATCATTCAAAACAAAAGGATGTCATCTCTTTGACTCCCATGAAAGTTCTCCAGCACTGATTTTTCAAAAGCATTTTCCTGTCTTGGGTCAGGTCACATTTGGCTACACCACCTTCACCCCTTTGTTCCTGTAGCATCTCCTGTGCTGATCAAGAGAATCCACTTTAGTTAACCCCTCGTTTGCAGCTTCCTATTTTGTTCACCTTCTTGCATTTTGCCCTCTTGAGAGCCATGAGCTGTGATAATACAGAAGGGCTGTGCCAACACCGTTCAGAATCCAAGCTTAGCCCTGAAGAAAATCCCCCTCCTGACTGGCAGGAGCAAGCCCCAAAGCACCCCTGGTATTGTTTCCCTCTGAACATGAGAGTTAGCTCAGTTAAAGCCTCTTTGGAAACTTGGCCAGGAGGCCATTCAGCAAAACGTAAACCAGCACAGCTATTTTGAGACAGTCCTAAAGTCAAGCATGGCAAAGACACTGGAATTTGGAAATGCCTGATTGTCTGCTCTTTCTTGCTTACTGTACCACCTGTACTCATTTTACGCTCACCAGAATATACACATTAGCTGTATGCTTATTATATGATATACGTCCATCCCTCTCCAGGGAAAGACGTGAGCATGTTTTTAACAGATATTGCACTGTATGCTCTAATTCTAACTCAGGTTAGGGACTTAGCAAGCAACATCCAGCAGAAGCAACAAGCCCCACTCTTTGTTTATCCTCTGCTCACCCAGCAGTCGCACTAAATTATGCACGTTGGTTTTTTTTTCTGGAGAATCTCTTTAAGCAGCACCACAAACCGGCAGCGTTTGCATCGCAGCAGCAACCTTTGTTCTGCTTAGCACAAAGTAAGACTCAGTATCTGCGTGCAAATGCAGAAGGGGAGGCGATTTGGAAAGTATTTTGGAAGAGTTTAGAGAGCAGGATTGAGATTTTATTGTTATTATTATTGGAAATGTGAACATTTTCTATCACATTAACTGACTTTACAGCAATTTATTTTGCTGCTATCATAAAGGGAGGTAATGAACCATGAAGTTTCTTCAGGAAATTGTCAGCATCTGCCTGCAAATAATTTTCAACCACATGTGAGCCATGAAGAACACAGTGATTCAAATAAAACTGCCTGTCCTCAACCTAAAAGAAAGCCAGCCAGAGTCACTGGTGTTGGATACATTCGGGAGAAGGGTCTGGTTTAAAGACATGTCATTGGTATGTAACAATGGAAAACTGAGATGCATGTTAGTCATCTCACAGATAAGATTAACTCCTTTCAAAGTATATGTTTCCGCAGACGGATAATCGTAGTGAAAGGATAATCAATAAAATGAGAAGAAATTAAACAACCTGCTTTTTATTCTCTTAGAGATCTCACTTTTTAAAACAATTATCTCCCCATTATCTGTGACACCTCCTTTGTTCCTCACGGTAGGTGCCTACCACTAAATCAAAACCAAAACCCATATCTAATCAAAGATAATAGGAAATTTAAAAGATTTCCTTATCAGTTCCAAACACATACAGCAGCACGTAGTAGTTATCTAGGATTAGGAAGCTTTCTGGGTGTGATCCACTGTGATTTACATCATATCTCTGTAGCTTCGTTGACAAGTACTGAAGAATAAAGCAATATCCTCAGGTTGCGATATGCTGGAAATCTATAGGAAATGGATTCTCCATGCCTCATGCCTTGTGTGGTCATTTATACAGGTGCAAGGGGAATATAAAATACAACCAGCTATATGTGAAGCATTTTATTCTCACTATCCATGAGATTGACTGTGCAAGGTACCCAGCAGTGAAAAGTCAAGCTCATGTGTGTTTTAATCTTTAAAAGTTTCCTAGTGATTGAAAAGTTGTACATTTCCTCTATTTAAGCTTTCATTTTATGCAGTTAGGACATCTATCATTCTCTCTCTTGGGTCTTTTCTTCCTTGATGTAATAAGAAAAAAAGGGGGTTTCATCTTTTTTTTTTCCTTCCTTTACTGACATATTATCATTAAAAGTATCTCAGACATCGTTACGACTTCACACAAAACAGTGGTAATTGATGTTTCTCTGACTAGGACAAAGCTAGTGTTTGCCTTCATACCAGGTTCACTGGCCAGAGAAATGACTCGCTGAACTCATCCCAAGCAGCAAGTTAGAATTCATTGATTTACTCATTTTCCCCTGTGCTCATCACTTTAACAGCGGAACATTTCATAACTTTTGAATGGATTTATCTCTGAAGTAGATCGGTGAGGTAAATAAATTTTATTTACTTCCATTTTACTGGTGAAGAACTGAGGCAATGAGAGATTAAGTGACTTGTCACAGGTCGCAAAGGAATCCAATAATGCATCCAGAAACAAAGACCAGACCTCTTTAGTAACTGTTCAGTGCCTTAGTCATAAGAACATCTTTCTTCTCCTTTTCCCTTAATAACCTCTAACTCCTTTCTTCCACAGATTCTATATGTTGCAGCAGTCTGTATCTCTGTTCACATCTTCCCTGCTTTTACCGTAATCCTATAAAACCCTCCATCCTTATGGTGCCTTCAAAAACATTTTATATTTATTTCTGATATCAATACAAACAAACGATCGCAGTATTCTCAAAGTATTATTATAGCAATGCTGGCATGAAACAGATGGAAGAAATAAAACATGGTGACGATATGCCACTCTAACAATAGTGAGAAGACAATATGCTGCTAACAACACTCCCAGTCTGCTGCTTCTCCACTGTGTGTGAAAAAAAAAAGCTTTGTTAACAGAAATCATAGCTAGTTATTTACCAGTATTATGGTTAAGGTTTGCTTTTACTTGGTTTTCAGCTGGGAGAAGGACATGTAGCAATTATTCCCAGAGTACACATCTGTAGCATAAAAATAGCAGAAATACCTGGCTTCAGTTATGAACAGCAGCAGTATTTCCTTGGCTGACAAGAAGAAGAGAAGGAGAGCTTGCAGCACTTAGACAAAGAGGAGAAACAATATTTTGAATATGGATTTACAGACATCTATCCCATTTTCCAGCCTCACTGCTAACACTAATAAAGCGCAGGAGCCAACGGGGTAAATGGTTGGTGTCCATCAGGGTATCTGGGGTCAGCAACAGTCTCAGTTACAGACACATAACTCCTAGTGAAGTCAATGGGACAGGGTCTCCAGTGAAGGACAGGGTCTCCACTGAGAAGGCTGCAAAGTCATTTCTCTGGTGCATGGCTGGTACAAATCATTCCCATGTCACAAGTGAATTACGACCAACTTGCACTGGCATCAGTGAGTAAGCAATGCAAAAAGCCATGAAGAATTCAAAGGCAGAATTTACCTAATTTAAGGCAAAATGTCTCCCTGTTTAACTGAACTGAGACATTTTCAACCTGACCATAGGTCAGGAAAAGGGTCTATTCTGTATCTGAGCTGAGATTCTTGCAGATGCCCATGTTGTAGCTGCTCAAAATCCTTACTGTGCTTGCAATCGATCTGCATTTAGGCTGCTGCAGCTCACAAATACTGCATGTCCTTCTAGTAGCAATCTTTGGCCCTTTCTAAGGAGCACCATAAGTCTTCTCATCCACCCAGCTCTGATTGTGGAACATGGCGGCAGAGGCTGCTGGCAGGGGAGAGGCTGCCGCACTATGCACAGAGACGAAGGCCATTCTCCTCACCAGGGTGAGTGCAGCCCTGAACAGGCTCAGAAATGCAGCTGAGCTCAGAAACGGACCTTAATTTTGGGCAGTTTTCATCTCATCATGACTTTCAGGGTGAATACCATGGTTCTTCAGCAAATCTGGCTCAACAGTAGCATTCAGAACCCCTTTGAAATAAGATATAGACCCAACAAGGATATTTAGGATAAAATGGTTCCTGCTTGCCTCGCTTAGGTTTACTGCACAGGCAAAGCTCCACTAAGTTTCAAATCAACTGAGGGTAACTTCGTGCATTGATGTTCTAGCCCACACCTGTAACTTGCACCTCAGTGGGAAATATTTCAGTGCTTGCCCCCAAAAAAGCATCAAAGGCAGTTTCATTCAGGTCCCTCAGCCCAACTCATGTACTTCCAGTGGGGCAAGGAGTGGAGCAAGAACATCTCCAGAGTTTACAGAAGCGATGTACAGGCCAACTCCATCAATCACTTTCATGCAGACCTGGTACCCAGCAAGAATCAGCTCAGGGAGTGCAACAGAAAGACGAACTGCTGGAATTACTGAAACTTCAGGTTTTTGCAGATGGCAGGCGGATTCTCGGGGACCACCACGTGCTAGAGCAAACCCATTTTCTCCAACTTTTTCCAAGGTCTGGCTTGACAGAAAAGCAGTCCATAACGGGCAGTGGCAGCTCCAGTGTGGATGAGCACCCATGCAGCTCTGCAGCCACATCTGCATCCCATGGCAGGGGAGGGTGCTTTGTATGGTGCTGCTGAAGGAGTGGCCACTGGTACGTCACTACTTATGGACACCATGTCAAAATCCACCGGAAAAAACTTCTGCCCTTGACTTCAAAAAACACATTTCTGGAGAATATTAATATTCTTGTTTGCTAATCAGAGTTAGGAAAGATGGACAGGTTATCCAACTACTCTCATAATGTCCGTAACACTCTGTTTTCAGGAAATGTCTTAGGTTTTTAGCAGAAAAGTCTAGAAACTATTACAAAAAATTCTAGATAATTAGAAGTATTGAGACTGATGTCTTTCTCTCATTACGCTATAAAACAGAGAAACTCGTCTTTACATGAATTTCCAGCAACCTCTGCTTTACTCACTCTTTTGTACGCGCTGTCCTCATAATATTTTTATAGGATGCGACAAAGAAACTATTTCAATAAAGCTCTTCTTTCTTCATGTACTGAGGAACTATAACTTTTCATTTAGCCTTTTAAGATATGACACATCTTTTGACACTTCTGACTCCGGGTACAAGGCAAAGGCAACTTCTGAACTTGTGTTTTGGTTTTCCTTCTCTTTTTGATCTGTTTAGCTGAGCCCTTGTCAGTTGAGAAAGAATTTTTAACTCGTACATTACTGGATGCTGATAAAAAACCTGCTTCTCAGTAACACCCTAACTGCTGCGGTTAGGAGCTGCAGCGGAGCTCTCTTTTCCACTACATAGGACTGGATTCTGTTTATCCTTTAGTCCTTCCTCAATTTGTCTATAATGCCCCACTTATCAAAGTTTTCCTATGACAAGCTCCCTTTAATAACTTTCTTATTTATTTCTCTTTATGGCTGTGGCTATTAGCCTTGATCAATAACGTAATCCCGTCTGCCCTAAAGATAACGTTAACTCCACAGATAAAGATAAGCTTACTGGTCTTTCTCCACTTTCTCATCTACTTTAGAGTAAAACCCACATATACTCAACTCATTAATATTTTTTTTTCCTTTTCTCTGATAGCATTTACACTGGCCAGTTTGGATCTTTAAGACTGAAATACAGAAATTAAATTTTCATATTTTTTCAGATGAATATGCTCCTACAAAAGCTAATAAGAAGTAGGCCAATTTGCATAATCAGCTAAGAAAATTAAAAAATCAAATAACCTTGCATGGCTATGCAATAATACACATAAGACTTTGCAACTGAATAGGTTTGATAGGTTTATTTTTCCTTCGGGTTAACATCAAGACAATATTTTGCCCAGTCACACCCATATTCATTTACAGAATTTAGCCCTAAGCCAATGCAGATATAATTATTATTATTTCCTCCTACTTCCCTTTAAAGTACTACAGGCATAGTTTGCTTTGAAATGAGCTGGCCAATTTTTTTTTTTTCCCATGAAGTACGTAAAATAATCCACTACTTACAGCACCCATTCCTTTTCTCTCTCTATTTTATACAGCACAGGTTGTTCTCATGACAAGAGAAGAGATTATTTTTCTCTCCTTTTTAATTAATACATTTTGTACCAAAGCCATAAAAAGAAGAAAAAGATAACCTAGTCAAAAGGTTTTTTTTTCTCTGACGACCCTCGCGGTGACGAGTTAAATGAAGATTGCTTGAAATCAGAGGCTGGGTGAGGTACTGAACTAGCCTTGCATCTTTAGGGGTTTGGCTCAGTTCTAGTTCACAAATGAAGTTTGTGGTCTCATCCTGATCCTTGTTTGTACAAATCACAAGCTCCAAGAGGGCATGTCCTAAGTCACCCACGCAGGCAGCCGAGAGAGGCTGCTGGGTGCCGGTGCTTTATTTCAGCTGTGGTCCTTGGGTCAGGCAGTCTCCTATTTCCCACCGGCTCCTCATTCAGCCCCACTCTGATCTCCTCCCTCACCTCCCAGCCTGTCTCCCTTCCACAAATCCCCTCTCCCCTTCTTAAAAAACTCCATGTTTTTAATAGATAAGCTTGACACAGAGCAGAGAAAAAACCATGTGTAATGGTTAAAACGGGGCAGTTTATGAGCAGCTGACAGGAGGAAAATATCTGACAACCTTAAGCTAAAGTTGCTCTCCTGGCTTGTATCATTGTTAACGATGATAAGATTTTAAAAATCAAATGCCTCACTGAATTATCAAATCGCACTGTATTATCTCACTGAACCAAGGCAAGCAAAATGTTTATAAGAAATTCCAGAGCCTTAAAGGCTGTGTCAAGGCAGGAGCTGCTGTACTGGAAGAAAAGCGTGGTGCTGTGAACTTCAGAGACATTGCCTCCAGGACAACACCGGGGGAGCTTTCACACAGATGTGTCAGAAATTCTGCCCAAACCAGCTCAGCACAAGTCACAAGCAAACCATAAATAGATAGTAATTCAGAGGGAGGAGAGAGAGCAAATAGCCAAAGATGTTAAGATAAACAATACATAATTATTCAAATAGACTAAACGTAAATAAAGCTGCTTGTGTGTGTGTGTGTCTCTGTAGGCCCTCCAGGTCATTAAGGAATTAAGGACACAATTAACAAGGATTAAGACATTTTCAAGGAGCTGAATTTATTAGTTGCATTTGTTTTCACCATAGTGGGGGATTTGGAAATTTATGGAAATTATGAGTGTGATATTATAAAGATAAACGTGTCTGAAGAAGGGGTACTGGAGCAAGTTGAGAAAAGCTGAGCTGAAGAAGTTAAAAGAATCCAGGAGTGTTCAGAAGAAGCTAAATTTCAGAACAGAGAGACTGGCAAGAGTCTGCAAGACCACTTTGAAAAACAAGGTTGTTTCCTGAGACTAAATAATTTCTCTGTTCCAAAAGACGAGTCAGAGATGAATGTAGGTAACGCTGACCCCAGGGCTGAAGATGCCCACTGCGTGCAACCACGGACCAGGTTAATTTGTGCAGGTGGAGTCAGGCCAGCTGGGCTGCAGCTCTCTCCCCTCCAACCTGCAAAAAGTCCCAGTGGATTAAGGAAGGGGGAAGTGTCGCCGAGTTTTCAAAATGCTTTTGACAAAGCTCCTCATAGCAGAGCAATGGGCCAAATGACAAATTGTGGATTATTACACTGCGTTATAAATTGATTCAACAATAGGAAACAAATAATCTCAGTACAGTCCTGCATGACAACAGTAAATGCTAAGCCCCGGTGACTTAAAGGTTAACCCTCACGTCTTCCCATTTCCACTACATCGCTTTGCTCATCATGAGGTTTTATGAAGAGGCTGCCTGAAGAAAAGGGGGAAGATTTGCCTTCAGGAAAGCTGGGTTCTCCTTGACTCCGCCACCCCTAGGACGACGCTACTAGGTTGAATAGCCACAGCAAGGTTCATGCTAACAAATTACCCATTCTAATCTCTTCCTATCAGGGACATTATTTCACACCTTGCTGGCTGTGATTTTTCTTCTGCTGTCTCATCCTGCCACCTCAGAGCCCGGCCTGGAAAGTGGAGCAGGTGAAACGCGGAATGCCCCGGGTCCGGTGCTGTTCCTCAGAGGATTTTTCACAATGATTTAGAGAGCAGTGACAATGCATTGCTGAAATGTATGCACGCTGCTAAGACTGAAGGGCAGCATAAATTATGGAAGAGGGCAAGCGATTTCAGTAGATCACACGTAGACACCCCAGGCATGTAAAATGTAGTCTGAAAAACACAACATAACACGTGCGTAAGTGAAATAACAGTTTCTTGACATGAAATGGCATCCTCTTCGCTCAGTGGTTTCAGAAAAATTCAGTATAGCTTGCACAAGACATCCCTCCCACCTCTCCCAGGATGCAGGTAATGACACTTAAGCAAATAAAATAGCATGAGGCATGCTAGATAAACAAACCGACACACCGCAGGCAGTTCCAGACCTCTGTATTCGGCAGGTTGTATCCCCTGTGTGGAGATCATCGCTAAACAAAGGCTCTGATTTGTTTTTGAGGTGTTGCTGGCTCTGCACCACAGCAGATGCCGGTGAGCCTCCACACTGGGGAGCGTCCAGCGGGCAGAACACCTTTGTGCAGGGTGCCAGGCTGGGGTGAGGTGCCTTGTCCGGACTCTTGAGGCTGCAGGTCCACACAAGTTCAGGGTGCTCTGCCCTGTCCCCAGCTTTCCATTCCCACTCCCATTCCCTTTGCACCAGTCCTGGTCTCCTCTGATCTCCTGTTCAGCTGGTTTAGGAAGTTAAGCTGGCAGAAAACTAATCCTGCAAAGAAATGTGTAGCCACTTTAGCTCCCGAACCAGCTTACTGCAAGGTCAGACAAGCACCAGCACCTGCCCAAGGGGCAAGCGGAGCGGGAGAGATGGGAAAAAACAGCCAGAGGTACGGATGGGATGGCAGCAGTGCCCACAAGGCCTGTTTGGAGCTCTCTTGGAAGCACAGCCTTAGGCACCAGCCTGCTTGCCACCACCAAAACTGAGGCTTGTCTGCACCCGCACAGCAATGACAGCCTCAGGTCGTGAAGAGATGCAAACCTACAGAGTTTGGACACCTCTTTGTTTAGGAGGCACTCCTCTGTTTAGGGGCTCAGGGTTACAGCTTTAGGCTTAAGCACTTAGGCCCCACGGGGAGTAGTTAAGCCTTTTTTGGATCTCCTTTACCTTCTGGTATTGCTGTTAAGGTCCATGTGCTGTATTTAAATAACTACCAGGAAATTTTTTTTTACACTGAGGGTGGTGGAACACTGGAACAGGCTGCCCGGAGAGGTGGGAGATGCCCCATCCCTGGAAACATTCAAGGCCAGGTTGGATGGGGCTCTGAGCAATCTGATCTAGTCAGGGATGTCCCTGCTTCTTGCAGGGGGGTTGGACTAGATGGCCTTTGAAGGTCCCTTCCAACCCAAGTTATTCTGTGATTCTATGATTTTGAGATGCACGAAGAAGAAATCCACAGTCAATGGGGAGAGAGTGCAGAGAGGATTATCGCTCCACAGTAATGGAGCCAGGACCCCACGGCAATGGTGCTAAAGGTTGTTTGAGGTCATCAAAGGATGCTTTGAAAACGTTGCTTGCATTCTTGCCTAGGGGAGCAGAAAATCTGAAGTAGACTGGGAAGGAGAGGGAGTCTCACAGGCATTGCATGTTCCCACAGAGTAGCCTGAGCGGAACTCCTGCTACTTCACGAGGACATGCTGGAAGAGCAGAAAGAAGCTGGCTGCCTTTCATGAGCCTCTCCTCTGCCCTGCTCCTTTGCCCATCACTGCCCTCTCCTTTGCAACGGCAAGAGGCAGCATGGCCAGGCAGCATTGCTTGCCTGCAGGCAGACCTCTCATACTGAGGTGAGATGCACAGAGGAAACTGTCCAAACCTCCTAGAAGGATAGAAAGCGGGAGCCACTGCCCTGTGCCAGTGAAAGAAATTTACCCAAAGCAATGGTTTTGCAAGTGGGGAGTGAGAAAGAATTAACTGCTCCAGTTAGGGAGGACTCAAGGGGAAGGGAGTGGTAACTTGGGTATTTTTCATCTAGACAATTAGGTCTGATCCTCAGGGCAGTGGGTGTTAGGCCAAGGCTGGAAAACTTTCCCTAAACTAGCAAAGCACAAAGCTTCCACACAGTGTGTGCTCAGCCCCAAGAACTTCCTGGTAACTCAGGTTATTGAGACAGATTGTTGATTAGGATCCAAGAGAGGATTAGAAACTCTTTTAAGCATAAATAGTATTTGCAACTGTGTGAGTTAAGCAAACGGATACAAGCGAAATCAAACCTCAGGCTTCAGGGCACAAACTGCTCTCTTGTGAGTCAGGATCAACCTTTTTTTTTTTCCTCTACGCATTGCATCTCATAATTAGCGAGGTGCTTGCTGTGGTTTTGATTTGCTGTGAAGCATCAGTTACTGGCTGCTGCTGGAGGTGGGATGCTGGACTAGATAGACCCATTATGTGTTTCTGCAGGGCAACCCTTTTGTTCCCATATTGGCAAAGCTTTGTGGGAAAGCCCTGGTGATTCATGTCTTCAGCAGCTCTTGGTCTTACCGAACATCGGCCTCTCATTTCCATAAGCACTAAAGTCACTCTGAATTGTTATAGAAATAAAAAGGCCAAATTGCATGAAGGTTTATTTATCTACATGGTGCAGACAGCATTTATTTACTAAATGCAAAGATGCTTTTAGGACCTGCATGGTCCTAAATTAATTCTGTATTCCATTTCAGCTGCAAAGAAGTCACGCAACTTCCAGAAGGTTTTGTATTTTGAAAAATACGTATTTCTGTGTGCATGTGTGTATAGACATAAGTGTATGCATGTACATATATAAATATAAGTTGGTCCAATAAAAAGGTTTGAATTACTAGCATTTCCTTACAAATTAAAGGCAGGCAAGGACCAGCAATGCAGGTGACAGAGCATGCACTAACAAAGTCTGCCTCTCCACGCTGCCTCTTTGATGTACCTCATCTTTGCCCTGAAGGAATTTCATTATCCTATGGTGAGCCAGTAATGAAATCTGTACTCAGGATCAAGCCTTCATAGAAAATGATATCTTGACTCTTTGTTCTGTACAGACTAGCTGTGTGTGGTAGGAATATGTTTCTATTTGTGTGTGATCTGAGTGTACTTTGAATACCGATCTCCAGATAAAAAGGATAGAGATCTAATTTGGCAAAATATTAAATTCCTCTATCTTGCTTTATCTAACTAAATTCTGATGCTTATTATTATTTTGATGAACATTTGGGGCGATACTTGTAGTGTTCAGCATGTGTGAGAAAAATCTCTCTGTGGAGAATCAAACGGAGTGTCAAAGACCCTGATTTATAAAGAGTGCAGAGGGCTCTTAAGTACTATTTTTAGAACAATGCCACAACAGATTTACACACAGAGAAAAAACCCTCCTCTGCAGTCACTTAGGAGCAAAGTAGCATTTCACTGCATAATAATGAGGAATTAATTGCTCTTTGTCATCACTTTTATGCAAATTGCCATAGAACATTTGCCCAATGTGCATTTTACCTTTTAACAAAGAAAGTAGTCATGACAAACTAGACCAAATTTCATAAGCTGAAGACAAAAGTAGGCTATACCATACATAAATTGCAGCTAGCAAATCTATTCCTTTGAGGAACTCTATCAACTTCCCATGAAAGTCCATTAAAAAAAAAAAAAAAAAAAGAAAAAGGTTTCTTGGCCTACGCGTCTAGTTAAATTAAATTAAGTTCAATTATTAGACGACTGAAATTTATTCTCATGGAATTTACTTGTCACTCTTTGCAGCCTTTGTTTATTTTTTTCTTTCCACTTGAGATAATCACCAGATATCACCAATTTTTTGTTTCCTTACCAACTGCTTTCATGCTTTTACTCATATCATTATGTGAATTTCAGACATTGCAGGTTGCCAGTTGTTAAAAAACGTTTTGTTGGACTTCTATCTAAAAGTAAAATAAAATATTATCAACCTTGCATTTCATATGTGTTTTCACAACATTTACGTTTAGAGTAAACTGACAATTCTTCAAAGAACACCAGAACTGCAACAGCAGTGGAATAACATTTCCTTTCAGTGTAAGAAAGAGAAATACATAATAAACCATCTTTGTTCTACATGAAGCCTTAATTTTTAGTCATTCTGCAACTGACACTGTAAATTTGATGCAAAAATTACCTAGATGGCAGACCAGGTCAAAATGTAGACGTCCTAATGTGTTGCATTGTGTCAAAGCGTTTTCTCCAGAAACATCTCAACATGTTTTCTTTTTCCTGAGAAATGTAAGAAGGATATCACTGTGCGAGGAGTTTCTGTCTTGCATGTGCAATGAATTCATTCAGTGAACTAGTGGGTCTTTTCAATCTCTAGTTTCTACCAACTTCAAACATAATAGAGAGTTCCAGCAGAGTCACTTTTCTATTCATATGCTATTCACAGCAGAGCTTTGTAGTTCACAACTTCAAGTTAATACAGCAAAGAGCAGTTTTAAATCACTCCAGTAATCAGGGGTCACAATTATTTGCCGAAGCTGAAAAAAAAAAAAAAGATCACACACATGCTGCAAGCCAATGCACTCTGCTTTCACCCCTAAGACAGAAAAATAACAGCAACTTCACTTCTGCCTTAAGTGCTAACACTTCAGCAACACTATCTATTAATCAAAAAATATATGAATGCAGCTTATAAATCCCTCTGCATGGAAAGAGCCATCTTCACCCTTACAGAAATATATTTTCTGTCCTGGTCCTTGCTTAAAGCACAAGAACATCCTGCAGCCTTTTTGAAAAAATCAAAAGCAATTGATGTGAGAAGTAAATTAATTGAACAGTTGTTAGCTATTTGAGTGGAAACCCATAGATTCGTTGGAGTCCCAAGTTCTTTGGTTGGTATTAGAGCTAAAAGCAAAATAAACTGCCCCTGCAAAAGCCAAAGCCTCCGGTATAGTACTGAAGCACTCCAACCCCTCTTCAGAACTGCCCACTGTCAGGGATTTAGCCTGGAATACCAACTCCAAAATACTCCAACATTTACTCGAAGGCCACCAGAGACATTGGGAGCCACCGTGCCAACATGTCCACGGTGTGCCTTCTCAGTGCCAGTACATTTGCATCCTCCATGTTGCCCACTTGCCCTTCCGCTGGTCCTTCTCAGGCTTCTGTTCAGCCAGATGCCATGACCAACCTCGACAAGCCTTCTTATGCTCCAGTCATGTTTCAGCTACATGAAACACACATTATTATTAAACTACGCGACGATCAGACTTGTCTTTCAAATTTTACATTCCCACATGTTGCTGCGTGTCACTTCCCACCCCTCCTTCTGAAGGCACACCGATGGACACCTTGGCCATGCCCCAAACACAGCAGTGACAGTGGCTTTGCACACTGCGTCCTCCTCCCCTCCATCTCTGCTGCCCACCTCCAGTGCCCAGCTCTCCTTTCCCAGTCCTACCAGTGTTGCATTGTCTTCACGTCTTCACATTTCCCGCCATCTGCGCCATCCTGCATGACTGATTACCAGAATTCCCTCCTCACAACGAAACAGTAGCATGCTTGGCAAAGTACGTCCCCTCCTGCAGAGGCAAAGGGACCGCACAGACACCACGACGGCAGCCCACGCTGAGGACCAAGGGAGGGGTCACCAGGGGCACAAATGGCAGTTGGGCATCCAGCCGGACATCCCACCACCACTGCCAGTTCTGAAGAAACTCCTTGAGACTTGCTTGTGATGACAGCAAGGTGTGGTGGGCTGTGGCTGCACAGTCCAGCCTGGAAGGAAAGAAATTTATTTGCACCAAGCCTCTGTTGCAGTCATCCACTGAAAACAGAATCACAGGCACTAGAAAGTCAGAGCTGTTACCAACCCAGGATCTTTGTTTGTGAGTAATAATTACCTCAAGGCTTTTACTCTAATTAATGGATTTGGGTCTAGACAGCCACTGGTGCATGTGCATAAACTCTCATTGATATTAAAGACTATGTGGGGTAGAAGACTCCTTAGAAATAGTAATTTCTCCCTAGGCAATAGTGGGGTTTTTTTTCTTACCCATCTTCTGTTCCTTCCCAAAATCATGACTTTGAATTAACTCTTGCCAGATTACCGGTGTTCTGCGACATGTCAGAACCGGGACCTCAACTGCTCAAAAATAGCTCTGTGCTCTTGAATGGAAAAAGTCTCACAAGCGATATTTACTGTTGAGAGCACAAACATCACCCCATGTGTGCCCTCCTTGTTCCAGATGTTGCAGATGTTTTCCCTCCCTCAGTAGTGCTCAGGAGAAAGGAGCTTCTTCTCCAACCCTCTCGTGCACCCCTTGATTTGCAGAAGGACAGCCTTGCCAAGGCAGACGCTTTGTCCGCACTCTCACAGTTTGCTGAGGATATCTTCCCCTTTCTGGATAACTGTCAAGACAGAGGGTTGTTGAAAAAATGGATTACAAGGCTTTTAAGCAAGCTGAGATAAAACAAGGTTAAGCTTTGTCCACAATTGCTCTCAAACGACTTTTGGAGCTGATTTGCCTGTGCTGATTCTTAGTGATAGGGGAATATGAACTGAGATTTAAATATGTCATTACAGATGTCCTTGCTTTTGGAAGCAGACTCTTGGATCATCCTGACCTGCAGAATCAGAGAATTTGCCAGATTTGACCTTTGGAACACTAAAAAAAAAAAAAAAAAAAAGCAGGTTTATACTATTTTTTTAAACACCAGTTTAAATGCAAATTCTAAAATGTTACCCACTAATTGTAAATAATAATGAACATATTGATTAAAAAAAATTGAAAGCAGTAATAGATTTAATGAAAATCTCAGAAGGTGGCACTGGTTTACAGACAAAATGGGCAAGGACAAAGCCTTAACCACGCTGGCTGTCTCCAGGGCTTGCTGTGGGCTGCGCTCAGACAGCCTCTCACAGCTTCAAGACACCAGAAGGCTGTTACGATTGCGCTTGCCCTGGGGCTGATAAATTCTGACCTCCTATAGAACCAGTGGAAAGAATCATCTTTAGGTTATTCTTCCTATTTGTATAGCGTAGGTATTGTGATTACTTTTCCCAAATTTCTGTACGCCAAACGGAAGTCCAGCAACCCCAGTAAGCAGGCGATCTTTTTTTGAAAAAGATAAACACCAGAAGAGACTCTACCTTTTAACTTAGTGACCATAGGACATGTTTTGGACATAATGCGTAAACCTTAATGATTCCTGACCCTCGATTTCTTAACATACGAAGTCAACAGCTCCTTAAATTCCCTTTCTATTATGTTATCTGCATCTATTTTTTCTAAAGGTCAGTGCCTGCCATTTTCTCCTACCTTGCTTCCTGACACTATAATTTTAGTCCAAGTAACAATGCTTTGTTAATACTTCAAAATATTTCAAATATTCTATTTCACCAGCTCCTCAAAATACCACGCCGGAGATCTGATGCCCTGTGCATGGCAAATGTTCCTTTGTGGAGCTTTTGATGTGATGTCAAGCCACGCTGCGGAGACATTACATTGTGGATCTTTGGTATCACGCACCATGACAATGTCTCCTTCGTAGCCATCACAGTCACTGAGTCAGGGCGTGCTGCTCGCACTGTCAGTGCTCTGGGAAATGCAACGTACCTGGGGTGTGTTAGAATCTGGTTGCGAAAAGACATACAGTGCCTGTAGCATAATCAGTAATCAACTGTGAATTTCTTAATCACTTCAAAGAAAATGATGCAATTTCATGAATTCTACCTGCACATCCCAGGAGAATATGTGCATAATTACCAATAATGACTTAGGTCTGTGCGCAGGACCAGGGCTTATCCAGGAAAGCTGATCTTTTTCACCTGAATACTGCAGGGTAAAACACACTTCGGAAGGAAATGACAATTTCCTCAATTAAAAACTGCAAGATTTGTCCTTATTTTTCCTTTTTTACTCCTTCATCATCATTGTAAAGATCAAGTTGCATCAGATCCACTAATGTGTTGCTCATTCATAGAGTCTTCGACTCAGTGTGGTTGAAGCCGAGACTGCAACAAAAGTTGTTCTGTGGGGTACTTTCATCTCTTCCATCGCACTTTAAATTAGGAATTACCTATCACCAGCAAAAAACAATTTGTTTTTATAAATACGTGACTGAAATACCTTGCAATACACAGAGCTCTCCAACAAGTGGCACTATTAAGACTATTCAAGTTACGAGATTGATATGCAAATGAGATGTCAGGAAGGGATGTTGGGACATGTTTTACAATATTGCATTCCATTTAAAATCTTTTAAATTTACATATGAAATATGACTGAAATAGATAATCATAATTCAGATATTCTGGAAAGTTTTGTGTTATCCATAAAGAAAACACTGAAAACTGGGTTAAGTGCCACAAGCTCAACCAGGCGGTCCTCTCTAAAGGGATAAAATAGCAGCAGTGTGCAAAACCCATTTAATTAAGACATTAGAAAAGGTAACGTGTAACCAGGAAATTTGTCCATAGAGGTGAGCTGAAATCAGTTGTTGAATGCATGGATGCAACCTTTTCTTGAGGATAGTGTTGCAGCATTCACAGCAAGTTATCTCTCAAGGATTCGTGGGACAACTTCTAAATTGTACCTCTTCACATTTATTCTTGTTGTTGTTGCTTGACAAATTGTGGATCATTTTGAAGGCCCACACATGACATCTCTTCAATAATTACTGTTTGTCCGGCATATATGTTTGGCTGTACTTCAAGAAAAATGGTCCTGAAACAGCTACATACACAAAAAAATTGAGGCGTGGAGATAGTTGATTGCAATGGAAACAGGATCAGACTGGATTTGTTGCTGGAATATGAAATGGGAAGTCAATGCATTAAAATGTAAAATACATGATACAAAAATAGCCCTTTTAAACAGTAGGTTTCATTTGGTTAGTGTAATATTCCTTCTGGCTTTGAAAATCAACTCTGTCAGTTTTTCCCCAGTTACACAGGGATATAACAACCATAATAAAATCACGATCTGAATGATATACAGCAACCTGAACTCTCTCTTCCATTACGAGTTGGTCATCAAATTATTAATAGTATTTGAGCACTAAAAGCTGCATAGAGGTGCCTGGTGAGTTTTCAAGAAGCCTATGTGCCCAAACCCTGCTTGGCTCTAGCTTCTTTCTCTCTGTGCTGATCTCCATCCTGCGCCAAGTGTGATCTGGTTCATGCTGAAGTCACCGCAAATTTTATCACAGGGTAAACAGAATAATAAAATCTAAACTGGACATTGTCACTTTACGCTTCTTTTATGCCAAATAGTAACATTAATTTTAAAATGTTGGCCAGTAAGATAGATGGCAATTATTGTCCCTTTCAGAAATGTGGGCAGTGTATACGGAGCGCTTTGTTGAGTTTTCTGTTTGGCTGGCTTTGACTACCTAGAGCCATATCGCCTGCAGTGCGTTGTAAATAACAGAATACGTGCACTTTGAATGCAGTGGCATAACGGGCACGTAGCGTGCTAACTAAAGCATTACAAATGCTGTATGGCTTATTTTTATCTCTCCGTCCTTCTCAATATAGTATTTTTATCTCTCATGCCAATACAAAATTATTTTTGTGTCTCTAGGAAAAACAAGGCGACAAGAAGACTCAGTCCTGCCAGCATTTAAACACATCACAAGTCCCCTTACACACTGCGGGACTTTTCACGTGCTTAACACTATATATGTCTGCAGAAGCAGAACCTAAATAGCACTTGTGAGCAAGGCTTTATATGAACATTGCTTGGAAAGGGAAAGTGAAGTTTACGAGTCAAATTCTCCAGTGGGGTGCTATTCTGCAGCCACATGTAGCTAGGAAAAGTACAGGTAAAACGTCACCGAACTAAAACACTTTTCACTTTACACAAGCGGACAACCGTGCAAAATGCAATCCGGGAGAGAACTAAGCTTTTGAAAAGTGACAGTATATTTATTGTTACACACAAAGAATTGATTTTGTGTTGGTACACAGTATTTGCATACTTTTCTGTAGTTTAGTACACTTTGAAAATGCTGGTAGCCTGATGGAGTTGCTGCAATTTCAGAAGATGTCAGTGAAATAACTTTACAGAAATTGCTGCTCTCTAAAAGACATGGAAAATACTATCTATCCTCTGCCTGTAGTGAAAGGGGGAAACAGAGGATGAAAACAATAAAAACTGACATAAACACAGAAAAAATAACAAACATGCACATGTTAATTACTGAACGTGCTTTTGTTAGCAGCAGGTCACCATCATTCTTTATTGGCATTTACTGCAACTGCAATGTCTTTTTCAAGACCACTGACCCAGGAAAATGTAACCCTCTAGTTATCCAACGCCCTTTAATTAGAGATGTCTCCAGAGATAATCTCACTCACGGCCCCTATTGTGAATCATTTATTTTCTAACTTTCCTTTTTAACAGTCGTCTTTCATCTCTCTGTTTTTCTGCCCTAGCCTGGCTGAATAACTCGGCCATGTAGAACGCGGTTTATTCATTTACCGGTTCTCCCAATTGCATTTCACGTCTCGTGGCATTTGGGGTCTTGCTCAGAAGCGCTGGCTCCCAGCACCGGGATAATGCGCATCAGGAATAACAGCTTTCCACGCGGCCAGAGGAACCATGGCGCCAGGCCTTGTGGTGGGAAAGGCCTCAAAAACGGGCACCTCACACTCGCTGAAGCCGGGCCAAGGACGAACAACCCTCTTGCTCTGGAAACACTTGATGGGGCTTTGGCTTTGTTTCCAGTCTCGGGAGCACTTATCTATTCGTGTGATGTTCAGCGGGGTTGACTCATGACTGTTGGAGTCCTACAATATAAGTAGGACGAGGTTGCTCCAGGGGCAGAGGGTACCACCAGGACCAGCACCCAGCCTCCACCGGCAATATGGGGTGCCCCGGTGGGTATTTTTCACCCTGTCCATCGCAGTCTGACCACAGCCACCGCCGGGGCGAGGCAGCGTCCCTCGCCCTGTGCACGGCCAGGCCTGGTGGCAGTGGCGGGGCCCGGCCTCCCCCATTCGCGTCGCCCGGCGAGGTGCACACCCCACCGTCCCTCCATCGACGACGCGGCGGGGCCGGGCCGGGCCGGGCCGGGCCGGGCCCCTGCGGCCTCCTCAGGCCGCCGCCTCTGCCACCCCCCCGCCGCCATGGCGGCCAACGGCCCCGCGCGCCGCGGACTACGGCTCCCAGAGACCCCTGCGGCCGCCGGCGCGAGCCCCGGCACGGGCTCCAGCGGCACGCGCGCACGCACGCAGACACGAGCACACACACCCCTCCGTGGGAAGAGCGGGAGGCAGGGAGGGAGGGGGCGAACCCGCTCCGCGCATGCGCTGCCCGCTCCCGGCAGGAGGGGCGGGGCAGGTGGAATGTCAGCGGCGCCGCTATTCGCGGAGCGGCCGTACGCCGCTTTACTGTGCGTAAGGGCCGGGAGCGGGCGAGGGAGCTGGGCGCTGCGCCGTTGGCGTAGCGTTGTTGTGAATGGAGCGGGCGGCGGGGCGGGGCGGGGCGGGGCGGGGCGGGGAGGGATGGATGATGTCAGCCTGCGAATGTCAACAATGTAGCGATTGAGGGGCGGGGGGCGGCGCCAGGCCCGGGCGCGCGAGGCGGCGGGCGAGCAGAGCCGGGCAGCAGCGGCCGCGGCAGCAGCGCAGCGCCGCCTCCCCCTCCCCACCTCCGGGCTGCCACCGCCGCCGGCCCCGGGTGCCGCTCCGGCAGCGACACAGCCGCCGCGGTGCCGCTCTCCTCCCCCCAGCCCCCCCCAACCCCTCCCGCCTCCCACCCTCCCTCCGCTGCGGCTTTCTCTCCTCCTCCGGCCCCCCTGCCAGCCCCCTCCCTCCCCCTCCCTCCTTCCCTCCCTTCCCCCTTTATTTTTCTCCGCAAGACTTTGGCTCTGGAAGCAGCTGGTTCAAAGCAATCGCCATGTGATGAGCGTCTGGGTCGGGGTGTTTTTTTTCCTTTGGGGGGGGGAGGGTGCAGGTTTCTGACGGCAGAGAAATACCCGTAAGAATTTCCGAAACAACAGCAGCAGCAACAACAAGAGCAACCCCCTCCCCTCCCCAAATCTCCTCAGCCGTAACAGCCCCCCCCCCTCCCAACTTCCCCCGGGCCCACCCCACGGCCTCTCCCACCCACCACCACCCCCAGGCTGCAGCGAGGCGGGCGACCCCCCGAAAGTTGCGCGGAGGCGAGGTGAGTGCGCCTGTTCCGCCGGCGAAGGGGAATGGCGGGGGGGGGGGGTGGGGGGAGGTAGAGGGAGGCGAAGTTTGGGGAGAGGCTGGACGGGGTGGGGGAGCAGCGTGGTTTTGTTTTTTTTTTTCCTTTCCCTCCTCCACCCGCAGCAGCTGTTGCACGGGGTTACTGGGGTGGTGGGGGGGGGGGGCTGCACCCCCGCAAGCCCCCTCTGTGGGAGCGCGGGGTGCGCGCGTTGCGTAACTGGAGGGGCGCAGCGGGCGCCCAGGGGTGCGCCCGTGTCCGGACGGGTCCGTGGGCCGCCCCCCACTCCCCTCCTCTCCCCACCGCCGCGGCCACCTGCAGCCGGTCGGGGCGAGTGGGCAACCGAGCCATCCCCTCCGTACTCCCCCCCCCCCGCCCCTTTCTACCCCCCCCCCCCCCAACCTTCCCCTGCAATTTGGGGAGAAAGCCGTGAACTCCCGTGGCGGGAGCAGTTTCTTGGACGGTTAGAACGTCGCGGGTGGGCACGGCGGCGCGAGGAGGGCTGGCTGTCATGAGAGACGCGGCGTGTGAAATCCTGCCCTCGCCTTTTGTGGAGCGGGCTATTTCTGGCGCGGGTGCCTCGCCTCCAGCGCCTCGGGTCCCGGGAGAGCCTTGCCTTGTTGCCCCCTCGTTGCTTGAAACCGCCCCCCCCCCCCCCCGCCCCCCCGGGCCCGCTCCGGCGTGACGTGAACCGCGTTCTTCTTTCTCATAATAATAAACGCGAGGGGCAGGGATGACGTCTTAATTAAAATTGTTCTTCAGGGTGCTGGAAAGGTTGGGAAATCGCGGTGTTGCTGTTCGCTCCTGTTGAAGCCCTGGTAGAGTCGGCGAAAGCCCATTTTCCAAGACTTTTGGAACTGTCCCTAAACTTGCACGTGTTTTAATTTGGTATCCCGGGGCTCGAGCTAGAAGCAAGTTGATTTGGGGTTTGTTTTTTTTTCCAGGCTGGGAATTGTCTGAGGTTCTGGTGTAGATGGTGGAATGCTCTGCAGTTTGAGGGTGGTGGTGCTTTGGGTAAATTGACTTCTTCAGGTATGTAAAGACTGAAATGTGAGGTAATTGTGTTTGATGAGATGGATAGAATAAAACGTTACGGTCTTGTGTTAAGCTGGTGTCGCAACAGCCCAAAACTGGTGTTTTAGGAGTCTATGTCTGACAGACAGAAATAAAATTCCACTTCGGATATGGACTGCTTCTTGTAAAAGTCTTACCTTTCATTTCCACCTGCCTGGCCCCTGCCACTGGGAGCTGGACACCTGGGCAGCAAAATGGATCGGTGTTGTTACTTCCCTGTGGTGCTTTGAACCTGGGCTTTCAGCATCGTTTTTCACATTTGACCCTGCAGCTTCAAAAGTGCTCCGCGAGAAATGGAAGGAAGCCGTGGCTAATTGGAAAAGTAGAGGCTCGAAAAAACAGGATCATAGGTGTCGTTTTCCTGTTAGTTTGCTCTGTAATGCTGGATGAGCCATTCAAACAGATGTACGTTGGTGTGCTAAGCTGTCGAACGGGCAAGAAAGGTCCCTAGTGATGTGGCAGGTAGGGTGGCTGTCAGGATATTTAGGAATCCTGTGCAGAAATGCTCCGTAGAGGCAGAGTGCGTGTTTCTGAGGGATGCTGGGCAACTCTGTTGTGTAATTTGTGCTTAAGCAGTTACCTTTTTTTGAAAACTTCTACAGTTGTGGAGGTCGAATGGGAAAGGTGCACGCAGCAGGTAGCGACTGATGCACATGCTGACAGATCCCAGCTGGTTGATCGTCAGCAGTTATTTATGCCTGGATATCCCACACTGGGAAACAGTGCTAGGGCAGGTATTAGTCGTCCTTCTCTGACCTGGAGGCACATCTGGAACATCTGTTGGTATTAACATCATGCACACTGCTGGGACGCTCCGGTGGTGTAGGTGGGATGCCCTCTTCTCCTTCCTTGTTTGCTTTCTGTTGTTCATTTTGCAGCAAGAAAACATTGTCTGTTTGTTCTTCTGTGCTGGCGTGCAGAAAAGTTAGAGAAAGCACCTAGCTTAGAATAATGGTCCAAATCTTAATAAATAGACATTGACACAGCGCTCCTAATATATGGAAATTCAGCATCATAGGCCTCAGAGACTTGTTGAAATTAATGAGTTTAATAAAATCCCCGTACTGTATAGCAGTCTTGTGTATCTTTCTGCATGTGCGTAATTAATGACAAAGCTGAAAATAAAACTCTGTCTAGGTGATGCGTAGTGCAGAATATGTGATAGAAGTTGCTCGCTCTTGCTTATTATAAAACTTCCATTGCTTGATTTTTCTGAAGTGCAGTAGCTATTTTTCTTAACAGGGCTGCAGTATGATTGCCAATTAGTTATTTTCCTCAAGGTTTTCTCTAAAAATATCACCAACCATGGAAAAAAATAATTGATGATCACATTAAAAAAAAAAAAATCCAAGGAGAATGAAAAGAGATGCTTTCTCATTTTGTGCCTGTGTCATTCATATTGGGTAGGACAGATAAAGAGGAGACCTCTTAGAGCCCAACTAAGAGACATTCATGGAACTAAGCTGAAAAATGAGATGTGTAACGTTAATGTATGCAAAGTAATAATTTTGGTAATAATGATGTTTTTATGCAATAAACTGTTGGTAAAAATTTAATAGCATTTATTGTGTGGCGTGAACAGACTCTCTTGTGATTTTAATTTAGGTAGTACGAATGCAGTTTATATAGTCAAATAAAAATGTACGTGCCTTTCTACTCAAAGGAATGCACTCTGAATAGCTTCTCAGTTTACAAGTTGCATGAACATACCTGTAGTGTTTAGCAGATCCGATGAACGTTTGAAGGCATGCATGTTTCCGTCTTTTACCTCTGGGTCTGAACTTCCAGCGCGGCTGATTTCGGGCGTGATGGTTGTATATTAGTGGTTTCTGAGTTGAGCTATGTGGGGGAAATAAACCAATCATTACATTAATGTGTGGAAGAAAACTTGGATTTAAACTTAAAGTTTTCTCTAAGTTTGCGTTAGTCCTGCTGCTTTCAGCATTCCTCCGGACTACAGATGCTTTAAGAGAATGTGGAAGAGAGTCTTTGTGATATTGCAGTTCTTTACTGATATCTGGGGAGGTGCCTCAGTGATTTTGTTGTAGGAGCTGAATGGACAGAAGATTTCTGCCCCCAGTAACTCTCTGAGGTTTTCCAGAATAGTGCTCAAACTGCTTATTTAGCTTTTTACCAAAAAAAAAAAAAAAAAAGTCATCATCCCTTTAAATTCAGCCAAAAGACATTAACCTTGGCAGCTGCCTGAGTATTATGCATTCATTTGAAGCTTGCATCAAGAAGATGTAAAGTGTATGAATATAGCCCGCTGGGTTGCAGTGTGTTAGTTTTGCCTTTTAGTTAGGCAGAAACATCTTTATAGTGGATTGAAAAGAGCACTACTTACCGTGCCACTCTTGGGCTATGAATTATAATTTTGAAGCAGGCAAGCATTGGAATGCATACAAATGCTTTTGTGGCCAGTGATGGACGAGTTACTCGAACTAATGGTATTGATCAAAGAGCAACCACATGTTCAGAACAGGTAAATAAAAAGGAACAAGGGAATAAGTTCAGAAAAACCTTTGTGCTAGAAGTTTATGTGTACGGCAGAACTTCGATCTGTCAACAACTGGGTTCAGAAGACTCCTCTGCTTGATCGTATTGATCTTTAGGCAGAAAGAGCCGCGGCAACAACCTGAAGAACACCAGCTGCGCTGCACCGGCATCTCGGCAGATTGGTAGACGTGGCCCCGTTTTGCTGGAAACGGGTTCCGTGCGAAGAGCTCCTAATGCGGTGGGGGCTGAGCTGCAGCTCCTACGTGTGTAACTCCCCTGTCCCTCCCCGATCTCTTCTGCCTCTGCTCCCCCTTTGCTGTTGACACCTGCTTGGTGCAAACCTGCCCTCCGAGCGAACTGGGGTACTTTAGATTCCGTGCCTCAAAGGAAGAAGAGAAAGAGGTGGTGGTGGCTGTAGGGGTACGAGGCACCAGGACTTGAGGTACGCTGCTTTCTTCTTTTTAGTGTGAAAGGTGACCTAAAGGGGTCAGATCCTCCCAGGTTTATTCCAAAGACCTAGAATTTGCATACAGCTTGACCAATAACTTTCGCTGCTGTCATATCAATGGAGCAAATGCTTGAAAAGCTGTTGGTAATGAAAAACTTGGGAATTTCCAGTTTACCCCTAGTAGGAGTTGAAATGGAAGCTGGAAGCTTTTTTTTTTTTTTTTTTTATTTTTTTTATTTCCCCTGGGCTTTGAAAACACTCAGCTGGGCTGTGATGGGTAGAGATGTGCATAGGTTGAAAGGAGTATCCCAGCTAAGAAAAACAGGAACTGTTTACTGCCTATCACTGTGCAGGGCTTCTGGGCTGTGGAGCAGCAATTTTGTTTTTTGAAAAGAGGAAAAGCAGTTATGTCTGTTTAAATAAACAAAATGACCCTTGACAATCCTAGCTGTAGCTGACATCCACTGAGGTTTGTGGTTGTTTTTTGTTTTTTGTTTTTTTTTTTGTTTTGTTTTTTTTTCTTTCTTAGTGATTGCTTTAAAATTTAAACCTGAACTAGGAAAACAGGAACTGTAGGTGTGGAGGTGTTCCTTTACCCTGATTTGCATGCAGCTTGTTTGGTTTTTTTTTTTTGTTTTTTTTTATTTAGTGGGTAGGTGTGTTCAGTGTATGTGCGAGCAATTGAACATGTCAGCAGTTTCCTACAAGCTGCTCTTGCTGACTCACGTGTCTGGTGCGGCGCGGAGCTACCCTCGCTATAAAACTGTCCTGGAGAGGAGGTGCGGGCAGAGAGGCCATCAGTGTCGAGCTGTTGTTCAAAGGTTATTTTCAGTTCTTCGGTCACTGCTTTGCTGTGGTTGTCTCCCCCGGTGATACTGAAACACCCTGTCATTTTGCCAGGTTGTTGTTCTGCTGGGTGCATAGCTTAAAATCCAAGCGTGTTGCACCGTTGCAGAGGTTGTGCTCGAAGTGCATCTGGATGCTACAGATGCTCAGCAGGACTAAACCTCTGGGGTTTATTTTGCTTCTTTTTTTGTGAATGGGACATTACAAAAAAAAAAAAAAATTCCCCCGAGCATTGTTCCCAATTTGGATATGGTAAGTCCAGCGTATGAATTGTATTGCAGGCTGTACAGTCTCCTACCCTCCACCCCTCTTTACAGCAGAAATCTTTAAAGCTAGCAAGAAATTCTGATTAAACTTTAAAAACCTGGGTTCAGCTATCTTTAGTTTTCAAAATTTTGCTATGCCTTAATCTGTTTTTTATCTCCTGGGTGGCAATAATACTGGCCGTTAGCATGAAAGGATTCCTTCATTTGCGTGAAGATGAAAACTTGCGCTCTTGTACAACTGCTTCTTCATTTACAGGCTCTATTCTGATTACTCATAAGGATCCTAAAACAATAGCTTCTGCTGACTGATGATTTCTAACCGATCTTGTTGCGGTTGTTTTTTTCTACTCTCCTTTCTTTTTTCCTTTCTTAGTTGATCGCAAAAGTCTTCACAGAAGCGGAGTGAATTATCCATCTGCAGTTGTGGATTTACTGTCACGGAGTTTCGATTCGTAGTTGTCTTCTGTGTATTTTTCTTCTTTTTTTGGAATGGGGCGAAAAATAAGTGATCTCTGAAAGTGTGGTAAATCAAATCAGCTGGTATAAAACAGACTTTAATAATAATAAGGTGAGTTCTTGTCACTTGTTTTGTTTTTAGTCAACTACTTCGACCAGTAATGAATAGAAAAACCACATTTAGAGCTTTGTAACACATGAAGAAAATGGGTGTTCTTGGTTTCCGCCAATACAAATGACTCATCAGTATCAGTAGGGTTTCTACTTCTAATAATAAAACTGTGGAAGACCTTAAAAACGTGTGGTTTTGGCCCCTACTCTTAGTGAAAGGTTGGAAAATATTACTTTGAACTTTTTAATTAAATTGTGGAAGCTTTAGTGATTTGCTGTTCAACAGTGAAAGATCTCGTACCCTCCCCAAAAAAATCTAAATGTATCACATCTTGCAGTGCCCCTCTCCTGTCTCCTCAGTGTTTTGCGTTTTACCGCGGTGAGTCTTGCCCACACATAGTCTCGATGTCAGAGATGCGCATCTGGAAAATATAATCTGTTTACGTCGGGTCGGGGGAAGGCTTGGCACACTACCCTGTCTTGCCGAACTGCTGTTCTCTCCACCTCTCTTCCACTCCGGTAAAGAGAGGACAGTAAGGTTGCTGAGTGACCTGTGTGGCCGTTTGAGCTGGGGTCAGAGGATCTAGAGAGGAAAGTGAACGGAAAACAGGAGTTGAAGAATAAAGAACAACTGCCGGATATGTCTGTTGTTACCTAGGAGGAAACGCACATCTTCCAGTAGTGAAAGTGATACTGAAAAAATGGCAAATCAGAAAGCAATCTATTAAATGCTCCTTTTTCTTTCTCTCTCTCTTTTTTTTCTTTTTTTTTTTTTTTTTTTTAAAGTAATAGTTTTCAAATGTGCCAGCATCCTTTTGTGAAGACTCTGCTCCATGTGCATTGCAACAAAGCAGCCCCTGGCGCACAGTGCGTTTTGTTTGAAACTGTGCCTTGCAGAATGCAAGGTTACTTTGTTTTCATGTTAGCAGAGCATGCCCTCCGTGCTGTTACAGTATATCAGATTTTAATTCTTTTATGCGAGGTATTCTACTTTTAATGGTAGTCCAATCAGCGCCTTCTGATCTGCTGCATTAATGTATCGTGTTGCTGCCTGCTTTCAAGTTGCCTGTGTTGTTACAAGATTTAAAGACTATAAATGAGGCAGAGCTACTCTTTCCTTCCCTGTTAGAGTGAAAATTCCAACATTCATGAAACCTTTGTGTTTACTTTCTCTGCTGTTGCAATATTTATATTAGTAAGTTCTTCCTTATAAGGATGTGATGGTTCTGTGTTTCTTATTCTGTTTTAAAAGCAGGGTGTATGTACTTCTTACAAAATCCATTCTGGGGTAGAGTCTCAGTAAATATAGACCTGTCTCAGCTCCCTTGGTGTCAGCAGGGATCTTTTACCACTAAATATTTAAATATATTTATGTAGTTTTTGCAGAAATACCTTGGATGTGTTTGTTAGTTTCTTGTGGAACCAGGCTGTGATGGAGAGTCTTTGTCTTGTGGCTCCTTACTGGGAAAGGCACATTAAAAATAGAGGCGCAGAAGCCTGTGGAGATGTAACTTTGAAACATCTGAAAATCCAATTGTTTGTTACATAAGAGATATTTTACTATTTTCGGATCAGTATAGGAGAAAAGGCCAATTTCCAACTTAAGGGATTTATTTATGGACAGTTCTTGCTGAAGTTCACAGAATAATGTTCAGTAAGGACTGCTGAACACGATGTCAGTGGTTGCTCAGAGTTCAGGAGGACGTAGGTTCAGCACTCTGATTTCAGCTTATTTTCTACAGACCTCACCGTCGGAAGTATCATGAGGGTACGGGCATGATGAATGAATAACGCTGACTTGGAAACAGGAGTTGTGCGCAAAATTACTGAGGGCTGGGCCCGTGAAGGGCAACAGATGCTGTCGCTACTGAATTTTGAGACTCTGCTTCTGCTCTGCGTCATCTCCTCTCCTTTCCTTGCACTCACCCTGGCACCTGTCTCATCCCACCATGGGCCAGCCCCAAGAGCTAAGTGGGCAGAAAGTTACTTGTTGTATGTGTAGAGTTAGTTTTCTGCTGGTTGAGTTTACTGCAGGGTCTGGCAAGGACCTGAGAGGGCATCAAATTAAACCAAAATTTGTGTAAAGTCCTAGAGCTGGACCAGGAGACACCTGGCCCCTTAAGCATAATGACCATCAGAGCATCGTGCCCCGTCTCCTGAAAGTCATGCTCGTCTTGCTTTTGCAACGTGGTGATGCTGCAGGAAGCCATTAGCAGCCTGTGCCAAGCTTAACCTGTAACTTGGCAGTAGGAGCTTGCTGCCAAGGCTTGAGCAGTTTGGGTTAAGACCAGGGCCGTTTAATTTTTGCCTGTGTTTGCAACTGACAGTTGAAATAAATGTTTGAGGAAAACAGAACACAAACAAACAAGTCTTCTATGTTAGCCAAATGCAAAAATACTATCTTTGCAAATATTCAAATAACTGTTGTTATTCCCACCTCATTCTGGTCAGTCATGGCCTGATGTGACCTGGTCATGTCACTTATTTCCCTGCTGTGATCTTGGAAATTTAGATTTTAAACCTAAGTTATAGCTGAGGAGATGAGCAGACCTGGTGACTGGGGAGAGGTTTTTTTTGAACAAGATGGCTGCGACTGTAAACCCTCTGTTCCTGAGCAGTACCAGCAGTATTTTTATGCAAAGTTGAATGCTGACCGTGCATATTAGGCAAACTTATGTCCAGAACTTCACTGGCAAAAATCAAAGTGTCCGCAGACTTTGGTTAGGTCCTGCTCTTGAGCTGAGAAACTTGATTTCTGCTTCAGGTCAGCTTCGGGTAACTGTTAGGCCAGAGGTACTTCTGTGCATTGAACCCATAACCTGCCAAATGCTTCTGACCCTACTTCTCCTTTTAACTTCATTTCACATCCCTTCATTTATTCCTGTAACTCTTATTAAATGTGTACTGAGGGGAAACGTGGTGCAGTATTCTTTTTACAGAAATCTGAATGAATCGACAGTGTGAAGTGGTCGTGAGGCGTGTCAGGGAGCTAACCCCAGTGTAAAACTCGTGGTAAATTGCAAAACTGTTGCGTTGTTTGTCGTCGTTGGAAGTTCATGGGCAGTGCAAATACAAGCACTTTGCAAGGAAATTTTTTGTTTGTCTTTTTCCCCTTCTTGTTCCTCTTAGTTTGTCTTATTATTAGACTAAAAGTAGAGTCAGTGATTCATTCAGTAATCTGTTTCTTGGACAGTTAGTCATCTGCCAATTTGTGTTAACTTTCCACTTTGTTCAGAAAGTGAGTAATGCTTAATGCACTAACCACCACATTCCAAGCTTGAAAAGCTGTGAGCATCATTCAGATCGCCTCCAAACTTTCTCTTCAAAATTTTTTACCGTTCTGTAAGATCAAAGCAAGTAAGGTCTGGCATGCCGTGTGCTACAGCTACAGTCCAGTTGTTTTGTCTAGCCCTGGTTATTAAAGCAAAACTCAAGGCTGTGAATGTAGCACACAAATTCTGCGTAGGCTAACCTGTGTATTACTTAATCAGTGTAACACTTCTTGTTTTTCTTTGCAACTCCTACTTTCGACAGATAAATATTGCCTCCTTATTTCCCTCTCTCACTCCCCAGACTGCCACGACTTTGTTAATTTATATTGTTCCCTGTCTCAACAAATCGTGGTGCTATCAAGATTAATTTAGTAAAAGTAGCTTGCAAGGAAAGCAGGACCTAGTATTAGCTGCTGACTGCAAATATTTCTGGTACTTTTTGTTATTCTTTTTGGTAGAAAAAAAATAATTGTGCTGTTAAAAGTGTTTTCTATATAGAACTTGAAGCTGTAAAGCCTTCCTATAGCGATCGGGTAGATATTTTGATCTCAAGGTGATGCCAGTCATTTCTGAAGATGAACACAGTATTTGTTTGAATCACTTGGCAGAATTTAACTACTTTTTTCTTTCTTATGGAAACTGGAGTAGCATGAAGAGTAACAAGGTCAGTAATGTCACAGGAGAGCTTTATACAACCAAAGTCTTTACAGTCTGCTCTAAAATAGCATGAAAGGGCTGACTACCACGCTCGGCAGCAAAGGAATTCAAAGTGCAGGAGAGACTTCAGTGCTACGGGAAGGGTGCGCATGCATGGAAGGTCAGGTGAGGTAGGGGTGGTAAACGTGGGTACCAAAAGTGGTCTGCTTGGCCCGATACTGTCCTTGTGCTTTCCACAGGCACCTGTGTCTCCTCTGGTTTTAGGATGTCCCTAGTGCCACAGTTCTGTAAACAGGTGATGCAAAAGTGGGTGGATGGGAAGGAATAGCCTTTGGTTGTAGGGTCTGTAGCCAACTTCTGCCTCAGAGTAACAGGGTAAAAGCAGAGAAGTCTGTTGGAATGATAAAGAATTGACTTAGTCTTGAGGAGAAGGTAGGGGAAGATCCATTTCCCCATTCCTAGAATCCAGTTCCACTCCATGTAAATACCCAAAATGTAGCCATCTTCCAGTGTCTGGCTTCTGAAAGGTTTTTCTTTGCAGCCTGACTTTGCACACCAGTGAGTTTGAATAGTTTGGTTAAGCTTTGGACAAACAGCCATGTTGGGGATGCTTATTTGAATGCCAGCCTGTGAAATGTGTCCATCCTAATTACCTGTGTATTTTCCAACATCAGCTGCGTTAGTTAATGCACTTGCCTCTTCAGACTGATTGCAGCTATCGTGTTTCAAAAATTACTTGTTTCTGTTAGGTTGTAGTTTCGGCTGTTGAGCTTTACTTTTCAGGAGCAACACTGGATCAGAATTTGAAAATTTCTTGGATATATCTGCTTCTCAGTTGGCTCGAGCATGAGCGGAGCTTTCACCTGCTTTTGGTTGAAAGGCGTCCAGGAGCCAAACTGTACGGGTGTGACTCCCCTGCCTGATTTCAAATAAAAAAGGTTAAAACAACATAGGATTGCAAATGGAGGGACCCAAAAATAGTATCAGAATAGCTCAAGAAACTCTCTGTAAGATCAGCATGTTATAAATTTGCTCCCTTTTTTTTTTTTTTTCCAAAATCATAATTTCCACCTTCCTAGAAGGCACTGAACCGACAGAGGCAGATCTGCTGCCCGCCGCAGCCCGGTGCAGTTGGTGGTGTGGGCGACCGCGCCTGTGGCTCTCCTGCTCTTGAGCCAGAGGGAGCTGCCGGTGGGCGCTGGGTTGGTGGAGCCGTTGGCTGCCGAACCCCCTCCGCTCTGCCCCCACCCCAAATAGCATGTCTGTACCCACCCCAACGTTGCTTTTAGGTTCCTGATTTAAACCTCAGGAGCGTTATGAAGAAGCTTGCCTCCTTGCTAGTTTTGGGGTGGGGAAGAGAGAAGAGCAAGGGCTGAGGTCGGGGTTGCAGCTCTTGGTGTGGTTCGGCACGCTCTGTGCGCATGTGTCTCGAGCAATGCCTGATTCACCACCTGAAGTTGATATGGGATTTTTTTTGGGGTTTTCTTTAGTTGTTTTTTTTTCTTTTAAAGGAAGTGATCTGCCCAAAGGTAAGAATTGGTGTCATTGCGTTGGATTATGAGTAAACCAAAACTGCAAGGAATGACTTTACTTTCAGCCTTTTGCTCCTGACCTCCGGCGGTCGACGCTGGGCAACAGACCTTGGGCGCTCAACTGGTGCCGGAGGAGACGGGCACCTGCCTTTCACAGGGGTGTGCAGCATTTGGGGGATCACTTAGGCTGGGTTTGGCACTTTGGGTTTCAGGTCACCTGGACTGGGCAAAGGAGGAGGCTGCAACATTTCAGCTGTACTTGGTCTAACACCTGGCACAGCTGCTTTCCTTGCTTGGTTAAGAGACTGTGGGGTGAAGGAGAGATGACCAGGTGCCCAAGACCTTCTAGTTTTTGAAACTCAGATAAAGGGCAGTGTTGACTGTTGCAAAGCTGAAATCTTACTTGAGGCATTTTTATCTGAGGATTTTTTTCTTTTTATTTTTTTTTTTTTTTTTTTATTTCCCCACCCTCACCCACCTTCCGTTTGTTTCCCGACTGTAAAATTGAGAACGTTCCCATGAAGACGGGCACACCAGTAGCATTTGTCCTCCTGCGCGGAGAGGTGCCGAGGGTTGTCCCGGGTATTTATAGAGGGGGTGCCTCCCGCCCCAACTCGCTCTGCAGGTGCGCTGCTCAGTCGGTTAAAGAAACCACGAGTTGAAGTGATCGCCAGGGTGAAACTGTTTACAAATAGCTTTTTAGTGTTTGTTTTTATATTTAACTCCTTCCCCACCCGTGGGCTCCTCCCCTGGCGTACTGGCGAGGCTGAAACGGCTCAAGGAGGGAAAAATCGTTGCTGCCAAATATGCAAAGCACCCCAAGAGTTTCCAGAGGACCCTCGAAAAGAGAGTTGCTTCCCTCACGGCAGAGATCTCATGCCTTTTCTTTCCCCGAGCTCTACTTGTTCCTTTCTGCTCCTTTCTCATTTGGGATTTATCCCTGCATGGGGGTAAGACTTTTTTTTTTTCTGTGGCTGCTGGGGCTTTTTGGTGGGGGGAGTTGCCTGTTTGATTTGGTTTTGTTTTCTTTTTTTAAGGGCTGACAACTGATTAAAAGATATAATAACTACGTATTTGAAGCCAGTGGAGGCAGGGTGCCCTTCAAGCCCCCAAGTCCGATCCTGCTCCCCGGGCACTGGCTCCCACTGTCCCCAGCTCCGTGGTCCCTGCGGCTGGGCACCTTCTCTCAAGCACTTGGCGTGCGCTCTTTTTGCCCTAATTTTAGCTTATCGCAGAGAAGTGATCTCAACCATACTGCCGCATCCGAACACGAGAGGAAATTCAGACTTTTTTTTTTTAAATAAATTTTCCTTACCCATGTTCAGTCGCGTATGGAAAATTATGGTCAAAAGGGTGAAATTTCATTGCTGGGTGTTTAATCTCAAAACCACAGCTCCCAATACCCAGGACGCGCTGGTGATAATGCCTTCTTATGGCCTTTTTCCAGCACCGTGTAGGTGTGGGTAGGTGTGTGTGTGTGTAGGGGGGAGAAAGTGACAGGGCACGAATGGGATGGAGAGGTCCCTATTGCCCCTTTGTCTGCTTTTCTGGTTTATTTTTTAAATTAGAAACAGGGAGAAAGTCTGGCTGCCTGCAAAGTAGGTTAATCATTGCAAAGACTGGGCGCTGACGCTCCATGTATGTATTTTCACACATGTGCCGATGGCTGCGTGCGTACTTTGCGGCTGGCGCAGTGTAGCTGGAAAGTATGTGGGAGCGCGTCTGCTTCCTCTGAGGCTGCTACAGGTGGGCAGAGGAGGAGATGCTTGGGGTGAGGTATGACACCCACTTCCTTTGGCATCTGTTGTTGCGCGCTCGAACCCACTGCCTCCCCAACAGCCCAGCGGCTGCAGGTCGCGCCTGTGGTGCTTTGTCTTTGCTCTTACTGATTTGCTGTTGCAGGTTTATGACTAAGGTTGTGGTTTAATATGCCCTTTTTAGGTATGCCAAGTGTTTAAAATTATCTAGTGTTGCATTTCTTCTTTTTTTCTTTTTTTTTTTTTTCTTTTGTCATGACCTTTTCTACCTTTAAGTTTCCACAGCTTTTAGATGGCAAGAAGCATAACTTTATTTTAAAATAAAAAGTTTTCCCTGATTGTTACTCATCAGCTGTGAGTACACATTTTTTTACCTTTGAAAAGATTGGTTTTTGAGATTAAAGAAGTTCATAGCCTTTAAGGTTTAAAAATCTAATACTGTTGGTGAGCCTTAAACCCAAATAAAAAGAAAACTTAAATACCTGGAATTTGTGAGGAGGCTCGCTCTATTTAGATGAGATGCCTGTCTCCTGCAGCCATACCTCAAAAAATTTGGTGTTAATGTTTGCAAGTGCAGATTCATTTCCTTGTAATTTTGAAGTCTTTACTTGAGGGCCCGTAATTTTCCTTGACAGTTTGGGTGCTGCTTAACGCCTTGGATATTGGTTGAGTGTATCAGATGTGTGCTCATATTCCCTTACGTTTCAGATGAAATGCTATAGCCTAGCGAGCCTTGCTGCCATTGGGCTAATGGCAAAGATAAAATCGCACGTGCTGGCTTGGGGAGGAGCTGGGAATAGAAGTGAGTGGACTTGTGCTTAGATGTACATCTGATTAATGTAACTCCCTTCTTTCTTAATAGATTGTGCAGCTTTAGTACCTACTGATTAACTTTTTTTTTTTTTAGTTCATGTCCTTCTCTGCCACAGAGTGGGGTAGACTTTACCCACTCCTCTTCTTATTGAAGAAGAGGGTGTTTTTCCCATGGGAGTTCCTGGAATATCTGGCATCAGCTCGCAGTTGACATGAGCTCCAAATGCTCTCTGCTCAGGGGGAGCCCGAGTGAGTTGAGCTGTCAAATGTAGCTATTAGATATCAAGCAGAGGTGTAGAGCAGTCTTTCTGATGTTCGTGCCACCTCGTGTCTCGTTGTTAATTGAGACTGCAACAAAAGGACCCAACAGTAGTTGTAGGCTGCACGTTTGGCACTTTTGAAAATGTTGATGCACAGCTATTGTGGAAGTGTTAAGGCTTGATTTGTGTTTTGGAAAGGAGTAACTGCAGGGAAATCTAATGCAAAGTCATACAGAATTAAATTGATTTAATTTGGGAAAAGGTGCTGAAGGTCTCATAGCACTTTAGTTCAAGTTCATCTCCTGCAGAAATACTGCCTAGCTCTTGTTTCTTGTGTGTTATTTGCTTTGGACTTGAGGTGGCTGGTCTTTGTAACCCTGCAGTCCGCTTGCCAAAGTCCTTGTGCAGGTCAGGTCCTCCTGGGCATCCCTCCTTGAGTGCTACAGGAGTGCCGGGAATGGCTCAAGTAGAAGGTGCCAGTCCTTCTCCAGAAGACTGGCTGCCTTACTGGTGGTCCTGGGAGCTCCTGTGGACTTCACCCATCTCAGTGCTGGCAGGGTGACAGCCAGTTCCTGCACCAGCAGAGCCCTAGCACCTCTCGGTAACGCAGTCGGTGGGAATGGCCCCTGAACCACTCGGGAGGCAAAGACTGGCTACCCTGGTTTAGGGGCTGTTTGCAAATAGGAACAAGATGAGGGAGGTTGAGTTGAAATAGCTGTAAATGTTGTGTGCAGCTGCCAGGCTGGAATCGTTGGATTAGAAAACGAGAGAGAAGGTGGTGCAAAGCCAAGTAGCAGCTGAGAAAAAAATCAGAAATTACGCAAAGAGTGAAAAATGAGAAGACAGTCAAAGCCCTGTCCTCTGTCACATTGGAAAGGGGAACATATGATTAAAATTCCCATGTCGGAGTAGGTGATGCAGGAATTAAAGCATGTACCTGTTCCAAGTTACTGCTTTCTGTGCAACCTCACTTCAAAATTAACTCTACCAAAAAAAAAAGAGCTGCTTGCTTACAGGAAACCATGTTTTTGAGTAGAAGATACAGTAAAAAGACAGGGTGGGGCATACATATGCTTTATTGTATGAAAGCAAAAGGAGAGCTTTAAAACATTTGAGTCCCCAAAACAACACAAGCGTTTAGTTCAGCACGCAGAACTTGCATGCTGGCCAGAGGCACGTGGCAAATGCAATTCTGATTTTATTTTATTTTTTCAGAGGTCCTACTGGTAGAACTAAATGAAGCAGATCAAGATCTCACCGTGGCTGTGGCAGAAAAATTAGCACCACACTTTCCAGTGGAAGCAGAACAAAAATGTAAAGCCTGCCAATTACATTGGAAACAGCTCTTAATTTCCCCTCTCCTCCTCCTCCCCCAAAGGATGAATGGCTTACTCTTCTGGATGGAACTTTGTGTAATGACTCATAGTTTTATATGGATTAGTGTGAATATGTAGGTGAGGGAGACGCTGGTATCTGAGAAACTATATATAGTGTCTAGGAGAAGTGTCCTGGAACGCAGAATAAATGAACATTTGGTCTATTTCTCTTGATGAATTAATGGAAACATAAATGCAGAATATCTTCCTCCCTTTACTCCACTCCCAGTTGTGCTTGGCAGGTACAAAGGAGCCTTATGATGAGCAGAGGATGTGCCTGTATTGATAACTGAACTAGTCACTAAAACAAGGGTATCCCCTTTGCCCTGTCTGAAATATGTGTGGACAGTGCTCCAGGAGCCAGAAGTGTGGCAGTGCAGACAGCAGCAGTGAGAGTGGACGGTTTCTGTGGTACCCTTTGCGAGGCGGTTATTGTTCCGGTAGGTTTCCAGCAGGGAAAGGCGGGTGCTCCATGCCTCTTTGGATGACGAAGCTGCTCTGTACCTTACTGTGGGCAGCAGCCAGAGGTAAGAGCATCGCGCACCTTACTCATCTGGTGGCACTTTAACATGCACTTTTGTTAGTGTGTCCCCGTTGTACCTGCTGCTGTACAGGTACAGGGCAGCCACGTTCGTGCTGGGCTAAGCCAAAACCTCCTGGGTCTGCAGTCAACTGTAGCTGGTAACATAAGCTGGCTGAAAGTGTGGGTTCACACAGGGCTTCTCCAGTGGACTGATTTTTCCATCTCAGGGCTCCTATTTCGCCCTCTTCTCTCTACAACCATTTACTAAGCATCCACTTGCACCAGAGTAGCTAGTAATAAAACCCATATCAATGAACATTCAGTTTGGGGGGGGGGGGAGAAAGACAACCTTTTTTTCTTAATGATTTTTCAAACTCGGCCATTTCACTATGTTGCTCCTAAACAAGGCTACTGAAATTTAACTTGAAAAAGGTAAGGGGTCCGTCAGTTGTAGTAGAAATGGGATCAAGCAGATGGGGAAAAATGGAAATGCATTGAGCTGGCATTGCTGCAGATGCACGCAGTGGGGCCTGCACCCTTCAGTGTAATTTTCTTTTCCTAGTCTGCTGCAACGTCGTTTGCTCCCTGGGGAAAATGATCTTCTACGTGGAGTGTCCATTAAGGGCAAAAGTGAGAGCGAGAACAGTTCTTAATGTCCTTGTATGATAGTCTTATTTTAAAATTAGGCCTATGTAATGTCCAAAAATCTGACGTAGTTAGGTCCTCCTTTTAGCATTTAATTATAAGGACCTTATTTTCACATCTCAGACTTGCAGACATGTGTCATGCTAGCATAACAGTTGTTAAGAGGTAACAAGACTGAAAATCCTGAGGTCAGTCCTGAGCTCCTGGCCTCTGCTTTTCCCCTCTGCGTGTTGCTGGTCTTCTCTGGGAGGACCCTGGCTGTGGAGTCTCCTCAGTTCACTGTAGGAAAAAACTTTTGACTTTTCCTTCAAGCAAGATGCTACATGAGGCATTTTCTCAGGGTGCCGTGGTACCCTGGGAACTTTTTCTGGAGAAGAGGAAATGAATTTTCATTAAAAACGCACAACCAACAACAACAAAAAGAAGCAGCTGCTTCTCATATAACTGGAGGGGAGTCCAACAGTGTCTTCAGAAAAGTAGACTTTTTTTGGGCATGTGCAGTATCTCAGACCTCCCACCATCAGATGTCCAGGAAGTCTGACTTCCATTTTAAAACTAGTACCTGGCGTGGAATAGAGTTGTACTGAAGTCTTATTGCCTAGAAACCCAAACATGGAGAAATCAAGAATTTATGTAGTTTGGTGTAATTTCTTGCAAAGAGATTAAATCCCAGTGTTTGTCTTGGATCCCCAATGCAAGGAGCAGGAGGGAGTGGTGAGAGTATTTTATGATTAATGAGCCTTTCTGCATATGTTTCTCCTGCCTCTTGGCGTTTTGTAGTCTCAGTGACCTAGCTTTTTGTTTCTTTTTTTTTTCTTGTTGACGCTCTCATTAGTAGTCTCCTGAGATGCAAGAATCCACCCTCAGCCAGCGGGTTGCTTCGTGGCTGTGAAGATGTGGGCTGGTTTACTGTCCTTGGACCCCACCGGTCAAATAGGTTAGGGTTTCTCTCCCATTCCTGCCATCACTTCTTTTGTTCTCTGCTTTGGCACAAAACAATTCCTATAACACATAAAGCCATCACCTTCACTTGGAAAACAGGATCCAGTTAAAATGGGGAGCAGCATTAACACTGAAAATGCCAGCCTAACGGAGAGCGGGTTAGTTTGGGTGCCGTTGGAGTCTAGCCATGATACCTGCGGTTTGGTAGCCCAGGCTGGTAGCCCAGGCTGGCCCCTCTGCATAGCACACCGATGGTCCTGGCTGCTATGGAGACGTAGTGCATTCCAAAACAAGGGCCTTAGGAAGAAGCACTCTTCAGCCGCCTTTCTCTGTCCTCAAAAGAGGAGAAACCCAAGGTAGCCAGATGTGGTACCTGGCACTTAGACATGGAGGCAGCAAGGGGGCGGGAAGTGCTTGTACAGACCAAGAAGCACAGTTTGTTACCATCAGATTTTTTTTCATTATGGATCTGTGTGATTTTTATGAATAGAGAGGGGTTTGGCTTAGATGTGGGACTGATCCTTCATCTAAGACAGTGCAAAGAACATCTGATATTGAAAATAAGCAATTTATCCTTTGAGATGGGAGCTTTCTCAACTGGTGGCAGGCCATACATGGCACATCAATAGCTCTGCCTCCCCTGGGGTTTCTCTCCGCAGCTGCAGACCATGTGCATGTGTATGTGTGTGTGCTCACCAAGGAGATGAGGGGGGGGAGTGTTTAACCAGCTGCAAGTCAGTGAATTGGTGTAGGGGAAATGATTTCCCTTGGGCAGAGGAACTCAGTTCTAGAACAGAGGCTTAGTTTGGCAGGCAGTTCAGGGGTAGTGGGAACCCATGCCGCCGCGCTGAAGTGGCTCACCTGGGCTGGAGAAGGGGCTCCCAGTTGCCAGGTCCCACTGAAGGAGTCCTGGATGCTTTACAACTGCTATACAGCTGTCCATGTTGTTTCCTCTGCCACTTTGACTAAGGTGTGGAAGGGCTGGACTAGGAACATGGGGATGGAGGGCTGGAGCATGAATGGTTTCTGTAGAGCAAGAGTAGGGAGACGGAGGACTACTGAACAATAATGGTGTGCTGCAGGTCAGGCAGCAGCTCTCCAGGGACTGGAGCATGAGTAGAACATGCTTTTGCTCTTCTGGCAGTAGGGCTTATGCTTCCTTTCCTGCCTCTCTTCTTACTTGGAGCGTAACCAGAAGTCATCTGATCCACTTGCCGGAGGCCCCTCTTGCTTTTGCCCAGCTGAAGAGGCAACTGTAAAAGTTCTCCCATTCATTCCTAGCTCTTCTTGGCTGTTGATGCCCGAGCAAGTTCAACCTATACCAGCCTGTTTTCCTCATATAGGGGCAGTCTATGTCAGAAATATTTTTTTTTTGTCTTTCTCTAACCGCTGGGTACAACATACCTGTTTTCTACAGCAATGTGTGCCATTTAACTAATTGTACTTAAATGGAGGAAGTCAGCAAGTAGATGGAGAGGTTTAATTTCAATGAAGCCATTCAGGAAAAAGCAGCTGGATTTCTGTTTTGCATATGTCCTTACTCCACCTCACGCCTGACTAGTTTGGGAAGTGCTGTGGTGAGCACCCAACAAGGTGAGTTCTGTCATGTGTGTGCGTGGCTGGATGCTCATCACAGAGGCAGCAGAATGAAGCGTACCTAAACATCAGGGTCAGAGAAAGTGGCTCCGCTTCATTTTTATGGAAGAAACCTTAGAGGTTTGCACGAGCCTTTTCTGCATCCTGGTGAGTAACCCAAAGGAGTGAGGCTCACTTAAGCACGGTCCTAAGAGCTTGGTTTCCAGCAGGGTGAGGGGAACAGAAGAGACGCAATGGAGTAGGTTTTCTGTGACTTTCTGTGATTTTTTTTTTTTTTTTTTTTTTTTTTTCCTGTGATTGACCACTGCTAGCTTTCTTGTGCCTTGCCCTGAAGCGTCTGTAGCTCTGCTGCCTGAAGCTGATGGTGGGGTTAACCACGAGTGTCACCTGAGAAGGCATTTTCTTGTGTACAGTATAAGCTGCTATCAGACAGTTACTGCGGAAAGTTGCCAGTTCTATCCTCTGAGTGATACATTTGGAAGTCTTGTAAAAAAAAAAAGTGTGTAAATGAAAAGTACCACTGTGTGGGGAACACTTAGCTTCCACAGAATGAAAATTAGCAAAACTAAATGCAGTGTATTACCACCAGTGAACTAGATAAGGAGCTTGCCATTGATTGTCAAGATCACAGATGCACCACATTGACATTGGGGGTTGGACTAGATGACCTTTAAAGGTCCTTTCCAACCCAGACTATTCTATGATTCCATTGACAGGCTCAGATTTAGGACCCCATCTCCTCCAAATGGAGGAGATCTATACTGAACACTAGCACAAAAGCTGCCGTTCTCTGTATGGGACAGCTAAGACATTCAAGCTCTCATTCAGATAATAAAACAATTTTCAGTGTGGTTTATTGGTGATATTTTCCATGCCTGGGAAGGGTGTTGTTTAAAAATTGGTTGCTTGTAAATGTATAGTGAGGTCTTGGTGCTCTGGACGGTATTATATTGCTCTGAAAAATGTAGGGCTAAGCGGTTCCAGTATGTTTCTTCTTGGATTTTGAATATGAGGAATACCATAGAGTGTAGGATGGTACATCAGATGTAGCCCTATTAGTCAAAAGAGGAGCATAATTGGACTAGCAGTGTTGACGTAAAAAAAAAATCACCGCTTCAGTGTAGTGCCTCTCATAGGTCAAGGGGACAGGTGGGTCATAACTTCGAAGTAAAGCATGAACATGGCTATTAGCTGTTTGAGTCCAGCAAGGAGTATACTCTGTTTTGTTCGTCTTGCGTATATTGTACCTCTTATTTCTTACAAGAAAACAGATGTACCAATTTTGATGTACTGGACCTTTTTCTTAGTAACATATCTTTCTGGGAAAACCTATACATAATAGCATTGTTTTAGTGGGCACAAATCCTTTCTTGGGCTACGAGCACGTTTTGGACAGGACATGTTTTGGGCACTGCGCATGGAATTTTATATAGCAATTGTCCTCTTTGCTTTTGTGGGTAAATTTTCTAGCACTAAAATACTGAGCTACAACACTGTGCTTCATTGTTAGACTCGCTGACCTTTGCCTTTAGTTGGAAAGGGGGCAGGAAATCTGTGTTTCCTAAAAGCTGCCTGAAGTCACAGAAGAAAGCAGTATCCCTTCTGCTAGCAGTGTATGAAATGACCTCTCAGTGCAGACAGAAATAACTGTGGCCACATGAAAGCTGTATGGAGGTTCAGCTGTGGGAAGTCAGCGATGATGGGAAGCAAATAAACAACAGGGATCTGGATGTTAATGTGGGTTGTGTCAGATACGTAAACTCACGTGGGTTGCAATAGTTCTGGTTATCAGGATTCACAACCCGTCTCTTATCAGAGCAAGCGCGAGCAGATATGTACGCACTGCTTCAGAGGCAAGATCCAGTTGTGGGCAAAGGAAAGATGATCTTACAGTGAAAGGAAATCAAAGTGGTTGCCTCTTCCCTGACTCTTGGAGTGTGTAAGAAAACAAAAAGCAATCCAGAATGGTGAAGACGAAACATCTCAGCCTCTCTTGCCAGTTGGAGAACTGCTAATGATGTTTATAGTCTTGGAACAAAAGACAACAAAACAAGTTATTTAAGAAAAGAATCCATCATTCTGACAAAAATAGAGCTTTCAGCTATTTTTTTTCCCTTTTGTCTGAGCCTGTGTTACTCCAGCCAATCAATCCTGTTACTGAATAAAACTCTGGAAATCAACTTAACAAGATTAATGTCTGTAAATATTTGTAAAATCTATGTGTTATACAGTCTCTTTAAATGAGATTATGTCATGTTTATAATACTTACTCATATTTTGTACCCAGTCTGGTCTAAAACTGAATAGTTTTCATTAATTTTTCTTGCTTGTTTAATTTCATACTTAAACCAATAAGTTACAAATCCGCATGACTGCCCACTTATTGTTGCACTCAGAATAATTGCACTGAGTCACCGTGCATGGACTCGAATTGCCATAGGGTGTTAATATGTGGTATTGAAGCAAGCGTGTTTATCTGAAAGCTGGCTCGACAGTCTGTGGAATGCAGTGTTTACTATGTGAAGTTCAGCCTGGAATGATTGCCGTGAGGAGATGGAGCCTGTGATCATTAATAATGCCTAGAATTCGTGTTCATCTTTTCAAAGGTGTTAGGGAAATTACCTGCTAAATGTGGGAAAATAAATGCAGGGAGAATAAGCATGAGACTTTCAGCAAAGGGGTTTTGTGTCCGTTTAATACAGTCCTCTTTAAAGATTCTTTTCAATTCCTTTTTTTTGTCCCAGTAAGTAGCTGGTTTTTGTCTATGCTCTGTCTTGAATGTCTTGTTTAACCAGAAGAGAATTTGAGATTATGCAAGCTAATAATCAGTTCCCTTCATAAACCAAAAGATTTAGTTTTTCCTGTCCAAGTTTATTTCCAAGGTTTAGTTGAAGTGTTTAGTTCCAAACACTGATGTGGAGGGCTTTTTTCTAGTGAAATTTCCCTCTGTGGCAGAAAGAACCCCAGTGAAACTGACACTTGCAATGCAGTTTCACCTTCATTTATTTTGCTAATATGTTTGCAAGTAGTTAAAATGCTGTGAAATTTAGTGGCAGCATCACTTGCTGGAAGGTGTTTTACAGAAGGAAAAAAAACAATGGAGGAGGGTTATGGCTGTTGTTTTACTGGTGCCTTCTGCTGAAGGACCATTCATTGGTCCTGAAAGAAGCAAGATGAATGGCAAGCCCTTGGCATGTGGATGGGAGCAGAGAACCCTTTTCCAAGCGGATTCCTTGCTTCAGCAGGTGAGGAGCTGCTCAGCTGCTCTTGTGGGGTGCATGAGAGGTAAAGCATGAGAGCTTTTCTTCCTCAGGTAAGGTGGGTGATTCTATGTAGGGCTTTGTCAGAACTGATACTCGGGTTTTAGGGGGAAAGCATAGTGTTCTAAACTGCAAAGGATCCACAGTTCGTGCTTTTGGGATTGCTAGCTAAGTGTCAGCAGCAGGCTGGATTTCATTTTTGATGGGAGAAGCATTTGTGCAGTTCTGCAGACTGAGATAAAGCAAACTTCAGACTGGAAATCAAGTGAGTTTGTCAGTCAGAATAATGGTATTGTAGAGCTACAGGTGAAAAGTCAGATACCACTTCATTCTTTGCAAAAAAACAGAGGGAAGATTTTTATGACATACTGCTCTTTTGGACCAGTAGTATTTATTGCCACTGAGCACAGTTGCTCTGGACCAAAGTGATTTTCTTGGTTGGTTTCTTGTTACTGCAGTTACTTGGAATATCCCAAGGAGTCTCTGTTATTCAGAGGCTGTGTCTGGCAGCTGAATACTTTGTTTCAGGTGGTATTTATTTGTGTGTCCATGTGTCATATTTATAAAGTTTATTTTTCTTTTTCAGCATATGTATTACCATAATAACATAGGGAAAAGGACTAGGGGACATCATAGTTATATGTATACTTTCATTCATATTCTCTTATTTCGTGATCTCTTCTTGATCTTTTGCTGTCTGTACAAAGAATGTTTTAGTGAACTATATCAGTCTTATAGGGAATGTAGAGGAATATGTATGTGTGCAAGAAACATGTTTGGTTTGTTTTTTTTTCAACTACATTAGATTTTTTTTTTTAGATTTTTAAGTACTTTGCATTATTCTTAACGGCGATAATACATGGAGCATACTGAGATATATTATACACATATCATTTGTTCTTGGGCACCAGTATAACATACGTGGGTGTCAACTGCATATCGCTGTGGTTTTTAACCAATTTATGATAGTTTTGTTCTGATGCAAAGCTTAAGTATGCTAGAACCAGGATTGCCACCCACTTTAAATGTTGTTGTTAGCAGATAGCATTTATTTCAGTCACTTAACATGTTGAAGTGGTTTTAAAAGGTTTCTGCCTTTTTAAAGCAACTTTTATATTCCATCTCAATAATATCTGCCAGCGTTGGTACGGGAGATCATTCTCCTGTAACATGTAATGCGGATGTGGAGTTCCGCTGTGCTAATTAATTAATTAATTCCACTGAGGTCTCGGACCTCCTAGAAGAGTAGGGTCATCCCCATTAAGCCTCCAAACAGGATACAACCGACTGAACAGCAGCGTGCCTTCAAAGCTCTCCTTGATCCTCTGGATGGGTTCCAGGGAGCCCGTCACTTCTAGGAACACATGTGTTGGACCGTATGACCTTACGTAATAACCACGTGTGTGAGAAGCCCAGAGGGCAGGTAATCCATGGGATGTCCAGCAGTGATGCTGGCAGTCGGCTGGCGAGTTTCTGTGCCGGAAAGGTCTGGGTGCGGTGGGAGAGCTCCGCAGCTGGCTACCTCGTGGTTTCTGCAGATGACATTCTCCAGCTTTTGTTTGTCCTTCTGCCTTCTTTGTATAGCAATTAGGCTGGGAGAATGGGAAGCGTGGCTTAGGTAGTCCATGCAAAGATTTCTGAAGGAAGCTCACAAGGCTGCATGGATTGCTCCTGTTGCCTCCAGTCAATTCTCTGGCTGAAATTAGCTTGAAGATTAGAGGAGAGGATACAGCCACAAGCGTGCACACACAAGCTTACACAGCAGTGAACATACCAGATAAATCACCCAGAGTAAATTTTCTATGTGTCACGTAAACAAATATATCATAAACAATCAGCACAAGCTTGTTAGCTTTATTTGGTAGGTTACCCAGTGTTGCCTAAGAGCTTAAGCTAAAATGCTTACCAGTGCTGTGCTTGATCTTCAGGCCTCTACTGAAAGAAACAGGCTGAACTTCTTCCCCCCTTCTTCCATTTCTGTACGTGTAAAATGGACACTACCTGCCTTCCCGAGGCTTAGAGAGGATTAGTTGCTCCTTAGGGCTGGCTTTGGAGAGGAGAAGCCCTAAGCCGGGTTGGGTGACGTACGTCGGCCCCGATGGAGAGGGAGGAGCTCCGGCCAGTGAGGACAGGGTCAGGAGAACCCCTGCGTGGGTGTGCGGGGGTGGCGGGAACGCCACCAGTGGTCACGGGGAGACCAGAGCCACGTGGGGTGGCCAGCTCTTCTGGGACACTTCAGCCCACTCTAAAAGGAAGCGGAGCGAGACAGGCGGAGGCAAAATACTGAGAGCGTTTCAGTAAATACAAGCATGGACCTGTTGGCTCTAATCAGCTTGAGACAAATGAACTGCGCCTGGGACCTGCGTATGCCAGGCAAGCTCCGCTTTGGGTGTGCACAGGGCCCTGCATGCTCCCTGGGCGCATGCTGTGGAGTGAGGGGTGCTTCCTGGGGGCTCCACCATCCCAGCTTGTGCCCACCTGGCCCAGACCTCCTCCAAAAAGCCTACAGGAAAGAAAAGGCTCACCACTTCACATGATCCGGTGCAAATCTGGTGTTCAACTGGAAAATGATGTTCAGTGCCTGCTTCCAAACAAATTCAAAACCTGGTTCAGGACAGGTTGCCCGCCCATATCAGAATTGGTGGTGCAGATTCTCGCTTGTCCCCGTTGCCTCTGCAACCCTCCCAATTCATACCTTCCCCATCACCTGCCTGAAGGTCCTGGTGGTGTCTTTGGCCTGGGCTTATCCCCCAACCCTTTCCCCTCCACATCTTCTGGGATTTAGCTCCACATAGTTGGGCTGGATAATGCCCAGTGCTGGATAACAGATAAAACAAGGTCTGAAATTGGGGTGCAGAGAGCTTCTGCACTGTGCAGACCAAGGAGATACCCAGGCACATCCCTGCCTTCTGGGGGACTCCGCATCTGTTGGTTTCTCACATTACCTCAGATTTCTGTTTTGTTTTGTATTTTTGTTTTTTTTTTTTTGGTGTTCCTCATCCCTCCCAAGAAGACAAAAGGCTGTAATATTAAAAGATAATTTTGTAAGTCCAGGGAGAACATATTTTTCCCATGTGCAAATCAAAGTAATGTTCTCTAATAACTACTGTGTAGGAATTTATTTTCTGCAGGTAAGAACTTTGTGGGCTTTATACAATAAAGTCATGGAGCTGTGCACGTTGTGTGTAACCCCTGCAGTATTTCAGGGCTGTGATAGAAACAGCCTTTATCATGCAAGAATAGCAATTGCATTCCAGCATTTTTCAGGTTTCAAAGTGTGAACATCAAACATAAGAACAACAGAACAAAAATATCTGAAATTAATCAGCCATTTTCATTGGAGTTTGCTAGGCCCTACATTTAAGTGTGGTGGTACTTCAAAGCCTGTGAGAATTCAGGTTAAAAAAATAAATTATTTCTCCTATGTTAAAATTTCAATAGGATGAAAAGTAAAGGGAAAGGCTCCCTTGGCATCTGCATTTGCAATGGCGTGGATGATTTCTTTGTCGTCTTGAAGTTCTACATAAAGCTGAGACAGAAAACCCTGGTGCTTCATTATCATCAGACTTCTTGCTGTCTCTTTCAGATGTGGTCAGCAAGCTCCTTGCTCTTCCCATGTATCATGAACGTGGGGGTGATGCACCGGCACTTGGGCCCCGTCCCTCCCTGCCTGCGCTGCCAACGCTGCTGTTCTGCAAGCAGCTCTCCTCCGCGCAGCATTACCGGTCTCCTCTGTTTTGATGGCTGCGTTTGAAATTGTGTTGCTGATTATGCAAAGTATCAGCTTTTCATCACCACATCTTTTTGTGTGAATGCTGTGTTGAGTCTTCAGTATGGCTTTTTAATATTTCTTGAATGTTACATGTTAACTGCTTCCAGTTTTCTATTGCTTCATCTCTTGGCCACTTCAACTTAATTATTGTTACAGGTACCTTTTTGTGAAATGTATTATGCCTGTTCTGATTTTTCTTTTCAATTTCATTTAAGTACTTGGCAGCTTAAGTAAACCTTCTCACTTTATCTGTTTTGTTTAGAACAACAGATTCCCATTAAATCAAATATGGGAGTTTGTTTAGTTAATAGGGAAACTGTATAGCACCACTGAGTGGAAAATCCACTCCTTTGTAACCTGCAGCATTAAACTGAGAATGGGATGTTTACTTGAAACTTGAGGTTCGGGTGTTGATATACATAAAGAGATCAGGTTCTCAAAAAAATTTATTACTGCTCTTCATGCAGAATTTTGTCACAGCGGATGACCTGTGCTATCCTCTAGAGCTTAGCCTTTGTATACGGGGAAAATAATCCTCTGCGTACTCATGTTGAATTAAAAGGTGCTCCTTCAAAAGGCTAATGAGTAAAACTGAACCTCAGCAAGAAAAATGTGTCAAGCTAATATATTTCTTAAGCCCTGATGTTCATGAGGATCTTTCTGTAGTGGAGCAGGAGGAACTGCTGGAGTCCTAAAACCAGTGTCCAGAAGCCGAGTGTCCAGAAGAAGACTCCTGGGGAACAGAATGGGAGAGGGGAGGACAGTGCAGAATTTAGAAGTTGTGAGGCACTGGGAGGTGGGAGCGACAGGCATGGAAAGCTCTGTAGTTGGTGGTGCACTTTTATCTCTGCTCTCTTATGGAGCCTGAAGTCCCCTTGGGTGTGTTAGTGACACAGTGACAGCTCTTCTGAGCTTGTCCTTTCCTCTGGGTAGGGAAGGATGGGAAACTTCTGCTTAAGATGTGTAGGAGCCAGAGCAGGTGAAACAAAGGGCGGTGGGGATTGTCCCTGCTGAGTTGTTGGGTGTTTTTTTTAATAAGACGACTATACTTGAACCAAAACATGCCAATGCCTCCGCACAATCTCAAACTATGTCTTGCCTGACGGGAAGTCTGTGCGAATCCAGGTCCTGCTGTTTACCCAGTGCAAAAACTATTTGACTGTAAAGGGGATGAGCCCACATAAAGGCTTGTGTGAGGAAATGCAAGATCTCCCGAAGATAGCACAAAATTGTTTCTTAATGAGTCTCCAGTACGGTATTTCATAATGGACTTTTGGAAAAGTATGAAAGGTATTTACCTCAGTGTGTTAATAACCTCTCTGGGGGAAGGAGCGGTCTCCTTCCCATGCACAGCTGCTGCAAGCCGAGCCTCTGGCCCTCGGCAGTCACCGTGGCGGGCAGCCCCTCTGCCTCCTGCATGTCATCGCTCCCACCCCTCAGATTTTGTATTTAATAGCGAGGCCACCCGCAGGCTGGGATTTGATGGTGTCTTTTGTAAATTAGGGTTTGGAAAGGAAACCAGCTGGCTTCGCTGGATGCCCATGAATTGATCCAGGTGCTTGTTTCTAATGCAGACAGTAGCTCATTCATGACATAACCAAAGAGGATGTAGTCGGTTGTATCTTGTTTTTTGTTGTTGGTTTTTTTTTTTTAACTGAAAAAAAGTATTTTTGTAAGTGATTTAAAAATGACATTAAGTTAAAAAAAATAAGCAGGTGTTATGCCAGAACGTGAAGTGCTTTTATGGTTTCACAGAGTATCGGAGTGTTTTTCCTCTGTGTTATCATTCCCCACACAAAAGCAAATGGATTGAAGACACTGAGCAAACGGCTGATCATAGCAGACTTTAAGGTGCTGACTGTTGCTCAGACTTATGCTGCTTTTGGGTGCCTGTTGGTTGGATGCCATCTGCAAACGAGTTTGATAACCTTAGCAATTGCAAAGCAAAGAGGCTTAGAACCAAAAGCATGGGTTTCTGTTGAGATGTTATAACCCAGAAATTAAAAATTAATATGCTAAAAATGCCTTCTATTTTCATTCCTACTTATACCTTCTTAAAATAAATGAAAATGGCATTAAACAAGTATCTGTTTATTTTTAGAAATTTATAGAAAGTGCTGGAAGAGGAGCACATGAGCATGACAGTGCTATCAGCCCGCTGCAAGACCGCATGCAAGTGTTTAATTGAGTGAAGAGACCGCTTTCTTTTGTTTCATATTATAGGACATTATTTTAAACCAGTTACAGCTTCTTGCTTTTAAAGTTGGCTATTTTCAGCCAGGAACCTCCAAACATCGCCTATTTCCGCTGTGTCTGCTCTGCTCACGACAAGGCTGAGAGAAGGAGAGAGGGGCAGCCGAATCTGGTGTGGGGGGACATATGCCCTGTGCTGCCGTTCCTGGTACTCACCAGATGGTCTCACCCCGCAGCTCACTCGCTACTTATTCCCTTCAGTTTCCTAAATCTCACTAATTTTCTCTTCCATAAATCATCAGTTCCCTTTCCTAGCAATTAATCACTTTGCTTATTTTTTGGTTCTATATTTAATCCTTCCCATTCATCAACTCTTTTGCATATTAATGTTCCAGTAATAAGGAGTTGTATGCATTTTTGTGCCAGTTGAGATCCTTGTCTGTATACCCCAGTCTTCGCTCTTTATTTTGTTGACCAGCAACAAGATGCTCCAGAGGAAAGAGCCATACTCCTGCCCCACCTTGAATGGCATCTATAACATCCCAACAGCCTGTGGTGGTCCGGGCTTTAGCCTGTAATTATTGGGTCAAGACTGAAGCGTGAGACATTTATATTCTTTTCCAAAGTTCTCCTGAGATGGGAAACTTGTGTCCAGTTTCTTTTTGAACCCAACTGGCCTCTTGGCCTGGTATAAAGGAGAATGAATTACTATTGGGTAAATTGCACGTTGTCTAGAGAGTGTTTTCTTTTATACATGTTGAAGTTTTATTTGGTTGAAGTTTATTTTCTTCTTGTGTTATAGAATCATAGAATGATTTGGGTTGGAAGGGGCCTTTAAAGGTCATCTAGTTCAACCTCCTGTGAGGAGCAGGGACATCTCCAACCATATCAGGTTGCTTCAGAGCCCCATCCAACCTGGCCTTGAATGTTTCCAGGGATGGGGTATCTACCACCTCTCAGGGCAACCTCTTCCAGTGTTCCACCACTCTCACTGTAAAAATTTTTTTCCTAATGTCTGATCTGAATCTACGCCCTTCTATTTTAAAACCATTACCCCTCATCCTATCACAATGCTGAATAGGTGAGCCCTGTGAGCCCCGTGTCCAGGGGTGTACAGCTCCCTGAGGGACAAACCTGTCCCGGGCAGCCTACAAGAAGGTGCATCAAGGGGGTTTACAGCTCTGCATCTGAATGCATGTACACGATGCTGTAACTTTGACAACATGTGCAGCCTGCATCTCTTGTCATTCCAAGTCTTATTCAGACATCTGAATAACTTCCCATCTCTTGACTGCAGGTTGATAGTGGTGCCCTTTGTGGACTTGTGTGGGTAAATTCTCTATAGTACATAGCGTTGCTCTGCCTTTGACATGTATACATAACTGCTCAGATAAAATGAATTCATTGTACCTCGCTGCAGCTGTCAGTGAAAGGAAATTGTGTGTTTTTCCCTTGAGTGTTGGGATAGTTTTTTTCCCAGTCTTTCTTTGAAAGCCCTAGTAGCACGCTACTTTTTAGATCAATCTCTCTGTTTATGGAGTAAAAATCACTTTCTGCTTTTCTTGTGTTCAGAATTATGCAAAGCAGTTGCTGAATGTAAACATGCAACAGTAAATGCCATAGAAATGTACTCTACAAAGATTCCACCGTTAACCACACCAAAGAAAACAAAAATGCAAGGTTCTTCAAATTGATGTCACATGCAGGAAGTGACATTTAAATACTTACTCATTTAAAATTAAGCCATCTTGCTGTTTTCCTCTTTTAAAGTGTTGAAGATTTTCCATTAGTTAGAGTTCTCTTGCAAGAATAAGACTTTCCTTTTTTTTAAGATGCTTGAGCTATCGGGCTTCTTTAAGATGATGGTACACATGTGATTGTAACAGTTTAATGAGGACTGCATACGTTTATTTGGCTATTTAAGAACCTGTGTTAGAGGACTGACCTCAGAAACATTAGGAAATGGTAGTCCCATTGCTTATCTTTACACTTCATAAAAAGCATTGTGTAATTCTTGGAAGAAGAGGGTGTTTCAGTCTCGTTCAGTTTTTTTTCTTTGTTCTTGTTTGCTTTGCTTCTGTGGGCGTTTTTCCTGGTCTCCTTCAGTGCTGGAATATAGTATTGAAACAACTGTGTGTTTATGGCTTTTACTCTCCAGTTTTTAGCTTTTTCATCATATGGCAACCTCATGTTGAGCCTCCAGTAAACAGATTTTCTTGAATCCAAACAAAAAGCAAGGGCTGCAACGTGCAACCAGTTTTGGCTGTGAAATCGGGGTCAAAGCCACTTGCACACATCCAGTCCTGGCGGCGGTGAGCTTCAGCTTGCTGGAGCGTTGGTCTTCCCCACTCTCCCGGCTGAGCTTGTGTGCCGACGACGAAAGGTGCTCAGGAGTCCTCTGGTATGGCAGGCTGAGCTGCCAGTCCCCTCCACCGTTTGAGTTGTGTGAGCAAGCTTTTTTTTTTTCCTTCTTTTTTTGAAGGAGCATTGCCAGAGTAAAACATCTGTCCTTCCTCTTCGTTTGAATTGCTGATCCTCTGGCGTGCTGGGTGCGCTGTGGATTGAACACAACTGTCGATGCTTTTCTGAAGCATGAAAGGACAATGCATTTGTTGAATTTCTCAGGCATCTGCCAGAAGTATTTGATAGTGTTCAAGTGTCGAGATGTTATCTCAATCACTCAAATCTGTGCTTCAGCATTTCTCCATTGCCAAGGTTGAAAACAAAACCACCAAACCTGAAGTATGAACTCTTCTTTTAAATGAAGTACAATATTTAATGTACTTCTAGCTGTTAAACTTATCACAGTTGCTAATTGGTGTATTTTTGTTATTACTGTTGAATCTTCTTTATCAGAATATGTTTATGATCCTTTTATCTACCGCTTCTCCACAGCATTGTGGAAAAATAAGTCTTTATCTCCTCTGTATCTCCTATATATTATTCTGGCAGCCAGAAGTGTCTCTTTGGTATTCTGGAAGTACTGGAAGGTTTTAAAATACAGTCTATTAAAGAAAAAAAAAACTGTAAAAGATACTCTGTTCAAAAAAAAAAAAAAAAGAAAAAAGCTAAAATCTTGTTAAATAATTAAGATGCTTTGGGCTTTATTAGGATTGACAGTGTTCTTGCCATAATATATATATATGCAAAAACTGTAAGAAGTTTAATATTTTATAGCAAGGATAACTCCAAAACCTAAATCTACTGGCTTGTTTCTATGGTAACAAATATTGAAATATGTCTAGCCAACACTGTAGGTCCCCCCCATTTAATTTCTGTCTATGGGTTCTAGGAATTCATTAAAACTGTGGAATCCTTTTAAAATTGGTACATTCTGTTGTAAAATTCCCTAAGATTAATGTTGAACATAACTTTAAATTTTAACATAAACATTTCTTTGAAAGAGATTTCTTAGCAAGTGAGAGATTAGTGTTATATTCCTAAGACTGTATGCTCATTGATCTGGTATTTTTGTTCTACATTGGCAAGTTGAATTATATATTTTTTTTTTTTCTGTGCATGACTATACTTAAAAAACAGAGTTTCAGTCTATGGATTCTGCTGAAAATATGAAAGGCTGCTTAGCTGGGATGGTTTGGCTGGAAGACAACAACAGCATGAAGTCCGCACCTGCGGGATTAAATTTAGTGGTCAGGACCTCTTGGCCAGAGCGGATACTTGGGGATCCTGTCCGAATCTTAAAATGATGACTTACTGTGAGCTTCAGCTTTCAGTTCAATTAATGGCACTTAACTTTTTATTTATTACAGAGGCATCTAATTTAAGGCATTTTGTGTCTCACATCCTCTGCTTGTTTTTTCTTTTGAGGGCAGCCCAGCAGTGTTGGGAAGTAATCCTAAGTATTGACTGTGAGTTTCCATTTCCCCAGTGGTAACTCAAACCATAAGCACCTAGTCGTAGCAGTAAGAGAAAAATGTTGAGACTTTGAAGTGAAACATCAGGTTGATGCAGCGTTTTGCATCTGGTTGACTAGCCAGCGTTAGATGCAGCTGGAGGCATAAAGACTTCATCCCTCTGCCTGTGGGGACCCTGGTTTCTGCTGGGATGTGGTAAAGATCATGAGGCAACAGCAAGAAAATTTCAGAAACTAGGATTTGTGCATAACAGCTGTGTTTCAGGAGCCTGTGGTTATGGACTAAATGCATGTTTTCTCATAGAGCTAATAGCATCCAACCTTTTTTCCTTGAAGAGACTTGTAGCTGGGGGCTTGGAAATCAGACCTAACAACCTTAAGCGTTGCCTCAAAGGGCAGGGAGGTGCAGCTGGAACCGGTGGCTGAAGTGCTCAATAAAGACAGGAGGTGGTGTTCAGAAAAAGCAAAGTTCATTTGTTCGTATCCTTCTGGAGCCATAAGGAAGAAAGTGGGATATTTAATGGGAGAAGGATTATCTCCATGGTCCTATGCAGGAATGGGTGATTTCAGTACTGAGCTCGAGGCTGGTGTAGGCAGCATTTTGCTCAGAGAGACAGAAGATTTGGCAGTTCTGCTCCTCAGACAGAGCCAGCCTGAAGGAAGGGGGCGATGTATGTGCACAAGTAACCATCAAAACAAAACAACAGGCATAAATAATATTCAACAGGACCATGAGTAAAATACCCTGTCACCTCACAAGCCCTACGTGAATCTCCAAAACCTCCTTTTGTCATCGCAAACATTATGTAAAAAAAAAGAGGCGGCAGCATTCAGTGAAGAAGTTGCTTTGGGTTGGGTATGGGAGGCTTGCGAGTTCCCAGCCCTTGGCTTGCTTCACCTGCGAACGCGTTTACTTGTTGCGAGCCTGAGATACTCCTTTTTCTGTCATGCATATCCTGTGGCGTTCATGTGGAAACAGGAGCTGCAGAGTCACCAACAAGAAGGTTATCAAAGTCTCTCTTCATCTTTCAAGATTCGTATCACTGTACTGTCTGAAAGCTCTCCTGAGCTCTCATGGTACGAGGGTGCCTCCAGGAGAGCCTGGGCTTCTCATATGGGAAGTGTGTGGCTAGTGGAGGAGTTCTACCTTCACACCCCACTGTGCCACACAGTCAAGGACAATAGTGTCCACTCTCAGCAGTTTTGTTGTTTTTTTTTTTTTTGTATGATGACTTCTGTCCTTTTTCTTTTTTTTTTTTTTAAGAAAAGAAAACAAGCTCCAGTTTTGTAACTACAAGATGAAACTTGGCTTTTCAGGACAGAAATGTGAAGTCTCTATGCATTTGTAGAGTGCCTCATACAAGGAGGGTAGTGACTGAAGCCCTGGCAGCTCAGGTGAAAGCTTTGGGGTTTATTATTATTTATTATTTTAAACCAAACACAAATCTGGAGAAAAAAGTTCTGAACGAAACTGACATGTCATAAGATTTGCCTCAAATAACTGATAAAATTTTATTCATTCATTTCTTGGATTGAATGTGGAACTTGGTGAAACCACGGATGTACTTCAGCCTAAACTTTTTTTTCTTAAAAAAAATAGTTTTTTCTTAAGTAGGTACAAGAATATATGTAGCAAAATGAGTTCAGTTTTGAGGCTTTCTCACATCATACTGGTGGACTTGTCAAATTTATTTTCTGCAAAAGTAAGCAGGATCAAGAGCAGGATTATACGTATGCGTGAAAGCTGTGAATACCCCCATTCCATTAGGCTTGTCATCTTTCCCAGGCAGAGCAAGCCTGCTCGCTGCAGCAGAGCCAGTTGGTAGCCGTTGAGAAAGCTTTCACGGTGGACAAATGTGTCCACACCAGTTTTTCCACCTTACTTTAAAAACATCTGGTATGTATCAGGGTCCTACACACCCTTTTGGACTCTTGGAGCTGTGACATGAAAAAGCAACTTGTATTCTGTGATCAGCTCTCACATTCTCATATGGTGTCTGTGCAGTCAGACACATCCAATTAATGCTTTGACTCGCTCCTGTGGTTTGAAAAATACGTACCCTTGGGTTTAGGTGAACTGCTTAGTAAAATCGTGCAGATAGTGACTGTGAGTTGAGTAGAAGCACGCGTCGGAGGGAAGATGCCGGTGGTTGTATGGTCTGCTCAGCGCGAGGCAATGGCAGCGCTGAAGCCACGGTTGCTGCTATTGACCTTCGCTGTGTTTGTGTAGAACAGGAGTCAGTATTTTTTAGCAGAGCTAATGTCGGTATTTCCCTTAACATAAGCAATTGTGTAGGAAGATGCATACCAGACGATTAAAAAGTAATAGGCAGCGTGAGTGCATGCAGAGAAAATCTGCTTTGATATGGGAGCATTTGTTTCCTGCAGGAGCTATATAGCCCCTTGCAAGATGAGAAACAAGGATTTGAAGAACTGTGTTAGTTTTAAATCTCTCTGAGTGCTTAGTGCTGTCCTGATAGTGGGGGAAATTTTTTTCTGGTACCTTTTTCAGAGTCCTACAGTTTGGGCTAGCAGATGGATGGTACGCCTCTATAAGGGCTTTTATGTGATAATATTCCCGACCATAATGTGACCAAGAGCCGGTCTCCCTGCCCCATTTCCTTGCTGATGAAAATTTGGTTGCTTCTGTTTGAATCCTCTAGAGGTGAGGTTTTGAGAGGTCAAAGCTGGCCCTTCTGCAGCTTTTTTTTTCCTATCCTCAATCCTTACAGCAGAGCGTTTTTCTCTATAGTAACTTCTGCACGCTGGTTAAAGATGGAAAATGTTTAGCTTAACCCTGAGACAGCTCAAACCTTGTGCTGGATTAATTAAAAAAAAACGCTCTGTGCTCTGCGGAGCAGCCGAGCATTGTTTGGGAGGGGAGGAGCGGGGTGCGCGGGAGGATTCATCCTGCCTGCGGTCCTAGGTCCCTGCTGTCAGCGGGAGATCCCTTCGTGTAGTGGGGGAGTGGGTATTGGCTCCCAGATCTGCCGGCTGGATTCCGCCTACAGTACTGTGTGTAAGGGAGCCGCTCTGCCACTGGAGTGTTTTATTATCTGACGTCGTTTCAACACCCTTTTTCATCCTGAGGGAAAAAAAAAAAAAAGCCTTTTGGAAGAGGGGCTAGGTAACAAAGCTGTGCATTTCTCCTCCATGTTATGTACTTTGTACAAGTTGAAAGGCTCATTCTGCCTTTCATCTTGCAGACTGTTTTCTGCAGATATTTCCTAACTTTTCCCATGACGTTTTTGCCTGGTTCTTCAGAAGATTGTGCAGACTGAAAGAGACTATTGTTTCCGCAAGAGTGCAAGCATGTGCACATCGGCTAATCTGGTTGGTACAGGATTTCAGGAGTGGGTGTTGAACTGAGGAACAGGATCGGGATGTGCGTGCCTACGAATTCTTGCAAACAGCGTGCTCTCTTACTCCGTAAATAATACCACATTTCACTTTCTAGGTTCGCCATTTGTGTTTCTCCAAAAGTTGAACTCCGGTACCATGCGATGTAAACAAGGAAATGGTGTACAGGAAGATCACAACAGCTTTGGTTAGCAGAGATTGGAAAGCTGGTTCGGTTTTCAGTCCTGCGCCTGGATAGGTATCACCTACTTGATTGCATGGAGACTCAGCGCATTTATTTTTCACAAACATCATAGGTTTAAAATTGGTACTTAATTGTCTTTCTTGCTTTCTCCTTCCCCATGTCTGCATTTTTATTTCTGAAGTACAGGATAGGGAAACAAGTACTTCTTAGCCTGGCATTTAGGAGGCAGACTTTGGCAATCAAGATGCATTTGCCAGCTCTTGAGACACTGCAATCTGAACCTTGCATTTACAACAAACTCCTTCTGCAAAGTAGTTTGCATACAAGACATCATGCGATATGGTTTTGTTTCTTTCCAATCAGATGGTACTGCCAGGGAGCAAAGAAACCACCGGTGGTTGTTTTTGTTTTACACCCGGGATCTTGTCAGATGCTGCCTCGCCACAGATTTGTTTCCCCTTTTGGGAGTGTTACCTAGAAGATGGTGCTGGGATAGCTCCAGCTTCCTGGTGGTGACCCAGATCTCTGCTGGCGATGAGATCTCATCTCTGCTGGGCACGGAGTGAGAACAGCAGTTGCGTTTTCAACCACTGATCTGCAGGCATGTTCCCATGCGGTGTCTCCAGGCTCATCAGCAGCCTTGCAGCACCGTGGCTATTGCTGCTGACGTGCCCGTGTCTGGCGGCAAAAGGCGAGGTTTTCTTCCACGGTCTGGTTTCATGTAGGCCTCGTAAGAGGGTGTGAGGCAACTCCAGGGTGTTTTTCCGTGCTACTTTATGTACATATGAGACAGCATAAAAGTCCTTACAGTTTTTTTTTAGCAGCAACAACATTGTATAACTGACAATTCACTGTATCTTCATTTTAATACGGTTTCCTTGCTTGGTCAGGAATAGTTGCTGCTTGTGAATGACTCCTTGGAACTAGAGGATCCTGGCTGGGAAGGCTGAAACTTGCTGGTAATATAAGAATTGATGAGGATTTATACTGCGGTTTGTTGATGGATTTTGTCTGGCTGAGGTGCTTTTTGATGGATGCACAGGAATTCCCAGGTGTTGATAAAAGCACTTGACCGTAGCCAATTTTGTAAGAGGATAGAGAAGAGAGATTGTGAAGTGAGGAAGAGTTGAAGGGTTGTCTGGTTCCTTTTCATCTAGGGGCTGTTGCATTTAGCAAAGAGCTTACAGCCTCACCCATGGTCATGCGTGTGTTTTAGCACCTCTGGACCAAACCGCTGCGCTGGCTATCCTTGAAGGGTTTTTCTACTGCTTCCATAGGACTCAACATGGGTCAACTGCCTTACCCCACAGACCACCTCGCCACTTGCCCAGGTGATGTTTCTGAAATTGCTCTTCCTTTTCAGCAGCTCATGGGCACAGTGTGGAGCACTGGAACTGGTCTGGGAAGCTGCCTTTTCCTATCTGAGGCTCCTTTTGTTTGAGAAAGAGCAAGACCTTGCTGCTATAGCCAGGAATATTTGAGACGTGTTTTTGCTGACAGTTTTCTGCCCTGCACTCCTGAGGATCGGATGTAGGGCAGTTTGGAGAGTTCCTAGCAGTGGAACTCCCCATTTGCAGTCAGTGAGTTCATTAGAGCCCTAAATTATTTACCTTAAAGAATTCAAGCCCTGAATTATTTACCTTTAAAGTCTGTCTTCCTGTGTTGTGAGTTTGGTTGACTGTAGACCTATGCTTTGTTGTAGGCTCTGAGTGTCTAAGGCAGCATAATATCTAGGGTGGTTTCACCTCTTTGCTGTTAATTTTATTTTTGTACACAAATACATTACAATATTATTACTAAGGTCAGAGTGCAACTCTGTAAGATATAAAAAGGATTTGTGCAGACCTAATTTTAAGTCTTGTGAATGCATGAACAGTTTGCAATTATGTGGTTGTGCCCCACTCTTCCCATAAGTCCCCTGCATAGTGGCAAGCGTGCAACTGCAAGCCCTGGGCAAACGCCCTACTCAGCATTGTGATAGGATGAGGGGTAATGGGTTTAAAATAGAGGAAGGTAGATTCAGACTGGCCATTAGGAAAAAATATTTTACACTGAGGGTTGTGAAACACTGGAACAGGTTGCCCAGAGAGGTGGCTGATGCCTCATCCCTGGAAACATTCAAGGCCAGGTTGGATGGGGCTCTGAGCAACCTGATCTAGTTGGAAGTGTCCCTGCTTCTTGTAGGGGGGTTGGACTAGATGACCTTTAGAGGTCCCTTTCAGCCCAAACTATTCTGTGATTCTATGACCTTGGTTTGTCCCTGCTGTTCCATGTTTGGCCCTGGGCTTTCATTTATGGCACACTACTCAAACCCTACTGAAGGAATATGTCATTTCCTCACAAACTTTTTCTGTTTATCAGTGTCAGGCTTGAGGGTTTGACAAATGATTGGGGAAGCGTTGCCACTTCTTTACAGGAAGAGAGTTAAAATCAGAGGACAAAGGATCTTGAGGATCTTACAGCTTTGCTGCTGAGATGTGTCTGTACTACGTAGTATGTCGCATACTGGTAACACAGTTCCATTTTGCTGCAAGCGTTCGTTAGTGTTGCTTGAGAGAAGCCAGGGTTTCAGGTTGGTTAGGAACTTGCCATTAATGGCCACTTGGGAAATACTGGGTTTAAATGACTGTAGCGGCGCTGCGTCGGAGCTGTGCAGCAGCTCTCCAAGGCACAGCTCATCTGTGGGCTGTCCTCTCTTGCAACGTAGCTTTGGTACACCAAAGCAGAAAGAAGGAAAGCAAACAAACGGCAAATGGCATTCACCAGCATAGTAGAAGCTTAAACACAGTACATTGGCAGTGCTGCAGTTGCACAGCCACCGCACCCCACAAGGCCTAACCAAGGTTGTTGCTCTCTCCCCATCCTACCTCTAGTTGTCCATCTCCGTTAAGGGAAATTCCTTGTTTTCATGTATTTTTCCCCGCCGTCCCCTGGCCCGGGTCTTGACTGCTCTGTGTTGAGCGTAGATGGCTCCATGCTGCTGGGGCTGCGACAGGGAGGGCACCTGGAGCAGGGGAGAGGGTTGATCCCTGTTCTTGATTGGGAGATGGCCCAGGAGCAGATGCAAGAAGAAAAGACCACCTCAGTCCTCCTCAGCCCTGGACTAGACCGAGCTTCATGTGGCCTGGCTAGTCCCGCATTTAAACCCTCTGTTCCAGAGGTTGTCAGAATTTGCTGAGTCTTTCCAGCCACTTTTTCGGGAATGGCTCAATCAGACCACTGCGACTGAAACCTCGCAATGAAACTTCATGGCAGACGTCCATGTCAATGATGGTCAGAGTGTGCCCTGAAATTGCGGGAAGGGTGTCACAGCCATACCCCCCAGCCCGTGGCTGTGTTTAATTCACGTGCCCTTTGGAGACGCGCAAGGGATCAGGTACAGATGGCTGAGTTGTGTCTCCTTAAGTGAAGGGGTTTGTTTTGTTTGCTCTCAGAGAAAGCGATGAAATACTGAAGTTAATGGCATTTCCAGTACTGAAAATCCAGTCACATTTTTTTCTTTACTTATGATGTGTCTTTTGGCCATTCAGAGAGGCTGGTGGGTTGGGTTTTTTTTGAGATTGTATCCTCAGCTGGGTTTCTACCATATGGGCTTTTTTCTTCCTTACTTAAGTGTGGAAATTTCTTATATGAAGCGTACATTTCAGTTCATTGGTGTATTGGCAGGAGAATTTGACACTGAAGCTTAAAGCTACTAATATGTGAAGTGGGGGGTAAACAGACACTGAAAGAACCTTTCGAGAATTTTCAGCAGAGTCACTGCTTAAATAATGTTGTAGGTGCAAAGTTCAGGGAAACTGTACAATTAAGTAGTTTACTGTCAATGTAATTTTGCAAGTATTATTTTTACATTGCTGCTGCTGTTATTAGTGGCATGTATTTACTGTTGAAACTGAAAGAAACTTAAGCAGCTCTCTCTTCCACCATGTTTCGGCTTTTGATGGCACCACATGTCTGCTTGGCGTTGGTCCCAGCGCTGCCAGGCGGGATGCCCTGGGAAGAGGGAAGAGGATTTGGGCATGGGGAGAACTGTGTTCTCCTGCGCAGCTGTACAAGTGATGGGCTGTGGTACCTCAGCCACCCCTCCAAATTTTTCTCTGTTGCTACTGTTTGGTCAATGAGCAGTTTTGGGGAAAGGACTTTTTCTTGTTTGATATCTTTATGACACATGGCACAAAACAAAAGACCTAAATATCTGCTGGGAAAGCCAACTACTGTAATGCAAATAATAGTTAATCATGTGAGTTAATAAATTCTTCTCTTTTGTGTTCTTTTTCACACAGAGCGATGAGGCAAGGGAGAAGTTTTTAAAAGCAGAAAAATGTGATTGCGTAAACATCGTTGTTGGCAGGAGGACTCGGTGGATTCAGGTAATAATGAGACACTGCTTTTTATTATATTTTAAAAACTGGCTAGGTTTCAGGCTGACAGTGGCCCTTTGTCAGGGACTGAGGAGTAGAGGAAGGTAACAAGGTACAACAAGACCCCAATAGCTGGCTGCTAAATTAATTCAGACCAGGTGAGAGGGTGTGAGTGTTCTTCCAGTGTAGGTGACCGCTGAACAGGGCAATGTTACTGGGGCTGCGGTAGGTTCCTTCCTTATGTCAGGCTGTTGAATCTGAGGCTGTTCTTTTTTGGGGGGGTTTAAATTTTTATTTTATTTTATTTTATTTTTTACCCCAAGAGATTCTCCAATTCAACCTCTTACAGCTGCATCGATGTAGGCAGAGAAGCTCCATGCCTGTTTTATGGAAGAAGGTCAAATGATTAGGTGTCCCTTCAGACTGCACAACTCTGAATCTATGAATATTTCCCTTGAATTCCTCTTTTAAAAAGATTTCTGGATCAGAGCAGATCATTATCTGCTAAAAGACCCAGACCTAGACCTTTACTGCTTTAGAGGACTACTGCTGGTTGATTTCTATGTGTCAATGAAGACAATTTCTTGTTGCATGGTTGTAGGAAGCCTAATGTGTGATATTTAAGCATGCTACTAATATGTTTGCAACAATCTTATCTTAAAATAATGGACTTTAACATACTGAGATCCTGTTTTGTAGGAAATGTACATTGCCAGCTAAAATGCTTCTCTTATGTTTTTAATCATTTTAATTATTTCCCTCACTGAGGGGGAGTGGAAGATGAAGGGGGGGAGTTTACAGTGCTAATTGCACTTCACGTTCATAATTGGTGCCAGATCCTACCCTCAAACTTCTTAGGCAATCCCAGTGAAGTCATCAGGCTTTTCACAAGCATATGGGTTTTCCCCATGTGTATTTGATTCCAGGATAAGGGCCTACAGCGCGCTTTTTCATGCACTGATTTCTCACATGTATGAGGAGATTTGAAAAACATGCCTCTTTTTCAATGTAGCCTCTTGGATTTTCAGCACCCATTGGAGAGGTTCAGCAGAGCTGGTTGCAATAGGCTGAGCTGATTTTAACTAGCGAGTCCTCTGCGTTTTCTTTGTTAGGTGCTAGGTGGGAAAAACACAGTTGTGGCTTTGCATTGCTATGTTCGTGACCAAGAATGATGTTTAAATAGTGTGTGAATGGGTGTGAATTTGATATTTCCTAGAGCCAGCTTCCTTTTAATATTAAATTGCGTACTCTGGGAAGATAGTTGCTGTATCAACGTTGGTATAATGACACATTATTAAGAAATCAATATCCAGTCATAGAAACAAGTCCTGGTGTAAGCAGTTGGGTGCTTACAGCTGCGATTTGTATGTATTTGCAAATGTAATGGGCTTTTTTTTTTTTCCCTTGTAGCACTGGTAACTTGGATAAACACTGTACGAGTGACTCATTGCAGAGTATAAACTTATTTTAAAAGAGCAAGTGTGGGATTTGCTGAGTATCTTATTGCTTGCATCCCTGAACGTTTGCATTACGTCATGATTAATCTTAAATTGGGCAACCTGAGAGGAAAATAACTCCTGATCTCCCATAGGTGATTTGAGAAATAAACAGAAGGATGGAAGTGCTTTAAAAACATAAATAGTAGTTAGAATTCATAAAATCATAAAGCAAACATATGGTACAAGGTCTTCTAAAATACACTTGAAAGCTTTTTTTATAGTTTCAGAATGAGCTTGTTTAGTTATCACAGGAAAAGTAAATATTTTCATTTCTTTTTCTTCAGTGCTCTGTCATTCCGTTCCTCTTTCTTTTTCTCTGTTTTCCCCCTATTCGTTTCCCCTAGAATCTTCTTCATTTGGTGGGATGGGGAATCAACACCCGATGTGCCTAGAAAGCCCTGCTTGGGAGCGGGAGATAACACTGCCAGTTGTCCTCCTGTTGTTATGTTCATTCTTAAAGTCCTTCTACAGTCAGGATAGAGTTGATGTAATCCAAATTGAACGCTCCCTGCGCGCATGTGTGTGAGTGAGATGCGATGGGCAATGTGGTGGCTCCTGGATGGATCAAGAACACACCTATTTTTTAATGTGGTACCCCAAGCATCGACGCAGAGGGATGCAGTCCCTCTGTGTGTGTGTGTGCATGGATGTGAGCTTGCCAGGGACAACATGCCACAGTGTCCCCACTCTTCTGCTGCATCCTCGGTGGGGCGACTGTGGTCCCCTGTGCTTTGAGCATTGCAAAGGGAAGGCAAGGCCACTGCTGAAGGGGGGTGAGGGAGGAAGATGGGGAGCAGAGGAGCGGGGGGCCGGGTGGGGAAGAGGAGCTGGGGAGGAAGACGCGGCTCCGGAGGGAAATACTCTGTGCTTTGCAGTTGCTTGTGTGGATAGAAACCAGATGGTGCGCTGGAACACCCGCTCGCTCGGGCGACGGTGGAGCCAAACATATGGTTAATGGTTAGGAGAAAGAGCTTTGCGAGCCAGGGCTTTGCTGACTGCCTCGCATTACAGATTGTTGCAGTGTGTCATTACATTGCCAAACTAAGTGCTTAATACCCGCTGCGGGCGCTGGGCAGGCATTTGCAGGGAGGATGCTGAGGCTCCCCGGGCAGGGCGAGAGGCTGACATCATGTGCGTCCCCCCCGCCACACCCCCCACACCCTCCTTTCCCCACTGGAAACGCCGTAAATCTCCCCTTTTACAAGCTCAAAACCTACAGCAGGCAGTTTTCCCATTCTGCGTGTCTTTAATCCATTTATTTCCATCAGCGTATGGTTGGTTTTGCCCTTTTTGAAGCCTTTTTTTTCTTTTTTTGTTTTTTTTTTTTTTTTTGGTCCCTGAGCAGCCAAGTTCACCTCGGCTGCAGCACCGCACTTACATGCCCAGCATCTGAAGTTCCTGCTCTGGGAGCTTTGGGCGACACCAGGCCCATGTTATCTAAGGAACTGCTGAGCTCATTCATCTCCTTTTCACGGCCCGCTTCCTTTTATTTTTAGCCAAATCCGTCAGCCCTGACAGGCGGGTAATTTGAGCCAGAGAAAGGGCAAAGCTCCAGGTCCTTTCCACAAAGCAATTCTTCTCCTCCCTCCTGGGAAGGCTCCAAACTTGGCCTGCTCCAGGCAGATGGATTTGTTGAGTCATGTGAGATCATTTACACAAAAACACAGCGAGGCAGTGAAAAGGAAAAAAAAAAAAAGGCAAGAAAAAAAAAAAAAAAAAGGTTGTGGAGGGGGGGAAGGGGTGGGAGAGCGTGCGCTGCCGGGGCTGCTGCGAGCGTAGGAAATGTGCTGCGAGGCAGCTAGACAGAGGAATGCAGCAGATTCATTCTTGTATAAGGTAATGTCTCGTTTACAGTACAGGGTGGAGCCAGCGTGGAGGAGAAATCACTCAAAAACAGATTACTCATTTGAAACAAAAATTCTCCTTAAAATAAATAACAACAACAACAACAACAAAAAAAAAAACCAACAAAAAAACAACAAACCAACCAACAAGCAAGCCGCGCGCACGAGCACGCAACAAAGGCGGCGTTGTTGACAGCACCGGATTACAGTAGCGGTAAACTCCAGGCTGGGAGGTTGCTGGAAAAATGAGTTTGCTCCGTGATGCAACCGGAGTTTGCTTTGTCTGGCCGCCAGTGCGAGCGGGGCGGCGGGGACGGGGAGCCTGGCGGCGGCAGCGTGTGCTTCGCTCTGTCCGGGGATGGTTTCAGGCGGTGTGGAGGGATGGAGGGAGCGATGCAGGATCCCGAGCAGGCAGGCTGCGCTGGGGCGTCGTTAACAGCGAAAATGGGGGGATGTGCATGGAGGGGGCGGGGGAGAGCCTCTTCTAGTTTTGGTTTTGCACTGGTTGTGGCATGATTTTTGTTACATCAGGGAGTAAATTGCAATTAGGTTGAATGTTGATTTTGTTATGGTTTGCAACCTAAGCTAACCCCAGCGTGTTGGGTTTGGGTTTTTTAAGTGGGTGGTAAGAGAGAACGTCAAACTTGGGGCTTTTCAGATCTTGATGCGTCCTAGAGAATGAGGTTGGGTTAATTTATGCAGTGTTCTAACGAGATGCATTCAGACCTTTAAATAGACATGGACTGTATTTAAATATTTTTAATATAAATTCCAGTTACTCCATGCTTCTTAGCGAGGCAGTATATGAATATCAGTGTTTTGTCCCGACGAAGATGAAAAATCAGAGTAGGAGCAGAAACTGGAACTGGAAATTGGTCAAAAACATGTGCAATCCAACAAGTTCCGTGCGAAGCGTTTAGTTATATTCTCAGCTGCAGTTAAGGAACTCGCAGGAGCATGTAAAAATGGGTTTGTATTTTAACTTGACCCTTTGAGCAGCGTTTCTGTAGACTCTGCAGCAGTGTTTGCTGAGGTGCTTTCCTCTGGGGAGGGTTTGTCTGGAGCCTGCCTCCCTCTGCTTGGCCTTGTCTTCCCTTTTTTCTCCTCCCACTTCTTTTTTACACTTTTGTCTGAAAGGCGGCTGGCTTTCCCAGACCGCTTGTTGTGCTGGGCTATGCGGCGCAGAGCATTGGACCTGGGGAGAGCCTTCGCTTCTCGCACTTAAAGAGTTTTCTCACTTGGTGGAAACCCTTTGTCTTCTCTGTGTCTTGATCGGGCTGCCTCATTAATTATGTTGAAGGAGGACTTGGCAGCACCCCGCATCCCAGCTGGGGTCTCACACTGCTCAAATCCACGATGGGGTCCCTGCGCCTCCACTTATGACGGATGTCCGGGGTGAGGATCAGCAGAGGGACAAAAGTACAAGGATGAGCAGTTCAGCCAGGTTTGGGACCTCGATCGTGCAATAATCTGTGGCCATAGCAAGGCAGTTTTTAACGAGGAATGGCTGTAGATTTCTCTGAGATCCTCGGAAAGGTCCCAGAGAAGGACCATGTTGTTATTTTTTCTGTTTGCATAGTCACTGTAACTTTCTTCCCCTCTTCCCCAAAATAAGTAATTATCTTACATTTACTGTTGCTGTGAGCAACATTTCCTGCAGTTACCCAGAGCTGCAATTCCAGTTAAATTCTCACTTTATAAGGCTGATCTCCCAGCAGTGGCTGTGGGATTTCCAAAAGAAAAGACGGTTGTGAGAAGCCAAAGTTTTTAAGATTTTTGTCTTTGTGGACAATTCTGCATAATTCTGCTGTTAACTTTTCACATTCATTATTGGTTGGCTTGATAGCTTTGTCTCTATTTATGGCACTTCCAAGACTTGTAGTTTTTTTAATTCGCCGCAGAGCGCCCCACTCCCCAATAGCTCCTTTTTCCATGTGGAAGATGCCGCACATGTTGCTTTTTGCTTCTTTACGTCAGACATCCAGCCCGACTAGATGGGTTTCGGGAACTGTTCATGACCTGACTATCAGGAAAATCAGCCTTACTCTTCCTTCCCTCTCTTTCACAGCTGCTCAACTTCCTCCTCTTCTAAAATTTTGTTGTCTGTAAGATGCTATCAGCCCCGTAATTCTTTTATCTCGCTTCTCGTATCGCTTCCATTATTCTGCTCCTACTGCCTCTTCCTCTATCTCACGGTTGGACCAGAAATTTCTCTGCTGACAGCATCTTCCCTCCTCACACAGACCGCGGCGCTACCTCCTTTGGGATCTGAGGAAGGATGAGTTTTGGAGTTCAAACGTGTTGTGTCATGTCCCACACTTGGCTTCAGCTTGCACAGGTAGAGGGCATCCTCTCTGGTAATTTTTCTTTGATTGCCACCTTAGGCAACGAGCTTGCTCTCTACCTAGGTCGAAGGATGAGCAGAGCCGCCTTGGTGAGGGAGGCACTGAGGACCTCCTGCTGAGGTTGCTCTTTCCAAAGCAATGCAACTCATAGGCAGGGGTTTGCTTGCCTTCCCCCAGGCTTGAGAGCATGATGTTTCCTTCCAAAGACCTTATTCTTTTCCCTAATTCTATAACCTTCCACAATCTGAAATTGTGCCAAGGAGAGATGCTCTGGGAATAAGATAACCCTCTAATTTTAAGATCAAATTATCCTGCTTGACAGAATTGGACGGCAATTGCCTCCTGCAGAAAACTTGGGCAAACTTTATAATCATCTGCAGAGGGATCGGCAGGCTGAGAGGGTGATGTCTAAGATGAGCGGGGCAGTGACCTCACTGTATCACAAACCTTTGTTTATGGGACTTACAAAATAATCTCAAAAGAAATAAATCCCTAGACTGATGGCCTCCTCCTTACAGAAAATCATAGAAGTTACGGTATAGCGGTGGCAATTTCCTCTTCTTTGTGTATGCTTCCCAGGGCTTCCCAGGGGACAGGCGAGATTTGGTCTAAACAGATTAATCTAAATTTCCGTGGAGCTTTTTAAGGCATTAAATCTATGTGAATTTTTATCATCCAGCAACGAACTGGTGCAGCGGTGAAGTGCGGGACTGTTTGTAATACAGTCAGAAACCTAGTCGTTTTCTGGTTGCGGCCAAATCCCATTAGCTGTGATTTCCCTGCTTCCTTTTCCTCCTGTCGAGCCTTCTGGATAGTGGCTTCTCTTAATAGCTTGTTTGGAGAATATGCTCTGAAAATCTCCCAGCCACTCAGCTCCTCTCAAAGCAAGGGGAATCTCTGGGAGCAGCTTATCACCCGCTCATCGCCTGACTTCCATTTCTGCTAGAAATTCTCCGTCGGCCATAGACCAGACAAGCTTAGATCTCTTTCCTGTCGATTTGGTCGAGAGCAGCAGAGGTAGAAGTCTTTTTGGAGATTAAACTTTGCCTGTTACTTTCATGAGAGATCAATCCAGACAGCACAGCCTGCCCAAAATTAGCTTCTGTAATTCCCTTGGTGCATCCTTAGGGATCCTTGAGAGTTGTCCGAGAGTTTCTAGCGAGGATCTGCGAGCACCCTCTGACACTGCCCTTACAGTAGCAGGTTTTTCAAGTTTGTGTTAAAAAATATCAAATTATTTTAAGGCTCTGTTCACTCCATTAGCTTTTCACTGATAGTTCCTGTAGCATTACTGACTGCTAACGTGATCCTTTAGTTTTTTGCCTTGATTCTGCTATAAATTAAATTGGTGTCAGCAAAAGCTGCTTCTAATCACCATTGTAAAAATGTCTTTTTTTTACCTGTCTGCAGCCTTTGTGCAGTTAATGGGAACATACTGTTGCTTCCTGATAAATTCATTCTTGTTTAATAGATATTTGTGGGCCATATTTGACTTTAAGTGGATGTATCGCGGCTCTTAGGCTAAATAGCTGGGATTAGCCACTGGTTACTCGTGCCCGTTGTTTTCCTGTGTCCATACTGAACTGTGTGTGTTACAGAAATATTTTTAGTTACAACCTTGTCAGATTTGTTTAAGGAAAAGAGATGTCCTCAGTTTTCAGAGATCTGTATCTGTGAATGAGTGGAGTTACAGTAATGTTGATCAAATTCTAAGTGCTAGAATGAAAGGCCCACTGTTGCCTGAAAAGTAAGACTTGCTTTTGCAGTAGTAGAGCAATTTACTTATATATCCACTTCTCTAATTGCACTGTGTAAAGACCCTAAAGAGTCCTGCTAATCAACGATTTCCTTACTGCAAGCAGTGAAAAATCAGATTTAAAATGCATTTAACTGATGCTCAGTTCCACATTTAATACCTCTTGATTACGATGGTCACAGCATAAATAAATACATCTGATAGCTTACTTGATCATGCAAATGTTGGCTGTCTTTCTCCTTCATCAGAATACTCCTTTTATCAAAGATTTCTGCTGTCATAGAGCCCCAAGCTGTTGATTAGGTAAAAGGGAATGCCATATATGGGAGAATAAACCAGCACCCGCAAGGTAGCTTCCTACTAGAAAATAATGAGATTTCTTTTAGCATCTTCAGCTTGTTGCTTACTATGTGAATAGTTTCTCGAAATTAATAATGAAAAAATAAAATTGTCATGCCTTCTGTGAGAGTGGCATAAATAATTAAAATGGGATATCTGTCTACTTGGTTTTTGGGTTGTTTGTTTATTAGCTTCCACATAGTACCATGAGTGGGTTTGAAGTCCCTGTGGTGGGCTTGGACTGTGCTGAATCAGCTCAAACTTGTTGCCCCTCTTCTCAATGCCATTCACGGTGATTAACGGTGTTTGGATGGATGGCAGACCCAGATGGTTATTATGAAATAATTGTCTTCTCCTTGGAGGCACCACTTGGGCACAAGCGTCAGTGAAGCCTCTTCTGCAGCTGGTGACATTGGAGACAGCGGCACTGTGTGCCGATCCTGGGGAGGACATCTCGGATGGGGTAGCCCTGCACTGCAGAGGGTGTGCATGGCACAGCCAGGCTCATTCAGCTGTGCTTTTTGAGAGCGAGAGGTTAAAAGGACAAAGGTAAACCACGGTCTGAAGCAGACTCTTGCATCTGGCGAGTCTGTTCTTGGTTGACGCTCATTTGGTTACACAGCTCAAGTGCAGCGAGAGTTTCACCCCTGCCCACGGGCTGACAGTCACACGCCCAATGGGAAGTTATTTTTCTGCTGGGTTTTGCCCCTTGTGAGTGTTGTCATCGGAAATAAGTGCAAATAAAGGGGCAGAGGTTTATGGAGCATCATGGCCTGTTCACTATGTAAAGTAAATCTTCTGTGATTAATTCTCTGTGGGGCAAAGGAGAAGAGGAGTTCATGCCCTAAACTCTGGAGAATTTTTGGTATTTAATGCTAATTTTAACCCTGAAGCATCAGTGAGTTAATTATAGCTCAAAGTGCTGCATTTAGCCTTCATCAGGAAGCATTGGATAGCATCACTGGAGGAGCTGTGACAGCAGGGAGTTCCCACATACACGCGGTAGCACTTATAGAAGACCTAAAGGTTGGTATTTCCAAAAAGAAGTGGAAATGCACACGAGTTGGTGACACTTATTTTGATTTTCAGTACAGTAGGTGGCAGGAGAGACAAAGTGACAGCTTGGCTGAGGTAGCTGCTTGTCCACATACTGCAATAACAAATGAAGGCCACACCACATCTACACTCAGTATCCTGGGGAAAAAGTGCCGTCATATTGCTGGGTGCTTCTGTGAGGTCTGTCATCTGGTGTGATAAACACGAGGACCTAAGAATATTAGACACGTGTGGTAATGCCCAGGTTAAATGCCATACTGCGTCTTCTATTTCCGTGATGTCTTCAGGTAGGCATCAGGCTCTAAGGGTTTCATGGTCACCTAAGCCAGTCCTGGTTGAGTCTGTTCATCCTCTTTCTCTCCCCACTGTGTCCTTGGCCAGGACTTCCCCTATTCCCTCTTACACCAACAGGTGCTGCACCATGAACTAACAACAACTAACTAAATTAAAGATGTGGTTGGATTTTGGGCAACTTGGTAGAACCATCTTGGCTCGTGCTCGTGAAACTAGAGTTGAGGCGAAGGAGCAAGTGATAGGAAAAAGGGACTGATGCAGTAGAGCTGCACCCTTGATCTACCACCCCTATCAAACAGGATGGAAGAGATACTTCTCTAACAGATAGTGAAGTGGATGCTGGAGACTTTTCTAAGCCAACATCTGATATTCTTGGACTTCTGATCTGCAGTCGGATAAAATAACCTGAAAAGCCTGAAAAATGTGTCCTTTCTAAGCATATAACAGTCTTTTCTAATGGAGAGGCAAACTGAAGAGGTGAAATTAGTGTTTTCCCTTCTGTCTCTTAGATATACATCTCCTTTATAAAGGCGAAAGAGAAGTTCCTCATCCCGCTTCAGCTGAGATGAACAGACTGTTTCTTTTCTTATGGGAGATTTGGCCTCCCATTGCACGTAAGGACAAAATCTGCTTTGGTGCATGTATAACTTGAGCAAAGTCAATGAGGTTGCATTTATAAAACAGAGAAGGTGATTTGGCTCAGGTTTGTAACTGGAGAAAGGAAGCACTTTTGTCCATTGGTTTATAGGAAATTAGTGTATGGCTAAAATAGGCCCACCCGTTTGCTGTGCTTTTTTTTCCAAGAATTCTTTTCTGAAGGACTTTTGATCCTGATAGAAACAGCTTCATTGTGTAGGCCTGCCAGAGGGCATTGAATTTGCCTTAGAGCCAAAAAGAGCAGACAGTATTTGACTCGTACTTGTTAGAGTAACCCTTACCATACGTACCAGCTCCCACTGATGACTTTAGTCCTCTTTGTATCTCTACTTGGACATAAACTTTGAATTGTGGCGTATCAAAACATGCAGTTGTATGATGGCCTAAATTCTGCATATTCATTTGATGCGAAGCCCTGTTGAGCAATTCCTTTTCATTACTCTTTGTTCTATTTCTATGCCCATTGATTTCGTCAGATTTTTGTCAGCATTTTTTTCAATACATTAATGTTGTCTTTGTTGTTGAAATTGACTGAGGGTTGAACTGGTGTTGAAGTTGTAAAACTGCCAGTGTAATGTAGTGGCAAGGACAAGACATCGGTCTTGTCAGCTTGCTCGATGGTCTTTGCTGGAGAGCCTCACTGCCCCAGAGATAGAACCTGAGCACTTCTGAGGATCTCAAAGAGGGTGAAATATCACACTCATACTGATGAGAAATAGAGGCAGGAATGCAGTGATTTATTGAAGGTTATGGAGGAAATCTGAAAGGTTGCTATCTAGGTCTGTTCCACCCCACCCCAGGAAGCCGAATCCCGTGATTTCTAGTTTGATGGAGTTTACTTCCTCTCCCCTGAGAAACATGAGACTCTTCCCGTTGGAAAAATACCTGTTGTTACCATGGGAGGCACAGGCACACATTTACAAATTTGGAACCCAAGTTAAGACTCATTGCCGTGAAAACTGGAACATTTAGAGAGTAGCTAGCTATAGCTGCAGTGTGAAGTATTAAAAGGGGAAATGGTCTGAAAGGCACAAACAGTTAGTAGCTGCTCTGTTGTTGCTTTACGTACAACTCCAAGAGTTTTTAGTAGCTGGAACAGAGGAGGGACTGGAGCATACACCAAGTTTGAGCAGCTCCATCCATGAAACTGTGCAGTTCCATGCAAGGCCAGGCCCTTTCCTGTAGAAAAGCCATGTGTAAAGAACGGGACCTTGTTGGCCGAGTTTGCCTTAAATAGGCTGGTGTCTTGCAGATATCGATATGTTGATTTAAATCGTATGGCTGCAAATTGTTGATTGTCTCTGTAACCACATTTAACTATGGAGTGCTGTGCTTGGTGAAGAGGATCAGGAAGGGGTCCCTATTATTTTAAAACAGCAGCTGTCTGAGGCTAATTATGAAAAACATGCCAAGTTGAAATACTCATTTTTTAAATGAATTTCCATAAGTAGCTCATAGGCAGGTTTATGCCGTGGTGGAAGAAGTCTGACTGCACTTTAATGTAGATACCTGGATTGGTGATTAGGAAAAGGTTGTTAAACAACTGGAATTTAAATACCGGTACAGCTTCATTGTAATAATTTCCCCAAAGGCACATTGGTAATTCTGCTAAATAGAGAGTTTAATAGACTTTAATAATGTGTACTTTGGAGACCCTATACACAAAGGAATTATGCATAAAACATTCATTACGGTAAACTGCTACCTTTGCATGTAACGAGGAATCTGACGAAACAAAACTGATGCGTTGTGTGTGGCAAATGGACAGAAGTCATCAGCGTCGCCGTACCTATCACTTGACCTGTTGCGATCAAAGTTGCAACCCGTACCATTTGACCTAACAGTGAATGAATTATCTGAGGTAGATGTTAGTTTATTTTCTGAGGAGCCTTTTGCCAACAGGAGGGCCGTGGTGGTTCACAGGGCTTTGTTTTCCTTTATGTGCCCCTTCAGTGCCGTGAGAAGATACCTGATAGAAAGTGCAGAATAAGCTCATTTTAAAAAAAAAAAAGACAAGAATAACAACAAACAACTTTAGCAAGCAGCTCTACGTGAGCCTAGCGTTGGATTTTGATTTGATTTTACTGTGTTGCTGCTGAGGGCCCCGCTGGAGAACAGGCGAAGGAGGAAGGAGCAGATGCTTTTGGTAGAACAGTAGGGCATTTATCTCTTTTAATGAGGTAACATCATTAGTGCTGACAAAGTGCTGCAAATCAATACGTGTAATGGACTGCTGCTGTCTTTCAGTAGTGCACAGGCTGTTGTACTTCTGAGCGTTCGAATCTGCTGAATCACAGGTCAGGCTTTATCTCCTGTCTGATGCGCTTTGTTGGGTTTTTTTCGTTTGGTTTGTTTTTTGTATTTTTTTTTTTTTTTTTAAAAAAAAACATTTTGTTTTCCCCCTCCCTAATCTTCGCCTTTGATCTCCGAGAACTGCACACTTTCCAGGATATATTTTGGGGCAGACAGAAGTATACTGATTTTATGGGCATGGGAGCACATTGAAATGCCGCATACATCTGTTGCGGAGCAAGGGCCTTCTCTTTAATTGGAAAGAGTGAGGTTCTTACTGTCTATTTGAGCCTGATTCCTTCTGCCTAAAATGGCTGCAGGTTTTGTTTTGAGTGTTTTTTGTTGGTTTTTTTTTTTTTTTTTCCCTTTGCCCTCTGCCTGCTTCCTTTAGAGCAGTGGTGTAGTGTCAGCCACACTAATCATGTCAGCCGGTGGCACTGATGACCCTGACATTCAGCAACAAAGAGCTGCAGAAGAAAGGAGAGAGTGAGGTGGCTGTGGCGCTGGACAAGGAGCAGCAGCGGGTGGGGGGAAATCTGCAGGTCAAAGCATTTCTCTGTACAAAATCCATCAGTGTAAAAATCACGTATGTGGTTGTATGCGAGGTGACCAAGGGAAGAAACTAGATGGATGTCGGTGGAGGTCTGTCCTTTATTCCTCACTTCGGATGGTAAACATGACAGCACGTGACTATGATAGTACAAAAATAACAAAAAACCTGGCAAAACGGATCTAAATTAGGGAAGGCCTGGAGGTTTTAATAATGTCTCTGTTAAAAATCACTTAATTCCCCCAGAACTCCCGTCAAAACCACGTCATCCTCCACCACAAACAAATAACGCACCCTGAATATTTGAGGTATGCTGTCTGTTTGTCGGAGTGACACTTGGGCGTCCGTGCCGATTCCAGGAAAAGAGTCTGTCGGTAAAAAAGATTCATCTGAATAGATCACGCACGTCAGAAAAAAAAAAGTGGTTCCTCTTTCTTTTTTTATCTGCATGCCCCTCCCATGCTGGGCTTCCCAACACCTGCTTGTGGTGAAAGAATATAAACAGAATTGCAAGATTCCTCAGCATTAACTGTTCCAGCTAAGCACTACAAGGTCATCTGGGTTTTCCTCTTTTATTTTTGTGTCTTGCTCTCTGCCACACATCCAGCAAGCCTTGGCAGCATCCCTAGGTGGTACCATCCCGGGTGGAAGACCTGCACGTGTTTTTGCCCTGCCACGATCTGAAAGTCAGTCATGTTTGGCAGAGTTGATACAAAGTCAGAGTTGTGGTCTCTCGTTGCCTACCCCTCTGATGTTACCCTCGGACTGAGCAGGGGACACAACTGAGAGCCAAGTAAGGTCACAGCTAGTGGGGCCACATGTTAGCATGTGCTGAAGTATTACCATTCAGCAGTAACACTGCTGAGTGTCACTTTGGGTCGAGACTAGGTAAGGCTCCATTAATACTTGTTACTTTTGTTAAATTTAATTGGTATTCCCACTGGAGAGATCAGAGGGGTACGCTTCAGCGACGCTCAGGGTACAGTCAGCATTCCTCACTGCTGAAATAAAAGCATCATTCCTGCAAAGCGACAGTCTCACTCGTGGTTTGTTACCTCCTCGTGCTCTCAACTGTCTTGAACTGGGAGAAAGTAATGGCCAACAGATGTAGAGAAGGTATCATGTTGGGAAAGCTTTAAAGACCTTTCTGGGAAAGCTTTAAAGACCTTTTGTTTTGTGTTTTTTTGTTTACGCTCCACACACACACACCTCCCCCTCCTCAAACATCCCTTTTATAAATCAGCGTTTCTATGTCACATACCAAGGCTTTTTTCTGTGCTTATTCCTTATTTTCTGTCTTATTCCAACACTGAAACCAAAATTCACTTGTCTCCCTTCAAAGGCTGGGATTACAAAAACCTTACACACGTCTCACCCTCCTCTCTCGCTGCAGGCACTCCAGTCCAATAAATAAATACTTGGCCAAGTTTTACTGCCCTTTACCCGACTGACTAAAAACAAATGCCTTCTGCTTTGTTGAAGGCAAGTCATGCCTACTTCTGTCACTTCAGCCAACAGACTTTCTCAACCCAATAATTTCCAAGGAAATTATTCCTTTTTAGTGACTCTGAAACAGTTACCAGCTCTTTCTGTGATCAGCATATAAAAGGAAAACAACATAGTCAGGGGCTCTAAGGAGAGGAAGTAGCTGGTGGAACCCTTTCCCAAGACTGGAGATGACCCACCTTTGCTCTCCTTTCCTTAGTAAAACTGGGACGAAAGTGTTGTGATGGAGGGCAAGGGACAGGGGATGGAAGAGTTTTGAGAAGTAAAGAGCTGTTAATATTACAGGCTACTGTATTGAGGTTATCTGGTTATCTACCTTTTTTTTTTCACATGGATAGTGTATTCAGAATATTTTAGCACTACATCTGAGCTTGACACAGCTTCTCAAGAGGAGAAAATGCAGGGCTGCTTGTTAACATCATTTCAGTGCTGGTGTAGAGGTGATCCTGCCACAGGCTCAGCTGCTGGTGAGGCTTGGTGGTTAGTTCTCATGGCAAATACAGGGCAAAGCATCGACAGAGAAGGGCTGCCAGTGTCTGATTGCAGCACTGGTGGGCCAAATCGTGTTTGCCCAGCTTTCCTGGGTGGTCGCCTGGCTTGTATGCAGCACATGGAAATGGATCTTCTGGAATGTGAAACCGTGCCTTCTGCATTTCTCCCACAAGTATTTTATAGTTTTGACTGGCATGTGCAAAGGAAACGGAGAATAATAGAAGAAAAAACTTATATAACCCTTCAGCTGTGCTTCCTTTCCATACCAAGATTTTGCATTTGAAGTTAAAAGACCAATCTGTGTTATTGTGTCTTTTTTAAAGTTTAAATGATGAGTTTTTTGGTAAATGAGTGAAGGAGTTTGTTTTGGGTTTGTTTTTTTTTTTTTCCTTAAACTCATCTCCAGTTTCAATAGTGGATACTTCTGTCTGTCTTTACTCAGAGAAACTGAATCAATGTGGGGTTAGAGATTGGGTAATCTGATTCTTCAAAATTCGAAAGATCCCTTTGTCTAGGATACATTTATTTGATTCCTGGTTTTACAGAAATAGCTTGTTAAAGGATCTTGAGTGTTTGGGGATTATTTTGTTGTTCTTTTCTTTTTGGTAATGATGTTGTAAACCAGTAAGTATCTGGGCTTTTGTAAGTCTCATATGTGAGTGCTGTACGTGGGATGAGAAGAACGTATGACCAGCATCTCTTTCCTTGTTCTCTAGATGTGGCTGCCATCAGCTCACTAGTTCTGTGGTCATGGCTCTTAATGTTTAGTGTAAGATAGAAGCAGCATGTCTTTTCAGTCCCTTCTCAGAGAGAAAAGACAGGTCCTTGCCAGCAGGACTGCTCCCTCCCTCGGGTTCAGCTGTGCAGGCTGGAAAAGGCAGCCTGTACACGTATGGAGTTGTCCTTTCAGAGCACATTGCAGATTCAGCTTTGGTTCCGTTGTGAATCAGCCGTATCAGGCTGAGGATCCTTTGTACCGTCGAGAAGTCACCTCCCTCTAACAAGTAAGATCTTTGCCCTGGAAGTGAGAGCTTAAAAAGAGGCAAACATTTGGAAGGGGCATTGGAACAGCAGTGGTACATATGTTAACAACAATAAAATAGTGCAAGAGCATGAGAGGTGAATGGACATGCGTGAATGAAAAAAAAAAAAAGCTTGCTTTTCCTCCAGCTCTGCCGTTGGAGGTAGCCGCATCCTCTAGGGACATGGTCTTGGTTTTGTGAGGGATGCCCGAGGGCTCAAGTCACTTAGCTTCTGAGCTTTGTAAATCTGGGGATAAGTGTTTCATTTTTTGCCAGGTGCCTTGCAGCACCACTGGGAAGATGGAAAAAGTATACATGTAAAAAGTACCCCTGCCTTTGCAGTGGCTTTCAAATTAAATATCTTCTGTTTCCTTAACACAACAGCTCCCTAGCCTGCTTTGTCAGCAGCTCACTGAGATGCTTCCCGGTGGCTTACAGCTCTTGGTTTCATCTAGCAAGAGCAATCTATAATCCAAGGGTATACAGGTGAGGGAGCCCTTCAGAGGCTCTTGGAAAAGGAATGATGCATTTAGCTTGATAGTTAGAGAAGGTGAATATTCTGACGGTTTCCCACTGTGTCGCACTGTTCAGTTTAGAAAATTGTGGCTTGCATTTATCCTCTCAGCAGAATGAGGCACTCCTCTCGGGCTCCTGGAGGAGACCAAGAAGTGTACACTTAATTGCTTTGTGAATGATGTGAAGTCTTGGAATGCAATCTAGCCATTGCTCATTAACTAGCTGAACCTATTAAACCTGGACAGCAAGCAGGACTGAGTCGGCCGCCCTTGATTGCAGGCAGCTAATGGAGCTGTGGGAGCAAGCTGTGACTGCAGAGCGGAATTGGCAGTAGACTCCCATCAACCTTCTCTGTTTTGAACTCGCCCTACACTCCATTTAGACTTCTGGCTTGGAGACAGATGATTTCAGAGCAGCGAGGAGGGGGGAAGGCGGAGGGTGGAAAGCATTGTCTTCCCAGCTATGTTAGCTTTGATCTGAAGTTAAAAGCAAAGCAGAATTTGAATGGCATCGATAATATGACATTTAAACCTGCAGAAGCAGAGAAATTTGTCGCCTGGCTGTAGCTGGCTTTGATTATTGATCGGGTCTCGCGCAGATGGTTCTGCTACACAATGCTAAAACAAAAGAAAATGCCCAAATAATGTCACTTGGCATCTCCTCAGTTTTTTTTTTAGCTCTGAGGGAATCAGCTGCTCTTACAAAGCACACATATAGGTGGTTTAGTGCTCGTGAAATATATCCTGTCTTGCAAAAGAGCGTGGTAGCAGTTTCTTATACCACACTACAGGATGGAAGAAAACAAAATTCACTAAATGCTAACTGGATAATTAAGGGTTGGTTGTTTTGTTTCGGGTTTTTTTTTTTTAGTAGCTTGAAGAAAAATGAGCAGAATTGGGATTTGCCCAGGAAATTTGAAGCACTTAACCTTTTAAATGCGCAAGGGCCTGAACTGGAGATGGATACAGCTCTGGCTACGTAGCATTTACCTCCAGAGCACTCATGGCATTGTGCCGGAGCATTGTTTCAGAGCCGTTTGAGCTGCTTGCTGAACCACCAGCATCTCGTCCTTCGGCACTTGCGTGCCTCCCATCCCGTTGCACTTTGTGCCCAGCCTTGTTTACCTTGTGGGTTTTGCCAGGATCACAGCTTGGTGGTGTGGCTTTGGGCCCAACCAGACCGTCTGTCAAGGAGAAGGGAAGGAGAAGTAGTGGTTTTGACATGTTGCCTGAAGAAGGGCATGCCCAAATGTGCTTTGAAATCTTTGTTCCACTTACTTGTTTGATACTTTTAAGCTGCTGTATATTGTGGCTGCTTTTCTGTTGTTTTGCCTTAATTTCCCCATTGTGGAGAGATCGTTTCATTACTAGTCTGAATTCATACATTTTGTTTGTGCTGCTGGCAGATCCCATCAACACCCACTTTTCTGTGGTATTAAAACTTTAAAAGATAAAATAAAAATCTTTGGTGTCATGGAATACTGACTTGCTTGTAAAATAGTTCCATATACCTGAGGTGCTATTTAAAAATATTGTAGGAGTCTAGTAATACATTAGCATTTTACGCATTTCACTCTGAGCAGTCCCAAAGTACTTAAACTGTAGTGGATGCACACAGCCCCGCTGAGATGCAGTCTCTAGGACAGAGACTATAAACCAGCCCTGCGTTTGCTGAGGGTGCAGGGAACAATGGATGCGAGAAGCTTGAAACAAAGCAGCCAGAGTAAACTGAGTTCTGGAGGAAGATGCTTTGCCACAGCTGTGAATACGGCCCTGGGACCATCACTCGAGGCCAAATATTTGGAGGGGCAACCATTGAACAAGTGTCCACGTGGGCTCCATGTTCATAACTTGTTGCCCTTGGTAATCTTCACTGCATTAAAAGCAAACAACCCCTTCGTTTGTCGGCAGCTACAGATGGAGTAACCTGCTTTAACTCTGGGCTAAGCTGGGCTGGACTGGGGGCAGCCAGGCCCCAGGAGCGGTGTACAGATGGGCAGCTGCTGCGGTCCCTTGGTGGCTGGGGATTTCTTGGGCAATACCAAAGTGGTTGCATCCCCAACATGTGCAAAGTGTGTTTCTCTGTATCATCCTAGGTGTCCTTTAGCCCATTTTATATTTGGGTCCCTTTAAAACCACTGAGTTGTGCTCAGATTAGCTCTTTTATGCGTATCTCAGCAGGGGGGAGGTGCAGAGCTTTAGTGTGAGGACAACAAAGCCATTTTCAGATTATTTTGAGACACCAATTACTTCATTCTGGGAAATTCAGCCTTGCAGAGGCTAATAAAAACTAAAATTCAAGCTTTTGTAATGTTTAGCAGAACTTCTACCACAGCACATTTTCTGGTTATCATTTCAAAACCTCGGTGACATTTTGTCTGAATGTTCCCATACAGGCACTGTTATTCATGTGTGAGAATCTCAGGAGCAGCTGGGGGGAACAGCAGCCTCACAGGTGTATAAGAGAGCTCCATCCTCCGAAAGGAATTACATCATGGCCAGCTGTGATGTCATAGCTCAGGGTTCAGTGAGCTGGCAGCAGCCTCCGCGTCTAGTGCTTCTAGTCAAGTGGCATAGCAGCCCATGCTCCTTTTTCACTCTCTGAAGCAAAGAAGTGATTAAATATTTCAGTTTTGAAATACATCATGTCTAAAAGAGAGAAATTTTTTAAAATCCCCACTATTTTATTTTCACCTGGCGTGACTCTGTTGGGCAGAAAGAGCCTTCCCATACACTGAGTTGGGAAGTAATTAGTCTTGGGAGTGTGAGATGGGTTATAATCTTAATGTCATTTTTACCATTACTAAAATAGGCTAATTTTGTCCTTTGCTAATCCATGAAAATCCCATTGATTTAACAGAGTTGTGTGAGTGAAAATAAGAAATGCATCTGGGCGGTATTTTGGGATTTCCTCACCCCGTGTAAAAGCTTCCCAAGCCCATTGTCCAATGAAGCAGCCATGCCTTCCATCTGCTGTAGCACCACTACCAAATGCTGGCACAAGCCATAGCATCGCCTCCAACTGTTGCTGTTTCAGTGGTAGCAGGTGAAGCACAACACTTCTTATTTCTCCGGATCCAGCAGAATATGTTTATGTGCAGTTATAGCAAAATACACTAAGAGCAGAAAACATTTCTAGAGATGGCAAAACCTGCTTTAAATGAAATGAGTGGCTTTAAAAGCTTACACAGATCTTGAAAACACAAAGGGCTGGACCGAACATTGCCGTTCAGTCAAATTTAGAATCTCCACCTACTTACACAGGAACACATTTAGGTCAGTGCTTTGTGAAATCGTCTCCTTAATCTCCTTCGGAGCATTTCTGACTATGATTTTGGTGGAGGAGGGAGGGAAGTGCTTCCAGGCTGAGGCTTGTAGCTAAGTTGTCATACGGAGTTAATCTGTTGAAAGACTGAAGTGGTGTGGATAGATGGGCGCTGAATTCTGAAACCTGCTATTTACTGGAGTGTGCTGTTGCATGTGGGTACTAATTATTTGGAAGCATTCAGCCAAGGTGTCCAGAAACCTTTGGGTTTTTAAACCATTTGCCAAAACCATGGAAGCGAATTACTCGGATTGATCTCGCTTTGTTTGTGTGTTTCGGCAAGATTCAGAGAGGCTGTGTCAGACAATCTCTTCTATACGCAGTTTCTTGCATTCATCAAATAAGTGGAGCAGAAACACAGTATCCTCCTTTCTCCACCCCCTTTTTTATTTAATGAAGTGGGAAATGTTGAAGCTACTGGAAACCTTGATGTGACATTTCTTGATGGAACGATTATGTCTCTTAGATTTGGGCTCTGTAAGCGTTGCAAACATCAAAAGCTCCTGTATCGCTGGTCGTCTTCAGTGTAGTGTTGTTGTTTTATAAAGTTAGTGAGGAATAAATAATCAGACTAATATAACAGATCAATGTAATGAAAAACACATAATGAAAAATACTTTCTTGGTGGATTGCATTAGTGATAAAGCTGTTGGTCAAGCTCTCCTTATCGTAAAGGATCCCGAGTTTGAGCCTGCTGTCAGGGAATGCAGGATAATGGGAGATGGCATTGGGATTCAGTATATCTTTAACCAGCATCCTGCAAGCAGAGGCTCCAACAAGATTGTAGCTGGTGCAGTTGTGATTGCAGTGCGAATGTGGGCGTCACGTAAGCGAGACTGAGCCTCCTGGGAATGAACGTTGGCGCTCTGTCTTCCATGAAACCCCCATGTGCTCACCCACATTGGTATGTACGGCTGTCACCCACCTGCTAATGAAGAACAAAACAAAAATGTTCTGCAAGGAGGTCTTCCCTTGGCATTCATTTTCCAAGTATTTCTTCTTCTGTCTGGTTAGCAGCCTCTAAAAGGGAAGGCAAGAGAGTTGCAGAAGTGGAGGGGTTAAACTAAGGAGGGGGTGACCCTGTGTGCTCTCCAGGCTTCCCAAGTGCTTACTTCTGTGATCAGGGATTGGGCCCACTGCTGTTTGGGCTGAAGCTTCAGGTCTTGCCTGTCCATGTCTGCACTTACTGGTTTTTCGCAAGCAAAATCAAAAGCTGACAACAAACCCTATCTTGATGGAGCATTGTGGCTGCAGATAATACAAAAACATGCTCCATCAACGAGGCCTAGTTGTCAAGAGGTAAAACCAAAACTTCATCACAGTCATGCACAGATTTGTTCTCTAGCCATGATGAGGCCAAGCAAAGAAAGATAGGGATCACAAAATTGAAATTGGTAATCAAAGCAACTGAAGCAGTGTTGTAATTACTTGGGGCAACAGAAGCTAGCTGTTCTCTTACGAATCTAAATAGTCATTTCAGTCTTCCTTCAAAAACTTCTTTTCTACATTTGAGATCTAGTAGCTACAGATTTTTGTGACACCTGTATTTACTCAGACACCTGCTCTGCACTAGAGAAAACTACATTGGAGGTTCTCTCCTGGAGACTTGGTGGGGAGCTGGCGCAGGCAGGTACTGGTTGTGTCCTATGTCTGTTTGCTGATTGCTCTTTGTCAGCAGACAGTAACTCCGAAGGGTGATAGCCTGTGTTTTGGAAAGTCTGAGGGGTTGCTTATGGTCTTTTAAAGTCTGGATTGGAACAAATGGATTCAACAATCTCTTTCAGTTTCAGAAACACAGGGCGCTTTCTATGCTCTTTGTACGTTGGAACAAAGCTGTTTTCTGTGGAGGAATAGTGTATCAGATAAGTAATTCTGCATTTGTGGTTAATTTTTCTCAGAGATTTACACTGAACAGTACTTTAACCACCCAAATTTTAGTTGAACCCATCTTACAGACACCTGTTGCAGTATATACAGCTTTTACCTGTGTGTAAGCTGAGGCACAAAGAGGTTGCTCAGGGTTATACAAGAAGGTTTTTAACACAACCCAAGTCCCTTGTTGTTTGCTTTAGCCTTTGCATGGCTGTTCATTTTTTACGGTGTGTTAACAAAAAGAGGTGAAGTGCAGGTGGTTTAACTTTTTTGAGGCAAGCTACACATTGGTTACACTTAGTCAATCTATATTTGTACTACTTGAGGGCTGGATATCTGTGAATATTGTTAAATCATCTGGGCTTTTTATGTTCTTCTGAACGTATCTTCTTTGTCTTTCCTGTTTGTGTCTTCTGGCTTGATTTGGCGAGATTAAAAGGCTGACCCCCAATTTCCAAAGATCTCCAATTATAGCATTTTTTTGCCTCATTTTTTAACCAGAAGACCCTCTCTTAACCCTGAGCTCTGCTTTTTCCTTCTCCCCACCCTGTCCCCCACCCCATTCACTAACCTGGCTGGATGGCACCACCGGTGCAGATAATGCACTGACCTAATCCATTGACCATCCTGCAGACATACAGAGCAGCTCCTACCATCCTGATTTGGTGTAGCTTCTACACATCTTGTTTGGTTGACAGGTATCCTCTGCAATTCTACTCTGAAAAAGTAAGTTAGCAAGTCCCAGGTACTGGTCCTCTGGGTTGAATTTCCCCCCTCTGTGGAGCCTGTCTCCCTGAAGGACTGGGCTTTTTGCAATGTTGAGCTACTGCTGTTTTCAACATTGCTGGCCCTTTTTGGCTGCCTCTTTAACCCTGACTTTTGGGTGTTAGTATTTCAGGTCTGTGGCTTGGCCATCCAAGTGCAAAGTCTGCTCTTGCCTTACAGTTTACCCACTATCGGGTCCAGAATTACTTTGTCACGTGGGCCCCGAGTGTAGATAACATCTCTCACGTGAGGTAGTATAAATTGTTGGCAAAAGGGACCTTCCTTTTCATTCTCCATCTGCTGAGCCAAATAGCACCATAAGTATAGAAGAATATGAGCTAGTTCAGTAGCCAAAAAAAAATTTTCTGAGTTTTTTTCTCCTATCTCTGGTAGGTGTTAAGTTTCTGTGTTTCACTGTATTTAGGGAGTCCTTACGTGAACCTGCATAAGATTTGGGTGGTGATAACTACTAACGTATTAGTGTGCTGGGGATGAGGGAGGGAGGCAATGCAAAATGTTATGCTGAAGAAGGTATCAACAATTCACAGCAGTTCAGGAGACAGAACGCAGCTGTTTCTGAGGTAGAAGATGTGGTTTCTTTTTTAAGCCAGGTATTGAAATGGCTGCTGTAAAATGTGAGTACTCTGCAATCTTTTCATCTTGCAGCATCCTTATCAAGTAGAATGTAGGTGGCAGGAAAACTGCTGTGTTCCCGTAGCGGTTGGCAGTGCATGGGTACCACCTTACCCAACGACCGAAAAAAGGTTGCAACTGAACTTGCTGAGGGCGAGGTTGTAGAGTCTCATGACCCAAACTGAACTGGCCAAACGACATGGTTGAGATGAAAAGCAGTAGCAGAACACTCTGTGTTTGGGGTTCAGCTACAGGCAAAAATCTGTCCTTGGAAAAGAGGCAAATTAAAGGAAGATGGCGAGGTAGCTGTTCCAGCAAAGCGTGTGCCAGGTAAGTAACAGATTCCATCTTGGGTTAAATGATATGACCTGCTTTGGTGAAAACCGTGAGCCAAGCAAGCCTCTGAGGAGTTCTTCAGGGAAAGTTTTGGAAAAAAAACCCAACCACTGAAAGCAGGTTTCTGGAACACTGGAAGAAAGGCTGCAGCAACAAAAGAGGTGCAGGTGAAAGAGATGGACGAATACATTAAGTAAAATCTTTTGAGTAAGCAAAATGTCTGTGACCAGGAATTGATGAAGAGCAATCTAAGAATGAAAACAAAGCTATAATATATTCATGAAGCAAGATGATTATAACTCAGAGGGAGCAGCATTAATTATGACTTCCAAGGCAGAAAAATAGCTTATAGACTGGGAACCAATTAGCGGTCGATTGCTCTGAACTAGATTTCAAACACAGTACATGAAATGACAATTACACAGTGTTACCAACAGACAACTACTATGATGAGATAAGAGCTGTCAGCGGATTTGGACCAAATTCCTCAGCTGCTTACTAACGGGGAGACTTCCTTCTCAGGGTTAGGGACGGTGACAGAATGGAGGAATCGATGGCCAAGTGTCATCTTCTGTCTTCGAAGCAATAACGCGGGGCCTGGCAGAGCTCTGCCTGCTCTCGAGGCTCTTGGTGATGCGTGGGCATAGTGTAAAGATGTCCCCAGAGCAGTTGGTGGAATTGTGATCTGAGTGTGTTGGAGGCAAACACAGTGCTTATCTTCAGCAAATCTCCACATGCAGTAGAAGTGATTGTTATTTTTTTTTGACAGGACTGAAAAGAAAAAAGAAAAAACCTCCACAGGAGAATGAGTAAGAGAGGTGTTTCTTTTGCTTTTACTACCAAGTGAACAAGGCATAGGTTATTAAAAATGTAACTGGTTTTCAGCTAAACAAGCCAGAATAGTGGGCTTTCCAAGGATAGAAATATCAAAGCTGGCAGTGGTCATTTGAATGTGTCCAGCAAAAGCAGCAGGGCAGTTGTTTTCAGAACAAGAATTGAGGACCTCGAGAGAAATAAAGCAGATAGCCTTGCCAAAAAAGCTGTCCCCTTCACTGTTGTCTGCATCAGCTCAACAGGTAAGGTGCCACCATCCAGTGGGGCTGTCTGAGGTTTAAAAGTGAAAACTGTTTAGCGACAGGAAAAGAAGGACAATGATGGGAGGAGCAGTATGACTTTGCCAAAGGAACTGAAAATGCCAAATTAGAGATGCTGTCTCTGCATGTGAAAAACTCACTAAAAACAAAATTTGGAGAAGCTGTGGGTAGACCGTTGCTGCAAAATGTTGCTGACTTCTTCAAGCAATATGGGAGTATGAAAAAAAAATAATAATCTGACTGATGGAGAAATTGCATTCCAATTAAAGCATTCTAGAAAGGTGATATAAGCAATTGCAACAGTTGAAGAGAAGTTCTGTTCCTTTCAGTGGTACAGTCATGAAAAATGAAAAAAAAAACCAAACCAAAACAAAACAGAAATTCTAATTTTTTTCTCTTATAGCTTCAGCTCAGCTGTTTTAACTCAGGAGATAAAGGGATGGCCAGATTTTTGGATAGTCTCTCCTGCTCCCTGGCTTGAGGCAGATTACCTGCCGATCTGATGCAGTTGTTTGTTTGATGTTCTTGGGGAGGGAGGAGGGTGTTTCAATTACTCTTTTCAGATTAGTCTACTCTTCTGAAGTATGTATTTGTAATAATTGTGAAGTCTTGACAAGCTTGAACCACTGAAGTAAGTGGAGAGCTGAGTAATGGTTCATTGTGAATAACGCTGGTGTAAAACAGACGTGCATTCTGTCATCTCTTTCCGAATGCTGTTGACTTGATGTTGACATGACCAAGTCACCATGCGAAAAATTACAGCCAGATACAATACAGTGAAGTGCTACATCAATTATATCCAGCATCCCGAGCATGGGATGCTTAAGTGACAGTTTAGAAAACATGTAAGTAAAGACTGTCTAACATCACAGGGCTAGTAATTACTTAGGAAAACAAATCTCAGGAGACCTTCAGCAAATCCCAGCTGAAGCATTATATAAAAAGGCAAAGGAATACAAGGAATGAGTCAATTTACATGTCTTGGCAGAAACACACCAACCAGTGGAGAAGTCCAAAAGGAAATGTCACCAACTGGCAAGGCAGCAGCTGCGTTTACTAACTTAAACAGAATTAGTCATTGAAAATACAAATGTAAAGACCAAACTAGGAGTCTTCCACTCAGATGTTATTTCCATTTTAACATGTGGATGTGAGTGTTGGAAACTCACCAAAGACACAGACGCATCATGCCTCCAGAAGTAAATACCTGGGGAAAATACTAGGTAACAGATGTAGTGAATTTGTCACAAATGCAAAGATCTGTCACTTTGTCACCAGTGTGGCCCCCAGGTTCTCCAGGGTAAATGATGGAAACACTTGGGTCGCGTGCTGAGAGCAAAGCCAGTGAGCCTGTCCGAGCAGATGGGCTCTTGAGTGGAGGAACACGCAAATGATCAAAGCAGATATCATTTGGAGTGTGGATGCTTACTGACACTCAGTGATGCAGAAAAATGTGGAGAGTGGCTAAAGATCAGCACAGACAGTGGAGCCATGTTGGCTTCCAGAGCAACATTTGTGGGTGCAGGAAGGCTTTGAGGGGAAAAGTTACGCCTGGTTCACTTGTGGGGCAGTCCTTACATGGTGTTTTTTCCTTTGCAAATTTAGACTATTTAAGGTTAGGTTACTGAGGGGAACCAGAGCTTCCCGGTGACTGCTTTTCTGGCCCAGGCTGCAGAGTGTTGCATTGCGCACACGAGCCAAAACATCCGTAATCTCTGGTCCAGTGTGCTTTTTCTGTCTGACCTCAAGCAAATCGCGCAACCCCACTGGTTCTCCAGAGCTCTCTGACCACAAGACCTTGGGATCTTAATTAGGAACAGTGGACAAGACAGTACTTTTTCTGGTTTCACAGCCATCCGCAAGGGCTGGTAGCTGAAGCAGACTGCTGTGGAAATAGGAAAAAAAGCACGTGTTTCACACGCTACACTAGGAGTAAAGAAGTTGCTTGTAGCTTTGTTTAAGAGTGACCTAAGATGATGTAACTGTAGCTACAGATCGTCTCCAGAGGTGAACAGTAGCCCTTACCTTCCTCCTTTATGGGTGCTTGCATATTTGACTTTGAGATTTTTCATTTGGTGTTTTAGGTGAAGGTAGTTACTACAGTAAAAAAAAATGTTTAGGTTATTGAGTTTTAGACCACTTTGTAGAATGTGGGGACAAAAATAACATCTCACACTCTTTTTTTAATCCTTTCTTCATTTGTACAAATAACACTTCAGTTGTATGGAAACTCTGCTTTCACAGAAAAGTTACTGGATTTTGTTCATTCTCTGTGCTTTTATCACGCAGCTCAGCACGTCCTTGTGTATCAGGGCTGAAGCAGTTTGCACGCTTCTTGCTAAGCCAGTTGCGCTACCTCATCCCTGCTGCTCCTCTTTTGACATCTGCACGTGGGTACCAACAGCCATCATTTTTATTCCTAATGGCAGTGTCATCAGCCTGTTGGATGAGAAGCTGATTTTGCAGAGAGCTAGAAATTTAAGGCAGAAAAGGCTTCTTTCATAGAATCATAGAATGGTTAGAGTTGGAAGGGACCTTCAAAGGTCATCTAGTCCAACCCCCCTGTAAGCAGCAGGGACATCCCCGACAAGATCAGGTTGCTCAGAGCCTCATCCAGCCTGGCCTTGAATGTTTCCAGGGATAGGGCATCCACCACCTTTCTGGGCAACCTGTTCCAGTGTTCTACAACTCGCATTGTAAAAATTTTTTTCCTAATATCCAATCTGAATCTACCTCCCTCTATTTTAAAACCATTACCCCTCATCCTATCACAACAGGCCCTACTAAACAGCCTCTCCCCATCTTTCTTGAGGTACTGGAAGAGGTACTGGAAGACCGCTATCAAGTCTCCCCGGAGCCTCCTCTTCTCCAGGCTGAACAGCCCCAACTCTCTCAGCCTGTCCTCATAGGATAGGTGCTCCAGCCCTCTGATCATCTTTGTGGCCCTCCTCTGGACCTTCTCCAGCTGGTCCACGTCCCCCACCTGGAGGTGGGGTCTCACCAGGGCAGAGTAGAGGGGGAGAATCACCTCCCTCGACCTGCTGGCCACGCTTCTCTTGATGCAGCCCAGGATGTGGTTGGCCTTCTGGTCCGCAAGGGCGCATTGCCGGCTCATGTTGAGCTTCTAGTCCACCAGCACTCCCAAGTCCTTCTCCTCAGGGCTGCTCTCAATCCATTCTCTGCCCAGCCTGTATTTGTGCCTGCGATTGCCACGACCCAGATGCAGGACCTTGCACTTGGCCTGGTTGAACTTCGTGAGGTTCACATGGGCCCACCTCTCCAGCCTGTCAAGGTCCCTCTGGATGGCATCCCTCCCTTCCAGCGTGTTGACAGCACCACACAACTTGGTGTCATCAGCGAACTTGCTGAGGGTGCACTCTATCCCACTGTCCATGTCGCTGACAAAGATGCTGAACAGGGCCGGGCCCAGCACGGACCCCTGAGGGACACCACTCGTGACCAGTCTCCACTTGGACATCGAGCCGTTCACCACCACTCTCTGAGTGCGGCCATCCAGCCAACTCCTTATGCACCGAGTGGTCCGTCCATCAAACCCATGTCTCTTTAGTTTAGAGAGAAGGATGTCCTGTGGGACAGTGTCAAAAGCTTTGCACAAGTCCAGGTAGATGATATCCGTTGCTCGTCCCTTGTCCACCGATGCTGTTACCCCATCATAGAAGGCCACCAAATTGGTCAGGCACGATCTGCCCTTGGTGAAGCCATGTTGGCTGTCACCAACCACCTTCTTGCTCTCCATGTGCCTTAGCATGGTTTCCAGGAGAATCTGCTCCATGACCTTGCCAGGCACAGAGGTGAGGCTGACCGGCCTGTAGTTGCCCGGGTCCTCCTTGTTCCCCTTTTTTAAAAATGGGGGTTATGTTCCCTCTCTTCCAGTCATCGGGGACCTCACCAGACCACCGTGATTTCCCAAATATGATGGCCAGTGGCTTGGCAACTTCATCCGCCAGTTCCCTCAGGACCCGCGGATGGATCTCATCAGGTCCCATGGACTTGTGCACCTTCAAGTTCCTCAGATGTTCCCAGACCTGCTCTTCGAGTACAGTGGGTGGTTCTTCATCCTCGCAGTCCCTGCTTGTACCTTCCACAGCTTGGGTGGTGAGACAAGAGCCCTTATCAGTGAAGACTGAGGCAAAAATGTCATTGAGTACCTCAGCCTTCTCCATGTCCTGGGTAGCCAGGACACCAGTTTCCTTCCAGAGGGGGCCGACATTTTCCTTGGACTTTCTTTTGTCCTCTACATACCTATGGAAGCTTTTCTTGTTGCTTTTTATATCCTATATCTTGTTGCTATTTTATATTTGATCATCTGCTCGCGCTCTCCCTGCCAACCTCCTATTATTTCTTATCCAGCCTAGTTTTAAAAGATTGAGGCAAGAAGATCCCAGCCCTGGTGACAGTGGCAGCACCCAACGCCAACCTTTCTGCCTCAAAGTTGTTCCCAGTAGGAATCCCAACATCTTCCTTCCAGATTTAATCTTGCTGTTTTCCTTGCACATGCCTGGAGGGCATTTATTACCATTTACTATGACCTTCCCAGCTAGGCAGATTTAGTCCTTTTGGTTCTTCCTCCAGCAGTCTTTCTTGGTAGCCTTGAAAACTATGGATCATGGTAACGAGAAGCCTGTGACTGAGCATCGCTTTCGAAGGTTTGGTTTCTGCCTGCCCTCTTCCGTGCAGCGGAGCTCCCCTGCAGCAGGGTGAGCCACGGCCATAGGTGCGGACAGAGACAGACCCGCGCGCTTTACATGACACCATCCTTCATGTCTAGAGCCACTGGATGACAAAGTACACTCATCTCTTTGCCAGCCAAGAGCTAAGTTCAAGGCCATGTGTTTCTCCTGTGAGAACCGATAAGCATCACAAGCAGCTAAGTAAAGACACGGCGTTTTCCTGCGTTGGTGGTGTGAGCTATGCTGCCCTCCCTTCACCAGAGATGCTCAGAAGCCAGGATCTGAGGTTGGGAGCGTGATCAAGGAGCCCCTTTCCAACCACAGTGAAAGGCAGTCTATCTAAAATGATTCTGCTTCCTTTTGAAAACAGTCTGCTAAATGGGACTGCAGACAGCGAGGGCAGGCGCCACGTGTGCTCTCCGCGCCAAGGAGCTCATCTGGATTGCATTTAAGAGGGAGTCTTGGATGACGAGAGCCTAAATGAACACAGGACCTGCTGTATTTGAAATTTTGAAATCAGCAGACATCAGAGTATAGGTTGGCACTGAATCCCGTAGGTAGGCTGGGGTGCAGAAAGAGGCTGGTTGTGAGAGCGGGGAGCTTGCCAGGGGGCAGCTCCAGATGCCCAAGGACTTCCCCAGTGGGCCCTCAGCAGAGCCATGGGAGCTCAGTGGTTTCTGCAGGGAGCTTCGCTTGCACGATCTCAGCTGGAAGCCCTGTTAAACTGGGCCCGGCCTTCTTAAGACCGCATCTCTTCCCCCATCACCCAACGCAGATGTGAGCAGCTCTGCCTGCCTGGCTAGGCTGAATCAAGTAATTTGGGCATTCCCATCAGTGGTTGCAGATATGGCCCTAGAACAAAGTTATAATACAAATTGGTCATGGCAGCAGAGATGGAGTTCAGCAGGAGTTAGCCTTTGGGGTATTTTGTCAAGTTTTTGAAGCGTGAACTGTTGGTAAACCAGAGCTAACAGGGCAGATTCATAATCTGCAGCAAGAAGCAGTATAAAGCAGCTGCAACCCTGCTGCTGGTGCCCGGCGTTAGATTTCTTCTGCCCTTTATCTGCAGACTTGCTGTTGCTGTCACCATCCTGCCCAGGGCCTTGGGGCACACTCAGGACCCCAGTCCAGCTGGAGATGGCAAAGCTGCGGAAATGCTGCTGGGAGCAACCTTGGCCCAGGAAACCAGACCCAGCTCTCCTGCTGCCAGCCCCCCTGGAGCAGGGCTTTGTCCGGGTGCGGGTGGCCGCAGCGGAGCTGTTAGTCCCTTCTGTAGGCAGTTGAAGGGGTTTGTTCACTGCCTTGAAGATGAATACCTGAAATGGTGTGACATGTGCCCTGGAAGGGACTGTCACTTTGCATCAACGGTAAAGGAAATCTGGAGAGATGACTGTCTTGGCTGCAAATTTCTACCTTGCATCTGAATCTGATGAGATTAATCCCGTTGTAACCTGCTGGAGTGATGGGGCTGTAAAAGTAGCTAGATAAGTAGTAGACAGCTAATCAAATAATGTTTTACTTTGTAAGGTGCATTCTGTATGTGAGTATAGCGATCAGCTGAAGTAGAGAGGTGAGTGTGAAAGGCACAATAGTGCAGAGATTCTTGCCTCTAAATTGTGGTGTGTGATAATATTGTTTATTAACTGTCAGCAGATTAAGTATCCTGTGGTAGTCTTGCACATTTTAACAGAGGAAAATGTTTTACAAATAAGCATGGATGTTTTCTAAAAATATATTAATTTCTGCAGGAACATCCTAAGTGGCTTTCTGTTTGCACCTTGCCATTTCAGGATTGCATCAAGAATAACTAGATCCTCAATTTGGCCCAATGTCCAGGTTTTTTTAGTATGAAGAAAGCTTTTATAAACCTAAAGCTTAGGGCTTTTTCTTCTCTTGTATCTTATGGAAAATGTTTATTTTAAACAATAATAATACATCTAGCGCTTCAGAGCCCCACCTTAATTTTAAGACATTGATTTACTTCTTTCTTGCATTTTTCTTGATCAGGACAGCAGAAAGAGCTTTAAAGATATTTTCCTTCATATGAAGTGGTATCTCTGTTATGGCTAAGACTGTAAGGACTTCTCAGTTTCAGTTGGCTTGCACATCCTTTAATCTCTTCTGGCTCCACATGTCTTTTTGGATTGTTTCAAACTGATTAGACACAAAATTAAAAGTTTAGTTGACAATTACGAGAAATACTGAAAAGTGTCGTACTCTGACTGCCTTGCTTCCAGGAGGCGGCGGGTGGGAAGAAATAAAAGCACACCTTAATTACAGAGTCTAGCTGTTTATTTTCACAGCTGTAGCACCGCTGAAATGTGCAGCAGACGTCCTTATTCCATGGAGTGTGGTCCCTGGGTGTTGCACCTGCTGGTCCCGCAGCCTTGGTACCGGCTGGGGATGTGTGCGTGGCTGAACAACGCAGGAAGACTGCAAGAGGTTTATCCCATTAGAAATAAATCACAATGTAGTGTAGCATGAAAATGATGTGTCAGTGAATACAGAACACAGGATTACCTTCTGTCTCTTCCCTTTATCATAGATTACAGAAGCAGTATGGGGAGGAGATTTATATTGCGTTCATTTGAAGCTGACCAAGCAATTTAGATGAGATGAAATAGGGATTTTGTTTCTGTAGAGAAGAATGTGTTCCTGCTAAAATGCCATTAATTGCTTTATTATTTAAGGTACAAATTATATCCAGCAATTTGTTGGTCTCCTATTTTTTCTGGTGAAAATAATTCACCGTGGAAAGATTATTCTGTCAAAAAATTATGATAAGCCTACCAACACATTTAGTTGAAAGAAGCTGAACTTTCAATTAAGCTTCTGTTTTTACCTGTCTCTTTCTCTCAAAGCACTCTGTGTGTGTGTGTGTGAATTTCAATAAAAACAGTGGTGACTTTGCTAAATATGAAAATCTTAACGAAACTGATGGCAAATACCCTTGCAACACTAGAATTACAGCCGTCCTCTTAATGTGTTGGGAAGCTGCTGGCTGTCATGCCGCAGTAGCAGTGGCACTGCATGCCCATTGCAAGCAGAGCTTTGTTCTGCTGGGTTGCACATAGAGGAGAGGAGCTTAGGAAAAGCTCCTGGGCTCTCCTGGAGGCAGAGCCACTCACCAGGGTGAACCAGACCCTTCCAGGTCCAGCACTAAACTTGGCTCCTGCTTCCCTGCCCTTGCTTTAAATATACCATGTAGAGCTTCCTCCGAAAGCTCTGTCCCTGTCTGCCAGGCTTCCCTCTTTTGGCTTTTTTTTTTTTTTAATCAGTCTCTTTGTTATCTCTCTTTGCTCCCCTTGGTGCATTTTTGTTTCCCTTTATCTGGTTCCCCCGTCACCCTGTCGCCAGCAGACTGGTGGCCTGTCTCCATCACCCAAAGCTGTGCACTTTCTCCTGTGTCTTCATGCCTGGAATTTGCTGTGCCAATATTAACCCAGTGGTTGCCCATGGTTAATTTATTTGCTATAAAGGCAAATCAAGTTGAGCCCAAAGGAGATGTGCTTCCATGCAAATCACAGTTGTCTTGTACAAGCACTGCTTGCAGGAACAGTCGCTTCTGCATCATGCCCAAAACACAAGCTTTGGGGTTGTTTTTTTGCCATTGACTTGGGATTAAGAAAGATTCGTGAGATGAGCAAGGTCTTTTGTACTCTTAGTACTCTCAGGTCACCTCTACAGCCCTTGCAAGCATTGCTTGCTTTGGTCACGGCACCAAGGATTTCCCTACGTCCAGGAAGGGGCAAGGAGAACCACGTCTAGGTGTGCGCAGGGACCCTCTCCTTGCTGTGCCTGGAGCTCAGGTCCGTGGGCTGCAGCAGAGGCATCCATCCCTGTGGCACAAAGTCCTGCAGGTGCAGGGTCTGCTGTGCATGAAGTTTAACTGGGCTCCTTGCCACACCGCTTCAGGGTTTTTTAGCTAAAAGCAAGGGTTTGTCATAACCTAATATGTCCTATTTATATAGGTTTCTTTTCAACTGAGGTCTAAATTGTACTTTGTATGGTTGCTGCCATCACCTTTCTACTACTGCAAGCTGAGCAGTGTTCATGATAAATTAGGTCTGTCCTTGCACTGAGGGACTCGGAGGTTTTTTCTGGAGGGAGGTGATAATTATGTTCTACTTCAAAAAAATAATAGTTGCTCCATGGAGTGGCTTTGAGGCCACTTCTTGTATTTTTCAGTTCTTCACAAATAGAAATGAATCCGAGAATAACAGTTTCATATAGATATAAAAGTTCCATTATTGCTGTTTTCCTTGTGAGAGAGCATTGCTCTCTGTCTTGGTTGGTGTTTAAAGCTGCAGTGAGACCCCTGAATTGCCAGCAACTCTGTATCATTCATGTCGCCACCGATAGGGAAGAAGAATAGCTTTTAGAAAAACTATTTTTGTTACAGATGTGTAGACATGAATTTATAGCTTCAATCATGCTTCCAAGAGAGCGTCTGTGAAAGCGAGATAGTTAGAAAGCTAGATAAAAGAGCTGGCAGGAGGAGTAAAACGTCAGGGGAGACGGCAGGAGGGGGTACCACCTGAAAACATTCATCGGGAGAAGCAAAGCTGGGGGAGCTATGCAGCCATTAAACCTCACCAGTCCCTGACCAACTACTAGCTTCTTGCTCGTTTAATTTTTTATTTTGATTCGGCATTGCCTGATGTATTTATTCCCACCCTTGTTTACAACAGCCATTTTTTATAAGGCTCGGAAGTGAGCGAGCGCTTTTTCCAGCTCCCTGCTCTCCCTGCCTGCTGGAACATCTGTACGCACACACTTTCCCTGTCTAAAGATAGTCTGAGCTAGCGTGCCCAAAATACAGCTTCAGGCTTTGGTTTGTTGTTGTCTTAGTAAGCATAAAAATATGTTCTAATATTATGTCATTCCTGTTATGTGTTTCAGCAGCTGAACTCTATCTGTGTCCAGTTTGTCAGGAGCGGCTTTGCTTTCTGGGATTTGTTTTTCCATAGCCCGAGTCCTGAGTCGCTTAGGTTGACCTGAGCCTGTTTATTGCACTCTTTCCATGAGGATGATCGTTCTTGCCCAGTGGGATAATTCAGGCAGGGTTTTCTGCGGGAATGACATGACCTCCCTTGACTGCCCTCACACTTTGCCAGCAGTGCTATTTTAACAGCATCCCTGTCCCTGCAGGCCTTGCTGTGGTTGAGGAAAAAAAAAATCCCTCCCTTCTTTCTCCACTGCCATCTCTATGTCAGATATTCGTACTTTTGCTTCCCAAATTTCCTGACTTGACCTCTCACCCTCCCTCCATCTAACACAGATGCAGTACGCTAATCCCTTCTGCAGATATATATATATATATATATGTTCCTGTAGTGTGCATTGGAAAAATTGAATTTGCTTATTGCAGACTTTTCCTTATTTTTATTTATATTTCATTATATTTAATTTAATACATTGTAACCTGTGCTGCATGGTCATGAGGCTTCATCTTGCCCTCCCATCATGCATTCGCAGGTAGGAAACTGGGATGGGAGCTTTGTGCAGCCTAGGGATCCAGGGAAAGGAATTTCTGGTGAACAGCAAGTTGTGCTCCAGCCAGAGTTCTGGGTCAGCTGGTGTTCAGAAAGCTGAAACATGGGCAAATGTTTCAGGGGAGGGTGGTGGCAAAGGTAAAGAGAGGCACAGAAGTGACCAGGATCAGCAGATGCTAGATGTTCACGTGTTCATAAATGGATGTAATGGTCCACGTATTTGTGTGGAGATGTTCATTTTTGCTGAAAAATGAAGAAATACACTAGGCACTTTTATACACAAAGCAAAAAAAAGTGACATGATCACGCATGGTTGTAAAAGCTTTTATACTGCCCTAAGTTTGGAAAAGTTGAGTGACGAAGTTCATGAGTTATGTGGGTCATTTCAAGGGAGTGCCTATAAAAAAGGACTTTGCAGCTCATTATTGGGTATTCTCTGTCTAAGGCTTGTTTTTTTATAAAGGGAACTGCTTAAAACTTTGAAGATTCTGATTTTTGTTGGTGATATTCTTTATCTATCCTTGGAGCTGCAAAGGCAGGCTCTCCTCGCTGCAGGAGCCCAGCATGCTTGGTCTGAAGGAAGGTGGAGGCATCAGAGCTTCCCTTGCAGAGGAGGCAGGTGTCCCATCACTGCTGCTGGCCAGCTGGAGCCAGGAGAAGGAGGCAAGAAACCATGCAGCTGGCATCCTGGTTACGACTCTTAGTGGCTGCCAAAATCAGTTTAAAATAGCTTTTAGTCAGAGAGCAATATTACAGATTTGTATTTGAGCTATTTGAACTTCACAAGAGTTGGAAACCAAAATGCCAAACAGTGCAGCTTGCTGGTTTTTTGATGCAGACTTTCACGTTGCGAAGTTTTTGTCACATAAATTTCTGTTTCGAGCTCTGGGCCACAAGGCGTTTGCTGTAAAGCATGCCGTTGTTCCAGGACTGAGTATTTGCCCTTCTTTGGTGTTTGGGTTATCATCCCTTATGTTGCAGTGATGCCCAGAGGCCGAGTAGGTCAAGGCCTGTCTGCACTATGTGCTGGGTGAATGCATGGTGGCAGCCTCGGCCCACGGAGCTGGCAGGCCTATCCACTGGACTCAGTGGCCACCAGCCACTCAGGAGGGTCCACTGCTGGGCCAGAGCTTACCAGGGATGGATAAAGTGGATGGATTATCCAGGGATGGATAATTCAGGAGAGGCAGCTGAATGTGTGTTGTAAATGCAGTTTACAGTTAGGACATTAGTGCTACCTTCTTCGCCTGAATCAGCAGATACAAATGCACAGCTCGTTGTGTCGGTGACAATCATACAGTGCAAAGTCCTGGCCTACTATTTGGTCTCTGCCAACACCAGTTCCAGTAGAACCAGTAAGAAAACAAACTGCCAGAAACAGAAATACCAATTAGAGACACGTATTTTCTCCTTCCCGATGGGGAATCCCGCTGCCCTGTCCTTCCTCATGCTCTGTGCGCAGCAGCCCTGCGTGAAGGACTGGGAATGGTGCCCATGGATTTGAGGGAGAGGTTGAGCTGTAACAGTGTAGCACTGGGAAATTTTCCCGTGTTTATAGTATGCCTTAGCCTGAGGCATGTGCAGGTTGGAAAAGAAAATAGGAAAGTTGGAAAGAATATACAAGAAAACAACTGAAAATTCTCGAACATGTTTCAAAGCCAATTGAGTGCTATTTGTACGTTGGAGGGTGTGAGATGGTTTCCATGGGATGTAGTCTCAGCCATCAGCATGGTTCAGTTGTGCCTTTGCCCCTTAGAACTGGTCTGCAGCCTTTGGGAATTAGGGCAGGTGAAGTCCCATGCCCCACCTTCCCTCGGCAGGCAGCATATATGCTGTATGCAGCACCAGTGTGGGCACCAGCTGAAGGCAAACTTCGTTATGTCTGACAGTGCCTTTTTAGCTGAAGTACTGCCACGATTGACATGACAGCAATGAATCCCGAAATTGGTTGATTGCTGAGAGAGACTTTAAAGTGTGAAGACAGACGTGAGGGATAAAAAGAATTAAATGCTTAATTAACAGGTTTATGCGTCCTATTTCTTGGAGCATGACTATTTTTCCTCCTGTTTTGTTTGCTTTAAGGTGCCATATGTTCCACTTGAAGCTGTATAGAAATTTGGTACAGAAACCCACACGTCAGGGTTAAGAGGGTTCTGAATTAGATGATCTACTAGTTAAATATTGGACCTTTTGAAGAGGAAAATGTTTTTGGCTACCAACATAAAGGGGTTATTTGGCCGATATTCTGTATCCTAATGACAGCCATGCAATTACACTTGCTGCTAAGATACTAGAATGAACCTGTTGCCTTAGCTTCGATGTCTCATGGCAGAAGTTTTCATGGATTCCTGATAACACTTTTCATTAGAATTCTAGTTACGAACATCAACATTTCTTTGGTGTCTCCTTCTGTTAGTTCCTTGCTTCCCACATGCTGTTTTGTGTGAAGGTCTTTGTGAGTTGCTTAAGGGAGTAAAATCCTTCATGGTAATGGAGATACTAACATGTGTGACAGTTCTTATCCACCCAAAAATGGCAGCAATTGACTTGTAGCTTTTCATATAAACTGATTTTTCACTCAGAAAAGTTTTCACTTAGAGAGGGTAGCTATTAATTACTTATCTATCCATGTTTCAATATGCCACCCTCTCGTTAAATAGCTCCCTTGTCTCTTTCCTTCTGAAACTATAAAGCGCTCTTCTCTGCAGAACAAGCTCGATGACATCTTGACACTTCCCTAATGTTTTGAAATCTTAGTGGGTTTGAGTGAATTATTGGATTTATTTGAACTTCAGATTCAGGGCTTGTAAATATGCACAGATGAAAGCTGAAAAGGTTGACAAAAACTCACTTGCAGTTGCAAGTGCTAGGTTTGGCATAGTTATCTTTGGCAACATGAGCCTCATCAAGTCCAGGAACTCGAGTGATCATAAATCTGTTGTGGTACCAGTAGCTGTCTTTTATTACGGTAGTTAGTACTACCTCCACTATTGTTAGATTGGACCCTGGGGAAATGTAAAGGAAAGTGCAAGTCTCACCCACAGTGTTTTGGTACTAAGCAAGCCAAGCACTTGGAGAAGATCTTTATCTTCACTTTGCAGATGGAGGGTGAGGTGAATGTGTGAGACCAAGTTGCTGAAGAGTTCTGATGTGAGTGTTAGTTGGTGGGTTCTCATCTTCCAAATGTTAGTCTGGAGCTTTAATGCGGAATGGCTCCGCTTTCACGGATTGGTACACTGATTTTCTCTTTCCAAACAATGGTGCTGCCACCGGCAAGAAACCTGGAAAGGTGAGTCCACCCAATCAGTGAAGCTTTCAGTTACGACATTGCTAAGGATGATTTCAAGAGCTGATTTCTGACATTTTGATGGTCCAGTGATTTGGAAGATCTGTGAAACCCCCAACCATGGTTTTATTTGAGTGAAAGGATTTGTGTAGTGACATTAGAGCTATGTGCATGTAGCCGTTTAGCAAAGAGAGCAAGTAGGTGGCACCTCTTTTGCTACTGCTTCTGCCACTTCACTTTCCAAGTGGAATGCTTTAGTTCGAGTGGTCCTACTGTACCACCATCTCCTGGTGAGCACAGATGTTTGTTAACTGTCTCTGTGGAGGGGATGATCGGATCGATAGGTGTTTAGTTTATGAGTTTCACCTACTCATCTTGTTTTCTGTTAATAACTTTGTATTTTAATCCTATAAATACATTGTGCCGTGCATCTGTCTATTTGGGGAGCTAATCCCGTGGTGGTAAGCATCTATTTCAGGAGCAGCCTAGACAAAGCACAGCATGTTCAAGTGCTAGCCTTTGTTATTGTCTGTAGTGGGTTATATCGCTGGTATTGGTGTAATGTAGGAGTTCAAAAAGGAAAGATGTTATTTGCGGCATCAACTCATTAAAAACATTCTGCACAGATTTTTCCAAAAGAATAAGCAGACCGAGCACAGTGGGCCCCGTGCCAGGGTATGTAATAGCCTTGCACAGCATCAGTTGGAGCTCCAAGTTGGATAAAAGGCAGCTTTTTATGGGTTTGTTGAGTATTCCTTTAAAAAAAAAAAGAAAGATTTGTGTACAGAAGTAGCAAATTAACTCAGTTCTATCAGAAAGTAGGTCAGTGACTGACCTCCTGATAGCATGAGGCAGCAGTTTCTAGCAGAAGTGACAGCTCAGCAGCGTGAACCCTCCGTGTCTCCAGGAAACTTGTTTTGACAAATGTAAACACATTATATCCTGTATTCCTCTTACTTGTTTATTTTTTTGCTGCTGCATTAGAAACCACAAACTGTCACTCTCCATCCCCTTTCTTCACCCCTTCTGGTCCCCAAAGGGAAATGCCTTGTAACGTAGCTAATAATTTTTGCAAGGCTGTGTAATGGGTAAGGCGTTCCAGCAGGGTTGGGGTTTTTTTTTTTGGACAGCCGAAGTTGAGCACTGTAAACCAGACTTGACTAAAATCCAAACCAAAGTCTTTCCAATGGTGAGGGAAGTCACTGGGAAGACAGGAACTGGATTAATTTAGGATTCCTGTGCTCTGGTCTTTCTTTGCTTTGTGCTGAAGGAAATTTTTGCATGGACACATGTGCCTCTTCAACATTTGTATATCTAACGTTAGCGTCCACGTTGCTGAACAGACAGCACTTTGAACACATCCTCATCGTGGCCCAGCAACTCCTGAAGCTGGGATGCTTTTGTAATTTTGGGAGAAGTATCAAGGAGTTGATAAAGGGGATGGTGGCTTCTTGAACGCCCTATGAAGAAAAATTGCCTCAGAGGACATGGGGAGTATGTTCATCTTTTCGTTGAGTTGTCTTTATCAGCAGGTCTAAAAGATGGATCCTGCACTACTAGTTAACTACATTGACCGGTACCTTTCCTGCAGTGATTTCTCCTGTGGAAATCACTGTGGATCAAATAGTCAAGCAACATTTCCAGCTGCAGTGCTGTAGATGAGACCAACCTCTGAAAAACTCTCGAGCTGTTTCTTTCTCCTGACTTGTAACCAGGTTGCACACACAAGGTAACGCCACATGGAGTAGACAGGAGGATTTCAGACTGCACTAACCAGAGTGGTCCCATGCAAACATTTTTGCTAAAGATCTCGTAAAACTTGACATGATTTTCTTTGTTGCCTAGTTACATTTCTGACCTGAGGTGGCTCAGAAACATCCAGAGAATCCTACAGTCATTCATACAAATGCTGTACAAAGAGTGATTTTTGCCATGTGATAGATAAACCTCCAGAGCCCTTCAGCTGCGTGTTGCCATTTAACTGAATTTTTAAGTTGATTTGTTTGGAAGCATTGCACTACAGTAAAAGTTGGATGACATTGTCTCAGCCAGAAGTATAGATTTGATTTGGGAGAATGGGAATATCTTTGTCAGAAACAAAATGCCTCTAGCTTTGGTAACGGTTTGATCTGAATAGACACAAGTCAAGGAAGAAATCAGATGAGTTTATTTAACAAAACTGGCTATGAGAAGCTGGGGAAGAAGAAAGTCCTCTTTCAATGAATTATGTGTTTCTGTGCTAATGCCATAGGTAATACTGGCATTGATCAGTACACACCATGCAATAGATGTAACGCTAAGAAAGTAATGAAAAATGTATTAGTGTATAAAGTTTAAAAAAAATGATGAAGCAAAGGAGAGGGATGCCCATGTGCATGTGTGTAAATACCCTTGTGTGCAGGGGGCAGGCAGTTCCCAGTCTGCCTCCTGAGGGGTCCTTGCCCTTCCTTTTTGATGGAGCAGCAAAGGGGGAACATGGATGCTGGCTTGCAAGCGATTAAACCCTTCATAGGGCCACCAAGTTTCTTATCCTTGAAAGGGCTGGAAGCACAACGTGTGCTCCAGAGAGGCACGGACAAAATGCCTTTTCACACCATTTTGTGCTTACAGAGATACCGCTTCCCAGTGCTCCCTCTCCTGTGCTGAGGACAGAGAGTCAGGAAGGGAACATCTTCTTTAGGGCATGGGCTTTGCTGAGCAAAGCTTGCTGTGCAAAGCTGGGGCCAGTTGAGATCCTTTCAGTTCAAGGCAATTTGAGCTTCTCAGTCCCTTCTTAAGGTCTGAGAACTGGAACCACTTTTGAAGAACTCCTCACTGACCGGAAAGCTGCAAAGGTTTCCCCCCCCCAAATGCTCGCAGGAGGTCCTGCCAGACTGCCCAGATGAGCTCCTTCCCAGTTTGCTGGTGGGCGGCAGACCTCAGTGTAACAGCTATGACGCGGTGACCTTTGCAGCAACGTGAAGACAAGCATAGAGCAGAGGCAGGAAAATTGCCCACGGTGGTATTAGTCACTGGTGCCGCTTGCCTTGGGAGAGGAGAGGCCCTCTTAAGACCCAGCAGCTCTGAAGCCTTTGGGTTAGCAACCTGTCCTCGCTGATTGGAAGAGTGGTGCCCAGGGAATAAGGCTGCAATCCTCCCTTTTGTTTTTTAAGTTTCCAGCCAGGGGAGTTTGTCTCATGCAGTCAGCATCCCATGCCCAGTGCATATTCAGTATATATATTCAGTATGTGTAGATTTACTCCTCCAGTTACATGTGTGCATCATCAAGAGAGCGGGACAGCTTAATGTATTCCCTTTTGCTTTTCTTGGTGAGGGCTTACTGGGGCAAATGTCGTCTTTATGGCTTTCTTCTAATGCCCTGCAAGTAGCAACGGGAGGGAGTGCAGCTGCGGGATCGGACAAGACTCTGCCATCCTTTCTGTGCAGAAACCTGAAAGGCAGAGCAGGGAGGTGTGGTGCAAGGAGGCCACAGGAGATCCTCAGCCTGCATTTCCCTGATGTTGAACCTTCTTATGGTGGCCCTGCGTTGGTCAGAGCAGGCACAAGCTCCCAAAAGGGACTTGGCAAGAAGGACCCTTCTGCTTGTGAGTGATTTGTTCACAATCGCAAGTTGGGTCCATCAGGAAAAAACTTGTCACAAGTAAATAGGTACTTTTTCTCAAAAAAAATTTAAAATGCCCAGAAAACCTCAAGTCTTACTTTCTTCCTAATAGTATTCTTCACTGGGTTGGTGGGGATGTCTTGGGCTTTTTCCATCCCAATGTAAGAACTCAGGGAGTTCATGTTCTTTGTGTTTCCTTCTGTACAGCAAAGAAGTAAAACTGCACAGGAGAGATTATATTTGGGCAGTTGAGATAACTTACAGTAAAATATTTTACTGGTTTTCCACCAAGGTGGAGGAAAATTAGTGTTACCTTCTGGGTAGTTGCACAACTGAAGTTTTTGACTTGAGTTGAATCCTCTTTATTTCAACCTCATTGACTCTTGGGCTGGATCCAGTGAAACAATGCATTTCATATAATTTACTGAAAATATTTATAAATTTTTGTTACTTTGGGTGAGGGAGGTAGGAGTTGCCACTTGAGTGCTTTTCTAAATGTACAGCAATCTAAGCTAATTAAGCATGGATGATGTCATTGCAGTCAACAGCACAATGTAATGTCTCTCCTGTCTATAATGACCCAAGAATTCTTTGCTTCCATTATATCTGTCAGAGAGTAATATATGTCATTTGTCAGAGTAGCATCTCAGATAATGAAGAAATTCTGTACAGGGTGTGTGAGGTGTGAGCAAGTTAAGAGTCTGTATGAAATTTCATCCCCCTTTAATGTTTTGCAGGAGCTCTTTTTGGTTGATATTATATGTTTTGAGTTTTTTAGAGAAATTGCATGGATCACTCTTGCACCGATGCAGGCATCGGGCAGGTGGGTCGGTTCTGCAAAGGTACAACATTGCCTCTCCTCAGAACTTAGGAACCACTCGAAGCATCTCTTCTTTGTACAAGTGTTAGGGGGAAAAAAAAGAAAATTAATTCCTTTTATTGCCAAGTTAATTTCCTGAATGAATTTCCTCTGCATTCTTGCACAGTGTGTGCTCTGAGAGGTGATGGAGCTTAGGGAGAGGTATTGGAGCACTGGAAGTCCAGGTCACTGGTGCACAACATAAAGTGGTGGCTTTTAAGCGTTCATCGTGAAGCCTATTTGGCACACACTGAGAGTGCTCAGTACTGTGCTCTGCTGCTCTGGACCATTACTAGCATTTTGATTTTTGCCTGGGGTCAGGCCCAGCCTGACTCCCTTTCTTTCCTGCATTGACAGTCTTCCTGTCCTGACCATCAGCAACACTGGAGGTAGAACCAACTGACGGCTTGGCTGGGTTGCTGGATGGCAGTCCCTACCTTACATGGATGTCTCTGCAGAAGAGCAGAGGAACTTAGTACTCAGAAGACAAAAAAAAATGAGGATAACTTGAAGTTGTTGACACCTCGACCAAATGGGTGTGTTGGCTATCTCCTGTCGGTTTGGTTCTCTCCATCCTTGCCCCTGTTTCTTTATCTTGATTTAGGCTAGCATTGCCACCGAAACACTACTGGTTTCTGCTGAGACTACCTTTGTGTCAGTTACTGATTCTGGGGTGTAAACTAGGCAGATTATTTATCCTATTCTGAGGAAGAGGAGGAGGAGTTAGAATTTAAGAGCTGCCACTCATGGGCACGAGTCCCGAGTAACGCATACTATCTTAAGTACACGGAAATTGATTTGGACCTTGTCTCATGAATGCCGCTGCTTTTTTTCTCCATACAAAGCTATACAGAAAAATCAAGAAATAAATGCATTTGCTTAAGATAGCATTGTGTGACAGCTGAGAACAATTAAAACTCTTACTTGTAGCTGTATTTTTTTTCTTCCCTTCCTTTCTGCAGCAGGAGGGTGGTATCTACAGCTCTGACTAGCTGTTACAGGGTATTTGTCACCGGTCTGATCTTACCTAGAACAAGTATCGTGCAAGGTTATTTCTTTTACAATCTTTTCTCCTAGTTGTGTGCAAAGCACAGATCTTGGTAGATGGGAAAGCATTCTTTTTTTTTTTTTTTTCTTAGTAGAGTCTTTTTGGCAATAAACACATGCCTAACTGTAAGAGAAAAAACTTTCACAACCAAGCTTGTTTTGTGAAGCCCAAACATTTGTGAAGCTTACAAACCCTCAAACTTTGCATAATGTGCCCATCCCTGGTCTCAAACATGAGGTGGCAGAAGAGGGAAGTGTTACTTTTTTTAACCAACAACTTATGACTGTGTCAACACATGACAATTTGTCAAAGCTTTCTGTAGCGGTGCTGTAAATTAATTTTTAGCATCGGTTGTGAGTGGTAAACACTTTGTGCGGTGTGAACAGCCCTTAGTACAGTGTGAGTTGTCAGCAGCTTGTGAGCTACCCTAAAAGAAAAAAACAACAGAGAAGGGAAGGATGAAAGCTCATTTACTAGTACAAAATGGATCTGAGTCTGCAAAAATTCAACATGTGGTGGTCTTTTTTTTCTCTTCCATACCGGTCAGCTCAAGCTTGAAAATTTGTTTTTTTTCCATTAATAATAATCACCTGCAAAGTTGGGTGATCACGACTCTTCAGCCGTTGCACCAAGTAGTGCCTGAGAGCAAACAGGTTTCTCAGGCTCGCGGCAATGTGAAGTAGAGCCCCCTCTTTACTCTTGGATTTTGCCTTTGCTTGCTTGCTTTAAAAGCAGAATGTGTCCTGCAAATGTGAGCCTACACCTCTGTCGACAAGTCTTGCAGAAACAACAAAAAAAAATGCCTAGAAAAACAAGATGGCAGCCCAAAGAGAAGTGATGGGGGCTGAGTGCTCTCTCTTCCTCGCCTGTGCCCTTGCTTCTTCTCCGTACCTATCCCAGCTGCTGTGGTGGAGCTGGCAGTGATGGTTCATACAATAGGAGTTGATGTGATAGAACAAAATTATTTGGTACAAAAAGCTGGGGAATATGTATTGTAGAAAACAACTTTTCAGATACAAACCTATTTTAACCTGTCACTTCAGCAGAACAAGCAGTAATAACCTCCCAACCTAACAATGACTGTTAAGTTGAACATTAATTCCGTCAGTCACTGAATTGCTAACATGTCTACAACTCAGAAGTGAACACCCACTCAAGAGAGAGAAAAAAGAAGTTGGTGCCTGGAATTCCTGGCCTTGCTGAAGTCACCTACATTTTTTGGCGCTAACGCCAGTATTTTGTCTTGGGTTTCCTGCAAATGCTTTAAGTAGAACTAGATGAGAAAAACAGCTGTGCGCGTTTGTTCACTGCTTTGAGACGCTCAGCATGGGGCTTTTTTCTCAAGTGCAGTCGCTCTTGGCTTCAGCACCCTACTTGGGCTTTGACTGCGCCTTGGAGCTCGTTCTTGTAAGCAGGCAGCGCACGTGAAGCTTGGCATGAGAACGTTGCTGAGTCCTGCTACAGCTAGTTTTAACCTGGTTATGATTTTAAAAAGAAAGATGAGTTTATTTGCCTATTTGCTCATAAAGAATTTTGGTTTTATTTCCTTTTCTAGATATAACTGTAGGTGCTGCTTGTATGAAAGAGCTGAGCCACACCACCCAGTAAACTGTCTAGAGCACCAGTTGGCTTGCTTCAAAATTGCTTCCAGGACTGTGCTGTAAGTAAGTATTCGCAAAAGCAGCATGAAATTGTTTCTTCAGTTCGGGGGCATTTTTTAGATGTTTTGATTGTTCCTTATAGTTTCATAGTTTTACTCTAACATAAAGTAGACAGTAGCAATGCATGTGGGACCATGAGCTCTCCCATGTCTGAAGCATAGAGCTGAAGTCCTTTAAAGGCACTTTGCTGACTTACTCTGAAACTCCGTGACACAGAACCTGAACACTTCTGAGAAAAGGCAGCTACATTTAAGCCTAGAAAGAAATAATACAAAATACAAAAAATACAAATACATATTGATCTACTTTGCCATTTGGTCTGTGGCATACATCATGTTTTTGAGTGTTCATCCCTGCCTGCATTTTCACACTTCAGCATTTTAACTATGCCAGTATAGCCCTGCTAGGGCAAATGCTTTGTGGAGATATTCCAGGGGCATAGGCTGTGATCCACCTAGCTTGACTCAAAACATTCCATGGATAGGTGCCCTAACTGGTGAGAAAAGAGCATGATTTGTCTCTTCAAACGTGCTGTGGGTATGGCTAGGGAACCTCAGGAGGCTGCACGTGGCAGTGGATTTGGTCAGCTGCATCTCTCTCCATGATGCATGTGTGTTGATGAAAAAGACCCCATTTTAGGTTAAAAGCCAACTGCATTGAGTATGGCATTGAGAGCATGTTTGCACTTAAAATGAATAACATCATCCCTTGTACACCAAGGAAACCTCATCATGCCATTTATGCAGTTCGTTTTGAAAGCATAATCCATTTGGGGATGTTTGTGACCTGATGTTTTATAGCTGTTTTATTTCTTTTTATATTACCTTCATTCTGCTGCTGCTGATGCAGGTTATGGGAAGTATGATATAAGAAGTATTTATGACTTAAGTGCATTTCCCTTGAAATGACATCTGATAATACAGTCACTTCAGAGAAAAAGAGTGGGAGGGTTAGTGACCTAGGGCTCAAGTCACTTGAAGTTGAGCATATTGTACAGGCTGCTCACACTGCTCAGCACCTTGCAAAATATTCCCTTCAGATTACATTTACTGTATATAAACTAGTTTTAAAATATATGTATTGTATATATACACTAATCTCAAGACCAATTCCTTCAAACCCAGTGGTAGAGCAGTTGAGTCAATCTCTTGGAATAGGTTTCTTGTTTCTGGATTTTTGTTCTGTGCAGACAGCTGACAGGCCTGGGTCACTCTCCAGGTGAGATTGTGCCTGACAAAATTCCTTGTCTCAGCTCTGCCAGGAGTTACCTGCTGGATGCCCTGGCTGCCATTTCGTCCTCAGCAAGTGGGCAGAGAAGGGTGAGGGAATTGCTTGCAAATTTGTTTGTGGCATCCTGCCTGCTTCTGGAACTTATGTCCTGACCCAAGTCACTGCTGCTTTTGTAGAATCAGAGAATTATTTAGGTTGGAAAAGACCTTTAAGATCATCGAGTCCAGCTGTTAACCTAACACTACCAAGTCCACCACTAAACCATGTCCCTAAGCGCCACATCTACACGTCTTTTAAATACCTCCAGGGATGGTGACTCCACCACCTCCCTGGGCAGCCTCTTCCAATGCTTGACAACACTTTCAGTGAAGAAACTTTTCTTAATATCCAATCTAACCCCCCCGCCGAGGGGGGGCCATTTCCTCTTGTCCTATCACAGGTTACTTGGGAGAAGAGACCAACACCAGCCTTGCTGCAGCCTCCTTTCAGGTAGTTGTAGAGAGCAATGAGGTCTCCCCTCAGTCTCCTTTTCTCCAGGCTAAACAACCCCAGTTCCTTCAGCCATTCCTCATAAGCCTTGTTCTCCAGACCCTTCCCCAGCTTCATTGTCCTTTGGACACACTCCAGCACCTCAGTGTCTGTCTTGTAGGAAAGGGTCCAAAACTGAACACAATATTTGAGGTGCAGCCTCACCAGTGCCAAGTACAGGGGGACAGTCATGTCCCTACTCCTGCTGGCCGCACTTTCTATGCGGGAGGAAGGAGCCTGGCTCCTCCAGGGATGACGGGCGCTTCTGGTCCATTCTCACAGGGCACTGCAGCATTGGCCAACTGAAAGCCCTGCTGCCACCTGATCCTGGGCTGGCACCACCGTAGAGTTGCCCATAAGCTTTGTGGCTGTTTGAACAGGAAATTTTTGCTCTATTGTTGTTAGTGCTGGATTTTCATCCAGTTTATGTCATGATGTTTGAATCACTGTGGCACCAGGAGCTGGAGCTATGTTTGTGTTTAATTTACCCTGAGGCATTTGCACTGATTTGGTAGAGCGGGTTCAGACCTGGTGTTGCGGGGCACACACTACTGAGACAATCTCAGTTATGCCACTTCCTTGCAGGATTCACTGTTCCAGCATGGCTTTCTGCCTCATGTCCTTCCAATTTAACTGTATTAGTCTGTTAATGGTGCCAGAAGGCCATATATTTGCTCTCCGTGAAGCCTCAAACAGTAGATGCATGCTTTTAAATAGTTAACTAAACGTTAATTATGAGTCACAAATACTTTTTCCCCAACTATTAAGTAATATCAAACACTGAATTTTTCAATCGGTAATTGTTTTTCCAGCTGCTGAGTGGGACCAAGTATTCAGTATTTTCAGTGGGTTATTTTTGCAGCTGCTCAGCTGCTTTAAACATAAGTCTCATGTGATTTTGTAGGGCTCAACAGCCTTGGATGCACGGTGGGCGCAAGTTACTGAAATCCTGCGGTGGAAGTGGAATGATGACAATCTTCTGATGCACCTTGGTTAGCTGTGGATATTTTGGGCTGCATCCAGATAAGCTGAAAATAGCATCTTGGGCACTTTTGAAAGTTTGTGGTTTTGCAGCATTTTCTCACAGAAGTCTGAAATCTCTTTCTTTCTCACTGTGTTAGTTATTACACAGGTGGAAATTAGCTATTTTTTCCCTCCCAAGATCTTGAGACTTTCTGTAAGGGATTCAGCCAGTGTGAATTATTTTATGAAATAACGGTTTGACTTGTTGCACCTCTTTCCAAGTGGTATAATACCACAGAATTTTGTCTTAGAGATACATATTATGTGCCTTTCACTGGAAGATCTTAAGACATTTTCAAATATCAATTAAACCACAGATCATGATGATAATAGAGGAGACACTGTTCTCACCCACCATGGAGACTACCCTGGCTCTGAGCGCGTTGCTCACGTTTGCCCAATGATTCATTAGCCGAGCCAGTAAAACATTGGAGGCTTACTGGTAGCTGTTCTTCACCCGATTGCTCATTTTGACGTGATGCATAGCAGCATGAGAGCATTGCTTTGGAGCTTACCTTTTTTGTGCATCTCTTTTCTCTGGTTTTCCCACCAGATCTGCTCTGCTGCCTCACAACGCTGCTGTTTGCATAAGCAGTTGCCGTAATTCTTTGAAGCTGTGAATGAGACATCTTCTGAATATCACTGATGTGTTTTGATGAAGTTGTGCATGCAGGGTGCACAAACAAAGGACACTTAACACTAAGTGCTAGAGAGCGTCTGATGTTGGTAGGGGAGAAGACCAAAAAATTGAAGGTTAAGTTCTGTTTAATGTTCAATTGTGTTAATTTTTTAAGCCAAAACAAAAAAGAAGCAGAATAAAAAGCTTCCACAAAGCAGAAGTGTGAGTGAAATGAAACGTAGTGGCTAGACAAATTAAAAAAAAAAAAACCCACATTCATTAAAAAACTCACCAAACTTAAATTTCAAAGCCCCAGTAGAAGAGGTGGTCTGTCAGCCACCCAGCCTGGACTGGGCACCCAACTGGAACTCATGGTCTAAGTTCAGTTCCCTGCCTCAGTGACAGGTTTCCTGAGCGTTCTCAGGCAACCTCCTTCATCTGCCCCACGACCAACTTCCTCATTTGTGCAGCGGAGATCGTCCATCGTGAAGGTGAAGCCTACTGATGCTGCTGAAAGATGTGGATGTTGCAATGGGGAGAGCCAGCCGGGGAATGGAGTGAGAAGGATGCGCTGCCTCGCAGGGGATAATCACCCATGCTGCTTGCATTTCGGCATTCAAGAGCAGAGGAAATGTTTTCCAGATTTAGAAAGGGTTGGGTTTTTTCTTTCAGATTCTTTCAGGCCTGTTTCTCATGGAGTTTGGCTGTTCCAGTGCAGCAGCAGGCATTTGGAGTATTCCCGGTCTCTCGCCTTTCTCCTCTCAGTCTGTCTGCTCATGACTTTGAGTCGTTCCTGTCTGCTCGACACGCACGACCCACACAAACCCAGCGGGATCAGAAACACAGCTTCTGTCTTCTCCCAAGTTATGCGGAGATCTCTTTTGATGTTTAAATACAGTTGTGGGTAAGAAAAAAAAGCAAGAATGCTTGAGCCTGGTCAGAGGGTTACCAAAAGTGACCCTAACTGCTGAGGAAGGTGGTACAGGGAGTGGGCCATCACCTTCCCGGCCCCCTGGCAAGGTGTGTGGTGACACAGCATTGCTGTACCTGCTTGAGGGTATCCAGATAGCCCATCACCATGCTTGGCCTTCAGCTCTTCTGCTACTCCATTCTGCCCCTGAGGAGAAGCACTCTTGGCACTCAGCCCCTCTGCAAATATTCATTTAAGAGATTTTTATATGAATCTCACCCTGTGCCAATGCTAATTCTGAGTAAAGAATGAGAAATGACAAGTCACGTGCCTTTTGATCTGTCCTTTTATCTCCTGTGGGTTCGTAGTTAAACTTTTCTCACCCCTTACAGGAATTATTTTTTGTCTGGGAAGAGGGTGTGGAGCCCCATACACTCTTTCATCTCCAAACATTAGTAATGCTCTTCTCCAGCCAGTGATGAGATCTTGAAAGTACAGACAGCTTCACATTCAGACCAGACATTCTGCTTGATGCTGCTACAACAGCTCTTGCTGTTTCCTGTCCTCCCACCTTCTTATTGCCTTCCCTTTTTTTTTGGTCTTCGTTTCACAAACCTTCCTTTGACCTGACCCTCCACTTTCTCCAAGCTGCCAGGCTTAATTGGAGATCCTTCTCTTTGGGACCTGTGTAGTCCTCTCATCTGTGACATATTTCAGTCCTCCTCCTCCTCCTCCCGTGGCCACAGAAGCACTTCCCCAGCCTTACCCTGAGATCCATACTCACCTGGACGTCTTTCTGCCACTGATATTCTTTATCCTGGCCCTGTCATTAGAAGTTTCTTTTCAGTCATGACTCACATCTGATGAGATACAGAAGGGACACAGGATCTGCTGTTCCCTCACAGGCCTTCCCTCCTCTGCTTGTTTCTTACTCCCAAATGGCAGCCAGTCTTTGTCTCAGGAAGGTTGACTTTTCTTCGGTTCTTCTTCACCAGTTTTCCATCTCTCCTCATTCATGAAACAGTTTGGTTTGGTCTGGTTCTAGTTTCTGTTTTGGACCCTGGTTTACGGCAGCAAACGGCAGCCTAAATTCTGAGCCCGGGTGCTGAATGGGGGTCAGACCAGAGGTCCGCCAGCCCTGCCTCCAACCGTGGCCAGGAGTGAACATCCATGGAGAGCGCGTGAGAAGGCAGAAGGCAGATGTGGGTAGTACAGGCACTGCAGGGATGCACTGGAGGGGCTGTGATGGTCCAGCCTTGGTGGACCTGGGAGCAGCCCCATTGATTTTCGTTGAGTTACTGACATTTTAGATGAATAAAGAGCCCACTTCTCTCTTGGAGAGATCCACTGCAGCTCCAGGTTGACTGCTGTGTCTAATCCAAACCTCTAAGTATGAGGACTTTTAATTGCAGGAAAAGTGATGTCTCCTCCCTTCCGAGGCTGGTTAGCCCAGAGTCCTCTGCCGTGAGAAAACATGGGTGGTTTGAGACGTGGTGCTGCTGACACTGAGTGTCCCCTCTCTGCCCGCAATGCTCATCCCTTGTCACCACTGGTAAAACCGGGAATTCAGTCTGCTTATAGCTCTAAAGGACTGGTGTTTGAAAATACAGGAACTGCTTAGTTGTCTGTTACTGTTTCAGCCTCGTGCCAAGCTACAAGTAATGAGTTATTGAGCTATAATTTAGTTTTATACCAAAGAAGTGATTCTCCTGCTGCAAATCAGGAAGGCTATTTAGTGCAGCGTAATTGACTTTAGCTGTAAGGTTCAATATACTTATCTAGGATTACAGTTCAATACAATCTAATTGCGCTGACAGCAACCAGAATTGTAGAAACACCCAGGGACTGTTTTCTGCCGTTCCCATGGACAAGCTGAGTTGGATGTCTTCTGATCCTTACGGTCTGGGTTACGCTGCTGCTTGATGTGTGCCTTGGCAGGAGCGGCTTGAGGTGGCACCGTTTGACGCGGGGAGGTGAAGCCAAGCAGCTGAAGTGATGGGGAGCCTTCTTCAGTCAGTTTTACATGAGTGACTCTCTCATTTCAGTGTGCCCTGCCGGTGTCTCGCTGGGGGAACGGGGAAGTAAGCTGTGTCTGGTTTCATTATGATGGTGATGGTAATAGGATCCACGAGGTATATGAGATTTAAAGCCCTATAACATTGCAGGCCAAATGGTGCACAGAGGACAAAATCTGAAACCAGTTCAGTGCCTAAACATCCTTTTGTCTTGCCTCACCCAGTGTAGAAATAAATACGGGAAAACAAATATTTATTCAGAATTTCCTCTCACTATTTCCCAAGTAGGAAGCTGTGTTAAGCTGATTTCTACATAGAAACATTCACTGGCCATCGTACGTTGGCTTTTATAACTCTGTGCCGTAATTGTGGAGAGCCTTTTCACCCAAGTATTCGTTAATGCATTTTTCATCAGCCACTCTCAACAAATGGCAAAGCATTAGGATTTAATTTTGACTTGCAGAGCTTCAGGAAAAAAGTACCGATTTTTGCACTGGGACAAGGACACTGGCACAGGCAACGAGTAATTTGGGATGATGGCTGAACAGACAGTGTACCAAATGCTCTTGTCACATGCTGAGGCACAAACTTTGTTATTCTTTCCTCGCAGAGATACGTCCCAGACCACAGCCTTTGATCCAAACGTGAGCTTATGTCAGTAGGTGAGCTCACCTACTGCTGTGCTTATTTTCTCCATTATTTCTTCCAAGTCTTAATTACCCTGCTGCAAGCAGGAGAGGAAGAACATATTTTCAGACCAGACTAACAGATTTAGCTGGTTCTGGTACATTGACTTCATAAGCAATAAAATATATAAGATTGCTTGGTGTGGCATGTGCTGTACTAATCACTCTATATGCAGCTGCCTATTTTTCACATCGTTTTAAACAAATACCAGGACTACAGAGAATAATAGAACAAAATAATCAAGGCAGAACTGGTAGGTTTTGTAGTATGAGTTAAATCAAAAAAAAACCTCCAAAAGCCATGTGAATTGGAAGAGAGACTCTTTTAGGTAGCGAAGTTAAGCTGTCATTACTGGATGCAGAGAACATTTATTCTTACAGGAACAAACGGTGAGTGTGGATGGTGCTGGACATCCTTGAAGCGGGCATAGCCACAGTTTAAGAGCAGCAAAGGGAGCTTGCTAAGAAAAGAATTATTTTTATCTGGTTATGGAGTTGACTTTGATTCTGGCCTAATGCATGCTGGTTCTTACTACTGCTTTGGGTGATAGTTAACTGGGATGGTGACCATACTGATATTAAACTTCTGTTTTCAGATGACATGAAACTGAAGAAGAAAGTCATGTAGTGCCCAAGTTTTCTGTTTGAGTTGAGCTGTTACGGAGAACTAGATAGACATTTAAAATGCAATCTTTGCTGGTTTAGCTAACTTTCTTTATGAGGTGATGAACCCTGTTTTGCTTTGTTTCCCATGCCTTTATTTTTTTCATCGTGACATTCAAGAGTTGGTGCAAAATTATCTGAAAAGCAAATACAAGTGGCACTTCAAGTTTTGTCCACTTAGCTTTCATCAAAGCACTAAAGTACATTCTGTCATGACCTGCTAGTATGCAGCGCCAGACGGCAAATGGTTTGTTAGTGTTGGCAATGCTTTCATGAAGCCAAATACGGTTCTTTCACTTGCTGACTTGAGAGTGCAAAGTGCTTTTATTTCCCATTCAGTTTTTCTCTGCTTCCTCCGTTTTCATATTGCCACCTTTGTACCTTGGAATAATCAAACTTCATAGAGTTTATAAAAGTCGCAGTCGAAAGCATGTGCTATCCTAGATCAGGCAGATAAAACCAGTGCTAAGTGCAGTCTCTTCTTAAATCTAACCAAAATATTTCCTCATATTTTAGGAGTGTGGCTGGCTGTTTCTCTCTAAAATAGCTGAAGCGGGTAAAAGTGTTGCTCAGCAAAATATAAGATTCCCCAAAAATGTTGCAAGGCTGATGATACTCATTGGATTCTCTGCTGAAGAGAATTCTTCATCTCTTCTCTGCTGAAGCGATTCTCTGGTGGACGAGAAGCTCAACATGAGCAGGCAATGCGCCCTTGCGGCCCAGAAGGCCAACCTCATCCTGGGCTGCATCAAGAGAAGTGTGGCCAGCAGGTTGAGGGAGGTGATTCTCCCCAGTTCTGGAACTCCCAACACAAGAAGGACATGGACCAGTTGGAGAAGGTCCAGAGGAGGGCCACAAAGATGATAAAAGGGCTGGAGCACCTTTCCTAAGAGGACAGGCTGAGAGAGTTGGGGCAGTTCAGCCTGGAGAAGAGGAGGCTCCGGGGAGACCTGATAGCCGTCTTCCAGTACCTCAAGGGGGCCTACAAAAAAGATGGGGAGAGACTGTTCAGTAGGGCCTGTTGCGATAGGACAAGGAGTAATGGTTTTAAAATAGTCAGGGGTAGATTTAGATTAGATATTAGGAAAAAATTTTTTACAATGAGGGTTGTAGAACACTGGAACAGGTTGCCCAGAGAGGTGGTGGAAGCCCCATCCCTGGAAACATTCAAGGCCAGGCTGGATGAGGCTCTGAGCAACCTGACCTAGTCAGGGATGTCCCTGCTCCTTGCAGGGGGGTTGGACTAGATGACCTTTGAAGGTCCCTTCCAACCCTAATCATTCTATGATTCTATGAATAGAGCTAAAGCTGTATGGTTCTGGACATTATTTTTAAATCACAGTTGAGATGACATCTTGTTTAGTATTGTCATAGATTTGCTTCATAAGGGCAACTCTTTAGTCATTTCTCATTTCAAAAGAGCTGTGTAAGTTGCTGGCATGAAGATTTTTTTGTCATTGAAAAGTGAGGTTCATTTAAATCCACTTCTGCCCCATTCAAAGGAGACAGAGTACAATATCTTGCACATACTTCTAAGTATTAGTTTTATGTCCAACTATCTACCACAGTTAGGGAAATAAAATCTGTCATCTTCAGCCGCTAAATAATTTTATTTTCCCTTTTTATGCTATTTGTTTAATAATTTCTTTTTCTCCACAGCTTTGGATTTTGTCTGTCTTCTTATTTTAAAATCTACCCTTGTACTACTCTCTACTAGTACTCAGTGTTTAGATGGGTCCTCCTCCATCTTCTCCAAAGTATTATCGAGGTTTTCGTCCGTCGTAGTTCAGCCCCGATTGGGACCAGACTACGCAGTCTCTCTCTCGCTCCCCTCACCCTCCGAGAGAATAGGAGGAGATGATATAAGGAAAACGGCTCGAGGTTTGAGATAAGGACGGGGAGAAATCCTTAAAGTTACCATTACGGGCAAAACAGACTCGACTTGGGGAAAACTATTCATTTATTTCTAAAATTAGCAGGAGAATGAGAGAGGGAACAAGATAACCTCCCCCCACCCCTCCCTCTTCCCAGGCTTAACATTATCTATACTACCTCCCCTCCCGAGTGGCACAGGGCGGGGAAAGGGAATGGGGGTCGCGGTCAGTTCATCACGTGTTGTTTTACGCCGCTGTGTCATCGTCGGGGGAAGAACTCCTCGCATTCCTTCTCTGCTCCAGCGTGGGGTCCCTCCCACGGGCCACAGTCCTTCGTGAAACTGCTCCGGCGTGGGTCATCTCTTCCACGGGGTGCAGTCCCTCTAGAACAGCTGTCCCAGTGGGCCCTCCACGGGCCACAGCCTCCTTCAGGCCTCCACCTGCTCCGGCGTGGGGTCCTCCACGGGCTGCAGGTGAATATCTGCCCCTCCGTGGACCTCCATGGGCTGCAGGGGGACAACCTGCTCCACCATGGTCATCACCACAGGCTGCAGAGGAATCTTGGCCAGGAGCCGCGTTACTCCTCCCCCTCCTTCTGAACTGACCTTGGCGTCTGCAGCCGTTCCTCACAACAGGCTGGTAGATGTCTCTCAGGATCTTTTTTACATCTTATTCACTTCTCATCTCCTCTCCACTTCTTGCAGCCAGGCTGGGCCGAGTTGGGCCCAGTCGGCTGCCCAGCAGGAGGCCAGAGGGTGAGGCCTGCAAGGCCCATGAGGCTCGCGCCTCCCCCTCTCTGCCCCCCGCTCAGCTGCTTCACATCTCCTCCTTTTTTTTTCTGTTTTCCCCTACTTAAATATGTTATCACAGAGGCGTTATCACGGGACATTTTGCTACCAATAGGCTTGGCCTTGGCCAGCAGCGGGTCTGCCCTAGGCCCGGCCGAGTCCACTGAACAAAGGGGAGCAACTTCTAGCAGTTTCCTACAGAAGCTACCACCTTAGGCCCCCCCTCACTAACAAAACCAGAACATCCTCCTCTCTCCATGCCTTGTTTTTAAGAATTAGTAGCGTGCTGTCTAATCCGTGAGTTACTGATGTAAGCTGAGAGCTGTGTCTCCAACAGTGCTGCTGATGTACTCTAGTTGCTGGTGGGCACTCTGTCTGCAGTACCAGGCTGGAGTTACTGCCAGGCAAAACACAAAAACTGGACATCACATCAGCTCCACGGTACTGGCAGTTTCGGTCTACAGACAAAGGCTGACATAGACATGGCCGTTAATTTTTCACCTATCCAGGGAAATACTTCTAATAAGATCATGTATTTGCTGCTAAATGTTTCAAATGTTGTCCCCTTAATCTATAAATTATTGGTCCATTTAACAGGGCTCTGTGTTCAGTCCCAGCCCTGACACCTGGGTGGTACCCACTGAGCCTGGTGCTCCTGCCCCAGTCATCTCCTCTTTGTTTTCATGCTGATGGGGTAGCCTAGTCCTCTTTCTGTTAAAGTCTTACACCTGTTTTTCCCTTTAGTTTATTCTTTTTTTCCCTAACGATGTTACTATTCCAGAGTACATTCCCTGGCAGAAGACATCGTATGACTGTCTTGCATCACCCTTATCCTCGTAGTAGCAACCACCCTGTTTTGTGTCACTTTTTCTTCAGAAAACACCGCTAGAGGCAGTTGCAGCCTTACTTGATCTTTCCCTGTTTAGAAGATGTGAAAATAATAAATGAATCGTTTTGGGGAGGTGTGACCTGAGGGATGCAAGAGCGTGGGAGTGTTTGTTTGTTGAAAGCATCAGGAGCGGAATGACTCCGTTATCGGAGTACCGGTGTTGAAAGGTGGGAAATCAGCGTGTTCTGAGGTTTACTGAACCTTGATTCTTCTCCTATTTGTCTCTTCCCAGAAGGTACTTCATTTTGGAAGAGCACAGGAAGAGGGGAGAAAAGCAGCTCTGAAATTCCGAGGATTTCCTTTGGGGGAGAGATCCCTCAGGGGAAGGAGGGAACTCTCTAACAATCTTTGCAGCACTTAATCCCAAGAAAATGCAATAAAATCAGTGCTTCCACTGAGAGTTGGCAGCGTATTTTTTCCGTAACAAGACCCAGTTTTGGTTTCTTTGTAGTACAGTCTGATGCAGATTGTACCAAGTTGACTGAGGAGAGCGACATCGGTTTTTTATAAATGTTTCTCGTGATTTGGCAAATACAAACACTCCTGGACAGGCGGCTTGTTTACATAAGAAATCTATTTTTTTCATTAAAAAAAAAAACCAACAAAAAACACACAAACACAAAGCAGCATTCAGATCAGTCATTCTGATCAAGGCAGTGTCAATTATTAGGTTGTAAAGGGAACTGATGACTCAACTTAGGCACAGCGCTGCAGCGGTCTCCGATTTTCGGTTTCGTAACAGATTCTTTTCAGGAATGCTTTTCATTCATACTCAACAGTTAAACGTGTGTCTGGGAGCGTGTATCATTTTGTGATCGGGATGCGAGAGACCAATTTCACCATGCTCTGGGCGGCTGTGCAGAATTTGGGAGGCATCCTCATACCTTGGTGGAATCCCTAGTGGGAGAGAGGTCTGCTCTAACCCGTTGCATCGAATGCCTGGACCATACCCGCACGCCACCAGTGTTGTCGGTCACCACGTTAAGTTTATAGATAAGTTCGCATCAATAAAATTGAAAAGCACTTTGATTCAGAAAGCGAAATGTTTTGATCAGATCCCATGCTTAGTAATTCCAGCGAGCGCACTTGTTAAAACGGGTGAGTCAGAAATGGAAATGCAAAGCATTTCTCTGAACGGTGGCCGGAAATTAGCTCTGAAAACTGAAACAAAGCCCAGACCACAGTTTTATCTATTTACCTAACAATTTTAGATCTGCGAAAATCCCTTTGTCGTTGGTTGACATTTTGAGTCCTGTCTTGCAGCACCGGTGTGATCTGTAGGCTGGATGATCAACCATGTCAGGACTGTCTAATGTGTCTTGATTTTTTGGTTTAAAAAAATGAGGTCTTTGTAAGTGGCTTCATTGTCTGTGGTGCTGCCTGATTCTGTCACGGCGTGTGGTAGAAGTTGGTGTAAGTATTAGGCAGGACAAGATGTTGTGATATTTGAGGTTGTGCAATAGCAAGGAGGAAGAAGTCCAAGGGAGTTGAGTGGTATCACTCAACTGCTTATTACCCAACGCATGGGTTATATCTGTACGGCACATGGGGTCATCGGACTGCTCTGGCACCAAGCATTCATTGGTTTGGAGCTGGTTACTTCCCAGCTTAGCACGAGGAGGCCATGGTGGTGACGGCCCCTTGGTTTGTAAGGACATAGCCCTCTGTCCGTGGAGAGAGAGCAGAGGGAGGTCATGAGCGTTTTGATGTTAGTAGACGTGGTCTTGCTGCAAAAAAAAACCTTAAAAATCAGCATATTTGGTGATAGATAGCAGCATTCTGGTCCTTGTCCTGCACCCAAAAAGTTGTTGCTTTCTTCTCTCCTGGCATCTGAGTACCTGCTGCTCAACCTTGAGAGTGAGTCTGGATGCTTTGGACTTGTTGCATGGCCATGGAAAACGCAAGGACAGCTTTCCTAGCAGATGTTGCATGATCTGGGGCCTGCAAATGTAAATCACGGTGGAGGACAAAGTAATATATGTGTTTAAGGGACTTGCAATTCCCATGGCAAGGCTGGTGAAGTAGCTGCTTGTTTCAAAGAGAAGACAGTCTGGGTGATTTTTCTTAATTACTGTTTATCTAAATAAATAAATAATGCATATTCATGGCTTTAACTGAAGTAACTCGTGTTGAAATGTTTACCTCTCCTGAGAATAATTATTTGGGGGATGGGGGGGCAGCAATTAATAATAAAACATTTAGACAAGATTACAGAATGCTCTGATTGGAATAGTAAACATAATGCTAGAAATAAAAGCAAATACACAGAGCTGTCTTGAATTAAAAAAAAAATACTGTGCTATCTGAAGAAATGCCTTGAGCAGTTTGGGTGAAGTGTCTGTGGTCTTGGAGCTCTTCAATATCACAAGGAGGTTTCTTCAGTGTAAAGTTAGATTTGTTGGTAGGTTCTCCCTCAATTCCAGTCCAGAAAAAAACTGACACAAGTATTGGCATTCACACAGATTGGTGTGGCAGCTGTAATACCCGTCAGCACTGCTTTGAGGCTGGTGTGCATTGACTCTCAAACTGAGTGACAGAGAGTATTTCAACTGTTTATATCAGTAGTAAACAAAACCTTCGTTTGTGTTGTGAACTTTCCTCCCCACACCCCCCGTCCATTTTGTACAGTCCTTTGAATGAAATTCTTTGCTCAGCTGAGAGTTTGAAATTTGGACCCATCTTTTCATGTCTTTTGGCTATGGTTCCTTATCTAGTTAATCAGCTCAAAGAGAGCCAGCGATGTGTTCAAAGATTTCTGTGACAGCTGCATACCATTAGGCTGAATGATTAAAAAAAAAAACCCCGTAATTGTAGTTCAGCACAGTAAATACAGATTGGTCTTTCTGTTTAACATATGATAGCAAGGGAACTGAGCCTTGGACAAGAGAGCTGCTGCTTAACCCCGTGCAGACGAAGCTTGTGGGGATGGTGGAGCTGATCTGCTTACCCCCGTAGCCTGAACCTACCTCCAGCTCTTTTGGACCAACAGGGGAGTGCAGTCGAGCAATGGGATGTATCTGCCCTTTTGCACCACATTGGGGGTAAAAAAGAGAATGGGCAAGAAGTAATTAGGAGCACCAGGGCAGCCTGTGGGGACCATAGCCTCAGAGCTCCTGGTGCGAACGAGGTGGGCTCTCCTTGCTCACCAAGGCATCTCTGGGCCAGCCTTAGAGCAGCAAGCTGCTATTAACTCCAGGCCATTCTCTTAGCTTGAGCATCTTTGGGGATCAAGGCTTCCAGACCTGTTCTAGACGAAATTGGTCCCTTCTGAGGTAGCGTCAGAAGTGCCGGCGGTGCTTGCCAGCACCTTGCGTGCCCAGCGTGCTGCTGGCATATGTCCCCTGGATACCCTCTCATCTAGAAACCGAAAAGCAGCTTTTCTTTGACTGGAAGTGCGGTCTGATTGGTTGATGTGGTGAATCCACGTCTGTCACTAGTGGAAGTCCCTGGCCCTGCTCTGAAACAGAGCAAGATGTCGAGGAACAAGCGCTGGTAGATGGGCAGCCTTGTTCCCAGCAGAGGTGGTGGGAACACCCTATTGACTTTAGTCCTTGTGAGGAAAGCTCCACAGCTGCTTCTGGCTGATGAATTTCCTCGACCACATTCTCTTTCTCTTCTTCAGTGGGTCGGCCTTTTCCCTGACTGAAATGCCTGCTCTGCAGGATCTCTGAGCAGTGTCCGTACCCCAGAAAACGAGGGTGCTAATGGTGGGACAAGGTGTCTTGTTAGTCTGTCTCCCCTGTAGCAGAGGGGCTGATTTTATAAGCATGGTGCATTTTCCCCATTGAAAAAATCTTTCTGGATTCACCTCAGAAAGATTTCTGTGGAGCAGAAATATCCATCTCCACCTTTTTTTTTTTTTTTTTTAATAAGGGTTTCTGGGAGTTTCAGCCCTCCACCTCCCAGTGAAGCCAGTGGCAGCAAGGCAGCCAGAACCTCACGGGGTGTTTTGCAGGTTGAGAATGCACTGCACACGCGGAGTGCACAGCACAGTAAACCCAGTATCAGCTCGCAACTAATTATCTGTGTATAAAAATTCCCCTGCTCACCGTTTTGCCGTTAGAGGCTCGCTGGTAAGATTTATGACTCTGGCTAAAATGAAGTACCATTTCCTTTTTCTCAGCATTACTGTGCGTGGCCTCTCTGGCTTTTCTTGTTAAACAGGGAACGTATTTTTGAAGCTCTTTCCCATCACAATTCTGCCTTTCTCTTTTTCTGTTTTGTTACGACCAGTGAAGATAACTGACAAAACATTTTCAGGTCTTTCAACTTTCCCCTGCTTGGTGTGAAGGTGAAAATGGAGAAGCAAAGAGGCAGCTCCTTCGCAGGAGGTGCAGCGTTGGCCCACTCTCAGCCCCACCACAGCTCGCGCAGGCTCGTGGTAGACGCGTGCCTCCATCAGCATGGGCTCCCTCTTCATAGTTTGATGCACAACTGTTGCGTTCAGCATTTACATGAGCTAAAGGATAATTCCTTCACTTCATGCTGGAGCCTGGGGAATCAGCTCCACAGCTCTGAGAAAGGCTCTATTTCTCCTGCCCTCATGTTGCAGACGTATATCCTCATTTCACAGGCTGATGAAAATGAGACCACTGACTGAACTTTCTGAACTGGCAAATGCATCGCTGACTTCACCCTGCTCTGAAATTACCTGAAAATTAGTTTGTCTGACGTTGTGAGACGGTAGGGGTTTTTTCTGAGTACAGAGGGAAAAAAGGAGCAATGTTGAGCTGCTGCCATCTCTCCCAGTCACAGTTAGATGTAGTTATTTTTGTATTAGAGCTTGGAGGAAAACCAGTAGAGATTCCAGATAAACCTTCCCAAAAAAAAAAAAAACAATTTTTGTTAATACTTAAATATTGTTCATCTTTTACAGTGTTTACTTATCTGTTTCCCACATGCTGAACCTTATGGGGAGTTTTTGTGGTTGACTGTGGCCCGTTCTTTCGTTCTGTATGTTAACTGTTTTCTTGATTTGCATTTTTAAAAGAAATCAGCAGTAAAAGTCTGACTGTGATAATCAATCAATATGGGAGCATTTCAGCAGGGCAGGCATGCGTTCTTGTGGTTCACGTGCGTTCGGGCAGGAGTCCTGGAGCATAAAGCCAGTGAGCTTGCTTCATTTCGTGCAGCCCTGGGAAGCATCCTTACCCGAGAGAACCAGCGCTGGCTAATCCAGTGTTGTCTTCCAAGAGGGCAGGCTCCAGGACAGTGATTTCATCCTTGTCACTGGACCAACTTATTTTCTCCTGTTTGTGTGTGTGTATTAACCAAAATCTCTAGTACTTAAGGAGAAATATGCCAGGTGTCTGACTTTTCATCGGATCTGGAACAAAATATCAGGCGTGACTTTTGCTGTGTATTGGTTTTACTGCGTGGGGCATAAATATTCAGGTTGTGTCATTTGGTAATATTGGTATGTGGGGGTCTTTCACAGCGTATATTAACTTTCCTTTTACATCTACCCATTCTTTCATTAGTCATACCACAAGATACAGTAAGAAGATATAAGAAACTGTGTCTTTATTTTTAAAATTGAGTGTATTCCAGTGATAAAGTCATTTGGATTTGACATTAAAAGATTTACAGGTTCCTGCAGTGATACTCTTGAACTAGTCTCCCACCTCTCCTAGCCCAGCCTGGTTGATGTGTCACAGAGTCAACTGCGTTGCCAAGAGGGGGTGGAAAATTTCCCCCATGCACATCTGCCAGCTTCTCTGAGGGTTTTCCATTTAAGCCCAGTTGGTGCTGTTAAGCGTAGTTGGGGAAAATCCAGTTTGCAGACCCTGGAGCACTTTCCTGGCCAGCGCAGGGCAGCAGCAGCAGCTGCCTTCCCCTTCAGTCAGTCAGCGACGGTTATCTTGCTGCTTCTCCTGACAACTTCAGTCGTGGTTTCTAGCCAGACTGATTCCTCACGTGGTTTTGCCATTATCTGAACAAACAGCTCAATCTCATCTCCGCTGACTGTTGGCACCACTTGCCCAGATAGAGACACACCGCAGAGCCGGTCCTCTTCATCCTGGGTGGGTAGACCTCCTTGCTTCTGGTCCACACCTCCTTGGTTGTGGTGGTCTTCTGCATCCCCCCTCTGAGCACTGGGAAAGAAGCTGCTGTGCCCTTCGGACTCCTGTTTCTGGCTGCCTCTGGCCGAACAGTGCACGTGAGCACAAGCAGGAGTGATGGATGAGCGCATTGCTTCTCTTTGGAAGAACCGAGCAGGTTATTAGTAGGAAATTAAATGCACTGATAGTGAAGCCAGGCTGTGCATCTTTTCTGACATAGGTATTGATATTATCTGGGGTTTAATTTCTAAATTTCAATGAGAGATCCTGTACTAGATGTCAGGAGCACTGCAAATGCCTTCTCAGCCTCAGGCGATCCTTCAAGCAGTTGCAAGTTACAAGTGTTCCAATGAAGCTGTTTCAACCAGAAAGAAATATTCTTTGGCTTCACTCAAAACCACACCAAACATAAAGATAATCTGTGATGGTATTGCATGTAACAGACTGGGATCCTTGACATCACTGGGACAAATTTCTGCACACGTTTGTGTTAGCGTTGCACTCCACCAAGTGAGGTGTCGCTTCAGAAAACACCAGCTCTGTTTGCACATCTGTGCTCACTTCTTCCTGCTTGCTGGTGCGCAGCCTTCCTTAATTTTTTTTTTCTCCTGTTTGTATCTGTGAGAAGCTCACCAACTCATCGTGTGGGTTCATTTTACTTGACTCTAATTTTACGCACCCACTGTGAACATTGGTCTGTTTGCTAACCCCACTTTGTATTTTTTGCTCGCCTCCCTCATTGTCTGCCCAACTTCTCTGGTTTTCTTGAGCATGATTACACGGTTTGCTGTGTTTGAAACATCTTTCATGCTAACCGGAGTGATCCCCAGGTACATTCATCATGCTCTTCTCAAATCATTTCTTGGTTTGTTCATTGCAAACTGAGGAACATAGCAGTTTTTTTCCTCCTAAGCATCAAAGCTGTCATTATTTTACATTAACAACAAAACCTCGCTTTGAAATGCATCCTCCAGAAATCCAAGCTGGAATATGTTTTCTTGAAGTAAATACTTTTTTAGCTTCCTTCTTCCTTCTGCCAGTTGTGGTGTCTGGTGCATTCTCCTTTACGTTTGCATTCTTCTGTGCTAACTTCAGCCAGCAAACAGTACTAGAAGCCCTCAGAAAAGGGAAAAAAGGGTAACCTGGTTAAAAAATGTAGAAGAGGTTGTTAAACAATGTCAGCTTGGGGAAAAAACAAAAAGTTTATACTGTCTGTTTTGGACTATTGTTATTTTTCTGTCTTTCTATGCAGGTGTGAAGGAGGATGCCTCTTTTTAAAATATAGGTTCCTTGCACCTCCCATGGCTCCAGGAACTGGGTCTTCAAGATGAGCAATGGGTTTGTGACCTCTCATGATCCTGTAACTGGTTGTCCACATATGTAGGTCTGTGCTGACAGCTGAGACCTTGATATGAGCAAGCCATGGAGTGGAGAGTGCATCTTCCCCTGCCTAGGATCCAGCTCTTCCCATGCTCTAAACCTGACTGGTCAGCTTGTTAAAATACTGAGACTCCTCCTCAGTAGATGCACCATTGGCTCTTCATTTTTGAATAAGCTCAGTTTTCCTGTGTTCCTTGTAAGTTTACAGCTGTAGCAACAGTTCTGCTTTTAATAATTTTCCTGTTTCAGAAAGAAAGTTCTTTTATCGAATGGAAAGCATGAAGAAGCCCTCGTGTTGAGCGTAGGCGGGGGGTTAGGTTTCATTCTACCCTAAGCTGACCCCTGGGCAGAGAGATTCCTGCTTTCATGTTTCAGATCATGTGTAAAACCTGATGCTGGCTGGATCATCCCGCGTAGGGCAAGAATATCTAGGGAACATGGGGCAAGATACAGAGTGAGACATTTGCAGAAGGGAATGAAATGTTTGGGATGCAGCCTCATGCTTTCTACAGCAGTGAACATCAATCACACCTTCTCAGAAAAGCATAGCACTGAGATTCTTCCTCCCCTCATTTTTTTTCTTGTTTCCCTGTTCCCCACTTCTGTTTATTCTCCTTTCCTTCTGATATGCTGTAGCAAGTGCAGTTTGAGCTCAGAAAACTAACTTGTCCTTGAAAAAACAGAGCCTTCCCTGGTTTTATTCCTTTGGCCGTTGAGTAAGCAACAGTTATTTTTGTTCTACCGGTGATTTATGACTGAACAGATTTGGAGTTTATATTTTTAGTTTTATAGGCAATTTAGATAATGTATATTTGCGACCATAAATACTTGGTCCTCTTACAGTCTATCAGTGAATGTTATGCCCAGTTGGAGAAAACTGTATAAACTAAAGAGACACAAGCATTGTGTTCCTAGGGTGGCCTCATGATTCTTTTCAAGTACCCATACCTTAAAGGTAGCAGTATTTTGAGCATCTGTTGGTAAATCATCTAGGAGGGTGCCATCCAGAAGAAATAACCTACTCTTCATAAGTGATCCTGTTCTCTACAAGGCTTGGAGTAAAATGCTGTAACATCAGTGCTCAACAAGTGTTGGACTTTTTTTACCAGGAACTGCATATTTGTAAAGACCAACAACCAAACCTCTTTCATTTGCACTGCTTTGTGTTAGTTTTTGGGTTTTTTATGGAGTCAGGAGACATTTCTTGAGAAAGCAGCAGTTTTTACTGAAGAGTTCATTTTGCAGGTTTCAGAAAAATAATAGTAGTTTTAAAAAAAATCTAAACTTCTGAGGTTTATTTTCCTCTCCCTCACCTCCGTCTTTGTTTAGCTTTAGGTTGTGGTAATTCTGCAGGTACTGCCCTTGCAGTGATCCTGAGCAGACAGATACATGCCACTGCTTGTACTGCTGCTGTCCCCATCTGTTCAAAAGAAAATCCTCTTCCTTTCCACTCCTGATTCTCCAACGTTATTCAAGTAAACACTAGTTAAGCATTCAGATTTTTTTTTTTTTTTTGCAGGAAAACAGTAAAGTGTTGGGCACTGGCAACTTGAAAACTTAAATTTGAAAATCCCTCTAACTTAAAACTAATTACTTCTCCTTGCACAAGTGTTTCCTTCCCACCCTTCTCCCCAGCCACTTCAGAGCATGACCACTTCCTTGGTAGATGGAGGAAGCCTTTTCAGAGTCAGCTGGGACTGGGTGTTGAGTGGGATCTGGGCTGTACGGGGATGCTGGGACTTGGGTGCTGGGTGGTTCACCCCCGCTTCCAGCCCCTTGGCCCCAGCTCTGCTCTCAGCAGCCCTCCCCATCCCAAAGTGCCTCTCCTCCGGGGACTGAGCCCCAGACCTCTTGCACAGTGGAGGCAGCACGATGAATTTGTTGTGGGCACATGAACCTTTTACTCCCTCTCCAATTTTCTCTTGACGTGGACTGGTGTCATAGGTAGCTTAGCGTTAGAGTGGATGGAGGAATATGACACACTTTGCATTAACCTGGGGATACCGAACCACACTGACGGTGTTTCTTTGCTGAAGCTCCCCAGAATAAAGTGGAAACAGAAGAACAAATTTGATTTTCCTAACTTAATTTCCTGGATAAAATCAAACTGAAGCTTTGACAAAGGCCAGTATTAATTGTTATTCAAAGTCTGTTAGATAATTTTGCTGGTTTTGTGGGAACACATTTGGGCTGTGATGCACAGTTTCACAGAACCACAGAATGGTTTGTGTTGGGAGGCACCTTTAGAGCTCATCTAGTCCAACCCCCCCTGTCCTGGGCAGGGACATCTTTTACTGGATCAGGTTGCTGAAAGCTCTGTCCAGCCTGACCTTGAACACTTCCAGGGATGGGGCATCCACAGCTTCTTTGGGCAACCTGTTCCAGTGCCTCACCACCCTCATTGTGAAGGATTTCTTAGTATGTGTGCATGAGTATGCACATACCTGCAGTATGATCTGGTAGAATAATCACAGAAGTGTTAGTTTGTCTGTTCTGTAGTTCTTCTCAGGGGCCTCATATGTCTGGGTGCTATACAAATGCAAGAAAAACATAGTCTTTGTTGTAAGGTGTTTACAACCTAAAGGTAAGAGGAAGTATGTAATAGACATAATGTGATTTTCATGTTTGACGTAAAGGCCTTCTGTGTTTAAAAAAAAAAAAAGGCCTCTAACCTGTTTTTAGAATTTGAAGAGTGTGGGGGAAAGAGGGGTTTTGTGAAGATTCAGTGCTTGAATTTTTTAATGCCTGCCTTTATTTTGTTGTAGGTTGCTATTGACTGAGTTGCCAGAACATTGCCCTACAGAGCTTTGGAGGGCCACTTCTTAATGGATTGCTGCAGCCTTTTAATTTCTCCGTTGATCCTGTTCCCTGCATCGTGAGAACATTTTAGCCAGCACAGAACCTAGAAAAGTTACATGTAAGTCATTATTCAAATTCCTTTCTATTAATATAAAAAAAAAAAAGAGAAAAAAAAGGATCTTGAGGAGGCAAGGTGGAGGCTGTAAACATCATACTTTAGAAAAATACTGTAAAAGCTGTAATTCAACAGCAAACATTAGGTTTGCTGTTAGATGGTGAATAAATTGTTACTGAAGTAGTTACTTGCTTTTTTAACCTAAATGGTGATTGTCGTTTTGAGGGCTTTCCTAAGTGTTCTGCTACTATAGTAAACCATAGTGAGAAGTACTTAAAATAGCTCTCTTACCCCATCCCCCTAACTACGCTTGGTTTTTCTCCACAACCGGGTAAACGTGTGTACACTTACCTTGGTGTGCTGTGCTGAAGCTGCACATGCTCTGCGTGAGTTTGGAGGCCATTCTGCTCAGCAGGACTGCAGGCAGCCCTGTATTTTTCCCATCATAAAACTCATATCCTCCTCCTTTGGAATTTCCAGAATACTTCCCTCAGAGAATTATAGAATCATCAGAGAATCATAGAATGGTTTGAGTTGGAAGGGACCTTAAAGATCATCTAGTTCCAACTCCCTTGCCCTGGGCAGGGACACCTTCCACCAGAACAGGTCACTCAAAGCCATGTCCCACCTGGCCTTGAACACTTCTCAGGGATGGGGCATCCACAGCTTCTATGGGCAACATGTTCCAGTGCCTCACCACCCTTACAGTAAAGAATTTCTTCCTTATGTCTCATCTAAATCTACCCTCTTTTAGTTTAAAATCATTACCCCTTGTCCTATCACTACATGCCCTTGTCAAAAGTCCCTCTTCAGCTTTCTTGCAGGCCCCCTTTAGGTACTGGAAGACCTCCCAGTCTCCCCAGAGGAGAGAGGTCTCCTCAGAGTCTTCTCCTCTTCAGGCTGAACAGCCCCAGCTCTCTCAGCCTGTCCTCATAGGAGAGGTGCTCCAGCCCTCTTATCATCTTCGTGGCCCTCCTCTGAACTCACTGCAACAGGTCCATGTCCTTCTTATGTCGAGGGCTCCAGAGCTGGACGCAGTACTCCAGGTGGGGAGGACTGGGGGGGATCGGAGGGGCTGTTCTAGAGGAGAGAAATTGGTTTGACCCTTTTTAACTTGTTAGCGATCCTAACCCTCATCCTGAGATGGATCTGCAGGTGGAAGAAGCTTCTGGACCATTATAAGGATGTAATGTGTGTGGTGGTCTGTGCTGTCTGGGGACTGGGACATCCCAGAGCTGCCAAGTTTGGAAAAAGACTTGAGCACAACTTTATTGCATTAATTTTTTAAATAAAACCAAATCTCATTGTGGTTAGGAGGTTTTTATCTTTCAGATGGTGGCACAGAGCAGCTTAGCCAAAGGCTGCCTGAGCCAGAGATAGTAAAAATTTGTAGTTCACAGTGTGTCACTGTGCACATCCCTGCCCTTGTTCGTTCACTGCAATAACAAACTCATACAACACAGTTTAATGATTATTCAGGACAGGGTGGTGAAGCCAACCAGAGCACTCGTTGCTGGTCACTTTTTCCTGAATGCTTGCTAACACCATTTTTAATCATAGGAACTGATTTGTAATATTACTTCTAAAAAATCAGAGTATTTTGGAACTGAAGAGTTTATATTAGGAATGTACCTTCATTTGAGGTACTTTATTTGTGACAAAGTGTTACTTAAAACAATAAAAGTCTATTGTAAAAGGAGGACAGAGTTTTTTAATGCATATGGAAAATCAGTTTTTAAAGAGAGGATACGTTTTTTTATGGTGTGATTAGTATCAGCAGAAATAATAGCGAGAGTGACAGAGAAAGGCTGGGTAGTGACAGAATTCACTGTCAAAGAAGCCTCACAAGGTGTTGGTTTGATTTTGCTTTCCGAAAAAGGGAGAGCATTACCATTTCGTGGCAGGCTTGGCAATATGTGGTACAGTTATTAATCAAACCTTGATAGCAGGAATCATCCGACTACAGCAAAATTTTGGATCTGGCTTGAAACTTGTTTCTAGTGCTTCTCTTAAGGGGAGAAAACTTGAAAATACGAGTTCTAACAGCTAGGCAAGCAGAAACAACACGTTGTTCATTAGTCCTACTTAGCACCATTGCCATGAGGTTTGGAAGCCTTACTCACAGTTTTTTGCAGGCTTTTCTCTTGTTGCTTGAAAAGCTTATCATTAGGCATCTTGCAAATTCACTTTTAAAATCACTTTCAGAGGAACTAACTTTAAAAATGAAATCCTTCTTAGGGAACTTGAAAAAGCAGCCAGAAACTGAACGGACATAAATGGAAAAAAACCTCTCTCGGTCCAAGAAGTGCATAGGAAGTTTTGTCCTGCTGCTTCTCATGCTGCAGATCATCAGAAGTCCCCATTTCCATCAGTAAAAATGCATCTGAGGACCAAATAAACTTGAGTACCAGTGTAAGGATATAGGAGCTGTCATCAAATAGGTGCTTTCCTTATTTTTTCTTTTTTTAATATGATCGTATGCTCAAGATACGCCAAACTATTAAAACATGATGAGTGCTCTAACTCCTGGAAAACACGTGTGTCATGTCGCAGGTTGTTGGCCGGGGTTTCACCTGGTGTGGATGCAGATCCATGCTGGCAGAGGTAGATATGAGGACAAGCTGTCCATTGCTTACTTAATTTCGCAGTGTTTCTTGCTGTCTGGCTTTTTGTGATAACAAACTCTGCTTTGTAACAATTCCCTTGTTATAGCAGTTCCCATAGAAGGAGGTGAACTTCCCCTTGTTAATTATCCCTGTCGGAAAGAGCAGTTGCACAAAGCTGACCCAGCTGTAACAACCGTATTCTTCTTGCTTTTCCCAGGGTGCAGTGTATTTAGTAAACAAGTATGCCTTCCCCCTCCTTCCCTTTACTGTTTAGCTTGTGTATTACTGCCAGGATGCTGAATTGATGTGATCTCCGTCAAAAGAATGTGCATTGATGTTTGAATTCAAAGGAGAAGGTTTCTTCCTTGTTCTGGCGGAGCAGATTGCAAAACCCTGTTACGATGCATGTGTCAAGATAAAAAAAACATTTACCCAAGTCTCCTGTGAATTAATCACGGGCAGGTTAGACCGCGTGTGTTACAACGAGGGAGTACAGGAATTAGGGAGAAGCTGTGCTCTTTGCTGAGTGGCTCATGTTTCGTTATACTGAGTGATCGCCGGTGGCAGCGTACGGACAGGGCTTTGCTCAGGTGCTGGGGACGTGGCTGTGGCTTGGAGCAGATGCTGGGGCAGGGCTGCTGGCATCCCAGCAGAGGTAGGCAGCGATTCCTAACAATTTTCACGCTCTGCTCACATTTCTCACTTTGTTTTACCCTTGTGTCGTTTCCTTTAAGAGCGGCAAAAATAACATCCCAATCAATGGCATTCTGTGTCTAATAAATTGTCCTAAGTTGTACTGCTTATGCAGTGTTGAGAATTCAGCAAGGGCCTTTAAGCTCTTTGTTCATGAAAAAAAAACAAAACAAAAAGCAACCCAAAACTCAGAAACCACTGCAGGCAGATTTTGTATTTGCTAGGTATGAGTTCTTCAGAATATTTAAAAAAATTTTTTAAATATTTCTTGAAATCTACCCTGCCACCATCTGTAGGCAGATGTAGATAATGTAAAATTTTAAGATGCAGATTTTGGTGATTAAATGTCTGTCACCCGCCTACCACCACAGCCTGGGAAGTTGTGTCTTTTTCTGAATCTGCACTGAAAGGTCAGGTAACTTGACTGGATTAAGAAGGAAATCAGCTTTCAGAAGGTGAAGTCGTATCCCTTTGAACATTGACTTACCAAACACTCCTAACTCTCCATACCAAACCCACTTCCCAAGTGCCATGGCCATAGCTGAGAACATGGGTGGTTTTATCCTACAGAATTTTGATGTGAGATCTGGCCGTATGTGGTTTTCATGATTTTTCTGGTACATTTTCCTGTTGGAGTGCCAGTTTTATGGTGAAGGTGGCATTTTCTTACTCATTTTATGGTATGAGCGTAGCAGGACTCTGCACCTCGTGCACCATTGCATGGAGCATCTCCTGCCCTGAGGAGCTTCACAGCATCCCGTGGCATCCTGTCCTGGGTGTCACACTCGCAATGGCCAAGAAGCATTTTCCCTTGATCTAGGGGAAATCTTCTTTGCCAGTAATTAGTCCGGTTACTCCTGCTTGCCCCCCTGTTGAGAATACATAAAGCCATTGACCGCTGTTGGCATTGCATCAGTCCCTCAGCGTGATCAAGTGCTACCCAGCACTGTCGGTGCCCCTGGACACGCGGCAGGCTGCACCTCCAGCCTGGGTGGCTGCAGATGGCTTTTGCTTAAGTGTTTGCTGCAAACATATCTGTTGATTAAATATATATATATGTTTATTTATATATACATATGTGTATATGTATAAGTAAAATGTATATTTATATATAAAATAGTCATATAAAAATATATAATTTTTAAAAATGTTAAAATATGTATCTGGACAAATATTTTCTGTATGGTCTGAAAAGCGCTGGTGTAGCTTCATGCACAGCGGCAGCACATGCATGCATGTGTCGGTGGTGAGCCGACATCCCTCACTGGATGTTTGTGACGAAGAGCCCCGTGCTGGAGGCATCCCCACCCAGGGACGCGCAGCAGCCATGGGCTGTACAGCCAGGAGGAGCATCCTGTTTGTGTTTAGGCGTGCTTAGCTGGTATGATGGAGGAGGACAGCGGTGTTTGTTGCAGCGCAGCATGCTGTATGAAACTGAATTATTGTGGCACCGCTCCCTTTCGCTACCGTTGACCACAGGTTTGTTTGTTCATCACCCCAGTGGTGCGACGAGCCGCGTGGGCGCGCGGTGTCATTGATCTGTTTACTCGGCATTTCCCACGTGGCTGCCGTGTTGTGGCGAGGACTTTTATTTTTCGCTGCGGCAGGTGACAGCCCGGGTGCGTGTGTGTGTGTCAGCCCGAGGGATTGAGTCACAGCCCTCCCTCCGCCCAGGGCTGGTGGCACTTCCCCTTACCGGGAGGGGCGAGATGCCAGCCCATCTCCACCGGACAGCTTAGCTGCCCACGTGTTGCTTTATTATTTTTTTTTAAAGAAAAGACTGAGAGATGGTGATGGCAAGATCAACTTTCTCTGTAACCCAAACCAGTGAAAAGTAAAATCCATCTCACCGCATCAGTTTTGTTTTCACTGCTGGTTCAGCCTATCCTCTCCCTCTGGCAGAGCCCTGCACAGTCATTCAGTGCCCGGCTTGGGGGTGGTGTGGTTGTTAGCTCAGTGGTGTATGACCCATTTATTTTCATAATACTTAGATACCTGCACTCCTGCAGCCTTCACTACATGGGTCCTACGACCTAGATCCTGGCCAGAAGAGCACACACCTGATTCCAGTGACGTGTGTTGAGAGCGACCGGCTCGGCTTGCCAGGGGCTACGGGAAGGCGATGGGCCATTGGGTCTAGCGGGCAGTTAATGAGCAAGTGCAGGTAAAGGTACGTTTTTCTGAAGCTGGCACTTTGTCTTAGATTATTTTGTGAAATATTGATTGCTAGCTTGCGGGACATGTTTCCTGTTATGATTTGCAAAGAGTTGAGAAGTAAAAGTGTTGTGGTGGATGCTTCTCTGGCTATAATAACTTGGGTTTTCAGGGACAGCAAGGTAATTCATGATATTAGATTCTTCACTCTCCTTTCCCCACCCCCAGACATGGCATCACCTATGCTCTTGTTGAGTCTGGTCTTTAGACAGACCCTTTTTCTTTATTTCTTTTTTCCTTAGATAATTGGGTTAGCTTTCTGCAGGTTTTCGGATTATAATTAGGTTCCTGCTTGTGTTTCTTTTGATAAACTGAAAGAATCCAGCATAGGACAGACAGGAGGGTCAACTGGCATTGTAGTAGATACAGAGTTATAGGTATAAAATTAAAGAGTAATTTGCAAAGTGACTTAAAATAAAGTGGATTTAAACACGGTGAGGTCGTCCTTGACAGCAATTTGTTTGAAGTTCTTCTACTATTATGAGTGTAAAGGAATTTTTCTTTTTAACTACCAGTTTCTGGGTAGAGTATCGGCATAATTTCTCACAGGTAAGCGAAGCATTAACTCCTTATACCTTAGTAGTTTGGGCAGTGGGGGGAGAAACTGAGAACTGGGGAGAGGCACCTCCTCCATTTCATCATTTGAAAATTGGTCAGTGGTCAGCTAACTTAGAGACTCTACCAGGTAGGTGAGAGAAAGCAATTAAACAATTAAATATATGAAAAGCCAGCAGGATCCTGGACAGTAGATACGCACTGCATGTGAACAGTTGTCCTTGATGTTTAACAGAATATAGTGGCACTCTAAATACAAACTGGAAAAAAAGTACCAGCAATTAGCTAGTTTGCATCCCTTGTTCAGATGAGCCATGAGTTCTGGGGTTTTTGCGTTTATATACTTTTGCTGTAGGTGTTGGAAGTGTGGGTGGCCATGAAAAAGCAGTGGTTACAATAAGATTTTCCATTTATTGCCCTTTGTGTACAACTAAAAATAAGATTCAAATGCTTCAGAATTTGTAGAGCAAGCAGAATCCTTCTCTTAGCTCTGATGACTGGCTCGCCTGCAGCTTCGGCTCTGTCAGGTGAGTCCCAGGCTTAAATGCTTGTAAATGGGTCTGTGCTGCAAGGAGAGGTAGAGTTTACTTGCAATGTGGTCTAGCTATGTTAATTCATCATTTTCTTATTTAAAAAAAAAAAAAAAAGGAGTTAGGCTTGCTACTTAGTGCATAAATAAGAGGTGATGATGAAAGCGTTTTGGAAGCAGAATTGTTCTCCTCTCTGGAAAAAGCAGCTTTGGAGAGGACGGAAAGATCTTTAAAATCAGACCTCCAAAACTGCATTGAGGTAGCTTGAACTATTGGTCCAGAACTTCATCTTCTGTCAAAGAAAAAAAAAAAAAGGAAAAAGAAAAAAAAAAGGAAATCTATATAAATGTGGTCAGCATCAAGAAACAAATTTTCAGAGTTTACTTTTGGCATACTTTTGGTTTGGTTTTTAGAGTGACAGTATTGAAATATGCTGTCTTGGTAGCTTTTCCAGGTAGTTGCACCGGATAGGAATCCGCTAAATTAGTTGCGATATCTTGAGCTACTAAATCTGTTCTGACCACATTAATTGATATATCCGCTCGTGGCCAAGAGAAACATTAAAGAGAGATGTTGTCAGCTTGTGCAGGGAAATTTGTAACTTCATGGTGTAAGGTTTGGTGCTGTCCCAGCTTCACTCATGAAGTCGCCGTGGCATTTCCAGAGAATGAGTGTGCCTGTGCATGTCGAGCTTCTCAGTCTGATGTCATTCTTGCGATGGATGAGTAGAGAGAGCATCTATCCAAGAGCTGCAGAACCAAAGGTAGAGGCTAAAAACTTGCTTTCTGCTGCGTGGCAGCTCGAACTTTACCGCTTGCGTGTCGCTTCGTGACCTTTCCAGGTTTTCCAGGCTTGGCAGGGTAGCAGGGGTGTTGGTCTTGAGAACTGGGTTGCATAAGACAATAGGTTTTCGCTCTGAGTAACGCCGCGTGGTGCGGAGGATGTGGGGTGCTGGAGGCATTTAGAGGCACACGCGCTCCTTCTGTGCAATAGCCACACTGTCGGCGGTGAGTCTTTTGTTATGCAATATGAAATCCCTTTAAATTAGCTTGGTGTAGCCCTCCCCCTCTTCTTAGGGGAGCTCGGTGCCTGTCGCTGCTGCCTTACTTTTGCCTTTTTGCTGAAACGCGTGTTTCTGCTTTTACATCTGTGCGCGCCTGTCGGACCGGCTCCCGCCTTGATACAAAGTACAAAAGGCAAGAGAGCTAATGCAGTAATCAAGGTTTTAAATATTTCAAGTGGGAACGGGCAAAACTTCAGCAATAATTAGTTTCCACACTGGTGGCTGCTGCAGGGGATTACATTACATCTGTTATAATCGCCTGCACGTCTCAGTCCTGTAGGTGACCAGATGCTGACAAGCAGCGTAAATGTTTGTTGTCATTTTTTCTGTGGAATTTTCCCTTTTCAGTACAGATGTAGAGGTGGATTTTTTTTCTCCCCCTCCGCCTTTCTTTATACTGCTGCACCCGATGCAGATGAGTTCAGACCTGATGGCTCTGATGATAACAGCAGGAGAGAGTGCGTCATGCGGCGACGGTGCTCACGCGCCACGCACTGCTGCCACACTTTCCAGCTGGATGAGACATGCTGGTCTTTTCCAGGGGTATCGCCACACGGGCTATTTTTAGAGATGGCACATCGGACGCCTTGTGCAACTATCAGTACCCGCTGCCGGGCTCTTCATTTTTTTCCCTTGTATGGTGATGAGGTTTTTAAGATGTTTAGCTTTCTCGTGAAGAGGTAGTCGGATCTCTTTTTGTTTCTTTTAACCGCTTGTAGAGCTGCTCTGTTGGGTCCGTGGAGTTGTGTTTTCAGTACGTGGTCCAAAGGGAACAGTCCTGCATGTAGCCACTAAATTAGGATCAGTATAAGTGACTGAAGCAACCCACTTGAGATTTTTGGCTGAGGAGCTCTAACAACCTGTTGGGTTGCATAGCAGAAGATCTGCTACCTCGGGAAACCCCCAGCTTGTTTTTTTTTAACCTTCCCACAGCAAACAAGCTGCACGCAGGCATTTTTACAGTTGTGATAAACTCTTTCTGTGGCTCTGGAGTTTCTGGAGTCCTTTAAACAGCCACCTTGGCTGTCACTGCTCCACTGCATCCACGATGGATGCATAGGGACGTGGTGCAGCCTCACGATGGGAGCAGAGCCGGACACAGAGGTTGTCTGCTGGCTCACGCCTGTCTCTTGCCAGAGGAACGGAGCTGGCCGGTCGCAGGCTCATTATTGCATTGCTCAAATAATGCAAAAACATTAGCAATGGAGATTTGCTGTAATGGTGTATTTTAAGTGCATCTCTGCTCTGCCAGCTTCACTGTTAATGCACTCGGTTAAGGAATGCTTTGGAGGTTGCTGCTAATGGATGAATCTTCTGGAAAATTGGAATTTTCAAATGAGATTGACACTTTGGAGTGAGAAATATAAATCTAATGAGAGTATTTCAGCAGAGGTTTGTAATTAGAAATGAATGGAGGGAATTTGTACACGCAGTCTGCGAAAGGGCACAATGGAAGGTGAAATTGCACCCTCTGCACTGAATGAGGGATGAAAGCCAATGTATCAGTGTCATGGCATGACAGTGTAGAGTATAAATGATACTGTCACTGAGTGCTGCAGTAGGTATCAAGGGAATTCCACTCCAGTAAATCACATTACTTAGACAGACCTGAAGGCATTGTGTCTGAATGATTGGAGGAAAAAAAGGTTGTCAGCACAAAGCAGAAGATATTATAGAACAACTGGCTGCAGGGTTGGAAAGCGGTGTTTTTCTGATATTTACCATGCAAAGCTCTTCAGATGCTTTTTGAAATTTTTTTTGGTTGAATTACAAATGTAATGATGAAGTAATAGTGTTTTTTGAGATGGTGTTTGGAGTGGATACCAGCCTGCAGCACCCAGTTTTTCAGAAGGAATTCAAACTTCTTCAAACTTGGGAAAAATCTAGTCATGTGTTCCCAGCTCAAGCAGTGATCTTTATGTGTTGCTTCATTTCGCTGAGGACTTGCTTCTTGGGATGGACTTTGGTCATGGGGTAATTCTAGCATAGGTTTGTGAGGAGAGGAAGATTGTTACCATTCTCACTAGCAGTCTCTGGGGTTGGATTGTGGTGAGCAGCAGCAGATCATGAAACACAAACTTATTGTATCCTGAACTGCATCAAAAGAAGCGTGGCCAGCAGGTCGAGAGAGGTGATTCTGCTCCTTTACTCTGCTCTCATGAGACCCTACCTGGAGTACTGCATCCAGTTCTGGAGCCCTTAACATAAGAAGGACGTGGACCTGTTGGAGAGAGTCCAGAGGAGGGCCACAAAGATGATCAGAGGGCTGGAGCACCTCTCCTATGAGGACAGGCTGAGAGAGCTGGGGCTGTTCAGCCTGGAGCAGAGAAGGCTTCTGTGAGACCTTATAGCAGTCTTCCAGTACCTAAAGGGGGCTTATAAGAAAGACGGGGAGAAACTCTTAAACAGGGCCAGTTGTGATAGGACAAGGGGTAATGGTTTTAAAATAGAGGGAGGTAGATTCAGACTTGATAAAAGGAAAAAATTTTTGACAATGAGGGTGGTGGAACACTGGAACAGGCCCAGAGAGGTGGCTGATGCCCCATCCCTGGAAGCGTTCAAGGCCAGGTTGGACGGGGCTCTGAGCAACCTGATCTAGTTGGAGATGTCCCTGCTCCTTGCAGGGGGGTTGGACTAGATGACCTTTAAAGGTCCTTTCCAGCTCAAACTATTCTATGATTGAGAGGCACTCAGGCAGCATGGCAAGGTCCATGATGCGGGTAGCTAGGAGCATGATGTCATGGTAACAGTGCAGCAGAAATCTAGAGACTTTCAGTGTGCGTGCACTGACACATCATACATATGTGTTCCTCATACTGTTTTGCTCGTTGCTCACCCAAACCCACTGCTAATGCTGCCTTGCTTCCCCCAGCCACAGTGATGGTGTTGAGTGGAATAGTTATTTCTTGCCTTTTTTTTCCTCTGTAATGACCTATTGCCTCCACCCTCGCAGAGGCAGTACCTCAGAAACGGGGCTTAACTGCTTCTCTGTCTCTGACCTTACAAACAGACAACACCTACAAGCTCCTGTCATTTCCTAGTTTGCTCGTGGATAAGACAGCCCAGCTCCCACAGTTCTCCCAAACTGCTGCTCGATGATAAAACAACTTCTCCCTGAAGATGTTGTGTTTCATTCCTGCAGCGCATAATAAGCCCTACTTGCCTTGGGGCTTCTTGTAAATCTTCAGCAGACTTTGTACTGCTTTAAAACATATTTTTCCACTTGCCTGCTCATGAAAAGCATCACTGAAAGTGCATGCTGTAAATAATGATAAGGGAGTGGGCTTCATTTCTCCTCTCCAAAGCTTGATTCGCAGCAGAGCCCACACATGGCAAGAGGATGGACATGCAGCACAGTTAAATTAGCAGTTCTTAGCATAGACTTCTTTACCTGGAAATACCATGTCAAGTGGTGGGGGCATTAACCAGGAAATATGGCCAAACTGAAGGGTACTGACTCTGGGAAGGTTGTGGTTCAGGTGCTTCCATGGTAGTGGCCCATCCTCGTCAGGACGCAGGATTCAGTCCTTACAGCCCATAGCTGGAACCACAACATCAAACCTACAGGCAGCCTGAAAAAGTAGTGAGACGTGTGGAAAATGAGATGCTCTACATGGGATGGGATTCAATAGTAGAGCAATTTATTAGCAGGTCGGCAGGTCCTGATCATAGCCAAAGGTGAGTGGGAGGAAGCAAAGTGTGATTTGTATCTATAGTTTCTGCATTAGAACTGGGCTGGAGTGGCCCAGGGTGTAGGGCTGTGTCTGTCTGTCTGGGTAAAAAGAGGAGTTAAGATGTAAGAGATGTAAAGTTTGTCCTTAGACCATCATTGCCATGGGGAGCTACTGTACCTGCTTAAGCACTCCTTTGTAGTATTATTAAAAATCTGCCATCGCTCACTTCTCCTGTGGTATTTTGCATCAAAAGCTGGCATTTTGACACTTTTTTCTTTGGTTTTTTTGGGGTTTTTTTTTTTTTTTTTGGCATATTGGTAAAGCAAATACTTTTCTTATATTCAGTGTCATTCCTGCGGTCATGATTGAGCCACATTTTCAAAATGTGGCTCTTTGTAGTCATCCGTCAATCCACAGAAGACCTATTTGTTCTCGCTGCCCTAGCTATCCATATGATGCTGTTTTCCTCTTCCCATCCTGGTCCTGCGGCATGAACACCTATAACCAGCACCTGTGAAGTCACCAGGGTCGCTCATGGGAGCGATGGATGCAAGACTGGACTTTAAATGCTGCAAAGTACTGTGATTGCAAGAGTCGGGTAGAGTGGGAGAAGGAATGACCAAACTCTGCCTTTAGGGAAGACTGAGAGACCGACCAGTATTGCTTCAACTGAGAGAGATATTGAGCCTGCTCCATCAGATCTGTATCCTCTGGCAAATGTATTTCATTGTGTAAATGGCTCCCTGCTGTCCCAGAAGACTATCTCTATCTCTTCCTATCTTGTACAATGGATTTGTAAATAATCAATCTTTGTGCAGGAAAGTTGTGGCTCAGTAAGCCCAGCTTGCTAATGAGTCAATGGCTTAATTTTAATTCTCACTGCTAGTGCTTTTGATAACACAGGGCTATAAAGTTTGACATAGCAGGAACTTCTCTATAAACTCTGATTTGCTTGCCAAAAAGTCAGCCCATTACCGTTAATTCCCCTCTTATCATTAGTGTTATTAAACTGACGATTGATGTGTAAAAACTGCCATTTGCATGAAGTTCCCAAAACTGCAGTAAAAGAGACTTTTGTTCTGACTTGGTAAGGGGAGGGGAAAAAAAAAGAGCAAAATAACGCTAGTTCTAACAGCAGAGATGTTCATATAAAGACATGTTCTGAACAATAAGATCGTTTATCCATGTATGACATAAATACATTGGAATTTAAATAATGAGAGATCTTGTGAAATGCAGCAAAAAGCACACCACTGGCATTGTGAAGTTTCCCATCTCTAAAGCCCTATTCTCAGGGAAAAGCAGCTTTACTTTTGCTTTGAAAATCCATTATCGTAAGCCTTTTTTTTTAAAAAAAAAAACACTTGTCTTAGTGCAATATTAAAGCAATTTTGTATCCTAAGAGCATGTCTTTCATAAGGTAAAGTGCAGTCCCATGTGTGTGTATGTAATTGCGGTTTATAATACTTCTCAAAATCCTAATTTCCTCAAATTTAAGAAAACCACTCACCTTTTTAGGCTTCCCTTTTCCTAGTTGTTTTTTGTTCTCCCTGCTTTTCCTCCCCAAAAGATCCTTTTTCAAAAATCCCTTCTTAGGAGTTAAAAAAAAAAAAGGCATAGAACGCTTTCTGGATTCTTTGCAAAACACTACTTGAAAGAAGCATTTTAAGAGTTTAGGTTAAAAAGTTTCTGCCTCTCTCAAACTGCATGGGTGACATTGCTATTTTGGGAGGCAGTGCCATCTGTTTGTTCAACCAAAAAGCAGGAAAGATGTTCCTAGTTCTAGCATAGACTTTTGGGTTGATTCCACTTAAAATTCCCAACTGATCTTTGCTTCTGCTTGCCCTGTCTATAAGCTGGGGAGAGCTTAGCCACTTACCTCTTCCACTTTCACAGCTCCCAGGAGAAAGTTGTTCAGCTCACGGTCCACAATGTGTGAGTAAGATGAGGTTGTTCACAACAGGCACAGTTCATCATGAGATATGAGGTCCAGAATTCCTCCCCGCGCATGTTCATGTCACAAGAGCTATAACGAGGAGAAAAAGAGAGCAACATAGCACCCTGCAGGTGAAGAAGAGGGCTTTTGGGGGAGGCTTGGTTGGATTTTGTTGGAGAAGTTGAATTTTTGTTTGCTTTGAGTAAGAAAGAGGGAGGACAAGTTTTCTGGGACACAGACAAACCAGCTACCAGCTAGTGCAGGTGTAAGGTGTGCACAACTAGAGAGGACAGTAGGACTAGGTGGGAAGGAACAGCAGACTTGCAGGGAGTGCAGGTGGCTTGAAGGAGGAGGTTGACATGAGCAAGAGCAAGGTGGAGTCCCTGTAGTACTGTCAGTCCACGGAAATAGTGCAAGAGAACATGGAGAACATCGAAATGTGAGAAGAGGTTACTTCAGTCCTCCATAGGCGATGAAGACATTTCTCCGAGATAACAGAGATTTAGGTCTATGTTACATTGCTGGAGTATTTGCAAATACATATGTATAATCATTACAATATCTTCCTGACTGGCAAAATGTTTCATCCAATCTCTGTTGACAGAAAAGATTGCCTACTGATAATTGCTTTGCTTAAGTGTCTGATAATATGCCAGAAATGAGAGCATTCTCTGTTAGGTCATCTTTAATTATGCATGTACCACCTGTCAGCTTTAAATCTGGAGAAGATTAGTTTTCTCATTGGATTTAGAGTAGGGAAAAGAAGAGAGCCTTCAACAAGCGGACTAGGCTGTTGCAAACACTGTGCCTACGGGGGAGTTTCACAAGCAGTCTCCTCATCTTTCCTAGTCATGGATACCACTGTTGGCACATGCAGAAATACTTGAAATATTGCCTAAGCTAGCTGCAGTAGTGATGGTTTTCACAGGAAGAGGATTTCAGACCATCTGTTGCATTTCCTAGTTTTCCTTTTTCTTCATTTCAAAGGGAGAGGGAGCACCAAGGTGGGGGAGGACACGTGGCAAGTCATGGCTGCTTGGGCAGTGCTGGGAGGAATCCCTCGTCCACCCACCCAAAAATCCTTGCAAGGGAGTAATTCGCTTACCACCTATTAAAGTACACAATAAAACTAGTCAGGCCGATGAAGACATGCCAATCTAATAGGAAATTGAGGGCTCAAAAGACTGAAAAACAATGAGGATGGATGCTTTGTGGAAAAGCTCAACCTCAAATCTCAAGGGAGAGATGGTAGAGGTCTCTGAGGATATTAAATTAATGGGATTGCCATTACCAGGACTACTTATGATATTGAAAATTACCTTGGAGAGGAATTTATCTTTGTGCAGGGTGGGGAGGCAGTAATTGTTTGGGAATTGTTGAGGGGATTTTCAGTTCACAGGAGAATACCAGCTGTTTATTTGGTGCAGAAACAGATTTTAGGAATCAATTTGTTTTTATGGTCTCCTCTACTCCAACACCGGTCTGGAGGGCAGGGAAAGGACAGCTGTTTGTCCCCTGAAATGCACCGTTTATGCCAGACAACAGGAATGGTCTTTGTTAAACTTCTCACCTGCTTGCAGAACAGAACATTCACTTGCAGTGTTGAATGTTGGTCCTTCTGCTTCTTGCTGATGTATCTGAGTCGCCCGGGCTTCCCCCTCTCTGGGATTTTGGTTTTCCAGTTTCTGTCATCACTGCCTCAGCCTCCTGGGAATAACTTTTCAGTTGCACTGGTTACCTGATGCTGATCATTTTTCCTGATAATGCCTTCAGCCAGTGCTATTTCTGAAAAGCTGCGGTTTGGAACAGTAGGTCAAATTGTAAAGCAACAAGAACAAGCAAATAGGGACAGATGGCTTTGGATGCGAGAGCGTGTTTCTTTTCATCTCCCATTTGGCTTTTGCCGATGCTTCACCGTTGCATGAGCATTTGAGGCTGTTGTTTTGCGTTGGTTGAGCAGTAGTTGCTCCTTTGCTGCAAAGACTGGGCTATGGCACTTGTTGTGTCTCTTTCTCAGGGCAGGCTCCCTCTGCAGAAGTTGGCAGCGTGTTTGCACCCAAGGACATGGAAAAGGTTTGGGAGATCAGTGGATTTTCTGCTAGGACATCCGGCTGCGTTTTTCCCAACATTTTCTCCCCACTGCTGGGTGAAACTTGCCTTATTATTCCTTTGTTTGGGATAAAGTTGCTGGACTCGCCTTCCTTTGTTATTCCTGTGCAAATGATGACAACTTCTCCATCCTTTACTGTGCCACGGGATTTTGCTCAATTCTTAGAATCTGATTGATTCAGACTTTCTCACTTCTCTCTCTGGACAGGGGTTCCAGCAGCATCACCTGGACATAGCTAAACTTCACTGAGCTGAAATGGAAAAGTGTGGGCGTGTGCCTGCCACAACCTTCTTTGCTCTCTCATGACTCATTCAGCATTTCTTTCCACCCTCCTATTGCGTGCTGCAGGGCTCTCCAGTCTAGCAGTGCTCACTGGGAGACATCTCTTTCACACAGGCTCCTTCGTTAAATACGAGGGTGTATGCATCTCATTATCCTTGCACTACTGCTGGGTTGCGCAGCAGCACCAGGCACCGCAGGAGGTGTCCCGTTCAGTGATTTGAGCGACAACCATACTTCAATGAATGCAGTACTCTGCTTTTGTCTCTGAAAAGCTGGGCAACTGGATGAGATGTAAGGATGTGTCTAAGGATTAAATAAATAGTTACTTAAAGACAGATTTGAAATAATGAAGTAAAATTGGAAAAAAAAAAAAAAGAGAGAAAACCACAGCATGCCCTAGGAAGGGTTTTTCTGAGCTCTTCTGGCTTGTGAGATGTGGTTAACATATTCCCCAGGTCTGGCTGGTCCCGAGGGCTCTTTCTTGCCCTATATTGGACAGATGATTACTTAAACTATTCAGAGCAGTTTTTGTGGAAAGCCTTCCTGCTCTCAAACCCAGGATGGCATCAGCTCCCTCATCCTCTCTTACAGCTGCCTGCCCCTTTTCTTTCCTGGCCTCTTCACTGGAGGCCTTGATCACAGCAGGGAGCTTCAGCTATCTTCTCCATTTCTCACAGGGACACTCATTTAACATTTATCTTATAACCTTTGGTGTGTTGATGGTTTTAGGCCTCACACTTTTTCTCTTTCATTGTTTTAAAAACACCACAGTAGAACTTCTCACGTGTCGGATTAAGTATCTGCTATAGCAGGGGCTTCGAACAGGGACATTCCTACTTTTCCTTCCATCGCAGTGCTTGATAGTGAAGCTGGTGAAATTCGGAGCGATGTGTTTACATTGAGATATCCGACTGTATAGACTGCTGATTTTAAGAGGAAGGGGAACCCTTCTTGGGATAATTAGTTTTGCCATATTTATAGACACAACCTCTTGCTGAAGCATGTTTTTCCTGACTCTGAGTCAGCTGCTGACAGCCAGTATTACAAGAGTTCATTGTGAGTCTCATACTCCATGTGTGCTTATGTATACACAGCACAGACAAGACCAAGCCACCGGGAGATGATAGTGGAGGCAGCAGAGCTAAACCCTGTAGCAGTACTCAGCAGTGAAGTGTTTGAACAACCAAGGCTGGCCAAATTCCAGCTCCTGTGTAGGCCATAACCATCAGGAAAATCGCCTGGTGCTTTAACCGGTTGCAGTGGTCCTCTGCTCCATGTGTTATTTTGTACACTAGAGAAACTTCAAAAATTTAAAACTACGTATTTACATTTTTATGCTGGTAATTTCAAGTGGTTTCATGCTTATGGAAACTAATGCTACTTTAACAATAAACAGCTGTGTAATTTGAAATTGTCTGCCAATCTGGACTTGTAGCCAAGAGTAGCCAGCAAGTCAAGGTAAGGGGCCTGCCCTCACCTGCACAACTGGCCATGGCAGCACAAGCTCCTACATCAGGGGGTTTGCTTGTACCCCCACAGCCCACCGATAAATGGGGATAGTGCCATACCTCCCTATGTACTCTTCTGGGGTGTACAGGCAAAGTGAGGTGTGTATTGTGTAAGTACCCCAGTCAGCTTTTGCAGTCTTTCAGCCTTAGGTCAGTTGGCAACACAGTCCTGTAGACCGAGGGTAAATAAATGCGGCCTTCTCGAAAAGTTCAAGTGGGCAATCAGAGCAAGGCAAGTGGTTGCTTTTATGCTTTGGTTGCAGAGCGTTTGTGGAGGGATTTCCAGGAAACCTCTCGATAGCAGGAAACTGCTGCTGCAGGCATTCGATGAACGAGCTGCACAGTTGTCTTCTGTGTCTACTTTCCCCGGGCTGCTTAATAAATACGTGAGCGTGGCCATTATCAGCCAGGCTCCGTTTCTGTCGCCTGTGCTAATGTGCTGGTATTTTATGTCGCATCGAGTAAGGAGGGAAAGCGGTGATACGAAGCCTTTTTTCCCTTCCCTTAAACAGGATTGATGAGCACACCTTAACAGCTTTCCAAGAAAAAGACATTTGATTGAACGTGGCCAGAGCCTCCCCTGAGACGCTGCATAAGGACATCCGTCCTGATAATAACTTGCCTTTGTCATTTTCAGAGCAGACATCCCTACTGTAAATCCTTTGTTAGCTCACTGCAAATAATGTTCACACACGTATATAAAGGTACCTTTTTGATTTCTCTTCTGGCTGCCTCCCCCCACCTCCCACACAGGCCCAAGGGCTGCATGGGATGCTCACATTGCCGGCAGCTCCATCTCGAGGGGTTTCCTCCAGCAGCACCCACTTGGTGCCCCTCGGTGCCCGTTCAGCCACGAAGGGTTCTGCTCTGCTGTGCAGGAGCACCAGCGAGTTTTCAGCACGCTGCAAGCTGGAATTCCCTCTGGGCCGCTGCGATGAATATTGCAGAAACCTCGCTGAGCAGGGGGAAGTGTGCTTTTACGTGCAAGGACTTGCCAGCTTGAATCACGTCTGTTGTGTTGCGGAGGGGAATATTGCTCTGGTTGCAGTGGGTTACTGGAGTACTAGCAAATCTCATTTGCAAGGGGTTCCAGGCTTCACTCTAATCTCATCTGTCACCAAGAGAAGGAATCTACTCTGACAACTTCTGCGAATGCTGGTTTCACTTTTGTTTTTTGTTCCTCAGCCGTGTCCTTTGTTTCTGAAATGCTGTTTACTTACCACAGATTATTTTTCTTTTGTGCAAATCGATTAGCTTTAATTTCTTTCTCAACTATCTGATTTTTATCCCATTGCTTCACCAGCATCCTGTTGTTAATTTGCATGATATATGATAATGCAATGTGATAACCCTCCCTAGTTAGCAAAATGTTAGAATAGCTGTTGGCAGCCTCTGGAAGAGTAATTAGCAAGCAGGAATTACTCAAAGATGTGCATGCTAGCCTAAGTAGGCATTTTCCAGCTGTCTGCAAGTTCAAAAACTAGTAGGGACTTTTCAGGCTCTAACACAAGATTAATTGCTTGCTACTAGAAAAGAACATTTACAAAAATGTGTAGTGTACAGTCAAGGCTACTCTTTTATTTTTCCTTAATTTGGAAGTGGACTTCTTTGTCACAAAGAATGGTGTTTACAGTATTTGGTAGTCATTTTCCTGAGGAGGCGAGCCTTTTCATTACAAGGGGATGTCAAGCTCAAACTCAAAATAGTAAGCCACCTAAAAAAGCGCTTTGGGCTTTGTGTACGTCAGTCCTTCTGCCACTGGGCATAGTGCTGCCGTGCATGGGGACGGCACGATGCAGGCGCCTTTGTGCTGGCTGCCTAAGCCAGGATCTCCAGCTCCGTATGCATCTTGGCGTAGCCCAGGACTTCAGCGTTTCCTTTCTCTCTTTCTAATGTGCAGGAGTTTCTTCTGTCTGCAATGCTTTCTTTAGAAAACCATTTGCACTGCTGTGCCTCTGTTTTGCATGAAGAAGCCCACGTAAATCAAATATAGCCTCACAGCTGTGCTAAAAGCCTCCTTTTTATCCACGGGCAGCTATTGTCAGCCGGCTTTTATTTCCCCTCTTTCCTATTTTGTTGCTCGTCCGGGATCAGCCTGAGGGTGGCTGGATTTTTGTTTGCTCCCTGCTATAAGGTAGTCAGTCTCTGCCGATGAGATGGAGGGAGGGGGCAGGCAGAGGGGAAGCATACGACTGGTGCATTCGGACTGCTTGACAGTTTTATTTTAAGCTCAGGCTCTTCTTGCCACCTCCATAGCTGCTTCTGCTCTCTGCCTTTCGCTTAACATCATCTCTTGTGCCTAATTCCCTAATCAGCTGGATTATCATCTCTTGGCACTGTGTCCTCACCCACATTCCAGTCTCTCACCAGTGATCACCTCTCTCCTCTCATCTCTCCTCCGCTCTGACACTTGTCTCTGTTTGCTTCTCTGAGTGCTTGCCACTTTCCCTTCCCTTGCCTGCCATTGAAAAAGCCTCATCCCACCTCTCAGTGGGGGAAAGGACAATTTCCAGCAACATTTTTCTTGGTGTCGCCTCCATTCCCACTGCTCCTTCCAGCTCCTTGGCAGTCGCTCCCATCTCTGTTCTGGGCAGTGCAACCTCTCTCTGCCGCCTGCCCACTGTTTCTGCTCTCTCCCAGCATCCTTACATACTCACTGTAGTATGCAATGGCTTTATCTCCGGCTTCTTCAGTTTCTTTTTGCTCACAGAAAACACTGGAAAATAGCCACTCTTTCCCACAATTTGTTCCCTTGTTTTCACCTCTGCCCCACCACCCCCCTGGAAGCAGTGGAGACAGGACAGGGCTCCTGCCTCCTTACTACAGACCCTTCCCCCTTGAAACTTCTCCAATTATCCTTCCTCCACCTTTCCTTCTCTGTAACTCCTGATCCGTAAGCCCCCAGCCTCTTCAGCCTCCTCTATCTCCAAGGTAAGCCTGTTCCTTTCCCTTTTATGTTGGACCCTTCCACTCATCCATAATAACACAGCTTTTAACATCCTTCTGTGTGTTGCTCCTGGCTCTTCCTCGTCCCTTCAACTTTTCACCATTGCCTCTGGACTAGTCCTATTTCAGAGCTTTTTTTCACACATTTCTTTCCTCCTTTGTTATTACTAAAAACATTTGCACAGACATCCTTTTCAGGATTTTAATTTCTTCTCTTGCTTATGCTCTTTTTCAAAAAACTCTTGCCACATGCAGAGGAGAAGAATACATGTGTGCTTATGTACCTCAGGTGAGAAATGCATGGAAAAAATGGCTGCAAATAATACCAAGCTACCTAATTTGTACAGAATTAAAAGAGTGTTTCCTCTTTGATGTAAGTCTGGGTAGCTCTATTGATAGGACTGGCCCAAGGACCCTTTTAATAGAGGTCATGTCATTTTTTAATGTTTGGAAAGCTCATGCCAGACAGCATGGGCTATTCCAGAAACATGTAATGACAACAGTTTGTATTTTCTAAGATATATTAATTAAACATTGTCCGTATGTGTGCACATGTATGTGTATGTACACACATGTGCATGTATACACATATGTAACTATATGCACATGCGCATACATGTCTGTTTTTAAGATGCTATATTGGAGCATAGCATGCTGTGATGAAAAAGGATCACATCATTCATAACAAAGCAGTGACTGTCCTGTATTTCGTCAAGCAACAAGTATTTTTTAAAGGATTTTAGCATTCCTTTGGGCATGTAACCAAACTGCGTCTTACCAGGACCTGAATTCTTTAAGTAATGGCATGAATCTGTAGATATACCAATAAATATAAATTAACTGAGCCTTTTTCTACAAGACTTGAATTGTGCTAATGGTAAAATCTTAATTTAGTCTGATAGTGGAAAATTTTCTGTTCCTTCTGTGAAGCTATGTCACTATGTGGTCAAGTTTGTCTAAAAAGACTGGACGTGATCTTGCATAACAATATTTGCATTCTTCTGACAGTCCAAGAAACACAGTACATTGATTTAGTTAGAAGATTTGTGGAGTGATGATTTTTAATTGTTTATTTTTATTGCAGCCTGCAATATAGGTTAGGTACAGTTAAAGTAGGCAGAAGTTGAGGGGGAAGGAGTAAGAAAAAAGTGTACTTGTTTTTACATTGTGGACTGTTCTCTTTTACATGTATACAGAGAGACAAACTCCCTGGCAAGCACTAGAGTTTGCCATCGAGGCTGGTCCCCTTTTTAGCACAAAAATAGCTGTAGGGGGTTGCAGGCACTGGGAGATATTGATTGTTGCCTAGCACGCTATTTGATTACATATTTTAGTTAATAATCAGTAATGCTTTTAGATTAGTTTTGTTTGAAATGCTAATCAATGAGCTTTATAGATTCCTGGCTTTATACATAAACATGTCAGTCTCCAATGGAGTTTTATTTTATCCCATGTTGTTTATGCTGTGTAATTATTAATCTGTAGTTTAATCTCCTTGTCTTCATACTCCTATGGCTTGATCCCACTTGTTGCAGGGGATCTCATATCTCACTAAAGGGCATGGATTAAAGGCCAAATAAGTGCTGGAATATGCCAACTAAGCCCTGTTGCCTGTAGATCTCACAGTGCTTCTCACTCTACATATGCACCAGAAACACGGCTGCCTGCCTTGTATCTTGTTATTTCACTCTATATAGCCTTATTTTGAACCACAATAGTTTTGCCAGACTTCAGGTGCATAGGGTCACAGTTTTCTTGCTGTGATATTCTCTCAGCCTGAAGCTGGCAAACCACCACCAAAGTGTTTCAGCTGAGAGGGAAGTAAAAAGGAAAATAAAGCTTTAAATTTTGTGTTGATTTTCCCATGTTAAGCATTTTTTTGAGCTCCTCTGAAGCTCTGGTGCCCCCATGCTGTGGAGCAAAGACATGAGATGTCAGCTGGAGAGTGGGTTTGGGGCCACAGGTGCAGCCGTTTCTGTTGCTATTCCCGTGGAAGTCCATCTGACCAGCTAGAAACTTCAGAAAAGAAAATCCAGGGCAGCTGATGGCTTCTGCTTAGTGCTGCCTCAGAAATCTGGTTTCTGACAAACCAGGGGGACCTGCAGAGCTGTGCTCTGCTCACTCCATCCGTATTTGGTGCAGCGTTGCGGACTGCTCGATTGTGATTTTGCAGACCAGTGATGGTCAACCAGTGCTGCCTGGGAAGCAGGTATCTCATGGCTCCCTCCCTCCTCCTGACCCATGTGGGCTCGAGGGTTGGGTTACACAATGGCATCTTTAGTTTGTTTAAAGTAAAGGAATTATGTGCAGAAGCTGTTGAAAGAATACAGAGTTGTCAAGTCAAGTGAGAAATGTTATAACATCGCCAGCTCAGCCTTCAATTGGGTCCTGTGCGCATGCAAATTTGACAGTCTTTAATTGTATGCCTCCAAGATCTATGGAGAATATTGCTTCTTAATTCACATCAGAAAAAGCATACAGCCTTTTTTCTTCTCAGAAAAAAAAAAAAAGCATTTTCTTGTACATCAAATATCATTGTCTCTTAAAGATTGTCCTGTAGGGTTGTAGGTACGGGGTACATTTAATCAGCCAGGCAAAGCTTCCGTAGCTCACAGCTGCCTGAAACACAGTCCTGAGAAAACCTGCCATGGTCCTCAAAGTCATGTGGCAATAGTGATTGCCACCGTGGGGACAACGTCCTCACTGATTTGTTTTGTGTTGCTCTCAGATATGGTACAGTCGTCAGGTGTCCTGGACTGTCCATCCCCTTGTGAAAGGAGAGGGAAGGCAGAAGGTAGCAGCGGGTTGCACTCACCAGACTGCTGAGGGTGAACAGCTTGGGATTGTCTGGTTCTCCAACCTATGACCTGCAGAGACTGTGGGGAATGTCTGGTTTCAATGGGCCCTGTCTCTACCAATAGTACATTCCCCTTGAAGACAAATGAGCAAATGGGGGCTGTAAACTAACCATAGAGGGAGAGAGTGACATCAGTGAACACCCAACCGCATAAACCAACCTTATGGTTCTTTCAGTATATGTAAATCTAAACCATTAGGGTTGCACAAGAGTCACCTTCTTTGACGTTTTATTAGCCAGGTTCTTGGCCTTATGGGAGAGGCATTGGAGAGAGTGGCACGTAAGCAGGAATACAAAAAAGTTTCTAGGGGAGTGGTTCTCTTAAAAATGGACTGGAAAATAAAGGTTTACAACTTGTTGCCTGAGAAAATGGAACAAGAAGGGAAGCAGTTTGTCAAACACCAGTATCTGTGGACAGTCTTAAATAATGTGAATCATGGGACCTCAAATCCCGTACGGTGACCTTGTGCAAACAGAGTACACCTCCTACCAGAAGACTATAAATTTGTGCACGCACTGTACTCAGAACTGAAAAAGATGTTTTCCAAAGTTAGAACCTGTTGTGTTGGCATAACATTACATTTAAAGTAAAAAGTGTTGAACGCACTGGGAATTGTTGAAGAATATTCTGCCAGCTGCTCAAAATTATGATTTTACACTGCCATCAATAACAAAAAACCTTACTCTAATGAGAAGTCATTCTGGTTAAATGCAGAAATAGAAGTTATGATAAAGCATTAATTAATTGAATATCAAAAAAGGGAAAATAGAAAAGGCAGAAAAGTTCCCTAGATGGTTTCTGTATTTTAAACCATGGAAGAGGATGTGTCCATCCTGTGCGGTGAGAGAAAGTTTACTGCTTATAGCAAAGGAGGATCTGAGACGGGCAGGAGTAGTTGAAATGCAACATTCTCACATCCTAATAACTTTTACATCCAGGAATCTTAAAGGAGGTAGCTGAAAAGCTCTGTAAGTGGCTGTTATTTTATAATAAATCTTGGGAAACGGGAAATTCCAGAAAATTGGAGGGCTGCCAACTATATTTCCGATATTTCAAAAAGATAAAAGGGATGTCCCGGGGAACTGAAGGCTGGTTTTGCTTGACGTCAGTCCAGGGTAAAATAGCGGAACAGCTATTTCAGGATCTGTCAAGAGAGAACTTGGAGGCTAAAGGTATAGATAATTCCAGTAACAGTTGAAGAGAGAGCTTGTCAAACAAACCACTGGTTTTCTTTACTCTGTCAGGATTGCAAGTCTGCATGATAAAGGCAACTGTTGATAACTGCCCTTAGGAGGCCAGATTAGGTGGTCCTTTCTGCCTTTCAGGTTTGTGAACCGTATAAGGAATGCCCCGAGATTAAAACTCCCATGACAGAGTGCGCTAATTCAAACAGAAATAATCAAGCCACTCTGTTTCCTTGGGATAAAGTGTGGCTTAGTTTGGGGTTTTGCATGTTAATCTCCTATTTGATTTGATTTGGTGGCTTTTGCCGCTTTAAGTGTGTTGAGTACATTGTAGTTCTGTGGGGGCAAAGAAACCAAACAAACTTCAAAAAGCTGCATGAGAAGCTCAAGAAATAATGTAAGTGTCCTCAAACAAAGATCAAATCCAAGTTCCTCCTGTAGCATTTGCAGCTTTAATCCTTTGTTCTTTACCATAGCAAAGAAGCTTTCATAAGCTGCTCTGGATCTTATAGGAGAAGGAAAGCTTGTCTTTGCCTTCTGCTGTCTTTGCAGTCCTCTAAACTACAGGTGCAGATGCTGTATTGGTTCTGTTTACCCACAGAACCGGGGCTCAAATGCATCAGATCTTTTCTTTCTCACTGGGCTCCTTCAGGCTGCAGTTGCACTTAGCCAAAATGCCCATTTCTGTCTCAGGTCCTCTCCTTGCCTTGGCTGTAGCCTGGTAGGTGTTGGCAGCAGAGCTGACTGCTTTCTGTGCACCTTTCTCCGTGTGATGATTTATTGTCTGTAACAAGAAAGGCAGTTTAGTTCCAGAGTAATGACTGGACCATGGATAAAGGGACTTTAAATAGGAATCTAGGCGTGTGCCAGACTCTGAGGATGGTGGGAAAGCTTAAAACTTTTTCTTAAACCTTCCAGTAACAAAATGGCAATTCTCAGATCCTTGCAGGATCAAAACCACTCTCAGAATGCCTTGGTATAATCCAGGTATCCCCTTGACACTTGCTCTGAGAGTTTCTAAATAGTCATTTCAGTGACCTTCTGATCATTTGATGGTTAGAAAAAGATATGAAAATTGTTTTTTGTAAGTGTTGTTAGACATTCCAAGGTTCAGACCTGTAAATCCATGGATACTGTTGCAGTAGTCACTTTAATTTATTTATTCATTTATTTTTAGATTAGCAAAAATCTGTGATTTTACTGTAAGGAAATTTTTTCTTCTGTACATATGTTGTCAAAGGAGATCATTATTTTTGGTATCCAATTGGCTGTGGAAAACACTGCACAAGCAGTTAGCAGCCCAGTCTCCAAGGAGAAGATGACACCTGTATTCTTTCCCAAGAGCAGAAGGTGCGAAGTTATACCCTACAAAAGTCTGTCCTGAACTTAACCCAGTGACCTACTACATGCGTTCCTGCTCTTCGCACATTAATCACAACAGACATGTTCCAAAGGACATGCTGGTTTGTGTCCCAAGGAAACATGAAGGATAATCTCAACACCTGCTAACTTGCAGCAAAGATGAAGAGTTTGCATTTCGGGGGTGGGGGGTGGTGTGCGCGGAGAAAGCAGATTTTTCCTTTAATAGCTATGTAGTATGACAGGAGAAAATGGGCTTTTGTCCTTTTTGCAACCTCTACAATTTGAGTAGTCAAAGATGTTAGCAGTGGTTTTGGCCATACTCTCCCACGCAGACAGAACTTCTTCCACCAGTTGTGCAGATAGGCTGAAAAAGCAGTAATTAGTACAGCTTGAAAAGTGAAGAGAAAATTAACCAGGAGACGTAATTTTGAGAGAGAACTTTTCTAATACTCATTTAAAGCAAGGAAGTCAGGACCTAAATGTTGTGGGCCCTTTCCAGAATTTCCAGCCTCTTTCTGTGTGGAGACCTTAAACCTTTTCAGAGGGCTCACCAAGCTGGAGGGCAAGATAAAAACAAATCACTGGTTCATTTTTCCCTCTCTGACTCTTTAATCTGGCAATCTGTCTTACCCAAGAATAACCCAAAAGGTTGTGTCTTTTCCCCAAGGTCCTGGAGGCATTGACCACTTCAGAAAAACGTAATATGTTGTTTGTTTTGCTTGGTGGTTTCCTGGCACTGTTTTAGTGTTGGGCATTCCCCGTTCTGCTTTGAATAAGCTATTTTGAGTAGCAGACTTGGTTCCAGTCCCCTTCACAATAGCCAGCTACTGTAAAGAGCAATGCGAAAGCCACGAGAAGAGAGTTTGTTGGGGAGGAGGAGTTCTGTGTTTCTCACTTTGCATGTACATATAGGTCAACTGAGTGGCTTCTGAGAAATAAGGATAGCGGACAGTCTTTCTTTTGTTCCTTCTGTTTCCCTACCTGGTCTATGTCTTCCCCCACCCCATCTACTATGCCTCTCTCCTGAAGGCATCATCAGTTATATTTAAGGGACGTTAAAAATGCGTGTTAAACTAAGCCTCACTTAGTATAGGACAATTAGTAGTATAATTACGTAATTTTAACTGAGTCATAAAAAGATGCACGTGTACGCTTTGCCTGTTGGGCCTGTATAGAATGTATATATCAATGCATGTACATGTGTAAACATTATTTGCATGTTAACTAAAGTCCCTAAAGACCATGAGCTATCATTAGCTTGCTCAGCTGGGTTGCTCTCTCAAAAAACAATAACACCACAACCCTCTGAAGTCAAGAAGTAGGTTTTATCTGTATGTGGAACATAAATCTATTAGAAATCTTCAAAGCAACCTCCACTGGGAATCCCTGCCTCCTTATAGTACCAATCTGAACAACCTGAAGCGCAATTTCTTTAGAGTAGACACCTGGTGTTTAAATAAGCAGTCATCATGGAGACTATGGGCATCCTGACACTAATTTAAAAAAAAAACAAAAACAAAAACAAAAACCAACAAACAAAAAAAAAACCAAGATCCATTGTGGAAATGAAGCTGTGGTACATTTCTGTTCGTGTGTGCAATCTGCCAGTAGCAAAATCACTGTAAGTAACCAAAATGCTGCAGACAAAAGTTATATCCAGCAGTTCTATTTAAAGGTCTGCAGGATCAGAGTTCCTTTTTTTTTTCCTTTCCCTAATCTCTATCCCGTCATGCATCCAGTTTAATAAAGCCAGTAACTGACTTTTGCAATGGGACTTACTTCCTACATCAAAGCCTCTGTGCTATGACAACGTGTAGGCTGTACAAAAGCAACATTTCCATGGTTTGGAGGACATATCTCTGTTCCTGTTGGTTTAAACTAAGGAATGAATTTCCAGTATTCTCATCCCTACTTCGAAAGTACATGAAGCTTGCCATACGAAAACAGGACTCATGGCCCAGCTCTGCAGCCAGTCCAGGCACTGATGCTTCTGCTCATTGCCCACAGTGTAGCTCATCAGGAACCAGTTTGTGGCCCTTGAACCATGTGCAGCTGTTTAGCATTTCAGAGGGTGCTCCCTGGGCCATGAACACTTGATGTGTTGGAGCCATGCGGCCTCCTCAGCAATGTGAATTCTTGCCTTTAGGAGATGTTACCAAATGTCTGCAGGGCCCGGCTGTGTGCCCAACCAGACCTGCCTCTCTGGAGGGCCTGTGGTTAAGTCCTCTCTTGGGTTTCTCTTAGCTGTCCCCCTTCCCAGTCATGGTTGAACAAAGGTCTTGCTTTGAGGCAGTAGGGTCAGAAGCACCAGCCATCACAATCAGCAGCAACACGTCTGCAGCTGGTGGCCAAGAATACTCTATAATGTCTTTTCCACTTGGCCATGTATCACCTGCTTTACAGCAGAAGTTACTTGAACAATGTGAAAAGCTTATTTTTGAAGATGTTCTTGCTGATGGCCCTGGCACCCACAGTACGTTTGGCAGGAGGCAAGCCCGTGTAGCTTGGCGGCCCGCTAGTCTATTTTCAATTATCTGAGGTTCTCAGAGAAGCAGACATTAATATTGCTGAGGATGACATAGCAAATTACTACTGCTCCCTAACCTTTTAAAATTGCTAACACTGTTGTAATCTGTAATTACAGAAATCAGTGTGAGAATTGTGGCACAGTATAATTATCTTTCCTGATACTTTATTGCTGTATGAATTATTAATCAAAATCAGTCTTGTATAGTATTTGCAGCAACTAAGAAGAATAATGTATAATTAAATTTCATTATTTCTATTTTTGTGCTGGTGTTTTATGATGTTGTAATTGATAATTAATTGGTTAAAAATTCACACAATTCTTGGGAGTTTCATATGACTATGACTGCTCAGTATTCAGCGTTTATTAATTGAATAATGGGCTCACTGAAGAGACCTTTGTATATAGTCTTCTGTCATTACAGTGAGCTCTCAAAAATGGTGAAATAATCATTAGGCCTTTCAATAGTTTCTTTTTAAAGGAAAGCAGTGACAATATAATCATATCCTTTATTGTTACAGCTATAATTGAGAGATCGTAATAACCAATTATAAGGATGGTCATTTTAGGAGCTCTGAAGTGTCAGTTATTGATAAATTTATTTAAAACCAACGTGTTGATTACACAGAACAAGTCTTTTAGTAGAAAAAATACTAGGAGATGGGGAAGGAAGCCTGGAAAATTATTTTCCTCCCACTTGCCTTTTAAAAACAGTGCATGTTTATCCCTAAAAACTGTCACGTCTGATGTGCTTTTGCTGACATTTGTCAGAAGTACGAGTACCTCTTAACTTCTTCATTATTTTATCATCATTCTGCCCATTTTTTTCCTAGCACCTTTTGCTAAATTGTTAGGGGGAAAAAAAAATTAATAGAAAACATCAGAACAAGAGAGTATTTTTTTCGCACTCTTTGCACTCTATTAAACAGAAATATTGTTGGACATTTGCATGCAAATCTGTGGTGCAGTCTACAGCTACCTCTGACCAAATAGCCTTACAGGCATTCAAGCTGGCCACTTCAAGGTATTCCCAAGTGTCTTTTTTTAACTGTTAGTGGAGCTGAATTGGGAGCATGTAAGCTGGAACTAAAAATAACCCCACTTCAGTATCGATCCTCTCTTAACGCGATCAGGAGAAACGGGGAGTCACCTTGCACAGCAGGATATAATGCGAGCTCCAGTTTATGCTTCGAAGCAAAACCTGTGGATCATTTTACACCGGGTCAGGTACTGTGATTCCTAAATGAGAAATCACACAGTGTTATCTGTTGGCTGCCGTACTAAAATGTAGCATTACAGGCATAATGAGGAGATAGTGATAAACCTTTTCAGGCCTTTACCGTGAAGTTGTTGGGAGTCCTCTGTGCACTATTGCAGATCTAGTGTCCTGCTTACACCTCCTGGGATATACGCAAGCTTTTGTTTCATGGGATGAAATGATGCCTTTAGGCTCCTTTTTCCCCCCAACCCCTTCCTCACTGGTGTTTTGCCATGAAGAGGCTACAAAGATGCTTCCACTGCAGTCTGTGCACCTTTTATCTGTTGAGCTGCTAACATCTGATGGCTTCTCATGTCCTAAACCCACCACTGGAGCTAGTGGGAGCAGGAGCCCCTGGTGTCAGGAACACCCATCACGTGTAGGCTTTGGATGGATGTTTTCTACTGCTGGTCCTCCACAGCGTGGTCCAGTGCCCGGTCAAGGGAGGAGAGTGCAGGACAGCGTGCCCATTGCTCTCTCGAAGTGATAGATTTGGGTTTTCATCTCTGTCGACATCCATCAAATAATTTGTTTCTGAGACAGTGGTTAGTAGGTCAGGAAAGATGGATAATACACACGCGTTCCTCTGCCCAGGCAGTTTGTTGTTGGCCAGTGTCCTGCAGCATGTGAATATTCATCCTGTGTAAACCTGTACCCTGAGTAATGTGGCCCTGGATATTTTTATTAGGAGTGACTAATGCTTTTACAAATCCATTGAGTTCTTTGCTCATAACATGCAGCAATGGTCAGTTGTACATATGCGGCTGTGACTGTGAAATCTCTCAGGAAAAACAGAACAAGCATCTTCATGTGAGTACAGGGTACAATTTCAGTTTGTCTCTATGGTCAGGAATCACAGCTCTTCTTTTTATAAATTTTGCATTTGTCTCACTTCTTTTACTCCTGTTTGCAACATTAGAAACAATAAGTAGCAGTGCTGCTTTGACCTTTTGATTTTGTGTTATTTGTATAGTGTGTATCGAATTGATCACACATATTGAGGAGAGTTTTTTCTCTTTCCTTGACAATAATCTTTTTTGTTCTTCTCCTGAGGATTTCTTTTCTCCCTGTTTCAACATCCATAATCAGATGCAGACTCTGCAGAAATGTACAACACCAGAAGTAACTAGAAAAATCTCTCCTTATTAAAATACTTCTCTCTCTCTCTCTAAAATATCTCTCTAAGTGATGGCTGTCTGTCTCTAATCTGTCTTTTTCATGAGAGATTCCAAACTGGAATTGAGATTCCAGGTCAATGAGTTCCTATTTTACTGTGACAGTGGTCAAACACTGCAGCAGGTTGTCCAGAGATGGTGTGGGGTCTCCATCTTTGAAGAGATTCAGAACTCAACCACACATGGTCCTGAGCAGCCTGCTCTAGGTCACCCTGCTTTCAGCAGGGATACTAGACTATACAGTATCTGGAGTTGCTCTCCAACCTCAACCGTTCTATATTTTTTTTCCCCTCTAATCACTGCTTGTGTATAACAGAATGCCCTGGATTTAGTGTGTCACCTTATTAGAGTCTAATTCTTGTTTATATTAAGTGGTTTTGAAATTCCTAACAATCCCTATTACCTTTAACATTTGAAGCAATTTTATCAATTTCAGTCTCCCTGTCATGGTCTGTAGTCGCTAACCAATATAGGATCATCAGGTAATTCATGTTGGAAAGGACCTCAGTAGATTCCTAGCACAACCTCCTGCTCAAAGCAGGTCAGCTCTGAACTCAGAGCAGGTTACTCAGCGCTGTATCCAGTCTGGTCTTGAAAACCTCTGAGGATGAAGATGACACAAGCTCTCTGGACAACCTGTTCCTCGGTTTTTCCTTATATCCAGTCTAAACCTCTGTTGTTTCAGATTTCTCCCAGTGTCTGGCTCCATCGTCTTGACCTCACTGTAGGTAGTGGCAGGCTGTTGCTAAGACCCTGGTATGCCCAGGCAGTTTCCTACCCAATTACTAAGTGTGCCCAACCCTGTTTTAGCTTCAGAAATAATCCAAGCTCAGGTGTGTTGCATGGCGTGGCCATCGGCAGATGTGAGCCAGTACTGCTGCTGTTTCATTTCTGGAGGAATTTGGCTGTTAACCTGCTGAAAATTGCCCCTGCATCCCTTCTCTGTTGAATACAGTTTAGCCTAAGTAATTTCTAGTCTGATGCAACTTCTTACCTTATGACAACTGAGCTTCTCCTAGCAGCCTTTTGTAAAGGTTTTGTCAAAGGATTTCTGAAAGTCAACACTAATTACACGTACCAGTGTTCCTCACTGCTAATTTGACAGACTTCAGGAATTCTAATAGGGCCCATCAGAGACATGACTCCCCCCTGCAGAAGCCGTGCTGCTTTGTCACGATGATAATTTGCCTGGTTAAGCGCTCTGTAGCTCTGCCACGATCAAGATTTACCTTTTCACCTAATTAACCCAGTTCTGATGCAGGACTTTCTGGTCTATCTTGATAAGATTTTCTCTCCATTGATGTTTCCCTACAAAAACAGACACCACATTGTCTTCGCTGTAGTCTTGTGAGGCAAGAGCCGTTTTTTTGTGGTAGGTAATGTATTTTTGGTAGCAGCTCAGGCAGTGTGTTCATGAGTTCCTGGAGAGTTTTGGATGAGTGCCAGCTAGTAGAGACGACATGCTGCAAACTGAAGTGATTTGGATGTTCCATGAGCAATTTTTTTTGGTCTCCTGAGGTTTCGTGTGCCTCCTCCATGCTGCCCATGCAGAAGGGCTCAGTGGGATCTCCCACTTGTTACTGTGGAAGGACCGTGTAAGCAGCGTTCCGGTTCGCTTCACTGCAGTTCCTGGCCTTTACCAGCAACTTTTTTTTGGCGAGGTTTCAATGGTGCTTTCCTTGGGCACAGTAGTTCGTGCCAGTTTCTGGAAACTTTTGTTTCAAAGAGGCTTTTTCTGGCAATACAGTGACCTATATGCAAACAAATGCACAGCATGTTCTTTTGAGCCAGAGAAAGGCTTGCTAAGACATTCTCTCTTCTGTTTGAAGAAATACCAAGTGTGTAACAATCATTTCCATGAAGAAGGTTTTGCAAACTCAGCGTAATACTGAATTCAGCAAAAAATTATGCGGTTTGAATTAATACTGTATAAAAGACTTCCAGCCTGGCTTGCCTCAGAGTTCAGAGTTAATATTCAATCCCTGCTTTTCTCTTCCGAGGAGAGGGAAAAGAAAAATGTTGAATTCTGCTAATTTTTGTGCTGCTACATGCCAAAGCCCTGCGGTGACCTTTTCTCTTTGTGCTCTAAACCCTTTGCCCATGAAAGTGAACAGTATACTTCCCAGTGCAGGGTTTCACCATCTTGCTCCTGTCCTGCAGGATAAAGCCCTCTTGGAGAGGAAACACCTCATGCCTGGAGGTCATTCAGTCTATGGCAGATCGTGGAAAAGGGAAGACCATAAATCACTTGTGTTGAAACATTAAAAGCTGATAAATAGGTGGTCCTGAGCCATAGCCCAGCCCTAACTTCCCTGTACGCAATGCAGGGCTCAGGGTGCTTCCTGGAGCTGCCAGGAGCACGGCCAGGGGAAGTCTGTGCCGGGCTGAGATTGCAGCCACCGGCCACGGCATCCACACGGGCTCCCAGCGGCTGTGGGAAGGGGTACGGCGTGGATCCGCTTTCAGGAAGCCCCTGGAGTCACAACAGTAGCTAAAGACTGCCAGAGCCTTAGGAAAGCACGGTGATATAAGCAGCTGGATGGAGGTCCTTGCTGGGAGTGTAGCTAGCAATCCGCTGGAGTGGAGGGTGTGATTTACAGCCCCAGCCTCTCTGTACCTCATCGGTCAGGTTTCCTAGCATAGCAGGCAGACTTGCTTGCCAGTGGGGAAATACACCGTGGTATTTTCAGCACTTCACAAGGCATGCGATGAATTTTTTCAAAAAAATACACTCTATGAGAGCTGTAGTTAAAAAGTGGGAAATTACTAATTAGTAACCAAGTAATTCAGGGTTTGATTCACACAAATTGCACTATTACTGTAAAAAAAAAAAGATTGCAATTTCAAGCAAACAGTGTGTTTTGGTTTTTTAAAACTGGCACTGAAAATATAATTGATGTTCTGTTCATTACTTGCCAGGTTTCAGGTTTCTTGTACATTTTTGCGTCATCTGAGACATTACAGGCATAAGACATGCCTGGAAAAAAAGGAAAAAAACAAGAATCCTTTCCCCTTTGCATTGTCATTTGCAACTCTCAAGTTTTCCCACTAGATTGTTCTTGTAAACTCTTGCATTTCATAGTACGCAAGAGTGACCACTCAGAACATTATTATAACACTATCATTAGCATCAGAGTTCAGTTAAATGAGTGGGATGAGCTAAGTATCATTTTCCCTTTTACCTTACCATAGTGTTAATAAAATGATTGCTGTCAATTCTTCTCGTTAGTCTCAATCTATGAGGAAGGAAAAAAAGAAGAAGAATTTTCTTCTGATTAAGGAATCCAACCAGTAGCATAAAAAAAACCACAATGTCTCCCTCCCTACCTGCGTGCAGATCAATAAGCGGGTTTATATCTTCTCTCTAGATACGAAGTCACTGAAGGGCTGAGTTGGTTAGTTGTTTTTTTCCTGTCCGTGTAGGTATTTCAACTGAGTACTCAGAAGCGTAGCATAAGTCAGCAGTAAATACTCAAAATACCAGTAAAAGAGAAGCTGTAAGCCTCATTAAGAATTCCAATAACATTATGGATTTGTAATGTTGTGAAAAAAACCCCTATTTTGCAGAAAGAGTCGTCATAGCTGCTGGCTTAAAAATACTCCTATAAAGGTGGGAAGATGGAGTTATTTTTGAGAAGTCTAGTAAATACTTAGAAGTGCTCACTTGTACAAGTAACAAGCAAGTTGTCTTAAGTCCATTTTGGTCTAGATTATTAGTATCTTTTGAATGACACTGTTGAAAAATGGTACCCTGGTTTAAACGCATGGCAAGAGAAATAGTTTGAAGTCACGTTGTGTCTACGTGTACCTGTATATTGTACTAGCAAAGGAACATGCTGCAAAGAACCATGTTAAAAAGTCGCAGAAAAGGACTTGTGCTTCCAGTTTCTGCAGTGGTCAGATATTTGCAGTGCAGCAGTGTTATACCAAAATACTCCTGTCTGTCGCATTTAGCCTTGTATGCCTCTGAATCTTATCTTCCAGAAGGTGGTTATTGTTTGGAAAAATAATTCCTTAAAATACTTGAAGTTTGTGTGTTTGCATTCTTCTCCTTTCAGCAGCAGGTAGAATACGTGCAAATAATCTTTTTTCCCATGTAAGCCTTAAAACACGTGTGTTTGGTTTGTTTTGGGGTACATAGTGTGTTCAGACGCGGCACAGAATTTTATACTTTTCTACTCAGAGAAACTGAAATGGGAAAATAGTGTCAAGAGGATTCAGTCTGGTGCTGGGTGGAAAGTTTTGGTTAAAAGATTTACTTCAATGTGTTCAAGCGCAAAGGGAGTTCATATGGTGTCGGGGGTAGCTGCTTCCCACCACCATCACCACGGCAAGTCCAATCCCGATGTTTATAGGCATTGCCAGTTCTACGTGTGTCAGAAATTGCAGAACAGCAGGCAGAGAACTTCCTAGCTCAGACAGTTGTAACAGGTGTCTTACATCCTTCCAACCTCTGCTCTGCTGTCAGGAGGGTGAGATGTCTGCAGGCAGGAGCAGCTCCAGCACCCATGCACTGCCCTGCCACCCAGGGTTGGACCTCCACATGGGCTGGGGGATTTTCTTGGGTCTGTGGGTCTGGAATTCAGAAACTACTCTTTTCTGTAAATGACATTAAACTGCCGGTGAAGGCGTGTTGCTTTAGCCATACCTGGAAACAGATTTCTTCTGAAAACACTAAACGTCTTTCTCTCCCCCTTAGGGCTTAAAATCACTCCAATTCTGATTGAGAAATGAGGTCACTGTAGTTTGTGGCTTGTCATTGGGTACAGTTACACCCTGCCTTTCACTTGAGCCAAGATCTTCAGTGGAAACACGCAGCACTGCCTGTCCACTGGAGAGTAGGCTGGGATTTTGGGGGTTTTTTCCCTTAATCTGAAAATAACAGAAGCAAGCACAAAGCCCTTTTTTTCACTATTAAAAGACCCAACAGTCACTCTTGCTTTTTTTTTGCTAAAATCTTCTAAAATTTCCCACATCCCCATGTTACTGCCTCTACTAAATTGAAAATCATAGATGCATAGTAGGTGGTTGAAGGAAAGCACTTTGCAGTCCATCTAAACTCTGTTTGGGTTTTGAGGGGGGAAGTTAGGGGAGGTTAGGTAATCAAAGTGTGGCAGAGTGAAAGCTGGTGGCAACGAACACCCTTCCTCATACCTTTCCTGAGCAACTAGCCCAGATTTAAGAGTTAAATTTAAGAATTACCCCCATGGTCCGGAGTATCCAGAAATCGAGCAGCATCCCACCGTGCCATGTTCACTCAGCAGCTGCGTTGCTCCTCACTGTCTTGTTTGTGTTTTCTTCCTCCCTTCTCCCCTGCAGGGTGTGAACGGCATGTCTGTGGATGAGAAGACTGACTCCCCCATGTATGTGTATGAGTCAACGGTGCACTGTACCAATATTCTCCTCTGCTTAAATGACCAGCGGAAGCAGGACATTCTCTGTGACGTGACGCTGATCGTGGAGGGGAAGGAGTTCCGCGCCCACCGGGCTGTGCTGGCTGCCTGCAGCGAGTACTTCTTGCAGGCCTTGGTAGGGCAGACGGAAAATGACCTGGTGGTCAGCCTGCCAGAAGAGGTACAGTATGTTGCCGTGCCCCCGCTGTAAACATGAGCCCCCTCCATCCCGCAGGGTGAGGAAGACCTCCACGGTCCACTAAGGTGGCCAAGGGGAGCGCGGCATGGGTGTTGATGCCTGCCCCAACTTGGCTTTGGTTTTTGTGTTTGGGTGGGTTGTGAATTGCTGAAGGATGAACATGTTCGTGCCAGCCTTCCTCGCCGATGGTAACTCCTAACGGTTGTGGCAGCAAAGCTTTGGAATGCTTCAGCTCACCTTTCTCACCACCACTGAGGGAGTCGTAACCAAAAGCTTAATTTCTGTCGCCTCATTCAGGGCATTATCAGGACCTTGATATTTTTCTGCCCTCCCAGACAGGAAATTTGAAAGGGATGATTTGGCTGCTAGATGGCAGGTTATTGTTGAAAAATCATTTGAGCTGTCACATTGTTGGGAGTCTCATTGCTGTCCACCCTCTCTGGCATTTCATATCCTCGTCCTCCTCTTTCCCCTCTCCTGCACCTCATTCAGCCATGCTTCCTCTTGCCTCACGACAAGTTTGGGATTTAACTGCTTCAAGCTGTGTGTTTTCCACCAAGAAACCATGAACACAATCTATCAAAAACCAGTGTTTTTCTCGTGCAGCATGACTCCCACAGCAGGTAGCCAAGGGACGCAGAAAATACATACCTCACTGGAAAGTTTACTTTATTTTACCACAGAATCTCACTGGCTAGCTTCCACCCCCACTGTAATTTCCTCATAGCCGTACGGCCGTGACAGCACAGCTACCATAGGGCACACCGGTGGCTTTGCTGCCCACGGAGGGAAGACGTGTGCCTGCTGGCCAGGGCTGCCGTCACTCGCCGTCTCGGCACTGCCTGCCTGGCATCTCCAGCTGGGGCAGGCGGAACAAGGGGTGGTGATGTCTCCAGGGCATGGGGTGGCAGTTGCTCAGTGGGAGGGTACTCTGGCATACAGAGGGCTTTTCTCCATCATTTGCTTAATGCCCATATAAAAGCACAGTGTATTTTTAAATTATGACAGGTTCCGAAGCATCACACAGTTTTTCCCCCTCTGTTTTAGCTCTCCAGAGACTTCAGCAATGTCGTGATGTTGTCACGGCACAAGTTGGAGAGCGTTAGAAGAAGTAGGTCACTGAGTGTGACTTCATGAGTCTTGACACTGAGTATTACTCATGAAGAAATTTCAACCCAGACATTTTGCATAGGAGTTTAGAGATATCGCAGAGGATGTGCTAGGATGCACACTATGATTCTACAGTGTCCACTAATAATTTCCAGTGGAAGAATCGAGCCTGAGTCAGTGTCGCACAGGTTTCGCACTGCAAAGCAAGGGTGGAAGCAGGGAGGTGACAAAACATGCCCAGAGCTGCACAGGTAGGAAGAGACAGGAGAGTATCAGCCCTCTTCTACAAAGCTTTGGTGAGACCTCCATGTATGATTCCAGTCCAGTTAGATAAAGAAAAATAATTGAAATTCAAAACAAAAGCAGATACAAGAGTGACTGAGATGTTCGGAAGAAGGAGCCTGGCCTAAAGGAGGAGAAGACAAGACCGTGACAGGTTCATCCTGATGGTGTGACAACTGTGACATGCTCCTGCTCCATGTAGGCAGAGGAGATTAAATGGCTGAGAGGAGGAGTTTCTCTATAGTACTAAAAGACAGTGTTGACACAAGCATTGATTGGTTTCAACTGGCTTTTAGTAATAGCAGATTGGAAATCAGCAGATTTCTAATCACAGCAGCGGTGAGGTGCTGAGCTGCAGGCCAGTGGGAGGAGCGGGGTGATGTGTCTGCACTTGGTGACCCAGTCCTATGTTCATATGACACTAAAGATTTAAAACACCAAGGTTTGTCTTTTTGTGTGTTTTATGTGAGATACTACGTAAAAACAATTCCTCCAGTCCAACCATAAATTATTTCTATTTAAGTGATTCCCCTTTGGATTAATGAAGTATTGGAGTTTTACATTTTAGAATATATCTTAATGAAAGATCAAAAAGTTTTAGTGACTTAGGGCTACACTGACTGCTGTTACAGCTCCAGTGAAGTCCATGTATTTGCAGAGGCAGCGAATCTCATTCTTAGAATCATAGAATCATAGAATCACATGGTTGGATGGGACCTATAAGATCATCTAGTCCAACCGTCTTCCCACTACCATTGCTGCCACAGCTACTAAACCATATCTTGTAGCTTCTCATCAAGCCGCCTCTTGAACACTGCCAGGGACGGCGACCCCACCACCTCCCTGGGCAGGCCATTCCAGTGCCTGACCACTCTTTGGGAGAAAAAGTTTTTCCTCAAGTCCAATCTGAACCTCCTCTGGTACAACTTGTGGCCATTTCCTTGGGTCCTGCTTGTTGCCTGGGAGAAGAGGCCAAACCCCTGTTCATCACAACCTGCCTTCAGGAAGCTATAGAGTGCAATGAGATCTCCCCTGAGCCTCCTCTTCTCCAGACTAAACAATCCCAACTCTCTCAGCTGCTCCTCATAAGACTTGTGCTCCAGACCTCTCACCAGCTTTGTTGCCCTTCTCTGGACACGTTCCAGGGCTTCAATGTCTTTCTTGTAGTGAGGGGCCCAAAACTGAACACAATACTCAAGGTGCGGCCTCACCAGTGCCGAATATAGGGGGATGATTACCTCCCTGCTCCTGCTGGCCACACTATTTCCAATGCAGGCCAGGATGCCGTTGGCCCTCTTGGCTACCTGGGCACACTGTCGGCTCATGTTCAGCTGGGCATCAACCAACACCCCCAGGTCCCTTTCCTCTTCACAGTCCTCCAGCCACTCAGCTCCGAGCCTATAACGCTGCATGGGGTTATTGTGGCCAAAGTGCAGGACCCGACACTTGGCCTTGTTGAACCTCATCCCATTCAGCTCAGCCCAGCGATCCAGCCTATAAGGTTCTTAAGGTTTTTCCCAGTACTCTGAAATTGTCATGCTTCCCTAAGACTACCACTATTATTTTGCCGCGTGCTTTGATTAGTTAGAATCATAGAATCACAGAATAGTTTGGGGGAAGGGACCTTTAAAGGTCACCTAGTCCAACCCCCATGCAAGGAGCAAGGACATCTCCAACCAGATCAGGTTGCTCAGAGCCCCGTCCAACCTGGCCTTGAATGTTTCCCGGGATGGGGCATCCACCACCTCTCTGGGCAACCTGTTCCAGTGTTCCACCACCATCACTGTAAAAAAATTTTTCCGTATGTCCAATCTGAGTTGCAGAGCACCAGGGCTTTAACTTTCTCATCCTGGAAAAGAACTCTCCTGGCCTATTAAAAGAGATACTTACCAATGTCTACTTCTACAGATATTTTCCACATACAGATTAATTGCTGTTAACTCCATTGAATCTGATTTACTCAGTAACTACTTTATTTAAATATGTGAGGTGATCAGTTAAATAATTTTCTTACAAGTGTTAAGTCACTTAGGGTATAGACCTGTCTGATGCAGTTTGTTATTTCTCAGTCATTCCTTGGTTAAGGTGCACGTCTCTGCTTCTGGTGTTGCTCTACTTCAGTGTACTGGGCGCTTTGGTAGGTGCCCGTGCTTAGGTATGGGAAGTGCCTCTGATAACGAACAGCATTGGAGCTCCCCATGAGAGGAACTGAAACACTCCTGTTTTTCAAGAGCTGGTAGAGCAAGGGGAAAACCTTCTTAGTTATATTGCATTAAAAGAAGTTAGCAGGGTCTTTTTCAGTTCACAAGCTAATGGCTCTTCCCAAGGCTATTGTTTTTAGTCTGTGGACTGCAGAGCTCTGGCAGCCTGTGAATTATTTCTAAAGGGATCTGTGAAAACTGACTTAGTCTGTCAAGGAGGGGGTTATACCTCCAGTGGAAAAATTTCAAACAAAAGTTGAAAATTAATGTCTTGATCCAGTAGGTTTTTTCAGGCTTAGAGACAATCTATGTTGCCATATATTTGTTACAGAAAAACAGAGATTGAAAATAATTTTTAAATATAGTCTTCACAGTTCAAAACTTTCCTGAAGGTGACGATCACTCTTAAATTAACAAGTCTATTTTTAAGTCAGTCATATAAGCATTGCCTTTTAAATTCTGGTGTGGTTTGAAAACTGCTAAAGTACACAGTTGTGGAGAAAGTGCATTATTATTTCTCAGAGATTTGATGTTGGAGCTGGATAAAGCTTTATATATAAAGCTTTTACACTCATGTAATGTTGGCGTGAGGGAGCTTAACATCAAAACAAAAGAACTTATTTTTTATTATTCAAAGCAGTAAATCTGCCTCTGAAGTCTAAATTGCAGACTTTTTTTTTTGCTTCATAGCATATTGGGGTCTTTTTCTTAATCTGGCATCTAGACATTGTTAACTGTTGGCTAGCTAAACAATGAACAGATGTTTTTTGCATTATTTCTTGTTAATATCCAATTACACGTGAGAGCAGTCTTTACGATACGCCAGTCGTTTCAGTAGGGAGAAACACCGTGCACGAACAGAATTGAGACTAGTTGAACTTAGGGGGTTTTAAACCACTACAAAACTTTGTGTTAGATATTTCAGGTCAGTTCAAGCATGACTTAATGTGCCTCAGTTCAAACCTTTCCCTAATCAACTTAAATAAAGCCGTATGGAGCTAATTCTGCACTGGTTGATTTTCCATAAACCCTTTTGTGCTAGCCTTGGTAATTTGATTTCATACTACATCTTTTGTTAAAGCAACGTATTTCAGTGTGCAGATAAGCGCTTGGAAAAACAACCAGGTAATAACCAGGGCTCAGATGTGGCTGTGGTGTATGAGCTATCAGCTCTCAGAGCAGAGTTAGAGGAATGGAGTGTGTCAGTTTTCTACAGCTAATAAAAAAGGACCCCATTAGCTCTTAACTTCTATGCTTTTCTCTTCATTTGCAGTTTTTTGTAAACAACTAGAACCTCGCCTTCTTTTCACCCTGGGTGTTTTTCAGCAATTGTGCAGTTTCCCTCTAGCAGCTGCTGTTAAATGTAACCCAAAATTAATATTTTCCAAGAACTGAGTTTAAAGCTGTAAAGTTAGTCATTCACTCCATACCCTTAGCTGTTGTTTTGTTTTATTTAATCACGAAAGCTGGTCTTCCTTCCTTTAACAAGGCACTTAATTAAGCTTTTAATTTATGATAAGAAGTTAAATGGCACTTATGAGGCTTTTTTAATGGTTTCCACTTCCCATCCAGATTACAAAAAAAGGTGCGATAGAGAGAGAGACACGGCTGTCAGCCAGGGGTATTGTAGGTCATGCCAATATTAGCTGGCAGCAGGCCATTATCCAATTAACATTGCTTCATCGCTGCAAGTAATAGCTCTCGAGTAGATGATTGAGTCATTCGTGCTGTAGTGGTACTCTGCTTTACTTGAGAAGGAGCCAGTGCTTCGTCGAATAGGCTTTTTAGTCGCTATTACTACCTGCCTGCCTTTGCTAATATAAGTGCACAGCGTGTGTATATAGGCAAGCTGGACAGAAGAGCGTCGTCTGTGCAAACAACTTATTCACTTAGTTTTCTGAAAGCTGAGGTTGCTGTTAAATGGTGAAAAGACAGAAACGGTGCCAATGCATAAAACCACTCAGTTGCATTTGATTCCTCCAGCTTGAGATTCCTGATGTTCCTTGCATTTTCTTGACTTTGGGGTGTACATTTGAAAAAACCTTCACCTGGTCATTCCAGCTGTGAGAGCACCAAATGCCTTTCTCTCTGGTGAAGTTAAGCACAGATCTTCTGAAGCAGCAGACTAAGCCTTCTCTAGCACCGATATGATACTATCTGTTATAAAAACAATCTGCTTCTCAAGTAGGTTGGTTAGTTTTACCTGGAACCCTCAGATTTCTTGAATGTTTCAAGGAGTGCTTACTGGTGACTTTTTTAAATGCATTAAGCTATCTGCTGGAAACATTACCTTCCAAAAGGATTAACTGGAGTTGTCTGTGGCTTACAAATCTCCCAAAGGGCAAAGGGAAGCAGCACATCTCTTTTAGGAAGAGGGGGAGAGATGTGCTTGGGGAGCTTTTTTGTTTGTTTATCCGCACAGCTCTTTTCTTTGCTATTAAGAGAATGATGTTCAAAGTAGATGTTAGCGCCCACCACGGGCTGAATTTCTCTGCATTCTTACTGCTTTACTGCTCCCTGACAGCTGCTGAGAACCTGCCGTTTCCCCATGAGGTCTAGCCCTGCAAAATCTGTCATCTGCTTCTTCAGTTGACACAGGTTTAATCCCTCATCTGGTTAACCTTTGCAAGGAGTAAGGCAGGACGGGACCCCAGTTCGGATTCAAGGCTGGCAAAAGCTGAGTATGTTGGAAACTGAAGGCATGCGGCACCCCGGGAGGGACTGAGCCAGGCATCTAGCATTAGTATGGCTCGTAGCTGACAGGGAGGAGAAATACTGGCAGCTGCTAACCATCCATGCCAACTCACCAGCCTGAGGGAAAAATGCTGGGAATTAGCCAACGAAAGATGATTGCGATGAGGAGAAAATCAAAGACAGGATGCAGGAGGTCAACTATTACATACCCTGCTGGCAATTACTATTCCTTTTTATCTCTCTAGAAAGAAACAAGTCTCTTACTTTGTCTCTTTCCTTTCTGTGTGCTGTGTATATGTATGGATATAATATCTTCAAGGAATGCAGGGACTGAGCTAGGAGTGCTCTACACAGGAGCATGAAGTGGAAGAAATAATAAATGATAAATGTGGGAAAGAGGAGCAAGAGGGCAAAAAGAAGATGTCTGTCTCAAAGTTTCTTTCCCAGCTGGACAGGTGTTATTATACAGTAGGGAACAACAAAAGACCCTTTTTCTTTGGCACCCCAGAGATGTATTAGGAGTAGCTAAGGTTAGTTCTTAGCAAATGGGAAGCTTTAATGTGGTTTTCTCTACTGTATCAGCCACTGATGTTCCTCACAAATTGCAGCAGTGGCCAGAAATATTTCTGCTTTGTCTCAGGAGGCAGCAGTGACCTGAAAGCCTTCCTGAAAGCCACCACCCCTGTCATCTGTGGAGCTTTTTGTAGTGTCAAGAGGTTGTATCCATCAGGTTTCTAATGAAGTCAGGCTTCAAACTCATTTACACTTCAGCCTTACCTCAGCAGTGCCACTTCAGTAAGTCTGTGTGGATGAAGGTTGGGTCTTTGGTTTCCTAAATTCCTCCTAAGGAATGTGTTATTTTTCATGCTGATTCACAATGCTGACAAAGGATGATTGGAGGCTGCAGATCTGTAGTAAGAGTAAAACTGAGCATTCAGGTACTTTTTGAGGGCTTGTGCGGCATGATAATAACTCAGGAGAAACCATGAGACAGAAATGGACATTGTTTTATGTGCATTGCTTATGTAGTGCAGTATAAGCTACAAAGGTGTTTTGTTTCTAGCAGGTGAGCAATGAAACAGAGATTAGACCATGAAGATGTGATATGAAATTCCATCCATCTCTCACTGCAAAGGCTTCCGGCACTGCCTGATTTTTCATGCCTCAAGTATGACAAAGAAACTAGCCGCATACTTTTCATTCTGCGTGGTGTAACTTCCATTATTTTCTGATGATGGCTGTCTTGCTATTGATGATTCTTCTCTGATCTTTTCCAGTGGAGAAAAGCGAATAGCATCTCTGTTGTGTTGAAGGGAGAGCAGGGCTTAAAAAAGCAAAACAAAAGCCATGCATACATAAATGTTAAGGAGAGAAAATACTGCAGTAACTCCTTTCCCTCCCTTTGGTGGTAGCTGTGCTATTTCTTTTTTTTATTTATTTGAGTAAGCATATCAAAATGTACTGACAAAGAGGATATGGAGATGAATGTGTAGAATGAAATTCACCAGCGCGATAAGTGGACTCAATTTCATTGCCTTTGTTAGACTCCTGCCTGCTGCTAGTGCTAAATCGGGCTGATTGAGTGTGATTGCACTCGCTGTTGAAAAGGCAGTTTGCAGTGTGGAAACTTTCTCGGTCTATAATCTAAAATGTAAAAGATGTCCCAAAGAGTAAGTCCTAGACATAGACTATGCTGAAGGCATGAGCAGAAGCAACAAGAATGTGTAACAGGAGGTGTATGTTTTTTTTCTCCCTGAATTCAAATACATATGTGGGCATGAATGAAAATGAGGTGGCTGAGCCATGACTGCATCTCAGCGCTGTGACCCCTCTGGCCCTGAAGACTGAAAGATCTCCTCCTCTCCTCCTCCACCTTTGATTCTCTTACCTTTGCTTTTTCTCCCTCTAAAAAAGCTTTGAATTTCTTTAATGCCAGAAAACTGAGTATCTGCTCTTTTAAGAGTCCAGAAATACAGACTGAGCATTTGCCATTTGAATAAACAGACAGATAAGGCCCAGATAAGACACCCCTCAGCTTCACCACGTCAGAGACCACAACCTGCAAGGTACTTTCTGATCCCAGTACCAAGCTTTGTTTCGTTAGCGTTCCCAAGACCCAAAGAAGATAAGGTTTTATCTCTGTACAGCACTTTCTGACAAGGACTCCCTGGTGAATGATGTCAGACTGACTATTTTTCTCAGCTACCAGTGAAATGGAGCATGTTATGGGGTGGAATATGGCATATATTAAGGAAGTATGGTTCAATTTGGAAGTGAAATATGGGTTTTAGGTGAGCAGAAGGCAATTGAATCCTACCAGGATTTGGGAATGAAGTGCTTTCTGTGAATTTTACAGTCAGGCTGTTGGGTTTTTTAGAAGAACAAGTAGACACACTTTCTGTTACATGTTCAATGCAAGCTCTGAAGAGAGAAATGGCTGGTTTATTCCAGGACTTCTGTGCAGCACTGGATTTTCATCTGTCCCGCTTTGATGGGAGACCACCACCAAACACATTTGAGTCCCAGTGCAGTCTAATGCTACTAAAAGCCATATCCTTGGGCACTTTATTTACTTCAATAAAATAAATAAATAGGAACAGCTGTAGTTGGTCAAACTACAGATTCGTCTAGCCCAGGCTTGGTTTGTTTTAAAAATTAGGTTTAATTTCTCTGAAAGAGCTTGAGAGGAGGCTTGTATGTTAAATGAAAAGCAAGCATCAGGCATATTTCTAGAAAGCGTGTTTTAATCTACTGGGGAAAGATCGTGAGAGCCACTGGCAGTTGTTTTGAAGCCAGATTAAAATCAATTGAAAAATTTGGCATATGTTTTCAGCAACAAACTGCTCAGTGATGTATATGACTGCACATTGTTTCATAACTGTAAGGCAAATGGCCTTGGATAGGGACAAGCTTTAGACACTCCTTGAAGAAGTTTGGTGCTCAGTACAGATGTAGTTGAGTGGAATTTAAGATTCTAAGATAACATAGATCAGATCTGCTAATAAACCTTTCTGTCCTTCACTTTGCTTATTCTGACCTTGTAAGAGCGGATGGCATCAAAGTGTGTGGTTAAGTGTAACTGTTTCCCACACTCAGAAGTAGTTGAAATACTTTGGTTTTTAATTTTTGGTTTGTATTTTGGGAGGTTTTTGGTTCGGTTTGTTTTGCTTGAAGTTTGCACAATGCATCTTTTGGGTCACTTAAGAGTCAGTGATGGAGGCTTTAGAATAATTTGTTAATTTGTAATTCAAATGGCACCGTGACCCAGGGACTGCTGCTAGCTGGGGGTGTGCAGTTAAAATAGCCACAGCTGGGCTGAGAACGGCAAAGAACTGCGGTACTAGCACTTTCAGTAAAACCGATATATAAACAAGATGTCACCAAACAGCTGGGATTGAGACTTATCAACTCTGAAGTTAAATAATGGTAACATAAAACCTTCAGCAGTAGATTTTTGAGGTCTCTTGTGAACAAATAAAATACTGTCATCACCTCTCTGCGAATGCTGGGGTGGAAGCTGATGCATCAGATGGGAATTACAGCGTAGGTCTGTGCATCAGGTCAGTGATGATTAAATCACCTTGTGTGAACCACTCAGCTGTGTTTACCTCTCTCTGAGTGCTCTGGTTAACATTACCTCACAGGGAGGTGAACAGACTGACCCACAACTGGCACAGCTGCTGATCCCAGAGCAGCCCATGTATCTGAACTCAGAGCTTCCAGCTTATCAGAGTTTCAGACAGAGTTTCAGTCTCATTTTCTTCCCTCTCTATCTTTTAAGCATGCAGGAGCCATTGAGGGGATTTTCAAACTAGTTGCAGCATTTTTCATGTGATTGGGGTAGGGTGAAGCTGCTCGCTGCCTTATTTGGCTGATTGGTCCTGAGTCCTCTACCTGTTCTTCCTGCATCACCCCTGAGGTCCTGTGCACTGCCATCCGTAACAGCTGCTGAGACTACCACATGCAAGCGGAAAGTAGACCTGGAGGCATGGAGCAGGCCGGAAGGAGTGTGTGAGTTGCTGCAGAGTTCCAGTTCCTCACCAAGAGACTGGGACGCTTTGAGGATGCTTAATTAGCAATTTTTACTTAAGTGACAGAGCTGCTGCAGACCCAGGTTCAAAAATAAATTCTTCATTAAAAAAAAAATACAAAAAACCTTGATACTTAGACAAAGATGTAAAAACTTTTTCCTCTATTATTGTAGCTTGTGAACATCCCGGTTGTCCCAAACAATAGGCAAGTAGGTACCTAGCAAGACTTGATCTCTTCCACAGAGAGCAAGTCAGTCTTGGCAGATGGGAGCTGTAAGTTTTCAGGACCTCGAAAAACAGGCATCTTTGTTTTGGTGTTGAAGCAACCATATTTAGTTGAGTGTATATTGCACCTGATCCACATCGTTCCCTGCAGCAGCTGCTCATCATTTCAGAACACCACTTCAGAGAAACAAGAGTGTGGAGACTTACTGTAAGGACTGCAGAGAGATTTGGCAGGTGTGACTCAGGATGGATTCAATGGCAGCGTTGTATTCTCGGTGTTTCCTTCTGCTCCTGTGGTGTCAGATGTACTTCCCGAAACAGGGCTGAGGTGGGTTTGTGGGGGTAGTAAAATAGAAAAGAGACTATCCAAATAAATGAATTGACCCAGAAAGGGACCTGAACAGGGCTAATAGTTTAAAGAGGTGTGGGCATCCAGTGTATTGTGCATCAAACACTTGATAATACTCTACTTGAAATTCGCTTGCTTTGAATTGTGATAGGACCAAATTCGCTAGTCTGTGCATATACTTCTTACTTTATATTCCCAGAACGGGTGGAGATGCAGTCTGTGGTAGTGTTTCAATGGAAAAGGAGTAGATTTAAAGAAAAAAAAAAAATTGTCCATGCAAACTTTACCAGTACAGTTCTCAGTGTCAGGAAAAAATGCTTTTGATGAAGTGGTCTGGGATTTTCATCAGCTAGGAGGCTGAGGATACATTTTTTGGCTGTGTAAAGCTTTTGCTTGTGGGAAATATTGGGATTTTGCTGACCTTTGAAATTCAGATCTGTGGTCCTCTGTTTCAAGGGCCTGCAGCTAGTAAAAAACAAGTCTTAAACAACTCTGAAAGCGAAGTATCTTTCCATCTCTGACCACACAGCAGTAGTACAACATGCCTAGCTACCTCTCTCCTCAGATACACAGGCAACATTCAGAGAAAATTTCCTTGTCAGGGGATTCTTGGTTCAGAATACAGAATAAGCTCCAGTTATTTCCTGTTTCTTTCAAAGGACGGAGTTGGAGCCAGTAACCTTTCAAGACAGGAAAAAGCTGAGGAAAGACAAATCCTGACAACTTCCCTTCTGCTTCCCACAGAGGACTAGTGCTCATTTTTGCTTCCGGAAGGGGAAGGTGGACTTGAGGTGCATGGGTCTCCAGCCATTCCATCTGCCTGTTGAACTGAACTATTTCTTAACTTTATTTTTATCTGATTGCAGATTTCCATGTTCCTCCATGGATGGCTTTCTGCATATGGCATTTTTGTCTGGACATAAAGCCAAGTCAAGCAGTTTCTGTCTATTCCTTGAGCTTGTTAGTTTTCAGGAGACTGGACACATCAAACCACGGCTGTGTTTTGAATGTCTGAATTAATTTGTCAAATGAAAGGCAAAAAAAATAGAGAGCTGCCTGTGTTTTGTAAGAGCCACCTATCCTTGTCATTTTTGCCTGGTTTATAGAAGCAGTAGCCATTGAGGACAAATAATATCTATACCGTTGTCCAAGGATGTGAAGAATGAAGAGATGTCCATGACATATATAGGCATTGGGGCATTCTACAAAGAAACTTATTCACATTTAGGAAGTCATCATAGCATTCAGAAAGCAGCAAGAGTTGCAGTAGTGGCAGAAACCTTTAAATCAATAACTCCTTATCTTCTTTTTCCATCTTCAATGTATCTTGCAGTTGAAGGACTGAGAAGAACACCCAGAAGAGCTACCTTGGGCTCGGTTTAGTTTTGCTTCCTTTTCAAAGATGAGCCTAATCCTTCACTTATGGGATTTATTTTACTATTATGTGTGAACTTTCCCATTGGAAACTTCAGTTGAGAGAGCATAGACAGGATAAAGATAAGCATTGATTGCATTCTGGCCTCTCTCTTCAGCTGGTGGCACACAGCTGAGGTGTAGAGCAGACTGGCACTGCACACCATAAGCTGCTGTTTCAGGTCAAGCCCAGCCTAGGGCCCAACTGTTTGCATCATCTGCTCTTGCACTCTCAGCTTAGTTCTCAGGTACAGTTTTAATCTGAATTATTTGGTGAGGTTACGGTCCAGTTGTGAAACTGGTTTTATGAAAAGGAATTGCATAGCTAAAGAGGTGTGAGAATTTATGGTCATTTCTTGTCACTGTGCTTTCTACCTCTTGGTTGAATGGTAAAGTGGTGGTAAAGACCTCTCTTTCAGGAATTGATGTTTTGCTCTAACTATGCTTCTCTTTTCCCAAACTGCTCTGACTGCAGATAGAGGAAAAGAAAGGGTCAGGTGTCCTATGTGTTCTTGAGAGACTTCATAGATGTCTTTTCTATTGCAAAGAGTGGAAGAAATCAACATCGTTGTAACTATTTGACCAAATTATTTCCCTCCTGATATCTGAGGTTTTCATGAGGCCTTTTTGTAACTAATTGTCTGTGCTATCTTTTCTTTTTTTTTTTTTTATTTTTATTTTTATTTAAGGGAAAGGAGAAAGTGTTTCCATTTGCAGCTTGAAACACTGGTCCGTCTGTCAGATGGATGTATGTTTACAGGAATTAATGAATGCCTGTTTCTAATTTCTCCCCTTAGAACAAAGGTTACACCATCGTTGTCTTTGGAAAGCTTTTAAACCAGCTTGCTTTTGTGTGTGTGCTCCATTTTTTGGTACCATGCCAAGCACCCTGTTGAGACTCTAGTAGTGATCGAAGGAACAGAAGGAGGTTTTGAGGTTTGGAGATAAACCCTGTTCAGATGGCTAAAACTCTGTAAAACCTCCACAGCAGTCTGCTGGCGAGCAAAGGGAGAGCTGGGCTCTGTGTTTTATGCTTCCTGTGCCCATCTCTACTAGGGTGAACCAGCTTCTGTGCTACCACCTTTGAACATGGGGTCCTTCAGCACCAAATGCGGGAAGGACTTGAACTCTACTCGCTCCTCAGGATAGCAGCCACCCCTGGGCAGGCTGGCATTTCCTCACCCTGTTTGTGCATGTAGTATTGGCATGTAAATGCTCTTGCTCAATCCTATCAGCTGTGTATCGTTCTATTCTGGGGAAGGTGAGAGCAGTGCTGGAAATGACACAGCTCCAGAAGGTATCAGCTTTACTCCTTTTACCCCTGAGAGTCAGTCCTCACCTTAGGTTTGTATGGTAGCTACCATACAAGGGAGACACATCACTTTGTTAAAAAATGGAGAGCAATGAGAAATGCTGTGGCTGCCCATCGAGTAAATGTATTTGTTGTTTGGTGTTTGTATGGCTGGTGAGCTCTCTGCACTTCACCAGTGCCCTGTTTTGACAGGGTTTTTTAAAGGTCCTCGAGAAGCCTTTACGGCAAGTGAAGTAACCTTGGCAAGACCCTGCATTACACTGTGCTCTGCCCAGCATTCCTGTAGTTCTTGCCATTTCCTGCCCCTTACAACACGACTGTGGCTTTGGACAGCAAGCACATTTTGTATTTCCCAAACAAGTGGTGTTTTAAATGTCTTTATCTGCAAGTGTTTTTACTGCGTGCTCAGGATTCACACAGGGGTGAGGGGATTTTTGTTTTGTATCGTGATGTGCTGTTCTGTGGCTCTCTCTTATTTCCTCTTTCATCCTCCTCCCCCTCTCTCTTCTACCTGAAACATTAAATTAAATCTGACATAGTGATACGTTTAGACAGAGACGACACTTGGCTATGCCAGTTCCCCAGTGGCTTTAAACTGCTGGCTGCAATACTGCAAACAAATTCAGACCCTGGCTTGGCCAGCAGTTCCCCCCAGCTATCTGCGTGTTCACTCTCCAGGCTTTATTTTACCTACACTATTGGAGACTGCGGAGTCACAGCCTGTGTCTCATTGTTATGCATGGATGGGAAATATTCCTGTACTTATTTGCATTCATTAGCCGTCAGTAGTTCCTCTGTTGAGGTCTCTAGCCTTGTTTTTACAGTGCTTTTGGCAGTGTTTCTGCACTTGGTGTGTGAATTTTTATGATCTGTTGCATGTTATTCATGCAATTTCCTGCCCTGTAATGGTATCAGTTTTCCAGACACAGAGGAATACAAACGAAAACCCAGGAGCCTGCATTAGCATAAAATGTCCCAGTTCTGTCAGTTTGATTAATTTGTCTCTTTGTCTCCACTCTATATGATAAGTGCTATTAATGGTTGCAACACTTCATATGTCAAAGTCTTTCTTCTTAATGACTTGAAAATGTGGTTTATTTCCCCCTTTTTTGTATTATTTTTCTCATTTAGCATTCCACTCAAGTATAGATTTATGCCATGCTCTTTCATTATCTTACTGGTTGCAGCACTGGAGTGATTACATATGGTGTAGGGTATGAGCAAAGATGCGATCCCAGGGGCAGCAGCTGCTGATGCAAGCTGAAAATAGATCCAGCGTATGCTCAGCACTTTTCCCAGAGGTCTTTTATTTATTAGGAACAGTCTTGGTACAGGACAGCTCGGACCCTCATTTAGCAAGATGACTTTTTGCCTTTCAAGAACAGTGCAATGACTTTGCTCTATTTACTGACTGCTGTGTAATTTTTTTTCACTGCCTCCTGTCGAAGCAGTGACTTTACCTAACATAAATTGTAATATAATCCTGATTTATAATGAAGTCAAGAAACGACAGACTCCATTTGAAGTAATGGAACTTGACAGACCTAAGGTTTAAATTAAATAATCCTATTTGTAAGACAGCATTTTTACATGGTACACTGATTTAAAATGAACTTCAGTTCTTCTTCAGTGAATCCTTTACTATTCTCTGTTTTGCCTTCCATAGAGGCTTTTTGGGGAGCAAAATTAATTTGGAGAGAGCATGCTTGTCTTTGTAAACAAGTGTGGAAGAATACATTGTTTTCTTTCCCTTAGCAAAGAAGTTCTCATAAATTATTTCACAGAAGAACTCTTTAATTAAAGACGAAAAATTAATGAAGGTCACTTATTCAGGGCAAGACACATCTAACCTGCTTTGGTGGCCAGAAGAGTCCAAATGCTGAGAACGAGGAGAGGGAGGATGCTGGAGGGAAAATAGCGTGGAAGGCTGCAGCTCGACTCTTCCCCTCCCAGGAGTGGAGGTTCATTCTAGGAGTGATTTCTATGGAGGGAGAAGATGGTTTCCTCTGCACCCTTCTTTTCTTCCTCTGTCACCCTCATACCAATGCAGATGACGACAGCCCTGGGGTGTGCAAACGGAAAGGTGGTCCTGCCGTGGCTGGCTGCTCGGAGCTGGCAGTAAGCACAGAAATGGGGGTTGGTGGAACAAAAGGCTTGTAGATGAGGAAAAGAGACCAGGCAGGGAGCATGAGATGCTGGAGAAATGATGGAAAAGGGCACAGAAAAAGGGCAGTAGGATAAAAACACTAAAGGTACAGTGCAGGATTTTTCTGGCCTAGATTGAGGGAAGCTATTTTAGAAAACGTCCCCTTCCCTTTTCTCTCACTCAGCATTGCATTTTTGCCTTCCTTTCTGCCTGCTTTTAGTTGCTGCTGCCCCTGCCTGTCATCTTTCTAATTTTCCTTCGTACCTGGCTGGGATGCAGCCCTTTCCCCAGGAGCCCACCAGACGCTCTCACCTTGGGCCAGCCTTGCATGCTCCGGCAGAAATGGCCCAGCTTGCATGTTCAGCTTGATAACGTGCCTCACGCTAGCCGTGTCACCCTGCCGTCATCCCGAGTCATCATCTTCTCCGCCAGCTCTGATAGAGAAAATGTCGCTTCTGCATCCGTTGTGTTCGGGCAGTGTCGGCTGCCCTCAGCACTGGGGGCTCCGAGCAAATGCCCAGGCCTTTACCTTTGTCCCTCCCCACCAGCGGTCAGGTCTGTTGTGGTGGCCTGGTAGGGAAGAGCTGAACAGAGCAGGGGCTTTACTTGACACCTTCCTGGGAAGACATTAAAGATATCTTGGGACTGAGTGGTTACTAATCCGCAGGGCCCAGCTCAAAAGAAGGCAACCTTCCCCACATTGCGGCCATTAGAACAGGCTGCCTAGTCTGGAGCTTCAGCGTCATGTCTGCCCTGCAGTGAGTGGTTTCAGGCCCAAGTAGCTTATATCTCCTCATTCTAATGATCTCCGCTAACAAACAGATGGTGAAGAAGACAAGATGACTGCAGAGGAGGGTGTTGCTCAGGTGTGCGGCTGGAGCCCAGCCTGGGGGCTTGGGGCGAGAGGCTCCTGTGCCCATCTCCTGCTCTCCAAGTGATTAACCACATTTTTTCCCCCAGTGCTTGCAGGGAAATAATAACTTCTATTAGTTAGAAGCCAAGCACAAGTTCCCCAGTGCTGTCAAGGAAGGACAGGACTCAAGAGTATCGCTGGGGAATGTGAGGAAGAATGAGCACACAAAGCCAAAGCAGTGCAGGCCAGCGGAGGAGGCAAAGGAGAGGAGGATCCACGCAGCAAACAGGGCATTGACATCCTATGGGCCCTTGCTCCTTGTCTAGGGAGAAAAAGCAGTGAGACCTAAGCATAAAAGTCCATCAGGAGGTTTTAGAGTTGCCACTGATAGCTTGCACACTGCCCCCTCTCCCTCCTCTGGCAGACGTGTGCGTGGCTACGGCCGCAGCTTTCTGTTCACTTGGAATTAATGGGATTATATATGGCGGGAAAGGAGGTGGAGTACACTGAATTCTGCAAATACAGAGCTTCAGCCTGTGCTGCTTGATCTTTAGAAAAAATAAATAAAATAAAATAGCAAGAACCAATTCCAGGATGATTCAGTATGCAAATAAACTGTTTTTCATTACTCACGGCACACATAAATGCGCACTGGTGACTGAGGCAGCAGAATAACACTTCACTGTTCATTATTTTATCAGACAGTGATAATTGTAGTTAATATTTTCTTAGTAGTGTCTCTGAGAGTTTATTTATACTGTTAATAATCTGAGCAGCTGTAATGATGCTGGCTGCCAGAGCTGTAGCATTTTAGAAGCACTCTAGTGTGGCAATGATACGATGGTAATAGAAATCCAAGGAGAAAATGATCTTTTCGGAGCAGATGGGGCTAATTCAGTCCCTTTCACATACGTTCATGTTCTCTAGTCTTTTTCTCACACTAGTGTGCATGGGTGCACAGGAGCATATGTAGACACACACACACTCAAATAGCTGTAAAGTCCTGACTTCCACCCTCCCAGGACAGGGAAGTCACATGTCAAGCTGGAAATGCCATCATTTTTCTGTATGGAGAGCATTTTTAGGGCTCCTAGGTAGGGGTAGATGGCATTTTCTCCCCTTCGCTTTCTGTCTGGATGTGAAAAATCTTGCATAAGAAGCATAAATGGGGAAGTCAATTCCTTCAGGACAGCCCAGAGCCAGGCACGGGGTTGTGGCTGCGCTGGAATGCCATTACCCATCCTTCCCATCCTTCCATGCCTTCAACCACTTTGATGCCAGGTGCTCCTACTGAGCTTGTGCTCCTTTAGGGACTGAAAGAGCCATTTACCTTTGCTCGCAGCAGACATGAAATCTTAGCAAGAAGACAGATGCCTCTGATTTTTTCTGGTGGGATTTATGGAGCCTAGCTAACCTTTTGGGCCACCATGGGAGGAGTTAAATGATCTTCGTGGAGGACGGGAGGCAACTAACTTTGCCAGCTCAGCAGTGGCTGGTTCTTCTTACAAACCTGCTTTGCTGAGCTGAGCAGACATCATTGATGAAATGTGAACACCAAGCAGTGGAACAAAAGCCACTGTAATCCTCAGATCTGTTAGCAGCCGTGCAAGAACAAAACTGAGGTGAACACAGAAAAATTGCATGTCCAAATACTGGAAATTAAAAGGCAAGGTGGGGGAGAAGGGAAAGGAAAACTGGAACAAATGCAGCATTTGGCAGGTTTTGTTTTAAAAATACGATGTCTGCAGGAAGTTGAGTTATTTATACAGGGTTTCAGCCTACCAGTTAATAATTGTAATTGCCTGATTACCTCCTGAAACGCAGTAGTAAAGCCTTTGACATTCAGTTCCTTCCACAGCCCAGCAAAAGCATCTCTGAATTTGAAATGATACAGTATTTGCTGGGCTGCACTTTCTGCTACGCCAGCATAAGGATGCTGGGGATTTTATATGCTGTGCCATGCTGGCGCGTGGTCACGGGCAGTGCCAGAAGCGCTGGCATCGTCAGCCCTGTGGAAACCACAGCAGAGCATCCGTGAGCTGCATCACATGTTATCTGGCCTCGTCTCCTGAGCCTGCTTCTTCTCCAGCTCCTTTGTCTTCTGATTTAGTTCTGTTCCTTAGAGTGCTGCAGCTTTGTGTTTCCCTAAATCATATCTAGCAGAGCCTGTTTGTTCCTCTCCTACGCTACGCAAAGTATAATAGTAGGGCTTGTAGTGAGATGCCTTGCTGTGAAGTATTCCTTGTTTTTATAAAGTAATTACAGTGTATTTAATGTACTGTGTATTTAATACACTGTATTACGTAGTTTATTCACGTAAGTAAATTCTGCTGTGCTTGGGAAAGAGGAGTCTTTGTGTAATTTGCGGGTCTGTGTAATTTTCCTGTATTGTTGTGTTTGCTTTTGTATTAATTGCAGCTTTGGAAGCTCTGAACTGTTCCTCTAAGCACTCTGTGAATTAGCAAATTTCTGCATGTATCTTCTTTTCCTGCCTATTTTGATATTTCCTAATGTAACTTGGAGGCTTCTACAGTTTCTCTTTTCATTGTAAAAGTTCTTAAACTACTGTTTGTTTCCCCTTTTTCTCCCCACTTTGGCTGATGATATGCACCTAAATAGATCTTTCACAGACTCTTCTCTCACAATTTGTATTCTGTGAAAGCTTTCCCACTTCTTCCTTCCCCCTCCTTACCACTCAACACTTTCTCTCTTTTTTTTTTCCTTTTTTAATCTGGGGGTCAGTTTAGTTTTCCTTTTGCAAAAATATGAGACTGATTTTACTTTTAAATTACAGTTGCACTGTAATTCTGATTATACTCTTGGGTTAAAATCTGTTCGTTTCTGCTCGTTTCTTCCCCGCTGGTTTCAGCATGGCTTGCACAGGCACCCAGGGAGAGAAGGTAGCATTTCTGCTGAGCCACCCTCCTGTGTCATCCTTCGTTACTGCATTCCAGGTTTCTTCAGGTGGAAGTTGCATTGGAAAAACAAATGTGTTGCACACTGGCAGGCATCACGGCAGTATTTCCCTTTGCTTGATCTTCCAGTTCATGCCTGAGTGTTTAAACTGCTAATTAGTGCCACTGGTTTTATGTGTTCTTTGTTGATTCAGTCATGTCATAGCCTAATTTTTCCTTTGGATAAAAGGTTATTTGAAACATCCCCATTTCTAATTTTCCTTCTAACATCTCCACCCAGAGTCTGACCTGAGCAGGCCTGAAAGTTTTCCTCCGAGCTTTTTCACCTATGCTTGCCTGCAGGTACTCTCTTGGCTGTAATTTTGAATTACCTGTTCTTCAGTTACACCCTGGGCAGCCTCTAACATCAACAACATACCCCAAACCACATGATTAGTTAGGAAAAAATTGTCTCCTTCTGCTGAAGTTCGTTGAAGTAGATGTGATCCAGGCAGTGCATCCCTGCTATGGAAAAGAACTAGATCTTCCAGTCCTAGAGCCTTTCAGTTTTGCAAGCGTATTCATCTATGTTTGGTAAAGATGCCTTCTGTTTTCTGCACTGAAATGTGTCAGCAACAAAGTACTGAGGCATATGCCTGGTGATTTCTACCTTCCTTCTCATTAAACAGTGTATTTTCTGAAAGTTGCAGGAAATTTAACAAATTAATTTCCCCTTAAAATTTTCAGAGACGGGAAGGATGCTGAAAACACCCAGGGCTACTGACAGGATTTCCAAAAGTAAATTCCTCATTCTAATTTGAAACCAATGTCACTTTCCAAAGAGCAAAGGAATTCCTGTTGGACTTCAATGACTCCAAGATTAAATAAAACTTGAAGTCGTGGATTGAAATAAGTATTGCAGTTGGATCAGAGATTACTTTCTTTTTGCTTTTATTACTCTGATTTATTATGTTTTTTAACTTCTTAGACATCCTCTGATTCTGTCTCCTCTTTTGGTTCATCTGACATTATTGGCCCCAGGCTTGGGCGCCAGAATTTCTGAGAACACTTCGAAGCTGGAGCCGTTACTGCAGTGAATTTGATTGAGAAAAACCTCAAATATGTGGGTGCCTTAACTCTTGCTCTCCACCCATAAGTCACGTGCAGTCGAACACTGACATAACAATAACATGGGCATTGATCTACCAGCTGTTTACGCCATCTTTGCGCTTGGCAATCAGTTCCGAGCCACTTGCCCTGCCGTCAGCACTGACGCACTTCTCACAGGGTGATGGACACTGTTTGCAATTACTGCTTGCCATCCTCAAGGCGAGTCTAGCATGAAGGACCTCTCCTTCCTCTCTGTCTTGCCTCCCGCGGTTGCACCTGCTGCCCAAGAGTATCGTGGTGCTCTGCAGGCACTGAGGGATATTGGTCTCTCCCTCCCTTTCAAGCAAAGAGAGAGGAGACTTTTTGAAGTGCTGCCCATGGACATGTTCATTATGTGGGAGAGAGGAAAATGAGAAGTCATCTGGTGTCCTCTTTCGATTTGTAAATACTCTCACATAGGCAGTCAGGGCTTCTCATGTAAATTTGTCATCTGGCCGAAAGCTGAGGCTTCAAGGGGGAAGGCTGAGGTGCTTGTGCTTTTTTTTCCCAAAAAGCACAAAAATGGTAGTTGGATGAGCACTTCCAATGTGACATCTTTTGTAGAAGTACTGCTAAAGGCAGTTAAGCATCTCCTTGAAGCTCTCAGCCTGACACCTCAAGAGGCTGTTGTGGAGGACGCACTGAAAAGATACTGGGATGCCTCATAGCCCAGTCTCAGTGTGGCTTTGCAGGCAGCAGCTTTTTCAGTGGGACTTTTGCTAAAAAAAAATAAAATAAAATAATCAGGTAAATAAGCCTCTCAATGAAAGCAACTGTGTGTCCAGGCTCTCCCTTTCCCTGGCATGCATTCATGCCCAAGGGTGTTTGTTGCAGTGGCAGTGCGGTGGCCTCCGACCCCTGCGACGTGATGGGATGTTATGCGATGTGGGAGATGCCAGACTGTCACTTGGACTTCAGGTCACTCTTCTGCTGAAATCTGTATGCAGTATGTGAAGTGGCAGAATGTAAAACTAGGGCTGGCAGGATATCTGCTTAATTTAAAATGTGGTTTTAGAGTGAAAACAAAGGCCTTTATTCCTCAGCCTTCCCCATGAGCAACTTGTATATTCCTCTCTTGTTTAAAGGCCCAGATAATACAAATACCTGCATCTGATGCTTCTCACCCAAGCTGAATTTTAAAGATTGATTACTCATTCTAGGAGCTCCACAGCTTTATGAGCAGATAGGGGAAATACATCTGTAAGCAGCTGGTGAGAGAATATTTAAACGCTGTTAAATTAAAGAGGGGAGAAATGCAGTAAAGTACTGCTGTAGCATTGGCTTACAAAAGTCCTCTGCTGTTCATCATCTCTTCTTCTGGCTTTTTCCTGCCTCCTGCGTGTTCCCACCTATGTAAAAGAATCACGGTTTCAAAAGAATTCCTGACTGTATGGAAGCTTACTTTGTTCATGGATAGGGACAAACCATGATGTCTGGCACCATTGATTTGGCACATGCCACTGATCCTTTTGAGCCTAGTAACATAGTTCAATCTTTCAGAGAGTTTTCCAAAACCAAATAAGCTCAAACTAGGAAAAACAGGATCTGCCAGGCTCCACCATCCCAAGTAAAAATAACTGAGTAAATAACCAGGAAGTCTCTTAACTCTTAATGGAATAACAGCTTTGGTGACTGATTTTGGTTATCAGATTACACGCTGAAAATAGCTTCCACGCTATACTTGCAATTGGCTGTAAAAGAAAAAATACAGTGTGCGCTAATTTTGGCAAATAAGATTAGAGTTAATATTTAATCCCAGAGACCTTCTTCAGGCTGTGGAACAAAATAGCAGCAGTTAACTGTCACTAATCTTATCTCCTATTTCTAGCATGTGTTTGATTATATAAGTTGTAGTGTTAGGAACACACTGGCCAAGTGAGAAGTTAGTAGTTAGTTTGCTACATCCTTCAGTTTATTAGACAAACTTCAGGGCTGAGATGGATTTAAAAGCTCTCCACACATGCGTTTAGACTGCAGTAGCAACACTATAATGCTAACAAAATGGGTACCACAGTAGGCCTGCTACAAAACAGTATGCAAATAACAGGTTGATTCAGGGTTCTTCAAGAAATAGTTACATGTCCCTGCTCCTTGCAGGGGGGTTGGACTAGATGACCTTTGAAGGTCCCTTCCAACTCTAACCATTCTATGATTCTATTATTTCTTCTATGTTTCTGTCCAATTGTTTTAAATTAATATTTAGTTTGGGATTTGATGATCTGCATGTGAGGTTTGATTCAATTTTCCTTTCTTCCTTCCCTACAAAATTGCTTAATAGTTAAATCGATGTTTGGAGATCAGAGATGAGGGGTTTCTAAGTGTTTTTGGTGCCTGGTGATGACTTTAACCTGAAAATCAAAACACTAAAAATATAATCCATAATCCTACAAGTAGCTTGCGTGTTTCACAGAAAACCCATCAGTACTCCTATTGATTTCAACAAGACTGCTCAAATGCGTAAAGAAAATGATCTGCACCTGTGCTGTTCAGTCAGGACTTCTGCGTTCTCAGTGGGTCTGAAGGGCTGAACAGCTAATTTACCCCCGACTGGGTGAGATTTAGCAACTACTGTTCTGCAGATCTCATTGTATCTCTGGAGGGGTGGAGGGAGCTCTGCCCTCCCACGCCACCACCAATGAGCTTGTTCTGTGACTATGCCCCACGTATTCTTTATTTGAAAAGGAACAACTCCATGTACATTTGCTGTTGAACTTCAGTGCCATTTTCTAGAAGATCATTGGCACTGTGCCCTCGCTAGCACAGAAATTAGGGCTAGAAAAGCCTACTGAATTATCAAAGCCCATCTCGCCAGAACAAGGTTGTGCTTTGTTAGTTACGCTTTGCAGTACTCAGACATAAAGCATCCATCATTTTCCCATCCAAGCCTTCCAAGATGGCACTGAATTTGCTGTTAGGTTAAGAGTCAGGAAAAAAATCCCTGCGTTTTTAATTTCTTCAGTTTCTTCTTGCCGCAATCAGCAATAGCACCCCATAGCAAACTAGACAATTCTTCTCTGTTCTTGACGTTAGAATGCATCAGATTACTGTAAACATTCTCTTGCTCCATTTTAGATATTGCCTTGCCAAGTTTTACATTCCTACATGTTTACAGTGATCTTTCCTTGCCCTTAATGACTTTTCCCCTCTTTAAATTGAACTTAGATTTGCTGGCATTTTGCAGGGGTTGACCTTCCCCACTCCAGATGTAGCTTTTCACAGATGCCATTCGGAGCAGGGTTACCAGACATCCATGTTTCCCTTGGAAATAACCTTTTTTTCCCCCCATAAGAAATACTGTCTGTGCAGAATTGGAGGATTTTGTCTATTTGTCTGGGATTTTGAGACATCTGGAAGTCTGGGCAGCCAGCTAATGAGCATGCACTGATGAACTCAGCAGTGCACAGCAAGTCCAGCCCATCCACAGAAATGTCAGACCTCTGTGTGCGCTCTGAGGCCACATCCCGTGTGTTCAAAATAACACGGAGGCCTCCACGGCATGCTTGATCAGCCGTCATGGAGGAGACCTGATACAATGGGGAGCCAGAGAGAGTTCACCCACAGTGCTCTTACCTCCCGTGGTGCCTGTGGGTGTGTGTACAACTACATTTAAAACTGAATTTTTACCCTAGAAGTCCCTTCTGAAAATATGACGTGTGTAACGTGGAAGTGAGCTAACCCTCCTCCTAATTTGAGAACAGTGCATGCCCAGTAGTAGAAAAATGCTGTGCCAAAAACACTCTCTATTTGCAACTGTAATGCTGTCTTCTTTACTAGCATTTCTCATTGCTGACTCTGGTCTCAGCTTCTTGTTCTCCCATCTGGCAGTGATCAATATTGTTTTCCTTGAATTAGCTAGTTTTTCATTAATGTTATAATACCAACCAAAGGAGAAGGGAAGGCAGAGAGTATACAATGCAACTTTTTCTCCAGAAGGAAGAAGCATTGCCCGGAATGCATCAAGGAAATATAATGAGAGATGATGGAGGAAAATAAGGGAAGGAAGATTGCCTCACAGGGAGGTTTTAAGTAAGAGTCTGGCAATGATCTCCCAAAGGAAGTAGTGGAAATCTGGTCACTTAAATCAATTAAAATGAACCAGAGCATCACAGTCCGCAGGACTCTGTCAGGAGAAAAGCAGTGTTGGACTGAACTAAAATAGATTTCACATGCTTATCTTCTGCAGGGCTGCTGTCTGTATTTTGCCAGTAAATTCAATGTGGCTGATGCTGATTAACAACTCTCTTGACAGTGATTCTATCATTGCGTTATTTCCTCGTTCCTCAGTATCATAAACTCATGAGGGCATGGACATACAAAACACATCTCCTAGCTCAGCTAGCTCAATCTGAAAGACAAGCGGCAGATAAAGCACTGGAGAACTTACTTTGTTTCATGTTAGCGGTGGTCAGGCTTGTTATCGCAGCGGTGCTGAATTGATGTAGACTTCTACATCACGTGCTGAGCACAGTGTAACTGTGACAGCACAGCAGAGGCAGGAATTGCATGTGCATCCCCGGTGCTTGATCTCTTGGATTGCTGTAGAGCAAGAAGATATGCCAGATGGCTTAGGCAGGGCTACAGTACCCGTGTCCTCTGTGCACTGGGTGTGCAGGCTGGTTTTAATGTGTACAAGACCAGCTGCGGATAGGAGCAAAACAAAATAAAGTGATCCCTCCTTAGAGTTGGTGGGGTGTTTGGCATGTTTCAAGTACAAAAGTGAAGTCTTCTCCTGGTCTGCATTGAAAGATAAGGAAAAGCAAGCCTCCACAAAGCTGAGATCTTTGCTTTGCTCCTCTTGTCTGTGTGGGCGTTGTTGTTTTATATGTTAGATGTGCTATGTTTTCTCTGCCTGGTTTTCTTGTAGCCAGTCCATTCCATTGAAACAATAGAAATGGGTAGAAATTGGAATAATGCAAATTATGGGAGAGGAGGGAAGCAGGGTCTTTGTCTATGAGCTTAGACAAGATGCCCAGTGGAGGTTCCCACAAATTGACCTGACTACTGAAACATTAATTTATAGGGAAAATAAGGTTTAAAAGCAAACAAATCTTGAACATATGGCATCTTATTTGCAGTAGGTAAAAAAAAAAAAAACAACAAAACTGAGATTGTTACTGGTATGTGTTTTACCCGTCCAGGAAAGGTCTCTCTCACGTGTACATGGAGACTGTTACATCAGACAAATTATCTGTTTCCTTCTGCAAACACAGATCAACTTGGTTTCACTAAATGTTTTCACTGGGATGCATCAGTCAGGTCAAATCATTTCAAAAGACTGTTCTTACCTCTTCCTACAGAAATGCATGTGTGACGGTAATACAGGCAGCTTCGAAGCCTTTTCTTTCCCAATATGTGGTGCCTGTAGCCACACTCCAGAGCCTCAATTCCTGCCAGAATGCATCAGATGCAGGCGGTCCCGAAGCTGGTGGGGCTGAGGCAGGGGACCTGCCATGGGAGCCAAATCAATATTTAGACAGCTTCAGGCGACAGAGATTGTGCTGACTTTCACACTTGGCAGCAAGCTTTGCATCCATTTGTTACCAGAGTTATTGTTTGTGCAGTTTCAAGCATTGGCACTTGAGATTCTATGATTCTGTATTCCTCCCTGAGGGCAATGACAAGTGCCAGGTGCTTGAAAAGAAACTTTCCCACTCTGGATCTGAAGATTGTGAGAGTGAGGAAAGTTGTGTCACCGGGTAAGATCTCATAGGGAAGTCAAAGTGCATGTTTGACCAAGGTTTTCATCGTTCTTCACTTGAAGCATTTGCTGGGCATCGTGAAGAGCCTGTAGTCTCAGGCTCTGCTTTCGATACATCCAGCACAGAACAGCTGTAACAGCTGTCTTGCTGCTGTTTGTTATTGCGGTGGTTTATTGGGAGCGAAAACCTGAGTCAGCGTGGGAGACAGCCTTGCTGTGGGGTGGTATGAGTCAGCTCTGCAGCATGCCTGCGCTGAGGTGGCGGGCAGGCAGGTGAAAGAAGCCCTGCCCAGCACAGAAAATTATTTTAATTTACTTTCCAGTCATTCCACCTAGTGGCCAAGTCACATAACTGCCAGGAGAGCTGGGTTTGTGCTCTAGAATCCCTCCTTATCAAAAGGTACTCAAAAAACCCCAGATGGTATTTATGACTGCTCCTACGGACCTACGCTGCTGCGGAGCTTACAAGATGTGTAGGAATGTGTAAGCCCCCACACTGAAAACTTGTATCAAAGAGAAACATCAGCCTGCGAGTAGCTCATTAAGTTCCCGAGCAATTTTGTTAATCATGCTGCATAGATAAAATGCAGATAGGCCTTTAGTGAGCTGATAATCTGACAAATAGGCAGAAAGTGTAACACCGATAAAGCAGAGATTGGTTTAATAGCCACCTGTAAATCTAGGCAATTCTGTACCAGAGGCGTATTGTAAAACAGGAGTGTGCAAGTGTGTAAGTATGTGCATGAAAATGCTCTGTTTCTTAAAATAGCAGATACAGCAGTAATATTATGTATGGAAAAGCTATTGGGAGCAATTTCAGAGGTGTTTTAAAAGTATTTTTCTCTCCATCAAAGTCTGTACCACTTGTGGTATCTTCATAATCCAGCATCACAAGTGCAGATCTATGAATAACAAAGGCTTGTTTCTGGAAGTCAGGATTTTCTATAAAAATCTGTGAGCTCTACTGCTGGTCCTGAGGCAGTTTAGGGAATTTACAGGCTTTTGATTGGCATCAACCAAATTATTCACTCGGATTTATGCTAATCACGAATAGAGCCATCACAAATTCATGGCCTGATGTCTCACCAGCCTCTTGAGCAGCTTCTTGCTCAGTGGCGTTAATTCAATTGGAAGAACAAGGAAAAGCAGCTCACCTTCAGGGTATCCTATGCCTACTGGATAGGATGTCCTTCTGAGGAGCTGGGAAATGTAAGTTTGCATCCCCACAGCCTGGGGAAGGGACCTGGTCTCCTACTTCCTGGGTCACTCTTCTAATCTTCAGGCTATTTTATGAAAAGGGAACAGCAGTGCTTCTTCTTCTTGTTTGTTTTAAAAGAAGAAACTGAGCTAGGAACACCTACCAGAGATAGCTGCAGCCAGAGGAAGGTTGCAGGCTGTGCATCCCAACCTCACACAGGTGTGCAGGTGCACACATAGGTGCCAGATGTGGTTGCTGTTGCCTATTTTAGCTGTTTGGCTGCTCTGAACCACGTCTAGATGCCTTTCCTTGTTACACAAAGCGGATTTGTGAATACGACTTGCAAGCAAGGCAAGGAGGTGTCTTGGGAAATTGAGACTGAAATGACTTGTCAGGGTCATGTAGAAGGTGGTTAGTACAATGGGAGATGGAGTTGTGGTCTCCCAGATCTCAACATAGTGGCCAAACCACTGGATCTCCTTCTTGTGGAGAAACCTTTATCCTTGTTGGTGAGTCCTGGTTTTGAGGTAGCCTCTCACTGCTTCATGAAGAATAGTTTGTTTCTTGCCCATTGCGGGGAAAAAAAATGCAACATAAGTTACTGCCAATGCATTATTTTTTTGTGAAAAAATATCCAATATCTGTAGTTTACGATGTGGCTTAGCAAATTATTTGATAGTTATATGTGCATATGCCACTGTAAAAAATCGGGGGGAAGAAAGTGTGTATTTTTTAGTATATGAACTATGAATGTAAAATATAGATGGGATGATGAAAAAAAAGGATGAGTGGTGGTGCATAACTCAGACCTGGAACAGCTGGTTGGAGATCACTCTCCTGGAAACAGTTGTTACTCTTTCTACAAAGAAAATGGTAGAAAATTAAATACTGAGGTGGGACTCTGAGTGATTTGTATTGCTTGAACTATGAATATATGTTTCTTTCCTGTTAGCTGTACCTTAGACTCACTAAAATCAGGAGCAGTATGAGGAGAATAGTCTCCATGGGTTGAAGAAAAAAGCTGTGCAGTCAGTACTTACCTGTTATTTATTCAGCAATGGCTTGCAAAAATTTGAGAAGAAAAAAAGGAACCAGTTTGTTCTTGAAAGAGGTAGAAAGGTGTTTCCTTGAATTTTTTTATAGTATTAAATGTTTCCTTGGCAAAACACTTCCGGTATTGAAGGGGAATCTTAAACTTGAAACCACTGGTCACCAGAACTTCCATCAAGGCAGAAGAATGAAATTCGAATCTGGTCATTTTAGGGTGGTAGGCTGCATCACAGTTAAAATAAGATCCATCCAAGAAATAGCAGCGTCCACCCCAGCCTGTTTTTTCAGTCTTTTATTACAGCAGAAGCTTAGTTCATAGGTCTTCAAGATATTTGGGAAAAATAATGCTCAGCTCAACCTGTGCAGTTATGTACAGGAGCAACATAAAGGGAGCAGTGCTAGTTACCAGATGTGGCATCATTGCTGATCCAATAGAGTAAAAACTGATACTGAGCAGTATTTATTTCTGGACACTAGATCTGTTAGGTTATCTAACTACATGATGAAGGACATGTGGAATGATATCAAGAGATGATGGTAACACTGACAATTTCCCTCTCTTTTTTTGCAGGTCACTGTCAGGGGATTTGGTCCATTGTTACAGTTTGCCTACACTGCTAAGCTGTTACTCAGTAGAGAAAACATCCAGGAGGTCATCCACTGCGCTGAATTCCTGCGCATGCACAACCTGGAGGACTCCTGCTTCAGCTTCCTTCAGACGCAACTGCTGAACAACGAAGATGGCCTGTTCCTGTGCAAAAAAGATACCACCTGCCAGCGCATGCATGATGAGGAGAACTCAGATGGAGACGAGGAGGAGACAATGGAATCAGAGACGTCAAAAATATCTTGCCCAAGAGAGAGGATGCACCAAGAGCCCTTCAATTTTGAAACCACTGTTGCTGGAGCAGACAAAGGGGAAGGGATGCTGCCTGACTCTGACATTCTGAGAGATAGCAAGGACAATATGGACAAAGATGCAGTAACACGGTACCCCAGATACAAGAAATACCAGCTTGCTTGTACCAAGAATGTCTACAACACATCACACATCAGTACCTCAGGTTTTGCAAGCACATTCAACGAAGAGAGCTCTGGAAATGGCCTCAAAACGGGACTTGCTGTGGGGCAGATAAAAAGCGAGCCTCAGAATGAAGAGAACGATGAAGAAAGCATCACGCTTTGCCTGTCTGGAGATGAACCTGACATCAGGGATAAAGAAGGGGATGTTGAAATGGACAGGAAACAGCCAAGCCCCACTTGCGTTGACAGGCCAAAAAGTGGGTCCTCTCCTTCTTGCTTGCGGTCTTTCTTCAACAGAACAAAAAGCATAGATTTGGTTGGCTTCCCTAGCACTTCCCAACAGCACTTTGGCAGGAGTCCAGCATGCCCTTTTGAAAAAGGGACAACTCAGGGTGACCACAAAACTGATTACGTCCCTTTCACAGGGAACTATGGACAGTCCCATGCCATGCAAAAGGATGCTTCCAACTTCACAGTGGGATCACCGCTCAGGGGGCCCGGCTTTGAAACTCTCTGTAAGCAAGAAGGGGAGCTGGACAGGAGGAGTGTTATATTCTCTTCAAACGCTTGTGACCAAGTAAACACTTCGGTGCATTCATATTCTGGTGTGAGCAGCTTGGACAAAGACCTCACTGAGACTGTGCCAAAGGGTCTGTGGGCTGGCAGTAGCCAGTCTCTCCCCAGCTCTCAGACCTATTCGCACAGTGGACTGACAGCTGATCACTTGCCAGGAAGGATGCGGCCGAACACCAGCTGTCCGGTGCCAATTAAAGTTTGCCCTCGCTCTCCTCCTTTGGAAACCAGAACCAGAACCTCCAGCTCGTGCTCTTCCTACTCATACGCAGAGGACGGCAGCGGCGGCTCTCCCTGCAGTCTGCGTCTTTGCGAGCTCTCCTCTTCCCCTTGCTCCCAAGGCCCCCGATTCCTGGCACCTGAGCACCAGGAGCCCGGAGTGGTGGGGGATGGATTGTACAACCCAGTCCGAGCCCAGATTAAATGTGAGCCATCCTATGGAACAAACTCCAGCGATGAGTCTGGGTCATTCTCAGAAGCAGACAGTGAATCATGTCCTGTGCAAGACAGAGGGCATGAGGTAGGGATTTAAGATAAGTACATATATCGCAGTCATTGTGACCCAATTAATCACCCTTTGATTCTCTCAAGTGACTTGGCCTTTCCCAGGCACTCTCTTTGTTTATAGAGGCAAAGAGTAACTTCTGTTTATTCACTCGTCAGCTGAGTGCATGTGGTTGACTTCATGTAACTAGGTCTGCTTGACCTCCGAGGTGTTTGGCGCTTATCGGAATTTGGGTATGGGGCAATAGCAAGCTGCTGAATGATGAGAGTGCATTAATGTGTTTAGGAGTCTACTAGCAGTATCCTCTCCTCCTCTCTCCCTCACCTGCAGCACAAAGCATCATCACTCATCCTTGGTTTGCTGAGGTGGTTCCAGCTCCACTTGTTATTGCTGCCGATGTGTTTCAGCAACCTCATGCCATGCCTTCACTGACACCGAGGGTTGGGCAGCCCACACCAAGAGCCCCTGCTGCATATTAGTAACAGCTGGAGTAGAGGAGACAGACAGAGTGGGAGGAGAGAGGGATGTGAAATGACTTGAGCAGCTGCATAGCTGGCCACCCTTGGCTGCAGGAATGGTGTTCAAGTCATATTCCCTTTGTGTGTGTGTCTTGCACGTGCAGGTAATGGGTTTTGCCTCCATTAAGTGACAGCCGAGATGATGTTTCCTACCCATGACCCCACTTTATTTGGTGGTGAGTTCTAGTAGCCATTGCATAAAAGGTTTCAAAGAGAAGTTTTCCTGTAATTTCCTGTAATATCCTGTAATCTCCTGTTAGGAGAACAGCAGGGGGACAGATTTCCGTGATGCTCTCCCATGAGAGGGAGGTGAAGGAGGGCCTGCTTTAAAACTAGAGGTGGGCCAGCTGGAGATGCTGTGGTGATAACTGGCTAACTGTGATCGAATAAACTGCCTGTGTAAAGTCACTAATTTGAGGGAACATTTAAATCATGGAGATGCATTGTGGAGCCCAGAAACTGAAAAATGACTGAATGTTTTCACAGAGCTTCAATAGGAAACTGCATGACTTGGAGATCATTTGGGTGCAATCATGTGTCTGGCTCCTCCAGTAATGCTGAAGTGCTCCACTGAGAGCTTGTGCTTTAGTGTGGAGAGCAGTGAGTGCTAGTTTGGGGGATTCACGTGCTGTGAGCAACCAGGACAGATCCAGGTGGGCTTATTGTGGGCTAGGGATGAAAGGAGTGAATTTTCTTTTATCCTTCAGTCTTTATTCCAGCTACATCCCAGGCCCTGCAAGATACCTTTCCCACAGATGTGGGTGGTTCCTTTAGTTGGTGTCTTAGCTCTAAGGAAAGGCTGAAGAGCCTGAGGAGTCTCTAGTGTCCTCATCCCTGTCATGCTGTATCAGTGGTTTTGAGAGGACAGTTGTTGTTTTTCCCTGTGTCCTGAGCTGGGGATGATGCAGACAGGTGAGGAGTCTCCTTGGTAGGCTGCCTGGGATACTGTGTGTAGGACCTCATTTGGGAGGGCCTACAGCAGAACTACTCTGCTTGGCCATGCCAAGGTTACTCTGTGAAGTCCTGCCTTTACGAGGGGCGGAAGGGAGCAGGGAATGAGACCAAGGGGAGCGTTGCATCTCCACCTACGTGTGCTGCTTGCTCAGCAAAGCTAATGCACAGCATGAGGCAGCGAAGAGGGCAGGAGGTTAGCCTTTTGGGGTTTGATGACTAATTAGCTGTCATAATTGGCTAATTGTGTGGAGATACCGCAGCGGAAACGAGCCTGGAAGAGTCAAATGAGAAGGTTATAGGGGACTGGTGGTGGTTTTCCAAAAAAAAGTATGTGAATGTGTGCAGGAGAGCATGGATAAGAGGAGGGATGTTCACGAGAGGAGCAAGCAAGTGGGCTACAGGAGGCCATCTTGGTGTGACGTGTCTGACTCTGGGGCAGAGCTGGGAAGGGTTTGCTCCGATCCTGGTTTTGCGACTGTTTCCTCCTGGGGAGATTTTCTGCACTGTGCTGAGCAAGTTTCTCCCTGAGACTGCTGATAAAGCTCTTTTTTCTTTTTGGTTGGTTGTTGTTTTGTTTTTTTTTTTTCCCGGAGCATTTTCGTTAGGACTGCTAGGCATTATAAATGTAGTGAGGAAATTAATGCTCCATGAGGTTGCACTGCTCTATTCTGAGCAAGCCAGGGGTAAACAGATTACAATAGTGCTTCGGTACAGATTTTTTTCTAAAAAATGAATTTGTAGAGGTTATTGCCAACACAAGAAAGACACTGCAGCCTCGTTAAACAATGTTGTATAGGGGTGTGTATCCTGCAAGATCATTACTGTGGAAACCTTGGTGAAGGATATGTTAAACCAGGCAGTAGAAAATATCTAGTGGCAGCAGGAACTTCTCGTATAAGTCACTCTACCTACTTTTAGCAGTTCAGCTGCTGTTAAAACGGCGGGAGAGACTCACAGCGGTCTGAAATGGACTGCTTTCTGTCCTTTGCCTCCCCTTAGCTGCATGGAAAACTCTCTCCATTCCCGAAATTGTTGCTTTGCCCTTGCTGATGAGTTCCCAGATGGATCCCTTGCCCCCTGTGATATCAGATCACACGGTGTTTGCTAGGCTTCTCTTCAAAAAGCTCCTGATAAGATAGTTGGGGGCGACACGCAGGCAATGGCCCTTCTGGAGAGCAGCCACGCAGGCTCTTCTGCTGCAGGTGGGCTTTTGTTTAGGTAGGATGGCCTGATGGGAATAAGCCTGGTGGACTTTGACCCTTGATTATCTCACAGAGCTGCTCAGTTCCCCTGGAATTTGGACCTTGTTGGTCTTGATTTGGGTCCCAAAGTGCTGCCGGTGCCAGAATTAATGTCACAAAAAATAATTTGCCAGTGTATTGATTGTGTGAGAAGTAGGTGAAAGGTTTTTTCTCTCTGCTTGTTTAGGGCACTCTGCTTTCCCACAGATGTGTGCTGTTCAGGAGCTCAAGCCCAAGTTGTTCAGTGCCAAAAGTGGGGTGGTAGGGCTTGGCATGAGTGCTGTGTGGGTGAAGGTGACCCCACCCTGCAACCAGCCTCCCTGTCCCATACAAAGGTGCAGACTGCAGTCGCGAGTGTCAGAGGAGGTGGCAGTCCCCGTAACACTGCTGGTAAATCCTCTTTGGGATGTCTTTGCCTTTGGTTTTCCTTGCTGTTAAGGGAGCCACCCAGAATCCTCTGAGATTTTTGTTTCTTAGGGCTTTGTGATAGAAGCAGCAAGTGCAATCTGGGGTGTCCCCATGTTATGGAGTTAGAGGAACAGGCCTGTGACTTTTACTTGAGCTACTGGGACTTTACAGAAACATTTAACAGTTTATGTTGCTCTTTTCATCTGACTCCCTAAGGCCTCCACAGGTTGTTAAAAATCAATTATTGGGATATAATACTAGAGAGACGACTTACACTCAGTGCTTGCAGGCAGGTTCTGACAATCCTGCTTAAAATAGCAACAACAAAACAATAAGCTCTGAAATAGTGAATTGTTGAGAAGGAAGTAGTCTGTCAATCTGTTAACCTACTTAGGAACAGAAACTTCAGCACTACCTACTTTTCTTTATATTCGTTTTCTTCAGCAAGTATCTATGGGGTTTTTTTTCTGCTAGAAAACTTGTATAAAATATTGTACTACTAAACTAGTTAAAAAGAAAGCTCAGCTCAGTCTAATTTGATGAGTGACTTTTCTTAGGGAAACAATAAACAAGGGTAGGAGGAGGCAAGAGATGGAGTTTTGCAAGAACTATTACTATCTAGAGAATCGCATTCAAGGTGTCTTTCATTTATATTTCAAAAGAATTTCCCACCTGGGTTAGTGACTCCCTTTTCAAAGGATATTTTCATAAAGGCGGAACTAGTGCAATTGGACCGTTGAGGATATTGTAGGCAAATAACCTTCAGTGAGAGTCCAAAACCTTCCATGTTAAGTGCCAGGCAGCCACCCTTTCTCCGTTTGGCTGTTGATGCTTAGCAAAGTACTAAAAGTCAGAGCCCCAGTAAAAGGGAGTAAACCAAAGTTGCTCTACCAGAAGCCTACTGGAGCTGTGATGAGTTACCTAAACTGAGTCTTCTTCACTGTTTAATATTTCTACTTAGTGAAGAGTACTATGCAGAAAGGACAACCAAGAAAAATACATATTAAGGTGTTAACTTGCTTTTGTATGTAGTTCCTCCCCAGAATTCTGTGGTCCACCCCAGCTTTCCTGATCTTACTGGGTTTACAAATTTGAAAACAAGAAAGTTGCTCTCCGTGTCCTTCTCTGGTGGATGTTCTCCTGACCAGGATCCTCAGCAGCATCAGAGCACTGGGAATTGTGTTTGGTAACATCTAATTAAATGGAGTCTTGTTAAATCAGTTTTGCAAGATAAACTTCGTGGCAGTTTTGTTTTCCTTCCCACTCTTCAGTAGTAGTGGTATCCATGCTGATAGCAGGGAACTACATGGTTACAGCAATAGTGAGAGTTTTCCATTACAAGCTTGAAACTTTGGAAGGTCCTTTTAAACACCATATTATTTCATTGCAGCCTACAACCAGTTCTGTTATGCCCTGAGCTGAAGCCCTTACTGGAACGCTTCAAGGACTTTTTCCAGTTCTTGATTTTTTTCTGCAAGAGCAGATTTTTCAGAAAAACACTGCACTTTATCTCCCCTTTCACTGCTTGATCTGCCCTTCTCAAATGCACCTACGGCTTCTGTCAGGGTTTCTGTGCTATTGATGTTCTCAGAAAAGCCTGTTAATGGGCAGGAGCATTGTATTGTCATGCCCTTTGTAGGGCTGGAAGTTGGGGATATTGCAAGTGGTGGACGAGAAGAGGTCAGCTCAGCATTTTAAGCATCAGCGGTGTGTGATTTGAATACAAGTCCAAGTCATGGGCTAAACTACGAAATGTCAGTCCACATCTCCTGATCATTGGTTTAAAGCTCTCAGCCATGGGACCAGCCCAGTTCTCTGAGGCAGGTGGCAAATCAAAAGGTTACCCAGGCCGCTTTTCTTACTAAAAAGAAAAGCTTATGAGAAAAACATACTTGCTGAGGTTTTCTTACACAGCTTAGAAAATATTGACTATCATTTTTCAGACACCTCAGGTAAGGTTTCTATCACCTACCTTAGATGCTGTAAGATGCAGCATCTCTTCTAAGTGTCGTCTCCACTCCTTCTGCAGCCAGCAGGAAGGAGAAGCCGTGCGGGATACATCGCTGTCTGAAGGCCTCTCTCTGCTCGAGGCCAGTGGTGGGGACCTGGGCACTAGCTGGTCCCAACCCATCATTTCAGACAGCTCTAGGTGGGTCAGATGAACCTCACACATGGCACAGTCATCGGCTCTCGCAAATTAACTTACCACTCGGTTGTGATAAATACCAGTGGAGAGTCTTGCTCTGTGCTGGTGTAGAACACATTAGCCTCTCACTGCAGCAATACCCCCGTGCAGTTATTCACTGTGTCCATGCCAAAGGCTTGGTATTTTTTTTTTTCAGTTGACAGCTAATTGCGGAGAGGGAGACAGGCAATAAAAATGCTGTGAATGGTGAAGGAAATGAGTCTGACTCACTTCCACTCTCCCTTTCACATTTTTAATCCTGCGCTGTGCTGCCTGTGACAGGAGCAGGATTATGCTGGGTTTACTGATAGCAGTCTCTGGCCTGCTGTGTGGATGGTTTTATTTTCAATCTGTTATTTTTTTATGAAGCTGTTTCTATTTATTTTCCCATTTCCCTTCAGTGACTTCTACCTGACAGATTTAAGTCTCTTCCCTTTCATTCCCATTCCAGCTGCAAGCACATCTCCTGCTCACAAGTAAATATGTTTCGAAAGGGGGAGGCAGGAAGAAATAAAGTTAACGTTGCTTTCCGCTTTGGAGTTAAGAAAATAAGGAAAAACTGGAAACGTGAAAGGACTGTTTTTGCAGTGAAGCTGTGATGTCTTTCAGGGGAAAGCACAGATTGTTTTCATTTTCAGACCTTGGTTGAAGCTTGAGAGAAAATCAGGTGACGCCAGGTTTATGTTGACTGTCCAAAGGCTAGGGAGCGGAAATCAAACAGGTTTCATGTCGTTAGTTAGCAGTCTGTAAACAAGGTAGTCCACATCAGCATGCCTAAGGTCAGCCTTTGTGTATACAAGCAGGAGTCTGGGGGAATTGGGGCAGTGTTTGGTGTTTCTTGCTGGTTTAAACTGACCTGTCAAGTAGGGTGTTACACAGCAGTGCCTGGACAGGTAGGGCAGGGGGCAACGTTCAGGGCATGAAACCATCTGAAAGGGTGCGGTAGGTGTTTGCACTGAATTTCACGTGGCCCAGGCTTGGAGATGCGCAGAGGAATGATGGAAGAGCACAAGAAAACGCAAGCTCATAAACAAGGTGGGGAGCTGATTATCAGCAGGTCCAGGTGCCTGGCAAGGATCCATGACTGTCAATGTCAGAGGCCACTGCTGTGTTTGTGTACACGTGCCCTTAGCAAACTGTTCTGCATAATCAAACTCAACTCTCTGATGAAAATTATTTATTTCTAATCTGTGCTTTTATTTTCTTTATCTCCAAATAATTAAAGTGCATCGTTTGAAGACAATAACCATGTTTTAAATATCAGAGGAGCCTTTACAACTGGTATATTTTGTTTGGCTGGAGCAACTTAAGCCTATCTTCTTTGGTAGCCCGTGTGCAGAGTAGTCGCCCTATTCAAGAGGTTGGATTGTACCAAATGGGGACAGAAATGTAAATATTTACTGCCATCTTTTGGGCAGTGTAAGTATGACTCAAAAAAGGGAGTCAATCCAGTTACTCAGTTGTCATCTGCTTCGGCTTTGTCAACTGATTCTGATTCGACCACCAAACACAGCAGTCCACCACAGAACATTATTTTTTTCATAGTCATTGGGCTCAAGCTACAGGTGAAGCAAGGTTTGTAGGGAGAGTTGCGCACTTTGATTTGAGCAAGCTGATAGGTTTGGGGAAAAAAAGCCAGCAGAAGTCTTTGAGCACATCCACTATTCTCCAGCTTTTAAGAAAGTGTGAGTTCATTGCTCCAAGTTGTCAGGAACTTTGTGTTTTGCTTTGCTTTAATGCATAATCAGTAGGAGTTGAAGAGATGGTTGGAATTCCTAAAGTCAGAATATGAAGCTGCTGTTGCATGGTCTACAGTGAAAATGGGATGGCAGTTCGTGGCCTGAAGGAAAAATATTTTACTGCAAGTAACTGAGGTTTTAGATTGTTTGGGTATTTTTTTTTCAATAAATGAAACTTGGGTGCTCTTCAATCTACAAAAAGATTAGAGTGTCAGCAAATACTGGTTTATTTCAAAATGTGTGTATTTTAGCAGAGTCAGATAGGTTGCATCGCACTCCTCTGACCCTTTCTTTTTATATGATGTACTGCTCAGCTGAAATGCTGATTAAGTGACCTTTCCTAATTGCAATACAGTATTTTTCATCCACTTGAGGTGTCAGGTTGCATTTTTAACCTCACACCTAATTAAACTTTCAGTCCTGCAGACCATGCAGAGGCAGGTTTCCTGCTGCTTTAATAGCTCGTTCCTTGAAACCAGTTTGAAATTAGTAGCAGTGAGGTACTTCACTGTTTCCAAAAGCTGAGTCTCTTAGTGGACAGAACCTTCTTTTAATGCAAGGAGAGCTGTTATTAGAGCTTTTTAGAAAGGTGAACTTTTTACCTGGGATCCATCTGCATTGCTGATTTCAGTACAATTATAATCTGATCCTTACCAGCTGGACCTCCACAACATGCTGCAAGGGAGTCTTAAAGACTTGCTCAATGTAAAACTTGGTGTGTTGTTTATTTAGGGGGCAGCGGCATAGCTAATCGTCCTTCTGCTCACTGTTGTTCGACTTTCATTCAGCAAGCAAAATATGACTCTTTCCTCTTGTCTTATATTTGTTTGTTTTAGGTGAAACTTCCTTTTCCTGTTGATCAAATCACAGATCTTCCAAGGAATGATTTCCAGATGATGATAAAGATGCACAAGCTAACCTCAGAGCAGCTCGAGTTCATCCACGATGTCCGCCGGCGCAGCAAAAACCGAATTGCAGCTCAGCGCTGCCGCAAGAGGAAACTGGACTGTATTCAGAACCTAGAATGTGAAATCCGCAAGTTGGTGAGTTGTGTGCTCTCGTTGCGGCCCCGCTCACCCTTGCGCCGCAGCTTGCACGGCACTGACAGCAATTCCTGTCCAGAGTTTAGGGGGTTCAATTAGTTTGTACGTAAGTAAGTGGAACCACTACTATGAAAATTTAGTATTAAAAAATATATTAGTATATGTGTGTATATAATATATAGCACAAAATTCCAGTGGAATGAGGCCTAGATATCTCTTTATTTTGATATCTCAAGAGCAGATTGTTAAGTGAGTTGGAAGGGGAGGGAAGCCTGTGTCACAGCTCCCTTCTTGCAGCTGAACTTATTCCCAGTACCTGCAGTGCATCCACAAAAGCATTTCCTCATCCGAGCCCCATTTCCATGCCCAGCTACCGTAACAATCTGTCGGACACGGATTCATGGAGTACTCAAAAGAGATAGGTATGAAGAGACTTTCAGAGGTTGTCTGGTCTACACAGTGATATGACGGGGCCAACTTCATCTCTATGTAGAGATTTTCTTTCTCTTTGGTGTGCTAGAAGGCAGCTCAGTGTTTTCAGGATGTTTCAGCTTGCTATGCCTTTTCTTCAGCTCTTTCATTCCCTGAGCAAATGGTAGAAATGGCAAGGGAAGCAAAAAGCCAGGAATGTGAGTATCAAGGCAAATGAACATTCCTTGGTGTAGGTCAGTGAGATGGCAAGGGTATGTCTCTCCTTGCTCCTGTTGTCTTCCTCCCTCTAATGCTCCTGGTGTACCATAGACTGAAACCCCTCTATGATTCAAGGACCATCTCACACAAAAGGCCTGTTCCCACTCCACAGGGCACTGGCCTTCACATCCCATGCACTGGGTTCAGGTGACAACTATTAGTTTGCCCCAACACTCCTTGATGTGTGTCTCTGGCAGTAGTCTACTGCAGAGAGGAGAGCAAAGCATGCCCTGCTCACTGGACAGATCATGTCTGGGCACAGGGCTCCTGTGTGCCAAGGTGTCAGTGGATAGTGCTACCACATTTTAATTTAAGGGAGTAAGGTGACCAGAGCAAGGCTAAATGGCTGCTCAGGAAATCCTCTCTCTTTCAGTCATGGTGTGGACACCTCACGTGTGGTTTGGGTGGCTAAACACAGATGTCTACAGTATAAACACCTGCACTGGAGCTAGTTGTCCTAATTTCCTTTATAGTCAGTGAAGAGAAGTAGATGCCTGTCAAATCTAATTTGTCTCATCCTGCAGCAGAGGAGGTGACATACAGCCCGAGTGTACCCACCTGTTCCTCTCCATCACTAAACAAGATCACCTGGAGAGCCATATCAGATGGAGATATCTTAGCTATAGGCACTGTAGCTGAAAAAACTCCCCTTCTTTCTGATAGTGCCCCTGTGATCTGAGGGGTCTGCTCCTCTTCTCCTGCCATCCCTTGCCCATTGAGAAAGCAAACTGGTACACAATGGAAAAAAAAAGTTTTGGGACAAGGGTCATGGAGGAAGACATGTCTGCAGAGTGTCACTCAGTGGGAGGAATGCAACACTGGAACTTCAAAATGGGTTGGCACCTCCTGGTCTGTGTAAAAGTTCTGAAAGCTTTCTGAGATGTCAAAAATAATGTAAAAGTCCCAGTTCAGCTGTTAGGAGAAGTGTGGGTGTGCAGCATGCAGGACTGGACAGTTTAATTGCATTATGCAGCAGAGATGTAGGAGTCCAGCATTAAACCCAGACTTTGAATATCCAAGGGTTTGAGTGATAAATCAGTTAATTCGCATAAATAAAACAAAAGGAGCTAAAGCTGATTTCTTTACCTAGATCTCTGCGTACTCAGCTTCCATTAAAATTAAAGGGTATTTGGAGTCTTTGATTAAAATGTCTATGTGCACTTTAAAACGTGCTCGGCTGTAGGTTGGACTTGGTGGGTCTGGGGAACAGGGTACTTCTTGTTCTTGTCATAACAGGTTGTGTGTTGAAACTGGCCTTTAACGTAGGCTTCATTGTGCTTCATTTTCTGCCCAAGCTGTAGCAAACATAGTGTGAAAGAGGCAAGGATCTGCTGGAAGAAGCTGAGCTACCGTCACCCCACAAATGGCAGAAATCCTCCTGACTTTGGGTTACTCACTCACTGCCTGTGCCTGTCTGCTTCCCGTCTGTAACAGGGAGGTGACTCCGACCCCACAAGCTGGCTGGGAGGCTTAAATCATCAAGGCTTGTGAAGCCTTCAGATGGCATGCTGCTGAAGCCCTGGGGGGAAAAAAAAAAAAAAACAAAAATAAAAACATTGTTTAGAGTAGTGCTCCACTGATGCAAAACAAACAAAACATCAAAGATAAACAAAATAGCGAGCAACTGCTTCCTGCACCGAGCGTAATCTAGTATGTGCGGGGTGAGTCAGAGATTCTGAAGGGTGAAGGAGCGGTGCCTTGTCCAGGTTGTCAGGAGAAGCAGGTCCAGTCTTGGCTGCACATGCCCGTCCCTCTACAGTGAGCTGAGGATGGGGAGGAGTACGTATCTCCCATTCTCCAGAGCAGAGCACTCTAAGGGCTGGACTAGCAGCAACAGGGGGTTCAGCTTGATTCCTGTAGCCTTGACTTGAAAATTAATTTGGGTTCATTGGCTTTACACAATCCTGTGACACTGCCGTTATTGTCTAACCTAATCAACTGTGTATAGGCAAAATAATTTTTTTAAGTCCCCTTCTCTCTCCAGCACACATACACATCTCTGAGAAATGAATGAAAGACATATGAGTGACCTTGTGGGCCTGATCCCTGCTGAATTTCAGGTCTCAAAAATGCTTTGAGGTGCAGGAGTCTTCAAAAGAAATTTTGAAATTTCTATTTAGCAAGCTGGACTTCAGTAAGTAGCAATATGGGATCTGGTGCATTGTTCTGAAAAAGGGCATTAGTTAAAAAAGACAATCACAAGATATGCAAGAGTACAAAGCTGCAAAATTAAACTCATGCAACTTCAATTTTGCCTCTCCAGCACTCCTGCCCTCCCTCCATACGCGTGCTCTCCAAGCAGGTTGTCTGCTTCAAGATCTTACTTGTACGCTTAGAAAAACCAGCAGTGATACTCCAGTTGACTTCACACAATACATGGTCACTGGAAATTCCTTTGTCATCTTTTGTCCACTTTGTGACAAGTAATTTCCAGTCTCCTGAATTGCATAGTGGTTCTAGGGTTTAAGGGTTTTTCACTCGGTTGGGTTTTCTTTCTGAAAGACCCCTTTACCTCCCTGCACTTACTTCCTGCAAGTCACCCATCTTCTTGACACAGATGGTTTCACAGCAGACAGTGAGTGAAATGATTGTATCCTCTGAGTTTGATAGGTATTTTTTTTTGCCTGCCTTCCCTCGCTCATCCATCTACCCACTCACATTCCCTTTTTTCCCTGCAAACTCACAGCATATTCTCTTCCATAATTCATTATCTCAAGATGTACTTGAGCATCTGTTTATTTTTTTATTATTTTTATGCTTTCTTGATAGATTTATCAATATTTTAGCAGTTGCTTCTTTTCATGTGCACTGTTCTCTTTCTCATTTGCACAGCTGTATGCTTCCAGCACAGGCTTCAGACGCGGGGCAATACTATCCGCTATCAACAACCACCCGTAGCTGGATTATCTGAGTTGTGAAGTTTTCACGTCTCAGATGCCGAGGCAGCTTGAGTTTAGCAGTGTTACTAGGTGAGGTACACGGCTGCACTGCTTTCAGGGCCAGCTTAGCTCTGGAAATAGCTCTGGTACCCTACAAAATCTCATCTACTCCCTCGAGCTGTATGCCCACCTTCCTGGGACAGAAGGTGATGCAGCAGGACCGTCCCAGTCAGTCTGCACTGAATCAAGACTGGTTTTTAGAGGTGTATGCCCAGGCTGGGTCTGGCTCTGTGCCTAACACCTCTGATCTGCCTCCTGAGCACAGGGAAGGCACCGCTTACCCCATAGGGGCCTTGGCGGCCACGTGAGGTCTAAGCTGGACTTCCATCGCAGCATGTTGCACAGCGCCCTCTGCTTAGCTAGGGTTGGGGGCCTTACTGGTGTTTTGTTGGATGCAGAACAGCCTGAGCTTGTTTTACCAGTTTTTGAAGTCTTGCATGAAAAAAATGAGTTCTATCAAAAAATTCTTCACAATCAGCTCAGGCAGATGCCTCTCAGGTTCTCTTCACATCTCATCTCCACTTCTTGCAGCCGGGCCAGGCCAAGTCAGGCCCAGACGACCGCCCAGCGGGAGGCCAGAAAAGTGTGAGGGCTGCAAGGCCCACAAGGCTCACACCTCCCCGTCTCTGCCCCTGCTGTGGCTTTTTCACATCTTCACTTCTCTTTTCTTTTTTTCTATTTTTCCCCTTCATTATCACGGAGGCATTGTCAGGGAACATTCTGTCACCAGTTGGCTCAGCCCTGACCAGCAGCGGGTCCGCCCTAGGCCCAGCCAAGTCCACTGAACAAAGGGGAAACTTCTAGCAGTTTCTTACAGAAGCTGCCACAGTAGCCCCCCCTCACTAAATAAAACCAGGACAGAAGCACATCGAGCTTCAGGGTTTTCACATACATCTTCATAAAAATATCTTGATTAGATCAAACTCAAACCAATAAGCACCAGAACATAAGAAAATGAGCCATGGTGCAGGACGCAGAGCACATGCTTACCCAGATCCTGGCCTCTGAATAATGCACCTTGCAGTGGTGAGGAGGGTTCAGCTGGCACATGGGCCAAAGCAGGTGCACCCAGCCTGACTGACCAACCCAGCAGCTAGAGGGTGAACTGAACTTCTGCAACATATCCTCACTTAAGGAACTAAACCCTGGTTTCTTGTTCAGATGGGTGATGGCTTTTCTTCATCAGAATGTTTCTTTCAGAGATTTTTGTGTCATCCATCAAGCAGCCTTAGTTTATTAAGGGAGCCAACAGTTTCTTGGGAATAACTTGTGACTCTGTCCTCTTCCAACTCAAATGTTTTTCTCCAGGTATTTCCCAAACTGCAGTCCACACAAATGTGGTGGTCGAATACCTGATGTCTTTGTGACTTTTCTTCTACCCATATCAAAGTAACTCACATGTTGGGTACCGCTGCATACATGTCCAGAGTGTGCAGCCAGCGGATGGCTCTTCCTCAACCTAAGATGCATTCTTTCTTTTTCAGGTGTGTGAGAAAGAGAAATTGCTCTCAGAAAGGAACCAGCTAAAAGCAAGCATGGGAGAATTGTTAGACAACTTCTCGTGTCTTTCCCAAGAAGTGTGTAGAGACATGCAGAGCCCGGAACAGATTCAAGCTCTCCACCGATACTGCCCTGTTCTTAGACCCATGGATCTACAGCCAGCCACCACCATCAGCCCCTCCCCAGCTGGCGTGGAGCAGAGCCTGGTGACCTCCCAGTGCGTCGGCGAAAGCATGCAGTGCTGCTCAGAGCAAGCCTCAGTGCAACTGGGAGCACCCTGGCTGCCCAACAACGTCTCAGAAAATTGTTCAGCCGGTGGGGGGTTGGATGCAGCCGACACAGGTACTTACCCCGAGAGAGAGCTTCCGCCAGAGCAGAGCAGCCAAACGGTCACGGTAGACTTCTGTCAGGAAATGACTGATAAATGTACAACAGATGAACAACCTAGGAAAGATTACACCTAGTGACTTGTAACCTTAATGTTACACCTGGTCAGGTGTTCTTCAGTCAGCCAGTGGCAGTGTTCATTTGTTGTCTAGAAGAACATATTTGGTGCACACTACAGTGGTCTTAGCAGCAATACTGTTTTTAAGTATTCCCTCCTCTCTACAAGCAGGAGTTCTCTTCACAATGGTGCTATCCCTTGCTCAGGCAGGGAACGAAGCAGTGGCAACACTGTCTGTTTTTTGTATGTTGATTTCAATCTTAACAGGGATGGACATAACACCTCTGAGGACCCAACCGCAGCTTTTTTCTCAGTGGCCCATGTCACAAAACCCTAACTCAGGAATTTCCTCTGAATGTTCAATTTTTCATTGAAGACAGCTTCTTTACACATCAAAGTTTTATAGCTAAACTGTACATATTATATATAATATATATAAAATATATATATCCATATGCAAAAGTCCCTGCATGCCTCAATTTTTCTCATCCTACAAACTGGAAGCTTTCATTTCTATTGTAAAAACAAGTTCCAACATTCCTTTTTGTCTTCAATGCTAGAACTAGTTTGGTAACTTGTTGATAATTTTTTTTTCTCAGTTCGCAGTTCAGCAATATCATTCGATTTGTACTTATTTATAAAATTTTAATGTTGGAAACTTATTTGAGATTTTATTATAGACATTTTTTTTGGCATAGCCATTTCGTGCCACTTGAGCAATGTGGAGTTATTTTATTTTCTTGCAGATACTGTACAGTAATGGTCAACTTTGCCACTTGCACTGAGTTTCTGGTCAAACCTCTTTTCATGAATGAAGTCATGACTTCAGTATAACTTGAGTATATGGTTTTCTTTGCTTTATGGCTTAAAGAAAATAGAAAAGTTTTAGCTAATAGACAAACACTCAGGAGCTCATTATGTAGTAAAAACGGTCTTGCCAAATACTGAATTCACTATACAATTTGTAAAGAGAATCTGCTTGAATTATTTTTATATTCAGACTTCTTTCTGTTTCACAAACCAAGTTTAAGTGCTGTTAATGATGCTTTTGGATTCTTATAGGGGAAAGTATATTTCACTCTTTAGAGAAAAAGGTATTTGACAACTGGATCAGTTCATCATACGTTCCACGAAGTAAAGCAAATGGAGATCACATCAATACGCTTGTGGGGGGCTTTTTCTCCAGCCCTGCTCTGCATTCTTTACTCATGGAAGCAACTGCTGCTCCGGCTGGTCCCCAGAGCCTCACCTCAGCTGTCCTCAGCCGTTACCTGTTTTCCTCACCAGACCCGAGTTGCAGAGGTGGGTCTGGTGAAGTCAGTGATCCTGCCTGGGTAGGCGGAGTTGCGGGATCAGACCCCTAGTTGTTGACTTTGCTTTCCTTACACAAGTCAAGTTAGCACTGTATCCTCTTAAGAGCAAAACATACATCTGCCAACACCCGATTTGGTCGCGTATCCATCAAATTCTTGTGTTCCAGGATCCTCTCGTCCTGCAGCATTGCCCTCAGCACAAACCGCAGCTGAAAGAGCGCTGTCTCAAAGGAGACTACTCAGTGAATTGGCTTAGTTGTAACTGTATTGGATTTGTATCTTAAGCGATGTTGACTCGTGTTATGACTGTGTGAGGCAGCAGCTTTCCAAGCATAACATCTGTATGTACAGTGTAGACAGAAAAACGTCCTCCTAATGCTTTTTTAATAATTATTATTCTAAGTGTACTGAGTTTTTATTTTGTGGTTCTTTGCCCTACGTGTGCCAGGTTGCGTGGCTTTATCCTGGACGACAACTGTCATGTGCTTTACTGGCTGATATTGTTTGTACTCACTGAAAAAAATGACCAGCTGTTCACACCTATTAAAAAAAATATGTGGGGGGAAGCAGCTTCTCAGAAGCACTAAGTGATAATGTGGTCTTCTGCGCTAACGTTTACACTAGAGGTGTGCGCTGGTGCTTTTTTTGAGGCACTCTGTACAGTAGATCAGCATCTTGACCCTGGAGGAGGAATCAGCTCCCTCTCTCCACTTCCTCCATCTTCAGACTGTGCTCATGGACCATCGCCCACTCGCCACAAAGTCTTGCTTTTACCCTCTTCACCCAAACTATTGTAGCCAAGCTACCCAGGAGGAAATGCATATAGCATGTGCCATGTTTGTTGAAAATACTTTTTTTTTTCCCCGCATGTACAAAGAAAAACTAGTATATAATGTAGGAGAATATTTATGTTTAAGTATTAATCATTACTGTACAAAATCCTTACCTTTAAATGTTAAAAAATATACAAATGCCATAAACTCCTAGTTCACACAGTTGAAAGAGGGGGAGGAGTCGTCCTTTCTTTTTAAAAGAGCTTAATCTAAAAATATCTGAACCCCCTCCTAGCCATCTTTTGCAGGTAACTGACTGAGAAGCTCTTTGGCAGGGAGGGGGGGATTTGATTTTCCTTTGAATTCGTTGACGTTGCAAAGCAGTTCTGTGCTTCGCAGAGAAGTTTTGTTTCTATGAGACCATGGTGAAAGCTAGAATTTAAAACTAAATGTGAATCACATTATAGAGTCATAGCTACTTGGGGGGGCTGGGGGCGGGAGGGAGGGAAGGATCAACTGACACAGTATTTTAAAGATGTTTTTCTGTTGCCTTTTTTATTTTTAAGTGACCTCCTATATATATGAATAGATAGAATGTTTTATGAGTATAAAACCAAGTTTTAACTTGCTTCCTAACATGAAGATTTACTCTACTAACAACTCATGTGCAACTGGTACTCTTGACCTCATTCCAACGGTTTAAAAAACCCACCCACACAACCCATTGCGCTGCAGCTCTTAGGTTTGACCTGGCTTCATACTGGTGCTGGGTCTCTTGATTTCCTCTACCTTGGGAACTAATATTTAAAACCACTGCTCAAATAAGTGTCTCTTCATCAACCTTTCTCTTGTCTCTCTCTCTTTCTCTGCCCCGTGAGCTTTTCTGGATGTTTGATTTCATTCTTTCCCATTAGAAGTAGCTGATTTTGTGTCATTGCTTCCTATATTTACATGTATCATGGTTTTTCAGTGAGGTTTTTTTGGTGTTGGTGGTTGTTTTTTGTTTCTGTTTTGTTTTTTTTTTGTTTTTTGCTATTCCGAACCACACAGCTTTCAAAGCGGTTACTGGACTAATGTTAAAGGAAAACATTGGAAGAATTAGTTTCAGACCTGGATGCCAGTTGACATACCCAACCGTATGTCATGAGGTCAAACCAACTCACCACAAGAATACCACTGGGGAAAAGAAAACCCAAACCTGACTACAGTATTCATGAATTTTAAGAGTTTGGCCGATGGTTACTGTGATCTGAACCTCTTTGCTTTTCTCAAAGAGGATACATGCAGCATCGGTCCTCTCGGGCATTGCTCGGGAATGGCGTGGTGAGACCTCATTTCCCGTGAGGTGCTGCACCACTCTTATGGGTGTGCAAGTCCTTGAAGCTTTGTCCAGTCTGTATCTAATCTTCCTTTTCCGTTGCCATTGCTCTGCTTGTGTCACCAGGAAACCTCATTTCATTAAGGCTTGTTATGCTTTGTCAGGTGAGTACTACACTATATAATGTGCTTGTTTCTCTGCGTTCTCTGGGGGTGCCTTGAACACAACTAAAGCTCATTGCAAGCTGATTCTGGAACAAAAAGGTAGTGAAAAAAAAAAAAGGAGAAAAAAATGAGAGGGAAAACAAAACAAAAAACAAGCAAAACAAAAGCAAAAATGTTGGCTGTGTTATCAGGAGATCCCAGTATTTATATCACAGACTTCCTAACATGTGATGACTCAGGCGTCAGAGTTTGATGCTGCAGTATAAAACTATTATTTTATATATTGTACAAGTAATTTATTAAATGTCTTTCTAAGGGTATATGCTGCTTTTAAGATGCACTATATTTTTGGATCTAATCCTTGTATTTTTTTTTTCCCAAGGAAGTAAAATGTGCTGCAAAGGCAAGCCACAGTGATTAGTATGCTAACTGCTACTTCTCTTTAAAAAGGAGAGTGGGAACTAGATACGTAACGTTGCTAAATGGATTAACTGCTGCCAGAGAAATTATTAATGCTGATAGTGTGGTCGTTAATCTGGAGTCCAACACTTCATCAAATCTATATTCTAAAAAGCGCTTAAATAGAAGTTAAAATGCCTAAATATATAGTTAGATTTTTTAATATGTAACTTTATGATTGCCTAATAAAGAAAACAAATCTGCATGCTGGAATGACTATAGTCCTGTAATAAAAACAAATCTGATCCACTAGGAGAATGCACGGTGAAGCGTTGCCATTCCAGAATCGACACCACACCTCTCTTCTGTTTTGTAATCTACTGCTGTGGTGGTTGAAAGAGGGAGAGGGGTGGGTTTGCAGGATGGAAGACCTGTTGTGAATTTTGCAGTGAGACGAAGTGAACGTTTGCCAGGTTTACGCAAGCTCACAGTTTGTCGCACTTCGTGTCCTCTAGCATTGCAATGACGAGCTCTGCCTTTGCCTTTTTTTTCTCGAATTTGAGACATCTTTGGAGGTGCCTGCGGGTAAGTGTTGCAGCCCATGGTTGCAGCATTTTGAGAATCTCTATTTTAGGGCTGCCTAGAGGAGGTTTAGCTCAGTGTGAGCAGTGGAGCTGATGGCCTTGCATAAGGAGGGGATCTGCTGAGCATGGAGCAGTTTATTTTTATCAGAAGTGAGGTGAAACTAAAACCATTAACATAAGGAACTTATGCTCTCTTTCCTGCTAGAAATTTTCTCAACAGATTTTGACTTCGTTTCAGTTCTGTCTCTGCTGACACAGTCCAACTTAATTTTACATCGATATATATAATACGTGTATGTATGTATACATACATCTATAATTCTAGTCAGAGTGTGTGTTTGTGTATTTTCCTGTTTATAATACATATATGTATATTTATAATACTCCGTGGAGTATTTCATGACTCAAGCATCAGATCTGATGCTGTAGAATACAATATATGTGTATATGCATATGTTCCAATACTGTGTGTATATTTAAAAGATCTATTGTTGGTGGTCTGTAGAATAATTATTACTCTCAAAATTTTAATGGCATTACTTGCAAAGACTAAATGTACAGTATTTTTCTACACTCCACCAAGATAGGTATTATTTATATCGAAGTCAAATATTGATATGCATTTTAAGGTATTACATGGATAACGTTGCCATTTTTGCAAATCAAATTGCTTTTTGGCAGGAAGGAGTGCTAAAAATACCTTTTTATAAGGTCATTGACCCAACCAAACGACTGCTAAAAAGCTAGGTAGGTGACTCCTGCTCTTGTACGAATTTTAGTGACTGTGGGCAGAGCCCTTTCCGTAGGCAAAAGCCACTGTGCGGTTCATGCAGTGCCACTGTTGTCCCTTTTGGCTAATTAAGGGCATGCAGAAAGAAACTAGCATCCTAAAATAGAAATGGCAACTGGCAGTGTTTGATTTCATTGATTGTTTAGAAGCAGAGACAGTCCCAGGCTACAAACCCAAACGACCCCTCTGTTTTGGAGGGAGCCGAGGGGGAGCAAGAATCTCCAGCTGGGCTCATCCCTGCGACCAGAGGAGCCCACCCTCCAGGATGTGGTCAGAGGAGGGAGCAGCTACCCCACACCAGGGGTTGTGGCTGGGGTCCCCCGCCCAGGCCAGCGTTACCCTGCGTTTGTGACGTACCTGAGAGGAACATACATAGTTTCAGTCCTGTTCTCACTACTAGGTTTGCTCTGCCTGAAGCTATCTGGATCCCTCAGACCGGCAGGAATGATAATAAACACTTTGGTGATACTCGATGCGTGGTTGTTTACGCCTAGTTCCAAGCATCACCTTTGATTTCAAGGGTGGGGATGCCCTAAGAGTTTGTTCCAGAACCAGTTGGTTACAAGTGCACCTCTTCTATATGCCTTACAAACTTCAGAGGCCATATTCAAAACAGGGTTTTATCAGTGTATGCAAGGGGGTGCAACCCCTCTTCTCTTCCTCCCCAGGTCAAACAGTATGGACAGTTTTCACACATATCTACCTGTATAACCCTCTGTACCTCTCATAACTGGTCAATGACTGTAACAGGTTACATCAGGTGTTTTTTCTACATACTTTTTACACAAATTCTATGCGATTAATGTAACTTAATTCAATGCATCATTTTATTGTACTAGTTCTTAAGCTTGTCTTTATTTTTTTTCTAGGTGACTGTGGTTTCTTGTGATTTTTATTGTATAAATAAATGAGGTGGCTGTTGATGCTTACTCTCTGTTACTAAGAATTTTTACCTTTTTGGAAGAAAGCATTGCTATGAACTAATGAATTTAAAACATCATTTACTCATTGTAAATACAGTATTGTGCAAAAAAAAAAAAAAAAAGAAAAAAAAACACCCGACCCTTTTCATTCATTTGAATTGCTAGTGTTAACTGAATTTTGTCTAGACACCATTTCTGTTGATGAAATAAAGACATATCATTATGTATTGTAAATTGACTCGTCTTGACTCTGAAATTGATGTTGCAGTTCTCAGTTAACGCATGGGTTGTAGGTGAGATTCGGGAGGGTAGGTTGGATGTGGTTGATACTGCCTGGTGAATCTCTGGACTGATGAAGAGACCTCCATTCACGTGGTCCCATTGCTAATTCATGAGTTGTCTTTGATCCATGGATCCAGTTATCTTTGATCTGCTGCAGGAACAGCCGAGGGCACTTCATTGCAGAGATGAAATAAGTTGTTTTGGAAGATCAAATAAGCTGTTTCTGTACCCATTCCCCTAGTGCTTGACTTAAGGCAATTCTGCTAAGTCTTTGTTTTGGTCTTCCCAGGTGTCAGTGTATGTGTTGGGAGGCAAGGAGAGAGGCTGGGGTTTGTTTACAGAAAACCTGAGAGCAATTGAAAGAGGTTTCTGTAGAAACAGAAAAATAGCTGAAAATCTCTGTGTGTAACCTAAATACAGCAGTGCTCCTTTTCTGTAGCAGGAACTTGTGCCATGGACCATTAGCATTACTTAAACTGCAGAAGATCCAGAAAGGAAAGAAGAAATGATAACAGGTTTGGATGCTGTTCCCACATGTGGGATGTGGGTGTCTAGTGGCGGGGGAGGGATGGGGTGTTTGCTCTCTGGGACTCCCGAACAAGTGGCAGCCACCTCACCCCTTGGGTTGGATGCAACCTGAGAGCCTGCTCGACAGCTTGGCAGGAAGAGACCTGGGAAGGTGGGGAGTGGCATGGCCAGTTGTCCTACTGTGGCCCACACACTTGCTGGGATGCGGCTGTGGGTAGCAGGGAGGAGGGCAAGCTGCTAGAGGGAGGTCCTCAGGCTTTGTATCACCAGACAGGAGACACTAGATTGTGTGCCCTGGACCACCATCCTTAGGGATACAAACTACATCCTCCTCCATCTGCAGCAGTGACGGTTGCCTGTGATTTTTTCAATCATAAAATGCTCATGGAAGAAAACCAGAAATGTTGCTTTCCAGAGTTTCCCAGTTTTCTGAATATTCCTGTTGAGGATACATGAAGAAAGCATCCCACCCTCTCAAATCTGTCAGAAGATGTAGCATCCATTGCATCCACACATAGCCTGGCAGTAGAGAATGTACTTCAGCAAAGCTGTTTCTCCATCCCTGATCAATTGTTGCTGGCACTTAATGGCCACCGTCTTAACAATGCATAGGCAAACTGTCAATGAGTTTGTAGTGAGGCAGAATATGAGTGTAAATCGTGCACTGGAACAAAACCACTGTAATCTCGAGTAATCCGTATGTTTGGCACTTTTTTTTTTTTTCCACTTTCCCTGCTGGCCTGCTTTCTGCTAGCCTTGCCTTAGAGTTGTCAAGTCATAGAGGATTTTGACGCTTGGAGAAACTGGCATAGTGAACGAGCTTGGTTTAAGCATCACTTTCCATTGAGGTGATAGCAAACGTGAACTATTATAAGCTTGACAAATAAAAGCAGCTAAAGGCATGTGGCCAGAAACAGGGTCAGGGACAGTCGGAGGAAGGGTCTTTATTTTCCAGATACACAAGTGAAAGGACTGCTTTCTTGGCTGCATACAACTCAGAAATCCAACCCTCCAGAGCAAGTCTGTCCTAGCAAAATTAAAATGAGCTCTTTTCGGCTTTGCTTATCCTTCAGTTCCTCTATGAGATAGTGAAGGGAGTAAGATTTTCATGACCTTGCAGATCTTGAAGAGCAAACTGAAGAAAAGCATGGATGTCTTCTACTTAAAATAAATTGCCTGATTTTACTTAGTTTCAAACTTGAAGCCAAGAGTATTAGCTACAAGGAAACTACATTAGCATGGAATGTCTCTGTCAGAGCTTGAGGACTGCGTTAGCACAGGCAGGTGAGCAGCAGCATATTCTCCAGCTGGGTTTTTATCTCTGTTAAATTCTCTGTCCCTTCAGGTTCCTCGTGTGCTCCGTCCATCTTTTATTCATCGGGTGCTGAAGCCTGGGGAGACAGAGGCCATGTAGCCTTCCAGGTTACTTGCAAATCAAACCAATCCTTTCTTATAGGGGTCTTGGGCCTTCTGCTACCTGGAAGGTCGATGGATCAGGCTGGTTTCTGATATGAACGATGCTAGCATGCACAACAAGTTGTACATCCCAAAATGTTCTCCCAAAGACACAAGGCTGTTTCTGCAGTGGCAGCACACGCTGACCGGATCCGGCTCAGTCTACGTGAGAAAAATCTTCAGCCGTGGAGCGAGCTACCCCTTAACACCAGCAATCAGAGTAGGGTACTGGTAGGACTGGTGTAAAATGGAGGAATAAAAGAGGTGTTTGGTTTCTTAAACTGTATTACAAATTTAGCGTTATAGCTGCGTGAGAAGGGAGCATAGAAACACAAAATTTGTTTTTTATCTCTCTGCTGAAGGTGGTTTGTGCTCGGTCCCTTAGTTTATTTATTCTCCTCGGAATGTCATTACTTTTTCATGATAGATGATAGTTCTAGGAGCATGCTCTGAAAGATAACAAGAGAAAGAAAGGATGAAGCTGAATTGGCTTAAAGGAGAAAAAGAAACATTATCATAGTAATTAACCCAGGTTCCCACACATACATAGTTGGGAAGGTGGGAATCCAGTGTTTAGCTGACAACACACTTACCTTCTAAGGCTCTGTTCAGTGCTGAGGGAAGGGTGGGGAGAGGGAGAACCAAAATAGACACATTAATCCGTGAAGTAACTTGCTTGAAATTAGTGGATCCATCCTAGAGGCCATGGTTTACATATTAAGGGGTTTTGTATATTTTTTTATTGCTTTAAACACATACAAAGATGGACTCAGTTAGATGAGCTCCACTTTCTAAAACCCAGCTTATCTGTTTGCTGCTCCACAAATCCTCAGAGGGGTTCATTAGTTGTCAACTGCTGTTGACATCTTCGCCCACCCCCCCCCCCCCCAAAGTTTATCTGTATTTTTGAACTGGTGAAGGGTTACCTTTGGGTAACCAAGTAGCTTTTGCAGGGTAATTAATGACACTGGCTGTCCTCACCACGAGCTTCTCCTGAGTGCTGCAGGGAATAAAATACAACTACAGTGGAATTTAATTTTTTTAAAGGGTGTTTGCATAGGGAAACTATACAAAGCCAGCAGTAGTTCTTAGCAGGTGTAAATATGAATACCTTTAAGGATTCTCAAACATCCTAGAGGAACAAAGGGCTTCATCAGTCCCTTACTCCACCTGTAGATTTTGCTGGTGGAGCTCAGCTGCCTAACTCACTCCTCTGCAGTTATTAGGTTTGTTATTTCAATGTACATTCACTCTTATCAAACTGTTCCCAGCCGCAGGAGCGAGAGCGGGTGAGCAGCTAGTTAAATGAGTGGATATTTATTCTTCAAATGTTGTTGAAAGGATGAGTAAACATGCCTTGTTCTGGAGCAGGCTGCAAGCATTCAGGTTGAATAGCAGCTCTCTCTTTCATATCCTGCCCGCTACGGAGTATTTTCCCACTGGGTAAAAAGGCTCAAAGCTGAGTGGAGAATTGAGAAGTAGAAAAAGAATTGAACAGCACAGAGGAATAAAAAAAGCAATGCAGTGAAGGAAAATAGACCCAGTGAATCGTAAAATTTCCCCAACTTTGGCAGAGCCAGGATTTCAGCCCCAGAGACTTTGTTTTCTGCAAATGAATAAAATCAGCAACCCTATCTCAGTCTGATTCTACAAGTGGAGAGTATCAGCTTTACCAGCTGCTTCATTATCAGCTTTATCTCCCTCAGTCACCATGAGGAGGGGGCCTTGCTTTTAAAGATAGATTGATTACTTTGTAGTAAAAAAATTTAGACCTAAAGAAATGACACTCTGAAAGCAAAGGGCTCTCTGGAGGAGAGGGTGGGCTGAAGAATGAGGAATGTACGTGAGAGTGAAAAAAACTCATAACTTTTTGACAAACAGGAATCTGAAGTTGAGTGCCTAAAATACCTAATTCTTTCAAAAAGTCTTGATCTAGTAATTTTGATTTCCCAGGAAAGCAGTTCAGCTAAGATATTGCTAAGAATATTATAAATCTTCTAATGACTTCCAATTTTGTTCTGTGATTCGAGGAACTTATCTTGGCTCAATGAAGAAACACAACCATTAGATAATGCCAAGCTGCCCCATCCTCCAAGGACTAGGTACGTCCTTGGGTACTCTAGCAAGAGGACTAGCACAGTAGTTCTCTCCATGCAGGTTCAGGCTTGAGGTGCAAATGTGATAACCTGGTTTCAAATCATCTGAAGGATGGTGTCCTTGTGAGAAGAGTTGCAAATCTAGTGTAAATACTCAAAATCCAGGTTAACCAAATTAAACCTCATAGGTTTTAGAGCACACCTTAAGATTCTTTAGAAAATAATATCATAGAATCATAGAATCACAGAATCTTAAGATTGGAAGAGACCTCCAAGATCATCAAGTCCAGCCGTCAACCTAACACCACCATGCCTACTAAAACATGTCCCAAAGTGTCATGTTCTTTGAATATGACAGTGTCTACATGTTCTTTGAACACCTCCAGGGATGGTGACTCCACCACTTCCTTGGGCAGCCTGTGCCGGTGCCTGATCACTCTTTCAGTAAGGAAACGTTTCCTAATATCCAACATAAACCTCCCCTGCTGCAACTTGAGGCCATTTCCTCTTATCATATCACTAGTTATCTCAGAGAAGAGACCAACACCCAGCTCCCTACAACCTCCTTTCAGGTAATTGTAGAGAGCGATGAGGTCCTGATGCTGGACATGATCAGGTAGCATGCACCTGGAGTCCTCTGCTTTAGAAAGGCAGGGAGAGACACAGCTAGCGGAAGACTTCAAATGCAGCTAGAAATGAAATATCACACAGCCTCCCACTTTCATAGAAAAGTTTGCATTCAGCTGTTGAATTGTGGTGACCCTGTGATACTCTAAAGGTGCAACACTAGGCTGTGGCTATGCTCAGCTGAGCTGTCTGACCTTCTGCAATTGTTCTTTTGGTTTGTAGGAACAGTCGAGGAGGAAGACTGGTTGATTGTCTCAAAGGGTGACTTTGGAAACAAAGTTTTCTCCTTCCCTAATTGTTCAATCTCTTATTTTTGTCTCCCCAGAGAGAAAAAGAGAGTCATTCAGTCATCCCCATGGCTTCACACAGCCTTGCACACATCAGACAGTGAGCCCATACCCCCCAGGATGCAGTTGGCTTGTGTGCAGACTCTTGTGGTATCAGATAGATTGGTTTTGTGCAGCTTTGAGATTTTCTTTCGGCTAAGAAAGCTATGGTGGTTGCAGGCAGTTGCAGTTGTCCTGCTGTCTTAGCACAGAGCGTGGGAGTGTGTTTGGTTGAAGGCTGCTAGAATGGCTGTTGAGGTATAGAAAGTGATACTTCCAATGTTGAGTTCATTCTCTCTCACTGAGCTAACGCAAGGAATAATACAGTCAAATTCTTGCAGAATGGATAAAGGGAAAAAGAAAGCATTCGAGCCAGTGTGGAGGTAAAGAAGATAGTTTGAGAATATTATCAAAGAGAATTGAGAAACAGTATCAATTCTGCTATGTTTTTGCTCCATTTGGCTGTCCAGCTTAGACTAGTATGATCCAGGTTAGATTGTATTTCGGCTGTTTAGAAAAAGTTGGTGCATGTGCATTCGTTATTATATTAAAAAGTATCTATCCTTTCTCTTCATTATTGATGCAAGTCACTTTTAATTAGGCATGGCAGTAGGTAATATTTTTTTGTGTTCTTCAGTTGGAATTTTTTAAATACAATCCCTTTCCCTTTTAAGTACTGTTTTTTTGTTGTTTTGTAAATAGGATCACTAATTTTCAAATGCTTCTGTCACACAAATAAATCTGGTCATACATATTTTTCTTTTATCTAACAATTAATACATGATGATTGTCTTCTGGAAGTCAAATTAAAACAAATCAAACCAATGCCGAGTGTCTTTGACAACCAAAACTAAATAGTGACTACAGGAATTAGGAAATACAGACCAGAAGGATATGTAAGCTTTAACGTCCAGATTCAATTTTTTTTACGATGCACTAGAATATTGGTGTATCGAAACCAATATTCATCAAATGCCTTAGCAATGCCAGCAGTAAAGTGCATTTTCCAAAATATTGACTCAATTGTATATAGAAACACTTTTTCTTTAAAATATCCGGGGCTGTAAACAGGAAGCAACAGGCAGTGTACCTGCATGAGTCACATTTTAAAATGCTCGTACCAGTCCCACACATAACGAGCCGGAAAGGCAGCATGCCAGAAGAGAGTAATGACATTGCTTTGCAAATGGCTTCTCTTTCTCTGCAAGATCTCCCCTGAAAGAGAGCGGCGTTGCCATTAAACAGTAAAAGCTGTCAGGCAACTTCTGTGAGTTCTCAGCAGGGTGCTACTGAAATTCTGTCTTGCTTAATGCCTTCTTGCGCTTCACCTCTTCAAAGAGCCTTCTCGTCTGAGTATCAAAAGCCAGCAGAAGATCGACAGATTGGGCTCTAGGCCCCCTTCCTACACTAGAAACGGCAAAGTGGAAAGTGATTAAATTGCATCTAAGTGACAGTTTAATAAGCCTTATGCTGAATATTTATGTATTGCAGAAACTGCCATTCCATGAAAACTGGAACTCACAATTTTGCCGAGCAATGTGTAAGAGTGCCTTCTGCTTCTCACCACAAAAGATTTGAAGTTTTTTAGTTGGTTGGTTGATTTTGTTTGTTTTGTATGTAGAAGAAGTATTTATTTTTAGGAAGAATGAGAAAAAAAATTGAAGAGTTGCTAACTTTGAGTATTGTGTGAGGTAATCCTCTGTATCTTACATGACCTATAGAAAAGTATTTAAGGGCTTGCTCCTGCAAGCATTTGTAAAGGAGCTTTTTTGCTCTTAGAGCAAAATCCTATGATCTGGGGCAACCAGAAATCAAATTACTTCTTTGAAAAAACACCTCATTGGTTCTTGAATGCAAGCACTGTATCTTATCAACACTGACTGCACCCAAATTTATAGCGCGCAGCCGAGGAGCAGGAACAGCTGCCGAAAATGCAATCCTGCAGTCATTGGCTCTGGCATTGCAATTATTTGGCATTTTATACGTAGATCTTTTGATTTATTCATTGAACTATCATTCAACTGGGCAGTCACCCCTGGGAGACACCCCGAGAAGCTGAGCCACTGAACTCAATGCACTCAAGGCTTTGCATTCTCACAGTGCTACGCAGGCTGGAGCTGAACCAACTTCTCCTGAGATAGCCCTCTTCGAGTTGGTTGGGATGATGTAACAAGTACGAAGAAACCGAGATTCCGTGACTTAGAGCTCCTTGGGACTCAGTGAAATTTGGGATGCTGGTGATGTTTTTTGCTTCCGCCCTGGAAGAGGACCAAGCATGCAGGGAGCTCAGCTGGATGTAAGGACCCGCATGCAGGGAGCGGCAGGATGTAAGAGGCCCTGCCAAGGCCCCCTACCTTGCCCCCCGTCTCGCCTCATCGCCAGGGCAGGGGTGGGCAGCTGGAACCCCCCGTCGCCCCCTACCCGTGGGCACCGCCGGGCCCCACCGGTCGCTACTTGCCATGGACACGCGGCGTCCCGCAGCGGCGGCGGGCAGTTGACTGCCGGGCGAGCTTCCCTCCGAGTCGCCCTTCCCCTCCGAACCGGAGCCGGGGCAGGAGCCGGGACCGGAGCCGGAGCCGGGTCCGTCACCGGAGCCACCCTGTGAAGCGGCGCTGTCGCTGTCGCTTCCCGCCCGGCTCCCTCCGAGGACACGGGAGAGGAAACTGGACTTGCGGGTTCCCGGGCAGTGCCCGCTATCCGGAGAGTCGCCGCGCTCCTCCTCCACGTCGCGGCAGGCGCTCACCCGGCTCTGCTTGCGGGGCACCCGGCGGGACCCCCCCGCCGCCGCCGCGCCCTCCGCCGCCACCGCCCCTCCGTCCCGCGGCGCCTCCTCGCTGCTGGAGGAGGGCGGCGGCTGCTGTCCGTGGTGCTGACCGGCGCTGTGGCGGCGGCGGGGGGGCTGCACGGCGGCCCGGAGCTCCCCGTCCTGCCGGCGGCCCGGCGGCCCCGCCGCGGCTGGAGGAGGCTGGGAGGCGGCGGCGGGAACGCAGAGGAGCGGCCCCTGGGCGGTGGAAGGGCGCCGAGGGGATGCAGGCGGCACCATGGAGCTCTTCTTGGAGTTGTAGAGGCTGGCGTCCTCCTCCGACCAGCGTGGCCGCCCGTAGAGGCTCTTCTGGATCTTCCTGAGGCCCAGGTGGGCGATCTCCAGGATGTTGAGGAACAGGGAGACGGCGGCGATGCTATTCATGAAGACCATGAAGATGGTCTTCTCTGTAGGTCGGGACACAAAACAATCCACGGTGTTAGGGCAAGGGAGCCGAGTGCACTTGTAAAGGGGGGACATGTGAAACCCGTACAAAAGATACTGACCGATCATAAAGCCCACTTCCACCACCGAGCGGGTCAGGATATGCAGGACGTAGGTGCGCAGCAGGGACCCTCTCAGGGGTGCCTTATTCACCTTCTTCTGTTCCTCTAGCTTACGCAGTTCCCTCTCCACTCTCCTGTGCTCCTCAGGCACAGGCTCCAGATCTTCCAGCTGAGCCCGCAGGTGTGCTTTCCTCTTCTGTCGCTCTTTCTCAAGAGCCCTCAACCTGTAGAGCGCGTGGCCCATGTAAACTAGCGATGGCGAAGAGACAAATATGATCTGCAGTACCCAGTATCTGATCAAGGAGATGGGGAAGGCTTTATCATAACAGATGTTGCTGCAGCCAGGTTGCTCTGTGTTGCAGATGAACTCAGACTGCTCATCGTCCCAGACGTCTTCGGCAGCCACTCCCAGCACCAGCATCCGGAATATAAACAGGATTGTGAGCCAAATTTTGCCAACTATGGTGGAGTGGATGTGCACTTCTTCAAGGATGCTGCCCAACAGGTTCCAGTCCCCCATGGTCAGAAGTTCATATCTGAAATGCAAAAAAAAAAAAAAAAAAAAAAAAGTTATTTTAATACAGTACTGGATTTCTTTTGGAAATGGCCCTTTTTAGTTTTGGGGTTTTTTTAAATAACGATCTTTCGTATACATTCTTCTGATAGCAAGAGAGCTCTTAGAAGTTCATCATTATTTTTCTACTTAATGGGTCTTTAAATGAATCCAGACTTTAGGATTACTGGTGAAAGATGCAAATGTGAGATTATTTTAAGCTTAAGAGAGATTGATTTCAGCTGTAAGCATCAGCACTTCTTAACTGCCTACAGTTTTACACTATTTTTTTCCCACTAGGAAAGAAGACATTTTTTTTTTTCCCCCGCTTTGCAAATCCTTTGCCAACTACAGTTTAATTCTACACCCACTCCATTCCGCTCTCTGTGGCTTTGACTTAGCTTTGGGTGAAAGACAACTAGAATAAAATATAATGATGTGCATGGCTTTCATTTGTGTGATAAAGTTTTGGGAAGTATCCTATAACTGTGACAGAAAAAAACATTTCATTTTGTACCCTAAGGTAGTAGCATTATTAGTGCCATCCATCCAGTATTTTTCCATCTACCAGGGTAACAATCCACAAGTTTCTCACTTGGATTCCTAAAACTACAAATCCGTAGCTAATTTATACACAGCTGTACATGTACAAGTAGTCTCAGTTCTAGGATAATGTCAATAAATGAAGAGTGCTTCTAGGGTTAATATATTTCATTTTATTAATTTAAAGCCTTACTGAATCATCAAGACTTTATCTTAATTATAAATTTCAACATATGAGATCAATAAAACAGGGATTACATAACGGAGTGATGTGGAGTTGTTTAGCTGGGAGCGTGAGATGATCTTTTTAACTACCTCTTTCCCAGAAGCTCTTTGATTCACCATCAAACTGCTCTATGTTCTGCTGCCAGATGCTTGCTTTCCAAGCCATTTTTCTGGAAATTATTCAATTCTTGGTAATGGGGGGTATTGAAATGTAAGGTATTTGTCTGTTTATTTGTGAATGAATTCAGTGTTGTGTCCCCGGAATTCTTTCTGCTAAGTTGTGATAAAATACGGAAAGCAACTGGGATCATATCTACTTCAGGGTTTGCACTTACATTTTTTGTGCTGCTATATTTTCAAAACTTCCCAAATTCCACTAACCCACAACCTTTAGTAATGTACACTTTCTAAGCTTTTTTAAGAGCAGCTGGTTGCAGTACCCTAAATCTTATGCAATTTTAACTGATAGCACAGCTGGGTGATATCATCATTATCAACAGAGCTTGGTTATGGTTTATGATATGATCCCATGTAGTACGATCCTGCTTGGAGGCTGTATTTATCCACACCGCAAGGAAAGATTTTCAATTGTAACCAACAGTGCAGTCATTCTCTACACAGGCATCCTGTGCCTTTATTATTATGTTTCTGGGTTTGGGTTTTTCTCCGCAAATTTGAATTTTCACAATGAACTTCCCTTTTCACATAGGGAACTGGTTGAGGAAACCAAGTGAATTAAGCAATTTCTTAGGTGCTGTGATGCACGTGGAATATCTCCTTTCCCCATTCCTTCCCTCTCATGTATGTCATCAAAATAAAACATATGAAAAAAAAGTCAGCAAAAATGATGATTGTAGTCTGTTTTCCTTGTTTTTAAGGAACAATGTCAGATCTTTCTTCTGTCTTCATATGGATTTCATTGAGAGTAGATATCAAATTGTTGCACCTTCATAGACTGGGTGGCTGTAAAGATGTTCATAAGTTGAAATGTTTACTAGCAAATATTGCATCTCAAGCTAACAATGCTGAACCTGTTTTTTCAGAGCTTGGAAGTGCAGCTATAGAATCATTCACCTTCAATAAAGTGAGAAGTAGAGGATTACACAGAGCAAGCTCCCGAAGCCAGAGTACTCAAGAGGCCAAGTATGAGTGGGTGACACTTGCTGATTGCTCCATACCACTTCCCCTGAAAGGTGACTGAACCATGGCAACACAACAGTTACGCAGAGGAGCTTTGGGTATATTTGTTGTCTTGTGAATGACTGATGTCTCACTGAAATTGATAGACTCTGAAAAAAAAAAAACAACCCTCCAAGTGAGATGGTAAAATGTAAATGTAGGGAAAGGAGACGTGTCTTAATCCCAAAGGTGAAAAGATAGCATTTGTTTAGTAGTAGGAATTATCATTGCCTATTTTTGGCACAGAAAGTGAATGTAACCTTTCAGGGTAAGAGAGGATAAGAAGAGGACTATAAGCATATCACTTCATCTCTATTAGATGTGTTTGTTCCTTAAGTTGTTTCTACCAGTGTTTAAACTCTGTTCTCATCTTTCCTTTATAATGGCTGACACCTTTCCCTTCCCAGTCTTACGTGAGCTCTGTGTAACAGAGTATTTCAGTTTACTGTAAGAGTGTAATCTCAAATATCAATTATATCATTATTTCCAGTCTACTAGTGTACTAGAAATTCTAGAATATTAGCCTAGTATACTAGAAAGGTACCCTTTTTAGTATAGATTATACATTTTTTTTACAATGAGGGTTGTAGAGCACTGGAACAGGTTGCCCAGAGAGGTGGTGGATGCCCCATCCCTGGAAACATTCAAGGCCAGGCTGGATGAGGCTCTGAGCAACCTGATCTAGTCGGGGATGTCCCTGCTCCTTGCAGGGGGGTTGGACTAGATGACCTTTGAAGGTCCCTTCCAACCCGAACCATTCTGTGATACTATGATTCTATAATTCTATATTTGAGACATTTCTCACTATACCATCTGACTACTTTTGTGTCTGTCCAAATATTTTTATATAGTTATTTCAAACAATACAAATGCATGCATGTAAGCAGTTAGAACCAAATGGAAATCCACCATTGCTCTTGGAGGAAGTTTCATTATTTTTTTTGTTTTGTTACTTCTTTATTTTAAAGTTCCTTTGATCATTTGCCAGTATTCAAATCACTTCTACATTCAATTTATGCCAGGTTTTCATCAGCTGTGATTTGAAAAAGTGAAGTTAAATCTTAAATTTCTTGTAAAAAAATGTTAAATGCTAAGTTGCAAACACTCCCAGGTTTAATTCATATTGCCCCAAGTCTGACAGAGACCTGCCTTCTCCGTACTGCCCTAGGAAGAATTATTTTTTTGCCACTTACCTTAGGAGAAAGCCCCTGGTTGGTCTATCTTAGAGCACTGCAGAAGGAGCACGCAGCGCTGCTGATTGCTATAGCCTGGAGACCTTCCTTCGACAGTGCTAGAACATCTTTTTCTTGGTGTTTTTTTTCCCCCAAGAGCCAAAGCATAGGCGTGGTACGCTGAGCAGACTTCTCCGTTCTTTGTAGCCGAATGCCAAGACCACACAGTCTAAACTATCCGTGCACCGTTTAAAAATCATCAGATGATAGGATGGTGCCTCTAGCCAAAATTATCATGCAATTATTTTAGTCAGTGGCATCTAACAAAGCCATTCCCTCCAGGCTCGATCTGTACGGCAATTGTTTGCAATGTCCCTATGCCTTGTTTTAGGCAGTTCTTCAAACATTATGCCTCCACTCAGCTCCCAAATGAAATTTTATTTTCTAAAACGGCTAAATAGGCAGCCTTTACAGCATGATAGATTCTTACATTTTCTTTACATTCCATTAGTTTCGCTTTGAATCAATGCCCAAGGATCGATCGGTCATGTCCGATTTCATACTCTGTTGCCTGGTGAGTTAATTTAGGATGCGTTAGACTGAGTCTTTGAAAACTGAGGCCACAGGAACCGAGACTCAAGTCTTCAGTCAGAAACACAGGCTTTTGGCACGATAACCCTTCTTCAGCTGGGTTAAAGAGCCACCCCCAAGCCCACTCAGAGACAAGGTTTGAAAAAGGAGAGTTGCCAAAATGGAATTTTTGTGAGAAATCAGGGCCATCTGCACTGGGGTTCTTATACTGAGAGCTTCTGCTTCTAATACTGCCCAGGCCTAAATTTTATGGAAATCCCAAATATCCATTTTTTCCTCCCTTGCTTCAGAACTTCTGGCCCTTTTCTTCCATCCTGTGACTGATTTCCACTTCAGCCTCTTCTCCCTAAAGGTATTCCTTACAACAACCAGTGGCCAGTTCTCAAAAGACACTAGCCGCATCTCTTCTTTGGGATTCCCTCTCTCCCACACAAGCTCTGCTCATCTCCCTGAAAGTCCTGTTCAAATCTGTCTTCAGAGCCTTGCCCTGCAGCAGCTGAGGTGGCTGCACATCTTTCCCCTAGCCTCAGCCTAGTGCAGCAGATGTATGGTTTATGTGTACGTTAAAATGCTTTAAGTACCGCCCCCCCCCCCCCCCCCCGAGAGACACCATAAATGCTCATGCAAACCACCCAGACCTCCACGGGCCTTTCTCATCCTTATGCTTGTGCTCTCACACTCAGTCTCAAGCTTGTGTACTCTCGTATACTTGTCACTGGCATTTTATTTTCATGTCTCTTCTTTCCAAATTCAGTCACAAAGTCCCTAAAGCCTTACCTTGCTGCTTCCACCATCTCAGAGCTTTGGCTCAGGCCTGGGTGCCCTTTGGTGCCTCACCAGAAGGTATGGTGGACCCGATGTCTCCAGCGCCTCCTGGGTGTTTCTCAGGAGCCCTCTCTTCAACACTGCTCACTGTGATGAGAACCAAGCAAACCATGGGCCTCTTTAGTTTAACAAGAGCTTTGCCACTTCCTTGCTGTTAAAGTATTTATTTAATTATTTTATTGCCCGTATTATCTTTTGTGACTCAGATGGGTTTGCTTTTGGTGGCACAGCACAGTACTTTCCAACTCTGATGGGAGAGGCAGTGCCAGCCACCACTGAAACTTTATCCATCCTTCCTCTCAAAGCCACTTTTGCTCTGGAAATGCCTCTTGATTGATTGCATAGATTCTTCTAAGAAACCCTTAAACCTGTTTCTTGGCATGCTTTACAACTGCTGCCTTCCTTCATGAAGAAAAATTTGTTAAACATTCTGCAACTGGTTTTAGAGTGAAGACAATCAGAGGAACAACTTAATGGCAATTGCTATGGGTTGCTGGATTGACACCTAACAGGAATATCTTTAGTCCAGTCAACTATGGTACGTAGACAGGCAGCTGGCAACAGACTACGCCTTAGAGAGAATATCTCAAAATTCATACCTGATGCTCTATGATTTCACTATTATCCACATCTCCACAAACCCTGTTCTCTGAATTTCCACTTTTGGAAAGTTTTCCAATACTTACGTCCACCCAGAGTTTTTAAACTGAATCCTGTAAAAATACGTGTTGGATAGAAGCAGACCTATTCTTCAATAGCAAATGGGAACAAGACTCTTAAAGGGCTGCCAGCTACACTCTTCCAATTAAAAGCCTTGGAAACAAACAGGTCTTTCTCCTTTGTAATATGCCACTCAACACTAAACCAATAGTTCTACGAAAAAAAGGAGGAAAGGTGTAGGTTCTAATTCATAAGCAGTTTAAAGGTTTTATGTAGTTTGTGAAATGGTCCAATTTCTGATCCAGTCATGCCCAGTAAAAAACAAGCAGTATGCATTCAGAGCAGTAATTGCATCAGAGCAGCAGCTGATTACTTCCATGTTTATTAGCCAGAACATCAACATAGCTACTCAGTTATACAAATTAACAGAAGTAAATTTTAATGCTGCCTCACTGCATTTGTAGCTGTCAAGCCATTAGCCAACAGTTCTAGAAAATGCTTTCATTTACCTGAGGTTTCACAAACAAGACTGCGGATTTACATACAGTACATTTTGCATATATGTATCAAAATTCTTGTTGGCGAAATAAATTACAAACAATGGTACAAAATCACTCCAAGCCAACCCTTGTTCAACAAGAACATGTGTGTGTGAATTTTACAGTTTTATTTTTTGCATTACTCTTACAGTTTAGTTTATACAAAATAAACCTGGAGTTTTACGTAGTTAAAAAAATCATCTTTGGCTAAACAAAGCTCTCTCTATTTTTATACATATATTTATAAATATACACGCATCAGATATTTTACATGACCACATAGGAACCTGTACACATACTTACAATAGTCAGAACATTAAAAAAAGTTTCATAATTTACAAAAAAGGAATCCAAGTCAGACCCAAACCAGCCAAACCCCACCCTCCCATCACCTGTACAGATAAGAAAGTAAATAAACACTGACAAGGAATAAACAACTTTGTAATAAAATACTGTCTGCTTTTTTGAGCTAGAGATGAAGCACTCAAGTGGAGAGAAGCTGCTTCCCTCAGTGTCTTCAGTACTCTGCACATTTTGATCTCTAACGATATGGTTAAAAGAATACTCTCAGTAGAGTCTGATTTTTCCACAAACATGAATGCTCTTCTGCAAACTGACTATTCTTAGAAGAGATTCAGTTAGATTTAAATCTCCAATAAGTAAACAATTCTCACAAATGTTTGTTAAGGACAAGCATGGGTAGGTATACCAGTCCCCCACTGAAATCACTAGGGTAGCATGGAAGATGACACTTGATCATCAAAAGCGAACATCTTAGAAGCAAGCACATAAGATGGAAGACAGTCAGAACTGACACCATCACTTACTCAAGTCACTCATTGTAACAGTTTCCAGAGCACTGCCTAAAATTAGGACGATGCACTGTTTGGCAGCACGACATCCATTCCATAGGTCACACTTACAATACTCCAAAGGTGCCAGTGGCAGTGTCACCGACAAATTAGCTGATGGTTTACTAGAACGAGAAGTCCGTCCCATTAGTTGGAGAGGGAGCAAAAAACCTATGCTGAAAGTGAAGAAGCGGTCATTGGATTCTGAAAACAAGTCAATTTAATTCCAAGTTGAAAGGCAATGCTCTTAGGTGGGACTCTTAAATGAAGTCTAACTAAACTCAGTAAATGTTTCTGACTGAATAAAGACTACAGCAATTCCAATCCTCAACAAAGAATAAAACCTCAAACATCAATGAATTCATAATACAAAAAAAACTGTGCAACTTCCAGGAATGTTTCTTATGGGAAATTTAAAAAAATAAAGCTTTTTAGAAATTCAGGATACAGCAGCAGTGTATTATGAGATATGTGTATGTATACATATGTATACATACACACTTTTTAGTATGTACTAGTAAAACTGGAAGCAGTTATAAGAGTTCTTTAAAATAGAACATAATGAATTTCTAATGTACTAAACAATTTGTAAAGATAGATACAATTGCTGTCAAAACATGACACGTTGACAAGCTTTTGAAACTGCTTGTTTTTACAGAAAAATTTTTCTCCTGGTTACTAAGTATAAAGTCAGATTTTATAAAACTTTAAAAATACGTTTCTAAATAATTTTAAAAAGAAAATAACTTGTCAACTTTTATTTTTTTTAACAAAAAAATGTTCATTATGTTGAAGACCTAAATTAAGTACATTTCCCATGTGTAATTTGGAGCAGAAAAACATATTGGCCTTTTCTGAAAAAAAAACAAAAAAAATTTTGAAAAAAATCCAGTACATTTTTCATGGAAAAAAACCACCCCAACTATTCAAAATTCAGTATCAAGTCTTTTTAAAGATAATCAGAACTGCAAAATGTTTTTAAATACAAGACAGTTCTTTGTATATTAATACTCGTTACAGCATTTCACAATTTAAAAGAAACTGAAACACTGGTCACTGCATTAATGACTGGCTTCACTCTCTCACAGAGGTTGGGACTCATTTTATTTGACTTCAAAAATTTGAAAGTTAGGGATCTAGACTAGACAATTGGCTTCAATTTTCTCCACTGTCAATGATGACAGATGGGCACTCTCAAAGAAAAATTAATTTCTCTCTGTTGAACACTGGAGTCATTAAGCAATGACTTGGATAACACGCTTAAAGTTGAAGAGAAACCCTGCACTCAGTGCCAGATTCTCTCCTTGAAACCCACTGAGCAACTGACAAAGCAGCAAGAGCCACCTATTCCTTATGATCAGAATCCTATTACTAGACAAGCAGCTTTTGGAATCATAGCTATCATTATTTTGAAAGAAAAAAGCCTGACTTCTTAAAATATGTTTCAAGGTAACCAAGATAACGTACCTGTCATTTTCCAGGATTATCTATCAACTGGATTCCAAAGCACTCTTACTTTTTTAAAATCACAGTTCGACATCACCATATGCAGTAGTTCCAACAAGTTAAGCAAGAGCTGCCATTTTCACCTGACTGCATGCCCTTGGCTCATAAAACACATTTAACCAGCAGGAGATGTCAGCCCCTTGAAATGATCCTGCTCCATTTGTATGTGGCCATCCTTTCCCAGCCAGTTTGTTCATAAAGTTCCTTCTGTGTTATTCTGATAAAGCACTTCAGAGGAAACATGGACAGGGAAGTAACTAATTAACAGTGCATCAGATTTATCAAATCTAGCATTCTGACTTGGATACTTCCCACTCATCTCATATGAATGCAGCAGTTGTAGTCAGTCGTTGCTGGTAACAGCTAAGCCCTCTAACCATGAAGCAACTTGGTGGTAAGTTCACTTGCACTTGGATTTCTTGAACAGCTTCATTAACTGCTTGAATCTTTCTGAAACCTAACGGAGGACATAAAAAGACGTATCATTAAGGCCCTGGATTTCCTTACCTAACAAGACAAACTGATCTGACAGCATGGAGTTTTTCCTAAAAAAAACTTTAAAAGTTTTTTATTTGCTTCCAATACTTTTTAATAGGAGAAATTTAGGAGCACCATTAACAAATTAATTGGATGTAGGAAGTCTTCCTATACCTTTGACATCTGAAATAGCCTCCAGGTTAATCACACAGAGCTAGAGCAACCTACTGGTTTACACAAGTTTCCTTGCAACAAGGAGGAAGAAAATGAAAGCTTCCAAGTCAATTAGACTTAAATTTTGCCAGGTATAACTGAATCAGATTCAAACGTAAGGACAAAAGTTTATTTTGTACTCCACAGAAAGCACAGTTTATTGGTTATTTTCTACCCTCTTGTACAATTGTTGCTTTAGGTATTCATGGCTCATCATGGAGTAATCTGCCTACTAAGGATTTTACAAAACTGGTCTGTAGACGAGAGTCAAACATCTTCTTAATGAGCGTAGCTAGAGATTGCATAGCAACCTCATTCAATTGTAAGTTAGTATTTCTTATCACTATATGCATATAAGTATCTACTATCCACCAAATACCTAACTGGGAAGAGTGGCATAAATGCACAGATAACACTGTTTTATCCAACCATCCACCCAACAGCTTGTAAACCCCGCAAAGACTCTGCAACCATACAACACTACATCCTAAATGCCAAATCCCAAGCACGTAGGACTTCCTAACTTAGTCAGATGGGTGTTTCATCCTTTTTAGATTTGCAGGATACAGATTAAGATAGCGATTCAGAACAAGTACAAAGTGATATGCAAATCTCTGGAAATATTCTACATCAAATTGACATCTGTGTCTTGAAGTTTCTTAATTAAAAAGTGAAAGAAAAAAAAAAAGAAATATTTTCATGAAGAAGTCCTTTCTGCAAAATCCCGTTTTTTTCTTCCCAGCTCTAATTTTAATCCTTTCCTGATTTACTGAATGTGTGCAAATGCTTTGGGCCTCTCCAAACTGCCCTTTTTTATCTAAGTGCTGATTCAACAATAGAAACAATCCTGTTGTCCCTGGCTTCTGACTGAACACAGCAGTTTCAAGGTACCAGTCAAACAGATACTGAAGAATCCTTAGACTATAAAATCCCTTTAATGTCTATTTTTAAAAAGTAGCAGCTGGGAGAATCTGAGATTCTTTTTTCAAGAATCCCCCAACAAAAGACCTGAGGAAAAAACAACTCCAAATTAGCAGATTTCCAGAGGTTTTTGTTCAACTGCAATCATAAATGTAGCAACTTAGTTGTTATCAAATACAAGAATGATAACACTTACCTGATTTGGGCTTTTGTTTAGCCTAACAGCTAAGGAAACAAAGGTTTTGCTTGATGGTCCTTTTCTCTGACATTCCAGTAAAATTTCTCGGTCATCATTTCTATAGCAAAAATGTATTTTAAAAATATTAATACATATATATGTATATGTGCACAGAAATGAAAACATACATACAGGCATATATAAAATTCCGAGTATTTCCAAGCTACAGAACATGAGTTCAAAGAGCAGAAATAAACTTTGGAGGATCCTCCCTCTCCCAGCACAGAGTAACAGAGTCAGAGTAAACAAGTGGTAGTGGAGATTATGCTACCCTATTAGGAAGGGCAGGATTATTACAAGAGTTAGCCCAAAACCAAATCAAAAAGAGTTTTTTAAGCTTCTAAAGCAGACATTCAAACTTGGAAAGAACTCATAAATGCAACAGGGGTCCGTAGTTCTAGGCAGACTTGCCTCAGTTTGCATGGCTAGGCAGTGGCCTTCACCTAAAGCCGTTCAAAGATTAAATAATCAATTAAGTCACCAATGCTCCAGGCCTTGTAGGAACATCAAAGACCTCCATCCCCTACCAAGCCTGGTGGGAATTTTTGGACAGGAAGGAAATAGGCAGAGGAAACAAAAACCACGGATAGTGCAATATAGTACGTCTTGTCACCTTAACATAAGCTTTAAAAACAAAAGCAAAAAGTACTGTTGTTTTGGGAGATCTGGGTGATGGAATTAGTCATGACATGTGGGAGCCATCTTCTTTAAGGCAAATCTGATTTAACCCACCTAAGAAATTACTAAAAATTGTTCTCTTCCAAAGGCTGCTAACAGGATTACATGAAATCAGTCCATCTCCTAAATTTAACTTCCCCTGGACAACTCTTATAGAAAAAGGATAACATAGACTTTGGGACCTTTCAGTGGTACTCTAAGAAAAGACACCAATCTCATAAGCCATCCTGCACAGATAGGAGGCTCCCACTCCACTACTTACAGAAGGATGTAGAGCTACTGAATAACTGCAGTAATCAGTTAAACATCGGTTTCTTCCCACTCTTCAGTATAACATGTAGTTTAAGAAAATCTAAAACAATCAAACAAATCAAATTAGAAATTACCTTGTCCAGGAAACTACTACTTCTCCCTTCTTTTTAATGATGTTTTTGGCATACAGGCTAGGCGATGATGCAGATGAAGCCAAAGGAGAAGAGTCTTTGTTCTGCTGCAACTCATTTCTCTTATTGGAACATCGTTCGGGTGCTGAATTTACCTCTTCGGACTTCATATCACTCGCATCGCTCCCTTCACCTGCTGAATCAGTTTCTTTTCGTTGCCTTTTTGAGTTGGAATTCTCTCTGACAGTCTCTCTTTTCCTTTTTTTACTGGTTTTATCTTCTACACTTATGCATCCTACATCAGTACTTGAAAGGGATTTTGTTTCAAGATTACATTCACCTGCTACAGTCTCATTGGAAACCTCTTCTGTTAAGTCTATAAACGCATCACAGCACTCTTCCACTTCTCCCTTTTTATCACTGATTTCTGAGTTTCCTGCAGAAGTTTCCTGAGTCCTCGTACCTGCAGTGGATTCCACTGCAAGACACAAAGTTTCAGTTTCACTAACAGTATCATCTCTTAAGTCTATATATGACTCTATACTGCATCCAGCAGGAAAAGCAGCTTGAGATCTAACACCCATTTCATTTATGTTTTCAGATACTTTCAACTGGTGTGCCTGAGATTGCTCAGAGCCTTCATCTGGGCTTTCAGTGCCATGGCTCTCTGTGTTTGACGATTTTCTAGATGGTCCAAGCAACCCAGTTGTTTCTTCCTTTCCAATACTATTACGTGGCTCCTTTAGAGGCTGAGGTAAGGCAGGATTTTGTTCTTGTCCAGTGCTGACATGAGGCAACTGATCCATCTTAACCAGATCTCGCTTGACAGCTTCTTGCACAGTGGCTGCTGGGGCACTCTGACTGTTCCTTTCTTTTTCTCCACTTTTCATTTCTTCTTTTCCAGTCTTGGTTGAGGATGCCCGTACCTCCTTTACTGAAGCCACCTGATCAGCTGGTGAGGTAGATGGTACTGCACGCCTAATCTTTACAATAAAGTGATCATTGGATTTCTCCATGATTACTGCTTGCATTGGTAGGCTGGGGCGACACTGAAAACCGGGAGCAATGGGCCGACCTGTCCACGATGAAGAACAACTTGATTTACTGCTCGAGTTATCAGATTCTAAAGCCAAATGAATGTCCTGCTCAGTGGCATCCTCCTCTTCAAGAAGTGCATCTTCGCTGTAATGCGCACTGAGAACACCCTCGGGAGGTGAGCTAGAATTATTCTCCGGTTTCAGGAAGCTGAGGTGGGCATCTGATTTCAAAGGTGATGGAATAGTTAAGGAAACAGCCAAATCTTCAAGGAGGATAGAAGAAACAAATGATTTATTCTTCTGCAAATTGCATTCATCTTCTTTGCATGAAGCTGTGTTTGTAGGAACCTCAAACATACAGCTTTCATCTAGTACATCTGGATCAACAGACATCTGAAGCCTAGATGCTAAAGAGGGAACTCTGACAGGTGAAACAATAGGCCAGTTAATATCCTCCACTGGTCGAGACTCCACACAAGCCTCCTTTGGAGCAAGCTCTTGCACCAGTCCAGCAGCATTACTTCTGCATTTATGACTGTCTAAAAACTGTTTTTCTGGAGTCCTGAACTCCCACTCATTTCTGTCAATATTGCCACCATTTTTTTCCAAGAGATCAGAGCCTTGCAACAAGCTTTTGAAAATTTCACCCATTTGAGCATCACTTACAAGATTAAATGTGAGACTGGACGCCTGTTGTTCTGTGAGAAGCTCATAACTAAGATCAGACTTGTGAGCATCTCTGGATAGCTGGAATCCTTCCTTTTCATATTTTGTACCCTTCAATGGAGTGAGAGTGCCTTGCAAATTATTCTCTTTAGAGAGGTGCACTTTGGTTTGGGAATTCCTCGTGTTATCAATGGAGTTAAGACACTTTGTAAATGCAGGTTTCGGTGCATCTGTTTTACTTTTCTCATGGTGACACTTAGGTCGTTGATAATCTACGATTTGCTTTGAAAGGATATATTCTTCAGACTTTTGACACCTGGCTTTCAGTGACTTTTTTCTAGATCTTAGCACATCATTTTTATGACTGATCTTGTGTTTCTGCTTTCCTGCTCTTTCAAACTTCCCTTCCTCACTCTCATTTCCCACATTTCTCACATCAGATAGTTTTATTAACATTCTCCGTATCTTTTCAAATAAGTAATCAAGCTGTTCATCTACAAATTTCCATAACTGTTTTTTCATATCTGATACTTGTTGTTCAAAAAGACGGTCCACTATTGCATTCTTTTTAACTTGCTTAAGTTTGGACTCTATAATATCACAGATATTCAATTTTAAGGTCTCACCTAATGTAGACATCTTGGAAAAGTTCAAGTATTTTATTAATGATGTAAAATTTATGATACCAGATTCTATAATTCTGTGAAAATGCTGAACTGGGAAGTGTACCTTGAACTTCATATAATTTTTCCTCATCTGTTTTCGTATAGCTCTTAGCATCTGCATGATTTCTTGTACGTTTGAAGGTTCAACAACAACATGAACTATTTTTTCAAGACAAGCAATGCTCACGGTTTTACTTTTCTTCACATCCTTTGAAGACCTGAAAGTCTGATTTTTATGCCTCTCTCTGTTCTTCTTTGTACTTACTTGCACAGAAACAAATTTTCCATTTTCTTCATTGCAACGCACAGTTTTGCTCTTTTGATTTTGTGGACTGCTGGTCAAATTTTGTGTCTCAGGAGAAGCTTTTGGTCCTGACTTTTTTGTATTTTCAGAGCCTCTTTCTGGTTTAGATTTTTCTTCATTTTCATCGCTACTTATGATTTCTCCTTCTTCTATTTCATCTGAAGAGATACTTAGATGGGACTCCATCTCTAAGTGCTCATCAGACATGCTAACTGGCTTTTGATTTTCTTTGTTTACCTCCTTTGACAAATTCTTTGAGGGGCAGATAACAATCGAACTTTCAGGAATTAAATCTGTAAAAAGAAAACAGTTTGCTAATCACCATAGGAATAATATTATAAACAGACATTTTCAGAAAAACCTGGAAGATTCTCTTCCGTAAAGTGACTGTTCAGAACTGTTTGAAACTGCCAACAACTCAGGAAGTTTGAGCTATAAGAAGTTTGGGTGGTTTGATTCAACAGCTGCTAGTATAAGGGATTTTTCTGATCTTCAAAGAGCAAATAAGACCTCAACATTTCATCAAGAACATGTGATCTATCTCACAAATACATCCATTGAAAACAGAAAAATCTAGCTGTTTCCATCAGTTTTGAGCTTCTTTCCATTTACTTTAACAAGCTTTCTGAATGTTGCACAAGCTAAATTTTAACTTTAACATTATTATGGATAGTATTTACATAAAATAGGTGGCTTTTCTTTTAACAGTTTCACAACGAAAACAAAATGAGAAGAACAAATGACCTATTAATGTTTGCATTCAGCTAGATTTTCCATGGTTGATAAAAAGGTTCTTTTAATCTTTCAAGAAACTGACTTACTAAACAAAAGAGAGTACTAGGCACTACACACATGATAAAACTATTTAAATTTTTGATGCATTTAACATTACCAGAACTGCAACTAAGCACAACAGTATAAAAAGCATTTTTTTTTCTTAAAAACTTTGGAGAAAGCCTCCAGTTCAGGTTCCTGAATGACAGGATTGAGGAATGAGGAGGAAAGGCTAAAGTTCTCCCAAATGTTGTATGCCTTACTGTGCCTCAAAAATAAGTTCATTACATGTTTTATATTTTTGAGATATCATTAAATATTTCATTATTATTTAAAATTCAAATCAAATGCTATTTTGGTAAGAAAAATAAGTCATTACAGTTAGCTACAAAGCAGCATGTTACAAAAGATGAAAAGGCAAGCTCGTTTTCATTGTACAAAAATTCCACTGAAGTGCATATGTATTGATTAACGAGATTCGCAGTTAATTTTAGGCTTGCTGGGCACTCTAGTTAATAAAACACTTATGTTCAATCGCACATAGATAAGATTGCTTAATGACCTCTAACAAACATTTAATCTCATAAAAGATCATATCTAAATTGATCTCCATAAAAAATAAACTTGTGATTAACACTTTAAAGCAACATTTGAAAATGCTTACTTTATACAGATTCTACAGGAGCAAAACCATATTCCATCACTGCCTCCATTTCAGTTTTACAAGGATCAATACCTTCTCAAAGTAATCGCTTCAATATTTTGACAAACCAAAGTATAAGATAAAAGTGGTCAAAATATGCTATTAATATATGTACTCCTGTCCTGCAGAACAGTAGAAAGGTACGTGCTGAATTTCAAGGCCAAGAGAAACTATAGCTTCCTGTCAATTAACAGATGCAGAACATTTGACAGGCATATCATCAGTCAGATCACAAAGACATCTAACTTCAGAGCTGAATATCACTGCTTTGGAATTTAGTAGCAAGTTCGGGACAGGATGGATTCCTCTAATAAGCAACTTAGGGAAACACTACAAAATCAGAAAAATACTTTTATTTGTTGTTCATGTACTCTGATCCCAAAGCTCTCCCACCCCCCCACCCCCCCCAATATTTCAAAGAATATGAACTACTACAGGGATGAAATATAAACTGCTAAAAGAATTCACACTTAAAAGAGTAGCTGTCTCAAGCACATAAGACAGAATTGCAGAGTAAATCACACCAACATTTGCAAAAAGACATAAGGATTACGCTCCGAAACACAAGAAAAAAAAGATTTAAATGCCACTCCACCATTCCTCTTTTAGCAGGAAATCTAAACTTCCAAGAAAACTTATTAGTTGCAGCAGGACATTAGAGGAAGAGTTAAATTCACATAAATAATTTAAACTTTAGGTAATCTATTTTCTCATCCTGTGAGTGCTGTCACCATATTTTATCTCCCTGACACCTCATTTAACAGTTAGCTCTTACTTCATTAATGATAAATCCTAATGTTCTATTTGTTCTATTTTTCCCCACCAACTGACTCACAATTATAAAATATACATAAAAATTCACACTGAATTAATTCAGATGGAGAGTACAGCCTTATCTTAGCTGACATTCCTAGAAATTAAGTCTCAGATACTCTTTCCAGCTTTCTCACAAAAAATACTTGAAAGAATATGATCCTAAGTAACTTTTGCCTCTACAATTTCAGAGAAAAAACTAATGAGATCTACTCAGACCTAATCACAATTAAGAAACCTGTATTTTTTTTATATAAGTTAGTACGTAACTCTATTTCAACCACTCATCTGTCAGTAGTGACAAACTCCAATTTTTACAGCACTAATGTTCAGTTGTCTACAATCTCGGCTGCACTGTTAAATAGCTCCACTACAAAAAAAAAAGGACCATTGAGACTTGTACAGCTTAAGAAGAAACCATTTATATTTTTGAGAAAGCAGTCATTCTGCTTTCCATTAATGGATCTTCCAAGTCTTTACGTAGAAAAGAAATTAGAATATACATATGCAAATACCTTTGTTATAACTCTTCACAAGACCTTTGCAGGGACTTTCCATCTTAAGTGCTTTAGCCAAAGGGCGCATTGGACTGTTCAGTGGGCTGATTGCCTTTGGAATATACCTCAAGTGATTGAGATCAATGCTCAGGATTGAGCTGTCATCATCAACAGGAACTGGGTTAGTTTCCTTCTCGTTAGTTTTAGGATACATCTCACCACTAAGAGAAGATGCTGCAGTACTGATTTCAGTTAGGTCTGGCTCCAGATCACAAGCATTCTGGTCAACTAAGGGTTCATCCTTATCAGTTAACATAGTTCTGTCAAGTGACTGAGATGTACTCATATTAATTTCATAGATACCCTTTTCCTCAATGGGACACTCAACATTTTCTGCAGCCAAGCAATCATTGTCCTTCACTACTTCCTTTAAAGAGTCTGGTTTTGTTCCACTAATATCATCTGCGATGTCACAGGACTCCAGGCCACCAGAACTTTTGGCTTCTGAGACATCTAAGACAAGACTTTGAGAGCCATGTTGGTCTGCTGAGCTTTCCACGTCAGGAGCTAGCCGTATTTTATCTTCTTTCTTCTCTGCTGCTGACTCTGAAAGAGTTCCCATATTTTCACTGGCAGGTTCAGATTGTACCACTTCTGCTGCTGGTACATTATCATCCTGCATCACACCCACTGTCACAGGCAAGTTTTCACACTCTGCCACACTCTCTGTCACCTCCAAGGCCAAAGATTCAGGGTGATTCAGATCTGTCACTGCTGTTGCTGAGACTTCTGATTCAACCAGATCACAAGCCTCTGCTGCTTCTGACAACGTTTCAGCCTCCATCTCATCAGGACCCAGTACCTCTGCAGCTCCTGGCAAGACTTGGGGCTGTACCTGACCCACTTCTGCTTCTGGCAAGGTTTCTGAGCTCAGTTCATCAGCTGCCACTGCTGGGAATGCTTCAGACCGTGCTGGATCTGCTGCTGCTACTTTCAAGGCTTCATTTTCAGAACTGACAGAAACAGCCAGTGCTAGTTCCACGTTGCTTTGAGCTGTACTGTCCAGAACTTGTAGTGTTGAATTAGTTTGCTCTGCAGGACCACAGTTAACAGCGTGGGCAGAATCTAACAGCTCTGCCTGCAGCATAAGCTCTGTACTTCCCTCATCTGTGGCCTTTTGGGAATGTGTTTTAAGTCCATCTGTTGGAGAGAGACATTGTTTCTTAGCAGGAGAAAGAGTTAAATTTAGCTTTTCCATAAAGCTAAGTTTTAAGTCTTTGCTTTTAGTCCCAGTGTGACTATCTTTATTTTTGGGAACTTTATGGTCTTTCAAGCTATCTGCTACTCTGGATGTTTCTTCTAGCTTGTAGGACTTGTTCCTCTCACTTTTTGTAACATCTGTACCCTTCCTGGATTCTTTTGCAGATTGGCGAGAAATCTCTTTTGCAACTTTTCTTTCATTTCTAAAATGTCTATTTTCATCCTGATTCTCTCTCTCTCTTTTCCTTTTTTCTTCAGTTCTGTGTCTCTCTGATTTGGAATGTGCTGTTTCCCATTCATATCTACTACTATTTTCCTTCAAGCGTACATATTTATGCTCTCTGATGTTGGAGTTAGAAGGTGAAGTCCTTCCTTCTCGAGAACCATGATCATTTGTTCCCCTGTCTCTCTTGCAGTCGATGTCTTTTCCTTTTCTAGACTCTTCTACACGACATTTACGTGCCTCGTGAAGACTCTTTGGATGTTCATTCTTCGAGTGTGGACTGCTTCCTCTGCCAGATCTCCTTGGTTGCTCCTGTAGCTTTTCATTTGGTTTATTTTTTTGGCCAGCATTTTTTTCATCTTTATCATGTATTTTAATATCTTTTTTTAATACATTTTGGGATCTCTCTTCAGCATACAATTCACCTCGTGTTTGAAATCTGTCTTTACTAGTAGTTTGTTTCTCCCAGGAAGAAACACTCCTTTCTACTCTTCTTTCCACACTTAGACTGCATTTGACTTTTACACTCTGATTTTTTTGTTGCAACTCATTTTTACCAGCCTTCTCTGAAAGGGTTTTCAGCTTTTGCTGAGGATTTGAATTCCCCTCTTCACTGTCACCGTTGTTTCCGGTGCTGTGATGTACTTCTCTCTTGTATTTGTTGCCATTTCCTCTGCTGTACTGTTCATTTTCACTTTTAATTTCTTTTCTTTCCTTTCTGTTATCCTTGTTGGAACTATGGTCATAGTTTGTTTGACACATATGAGCACCATCGTTGCAGAGCTCTTCAGGAGGGCACCTCAGTAAACATGGAGTGTTTCTTTTTTCAGAGCTAGACTTCCCATTGTCCATATTATGAGATGAGCAACTGTGGTACGTATCTTTTGAACAGTCATTTTTCGTTCTATGCTCCATCTTTATACTGTCACCTAAATCAGAAGGTCTGAATTTGGAATCTTTTGTTTTACACATCTCAGAGCACCTTCCATTAGTTGATCCTGGAAGGTACGTTCTGGTGAAACTGTTTCGATGATTGGGAAATTCTGATAGCCTGTTTATAAAAACAAAAAAAAGTTACATTACTTTAAAATATATTTAAACATAACTAAAGCCAAATTACAATGAATCTATATATCTCTAAAATTTTTTCATGCTTTCTTTCAGCTTCAAGTTGAAAAAAATGTGGGATAAAAGTAGAAGTTTAATAATTTCCATTAGCACACAGCAAAAGAAAATTATTTGTATACATATTTTCCAAATGAAACTCATCTAAAGAAAAGAGCAAGATCTGTGGGAAAATACTGTATTTGGACTAATTAACAATTTCAGGAATTCAAATTAGCATTTCATTGTCCAGGAATAAAAAGAGTTTTCCCCTGGGAAAAGAAGTTGTTCTTTACAGCATTAGTGATTTTTAAAAATAATTATAATAATTAAAAGAGCAATTAACAGTTCACTATTTGGTAAACTGGCAACCAGAAGAATAGGTATAATGTGACTGTGCTTACTCTACTCAATAAGCAAATAAGATACCATGTTTGGAACTTGTTGCAAGCTACAGAAAACAAGTAGTAAATTACAATAATCAAGCTTCATCAAGGTCACAGGCTATTGGTGCAAGGTTATCATAAGAAAAACAAAAAATTAAATTAAGCACATGTAGCCTGTGTGCCCTGAACTCATGATAGAACTCAAAGTTACCTCATCAGAAAAAAAAAAAACCAAAACAACCACCAAAAAACAGACAGACACTATTCTGCCATATTAAACAAAGCATCTGATTAAAATGACATGATTAAAGACAATGGCAACCTTCTTAAATATTCTCCACTATGTAAAAAGAATGATTGTGTCTAATCCATGCGGAAGGAAACAGAAATAAAAGTAACACCAAAAAAATGGCAGCAAACCACCAAACATAAGGCTCCTTTTCAGAGAGCCAAGGATGAAGTGGCTGCTACACACAGACATTTGGTTTTGGCCTGAAATTCTACGTTGATTCAGCATCCAGTTGTAAGGAAAGAGTACAAAATGGGGTTGGTTTTGCTTTATAAAATTGAACACTTCTGACAGGCCAATACAGAGAATTTAATTATGTAACGATCAGCTTCTACAACTGGCTCTACTCCAAAAACGTGACATTGTGATGAGAACTGAATGCTGAACTAAAACAATGCTGCAGCTGTTGTAATCCAAAAATCCGTTCCTATGTTTCTGTTTCATTTTGAACTAAACTGATAAGTTCTTGCTGTGCTTTAGGCTGGCTATTAAATCTGCACAGATATGTGATTAATGTAATTGCATCCAATGGGGTTTTTTTTAGTTTGCTTTGGTTTTTTTTGGGTTTTTTTGTTTTTTTTTTAGATCAGCACTAACAATTCCCCTCAAAGATATTATCTTTGAAGTAGTCCTTAAAGATAGGTAGACAAAGTGTGCTTCTAAGACCTCAAAGTGCCACTTTCCCCACAATTTTCCATGACAGATGCCTCCAAAATACCTAGATCAAATATGGTGTTCATAAATTTTCATCACCATCACAATGTATTGCAACAGAGTTTGTAAACCCTTTAATGAGGTCAAGTATTCAAAACAACAAAACATTTTTCAAACAATTCAATTTAAAACCCAGCATACTACACTCAAAGGTGTGAAAATGACAGCCATCATGTCAAAGCAGATCAACTCACAGAATTACATTAAAACCTCTTGACTTCTGACAACAGATCATATAGAAAAATTACTTTTTTTGCAGTAATTTTCTGTATTTAGAAAAAAAAATATATTGCATAGTTAATATGCATATAGCCTCTAGCACAGTAATGACAAATTAACCTTCTTTATGACACCTTTTGGTGCAAGAAAACATAAAATGGTTAAATTGCAACACAAACAAACTGATGATGTGGCTGATGTCACACAAGTGACAAGCAGGCGACCTTGTGATAAGCTAGGGTTCCTGAATTTTGGACCCCTGCTCTGGTTTCAAGCAGTTCAGAAACCTCACACTCAGCTACTCTCCCATCCGCACTTCAGTGTTTTCAGCTCCTTGCAGTCAGATGAATAGTACACAGAAATTACCAAGAATTCTCTAGCTGCTATCCCCCACCTTTGGAGACAGAGCTTTTGTATCTTGCCATGAAAACATTAGATTGTCTCTTCCTTTATTTTCATTTGTTGTCTGAAAAGTTCCATGGAATTAACATCTGAGACCATAAAACAGACTAGTTCTGAAGCTGAGCCGTGTAAGATAATATCTGCTTTGAAACATGCAAGATGGTTAGAAAACCCACCAGGAATGGGTGATTAAACAAAATAAACAAAACAGAATTCAGGCAAATTGGATTCCTCCTCGTTTTCTTAATTAGAAACCAAAGACCTGTTTCTTCTGATTGTACCAGTACTAAACCACACAAACAATTATTTTCTAAGTAGTGAAATACACACAGAAGTTTTCTATAAGTATATAAACATGATCAGACAAAAAGCATGTTTATAGTTCCACTGTCTAGTTGTACCTTTGATACAGATTACTGATTTCTTCATCCTTACGGTTAATTTCCACTCTTGCTGTTTTGATAAGTGCTGAAATATTTTTTTTGAGAGCTTGGTTTTCATTCTGTAGAATTACATTCTATTTTAAAAATATACAAAAAAAAAGAGAGCAAGAGAGAGGGAAAAAAAACGTGAAAACAAGAATTAGCTTGGTTATCCAAACATGTAATGAAAAACAGTGTAAGACAATCATTAATAAAAGTCCCATCACATACAAATTGACAGTAGAATATACAGAAATCATTTTGGCTAAGTCAGAATTATTGAGTTTTGGTTTTTTTTTTTTTTGTTGTTTTATTTTTAAACATTATTCACATTTATGTTCCTGTTTGTGTTCCTGGTAATTACTTAAGACGTTTTAAGCATACATTTTATTAAAATCGAAATATGATATAAACCAAATAGCCACAGAGACAAGAAATTACAATCCATCCCTTTGCTTCATTCTTTTACTCAATTTATTGTTTTCTTGGTCACTGTGTCACATAAGAGATGCAGCTTTTAAGCCCTTTCAGAGAAAGAGGCTAATTGTATTTCTTTCAAGGCATCAAAACCAACTTTGGGTGCTGTATCATGCTAACATTTCTAGGTGAGATGTTCTAGAACCCTATTTGTCAATTCTAGAGATAGTTTCTTCTCTTAGTAGCTGTCCTTGGTAAAGCCTGCTCAGAAAGCCAGATAAATGCGTAGAGCTCCGTGGAGCTCAAGGGCAGCCTTGGCTGCCAGGAGATGGTGGGAGTTCAAGATCCTTAAGGGCAGCAAGAAGGGCGCACAGAAAGCTCTCTACTCTGGACTTCAGGAGAGCAGATTTTGGCCCCTTCAGGAATCTGCTGAGCAAAGTACCATGGGATAAACCCCTAGAGGGAAGAGGAGCCCAAGAAAATTGGTTAATATTCAAGGAGTGCCTCCTCCAAGCTCAGGAGCAATGCATCTCAACAAAGAGGAAGTCAGGCAAAAAGGCCAACATGGATGAACAAGGAGCTCCTGGACCAAGTGAAAAACAAAAAGGAAGCCTACAGATGGAAGCCAGGACAGGTAGCATGGAAGGAATATAGAGCGATTGTTCGAGTGACCAGGGATCAGGTAAGGAAGGTTAAAGCCCTGCCAGAATTAAATCTGGCCAGGGATGTCAAGGACAACCAGAAACGCTTCTTTAGGTACGTCGGGGATAAAAGGAAGACCAGGGAAAACGTGGGCCCTCTCCAGCAGGAAATGGCAGACTTGGTTACCCAAGACATGAAGAATGCTGAGGTACACAATGACTCTTTTGCCTCAGTCTTCTCCGGTGAGGGCTCTAGCGCTAGGAATAAATTTTTTATGATGAGAGTGGTGAAACACTGGAACAGGTTGCCCAGAGAGGTGGTTGACGCCCCATCCCTGGAAAAATTCAAGGCCAAGTTGGACGGAGCTCTGAGCAACCTGAGTTGGAGATGTCCCTGCTCCCTGCAGGGGGGTTGGACTAGATGACCTTTAAAGGTCCCTTCCAACCCTAACCACTCTATGATTAGCTATTAGTAGTGTTTTAAGTTTTGCAGAGAACAATGCAGAAGTGTCAAAAGGCAGAAGCTGCAAAGCATAGAACCTTTGGGACTTATCTGTAATACCCAGCAGAGCATGTTGCAGAATTGCCCAAGATAATCTAACTATATAGGATGCCAGAGCACGGGGATACTAGCTTAAGTTGAAGAGCAGTTCAGCCTTATTAAAACGGCACTATGCTCAAAGCAATACAGACATCCTCTTCCAGTTCTAATAACAGCTGAGGTACCTTTTGCAACCCTCTCCCTAGTGCATTAAAGACCTACTTTTTAAAGAACAAGAGAACTCGATACCTTTCTGATAACTGTTCATTTGACATGCTTGTTTTCTAATTAAGGAGACAAAAGATAGCTTTTAAGCAACTAAAGTCCAAACTGCATGCAACATGGTGAAACAAGTGAATTTACCTACTGATTTTGTCAGTAGGCTATCCTAGGCAGAACAAGTTCCTAGCACAGAGGTGCTTTACAAATCATCCACATGACAGATCAGTTCTGGAAAGCATAAGAAATTAACTGTCTCTCAAAGCAATATTCAGTTTCCTTTACATAAATCTTGACAATGTTGCCCTTTTAACTACAGTACCTGTGCCTGTATTTCCTTAAATTTCTTCATCAACTCTTTAATTTGCTGCTGACATTTTCCATATTCTGCCTGCAACTGTCAAAGAGAGAAGAATTCACAGCACAGAAGTGGACTTAATTACACAGAAAAGTTACCCCTCTAGATTTATAGTTAGTTAACACAATAACGTATATCGCAAAGCTGTGCTTCTTTTTCCAAAAGTAACATATTACAGCTAATATTAAAACAAAAAGCTTCAATATGCTCCAACAGGTATACAAGTCTCTAAAACACCACAAACACTCAAATAAGAGAAAAATCTATGTGTGCTTGCCCAACAGTAACAGGCTACGGAGTTATAGGAAGCCATATTATTGTGAAAGTAAAGACAGGATTATTAAGGAATAGGAGTTATCAGAGCCCAACAGATGGGGACTTGTTTTTCCTTATCTGTTTTGTATTGCACAAAATCTGACAAACACAACAAAAAGCTACTACAAACAAACCTGGAGTGCAAAACTAGACTGCAAAGGACACGCTCCTGTTGAGATCACAAAATTAAATAAAATATATTTGGCGTGAGCCCTTCTTTAAAAGTAGATGGCAACAAAACTTTCACGGAAAAATGGACAACTTTCCTATTGTCACACTTAACAGCCAACTGCCTTCAAACTTTCAAAGTGACATTTTGATCACTTAATAGACTATTAGAGGTTTTGCTCCTGCTTCTTCTATAGTGCACTGTATCTATGGATGCCTGTCCCTTTTACTCCAGAGCTCAAGTTAGTTAAGATATGTCTCACGACCAGGACAGGTGATGCTACATGAGTAACAGCTGCACTGAACTGCTTCTACATGGTTGTCTTCAGTCTCAAGGACAAAATTTAATGACACGTAAGATCAATCCACGACCTATCTGCTTTAGTCTGGCAGAATTTGTTGGAAGAAATATCAAGATTAGTTTTGTATCAGATATCTGAACAGATACATAACTAGAAGAAAATTATAATACATTTTCCCATAATGTTGCTGATACATGAACCACATGCAAATATCAAATCAGAACAGATCATGTCACAGAGTGATTCACTTACTCTGATAAACTTATTGATATAACAGTTTATTAGCACACTCTTGTTTTTACTTATTTAGAAACAGTTTCCCTATTTTTCCAATAATGTGAGTATACTGACAACATTTTTTGCACTTTACACAAGAAAATTTGGAACAAAAAAAACTCCAAAACACCAGAATTATTTTTGTCACATGAACACACACACACCTCATTGTAGGATGCTTCCTTTGCAGTCCCTTCTTCAATTAATATCTCATCAAATAAATTCAAGCCGTTTCCAACTGGTGTAGAATTTGGAGCAGAACTGTCTGTAGAAAGAAAATAAATTACATAAAGAAAAAGGTATTTTTCTAGCCAGATTGCATTGTGTCACTGAGGAAAACACACGACCTTATCTGGAGAAACTCCTATCCTGAATGTCAACATTTACGTTAGTGTTATTTGAAATACTTGACCCAATTTAAATCGCCATAAAAGGTAAGGATGAAAATTAAAGTTCAACTGAAAACATTGTATTAGAAAAATTAAGAGATATACAGGACACCTAACAACAAAGACGGGTGCATTTTAATAAGTTGTTTTAAGTCAGAGAGCTAACTCTCAGTAAATCTACCTAATTAATAAAGCAAGAAGGGCTATACCTTAGCAGTGATCTGAGGTTCAGCAATTCTAGAGCCAACAGATAGCAGAAAGCTAGAGTAAAAAATATGTGCACCCTACAATTCATTCAGCTTTGGGCCAGCCTTCAGCTTGGTAACATTTGCATTCAAAAAATTTATTGAAAAAAAGAATACTCAGATGCCAACAGCCTACACATTCACAAACAGAGATCAGTTCATCAGAATCACATGGCATTATGGTAGAGTTTGTATGGGGTTGAATACCATGCTTCTTGTGCTGAAAAAAAATGTTCTTTGCTGCTTTATATTCCCTCACAAACTTAAACCTTCTAGCTTTAGTTCCAAAGAAATTAAAGAAAAGAAAAGAAAAGAAAACAAAACAAAACAAAAAACAACCCAACATGCAAACACCCTGATTATTTAGATAAGGGTGCTTTTTCTCAAGTCATAGGTGTTACTGACAAGATCTGACTTTTGACACCTCTGAAATTCAGATTCATTTGCAGACAAATAAATGAAGTTAGCTATTGAAGCTGTGCTTCAATCCTTTGGACAATACCACAATGCAAAAAGCATTAACATAATGCAAGACAATAATCTGTATAGAGAAAAAAATCTAACCAATTCTTTTTTTTTCTTTAAAGTTTAAAAGAGATCCCTCAGAACCAGAGTACACAAAATGTTTGCATTGTGTTAAGTTATTCCCCCTTGCATCTTTTATGTTTACTAAACAATGCATCTCAGTATGTGAAATATACTCAGCGAATACTTTTATACACTATAACAAAAACAAAACAGAAAGTGACAAAAAGATGTAATAGATGCTTTATGTCTGTAGGATATACTATAGTCCTTCCATAAAAATTCAATGGCCTTACAGTGGTAAGGTCTGTAGAGAAACACTTGTTTAAATACTAGAAACAGCATTTCATTGAATGGTATTCGAAGACTCCTAAAAAAGAACATGTGCTGGGTCCATTTCTTTGTTACCTTCAAAGAAGTTAGAAGGGTAAATTAATTTACATTAGCATGTGAAATTATTGAGAAAGTAACAAAAGGTTAAAACAATTTACTGAACGTACTGTATCACACAGTAAAATATGTTTTGGAGCTCTCACTGGGGATTTAGTGATCAGTGACTGTTGGTTCTGGTCCTGAAGCTATCTAAAAATCACAAAATAGAGGTGCTTTTTCCAAGGTAAATCCAAGGTAAAACATCCTATATAAAGACACATATAGAATAGCTAAGGTTTCTCTGTACCCCTTAAGAGCCCAAGTCTCTTAAAACAGGCAGTATCACATGAAGAATATCTTATAACCATTCAGCTAATAGATTTAAGAATTCTCTGCTGTATTTATACGGAGTATAACATATATATATTTAATTTAAACAAGTAGCTCACTGAAGCATGTGTTATACCAGCTAAATGCAAATCTAAAGATAACTGTTGTTTTACTTGGAACCAGCCTAAGAAGCACAGAGACTCTATAATGCTCCAAGCCAAGCAGCAAGATACAACCAACTTACCAGGAACTGTCAAACCATTGTCCAAGCCATCGTAAATATCCACTGAGCTCTCATCACCTTCCTTGAACGGGGAAGTTTCAGCTAAAGAGAAAAAAAGAAACCAAAACAAAAAACAAACCGCCAAAGTAAACATTTAGTAACTCCAACCCCTAACTTTCCCATAAAGTAAGTGTAGCTGTGATTCCAGACCAGCAGACAGTAGTAAAAGTAGTAGCACAGACTAGTAAAAGACAAGGGAATTTTACCCAGCGAGCTACTGCTACTGTGGAGGAAAGATGTTTAGTCACCAGGAAGTAAAGACGGTCTTGCAAGATCAATTCCTAAATACTACAAGAATTGTGCATCAAGCAAATTATATAGCTTTAAGTACAAATAAAATTTAAAACTATAAACTAAGTCAACTCGATCTGAATTTGAAACTCTTTTACAGAATACAACTAATACAAAAATTATACAGCTGAGAAACAAAAATAAAATAATTGGTATGATAAAATCGCTACTGTTAAAGAAAAGTTTCTGGCTATATCAGAAAGTATGGTAACTGTCTGTATCATAATTCAAAGAATTTGCTTTAGTATTGCCATCTGTTCACACACTAACTTGTTCTGTAAAACCATTTTAATCTACATTTCCTCAGACTCTCTTTGTTTCTTTTTCCAATGCCTCTTATCACTCTCATCTCCTCTATACGAACCTCTCCAGTTCTGCAACAAGTATTATTACTATAAAGAAAAACATCAATATCTGCAGTCCTTCTGAGGCTGAGAATCTCACAAATATGTGTCAGATCAATCAACTGCGGAGCTGGATATAACGTTAGAGAACCTTGATTGCTGGTACTATACTAGATGACAGCTCATTTGCTCTTACAAACAGCAAACGAATGAACAATCCTCCTAACTGTCCAAATATGTGCATCATTAAGATAGAGCGAAGGTTAAGCTATACACCATAAAACCCAGGGGGAGACCAGTTCCAGGCATCCCCTCAAAACATACTAGAAATCCAATGTACACAGTTATGGTTTAAAATCCAAACTTACTAATGCGATATGGCTTACAATGATAAATGTAAAGCCATTACAATGTAAATGTAAAGCCATTTAATTATAGTTGAAGCTCGTCAGTATATATCTGAACTTAAATTGTTTCCGTTTTGTTTTCTAAGTTATTTTTGGACCTACTTATTTTCATAAGACTGCTTGCATTATTTCACTGCAAAACAGAAAGTAATCTAACACATCTTACCACCATAGCGGGTATCAAACAGTCCCAGTCCATCCTCATCTGTTGCCATGATACAAATTCCCTACGGCTTCCCCATCTATGAGTAAAATATCAGAGGAAAGACAACAGATTAATTGATAATTGCAGAACAACATCGTAAAACAGAAGCATCCTGAAAGAAGACAACAACACCTGAGCTACCTGTGGCCCTTGCTCTTCAATAAAATCCAACACTAGAATGAGAAAACTCTTACATCAAGATAACAAATTGAGAGCTCTACCAAGAAAAGTAAGAAATTATCTGTCCTGTATATAAGCATTCTGAAGACCCTAAGTGGTATATTTTATTCATGTCTCAAATAAACATCCTATAAGGACATTTTGTTACGAAAACAAGCATCACACTGTACAAACAGGTTATCTGAACGTATCTCTTAACCAGTTAAAACAATCTGACTCGATAATTCTGATTTCTTCACTGCTGACCACTTAAGAGCAAGTTTCCCCTACCTGACACCACCAGCCAAAACAATAACGAACAGCAGCAGGCAAGAAACACTTTGCCTGCCAAGGCGTATGGCAATACTCGGCCACAGGACGATGCTCGGCCACAGGACATGCAGCATCCGCCACAGGAGCGACTGCAGAATGACTTTACAAGCACACACGCCTGTGGCACCGATACACAAATACCTCTGAAGTGAGACCAGCAGCCTGCAGCACCGAGACACCCACTGCGTGGAAAACAAGAGCCCTGGAAAAAAGCTGGGGCGTCGGGGCAAGCAGAGGCACAGACTAGCAAAGGCCCTGCCAGGGCAGAGGCTGCGGCCCTTACCAGCTCCCCAGGCCTCACCCTGCCCTGCCCGGGCGGGAAGGGGCTCCCGCCCGCCCCAATTCTTGTCACGGCGGAAGGGCCCAGGACCTCCCGGGGGTCAGGGCGGGAGAGCCGCCGGTGGCGGCCCGGGAGCGGCACCCCCAGCTGCTGCCACACGGATGGGACCCGGCGCCCCGCAACCGCCGGCGGCCCAGAGAGCCCGGGGTGGGCAAGGCCAGGCCAGACCGAGCCGGGCCGGGCCGGGCCGAACCGGGCGGTGGGACCCGCCTAGGAGTGGTGGGGGAGGGGAGCGGCACCCGCGCGGGGCGAGGCGGCGCTGAGCTCCCCTCCGGGCCGACGGAGGAGGGGAAGGGGCAGGACGAGAGGGGGGCAGAAGGCTCCGTCGGCAGGCCGACGCGGCCCTCACTCACCGGTCAGCCGCTGCCCCCGGCCCGCGGCACCCCGCAGGTCGTCACCACTGCCGCCGCCGCCACTGGTCCCGCAGGCCGGGCGCCGAGGGGGCGGAGCTCCCGGCGGCGACAGCCAACGGCCGCAGACGCACAGCACGTCCCCGGCCGCAACGTCAGCAAAACCCGCCCCCCGGCCTGAAGCAGTTGGCGCCAAAGTGAACAGCGTGGGGCAGCCGCGCCCCGCCATCGCCCCGCCCCTCGCCTCCGCCCCTCGGCCCCGAGCGCGGGAAGCTGCGCCAGCCCCGCGGCTCCGAGTGGGGCGGGCAAGGCTCCCCTCGCCTGGCAGGAGGAGGGGCTGCGGAGTGACCACGCTGGTCAGGCAGCCCGGTGTGCGGCCACCCGGCCCTCCCGTAAAGGCTGCGGAGAGGGGCGAGGAGCTGCGGCAGGGGGCCGCCTGGAGCGGCACAGCGCAGGAGTGACGCGCCTGCTCACCCGGTGTGCGGTGGGGGGTGGTCGTGAGGCAGCTCCCCCGGCACGCCCGAGGTTTACGCCCGGCTCCTGCTGTCGGGGAGCCGGCTGTCAAACCCTTCCGGAGACATCGGCAGCGCCTTAGGGCCGCGCTCGGACTCCGGGAGCCGGCTGCGGCCGGCGGGGGGGAGTTGGGGAGGGTGACGCGGAGATGTTAACGTAATGCCGGCCGCCCTTCCTCCCGAGCCTGCACCACCTGTTTGGGTTAGTCACCGCCCGCCGCCGGACTCTGATTTAAAGGGGTTTAGGGCAACCACCCCGGCTTGAGGCCCTCGGCCTCGGCCACTCCTTGCTCCTGCAACAGGGATGCCAGTTAACTCCGCGGGGAGTGGAGCAGGAGGAGGACGCAGCAAAGAGAGCCCCGCACACCCGAGCTTCCAGCGCCCTGAGAAAGTGGGAGACGCTCGCTCGGCTCCCGAACGGCGCCGTTCCCCACCGGAATGGCACCAAGGGCTCGCCGTCCCGTGCGCCGCAGTGTACGCTGGGAGCTGTAGTTCGGCATGGGGGCCGTCACGTGGGGAGGCGGGGCGGGGGGAGGAGGAGGAGGCGGCGGTGGTGTCCGCGTTTCCCTTTGCCTGCGACGTCGCGAGTGGGTGACGCCGCCGGCGCGAGCGGAAGCCGGTGCCGAGCTGCGCGGCCGTCCCGCGCCCCACGTGCCGCGGGGCCCATTCCCTTCTTCCCTCCCTCCCGCCGCTGCTGCTCTCCTCCTCGGCAGCGCCGGCGCAGGATGGCGGACCTGCGGTTCCGTCTGGCGGAGCCGCTGCAGCTGGTGGCGCGCAGGAACGAGAAGAGCAGCGCGGAGCTGAGCAGGTTCCTGGCGAAGCAGGTGAGCAGGGTGGCGCAGAGCTCGGCGCCAACCCCCAGCCGCCCTCTCTCTCTCTCTCTCTCTCTCCCCATCCCCGCGGGCGGGCACAGCTGGGGCTGCCGAGGAGGGAAGGGGGACGCGCCGCGCTGCCTTCCCCCGCGCCGCCATCTCCTCCCGGCAGCTTTGTCTGCTCCCCTTGCCGCCTGGCGACCCCTCCCGTCCCCTCGCCCTCGGGCGACCGGCCGAGCCGCTCTGCGGGAGCAGCTCTTCCCCTCTCCCTCCCTTTCTCGGTGTGCCTGTTGCGGTTTCTTCCCCCTCCCCTCCCCTTTCGGGGCCGTGCGAGTGGAGCCCCGTGAGGAAGGTTCCCCCCCCGTACCCTGGTACCCCCTGTGTTGAGCCGCCTGAGGAGGCATTTTTGCCCCGCAGTTAAAATGTTCAATATCCTCCGTGTCCCTTAGGGTGACTCTGTGCAAGCGTGAGAGCGAGAGATTAGCAAGCGCTAAGAAGGTATCTAGTCCCTTAGCTGCAGCACGTTGCCCTGATGCTCTCTGCCTCCCTCTTTAATTGCCTTAAAACAACATGTAGGGTAAAAAGACAGAGGATTGGGTTTTCTAGGCTTTGCTTCCTTTTTTTTTTTTTTCTTTTTAATCACAGCGATGCTGGAAACATGTTCCTATTTTTCGTGTTTTGACTGCTTTAACTGTGAAAAGCACACCTGTCTTCTAGGAGAATCAAGGCCTAGATCGTTTCTGTGTCTGAAATACATGAAGACATGTAGTAATAAGATAGCAACGCATCAGATGTCATATTATTTATACTTTTCACGACAGAGCTTTTTGAGCCTCTCAGTTGTGTACACGCTTTGGCACTCAAAATCCATATTTCTGTTTGAGTGTCTAGGAAGTGTCCCAGTTGTTTGAAGATGAAAAGTTTAAATAATATTTTTTTTTTCCCAGAATGTTGGCTTTCAGTCAGAATTCCTGTCTCTTAGTTGTGATTGGGGAAGGCTTTCATACTGGTAGTAAAGGTTCTCTGTGGGTAGACGGATGGCTTTTTGTTCTGTCGCTGCAAATCATAGGATCAAAGTAAAATTGACATGAATATATATTCCTGTGTCGGAGAGCTGATGCTAATTGGTGGGAAGCAGTGATGAAGAGCTGCTATTGAAGAGAAAGACTGAGAAATAGAGATGGGGATGATGTGGGTACATGATGTAGCAGACAGATGGAGCTGTGAACCAGAAGTGAGTCACTGAGATCTGAGACTGGGGAAGAGACTGTACCCGTTCCCTTCTGGTGTCTGTTCTGAGAGATGTGCTTTAAGTTTAAAAGTCTTGCTGGGTGGAAATTATTAAAGAGTTATTACATACAGAGAGTCTGGAACAGCACATTAATGAACGAGGACAGGCTCTTTTGAAAGAGCCTGTTTGTTACCTCCAAGCTTTAAAGTTACTGATCTAGGAGTATGTTAGGCTTATCTTGCCACTGAACAACTAATGGCTGCAGTCGTCGTGCCTGGTTTCCTGCCAGTTGCTTTGTATGTAACTTGGGAAGCATGCATTCTGGAAATGTAGAGCTCTGTGTGCTCTGCAGCTTCACTGTGTCTTTCTGGCAGCTTATTTCTTCAGTATGCCATAACGGAATGGAACTTGTCCACAACTGCTAAGTAAGGAGCAGGTTTTTGAGATTCATAGGAAAGCACCGTTCATGTGGTGATGGAAGATCTTGTTCCCTGTACTTCAGTGTGTAATAGAAAGAGAGCCTTTTATGTAGAGCATTTGTTTACCATTAACTCTGCAAAGGTACAGCAAATTTCTGCGTTCTTAATGAAGAAAATAAGCTCTCTAAAGCAGTCTTTGTTTCTTGCCTTTCTATTTTTGGATAATTTAAGCAAACTGTATAACCACTAGGGCTCCACAAACTACTGGAATGTGATTTTGGTTCTGTGTGTTACCAAAGGTCTATTTGAATGAGAATGTCTTCCTGCATAGAATTCCACATGCAGTTTTTGTGCAAATGCATTTACTTTTGGCTCTCTGTGATTTCAGTAGAGAATTTCATTAATGTGAAGGTTAAAATGCTAGTAGGACTGGAACTTTAGTGCAAAAATATCCTTATTCATTTCTGTCCTTTGCATCCACCACTGCATATATGGAAAGATATAAGTAAAAAACCCTGACCCTTTTGGATGTTTCTTCTGTGTAGTCTGTGAACTGTCTTCAATCAACTGGAGATCTCGAGTGTGCTGTTCTGAATCCCCTATTCTGCTGGTGTTTTAGCTTGGCATCCTTCATTTTGTCTTTCATTTTTCCATGTGAGAGTGAAAATAGTTTTAATAATAACTCCAAGCTTTTATTTATAGCCCTTCAGTCTTAGCATTTGATGGTGAGAAGTGCCTTTATTCCATTTTTTTTTAATAAATGTAGGAAAAAAAAAATAGGTGACCTAGCTGTCCCAAATTCACCCAGCTACTCGTTGGCTATCAGAAGAATGTCCTGGCAACTAAGGCAGACTATTTATTTTTTTTTTTTCCTAAAATATGACTTCAGCTTTTTATGTGAAAGATTAATTAGGTGTTACATCATACAGCATTATAAATAAGGGAAGGTATGTTGCACTTTGGCTTCTGTCCTGGAGTATATTCTCATTTCCTTCTAGTTTTTGAACAGCTGTGATTTTTGGGAGACAGTATATTACTAAATATACTGATAAAAAGTCAAAGAGAACATTCTTGCTATCCTTGAAGGAGTGGTTTGTCCAACTCTTATAAAATGTGATATGCTGGAGGATGTGTAGGGTGTTCTAGCTTGTTCTGCAGGTAGCTGAGGCTATCTTGTTCTTATGAGACTGCATATCCACCTGTCTTGTTAATTTTTTTTTTTTTCTGAAGTATGTGGGTTATAAGAAGATTGCAGGCTCGTGTTTTGCTTTATCTTACTGAACTGGGTAGCTGCCAAAAAGAGTGGTCCTACTCTGTTTTCTTTTTGCCTGTTCCCAAGGCCAAGCCACACCTTTCTGTTGCTTCTCTTATCCTGAACCTAGTGAGTGTGCTGATGTGGAAAATCCGCTTGACTTTCCCAGCCAGTGGAAGACTTTGGAAGAAGGATTAACTTGGATGATCTTGCCAAGATTTCCGTACCTTGTGAGCACTGTGTAAATGTACTGTGCAGGTTGGGAAGGAGGTGTGCAACATACCGCTACAGGAGCAACTTGGATCCTGTTTGACTCCAGATCTCAGTCCTAGCTGTGCTTCTGTTTGATATCTCTTCCATTAATAATACACAATGTATGTATATAGTCAATATTTGGAAGGACAGTCTTTTGTGCTTTCTTAAAGCAGCTGTTTGGAACCACAGTCGCATATTTACTGTTCCAGATTTGAAGACTAGAATTAAACACTTTCATATCAGCTGTCCTTTGCTACTGATTGAGAAAGTTGGATATTTCACAAAGCCACCTTTAGTTAAAAATCCCCTCTGACAGTGTTCTTCTTTTCCATAAAATTTTTAAGTTAGATTCTGAAAGGCACTGAAATCAAATAGATGGTCTCTGTAGAATGGGAATGTTGCCACTGTGATTTTTGAACACACAGACCCTCTGTGTCCTCAGGGTACTATACACAATGATTAAAAAAACTGCTTGCTCTCACAAAATTGCTGATGGAATGGATTTGTTGTACAGTAGTCATGTAACTACAGAATTTTACTGAGTCAGTCACATTATTTACTATTTTATTGTTAACTGTTCCTTTATTTGATATTGAAAGCTCTGGTTAATAAATTAAGCACCCTGTTGTGACTTGTTTGGGTGGCCAGAGATGTAATTGATTTGTAAACTGAAGGTTCTTTTAATTTTTTTACAGTGGAGTTTGTCTCCAGTTCTTTTGAGCTGTGCTGCTGTTGAACAGCTTGTCAATCATTTTGCCATTCAGAATCTGATCCTCTGTAATGAACAGTGGCTTGCTTGCTCTGTGATGAGTGCAGACCTTCAGCTCCAATTTAAAAAATATTTTTGATGATGCTTTGATAGATGAGAGGAAGATAACCTTATGTTTTGTAAAAATAAACATGAAGTGTGTAAGAAATAGTTTACATTTAATGGGATGGTTTTGATGTTTGTAGTATATACTGCAGTTTCCCTGATTTCTTAGATGCTGTTAGAGAATCAATGTCTCTTCAAATTCAGGAGATGGTGCAGGGAACTTGAACAAGTATGCGTGTGTTCTAGAAGCATGCTGGCAGAGGTATATCCTTAGGTCACCCTTTCAAAGGATGCATTCTGTTTATCTTGTAAGAATAAAACCATCCCATCTGCAGGCCTTGGGGCAGATTTTACCTGAGTGACAAAAGTCTAGGAGAAGCAGAAGTTGACTGTACGTTGTTGCTAAAATGAAAGACTACCCGAATCACAGAATATTTCTGTAGGAGTTTAGTAAGTGGTTGTTTTGTTTGGAAAGCTGCCTTGCCTAGCTGTTAAGAGCAAAACCGCTACAGTGTGAATTCATAACCCTGATTTTTCATGAATCCAAATTACTTTTACTGCATTATAAGCTAAACATCATGGAAGTGGAGAGATGCTTGGATAATAACATGAGCTCAAAGACGAGAGAAATTTAAGCATAAGACACAAGAAATGAATTGTTGTTTTTCAGTAACACAGTTAGAAAGGTTGAGGGGCATGTGAAGGGGTTAAGGGGGAAATGGGGAGAGGTGTGGTTTTTTGTTTGTTTGGGGTTTTTGCGGGGGGTGGAAGAGGATTTGGTTTTCGGTGGTTTGTTTTGTTTTTTTTTTTTTACCCTCCTAGCAGATTTGAATGTGTTTGCTATCTATTCTAAAGCTTGGTATTTTTCTTTGTACTGAAGGATCATTTTTATATAAAAGTAAGGAAAAATAAAATCTCAATTTCAAAACTGCAGATACATGCTGCTGCTTGTCAAGAGCACTGCTCAATATGATTGCTATCAGAAATATGGAAATAAGTGTGGGATCATGATTGAATGCTTCTTTTCTGAAAAAGAGAGAGTGAAAATGGCAACTTAAACTTTTTTTAAGAACTTGAGTTCTTAAATGTTTTGTGGCTCTCATGAGACTAAGCTGTTGAGATCAGTGGGAATTCTATTAACAAAGATGTATTGGTTGTTATAACACTTTCCCAACTTTTTCTTAAAGCAAATATTTAAAGAAAAATCTTTCAGCTGTAAAATATAATTTAGGATTTAGAGACTTTTTTTTGTAATGCCTATTTAGTGTGTCCTTCTTCATATCACTTACTCTGTTTCCTAATTTTTTTTGAGTATGGAGAGCTGTGTCAAGTAAGTACTTCCATTGGGAATTTTGGTCTCCTTTCTGTTTTTTGAAAGATGTATTCCTCTAAAATTCACCGTGAATCGTACATGAATAACTCTGAAGTTGAAAGTCCAAATCGTTTCCCATTTAACCTGTTTTTTTCACTCCTCTAGATTTGGACTCAGCAGGATCGGCAGTGCATCCTTGACACTTTAGCGCAGTTATTACTGGATAAAGAATGTACTCTGTTGATTGGCCGTCAAGTTCGGCCAATCTTGTTGGATTTGTTGGAAAGAAATGCAGAAGCCATTAAAGCTGGTGGCCAGATCAACCATGATCGGCATGAAAGGCTGTGCGTAGCAATGAGCAAGTTGGTTGCTGACCACCCTGACGTTTTGCCGTAAGTAATATAATGTAATGCTTCTTTGTGCAGTATTTAAACTTAGGGAGTACATGCTTGTTAGTTTTCACTGGTGATTAGAGGTGGTGTTACAATTTGGATTGTCTCCCACAATAACAACTGTGTTTTGAATTGAAAGAATTATTTAGAAAACACAAGTCTTAAACACAGCTTATTTAAATTAAATTGTGTTGTAAGATCTAGTGTGATTTTCATCTTAATCATCAAAAGAAAAGCAAAACAGCTGTCATGAAAACTGCTCACAACCAAAATCTCTACATTTAAGATTAGATCTGCGGGTCAGTAGAATACAAAGTTACCTAAGTAGAAATCAGCATTACTTTTTCATTAAACAAGAACAATCAAAGAGTTTTTGCCAAAGGCAGTACTGTTTCCCCTTTATAATTAAGTAATGATTTCTAGTAAGGTAAAGTATCTGTTGTCAGCTGATTACTGCAGTGGTTGTCTTTCCCAAGTGTGGACAAAGTTATAGGCCTTAGTTCTCAGTATACCATCAATTTCTGTTTCAGGACCTCTGTCCTGATGTTTTTGTTAGTCACTATTTTCCTTTCCTTTGGCTTAGATGTCTGTGTTCCATCTCTTTCTCTCTCTCTTTCTTCTAAAGGTTTGCGTTGAGATATTTCAAGAGCACATCACCAGTTTTCCAGAGGCTTTTCCTGGAGAGCTCAGATGCAACCACAGTTCGATATGGGCGCAGACGAATGAAGTTACGCGACCTCATGGAGGCAGCTTATAGATTTTTACAAAAGGAGCAATCGGTTTTCCGGGAATTATGGGACTGGAGTGTGTGTATTCCACTCCTAAGGAGTCATGACACTTTAGTCCGTTGGTAAGTTGAAACTCCCAGATCTTCTCCATTGAAAACATGTCTGTGTGTCTTGAATAGTATTTAACAATGTTCACATGCAAGTGGAAAAGCATCTTCAAATAATTTCAGAAAAATCTGTACTGATGGTATCTGTACCTGTGCTTCTTACCTGATCTTTTGAAAGCTGTAGTGATCTGTCACAGAGTGAAACGTAGGCTGGCTCTTAGTCACGCTTAAAGCTATGGTCTGGAGTATCTTTTCAAATAACTTTGGTTATCCAATGCAAGTTGGATTCATGGCAGATGGCAAATTTGGTGAAGCATTATCACTTCACCTCTACTGTAAGCTTGTTGGTGTACTATATGCGTTCTAGCATACTATCATAGAAGAAAGCAGAGATTAATCTACTGTTACTCCACCGTTCTGCATTAACAGATTATTAATGAGCTGGGTTTTTTCTATTGCTTGTATATATAGGCATCTCGGTCGCTGTAAATGTTAGCTTATTTAAGCTACACTTCCTAATTGGCCCTCTTGCAGACTTTTTGCATGGGGTTTTGGTCAGATGTTTTATGTTAGGTGTCTGCCTGCAGGGCTTCAACCTAGTCACATGATCTACCTTATTTATGTGAGTGGTATTGATAGTGCCTTTTATTTCAGAAAAGATCTTTGATAGTTTTATTTTTTTAAAAAAACATGAATTCAGAATTGTTTTAGTAAAACAAAGGTTTTAAATAAGGTGTATAATTTAGGAAGGGCAGGGAAAAGAGTGTTGTCAAGTTTATTGGCCATTTATGAAGCTCTTCAGGGTGACATACACTTAGATAGTCTTAGAGAAAAATAAACAGAATTTCTGATTCATTGACTGGAATTGGTTTACCTAGTGTTCAGCTAATAATCTTAGGTAAGTGAATGAGCTGACTTTGAAATTTTGTCCTGAACCAGTCATCTTCTGGCAATTCTTTTTTTTCTTCTTCCTCCTTGCTTTCCTCCCACCTCCCTCACCCAAGCTCACTGAAAGCTTTGTTCTTGGAAGATAAAAACAATGGTATAATAAATGAAAAGTGTTTTATAATTTGTATGAAATGTCCTTTTGTTGCAAGACAGCTTTTTGTAGTAATGAAGTCAAACTTGTGAGTTGTTGGCTTCTTTTGGCTCTAGGTCTTGAGTTCATTGTGCTAGGGTTATTTTAGAAATAACATGAAATACAAAGCAATTTTGAAAGGGAAATGGTAGGAAGGAGAAAAAAACAAAATAGGCAAAGAAAACCTGATTTTCCTTGTTTCATATGTTTACCTTCATTTATTTGGGAAAGTGCTCTCCTTTGCTATTCTGCTGTTGATCATTCAGTCCTTCAGAAAAAGGTTAGCTAGTTGGTGTATAAACAATAAAATACGCCGTGATAGTATTGCTTTTCTCAGTTCTGAGATATTTCTCTAGTCTTGCAGAGTGTTAAGTAAAGCACTAAAATAATTTCTATGGAGACATTTTTCTGCATTTTTTTTTTTTTTTTCAAACTTGATATTTTGATTTACAATTAGCAGTTGTCAAACTAAATTTCTTAATACAATTTTTAGGTATACTTCAAACTGTCTTGCTCTGGTTACATGCATGAATGATGAGCATAAATTGTCTTTCCTGAAGAAGATATTCAATCCTGAGGAGCTGATACATTTCAGACTAAAGTAAGAACTTTAAAAATCTTGAACGCTACTTGTTTTTGTTGATGGCTTTCAGTTGAGTTAATAAACATGGATTTCACAGGCTACTAGAAGAATCTCGGCTACAGAATGTGGAACGAGCCCTTGTTTTGGCCAATCCGGACTCCTCATTTTGGCAAAAGGAGAAAGAGCTGCAGTATACGCAAGGACATATTGTATCAGGCGACCTCTCTGCAAATGTCGTAGCTGTATGTGGTATTGTGCTGCCTAGATTGCAGCTTGTTTCTTCTGAAGAGCAGGTATGTAACCCAGGGTTATGTCTGTACCTTTTTTTTTTTAAAGAATCTCTAAATGCAGTAAACTGACTTTATTTCCTGCTCAAATGGTATTGAGATACGACAGGTAATGTGTGTATCTTTAGCTTTCTTGATGTATGCTGTAAGCTAGTGTTGGGTAATATAGTCGCTACAAAGAAGCTCTGCAGTGAAAGGAAGCACTGAAGGTGTGGCAGTACTGTTTATTTCATCTTCATCTAGCAGTTCCTACGAACGTGCTACAAAATAATATTCAGCCTTACATAGTATCTCCAGCCCAAGTTAGGGTGGTAGTCTATCGCTGAGTAAAGGTAGGATCTGGCACAGTTGCTTTTACCTGCATGAAGTAGTTTTCTGTGCTGCACCTTATAAACAGCCTTTCTCCAAACATATTCTTAGTTCTTCTCTTAAAAGCAAACAAGGCTGCTATTTTCTCTTCTAAAAGGCAGAAAAAGGGGATAGGAAGTGAGCAAGAACTTACTTTCTCCTTTTGAGTGAAGTGTAAGGCAGAATGTAGTGCCTTACAGTTTTAGGAAGTCCATCGAAGGCATAAACACTTTTGACCAAACAATATTTAACCTTTTTTCTTTTGAGATGCTGTTCATCTTGAACTGTTCAGATTCTTTTTTTTTTTTTTTTTTTTTGTAGCTGCAGCCAGTTTTCTTGGCTGTTTTTTTCTCACTTAGGTACAGTTTTAGCTCTTGACTGTGTATTTCTATTTAATTTTGTGACACTGATCTACAAATGAAGGACAAGGAAATGAATGAAGATTCCCAATGCCCAGAATTTCTTGACTAGCAGAAGCAAGGAAAGAGAGATTTCCTCCTAAATTGCTCTCCTGTCTTCCGTAGTTGAATTTGCTGTGTTCTAGCTTTTTTTTTTTTTAATATGATTTAGAGTGTGGGTTGAAATTCATTGCAGTAGGGGAAACTGTAGAGCTGTTTGAGGAGATTCTTACTCCCATGCCAGTGTCATTGCTGCTGCAGATGTGCTGAAGCTAAGCCATGCTGTAAACTGGATTGCTGGAATGATTCTCTGTCTGTGAGGGAAGAGAGGACTTCCCAAAAAAAAGCATGCTTTTATTTTTCTAATAGCCACGGGTATTTCACTGATGCAGTGTACAGTGTAGTTCCAGTTGTACTGGGGAGGTCTGATTAAGAGGTGGGAGCAAGCTGTGAGGGAAAGCAGGTACTCTCAAAAACCAGCATTGTTACCAGAGGAGTGCGTGAAACTATATCTGAGGAGAAGATCAACCTGAAATACAAGACACTTGTTTTGGTGCAGTGTGTACTCTGATTTCTTTTATCTGTGCCATTCAGCAGGAAAACACTAATTTTTATGCCATATACTGATATATAAGTGACTGTAGGAGGGTATTTGTAGCGTTGATTAATTACCATTTGATGAATTACGTTCATTGCATTTTGAATAAAATAAAAACGTTACTGAATTTACCTTCCCCGCTACCCCTTTCCATGCACTGAGTTTAGTGATCTTATACTTTGGCCTGTGTGGAAAGAATTAAATACAACAGTTAATATTCATACTTGGCATCATCTGAATCTAACTGCTGTTTGGTTTGTGCTGTGGTTTGGATCCATTCTGATGACTTAGTTTTACTTAGGTTGCAAATTGTATTTGATTGACGTGTTATGGTTGAATAGTTACTATGCCTGTACTGACAACTTAGTGTGAACTCCCTTTGGGAACAAATTGTACATATACTTTATGAAGTGTTTCACCTATAATAGGTTTTTGATTAAGTCTATTTTAATATCTGTCATTAAATACAGCTTTAGAATCCTTTATTTTATTTGATGTGTGTTGACAGATCTACAGGCCAAAATTTTCTAATTGCCAGACTCACTTTCCTAATTGTTCTGTGTTGTACAATCTGTGTTTTACAAAAAAAAAAGTTAAAAATTTCAGTGTATAATTCAATTTTAATATTTGAACAGGAAAATAACACCAGCAGTTTTGTTTTGGTTGAATCTGCTGTCACAAATCTTCAAAACCTTGCTATTGCTGTAGCGGATCAGAGGCCTGTTTTATTAGAAGGACCAATAGGATGTGGCAAAACTTCTTTAGTTGAATATTTAGCAGCTGTTACAGGAAGAGCAAAGCCTCCTCATATTTTGAAAGTCCAACTTGGGGATCAAACCGATAGTAAGGTAACTGATTAAGTTGTTTTATGGTTGGATGATCAGATGTAATCTTTACTTAACGCATGGACTTAATTTTCTAATAAGATAATGTTGAACTTTATTGGTCTTACTGTTGAGGAGAATAAAATGTGAAGAAAAATCACAGGTTTCAGTAGGTTTTAAATTCTATGCATAATTGTGCTGTATCCGTTTCATTCAAATTATGTTTTATCAGGGTTTTTCTGTGTGGAAGACCCCTATTTTTTTATTTTATTTTATTTTATTTTTAATTTTTATTTGTGTTGGGGTAAACAAAAAGATTCTAAAACGACTCAAGCTAGTGCCAAAGGCACTTTAATTTCCATTTAAGTGAGCTAATGTCAGTTTAACTTGATTACCAGATTTTTGTGATAAAGGTGAGATGAAGTAAGATCCTGTGACGCTGAGGACGCATGCACTTACATAACAGTGATCTAGCTCTACCTGTAGAGATAAAACCAGAGGTGAAGATAGTTTCACATTCTTCTGGTTTTGCACGTATAACTTTTGAACGTGAATTGACTTATGTTGTTTGCCTCAATTTGTATTTAGTTTTCCCAGGTGGGTAGCACCTGCCAGAAGTGCTATCTGAATGTTGTTCTTAGTATGCATGAGCACTTTCTTTACTTGCATAGAACAGCTGATTGCACCATCTCACAACTGTTCTCCACAAGAGTATATTTTCATGTACATGAGTAAGACCACCATATTAAGAAAAAGTTATAAAGTTCAAGGTACAACATACGTAGTAGTGAAACTATGAAGTTAATTGTTTAAGGAATGCTTGAATGTGGAAGTTATAACTTTACAGAGAAGCAACACTTGACTAGTTTTGTATCTTTGAATAACTTGCTTTACAATTCCTCTTACTAGCTTAGTCGCAGAGTTTTCAAAAATGTAAAATAAAGTTCAGTGCAAACCTAGCAAATTTTGTATGGTATACTGTTGATTGGTTGTTAATTATGGTGGCACAGCTCTGGAAATTCACTTACAATTACCCGGTTCATGTTAATTACTATATTTCAGTTGGATTATCATAGATTCAGAGGAGTGAAACTTCTTTTTTTTTTCTTAATTAAAAAAAGCATAGTGCTGGGCACAGATTGCCAGGTGGATTGTTTAGTAGTGTGCAGGCCAAGTAAGTGTTACTTATGTACCAGCTTTGGTCATTTTTGTAAATTTCTGCTCTGAGTTTTTAAGAGATGCAATGAACAGGTCTCTAATGTACTGATTGTTTCTGTCATAGATGCTGCTTGGTATGTATCGTTGTACAGATGTACCAGGGGAGTTTGTTTGGCAACCTGGAACCTTGACACAAGCTGTTAACAAAGGTCATTGGATCCTTCTGGAGGATATTGATTATGCTCCTCTAGATGTGGTACGTAGGTTCATGTTCTCTGTAAGGTACTGGTCTTAAGGCCCATACTAGCAATTTTTGGAGTCTAATCACCATGAATTCTGCAGCAGATGCTGAAAATACTGCCCCTTTAAAAGGAATTAGAAAGAATTAACCTGTCTGTCTTTGTTAGCATATTAGCACACTGAATTTGTTTTTGTCATTATTTTAGAATAGTCATAACATTGCCACTGATGTCAAATTTTGCTCTGAAGATTTGAATTGACCCTGATAATGAGCTATGTGTCTCTTAAATAATGTTTTAATATTTGAAAACAAATGTTGCCACAAACACCGCAGAATATTGTCACTGTATTAGAATGGTGCTGTCAAGAAAATTATTTTTTTTTTTAGTGTTTTGTTATGTGGTGGTATTTGTGTGGGGTGGGTTTTTTTTTTTGTTTTTTTTTTAATTTTGACACATTTCTTACCTCTGGCTTGATATTAAAAATGTGTTGTTACATTAAGCAGCATAGGTTTCCTGTTTTCAGCTCCAGAATGACTAGTTAGACTGTCGTCCTTCCCTTTTGAAGTAATGGCTGCTGAAAGCATGTCTTCTGCAAGAACGATGTCATAGAGATGTTTTGCTGTATAGGCCTGTTGAACATTCTGCAGATAGTTGTTTTCTTTCATGTCTGTTCTTTAAAGCATCCTTTCGTGTGATGAAATAATCTGACAACTTGTTTATTGGGTTCTAGGCTTCTGAAGTATAGGGAATTTGTGAGAAAGCCAAGAAATACTGCTTGTGTGTACTACATAGGTTTTCACTGCCAGAGAGTCATGCAGTTATTTGCTTCTGTGGACTCAGCTTACTGCATCATAAGCATGCCCTGAGTAGTATCCTGCATTCATCTCTTCCTTTCTTCAGGTCCGCCCAGCAGACGTCCTGTCTCCTTTCTCTTTATCAAAGTCTCCATGTTTGCCTCCCTCTGTGTTGAGGAATCCTTGTGGTCCCACCTCCCTTTTTTCCTTCCACCGTTATTAGTGTCCTTCTGCATGGAAGGATAGATTCTGTAAATAGATACTGAATTCTCCTGGGAGTAGCAGGGTATACACTGAAAAATGTTGATGTTTGAGAACGAAACCTTTGAGATGCAGGTCATGTTTGTTTAGACAGATAAAGAAAATAAGGCTTCTGACATGAAAATGTCTAATAATTTATTTGACTATTCAAAATAACTAGTTTTGATTTGGACTTGCAGTGTTAATACTGTCTGGATTCAGGAGAAAGAAGATAGATAAACATTACACCTGTGACTTCCACTGCTGTTTAAAATTACCAGGGACTCTGCAATTGGCATCACTTTTAAGTGCAATCTGCAGGAATGGCAGTTGCTGACAATGTTGTGGTGCTCAGTGGAAGTGCTGTAGCATCTCAAGTGTGAAATGAGTGTGGATGAGTGTGCTATTACAGTTTAAAAAAACAAAAAAAAAGTTTTATAAATTTTTTTCTCTCTTCCAGATCTCTGTGCTGATTCCTCTTTTGGAAAAAAGAGAGTTGCTGATTCCTGGTCGTGGTGACTGTTTAAAAGTAGCATCGGGATTCCAGTTTTTTGCGACCAGGAGGTGGGCTTGTAAAGTTAAATGAGGTTAAGGGCATGGATATCCTGTTTTTAAGTCAAAGACAGGAAGTGCAAGGTACTTGAGCAGGAGTATTTTAGCAATTTCCAATTAACAAGCAACAGAAGCCACAGAAGGTGGAAAAGGAATTTTTTCACTTTAGAGAAGCCTTATATTACTACTGAGTGAATCAGGTCTCTTTACAGAAAGATCTACTCGACAAAGCTGAAGGAATGAAACTTGCCAGGGGCAACCCTACAAAACCAGCCTCTCACCAAAACAAAATACCACTCTTGGCAATTACTGTGTGAAGAATGTTTATGATGGGTATTCACAAGGTGTCTTGACTTGCTAGTTTGAACAGCACCTGTGTAAAATATTTCTTAGTTTTGCTGATCTTGGCATAAGCTGGCAGCTTGACTTCTGAATATGATTAGTTTTTTGAGTTTTGTTTTTTTGTTGTTTTTTTTTTTATTCCAACTGCTTGAGCAGTTGTATACATGTGTTCCCTGGAAGATATTTTAAGAGTTTCTTGCATAATTTCAACCCTCCATCTGTTAGAAGATAAAGTTTTTTTATTTGAGAATCATGAAAAAAGAAAAAGAAGGATTTTTTTAAATTTTTTTTTTATTTTTAAGAAAATATGGTTTGTGAAAGTATTGTGTCAATATAGAGGTTTGTAATGTTTCTAACCAGGAAAAGATTAAAGGTACTCTCCCTGATGATTCACTGTAGTAATGGCTCATGCATCAGATGTCAAAATGTCTTCTTGTATATTAAGACGTACTATTGGATAGGATAGCTAGAAGGGGAATGGTTACATGGTTTTCAAATGTCTTGTAGTTTATTTCAAAGCCTGTAACAAACTTTTCTGATTTTGTATACCTTTCATAGATTCGTTCTTTTCTTTGATTTATCCAGTCTGTGGGTTTGGTTTTTTTTTTCTGGAATTGAGTCTTTTGGATTCAACTCTCTTTTGGTTGCCTTATCTCCTAAGATGTTAATTTTCTGTATACTTGGCCAACAGTTTGTATAGCAGCAAATTATATATAATTGCCATTGGGCTAGTTAGAGCAGATTCAATAAGTCTGTTGCAGTTTCCAGCTGTGGAATATTATTAGAAGCAAAAAAAAAGAAAGCAACCAAAAGTCAAACCAAACAAAAAATCAGGAGAAAACAAAAAACAAACCGCAAACCCGATACCTAATATTTTACATGTGCAAGGCTACTTCTATAGTGGGTATAAGACATGACTGCATAGTTATTTGTGCAATTAAAAAAAACAAAACAAAATAAAAAACAAACAAACAAAAAAAAAAAAACCAAAAAAAAAACCAGAACGGAATACATGATGGAAAGGACTGTGAGCCTGAAGAATAAGGAAGAATAATCAGGAAAGATGGTGGAGGGGACAGGGGCTGGAGATGCTTTTCCTGCATCTCTATATTAGAGCACAGATCCTTTAGGATATTCCCCAGGCCACTTCTTTGTAAAGAGAGGACCCTGACAGAATTCTGTGTGTTGCTTCTAATAGACTTCACTTTGTCAGTAGTCTTTCTGCAAGTACCTCCAAGGAACTTTTGCACTACAGGGGGAAAAACACTATGGTAAAAGAACAGATAGTTTGAAAAGCAGAGATAGCCACGGTAGGGTACATGACGGTCCAGGGACAAAGAGTGGGTGGTCTATGCATGCACATTATGCTGTAGCAGCAGTATGTAACATGCTCTTTGCACAGGAATGCACTGAAAACGTTGAATTCTTCAGCAAGACACAATATGCTGTGTTTGTTCATGTTGTTTGGATTTAGGCTCTTCAGTTGTGGTGGAGGTTGGTACAGGCAGCAAAGCAGCCACGCTGCTCTTTTGGACAAGTATTGGACCAAAATACATCTGGATAACATGAGCAAAGGAGAACTCAAGGAGGTACGGTGTTTGTTTCTCTGTTGTGGCATGTGAATAATTGTTTCAATTAAGGGTAATAAATGTTTTTCAGTAATAATTTGGTCCTTATTTTTATCTCCAAGTTCCACAATACATGCTTAGAATTTTGGATTTATTTTGCCAGTTTTGAAGTAAATGGACAGTTTGTCAGGAGACTGTGAAGTGAATTGGACAAAGATTCCTGGAACTTGCCTTGGCAGACACAGTTCTGCTTTGAATGGGTCTAAGAATCAAATTACTTTGCTGTTTTGTAGTCCCCAGAGATTTCAAAACAGGTTGGCAAGCTTTAGTAGAGAGAACTGAGCTGGAAGGAAATCACAGAAGAAAAATTAGCCACTTAATGTGTCTTTGTCAGCATAGTGAATAGGCAACTTGAATGCCCAAAAAAATCCAGTCATAAAAAGAAGAACAGGAGGTAAGAACTTTTGTTATCAGATGTAAAGTCATATGATTGTGATTTGAGTTTAGATAGGGTTGAAAGTATCTTTTGTTCTTCCTGTTGGTATTTATGCAAATGTGTTAAATGAACTGGAGCCGAGCTGAGTTGACAAAGTTCACTTTTGGCATCCAAATCGATATCATACAAGTCACAATAACTTTTATTTTCTTCAGATGAGAGATTCCAAGGAAGCGGTTTTATGCAGCTTGCTAACCTGAGTATCTATTAAAGTGTATCCTATTAAAATTTGAGGGGCTAGTGGTGTCTTTCGAGTGCTAAAAATTTTTCTGGTTTGGGGTTTTGTGAGATTTTTTTTTCTCCTTCTTTTTTTCAGGTTCTTCAAAGGAGACACCCCAACCTTGCTCTTGTAACTGATCACTTGCTAGACATTTACATCCACCTTACGGGAGACAAGTATCAGGCATTAGAAAACGGTGCATCTGGCTCCAGGCCCATACCAGAAGATTCATCAGAATCAAAATCAGAAAATAAGAAACCAAATCTGGAAGGACGAGAACTATCTCTAAGGTTGTATTTTCTTACATGTTTATTAGAAGGAAATTTAGTCAGCTAGCTGCAGAGGTAGGAATGTTTATCTTGCTATTTTTCTTTTAAAAACTGCAAAAATCACTTTTTCATTTAAAAATAATAATTAATGTATCTTTTCAAAAATTTCAATCTGAATTATTCGGGCCTTCCTATTTGCTATACTTCCACGATTTTTTTGAGGAAAAAGTGTAGGTTTTGTTGTGTGTGGTTGCTGAGTTGGTATCAAGCCATATGGATTACTTCTCAATTATTTTTAACATAAAATATCAGTTCTAGTTAAGAACTGAAATGTACTGTATGATGCTCTCACAAGAGCTAGTTGATAACGTTTTCAGCAATTGTATATGTTTGCTTATCTAGATAATTTCGTATTAGATAACCACAGTGTTCTAATATATGGATGACTGAAAATAAGCAAATCTATAGTGTACCGTTAATTTCGGATTTTTATGATGAAATGCAGCTTGATGTTCAATTATTTCTTCCTGTCATACCACATGTCAGTTCTACTTGTGTGGAATTTCTGTAACCAGTATTACCATATGAATTGGTTAGTGAGTACTAGGTGTGGGTAGTACCCAATATTTTTGTGAAGCATAAGAATGCTACTAATTTTAAAATGGCAGTTGCTTTTCTGGAATTAGATGTTTCTTCTTCATGTCTTTTGGAATATTTTGTTGTTGATAAGGAATGAGTATCTTGAAAAAATAGGTTTTTATACCTTTCTGGATGAAAAGCTTGCTGCTTTTAATTTTTTTCAATGTCATAATTACTTTACGGTTTAATGGAGTGTGCACTATCTATTTTTAAGTAATATATCTGAAAGCAACACTGGTCTTTATGTGCTCAGCTACTCTTTAGAATTAGCATCCTATTTATATGTCTTCCCGTGTACAACTTAAACAACAACTAAATGTGGAAATCCAGAAGATGACATAATGACCTAAGCTGAACGTGAAAGAAGGTGCTGTTCTTTTTGACTTGATTGTACCAAATCTTTTTGTTTTTTTTTTTTTTTTTTTAGAGACTTACTGAATTGGTGCAGCAGGATTGCTTACAACTTTGACAGTAATTCGTCAACCACAGCAGTGAATATTTTTCAGGAGGTGCGGTAAGACTTGATCCAGAAATTGCTTACTCAAATTCTGGCATTGTCTCACAAATCTTAACTCTGAGAATGTGAGATGGGAACTTATATTCAGTTTTATCTGAAGCAATTGGACTGTAGTTGGAATGTCTGTGATCTCTCTATCAGAGGCTTTACTTGCTAGGAGGAAAGTTGTTTGCAGTAATGTGCTGAAAGCCAATCCTGACTTACTACTGTAATGCAAACAGAATACTGCAACATAATTTTAAGTGATATGACTTGGGATTGCATATGACTGAGAGTAGAAGTTTTAGGATCTTTCCTTTTTGTTGTAATAGGAGGCTTCTGTCCTACTTTCCTATGCATGAATTTACATTCCAAGTTTGGAATTAGTGCATTAGTCAAGGTAGTTTTAAGACGTGAGACCTTACGGTGCTACTTTCTGCTCCATTTTGGTCCATTCATCTAAAAATAGCTTCTGTGACTGGGCATTGAAAAGCTTTTACTTTCAGTAGAAACCCACTACACTACAGAGTTTAGAGGTTGTTATTACATCCTTTTGAAATCCATTGTTTGACTCTATCTGTGGACAGTAAAATAATTTTATTTACCATGGCTGGATTGGATTCAGGCTCATGTAAATTAAGATGGTGCTTGTCAGATCATATCATACAAAATTTACATGGAAGAAGTTGGTTTGTTTTCCCCTTGGCAGGCATTGGACTGTTTCACAGCTATGCTGTCCAACCAAGGGAGCAGACAGAAAATGGCAAAAGTTATTGGAACTAAACTAAACATTTCGAAGAAAAAGGTATGTTGAGCTGTAATTAACATGATGTTTATTGTAACATTCTATAACTTGCAGTCTTCCTAGTGTTTAATTTAAATGTGTTCTGCTATTTTTCTTAAAAAACTATGCCTGTATCTCTGTCCCAAACGCTTTTTTTGCTCTTGGTACTATCCTGGGATCTACGTTTTTCTCCTGTTTTATTTTCAGCTGTGTGGGTTTTTTGTTTGGTTGGGGTTTTTTTTCCCTCTGAAAGTGCCAGTGAACCTGTTTCAGAGCACATTGCAAATGGCTTCATCATGCAAAAGAAGGATCACACAGCTGGAACAGCACAGTTCCCTAAGCACATCATACTGCTAGATGCACAGAGCAGTAAAGAATGTGTTTTTTCTTTGGTAGTTACAGTGAACTTCAATCAGTTAAATGAAGAGTTCAGAGAGAAACATGATCTTCCTTACTACTTGTTCTGTAATAATTTATTCCAAAATCAAGTACCTCTCTAGAGGCTAGTAACTCTCTATATATTAATAATGTGTGATATAAGTGGCTAAGTTAAACTAAATAATTTTTTTAGCTACTTCTGACTATAGGAGTTTGATTGCAAAGAAAATTCCCTAATTCCCTTCTTTGCTACTTTAAGACTGAAAAACTTGCCAGCTGGGTGGACAGATGGATCCATGAAACTTCTGTGGATTTTTCTGTTTGCCCTTCTTTCTTTGCGTTATTTCAATATGATAATGTATTATCCTCTGCCAATGGCAAAATATCCTTGTTTACACAGAGGTATCCACCAAGGATTTTTGAGGGAGCTTGTTTTTTTGTTTTTTGTTTTTTTTTTTTTTTATTATTATTACTTAAGATAACTGTTCCCAGATTCAAGTTTAGGTTGTTGAACTACCATGGAAGTAGATGAAGTAGAAATATAATGGCATAGACCCATTGCCAAGTTTTTGGATGGGAAGGTGTTGTTTGTATAGAAACTAACACTTCTGAGGTCCTTCAGTATTTTAGGTGATGAGTAGGTAGAACTTACAAAATATAAAATCTTACAAAGGAAATTAGCTTGCTGCAAAGTAATACTGGTAGCATATCATGGGTGTTCTTAGTGTGATGTTGTAGGCAGCATTAGTATTGGAAATGATGATGCTTTCTTCACAGGTAGAGTTCTTTTGTGAGCTCTATAAACCGGAAATTCTAATACGGGAACAAGAAGTCTCTGTTGGAAGAGTGCATCTCATGAGGAAACAAAGCCAGGTTCTCACTGTACAAAGGTAGAATATCTTGTCGTTTCCATGTGAATGAAAATATTTTGTGGTGGAATAGAATAGATTAGAAGTCACAGGATTAAAAATAATGCAAATTGGCTACTCTCACTAATGAAAGGAATGTGATGAGTTCTTTCTCTTGTGATCCGAGTTTAACCTTGTGTATCTTTAAGGCTATCTGCATAATATTTCTGGCAGCCAAAGCATGGAGATTTTCAGCTTCTTTTGAACTGTAATTTCTTTAAAGCAGTGTGTATCTGCAGCTGTTAAAACAAGATTTTGAGGACTCTGTCTTTGTAAAGGGAGACTTTTGTAGTATGTGGCAGTAACTCCACTGGCCAAGACGTTCTTTGGAAATTCTGGATTTCTAGGTTGTATCTTGAGAAAAATAATTATCCTACGAGCGTATCTTGGAACTATTTTTTCCAAACCTGTATTTTTAATAGTAACTTTAAAAATCCTAAATTCAACCACTCATCTAAAACAATAATAAAGGTAAAATTGAAATGAGCTCCTTGATAAATCTTGGGTTTGAGTTGCTTCCTTTGTTTTTTTTAGAGCAAAACAAACCTTCGCTGCCACGCGGCCGTCTGCAGTATTGATAGAACAGCTTGCAGTTTGTGTTGTCAAAGGAGAGCCTGTGCTTTTGGTTGGTGAAACAGGAACTGGCAAAACCTCAACTGTTCAGTACCTTGCTCACATTACAGGTAAATAAAGTGTGAAGACTGTAAGTTATATGAAGATGATTTAAAAAGCAACAAACAAACAAAAACCCCACAAGCTGATGATGCTTTCTGTTTCTATGGTTTCAAGGACACCGTTTGAGGGTTATCAACATGAACCAACAAAGTGACACTGCAGATCTATTAGGGGGGTGAGTCACTGACTGTTTTGTCTGTTCTGCATAACAAATTGTCAGTATCAGAACAAGCTACTATTGCAAGTAGAGTTGTGTTGTCAAAGAATTGGTTTTAGACACGTATCTGTTTCGTAGTAGCATAAATGTCTTAAGAAATATGTTTGCATGCAGAAACCTTGTTATCCTTGCTGAAGAATGGAGGCAGTTTCACTGAATTGTGTGTACATCTGTACATGATGAAGTCATTTAAAAGCACAACCCAATGTCTCTTTATTGAACAGCTTAGCCATTTTTACAAATGTGACACAATATTCACTGGACATACTGGTTGGCAGTAGTAAAGATATTTTATTTATCAGGGTGATCCTGTCTCTGTAAAATTGCATCATAAGGTGCATTTAAATATGTGCAATTTTACTTTGCTTATTAGTTGAGTAAAAAAATATGGAAACCAGGGTTCTTTCATGCACAATATTGTTATTTCAGTAACTGTTTTTGTTAGTTCACAGATGCGAGTTCCTGTTCTTGTGTAACAAATAAATAACTACTCTTTGGCTTCTCTTCAGTTACAAGCCTGTGGATAACAAGCTGATCTGGCTTCCTCTGCGAGAGTCTTTTGAAGAACTCTTCTCTCAGACATTTTCTAGAAAGAAAAATCAGACGTTCTTGGGACACATTCAGACCTGCTACAGGCAGAAACGTTGGCATGATCTGCTAAAACTAATGCAGCATATTCATAAATCTGCTATTAATAAGGAAGCAAAAGAAAATGCATCTGGTAAGAGTTCAGACTGATCAAATACACATCATTAGCAGTGAACCATTGCAGAGAGTAGATAAATAGGGGTGAATTTTTTGTTTGATTTTGGTTTTGGTTTGTTTTTTCTGTCATCCCTCGTTTATTACTTTTTCTTCTGGTTTTGAAAAATGCAATCTCTTTCTACAAAAAGACATTCAAAGTACTGTTAGAATAGGGTGGTGGTTGTTGCTCTTTTTTTTTTTTTTTTTTTTTTTTTTTTTTTGTTTTCCCTCCTTTTTAATCTATCGCTGTTGTTAGTTATGTCTGACCGAGTGAAGATTGACTTGTCTGACCTATGATACCCTTGACATCTGATCTACACTTGGCACTCTGCTTGTTTACTGTGTTGATGAACAGTCCTAGTTTTTTATGTGGTGGTCTTCCATATGGATTAATTCATACTTTCTTTCAGTCCTGGGACCTCCTTAGGTCTTGCAAATACATCCTGTTTCAAAACCAAAGCAAAACAAAGCAACAACAGAAAAAAACCGACCAAACTCAAAGTAATAGCTCTCTTAGGGTAGTACTGACTTTAAAAGCTTGCTAAGCGCTTGCTGATGACTTTGGTTTCACTGTCAGTGATACTAGCCTAGATCTTTAATTTGTTTCATTGTGGTTTTGTCACCAAACAGTGATTTTTCTTATTTCATACTTTACAGCCCATTTGTGACAGAGGCAATATTGGTACTTTGCCTTGCATGGAGTGGCTTCTGGTTCTAGACCTGTTGAACAAGTGAAGTTATAGCTCTCGTTCTGTGTGGGCCAACTAAACTTAATTATGAACCTTGTCTCCCCTTTTCTTTTAACTGGTTCTTGAACCAGTGTTTTTACTGATACTGAAGTGTTCATTGTTTGTCTCTTCTGTCATAATGTTTGTAAATTTGTGGGTTTTTTTTGTTTTTTTGTTTTTTTTTTTTCTGAAATGGCTCTTTCTGTCTCTGGGAATTGGAGAGTGGAAACAGTCATATTGGAATGCAGTGGATTGCCAGCATAAGTATTTGTTCCTATGCTAGAACATACTGGAATGAATGGCAAATTGTCTGTACGCATATGTCAATAGTGTTCAGCTAAATTAAAAAAAAAAGCTGCTTTTTTTTCTTTAAATTCATAAGATGTTATCTGTAGAACTTGAATGTTTTCATTGCTCAGCTTGAAACAGCTTGGTTAAAATACTGTTGTTAAACACTTTTTATGCTATTGTTCTGATGGTACAAGCTTAAATTTGTTTTGCTTACAGGCTCACCACTGAAGGAAAAGTGGGAGGCGTTTGGTCTTAAACTGAATCATGCTCATCAACAGATGAAAATGACAGAAAATGCTCTTCTCTTTGCATTTGTTGAGGTATTTAGAAATTTGCATTTTGATACGAGGAAGAATAGGAAGGAGCATTTACAAGACTTTGCAATCAGTATTACATAATTAGCTTCCTGGCAAAAATGTTGCTGTGAAGTAAAATGTTCCATGATTACTCCATGGAACTAAGTGTGCTACTTAAAGGAGGCGGTGGGGAGGTGGGAGACTGTTTTGTGCTAAGACATTAATTCAATGCTGTATAATAGGAATTAGGACTGATATGATAAAAGAATATCAGCAGTTTGTCATATCATCTTTTCAAGTGTATGAGATAAGAAGAAAACATCTTGACCAGTCTCCAGTAGGGCATGGAGATTTCTGTGAAGGATTTAGTATTAAGAATCTGTGCTGTTTATCATGAAGTTGTTGTTTTGTTTGTTTTGTCTTTTGAAATGTTTCAAACCCATGGTATAATACTCCAATGACATTAGGTGTGGCTACAGGAAACTATTATGGTCTATGCATGTTTGTTCCTTGTTACCCTATTAGTCTGAATATATGCTCTCAAGTTTTACGTAAAGTGTGTAAAATGTTGACCAATCCTCTTGCTGAAAACTGGCTATATAAACAGTTGGAGAATCTTTGACTGAAGTATAATTTTAAGTAAAAGTTATAGTTCCCTGAGGAACATAATATTGCTTGTGTCTTTATTTGGATACTTTAGGTTAATTGTCTTTGTTGTCACATGATGTCAACACAGTGGTGGATATCACTGACAGGCAGTGTTGCATAAATAAGAGAGCTTAATTCTGTTGTATCTGAGCCAGTCTAAATGGTAGGTGATAGGGGTGGTAACTATCTGACTTCTGTGACTTGCAAAATAATTGGTGTTATTGAGGGAGTGCACTAAAATTGCTATTGTTGTAAAAGGTCTAGAACTGCCATTTGTCTAATCAGTCCATGGACTGCCAAACCAAATATGGATACTTTACTTGATGTATCACTGCTGGTGATGCAGTTAACAAGTTGATCTTATTTTCAGGGTACTCTGGCACAAGCAGTAAAAAAAGGAGAGTGGATTTTGTTGGATGAGATTAACTTGGCTGCAGCAGAGACTTTAGAATGCCTGAGTGGTTTATTGGAAGGATCATCTGGGTCGCTGGTGTTACTAGACAGAGGAGATACAGGTACTCTTTCTGTGCTTGCTTATGCTGTCCAGTTTGTTGAATTTATTATGTGCTTATTTATTTCTGTGCTTATCTTGCTGTCCAGTTTGTTGAATTTCCTATCCTATGTGGCTTAAAATAACGATATTCTTTACCATTGAAATGAGTGTGTGTGGAAGAGAATAATGTGTTCTTTCTAGACTTCATACTTTTATGCAAGAAGTGAGAGTTTTAATTCACTGCAACTGAGGAGGTTTCAGTATGCAGAAATTGTTGCAGCTTTTGCGTCTTTGGATTCTACAAGGAGCAGGTCTCTCTAGTGGCCTTAAAAAGCATTACTGTCTCTAAAGACTTTTCAGAGTGTTATATTTTTTGTAAAGCTGAGGTAGCTTGATGGCTAAAGGTGTGGGATGTGAGGTTTAGTTGCTGCTGTAGTCATTGTCTTTCACTGATCCTGAGAATATATTTGTTCTAAAGCTAGAAATACATGGACAAGACCTTTAATTTTTCTGAGTCCTTCTTGTGGGTTGACCCCAGCCCGCAGCTAAGCACCCATACAGCAGCTCACTCACTCCTTCCACCCCACCACCCCCAAGAGGGTAGGGGAGAGAATAGGAAGAGAAAAAGCAAAAATATTGATGTGGAACAAGTGATACAAAGTCTGGCCAGTCTCACCAAGCAACACCCACCTTGGAAGACAAAAATCACCACCCTGTTCTTCCTCTACCCTAGTTCTTACTGCTGAGCATGATGTTGTATGGTAGGGAACATTGCTTTGGCCAGTTCTAGTCAGCTGTCTCAACCGTGTCCCTTTCCAACTTTTTCCCACTCCCAGCCTAGTCATTTCGGGAAAGAGGGCAGAGTCGGGGGAAAAAAAAAAACCTTGATGTTTTGCCAGTACAATTCAGCAATAGCCAAAATGTGGGTGTGTTCTCAACAGCACCATAGGGGCTGCTATGAAGAAAGTTAACTGCTTCCCAGCCAGACCCACTACAGACCTATAGGTAAAAAAATGTAATTGTTGAATATTGTTTTCTAGAGCTACAGATAAAGACAAATGTTGTATGTGCTTCCTAGGCTGGGTTTTCTTCCTGGCTATGGGAATCACTATCCATTGTTCTGAAAGAGACACAGGGAGTTCCAATTTTAGGACTTACATATTTTCTGAAATAGCCAGTGTTGTTAAAACATCCTGCTACATGCAAATAAAAGTCAATTTCACTTGCCTGTGGTGGTTGTAAAGATGCAGAGAAACTCCTGATAAAATTACGTGGGATTATTCTCTGACTTTTAACCCTGGCATTTTAAGAAAATGTAGTAGTACAGTAATAGAAAATGGACTTAGAAGAAATATATCTCATTTAAAATAAGAAGTATTCTGGGTTTAGCATTAACCTTATGTCTCTTATTTCTGTTTCCCTTTAGAGCCTCTTGTCCGTCACCCAGATTTCCGCTTGTTTGCGTGCATGAATCCAGCTACAGATGTTGGAAAGAGAAATCTTCCTCCAGGAATAAGAAACAGGTAGGAAATAGTGATTCTGTGTTCAAATTCTTAGTCAATGTCTCTTTCAGGATTTAACTAGCTTCACAGGTTGACCTAGTGAAGAATGCTTTATTTGAAGCTCGAGGATATAGGTGTGAATTCTAATTTCCTGTGAGGGATGCTTTCTACATCATGGTGAAGATTTTTTTTTCATGAAATAGCATCAGGAAAATATTTCTGTGAAGTAGCTAGGCATGAACAAATGGTCTAGCAGTAGTGTAGGGGATTGTCACTGGGACCAGGGGAATGATCATTCTTTACAATTAAGCTGTCGATGCCTGGGAATGCTACTGCAGCAGTTTATGTTCCTGATGGGGATAATAAAGAGAAGTGCTTTGTCTCTGTTTAGCAGCCTTTCTCTTGATAACTCAGAAGTGTTGATGATTCTTGAAAAAAGCTGTATATCCACCCGTCTTCACTTAGAAGGAAGGTGGTTTGCATGGTGGAGCAGATGTGTGATATTCAAAATATTTGATGTGTAATCTTCAAACATTTAAGCTGCAGCCGTGAAATTGGAGTTAAGGCAAATCCATTCTTTAGTACTACCTGTTCCTGAATGCGAAGATTTTCTACTTGTATTTGATGCAGTTTCCCTCCTGTGTGCCAAAAGTCACGCATGTAGTCCCTTACCAGAGTCATAAACACTGTGCAAGACTGCGGTTACTTTATGTAACTAGTCATTTGCAGTTACTAGTGGCAAAGTAAGGTTTTATCGCTGTTAGCTCTTCTGGCTTAGTAGTGAAAGGAAAGACAGAGTAGTACAGAAGAAAGGAGATTTCGGCATGGCTTGTTAAGTTTAAATGAATTTATATTTGCATTTGTCAAAAATATCCACCCATCTGAAATTAAAGGTATTGCTCAGTTGTTTGGGGTTTGCTGTGGCTTGTCCTGAGCTATTGCTTGCAGTTGTAATGCATGGTATGGAAGAACTATAGACTCACATTCAACACCCAATGTGAGTATACTGGACTAGCTAATGGTTAGAAAATATGTTCATTAACTAGAGTTGCCAGTGTGGTGTACCAAATGTGAAACACTGCTGACATATTTAAAGATACTCAGAACGTAAAGTAATGTTTTGCTGTTAGTTTTCCTTTGCTTATTGTGAATTTTTCCCATTTTCTCATTGCTTAGCTGGATATTTGTAAAAGTAGAAAACAACCTGGATATGCTAGTTCTGGATATGCTAGTTAATACAAAATTAGAATAAGTGATATCTCATAAATGTTGACAGATCATTAGAGTCCATTTTGAAAAGTGTTCCTGCTGTGTCGGTCAGTGCTCCAGTGTTCAGGCTGTAATGTTTGGATATCTATTGGAAATTGCTTTAAAAATTTTATTTAAAAAAATACAGTCCTGTAGTTCATTTTCAGTCTACTATGTTAAAATAATTACAAATTAGAATAAATTAGATAGAAGATATTACTAAATACTTTCTTCTTAATTACTCTGATTCTTAAGTCTACCTATAGGTAGCTTGATAAGTCAGTATTCTGCTATTTACAGAATGTTAAATGTTATATACCATGAGAATCACATGTAACATGATTTTTTTAAAATATTGTCAAATGTCTGAGTGTTATGGATTGATTTGATTCTTGTAGGTTTACTGAACTTTATGTAGAAGAATTGAGAAATGAAGGAGACTTGCAAATTCTTATAATGGATTATCTGAGAGGCTTGAATGTGAACAAAAATACAGTACAAGGAATTGTGAAGTAAGTTGGTTGTAATCTCTTGAAATCCTTGATGGAATAAGTCACAAAAAGAGAATATGAAACTGTAGTCTGTGGTTAGGCTGTTTTGGGAAGCACTGTAATAGTCACTATACAGCAGTTTGCATAGCCTTAGGAGGTTAAAGAGAGTAGACATCCATTCCCCTTAATTCTTGAAGGTTTCTGTACTTGTGTGGGGGAGATTCACTTCTTACTCAGAAATGCTTTCTTGGTGGCACTAAGTAGAAAGCGTTATTGTTGCAGTCCTCTTTCCCATTTGAGAGACTAAAATGGTTTGTTTGTGTAGATCATACCAATGAAAGTCTTGCATGTTCAAGTTGCGTTTCTTTCTCCTAGCTTAAGGTGTATTATCTCACCTGAAGAGCTTGTCGTTTAGCCCTAGCCGCCACACAGTTGCTCACTCCTCCTCCCTAGTGGGCTGGGGGAGAGAATTGGGAAGAAAGGAGAACTCATGGGTTGAGATGAAGACAGTTCACTAGAATAGCAAAGGAAAATGACAATAATAACAAAATATAAGTATAATAAGATGTACAAAATGAAAGATGCACAATTTTTTCACCCAACGTCCCAATGAGCAATACAGCTCATCCTGAGCAGCAATAATGGAAACAAAACTGAGCAGCAAGCAAAGGAGTGAGAGATGCCCCCCTGACCAACCCCCACTTATATACTGAGCATGACATTTATGGCATGGAATACTCTCTCTGGCCAGTTTGGGTCAACTGTTCTGACTATATCCCTCCCAGCTTCCTGCACCTGCACATTACTGAAACCGGGGAAGCGGGAAAGTGTCCTTGGTCTCTTTAGCAACAACTCATAGCATCAGTGTGTTTACCAACTTTCTTCACATAAGAAATCCAAAACACATTGGCTACTGAGAGGCAAATTAACTCCATCCCAGCCGAAACAGGCCAGAACTGTAACATGTTTAGAATATATTGAGTTCTTAGTCATTCTCTTTGTATCAAGCTCACTCAAAAATATGGTTCTAAAATATTCTGTTGCTTTGCTTCACTGACTATACAGATGGCAGAGTTTAACATAGCTATCCTAAGCTGGAGCTTTTAGAAAAAGTGACAGTTGGAGATGAGCTTAAGTGTTCATACTTTTGGGTTTAATTCCTTAGAGCAGTTCTCTGATCAGGAACAGCACTATGTAACTGGAAGTGGTTTCACTCTTTATTTTTGCAGCTTTTATTTATCTGTGAGAAAGGAAGCAGAAGCAAAGCTGGTGGATGGAACTGGCCACAGACCTCACTACAGTCTCCGTACGCTTTGCAGGGCATTGAGATTTGCAGCGTCTAATCCATGTAGCAGCATAGCACGCTCACTGTATGAGGTGATTACCTATGTTGGCATTTGTTTCAGTGTGTATTCACTACAACAACTGTTTGGGTAAAAGAAAATCCTCTCTTCTAAGTGTAGTGTTGACCAGAAATGATTCTTTCATCTTTGCAATTTTTCTTTCTAATGATTTTTAATTTTGTCACTGAAAATAACTTTTCTTCTTAGGGCTTCTGTTTGAGTTTCCTGACGCAGCTTGACAGAGTTTCTCACCCAGTAGTTCAAAAGCTAATTTGCCAGCACATAGTCTCTGGCAACATCAAAAGCCTTATCAAGCAGGTAGGTAACTAAGCCTGTGTAGAGCTGTTTAGTATTCGGGGTAGAATTTGAATTGCCTTCTCCTGCCTTTTTCCTCCACATTGCCTCTCGCAGTCCTATTTTTCATGTTAGAAAGGTAAGAACTAACCCCCCCCCCAAATTAGCATTGTTTCTTTGTAATTTTTTACTGCTGCTTGAAATGCCCATACGTTAACTAGTTTATTTGTTAATTTGAAAAAATATGGAAGTCTGAATAATTACAGCATTGTGGGATGTGGGCAACTTAATACACTGACTCTAGCTGTAAAGCTTTCACAGGCTTTTGACAAGCTTTCGTAGACTTTTTATTTTTAGACTCTGAATGAAGAACATATGGATGGGTAGCAAACATCTGTGCTTTGTTGCTAATTGTAAATGAATCTCACTAGTTCTGGCAGCCCAGCATGAGTTTGCCTGAGGGACTGGGCAGGTGGGATGGGGAAGCCAGTTGTAAGAGAGATGTATTTTGTTTCAGAATAAAACCCTTCATATTAGATAAAAAGATAAAAGCCAATTTCCTGCTTGGAAGCGTACTTTAAAATTCAGTGCTAGGACTCTTGAGATGTTTTTATCTTCATGGCACTGACAAAGATTCCTGCTTCTCATGACCTTGAAATAATCTGGTCAGGCTTTTCCTGCAGTTCATGTTCTGTGACAAGGGGGCAGTGATTACTGCAGAAGTGCTCAGGGATTAATTTAAAATGACTTCTTAAAGATTTATGTTGCAGTGGCGTAACAGCAGTTGTCTTCATTAGCAAATTGAAACTCATTTGTATAATCTGTTATTTCTGTCATGTCTCCTTAGCAAATACCAAAACCCCAAGGAGGGAGTTTTATACTTATAGAAGGATACTGGATTTCAGCTGGGGATAAGGAACCTACTGTAGATGAGACTTATGTGCTAACCCCTTCAGTTAAGCTTAATCTGAAAGACATTGCCAGAGTTGTGTCTGCAAGGTATGTCTGTTTCAACTTTTCCATTTATGTTTATTTGAGCCTCAGGTGTTAGTGCCTGTCTAGCCTTTATTGTTTGGCATGAATAACATCAATTTTCCGTTTACTTTATAGTTGACTTTTCATTATAGAGTGACTTGAATTTGTACATGTATTTCTTGTCTGCTTAAGCCATTTTACTGCCTTACCTAGTTTTATTTGAATGATAATCTAGAAAATTGCAGTTAGAATAACCTGCTTATTTCACACTGCCATGTAAAGCTTCATGGGTAGCAGTTAGCATTTGGGGGTGAAGTGACTTACGTTTCCCTATTAATGTATGATCTTGGATACTGCGAGTGAGTGAAGTAGTGATATTTTGGTAATGCAATCTGTGAAAATTTAAAATAATGTTGATATATCATATATGAGAAAGATACAACTTACACTTCTAAACTACTATTTTGGTTATCTCTTTTAGGACTCATGCAGTACTGATTCAAGGGGAGACCTCTGTTGGTAAAACCAGTTTAGTTCGCTGGTTGGCTGCAGCTACTGGGAACCACTGTGTAAGGATTAACAATCACGAGCATACTGACATCCAGGAATATATTGGCTGTTATACATCAGATGCCTCTGGGAAGCTGGTATTTAAGGAAGGTGAGTGGGCATATTATATCTACTGCAAATTGCTGTCTCACTTTACTGCTCTTTTTTTTTTTTTTTTTTTTTTTTTAATTTTCTGTCGAACTTCTCTGTCTTATTACCATGGAGAGATGATTTGTCATAAAATTAGTAGTTGCATATTGATGATAATAACTTCTGTGATTTTCAGTGAATTTTTAAGAGTTCAAGTTTATCTCATCATACTTGACCTATTGGACATAAAGAAAAGAATTAAACACCTTAAACAATACCGTTGCTTCCATCTCTGGATTAGCATTAGACTGAGTGAAAACTGGTTGCTAAATGTATATGAATGCGTGCTTTTGTTACATTTAGTTTTAGATTTTTTACTAAACTTTTTCTATTCCCTCCAAGGCATCCTCATAGATGCAATGAGAAAGGGTTACTGGATTGTTCTAGATGAACTGAATTTGGCTCCCACTGATGTTCTGGAGGCTCTCAACCGTTTGTTGGATGATAACAGGGAGCTGTTCATTACTGAGACCCAGGAAGTTGTCAAAGCTCACCCTCGCTTCATGCTGTTTGCTACACAGAATCCTCCAGGACTCTATGGTGGGAGAAAGGTCTGTGTAATCTCTTCCTTTTAGTAGCTACAACTCTAGGGGAGGAATCTCTTGTACTAGAAATGTGATGTGAAAAGTTTCTGATGCATAGCACAGAATTAACATGAAACTCTCAAGAGGTAGAGTGTTGAGGTGGCTGCGGACTAACTTTTAGTACAAGTAGATTCTGTTTAGGTTAGTCTCTTGTTTTGCAAATATCGAATTTCTAATTAATTTTGAGTAGTTGAGATTTAAGTGGTTTACTGAACTGGAGTTCATGTATGGTATATTTCACTCAGCATTTCTTGCTCAAGAGCACTGGAGAAAATACTCGACTTAGGCTATTGATGTCTCTTTTGTACTGGTTTTGGCTGGAATAGTTAAATTTCTTCATAGTGACTGGTACGGTGCTATGTTTTGGATTTGTGACCTAAACAGTGTTGATAATACAGGAATGTCTTGGCTGTTGCTGAACAATGCTTGCATACTTGCACAGTGTCAAGGCCTTTTCTAATTTGCACACTGCCCCGCCACAAGGTAGGCTGGAGATGCGTAAGAAGCTGGGAAGGGACACAGCCAGGACAACTGACCCCAGTTGACCAAAGGGGCATACCGTACTATATGATGTCATGCTCAACAATAAAAACTGGAGGGGGAAGGAGAAAGAGGAGGATGTTTAGTGTTTGTTTACCCAAATAACCATTGTGCATGATGAAGCTCTCATTTCCTGGAAATAACTGAACACCTGCCTGGTGGTGGGAAGTGGTGAATGAATTCCTAATTTTGCTTTGCTTGTGCACACACCTTTTGCTTTACCTATGAAACTGTCTTTATCTCAACCACAAGTTTTCTCACTTTTACCCTTCCAATTGTCTCCCCCATCCCGTTGTAGGGGGATTGAGTGAGTGACTACTTGCTGCTTACCTGCCTACTGTGATTAAAACACAACACAATTTAAAGCTCTTGTCCTCATCCGGGCTGTCTCTTATGCTTTCTTTCAGTGTTTATGTGTATGTGCTAATTTGTATGCTGTGACACTATCCATATTTCCTTTGGATGTGTAAGGGAAAATAATAACATAAGGAGTATCAAAGGAAAAAGTTCAAGCAATAGTCTGTTATTGTATTTTAGGTTTTGTCCAGAGCCTTCAGAAATCGTTTTGTGGAACTACATTTTGATGAACTGCCAAGTGCTGAATTGGAAACCATCCTGCACAAGCGATGCAGTTTGCCACCTTCTTATTGCAGCAAGCTTGTCAAAGTCATGTTAGACCTGCAAGTATGAGTCTTTCTTCTTTTTGTAGAAGACATGCAAACATATTTCAGCACAAAGTAATAGGAATTTCCTTTTGGGTGGGAGGTGTTGCTAACTGGCAGATATTTAAAAATCTAAATCATAACTGATGGAAGAGAACCCACCAAAAGACTTAGTTCTGTGGTTAAGATAGAGAATGAAGAAGGTGATAACAGATTTGAGAGAAAGCTAACTGCAAAAAATTAGTAACCAAAGGCCTTGGTATTTGATATGTAGAATAATCCCTTGCTCTGGATCCAAAGTACAGTATTGGATTTGTAGCTGGTTTTGGGTCATGCTAAATTTGGTGTTCCTTTTAAGCAAGAATTTTGGATGCATTCTGACACTCTTGTGTTTAACAGATATTTAACACTTAGTATATAGCTAAAACTATCTTGTATTTAAAAGGAAATGCAGCATTATTTTGTTCCTGGTACCTATCAAATCCTGCTTAAAGGTAATTTGAGTTTGGGAGTCATGACTGTAGTAGACAGTTTTTCTTTTTTCTTTCTCTTTTTTTCTTTATACACTTTCTTTGAAGAAGTATCACATCAGAGAGCTCTGATTAGCTTTGCTTTAAGTATTTGGACAGGTTCATGAAAAAATGGCTCATGTTTTGTTCTTATTACAGTCTTACCGCAGAGGTTCAACAGTGTTTGCTGGGAAGCATGGATTCATTACCCTGCGGGATCTGTTTCGTTGGGCTGAAAGGTACAGGTTGGCAGAACAGCTGGAGAAGGAGTATGACTGGCTTCAACACTTAGCAAATGATGGTGAGCCCTGCTACCTCAGGTTTTTAGAGCGCCTGTAGAATTACTTTCTAACTTTAATTCTTAAGTATAAGGTTTTGTTGCTGATTAAGCAGGTAGTAATTGCTTTCTCTTTTTCTCTGTTTTATAGGTTTTATGCTTCTGGCAGGCAGAGTCAGGAAACAGGAGGAAGTGGATGTTATTCAGAGTGTCCTCGAAAAACACTTCAAGAAGAACCTATATCCCAAGTCTCTCTTCTCGGAGGAAAGTGTCAAAAAGCTACTGGGTGAGTTTCCTAGAAGGACCACACTGGTAGTTCTCTAGATGTGACTGAAGCTGATGGATCACTTTGTGTTGTGCAGCTAAATCCTCCACGCAGATGTCAGTGATGGACAGAGATTTTAACCATATTGTCTGGACTAAAGGGATGAGGAGACTTGCCATTTTGGTGGGACGAGCCCTGGAGTTTGGTGAACCAGTACTGCTGGTGGGAGACACTGGGTAACCTTGCTTTTTGTGATGCAGTTCTTTGTAGTGCTGCACCAGCCACCGAGTCAGACACAAAATGATTGTGTGAGCTTCAGTGCTTCTTTGATCTGCGACAGTTAAGCCTTTGTCATGGCAGACTTGCAACTGCTGTTTTTCACAGTTCCCTTTTGAGGGGAAGCAATTGCATCTCTTTCATCACAAGTCTTTAATGGGATTATTTGCATTCTGTATAACTACACAGAAATTGTATCGAAAGTAGTAAAATTGAGATGAGCTGACTTCTGTCCCCAGCTTTCACAAGGTGCCCTGTAGAATCTTACTGTGCCTCACTAAAGAGGCTGCTTTTGGGGAATTGTGACATTTTTCTGTTTGAGAGCGCATTCACTTTACATGTTTTCAGAACTTGAATATACCTTTGCTACTACTTCTCCTCGTTCTGCCTCATATACTGTAAAGGAGGTCGTAGAAGTAGATGTCTGGTCTTTTGCTGGCTATAAATTTGGAGAGTAATCTTTTGTCGGAGAGAAGAGGAGAAAAACACAAGAAAAGGGAGAAGTAAAATTATTTAGGTAATAAATGAGAACTCTAGGTAGTCAGCAGTTTATTCCCTCAGACTCTAGGCTTGGTCTAGGCACATAGTGTCTCCAGTTCAGTGAAATGTTAGGCTAGTTGAGTACCTGTAGGGGCAGGCTGAAATAAATTTGACTTTGAACCTGCAGAAATCCATCAATGCAGATAGTGATTTAAATTGGATTAAAAGCATCTTATGCAAGTCAGCAACAGTTGTGCCAAAAATGGCTTCATTTTGCATACTCCTTTCAAGGAAAGGAGCAGGAAGGAATTTGCATGCTTGACCTCTGCCTCATAGCTCTTCAATGAAAGTGTGAATGCTGCCCAAAGTGAGCTGTTTTTTTTTTTTTTTTTAATTCTTCCTCTTCAATTAAATTACTTTGTTGCAGATGTGGTAAAACTACCATTTGTCAGATCTTTGCAGCATTAACAAATCAGAAGCTATATTCAGTGAATTGCCACTTGCATATGGAGACTTCAGACTTTCTGGGAGGACTGCGACCAGTTAGACAGAGGTCAAAAGACCAGGTTTGTCTTGCATCAATAGTAGTTTGGATAATGTGACTATGAAAGCAAAAAGTAGTGATTATTAATGACTTCTCACTTCCTTTTCCGTTTCTTAGGAGGAATCTGATGGTTCTAGACTCTTTGAGTGGTGTGATGGACCTCTTGTTTTAGCAATGAAAGAGGAGGGGTTTTTTCTCCTTGATGAGATTTCTTTAGCTGATGATTCTGTACTAGAGCGGCTTAACAGGTATGTCTTAAGTATCCTCTGTATGTCTGTTCATCATATAAACAGGAGTGGGGCAAATCTAGCTTCTTTTAGGCACGTTTTTTTTTTCCTGGCCTAGGTGAGCTGCTCTCGTAATCATACAGTTCTTGCTGAAAGGGAGAATAACCCAAATAATTCTGGCCTTGTTCATGTTTCAACTTCTGTGCCAGTTTGCTTTGTTTTTCTAGTTGTCATCCATCTGACAGAGGTGCTACCTTTAATCATAGTAATTCTTAGACAGTTTTTGCTGTTTGAAATTCTAATTTCAACTAGGGGGAAAGATAGTAAGGTAAGACAAGATGAAACTGCCTTGTCTTGCCTAGATCTTGATGTCTTAACTTACCTGGAAAAATAAAAGGTACTTCAATTGAAAAGCAGATACATATCTGTTTGTTTGACATGTGTTGGTACACTGATTATGTTGGCTTTGAATGCTTTACTTAGTGCTTTTACTTTCCATTTGGCTTTACAGTACTGCTACAAACTGATCTGCACTCAAATTGCTGTATTTTTCATGGACAAAAATAAGATTATGAAAGAACTTGCTTTATTCAATAGCTCATGTACTTGGATAAAGAAATTAAGAACATAAACCCTAGTTTAGTTGAAACAGTTTATGCAGTATCTAAAGACAGTTTATAGCATGAATCAAGTTGGAAAATAAATCTACAAGTGAAATCATAGAATATTAGGTTGGAAGGGACCTCAAAGATCATCTGGTCCAACCTTTCTTGGTAAAAGCATGGTCTAGACAAGATGGCCTAGTACCCTGTTCAGATGAATCTTAAAGTATCCAATGTTGGGGAATCCACCACTTCCCTGGGGAGACTGTTCCAATGGCTGATTGTTCTCATTGTGAAAAATTTTCCTCTTGTGTCCAATTGGAATGTTCCCAGGAGTAGCTTGTACCCATTACCGCTCATCTTTTCCATGTGACTCCTTGTAAAAACAGAGTGTCCATCTTCTTTGTAGCCACCCTTTAAATACTGGAACATGGTGATAAGGTCTCCTCTAAGCCTTCTTTTCTCAAGGCTGAACAAACCCTGTTCTTTCAGCCTTTCCTCATATGGCAGGCTTTCCAGTCCTTTGATCACCGTTGTGGCCTTTCTCTGGACCCTCTCCAGCCTGTCTGCATCTTTTTTTTGTCTTTGTTGAGCTTCATAAGGTTCTTGTTAGCCCACTCTTACAGCTTATCTAGGCCTTCCTGCAGGGTGACTCTTCCTTCCAAAGTGTCCACTTCCCCACTCGGTTTGGTGTTGTCTGCAAACTTCATCATGGTACACTTGATCCCATCATCTAGATCACTTATGAAGATATTAAACAGTGTTGGGCCCAATATCAATCCATGGGGGACCTGACTTGTGACAAGCTGCCAGTTTGAAAAGGAGCTATTTACTACCACCCTCTGGATGCAGCCTGTCAGCCAGTTCCCCACTCACCACACCAACCACTTGTGTAGACCGTAATGCATCAATTTCTCTAGGAGGAGGCTGTGGGAAACCGTATCAAAAGCCTTGGAGAAATTCAGTTAGACAGTGTTCACTGCTTGCCCCACATCAGCTAAGCTGATTACTTTGTTGTAAAAGGTGATCAGGTTTGTCAAGCACGATTTGCCCTTGGTGAATCTCTGCTGGCTTTCCCTAATCACATGCTTCATTTGACTTGGGATAGCCCCCAGGAGGATTTTTTCCATAACTTTCCCAGGGACTGAAGTAAGAAAAATGAGCCTATAATTTCCTGGAACCTCCTTTAAGCCCTTCTTGTAGATGGGAGCTTCCCACAGAATCCCTCCTAGTTGAGCCCTGAGCGAGCTGAAGTTTACTCTTCTAAAATCTAAACCCTTTGTCTTAGTAGTAACCTTTAGCATGCTTGGCAGGATCCCAAACTCCACAATACTGTGATCACTGCAGCTAAGGCTATCACTAACCAAGATATTGCAAAGCAGGTTTTCTTGGTTTGTGAGTAGCAAGTCCAGCAGTGCTTCGTTCCTGGTTGGCACATCTAACATTTGTATGAGGAAGCATTCCTTTACGCATTCCAGGAACTCGACAGATGACATATGAGCTGCTGTGTTGTTCTTGTAACAAACATCTGGGTAGTTCAAGTCGCCCATAAGAACCATGTTCTGTTGACTCGAAGCTTGCTTAAGTGACCCAAATATTGCCTTATCATCAGGGCTTGGAGGTTGGTAGTGGATCCTTACTGTAAGATCTGCCTCAGAGACAACCCCTCTGATCTTGACCCGGAGGCGTTTGACAGGGCTTCCATAATTGCTGTAGTTGACTTCTGTACATTTAAGGTTCTTCTAAACACAGAGCGCAACTCCTCCTCCTCCTCCTCTTTTTCTTTGCCTATCTTTACAAAACAGGCTATAGCCATCCATGGTGATCCTCCAACCATGTGAATTGTCCCACTATATTTCAGTTATTCCTATGATACCATAACTTTCAAATCTCTAGTTTACCATCCACAATATTAATATTTTCAGCCTGTCAGTGAGCTCTTGAAAATGATGCACCTTATGAAATACCAGAAACAGAGTCTAGTTATTTCTGTCTTTTTGTAGGTCTAAAAATTCATAAAATATAAATTTAATTTAATTATCTACTTGCAGCAGTATCCTTCATTTTTATCCTTCCACTTAGGGAACAAGTCTTATGAGGAGTTGCTGAGGGAGCGATGAACCAAAAAGCTACTAGAATGCTTCTCAGATGTATAGTTTGTCAGCCTAAACACAGATTCTTTATCTTGCTCCTATGAATATAAATTTTACTATTGCTTTTGTAAAAAGAGAGCTGTGAGATGTATATTTTACTTGACAAGTCTTTTGACAGATCATTTGAACTGAACCTTATCAACAAGGTTTGGGCAGAGTTTCCTTCTGAACAAAATCAGAAGTGTTCTCAATTAGGGAGGATGAATGGATTTTATTTTTTCTTAAAATTCTGGGACAATGAATGTTTGATCAGGCCAATTCATGTGATTTTCATTTTTAAGTGACCTTTTGAAGTGTGATATGAAATTTAAACTAAGTTACTTTTTTTTTTAACCTTCTTTTTAGTGTTCTTGAAGCTGAAAAGACGTTAGTACTTGCAGAAAAAGGTGGTCAAGATGATGAGGATAATGAGGTAGAACTATTAGTTGCAGGAAAGAAATTTCGTATCCTTGCAACCATGAACCCAGGAGGTGACTTTGGGAAAAAGGAGGTAAATGTCAAAGTAACCAGAAGTAAAACATGCATCTTCTTGTCTTACTAGCTCTTATGTGATTTGAGGCCCAATGCAAAAATGTGTCATGCCAATTCTGGTACCCAGCGCTTCCTAGTAGGCATCTGCCTCATCACTCTAAAGGAGGGTTAGGATGTATTTGTTTTCCATCACTTCTGTGTGCTGTCATTTTGACGATATAAGTCAATACTCAGCAGAATGGCAAAGAAAACTTCTAAACTCTAAATACTCAAGGTAGGCTTGATGTGTAGAATACTTCAAGTACAGGAAATGTGGCTCATGAAGCAAGTAATTCCAGCTCTAACATGAGTTTGAAATAGTGTGAAGTTGCATAATAGATTATTCTCCCTAATACTGTTCAGCAAGTGACAGAATTAATCTTGTCATTCTCAATTAATATGAACATCACATCCCAAAAGACCATTCTCATTAAATAGAAAAAATGTTTCTGAAGTTTGGCTTTAAGTACCATAACACAGGTGGAAAAAAAAAAAAGAACAAACCCAGCGAAAAAACAAACCCCAAAACTTTTAAGCAGTGTTGAGAACTAGGACTGAAACAAAGAGCTATAAGCTCTTCTACCCTATAGAAGATGGGTACTCCATTTACAGTGGCTTCTACAGAACAGAACAACTCATTGTAAAGCCATGTGTTTAAAGGGGATTTATTTCTGCATTGCATTTGTGCTAATGATTTTTGTTGGACTAATTTAGCCAGGGGAAAAAAAGGAATTGCAGAAATGAGTTGCAATTGGAGGCAAATTTGCATGTGGTAGTTTGCTTCTGTAAGCAAAGAGACATAGCCATAGCCATTGTCTGATACACAATGTCCTAGAATGAAATGGAACCTTGGTGTTTGCAAGCCAGCACAGTTTCTTCCCATGTTCTTTTGAACTTTCTCATTTATCAGCTGTTTCCTGATCGATGCCACTACTAGAAATCTTAAAATTCACATTATCTCAAAGATTTTGTTGTAAAGTGGTCCTGTCAAAATTAGAAGGAGAGGTCTAGCTTGTTCGCTTTTTTAATTGTTTGCAAATACTGTGGCTACAAGGCTATAAACTAACTGCAGCCTTAAGTAATATGGTGTAACGTAAATTAAATTGCTTTGTCGTTCTGCTTGTTTGCAGCTTTCTCCTGCGTTGCGCAACAGATTTACAGAAATATGGTGTCCCCAAAGCAATGGCCGTGATGATTTGATACAGATTGTAAAACACAATCTTCATCCAGGATTGTCTCTGGGTGGAATAAACCATCAAGGTGGGTGTTTCTTTGTGTGCTGGAATTCAAACATTGTTAAGAAAAAAATTAGTTTGGAGGCTGTTAAACTTTCCTCAGAATTTGCACCACTTTTTCCCTCTTTCTTGTATGTACATCTCTGAGGACACTTATGAAATACTTTGGACTTTGTTCTTCCCTAATTGTGTATGTTATATGGCTATCCAGAAGTAAGATCAAGGCTGTGTTTACTTCATCATCCAGGTAGCTGAATTATTCCCAGCCCCTCAGTGCCCAATCTTAGTTTCAGTGTAAGGTTTTGAAAGGACTGGCACTTCATTTTCTGCCATGAGCTTCACTGTTAGTATTAATCACTTGTTTCTGTCTTGTTACTTGAATTTAAAAGGATTTAAAATAAATATTTTTAAAGGGTTTTAAATAAATAACGACAGCACAGGCATGGACTTAAGCTTCATTTATACTGCCTATTAGGATGTAGAGTACCCATCCACATTGCTCCTGCATTGCAGCTGTACCTACTTTAGTGATGCTTATTACAGAAGAATGTAGTAGATGTTACCATTAAAATTATTTGCTAACTGCGTTGATTTTTTTTTAACTCTTTTCAGGGGCAGACATAGCAGAGCTCATGATGGACTTTGTTGCATGGCTGACTAATCAGGAGTTTGGTCGCCAGTGTATTCTCAGTGTGCGAGACATCTTGTCATGGGTTAATTTTATGAATGTCATGGTAGAGGATGAAGACTCAAACTCTACCAAGGAATATAGCCTTCTTTACATTTCTCCAGTGATGTCATTTGTCCATGCTGCATGTTTGGTGTACATTGATGGAATAGGATCAGGTAAGTCTTCAGTACTCATTTGGTAGCAGAAAATATGAAGGTATGTATTTGTGTTAGTATGTCTGAGTAGAATGCAAACAAAATGCTTTGGGACAGCATAGAAGTCTTCTGGGAGAAGTTTTCACTTCCATTTAACAATATCCTGTACTTCATATGCCTTTTTAGTGTTTTCAGTAGCAAGAGTTTGAATAATACAGCAAACTCACGTAAATTAGAGGTACTAATAATAATATTACAAAAGCTAACACACAAATTAAGAAAGCTTGTGGTTTTTTGAGCCTTTTGAGCTGATATGGTACTTAATTACATGACCAGATATTCTCCTTTTCCGCCCCATATGTCAGCATCTGTACATGATAGCCTCTATCCTGTGCATCTTTGCACGTTTAGCCACTGGCCCAGCTGATAAACAGGAGATATGGGAGTGGGGTAAAAGTGAAAAAACACAAGAAATGCAGGGAAAGAAGGCCTGAGGGGACTATGGCAATGGATCAGGATGATAGTGATGGTAGGAAAAAAAGGGTTTTGAAAAAAAGATGTTCTTAATTCTGTTGCTCACAGAACTACTTTTCCATGGTAATAGGACTGGAAGCGGTGGCTAACATGAAATATAAACCTGAAACAGAATACTGCACAAAAATATGGCATCTCTGAAAAAACTGAGTTTCTTAGTCATAAGATGAACATGCCTAGTTATGTTTGTAAAGCACACTTAACTTTTCTAATTACAGGTACAACATCCTGCTCAGCTGATACAGCTTTATTAGCGCGTGAAAAATGCCTGACATTCTTATGTGAGAAAGTGACTCAATTCCTTCAGCTGACCGATTATCAGAAGAATGAACTAAAGATTTATGACAGAACAAAGCAGAAAGAGTTTGTGTGGATGGACAACTTTATGGGAATCCACCCCTTTTTTATTCCAAGAGGCAAGAGACTTTGTGGGAGTGGGTGGACATTTATTCTGTGGTGTTTATTCCCAGTAGTTCTGTTAATCACTAAGCCTAAATAGGATACTGAACCATTACAGAACAATTTATAGTCTGTTCTCAAGACTTAGAAAAATGCCTTTTTTGCCTACAAGTCTGTTGCTTGCCACTTGATCATATTTATTAAGATGACATATCTATTAATTGCTTTCTTTGGCTTTTAAAATTACTGATTAATCAGTACACTTTTTTGGTGTAACAAAGCTTCTTTAATTTTGAGTTGTAATTTTCCATCACTTTCCATGGTCAGAATGTCTGCTAACTTCCATTAACTAAATCCACAGCTCATCCTGAGCCTTATGTAAAGCATGGGAAGCAGGGGTCCTGAGTGCGATGCTACACAGAGTGGAGATTAATGCCCTGCCTTGCTGTAGCCTCTTGAAGACTCACTGCAATTTTTGCAAAATTATTAAGTCTCTGCATTTCAATTCCTCGTGTGACAAATGAATGCAAATGGAACTCTCCAAATATTGCTTTCTACCCTTAAAATACAGTGACGGGACTAAAAAGTGGTGACTGTGAGCTTTCTAGTTCAGCTGGTTAGTTTTGGGTACATGGAACTGTGTGTTCCTAATGCTATATTAATAATTCATTTTTGAACGTTTTGATATTCATGGATTGTGTTAGTCATGCATAAAATTTTACAAGATAATGCTTTTTTTTTTTGTAAATCACTTAGTTTCCCTCTGCTAATTAGATCACAAAAGGGAGGAGGTCTCTTATACTAAGCAGATATCAAGATGTGTAAGATAAAGTAGTGATTAATACCTTGTATACCTTAGCAATGCTGTATTACAGAATTTGGAGAGTGATGTCCCAGTGAGCTATACTGGCTGGAATTCAGTAATTATTATTAACAGTAAATTAATTAAAGTAAATTAATTAAGGTAATTAATAACAGTAAAGTACTTGCCTAGCAGTGCACTTTAATTAAATCGCTCTTCCTTCACAGAACTGGCAGTATATGGAACAGATTAATATGCTGTTCTATAATATGACTGCATTCTATCCTTCAGTGACAAATTTTCAAAAGCTGCTTTTGAATTTTAGGTCCACATTTCTGAAGCACAAGGACAGATCTGTGATTTTTCAGTGATAGGTGTTGAGTTGGGATCATGAACCTGGAAGCATTGAAGTTTAATGGCAAGATTCATTGTATAATCATTTGCTTTTTGCAGAATTCCACATAGATAAGTGGAAGTGTGCTGAGACACAGCTGTGGGTCAAACAGAAAGTGTATTTGCCTGATCACTGAGAATGGGGTACGAGCTTGACCTCCATTGCTTGTTGTAATGAGATCATGAGTTAACGGACAGAATGGTCTTGTTCAGAAGCACACTGTCACCACTCCAATATAAACATTCTGATTTAATTGTTTTCTGGTTTGCTTTTCCTTTGTTTTAGGCCCTGTTCTCCAGAGGAACAGCATTACAGATTATGCTCTAAATGCTGGGACTACAGCAGTGAATGCACAAAGGCTGTTAAGAGCCCTACAGCTTAACAAACCTATTTTATTGGAGGGGTCACCTGGTGTGGGCAAGACCAGTCTAGTTGCTGCCCTGGCAAAGGCCTCAGGAAACTGTCTTGTTCGAATCAACCTGTCTGAGCAAACGGTAGAATAAACTATTATCTTTGCATCTAAGTATTTATGGCAAGAGGAAGGTTTCGTATAACTTTAAAAAGTGTAGTTCTTTTTAAATTTGGCACTAAGTCTGAAATGTCAATTTTTTCTTCTTAGTGTCATGATAAAACTAAGTGGGAAGGAGGAGCCAGAAAGAGCAGTGACATTCTGTGAGCAAAAGCCAATTCTCAGATTTCTCTGTTCTTTTTAGCTGAAGACGTGCATATCTTTGCCTACTGTGTTTTTCTTGGCTTCTGCAAAATTATGTGAAAACAGCCTTAAGGCTTTTCATCTTTTCTGTTCCAATTCAAATTTTTTGTTGTTAAGTACAGTACTGGGTCACTGGAGTCCTATCATGGAAAAGCTTTTAGCATCTTGCGATTACTGACATTTAATACCCACATTTTCGCTCTGTTTAAAGGGGAGGGAGAAAATGTGAGGTAAAGCTAACACGGGATTTTATGAACTTCTGTGGAGTTTTGTAAATTTTTCCCCCTCCTTGTGCTCTACTCCTAAAGGATGTGACAGATTTGTTTGGGACAGACTTGCCTGTTGAAGGTGGGAAGGGAGGAGAATTTGCCTGGCGTGATGGACCGCTACTAGCAGCGTTAAAGGCTGGACACTGGATTGTATTAGATGAGGTAAATTCAAGTAAATAAAAATAAAATGGGATATTTTGGAAGAGCAAAAGTGATGATTTGTCATGTAGGATAAATACCTTTAAGGACTGATGACTGAAATAAATCTTGCTTAATTTTAGTTATGTGCATCTAGTGCCCCATTGAAAGTAATCATTCCACTTAAGAGAAAATTAATCTCCCTCTACTAAGTCCTTCTGCCCACTGACCCTCCATAGAGGGAGTGTAAAAGACCAGCTTTGACTAGACCTTTTTTAGACAAGAGAACAAGGATTGAATCCCAGGTGAAATTACTGCAGAAAACCAAGGATAGATGTGATTTACATTTGAACGTTTTTGGGAAGAGTGTCAACAGAAGTTTTGGTGTACATGCTTTTATATGGATACAATTTCACTGAAATAGGCGGCCTTTTGCTGGGGCTGGTATACTGTGTTGGGTACTTATTTAAATGAGATGAAGAGGAGTTTTTTCCAGTATAAACTATCCTGTCACCACAGATTTGCTCATAAACCAAGTAGCAAGTGCTTTCAAGCATATGTGTGCGCAGAGCTCACTTCTTGACAATATGCATGCTAATTATTGCAGAGTGCAAATTCTTAAATTCTTTAGCTGTTTGTATACAATTTTTTCCTATTGTGAAGAATACCATTTTAAACAACAATGATACTTAAATAACCCAGACTGCCTTCATTTAAAAAACAAATAAGCAGACAAAACACTCTGGATGTCACAAATGTATGAACATAATTTCAGAAGAAATATCTCGAGCATCCAGATTTTACAATGGAGAATTGTTTTGTTATCATGGTGAAAACACAGTACAGATAGCAAATGCATATAAGGAAAACTGTGTTAGTTATAGTTTTATTGCTCCAGTGTAATAACGTATGACAGTGCTAAAACAGCAAGGAAATTGAATTTTACCTTCTGTGTATCTCAGCCTGTTAAACTAGAGATTATGCTGAAGTGTTTTGTGGAGCATTAATATTGTATCCTTATTTCTTTCCTCAGTTGAATCTGGCTTCTCAGTCTGTACTAGAGGGGCTAAATGCATGCTTTGACCACAGAGCAGAGATTTATGTTCCAGAATTGGGAATGAATTTTCATGTACAGCACAAGAAGACTAAGATTTTTGGATGCCAGAATCCATACAGACAAGGAGGTGGAAGAAAGGGTCTGCCGAAGTCCTTTTTGAATAGATTTACACAGGCAAGCTTATTTGTTTGGTTTAAAGTATGTCATGATCCTGTCTTGCAGTTTTCTAACTATATAAACACTCAGCATGCTCTTAATTCTACAGGTGTATGTTGACCCACTGTCAGCAGAAGATATGGAGTTTATTGGGAATACACTATTTCCTGCTATTGATAAAAGTATTATTGCTAAAATGGTTGCTTTCAATAACAAGGCAAGTATATATTTTAGTATATTTCTTATAAAGTAGGCAGAATGCAGGAAGATTTAAAAAATTAAGTCTAATGTAATATTTCTGAGCATTTTTATAGAGAAGTGCATGGGTGAAAAAGTAATAGAAATATATGCAGAATAAAGAACACCACTTAAAACCATCTGAATTCTTGTACACCTCCAGTTATCAACCAGCTATCTAATTGTAAGACACTTGGTTGATAACTGAAGAGGTGTGATTTTTCACAGAAGATTTTATGTATATTTTTTTTTTTTAAAAGGCTTTGTTCTGCAAAAGATGAAAAAAATTATGGTTTGGTAGCTTGGTCAAGTGAGTTGAGAAAATAACGTTTTTCCACATATGTGGACTATTCTTGAAACACAAACACTATGAGCTATATCTTAACAAGAACTGAAATACACATTTCTGTTTCTGGTCTGGATTTTTAATCTGCTTTTTATTACGGGATGTTGTTAGTGAAAGCAGCATCTGACCTTTACAGAAGCAGAAGCTTTTAAGGATATATGTCATTCTTCTGGAACGCTGAGAGACCAATAACAGGAAAATCTTTCTTGATAGGATTTGTCTATGGCAAAGGATTCAGAGATGCTCAGATCTAAAAGTGTGCTAATAGAAAAGATTTTCAACAAGCATTAATTACAAGGCATCAACTTACTAGCTATTTTGTGGCTTAGATGCTGCCATTTTGCACAAAGTGCAGGATATAAAATTCTCAGTAAGAGTTATGTTTATGATCATGCTTCTGAACTTGTGTTTAATCTTCATCTCATGAAACAAAAAAAAAAAGTGTGGTAATATTAAGAGAAAGCAATATTCTGTGGCCTTACATGAAATCTTTTGTGGCAGCGTCTTATTGAATATTCATTTATAGCACACAAGAGGAAAAAGGAAAATTGAGCCGAGTGTTAGAGAATTAGAGGAGACATAAACTAAATCAAGCGTTAGTTCTTGACATCTTCAGAAAAGTGAATACAGCTTGCTCTTTTTAAAAAATATTTGAAGACCAGCACATGGGTGGAATAATTTTTTTTTTTCTTTTTCCTTCCCTCTCTTGTTAATTTCTACTTTTTCCAGATTGACAAAGAAGTAATGGCTGAAAAGGACTGGGGACAGAAAGGAGGACCCTGGGAGTTCAACTTACGTGATCTCTTCCGCTGGTGCCAGCTTATGCTTGTTGACCAGTCACCAGGATGTTATGATCCAGGCCAGCATGTATTTTTGGTATATGGAGAAAGAATGAGAACCAGGGATGACAAAGAAAAGGTGAGCTGTGTATGGCTCCTTCCTTGCTCTTCAGATTGTCAAGAAGTATTTCTAGAAATCCAAGTATAAATTTGAAGTTGCCTTACAATTCATTCATAGACATTATTTCTTACAAAAGAAAAATAGCTTTGTTTGGGGTTTTGTGGTTTAACATATGTACCTGCTCCCCTTTAAAATAAGTCCTTTAAAATATTAATTTAATTACCTACTAGTATAGATGCAGAAAGCTGGTGTAAATAAAGGCAGGTAGAATAACAAAGGACTTGAACAGAGCAAAACACAACATATTCTTTTGTGATTCTGTATTAAATAACGTTCTCATAGAAGTGGCATGGTTGAATTCATTAGGAAAGAGAAAATAAGGAACAGAGAAGAGAAACAGCACTGAGATATGGAGAAATTCTTAAAGTTACAGTTAAAAAGCATTTATGTCAGTACAGTAAATAAAAATAACGTCCCATAATTCTGCCCTTCCCTGACAGCATTTTTAAATTGTTTGGGATTGGATTTCTTTTATTGACTTTTATTTATCTGTCACTTCTTTCATCAGCCTGTCAAATTTCTCCCTTCATTCTATTAAACTTACTGCTTAACGTTCCTCTGATAAAACACACTCTCTGCAGTTGTTATTCTACCTTTGCCACCTACTTATCCCTCTCTTGCCTAAAAATCCTTTGCTTTTGTTTAATTTCACAAGATTGAAATGGTATTAAACTAAAAGTCAGTCAGATTGTAAGACTGAAGTTACTTACTGAATGTGACTGGATATTTTTCTCATGGGTTTACTTGCCCTTCCCTGTAGTATTATTACATTTATGTGTCTTATCAAAGAGCGTATTTACGGAGTAACTTCTTTCCCAGTATTTTGTTAGAGAGAAACATTACTCACAGTACTTCAAGACACAGGAGAGTGTGGTTACTGAAGGGGTTGCTGTGGACAGCTCACACTCACTTTAATCACTTGCTGCACTTTGAATGAAATGACATTTGTCATTAAACTGTGTTAGTTACTATCACGTGGTTATGAAGCTGAGAGGGAATGCTACTTTTGAAGTAAATCTTTAGCGCAATGGATAAATTAAGACTGATAAGTTTCTTTTTTGCTCTTTCAACTGTGTCAGGTTATATCTGTATTCAGAGACATTTTTGGCCAGGAGGCTGATGTGTATACAGGAACCAGGGAGTTTCACATCACTCCATATAACATTCAGGTAAGCTGTTGACAAGAGGTTTTGTGAGTGGAGAGAGAAGGAAGCAACTTGCACAGCTGAACTCCTATTTGCCTCTTTGATTACTCATCCATGTGTCTCTCATGCCTTCCAGATTGGTTATTCAGTTCTTTCTCGTGGCAACTATATTCCTCATCCTGGCAGAAGTCTCTCACTTCTGCATCATTCACTGCAGTCCCTTGAGTCTATAATGAAATGCGTGCACATGAGCTGGATGGTAATCCTGGTGGGCCCAGCAGCTGTCGGCAAAACCAGTCTTGTTGAGCTGCTGGCCCATCTGACCGGCCATCGATTAAAAATCATGGCAATGAACAGTGCAATGGATACAACTGAACTCCTGGGTGGATTTGAACAGGTAAATGCTGGTTTGGTAATACAGCAATATTTCTCCTTCCTACTTAACAGTGGCCAGTCTGCTGTGATCTTAGTGTTTAAGCACTAAATGGAGCCTTAGGCACCGCAGTTCTGGATGAACTAACTCGATAATGCCATGTTTGCAGGTTGATATCAATAGGCCATGGCAGCACCTGTTGGAAAAAGTGGAGAGTGCTGTGAGCACGCTAGTAAGGGACAGTCTGCTCCTGACAGAAATTTGTGCAGATGATGCTGAACTTGTGCTGCGTGCTTGGAGCAATTTCATCCTGAATTACAAACCCAAATCTCTGGGTGAAGGAGGTAGAAGTGTTACAGCTGAACTAGTGAGCAAACTGGAGGGAATACTTGTGCTCATTCAGCGACTAAACAACAAAATAAATTCTTACTCAAAGGCAGGTATGTATGGTCGGCGATTTGAAGTAACGCTATATATTCCTCTGAAGAAAACAAGAGAAATATTTAAGTCTGCAGTGAAAGCTTGAGAAAACTTGGGGGTGGCTTATACCTTCTTTGTAGTTGCTTTGTACTACTTAAGTAACAGCCTAGCTTCTGAAAAAGTTACATTGGTGATGTTCTTCAGGGTTGGTTTTTTTTTGTGTGTGTGTGTGTAGTTAGACCTGGTAGCAAACAGTAGTCTACATTCAAATTCTGTACTGAAATACTCAACATATGATGCAATGCAGCTCTTATCTTGTATTCCTAAGAAACAGAATTTGGATATTGTATTCCTGTACTTGTTCTCTGAAGCATTAATCAGGTGAGCTTTACAAATGTCAGCAGAATAATGTATGTGACTTTTTTTTTTAAGCCACTGTCTAAAATATGGCATTAATATCTATCAAACTTAATCTAATGGGGGAAAAGGGATGGAAAAAAGTGTCTGTTTAGGAAGAAGAGGGTCAGTCTACTTTCTGTTTCTCTGTGCTTGCAAATCCTGCGTGTCCTCACGGATTTTGCCAATGGGAGGTGACTTGAAGAGTGGGAGGCTCTGCTGCTATGTTCCCTTAAGTAGGAAGCATATATGTTTATTAACAAAATAACTACTGTTTTTCTTGAATGAAACAGGAAGCTACCTCACTAACATAGGTCTTGATGTAAGATATACTTCCTTTCAGAGTTTGCTCACCTGGTAGAAGAGTTCCGGCGTTTCAAGCTGCAGCAGGCCCAGGCTGCTGACCGCAACAGCCATGGCACTTTTGAGTGGGTGGATGGGATGTTGGTTCAGGCCCTGCAGTCTGGAGACTGGCTGTTAATGGACAACGTTAACTTCTGCAAGTAAGATATTTTAGTGGCCTTGTTTCACTGAATAAATCCCCTAACCTCTCTAATTTACTCTGCCTTTTACTGTATGGTTCACAACTGAACATTTTGCATTTGATAACAATACATGGGAGCAGTAACATATTTTCTCTAAGAGTATCTTCCTTCTTAGACAGCTTAGTGGTTGATCGTTTTCCTGTTACATTTTAATGTAATTAGCTGCTTGGCTTTTTGCTTAAGATCGGTACCATTGTGATTTCAGATCAGAAATGGATCAAATTGTTACCTTTTTATAACCATATAAATTTCTTTTGAATATAGCCCTTCTGTGCTGGACCGCCTGAATGCTTTACTTGAACCAGGAGGCGTTCTTACCATGAGTGAGAGAGGTGTGATAGATGGCACAATTCCTACAATAGCTCCTCATCCAAACTTCAGGTGCTTTGCATTTCTGTTGTTTTTTTTTTTGTTTTGTTTTTTTTTTTTTTTTTTTTTTTTTTCCCCATACCAAATAGCAGCTTTAGAAAAAAAAATGTCAGCAGTGAGCCAGTCTTTTGGTATTTTAGATGCTGTTCGTTTTGTCATGTGCTGTAGTGACACTGTCTGTCTGGCAAGGAAGAACACTGCAGTGTGGTGAGCATATGATAGAGAGCTGAAGAGGCTTGGCTCTATATCCCTGTTGGAGCACAGACTGTTACATTGGAAAATTCGTAGCAGTATACTTCTGCCTTGATTTTTCCATTTCCAATTTAGGATTTTAGCACTTCCCTATCTCACTTTAATGGAGTTGTGGATACATGTGTTGAAGATGGTGGAGTATTCAGATATGTTGGTAATGAAAGCTAGTATATGGACATAGTTTTCTTCACAGCTTTTTTGCATCCCATCCATAAATTTGAGTTTCCAGCCATGACAGAACTTTAAAAAAAAACAAACAAACAACCCCCAACAAAACAGTCTGTATTCTCTCAGACCTGAAGTAGTCTCTGGGGGAGATGGGACGAGAACAAAGAGAGTGTTCTGTATAATTCTTGCATTTTATCAATGAAAAGAATATTGAGACTAATATGGCCTGTTTCCTCTGAGTTTGAAGCAAGAACTTTGACTGTTCAGAAACCTGGTTTTGCTGAATTGTATCTCAGAAGGTTTTTTCCTCCTTGCTTTTAAAAGATGTCTACTGATAGTATTAACTACTTGAGTGTTGGATACTTCAGTTTTTAAATAACACAAATTTATCTGAAGCCATTGCTAAGACTTTTAAAAGTAGCTCAGAGGCTTAGTTTAATGTTTTTTTTGTAAGGAGATATAGCTCAGATATAAGTGAGTTTGAAATCATGCAATATATCTGTGGCTAATTTCAAAGTACAATTATTCATACAAATTTCTCATTTAAATTCGGTAGATACTTCTGGCTTTTTAGATATCAGTGTCCCCATTTTTATGAAAATTTATTTAGTTTATGGAAGAGCAGATTTGGTGGTTAAGTTACATCTTAAGAATTTCAGTACCTTCCAGTACCTAAGGGGGCTTATAAGAAAGATTGAGAGAAACTTTAGTACGGCCTGTTGTGATAGGATGAGTGGTAATGGTTTCAAAACAGAAGGAAGCAGATTCAGATTTGTTATAAGAAAAAAATTTATTACAATGAGGGTGGTGGAACACTGGAACAGGTTGCCCAGAAAGGTGGTGGATGCCCCATCCCTGGATACATTTGAGGCCAGGTTGGACGGGGCTCTGAGCAACCTGATCTGGTTGGCGATGTCCCTGCTTCTTGTAGGGGGGTTGGACTAGATGGCCTTTAAAGGTGTCTTCCAACCCAAACCGTTCTATGATTTTATGAATTTAAGGCAGTTGGACTAGATGATCATTGTGGGTGCCTTCCAACTGAACTATTCTGTTCTAATATCCAACAGGCTGTTCCTTTCCATGGATCCTGTTCATGGAGAAATATCCAGAGCCATGCGTAATCGTGGGATTGAAATTTACATTCCTGGGGAGAATGATGGAAATGTATTGGACAGTCTGGATTTGAAGTTACTCCTGCATGGCTTGGGTTTAGTGGGAGATAGCATCTGTGATGCACTTGTGGCTGTGCATTCAGAAACCAAGGCAGCAATAGCAGGTAAGATAAGTCTGTTCACTATTTGTTAACAGTTTGGACTCACTACATATATTTGGATTAACTCTTTAATATTAAAGCTTGGTTGTTTCATTTTGTTATGTTCTGATAAAAGTAAAGGCATAAAAGTACAATCAGGTTGGTTTGGGTTGTTATTTGTGTTCTCCTGAAGTAGGCCGAAAACATAAGGAGATGGTAACTGGAGTGCTGTGTAAAGAGACATCATATGCTGGCAAGTGTCAGTTGTCTATTGCTATAGGGAAGGCAATACATTCTAAGTGAAAATCAGCGAAATACAGGGTTTACACAAGGCGTATTCAAGTTTTTCTGTGGAGCAAGATGACTGATTTTCATTCATCTCAGCTGCTTGATGTCTTATTTTGAGCGGGTCACCTGTTATTTATAGTCTTGTCAGATTTGCTTACTAACCTTGGGAAGAACCCTTCAATTTTCAGGACCCATTAGAATTCATTTGGTCTGGGTCTTCCTCGGGGTCTTGTCCTCAGAGGCTTAAAGGACTGACTGTTACTAAACATTCATATCACCCTAAATGCTGTGTATCTTTCAGGTTCTGTGTCATCTTTGTCACCTTTGCTTCAGGCTGCTGCGTTAATAGTGCAGCAGATACAAAGAGGCCTTGGATTAGCAAAGTCTTTTTACAGAGCCTGTTGGGAAGTTTATGGCCGCTCACAACAACTGCAGATTAACCAAAAGGTAAAAGTTCTGTATTTGAAAGGTTTTCTTACATCGTCTAGATACGTGAAAAATACTGTTTCATGAGGCTAGTGTTTGAGATCTTCTAAGTGCCTGAGCAAGGGGTTGATGAAGATAGTGCTCTTGGAGAGCTGAACCAAACAATTTTAAATATCCTCTCAGGCATCTGTCACGTGTTGAAGAGGAGGAGTTAAATGGCGTTGGGACACTTTCTGTATCTCTTAGATTCTGAGCCTTTTTTGGCTCCAGTATAAGCAGTGCACAGTTCTGTATGTAACTAACAGATTGGTTGAAGCTCCAGAAGCTGGCAGTTTTTTGTATTGAATGGTGAAGTATGGTGAATTTCAGCTGTCCCCTGTCCTGTCATGACATATTTTCTCAGCCTAGTGGCACGCTTCTGGAGACAGAGGTCAGATGAATGAGAGCTGCATAAAGACTTTCAATCGGGGATGTGCTTATTGAGATATTCCCGGGGAATAAATATGGTTTGTTGGGAAATTTTGTAGATCGTCGCTCACTCTTTAGCAGTGTAAGGGAGCCAGAGAGTATCCCAGTTGGACTCTGAGGCTTACTTGTTTTTTAACAGCTTCAGCTGAGACTTTGGGATATTAATACTGGTTTATCTATAGCCTGACACACTGTGCACACTGTCATCTGGAGATAGCAATATTCACTTCTATTTTAAACTGTACAGCATGTTATTTAACTTATGGCTGGAATGTTTTGGTACTTTTGTCTTGTAGGTTATATAGTGTTTGTAGAACATTTGGTTTATAATGATTTTGTAATAAATACATGTAATTAAGAGTTCCCTGAGCTACTGTACTTGAATACATGTTTCAATATGATTCTAAACTGCTTTTTGGTTGTTTGTTGTAGCTTGTATTAGAACTGGTTATGAAGCATGCTTCATCACTGGCTTCCCCTGAAACTTGGGGTGACTCCTTGCTAGCAATGGGATTGTGGCCAGACTCCCTACCTACAGGTGTGTTTGCTGCCGAAGACTCCCTTCTTTCGACAGTCCAGAGTGATGCACAGGTCCTAATGTATTGGCTGAATAGACTAAATCTTAAAAACTGCAGGTAGGCAAGAAACACTTTTTGTCTAATAAATGAGTAAGAAACAAGATGTGTGTGAACTACTGGTGTCATTGTGCCCTGCAAAACTTTGTGTTGAGCAAATTGTGTGGGTGGAGACTATGGTGGTCACACTCTGTAGCTGAGGCTCCTATTACCTTTCCATGCAACTGCTAGAAAGACAAGTTTATTTACTGATTTATTCTTCAGTCCAAAATACTTAACTCTTTTCAATCTTCGATAAGTACATTTGATCCATTTTGAGTTGAGTTAGGAGTAGGCATTTAGCAGAAAACATTAATATGAACACTGGGTTTACAAGGTAATAAGAGCTGCAAAAGTATCTTTCTTCAGTTTCCTTCTGAGCTTTTAAAAAAAAAGTTTTAAATATACTAATGATCTTCTGTACTTTCTGCTTTCATGTAAACAGTTATTCATCAGTTACTTTAGGTCCAGTAGCTTCAGGTGAAAAAAACCAAATTTCTTCCTTCAAACAGAGCTGTTTGAAAGTCTCATGTGCAAGGGCCATACGCAAAAACTCTTTTAATGATATCTTGAGCAATAGAACTGTTACTTTCACAACCCTGGTGCAAAGTCTTGCTGCCTGCCTGCTTTACTTAGTGACCTGCTGTGGACAGGTACTGTGGTTTGCTTCCAGTGAAAGAACAAGCTGAAGAAGTTAGTACTGAGATATGATGTTGAAATTGTAAAACTTTAGCAACGTGCTGGGGTTTTTATCAATGACACTTCTCTCCTGTCTTTGTCTTTTTAAACGTACCTTCACATATCATTCTGGTACACAAATCAATTACGATTACTCACTAAAATACTGTGCATATTCACTTCTGGCACTGCAGAATTTTTGCCAGTAGTGAGTTCCTAATAGTAGACACTCCCAACTGATTTAAACTTGGAAACTGGCTTTAAAGCTAAATAAAGAGAAGAGGAGAGATTATGGCATTGCTACCTGCTTGCCTGAAGATGGTTGCACGCTGAATAGTTTGACTTGCAAAATATATTATTTCCTGGAACTGGCAGTTTGAGTGCCCTTGATTGCTGGACTTCATTTCTTTGTTTCAGGACACTACCACTGACTCTACAAGATCTTAAAAAAATTATGCAGTCCAGTAATCCTGAGAGTCTCAAATTCAGTGCTGTTGAGACAGATGCAAACTGGATGGATAAAATGGAAGTTCTCCAGGCTTCAGTGAAATTGTTCATAGAAAAGGCAACCAATCAAGATTGGACATTGAGAGTTAAATGGCTTAACTGCTTAGCCAAAAATCTGCCACAGGAGCTTGGTATGTAATTATTTAACTTTCTCTTTTGCCTAAGGGCTGATTTATTATATTTTCACAAATCATAAGTCTTCTATTACAACATCCAGACCATTCAAATGCTCTGATATGAAAGTTCTCAACTATCCACACTAAATCAAGAGCATTGAGGCTCCAGAGAGAGACAGAAACAGATTGTGCATGTCAGGGACAAAAGGAGTCTTTGGACTAGACATTGCGTTTTATTATTCAAGCATGCATGTAACTTGTACTGCTTCTGAATTACAGTTGTTTTCTTATACCTCTTGGTCTGTGTAAGCAAATATGCCTTTCTCTTCACTATTTTTGTTTTAATAGTAAAAGCAGTAAAATGCCTTCTGTTTATTTAGTGTTAAAATACAAATGGTTAGAAAGCTAGGAAACTGCAGAACTGAGATTTCGTGAAGCTGTGTTGCCTGAACATTCAGGATAGCAGCTGAGATGAGGTATTCATTGCTGAATTACATTAATTGCATTCAGCTTGTGGAGAATTTAGACAGGCATTAGTGCAAGTAATTCACACACTGAGCTTCCTTGTATGGTGTGACATCTCAGACTGTATTGTTCCTACATGAATGGCATTGCTCCCCCTTGATCTTGCTGTTTCCAGGCAGGTGTGTCTATAAACTAGAAAGTTACTTTAATGATAGATATGCTTTTACGTGGGTTTTTAAAATTTTAATTAGGGGAAAAAAAATCAAAAATAGATGTACTAAGAGGAAGATTTGAAGGTATAAAGTCATAGATTTTTTTACAAGCCATATTTTTAATAGCATACATGAGGTATCACCGGTTGAACCACAACACTTCACTGGATTTCTCTCTTTGGCTATGATATTCTGACTGCTTTTAAGACATCTTGGAGCTAATACAAAATAAGAGCAACTAGCATGTCCAGAGTGCATGCACAGATGAGATTCAGGCTGCTTGTCCTGGCTCAGTTGAAGTTATTTTTCTTTATTTGGATTAAATGCTATGTCTTCTTTTTACACTGATGTTCTCTCCCCTTCACCTACAGATCCAGTGCGGATTCAGGTGGAAGCAGGTGCTGTAGCCCTTGGTAGTTTCTATGCCAGTCCCCTCTCATCTGGAGTCAGTAACATGATCAAGTTGCTACAGCCAACTATGACAGGTACTTCTGAAAAAAAAATTGATATAAGATATTGGCACTTCCTTTATTTGTTCTCTGAACACACTGCAACCATTCTTAGGAAATGTGTGTAACAAAACAAAGGCTAAATTCTAACTATACGTTTCTTTTGTTGCGAAAGAAATAACAAAGCCATTATTGCTGCTTAGAACTGCAAACATGGCAATTAAATGCATTCATCCTATGCAAATTAGATATGAGTGCTACGACTATGAATCTTGGCTGTGTATCTGTGACCCAGGGGTATTCCTACAGCTCAAAGTTAAGCAGCATTCTGAAGAGTGATGTATACTTCTACTGCCTTTCTGACTGGATGGTTTAGGCATCCTGGGTTTTTTTCAGCATTTATTGTACTGTGCCATCAGAAACCTATGTTGAGGCCTATAATTTTCCCTCAGTGTTTTACAGGGAGCTCAGGCCTGTGGTTTCCTTTCAAAGTTTGTTAGGTGCATGAAAGCTACAGTGACACAGGACCCTTTATGGATGATCTGTCATAGATACCTTGCCTGGACTGTGAAGGAAAAGGGAGTTGGACTTGAGTTTCCAGGCTGTCTTTTTGGGTACTCTGACCACTGGCTAATTTGCTTTTGCTGTTCTGTTTTACAGAACCTGCAGTCAACTTAAAGCTTTTTTATTTGAATTTCTGGAGTGAGAGAGCTTAAGACTCTCCTAGTCTTCCTTCATTCTTTCCTTAATGTTCTTGCATAGGCAGGGGAATCAAGGAGAGTCTTTCACTGAATCATGTTTCCACTGCTGTCCTGTCTTGTCTGCCTTCCCAGATGAACATGTGATGCCTCTGGACCCAAGATGGAATATGCAGTTTTTGGATATCATTAGGAATTCGATGAACTTCGATACAGAAATGGAACACACAGATCAACTTGTAATCCTTTTGAAGTCTGTAGCAAATCGGTGGGTTACAAAAAAAGCTTGTGAAGCTTGCCCGATGACTGTAATCAGTGCTGTATAAACACTTGCAGTATCTACCAGCTATGCTTTTAGATTTTGAGAGATGCGGTCTAAAATGCTAGGTAGAGGTATCCTACATGTATTTAAATTCTTTGCTTGTGTTTTCTGTAGATGCAAACTAAAACCAATCACTTAATTTAGGGAGTAGGGCTCCCAACATTCCATATAGGCTGGAGTACTTTAAGGACAAACCAGAACTATGGGATAAAGCATAAAAGAGGCAGAAGCAGCAGTGTGAAATCTCTAAATCTCTAACAATATTGTTGCCCTGCTTGTAGCTTTGGACTGCTTTTCCTAATAAGAGCAAAAAACACACAGATTTTGCAGTTACAGTGTAAGGAAGCAGCTGTGCACATATCCTACAGGTGGTGATGTTGCAACTGCTTGTAACTCACTGCTTTTTCCTTCCTGGTGATCGCTGAAGCCAGGAATCTGCTCTTTGTGAAGCTTGCTTCTGCAGAAACTATATTCAGGCAGTTAGTTATGCTGCATTTCATTCTTGTTTCATAACACAATGAAATATCAAATGTCATTCTGTAGTTCACCATTCTCATTAAGGCGGGGGCTTTAAAATGCTACTGAATTCCTAAAAACTTTTATTTTTAATTCAGAGCAGTATTATTTCTTGACCGAGAAAAAAGAAGCTACACTGAGAAGAATTTGATTACCAGCAAGAAGCCAAGAAATAGTGTCTTAAGAATGTCTCTAGATTTCCGCAAAGGTGGGTTGATTTTCACTGTTCCCTTCAGTTCTATGGTCAGTTTGAAATATGGTTAATTTGCACTGTTAGGAAATGTGTACTTTAAATACAATGTGCCCTGAATATGCGAAGGAGAATGAGCACTAACATGATATGTAAGACATTATTCTTACATTAGATATACCTTATGCTGCGGCATTTGTGTCCAGCCTCTACTAGGTAGCGAGTGCATGTAATTTCTCTCTTAATAATCTAAACTTTAGGAAGACAGTGGAGAGAAATTGGAATTGCATTTTGTTTTTATCTAGTAAGAATAGCCAAGTTCTACAGTTGTGCTTTTGTTCTAATCCTCCTTCTATTGTTTTATGTAATTAGGATGTTTACTTCTAAAACAAAGGGGGAAAATTTAGTGATGAAGTTATGTTGCATAGAAGCAATAGATCAATGTTTCCTTCATTCTGGATTTTTTTTTTTTTAATATTAAATGCATAGAGGTAATAGAGAATTGTGCAAATACTGAAGGAATACTTTTTGTTACTCTGATTCTTAGATCTTTTGGGGTATTTCCCTCCAACCACAGAGAGGATCTACCCTTACTTGTCATGTTATGTGGCTGGAATATTCAGTCTCTCCCTTTCTTTCCCTCTTCCCCAAACCTCAGATCCAGGAAGTTACAACTGCCTTCCTCATGGAATTGTGGTCAACCTTGCTGCTTTCTTTGAACTTTGGGATGCGTTTGCGTTTCACTGGGTGAAATCTACTCAGGTGGCCTTAAGTGATGATGACATGCATGATGTAAGTAGACTTTTCATAGTATGTTTATGGAAGTTGTATGAAATTAGACAGTGTGTAGAACACTGTCTTTAGTTTCAGGGACCATGAAATAAAATGCATTGTTTCTGCTGGTATTCAGAATATGCCATAGAAGTGCGTATTTCTCTCGACTAATGATAAAGTGAGCGTGCACACCCATCTCAGATAAAGATATCTGAACGTGGACTTCTGACATGCATGTCACAGGTGTGGTTCACTTCTCCCTCTCCCTTTTTAGACCCTGAAGGTCATTTTGCTGAAATCTGACAATAACACTGTAGACTTGGTGCAGGGATTCCTTGCTTTTGACTTGTTGTAGTTCCACCTGTCAGCAGACTCCTGTTTTAGAAAACATATAGTTGAGTGCTAGTTGTGTGCCACTAAGTGTAAATTGTTACATGATTCTGAAATTAATGGAAGTGACAATGCTTTTGCATTTTCTCATGCTTGAAGTACAAAGTGTTCTGTAACACACAGGGGTCATCAGTGGGAAAACTGTAACCTTTTTGGCTTGTTGTTAGATCTTGTGCTCCTTGCTGTGGCGTGACCGATTCTGGGCAGTTGCTGATACTCTGACAGTGGATTCACCAGGACTGTCACTTCTGTCTCTGCATTGGCACTGGGTTATGAAGCATCTAATTGACAGAATTCCTCAGATGCTTATTGGATCAGACCAGCACAAGTAAGTGGCTTTGATCTGCGTTTCTGTTAAGTGGTTGTGTAGTTATCCCTTTGTTAGTAATTAACATTGCTGTTAGTGTCCAAATTGCGTTCCATTAGTGATGTAAGTGCAATGTATTACATAGCTGTTCATTTTTAAAATTCAGGTTTTGTAGCATTGGGCTTCTTTACAAATGATTATAGAGAATCTCTATCCATTTTCTGTATTTTAAAGTTAAATTGCCCCTTTTGTGGAAGGTTAAGAGAAGGGACTTTCCTTTCTTGTGCATCCTTTTGTCTTTTTTCTCAAATTCTGAGTTAACTGTGTGGGCTTTTTTTTTTTTTTTGATCTCCAAGGGTTTCCAAGGAAATTCAATCTGTTTCACAGCAGATTCAGAGCTGTTTGGCCAATCCTGCCAGTATTTCTGCTAATATGAAGATGTTACAGAAGTCTCTAGGAAGACCTCTTCCCTTTAAGGTATATGCTTTAAAATAATCATAAATATTTGTATCATTTTATTTCCAGGCCAGCAAAAATACATTCCTTTGGGACTTGTTAGATTGATTTAAAAAGCAATTTCAGTGTATGTTAATATATGTCTTTTTTTTTTTTTGTGAAATGTATCAGTTATCCAGATAGAATTTCTGCTTTGTATAGATAGCACTTACTTAATATAGAGCAGTGGACAGACATAAAAATATTACTACTTGCTCTGTTCTGGAGACTTGTGAATATCAATACGCCACTTGCTTATTTAGTGAACGTGTGTATATAGAACAGAACATGTACTTCCTTTTATACAGCATAGGATGGGGCTACCTTATTACTTGCCAAGACAAGGCCTCTTAACTGACAGTTTTGGTTTTTTATTTTCCTTAAGTTATTTCACCATTTGGTGTTATTCAATTAAAAATGTTGCAGTAAAATTTTCTAAAGAAATAAGTCCCTTTTTAAAAGCAGAGCACAAGCAGACACTTAAGTTACTTGTGTGGTCGATTAGTAATTAGACCTTGGTTTTTGTGGCCTTATCTCCGAGATACTCAACTGTTCAAAGATGCACGTAGTTACTTTCTGGGACTTTAAAGAACATCCAATGTTTACTGAGAATTTGGGGAGTTTTTTTAGGCATCCAAATGTATTTAAATTGCAGATGTAAAATGCCAGTTTCTTTTAAGTGACAGTAGCTTCTAAAGTTTATTAATTTGTGTATTTATTTCCCGTAGTTTAGGCAAGTTGCCATGTTGAGATGTTACTATGTTTGTCCGCATAGTCTATGTATTTTCTTCATTAATGGAAAAAAAATTGACGAGGAGGAATTATGGCCAACAATTTTGGTTTATGTCTTCCTACTGTACTGAGTACAAAAGAGTTACGGTTAAGTTGTTGTTGCAGGTTGTTTTATATATACTTGTACTTCAGTCATGTGCATATGAATTTGAAATCTTAGTTCTGACTACAGTCACAGAACTTGTTTGCTCTTTTATTAGTGCTGCTGAAACAAATTGCATCTAGTTCAAATATCCTTTTTATTTTCTTCAGGATAAACTGGGCGTGGAATGTTTTTCTCAGTTAAAAGTTCTCAGCAAACCACTTAACATCTTGGAGCTAAGACTGGTCTTTGGAGAAAGTAGATGGCAGGAAAAAATGTGCTGTCTGAAAATTGCTGCCGCTGGATGGAAGATGAAGAAAGCGTTGCTGCAAGCTGATGGCCTGATAATTAGAGCTAATCATTTAGAAGATGTTAATCTGGGTAGGTAACACTTTTGAAGAGATCATTGAAGAGATTTCTGCTATTTGCTTTCTTTTTGTATACAAATGGAAAGGATGTGAAATGTTCACTGGCAAGAAATACAGTGTGTGCATTTACATGCCTCTTGCACTCTATCAAACAGGACAACTACAGATTCTTTTGAAAGCTGTACATTCACAGCTGAGAGCAGAAGGAGTTATATGTAGTCATTCAGAAGAAAGGTTTACTGAAGATACGTTCTCCAACCAGTTAGACCCTGCCTTGTTAAAGCAGCTGTGCAGTCGGGTTCAGCTGTGGCCTGCAATGGAATACATAGGCTCACTCTGGCAGTACAAACTGACAGCAGATTATGTGGCCAAAGCTTGTGCAAGAAGGTAAGAAAAACATTGGAGAAAGAAATCCTGTGTTCCTTTCATGAGATTCAAAATCCCTAGCTGAAAGCTATAACTACAGCACTTTACATTTGTATGTATATCTGTGTGTGTACACCTATGCTAATATATATGGCTGTATGTATATGCATATATAGGTATGTGGTGCACACGTACTTATATATATGTATGTAGATAAATGCATATGCACTCCTTGTCTGCATAGAGAATTGCACTTGAGCAGCTATAAAAAGTATCAGCAAGGGGAGTAACTTAGTCTTATAATGAGGAAGTAGTTTTCTTCTTTTCTAACAATTTATTGATGCAAATGTAAGAGTGTAATGTCCAAGCCCCTTAGAGTAAACACATTAGACTCCAGAAACTGCTTTACTAATAGTCAAATGGATTATAGGGGGAGAAAAACGAAAACCTTTCATGTCATAAATGGTACATAGTATTTTCCTTTTGAAATACATAGTATTAGCCTTTTAAAGAAATAGAGGAGTCCTTCACTTTAGGAATTAACATGATGATGTTTATCACCATGTTGTTGTGGCTACTGCAGAAAGACTGAATTAGACCTGGTGATGGAGGAAGTACACTAGCATGCTTGCTTACTTTTGTGAACTACACGCATATGCTTCTACTTTAAATTAACATTATTAATTTAAGAAGTGTTAGTGTTGTTTTAAGAGGCCATGTGTGGGGGGGTTTTTTGACTATTTTACCATTCTTTAAAAGAGAGCTTTTTATTTATAGATTTTAGTGAAAGTAATTTTTTTGAGCGATGAGACTCCTAGAATCACTGACTCACTCTTGAGTTCAGCAAAGTTCTGATTCTCATAAGAACTGTAAAGCTGGAAGACAGTTTGTCTCCAAATGTTTTGTATGTTTTGCTGAATGCGTAACTTTTAGCTACAGAAGATACCACTTTTTCCCCCTTTTGTTGTATTTATATTTTGCCAACTTTGAAGGATGCAAGTGTTCTGAGTATTGTTTGACTGCTTGTTCTTCTGCAATGTTTAGAATGCGGTCACTTCAACCTTTCAGGGAATCTTTGTTATTGTGACTTCATCTGCCATTCTCAGTTTGTTTCATTATCAAATTGATTTTTCATGTGCCCTGCCTGCTTAAGTGTTACTTAGATTGTATTTCTTTTACCTGCTACAGGGAGAACTGCAGTCAAGAACTAAACATACGGTCAGATATAGTTCAGCTTATAGCTTTTTCCCTGAAGTTGACACCAGCTGCTTCTCACCAGCTATCTGGACTGTGGCACTTGTTACACCTTAATGAAGTAAGAACAAGTTTTAGTTTAATTAGTCTTGCAGAAGTTTTCAACAGACTCTTCAAAACAAGCATATCTCTATAAGATTTTTTTTGACATGCAGTTTTTCTACTTGTGCCAGACAGTAATTGTTCATTCTTTTAATAAGAAAGGTTATTAACTGTGAGCCTGCAAAAAATGTAGTTAAAACATAACATAAAAACATAAATCACACATAATGAAGTCTTAAATAGCATAGTTCTATATGATCTAGTTTGGTACTATTGTTCCATTCATCCATCTGTGACGTGATGGAAAACAGGAAATTGAATAGCAGGTGCCAGGCTGCTGGTTGTATGTATGTATTCAAAGTACTTTTATGCTGAAAAATACTCACCTCTGTTCCTGTGCCTCTGAATTTTGTTTGAGTCTATGTTGCAAATCAGATAGACTGAGACAGTTATTTGATGTACTGTCTGCAGACCATTTAGTGTCAGAGAAATTCTAATTGGTTAATACTTAACTATGATACCATAAAGCTCAGTAAACCAGGAAGTTCACTTTTCTCCTCTTTGGAGGAGAATACTGGATAGCTTTATCTGTTTCATGCTTATGCAACCTCATGTTGCAACCTCAACAAAAAAGTTGCTATTTTGCTCTCTGTAAATTATTCTCAGCTCTAGGTTTTTCTCTCTCCTTAGATATCCCCTGAAGATATGTCTGTTCTATCATCTCAACTAGTTAATGCTGCCTTAGCATCCTTTTGGAGCAGTACTTTCACCACGGACCCAGACTACTGGTTGACTTGGCAGCCACTACCTGCAACAGAGGAAAAGAACTTTTATAAATCCCGTATGAACTGTTCTATGAAGGTTTGTCTCTTCTGACCTAATCAAACAACTACACTGAATACTCTTATTAAATAATTCAACAGCTCTCTAAAGCAATACTGTAAGTTCTAGCATAGTCAGTGCAAGTTGCATCTGAACAATCTAACTCTTAATCTCTTAATTTAGGGCCCAGGTATTTTGACCCGAGCCGTTTTCTCAAAGTGCTTCTTTGAAATTCTAACTAGCAGCAGCAAGACAAGCCAATGGGATGTGAATGGGCTCCCTGTTCTGTCATCATCCCATGTGACACTGGGAGAATGGATGGAGAGGGCACAGCAGCTTCATGAAGTCAGCACAGCACTGTGGACCAACCTAGCTGTCTCTTCAATAGCAGATTTTAGGTATTAAGACCTCTCTTCCACGTATATGTTATTTAAATCAGGTATGTTACAGGAGTTTGCGTACCATACTTTTTTCATTCCTTTGCCTCCAGATACACAGATGCTAGACTACAAGGAATAATGCTAGGCAGACAGCTCTCTGCTCTGGTAGATCTGGTACCGATGGATCTTCAAGGAGAATTTCTGGAGTGCTGTGAGAAGCTCTACATCAAGGATCCTGTTGCATATGAGTACCTTCTCAAGATACTTAGAAGCATCACAGATCAGGAGTTACTTCCTAAAGAATTCCTATTTCTCCTGCTCACTTGCTTGCAGCAGTTCTTCGGGGAAGGGCTTAAGGAGTTACCAGAGACAGCTTGGCGAGGAAGCCTCTGGGTGAATATTGGTTTGGTGCAGATGCAGGTGTGGCTTCCACAGACTACATTTGATCCAGCTATTAAAAGAGAATACAAGCTCAAGTACACAAAAGAAGAGGTGAGTGTGGACCTGAGTTGACTTTTATCTCTGTAATGTATAAATTCAACACAAAGGAGTTTGACTTGGGTGGTCTTGGGCAAATCTTTGGTCATGATTTTTAAGCTATACAGTTAGAACTTCTTTTTATGTCCAAGAAGATGATGTAGCTGCTTGGTTACCAAAACCAGAACCTCAGAGATTTATTTGTTCTTTCCTTTTTAGTTACACCAGCTGGAGTGTGAATGGAAAACAAATGATTTCTCATCCCAGCTGCATACAGGAAAAAGTATTGAAGATGATGCAGTCAGCAACTATATTCATCCCCATCTCAGGTAACATCTCAGGCACTTAGCTTTTCTCTTCTAGATTGGAAATTTCATCTTTGGATGCTCTTCTCCACAGTTTACAGTTTTTGTGGTGTTCTGTAGAAATAAAGGTTGCTGATTTGGAAGTATCAGTTTGCATATTTAGGTGGTAAAGAAAAATACAGAAGCTGTTCTGTTTATTTGCAGTGACCAAGAAATTGTCTGTACACACTTTGTACTGCTGTAAATACAACAAATAAAGCAGTGGCCTTCATATCTTTATAAAATTGAAGCTATGCCCAGAAGCAAAAATAAAGCCATACCTCTAAATTATGGTAATTTCATTAAAATGTGACAACCTTGTCAACAGAGTGAAATGAGATGAAATGTGTATCTACCACTGTAACTCTTTAAGGCCTCAATGGAAGCCAGTGCTGTTTTGCAGTGTTCTTGGACTGATTTCATACCGAGTAGCAATCTCTAGATATGTATTTGAGCAGCAGCCTTTGCCTAGAGTCCTGTGGATCAATTAAGTATCTTACCACATAGAGTACACTGTTGGCATTCAGAATTTGTAGCCATTGTTTTGTTGTTGGTTGGCTGAATTTTGGTGGGGTTTTTTTTGTTTGTTTTTGTTTGTTTGGTTTTGGTTTTGTTCTTTTTAATTGGAGGAACTCAAGGAGGAAATTTTAAGTGAACAGAGATTTTTCCTTTTTGCTGATTTCCAGATGTTTTTTGTACATGGAGATAAAAACTGAGTGTTATTCATTATATTCCACTATTAATGGAAGTTTTCAATTTTATTATTATACACGTAGTGGATCTGATACTTCTATGCTATTGCTTAAAGGGGATGATAGTCACTGAAAGCAAGTTCTGAATGGCTGAGTTTTACCAATTGCTTCCAGTAGTACTACTTTTTCCTTAATGATCACAGAGCTGTCAGGTAGCAAGCAAAAAAATAATTGAAGTTTGTCGATGAGGGGGGGGTGGGGTGGGGAAAGAAAGTACATATTGTTTTTTTTTTTTGTTTGTTTCACACAAACTTGCAGAATATTTCTGATGAATCTTTTTATATATCTAACAGTTATGTTACATATATATAAAAACATGTTTATATGACTAAAATGGTCAATGTTATTTCTTAACAGACTGTTGCATGAAAGAATGCAAAGGCTGAAGGAGCAAATAAGCAGTCTATCCAGAAAAAAAGCTTTCAGGCCTCCAGCCCCACCATATGATTGCTTATACCAGGAGGCTCACCAGTACATCCACAGCATAGCACGGGTTTCTTCAGTCCAAGATCTTTTAGCTCGCCTTCTGCAGTTCCTCCGTGGAGAAAGACCTAAATCACTCCAGGCAATACAAAACCTGTTAAATGAAGAAGCATCCTGGCAACAATCACACCATCAATTTAGAAAACGCCTGGCAGAGGAGTATGCTGTATTCCCTGATGCCATCGTTCCACTGCAAGCTGCCATCTTACAGTTGCAACATGGCATGCGATTAGTGGCTTCTGAAGTTTATGCAGTGCTCAGAAGTTTTGTGCGTCCAGCTGATCTCACCAACCTCCTCGCTTCTTTGGTGACATTTCCTTCTGTTGGCCATGCCTTTCCCACTTACTTAGCTCGTGCAGAAATTTTGTGCTCAGTGAATTCAGTTGAGGTCCTTCATGGACTTAAAAAGTTTTCTCTGAAGCACTCTGAAGGAGAATCTGAGGGAGCAGAGCAGCCTTGCCCAACTCTGGAACAGCTCCTAGTGAATGCTTTGTTGCATCTTCGATGCCATGTGCTATCCAGAGGAGAGATGGACCAGAAATCTCTGCAACTTTTTAGGCATCTGTGTCAGGTAACATCAGAATGCCAGTGACTGGGATTCTTGCACTGAGCTAGCTTGTCCTCTGTACAAGAAAGACATGAATCTATTAAAGCAGGTCTCAAAGAGGACTATGAGACTGAGAGAGTTGGGGTTGTTCAGCCAGGAGAAGAGAAGGCTCCAGGGAGGCCTTATTGTGGCTTTTCAGTATGTAAAGCAGGCTTATAAGAAGGATGGAAAGAGACTTTACCAAGGCTCATAGTGACAGGACAAGGTGGAATGGTTTTAAACTGAAAGAGGGTAGACTTAGATTGAATATTAAGAAGAATTTTTTTACAATGAGGATGGTGAGACACTGGAACAGGTTGCCTGGAGAAGTTGTGGATGCCTCATCCCTGGAAGTGTTGAAGGTCAGGTTGGATAAGGCTTTGAGTAACTTGATCTAGTGGAAGATGCCCATGCCCATGGCAGAGGGGTTGGAGTAGATGATCTTTAGAGGTCCCTTCCAACCAAAGCCATTCTGTGATTTTACAGTGATAATTGTCAGTGTAATGTTCTTAATTTTTTTTTCCCCAATGAATTGATAAAAGACAGTTTTAACATAATCTAAAATACTAAATTAACTTGTTTGGATTTATCAGGGCATAAAATCATAGCCTGTGGTGGTTACCAAAGATTTTATTAAAAAACCCAACAAAACCTGAAACTACACCAAAAAAAACACCAAGCCCCAAACCAAACTCTTTATAAAGAGTTTCTTTATAAAATAGTTAAGAAAGGAGACTAGAACTTGGCCAAGCACTCTGTTGTGTCCTGTTTTCTATGCCTTTTCCTCATTGGCTTTTTGAGAGGGCAATTCACAAAAGTGAATTCACAAATTCACAAAAAAGTTGGATGGCTTTGATTTATACTGTTGTAGACTGTAGAGGAGGACAGAGCTAAACAGGAGAGATGCTGCCCCTTTGAAATATGAGGTGATTTTAAACATTATTTTTTGTAAAAATATTCTGCTTTGTGTTTTCTTAGGCAATTATAAATGAATGGGATGAACAGGAACGCCGTGCCCAAGAGCGGGAGGCAATGGAACGCAGTCTGTACAGATACAGAAGTAAAAGTCATGGGAAAGGACGGAGTGAGGAAGAGGAGGAGGAAGAAGAATTTAAGAGGAGATTTCCTTTTCATGAAAAGGTAACAGCTGTAACTCTGTAAAGAAACATAAAAAAAATACTTCTGAAGTAGCTCCTGAAAATACATGCTATACGTAAAATGAGGAATGAAACAGTTTTTGCTTTGTTCAAAATAAAAATATGGAGTAGATTTTGATAGAAAGGTATTAAGTACCATGCTTTTAGCTTCTTTTACCTTCTGGTTATAGAAAGTTGGTTTTTTGGGTTTTTTTTGTTGTTTGTGTGTTGTTGTTTTTTTTTTTTTTTTTTTTTTTTGGTTTTTTTTTTTTTTTTTTTAAATATTGAAATAATTTCTGGACTTGAACCATACTGTGGTTCAGGTGAATAATCCCAAGTTACATAACTGAATGACAATATCATTAGTATAATTGTTGTAAAATTCTGGAATTTGATTAATTTAGTAAATAACGTTGTCTGAAGTTTTATTACCTGTGAATAAGGCTAATCTACTTGATTAAATAAAGCTTTGAGGTTTTTTTTTTTTTAGCAAATTTAACTGGCTTGCATTACTTTTTAAGTGTGTCTTCACCAAGCTATGTTATGCAGTACAGAAATCCACCAGACAATTGTGTTTCGTTGTGTTGCTGGGGTGTGATAGTTCACTTCTTCAAGCAACCAAACAGCATTGAGATAGTTTATCAGGAGATATGACTGCTGCTGCTTTTTCTGAAAGATATTTCGTTGGCAGCAGCTCAGCCATTGCTGTACTGCACTCTTGCCTGCTGTGGTTATGCCCTTAATTCTTATGGTTGCCTATGTTCTCTTTCAGCCTGACATCTGAGCTGTGAGGCAGGCAGTGTATCTATATAGTGCCAGCTCCAAATCGTTAGCGTATTGTTGCAATGCCAAAAACTGCAAAAGGGGAGATGGAGAGGGGAGGCATTAAAGGATGAAATTATAATTGACTTTTGATTATGATGTAATTTGCAGGACTTCGAAGATATCACAGCACAGCCAAGCCTAGAAGAAAAAATGGAAACTGAAGATCCATTGGAAGACCAGCTGGAAGTTGATAGAGCCCTTTTGTCCAAGAGCTCTATGCAAACAGTAATGACGGTTCATCAACAGTTGTGCTTAAACTTTGCTCGATCCCTGTGGTATCAACAGAGTCAGCTTTCTCATCAAGCCAAACACTATTTCAGTACATTTATTTCCTGCTATCAGACTGGTGCATGTCTGGTGTCACAATTCTATCCTCTAATTGGTAAGACTGCTAGCAGTATTTCAGATGTGCAGGTTTAGCTTTGTAATGATTTGTTTAAAATTAATTGTCTTGCAGGTCATGAAACAGACCTATTATGGGAAAAATGCACAAAACCAAATTTTATTTTTCCATAGATTGTGCCCCATGTTCAGAATTGTCTTAGTGGAATGCTTTGATTTTTATTCTTTCATGGATTTTTTTTTTTTTTATTCCATTTGTTAATATATAAGACCAACACAGTTTAAGAATAAATTGACTGCCAAGTGAAATTTTCGTCGTTTGATTCCGCATAATCCTGTGGAAGATGATGCACTTGTAGAAATTTTACAGTAGTAGTTTGCAATTACATTCATAAAAGAATGGGCTTAAATGGAGCTTGTACAATTGAAAAAAAAGGTGGTGGTTCTTTTGTTGGTTTGTTGTTTGTTTTTTTTTTTACTGTGAATTTTGGCACACTTGATCACTTGATGTGTAGATAATTATAACAGTGTGTGAGACTTCAAGACCATCACACTTTTCAAAGCAGAGCTGTACTTCAGTTCTACACTAATGAAAGTACATATGTGCACTTAGGAAGCAGCAGATAAGGGCTGCTCTTTCTACAGTAACTTATTTTTGTGTCCATACGTGAAGTGTGAGAATGTAAACTTTAAGTACATCTTTTTTGTTCCATACTCCAATCTCATTGCTTCTGTGTGGCATGTTCCTTGTAAAAGATACAAGCTAAGGCTTGGGATACAGGAAAAAAAACTTCATCTGTTGATCTGAAAAAAAAGAATTAATAGCATGTGTGATGTCTTCCTTTTTTTTTTTTCTCTTTTTTTTTTTTTTTTTCCTAGGTGCTGAAATGAATGATAGGCTTTTGGGAAGCCAACTTCTAGTTAGCACTCTTCTTCACAATACCTTTTTTGAGGAATTAACTTCAGATCTTGTGCTGCAGCAAGATGGCCCATATGACTTCTACCAGCATCCTAATATTCAGCAAGTCCGACAGTGCCAACCTGTACTTGATAATTTTGCTAAAGAAATAAATGGGCTACTGCAGGACTGGCCGGAGCATCCAGTACTTGTGCAGGTAAAAACACCTCAACAAATATTTAGGGAAAACGGGAGCATTTTAGAATTGCATTGTGTGTAAATACATGTATAGATATACATAGACATGCGCATGCGTACACTTGCCTAGATGTTGTCTGTATTACTTATGCAGATGTTTTGAAGTCATACCTGTTTCTTCTTAAGAGGTACTGGGTATTATTAGCTGTTCTATTTTAGTTATACAATGTTAAGTGCTACTCACTACCTACTCTGCTCTTACAGCTTTAAGCAATCTTCATTGTGCCATACCTCAAAGATTCTTGAGATCTTTTGCTGTCTGGGCTCTTGTTTTTTTCCCAAAATGCTTTCTTTCATAGTGCTTTAAAATTGATAGCTTTGGGTCCCGCTTACAGGGTCTGTGTGGCCCTCAGGTTATACTTCTTAGAGTAATGCAGAAACTCAGAATTGATTGGAGCTCTTTGCATTAGGTCCTTTGTGCTCCTTTCCCCGAGTACACTGGGCTTCACTGAGCTACTAGTGAGCTTATACTAAAATGAGGAAGCAGTTTAAAATATAAAAAAAAATGTTCTTATCTCTTGTAGGGGAGGATTATGCTAATATAAATGAGCCTAACTTCATGACTTCTGTTAGAGATCTGTTACTATAGGTTGAATGCTTTTTTTTTTTTTTTTTTTTTTTTTTTTTATTCTGCAGCTGTTAGTTGTGATGGACAGAATCAGAAGTTTTCCACTCTCTAGTCCTCTCTCAAAGTTCCTGAATGGCTTAGAAATTCTTCTTGCAAAGGCACAGGTAAGAAAAGAGCTAAGGGAAACTTTTATTTTCTCTTTTATGCTTCCTTATTTATATTGGTACCATGATAAAAACAACTGAAAGCTGTCTGCGTGCCAGGATCTGAGGAAGTGAACTTGCCCTATATCTTAAGTTTAAGGAGTAATCCAGAATACTGCATGAGTCTTGCATGCAAAGACTAGTTTTTGGCTTTGTATAAAGGGGAACTTTTTTTTTTTTCCAGGACTGGGAGGAAAATGCTAGTCGAGCTTTGTCCTTGCGGAAACATCTTGATTTGGTCACACAACTGATTATTCAGTGGCGTAGATTGGAGTTGAAGTAAGAACTGTACTTCCCTACTGCTTTTTCTTAGATACTGTCAGCTTCCTTCCTACAGAGATGCATTCCAATGCAGAATTGCCTTGATCATGGAACACGCTTCTGTCTGTGTGTGTGTGGCTGTCCTAGTAACAATGCAGGGGGGAAAAAGCCCCAAACTAGCAGCTGTACTGGCTCAGAATGAGTGTATCTGGCCCGTGGTGACCCTATGTAGAACCAGGACAGATAACCACAGTACTTCATCCTAATATTTTCCTAGTGTTCCTCCTGTTTTCATCCTAGGGCTTACTGATCCTGCAGTGTTTTCTCTGTTTAACAACCCTCATTAAATTTCCCTTAAAAATTGTTGTCCAGTCTCCTGTTAAGACCATGTAAAATTTTTATATCCATAGTATGCCACAATCAGGAATTCCACAAGTCTACCTCAGGTTTTGTGAAAATCAACTTTTGAATCTGGCTCTGACTGGTTTTGTTTTACTGTCCCTAGTTCCTGCATTTCTTCTCTCATATTTAATAATAGTCCCAAAGCAGTGATCCTTAAGAGTTGATTGTGTATATTAAGCATATGGGCAGCTTATTCCATCCTGTAAAATCTTCCTTTAGTTCAGTAGAAACGGAGAATAAAGTTTGTTGTTATTTTGGAGCCCAAACTATCCACAGTATTTTTGCTTTATTTTTTTCTTTTCTCTCCTTCCTTATTTCTAGTTGCTGGTCAGTAAGCTTGGACAATATTATGAAGCAGCATGTAGAGAAATCCACAAAGCACTGGTTCTCAGTCTATCAGATGATTGAGAAGTATGTTCAAGAACAGACAGAGGCAAATATAGAAGGTAAGTGCTGGCCTTTATATGAATGTGTGATGCAGTTCCAGCAATTAATAAGGATGCATAATTAAGATCCTAAATGCCAGAGTTTGACAATGCACTTTCAGGGTGTAGTTGTCCCATTTACTCTATGATAAATTCCATTACTGTGTAGAGTCTCTTCCATATAGAGTGAACTTAGCTTGGTATTTATTTCTGGAATCACGTGTGTCTCTCAAAGGGCCAACATTGTAGGTGGTATAAAGAAAAAAGATGTCTGTAAAAAGCATCTGAAAGAAAGCAGAACTGTGATAACTGTATGTCATGCACATATAAACATTTCAAACAGATTTGGAGGGTGGGAGGCCTCCATCTGCAGCTGGAAGAGGCCCCTCATTTTTTTTTAACCATACAAAGCATAATTCATATCCTAGCTGAACTGCTTTTAACATCCTGTGTGAAGCCTAAAGAATTCCTACAGTAAGTATGTTTTGGTACATACTGTTCGTAGCAAATCTATCTGCAGGTGTTCACATTACATAAAATAGGGGAAAGAAGGTAGCTGTCAGTCCCTTACCTCCCCAAAATGTAATGAAATTGTAAAGATGAGAGTAGCATCCTCTGGCATGAGGCAAGGTTCTTCCAATCTCATGACTAATTAATGCACTCACTTGACGAGCTTCAGATCCTTGGGTTATTTTATATCTCCAAGTGGACAGCATGTCTTCTTCCATAGGTAATGCTCTAAAGACACTGTATTCTCTACCAGATTCTTCTAAGATTTATTTCTGTCTGCATGATTTTGAGGAGGCAGTGACTAATTTGTCTATGTCATGGCCAAAAAAGCCATTCATTCATAGAGAACAGCAAGTATTCTTCAAATACTTGATGCACTCTGAAACTGGACATGTAGCTGTACTCCTCAGTCACTATCTTACTGCTGCCTCTCGTCTCCTCTCCCTTCTTCCAGTGTGTTGTTTGTTGGTTTTACATATTATTAAATTAGAATTCTCCCCCTCTCCTGTTTCGTGTTTTGTTTTGAACCTTTCCTAACAGAGACCTGATATTTAGTTGGAAGCTTACAAGGAGCAGACAACAGTTTTCATGTAGAGGGTTTTTTTTTGTTTTCTCATGCTTCTCTAAATTTCTGGTGTAATGTTCAGAAACTGGGCAAATGGATCTGAAAACACTGGTCAGCACACTACAAGCTTTCATTGAAGGATCTACGCTGGGAGAGTTTCACGCACGACTTCAAGCGCTACTGGTTTTCCACTGCCATGTCTTGCTGATGCCTCGAGTACCAGAAAAGGGTATGTTCTTAAGCATTATATGTGTTGAGTCTTCTTTGCAATAACCTGACTATCAGGTATTCAGGACTTTCCAAACAGGTCATGAAGCTCATAAAAACAACACAAGCCTATGCTGCTATTTTTCCCATTTTCATGAAGAATACTGTTGGTCAGCTTACCCCATCTTTTGCTGTTTCTAAGCTTCATGGTCACAATAATGCTTGGGAAGCGTTTCTCTTGATACTCAAGAATATACTGTTTTAAAAAAAGCTTGTTATTGTCTGTCCCTTCTAGATGTTCTGTGCAGCATCCTGTGGAACCTATACAATTATTATAAGCAGTTTTCAGAGTGTGTTGAGGCCAGAATCACTGAACTTCGTCAACCGATAGAAAAGGAACTTAAGGTAAAAGGAAACTTTGCTCAGACAATATTCTGATCTAATCAAGGAAACAGTGGAGCAGATGTTACTTGAATTTGTATATAATAGCTCTGTTGGCCACCAAAATCCCTACTATACTTCATATTTTATTCGGCAAGAATTTGGTTTTGAGGTGGGGGTTGGTTGAATTCTTTAATGTTTGGTCAGTCCTATTTAGCTACAGAGGTTTCTACCCAGTAGTGAAGTTCCTTTGCATTTCACAACATTTGACTATGCTGCAGTTTTAGCGTAAACGCATATCTTAATAGAATAAGGTGCCTATGCAATAATTTGCTTGCTTACTAAAAGGTCTTGCATTTTAAGACTGCCATACTATCATAGCTGAACAGCTTTAAAGATCATCTTTTATAGCAAATACTTAATTGCATTTATATAAGCAATCCCATTGATTATTTATTTTTCTAATAGGAATTTGTGAAAATTTCAAAGTGGAATGACGTCAGCTTCTGGGCTATAAAACAATCAGTTGAAAAAATACGCAGGTAACTGTGAGCTTGGAATTAAGCTCCATATATGGAACCTTCCTTCTAGACTATTTCTTTATGATGTTAAATCTGAATGCAAGCATGTTTCTTCTACTCGTAACACAGTAGAAACTTTTATTTCCAGCTGCTGAGAGGATTTCCAGGATTGTAAAACCCAGTTACATTTTTGCTGTCCTTTGGTAATTAGGACTCTCTTTAAATTCATGAAGAAATTTGAAGTTGTTCTGAATGAGCCATGTCGGCCTGCCTTGGTGGAAATTGGTAAAGAGGAGCAGCTGGACTGCTTGCAAAAGCAGGAAGAATCCGAGAACAAAGACACCAAAGTTCAGAGGCTGAGCCATGCATTAAAAAAAATTCTGTCTGTTGGAACAGATGTTACCAAGGTGACTATGTTCTTTATTCTAAGTGTGGGAAGGATATTTTCTCTATGTTGCTTTTCACTGTTTTATGCAGAAAAATCTTATGTGTGTGTCAAATCTGTTGAATATATCATCAACTTTTTGGTCTGTCTTGTATTCAGTGTTATGAAACAGTGCAGATGGGTGGGAATGCAGCATGGAAAGACAAACGTGTATTGATTTGGCACAATATCTGTGCTCTAATATAGAGATGATAGCAGATACTCATTTCATCTCCAAGCTGCTTGCATATTGTCTGCAGCAATTTGTTACTTCCCTACTAGTGCAGTAATATGGACTGAGAGTTGAAATTATTATTTCCCGTTTTTTCCTAAACAAGGACCTAAACAAATGATCCCAGCCGTAGAATTTGTGTGCAAATAGCCTCTGATTAAATATAAAATTACTTTGAGTTTGAATCCTGTAGGGGAATGCACTACACTGTCACACGTTTGCTGTTGACTGACAGCCTGTGTACTGCAAATGTTTGCGTTGGATTAGCTGCTATGTAGTAAATCCTGCTCCACAGGGCCACAGTTTAGTGTGTCCAGCTCAGAGAGGAAGTTGGCTAATTTTCTTCCTATAGATCGCTATTCACATTAGTTTTTATTAATAAGATGCAAGGAGACAATCGTAACTCATCAGAATTTGAGGGTGAGTGGGAAATGCTCAGTTACTCGCATCTTCCAAGGCTTTGTTCTGCTTCTTCAGACCAGGAGGGTGGCTGATTTTGCTCTTGTCCTGTGACAGGAGGGTAGAGTGAGGAGGCAGAAATCTGATACAAATGTAATGTGTTTGGTTGTGGGTTTGGTTTGTTGGTTGGTGGTTTGTTTGTTTGTTTGCAAGCCTGTTACTCATAATCAACAGGGTTGTTGATTTCACTTGTTGCAGTTCCATGTTGTCTGCAAGTGTTGGTGCTGAACAGTTCAAAGGATCATGTGGGCTTGTTTTGGGGTTTCAGATCAATGCAGAATTTAGCCCTTGTTTTGCAGTGATTTACTCTGGTCAAATAAGACAGCTTTGTGTATATGGGTGTAATTGAACTGTTTCTTCCATTTTTTTCTCAGAGGGCACTCCCAGAAGAATGTCAGGATGGCATTACATTTCATACGGAATCTCTTCAGTATCGTCTGCCTAAGCTTACTAAAAGAATGAAGAAAATGTGTACAACAGTTACAGAAAAGAATTCATTCTTAACTCTGGTGGAAAATCTTGACCAGTTCACAGGTTAAGTATTCTTGTGACGTCCATACCATAATTGACCTCTGTAACGTAAATGGAACAAATTGGGGAAAAGTGTAGATATATAGTTCCCTTCCCAGACCGTCTTCCCATGGCTGCTTTGTGTATGTTAAATTTTCACATCTCTTACCTTTGCCTGCTGGTTTTTGTACAGGTGGTATCATTGTTTCTGTAGTTGAACTGCAAAATTTAACATTTGATCAGACAGCAGATAAGGAGAAGCAGAAATCAGAGGCAAAGCATATTCAGATGCAGAAGCAACGGGCTTTGTCAGATCTCTTTAAAAGCCTTGCTAAAACAGGTGAGCCTTGAATAAAAATGTGCTTGGTTTAAAAGTACAAAGTTCTTAAGCATTTTACCATTTTTGCCAATACATCTAAACCCACTATAATACTATGTTCCTGAAGTCATTGAGCCACAAATACCTTCTATTCCTCTTCTATTCCATTAGATGTACAGGAGGAGGCTTCAGTTGTAGTTTTGAGTGTTTCTAGCTTATGCTACCGTAAATGAGGTGATGTGTGTACTGAGTAAATAGCACCCAGTAGGTTAAGGTCCTTCTTGTATTTAGATGACTGCAAACACAGGCAAATCTAAGTGGGAGGTTTCCAGCACATACACTTTTCCTGTGTTTGGCATTTTTTTGCACCCACTGGTGCCAGAGATGTCTGCCATTGCTGCTCTGTGAAGTTTATGCTGGAGAAATGGCATACTGTGGTGATTTAATTAACACATGGGACTTCACTGGGCTCTGTCTTTGATTTCAGGTGACACCTTTACCTTCCTCATTCATCAGCCTTTTCATGTCTTAAAAATGAGGTGATGATCCCTAACTCAGCTTTCTTAAAGGACCAGGAGAAGTGAAATGTGTCACTCTTAAGACTTGTTTGCCATTTTTTTTAAAAATGGCAACGTAACCTAGATAGCTACTGAGTAGTTATTATAGGCTGTGCTTATCTTCAGGGTACTTTGAAAGGAGTGTTTTAATTGGCTTGAGAGAAATGAGCATGCTTAATGTGATTTTAAAAATAGCTAAAATAACAGACTTAAGACTCAGTTTTAAAAGTATATAGCTGTAACTTTCTCAGGCTGTAGCATGGCTTACAGGTTCAAGGCTTTTTGTTGTTTGTCTTGGCTGCCACCACCAGCCTTCTTTATACATGTAGGTCTATGTTTTGTCTTATTTCAGCTACGTTCAGCTGAAGATAAGTAAGCTACAATGTATTCTTACATTACAAAAATTACAATATGTTCAAAGACTTGTCAAAATTAGACAGCATCAGAAAAAAAAAAAACTACATCAGAAGGTTTTATATCTTAAAACCAACTATATGTGTGACATTTTTCATATAAAAGAATGAGGATGTAGAAAGATGTGTGTTCAAATGTCATTCCAGGTTTGTCATACCGGAAAGGCCTTTCTTGGTCCCGTTCAAAAGACTATCATGAAATACTCTACCTACGTCCACTGGACTTGCATAGTGCATTAGGTGTAGTAAATTGTACACATGAACTGGATGCCACGTACGTACACAGTATTTCTAACACTCAGATTGTATGAATTGCAGCTATAATACATAGAGTTTATTGCATGTGGATTTAGACTGGAATTTCTGGAATATAATTTACTTAGGATTTTAGATACTCCTTTCTCTTCCCCCCATTACTTCTCACTTTGAAAATCCTGTACATACTGTACTGGCACGTACAACTGAGAGGGGTTTTTTTTTTAATTTGCACTTTTGACAACTCTACCCTCAGTTTCATTGTTTCTGTGAATTAAATTTTAAACTACTCTCCATCGCTCAGCTTTGCCTGGGATGCTTTGCTAGCATCATTAGAATGCTAGCAATTTTATTAAAATGAGTTGTAATTTATAGGGATTCATTAATTGTTTTATCTTAATTGACTAATGGGATATTTCAAGAGAAAAATACATAGACTTCAAAGCGGGGATTTCTGGAAAAAAACTGCCTAGAGGTAAGATGTTCTTTCAGATGTTTCTCTGTTTTTCCAGTAGGAAGTTATTTTTGTCATTGAGGCATGCTGGTTGCTGTCTGCCTCTGGTGTAAGGGTTTAGTTTACAGTACCTTTCATCAAGGCCAAACTAAAGGCTTCCCTGTCAAGCTGCATTTAGCAGCATGAAAAAAACCTCACACCACTATTTAAGTGTTAAATTATATTCAAAGATAGATATTTTGTTGCTATTGCTTAGGATTTCCTGAGGGATTATTTTAAAAATTAAATGTTTTCTTAAGACGAGAATACTGAAATTCCATACCTTTGTAGTATCAGACTTTTTTTTGCTCTGCCAGGTTGCTGACAGAGATTTCTTCTGCCTGGGATGGATGCCAGAAGTACTTCTATCGGTCACTTGCACGCCTCTCTAGACTTCAGACAGCATTATTAGCACCTGCCAAGGTAAAACACCAAAATAAAATTAGAAATCCTACTTCTGTTAACTGTATTTTACTAGTTTGGACTGAAATTTTCTATTAGTAAAAAATTTAGGCTGATATCTCTTTAGATTTTAATCATCATTTATGTAAGGTACTTTTACTATTGGAACTAAATTCTTGATAAGAATTAGAATCATAAAATGGTTTGGGTTGGAAGGGACCTTAAAGATTATCTAGGACACCTTCCAGTAGACCAGGTTGCTAAAGCTCCATCCATCCTGGCCTTGAACACTTCGAGGGTTGAGCATCCACAGCTTCTCTGGGCAACCTGTTCCAGTGCTTCGCCACCCTTACAGTAAAAAATTTCTTTCTTAGGTCTAATCTAAATCTACCCTTTTTCAGTTTAAAGCCATTACCCCTTGTCCTATCACTACATTACCTTGTCAAAAGTCCCTCCCTAGTTTCCCAGTTTTCTTGTAGGCCCCCTTTAGGTACTGGAAGACTGCTATAAGGTCTCCCCGGAGCCTTCTCTTCTCCAGGCTCAATAGCCCCAACTCTCTCACAGGAGAGGCGCTCCAGCCCTCTGATGATCTTCGTGGCCCTCCTCTGGACTTGCTGCAACAGGTCCATGTCCTTCTTATGCTGGGGGCTCCAGATTTGGACGCAGTACTGCAGGTGGGGTCTCAAGAGACTTGACCTGCTGGCCACACTTCTTTTCATGCAGCCCAGGACACGGTTGGCTTTCTGAGCTGCAAGTACACATTGCTGACTCAGGTTGAGCTTCTTGTCCACCAGCATTCCCAAGTCCTTCTCCTCAGGGCTGGTCTCGATCCATTCTCTGCTCAGCCTGTATTTGTGGTTGGGATTGCCCTGACCCATGTGCAGGACCTTGCACTTGGCCTGGTTGACCTTATGAGGTTTGCATGGGTCCACCTCTCCAGCCTGTCAAGGTCCCTCTGGATGGCATCCCTTTCCTCCAGCATGTCGACCACACCACACAGCTTGGTGTTGCTGACAAACTTGCTGAGGGTGCGCTCCGTTGCACTGTCCACATTGCTGACAAAGATGTTAAACAGGGCTGAGCACAATACCAGCTTGCAAGGAATGTCACTCGTCACTTGATCTCCACTTGGACATTGAGCCATTGACCACAACTGAGTGTGATCATCCAGCCAATTCCTTATTCACTGAGCGCTCTGTCCATCAAATCCTTGTCTCTCCAGTTTAGAGACAAGGTTGTCATGCGGGACAGTGTCAAATGCTTTGCCCAAGTCCAGGTAGATGATGTCAATTGCTCTTACCTTATCCACCAATGCCATAACCCTGTCGTAGAAGGCCACCAAGCTTGTCAAGCACAATTTGCCCTTAGTGAAGCCATGTTGGCTGTCATCAATCACCTACTTATTTTCCATGTCCCTTGACATGGTTTCCAGGAGGATCTGCTCCATGGTCTTGCTAGGCACAGAGGTGAGGCTGACTGGCCTTTTTTTTTTTTTTTTTTTTTTTTTTTTTTTTCTGTTACTGGAATGGAATGCAGTTTAATAGGACTGTTGTTGCAGAAGCTACTTGAAAATCGAATTTGTATGCAGGGTGTAGGGAAGATGCAGAAAAATGAAGATGGGGGAAACTGTAATAACTATAATTTTTGTGTGCATTTTAAGACTTGTTCAGTTAAACCATATCCTTTCAGCCTGCCCAGTGAAATGAAATGGAGGCACAGAGAATGTTGTTTTCTGCTTATTCATCTAACTGTTCCCTCCCACTTTTTCTGTATCTGTTTTCTTTAGGAGATTGGACTAGGCAGCATTGAACGATGCAAAGGATTCACAGCACACCTCATGCAAATACTTGTCAGACAGAGACAATCTCTTACTGCAATAACAGAACAGTGGATCTTACTGAGGTATTTTGCATTTTCCAACATTTAAATTTTGGCAAGGAGTTTGACAGTAAGCAATTCAGTTCAAGAAAAACGGAAAATAAGGTAGAAGAGAATAAAATTCCTCCCCTTGCTTCCCTGTTTCCTCCCCTTGCTTCCCTGTTTCCTCCCCTTGCTTCCCTGTTTCCTCCCCTTGCTTCCCTGTTTCCTCCCCTTGCTTCCCTGTTTCCTCCCCTTGCTTCCCTGTTTCCTCCCCTTGCTTCCCTGTTTCCTCCTCTCAATTAAGTGTAGTTAGAAAAGATTTTAAAGGGGAGCAAGAAGGGGCTACATATTGCTTATCCTGTCATTGCAGCCAATATTTTGGAAACAAAATAATTTGGGAGAAACAAATTAGGCATACATGAAGACTGAAATAATTACTGTAGTTAATTACAAAGTTAAACCTATAGATTGTTAGGTATTGGCCTAAGCTAATTTTGGCTATGTTCAAGTTGTTGGTTTGCTTTGGAGCAAATGAATTATCTGGATGACACTTTGAGCCGATATGAAGAAACCCCAACAGCTTACAAAAAAAAAATTCTAGCAGGGTGAGAGATACTAGACCTTGTGTCAAAACTGTAAAAGGAGAAGCATATAGGAAATCTTTCTCACCTGATGTGACTTTTCACTCCACTGCTTGACTCATCGGTTTCACTGCAGACTCCGCTTTTCCTGCATATTTGTATGTACAGAATATTCGTCACTATTGTAATCCATGAAACTTTTTGAAGTTGGGTCAGGAGCTATTTCCTTTCTACAAGGAAGGAAATCTAGACTAGAGATTAGCAGTGCATTTATGTTAACTCTAGGAAACTTGGAAAAACAAACCAAAAACTCTTAAAACAAACAAAAGCCCTAAACACAAACCCCCAACTTTACAGTTGCAGGAACAGTAAAACTTCTAAGATACTTACCTGCATTGGTGTGACTTTCATTGCAAATCAGATTAATCATTAATTATGAGTTGACTATTACACAGCACTTCAGAGAATGAAGATGCATTAGAATCTAATTTGCTTTTATAATGGAGGAAAATGAATAATATTTGAGTATCAGGCCAGGAGTTAAAGGATTGTTTGAAAACATGGTGTGTATTCTGAGAAATCTCACAAAGCCCTGCTTTCAGGACAACTCAAACATATGTAATGGAGAGAAAAATGCAATAATTAAGCAAAGCTCTTTTTTAAAAAAAAGACTATAATTTTTAGTTTTTCCAGGAAAAAAAGTTTGACTTCCACTGAGTTTATATTATCTAGGGTTTTTATGAACTTAGTCTAAAGATTGAGCTTTCCAAAGGGAAGTATAACATAAAACTCAATGTTTGTATCTTTTCCTTCTTTCTTCCTAACCAGGAATCTCCTGAGTTGTATACAAGAGATGGAATCTAGGTTGACTGCTGACAGAGAATATAACGTAGCATTTCCTCCTCAAGACAGTATTAAACGCTGGACTGACAAGCTGCAGCAACTTTCCATGCAGTGTGTGATGGTTCTCGAGGAGCTGTCTTGGTTTATACAATGCTGCCCAAAAGAAGAGTTAACAAAGTACAGTGACAATGAAAGGACAGATATCAAAACAAACATTTTTCAGAGTTCAGGACCTGAAATGGGAAATGCTTGTGTGGGAATACCTGACCTAATTCCCTCAGAGCTAAAATACCTGACTCCAGTAACAATTGAACAACTGCCTCCTGGCTGCAGGATGCGAAGTAAGGATCAGTTATGGCTGCAGGTAGCTACACAATTGACTGCAATGCTGGCAAATGTGAAGGCAATGAAAGCAGGAGTGGACAAAATAAGACAACAGTCACGTGAGACCTTGTTTTATTCCTGGTGAGTTCTACATGTGCATAAAATTGGAACTGTGTGTTGTATGTTCATATAAGATGTGTGTAGTCATCTTGACACTGCATATCTTGAAAAGTGTGTTCGGGTGCTCTTGAGGCTTGTTTCTGTTTGTTTTTCTAGCAAAATGCAGTGCCTGGCTTTTTAAACAAACATATATGTCTTCTACTCCCCTGAGAAGTCAGAAAAAGTGTTTCATCTCAGCTTCTCAGTTTGTCTTTGGTCTCCTGGGATTTCATCCCCATAGCTCCTTCATTAGTTGAAGGGAATTTCAAATGTAAATTTAATGAAGACATTTTTATTTTGAGATCTGTAGTCTATTTAATAGTAATAATATTAAAACCAACAAAATATATGCTTCTGATTTTCTGTCTACTTCAGACAGTGAGACTAAGTGGCTCATCTGCTTCTTGTCAAACTTCTTATTACATAAGTTAGGTGGATCAGCTGCCTTCCCCTCATCCTTGCCCCAAGAAAAGGTTTAATCTTAATTTCAAATGTTTGTTCTTCTTACAATATTATGCTATTTCTTGTTGCAGGACAGATTTTGAAGTTTGCACATCAGTTATGAATTGTTTGCTGGAAGTCTCAGCTCAGTTACAAGGCATAGAGTCCCTATTTCTTCCAAATGGGGAAGGCCGGCAAGCTGCAAATCAGATGACCTTAATTAAGAGCCTGAAGTATATACAAGAAGAAGTTAATAATACATCCACAGACTTTGTAGCCTGGAGAACACAGCTTCTTGCTTCCATGTCAAATTGCGGTGGTAAGGACAATTCTTCTCTGCCTGTTTTGTAATCTGTACAATAAAGATACAGGAGTTCATTAGGTTGGTCATTTCAGAAGATGGCTCCATGTTCATTCAGATATCCAGAAACAGTTGATGAAATTCAAACTTACACAGTAATGGTTTGGTTTTTTTTTCCCCTGTAGTTGCTGTTGATGACAGCTCTTACATCATAGTTGTAGATCAGGATTAGCAAGGAGGCTTTAGCAGAACGATGTGGTAAAAATTGCATAGTGCTTACCATGTTGCTTGCACAGGGGGAAACCCACTCACCTGTAATTTAATGTGTTTGTGACTGTGTTAAGGTTCAAAAGGAAATCAACAGTCAGATGAAGAGTTTTTGGAACACTTCTCAGCAAAAGTGGAAACTGTTATCCATGCTGTTCTGTATGCCATCCAGTGTTTGGTTGAGAGAAAACATGGAAAAGAAGAAGAAAAATCTCCAGAGGAAAATGGTAAGTTTGTTAATTTAAGGGGGAGGAGGAGACATTAAACTATGCAAACCTTAAAAATTCTTTAAACTGTGTTTCTAGCAGAGATACCAATACACAAAGAAATTGTCTAATTTAATAGAAATTGTCTATTTAAACAGATATGATGGATATTTCTAGATTGTTTGCTATAACATTTTAGAATGTCTGACTTGATTTCCATATTTTTTATGTATTTCAAACAAAGAGGATGCAGCTTTATTTGATGTGATTAAAGCGGGACATATAACTAAACTTTTGGATGAAGATCTCTCTGCTGATTTGGATTCTTTGCATGTGCAGAAAGCAATTTCAGCAGTTTCAGAACTCCTGGAGAACCTGAAATCTTATGGGGAAGGTTACACTTCAGATAAGGTAAAATTACACTTCAGATAAATATAAGGTAAAACTGTTCTTCTCAATAACTCTTGGCTTAGGGAGTCTCAAAAATCTGCAATTGTGAACTTTGGTGGTTAAAAATGCATTGCTTCTTATTGTCTGATACCTTTGAACTAGAAGCATGTGAGGATTGATGGCAAAATAGAGGTACTCTTCTGTACTGCAAAAGCTGGATGTTCCTTCAGTAAGAAGGAAAAGTTTTTGTAAAAATCTAGAAAAAGCCTTGGAAACTTCAGAAATTGTATTTAAACTTGCCTACTGATATTTCAGTCTCTATCATTTGTACATGAGGTGCATCTCAGTATGTACATAATCATGTTTGACGGCTGTTCTTTGGTTTTAACTGCAGTTCTTCAACCAGTCCTGCTATTTGCTGGTGCGTCTAAAGCCCATGCTCTGCAAGTATGCAGACCTTATCCTGTTCTACCTCACTGTGTCACTGGCATCTCACAGGACTACTGGAAAATTGCTTTCTGTTCTAACAAGCATTTTTACACAGCTTGCCCAAAAGGTAAGTTGTTAGATATAACAGTGGATATATGCTAAGTGTGTATTTCATGTATACAAAAGTCTTAACTGGAAACTAAGCTGAGAGATGTATTTGCTATTAGAGAAAGTTTTGAGTTTCTGTTTGCCTTTGTATAGGGATTTTGTCTTCCAAAAGAATTACTTGAAGATGAAGCTGGAGAGGGAGCAACACAGTTTCATGATTATGAGGATGGTGGTATTGGAGATGGGGAAGGCAAGAAGGATGTGAGCGACAAAATAGAAAGTGAAGATCAGGCAAGTGTTCTTGTTTAATTCAAGTAAAACTGAAAAGAACCCTTGAAATCCATGTTGTGGATGTTTCAGGTAAAAGAAGCATGAAGTTACCTTCAGTCTCCTAGTTAGGTTGGCTTTTATCTTTGCATATAAGCTTATAAATATTACCATGGTACTTTAATATATAGATATGATCCATTGTAATTTTTTTGCATTACCAATAATTCAGATAGAAGACAGTTTTCAAAAGGGTGAAGAGAAGGAAAAAGAGGATCAAGACTCTAAACCAGACATTGAAGGAGAAGACAATGCAATTGAAATGTCAGAAGACTTTGAAGGAAAAATGCATGATGGGGAACAGGAGAAAAAAGGTTTGGTCCTTCCACTATGGCAAACTTATAGATCAGTTCAATAATGGTTTTTACTTTTATATAATGAAGCATATACTGAAAAATCAGTGTTAACAACAGAGTATTGTCATTTGTATATAAATACTAAGAAGTATTAATACGAATGCAAAGAAGTGTATAAAGAAAATACTGTCTTTTTGCTGTCACTGTGGTGATTTTGGAATGAAAGGAGACGATTCTTTCTCCTTGTTGTGAGCTGATCTATCGATCCATTTTAAAATGAGTTACTGACTTTGTGGAGCTGTTGAAGATCCGCAGAACTGTTGAGAATATGGCTGTAGTTAACTTAAAAACATGACTAATGAAGCTATTGCTAACTTTTAAGCAACAAAAATAATTTAACTTTACCTTTTTAAAATGGAAAAAATAGCAACATTTGGTAGATTCGTTCACATTACTCCTCGCCCAAAAGGTAGCAGTTCTTCACTTTAAAGGGTAACAGCTTGAACATCTGAAACTAATGTGGCTTACAAATTACAGTAGCGTTAATCTACTTTCAAATCTCTGACAAAGTGCCAAGAAATAGTTCATCTGCACAAGAAGGCCAAATTCCCAAGCTAATAAACAGATAAAGTGGAATGGACCTTTCCCATCCCATTAATGCTAAAACATTTCAAAAGTAGAGGAGGGAGAGGGTAAGGAATAGTGAGTTTAAATCATCCAAGTTTTGGACCTGGGACTTGTTAATCTGTGGGAGAGAATGCTGTATGTGTCCCTATGTCCAAGAGAACAGTCTGAAACACATAATTAGGACCCTGCTCTTTTGGGTGTTAGAGCATGTGTATTTTTCTGCATCTCTCAATTAACTGCATAGGGTGATGAAATTATGGTGCGAGTATGACTGCTCGTTTGTTTCCGAACTTAACAGAAAAGTTAGCTTTGTCTCTTCTGTACTGAAACACATTCTGACCTGTACACAGAAAATGATGAAAATTCAGATGAAGAGGAGGAGCTGGATAAGCAGATGGGAAATCTTGATGATGCTGAAGCTGATGATAAACTGGATGAGAGGCTGTGGGGGGATGAAGACGATGATGATGATGAAGATGATACCGGTAGTAAAACAGAAGAAACTGGACCAGGGATGGATGAGGTAAAGAGAAAAGGAGCAAGAAGAAGAATATAAAAAGAATTAAACTCTGTTAACTTGATGTGACCTAGACCGTGAACTCCCTTGCATAGCTCTTTGTCTTGGAAAAGGATAATTTGGGTATATCACAAGTTATTTAGTGTTGTCATTTTTTCTGTAGGAGATAATGTCTTGTCACTCAGACTTTGAGAAGCAGGTAGCAGAACTGAGTTCTTCTGAATTTGTTGGTTAATAGGAGGATTCAGAGCTCGTTGCCAAAGATGACAATTTGGGCACAGGAAACAAGGATAATAAAAAACAGCATCCAAAGGATGAGAAAGAAGAGCAACAAGATGACGACAGTGGAAACAAAGAGAAAATCCATGAACAAATTGATGAGGTAAAAATGATTTGGACTACATAGAATACCTTGCTGTTAAACTGTATTCTGTTGCTCGCATCATGTGTTTCTGAGAATTTGAAACGCTCTTTATGTAACAGTGAAGTGCACTGAAAAAGCTAGTTTATTTTAGAGCTAAAACTAAACCATATTGTATCCATTATATTACATGTATATCTTCTGATCCATAATCCAAAAAGTTTTTTTTGTTTGTACTAATCTGAACTTGTAACGGCTGTGAAAACAGGCTTTACATTGAATTGATATTTTGATAGACAAAGCTTAGTAGTTCTTGTTCTGTTGTGTTTAGCAACAGAAACATCCTAAGTCAGAGGGACTCATCTCAAAAATTTGTATACAGGATGCTTGAAGATTCTGCACAGTATTCAAGAGTGCATTTACCATCTGCAAAAGTGCAGATTCTGTTCAGAATCTTTCAGCTAGGAAAACTGCATTCTGAACACAAAACATGCTGTTTTGAAAAAGTAACGATTTATGTAAATACATTTGCCGAAATTAATCTTTTTACTATTTATACATGAGGATATGGACCACTGGAAATTCATTTTTAACTGATCAGAATGTAATATTCTGTCCATTATTTCTGTGTCCTAGAGAATTCAATAGTGTCTTATTTCTCATCTTTGCCTTTCCTCCTACTTAAAACATTTCTTATTTATTTTCCCCCCATTCTTTTGCTAACAGCGGGAGTATGATGAGAACGAAGTAGATCCTTATCATGGCCAGCAGGAAAAGCAGCCTGAAATTGAACCTTTGGACCTTCCTGATAATTTGAACCTGGAGAATGATGAGAAGAGTGATGAAGAGGAAGAGGATGAAGGTACAATTGAAAAAATCTCTCTACAGATTCCCAGATTAAAGCCAAATAGAAATAGGGAGGAACAGTCAAATAATGAGCTCTTTTTTTTTTTTTTTTTTTTTCTCTGTATGAAGAGAGGTAGTGGTAGGATTCTGTATAACAAGAAGCTGCAAATTCACTTCTCTGTATCAAAATATCAAGATACGAAATGCAAGACAGATAAGAACTCAGCATTACAGCATTTTCCTTTACCTCCTTTTCACACTCACATGGAGCAGGCTTTCTCATGTCATCCAAGTGATACACCCTAATTTATGCTAGAAGCTCCTTATTTCAGTGTCCAGTTGCTTTTGTGGTTTCAGTTTTTTCTGTGGTACTTACAAGCATTTGTACTCAAAGTCAACTGACCCTCAAGAATATTAGGTTAAAGGAAGTTAACAGGAATTAATCCTGCTGTATTTGTTAGTTACAAACCAGTTGTGACTTAAATAAATTATCTTCTATAGAAAATTAGATTCTATGTACAGAATTCTCAGTATCTTCTTCAAGATTCTTTTGATAGGCTAGGTGGTTTTTTTCCAAATATCTGTAATATTCACTGTCTCTGTACTTCACTGAAAGTTTTGTGTACCTTTCTGATTTTTTTTTAATCCAGAAGAAGAGAATGCTTTTGAAGTAGATGAGAAACCTGCTGATTTAAGTGAAGCAGAGAAGACAGAAGAACAAAATAAAGAGGATACTGATGAGACAGAAAGAGATGATCAAGATGCGGAACCAGCTGAAGAAGACATTTCTGAAGATAAAGAGGAGAATGAAGATGAAGGGAACAAAGATGCTGATGATCAAGAAGAAAATGCAGGAAACAGTGAGGATGCAGCAGAAGATGAGGAGGAGGAAGAGTCACAACCACCTGATGAAGAAAAAAAAGAATCTGCTGAAGATAAGGGAATCCCTGCAGCTGACCAAGGCCTTCAACCTCAGGTAAGAGTAATAAAAGCCTGATTTTTCTTCTTTTACAAGACTTAAGAAACAGATGTGTTCTGTGTTCTATGATGCTCTGAAACAAATTTGACATTGAGTAGGTGTGATGTTAGTCAGTCCTCATCAAGATAACAGAGATGTGCTTACTGTTAAACTGGTGTGTTTCTGTCATCTGTATTCCTGTTACCTCCTTGGCCTTGTGTTTCTTGATGTTTCGTAGAATGTTAAAATAAACTGATGTTTTTCAGGAAGAAGAGGGTAAAGATAACTCAGAGATGGATGAACAGATCCCTGAGCCTGAGGAAAGAATGGAGCATGAAACACAAGGGCAGACTGGGCAAGAAAACCTGCAGAGTGACAGTGCTGTTGAGCTGGCTGGAGAGGCTTCAGAAAGAGACCAGTCTAAAGAGGTAAGTTACATGGAGGTATCCTAGTTACAAATGCTGAACTTGTGAATGTTTTTTCAAGTTACAATTAAGGAATTGCTGCCATTTTTTTTTAAATTGTCTAAGATTCCATTTTTAAAACACCAGTTATAAATTCACTGAAAAAAAAAAAAACCTGAAGACCATAGCAGTGAAGACTGCGTGTTAAGTTTAGGCTAATGATTGAGCTGCAGAATACCCTTGTGCAGAGCAGACAATAATACTTGCAGTTGTGAGTCGTTTGTCGTTCACAATAGAAGGTAGCACAGCATTGCAGTTTAACTTCTCAAATCTTTCTACAAAAGTTGCTAAATCCCTTTTCAGTTACCGTTGGAATTTTTTTGGTCTCTCAGGAATACGGAAGTGGAGCTTCAAGTGCAAATCAATCAGAAGGCCATGATTCCACACGTATGGCCCGGATGGCTTCTCAGAAGCAAAGCAGAAAAAATACCCAGGTTCTTATCTTTCATTGATTTTTTTTTTTTTTTTTCCTTTTTTTTTTTTTTATTTTTTTATTTTTTTTTTATTTTAATGTCAATATGAACCAGCAAATAGGCGGGACTCGGTTTCTCCTAGTTAGAACTCTTGTTCTAGTTGGTGTTTGCTTCTACCTTACTTGGAGTTCATGATGTTAATTTGGTGTTTTTCAGAGTTTCAAAAGGAAACCTGGTCAGGCAGACAATGAACGCTCAATGGGCGATCACAACGAACATGTCCACAAGCGACTGAGAACCATAGAATCCAGCAGTGAAGCAAAGCAGAATGCAACTCAGCCTAAAGAAAACGTGGAGGAGGCTGATGCATTTGAACATATCAAAGAAGGCTCTGAACACTATGATGCACAGACTTACGGTACAGTGGTATTTCTAGGTGTCAAGAGTTGTCATTGCAGAATCGTATCCTGAAGCACTCCTACTATTTACTGTAGTTTTTCCCAGTACATTTTTAAGTTATGTTTAACAATCCTTGCTTTGCTTTAAGATATAGCACCATTTCCCTACAATAAATGCTACTCTTTAGCAATCAGATTCAAACTAATGATAACATTTTTGAAAAAACTGAATTGACTTATAAAAGTGGACTTTATTTTAATACACATATTTTAAATCCTTTCTTTCCAAACCTCGCTTCAATTATTTTGAAGCCCAAACTGCTACCACACATGCAATATATTTCGGATAACACAGCAGGTTCCTTATTCTTTATCAGACAAATTTATGTCTACTTAAAATATTCCTCTGATCTAAATTTAATTATATTGCTTTCTATTAAGGTAACTAGTTATTTTATTCATCAGGTTTTCAGGGCAATAGCTCATTGATACAACATGGCGTAGCACAGTGACAGATAAAACAGGTTTGAGACAATAGCTTGAGTCTCTTCTGAAGTTCACTGAAACTGATACACAGTGGCCTCAAAATGCAGAGGTTTTTTTGCAACTTCACTACTTTTCCTTCCTCTTCCCCTTAGTAAATATTGTTGCCTTTATACAGATGTAGCTACCCAGGAGCAAGAGAAACCCATTATGCCTCTTGAAGAAAAGGAAGAGGGAGATTCTGAAGATGCAGCTATGGAAACAGAAATGCAGAACAATGAGGATCTCAAAGCAGTAGATACAGAGGAGCTGAAGCCAGAAAAAAAGAAGTCTACTGCCACAAAAACTCCTGGTACATTAACTTTAAAAACATTCTAAACATATGCTGATGTGCATCTTTAAATGTATATTTGCCTGTAATGGATGTGTATACGTTTTAAAGACTAAAACATCTGCTCATAATTGACTTTTCTGCAGCAGTATTCTTACTTCTGCTTAGTAACTAGCATTGGCCTTTGCTAAATTGGTTGAGTGACAGAGAGATTGGCTGTTTTCTTTCAAGTTAATGGTCTCTAATCTTTATCCACTTCTTTGAAGAAGTAAAAAGCAAACACTTTCCTGCTGTTAGACACAGTGGCAATTAGCTTAATTAATTGGCATATAACAATGGATTTCAGTATCACCAGCATCAGCAGCGCATAACTTTTTTTGTGGGTTAACTTCTGACAAAACACAGGGAAGCTGAGGAGCTGATCCAAACAATATCCGGTGAGCTAGCACCGAAGTGGCACTGTCACTGCTTTCTTCCTTAAGTGGGAATGAAACAAAACAAAACTGAGCTGCCTAATAGAAAATGGCTGTCAGATGTGAATGGCTGGTGGATCAGAAGATGATGGGTCTGACTTGTCAGCCACGCAGCCCACACAGACAAAATAAGCTAGATATAAATAAATACCTCTTGCCAATTGCAATAGGAGTATTTCATTTTGATGAATCTAAATAAATGACACTAGCTTGGAATTTTAAATTGTTTTCTTACCAAACAACACAGAAGCTGGCTGGAGAGGGGGAGATGAGAGTTCATCAGCTTGAATTCACCTTCTTGCCTCCCACTCCCTTCAGGTTTAATCTCTTCAAATAAATCTCTTGCTAGACTCATTAGCTTTATGGTACAGGCATGCATGTAATCAATCTGTTTTTCCACATGATTCTCTAACAGTTTGTTCTGTTAGAGAAAAACTAGGACCTTTGAAACATCTCCCATGTTGTCATATTGTTTTTTTTCTTAGAATAATTCTTAAAAAATAGAGTTGTTAAAAAGTGTAGTATAGAAGAAACAATAATAAAATAAAAACTTTATTCCATTCCTTCATTTATAAATTGATTTCTGATTTATAGGAAACTGTTCCATTTCAAAACTAGAGAATAAAAGATGATATAAGACTGCCATTATTTTTTTAATTATGATTTTCTGAATGTTCTCAAATTGCTTTATTATAGCTCCTGTCACTGTCAGAGAGGCTATAGCTCAAAAAATATACTTCATCAATGGAATTTTTGGGTGTTAAATATCTGTTTGCTAATATTTTGTTCATTTGGACAGAAGGCTATAAGAGATAAAAACAGTTTGCATAAGGAAATGCATATTTATCTGTTCTAGTGAGTTGCAAGGTCTTAATCACTTCTAGGAATTAGATGAATTTGTCTTAAAATTTGTGCACTTCTCTTAAAAAAAAAAAAAGTCTGGGTTGTACTACAAAGCGTGCAAGGCACTTTGTAAAAGAGTTGAGATATGGTATTGGTTCTTGTATTACGTCTGATACACAAAGTTAGTAATTAGTTTTGTGATTGCAGGACCAGGTGAAGTGGAGCCAGAGATCCAGACTTTTGACTCTGAGGATGTCAACGACCCTACAAAAGAAAAGTTACCAAAGGAGGTGACTGAAGAGAAGCCAGAGAGAAGCAAGGACTCGACCATACATACAGCACAACAGTTTTTGATGGACACTCCCCAGGTAAGATACTCAATGTGTCTTCTTCTGCCTACAGTAGTAGAAACAGTCTGTTTTATTTGACCTGTGTTAATGAAACTCTGTGAATGCAAAACTTTAGAATTACTTTCCTTGAGACAACTCAGTAGCTTGCTGTTCTTTAATAGCAGAATGAAACACACAACCAGCTGTTGTATATGCAGCTAAACAATTATTTTAAAATCACAGAATTATAGAATGGTTAAAGTTGGAAGGGACCTTCAGAGGTCATCTAGTCCAACCCCCTGGCAAGAAGCAGGGACATCCCCGACAAGATCAGGTTGCTCAGAGCCTCATCCAGCCTGGCCTTGAATGTTTCCAGGGATGGGGCTTCCACCACCTCTCTGGGCAACCTGTTCCAGTGTTCTACAACCCTCATTGTAAAAAATTTTTTCCTAATATCTATTCTAAATCTACCTCCCTCTATTTTAAAACCATTGCACCTCGTCCTATCACAACAGGCCCTACTAAACAGCCTCTCCCAACCTTTCTTGTAGGCCCCCTTGAAGTACTGGAAGGCCGCTATCAGGTCTCCCCAGAGCCTCCTCTTCTCCAGGCTGAGCAGCCCCAACTCTCTCAGCCTGTCCTCATAGGAAAGGTGCTCCAGCCCTCTGGTCATCTTCGTGGCCCTCCTCTGGACCTTCTCCAACTGGTCCATGTCCTTCTTATGTCGGGGGCTCCAGAACTGGACACAGTACTCCAGGTGGGGTCTCACCAGGGCAGAGTAGAGGGAGAGAATCACCTCCCTCGACCCGCTGGCCACGCTCCTCTTGATGCAGCCCAGGATGCGGTTGGCCTTCTGGGCTGCAAGGGCGCATTGCCTGCTCATGTTAAGCTTCTCATCCACCAGTACTCCCAAGTCCTTCTCCTCAGGGCTGCTCTCGATCCATTCCCCACCCAGCCTGTATTTGTGCCTGGGATTGCCATGACCCAGGTGCAGGACCTTGCACTTGGCCTGGTTGAAGTTCATAATGTTGGCATGGGCCCACCTCTCCAGACTGTCAAGGTCCCTCTGGATGGCATCCCTCCCTTCCAGCGTGTCGACGGCACCACACAACTTGGTGTCATCAGCAAACTTGCTGAGGGTGCACTCTATCCCACTGTCCATGTCACCGACAAAGATGGTGAACAGAGCTGGGCCCAACACGGACCCCTGAGGGATAAACACGGACCCCTGAGGGACAAGTCCTGCCCATTCTTATGTGGAAACGTCCCATCCTCACTCGTTTTAAAACAAACTTTTGTTTTTCTAACTGTCAAGACCTGTTTTGCTCAGATGAATTTGCTGATCAAATGCTTCAGTAGAGTGGAAAGCGACAGGCAAGGGTGTGTGGCCTGAAGATAAAAAAAGTGTTCAGAGTGATGAGCAAGATAGGCATCAATGACCTTAAAACACAAAAGATTAAAAAAAAAAAACAAAAAACAAACAAACCACATTTCATTCAGTTCATCACAAATATATTACTTCTTCAAAAAAGCTGATTGCAAATGGTATAGAACCTTTCTGAGCCTTTTATGAATGTCTCAATTCAAAAAATATTATCATAGCCTAGAAAATCCTAGAGCTTCCTGTAACACTCATTGTTTCCCAGTTCAAACTGTTAGCTGTGAAAAAGCACATTTTATCATAAAGAGCTATGGCACAGAAGCAGTTGATGGTGGACAACCAGTTGATAAAGTAAGAATATTTTCAGTATCTGCTTTTTAGAAGTATTTACCTTTCATGCTTATAGTATTGTGTCCTGTGTACATACTTAGAGAACAGTATTTTACTATTTCTGCGCACAACACAGGAAAGATTGTGTGCCAGCTATACCTACAATTTCTGTCTTAATGCCAAATGTTGCAGCTCTTTGGAAAAAGGCTGATGAAGGCAAGAGCATTCTCCTGTTGTCAGGACTGTTAGGTGCCTTTTCTTGTTGCTATTTTTTCAATTGGCATGCAAAACCTGAAACAGGAGGGGGAGCTCTTGCAGCACCAGTTAAAGAGGAAGGGAGAAACGTTGCAGGGGGAAAGTGCAAGTTGTCACCTTTGAGCAAAAGAGAGATGGAAGAAGCCGCCTCCACATACATTCTTCCTCCCTTCCTTAAACCTGCAGTAAGTGACCAGAGGGAGTGCTGCTGCTTCTTGAGGAATGAGAAGTTACAAGTACTGCTGAGTTTGCATTCATAGGCTGATTTTCCTTAATCTGTAAACCTGCAGGTTATGCAGACTGTATGCTGCTGTTGGGCTAAACAATGGTTTTACACGTCAGGAACAGAAATAGTCACTGAAAGCACAATAAAAGTAAAAGAAATGTAGCAAAGCTTGGATGTCCTTTAAAAGAATGGCTTATCAAACAGTATTTGCTGGTAGGTGAAGAGGAAAATGTCATGCAATTCTTCAAGTGGTTTGAATGAAACTTTTAAAAACTACAATTAAAGGAAGCATGCTATATTTTGGAAGATACTAGATAGGTAGTATTCAATAGTTTGAGCTCCATTATACTGTCAATAAACCTGATGTTTGTCAGGATAATTTCATTGAATTATCTTGAAGTTCTGTATTTGACAGTTTTCAGTGTCTGCATCATAGATGTTCCTAGCTTTGTTTCTGTGTTGATTGTGTCCCAGATGCAGGTATTTGTGGGGAGTTACTTATCCTTCCTGTACATGGAAGCTATTAAAAAAAATTGAGATTTAGAATCTTCATTTATGTTTCTTTCAGGTATTTTTGTGTCTAAAAGAATAATAAAAATGTACTTTTAAATAATTTGTTATAGTTTGGGGATCACCAGATGTGTGAACTTGTTTTTCTGTCTTATAAATCTCATAACTACACTTCTAGCACATCATCAGAGATCCCGAAGAGCTAAGAAAGGAACTTGAAAGGCAATTGGAAGCTTGGCAGACACAGCAGTCTGGAACTCCCGATGAGGTTTGTGACCTCATTTTAATATAAAATTGTCATAAGAATCCTTCATTGCATTATTTCATCTTGTTTTACTGCTGAAGCATTGAGGAAGCCAAGCAGACTGGAATCTAAATATTCAAAATCACATGATTTAGAGGCTATTTTTGTTGTTATGTGTCCTGGTTTTAGCTGGGATGAAGCTAATTTTCTTCTCAATAGCTGCTGTGGTTTGGATTTAGCATGGGATTTGGTATGTGAAGAATGTTGATAGCAGGCTGATGTTATTAGTTGTTGCTAAAAAGAGCAAGGACTTTTTCCAGCTTCCCAGGTTTCGGTAATGTGCGGGTACAGGAAGCTGGGGGGGTATAGCCAGTACAGTTGACCCAAACTGGCCAAAGAGAGCATTCCATACCATAGATATCGTGCTCAGTATATAAGTGGGGGTTGGCAGGTGGCCATCTCTCTTGCTCTTTCTCTCACTGCTCGGGATCATTTCAGGATTGCTTTTCAGTTTCATTTCCATGGTCACTGCTCGGGATATCAATATATCTTATTATCCCTCTATTTTGTTAATATTAACATCTTCCTTTGCTATCCTAGTAAACTGTCTGCATCTCAACCCACGAGTTTTCCTTTCTTCCCAATTCTCTTCCCTATCCCGCTGGGGAGGGGGAAAGGTGAGCAAGTGGCTGCATGGTACTTGATTGCTGACTGGGGTTAAACCATGACATTGTGTTTAACTTACTCTGAAAAAACTTACCTTATTATTAAAGTAGGATAATATTTCTTATTGTTTTGAACATGCTGTGTATTATTTGCAGAAAGTTACTCTGTTGATAATGACTTCTAAAACTTGCATAGTTAGAAACACTTTTCTCAGTCCTGCCAAGCTCCTTTCATTCTGAGTTGCCACCTGCAGTTGAGTGCTGGATACCACTTTCACAAAATCATAGTCAACAGAAACTGTGCTTCAATTGCAGTGGCGGAGTTTGACCTAGCCAACAGTAGAACCAGAATATGATACTTCTTCCGACTGTCCTAGTCATGAGTTGTAAACCATATGTGGAAGTCATTCCTGAATGAAATTGCCAGTGCAATGAGGCGTAACAATTTTGCTGATTTTTTTTTTTTTTTTTTTTTTTTTTCCCCTTGATGGCCAACAGAGAACGTAGCAAACTTTACAGCTTGCCTTGCTGTAATACCAGCTATCAGATGGTGGCCGTTACAGGATTTTCCAGTATCAACAGCAATGCCAAACTTGCTTTGGGTACCCCTAGAGGAATGATCACTGCACAGTGCGGCTTTGTAGCAGCAAGGAGCATCCCAAGTTTAACACAAATTGTCATCTTTATAGAGTGCTCACAAGACCACCTCATAGTGTCAGCTGTTAGTTATCTACTACCTCCCCCATAGTACACCTGAGGTTTGTTTTCTTTTTTCAGGCAGTGCTTCCTAACTTTTTGGTTTTTTTCCTAATTCACTTTTTCTTTCTGTGATGTATGATGTTTTAGGAGAAGGAAGCAGCGCAGTTGTGGCAGAGATATTTAGTCCTGACAGCTCCTCTATCACAGCAGCTTTGTGAACAGCTGCGACTCATACTGGAACCCACTCAAGCAGCCAAATTGAAGTAAGTTGCATCTTTCTGAGGCTTCTAGTTTCTTTAAACTCCTGGTTTTGCGGTGCTTTAACCTCCATACAACTGCAGATCTGTGTTGTTTTTGCTTTATAGCAACTATTCCTGTTTTCAAATGCATTAATTTTACTTTTCTATGGGAACACTATGTTATTTTATGAAATGCAAACATGATATAGTAGTAGGTACCCATCCTGAGGTTACTGCCTCCTATTTTTTTTTGTTCTGTGCAACAGGTGATCAAACCAACTTAAACATATGAAGCGCTGTTAAGTCAAAGATGTCAAAATGTTTTACATTGTTTTTAACTTTAAGTGATTTTTTTAAGAGCTCTAGACTTGTTTCAAACTGGAGAAGTCTAAATTCAAGGTCTGCCTTCCATTTTAGGCACCTAGATTTAAAAACTTCCTTTAAAAACACTGAACATCTATCTTCCATTAAAAATCTGAAGTTTTTTAATCTCTACCTGAATATGAATATTAGAACTACTAATTTTGTTCTTATTATATTTTGCAAAATTTGTTGTCATTTTGGTGCATATGCTGCATAGGCCAGGATTTCCAGAATGAGGTATTTACTGTCAAACCCTGTCACTATGTCTTTTTTTCTTAACTTTCAGAGGAGACTACAGAACGGGGAAGAGATTGAACATGCGCAAAGTGATTCCATATATTGCCAGTCAGTTCCGAAAAGATAAGATCTGGTTGCGAAGGACCAAGCCCAGTAAACGACAGTATCGGATTTGCTTGGCTATTGATGATTCCTCCAGTATGATAGACAATCACTCTAAACAGGTAAAATAAAACCTTGGAGGAAGTACAAAGAAACCACCTGTTATTGATGAGTATGTCAGCTGCTGACGTGTTTCACACAGAGGTGGTGGCTGTTGGAAAGCCTGGCTGGTGATTCTAGAGCAGTTATTTTTCTGGTCTGTACACTTGAGCTCTTGTCACTTTATGCTGAAGAAATTTGTTACTAAAAGATCAGTGAAAGTTAGCTGAAAGGAGATGTTACATTTGCTAGATAGAGGTGTGCATATCCACTGGAAAATTATTTTTTTTGTAGCCTACAAAAGGCCGAAACTTGCTTAGCTATGCAGTTCATTGGAGGATTAAATATAAGTTCATCATAGCTCACTTGTAGGGTTTGTATTTATTAAAAAAGCGTGTTTCCTTCTAAATACTTATTTCAGTGTTTATTTAATTAGCCTGCCTAAAGTAGTGTCTCTTAATCAATCAACGGAAGCCCTCGAGTAGAACTAGTGTATCTTTATTGCAATTACTATCTTGCATAACTATGGCAGGAAAAAGATAGGAAGTCTCTTCATTTATTTTACTAGACTATGAAAAATAATTTCAGTAACATTCTTCATATTTAATAGTGATCTGTGAGTAAAACTTGGCAAATCCTATTTTAATGTAATTTTTTTCCTTTAATAGCTTGCATATGAATCCCTGGCAGTTATTGGAAATGCACTGACTCTTCTAGAAGTGGGACAAATTGCTGTATGTAGGTGAGTTTATTTGAAATCTTGGCTTTTCAAGACTTCAGAGCAGAGAATGCAAGCACTGGTTTCACACTGTAATTTTTTCTTCTTTTCTAAAGCTTCGGAGAGACTGTTCAGCTGCTGCACCCCTTCCATGAACAGTTCAGTGACCAGTCAGGGACACGGATATTGCGTCTTTGCAAATTTCAGCAGAAGAAAACAAAAATAGCCCAGGTACAGAAGAATGCCTCTGGGACAACATCTTTGCAAATCTTTTCCAGACAGGACTTCAGCAGCTTTGTGGTTTCATGATCATTTTGTAACATTTACTGGTTGTTTATATTTTAGAGTGTGTGATAACTGGTTAGATGACAGAATGGTCAGAATTTTGTTTGTGTTTTCTCACTTTTTGTTCTCCTGTATGCCACTTTGAAGCATTTATCTTTATGTGTATTAGGTCTTAAACAGTATTTTGGGTACAAGCTATTGGGTACTACAATGTCAAATCACATCAAAGTAGCAGTAGGAGGAAGAGCTTTGTATGTTTGTCAGTCTTTAAGTTTGTGAGCCTTGACTGATTCCTGAAGAAAATAACTTTCTATAGTAACGCTTCCTGGACAGCTGCAAAGTTTTCTTCTTTAAGGAAAGTTTTTGCAGTCTTACCTTTCCAGACTTGAGTAAGATCTCCCATTAATATTAAATGGAAAAGGAGGAGACCCAAATACCTCGATGGTAATCTTATAAATGCCAAAACTGGGAGGACTGACAGCTGATGCCCTTAATTTTCATGGGCAATATGTAACTAGATACTTCTGTTGCAAGTTGAAGCAAAAGAAGTTCAATCAAGAATAGGATGTATTTTTTAATGATTCCATTAATCACTTAAACAATTTATTGAGGTTTTTATGGCTTTGTTAGCATTGGAAAAATGTTAAAACCAGACTGAAGGCTTTTCTGAAGATTTTCTAGTTCAAAAATACCTACTAAATTTGAAGCAAGTGTTAATATAGGAAAATGCCAAGGACTGTATCTGCATAGGTGGTCAGACTAAACTGTCTTGGCATTTAAAATACAGAAATGTGTTCTTTTAAAATGTTATTATTATTAAGTTTATGATTTTATGATGAGAGAACTTAATTTTCTTATTCATTTCCTCTGCAGTTTCTAGAATCATCAGCAAATATGTTTGCTGCAGCACAGCAGTTGTCTCAAAGTATTAATCCAGGTGAGGTTTTTTTTGTTTTGTTACTGTGCTTGTGGCCATGGCAGCAGAATGCTCAGTACAGTCCTGAAGCAATATCCTGCCAGAAAGATTCCTAGTGCCGAGACATCAGTTGCATTAGGGCTTTGAGTTTTGCTTTGTCAAAAGGAATGTTTGGTTCAAATTCAGCTCAAAACCCAAAAGACACCTACTTCGTATTTGTCAGGAATTCACTGAAATTTTGTTTAAGGCTTTTTAAAAATGCATGACCTACCTGCCTCCCTTTACGTCATGTTCAAGCCCTAGATGCTGCCTGCTTTAGAGCAGTGTCCAGCCCTCTTGTGACATCGACTCCTAGGCACCTCTGCTCTTGCTTGATTTCTGTAGGTATCCAGAAGCACACTGTTCTGAGAAGTGTTTGCTTCCTGCCTGCCTTCCACTGCGGTGCAAGTTTAGGTTGATCATGAGCTGCTTGAATTTCCCAGAAAAGCTGCAAAGCTTGTTACCTCACAGCTGGCGCACGGTTAGCCTAAAAGGCTGCTTTGTGCCAGCGTCACGGTGGCACCCATATTTTTAAAAAGTGTTTGTTGTTAAAGTACTCCAAGAAATGGACAGTCTGGAATGTTTAATTCACAGCTGCTTTGTCACAGGGTAGTCTGGCTGTCAGAATATTCTGAGGGGAAACAGCATCCAGTCCTGTTGAACTAGACTGGGATGGAGCAGCGATCGGCTCCCTAGAATCAGGGAGCTGGTGAGAGAAAAGGCAGTAGGATACATCCCCCCCTTTTTGTAAAAAGACCAAGCCCTGTCACACTTAGGGTCTGTCTGCAGAAAAGGAGGAAGTGTTCTGCATCCCTCTCCAGCCATTATGCTGCACATGGAACAGGAGAGAGGGGCTTGCATTCCTAACTGTAATTACTGTGATTTCCTTCATAATTAAAAGAAGATAGGTACATAACTTAGGATGTCCCTTTAGAGGGATGTATCTCTGACTCTGGGTGCAACTTGAGTGAAGTAACATGTCTCCAGAAAATAATGGTGCTGAGGAACCCAGCATCTATGCTGTGTGTGTTTCAGGAGGTTTATTTCAGATTAGCTCGTCTGGTCCCAAGGACTGTGTGCCCTGTAGTGGTTGGACTGCCTTGGCTGTGCCTCTGGAGCCCATCTTCTGGTTTAGTTTCCTCAAAAAATAGCCCAGATTGCTTTCTGATGGAAACCAAGCCCATTAAAGTGAGGACAACAGGAAAACATGTTTCAAAAACGCAGTCTTAGCCCAAGGTGAAATGCCAGTGCAGATGCACCCGTAGGTACCTGCTTCTGGAGGAAGAGATTTGGACTCTTATTTTACTGCAGCAGCTGCTGCTGTAATGAGGTAGTGATCTAGTGCCTCAGCTCCTATAATTCAGCCAATATTTAACTTCTAGGCACTTACCAGGCATGAAAAAACAAGGCCATGACTAAGTTCATTAGTTATTTTCCATGCCTTTCATGCTTAATTATGGCACTGATGGACTGGGGCATTTTTCCCCAGTTCTTCTCAATGGTTACACACAGTGGAAAAAAAAACTTACTTTCTTGACCCACTTCTAGCTGCAGCTTCAGTCACAGAATTCTTTTTGGTAAAGACTTAATTTCCTTAGGAATACTCTGAGGGTTTTTCCATTATACCCAGAGGACTAACAAGAAAATAGTCCGTTTGCCTTTTAAATTGATTACTCTAACTGGAATTTTAAATGTTCTTTGTGCTCAGAAACAGCGCAGCTGCTTTTGATTGTATCTGATGGAAGAGGCCTTTTCTTGGAAGGCAAGGAACGAGTGACAGCAGCAGTTCAAGCAGCTCGGAATGCCAATATCTTTGTTATTTTTGTAGTGTTGGACAATCCGAATTCCCGGGTGAGTGAGTGAACAACAGAGAAGTATTTAAGTGCAGTGAGTGAGAAACTGATACAAACCTTTTTCTTGTCTTTTGTACTGCTTCGCAGCTATCTTATCTTTTGCGGAGGTCAGAGATATTTACCCCACTTTCAGTTTTTTATAACGTCTGTTGGATCATCTATGACTTCTCCCTACTGTGATGTTTATCCTCTTTTATATTTTAAAAAAAAAAAAAATCGGCTTCTATGCCACAGAAAGTCTAAGTAAGAGTTCCTGTCTTCAAATTAAAGGGTTGTAGATTTTGGCCACCAGAGAAGCAACTGGCAGGCTTACAGATTAAAAGTTTGAGAAGCGCTTTGTTCATCTCAATTCTGATTCAAACTGATAATTTCTGATAGCAGTATCAATTTGATATGGCAGCTGGAGCCAACATGAGATTAAACATGAGACAGAAAGGAGTATATGGAGAGTTTAGTGCCTGAATTGGGAAAGCTGGGTACCATATTTGGTAGCTGTGAAAGAAAACTGTTACATTTCTTTGGGAAGCTGAAATATCCAGGAGCTCTGGATATTTCAGGGAGACTGGGTATTTTCAGGGAGACTCTGTAGTGCAGTAAGTTAGTGAACTTCAGCCTTACTTTGAGTTATGCAGTGAAGACTATAGTTATGCGGTGAAGACTCTAATTTTGTAGTTCACATTTTCTTTCTATATCTTTATTTTCCCATACAAAACTCATCTGCTATATTTATTGTTGAACAAATAACAATTCTCTTGCTGACAAACTTAGAAGGTTGTCATGAAACCTAGGTATAATGTCAAGTGACAATTCTGGGTAGTGGTCCAGAAATGTAGTTTTTGGAAGCTTTATTAATTTTCTGAGCTGCTACACTGAGCAACTAAGAAGTCACTTTAAAAGAAGCACAGCTGGAGTTTGATCTGGTTTTTGTCTTTGTAGTATTTGTTGAAATGTTATTTAAAAATTGCAAAAGAATCGTGCTGTATTAGATCACTGCACAAATGCAAGTTGAACTCTTAGTCCTAAAGAGCTTACAGATGCCAGTGTACCAGGAAGGCATCAAATGTATAAAACTGAAGTGGGAACAGTAAACTCAAATTGTAAAATACTAACAGAAGACAGGATTTATTTATAGAACTTGGTATTGCAGAAGCTTAAGCTTAGTCTCTCCTAGCCTATAATTCCTTGATGAGAGCACTTTTATCTAAAAGGGCAAAGGCATTTAACTGCTTTGTGTTCAGCTTTTGGTTTCATTTTACCACTAAATACTTATGGCTTTTAGTCTTAAAACCCTCTAACTTTTAATTTAACAGGGGAGGAATTATAAGTATTTGAAAAACAGGATAAATAATATCAAAGGCCTGTAAAAGATGCTTGCGGTTTAGTAGTAACATAAATTCTTTTTTACAGGATTCCATTTTGGACATTAAAGTACCGATATTCAAAGGACCTGGAGAATTGCCCGAAATCAGATCTTACATGGAAGAATTCCCATTCCCATTCTATATGATCCTTAGAGATGTGAACGCCCTTCCAGAAACTCTCAGTGATGCACTCAGACAGTGGTTTGAACTGGTGACTGCCTCAGACACTTTGTAGACTTTGTAGACAAAGTCAATACCTGATTGCTGCTAAACCGCTGAAATATATGAAATGACATTTCATCGGAGAGTTCCGAAGGCCTCTTTCGAACTAGGATTAACGTGCAGGAGCTGCCCTCGGGCAGTCAGACTGCTTAAGAACAAAATGGTTTAGGTGCATTCTTCCACATTTGTCAGAGGAGAATTATGCAATGGTGACACTGTCTTCTTCTTTCATTGCCTATTCCCACAAATAATGTAAAACTTTCTTCAGCTTCTCTTGTAATAACTTATTACTTCTAAAAAAAAATGTATTTGTAATGTTCAAAAAGTTAAAATTTTTCCTACCACTGTCTATTGCAATAAGAAAAATCGGTCATGCTTCTGGGAAGGCATTTCTGCATTAGAAGAACTTCAGGTGTCTTGCAAAAAAAAAGCGTTCTTTTGCTTCACCCATGTGGCTTGGTGCCTCTCTGGGAAGGAGTCAGGGAAGCAGGGAAAGCAGATGATTTTAAACAACCAAAAAAAAAAAAGTACTTGAATACTTGAAACTATTCTGCAGTTAACACATCCTATTTAATTATTGCTGATTTTTGTCTGACAATATAAACAGGGAGGTTTATGAATAATGCCATATGATCACCCCTGTATTATCAGTTTACACTGTGAAGTTTGCCCCTCTGTCCAAGGCAGACATTGAGGACCTTTCATTAATACGATGTCTTAGAGCATGGACGTGATTTTTCATTGCAAAAGCTATGCATCTTATATTGTCTGTACTAATAAAAAGAGGTACCACTGTTTGTAATTATGATGTCTGTTCTTTCAGTTGATCAAAGCTTGAATAAATTAACCAAATTTGCCACATGGAAATGCTGTGCATTTTCTAGCAGTGCACAAATATGAATTTTCACATGAAAATATATTGTGGTTTATGTAACTTCACCTATTCTCCTTTTATGAGGAGAATATGCCAGCACAGAGTTTTGATTAGGGATCCAGTCTTTTGAATTCTCTCAATGAAAATCTGAAGGAAATTTTGTTTAAATGCCCCTGGGCTAAACTCTCTTTGAACATTTTCTTTGCATACAAAAATTGAAGGTGTCTCACTCTAAGTGGGTTGCAGGAGTTGATCAGAAAATGGCTGGAAACATGGGTGCATTTCCAAAGTTGTGATCGTTTTCTTTAGCTTATAGATGGAAAAACCTCACTTGAAGTATTGCTGTAGCTTTTCTGAGGTGCAGCAGCAGCAAGACCCAGAGGTGTGAAATGGTCCAGCAAGGCTGTTTCTCATATTTGTGTAGCTTTGCCACAGCTAATTCATGATAAGCAAGTTTCAGAACTGAAACCTTAACAGGGCAACACTGTCCTATCAGAATTTAAATGTCAGGTACGATAGAATATCCTTCCAAGGTTCTTTAGATCTCTCATACATCTGTACAAATACTTACATGCTTTGGGAAATTTAACTGTGGAAGTAGATGGGTTTGTTTAATTTCTGGTGATTCTCCAGAATGTACTTCCATTTCAGAGTTGTTCTGAATATTTGCAGTAGGAAACTTGGAGAAAACAGTTTTAAAAACTTATCTTAAGATTGAAAGGATACATTTCCAGCATAAATCATAGTTTGTTGCAGGGATGTTGGATGTTTATTGTTAGTTCTTACTGTAGAAATGCTTAAAGTTTTTTCTCTATCTATAATTAACAAAGTGTTTGTGCTGTATTTGGTACAAGGAAACACTGAGTAAGTAGCACAAAAAGGAAAGGCATGGGTTAATTGTTTTTTCTCTGCAGGCCAGCTCTGTGACCGTATTTGGGTTTGACAGTCACTGGCACATCTGTGCTAAAGAAATGATCAGTGCCTTGCACTGTTTGCAACAATGACGTGTTTGGAGAGAGCTGCAAGTATTTAGAAAGATGCTAAAGGTAGCTTAATGTCCTGTGATTGCTCAAATGACTTCTGGATCTTATTGCACTGTTTTAATTTGATGCTGCAGTTAAATATCTTAGTCTTACAGCTGCATCAATCTTCAAAGTGGGCCTTTCACCCAGCCTTCCGTGAAATGCAAGTGTATTGCTTAGTACTTAGGTGCTTGGTTTGTTGCTGGAGCTTGTTTGCAGTTTTGGAAGGAATGAAACAGCGGAGGAACAGGCATGCACACCCCACGCACTTCGGTTCCTCGGGTGCAATTTCTGGTGCCTCTGCCTTCCTACAGCCCCCAGACACCGACTGGAGGGCTCGGTTCTGCCACCGGTAAGCGCGGGCACTTGGGCCTGGCTGGGCCTGTAGCTCCCTGGTTGCTCTCAGGCATCACCACGCACGGCTCCCCGGTTTCCTTGCAGCGGGGAGTCGAGGCGGCCATGACGACCCCCCCTCACGTGGAGGAGAGAGCCCTCCTTCGGCACCGGCTCTCCCGGGCCCGAAGCCCAGGAAATGGCGGTCGGTGGGCCCCGCCCGCCCGGGCCGGGCCGCGGCGGCAGAGGCGGAGCTGCGCGTCATGGCCGCCAGCCGCCTTCCCCCGAGCACACTCAGCCTGAAGCAGGTAGGAGCGGGTGGGTCAGGCCCCCATCTTGTCCCCCCGATCTTGGCAAATGGCAGCAGCAGGGCGAAGGGAAGAGATCAGCGGGAGCCGGGCTGTGGGCCCCGGCGGGCGGGCAGTCCGTCCTCCGGTGTGGCCGGAGGGGGAGCCGGCCTGTGCTGTATGTTGTGCGTACAGCTAGCCTCGGGCAGCATAATGTGTTCCACATTTATATGAAATTTACGTTTCTTGGGCTGGGATCTTAGGCAATTTTTGAGAAAAGGCAATGGGGGGACTTTTTATGTTTGTTTAAACGTCCCTCAGAGCAAACAAAGCCGCTGAGGGCAGAGCTGGCAGCAAAGAGTGTTCCCTCTCTCCTTCCCAGTTCTTGAGGCGACAGCAGGTTCTCCAGTTGTACAGGAAGATCCTGCGGGCTATTCGTGAGGTCCCTGCTGAAGCAGATCGCCGCTATTTGAAGGACTGGGCCAGGGAGGAATTCAGGAGGAATAAGGGTGCTACAGAAGAGGTGAGGATGGGAACCTACAGCCCTGACGGCCTGCCCAGCCCGGGGAACGGTCGGTGTGCTGTCCTGTACCCCATCACTGGGCTTGTTCTGTAGGTGCCACTTCCAGACTGGTGAGAAGTCTCCTGTTATTTTCTTTTGAGGAGCATTTATGTGAAGAAATAATTCAGCATCTCTAAATATTAGTCCGTTAATTAGCAGTAGTGTTTCTCTGATTTCCAGATAATAATCTGGAGTTAAAAAGCTAAAAAAACCAAACATCTTGCTTACTCAAACCACAGATCAGAAAAAGAAGTGTATTGAATACTACAGTAAGTAACATATGAACTTATTAATGGCCAAGCTTTCTATAGCTTTTTATCTTTAATTTCAGCTGTGTTCAAGCTGAACACAATCAGATTGGAAGGTTGTGGCTATGAACCATGTATGAAACGCAGAAACCTTTATGTTTCTTGTATGTCTCCTGTCCTCTGCTTTCTAGTTTGCTCCTTTTTCTAGCTAGTGCTGTGGGAATTGATGGCTGAATTACGCAGACAAAGCATTACAGTACTTAGATAAAAATTCGTGTTGAGAGAAACATGCAGTTGCTGTGTAAAACACCTCTCTTCATAGTGCCTGTGTGCAGGTGTCACTACTTAATTGCAAAGGTGGTAGACACACAGGCATTAAAATAGGAGTTTGAATCCAGTTCAAAACTGAGTTTTAAAGCAATGTCCCCAAAAACATCATTAAGGAACTGGAGAAGGTTAATTTATTTGATCACCTGTTTTTTAACCATGTCAGGGACTATAGTGTTACTTCACACCAATAGATCACAATAGTGCTGCTAAGAAGTGTATCCATGTCAAAGTGTTAAAATCCGCATGCTTCTGTAAAACCTGTGCTGCGTACAGGTGTTCGGTTCAGTACATTCCATTTTGTTTTACAGGATGCAATCAGGATGATGATTACTCAAGGCAACATGCAACTTCAGGAACTTCAAAGAACACTTAAGCTGGCAAAATCCTGATCTTAATTTTACTGGCAGCTGGACTTTTCATCATTTCATAGCACAGAATGTGGTTATAATAGCAGTCTTTGCTGGCAAACTGGTAATGCTGGAAGGTAGAATCTACCACAGTGGGTTTTGTTTGTTTGTTTTTTTCCCCTTCCTCTTTTCAATTTGTTTACCCTTCCAGGTGGAAATCACTCAGACACAAAGGATTTTAAAGAACTGAATGGATGATGTAGCATGTGCTGTGGGAACAGCAGAAAGCACCAAAAATTGCAGCAGCAGTGTTATGCCAGGGAAATGGAAAATAAATATTAGCCAGATTATTTTGTCTGTTTTCTGTTGTGGCAGCTCTAAGTGGTAACATTAGTATTGGCAACAGCTCTTGCTGTACTGTGCCAAGGACTTTTTTACCAAAATTTAGGATTAAAAAAAACATTTGGGATAAATAAATGGGCCCAAACCAAATAAACATGATAAAACATCAAGAAAATGTTTTGTATATAGATATTGATTTTCAGTTATAACTGAGTTAACAGCAAGTACCTTCAAGTTCGTATTTAAAAGTCAATATAAAATAGAATTACAAGTAGAAAATTCTAACTGCAATTGCTGTGGTTTTTCCAAATGTCATTACTCTACTTTACTTTTAATTGTTAGCTTGTAACTGTTCTTACCTTAATGTAAATGGCAGTACTTTTTTTTTCTCCCATATAATTTAAAAATGCCAAGGTGAGTCTGGGATTTTCTCAGCATAACTAGCCAGACAACAGTAGAGAGATGCCTGACTATCCAGTATTAGGAAACCCTTCTTTACTGAAAGAGTGGTCAGGCACAGGAACAGGCTGCCCAGGGAAGTGGTGGAGTCACCATCCCTGGAGATGTTCAAAGAACGTGTAGACATGGCCCTTCAGGACGTGGTTTAGTAGGCATGGTGGTGCTGGGTTGATGGTTGGACTTCACCTTAGAGGTCTTCTCCAACCTTAATGATTCTGTGATGAGGAAGCCACCACCCATGCCAAGCAGGCTTTCTGCTGAGCTAGTGAGCTGGATGGTCTCACAGCAAGTGCGGTCAGTGCCACCACTGGCACAAAGGAAGGGGCCAGGCAGTGTTCCCCATCCAGGCTACAGGGAAGAAAGACCCCACTGAGGTGCAGGGAGTATGCTTTTTACTGGAGCCAAACAAAGGGTCTTCAAAGCTATGTAGTTCACTAAAGCTGCTCTGCAAAGAGCTGCTACTTAACAAGAATGCTGGGTGGTTGCTTCCCCCCCCCCCCCCCCCGTTTATTTTCCTGGAAGTCACTGTAGAATCCTTTCCTGTGATGTTTATTTAGCTTTGCAGTAAAGGATGTGGTACAGGCAACCAGTGAGGCTGCTAAAGAGTTCAGGTTTGTACAGACTGAATGAGCTTCTAATCAGTCCATCAAAAATACATATGTCTAAATATTTTGTTAAAAAAATCTAAATTTTGTTAATATTTGCTGATAGAATACACTGACAGAACATTAGTGTGCTGGGGATTGATTTTTCACATGACCTGAAAATGCTGTTTAGAAAGGAATGCTGACTAAACGAACCTGTAATCAATGTCAGCTTGTTCTTGCACGTAGCTCTCCCTTTCTCTTCAGCCAGTGGTTTGATTTCTGCTCCTTAATTAGGAAACTTTTCCCAGCCACCTCATCACAGCCCTCATTTGGACCCCCTGAGTCTGCACTGACTCGTTTGGCTCCAGTTTCTACATTTCTTGGTTGTAGCCACAGAATCCAGGAATAGGTCTTGACAGGCAGGCCCTGGCCAGCTGCTGACCCCCTGAGTACTGCTGCCCAAGATCTCCACTGCTTTCTGGGCTCGTCAAGATAAAATTGCCTGCCAGAAGCCTTTAGGAGACCAAGTACAGTCTGCTGGGGTAAGTTAGTTTATTCCAAGCGTATGCTGCAGAGAAAGGTAGATTAATAGGGGTATTTTGTAATCCTTCAACTCTAGTTGTTTTGAAGGAGGGAGGACTAGAGAGGGGAATAGTAAGGAATTATCAGAAAATGCCTCCCTTTATTTTACAGTACACTTGGCTTCAGAAATCTCTGAAAACAGTACTCTGCCGCCACGTTACTGCCTGTCTTACCTGACTGTTCCAGTGGGTACCGCGGCAGCGCAGTTCATACGTGAAGCAGATTAGCTATCGCCATAGCCTTGCTGTTTCCCTGGCACTCGTGCAAGCTCAGGAATGTGTGTGATCAGCGGCACAACTCAGCCCTGTGCCAGGAACTTCCAAAATGGTGGGTGCATGCGTCAGCCACCAACTGGCAGCCAGTCCCTGCAGCCTCCCTTAGGACAGATGGTAGATGCAGTTTCCATGTTTTATAGCCACAAATACAAAAGCCTAGAAGTCCAAGTCCAATTTTCTGCTTCCCCTTCTGAGTCAAGTGAGGGGATGTTGTCAATTTTCTCTGGCTAGAAAATATTACACCACAGACTTCTGAGCAACACTTAATTTTAATTGCTTGGCAAAAACATTCACTTTATCAAGATGATACAAAACTTAAATAGCATGCTTCTGCATTCCTACAGTAGCTTCAACAAAACTGTAAACATAGGAAAGTGTCTCTATTAGACTACAGAACTCAGAGCAATAAAACTAGTATTTCTGTAACGGCAGATATACTTTTGTCTTGATAGTGCATTAATAGGAACTTTAAAAATATTGTTATATAATACAATTTTATTTGCTTTACATACCTGCTAAGAAGATGAAAGCTTCACTGCTAATTAGTCAATGGTGTCTTTAATTCTGGAAAGTATTTTGTATTGATTTTAAGGCTCCTCAGTACAGAAAAAAAAAAAAAAAATTCTCCTAGGCATAACAGTACTATCCTGTGTTTGAATTGGTTTTGTACAATTGTTCTATCATGATCTGTTAAGTAAACTTACTTTTCTAACAGAATCTGATGGAGCCTTCTCAGAAGTTAAGGAGGAAACCCTAAAGGGATGCAGATAAAATGAGTTACAGTGACTCTAATTTATTTGGAGTCTGTCAACCTGGATGACATTGATGATTTTATTTTTTTATTTTGTAACAAAACACATCCATAAAAAAACATTCAGTTTTCTTTTGTGGGATTGTGTGTGAAACCAATCCTAGGATCTGCAGACTCACCAGCACCTGGCCTCTCTTTTTAGAGGTACAAGGGAAAAAACAGAGAGGAATCGTTCAGAGGAACAAAGGAAGACAGTCTGGAAAAGGTGTCTGGGAGAAAATCCTGGCTCTACAGAAGAATAAGCATCTGAGTACAGGGAACCAAGCTTTCACTTTTTTATCTAAAGGACTTTTCCAGGCTTCTTCAGTAGTAGAAAATTCAGCCATTTGCTGCTTGAAGGAAAAGAGATTTATATAAAAATTACACCTAACAAGTAGGGCATGTTATGGTAAAGTATTTGCCATCTATATGCCCTAAAAAAAAAAATTCTCAGTCAGGACACCCAAGTATGGCCCCCAAACCACGTAACCACAAGGAGCTTTGGAACCAGAAAACGATTAAAAAAAAAAAAAAAAAGGACAAATCTAATTTAGCATTTGTTTTAACAACGTAAAACCAAAAGCAAAGCAAAGTGGCAACCGCAGCCTCTGTACCTAATGGGATGAGACTCACCTTGCATCTCACGCTGTGGGAGCCTGGCCTCTCCCAACTGGAAGCCCACATCTGCCACCTACCTGGGCTTGTAATGTGACTTGGTTCTGTGGCTTCTCTCCGCTGCGCAGAGGGAGGCCATGGGGAGTATCTAAAATAGTGTCCATAGCCCTTCATCACTAAGGAGTTTCTGTCGAAAGCTCTCAAACATCTGGCACTTCTTTCAGTGCTGGCATCACCACCTGTTTACATGTAGCATACAGTGGAACCCTCTAGCCACACATGACCTATGTGGAAATAAGGAGATTCCCTTTTCAGAAAGCAATTTTGGTTTCTAACGCAGTTTGTTTTCAAGCAGCACCTGGAAATTGAGACTGCAGTATTTAACAGACTCTTGGAAATAACAAAGAAGGGATCTAATCTGCAGCATCTTGTTGTCATCAGTACAGTCTGCATATGAATTCTCCTCGGTTCTGGAGTTTCCAAAGTTATTTCTGCTCCTGAAAAAGAGCATTTTGTTTGGATGTAACAGGCACTACAAATGCATATATCTAACAACATTCCAGATTCCTGTACAGCAGGTTCCAAAATGAGTCCCACACCTGCTTGGTAGATGCTAGCTCTCTTTCTGCACCTTAGTCCTTAATTTGCTGAGCTCCTCTTCTAAACTTTTAATGTGCTCCTTGAGCGCAGCTTTGTCTTGCTGTGCTTTCTGATTAGCTTGGCACCGGGCTTCTTCTATCTTCCGTTCATACCACTTCTCCATCTGCGTGGAAACGGCCTCAAAGAAGTACTGTGTTATCTCCAGGGCCTGGGAGGTGTCTCTGAGCGGCGGGGCAGGTGGCTGTCCCACAGGCAGGGCGGAGGGCTGCTGCTCCTGGCTCTGATGCGCCCCGGCGTGGTGCAGGGCTTTGTGCCTTGACTGCCCACTTTTGCTGGACTTCTTTGTCTGTGTTCCTTTGTCGATGAAGTAGCCGCTCTGTGGTTCAGTCTTTGCAGGTTCAGTCAAGGGCTGCAAAGCAGCTTGAACCTTAACGTGTCTTAATTTGGAGCCCAAAAGCTCAGCGGAGGGCAGCTCCTGCTGGAACCTGTGAAAGGTGCTGCCACTAACAGCTTTGTCCTTTGGTCTGACATCTTGAGCAGGGGCAGAAGAAGAAACTGGTCCGCCAACGATTATCTGCTGCTCTGTACCTACAGAATAAAATATATACATAATAGTTAGCAAAACTCTGGCCATTTATTTTAGCATTCAGAAATCCTCGTTGTTCAATGAATGATGCGGTTTCCCGTGTACTAGAGGCTTGTACTAGTTAATCACACCTTCACAGTCAGGTGATACAATAAAGAGTCATTAAAAGAGAAAAGCTGGCTCAGGCAGAGAGGCACTGCAGTGCGGCTGTGTGACTACTGACTGAAACAATCAAAGGACTTCACCAGAAGGATACGTAACAAGGATCAGGCTAGATTCCCAAAGTAGTTTATATCTGCTGATAGTTTTGACCCCCTTGCTTCTACAAGAATCAAAGCCCCACTAATTTTGCAAAGGTAACACATTTTGATGCTTCTGAACTGTTCAGTGCAGTACAGCTCACACTCATGCTGCCACCAGATCCCCTGTGCGGTCTTCTGCCTTTCTATTCTGATCTGGTATCCATGTCCCTGTCTGCTACCTTTGCATAGTGTTTTTTGGGGGGCATATACAATGCACTTTACAGAAGCCCAGGGCTTTGACAGCACTCTCCTTGGCTGTGGAAACCTGGGCATTCTGCCTGTTTCTTTTTCCCTCAAAAGCTTCCCTGGCCAAGCACAGAGAGGTGGCTTGAACCAAAGTCTTCCCTATCTTCAGGTGGCCGTGATCCCTGAATGGGCTTGAATGTTCTCAAGCTGGTTCCTGTCAAATGAACTAATAATTAAAAAGATTTTGGTTCAAGGAAAGAGGAAAAAGTGGGAGGTTTATTCTATATCCTTGCACTTTGAATATCAACAAAGGAAACGAGTATTTTAGGTTCACATCCTTGCACCCTGCCATTATAGGTTCCATACATCTGAAAAGCACTAAATGCAATACATTTTCTTCAGTAGACTTCGGATAATCTGCACACCTTCCTGACAGACAGTGAGATGGGAGCAATTCTGACTGAGAAGCTGGAGAAATTTCAGAAAACAGAGTTACTCAGACCACCAAAGGACTTGGCTTCGAAGACACAGTGACAAAGAAGCATCAGGAAAAGCCACCTGGAATTCCACCCATGTTTTACAATATTCCCCGCAGCTGCCTGGAAGTGTATTCTAATGCCAAGACATTATGCATATGAATGGGGGAAAAGCACACAGCCAGCATTAATAATATTTGTGGTGTTAATGCAAGTAGCCCTCAGTTAATTAGCTTGCCTTTGAAGGAATATGACATCTGAGTACCTGACAGCGTTGTACCTGACGCACCATCTTGTTGAATGCAAAAATGTTGCCCAAAGCTCTGTTCTGACATCTGGACTCTGCTCCTTCCCCCGTCTTCCGAGAGGCTGTTTGGGAGCGTGATGAAGGAATGCTGGTGGGAGCCCTCTGACTGCAGCACGGTTTGGTTGGCTTTACAGTCCTTGGCACTGTGGGGGTTGTTCTCAGTATCCAGGGTCTCCGTGAGAGACTCGCAAGTGGACAAAGTTGATTTTGGTCTTGATGACCTGGAATCTCCAGAAAGCTTGAGCTCCAGATTCTGAATCTTCAACATGCACCATGTCTTCAGCTCATCGACCAAGGAAAGCTGTGAGAAAGAGACTGTAAATTAGATGATCCTATGATTACATCCTATGGTTCCTGGGCTGCTGAGGACACGTGGCAGGGACAAAGAGAAGCAAGCCTGGTACCTGTGGGCTTAGACTCCCTGTACAGATACGCATGCTGCCACTGGGAATATTTAAAGGACTGCAAATTGGAAAAGATGAAGAATTATGCATTATCTAAATGAAAGGCACCCTCTTCAGTCCAAGCTACCATCTCTTAGATTTGAATGTGCTACTTCAAATGCAACTCTAAGGCCTCTGATCAAGGCTGATTTGTTTAATCATACAGTCAATGGTACTGGCTAAGTGCAAGGAATATCACATGTGGTCAAAGCTGCCATTTTTAAGAGTGAAGTTCGAATTAGACACTGCTGGGACACAGCCTTTAAACCATTACTAACCTGTGCTCCTCTGTTCATTGGGTGACAAGGAGGAGTCCAACACTCAATGAGAAATTACTAACAGCTTTCAAATTACAAAGGTGCTTAATAAGTGTCAGCTGCAGAGGGATTTGCTAGTAACCACTTAGGTAACCATTTAAAATGTGAGTAGCTCTTTTACCCTCTTGTTCATATGACTCCTATGCACATGGACATTTAGTCCACGCATTTAGTAAAGCCCAGCTCAGTTTTGCCATTACTTTCAATGAGACCCAACAGAACAGGAACAGCTGGTATCACTTAATGGTAACTTCAGTTCACCTGATGCATCACTCCAGGATCTCACTTCTTAAATGGAGATTGCAAGGACACAGAGCACAAGCCCAGACATTCAGAAGCCAATATAATCCTTATGTCTCTTACTGTGAAATAAAAAATAAAGCTGCCTTAGTTTGAGAAGTGGTTTTCTTTGGAGAAGAGAGTTCTGCGGATGTTAGCCCAAAGTATCTTAATCAGTAGTTTATGCTGGGATTATAACAGCTGCCAGCCTTTTATCACAGATTCGGAACTGTCTTACAAGAAGTCATGACTTTTACTAGCAAAAAGTGTATTTCTCTATTCCTAGAAGAAGGCCAATAATAAGAAATTTAACTGTACTTTAAGTTTATCTATGTAAGTAGAGGAATACAAATTTCTTAGCATGTTCTAATGGTGAATTTGTGCAGAAGCTAGAGGGGGAAGAGCTGGATCTCCACAGGAACAGTTATTCTTGTAATGCTGGTTAAACAAATACAAAAAGAACTTGTCTACTGGCAGTAATGCACAGCTTGGAGATGGCACACTGTTGCCAAAGTCAGAGGGAAGAACTGCACCCTTTAATACATGGGGGAAAACAAAAGATCAGACAGAGGAGTAGGGAGAGATTCCCAGGGCACACAACGAAATGGATGAGAAGTAAAAGGAACACCACAGACCTTAGCCCTTTGTTCCTATTTGCAGGTGTTCCTGCAGACATCCTTTAACTAAGCAAAAGCTGAACGCACAACTGTTAAAAATGTGGTGGTAGGAATTTTTGCAAAGCACTAGGTTAGAAAAAAAAAATATATATATTTTGTTATAGATCCCACACTTTAGAGTCACCAAATTAAATTATGACAGTGGGACTGGATTTCACATTCACCACTTCTAATGCAAAAGCTTTCTAAGTTTGGTTTAGAGAGTAAGGTGGTGGATAGGAATAATTTGTTCTCTGAAGTTCCTTTGCCTGTTCCAACAGATGAGAGAAATCTCCAATATTCTCTCTGCCTGCTGGAACAAAACTCTTGAGCTGATCTAGATAACAGGGAGTAGCTTTTTCAAGCCCTACCTGCCGTTTCTCCCCCTCATTTTTTTCCAGCTCAGTGTGCTGTTGCAGGCGGTGCAGGCACTCCGTTCTCTCTGCGGACAGCCTCTCAGCCATAAGCTTGTCCAAAACACGGAGCTTTGGGGAAAAAAACCACAATTTAGCTGAGACGGTCATGTTAAAAACCATATAAACCTCCCATGTGTGAACCTTGTAAGTCAAAGTACAGTCTGTCTTTCAGTCTTCATTTCTAGGAATGCTGCCAACTACGATTAAATATAGCTTGCAAAAAGTTTCAATCACAAAACTATTGATTAATAACAATTACATTACAAATAAAAACAATTTAGGGAATCTTGAATCTCAGTGCAAATAGAAGGGATTTTTCAGCAAGAAAGGATTCAGCAAGAGGGATTTTTACAATTACAGACCAACCAGCTGTAGGGCTGCCTTCTGTCTTTAAGTTTCCCTCTTAGGGCCTCAGACACTTTAGATTTATTGTCTAAAGAAGCACCTGAAGCCACTTACCACATTAAACATGTTTTTCTCAAGACCCTGGTTTGCAACATTAGATCCCTGTGGAATGTCACAATTTCCTGCTCTTGACTATTAGATTTCAGATTCTTTTTTACAACACGAGAAGCAATAAACGAAGCATGACAATGAAAATATTCATTAAGCTTAGGATATGTTTCTAACAGTCATGTGGGTAAGCAGACCTCCAGGTCATATTCTTACCTGATGTTGAGTTTTGCTTTCCATCTGGCCCAGCTTAACATTCATCTTATCTTGTACTGTCCCAAACTCAGCTTTTATCTCTTCCACCGTTGCTTCCAGCTGATTCTCCAGTTTATTTATCAGGGGCTCACAACGACATCCATTTATCGGTGCCTGAAAGGAGAAATAAATTTACTTGCTACATTCTGCTGCCCTCTTAGCGCACCTGGAACATCATCACAGCCTCCTTGAGTCAGGCTTGGGCTCTTCTGTGCCACGTACTGTATCTCACCCTCCTGCTAACATCTTACAGCAGCTCAGCCAACAGGCTGTTAGTTGGAAAAGCACAGACTAGAAAAGGATTGATCTGATTTATATGGACACAACCTAACACCGCAGTGTTGATTTTGCTGAGGCAACAAGCAATGAGCTCAGATGACGTATGCCATGGTACTGCGTGCTGTAAGAGAGGATATCACATTATAAGCCTATGCCCCCTGTCTTGATGCCGTAATTCTGAATTGTACTAAAAAAAAAAAAAAAAAAAAAAAGATCTGATTTGGTGGATATGTGTGTTTTTCTGTGCATTTTTTTTTTTAACCTAATGCCAATAATGTGCTCTTTTTTTTTTTTTTTTGTACTGTATGGCAAGGTCTCACTGCTCCTGTCTGCCTTCACCCCGCTGGCGTTCAGCTGACCCTTACCTGCTGTTCCCACGCTCGCTGCTGCGCCTGCCTTTGACTCACACAACACCAGCCCAAGGCTCCTCTGCAAGGGCAGCTGCACTGACCACGTTTAAATCTCTCGAGACGGTCGCAAAAGGCTCCCATAAGCGAGGACAGCTAATCCTCATTGGCCTCCTCTGCAGTCCACAGGCAGAAATTAGCTCCTTCAGGGGGATGAGTCAGAAGCCCAAAGCGGCTGCTCTGAATCTGTCTGCAGAGGAGCCTCCCTCTCTCCTTTGGCCCTGCAGTACTGTTTCACAAATTGGGGATTATTCCTTTGGCAGGGGAAGGTGGGTGGTTTGCGGAGTGCTGGAGAAAGCTTCAGAAATACAGGTACTTAAGAAATGTTTTGCTATGCAGGGCCTGAGGGCATCAAAGAACACAGATGAGCAAAAAAGAAGGGGAGAGAGGAGTGTCATGTATTTCAAGAAATACAAGGGAGTCTAGCTCTATTAAGCGAATCTTTGTGAATAGATAAGAATTGTATCCAAATCCTATCTGCTTTCTCCACCTTTCTTCCTGCTCCCCAAGTCCCTCCTACGGGCCCATCCTCCTACCATCAAATCCTAGGGGCAGGGAGATGCTCCTTTTAACACACCAAACAGTCCTCCATCCTTCCTGATGTCTGCTATTAGGATAATCCCATTTCCCGGTCTGGAAATTTCCCAAGTGTTACACAGTGAAATGTTGGAAAATCTGGCCAGTAAAACCTTTGAAATCTGACTTGAGTCATCTCCAGAATCTGCTGAATTTCTTAACTACAGCACGGGACCGAGGAGAGCCGGTGGATGGATGTGAGAAGCTAAGGAAATTAAAGGACTGAACTCCCAGAGGTACAGGAGGGCAATATCAAGAAAACAACAATATAGACTTTTTACAATGTCTACAGGGTAATTTGCTGACTGTTTTCACGCTTTCTTATAAACATGTACTGGTAAATACTCACGTAATAAAATGACTAAAATATTGGTCTCTAAACTGGAATAAATGCACATGAGCTGGTAACTCCAGGTTTATTTGTGAACCAATTTCTGTACAGCTCCTGCCTCCGGCAATTCTAGAATCCCCAAAGACGTGTTGCAATAAACAGAAAGAACTGAAACAAAATGTATCGCACATACTTCCAGCTCTCGGTTTAGGTACTAAGCTTCAGTGCTCCCACACTGCTCTAGTTTATTCTCCTTGGAAAAGCTCTTTGCATTTCCTCTCAGAAATCTTAATATTTCGAAGTGTATCATACAATTTCCAGTGTCATTTCCAATCACTGTTCACACCTTATCTCCAAAAAGCAAACACTTTGCAGATCTAAACTAGTTAAGGATGTTTTCTTTAACACGCACAAAACCAGTTTATTGTTTACCAGACTTCAGGCCAAAATGCAGCTGAAGCCCAAACAAGGAAAACAAATCCAGTCACGATCTCATACCCCTGAGAGTGCAGCTAACCAAGCGCATTTTCTATCAGTTAGCTGACTGTGCCCCAGCTCCAAGTGCTGCTCCCTGTGTCTCCCTCCACGGGGGCAGCGGCCGGCTCACCTGCATCACCTTCCCGTCCTTTCCTCGATAGAGCGTGTAGAGCTGGTAGGCTCGGACCTCGTGGGGAGGGGGTGGAGAGGAGCAGTGATGCTTACTTCTGCGCTTAGGCACGTTCTGCTGGGGCCGAGGAAGCGTCTGCTGGTCAGCTGGGGAGATGGGGTCTGAGAGTGCCGAAACCTGTATAAAATACACACAACGTTTTCCCTGTTTATGAGCCCCCAAGTAAACTATTTCTGGTGGGAACGGGAGAAATCCATTGTGACAATTACAGTAACAACCTGATTAAAGTGCTTGATCTAGCTGCAGTGGCTGGCCGCAACCTTGGTGTCTGCCAGAAAAATAACCAGATTTCTGCACAAACCCAGTTCATGTGACCTTCAACAGCAGAATTTCCCCACCAGAAATCAATTTTGTCTGAAGATTACCTCTGCCCCACAAGCACAGTGGGGCTTCTGCCCTGACTCACCCACATGCCGAAGGGACACTTGTACTATTGCTCAACAACTACCCCTTCCTCTCTCTGCTGTTTTAAATCTACTGATACCTTTTCCTTTGGCTTTTTCTTTTTGCTTTTCTTCCCTCTGGGATCTGGTGAGGTTGACCGGGGTTCATCCTTCAGATCACTCTTCCTCTGCGGTGGCTGGTCACTGCTTGGCGTGTCGTCAGCAGCGGAGACGCTGCCCTGCTTGAAGCAAAGACAGGGAGTTCAGAGCAGTTACAGAGATGGGGATAAGGTGCCTTCTCTTCGGTTTCCCAGTTTTAAGCTGCTCTGCGCACGTGAGCGGGCAAGTCTTCAGCAGCAAAGCACAACAGCCTTCCTCAGACAGATGCCATGGTCATGCACAAGTGATGGCTCCAAACAGATTTCGTCCTGATGGGTTTTATTTACACTCCCTCCTCACAGCAGACGCAGCTGGCAATGCTGGGCCATACCTTGCTCTGTACCACTTCATCCCGTGGTACCGACTGAGCTCGCCTTTCCTCCTTCAGCCTCTCTCTCTTCTTCCTCAGGCTTCTCCCACGGTTAAAGCGCGAGACCTGAAGGCAGATCACACTGATGTCATGCTCTTTCGTACCACAGATGCCAAGTAACAGAGCAGACCTTTTCCACCTCTGTCTAAAAGGCAAAGGATAAAGGAGAGCGCACGGCCAGATGGACGCTGATGGGTGTTTATACCCGTGAAAACACCTCACCACCGCTGAGCTAAGGCTATCAAGGCCCCCTCCTGTGTCCTCAGGCTGGTTGCCAAGCCAAGCCCAGCCCTTCTCATGCAAAAAGGACAAGGAGGAGCAGGGCAGGGATTGTGCCTGGTCTCATACAGAGCCCTCCCACGTGCCTTCTGACCTGAAGAACGTTGTAGCATTTCACACACAGCAGCAGAGTACAAACAGGACATTTTGTCCCCATTTCAAAGCATCTTCCAGTGTGAGCAACATCTTAGGGCTGGGACATGTCTGAGGCAGGCAGCTGAGTGACACAACCCAGGAGCTTTTGGGTCCAGGGCAGCTTTCTAACCCCTGGGCCACTGCAGGGAACAAGTGCCGCTGGCTGCTCCATCCTCTGCCAGTCAGGACAGTGGGACCTCTGACAGTGCTTAACGCTGAGGCTTAATCTGCACACCTTGCTGAGCCTGGGGACTGAAAGGCTCCACGTCTATAGACCTGAGGCCAGCGCACAATGCCAGCAGAAACGTAGGCACCTTTCACAGCAGAAGATTGAGGACCAAGGGATGTGGCCTCTCAAGTGTAGCTGGCCTCAGCTCCATGCGTATGCGTGCATTGGGGAGAGGTCTGTAACGTACCTGTGATGCTTTAGTGAGGAGTAGCGCAACCTCAGGGTTATTGTGCTCTCTGGCAACCTCTAGAGGGGTCTGACCTGCCTGAGAGGAAAAAGAAAACGGCATTTCCTTCAAAACACAAGCTGCTGGAAACGTGGAATTTCTCCACCCAAAGTGAGTACATGCTCTGTGCACAAGAGTAAAGTGACTAACTGCTTTCATTTCCCAGATTCAATGCAACTCTAACACCCAAATATTTTCTGCCAACACTGTGAAGAGTGTTGAAGGGAGTCTGCGTTAATACAAAATACCAGAGAAACTTCATGTCCTGCTTACATTGTTGACAACAGATGCATCAGCCCCTGCCTCCAGCAACAGCTTAACCACCTTCCTGTGATTCAGAGCAGCTGCTACATGGAGCGCCGTATCCCCTGCCTGCAAGTTAGAAAGCAGAAAACAACCGCGTCACTCAAGTCCTTGGGTCTCACCCTGCAGAAATCACACCTTCCTAAAACATGTTCAGAGGTCAAAAGACCTACACATACTGATGTAACAACTAAGCTTAAATAAGGCCTGGTCAATAAAAAAAAAGCAGAGTTGGGATGAAGGGGACAGGAGGTGGCAAGGAGCTACTTCAGGGCAAGGAGCTACTGCAGCGTCGTTTTGAGAAACGCAGCTGGGGCACAGGTCATCTGGTTTAACTAAACCAAGCGACACACGATGCAGCTTGGAGACAGCCCAGCTCCACCACCAGCAAACAGGTACAATATCTGAGGGCAGAACCAGTTTTCCCATCACAACTTTCTTTTCTTTTTCTTTTCTTTTTTTTTTTCCAGGTTTGATTATTTGGTGTGCAGGTGGCCATGTATCATATTACTCAAAAAATAATCAGATAGGTACCAGCAGCGAGATGGCTGGTGTTCTCTTCATGAGATTCCTCAAGAGAAACAGGTTTTGGACCAAAGCCAGGCGGCGATCCAGGTCCAGCACTAACTTACTGCCCTGCCCTTGTCCCGGCGCAGTGAGGTGAAGACGGCTGTGATCAGATTCAGGCACTGGTAACAGAGCCAGCAGCTGCTCAAGGGAGATGGGACACGTATATACAATGCCCTCCTGTCCCCTTTGCCTTGCATTTTGCTTTCAGAAAATTACATCTCCTTGAGACTACTGGAAATCTACTGCTGGTTGATAACTTGGATGAGACGTATTCATAAATAAAATCATTATATGTGCAAATATAGAACAACTTCAGGTAGTGCTGGGGAACGAAGGGAAGGGGTGTCTCTCTGGGCCTGGTTCACACCAGTTAATCTTAATATTCAGAATATTCAATAGCTCAATTTTGCAAGTTAAAAAACTCATTTCCAAATAAAATTACATAGTAAATTTAGCATGCTGAAACCCATTTGGGTTGCTGTAGAATCTCATATCTAAGAAACAAGGTTAAATGTACAGATCAGAAAACATCTTTATGATCCTCAACTACGCTCGGAAAATTTCCCAGGAACAGGAGATGATGTGGTTAAGCACCACAATCTGTTTAGCTAGCAGATTTAACACATTTTGATGTACTAAATCTATTCCCTCCTACCACCCAATTAGGCTATGCTATAGGCACAGCAATCAATTACTTCTCTATAAAACAACTATGGATGATTAATCCTAGGTTAGGCTGATCATTACTTTGAATTTAAAGCACACTGTTTCTTTATTTTTATGTCCTTTTAATTCACCCTACAGCAAAATGCAGCAAAGAAAAATATTCCACAGGAATTCACACTTTTGTAGCATCTGAACATTAGTGAGTTCTGATTCACAAAGTCTCTGTAATGAACATAGGGTCATTAAATCCTCGTTACAGAGGAGGAAATGAGCTCCCATAAAATGACTGAGTGTCTTGCCCAGTCCCATTCTGCACAGAACTGGTAAAGACCCACAAGCACCAACTCCTAACCCTATGCTACCACCTCTGCCCCAAACCTCCTTTCTACACCAACGCACGATTGCAGACCCTCATAAACAGGCAATGCTTTAAAGAAATGATGCAAATGCGATGGCAAAATAATAATCCACAGATGTGCCATTACTTTGAGGCTGTTCTTAACAGCTCAGGCCTTTGGTGGTACAGTGAAACACAGAGTGAAGCGGGATTACTTGGGTAGGAATCCCTGTTCCCAACAACTAGCTGTATGCGAAGGGCGCAGAGTCGCAATGAGGTTCATGCACTGACCTGGTTCTTTTCATGGACAGAACAGAAAGCACTGAGCAGCACCCTAACGATGGGCAAGTGATTATAACGAGCAGCCACATGCAGACAGGTATCTCCTGCCTGCAAACAGAAACAAAGCTCTGAGCATGTAATCACAGTAAGAAAGCTGGCGCTTGTCATGGCGTTCGGGGATGAAATAATCCTATTAAACCAAAAAGAGCAGTAAATGCCACACACCTCCACTGGACAGCAATGCCGTCTTCTCTGTGGTAAAAAAATCTGCTATCATGGGTGGGAAGGTTTAGCAAGAGCTGGGCTCAGGCAAGGCGAGAGTACAAATTCTTTAACCGCTGATGGGAAATACTGGAATAAAATGCTGGTTTACCACACTACAAAACCCGATTTACATTTTCACATTAAATCTATTCTTCTGAACCACAAACCAATGTGATTTGGAAACTGAGCTCAGTGTTGCATATCATGAAGAAAACATGAGGAGTGGAGGCCAGAGCAGCGTCCCCACGAGGGCTGGCACGTATGCAGCTGGGACTAGGAGCTGAGCCCCACAGGTTTCCATTTCTGTGTCCCTCTGCACACCTTGTTATTGAGCAGGGACAACAACATCTGGCTTCCTTTTGTAGGTTTTTTTTTTTTCTTCTCCTTTGTCATGTCAGAATCATCATAAAGTAGGAGGAAAGCTGTCTGAAATGGAAGTCACCTTGAAACTACCTCATTTGACAGACTGACACACAGTATCTATCTCAGCAAGGGCAGCTCTGAAGACTTTCACCACTCCGGCAGAAAACCCCTTTAAGATTTCCACCTTTTTGAGAGAGGAGCCTTTCTGCAGAATTGCACGCCAGTGTATGGGTTGGGCCATTAGGACCCCGAAAAGCAGCGAAAGAAAAAGCTGTCTTGGTCTGTGCAAGAGCAAACCCCGCTTTGGCTCCTTCCACCCCCACTCAAAGAGATGTGTACAAGTAGTGCATCCCTCAGTCCCATCAAAAGCACTCCTGTACATGACGTATACAATGGTTTGTTAGTGGTTCCTTTCAATAGCATTTATAATAAAAATCAAAGCTGAAAGCATTTGAGTATTTCTACAAGCAATATAGCTAAAACAAAGGGACACAAAAATGAACACATTCTTTTCAAAACTCACATTATTTTTGAGGTCTGCTCGAGATCCTCCAAGTAACAAAACACGAGTACTCTGGGAATGGCTATTCTGGCAAGCCAGGTGAAGAGGTGTGTTACCTGCCTTAGAGAAATACAGGAAAGTACAAAAGCCGTATTTAGAAATTGGACATAAGCATTAAGAAATAAAACCTCACAGGTCTTCCCAAAAGAAGATCCACCCAGGGTGGGAAACTGTTGCTATTATTTTTCCAACAATATGAGCTGAATGAATCTGGAAACTGAAATACCTTCTTCATCCTGGAAATTATTTATCTGGGATATAGTAAACGCAGATTGGACAGTCTAACGATATCTGCATTGGTCAAGTCTGTGTGCAGGAAGCAAAGATTCTGGAAACTGTCTGTTTCAGTAATATCAAACAGTACTATCAAGTATTTAAATTAAAGAAATATAACTCTTGTGGTTCAGGTTTCTCCCACGCACACACACAAAGAAACAGACTGCCATGGCACGGCATCTCTGATCTCAAGCACAGCCAGACGCAAGTGCTGCAGGGTGTCAGGCAGACGAGGGTCACAATGATTTCTGTTTCCTTATGATTGTAACACAAACCAGCTCCAAGTCTGGCTGGGTCTGTAGGTGCTCTCACAGGGCAGGATGCAGATTTTAGATTATCGGGAAGCTTCAGTGTTCAGAAAGCATGCCCATCTTCAGGCAAGAGGAGAAGGGGGAAAAAAAAAGCCACCTAAACCCTAGAGAATCACATACTAAGGTTCCTTAAAGAAGCAAACATGCAGTTTTTATGAACAGAAATCAAAGAAGAGTTTGCTTGTGCATTGTCTGTATAAGACTCTGAAGGATGTTATTGCTCTGACAAGTTTTTCTGGCAGCACTTGGCTTTTGTTGGCCTGAAAATGTTTGGAGTTTTTGGCTCTTGGGAGCTAGAAATGAAGTCAACTCAGGTAAAAAGGTTTCTCATGCTTACTAGGCTGCCTGTTCACCTTGATTTTGTCCTCTAATTTGTCCCCATGCTTTCAAGACACAGATCAAAGCTGCAGGGTTTGAATTACAAAAGGCCAACCCTTAGGTGTGGTTATAGGTTCTTCAGTTCCACCTTACAGATTGTTTCAAGCCTGAATGTAGTCTCTGAGCTGTGGTAGACATGAACATTTTCTTTCTTAGCTAAATTGCATTTAAATGTCAATATTTTCCCTCCTGGGTTTATCTCTGAGAAGCCTCTGCAGTGTCTTTATCATTTGCCGTTTGGAAGGTCAGCGTCGGTGGGAAGGCAGAGAGGTCCTGTGCAGTAGATGATGGGTGAGGAGCTCAGTGCTGGGAGAAGTCACAGTGCTGGTGCACAGCGTCAGGGCTCACACAGCAGGCTCACCTGGGTCATCTCCCACAGGGTGACAAACCTCTCACCAGCTTCTGTGAGAGGGAGACTGGGTCCGAGTTGTACCGATGTGGGGGTCGTCACTGATCTACTGAATCTTCACTGAAATGTACAGAGCGATGGAGGATCTAAAAAGAAGGCTACAACTGATCTCATGGGATAAGCTGTGACAGCAGAAGTGTTTTTATTAAGCCAACTTGACTGAAAATTAACTGCGTCTCCAAGGTGATTGCTGGACAGGAGGAATACGGCTACCCAGCTGGTTTACTGGTGTGTTGTCCCACTCCTCAAATGCCTGCCTGACCTGCCTTCAACATCCCAGGTGTCCTGTCTGGCCTCTGCGCTTCACTGAATACAGAACCTGTCTTCATTTGCATTACTCTTTTACATACAGTGCTCAAGGTGCTGTGCTGCAAGAAGTACATCTCTACAAGCATTCCTCAAGCAGTCCCAGGAGATATTAACCAAGACTTACAGAAAATATAAAGTCAAATCCCTCACATCTGCTGCTGCTTAGCAGGGTTTGGCTAAGCTAGCAGCCCGTATCTGTCCCATCCAGCCAAAATCGCACGATGCCCAGGTGTCAGTCAACAGCCTGTAGGTTGCTCCTGCAGACGGCACTCAGCCCTGGCTGCCAGAAAAGCTGTCAGAAAGATTATGCCCTGTTGTCAGTAACATAAAAAGCTGAGAGACCAGAGAAACCACTTCAGGATTAAGTAGACTTAAGCTCTTCCTTTTTCTTGAAATCAAAAGGGGTAAAAGCACATGCATGAGCGCAAGCATGCACAATCCCCGCATTTTTCAGCAGCTGCTGAGAAAAGATCCTGTCCGTTAAAAAACAACCAAATGGTGAAGTACAAACGGAGAGGATTGTGCGAGTAAGACATCAAAGGCCAGAGGAGGACCTGCTAATGCAGTGTTAAAGTCTGCCCATCATATTTCAGACATCAGCCCTGCTGAGCGACTCTCTGCACATGCTTTCCAAGAGAGGTTCTCTCCAGTTGACATACGCTGTTATTGTAAGCTAAATCTTCTAATACCTTGAGGCATTCAAGCAAGCAGGATAACCAGAGCTGCATCTTAAGCCCACACCTTTGTACAGAAGTATCTGTATATACATAGACAAGTATATCCAGTGATAGGAGTATAATGGTTCACAAGACTATAAAGTCAAGCATGGGAAGCTGTCTAAAGTACCTTTGATACAAATCTAGGTGAACATTAGAGCAAAAGTAATTACAGAAAATTAAAAATTGGAAGTTAGAACAATATAAAAGGAATACACATAAAATAATATCAAAGATGATGTAATTACAGACCACAAAGTGACCACTATTGTACAAACACTGTGCATATGTTCACGTGCACATACAGTCCAGGCATCATCATGCCTTTTTACTGAAAATCTTAGACTTTGTTTAGCTGTCTCCTTTCTTCCCTAGTCCCTTTCAGTTGTCATTTTAGAGTCACATTTACCAAAAACTGCTCAGAGGTCACATAAAGCCATACTAAAGTACTCTCACCTGAAATGAAGGACACTGTTGCCAACCGCGTGATCTGACCGACACATCGGCACAGTGGTCCAAACTCCACAGGCCACTACCGCCATTGTCTAGACTATTCCATTCCCTTTTGAATTACTGAAGACAAGTCTCCCACAGGTATTACAATTAGAGTGGAACTAAAACCCCTTGCTTTGTTACTCTTCCCTCTAAACTGCTCTCAAGGTATTATAAATAGCAAAAGGAAGATAAACTGAGTTCATTACAAGATTTTTGTAAGAACCTACACTAATGTATTAGGAAGAAGTTTCTAACAAAAGATACACAGTTATTTGCCATTTTCTTGTTAGTACAATTAATTTTCATTTTAAATCACACCAATCACAATTATTCCCCTCGGTATAAATTAAGAGCACCGTGGAGATTTCCACAGGCATTGCAGTGTACCTCAGCCATAATTAATGTACCATCCAATGCCCTATTGAGTTCCTCCTGCATCAGCTGTCAAAATATGAATTTCCTAATGCCTGTGGAGGAACCATTCAGGCATAATAAACGCAAAAAAAAAAAAAAAAGAAGGAGAGAAAAAAAAAAACCACCAGGAGCTGGTCCCCCACCCGCTGAGAAAGCCACAGCCAGTGCTGAGAATCAGTCAGGTTACACCAGAACTGAAAGCTCCTCCTACATGGGTCTCACCTTGTTCTTGGCAAGAACGTTGGCTCCTGCTTTAACGAGCACTTTGGCAGACTGACTGAATCCATGCCAACAAGCTTCATGAAGAGCCGTGTTCCCATCCTGAAGAACACAGACAAGAGGAGAAGGTTAGTGCACTGCGTCCACACTCAGAGTAACCTCACATTCAGAACGCAGCAGCTGCGTGTCCCAGCTGCTTACTTAAAAAATAAAAGTTTTTCCTTTCCTAATAGCTTATTTTCTATTTAATTTTTAGAAGAGGCTAAAAATATTCTTATTTCTTTTGTTTGGAACTTTTAGTTACATTTACTCCCAAACTAAGTTTACAGCCTGGGATTCTTAGTTGCTGGGATAATCATGGGAAACTGTGCAGGCTTTTGCATAGGGCATAGTATGGTTCTTTCATTCCTCCTTTAGTGAGCCGAGAACAGACTCTTAAATCAAAAACTATCAGCTTGATATGCAAAAATAACGTAACCACTGATTTCTATTAAGGAGATGGTATGGCTTTTTTTTTTCCGCTGTAACTGTTCCCATTACTTTCAAAGCATCGGATACTTACGCAGGAGTATAAACCATAACTTTCTCTCTGAGACCTTAACAGTACTGGCTGGCAAGGCTGCCACCCCACAGGACTTTGCTTTTGCCTGTTACCTTGTCTTGTCTGTCCAAAGCACATCCCTCTTGAATCAGAGTCGCTATAACATCGGTGTTCCCTACGACAGCAGCCCGGTGCAATGCTGTCTGATCACCCTGCAAAAAGAAGCAAATTTGTAATCGGTACCATTCCCACCCCTTTTTTGACCCAATCCAAAAGCACACCACACGCTGAGGCTGCATCTTCCACACACGTACTGTTTAAATCCAAGCTGCCTTTGAAAACAGTCCCCGTACACAACTACACAAGTTGCTGAAAGCATCAGAGCGCTACAAATCGACTGTTTACAGAAGTCTTGCAAGTCTGTAGAAGTCTGCAAGTCATCACAATCCCATACACAGTGCTGAAGTAATGGTAATATTAGAAGGCAGTGAATCTAACACATTTGGCACCACATGTCTAATAATCAACAGTATCTGCAGGGAACTAAAGGGAATTACAGGCTGTCGTAATTCATCATAATGACCCTCCAGTACTTACAATAACTGGATGAGGCTCTCCTGTTTTGGCTCTGATTGCTCCATCAGCCCTGCTTAGGATAAGGAGCATGAGATGAGATCGGTCTCTTCAGCACCTCTGATGAATTTACTAATTAGTGCTAAGAGTGGAGGCAGTTTTATGATGAGGACCACAACTGCAAGACCGTCAACTTATTTCATTCAAGCAACTGAGCGATCTTGTGGTCCAAACAACTTTAATTTCTCATTGACCTGCCACATAGCGGCAACAAGCACATTTTTTACATCAGTTTATCTCCTTTATGGAGAAGTTACCAAAAGAAGCAACGCTGATGCAGTCATCTTGTCTGACCGCCTATCAACCTCCCCTCCAACTACTGTTGAACTCATTTACTGAGCTAAAGAGCCCAAGATTAATTTTCTACAAGCCTTCCAGAAACTGAAGACTGGGTAGACGCAAACTACTGGCCCTGCCCAGCGGGGGTTACCTATATATTTTTATGTGCATGTTGGTGAGACCGTGATAAAAGAGGAGGATTTATGCAGCAGCGCGTAGGAATGCAAGACACTGACCGACAGGAAAATGAGCTGCAGTAGCTCCACTGCTGCCACAACAACCGGTCTTGGCTTTCCTTTGAAGTTGCTTTGAACTTGCAGCCCGAGTCTAGGCACAAAGACCAGCTTCAGAGCTGCACACAGCCTTTTTGGGGGATGAATAAACAGAGCGGGAATCCAATCCACTTCTGCTTATCTAGATAACGGTCACCAAAAACACACGCATGGCAGAGATAAGCGGGGTATCCTGAGGAAAAGCAGCTTGCAGGAAGCAAGTCCTAAATGGAGACAAGATTTCTCTGCTACAAATCTTTATCAGATAACATCAGATTTTATTAAATACTAAAACTAGAGGAATTTCTGTATTTTCTGTCCTACAAGTCTTTACATAACTGGATAATCTGAATAATTTGTTCTGAAAGGCAATTAGCAACTGTTCTGGTTTTGTTTAGTGAGGGGGGCCTAAGGTGGTAGCTTCTGTAGGAAACTGCTAGAAGTCGCTCCCCTTTCTTCAGTGGACTCGGCCGGGCCTAGGGCAGACCTGCTGCTGGCCAAGGCCAAGCCAATTGGTAACAGAATGTCCCGTGATAACGCCTCTGCGATAACGTATTTAAGTAGGGGAAAATAGGAAAAAAAGGAGGAGAAGATGTGAAGCAGCTGAGCGGGGGGGGCAGAGAGGGGGAGGTGCGAGCCTCATGGGCCTTGCAGGCCTCACCCTCTGGCCTCCCGCCGGGCAGCCGACTGGGCCCGACTCGGCCTGGCCTGGCTGCAAGAAGTGGAGAGGAGATGAGAAGTGAATGAGATGTAAAAAGGATCCTGAGAGGCGTCTGCCAGCCTGTTGTGAGGAACGGCTGCAGACGCCAAGGTCAGTGAAGAAGGAGGGGGAGGAGTAATATGGCTTCTGGCCAAGATTCCTCTGCAACTCGTGGTGAAGACCATGGTGGAGCGGGTTGTCCCCCTACAGCCCACGGAGGTCCACGGAGGGGCAGAGATCCACCTGCAGCCCGTGGAGGACCCCATGCCGGAGCAGGTGGAGGCCTGAAGGAGGCTGTGGCCCGTGGAGAGCCCGCTGGGACAGCTGTTCTAGAGGGACTGCACCCCGTGGAAGAGATGACCCACACCGGAGCAGTTCCACGAAGGACGGTGGCCCGTGGGAGGGACCCCACGCTGGAGCAGAGGAGGAATGCGAGGAGTTCTTCCCCCGACGATGATACAGCGGCGTAAAACAACGCGTGATGAACTGACCGCGACCCCCATTCCCTTTTCCCCCCCCGTGCCGCTCGGGAGGGGAAGGTAGTAGAGATAATGTTAAGCCCGGGAAGAGGGAGGGGTGGGGGGAGGTTATCTTGTTCCCTGTCTCATTCTCCTGCTAATTTTAGAAATAAATGAATAGTTTTCCCCAAGTCGAGTCTGTTTTGCCTGTGACGGTAACTTTAAGGATTTCTCCCCGTCCTTATCTCAAACCTTGAGCTGTTTTTTCTTATATCCTCTCCTCCTATTCTCTCGGAGGGTGGGGGGAGCGAGAGACAGACTGTGTAGTCTGGTCCTGATTGGGGCTGAACTACGACAGCAACTGACTTAAAACTTGCTTTTGGTGGGGTCCTTTTGTGCTAATGACACCAAAATAGTTATTAATCCGTAAGCAAAAAATGAGCATTGCCAAACACAACCTGTCAGTAACCCCAGTAATGCCAGCTCCCGCCACCAGGAAATCATTAAATTGGCTTATAATCACAAAGTTGATTTTAAAGAATTGTGTTAAGGGTTTGTTTGTTTGTTTGTTTGTTTTTAATTTGCCATCTATATTTTGTCTCTAGAGGTCACATAACTCCTCCTTTTGTTCTTGTCCTTATTAAGGCTGGACCTGTGTTTTAAGAGATTTTGAAGAAGGCAATAACGGTTCCAGGAACTGATGCTTTCAGAAAAACACAAAGTATTGGAAAACTGACAGCATCCCAAGTTCTCTGAACTTGCCTATTTATTCCAATTTTTGAAGATAACAAAACTGTTATGGAAAGTGTCCAAAATATACTATCTCACAAGTGCAAGTGTCAGATAGCTTCCAGTAACTATCACTGCACAGAAATCTGCCCACTAACAAGCCAGAGAAGAGCTTAACATCCTTTTTTGATAATGCACGGTACTGATGACTGACACTGCTACTGCAGCAATGGGCGATGTGGACAGTGCAAAAGTCATTTTATCAGACTACCATGAAGTGGAAAGTAACCTGTCAACCTATCCTTGCCAACTAGTATTGCTGCACCAGCAAAACTATGGAAGGTATTATAGTAAAGACTAAAATGAGATGACATCTGCCATTGCGATGGATGGAACTTGAACAATGAATGGTTGGTTCCTACTTCTTCAGACTCCAGAAAATCAATTGTGGAGAAGAGCAAATTTGGGGCAGGAATTGATTTAGTTTGTACTTAAGGATCTTCTCACTGAGCCAGTTTAAATCAAGGCTGTTAATGTCATTAGCCCAACCCTACCACAGTAATTGCAGTGAGGACAAAGGGCATTCAGCTTTTTGGGGTTTGTAGATACAACAGCTATTTCTAATGGCATCTTGGTTAAATTAGAAAGAAACACATACTTGGAAAGCGGTAAGCACACCTGACTGCTGCAGGAGCAGGTCGCCCTTGGGGAGCCCAGCCCATTTGCTTGGGGGTCATTCACCGAGGCTGCAGAGAGGCACTGGGACAGCTTCAGCTGTGCCCAGGCTTTGTCCCATACTGTATTCTGGTCCCAAAATGGAAGCCCAGGTAGGTGAAGGGACACAAGTCCTGCAGATGGCAGGCTCAGGTGCCTTCTGCCCAAGGTGTGGGCTTTGATGCTGACATCCTCCCTACAAAAGCACAGGGAGAGCCAAGCACCTAAAAGTAAGGTCCAACCAGCACCCTGACCAGATAAATAAAAACCTCATCCATGTAACAGAGTATGTCAAAGGATATCTCAAACCCTGCCTCATCTGGACTGAGGCACCTCCCAGTGAAGAGATGGCAGGTACCAATGTCCTGGTGAAGGTTCCTACCACCCCCAGGCCCCTCAGCCAGCAGGGCAGGACCTGGTTGATCGTTGCATCCAGAGCTCAGCACGCACATTAACCTTAAGCTGCTTCAGGTGCTGTGGAAGCCAAATCACCAGACTGTGATGGCCTCTGCATGCAAATCACCAAGCAATCCAGCCACCGACGGCATAGCCCACCTATAAATAACACTACCTGCGCCGCTGTGTTTCTAGCTGGTTTTGCCTCCCCATCAACAGAGGAGCAAATCCCCACCTTGCCTCTTATGGAATCAGAGAAAAAAGTTGAGTGAGGTTTTTTTTTTTTCCCCACAGCATTAATTTTCAGACCGTGTAATTACTAACTCATGTATCTTTTTATTAATTGCTAAAATAACTGTCTCTGAAAGCACTCATCAGAGTTCTGCCTTTAGCCAGGCATTAGAGGGCCCTTCCAGAGGCTGGGAGAGCAATTACCCTGGTAAACGCGTAGTAACTGCCCAGACTATTATGTCGGGCACAATTTATGATCCTGTTTGCAAGTGATTTACGCCTTAGGAACAGACCACAGATCAGCAGCAATGAAGAGAGATAACTCCAGTGCTGTGTCACACAAATGTGACCTTGACAGAAACAACAGAGTCTGCCTAAATGCAGGCCTGGGCCCGAAGCCAAAAAGACACTTAGGTGCTTAAGCGAGGCTTGGTAGAAGTAAGGCACTTAAGTCTGCAACTGCGTGTCTTAAATCCCTTTCCTCAGCTGCTGCCTATCCCTGAAAGCAACTCAAACTCAGTCGTTTCCACTTCAATGTCCTGGACACCATGTGGCACCGCAGTCATGGTGGCACTGAGGAGGTCATTACGTAGCACATACCCAGCATTGCCACAGCCCCTAACTCAGCTGTCTGCCCTCCTCTCTCACACACTTGCTGAAGAAGTTCCACACAAGTCACAGACACACCCACCACCCTTTGAAATGGCCCCTGCCTCTTCTGCAGCAGCCCAGAGTTGATATTACTCACCCAGCTTGTCTTGCCATGAGAGCACTGCTGTGTTCAAAGCGCTCTACTTTTAAGAAAAAAAAAATCTCAGTATTTGCTGGGATAGAGAGAGGAAGATGCTTGTGGGAGACTGGGATGCGCATCTGCATCCGCTGGTGCAGAGGCTGTGGGACTGCACATCCTGAGGGCTCTCCGTGTAATGGGGCTGTTCCACAGCACGGCCCAGCACCAGCAGGTACATTTCCAAAAGATGAAACCATGCTCTTTATAGAGAGCTTAAACACCTGCTTTCAGGAGAGGGTTACAGGCTGTGAGTCCTGAGGGAAGGAAGATACCTAAATCTTGACCTTCTCCATGGATTTTTGGCACGACCCCTGTCCTTTAGCACTCTCGTGTTGGCTAGGCCAGTGGCGATTGCTCAGTGTCCTGGTGTTTGCAATTACCTCCTCGAGTTGCTTCGTTAGTTTGCTGAATAACTTAAAGCAGTGGATGCAACCACTGGGACCAGGCACCTAGGAACTGGACAGTCATCTATTTTACATCTGAAGTTCACCCCAAGGAAAGGAAACAACACAAGCAACTTACAAAAGGGTTTCAGGTAGGTATTAGTACTTCTGCCAGCTCTCCTGGGTTATTGGAGTCTCTATTAGAGACTCTACCGCTCAAATTTAACGAGATTTGGTTTACCCTAGTTGGTAATAAATGTTACTCTTCCTTTTCTCTGATTAAAAAAAAAACCAACAACAACAACAACAAAAAACCCAAAAAAACCAAACAAACAAACCCCTATAACTATCATGGTTATTATCCTGTTCTCCAGAGCATCTATCAGTTGTATGTTCTCCTGTAAAGCCCCTCTCCAGTGTCACACTTGGCCTCTTCACTCTCTTTCCATGTTTGCAGAAATTGCCAAACAACTGTCTTGCTACAGGAGAACTGCACCAAAATAACCAGCAAAAACTCATGCCTTCAATCCCTGGTTCAAGGTGCTGGACGGCACTTGCAAAGTTTTATACTTTGAAATCAAACTATTAAATTCACAGTAGAAAGTTAAAAACATTTTAAAGTGAAAATTAATCAAGTGTTAAATACTTGCAGGAGTGTACAAGCGTACGTGGATATCCTGAAGCAGCTGTACACAAAGGCCACTGAACGTGCCCTCGTGTTTCTCAATGTCCACGTGTTGCTCTCCTCCCCCTTTGCCAAAGAAAGGCAGTCATCATGATACATGGTAAGAATAATTTCATAAATGATGATGCACGACCAGCAGAACTGAGCAAGGCATGAAAAAAATAAGCTTGAAGGAAACAAATTACAGCTTAAATGAGGCTGAAATGGGAGTATAAGAATAAGCTACTTTGCATATTTACATTCAGATAGAAATTATTATGAACCCTGGGTTATTGTTCCATTTGAAATTAATTTTCTGCTTCTTAAACTGGAGCTTTCAGAGGAGAAGTTTCGGGGCCTTCGGCCTTTGTTTTAAATTAACTTGTTTTCCCAGTTATATTTTCAGAGAGCACATACAGGGCAGGAAACTTGATGCAGAGCACCCAGCGCAAAGCTTGCCATGCAGTCATGCACCGCAGAAGAGCTCGCTCGTGCCAGACCGCCAGGCCCAGGTTTCGCAGCATGCAGCCGTGGGAGATGTCAAGCTCAAGGCAGGATTGATGCACAAGATTTCTAACCTCCTTCTCTCTTTCTGATCTTCTAGGTTCCTTCCTAGCCTTTCTCTTCTGGTTTCTCTTATCTTTTTCGTCCTTGATGTCCTTCACCGGGACAATTTTCTCCTTGACTATTTCTGAGGTGTGTGTTGTATGGATACTCATTGACCATTCAGAGATGACACTGGGATCCCAGTAAGAGTTTTCAGTATTGGCAGGGAGAAGGAAAGAGTTAGCTCCCGGGGTGGCGTACTCTACAGAGCTGGACTCCACCGGTTGAAATTCATAATAATCCCACTCCAGGCCACTGGAGGTCATTCTTCAACTAATTCTTACGGCTCTTACTGTGTTTTAAAGAATGTATCTGCAGAACATGAAGTGAGTGTTTTAATCTCTCCATAACATTTAGCAACTTTTAAGTTTTTGCTTATCATGTGGCAGATGAAAAGTCAGTCTTGCATTCGTTCATTAGCTAAAGAGAGTCAGGTTTAGGTTTCTCTTGTTATTTAGAAAAAACCAAATATAGATCATCTTTTTAGAATCTGGATAATTTTTTGTGTTATCATCACAATGGCCACAGACAAAAATCAACTAAGTAATTTACTTTTCAATTAAATATACTCTCCACTCTCATGAGCGATTTAGTCTCTGAATCTAAATCTGTATTGCTGAAAAATAGCAATGAAACGAAACGTACAGATGTTAATCAACACTTGATATTAAGATGCTTCCACTGCCAAATAAGCACACAGTAAAAGTGACCAAAGCATTAATCAATAGATTGCAATTAAAAGAGTATATGAACATATTCTGTGTGGCATAAATAAATTATACAAGGAGAAACCATAAATAAGAACCTTCTCTGGAGACCTATGTAAAAGGAAAGCAGAAATATTTTAGTTAATACCTTTCACAAGGAGAAATCTTCACTTGGAGTTTTAGCCTTCCTCCTCCTCTGAGACAAATCCAAAGACACCCTCTGAGACTGAGCAACTCATGAGGCTCTCCTCAACCCCAATGCAATTACTAGTACTAAATACAGGGCCAAAATCAAAATACATTTTAAAGAAGCAGTATCCATGAATCAAGCACGCATCTATTCTGCTCAGATTAGCCACACATTTAGAAGCAGTACCCAGTTGTTGTGAACAAAGTCCTGAGAAGCTTGCAAGGCAAGTGAAATAGGTGTTCTAAGAGACGAATATTTCTACAATGGAAGACTCTTTACGAAACTGAAATGATGGTAAACACTGATTTACTGTTTTTCCATTACGGTTATCACGTTTACATATAAAGAGCCTATATTTTATTACTAGAGGATTAAAAAAAACCCCACACTTACTCAAAAAATAGTTTTCACAGAAACCCAATTTGAGCAAATCAGTGGAAGCTCTTGCAGTCAGAGCAACTTGCATTTCTCAGGAAAACAGACTGTACTTGTAAAGTACCTGCAATTTTGTCTTAAGTACCTGATGAATCATTTTTGCTGGGGGAAGTCAAAAAAACATACTCAGGATACATCTGAATAAACTGATACTCCCATTACACTTGCAAATCTGCTCCATTTCACAGATAGGCAGAGTGAAAGATTAAAGAGCGCCGGAAACAAAGTTTCTTCCTAGAAAAACTAGTTTCCCAGTAGAAAGCTGGCTGCACCAGAACCCTAGTCCTACACTTGCCAGACACAGACTGCACATGTCTCACAGGGAAGCATCTATTCATGCAGAGAAGGAATCTAGTTTTTCAGTTTCTACAGATATTCAAGACCCTTTAGATGCAAATAAATGCCTAAGAGGATTTTCAGAAGGCACTTAGACATTTCTAGTGTCCCTTCAAAAGTCCTCTACTAACCACCTTTGGACCTCTAGGTCCCTTGAAGAATCTACACCTTATATATTACAGAGGAAATAAAAGCAACTCTTCCTCAAACTCGTTCCAGTGTGCTATCAGAAGTAAGCAACAAATCTGCAGAATTCACAATTATTCAACTGCTGTTGCATATTTAAGCCTATACCTCTGTTCATGAGAGTGAGGTAACTAAAACCACATTCTCAGTCACTCCACCGTGCCCTAAAGCCTGGTTCAAGATTAGAACTGTTCTTAAGGAAAACTGAGAAATTCCAGAAACTTACGTATTTTAACGAATGAAAACAAACTACCATTTGCTAAATTCAAAGCAGGTTTCGTTGCGCTGATGCTTCACCACACGACAGCCTCACAGATGCAAACACCCCACAGCTGCCAACAAATCAATTTCCCTGCGATGCTGCACTGTGCTACGGGCAGCTGCTCAATACTCTATACGCTGCAGCACGCGTCTACACAAGAAGCACCTCCATCTTCAGGCAAACATCGCAACAGACTGTGTCCCTTACCTGACGTCCTCCAGTGGGTTCCCACAGAGTACAATAAACTCTTATTTCATTTCTACACCAAGCAGCAGACAACGACTCTCACTGCTTCTCACACTCGCCTGGTGCAACCAGAGCTCTTATAAAGCTCTGCAGGCTGAGCAAGAGGACCAAGCTATTTGCTGGAAACCACCACATTTTACATTGTCTCCCATGCAGTTTTGCATCTCCAAATTAGAGGTTACATCTCCAAATTAGAAAATACAGGGACAGATTTTGTTTTCATTTAATCCTACTTCAAAGAAGAGAAGGTCTACTGTTATTTGCAAATTACCTTCTCCCCTCCACCCCAAGTAAGAAGACTGTATCTACTTACATCATCCTGAATATCCAGGTCACAACCGGCCTTCAACAGAACCTGGACAACGTGGAGATGACCCTTGTGGGCAGCAAGATGCAGGGGAGTCCGGCCATGCTATGAATGAAAGAAAACAATAATACCTTCAGATGAATTTTTATGCATGGTAGTTGACCAGAATTTTAACTGCTTTTCCTTGTTTTTCTGTTCATACTTCATCCTCTGAAACCTGCAACAGCAGCAACTGAGATGTTAGTGTACCAAAGGCTTTACCTCAGTTTTGTGTACGCTGAAAACTCCTCCTCTCCCTCTTCTACCTCATTTCAGTTTATCCCAATGATACTCTACAAAAGGGATATTATATTCAAGTAAGGATACCTCCTTACAAATTCGGATCTGGCTTTGTGTCCATGCCTAAAGAGAATTCGTGGCCCTTTTATTTCTGTCCCTCTGGAGTGCAGAATTGTCAACGGCTTTCAACTTCACTCTGTATAACAAAGTTGCAATAGCGGGCTAATTCATATATTGTAATGGGTACCAGCTTCGCAATAGAAATAAGAATTATTGTACTGTTGTGTATGATGGACGCTCCCCTTAAAAGGAATGGAAGACTTGTAGTCACTCCAAGTGATTTCATGTGTACGACAACCAACCTCATTTTGTCAATGATCTGTCAGGTGTTTTTAGACAATACTTATTTTTAAAACATTATCAAGCTCTAACCCACATGAAAGTATGAGTATAAAAAAGTCATGACAAATTCAATCTGCAGTGTAATGTAATCAGGGACGGGTCCCTAACAAACAGAAGGACAGAAAAGCTTCAATTAGTGAGATGGATAAATCATGTATGGTTTTAGGAGAAAAAAACCCTAAAGATTGACATTTGATAGTAAAATCTATTTTAAAAAAAAAAAAAAAAAAAGCATCTCCCAAACAAATGGGTTCTAAAAATCTAAATGAAATGACAAGAGAAAAACAAGTTACTTGTAACTGAGCCCCACTTGATTATCCTTTGACAGAATTTAAAATGAAACATGTCAGGAAAAGAATAGGCTGCTTCTCCTAAAAGAGGAATAAGAATTGATGTAAAAGAGGCTCAAAAGGGAAGAGATTCTAAGAAGCAGTCTGGATAAGAGAGGAGAGCTACAACAAGCAATTCCCTAAACTTTCAACCCATACAAAGTGAAAAAGAAAACTTATAAGGGAGAATCAATAATTAACTCTTGCTCTAGGAAGAGTGTGTGTATACAAAAAAAATCTCAAAGCATCAACATGAAAAGCGGGTGAAACACCTTAAGAGTTGTTAAACAGCAACACTCTAAAACTGTTCATTGCAAATTTTATTTCATTGCAATTAAGAAAATAGGATTTCAGACATTGCTAAAATCACAGAGTATCTTCACAAAGAATCCCGATTTCTCCACTGGGCATTATACGAGATAGAGAAGAGTTACATTACTCTTAATCTGCACCTACTATGTATCTATTTCTTCAGTATGGCTGCTATCGTCTATTTTTCCACTCAAAGATTTACCCTGCAAAGGAACATAAATGGCCCTAACACAGGACCTTCAGAAGGAGCAAACATTTGGAGAGGTGGGCCCGTGCCAACCTCATGCAGTTCAACCAGGCCAAGTGCAAGGTCCTGCACCTGGGTCATGGCAATCCCAGGCACAAATACAGGCTGGGCGGGGAATGGATTGAGAGCAGCCCTGAGGAGAAGGACTTAGGAGTGCTGGTGTATGAGAAGCTTAACATGAGCAGGCAATGCGCCCTTGCGGCCCAGAAGGCCAACCGCATCCTGGGCTGCATCAAGAGAAGCGTGGCCAGCGGGTCGAGGGAGGTGATTCTCCCCCTCTACTCTGCCCTGGTGAGACCCCACCTGGAGTACTGTGTCCAGTTCTGGAGCCCCCAACACAAGAAGGACATGGACCAGTTGGAGAAGGTCCAGAGGAGAGCCACGAAGATGATAAAAGGGCTGGAGCACCTCTCTTAAGAGGACAGGCTGAGAGAGTTGGGGCTGTTCAGCCTGCAGAAGAGGAGGCTCCGGGGAGACCTGATAGCGGCCTTCCAGTACTTCAAGGGGGCCTACAAGAAAGGTTGGGAGAGGCTGTTTAGTAGGGCCTGTTGCGATAGGACGAGAGGTAATGGTTGTAAAATAGAGGGGCGTAGATTTAGATTAGAAATTAGGAAAAAATTTTTTACGATGCGAGTTATAGAACACTGGAACAGGTTGCCCAGAAAGGTGGTGGAGGCCCCATCTCTGGAAACGTTCAAGGCCAGGCTGGATGAGGCTCTGAGCAACCTGACCTAGTCAGGGATGTCCCTGCTCCTTGCAGGGGGGTTGGACTAGATGACCTCTGAAGGTCCCTTCCAACCCTAACCATTCTATGATTCTATGATCTCAAGAGCTGGCTGGCTACCAGCAGCCTGAAGTAAGCAGAAGGCAACCACCAGCTTTCTGAAGTTCTAAGCAACTTCTCCAGCAGCACAGCTATTTCAAGTAAATAAAAAACCAAGTTCAGGACAGAATTGTTTCCACTGAGCAAATCCCATACCTGCATAGCTGGTAAAGCCTCAAGAATTCAGCCTCTTCAGAGCAAAAATGAAAAGCAGTGTTGAAATCCACAGAATGGCTGGGGACAAAATGTCCATGTCATTACTGACTAGTTGTGCTGTGATTCCAAAGTGTTAAACATTAATTAACTGTCCTGTATTATTGATCTGAAGGGACAGACCTAATGGAAAAGTCCTCACCCACTCTGACAAGCAAGTCTCTCAAAACCCAAACACTGTCTCCCGTTAGCGGTACCAGCTCGCTCCCTCATGGGAAACTTCCAGTCCTGCCCTGCTGAAGGTGTGGGAAGGGCTCACTTTCGGCTGTCACCACTGCCCCTGGGCGCCGTCCAGCCTGCTGCTTGGGCACTTCTCACTGAACCTGGATGTAGGACCCTAAACGCCTGCTCCTACGGCGAAGGGCATCAAGCTGCACTGAGCGCACCTCCTTCTCCGTCAACCTGGAGGAGAGCCAGGGCTACGTCGCTGTTCCTGGTAACTCAATAGCAGGAGGTATAAAAGTCTCCAGGCAACACAGGAGAGGAAAATATTAAAAAAAAAAAAAAAAAAAAAAAGAAAAGAAAGGAAAGGACAAGAAAAAAAAAAGAAGCCAAACTGACAAATAATTCCTGGCTATGAACAATATATTTGTATTATGAACGTGTGCTCCAACTTGTTCAGGTTTATGGGTTCTGACTTTCTACATTACCTAATGGCAATAAGTAAATCACGTAATCTGGCCATCTCACTTCCCAGCAGGCTACTAATATATCATGAAAACAATTTATTGCAATCTGTGCACAGAGCAGAAAAAAATCCCAAACAAACCCAACTTGAAGCCAGCTCAGGTACTTTAAAAGGAAAATAGCATCAGCTACACGAATATATCCCAGCAGGGAAACTTTCTGATAAGATAACCATCTCTAACTACTGAAAAAAATGCTGAGGTTCAGCCAAAGGTACTGTGTTAAAAATAAACTATGAAAGCAGAGTACGTGTTTATTTCACTACGAGGGACGTGTTTTCCTCACCCAACACACCTTCCTAGGCAATCGCCACACAGAGCGCACACGAAAAGGCTGCAAAACCACAGAAGATACAGATCACTCGACCTTCACCCGCTGGTTCAGTGCCTTAAGGTACGTTAAAATAAAGCCGCCCCAGGGAATGAGTTTATCTGGAGGAGGCTGCCCAATCCCCAGGGATCACCAAGCTCTCCTGTCACTGGGACCAACCTGTCTCCTGGGTGGCCTCCCCGCGCTCATGGCCAGCCTCAGGGGATGGGTGCTGGAGGAGAGGGTACTTGCTGGAAGAGGCCACTGCAGGGCTGGGGAAAGCTGTGTTTTCAGATCAGCAGGCAGAGAGCAAAGCCACCAGGCCTGGGAACGATGGAAAGAGCAGAGCCTGGCAGAGAAGACCACCTCATTCCAGTCCCTCCAGCAAGTGACACCAAGCACCACCATGTCCTCAGCACCACCAGGGACAGGAGCCTATGCAAGACATTCCCTAGCCACTCCTGTCACTCAGCGAACAGAGATTCATGTTCACTGTGCCTTTTCCCTATCATCATCAAGTGTTCAAAAACTTCAACCAGGTTCCCAAACCCGAGGTTCTGCTTTAAAAAAAAAATCCAAAAAGTTGTTGAATGGAAGACTAGGGGATTCATAGTTATATAGAATCACAGCATGGTTAGGGTTGGAAGGGACCTTCAAAGGTCATCTAGTCCAACCCCCCTGCAAGGAGCAGCGACATCTTCGACTAGATCAGGTTGCTCTGAGCCCCATCCAACCTGGCGTCCAGCTTTTTATTCCAGAGGGTTTGTGTGTTGTCTGATTTGAGATTCTCTATCCAGAAACAGGTTCAGAGGCATCCTACCTACTGGAGACTCCTAGAGAGAGGCCTTCAAAGACCAGAGCTACTGCATACATGCAGTCCTTGAGCTCTTCCACTGGCTATAAAGGGAGAGTAGGAAATCTATGACCCTACCTAGGATGGGAGAGTGGGAAGGAGGACCATTTTCAGCACATTACACTGATTAGAGGCTCAGGCTTTTGCAAGAACACTGATCATCTCAAGATTAATCATAACTCCGCAAGAACTGGCAACGCCAGATTTTGTTTTTCTTCCCAGTAACATCAAAATGAAGGCAGAGATGGGTGGTACAGCTGGACAGTGTTCCAGTATGGGCAATATAAACGCTGGAAAAACATTCCCACCCACCTCCCTACAGAAACGTACGTGCTCATGTTTGCACACACCAATCCAGAACAAACTATGAGGGAGACAAGGCAATTTGGGTATTTCTCATGCTGTGAGGACAAACTTAGAGTGTGGCAATCTTTGGAGAGAAACTTTCAACAGGTCTGTGCCATGATGGGAGGCCTCCACAGTGACAGCCAGAGCTACTCTTGCCTACCTCTGATCTTCTCCTTCATGTCTCAAGTCAAACCAACAGCTCTTCATACTGGCTGTGAAGGAGGATGCTGATGGACTAATTGGACTTTTTTTTTTTTTAAATAAAATTTTTCTCTCACAACAGTGCATCCTACCTAAAATATCTAGAAGGAAGAGGGAGGAAAGTAGACATTTCTTCCTCTCTGTGTCTGCTCCATAAAGATGTTTCGCACATTTCGCACTCACCACTGTAGCATAAAAGAGGGGGCTTATCTGAATACACACATGGGCCCTAGTGGGAGATAAAACACAGGAACAAGAGTGTCTCCTATAGATGCTCTCTGTGAGGAGACAACACTAAAACCAGAGACTCCTTAACATGCAGATTACCAACTTACAAACTTGTGAGCATTTCCAAATACGAACTGTAATGGTTTGGGGGTTACTGGAGAAATACAAATGAGAGACTGGTACAACACGGGATTAATGAACCAATAAAGCAGTCATTCATATAAAAAATATGCAATTTGGACTTCTATTCATATGTAAATAATTGCTTCAGCAGGCAACAAATCATACAAATCCTCCCGTGTCACGGGCTTATTAACAAAATAAATGGCTGCAACTTCCAACAGCCGTGACGCTGCCACAGCTATGGGGCATATCAGGTTGCAGCCAAGCACGGTAAACAGCCACATGAACTTCAGCAGTAAAATGTAAGGGTAGGGTTTTTGTCTGTATTTAATCCATATTCTAACTTCCAGACATCGACAGGCAGCTGTCAATACGTATGGTTTAAAAGCAGAATTTTCTTAGGGCAGCTGCCAGTGTATGCACTCCGCAATCAAACCCACGCAGGGCGGCCTCGGCACCAGAAGCCACACGATTTTTCCTCGTGTTTATGTATTTGTAGATACTTTCATGCAAGAACATGCAGCTCTCCATTGCACCCTGCTCTTGTGCTTTACAAGCATTCATCCGTTCTGCACTTACACAAAAACGTGCCAATCCAACTCTTACTTGGAAAGCTTGGAAACAAAAAACAAGTCTTGTCACATTGTTCACACTGATGATTTGCTAGACTGTTCTCCACGAATAACCTGCTTGCTCAAGTCAGCAGAAAGTTTCTCATCAACCTCAACAGGCATTCAGCAAGTCCCTAAATGTTTGCTAATACCATTTCATTTATTATTTAAAAGAGACACAAGTAGTTTTTCAAACTCAAGGCACACAAAAATGTGAAAGCCCTAAAATATATTTCTTTTTTTTGTTTCTGTCTTAAGAATTAAAAAAAATTGTTTTAAATAGGTAAACATGCTCTGAAGTTGAAATCCTAATGACAAGACTACAAGTTCCCCAGCATTACGAAAGTATTGCCATAAGGCAGCTTCATAAGATGACTAGATAAAAAAATCAAATTTGATCATTTGATCAATGATGAAATCAAACAAACAGAATTACTGAATCAAAACAGAAGCACTACGTTTTGTAGTTCTATGGTTTTTTCCAAAGGATCATCCCTTCTCCGCAGAATTCAATTTTGTATCTATAACCTTAATGCTACGCTCTGCAGAAAAGCTGCTTCCCTCAACTAAAGCATGCACGTGAATAATTTTTTTTTTTTTTCATTTTGCAATGAGTTTTATCTTGGGGAGGGGAGAGGGCTCGGGGTCTCAATTTATCTGAAAGTTTGATCAATAGTTCTCCACTACAACAAGCATGCCATCGAATCTTCATCCTAAAATTAACAACCTTATCCTGAAAGTAGTTCTTATTTTGTGACTGTTCCGCTTATTGAAAGAACGCACAAGAACCTGGCTCACTGATGGCTGAAAAATCCCTTCAAATTTTCAGTTTAAACATACTTGAGGCTGATTTATACATGCTTGCTCCTATGACAACCTTGTCCTTGACTTTAAACATCTCTTTCTCCTTCCAGCCTTTATGTGGCACCAGATTAGCAAGCTAAGCTCTTCCACGGTATGTTTATACAGCCTTTCCTAGGCAAATATGCACATGCTCTCCCTATGCAGCTAGCTGGCTGGGTGAGAGCCAGCTGCAAGCTGTATGCTGGGTAGACCTAGACAGGACACTACTGAGCCTGAACTGATGGGCTTTGATGAGGGCAGCAGCTTGGCCTCACGCCTCTTCGTTCACACTGAGCTCAACTCTATCTGGCTCACACCATGGGAGGAATAAATGTGTGCGCACCTCCAAAATACCCCACGCACAGAGCCCCATTTGCTCCTCCGAGAGCCTCTCCACTCCTCTGCACTCCTCCAACAGTCTCGCTGATCTGACTTCACCTCTTCTGAGCAGGGCTTGTCACCAGGCTACCCGAGTAGCTCGTCTGCACTGTCTGCTGATGTCCCAGGATGTACCCAGAATGACAAGAGGGACAGCTTGTGTTATCCCCACTCCCTGGGCTCCACGGGGATGACCTACAACTTCTAGGAAAGAACAGGTACAATCTCGTAGTCCCAGGTCAGCTACAGGGATGGCCTCAGAGCTCACCAGCGAGCACGGCTTCCCAAAGGAAACACCAACACTCTGCACCTGGGCACAGTTTTGCTGCCAAATGAGCTTTGCTTTGATTTTCCAACAACAAAGCAAGTGCAAGGAATAGGAAACCACCTGTATCATATAGGAAAGCAAAACTTGTCAACTCTAGCAAATCTGCATTTTATCAAATTAACCTGATTTTGTGTTTCAAAGTCAGATCTACAAAATTTGCTTCTTATTGTAATTAACAGAAGGCATTGAAAATTTCACAATAAACAACCTTAACAATGAGAAAGTGTCAATTTTGCATTTGAATTGTGGATTATGGCAACCAATTCTATGGAATAGTTAAATCAGTGACATGATTACTCTGGCAGCCTTACAAAGGACACCACATTTTATGTTCAAACAGTGTGGAAGCTGGATTTGAAACTACATTAATGCATAAACGTATACAAAGCATAGCATCCTTTCAATCATTTCTGTATTTTCAGGTAGGTACCTCAACAGTCTCAAAGTTCATGATCTTAAAAAACAACCACCACAGAACCCTGAGTTACCATTCAGACATCTGTAAGTCACTATTTCCTGATCTATTACTGACTACATTTAATAGCTCTTCATCAGCTACAGGTCTGCTTGGACAACAGAGCCAAACTGACATCTTTATGGGACCATTCATGTTTATTACATCTGTGCTTTGTATCTATCACCAAGAAGCCACTTAGTTTTGGCAAACAAAACTTACAAACAAAGGTTGTCCTTGTATCACTCCAGCTTTCAAAATAAATATCTCTACAACTCAAACACTGCAAAGGGACTGAAAACAAATGTCACTGACAGATAAAAAGAGGAAAAGACAGATTACTTATCAAAGGTACTCACATTTGCTTTCTATCTGTAAATATTAGCTCCCATACATATATAATATTCAAGACCAATATGGAAATACAAATAAAACTAGATATGATGGAGAACAGTAGTTCAGCAAAACAGGATGTCCTAAATTTTATGTTACAGCTCTAAAGATCTAACTTACCTAATTCTTTTTAAGGTTTTCTACTGATCAAAACTTCTCTGCAACAGCCAATTCTATCTCATATTTAATACACTAGGATTATTTATAACATGTTGAGAGTTAGGAATAGGTGAATATCAGTTTAAATTCTCTTAATATCTTCGATGCCGACCTTAGTTGGAAAGTATGGCAAACACAGTTTGCAATCCCCAAGTTTGTAACTGACTGGGGACTACGCAGCATGAATCAATGAGGATGTCAGTACAAGCGAGGCTGCTGTACCAAGAGACTCCAGCGGCAAGAAACACCTTCTGCGTACTTTTACCCTGCCGCAACAGGTGGCTTTCCCCCATCCCCTCACCCAGAAAGATGGGCGCTCTGAACCGCCTCCCCTCGACAGTGATGAATCGCTCCATTCATCCGTTCGCACAGTGTTCAAAAGTCAATGCACACTTTGAAAAATGTCGCTGCCTCTCCATCGACACACCATGTTTCTAAGGATTCGGTGTTCACCACAGCTGCGTTCACTGGGAAGTGTACAAATACAAAACATGCACTATATTGTAAATTCACATGAGCTAGTAAGTATAAACTTTAAGGAAATCTAAACACTGGCCTCAGTCACATTCAGATTGGTAAAGCTAGGAGGTCATTTTCAGAGACAATGGTCTAGGAGTTACATTAGTTCCCAGGGATTTTGCAAAGCATTTTTCTCCTGTTACCTTGGTAACCGCTACCTTGGCACCCTTGTTGATAAGCTGCACCACATTCTCCACTTGGCCTTTGTAGGCGGCTACAAGCAGGCATTCTGAAAGCACAGCGACCACATCCTGCTGGCTCATGAATTAGGAGAGAAAGGTTTTCAGGTTTCTTCGGTCCAAAAACAAAGGCTTGGGATCGGTTCAAGCAGCACGCAGGCAGGCGAGGAAGGACCCCAGCTCCCTGGATGGTGACACTACAGCTATGCCATCCTCTGGACCTGTGGATCAGAAAACAACACTGCTGTCAGCAAGGTTTCAGAGACGGAAGCACTGCAGCAGCTCCTCCCCCAGCATTTGTCTTCCCATCACTTGAAGAGGGGGGTCACAAAAAGCCCTCAGAGCCTCCTGAAGACATTGCACTTCTGTTGCAACGCAGAGGGATGTAGACAGTAGCATGTTCTCAGCGTGCCCTCATTCCCCTAGTCTGGGACAGAAGTCCTTAAACTTTCTGAAAGTGTAATTCTCTTTTAGCCTAACCTGTATTTGTATGCCCCCCTGTCACTCTCTTCTTCTCCACTCTGGTCTCCCAGACTTTAATTGGGCAAGGATGGGTTCACTACCTCCACTGCTAGTAGTCGCTCAGCCTGTGTTGGTCAAGGGAACAAAAATACGTTACAGTTACTGGCTACAGATATAAATACACAAACCCCTGCCCTGGAAGGACTGAGTGCAGTCAGCAATTAAAGGCAGCTGACTGTTCCCTCAGGAGTATAAAATGCTTCACAGCCTCCCCCAAACCATCCCAAGGACACCTTTGGGAGGGATCACAACCTGCAACAGGGAAATACTGATCTTTACTGTCAGTGAGAAATGATGTTCCCCCTGCAGAGCTGACATCACGCCACACTGACCCCAGAAACAATTCACATTTAGCACTTGTCATGCAAACCTGTGAGCGCGCTCTTCTTCCCAGGCTCCACTGACCCGTCCAATGAACCATCAGAGCTGAAAAGTGATTTCTGACATAATTCCAGAAAAAGATATCCGCAGATCACTTTGAGCTGTAGGATCCAGAACCTGCCCAGTATGGGAGGATTTCAGCATTACCTGTGCTTTTCACACCTTGGTTTAACTATTTCAGTACAGGAAAAACACCTTCAAGATAGTCTGCATACAGATGATTTACCTTTCTCTCTAGAAAAATCACTGCACTGCTCCTTATCAGCCACGAGTATCACAGGCTTTGCATAGCCTACAGGCAACTGGTACAGCGACTAGGTGGTCTTGGAGATTGATAGTGGCATACAACATCTTTCACCCTTAGGTTAACCCTTTGAATCTATCTCAAAACAGGAATAACTAAAAGCTATTACTGCTTAATAGCTTTGCTGCTCCTCTAAATTGATTTGTTTGCCTAGGTTTAGCTGAGAGTACAAAAACCTCCCCATCATAATCCCACCACTCAGAGTATTGATATTTTTCTAACAGCTTCAGCAGGGAGATCTTCACCAGAACAGCAGAAAGATTTAATTTCCATCCTCATTCCAGGCCAGCAACAAGGAAAAAATGCATGGGATTCTGTGGCACACAACCTCCCCATCTTCTAAATACTGGGGGTGAGACCTTTCAATGAACATCACTCCAGTGTTATAAGGTCGCATCCACCAGTACACCTCTGCAAGAAAAAGGTGCTGTAGCCCTGTTTAATCCAATGGTTAAAAGGGTATGGTGATCCTCTGTGTCACCAAAGTGGTATCCAAAGTCCTTGGACCCCACAGGATCACTGATCTACACAAAATATTTTTGATCACAAGCACACATATATTAAAACCACGTTGGTTAATTTGTAGTAGTAGAAGATACTTACACTATTTAATTTGCACTCCTAGGGTAATTTGTGTTAATCTTAAAATGCTTTATGAGAATTAATTTTTGAGGTGAGTACTATATTCAAGAATATCACATGCATTTTAGAAAAGGGCCCATTAAAGCACAGGCAAGTTCCCAATTAATATAAAAGTTATGTCAAAGCCAGGAAATAACTCCAGATAATCACCTCTTGCTTTCTAAGTATAAGCATTAAACAATACTATCTCCAGGTAAAAGATTCAGGCAGCTTTTCTTTACCATCCTCTTGCTTTCTAGGTGTGAACATGTTTAGAGCAACATGAAAATAGCCGCACATTTATTCAGAGAAATGAGATAAAAACTTTTTGGGTCTCAAAAGCAGCACAAGAATGGACATCAGAGAAGCAGTGCTGCACCCTGTACCACTGGACCAGTCTCACCCACACCTTCAACGTGATGGACACAGTTTGGACACCCTCACAACACAAAAAAGATGGAAGTAAGAAGAAAAAAACCCCCCTCGTTTCCTTCACCAGCACCGTACACATCATACCCTGCCCCTCTGGCACAGTGATGCAGCCAGTATAGTACAAACCACGTAAAAAAGGCCAGATGGCCTACACTTAATCTGATCTGTGAAAGGCAACCCAAGTTTTGACCTCACTTCCCTAAGTGCTTTCCAGTGACACATGCTACCGATGCAATCTGAACCCCCCGAGCCCGGCCCTCCTGCTCCCAACACCTCTCCCTGACCCTCCCATCACATCTCAAAGCAGCATCTCCGTAACCCAGGAGCGCTCCCCACTCCTTCCCTCTGTGACCGGTACGCAGTGCAGGGCAAGCCTTACAACAGGGATCTTTCTCCGTAAGCTTTTCAGGCAGTGGGGTGGTTTGTTTCCTTGTTAGCCCTCGCCTCTGCAGCGGTGGTTTCCAGATGAACTGTACCATCACTTGATTGTCCCCACCCTTACACCTAACCTGGCTGCCCGTACACTCGATGGAGTCATGCATTTAGACAACTCTGTTCATCTTAAAACATCCGTAGTCAGACCCTGTTTGGTTTTCTTACCCCTGAAATTCAAAAGAAAGCAGTAACATCATTGACACTGCATCATTTTCATATTCACTGCAAAAGGCTCAAGGCAAACATTTTCCTGACACACTGACGTTTCTGAGCAAACTCACAGAAAGACCAGATGCTTGTTACCTCTCAGCCACACACACTAACACCTCAAATGACTTGCAACAGTGATAAGTTTAGTGTTACCAGGGAAAAGTCCAGTTACCAGCTACGTACCTGTGCAAGGTAAATGCCGGAAATTGTACTCACTTTCTAGTTTGATTTTTCTCCCTCTCTCTTGCTGCCTTCCCATCACTGCAGCGTGTTCCCCCCGGAGATCATGAGCCTCCTCAGCCTGCCATGCCCTGCCGCGCTGGAGTGACGGACTGCGATGACACCGCTGTTATCATGTAGTTTGCCTTCCTGCCTCTCCCACAGATTGGATCACATATAAAAGCATATTAAGGAGTAGATTCAGCTACTGGTCTCTTACAGATCTCTCCCACGTTGTCCAAGTCTCTGGCAGTCATCGGTCCCCTTTGCAAGAGGGCAGTCACATTACAAGCTCCTGCTTCGGGCTGTTTCGCAGATGGGCGATCGCACAACAGGTCACATTCCGCAGGCCAGCTACTTTACATCTTCTCAGTTGGGATTATTTGCAACTCAAAAAAGTGCATCCAAGGCCGGACCAACTTTCCTTTTCTCCTGAGCTGGTACGAAAAGGCGAGGGTGACCAGTGGGAGGGGGAACAACCTTCTCCTCCTCCTCCCGACAGACCATTCCCCAGGGATAGACCCTTCCCCAGCGCATCGGTGAAGAGAAGCCCCACCTCAGCTCAACAGGCAGCAGAATCACTCCCCACGAGCTTTAACTCTCTACATGCCTCAGACAGGCAAAGCATCTTTCCTTGAACACATCTGCACTCGCAGCAGCAGGAGGAAGCTATCAGATGCCCAAGGACTACAATGAAAAGCTGGACCACTCCTTTCACACCCAGACGGTGCAAAATGAACCCGACAACGCGATTACAGGCGCTGCATCGCATCCCTGCTGCCAGCACCTGCTGCCCAGAATTAAATCCCTCATTATCACCCCCCAAATCTGTGAGCACAGGAAGTCAAACCTTCTGCCTTCAAAACAAACAAAAGGATTTTGCTTCAATATATTTTTAAATAAGAAACAGCCATCTCTGTGCTTCTTTGTTTAAGATCAGATTACTTACCTGGGGCAGGATGTGAAAGCAACACCTAGTTCCCAAGCCTCTCTGCTTGGTGGAAGTCGACCAGGTGCAATGATGCCCACAGGTTCAGTTGCTCCCCTGTGGGGCAATCCCTTTCTGAGGATAACCTGCTCATCCCCAAGGATAACCTGCTAACCCCATCAGCAGAGCATGGAAAATGACAGGTTGACCATGGATTCATATTCCCGACCGGCAGCAGTGAGGCTTCATCCCCAGGTGCTGAGATGCAGCTGCATCCCCACGGCTGATGCCCGCGGCTCAATGAGTCAACGCTGCCCTACAGATGCTCCAGGAGATGTGTGGCTGGGAGCAGCACAGCACAGTGCGAGTGGGTGGCCGGCTGCTCGGTGGCAGGGTCGTAAAGCTCGCAGCTGTGGCCTCTCTCCCGTGCAACTGGCAGAGTGGGCGAAAAACACTCTACGCATCTTCCCCTCCCCCAGCTCCCTCCCCTCCAAAGTGCTGCCAGGCTGCTTCAGTGGCCGTATCACCTACACGGCCCCGACAAAAAAGCCAAAGAAAAGTCCAGGACTTTTCGACACCACAGACACTGAAAGGCTGGGTGATAGCCTCTCCTAAATTCACAGAAAGGAGTAAAAAAAAAAAAAAAAAAAAAAAAAAACCAGCTTCCTCTCTGAGGGAAGAGAAAAAAAAGCTGAAAACTATTAAAGATTTAAGAGATATGAAATGATCAACTTTATGAAGTCCTTTGTGCTAAATGGAAAAGATGCAGTGCCAGAGCACAGGTCACTCTCAGTACAATCACCAAGTTAAATTAGCTTCTAAATAAAAGAATGCTTACATAGCTAGCATAAAGTTCCCATAGTACCAAAGTACAAGATGAAAGGAAAAAAAAAAAAAAAAAAAGGTACTCCACTTTTCTGCATGGGACTACAAATCCTCTTTTCTAGTTTATCACCAGAAATGATGCTGAATAGTGCAAGAAAAACTCCCAGCACCTGGTAGCTTCATTTTATGCAATATAAATAATGCAATAAAATTATTCTATTATTTTAGAATAGCCCAATGTTAAGATACGGAGTCAGATCATTTTGTTATGAGACAGTATCTAATAGCTACATTTTACAATAATAAAAAAGTCTTTCTTAGAAAGTTTCCTATGTCTAAATACTGCCTCCATCTCTTCTTTGCTCAGCTGTCAGAGCAAAATAGGTTTCTTTGCTTATCAAAACATAATAGTATATTAAAATCTATAAAATCTATAAAATCTTGTCCAGCCTGTTTGCAAAGCAGTTTGTCATATTTAAAACATTTAAGATTGTACTCACTTTAGAAGAACAGCATTTTTCAGCACAGTGGATTATTGCACTAGAAAGAATGAGTTTCCTGGAACTCATTTTATCATTCACTGCAGGATGCTGATATATCTACCATTTCTCTCAACTGATTTTGAGAGACCTTTCTCCCAGACCTGCAGCACTGCTTTCCTTTAAGTGATTTTTCTCCAGTTCCCTCATGGATCCAGTATAAACTGCTCACATAAAAAAATGTATGTATTTTACTGAAGCCAGGACTCTGCCTCTCACCCCTTCCTGCCCCAAAAGACAGTTAAAAACCAGTGAAAGGTGTCATAATAAAAACCACACCAGCAGCAGTTATATCTGGAAAACAGCAAAGCCGCACCAAGTCAAGAACAATATGCTTCTGATTCATACTTTTCTTTACAACAATATCATTAATATTTTTGGAGTTTGACTTTATATTGATGAACATTTTGAACTGGACACCTAGATAAAAGGCTGGCAGCTTATATGTTGGTCTCTGCTTTTTCTTCCTATTGTTTTCACTGCATATTTTATCACACCAAATAATATTATTCAGTTTTCCTATGGACAATTGTGTGATTCATCACTCTCAGTATCAGCACAGTCTGAGACATCTGAGAATATTTTCTGGGCTTTTTTTTTTCCACTTGTTGCTATTAATTACTTCAACAAAGACTATTTAGCAGCCTCCCTGGGAGTATCCGCATGAGAGCAGCTCATCACGCATCCCACCACAACCAGAATCAGACCGACTGATGTCATTGCTCCACCACAGCTGGTGGCCGCCCGCAGCCAGACAAACAGCCAGCCCCACATGCGACGAACGTGGGGAGACAGCGACCGCAGCTTCCTCAACCGCTTCTTCGAGCACGTCTCTGTCGCCCGACCTCCGCTGTCGGCTTCACTGAATGTAAATCCTCAGCTTCCTGGAAGCTCGAGTGATGCCATGTTACCGCCAAAACCAACCTTCAGACCTGCACCTGAAGAGCAGAATGCTTTTGGAAAGAGGCACGGACACATGGAGACCAACGATGACGATCAGAGGCAGTTTCAAGTCATCCGTTAAACATCACTAATCTCCTTGTACGAAGACAACTGTTTTTCTTCCCCTCCTACTTATCTCTTTGCCATGCAGCCCTGACCTCCCTTATCCATGACATACTTACTACTTTCCACATAACACGTTTTTTTTTTTAATTTGGCATATCTCATGAAGTTTCACAACTTTATTACTGCCCTCTCTTCCAACACCTGCATGCACATGCATGTCAAAACAATTCAGTACAAGGGAGCTCAACCCTCAGCAAGCCCCGGTCAGTTGAGCACTATTTACATAACAAAACAATATCTATTGTTTGACAGGGGACAGTGCCTCTCTGCAAACACACATGCATGAGATGCCTCGCTCCTATTTGCATAAAACCAGTTAGGAGGTCTTTCCAGCTCACTGCTGTTTAACAGAAGTGCTGGAGCCCAACCTTGGGAACGAAGCGGCCATACGGCTGCGCTCGTGGGAGAGTGGAGTTTTACGTTAACGCTCACGCACAGTGGGGCTTCTGGATGGGAGGACTGTCCCTCACCATCATCTTCTCTGCAGCAGCCACCTGCCAATCAATTAAAAGGCCACATGGATCCCATACAAGCTGACTGCAGAACCTCGCTAGGAGCTGAAGGTGCCAAAATCCTTTCCATAACCAATTCCCTTTCCTCCTCTGCTGCTCTTCCCTCCTTTCCTACCCCCAAGGCTGCATCCTCCACTGCCAGGAAAGGCCTTCCAACCTCTCTACTCCACCTCCATACCAGAAAGATAGTTTCAGAGATGCTGCTTTTCTAATTACCTATAGCATGGGCAGGTTGTAGAACACTGGAACAGGTTGCCCAGAGAGGTGGTGGATGCCCCATCCCTGGAAACATTCAAGGCCAGGTTGGATGAGGCTCTGAGCAACCTGATCTAGTCGGGGATATCCCCGCTTCTTGCAGGGGCCTTGGACTAGATGACCTTTGAAGGTCCCTTCCAACTCCAACCATTCTATGATTCTACCTGCCATTCAGTCTGGGGACCCTGCTGTCCCCGTGTTGGTGTGATGGTGCAGAGGTCTCCCCCTCCTCATGTTTGCTCCAAACCCTCCTCCCTGCCAGCACGTAATGGCAACTCCAGTAAATATTGCAAAAGACATGCTGGAAAATTTAAAGAAAAACCTAATTCCTACAGTTATAGATTTTTTTTTTTCAAGGCCAGAAAACATCACTGCAATAATCTAATGCCAGCCAGCACCAAGCTACAAATCTCTATTTGAGCTAGATGCTATCTTTTATAAACATGAGTCAAGATGTGCAGCCAGGCAGCAATCAGAAAATGCTCTGACTGACAGAGCAGGGAAGAAGAAAACACACATTTACCAGCTTCAAAATATTTTCCAGCTCACAAAGAAACATTGGAGATGTTATTTCTCTTCAAGAAAAAAACACCTTAGGAGCTGCCAGCAGTGATGACATCGTCCCTCCTACAGCGTCACAGCTGATGTCTTGGGAGAGCACTGGGAGATGCGGTGACATAGCTGGACCAGTGCCTCCCACTTCAGCACAGAATCACTGAGACATCCAAGATGTTATGGTATTAGCACAATAATCCTCAATATCACTAGGCATCTGGCACAAATGCACAAGATTCACAGGCAGTGTGTCAATTAAAACCTTAATGAGGCTCAAGCTGAAAGTCAGTGGATGAAATCTGAGGGATGGAGTTGCGAGGGCGTAGAGACATATTCTGACAAACATGGGTGGAAATGCTGAGTATGCCCACTGTAACCCATGGAGTGGTGAGTGCCTGAGTTACAGTGCACACTGTCACTGCTGAGAGAAGGTAATTTTTCCAGTTGTGTCCCATCACAGGGTACTGCAACAGCAAGAGGAAGCACAAATATCCAGGGATCTGGCACGCCCTGGAAAATGGGCAAGTGAGAGTGTCCTGGTTTTGGCAGGGATGGAGTTAATTTTCCTCTCAGTAGCCAGTGTGTTTTGGATTTCGTGTGTGAAGAATGTTGATAAACACGCTGATGATACCAGTTGTTGTGAATGAGACCAAGGACGCTGTCCTGCTCTCCAAGTCTCGCTGATTTGCAGATGCAGGAAGCTGGGAGAAAGACAGACAGAATAATTGACCCAAACTGGCCAAAGAGAGTATTCCATGCCATAAACGTCATGCTCAGTATATAAGTGGGGGCAGGCCAGGGTGGGTATCTGCCTTCCTGGCATCCATCTTTTCTCCCTCATTTTTGCTGGCATTGTTCCCTCTACCTTGCTGGCTCCCTTTTGCTCTTTTGCTTGCCGCTCGGTTTTGTTTCCCTGATTGCTGCTCGGGACAGGCAGGCTGTACTTTGTACATTTTAATATCCTTATATTCTGTTATTATTGTAGTTTTCCCTTGTTATTTTAGTAAATTGTCTTCATCTCAACCCATGAGTTCTCCTTCCTTCCCAATTCTCTCCCCCATCCCACTGGGGAGGGGGAGGGTGAGTGAGAAACTGTGTGGTAATTCGGGCTAAACCACCACAGAGAGAAACAGAGTGCAGCAGGGAAGTTAAAGTGGAGGTCGCAAGGGGCATGGTATCACCCCAACAGTCAGCACAGCTGGGACGGTAATCCTTACTTCCCGAAACCATGTGCTGATCTGCCAGCACTGCTGCCAAGAAGCTGGCTGTAAGTGTGGGTTTATCCTATTCTATTCTATCCGATGCTATCTATGAGTTTGGGTCAAAGGTGGGAAAGACTCTCTAATGTTGTGCACAAAACCTCCACGCTGCACACTCTTCATGGTGCTCAGTGTTTCAGGTTACAAGCCAGCAGGTGAAAAGGATGAAGCTTTTCTGTTTGGACCACAGGCTCAATTCTGTGCCAGGTCAGGTCAGCTACCAAAGCTGCTGTTTCATGGCTGTGGGGGATCCTACACAGCACCCACAGAAGGTCTCTATTCCGATTCCAGTGCAAAGATATTCATAAATGACCAAAAAAAATGCAATACCTATTAAAGGATACATTTGTCAGCAGTTTCAGCAAATAGATTGAACTTCCTCATCATTTCTTACACATGGAGGCTCAGAAGGGTAGAGAAATTAGGGCAATAAGCAGAGACTTCAATACTGTCAGTGTTGTACCCAGACAACTACTACACTCACTTCTTTTCTGCACAAAATAAGCCATTTTATCACAATGATCCCTAATGTTTTTCTAATACACTGAGGTATTTTTGCCCCTTCCCTCTAGATCACTTTTTCCAGCTCTCTGCTTGTTTGTCCTCTGCTGTATTTTTTCTGAGGCTTGATACTCAAAACCACACAGAGTATTTGCTGAGGACTCTTGCTGTGAGCAGCCCCAAAGGCAACTTGGTTGCAGGGGGAGAAATACTGAGCAGAAGGAGATGTCTCCTGAAATACCGACAGAGAAAATGTCTACTGGCCTGTGAGCCTGGGAACCACCAGCACCCTTGACGAGCACAGCTGGCATCTTTGAAGTGCAGCTGGGTGCCTTGAAACCAGAGGCATCCTGAAATATCATAGATAAGGGCAAAAACAAGGAACTGTAACAACAACTTATCATCTGAAAAGGTGAAAAATAGTCTGGGAAAAGGGGAAAACATCCTGAGAAAGTAAGGATCAGTAACTGCCATTGGCTGTTCTAACTGCAAGGACAGGAAAACAGTCTGGAAAATAAAAAATGGTCTGAGAGAACAGAAACCATCACCACCTATTGGCTCTCCCAGGTGAAAAACAGAAATTAACAGCACCTCTTGGCTGCCTGAAGGGGTCACGTCCTACACCCTCTTACGTTTCTGTGATATAGAAAAGACTTAATTTTTACCCAAAATGGAACTTTTTCCCTCTGAGAAGTTCCTGTGCTGCATGTAGTTTTCCTTTTCTGAAACAGGCTGAGCTCCCTGCATGAACTTTCTACCAGATCTCCTAGACAAGCTCTTGGACCCTCGCTGGAGATGTCTGGCTGACTCCCCTCTCCATGAAAAGGATCACCTTTGAAGTGAGACTCTGTCTGTTACTTTTATTGGTTCCCCCATGGGCCCACTTCTGGAGTCAGTTTGGTTTGTCATCCCACTTCTGGGGTGGTTTGGCCCCCTTCTGGGACTGGTTTGGTACACTGGGTACTATGATGAACATACATATATATACATGTAAGTAATCTACCATATCTGCTGTCATACTATCAGTGATTTTACTAGGTATAAGCTTGAAGTAACCTGCAATATTATATATATATATATATATATATACACACACACTTGCTGCTGCTATTATTGATTGCTGCTAATAATTTGTAATAGCTTGACATATATACACACACACACACACACGTGCTGTATTGATCACAGGTATACTTGCTAGCGCTGGATTTTGTGTTCTTTTTGGTAACCTCAATAAAGCAGAAAAGTCTAGAGGATGAAGTTTTCATGTCTTTGTCTACCACAGAATCCTGCAAACCCACGGTCGCAATCTCCTTACTCTTGCAGGCTGGGTAACCCTTCAGGTCATGACAACTCCTCAGTTAATAATTCCCTCTGATCTCCTCCAGAGCTCCATTTCTGCATCCCAGAGGTCCGCAGCCAGGCTTGCCTTTCCTTGCAACTGCATCAGACAGATCAAATTCACTTCCCAGCCCGCTCCAAACTCTCAGACCTGTTTCTGCAGCCTCATCAGTCATTCCTTGCCTTGTAGGAAGCAGAGATCCATTCTTACAGCCGAACAAGTGTAGTGCTTGGCACTCACCTCCGCAGAGTTTAATCCTCCTGATTTTGGACCCGGTGGAGTCAAATCTCCAGGGATTTCCTCTCCTTCTGAAGTTCCTACATCTCCTCCCCACTCCAACCCACACAGAGCTTTCGGGTCCTTTCTGTCCCGCCACTCCATTTGTGAACTGTGGGTTAAAGGCTGTTTCTATTTTTGAGAAACAGAGGGCATTAAGAAAAACACATTTAAGTGAGTGCAAGGAGCTCAACAAGCCTGTTTTAACACCCATTTCTGTATAGTTACCCAGGCAGAAGAGACAGAAGCAGTAATAACTATCAAGGCCAAAACCCACAGACATTTTGAGCAGCAACAGAGAGAGTATCTACTTGGAAACCTCTTTTTTTTTTATTATGTTAAAGCAGCATTAAATCGTATTTTAAAACATGTTGCAGTCCTCTCAGGACTAAAGTAATTACTTTAATTAGTATCACTCCATGGCTGCTAATCAATCTGAAATATCTAAACAATTTAAGTTAAATCCTTGCAAAAAAACAAGTCTATGTGATAAAACCAACCTTTTTTTTAAAAAAAAAAATTAAATAAACACATTTTGGAAAGGGTTATATGCATCAGATTTTTTTTTTTCCTGCTTTACTGTATGGTGCTATTAACTCTAAGATCTTTTAATGTTGATGGCATGGATGATCTTCTTTCCACGTGGGCTTGCAAGGGTGATAGGAGACAGCTGTGCAGAGATTATCTCAATGGAAAAATCTCTGGCAAGACCAGAACAGGTCAGGTGGAGACCAGACAGGTGTTCTTGTGGGAGCATGTTAATGAGGGAGACTTTACAGCGAAAAAGACCCTCCTTAGACACTGACAGTCAATCACTGTTGTAGTGTTGCAGAAGCGTATTCTTCTCCAACAACTCATACACAGACCTTGGAACAAAAAGGTCTCCATCATGGAAGCTGAGGACAGTGAGACCAAAGCACTGCAAAGGAATGATGCCTACTGAGCTTTCACATTACTCCCTCCTCCTCCCAAAACAAACTTGTAGTACAAACAGGTTACTACTTTTTTTTTTCCTGTTAAAATAGGGAAAAAAAAATAGGCTTTCTTATGAGTTACAAAGGTGCATCTTCCATAGGTAAAACATGCATTGACCGGCTTCCACAACCCCTTTCAATCAGCACCCTCCCAAATCACAGCTTCCCATCCACCTCTGTAGCTCACAAGGCACCAGTGTGTTAACTAGGAGACCTGCAGTGACCCCCAGAGATACAAAGCTTCCAGTTTGAGTCCCTGGGCAGGTACTTCTCAGTCTCATGTACCACTCTCTCCTAAGTTACCATCTGAAGCAAGCTCTCTAACTTACTGTGGGAAAATCTTGCTCTGCCGGGAAGGGAGGCTAAGTAACTTTGCTTCATTTCAGGCACCAATAAATGTATTTGTGTTGTGGGAGGAGAATTTTCTCTTCAGGGAGATGTCATCCTGCCTATCACCATTGTCACGGTTTAGCCCTACTCATCAGCTAAAATACCACACAGTCGCTTGCCTTCCCCTCACCGCTCCCCCACAGTGGGACAGGGAAGAGAATTGGTAAAGAAAAGAAAGCAAAACTCATGGGTTTAGACAAAAAAAAAGTTTAAGAGAACAACAGAGGAAAAGAAAACAGAGATGGAGAACCAAAAAAAAAAAAAAAAAAAAAAAAAATCCCCCAAAAAACCCCAATACCAGAAAATACTTACAATACTTACATAATTTACAGTACAATAGCTCACAGTGGATCCTGATGCCCAGCTCCCTCTCAAACAGCACGAGGCTCCCCTCAGCACCCTCCTCACTGATATACTGAGCATGATGTCACATGGGATGGAATGGCCCTTTGGCCAATTTGGGTAAATTGTCCCAACTGTTGGCTAGTTAGTAACCTATCCCAGCTGTATCCCCCAGCTATAGGGACCACCAGCTCCAGTTCCTCTCCCAGCTCCGGTGAAAATGAACTCTATTCCTAGCTGGAACCAGGACAACCATGTACAGTGTCCTTGATTTTAACATTCGCGTTAGCAGGCAGCAAAATGAGCACTGAGTATCTTCAGGGTTTGGCCCCTTCACGTACAACATCCATCAAGGACAATACATACAGGACAAAAGGTGAAGGATATGCAAGTATTACTTGCTTCATAAATCTATTTGCAAGCTGTGAAAAATCAATCACTATGGGCTAAATACATTTTTGTCAAAGAGAATCATAAATCAATGCAAAAGCTTTCTGTAGACATCTTGATTTCTCATCCAGTTGCTACACTTGAAGGGGCTGCACTGGAGAAGGCCGATGTTATTGCTTTGAATTGTTGGGCACAAAATTGCATAATTATCACTATCTTTAAAAAATACCACAACTGTCACACTGTGAACCACCTTCTGAATCTCTAGGTCTGTCTAGTAGCGGAATTTCAGTATTACACAGATGAAGACTTTCACCACTGAGAGGAAACACATTTTAAAACAACAGCTTAACTGCACAATTAATTCTTCATGTAAAACGCTGATGCCAGTGAGTACTGTGCTATTCCTGTTGCAGTAAATGTAATAGATCTAACATATCTGCTCTGCTTCACTGATAATTAGTGTAAGTAGGGCCATTACAAATTTAAGAATCAGGTGCCCTGACTGCATATACGATCTATCAAATGCAGTTACAACTGTCTTCACCATCTGACCTAACATCGTAACAAAAAAGTGTCACCCGGGCAATATTTCCTAAGTACCCAGCCACATTTTCAGTGTTTTATGGGCGCCTGCTATTGAGCAGATGTTTAGTACCCTTGCCAGGAGGTTTGTACAACCTTGTGAGAATTCCTGAGAAGAGTGGCAACAGTTTGTGAGGGACAGCCAGCCAGTTCTACCTAACTCACAGAATCACAGATGGGTTGAGGTTGGCAAGGATCTCTGGAGGCTGTCTGGTCCAGCCCCCGGCTCAAGCAGGGCCACCTAGAGATGGTTGCTCAGGACCATGCCCAGATGGCTTTTGAATATCTCCAAGGATGGAGATTCCACAACCTCACTGGGCAGCCCATGCCAGTACTTGGTCACCCTCACAGTGAAAAGGTGCTTCCTGATGTTCAGAGGGAACCTCCTACATTTCAGTTTGTGCCCACTGCCTCTGGTTCGGTCACTGAGCACCACTGAAGAGAGAATGGCTCTGTCCTCATTGCTCTGGTTCACTCCAGCTTCACTGAAATTTGCAACATCTTCACAAAAGGATTAAAAGCCCAAAATAGCTGGTTCCTCTGACATCCAACTGAAAAAACAGAGCTGTATTTTCATAAATTCTTATTTTAGAGGTTGTATGGCATGGACTACACTTTTAAGACACGAGTTCAGATGCAAGTTTTACCACAGAGCTACAATTCACGGTAATAGTTCAAAAAGTATCACTTCCATTATACTATATAATGTTCCTTTGAAGACAGTTATTGATGATTGAGGCCACATCTCAGATTCATGACAGCAAAAGAAAAAAAAAAAAACACCTAATCAATTGCAAGGAAGTGTTTGGCACCACCTCTACTCTGTCTGCTCTGACCACAGACGACTGAATACAAACTTTCAGGACTCTCCGAAAGTCAGGGGCTCTCTGGACAGCACTGTCACACCAGATGTAAAGAAAAAGGTTCACTGGGCAGTGCAGACATCTACTGACTCACTCAGCTAGGATCCCTTTGCGGTCAACAAAGGACATGATCCGTGTCATCCTAAAGTACATTTCAACTGTCAGATGAATCACACTCTAAAATTACTTACCTCATTAAACATCATGTTGGATACAGCACTATAAACATCCAAAGTTAGATTAAATGAATCCTGTCCACAGTATCTGTGAGAAACACTGAGCTTTCTGCAATTTGCTAGAGGACTTTTATGTGCCTGACTTCACCATGACATCTCCTGACAACAGTAAATCACCATGATATATTTAGAATTAAAACACGCAGTCTGGAAAAGAAATGCAAAAAACAACTGGTGCAGAAAGTATCAGCAAATCTCAGTAATGACTTATCTTTTGCACGGACTTCAGAAATCATGCCACCGTCTCAGGTTTTATTTTCTAAGCCCTAAGCTGCTTCTGGCAATGATCCCACAAGCCCAGCTCATCCTCCAGCATCAAGACTGCTTTATTTCTCAGAAACAATAAAACAGCTTAGCACATGGAAAGCCTCTCCTGCAGAGGATGGGCCCTTCCAGGCAGACGGGCTACGACTTTTGCTTGAAAAACCCAACCATCATCACAAAACTTATTCAAAATCCTCACAGAGTCCCCTAGATGCAGCTACCCCTCACATAAAGGAGGCTGACTGGAGAAAGCCAAGTTATTTCTTCTCTCTGTGTATATCACATTTACATATATACACACACGCATATATATATGTATGTATGTATATATATATATGTATGTATGTTACAGACCTGCAGCTGGTTTCTACATCGATCAGCAATTTATCAGTTAAAGAATATTAGAGTTACATCCTTCAGTCTTTCTGACTCCAATAAAACACTTCTCCACTTCCCTATCCACTCACATACATGTAGGTGAAAATACTATTTTACACATACATACCTATATATGGATGCACATACGTACAAGTATGTAGAAATACAGATCTAATTTCTAAGGAATTTTGAGCATTCTTACAAAGTGTTTGGGCTTTTAACACTGAGAACTCCAGAGGCTAAAGATTTTAGGGAACTATGCTTCCAGATTTTGGTCCTTCATCTTCTTCTCCATATCCACCACTGCAGTCCTGGTTTGCATACCGGGAAGTGGTAGGCACTGTATGCACACCCATGTAAGTTGTCAAAAACACAGATTTTCCACAAAAAGCATTACAAGCTCCATCTATCCAAAAATACAGTATCTCACAATGCTTTCCTGTACCTGAGCATTTATCCTGCTGAAGTACTCATATAGCCATGATTTTAAGTAAAAATTGAATAAATAAAACAAGTAATTGCAATCTGCTTTTCTAACAACATATTGCTCGGTCTGCCACTGCTTTAATTATGAGATTTATAGTAAAGATTGGTTTGGATTTTTTCCTTTCAGGTATATCAGAATTGTGGGTACCTTGGTAAGTCAAGCAATACTATTTCATTTTAACATTCATTCTTTAACTGTTAAAGATAGCAGAAGACACGCAGCTTGCTTTCACTCAAGGTTCAGAAAACGGCATTGCTGTATCATGCATAACAAGTTAACAACGTATAATGTATGTACCTTACACAAATATCCCAGCTGGTCAAGCACTCCACAAAAGGAACTCCCTGGGCTGTTGTGAAGGCAATCAATCATTCAGTCCCGGGCATTTCTCCCAGATGGGGCTGGGCAGAGCACAGGTGATGTGTCTCAAGTGATGGGCTCCACAAGCAGACCTCTTTCAGTTGCGGAAAGGCAGGAGTAGTATCCAGGTTCAAACAGCTGGCCAAGGCCTGGATGCTGGAGTCACCTCCCTGCAACCTGCCCAGCCACTTCCTCATACTCTGTAGCATCCCACTGACTATGCAATTCTTTGGGTCTCCAAGTTCATCTCTTAAAAGCTAGAGTTACAACCTACAAGATACCTAAGAATGAGCTTTGCAAAGGGTTTCTGAACACAGTCATTCACATTTGAAACTAAAACGCAATTGAAAATCACCAAAAAAACCGCAGAAAGCATTCTGAAGATGTTATCTATCTCTCTCTGCCTTTGAAAACTGTGGTTGTCCACTGGCGTCCTGGAGAAGGCAGGTCAGGATACTGTCCTCTTCATCCCTACACAGCTCCCCTGCTTAAGCAGATGAATCTGGCCCACAAAACAGGACATCTCCTTTCTTGATATAACTGTCCAGACACTTTCCTGTGCAGCTTTCATATGAGCTCCAGAAGCTGGTCCCTCTCAGGTAATCTTTTCTCTGCCAAAATAGTTCTCCTTCCTAGGAGCCAGCCTCTTGCTCAGGGAAATCCCATCTCAATAGAACACTTGACAGCAGAGGAGGTGAGGAACTACATACTCCAAAGGACACAGCAATCTGAGATAAATACCCTAACCTGGCACCACAGGTAAAACCGAGTTCCTCCCACTCTGTATTTACCCAGGAACTTTAATGCATCTTCAAATAAATTTCTGCATGGCATTATGTTAACACATTTTAGGAAAAAAAAAAAATATATATAAAGTCAGATTTGCTTTTTACTCACTCTTAAGGATCTACTGCTCAGTTTTTTCTGATGAACATTTCACAGTTGTGCCTTGCACAGTAGTCTCTGGCCGGGGACAATGGGGACGCCAGCTTCAGTCTTTTCCTGCGCTGACTGCAACAGCGAGTCTCTGTACCACGGCACGGTACACTGCTCCTGCGTGAGGAGAAACACATCATAAACAGTGTCACAGCAGACCGAGGAGTCCAGAAATTTAACACCAGTGCTTTCTGCAGCATTCGGCTGCCCGAATACACCTGGGCAAACCCAGCTATTTCCTCCTGAGGTTTTCACAGCTGCTTCCCACTATAAACGAAACAAGTTCAAAACGTGGCCCTCCAACTTGGTTCTCACTCACCGATCTCTGAAAATGCAAAGCAGTGAGAGCGGCACAATTATACGAATAAGGGCAATGAGACAGAGACCTCGTACCTTCCCAGAAATCACACAACAAATCAATCAAATCCAGGAAAAGGACTTGTTCTGCTTCTGTCTCTGGTACCTTCCCCATCACATCCTGCTGTCACCCCAGCCCAGGTAGCCCGTTTCAGCCATGGCACCTGGGTGGATGCAAGCAAGATTTTTCTCTGGCTGTGGGAACTTATTAGGTGTATTCACTAACATTTCCATTCTCAGCCTGTGGTCCTTCTCTTGTTCTCTTTACACAAATACTCCCGCTAGCTCCTCTTCCTTGCTGCTTTTCCAGGATATTGGTTGCCGTAACTGTCGTTGCACCCTTTCTGAAGGCAGCATATCCCCTCTTAACTCCAGACAGGCTGTGTTAGCAGTATTCGTGAGTAGATGAGGAGACTGACAGGCCTGCACTGCCAAAACAAGCAGGTCTCTACTACTCCCGGGTCATAAATTCAGCCCTTGAGGCATGCAGGGGTGGAGGGGCTGAGGGCTCATGGTGGTCTCCTTTCTGAAGGTAGCAGCTCCGTACCTCTGTAGAGAAGTAAGTTGTAGAAGATTCCTCAGGGCACAGAGGAAGAGTGAGCAGCTGCCCCTTTAACAAGGAGGAAATGGACTTTTACTCTCCTCCTAAAATCCCTGCAGTAGAGGCAAAGGATCTGCCAGAGACTGGGCTGCTGCTAAAACCGGGCAAGCCATAAAAGTAAATGATGTGCTCAATTATTGCCTCTAAACGGCAATGACCACACCGGGGAGAAAGGTGACTCCCTCCTCTTTCTGAAGCCCACTTACATGCTACAGAAACACACTTCAACAATGGCAAGCTTCCCTGCCCCACCTCTTACATCCAGCAAAGATAAGAAACACTTCATATGAACACTGCTAGCAAACGCGGGGAGTGTTCTAGCAAAGCATCACTCCACGCTTGCCCGCTTCTTGCGTGCTTCACTAGGTATCTGCTTTAGGCCAGTGCTGGAGACGGACGTGAGGACCAGGTGCATTTCACCATTCTCACATACAGGTGAGAGAAAGGCTGCAAAAGAACATACGACGCCAATGCTGAGCACGTGCTTCAAGTAAACCTACATGCATCTTATAAAAAGTTAATACCTGTATAGGGTCTTTTTATTTATTTATTTATTTATTTATTTATTTTAAACAGTGATGCCTTTTCAAATGAACCTTTTTGTTAAACAAAAGTGGAGCAGCAGCCATCTCCTCCCCTTATGGTCAGAGAGGAGACCAAACAGCCTGCCTGGCGGTGCCTGGCCCCACAGGCCAGAAAATGAACCCTCCCATCTCAGTGCGATGTCACTACTTGTTCAACGATGTTCACAAATGATGGAAGTCACTTGGCCTGCTTGAACTTTTGAGAGCTGCAGACAGAAAACTGCTAAGAATAAATAATCCCTCTTGATCTCCGAAGCAGAAATCATTGCCAAAATGCCAGTTCAGTGACTTCAATTAGCAAATGCTGTTGAAAGACCTCTTTCCTACTAATTCCCCCTTTCCTAAAAATTAACATCTCCACATAATTCAGCTGCTTTTCCTGCCCTTTTCCTAATGCATTCAGATCAGATGTGTTTATGTACAAAAAACCTGATAATATAGAACAGTACTGGGAAACTAACCTCTAGTTATGTCTGTGACTTCACCTTCTAGTAGTGTTTTGCTGACTATGTTGTCAGTGACAACGTCCTTGTCTTGCAAGTACACCTTTCTGTTTCATATTAATTAAAAATATAAATTGAAATACAAAGAACAAAATAAATAAACTGTATCTGAACTACAGGTAAACGATTAATAGCCATGTACAAGATGTTGTGCAAAAAGATTTGGCTAAAGCTAGAATCACAGAAATGGAAACCTGAGAAAGATCTCCAGAGCTCATCTAATCCCTTCTTACAGCTTTTACCATAGCTGTGCTTTCCACAGTTTCTCTGTTTTGTTTTTTTTGTTTTTTTTTCCAGTGTCAATGCATCAAAGGCAAAATTTTAAATTACCTTGTCTGGAAACCATTCTTCCTGTCTCAAAATCCTTATCATTCCCACAGAATATGAACACCACTTCCCTTAAGTTTGTTGAAATTAAGTCCCTTGTATTTATTTCACTGCTCCCACTCCTTCTTTCTCTGAAAATCACAAATTCTCTTATTTTTAAAAGAAAAAATTTGGGAAAAAACTCCCTTACTAGTATTACTTAAAGTAGAATAAAATAGCTATACATCTCTCCTCCTCTTCCTCACATCCCTCTCCTGGATGAAACTTTTTCCCCAGTACACTTCAAGATGCATGTTAGGCATTTACTTTCTTATAAGAAAATAGAGAAGGTCCTCTGTGAACCTTTACTATCATTAACAAACTCAGGTAGAAGCCTGATTTTTTTTTTTCCTTTTTTTTTTTTTTTTTTAAGGTGGATTGAAGACCCTAACATCAATAGGTAGTTTAGATGCTATGCTTAAAACTCCTTGTTCAAGTTTCAACTTTTATTTCTGCAAGTGGACTCTGACCTGCTAGTAATCACACGAGTAAGTACCAAAAATAACACCTACTGATAGCCAGCAGAAGTCAGGCAATAGCAGAAGAATCAGATGTAAAACCATCTTCATGTCTTGAAGGCCTAAAGCAAACATGAAGGATGGTTGTATCAACAGGCCGGACAGTCCAAATCAAAGTAAAGCAGACACACATTGGTTGCTGGACCCAAATGTGCACTTGCACAAACCCCAGCCTCTCCAGCTTTGATGCACCAAGTCTCAACACCAGAAAGCACTTGGTGTGAGAGAGCATGACAGGAAGACCCCCACCACCACCACACTTGAAGAGGGACCCAAGTCCCGGGCTGCACCTGGGCAATGAGGCTCCTGAGCAGGACCCTGCTCGGCACTATTTCTACCAGTAGACAGTGCAACACCATGACCTCTCTGGGAAGGAGCTCAGGAAGGGAATCAAGACCTGTGAGCTTCGCGTCCCGTGTACAAAGCTTGACAGGGCAAAACCCAAACGCCGGCTCTTGCGCGTCCTCCCATTACCCAGGCGGGCTGCTGGATGCGTGGAGCTGTGCCACACGCGAGGTCAGGCCAGACAGGCAGCATGCCTAAGGACAAGCAAGTTCAGCTGAACAAAACTAAATGGGGCAGTTTGATTTTGGCTTTCAACTCAACCACCGCAGTGATTCCATTCAGACTACAATTTAACAAAAATAGTCCAATCTGGCTTTCTTCTCTTTCCTTTTACAGAGTGGTCCACTGAAACACAAGCTGTTGACAATACAAAATGCAGTAACACTGAACCTAAGCTGTAACTCGATACACGGATGCCAAAAGATTAATTTTACAAGACCTAAGTTCAACTCCTTTTATCCTTTGCTGTATAATTTAAGTCATTACTAACTGTTTAAAAGTTTCTGCAACTAATAGGAATGTTGGTTGTTAAGTTCCTGTGTATATGATGCTTGAAGAGTTAAATAATGTTTCAGTTCCCTTACCACACCATAAGTATCTGTGGATTAACTTACTGTCACTGGACTAAGCGATGAAAAGCAAAATGCAGGCCGTTTTTCACAAATGATGTAAAAAGAATTATTCATTGTTATTCATTTACTCCAGCTCTTTTATAGTACAGCACATGTCTCTAGGGATCCATATTATAGTGTAACAGAAGTTGATGCTGGTACTTAGCAAGTTGGAAATCAAATAAAACTTCCCAAGTCTCTGAACTGCAAACTCACGTATCTGAGTTTTGGTAACCAGCTTAGAAAACTCTGATTTTTACTCTGGGAGAGGCTACTTACACGCCTTGCTGAACTGCTGTTCCTCTCAAAACTGCAGCTCATTAATGAATGGAGAAGACAACCTACTGACAGATAATCCAGCCTATGGCCAGATACTGACAGCCTGAGGTACTGAACCCCTTTTTCCCCTTCAGTCTTCACAGGCAAAGCCTGCTGCCAGACCCGTGTGCGTACCAGCGCAGTTTGGGAAGGACAGCAGCAACCAACAGCAGGGGAGCAAGAGGGCAAGGACTTACGCAAATGCATGGATTGGATGGGAATCATCCATGCTGAAAGAGCTGGTTGATCATTTCTCTACCGTTGCAGAAAACCATGGTGAAGTGGAAGATGTCTGTTACAACTAGAAAACAGTAATGTTATACCCATGTTCAGATGGGACAGATGGGAAGGAGGACCCAGGGAAATACAGGCCAGTCTGGTTACCTCAGTCCCTGGAAAAAACATGGAGCACATCCTCATGGAATGCACATCCCAGCACGTGCAGGATGAGAAGGTAAATCACTAATAGCTAGCCCATCCATACTCAATGAAACAATGAGCTGTTGTTTAACATCAATGACCCCAAGATGGCACTGAATACATCATTGGCGTGAATGACACTAAATTGGGGGAGTGGCTGACATGCTAGAAAGTAGCATTGATCCATCAACCTTGACAACCTTCAGGACAGAGCCAATGTAGATCCCCAAGAAGAAGTGTGAAGTTCTGCACCAGGGCAGAATAGTCCATGGCCCAGTCCAGGCTGGGAACTGACCAGATGAGCAATAGCCCTGCTAAGGAACCCGAGCATTACAGTGGACACTGCGCTTCATATAAACCAGCAGCGTGCTTCTGCTGTGAATAAGGCAAACTCCATACTGCACTACACTAGTAGGGAACGTGACCAGCAGATAAAGGGAAGTTATTTGTGACTTGAGCATCTTATTTCTTACCTGTACTCCTTGGAACCTGTATACTAACAAAAGTAACTTTACATCTACATAAAGAGTTCATCTGGCAATTAATATCTAGAACACAGCTGCAATTTATGAAATTACCACAATGTGCTGCTAATTTACACATTATTTGTTAAAGACTACTTACAAGCTGAAACTTAGTTCAAAGAAAAGGGTCCAGAGGGTGAAATAGGTCTCATTGAATCTATTTTAAACCTGCTCAATTTAAAAATAAAATAACAGTGTTTCTAATAGCTTTTTGAACAGCAAATACAGCTGCAATGCAAAGGTCAATTTTTCCCCCTCTTCTACCACTACAGTCTCTGTTTTTTCAGTGCCTTTACTGAGAACAAAACTTTTCCTCACAATTGCAGCTTCACTAACAAATATGCTCCAGATGCATACACCAGCGCAGTTTCTACAGTGTTTTCCCATCGTTAGAAAGAGTTGGGAGTTAATTAATTTCTGTCAATAAAGTATGGCTCTAATGCCAGAAAGACACCAGCCTGCAGGATAAAAGGGATGGCACTTTTGCACCGTTTGCAGGGCATAGCTGCACATTAACATAAGCTCAACTCTATTTTTAGAAGAAAGCACCTATCTTTTCAGTTCTTTGGTGATAACTACTGCACCAAGTATTAGAAACAGATACAGGGATTAAAAGTGAATAATCCATGATATTAATAAGATGCAGGCTATTAGCTGTAACATTCCCTCAGCATTATCAGCTCTCAAGGTGGTTTTAAAATAACTCCGTATTTCTATCACGGCATTTACCAAAGACCAAGCAACTGAAAAAAAATGAAAATTTTCTCAGCACAGTAAACAAAGCCAAAATGCTGAACAAATCCACCTGCTCAGCCCCATCCAGTACCAGGAAAAACCTTGCTATTAAAAGCAGGTCTAACACTGTCACTTTTTTGAGGTAGAAAAAGCAGTTTATTGTAAACTCGTAACAGTTCCACCTCTGAAGTCCAAGCAAAGTGGCTACAAAATCTTTCCAACTTACATTAAATCCATACTGGGAGCTCACACTGATACACAGAAAACTGAAACATGTAGTTGGAAATTAATATTTTAATGTCTTCTATGGTATAGCTGAATAAATACAGAATACATGTTATTTTGCAGGTCACCTTTGAGCCTGACTCCTACATGGACAGTATCTATTTCTTCCACACCAGTCATCACACAAAAAGTGAGGACTTCAAAATTCAGGCGGCCTTCCATTTGGCCAGGTCAATGTTTCCAAACTTCCTCAGTGTCTAGAAAAACTGTAATCTTTGCCTGACCTGCTGTTAAGAATCCAAAACTGGAAGTTTGAGCAAAGCTGCCCTGCTATGTTCATTCGTGTAAACAGGATGGCTGAAGAATGACAGAACAGTGCTGTGGTACTTCACACTGCAAAAGGAGAATGGCACTAGGAGAAAATTTGTTTTTCTTTAACAGACTTTTCCTTTCAAAGTCCACTTATTTGAACTATTTCTCTCCAGAAATTTATTTTATAACTGCTTGCTGGTTTCCATCCTTGTAGGCTGCCAGAAAAGAGAGTTCCCAGAGAAGAAATCAGATTCAGCCTCTCTCTTCCACACTTATGAATTTCAATTGGGAGCTCATGAGTTGAATTCCTTTTTATTCATACCTCATCTTCCACTGTGCTAGAGTTTTGGACAATAACGGTAAGACTGATTTTCTTACTGCAAGGTGCTTCCTTTACATTTGAATAAATATAGTTTGATCTGTATATGTGAGGCAGTTTTCAGCATGAATTTTATAAAACATCTGAAGAGGCAGAGATAGTATATCCTGGTTTTTTTATCAGATTATGACTGAGGTATTAAGAATAAAAGCAAAGATTAAAAAAATAATTTAAAACATTAAAAAAACCCAACTGAACAGGAAAGAATCTCACTTGCCATTTTTATGAGACGCTACTGTCTCTCTGGGATGTTCTTTTTCTTCTCTCTGTTCTGCTTCAATCTTTTCATGCCTCCATCTCAAAGCCCGTCTCCTGTCAATCATCTGCACTCAATCTGCTTGCTAACACAATAGTTTTCCTTCCCTCCTTTATGCTAGAACCCCCGAGCTCCTCACAGCCTCCCCTTCATTGCAGAGATTCGGATCAGCATGTTATTTTATGGAGCCTCAGTTCAATTTAGTGGATCAAACAAGACATTTTCCTCTTTTATCACTTCATTTACACATTGCAAAATACTTCTGAAATGTACAACTAGCTCACAATGCACCTACAAGTGGTTGCTGGAAACTACTGGTGTAAAGGCACTGACTCTGGATGCATTTGTGGAAACATGGTCAGACATTGCGCTGCCAAAGGGCAAAACACTAATTCCTGACTTACTGCCCACGGAAGGCAGTTTGAAAACAAACAAAAAATGCACAAAAATGGCAGAAAAAAAAACTGTAAGGAGGACGTATTTTAAAGAAACAATTAAAAGATTTTAATTTACTCCCAGAGTCTTAGCTGTGTGTTGAAAAATCTGTTTCTGGTACCATCAGGGTAGTAATTATTTTTCATAATTATTATCAAAACAATTTTTTTTCTCCCCCCCCCCCCCACGTTTTTGATACATGCACTAACAGATTAAAAAACATCACTGTAACTGTGATATAACGGAGCAAATTGTAATTGCTGGAGACCAACAACAAAACTTTAATTTACCACAGTAAGACAAGAATTTAAGAAAGCGTGACTCTAAAACACTAATACAGCTATCCACATCTTTGAGCTGCTGCTACAAGTGTCAAACACATCACTTGAGATTAAATATTGCATGAATCTGATGTACAGAGTTCATTTGTATGCTGTATACACAAAGAAAAACAAAGCTGTACAAATCCATTTTTAGTCAAAAAAACCCCATCACTTTAATGCATCTTAAATATACTTTAGCCACATAAATACTAGTCATTATATTGTATAAGAGTAGGATTGTTCCTCTATAGAACCATCAATTAAATGCATTCATATACTTGGAATCAGCTAATAAAATGCAAGCTATCTATTTCATTACCTTTGAAATGTAAGTACGTTGAGCTCCACCATTCACCTGGTATACTTGGCAAAGTATTGTAAGTAATACTGGAAAACACAATGAGTTATAAAGCAAAGACTGATAAGGCTAGACAACACTGATACTGATGCCATACAAGTTTTTAATCTTCTAAATCCAGGGGATACATGTTTGGTTTATGTTTAACAACTGATTTGCCAGCACAGCAGTATCTTAGAAAATCACCTGTTCACAGAAAGGTGATCTGCTTTTCCTCAGTACTGACACCGAGTAAGGTGGAGGGTCTACTTTTCACAATCATCTTCACAGATCAAATCCCACGTTGGTAAAGCCCACCTAATCTCCTCTTGAAAAGCGTTTGTTTTACTTGCTAATGGTCAGAAATTTTTGGTCTGCCATGCTATAGAAACAGAAAATTAGCAACACTCCCAAAAAAAAGGCCAATATTACTGAGAAGTGAGTCACAATTAAAGCCTTCCACGCAGTGGCCACAAAAAAAAACAGACAAGATATGCAGCAGCAATTTTTTTTTTTAACTGAACAGTGGATTGATTGTACAAACTTGTCCTATAGAAGGGATGCAAAATACAGCTGTCATGTACTTTATAATATATTCAAGGAAAAGCCCTCAGAAAGGGAAGTGTTTAGTCATTCATAGATAGTACTTAAATATATATATAAACTAAGTCTCTCCAAACTCTTAGTGAAAGCACAAACAGATGATGCATTTTCCTTGAGACATTTTTGCAAGTTGAACCGAACACAGTGGGGGCACATCTCTCTCTGGGTCCACAACCCACAGAGCTGTGCTGTTACATTTCACTGAGAGTTTTGGCCAAGAAAAGATGATTTGCCTGAGCAAAACTGGGTAGAAAAAAAAAAATGGCAGATCTAGCTGGGCTAGGTTTATCACAGTGCATTGGATTATTAGGGTCTGAAGAGTATTCAATAATATGCATTAACAGGGCACAAGATACTGAATTTCTTTCAAGATGACTGGACTTGACTATTTGTGTAGAAAAGTTGGACTGGGTGACATTGCAGCAGCCCTCAGTAATGGTGCTAAATTGAAAGTGCAGGCAAAACCCTCTCTTGTTCCAGTACATGGTGGACAGCCAGAGTCTGCCCAAAGACCCAGTGTCATGGCTCATTCATACCTGTCTTCATGTGGCAACACTCAGAGAGGGGAATGGTAATTTGGTCTCTTTGTTCATTCGGTTCTTAATCTCTCTGTTGAGACTGACAACGGGGGAGACCATTAGTGTCAGCTCTGCTGGGGTTTTCTGTTATTAAGGCTACTTAAGCTTTCCCAAGTAAATTGCATGTGTCAAACAAACATCACACAGTGATGGGCAAAAACGCCATTACACAACTGCTCTCCCTTTCTATTGACCCACCCAGGAGCAAGGGGGAAGGAAAAAGACACAACCTTGGGGACTTCAGACAATTCTCTGCAGTTCCCTGTTACTCCCACTGATTATACTCCTATTTTGTACTATCTACAGGCAATGCATTAGTTATTCCCTCAAATTCTTTGACTTAACTGGAGGCATACATGTCCCTCTCAAAGCCTCCATAGTCAACATGCTGGATACACCTCGGGTAACTTAAACCTTCTAAAAGATTCAGCTTAGACTAATTTAATTTCCTTCCACAGTCAATGGAGAAAGAGAAATGGCTGCAATGCAGTCACAGGATGAGCATCCCAGGTTCTTTCTGGCCTCTTCCTCTGATCACAAAGGGAGCTCACCTTTAATTTTCACACACCTCTAGACAGGTGTGAGCCCCATACATAACAACAAACCGGTCATCCATTAAAGAAAGTACTTTGCTATTCCAAGGCTTCCATCTTCTTACAGAAAGAGCTAAAATTGTCTGTAGACTGTCTTCTGAACTGTAATTATAGCCCTGAGCTCCCATCTGCAGGCTACGGGATTCCCAGCACCTTTTAACCACTGTTCATTTCTCCATCATTTAACATCTTTAAGCAGCAAAGGCATTCCTTCTGCCACTTTGAGTACATCTAATCTTACACATACTACAAAACCTTAAGTAGAAAATAAGTCTGATTCTTGACCCTATTAAGTCACAGGCAATTTGCTGTTACCTTTGATGGGGTTTGGATTTCACTCCAGCTCCTGATACCCAGATAGCTGTAAGGTTTGCTATTGTTCATATTTGCAAATGGATTTAAACCTCTAAGATATTTTTTCGATCTCCGAATATAGGATCTTTTTTGGATCTCAGAACATTTAATCTGTGGATCTTCTCCGCCTAAAACACAACACACTGAAGAATTCTTTCTGCTGGGTTTAATGTCTGCTGTTTAAAATCCCCACATTCTTTGAAGTGAACAGGATTGCCAGCCTGTGATACAGCTCCAAAACACGAATTTTAAAAAGAACAGTTCTTTTCAATTCAAATATGCATTCAACTGAATTATGGCATTTCTCCATTGCATCGTCCTTCCTTCTCTTTCAATAGTTTATTTACTGCTTTTCAGAAGGACATCAAATGAAAAAAGGGAGAAATACTAGAGGAGAAGTTTAAGCACATAAAAGTAAATTCAAAGTTACGGCTGCCAAAGGAACGCTAACTCAGGTAACTACACAGTCACTGTAAGGCACACACAATAAAACCAGATACCGTAACGGTCTACGATGCACAGACACCAGAGAATCGTCATGGTTCTTGCAGGAAAACATATCTTTGTATTTACGAACTTGCTGGATTAGTTTATTTTTCTCTGTTTAAATTCTTCATGATGAACGTAACTTGCTGCATCCCTGTTTCAGTAAGTACCCTGACATTTTAGCTAGACGTTTCAGACAGGGAGATTTATGTCCCTCCATCCAAAAGGGGCAAAAAGAGAGGCAAAGATGAACAAAGGGCTGTGGAGCAGTATGACCGTGGGAATGAGGCGCCCTCCACATGAAAACAGAAGAGTTCTTTAGATAACAGAATGGCTAGCTTACAAAATGTCACTTACTCAAGCTTCCTCTAAAATTTGGGGAGTTTTAGGAGTGCCAAATTTACGAATTAATTCAAACAAATGAACAAGTTGTCAAACCTCTCCGTTCAATTACATCCCGTAACTGAAGAATCTGATGTCCGTGCTGCCCCACCTCTCTCCCTCACCACTACACTGGAACCCAAACCATCACCCCATGGGACAGACAAGGGATAGGGGAAGCACATCCACAGGAATCCCAGCCCAATCCTCTTCGCTGACTGCAGAGCACACTTATGGAGACAGAGACAGAAAGCAACGCAGACTAGGCACTTAATTTGGAGATTCTGAATATCCCTCTGGAGGAAATACTTCTCTTTCCATTGACTAGAAGAGAGTCCAACAGAGTCAGGTTGGCTTAAGGGTCAAGTGTCCAAAACTGAACAGCCTGACATTTCAGTAACACCCGAAAGACTTCACAAAATGACCTGCTTATCTTTCTCATATTCATTCTAAATCATCATGTTTAAAATATATTAGCAAATACAGGAACTATTTTTGCTCATCTAATATAAACTAACATGCATACTTGCCATATATGTATATAAGGTCACTAGATTAGTCCCATTTCAGTTTTGGATATTGAGACCCAAATATACTGTGTCCAGTTCTGGAGCCCCCAACACAAGAAGGACATGAACCAGCTGGAGAAGATCCAGAGGAGGGCCACGAAGATGATAAAAGGGCTGGAGCACCTCTCCTGTGAGGACAGGCTGAGACAGTTGGGGCTGTTCAGCCTGGAGAAGAGGAGGCTCCGCAGTACCTCAAGGGGGCCTACAAGAAAGATGGGGAGAGGCTGTTTAGTAGGGCCTGTTGTGATAGGACAAGGGGTAATGGTTTTAAAATAGAGGGGGGTAGATTTAGATTAGATATTAGGAAAAAATTTTTTACGATGCGAGTTATAGAACACTGGAACAGGTTGCCCAGAGAGGTGGTGGAAGCCCCATCCCTGGAAATGTTCAAGGCCAGGTTGGATGAGGCTCTGAGCAACCTGATCTTGTCGGGGATGTCCCTGCTCCTTGCAGGGGAGTTGGACTAGATGAACTTTGAAGGCCCCTTCCAACTCTAACCATTCTATGATTCTATATGAGATTCAGCTTCGGTAGTGGTTCCCACTGTCTTGCCACTACTGACTCATCTTCAGTCTTCCCACAGAGATGCAGCTCAGAGAAGACGCACAGATGCATCTGGACAGGCTGGCAGGTCTGTCTGAAAGAACACTTGCTTGTTCCTGGCCTGTGACTGCATACCTGCTCAGCCTGCTCCACATCTTGGGTAGGAATAAAAAGGGAAAAAAAAAAGGTTCAAAATCACATAACACAACTGGATAGCTACAACTGGGATATTTGCAAAACAAAACTAAACATATCCCAAATATCTTCTGCTTTATTTCTTCTTTTGAGAGGAACCAATAAGCATACTATTTTGAGGTTAGCCTATCAGATCTCACCACAAAGAATACATGTGATGATTAAAATAGTGATTAAAAAGGTTTGCTCTCTAAAACAATATTGTCATCAGCTCCTATAAAAAAACACCAGAAAGGAAAAAAGAAAGTCAGGAGTTGAAAAGAAAACATTCAAAATAAAAAATATATAATTTCAAGTCATTTTGTGGGTTTTTATGCACACCAATTACTTTACAAGGTCTTATTAATTATGTACCCTCTGAACATATATTTCTACGATACAGTCAGCAGTCGTTATTTTTGTTGTCATTTGTGCACATGAAAAAAAAAAAAAAATCAGAAAACCCATAACTCCATTTGACACGAAGGTCTTCAACCACAAAATGTGTCAAAGGTTTTACTCTTACAAATGTTTAAGGAAGCTTAAGGCAGATATTGACTGACTCCTGTATTCTGTTCACCTGCAGGGCAATTTCCCTTTTGCATGCAGACAAGGATCAAGCCTCTATTGACTTGGATGGTGTATACATAGTGACAGACATGTATTTTTGCAGAACGAAAGAGAAAGAAGGCAATTAAGTAGCTGTACGGTTCTTTGTAAGACTTTTCTATTTACTGATAACAATCAAAATAAGCACAATGATTTTAGATGCGTACAAAAACAGAGCGCAGAAAAAAAACTACATGTAATGAAGAAGCCAGGTACTGAGAAGTACTCTAGTTTTCTCCCTTCTACTCAGGTCCTAAGGTTTTCTGATTGCTGCATGGGCATGTAGTAGTTAATGAAGAAATTTAAATATTTATTTAGCTGTAACATAAAACAATGCATAACTAAAATTTCCTTGATGTAAGATAACTGTAGGGAATTTCTGGATGTGATTCCATAAACCAAAACCAGCGATGGAGTAACAGGCAAAAAGGACGCTAAGAGGATTTAAATGTCCACGTATTTTTCACAAATATTTACTTGCAGTGTTACACAAGGTTATCCTACATCTGCCCTACCATCTCCACAGCAGGGAAGAGGTGCAGCAGCCAGCAGGCCCTCAGGTACCCAGGATGTCTACAGCTCTGGTCCGTGGCAAGGGAACTAGATGAGCCCAGGGTGAAGCAGGACACTTGTAAATCCACCCCAACCGTAGAGGAAATCATTCTCAACATCCGATCAATACTAGCCAGCTAACTGGGCACATGGCTGGACTGAAGTTCTGGCAGTTAGCCCCAGGAGTAAAACCTCCCACAACTGCAACATACATTTTTGTCAGCTTTACACCTTCTGAAGACAACCCAACATGGCCTGGGCTTTTACGTCCAAAAGGGTTTTCTGAGCAGCAGATTCAACTGGCATTGAAGTGAGGCATTGGGAGGAACTGATTTAATTTAAAGAACTAATTTTACGTGCGATTTAAGAAATGTGAAAGCTCAGCAACTCTAGTGATGATAAAGGCACAACAATTTGCAACAAAACATAAAGTTCATAGTAAAATTTGACAATTTATTGTCTGATAGTATATCTATAGTCAGATACTGTATTTTCATAAATATCTATTCAGTGTAGCTTTTTTCTTTTTGATAGTTCATTGACTATTCATTTTTTATTTTGGTGCATTTGAGAGGGTTGAGGTTTTGTTTTTCAGTTATCCTTGACACTGTATGTCAAAGTATACTTTGAAGAAACTCAGTACCAACTCCATTCTACCACACAATCTTAGAAACACAAGACTAGCTAATAAGGTTTTGAAACCTTTCACATAGTACGTATCAAGTAACTTTCAACACACTCAAATAAAATTCTTATTGAATGGAGCATACACATATTTCTAACACCTGATATGAAACAGTTAAAAGAACAACATTCATTAAATCACTATTTCCAAGTCAATTAAAAGACGTTCAAAAGAATAAAGACTAAAGCAGGACCAGAAAATATTTCTCAAATGAAGCTGCACATTGCATAGCAAACACCTGCACCATCACCACAGTTAGACAGCTGCAAGCTCCAAAGCCAAAGTCCAACCAAAACTGAAGAAAACAGAGATTACAGCGCAGGTATTGTGCCCTCTACTAATCACCTACTATGGAGCAAAACCACCTTCTCACCAGAGCGGGGGTGGGGGGAGAAAAAGAAAAAAAGAAAAAAACCAAACAAACATGTGTATACAAATATTCCTATGTATCTATCTATCTATGCAGGATATATCTCTCTCATTAGACACTTTCATCAAAACACACGAGATACTGTAATTGCTACCTGTCAAGGTTTACCAGTACATTACAGAAGGTACCATTCATTACAATGAGCAGGAGGGAAATAAATTATTTCCAGAAGTCAAAGAGACTTTACTTCCTTGCACTGCCTCAGAGCCGACAACCCACTGGGGACGTCTCAGTGGAGAGTGGGCTCCCCTGATCCTAAGGGGTCCCAAGAGCAGTTGCTCCTGTCCCTGCAAGGTCTCTTCTTAGTATCTTGGATGCTTCACATCTTACTACCTTCCATTTGGTTTCCAAACAAGCCCACCCTGCAACCTAGGAGAGGCGAGGTGGAGAAGGAACCCCCTGTGCAGGATCATAGAAGATTATATTTAGCCCAGATTGATCTCATTCTCAGTAATCTGGGCAACAAAGAGCTCCAGCTCCATTGGGGGTGGGGAAGAAGGGCGCATCTCCCGGTGTGTCTGATCTTGCTGTAAGTAAACCAACTAATCCTCTTCTGAACTACCTGTGTCCTCCAAAGCAATTATTTCAGAAGATGAGTAAAGATATCAGCCAGTCTGCACTCATATCCATAAATCTCTTGGATGAACTCTCAGATATTTCTTTCATGCCCTCGCTGACAACCACCTAATGCACAGAGTCACCTCTCAGGGGTGTGGACCCCCGAAATCAGCAGGGTTGTGTGAAGGTTTGGACATCTCCAGTGGCAAGAGCCAGCAGTCCCTGGCTGCATCAGGCAGTTGGCACATGGAGCTAGGATCTGGCACAAAGAGCGACAGAGAGAAGGAGAATTATAGGGAAACATCACACAAATAAGGAGTGTTAGAGGTTCCTAATAAACCTACAGCATCTTGGAAGCTGCAGAGGCAAGAGACGTACCTTCTCCGCTCGTCAAAACCTTCAGTAGGGCCAGGCTTTTAAGACGGCAGACAAGAAATTTGGTTATAGCTGCTATTCACTGAGCCCAATGCAGAGTACAGGCAGGTAAAGAAAAAGTTCCGACTCCAACTTAAATTCTGTTTTCAACCTTCTGTCCTTTAGCGTAACATTAAAATCATAAGAAGAGGGAGCAAACAACTCAGCTGCCAAAAGCTTGACTAATTAGCAGGAATTTGTTTGCTTCACATTTCTCAAATTCCTTTCCCTTTGCAAGACAATTGTCTAAGAAATACTCCTTTCCTCAAAAAAGCACCCAAGCAGAATAAATAGAACAACTAATATAAACTGGCAGCTGTAAATTAATCTATATATTAGGCGGTCCGGAAGGCTTTGTTCATCCTGACGGCTTTGTTGGCTACAAACCAGAGGAAACAAAAACAACTCCAAATATTCATTCACATCCGCAAACTGTTCATTAAACAGCAGCACTAATACTTAATCTCACCAGAGGCGGGGACAAAACATGCATCACAGTCTCAGCGCACTGAAGTGTTGTTGTGCCAAATAGGAATCGTTATCGTGCCGGCACAATTGTCTGAAAAACAAGCAGACGCAAACATACGCGTGCACAAGCTAGCAAGCAAGGAAGTCAAATTCAATCACTGCTTAGGTTCCTTCCAAGGCTCTCATACTTTCTAAACTGGTATCACTTGAGCCTGTTACAGGCAGATTACAAACTGAGTTTATGTTCTGTTTCGACAAATGGACCTCTGTGCCAACAATTCATACTCATGCACTCCTAATGCAGAATTTTGAGTGATTATACCTATTTTTGCCTTACCTATTATCATGTTCTTGTCAATTTAAATAAAGCTAAACATAAAAAAGGACTGAATTTGCACAGCAAAATACTCAAATTTATAACCTCTTTGGTAAAGAGAAGAAAAACACAGCTGTTCCGTAGTAGCTAGTACAGTGCTATGTTATTACATGCTTTTTTTTCTCAAGCTTATCTCAAACAAGTTATTACATCTTAATCACTCTGACAACTATAGAAAAGTGTTTATCAAAACCTCAGATTAACAGCTTTATAACCATTTCTTTAACACTGACCAGAGAATGAGAAGAAAACCAAAGAAGGCTGATTCTAAATGCTTATTATATTCAAGTGATGATACATTACTCATCACAGAAATGTACCATTATACTCAATACAAATATAACAGTAAGTCCATTTGAGGCATCTGGATATGAGCTCCTCCTGGGTTCTTGAAAGCAAAAGGCAATGTCACTAAAAGCAATTTTTTTTTTAACCTCTCTTTTGATTTATGGTGTCATATGGAGAAAAAAAAAAGGTCATTATGTATAGCTGCTCATGTCGCATACTGCAGTATGCAAATATCATGGAGAAAAACAATTAAAATAAATCACAGTCCTCTCCCTCACTGCCATTTAAATGTATTTCACCCAGGAAAGTAACCTCTAGCTGATTACTTGCAGCAGCATCGTCAGTAAGAGCATGTCACAGCTCATTTGCCAGAGCTGCAAGAACGAAGCTCATCCTGTGCTAGAGACATCTCTCATAAACAAAGTGAACAGGTGCTTGTGGAAATTCCCTCTTTATATGAGCTCTACTTTTGGTTTCTTGATCTGTAGCATCACTGCCAAAGAAAGCTGCCAGTTTCAGGTACACACAGAACTTAATGCATTAAAAAAAAAACTAATATTGAAATTGAGTTATTATCCAGGTCAGTTCATAGAGCAGTAGTGTAAGTTTCTCAGGGAGGCACTGGGATGCTAAAAGTTTTACTGTGCTAAAACATTAAAACCAGAAGTAAAACCAGCTGAAAGACAAAGGAAGGCCCTTACGGCCACCGCCACCTTATGATTTGGGGTGAATACAGCACATTCTGGAGGCAGTTCCCTGCCAAGGCAGTGGACAGACAAGCATCTTTCATTGAGAAAGCACTCACACAGCACCTGTTCTTCAAGTACATGTTCCCCCATCCATCTCGCCACCACAGAAGAAAGCTTCTGCTCCCCACTAAATCCCCTTCAGTAACAGTTGGACCTGAGGTGTCTCTCCTCTGAGCTATTCCCACCTCTCTTTGCATCAGCAGTCCATCCAGGGCTGCCCTTACACAGGATCAGCACACATCCAAGAGAGCTCGTTGGCTTGGGCTTTGCACTGCACCTCTCGGGCTTGTGCTCCCACCCAGGCTGAAGGGAACCATGGCAAGCCCCAAACGCCAGCCCCGGCACGGCTGTGGGCAGCTCAGCTGGGAGACAGTAGGACTGCACTCATCCATCGCTATCCCCAGCTGAACTGCTGCAAATATTCACACCGTCTGTGTCTGGAAAGACTGCGTCACTAAAAAGCGGAGAAAACCCTGGATGTAAGTGCTAAAAGGGTTACCACAAACTATCAGCTGTACCCATTCCTAACTCAGTAAATTGTGCAATTCATTACGGGAAGGATTACATCCCCAGGGCACTTCACTCTGGCCAAAACACACCCCCACACACCCCTCGTTGCAATTCCACCCTGGACAAACCCCAGCAAATAAGTATTCTCCCTGCTGACACAGTGCCGTCAAGTGCTAACGGAAACACTCAGTAGCTCACAGAAGCAAAACCATTTCCAACCTCCTGAGGGGAAAAAAAAAATCCAGGCCACATCGCTTCACCGAAACGCAAACACGAAACAAAATTATATATGAACAGCAACTGTGCTCAGTTCTCTTACGTGTGTGTACATACATGCACGCGTGCATTTATATTGCGCTGCCGTCTGGCAGAAGCTTCTGCTAGCAGCTGCAGGAGGCAAACGCACTCCCTGCTTAACCCCTTCTCCACGTGGGAAAAGAGTTCATTTTACCAGCTGAATGCGTGCGATGTATTTTCTTTGTCTATGTGTATCATTAGGTATTCTTTTCTCCATGTCATGAATTAATTGAGGAAGAGTCACTGATTTCTAATGAGGAAGAGCAGAAAGGCAGGGTGACAATAAAGAGACCCCGTATTAATCAAATGTCCAGCCCAGACAGTAATACTGAGGCCTTAATCTCTGTCTGGGAGAAGTGTCGGTTAAAGCTTTCACTCAAAGAGAAAAAGAGAGACTTCACATGGCAGGTGCTGCACTTGCTGCAGAAGCAAAACAACTCCATTATGCCAGACGTCTGGTAAGTATTAGAAGAGAAAGAGGGAAAAGAAGAAAGGAAACAATACAGGCAGCAGCCTCATCGCAGAGGGAAGCAGGAAGGAATGGGATTTCTTGCTGAATTCTCACATTATTATGCATTAACAAATTTAAACAGACTAAACAACATGACAAGCCAACACAGTTGTTCCTTATCTGCAAGCAACTCCAATGAGGCCACGTTTTGTTCCGGCACTGCTCCGTGGACAGCCGGCGGTACCCACGCAGGACAGAGACTGGGCATGTAAAACACAAACGTGCCTGGCTCACTCAGCTTGTGCACCCCTCCTGCTGGGATCCTGCTCCCGTCTCTTCCCTAAAAGATGTTCCTGTTCAAGTGCTGCAGGCCTTTTCTTTGCCCATCCATAATTACATCAGCACTGCTGGTGCAAAACTCTTCTCTGTGCTGCTGGAAGAGCCTTCATGCACCTCCCTGCCTCATCTACTTTCCAACTCGTTTCAAACCCCAGGAGAAAAATGTATCTTTCCTTTCTTGCCCGAGCTTCTTAATTTCTCTCTGTAGAAGACTCTTAAAAATGGCCTGCTGCAGAAAGCCTACCCTGTGCCTCTATAATATTAAAATACATATTTAGGTGAGGAGAGGGAAAGCTCCTGTTTACTACTTACATTAGAAATTCAGGTCTTGCCTCTCCTCGGATGTCTCATGAATGACTGGAAAGGCCACGTCAGAGTAATAAGCATCACTGCGAAAGTGCCAAAGGAAAGGAGAAATCCTTCTTGCTACTTTGGTTTTGGATTATGTTCAGGAAAACGCATCACTTTGGTACAATTGCCAAAGCATGTCCTGCATCAGTCCAGTCTCCAGTCTAGTGATGGGTAAACTCCCATCCTAACCACGCTGATCCCCCATGGAGGCCTCCAATGCAGTCAGAGAAGACTTTGGTGTTTGAAACACCGCTACAATGAAAAGCCAAGCAGTCAGGAGAAACAGCAGACCCTTTCAGTTTCACTGCATGCATCACTGAAATAAATAAATATATAGTTTTCTTCCTTCCTTCATAGATGAACTATAAGCAAATAAAGTGCAGTGATTCTTAGAGCTGGTGAGCACTTTGCAGAGGTGCTTCCTTTCCAATCATCAGCTTCATAACCACACAAAAGCAACACTGACATTTACATCTCACAGGCTAATCTCTAAGGCCTATACAAATTTACAACTTCAAAGCCGGATTACTTCAGTACACTCACTCAGCTATAGTGAACGTGTATCCTGCACCTTGTAGTTCTCTCTTTCTGCTGTTCCACCTGAATCTGTCATCCTTCTTTCATCACCCTTCCCTAAGAGTAGCCTACTGTTTTCATTTAAAATATAAAAAATGCTTCTTAATTATTTTAGATAAAACTTCTATCAGTCATGTTTGTATCCCCAAAAGAATGTTGCAGTCATTCAACTGTCATACAATATATAAGATTCTACCAGATTCCAAAGCCATGTCACAGTTTATGATAAAAAACCCACTATCTGCAGCTACAGCAGTGGTAGGCTAATATCAGGAAAAATTAAGGAAAGTTCTGCTGAAGACATAAACATTTATTATGTGAATACAGTCTGATTAAATATTCAGCCACAAAAACACTGCAGCAAAAGAACTGTTTCACCTTCAGAAATTAACACATTCATTTATGAAATTCAGGAAATCAAGTTGTTATCCAATCCCATGTTATCCAGAGAAAGTCTCCAACTAACATACTACAGATGACAACAGGTAGAGTAAAAAAACCTTCCGTTCTGAATTTTCCAGTGGTTCTTCCCAAAGCAAAAAAAAAAAACCAAAATAACATTTCAGCCCACCAAAGACATGTGCTGCAGCCACAGCTGCTGGATAGGGGAAAAGCAGCGGTATTATGCGACCTTGCACAGGCAAAACACAGCATCACCAACACTACTCGCAGACACGCACTGAAGCCCTCATGAGGAGGGGTGTTTGCGAGGCATCAGCTGCTGGAGATCCTCTTTCCTTATTCCCTCTGTCAAGGGCTCCTTGTCTACACAAGCAACTGCCTTAAATCTAAATACATTAAGATATCAATACACAGAGATTTAGAAATTGAAGGATGGCATTATCTTCTTGAGAGGAAAAAGAAAAAGGAAAAAAAAAGCATAAATTTGGATAAGTGGCAGCGGAGTATGAAGGTTCTGTGGCCCAGGAGAACTGGTGTAATGTGAGGCTGTGCTCAAAGAGAAGCTGCAGATGGAGAGCGAGGAGGGTGCGGAGAGGGTGGGAGGCTGTTCCCCTGGCTTTGTTTGGAGGACAGAAGAGTTATATCTAACAATGAAATGCCTCCTTGGCAAGCGGTGGTCTTTGAGGTGCAAATGTGTTCAGCCAGACAGCCATCGATTTCAAGTGTTAAATGTGTTTTCTCAGTCTCCAGCCCCCAAAGAGGCAGGCTGCTGGGAATGGCCCTCCCTGCCTAGGATGGCTTAAAGTCACTGTTTCAGACTTCATTCTGGTGAGCAGGGCATGAGGCTTTCAGGAAATCTGAAGTGGAGTAAAAGCCAAATCCAGCAAGGAGATCCCAAGTGTGCAAGTGACTGACTCGGCTAAGATGACTCAACAATGCTCCTGCTCAAATGTGAGCGCTTACACTCTTTGCCATGCACTTGGCCACCTACTCCTGATGGTCCTCTTGCTGGATGAGCTGGTTCAACTCACTGAGTGGGCACCAAGCCAGGGTGGAATGCGAAAGCTCTTCTGATGGAGTGACAGTGGGACCCTGCTCTTACAGGACTGACAAGGTGGATATCACACATGACACAATGGGGAGCTGATCACTGACATTCAGGGACCTTGGGATTATGACAATAAGGGCAGTGAAACATTGGTTTGACAACCAGCCATGGTCAAAGCCTTGGGAATTAACAGGACCAAGTATTAGAAATTGCTAGGGAAAAAAATAAAAGAGGTCCTCAAAATGCAACTGAATAAACACATGATATGTAAATCAAAGTCTGTATCTCAAATCTTGCACAAGGTTCTGGTCTTCCCACCCAAAAAGGAGACACCAGCTCCCATACAAGGACTGTCAAGATGAACCAGAACTCCTCAGAAAGGAATAGAAGAAACTTTGCAGGGAAGTGACATGGGGCAGCACAATGCAGGTGGCACACAGGTGAACTGTTCATTGTCCTTTCTAACAAAAACAAGAAAGAAAAGAAAAAAGAGAAACATCAGAGGAAGCTGGGAGGAGTCATTTAAGAACAAGCAAGAGGAAAGACAGACCTCCACAACTCCTTGTAAAAGGATGTTGTAGATGCTGAAAGGGAGAGCAGACAAGTACATGGAAAAGAAATCTACTGAGGGACAACAAATACACAAAACCATACTTGGCTCTGAAAGTCCTAGAGCTGGTAGTATCCTAGAGAGCCTTAGGAGAAAATAACCGGGGAGGTCCCAGTTGAACTGAAGGTTAGCAAATGCGACACCCATCTACAAGAAGGGCCGGAAGGAGGATTCAGGGAACTATAGACCTGTCAATCTGACCTCTGTGCCAGGGAAGGTTATGGAGTAGGTCATCTTGAGTGCCAGCACACACAGTAGAACCAGGTGATCAGGCCCAGTCAGCATGGGTTTATGAAAGGCAGGTCCTGCTTGACCAACTTGATCTCCTTCTACAACAAGGTGACCCACCTAGTGGATGAGGGAAGGCTGTGGATGTTGTCTACCTAGACTTTAGTAAAGCCTTTGACACCATTTCCCACAGCATTCTCCCCAAAAAAACCTGGCTGCTCATGGCTTGAACAGGTGTACTCTTTGCTGGTCAAAAAACTGGCTGGATGGTCAGGCCCAAAGAGTTGTGGTGAATGAAGTTCAATCCAGTTGGCAGCTGTTCACAAGTCATGTTCCCAGGGCTCAGCACTGGGGCCAGTTCTGTTTAATATCTTTATCAGCAACGTGGATGAAGGGATTGAGTGCACCCTCAGTAAGTTTGCAGATGACACCAAATTGGGTGGGAATGTTGATCTGCTTGAGGATAGGAGGGCTCTACAGAGGAATTGGACAGGCTGGATCAATGCGCCGAGGCCAATCGTATGATGTTCAAAAAGGCCAAGTGCTGGGTCCTGCCCTTGGGTCACAACAACCCCATGCAACGCTACAGGCTTAGGGAAGAGGGGCTGGAAAGCTGCCCAATGGAAAAGGAGCTGGGGGTGCTGGTCGACAGCCAGCTGAATACAAGCCAGTTGTGTGTCCAGGTGGTCAAAAAGGCCAACAGCATCCTGGCTTGCATCAAAAATAGTGTGGCCAGCACAACTATGGAAGTGATACTTTCCCTGTACTCAGCATTAATGACGCCACATCTTGAACACTGTGTTCACTTTTGGGCCCCTCACTACAAGAAAGACATTGAGTTGCTGGAAAGCGTCCAAAGAACAACAACGAAGGTGGTGAAGGGTCTGGAGAAGAAGTCTTATGAGGAGTGGCTGAGGGAACAGGAGTTGTTTAGTCTGGAGAAAAGGAGGCTGAGGAGAGACCTCATTGCTCTCTACAACCACCTGAAAGGAGGCTGTAGGGAGGCAGGTGTTGGACTCTTCTCCCAGGTAACAAGTGACAGGATGAAAGGAAATGGCCTTGAGTTGCACCAGGGGAGCTTTAGACTGGATATTAGGAAATATTGCTTCACTGAAAGGGTTGTCAAGCATTGGAAGAGGCTGCCTAGGGAAGTGGCCGAGTCACCATCCCTGGAGGTATTTAAAAGAAGTGTAGATGTGGTGCTTAGGGACACGGGTTAGAGGTGGACTTCGCAGTGTTAGGTTTACAACTGGACTCTATTATCTGAAAGGTCTATTCCAACCTAAATTATTCTATGGTTCTATGAAATAACGCTTATGCTGGTTTTGCTTTTTTCCCTTTCTCTTCCCTAGCCATCCACTTCTGGCCACTGTATGAGGCAAGGTAAGAAACAAGATTTTGGTGCAAGCTGAGCTGGTAGACCCACTCATCTTTCTGCCTTGTCTTGTTGTACCAAAGAAAGCACACATGAGAAAATTTGGGGGAGGTCAGGACACTCTGGAAAATAACCTCAATTAAAACACTCAACCAATTGCCGTAAACCTGTTTAGGCTCACATTTAGGAACTCACTAAGAAGAGGGAAGACACAAAGTCTACAAAGGAAGGTTGAGACTGTCACTGAAAAAGTGAACAAAGAAAAACTAAAATAATTACAAACTGCCATCCTACCTTTACCACCCAGAAACAAATTGCTAGGCAGTCACAAGGAGAATACAGGAATGGCAATGAGATAATTTTTTATTTCTTTTGCACTGTTTTGTTTTTGTTATGTCTGATCTAATGATCCTCTTTGACAGGGTAACCTGTCAGTAGGCAAAAAGAAAAGCAGTGTCTGCATCTTGACTTCAGTAAAGCTTTTGACACTGACACATGAGCTGAGGAAACACAACCTATGGCTGCAAGCTACGTGCACAAGTGGTTCAGAAAAATCAGTAACTCCATAGTTATCAGTGTTTCCTTATCAAACTGTTCAGTTGTTTCTAACACAGTCGCTTACGTGTCTCTTCTGGGTCCAGTTTTGTTCAGTAGTCCCATTTGTGACAAAGGGAACAGAGATGACACTTGTGAAATCTGTGCCTGACATCAGAATGGGTAAAGTGTCAAGTCCTTTAGAGAGGGAAAGGATCCGTATTTCAAAGTCATTTCAAATTGCAGAAATGGACTGAAATAAAGAGGATGCAATCAATAAAGTGCAAAGTTCCACATTTAGACAGGAATAATCAACTCTACAAATGCAAAAATAGGAAGGAACTGACTAAGCAGCAGGACTGGAGGAAAGCACCTGTTAGACACAGTGAATCAAAAACTAAATGCAAATAAAGAATATCATGCTGAAGTATAAAAGATACCTCTCAGACTGAGACATGTTACCAGTGGCTAGAGAACTGTGGATTTTAGTAGGCAAAGGAATAGAAATGCAGAAGCTCATTCATGTAAGATATGCAGTGTGACATAGATTGTGATTTAAAACCAACTTAATTAAACTGATGCAAAAAAATAAAGTGATGCTGTCATAAAGTAATCCATGTTTAATTCATTTAGCATAGCTTGATAAAAAAATCTTAGGCTACTTATGCAAGTTACTCACGTTCCTCCAGATCTCTCCACCTCAACACGAGACAAAATGAACACTGATATGTGTATTTTTCATTTAAATTGTTTTGCACGTGACCACTAGACAGTACTAAATTATGGCAAACCTCACCAGTGAATTTCCTCTCTGATAGAAGTAACTTCTACATCATCCCATTTTTGCTAATCCAACTACCTGCATGAAAAGCTGAGCATTCGCAGCTGCTCACTGGAAACTGAGTGGAGAACAGTCTGAGGCAGGGACTGAACCTCTCCTGTGTCTAGTCCAAATCAGCACAGATCTCACCCATTTCTACAGAGCTAAACAGCTTTTTCATTTCAACGAGAAATGCTGACCATCTTTACATGAGAAAACTGGTTTTGGTGCACCTTTTATTTCACAATTAGAAGCATTCAGTATACAGAATTATTGTATTTATTACTATTAAAATCTTAAAAACTCCCTTTAGCAAACTGTCAATTGCCATTCCTTATTGCAGTGCATTGTTCTTGCACTTTAAATATTAAAGCAAAACATGTCTTTCCCATCTAACACAATCCCCTGCTCACTACATGACATTATTTGTACAATACAATCAGTGACGCAAGGGAATTTTCAACCAACTACCAAAAATGTTTTCTCTACTTCAGGAAACAGTCATTCTCTAATTATAATGGTGCACACAATTATATAAATCAGAAATAATCCTGAAGTTCCTATTCTCCGTGGGTAACAACAGATACATGTTCTGTAGTCTTTGTTAATAAATATTATATCCATATCCCATCATACTATTATTGAGCATATTTATGCTATGAGAAGAAATAATATCCTGCCTATGTCACTATTATGATGGAAAGGATTATGGAGAGCCAGGTGAACACTTATACCAAAGCAGGTCCAGAGTGGGCAGGCCTGAAGCAACCTAGACCAGAAGATAGAGCTCATATTAGAAAAACAATGAGAAAAAACTGAAAAGGTCAGACAAATAAAGCAGAAATTAGACACAGAGGTACCTGGGTCCAGTGATGCGACCAGAATACCCATATTCCAGTCCCAGGTTTGACAGCAGATTTCTCGGTGCTGTTGAGAGAGTCATTTAAATTCTCTGTGCTTCTGGTTTGCAAGCTACAGAGATGCTGATTCCAGATTTACCGTGACATACAACGATATTGCCAACAGTAATGCACTATGTTTGCACCAAGCTATGGTTCTTGGAACGAACATAAAAGATGAAAATAGAGAGTACAAGAAAATAAGTGCAAGGGAGGAAAAGGATAAAACTAAGACGAACACACAAAAAAAAAAAATTGGAAGGAGGAGTTTAGGATAGAAGTTTGAAAATTACTCTTTAACTCAAGATTTAAAGTGTGAAAAGCCATTAATGTTTCTGAAATACAGGTTTCTATTTAGCCAGTTTGCAGCCTAAGGTAAAAACTCTGCAACTTAGCACAAAGCAAGCTACCCTCTTTGTACAGGCTATACAAATAAATATGTAAAAATAAGAAGTGTGTTTATTGAAGTTATATTCTCCAGGGTGCTCGTATTGACCGATCACGATGAATCAGGACACATCAGCATATTGAGAAAATAATTAAATAAATTAAGGGCAGTATAAAAATCACCGATTTGCTTTTTGAAGATTTATTTAGGATACATTATCAAATTGTCCTTGTGGCAAAGATTTCTGCTGGCCAAAAGGCCCCTCCACTTTGTCCAACCTTCAGCTGCTTATTTTCAGGAAGGAAGGAACACTGTGTGAATGTCCTGAAAACTGGCTTTTTGGCTCAGTCTTCAGCTTTGTATGGAGCAGAGGTTCACAGGCAACGTAGTATCAGAAATGACTAATGCTACTCAAACCAACATACGCATCTATTTTTACACTGTCCTCCGCTCTTCTGCCAGATGCCTCTCCTCATGTACTTCATCTCCTTAATGAAGCTCAGCTATTTAGGCCCCGGTGCTTCGATTTTAGAAAATGACACAAGATACACTACAAAAATACATTATCATTATTATTAAGATGACTGACTGCCTCAGATTTTTTTTAAAGTAACATTTAGTTTATCTGTTCAAAGAGATATTCAGTAGTGCCAATATCCCAGCCTCCAGAGGCTGAAACCAGACACAAATCTCCAGCCAGCAAAACGACCACTCGAATTAGATCGGCACAGGATACTTATTGTGTTTATGGTCAGACACATGGAAGTGTGCACGACTTTTTGTCCCCACTTGGGTGGTGGATTTTTTTGCACTGCCAAAGAAATGGCAATGTAATATGGATGATCTAACTATCTGCAGGTATGGATGTTTATCTAGGATCTGCGCACAGTTTGATTATCCCGGGATCCCACTGAGCCTAGCAAATCTCAGTCTGTTATTTTGCTCACTGCTAATGAATTAGTATTGTAAGACTCCCTGAAATCTCTCATTTTGTTTTTATGCTCCAAAAATACACAACGAATTTATATTGGTAACTTGCAAGACCTTATCATATACCTTGTTATGTGCTTAATTTTTAATTTGCCTTAATTGAAACACTGAGGAAGGAATACAAAAGTTAAAAAGCAATATAAAACCAGTGTTTCAAACTCATATTTATTACTGCTCTCAAGGGTGCAATTCATCTGTCTTGAGGAAGCCAGAAAAGGATGGAAAGTCTCATTTGGACATTTTCTGGCATAGCAAGGACCACTGTGATAAAAGTAGAACACAGAAGTCACAAAAAGTTGTGCCACTGATTAGAGAAGGAGTTATGGAGCAGATGCAATCTCCATAAGGAACCCTCCCAACACACCATCTCTCCCTTAGAGAAGATGGTACCACCACCTCCAAACAGGAGGGAAGAGGCAAGGCTGGAAGTAACTCACAGCTGTAGTTGGTCAGGATCCAGCACCAGAAGCTGCTGTTACCCCTGTGTTGTGGGTAAAAGGAGTCCTAAAACTTGGGCACAGCTCCCACCACATCCACAAGAGCAGCTGCTCTGCCTGTGACCACACAGCATCTCGGGTCTGATGCTGTCCTTCAATGCAACGGGCAGCTCCCCCACTGTCTAGGGGACATGATCAGGACACAAGAAAAGCCATTAAGGGTCAGTAAACAACATCCATTAGAGTTTCAGAGTTGACCTACTCATTTCTGTCAGGCAGACAGGCTGCACATCTATATTGTCTGGTTATCTTCTGCACAATAGGGTAAGAGAGTATTTTTCTTCACCATGTGAGATGGGCTTTCATATCACAGCTGTTTTTACTGACAAGTGAGATTATAAAGACAAGTTAAGCTTCTTGTACACAAAACCACTAGCAAGAGGAAAGAGGCCAGGTCCCCACAACTGGCAAGAAACAGAGCTTTAGATGTTCTGTTCAGTGTTAGCGTGTCTGCTTTACTTTTAGTAAACTGTGAGCTAGCTAGCAACTTCAACTAACGGTTAACACTTTGACCCAGCACATACCTAAAAACAGACACAGCCCCAGGGAACAGGTTTGCTCCCGAGGTCAGTCTAACCAGGGGGAAAAAAAAAAAATTAAAAAAAAAAAAATTTTACACACAGCTTAGGTTGATCTAATTCAGCTGCAGCACAAACTGAGGCCAAATGCAGCGCACGAATGGTCCTTGCGCAAACGTGCCAGGAGGGGCAGCTAGCAGGTATCACACAGGCCAGAAAAAAACAAGGAGCCTGTTAACGCAGAGCTGGACGAGAAGTTTCGTAGCAGGCGGCGACCCTCCTTTCTCCCGCGCCTTCCGCTGCCCCACAGAATGACTATTCAGGATAAAGCACTGTGCAGGTACTGGAGCAAAAGCTGTAGAAGAGAGTAACGCCTTTCTGATCCACCGACTAAATATGGATATTCAGCAATTTGTTTTCAAGAGATATCCTTTTTTAAATAGTTCGTGACATTTATGCTGCAGACAAAGGGTATTGCAAGAAATTCCCTTAGCACATAGGAATCTACCTGTTTTTCCCTGCTTACACGAGGCTAATACAATGGTTCCCAAAACCTCATGCACATATTGCTTCTGATTTGTATCTAACAGCAAATAACCGCAAGCACTTGCCTTGAGAGGCTGTAAAAGAAACCAGACTATTACAATTACTGTTTCAGTTCCTGCACGCCCACAGCAATGACTACCATGGGACTGAATAGCACTCCTCACATGTCCAACTGATTCAAAGTATTTATTTCCACTCTGCTTATGGTGGCTTTCTAGGCAGGTGAACACAGATGGCAAAATAGCCTTTTATTTCAGCAACAGCTGGATCCAAATGAACTCAGCATACAGCAGGTAAAAGCAGGCTGTAAAATCAGTAATGAAGTAACAACAACCCTCGTTGAGTAGGTACCACCCTCTCCTTGTCCATTTTGGAAAGCCACAAATACATCAATAATTTCCTGTAAGGGGCAAGTAAGGAGAATGGGAATCCTAAATTCAACCCTCTTCCAGCTTAACTATATATTTTATAGTTAAGCTCAAGCCTTCAGGAGCCTAACATTAAAAACTCAAGAAATAAAACACACGAGCACAGTCAAAAGCACTTGTGTAAGCTGGGGCATCAAGAGGTGGCTGACACCCCTTGGCCACCCTACTCCTCTCCCTAGATTTCCATGAGTGATTAAGTGGCCCAATTCACTACCCCACTTATTTTTTCCTTTAAAATATTAGGAAATGAAATCTTGCCTTCCTTCCAATGTAAGGATAGAAAGTGAGAAAACTGGGTACACTTACATAAAACAGATCTCTTCTCCATATGTAAAGACACACGTCACGTGTCTTCTTCACATGTAAAGACAAATGTCATCCATTACAACCACCTGCCTAGGAGCAGAACCTCTCTCTGACACCAGGGAAACATCTGCCTCCAAGACCACCACTCATACCTTCCAAAATCAGAATAATTAGTTCCTGATTGACAAGCCATGCCAACGGAGGCATAAGCGTGGGGCCAGTATTGCCTTATGCGGTATTTCCATGCCTGTGCACACCAAGGACAGAATCGGTACAGAGGGGGAGCAGAAGTGGGATATGATCGTTAGTTAACAAATCCAGGCACTGCTTCTGCAGCTCAGCAGTAAAGAAGGACTGTCCCATCAGTGAATTCGGCATTCCCTGAGCCCCTCAGCTGGTCTGAGTCGCTCCTCACCTGAAGAGTTATGTCTGGCTTTCTGCTGGCCTGCTTGGTCACCATGGTCATGTAAGTATTGGCACACCTGGATATTAAGCTTAGCCCAGTATTGGTGAATTATTGGATTTGCTGTCATTTCAACCTGGGTGGTTGTGTTTGTTACTGTGCCATTACTTACAAACCAGCTAATCAAGGACTTATTCCTTAAACTTATGACCATTAGTGATTTGACAGATAGCAAGGCAACTACGGTAAAAGAGGAGGGAATGGCTGCAGAGACCCGAGACCTACACACATTTTCAGGTACACACAGGCTGTAGGTTTGACATGGAGAAAAGAGAGGGAAGAGCAGAATCATTAGGATAATCCACTGCCAACTGAACATCTAGTAATGAGAGAAAAGGTAGAGGAGAGGCTGGCTTTTTGGAGGCTAGCTTTGCGGCAGCAGGAGGTGCTGACCTCTTTCTAAAATAAAAATCAAGAGATTACTACTAATTAGCTTGAAATTTTGACCAGCATGACCTCTCCTCATAACGTGAGATGAAATCTTGCAATGCCCTGGTGACTTTGTCCAATCACTCTGGGAACAACTGACCTTCTGACAAGATCTCACTTCTTCACCTTTCACCTGTGAAGGCAAATACTCAACATAAACCTTTTTGTGCAAACATCCTTGCTGCCTCCTTCTGAATAGTTACACTTTCATCACTGTCATCACCTTCAGCAGATGCTCACTGCTCAAAAGCTCAGTCAAGGGTGAAGGGCAAAAACATGGCAATGACATAAGGATAACTCTGAAATTATTACTAGAGATGAAATCAATAGTGGTCTGTTGCTGTTGGGAGACCAGCTTCAGAGCCGAAAGTGGTTTCATCTTCAGTCTGAATAGCATGGTTTATGAGGATTTAGTTCTTGTCAGGTATTTAAAGCAATTTTCTATCATTCAAAGTGTGCAGCTTCCACAGATTTCCAGAGGTCCCTTCCAAACTCAACTAGTCTGTAATATGAATGAAGTTAGAAAATATTAAGAAGTACACATACTAGTAGAATATGAAAAAACATTGTCACTTCTAAAATCAATGAAACTGTAGGAGGACTGTAGCAAGAACTCAGTTCCAAGACTTGCCACAAGAATCCACTAATCTACTTGCCAGAAGAAACACAAAATACTAACGGGCCAAAGGATGGTTTCATATGGAAGTACAACTACATTCAATGACAACCATTGACCATTATAATCAATTCTCGTTCATTGAGGGAATATTTGTAATAAGCCTTTAAAAAATATCTGTATAAAATCTGATAGAAGAAAAAAACCCACAGATGTCTTTCTCTGAGAGAATGCTAGGCTGCTACTGAGACTAACTCATTTTGAGAAAGCTTTCCAAATCTCAACTGCCTTAATGGCTCAACTGTCCAAGACAACCACTGGCAATCTCTTATTTTAGTCATATTGTTGTGAGAGAAGCTCCAAAATGAATGTAATCTTTAAAGACAGCAGAATTAAGCTACTTTTCCCTGTCTGCTATGTATGTTCTCTTTGTCAGAGACTTTTACTGTGTATTAAAATGCACTTTACTTCCAAAGAACACCACGTGTTTCATGAGCCACATTTTCAAAAATGAAGAAAACATGTTCTGGCTATTGCGCTTGTCCACAAAATGATGTCTTCCAAGCAGTTATGAAACAACAATTGTATCAGTCCTGCTTTATTTGTCTGCCTGCCAGAAAAGACAACACTGTAATCAGTACAGGCTTACAGGCACACTTGGAGTAAAACAGAAGGTGAAACAGAAACAGCAGGAATACCTACATCAGATTATCTGACCAGCAAACTAAAAGCACATCCCATAGTAAAACCTTAGCTTCTTCCATCCTGAGAGGCCAGAGAAAAAATAATCCTGATGTCTTTATATGACAACAGACCTGCCCATCCTTCCCCTATGAAAAAAAAATGTGGTCTAAAATCGCATCTTTTAGAGATTCTGCAAAGGATTTCACATCCACTGTGTTGTGAGACCCCGCTCCACATTCACCTCTGTCTGAGCAGTAGGTGTTATTCCTCCTCAGCTAAGAGGGACCTAACTCACAACACCACTCCCCATCCACTTGCAACCCCTGGGAAGGCCTCTGGCTGCACACGATGCCACACAACAAGGCATCCCCAACCTGTATATGGCCTTCCCTGCCTGTATACGGACTAAGATAGAAGCCATTCTTACGGCTACAGATCTCCCTGGAACAGAAAATGCCAAACACCTGGTAAAGACCGCTCCACTAGCTCTTCTGCAACATTATCATATTACATGTTGAGTATCATACAATAAAGAGCCCTCTGTCTTCATTCAGTGGATGAGGAAGTGGCAAGCTGGGGTTAGGGAGAGGAGAGCAGCAATGAGAGAATACAGAAGCCTGCAAAACGTGTTCAGGTCTGGACATTAGTCCTGGAGATCTGCAGCAGTAACACCAAGCAACAGTCCAATCCTTGAAGAAAAAAAAAAAAAAAACAAACAACCCGAAACCTCAAACCGTTACATTGAGCAGAAAATTCCTCCCCTATACACTGTTCTGCAGGAAATGCAATGCACAGCTGTAAATTCTCTTGGGAGGATGTACACTGTGATTTTCACAATATTCAGTATTTTCTAACTTGAGGCAATACTTTCTATGATACCATAACAAAACAGGGCAAGGTCTGAAGAGAAGTGGGGATACCAGCTCCTCCATCTTGCCCTGAGAACAGAGATTCACTTTTACAGGAATGTTACCTATTTGATTAAGACTGAAAGAGTCCCTTTGCTGGGTGGGGAGATTGTTACCTCCTGGCACAAGAGAAGAGGACATCTCAGCACACCTGCAGAGAACCACGTGTGTCTACAGGTCTGTTTTCTGCAATGATCTGCTGTCTGCCTCCCAAGAAGCCACTGCTGTGCTCCCCAGCTAGAAGAACAGACATCATAACAAATGATCTCACATGAGCAAAATAAGCAGTGCTGGCTTACACCAGGTTATTCATTCCCTTCAATACATTTCATGCCTGTAATACCAGCTTTTGCAGAGTGGAGAACAAAACTAGTCACGAAAAGCATTTCCGAAAGAGGACTGTGCTTGTCTTCTCTTCCCCACACCAGTCTGCAAGGTTTCACACAGAACACCATCAGGCTAGAAATCAGGGGTGTATTACCACATCCCCACACCTGCTACTTAGTTGTCCATGGTGCATGGTCCTGGCAGACCTGCGCTACCCCCATAAACATGCACAGGACAGGAGGAGGGCTCTTCAGAGGGACTATGTCCCTGGGATGCCCTGTCACAACAAAACTATCAGGGAGGGCAGAGAGTGCATCTGACACATTCAGTCTGCAAGGAGAAGGGAAGGGGCATCAGTGGACCTCTGCACCCGGTGCAGCTGGTGGCATGGGCTACCAAGGGTGCTACCCTCACAAGCAGAGGGAGAAGAGGTCCCATGTAGCCACAGATCTTGCCAAGCTTCCCAACAAGCCCCTCTCAGGGCCGGTTCCTCGTAGCACTGAAAAGATTTAGGTGTTTGCCACTGAGATCTGAAGGGATGTTGGCTGCTGCAACTGTTCAGAAGGACAAGCAGCACAGAGAGGCAGCGCAATCTTCCCAGCCAATGGAAGACTGTAGATCCCTCATATGTTATAAAGAAGTCAAACACAGAACTTGGATGCAGTGTGGAAAGCAGCAGCCTCATTTTCAAGTTAGACATTTTGTCCAGAAGATTTTTTTACACAAAATAAAGATTAGAGTCTTCTAAAAAGCTCTCTCAGATAAGAGCGACTGCCAAGCCAACGCACCAGGAGCCAACACAAAAAGCTGGAAGCAATCTGCGGAGACACTGCAGCTCCCTTGAAGCTACAGACTGACGGCTCCGGCGGCAATGCTGAAGGGATGCTGCAGCGAGAGAGAAGGAAACATTGCAAGTGGACACAACAGGAGCTCCTGCTAGGACTGAAGGGGCAAAACTACTGAACTACGGAAAGGCATTTCTCCCTTGAGGTGTGTAAGTTAAGAACCACCACAGGAGTCTCAAATAATGGATTCACTCCAAGGACGTTTGTGTGATACCCTGTCATACCTAATGAAGAACTAAGGCTTAAAGACAAGTTCATGAGACTCAATTCTGCTAACTGCAAGCTCTCACAAGCGAGGACTCCTAAGCTTGGCAAACTACAGGCAGCTCCTTCATACAGTTCCTCCACTGCATCAAGTGCCCCTTCTTGAAGGGACAGCTCACACGTCTAAGTTTACTAATAGGTAATAATCAACGTGTAATCAGATACTATCATCTGAGGTGTGATGGATAATCTTACTAAGGTGTATGCCTGGGATACAGCTGCTGCAGCCCTGACCACACACTACATGTCACCTAGTTAAGTTAAAAACTGCCGCAGTTGTTCTCCAGCTGTTATTACCAGGAAACCTGTAAGAAATGTGGTACATTCAGCAGGGAAAAATTGTATGTTTGGGATTCTGACATAGCCTTGGTAAAATATACATGCAATCCAAACTCACCTTGTAGGAAGCTCCAAGTTGATGTACTAACAAAACAAATCTCAGAATAATAACACAGTTGCAAAATAGTTTATAACTGAAAAAAAAACCAAAACCACTCAAGAGAGATTTATTCCAAGGGACTGTCAGTCAAGAAGATCTGAATGTCTATTTAAAAAAAGAGCGATCTTAAAATTGAAAGTTGTTATCACCTCTCAGCCCAAATCAATATAGTTCAAAATCAAACTTCCAATGTAAATTCAAATTTCCCAAAACTGGGTAATTTTAGAAATGAAGTAATACCATCGCTGCATCTTCAGATTTAACAGAGTGAATCAACTTCTGCATTTTTCCCCTCACGCCCTCCAGTTAAAGCAATTCATCCCTCTGGTAGTTCAGGTAGGCTAGAGGGAAGTGTCCAGGACAACACTTAACATCTCCTCCTCTCCCCTCCAATTCGAAAGAAGGCAACAAAAGACTCTGTAATGGAGAACCATTGTCTGAACGAAAAGGTCCAATTTTACAAGATTCATCACAAAGTCTCTTATTCATCAGCAGCCTTGGCACTCTTACTGTTTTCCTTCACACAGACATTTCTGGAATGTGTTTCAGGCTACTGAAAAAAAAAAAAAAAGCAGGTAGTTCAGCAGGAAGCAGCAAAGGCTAAAGAAATGAAGAATCCGAAATCTATCCTGCTCCTGTCCTAAGAAACACAATTTCTGCCAGAACCATCAGGCAGAGCAGACTGTTCATGTGGTGAGCACAGTTTTCTTTCTACTTTGGTACCTGCAGTACTATTGGCAGACGATTTACACAAGAGAACAATACTTGCAATTTTACATCAACAGATTTGTAGATGTTCTCTTACAAGGCATTTTGAGATTTTATATTAACTATGTTTGGAGACTGAGACCTACAGATTTGTATTTCCATCTGCTTAAGAAAAGTTCTACTTGAAAAGTTTCCTCCTTGCTAGACTGCATGTTGATTTACTAACAGATCTGCTAGGCTGAAGATAACAGGAGTTTGCCTCAGAAGTTTCAGGTTTTACCATCATTATTATGAGAAGAATATTGCTCTTGCTTGTTTTGATTCAAAGCTGATTAAAAAAAAAAACAACAATTAAGAGATTGAAACAAAGTCTGCAGAACCAACAGGAGCAAGAAATTTCTTAACTGAGTATTGGACCTGGCATCTGGGCAACCTTTGCAACAGAGTGCCAGTCTCCTCTCAAAGAATACCTTCTGTGCACTTCCAGAGCAGCTCTGCTCAGGATCAGACAAGGGACAAAATCTCATTATTATTACTTCATTCCCTGGATTTAAATTGATGTAAATTGACCATCATTAGTATAGTGCAAAGAAATTTCCCAGAGATCTAACCCCTCAGTAGAGTACCGCAGTGACAGGTATTAAAATGAGGAAACAAAAATCCTGAAACATATTTTTTCCAGATTTATGTACAGTGTAAATTCATGCAACAGAATACAGTAAAATAAATGTACGTACAGAAAATGATCCTGGTTTTGATGAATGTGTCTGTTTGGGAGTGCAACAAGAAACCTAAGGAACATGTCTGCTCCGAAGGAGTTAATATAACGCTAAAGCTGAAAGGCAAAAAATAGAGAGGGCAGGAACTGCCAGAATTAGTCAACCGTTGTTCCTGATGGTGCAAGCCTGCTCTTGGGTTCCAGGTCAGGGCTTCCACACAAAAGACACTCTTACCTCTTCTGAGCCCTGCCCAGCCACTGCTTGTCCTCTGCACCACACGAGGCACATCTCCCACAGAGTAACACATAGGTGATGATGATATCTTTAAGGTTTACACCGCAGCATTCTTTTCTTACGGTTTTGCATGTTTAACTTCCTTTTTAAATAAAAGCCACTGAAAACCAAATATGCAGCAGCACTCCATGCCTCTATATTCTATCATATTACTTGCCTATGCTACTGATCCACAGGACTTGTATTCAGGGTGTTCAAAACCACAGTACGCACCTCCTCTGGTATTTGAGCTACAGAAATAAGCACTGGAAGAAATAGGCATAGAAGGCAGCAGAAACGGACTGGCTAGTGGTGAGGAGCAGAGTCAGCTTCTTGCCAAGGATTTACACAAATATTTCTAAGACATGAGAGGAATGTTGGCAGTCAAGCTTTTTTTTTTTTTTTTTGAGGGGTGAAGGAGAGGGAGGTGTTACTGAACAGTGAGAAATGATGTCTGCTGGCTCGGTTCAGCATAAATGAGAACAGGTTTGGCACTTTCTGAAAGGCAACGCAGATGCAGATAAGACCGAGGGCATCTGTTGTAAATGGTGTCCTCAGCATGGGCTGGAGTGGTTTTCTACACCTATAAATATGATTAGGAATATGAATTATGATTATGAATGTATGAATAGACATAATGCAGAATGATTGTACTTGCCTTATTTCTGTGGCTCTAACGTAAAGCTTTGCTCGAAACCAAACAAAAACCAAAATCCACATATTAACACAGCTGGGTTGATGAGTGGGAACTAAGAGCAAAGACCTGTTGCCTTGTTCGCCTCACTTTGTACAAGTTACAAAAACTTCCTTAGAACAGCACAGCAAACTGCTAAAAGTATTTTCAGTTTTACTTCTCACAGGCGAGTTACAGGAAAACTTTGCAGGAAACATCCAGTGCTGAAGTCCTGAATGTTTATTTCTTCTGTAATTTAGAAAAAAAGACCTCTAAGTCCTTTTCCTTTACCTTTCCACTTCCCTCCTTCTGGAATTGTATTGCATTTAAGCAGAGAAAGAGTCTATACTTCTAAGTGGAAAACAGGTAAACATTTGGTTACTCAATTTGCATCTGCAAAAGGTAAGCTGATATCACCATTAAGCAGAAGGCACACATTTTAATAGGTAAGAGGATACTGTCTCTGTAATTTTTTTTTTTCTTTTCTTCATAAATCAAGCCAGGAATTCTAAACCTGTTCTCATTAAAAATGCCCCTGGGGTTCTCTGAAGACATGTGCTGACATGCCAGTAGGATATTTACAATTGCCAGTTTTGGGGGGAGAAGGGGGGGTTATGCTTGAGGAAAAGTGGGTGCTGGGACAGACTGTACAACAATGACAGCAGCAGGGTTTTGGTACAAGATCTCTGCTTCATCAAAACGTACTGGGCTGTATGTATTGGTAGGACACGTTTGCTGACTCAGATGTTACAACCTGAGAGTCCAGGAGTAAGTTTACTTCATGCAATATACACTTATTTCTGAAGATAGTCCCAGTGTCGGGTAAATAACCTTGATGACAGAGGTTTAAAGTATTATCTACAAAAGGCCTTCGGCTGCACTGACCCATCTCACGCCATGCCCGCTCTTGTTATACCTTCTGCATGGGATCAGCAAAGCCGAAACCGTTTGCCAAGGTCTCAGTCCCTTCCAACTCCTTCACATTCAAACACTTTAGATACCAAGTATTAAGAAACATCCTGAACCACAAAAAAAAAAAAATACATTGCCTGTAAATTACTTCTTGAGACTAATCTCTGCCCCATCCCCCTCCAGCTCCATTCTTCTCAGCCATGCTTATGAACCACTCTGTTAAATCAAGCCATCTCTGTACCCATTATCTGCAGTTTTTATGGACTGTATAGTATCAAAATTGACATATGATCTTGCCTAATGGAGCACTGTTTATTGTAAAACCTGCAATGCTTTTTCAACCAAAAAAAGGTTAAAATATCCTTCTTAAGCACTACAGAGGCTTAAGATACGGGTGCACGAATTCCTTTTAAGATACAGAACATTCAAACGTTCAGATACATAACTCCAATACAAAACATTGCAAAGAAACTAAGCAACCAGGGTAACCAGCTCTAAGTGGCCCTGCCTGGGGGCAGGGGGTTGGACCAGATGTCCTCCAGAGGTCCCTGCCAACCCCAACCCATCTGTGATCCATCTAAAATGTATTCTGTGACTTACACAATACAGATTTATGACTTTTAGTTAAGCTTTTAGTAAACTGGGTAGCTATGTTAGAAATCAAAAGTTTGTAAAGATGTATTCAAGCATTTATTCTTTTGACAAAACAAAGACACCACCACCAGTTAAATGAGGACCAGACCAGTGTTTTCCATGTAGGTACCACTCCACTCCCTCAATTCATCCTGAGCTGTTTAACCACTGAATGACAAACAGTGCAGCAGTAATGTTCTCCATGTACATCTGAGGATATCCGATGCAACCCAAAAGAAGGCAATTTCTACGCAGCAAACACAACTAAATCAATAATTCTGGTAGGCATACCAAAGTTCATTTTCCTCACCAATAGCTGATATCAAAGGATGCAATGCTGTGATGCTCAGATCTGTGATCACAATGTTCTTGTTGGTACTTTACAAGATGTAAAATAAATGAAGGTAGTTGAGAACAAGGGCTCCTCTTACACATTCATTTTACCAGTGAGGTTTTTAATGCATCAGCCTAAAGACCTAACAGTGAGTGCCATGACCATGCTAAGTACAACAGTGTTACATTTGGATTTGTAATTCCTGAAGGTTTTGTTACTGAAACAGAAAGATAATACAGTTAACAGAAAGAACAATTAAAACTGGAACAGGGTTTATCACTAAAGCTGCAAAGACAGAATACCACCATGGAAATTATCCTGTACAGAGAGATAAACTTGGTAACTACTACCTGAAAAATCTTGACCTTTTTAGTCAGTGAATAACCTGCTTTGGTGTAGCAAATCACCCATCACAGTGGTTGTCATGAACCAGGAAAAACATATCCTTTTAAAAAGTCTGACACAGCGCATGATTGAGACTTGCACATTACAGAGATGGAACTCTGGTGCGTGCTTTATGTCCTGTACCAGTCTGAGGGTTTTCTGAAGCCTTTCCCACTGGGTGCTTCAAAGAACAGAAAGGAACAGCTCACATCTACTCCTAGGTAATTAAAGAGTATCAGTGGAAAGCAGATGTCTGAAGCAATCAAAAAAATGGGAAAATGTTGACAAGGCTGACAAGTTCTGGACTTAAGGGATTGAATTGAGGACTTGATTCCTCAGAGAAACGAGACTCCAGTGCTTCATGCACTCACCATTATCAACAAATGGTCAGGAATAGGAAGAGCGAGATGCCATGCAGATACAGTCATGCTCCAAGTTCTTCCAGAGGGAAGACCATCATAAGTAACAGTATCTGCAAGAAGTAGTCTTAATCCCCTATAAAGCTCTAATGCTGTACAACAGCTGATGCTTAGCAGTAGAGCTTTTTTTTCTGGTCTTTTCTGGTTGACGGATGGTCAAGCTGCCCTTCACAGCAGTATCTGTATAGATGATGCTTGTGAGTAACCTCCAAACAGGTCATGAGAGACAATACTTTGGAAATCCTGATACCCCTGCCTGATCCCATGGCAAACATGGAGCTGAAGGAGCTCTCAGTGGGTTGTGGGCACCCTCTACACTTTCTTTAATACTTGCTAAATTCTCTGGAAGTTCTGCAGAAAACTCTCCACACCATGCAGGTGTCCAGTGGTGGAAATCTCAGTCGGGTAGCAAAAGGCTGACTTACAGTTCCCTACCCTAGGGCTCTTTTGTTCCAATCCATCAAATAGCCCAGTTCCCAAAAGGTCCTTCCTTACTTGTTCTGGCAGGGTAAAGCCTGCAGATCAACAGTTTGCTACCTTCAGCTCAGCATTTGACTCATGAGGAATGCCTCCACACCAAGCAAAATCGTATGTTCCTGTCCTATTCTACTTATATTGCAAACTAGGATCTCAATTAGTTAATTTTTAAAAGCTATACATCGACACAAAGTACTTTCAGGCCAAGTAACAGAAGTTAATTTTATGTAACCTCTCTCAGTGCAGGCTACAGCTCGATTAAACACAATTCACCTTGAATATCACATTGCTCCTCCATGTATCTCTTGAGAATCTTGCCAGCTGTACAAGCATTGGAACAACAGAAGAAAGTAGGTATTACAAAACCTTGGATCTTGCATCAGGTGACTATAACGAGCGTTGCACAAGGGTGCTTTGATGTTACAAAAGACCTAAGAAAACATCAATGGGTTAGGGTATATTCTTGCTACGTCTTCTCTCTTACCAAAAGACACTTGCCAGACACATGCCATCTGCTGCATCAAAACGCGATACCCAGTCAGGCAAAATAGAAATCTCCCATACCAGCAGGCTCTTCACACAGATAAAGAGGAGCATGACTAACATAATTTTAGGTGATTAAAGGGAGTCTTTGCTACAGAGACTGCATTTCTTTAAAGTTGCTCCTCTAACAGGACACAATCTCATCTCCCAGTGAGGACACTACCCTAATGGCTATGCACAAGAAGGTTTATCATGCAGAAATACTTGTACTTGTTTCAAGTACAGGGAGCTGGAAGTGCAAAGGGAACACAAAAGCCCCCACTCCTCCCTGTTCCCCAACCTTTTCCCATGCGGTCGCCAGCCCTGCACGAACCCAAAGGAGCAAGCCTGCACTGGAAGCCATCTCTCTGGGGACTGAAGATAGGTTTAAAGAGACTCAGCCTCCTTTTGAGGTTTCCCAGAGCTTGGCAGAAAAGAAAATCCAGAAAAGCCTTACTACACAGGCCAGGCTACCACACCTTTGTAACATCAGGATCCTTTAGTGCAAGCATCTCTTTGGTCAGCCGCTGGTATACATGTGGAGGACAACGCTACTTGTTGCGCCCATTTCCGTCTCCTTATATTTCTAATTTGTCTACAACCAAAAATAGATGCTTTGGCCTTATTTCAAGTACTGAAAAGGATCATTCAGTTCAGTGTACCTGTTTTATAGTTAATAAATATTTTGAAATTTCAGCATACCTGAGTCTTCTAATACTTTACAAGGAGCTAGCTTGTGCAAGATACTGTTACCACACGGAAAATAACAGAACGGAATAATAGAGAAGGGCAAGCCCATGCTACAAGGACATCATGTTCCTGGTCCATGTTCCCAGAATCAGGCAGGATTTTCCTTCTGGCCTTCTGCTTCCCTACCCCCATGAAGCTCAGCACCCCTGTGCCTCCTGTGTTCCAGGACACACTTTCCAGACAGATCCTATTTTCACTTTTACAACATAGGAAAAAAAAAAAAAAAACAAACAACAAACCCAAAATCTCAAGAAGGAGTCAGCTCCTGTCCGATAAGATAGAAACAGATATTCCCTCGCCCGTCACTCCTACCTAGGAACACAGTAGACCAGTGTTCTCAAAAAAAAAAAAAAACCAAAACACTGCACTGCTAAGGACTGGAAGCCTAACAAAGCTGGAAAAACAACCAGGAAAGCCCATGAGCTGCTGATGTTGGAGTAGACAGAGTTAAAAGAAGTCAAGAGGCATATGGAAAAACATGCTCCAAGACTCAAACATTACTAAGGCTGAAGTGAAAGCATTGGGGAAAAAAAAAAAAAAAAAAAAAAAAAAAAAAAAAAAAAAGAGAGATTGCAAACCGAGACAGGGAAAGCCTAGAAGACAAGATGAGGAAGAAAATCCCAGAGTTTTCAAAAAGCCTCAGAAGATATTTTACATCAACCAATCTGGTAAAGAGCACCTGGAAGAGCAGGGGAGAGAGATAGGAATCCTTTTTCACTCTCTCACAAATTCTATTTTTAAAGGTTTGTTAACCTACATTTTGCTCTCTGCATAGCTTGTCTGAGTTCAAAGCGGTGACCCAGCACTCATTAACCAGTGTCAGGAACACAACCAGCAAAACAACAGCAGATTTGTAAGGGACAGGAAACAGATCAAAGAAAACCAGATGATTCACAGATCAAGGACGAGAAAATTACATCTCGGACAAAAGAGGGGAGAAGACAAAGGTGAGGAACAATACAGAGAAACCTTTGGAAGTGGTACAAGATGAAGAGGAGTTTTGTTTGGGAAAATGAAACTCACAGCACCAGACAAAAGGTGGAGGACATCTTCACTACCTTAAAACCACAACAGAGGCCTAATATGGCCAAAACATGCATTGGCATTTCAATGCAGACAAGATCAAACTTCACTCTCAAACTATGCCGATCCATCCTTGAACTTGCAGCTACCGCAACGGGATTAAGGAACAAAGTTACAGCATCGTTTTGCTCTGTCAGCACTACAGGACGGAATCATACCTTATCATGGGAGCTGCAGTGCCACAGCTCTTAATAATGTATAAAACATTATTAAGCATCAGCTTAATAGCATCAGCTCTAAATAATGTATCAAACAGAGAGAGAAAACTCAGAAAAAGGAGAACTTACTCTGGTGCCATTTTCTTTTTCCTACAGTTAGCCTGCTCATTTATCTTTGGCTCAATTCAGGGAGGCAGAAAGGAAGGGAAAAAAGAGAAGGAAAGCATATTATATGTTTGTATTCTTGCTTTCCAACCCCTCCACAATGCCAGTTTTGTAAACAGAAAGTAAGTTGAGATTTTCTTTATCATCTTGTTTACTGCTCCTGTGATTGTAACATACCATGCAGAGCTGACACATATCTCTCTGCCGAACATTCTCCGTTGAGAATGCACTGCAAGTTCTCTTGCAACACACGTTATTTTAGTCAGGCTATCTGCACCTTAAAACACTCAGCCTCTTGTTTCAACAGCACAGACCTGCAGGTTGATTTGTAAAAATTGTTCAATATCATATCATCTTGGCTACAGATTTAATTTCATGGAATATGAAACTTCACTGAAAATCATTATACAGTGAGACAAGGAAACACAAATGTTGGTTTCCCTTTTTTTTTTTTTTTAATATTAAGCATAAGTCTACTACAATTCCCTCTGGGACAATGTTTTTCATACAAAGTCAAATTCTTTGAGTCTTATTCATGTAAACAGATTCACTAAATTAAATGAGATCAGTCACACAAGCAGGGAAATGAGGTTTTAATCCATCATTACTGCTACAAAATATGGCATAAAAATTCATTTTTTAAAAGTCGAGGATAATAAGCATCCGTTTTTTAACTATCTAATAATGCAAAGACTAGTTGAAGGTTTTGTTTTTCAGGTCTAGCCTTCTGAGATTTAATGCAGTAAACTAATTCTAATTTTACTATACACATGTTGTTGATAATTACCTCTCTATGGGCAATACATTCAAGTACAAACCAAGAGAATTTTGGTAAAAGAAGAGTAATTATTTCAGTATCATTTTATTGTTGATCTTTAATTAAGAAAGCTTGAAAATTCCATTTACAGAGCATAAGAGAAGTCATTTTTTTAATGACACTTGGTAAAATCTGCTAACTTTCGCATTACAGATACTTCTACCCTGTCCTGTTTTTCTTGAAAGACAGTGTATATTTGGAGAACAGGTAAGTTTAAGATATACAAACCACAAGAAGATTGGTTGATGTTCTTTGTTAGTAGAAGAGTGAATACTCTGAAGCATGAGAACTAATCAAATGAGGGTTGGTTGGTTTGTTTTTTACAAGTAAATAGCACAGACATGCAACAGATGCTTGCCTGCTATACTAAACTTAAAATGTGAATTTATTAATAACAATCAGACTGAGAGACACTGCCTGGATGGTTAATGCATTTCAAAATCTTAGTATCTGGGGGAGGATGTCTGTATACAGCTCCCTAGAACGATAGGAAAATCCATCATCTTAATTTAAAACACTGTACACACATTTTAGTCGTGTGCTCAGAAATTCCCTCACAGTTTCACTCTACTCTGCTAACCCTCTCTGGCTTAGCTTACTTGAAAAGTGCATTTAGTGTTTTTGTCCACTGAGGCAGAGTAACCACACATTTCAGAAGAGCTACAGAAGACTGAATGACAGAGCAGGATCTCCATTTCACCGACACTCTCTGTTGCATCTCTGGGAAACACGGAGACCAGAACGGAGGTCCCAGATAATACTGGCTTTACACTGCAGCCTAACGATTTGCTCAACACTTACTTCAGCTCAGTCAAGGAGAGATTCTTCATTTCAAATTATGAGAAGGAGAACAAATAAACCTTCAAAATGTTTTGGGTTTGGTTCTTTGTTTTGTTTTCTTTTTTTTTTTTTTTTAAGTGCTATGCTCAGTTCTACTGAGTGCACCACTACCTGTTTTCTTGATTTGCGTGTATGCTACTAAAACCAGCTCATCCCAAGTAATATTTAGATATTTGCTGGAGGTACAAAACCATATATGATACATAAGCAAATTCATATTAGTACAGTATTTAAAAATAATTTATTCTTAAAAGTTGGAAATATGTGCATCCAAATTCTGGATGCTAGATTTTGAATAAAATATACTCCTAGCTTCCATGCCACGTATTCCACTTTGAGGATTAAAAACAAGAAGAAGAAAAACCTGACATGATTCTAATAATTGAAGCAGTAACATCCTCATTTGTATGTCTGCAGAGTTATAGACATGAAAGGCTAGATTCGCTGAAAGAGTCATGGAGTGTGGAAGCCAGAAGTTTGATTTTAAGCACATGTGTTGATGGACAGGAATAAGGGGGAATTGAGAGGAGGCAGAAAAAAGTTGGAGTTTGGTTTTTTTCGACTTAAGTTACTCCTGTAGGCACACAATGAATCTGGGAATCACTTTTAAAATAGGGGTTTTTTCAGCTAAGAAACTCTGCTAAGGACCAGAGCTTATATCTACAAATTCTGCTTTGACTTATTGGCATGGCATGCTACTTGGTGCAAGTATCATAACAATCTTTTAAATCTGCTGTTCACTTTTCACAATGGGTCCCATCTTGCTTCCAGGTAAACAAAGTGTAAAATTCTCATTGAGAAAGGACTAGATAATTTCTGAATAAACAAGGGAGGCTTAAATGTAGAAATAGTCAACCCGGTCTGACAAGTAGGAAGAACGAGAAGCAGAATAGTTACTCTAAAGAGTTTGTACTTGAGACCTGTCAAACAAACGCACTCAGAGCACTCTGACCAAAACAAAATCCCAAAGAGCATACTGAAACTTAAAATTTTATGAAGCAAGCTGGGATGTGATTGTAATGTAGACTAGTTAGAGCTGAATGCTGATTTTTTGGACATAAGAAAGATGTTTAAATGAAGCTACTTCACATTTGAGGCGAGTTTGCACATAGTCTGTTACCACAGCTTCGCTGATGTAAAGTTATTCCTCAAGCCACAGTAATTTGGGTATGATCCCCAAGGATTTTTCTCAAAGGAAGGCTGTTTAAAACCTAGGCAGCTATGGGATAATAGGAAAAGTCTTCATCTGTATAGAGAACCAGCTAGAGAGGAAATAAATGGTACAAGGAAAAAGCAGTCTGGCTTCAGAGTGGAGGGACACTAACCCTGCAGCCCCACGGCCATCTGCATTAAGAATATACTGTGTTCAGTATACCCACTAATGAATCACAGGGGGACAGGGAAAGATTACAAAAGTTAAGTGACAAACCCCACCGATAATATTAAATTATTCAGCATAAAGGCAAGTGCTAACTGCAAAGAGATACAGAAGGACTTAATGACACCAAATAACCAGCTGGTAAAAGGGCTGGCAGAATTCAATACCATTTAAACACAGACTGATATTCATGGCGGGAAAAAGCACTTCAACTTCATACGCACAACGATGGGCTATGAATGACTCAGGAATGAGATCTTGGATTTATAATGGATTCTTCTTATGAAAACATCAGCACAGTCAAAAAGCAGGGAGAGTGCTAGCAATTACTACTACAGAGAATAAAACCTTCATTCAACTGTCTGAAAAGTTCAACTGCATCCTAAAAGTTGTAACTCTGGCCCTGTTTTCTCAGAAAAGGTTTAACAAAACTAGAGGAGTTTCAAGGAAGAACATTAAAATAATCAAATGCAAGACTGCAATTAAATAGGGGAAAATCAGCTTGGAGAAATACTAGATCACATTCAGATGAAACCAGCAGATGTAAGGCTCAAAATAAGTGAGAAGAAAAGGCTCTTTATCTTACTAAAATTTAAACAAATTAGATGTGTTCTTGCTTATTTCGAGGTTAGTAGCAACTAAGACACTTGACATCAACCTCTCTCTTGACTGAGCTGGCCTCACTTGCATCAAATCCAGCCCTGCTTTATCAGGCATACTAGTACCTAAGCTGTCCATCTGCAGAGGCATCTCCACATGCCCATCAAGACATCAGAGAAAGTGAAATGGATGATAACCTCACCCAGTACATGCTAGGTCAGGATTTCTTAAACTCAGCCTTCTCCAAACCGATTAAGTGTAATCTTATGGTGGAAAAGAAAGGACCCAACTTGGTACCTGATTATTCAGCAATAAAATATTGTACTTTAAATTCATGCTTCAGTTTACTCCATACTAGGATCTCCCATTCATGTCGACAGACTTGACCCACAGCTGCAGTATGCACGGCATTCAAGCACACCGAACAGCTGTTCCTGGAGGAAACTAGCACACTTCTGGAAGAAATCATCACACGCTAAAACCAGGCTACCTTGTTCTGTGCTAATGCAAATTTATATCTGTTCAAGGGCTGGAACATGCGTTCCTCCACAATCTCTTTTCTGAGGAGGAATCTGACATAACCCTGACAAGTCCAGAAACTGGATTTCAGCACGTCTACAAGAACCTAAATATATGAAAGAAATGGATGTTGCAGGCAGCATAACACAGCGGCAGGAGGAAAAACAATTTCCAATTACATCTTGCCTCTGAGCCTTTACCAAGTTTTTTGGGTGGAGACTCATATTTACCTGTAGGGCACCATATGACAGCACACAGAAATGATAACATGACACAAGTTACAGCATAACAACTGTTCTTATTGTAACTGTCTTCAGACTCTGAAATGAAAAAAAACCAAGCTGGTCAGCAACAGCTGCTGTGACATCTGCCTGCAACCCCATCATCCAGCACTGTTCAATGAAAAACCGTATCACTGAAGATAGAGAGATACTTCAGCAGCTTTGTTGCCAACAGAAACCTATCCAAACTTCTTGTGTTTCCACACAAGTAAATTTTAGATCTTGAGGGCTAGCCAAAGGCTGAACTTATATCACACTATAACAAAAGAGGAAGAACACGAAGATCTGAGACCAATACCATTTATACTTAAAGAAAAAAAAAAAAGGCACATGAAAAGAGCACAATCTGATTTGATACAGAAACTGTGAAAAGCTAGGGAAAAAAAAAAAACATACTTGCAAGAATTCAGAAGCTGCTGTAAAGTCTGGAAAAGACAAAATGATAAGAAAGCAGTATACTTTCAAAATCTGGATTTAAACCAGAACAATAACATCAATGAAAGACTGCAGATGGCAGGCAGATAATTCCACAGCCAGCAGAAAGACCAGTCCCAGCCCCTCATCCCTAAATCCTCTCAAAAGACTTCAGCCAGATGCAATCTAATCACAAAAGTGGTTAGGAAGAAAATGAAGGAAAATTACTCATATGTAAGCTTTACAATATACTAATGAACTGACAAGCAAGGGGTCTGCCTTGCAGATATTAATGCAATTATTTGAGACAGTAGTGATACGATGAAAACATGATGTCCTGCCCAAGACTCTGAGCCAGCTGCAATTTCTGCAACCATAGCACATGTATAGACCTCAAACCCTTAATAAAACACACCTAAAATTATTCACTGCGCTCACTACTAAAAAGTTACTCAAATACTCAGCTGACATATGATTACCATACATTCATGGTGCTTTTTATTTTATGAAGCTAGCACTTTCCTCAGTGGCTGACCCACCTGAGACAATTTAGGGATTTTTGACTCAGAAGTGTATCAGCACAATATAAACAGACTAGCAACAGGTCTTGCTATGATGTCACATTGCAGATGCTGACAAAACCAACAGAAGATATTTTTGACTGGCTTAAAGCAATCACCATCTCGGACTGGAAAAGAAAATGATCCCACTGCAATGCGGACACAATGATGCATTGAATGCAATGAGTTCCCTTACGGAATTCATTCCCATCAAATCCAAATGCATCTTCCATAATGTAGATGAAAATGCTTTTATCGAACACCATCCCAGGTCATGCACCCAAAAACTTTATCTTCAGTGACTCACTTCACAAAAACAGATGGCATTTAAGTGGGGAAGGCGGCAAGTCACGAGAGAGAAAGGGAAAGTAAGGGATAGGCTGTTAGAAGCAGCTTGTTTTAAACCAGGATTTGAAGGAGGTAAGATTTCACGATTTGAAGAGTACTCCAAATACACTTTTGATCACAACATAAGATTAAAAAGCTTAGGCTTTTTTTTTTTTTACTTGGGGCCAAATAAAATTTTCTTCAGGATTAGGGCAGACCTGCTAGGGTGCCCACACTCAGCACATCACACCCCAGCCACCCCATAGCCCCAGTACCCTCCACCTGGCATCCACACTAGATGCTTCCATCCACCTCTTCCCACAGACATACCCAAATCCCATCCCCAACCACAGCCAGCTTCCCCCACGGCCATGGCTTGGCTGAGATGCAGCTAGGGTTTGGAGGATCAGCAGAAGGCCTAAGGGAGGAGGAAGGAGGGAGGCACAGAGGAGCAGTCAGGAAGACATGAGTGCTGGCAGTACGACAGTCTCGTTGATTGCAAGGACCTTGAATTTCATGCCACACACAGCAGAATCACTGATAAAGGATCAAAAGTAAAAAGGTGCAAGAACAAGCCATCAATCTACAGCCCTGAACCATATCATGAGCGAGCTACGCACTCCATGTTACATCAGAAGTACATCACTGAGGCTACCAAGACAAGCCCTCCACAACTGGATAACACAAGAATTAAAGTTGTTGTACTGTACTGGTTAGGCCACCCAATGTGAATTTATTTATCACAACAGGACTGTTTTCACAAGACATCTTCCTCTTTCAATGCACCTAATTAACTATTAGGAGTAATGTGGTAGATTTCTTTTAACATCAAAGTCCTGTGCAGCCTTAATGCTTCATTTATCACACACTTTCAAAAACATGTCCTAAATTGACACTTACTCATTTCATTGCTGGCTTTTGATAGCATTCTTCGCCTTGGTATTGAACTACTGCACACCAACAGTATCCTTCCCTGCTTCGCTATCAAGATCTGTAAATCTACAATCGAATCTCAAGGGTTTTCCAGAAAACAAGAAAAATACCTGTGTGGCCACACTAGCACTACGTTGGATACAGAGCATCAACTGTGTCATGTACAACCACATCCTCCAGGGAAGCAATACACGGAGAACACCCCAACATGTGTGCATTTGAAAGCAACGCAACAAATAAGCCAGGAATTCACACACGTTTATTTCAGTTCTTCCTGACTTCTGAACACCTGCCTACACAAGCCCAACGGTCTTTTGAATGGCAGCATGAGATAAACCAAACACAGAGGAGAAGAAAAAGTTTAGGAAGAAGTCATTACACACAATTCAGTGAAAGGTCACAGCAAGACACAGGGGTGGCTCCCCCCCCCCCCCCGGAAAAAATGGATTTTTAAATTAATACCATTTAAAGGAACAATCTTTAAAGGGAAATATTAACAAGCTATAGTCATAATATAATTCATGGTTGGGTAAGCACAGATGACAACACTAATAGCATCATTTAAATAGCCCTTTTCATCAATCTAGATCTAAACGTAAAAACAGACAAAGAATTTAAGTGCAACACTCGGAATCAGAGGCTGTCCCATGGGACTACCGGAGCTAGAAGCTCCCAGACTAAAAAAAAAAATGCTTTAGAATCAATTAAATCTTACAAACTGCAATTTGAATCAAAAATCATCTCTTCTTGTATTTCTGCTAAGTAACCACATGTGTACCAAGAAACACATTATTACCCATCAAACACTGGTTTGCTTAGAGTACCTAGAAAAGAAAGCTACATTTGAAGTTCATGCTTATTTTAATTCCCACAACTTATCATTGTATAACACGTGAAATTTTAATTCATATAATAAATACATCTGAACTTGAACAGGAATTTTTAAGAAGTTTTTTCATTACTCTATGGCCTATGGCAACTGGCCCACACATAACTATTTGTTTGAACTCGAACAGGCAGAAATTAAGGTATTTTTCTGCTTGAAGTGTTAGGATGAAAAGAACCATTAGTTCAATTTCAACCAAATATCTAGATTAAATGTCTCAGCAAGATGCTAAAAACATAGCTGCTTTTAAAAATATGTATTTCTCATTTAACTGAAAAATGCCCACCTGGGCACACAGCTGGCTCACATTCAGCCAGCTGTCAACCAACACCCCCAGCTCCTTTTCCGCTGGGCAGCTTTCCAGCCACTCTTCCCCAAGCCTGTAGGATTGCACGGGGTTGTTGTGATGCAAGTGCAGGATCGGACATTTGGCCTTGTCGAACATTATATGATTGACCTCGGCCCATCCAGCCTGTCCAGATCCCTCTGGAGAGCCTTCCTACCCTCAAGCAGATCAACATTCTCGGCCAATTTGGTGTCACCTGCAAATTTACTGAGGGTGCACTCAATCCCCTCGTCTCGATCATTGATAAAGATATTAAACAGAACTGGCCCCAGTACTGAGACCGGGGGAACACCACTTGTGAACGGCTGCCAGCTGGATTTAACTCCACTCACCACAACTCTTTGGGACCAGCCATCCAGCCAGTTTTTTTACCCCAACAAAGAGTATGCTCAGGAAAGTCATGAGCAGCAAGTTTCTCTGGGATAATGCTGTGGGAAATGGTGTCAAAGGCTTTACTAAAGTCCAGGTAAACAACATCCACAGCCTTTCCTTCATCCACTAAATGGGTCATCTTGTCATAGAAGGAGATCAGGTTGGTCAAGCAGGACCTGCCTATCATAAACCCATGCTGACTGGGCCTGATCATCTGGTTGTCCTGTACGTGCCATGTGCTGGCACTCAAGATGATTTGCTCCATAACCTTCCCAGGCACCGAGATCAGATTGAAAGGCCTGTATTTCCCTAGATCCTCCTTCCAGCCCTTCTTGTAGATAGGCATCACGTTTGGTAACCTCCAGTTCAATTGGGACATCCCTGGTTAGCCAGGTCTGCTGGTAAATGATGGAAAGTGACTCAGTGAGCACTTCCACCAGCTTCCTCAGTACCCTTCGGTGGGTCCCATCTGGCCCCTTAGACTTGTGTGTGTTTAAGTGGTGTAGCAGATCACTAACCATTTCCCCTGGGTTTATGGGGACTTCATTCTGCTCCCTGTCCCTATCTTCCAGCTCAGGGGGCTGGGTACCCAGAGAAAAACTGGTCTTACTATTAAAGACTGAACAAAGAAAGCATGAAGTACCTCAGCCTTCTCCTCATCCTTTGTCACTGTGTTTCCACCTGCATCCAATAAAGGATGGAGATGTCCTTCTGATTTTCTCCCTGCGTAAGCTCATGACATCCTTGTATTGCTCCTGAGTTGCCTGTCCCTTCTTCCAGAGGTCATAAGCTCTCCTTTATTTCCTGAGTCCCAGCTAAAGCTCTCTGTTCATCCAGGCTGGTTGTCCTCCCTCCCAGGTTGTCTTTCAGCACATGGGGATAGCCTGCTCCTGCACCTTTAAGATTTCTTTCTCAAGGAGGCTGAGAAAACTCTAAAGAACTGAATAGACACTAGAAGCAACTGCAGATGTCAGAGATACTGAAATGGGTGTTTCTGCTTTGCCTCATGCAAATATTCATCCAGACTGTAATCTGAATTTTGATTAGAAGGTTGATTCTTTTCCCCTCTGAGTAGCTAAAAAAAAAAATTAATTTAGACACAAATTTGATCCGATAAAATCCTGGTACAAAATTTAAATAAGCTGTATTTACCCAGCAAGCAAGGCTGCACTTCAGTCCATCATATTTCTCCTCAGTACTAAAGGAGTGTACATGTTTATCAGATGAAACTATGTACAGAACAGATTTTTGTAAACCTGTAAATAATTCTCTACACTGTACACACCATATTCTCTACCAGTATATCCACCTTATGTAGCACTCTGACAAAAAAAAAGAAATTCAGAATAATTTCTGAGTAAAATAACAGCAAATATTCTTGCATACCATCACTAGCTTGTGGACTCTCTAGTAAGAGTTTAGTTCCTTCTCTCTTCATTACTTCACTCCTTGTTACCAGGTGCTGCTGAAGAATAGCCTGTTACAGTATATTGATAGCAGTTGTGAGAGAGAAAAGTGAAATCCTGAAAAGCATTGAAGTTGGGTCCTCATAGCTAGACAGGAGGCAGGAAAGAAAATTAGCCCCTTGCTATACTGTTAGGGACTGCAGTCTTTCCAAAGTGCAGCTCTACACCTTCTAATTTTTGTTGGCTCATTTTTTAAGAAGTCACATATTTCATTCCTTAATAAACAAAAGGAGCTAAAATTACTTATTTCAATTTTTTATTTGCCCAAAGCAATTACAATTCATTTATGTCTTTGACAAATATCTCCCTAGGCCAATCTTGACAGTGAAATATGGTACCTCATTTGTGGTTTTAAATAAAATACTTCCGCTAGTGACATGTTGCACTGATGCATCTCTAAGAAAAGATATAGCTATGAGTTCTCTGGAAGCTCATCCAAAGTCCTGTTGAGGGGAAAAAAAGGAATTGCAAATCTGAAACTAATGAGAATAAATAAATAAAACATAGTTGTCAGATAGTATAGTTAATCTAAGAACCTAAAAGTGCTTTACAAACATTCATTGTTAGGCCACCCATCCAAACAGATAAATATTGTTAGTCATATTATATAGATGTAGAGAGTAAGGGGCAGCAAGGCTTTTTTCTTACATCACAAAATGACTCACTGGCAAAGTCAAACAGAGGTGAGACTGAAGACAAATGGAGAAATACAACTTGAGGCTCAATCGCTCATTACCATGCCCTGCACGTACCTGATGTATTGAGATGTAATCAAGTCCAAGAACACCGCAAGTTTGACAGTGCAAACTCCAGAACATGCCACCCGTGACAGACCATGATGCTAAGCCTGGTACTGCAACTACATCCTGTCAACAAATGTTGGAGTGCCATTTGTGGACCCTGCTTCCCAGTTTCTGCTCCCCAAAAAAGAAAAGAGCTTTGCAAAAAAGCCTGAAGAAAAGCACCTAGATGATCAGGAGGTTGGCCACCTTATTTTTACCCATCATTTACTGACCATTTAATTTCCAGTGTTTAAAGCCAGTGTCCTACAGGAGCTTGACAGCACTGTCTGGGTAAATATCAAGAAGCAGGGGAAAGTGAAAATTCTCCCTATCACAAAGCCACTTCTGAATTTTATTACAGTTTCTTTTCAAACAAACAACAAGGGGAGAAGCAATGAGATTACTACTGTTACAGAATCCCTATCCACCCTCGCAAACTAACAGGTCCTCACTGACACAAACAGGCATACATCATCTACATATCAGGCATCTAAACAGGGGTTTCTATAGACCTTCAGCACTCACTGAAATCTAAAGGCAGGTGCCTAATACTTTACGTAGCTAGCCAACTGTACTTCTGTGATATGCAGTGGACGCAACTAGTATTTTCTGCTCAGAAATTATTAAATTCTGAATTAGTGTCACTGGGCTAGGTCTTGTGTCTGCAACACAACTGAAGATCTTACATGTAATTATAATCTCCAGAAACACTGTTTTCCAAGTACCTACAGAATTAAGATTGCACAATACTTGGAACTTGAGCCTGCCAAAATAAGTTGTTATAAAACCAGCTGCACACCCCAACATATCACATTGAAAGCAAGTAAGTTAAGCAAATAACATTCTCCTCAGAATAAGCCATGCACTCAAAGAGCCCTACTACAGGATCTGGATCATTCCTAACTAATGCTGTGTAGTCTTTGTTACATTTTTCCACCTTTGAACAGAGACAGATTTACTGATCTGCTCAGCAGATTGTTCCTTTAATGTTGGTAGGACATTTTAAATTCATTTAAAAAATTAATGGAGGGAAGATCCCCTTTCCAGTAAGACACTCTCCCCCTCTCAGTTTTTTCCCCTGTGAATGAAAGGTAGACAATAGCAAACAACACGTCCTTTTGGTTATGTGTATTGAAGAAATACCAAACAGAAACCCAAAGAATCACTTCACACATAACTATAAAAATACAAAGATATTGGTTATGCCTTTAGAAAAAAAAACCAAACAAACAGAGCGCTGTCTACAGCCTATGCTGTAGACAACAACACCCGAGGGCACGATAAGCCCTTTATTAATGCTTGCAATAAAACGAACACTGCAGAACAATTACACGCCGTAGCCATGGATTTCCAAAATCTGAGAGCTCTACCCAGCAGCGAGCGTATACTCACAAGGCGTCGAGTCCTCGGGGGAAGCTGCTGCTTGCAGGAAACTAGTGGAAATATTTTCAGTGGAGTTGTCAGGTGATGTCAACAACAGGAAGGATGACTTCGAGCCAGATTTCCATTTCTCATCAGAGGCGGCCTTAAAAGTTGCAAAAAGAGCGTTAAGGCTTCCCGTTTATGCCCCAAAACCTGCAATTGTCCTCCTACGTAGATACAGGCTCCTCTACCTATGCCCGGAGAGTTCGTGTGCGCATGAAGGGAGAAATGAAGGGGTGGGGAAGGGTCTTCTCCCCGGATCCTACTTCGGGGCCGTAATAAACACTTTAATCAGTCGGGCACTGATTCTGCAGGGCCCGTACCCAGCTGCAGCCCCGCCCCAGCCGGGCCACCTCCGCGGCCACCTGCCCGCGCCCCCCGCCGCTGGCCCCAGCCCTCCGCCGCCCTCTACGACTCGTTCCCCCTCCCCTCACCATGGCCACACGCAACCCCGGCGGCCGGGCTCGCGTCTGGCGTACCCGCGGCGCCCCGCTCACCTGCGGCCCCCCTGCGGCACACGCTCTCCACCGAGTGCGGAGCCGGGCACAGCCTCCAACGGCGCCGCCGGGCCGGGTTGGGCCGGGCCGGGCCGGGCTGCCCCGGAGGTGGCGCCGCCGTCACCGCCGCCGCCGTGCCCGCTACGAGGGCGACACCCAGCGGCCGCGGCGGGCAGCACCCCGCCATCCCGGGCCGCCTCCTCCCCGCTGAAGGGCCGTGACGGGACAGGCCTCCCGGCCCCCTCGCTGCCATTCTCCCACCGAGGAAACGGGGAAGGTGGCGCCTGGAGGCGTGGGGCCACGGCTCCCCACTTTACCTGGCACCGGCGCGGGCAGAGGGGACTGATGCGAGCGTGGAGTCCGGTCTGGTTCACCAGCTGGGCGAGTTACCCACCGCGGGCCAGGACCACTGGGCTCTGGCCCGAGCGAGGCTCCTGGAGAGCTGAGCGCTCTCCTGAACCGAAGCACCCTTGCAACTTGGTTGTGGAAGCTCAGAATAATCGGCGTAGGAGCATAAGCCCTACAAAACCAATTTCAGGGAGCCCTGATGCCCTTCCCTCCAGCAGCGAGCCAGCCGGCGGGCTTTGAAGTTTAGGCTGAAGGTCAGAGACAGCTGACATGAAAGCTCGCCGTTGCTTGCTTAACGCCTCACCCACCCCTCTAGCTGTCGCAATGTCCCAGGGACCTTCTGTTCACCGAAGTCGTGCGTATGTGCGGGCAATTACGCGTGTATGTCAGTAATTCATAAACTGGTAGGGAGGCAAGTCAGACGTGACCAACTGGAGACACCAGCAGAGGAGAAAGGAGTTTGTGTGAGTAGACTGAGTAAAACGATGAAAGCGGGATCTGAAGAAGGAGAACACAGAAAGAACACAGCTATTCCCGATACAACGCCTCATCCCACGGGCACATCACTTTCAAAGGCCATTCCTCTGGCTCAAAGGTATTCTCTGGATGATGCCCTAAATGAATCATAGAATCATAGAATGGTTAGAGTTGAAAAGGACCTTTAAAGGTCATCTAGTCCAACCCCCCTGCAAGGAGCAGGGACATCTCCAACCAGATCAGGTTGCTCAGAGCCTCGTCCAACCTGGCCTTGAATGTTTCCAGGCGTGGGGCATCCACCACCTCTCTGAGCAACCTGTTTCAGTGTTCCACCACCCTCATTGTAAAAAAAAATTGTCTAATTATGCGATGAATATATTCTTTTGAATGTATTTTTGCAGATTACCCTACTTAATGCATTTTTCACTAAACAATTACTATGGTGTTCATTGTTCTGTGGCAATAGTCACACCATAGGCTCACATCAAAACCCTTGGTGCTCTGCAAGAAAGATTTACTGACTGAATTTTGTGTTCTGACGCCTCTCTGATCTCAACAAAGCCTTGTAGCTCTGTCAAAACCGCAGCACTAGTCTGAAGTCTGGTGTCATTACTGAAATTAGAATGCAATTGCTAAAATACATAAAAATATGTTGTGATTCCTCACACTGTATTTTTTTTTCTCATTTCTAAATTCAGAGTGGGCTTAATTCATGGGAATTTTATTTTACTTGATATTGTGTAAAATTCTGATGTAGGAATGGAAGTATTTGTGTTAGTAAGAGGCTATATGTTAAATAAGTACATATGTAAATGTTTGCAGAACTACTTTGGCTACATTTGATCATTATGATTGAGAAACAAGACATTAACACATTGCAGAAAAAGGCTTTCTTGGCACTGATCTGCCACCAATTTATTTAATGGGAGTTTTTCCCCTTTAACAGAAACAGGATGAGACACTGTTGGGATCTCGCAAACCTAGATGCACATGGGCTCCCTTGATTGTACGGATGTTGTCCCTGCTCCTTGCAGGGGGGTTGGACTAGATGACTTTTGAAGGTCCCTTCCAACCCTAATCATTCTATGATTCTATGATTCTATGTCGGTGGGACCATTCCCCGTGCTTAATTATCATTAACCTTTTTTAATCCAGACAGCCAATTTTATATTCTTTTGGATTTTTTTTTCTGTTGGGAAGATAAATTAATGAGGGATTCCCCTCAGTTGCCTGAAATAGAAAGTATGTCATGCCCATGAACTGCAGCTCCTTGCTGACAAAATCCAGTCACATCTAATATTGTACGCATCATATTGTACGCATCCAAAGGAGGGCCATCAAAATCATCAGAAGGCTGGAGCACCTCTCCTATGAGGACAGGCTGAGAGAGTTGGGGCTGTTCAGCCTGGAGAAGAGGAGGCTCCGGGGAGACCTTATAGCGGTCTTCCAGTACCTCAAGGAGGCCTACAGGAAAGATGGGCAGAAACTTTTTGCAGTGTCTGTTGTGATAGGATGAGGGGTAATAGTTTTAAAATAGAAGGAGGTAGATTCAGACTTGATATAAGGAACAAAAATTTTACAATGAGGGTGATGAGTCACTGAAAAGGTTGCCCAGAGAGATGGTGGATGCACCATCCCTGGAAACATTCAAGGCCAGGTTGGACGGGGCTCTGAGCAACCTGATCAAGTCAGGGATGTCCCTGCTCCTTGCAGGGGTGTTGGACTGGATGATCTTTAAAGGTCCCTTCTAACCCAAACCATTCTGTGATTCTATATATTCAAAGACTCAATCCCACGTCTACCTGCCCTTACTACAAGTCCTGTGATGGAAGGATGGGTGCTGTTTCATTATGTGCAACAGGCTTCAGAATGAAATGATTTGATAAAAGAAAAAGAAGGAAAGAAAAAGGACAGGTGCAGAGGGGACAGAGAACAACTTTGTGGCAAAGGGACAAAGGAGGAACAAGTCCTGAAGCTTAAGTAGAGTCCAGGACAGATTATATTGCCAAGGGGTTGGCAGAAGAGCTTCAGCCCTACTCTGAAAACCTACCCGGTGATGGGCCTGGAGTCTACGTGGCTTTGAACACAAAGCTGTGGTCAAGCTGGACGTCGCTGACATCAGTGTTATGGGAAGAGCTGCATTGTAACCAGTCTTGTCATTCCTGAGCTTCTACGCTCTCATTTAGTATTTCAAGATCTCCAAATTATTCTTTCTCTCTCACTGGTGATGTTTCATAGCTCTTTGTATAAAACAAACCTAATACAGTCAGTTGGATTTCTGGGCAAGACCCACTTCCCATAGCCGACCTTGAAAGCTAACAGCCCTTTCTGCGTAGATGTGGTCAGCTGATGCTCCTTCATTACAGACCTGGAAACTCTCCTCCTCTTTCCATCAGGAATTTTCAGCAGGTTAATGCCTCCCAGGGCTGTCCCAAGACACAATGCTGAAACCATGAGTGGTAAAAATTCCTGCTCCCAACTTAAGTCCTAATTCCTTGTAAGGGATTTAACTTTGAAATGTTTCCCATAATCTTCTCGTACATTGTTAACATTCAAGCAAAACTTCCAGGCAGGTTTGATGAGTTGAGAATAAAGAAAGGCACTTCAATAAATTTGTGTATTGGTAGATTTGTCGTGACGTGGAACATAAGAGGGGGATTTCTTCCTCCTCAGACAAAAGTGTGCCTCCATTATCTCAAGTGGGTCAGTGCAGCTTGGAAGGCCTGGTGATGAGAAGACTGTCACACAGCCTAGCGCTGGGAAAATAATCAGCTGCAGGAAACACGTGGAGACTCCGAACATAACTCAAACCATTACACTGAATGCAAGGAGAGAGAATGGGACAGGAATAATTAGTAAGAGAGAAACAGGAAAATACACTGCTGGAGATTTGGGAACTCAGTTGCCAGTAACCACAGCAGGCAGTGTGGGATGACAGCTAGGGGCTAACACACACGCCCCAGTGCCGGGACTGGTACAAGACAACAAGAGCAGCACTGGGAACTCCTGAGAAGGGGCCTGGCTGAGGGGCAGAAGGTCTGTCTCCATGGTGCAGGTCTGGAGGAAGCTGTGGCTGGCAGGTGAGCACACTTCAGTCTGTCAGGGCCTTCAAAATCCCATCCTCTTCCAAGGAGGTTTCACTACTATGGCTTTCTTTGGTCTTCCAAATAATCCAGAGTATTATTTCTAAAACAACCGCTCTCACCCACATGGCGAATAGGTTACTACCTGCCATTAGAGCTTGGCTTAACGTTTTGGGCCTGGCCGTATGACAACAGACACGGCCTGCACGGAGGGAGCACTGGGCAGGCTGCCGCCACCCTTTGGGCCTCGAGGGGGCATGGCCGATCTGCGAGCCGAGCAGCGTGGGGCAGACACGGTGGGGCAGACACGGGCCCCGTGTCTCCCACACGCTGGAGGCAGAAGCACATGTCGGGGTGACGCAGGAGGGCCCCGAGAGCCCTATTTTGGGCTCCGTGTGTGGTGAGGCTGCGGGGTTTGACTGACTTTGAGGCCCCTCCGGGCGGGCTACCGGCCATAAAAACGCCAGCAGTCATTTTAGTGCCGTGGACCGGCGCACCTGCCTGCTGCCGCCACTCTGCTCGCCCACCCCGGGCCCCCACGCACGCCAGACGCAGCGCACCGTGTATGCACCGGCCCCACGCGCGTCTCTAGGCCCGCGTAGGGCGCCACAGGGCCGGGGCGGCGCCCGGCAGGCCCCGCAGCCCGCCTTGCCAGCACCGTAGCCCGCCACTCAGCCTGCCAGCGCCGGGTGCCGGCGGCGGGGCCGAGCGGGGGACCCGGGCCTCGGCCTGGGCGAGGGGCGGGCGCGGAGGCCCCGCCGGCCCGTAACCGGCCGCGTCAGGTGACGCGGGTCACGCCGCCGCCTCCCCCGCCCGGTGCCTGCGCCCCGCCGCCAGGCTGCGCCGTGCGCTCCGCCGCGCGCCGTGCTGGGGGGAGGGGAGGGGAGGGGAGGGGAGGGGAGGGGAGGGAAGCGGCGGTGGGGCGCGGCGCCAGCGCGGCACCTGGGCCCCCCCCGCCCCGGCGAGGCGCTCCCCGAGGCGGCCCGGAGACAGAGGGGCCCTCGGAGCCCCGGCGGGAGCGCGGCCGGCCATGAGCCAGGTGCCGAGGAAGCTGGCGGAGGAGGAGGAGGGGGACGAGGAGGAGGAAGAGGAGGAGGAGATCGTGGGCTTGGCGGGCTACGCCGACGGGGCCGAATCCTTCTCGGACGGGGACGCGGAGAGCGGCGGCGATGAGGCGTGTGAGTGCCACCCGCGGCGGCCGCAGCGGCGTCGGCACCGGCGGTGGGGCAGCGGGGTCTGCCCCGGGAGAGCCGGGGGGGCAGGCAGCGGCCTCGGAGGGGACTGTGGACAACGGGGGCGGAGCGGGGGGGGAGGCGAGGTGCGGGGCAGGGGCGGCCCGGTGTGCGCCGAGATGGGGGTGAGACGGGGCGGGGGCCGAGGTGAGGCAGGGACGGGGCCGCCGCTGGAGGAGGTTCGGTTCGGCTGCCGAGGGCTGGGGGGGGTCGGGCCTGGCTGCCCGCGGATGTGGGTCAGGGAGGAGGGAAGGTTCCCCGGGGGTTTGGGCAGGGGGAGGGTGAGCAGGGCAAGAGGGGAGCCGGGGATGGCGGTAGAAGGGGGGTGACGAGGCGTCCGGGGGGAGGGCAGGCCTCGCTGCGGGTGGGGGTGGGCGGTCAGAGGCCAGGCTGAGCGGGGATGCAGCGGAGGTTATCGAGGGGCTGGGGGGCGGCACGGGGACGGGGACAGGGTGCTCGTTGGGCGCTACCGTGGGGTCAGAGGGAGCGGGGAGCTCTGAGGCGGGAGTAGGGCAAAGGCTGACAGGGAGCGGGAAGGGTTGGGAGAGGGGGAGGAGGTAAAAGAAGTGCAAAGAAGGTGGTGGTGGGGTAACCTCGTTTCGGTATTCTCCATGTCTGGGGTCAGAGTTATTAGTTATTAGTAGCTACAGCCTGGTGATGTGACTTGAGACCTGAGTGTGCCAAGAAGGTGGTGGTTGGGGGGCTGGGTTGGATGTCAGGCTATAAAAGGCAGCAGCAACACGCAGCTCCGCGTCCAGGGCTGCTCTGCAGCTGTGAACGTCAGTCCCCATGTCTCTTGGCCATGTGTCTACACGTATGAGGACCTGCGTTACTTGCCGCGTATCCGTGTCAGCGTGGACGGTGATTCTAGGAAGGACAGGCTTACCAGGAAAAGCAGCCTCATTCAGTAAAAAGAGGCAATGCCAGCTCAGAGCCTGTTGCATTCATTCAGAGCCTGAATTCATTCTTCTGAGATGCATTTCACAAAGGAGCTTGGAGAACTCCCAGTATCTCCGCTGAAAAAAAGAATTGGTTTTTTTTTTAAAAACGTAAAAAAGACTGCATGTTTTAAGGCTACTTTGATTATTAGCATGCAGAACCCTTCTCCTTAAAGGCCTAGTCCTACAGGCTGCCATGAGAGGTATCGCATTGACTGACACAATTTTGGGGAGGGGAGAGGGTCAGTGCTTTGAGTGTAAGCCTTCATGGTCAAACGCTGTGGGAATGCTAGGATGTAAGAGCTGTAGCTAAGCCTAATTAAAGTCTTACTTGAAACTACAAAAAAAATTGCCTTTATTTCCATGCAAACAGAATATATTCTAGCATATTTCTTTAGTTCTAAACTAACAGCTTTTTATGTGGAGAAGTAATCCATATTCTGTCCTCAGAGGAATTTATTTTTATATTTTTCAATAGGAACTTTGTTAGACTGCTAGAAAATTCAATTGCTTCTTCAGAGTAACACAAGAATGTTGTACTTACCAGAGACAAACATTTACATCTTGAATTGCAGGAGAAGACAGTCCATGCAGGGACCTTTTTTACACAGGATTAAAACAAAGGGCCATTTTAACAGTCCAGGTCCCCTGGCTTTCTGTTTCGTTCTGAATTCTCTGGAGAAAGAGGCATAGAGCATCTGAAATGGAGGGGGTTGGGATTTGGGTCTGTTTCATGTATTTAACACAGAGTTGCAGGGCAAGGGGCTTTCTTTTTCCCATTTTTTTGTCTTCTCTTCTTGGGTCTGTACAATAAGTAGTCCAAAACTCAGTGTCCCAGCCTTCACTTTTCTACAAAGAAAGAATTGAAAGGGCAATATAAGGAGAACAGCTTCAATGTGTGGCTGTTGAAAGTGAAGGGAGAAGCCAGTCTTAAAAGTGAAAACATAACTTGTGCTTATAGCCATATGAGAGATTTAAGAACTTCATATTGGTCATCTCTCACCCCATACTGGTTTCTTGTGTCCAGCCTGAATGCTGAAATCACGTCTCTTGTCCTCTTGTTAATCTTGTTCCTTTACACAGGGGTCATATTCAGAGATCTTAAGGCACTTAGTTTACATAAAGCCTAGGCATATTTTTGATATATGCAATTAAAAAGTATTTAGAAGCGAGGAAACCCTCTGCAGAGTGTCCAAGGAAGTAGCTTTAAGACATATCATTGCACGGTGCCACACTTGTGGCAGAGTAGAACCAGGTCTTCTGGTTCTGAGTCTTTTCTCTAGCCACAAGAATTTCCTTCCACCAGGCATTTCTGCAATGTTTATGAACCCACAGTAGCTGAACAGCTTTCATGATTGCAAATAAGCTTCTTCTGTTAACTCTTTAGGCTTGGGCCATCTGTTACCGTTGAAGATGTTCATTGTATATGTTTTGTAAGGCTGTTGTCTTGACAGCATTCCAAAGTGCTGCAGATATCAGTCACAGTAGTACTTGAAATGCTGCTAGATCAATGGGCTTGAAGGTACATGAGTGCAAAGTTTGGGGCTGCTAATTCTCCTTTACACAAAAATAAAGGTCAAAACTTTAACATAATTTCATTAGTGGGCAAAAAATAATCATTATTAGCTGTGTTAGTTTAAAACTAGACTCAGGAGCTTGTTACCTTACAGACAGTAAGAAGAGCAAAACAATTACTTCTCACTTGAGCAGATGAACTGCAGTGCTTTATTTGGATGTTTGAAAACTGGCGAGATCTACAAATACACCTTCCAATGTGGCATCCCTGTCACACATGTCTGGGAAGCACTAATAATCACCTGCCCTGACAATTGATTGCAATTGATAGGGAATTCACGATGGGCTTAAAAAACTTTTTTAGTTATCAGTGAATATCCCTAATAGCGTAAAGGAGATTAGAGTACTTGTTCTGTACTCTGCATCCTGGTGAGGCAGGTCAAAACAGCTAGAATAGAATAGAGTAGAATCATTAAAGTTGGAAAAGACCTCTAAGATCATCAAGTCCAACTGTCAACCCAACACCACCATGCCTACTAAACCACGTCCCGAAGTCCTGTGTCTACATGTTTTTTGAACACTGCCAGGGATGGTGACTCCACCACTTCCCTGGGCAGCCTGTTCCAATGCTTGACCACTCTTTCAGTAAATAAATTTTTTCTCATACCTGATCCAAACCTCCCCTGACGCAACTTGAGGCCAACTATGTGCAGTTCTCGATTAACTCCTCGGAGCTGGGCTCTTCTGCATGTTGCAATGTATGCAAATTGTACTCCATAAGCAAGGACACAACTGCAGCTACAGGAATTCTGTAAGGAATTGAGTGCTTCTCTGTGGGGAAAGTACTTTTGAGTGTGCTCAGTTTAATTTGTGACTACTTCAAAGCATACGGCCTCTAGCCAATGTGACTTCTCTTCTTTATAGCTGCTTAGAAAAGTTGAAATATGAAGGACTGTTGATATGCATTAGAAACTGGCCTCTTATAATATTTACTCTTTGCAAAAGTGAATGAAGCAGGAAATGTGTTGCATCTCACAATAGGGAAAATTGTATTTCCTATGACAGAATAGAGCTGAGTTTAATGTTCCTCTTAAGCATATTATGATCTCACTCAGTAACCTAGTCTGGGAAGTTGTGGTGATACATCTGCTGGCATTTCTGTGGCGAATTAAAGAAGGAGTTGTCATGTACTCTGCAAAGGAATGTGGGCAGGCAGCGCATCATCCAGTTCCTTTACATATAAGGTAATCTCTTAACTCTCTCAGAGGAAAGTGCTATAGCAGCCTTGCTATCTAGTCAGGTTTGGATGATACTCATTTACATTTCTCTGTCTTCGAACTGACAGGATTTCAGAAGCTAAATAACAGTGTTACTAGCAGAAGGACTGGTGTTCGTTCTTCTAATTGGTAGCTCTGTTTGCGCTTGCAACTGTATTCTTTTTAGTATGCCTTTAATATAAAGCGATTTCTTTCTAGTAAGTGTTAAAGTCCGTAAAAATCTAACACCCTGAAATAATTTAATACAACAACAATGTAAACCTGCAAGTTATTTAAAATATATTTTTTTTTAGATATATGTGAGTTTTTAGCCTATTTCTCAAAGAAAAGGGAGTTATGTAGGTAGCCTATCTTCTGATTGTGTCATCACCGGTCAGAACTTTGGAAACTGCTGTCCACCTTCAACCAAATTTGAACAAAAGACATCTCAAAGATGAGCAAGTTCCCACAAATTTGATGAAAACTGACATTCAGAAGAGAGGAGAGACCCAAACGAAAGGGACAGGCAAGCAGATATGTGCGTTCTCTGTGGCAGCAGCTGGCAAAGCGGTGTATATGCGTGTATGGTCTAGTTGACCGACCCGTGTTAGCTCCAGATCAGCCACAGCATGTCATATCTGTTATTTGAGGATATGTCATAAGACATACATGGGGAAGTTGGTGTTATTGTGGCGGGGAGAGGAAGGGGACACAAAGTACAAATCTGTAACAAATTAGACTTCATAAGTTCTGTTATGTACAGAGCAAATGGGAATTTTAAATTTTTTTTTAAAAACATATAATAAAGCCTCAATGAGAAGTCTGTTCTTCCTATGGCTTTATAAAGTATTTTATTCAAACTAGTTCTTATAAAGCTTTGAATAAAATATTTTCCCTTCTGATGGCCAAAATGCAAATTGCATCATGTCTGGATATATGCACATTAATGAAATTGCAGCTATACATTTGGCAACTGTGGAAAATTTGTGCGTTAGAGAAGAAAGTGGGGCGGAGGAAACACATTAAATCCTGTACCTTTGGTTTGCTTTATTGACAACACTGTATCCCCAAAACATAAAATGTTTTTACATTGCCCTAGAGCAGAGGTTCATTATTTCTCCATTGGTGCGAAGTATTTTAGGCACGCACTTCTGGCAGCCACAGGAGGGTCCTATCACTGTTCAGGTTGACAGGAAGAGTAGAGCAGCATATTGACTGCAGTTTATTAGTTCTTAAATTTGTTGTCGAGGATCAGCAGAAGTTGGCCGTTGCTGTGTTAGGAGGATGAGATTCTTATGGAGTTACCTGTCGCTGTTCTGCTAGAGAGGGGGTTTCATATGTGATAATTAACAAGAGCACAGTAACTGGTAATAGCTATCAGGGCCTCTCAAATTTATTTAAAATGGATAGGATCCCACTGATAATGCATTTTCAACTTCTGTCAGTCCCTGTGGTGACATGGGCCCACGAGGAGTGGCACAACCACTCTCAAGCCAGTAGATGGTGCCAAGGGGATGTTTTACCCTACCACTCCAAGACCTTCACTTGAGAAGCCCTCATTCTCGGTAACTGAAGCTCAAGAGGCACAGAGGTCAACAAGGTTTTGTGCCCTCCTGGCAGGCACATCCTGCTCTTGCATTTCTGAAATTCGCGAGTGAGGCTTGAGGAATGCAAGAGGTCGGATGTGATCACCACCCCTGGTGCAGAACATGCTCCAAGGCAAAGGATTCCTTCAAGCTTTCCACGTTTTTCAGCCTGTAAGGCTGTATAATAAACTGACAGGTTCCGATTGTTATTGCTGAGATTTCTTGGTTTGGATTTCCATGCTTTTGCTGTAAAGCTGACCACTTAAAGTATGCAGGACATATGCAGGAGGGATGCGTATGAAGAAATGTGTGCCAGTTTTCTGCACTCAACATTTATCCCAGCAGAAAGAAATGCCATTATGTTGCGCGCTGAATTATGCTGAGTAGTCTGTACTGCAGTGGGTGGGAGGTCTGCCTGACAGCTCGTGTGTTTAGCCTGTGGTCTGATCAGTATTTTAAACATGATCACTGTGTGCTGTGAGCCTTGCTCTGCAGATTTAGCCTTGACAACTCCGCTTTTTGCATTGCTTGTGTTTGATACTGCAGAAGGGATATCACAGAGCTGTTTGAAAGCTTTTACATCTACGTGCAGTACCGCTTTCAGCTTGGGCATTTCAAAGTTATAGCCCAGCTAAATGCAGCAACTGACACTGTTGTGGCTGTTTTGATTAGAGATACCTGAAACTGTAGTTGGTGTGCTTACAGATGTGGATAGCTATACACTGATGTCCTTACAGATATAACAGTATAGTTTACTCCCGTAACTGCCTTTATACTAATATAACTGCATCAGCACTAGAAAATGTTCTGGTTTAGTGGTGTCAATTTCAAATTGGAGTAGGTAAGACAATGAAATCACTGTGTTCCCAGGCCTTTGTTTTGCAAATAGGCAGGATATGCTGTAATTTTATTTATTGGATAACAAACTTTTACAGATTGTGACACAAATTGTTCAATAGCAGGTGAGATCCTAACTACCTTAGAAAAGGACATCCCATGAGCTCAGTACAGTGTTGTAAGTCACAACATAGAGGAATTGTTTGCCTGCTGAGTTGTCGTCTTTCTATAGCTCCTGAGATGTGTGAGTTTATTTATCTATCTATCTATCTATCTATCTATTTCTTTTTTTATTCATTTTAGAGGAAGGAAGCCCTCATGTAGCCTTAGGAAGATCACACAGATGTAATTAACACAAACTTACTCCTATCTTGCAGCAATATGATGTAGCTATCAGTTGACCAGGGTTATATTCTTTTAAAGTTGGGTTAGAATGTATATGAGATAGTGTTAGTTAAACTAAAATTAGGTATTTTAGGATGTCTGTGTGTGATAACACATTTTTCACATACAAACTGAGCGATCAAACTTTATACAGTCTCTGTCTTACAGGTGAGAAGTAGGTTTTCTGGTAGTATAGCCTAAGGGGCAAAATAATTCAAGTTAAAATGCCTGTAGCACCAGTCCCTAAGCTTAAAAGTTGATAACATTTGCATAAATCCAAGTAAAATATAATGAAAATAAATGTCAAATGCATGTTATCTGGCAGTTACTAATTTTATTGCTATAGTATATTACTTTTTTTTCTTGTGTGATTTTATTCAGTTTTGGATTTCAATGATCCCTTCAGTACTGAAGTTAAGCCAAGAATCCTACTCATGGGATTGAGAAGAAGTGGGAAGTCTTCCATTCAGAAAGTTGTCTTTCACAAAATGTCGCCGAATGAGACTCTCTTCTTGGAGAGCACAAACAAGATCTGCAGAGAGGATGTTTCCAACAGCTCCTTTGTCAACTTTCAGATATGGGATTTTCCTGGGCAAATTGACTTCTTTGACCCTACGTTTGACTATGAGATGATTTTCAGAGGCACTGGAGCACTGATATTTGTTATTGATTCTCAGGTAAAAAGGGGGGTTTAAGCTACCTTTTCCTTTTCTTCCTTGAGCAATAGACAAATGAGTTGAAAAGCGCTGATTTTTTTTTTTCAAAGCAAATAAGTAACTTACATCACAAACACACATTAAAAGAAAGTCATTAAAATTGAAGAGCTGCTTGGTTATTTTTATTCTCTCTCTGCAGTATGTTCTAAAGTTAACTAATTTGCTTTAATATCTCAAGGTTCTTGCTCAGATTCCTAAGTGCTGACAGCATGAGATTGGTGCACGTGCTGAATGTAGGCTCGGGCTTCTGCTTTTAAGAAGTTAAAAAATTAAGCTGTTGTCAAACCATAGCATTATCTAAAAGTTAGTATCATAAAGTTTTACATGTATTTTTAAGATCTTTCCTACAGTTGTAGCTTTTCTTTTTACTTCGTTAGGATGATTATATGGAAGCGTTAGCTCGGCTGCATCTTACTGTGACCAGAGCCTATAAAGTGAATCCAGATATCAACTTTGAAATCTTTATCCACAAAGTGGATGGTTTATCTGATGATCACAAGATTGAAACGCAAAGAGATATTCACCAGAGAGCAAATGATGACCTTGCAGATGCTGGATTGGAGAAGATTCACCTCAGGTGAGAAAAGCTGCTGTGCAGAGAATCCTAAAGAGGAGAGCAGCTTATTTGACAAGTTACCATTTTCTGTTCTCTTGAAGTAGCAGGCAACAAGTTTTTGATATATGAAGGAAAAGGATAATCAGAGACATTGTATTTGACCTGAGACAAATAAAATATTTTATTTGTGATTGCTGTCTTGGAGGGAAAGATGGAGAGGAGATGTGTTTAAAAAGAGATGACAAATATGCCAGAGTCCTACCAGTTCTTGCCGCAGCTGCTGTCTTGAAATAAATTGCTTGAACAGTGGCAGCAACCAGTAGAGTGTATATGCTACCTACATCACTTTTGCCTTCTCTGAAACCTCTCTGCCTCGTAGTCCCCTCCCAATCACTAGTCCTCACTGCTGCAGCCTGCTTGGAGCCACTTGGGAAGACAGGTGCTGTATCTTTGCCTTATATCTGCTGATAAAACAGAATGTTGTAGCAAGTAATGTAAAATAGTGGACTTGTGCAGACTAGGAACTAGAGGAGATCAAGTTGTCATGTCTTTCTTAGCGCTTAAAGCCAAGTAAAAATATATTACAAAGAGAGACCTGCTCCGAGAACGTGCCAGCTCTTTAGAGCTCTTAACAGCTTGACTGCACCATTGCATTGATAAATGGGTCCACAGCTTTTAAAAAGTAGATCACAACAGACATACTCGGTAATATTCCTTTCCTGCAATTTGGAAAATATTTTCATAAGAATACCAAGGTGGGAGTTGCATCATGAAGTTCTACACTGAGGTCTAGTTTGCAGTGTCTAGCGTTTTTCTGTATAGAGATGAAGTCCTGTGTTTCAATCATAACATGTGACTTTTAATCACAAGAGGTAATTGCATAAGTGTAGGCACTTGCTGTTTGACAATATTTCATTTCACTCATATTATGAAAGGTACATCATGTTCACAGTATGTGGCTAAAAGGAAAATGTGGTGACGTTTTTTTCCAGCTTTTATCTGACAAGCATATATGATCATTCTATATTTGAAGCATTTAGCAAAGTGGTACAGAAACTGATTCCACAGCTCCCAACACTGGAAAACCTGCTTAACATCTTTATTTCAGTAAGTACTTGTTATATACTTTGTCTGTAGATCTGGCTATGTCCAACATGCATGTTCAGATATTCTGTTTGCTGCCTTCTGAGAAGTTATGAGCAATGTGAACTCTCAAATTATCAAAACTTAGTTGAAATGCACCCACATTCAGGTTGGCCTCACCTCCCTGTCTATTAAAGTGTTGCTGAGCTGCTGAAATACTCAAAGTATTTGCTGAATCACATGAAGTGGGTTAGTAGCCATCACTTTTCTGCTCATACATTAATCTGAATGTTGCAAAAGGTCTATGCTGCATGCATTTGTTTAAGTAGTACTTAAAAGAAGTGTAAATGAGTTCTTAAAGGAACTTAATCTAGTCTGACCTCTTATGTTAAGCTTCCTAGAACTAATTCTACTTTGTATTGAAGTTTAACCCACTTAAGAAAATCTTATCTTGTCTTGAAATTTTTGGAGGTAGAGTCCGTCACGACTGTCACAGTTTCCATAGTTACTCCCAAGGCCAAGTAGAGTTTTGTATATCTAGTGCCTTGTTATCCCTGTGGAGGTAATTGCTTGCTCCACTGTTCTGTATGTGTGGTGCTTGCCTCTCCTTTGTACTGGTTCTGACACTCGCCTGTTCTCTCATAGAGTCACTATGACACACACTAATGCACTGTTTAATTTAGTTAAAAGCAAGTCATGGAGGAGTCCAACATCCTCTTGTTTTGGCACAAGATAAAAGATGGGAATGTGTGGCCATGAGCAAAGGGGAGCACAGTGAGTAGGTTGTGAAAAGGGAGAAGTCCCGGTTTTGGTGGTCATTGTCAGGTCATAGCCGCTCCTGAAACTGCACCCTTTCTCATGCTATTCTAGTTTTGCACCTTGCATCTAGCATTAATTTGTCAAGCTTCAGCTTCCAAGCAAGGTATTCTGTTGTGCCTTCTTGTGATTTTGAAGTAATGAATTTATTGAATATCATTCAACAGCCTGTAAGATAAAATTAGACTTCACAGTTTCTCAAGTGTAGGGTGTAAAAATCCAACTTTTAGAAGTTGGATGTGTTGCTGAAAAAGAGAGCTAGGATTAGAGGAAGGTCTTTCCAAAACATATTTTCTTACTATTAAGCAACAAAGGATGCTATTTTGTAATGAATGGTTTGTTACAAAGGTCTGTTTCTGCCACAATGGCTGGACTGTATACCAGTTATCCTCCAGTCTCAAACTCCACTTAGGACAGAAGGGTAGTGAAGGAGTGATGACAGCAGTTCTGGAGCAATTGGATTTTGAATATGCTACACAGTCTTGAAAGAGAAAGCTGTCTGAATGATAGTGCTCCTTGTGCCAGAGTCACCCCAGTCCCTCACATTGTGAGTCAGATCTCTGTATGGGCTCTCCTCACTGTTTGGAGTTGGTGAAGAATTTCTGCCAAATCAGTAGATGAATCGAGCATGAGCTGCTTCCTGAATGACTGGTGACAGTTGCCTGTGTGTCTGGAACACCCAGAAGGCAGCTCCAATAATACCTAGAATATTTGATGTAATTTGTAAGGAAGAACAAGTCTTTCAAATGAATGGGAAGTCCAAAAAATTCAGAGGTACGCTATTTCCCCTATTCAGTAGGGGAAAAGGTCTCAGACTGTTTTTTAGCTCCAAATAGAGCAAAATGCAGTTTGTTAATGACCTGTAACAAGGTGTAGCTGCATCACTGTCCTCAGCATGCTTGCTGTTTGTTTTTATGAGTATCTTCTGTCTGTAGACAGGAGACTCAGAATGACTCTATTTGCAACCACAGGAAGACTAAACATCATTCCCCAGCACAGAATTAGTTAGCGGGTGCCTCTTTACTTCAGCAACTTTTAGTCACAACAAATCTTGACACAGATTTTGGTCATGCCTTACCTCAGGAAGCCAGTGTGTTGGATATCAAAGTGTGGGCGTATTGGTGTTCTAGTTTGGGTTTTGCAGCAATATTCATGGGGATGTGCTTTCAGTTATGCCATGAAGACTTCCAACGTGAAAAGCTGATGATTACAAAAATAGACACTTAAGTTCACATCAGGTTTTTGCCTAACTTTGTAGTGCCACAGTGTGTTGGCTTGTATGTTTGAGGAACCATCAGTGTGACAATCCTGCTTCTACCTTCTTTAATGTAACTGCTTGTAAAGCATAAAATAGCAATTTGTTTGGCATTCAAAACCCGTGTAAATCTTACCTGACCAACACTCTTATCAGCTTCATACAAAGGATGTCTGGGTTTTAATTACTGTGGCACTACCAAACAACCAAGTTGTGTGGTGCAGGAATGAGGATTTTCATTTTAGGGCTGTTGGGGGTTTTTTGAGGGATGTTTAAAAGTATGTGTTAAAAACTAAACAATGAGTTATTGTGGTAAAAATGAAATAAAGTACAATTTTGTTTATTTAGTGATTTAAATGTGCTAATCTGTAAATTCAAAAGTAGTATTTAAAATTAAAAATTATTCACAAAATCTGCTGTTTGCCACAAGACCTGTTTAAATAACTGTCTGAAATTTATTCCTAACTGTAAGTGACTGGTGATACCCTGTAAGTTCTTTTAAAAATTACTTTTTAGAGCCAAATTCTGTCTTACTCTTCATACTTCCAAGAAGGAAAAAATAGGCCCATTTACTACCTAGAAATTGGAGTAATACTCCCAGTTTTACTGAAGCCATTCCATTTAAAGAATAGAAACTGCCTTCTGCTTTATGAAACTCAATATACTTGTGAAGCATGGTTTGAATTTCAGCTGCCTCACGGGTTTTACCTATCCAGAATAAAATCTCATATGTTCCTTGCAGAAGATTTTTCACACAATGGCTCTCTTGGTTCACATTAGCCGTGGAATACTCTTACATCAATTCAGTGTGCTTGATAGAGCTTTTAGCGCATGTAGCATCTTTCCAGGCTGTAGGGTTGTGTCGAGAGATTACTATTGCTTATTCTGACCCTGCTCTCATTGACATCAATGGCAGCATTTCATTGTGTTGCACAAGGCAGCTGTTGGCCTTTGTTTCTCTAATAAGGAACCCTCCTGCTCTAGTAACAGAAACAGTTGGTTTCTTACTGTCATTTTCCATGACTAAGCATTAATGATATAATGTCTTTTTGAATAGTATTTTGTATCCACCATTTTCTGATTTTTTAATGACTTGTAATTATTGTTTGTACTGGTATTTTTTTTTCCTTGAGCAATTTTGTCACAAATATTTTGGCAAATCCTTTGCTTTTTTTTTGTTACAGTTGTACTAAAAACCCTGGCAAATCTGTGAAGTCATGTGGGTAAAATTTAGTGGTTACTACTCCTGGCAGTCCATCCTGCCCTTTTGCTGAGGTTTCTGTCACCACACAGAGTTTGACAGAAGCAAATACGTGCCAGTTTCTCAGCAGATTCTATTATAATGTATTTGTTTCAACTCAAAACAAGCAAGCATGATTTAAGTTAAGACACCAAGCTGTGCCCTTACCTTCAGGCACAACTGCTGGCATGGCAAACATCTCAAGATGAAAACCTTTTAGACTGTCACTGCAAGTACAGGCAGGCTGCAGCAGCCAGAGGTCCGAGACAGAAAAATCACTTCTCATTGTTAAATGTTGTCCTATTGTCACTGGCTTCTTAATAATTTAAGGTACATCTTACGTGTACAGCTGAAATTATCACTATCTCTCTTTATATACTACCAGATTTTATAATTGATTCCTCATGAATGACACTACGCAGCTCAAGTTCCAACCTTTTTTGTCTAAAATGACTTGTATTTTCAAATATGTATTTTGGCAATGAATTACAGCTGTATACTTATATGATATTTATAGGTGAATCTTGTAATTAATCTCATTTGACAGCATCTGTTGAAGTATGTGAGGTGCTGTCAGAATTATGATTTAAAAATTAAAATGACAGAACTATCGCATGTGGCCAGAATAACCAAAATAAATATGCATACATTTTTGTTCGTCGTACTCTAAGAACGTGTACTCATAGGTCCCACGTAGGCTGAATGGGACCTTTAGAGGTCAGCTCCTGCTCAGAGTTGGGCCAGTTAGAGCAGGTTGCTCATGGCTGGGTCCAGTCCAGCCTTGTGTTATCTCTAAGGATGGAAACTCTGCAGCCTCTCAGGTCAGCATGCTCCCAGTGCTTCACCACTCTCATGATGATTTTTTTTTTTATTTTATCGAGTCAGAATTCCAGCTTGTGCCTGTTGCCTCTTGTCCTTCAACACTGTAGCTCTGAGAAGAGTTTGGCTCTGTCTTCTGTGCACCTTTACATTTGGTATTTGTAGGTAGCAACAAGCCATCAGGCTTGCCTTCCTCAGGCTGAACAAACACAGTTCTTTGAGACTCTCCTTGTATATTGTATGCTTCAGCCCATGTACCTAACGTATCCCCAGTGTATACTTTGTGTTGAATATTTTTTCTATTAATTAATTACTGAAATGTGCCACTCATGGACTCTTTTCCATAATGAAATGCAAGAAATTAACCTCTATACTCTGTTGTTATTGATGGATATTTCCAGCCTTAGTTACGTGTGTGATGGTGAAAGAAATAAGGTTCTTTAAGAAGAAAAAGTCCAAAATATTGCTGGCCATTGTTCAATAACATACCTAGGGCTGAAATTTTTCTACCTATTTCAGGGCATTTGGAAAGTTAGGGCGTCACTTTAGTCTCTTAACTATGTGTTAAGTAGTTGACTTAGGGAAGAAGAGGAAGAAAAGGAAAAGTTATGTTACTACAAAGTAAGCTGAAGTTGTTAGGGGTTTTCAGTGTGTTTTTTGGTAGTTACGAAACTGCTGTGGCATCAGCCCCAAACCATATTGAAAAGGGAAGCTCATATATGGAGAAAATTTGGTTTGGTGGGAGAAGGTTGCTTCTCTTTCTGTATGGGTGGATTCTGAAGCATATTTTTTAGCTTGAGCTTTAGCAATACTGGGAAATTGCCTTTTGTGTTCATGCTGGAACAGCTGCCCAGGTGCAATCCCTTGATATCACCAGGCAAAGCTACTGTTTTCGGTTAAACAGTACACTTTTTTTTCCTCCTTTTTTTTTCCCCGCCCCCCGCAGGAAGCAGAGGCTTGTGGCAGTTTACTTATCTACACAAAGAGTATGAGCTAGCATTCCTGGCTAGCCTCTGAGAGCTGCAAATACGATACATCTCCAGTATGGAAAGAGTCTTAATCAGCTTGGCAGGATGACACAAACATAGCTGTCATCACATTAGCAAGCCTTAGCATTATAAACATGGCTTTAACCACCAATGCTACATGAAAACTGAAAGAGCACATCAAAATGCTGGTCTTTCTCCTGTGATCCTAGAAGATGTTCTAGGGAACCAGACAGTAAAACAGCTGTAGACCTCAATGAGACAATTTCTCAATTTCCTTGAGAAATTAGTTCCTGAATAGTACTGCCTTCTTTGTCCATCAGCTTTTTCTTTTCCTTGTTTCTACCTTCTTACATGTCCAACTAGAAAAACTTTCCATTACAGCTCTCTTCTTATATCCATTGTTACAGTCAAAAACCCAAAAGCTTGATCTTGGAAGATTTTTTTTCCCCTGCATTTTCCACTGAAAATGCAATCTCTCCGGATGTTTTCCAGAGAGGGGAATTTTGGGAGTGCAACTTGGCGTTATGTCTGCTCAGAGGCAGAAACTGTTGGAAGGTCTGTGAGCATCAGAGTTTGCTACAAACACGTCAGTGCTGTACGTACAGTTCTTTCAAAATGAGCTTGATTGCAGTTTAACTTCCACTTTTTCAGCTTAGCTTTTTGTATAACAGGCAAGTAGGGGGTCAAAAAACCTTGATATTAATTTGAAGACATGGCTTCCATTTTATTTTTCTTTCTTCTTTTCTTAAATAGAATTCTGGAATTGAGAAAGCATTTTTATTTGATGTTGTCAGTAAGATCTATATTGCAACGGACAGTACTCCAGTGGATATGCAAACTTATGAGCTCTGCTGTGATATGATAGATGTTGTGATTGACATTTCTTGTATATATGGGTAAGTAAATCGTTAATGTTTTTCATCAAACTGTGTCCATGGAACCGCCTCAAAATAGGAATGATGTGGGTATAAACAGTAATGAGGATGTGTAATTTGCCAGAATAATTTGTCAGGACCAGGAGAAGGAGGAAACGGCAGGCCTCTGAGGTACAGGTACCCTGCCAGCAACAGAGGGATTCCACCAACAAGGTACAGATTCCCTGTCCACCATCTTTTGTGAATACCTTCCTCTTTCTATGCTAAGAATTTTATTTGGAGGAAGGAGTGGGAAATAACCAATCTACAATAAAAGGAAACATTATCTTTTTGTCCCGCAGGGATTAATTCAATGGATGGATGCCTCCCATTTAAAAAAAAAAAAAAAAAAGGTGGGGCCATATTTAGTTTTGTTTACTTTAATAGCTAGTGGCCTCTACTGGCCTCAGAGAGCTGCTTCACTTTTGCTTCAGTTCTCTGTACATCCTCTTTTCCCTATATGACCTTTGTGGTGTTTTTTTTTAGTTTCCCTCTCCTTATACACTAGCAACTGGAGAATTCCTGGGGAAGCATGTACATCTCCTTCCAAGTTATGTTTTAAATTATGTGGCCTTTGGCCAAATGTGCTGCCAGCTATTCCTGGAAAAGGCAAGGGCACATTAAGAATTAGTGGAGGCTAAACTGCAGCATACTTAAGAGTGTGGTAGTCTTTGGTAGCCTTGCATTCTTAGCCATTGATAGACTTCTTGCACTCTTGGAGAAGGCACGAGGGAGAATGCTGATGCAGATATGCATATGTTATCCTTGAACAACAAATTCTTTACTACGTTTCTAAAATTTCTTAAGTTTCTATATTCTACTGTATATTTCAGATTTTGGAGACAGTCACTTCAGTAACTGTACAAGAACTTTTGTTTTACAGAGGTATACAATAAAGGATGCTGATTCTCTGGCTTTTTTTTTTTTTTTTGTACAGACAAAGATGCTGCTGTGTAGTTCAAAAGACTATGCATTTAATTACTATCTGTACACCACCACTTGTGGGGCTCTCTATTCACAAAATGTCAGTCTGCCACTGTCTTTGTGTCACCATTTATCATCGGAAATCTGCTTGTCATGTTTTTAGCTATAGACTAAAGAAATGGTATTACAATTCATTTCTTATTCCTGGAGCATCTGTGGAATTTGCTGCCTTAATACATTATTGAAACTCATTGTTCTGAGAGGCTGGTGATAACTACCCATTTAACAAGATCTGTGTGTGCATTTAGGAATGAGGATAAAATTACAGGTTACAAAACTAATACAGTGATCATCATAACACATCATCTGTGAAGGAGAAATCTCTTCATTATATGATGTTGCAAGAGTCAGCATCTGAGAAAAGTCTCATGATGGCTTAAACTAACAGTCAGCTGCCACTCCTCAAGCAAGGTTACTAGATTTGGAATTATCAGTACAGACTTATTAGTTCACAGGTTTTAGATAAAGTCATAATACAGTGCAGTAATTAAAAGAAAACAGACAAGGTTGTGGTAAATAGTTGGCAATTAATAGATGAAAAAATAAGGCTCCAGTTCAGGGACTCAGCAATCAAACAATCTGATTTCTAGCCCCACATCTAAGATTTGGTGTGTGATTGGATAAATGATTGAATCTCTACGTCGTCTTAGTTTATGTAGCGTGTAGTTTGAAGAAGAGTCTCCCTGAAAGGTTAAAATAAAAAATTCATAAAGTTTGATATTATCTGGTGAAAGAACCAATGTGGAAGTACTTCTGTTAGTTCACCTGGTGGCTTATCTTTTCTTGTTTGTTTGTTTGAATATTGCCCTTTAGGCTTAAAGATGATGGCACTGGAGCTCCTTATGACAAAGAATCAATGGCAATCATAAAACTGAACAATACAACTGTCCTTTATTTAAAAGAGGTGACAAAATTCCTTGCTCTTGTTTGTTTTGTCAGAGAAGAAAGCTTTGAGAGAAAAGGTATTTTTCCCTTTTCTTGTATTGTATTATTTTTCTCTTATGTAACGGGTTAATGAATAACAGTGGTTGTGATTAGCTGATAACAGCCTTTAGCTGTATCACAAATATTAAAGGTAAATACAGCTTGATAGGGCTCACATGAGACATTCAAAGGCATGAGATATTTGTACTGGCATTAAGGTAAGGTGAAATCATATATGTATTTGACAACTCTCTGATATGAAAGCATATGAAAGTTTACATCCATCTGCAACAGTAGAATGTGTCGGTTTATCTTGGCTAACATTGATTTGTACCTGTTGGCGACAGCATGTGCATTTGGAACAGCTTGCGTGCCACAACCAAGGGAAAATTATTGAAACTGGCTGATAGAAATATGTTCTTGCTTTTCTCATCTCTGAAAGGAGGCTTTTGAAAAGCTACATATTTGGGAACTAGGTGGCTTTCATATTTTGCAGTTAAAGTGCATAAAATTTCTTGGTTATCTCCCTGACCCTCCTGGTCAAGGTCAATACTGAAAGCTTAGTCCATGATCACTCTTCTCGCTGGCATGATCTTCACTGTGTTACTGGTCTTAGTGAAATATCCTGAGACCAGAACTGAGCCGTGGAAGAATGAGCCATCATCTAGGCTTGTGTCCCCATCTTGTGATACTAATTCACCAGTCAGTGTTGATGTGACAGCAGTACTTATGCCATGGCTGCTGGGCTGTTTGACAGGCTATTTAGCTTTTATTTTATAGAACTTCAACTGGTTTAATTTCTCTTTAATACCCCTATGCCTTTATTATCTATGAATGTTAGATGTGGTCACTTTCTTTTTTTGCTGTAAGCACAAGAAGTGTTACTTTGACATACCTACTAAGAACACTGTTGCTGAAAAGATACCATGTTGAATAAACACCCATTAGGGTTCATCCACAAATGGGTCAGGTTGTTGTGTCTACATAGTTAGGAACACTTTGTTCTGTACCCTGTACTCTTCAACAGTACAGTTCTGGTATTATAATGCAGATTAGCTTTTGGTGCCTGGTGCCTTCCACATAGTGTTTTGTCTGAGCTCTAGCGAGAGGGAAAACAATTTCTGGAAAAAAAAATAAAATGTAACATGGTGGATTTAAACCACTTAAAATATGTATCATCTCCTGTTAGGGAAACTGAAGTGGAAAACGCTGCAGTATGTGAGTTAAGAAAGCTTATGGCATTAACTTTGAATGAGGTTATAAGCTCAGTACCAAAATTCTAAAATTGTATTGCAGTATTACACAATTGTAGCACCCAGTAAGTCTTCCAATTGACTAACAATATGGCTTTACAGCTTTTCTGTGGGATCAGATTCAGCCCACTCACATGGTAATGTTATCTGCCTGTCATGTATGTATGTAATCCAACAGTGTGTTTATTATGTTATTTTTCAATTACAATGTAAGATGAAGCATGATTGTCTCTTATTTGGTAATATTTGTATCAAATATCCATTTCAAAGCTTACACGTTGTCAAAAAAAATTCTTTGATTACTAGGTGCTACTTATTTTTATCACAGTTATTCTGTAAAGCAAATTTATCAAATGACACCGTATTTTATGAAAGATTTTAATCTTTCTTGTTCTGAGCACTTCTCCAAAGGTCTTTATCTGCCAATGAACTGCTATTTTTTTTTTCTTAAGACTACTAAGTATATTTAATATTGGACATAATATGGAACTATAATGCTTGCTGAATTATTTTTATTCATCAAACACACTTTTGCTTAGGACAGAAGAAAAATGCCTGGGAAAGTCACTGATTGTGAACTCCATAGAGAGGGTGATATTTCACTAAATGTAGAATATAAGCATTTTTTAATTACTTAATTTGTATAAGTGTCTTTATTAATACGGAAAACATTTCTGTCTCTGTAGGATTAATAGACTACAATTTCCATTGTTTTCGAAAAGCCATACAAGAAGTATTTGAAGTAAGAATGAAAGTAGTAAGATCTCGAAAACATCAAAGCCACATACAGAAAAATAAAAGACCCACTCCCAATGGGACACCAAGAATGCCACTGTAACTGAGGTTTTCTGGCAATGTGGCAAGCAAAGTTTTCATGAGGTTGATGTGACTTCTGCATCTTATTGCACTGAGTGAAGAGGAAAACGACTGGGACTGATGTATTATATGAATTTTCCCTCAACGTTCAGAAAGCACTGTTTAAATATTTTTATCCAATCAGTTTTTTTTCATATAGTGAGCACTTTGAGCAAAATGTTGTATATATAAGCATTGAGGTGAACACTTGTAATAATTTTCTTAATATATGCTGTAAACCTTTTTCATGCCATAGTAAGAAAAAACAGCTGTGACAGAAATACTGGGTACATAATTTGCACTTTTTCATGTTTTCCTCGTGGAGTTGGACTTTGATAAACTTAGTTTTTATGGTGATTTTGATGCATGGTGTCAGGTAAATGTATGCTGTAGTTTATTTACCTGCTACAATCAAATTGGTTAGTAAACAATTAAGAAAACTGGGTACAATGCCTTTTAAAATTTGTGATAGCTAATACCTAACATTCATACAGCTCTAATTTCGTATATTTTTCAATTTGTAAACTAAAGAATAATTTTGAAGTATTACAGCAATAAGCACCTTACCAGGAATCATAACTGGTAGGTAAATATTAGCTTTTATAAAACAGGCTTGTGGCCAAATTTCATCCGGAGTTCTCCATAACACTGGTCATGCCCTCTGTTGGGTCTGTTTTATTTACCTCAGCATATACCACTAAAATACCTTTCTATAAAGATAATTGTTTTGTAAAATGGCTCTATGTTGCACTGGTATTTTTATAAGGCTTCAGAGGAGGGTGTTGTATCTGAAAGGTTGAATTTACATTGCTAAGTTTGTTTTGAGAGCCTGCACGTCTACAGTTGATGCAGTGAAGAATCTGTATTTCCACCCTGACGTTCTGATGTACTGATAGGATATCCTGAAGATGTGAGCACTGGGTTCTGATTCCCTCTAATAGGGGTGCATCTGTGATTGAAGTTAAGGAGAGACCATTAAACTGAGGACTGGACAATCTACTTGCTGTAGTAATCAGTACGTCACTCCTTTTTAATATTGAACGTGGGCAGACTTACCACCGGATCAGCCAGGACAGCAGAGCACTCTCAAATGTAAAAAGAAGTAAAACTTACTTTCCGAGTTGTGCATTCACTGTTTTTTTTTTTTAATTAATGATACAAAATTGTAGTTTCTAGCGGGAAGAGCAACTTTTTTTTTTTTTCCCAGTCCCGCCACAAACGAATTGCATGCACAGTCCAGTGGTGTTGTCAGCAGCTTTTGGGAGTAGGAAGAGCTTGACCTGAATGGCAGGTAGCTTGCCGTACACCAGAAACAGGTAAGGGGAGCTGTCCCTCATTCATTCATAACTGCTCCGCCCCTGGCTGAGATAGCTCTGGAGACAGAAGGGTCTAAATTCAGGTGTGGTTTGAATGCAAGTGCAGAGTTCCTGTATGCTATATATTGACACATCTTGAGGCTCTAGTACTATACTGAATGCGACCTGGGAGAGCCAGTTGGCATGGATGCAAAGGCTCTCTACACAAACATCTACCAAAAGAAAGACCAGTAGTTTCCAAGCCCTTTACTGCTGCCTGATGCACGTGGCTTATCTTTTTTGGAACAAATTGGCTCTTTTGGCATGAGTCTGTTGAATATATGTGGAGTTATTTGGAAAAGGTGCTAGTCAATAGATGCAGCTCAGCTCCATCGAGGCTCACTTGATAAGTAATGCAGTTCTAGCTGCTCAGTGAGGTGAGAAACATTGAGAATAGCTAAAAGTACCAGTCCTGTTGCCAGTGTGAAGGATAATGACAGTAGCTGTCATCAAAGCAGAACACTTCAAAAATACAGAGCGTTCAAATTCCTTTTCACTACTGTCACCACCTGTCATCTTAGGTGAGGGCAGTTCTTCTGAACAACGCCTTGGTTAAAGTAACACAAAGCTGTCTTCAGAATTCACCACAGCAATGGTGGGTTAGAGCAACCTTTTGACACCTCTGCAGTCCACAGACTTTTCACTGAAGGGCTGCCATAATTTCTGGCCACACATTTGTCATTCATTTTGTTAAGACCCACCATTGGGGCATAATCTCTGTTCTCTTGTCACACCTTCAGGTATAGGCAACTATGTAGGACCAAGAACACCTACCAGGCTGGACCAGATGCTTGATTTTGTCGTTAATAATGTATCTTACCATACTGGCTATGGTATGAACCATAACTAAAGAATGTAGTTTCCGTATACTTGGCCTGACTTCTGTGTAGTCACACATACCTTTCTATTTACAGACTATCAACTTGTTTAACACAATTAAGTTAGCTCTTGTAGTCCCCTCCAGAATTTGGCATAGACTGTGTTGTATAATTTAGTGAAGGTGACTTTAGCAAAAATACAAAATTTCTAGTTGGATATTATCAGATTACTTATGTTTCAAATATGTTTAATCATAAAATTGAAAGAATGTTAAAAATGGATTAGCTTTACTGTTTAACATTGGCATTTTCAGTTTAGGTGATGACTTGTGTGTTTCACTTTTGCGTAATCATTTTCTAATTAGTACCTCAGATTTTCATGTTCTAGCTGAAGTGACTGACTGAGGCACACAAGGTTTTTATTTTTCTAGAGAATTTATTATTTAAAGTCTCTTGCTTTTTCTGGGTTTTCTTGGATGTGAAATTACACTCCTATGATAAAGTTTTATATTAAGGGAGTTCATTCTGTGAAAGTACTGCAGCAATTTTTAAAAGAAATTTTAAAGAATATATAAACTCTCTCCATTTTTTAATACATCATCAGATTAAGTTGAAGAATTAAAGAAAATGACCCTAAACAGGTAATCATATACAGTAGCAACTGTTTGCTTTAATGACATATTTACTGTTCCTGCCATTTGCAACAGTCATTGCACAATATTTTTCTTAAATTGAACATTTATGTTTTTCCATTTTTGTACTGCATGATGTGCATGACATTATTACACAGTGATTTTTGTTGCTGTAACTTTATCTCCTGCTCAATGGGGAAATCAGATCATTGACACTGAAATTTCTTATTCAGATTCTAAATATTCATCAATAGCCACATGTGAATTTACTCAATTACAGACAAACATTTCAACTTCACCCATTTCAGCTGTGTGGGAAATGAGAAATAAGCTTGGTTGGGAAATTCTTAGACTCCTCTGATGTGGTGGCATACGGCTGACATCCCACTTGATTTCCCAGTGTATTAATATTTGCACATTAGCTCATGCATATATCCTCAAATGGCCACATTTTTAAAAAGACTTTAACAGACTGTTTCTTTTCATTAGTTTTCTCCCTGGTACCTTTTGCGTTACCTTTCTCATTTTGCTATCTGTGTATACGTTTCACTGTAAACAGGTCTGATACCCAGTCTCCTTGGTTCCTGTCAGCCTGTTTTTGGCTTACAAGCGTTACAAGCTACAGGCTAAGTCTTGAGCAAAAAGCTACTGAAAAAAAAATACTGAGTACAAAAATGTATAAATTGTATAAAATCCATTACATGGTACTAACATTCTTAAAAGATACAACATATTTATGTAATCTTGGTATGTACACGCACCGTACAAATACGTGTTCCTATTAAAGTTACAGTTTATGCTGGCAGTCAGATTTTAAACATTTCTTAATCATGTCTAGAACATATTTTAGAAGAAAAGATTCATATGGATAAATACATCCGGGGAAAAAAAAATATCTAGTTCATCAGTCTGTCACAATGTCTCCTGGACTAAACTAACATATTTTTGATAAGATTTAGTCAGAGGAGATACTCTACTGAGTATTTTCCTTAAGAATGCAAATACTAGGAGCTGCTACAAGAAGGTAGGATTACTTATTTCAGAATTCCTGAGTTCCAGAAGGTTGAGAAAAAAACACCGATGTCCTTTTTTTAAACAAAACAAAACAAAACACAACAAGAACTAAACATGCACTAGCCTAAATTGAGAAGGGTTGGGATTATGCACTCATAGATGAGTGCAAGCGTGAGAGAGAAAAAAAAATAGAGTGGCCTAGTGTGTAAGCCACAATATTTCATAGTGTATTCCAAGCTGCCTTCTTTCACAAAATGCAGGCCAAGAAAAGTACAAATGTAAGTATAAATCAGGCTTGAACGTGTTCACATTGGAAATGGGAAATGGATTTCTAAAGCAAGAGAGCAGCGATGTTCTGAAGCCCCTGCTCAGCGCAGGGAGAGCAAACAGCCTGACTATGTCCAAGAGGAACCTCAGCGTGTCGATGGAAAGGGTTGTAAGTTGTAGTGAGCACGTAAATTCCTTGAGAGGGCACATATCAGGGAATGCTGCAGTCTTAACTCACTTTCTCATCAGCACTGCGATGAACTCGTGTTTGCATTTTGGTGTCAGGTAGGTGTCTACTTGGCCAGTACCAGTCCATTCATCACTGTAAGTTTATGTTCTTAGTCCTAATCAAGCTGCCTCCTTGCTCCTTCCCACACAAAACCTGGTATGTGCTTCCTTGATAAATGCTGCCCTAGTCCTTCCTCCGCTTTCTGTTATTCCAGATAAAACAACCATCCATCAGTTTGGGAGCCAGTAATACTTTCAGAGTCCTTCATACTCAGTGGTGTGAGTTCTCTTCTGTAGCTGAGGTTCCTCTAACGCTGCTGCTAAAACTGCCTGATCACATGAAGCGGTGGATGTCCTAGCAATAAAGTTAAAATCTTTAACCAGTACTCTTGGGGTTTCTAGAAGACCCACCATCCACTTTCTAGTGGCATCATTCAAGAGTCCTGGCACCCGTGGTACAATTCCTTCTTATTCTGAGGTTAAATCAACTGTTACTTGAATTTTCCCCTGTTCCTCATGCCCATCTGCATCGGTTTTGGGGACTACTTTGATAAGAACTACAGCCATCTGTGCCGTGGGAAACATCATCTGTTCCAACTCCTTTTGCAAAGCAGTATTTGGAGGGAACAGGGGTGTGCCTTCTGGGAAATCCAGTGGGGCCAAATCAAAAAGACTGAGTCAAATCAAAAGGTCCCAGGGGCCAACATCTTTATCTCTAAACCCTGCACTGAGAGGTGGAACCATCCTCTGCTTTTCTGCAGTGCCCTTTTCAAAGGCTGAGTCACCTTCTGGCAAGCCAAATGGTCTGATCCACAAATGGCTTCTCTTTCAATACAGCCTTCGCAGCTGCTTGAACTTCCTCCGACTGCTGGTATGCCATTCATCGCACTGTCTGGTCTCACACCCTAAATGCTGAATGCAAGTTCTGCAGCAGAGGCACACGAATCCACTCGCTCCATCCAGTCCCGTTCCCCTTGCTCAGCGCTGTCTCCAGTCCTGTTCCTTCAGCAATTTTATTTCATATTTCAATTCCACATTTCCTATCTATAAAGCAGCAGTCATCGTTCCAAGTTCTGCAATTCTTTATAAAGCTCAATATGCAGAAACTTGAGTATTTGCTTTAAATTTAGCGTTTTCTTGACAGATTATAAATGCCTTTCCAGCTTTTCTCGGTGCACTCTTCTCACATGAAAGCTTCCTGCTCCCATGAACCGAGTGCATCCTTAAAAGTTCCTCAGGATGGGAGGAGTTCGTTCCCTTCTTCTCTCCCCTCTTTATAGTGCTACCATTAATAGTCCCCATAAAATCCAAGCTATAAATATCTCATTTTAATAGTTACGACACCACCAGATGGCACAATTGCTTTCAGCTTTTGTTATTCCTCTTTCAGAACAACAGCCCACATGCCCCTGTGAGTCACTTTGCTAGACAGCTTTCACCATCTCCAAAAATACCCTGCACACAGACACAATTTCAGAGTGTAAAGGAATAATTTATTGTTAACACAGGTAGCTACGACTGGCAAGCTACTAGACGAAGCATTAACATGCTCACCTCCCCCTGCAAGACACCAGATGAGTCTTCAGTGGCCACCGTCACCAAACTGCCATCTTCTGACTCTTCGCTTTTTCCTTCCAGCATTTTATACCTTTCCACATCAGTGTTTTTCTTTTGGACCTCATATCAACAACCCTACCTCCATCTCTGGTTCTGCCTTATCCCACCTGGCTCTGCTGTACAGCTCTTTCTCACGGCGCAGCGATCCCCTGAGCATGCTGAACACAGGCTACGGGGCTGGGTCCTACCAGGGCTGGGCTGTGGAGCCCAAGCAGCTGAAACTGCAGAGGGAGGTGAGTTGCTAGCAGGAGGTGGAGAACGGGTTAATACGGTCAGCTGGAACCCAGAGAGCAATGCACTTTGCCAAAGGGTAGGCATGTTCAATGAGCAGAGCCACTTGGGGCTCTCTTGACTGTTGTGATTTAGGGGTTTAGTCCAGCTGCCCACATGGGACCCTCATGTCATTGAGGGTGCTCTAGGCACTCCACTGGGCCTTCAGCTACTGCTTCATTCAAAATGGCACCAGTATCCCATATCATACCCTTCTGGTCTGGTGGAACACTGGAACAGGTTGCCCAGGGAGGTGGTTGATGCCCCATCCCTGGAAACATTCAAGGGCAGGTTGGACAGGGCTCTGAGCAACCTGATCTGGTTGGAGATGTCCCTACTCCTCACAGAGTAGCTGGACTAGATGACCTTTAAAGGTTCCTTCCGACCCAAACAATTCTGTGATTCTATATGGATGTCTGGCATACCTTAGAACACCTCATATGGCATCAGGTGCTTATGTGTGTGCAATTGCATCAAGCCCTAGGTTTCTACTAACCATCTGAGAAACTCCTGGGTGTCCCAGATTATCCACAGGGGGCTGTCAGAGACACCTGATAGCTCAATATATCTTGGTTAATGACACAGTGAGCTTCAATCATCCTTACACTGGCTGTAAAACACTTTTTGAGGGGCTTTAAATTAAGAGCTTGCTCGTAAATCCTTTATTCCCATTGCTGAGTCAGTAGGAGCTGTGTGCAAGCAGCTGTAGGCAAGCAGGTACATGCAAGAAGTTCACATTAGAGTCATGAGTAAAACTTTTGGAATGGATGGGGTGGAAAGACTTGCTTGATGGTAGTCTAACAGATGTAATCCTGACAGCTTTCCCTCTGGCTGCTGTGTAATTGTGAAGATAGACGCTCTCTTCCCAGCATATGCTTATGGGGGTAAGTTAAAGTGAAGGGGGCATGAGGAGCAACTCACATAAGGAAAAAGTGACAAAAAGAAAATCTGGGACCTGAAGTGCTGAAGAGGGAGGATCATGAGAAACTGGCTGCATGAGTCAAAGGCTATGCCTGGCATTTTCTCATTAAATAGTGGCACAGGAGCAAAATAAATTTTAATCGGAGTAGTTCACAACTTCTCTCCAACTATCTAGCTCTCTCTGCAATTTGCATGGTAAAGAACATACACCAGAGAAAATTTCTGTCATTATCTGTAGTTGCTAAAGATAGGATAACTAAATCAGGGAAGTCCAGAGTCACAAACAGCTGTCACTTGGACAGCAGCTTCAGCTTTGACTTGTGCCTTTGCATGCTTCTTCCCAAGCAGGGAACCATCTGAACTATTACAACGATGATGATGCCAGAGGGGTGTGAGTCAAGTGACTGGCATGACTGTTCCCATTCTTCAGGCTGAAAAAAAAAAAAAGGTGAAAAATATGTATCCTTATTTTGACTTCACATAGTGTGGAATACTGCAAGACGTTCCACAAACTCTGCACTGATAGCCCACATCAGGCACTCGCTTGCTTGGGCAGCTACAGCAATCTAGTAAATTCTTTCCTCATTCTCTTTGTATTTCTGAAATAAAGCTAATTAAAATTTGGCAAAGCTCCCCATTTTGTGAGACGACTGCTTTAGAACTAAGCTTGAAGAAAAAACAGTAATCGCATTCCTGAGAAGCACGGTGCATCTGTGCAGTTGCTACAGGGCACTGGTTACACAATGCTGTGCTTGTTTTTATCCGTGAGGAGGAGGTCCACTTGTTGAATCCAGATTTACCAGGTCTAAATTCACATAAAAGATTTTAAAAGCTGAGACTGTATTAGTCACCAGTGAGCACAATAATGATTCCTTCTCCAAGTGAGTCATATCTGTTCCCACTGATAATACAGGCATATTAATATTAGATTCCTTAATTCCATTAGAGTTTAATTCTGCAGCCAGCTGCCTGTATTGGAAGGGTAGCGTTATAAATGAAGCAAACCGCTCTACATTTTGTGAATTGGTGAAAGCAAGGTGTGAATGCTTTGTACAAAGACCTGTTGTATTTTCATAAGCTTCTGTGATCTCAAACCTGTAGAAGAAATGATTTATAGCTGAGTTTACGAGACAGCCTAAAAAGCATACAAACCTCACTCTGAACTGACTTTAGGAAGTCATTTAACGTATCATACACACGTTTGAAATGTACCTTGCCTCACACAATTAAACCAACCCAAATTATTCTGTGATTGTAATTCGGCCCATATGTTTGCTCTGGTTTGGCCTTTCTTTCACAGCAGAAATGGCTGCAATTGAATAATTACGCATTTTATCAGACCTTATGACTGTCAGTAACTTTGTAAGAAGTTTTGCAACAGAGGGGCCTATATGCTCCTTTGCTCTGAAGCGAGATGGCCGGATCAGAACCTGTTTTCATACAAAAGAAAATCAATATACCACAACTGCAGAAAAGTACATAGAAACATGAGCAAAGACATCTTATTGGAAACCAGAAATTTTTTAAAAAATTAGAAATCATTAGTGATTTTTTTTTGTCAAACTGAAGTCTTACTTCAGTGTAAAACATTTAATAAAGCCACACAATCTTTAATATTTTGAATTGTCAAAACTGATTATTCTTGCTGTCCTGCAACCAATTCAGTGAACTTGCACAAAATCTTTCTGCAAGGATTTAGTGTGGTATTAAATAATGAAATCTTTGTTGTAGCAGTGTTCAGGCAAACTTTCAGTTTCTATATGCTTCAGCTGAGCATGTTTATTTTTTCACCAAGTCAGATCATATGACAGGATACACAAGCTACATGAAGTGCTGCCAACGTGTGGGATTTGACTGCAATTTTGCTACTATATTTGGTGTTTTGGTTTAAAAAAAACCCACAAGTTCTAGCACAAAATGTCTTCTCCCTGCAAAAGTCTAAACAAAAGGCAGATGAGAACACAAATCCAAAGGGCATTTTTGACCAGACACAGGAAGAGGAGGGAGGCTGTAGCTCTGGACTGGCAACCCTGACTATGCAAGAGACTGCAGTGCCTGCTCCTTGTTTGCCCCAAGCAGCCGCTGACCTACAGGGCTGGGAATTAAGCCCCGGATTTCTACCTGTACACTGACCACTTCACAGGAACCAGCTGTTTCATCTGGCAGCATTCACCTCCTCCAGCTCTGACTTTTAACTAATAATATGCCTGAAAATGAAAGGGGTCTCATACTGCTCACTCTGCACGATTTCACGTGGTGATTACCTCAGCACCCAGTCAGGCCATCATGTCGCTCACTTCAACAGGGAAAATGTTTCTGTCCTGTCAGTGAATGTCTGTTATTTAAAATGCAAGTCTAGGAATCTTATTTTAAATAGTGTTTAGCTGTCATGTAGTTACAGTGACTGTGTATTTCTTTTTTTTTAGCTAGAAGCCCAACTTTCATGTTAATTGCAGGTGCTTCCTCCTTGAACTATATAAAACGGCATTGTGAGTGCAGCCAGGGTCAAAGGCCAGAGCCCAGAAGAGAGAGGTGAACTCCCTATTACTCATAACTAGTTCACAATAAATATAATTTCTTGATTCATGCCATTATTCACCATTTTTAAAACTTATCTTCTATTAAAGTAGATCCCAGAACTTTTTACATGAAAGTCCAGATTTCCAAAGACAAAATACTGCTCTGCTGCTTTGAGGAGGGGCAAGATTTAGTCACAGATGATCCCAGAACATTTCTCTCACTGCACAGCAAGATGGTTCCAGCAAAGAAAGAAAGATGGGATATACCTACTAAGAATGAACAAAACAGTTCATAAACATGACACCCAGTGCCTGCAGCTCACCATCTTGAGCGGTCAGATCAGCCAATGCTAACCAGAAATGCTGAGATGTCATCAAGAATTGTTGTCCATTAAATACACCCTGGGCTGCTTTTGGTGTAAGAGAGAACCCCAAGGTCTGGCACCATCCCTTCCCTTCTGCTATGTACATTATCTACGCTTTACATTATTCATAGTGCCTTGTCCTGTAGAAAGGAAGATCACTTTGCCCCTTTGAAAATTCAGCTACTTGTTAAGGTGGAGTAAAGTTCTTTATTTATTTATTGCTGTTACCACAACATCACTATGCAACAGAACAGGAAAGCGAAAAGTAACGCCCTGTTTTGCAATTCTGAAAACATGAGGAGGTGACAAAAAATATACCTACTGAACTGTTTTTGTTTACTACTGTTTTTCATTGCTGTTCAAGCAAAGAAAGAGGAAAAGAGAACTAAGACATTGAAACACGAAAAAATCAGTTTTATAACAATTAGGAAGAATATAAAATAACATAGACAAAATTAATGAGCTAGAAACAAGAAAAGTTCAGACGTTTCTTGTAGTGAACTAAAGGGAAACTGAGGCAGCGGAGAATATGACCACTTTGTTACGTGTTTCTGTAGCTATAAAATGTTAAAAGTGCTCTCTCGCATGTCCTGTGGCTGTAGCCAGCCAGCAGAGAAACCCAAGTTGTACATGCAAAAAATTCCTCCGGCACTGTGGGATGGACAAGGGGATCTGCCCATCCAGTCAAGCTCTTGCCGACGATATTTGCCTGAACTAATAGTCCTTGGTGTATGATGCCATTTCAGTCTTTCATGATCCTGAAAACCAACAAACAAGATGCTACTAAGCCTTACAGTATGGTTAAGTCTTTTGTGGAGGGTGTCGGTTGGGTCTGCGGGGTCCTGCAAGCCCCTTTTCCAAGCCTCTGGTTTTCAAAACAATCTGCTCGTGTTATGAGGCCTTGCAGCACCTCACCCCATGACCTCTGTGGTTCAAAACAAGGACGAGATGGGGACGCGGGGGGCGGGGGGCATTTTCACTATGGCAGCCACCGCGGCAGAACTGCGGCCTACTGACCGCAGCATCACCTCCTGCCCCGGCTGCGCCTGGCGTCGCGGTTCTGCTGCCGGGCCCAGTGTCACCCATCGCTGCTGCAAACTGGCCGCTTCTTCCACGGAGAAGAGGCGGGCAGCGTGTGAACTGTAATTCCCGCAACACAAGCATATTAATATTCACCAGCCCCCCTACCCACCCGCTCGCCCCCCGGCCTGCGCGGCCTGCTGCTGGGCCCAGCCTGGGCGGCCGCTGCCGACGGCCAGGCCGCGGGGCGGTGCCAGCCCGGCAGGTGCCTCCCTCCGCGGTCACGGCGGTGCCGCCGTTGCCGCTGCCACGTCAGGGGAGTTTCCCGAGGCGAGGCGGGCTGGGCCGGGCCTGGCCTTCCTCCTCCTCCGCCCCCTACCCAGGGTCTCGCTGCCGGAGACGCTGCGGAGGGAGCGAGTGAGGGAGCGGTGCCGGCTGCCATGGAGGCCCGGTACAACCTCAAGAGCCCGGGTAGGCGGCGCGGCGGGCCGGCAGGCCCCGGCGGGCGTCATGGAGGCGGCCGGCGGCTTCGCTTGCAGGCCGCGGCCGGGCCGGTTGCGGGGGTGCGCGGCCGTGCCTTACAGGCTGCCCAGGCCGCTGCCTTTCGCGGCGGGCGGGTGTGCCGACGCGCCCGGGAGCTGCCGCGGTTCCCGGAGGGCTCGGGGGCCGCTGCCGGGGCGCGGCGGCGGCGGTAGCGGCGGGGCCGGTAATCGCCTGCCGTGGAGCGGTCGGACAGGTGCAGCGGGCGGGCCGAGGAGGCGGTGGGAAGGAGGGATGGGGGCTCTGGGCCGCGGCCCTGCCCGCGGGTGCGAGGGGGCTGCGCGCCGGGGAGAGGGCGGTTTTCGGGCGGGGGGCGGCTGGGTCGCTTCTGCTTCTTGGTGGCCATGGTGTTGGAAACTCCGCCCGAGCGGTAGTTCGGTTCGAAACACTCTGGCTCCTTGGGGGGATGTGGGAGGGGTGTGTGTGCCCCCGCTTTTCTGCGGGTTCGTGGAAACGCACCTTTGAACTTGTGGCTGGCATCTGTGCCCTGTTCCTCCGGGTACCACCTCCTCTCCAAGTAGGTGCGTGTGAGGGGGCAGATTGCCAGCGCTAGCTTAGTGTAGCGTCAAGTTTGTTTTACAGAAGTGTCACTGAACATGCTGTATTTAATTGCATGGGTGTGTTTGTTCGTGGGATTCTGTGTTAGAATTCATGCCTTCTAGCTTCTAGACTTCCTTTTGCATCCTTGAAGTGAGAGGGATGCCTCAAGAAATGTGGGAGATGTCTTGAGAAACAGCGCTGGAAGGGACAGTTTTGCTTCTTGGGAAGGGAAGCTGAGGACAGATTGGGTCCCACTCCTACAGCTGTGTTGGAGCAGCAGCCTCTCACCGGCTGTGCCAGGCTTCACCTCCCGGGACCTGCACCCGCAGCAGCAGGCCTATCACTGCTGAAGCAAAACTCTTTCCACAACTTGTAAGGGCTAGTTGGGTTTGTGTGCCGGTCGCTGTCCTGCCCCTGCTTTCCCCTAGTCCAGTTTTGGGAAGTAGGTATTATCAGCCTCATGTTATTATGATGAATAGTGGCTTTATTCTTTAATCATACTGTCCTACTACCAGCATGGGAGGTGGGGAGAAACTTAACATTATGATGACTTGTACATTACAAACGTAAATGACAGGCTTATTTACAAAACGCGCCTCATGTGGATGATGTATCTATTGCTAAATTCTATCCCTTGCCCTCACACCCAAGTTGCATAACTGAACAATAAGAAGGATCACAAAGCAAATGATGTACTTGTTCTAGTGTAAAATATCAGGAAGGAAGACTTTTTACATTTTTTTTTTTTTTTAGGGAGATATGCTGGATATGTTGCATATGTGAATTTACAAGGGCACATGATCACGCTCACTGGTTGTGGTTTGCCACGTCACTGGAAGCAGTGGTGGTGTGCTGTATAATGTGCTCCTGTGATCTAGGTGGAGAGGGCAAATATTTGTGGTGTAATTTAGAAATGTTCTTCCCCTCTGTTGTTACTAGTTCTCTTTGTTTTCGAGAGAAAATTACCTTTACTGGAATTGATTTTCAGCACCTGTGCTGTTCCATAGCAAAATGAACCTTACTTGGCAAAGATGAATGATCCATACAGTGGGTCAGTATTGCTTCCCCAAATTAAACATGCTCTGTAGTGTATTAATGTATTAAATTATTTATTTCCATATGGATGCTGAAATTCTATAAATTACTTCAGTCACTTTTAAAATCTCTATGATTTAAAACACTTATTTCAATAGTCCCTTAATATAGGCGAAATCTTTCCTTCAAAAAGATGGGCAAAAAAGTATTGAGTGAACACCAAGAAAGATTTAAAGTAAATGTTGTTCCTTCAACTGTTGTCCAATTAAAATGAGTTGACTGTACTTATGTATAGCCATTGTTGTTAGTCTGGCACTTTTATTGCTAACCAGGTAGATAAGGATATGCAATTATTTAATATTTTTGTGTCTGTTTTACAAATTCCTAAGTTGTTACAGTTACATGTGCAGTTTAATGATAGTATCTTACACTTGCTGTTCAACTGAAGGCTTAAGATGGAAGTGTAGACTGTTCTAATAATAAGGTGGTTTTAATTAATGTAAATGCACTGAAATACATAAAACCAAATCCACCATATTTCCTGTTCAAAATGATCGTGTCATCTGTGAACTGAAGGGATCGTTTTGGTAACTGAGCCCCCTAAGGCTTTGGATCTAGTAGCTGGCCTCATGCCTGTTGTTCTTGTTGCTCGGACTTGAATAGAGGAAGAACCAAGCTGCTAAACTTTAGGTCCTCGTCCACTTTAGGGATTTGGAATGTGTTATCTTGAGACAGAGTGAAAAAAGTAATTGTTTTGTATCTGCACAAGAGGCTTCTCCTGTTGAAATCTGTGTTTAGATTTTAGCAAGTTCTGGTTGCAGATGGTTACTTCTGACTGCTCAGTAGTTTTAAAGACAGCAAATACTTACAGTTTTAGTATAATTTATTTTAATGAATATAGTAAGCTTTATGTGAAGTACTGTAGAGGAAAACACACTTTAAAGAAGAATATTTTGTTAAAAGAAACCTGTGCTGTTGTTGAACTTCTTTTTAAGCCAAATTCTGCCTTAGAGCTAGAACAGGAGCTGAAGTTCTTCTATGGCTATACATGGCCACGTGGATCCCTCTTCTGTGAGAAGTGTCGTAGACCAGATAGATTAATGAGGATCCGGTAGGCTCTCTAGTGCCTTTCTTTTTTGTGTGCTTTCAAATAGACCAGATAAAGAGCCATACTGCTACACAGCTTTGTCCTGCTGCTAATTGCTGCTAGACAATATATTAATCTTTTTCCTTGTTCCAGTTTCTCCAGCTAATATTAGTTCATCCCAACAAATCTAAAAGATAGTAACTCTCCACAGTGTGAAACAAGTCGTGTTTCTGTCGATGAGAGGCAGCGCAGCTGGTGCTCTGCTAGTTCTCAGTTTACCATAGGTACGTGTTGTGACCACCGCGGGTCTGGGCTTGGCGAGGGTGGTGTGCTAAGCTGCTCCTGGCTCCTGTCAATTACCTTCTGTAAGGGCAAGGAGATGTGAGGGTATTCACCTGAAGTTGTCTCCTTCCACTGTCTTATGAATTTGTTTTGGTTTTTTATTTTGTTTCCTCCCCAAAAGACCATTAATTTTGGAAGGAAAGAAATTTCACACTCCGCACTTCAGACTTCTTTGTATTGCCTCAATAAGGCAAAGCCTTTTAAGCTGTGGCTTGATATTTTTATGTCTATTTTTGGCATTTGTAAAAGGGCAAGCTATTTTCTGTCTTAGGATTTCAAAATGGATTAGTCAATGTATATCAGCCTGCCACCATATGGCTGGTAAACCTCTCCCATCAATATTAAAGCTCAGCTGACTAAAGCACAGGCTTCATCCTCTTCATACTTCAGGAACATCCCTATTTTCTGAAATTTATAAGACAGCTACTTGGAATAATCTCTTTACTTTTTTTTTTTTCCAAGAGCTGTGACCCTTAGCCTGCTGTGAGATCAGACACCAAATCTTGTAGTCACTGTTTTGTAGTGACAATCTCCCCCTTTCATGTAGGATGTTACCAGTCTTCTAAGCAGGTATTAGCACAGACACACTTGAAGAATTATGAACAGCTACTTACAGTGGCTGACACAGAGCCCACAAACAACAGTGCTTTTTTGTTTTGTTTTGAGCAGGGATTTTTATTTGTTTTCAGCAGACGGCTCTGCTATGCAAATTTTTGTGAAAATATAGTCACATTTTTGTGAAATGACATACAAAAATACATACAGGAACTCAAAAATGTGTTTTAAACCAGTTGTGAACTCAGAATGGTTAAGAAAGGTGGAGGCAAAATGAATAAACACAAGGAATGCAGAGGTAGAGGAGAAGAGCATTAATAATGTGGAGCTCACTTGAAGGTGTGGTAACATGGGTTTGTTTCTAGAGTAGATACCATTTGACACTGTATTCTGCAAAGTAATTGTTATTTGTATTTCAGAGTACTTTTGTCTCAAGCCCATTTTTTTTTCCCCCTTTTATTGTTTTTCATTCACTAATGATCACATATCATTCACAGGTTCAAAGCTGTCTGGGAAAGTCACATCCACAATGGAGTAGGTGACACACGGTTACCTAGTGACACTGTACAGGTCACTGTGAACCTGGTAGAGTCTCTGTATGTTTCTATTTAAAAACCACTCTCCAGAGAGTACAACACTACTTAAAAAAACACCATTGTCCGTACTAAAGAGCTGTAGTAAAAGTATTTTATAACTCTCCATTCTGCTGTGACTCTTTGCTTTAAATATGTTTCTTTCATGCTTTAGTGACCACATCACTTAAAGTGGTTTTTTGGACTTAAAACTTCAAAGCTCATAGAGTGTTGTCATCTTACAAGAAATCCTAGTAATTTACATGTAAATTTAATCTTGCCTTTTTTTTTTTAATTCCATGATCCAGTCTTTGTGCAGTTGAACTACTGATGGACTGTGATCCAATGTTATTTTTCCCCTTATGTGAAATTTAAACTCACCTTTAGTGAACAGGATTTTATTTTGAATGTGAATACAGCCAGTTTGGGGGAATGGCAGTTTGTGTGCTTTTGGCTGCTATGGGGACTGGTGATGGTGGTTCAGCAGGTGACCCTGTGTACTGTGAGCTCTGAAGTCATTTGGTGGTTTCACCAGCTGTGGGTCAGGCACTCTTGCCTCAGTGGCTGGGTATTGAGCAATGGGGGAAAAGCAAAGCCAGCTAGATTTAAAAACACTTTCCCAAAGCGTCATCTGTGACATACAGATCATCTAATTGAAGGGCCTCGACACTTGTCTCAAATTGTTTGTATGGTTTCAATTTTTTAATTTTTCTGATATTATCTAATATTTTTCATAATTGTATATAGTAGCATCATTACTAGACAAACATGTAATCGAGATGACTTGTATTTTACTAATAGCTTAAGTGGGCTGAGTAGTTACGAAACCCTTCATCCCAGAGAAACTTTGTAGGAGTTGTACAAATTCATTGGAAAACCTGGATGCGATGAGTAAAATGCTGTCTTAGTCAGCAGAGCTGTGGGAGAAGATTACTACTTTTTCTGTATTTCTCCTGAGTAGACCTCTAAATCTTATTTAAAATGAAGGGAAAAAAATAGTAATAGCAGCCATTAAAAAAAAAAAAAGAAAAAAAAAAAAAGAAAGCATTTGCTGAAGCAGAAAAACCTGTCAGGTTGTTTTATTCCTTTTTTTTTTCCAGATCAGATGAGTCAGCTTGAAGGATTAGGAGGTCTCTAGCTTTATGCCAGCTGTTTTGAGTTCCTTTATTTATTTGTTTATTACATACTTTCTTTTTCAAACAGAAGAACTGAAAATTGTTGGAATGAAATTGTTGCTATCTATTCGAGGAAAGTACTGTCACGCATAACCTGTATCACTTAAATATGAATTTGTTTCACTGATGATCCCCCAGTCATATTTGTGTGCACAAAATGCTGTCTCTTCATGTGATGAAGTACTAGGGGCTGAGCCTTGCTAAACTGAGACCTCACCCTCTCCATGCTTCCTAACTTGAGTCACCCATCTCATCTCTACTGCTCCCCTCACCCGGGTCTGTTTCTGCTGTTGAGCTCTTGTACCTGAGTACCATTGCCTTTTGGAGACAAGTTGTGGTAGATCTTCAGGAAGCTTGTAACCGTGTCTGGGTTTTTGAGGGAGTTGGAACTTGTATCAGATTTACTGGACTTCCAGTGAGCAACTTTGTTACGCTGAAATAAATCCTGTTGCGATGTTGAGTGTTATTTTTACATTAATAAAACATTGTGGTTTAACCCCACTCAGCAATAGAATACCATGTAGCTGTTTGCTCACCACCCTCCTCTCCAGTGGGATAGGGGAGAGAATTTGGAAAAGGAAAACTCATGGGTTGAGATGAAGACGGTTTACTAGGATAGCAAAGGAAGGTGATTCTGCCCCTCTATTCCACTCTCGTGAGACCCCACCTGGAGTACCACGTCCAGCTCTGGAGTGCTTAACATAAGGATGTGGACCTGTTGGATAGGGTCCAGAGGAGGGCCACAAAGGTGATCAGAGGGCTGGAACACCTCTTCTATGAGGACAGGCTGAGAGAGTTGGGACTGTTCAGCCTGGAGAAGAGAAGGCTCCGGGGAGACCTTATAGCGGTCTTCCAATACCTAAAGGGAGCTTATAAGAAAGACAGGGAGAAACTCTTTAGCAGGGTCTGTTGTGATAGGACAAGAGGTAATGGTTTTAAAATAGAAGGAGGCAAATTTGACTAGAAGGAAGACATTTTTTACACTGAGGGTGGTGAAAACTGGAACGGGTTGCCCAGAGAGGTGTTAGTTGCCCCATCCCTGGAAACATTCAAGGCCGGGTTGGACAAGGCTCAGAGCAACCTGATCTGGTTGGAGATGTCCCTGCTCCTTGTATGGGAATTGGACTAGGTGAATGTAAAGATCCCTTCCACTTCAAACCATTCTATGATAATAATGACAAAATATAGGGATATTAAAATATACAAAATGAATGATGCACAATTTCTCACCACCCAATGGCTGATACAGCCTGTCCTGAGCAGTGATCACGGAAATGGAACCAAGCAATAAGCAAAGAAGCAAAAGAGAGAGTGAGCGTTGCCCCCCGGCCAACCCCCACTTATATACCGAGCGTGACGTTTAGGGCATGGAATACTCTCTTTGGCCAGTTTTGGTCAGCTGTACTGGCCATACCCTTCCCAGTTTCCTGCACCTGCACATCAGTGAAACCTCAGAAGCTGGAAAGTGTCCTTGGTCTCTTTAGCAACAACTAACAACATCAGTGTATTATCAACATTCTTCACGTATGGAATCCCATACTAAATCCAAAACAGAGCAGCTACTGAGAAGAAAGTTAACTCCCTCCCAGCTGAAACCAAGAAAGTAATCCTGGTCAGCTCATTTGATTGCCACATGTACTGTTCACTGACAGTGTAAAAATGTACTAAAACCCTTCCTTATTAAATACAGAAGACTACTAACAAAACAAAGCTCTGTAAGGCTTAATATAATTGCTTTATTTTCAGACTATTTTTATTTTCGCAATAACAGATTTTTGTTAAAAAATAAGGCATAATATTTTACTAAGAGAACACCACCAATGTTCAAATCCCATGGTCTCTTTAAGCAGTAATATTGACATTTATGAGGAAAGATCACTTGCATTTTCTGTGTACAGAAGGATTTCCCAGCCACGAGGTGCAGCCTAGTCTAGTTGGATGTGACAGCAGGAATACATGAATGTGACTTCAAGATATATCGAAGTGAAGGAGTTGTGTTGAACTGAAATTTCAGAACAGCTTAAGGTAAATGTTAATAAGAAGTAGGATCTGATCAGAATGCAGTTTTTGACAGCAATAAATCTATTAATCATACATGCATACATTACACAAATTTTACTCATTAATTGTGTTATTCCACCACTGTTCAATCCTAAAGCAAGCTGGTAGCTTTGATTCTCAGATTTTTAACATCTGTGTTTTGCTTTTCAGAAAAAAATCAGTAAGTTCTGTACTACAAGAGGCAGGTTGTCAAGCACAGCCTCTGGTCCATGGCATCCACTCTTTTCTTTCCTCCCCAGAGCAGTGGAGAGCTTCTAGACTTCCTGTGGGTGGGAGCTCTCCTTTACTCTCCACAGTTAGCCCAGAAACTTATTTTCCTCAGTATTTGATTACAGTGAACATCATGATAAATTGTTGCTGAGTGTATCTGTGAAACATGGTTACTTTCCATGCTGGCAGTCATGCCACATGAAAAAAATACCTTGATTATTTTGTCTCTAAAGCCTGTCTTTGACAAATTGAATGTCTTTATTTGAATTCTTTTTGGCTGTAGTGATATTTATTGACAGTTTGCAATTCTTTATTTTGAATGGGTCCAAGCCGTTCTCGTTTTTCAGAATTGTCATTGCCAAAAGTTTACTCAGATGACTCAGTGCGATTTTAAGTGGGTTGAAATACCATATTTTGCATCAAAACTCTTTTTAATGAAGTTTGGATAAGAACGTAATGTACTTGTTGCAGGCAGACTTTGTGAATTAGGTTTATTTCTTTCATTGCAATTTTCAGTAGCCAAAGGAGGGACTGTGTTCATGAATACTGCAGCTGTACTTAAAGAAGAAATAACTTCATGCTTTTTTCACTGCATCACATGTTATCAGAATGAGCCTTTATCGGTCCAGGCTGTTCTTTGCTGCGTGTCACTTGGCATTTTTCAGCAATTGGAAATAGAACCATAGAATGGTTTGGGTTGGGAGGGACTTTGAATGATCATCTAGTCCAGGGCCCTGCCAAGGGCAGGGGCATCTTTCACTACATCAGGTTGCTCAAAGCCCCATCCAACCTGACCTTCAACACTTCCAGGGTTGGAGTATCCACAGTTTCTCTAGGCAACATGTTCCAATGTCTCACCACCCTCATTGTAAAAAAAAAATTCTTTTTTTAAATGTCCAACATAAACCTACTCTCTTTCAGTTTAAAACCGTTGCTCCATGTTCTGTCACTGCAGGCCTCGGTAAAGTCTTTATCCATCTTTATTACAAGCAAACTCCCTTTAAGTATTGAAAGGCTGCAGTAAGGTCTCCGTGAAGCCTTCTCTTCTCCTGGCTGAACAACCCCAACTCTGTCAGCCTTGTTCATATACATGTGCTGCTTTTTCTTAAAATGTCCTAGGTTGATAAGGAAGTTATCTCTATGGTATACAAAAGCTAAGTTGTATATTTTAGTGTATTTCATGCTCCAAGGGTAGAATAATATTTCATATTATTTCAGTGTATTTTAAGCTGACTTCTTAAAATATAGTCTGGCTTCCTTATAATGAAGTAATGCTATGGAAAAGTACTTACAGTGTCACTGCTGCTGTTAATGAAATACAAAAATATGTCAAAAACCATGCTTTAAACTGCTTCTGTTTTAAATTCTACGTAACAGGGACCCACCTGCTTGTTGTCCCCAGCTGGCTGCTGTCTCTTACTTCTCAATGCAAATCTGAATTTCTCTGTTTCTGCCTGCCAGCTGCTGGCACTCGCCACCCAGGGAACAACCTTGGAGCTAAAGTTCCTTTCAGGACAAATCCAGACTGCTGATATGCGCTGCTAAAGATCCTGTGCTCAAGTTTTGGTCTGGTAGGCTGTGTACAAACCTTTCTCTGAATGTCGGTAGACTTTTGTAGAATGGTCTTGAAATAGTGGGGTTTTTTTCTGTTATAGCTTTTTCTCAGTTAAGATGGATTACTGGACGTGATGCTGGTATAGGGGGACTTTATTTCTTTTCTATCTTGGTCCCTTGAGTGGGACATCTCAGTAACAGAGTTGTCTGCCTCGTCCACGACTATTCTGTCTTTGTTAGCCTTTGTTGCGTATGTTCTCAGTTTCTCATGGTTACCTTTTCGCTTCATGGGCTGTTTACTCCTGAATCAGCTCATCTTGGTGCATGCCACTCTTCATCTGAAGGCAGATGTTAGCTGTGAAGAAGTGCTGGGTTTTAAGCCTTTTCTGGTCCAGGCTGGTTTTCTTACTGTTCCTCGCTAATGAACTGGTAAACCTTAATGCAGATGAAAGAGACAAACTGTTTTCCAGTGGAGCCTGGACGCTGCTGCCTGTGACGTGGCCTCCCTGGGCTCTGCAGGGTGATTAATTGACACCTCCCTCTGGGAGTGGCAGAATTGGGACAACAGCAAATTTCTGCATAGCCTGTTTGCTTTTTTTTGGGTTGTAAGAAGTGAAATTTTCAAACTTCAAGCTGTTGTTCATAGCTGTCAAAAAGAGCGAAGGAGGAAAAGAACTTTTCACAGTAGATTGAAAACAAAATTCCACTGCCCGAAGGTTAGAGTCGCTTCCCTCATGGCATCATGAAAGGGAGCGAAGCCCTGGAGTCTGAGCATGCTACACAGCCTACAGTCAGCTGGTGATGCCAGCCTTTGCAAATAGAGTAACTACGGTTCACTTTCACCGTATCGTTATGCTTACACTGTAAGGGAATTTGGGCAGTGTTTCTCCTTCTTTGTAGTTGGATAATTACACAAGTGCAAAGGACATCCATGGTTTGAACTCAGGGTGGAGGATGGATTAAGGGATCCTGTACGTTTAAAGAAGTGATTGGTGTTTGCGCTTTTTCCAGTAAGAAGGAGTAAGAACTTTCTACCTAACCTTATTCATAAGGTGGCATCCTTGAATTTCTTGTCTGTAGTTCTTACGTTGTCTCTTTGGTTTGGCTGAATTCTTTAATAGGTGTTGGTGCATGATGCACCTGGCAGGACAAGTGATGTAATAGAACTTCCTAAAGGGGAAGGAAGAAGGAGGTGCAGAAAATACAGATGATGCTGGTGGCTCTGAAGCAGAAGATAGGAGAGGGTAACTAATGACTATACTTACGTGTCCACACTCAGTAGTAAGTTCAAATTTCAAAGGCCCTGGGTAAATTTTTCTGACTGAGTATATGCATTTTCAAATCTGGTATAAAACTTCATCTCATACTACTGATGTGTTGATTTCTCTCAAATCTTATTATGACCTCTTTTTGGAATAATTAAGGGAATAGTCATGTAGTAGTCACGAGAGGTGTCAGGATAAAGCTTTTCAGCAGTTGTTTAAAGATGGACATGATGTCCTTTAAGATAAAATATTGAGGTTATTAGAGATGTACAACATCCTTTGTTTAAAGTCTGAAACTCTGTTAACGACACCTATGTTTTTCCTCCTGTCTTTCCTCCTTAATAATGTAAAACTACTTTAGTCCCAGTGTTCAGTGTTGAAAAACTCTTGAGACCATAAAACATATTTTTCGTAACTTTGTGCTTGTATAATTCATTTAAGATTTATTCAAGGTGAGTATTTTAAATTGTGTCTTGGATTATTAACTCCAGTGAAGAAGCTGGGATGTGCTGAAAAAGACTAGTTAGTTAAAAGGAGCTCTTCAGTAAATATTTATGTATTTTTGTATGCAATGCATATTAATTTTTTTTCTTTATTTTTGTGTCTTACATTTTTCCAGCTGTTAAACGTTTAATGAAAGAAGCTGCAGAACTGAAGGATCCTACAGATCATTATCATGCACAGCCTTTGGAGGTTTGTTTCTCTATATGTTTGCAAGAGCTTGTAATTAGGCTGTGTGATTAATATATACTCTTAAATTCTCTGTATGCGTATGTATTTTAAATGCACATATCTAGATACTAGCAGACCTTTTAAAATTAATTCTTTTTTATTTTCCTATGATGGAAATCAACAGCAGAATTCCACTTTAATGGTATTGTAGTTCCAGGTTGCTAGTGAAAGTACAGAATATTGGTTTTACATTGCACCTGAGTAATTCTATCGTATGGGTACGTTTATTCCCCTTCCTCCTTCCTGAGACTACATGAATGCATTATGTTTTAAGTTAAGCCTTTTACACACAAACCTGATATCTGTCTCAGTTGCTGAGTTGCTCAACAAAGCAGTTAAGCCTAGGTGATCTATAAGGATTCACTGTTTTGCATACAAAAAAAACACGTGAAAGACGTCAATGACTGCAATTCTGGATACACTTTGAGAGAGAATGCTTAGATCCCACTTAAATAGTAGCTTCTTGAAGTCTTCTCAACAACCAGTTAAGTTTTTGGGCTGAGAGGACAGTGAAGTTTTGGTAGTTAGAAACTTAAACAGAAAGCCCTTCTAATGTCACTGGAATAATAAAAAAGGCAATGTTCTGTGATATTCAGTTGGGGAGTTTGATTTAGCTGTTCATAAAATGCATGGCACACTTAACATCCTTATAGAAGATAGCATATTCCAAGGTGCTATAATATATACCTTATTATAAAGTAATTTTTTTCTGTGCCTTGTGTTTCCCCTTCCTGTGGTGAAATGTAAGGTTTAATTCATGCTATTACTTTTAGCTTATATGAAGGTCTTATTTCTGGGTTAGAACAGTGACTTGCTGGGAAGAGGACAGTGGCAGATGAAGGCAAATGCTGGAAATGTTGTGACATTTAACCTAGTATTCTTGAAAAAATTGTTATTAGGTGGGCAGTCACAGCCCTGTGGTACCAGTGTTGAGCATTAGTTGAGAGATCTCTTTCACTGGCAGCAAGCCTCATTTGGACTCCTGTCCTAGTAGTAGGAGTTGTTCTGCTTGTAACTATTCAGGAAGTTGTAAGCATCACGAGATCTGATACATGAAGCCAAACCCCAAAGAAATAATGCTTAAAGAGAAGTGATTTATATGTTCAATGAAAATAATGTTCCAAATTTCAGAGTGTGCCTGTTGTGCAGTAAGGCACAACAGCTGTTCGAAAATCATTTATGGAAAAGCAAAAGAGGATGGAGATTCTCTGGGGTGTGAGTCAAGTCCCTTGTGTTGACTTTGATATGGAAGTGGCTTTGGGGAAGCTGTCATTAGTGTTCTTTCTTAGGGTGGGTCTTCTCTTGGTTCTCCAGAAATTATTATTCACTGGGACAAAGACCTAGTGACTCAGTTTTCCATCTGTCTAGTAATAAAAGTCTTGTTGTAATTGATACAACTAGAATGAAGAGCTTGAATAATTAATTTGAGGGTTTCAACAAAACCATTGTGTAAGAAAATTACCAGAAAGCTACAGTATTTTATACTTTTAACCAGAATCTTAGTACTATGTTGTTTGTCTTGCTCTCCATTTGATTTTGACTTCTTAAAACTTAATGCTGTGCACTGTTTCTTTAGCCTGTACTTGTTCAAGAAAATGGTGTTTAGTTGTCTACTTCTTTGACACACTCTTTTTTTCTTTTCCCTTCTCCCTGTGGTGGGGTCATTTTAGGATAATCTTTTTGAATGGCACTTTACTGTTAGAGGCCCTCCAGATTCAGATTTCGATGGAGGGATTTATCACGGGCGAATAGTACTACCACCTGAATATCCTATGAAACCACCCAGCATTATTTTGCTGACGGTAAGCATGTTTACTGGTTTTTCCTTTTTACGTGATCAATTTAACCATAGGTGTCTGAGAGGGATTCTTGGCATTTAAGGTAGTGTTATTTTTGTAAGAAAGTTGGCATAGTACAGTTAATGCTGCTGCCAATTTGAGATCAAAAGTCTTCCAAGGTGATTTTGGTATTCTGTAATTACATGACCCTTTGCACCTAATAAATGGCAGTTTTCTCCAGGAGTAATCGCATTGCTGATGTGATAGTCTAACCTTCTGTTCTCTCCATGGGCCCTCTTGGTCTCTGTTGGAGACTTTGGTCAGATGTAGGAAGGCAGACCTGTGATTGGAGGCAAAGGCCCACACTTGTGCATAGTTTTGTAGAGCTATGGCTTTTCAGACTCTGCATGGGATGTGTGGGTTACAGGACCAACAGGCAAGCCACCATGTCACACTGGGACATGGGAGGTATCAGTAAAGGGTTTATTCCTGAATGAATAGAGGCAGATGGCAGACTTCTTTGTTCAGAGAGCTGAATGCCAATTTTGTGAGGTTGGTAGTAGTATAATTATCAAGTTTGTTTGTGTATAGATTTGCTTGATGATGATTTTTACAACTTGTACCAAAAACCAAGAGTAAACTTCCAACGTGCTTTATTATGTCCTCCTCCTTCCTTCAAAGGCCAACGGCAGGTTTGAAGTGGGGAAGAAAATTTGTTTAAGCATCTCAGGGCATCATCCTGAAACATGGCAGCCTTCATGGAGCAGTAAGTAACAATTATTTGGAAAATGTTACCACCATCAAGCAACTAGGTCTTTAAACTGAAAAACAATCTCACAGAGAATGTTTGTAGTGGAAAAGGAGACAGATTTTGAGGGAGCAGAGATATGGGAGAATTTGAGAAGTGTAAGGTAATGGAAGAGCGACATAGGAGAATTTGGGAATGGTATTAAATAAATGCGAGGTGAAGGGGTTGAGAAACTGAGCGGTGATGGTAAGCTCTTACTTATTTGAATGCACAAGCATTAAGAATTCTCAAACTACTTAGAATATTCTTTGTTTTTTCGAGTTTATTACAGAAATTGAGAGTTGGCACAATTAATTCAAGGCAGCATTTCTGTGTTTATGTAATTTTAGTTTTGCCGAGAGCAGTACATAAATTATTTCTTTGGATAACAGTTGCACTTTTAAAATATGTTGGTAAGTTCTTAGGAATTTTCTAGCAGACCACTCTTCAACTTTTGTAAGTTCTCTTATGTTTTTTTTTTTTAAAGAGTAGAAAATACTGTCTTCTAGGCAGGAGGTGTAAATATCCTACCTCTATTTTGTGGTACTTATCTTCATGTGGTATTTATTTACTAGCAAAGTGTCTTGAATTCTTAAATTTCATGACTTAAAAAAAAAAAGGCTAGATATTATCGAGAGAGATGTTTTAGATGACAGTTCTTTTTTGAGCTGTTAATAGTATTTAAGTAAGCTCCTTCCCTAGCATTATAACATAAAAGAAACAAATTCTGCGGTACATTGCATAAAAGAAAACCTCTGAGCTTGTGTGCACTTAATTGCAGAATTTGTGTCTAATATGCAGCTCGCACAAAAAGAAGAATGCCTTATGAATCCTCCTCTTCTTTTCCCCTCTGTTTATATGTTAATTCTGCCTTACCTTTTTTTCTTCAGAACCCATTTTTAAAGTCTGGAACTCTAATCTTTATATTAATGCAACATTTTTGTGACAGCTTATCTTTTCTTCTCTGTGTTGGCTGATGGAAGAATAAGGCCTCACCTTTCATTTATAATGTGAAGTTTAAAAAATTAAGAAAGGTTTGCTATGTATCAAAAAAAAACCCCAGGGCTGCTTGTATGATACTCAGACTACTCCTTTGGACAAAATGAAGTTTTGCAGCCAGAACTGCAACTTTTCTATACTGAGTGTGCAGTGAGACAAAATAACAGTTTTTTCTGCAACCTTGTTTGTATCTCTGTTTTCTCATTTTAGTAAGAACAGCTTTGCTAGCCATTATTGGATTTATGCCAACCAAAGGTGAAGGAGCAATAGGATCTCTAGATTATACACCAGAAGAAAGAAGAGCTCTTGCAAAGAAGTAAGCACTAAGTTTGTTACTGTAGGTACATAGATATGTACTCTCTTTTAGGGTAAAGCATTGAGTAGAAAGTAAGTCATTTCAGTCTGTTCTCTTGCGTTTATTCCAAACATTAAAAAGTTCTATGCCTTGTGTGTATACATACATATATTTTCCTGAACATTGTGCAAACTCAGAACTTACAGTCAAAATAATTTGAGAAGGCTGTGTTCCTTCCAGCATTGTGTGGTCAAATTAGAGGTTTGTCTGAAATTGAGGCTTAGAGATGTAATTGACTTTGTGATACAGTGGTAATTGCAGCATGGAGGGAAAATGAGTGTGGTGGAATTGATAATAAGTGTAAGTGGGGGACAAAACAACCAAAACAATGGCGCATCATTTCCCTTAAGTAAATAATAATGAAACAATGACAAAAAATTCTGAAGCAACTGCTTCTGAATGAGCTTAGGAAATTAACTTAAAATTAGATTTGTGACTATGATGAAATGATTAGCTTAGTGCACAAGGGGAAAGCAGTGGATGTTGTTGATCTTGACTTTAGCAAGGCTTTTGGTGCTGCCTTCCCTACCATCCTCATAGAGAAACTCATGAAGTACAGCCTAGGTAAGTGGGGACAGTAAGGTGGATTAAGAACTGGCTGAGCTGCCTGGCTTAAAGGATTGTGGTAAGCAGCACAAAGTGCAGCTGTAGGCTGGTCACTACTGGTGTGCTCCAGGTGTCAATGCTGGGGCCAGTGCTATTCAGTGTCATTAATGACCTGGATGATGGGGCAGAGTGCACCCTCAGCAAGTTTGCAGATGATACAAAACTGGGAGGAGTGATTGATACACTAAAAGGTTGTACTGCCATCCAGAGGAACCTCAACCAGCTGGAGGAATCTCATCAAGTTCAACAAAAAGAAAAGCAAAGTCCTGCCCCTGGGGAGGAATAATGCCAGCTGACCAGCTGGAAAGGACCCTGGAAGGGGAGGACCTGGGTGTCCTAGTGGACACCAAGCTGATCATGAGCTGACAGTGTGCCCTTGCAACAAAGAAGGCTAGTGGTATCCCTGGCTGCATTAGGAAGAGTATTGCCAGCATGTCGAGGGAATTGATTCTTCCTCTGTACTCAGCACTGGTGAGACATCTGGAGTGGTGGGTGTAGGCTGGGGCTGTGTCCAGGTCAGGGTGCAAGAGAGATGCAGACTTACTGCAGCGAATCCAGTGCAGTGCCACCAATGTGATCCAGGGGCTGGAACATATTTCATACAAGGAGAGGCTAAGAGAGCTGGGGGAGAAGAGAAGGCTCAGGGAATCTTATCTGTGTGTACAAGTACCTGAAAGGAAGGTGTAAAGAAGGCAGAGCTAGGCTCTTCTCGGTGGTATCCAGTGAGAGGACGAGAGGCAATGGGCACAAACTGAAACTGACAAAACTCAATCTGAATGCAAGAAAGCCCTTTTTTTTTTTAACTGAAAAGTTAATAAAAGCAGTAGCACAGGTTGGTCAGAGAGGTGATGGAGTCTCTATCCTTGAAGGTGTTAAAAATGTGATTTTAAACACAGCTGAGCAGTGTGCTCTGCTTGACCCTCCTTTGAGCAAAGAGACTGGACTAAATGATCTCCAGAGGTCCCTCCCAACCTCAACGATTCTGTGGTTATCCTTAAATTAAATCTTATACCTGTGGGCTTTTTTTTTGGTCTTTCTCCTTTCCCCATCTGGGGAGGAGAAGGTACGTGAAAGACCATATCCCTATCTTATAAGCAAAGTTGCTGTATTGCAAATTGTAACTAGTACCTTATTTTGCAGGCAGATGTGAGCTTATTCTGCCTGTACTCTGAGCCAATTGGAAGCTGCAGCTTTCCTGTCAGCGTGGCACTGAGTCAAAGCTAACAAATCCTGCTGAGAGGGAGGGTTTAGTGGGTTGGTCTTGATTCTATGTTATCAAGGCTGTGTGGTTTCTCGTTGGCTTGGAGAGCTCCTGCAGTATGCCCTGCAGACAAATTATGTGTGCAAGAGAGGAAAGGTAGTGCTCTCGCAGAAGCTGGAACTCCTGGATTTGAGGTGCAAGCTCCTAGCTCCAATTTAATATTTGTAATAATAGTTAGATCTTTATAAATTACAATTGTAATTTACTACAGATATAAAGTCAGTTTTAAAATAGTAACAAATTATTAATAAAGTATAGATAATAGCAATATGTAAGTCAGTTAATATTTTCCTGAATGACATGAGAGAATATGTATTTGTAGTATAGATAATTCTCAACATATTTTTTCAAGATAGTGTGATTTGGGGTGGGGGGAAATACTTTTAAGCTACTGGTCTTGACACTACTTATCTTTCTGTGGGTTGTTTTGCAAATAGTTTGTTTAAGCAAGCACACGAGGACATTATGAGAACGTGCTATTCTGAGCTATGTCATTTGTGGCCAGGTCACAAGACTTTTGTTGTGAAATGTGTGGCACATCTATGAAGACAGCCCTCTTACCACTAACATCCGGGAGAGCATCAAGCCAGGCGGACAAGGAGGCAAAAGAACTTGCCAGACAAATTAGCTTCAAGGTGACGTCACTGTTTAAACTTTTATCTCTGTTGTATAGAATTAAAAAAAATATTGAGAAAAACTTGTAAATTGCAGAAACATTCATTATTTCATAAACCTTCATCAATCACTATGTGGAAAGTTGTTTTTTTAGGACAATCTCCAAGAGAAAAATAGGAGTGGATCTCTTGCAATTTGCCAGTTAATAAATTGTGCATCTCAAGCACCGATTGATTAGTTTTAATTTCAGTGGTGAGCACTGTGGTAAGAGCTACCTAACTATGTTGCTTTTACTTCCATATTTTCAGTCACTAATAACTTGATTAAATTCTCCAGAATTAGTCTTATCATAAAAGTGTTAGGAACGTTTGGGCAAAGCTAACCTAAGTTTCTTTTCCTTTGTGATTTTTTTTGTCCTCCTTTTGGCTTTGGAAGGAATAAAACATATTCCTACTGAAAAATGGTTGCAAATTCTTTTGAACTACTCTGCAGCTGAAGATACTGAAAGCTGAACTCTGGTATGGAAGTTGCTGTTACCCAAAAATGTGTTCTCTAGCCTGTGTTTCAGTGAAAGTAAGATTTGTTTGGCCAAATATGTGCCTTAGAAAACTGCATGTCTTGCATGCACAGTGTTGTTTTTCACTGGGTTTTCCACTAAACTCTTAAATGAGCCACTAAGGAAGGATGCTGTGCATGAGGGCAGGGAACTACAGCGAGATATATTATGACAATGTGGCATTGGTGCAGAATACATCCTCACTAAGGTCAGAGGTGCTAATACATCCCCTTTTATCACCAGTGTTCTCCTAACTCTGTTTTAAAGACTAGGGTTTTTTTTTCCCTGTGTACCATGAGAGTAGAGATTGCCTCCTGTTGTTCATTACTGCCCATTTTGCAGGACCTGCGTATTCCTGTGGGATCTCACGTCTAGACATGTTGACATGGTTCATCTGTGTGTAATAACACTTATGATAAAAACATCTCAAAATATTTTACCAAGATGAGAAGGTACAGGGACAAAGTTTTAAAGTTGAGCTACTCAGAGAAGCAATGGACTGCCTGCCTCTTGCTTTTTTACAATATATAAGGGTTATGTTTTATGTATCCACATACTTAACTCCACCTCCTAAGAAAAAGCACTCAGCAGAGGAAAAATGAATAAAAGCCTCAGGTTTCTTCTACAATCCATTGTGGGTTTTTTACAAGATAAATAAGTTCTGTCCTCTACTTGCACCTTCCCTCCCTTTCTCCAATAAAATTTTAGAGATTGGAGCTTTTTTAAGCTTCCTGCTTCTCTGCTTTGCTTTACTTTGTTATTGTTTGTTTGATTTATGTTAGGCTGAGGCATTTGACTGATGTGTTTGTAGTAAACTAATAGTATGAATTACTATCAGGGACTACAAAAGTTTTTAATCATTTTTATATATTCCATGTCAATTTGTGGGGTAAGATTTAACGTCAGATTGCTGATCGAGTGTATAATTTGACAGACCCTCTCTACTAGCAAATATACAAGCAATCTCTGCATTATCTTGATCCTTAAAGAAGAGATTTCCTAACTTTTTCTAGATGATCCTGGGATTATGAGAAATTATTTCATACCAGCCTTAAGCAAAATGCTAACTTTAAAAAAAAAAAAAAACCAAAACCCATGTGTGGTATTGAGAAAGGAATATGAAATTCAGGAGAAAAAAAATAAGTCCTCATTACAGTTTTCCTGCTTTTGTGAGCCTCCAACTTTGTTCCTGGCTGTTTTAATAGATAATTACATTTTTAAAATCAGCTTTACCATTGACTTTCAAACCTTTGTGTGCATTTTAGGTGCTAAAGAAAAGACAGATGACTAATAGCATATACATTACTGTAAAACAATGTGGTTTATCTACATGTTGCCATGACAAGTCATATTTTGCAGTAAAATTAATTCTCGACTCACTCTCATTATGATGTTTAAATATGTTGAACTTCTTTCCTTTATGTTTGTACTCTCTCCATCTTTTATGGGAGCAGAGGTAAGGGCTGGAGAAAAGAGACAAGTTACAAAAAAGATATTTCCATTTTGGGAACTTTCAAGTGCTTTATTTTTTTTGAACGTTAGTCTGATTCCCGTCTAGCATACTAGACTTAGTACTTTCATAAATTAAAATAAATCAAATGCATACTTTGTAGTGTATGTGCTTTATAGAGATTAACAGTAAAGAAGAAATAAGGTCTTATTGAAAAAAGCAGAAATATGGAAAGCAGCAGTCACAGGTTCCAGGGAAGGAGCTTACAACTGGATATGGGAAAGGAAGGTTCACCTTACGGGTTGTCAAATGCTGGAGCAGGCTACCAAGAAAAGCCGTGGAGTCTCCAGTATTGGAGATGCTCAAAACTTGACTGAACATGACTATTTTGAGGAGGGAGTTGGACACCTAATTTATTTGTAATCCTGTGTTGCTGGTCCATGTTTGAGTCATAACTTGTCCTCTCTAATGTTAGAGTTCATAATAGTCAAGTGCAAAAGGAAAGCAGTGTTGTCAGATTATAAATGTTTTTAAATCTTAAATTCATCTTCAAGTTGTTTCAGTAATGTGTTTTTGGATTCTCTTGAGATAATATAAATCAAGAAACAGTATTTAATTTTCTCACACAAAGTAGTGTTATGAAAGAATATTATTATCTTGTGATGTTATCAGCTTGTTATCACTGTAACTGATTGATTTCTAATACACTGTTTGTATTTCTTACTACTACCACTACTTATATCTGCATTTGAAGACAGATATTAGATTTGGAATTGTCATCTCTATACTAAATTGAGAGCTGGATACATGATTTGGGAGTTGACTTGCTGATAAAAATTGATCTGGTCATGACTTTTTGGTTTTTTTTAAAGTGCTTCAGTTCAGGACTGTGATGCTATGTCCTTTTCCATTCCCAAGGGATTATTGCAGGCATATATACTGCTTTAACAAGAGGTTTGTTCCTGATCTTCTGTGTGTCACTACTGATCTTGTCTCAAATTTCCAAAAGCATGAAACCTAAATTCTGGGAATTGATGCTTATTAGGCATTTTATAAATGCATACAAAAGCAGTATTATAAGGCTTGTATTTTTTCTTTTGCTCTGCTTCTGCTGAAATTTAAATACTGGAAACTGAGATAGCTGTGCCTGACACACTGTAGTCCCATGCCTATATGCCCGCTCTGGCTGTGGGGTAACTTCAGTACTAGAACCAGTATAGCCACATAGAATTAGCTCTTACCAGAGGCTAGGTAGCCCTGCTGAGAAACAGGCTATATTGGTTCACTTGTAACAACAGTAGTCAGCATTCACTTAAGGACATGAGAAGCAGAAGTTTTAAAAAATGGTGTTGTTTCTGGCATAATGTTGTCCTGGATCTTCTAAATAATTTTATTTTTTACTTGATACATCTGTGCGCTTTTTGAACGTTATACTTGTTTTTAGTGTGCAAATAAACTTAAAATTATTTTTTAAACTGATGTCTGCACATCTGTAATCTTATTTTTAAAGAATTAGAATTTCTTAAACCTACTGGTGTGTAATTGAAATGCAGGTGGTGTACTTGATTATTACATTTCAGTGAGTCTCTTATTCTTGCATACATTGAAATACATATCCCAAAATAAGCCAAATCTTCTTGGAGCAATTTTGATCTTGTCTCTGAAGACATCTGTACTCCTTGCAGGCAGAAGTCAATTCATCCAGGAAGTCTGATGCTGGACCCTCAAACACATCAGGATTGAACCACTGTGCTGCTTCACGTGAGCCCCAGCAGGATAGTGCTGCATTCCAGGATCCAAGTGCAACGGTATGGTCCATCTTTGAGCTTTATCAGCACAAGTACGTGCCTAGTCTGAACATGAAATTGGTACCTTTAAGCTGATTGGAGACTTCATTAAGATTATGTAGTTAATACTTTCCTGTAGAACTTCTGCATACTTTCGTATAAAATCTGTGTGTAAATTTCAGCAAATAGTATGCTGAATCACTTTCAGAAATAGCGATCTCTTTGCTGTCACTTCCTTCTGTTAAAAACAAGAAATAATTTAAGTACTACAATTTACAATCTGCATAATATATCACAGGTTTTTGCAACAGAATTCTTAACTAGAAGCAAAAAATGTTTCAGTGATAATTTGTAGCTTTTAAATATTAATTAAGGGTATCTTCCTGGTTTTTTATAACCTCTTAAGTAAATCTGACTAAAGTATTCGTACCATTTGAAGTATGACACTTACGTTTGAATACTACTAGGTGTAGGGCTTACATAATGATTTTGGAAGTGACTGAGGCCTGGTGGTGGTCCAAGGCAGCTGCTGTTATGACTGTGGCAAATGCGATCTAAATTCACTGATAAATTGCAGGCAAATCCCAGCTAAGCTGTCTCTTTTAGAGAGGATGGGGCTGCAGATTGTTTGAAAGAACTAAACCACGTCAGATAACATCAGACCATCTGTTGCGTGTTTGCAACATATTTTCAAGCTGTGTAGAAATATAAACATGCTAATAGCATACTTCTTTCCCACAATAAGGATTTTTCCAGATTGTTCAGGATTTAATAAACCACTTTATTTTATTCTTCTTATTACAAATCCTGGCTAATATAGTAGAACTAGCCAAAATCTGAAGGCATTGCTAGCATTTTCTTGAGGAAAAAGAGACTGATTTTTTTTTAAAAGTAATCTCTTTTCCAGGAAATTTATTTTAAATCAATTATACTGAATTAATAAGTAATGATTAACTTAATTTTCAGCAGAACAGTCTCATGTGAAATGAGACCTTTAAACTTATAAATGCATGTGAAAATATTTATATGTGATAAACTGTAAATGATGAAAAGTGGATTCATGTTTTAAGGGATCAGACTGTCACACTCATGATTGTTAGTTTGAGTTTGAAGCAATACCTGTGTTTCTGAGCTGCCACATTTTGAGTGTTAAAAATTTTCTGGAGCTATTGGGGAGTGAAAACTTACAGCCACACAGTGAAAGAAAGAAATATGTAACAGGAAAGACTATTTTAAAGAATTTGACCTTGCTATTTTTGTGTTCTTATTCATGCGAAAGTTAATAGAAATCTTCTCAAAGTAGGGAGCCAGAGGCCTTGATCTGCTAATAGGCATGAAAGAGTATCCATGCAAACCTCAGACCCTTTCTACTCAGCTGGCCTTCTTGCATGTGTGAAATCAATTTGTTGGGTTAGTTCCTGTTGTGTAAAGACCTAATTCTACCTTCTTAAGTTGTAAGTGTTAGATGTGGGCAACATCAAAACTATTTTTTTTCTCTTTTTGGATAAAATGTTTACCACTTACTCCACAAATGTGTGTTTAATTATAAGCTATTATAGAAAATTTTCTGTTGTGAACTTGAAATGTATGCCTTTGGAGGAGGAAAAGGGCAGAGTTAGACCCAATGCGATACAGTCCTTGTATTAGCTTGCATACTTCCTTCTAGTATAGTAGATTTAATGTGTCTAACTCTGAAGTCATAGGACCTTACGTCCTGCTACACAGTACAGAGGAAAAACATAGCAGTAATTTTTCTGCAAGAATGGAGTGTTACCTTTCTTCTACTCTTGGAACAGTTGTAACTGGTCTTCATTAAAAACATGATGGTAAATTGATGCTAAGGAAAGGGTCTACCTGTAGGTGAAGAGGAGGGAATCTGTAGGCTGTGCTTTACTATGGGAAAACCAGTACAGACTGCTTCATGGGTGAGTTTGTTCTTTCCAGCAATAATTGTCTATTCCATGATTTTTACCTTTAAGCTGCTTGGAAGGACAGAGATTTTTGCAATGAATTAATGGCAGGACAATTGTGAGTACAGTGATACCCTTCCTGCGGTTGGTTTAACTGAATTCTTGTGTGAAGAGCACACTGAAATGGGTCTTTGATGTGGCATTGCTTTGAGTCCATTCCCCCCTGTTCCACATGGGGCCTTATTCCATGAGAGAGAATTTTTAATTCCATCAGAAGAAAAGATATTTTAAATTAACTTTCCGTTCTGTCAGCTTTCACTTAGAAAAAGGAATATAGCCTTTTTTTTCCTTATTTGCATTTTGTTACACAATAAAACTTTTTTTGTTAATTCTAATGTATATACATTTTACTAAACTAGCCTTATTTATCAAACTCAAATGTCCTTGGAGCAAAGTTCTCTACCAGTCCTAATGGTTTCATAAGCTTCAGAAATAATATGACACATACAGTGCATATTCAATGTAAGGGTGAGATTCTAAAGGTGGCTAAAACGTAGCTCCTATGAAATATTTTTGTTTATTCTCAGTCTATTAAGCCCTCATCCCTGACATTTCCAGTATGGTTTGGCAGAAAATGACTTAAAATTGGATGGAAATTGTCATGTGAGATGTTGCGTTAGTCTAAAAATCTTGGCATTTTTGCTTAAGGAGAATTTAAAAACTTGGCATAAGTTAAGACAAGAAGATTGTGATTTTTTTTTTTAATTTATAATACAGGCCATCTGCCATTTTGGGGATTCTTAATTATCAAGTCTTCAAACAAAAGAAAATACTTATCTAGATGTATATATTAAGGTACACTAGCATCTGGTCCCAAATTTATATTTAGTAATGATCACTCCTTTCTTGCCTAACTTGCTTCTACATGTCTGCTAATACTTGGTCATTGGTTTTGTTGGGAATCTCAAGCTCGGCTTTGGGTGAAGAAGTCAGTCTTCTGCTGGCCTGATGCATCAATGTAATTTCCTCCAAAAAATAATGTAAAGCCTTGCAATTGTCCGTGAGGTTTCTCTTGAATTACAGCTCTATTCATGTCAGTGTATGGCGCATTGTCTCATTAAGAACAGGGTCTTTCTGTTTTATTTTTAAACTAAAAATTTTCTGTGTTGGGAAGAAACCCAGGTGTGTGACAGCTAGCGCTGCTTTAGTTAGTAAGTATGAAGGATCAGGAGTATTTCCAGACTTTTTTTCCTCCCTTTTTTAAAAGCTACTTTAAGAAGAATAACACTTTGCCTGCTGAATTTGCAATTCTTGCTTCCTGAATTTACTTCTCGCCATTTCCCCTTCTGAAAGATGGGACTGTAGATGAATCTAGGAACTTCAATTTCAAAGGCTCAGCTTCCCTAAGTCTTTATTTTCCTTGGCATGAGGAGCTTTCAGGGGGTTCATTATGAAGCAGAATGACTTTCTTCTGCAGTGTAGTGGAAACCATGGCAAGCTGCTCATGGTGTTCTTGGCTGTCTCTGCTGATAAAATATATCTTCTAAAAACACTTTTCTTTGAAGCTACCCAAGCTGCTTGCTTGCTTAGGCAGGAAACTGATGTGAACAGGCAAGTTGTCAAATGTGGCAAGTAATTACCTCGGTACTTCCTTGCTGATAATGAGGAGGAGGTAGGAAAAGAATGTTTATTCCCTGGGCTAATCAAATCACTGACTATGTGAAAATTTGGAGATTCTTCTCCCACATGCAGAATATGTGGCCAAAGAGTCACAGGACGAAGTGCTACTTGCTGTCCTGTCGATCATCAAACCTGATACGCAGTTGAGCACGTTCCCTGTCTGGCCATGTGGAAAGGGTGTCTTTTATGGATATAGTAGCTGGTCAAAACAGTGCTTAGGGTTATGGGTATTGTGTCTGTTAATAGGCTTTTGCTTGGAAGCCAATGTCCAGAATTCGAGTTACTGTAATGATAATGAATCTTCTAGAAGATGGAAAGGGAAGAGAAGGCTAACTCTGGAAAACAGCTGCAGGTTGCTTTAAGTGGGAATACCTGCAAACTGTTCCAAGAAGTAAAATGAAGACTTTTAAAAAAAAAAAAAACAACTTTTTTTTTTTTTTTTTTGGCAGAGCTGCTTTTTTAGAAACACTTTAAAATTGAACTTTGTCAAAATTTTTGTTTACAACAGCTGTGCTGTGTCACTATTTTTACTACTAAAATGTTGGAAGTTTGAGCCTTTTAGTATTACAAGCAGGATTAGGCTGGTAGAATATCAGAACGCATAGTTTCAATCTTACGAACTGAAAAATTATTTTCTTTAGAATAACACTGTCTTGAGCTGAACATCAGTTGCCAATGTTTATTTTGTTACTATATATAATGGTAGACTGACGTTTGACCAGTAGAGGGCAATAGGTATGTGTATGTGTAGGTAAAATACTCAGTAATTTGTGCTGGCATCACTTAGGTGTTTTGTGTTCAGGGTTTTTGTTTTGCTTTTTTCCAGTGGTGGTGATCAGAGCAGACTTTTGGACGCCACTTTCTGGAAGATTATTCAAGATTTCTTGAACTGCAAAGAGTTATGCAAATCCTAGAAAAAAATTTTTGAAATACCTTAATTTGGAATGAATCTAGAATTCAAATAGTGTTTGACAGACTTTCTTCAGCCTTTTTCTTTTCTTGTCCTTAGGACTGCTAATTTGCAGCTTGAAATAGACTTCTTCTCAAGATAGTGTATGGGCAAAAGTGGATATAACAATCTCATCACTGCTGGTGACATATATTATCAGGTTTTCAAGTATTAACAATTATCTGAAGAGTATATTTTAGTCCTGATGATTTTATTCCTTGCTAATCTTACCCACTGTCTTGCTTCACAACTCTTTATGTTTCCTTTTTAGTCTGAAACTCAGAATACCAGTGCAGCGGCCAGCCAAGAGCGTACTCCGCCTGTGTCCACTAACACGTCGATGAGTCCTCGGCAGCGGCGTGCCCAGCAGCAGAGTCAGAGACGGGTTCCGTCTTCAACTGACTTCAATCGGGTACAGCAACCAAGAGTCAACATGAACCACACTGGATCAACTGTTCTGATTGTCCTTCTGACTTTTGCATTGGCAGCTCTTATATTTCGTAGAATATATTTGGCTAATGAGTATATATTTGAGTTATAAGGTTGTTTCTGTTGTAACAGCAGTGACTTGAATGCTTCATTGAACATTCTGTGTTGGGTATGACATGAGAACTGTTTACAAAGATACTTTTTGTATTTACGCTTAAGTCCTTATGAATGTTAACGTACCTACAGTTACAGTACTTGTAAGAAAAGCAAAGTTGGACATTTGACTACCAGAAGTGTTAATTGAGTGCCCGTTAGAAACTTGGAGAAACAGCGCAGTGAAATAGTAACGTTAAGGCGTATGGGAGGGGAGTCAATTTGAGTAATTTATCAACTAGAAAAATACAATTTTTAAAAAGTGGTTGAATCATTTTTTTAGGGAACATAAATGGAATTAATCAACCCATCTAAGTTAGCATAGGACTTGACATTGGAGAAGGAATTATAAAATGAAACACTACTATGTGTTTGTGTCCAGTGAACTCTTAATTAGAGGTGATACAGTTTTGTAACCACTTTTATTTACCATGACACATTTCTAGAGCGGGAACGCATACAAATTGGTTGTGATACTGCTTTGTGTGTGTGAAAGGGGGAAAGGAGTAGAGGAGGAAAGAGGGGCCAGAAAACTACTTGCATTATTTTGATTTTTTTTTTTTTTTTTGGAAGAAGGATTGGATAATCTTTTGCAAGATTTGAATGTCCTCTTCTAATACTCTCAGTTGTATATCTTGGGTTTTTTTAAATTTGAAGATTATATAAAACATGTCTATTCTTGCAATAGTTATAAATATGTAATATAATTATTTACCCAGAGCTATTGTCTTTTAATTATACCAGAAGTACACATAATGTGTTAAACTGAATGTTTCATATGTGGTTTTATTTACTAAAGAAAATTTAAACCTTACTGTACTTAAACTCGCATATATATGAACATGCTTAAGAGAAATATTTATTAAAACCTTAGTAGTAATAAAGAGTTCAAGCCAGTCTTCGGTTATGTTTCACGTATCAAATGGCCTTTTGTTTGTTTTTTGTTTCTTTTTTTTTTAAACCTAAAGTCAATATTGGAGTCAGAGGCTTTCTGCATTATTAGTTTATTTTAAAAAAATTAAACAATTGGTAATATTAATGAATGCTGTGAAATCACATATACAAGCAACAGACCTAAAATTGTTAGGTTGATAATCTTGTTTGCAGGTACAGTGGAGCAAAGATAAAAAATTAGTTTTCTTAACACAGTTGGACAAAAGTATGTAGTTTGTTCAACCAGTTCAGCAGTTACTTGCATTCTGCTGCAGAAGAATTTGACGTCAGTATATTAATTTATGTGTATTTACCTAATTTGTATATTTATTTTTGGTAGAAATATTAAAAATCACACAAAACCCCACAAGAAAACCCACACCGAAACCTCAAAAAACCTCTGCAGATCCTGTAGCCTCTTAAATAAAAGTACTGAGTTTCCTAGTTGGTATGTTGCTTCAATACCTGTTCTATTCAAGTATTGCAAACCTGGGCTCACAGAAAAGAATTCGAAAGAAGTCTGGCCCAAAAGACAGATTTGCTGCTTTTTGACCCGCTTGCTCCTCTGGAAACTTTACTCTGAATGTGTGTTTCTTTTCCTAGAGACTCACTGCTGTGCCAAGCAAACTTTTGCTCTCGTACCTGTGCTTCCTCTGCAAAGAGGTAGTCAAGATGGCCCTTTGAATGGACTAAGAGAAAATAAGTTTGAATGGTTTCTGAAAACAGCCTTTTCCTTGAGATTGAAGAAATAGCTGCTTTGTACCTTTTTAAAACTTTTAAAAATAAAAGTTAAAATGCCTGATTGTGCAAAGACCTATGTGAAAAAAATAAATATTAATTGTGACTTATGTAAAGAGTCTATTGCATGTTTAGATACTTTGAGGATTTTAGTTTTTTAATTTTCCTTTAAAAGTTAACAGTAAATAAAATCATTTTCAGAGGAAATAGCTCATCTTTTATCTTCAACAGCATAAAGAGATGGACTAAACTGGAAAATAAAATCTCAGCCTCTAGAAGACCATCAAAATATGTAAATTTTACAGGGATATACATGTCTGAAACATGGCAGAGGCAGTTTCCAGTGGTAAAAGATGCCATGTGAAGGAAAAGGAAATCTGGAAAGCCTAATGAAAAGAGACAGTCTGGTTTTACACAGTCTGGCAGAAGGATAGCTCTGTCCTGAGATTAGGGGATTGAGCAAAAAGCCGGCGTGCAGAATTGCGGGTTTTTATATAATGGCTTTAGTAAATATCCTCTAGGACCCAGTGGAAATGCTTGGTGAGGCAAACTTCATGCGTAATGGCCAATCATTAAGTGGTGATGAGGGAAAAGCTTTGAGTGAGAAGCCCTTGAAAGCCTGTCAAAAACATCACGGTGGCAAAGCAGCGTCTCTACCACCGATCGTCGATGAACGCACGACGCCGGAATTAGAGTTGATTCAATGTTTAAACCCGGGGGGACTTGTACTACAGGAGGTTACTGGAGTGCAGCGTGCCCGGCTCCGATTTCCAGCAAGATGCCTTATTTTGCAAAACTCCTTTTATTAATCTTTTGCTTAGTTCTTCTTGTGGAAAGCAGAAAGCACAGGAGGAGGAGGTGGACAAGGCAGCTGGAGGTGCAGAGGGCAAGGTAAGGGTTATTGAAACACGTTTCTTTTCCTCGGGTGTTGTAAATACGTTATTACATAGACATAAAAATCTGCCCTGTGGGTGTCTCTGTCTATATTGTATGTGCAAACAGCTTTACAGATCGTGTTTTTATAACAGTCTGTGATACTGTGTTCCGTTTTAGCTGTAAATGGACACGTTTAATGATCATTAACTCTTAACAAGGCAGGTTCTGCAGAGCCTTGACCACTTCAGCATGGATTGTGGTAAAAATATCCTTAGCCCTAAATGTGAATTACTGAGAGAATTCAGAGAAGTTGCAATTAACAGAGGTGCTCATACCTGCGTGCTGTTCTAGCAGTGTTGCAGAAGCAGGTTATTTACCCTGCTTGCCGGAATATCTGTGGTGCACGTTCATGTGAAATTTCATGTTATTTTCTAACAATTTGAGGTGAGGATTTGGTTAGCATTTGTGGTATTAATTAATAGCATATACATCCCTGGAAACTACCCAGGGATTATAAAATTTAAAATATATTTTGAAGAAATACATGGAAACTTTACCAAAATATGTATTTTAAAGTCAAGCAAAGGCACAAGAAAGGGTTAAAGGTCTTAGTAAACTTTATTAGATTTACTGTTGCTGAGATTTGACTGGAGGTTTACGTTAGAAAAGATAATCTTCCAAACCTGTCAGACAGTCCAAAGTATGTTATCCTTTTCTGGAGTTATGTCATCCAGTGGCAATTATATCTTACAAGATTGTTCATTGCTGGAAGGGCTCAAAAATAAAATCGGGTTAATCCACCTTATTAAATGGCTTCGCTATGGCTGTAAACCTTCATCTTTTCATTTATTATGTTGGGTATTTTGATTTAACCATCGACGCTTTTATTTTATAGGCAGTGGTGTTCCTTGAATGTTTTACAAAGAAATGTGATATAATTGAAAGCAAATAATACCTAATATGTGTGCAGATTTATACTACTTACTGAAAAATACAGTAGCATGTGCTTTTAATGACAAGAATGTTATAAAGCTGAAACAGCTGGGGCCTGAGCCTGAAATCCTAAAGCCAACTGAAGTTTTGCTGCTGATTTCCACAGCAACTCCATTATTGAATGAGATCTTTCATTTAACTCTGAAGATTTTTCCACGTCTGTTTCTGGGAAATACGAGGGACTCAAAGGTAGCATTTTCTTGCAAACAATTAATGTGTAGTAGAGATCGTCTACTTTGAAGTGACAAAATAGTATAAACCATTCTTTTAAATGTGACTTTATCCAAAGGTGGTGCCATTCTCTGGCTTAATAAGTTCTTTTAGTATTTGTACTACATTTAAACATTGCAAAAATAATTTACATTTTGATTTCTAGAAGCTAACCTGGGTTGTGCAAGTACAGAACATCTTTGGTTCTGTAGCTCCCTACTTGAATGTTGTACAGAGGTTCTTACCCATGGAGCTCTGAGGGCTTGGGGTAACGGGTCCTACAGGCACGGAGAGGGGTGTCTGCCATGTCTAGACAGGGGAGTTGTTGAGCCTGTGCCTTCGTGGGAAAGAAATATAGTAAAGCCAAGTTCAGGCCGTGAAGTTAGGAACCCAAGAAATGCCGGGTTAAGAGTTGCCTGTGCATCCTTAATTACTCTGCTTATTTTATGTTAATACTGAACTGTACTGCGTTAGTGAGTGGCACCTCACTCAGCATGCTGAATGGACACCGCTTACTTAGAAACTGTTGTGTTCCATTTTCTCTTATTCCTGCACACCCCACCTCACTGATAATGCAACTCATCTCCAACACAGAGGTGTGACTTAAAGAAGCAACTGCCTCTGTGCGGCATTGCCATGACCATTGTCTGGGGCAGGTTCATGTTACGCTCTGGAGAGCGCAGGCTTTGCGTAGGAAATCGGTGTGTGCTCATAGAGTAACAGCTCCTGGCTTTCTACTTTGATGTTTTTTTACATTTTCCAGGGATACAGTCCCTGTCTCTCACCTTACAAAACTGGGTGAAGGGATTCGTGACACCTATTTGTATGAAGTTGAGAGCTTTTTTACTGCTGTAGAAGCTGACATATGGTACATGAAACCAAGGGCTCATAACTAAGAGAAGATTTGTTGGTTAAAAAAATTGGCATTTCATTCTGTTTTAGAGAAATCACGTGATAAATGGACTACAAAGTAAAACCTGTTAGTCACCTGAGTGCCTGCTGGGCAGAAAACACTGGCCCCAGCCTTACCTACACACTGGGGAATAAGTTTCCAGAGAGGAGGTAAGGGCTTTGATGCTGGAGGAGATGGTGTAATTTTGGAAAGGTGCAGGTGTGTCTGTCAAATAAGCCATGGTCTGTGCTGCCGTGTTGCTAGCCAGGATTTTCCAGGGAGCTGCATACTGCTGCCAGGCCACGTCAGACTTGCAGTGTGTAGTACTGACTGTGTGCTTGCAGCTTCCTGGGAGCATCAGCCTTCCTGTACATGCCAAGCAAGTGCTGTTGGCATGCCCCACACTGGATTGGAATCAGTTTGGGGTACTCTTCCGTAGCTCTGTGGTGGCTGCATCTCAGGAGTCGCAAAAAAAAATGCCAGCAGTCCTCCTAGGCTATCCAGCTGGACACAGCTTGCACGCAGAAAAAGAGAAACTCTGAAAAATAGTGCTTTTGATAATATTTATTGCTCTATAAAAATTGCTGATAATGCTTCTGGTAATATTTATTGCTATGCATAAATTGTCCTAGAAGAAAGGGCTCAGGAGGCATTGCCATCTTGATGCCATTGTGCTGCTGACTGCCGTGTTTCCAGTGGCCTCTGCCTGTCCGGCTCCGAGTCTGACTGTTCCTCTCTCCTACCCGTTGTGCGCGAAGCCTCATGCTTCAACCAGCAGAAACACTGTGCTTTTGAAATAGAAGTGGCTTTGAGCTTCTGTTAGCTAAAGGCTTCCTGCCAAGGCTTTTGGAAGTGGTCAGTGATTTGGAGTATCTCATTAGAGATGTAGTTTTCAGGATATGCTACGTGCCAGCCTTGGGTTGGGACCCAGAAGCAGGAGACAACCATCAGGGCATGGCAGCACAAGGCTCAGCATGCCGATTGTTTTTCCAAACAGTCGTCCACCGGGGCAAGTAGCCTGCTGATACCCACTGAAACGGCTGCTGCTGGCGGGCGTGCTCCTTCCGCTGCCGTGCAAGGCTGCATTTTTTTCCCAACTTTCAACCAGGTGCTACAGGCATATCTTCTAGCCTGTGGTACCTCCCAGCCCCTGCTGATCCCTTCTGCTCTGAGGTGGTTTCTCAGAAAATTCCATATTTCTAAGTGGCTCAGTGGTTAAAATGTTGATAACCATTTTTTACAGATGCATTGCTTGCCTGGAGTTCAAGTCTGGGACATTGCACAGCCTCGAGTTGTGCAAGGTCTGATGTCTCCTGAGGTTTTTTTCACCAACAGGACCAGATAGCAATGTGAAACAAAAGCAAGGAGACACATGCACAAACACGAATGACAACAGCACATCTGACAAGCAAACCTCATGCCGTATCTTGGTGGTGTGGTTCATGTTTGCAGTTAGGACTTCTCTGCCGCTGCTAACGTTCCCCCCCTGACTGTGCTGCAGATGTGTAGTGACCGTGTAGGCCGGGAGATGGTCAGAGCATCAATGCCGCTTCCTCACCAGCCTGTGGGCATTTGGTTCTGTCTCTCCAAGAGTTGGGCCTCCTCCTGCCCCTTCAGCAGAACAGTGGCTTCCCGCTCCCTCGGCTTGGCCCATTATCCCCCACATCTCCATCATTTGGCTCTTTGCAGTGACCGCTGCCCAAGCAGCCTGTTTACACTAGAAAGCTGACTGTTATCCCAGTGCTGTACCTCCGACATTGAACATGCTGGTTTACTTTTGCTTCTGCTGACACGGGTGTGAATGGCACGGATTTTACAGTGAGGAGGGCCTGGAATTGGTTTTTGTTTTCACCAGCCAAAGAGAATGTCTTAAGTGGCAGGGGACGTGGGGACAGCCAGGCAGGTTGGATAGTTCTGCCCTGAAATAGTGAAAATAAAAGGTTGAGCTTTTTAGCCTTGCAAGAGAGTGTCTCTTCATAAAACATCTTTGTGAATTTTCCCCTCTGCTTCCGTTGCTGTTGTTGGCTTGGAGGTGCAGAACTGTCCCAGACCCTGGCTGCTGGCAGCTGTGCCATGCTCAGGCTGGAGAACCCATTTCATTTCAGACTTATCACTTAGCCATCGCCTCACGACTTACAGCACGAGGACTGTTTCCAATTTTATGAGTTCTTTGTCTTACTCTGGAAAGGTCTGAATGTCTGCATAGATACCTGCTGCTTTTTTCAGTCCTGAGCTGTTATCTGTGATTTCTTGTGTTATCAAAATTTAATTTTCCTTGATGTATTTGGCAATATAAAAAGGATCTATTTTATGTGATTGAGAACAATTCTGACTAAAAGTGGCTGGAAAGAAAAATAAAAAAAAAAAAAAAAATAGGGCAATAACAGAGAAGCCTTTACAGAAACTTACTGTGATACCTGTCCCCTTTTCTCTTCTGTAAACAGGAACAAGTCCTCACAAAAGAGCTTTGTCAAGCTCATCCCACATGAGTGAAGTGTAAACAGCAATAAAATTATATATGACAAACATAGCAAAAAAAGAGAAAGGGAGGTGCATGGCTTTAAAAGAACAGTAGTGAATTGCAGAAAGTGCATAAAGCTGACAGAAACCCTGAAAAATCTAGAATTTGGCGTTTCAGTGAGGCTGTGCCATCGACTGACAGGGTGGCATTGTAATACTCTCAGGGTTTTCCATACTATTTCCTCACACAGCATGCAATCCAAAGTTTTATTGGATTTTTAATTTGATTATTTCCCCCCTCTGTTCTTTGAGTGGAGAGATTTGGTTGAACATTCACGGGTACTTAGGCCTTTCCCTGATGGTTGAAGTCAAGCAAACGCAGGAAGATCATCCACCGCCACTGCCGGCTTTTCCGGAGCAGAGGCAATACTGCGGACTGCGAAGTGAAGCGCTTTGTCAGCAGCCCGAACCTTTGCAAAGAAACACAACGTCCCCCGGCGGCAAGCGGTTAAAAGCTGAACTTTTGCCTCCAACCATTCTCATTAATGGCTGTGCTTGGGTTTGTCCCCTTGCTTTTAGGAAAACATTCATGTTGGGAGCGCACTTGCTCCAGCTGGCTCTTTGTTACAGCCGGCAGGGAGAGAGATGCTCTGCCATCCCGATTGAAACAGGAGTCCAAAGGGAGGTGAGGGGGATCCAAATTTTCCTATCTAGAACATGCCCTGGAGCACAAGGGCTTATATTCCTTCAAAATATCCATTTCATACAGTTGTTTTTCATTCTGTTGCTTCCTTTTCACCTCCTTATTAAATGGGTTATCAGTGCCCCTTAGGTTTTATTGTTTCTTTTCTGAACTGAATTCTCTGATGGGAAACTTTCCTTCTGATTTACGATTTGTGCTCCCTGTGCTCATAGGTATCGTGCTTTGTATTTTAATGACCCCGAAGCACATCCCTTTCCATAGCCACAAGAGTGTGGTGATTCTTTTGTAAGCTCTGAATTTTTGACCAAGATTTTAAGCCTAATCCACCCTCATTTTTGTATCTAGTACAGTAGTCCCTTTATTTTTCCTCCGAGGTTTTTTGTTCTTTACTGTCAGTAATATTTCTTCCACACAGGCAAATGAACTTGAACACTTTTGTATAAAGTTCTTTCTGTTTATTAGTATTATGTTTAATAAGTTACTGACAGACAGCAAATCGCAGCAATATTTATAACTTTGTCAGATCTCATACCCAGAGCAAAGGGACTGAGGAACCTTAATGGTCCGAGTCCTCCTTCCTGCCCCACTGGGGAATGGCCAGGGATGCTGATCTGGGTTTTCTTCCAGATGTGCATGCAGTATCTGTCTGTCTGCTGTTTAGTTATCCCCTTACGTGATTTTAGTGACCTTTTTGCACTTTTCTCAGGGGCTTGTTGTCATCCTTGTTGTGCTCTTATAAGATAATCTCTCAACTAAAAAGTTAGGCTTTTTCCTCCCTCAATATTCAGAACAGTGAAGGATTGCAGATCTTGCTGATTTCTTTAGATAAAACACCTCTTTTCCTGCTGCTGTGGAGGGAAATGGGTGGGTTTGTCATTGATTAAAGTCAGAAGACAAAGCAAGACCTCTGTCCACACAAACTGCTGGTACTGGTCTGATGTTTGTGGGGCAGATACTCTGAGAATAGCGTATGACATTGTGCGTCCACCGTCGAAAAGAGCTTTCTTGTGATCATGTTGCATTGGTACCTGGCCAAGATTTGGCCAGGTAACGTGTGGGGCAGTCAGCTGCTTCTACTGTTGCTTGCTCTGAGCCTTGACATTTGCTTCATCCCAGCTCCTCCATGAGATGCTGTCTTCTCAGCCTCGTGCCTCCCCAGGAGCTGTGGCGTCTGGGGTGGAGGGAGCACCGTGTCCATCTTGGAGCCAACCAAGATGGCAGGGCTGCCAGCGGTGGGGGCCAGCTCTGAGTTAACGCTGTGGAGAGGCAGCGTTGGGGCTGCTGTGCTGGCTTGTGCTGTGGTGCTGGCTGCAATCTCACTTCCCTCCCGGGGGCTGCGCCCACAAAGCTGCTACTCCTGCGGCCCTGAAATCGGACTGGCAGAGGTCAGCCACAGAGTGCCGCTTGGGCTGCAGGGACATCACACCAACGCTATTGCTGTCTTTTGCAGTCACATCTATAAGAAGAATCATGACGTGACCAAAACCTGGAAAGGAAAGACGGATCAGCTTCTCAGAGTCGATGACCATGACTTCACCATGCGGCCGGCTTTTGGAGGTGAGAATAACACGGTTCTCCTAATTTCATGCTCATCTAATTATCTAATTAATAATCTTTTTTTTTTTTAAAACAGTTCCTCTGGCCAGATGCCCTAGTGTGAAGGGAAAGGACTTGGGTGGTCTTAGGAGATATTTGAGGCAATTCAGAGAAGCATCATCCTCACCTCATAGTCTTCTGTACAGCTCCTACACTTCTTCCTGCTGCTGCAGTTGGCTCTTATTTTGGCTAGTGTTCCCCAGAGCATGGGATAGACCCTCCCTGTTGAGAAGATGAACAAGCAGGTTTTCATGTTTATTTGTAGTTGTGAAGTTGCCATGAGCTTTTCAGCTGATGTGATCAAATTGCAAAGAACTTGTTAGGCAGATCACATCCCACCTTGCTTGGCTCCAGGAGGAGATGGCCACTGTCAGCACTGTTCAGCCAGCCACTTTGTTGGCTCAGTCTTCCTTTTGTTTCTTTATTTGTTGGTCTTAGTTTTCTTTACCTGACTTTTTAGGCTTCTTTTTTTTTTCCATTCTTCCATTCTGTCTGCAATGCCTGAATCTGTGCAATGTTCACTGGATGTCCACTGCCTTCAAGTCTGGTTTTACTTTGTTGGCACACTGCTCCATCATGGGTATGGGTGACTGTGTGCCATCATGTAATGCCATGCCACATGGCTCGCACAGCACAGCAGTACTTTATCACAGAATGATTTGGATTGGAAGAGACCTTTGAAGATCATCTAGTTCCAGTCCCCCTGCCATGAACAGGAACTTCTTTCAGTAGATCGGATTGCTCAAAGCTCCATCCAACCTGACCTTGAACACTACCAATGATGGGATCAACACTTCATTGATTTTGATAGACACTTCACTAATTTGTGTTGCTGGATTTTGTTTTCTGAAGGAGGATAAGAGGTTGCATGGTTTCACAGCTGTGTAGATAGATTGATGATTTGATATGCTTCATATTTCCTAACAGAAGACTAGACACTAAGAAGTAGATATCATGCTCTGTATAGTATACATGCATCCCTAAATACCAAGTATGCCCTGTCCTGCTATGAGCTCAGAGGGTGTACCCCCCTTACTTTTCATCCTGTAGATCATCTGTCCTTCTCTTCCCTCTCCAAGGGCTTAAAAGAGAGCAGTGTGGAAAGCTCCTCTGGCTGCTTCTGAACCATTAACATTTTCTTGGCTTTATTTTTCTCCTACATTCAGATAGGATCCACTGTCACGTAATAATCTGTCTGCAAATACATTTTCCTCTGACCATTTTCACTCCTTACTGCACAGTTGGTATAGACAGGTGAGTGGACAGGACCATGCACGGCTTGTAAATTACAGCAGTGGGAAGGAGGAGAATCCCAAATCATGAGACAGCAGTCACTACTAAACTAGTCTCACTGAGTGGCATCCAAGCTGTATTTTGTCGTATTAAAATGTGAGGGAATAGAGCAAGCAGAGAAATAGCCAGCTCAGAGAGAGAGTGCAGCTATGGGATCCTTATTTATTGTGGTGACTGTAGGTTGAACAAAGTTGGTTTTAACAGTAAATGGTTTTCCCAACCAATGATGTCAGTAACATGATGTTGCATTAGGCCTGTGTCATTATGGTGCTGGTGGGAAAGACAGCTCAACTCTGGGAAACATAAATAACATCCTAAGGGAATTGTGAGTGACATTAGACTACAAAGAAACTCAGCACTGTAAATATGATGGTTCCCAAGCTGGTGAAATAATGGGTAGCTATTAACCTTCAACATTTTTGGTGGACCTGTCTACAATGTCACCATTGAACTTTGAGCTAAAAAGGGAGTGGGGTCTGTAGCTGCTTTATTATGGTGGCCACAGTGACTCTTGCTGGTCTGCAGAGAACAGTCAGCAAGCTGCCAGCCCAACACAGCTGTGACCACTGGACAGACCAGGCTGGGGTAACGCAAGGTGAAATGGAAGAAAAACATTAGAGAAAGGTGAAGGGTTTTTCAAGAAAAAGTATCTTTGTAAAGAGCAAGTGAGCAAGCAAATGTTGTGTAAGTTGTGTTATTAACAGCCCAATAAGCATGGTTGTCTTGCCATGTCCCAGCCCATTAGGGACAGGCTGTTGGGTATGGTGGTAATGACAAACATTTTTTGCTTTGCTGATGTTCAAAGTAGCCTCCACAAGCTAAAAGAGACTGCATTTTTTTTGACCCTTAGGGAGTTATCTCCATGTCAGTGACCTTGTTCTAGCTAGCAGATGTTCAGGTATTATTTACAAATATTAATATTCAAAGATTATGTAAATGTTTGTTTTGCTGCCTTCCTTAAACATCCATTTTAAGCATTTCATCTATGACATCTCGTATTTTACAGGGAGCCTGTGAATAAGCAGCTTTAGCTGATACTTAAAATAGCTGTATCGTCTTTGCTGAGGAACAGCCTAATGCTGTACTTTTATTATATTTCTTCATAGCCTAATAGCCTAGTGTCAGCCTGCCCTTGCTGCCTTTCCACGCAGTATTTTGGTCAGGATGGATGAATGGTGGGGTGAATGGAGCATCAGTAGTTCACTCAGGCTTTGTATCAAGGGCTGGGATAAAACTTGCTTCTACCTTGATGGGATGCGGAGAAGCGAAGCCCTCTGCAGTTATGCGGCAGCTGATGAGCGTATCCTGGTCGTGATTGCCTGGAAGGTGCCCACACCTAAGAGGTCGCAGACATGTATATACCTACATTAAAAAAAAAAAAAAAGTTTATATACACACACATATGTACAGAAACACTGAAGACTGTTTTGCAGCTGGCAGATATGGGATCCCTCATGGACATTTCCGAGCCTCGCTGGGTGTGCGCAATATATCCAGCAGCAAAGCAGTCTCAGACCTGCTTGTTTCCCATGTAGATATTTTTATCTCAGGGCTTACGTCTGCCTCACTCCTTCAAAGATAGATGAGGGGACAGGGAGACTGTCTGAGAGAAAAACAATGAGCCTTTGAAATCACTGCCAAAGAAAAAAATTAAAGAGATGTCACAAAGCTTTAGTCTCAGAGCTGGAGTGGAGAACTGACTCTAGGCATTTTCACGGTAGCATGCTCTTCCCTATCTTCCAAAGCCTGCTGCCGTGTTAAAAAATAAAAACCATGGGTCTGGCCAGTGCCTGTTTCTGACGGGGAACTGCTTGACCCCTTGCAAGTAGTTTTCAAGCTGCAAGCAGCTTTCATGCTGATCCTCAGTGGGTGGTTTTAGGTGCCAAGACATGCTGGGGTGCAAGAGGCTTTAACGTCGGGCACCTTCTGGACAAGTCAATCCTGAACTGGACTGGGTTCCCTGGACGGACTAGCTCCAAACCAGATGTCACGTGCAACTTGGGGCAGAGTTTGGTATTCAAACTGGAGTTTCTGTAAGGTGAAACAAGCCATCAAGTCTTCTCAGTGTCAGAAGCCACCCAAAATGGAGATTTATTAAATCTGCGCTTCAGGTGGGTCTGTTCTCCTTGTACAAACACTGAATGCAAGTGCAAAGTGGGTCTTATGTGAAGGTCTTCCATACAGAATCTTTTTTGTATGCAGCTCCTAAGTCAAATGTGTAATGGGTTTCACCGAAGAGTAGGTCACAAAACTCAGCAACTTACTGCAGGAGAAAGAGAAAGGAGGGAGCACTCTTGCCACTAATTCTCAGGACACTGGGTTGTGAACTTGGCAAAGGAATAAAGACATATAAAGGCACAAACACCTTGACAAGCTGATCCCTGAGTATGTTTTTAATACCCGTGTTTGATTTGAGGCGAGAACACTGACATGCAGGAATTTACAGAAATAAGATGTTGCTGATGCAATTTCGGAAGGTGGTACCTTCACAGTGAGAGGGTGCAAGGGTGCTCTGTCATGTCACATGTAAATCGTAGAAAATTGTTGGGCTAATGCACACTGCCCAATACAAGAGAGGAAGCAGAAGTGCTCCCATCAGCCTTGAGTTGTGCTTCAAGTCACTTAAATCCCCTCTCACCAGGCAAATATAAATATATCCTTCAAAAGGAAAATCTCTTATTTTCCATTTCCAGTTTTTATCATGTCAAATTTACTAATGACTGTGTGAGCATCTCGAGCTTGCTTGGAAGCTGCCACTGTCCAGAGCCCAGGGTTTGCTTTCTAGTTATATCAGTCCTGCTGAATTAGGACTTGTGTTCCACGAGATATTGCTGTGGACAGTGATGGAGATAATTGATGTTGACATGTTTGCTGTTTCTGGAAGAAATGTTTCCATTGAATGTTACATAAGTTCTCTCTAGACCTTGATCTATAAATACTTGAGCTTGTGTTTAATTTGAATAATTCCATGACTTTGACTGACACTTTTCAGAGGCCCTAAAGTATCATCTGCAAAGCTTTGCTGGGCTGCAGTCTTTGAGCAAAGCAGCGCTGCTTCCTCTTCTTTGCCAAATCCACAGCTTCTACAGTGGATTCATTCAGCTTCCTATCCAGCACTGAACATCCTAGAGAGGAGCCTGAGCTTTGAGATTTCTCCAGAGTTACAGTGTTCAGGTCTTTCCCTACTTGTAATTCTCCAAGCTGATCCTTCTGTATTTCCTCTCTCTGAAAAAAAAAAAAAAAAGTAGTATTGATAAAATACTGTTTATGACAAGGAAAAGCTGGTTGATGAGGGCTTTTTTACATTTATATGTAAAATAATATAATCTAAGTTACTTAGATTACTTGTCGCTTGTCTACATACTCAGTGTGTCAGATACCATCTCATCTGTTCTTTTGCCTTCCCATTCACACCTTCCTCATCCTCTGCTCCCTCTCAATAAAAAGATTTTTTTTCTGTTTCCTCATCGCCAGTGGCATTTGATGAGGAATTTGGCAAAGCATCTGGGGTCCTGGTGGTTGAACAGTTTAGTTTCTAGAGGGATAGGACTAAAAATCTAGCAGATCCCGACTGACTCTAACGATTGCTGAGACCAAAGATCTCTTGACATCTTTCTGTGACTGATCAACAGCCCTACAATTCAATGGTGTGTGCTGTAGCCCTGGGTTTACAGAAACCCAGGGTTTGTTTCTGTGGTTTAAGGAGGGCATTTCTTTGCAGGGCTTCTGTTTTACTTCAGACTCCGCATGCATTTACAATGTTGCTCCCATCAAGTGCCGCTGCAAAACTTTATCTTGGTAGAAGTTTTGAAGAGTGATGGGCCAAGTGAATAAAAAAATATCATTATCAGTTATGCTTGTTGCCTAAAGCAGAACCTGGTGATGGTTCGATTCCTGTCACTAGCTCCCAGGCAGCAACACTGGCTCCTCACCCACTCCTCTTGGCTCAGCCCAAACTCTTGTCCAAGCCTTCTCCAAAGGGTCTTGGTGTCTCAACCTCCTCTCGTCCCCGTTCGTGTGCTTTCTCATTGCCTCAGCCTCAGGTGCTGAATGAGGAGCAGGGAGAAGGGAAAAGCAGTGGTTGCTCCTGCTGGACTGTAGTAGGATTTTCCCCAAGAAGGGCTGGGTAAATATTCACACAGATAAGTAACTTCTACAGTCTCATCTTCATGCTGTTTGTATTAAGAACTTCACATTTGAGTCCAGAGTTCAGATGATTTTTGCTTCTCTCTATTACAGTCACTGTTTTATCATCCCTCAAATTTGTGATTAACTGCAGAAAAGAAAAAAAGTAAAAGCAGTTTCACTGATGTACGAGACATCCAACCCAACCTCAGGCCTCTCCTCTAAAGTGCTTTCCAGACCATCCAGCTTTATGCTGAACTCTTTATTTTGAGTTTAACAAAGTTTCAGCTCCAGGCTGAACCTCAGACTTTGTCCTTGCCATGAGGTAACTGCTGGCTATCTGAGAGCCAAACTGAGTGTTTGGTGCATGAATATGAAAAAATAAAAGAACATAGACATAATATTTTATCTTCAAGAGCAGATAGGGAAGGAATGAAAGAGAGGGACAAATACCAACTTGGCAGTGTTCTGTTTTTGATTCTGGTTTTATGTGTTTATTTTTTGTTGTGGGGTTTTTTTTAATCTGTGATTAGTGTTCAGTCAAGCATGGAAATCATGGCAGTAAATAGCCTTTGGATGGGTGTCGGTTTCCTGAATCAAAGCTAAATTAAACTTTCATACAGAGAGCGTGTCTCTTGCAGTCTGGAATTTGCAGGGGGTGATGCCCAGCAAGGTGTGCACTGGGGAGACCCAGTGGGAAATACCGTAGCTGACCACTGCCTTCCTCTTCTGACACAACCTGATTACACTGGGAAGCCATCCTGGTGGAGACCGTGTCTTCTCTGTTAGCAGCATGCCTACCTTGACACGACTGTCTGGGATGGCAGGGCTGTGGGCACTACCACAATGACAACAGCTGTGTGTGACAATGAATAATATTAATTATAAATGCTTTCTAGAGAAAGAACCAGAGGCAGAGCTGATGGCAGCCTTGTGCCTGCCCTGATATGAACTATGTTGAACTATGGAGCCTCTCTGAAGTGTCTTACTCTGACCATCTCTCTGGGGAGACCTTATAGTGGCCTTCCAGTACCTAAAAAGGGGGCCTACAGGAAAGACGGGGAGAAACTCTTCAGAAGGGCCTGTGGCAATAGGACGAGAGGTAGTGGTTTCAAAATAGGGGGAGGTAGATTTAGACTAGACATCAGGAACTTTTTTTTTTACAATGAGGGTGGTGGAACACTGGAACAGGTTGCCCAGAGAGGTGGTGGATGCCCCATCCCTGAAAACATTCAAGGCCAGGTTGGATGAGGCTCTGAGCAACTGATTTAGTTGGAGATGTCCCTGCTCCTTGCAGGGGAGTTGGACTAGATGACCTTTAAAGGTCCTTTCCAACCCTAACCATTCTATGATTCTATGATTCTAATACTGCAAAGCCGTTGCCACAGTATTTCCACATTACCTCTGGCCAAACCAGGAGATAACACATTTGTGGAATGACAGAAGAGCCATGTGCTAGTCATTGTCTGCAGAATGCTGAATTGCCTATTAGGAAGGACACATCTGCCAGGGACATAAGCAATGTCTTCTCCCAGGGCAAGAAGCCAGTCAAAAGAAAGGACGCATGGCAAGGGTAATAAGCCTGGAGTACTGCATCCAGCTCTGGAGCCCCCAGCATAAGAAGGACATGGACCTGTTGGAGCAAGTCCAGAGGAAGGCCATGAATATGACCAGAGGGCTGGAGCACCTCTCCTCAGAGGACAGGCTGAGAGAGTTGGGGCTGTTCAGCTTGGAGAAGAGAATGCTCAGAGGAGACCTTATAGTGGTCTTCCAGTACCTAAAGGGAGCTTAGAGGAAAGATGGGGAGGGACTTTTGACAAGACCATGTAGTAACAGGAAAAAGGGTAGAGGCTTTAAACTGAAGGAGGGTAGGTTTAAATTAGACATAAGGAAGAAATTCTTTACTGTCAGGGTGGTGAGGCACTGTAACAGGTTGCCCAGAGAAGTTGTAGATGTCCCATCCCTGGAAGCGTTCAAGGCCAGGTTAGATGGGGCTTTGAGTGACCTGGTCTACTGGAAGGTGTCCCTGCCCATGGCAGAAGTGGTTGGAACTAGATGATCTTTAAGGTGCCTTTCAACTCAAACCATTCCATAATTCTATGATTTTGCCATGGATTTGCCTCTCTTTGATGAGTTATGATGGTCTGAGAAGGAATCCACTGGCTGATGAACAGTCACATTCTGTGGCCAGATCAGTAGAAACTGAGCACGTTTCCTGGCCTGGCAGGCAGGTACTGGCTCATGAGGAGCTGAGCCGGTACCACTCAAGGCAGAGGGCTTGCTGACCTGTTATCCTCCTCTATCCCTGTCTCCTCTGGCCTTGGCAGCTGACTCGGCCACCTGGTAGGTCTTTCCCTGATTCAAGTCAGTGATTTAGAAGAAAATAGTCCACTTGCTGCTGCTGCTGATGTTGGTTTTGGCTGGGTTAATTTTCTGTGCGTCAGTAAGCTGAATGCTCCTACAGAAGGTCCCACTGCAAGCTCAGCCTACTCCTCTATGCAACTTCGCCCTTTGCTGAAAGTCATTCTCTAATTTGGGGAGGGGGCTCAGGACAGGTCTTGCCTGCTGAATGAGCACACCTGGGTTGTGAAGCCCTATGTACAAGAGGAAAAGAGTCTTCAACCCCGCGGCTGGACACGGTTGTGACAGCACGTCTGTGTTTCATCAGTAGGTGCAGACTGGGGCTTTGTGGCTTTTCCTGTTTTGGGGAACACCTGTGAGAAGGGGAAATGAATGCCAACAGGGTGAGAATTTCCTTGGCCTCCAGTGATTCCTTATAGGATATAAGCAACTGAAAGGGAGCCAGGAAAGGGAGCAATATGGGCTTGTGTCATTTGAGTGAAAAATCTTACCAAAGTCTCTGGGCTCCTGAGAAACATGCCAGTGCTGATTTACGGGAATATCTCCCCAACGAAATCTTCCTGGCAAACACCCTTCAACTTCGACAGACACCACCAAGACATGCATAGGAGTGCACGAATGTTTGCTGACATTTTATTATAAGCATGAAGTGCACAGCTGTGTGTCTGAATGTGACATGTAGGTGTTTGCAGGCATCTAGGAGTCATCTAAAAGTGCCAGGTTAGCCATGTTTCCACTTCGTTGCTGGGGGCAGCAGTCACTTAAATTGGCATTGGTGGTGTGGAAGAGCCTGGTCCTGCTCCACCAGGCTCGTTTCAGGGTGCCTCTACCCTGCTGACGTACAGCGCGGGTGTGGCAGATGGAAGCCGCCTGTGTGGAAGGGGGACACTGTCACCGTCAGCATGCTCTGCTGTAATTCGGTGAGGCTGGCTTTTCAAAGCCCCAGCAAAATCTGTACCAGGGCCAACGGCAGTAATCAGCTTGTCTCACAGGCTTTGCGATTACCCTTTCCCTACTGAAGCCAGACTGGCATTTCTTTCCTCTTCAGCAGATGCAAATATAAGACTACTCAAAAACGCTGAAGATGCCTGGGAGTCTGTGTGTGCCACTGCAGGTACAGGACCAGGACAGATGGCAGCTTGCAAAAGTGATCTGCATTTCCAAAACAGCAGTTCTGCTGTCTTGTTAGGCTTATAGCGTATTCAGAGCTTGGATGTGCTCTTGAGGAAGATGCTATTGTAGCTAAATACGTGCATGCAGCAGGCCCTGCTGTGCATGGCACTGCACAAATATGGGTCTGGATCTACAAAAGGATTGTGATGCCTCTTAAATGCTGTCTAACTGCTAATCAGGTTCAAAATCTAGGTGAAATCTAGGTGCTAAAAATCTTTGTAAATCTTCACGGAGGCCACTATGGTCCTTGAATACTTGATTTCTGCTGAGCAAGTCCCAGGCAAGTCTGTAGAGCTTCTACTTCCTTCATCACAGTCTGTCTCACTGATGGTGCTCGGGCTGGCGATATGCTTTAGATATGCACATGGGCATGCCCTGTGGGACCCTCTGCCACATGCTTAGAGCTCAAGGAATCAGTGGATCCACCTGGACTGTTCCTCAGCAGTTCCTGCTGACCTGCCTTGGTGGATCATGGCTTGGTGTACACGTCTTTGTAGGCCCTTACCTCCTCAGTGCATCGGAAAAGGGAAAAAACTGAGGAGACACTATAGGGAACTTGAGGAGTTCTTGGTCATTAATAACCAGCAATTTACAGTGAAGTTTTGATACAGGATTTCTACTAATAGAGGAGTATGCATTTATTATGGGTTGTTTTCTGCTTATTTACTCTTTGTGAACTCTCTGGTTGCTAATTTTAAAACGACTGTGGAAAAATATTAAAATCATCAATGAGTCATATGAATGGAAATTGTGATAGACTCTTGAGAGTTTAATGTAGCTTGCCTTGTTGAAAAGAAATGAGCTTGTTGCTTGCAGTTTCTTGCTCTCAGTCCTCTGTTTTTGAGGCTAAATTTGTTCATAAAAGCCTAACATTTATGATGGGATGGCTCAGTTTTTAAAAACATATGCAAATGTTTCGTCCAAGCTCTGGATTAGCTGGGCAGAGCGTCAACATTGCAGCACATGCCAAGCTGAAGATAATTCTGTGTTTCAAGGGGGACCTCACATGGTTATTAATTGACTCTTCCCCTGACCCCCTCGTGAAGAATCATGGGCAGAAAAGTATAACATAAGCTCAGAAATGTTTCACATGCCACCTTATAGTGCTAATTAAATGCAAATGATATAAAAGAACAGTTATTTGCATTTCTAAATCTCATTCTCCTACAGGCCCTGCAATTCCTGTTGGGGTGGATGTGCAAGTTGAAAGCTTGGACAGTATTTCTGAGGTTGACATGGTACGTAATCCTCTTTTAAGCCTCGATTATTCCTAGTCATAAAAAGTCCCTCCCACTTGAAACCTGTGGGTGTTGAATTGTTGGTCAGATCAAAGTAACGGCAGCATTTGGCAAATTCAAAGAGGTTGATATTCAGAAGTAAAGACATGCTAAAACTAGGTGATCAAAGGCTTATTTCTGTATCTTCAGATAAAGATTAAAAGTATGAAGAAAAAAGGGACCTTAAATGGGAGAATAGTCAGTGCTATGAGGGATCTATCATGACCAAAAGTATAAACAGCCACATAGGAAGGTTTGAAGGTATAAGGTGAAGTTCACATAAGCTGCCCTTACTGCAAGAGTTTTCCTCCTTAGGGAGCCATTTGTGTTAAATGCACGATTCTGGGAGGCACATTAGAAAATTAAGCTGGGGATGTATATGAGAAGGAGCTGCTCCTGCTTCTTCATCACTGGAGTAACCTCACTGAGGCGTGCAAGTGGGAACTGCCAGGGAGCCTGAACTGCCTCTGCCAAAGTGGAATTTGGTGTGGGGGAACAGTCTTTCCACCACTGATGATGCACTTCAGGAAATTTGCAGCAAGTTCAATTGTGATTTAGTATCTTTATTTTTTGTTATTACTTAAAGCAGAGGAAGAAATACATGCAGTTGTTAAGTTCCAACAGGTTTCAAGGTGTTCCCAGCAAAAGGAGTCTTCACGAAAATTTTCCTGTTTGTTTGTTTGTTTGAGTTTAACTATAGGAAATGGAATAAAACACTAGAAAGAGAAGTGGAAAGGGAAACATAGAGGAGGAGAGGAAGCTTCTTGATTCCTTCCTACTTCCTTTTCCTCCCTGTTTTTCGGCACCTTCTCTGGTCTAGGCAAAACATGAAGATTAAAGGAAGAGCTTTAGACTGATCAGTTTTTATTGTGGTGCAACTACACCTTCATTAAAAGAAAGGATCTTGCCTGCCTGGATATTGAAAGAGAGGGTTTGGGGAGAATACATGCATAGGGAGGGAGCTGTCAGCGCAGGAAATGGCTGTCGCAAGGAGACTTGGGGCTGTAATATATCAAGATAATGTCATAGCAGCAAAAAGCCCTAATTAGTGCAAGTAAATAACCTGCAATGCTTTCTGTCAGGAGCACCTGATTTCAACAAAGACCTTGCCCATCAGAAAGCTTTGAGGGCAGCTTTCTCTCCCTTTGCATGGGCAGCTCTGCAGCCCTGTTTTCCCAGCACAGGACAAGCACTTTCCACAGCAGTTGCAGATTTGTATTTGGGGTTTAAGAAGAATCTCCCAGATTACCCTGGTTTGTTTTTCCAGTGGTTTGTCCCAGTGTGGGGTGTTCACAGAGAGGAAAACGGGCAGTAAGATGCCTGCATGGCCAGGGGAGGCAGGCAGCCGCTTGCCTTCCTCATCTCCTGGCGGCAGGCCGGGCACAGCTGCAGGCAGGGCCTGTTTCAAACCACCCTGAAGGGTCAGGGGCCCTAGAAATCGGGTACCCTTGGCTGGGCAATCAGGTACCCTCGGCTGGGCAGTCCTTACCCATCATTGCTTGAGCAGGCACCCAGTGCCCCAAAGAAACACCAGGCCGAAGTGTCACCAGCTGCAAACTGCTGTACCTGCGATAATGCGAGTCAATGGCAGCAGCTGGGGGCTGTTTAAAGCACCTGGTTTTAAAACTGGTGCCTGTCTGGTTGACATGGACAGGCTGCTGCTGTGGGCACTGGCAGGGCATGCTCGTTGAGGGTACCTGGAGTGTGGTACGAACACGAAATATGCTGCCAAAAGTGAGACACTTGTCTATCCTCATTCGCTGTGCCTCCAGCAGGTATTGCCATTCTCTCAGTTTGTGGTAAAACTTGTTTCCTAAGGGATTTTCCTACTCATGAGTGGTGAAATAAACCCCTTTTCTTGGCTTGTAACTAGCGTGTGTGCTGGTCAGACAGGAACAAGCTGTCAGTGATTGCAAACTGCCTTATTTCACTCATGCCATGAGAAAACATCTGTAAGTTGGATTTTATACTTAGAACCTGTCGTCAGCTACTGCTTTGGATTCATGTTTGCAGCACTTGGTGCCCTGTGTGTTGGCCATTGGAGGCCAGTTTGAACAGAGAAGGGGATTGAAGGAGAGAAAGCAGAGATCTCCTGCCCGGTGGGATGGGGAAATGGATGACCTGAAACATCATGTGGCCCTTTCTATGCTGTCCCTGCAGGCACTCCTGTCCCTCCTTTGTGGTGGCTGTAAGTCGCCTGGTTGATGCCACATCAGTCCCTATCCCTCCCGTGCTCTGATGATGGAGCTGCCCAGAGGCATTTTGCAGCTGCAGTCTCAGGCTGCCTGACTCTCCTCTCCCGGGGCTCTGTGTCCCTTCATCTCATGTCATGGCCAGGGGCTGCCCAGGGTGAAGAGGCAGGGGCTGGTGACCCTGAACAGCCAGGCTCTTTTTCACCCCTTTTTTGACTTCCGGTGTAACTGGCACTGACTCTTAAAAAATGATCAGTTATGCCTCTTCCTTAGTTTCCTTTTTCCCAGCTCTGATCAAGTTGATGAGCTTGATTTCCAGCCCCTGAGCCTGGCTTCTCCAGCCAGGTTGCAAACTAAGCTCTGCCAGTAGCAGCAGTCACTGGAAGTGTGTCTTTGGGACCATGGCTGTAAGGGGAAGGTGGCCAGTGGCCAGTAGGGAACAGGAGCTAGCAGCATCCCTGGGGGCAGCAGGGGTGGACGCTGGGACCAGTCTGCTAAGGTGGGGACCTGCAGGTGGTGGGCAGAAGTGTCCCTCTGGCTGATCCCTTCCATGGTCAGAGAGGGAGATGTCTGGCCAGTTCTGCCCCATGCCAAGGCAGCAAGGTGAGGGTTGGTACTAGAGACTTCTTCAATGAATTCATGAAAAACCTATTGGCAATGCGAGACGGTTGCCAGGCAGCCCTGTGAAACGGAGAGTCAGATTAACCCATGGCTTGTCATGAGGAAAGCAAAATTATGTGGTGGTGGTGGTTTTAGAAAGCAGTTGCTGTGTGGTTAGGAAGCGATCCCAGCCTGTGCTGCTGCCTGCCTGGGTTTGGCAGCTGCAGCTCCCATAACCACTGACTTAATTGGGTATATAAAGAAAACAAGTGTATTTGATCTCTCAGCATAGGAGAGTAGATTCAGCTCTGAAAGCAGCAGCTGCCAGCCTGGGATCAACAAACAGATGTTTTCCTTCGTGCGACTGAAGTTCCTGCCCCCTCAACAAGCTTAAAAGGGAGCTTTATTTATGCTCTTGTATGGTAGAAAAACAGTTCCCTCACTTGGTTGCTCTTTGCAATGATTTAGTCCTTTTGGGGATAAATTTCTTAGTGTTTAACCTGAATATTAAGCTATTTTTTAAAGTTTTTCCTCTTGAACATGCTATTGATACCATAGTCCTTCAAGATAATTCTGCCAAGGCTGAAGAATCATTTCTGTGGGACATTGCTTCTCTTGGGGCATATTTATGTCCCTTTTGGGACTGAATATTACTGGGTACTGTAATACATTGATGGGTCATTTATGTTTTGGTTTGAATGGAATTGTTTTGTCAGGAAAATCTATTCACAAAGAGCATTGGTTGAGGAAAGAAACAGGAGTTGAGAGGGGAGGGATTTCATCTACCTAGTAGGAGTGAGATTTTTTTTGTGGTGTTTCCTATATATACAGAGTAACACTGACAGATTTTTCTTTGGTTCTCTTCCTTTTTTTTTTGTGAAGGATTTCACCATGACTCTGTACTTAAGGCACTACTGGAAGGATGAGCGTCTCTCATTTCCCAGCACCACCAACAAGAGCATGACCTTCGATGGCAGGCTGGTGAAGAAGATCTGGGTCCCCGATGTCTTCTTTGTGCATTCCAAAAGGTCCTTCATTCATGATACCACCACGGACAACATCATGCTACGAGTGTTCCCTGATGGTCATGTCCTCTACAGCATGAGGTAACAGTGCAACCCCGCTGCTCCTGAGCATCCCCTGGCACTTCGCTGTCAATTTTGCTCCCAGCATGGTTTTGGTGACCCCCAGGACTGCTACTGCCAACCCTGCTACTCCCTGTGCTGATGCAGAGCCCTGTTTCCAGTATGTCCAGTACAAAATGCTTTGCAGGAAGCTGTGAGAAACCATGCTGCGGGCAGTAACAGGATAATCTCCTCCCCGGGGAAGCATTCCCCTAACTCTTTGCAGTCAGAGGAGGGCTTAGTCAAGTGGGAGTGTTCGTCCCGGGGTCAGTGTGTGATTAAACTGGAAGCTGCTGGTATACCAGATGGTGACCTCTATAATTATCCTATTTTGCTTCCTGTTTGTCTAGAAAAACTTTCTTCTTTTTTTTTTTTGTTGATGTTTGTGTGTTGATGTAAAGGTTTAAGTTTATTAAAGCTGAAATGGCACTATTAAAGACGCTCTATAGTCCCCTTTTTCTAGCAGATTTGTTGGCTGGAAGAATCCTGAAGCACGTCTGTCATGATCTGAAGGGTTATTTGGCTTGCGTGGGTACACAGATTGTGACCGCGGGTTTGCAGGATTCTGTAATACACAAGGACATGGAGGCTTAATCCTCTAAACTTCTCTACCTTATTACAGATTACAAAAAAATACCACAAAAGTCACCACTAGCAAGTAAACTATGACAAAATCACCACTAGCAAGTATATCTATGACTAATGAAGTGAATATATATATAGATATCATGCTATTACAAATTAGTATCAGCTATCAATAATATAACATCAATCAATCGTATGGCAACAGACAATAACAGCAATAACCAACAAGGTATATATTGTTATGGGTTACTACAAACTTACCATTAGTGGAGCAACTCATCAACAGTATAACTGCAGGTATACTTATAGATTGCTTGTATGAATGTATAATACTGGTATTAAATGATGCCATCACCAAGTCAACCAAATCATCCCAGGAGTGGGAGGACAAATACAAACAAACCCTTCAGAGATGCTCTGCGTCACAGAGTCTGAGGTCAGCCGGTTGTCCCTGATGAGAGTCTAAGAGTTGGCAGAAAGTTCATGCGGTGAATTCAACTTCTTTAGGAATGGAAAAGCACAAGTAGCATAGGGAGTTCTTGAAGAGAGAGGCTCTGTTTTGGTAAAAATTATGTTCTCCTTATATCTGAGACATAAGAGGGTGTAGGACACTACGACTTTGAGCAGCCAAGTGGTGCTATTAATTTCTATTTTTCACCTGTGATGGCCAATAGATGATGATGTTTTCTGTTCTTTCAGCCCAATTTTTATTTTCCAGACCATTCTCCACCTTTTCAGACAATAAATTACCTTTACAGTCCCTTTTTTTTTGCACTTATTGATGGTATCTCAGGATGTCTCCAGTTTCTAGGTACCCCATCTGCATTTAAAAAGGGGCAGCTGTGCTCCTCAAGGATGTGTCTTCCTCCTAGGCTGACAGACCTTTCTCTGTCAAAACATTTCAGCAGACATTTACTTTTGCTCAGTAATTTCCCCCTTCTGACCAGGCCACCATTATGGCTGCTGATATCAGCAGCCCAGCAGATTTAATTTCCTTCAGAATAATGCAAAAAGAGATGCAGATAGAAATACACCACCAGAGGAGAAAAGCTCGAGAGCCCAGAAAAAAGGACATTTCCCCAGGACAGAAAATGTGCTCTCAGTGTACAATGACCTTTGAATGTTTTGTGGCCAAGGATTTCTGTTCTGGGATCTTTCTGGAATTTGTTCACTTCATCCATGCTAAAATAATTCTCAAAACCTAGGAAAGGTTTTCTCTAAAGTTTGATTCAGGACGCTACTTCTCTTTGAAGAATGAGCATATTAGGTAATCTTGTCCCAAGTAGGACAATATCCCACCAGTCCAGGAGGCTCTAAGCTTCACAGGTTTCATAGTCCAAATATAATTCTGCTGAATTTATTTTAAACAAACCACAGAAAATGTATGTCTGTTAAGTAAAGAGTGTGCACCATATGGCCATTTCGTTTTGCCTGGTCTTAAAGATGAAAATCCCATCTTGGCCAAACAGTTAGGAATGCTTTCCCTATTCTGAACCCATTTAGTATCTCCATTCATTGCATCAAAGGTCTCATTACTCACCCCTTAACTAAGATGCTGTCTGTTTTGTTAGAACTAGATGAGGATGGAGGTACCATGTAGCAGGAGAGAAAAGAAGGAGAAACAAGAATTAAGAAGGAGGTTAGATGTAAACTTGGATCACCACTGAGGGGAGAAGAGCAGGAGGAGGGTACAGACCTTCTTGACAGATGTTGGTCAGTGTAGCTGACTATCGGTTTCCGTTGCTCACACCTTGCAGTTCTCATGTGCTAAACCCAGCAGCACACTACTTATTAGCAGTATTCAACAACCAAAATGAAGGAACATGTATTTTTAATGGCAAACATTGGCTCTGTGCAGGTCTGTTCATTTGCCCACCTGCAGAGTTTTTACTTTCAAAGTTTTCTGAGAACTGTTGAGGAGGTTATAGAACTTTCTAATGTTACCCCACGAGAGAGAAGCATGCGAATAACCACAGCTGACTGCACAAGAGTTATATGGTAATTCCATTCATAAAATCAAAGGAGAACAAAAAATTAAGTGATTATTTGGGCCTGGTCTTGTTTAGGACACTTAGAATGTGATCTGGCTGCCCAAGAGTGGATGTCCAGTGCTTATAAGACGAAATTTTGCTCATAAGACAAAATTTTGCTCTAGTTTTATAGTGAAAATGAACAGAGACGTTTCAGGGACGATGAGTGTGTAGGTCAAAGTACCATTTGGATCTCAGTCCCTTGAACAGAAGAAAAGTTCTTTATCAACATCTGCAATGAATCTAGAAAATGGTCACAGCCAACGTAAGTCAGCCTCTGAACTGATGACTCATAGCTGATTTGCCTCTACGGAATTGGGAGCTCCACTGCAAATCTGTCCACAAGAGAAAGCTCACTGACCCACTGGAAAACTTGTTATGTAACATTGTGCACAACTGGACTCATTTAAAAACTGGAGCTGTGATTGCTGCAGCGCTTTAGCTAAGACATGAACTTAACAGAGGCAAATCTTACTTGCTGAAAAACAGCTGTATCTGTTTTACACCCTCTGCCCCCGAAATACACCCCACAGATTAAAAGAATTTGATCGAGGACTGAAAGAAACTGCTTTTGCCTTAATAATATATATACTGGAGGAATTTTGTGGCTTGCAGTAAGGATGGTCATGTTCCTCAGGCTTGCATCATTTTTGGGGTGAGTATGGAGGAAACTGAGCAGTGGGGAAAATGAGGAAACCTGAATCAAACTGAACATAAGGAACCTGTGAATGTTAATGGTGAAGTTGTTTTATGTTGTTGCCTTCTAGGGAAATAGTTGGATATAAAACACCATGGAAGTATCCGTACTGACACTGGTATTACTGTGATGTCCAAGATAGTGCTTTAGTTCCTTGATAGATATTAAAATTACAGTTTCCTTGGAGTTTCGGTGTATAATCCATCTCGCTTGGACTTGGAGAATTGGTAGGCATTTTCCTGGGGATTTTATGCTACCATTATGCATCGTTGCTGGCTTTAAAGCTGCAGAATGATTTATCTGTGATAATGGTTCTCCCTTCATTGCTCCCCACAGAAACCAACCATTCTAATTTTTGACTTCTAGGATCACAGTGACAGCAATGTGCAACATGGACTTCAGCCGCTTCCCCCTGGACTCTCAGACGTGTTCTCTGGAGCTGGAAAGCTGTATGTTGTATCCCTCTTTCTAGCTCAACGTGCTCTGTGGCTGGCTGCACATAGACTGGACACATTTCAGAATACAGTCTATTTTAGAGCCTGAAAAAATAGTTCATCTTATCAGTCAGCAACACCTTGTTTATGATTTTTGATACGTGGTGCTCAGAAAAGTACCATTCTAGCTGTCATTTCATCAGCATGGAGTAAAAAGAGGATATATTTCTCTGAATCACGGTGACCTGGATTTATTATTGTTGTATATGGTATATTGTATGGCAACATCTTTTTAACTCACTGTTGTCGGCAAACTTATTTGTGGCATTCTTCATACCAAAGATTTGTGTTTGTTCATTTTGACTGGATCTATTAACTTCTGTTTCCCCTCCAAGCTAAAGTCACATCACATTGTGTTTTTTCTTTTGCTAAGATGCTTACACTGATGAAGATCTGATGCTGTATTGGAAAAATGGGAATGAATCTCTGAAAACGGACGAAAAGATTTCTTTGTCTCAGTTTTTGATACAAAAATTCCACACTACATCAAGACTGGCTTTCTACAGTAGCACAGGTATTGGCCTTTTCTAATTTAATGCTATTGCTAAAGCTAATATTATATTAACTATGTGTGAGAGAGCTCTTGCGGTTATACGTCACTGAAATATAGTCTCCATGGTCTGGACAATATACACTTTTTGCAAGATCAATTTCTCTTTTCACTACCCTTTAGGAAGAAAAGATCAAAAGAAAGATATTGTCTCTCTGTACCTACCAATAAAACCTTTTCCACCAGCTGAAGTAGCTCAGCTGGGAGAGCGTTAGACTGAAGATCTAAAGGTCCCTGGTTCAATCCCGGGCTTCAGCAGTGTTTTGATGATCAGAGGGCTGTAGCACCTCTCCTATCAGGACCGGCTGAAAGAGTTGGGGTTGTTCAGCCTGGAGAAGAGAAGTCTCTGGGGAGACCTTATAGTGGTCTTCCAGTACCTAAAGGGGGCCTACAGAAAAGACAAGAAGAAAATCTTCAGTAGGGCCTGTTGTGATAGGATAAGGGGTAGTGGTTTTAAAATAGAGGGAGGTAGATTCAGATTAGACATAAGGAAGATTAGACATTCAGATTAGACATTGTTTTTTACAATGAGGGTTGTAGAACACTGGAACAGGTTGCCCAGAGAGGTGGTGGATGCCCCATCCCTGGAAACATACAAGGCCGGGTTGGACAGGGCTCTGAGCAACCTGATTTAGTTGGAGATGTCCCTGCTCCTTGCAGGCAGGTTGGACTAGATGACCTTTAAAGGTCCCTTCCAACCCAAACTATTCTATGATTCTATAATTCTATGATTCTGGCTTTTCTCCTCTCTCAAAGGTTGGTACAATCGCCTCTATATAAACTTCACTTTACGCCGACACATTTTCTTCTTCTTACTCCAAACTTACTTCCCCGCCACTCTGATGGTCATGTTGTCCTGGGTGTCCTTCTGGATTGATCGCCGAGCAGTTCCTGCCAGAGTTTCTTTGGGTGAGAGCAACTGCAACAAGCCATGACTGTGTGAAAATCTTTTGAATGTGAAAGTTTTGTCAGGAAAGGGAACTGTTCATTTTGATGGTTAAAGATATTGGGCAAGCAAATGTTTGTTTCATCTGATGATTAATATAATGTAAAACTTGCAGTTTCTCTTAAGTCCTTCATCACTAAGTAGTCCTCATGATTTCTACTTAGCTCAGGACAGAAAGGGCTGTGCTTTTAAAAATAAAGTTGGCAGAGAAGAGAGATTTCAGTATTTATGAGTCAATGAATCAAGATTTTTCCCTCTTGTTCTGAGACGTGCATCAGTGAGACTCTTCATGCCGTCGGTGAAGGTAGTTTCACAGCAGTTTAGGCATCTACAGGGAGTCTAAGGCTTTTATTACAATTTTCGTGAGTGGCTTTCATGAGCAGAATCCTGCTGGGTCCCAGCTGCCGTAGTGGGTGTCCCAGCGGTGCCGTGGCCGGTAGCCTTCTCTAGACTGCTTGGAGGGTACTGGTGTGGCATATCTTCACAAAGTTAGGAAAGAAAGGCAGCAAGGGATCTAGTCCTATCAGCACCTGCAGACTTAAGTGTCCCTCCATCTAGTGTGCCCCTGAGGACACTCGGGGCATCTCTGTAACATCAGGCGTCAGACAACAGTGGGACAGTGAAGGGAACATGGCTTTTCTCTCACATCTGCACTGCTGAGGATGAGAGAACACCAGCCCTGAGGTGAGGCTTCTCCTCTCCCAGGGGTGCCTCACACTGCGGGTCCAGTGTTTCTGGGGTCGGGAGGTCTCTCATTTGAGGGAGTGGGAAAGCGAAGAAGGAGCTGCTTGAAAATCCTATGCACACCAATCTGCATCTCTGGACATTTAGGAGGAGTTTTTTCTGTGTCTGGACTGGAGGAAATCCTTTCAGCTGAGCATAAAAAGGAGTCGATTTATAATTCCATATATAGGTTAGAGGAAGGCAAAAATGTAATAGGAAAAATCTCTGAATGTTAATATGTAAGGCTTCCCATACTAAAAGCTTAAAGCCAGTATTTTAGCCCACAAGACACTTAAAAAGCTGTGCACCGCAGCAAACATATGAGAAGAGGCAGTTGAGAGTCTACTCCACTGAAAGAAATGTTTTCAGTGGATATAATTAAAAAAAAATTATATTCTGATGAAAAGTGAAGAATAGTAGTTGTGTTTATAGCTGTCACTGTTTCAAAATGGCTGAAGTAGCTATGAATGATTTTTAGTTCTGTTTTCTCTATTTAAGTGTCTTTGGGAACTTGTAAATGTTTTTCTTTCCATGATGATCCAAAGAATATACTATTTTGCAAGATTTTATCTATATCTGTCTAGATACACATACACATGTGTATATATATACATACATATTCACACACATATATATGCATACAAACATAAATACATACATATATGTTTATAAACACATACACATGCACACATCTATATATATAATACAATGGTGGTTGTTCAAAACATTTTGATTCCCACAACTTGAACTGAAGACAAATATTCCTAGAGGTAAAAACACAATGCTTTTCTTTTGCATGGTTTCATGCAAAACATTTAATTATTACTGCACATCCCTTTTAAGATCAGTGATTTAGACTAAATTGTCTTTAGCTGTGACCCAAAGTCCATACTAGGTTGCTTTCTGGCAGTGCCTGTACACAAATTGGTCCAGACTGGAAACAGGAGTCCTTATAACCACTGATCCTAGCAGACCTGACTGTAAGCACTGTGTTAAAATCCTGGAGGTTAAGGATGGATGCTGTTCCTAGAAAAATGATGGCTGCTCCGTTGCTCCTCAAAACTAAACCCACTATGCACACAGAAGTGCAGGCAGTGGAACAGTTCTGCATTGGCAGGAAAGACACTTATAATGAATTTATTTCATATCTAACATCTTTTAGAGCATCATGTAGAGCATAATTTCTGATTTTTTTTTTGAGACAAAAGCCTTATGGACTGTATCAGCCAATAACATTTATTTCTCCCGGTTCTTTCCAGGGATAACCACCGTGCTGACCATGTCCACAATCATCACTGGGGTGAACGCCTCCATGCCTCGTGTGTCCTACATCAAAGCAGTGGACATCTACCTGTGGGTCAGTTTTGTGTTCGTCTTCCTCTCGGTGCTGGAATACGCAGCAGTGAATTACCTGACTACGGTGCAAGAGCGGAAGGAGAGGAAACTGCGGGGGAGGGTAAGAAAAACTTTTGTTTTGTTCATTGATTTATTCATTTTTTTCTTACAGCTGATCAGTTTTTATTGACTGATTTGTGACTATAAATGGGGAAAAACTGATATGCATGTGTGTATAACTGGGTCTGTTTAGACCATTCCACCTCAGGCTGAATTGCTAAAACCAGAAAAAAAGGAATTGGTCTCATGGGTCTTCATAAAAACGTCAGAGAAGAGGAGAGTGTGATCTGAACTGGGGAAGACAGTTACATGGAACTGTGTGGGGATGACAAGAGGGGAACGTATCAAATCTGATACTTCACTGCAGCTGCCACAATTGCTGTATTTTTAAGCTAAAGCTGTTATTCAGAGCAAATTAATTTCCTCCCTCTAGTCAGCTTTACTCTGGAAACTGGATTCAATAGATGCAAAAGTGGAGTTGTCCCCCATTACAAAAACAAACAACAGTAAGCCAAGTTTATGCTTGTGCTTTTTAATGTGCTATGAAAGGTCTTATCCTGCATCCTTGGAGATTTTCAAGACCTGACTAGATACAGCCCCGAGCATCCTGGCCCTGCTGTGATTTGACCATGACATTTCCCTCGCTGAACTACTCTGTGGGCTTTGCATGTCCTTCTCTTCCCCTTGCACTTCTTGCTATGACTTCCTTGAAGTACAGAAAAGACTATCTATCAGCCCAGTACCTTTCCTAGTTGACACTTCATCAAAATTTGACCTGGGGGCTAAGAGTAGATCTGCAGAATTTCTTTTGCTGCTGGGTCCTGCAGCAATTAGCTTATTGCTGTTAACTGCTTTCCCTTCCAACCCCCCACCGTCTCCCAGATCTGTCATCAGTTCATGATAAATAGTCTGATACAATTCTTCCTTGTGAGGTTACCTGCTTATTATAAAATAAGTCTTAAAACCCAACTGGTGTTCAGCTGTGCCCGTAGAGTCATGGGTCTAACAAGTAAAGCAACTTGTAATGTTTTTCTGCACACAAGCTTATGACTAGAAAACAGAACACAATTCTTAAGTTGATTTTCAGGTTTTCAGTAAGCAATGTGACCTGTTGGTTAAAAAATTTGAAGAAAAAGTCTTGAGTGCAGAGTTTTCCGGTGGTGTCCTGAATATTACATATTCAGGTATACATACATTTATATATATATATATATATATATATATATATATTCAGGATATATACATTTCTGTGTATGTACATTTAATTATTTTAGCTGAACTTATCCTGGAAAACAAGTCCTTGGAAATTCACACATGAAAGTTGGTGGAGGAGGTAAATGAGGGCAAAGTGTCATTGGGTGAGGAAAACAGTCTGTGGGGAATCAGAGGCAGGAACTCCTAGCAGAGAGGAGGTTTGGAGTTAATTTTCATTGCATACAAATATACAATCCATATTGCTGGTATAGAAAATATGCAGATTTTAAACAGTAGAAGACAATATTTGCTATTCAAACTTCTACCTATATTCATTGATTTTCTGGGCTTGTGGGATGTATGCTGGTGCTGCTGAAGACAATGAAAGTTTTGACATCGACTTCAACAGAGCTGGGATTTTACATTAGGCTTTTAACTGGTCCTCTCATTGATTTAAAATCAGATTTACAAAGAAAACATGTGTACTTGTGAAACCAGAAACTTGGCCCCTTTTTTTTTCCATAACATGTACTGTATAAGCCACTTCCACAGATAAAACTGCATCTTGTCCTTGACTATTTATAAACACAAAGACTGCAAAATAAGGAATCTCAGGACAGCAAGGCTGAACAAAGCTAGCTAAGAAAACCTTTTGGTTAGTTTTTATGTCTGCTAAGCACTTTTCTAATCTTTTCTAAAGCCACTTGTCCAAGCAGTGTAGCTAAACCACATCTCTTCCTTTTGGAACACAAGAAAAAATAGATGACTTTTTTTGTTCAAAGAGAAACTTACATTATCTCAACTGAAATGTCAAGCTTAAATGTTTGTAAGCTGTCTGTTAACAGAAGGGCATTGTTTCTGTTGCTAATGTGCTCTTTCAGTCTTCAGCTATATTTCTTGTTTATGTTCCTAGTTCCCATGTACGTGTGGAATACCTCATTCGAAAACTATGATGCTGGATGGAAACTACAGTGAATCTGATGCCAACAGCCTGGCAGGATATACAAGAAACCAGATGGTCCCAGAGGAAGAAAAGCAAGAAAAGATGGTTGTGCATTTAGCTATAAGCAACGAATCTAATTCATCAAGGAAGAGAGGCATGAAGGGCCATGTGGGCTTGCGCATCATCCAGAACAGTCATGCAATCGACAAATACTCAAGATTAATATTTCCAGGCACCTACATATTTTTTAATTTGATATATTGGTCTGTCTTTAGCTAAGCATGCTGGCACAGCAGCAACTGAAGCAGAAGACATTTACAAAACTCTATTTTTTTTTCTTCTTTTTCAGTCCAATCTGGACACAAAGACAGAAAACTGATTATTTTATTGCTTCTTTGGAGGGTAAAGGGGAGGACACATCCTCCAGTGGGCAACTCCATGCACAGACATCATGGAGAAACCTGCTGTGCTGGTTGCTTTCTGACCCACGCTCCAGCTCCCATTTGCTTTATGACACATGTCGTTTCTCATACTTGAAAATATGTGCTCACCATTCACCCAAGGTGCTGTATGTCCATTTGGGGCTGGCCACACTGACGATGCCTGCTGTGCAACGGACAACCTGAGACAGTCCTTACTGTGGGCTGTCAGGGGTTAGACAGATGCAGCTTGCAAGGGCGGGGTCTGGACAGCACATCTCCTATAAGGGAACGGAATGAGGCCTTTCCATTTCAAAATCTCTGCTTTTGAGCAAATCCTTTTATTTTTCTTTGGCATCTGAACACTATATTTCTTTCCATTGACTTATGAAGAAGACCTCCTTTTAGGGTCCAAATTCTGCTTTCTCTGGATAGGACCTTCATCGATACCACTAGGACAGGATCCACCAGGATCAACAGGGTTGGTTACAGAGTGCAGGTGGTATGTTTGAGTCGGTGGTCATTGTTTTTCCACATTAGAAGTAAGGAGTCATGATGTAGCAGAGCAAAAAAGCCCACAGACTCACAGAAGACAACTCCCAGGGTAATGTGGGTAATGAAACCAGGGGGGTTTAGGTGTATGTTCTCTGTATAACTTGAGCAGAGCACATGATATGTAGCACCTGCCCTCTAAAATGAGAGGGGAAGCTGATGTGTAGCATGTACAGTCAGCACATGGTGAATGGACAGTGTCTCTGTGACCATCACTTTCTCTCTCCAGAAGCAGAAAAAAGTATTGGGTGTCTTTCAAGGATATTCTTCACCCCTATAAGGAAAGTGCAGCCCACAGAGAAACTGTATATCCCAATGTACCCACACTGTCCTTCTGTTCAGGCATTTTGGATCAAGAGGAAAAGATGTCTGCCAGAACCTCTCTCTGAAGAAACATAGGCAAGTCAGAGATTAAATGGCCGAGAATAATACTGTGAGATTCAATGGGACCCTGTCTTGTCTCTGGCTCCAAGGTTGATGAAAGTCCTTTGAAGCTGCTGGAGAGCACTGTAACAAGCTTCAGTGCTTGGCATTTAATTTTTCATCCTGTGATATCTCCCTTTCTTTTGCTAACGGCACTGACAGCAAAACCCAAATGTAGAAACATGACAGCAAGAAGAAAACAATGTCCAGATTCGTGTGCTCCTTATTTTTAGAAAACACCAGGACTTTTTGGCTGTGATGGAGATTATGTGCATCGAAACATTTAGTTACCAAGCTGAAACTCAGCAGGGTGGGTAGAGCTCACCCTGGGTGAAGACCCAGGACTGAGGTTAGAAGCTGACTCAATGATAAGATTAAGTTAAACATCTGACTGCAGTTGGGCCATGAAGTTTCAGATAAATCACATGAATAAAGGAAAAGCAGTCAAAAATACTAACAAAACTGTAACTATTTGTTGGCATGTGAAATTTTCTGCTTACGACAACAGTAATTCTTACGTCCTAAATCTCAAGGAATGTAGAAGATGGCAGAGAAGTGTCAACTCCAGGCTGTCAGCAATACCCAGGTTTTCTCTTGTGCCTCAAATATTGCTGCCTAAGTTACATTGGTGGTTGCAGTGATTTACTGGAAACAAAACTGATGAGAGAAACTAAAATTAACAAATGTGTTCCCCTTTCATCAGCCCATGTTAATAACTGACATGAATGGAGTTCTGTTTGGTCGTAACTGTAAGAAAATACAGCCCTGAAATCCCTGGCAAGAAGAGGAGCCATAGAAGGACAGTATCTGAAAGGAAGTATTGCCCTATATCCCAGCCTGCCTTTTCTCTCCTGAGCCACCGGGTCGGTGCATTTACCACACATCACTCTTCTTGGAGCTGAAACCTGGATGCTTCTCACGTCGGCAAGTGGAGATCACTACAATAAAGAAACAAAAAAGATTAAAGAAACAGTCCACTCATCTTTTGAGAGGTTAAGCCTGGACATAACAGTGTGCATTCTTCAGCTTTACACCAGTTTGAGTGTAAAACATGAACCAACATTGCAGCTGGCAGCAGGACAGCCTAGGGAAGGGACCTTTGCTGGGGGAAGGCAGCAGAACTGCACCATGAAGTCACCAGTGCTTGGAGTGAGAAACTCAGTTCCCATGCCCCTCGTTTTGCCAGTCTTTCTGTGTTTCCCCCGGCACGTGCCATTTAACCTCTCAGTGCCTCGTCTCCCCCACCTGGAAAGTGGGGACCAATGACTTCTACCTACCTCATGAGGTGCCGAGGGGCTTAACTTGCTTAACAAGCACGTGTGTGGGGCATGGTTATGATTTCTGAGCAGGTCACCCAGTGAGAATCCAAAGGTTTTTGTCTTAGTTACCAGTGAGTTCCTCAAATGTGTTCTCTGAATCAGTCCAGCTGGAAGAAAGCAGATACCTCCCCCGCTTTATAATGATATTAAGCCAGATATCTCCCCTGCATTATAATGATATTAAACCAGAGATAAATGTAGCCCAACAGCCAAAAAGTGAGCACTGTCAATGAAGAATGCCCCCTGGCATACAAAAAAAAAAAAAAGAAGTCCTAGTGCTTTACTTTGCCATCTGTTTTTATTACATCTCCTGTTCCCTTAGAAGTTACATGGTGACAAAGACAGTCCTTTAGATCCTATCGTCTTTGTACTAGAGCTGCCTGCAGTTTAAATGCTACCTAATAAACATCTTGTGGAGGGGCTACCTTACTGTCATTTCATATGCATGTGTACATAACTGATAAAGATTGATGTCTGTTTCTACCAGACACAGTTATACAGCCTATAAAACCATCAAGAAGGATATTTTTCCATTAAAGGAAAAAAAATTCTGTATCTTAGGCACCACTTACACTTATTATTCATTAGAACAATAGACGAAAAGTATAGATGCAAATAAAACCAAGACACCTCCTTCAGGCAGCGTGTGAATTGTATTTTTCTGCTTATTAAGAGGAGAGTGGCTAAGCATGAAGCTAGAACAAATATTTGAGGTGTGATACTGAGAATGTATTTCACCTTTCATCTCCCCTGGATTACAAGAGTCTCCATGATCAATGTCTAACTTCTAGTTGCAAGACCCAACCACTGTCCTTAGAAACAGTGCTTGAAGCTAGGCTCTGAATACTGTTTGGTGGATACAACCCAGTTCTGTAAAGCACTGAGCATCTGGACAATTAACCTTCCGAAGGACAGGATTTTCAGAAGTGCACAAGAGATTTCGGCAAATGAAGTCCATTGATGAATACGCCTTCTCTGAATAACCTTGTCCAACCATAAAGAGGGAAAAGTTGGCCCTGCTCATTCTGTGTCTGGCTCCATTGTACTTTTACTTACTTCTAACCAAATCATGTCTTTAACAGAAAATGACTCTATGTACATATATATACGTACACATATGTATAATGTATACGCAAGTAGCATATGGCAAAGGGAGGCACTGGGATGTGTACCTACGTTAAACAGTGTACATACGTGAAACTGTAATATATAGTCTGTAAATTACCATTTATTATGCCCAGAAAACTTACTATGTTGAATTGAAAAGGGCCAAGAAATGATGAATTGGCAAAAATTACGGGTTTTCTCACATTTTCCTTTGGAAAAGGGAAGTGTTGAGAAGTTTGCAAGAAAGGCTGATGCTAAGCTGGTTGTACAATGGGTACAGTCCACTGTGCTGATCACTGTAATCAAACCTGGTAATAAAATAACAGATGGAAAGGGTGGAAAAGAGTTCATTTCCTGGTGTGAACTTTAAACTATATTTTATTTCTGTTTAGAGATCTGTTACCTATGAGCTAATGGCCAGTGGTAAAGGATTTGAATAAACACCTCATTTGTAATTGACTTTAAATAAAAAGCATCTCAAAAGGTGGAAGAAATGTGACGGAAGCACGCAAGTACTTTGAAGTATGCAAAGCTCATTGGGAAAACTGAGCCGTTAATTACAGCTATAAGCTACAGAGACCTTTTGTGAAAACTGCAGCCCGTAACTGAAGAAATTTTAGTAATTACTTTACATTTAAGGGCACATTTTCAAAAGCCCAAATGGCAGGTATATTTCTCAACCTCCATTTGACTATAAATGAGAACCTGTCATTTAATTCCTCTTTTGTGCCTTTGAAAGAATTGTCTCCACACCTACCAATGGAAGATAAAACAGCTCTGAGCTATTATCCCTGATGCAGACAATGGGACAAAAGGAAACAGAGCACAGAGAGGCTGATACCCGACCACTGCATAATGGCTCTTGTCTGTCAAATTTCCACAATGGAGTGATTACAGCAAGGTATAGTCTGACTAAGGGAGATACTGCCCTGCTGAAATTTAAAGAACAGAAAAATGTATTTAAAAAACAGCAAGACTTTAGCACTATTAAAATTAAAATGTAATCCAGTCTCACACTAAGCTGATTAATTCCTTTGCAAAAATGACATTTGAAATAATGTATCAGGGTCATTACTTTCCTGGTCAGGGGAATTACCATTGCAGATGAAGCGAGAAGGGTGGGGAGGGAAATCGTGCGCGAGCAGGGGCCAAGGTGCTGCTCTTGGCATCCCGCTCTTGTGGCAACGCAGGGGTGATTGCCAGGCGGAGCAGAGCGTGCTGCGGGGCTGAGGATCAGAAGACGCAGCTTTTCCAAGGCACTGGGTGCCTGGGCATCACACGTCACCATGTGGCACTCTGATTTGGGCAAGAAAAAGCTATCTCCTGCTAGGAGCTAGGCTTAGACTGGCTGTGGGCTGAGGCCTGAGGCAGGGGGACCTTGAAAGACAAGCAATATTTGTACCCACAGCTGTCCACAAAATTTTCTTTAAATGAATTGTGCCTCATGACTTCTGACACTAGCCTGCATGGTACCCATAAGAGAAGACCTCTGAACTGGGACAGCCCTGCATGGCCCGCTCCTCAGAGCAAGCAGCAAAGCCCTCAGCAGATAATTTGAAGACTGATTTTTAAGATTTCCTGCCTTTGAGAAAACATACAGACTCGTCTTGGCCAGCTGTCCAAATAGGACTTCTCCCATTAGTCTTTTAGGGTGTCCTGAGTGGGGATACGCACACTTCCAACTTTAGAAATTAGCTTAGGAAAAGTGCCTGGCAACTCAATCCGTGCAAAATGCATATAAATTATGTAGAAAAAAAAATATTTTACTGCTCTATTTGTCACGCAGATTTATAGAAGAAAATCGTGTGTTTAGCTTAGAGGGAATTCAGAGGGGGAAATGAAAGGACAAGTTAATTGTAACGACAGATTGAATTACTTGAACAAATATATTTTTGGAAATGGGACAGAAAATTAGAGCTGTAAAACTCTCCAGCCTCCTGGCTGTTTCCATTTTATCTGGATTTTTATGAGAATCCAAATTAATTTCAACCATGAAATTTTAAACCTTTCTTATTAAGGTGCTTAATGACCACATTTTTATAGGTACAGTTGGGAGGAGACCTTCACTGCTGCACGCAGATTGTAATCGCAGCAGCCTTCCAGTAAAAATACTTTTTTCATCTCAAGTTCCAGGAGAGCTGCCATTCCACAAAATGGGAAAGGCAGAGTTATTCAGCCATCAGGCAGGGAGAAAAGACACTCTACAAGGAGCTGGACAAGAGAAACACCATCCTATTTGCACCAGATAGTAGCCTCAGCATCTAATGCATATTGCTAGGTGCTCGGATGTGGTGCTGAGGAGAACTGCATGGGGAAGAAAGGAAGCTCTTTCTTGGGCCAGACCTGGAGACAGTAACCATCTCGGATGGTCACTCCCAGCCATGATGGCGACATGGATGGACCCTGGAGAAGGTGTCAAAGGACCTCAGGGCTTGGTCATACGTGCTGTGCTGGTTCGCTTAGGAGAGGGGCTGGTGTATGGCACAGAAAGCAGAGGAAAGGATGGAAATGCAAGGCCCTGCTGATTACTTGGGGTCAAATGGTCTGTCCCAGGCTCTTGGGTGCTCTGTGCCCTAAATAGCAGAGGACATGGAAACTATGCAACTCAATTTTTAATGGAGCTGCTAAATGGAAATGGCACTTGCTGAGCTGCCAAGACTGCTCACTACCACTCACACAGAGTAAGGCTGGAGTAGGAGCTCTGTGGGTGTCATTCTTTACGTCAGTGATGCCAACAGGAATGCTTGGTGCCCGGCAGTGATGCTACCCAGGATCAATGCTGCCCATCAGCTTCCCCTTCCCAAAGTCAGCCTCCCATGGAAAGGCTCTCCCCATCTCCTGCCCACCGTCATGCAGGCTCAGCCTTATGGCACTTAGCAGAACATGACTTCCTTAAAAAAAAAGAGAAAAAAGCAGGGAAAGAGGCAAGAAGAGGAAAAAAAAGCCTCGTCCCCCACGCCTCCCAAATGAAAGCAAGTATTTTTGTTTCTGTGCCAAGGGCAGTATTTTGCCAAGTCATTAGTAGCTCCTCACTACTCCAGTTTTTCTTTAATCATGGCTGTAAAGCCTGTGCTTTCTCTTCCTTAGTCCTCTGGCAGCTGACGTAAACATTACAGCATGTCAATGTTCTTCCCACGCCTCAGCTGGTGACAAAAGCCATGAAAATATGTGACTAACAGCTCCAGCACAAACCACCTTTTTGCTGCTGCTCTGCCAAGGGAAGAAACCATTGAGGCTGTTCTACAAGTACAAACTCTGTCCATAAGATCGTTTCCTTACTGTATGAATCCAATAAACCAATTAGTTGAAGCGGTTTAATTGGGAGGAGGTAAAACAGCTTGGTACAAATTTAAAAAAAAATATTCTGTCTGATTTCACTGGGGAGGAAGCAGCCTCAGAAAGAAGTCCGAGGCTTAGCTTTGCTTCAGGTATAGAATCATGGAATAGTTTGGGTTGAAAGGGACCTCTAAAGGTCATCTAGTCCAACCCCTCCCCCTGCAAGGAGCAGGGACATCTCCAACTAGATCAGGTTGCTCAGAGCCTCATCCAAGGTGTCCTTGAATGTTTCCAGGGATGGGTCATCTACCACCTCTCTGGGCAACCTGTCCCAATGTTCCACCACCCTCAGTGTAAAACATTTTTTTCCTAATGTCTAATCTGAATCTACCTCCCTCTATTTTAAAACCACTGGCCCTTGTCCTATCACAACAGGCCCTCCTGAAGAGTCTCTCCCTGTCTTTCCTGTAGGCCCCCTTTAGGTACTGGAAGACTGCAAGGTGTCCCCGGAGCCTTCTCTTCTCCAGGATGAACAGCCCCGACTCTCTCAGGCTGTCCTCACAGGAGAGGTGCTCCAGCCCTCTGATCGTCTTCATGGCCCTCCTCTGGACTCGCTGCAACAGGTCCACATCCTTCTTCTGTTGGGGGCTCCAGAGCTGGACGCAGTACTCCAGATGTGGTCTCACCAGAGTGGAATAAAGGGAGACAATCACCTGTCCAGACTTTCATTCCTCAGCTTCTCCATCCCATGCTGTTAGGCTGCCACCTAAGCCCTAAAATGCTCACACCTGCATTTTAGGAATGTGTCCATTCCCCATTCCCAGTATGGAGGCTGCCCTGAAACCTCATGGCTGCTCCAAGGCATGCACCCAGTCCCTCGCTCAGCCTATATGGAGCTGAATGCCTTGATGTTCATTCCTCATGAGCCTTCAGGCTGGTCGATTCTGCTCAGCCCTGCAGTGTTAAACTTCCCCTGGTGCCATTTCTCAGCTGCCTCCTTGAACCTAGATGTGCCTCAACACCTTGACTATCTCACCCATATCTCAGCCCAGCCTCCTTGCTTTCCACTATCAATAGAGCAGGCAAGGGACTAGAAGACTTCACACACACTTCCTGTCAAGCAGCCACCCCTCCAGCATTTTCTAGTGTCTATCCTGGTCCTTGTTTCTACTCCCTGGTTGCAAGAGAGCAGGAATCTCCCAGAAACAAGCTGAAGAGGGAAAGAGGCTGAAAAGTGTTTCTGAAGGGATGGGGAGGCTGGAGAGGGTGAAGCTGCTGAGCTCCATCCCTGGGTGCTTGAGCAGAGTGCACTCACATGGTGCAAAGGCTCAATGGGCACTAAGGCTCCAGCATGGAGTGGTGAGGCCCAGCCTGGCTCCTGCACCGGCACCTTGCTGGCCAAGGAATGGTAGACTTGGGGCATGTCCCCACGACCAGGATGAAGCCACTGTGTCCAGCGCTGCTACAGCAGCCGGGCAAAACAGGTTTGGTGAGGCAATGGAAAGGCCAGCCAGACAGCTCCTGTGCCTGAAAGCAGCGTCAACTGCACTTAAATGATTTCTGACAGATGCTCATGAAGACTGTTTTTAAAAACCTGCAATCCCACAACCTCCTCAGGCAGTTTGTACCAGCGATTAACCAGCCTTAAAATTAGAAAGTGTTTACTGGTAGCCAGGCTGAATCTCTGTTGTAACTTGGCCCTGTTATGCCCTGTGCTATCTGCAGTAGCTATGAAGGAAAATCTATGTACCTAAGTTTGAGCAGATATCTATCAGGCTTCCCCTGCTCTTCACTTCTTTGGAAACTAGGTGACCTCCACTCTGTCTGTAACCCTTTAATCCTCCTCAAAGCCCCCAGTGTGTTTACAGAAAATCCTCAGAGCAGCCTTGCTGCAATCAAGCCGTACGAGCCCTGCTCGCCCCCACCATTTCCTTCTGCAGAAGCAGCAGCATGGTTTGAGGTTGGAATTTGATTTTTTTTTTAATGTTTTTCAACTATTTCATTAAACATCTCATTATACTGCACAGAGGTAATAACTCATCCATGAACAACATCCCCAACATAACATCTGCTAAGATTACCTGGCAGCCCAGAAGTGACCAGTTTTGAACATTTGCAACAACTCTAACAGGAAGAACAAACCCCTCTCCTGGCTTAATCATCAATGAACTCCCACATCCCACAAATGTATTTTAGTGCTCTTCCATGCCTTCTGCATCGCTGCAAGCTTTGGCTTGTGTCGCAGTGGCAAAAAAATGCCCCCAGTATAAGCCAAAGCAGGACTTTCACAGGATGGGTCTCTTCCATCAGCTCAATCCTCCAGCGAGGAGGCTCTGATGAGCTGAGGCCATGTCCTGCAGACAGGCAGAAGAGAAGCAGGAGGAAGGCTGAGCCCCTGCCCTGCCCTGCCCGACTGCCCTCGCTCCCCTGCGTCAGCACGCGCGTGGGCAGGCAGGCGGAAAACTGGGCCTGCCTGGGATATGGATAAGTGCATTTTCATATTACATCTAATGTAATAAGTCAGTTAAATGCCCCTAGTCTGGGGAGGGCGGCATGTTAATAAACAGTCGTTACCAGCAGTTGACAGTTGGTTAGCACAGATTAATTCCTAATGAAGAAAAAACTCTTTATGTAATGTAATGCTTCTGGCCAGGGATCGAGGGTTGCAATCATCCACCCATGGCAGACCTTTAAATCCGGCTTTGTTCCACCACAGGAAAAACAGACCAAAAAAAAAAAAATCTGCTGTTTTTTAAGGGTTATGATTCAGCCAGTGTCACTTGGCTCCTAATTCCAGGAGTGCTGAGCTTGTTTCCTAAAGAGTACAACATGCTGCACCAGAGACTGCTGATGCAGTTGTGGCAGAGGAGGTGGTGTGAGGCAGGTGGGGGGCACCGTGCAGACCCCATGCCCTGGGGATGCTGAAGATGGCCTTGTACAGTCCCAGGTGTGCCAGGGCTCTCGCACCTGGGGGGATGCTGCCAGCTCCCTGGCCGTGGCGATGGGTGCTTGGGGCTGGCGAGTGGGTGTCAGGGCATGCTGGGCTGCATGGAGTCGCCCTGGGAATGCGTGAGGAGCACGGGTGCAGCTGTATGGGGCTGTGCTTGCACATGGGGCCAGAGTAGCCAGCCTTCACCTTCCCAGAGCCACGAGGAAACTGGCTGTGAAAAGCAGGAGGTCAAACCCAGCTTAAGCAGCATAGGTTTTGGCACGGGACTGCGCAGTCATCCAGATCCCGGCGGCCAGTGTGGTGGTGGACACATACACACAGGCTTTCACCCTTGCAGCCATCAGGAAGCTCCTGGGACCTTTATTTCCACTTGCAAGAGAGCAATGCATTTCACACTGACTCACCCACTTTCCCTCCCTTAGGACATTCTTCGAGATGAGGCTCTCAGAGCGGGTTCCTGGGCTCCTCTGCAGGTGACACGGTTTCTCCAGGCAGTGCCAGTGTCACCCTTGCAGTGGGGACTTAGAGAGGTATCTGTACCCATCTGAGCAGAGGGTCTGAGATATCCTCCCAAAGCCATGAGATCACAAGTAAAACTCACTGGAAAGCCAAATCCACTGGGACAAGAATAAATAGTGTCAAGAATTACTCTACCAGTGAAGAAGAAACATTGTTATGGTTGTCCTGTGACCTAAGGATATCGATATAATAAAACTGATTCACATACAGGAAAGTGATTTGAACTTGTGAGGACAGGTTTTTTACTATTTTTAATTTTATTCATGATCTGATAGGAATATTCCTACTGATTTACTGATGATCTCACAGGAAAAATTTGGAAGGAATTTTACAATTATGATTTAAAGCAAGAATTATTCCATTTCATTTGAGCATTTCAAATTTTACTGTATCTTGACTTACACAAAATATATGTATGTGCATAGAGTAGGAGAAGCCCCACAAGCTGTGACACGTGAGTAGGAGAAGGCAAATGAAGCTCACATCTCCTGAGCAGCGTGGGTCCTCAGCAGGTAAAACAGCATCTCTCAGATGCCGGGGTTTTCTTTCGTCTCCTTTCCATTCCGCCTCGCTTTTCTGCAGTGACGGCAAGCTGCAGAAAGCAGATTAAATCTGTAAGAAGCGTGAGAACAAAGTGAGTGCTGTGCAGGCAAAGGACTTCAAACGGGGAGAAAGGTTGGAGGTGGAGATACTGTCCTGGGCAGAGACTTCAAAAGAGACGCAACAGGTGATTCACTTTGCAACCAGTCGGTGTAGCTGGAGCGAGGTACGCAGACTGCGTGAGCGAGGTTGAACTCTGCAAATGAATATTTAAGCAATTCCTTAGAGTTTTTGCTATTTACATGCACTTGTGTCAAGGGCACCTGGAAGAGCTCTGTGCTCGTGTCTGGGAGCACAACATTGCCCCTAAGGGCTTCCCATCTCCCTGGGAATGTGCAGGCAGAGGCACCACTGCTGAGAGATCATGCTGCCAGTGCAACAGCCTGGCCAGGAGCACCCCTAAATCACTCTGTGGCTTAAATGACATGCTGTGGCAGATGAGAGAGGTGAAAAGAAATACCATGGGGCTGCTGCCCAGGCTAGTCCTGCTCAGGGAAGATGTCTCCAGAAGTCTCCGACCACTGAAGGGCTGTCAGGTGATGGTATCTGGCTGTGCAAACGAGTCTTCATGTAAGCAATGGGGGCTGGGTACTGATGTCAGCAGAGAAAATGGTCATCACCCCCTCTCTGCTTCTTTTTCACAAAGCGAAACCAAACTTCTTGTTGCTCCTGGGCGACTGCATGTGCTGTAATGGAAATTACAGGCCACATTTATAACCAACAGAAAATTTTGTGACACCAATACAGAGTAAGTAATGAGATGAAAACGTTTGATTATTGACATCAGAGATGGAACCATTCCATTAGATCATCTTAATCATCTCCGAAAAACTCTGAATATTTTCTAATACTTTGTCTAGGTGTAGCTGGTTCATAGGATTCCTATGCACAAAGCTCACCCAGCATATGATATTTAAAAGCACAACAGTATTTATTGCTCTATTATAGCCTTGCATAAGCAGTTACCAGCATAAGCAGTTACAGTTCCTAGCATAAGCAGTTACCAGCATATTGTTTTCCCTTTATGAGAGTCTTACCACCCCGACTGCGCCGGAGACACCACGAAGCAGGAGGATGACGATCAGTGGGGTCAGAGCAGAGAAGGGAGGTAGGCGCAGCACCTTCGGGGCATCCCTTGTTGTTCATGGAGTGAGCTCTGGGTCCTTTCTCTCTCCCTCTGCTCCGAGCCGCCTCTGTTATACCCTCAGCAGGTTCAGTGGCAGAGTACTGACCAGGTGCTGGTGCACGCGTGGCCAGCGCATGCAGCAAGGCCTGCCAAGTACGTGCCCTGCTGGCTAACAGCGGTTCCCGGAGAGCAGCAACACACTGCTCAGTAACAACCCTCCTAGTTCCCCTCTCCGAGATAACAACCCTCCCAGCTCCCCTCTCCAAGGTCGCATTCTCACAACTGTGTGCAGCTTGTAATTTCCCACAGTGGCCCTACACAGACCATCACTGAAATCCCTCACACACTAGGCTATGAAAGAAGTTACTGTTCAAGGGATGCCAGCCTGGAGATTGTTAATGGCTTTTTTGGCTCTGGCACACTGAACAATGCCTTTAATGACAAATAGAGAGATAAGTTCTTCCAAGGAGCTGCAGAAGCCATGTGAAAAATGCATGCACAAATTAGTAACAATAATTTTTAATTTGCTCCAGCACTAGAGAAAGACAAAAAAGAATAGACAATGTTTTGCAGAAATCCCAGTATGTTATTAGGCTTTGGGGTTTTAAAGAATCAAGTCTTAAAAAAAAGGTCACCAACATTTTTGATCTCAAAACATGCAGCTTTAGGAATGTTTGCTTTGTAGTTTTTCTGGGTTTGTTTCTTTTCATTGCTCAGTCTTACTATTAAAAGAAGCTAGGGAAACAAAGTGGACAAAACTAAAAAGTTTGAAAAGCTTGCAGAAATATTTTAGTGGAAAGGGAGAAAGCGGAAGATTGTTTTGGGTTTTCTTTGGTTTTTTCCCCCCTCTATTTCTTTCTTAAATGTTGGAGAAGTAACATTCTCAGGGTGGTAGCGCAGGACATGATGCCCTGACCGCTGATCACAATGTGTGTGTGTTGGGGTCTTGCAGGCATCTGGGGAAATTCTTCCACATCTCCTTGCTCTGCGCAGGGCTCACAGATATTTCTCCACCACCTCATTTTTCCCTGCCAGAAATACAGTGATCCTATCTAAGGCCCACTGCAGACAGGGGAAAGCAGGCTTGTCCCATAGGGAGTCTCCTCTTTGATGGGGAAGTCTTCAGTGCAATAGCCAAAAAGAAACGTCTCCTTCCTCTGACACTACATGCAGAGGAGCAGAGTATCGCCAAAAAGGAGTACTCACTCACAGCAGTGGGTATGCTCAGTAACCCAGTGAGACACCCCAAGTCTCTTGGTCACACTTTGAATGTGCCCATGTTTGTTTAAAAAAAATGTGCAGTTCCATTTTCTACAGCGACTGCAGGTGTATAATCCATGGATGAGTGTGTGGATCATCGGATACAGGAAATACATCATATTTCCATTTTAGATCATGGAAAACGAACTTACTCTTCCTGCTAAAATAAGTCTGATCTTAGAATATTCTTTCTTTGGATAACAGCATATTGTTTTCCCAGACATGTTATTCTTTATGTACTCAGCACGAAAGTCAACCATCCTGTTCCTACATACCATGGCCTGAATTTCCAGAGGAGATTTCTGCTTTTCCTGGACTATTTCAGGGCTCACATCAGCACGCTGTGCTGCAAAGCCATAAACTTGCAACTACACACACCCACAGTCTGCTTCTTGGATCCTTGTCCAGAGCATCTCACACCACTGTCTCCCCTTCTATTAGCTCTGCTCTGGATTTCTCTCTGAAGTAATTACATTATTTTCCCTTAAAGATAAACCATTCACATGCTATTAGTATCAAGCCATGACAAATGGCTTGATGACAAATTAACTCTTGCCAGAGACGGAGATAAGAAATCGGAGCCCGTTTTCTTGTGCCTGAGAGTTCACTGAAATTGCCATTCAAACCAGAGCCATAAAAAAACCCTACTAATGCTAGACAGCTTTCCATAATTAGAGAGTGATGTCTTTTGAAGAAGGAGGGGGAAGAAAGGAAGACGCATTTTATTTTGGGTTTTTGGCATCTCTGGGTGAGTTTTACCACCCGTGGGAGCTGCTCAGCTGGCTCCCCCAAAGTCTCCAGTTATCCACGTGTTAGGGTGGCCGTGGACAGTAGCAACCTGGATTTTTTCATGCTTCCCCCACTCTGGGAAGTTTTATGGACTGTGAGGGACCTCCCCAATCCTCTCCCTTTCCCAGAGGGTACCAGGAAGATGTCATTTCCTTCCTGGTACAAATACACATCTGCTTACAGTCTCTTTTTCATTCTGGGGTAAACTCCTCATATACATTAAATTGCATGAGCAAGACCCTCAAAAGCCAGACATACTAAAGAAGGGTCTCCCGGTCATGTTTTTTCTAATGAAAAAAAAAAAAAGATTCCTTCCCTTAGGAAGAGGTTTTTTTTAATAGCTTTTATGCTCCCTTTCCCTTTCCCTGTCTTGCTCAGGGTGGCCAACATACAACTAGCCCCGACCTACCCCCAAAAACCCCTTCACTTCCTCTGCAACCCACCCTGGCCGATGATGCTGGGAGCTGCACAGTGTGGACATCCCTGCCAGGCCCCCATCCGCCGGGAATCCTCATGCCAGGCAGATGGGAAAAGTAGCTGTGGAGCTGCTTGTCTCCAGCAGATGGGAGCCTGCACTGCTGCTGCTGCCTGCACTGTAGCCTGCCTGCCTGCACTGCTGCCCACACTTCTGCTTGCATGGCTGCTCTGACTGCTGCCCGCTTACCTGCGTGCTTGCCTGCTCACCCACACACTGCCTGCACTGTTTCCTGCCTGCCCGCAACACTGCCTGCACGGCTGCCTGCCTGCACGGCTGCCTGTACCACTGCCCACTCTACAATGCTGCCTACTCTGCTGCCTGCTTGCACCACTGCCTGCATTTACTGGGGCCGTTCAGCCTGGAGGAGAGAAGGCTCCGGGAAGACCTTGTAGCAGCCTTACAGTACCTAAAGGGGATCTACAGGAAAGATGAGGAGAAACTCTTCAGCAGGGCCTGTTGTGATAGGACAAGGAGAAATTGTCTTAAACTAAAAGACAGAAGATTCAGACTTGATATAAGGAAGGAATTTTTTTCAGTGAGGTTGGTAGAACACTGGAACAGGTTGCCCAGAGAGGTGGGAGATGACCCATCCCTGGAAACATTCAAGGCCAGGTTGGATGGGGCTCTGAGCAACCTGATCTGGTTGGAGATGTCCCTGCTCCTTGCAGGGGGGTTGGACTCGATGACCTTTAGAGGTCCCTTCCAACCCAAACTATTCTATCATTCTGTGATTCTATGACTGCCTGCACCATGGTCCCCATCACTGCCTACCTGCCTGCACCACCCTCAGCACCATAGCCCCAGTCGCTGCCCACCTGCCTGCTCTGCTGCCCCCACTGCTTCGCATGCCACTGCCTGCACCCCTGGCCACGTTGTGCTCCGAGAGGCAGAAAGCCAGCCTAGCTCGATGTCGATTCCAGTGTGGCCACCTGTTGCAGAGCTTACGACTCTGGCAAAGAAAAAGTACCTAATTGGTATTCCAGATGAAAAAGCACAAGAAAGGTAGAGTGAATAATAACAAAAAAATACATCTTTCTTTTCCTTATCCTCTGTGTCCCTGCATCCCACTAGAAATAAAAATTGCAGGTCATCCTGTTCCCCTGCCTGCTATTACAGGAGCAGCTACAGACTTCAGTGCTGGGTGTGAGGCCCACCTCCCATCCTGTCTCATCCCCAAAGGTCTGCCAGGGCGGTCCCCGGTGGGACACAAGCAGACGGCGCTGGCGGCAGAAGTGGGGGCAGCCATGATGCGGACACATGTCTTGGGGGACAGGCGGCTGCTCAGGGCTGCGTTGTCCTGCTGCTACTGCAGCTCATTTGCTTCTGCATACCTTGGCTTGAACGTGCAGTGAAATGGGAGCAAGAGGTTGAATTAGGAAGGCAAAGTGCTGGTTGTGAGAGGATAAAGAGGGCAAACATACAGGAAGAGGACAAATGTACAGAAAACAATGATGTGAGAACCCAAAATGGTCATAGCAAAAGCTGTATTAATTATATTTGTGCTTTTGTCGAAGCTTTCCTCTTTTATGGCTGTATCTAATACGTTTAAACCCTACCACTCTGCTAGTGTGCTTGCAAGGAGGTGTACGTCTAGTTTGCTCTATTTTATCTGAAAATAGAACCACATCAGATAAACACTGCCTCTTCTATCTGTTCCCCCCCAGTGAGCTGCTGAGACCTTTCAGATGGACCTTTTGTGCCCTGGCCCCCCCGGCGCTGCACCTCATGCTTGCTCATACACTTCAGTGGCTCTTTTCAATGGCCTCTGCACGTGACTGCTTTAGTGGGATGTGCACGGATTCGTATAACTGGCATTGACCTGGTTTGGAAGGAAAAAGAAGAAACAATGGTGAAACTACATGGGGAAGTTAAAAAAAAAAAAGGACTGCCTTTTTCTGGAACGCAGCTCACCTACCACATTACAACCCCAATGTTGTACCCCTTCCTTTTCAACATCTGGCACTCAGTTTTTCCTATGCAGCTTCTGCTCGTGGTAGGTCAAGGTCTCTCTGACCTTGCTGAGCTGGATGTGCCCTGCTTAATCACTGCTCCCAGGTCGAGTGATGGGAGCATCATGTGACAGCATGTCCAGGAGGCTTTTATGTTTTCTGACCTGCTCTCAGTGATGCTCGGCAAAAGGCAAAAAAAGGTCACAAGCTGCAGCAAGGTACAAGGAGAAAGCTGCTCAGAGAGGCTGTGGAAATTTCACTCTTGGAGGTGCCCAAAATTAGAAGCCTAGTCTAAGTTGGATCTCTCAGACTTAAGAACAGAAAGTACCCTCAAGACTTTTTTAGTAGGAAAACAATCCTGTTCCTCACTGTATACTCATCAGAAAAGAAATGCGAACATCAGGACTTCCTCTTAAGGCTCAGTTCATACTTGTATGAAGATGCAAGTATCCTTGTAAACCAAAAGGAGAAATCAAATCCATGGCATGGGATAAATACATCACCTCTAGACAGTGGTTGTGTTAATAAAAAGTCTGGCTCCCAAAACAACTTATTGGACTTGCAAGCAGCCAGACATCTAGGCTGATGGAGAATGTATTGACAGCAGCCCTGAGGAGGACTTGGGAACTGCTGGTGGACAAGAAGCTCAGCATGAGCTGCCAATGCGTGCTTGCAGCCCAGAAAGCCAACTGCATCCTGGGCTGCATCAAAAGAAGCGTGGCTAGCAGGTCGAGGGAGGGGATTCTGCCCCTCTACTCCACTCTTGTGAGACCCCATTTGGATTACTGCATCTAGCTCTGGAGCCCCCAACATAAGAAGGAGATGGACCAGATGGAGACGGTCCAGAGGAGGGCTACAAAGACGATTAGAGGGTGGGAGCACCTCTCCTATGAGTACAGCCTGAGAGAGTTTGGGCTGTTCAGCCTGGAGAAGAGAAGGGTCTGCAGAGACTTTATAGTGATCTTCCAGTATCTAAAGGAGGCCTACAGGAAAGATGGGGAAAAACTCTTTAGCAGGGCCCATTGTGACAGCACAAGGGGTAATGGTTTTAAGATAGAAGGGGGCAGATTCAGACTTGAGGTAAGGAAGACATTTTTTACACTGAGGGTGGTGGAACATCGGGACAGGTTGCCCAAAGAGGTGGTGGATGGCCCATCCCTGGAAACATTCAAGGCCAGGTTGGATAGGGCTCTGAGCAACCTGATGTTGTGGGAGATGTCCCTGCTTCTTGCAGGGGGGTTGGACTAGATGACCTTTGAAGGTCGCTTCTAACCCAAACTATCCTATGATTCTATGGACTCACATCCAAACCCCATCGCTTTATGATTTTGAAGCAAAATGAGCCCATCAAATACTTCAATAAACTTCGAAAAGATGAATGATAATTTGTGCTGCAAAAGGAACATCAAAATGACACTAATAAAAAACTGTAAATGATATGAAGACAGAAATTAATAAAAGCTCTGTTCCAAACAAAAATCTATGATGGCACTAAGACTTAACAGTTAATAGCTGCTTCTGCAGTTTTGGAAATTACAGGATTAAAGTCATTACTTGGTAGGTCTGCTCAATCCCTGAGAAATCTCAGCAGCCTCTATAGAGGTAACATCAGATGGCAGAAGGGGCACCTCCTGACGCCGAGCAAGCTGCCCAACACCAGAAGACTCACTCTGAGGAAAGAGGTCTGATGTCAAAGGGTAAACTGATACAGGTTCAAATGACTAGAACTGAATAATGCAAAACTCGAAACCAGAAGATTTCTGACTGTCAGTAATGTTCAGGACCTGCATCACCCACCAAGAAGTGAGATCAGAGAAGCTCAAGTGTTACAAGATGTGGCTTGACAAGTTTAAGGAGATGAGTTTGTAAGCTTTAAGCCTTCATTTGCCTGGTTTCTTTACAAGGGTGCTGCACAGAAGGCTGGTGGTAGGGGAGGCTGATGGTTGTAATTTGTTTGGATCACATGGATTTAAGACACGTATTTCAGTATTAAGCCGGTCACCTTCAAAGGCTGGGACACTGTCACATTTGCTCTTCTTCATACATTTCTCTCAAGTGAGAGAAAGGGCAGAGGGGCTTTGGTTTTATCTTCTGATAGTCTAGCAGAGATTGGTGACTGTCCTGGTTCTGGCTAAGATAGAGTTATTTTCACCTGAGTTGGGAGAGGAACTGGAGCTGGTGGCCCCTGTGGCTAGGAGACACAGCTGGGATAGGTTACTAATTAGCCAACAGCTGGGATAGTTTACCCAAATTGGCCAAAGGGCCATTCCATACCCTGTGACATCATGCTCAATATATAAGTGAGGAGGGTGCTGAGAGGAGCCTCCTGTTACTTGGGAGGGAGCTGGGCATCAGGATCTGGTGTAAGCTATTGTACTGTAAATTACATGCTTCAGTATTTTCTGTTATTAGGATCTGTTTTCCATCTCTGTTTTGTTTTCTTCTGTCATTCTCTTATTTTTTTTTTTTAATTTCAGCCTACGAGTTCTGCCTTCTTTTCTTTACCAATTCTCCTTCCCATTCCTCTGGAGGGTGGGGGGAGTGAGTGAGAGACTGTGTAGCTTGGTCCTGAGTGGGGCTGAACTACAACAGTGATGGATAGAGGTGGGACACCAGGTACTGATGTCTCCTCTTCAGACTTGTCCTGGAAAAGCTTTCAGGTGTCTGCTTGATGTATTTTCCACATGTGCCTGGGATTAACCTGATCACTAGTTCTGTAATCTAAAATAAGTTTTCCCTTGGGTTGGACTGGCAGAACAACTTCTTGGTTTCTCTGAGTGTGGTGTGTTTTTGTTTCCCTCTGTGACATGAGGCACTTCCAAGAAGGGTCTGTGCTGACACCTGAAGGACAAGCAGGATGCTCTAATATTCAAGAAGGTCTACAGACATACTAAGCTTGCTTATTTGCCAATGGCAGTGATTTCTATGCTACGTAATAATCTGTTGATTCCTGTACACCTGCAGTCTCCTGCTGCAAAACAAGATCTCTTGTTAGTATTTTATTTCAGTGAAATATTCCAGTTGACTAATGTTCTACTAATTACAGTCCTCTGTCTTCCTATATTACACCATACGATATCTGCAGACAAGGGGCAGAAGCTAAACTGGTGGAGATAGATACACAATGTGTCTCACTGTGGGTTCAGCTCACTATTTGTATAAAGACATTAAAACCAGCACAAAGATAAACTGAGCAAATGAATATTTTGCTGAATTGAGATTGTGGGAGACAAGAAAACAGGCAGTTGTTTCAGTTAGAATAAAATTTTTAAGAAGAATGAAAATCCAAGCTGTACCCAGTTCAAGAATTTTTGATGGGGAATTAATTTGTTGAGAAAAGGGTCTAAAATAATTCCAGTTCACCCACGTAAATCTGCAGGACAGACCAATCGAACACCAGTGGGGTTACACTTATTGGCAACAGGCTAAAGGGAGGCACAGTGGGAAATGTCTGCTATGGCATTTCTGCATCATCACAGACCTGAAGACCTAGAAGGACTGCAGGCAGTTTGAGATACAGAGGCAGTAAACAGTACCAGCTGTGGTGGTGAGACTGTGTTGGATAAGTTTATCTGCAACAACCCATCTAGCAGCTTTTAGAAGGTGACCACTGAAATCAAATTGCATTTTACAGATTTGTGGCTCCTGTTTGCTCTTCCCTTCCCAGTGTGTTTCTGTACAGTTCATAATACCTTTTCACTTTGTTTTTTATTGCTTCTTTGAGGTATCAGTGCTATAGTAATGAAGATGAGTAGCAGAGGAAAAGGAGCCAACCAGTAATTTTCCAAATGACCATGTATAATTCACAGAGCTCCAGTACATCCAAATGTCAGACTAACATCATTTCAGCACAAAAATTCGAGGAATATTGTTGTTAGAGCTGCCCTGATCTGCAGTCATGTTCCAATTATAGTGAAAAACCACAAAACATCTCAGAATTGACAGAGCTAGAGACACTGCAGCATATTCACAAAGGAAAACAAAAGCTGCTGCATTTCTTTGTGCCAACACTAAAAGGTTACAGTGACTCTAGTGAGGGAAAACATGTAGGAAGCCATTGGGACAGGTGGTCTATGGCATTCAACTTACAAGACTCCATCAGAACAGAACAAAAATAAAAACGTGGGACATTGTTGACTCTGCACACTTGCAAAAACCCTCTCACAAACCTGTGAGGAGAATCTCATGGCACAGCTCTCTGTATGTCAACCAGCTGCACTGGGCTGCTCTCCTCAACAGCCAGCCAGCCTCTGCTGGAAGGTGATGCACCAGACTGACTTAGATACCAACCTCCTGATAAAATGCACTGTTTCCTAGAAGCACTTCCCCATCAGCCCCTGATGGCTAGCTGAGATCTATCTGTCCATGCTGCAGGTAAGGAATTTGGAAAGGCAAGCTCTTTGACTCCTTACATGCTGGGAGGTGCAGAGTGCTTCAGACACAGTCCGAAGGCTGAGATAGGCTATGTAGCTTGAAAATGCTTCTCTCAGTTGTTCTGCTCATGTGTTTGTCCCTGAATAAATCCAAGATAAACTATACAGATGCCTAGTGTTTGACTGAAAAAATTAGAAGTGATGCTGAAAATGTATTTGAAATGTGTGGGTCCTGTGGGCGATGGCCAGAGAGATCATTTGAGGCTGGTTTGTGGTTCTCTCAGGGCCACCCACAGAAGCGGGTGATTTCAAGAAGCAGCTTACTGAAAATGCTGTGTGCCTCAGAGTAATTCTACCAAGGCAGAAGAGGAGCGTGGCCAGCAGGTCAGGGGAGGTGATTCTCCCCCTCTACTCTGCTCTGGTGAGATCCCACCTGGAGTACTGCATTCAGCTCTAAAGCCCCCAACATAAGAAGGACATGAACCAGATGGAGAGGTCCACAGGAGGGCTACGAAGATGAGTAGAGGGTGGGAGCATCTCTCGTATGAGGACAGGCTGAGAGAGTTGGGGCTGTTCAGCCTGGAGAAGAGAAGGGTCTGCGGAGACCTTATAGTGATCTTCCAGTACCTAAAGGGGGCCTACAGGAAAGATGGGGAGAAACTCTTCAGTAGGGCCTGTTGTGACAGGACTAGGGGTAATGGTTTTAAAATAGAGGGAGATAGATTTAGATTAGATACTAGGAAGAAATTTTTTACACTGAGGTTGGTAGAACACTGGCACAGGTTGCCCAAAGAGGTGGTGGATGCCCCATCCCTGGAAACATTCAAGGCCAGGTTGGATGGGGCTCTGAGCAACCTGATGTAGTTGGAGATGTCCCTGCTCCTTGCAGGGGTGGGGGGGCTGGACTAGATGACCTTTGAAGGTCCCTTCCAACCCTAACCATTCTATGATTCTACAATATTTCTTTGTATTTCTTTTTGAAAATATAAAATGTTATTAATTTATTATTTAAGAACCTCTTTTTGGCCAACAATTATGTAAAACTTAATTGTTACAACATACTGCCCTCTGAAGTTAGTTATCACTGCCAAATTCAGCAAAGGTTGTCAGATCCAAATAAATTTATCTTTCAAAAGCACTGTTAGAATTTGCCACATTAGCTGGCACCATAAATTAATGACTCTAAGCCTGGCTCGTTGACTATTTGATCATCTAATCAGCTCTTCTTTACGGCACCAGCTATTGGACTTCCCCAGATTTATCCCTGAGAACTAGTCCATGTCCTTCAGAAAATTGTAGTATCTTCAGTTAAAACATACAGTAGTAAAGAAACAAACTTGGTTACTGTTAAAAAACAAATTAATGTATTTCTATTTGAAATTTGTCTTCTGCAGTCTTCCAGCCACTGGAACTTGTAACAGCTTTAATAAAGTTATTTTAATAAATCTTTAGCTTTCAGGATAGAGGAGAACTCTTGCTTTCAAGATTCAGACAGCTTGCATCATCTATGTAAAGAGGTAACATAACCTTTGGACTTTTACAACATTCTCTTTTTAAGCACACAAGCAAGCCAAATTGGGGATTTTTTTTGGCCACTTTTTTCTATGGGATGGTACTGTTTAGCTGCTTTTCCAGAACGTTCTCCATTGATGTCCAGAATTTCTTCTTCCCGTCCTAAAATTATGACCCACATTCTTGACTGTCAGATGGATAGTTTTGCAGTAGGCTGTAGTCAAATGACACTAGTAGTTTCTGGACCTTTCCCTTTCTTATTGCATTTACTCCTTGTCAGTGATCCTTCAGTTTTTCTGATCTACTTCATGTCACTGCAGGCTTAACCAGGAAGCAGTTTGCGTTTTACAGTTGCTCATTGAGAAGGAGAGATGCAGTCTCTTTGGGGAGATATTTGCTTTGCCAGATGAAGATTTACGATTTACAGCAATATATCAACACGGTTTTTTGAATCCAGTTTTTAAATATTTTCATTATTTTATCTTGATAACACATTGTTGCAGTTCCTTAATCAAAATGCAATGTGGTGCAACATCAAATGCCCTATAGAAGCACATCACATAGCTTCATTTCTTCCAGTAAATGCATTTTAAATTAATTTTAAAGAAGATCTATTTTTCTTTAAAGCCTTGCTAATTGACATTAATCAAATTACCCTCTAACTCCTTATTTATTGAGTGTCATATCAGCCACTCCAATATTTTGCCTGGGATCAGTGTCAGGCTGAGGGCTGTAATTACTCCAGTTACTCCTTTAATCCCCTCTGAATATTGGCAGGACAACTCTCTTATTAAGCTCTTCTGCCTTCTCAGAATTCCTGTTGACAGTTCTGTAGCTGTTACTCACACCTGCGTTAGCTTTTTGCCTCAAGGTGGCCCTGTTGGAGTCTTGGTTTTTGTGTTATAAGAATTTCTGACTCATCTTTTTCTTTTTTTTTCTTCTATTTTGTTGCTGCCTTTAGAAAAGCATTTAGCAATTATTTCTTGATTGACAGACAGGGGCTTTTAGCATATTGTTGATGAAATTCCCCATGGGAGTGATGCCGATGGACTGCGAGAAGAATAGAGAAAACTGGGAAACCCTTTTTAGCTAAAGTTGTGTGTGTGAGAAATGTACTTGTTGCAAAAAAAAAGGGGAATGGCGTGGGCTGGACAGAAGGGCTGAGAACCAGAATCTAGTAGTCAGAGCGAAATCAGCTTCTATCCTGGATGTGCAGAGCATCATTTCAGTCCAGTCTGAATGCTTTCGTGTTTTTTAGTTCTGAATCTTTCAAAAAAGCTAAACTTACACCCTCTAAGAAAGCAGTCTCTCATAGTAAATGAGTGTACTGTGCGCTCTGGGGATTAGGACATATGGGAGAGCATCAGGGGAATCCTTAACACCCGTAGCACCCCATGTCTACCTCATCTAGTGTATCTGCTAGTAGCAGACAAAAATACTTTCCAATGAGCTGCGCTAGGCACACTCTTGTGTGCCTATTTCAATATTTCGTCTCGGTCCTCTTAAATGATTGTCCTTCTAAAAGTGTGGTTTTAGATTTTATTTATCTTTCCCTTTTCAAGTCTCTTTCTCCAGTGGTCATAGCAGAACCTGCGTGCAAAGGGTCAGGTGCCTCACGGCCAAGTACACACAAAGCCGCCTAATCCAGCTAACGCGGCTCCGGGAAATTGCAGAACGGTCTGAAACAAAGGGACACAGCTCAGCACGCAATGCACATAATCTCTCAGGCAGAGCGTAAGAGCACATAAAGACACTTGTGAACTCAAATATGTCTCCACGGGCATGACGACACATCGCGTGGGGAGAAGAGAAGCGTTTGGCGGACAAAGACACCCCTGAGGAAAGAGCTCTAATGAAACCAGAGCGGGACTGAAGATGTGCCTCGCTGGGGTCCTGCAGCGTTGCTATTCATTTCGGCAGTGAGAAACAGCAGCCGAATACATTAGTCCCGCAGCATTGTAATTCACTCAAGCACATTGTTTGCTGTAGCCTTTCAGGTCTCTGCCCAGCGCAGGCTTGGCCTATTTCCCTTGCCTTTCATACAGTGCACAATCCATTTAGGGATTTATAGCGGCTTAGAGACCCATGTACAGTGCCTTGCCTCTATCTGATTTTTACTCTGTGATAAGAAGGCTTGAGGTCATGGGTTCGTTGGAACTCCTCTCCTCCCTGCTGTTTGTGTTGCATGGAAATCTAATTACTCATTAGTGTTTATGATATCTTCAGGTCCACCAATGTCCTCATCACTATCTGAAGAAATCCCAGGGTTCGCCACAAAGAGCATGTGAATCTGCTCTGATGTGATCTTATAAGCAAGGGGTGCAAGAGAGAGAAGAGAGGAGCAGGGGCATAAAGACAAATATGATAATAAAGCACAAAAGCTATTTGCGGTGAAATCCTTGTCCAGTATAAAGTGGTGTGATGTCCATCCTAGTGCATGCTTATGCCAACTCATACACTGATGTTGAAAAGTAAAATCTTCCTGTTAGGATGTTCACCCTGCCCCACTGTTCCCCGTAGCTCCTAGTCTGTGCTCCCCACAAACACGGCACAGAGTTACAGATCGTAGAAGAGTGTAGTTGCCTCTTGTGCCTGCAGAGGAAATATTCTCTTTCCCTTTCTGCGTGGACTCCCTTGGTTGTAATCACCTCACTGCAAATACATGTATTCACACTTCTCTCATCCTCTCACCATCCTGGAAAGTTTGACTTCAAGTCACACGAAAAATAGAGCTACAAGTGCTATGAATGGCCACCAGCTCTGCTGACACCACCATAGTCAAATTCAGTGGATATGCTATTTATCCCCAGGTTGTTCAAATTTTATTCATTGTCTGTGCTATTTTCCTCCTTGGAGGTGGTCCCATATACAAAAACATAAAGGATCCAGCTGACAGAGCAAGCATGTATCTCCTATGAACGTCCCAAAGGATGGAAGTACGTTTATTAAAAAAAAGGCCTAAGTAAGGGATTCAGAAACCCCACTAACTTGGTACTAAGTCTGATTTTTAAAGTCTCTGACAACACTCATGACTGAAGGCACCAAAGAAGTGAAAACCAGTACTCTGACCAGTGTGCCCTGGGGATGCAGCATGCTGTTTCTGAAAGAAACAGAGCTGCACAGGGGAAATAACATTCTCAAAGTCAAACAGCATCCTATCGATTACTCAGGAACCTTTGTGCCCCTCCAGCTCCTGCAAGTGTAAATCAGAACAGAGATACGGGGACACGTTCATCCACGTTTGCATTAAAAGCTTTTAGGTAAAGGCCAACGCCCATTAGGAAGAGGTTAGGAAATGTAAATGCTATGGGCTCTTTTATATGTGGCTGCTGCAGTCTGGTTATAGCTCCAGGGGTATTTACATGGTGTATACTGTGTATTACTGCAATATTTGAAGCTTTGGGTGATTAATTAAACAAATGAAGGCCAGGTTCATGATGTGACTGGAGTTGTTGTGGCAGACGCTTACACGGCATTGTGCCTTGCCCTCTTGGGCACTGAAAGTACTCCTGGTTTCCTACTGTGGCTGGTGGCTCATGTGACTGTTCTCCAGACTGGATTTCTGCTGCTGACAAGGTCAGCATCTCAGTGCACAGCTGACTCAAAGGCAAAAAAAAAGTCTTCATTTTTTCTTCTGATTATTCCTTCATTCTGGAGATAGGCAGATTATAATAGAATTAGGCAAATCATTGACTTTTCTGTGGTGAAATGAAAGAAGCGTATCTTTGGTTGGCTTAAAATATGTTTATTTAACAAATTATAATAATATTATAATATAGTTTGGTCAAATCATATCATCTTTATTAATGAAAACCCAGTAAATAAAGGATTAATGTCCTAAGCAGCCTGGGAAACCTGTGCTTAGATGGCCTTACTAAGTCAGTAAAAGCCCAAGGTCCCACTGAAGTCTGAGGAACAAAGTGACCAAAGCGCTGAAGCACTGGAGGAGGGAAAGTGGTGCCAGCTGGAGGGTGCTGAGCGGGTCCTTGAGCTCAGCAGCCACTGGGGTTGGCATCCCTGGGGAGAGGCCAAGCCTCTGTGCATGGGGACAGCTTTTGGGGACTGCCCTCCAGCACAAAGGATTTAAACTTTGTTAATTTCTACTTGAGTAAGAAGTCTAATCTTTTTTTTTACCTTTCCTGTTTAATATAATTTATTTCAGCTGCCTGAGGTGGTTTCTTTTCCTCCTGGATTATAATTTGCATTCGGTTCCTACTCTAACCCAAATAAGCCTGGTGTCTGGCTTCAAGTACGAAGGCATTTCAGAAAAGATGGCTTTGGCCATAAAAAGGAAATAGTTGGCCTTTCCTACTGCAAAACTCAACCTTGGTCCGTTGACTTCACATTTACAGTTCATCCCACTTCTTGATTTCTTCCGGGACCAGCTGCTGACTGTCTACGAGGGATTTGGAGCAATCATTTCACATTTGGACGGCTGCTTCCTATCTGTAGAAGTGGTGTTAAAGTTAGGAAAGTCAAGGGAAAGTTAGGAAAGTCAAGGGTATTGTAGCTTTAAATTGACATTTTAAAATTTGCTCTGAGATCTGGTGAATGTTGTCAGATGTGGGTGGAAGGTTGGTACTTATGTTATTGCTAGTGGGGAATCTGGAAAGCAGAGGGTATGTTTAATTTTATATTTGTGAACACTCATTTGATGGAAAATAATGCCAAGGGATTGTCAAACCAAGTAAAAGTAAATAATGGTTAAAATTTAAAATATTTTGACATGAATCCCTAGGACCCTCCCCTCAAATATATCAGCTGATAAACTTAAATAATGCAGTCATTTGAGGAAACTGCAGTCAGCTTACAACTAGCGTACAAACTGTAAAAACAGATGAGCTTGTTGAAAATACTGTTCCCTGAAAACTATTCATTGTTTTCTTGTTTGGTATTCACAGGGTTTCTACCTACTGAATGCAAATAGTGCTATATCTTTAATCTCTCATTGTTCTCTTGGACAAAGCAAGCAAAATTAGCTCTCTATCTACTCAAGCTCAAGATTAAGAAAAAATTGAGGACAATATTTTAAAATATATTTTGTTCAATTTTTCTGTTTTCTTTTATTTCTCATAAGTAAGGCACGCAGCCATCTCTTATTTTTTTTCTTGGATGTTTGAATTTTTCACATCTGTTCTAATTCTCATATTTTTGCCTTGGGAAAATCAGAAAGAAATAGTGCTGGAAGTGACCTCAAGAAAAATTATAGTCTAACCGTTTGTCCTAAAAGAGGATTTGCTGTACCTGTCTTAATGACTTCTGATGATGGCAATTGCAAACGCTTCCTGTGTAATTTATTGCAACACTTCACTGTCCCTACTGTTAGAAAAATTTACTGGTATCTAATCTAGTGTCTAACTTCATTTTTCCCTTACTAATATCTCAGCCCATTACTTTTTCTTCTGTATACCATGGCCATTTGGAACAGAGCATTTTTCACTCTGAATTAACTGTCACGTACCGAAAGACATATTCTGTGCCATTTTTACCCTTCTTTAGCCTTTCCTTTGGACTAAGCACCCAGTTGGTTCCCAGCTTCATTGCAGATCATTTGCAAAATTTGCTGCTTTCTTGCTTGTTGGTAGCGAGTCCTGGATAACCACTCCTGGAGTACAGCAAGATAAACCAAGCTAAAGGGAGCAACATTTTGCACCAATCCTACCAATATTTCATCAAGATGATGCTTCCTTGTCTTGCTTATGAGAATGTGTCGTAGTTCAGCCCCGACTGGGACCAGACTATGCAGTCTCTCTCTCACTCCCCCCACCCTCTTAGGGAACAGGGTGAGATAATATAAGAAAAAAGGCTCGAGGTTTGAGATAAGGACAGGGAGAAATCCTTCAAGTTACCATTATGGGCAAAACAGACTCAACTCTGGGAAAACTATTTGTTTACATTAAAACCAAAGCAGGATAATGAGAAAAAGAACAAAGTCATGTGAGATAGAGTTGAAAGCATATCTAAATCTACTGCTTCTCCCCAAGCTGTGAAGTCTGTTGACCTGTCAGGGAAAGAAATTAAGTTTGTTCAATATGCATCTTTGTGATAAACCCGTGTCTGTCCCTCATCCAGTCATTTTCTTCCAGGAGTTTATAAGTTTTCTGGCAATTTCTTCCAGTATTTTTCTATTAATTGCTTAGATTTGAGCTTTCTGTGAACAATGATGCAAAAAAAAAGGGGGAATTGAACACGGGTTTTTTTGCCTTCTCCATATCTTCTGCTAGTAAATCCCTTCTGTTAGTCAGAATGCTTCCCTCCTCTCATGTATACCATGTATACCAAAGGACCTCCAGCTTTTCCAGGGCAGCTAAGTGAATTCTTAGTTATCTGTTGCTTGTCAATCCCCATTGCTTCCAGGAAGCAATCTGATGCACAGGCAAGGGACTAATGTTTTTTTTAAAAAAAGTGTATGAAGTAACAAAAATGTGCTCCAAAGAGAAAAAAAAATTCCTTTGATGAAAGATATGATAAAACTTCATATAGATTTTTGCAAAGGCTGGGAAGAATATATCTAATATCACCACAGGAGAAAAGAACAGCTGTTAAAGTACTTTTTATCTTCCTTGAGAAGGATACATGAATCAGTGGAAACTGAATGCAGATAATTTTCAAAGATAAGATGTGTAGAACTTCTTCGAACAGTAACAGCTGATTAACCATTGCAACAAACTGCTGGTGACTGACTGTCCATCTCTTGAGGCCTGCATGACGTTGTGTAGGAAATGTTTTAGCTGAGCAAACCATTACATTGAATCTTAGTTGATAGATTGGAATTTTGGTGGCTTTTGATGTGTTGTTTCTGTGGGTCCTGAGGCAGTGTAAATGCTCACTGAAGTCAATAAAGCTACAGCAGCTTAGACCAGGTAGAGATCTGCTCCCAGAGTTTTTAGAAAGGGCTTTAATGAAAATAGATGGGTGACATGACAAACTGCTCTAAAATAGAACTCCATGCGTAACAGACAGAGGAAGAAGAGTCTTGTCAGCAAAGGGATAGGACAAGGTTGGTGATGTCTGCAGAGCACGGGGGCAACGTCTCCATGATAGGGCACAAATGGGACGAGAGCTGTAAGGCCTTGGGAGGAGGCACAGAGGAGAAGGAGAACAAACACGGAGCTGTGGCTTATGCATGCAGAGGGTGAGTTCCAAAGAGATGGACAATGTGGCTGGCTCAACCACATCAATTCTGCCCATGCTGGTTTATTTTCTTTAGCACCAATGAGGATTTTGTCAGCCACATGGGACCCAGCACGGGAGCTTTGCTGCTTTACTTCAGCAGGATGCCTGCAAACTGCCCTGGGAAGAGCTAGGAGAGCTAACTTCCCCATGCTGTCCTCCCTGCCTTCCTCTATGCACCGGATACTTTCTGGAGACCCTGCTCAGCCAAGCAGTGGGGTATGTGACACCAGTCCTGAAAGCACCCACCACTTCAGCCACAGTACCACTGTACATCAAAGTAAGGTAGAAAAACACACAGGATCAAAATACTGTTTGGAGAGCTACATGGAAGTGAGTTTTTGCTGGAAACTGATACACGTTTATTAACACTTTTCAATCTATTGCAATGCCTGTAACAAACATCACTGCTACACAGATAAATTTGGTGATTAAAGAACGACTAACGACACCTGCCTGACCAGCTGCACTACTGTGGCTAACCAGGCAGAAATATATATATGTCATATTCCCCATGTACTTGAAAAACGTTCAATTTAAACCAATTAATAAAATAGCCTGTTTGGATTAAAAAAATAATTGCTCTCTGACAAGATGTGAATTCAACACTGCTGGAAAAATCCCTGCCATCTGACGTAGAAGGATTTATAGGTTTAGTGGAAATTGCTTTCCCCACTGTCCAGATTAAATACTGCAGGATGATTTTTTGTATGAGTAAACATCCTTCCAATAACAATCAGACCTATAATGTCTTAAAAAGAGGAACAGGATCTACATTTTGGTTTTCTTCTTCTTGTATGGACTATTTCTGGCTACAGAACCTTCAGGTAACATGTTGACTGTCCATAAAATGCATTTTAGCATCTTCCTCCTGCTGTGGGGATGGGTTTTATCCACTGAATGCAGAGTCCACCGACAAGGAAAAGAAATACATGAAGTATACAAAAAAGGCAGGTAAGTCTCATTTTTTTACATTTGAATAGCTACATTTTGGACAAATGTAATGTTTCAGATGAAAATATAATGACTAACAGATAATTGAGTTTGCATTTGCAGATTGTAATCTTTCAGTGAAAAATATTTTCTGTTGCTGTTTTTCTCAATGAATAAATTTTAATGCATTTTCTACGGTGAAAATCATTGCTCCCCCGCCAAAAGATGGGTTTGTGAGGTATTGCAAAGTGTGAAAGGGTGCAAAAAAGGAAGTACTTGCTTATACTTAACGAGGTTAAAATGTGGTAGAGTATTAACATTAAAGTGGAGAGGAAATTTATGTTCATGAGGATCGTTGCATTCACTGAAGATTAGATTGACTTGAGATCTCAAATGAAAACATTCAGAATTTATTTTATTATTCCCCTACCATTTGTTTTACAAAGCTTTTGATAGGAAAAAAAAATGAAGTATCTCTGCAAACTTCAAGGCTATGGTCAGCTATCAGACGAAACAGCATCCAGTGTATTGAATTAAGATATTAAAAGTTATTTAAAATACTATCTATTCGTCACTTTCTCTCTCTCTCTCTCACACAAAAAAGGCTATGTGACACTTTTCTTCCACTACCTAGACAGCCATTTTAGGAGGTTTTGAGTAGAGGAAGGTTTTTTGCTACAACTGAGTCCTGATTACTTATATTCTATTCGGGGAATATTTAGAACTTCGTACGAGGATTTTTATACTCAGGCACGTAACAAGGTACATCTGGAGGAAAAATCCTTTGGGTTTTTTTATTTTTTTTTTTTTGAGAATAGCTGACACGTAGTTTTCTGTTCAAATGTTGTGTACTTCTGCTTGTGACAGACTGAACTTATGTCATTTCTGCTTTGCTGCAGTCACAGTTTCTGTTCTGTAATGACTCTGTATCACCATCAATACTGTAAAGTGTATGGGGATGGAAATGAAGGAATGTCACTGTCCTGAGGAATCCAAACCACTCCTGTAAGCTTTTCAGAGAAATGACTGAAAGGCAGAAGGGATGGAAAGTGCCGTGCCTTTTTGTTTCCCTGTAGCCCCTTGTAGCGAGTCAGGGCTACATTACAGAGTGACAGCAGCGTCCCGGTTGGCACTTGGGGGTCCATGAGCCATTTTATACACAGCAGATGGCTTTAGCCACGACGCCACCTTTGTGGAGGTATGACTGGGAAAATGGATGCAGTGGCTTTGCTCCTGATCAGCCCCCAGGGGATGTGTTACCAGAGACAGTATGGATGTGGGACAGCCCTGAAACCCCTGTTTTCACTGAGGCTTCATGACAGTGGCAGTGGAGGTGACATGCTGGCTGTAGCAAAATAAAGGGGTGAGAAGCAAGGTACCACCATTTGAACTGAAAAGCATCCAGCTGAGAGGAATGCATACACACAGCCATGTTCTTGTTTAGCATCTTTAATGAAAACTCCCACTTCACCAAACACTTACCAGTGTCAGTGCAATTAAGTGATGATACAACAAATCATAGCAGAAGAGAGTGTTAAAACTATGTGAAAATATAAAAGAAATATCTATTCAGTTCACAAGGAACTGCTTCTTCACTCGTGCCTTGTACACACAGTGTAATTGTGCCAGGACAAGCCCATCAGGCAGCCCTGAGGCGTCACGGCTCTGAGGAGCTGGGTCCACCGCCCCGCCAGCGCACCCACGCTGGCCTGGGAGGTCCTTTCTGGCCTATTTCTGCCTCACTGAGGAGGGCTGATGAGGTGGAAGGAGCAATACTGATGCATGGTCGTAGGGCTGTCCATCAGCAGTGTGGTGCTCAATATAACACTTACTTTCCCCTGTGATGGGATAGGCCAGGAGAGATCAATGGTTTTAACGGTCTTGCAATTTGTGAGGTCGAAAAGGACAACTACGGTTAACCGTGTGATTGCCTGCTAAGCACAAACAACAGAGTCTTCTGTATGAATTGTACACCGAAGACCTGATTTCTGATAATTACCTTCGCTATCTGATAAACTCAGAATAGGATTGCAAGTATTTTTAAACTTCAGCTTCCATCCATTTTTTCCTATTCTATGCTAGCTTGTCTTTTCTCCGTCCAGGTGGATCAAGCCCCCTCTTCATCTCCTCTTAAATATATTCAAAACACTAAGCTTCTTATATTTCTCAGCATAGGATGTTTCCCAAACCTTGACTCAGTCATTTGCTTGTTTTCACTGCCTTTTCAGACTTGACATCAGGACTGGGTGCAGTGTTTGCACAGTCCTCACAGAGGTGCTGTATACAGAGTCACTCCTGTTGACCTCCTGGGACTGCGGTCATTGTCTCCACTGCAGCCCCACAATGGGAAATCATGTTTGCCCAACATGACCGGGCATCTGTGTACGGCAGGACACCTCACCTTAGAGGTACAGTGGGTCCTCTTTGCGCTCAGACGTAGTTTCCTATTCATTAAGATGTTGATCATATGAGACAGATTTGAAGTAGGCACGGTTCCTTTGTATTCATTCAAAGTCAAGGCCTTTTTCCAGACTTAGATCCTGGAAGCAAAACAGAGCAAGAGGAGGTGCTATATAATGTCAGAAAATGCTTGCAATGAAGATTGCTCCTGAACATTTTGTTATTGACTCTGTTTTCCCCCCCTTCAAGACTCAGCCCTGAATACCCATTAAGTAGAAGAAGTTATAGCAATTGACTTTCTTACTCCTTGCTGAGCACTGTTATCTCTTGCTCCATAAGGCTTGTAGTAAGGACCAGGACAGAAACCCATCCCTTCACTGCAGCCTTTGTCTTCTGAAGAGACCCACATGTCTCACTGGAGGTTGATGGGGGAAATCTATTTGAAGTGGAAAAGTCTGGCTTCACATCACCAGAGGATGCTCAGGGTGGCTTGATTTTGCACCCATGGTCTCCCCAGCCTCTAGAGCCCTTTAGGGGTACAAGATCATCCGCTTGCCCTACTGCCAGGGCTCAGCGCCAGCCACCGGTGTTGGCAGGCGACGCAGGCACCTGGTGTAGAGACCTGCCACCTTAGGTGTGCTGCCAGCATCCTGCTGTCCCTGGCAGACGTGGCCAGCTTTGCTCCAGATTCCCATGGTGCAGCTGACGGAGGAAACACATGGGCTTTTAGTTTGCTTCTTTGGATGGTGCTGTTCTGCAAGTGTTAGTTTCTTCCAAAGAGACTCACTTGCTCTGAACTTTGCATTCAAACAAAAACTCACCATTTGCTCAGCAATTTTCAGCTCCAGGGCTTGTCCTTGCCCCCGCATCCAACTGATCCCACATCTTTTGCACTCTTGCTGATATGGTGGATGGGGTGAAGAGGGTCCACAGGGTCAGACGCATTCTCTGTCACAGTTTTTGGCACTGCAGGTACCCCAAGGCAGCCATTCTGTCATGAGACAGAACAACCTTGAAGAAGAGTGAGCAGACAGGCATGGTTTTCCCCACAAGAGTTTATGCATGCACCAGTCTTTTGGAGACTGGGTTTGCATGACAGGAATTTTGCAGAAGGTCGCAAATAATTCCTTAAATAAAGCTGATGAGGCTTTGGGACACAGCACAGAGTGTGACAAGAAAATGGCAAATCAGTGTAGGTCAAAGTACGCATACAGTCACAGTGAAAGCAGCAAAGTAGATAGCTTTATTGGAGGAGATTTATGACAGAGCCCTCCAATAATGTAATTCACTGTAAAAATGTCTGCGTGCCAGTCAAAGACTCAGCTGCTTATTTTTGCTGATCTCCAGGACAAATCACCTCAAAGGAATTTCACTTCAAAGAGCAGCAATATGAAAATAAAACCTTCCTCACCTTGCAGACCTGCTCACAGTTTGCAGTCAACCCCGTGCAAATCCTGCAGGGTTTGCAAAGCTTTTTCTTCCTGTTAAATCCACAGTGCCAGAATTCCTACAGGAAGGAGCTGAGATCTGAAGCACCGGCAAGAAGGCTCTCTGCTGCTTTCCCAACTGCTCAGGCTGTTGGAAAGCCACCAGGCTGCATGGGAGTCACTAGAAGGACACAAAGGGTCACTAAACATCACAACATCGTAGTCGTGCCAACAAAAGGGCCAAAGCCTGTGTTGCTAATTAGACTTGCAGAATCTGCTGGAAGGATGAGCAACAGGGAAAAGAACTGGCCTGGAGCTGAGCCCAGGTTGTTCTGCCGGGAAAAAAATCTCTTTTAACACTAAAATCTCCCTGGACAGCATTATAACCACCTTTCAGACAAACAACTCTCAGCAGAAGAGATTTCACTGTACAAGATCTACGGATCATATTTGTTTAATTTTAGCTAAGGGACTTGCTTCATGTTTTTAGTCATGTCCTTACCATTCCCTGGCCATGTTATAATCATTTTGCCTCACTCTGGTCTCCAAATAGCAATTCATTTTCCGCTCCTCTAGAGCTCCATGTCCTTGTTTCTGTCAGTAAGAGCTATCTTTTACAGCAGTTGAATGACATCGTCTATAATAAGCCCTGGGCTTGTTATCCCAGGGTCTCTCTCGTGGGCTTTCTTTCTCTTTGTGACATTTTCAGATGTTATTACAATTAGTGGCACTCTTCCTAAGTGATGGGAGCCATCCTGCATCATGATGACCATGGTTCCTTCCTGATGCTTTCTCAAGGCTTAGCATCATACTGAACAATCACAACATTAAAGTTACCTTCCCTTGCTTTTATAGAATTTGGATAGGACTTCTGTGTTGTCAGCTCCTATGTACCGCAATCACCCTGTGTGGAAGTTGTCTGCTCCCTGTAAATCACACGTGGCTACCCCAGTACCCTCACTGAGCCTGCTTCTTACACACAGGGCAACTCCTGTCTTCTTGCCCTCCTAATGCTTTCTCTGGCTTATTAATTCATCCCTAATAGAATTTCTTCCTTTACCTCCCAGCAATCCTTAAACCATTCTCTTGTCCTAGAGTTTTACTTTTGTATCTTATCTTCAGGATTGATCTTGAAAGCATTTATTTGCATGAACAAGGCTTACTAATGCAATCTGTCTTTAGATCACATCTTCAGAGTGCACGATAAGCCTGTAAAGTGCTCATTGAAAGCATTGCCTGTAGGAGGACATTATCAGTAGCGAGCCAGATCTGGTGGAGCAGTGAGCACCCACAGCTCCCGAGGCATTGCTTTTTGGGATCAGCAGCTTGCATTGTGGCTTGACATCATTTGACCAGCAATGCTGGGTCTCAGGAGATCAACAAGAGGCCCAGTGTAGGTTTCAGGCCAATGAAGCTGGAGTCTCTCCACCTTCCCTGTTTGTAACTTGCCTTTCCCTTTCCTCTTTTCACCTCCATCTCCTTCACTCCTTCACTCCTTTTCTTTGCCCCATTCAAGGTTCCTCCTCTTCTCCAACTTGCTGTTTCTCTTTTTTGTCCCTGGCTTTCTTTACCCTCCTCTTCACCTGCCTCATTTATTTGTCTCTAGGCACATCTCTTGCTCCTGTCACACAGCTCTGCCAAGTTTTCTCCTGATGTTTTAAACTCTGTATTATTTTGTAACTTCCTTCTCTCCTCCAGTAGCTGTTGCTGCTGCCTGTCTTACCTCTTCTTCCACTTTCCAGAAATCCTTTTCTTCTGTCCAACAGTGCTCATCTTCTTTATCCTGCTATACACTGTCTTATTTTTCATTATTACTTTGCTACTTCTCTCATTTGCCTTTCCACCACTGTTGTTCTTTCAAGTAACTTCAATCCTGCATGACAACTTTTCTTGGAAATACTGTGGGTTTTTCTCACAACTCAGTCAAAAACGTCCTCTCTCTGCTTATCATTGCAAATGAGGATGCTTTGAAAATTGTATTTTCTTCTTTCATCATTATCACCAGACTCCTTTCATCCTTCCTAAAACTTATTTTGGGTCTACACTTCACATAGCTTCCTATCCTTATCCAGGTGACTCATGGCAGAATACAGTCTCTGCTGGTACTTCTGTAGATACGTTTGTACACCCATGTACGTGCCACTTTACTGGGCCACTGATGATAAAATCCCCAGTCAACACTACTGCCATGTAACTTGCTCAAGATCAGCAGCTTCATATTGTCTTCTAGCCCACTATTACTCTAATGTGTTTTATGAGCTGGTGTGAGAAGACGTAACTGTCTTTAAAATCCTACCTGCAGCCCAGCAAAAAAAACCCTCCAAACAAACCCAAAGATACTGCAAGGCAGTTTCCTCCCTTCTGGGTACACGTAAATTGTTTTATTTTCTGATACCGGCGTTCTGAATTAACATCTGAATGCTCCTGCTGCTCTTCTAAACACTGGCCAGTCACCTTCCAAACTCACTTGTGTTTTTTAGCATCCCCGGCTTTTGGTGAATTTCACAGTGTGATGACATGCTGTGTTTGTGTACTTCCTTTCAAATTTCTTCTCCTTGCTATGTGTTGTGGAAAGTCTTGAGCAACAGATTCCTGTTCATCTTCACCATGCCACTCCTGATTTTATGTCATTGCATCCTATCTACCATTTGGCCATTGTCTCCTTTCCCACTCAGAGAACCCTGCTCAGGCTGCATGGAAGACCTCCCCACCTCCAAGCTCTCTCTCTCTCCTCTTGGTCTGCTCTATCTTTTCCAACTAAGGGGATTGGATATGTGAAATATGGACATGTCTTGGTGTTACTAATAGCATTGAAATGCTTTGTGTTTGATTTGCTGCTCCATTCCAAATAACGCCTAACCTCCTGTTTGTCTTTTTGAGCACAATGGAGCATTAAGTGAATGTTTACCAAGAAATAGTCACAATGAGCCTCCTTCCTAAGCAGTTGATTTGGAGGCCATCATTATCTTAACATAGTTTCTAAAAGTACAATGAAAAAAATTAAAGACACAAAGTACAAAACAATGTACACTTTTCTGAATTTACTAACACTGAATTTTTCGAAAGTCACCTGACATCATGAGATTCTGCTGTAATTCTCCACCCACAGTTCTGATTTTGACTACCTTGAACAGTTACATATCCTCAATAAATATTGTGGCCAGTGAAAATTCTTTTCTCTGAAATAATTTATAAAGCTATTGAACAACAGCGGTCTTATCATAGATTTCCATGGGACTGTACTGAAAACCTTTCTTCGCAATGAAAACTCTCCATTATTCCTCTGTTTCTTATTTTGTAACCATTCTCATGTGGGAAACTTGCTTCTTTCTGACTGGTTGAATTCTTTATCAGTCTCTGGAAAGGATCTGTCAACACCCTTTTGGAAATTGAGGTACACTGTGTCATCTTGGTTGCCCTCATGTACAAGGTCATTAACTTTTTAGAGAAGTCTATTATATCTACAGTGCATAACATCCCTTAAGAAAAGTCAAACTGCCCCTCACTCTTCTTCAATAGATACCATATTTATCTGGTATATACTATTGGTGTTTTTTACTGTTTTTGTAGCTAACTTGTCCAGTGGAGCAGTCTGTAGCTTCTCAAAATCCACTTAGAGCTCTTTTGCTGTGATACCAAGGACAATTTAAATGCTGGTTCAACAGTTTCTTACTTGGCATTCTTCTGGGTAGAAGCCTGCTGACTTGTTGCTGTTCAGTTCATTTACTTTAAATCTATCTCTGGGCCTGTGTCAATATGAATATTTCTTAACACTGCCCCAACAGCAGAATTGTTACAATTCTGTGATTTCTGTAGTGCAAAAAATTTTTTTTAATTGTTGGTGGTTTTGATTGCCCTAATAAAAACAGAGTGCTTTCATTGCTGTAAGTAAGGAACAAAGACAAGTGTAGTATTGATAATTAGCTAGTTATTTCCCATTCTGTGTTTTTACACTTGTTTCTCTGTACTCCATGCAGTTCTTTGTATTCTCTTTTATAAAATCATAGAATCATAGAATGGTTAGGGTTGGAAGGGACCTTCAAAGGTCATCTAGTCCAATCCCCCTGCAAGGAGCAGGGACATCCCCAACTAGATCAGGTTGCTCAGAGCCTTTGCTTTTACTGAAATTCATCTTACTGACATCAGACCTTTTCTCCAATGTGTTGAGGCTGCTTTGAATTCTGATCCTTGATGCCAAAATAGCTCTTTCTTTTTCAAGTGTGCTTTCATGCACGAGTTTTATAGTTCTATCATCTGCATCATTATTGGAAATATTGACTAGTAGTTTCCAGGATGAAATCTGTGAGGTGTTGTTTAATGTCTCTCGACAGGAAACTAATGGCAGTTACTCTAACCATGGTCTTTCAACCATGCTCAAAGTCATAGTTTCACCTCAACCATATTTCCCTAGTTTAGTAATGAAATATTAAAAACTTCACTCAAATCTGCTTCTCCTCCTGCTTACACGAAGGTGGCCAGTTACACTGTCAGAAAGGACATTAGACTGGTTTAACATCAATTACTGCAAAGATTCATGTTGAGTGATCTTTATAATCTTGTTACTCCTGGCCAAGGCAGACAAATGGGTCACAGAAAGTTTGTCCCACTTTCTTTCCAAATATTAAAGCTCCAACAACCTTCTTCTGTCCCTTGCTTAAAACCAGGTTTTGTGTTCACCATCACTCTCTCTCAGGGGTATCACCTGTCTGTGAGAAGTCCTCACAGGTACCTGCTTATGGCTCAGAGACTGTAACAGCTGGTGCTCCCAGGGAATTTCCATCAGCATCTGTTGACTTAAATACCTCTGATTTATCTAAATATTCCTTAACAGGCCCTTTCTTGATCTGCACTGTGCTGACATCTGCTCACAAGTCAACTTCTCTTTGAAGAATGGGGCAGACGTGAAACCCTTCAGCACGTTCTGCATTGCCCCATTAGTTTCTCCCCTTCCCCTCATTCATTTCTCCTTTTCACTTCAGCTGAGCCCAGGCACCTTGTCTGCCTTCTCCTCAGCTGGCAGGACAACCTCAGTCATGCTCCTTCTGCTCCCCCCCGCCCTTCCTTTCAGCCTATGTAACATGAAACCCAACACAGACACTTGCTGGATGCCATTTCTACCACATAGGGGCATTTTCATTTTTGCAGTTCCAAGATCTCAGGTGGCACAACCTTCCTGTGGATACTCAATATGCACAGGTTTTTTCTTCATTTTTTGCCTTTTCACAGTGTTTATGTCCAGGCAAAGAACAAAGGAAGTACAAAATTTAAAGGATGTCTATATGTCTCCTGCCTCCGTGTAGGTTGCACTGGGAGACTGATTCAAGTAATACTGGATTAAAGTGGGCTTCTCACTGAATTTTCTGTATCATTCATAAATAAGATGGTAGAACAGCTCTGAATGCCACTGTTTCTCAGACTTTGTGATGGAAACATCGAAAATAGCACTTTTCCCCCATTTCTTTTCATAAATTTAACCACCTGTAATAGCAATGGGTCACCTTTCTCACCATCTTTAAAACTACTGATCATAAGGACACATGACCCAATATAATTACAAGAAAACAAGGCCTTGGCAAATGCCAAGATAAAATACATTTTATAATTAATTTTCCTTGGTTTTTAGTGGCTTATTTGCAGCTCACAACTTTGTAACTCTCCCAATTTGAGTACAAATTATTGGGTTTCTATCCTACATTATGCCTGGGAATTAGTATGTTACACAGTGGAATTCATCTCCTGCAGTGCATGTCGCTGGATAAGAGCAGTTTCCTCCTGTTGAAAGTTTGCTCTCTCCTCCCTCACTTGCTTGGTGGGGTTTTTCCCTGTTTAGCTACCCCACTTTTCCTCCTTCCGCAAAGCATTTCTCTGGGCTTTGGACTACCTCTGTCTTCACACAGACCTGCTGCACCACCTGTCCACCAGCATCTTCTGCTTACTGAGAAGGTCTTCCCAATATATTTGCAAGTCAAAGGCACATTGTGAGGGAACTTCCTGTGAACCCTCTGCCCCAAAACCTCTTTCCTTCCTTTGAGACACAGTCTGAGACTTTCTTTAACCCAGAGAAGTTCACGCATCTCCACGGGCCAGGCAGCATCTCTGCCCTACAGCACTCTGCAGTGAGGGGACACTCCTACTCATCCAGGACTCTCTAGGGTGTCTGTGCCCCAGGAGTCATCCCACACAATGATGAGGCACTGTTTGAGCCTGATGTCTCCTCTCTGCTCTTTCTGACATCTTCCCCTCTGGCCTTATCCAGTGTTTCCTCTTCCTCCCCAACTCTGCCTATCCAGCCTCTTTTCTCCTCAGTTCCACTCAAAGCATAGACTCTATTGCCTATTCAAACTCTTTTTTCCTCTGCCCCACTTTTTCGCTGCACAAATCTTCTGTATGGTTGTGTATACAGCCCCAGTCCCTTCCTGCCTCTCCCCCATTCCCTGACCCAGCACTCCCTGCCTGGTGTCTGCCTTTAACATGATGCTGATGTGGTTTGATCCCAAGTTATTAACTGGTCATAAAACAGAGGGCAAAACAAAACCTAGTCAAATATTTAAGCGTAGGTCTTTAAAAAGACCTTTTCACTTCTCACAGCTCTGTAGTAGTACCAATACACTTTCGCCATTCAGTGTCCTCCCTGTCAAGGCTTTGTCCCATGCAGGGAGTCTGGTTGCCTTTGCTGCTGTCTCCTGACCCTTCTGCCTCAAGCAGCATTTCATCAGGGCCTTGCTGAGCCATGATTTTATGGGCAGACCAAGGAGAAGGCAGCTCCTGCCATTCTCCTGCCCAGCACAGCATAGAGGCTGTGCAGCACAGTGGGTGCAGGATGGGAGGCATCACACCAGCTGCCCACCAGTGTCCACCCAGGGACAGAGAGCCCAGAGCTGAGCGCCATGGCATGGCTGGCAGTGATGAGGGAGCTTTCATCACTTTCATTACTTTCCAATTAAAAGTCCTGCTGAAAACTGGCTCAGCAGGCTCCACACTCTCCCTTGCCTTGCGTCAGTGGTAGGAGAGGCTGTGGGTCAGTTGCACAGCAGCACAGCGTGAGCTGCAGAGCTTGTACCTGACAAAATTAAGCTCATGGTGGTTTCAGAGTGTAGGAGGGGAGAGTCCACAGTCTCTGCACTGGAGAAGGAGTGGAGGCATCAATCACCCAGGCATGGGATAAGCAGAGATGAAACGGGCACCCTGAGTGTCTCTGCCCCAGCCACTGGCTGCCAGGCTTCCTGGGGCAGCGGGTGCCTCTGCTCAGGGTAGGAGGTTTGGGGTCAGCTGCAGCCACGGCCCCTGGCCAAAATGCCACTGGTGATGCAGGTAACCAAAGGGACAGAGATTATGTCACAACCACATCTCAACAATATTTCCTGAGACAGGATCTGTTCTGACATCTCTTCTCTGGTCTGCCGTCTTCTTTGCAGACTGAAGAACACCATGAGGGAGGGAAAAAACAGACTGTCCCAGAATTTCATGAAATCTGATAATAATAACAGTAGTGATAGCCCAGTCTGCCAAACCTGACAGCACCGTTCCTTGAGGATGTCACCCTCTGGACCCAGGAAAGACCATGTGAATCTGGCTCCATTACTTCAGAAACTTACTTTCACTTTTCTCTTGGGGAAAGTACATTAGATCTTGCTTTTTTTTTTTTTTCCTGAAGAATTGAGACTGTAGCTTGATATAACTCCTCAAGGAAGAAATGTTCTCAGATCCTAATGAGATTATTACATGAGAGTGTAAAATAGGTCACTGTCTACTCCAGGTATATTGCCTTCCATAGAGAAAAGAGAATATGATTTATAGGCAGGAAATGTATGTTGCATAAGTAATTACAAACTAAAATGCTAAGATGGATAGCTACTTCTTTCACATGTGCTATGATTGCTTCCAAAAGCTCTTATTTCAAAGACGAAGAATACTGTGGGTTTTTTGGTGCACACTGCCATTTGGAAATGCCTGCTGGAACCTTCAGATGTCACGGTTGGAATGTCTCTTCTGACAAACAGACATGGTTTTGCCTAACCCTGCAACCCTTTTTACTGTGTTGGAGGGATTATAAGTGTCATGATAAATCTCGGGCTTTAAAAAAGAAAAAGAGTAACTGCTTTTTGCCTTGTGTCTGTAGCGATAGTGATGAAAATCTGGTTTTGTTGAAGTTTTTTTTCCCCTAGCTCTCTAAGCTTCAGTTGCCTCATTCCCTGCCAACCTCAGCAAGCCTCAGCCTTTGAGGCAGAGGCATCTCGTGATCCCTTGAAGCAGTGGGGGGATCTAGGGGAAAAATTGTGACTTTGGAGAGGTTCCATTACCATGGTTGATATCAGGGGCCTGAAAGCTACTCTAGCAATGCACAGGGAACACTGTGAATCAACGACACTCTGCTCCAGTTGTTGCTTTTTAATAAAGCGTCTTGGTGAGCTTCATGAGCCATGAAATGCCTTCTGGCACTGTAACGGTTAGGAGATAAATATTGACATAGAGGTAAAGAAAAAAAGGTTGTTCATTATTCAGTGTATTTTACCTCAGGAGTTATCAGTTAGTTTTAAAGACAGTCTGTCACCCCAGTGAAGATAGGAGCAATACGGTCACACTGTGTGGCCGTGGTGGCAAACAGTTGTGCTGAGCGATCTGTGAGCAACATCTGGACCAAATCTCCTGAGTGCGACTGTCCACTGCAAATGCTCAGGGACAGCAGACATGGAAGGGGAAGCTGTAGTGCCTTGCCATTGATTCACAGCCTGAACAGGCAAGCTAACGGGATCCAGTGATGGAGCTGCCACTGATCACTTAGCCAGCAGAGCACTCCCCAGGAAACGGACCAGAAAAGCTGTTTATCGAGTAGAAGGAAATGAGGCTTCAAATCATGGTAACTGGGGACTGATTGTCAACAGGTAAAGATGTTTGGCTGCCACAGGAGGAGGCAGGAAAGTGAGGGAGGCTCAGTAACCTCAGTGCTGTAACAAATGGAGTGGGAGTGGCAAAAAAAAGTGAAGGAGTTGAACAAAAGCACAAATTATCACAGTCCCCTGCCTTGGCTGGAGCATGAGGAACATTTTGCACTGGTTTGTGATAAGGAAATAAAGTTTAGTTTAGAGGCAATGGAGAATCACCTGGAAGAAATAAGTGGAACCACCTAGGTTTGCTGGGTGCAGAGAACGGGGAGGATTTGGCCATGAATCCTTGATGGCTGTGACTTGAAGGCTCCCTTGACAGGCAGCATAGGGCCAGGGCCAACATGAAGCATTAGATAAGCGCTACAAAGAGAAATGAAACTTAGAAATGCAAGAATATGGCCTGCTTCATCCCTGTTTGAATACCAGCATTATTCCTGAACAGCCAAGAGTTTACTAGGGCACTTTAAAGTCGTGTAAGTAGGTCAGCTTGTCACCGGAATCTGCTTATCCCCAAAACACATGAAATTACTTCCTGATGACCAGTAGATGAGAAGCAGGCAGCAGCAAAGACACGTCAGTGGCAGCCCAAGGGCGTATCAACAAGGCAGAAGACTCCAGAAATTGTGTTTTGCATTTTCAAGTGCATTTTGCTGTGAGATGCCCGGGTCCAAGCAGTGCCAAAGAAGCTGCTCCTTGTAGTAGGAACGGTGCTGCGTGATGCAAGGCTCACCCAAACAGTGGTTGCCTGTGGGCTTATTCCCAGGCCTCCTCTGGAAAGCACAGAGCAGATTCTGGACAAAAACCCAGTTTCACTTGCCCAACCCTTTGCTTTAGGGCGAGTTAGTGATACAGCCCAGCATGCCCACCCCTTGTCTGGGCGACATGGAGGTTGTCTGCTTCTCTGTGGAGGCAGAAAGATGGATTTCCCTCCAACACTATCAGTTTTCAGAGAATTCCCAGTCCAGGGAAAAACCATCCTGCAAAGCCTGGGGTTCGGCCACTGCTCACCAAGGGGACGATGGTGCTCAGAGGGTGACACTCATTATTGCAAAAGTAGTTTTGCCACTGTAAATCTCTAGAGAGGAATTTGAAATGTATGTTGATGGGCAAAAGTCTCATTAGTAGTGTTGATTAGCATTAATGTTTATTACAGAGAGAAGTAAATTTCTTAAACTTTTAATTAAAGTTGAGTTAGAACTGTTAAATGTTTAAGACATTACTTTTGCTCAAGCTTGCTCTTACATGGCTAAAAGCAGTATTCTTTCCTTCCATGACAAAACAAAATATTGGCCAAACACTGGAGAGGAGCTTTCTTGACAGCCAGCTGGGGGACAATAAGAAACAAAACCCCAGTATTTCCATAGTTTGGGGTTTTTTTCACCCTGTAATACTCTGAAAATACTTTCTTCTCATGAAAATACCCAGCTGCCTCTGGTGAGTGAATGTAAGGGCTGTGCTCCTCGCTGGCAGACGCCCCTGGGCAGCCCACCTTGGCCCGTGCAGGGCGGCCTCTCTCCGGAACCCTTGACACCCCAGCCATGGGTGCGGGAGGAGGGAGGGGAGCCACCTGCCTAGGACCTCTGCCAGGCAGTCGAAACGGGTGGCATCACACCTTACAAAAATCATCACTCCCCTCCTTTTGCCCTGTCCTGGACGCAAGCCTCTGGCATCCCCAACCTTCACGCCCTGACACAGGCCTTCGGTTAAAAGATGAAAAAAAAGAGGTAAGAGCCATTTTGCACATGTGACAGAAGGTAACGCTGCAGGGACCTAGTGATGTCCTCCCTCCTGATGTCCTCACCCCCCTGCCCATGACTGCCTGTCTCAGTTCTCCCTTTTCCTGTTGTTTCCACGCAGCCGGCCGCAGCGGCAGAGACGGGAGGCCCACAGCGAGGCGCACAAGCAAGGCAGGTAGGTGAAACCCTTTGGTTCCAGCCCTGTCGGCCACATCCCTGTTCCCAAGTGGACACCACTCGAGCACGGCAATTGTATTTAAGTAGGAGTCGTGCCATTAGCAGGATCCAGCAGCCCCAGAGGAAGCCACGTTGCCCAACACCCTCATGGGGGTGGGGTGTGATACCATGGCCATTTTCCATGGCTCCTTGGGCTTCGCGCTGCACTGCTGCACGGTTTGTGTCACCTGTGCTGTGTGAGCAGGTGCCTTGCCTCTGAGTATCCCTTCTGCAGAGCTGGCTCTGCATCACACCGCTCGTCCTTCCCTCTGCCACTGCCAGGGAGAGAGCACCTTCCTGAGCACGGTCAAGCCTGCTCACAAATGTTGAAGGTTTTGTCAGTGCCCCCCTAATATTGCTCCCCCATCTCAGCTGGGTATAAACCTATAAACCCTCCTCAATGAATGCTGACAATGCCACAGGTCTTTCAGAGGCTGAATTAAATCTAAAGCAGAAGTAGAGGACACCTTTTAGGATGCCTGAGGGATGATGCATGAGTAGAAGAACTCACTGATGGAGGTAGACAACTCATCACTCCTAGAAATTATTAAACTGAGACTAAGCATCTTTCAAAGATACTCTGTCGTCCAGGTAAAGCTCTGAGTTTTGGAGAGGAGTAGCTGGTAACACCACTGGTCTCTATTAGGAAATTGTTGTATTGGCTTCTCATGGTACAACTGCCCATGAGGGTGAGAGAAGTATGGCACAGCTAAGCATTATCATTTAGGAAGAGCTTTATCTCAGGAGTATATTCCCCATCAAGTTCTGCTATTGTCCTGTTTTCCTTTAATCCATTTCCGACTTGTCTTGTGTATATTCAGACAAGTGCCTCTCTGAGCATGCCATCTTTTCTCAAATCGAAAACCAGCAAAACCTTTCCTCCTGTTTTTGAGCCATCCTACTGCCCGAGCAGCTGGCAAGCAGCTGGCTCTGAGGGTAGCAAAAGGCTTCACCTACGTGATGGAGTTGACTGAGGAGCTGCTGCCACCAGCATCCCAGCCAAAGCACTGAGGTGCTGAACAGCATTTTGCACCTTGGAAGTGCAGGAGGAGCAGAGCATCCTCCCAGCATTTGGTGCAACCCCAACAGCTTCTGGAATGACCCTCCCAAGCTCTTTAATGCTCAGAGACCTGCTAGGTCTTTAATGCTCCTTTTTATCCTTGTTAGAAATCTGGGGCAGGAGCTAATAATTTTATCCCAAGGTAGGTGATGGCCTGTCTCCTGGCCTGGTTCCCAGCCTGTGTCCATTTTGTTCCTGGGCAATAGCCAGTAGCTTATTTGGTATATTTTTTTCCCTAATTCCTGGCCTTATACCCTGTCATAAATCAATGTCAGAAATGCTTCTCCCCCATTTCCATTTCCCCCCTTACCCATGTACACATTATTTCTCCAGTCCACACATTTGAATTATTATCTCCAAAGTGTGTTATAAGCAGAGATAATTTTACAGAGACAAAAAGTCACAAAACAAATGTTTTCTCAGTGACAGAATTACCACAGGTGCCTAAGCTGTATGTTGAGTGCAGGAATAATTTTTTAGTGACGGACTGCCAACCATTGCAATCAATCTCATGGTTATGGTCTAAGGTGTAAATGGTCTAAGGGGTAATGGAGTGAAGCAGGCACGTACTTCTTGCAGGCACTGCTCAGGGCTCATAGCTGTGCTTCTCTCTTCCTGGTAGTCCAATCCTAAAACGAAGCCCTGACATCACCAAATCTCCTCTGACGAAGTCAGAGCAGCTGCTGCAAATAGACGACCATGACTTCAGCATGAGACCAGGTTTTGGAGGTATGAAACGTGCACATTTGTCACTGTTCCCGTTTTACGCTGTCACTTCTTTATACCGTAACACATACTGAGGTGAACAAGCAGATTGACAAGCAGAGCCTTTTCTGTCTCTAATTTTTGTTATTTTGTGTTGTGAATTTATGACATGCTTGAGGGGATGGGGGTGCAGTGAAATAGACTTCTTCCCTGGATGAGCAAAGAGCATCGTAAAAGGCACAGAAATGTGATTACAGGCAATACAATACTCCCAGTTGTCGTAGTTCAGCCCCAACGGGGACCAGACTACGCAGTCTCTCTCTCACTCCCCCCACTCTCCGAGAGAATAGGAGGAGATTTGACAAACAAAAAAAAAACCAAACACGCGGGTTGAGATTAAACAAAAAGTAAATTTAACAGTAATGACAAGAAAACAATAGAGTGATGGAACACAAATACAGTATAATAGCTCACAACAGATCTCCACATCCAGTCTCTTCCAACTAGGAGAGCCTCCCTTCAGCACCCTCCTCACTTATATACTGAGCATGATGTCAGATGGGATGGAATAGCCCTTTGGCTAATTTGGGTAAATTAACCCCAGCTGTTAGCTAATTAGTTAACTATCCCAGCCATAGGGGCTACCAGCTTCAGTTCTCCACCCAGCTCAGGTAAATATTAACTCTATCCTGGCCAGAACCAGGACACCAGTATTCAGTGACACTGTCTTGTGATAAACATCTGCAAATACACCTTATGTTTATTCCCGGATGATGGGGAAATTCTAAAATTTTGCCTTACTGTGGAACATGTGTGCATAATCAAATCACATACCATGCTTACTGACCTGGCCATTCCATGTATAACCAAAAAGAAAATACTTTGACTGCTGTGTGTTAATGCTCGCTCACAGTTTTGTAGCTGTGTGCAACTGCAACCTAAGCTTTCAGGGAAATGGATGAAGGAGAACGCGTTTTCTTTCAGCCCGTCGGATTAGAGAATGCTGTAATTTATCTACCCTTTCTGGCTGACAGATGGTCATTCAAATCCAGGATACCATTATATACTCTGATGGAAGAAGATTTCATTGCTAAATGCTCAATATACCAAATACCAGCATGTTCAATTAATTTAAAAATGTTTCGGTTTCATAGCAGTCTGCTCATGTGAGTGCTATTTGTCTTGACAGATCTCCTGTACTGTAATTGCCAGAGGTATGTGAGGGGCTGGTCAAAGCCTGGAGGAGAAAGAAAGGATTGAAATCCCTATTACATGGAGTCACAGCCCAACCTTTCCCCTTGGGACCCCCAGGCTCAGTGACACATGCCTGTGTCCTGTAACGCATCCCCTTCCATCACCCTGTCTTTTCCACAGCCAAGCACTGAGTGATGTGAAAGCCAAGTACATGGAGTAGCTCTCAGAGATGCTGTTAGTCCAAGAGGGGAGCAGAAGAAGTGAGAGAAAAATTTGGAATAACCCTCCCACATCCCCTTAGCTGCGCCACTACTGCTCTCCATGTGAATGGGCACTCTGCAGGGCACCTGGCTGATTTGAAATTTTGAAGGGATGTGTGTAGGATGAAACAATAAAAAAAGAAAGTCAGTAATAGGTCAGTCTCATTGCTGCTTGTGATTGTTATTAGGAGATTTTTGTTATGAGCTCTAATTTTTTTTTTCAATTTTTGATTGATTTACTGCTGTTTCTATTTCAGACTGAGCATCTATTTTTATCTCTAAGATATGAAAGTCAGAAGATTACTTTGTCTCACTAGGTTTATACTTCCTCAACTCTTTTTCCCCCTCAGGTCCTGCAATTCCTGTTGGGGTGGACGTCCAAGTTGAAAGTCTGGACAGCATTTCTGAGGTGGACATGGTAAGAGTCACAGGAGGGCTAAGGTCAAATGGGACCTCTGGAGACCACCTAGCCCAAATCTGGGACCTCTGGACACCATCTAGCCCAAACCCTCATGGAGAGCAGGGCTGGCTAGAGCAGGCTGCCCCGGGCCATGTCTGTGGAGTCTGAATATCTCCAAGGACGGAGACCCCACAGTCTCTGGGAGGCAAATTCTGGTTTGATCTGAAACTGCTGACAATTACTTTTATTGACCTCATGCTACCATTTCGTCTCCCTTAAGGCAGAAGGAAAAAATATGACATTTTTCTTTTCCCTGGCACAAAATGATACAACACTGCCAAAAATGGCCCAAAGAACTTGGGTTTTTACATTTTCTTAAGAAGTGATAACACATTTAAAAGCTCTGAGGAGAGCAATTAGTATGTTAGTTTTAAGGCACTTTGATACATTGCAGATGCAGTCTCACTTTGGCCATGCTCTGAGGGGGTCAGGGGCCGGCTAGCTCCGAGGCCGAAGCTATGTAGCCATCCTGAGAGCAACACTGGTTCAAACTGGTATGTCCTGCTCTTGACAGGGCAGCCAGAATGAGCTCAGAGGGGAGAAGTTTCTCCAGACCCTGCCTTTGGCACATCAGCAGTTGTATCACCCCTGCTGTGTGCTGCGAACCAGTGTGAAGCTCTTTCAGTCCTTCCTGCATCCTGACACTGATGCTGAAGCAGGATTTGAGGGGTGTGCAGGACTCATGCTGGTGCTCTGCACAGGCTAAATTCCTTACTGAGCCTTTGTCCTTTGTTTCCTACCATACAATTAGTAATGTGAAAATGATCAATTTTTAAATGCTCTCAAAGCGGCGCAGGTTTTGGTCTTGACTATTTTTGCTGGAGGGACTTTTTTAATCACAAAACACTGGTGAAAGTAAGATACAATTTCTGCAGGAGATTTTCCACAGGCAGATTTTACATGCATACCTGACGTGTAACAACAGACCATGCAGGAGAGCAGGAGAACAGGAGATGGCCCTGCACGTACACCACAAGATCTACACCAATTCACCCTTTCAAAACCCACAGCTTTTCAGACCTACCCGGTCAGAGTACCCCCAGAGTCTCTCAGCAGCTCAGCTTTGGAAGACAAAAAAAAAAAAAATCATGCCCCAATACAGAATACTTTTTGAAATGTTTTGCTGCTCCAACAAATGTATGAAACAACTCTGAAGCTCCCACAGAAGGCCTCAGCTTCTCTGTGCTCTTGATCAACAATGGCCACAAGGTGAAAGAGCCAGTGCCCGGCCTCCTCCCATGCCTAAGCCAGAAGCTTCTCTAACTGCAACAATTTTCAGCTTTTGAGCAGGCTGGGATATCTGCAGTCAGCCAAACACTCGCAGGGTGCAGCATGGTTGCGAAGCCAGGGCATATCAGGGTGCACATTCTACCCCTCCAGCTGTCCCTCCTGTCTTCGGTGCTCTTGGCACCCTGACCATGGGGACTCCGAGTTTTCGCCTCTCCCAGGGTGGTCCCAGCCCTTCTGGTTGAAGAGAAAGTTTGTGAAGGTGGCCAGAGAGCCCCTGAGAGGCTTCAGGACTTGAAAACAAGGGGAAAGAATTTAAAATTTGGGATTTTAAAGTAAAAACAAAACAACACACTATTCATCTTTTAAGCAAGCATTAAGATTTTGAAGGACTTTCCTCTGGCTGTGCTCCTTCTGTAACATCATGCTGCAACACCAAGAAACACAGGAAAAGCACTGTAAGGCCTTGGGTAAAAAAAAAAAAACAACATTTTGGTTATTTGCAAAATAATGATGGAGAAGACTTTATACTGTCAGAACCAATTCTTTTTAACTCACATAGCTTTAAAGAAAAAGGCCACGCTGCATTGCAAGATCATTTCTTGCTTTTCAAATGAAGAGATGTCAGCAACAGAGACCTTCACGTCATCCTAAACTTAAGCTTAAGGAGTTAGATATATCAATCTTTCATTTTCTCCTACTTTCTGATTATTTGCAAGAAATTGGTAAAATAATAGAGGGCATTATAAAACTTCGTTAGGATGTCACAAATCAGATTCTTCTTCTCCAGTTAATTAGAAAATTTATAAATAGCCATTATGGGCCACTGACCCTGAAATTAACAGGGCTTTTGCAGGATATACTGGGCAGCTGTTTTATCTGGAGGAAAGATGGGAAGAAGGAAAAAACAGATTGTTATCCAGGGTTGGAAAATGATTTGTAAACATAATGGGACAGCTAATAGTGTCTCGGAGAAATGAACCAAAGGAAGAGGGACATTATGTGGCTGTTGCTTGGGGAATTTTCAGAGGATGCATTATAAAATATTGTAATTCTCAGTTTAATACCCCAAATCTAGTGTTAATAAATAATTTCTAATGAAAGTTGACAATAATTTTTTTTTCCACAGCAACCATAAGTGTAACTTTATGCAAAAAAGTGAGGCATTGACTTCTCTCTGAAGAACAAACTTCTGTCAATTTATTACTATTTAAAGGATACATTGAACAGAGGGGTCAACATAAAAGGTTTCCCAAAACTATCTTCTTTAAATCTGAATGCAGGGAAAAGGTGTTAAAAAACCCACTATAGAATAGATCAAATGAAAAAGAAGAAATAACATGGTCAGTGGCCTTGGGAGGTGAAGCTGGATGTGGTATAAAGATTTCGAAGAATTATATTTGCCTTTAGTGTAATGATAGCATAGGCTGCAGTTAGCAAATCTCTGCTACTTAAAAAAGACTGCAGAAACCCCCATATTTGAAAATGCTTGGAAAGTGTTGTGGAGAAAAACTCCAAATGTCAAATAATTTTTAAAAAAGACCCCAAACATGTTCAACTTGCATTTCAGACATGGATTCACCACCTGGATGGGCTCTGATTTCTGAACCCAGTAAGTTGGTCTGACCTGAATAATAAACAAGCTGCAGTCGGTCATGTCCCCTGCAGCTCAGGCAGTAGATATGTCTTCAGGAATGGTGCTTTACAGCTTGTGGTTTGTCCCAGACAGGAGAAGTCAATCCTCTGCTGATAAGGCATTAATTTGTGACAGAAGCCTGTTTGTTGCAGGACTTCACCATGACGCTTTATCTGAGGCACTACTGGAAAGACGAGAGGCTGTCCTTCCCCAGCACCAACAACCAGAGCATGACCTTCGATGGGAGGCTGGTGAAGAAGATCTGGGTGCCCGACATGTTCTTTGTCCACTCCAAGCGTTCCTTCATCCACGACACCACCACAGACAACGTTATGCTGCGGGTCCAGCCAGATGGGAAGGTACTTTATAGCCTCAGGTAAAGCTGCATTCGTCTACGTGAGCTATTAGTGGAGCGAGAGAGAAAGCATTTTAATTTATTCCTGTATTATGTTTTTGCATGACTTCACACAAAAAAAAAAAGATAAAAAAGAATGAGTATGCTGAGTATCCACTGACATCTGAGTCCCTCTGCAAGTTCATTAAGTGCCTGTTGCAGGAAGCCAATTTCTCTGCCAATTCTGCTGGTTTCACCAGTGTCCCCTGTATGTGTGGATGGCCCCTGCTCCTGCTGTTGGGAAGCTCTGGCCAGATGTGGCAGTCCCTTGGAACAGTTCACTGGGGGCCAGTGATCCCCATGGGGCACTGCAGAAGAGGCAAAGGACTATCTAAAGAAGACAGCAATGTCTAGTATGAAACAGAAGTCCAGAGCAGCTATAGTTATTCATTTCACTATATAACAGTCTCTGGGCCTAGTAAAATGTGAAATTGCCGTTCCTACAGTAATTATGAAGAAGTATAAATTATACTGAGCACAACTTTAGCTGGATGATAGGCAACGAGATAAACTGAGCATCCTGCAGCACATGAAGCCACAAGCTTCAGAGCAAGGGTATATAGCTCCTGGAGACCCACATGTAAGCCTAAACCCAAACACTTGACTTTTTGACTCTTTGTGCTTTTTGTGCATTCTCATGTGAAAGGCATGAAAGTTCCTTGAAGGAAGGGCACAGGAACAAGTGAGAGTTTTGTCCTCTAGTTTGAAGGGTGATGCTAACCCTGACTTGCTCCCTTATTTCCCAACTGGTGGATCAGCTTTGAGAGGAAGATATTTCCTGCTCCAGAGTAATGCAGGTGTGCGGGTGTCCAAATCAGGGAGGTGATTAAAAACCAATACAGAATCCCACAGGCTGCTCTCAAGGTTTCCTCTGACACCCTCCTCAACACAAACTCTTCATGGGAAACAGGCCAGACAGGCTCAGCCTGTGAAACTTTGTGGGATCTCAGGTGTCAATGAGACACTGAGCCCCTCAGTCCAGCCCATGGGGAGACCTTACTGGGAATGTGCAGCAGCACACACCAGGTCCCTGCGGATGCTGGTCACTGGAAGCAGAAGCACCTCTGAGCTGCTGGTGTTGGGGAGCTGTGAAGTGGGAGGCAAAAGGTGGGGTAGCGGGCTCTACTTAGACACCTACTTTCCTTCAATATTGCTGACCATAAGTCTGAGTATTATTAAACCATAATTTTTCTTTCTCTCTAATTGTTACTTTCATGCTAAGTGAGGGCATTTGTCAGTCTCCAAAAGAAATGAAAATCAATGCTTCTGGGTTTTCTTGGCTGCACCTCCATTCGGTTAGAAAACAAGTATTGTCAAATGACCCATAAAAATCTATTAGAGAGGAAATTGCTGTACAATATTCTGATGCAAGAATGTCGACTTCACAGCAATGAAACAGCAAAATACATGATAAATAAACAAAGCACCAGATAATAGATAATGTATTCTGAAGGACAAAAAAAAAAAGGAAAATCTGACTGAGAGGAGGTCAGTAGCAGCAAGATGCATAGATATAACTGATAGTAAGGTTGCAGAACACATTGCTTGGGAAGGCTGTAGAGGTCTTTAAGGGCATGTTAGACAGCTACCCTAGGAGTGGCAGAGGTAGAGCTGACCCTGCCATGAGGTGTTTTATGATTTTGTGAAAGGAAAGCAAGAAAAGCTATTCTTGATTCCTTGTGGGGTATCATTTTGACAAGAATTCTCTTGTTCTCTGATATTTTTATCTTACTGTTCATTGAAATTCACAGCCTGAACAGTGTCTACCTTCTCATTATCAAAGCTTTTTCTTCACTTAGCGTATTAGACAAGGTTCGGGTGTTCCTTAGGCCTTTGCAAAGTTTGCTCAGGTCCTTAGTACAATAAAAAAGGATGATAAAATGACATAAAGTTCAGCTATAGCATGCATGCCTGTATACTCTTTCATGTAGCTGCATGATGCCAGTCATCTGCATTGCAAGCACTTATGGTTGTCTAAAGAAGACGGGAAAACAAGAACACCAAACTACTCAGATCCTGCCACACGCAATCTTGTGTTTAAACAATTGTCCTGCACAAAATGGTGGCGAATGTCTGGAATAGCAAATTGACGGTGTTTTATTGCTTTATTCAGTGACAGGTTGGAGTGCTTTATGAATGCTGGGGAAGTATGAATGCTGATCTGCCCTTTGCTGAATGCCTTTGCCTGTAGATTATATCTTTTCCCCAGTGTCTGCCTTGTTAAGGTTCTCTGCCAAACTTTGTCTTGTCTTGGAAACCACTGTAGACCTCACTGGCACCTAAACAACAAATTTGAGCCAAGCACTTTCACTCAAGGACTAAATACAGACAGGAAAGCAACATCAGTGGAACCCAGACATGTAAAAGGACTACCAACATAAGGGACTGCATCTTGTTTTTATCATTATGTGACAGACGTCTGTCTACCACTACCCCTGCTATAATTCATTAATTCTTTCCCCATTATGATTTATACTTCCATTTCCATTTGCTTCCCTAGCATTCAATCCAGTTGAGTCAAGATTTATGGACACTTCCAGTGCAAACACAAAATCATGCTATTAAAAACAAGATAATCAGACGACAGCAAGACGACAGCTTTTGATTGATGGGGCAGAGCACTTCAGTGGTCCCTGTTGTGTACCAGCTCCAGCCCTAACACGAGGCATTGCCTGTGCCCTCTGGTGGCTGGTACCCAGCTGTGATCCCAGGTTCTCCTTTGAGTAGCTGGAAATTCACGGTGTGTGGAGAAAGCTACCTGCGTCCTTCGTGGCACTAGGATGGCTTTGATAAATGTAAATTATTTTATCATGCAAAGCATCTGTTGAAAGCACAGATCTCTGCAGAGAGATGTTTGCTGATAGTCAAAGAGGAAAAAGTGCCGTCTCTGCCCCTTCCCATTTTCTTCTCCAATATTTTTGTCCTCTAGTAGCAATTTGTAATGGCCTAACTTTCTAGTAATCGTTTCTAACACTAGTTAGAAATGGCTTTAACTGAAGTGGAATGCCTTTAGCTGAATTGAAAATGTTTATTTTCAGTAGACTGTTACTGGCCAGATAGTTACTTAATAAAAACTCAAACTCCTAGCTTTACTGTTTTTCAGTCACATAAGAAGATAAATTTTTAATGGAGTGGTTTTTATTATTCCTAGAGTTACAGTAACGGCAATGTGCAACATGGATTTTAGTCGCTTTCCCCTGGACACACAGACGTGTTCCCTGGAGATTGAAAGCTGTAAGTAAAGCTGAGGTGTAGGGGAGCTGAGGGCTGCACCCCCATGGGCACCCAAACTGTATTCAATTTCATCAATAATTATACCAATAATTAAACTGCTGCTGTGTTCATGGGAGTGCTAATCACAGTCAGCAGACTTCAACACTAAGAAAAACTCCCTGCCCACATTTTTTTCGCTAGAATTAGATGATGTTTGCAACAGAGCTGTGAGCTGTGTCTTGCCAATGTCCCCAAAAGCCAACCAGGCTGCCCCTGCTGCCACCCCATCCCCAGAGGACCTGGGCCACTTGTCTGCAGGGCAGCATCACAGGCAGAAAGTTTACCCAAGAGTTTTCCCTGCTGTACACCTCAGAGCATTGATAGATTGCTCCACTTGTTACCCCAAGCAAGCTCTTTCCTCTAAGTCTCCTTTTCTTTGCTTCTGATCTTAGGATGTTTCTAAGGGACAATTTTTCAGTTCTGATGTAGTGGGTTACCTGATGCACAGGTTATGTGTGCGAAATTACGATTAGAGAAACAAAAGGGTTTACAAAACACACCAGGCATCAGGACTGAGGGCTATGACAATGAGTTAGTCCATTCTTTGCCACAATCCTACCCATCATCATTGTGGCTCTCAGTTAGGTGGTGGCATTTGGCCTTTCCAACCAGGACCTCACAGGTAGCCTAGAAGGTGTGTGTGCACTTCTGGGCTGTGGGTGCAATGGGAGCTGGCTCAGTGCATTCCATTGAGGTTTGCTCTGCTCCCCTAGATGCCTACACTGAAGATGACCTGATGCTTTACTGGAAGAATGGGAACGATTCCCTAAAAACAGACGAGAGGATATCGCTGTCCCAGTTCCTCATCCAGGAGTTTCACACTACCACAAAGCTCGCCTTTTACAGCAGCACAGGTGGGTGTTGGGAGTGCCTGCCAGAGGGCAGGTTAGGGGAAGAAGGAGTGCAAACCATCCTTTCTTGCCCTTGGCCATGGAGGATTGTCCATTGGGAGGTCTCTCTGTGGCCCATCAGACCTACCTCTCTTCCATGTCAAGGCTGCTGTCCCTGGCACAGACTTCCATCTTGAGGTTATGTAGTCTGGAAAGGCAATCCCTCTTCAAGATCACACCAAGCCTTAACAGGAATTAAGCTCTCTGGGTGGACAGATTATATTATCTTCTACTTTGGTAGTCGATTCATTAAGGAATCTTTTCTGTAAACTGCAATGATCTGTGGTCATTAACTGTGTTTTTCTAAAAGCAATTGAGGCGCTCTTTCCCTGCACAACATTACCTTATCTGAAAGTAGTTTGATGTTGGTGTGACTTCTGTTTTTCCTTCTCTCTGTTATACAGGGTGGTATAATCGCCTCTACATAAACTTCACTTTACGCCGACACATTTTCTTCTTCTTGCTCCAAACCTACTTCCCTGCCACCCTCATGGTCATGTTGTCCTGGGTGTCGTTCTGGATCGATCGCCGAGCGGTTCCTGCCAGAGTCCCTTTAGGTAAACACAATCCTGTAGCCAGCAGACCTAAGAGACAATTGCTGCAACTGTGGCCTTGACCATCAAGACAAAATCCTCTGTGCTACGTGCTGTCCCTGCGTTGCCTTGTGGCACAGAAAGTCAGCTTCTCCTTCTGCAGCATCCTTCAGACAGATGAAGCCATATGCCAGAGGAGTCACCATGGGAGCAGAACTGCTCTAAGGATGTAAATCTTCTTCTAAAGCAGATGCTTTGCCCTTAGGAAAGTGCTGTCTGTATTTTTGCAGACTTTGAGCCCAAGGTTGCTTCTGCTTGTTCCAGGCAACGCTTCTCAGGATTTCGTTTATTATTAAAGTTATATCTCTCAGTGGAGAGGATATGTACAGGCATAAGAGAGATAGCAATGGGGCAGTTATCCATGTCTGTGTTTAGAAACAACATCCATTGCTGAGGCATCATTAAAAGGACCGTAAGGGTTTGGGCCATAGTTTTTCAGGATATGTAGACACTGCCTATAGTAATACTTTTAATTGCCTAGCTGCTCCTGTGAATTCAGTCCTTTATGTTTATACACATAAGTTCAACTTTCAAAGAGTTCATTAATATGACTTAATTAGCCCCTGGAATATGAGGGTCACAGAAAGCCTTTTTCAGAGCTAAGATAACTCAGAACTACAGGGGCTCCTGCCCCTGCTGATGTGCTCATTGTGCTCGCCCGTGGTGTAACGTGGGGCAGTTTTGTGCTGTGGGGCCCCATTAGTCCCTGCTCTCGCTCCAGGGAAGGCACAGACCAGGCTTGGGAGCCCACCGGTGACTTCGCACAAAGCAGGACTTCCCAGGAACAGGCGTGGGGAACTTGGTTGGTGGAAGCAGCAGCGGCAGCAAACGGGCTTCACTTGTGCCTGTGCTGCAGAGGTGAATTAGAAGCTGAGCTGAGCTACGTCCTCACTCCAGGGACTGTCCTGAGCTGGGAGATGGGGTGTAGCCAGCGTGGGGTCAAGCTCTGCTGCTGGCCTTGGGGTGGGAGGCTGGTGGTGTGGTGAGGAACCGCGCTCACAACACCCTGAGACGAGAACTAGACCTGTTCTCACCAAAAAGATAGAACAAACTCAGGAAGAAATCAGGGCTGCCTGGACCTCCCTTGGGCAGTGAAACCCACCACCCAAATGTGAAAAACAATGCCGCAAGGTAAATTCAGATGTCAGGAAATTGTAACGACAGCTGTATTTGCCATTAAGAGTCTGGTTTGAAAGTGCCTTATGGGCTCTCTGCTGGTGTATTCCCAGGGATAACCACCGTGCTGACCATGTCTACGATCATCACTGGGGTGAACGCCTCCATGCCTCGTGTGTCCTACATCAAAGCAGTGGACATCTACCTGTGGGTCAGTTTTGTGTTCGTCTTCCTCTCGGTGCTGGAATACGCAGCAGTGAATTACCTGACTACGGTGCAAGAGCGGAAGGAGAGGAAACTGCGGGACAAGGTGAGGTTTTTTCTATCTCTGATGCAGCTTTATGGCCCTGGGAAAAGGTGTGGCAAATGCCTGGAAACCTTCAAGTGTTTGCAACTACAGTGTGCTGCTCTCGGCTGCCTGGGGAGAAGCAAAAGAAGTGTGCAAAAGACACCAGCAGTGAGGCATTCCTGGTTATAAAGATTTGCTACAGATAACTCACATATGAATTCACTGCTCTTTCTTCAGCCCTCCACTGCTCATATAAATGGGATAAGGTTTAGGATTTTGCCTTTAAATATATTTTTTTTTACGCTGAAGATCTAAGCCTGTGAATAGCACCAGATGGGTACTTCGGTTTGGGCTTCAGATAATGCAGTAGATTTCTCCTACCTTTCTCCAGGCATAGTCTAAACTCACACAAAGACGTTCAAACTTCCCCCTTCTGCCTTTATTACATCAAATTATATTCTAAACTTGTCTTTTCAAATGGAGCAAGCCTGATACATTCCTCCTTGTGGATTCCCTCTGCCCTCTGCTCTGATTTTCTCAGCTTCAAGGTACAGGTGCAACCTTTATTTACCAGTGCTTAAGCCAAAAGAGCCTTTTCACAGGCCCTGCTCTCTCCCTGACTGCATTGTCTTGCAGACATGAAAACAGAGAAGCAAAAAGCTGCTGCCCTACTCCATCCCCTTGTTCTCCCTTTCGTGTCCCAGCAGCCTGAATTCCCCAGGCTTGTCCCCTCCTTTGCTTTTGTAAGGAGAAAAGGGATGTCTGTGCATATCTGGACACAACTCAAAACCATCCTGCACTTACCTGTGTCCACAGATTCCCTGCGCGTGCAGCCTACCGCAGCCTCGGCCCATGATGATGGATGGCAGCTACAACGACGGGGACGTGAGTGAACTGGGGCACTACGTCTCCGAGAACGGAGATAAACAAGACCGGATGATGGTGCAGCTGGCGCTGGGGTCTGAGAGGGGCTCGGGCAGGAGAAAAAACCAGAGATACGTCAGCATGCGGATTGACACTCATGCCATCGACAAGTACTCCAGGATAATATTCCCTGGTGCATACATTCTATTTAATTTGATATACTGGTCTATTTTTTCATAAATATCCATAACTTTTGTAGTCACAGAGCATCGTGACATTAAATGACAGTACCGACTCATAGGCTAACAGAAAGAAAATGGAGAATTGTTTTAGTTGGAAGCAAGACTGATTTTTTTTTCAGGATTTTTTTTTATTAGATGCAACTCATCTGTGGCATAAATAATTGTGCAAGTTTCACATCTCAGCAAAATATAGGATATAAAATCTAAAATTTTATACTTATTTAAAGCTGTGCTATGTTCCTTCTTGTGCCTCACAGGCCACTGTAAACTATTTTAACAAGTGACTATAACTGCCATTTGCTTATACATGGTGCATCCTCCATTTTGTGCCCCTGAGATCCTAATTCTCTAAGTACCTGAGTGCGTGCATACATCTCTCAACTCAGCAGACTTACCACGTTCAATACCAATAAATGCAAAGAATATGCAAATACTTGCATGTTTGCAGGATGAGGTCAGAGACAGCCATTACAAGCACAAGACATCCAGTACCGGGAAACACTTTGGCGAGGTTATTGCTGGCTACAGCTTGCTTATGCTGTTAAAAGCCTGCTGCCCTAGCAGGACTGCACTGACAGGTCCATGCAGGAGTCCTTTCAGATTTGTGCTTTGTCTTGATCATATTTAAAACAAAGAAATCTCTCCAAGCTGTTTTGACGATCTTTTTAAAGTACGACTTGCAATGTACTTCTCCTAAGCATTGAACAAAGGCCAGAATTTCTGCAACGCTAACCAAATCCTCTGGGAAACACGGGAGCTCTCCTTGGATCTGCTCATTTGGATCAGTGGGAGTTTTGGTCTGGAATTTCCGGGGAGGGGGAACAGTTTTCTCTACAAAATGAACCAGTGAAGACAATCAGGTGTCTACAAAAAGACTAAAAATACTATAGGAGAAGCTGCTTCCCTCTGAGGTAGTCTGGGCATTACTGGTCTGTACAGCCTGAGAAGCTGTTGCAGTCTGTAACTTCTCCCTGCTAAAGCCACCAGTAATCACATTCACTTCCATTAATTCTGTCTAGACCATCAATTTTTAGCAAGAGCATAATAGAAAGGTGCTCAACAGGTGGCATAGCAGTTTTAAGGACTTTATGTCTGAATTACTAAGGATACCATGCAAAAAAACTTTGGAATGGAGTAAAAAGGATCTTCCATCATGAGACAGCAGCTCTGTTGCAGACCCAGGTGCATCTAACCAACTCTGCTTCCATGCTGCACCCATCTCCCCAGCACCCTGCAGCCCACCGTGCCCTCAGAACAGGCTCCGCACCTTCCAGAGCAGGAGCAAGGAGACACAGCTGGAGCTGGGGGCACTTGGTGTTGACTCAAGTCCCAACTCGCCATCACAGTTTCTGCAGAGCAGCCAATCAGCATAAATACTCCAAAGGCAAAATCTGTAATGTAGAAGTAATAAAGTATTTCAGGAAATTATTTCAGGAAGACAAGAATCAGGTGAATGGGATCAGGGGCCTTTAACAGGAGCACTGCTGGTGTCTCACATAAAGTTTGGTGGTTCAGTTGATCTGCTGTCGCATGTTAGTCACCTGCATCCACAGCTAACTGAGGCTGTGGGGGTAACAGGACTTGAAACACATCCACGCTTTTGCACACCATTACAAAATTCATTATTCCACACACAGCAGATGCTGTTGCGTTTTACACGTGTAGCTGCTCTGAGAATCAGACCAAAGCAGTTGTGTCTCCAGAAGGAAACTGAATCTTCTCACATGCAACCTGCCCTGGACTGACTGATCTGTCACTACCTACACTAGGCTGGTGACACAGACGTGGCAGTTGTTTGAACACTGCTGGTGGTTGCTTTAATTTTATATATAAACATACCCAGCATTTCTTACAACTGCTAAAATCATGACCTGCAAAACTACCTACAGTCCTCTTGCACTTACAGCCTACACTCCATCGGTAAGGTGAGGAAATCACAAAAACGAAAATCATTAAAAGACACACCCACCCTTAAGATAGTTTTACTACTCATTTCTACATAGGTTTTTTTTTCCACATACTCGTACTCTCTTAGCTTCATTTTACCAAGTTTCCTTCATATCATATTATTCTTCAGTGAAATTTTTTTAAGAGATTTAAAAAAACCCCTGTATTTTCTTAAACCATAAATGTTTCAGTCAATTGCAGGTAGAAAGGTCACTCTGGCAAAAGTAGATGAAAGGCTGGCCACCAGGTTTGGCCACCCTACCTTATTCCGATGGCTCCTTCCTCCACAAATAGCTCTAAGATTTCTTGGGGACTACTTGCACAGGTATGCATTTAGATCCTCAGTGTTGTAAGAATCCATTTCTTTCTAAAAACTTCTTTCTACGATTATAAGAACAGCACAAACAGGAGTGCCAGACCTTCTAGTAAGCTCTCCAGCTTCCTAAGAAGCCTAATGCTTTGTGCTTTTTTGTTTGCTTCAGTACTGTACATTCCTTTATAGACTCATTAATCTCACGCTACATGCATTCTTTGGCATCTGACCAGTATGTTAAGGGAGATTTTGAAGATACAAATGGGAGCTGGACTTTGGAATTCCCTGGCTATCAGTGGGAGACTGGTTTCTAACTTCCTACATGATTTTGAAAGTTTCCCTTCCCAGTATGTCCTCCTAAACGGATTCCCCAGTCTTCATGTTTGGATTTATATTAATTTACTTGTGTTTTATTTGGAAAACTCTAGTGCCTTTTCAGTCTTATATAAATGTGTATATAGATGTATTCTATAAGTACAGGATATGTCATATACAGCCGGTGTTTGTTATCAAGAACTGTACTCATTAAACATATGTATATACACAGTTTTTTGGCTTTTAACCTTCCAGTGTATGGTTTTTATCCAAACATTAATACTCTGCTCCTTTCCACTTCCATAATAAATTAGAATGCTTTGTTTGTTTTCATTTATTTCTAGAAACACTCAAAATTGCAATAAAAGTTCACATTTGTACAGCATTGTGTGTTTTCTACCTCCCAAAAGCACGATCTCCATGAGTTTATACACGTACATAAGACCTTTTTGCTCAGGACCTGATCCAGTCAAATTCCACATGTCCTTAAATCCCACGACGCCAGTAGGGCTGGAGAGCTCTGGGATTTCACAGGCAAGGCTCTAATAAGAGGCCTGCACACAAACTCAAAATCACCAAGAACATAACGTTAAGCTTTCCGCCCCAGACTGTGTAATGTTACAGTCCTCATTCTTCTTCCTTCAATACTTTGCACTACAATTCAGACCAATTTCTTGGAGGTTAACCCAAAGCCCAGCCTGGGATGATGCTAATTTTTGTAAGTCGAAGCGTATTGTCAGGTCTGTGTGGAGCAAACAGAAACCCCTGGGACTCTCCCCTCACGCTCGCTCATATGGCAGCATAGTATTTGATGGAGCACTGAAACAGCAGCAAGAAGAAATGAAAAGCAACTGAGATCACCTGCACCACGTTCCGCAATGGGACACAACCAGCTTGGTGGCACTGCAACCTGTGAGAGCCGTTCAGATGCTGAAACAAATCTGTGAAAGCTCAACAAATTGTAGCGTGTGAAGCATGTTCTGGTCTCCAAGAACTGAAAGAATATATAAACAGGAAAACTAAGGAAAATTACAACTTCTGCTGAATTTTAAGTACTTATCAAATAGTGCTTACGCAGCAAGACTGCAGCACTGCAATTCTGATGAACAAGTGCTACATTTGTGTGCTTTTATATTTCAATACAGCTTTGAGAAGCTAAGAAGAGATGAGCCGGTGTTACATTTGCCAGTTCCCTTTGAGACCAAACAGCTGAAAGGGTAACTTCATATAGATACTCCATAGAATCATGGAATAGTTTGGGTTGAAAGGGACCTTTAAAGGTCATCTAGTCCAACCCCCCAGCAAAGGAGCAAGGACATCTCCAACTACATTAGATTGCTGCAGAACAGTGTATAGCTTATGGCTGTTAGGATTGTCTGCAACCATATGGGCTTCATTCTTTCCTAGGACTGAGGCATTTGGTTTCTCATTATTTTTAAAAAAGGAAGGTCAGATGCAGTTGCACATGAGAAAAGTCCTTGATTAGTTTGTCAGATACTTTTTGGCTTCCATTAGTGCCTTAAGGAAGCTAAACCAGCAGTAACCTTACCCAGCTCTGGCTTAGTAGAGAACCTGGGTGAGAACTCTTAAGAGGGATGCACTTTTGTGTCCTTCGTAACACCACGAAAATCTTGTACAGTAGTTACAAAACAGTGGCACAGACCCACACGGCAATCGCACCAGGATGGAGAATGGAGGTGAGGCAACAGCACTAGAAAGGCTCTGTGTAAGGGCTGCTACTTTCAGGATAAAAATAGTAAATCTTAGGGAAAAATGGGAAATTGCATAGACCAACTTTCTTTATTTTAAAGTAATTATTTAATCCCAAGTACTGTGGTCTAAATAAAACAAAATCTGTTTTAAGGAATGCTGTTAGAAAGGGATGAGAAGACCACTCTTAATGTACACTAGACTTCAACTGCTGGTGTGTTAGTGACTCTTCACAGGAACTCAGCCTTGCTCTCAGCGACTGCAGTGCAATTGGGCACAGAGCACTCAGGCACTGGGAATGAAATGAGTACGGAAAGATGATTCGCAACAACGTGAAGCTGCTCCCCAGTTACTGTTTGAAGAAAAGCTGCTGGACCCTTCTACACCAGGTAGCTTAGCTCAGCAGGTTACAAGTTCTCTCCTTCAAATCTTTTAATAAAAAGAAATCCATCACATTTTTTTTCTTTTCTTTTAAACTAAGCATATCTTTCACTCAAGTTCTAGGACATGTACTAAATAGGGAAACACTGTAGCTTGGGAGGCTGGCAGAGGCTTTAAGTTCTTCACAAAGTCTGGACATAATCACCTCATCTTTAAACAGCTGTGATTCACTATCAGCTGTTCAGAATCATTTCAGCAACTACAGTTAATTACCTACACATTTTGATTAATTGCTAAAAGTACTGTTCTTGACAAATATTCCATTATTCTTAAATTACAAACAGTCTGGGGCATACTGTAGTTACAGTAACTTAAAAAACATGCTAGATATTTTCATATACATGTCATTTATGAACACAAATTAGTGCAAAATCAAAGTGACTTATTCCCACAGGAAATAAATCTCATACTATCAAGATAGTAAAATCGTAAGGTAAAATCCCAAACTGCTTTAGTTCTGGACCTGAAGAACAGATGTTCTGAGACACAGATCGGAATTAACTTGCCTGGGGAAGCTGAAAAGTCTCTACTCTTGGAGGCTTCCAAGATTCAGCAAAAGCCAGGCTCACCTGATGTAGTGTTGGAGATAATCCCACTTCAGGCTGGAGGCTGGATCACGTTTAGCCTAACAGAGATCCTCCAGAGAACCCTCCCAAGCACCATGCCTATTATTCTATGAATTCTAACACGCTTTAATAGTTAAACCAGCCCTCAGATTACAAAGATTGCCATTAAAAATTGTATTTGAAAAGCATTAACTCTCACAAAAAACCTGCTCACTATGGCAGACCAAAACAGAAAGCTTAAAACACCCTCACTCTTACATAACTATACCAATCGGGGGGGGGGGGATCAGAAATACTATTCAAATGAAGTCATGCAGCATCCCAATATTAATCAAAGAACAAGAAAATTCACTCAAATTGCTTTATTGATACCAATACCTCTTTAATCAGTACTTCAGTTTCATTTTAATTCCAGCAATGATTACAACAGAATTAAGACATACTTCTAGTGCAGAAATGTTCAATCAAATTCTCTTGGACATGATGCAGCCATCAGCCAGCCAGTCTGGACAACGAGAACAGAGAAGGCTGTAACGCACATTAGCTCACAAGAAACCCAACAATGGCAGTGTGTATTCCTATCACTGGGATTCCAATACTACATCATAAAACAGAAACCAAGAAGTTAAGCAGTTCACACAGGAGGAAATAAAAAGCCACGTATGCTAAGGAAATTAATGAACTAGCTTGTTAATCCAGTAGAACTTAATAAATTGTAATTGGGTTTGAAAACAGGCAAGGCAGGGTTTAAATTAAATGTTGAAGAGAAAGTTCCTTTGACAAACTTTGGACCAAATTTCAGTTGGATTTAGCATCCAACTTACTATCCTGGACATACCTATAGCTCAGAGTCCAGCCCTCAACTGTTTCATGCATTCATCTGTCAAAACAGTCTGCTAATGAAAGCAAAGATACCCATGTAAGGACCCACTTGTAACCTGGAAGACTTGCAGTCATGCTCAACTTTTCAAACAACTGGCTTGTAATAGCAAGCATTGTTTATGTCTCTAGTTCTTACAGACAATGATAAACAGTTACTTCCTTTTTCCAAGGACAATGAACATTTCATATATTAACAGATAGTTTGTGCCCTATTACTACAAGCATGGAGTGTCTGAAGTATCATCTGAAAGTCTAAAAACTGTCAAATTACATTGTCCCCATGACGTGCAAACAGACGCCAGCCTAATCACACAGTTTTTCCTTCTAACAAGGGGAAAAAAAACTCAATAGAATTCTTATGTAGCAGCTGGAGGTCTGTGTTAAAGCGTGTGCACAGAAGTGCAGAGGGAGTGCACAGTTAAACGAAGATAAGGAATCTGACTTTTTTCTCCAAAATTAGAAATTAAATATAGAAACAAATAAAATACCAATTCTGATTAGAATGCTAGAGTTTACCATGTAGCAGCTGGTGCTGTTAAAAACAAGGTTTCTGAAATTAGATTGGGTATTCTGACCTCCTCGGGAATAGTTTGCCTGACTGCTTTTCAGAAGCTTACTATAACACCGATGCTTAGGAAAGCGTTAACCAGTAAGCTGCTTTTTCACTCAGCCTGTCCATTGGCTCAGCAATTCGTAGTTGAACAAAAGACTAGTTACTTCTCTATGTATTCAAGTCATCTTTTAACAAGCAAATTAAAAAAAATTCCTAACAGGTTTGGACACACCGATCATCACCTAGATAAAATCTGCAACATTAATGTCTCTGGGAAGTAAAATAACAATGATTAAACAGATTAACCACACAACACACAGAAAGGACAACTGGCAAGACTAAACGGATCTGATGCTTAGGACATGGGAACAAACAGGTTTGAGAATGCTTCCAAACATACACCCTTCCCTCCAGTGAAACTAGCTCAGGTTTTAAGCCTCTATCTTGTCCCAAGAAAAAGTGACTGGCTGGAGAGAAATGCTTCATAGATCAGACTCAGCCTACGGTCACCAAGTGATTAGAGCTTATTTTAGAACAAAAATTTCCATGTAAGTGCCACGTTTCCCTTATCAGAGCTATTGCTACAGTATTACACGAAAAATCACTGTCAAGGAATCTAAACACTATCATTTATTCAACACTGCAACTGAAAGACAATATATTTGAGATCTCTATGAAATTCATCACCATACTGAATACAGCAAACATTACAGCAACATGAAATTGCACATCTTTGAAAGCAATAGTGCAAAAAAAAAAAAAAAAAATCAGCACTTCTTCAGCTATGTGTTTATCCAGCCCCTTCTGGGGTTCAAATACAGCATCTCCATGAAGTCAATCCTACTGAGAAAGGTTTAATGAAGTTTAGTGTGATGCACATGCTGCTCATATGCCTATGTCAGATTCCTTGTTAGATTCTCCTGGATTTATTTGCCCCTCTTCTTTTAGCTTCACCTGTCTAAAGTCTTCCCTGACTTCTTCTAGCAGACCTGGCTTGAAAATGACATCCAGTGCTGTCATTGCCAAAGCTTTTGCTGTGCGCAAAGCATAGAACTGAGCGTTCTGTGACCCTACAAAAAAAGTATGAGAAATTTCAGGTTAGATTACTAGTATTAAATACAAACCACCAGCTTATCACATAAGATTTTATAAAATAAGATCTTCAAGTTTAAATTGCAAGAACAATTTCTTAAAAATCTACTTCCATAAATAAAGTATGTCTATTTTCTGATGCCTCAAACAAATTTTCACATGCAACTCCTTAACTGCTTGCTATGGATGTAAACAAATAAGACTGAAAATAGGAAAATGAGTTTTCTGTTACATTTCCAGAGTATTGTGCTTTAGGAGTAAAAATTACTTTTATCTTTTGGCTCAAGTTTACAAACTCTTCTGAACATGCTGCTAGGGATAATCCTTGTTTTTTCTGTCTAGACTGTACACTATGTCAGGCTTTTAGTATGAGGAGTGGTCATTCTTCCCATATGCATTTAACTTTAAACACATAAATAGAAAATCTACATTTTGTCAGCTTTTTCTACAACTTTGCAATTAATTAACTGTTTCAGGGTCCATATTCAGCTCAGATCCCATCAATGCCTGAAGAAAGCAACTCTATTTCTATATAGGTATTCACACGCAGTCAGCTTTCCGATCTAGTACTTACACTTTTAAACATTTACTACACAGTAGCGCTGAATACCATAGAAGTATATGAAAACTTTAATCCTCTGTAATTTGAAATATTTATAATTTCTAGATTTGCTGTAGTGAAGAGTCAGCAACCAGTCCCTACAATGCATAAGGGTTCCAGATATAAACCTCTAATCCTTTTCACTTGCACTCACCCGCAGCTTCTGTGTACTGCTCAGTATGATTCAATGCATCAGAGCCAATATAAAAATAAGGATGAAGCCCAGGGACTACAAACGTAACATTTCCAAAGTCCGTGGAACCTAGAAGCAGTACAGAAATTTTCTTAATGAACAAGTGTTGAAGAGATTTGAATGCTGTAAGAAAATGTATGATATTATCTCCAGCCCATATTTAAAACAGAATATCCTTTGCCCCAAATACTAAAAGCATTTCTAATGAGTCATTATCCATACAAAAATCTCCCATCACCAAGATGTTTTCCCTAACTAACCATCTTCAGATGCTGCTCTCCAGTGTGCTTCTGATCAACAAGTTACTGGACTGCAAGAAGATGTATCAGCATGTTCCTATTCCATTTACTCTTAGTTTTTTTACCAAGCATCTCCTGACAGTAAGCTGTTAATTCAGAAACAACTCCAAGGTTTGCAGCTTTCGTTTCAGGCAGTTCAGCCCCTAGAACTAGGCCAAACAATTTCCACTTTTCACCAGTATGCAAATATTCAGATTAGGTAGGGGACTCCTGAAGTAGAAACAATCTATCTTTAAACAAAAACAGATTGAGGACAACTACTTTTTTCCTGTGCTTTTTCATTGTTCTCAGTTATGGAAACCTTAACAGCACAAGCACTCTTGAAATAACAAGAACAGAAGTAAACTCCAAACAAAACGCTAGTACATTAAAAAAAAAAAAAAAAATCTTGATAGCAATGCTGCAGATTGTAATGATTATTCTTTCACGCCTGACTAGCACTTTCAGCATGTTAGCTAGTGATAGCACCTATCTCACACAGAATTCTCATACCTATTCCCACATCCAGAAGCAGCAGATCCTTCCTAGTATAGCATCCAAGAACTACTGCAACTACTTCCCGAGTGCCTTTTTTTTTACCCAAACAAGTAATCCACTCAGCATTTGTTAAAATTACATTTAGAAACTGGAGAAATCAACATGCCAGTTATTTTGAAATTCAGATACCAGAGGAAGCATTGTATTGTAATGGGGAAAAATAGCCATGGCCTACTAAGATCTCAATTAACTTTTTTCAGGTCAGTCAGAACTGCAAGAATTTTTTTCTTTAGCAATGGCATATAAAAGGACAGTTCAAAAGATTTAAAATTATTTGTAACACATCAGGTACCCTTCATATCATGATACTTTATGGGGAGAAAGTTTTGCTAATGCCTTAAGACTTAGTAACTAAATGACTGAAGAATATAGATTTTACTTGGAAGCATATAGTTACCGAGCGGGAGTCCACAGAGCCTACATCATGAGACCAAAGAGGATGAGACTAGCTTGCTATTTGCTCTGCCTACAGACAAATGGAAGCAGCAAGCCTTGTCCAAAAAAAAAAAATTATCTTTTCCTGCAAATTCAGTGTGCATTTGAAGACAATTCAGTTCTTGGCACCGCAACAAGTTATTCTAATTTTCAGTAATCTACACTATCGATCCACTGTTTGGTTAGTCTGAACAGACAAATCAGAAATCTACAAGTTCTGCCTACTCCAGGCTAAACCAAGAGTTCTAGACTTGCCTTACTAAGTCCGAATACACAAAATGCTGGAAAGACTGTGTTGGCCTTTTTCCTTGCTCTCACCCAGCAAATGAAGCATTAGAAATGTCAGTGCATCCCAGCTCTCAGTCATGTAATTCCACTTAAATTTATATCCATATCCAATTTACTACCAGTTTACAAGTTTTTTTCTGAACATTAAGGGATTTAAACTTGGTATTTTCTAATAAGATGGAGAGCTTATCATGCCAAAATCCCAGCAGTTTTGAATAAAAATGTGACAGTAAAATCTTCCCCTCTACCAGAAAGCATGTTACATCCTTTAGTGATAATAACCTAGTGGCGCGTTTAAAACATCAGGTGTTCCAATGGTTTCCATACAAACATCTATAACTGTATGCTGCTAGAGATGTACAGATCAGGATTTCTTCTACAAGTATAAATAATTGCACAGTTATCAGTGCAATATACAGAGTTGTTCACTATCTTCAATGAAAAGGTTTTGGGAGCTCCAGCCTCTCAAAAACATATCCTGAAGCCTCTTCAAGTCACTGAGCACGTACTGGAAGCCAGTATTACCACAAACATGAATGGAGGGGAAAATGCAAGAGATCCCAGGAAGCATTTATATACAGCCCCAACCTTCAAAACTGGTATTTTCAAAACATACTGGCTCCTTTATATGATTATCTGTGCCCGTCTTATGCACAGAAAGCCAATGAACCCCATGAATGCTAAAAATATCAGAGTTAAGTTATCACAAGCGCGGGTGGCTTAAGTAAGGCATGCTAAATTAAGCCACTTGCTTTGGGAGGTCATCAATATCCTGTAGCAGAGCTACCCTACCAGCAGAAGGAGAAACAGATCATGGCACCAGGTCAAAGCTAACTCAGATTCATGTTATTTCCCATCATCCTGGCCGTGTGCCAAATGAGCGGAGCGTGCACAGGGCACACACAAGGTAGTGTGATTTGATGGACTAAAGGAGTTCTTCAGAATGCTTAGCTGCCTAGAGCGATACCTGTAAGCAGACCGATACTAATACCCATGTAGAGGTGGCAGCGAGTATGCTCATCTGTTAACGACTTTTCTGCTGCACAGACATGGAGAAGCAACTGAGCTATCTTCCTTCCCTTTCAACAGAAGAAACTGATATCCTAAAAGAAAACATTGAAAACCATATGAAAACTAAACAGAAATAGAGGTCTTGAAAAAGATGAGATAAAACACTCAACCCCTCCCAAAAAGGGTAGCATACAAAATTCCACTCCTATGTCTCTGGAGTCTGTGCTTTGTTATCACTCCTGAATCACCACTGCAAAAATTCAGAGAAGCAGCTGTGGAAAGAAAATTCAGTAAGGCCTACTGTAGTGTGCAATAAAAATTTACATGATCAAGCACATTTTGACATTGGACAAACAATTTAAGAACATGGATGTGGAGAGTTTCAATTCAAGCAAGGTTTAATATTTAGCATATTGTGTAACTTACATATGAAAGCACTACTACAACTAGGTGTCTGTACTAAGTTCATTCAAAGTCCTCTGAACCAGCAGGATCACCAGTATTCATGATCTTCACCCTCAGTACAACAGTTTGAGGGAAGCAATACAGCGCTGCAGAAAGTTTAACTACAGCAAACATTCTAAAGAAGGTTCCCAGCACCTTTCTTAGACCAAATAAGCAAATAAGTAAGTCTTACCTGTACCACACTGAATAAAGACAAAAAGAAATATACCTTTAATTATAAACTGTTTTTAAACCCAAGACAAACCAATTGCAGAAAATATGCTAGTGTTGCCTTAATTTGGAAGGGAAGTACAAAATAAAGAGACAATCAACCAGAGTACCAGTAGATATGCTGTCTCCCCCACACAAATAAAAGTTTGGAGAACTCTACCACCAAACACCAAGATCTCAACTACCCAAAGATAATATGCATTTAATAGAGAAGATTAGTACTGCAATTAAACTAATTGGAATAACATTTTTTAACTGAAAATAATAATTTCTTTCTAACCAAAGAGAAAAATCTTTAACATGAGTGGAGTAAAAACATTTATATATACAGTTAAGATCAGCAGTGAAGGCTATAAAGTATCAGCAGCAGTTTTAAGACTTGAACAGAGCTCCTGTAGGAAGATTCTGGAAAAAAACTGTTAAGGGTAATGAGAAATCCACCTCAGCATTCAAGAATTCACACTACCTCTGAAAGACCAAGAAAGTGAAATAGTTTGAGACATAGTCAAGACTCAGGAAGTGAACACCTGCTTGAATGGCACCCTTTGGAAAACTAATCTGTTGAACTCATAAATTAAAATTAAAGGCATAGAATTACCTGTTAACAGAAAGAGGGTTCAAATTAGGGTTACTGAGATGCTTAAACTTCACTTAAAAAATCTCTTCAAAAATTACCTCTAAAATATTAGTTAGATGCTAGTACAATTGTTTATACGTATGCTTGGAAAATATCATTAAACAAGGTTCCTAAAAACTAAATCTCATCTTAATTCATAGCATAAACCAGGATTCTGTAATTCAAAACAACAGAATGAGCTGCAATTCATTCCACATCATCATGTTCTCAGTAGGATAGTTTTTATCTTTCCATCCTTCCATCCCTCCCCTCAACCAAACTGTTTCTTACTTGAAAATATTTTCAGAAATATTATCAGAAAATGATTACTGCTTTCTGTACCCGTTGGGAAAACTTCTCAGCTTCTACAACAAACACAGAAACACAGGCCAGAGATACAATCCTTTTACAGAGCTTCAATTCTCTAATTTGGCTTTTTTCTTCCGACCAAACTATATTTAACCTACCCCTGTCCAATTATTTTACACACTTAAATTGATCAACTCTTCAAGTTATAATAAAAAACTCAGATTGAGTTACCTGACAAACCATTCAAGATACAGTCTTCTGATATAAATTCCATTCCAAGCTTCTTTCCATTCTCCTTGTAAGCTTTCTGCAGGCTCTTATTTGGAAGCACATTGTAGTAATCATTTTGACCACCCTTTATTTCCACCTAGACAAAAAAATCCCAAATGGTTAGAAATTTTTCACCAACCTAAGTCAATTCAATGTAAACAATTTAAAGCCTGGAAAAGTTAAATACATGTCCATACTTCAAGCCCACATCAAAAGACATAAGTGCTAAGTTTATTTCAAAAATATAACATTCTGACAAATATTAGCCTGGATCAAAACATAGCTCCGGTGCCATCAGGCTTGCACTAGACAAATTCCAGAAGCATGGATTTCACTGAGAATATCTCCAAAGACAGTAAATAAATATTTCCTAAAACAGCTTTTAATGATTTCTACTGCAGTTACTATTAAACTACATAGAAATCAATTCACTCTTTCACCAAATTCTGTTTTACTATTCTTGTTTAGAACACTTCCAATAACTACAGCCCCATTCATGAAATGACTTCACACAGGCAAGAAGTTTGAAAACAAATGTAAACAAAAATACCAACGTCAAGTTTCAAAAGAGATCTTAACTTTCATTCTGCATAAAGCACACTTGCTGAAATACTTTTCTAGTTAGAGTAGAGATGCCATACTAGGAAAATAGCACCTAATGCCTCAAATAGACCTTAAAACTCATTAGCTCATTCACATACACTATGCCTATTTGCTCTGATAAACACAAACATACTTTTCATTGCTGCATCAGCCATTCATCTGTAACTGCAGAGCAGGTAGAATCACCTGTCTTATAATACATTGCAAGGTAACAATATTGCTGGAACCAGCTACAGGAGAGAGACTTCCTTTGCTAAAAGTAAAAATATGAGAAGAACGCTAACTAAAAAATCCCTCAATTTTTCACATTTGGTTGCTACATGAGCCAGCTGTTCAATAGGGCAAAGGATATAAGCTCACTGAAAAAGAGCCAAAGGTCACATCCATCTTGAAGGGACAGGAGGAGGACCTCCGATATTACCAACTGGCCAGACTGACCTATCCTCAAGCTCCTAGGGAGATTACAGAGCAAATAAAGCCTCTTAAGACCCATGTCCAGGCACATGAATCAAGGCAATTGTAACTACACAGCACAGATTCACAGAAGAGCAGATGGGGCACAACCAAGTATAGCTTTTCATGACGACACGTCTGGCTCAGTGGATACAGAAGATATTCAGGCTCAAAGTATTATGACCAGTGGCACAAAAATCCAAATTGCTGCCTGTTACTTGTAGCATCCATCTACAATCAATACTGGTGCCATTACTGTTTTAATATCTTCATTATTGATGCAGACAACTGTGAGACCACATCTGGCGTATTGTATTCAGTTCTGCTCCTCAACTCAAGACTGGAGCAAGTCCAGGGGAAGGCCACCAAGATGAATAGGGTGCTGGAGAACATGACATACAAGGAAAGGCTGAAAGAACTTTGTTGAGCCTTCAGGAAAGAAGGTTAAGCTGTCTACACCTACCAGATCGGGAGTGTAGAGAAAAGACAGAACCAGACTTCAGAGATGCCCAGTGATATGACAAGAGACACAGGAAATTCCTATTAGATATAAGAGAATCACAGAAGTTGGTTGAAGTTGGAGAGCACCTCTGGAGGTCATCTTTTCCAACTTCCTCTGCTCAAGCAGGGTCACCTAGAGCTGACTGCCCAGGAATATATCAATGCAACTTTTCAGAATCTCCAATGATGGAAACACCACAATCTCTCCAAGCAACCTGTTCCATTCCTGAGTCATCACAGTATAATCAGGAAAGACCTTGTTCACCATGAGGTGGGTAGAACACTATTGAGAGAGGTTGTGGAGATGCTCAGAAGTCCACATGTCACTGAGCAATCCGCTCTAACTGGTCCTGCTCTGATCAGAGGGTTAGACTAAGTGACCTCTGGAAGTCTTTCGCAACCTAGACTCTTCTATGACTCTGTAGCATCCTATTTATAAACCAAAGCTTTCTTTCAAGACACAAAGCAACAGCCAACAGTATTGTAGAAATTTACTTCTTTCAGCTCAACACCATGCAGACAAATGCTGTAAGCCTCAATTTCCCATTCTGGCCTGCCTTATCTCCAGCATAATAGAAACACATGACCATGAAACACATTCTTACTTTGCATCCTGTGGCCAGTGCTGCAGATTTGAAGCAGTTCTCAACCTTCTCTGTCAGAACAGAAAGATCCTTCATTGAAGGGGCACGCAAGTAAAACTCTAGTTCAGTGTAAGAAGGAATGATGTTAGGTTTCACACCACCATTCTTTATTACACCTGCAGAAAGGGAAAAGTCATGTTGCCAGTGTTAAATACAAATGCTTGATCTTCAGCTGCATCTTGAAATGCCTTGTTCAAGAACTAAATATATAAACAAAATCCAACAAAACATAAACTGAGCATGAAATATATAAAGAATGTAAAAAATACAGTATGTGGGCAGTTTCTTCATCATATCCGATTAAGTGGAACGTGCACATGTTTTTCAGCACAATTTCATTGCATTCTTTGGTTAGACATCTGTTACAAACCTGAATACAAGCCAAACTAGCATTTATAATTAATCCTCTGAAATTCAATGTAGCGTTGTAAAGCAATCTGGATGCCATAAAAAAAATATATATATATATCAAAAGTTTTGTTATAAAGGTTATCTTGGATTCCAACTTTTAGAGTTTCCTCAACTAGAGCGTTTCCAACTTATTTCACCAGCTTGGAAAGAAATTGAGTAAGTTGCATTTCTCAGCTATACTGGAGTTATTTGTGTGTTGCAGTGTGCAGAAAGTTCATTAGATTCTTCATATTAATTATTTAGAAATATTGTGGTGTATAATATATGTACAGTTTTATTCAAGAGTGAAGTTCGAGTTGAAAGTGTTCCCTCAAGGAAATGTGTGACAACTACACAGTTTTCAATTATGGCATCAGAGGCATTACCATAAAAGACCATAATATTTTTACATTTCAACAATAAAATATTGTAGACCTCAGTTCTACATTAGATTTCAATGTATTAACAGCTCATTGCTTTCAACTAGCTGCTTGTTTCCCTTGCCTCCTGTCCTCAATTTATATATGTGGAATAAGATTCAGTTTCTGTAGAACCTGAGAAACTATTTACCTTAAATGGAAATGCTGCACAAAGTTACCGATGTGTGTCACCAAAGCCTGAAAAAACAGCACTGACAGGATGCAAATAGGCAACAGATCTTTACTTTTGGTGCAGAAAACCTGTTAAGACTATGGACTCAAGTAAAACATTTCCAGTCTTGAATACAGGCAAAGTAAACAAAGTGCTGAATTAAACCACTATCGGTACTAGCCCATAACAAAAGGAACTGCTTAGATGAGAGGGACAGACATCACAGAAACGGAACCAACAAGTCAGCAGGTGAGTAATCATGCAAATTCACATGACACTCACCATAACATGTTTGCTGAAAACAAGTAACTTAATGAGCTTTCATTTGTCTTCCAATGCATTTGTAAATGGAACTGGATAGAGTCTAAGAGTATGTATACATTTAACATTCAAAGCTACTGCAATATTCACTGGACAGCAGATCTAGCTTAAAAATAGGCTGCCTGCACACTGCTAATAGCACCTAGTTCAGCCTGTTTCTAGACGGAACTTTTTTACAGCCTGTTTAATACAACTTCTTGCAAAAAAAAAAATCTACATTCCTGTTTTTCAAGAGGGCAACATTTACTCCACTCACAAGCAAGCAAGAAAGAAATTTATCAAATATTAGATAAACTCAAACCAACATCATTCAAATACATAAAACATTGCTTAGAAATTCTAGACTTCAAGCAATGGAAACTATTTCAGTTCTTGTTAGTGGGTTAACACTAAGATTTTTTTAGTATTACTTAAGTCAGCCACAGCTGTTACTGTAAGCATGTAACACAAGATCTCCAACACACCGTTGTAAAGAAAATATTCCTAAAATTAAATCTCATTCTAGCTGCTTATACTTTCTCAAAGGTGTTTTAAATATTTCCAGTTTGAAAACCAGGTTTATGACAGCAGTTGTATCAACGCAGTAATTTAAGTTTTGCTGTGGGTTAGACACTTTTTTTTTTGCCTACATTGCCCACATAGTCTTTAGAAACTCTGAAGAAAGCAGTATTTGGGGTTTTAGGCTCAGATCCAATAGAAGACTTGGGCACCTCCAATCTTAAACCTGCAACACACGAGTTTCGGACACCAAAACTCATAATTAAGCACCTTGTTTCCTACAGAGCAATAGGATAGAAAGCTAAGGCTATGCCTGCTATCTGAAATTCATTTGGGTATGCTGCACAGCAGAACAACTTCATCTGCAGTCAAAAGGGCTAGGGCTTCCATCCAGATATCCCGGAGAGAAATATACACACGTATTAAGCAGCCAAGATATCTAATGATCATTAGCTCAGAATTTCTGCAAGTGCTCTAAGCTCATAACAAGTATTCCAAATAATCAGTTCTACATTCAGAAGTCCTGTAGAAACAGCAAAGTTTCTTCATTTCAACTTGGAAAAAGTTGTGTTGGGTGTAATAAGAGAAACCTGCTTTTATAGCTGAAGGGCAGCTTCCATCTCAACTTCTGAAACTTTCCCCCTGTACAAAAAGCAATACATGATGTTGAAGAAGTATGAGTCTTATTGCAAAATGACCTTTCTACTTTAAGGTCTACTAGATATTGAATATTAGAATCCAGTGCACATCCAGTTGACTGGGCTACTAACCAGAACCACAGGCTTCCGCCATCACTTGTTTTTTGTACTTCAGCAAATAAACTTCAGTCACTCTAGACCACTACAGCTTTCCATAAGTGTCAATATAAATGCCATCTCTACTATAAAAACCATTCAATAATACTTCATTTTTCAAAAGCATTTAATCCTATACATTTGCAAAAACACATACATTAACTTTAAGGAATTCAAAGACATGTACCAAAATAAACTTCACACCTTTTTTTTTCCTTTCCGAACTGCAACTGCAAGTGCAAAGATTTAAAATTTGTCTAGCCTCTACCTAGGTACCGGTGTCCTCTATGGAATCTGACCCATAAACCTATTTTCAGAAGTTAGTTCTGGACATTGACATGATTTTTAAGATTACAGACAAACTATTTAAATGAAATTGTGCTATTTCATAGCACTTGAAGTGACTATACTAATTTAGTGCAATAATGCTGTATTTTAAATTGTGGAATTTTGTAAGTTAGTATTTCAACAGCCTAAACTCTTACTTGCTGGACATTAGATTTAATGAAGATCTCACCATGAACTCTCCAGGTCGGTTTCATTTGCTGTCTTAAAACAGACAGATTGTTGTATGCAAGAACAGCAGCATCTAATGCATTAACTCCTTCCCAAGGATAAGCAGCAGCATGAGAAGCTTTTCCATAGTATTTCACAGTCACACTAGGAAATAAAAGGCATTGCTTATTTGTTTTTCATTCATCAAAAAAAACTCTAAAAAGTTCATTTTATTCACACAAATATTTGTTATTGAAGTTTTGTGCAGCAGAACACCAAACAATTTACCTGGCACTACACTGTTGCAAAGCTGAACTATATTTGAGTGCAGGAAGATACTGAAAGATTCCTAGAAAATCAATGAAATGTAATGATATCCAGAGCCAGTCAGGCAAAAGAGCTACCAGTAACATACCACTATAAAGCCTTTTTCTGAGAAGTACAGGCCTTGCATACTAAATGTCTCCAACACTTTTTTTTTATACCTCCTGATTGTTCTGAGACTTAAAGTCACTAACATCCTTCTCAAACAGAGGATAAACTTTTCTCCGATTCAAAATTGCAAGTTGTTCCTCCTAATTCTTGTCAAACTTCAACAAAATGTGCATGGTACATAAGACAGCAGAAGCACATTACTAAGATCATATACAACCCATAACAAAAGTCAATTTTAAAAAGTGCTATAAAGGCATAGCGTAGTATAAAATACACATTACCATGCTACGGTGAGGATGTTCTTTCCCTGCACACCTCAAAAATGCTGTTAAAGGCTTGCAACAAGGAAGAAATCTAGTGCAAAGGATATCCTCTGACTTCGTAGAAGACAGAATACTGCACCTAAACACATCAGCAAGAATTCATGCTTGGCTTCCTCTTATGAGGGTCATTTATTAGCTTTACAAAATAATTTCATATTTCAAATTGTATCTAAACTCTTTACATGAGAGGCAAATATTAAATACAACTACATAAGGCCTTAATATTTATCAAATACACAATTATTAGGATTTTTTTACCAATACTAGATATTTTAACTACATCTCTACTGAATGTTCAGTCCTCTACATAAAACACTCCATCCTCAAGCTCAAAGAGTTCCCCTTGAGATGCACAAGCTGTCCCTTATCCAGCCAGGACCAGCCTAACTTGCTTGTTGCCCTGCATGCTCTAAACCACATCAGAGCTGTAAGTTAATATCAGAACTTAAATACTGGATAGCAAAGAGACACACAAAGGAATGTACTGTCACAGCAGAAATTGCTGCCTCCAATCCAAATCCATCCTTCCTCGTCTCCAAGACAATAATCCATTCCATTCTGTAAAGTATGAGATTTAAAATTTATCATCACTATGAAATGAAGATAAGAAAACTTATCTATTAACATTCCGAGTATTAGATTGCAGCCCCTCAAACTCACAAAAAAAAAAAAAACAGGACAGATCTCTACATATTATCCAAAAAACGGAGAGAAGGAAAGTAAAGCAGAAAGTCATCTTGCAATCATCTTTTTTCCACAAGAAACACGTGCTTCTTTAAAAAAGTTATGTCAGCATTCCTTTTCTTGTACTTCTATTGCTACACACTTGTCACATACTCTCAGAAAAAACCACCAAATTTTGGCAAATAACAAAACCCTAAGCCAGTTTAAGAACATCAGCAAAAGAATGGGGATCCTGTTTGACCAGCAATAAACAGGCTGATTAGGTGAAGGATAAGTGACTAAGAATCAACCAATTTTGGCATGTATTTACCACAGTTATTCCAGTATTTTAATTTTACTTCAGGCACAAGCCAGCTTCAGAGTTTGCAGATACAGAAATACTAGCAATTTAGTGATCACCAGTCCTAAAATTCCCTGGAAACAACCGAGAGATCAATTACAAGTCATCAGAACAGTCTTTGCACCTTTGGCATCTCGATTACATAAAGCATGATACAAGCTGAGTCTTTCAAGCTTTTGGAAGTAGTAAGTGGTTTCACTCAGTACTTTGATTCCATGCCTCCTCCATATTCAAGGTTTAAAGGCTATCTAGGACTTGCATCCTACAGCAGACCATCACCTCTGAAGGGAGACTTCCAAAGCCTACTGTATCAAACTCAAAAGGCTGTTGCAAGAGTTGAAATTAACAGAAAGATAAAACTATCAATGAAAACTGTACCTTCAGGATAATAAATATAGTCTTGAGGTACAGCAATCAAAAGCCAAGCTCAGAGATTATAATAACCAGTTAAAACTCTTTAAAAACATAATGATTGAATATAGGACAGAGATAGCTAGGTACAGAAGACTAGGTGTTGTCTATTTTACCATAAAATTCAGCAGTAACAGAAGCAAATTATCCACCAGGTATAGCACTGGCAAAAACAAAATGGCCACTAAAATCAAGCACAGAAGAGCTGGAAGATAGCACAATCAAGATTAAAACAGCTTTCCACATCAAGTCAGAAATGGTTGGAAAACCAGTTATTTAAATATTACAGAATTCAGTCAGAGCCAGCCAAATGTAATACTTGGGAAAAACTGTTGCACTGCAGGGAGCTTAGCAGGCAGCCTCTGCAAAGTAAGACCTCGGTACCAAGAATCACTAGTAACCGTGGCATAAAACATAGTAACAACACCTGCTGACAGACTACTGCTGGGACACTACGAAAACAGAAGGTTTATAGTATCAAATGAAGAACAGCATAGCCTTGCAGACTGGCAGAGAAAGAACAGAATGAAGCTCAAGAATATTTCAAAAGATCATGTACTTAAAAAGTAAGCATTTGTCTAAAAGTTGATTGCTTGAAAATCACTGAAGAGGAAGCCCCAAACATGCCATCTGTCTCCAGAATGATAAGGAGACACTAAGGTCCCAGCATCAGCTGAGCAAGGTCTAAGGAAATCCCACCTACTGTACTGTGTACAATCCTGGTTACGCCCATCCAGCAAGGAGTACTTCAAGACAACTCAAGTGACTCCAAGTAGAAACAAACAAGCGCTGTCACTGAACAGTATGGCTAATCAAAAGAAGAGAAGGCATAATTTCCAAAGCTCACGGCTAACTGGCAAAACAAAAGCTGAGTGAGGGTATGACTGCTGTCTATACTTGTATTGGAGGTAAACACAAAGGAAAGTCAAGAACTAATTGAATTTTAAAAAGCTGATGTGAGAGTGAATAGACATAAAATAGCCATGATTAAATTTAGGCTGGAAGTTAATAAGGATACAAACAGTAGTGAGGCTCAGCTGGTTAGCTCTTTCAAAGTGGGAGAGAAAACCTGAAACACTTTCAAAACTGATTAAAATAAAATGCTTACAGAGGACTCTATGACCTGGTGCCCAGGAAAGCAAGGAACTATGATTAGTGAGAGTCCCTCCAGCTGCACTTTTTTTTTTAAACAGATAGGATAATCATGTGCATGTTTAAAAAGAAACGCCTAGAAACATCAGAAAAAAAAAGAATGGATTTGGGGGACACACGCAAGATCATCTCAGAGCAGTGAGGGATCTTTAACGCCAGGCTGAAAACTGCACTCTGAAAGAATGGCTTAGAGCGTCCTGAGCAGTGACCCAGCTCCTTAGCCGACTGCACTCTGTCTGAAGGGCACCTGCAAGGTCCCCGTCCCAAAGTTCAGCCCCTTCCAGAGCAGTTCCCCTACTCGGGAAGGGGAGAAAAGGCTGGTAACAAGCCAACCCGCTCCACCTGAACTTGCTCACTCACTCGTGCTCGGCCACATCGGGCAGGTAAGCCGCGTTTTCTTGCGAGGGGTGCGCCATAAAAACCACATCCAGGCCGTCAAACGCTCCAGCATTTATCAGGTCTATTTTGCCGCCTCCCTGTTCCTCCGCAGGCGTCCCCAGCACCGTGACCTGCAGCACAAACGTAGAGAGTCAGGGGCCGAGGTGGCCCACAGGGGGCCGGGGTCGCCGCCTCCACCCCCGGGAGGCCTCTCACCTGGACGGCGACGGGCGGCGGCCGCGGCAGGCTCTCCAGGGCGGCCTTCAGCCCCAGAGCGGCTGCGGCTCCCACCTCGGCGATGAGGTTGTGCCCGCAGGCGTGGCCGATGCCGGGCAGGGCGTCGTACTCGCAGAGGAAGGCGAGGCGGAGGGGGCGCGGGCCCTGCGGGGCGGCGGTGCCCCACTCGGCGCGGAAGGCCGTGCCCAGCTTGTAGCGCGGCTGCACGGCCCAGGCGGCGCCCGGCAGCTCCCCGCTGGAGAAGAAGCGGGTCATGGCGTCGTGCGCCTGCTGCTCCTCGTAGGCCAGCTCGGGCCGGCTCCAGATGCAGCGGCTCAGGGCGCCCAGCCGCTCCGCGTTCAGCTGGACGCTCTCGCACGCCCGCTCCTTCAGCGTCTCCAGCGCCGGCAGCGCGGCGGCGGGGCCGCCCTGCGGCGGCTCCTGCGGCCTCATGAGAGACCAGCGGGGCGGGCACGGCGCACCTGCTACCGCCCAGCTCACCTCGGCCACCCGCTCGCCGCCGTGTGAGCTGCGGCCGGTCGCCACCGCCCCCTTTTATCACCTCCTCGACACCGCGGGGCACGCTGGGAAACGTAGTTCGTCAGCCTGGCATGGCCTGCCGCCGGCGACCGGCTAGAACTACCCGTCCCAGCGGGCAGGAGGAGTTTCGCGGACGGGGGGCGTGGGTCGTCCCAGGCGTTTTGCGGTGGTTGTGGGCCTCTTTCGCGGAGCCGCTTCGTGTTTCTAAGCGCTGATGTTTTCTTGTTGACTTAACACACCTCTTGCTCACATATGTATTTACCATCAAAAGAAGCCAATTTCAGTCTTCAGCGGCTCTCTAAGCGCCATTTCCCAGAGATTGTGGAAGATCTCCCATAACTCTTCAGGGCTCAGAAATTACTTGCTCCAACTTAGAATCATAGAATCACAGAATGATTTGGGTTGGAAGGGACCTTTAAAGGGCATCTAGTTCAACCCCCCTGCAAGGAGCAGGGACATCTCCAACCAGATCAGGTTGCTCAGAGCCCCGTCCAACCTGGCCTTGAATGTTTCCAGGGATAGGGCATCTCACACCTCTCTGGGCAACCTGTGCCAGTGTTCTACCACCCTCATTGCAAAAAAAATTTTTTCCTTATGTCTAGTCTAAATCTACCTCCCTCTGTTTTAAAACCATTTTCTCTCGTCCTATCCCAACAGGCCCTGCCGAAGAGTTTCTCCCCATCTTTCATACAAGCCCCCTTAAGCATGGTTGTGTTGTCTGGACCATGGCCAGATAGCAGGGACCTTGCCCCTCTAACCAACCTATACCTGACAAAAGCTGAAGTCAACAGAAACAAAATGGCAAATTCTGTATTTTCTGTGTACTTACCATGTGGTAGCTTGACCTTGGCTGGATGCCAGGTGCCCACCAAGCTGCTCTATCACTCCCCTTCCTCAGCTGGGTGGAGGGGAGAAAATAAGATGGAAAAACCTCATTGGTCAAGAGAAAAGCAGTTTAATAAAGCAAAAGTAAAGGTCGTGTGCAGAAGCAAAGGAAAAAAGAAAGTTTTATTATCTACTTCCGATCAGGACGATGTCCATCCACTTCCTGGGAAGCAGGGCTTTGGGATGTGTAACAGTTGCTCTGGAAGACCAACATTTCACGATGAATGAATTTAATGAATGCCCACTCTCCTCCTCCTTTCTCTTAGGTTTTACTGCTGAGCAGATATCATATGGTATGGAATATCCCTTTGGCCAGTTTGGGTCAGCTGTCCCGGCTGTGTCCCCTCCCAAGATCTTGCCCAGCCCAGGTGAGGGGGGGGGGTGTGTGTGAAGAGACAGCTTTGATGCTGTGGGAGCACTGCTCAGCAGTAACCAAAACATCAGTGTGTTATCAACACCATGCCAGCTACAAATACAAAGCACAGCACTATGAGGGAAAATTAACTCCATCTCAGCCAGAACTCAATACAGATTGAATGACGAGAAATTCACTTTTTGTCCATTTCAGTCATGGTTTATCAACTATGCCCTTTCTCCACAACTTTTCTGCCACCAGGAGAGGTGCTTTGGTGCACTGAGTTGCAGGTTTCTCCTTTCCACAGAAGATAAGGAGGTTCTTTTCCTAATGACACCCAAACCCTATGTGACTCTCAGTCACTCCAAGCAGAGTTTAGGCTCCCATGCCTTATATTTACCACAAGCTATTTTTACTGTTGTAACCCACTCTGGCAAGTATCGTGGTTGTGGTCAATTCTTCCCCTCTACTCCCAAATCCTTCTCAGCAGAATAAAGCCCTCCACCCAAAACCATGCACTGAACTTCCAGCCGCCCTACGGACACATGCAGTTAGTATTTGTCAGCAGCTGAGGGGGCACATACTCGGCAAAGGGATCATGTAATTCAGGTCTGTTTGCCAAAGGATTTCTAGGACTGGAAGCCTTTTGGAGTGGTCAGGGTGTTCCTGAGGATAGTGCCAGCTTTCTTTAGGAACAACCTCTCTAGGCATCCATAAGACTCAACCACTTTCACACTCACGGAAAGAGCTGACTTGCACTTTAAGTTTTAGTGAGGGGAGGAAGGGGAAAACCCCACAGATTTTTCTTCCTAAGTACCTGGTTCCCTGAGGCACTACTGTTTACTATATAGTTTCGTATTCAACAAAATCGTGGGGTCCTGCTCAGCCTGCTGTACCTTTAGCACGGCTTGATCCTGTATGCTATGTAGCTTTATATGCCTTTATGTGCCTGATCAGTGGTTTTGACCCAAAGGAAGGTGCTTGTGGTTGTTTTAAAAATCTGTAAACTGGAAAAATAGATATTTGATGATGTGACATTTAAGTGGCTTGCACATGATTCTTCAGAAAGATTAAATCTATTGTCCAGACCCTGACCATTTGCTCTAACAAACCAAGCTCAATGTTGCAGGTCCTGGTTTTCTGAGAAGGAATACCACAGGGGTACCCCGCATTAGATTTCATAGATATTTGTTGACAGTGGGGAAAAGGTGAGTCAGATGGGGACTCTCGGGCACCATTCCAGTGCAGAAGAGGAGTATATTCCACAGAACACACATCCTTTCTCCCCTCCTTTCCTAGCTATTGCCTCCTTCCACTAATGCCCTCCCAGTCTGTCTTTGCCTCATCCCTGGGTGCCTGCACTTACCACATCCAGCCAGCTCTAGTCTTCATCCCTCAGCATCACCCAGAAAGTACTACTTTGCCCCTCCAAGCTCCAAGTCAGTGTTTGCAGTCCCATTCTCCTTAACAAACAGATCCTAATTCTCCTGTTGTGCTCCCTCCTTCCCTACCTCCACCAGGCACCAGTCTCTCCCTCGCAGCTCTTCCAGTCTCTGCTGAAGACAACCCCAGTCTGTTGCCCAGCCAGCCCATGTCACCTCTCCACTTGTTTCCTGTCCCAGTCTCCCCAAACCCTATTTTCTTTACAGCTTTCAAAGTCTGCTCTTCTACTTTTCCTCCTTGCTTCTACCTCTCCTGTCCTTTTTGTGCAGTCTTTACTCCATCTGCATCTGATGCAGAGAACTACCCGTATGATGCAGCCTGTGATCTGAAAATTGAAAAGAAGGGGCTTTTTGGCTGAATTAGTGGTCTTCCAGACTGCTGAAGTGGCTCTGCATGGGGTCAGACAAGAGCAGTCAGCACAGCATGCTGCAGAGGACTTGCCAACGGTGTGACAGTGACACGGAGGGCAAAGCCAAAGTGGCCAGTGCACCAACTGGTTCTAGTCTAGGCCTGGCAGGCTGCTTTGGCATTACAGCTGAGGATGTCGAGTCTCAGAGCCATAGCTGAGCCTGAGCTAACGGGCACAGGAATGGTGAGTCTTGGCCACGGAGCAGATTGCACGGTGGCAGCTGCCTCCGAACAAACCGGCTGCGTCTTTCAAGGGTTGGAGAAGGAGCAGGGAGTGCACAGGAATGCAGGCATCTGAAAGTGAGACAAACTTAGCTCTGGTTCATCCGGGGAAAATTTACCACTCGTGGGGAGCAGCTAAGTTACTTTTAGGGATTATGTTATCTGCTCACAGCTTGCTGTTTTCTTTTCCAGCTGAGACATCTCAGATAATCAGAGGGTTGAATTACTCATGTGATCACAGTCTCAATTGCTTGAAATTAACCTTTAGGATATACTTAAAATCCTCTTTGTCTGCCATGAGGACTTGTGAAGCATGCATCAGTAAGATATCAAATAATTTTTAAAAAACTAAGTATCACAGGATTTATGCCAGCTTGACAGTTCCAACTTGCATGTTTGAAAACTGATAAATATTATAATTAGTGCTAACATCAGTTAACATAATAATGGGTATGTTATTTTGGTGTGTTCCACTTGACAATCCCCGATAATTTTCATGCTGCATGTAAAACATAATTTTCTATTGTTAGTATTGTGTATCTATTTGTGCTAGGTCCAAGTTTTCCATCTGTATGTAACTGTTTTTTTTTCTGAACTACAATATTTCAGAATGCATAAATGTGTTAGACTTTAACAAATGCTAAAATACACCACATTCATCAGGTGTCCATCTTGGGAAGGCTAATATTTTACAATGACACTTTGAGATGTGGAATCTCTCTTTCCTCTTGCAGAAGTGTGAGGTGTTCATTACAGGACAGAGCAGACAAAGGAGTAATGTGCTTCAATTTATGTCATGTAGATGAGGAAAAATTGCTCTGCAATCTTTCCCTACTCATTTTTCCTCTTTTACAAAGGAGATGCATGGCCTGTTGCTGATTTCCTCACCATCAGCATTTCCTAGATAGTAAGCTATGCACTATGTCCTAGCTGTACAGGGACTCTCAGTGGCATTCGTGTAAGCCCCAGACTTTCACAAGGTAATCTACAAATCACATCTACAGATGATTTACAGATGACAGAATCACAGTCACAGAAGGCTGAGGTTGAGAGGCACCTCTAGACATCATCTAGTCCATCTCCTGCAGGGTCAGCTGGAGCAGGCTGCCCAACTAGGTTCTGAATATTTCCAGGGATGGAGACTCCACAGCTTCTTTGGGCAGCCTGTGGCAGTGCTTGGTTGCACTCAAGGTGAAAAACTGTTTTCCTGTGTTCAGATTGAATTTCGTGGTTTTTAAGTTGTGCCCACTGCTCTTGTCCTGGCACTGGACACCAGTGAGAGGAGTCTGTCTCTTCAGATACTTATATATATTGCTAAGATTCTCCTGAGCCTTCTCTTCTCTGTGCTGCCCACTCCCAGTTCTCCCAGCCTTTCCTCATATGACAAATGCTCCAATCCCTCAGTCATTTCCATGGCTCTGCACTGGACACACTCCAATAGCTCCTTATTTTCCTTGTACTGGAGAGTCCAGACCCAGACACAGCACTCCAGATGTGGCCTCACCAGTGCTGCACCTCCCTCAACCTGCTAGCAATGCTCTTCCTAATGCACCTCAGAGTCCTCTTGGTCCTCTGCCATGAAAACTTATTGCTGCCTCATGCTTAGCTTGGTGTGCACCAGAATCCCCAGGCTCTTCTCAGCAAAGCTCCTTTCTAAATGGTTTGACCCCAGCATGTACTGGTGCCTGGGGCTATTCCTCCTCAGGGGCAGGACTTTTTACTTCCCTTTGCTGAACTTTGGGAGATTTCTCCCAGCCCATTTCTCTGGCCTGTGCAGGTCCCTCTGGATGGCAGCACAATCCCCTGGTCTATCAGCCACTCCTCCCAGTTTTACACCATCTGTACGCTATTTGGGTCATTAATGGAGATGGTCAATGGTTCTGGACCCAGTATCAACCCCTGGGGTACACTGGTAGTGACTGGTCTCCAGCTGGGAGACTTGTGCCACTGATCACAACCCTCAGGGCCTGGCCATTCAGCCAGGTACTCTCTTTGGATACATCTTAGGATTGTAAGAATGTGAAACTGCCTTGACAACATGTCAGTCAATAACAGCAGGTAACAGAAAACATTCAAAGGACAAATCCAAAGAATACAGTAGGTAAACTGTATAAAATGGGTGGGTGTCTTGACATCACAGCAATTAATCAAAGAAGAGATGCTTCAAGGGGCTTCAAAGAAGAGATGCTTCAAGGATAAATATCAGCTCAGAAAAGAAAGTGGATATTTTTCAGCTGGATATGGTTTTTCTGGCTGTGAGCAAAGCAAGAGAACAACTTCACATAAGCTGAAGACTGAGCAAGGCTGCAAGAGTTTTTTTCTCTGTCACAATAAAAACAGTGCTGTGACTTCTGAAGTCAAAGCAATTTAGGAAAGATAAAGGAAAAACTGTAAAGTATTTTTGTTCATAAGCAACGGATACACGCTAAATGAGGCTTCTGTTCCTTTTATAAAAGAGCTTGCCTTCCTAGTCTTGTTGCTATTCTATCTCCTCCTCAGTATGTGTTAACTGTTTGTGTGGAAGAACTATTGGATATTTACCCCAGAGATGGGATGGTTCCTATCAAATCAAGCAATACTTTTCTTGCTTATTATATTGGGAAGCTTCAGTTCACAGTAATTACACTATTACGTTTTTTCTCCTACTTTAGGAGAAAGCACCAGTCTTTCAACATTTTATGTGCATTTGAAAAAACATTGAATGTCACTAGTAGGAAGAAAACATTTATACTTAATATCTTCATTTTCTATAGTTTGTGCCTTGGGTTATGATTATGAGAATGTTGTATTACAGTCAATCTAAATTATAAGTCTACAAAATGCAAAACATATTTCCAAAACATGTTGTTCTGGTCTACTAGACATAAGAAAGAAAAAAAAATTAATGTGTTTTTTTAAAACCAAGGTAAATAATACTATGCTGATATTTTGATTGTGCTTAACAAATTATAACATAGTATTAGACTGTTAAAAATACTATTACTATCTAGAGGAAATACAATCCAGACAACATCATGGCTCTTTGGGAAAAGCAAGAATTGTGCATATATATATCTATTTGTAAGTAAACAAGAACAAATTTGCAGCTGCTAATTCAATTCATATTCCTGGAATCAAGTTGTAAACAAATGCTCGTATTTTTGTTTTAGAGGGTGGATGAGGTTCGGTAGCTTTCCATTGGTCTAAAAGAAGGAACATCTGTTGTGGCCATAAAAAACTTGATGATCAAGTTTACCACATCCCACATTAGCAACATTAGGCATTTAGGTTGAAATCCAGATGAGACTGAACTCAGTGAAAGTTTCCCTGTTAAATTCAGCGTGGCCTAGATTTCAAGCCAAAATCCAAAGCTTTAAAAACAATAGCACAGTGACTATTAAAAACAAAAGTAGGCCGTTGCTGTATAGAAGGAGCCATACACTGAGTTACCTAAAATAACATTCTAGTCTGGTTTACAAACAGCTTTATATTAGGAAGTACGTATCAAGACATACAATGCTATGAAAGTGGATCGTATGTTTAAAAAGAAAGCTTGGTTAGGGCTTTTTTTTTTTGTCAGATCACAGTATCAATATCACCATAGAGCAGAAGAATTTTAAAGATCTCAGGAAGATAAATGGCTTAAGTCACTGAAGCATGCTGTCTTATTTAACCATTAATGGATCAAGTATGCCACTATGCCTTATACATTTCTTATCAAGGAAAAAGAAATGCAGGATAGGCAGATTCAGGAAAGCAAAGCCTTCTCCCTATAGACACATCGTTCCCACCACTTAAGAGTTAATCATAGCGTGGTCAAAGAGCAGACTGAATCAGAAAATATGAGCTTAATATTCTGCTCAGATTTAATTACATCATGCACAAAACGTGAAATTAAATCTGAAATTCTTCACACAGCATGTCTATGCCTCAGAGCCTTTTTTCGTTTCCCTTTCCCAGTCACCTACGTATTAGCTATTTGACCTAGGGTTGAGACCTCACCATTTGTCCAAATGCTGTGAACCTGTACCCAAAAGGACAAGGTAAATGCCGTGCTTAGAGCTCAGACACATTCATTGAGAAGGCAGCTGTGGCTATTTGAGATGCCACTGCCCCCAGCTCTTCGTACCCACCAGAGATGGCTGCCCCAGCTCTGGTGGGAGAATGAGACATGAGTGTCTCTGAGCTGTTTCAGGGCAAAGTCCAAGAGTTTAACTCAAGCTTCCCCCACCCCCCTTGGCATTTTATGCTTTAACCACTGGACTTTATCCTGGAGCAGCTTAGAATTATACGTGTTTTCAGTCTGCTGACTGTGCTGTGTGGGTGGTATCCTCTGGGAGAGAGGCAGTAATATATTAAACGGACGCTAGTTATTTTCAAAACAATCACTTCCATGCACCATTAGCCACAGAGGCTGGCTTTTCTGGCTTTAGACTGGTTTAACAAAATAGTGCTCTTATATCTGCTGCAGATTTTCATTTGCACTCTGAAAGCAGCAAGAATGCAGCGAGGACTTAGTTGTATTCTGTATTTTTGCTGTTTTTCTTTTTTTTTCATCTGGGGTGTGACTTTTTAACAAGAAACATCAATTAACTTCAGGAAAAGTTAAAAAATTCCCTGAGTTAAGTGTTGACAATTAGGACAGGTAGCTGTTTAAAAGATAGGGCTAGGTAAATTCACATTTTTTTCTTTGCTTTGGCTCTCTGAAGGGTTACCTAAAATTTACCAGCTATCACGGGGCACCTTGAAGTTCACACAGCACAATGTAAACAGATAATTAAATCTCTAGTGTTACTGATATCCAATACCCTTAACACACACCACTTACTGACTGCTTGCTCTCTCTTCTATATTCGAACTTTTTTAGTTTTGTAACAGCAAGGAAAGTGTTAAGTATGAGAGATCTTACCTTGGAGAAAAATGCCAGGAAGCCCTCCCACTCCTCCAATAAAAAAAACCCCCTTGTCTCAACTCTGCCCTTTTATTTAATAGACTGTTAAATTTATATATCTACTTTAACCTACAGTATGGTCCTGTATTTCACATTATACTATAGGTGAAATGTTACATTTGTATAATTTCTGTAGTAGCAGCATTGTTAGTGTCATAATGCTATCCCAGCTTGAAAAGATTTGTGATGAAAACAGCCTGATCGCGTAGATGTCCCATCAAGATATTTGATGCTCAACCAGCTCCATTACTGACACTATGAGCCTTTATTTGTTATATTAGGGACTTTGTTATTTGATTGTGTCTTAGATGTCCAGTTCCTTTCTCCCTCTAAAAGGTAGATTTGGCTTATTTAAAGTCAGGTAAATTCAGTGATTCATTTCATAGCATGACTTACTAACTGGGCTATAAACACAAACTGAGGGGAAGGACAAAGTGATCATAAGATGCAAATCTTAAGTCTCTGTTGCTGCCAAATCCTACAGCCTGAGGACCAAGCTACCTCACCCTCAGAAAGGATGGGAGCATGCACATCAGCAGTAACTGCTGGCTTCCCCGCTGTACGCTCGCTTGTTGACTCATAGACCACTTGTGTTGCAGACAGCACAGTAAACAACTGCAGGAAACAGGCAGGTGTATAATGGTCAAAAATTGTTGGCACTTTGCACACCAACTTATAGTCATAGAATCATCGAATAGTTAGGGCTGGAAGGGACCTTTAAAGGGCATCTAGTCCAACGCCCCTGCAAGAAGCAGGGACATCTCCAACCAGATCAGGTTGCTCAGACCCCTATCCAACCTGGCCTTGAATGTTTCCAGGGATGGGGCATCCACCACCTCTCTGGGCAACCTGTTCCAGTGTTCCACCACCCTCACTGTAAAAAAATTCTTCCTTATGTCTAATGTGAATCTGCCTCCTTCTATTTTAAAACCATTACCCCTCATCCTATCCCAACAGGCCCTGATGGAGAGTTTCTCCCCATCTTTCCTGTAGGCCCCCTTTAGGTACTGGAAGGCTGCAATAAGGTCTCCCTGGAGCCTTCTCTTCTCCAGGCTGAACAGCCCTGACTCTCTCAGCCTGTCCTCAGAGGAGAGGTGCTGATCATCTTTGTGGCCCTCCTCTGGACTCGCTCCAACAGGTCCATGTCCTTCTTATGCTGGGGGCTCCAGAGCTGGACACAGTACTCCAAGTGGGAGTTCCACCCCACTACCTGTAAAAGAGACAATTAATCTATCTCTATGTTCATGAGACCAAGTGTTTTCCCTGTTAAATTTTTATACAGCTAAAGAGAAAGTAAAAAAACTGTTGCACAAACCTCCACACATTTAGTTGCTGCTCCCCTCTGTCAATTTTAAAAATGGTTGATAATATTTTTAATATTTATGACAATGCAAATGTATGTGAAAAATGAAATCTAGCCTGTGCTAAGCTTTTCAAAGTAATGAAAAAGTCTGATCTTTCCTGATGTTTAAATGCCCCTTTACTAATGTATATATGCTACCAATTATTTACAGTGACATCCTATGTTTTTAGAAATAAAGTTTAATTCTGCTATTGAACCAAACAGAACCGCAGTCAGGCCCCAGCTCTTTTAGTCCCTTGGAGGAAAAAAGTATTTTGCAGCTCTTACAGATCTTTATTTTTAATTCATTGACTCTTTAAAGCATTACAGCTCTTTGTTCACAGACAGTATCTATTCATGGGTTAAACAGACAGAAGCTGACCTCTCAACTCAAATAATTCAATATTCAATTTTCTGTTTTTAAATTTCAATTTAAAGATAGAAAAAGATTTTTATCTCATAAAAACTTGTGAAAGCCTCTAGCTTGTTTCATATGAGTATACTATTTCACAGATAGACAGCGAAGTTGTGATATATTTAAAGCCCACAGAAATCTTAAATGGATTATTTTTTTTTAAGGCATCACAAATTATTGTTAAGCACTTTGTTGTGAATTTAGTGGTACTGAGGAGCTATTGAGACAGCAAACCAGCAGCTTACTGTGTTTAATTGCAAATTTCTTTACCCTCAAAGCTTTTTTTTTGTTATTAATTTTTTAAACCTGAAGTATGATACATTGCATAATCATAAATACACTTGTATTAAGTGTTGACATTTTCCATAATACCTTAGGAAATTACATTAAAAAGAGTCATTATTTGTGCTCCTATTACTGAACAGATTTGTAGCAATCATGCAAATACGGACACAAGGAGCCTTATGGGTGTTCATTAATAACGATTATTTGCTTAAGGTATTAATGTCAAAATAAATACTTGCAAAACCATACTTTACCTATTCCCAGCGAGAATATACAAAGCAATAACATGCTGGTAATAGCTATTATAACACACAATGATTTTTTTTAGTCCATATTTAATTTATGTGATATCACAAACTCAAACAAACATTTACGGAATATATTTGCACTCACCACATATACTTCTGCATTTACTGCTGACAAGAAGAGTTTTATGGGTGTGGTGAATTTCTAGATTTGTTCAAGTTTATATCAGTTTTCTAGAAAAAATAAGCAGATAAGTAAAAAAGGAAAAAATATATTTGTCTGCAGGGCTATTAAAAAGGATCATATTTCTAGATTACATTACTATAAACTTTGCTGATCTTGTGCATATGAATAACTCGTGAGAGTACAGTTGGATTTTTTCAGGCCACTGTCACACACGTGCAGAACTTTGCCAGGGTTTTTGTGCCATTGGAACATATGCAGTCATATACAGCATTGTGAAATGAAACAAGTGTGGTTTTGTATTTTTAAAATCTGAGGGAACTAGGACATGCAGTATATCCAGAGACTTGTAAAAAAGTACTGGAAACTGCAAACAGTTGTGGTCAATCTGTATTACTGAACAAACAAGTGCAATCCATTTTGGTTTCAACTAATGGTTAAAATTATTTTGAGATGAAGTCATGCATTGCCCAATGACATCTGGCAAACTTAGGTAATGTGTTCTAGTTTTTTCTTGTCCAAGAGAGCTTGATCTTTAGTTACCCCAGCCTGCTCATCGTTGCCTAGAGTTAAACTATTTCTTTTGGTTTTAAGCACATCATAGGGACCCTCAGTTGCATTTTTTTCGTGTACTTCATAACCTTATTACCTTTTCATAGTTTATGATAAATCTCAGAGCCAGTCTGCACATTCATACTTTACAGAGATCTGACTCTTCTTCTACTGTCTCAAATCTTTTCAAGAAACAGGAGACAGAGGTGGCTCCCCATTAGCAGGTGGAAGGTGGGTATACCTCAAGCAGCATCCAGTTAGTGGAAAGGTGGTCAGGGACGGTTCCTGTAATTAAAAAGTTCATCTCCTATATTCTCATGCACAATGTTCATGCACCAACAGGTATTTGTGTGCTCTGTTGTATGTTTTATGTATGTTTTGTATCACATGTGTGACCTCCTCTCTCCTTATCAATGCTGCTTACTGGGTGACATACCAATGACACTTGTTAGGACTTGTGTGTGATGGCAGTGATGCATTGCCTATTTGAGTGGAGAGGCGCCTTTTCAGAAATCTATCCATGGATAACTTGAACATCATCACTTCAAATCAAGAGCACTATTAAAAAAAATTAAAAATCATCCTTGCAGTGTGTGGGTAATCCGTACTGAACAGGCACATGGGAGGGTACTGTGGAAGGAAGTTAGAGACACAACTGTGGACATGAAATGCTCTTTATTTCACATGCTCACCACTGGAAAACAAGAGAAGCAAATTTAACTGGAGCCTGACAAGACCCATTATATGCCCATCTGGGACTGATTACTTCCCTAAGCTTTCAACAAATCTGGAGAAGCAGAAAGCAGACAGACTCCACTGCTCTACAGAGCATCTCTTTGCTGAAAGCAGTGTTGCCCAGGATTCACCATCAGCAAAAAAATCAGGCCCTTCTTGTTGCATCCCCTCCCCACTCAGTTATACTCACTTCTAGCATACGCTTCCAAGGTCTGTGCTCAGTTGCTAAAAACATTATTTGATTGAATGAGCTCTTGTGATTAGTACTAAGTACATACAACAGCTAGGTAAAGTAAAAGGGTATTAAAAATATACATTGACCTGCAGGATACCATAGGGAATCTGGAAACTTTTGTGGCTTTCAAATGTCAACACATGGCACAGAGCGACCTACTTTGGAATAAATAAATTTGAAAAAAGAGAAGCTAAAGTTGCTCTGGCAAGCAGTGCCTGTGTCGGTACCGGGAAGCTGCGGTGACTGCGGAGCAGAGGGGGCTGACAATGGGGTGTCTCGAGGCTGCCAGCTGCCTTGGCGGCCCAAGCATCATTAGTATGTGCTGGCTGTTCTGCAGCCTACTCAGTATGTGCTGGTAATATTAATCTGGGTTCCCTCGCAGCAGGTGCCTCTATCATAAGACTCCGTAGCTTGATTACTTTGCAGATTGGCAGAAACTCCAAGGTTTGAGTGAGTTGAAAGAGCATAATTACATTTCCAGCCCTAGCAATGCCTTTTCTGGAGCCAGGCTGGGTATTGACTCTACAGTATCACTTTTTACTTTTAATAGATACTTAATAAAAAAAGACTTCATTCTCCAAAGAAAAAAATGTGGCCCAGTACTTTCAATGAGCATGACAGACATAAAAGTAAATGTCAGGTTTTTCCACTCTCTTCTTATAGTTGCTTTAAGGTATACACCATCTGTTAATACTACTGCTAATTCCAGTGGGAAAATCTCAAAATTGTATTTTTCCTGTAACATCAAGTGTCCTCACTCTCCTCACCAGCTATTTTGTAAATTCCACATATTTTCACTATCATAGCTGGCCTTTTCCAGAACTTTCCTTAAACAAAGAGCACATAAGCCTTTCCAAAAGTATAAAGGAAAATTAAACTTGGATAAAATTTAATGCAATGGGACACAATCTATAGACAAGTCACGTATTTTACTGAGCTCTGCTTCTTGAGTAACATGGCTGTGAAACTCACGGTAGGAGCATAAATTCACTTGATTTTATGGACAGCTAATGCAAAACTACTACTTGCCAAACAAGTTATTTTAAGCCTGCTGAGCATTCTGTTTGTAGAACAATATAACAAATTAATTCTCCAGTATGGATCATATAGTTTTTCTCCTCTGTTCAAATTTTTACAATTTAAATCTGTATAAATATTCAGTTCCGTTATGACTACAGTGTGTGTGCTTGGTTGCCTGTATGTAACATAAGGATACGCTTTCCCACCAATATGAGACAAATCCTCTCAAGGGACACTAGGCTAAATATCCAGTTGTTTTTAGATGACATTTGCAGAGTTAAAACACTTTACACAAGATCCATTGTGATTTTTAAATCCCTCCTGCTCATTCTTAAACATTTTTTACCTTTCAGACCTTTTAACTCAACATGCAGAAAACAGGGACAGATTGATGTCAAAGCCTTCCCAAACCATTAGCCTCTTGGAGCTATATTTAAACTCTCTGACAGGGAGAATCCTGTATGATGGGAAGAGGTTGAAGGCACTCAGTCATCCAGCTCTCTGCCAGGCTCCATTTCAGATGATCAGAATTGGCCCTGAGTAGCCTGACCCTGAAGCTCACCCAGCAGGTGATGAGGAGGATGGACCAGAGGACTCCTGAGGTCCCTTCCAGCCTGAATTACCTTATGGTCAGGTAGTGGAAACTATGGTTTGCAATAGACTTTAATATGGCGAGCCTTGGTAAAGTGATTTTTCTGGAGTGCCACAGGCACTTTCCAAATGCATAAACATTACATAAACAGCGTGGATGGAGACCAGCAGATAGACCTGCAGCTCTTGCCGTGGTGTTAGCATTCAACTTACACAAGAAACATCTCAAATATCCCACTGTGGAATCACACATCTGCCTTGAAGGAGAAGAAGAAATTATTTCCTCAAGTAACTCATAGATATCCTCAAAACATACATCTCTTTTCCTACAACAGCTATGCATCTCTTTCTGCTCCTTCACTTACTAAGAACCATCAGCTATGGCTGCTGGAATCTTCAGGGGGCCACACTGGCGCTGCAGACTTTCCCATCCAGAAGGAACAAATCCTTGCTGCCCACCCACAGTAGCAGCACTGAGGTCACCTCCTTGGCTGAGGAAGGTTAGAGACTGTGAAGAGTTCACAAATAGATGGCCTGCAGCACATGCATTCCTTCCTGCCTTAGAAGACTGCATGAACAGTTCTTTGTATGAGTGTGTATCACATTGAGGTGATGGTGAAGGAACAACACACCCTTCTCACAGGGCAGGTCTTGCCCCAGTCTATGGAGTGACCACCATCTGTCATGTTTGTCTCCTTAGTGCCCTTTGTGGGATGCAAACTATAGATGGGGGGAATGAAAATCATGAAGGTGTATGTAGAGTTTATGGAGAAATTATTAGTAACTTCATGGTTATCATGCAAACATGGATCTTTGGTAAAGCCCTGAGCATGAAGACAGGTTCAGTATCTGCTTAACTTTGTTATGAATTGTCACATCAGTAATAGACCTTATGGTGACATTTTCTGAGATTGATTGCATATGGCGTGCATTTTTTGCACTTGCTTTCTCTCAGAAATGCCTCTCCCAGCACTTTGAATGCCCTCTCCTGGGGACCGCAGAAGCCCTGCTGTCCGGACAGGAGAGCCACGCTCCATTAAATGGCCAGGGCAGGAGACCCGTCTGGACATATGGTAGAGGTCCTAGGGTGAGGGGCACTTTATTTCATTCAATATTACAAGGGATTAAATAATGAATGAAGCTTTATTTAGCTTCATGGCTACAATGGCTCTGAATTTTCATTTATGTATCTCCTTTGCTTTTATCTCCTGCAGATTCTGTGCTCATACGGAAATATGCAGTTTGCATGCAGGATGTAAAAAATGTCTTATGAAATTACTTTGAACAAAGGCCTAGATTCAAAAAATTATGTCAGTATCTAATTTATTCTGAGGAGATGGTAGAGGTAATACAGTCTCATAAATATTTTCTTTTATATATTCTGCTAATGATATCACTCGACTCACAGCAGCACTTTTTATTTTTCACATTACTAATTTTGTAGCAGAAATCCAGAGCTGTCAGATTGCAGAAATTTGAATGCAAAGAAACTATTGTTAAATACAAGAAATAGTGTTGTGTGGTACGTAGATATGAGACCAAGATACTTAAAAAACCTCAGTAGATTTCAAAATGGAATGCAATAAATAAGAACACTGTTTACTGAATTGACAAGATAACTCAAGGACGCATGCCTAAGCTGCAATTTCTGCAAAAAAAAAATACTGTAGTTTTACTGAAGAAGTGCTGTAATAATACTGTGTCTGTTTTGCCTGTCAGAGTATAGACGACACTCTAACAGCCAGTTTCAGTTCCACTCCAGATCAATTCCAAGATGCCGTAGATGAACAGGGTGATCAAAGACAAAGTCACATTCTGAGTCATTAAGGAAAAGGAGAAAGTATGTGGAAAAATCAGGGTCAAGCTCCCAACAAATGTCCTCCAGTTCAGGAACAAAATTAAGATTTTCTTCATCAATGCTGAGACCTCTGTCCCAGTCTCCCCAGAGAAACATGCTGACATTCGAACTAAAGCACAACGTGAGGAAACATTACAACATCCAAATTCTCTCTTATGCTCCAGCTCTGAGAATGTCTGTAATGAAACTGGTTATTGACTGGCATTTGAAGAGGATTGAGATCTATTTCAAATGGCTAAATTTCTCAAGAATATAGAACATAATTGATGAAAAAGTTGTTTGAGACTTAGTGACCTTATGATAAGCCATTTGCTGTCTTGAAATGAATACAATGAAGAATCTCGCTGACATTTGGTATTTCATTTGAAGGGGATGGCCTCTTCTCAGAACTCTAAATTTGGGTTCATACTTAGGTCTTTCCACTGGCAAGAGAAAATTTGGCCTGACACAGTGATGCTACAAGAACTCCACGCTGTTCACGTGAAGAAGCAGAGTACAAGGAGGACCTCAGTTTCTGTTTTTCTGTACCTAGGTGATGTTGAAGTGCCTCTGACATTGAAGCGGTTACGAGAGCATCCAGAAGAGAGCTGAGGCTAAATTGTCAAGTCTTGCAAAACCTGTCAAAAGCTTTGCCAATTCCAAGAAATAGCTAACTCAGCAAAAGGCTAGGCTGAATAAGTCTGAAATGTGATCCGAGCTCTGAACTTCAATTAACTCATCCAGGTTAGATGAACAGTCAGGCTGGTTTCACAGAGTATTGTTAAAAAGCTTGTGTTAAGCACAATGAAAGGTGACGCACAGGTAAACCAGACAGAGTATCCATCTGGCATCTTGTGTAGAAACTCCATTTTAAAAGCCAAAATTAACTAAAAAGTGTATTCATGCATATAAAGTCGTATTTTGCTGTAATGAAACCTTGCATGTGTCTGAACACTTCACTTTTACATACTGTTGGATGATGTCTTCATTATATTATAACTGTATTTTGAAAGTATGTTGCATTAGAAGGTAAATATCTATACACTGCAAAATAATTTGTCCCAGTAGTAGATTTTGTACTTAACCTCACCTTGGTTTTGACCAACTGGATACTTATTTTTTGGGAAAAAAAAAAAGAATATTAGATTCTTCTTCAGTTAAAAGTATGAAGGACACTTTGATAAGCTCTAATATTTTTTGTTTTATTCTATGTAAAGGAGGATTTTCAGGTGTGATAATGTATGGCTTTTCACTGAAATGTGTTGAACAAGATGGTGTTTGTTATACAGCATGGGGACAGTCCAAGAATACATTTTGATTAGTTTTAACTCCATATAGAGTGAGACTATGTTAAAAATAACTTGATTTCAACAATTAGGAGGCTTTTAATTAAAAAGGGGGCTTTGAAAAGACTCGTTCTTTTTTCTTAAATATTTTTGCCAATCAAGTCATGGCTTTCCTTATGCCATATAGGTTGTCTGTACATTCATGTAGCAGCTAATGAATTTGTCACTTAATGGGCATCAGGTCTATGGGATGTACTGCTGTAAAATATCACCAAAACTAAAATATAGCAGCCCTGAAAATTATTGCCATTTATTTATATTTATGAATACCATAATTAACCAAAATTATTACAAATATTTTTAAAAAGAGGAGTTTGAAGGAGAGATGAAAAAGCATTGGATTTTATACCACTCTCTAAGAGCTTAGAGGAGATTTCTTTGGAGACAAATGGCCTGGTACCGATCTCCTCTACGCTGTGACTAGGTTAGTACCAATAATGACAGGTACCAGCCTAGAAAAACTAGTGACATTCTGAGAAACAGAATTATTTATAATCCCCTCCAAATCAGTAAAAATAGTTGCCAGAAATGAATGTGCCCCTTTCTGTTTGCTGACTGTTAAGTTGAGGCTGAGGTTAGACATAGGCCCCTAACTTCTAGGCCCGTGATTTATGGCATACCCTACACTATGTATTCTATGATAAAAACACAGGATAGAGAGAAACAACATACAGTTTACTCCTAGTTATTGCAATTTCCTCCAAAGTTCGTAAGTTCACAGTAGGAAATATGTTGTTCTCTATTTTTAAAGCCCCAGGGACACAGTAGTTAGTATGTCATAAGTTTGTGTTTTACAAAATAGGCTATCTGCCAAAAGTGCGCTGGATGTTTTGTTTCAGAAATGGAGGTTTCCTGCCTGATCCATTCTGTCTTAATCTTCCAGCAGCCTTTTTTGGTAAAAGGAGAGCTGAAGAAAAACCAAAATAATTAATTTTTTTGTTGTTGTTGTTTTCTTCTATTCCTTCTTGTTTGCTGTCTTTCCAGTGTTCTAATGCAACAGCACAACAGTAATTCAACAATATTTTGACCTAACAAATTATTGCCTGATTTCACTTGAAATAAATGCATTAAACCGAGCCACAAATACAGCTGCTGCCTGTGTTTTCCATCTGCAGAGCCTTTCCCCAAAACTGCCTGACGATATCCCGTAGATTATTCTGACTCATTGGGATCTCACAAAGCCTCCGCCTAACGCAAGTATTAGCAACAGCAGGAATTAGCAGTGGACATCAACTCCATGATGCAGCAGAGTAAAGCAGATAGGGAATTTTTAAGGGTGGTTGCGTCTCCATGTGAACTAATGAAAAATAAATACAGGGAAGGATTGATTTAATCTGTTTACATAACTCACTTAAAATTAACTTGCAATTAGGCCCTCACCAGGAATTACTCAGGGATTATAGCCTCCAGCTACCTAATACAAGCATGGGTTCTGGGCAAGGCTGTAACGAGGAGCAATGGGCTGCTGTTCCCAAAAGGGCTCCTTTTGGGGCCAGCCCTGTAAAATGCCAAAGCAAGCCACCAGAGGGAACTCAGCCCACTCCCGGCGAGGCCTTGGCATAAGATTTCATGAAGTCATAGAATGGTTTGGGTTGGAAGGGACCTTAAAGATCATCTATTTCCAACCCCCCTGCCCTGGGGAGGGGCACCTTCCGGTAGACTAGGTCTCTCAAAGTTCCGTCCAACCTGGCCTTGACCAATTCCAGGGATGGGGCATCCACAACTTCTCTGGGCAGCTTGTTCCAGTGCCTTACCATCCTGATAGTAAAGCATTTCTTCCTTGTGTCTAATCCAAACCTACCCTTCTCCAGTTTAAAACCATTTTAGACTTTCTCTACTACTGACTTACATGGACCTTTACTTTAAGCTATACGCATAGGCTTTAAAGGCATCTACCACAGTAACTCCATCTGTTAAAGCAAATGTACCAGTGTTGTTCTGCATCACACATGCATACAACGCAGTTCATCTTTTACATTTGTAGCATGTAGTTTTTCAACTTTTGCTCTCTTAATTCTTTTCTTTCCTCATAATTCATTTGTCTATGTGGTGTCAACATGCTCGGGAAGTGAACCAAAAAGTTGTTGAATGTGCTCCTGCTTACTAGTGGGTGTGTAAACCGCGGTCCTTGCATTTCTGGCAAGAAAAGGACTTGGGAGTAGGAAATTACGGAAGGGTGGAGACTTACTAGAAGTTCTTAAAAGGTGACGTCGGGGGGGCTGGCTGTCACTGAGGAAGACAATGTGGAGAAAGATTTCTAAGTGAGCAGACTGCTCCTTCCTTTGGTCATCACAGATTGGCTTTCTGCACTTGGATCAAGACTGCAAGATTGGATCAAGATTACTTTTACCCTTCCCCCTACATCTTCACATTGTGTCTCCACAGTATTTGAAAAGTAAGGCATGTTTGTGTTAAAAATGATCTAAAAATGCAACAGTTTGGAAGAGTGCAAGTAATCATTTATAATAGCAATACAGATTAACTCTTCAGTGTTGCCACAGGAGGAATGAATAAAAACAGGCTGTCTTGTCTGTACAGAAGTTTCTGTTTCATCTTATGGATGTTTAGGTGGAGGTTGCCCTCTCACTGAGTGCTACTTCTGCGGCAGTGAAGGGAAAACTTCTTCTTGTTGGAAGGCTGCTTTCTCTGAAGGCTCTGAAATATGCTAATGTTGTCATAAAATCTGGCACGTTTCACAAGATTACAGAGGATTGTGACTACGTCATCCACATGAGGGGTCACAAGAACTGGGGGTTCTCACCTGATGTCTCACTTCACCCAAACACCAATCAAAGGCAAAAATTTCAGTAAATAGGTTACTTTTTCATTCTTGTGTAACCAGCTATGGACACTGATCCAAAACAGCATGGTAGTAAGAAAAATGAAGGAAAATAAAAGAAGTTAAAATTAATTATTGAAAAATAGAGTGAAAATGGAAAGTCTTGAAAACAGGAGTTTAATTCTGCATAGGCGTAATTAATTGAGCACAGTTACCTTGCGTGGACAAAGTAATGGCACTTGTGTTGCCATTTTCTCTTTATGGCAGTTAACTTACATGCAGCAAGAAGTCATATGGCTGCTGTTGAATTTGACCTCTATTATTAGCAATTTGAAATTCTACACTTGGCCAAAATGGGAGAAAACTCTGCAGGTTCCATGTTAAAGCCTTTGGGATATTTGTTTTCATTTACGCAGTGATAGTTCACTGGTTAGGTACAGGTTTATGACATGGTTGTGTCATAGGTGATTTAAGGTAAGAGTTTACACCACGCCTTTGAGAAGGTCTTATGGTTTATATTCCTTTTTTAATTCATTACCAGACTGGTTCAGCACCTACAAGGCCTGCTTTCCGTCAGGTACCATAGCAGAGTCAGTAAGTGTCTTCCTCAAACAGTACAGCCAGCTGGGCATTTTTTTTTAGATAAAAAACCTTGGTTCATGAGTTTCAGAGCTGCAGATGACATTTTTATCTTCCTGACATGTCTCTCTGCCAGCAACAAGCCCAGGTCAGACCTCTCAGACTTCCTGACCTCTAATTAATTAAACTCTAATTATTAGTTTGGAAGGTTTGAGTTGTGTTTGGCAGATGAATTCTATGATGTCTGTGTGAACCAGCTAATCAGAGTAGTTTCTAGTCCTCCAGGATATCAAGTGTGGTATGTTATGGTTATTAAGGCTGTGCTACATGCTTGCCAGGTCAATTCACACCATGTTGACAGGAGAAACCTGAAGAGAATTATTGCATCTTGTAAAAATCTAGCTAACCTTTAGGAAAAAATATATTCTCTCTTAGAGGAAATGTATCCTGAACACAGCAGATAAATGTGGCATACTCAAACTGATTTTTCAGGTGAAAAAAATTACATGTGTGAACATCTGTGGGGAAGTGAGGGAAGCTGAGAATGATGAAATGCGTTTAAGGGGAAATACAAGAAAAGAGAAACTCGCAGGTGCAGTGAAGAGTAAAGAAAATAGATAGTTGGGGAAGGTGATGGGATGGCTTGAGGTCTTAAGAAGGACTGGCTGGTGGTAGAGAGAGACTGGGTCACTCCTGAACTTTACCTTCTCTCCTCCTGTAGGAAGATCCTCTCTCTTCAGAAAGACTGGGCCTCCTTCTGTCTTCCAGGATCTGATGAGAGCCTAAAGATTAAGCAAATGTAAACTCAAGAAACTATGAGGATACTGTGCATGCCCGTGGCCCCCTCAGCCAGCTGCTGGCCGCAGCATGTTTGCACAGCAAACAGTGGAGAGCAGCAGCCAACAAGCAGAAACTTTTGATTTATCATCAGCCTTCCCACTGCTGGCTGAGGGGAGAGGACAGAGAGGATGAGCTGAGAAAATGACTGTGGTGTGTACAGATTATTTATTGTATCAAAGGGTCAAAAGCAGGGGTGGAGAAAAGTAAAATAGTCATCTTTCATGTACAAATTACTAAAGCTATTGTACACAACACAAAACCTAAACACAGCCTGATTTATCTCACCAGCCTTATCAAAGACTACAAATGCCAAACATTTCAAAACAGAATTTTATATTCGTTCACTTCTGTATGCCTGTTTTTCCAGCTAGAAAACGCGAAGGTTGCTATCACACACATACATATTTATCCGACCACTTCTAAAAACCTGTGGAAACCTGACAGCAGTAAGCACTTGTACAGCATTTTGTGATACCTAAAGCAGCACTAGCCATTAAGAATGCAGGGTGCAGTACCTAGTAATGAGTAATAGGTACTGATCAGACAGAGAAAAAGTCAGTTACAAGACCTGCCAGCTCATATTGTCTTTCCCCTAGAAGATCCCAGTTAAGAACTGGTAGCAAATCACACATCATTAAAATTCCCTAAATTTGCAGTAACATCAGATACTTTGGGAGATAGTTTTTTTCTTGCAGTATCTTTCCTTTTCACATAATTCAATGGTGGCATCTATGCTGCTTCTCTCTTATCTCTGAGCTGACCTTGTTTTTCAGGGTTTTTTTGCTACCTATCTCATCAATTATTTTAACCTTATCACTCCTACTACAGGCTACAAAAATGTAGCAGCATTTTCTTTAGTGCTTGCATACAAAGAATGTCTAAAATTTGGACAAGGTCTACGAATTTACTGCTCCATTAATTTCTACAATGACCTACTGATATTCTAAATATGACAACATGCAATTTCTGAGTATTCTGATGCTAGGAATGCAACTCACAAAAGCTTCATGCTATATATGTATATAACAAATTACAGATCTCAAGCTATACATTAAGTAAGGTCACATATTATTCTTTCTTGTGCAGCTATGTCACCAGGCAGTAAAAACCGCAAGATTCAGGTGATGAGAGAAAACAAGAGAAAGGCCTGGCTCTATCACGAAGCCCTTTATGGAATGTATCTCTAGGTATTATTTCAGGGAATAAAAACCAAAGTAAATTGTATTTTGATGGCCATTGCCATCACCACTTACAAGGACATTTGCAAACTAAGGTTCATAGGCCTACCTGATGAAAGCATGCTGCTTCATTAAAGGAGCAAATGACATCTTTCATAGAAATAGCATCTCCACAAAACTTTATAACCTTAAGAATGGCAAAATGCCAGTGATGATTACACCACTTCCTGAAATACATACAGCTATATACTGAACAGCTAAAGACTCAGCAAAGTCCTGTAAAGAGAAGAAAAGTCCTTCATCCCCAAATGCTTTCACTTTCAGGCATAAATTACAGAAATCACACCAGTCCGCTCACCAGTGGCAATCCTGCAGTGTGAGTACTTCCAACCAGTGTAATTCTCAAGACAAGGGTTTATGAACCTCTCCGACTAAATGACTGCATCTGCCACACAGAAGCCCGAATATGTGTAACTTGTAGTAATGTCACTGAAGTTAAATAAAAGCACCAATCCAGGGTTTCCAGCCGTCAGGGCTTTGTCTAAAGTCTAAAGGTCTATTTTCTGGGAGTTGAATAAATGGGATTGTATCACCTCATGGGAAAAAAAGCTAGAGAGGAATGCTGACTTCAACACAGGGGAAGAAGTACCTCTGCTAGGACGTGTTTGCTGTGCAAATTAATTCCTGATGATTTTTTTTCAAATTCATCTGAATTCTTGACCTTCCTGTCTTAGATCTGATAACATTTTTCTACACTCTCAACGCAAACCAAAGAGTTCACAGCCTCTAAACTGCTGATAACATTCTGTTGCTCAACTCAGTAGTTTGATTCTTTTATTGGATAATGCATTTCCCCTTAGTTGATGGATGTTCCCTTCATTGATCTTTTCTATTGAATCAGCAACTATGCATTTCCTGCTGTCAAAAATGTTTAACACTCTGGTTCCTGTTCAACAAGGTAGCATCAATTTTCACTGTAAATGTCAACATTTTACAACTTTTATCTCTTACTTGCTTACCTCCTAGCCTCTTTAGGGTAGGGACCAGCCTACTCATAAATTAAAACCTTGTTAGAAATTACAACAGAAAATAATTCCCCTTAAATTGTTCAGGTGGACAGGCTGAAATTTTTTCATATTATGAAAAATTAAAATTTTTCAAATTAAGAAAAAAAATTAAAGAATGTATTGTGAAATAAAATTTCAAAGAATACAAGGGGTTGTAGAAGAAAAAAAAGGAATGTGTTTAACTGCATGATGAAAGTGTCAAGACTTTCCAGGTAGAAATAAAGGTAGACTTATTTCCACAATTACAATGAAAACTAATCTATAATCTTCAAGCTTCATATAATCAATAGGCTTCACATTCGATCTCAAAACTGGGAAAAGCAGAAAAAAAAACCCCTAAAATGTGGCAGGTATCAAATGCTTTATAATGCAAAAGCTTAAAAAATACCCTCTGAAAATAATTACAAGAACTGCTTACAATGACACTACTTGGATAAAACATTAATTCAGCCTGGAGAAGAGAAGGCTCCGGGGAGACCTTATTGCGGCCTTCCAGTACCTAAAAGGGGCCTACAGGAAAGATGGGGAGAAACTCTTCAGTAGGGCCTGTTGCAATAGGACAAGGGGTAATGGTTTTAAAATAGAGGTAGATTGAGATTAGACAGTAGGAAAAACTTTTTTTTACACTGAGGGTGGTGGAACACTGGAACAGGTTGCCCAGAGAGGTGGTGGATGCCCCATCCCTGGAAACATTCAAGGCCAGGCTGGATGAGGCTCTGAACAGCCTGATCTGGTTGGAGATGTCCCTGCTCCTTGCAGGGGGGATGGACTAGATGACCTTTAAAGGTCTCTTCCAACCCAAACCATTCTATGATTTTATGATTAATCAGCTGAGATAAAATTCAACTTATGAAAAAAGTTACAGCCTCATATACCGACTACTTAAGAATTTAGCAGATCTCTGAGGAGATCCTGGTGTAACAGAGTTCAAATACACATGGATTTCTAGCTCCTGTTGCATTATGAGACTGAAGCTCTTCAGCTTTAGTAGAGCACCAAGCCAGCCATTATTAACGAAGCTGTCTAATGGGCTGAAGCTTAGCCATGCATGAAAACCCAATTACAGATACCTCTGTGCTCCATGAAAGCCGATTTATCAGGACCATCATCACATGACATTTAACTGTTTAAAAGTAAGCTCGCACAGTTGATTTCTCTGCAGTTCTGCACACCATTGCACTAAAGATTTTAAACAGAAAAGATTTTCATTGTCTAACCAAAATGCAGTACAGTTTCCTTACTCTGACTGAACTCAGAAGATTTAAGTTATTTAATTCCTTTACAGCAGACACATGACCAGGTGATGATAACACATCCACCAAGTTTGTTCATTTTCTTCCTTAAATGCTGTTCACTTCACAAGACTTCGTACTATATTGCAAAGAAGTCCTCCAAATATGACACCAATGTTTTTCTTTCATTTACTGGCTCTAAACTGAAACAATATAATCACGTAATACAATGCCTCACCTTCAGGGAACTGGGATGAAAATCTGTCAAAGCGAAGGAAACCTTCAAAGTGGAAAAACCCTGTAAGAAAACACTAGAAAGATAAAGGAAAAAAGTGGAAGAGTGACAAATCAAGTGCAGAATATGGCCCTAATAAATGACAATGTCTTGATTTTTCAGGCAATCTTGTTGAAGCGCATATTGCATGTAGGTCTAGTTTTATAATCCCATCCATTGCCCAGCAAGGGACTCCACTCAAAGATCTTAAGAAGAAAGAAACACAAAGTCCTGCAACACTTCTGCAACATCACAACAGGCCCAGCCTTACTGATGCACAAGTTAGCTAATTAAGTTTTTCAGGTTGTTCCCACCTCCTCCTCACACTGTTTGGAAAGAGTAGTGAAACGCTGTTATCTTACCCTGAATAGCTTTATGGTCCAAAAAGGTATGGAAAGTTTTAAATTTTCAAGACTTCAGAAGTCTCATCCAACAGCTTTAAAAGAATTAGCTGAGGAGCCAAGAACTATCAGTACTTGTATTTAATGCATTTTTTACTCCCCAAGGATGCCAGCAAATCAGGACAGAAACAAAGAAGTATGTTACACTGGTAAATTTTATGTAGGAATCAGGGTTTGCATTCAAACTACATAATTTGATGTCAGCTCCGAGGGGCAGGGAAGAGGCTGATTGTAAAAGAGGTAATAACGAAGGGAAAAAATGGTATCTCCTTTTAAATAGTGCCAACCTACAATGCTGATGGAGACCAGCTCTTGCCAAAATAGTTAGCAAGATTCGAGATAATCACAAATTCAGCTAACAAAATCAACCATTGCCTAAAACTACAGGGAACCGTTAACAGCATTTTCCTTTGCGCTTGATGATGTTCGGGGGAAGGAAAACAAGGAAAAAGAAAAAAAAAAAGCAGCACAACAGCAGATCAACGCAGCATATACCAAACATAGCAAACTGGGACTTATGGTCTACATGGTCAACCTGAGTGAGATTCTACTAGAATTTTTCTTTGCCCTAATACTCTTTATTAAAAAAAAAAAAAAGGAGGATTTTTGTTCATTTTCAGAAGACAAGCTAGGACACACTAAACTATGGAGTATTTGGATCAGGCAGCAAACAGGGCTGCTGAACTCGTACATTTACCTCCAGCATGTACCATCATTAATCAAGTAATACAGGTCTATTTCGCAAGACAGTGAACTGGGGAGTCTTTGAGGTGGACCAAAAATTTTGTATGAGCACTTAGTTTAGAACATATATAGTCTAATAGCATTATAATGAAAAGTTTTGCAAGTATATAATTAATTTCTACAGACAAAGCAAAGAAATTCTCCCCTAGTTTTTTTACCAGTCTGCATTCAGGGCTACGTTAACAAACACTGCCAACTCGCACAGGGGGAACAAAGTGATGCTATCGGAAGCAGCAGCGTGCATGGCACGAGCACAGCTAACGCTGCTCGCTCTAAACCTCTGAAAACACCATTCACGCTAAGGAACGGCCTCAGCTGTGACGCTGCTCCCACTGTTTTCTTCCTACATATCCTCCCTAGTACACTAGTGCACAGAGACTTTTTTTTAGTTGCTCTGAAAACTTAAAAATGCTTTTCCATCTTAATGTGAATGTGCTTTACTCATCTTTTAAAACACTCGATTACTAAAATAACTGCAAATTTGTGATCTCCTCAGCATGCCTGTCAGACTTATCTACAGTCCAATTCCTTAAGAATTTTAGATCAGAGGAATGTGATTTCCAGCACAGCTATCAGCAAGAGGTAAATCTAGTGAAAAATACGAAGTTTAACTTGCCCCCTTCTGTCATTGCTACTTTTCAGTATCAACAATTTTAATAACTACTTACTATGAAAACAGTTAAGGGGCACTGCAGCGTAAATTTGAATGTGTAATTGCCCAACTTCCTTGAAATCTGAATTTTCAAGGGGGGGGGGGGGGAAGGTAAGGAGCCTAAAATGATGTATCACAAAATAAACATCTTTTTAGGAACACAAGGGATTCTTAATGAGCTATTGAATGTCTTAATTATTTGGACAGTTAAAAGCTGAGAAAGACAAAATATTCTTACTGATGCACTAGAAGGCAATAAAGTAATTTCAGTTCACATACTTGAATTAATGGACACACACGCACACAAAAGAAAAAACAGAGACATGCTTAAGGGGAGGCCAAATTGTTTTATTTAATTTTTTAGTAACCAATTGGATTTTTGGCAGAAAGTTCTGCTCCTTTCTATTTTTTTTTCTGGGTTGTTTTTTTTTTTTCTCTTTAAAGAAATCAGCAGTGCTCAAATTGATGGGTTGGAATTTTACTCAAATTCCAGTTAATTTTAAAAACAAACAGATGAACAGGAATTCCAGATACTGTTTCCAGAGCAGAGAGCAAAACTTCACATTTGTATGAAAATTCCATGTTTATACTCGATTGGGACATAGAACATAAAACTATTGTCAGTAGTGCATGAATAAAACATTCACATTTGATCCGGAACCTTAAAATCAGAAAGTTGTACTCTCCTTCCAAACTTTTCATTACCTTGTGCAAATCAAGTCAAGTCTTCATGTGTCAAGCACACACTTAAAATTGTCCATATTTTATATACAAGACATCTACCATTCAGGCAGTGCAAAATACATCCTTTCATAACAAAACTAAAATGTACCTCTCAAAGTATGAACAAGAATATACACATAATACATGATGTACACTATTTACACAGCCATAAAAAATATAATACAAGGATTTTTTTTTTTTAAATGTGATTATAAGACTTGACAGTCTTTTGCAATTTTTTGTTGCAACAAGGCATGTTTAAGTTTTCTGGATGGAGTTTGCTTTGCCAATGACTCAAGAGATCTTGGAAACTACACTTGAACTTTCAGGAGAGTTTTCAAATGGACTGCCATCAACTCTCTGTTTTGGTCAGACGGTTCAGCTGTGCCACCCACCCAGTGGCTGGGAGGCTTTGGAAGGACACTAGGAGATGGTGGGTCACTAAATTTTGCCCCTGCGTAATTTTCTTTTTGGCTCGCTTCAGTTAGGGCGATAGGTTTCTTGGACTTGGCATTTCTGAAGTTCTCTGTGTTTTTAAGTGGCTTTTTCTCCTGCTTCTGAATTATTTCTGGCGATACAGAATCTTGCCAAAAGTTCTCTATCTTTTTTGCCGAGGCGATCTTAGTCAGCGGCACGTTACATTTACTCTTCTGTCTGTTAATCTTTGGTTGTTCACACAGATGTAAACCGTGAACAGGCTGGCTGTAGGGAACGGCAGCCTTCTCGCTCTTGCCCATCTTGTTCTTTAAGAACTGCAGAGACAAAGAATTCACCTCGACACACGGCCCCACTCCTCAAGTGGCGCCTCCAGCAGCGCGCAGCCACCGCACCGACACCGGGGTAGCTGCTAAGCGGGACTCCAATATCCCAGCTCTTCAGCAACTCCTCGGCCAGCAGGCAGGCGCCGCGGGAGCGGCAGCGGGTCCCTCTCCGCCGGCGGCCGGGGGGCCTCCCCGGCCTCCCCAGCTCGCCCTCCCGCCGCCGCCGCCATGGGGCGCTGCGCCCTGCGCACGTCCCGCCTTGCGCGCGCAGGGGCAGCTGGCGCGCGGCCAGTAGGCTAAATCCGGCTGTTGCTGGGCGCAGCGGCGGCCGCCGATTGGTGGCGCCGAGCAGCCAATCGCCGCTCGGTATTTCTCTCTCGCTCTTCTCCCCCCCCCCCCCCCCCCCCCTTCTCCCCCCCGCCCCGTCCGAGCGGGCGTAACGGAAACTCTGTCCCCCCTCCTCCCCCCGCCTCACACGCACACAGGGGGCAAAGGGAGGGGGTGAGCCGCCTGCTGCTCCCCTCTGGCGGGGAGGGAACCGGCCTCCCACGTCCTAGAGTGCGGGACAAGGGCGGGGGAGGGGGGTAAAGCGAGCAGAAGTAGCGGAGCCCCGTCTTTACCTCCTTCCTGAGGGGTTTGCTGGGCGCGGGTCTCGAGGGGGCGGGCGCGGGGGGCTCCTCCGGGGGGGCCGTTACCAGGCTGGGGGCGGCTGAGACGGTTGGTGAAGGGTGAGCGCGAAGTTCGCCCGGGCCGCCGTGCGTTCCCAGCGGGGTCCTTCTCCCCAGGCCGGCGCGATGCTGTTGGTACTGCTGGTAGCGGCTGGGCAGGAGCCCCGCGGGGCTGGGCCGAATCTTTCCCCTCCTCCGCCGGACTCTCTTCAGCGCGGGCCGCGCGCTGCCCCCCGGCCCCGCCAGGCAGCAGCTGGGCTGGTTCTCGCAGTTGCTGTCCCCTCGCCTGAGGCGCTGGAGGAGGGCGGAGGGCAGCCGCCTGGGGTCTTCGGTGCCTGCCGAGATCCGAGCCAGGAAGGGCGGCGGCGCCGTGGTGGTGACCATGGTGGAACGTGGGTACCCAGAGCTGTATCGGGAAGAGGGGTCGAGCCCAGGCGGGGAGGATGAACGGGTCAGGTCGCTGGGGAGTGTCTGCCCGGGCTTTGTGGGCTGAGACGGTGGCGCAATCGGATCCGCTGCTAGGAGAACATGGCGGGGGAGTGAGAGGAGCAGCCAGCAGCGCCCCGGTGTTGTTACCCGAGCGGGCCACACCCTCTTCCGCTCCGGCGCCAATCGCCGGGCTAGGATGGCGCCAGCGGCACGCCTTTCCACCGGCCGCCGCCAATCTCGGCGAAACGGCGGCCTCTCTGGGTCCACCTCGGCCAATCAGAAGCGACACAAACACTTGGGGCCACGCCTACTTCCGCAGGCTGCCCAATCCGGGCCGACACAAACAGCGGACACGCCCCAGTCTCCGAGTCACGGGCCTGCAGTGCGAAGCGAACGGACAGGAGGGGCAGTTCTCTTTGCAAGAACCGCCGGCCAATCGGGAGGCACACAAACAGCCGCGACCACGCCCCCTCATGCCCCGCAGCCAATCGAGGGGGACGTAAACAGGCGGCGGCGCGCCCCCTGGTGGGCGGTAGCGTGCCGGCGAGTAGGCACGCGCCGCCCGCCATGGAGGTGCCGGCCCTGCGGCCCGCGGCGGCCGCGGACGAGGGGGGACCCGGCCGTGAGGCGGCGGCGGGGCGGCAGCGGGACGAGCGGAGCCTGGAGGCGCTGAGCCTGGCCGGCGGCAGCGGTGGGGCTGCGGCGGCGGGACGGCAGCAGCTGCCGCTGCCGGAGGGTCGGCGGGCGACGCTGGCGAGCGCCCTGGAGCTGGAGGGGACGGTGCTGCGCGAGGGGCGCCTCACCCAGTTCGTGGCCAACAACCTGGAGCGGCGGATCCGGCTGAGCGGCGCCCCGCGGGGCGAATCGGCAGCGGGGGCGGGGGGCGGCGGCGGCGGCGGCTCCTCTATCCCCGCCATCGACCCCGGGGCGCTGCAGGACGTGGTGGCCCTGGCCGGGCAAGTGGCGGGGCAGGTGGACGAGCTGCTGCGCAACGTGCACTGCGGCCTGCAGGCCCTGACGGCCCTCAGCGTGGGTTGCATCCAGACCTACCGCGACGGGGTGGAGAGCCTGGGCGAGGCGGCAGACCTCAGCATCCGCGCCATGTACGCGCTGGTGGCCCGCTGCGAGGAGCTGGACCGAGCCATGCAGCCCGTCCCCGCCCTGGCCAAGCGCATCCGTGACATGAAGGGCACCCTGGAGCGGCTGGAGGGGCTCTGCAAGTAGCGCCGACCCACGGCGGGGAGTCCCCGGGGCTGTCGAGCGAGGAGCCGTCGGGGCTGGAAAACCGGAGCCCCGCCGCCGCCCGTGCCGTGCCAGCAGCGCACCCGCTGGGCCTTCGCCGGGCGCTGGAGCTGAGGGGGCTTGGCCGCTTCGACGAGCCCCGGCCTGGTGGCTGCCTGCCCTGCCAGGATCCCCGAGGGGGCCCCTCAGGTTGCCACTCTGTCTCTCTGGTAGCCCCACCACCACGGGACCCGCACACGGCGTCTTCAGCTCTCCACCTGTACATCCTCCCTTTCTGTGCCCCTGTAAGGGACCGGCTGACATCAGTGGCCATTTCGCTGGTATTGATCGGGAGGAAGTGAAATTTTTGCAACCGATGAAGGAAAAGGTCCCAGTTGAAATCGCGGGGTAAATGGCAGACGGTGCTAAAAGCTTCAGCTCCATTAAAGAATCTGTATTCCACATGCCTTACGCTTTCTATTTATTGAGGGCTAGGAAAAACAAACCAATCTTAATTAAAAGTAGCTGTTAATTTTTTTTTTTTAACCAAATTTGAAGTTGTTGTGGATACTTGCTTGATGCTTACTGGCATACGTGCTTATTTGTAGTTGACTTAGTGCCTGACGAGTAATTCTCACTTTGGCCGTTACAGCAAAAAAACACGCAGAACGCTGCTGTCTCTTACAGTTGTAAGAGATGATGGGAGGAAATATAATATATTTAGCAAAGATTGCTTTCTGAGAAGAATATAAAATCTATTGGATATAATTGAGATTCAGATAAGAATAAATCTATATGCATAGTTCTAAATAAAAGCCTTCAGATAAAATACGTTTTGCCTTTATTAGTCTCCACAGTTTTCATAGTGTAGAAGTTTAAATGACGTCACTGTGAAATGCTCCTGTGATTTTTTTTTTTTTTTTTTCAGTTGGGAAAATATCTGTTTATTTAGATGAGGAATATGAATCTGTGATGACATTACCTGGGTGTATGACTGACACAAAATGGGTACTTTGGGAGAATTTATTTGTATAACTTGAAGCTTTTGTGTATGCATCGCTGTATGCAGAAGCAATTTTGCTGTATCAGGAAGTATTTCCTCTGAGGGCTCAGAGTAGCCAAATTCTCTGCTTGCTGTAGTTCCTAGGCAGCTAGCCTCTTCGATGATTTGGGACCATTTAGGTCCCAAATATCCTTCTAACAAGATTTCAGCAGAGAAATGATCACTGTGATCTTATGTATGTGTAAATGGTGCTTTCGGTCGGTGACCAGCGGCTCCTAAAAACCTTGGAGCAAAGGTAGCCAGAAATACTACATGAGTTCTGTAACTTTGAAGAGCAGGTAGGTTTATTGTGAGTGTAGCTGCTACCCCACCATAATCTTATTAAGAACACGAAGTGAGGGGTGGACACTGTGATATACTATGCTTCTGCATGTAGACAATACTCAATTGTAACAAAATAGTTCATTTTTATGCCACCCTGGTTTGCATAATACCAGTCTCTGGCCTGTTTTGGGCTTCTCAACATGGCTGTGTCTTTCCCTCAGCACAGGGATGTATTTCACATGTGGCCTTCCAGCCTCAGCAGTGGGAGAAGGCTGGAAACGGGCTGTGCCAAGGGTACGCTCTTTGTGGACACAGCTCTGGTGGTAGTGTTTTTTGGGGAGTAGCTGTGGCTCCAGAGGTCTAACAGAGGTTAGCGGAGAGAAGAAGGAGAACTTAGGAGCCCCTGCCCATGGGTCTAGAAGACACTAAAGATTTTGTAACACCACAGCAACAGCTGCATCTTAATAGTTTTGGGGTGTTTGAACTTGGCTATCATGGAGATGCTGTAGTTTTGCTAAATATGTTTTGTATATGTAAAGAGTGAAAACCAACCTTTGATCTTACTTAACTTGTGAGTATTGTTGAAATGTACGGGGAAGACCTGCAAGCTTATTTGTCTAACCACATACCTACAGCTACGCTTTATTCATACGGGCTGAGGGAAAGCCTCTAAAGCATATGCATTTCAGCACGCTATTGGTTTTCGATAGTGTTTCATTTACAATCACCTACATTCAGTGCTAATTCCCTGCTAAAATTGTGAAGTCTGTAGAATAAAATTATTACTTTTATGTTTTTAATTGTTAGTGATTAGTTGTTGTTGAACTGTTTCACTTCTTAATTATTGCTTTTCTTATTTGGCAAAATAATTTGAAAGCTAATTTAAGCTCTGCTCTTGCATCTGCACAGAGACCCATTAATGTCATTGCAGAGCTGGTTTCAGTCTAGGTCCTCAGGCAGTAATTTCTGACAGTGATGTCACTTGTGATGAAAAAGGGATGACTGCTGAATTACAAGCATGCAGGAAGCAGTTTGGGTTTGGGTTTGGTTTTTTGATATCTATCTGAAAGTTTCAGCTTGTTTGAAGGGGAGACTTCACTAAGCTTGGTAAAGTGGCTCCTGTTCCCAGGTGTTTGCTGTTCCTGGGGCAGGCATGGCCAAAACGACGCGAGCCTGTTCTGTGCCACCCCAGTCGATACGTTATCACATAACTGCTGTGGTTTCCAGTCCCCTGTGTCCGTACCAGCCTCCATTGCTGCTGGAATGTGACACTTGCCAGCGTCTGTGTCAGCACAGCTCTGGTGCCAGCTCTGCCCTTGAAGTCTCATGTGAACTGCTCGTCAGCTACGTGCAGCTCAGTAGCCACCAGTGAACCAGGTCCTCCTGCAGCCAGAGATTTTCTACTTCCTTTTGATCCCGGGCTTTCTTGTGCACAGTCTGGGTTAATTGTGGCACTTTCCAACTTTTGGATGTTGACCCCGAAAACTTTCAGGTTCTTTTAGCCTTTTTTTTTTTTTTTTTTTTTTTTTTTTTTTGCTTAAACGGTCAGTGAGCAGAGTAAAACCACGTTTAGATTTTCCAAGACCTTCAAATGGGTTTGCATGTGTTTTATTGCTTAGTCACACAGCTTTCCAATTGGTCCTGTTTTCCTTTCCTCGTCAGCTGCCAAACGAACTTTCGTTGTAACAACACGGGCAAGGTCAAAGAAGAAAACTAACTAAATAAAATGACGTGCAGAGCGCTAAGCAAAGCCAGATACAGAATCAGCTGTGTGCCAGGAATGACTTCCCTGCTCTGATAACCGCCAGTGACTCTGTTAGGAATTAGGTTATTCTGTTAGGAATTAGGTTAGTTTGATAATTTTTTTTTCTTCAGGGCAAGTGTCAGATCTGACTATGGAAATTCTTTTTCTGATGAAGATACACTCATTTCTGCGTCATTCAGGGCTTTTTCTTCCTTCCCTCCATGAGGTTTTATATTCCCTAACTGAACTGGTTCCACATCCATCCTATTAAAAGGAGCTTTACCAGATAAAACCTTGTTACAACTGAAAAAAACAACCAGTCACCCACAGCAGGAATGAACATCACTGACATTTCACCTTCAGGGCTTTTTTTTCAGTGTTACTTAATTGCATCAGCTATTCAATAAGTAAATGTATCAACGTTTTGTGTGTCTTGCTGCCAGCCAGACACTAAAATAAGTAAGTCTTTTGGGTGAAATGTCCAGATTTATGGTGGCATTTACTGCCATGAGTAAGGTCTTGACTGAGTTACTGGTATGAGGAACAGCATGTGAGTTGAATCCAAGAGCATACCTCTTAGCATTACAGATGCAACTATTTTTAAAATTGTTCCAAATAGCATGGCTGTACTACCAGAAGACAAAACACTTGATTTTAAAGCTTCAAAATTACCAGCAGCTTTCCAGAGGAGTTAGTAGATCAGCTCTTGCAACAAACTGTGTTATCTGAAACTGAAAAGTCTTTTAAGGTAGAGGCCTCTTGCAATAGGTGTTACCCAGCATAAGACTGATTCTTGCTGTCAGATGTCACGCTAACTTGTCCTGATCAACACTGCTGTGTACACTGGAAAAAAAAAAAAACTCAAAACTTTAAAAGATCATCAGGTGGTGTTTGTGTTGCTGTCACAACCTGCTTTTATTGCTAAGAAATTGCTCTGATAAAAGGACATTCCTATAAAAATCATAAAGGATCCAATTAGTACATTTTTGGGGGGAATATTGTCTCCACTTCCCCAGCCTGGCCTCATCCAGGAAACATATCCTGGATCCTCCTGCCATGCATGTTGGAACACACATGGAAGAGAGAGAGATTAATGACATGTCTCCTTTAGAAAGCTTAATGCAGTTATTGCATCAGATGCAGGAACTGAAACTCGGCTGGGTTTCACATTTGCTGCTCCAGCTTGGTGCCTGGGGAAAGTTTTTGTCATCATGATTCTCTGCTGTTCAAAGCTCCACAAGTAGAGGTGTGATCAATGGACTTGGGCCCTGAGCTTCCACCTTGGAAGTCAAGATCCTCCTGCCCCCTGTTACCACAACAGTAGCATTATGCCGTTATCTTGTAACAGGAAAAATTATAAAGAACCAAAATTTCAAACCTCCCTGCAGTTGTCATTGCCTCCTACTATTCCTACACATTAGAAGCAATGCAAAACCCAAACCAAAAAAACAAAACAAAACAAAACCAAACCATAACCCTCTCCCCGCAAAGACTGCTGATTGATCCACTTCCCAAATCAGAGGATGTGAATAGGTTGGCAGTTTCACAAATAATAATAGTTATTGGCTGTCAAGGATAACATACTTGAGATGGCTCTCACAGTAGTGTTGAATCCTTATGAGATTAAAGAGAACCTGAGTTTAAAGAAAATAAAATACTGCCTTTTTTATTATAATATTGATAGGGTTGGAGATGGGGCGCTCGCAAAGCTGGCAGGTGGTGTTTGTTAGCAGGGTTGGACAGCCGTGTTCGTCCGTCAGGATGCAGCAACATTCATTAACTGGGAGAGCAGAAAAGCAGAGTTAAAACTATCTTGATTATTTTCCTAGATGACAGCTAGAAAGTGCTGTCGCTGTAATTCGTTCCAGAATTTCAGTTAATGTTGCTGTGATTAATTACTGTGAAGTACCTCTGTTGAAAGTTGATTTATTTCAGAGAAGGGTGATAATTTATGTCAATATTTTTATTTTCGTGAATGCTACTTAGAGAGGGTAGAATCCTAGAATTTTGTCCAACACTGTATTTATTGTCTCAGCGTGACCAACCATGGTTTTTCCTTGTTTTCTTTATTGACAGTGCTGGAAAAATTCCCAGCATTGAACTTGCTAAGTTGTTAGGAAGCACTATGTTAAGGACAGCTTCCTTGTCTGGAAGTGCATGTAAATGAAGGGGGAAAAAATTCCACAAACTTGCCAGACAGTCATTTCTAATTTTACAGTGATGTAATAATCCTGGGTGTCTGGTTTGTCACTGGGATCATTTGACTACGCTCAGTAGCAGAAAAGAAAAAAAAATATCAACTTGAAATCTTAGCTTTTTAATAAATGAGCTTTCTTTCTATGGCCGAATATCAGCAGTGATGTTTACCAGCCATTTTCACTCTAATGAGATTTTTCTTGTCTGAACTCGAACTGTTGCCATTCAAGGAAATGCTAACCTGAAAATAAACTCCTTGAAGCTCAGAGTATCATTTGACTTTGTTCCTCTTTCTGTTTTCAGTGCCTACTCAATTTGTTTACTCGGCGGATTTTTTTTCAGGCTGGGACTTTCCAGTGACGTGTCCTCAGCTGGAAGGAGGCGGGGGGAGTTTCGTACTGCTGAGCAATGTTGGGATTTTCCATTTTCCAAAACTCTTCCCGCGTGCCATTTATGGTTGATGATAGGGATCTAGTTTGGTTTTGCTTCCCTCTTTAAAGAAAGCGATGTGCAATTACCAGCCTTTCATCTCTCCTGCTCCCGTGTCATCAGTTTTCTTTTGTCTCTGAGAGCAACGGGAAAGTTATAACAGTGTCCATCCCGTCCCCGCCCGTTTCCCCATTTTCCACAGCCACTGGCTGCACTGCATTTCCCCTGGCAAAATCTTGTTCTGGACCTCATTAGCTCTCAGCAATATTATTTGATCCCACTTATCTTCCTCCTTCACTTGCATGACTTACTACGTCCATGTTTTTATCGTACTACCGAGGCACCAACCTTCTTATTTAGCACAATTATGTCCTCTTTCAGCTGCCCTTGTTTTTCGTTCCTATTCTGCCTCAAATTCAAACTGGTAATCTGCAAGTCCTGGCCAAGGCTACCTTCTGCAGCCTACTTGACCTATTCTCTTTTGATGTCACCCATTCCTTTATCCTTTAAAATGTCTCAGTAAATTACCTTATACTTTTTTTTTTTTCTTGCTATGACTTCCTTGCTGCTGTCTTCTGCAATGCTCCTTCTATCCAGAGTAACCTCCATCAATTGTCTTGCTTTTAAATCAGCCCTCAGGAGTAGGCAAGTCAGAAACTACATAGATAGTAGATTTCTACTTACACTCAAAAGAAGGCATTACAGAAAAATGAAACTTCTGTAACAGAAGAGAGCTAGGTCATCATATTTGGTTCTGATCTATTTTAATAATAGGCCAACAAATGCAAATGCAACCGAATGAACTACTTGCAAAATAATACTTGTATAACCATGTGTGCTGTGATGCAGCTGGTAAGAGACGGGAAAATCAATCAGCTGCTGCTGTTAGGAACGGGGTTATAGAATACCAAATACCATGTGACATGGTGAGGTGATGCAATATTTATAAAATATATGCAAGTCCCCAAAGCAAACTATGTTGTTTTTCCTTTTAAGCATTGAAAGATTTAAGTAAATACTGGAGTAAGACTACTGCTAAATGGAATTCTGGTCTCCTGCCTTCCTTTTGGCACGTACGCATGCACGGCTCTCTCTGACTTTACAAACAGATGTACATATTTATGTGGAAGTTATGAAACTTAATAGGATGTGTTATATTTATTACTTGCAACAAACCTTGGAAAGGAACAGTGGTAAAAAAGGATGAGCTTGAATATTAGGAGTACAGGATATGCCAAACCAGTTCCTCCCATTTGTTCACCAAGATTCACATGTACATACTTCAGTATGGGAATTTATTTGCTGCCCAAATTAATTCATTTTTTAACAAGATTATTCTTCCCTTACTGTCAGTGATGCACAGCCAATGGATAAATGAAAGTCACAACCAAAGGACTAATTCTACAGAAGTGTTAAAATGTCTGTTTTAAAACAAAAATTAATGTTGGGCTGTACTGAGTTGAGTAGCTGTAAAAAGTCAAGCTTAAAGGTTGCTAAAATTCAAGTTTTAGTAATCTTCAACCAGGTAGGTCTTAATGAGTATATACAACATTTTTATTAAAATCCCCAGCAGTAACGATTGCAAAGACTTCAGTCCAACCAAACGCCAGGGTCTGTTTCTTATACTCTAACTGAACCCTAAGTAAGTGAGGTAATTGATTTGGACATTCAGTAAAGTAGGAGTCATGTTTCCCCTATGTGTTAATATAAACCAGAAAAATTGTGTAACTTCTTGATGACTACTAGCACTTACGTAGCACTGTAGACATTTTTGGTTGCACTCATCAGCATTTACAGTTGTGAAAACAAATGCACATAGCCTTTGTCCTTGATTATTTATGAGCTTTGCCTTGAGATAGGGATGAATACTTTGTCTCAGAAATACTTAGTTTTAGCTAGTGGAAAAAAAAAAACCAAAAGACTGGGAGAAAACTTTGTTTCTCTTTTTCTTTACAGATCTGAAAGTGAGACTTTGATTTAAATATATCGCTGATAGCTGTTTGCATAATACTTTGGAAACAGAAGTCTCCTGGATTGAACATGGGCAATCAGCTTCTTGGTACACAATGTACCTTCTGCGGCATGACTTGTCACTGCTGCCTGCTAGATAGCATATCTTTACCATTGTGTATTACTTCTGTAAAAAGGCAGCTGGATGATGGAAACACGGAGGAGTCATATCAGAAGGTTTCTCTATTACATCATTTTGGTTACTAGGATTTTTTTTCTTCAGATTCTTCACAATTTCTTATTATTTCCCTTGGGGAATGCCACAACTGAGCCCTTTTTTCTATTCCCAGTAGTCCTTGGTTAGTAGAGAATTTTTCTAGATAGCACTGCTGTTTTAAACTACCTCTAACAATGTAAATCAGCAGATACACTTTGTGCATACATGGTGTTGGCACAGCCAGTGTGCTAGTAGGCTGAAATACTTCTTGTATTTTGGAAACCTCCTCAGTACCAGGCATCGTGGAAAGTGAATTCTCACTGCAGAAGAGGAGCATTTTTGTGAGTCATGCCCCTAGGGCAGAAAAGCATCAGAGATCCCACAGGGAGATCTGCAAGCGTGGCTGCAGATTTCTTCTCTAGAAGTAACAAGAAAGGAGTAATAGGTCAGGTGTTAGGTTGCCTGTATTGCCCTAGATCTGCCAGGGTGGGTCTGCGGGGCTGGCAAGTACTCACTGCAGGCACTGTCTTCTTCAATGGCAGAAATTACTTTTATCTCTGAGGTGATTAATACTGTTGAAACTGGATACACATTTATTTATCATGCTTTTAGATGCTGTGGCAGAAGAAAATAATATTTAACATTAAACAGATGATGAATGTAATAATTCAACCATCCTTTCTAGCCTACACCCCATAAAAAAGAGAAAGCAATTGCCAGTTTTTGTGCATGTGGTTTTGCCACCCAAAAGGTAAAAAAACCCCCTTCTTTATGGTGACTGTGGGTGTCAGTGACGTGTGAAAAAGAACATAGCTAGATCAGGAACAACGGTGGCTGTAACCATAGTTTGCTGACTGTGGTTGTCCAAAAGCTGTCCCGAGTTTGACTTTGTCTTGGTCTTTTCCACATTGGAAATCTTAAAAGACACAGCAGTAAAATTCCCACTTTTTTTTTTTTTTATTAAAGTATGAGTGAAATGTTTGTTTCAAGATCTGGATTAATAATGTCATCTGTGTACTTTTATTAGTTCAGCGTCACACGTTAGGCTGACCCAAATTTCCTTCAGATCCTTGGTAGGCCACAAAGCTAAGAGAAACCAAGACCACCTTTCGATATTTGGTGGCAATGCCAGCCACGCGTTAAGGCAGCCTGAGCAGCTCCTTTCCTGCCCCAGCCCTGCCCAGGCCTTCCTGACCATCTGCTGCCTTCTCCTCCGAGTTTCTCCATGCTGCTTAAGCAGCCACAAAACCAACCAGAGGAGGAACTCGACCCAGCTGAGCCCAGCAAAGAGGAAGGGGGAGGCCGGTTTTCTTTTCAGCTGTGTGGATTCCCTCCCTTGTTTCGTGAGAGCATAGCCAGTTGTTTAGCAGCAGGGAGGAATCAAGATGGAGAAGAAAGGGCACGCAGGGCTGATGCTCGCAGCTGAGATAAGGGAAGTGCTCAGGGAGGCCTTGCAGCTGCTGCCACTCGGATCACGCTGGCCTACAGCCCACAAAAGCGCGTTGCTTCTGCTCCTCGTTGGGTTGCTCCCAGGAAAGAGGCCCATGGCTAGAAGCAGGGTTGCACTGGAAGCGGTCATTAAACAATGCCTGAGATTTTAATTGTATGCAGTCTTTTCTGCAGGGCTGAAACTTCAGCTATTGAGTAGGTAAAAAAAGATCACCTAGCAACAGCTCTACCCGTTTCGAAGCTGGTACAAACTGCAGCGTAGAGAAGAATAGAAATTAATTAAGTAGGTTGTGTTTCAGGACAAAATGCCTTGTCTTTTCATTCTACCAGTTCCCTCTGTGGTAATCAAACTTTACATCTAAGATACAAGCAATCAAAACAGCCATCCTATTTTAAACCAGCATACTCCTGTGTGTAGCCAGGATTGTGTCCGTGCCGTTTACTTTCATTTGAGACTCCCTATCTCTGTGTTACCGTTCAATAATTTTCATCTAATAAATCACTTTAGTTCTATTAATGACTCTGGTGTTGTGTACCAATGTTTGCTGGCATGTTTTTCTAGTTCTCCACGTTAGAGAACATGTATAGGTAGGGCCTGAGTCACACTGAGACTGATAACAGTCTGTCACTGAAGTTTAGAAAGCTTAGAATGTGTCACGTAGCCAGTCTCTGATAAAACTTCCAATTATAGTAAAAAATACAACGCTAAACTCATTTTAGCAGATCTAACTCCCAGTACGTGGAAGGATATGTGGAGATTTTTCTCGCCAAAGGGATTTTTGAAAAGCAGTTTCTGTAGAGCAGAGGTAGGTACGGGAATTCACAAAGTGACTTTTCTGAAGAAGCTTTAACATTTTCCAGTAACAGCCTGCACCCTTTCAGTGCCTAAAGACTGTTAGCCAAACCCCAAAATGTCGAACTACTGGAATGTAGTGTGAACCTCAGAGATCCAGGAAATTAATTTCAGGCAAATACAGAGTCATCTTCATACCTCCTTCCCTTTCTCAAGGTCCTTAATCTCTCTGAGTAACTCCCTAAAAGTCCGTCTGGACAGGGACAGTTTCATACCCATACTGCGTGGAGGTTTGAGTACAATGATAAGAGCTTTACGTGCATTAATCTTAACTTAGTTACAGCAGGTAAAACTAGCAGTGGAAAGAAGTGGCATGGACTTCAACTGTAGAGAATGACAAACATATTTCATATTAAAAAAAAAAATCTTTTCCTTTCTCTAAGGAATGCTTGGGAGAGATGAATTTACAACCTCTACAATGTCATAATCTAAAATTACATTTTTCAACTTATTCTTAAGGTTCCCTAGATCAGTGATGCTGCAGATGTACATGCTAGGATATTCCTCTTGCTTTCTACTTCCTTCTGACTGAAGCTTTTTTGGGAAAGAGTAGCATGTGTTTCTGTAAAGCTTGTTCCACAATGTATAGTGACAGAAAGCAAAACTAACCTCACAAGGGCAACGTTTGAGCATCTGATTTTATATGTATATATACATGCATACATGTATTTTACCATAATTTAATTTGTATACAATATAAATATATATTCAGATTTTATTTTTTAAAAGCCTGTATGGCTGCCAGGCTGATCACTTTGCTTTACTCCATATTCCTTACCTTTGCCTTTGGCCAGTTTCTTGGGGTATTTTCAGGACTGCAAACAACTCAAGAGAGAGACTGTGGTTTTCATTTATATTTGTAAAGTATGTTATGCATATTTTGTATAATAGAGCTATATAAATAAAACCAGGTCTGTATGTATTTTCTCAGGTACCATATTATAATAGCTTATACATGTATTATTCTTCACAGGCTTTATATTCACTTATATCCATAGTATACATACCTATAGGCACAAAGTTAAGGATGCAGAAGGTCTGAGAGAGTGCCTATGGGTAACAGTCTTGTCTTTGTGTGACCGATCACAAGAAGATTTCTGCCAGTACAGCAACTCAGAACTTGATCATCAGGTACGCAGGTTTGTAGGCTGAAACACTGAAACGCTCTTGGGTATTTCAGGCTGTAGAGGAGTGACAACCCTCTAGCAGCTACTGACTGCCCTAGTCTGCTTCCCACACTAACCAGGACCTCAGTTACTCTGTTAGTTTTAAGCACAGCCTCCATTCAGGGCAAGACTTTTACTAAGGTGTACGTATTCAAGCAGTAGAGACACTAGAAAGTGTAGCAACAGAATGCTATTTTACTTTATGGAATCCAGTCACTCCCCAGCCCAGCTCCAAAGACTGAGTCATGCTTTCCGCTTACACAAATTAGATTAGTTTCTCATATATTATGTCATAGTTTTCTTTCTGCTAGTCACCTTGCATCATGAAATTTTACTTGGTTGATTACTTTATCTATACTCAAAGCACATTACTGCCATCTGATTTCATTTTATGCAGCAGACAATATATTCTTAAATGTTACAGCTGGGTATTTTTCACAGTGTAGATTTCCACTGAAAATCATCCTTCACAGCTGATGTGAATAAGGCCTCAGGTGTCCAGGTCAAACCATAAGAACTCTAGGGAGACCAGTGTTAGTCCTCCAGGAATGACAGGGACCTTGCTTACACGCAGTGTCAGCTGCTTATCTCTGTTGCATCAAGCACACCATCATTTCAGCTGCAGAGGAACAACAGCAGGGCATCTTGTTTTTCAGGCCTGCAAGTCAGTGCTTGAAGTCACTGCTGTCACCCCTCTTCAAGAACATCTTCAAGAACAGCAACGTTTTGGACAGACACCTTCTTCCCTCTGTGCAGACACACGTCTTTCCAATTCCTTTCCAGACAGATCTCCTAAGTAAATCACCTGCTAAGTAAATCATCTGCCACGTCTGCACGTCAGAGCTAAGCCTGTTAACGTCCCCTGTAGTGGTGTGAGATTTACACGTCATCATGCCAGCACGTGCATGTTTGGTGGCGTAGTCTCGTGGTGACCACCTCAAGCATGATAACCAATTCAGGGACCTGGATTTGAAGCAGCTCCATCCCAAGGTCGCTGCGTGCTCCCTGCCTATACACAGATTTATTCTACAGGTTGAACTAACACTGTAATACCTTAAAGGCTAGAGCCAAAAATATCGTATTCCTAGAATGAAATCCTGAAGGAAAATGTAAGATTTAAATAAAGACTTGAAAGCAAGCTGCTTATATTGCATCCATTAGTCTTAGTTTTATTACTCTGTTTACAGAAAGGAGGGTGTAGTCTATATTCTACTACATGTTTGGGTTGTCTTGTGTTGGAAATCTTCTTAAGAACGGTATTATAATCTCTGACTAGGGAACAACTCCAGCAGATGATTTTGCTATTTTATGCTGTTTCCTGTTTACTTTGGACAGGAAAAATAACTGGACTTTAATGTACATAATTTTAAGTCTGTGAGGTCGTAGTGCCACCTAATGTCTTGAAGACTAAAGACTGGTAATTTTATTGCTGAGTTCCTCTCAAGGCCCTCTGTAGGAAGAACACTGTAAATGACATTTTATTTTCTCAAATACATTGGAACATTCAAAATTTTGTTTCAACATCCCTTTTCGGTATTGTATACACACAAGAAAAAAAAAACACCTTTATTTTTAAGTCTTGTTTTCATTTTCAAATCTGGAAAAATAATTTATCTCAGAAGTTAGGTTCTTAATTATTTGTTGACACCAAACAAGCAGGCATGAATTAAAAAATGTTGAGCTCCTAGCATCTTCTATTGATTTTTAAAAGACAGTGCATACCCAGCATTTTTAAATGTAGAGGCCTACATTTAAAGAAACCTAGAGAACCTAGCCATAAGCAACCGTAATATTAACTTTCAGTTAAATCTATAAGTATGTTTGCATTGTACTGTTTTTTAGTTTTTCAGGTTTTTTTTCTTCTGACACTATTAGAATCTAACTGCTATTGGCATAAAATACGACTACAGAACAAGGAAGTTACAATATTTATTCAGATTTAAACACCCCTGCACAGAAGCTTCATTCATGCTGAAAGTAAATCAGTCATAAAGGAACATTGTAGTAGTTATATTTTGTCATATGTCAGATTGCCATGAACATTAAAAACAATAAGCAAGGAATTAATTAACTGGATCAGTTGAAAAAAAAAATTTTCTATGTTCCATATACCATAACTTACAAGTTTATGGCATCAAGTTTCTTTCCAGGTGAACACCTATACTATGAAATTGAAAAAATAATCCTTTATGAATCATGTTTGTCTACATAGTTAGCTTCTTTCACAACTACTTCCACTTAAAACCTGTTGTAGTCTCAGTTTAGCAAATAATGTGTTTGGTTTTTGTTTTTTTTTTTAAAGAAAATTTGTTACTAATAGAGTCAGAAATGTCTGACTTAAAGAACATCCTGAGGGATAGTTTTATTTTCTTACTACATTCATTATTCCTTTGTGCATACATGGAAAATAACATTATACTGAAATAGAACAGTAATAGCATTGTTGATTTATATCTGTGTTGAAGAGGGCAACACTACGTGTTCTTCCTTTGGGGAAAATATCTAGTCAGTCCACTTCTTGTATAACAGTTAATTTAAATTATCTAGTTACTTACAATATTAACATATGACATTAAAAGTGTGAGATTATGAATCAGCAACAATTTAGGTAAATGTTCCATTTGTAATTAGGAAAAAGATTTAAAGTTTGTGTGTGGGGAGGGTTGGTGTGGGCTTTTTTTTCGGTGGTTTTAAGTTAAGGGAGAACACAAATGTGGCTCTCCACAATCACAAACAATGCAGCTGAGCTGAAACCAAAGAAGTCAACATACCCACAGCACGAGGGATGCCTGGCTACGCTCATTTTGGCTGTATGCTTCATTTTAACTCCCTCCCTTATATTTAAAATTTCAAATATTTTATTTGCCTCGTGCATTGCTAAATAAAAACAGATGTACACATCCTCTCAGTTTAACTATACATCTTTACATGGTATTTTTTCTCTGTAGCTGTCAATTTTGTTTTAAAAGCATATCAGAATCTTAAAGCTAGATGACAAGAACAGAGATTATTGCTCACTCACGATATATTTTTGTGCTGTTCTTCACCTCTGCAAATGGTTTCGTTCCTTATTTTGCCATACTGATGACATTACTGTACATTTCTCCTAATTTACTGAAATCAGAAACTGCGTGTCTTGCAGTTGTTCTTTGCTTCTTGCTCTTTCTGAACACTCCTTGCACTCAAGTTTCACTTTCTTTTCTGGCTGGTCTTCGGCACCACCTGGTGTCGGACTGTTGCTTGTTTGTTCTGTAAAGGAAAAATCGGCACCTTATTTCAAACATCATAGAGTGAGGTTTTTCTGTTTCCCTAACAGTTAGGGAAAATAATGTAAATAGTCTTTCACTGAAGCATGACTTTTAATTTTAACTAGAATGAGAAGATTAACATCTGATGATGACAAAAGCCTTAGAGGGCAAAATTCAGAAACTTATAAGGTAGTATGAGAACCTAATGACTCTTGTATGCAAACTACTTAACTGACTACATCAATTACTGTGAGAGGATATTCTAAGGAAGAAACTATGTCTAAGAAAATCTAGAGTGATAAAATGCAGCAGGAAACATAGTCACTGCTTAATGAATTTTGTCATAAATTCTAGACAGGTCAAATTATTTCCATTGTTTTGATGCGTTCACAGAACCTAAGGGCTTCCTCTTGTATCTGCACATACAACAGTGGTTAGTTTCGCAAACTGACTTGCAAAGGCAGCACACCTGGCTGCACACGAAGTGCTGACAGAACAGTACTGAAATGGAAGTAACTGGAAAATAAGCTATGAAAATAAAAACAATCTGTTGCTGTTGTTTCCTAATGCTTCACTGAAGCCACCTGTACCGGTTTTGGCTGGGATAATTAATTTTCTTCATAGTAGCTCACAGGGTGCTGCATTTTAGACTTGTGACCAAAACAGTGCTGGTAACACAGGGATGTTTTGGCTAACGCTGAACAGTGCTTGAACAGCATCTCAACCCATGAGTTTTTGCACTTTTACCCTTCCGATTCTCTCCCCTGTTCCACTGCAAGGGGGAACAAGCCAGTGGAGCTTAGCTGCCCACGCCATCACCTTAAATATTCCTTTCACGTAGGCAAACACTGCCAGGCTACAACATCTGAGCCCACGTAAGGGCTCACGGAGAGTTTTCACTGGGGTTCTGTATAGAAACACAGTTTTTGTTACATGAACCTATCTGCAAGCCTAACCTTTCTGGCCATGCCTTTTTGTAACAGAAAGGGAAGGCCCAGTAAAGAGGCACCTCTGCTACACTAGCCAAGCTGTTACATGCAGGCTAGAACAGCCAGCTGGAGCAGGGATCCATCTCCTTCCACCTCCAGTCCCGGCTACAAGGGAACATCCAGGGAAAACTGAAAGCAGGGCAAGCAGGTCTGTCCAAGCCTCCATTCTCAGCTCAGGACGCTTCCCGAGCCTGACGTACTCTGCTACTTCAGCAGCCTCCAATTGCTTTCTCTTTCAGGTACCTGCCATATCTCTCCTGAAGCCCGCGTAAACTTTTCCCAGCGAGTTTGTGACTTTCTCTCTTCCTAGGCCGCGGAAGCCTGGTCTGGGCTGCCCTGTTCCAGGGAAAAACCCGCCTCACTTTTCACCGGGAATCTCTTCCCGCTTTTTTTTTTTTTTTCGGAGGAGGGAGACACAGCTCAGCCAGTACCTCAGCCTTGCGTAGCTGCCCGCTACCTCCCCAACGACTGACGGCTCCCGCAGCCTGCGAGCCGCCGCGGAGCCCTTTCCCCGCTACCCTCGCCCCCTCCCCACCCGCTTCCCGGGCCCGGGCAGCCGCGGGCCAGGCACCTCCCTTCCTCCCCCCCATTTCCCCCTCCCTGCGCCGGGGCCCGACCCGGAAGCGGAAGCGGCGGCCGCGGTGCGCTGTGGGGTAGCGGCGGCTGAGGCGGAGCTGTGTCTGAATGAAGGCGCCGCGGGCGAGGGGCCGCCGGCGCCGCTGAGCGCCCCGGGGCCGCGCCCGCCCCGCACTCCCCTCCCTCTCTCCCCCGCTGCAGGCGGGCGGGTAGCGGCGGTAGCCGCCTAGGCCCCGTCATGTCCTACAACAAGATCCCGCCGCGCTGGCTCCACTGCCCCAGGAGGGGGCAGCCCGTGGCAGGTGAGCGCCCGGCCCGGCTTGGCCCGGTCCTGCCCCGCCCTGGGGCGGGCGTGTGGCGGTGGGGTCGGTCCCCACAGGTCCCGGTCCCCAATTCCCCCGCTCCTCCTCAGCGCCGCGGGGCGGGCGGGGGCCGCATTGGGGCCGCTGCGGCCCCTCGCTCTCCGGTCCGGCCGGGGCTCTTTGCTCCGGGGCCGCGATGGTGGTGGTGGTGCGAGGGCACCGGGCAGCCACCCCCCCACCCTTCGGCCGGCGCAGCCCCTGGAACCGCTTCGTCCCGGCTCCCTTGCGGGGATATCGGCCCTTTCCTGCCCTTGGGAGCCTCACTGCTGGGTTCCCGCTTCGCGCTGCTGAAGTTCAGGACTAAAACTTTTCCCGTCTGTCACGTCTGATGAGAGAGAAGGCGGCTGGGCGTGCAGAAGCTGCCATACTGGAACATACCTCAGCCCTGACGAGTCCCCTGTGCAGCTTCTTCCTTGGTTGTGGTTTTTTCCCCCCCCCCGAAAACTCAGTTTATCACTCTTGATTTGTTACTAGGCCCGCTGACAGCGAGCTGTCAGTCAGTGGTGTGTTCCGAAGCTGTTTAGCTGGAGGATGAGTTTAAGCGCTGCGCTCCAAAGTTTTGTGTGTTTTTCAGGTTTCATTAGTGATTGCTATCATCTTGGATGTTCTTACCCGTAACATGCTGTCTGTCTCGATTGTTGCTAGGTGTCTAGGCTTGCTGGCATCTAGTGGCAGTGAATTAGGTATCATTTAAACACACGTTTTTTTGGTTGTGAATTAACTATCATACTGACTTCAGATGAATGTTTTCCTTGCTGCCTGGTATGAGATAGAGTAAGCAAACTTTGCTCTTTTCAGTCTTCTCAAGTTCTTCTTTCCTTTTTAAGGTAAGCAATTACAACCCCCAGGTTTTTTTTTCCCCAAAATTTTCTAATTTTCACTCTATTCATCTGCTGATCCATAATAATTTAAAGCTATTTTTTCAAAGTGCAGCACTTGCTACTTGGTGTGCTATTCTAAATGACACTGTGCCATGATTTGCTTAATAGTTACAACTCCTGCGTTTTCTATCCCACATTTCCACATCATCATCATCTTACTTTTTTTTGTTGGCAGTTGGGTGTGAAACTGAAGACACTGACGACTGTTTACAGGTTTATTTAGAACCTAGTGAGATATCTCAGTAGGCTTAATCTTCCCATCAATATGCATTATTTGGCATTTATCAGTATTTAATTTCAGTCGTTTGTTTTGTGGGTTACTGTTTTCCCTCAAGTTCCTTATATTTCTCTGAACTTGACTCAATTGAATAACAGCATTGTTATATTGCTCATCTTCATTATCTTTTTTCCCTGATCACTGGGAAATGTATTGCTTTGTATCTAATAAGAGATTTAATAACCTAAGTTGTTAGCCTTTGACAAAAATAGACTCTTTATTCTTTGTTTTTCTTCTCAGAAAGTTCTTGATCTCTCCAAGTTGTCACTTTTGTTTGTCTGTCTGTCTTTGTCTCGCTTCTCAGAAATAGCAACATAGAGTAAGCAAGAATGCAGGTCATCAGCATGTCATCTGCTGTGCCATCACTGCTTGGGTGTTTGTTTATTCGGTAACTGCAAGGTAGTTCTTTTCCATTCGGTGCGATCGTGCACAAGAATTTACTGCACAAAAAAAAGGGGAAGTGCTTGGTTAATTTCTTTGACTGCTTTATTGTAATGTATATTTACATTAGTTCACCTGATTTTTGGTTTTTTAGTGTGTACAACATAGCAAAAGTCGTAGTACACCATCAGTCTTCTCTCCTTCTTTTTCTATTTTACATTCAAAGACATCTAACAGTTTTATTGAAAGATAATTGTAAGAGTTTATTGATGTTGGTACTGACTCCCAGATGTGTTTGTTATATTCTAGTTTTAATTAACATTTCAATCAAACTTCTAAGCGTCTGTGCGTGAGTTTATTCTCATCTGATAGTATAATAGTAATAATGTTTCTGAGCAAGGCTTGCCTGGCTTCTGTGGACTGGTATTCATCAAGGGTTTGATCACGACCCTCTTAGGGTTGTGGCATCTAGTATTTCTAGATGACCTCACATACAAGTACTAATGAGGCCTGGAGCTCTTTTGTTGGTGAATCTGGGTTCATTCAGTTTAACAGGACCTTTCATTCTGAACGAGCTGTGTTGATCTGTGTCTCTCATTACTTGACAGTTTACTTCTTTAAATATTGATGTTTTTCTGCCACTTTCTGGTTTTACGGTTACAGCAGTTCTTCAGTTCTTCAGGATGGAACATTTTCACGTTTATTGCATTGTGGTAGCACCTCAATCATGTGCTTGGTGAAAAGAGCTTTCTCTGAACTCTTAGATGTGAAGTGATCAGGTTCAGGCAAGATATTGAAGAAAAGACGCCAGAAGTGTCTCAGCAGAGTCTTTCAGTCTCCTTCTATTGATTCATGTTAGTTAATCCTGTTCTAGATACATGTGGCATGCAGAACAGTGAGATATTATTAAAAGCATCCATGTTGTGTACGGTTATAGAGATAGCACCTTAAAGGTAACTGTAATGCCTCTGGTTCAGGAAGTTGCTGAGCTATAGCATGTTGAGTTGGGGAGCGTAATCCAATGATTGATTGTTGTTGTCATCATCCTATACTTTTTCCTAGGCATCTGTTATTGACTTGTTTTGATGATGAGATACTAACTGAAATGGATGCTTTGACCCAAAATAGCTGTTCTTGAAACAGAAGACTTACTTTTTTGGTTTTTTTGTTTTGTTTTGTTTTGTTTTTTGCTTTTTTTTTTAATTGGGGATTTTACTATTTCATCTTATTCAAATTTCCCTTTCTTATCCTTGGTCGCTTTGCAGAGTCTAGCCTTCCTAATGAATGCTCAGTCTAAACATACCATAGTCATAAACAATTAGTGGCTGCTGTTACATATTGAGTTGATAGCTCCATGTCAAATTAAGCTAAATTAAGGGTAACTCTTTTACTGGTATGCTTGGGAATTAAAGTTTTAATAAAAGATAAAAAATGTGCCAAAACTTGAGCATGTGTGTGTAGGAAATTTGAAGTCTTATGTTGTTCACTTTGATTTCTCTCAGATTTATCCACTTGCTGTCTATGCTCTGACATACTGGACTCTTATTTTTAGAATTTTTACCTATTTCTCAACCTAAAGAACTACCATCTGTTATACAGGTAACTAATTTGGAAAGTGATTTTTAATATCCACTTTCCAAAACTATTTGACAAATTTGAACTTAATTGTGGAAGTAGGTAATCAAGTGTAAAAGTTCTAGTAACATTTTTAAGTTAATTTGAAAATTTGATAGAGGAGTTACAATTATTATCATAATTTAGTTTAGGTACAGTAATGACTTGGGATGCTGTGATGTCCGTAAAATATCACCTTATTACTGTCAGATAATCTAGTTCAACATAAAGCATTGGTTATTTAATTTCAAATGCTTATGCATGGAGACTTCAGGTGAGTTGCAATCAGTTTTTACTGCAACGCTCCTTTAGCATAAGATGTCGGGCAGAACTGTAGCATAGACTGTAGCTACTGCCTCATTTATACGTGCCCATATTACTCAGAAAAGTTAGAAATCTTTCTTAGAATTAAAGCTTAGATTTCCTGTAGCTTAATGACACTTCCCTGGAAGGGGCTTACATGCTCACTGGGAAGGAGGATTTTCAAGCTTCTGTGCAAAGATCAAACAGGAAATTTGCCAGGTAGGGAAATTTGTTTTCTATGTAAGAGGAATACAGCATGAGATTGTATTCAAGGTCTTTAATACATGTGTAGCAGTCACAATTTAGCAAAACACAAGAATGTAAGTTAAGGAGACAGTGCTTACTGCAGAGGAGTAATGTAATTTATTAAAAAAAAAACAACAAAAAAAGGTCTGAAGGAAAAAAAACCCAACACTAAGCCAAAAAACCCCTAGAGCCATTGTTTTCATAATCTGATTTAAAAATTTCCCTGAATTTTAACCAAAGTACATTCATTTGCTGCTCTCTTCTAACCTTGGCAAGCAGCTTGTTTGCTGCCACGTAAGATCTGTTTCTCAGTGATACCACCAAACTGCAATTTGTAGAAGCTGGGCACCTAAATGCTTCCAAAGATCTGGGTTTTGTACTTTACCAAGTGATAGTGAAGTGATTAAAATACTCATCATTTCCAGAGCTGTGTGCAGGCATTCAAATCCTGCAGGGGATGCTGACTAGACTACTTTGCCTGTCTTTTCCTGGTGATGAACGGGATGGTATTGTGGTTTCTCTGAAGGAAATCAGAGTGAAAATCAGACACTACATCAAGGTCCACTACTGAGAAAAGAATGAACACGTTTGTTCTTTTATTCTAGAAGATGGAGCGCAGGAGAGTCATCAGTGTGATTGTACTGTCTCTGATCAGGTGCTACAGGAAACACTTTTAACCTCCAGGCACTGTTTTCCAACTCTATTCTCTTTTCCCAGCGTCTCGTAGGATGATAGTTTTCCAATGTATCCACCGACTCTTGTCTGTGCAGCTCTTTTGTTTTTAATCGAATGCCTTGGCTAAAAAAAAGTTTAGGTATGTTCTTCATGTTCTGTAATGGGTGAGTGGAGCTATTAGGATGGGAATGACAAGTGGCAAAGTTTATTAAAAGACTTTCAGGCATGCTTGGTGTTTTGCAAAGCTTATGGCAACGATAGATGTTTGCATTAAGATAATCCAAAATTAGGATTTGCATAATCAGTCTGTACAGAGGAAGGTTATAAGTTAATGTGGAAGGGTTAATAGTGAGTGAGAGAGGCTGAATGGTAGTGGTGAAGGTGACAGGGAACACAAAAAAAAGTAGGTAGATCAAGAAATGAGGAAATGGAGAGGAGGTAGCCATGACCAGAGAGGAGGATGTGTAACTGGTGGAATGAAAAGGCAGAGGGACGTAGAATGAAGTTATGAGTTTTTCTAACAGTCAAATAAGTTAAAGTGACTATAAATTTATTACCATTTAATGTATATGTTAACTGAATACATTTCCTTTTAGCTGTAAAAGGTGTAATGGTCTCAAGACAAGTTTAACAATGAGGATGTTTCTCATGTTGCTGATTAACATCAAACCTGAGCTAATAAGTTGTGTAAAGCTTCTCAGTTGCCATAACTATCTGTCTTCTGTGGTTTATAATGTCTCTTTCTTAAAAGTTAAATGCTTATTTGAGACTCTATGGGATGTTTTAACAGAATTTAAGGCTACAGAGAACTCAGTGAATTTTAATTTATTGTATAGAGAAACCGCTTAGCAGCATTCATTTAGTGAAAACGTTATACACTTTTCTACTTTTACAAAGATTAGTGAGCTTATCTCTCAAAACTTGATTTCTAACTGAATACAATGGATGTTTTAGTGTCTTTTCATTCCATGTGGGTTTGTTTTGCTGAAAACAAAAGGATTTTGTTTCTTTTATTGTAAGGAAATGTTCTGTCTTGATGAGAAAGCGGTATTTTTCATGAGTAATTTAGAAAACTTTTTTAGGATTAGTGCTGGGTGTGCTGATTCCCTTGAGGATCTGAAACTAAGCATTTAAATGCTGCGTAAAGTCTAGTGGATGGTGGCTGTTACTCTGCATTAAACAGCTGAACAGATGCATGAGGTGGTTTAAGGATAGTATAGAAAGGGGTTACCTTTTTCCTTAGTTCAAAATATCCTGTGGATATTTGTGTTTCTAAATAGGAAAAGGTTTTTAAAAGTTGCTGAAGTTTTTTTTTTTTTTTAAAGTAATATATAGAATGAACTGTGGGGTTTTTTTTTTTTTTTTTTTTTTCCCTCTAGGAAGTAGGTAGGTTAACTTCTATGAGAAACATTTTAGAAATGTGATTCAACTACATTGGGATCTGGCAGTACTTTTTTTTTTTTTTTTCCTGGCACATTTATGTCTGGTGCTCCAATTTGGAGTTCTTGGAGTTCTTCCTGCATTAAAAAAGGCATTTCTACTACTCTTCTGTGCTACACAATTATATCATTGCATTTCCTTTGATTTTAAGAGGGGCTGTCTTTTCAACAGCATGGAAACAGTTTTGTGGAGGGGGAAGAAAAAAACCTGAAAGTTCTAGGGCAATAATTTTTTGAGGGGAGAGTGTTTATTTGATCACTCTTGGAATATAGTTCTTTTAACTATTTTCATAGATATTTAGAAATGCTGAGGTTCTCCCAGTTTTACTCCTTGCCTATATTGTTAACCTTGGTATGGCTGGGCAGATGTGCCAGATCTCTTTCTTAGTATCGATTTGAATTCATTTTCCACAACTAACAGCAGTGCAGGGTCCCAGGTGCGCACGAGAGGAGGTGTGCTGCTTCCCGAACGGATGTGATGGCAGTGACGTGGGCTCTAAGTTCTTGCCTGTTTGGAAGTGTGGGGTCAGCGCGTGCTGTTCCTGCTGCACTCGGAGGCAAAGGTGTGCCCGTAGCTTGCTGGGGTGCAGAAAGAAAGGGCTAGAAATCTCTAATGAGATTATGTTAGATGTTATGTGGTGGATGTGATGGATAAAAAATGAAATCAATATTAAAATTTCTTTGAGTTTCTAGGGAGTGATGGATGTAGTCTCCAGTAAGTGCTAATTCCGGGTGTCTGAACCACACATGGGTGCTGTGTTTCAGAGGGAAGCTTGAACGCTGCTGTAGAACTCTCCCAACAAGCCTTAAGGAACATGTTAGAAAGATCTGTAGTGCGTAGCTGTTCTGGACCAAATACTTTTTTTTTCTTTTTCAATTTGTTTTTTTTTTTTAGCAATCTTTACTGTGTTTTATGTTTGCAGGTAATCAAAGCTGATATTTACGTGCTTGGGTAGCAATGTCATCTAAAATGCTATTTTCATGATTTTAACTGTAGCAAATTTAAATTTTCTCTATTCTGTTGTGTGGTGTAGTTTTGCAGCTTAAATCACACTAAAAGCTCGCTGAAAATGTGAAATTACTTTGTTTTAGATGAGCTGACATGCATTTCCTTTGAACTTCTAAACGTAGTTGTGAATTCTGAGAACTCATAACTAAAAAATATTCAAATTCAAGAGTTATTGATACTTTTCCTGTGATTATTTCTCATTGAAGGTGAACCTCTAAATCTACTCAGCATGTTGCTTTGAAATCGCTAAGTTGTAAGTGTACATATACATGAGTATACATAAAATACTGCAAAATTTGATTATCTTTCTTAGGGAAGTTTTTACCTTTGAAGACAATGTTAGGACCAAGATATGACGAACAGGTTGCTGAAGAAAATCGTTTTCATCCGAGTATGTTATCCAACTACTTAAAGAGTCTGAAGGTAAAGTTAAACTTTCTATTAATTGAAACATTACTTTCATTTATTCAAATGTTGCTTTTCAGATTTCAGAAAAAAATGGTTGATGGCTTCCTTTGGGACATCTGTACAGAATTTTTTTTTTTTTTAACATTTTCAGGTTTTCTCTGCAACTCCTGAATTTTCAAAAGTACTTTCTTATAGGCAAGAATTGTACAAAATCCTCCGTCTCATTCAGTGTATTAGCAGCAAGAATCTCACTGTTCCCTTCTGTTGCTGTTGCATCGTGGAGAGATATCATTGTCAAAATTTAGATAGTCTGAGTTTCTAGTTTTACAAATGGCTCTTGTGTATGGATATGTTAAGTTGCAGTTTTGCTTATAGGAGTGAAAGCATTCCAAAATGAAAGGAGGGTTTCATAGAACTCTTCTGTAGTTTCAATGTATAATTTTATTCTTTTGATGCCTAGAATGCTTTATGGTATCTAACCAGTCATACCCAAGTATGGAAGTAAACAGTTTATGGATTTTATCCAGTAACTTCTTAGTGGAAAAAAAAATGGATAAACAGAAAAAAAAAAATTAGGACCATGGATTGGGACCCAGAAAGGTGGGTGGATTGGGTTACGGACTTGAGCTTCTGGCCTATTTCTTCATTCTCTGTTTAGCTCATTTCTGTGTGTCTGCTTCGACTTGCGTGTTGTTTTGCAGCACAGTACAGTTTTGACAATAAAGGTGGAGAACAGGACTTTTGTGTAGTGTAGAGGTCTGTGAAGTGTTGTGTCCAGTGCACTGCATCTGGAGATGTAGGAAATGGGATTTTGAACCTTCCAGGCAAAGAAAGACTTACAACCTAATACTTTTAATCTGTGTTTTTGTTTTCTTTTTTTTTTGTTGTTGTTGTTGTTAATCTAAGTTAAAATAATTCTGAGCTTGTTTGTTTAACAATATCAGAGCTTAAACATCAGAAGAATCAGGTGGCTAACATATGTGAATCTTCATTTAATAAATCTTCTTCAGGCTTAGATGTGAAGTAGATGGTGAGCTATTCTGTGTAGCAGTGATAGAGATACCTGCAGGCTATTATGATAAGAAATTACTGTCTGTGAAGCATATGTGCCTGTTCTCAGGTGTTTGAACTGGTAGGATTTTTCTTGTTTATTCCTGGATCTATGCGTCTAAATTCTACTTGAGTTCCTCTTTTATGCATTATGTTGCTTTTGACTCTGACTAGCTTTCATGGACATACCTTGAAACTTAAAAAAAACAATCTTATTCATGGTTTAAAGTAATTTAAAATTCTGCATATATTTTGGAGTTATAGAGAACTTCAGAGACTTACTCAGAATTTCTGACTATTTGCTTGTTGGCGATTTGTCGTCAAAAAAAGAAATCATGGTGTGCTTTCATAGCTTTTCCACTAGGCACATCGATAAGTTGTACTGCCATACTATGAATTCAAAATCATAGAATCATTAAGGTTGGAAAAGACCTCTAAGATCATAAAGTCCAACCATCAACTCAGCACCAGCATGCCTGCTAAATTGTGTCCCAAAGTGCCACATCTACATGTTTTTTTAACACCTTTAGGGATGATGACTCCACCACTTCTCTGAGCAGACTGTCCCAATGCTTGACCACTCTTTCAGTAAATAAATTATTCTTCATATCCAATCTAAACCTCCCCTGACACAACTTAAGGCCATTTCCTCTCATCCTATTGCTTCTTACTTGGGAGAAGAAACCAACACCCAGCTCACAACCATCTCCTTTCAGGTAGTTGCGAGCAATGAGCTCAGCCTCCTATTTTCCAGAGTAAACAATCCCTGTTCCCTCAGCCACTCCTCATAAGACTTGTTCTCCAGACCCTTCACTAGCTTTATTGCCCTTCTCTGGACGTGCTCCAGCAACTCAATGTCCTTCTTGTACTGAGGGGCCCAAAACTGATTACTATCATGAGGTTCTCCACTTAAATTTCGGTAATTTTGGTTTACAAGCAGAACATATAATGTCCCTCAAACTCCTTGTTCTCATCAAATCTGTTATATTGTCTTGAACCCTGGTATTGTTGCTACATGTTTGAAAACATACAATTTTTATTTGCCTAGATATGCAGTGCGTTAATGGAGTGCCATATTTGTAGAACAGCAGTTTGCCAACAATCAGTCATCGAGATGAGCAATGCAGTTTAGGAGACCTTGAAAAGTGGATTTTCCCAAGGCAAAAGTAGCTCACTGTGCATGGTTCTCATCATTTTACTGCAGTGTGTTTTACTGCTAATACTTTGCAGAATTAATCACTTCTGAAACTTGGTTATTACTTAAGTCCATATAATTTATCTCCCAAATAGGAGACTTCAGCAGAAACTGGTAATAGTGAGATATTGCTACTGCCACAGATTTTGAAGGTACTGGTTCAGCATTTAGGACAATTTAAGACATCTGTCTGGGAGGAGCTTTCTCTAACAAGCTTCCTATGCAATTCCTTTTTCTCATGGAGCTGGTTGCTGAAAATCTAAATGCTAGAAACTGATTTGATAAGGGATAGCAACCTCATTTTTCTTCTGATTGCCAATATTGGCATAGTGTCTTAATGGTTTCATTAAAAATAATTACAGGAGCAATTAATTACAGTGTGAATAATTTTATTTTTTAAATTTCTTTCTTGAGTAGATAGGTTAGTACTGCTTCTGCTTTGTAAAAGGTAGTTTTATTTCTCTTATGAAGAGCTAGGACATTAGTTAACTCAAAGGACTGTTTAGGCAATTAGTATGCTCAAGTTACAATATTCTTATTAGGAAAATTATTTATCCGTTTTCAGCCACATTATGGTTTTCACAGATAAATTCAATCACTAATTTAAGCTATTTTCCTCAAATAAGAAATGTAAGGAAAAAGTCTTGGAACTAGAGAGAATTCATTGTATTGTAGTATGCTCTCTCCTGCCTGCGGAGGATGTTTTCAAGTTCCAGCGTCTAATGAAAAACTTCTGGGGTCATACAAGGGGAACCTAGCTAAGCCCATTCAATAGCACAGCAGCAGAAGAGCACGTGCATAAGACGTTAATAGCTGGAGATAGCTCGAATGTGAGAAAGTGAGGAGGAAGACTTTTATAACTGTAGGACGTGGAGAGCCTAGTGAAAATAAATACGAACAGAATGGAGGTGGTATGAAGATCGTGGTATTATTGCACTTAGAAGATGAGAATTTCAGGCTATCAATGGGCTGGTTTTCCTTCTATCCATTCATCTTTTACAATTAAAAGCAAGAAAAATAACTAGTTTCAATTGTGTTGCAATGCAGTGTTTTAAGACTGTAGTGTTGCAACAGTCCTCGTGAGAAATAAATTTATGTTTTAGTGAGAAGTTGCTCAACAATTTAAAATTGTTTCTTCCGAAGCTGTGTCATTCAATGATGGCTGGGCGTGGTGGACTGAAAGATGTTATTCATACAAAACACTGGCTGGAAAAATGGATAGTCTTTAAAAAAATCAGGTCCTGTTAAGAACTTCCTGGGAGCAAACTTGTGAGAGCATAACTGAGAGGATGACTTTGATGATTGGTGTGATACCAGGGCTTCAGAGCAAAGCGCCTGCGTGATGAATGTACGTGTACTAGAGCTTAATCTGTAGATGAGGATTTTGGTGGGTTAGGGCAAGCATAGTATAACCTAGTTCAGTGACTGAAATGTTTTGATTCTTGTGGTACTAGTGTTTTTTGGTTTTTTTTTTGCATGGATTTTTGGAGTATCATAATTGTATACTTTTGATATGTTACATAATCCCCTCGGTTTTCTTTATCCTTTTCTTTTGCCTTGCACTGCCTAAATTGCAGTGTGTTATGTGCAGCTAGTCCCATGAACTGAGAGAGCAAATGTTTATCCTTTCTGTAAAGCAAGGAAACTGCTTTAGGCCTTATACGCTCTGTGTGCCATATGTGCTTTTATAGCTTTGGCCAAATTATATTGGATGCCTATTGGTTTACTGATTCTTGAAATGTGTGAGAAACAGTGTCACTTCACAAGATCTTCACTTGTGTATGATTGAAATGACTCATAATAATTGCAGAGGAATAGCTGCCCAGAAGTCCTGGAGTCCTGTTCTGAATTTCCTCTCTAGCAGACACTTCACTGTATTTTATTTTCCTATTCAAATTAAATGCAACATCTGAATTTCCTCTCTAGCAGACACTTCACTGTATTTCATTTTCCTATTCAAATTAAATGCACCAAATGCCACGCTTGGTGGCACTTTGGCTCTGAAGTACGTTGTTCTCCTGGCTTCTATATGTAAGTCAGGAAACTGAAGTCTGTAGATGAGTATGTTCAAAAGAGTAATTTCTAAAAGCTGAAGGAAAAGCATGTGGGCTTAAAAGCTTTGACATAAATTTTTTTTTTTTTTTTTGCTTTCATGCATCTTCTCAGCGATAATTCTTTATTGCAGGAGGAGTTTGGAGAAGTTTGGAGGCTTCTGGTGGGAGTATTTGAAGCTGCTGGTGTTTGAAAACAGTGGGGCTGGGAATTGACTTCGAGTTTTCAACTCCAAAATGCAATTGTATCACTCCTACTTTTGAATGGCAGGATGTGAAACTATGTTCTGCAAATCACTTTTGTTTCTTGTAGCTCTCCTTTAACAATTTGATATGTCAGGCAGTGTTAAATGTTGTTTTTCTCACAATTCTTTTTCCCTTTCTCCAGACTGTCAGTTGATGCAGCATTTTTTTTTCAAGAGTAATTCGCATTTTGGAATGTCTTCTTTTTTACTAGGCTGGAACTGAATGCAAACTGCTTTACTTTATGTTTTCAATAAATCTTAATCGTGCTCTGAAAATACCTTCCCCCCCCCCCCCCCCCTTAGCTGAGGACGTCTTGAAAGCATTATACCGAAGCCCATGTTGTACTTCAAAGAATAGGTTATAAAGCTGAGCTGTGTAGAAGTTGGGGAGGAGGGTAGTTAGGGTGACCTTTATGTGGCTTCGTAGTCTAGAGCTCTCTGGTGAAAACACACCCGATTCTCGTATCAGTCTTTTTGCCAACTCTAACCATGCTGTTCATAGGATGCAGAACACCAAGGGAGATTCTTATGCTTTTTTTTGGGGCCTGGCATGTTACTGGAAGATACTCTGTGGATTCCCTTCATGGAGCCATTGATTGTGTAGAATGGTAGAAAAATATCTAAATAGTTTTCATAAACTAGCTCGTTTTAGATGTACCTTTCTATCCTAGCATGTTGTCCTGTACAATCACCTCGAAGTACTGGTGTGAGAATATGTCATTCTCCTCTGAACAGTTGTTTTGCACTGGTTTATGTCAGTGTTGTAGTGTTATGGACCTACAGTGTGTAGCACCTGGAAACTTTGTGTGGTCTTTCTTGTGAATTCAGTAGTCTTTGAGATATTCGCTAAATGCTGTTGAGAATGAAGGAGGAGGAAAGTAATAATTGATTTAATTGCCTTTTGTGTACTTCCTACAAAATTAATCACTGGCTAATATGCTCTCAGTCTATATGTTTAGCAGGTCAGTTGATACTAAATATTTGAAGTTTCAGATGATGTAAGATTGTTTTTAGGTGGACCCCTACTGAAGTAGCTTGCATTTCTGCTCAACACAGTAATAGAAGTAAATAAAGCATTCTGAATACAATATACAAAGTTGAAGTAAACAAGCAGAAGTTTGGAACTGATTTGTGTATTCAACTACAAATGCTTAATGCCGCTGGCTTAACATTATGATGAAGCATAAAAGTATTACATAAGTATTCTCAAAGTATATCACCAGAACTTTGAATACTGTGGATAACTACCTCTGTGTCCACATGAAACAGCTGTTTCTGAACTGTGTTCTAGTTATAGTTGGAATTTATCTATTCTGAATTGTCTGGAAGCAATGTTTTAATCTGTAATTCTTCCAACTGCGCTATTAAATTATTGCCAGTCTGTTGACCGTAAGGTGAATAAAACCCAGTCGAAATCCTGTTTATGAGTATGTGCTGGGGTTTTAAATATGTTGAAGATAGAGTGTTCTGTGTTTTTGTATGCCTAACGTGCTTTAGTGTTAATGTATTTTTAAGTGCACTATTGGCGTATTTTTAAAAAAGACAAAGCTATGGAACAAGGACTTTGCTAAACTACCACTTTTAGATGCTCTTTTAAAAGGCATTTTAGTTTCTTGGTGAGAGTCCTACTTGAAAGCATGACATTCAGCATTTTGACCAAAAGCAATTACTTGCACTTACAGGGCAGGAAACCACAAATACCTTCAGCACACAGATGTGTTAGTGAGCTGGTTTTGCACAGTACTGCTGGGAGGTTTATGGTTGCTGGAAATTTTGTTTGGACCAAGGATCAGTAGGGTGCACTTTACTGATGTTCTCTGTGTGTTGGATGCCACCCAGTGGAATTTCTGCTTTCCGTCTTGCTTTTTAAAAACATAGAAACTTCTACAAGGCTGCTTTAAAAGACCTATTTTACAGCTATAAAAACCAAACACTAAAAAAGTAAGTTCATGCACAAAGGGGATGTATTAGGGTAGAGTGGGCAAGGCAGCCTGAATTCAGGTATGTCCTAACATCCAGGTCACTGAAACTGCCACCTTAGGTACTGATAGCACCTTTGAAAATTTCAAAGTTGTTTCACATTTTAGCTTTGAATAAAACGTTTCTAAGAATTTAAGGGAATTTTTGTTTTAAACTTTTGTTTTAAACTTGAAAATATATTAATTTGTTTTGCACTCTAATGGATGGGTAAATTAACAAGAGTTATTTTTTCTGAGAGTATACTTGTATATAAGTCTCAGTAGTTAATTTTTCTTAAGGTACTTCCACTGTGCCAGTGTTTAATAGCTTAAAGCATAAGAGCACCTGATTCCACCTTGTTTATCTTTTAACATGTTAAAATGATTCTTAACCAGATACCTTCCTGCGGTTAGCAGATTTTTCTTATTTAGAAAGTTGTTGGGAATGAACTACAATTTTTGAATTGATGGCTAGTGCCAATTCAGACACCAGCTTTCACAAAGGAGCACAGATGACTGTGATGGTGGTAAATTCAGATTTATATAGATTTTGTGAACAAATGCAATATTTAAGTTTTTTTTTTTTTTAAACTTGCAACTGTAGCCTGCTATTGTTTTTAATTTGGATGTTATTAGACATTTAGCACTTAGGCACTGATATTTGAACCATATATGTAAGTTTTTACTTCTTGTTTGTTTGTTTTTTTAGGTCAAAATGGGTTTACTGGTAGACTTGACCAACACCACTAGATTCTATGATAGGAATGATATAGAGAAAGAGGGGATTAAATATATAAAGCTGCAGTGTAAAGGGTAAGTTTTCTGCACTTTTTAAATATTTAGCTTTTAATTTGAAAGATTAATCTATCTTTTTTTTTTTTTTTTCTTTTTTTTCTTTCCCCTTCCCTTTCCCCCAGCTATCTCCTAACCTATGTGTTTCTGTGTTTTTCAGACATGGTGAGTGCCCTACCCCTGAGAATACAGAAACATTTATCCGTGTATGTGAACACTTTAGTGATAAGAATCCCTCAGAGCTTATAGGTATGTCTTCTTATATCCATCTCATATCTTTCTTTAGTTTTTACTGTTAGTTTATTTAATATTTACTTGTAACTGGAGTCTCTTATTCTTAAAAGTCTAAGCAAAGGAATTTCATCAGTACAGTGTTTATGCATGTATAGATTTGATTCCTTTTACTCCAGAAACTAGTGTGTTTCTGTTTTTTACATAAACTAATATGTTTCTGCGTCCATCAGTTTGATTATTGCTATTGAATTAATAGATAGTCAATACTTTTAGATAAAACCATTTTATTCTAATTTCTGTTAAGCATGTTCAGATGCATTTGGAAACCCTCAGAGACAAGAAATTACTTTGCAGCTGAGTTTCCCGAGTCAGGAGGAGTGTTGTCCTCGGGCCTCTCTGATAATTCTGCAACCTTCCTGAATCTGAGCATCTGTGTGACTTGGGAGTGCATGGAACAGTTGTTTGTGTAGATGTCATTGATCAGAGCTTGGTAAAGCTCGTGCAGTTCAGGATTCATAGAGAATCACAGAATTGTACAGTAGTTGAGGCTGTTGGAAGGAACCTGTGGAAATCATCTAGTAAGCTTCCATTCCTTAGAGCAGGGCCAGCTACAGCAGCTTGCTCAGGGCTGCGTGCATTTGGGTTTTGACAGTCTCCAAGCTTGGAGACTCCACAACATCTTCTGGCAACCTATTCCAGTGTTTGCTCTCCCTTACAATATACAGAGTTGCTTTTTTCTTACATTTAAACAGAGTTTGTTGTGTTTCAGTTTGTACTCATTGCTTCTTGTCCTGTGACAGGATACCTCTGAGAGTATTTTTTTTTTTTAAGTGCTTCAGAGATTTAATTTGGGCACACAATTTTTGCACGTATTTTTCTTTTAAGTACTTTCTTATTTCTTTATTTCACATAGATCTCAAATTAAAATTACATTGTGTGTTTTATTGCCTGAGCTGTAAGCCACGTATGTGATATGAAAAATTACGAACTGCTAAATTTCTGTTTACCCATATAATGTTTCTGTTTTTTGTCTGCTCTTTGTAGGCATTTTTTTTTTATCTCCAGTAAAAAAAAAGAATTTTTGCAGCGTAGGGTAGCCTATAGAAAAAAGATAGGTAGTCCCATTTTGTCTGAATAAGCATCAAGTGAATTGTTGCCAAACTGACTTTACTAACTGTAGTAGAGAAATAAAGAAATCAGTAACAGCTTAAGTGACTTGCTTCATGGTCACAACTGAAAAATATGTTACTATTAAGAATAATTGCATTTGATGTTACTGGAAACTTCTATACTCTGGTAATTATGATTTTAAAATGCAGTATGAGGAAGAAGCAACATCTTGCCTCAATCCTACATGACATTTTTAACAGCACAAATTTTCAGACTAGTTTGTGTATCACTAGATGGCGCTGTTGCCTTGAGAGAAAAAAAATTCCAGTGCATTTGACTCTTCCCCCCCCTTTCATTTGGGGTTGAATTCAGTAAAATAGAGGCTGAAGACTTAATTCTTTTTTTCTTACATTGAAAATATAAGTAATTCAATATGATTATACTGTTGTATAGCTTTCTTTTTGTGTTTTTTTTTTTTAAGTTAGTAAGTCTGGTCTTAGCATGGTAATAGCAAATTTGAAATAGAATTGTGGCCTATTGACACTGCTTTCAAGTTTGAGATGGGATAATCTGGATATGATTTTTATGCCTGATGATGTGAAATGAATGTAATGCTTGTTGAATCCATGAAAAGCACAGTTATTGAATTTGATTGTATTGTCTTCTGATAAGCATTTAAGCAGTCATAAAAAATACTTTGAATCTTATCTGTATTATCCGTATTTCAGTTGCTTTAAGTTAGTGCTCTTGAGTTGGGATAAACTGAAGTATCCTGTACCTTGTTGCTAATAATTTGTGGAAAGAATGTAATAAATTGCTTTTTAGGCTTGTGTCTTACGTGATCTGGACTGCCTTGATAGGAAGGGAGACAGCTCTTTAATGTTACTGATGGCGGTAGAAGGATCCAAAAACACACTTGTGAAACTAAGGCATGTTTGTTAAAACTACTTGCAAATGGTTATGCCCTTTTCTTGTCTTTTCTAGGTGTCCATTGCACACATGGTTTCAATAGAACTGGATTTCTCATCTGTGCCTTTTTGGTCGAGAAGTTGGACTGGAGGTAACTTTGAATGTGAATTCCTAGGGGTTCGTGGAGAGTGAGCAAAGGCATCTTCAGTATTTTTCACTCATTGTCCTGGGAGCTATCCTAATGTATTCACTGTTTGTTATTTTAAAACTGCCTCCTAATTTTGGGCAAACAACCTATCTTAACGTTCTTCGTACCATCCCTTAGTAGCTTAGCCGGTCTCAGTTAAACTTCCTAGGTTTGGTAGGTCAAAAGTCAGCTGTACCTGCTGTGCATGGACTTTTATTGTGTTGTGTCTCTTCTCTGTGACATGTCCCACATTTTGAGTAAGAATATAGAGTTCAGAGATGCCTAGAAGATTATTGATCTTACTTTTTCATGTAGGTTTGTGTGCAGACTCTTTTGATTTCTTAACTTCTGAAGATATTAGCTACAGCAACAGTAGAGTGACAAACTTGCTTCTGAAGGGTTTGAGGAGAAAAAAAAGTCCTTGTTTCCAGTTTGCTGTTTGACTAAAGTCTACAGCATGGTTTTTGTGATTTAAAGATGTTCTTCATAAAGAGTAGTGATTGATCTTTTTTTTTACACGAATGTTATTTGAAAAAAATAAATAATAAATTGCCTGTACCATGCTTCTGGGCACAGCTTTTGCATGTTTGGTAGTATTAACGAAACACGATTTCTTTGCTGATGAAATCCCATGCAAGGCATGTTTTTTAACAAGCCCCTTAAGTGTTCTGATGATATTTCTTGTATGGTGCTTTAAGTGAAGAAAATTCTACTCCTATTGCTGCATTTTCTTGTGACTGGACATACAATTTATTTGGTGCTTAGCATGTATGTGCAAGCTGTTTGCAAAGAACTAGGTCATTGTTATCTGTTAGTAAACTTAGAATAAAGACATTGGAGTAATGGAGACAGAACACCATTAGTAATGGGTGACTGAATCTTGCCAGAATCTTAGCTAAGTATAGGAAGTAGACACATACAAATATCTTTGTAGTATGATTCTGGTTGTTCCTATGAACTAGCAAATTTAAAAGCAAAATGCTATGGTTAGACTCAGAATTGGTTCTTTGTTCTGAACAGGAAATGCACTTTAATCTATTTGAAGCTCCTGCTTCTATGCAGCCTCTCTTTATTTTCAAACCGCTGTGGGAAAAGCCTTAAAACTTAACAACTGTGTCTTATTTTCTTTTGCTTCATTCAGGTAGTTAACTGGATCAAGTTTGTTCATCTCTGTCAGATTATTTTAACAAAACACCCAGATATCACCTGATTGGTAAAAATATCCACAGCAAAACAATGAATTTTGGCAAGGTGGTATTTAATGCTAAGCATTGTATCAGGATAAATCCAATTTGCTGTATCATTTTTTAAAATAAGGCACTATTATTTGCTGATGAGGAAATAAGATTTTGCTGATGGAAAAAAAATCATTCATGTTCATTCCATAAGCATATGATACAGGAGTGCTGCTGATGTATTGTGAATACTGCGATGTATTTTATAGTTAAGAGAGGTCATCCAAACTGAAAGCTGTACAGCTAGAGATCAGAAACCTTACTTGATTCTCTTTTTCACAACGCATTTGTCCCAAAGACTGCTGCGTTTCTAGAACTTGCAAAAGATGTTTTCAGCTAGATTTCAGTGCCTGAAATATGTGCTGCCTCTTTTGGCTTTCTTCGCCATCTATTCTAGAATAGTATAGACTTCTTCTAATATCATCAGAGAGAAATTTGAATGTCTTTCAGACCCCATCCCTTTTGGTTTGTTTTAGCCTTTCAATGGCATTGATTACAGAAGATGTGAAACAATTTAAGAAAGATAGCAAAATAAAGAAAATCTTGTGAGGAAGAAATTAGGAGTCTTAGAAAACAGAATGAGGAAGAAAGATCCTTCTCAGGATAACTCAGATTCTTAAAATGTAATTTCTGAGGTTGATGACTGACCATCTGATCTTACTCCTGAAAATGTTTTGTTTTGTACTCTTATCAAAGATCAGAAGAGAGAACCTAACTTACTAGTTCTTAGCAAGTGTTTCTGTCTGTTTTGGGAAACTTACCTTATAAAATTCTCAGGCTCCTTCCCATAGTGTACAGATCAGTCAAAAATGCCTTTTGTATTTAAGTTCTTTTTTCCATTTTAGTTATATGTTTTCCTTGTTCCAGTGGCAGACTGCTTTCTTATCTGAAATATAATTCTTTTCACAGCCTGTAATAGGTGCTTTTGATTCAGCTTTAGGATATGTGCTTGTCAAGAAGCCTAACAGGGGCACATACCTTTTGTAATTTCTCCTCTCTCTTATTTAGTGAGATTTCCAGATATTGATCTGTGGAGCATTACTGCTTCTTACAGCCATGACAAATTGAAGACAGAATTATGTGCAGTGTTTTCTGTTAAACATTTTCATAGAATCTATGAAAATAGCAACAATAAAACCCTTGTGCTGTGCTCGCAGCTGTATATTTTGCAATGCTTTCCAGTGGGCTAGTAAAGGTGCCTGTCTGTTAGGTTTGGTTTCTAATTTTTTTGTGATTCAGTCTCCATTTTATTAAAGTCCGTGAGATTAAATGTTAGCTGTGTAGTAAAAGGCTTCTGAGTTACAGTTTTTAATGAGAAACTTGCAGAAAGAGAATTAATTTCAAAAGGTTGGGATCCTTTTTTCCCAGTGTGATGACAAACCTCTAATGAAAGGAAAGATAATTCTTATAGGGAAAAAAGTAGGCGTATTTTCATTTCAACACTTGCATTTTTCTTCATTAAGTTTGTTCATCTTTTTCTTTGGTCTTTTTTGTTTTCATTCAGTCCTTGCCTACAAGTCACCCATTTCTTTTCTGTAGCCATAATAAAAGTTTTACCCAGGTGACCAGCAGACCACTATTGGTTACAATAAGGAGACAAAGCAGTGCAAGCTACAGTAACTTCTGAGAACATAAGCAGTGCCTACATAATTATGCAGAATCTTGTGCAAGAGCAACTGTTGACAGGCATGATGTTTCAAATATAATGAAAGTTTTTGGAATTACTGGTTTGGAATTTTTTAAAAATTCCCAATCCCAGTAAATCTTACATTGTTAAAGCATAACATGACTAAAACATCTATGTTAAGTATCCAGAGTAATTTTCAATTTTTATTTGACAGTATTGAGGCTGCTGTGGCTACTTTTGCTCAGGCTAGACCACCAGGTATTTATAAAGGTGACTATTTGAAGGAATTATTTCGTCGTTATGGAGATGAAGATGATGCACCATCACCACCTGAGCTACCAGAATGGTGCTTTGATGACGATGAAGAGGAGGATGATGATAATGGTAAAACAGGAGGCCAGGAATCAGAACCTGGATCATCGAGCTCTTCTTTTGGCAAGAGGAGAAAAGAACGTCTAAAACTGGTACTTTTTTATTAAGAACTTAACATTCTAATTGCTAAACTAATTTCATAGACTCATAATCTTCAGTTACTACATAATGCACACAATGAGTGTCAATGCTCTTGCAAGTGAAGACTGGTAGTATTGTCTCTAACTGGTCAAAACAGGTAGATTCATTGCAAACTCTTACGTTTCCCGTATGAACGTTGAACTTTTAATGTTCAACATCTCAACTATTCCAGTTGTAACAATGACTTAATTTTTTTAATATAAATATTTTAATTTTTTTTTAAGCTTGAATTGAGATAGTAAAGCACTTAAATTTTTCACTCTTGTCTGTAGAGGGGAAGTGTGTAAGCAGTTTTTATTTATTTTTGTAGCCATGTGAATTAAATTCAAAGTTTTTAAAATCCAGTACTAATTTTGGTGAATAGTCTTGCTTTTGAAAACTTTGAGTAATTGAGAATTGGATTAGCAAAAAGCAAGATGAGCTTAAAAACCCCAAGGCAGCTGTGAAATTATATTTTGTTCAAAGCTGTTTAAACTGTAAAATGGTAAGAAATATGCCTGATCACCTACTCTGATTGTTTTGACGCAAATCTGCATAATTCTATGAAATAAGTTACTGTAGTTGCTATGGTATGGAACTAATACTCAAGTACAAAGATTATACTTGTATTATTATGTGAAGAGTAATGGCTTGGTTCTTTCCAAATTCCTGCTGCCTTTTTTTTTTTTTTTTTTTTTTTTTTTTTTTTTTTTTTGGGGGTAAAGTAGGGGAGAATATTGCTAAGTGCAAAAATAGATTCAGTTATTTTTGCATCATGCTGAATTACTTTGTGTGCTGAGGTGTATTTGTTTGCAGACACATGGAAATCCTTGTATGAAATATGCTGCAAAAATGTGTTTTGTTGTTACTGCAGCTGTTCAACATGGTTTACAGATGGAGTATATAAGAAATTAGCCTGAAAGGAATACCAAATCTCATCCAAAGAAGCAAGATGGACTTTGAAAACTTTCAAATAATCCATCAGCTGAAAGAGAAAATTGTCTACATTGTAAAAATCCATAGTAAAAATATGTTCAGGGATAGGGCCACTACCTCCATTAGCCTTGCACTGAAACGTTGATATCTAAAAAATTTATTAGGACTAGAACCTCAGAACTATTTTTTTTTTATTTTTTTTTTTTACTTGCCTCTTGATGCATTAGCAAATGATGTGCAGTGGTGAGGTCTGATGACGGCCTCTTTCCAGCAAGTAATTAAACTGATCTATTTAACAAGAATCATGATACTGGCTTCCTAGGTTTTTTTTTTTGTTGTTATCTGCCACCGTGGTTTTTTGAAAACTGGAAGCTAAATTATACGAATAAGCATATTAATAACTATAGTTAATTATGAGTTAGATAATTTATGAAGGAAATAACCATGTAGTTAATATGCATATTCGTATAATTCAGTTTTGCAGCTCTGGAGGAACATTCTTTGACATGAAGAGGAGGAACAGGGAGAATTCTTTACCATGGTTCTTGGCTGGCAGATTGGACTGCTTCTTAACTGAGTAGAGATGGATACAATCTATTTGTGATTCCTTGTAAATATGCAGCCTACAGGGGGAATGATTATCAGGTAAATACCTCTTGCTCAGATTTTCTTTTTTTTCCTGTCTAAAGGCCTGAATTTACAGCATTACAGCTGATTACCTGCAGCATATGTTTTCAGCGTTCTAATTTGACGACTCCTTTAAGCATCTAGGGGTAGATAGTGTCAAACTACGGGTGGCTGGTGTGATAGTGATATTCTGAAATGTTTTTGTTTTGACATAGATCTTTGTCGGGATGAAAGAAAAGCTTAGGGGAAGAGGAGGAGACATCTCCCAGGCATCTTGCTAGGATAATGAATAGTCAGGAGCAACTGACCGGCTAGCCTGCGAAGTGAATCATAGAATTATTACGGCTAGAAAAGACCTCTAAGACCATCAAGTCCAACTGTCAACCCAACACCACTATGCATACTAAAGTTAGCATGCTGTCTGTTTCAGAAATTCTATACTGGATGTGAGAAACTTTACTGCAGCATCTTTCACTAAGACATCCATATTTTGATGTCAAAAAGTCTTGACAGCCTTTCTTTTTTATGCTCCAGAAACTGTGAGAACAGTTACAACATAATACCATTACAGTTTCCATTGTCACCGCACGAATGTAGTTGACAGGTGACAGCAAGGCTGTTTGCTGTAGTCTCAGATACTACACAGGAAACCTGAACATGTTCTGACGCTGTCAGTGCGTCCCATAACGATCGTAGCATTGAAGTAACATTATTAGCTGACACTTCATGAAAAAAATCTTCAGGAAAAAAATACTTGATTTTGCAAATAGGACAAAAAGTTATAATTCTGAGCAGGAACCTTCAAACTTTTAATGGGTCAACCGTATCTTTTACTGTTTATTAAGGAGTGCCATCTGTTCTAGTCCAATATAAGCTGCGTGTTTCGCAGGCAGTACAGGGTATAATATGCAGTGATTCTAAAATGGGTGGTTACATCTCAAACAGTCTGGAAGAGATGGTAGCTGTTAATGATTTTTGTCATGATTTTGAGGGCAGGTATATTGTGCCTGTGTATCTGGGAGACTGTGAGACAGAGGGAAGCCACTCAACCTCATGGTTGACATAGCGAGGATATTTATTATTTAACTACCAAAGTACTTTGATTCTAAATATTAAAATATTAGTGACTTGTTTTTTCCCTGTCAACCTACTTTTTTTTTTTTTTTTTTTTTTTTTTAACACAAAGGTTAACTGCTATACTTCCTGTTCTACCCATGGCCAACTTGATGCATATGGGAAAAAGACTATTTTCTGATTTTGCAGCAGCATTTTATGTACTTGAATAGTGATGTGGTTTCCTTTCACCCTTCTTCTTTTCCACATTAAATGCCCATTTGTTAACTTTTTCTCTGTAGTTCGTATTTTTTGCACTTCTGACCATTCTTGTCATTCTTTGTATTCTGTCATGTTGACCCACATTTTTCTGAGACTGGTGTCTATAATTGAACGCAAGGCTCTAGCTGAGGTCGTTCTAGTGCTTAATAGGGAGGAACTAATTTCAGATGTCTTAAGGCTAATATTTCTGTTTATATCTCTCGATATAATTGTCTTTTACAAGACAGAATAATATTAATTCAGGTTTTGGTTTCTTGCTGCCTCTGTATTTTTTTTTTCTCTAATTATCTACCAGTGTGTGTTTGTATAATTGCTCATTCCTTATTAAGTGTAGAACTTAATTTATACTGAATTGCACAGTGTTTTTTCCAGCTCATTCTTAAAACTAAGGATAACACTGAATTTTTAAGCTACAATCACAGTCTATATCCCTGTTACTAAATTCACAGATGCCACAAAAATAAGACTATGCTATTAGGAAATTTAGGGAAAATAAATTAATTCTCTTATACCTAAACCAGACTTTGCAGATCCTCCTGAGTATATTTTTCCATTTTGTCAGTGAAACACGTAACTCCTCTGAACCTGGTTTTGAAACAGGTTGCTCTTCTCTGTTATACAAGTTAAATCTACCCTATGTTTTCTGGGTTCCTCTATGAGAACAAGACAAGCAAACGCAAGACAAGTGAAGACGAAAGATGTAATATTTCCTCCTTCTCTCAATTCTGTGAAGCCTATTTCACCACCAAAACTGAATGATTAGTTGAACACCATTGTTACTGAGAGACAGTCAGTATGATTTTGTTGTATCTTTTTTTGCTTGTACATGCCTGGTATTAAATCTAAGCTGATCAGTGTAACTCCCTGGTTCTCCATTCCTCTTTTAGAATATACACACTCTCTTTCTTCCTGATATGTTTTGGAATGTTCCTTGTCTTCTGGAAGGCAGTCTCTGAGCATACTGGCACTTGGTCAAGTCTGAATAGCTGAAGATGGCTGTCACCCAGGCCTAGTGATAGCCACTAAGGTCAGGGAGGTGTGTGGTTGGGGCTGTTCCCACCTACCCACTCCTCCAGATGGTGTTTAGGATCTGAATCAACACAAGATGATACATGTTGCCACTCTTCCTTCAGCTGAAGTGATGGATGGAGGGATACGGTGGGAAGTGAAGAGAGCTTAGTTAGTACAGATGGTGTGAAGGTTGTGCAGAGTGTAGATACGAAGTGCTTGTAGTTACCTTGGATCCATTAGGCCTTACAACTCTTTGCTTAGTAGCAGCGCTCAGGACCTGAAGTGCTCCTGCAGAGCTGAATGTTTTGGTATCTGCATTGTGTTCTCCAATATGTTGTTGCTGCAGGAGGTTGTTACCTCAGCAGTAGTGCAGAAAGTGCATGGATCTGGCTCTGGTTTGGTACCTTATCCAAGGAAATGTTCTCATGAAACCTAGAGCTCTGAGTTAGCTAAGCACGGATGCCGAAGTGACTCACCTTGTTTTTGTAGTGGTGTGCCTTAGCTAGTAAGTATACTTGAGGCCCCATCTTACACTGTGAAAACCTCTTCTGGTATGTGTACAGCTGTGGCACTTTAAAAAGTAGCATCCTGTTTTAGTCTTTGGATAACTGAGTCGATTTATATTCTTAGTATGTGGTAATCAAGTGAAATATTTTCTGCCTTTACTGTTTTAATATTGAACAACCTCCTCTTCATCCTGTGTCCTCAGCACTTTGCTCTGTTCCTTGCTCTGCCCAGTCTTCTACGTCTTTTCGCTTGACAGCATTGGATGAATCTCTGCAACCTGATCTGGTTGGAGATGTCCCTGCTCCTTGCAGGGGGATTGGATTAGATGACCTTTAAAGGTCTCTTCCAGCCCAAACTATTCTATGATTCTGTGACAGGGAGGGGTTACAAGGTTCCTAATCAGGGGAATGGAGAAGCCTGTCTGAAAACAGGCTTGACTTATTTGTTGAATTATAAGATGTACTTGTTTCCTTAATTCTTTGAAAATGCCCCCCCCAATGTAATCATATGTTTGTATGTATGTAATTATGTACATCAAGCACATGCTGCCTGTGCAGGAGAACCTGTTGGTTTTGGTCTGGTGTTTAAAATCAATAAACAACTAAAAGCTGTTACAATAAACTAACAAACAAAGGAAAATTACTAGAAACAAATCGGGATGTATAATGCCTGTGTTAGCTTCTTATAAGCAAATGTTTTTTAATTTTGAATAATTCATTCTAACTTTTTATCTTTCTTACCATATGGAGAATTTTCTAAATTGCATAAAATTATATCAAGCATGAAAGCAGCATGCAGATGATTTTGGTTTGTGGGGAAACTTGACTGTAGTATGCACTCTGACATTAGTGGCTCCAAAACCAGTTGTGTATGTACATAACTCTCTTAATCAGGTAATTTGTCTTAATCAGGTAATTTGCAAGAAACACTTTTAAATGACAGGCACCAGTTTCATGTTTATGACTTTTTCTTTTCTGGAAAGTCTTTCCCGTTGCCTGTCTTTTGCTCTAATCTTAGTAGTCCCTACTGCCGTCGCACTCTGCCATTGCTCTGAGAAGTGAGGCACAACCATCTTCCTTTATTTCATGGTGCTCTTAACCGCTTCCTCAGAATTCAGACGGCAGGCTGGCCAGGGATGGGGAGCTGTCTGCCTCCCTTGCCCGGTCACCTGTGTGCTGTTGCACCTGGTGGTGCCCACATAAATAATATGGGATAAGTGATGTGCTGAAGGTAATTAAGGTTATGAACTAGCTTATTTCTTTCGGATGTTCTGTTCAGAATACAATTTAGTGATGCAACTGAGCCAATCTTAACTACAATGCAGGCTGTACTGAAAACTGCGATCCTACTTTCCCTGCACGGCTTGTGTTCCTTCTGCTTTCCCTGGGCTGGCCCTAGTGCTGACTCATCCAGTGGTGAGCTAGTTTGGCAGAAAATTACTAATTTGTGAAGTTATTTTTGCCAATTTAGTTCCTAGATTTGCTCAAAAGTAGAACAGATGAGTGCTACGGTGTGTGGAAAGGGAAGGGAGCAAAAAGGCTCCTTTTGTCAGTAGTGTGCAGCTAGATTTGTTAAGGCAAGTTTCAAGCATTTTAGAGAACAGATACAAAATAGTTGTGTCTTAATTTGCAGGATTCATAGCTCAATAGGTAGTAACTTCATGCTTTGGTCTTCTGAAGTCTGCAGCGAGAATTTCTTTGAGGTGCTGTTGAAATAAGTCTGGTTGATTTGGGGTCTCTATAGAAGTCTTATCAGGTCTACAAAGTTAAATAATTAAACTTTATTGTGTTCTATTGTGCAGAATTTGTTTTTATTCCACTTGGCATCAAACTTTTTTTTGAATGTGCAAGTTATTTTACAGTTTTATTTTCAGTATTCTTTTATTGATCTCTGCTTAGGCTTTTCTGTAGCATTTAGGATAGCACCTCCACTTTAGTAACGTGGTTTAGATTGGGAATAAAATTATGCAAGTATATTTTTACACAAATACTTTGTTACAAACCAACTGTTTATGTTTCCTCTTTTGTTAAGAAGTTTGTCCTAGGTCATCTGAGAACCCTTTAAGTTTGCTGCTGCATAAGTAGATTAATTTTTTCAATTGTTTTTCCTACGGTGCAAGTTTAAGTTTTGAGACATATAATGTGCTAGATGACCCAGGCAGAGGTAAAATCTATGTAACTGAAGGTCTTTAACTGGAATTACCGTCTAGGTCTGATAAAATTAGTGTTTAATTGAAAACATACATCTCAAAGATTTGGAGGGAGAAAAGTAGGACTTAATGTCTTCATCTGCTGAGATTTTTGTTTTTAAAAAAAAAAAAAAACCCCATGAAAAATCTCGTGACTAAAGATGTTTCCCAGTGACGTTAGTTCACTAATTACCAAACTACTTGTGTTTATTTCAGATGTTAGATCTCTACTGTTAGTGAGCAGCTCTTCATTTCCATGAATCCAGGAAAGCACAGAATTGTTGGTCTACAAATACTATTTATGTATTACATTTTTTTATTTAACATGTCATAGGTCAATTTTGTCCTTAGTTTCCAGTTTACTTAATTGAGGCCATACTTTTTGACACACTTAAAAGCAGTGTCACAAAGACTTCTGCCAGAAAGAGTTTTGTGACTTCTAATGTACAGTGGTTTGCTCCAGGCTTACAATACTGTTTGGGTTCAGATTCTCATCCAGAAATAGATGTCTTAGAGTACTTTGTGATTATATAGTATTTTGTGTACTAAGGATGATTAATTTGATCCCTGCAAATTCTGTATCTGACTAATTTACTATTAAATACTTGATACTAGTGTACTTTCTTTTTAATAAAAACATTTTAGTAACAAATGAAAAATAATGAGTCAGATTGATACTGTAGCTTGATGTGGGAACTTTCTTGAGAGTACTAGCTAAACAATGCCTGTTCCTTGCCGTTTACCTCCTTTAATTTGTTTTTAGTTATTTTATTTTTTTCCCCAAAAAATAACTCATTTCAGTTCCTGGGTTCATAATATGGCTCCCCACTGTGTTTACTGGCCAAGCTCAGCTGATGTATCTTGGTATTTGGGGGAAAATCTTTAAGGAATATTTACGCTAGTATTGCTTGTGAAAGTCAAGTGTCATAAAACCAGCCTTAATCTTGTATTTGACATGTTCTCATCAGCTTCTATGAAGACTTAAATACTAATTTTTATTTTTTATTTATTTATTTAGGGTGCAATTTTCTTGGAAGGAGTAACAGTTAAATACGTAACCCAGGTGACAACACAACCAAAGTTAGGAGGAATACAGCAAAAATGTCAGCAGTTCTGTGGATGGGAAGGGTATGAGAACATTTAGCACTTGTTTATTTATACTGTCTGGAAATAAGTGTTACATTTCTAGTTTTGCAGAAGGAAACGGCTCATTGTAAAAATGGAAGAAGGTGACTATTTTTGGATGGATTGCTTAAAACAAAAAGCAAGCCTCGAAAACACTCAACAGGGAAACATGAGGGTCTTGCATTGTACTATGAAATGGAATGATCAGCTGTTGATATTAAGAAACAAGATTATAGAACTGCTTTTCCATTGAGATAATGAAATGTTTTCAGATGAATTGTTGCTTTGCAAATTCCAGAGGTAGTCTAGTCCATGTGTTTGTGTAAAATTTAATGCTTGCTCAAGTTGGAGACTTATTTATACAACTGCTTTTACACTTCAGTCTTGAGATATAATACTCATTTTTATAGCCAACTTGGATTTGTGTCCAATGTTAATGAAAACATTGGTTTTAATGTATCAGATTCTGAACTCTTCCTTTCCAAATGATCCAGGGAGTTGCTCACAGTTCTTCCTAACTTGATAATGCTTACAATTCTTCTCGTGCTTGCAATTTTAGAATTCAGATATCTCTTCCTCCAAAGTTAAAACTTTGAAGTTCTACATAATTTAGTGTTTTGTCATAAACAAATATCCTTGTTCTTATCAGACAGACATTTAGTTCCTCTTGCAAAATACCTTATTGGAGAAGATGTTCTAACTCAGTTCACCTTGCAGCAAGTCTGGTCCAAGGTGTGACTCTAATTTAAAGTAAAAAATATATTGCCTTATGTGACTATTTATTGCAGAACATTAATAAACATGGGTGTGGTTTGGGTTTTATTTATTTATTTATTTTTTTTTTCAGGTCTGGATTCCCTGGAGCACAGCCTGTTTCCATGGACAAGCAAAACATTAAATTTTTGGAGCAGAAGCCATACAAGGTTAGCTGGAAAGCAGACGGCACTCGGTAAGTTCATTTTAAATGAAAAAGAAACACCCAGTAAATTGGGTAGATGGTTTGTATTTTCTCAGGGAGTTTGCTTGTATAAAGGACAAAGCCTATTCTAACAACAAAACTGACTCCAAAGAGTAATTTTTTTTTTTTTTTTTTTTTTTCTCTCTCTTGGTACCCAACATTTGCTGAAGTTTGTGGCCAAGTTTCTTTTTAGTAGCTGTTCTGTTAATTGTATGTAATTTTATTCTTCTCCATGACTCTTGCTTGTCTGTCAGCCAAGATTTGCCACCAAGGTCTTAGAATAATCTTAGATAACAGTAAGAGTTTTTTTTGAGCTAAGTAATTTGTTTATAAAAGCTAAATTAAAACTTCTAGTGATCCTTCAGAAGCTGGCTAGTATTAGAAATTTCATAGTGGTTTTTTTTTTTTTTTTTTTTTCATTCATACTGTGATCCTTTGTTCAAAGTTGTACTTCTGGTCAGCCAAAGAGTCAATAATTTCATCTTCCCTTGCCAGTTCTCTTATATTTATTGTAGGGGTGACTTTTTTTTTTTTTTTTGGTAAATAATAGACTACAATCTGATTGGATTGGTCTGTTGAACCTCTTTAGCACTGCTATTTCTCATTTGAAATGCATCCTTGTATTTAACTTCTCCAATGTTCTCATGTTAGCATTTCAAAGTAGGAGAAACACCTACACCTTCAAATACAGAATAGCAAAATAGTCTTTTCTCTGATTGTAAGCAGTTATAGATCAGTGTCAACTGCATGAAACTCAGTTGTCTAACCACATGCATCTGTTATCATCGGTTATCTTTTGTTGCTTTGCCTTATATGAAAAAGCCATGTCATACAGTGTCTCTTGCTCTACACGCAGCAGCTTGGATGAGGCATAAAAAGTATTTCCTATTCACATTGAAATAAACCCCCTTGTACTCTTGCAAAGAGGTACTGTGGCTCTTGATACAAATAAATCTTCTTGAGTAAAATTCCAAACCTCCCAAATCATATTTATTTTCATAGAACTTAATATTTTAATAGGTTGTTACATTTGTGAAATTACAACCATTTCCTTGAGGTTTTGAAATCATCATCAATGGCAACTGATATTCTAACATTCTGTTTTTCTTTAGTATTTCTGGTTTCAAAACTTAAATCAAGAATCCCAGGTATTAATGGAAATGGGTTTAATTTGTGCTACTCACAAAATTCAGATCACAACTTTCCTTTTTATTGTGGGCACTATCTTGAGGCAATTAATAATGTAATTTCTTACATCATCGTCAATAGCGTCTCAGTGACAGGAATAATTTAAATTGTGTGATACATCTCATTCATTTCAATAGCTTGATTTTTATTTTTAAAAGATTTTTTTACATACAGTAGTATTTAAGCAATTGTAATCTGCACTGAGTGCAATGACTTTAGTTTTTATTCACTTGAAGCACATTAGTAGATTTTTGCACTGCTTTGACTTGATAAGAAAAAACGCAATTACAATGAATGTACAGGCAGTAAGAGGAGGGCTGTTACGCTCATTTGTACATGGTGCTTTAGACTAACAAGAGAGTTCAGTGTTCTACATGTGTACAAGTTAGAAGGCATCAGCTGTGTGGATGAGATGTATGCTTTCAAAAAGAGGAGGTAAGAATTTTTGTTTTCAGAGTGATGGAGTTAAAATACTAGTTTTGTGTATAGATATGGCCAAAAGAAGTTTTGTTTTTAGCAGTGCATTGGAAAGCATTCTGCCTTCAGTATTCTGAGGTAAAGGAAAGTTTTGATACTAAATCAACAGTGTCTTCAACAAACAAACTGCCTTCTAAAGTTTTCCCTGCATTCTTTGTTTTGTTGGACTTTCTGTCTTTAGTAATAGAATGGAATATCCTAGGTAAGGAAAAGCCTGGAAAATACGGGGAATTAGATGTCTTATGAGAACTGGCAGGTAGCTCCCCATGGAGTCAGTCAGGATTCAGTGCAATTCAGTCTGACTAAGCTGTGTCCTATAAACAAGACCTTTCAGGTGTCTCTCATCTGTGGAGTTTGTTCTTCAAGGGTTTATTAGCTTGGGCAGAGCACGGTGTGAAAATACAGAGTAAGCTTGCACTCAGTATGGCATCCGAGCATTAAGAAATGGATGGGAATATTTGGCTTATTAACATGGACTGGCTGCGCGCACAAGTGCTTAGGTAATGCGATGCAGGCGTTCTCAGGGTCCAGGGTTACAGAACCACGGTATTGGGAGATCTAGGCTTGTTCTCAGAGCAGTACAGTGCATTCAAAAGCTGCTGAGCCTAAACAAGTGAGCTCAGCCAACTTAAACTGACCATGCAAAGAGCCAGATGGGAGTCTTTGCATTTATTACGCTTTTAATCCACATTCCAGATATACTGGCCGTGGACTTGACTTGTAAAACTATGAAAATATGTTTACAAAGTATTAATGTCCTGTGCGGCTCAGATATTGCTAATCCTTGCCTTTTTTCACAGCTTAGTCCTTCAGGAAGCCTTTGTTTTAGGGATTGGTTTACACTAATATTTTATTGTGTATTAAAGACACTTTATGGAAATGTTTTTGTGTAACTTAAGCCTATTGCTTCAAGAAATAGCAGAAAATAAATCTGTTTTTAATTTTTTTTTTTTTTTTTTTACAGAGGGCCATTTGATGTTAAAGGAAAAAATATTTCATCTGCAATGTCTCTAGTATGCATTGCCACTGAAGAATAATCTGTTCTAAACTGTGGGCTAATACAGATTGGGCATGTTTTAGAACAAATACTAAGATGCTGTAAAATTACAATGAGTGCTATTCTATAGGGTTGTAAGCTATTTTTCCACATTTCTTGTTCTGTTTGTATTTTCAATATGAAGAGTCTTTTTTGTCATATTCATGTTATTCATTTGGAAAATTTAAGTCTTATGGAATATTCTTATTTTCTTAGTCGAATGTACAAGATGCATACATTCTGAATACTAGAATTATATAGAAAATAGTAGTGCACCTGGAAGACTACCTTTTGTGAAAGAAATAAAAGTGCAAATGTAATTTCTTGTAGGAATTTTCAGTATTTTTTGACATTCTGTCTTGTGTTTTTACAGTTATAGAATGGTGAGAAAACAGAACAGATGAAGGAAAAAACTGAGGGAATTAAATCGTTCTTTTGAATTTTCTCAAAACATAGTAACTTGCAGTTGATTATGGAGATACACGGACTGATAGGTATATTCAGAGAGAAATTGGTTCTACAAAGATCCAATGTTAATGAAATTCAGCTGAAGGAATGTTGTGAAAGAGAGATTAAAGATGAAAACTTAAGCTATTATTTGGACATTTAGACACTGTGCATGATAGTTACCCTAATCAACAATGAAAAATGACTATGGCAGTTTTTACATTGGACATGCTTCTAATTATTTTGTTGTTTTCCAACAATCCAGACTCCATATGCAATTAAACAGATTTTCATTAATTATTCCGAATGCTTGTGTTGACAGGCATGACCTTCCTGAATTTAATATTAAGACATCAGTTAGTGGAGATCCATTTATGGATTCCCTGCTTACTTTATCTGAAGATGAAACCGCTGCCATCAAGTATCTCCAATATTCTGTGAAGTGTGGTTTAGATGCAGCAGTCTAGGGTTTGCCTATTACCAGTGTTACTTGGCTTGCATACTTCTTTTGGTTTGTTTTATTCTCTCTTTTTGCTTAAAAAGAGCACTGCTGTTTCATCGACCTGATTGGACTCACAGAAAAGCAGATGCCTAACTAATAATTTTATATTATACTTTCTCACTTCAATAAAACACTCTGATCTCAGTTAATAGCAATATTTGCTTAACTTAGCCAAACTTCTTAAATTTCACCATTGTTAAATATCTGCATTTCATTCCTGCAGCAGTAGTTTTCTCTAGAGGTTTCATGGCTGAAGCCTTTATTTGTAGATTGTCTTAACTGACGTGTAGTGTCAGTAGTTTCATTGAGGACTTTTACTTTTCTCCAAAGGCATTTACTATTCATAAGTTTCAACTGAAGCTGAACTTTCACCCTTCTGGTTTAAGAGCTGAGTTGTTGGTGGGTTTTGTTTGTTTGTTTGTTTTTCAGTGCGTCTTTTCATACTTTCTTAGTATTGTTGTATTTTTCTACTCATAATTTAAAAAAAAAAACAACTAATTTTTTAAAAAATAAAGTATTCTCCTAAATGGAAGAGCATTATTTATCATCTTACATTGGCTAAATAATATTAAATTGGTTAGTTAAATTACTTAACAGTGATTCTTTAAAATATTTTTGGGAAATCTACTGGAGTAATATATTGCACACTTTTGTAAGTGTATGGGTTCAGAGTCTGATCTGGGTCAAAACTCATCGTCCTCCATTCTTCTGGAGCCCTGAGTTCCGAATCTTTTGACTTACCCTTGCTTAGCCTGTCCTGATTTGCAGAGTTGGTGTCTACACTGTGGTCTTGCTTGTTCTGTGCCTTGTTTCCACAGCCCTTGTTCCACGAGCATCAGCAAGACGCACCTCCTTGTTCTCGCTCTGGGTTGCCTTCTGGAGCATGTTTGCTCCAAAGAGAAACGCAGTGTTTATAAGTGCCTGTATGTACAGATGTGTACATTTGCATCTCAGGTTTAGACAGGTGACCTTTAAATTAAAAGAGCTTTGAAGCTCGCTTAGCATTGACTCTCTTTGGAAAAATACTTCTTTAAATTATTATTATTTTAAAAAATCGCTTAAATCTGCAGGTATTCTGCTTGATTTGGTGTGGATTCTGTCCTGTGTATTTATTGGAACAGTTGTCAAACCTCTGGTGTCTGAAAAATAATTTTAATGCTAATCTATTCATAAGGCACAGAAATCCAAAGGGCAAATTTCCAACCAATAAAATCATGCCTTTTGGCTTTGTTGAGATGAAATACATGTTGTATGTTAACAGTAACTGCAAGGTATGGATGGCTTTACAAACATACCCAATTCTGTAGTGCTGTGTTTCCAAAATATACTTGCTATCTGAAGAAGATAATTGTAACAGTGTGTTCAAGGCATACTGTATGACTTTGTGTTATCAACTTTGTACTGTAAAGTGATTAACCCAGGTGGTTAGCGGCTTGCTCTATCCTCTGTATGTATCTCATTAATACTGTTTGTAGCAGATGTTTGTTCTAATGAGTGGAGCTGCATGTTCAGACAGGAGTAGGGTTGGTAAAGTAATGAGATACCAGTTTTGAAAAAAAGACTGTTACCACTAAGAATAATAAAAAGCTTTAAAATGTCTGTGGAATAATTCAAATTAATACAATCAGACAGGACTAGGTTTTATAATGATAAAATGTGACCTGAACTAAATGCAAGCTATTAAGGGGGGCAAGTTATTTTCCTACCTTTTTATTTTTCACATCTGCACATATGCAAGTTTAGTAAAAAATAATAAATACAGTCACAATACTATGGCTGTTCAATTATGGTAAGGCAGCTATTTTAAAAAAATGCAGAACAGGTAGTTCTTGCCAACGGCCATTATGTTTGAAAAATATTAATGCAAATTTGATTGCTTGCAGATATCTAAATGTGAACAAGTAGGTACAGAAGGTAAAGCAGCTCTTTGAGAATTACTGCTAATTGTCTAAAAGGTGTTTGTAACAAAATAGTTAGGAACATCTCTGAAGTTAGTTATTTTTTTCATGATTAGCAAATTACATTTTGGAAAAAAGGCCTGTTGCCTAAGTAATTCTTATTTTGTTGGTATCATAATACAAAATAAAAATAGTAAAACTACAATTTACTGTATGATAAAACTGGTGGCCAAATGTTTTAATTGTGTTTATTAATCCAGTATTTTCGATTTATCTGAAGCATATGAGTTACTATATTATCAAACTTGTGATAGCTTCCCTAATTTCTTTAGTTTAGCTTTTTGTATGAATTGAAGAAAATTTCTGGTTTTGTTAAGAACTTTGGCAGTTGCAGCCTCTTCAGAAACATACTTGTGACTATTACTTGAAGGAAATCTACTGACTGTGTTTTATGATAACTTTTCATGCATGTTGTTAAAATATAATGATGATGAGGTAGAAGTTTCTCCCTGAATTTGCACGGTTAAGTCCTTTTTTTTTCTTTCCCTTTACATGATGAAGTGATGCTTACATGCATAACTGAGTGCAAATTCCTAGTATAAAAGGTTACCCAAAAGTAACCTGTGATAAGAGGAACATATGAAAAGGTGATCATTGCTGAAGAACAGCTCTAAAACAATGGTGAAAACTGAGAAATGGATTTTTTTTGTTTGTTTTAGAAATCAAAAGGTAAAAGAGACTAGCCCATAATTAGGCGGCAAGAAAGAGAAAAGGTAGCTTGTCTGCAAAGGATTAAAGAAGAGATAGTTGAGTGGGTTCATGGAAGAACTACCACCTCTGAGAGACAGGAAGAGGTTAGAGAGAAAGTTAGGATGATAATGAGAAGGATGGAGAACAGAGAAGATTGGAGAGTAGTACTAATCTGATTGAAAGAGAAATCTATGCACTTGAGAACTCATTATTAAAAATAAAAGACCATCTTGTCATGAAAGCAGATTTAAAGAACAGAAAGATTGGCTCCTGGGAGCAAAGATGTTAACATGGAGTTGAACTTGAAGAAGACTGTTGGGAGTGAGAAAGAAGCCATAGATTAATTTTCACATTGGTACAAATAACAGGACAAGATTCCCATAGATTGGGAATTTTATGCCCAGTAGTGGAAAATGCCTGAAGTGGAGACTTACACAATTATTAGTGGATTCCTAACTTAGAGGAGAGGGACAAAAATGTGTGATGTTGAAATTTGACAGATGGCTTTGGAAATGGTGCTAACAGGAAAGTTTTGGGCCATTACTCACTTGAAAGCATTTGTGAGTAAAGAGCTTTTCTCAAGGTATGAATACCTCCTTTCTGGGCGCCTTACTTTCTGATCCTAGATGGCTAGTGAGTAAGTGAATTCTTATAGACTATGTTTTGAATTATGTCATGTAGTCATGTTTAGGCTTATACATGTTCATGGGATTGAGATCAGGAAAGAGCATTTGCCTTCTAATGACAGGATGGGGCGAAGAACCCCCATGAGAATAATCTGGGTGCTTTTAAAGCACACCACCTTTTCCTTTCCCTTCCTCCTCTCTCCACTTATTTTAAGAAATAGACTTAAATATTTATCAGTTTTGCACCATTGGTTGGTAATGCTACGTATCCCTTCCTCTGTGGTTGGGGCACATTTCTGTGGTCTGAAATTTTAAAGGGCAGAAATATTCAGGGGTTTGGACATGTATTGAACAGACTTTTCAGGACCAAATGGATTTTTTAATAGGAGTGACAGGTTTTGTGAACAATTGGGCTTCACTCAAGTGGTTTGATTCCAAGTTGAATGAGCTTTATTCAAAGCATGTGCTTATGTAACTATCAGCAATGGCAAAGCCCCAACTGTTGAGTGCTAATTACACATCATCAGTGTGTGTAGGACAGCTACTCTTCAGATCTTTGTTATTATTTTCAGTGAATATCTCAAAGTAGTAGCTGTAAGGGTTTTTCTATTATTCCCATGAAACTGTCAAAGTGGGATGGTATTTAAAAGAGAAGGCTTGGAACAAAAACCTTAGTTAAAAGGGTAAAGTAACTGCTGCTGTTCCCCTGTTGCTACCTCTACACTGTTTTGTTGAATGCTGCATTTTTAAGGTCTTTAGAAGGGAAATGCAGTTTTTGTTTACATGGCATAGTCCTTTGTGGTCCTTCTTTATAATTATTTCAACTAGTTCTTTAAGAGAAAATAAGCTCGCCCACTTTTAAACTAGTTCTGTAGTTCTGCTACCACAGCTGGAAGAACCTTGGTTTAGGATGAGTCTGGATTCCATGTGGGATTTACTTCACTGACTTTATTTTGAATAATGTATTTAGTTGGAGATAGCATATATTTTGGCTGGAAATTGAAGCTGTGAAAGTTATTGAAATGGTTGTAATTAAGCTTTTTTTTTCCCCCCCCCTCCAGTCAAAGTTAAAAGCAATAAATAGCTTTTATAGACTGCAGAACTAATCAGTTGTTAAGAACCTGCAGTTTAGCTTCTAAGTGTGTAATGATAACATAATGTCAAGGTTCTGTAAAAGTATATAAAGGTCAAATACATAATTCTGGATTATAACGTATAAACTGCTTTTCGAACAGTTGCAGAAAAGAGCAATTTATAGGTGTTAAGCACTCTAAACAGCATTCCTCTTAGTCTTCTGAAAAAGGTGATACCTAATTAATGATTGTGTGTGTTTAGGTAGGAGGGAAGATGAGATGTGGAGGCAGAAACAATGTATTTTGAGACGAGAAAGTTGGGGTTTTAGTAGCTGAAAAGTGAGTCTGCTCACTCTGTATCTTAATAACTATCCCTTATAGTGGTGTTGGGCAGTAAGTTTAGGATTACAAGACAACAACAAAAGGAGTTGCCAGATTTTGGTAGCCGGACTCATGGATGTCACTCACTTCTGTTTAACTGTATCAGTTATGAACCAGGAGAAGTCTCTCTTGATTGAGAGCCTGTAGGTCAAATGAGGCAGCAGTGTGTGTCATAAGATGTTAGACTAATACCTGGAGCTATTGGGTATAAATATTGTTACTCCTGAGAAGTTCCCACAAGGCAATGTTATTTAAAGTAGAGATGTATATTATTGACCAAGTCTGTTAGTTTCACAGCTGTTGGGCCAGGCTGAAATTGTTTTTTATCTTAGTGCTGCATTTGGAGTGGGTGGTTTGGGGTGGGGTTCTTCTGGGAGATGGTGGTGATGGTGTGTGTATGTATGTATGTATTACTAAGGCACATCCATAGCACTTTGCTGCTTCTCTATCTCCTGAAGTCTATTTTTTAAATCATTTAATCTATTTAGATGAATGAATAGACAGGTGTGACAGAACATGTCATCCTCCGTCTGGATCCAGATTGAGCCAAATGGCCAAAGAAGGCATTCTTACCCTAGGTTCTGGTTTGTCATTTATATGTGCCTTTTCAGTGTCAAGACTCTGAAAAGAAGCAGTAGAAGGAAGCTATTGTTTTTGTGTCCTTTTCTTAAGTGATAAAGGAGTGCTCCTGATGTGATACAGTACAGAAGATGTATTTTGTGAAGTAGAAGTCTTGATGCTTCACAGTTCTGAAGATTTTGACAGCTCACAAAGTTTTATGGTCACAATTTTGAGCTCTTTGAAAAGTACTGCTTAACTGATTATTCATATATAACTATTTGAATATTTGGACAGATTGTGTTCTAAGCAAGCTCTTTTGTTTATTTATAAATAGTTAATGCATTAAAATGCTTATTATGTAGCTTGTGCAGTGAATACTAATCTTACAGCATTCAACTATAGTACTAAAATGTTCTAATTAGATCAAGATAAATGGTGTGCCGGCGTGGGTACCTGATGTTCAGGCGACAAGTATTGGTGATGACTGGTTTATTTATTTATTTTCCCATTTCTCAGAGCACTTTTTATAGTGGCACAGCACGTCCTGTGCTGCTGGTGCTCTCGAGGGGATTACAGGCACATCCATGAAGTGTAATGGCTTAAGCTTATTCAGGGAAGAATGACATTCAGTTTGTAAAGATCAATTATACAAATATCTAGGGCAGTTCTTTCCCTTGGAGCTGATCTTGTAATCTGTGAGCACAAATGGCAGTTGTGCTCTTCTGTGGCTTGTGCCTGTGATGCAGGCAGAATTGACCCAGCATACGTTCTGGCATAGATCAGTTGGAAGTTAAGGGAACTTCCTTTTTCAAAGCTGTGATACTCTTTTCTTGACTGCTACATTATGGGCCTTCGCGAGAGACGTTATGGTTCTCTTGCTTAGGGGAAGAAGGAATGTAACTACTTGTCATCTGATGCTAATTCATTTGTTTTTCTTTCTTAGACCGTTGTGTAACTGCTGCTTTGCATTTATTTTCCAGCCCATTGCTTCAGGCATGAATTTCCCTCTAAATCTCCAAAATATTTTCAGACTAAAATTTGTGGAAGAGGGATAGAGTCAAGCAAGTTAAAGCAAGCCTGGCACTCAATATCTGCAATAAATAATAATAGTAAAAAATTATAAGAGAATTCAATAGTTCAGTCAAGCTTGAGATATAATTTGTTCCATTAATCTGATAGCTTTTTAAAAAAGTAATCAGAACTTTATACTGTACAGTTGTTTTCCAATAGTGTTCCTCCTTCTAATGTGGAAATGTACTTTAATATGTACTGGACTGCTTAGCATTATTAAAATTCGAGTGAGACAAAGAGTCTACTATTTGAAGTAAATTTATTAGTATACGGATTCTGTTACTGGGTCACATCTCTTCCAGCTAGTTAACAGTTCTGCATTATGTCGTTTCTGGTGTAAAACAAAAGCAGCATACGAACTCTTCAGTATATAGTAGTTGTAGATCAATTTACCTTTTTTATAGTTGAAATAATGATAACAAGACGACTTCAAATTTTAGCCATCAGGTTTAATATCCTTTTAGAAATAAAGAAACAAAACACCCACAGCACTCTTAACTTAATTAAAACCCTGCAAGGCAGTAAAGAAAAACACTGTAACTGGATAGTCTTTTTTAACCTTGTTAAATCCTTGGTAATACCAGCTCTGTTGCAGAGTTTCACAGTCTAATAATACTTTAGATAGAAAATATAGCTTTACGTTGGGTTTGAATTTGCCATCTGTTAATTTAATTAAAGACATCTTTAGCCTTAATTTATAAAACAGGAAGAACTAAAGTTTAAACTCAGTCTAAACTGTGATGCTTTATTAGGAGAAATGATACCAGTTTCCATACTACTTATGCATTTTTCTATGCTCCATAGTATTACCATTATCTCCTTTATTCCAAAACTGACTTCCCTATTAATGCTGGTGCACATAGTATGTATCCCAGTTGAGGAGATACCAATAAACTGTATAATGATGCAACATTATTTCTCTATTATGCACCATGCTGTTAGTTGTGTGACCTAATAATTTGTTTGCTGTTTTTTTTTTTTTTTTTGCATTTCTGTGCTCTCACTGACCTCTAAGAAGTAGCTGCTACATTAGCTTTCTCAGCTGATAGTTAATCTAGAACCTTCTAAGGTGAGGAAGTGTGGTCATATCTCTCTCTTCCTTCCTGTGTCTTGGTACCTTTTGGATATTGAAACTTCCATTGTTCATTACTGTAGTTTGGGGCATTCTTAAGATCTCTGTAGTAAATGTTGTCATCTACAGATTTACTGCCTCACTTTTGAAGATTTTCAGGGTCAGAAGAGTCACAGAAAAATCTTCTGTGGACCTTGGGTTTCCTCAAGCCAATGAAAAGGGAAACTTGCATTCAGAATTCAAGGGAGTGTAGTGGCTAACAAGAATAAGAAAATGAATTTGATGTTGAGTGAGGTAAGAGTGGAGGAGACTGATGAGTAGTAAAGATTATGGAGACAGATACCTGTATAAACTATGGGTTATCTGTTACCCTGCAGTGGTAACTTGCACAGTGTGTATGTGCAGGGAATGCCACCTTAGTGATTTTTGTGGAAATGGAGTTCTGTGGTCTCAAATAAGCAGGATGAATTGATGAACATTAATTCGTCAATACGTGGAGGTATTTAAAAGATGTGTAGATGTGGCACGTGTAGATATGACATGTTTTAGGGGTGGGCTTCGCAGTGTTAGGTTTACAGTTGGACTCTATGGTCTTAAAGGTCTTTTCCAATCTCTAAATGATTCTGTGAATAATAATAATCAAGCATAGCCCTTTCATTGTGATATATAAGTTGATCAATAAGACAAGAATTTTCTTTTGTTCCATACTAGCATGAAGTCAGGGCAGCAGTAGCTTGAACAGGTGTTTCGGAACATGAAGCTGGGTATTTGGAACCTTCTGATTTCTTATTAATTAGACACTGATGTGGCAGACAAACTAGGATTTTTTTCAATTGTAATGTGAGTATCGGAAAGCATTCATTTTTTAGGAAAGATGCAAAATAAAGTTTGAGGGATAACATTTTATTTTCATAATAGCTAAAGATAAATGTAATAAGAGATACATGAGATACATTTACTTACTAAACAGCAGCCTAATAACACAGTATTTTAAAACTGAGGAAAAAAAAATTCTGATTGTAGAAGGTAAGTTTGGGTCATTGATGAAAAGGCTTTGCTTTAAACTTAGAACATTATGATTGTAATGAGAGGTAAAAATAGATTAATAGTGTGGGTTCTCTCTTTCTAAAATGACAGATTTGGATAAATTAAGGGAAGAAGTTAATGGAATCAGAAGGACTGAGGAACACACTCTCCAGTGTAGATGAGAAGTGGTGTTTCCTCTGAGCTCAGCCATTTTGGTAGGAGCTTGTATACCATGTGAAGGGAATTTTTTTTTTTTTTGACACAGGGATAGTGGCAGATATCATGCCTCTGGAGTTTGCCAAAATTTTAATTTATTATAGAAGCTGAGGCTAAAAAAGATTGCTAGAATTGTACGATAGGTAAAGAATGGATTGAAAGAAAATGGCAGTGGATGGTTTTGGAAGAAAATGTATAGAAAGCTGCAAGTGGAGATCCTGAATATTAATTTTATATTGTCATTAAGAATTTTGAAACAGAAACCAAGCATGTTCTGACAAACACATGAGGGAGACGAGCCACTGGATTCACTGAGGAGCAGAATAATAAAACTGGAAGGATATTTACTTGTAGAAAATGCAAGGTCATGAATAAGAAATATTAGGAGCTGAAGGCTGTTAATTGGAAATGACTGTCAGTCAGAATCTAAGGGTTTGTTTTTTTTTTTTTTTTTGTTTTTGTTTTAAATACTGGGGAGACGGTTGATGGTAGAATTTATACCTTGAAGTATGCTGGAGAAATACAAAGTATTGGTATATTTGGAGCAGACTAACTTCCAGGGGCCTCTGTGTATGGTTCTTAAAAATTTTATTTAGAATTTGAGTTATCAAGTCAAATACATAGTTCTACAGCTGCTTATGTGTAGCAGTATTTCTTGCTGGCTGATATGCTCTGTACTTGTGCAAATGAAAATGTGTGTATAAGTTTGAAAATGGTGTTTGTCACAGCTGTCCGTGTGCTGGTTAAAAAGACTGTTTTCCTTTTGTTCACACACTGAAAATAATATTATGAGTTTTCACTTAACTTCCTGTGCTAGTGTCCCTGTATCCAAGCTTTGTCATCCTTCAGGATGACAATTTGAAGCAGCGACCATTGCCAGCAGCAATTAATATAAGAGAAGAAAGCAAGCTGAGCCTTCCCCATTTATCGGGACTTTAGGGCGTATTGCTCCATCTGCCACAGGCCAAATCCAAACCCATCTAATTTAAACTGTTACTTTAGATCCAGCACAGTCTGGATTCAGGCCAGGACGTGGAACTGCAGCGGCTTAGTGACACAGACAGATGATCTCCTACCGTCAGTGGGTAGAGGATAATCATTAGTTTTCGTTCTCCTGACCCTTTCTACAGCGCTGGATGCGTCTGGGCAGCAGTTGATGCTGTCTTGCCAGGAGGGAGCGGCAGGGTCCAAAGTAAAGTGCTGAAGTGGCTTGGTCTCATCCTGGGCGATCGATCTACGGAGTGGTGACGCACTCATGGTTTTGAAGTGTTGCCAATCATAAAAGGAAATTAAGAAACTGAAAATGCTATCTGCAACAGGATTTCGTTGTTGCCTCAGCGTCAGCGAAGATATTAGTGATCCTAATTGCTATTCTGAGTTGGGTAATGCTTATTTGTGGGGGAGGGCAGCGCTTTCACAAGACTGAATTCTGGGCTCTGTAATGAACTCTGCTGGGAATGGAGAGCTGCCATCTATTTTGCGCTTAGAGCTGATAATGGAATTTTTTACATTTTGAATTCTTTAACGTGATAATACAGACACAGGCATATTTACAAAGGAAAAAAAAAACGCAGCTGCGATGATACCGTGTTGAAATAAATAATCTTATTTGATGTAGCCCATCTAAAGAAATACTGTGGAGCAAAGAAAGCTGCTGCAGGAGCTGAATTTTTAAGCTTAATTTAAAAAAATATTTGTAATCCATTTACTACTCGTGGATTTTTTTCAGGAAATTAATTTTGTGTTGAACTCAAACTCAGAAGATGAGATCTCAAAGTTTGATGAAGCTGTGCTATATTTTTAAATTATACTTAAGATTTTAAAATTCCTATAAAGTACAAAATTAACATATGTAACCTTATTGCTAGGATAATTGCTGGGATTTTGGCTGAGGGAAGTAAGTTAAACATGGTTAAGGCACATCATAAAATGGAAGTCAATGGCAAAACTCTGAGCTTCCAGGAGATCAATTTCACCATGAATGTGTCTTGGCAAGCACTATGCTCAATCTGATGTACTGTGTTGGGAAGGATTTTCAAAGCTAGTTTTGTGAATCCTAATTAACTGGGAAAGAGGATAGAGGCCTCATGCTCTAGTGGGTGCAGTATTGGATTTGGAGCTTGGGAGACGCAGTTCTGTTCATTTTTACTCTGGATGACTGTAGATTGAATGAGACCAAGTAATTTTCCTTATTTTGCCTTAAATAATATTTTCCTGAAATGTACTTTCAAATTTAATGGTGAAAAATACCAAACATCCACATAAAGGAGAAACCTCAGTTTTTAACTTACCGTTTTCAATTTAGCTCAAGTCAACTTCAGAATTGTGTTAAAAAAAAAAAAACAACCAAAAAAACCCAAAAAAAACCACCCCAAAACAAACCAACCAAAAAAAAAAACCAAACTCCAAATAAACACCCACCTGGACCCCCAAAAAAACAAATAGCAAAACCCCACCATCACCAACAAACCCAACTAAACTAAAAATGGAAGTTTAATAAAATAATTCTTCTAGTATGTGTTTTGGGCCCAACTGATGTGGACTGCACGAACAGGATATGTGTGGAGGCAAATGAGCCTTTGAAGCAGTTGCCTTTATTTGGGTATGCTAAAAATAATTGATTTCTGAGGAGAAAACTTTTCAAGATGGTATATGGTGGTTGACATTTTTTAAAGTTTAAGCATTAAAGTTATTAATAATCTGGTCGGTGATGTGGAGATCTGCTTGTCTAGTGCTAAAAGCTGTAACTCTTTGCTAATGAAATGTTTATCCTATTTCCTGAATTATTGTGTTAACACTAATATCCAATTAGAATTAATAGCAGACCTTGCCTGGAGACCAGAGGTGAATGAAAAGTAACTTTGAATGAAACTTTAGATTTTAACATTTCTATGGCTAGATATTTTATCTACTTGTGAGATTAATCTGTGTGGACGCCATGACCCTTTTTTTCTTTAACTCCCTTGTCAGAACTTTTGTTGCAATGGAAGCTGGCTGGTTTGTAGTGGTTGGATTGGCAGTTTGGAGAGATGATGTTTGTCACTCAAACACGATTCTCCACTTTCATGTGTAGATATCAAAGGTGAATGAGCAGTCCTGTTGTTATTGCTCCAGTCTTGCTCTTTTATTCACTTGTCTTGTTTAAAATTCAGATTGAACCATCTCATACAGGACCATGTCATCTTGTGTACTTTCACAGAATCTGATACAATGGGGCCTGGTTACTAATTGGAGCTTTTGGCTGCTCACACAATGGAGATAATTAGTAATAAATGTACAGCTGCAGTAGCAAGTAGTGTTCACAGTATGCAATACAATTCATGACAGCTCAGCTCGTATCTGCAGTTTTATTCCCTATTAAATGTATTTGAGGAATCATCATTCTTCTTTCTTTGCCTATGTGGTGTTGCCCAGAGGCGTGCTCTCAATTCTGGTGGAAGTGTTTACGCTGCTAATACCTTAATTAACTTCTTAAAATATGACCAGTCAGGGCACATCCAAATACTATTCAGAAATGTACGGATCAGCAGTCTACAAGATTTCTCCAAGAAAGCTTGAAGTGTCAGCTGGAGAGAGCTTAAAGCCTGATGTTAAGCACATGAACTTACACTTTTTGAGCTAAACAAGCAAACAAACAAAAAACCCCAACCAACTAAACCCCCTCATTAATTAATAAATTCAATTTCACCAAAACCTTGAAATGGTTGCATATCTTGTTTGTTTCTTGCACATTTTCAATTATCAGCTGCTTATAGAATGCTTCTGGTTGTCAGTCCGTTCTTGACCAAATTTCTTCTGTCTTATGTTGATAATAATTAGAATGTTGACAAATTCTGTTGGTTCAGCCAAATTCAGTTTTTTTGCAATAGTTTATTAAATTGGGGAGGTGGAGATGTTTTCAGGCTTTCAGATTAGAAAAAAAAAAAGAATAAACAAAACCCTTTTAAAGTGGACATCTCTGGATCAGTACATGCTGTTTCTCAGTAGCTCTCTGAAGTAAGATATGTTTGTGATTCCTGGTGATCTTTGATTGGAAATCTTTTGCAGGCAGTCATAAGGCTTACCATTGTCGCTGTCATTTAGAATTTATAACAGCTAACAGTGACAGATTTTAAAAAGAGGAAGAGAGAGATCATGGGAGAAGAGATGTAACATCAGCGTTGTGGTTTGAAAGAGAACCACACTGGTGGTTCGTGGGCTATCCAGCTACCAACTCTTAAGTAAATTTCTGTAGATTTTGTTTTGAGTGAGAGAGCTAGAGAAAGGGATGGTGTGTTAGTTTTGATGTTTGAGTAATAGGTTTTGATGAAATCTTCTGTATGTTGTCTGAATCTGTAGATGTTTTAGGTGGCTGAAAACAAAGCTTTTAGCTGTTTGTGGTTTGTGGATGTTTTTTTTTTTCCCAAAGCAGTTGTAAGATCTCATATTGTACCACATTTGTAACGATGATGCAAGTATGTATTTTTAAGTCCTAGATCTCTTGAAGCATTAGATGCTGCTTTGTCATTGAAGCAAGTTACAATGAAAGCATGTACCTAAAACAACAGTGAGCGCAGAGATGGCAAATTAAACTTATTTATAAAATTAAAAGTAAAGTTTTTTTTTTTCTGTGGCTTAGACACCTCTTCTTCCCTCCCCATGATTTCTTTAATTTTTGAGAAAAACACAACAGGGTCTTTATAATTAGTTTTAGTTTTGAATAAATTTACATGGTTTGAAAAATGAATGTTGTCTGTAGGTTATTCATGCTTCTGAAGAACTGGCGCCAAATTATCTAGTTGAATGTACATTAAATTATTTTTTTTCATAAAGCATCTCGTGTGTAGCTTTCAGCTCTCCTAATGTTGCATTGATTTAATCTGCTCCCCCCTGATTAGGTTTTGCTGCTCATATGACTTCCCCCCGCCCCGATGTGTAACATCTTGAAGTATTCATCTTGTGTGTGGAGAAACACTACTTGAGCTGATCTATAGTGAATTATGGTTATAGTCATGATACTGAAAGAAAGTATTTATTTAAGCTGCACGGGGGGTACTGTGCTGCTGTGGTCCGAGCTGCTGGTTTCTATGGGCAGGATCTGTGCAGACAATGGGACAGCTGCCTACCTGCGTAGACTGTTTGCCTGCAGGGTTTCTGGGGGATGCTTGCTGCTTCTGATTTCTGCTGCAGCAGAAATCCTGTGGGCATTACTTGTAAGAGCAATAGTGAATTTTAGAAAAGACTACTGATAGCTTGTTATTTCTTCATAACCAGGACTTTCCAAGGAGAAATGGATGAATTATTAAAAATACTGGTACGTGTATCCAAAGACTTTTACAAGTATGAGAAGTTCTTTGCTGAATGAGTCTTCAAAATATGTTTACTTTCTTTCAAAATATTCTGGTATGGATGGTGAAACTCTTTATAATCTTTGCTCTTAGTTAAGTGTTTCCCTGTTCTGTCTTGTCAAAAGAACTGTACTGCAACTCAAATGGGTTAGTTGCTCTGGGAACATTTATGTCCCTTCCCTATTTATATCAGAGGCTATTCAAGAACTTTAAATGTTGTGAACTTTTAGAACCACTGAACTATCTTGACAGTCAGTAGTGTTCTTATTTTCTTCTCTTTTTGGGTTTCTGTGATTTTGACATTTCTTGGTAGAACTGCTCCAATAACACTTGTGCTTTTAGCACATCTGTGTGTAAGGTGAAGTGAAAGGATCAGTGAAAGAAAGCCTTGCTTAGGGTCATGTTTTCAGTTTTGGTGTGGACCACGAGCATGGTTAGTTACGGCATGATCAGGCATAAATTCAATTACAGCAGCTCAGGTGATAATTAGGAAAACTGACATAACTCGGGTTTGACTGAGACGCCAAACTTGGATGTACTTTTGAGTCTTCACTTCAGCTTTGTCACTTGTATGCTTATTTTTTGCACTGTTGTTAAGGCATGGTGTTTTCTAGCTGGTCGTTCAATCACATCTTGATAACTACGTGGTTCTTTTCACTGGTCTTACCAAGTGCAATTGCATCTTATTGGTTCCAAAAAGGCAATTTTCTTGTCTTTTTTGCTTTGCCAGCCTTCTGAGCGCCAGAACAGTTTCTGTCTTCCTTTACCATATCAGCTGCTAGTCTTCACTTGCAGCTGCTTGTGGTATATGCTCAGCACCTTTAGTGCTTCTCATTCATTGCCAAAATGTTGACTTGTTGCATCTGGCCTTTGAAACTAGTTTCTGCTGAAATTTCTTCAGTTTATTTTCACCAGTTAGAAGGTGTGCTCTCCTAGGCACAAGTTTAAGACCTTTGTCTGTGCAGCTGCCTTGTTATTCTTCCTGGAACTCTACTTTAGTACTCTTGCTGCAGAGATCAAAGGAAACTTTACAAAGGTAACTCAGGTGTGTTACAGCTGTCATGCTGTTTAGTGTCTCTTGTGTTTTTTATCTTTTTTTTTTTTTTTCCCCTGTTCTTTTTTTCTTTCTACTTGTTCACTGTTTTTTCTTGGATACAGAATCTTACCTCTGCAGAGCAATCTTCTGTGGGATTAGCACAGAGAGGTCTAAGTTAATGACTTGGGCTCCCGTGTGCTGTCATAATGTAAAGAAATTTTTAGAAAACTTGGATGTCTGCAACTGAAGCAAGCTCACAAGTTGCTGGTGATATGTAGCAAGCTTTGGGATTTTCTTTGAGTGTCATGTGAGAGGAATGTACCTGGGCTAAATTTGTCAGTGTTTTAATGAAAAGTAGCTCAATAGTTGGCTGGGACTTTGGAATACTGCGGTGTTAGATAACTAGTGACAGGCAGGAAAGGTGTTGCTTTTGAATGAAACTCTGCAGATTTATACCAGACAAAGTTCTGGTCCACTTAATAAGGGAAAAACTGGAGTAGAAGATCTTTTAGCTGAATCTAACTGAATTAGGCTCATATTTTTCTTACAGCATTAAAACCTCTGTTATTTTTAATAGATTTTCAGGCATCATTTTATTTGGACATAGCGACTTTCTTCTATGTGTATGTGTGTTCTGAACTTTTAGCCTTGAAATATTTTCTTTCTGATAACTGCATTGAACTAAATTATCTGCTTTCCTGAAGCAATAGTTTTTAAATAGTTGTAAACTTTTAACTGTAAAAAATTCCTTCTAAAATGCTTTTTTTATAACATCTGTCATGATTGCTTTTTTTAGCACTTAATATAAATCAAAATAGTAGAGATTTGGAGGATATACCTTTAAGTATAACGTCTTATAATTGCCTTTGCAGGTACATGATGCTGATTGATGGCAAGAATGAAGTTTATATGATTGACAGAGACAATTCAATTTTTCATGTAGCTAATCTGGAATTTCCGTTTCGTAAAGATCTTCGCACACATTTAACAAACACTCTTCTGGATGGGGTAAGGAGCATACTGTCTAATTATTGTAACAATTTCAGTGCTGTTTGCTTTTTTTTCAGAAACAGGGCCCAGTTTTTAGACCTTGATCTGTGAATTATGGGATTTCAGGAGTAATATAGATTCTGTCACTGGCTGAATGTGGGAATCACACTTCATAAGTCATTTCTTATCTATAGAATAGCAGTGATGACTGCTCTGGGGGGAGCTGTTTGTCTTTGAAACAAATCAAAGTATTGAGATGACACTCTGAATATGAGAAGACACTTGAAGAGAATCTAAAAAAATAAATGCAGAATCTTATCTCTGTTACAGCTTTATACTTTGATACAGGAAACATGGTCAATTTAATCCAATGAATGTAAATATTTATAAAATTTCCATTTTTCCTCATCTTTTGAGAGACTTGTGCATTGATGTCTCTACTTCTGTAACCTTTATTTTCAGCTCGTCTGAATTACTGACTATGATTTAGAAATTGTTTAGTTATGTTTAAGATGGAGACATTTCTAATTTGTCACGCTAATTTAAATTATGTAAATTTGCTAATGAACTTTGTAAGCTAGTTGTAAAACAAGCTGTAAGATATCTGTATTTGTTTTTTTGAAAGCTGACCTGGAGTGTTCTTGGTAAACTTTTCAGAACAGTAGCCACAAGAAGAGATTACTCCTTTCTTGACCTTCGTATTTTAGATGAGCAGAACTTCTTCATTAGCTGTTGTACTAAATACCTGTCGATGTAGATGGACGCAGTTTCCTATCATGTTTCAGTAGCACTGGAGGCCCTCTACATTGCTGTCACTCTGGCTTGCTGATGCACTGAATATCTGAGATGATCTTTCATATTGGTCTTCTGAATCCTAATGCACCTTTCAGATAAGGGAGACCATACTGTCGTCGTTAACTTTTTTCCCTTTCTTAGGCCTTTGTTATCAGTATCCTTCTAGAAATGTCACTTCTGTGAATGGTCTGTGTTACTGAACACACATTTACATGTGAAGCATGTATAAATCAAATCTGTAAGTACAATTATCACGAAGAACTATGTACTATCTCAGGGACAGAGGACCAGATAATGGTATAATTTCCACCACCTCTGCTTCACTGAAAAAATTGAAAGTATAATGCCAGAAGTGCCATGCTGTCAGCTCAAAAGTGGTTGCACAAGCTGTCATGTCTGGTAGGAGCCTCTTCAGCCAGGCAGCTTCCTAATGAGGTACATCGTAATATTCTTAATGACATACATAAGATTCCATACTGTTGAGATAAAAAGCGTGGTACTATTTTTTTGTCCCCTGCTCTTTCTAAGACTCTTGAGAAAGTAATGGCTTGCCACTGTCCATGCGGTGCAATCCTAGGTGTTCTTCAGGGAAACTGCTGCTTTCTTTTTTGTGCTTCAAAACAGGTTGTTTAGTAAGGGTGGCTACTATGTCCGTGGTGGAAGACAGGGATGCACATATACTGAGATATGTGCATAAATGTGGCTGTGGGGTGTGGGAGAGTGGCTCTGATCTGGTCTGTTGTGTTTCCCAGATTTATACTTTAAGTCTCTTAAGAATAAATTTAAGTTCTCTCAGTTACCTAGGACATGAACTATATCTTTACTTGATTTGTTGTTTTTTTTTTTAAGTTTGTTATAGTGCATTTCAGTATTTCACTTTATTGGCGTAAAATTAGTCTTACTGTAATTCCCCTCCCCCTCAGTGTTTTCATGAAGTGGAAAGCAAAATATCATTAAATGAACAAGTATGGGTTGAATGAATTATCTTGAGATAGAATTAACACATTTAAACGAATAAATAATTTTCATAGTACGGATTTCTAAATTTATTTAAGTGTGGTCAGTTTAAAAATGCAACCTGTTCATGGAATATTTTTCTTTTCAATTGAAATTCCTTTCAACAGGTTTGATAATAAAATCTGCCTATTATTAGAAGCATCAGAACAGTTTAACTTTTTGTCGTAGTTCAGCCCCGATCGGGACCAGACTACGCAGTCTCTCTCTCGCTCCCCCCACCCTCCGAGAGAATAGGAGGAGATGATATAAGAAAAACGGCTCAAGGTTTGAGATAAGGACGGGGAGAAATCCTTAAAGTTACCGTCACGGGCAAAACAGACTCGACTTGGGGAAAACTATTCATTTATTTCTAAAATTAGCAGGAGAATGAGACAGGGAACAAGATAACCTCCCCCCACCCCTCCCTCTTCCCGAGCTCAACATTATCTCTACTACCTTCCCCTCCCGAGTGGCACGGCGGGGGAAAAGGGAATGGGGGTCGCAGTCAGTTCATCACGCGTTGTTTTACGCCGCTGTATCATCGTCAGGGGAAGAACTCCTCGCATTCCTCCTCTGCTCCAGCGTGGGGTCCCTCCCACGGGCCACAGTCCTTCATGAAACTGCTCCAGCGTGGGTCATCTCTTCCACGGGGTGCAGTCCCTCCAGAACAGCTGTCCCAGCGGGCCCTCCATGGGCCACAGCCTCCTTCAGGCCTCCACCTGCTCTGGAGTGGGGTCCTCCACAGGCTGCAGGTGGATCTCTGCCCCTCCGTGGACCTCCATGGGCTGCAGGGGGACAACCCGCTCCACCATGGTCTTCACCACGAGTTGCAGAGGACTCTTGGCCAGGAGCCATATTACTCCTCCCCCTCCTTCTTCACTGACCTTGGCGTCTGCAGCCATCTCTCAGGATCCTTTTTACATCTTATTCACTTCTCATCTCCTCTCCACTTCTTGCAGCCGGGCCGGGCCGAGTTGGGCCCAGTCGGCTGCCCTGCGGGAGGCCAGAGGGTGAGGCCTGCAAGGCCCATGAGGCTCGCGCCTCCCCCTCTCTGCCCCCCGCTCAGCTGCTTCACATCTTCTCCTCCTCTTTTTCCTGTTTTCCCCTACTTAAATACGTTATCGCAGAGGCGTTATCACGGGACATTCTGCTACCAATTGGCTCGGCCTTGGCCAGCAGCGGGTCCGCCCTAGGCCTGGCCGAGTCCCCTGAACAAAGGGGAGCGACTTCTAGCAGTTTCCTACAGAAGCTACCACCTTAGGCCCCCCCTCACTAACAAAACCAGAACACTTTTTAATTCAAGATTTGTTTAATGTTGATGCCAAATTCTAATTTCCATTACTGTTCCTTTCCTGTGGATATATACATGATTTCTTTCTCTTTTTTTAATGTATGGGAAGAAAAATTTGGCTTTTTAATGTTAACATATCTTGTTAATTAGTGTAATTAGTTAATTTTGCTCATTGAAGTTGATTCTTTAATTAAATGTTGAAGTAGTTAATACTTTTTACCCTTGAAGTAGCTTTCTCTCTTTCAGAGAATGAAAGTATAGAACGAGGTGGCCCAATTTGCATTACTTTACAGTAATCTTTAAAAGTAAGCAAAAGAAGGAAAGACAGAACAGAGATATCGGTGCCATGCAGCAAAATGGCTTGTGTTAAGAATGCAAAAGATGAGGTAACTTCCCCAAACTTTATTTGGAATGACAGAGTATATAAAACTTTCGTAAAGGCAATTTCCATAAATACAGTGATCTATTAACTTGCTTTAAGGCTTCTGGTGTAAGCCTTTCATGTGGTTGTCTTTGAGAATTTTAAATGCATTTGCAGTTCACTTCAAGCTGAAATTACTTGCAAACAGTTCTTACTATGATCAGTTATGTCTTGGGTGATGAGAGGTCTCCTGCAATACTCTGTGCTCATCTCCAGCTCTTCAGGTGTGATTGTTCTCCTGGCGTGGAAGAAAGTTTTCTGCAAAGCTCATGAAATCTAATCTGAATATTACCTACAGGTGACTAGTATAATATGAGTATTCCTTTAGAAGCCAAGTGTTTTGCATCCATACTGCTATCTGAGGGAATTCATACATTTCTGTTAAAGTGTTTTGGCTGTCATGCTAGAAAACAAATTAGTCAAATTAGTTATTTTCAGCAACTTTCTTGGCATTCTGCTTAGCTTTGGAACAGTTGAGTAGAAAATGCCGAGGCATTCTTAGACTTGAAATACTTTTTACAATTTTTATACAATTTTGTATATATTTTATTTACATGTAAAGTGTTGTTCACACTTGAAGACTTACGAGGGCCAAGGACTCCAAAAGTGGAGAGTGGTGAGATTGAGATTGATTTATGTTTTTGTATCAATACAGACCTCACTCAGAAATGGAGAAATGGCATGACTTACAAATGTGAGTTTGCAAAGGCAGGCACAGGCAAAATAGTTTTTTTTTTTTTTTTTTTCTTTTTAAAAAAAGCTCTTTTCATTTCTGAAATACAGCAGTGGCTAGAATTCTGTTGAAGGTAAATGGATGAAGAAAAGGCAAGGCATAGGAGGAGAAGGAACAATGAACAGATTTGTGGTTAGATCTGATTCCATACTCTGTGTCAACAAAAAATACATTCTTCAAGTGGCTGGTAAAATGAGATCCTTTACTTTGTGGTTAACTTTTGGATTATTTGAAGTCCAAGTTGCTTGCTAGATATATGATTCAGGGAAAAAAAGAAAAAGTCCATGAGCTGTCAGTCCAGCGTTGTTCTTCTGGTACTTGTCCAGCTAAAAGCTCTTAGGACAGTTACTGTTTGTAGTATGCTGTAAAACTGCTCTGCAGCAGCAGAAGATTAAGAAGAGGAGATTAACACCAGCGCAATTTTGCCAGATTACATTGAAGAAAATGGCCATTGGACCATGTTCTGCAAGCCCACAGGTTAAGCCAATACCTAAACTAGCAGCTAATGGGCGAGTGGTAAAGATCATACTTACTAGCAGTGGTAATTTTAAAACACGCAGTAGTGGCTGTAAATCTACATGGGATCTATAAAAGGAATGCATGGATGCAGGTGCATCATGGATACTTTTGTGTTCTATTATCATGTCATGTGAGTGGTTCTGGGTTTAAGTTTTTAGTTACCTAAAAATTGGCTTAAATATAACCTTAAAGTATCAAGTTATTACTGAGATCAGGAGTGAGTCTGAATGTGATCAGTTTCTCAAATACTGCGTTTTCCCAGCAGTCTATGAACTTCCCTTTGAGGTCTGTTCCCTGAGGTATTTTTCACTTCTCACAATTTCAAGGAAGAGTCTGAAATCAGATGTTAAATAATGACATGTTAGAGTATTTCTAATCTGAATTGTTCTTAATGATTGCTTTACAGCTTTTGCCTTATGACAGTTGTATTGGCGTAACTAATGGAGCAGTGAATATTGTTGTCATGATGGAGATGAGCAGCACAGGAATTTTCGTCTCTACTGTTAAGGCATATTGTGCTATTGTTTATTTGCTCTGGTAGCTGGGATTTCAGCCAAGATTTGAAAAGAGAACAAGAGGCAGGGGAGGAAGAAAATAAGTGAGAAGTGAGGAAAGAGACTAGTTTGACCGGTAATAGAGCCAAAGAGGTTTATACATGTCTGAAGTAGAGAAAAAGTTTCTTTATAAAATCAATTCTGTGTTAAAGCTGAACATTGCAGAGGAGGTTTAAAAATCATTCTTGGTCTCCTGGCTGTATTTTATAATTCTTCTTAAACTGACTGTCCAGAGATTCAGATTTTGAGAATTAGGCATAAAATCTTGTAATACCAGGCATTGAAATGTTTTCAGGGTTTTACATACAAATGCTAGTTTTGCATCGAAGCTGAGGCTCTGAATATGCATGCTGAGGAAATGAGTCCTTAAACCTTAAATACATGGTCAGTTAAATGTATTTTAAAAATCCGTTTCACCTGCTAATGTGATTGAAACTTTAAAGAAACACCATAGCATTCTTTTGTTTCAGTTTTATTTTGTTAAGTATTTCACCTGATTACTATCAGGAATTCCAGGGGGGGGTTTTCCCTTTTTTTTTTTTTTTTTTTTTTCTTTTCTTTCTCTACACCCACTCCCCGCCCTCGCTCCACCCTCCCCCCACTCCTTCATTATATCTTTACACACTATTCAAGTCAGAACATCATGCCTTCTTTCTCTCTTAGAGTGTATCTACTCCGTCTATTCTTGCAGTTAGTTAGAAAATTTGTTGTCAAATAAGTCCTTGCAGCATTGCATCTGCTGTTCCTTTGATAGCTCATCGGTGGAAAGTTACAGGATGGCCTTTTGTTACATCATTTCTATGCAGAGTTTTTGCAAATGTTATTTGATACAGTACCTGTGACTGAATGATTTTTTAGAGTTAAGAATAAGCTATTGTAACGTTACAAAGGAATATTTTTCACTGATTTTTTTTTTTTTTTTTAATTGATGGGAAAAGATATATAAGGTCACTTAAGGTTGTCATTAACAACACTTGTGAATGCTGTGGGAGCGAAATCTCCATTTCAGCGTTGTGTTTGCAGATGAGATTCCAAAATATTAAGTAGGCAACTTAGAGTTTCCAGTGGTTTTTGAGAACAACAGGTTCATGTCTTACAGTTTAGTTTTAAATGCTTCAAGCTTTGCATTTGTTTTGAAACAAATCTATGTTTTTACAACTGCTTGCTTATTTTTCAGAGCCAAATACTATTAAATACTAGGTACAATTCAAGAAGCTTGGTATGTGTACAGACTGAAAATCAGTTTTACATTGAAACGCTTGTTTGCATTTACTTTTTAGCAGTTACAGATTCTAACAGAAGTTAAAAGGTTGTAAAACATAAAAATGCTACTGACCTATCAAGAAACAAACTAAAAATTAATTTGAGTTGATGTAAGATTCTATTTCAGAATAATTCTTGAGCTCACAATTTTATTTTCATCATGTTATAGTGAAATATTTTCACCTTTTCCAGTTGTTTTGTCTTGTATGTGTGAATTTGGAATTTTCATTTGATACTGGCAGCAAAAAACCCTTAGCTGATGCAACTAACTTACCAGCCGAGAATTGGGCAGGGGAAGAGGACAGAGAGAAGAATGATTGCATTTAGGAAAGTGAATATTTCAAAGTTGTCTCTGAGAAATATCTACCAGTTAGTTGATCATTACCGTTTTCAATCATGAATAATTTATATGAAACTAGATGCTCTTTATTAGTGTGTCAGACTAATAAGCTATGTCTGATTCATATCATAGGAAGCCTGAGTTACAGATATAAGCACCAGCATGTAAGATGTATATATTTTTATATGTACCATAAAGTTCAGGAAACACTTTTGTGTTTGGATGTTGGTTGTTAGAAGTCTTTGTTCTAGCTGACATATTCTCAAGGTAGTTTACCAGTACATATTGAATGATAACTCATTTCATGTGATGCAGATAGTATCTGTGATATTTCCATTTGAAGGAACCCTACTGTTTAGTCACAATGCAGTGTTCAAGCAAATTGCATTTGTCATTGCTGTCTAAGATGCTGTTAAAGGTGAAAAGATCCAACCTGATCATAGAAAATGGATGTTAATGCTTGTTTTTTACTTCCTTGCTGTTGTACTTCTTATTGTAGGTGAGATTTCCAAAAGTGCTTGGTTGACTTAGGGTCACAGGTTTTACTGAGGTTTCTAAAAACTCTCTATTCACACAAGAGAGGTAGTGATTTTGAAAGCTGTGGGGAAACTAATGTATAAAAGTTGTAGATCATAATGTGGAGCCTTCTTACAGCTTCTTGGCTTCTTACTGAATGCTTCATGAGAGACTTAAGACCATAATAATATTTTTATAATCCTGACCTATTGATAATGAAGATGTGGGTAGTGTTGATTGCATCAAGCTTACAGGTACATGCACTAAGTATAAATGTGTTGACATTCTTCTATATTCATGAAATAAATGTAAATGTCATCTCTTTTCTTTTAAGGAAATGATCATCGACAAGGTTAATGGACAGGTTGTCCCTCGGTACTTGATATATGACATTATTAAGTTTAATGTAAGTATTTTCAGTTTTATTACTCTTACCATTAGTCACTGATTCTCATTTCTATTTTGATCTTATTTGTATAAGAGCTTTTCTTGTACGTTATCTTTTATAGATTTTTTTTTAAATTATTTCTTGTATTTTTCCCCCAAAAGTCATGATGTATGTGGAATTTGAAGTTAGGGGTGTTATGGCAGAGTCTTCTACTGAAGCTTATTTGAAGAACTAACCCTGACAACATGTTCCACTTGTTAGCCCTTAATATGAAATAAATTTTGTAATGTTTTCTTTGTTATGTCTAATGAAAAGAAAATGTTCTTATGGAAGGATCAGTTTAACTATAATATATATATTTTGAAAAAACAATATTTAAAATAATTTTCTGAAAACAGGAGGTGTGTACTTCTTTTGGTTGGGATAGAGTTAATTTTCTTCATAGTAGCTCATATGGTACTGTGTTTTAGATTTGTGACCAGAACAGTGCTGGTAACACAGGGATGTTTTAGCTGTTGCTGAGCAGTTCTTAAACAGTCTCAAGCACTTTACTGTTTCTCACACTGTCCCACCAGTGAGTAGGCTGGGGGTACACAAGAAGTTGACATGCCACACAGGTGGGACAGCTGACCCCAGCTGTCCCAAGGGATATTCCAAACCATATGATGTCACATTCAGCAATAAAAGCTGAGAGAAAGAGAAGGAAGGGGGGGATGTTTGGAGTGATAACATTATGTGTAGTGGTGCCCTGCTTTCTTGGAAATGGCTAAAAACCTGCCTACGGGTTGGAAGTAGTGAATGAATTCCTTGTTTTGCTTTGCTTATGTGCGCAGGTCTTGCTTTACCTGTTAAATTGTCTTTATCTTAACCCATGAGTCTTCTCACTTTTACCTATTCGATTCTCTCCCCCCATCCCATTCTAGGGGGAGTGAGTGAGTGAGTGGCTGCATGAGGCTTAGCTACGTCCTGTAGTTGAACCACAACAACGTGTTGAGTTTAATCACTAGACCTGTGATTATATAAATAAATAGCCATGGAAAAACACTCTAGTATCTGTTAATGCTTCTGGAAAAGCAAAATTATTGTTTCAGTGCTCCTAACAGGACAAACAATATTATTAAACCAGAGTGCATTTCAGACTTCCTAAACTACTGTTGACTCTTCCAGACTTGAGTAAGATACTATTCTCCTTGAGTGAGCCACTCACCATAAGCGGGAATTGTAAATGTAGGCATAGTACTAGTTATCAAAAATTACTTTGGTATTCTTGGGAATGTAGTCATACTGTGACTTAGGACAGCTGCTTTTAACAGTAAAAGTTTGTGGGGAATACATGTTAGATTAGGAATGGAAGCTTTTTGTTAACTTATTTTAATTTGCTATCTTGATCTTTTATTGAACCTTCTCCGAGGAGTAGGTGTCAGTTTCCTGGATCCCTCCTATCATCAGGACTTTTTAGTAAGCAAAAACTCCTTGTAGACTTCTGAAAAATAGTCTTCTAAAACCACTCCTGGCTTCTCATTTTTCCTTTACGTTTTCTTACTTGCTTCTCTGCTCGTGATTCTGTTTATTTACCTTCACGTCTTTCCTTGTCTCTGCTCTCACTTTGTGTTTAACCTACCCTTCACTGCTGTTACGCTCCCTTTGGGGGGAAAAAAAAAGTAAGGTAAGAAGTGTACAGTCTCCTCCTTCCCTCAGTTTGGGATATGTGTATACTGTCCTAGTAAAATAATGGTTTCTGAAAGTCGTAATTATTTTGGTGAAACATTTTGTGGAGTGGAAGGGAAAGTAACTCATTTGTAGCAATGTGTCCAGACTTAACATGAAGAATCGGACTTGGCAAACAGGAAAAATTATCAGAGGGTTTCCAGAGGATTGTTAAGGTTTGGGAAAAGTCTGGTTTTGAGCAGGGCTGTAAATGCTTTAAAGCTTGTTTGGTTTTTTTTTTTGTGTGTGTGTTTGTTTTTTAAATGCACTGGGAATGAGAGAGAGGAGCTACTACATGGTGCTATTTTAATGTCAAGGACAAATGAAGATACTGTTATCAGTACAAGCAGGGCTTCAGCTTCAAGGAGTCAGCAACGGTCCTACTACGAAGATTAAAAATCACAGTAGTTTTTAGGTTAATTTTAGAAGGTTAATTACAAAAATGAGCATCTGAGGTTGTTTGACTTAGCGAGAAATGATCAACAGAATTTTATCACCAAGTGAGGTAAATGTATTGAAAACTTGTAGTTGGCAAGAAAGAGTAAGTTCCTCTTAAAGTTGTGCAAGTTAGATTTGTGTTAATTTTTTTTTACCAGAGCTTCAAATCAAATAATTGCACAAAGTGTCAGTCATGTTTAAAAACAAAACATTCCCCTTGTTCTGGGTTTGTTTAGTGAGGGGGGGCCTAAGCTGGCAGCTTCTGTAGGAAACTGCTAGAAGTTGCTCCCCTTTGTTCAGTGGACTCCGCCGGGCCTAGGGCGGACCTGCTGCTGGCCAAGGCCGAGCTGATTGGTAGCAGAATGTTCCGTGATAACGCCTCTGCGATAATGTATTTAAGAAGGGGAAAACAGGAAAAAAAAAAAAGAGAAGATATGAAGAAGCTGAGCGGGGGGCAGAGAGGGGGAGGCGCGAGCCTCATGGGCCTTGCAGGCCTCACCCTCTGGCCTCCCGCCGGGCAGCCGACTGGGCCCAACTCGGCCCAGCCCAGCTGCAAGAAGTGGAGAGGAGATGAGATGCGAATGAGATGTGAAGCATCTGCCAGCCTGTTGTGAAGAACTTTTCTTGTGAGAGGAACAGGTGCAGACAGCAAGGTCAGTGAAGAAAGAGAGGAAGGAGTAATGCGGCTCCTGGCCAAGATTCCCCTGCAGCCTGTGGTGACGACCATGGTGGAGCAGGTTGTCCCCCTGCAGCCCATGGAGGTCCATGGAGGGGCAGAGATTTACCTGCAGTCGGTGGAGGACCCCACGCTGGAGCAGGTGGATGCCTGAAGGCGGCTGTGGCCCATGGAGGGCCCTCTGGGGCAGCTGTTCTGGAGGGACTGCACCCGTGGAAGAGATGAACCACACCAGAGCAGTTTCGCGAAGGACTGTGGCCCGTGGGAGGGACCCCACGGTGGAGCAGGGGAGGAACGCGAGGAGTCCTTCCCCTGACGATGAAGCAGTGGCGTAAAACGTGTGATGAACTGACTGCAACCCCCATTTCCTCTTCCATGGCCATGCCGCTCGGGGTGGGGGAAGGTAGTAGAGATAATGTTAAGCCCGGGAAGAGGGAGGGGTTGAGGGGAGGTTATCTTGTTCCCTCTCTCATTCTCCTGCTAGTTTTAGAAATAAATGAATAGTTTTCCCCAAGTCGAGTCTGTTTTGCCCATAATGGTAACTTTTTAAGGATTTCTCCCCGTCCTTATCTCAAACCTTGAGCTGTTTTTCTTATATCTTCTCCCCCTATTCTTTTGGAGGGTGGGGGGAGTAAGAGAGAGACTGTGTAGTCTGGTCCTTATCGGGACTGAACTATGATACCCCCCTACTCCAAAGGGAAAAAAAAAAAAACAAAACCAAAAACCAAAGAACCCAGACAACCTGACAAACAGCTATATGACGTGCTCTGGAATTCAACATTGCTTCTTTTGATCTTGAAAATAGATGTGTCTTCTGGAGGTGAATGCTGGGGTTACTGTATGTGTGCCCCATTTCATCCTCCACAGTAACTCAGCATACTCTGCTGTTAGAGATGTGACACTGCAGCTGGGGAAATGTAAATACAAACCACTTTGATGAACACCTTTGCTCAGGCAAATCTCATGTTTAAGTTGGGTCTAGTGAACTAGAGATGTTTTCAGCTGACTGTATTCTCAGATGCTCAACCTATTTTGCTTGCACACCATCCCCTACTAGCTAAGTGTTACAAAGTTTTTTGCCTTTATCAGAGGATTTCATTCTGAAATACTGCATTCATAAATTCCACATTAAGTCCCAAAGACTTATGTGCACTATTAATACTGCTGAGAGAATTTGTGTATTAGGATGACCAGCACTAACACAAAAATACATAAGTTAGTCCTAAAATAAGATAATACCTAGTTTTTCAGAATGCACTGTGTATTTATAGTAGGATTTATGTCAACTTGCCCCCCTCAGGATGACTGTAAATAGTACAGTGAAAGCTGTTAACATATACACAGAAAAATAATGGAATTACATTTTAGGTTACAGCAAAATAATGTCATATAATTTAAAATTTCCAAATGTCATTTACTGTAATGTCACTTTGAACTATTCTCAGTATATTTGGACAGCATTATTGTCGTGCTTCAAAATTGCAGTGTACTCCATTTTTGTGTTTATTTTAGTTTTTCATTATCTTGGTTTTAGGGGGCTAAACAGTGTTAAAATTAGTGTTTGGAAGTGTAGCAGGTGAGACAGGGCAACCTTATCTCTGTCCCATGCCATATTTCTCTAGCTTTTAACAAGGGGATATGTAGGACTGAAGACTGATACCTAAATGAAGCCCAAAGAGCTTAGCCTGGCTTCTCGGTGTCTAAGGTAACTAAATACCATGACCAGTGTTGGTTTTTATGAGCAAAAATGGTAAGAGGGTAAGTTTATTGTTAAAACTGTGTGTTTAAAGTTTCAGCCTAAAAAACAAAGGTCCCAAACTGTAAACAGTCGTGTTCAATTTGTCCCTTGCAGCTCTGGCACTTGAAGAGTTAAGTGTTTAAGAGAAAAATGTCCATTTGAGATTTCAGAGAGGTAGAGGTCTGCTAGTAATGGATCAACTGAGAGTAAAAGTAAGGGCTTTCATTTTATGTACGATACTGTGGTTCTGGGAAAACATCATGGATGTGGAGTGTCTCTGTACATCGCAGGATCTTTCTTCAGACTTAGTCAGGATTTCATTTGAGTGTGACCCAGAGGAGAAAAAGAAGTCACCTTAAACAAGGATGAGATGGTCATCAGGAGAGAATGGTAACAGAAACTTAACAGTGAGTAGAGGCTATAGAAACAAATGGAAGTTAATAATACGGGAGAAAAATGAGAGACAGTGTGAGTGTACAAAAACCTACCTGTTACAAATTTTAAGCACATGGTTATGAATGAGGCTTATTGTTACTTAGCTTTTCAATTTTGCTATAATGTATCAGGAATAAACTACAGCAATTTTGTGGAAATAACTGAAGAAAACTAAGAAAATAGACTGGTTGAAATATTATACTCTGTATTTGGCTCTAGATGTCTATACAGGAAAAGTCTTAGGAAGAAGGAAAAATAAAAATTGGGTTTCAGTGGTTGAGAGGGACCTATACTGGAGTTCTTAGATTGTATCTATGTTTTCCCTATCTTGGTTGCCTCTTTCCATGATAAATTTTGTGTTGAATTCTGATGCTGATCACCTATAGCTGCTGAAAAAGTCAGTCTTCAGGGGTGCTGATTTGAACCCATTGACTTAATTTTTCTTTAATCGCTGTTTCTGTGACATGTAGTTTCTAGAAGCTTGTGGTGTCACATCCCATTGTGTTACAAGTGATGCCTGTGTCAGGAAAAACAAATGATTCTTCAGGAGATTAAAAAAAGATTTTTTTTTTTTTTTTAATCTTCATTCTGAATAATGATGTTTATTATTATTAACAGCAACTCAAAACATGATGTTGCTCTATCACTGCTTTTGTCTCACATACCGAAATCAAATGAATAGAAAGGAAGCTATATGCTAGTGAAATAAGCCCGCTTTTTGACCGCAACTCCTTGAGGAAACCTAGAGCAATCCCTGCTTTTTCTTTTCTGCTTTGCTTGTTTCTTTCTATAAAGAGCAACTCAGAGTACATAAAAGCATCTCTTAAAGCCCATTCTAGGAGGCTGCATATGCTTATTCTAATAAATAAAACTGTGCAAAGGACAAGATCCTGCTACTGAAAATTTATCCACTTTTTAAGTAGCTAAAATGGTCCATGGCACAGTTTTGTCCCTGACTGGCTACAGTGCTCTCGGTCAATTCTTAGGAATAGTTTAACATTACTCAGGGGCCATTATTAGCAGGTCTTCTGAGACATCATCATCATGATTTGGAGAGTGAGTATGAGTGTGGCCAGACAGCTGGTGGCTTCAGGGCCAAAGATGAGGCCTTTGCCCTGTTGGTTCACCAGTGTAGGTGTACTCAGAGTGTCTTCTAGTTCACAGACTTTGGGCTTACCTCTCTGAAGTTCAGAAAGTGCTGGTTTGTGAAATGTCAGGTATTCTGCCATTAATGTGCCCTTAGGGGCTTTGTGTAGAGGACAAGAAGGCTCCTTACACTGAAAAGAGGAGAGGAAATAAGGTGGAATAAAAATAGCAGTATGTCATGACATACGGAAGAGTTTTTTATGGAGAGTAAAGGAAGATCCAAGAAGCATCAGAACTAATATGCCACTTCTGCTTGTCTATGGAGAAGATGGCACCAATATGGGAAAGATGTCATTGTCCTGTCAAGTTGTGTTTGGTATGCAAAATATTTCTTGAGGTGGAAATCAGTTGTAACATAGTTTATCTTTTCTTACAATCTAAATTAAAATTTTTTCGTAAGAATCTTTTTTTCTCATTGAAAAATGACAAACTGTTTCTTAAAACTGCATGTATTTATTTGGCTTTTAAAACTTTAATTGAGGTTTTTTTTTTTTTTTTTTGTCTGCATTCATGTCACTGTTTGTGTGTGCACTCTGCATGCATTAAATCTGGATTTTTCGTATTCCTCTGAGCATAAAAGGCTAATGGCACCCGACATGCCTTACAGTGTTTAGTCTTAATGGGTACAGAGCTAAATCCCTGCAATGCCTATTACTTTGCAGCTTTGTGATCTGTGTCTGTATGTAGTTGAGTTCATTATTATAGTAACTGTAGCTGTATGGCATTACCTCTTTTGCCTCAATAGTGAATAAAAAGTTCAAATTTGATGGGTAATTCCAGTGTAATTCAGAGGAAGCTGACATTAGCAGTCCCAAAAGGAAATATAAGTAAATCCAAATCCCTGCTCACCGGAAACAGTCCACAAAAGAACATCTTCATCCTCCAGTCATCTTTGAGACAGCTCTTCTTGAGAAACCTTGTTTTGAGGGGCTTTTTCTTAGATCACATTCAATAGCTACATATAGCTGTATAGACAGTAAACTTAAGCAACTATTTTTTTCCTTAGTTAAGTAATAAAAAGTAACACTGGCATAAGGTAGAATCTAATTAATTCATTCTTAGCAAAGATGCTAAAAATGAATAGTACTTTCCTTTTCCTTTTTAACTCTGGCCTTTAAATTTTTAAACTCTAGCCAAGTTTTCATGAGACCAGATTGCAATGGTAAGAATAGACTGAATGCTTGAAAAGAATTATTTTACTCTTTAGAAAGAAGATAGAATTTTGATTAAATTTCCTAAAACTCTGTGCATTAAATTAAGTCAAGATCAAGATTTCTTCGGTTGTCATTGCGCATAACAATGCTATAGCTATTTGATAAAATTTGTCATGGTAAACAGATATGCTGGTCATAAATCCTGCCCACAGCCAATGTGGTCATTGAATTCATGCATGAAAAAAAATTGTTTTAAATCCCTGTAAAATATTACCATGTCTAACTTTTCCATTACAGACCTCATAAGTGATGTAAATCTCATAGTACATGCTATCTCTCATTTGTTAGTCTATTAACCTTATCTTAAAAATGTACCATGAAAATTTTGAGGGCACAGTTCAGGAATGTAAACATTTGATTGTAGATTTTTTTTTTCTGTTTACAAATGCACCTGGCTGCCAGTGACCCTTCTGCTCTTACTTTTAATTCTGAGGTTGTTTCTGAAGTGGTACCACCTCAAAATACAGATTTAAAATGTTTTTGTTGCTCTTGGTACTCTGGAAAATGAGGATGCCATGCACATGTTTATTCTTCGACCCTTTCTATTACTTCTTGTAGAGACATACCTAACAAGCGCCCAAATGTTTGTAATAGTGCACTTACTATGTGTTATGTTCTCAAAATCTCTATGTATCACTTCATTCTGTTATGGCTCCGAGGTGTCAGGTAAATAAAATACAGAGCATCTACTCAATTGTACCTCACTTTGCTTTCTGATGTCACACTAGGAGGGACATGTTCAGATTGCTTGTAGCTGTGCTGCTCTCACACCTTAATTCCAGAGCCTCTCTGCTCTTTCCAAATCCCTTGCTTGAATGTGTGAGGTTATACAGCTGCAGGCACCACTGCTTTCTCCTCTTCCTCCCATTTTTATAATGCAGTTCCCTCAGAGCAGGGACAACTTGGCCAGGTAATATGTTTGGGTATTCTTTAGGTTATATGAATAGAGTAGCATTACAGAACAGGGAGGGCAGCAAATGGTGGGCTAGGAGGTCTTATGAGAGGGAGAATCCACACAGTAAGAATGCAGCAGAATGGGTCTGTAGAGATGGATGGATGGAAATGCATCTTAGCTAGCTGTCTTTTTCAAAGTCTTTCCTTCCTTGTTCCCCTTCCCTGTTGATCATCTTTTATTCATCATTGAAAACATGACTTGTATGTCTGAGCAGCAAAATTTGCAAATCTCTTTACCTATTCTGTAAACTGCTGAACGGATAATTTGTATTTTCTTCCCTGTTGCTCCTTGTGCTTGAGTAAAGTGCGTATGCAACTGAAAAGGAGCACTTTTAAATCTTTCTCTTTGAAACGTTCTTTTGCTACAAAAGTACAAAATCTAAGTTATTGCTGAAGAGTGATAACAAGTGCATACTGACCAGGATATCTTTTGGTGTTTTCATGTTGTTCATTTTGTATTTTTTGTCTAATAAGCAGCTTGTTGTTGGGGAGCATTCTTTCGCATTGTAATTAGTTTGAAGGTTGACTGTTCTACTTGCTGGTTAGATTGTGAAAAAGAAATCTGATTTTTTCCTTTCCCTTGCATCCTTTTCCCAACCCAGGGTGTGCTATGGATCATAGTGAAGGTGGTTTGTTTTCCACATTTGCCAAAGTAAAGAAAGTTTAATAGAATATTATGTAAAAGCAAAGGGAGTATATTAAATTTTGCCGTGTCTTGTTTTATTCCCCAAAGGTAAGTGTTTCCATACCTTAACATGAAGCATGTCTCATGAGAACCTTTTTGAATGGCAGATTATTGCTAGTGTAATTGTCGGGGGAAGAGGCACAGTGTTGCTCCTGGGAGACAGGTACAGGGACAAGTAGGCAGAGAATAAAGTCCACAAACAAATTTCTTGCTCTTAAAAGGTCTCTTTATTTTTACTAAATATTTTTCTACCTCTCACATTTTTAGCCTTAAACACCTCAGGTTTTATTTGCAGTATTTTTTTAATCTTCTTTTTGTGCTAGGAATTGTAACATATGATTAAAAAGAAAAACTGTCTCCCTCAGCTTGGAGTTTACAACAGTCATTCCCATAGGAACTGCTGAGTGGACTTAAACCCAACTTCTGTCTTAGGCAGATATTCAGATCTCTCAGGAATCTGGCAGTAATCACAGCCAAAGTGAAAAGCATGAAAAACTTTACAGTGGGGCAGGTTTTCCAGTTGCATTATCATGTCCAGTTTTCTAAGTAGTGGGAATTCAGTCTAACACAGCGCTTTTTTTTTTTTGTCCAGTATATTTCAAAACAGGAAAAACTATAGGCAAGATAGAGGATGGTTGGGGAGATATCGTATGGAAGCAGTGGGAGTGTGTTCAAATGTTATCATGTCTTATTTCCTGAACTTAGTTTTAATTCCTCCTTTTCTACAATTAATCTAGCTGTAATATTTCTTATTTTCAGCTTTCTCCCTGTCTCTTGCTTCCCATCTTTTTTCCTGTTGCTAGAGGAAAAGAACCAAAGAAAAAATAAAAAAATCAAAGTTAATCATCAGGATGCACTGAATCTAAAATAACTGTATAATTCAGGATACGTTTTATGAAGGTCAAAGAGGACCTTGCTAATATTTTCTTTTCCCTGGCTCAAGTATGAATAACCTGAGTGACTGCTACAGTCTCAAGGGAGAATGTGAAGGCCATGTTTTCGTCCTTTTTAGAATATTTCTCTTATTTAAAAGAAATATGAAGAAAGAGACTGCTTTTCTTTTGAAATTAGTATAATAGTAATTCATCAGTATTTCTTACTCGTAAGCTAACCCTGGGTACAATGAACTACATATCTTAAAGACAAATTGTGTGCTGAAGTTACAGACCTTTCACAAGTCTTCAGGAGTATAAAATCTATTACAAGCAGATACTTAACTTTTAGTTATATCACGGTTTAGGAAAGGTAGGTGGTTCCTTTTTTAAGATAATATTTGTGAATCAGTGCTGATTGTTACTACTTTTTTTTCCTCTTTTCTCATTTTTAGGAGTCTTTATACTTGCTGTAACAGACAGTCTTATTTTAAATACTATGAAGTGATTTGTATTCTAAAAAAATCAGTGCCACAATCTTTTCAAGTATAAAATGCCTTGAATAATGTCTTTAAAATGTAGTAATTTTCCCATGATTCTTTAATTCACCAGAGCGATAATTCTTTGTCATAAAGACAGCCCTGTAAAAACCCAGTAATAACTATTCTTGTGAAGAGTCACTGTGAATGGCTGGTAGAAAGCAAGAGAGTGTGAAAAGAGCAGAAGCAGAAAGAGAAAATATTCACTGGACCGTCTAGTGCCTGTTGCAATTAAGGTGAGGGTGCTGCCATGCTACATGCAACAGCAGCACTAGGAAAAATAATAGGAAAAAACAGAAGCGGTAAAGCCCTGTGTTCGGTACTTTACTTTGCAGATAGCCTAAATTCGGTGCAAAACAAATTATTTAAATTTATATTCCCCTCAGAGAACCATATGCAATCATTTTGTGTTTAACTACCCAATGATCATGGTGGGAATATTTTACAGTTATGGGTTATTAGAATTATTACTTTTACTTCTGTAATTAAAGATGGGAACTTCATCTGCCTCTCAGATTACTTGAGGGGAGGCAGCCAGTCTAGACAGAACATAATTCCTTTTGGTTTTAATCACTTACATCCCAGTAAAATCCCCTTATTGAGTTCTGTTTTTGAAGGCTCAGAAGGATTTATAGGGATTATAAAGATCCTAAATGAAGCCACTGTACATACAATCAAACAATGAATTGGATTGAGTTGTCTGTGCTCCCAAAATAGCAGCTACTAAGCTTTCAGCGCCTAACTGGAGCTTTGTTTCCAAAAGAGAGGGCTTAGGTGTTCATCCATGGAAGATGCCGGTTTCCATGAGTCTGCCTCTTTATTGCACAACGTCAGTGGTGAGGATGATCATTTAGTCACTTCAAGCGATCGTAAATATTCTGCTTTATATAGCTTACCTTTGCAGTGGTGAAGCAAACTTCTCATCCACCTGTTGTTCTAAGGTTTTATGTTTTTTTTTTTTATCTTGAATTCGTATTCTGTTTTGAGCAATCCATGGAGAAGAAGAGTGAGAAAGGGAGCAATCTACTTTTTCTGTCTGGATCTTATCTGTTTAGTCACAGTTTTGACAGTCCTACAATTTTGTTCAAGTTATGTTTGCTAATTAAAAAAAAAGTGTGGAGCTGTATTTTGTGTGTTCTGTTAGGCCTTGATGTTCATGCATGGGCTACAAACTTCTTTCTATTACTAATTCATACATATTTGAATTTATTTTCAGTGATTTTTTTTTTAAAGGAAATACAAATAATTTAATACATGTCTTAAGCAATCTTTTTAATAGGTCTGATTCCCCAAACTGTTTTATTCTGTGGTAAATCAGAGTGATATTCCATTGTATAAGCTGACAGAATATAAATAGTAATTATGTTCCTGCAGCACATTGGTTGAATTGTTACAATTGAAACAATATTTCACATGCTGTACCTTATTGATGCTAAGACAAATTTTAGAAACTATTTTGCAACTGCTAAGTTCCTTGTTATTACTGTATCTGTTTTGAATATTTGAGTGATAAAAGTTAGAAAAAACAAATGTAAAAATGTATTTATAGATTATAATGGTTGTCTTGCCTTTTGCCTTTTAGAAATGAAGAACTTGAGTCGTAATTCTAATTTTTTCATTTCTCTAATACTTTATTTTTAATTCTGTTTTTAATCAGAAATGAAAAAAAAAATCCTTATAGCTGATTGAGTATAGTAATGATCTTATTTGGAGAATGAAAAAGCACCTTCAAATTGTTTTTTATATAAAAGCTATATATATCAAAATAATAGCAGCATCTATAAAACCACAGTCAGAAGAAATATGTGCCAGACCATTACTATAAAATGCAAAATATTAGACTTCATGGTCTTCAGAAGATGAGAGAACTAATAATGGGCTTCCGTTGGAAATGCAGATGTCAGCTGTGGGTGCCTTGAGTTGTCAATAATAATGTTAAACACAGGGTAGAATATCAGCCTGAGCTTATTCTTTATTCTTCTCTCAAAATCATTAAAGCTAAGACAGTTGTGACATATGTTCTGCTATGGCTGAATAAGTGAAGACGTGCATGGAACCTGTGTGTGCTGAATTATTCATGTCTAAGTTACTGCTCTGGGGGGGCAAATAGAGTGCACTTTGCTGGCAGGTAGGCTTTGAACCGCATCTCATGGAGGAAGAGAATAAATATTCTCAGTTTATCCTGGCCCAGGCCAGTTATCAGCTGTGTACACAGGCCCAGGCAGTGTTGTTTTTCTTCCTATTGCTGCATTGGGAAAAAACCTGGATAAATGTCAAATTCTAAGGGAAAGTCCTGTAATGGGATTTAGTACCTACATGCTATGTCTTGTTATCTGTACTGCGTCCGTCTAGGTACAGGGCTTTCCGTGTAGGTCTCAGCGAGTTTACTGAGCTGTAGCCACAAGGTCAACCTTAGAGGCAGGGGAAGGGAGGCTTAAACCTGGATGGTTACGGTAGCTCCTCAGGTGTACCTTTCTCCTTGCGGAGAGAGAGAGAACTGAGGCAGGGTGTGCAGCAGAAATCCCGTTATCCTCTTATACCTGTCTCAGCAATTCCTGCTGTCTTCCTGTATTTAATGACCTGAGATCTGAGTTACTCACTAGAGCTTGTGGCCGTATCAGCATGAGGTTGTGACTTCAACACGCGGGTCTCTGTGAACTGGGCGGAGAGCAGGAGATCAGCCTGATGCTTGACCAAATTGAGTCTTTTGGCACCCAGCTGGAGGAATGTTACTGGGACTGTGATTTTGGGTGTGTTGTTTTTTTTTGTTTTGTTTTGTTTTTTTTTGGGTGTTTTTATCTTCATTCAGCAAATAAATTGCCTTCGCCCACTCTTTAAAGATAATGGCTATTAAATGAGCTGCAAACCATGTTTTTAAATGTTTTCAAACATGTATTTCTTTTTGTGGTATGCTAGGTTCTTATGTGACTTATTGTGTATGGGTTCTGTTAAGATGTTGATTTGAAATAATAGAAGTTTAAATTTAGAAATGTTCAATCCTAGGTAGATTTCAAAGCTCGGTAGAAATCTCATTTTATGTTTTGAGGATGTGTGGAGGATTGTATTTAAAATCAAAACAGTATTTTAAAGTGTCACATCTATTGCAAGCCCACTTCGTGCTGTGACCTCAGTGCAAGGCACAAAGTTTCAAGACGTGAAGAAAATTCAGCTGCTCGAGGAAGAGGTGTTGGTTCAACACATAACTCCCCTCTTAAAACTTGCCTAAATGATATTTTGCTTTAGGATATGCTTTAATTACAGTGTGGGGGAAGTGTAACTTCCTAGCATAGATAGGAAATTAATTTTGTTTTATTCGTTGCTAAAGCACTTATTTTAGGGTAAAAATGTCTACAACAGGAATTATCATGTAATGCACTCCAGTAACTACACTGTTAGGCAGTGGTGACCCTCCTCCTCCTCAGACAAGTAAAAACTTCCCTGTTGACATAAAATCTCAAACATCTGAATGCTTAAATTAATAAAACATCTATACTGCCTAAAAATGTACTATTATACATGCATCAATGTCTTGGTTTTGGACAACTGTCAAATGTGTGCTTTATATACTAAATAAGCTCTTCCTGTTTTTGTCAAGGTCTGCAAATTACTTATTGCAGCCTATGTTACACTCCTACTTATTTGCTAAAAGCTAGGATTTTACCACTTGAAGGTTTTGGGTCTGTCTGGGGTAAATCCATTGTATATTAGCAACATTTTTTGTAATTATGGCAAGTGTCTGCTAACAAAGAAAAAGCCCTCCTCCTCCAGTATTGCTTTTATTCAGTATGTTCTTGATTTAAATTCAATGTTATGTTAATTTCCTTATTCCTAATGTCCTGTGCTTTTGTGAGAATGAAATACTCCTTAACTTCATAGCTTACTTGGCTGATGAAGAAGTTGCTCGGCAGCATTATCTGTGTTTTCCCATCTCATCTAATCTTATCTCAACCTAGCTCTGACCTTTATATGGTGGAACCTAGTGGTAATATACTCTTCTGCTTAACAGGCTTTGAGATAAAAATATATGATTGGCAGAGGTGCAGGAAATAATTAGTTCCAAGTAGAAGGGAGAAGTGAAAGGATTGTTTAAAGGAAAATAAAGTGATTCAGCTGGTTTATGGTGCATATAAAGTTATCTCAGCTTTTAATTTAACTATTAAGAGATTGAAATAAATTTAAGTCACTATGCAAAAGCATTTTTGAATGAATCATTGTAAAGAAGCTCTCTAAATAATTTTGCTGCTTATTGGAAGCTTAAATATTTGAAACATTAGTTAGTTCATTTGCTCTTTCAGACCTACTCATAAAATGTGGCTGAGTGGAAAAGCTACTGTAGGGAAGAGAGCACGTGCACTAGATCTTACTGAAACTTACCTAGAGAATAGTTTATGGCGTTCTATGAAATAATAGAAAATATACATCCACATTTCCCAGGAAAGCATTCTTCAGTCAGATCTTCTGTTGGTTGTCACAGGGGTCAAGATATGTTTTCTATGTTTTAATTAAATACGTAAACCAGGACAAGCTCGATCACTGTATAGATGAGTTCTCAAGTATGCTGTACCTGGGAGAAGAAAGAAAGAAAACGAACAATTCTCTAGAATTTTGTCTGCGGCATTTGAAAATCTATAGGTCGCGCAGCTGTGTTCTGCAGCAAATGAATAAAGAGGGAGCCGCTTTCCTACTCTTTGGATTTTTCTGTACTCTAATTTTCTGTTCATTTGAATGGCTCTTTACTAATAACACCTTCATGTAGGAAAGGAAGGCAATGCTGAAGACAAAGTTAACAGCCAGATAAGACACCTTCTTCTTCACAAGCATGGATCAGTGACCAGAGATGAGGAGACATTTCATCCATGTAGTCACTGGCTTTGTGTGGGATGTGCTTCCTCCCCAAAGTGATGGTGGCTGAGCTGCCTCTCCTCATATAGATTGAAGCAGAGTCCTGAAACAAAGTGGTTGTTAGTTATATGTGGTGTGGGAGCAATGCATACTTGTTAAAGCTGTTGCAATGAAAAGTTGAGGAATTTTGATAGAGGTGTAGTAAGGATCTAATTCTAGAAAAGAAATGTAAGAGAAACTTAATCCTACTTTTGGGAGTACTTTGGAATGCAGAAGATTCTGGGGAGAGCCAGGATGAGTTTAGAAAGAACTCTATTAAACTCATGTTGGTCATTTTGCCATTTATTTCCTTTGCATTCTTTCAGGTTGACCTGTTCTGATTCTCTTTGATGCACGTTAGAGAAGGCTTTTTTCCTTTCAGATTCTCTTTCCATTTCTCTTCTAGCTGTGTTTAGTACAGGAAATATTTGATTGCTGGTTCTCTTGCTCACCTGTACTACTGCCATTGATGATTCAAGTCGCATGTCTTCCCAGTTTCCTGTGCTCATTGCTTTCAGCTTTTGAAAAATTCAGATTTTGAAGCCAAAGCTCTATGAGCTTACTTTCTGTGGACCATGAAAAGGATGGCTTTTGAATATTATTTTTTTTGTGTGAATGAGGTGGCAAAATGAGGGATGATCTCATGTAAATAATTTTTAGTGCTGTATCATGCTTGTAACAATGCAAATCTGAGTTTTGTGCCTTATTGCTATGAAAGTGGCACATCTGATTGAAAGTAACTTTAGCATTATGAGTTGCCAGTTGCTTATTTTCTCTTAGTTATATCCACTGTGTTCTCCTCACTACCTAGTGCACAAAATACAATAAACTCTATTACAAGCAATTGTTAATCTGACAAATGTGCATTTTTAATGCTCATAATGATCTGGTGCAATGCACCAAATGTATAAACAGCAATGTAAAGCTGCTGTTTGATTTCAGATCTTGAAAGGTCAGAGTACGCTACTGAGGCTTTTACTACCTTTTGGTGACTGAACCATCACATATCTTGCAGCCATGACATGTCTTTTGCAGCCACTATTTATTGGCACATTTTCCAACTGCAGCTGTAATTTTTTTCTTTTTCTGTGACAGAAAAGTGAACACTTATATAATTAATGCTTATTTCAAGGCGTCGATATAGTACATTTAAAGTAATGAGTTTGCTTAACTGTGTAAATCACATTGTTGCGTTGTCATTAAAAGTATTGTGAACAAAATGAGCTAAGTGACTTTGGAGGAAAACTATGCGGAAAAGTATGTAGCTGCTATATCCAAAGCTACAATTAGGGAATATTTAAATTATTTTGCTTAAATTTAAAGATAAGGTATTTAACTCATATATGCTTGAGTATGTATTATAGGTTTTTATCTTTCTATGAACTTTGTTTGGATTAAACCTCTTGCAGCATGAAACAGATGCTTGAAAACCAAGTATTTGACAAAGACGTGGTGATTTGATAATATTTTGTGTATCTGTATGATTCTAAATATTATGTAAGGAAAACTTACACTGTTCAAATATTTTGGTGTTTGGTTTTAATATTGATTTTTGTAACTTGTCAGGGACAACCTGTTGGAGACTGTGATTTTAATGTTCGGCTTGCATGTATAGAGAAAGAAATAATATTTCCACGACATGAAAAGATGAAAAATGGTCTTATCGACAAAGCGCAGGAGCCATTCAGTGTTCGAAACAAACCATTTTTCGACATCTACACTTCAAGAAAGGTAAAGTTGATTTCAGTTGTTTATGTTGTTGTGCTGTGTTTGGGTATAGGTTTTCTCTCAGCTTTTTTAGCTTCCAGCAGGTTCCTCTGCTAACCGAATGTTCAGCAAGGGCAATTGGCAGTTTGGGATACTCTGAAAAGTGGTTTTAGGCTACCTATTCCTTCTGAATTACTGTTTTCCCAAATTTAAAACCTATACTTTGGCAAAACCTAATTCTTTAGTTTCATAATGTTGAATGATGAAGTTAATAGCTTTAGGTCTGAAATGTCTTTGAGCTCAAGGGAATGTCTGAGAGCTATGTTGTTTACACTACCCTCCTGTCTAGGTAAGAATGTTCTTTTTACTTCTAGTCCCCATTTGGCCATAGTATAAGAATCATGAGTTGTGCTTGAACTCTTGCTTCATGTTCAGCAGTGATTACTAAGAGCCCATTCTAGTTAACATCTCCACATTTTACTTATTAAAGTACCGCCCTAGGTCTTCTGAAGTAATGCAGATGACTTGCAAATATATAGATGAGTTCCTCTCTTTCGTTATGCACTCTTTTCTTCACTATAGCATATTGTAACATCCTGTAAAATACTTTTATTCTCTTCTGTAAATTAAATGGCTCCTAGATAGTAATTTCCTCTAGGGGAGCTCGTTTTTCTCAGCACTGCTGTTAGAAGTAGTCACATGTCTCATCAGCATAGAGCAATGAACATCTAATTGTTGGCTTTCATTTGCTTTTGTCATTTCCTTGAGCCTGTAGCAGGTAATGAATCTCACCCCAAGCGGAGCATTAATGGTATTTTGGCTAACTAAGGGTGGCTGACAAGTAAATAAGGAGATAAGGCATAAACTGGACTTTCAAAAGAAACCTGGCAGAGAGTAGCAGTCTTCAGAAAGTTCAGATCATGAGCAATTCTATGAGAAGTTTGTGTGTATAAAGCACTAAGCGTTTCGATCACTTCTCTGTGTTTGTGTTGTTGCATTTTTGGATTGTCTGTATAAGATCAACTTCATACATTTGAAGTAAATTTTTAATGGGAGTAAAAAAGCTGTTTGTCTAGGATACATAATTTTGAGCCTAAAATCAAAAGAAACTAGAACAAAAGGAACACGTCTTAATAATTGGTTTCTTACATAAATGTATAGTTTCTTTAAGTGTTCTGAAGTTCCAGGTTGTTTAATCTCATTTAAAAATCACAGGAAGAACATGATTGGAAGCATTCCTAGAAAAATTTTAGGTAAAACACATCTGTAAACAAATCTCATGCTAGTTACATCTAATTGCCAGCACATGGCTATTGAAATGATCCTTTGCTTCCCAAAACCTAGGAAATTAAAATTATGCTCAACAACTTGCTTTTTCCCGAGTTGTCCATGTACTTTCCGATGTATTGGATTTTAACAGTTCTGACTGTGACATTTTTTCAAGTCAGCAATGAAATGATGCTGTTTACTGATGTTTCACTGCCTTTCTCGAACTCTGAGCATAAACTATTTAAGACACTGACTGTCTTATTACCCAGCTGTAAGGCATCAAGTATGTTGGTGAGGGGGAAAAATAATTATACATGGCTAGAATTATAGACTTACAGTTGCTTTTGACACTGATGCTTGGACAGTATTTCTTTATTTTGTCCTTGTCTTTGCCACTAGCTTTGATTAACTTGTGAGTTGTGGAATGAAGCAGTTTTCTGGCCAATTTTCTTCCATTTTTGTGAGAAGTATTCGTGTATGCAGCAGTTGTAGATACACACAGGAGGGTAGAGTTAGTGGCAGTGCAGAGTGAAGAGCCAGTGTTATTTTTCTCTTATTTTAATAATTGCAAACATTTATGGTTTGCCTACTTTGTGCATATATTAGATTAAATTGGTAGGAAAATAAAGCAAGTAAGACTAATATCCTGGGTTTTATCAAACTAAATGTTTTGAAACATTATTTTTATAACTAGACCTCTTTTTGTCAGTTAACTGCCCCCCCAGAGAGAGTGAGTAAAAGTCAATGGCTAGTTTGCATTACAGTTCTGTAGCACATTTTCTTTTTCGTGAGCCTTCTTTTTCCTCTGAGTTTTGCTGCTTTTTTTATGAGTGATGAATATGCCCTTGGAACAGGTACAGTCAGGACTTATGCAGTTTGATAGAGCAGGTCATCTGAAAGTGTGAGGCATGGCCGTATCTTTGGGTTTTGTTACTTATCTCAAGCTTTTAAAAAACTGTGTTTGAAAATACCAGTAGGTCTACAGTTTATTCAGTAAGTCTACAGTTCCAGGTAAAACTTTAAGGATGTTGCAACCTGCGTTTGCAGTTATTATGTTGCATATGCAGTACAGGCGACAAATTCTCACCCTACTCTGTTATCACCACCTTAAAAACATATTTGGGATGAGTATCCCTATGCTTTTAATTTGGGGGATTTGAGGTTGGTGTGAGTTTTTTGTGTGTGTTTTTTTTTTTTTTTTTCTTTGATGTCTGTCTTTTGTTTGCTTTCAGGGTAGGTTTTTTTTTTTTTTCAGTGACAGTCAGGGCAGACTCTAAAGCTTTCTGCGTTTTGTCTTTGAAGTAACCATTAGTTTTTATATATTCTTTTTGTACAAAGTACATTATAGATTTTAAACAATCCTTGTCCTGATTTAAAGTGAGTGTTACCTACTTAAGCATATTCATTATACTGCTATTATAGTGAAAAACTTCTAATGAGGCTTTAAATATGATAATTGTTTTCAATAAGTAAGAATTTTTTTGTCAATATATAAGAACTGTTTGATGCCCTGTGATAGCTGTAGGGAGTTGACCTGGAGTTTTATCTAAGGCAATATTGGTAAACATTTAAGGGAAATCATTATAGATTCAAAATACATTTAAAATCTGTATCTGCTCAAAAGAATAGTATTCATAAAAATATATTCTCGAAAGAAAATATTTAGACTAAGAGTTACTGTTACTCTTATTTACCTCAAAAATACATTGTTTGTTTCATTACTTCTGTGAACTTGCTGAACGTGATTCCTGTAACCCTTCCTTAGGACGATGAAACAGGGATTACGTCTTCATATTCATCACAAACTTCGTGAACAGAATTTTTAATTCTATATAGTCAAAATATTGTTTTGAAGCATTGCTGTATTCTGAAACAGGAATATTTAAAAATACTACTGCTTTGCACAAAAGATCTTTTCCTATGTTTATTCAGTCGTCTCTACAACTATAGCAACAAATGTACTCGGAGCACTGAATACCTCATTAGTATAGCTGAAAGAGCAAGCTGGGTTTCTTTTGCATCAATGATAAATATCTTGACGAGGTTTACCAACTCTGTGTACAGTACAGCAAGATCTACAGGGAGACAAGAGTCCTCTAGCTTCTAAGTCTTCTCATATTCACATTCATATTCAGCATATCCATCAATCCATCTCCAGAGAGGGTGGCGGCTGAATGAATGCTAAAGGACTCACAAATGGGACCTACTTAAGTAGATCTTTTCCTTATGTTTAATTAGCCATTTTTTCTTGTTCTTCTCCGAGAACAGCAGGATCCTTTCATCTTTAGAAAGAATCTGGTAGAGTCCTACCTTTCTTGGAGATTAACACCCTCGAGCGATCAATGACACCAAGTTGAGTGGGGGTATTAATCTGTTCAAGGGTAGAAAGGCTCTACGGAGGGATCTAGACAGGCTGGATTGATAGGCCAAGACCAATTCTATGAGGTTCAACAAGGCTAAGTATTGGGTCCTGCACTTGGGTCACAACAGCCCCGTGGAGCACTACAGACTTGGGGAAGAATGGCTGCAAAGCTGCCTGGTTGAAATGGATCTAGGGATGTTGGTTGATAGCTGGCTGAATGTGCACCAGCACTGTGGTCAAGAAGGCCAACGGCATCCTTGTATCAGAAGCAGTGTGGCCAGCAGGAGTAGGGAAAGTGATCGTGCCTTTGTACTTGGCGCTGGTGAGGCCGCACCTTGAATACTCTGTGCAGTTTTCGGCCCCTCAGTACGAGAAAGACATTGAGTTACTGGAATGCGTCCAGAGAAGGACAACAAGGCTGGTGAAGGGTCTGGAGCACAAGTGTTATGAGGAGTGGCTGAGGAAACTGGGATTGTTTAGTCTGGAGAAGAGGAGGCTGAGGGGAGACCTCATTGCTCTCAACTACCTGAAAGGAGATTGTAGTGAGGTGAGTGTTGGTCTCTTCTCTTAAGTAACAGGTGATAGGACAAAAGAAAACTGCCTCAAGTTGCAGCAGGGGAGGTTTAGATTGGATATTAGGAAACACTTCTTTACTGAAGGAGTGGTCAGGCACTGGAACAGGCTGCCCAAGGAAGTGGTGAAGTGACCATCCCTGGAGGTATTTAAAAGACATATAGATGTTGCACTTAGGGACATGGTTTAGTGGTGGACTTGGCACTGTGAGGTTAACTATTGGACTCGATGATCTTAAAGGTCTTTTCCAGCCTAAATGATTCTATGATTCTATTCTATGATCTCAGGAAACGTGTGCGTTTTCTGAAGTGTGTGTTTCTTCCCTGCTTCCAGCTCTTCTACTTCACTGCCAGAAGAAGTAGTTTCTCAGGTCATCTCCAAGGCTTGTTATTTTCAAAGAAAAATCAATGGACGTACCAGTGGATCTCTGAACGCACCAGCATATTCAAGACTGAAAAAGTGGAAAAACCATACCATTGGTCAGAATGTGTTGCATCAAAATTCAGGAAGCAAACAGTGTCCTTTAGTAGCATTTGCATCACAGACATCTGCAATATAATTACTTGGAGGGTTTTTCACACAATTTCAGCAGACACATCACTGTTTCTGAAGTTTGTGTGTCAGGCACCATGTTGGGAAAGCAGTCTTGCAGTTGCAGCTTATCTGGGTTTCTGAAATTTAGTTTCTGGTAATACTTCATCATGGTGCACTTTCAGTGACAAGCCAATGCGCATTTCAAAGAGATTGGTTGGACTTCTGTGATGTGCAGTGTGTCTATATACATATATACATACGTATGTATATATATATGCGTATTCAGTAGTCCTACCTTCAGTCTTGTAAAATCTCAGCTTATTAGCCACTCAATTTGAGAAGAAGTTTTGGAGAGAGATGTGCATTAGGCTTTGTGCTCCGTACAGAGCCTGAAGAGAAGCAGGGAATATGTATACTGAATGGCTGCTGCTAAGGGGAAATAGGAGTCTTGGTTTGAGTACCTGGAGTAATAGGTGTAAGCAGTAGGTTGTGTCAGCAGCAGTATGCCTTGGAGTGTTTTTGAAGCGTAGATGGGTTTTGCTTAGGGTCAAGAAAAAAAAATCAAGTGTACTTCTGAATTGCTACAGTTGGAACCACACATCACGTCTTATTTTTGTTTTGAGAAACTTCAATTTTTGAAATACATTCCCAGAACACAGTTTGAACCTCACAAAAGTGAATATTGGAGAGCTCTCCCTTCACAGCCTCCCTCCATCATTCCTTTCTATGACCTCAGTTAAGACATAGTGTTCAAATGGAAAGCTGTTGTTGGCCATTTTTCTTATTAACAATAGCATGTATCAGTAAATGTGGGTGAATTGTAGGAAGACTACTGAAAAAGGCCAAGAGTTTCAGCGCTATATTTAATGGCAGAATAACCAACTAAAACTTTTAAGTATACCAGGAAAAATGAATGTTGTCCGCATAGGTGTAGTTATTTTCAGTGACAATGTGGAAGTAATTATTTGAAACAGCAGTAAACTTTGTACTGTGTTATGTAATATGTCCAATAATTAAATTGTTCTTAGAGTTATGGATTTGGGACTTTAATACCAGAGTTAGAGTACTGGCTGTTTTTCTTCTAATCTGAAAATCAATTTATTGTGATTTTGAAGTGCAATTATAAGGTATGGCAGCATTTAGAGTTGTGCCTTTACATTTGTTGTTGGTACTAGATTTTGGAAAGAAGGGCTATCTCTTTACAATGTTATATCCTTATAACATTGTCTTGAATTTTATTTTAAGATGTATTGATGGACTTTTGTTTGTTTTATGTAAGACTGAGTTTTGGTGGTAAAAGGAAGAAAAGAAAGGGACAGTCACCTGGGGACAGGTTGTATATTCTTAGAATCTCTAAAAATGTTACCTTGTTGAACTTTGATACTAATGGAGAAAGCAATATCACTAAATTTGTCTGTCTCTCTAATCAAAGAATCGTTAAACACTGGGAACACATGTATGCTGTGAGCAATTTTGCCTTTTAATGTAACTTCCAAATTCTTTTAGAAAGGTATTTTTGAGCAGTGTTGAATCTTTGCTGTTTGTCATTACACTTGCATGACTGGCCAGTTTTGTTGCTTGGCTTGTTGTCTGAAAGAGGGTAGATTTAGATTAGATATGAGGAAGAAATTCTTCACTATGAGAGTGGTGAAGCACTGGAACAAGTTGCTGAGAAAGGTGGTAGGTGGACGGGGCTCTGAGCAACCTGGTCTAGTGGAAGGTGTCCCTGCCGATGTCAGGGGGACTGGAACTAGATGATCTTTAAGGTCCCTTCCAACCCAAACCATTCTATGATTCTTTTCGTTTATTTATGTGCATCAGAATTCAATGAGGTGACAAGGTCAAATCTGCCAGCTCTCCCACCCATCATGTAAGGATAGCAGCAGTCTGTGGAAGAAGCTGAGTTTTAGGCTTTCTTGATGCTTAAGTATTAAAGACCAGTGAGGTTAATGCTTTACATGCTGCATATTCTTAGCCTTGGAGCCTTAGTGTTTTATTTATACAAATGTTTTAGGATTTTCAAGAAGGACATTATCTTCATTATATAAATGGAAAGTTCAGGTACATAGAAATAAGTAAACTCTTAGAAATGATGCAACTCTTGTCTTTCATTGTGTAAACTGAGCCACGGTTCTTCTGCAAGGCCTTTTTGTGTGGACAGTCCCAGCCTGGATATAATCACTAAAGTCTATTGTCTATTGAAAATACTGTCTAGCAGGAGCAGGAAAAAAGTGCAGTCCTTGGTCCCGTGGAGAATTGTATTCTCAGTGGAACAATAGGGCTAAAGGTTAAACACTGGTACGGGTCAAATGCTAGCACGCCGTATGTCAATGACTTGTCAGTTCTTAGACTATTATCTGATTTTAAAATGACGTCTTGTCCTAGAGGGATTAGAATGAAGGTGGATAATCTCTGCCAGAAGATTAAATTATCTAGGATCTTCTTGAAAGTTTTCAGTCAAATCTGTGAACTGACATATGACTTATAGTGTTCTTGTTTATTTGACATTTGGATTTTTGTTTTTTTTGAAGCTGCTTTAGGAAAGGTGGAATGTTTAAAAGTTCGTACCAATAAATGTATAGCTACTGTTGAGGTAGTTTGCTTTGGAAAATTAGATGGCTGTGGACCTCTGATGATGAAGGAGATTATGTAAGTACATGACTTGCTGATGCTGGTGTGAAATATTTTACAGGGAACTGAGGCAGCTGTAAGCTGGTGTTTGCATGGCCTGAAAAAATGAACCCTGATAAAAGGTGGGCATAACTCACCCATGTCTGCCAAGAGATCTGTTAATCCAAAACTGGCTGTAAATGACCACAAAGCCCTGTTTTTTATGTTGCCAAGTAGCCGGCAGTCAAATATGTGAAGAAGATTTGTAGTCATGGGATAGAAGATGAGAGAATTCAATGGCAGCAACAGCAGAAGTGTCAAATAATCTCTGTCTATTTATTGGGGATTTTGAATTCTGCATCTAGGTGGAGGGGGAATATTACCATCTGGAGGGTTTTTAATGCCAAAAAGACTTGTTTCTTCTGGTTTTTGTTTTTGTTTTTATTTTCTATGCCTTAAGGAGTAGCTCAGTCGGCTCACCTTTCAATCCTGCATTTCCTGACCCAGAGTTGGCAGTCACTCTTCGATGTCTGGCCTAAACCATAGTCCTCACTCCATCTGTTCTGTCCCAGGTTTTTGGTCTGTTTATCATCTAATCTCCTTTTAATTGTCTTCTAACCCATCTCTTCTCTACCATTTTGTTTCTGTTTACTTTTATTTCTTTTCTTCATCTATTTCATCCTTACTTTGTCCTATTCCATCTCTTCAAAAATGGAAAGTCAAATGTTGTAAAACCAATATTGCCTTATTACATCCGCGGGTGGTTTTGTGCTGGTGATTATCTTCACTCAGATCTTCTTTTCTGGAGTGTTTTTCTTCCCATAAACGCAAATAATGATTGACCTGAGGAATCTAGTAAACAAATAGTGAATAGGAAGCTGGAAAGATGTTACCTTATGCTTATATTAGAATTTGAAATCTTCTCGTTAGCTATCTTCTATCTCGGCATGTTGTACTTCTCCCTGATTTTTCAAAGTGATGTTACCATGTGAATGTTAAAGGTAAGGACAGCCATCCAGACCAAGTGGAAGCTTTCTAAATTGTAATTTAAAATAGATGACCAAACTGTGGCTCTTGAGTTGAATGTAGTTTACTACCACTTAAAATTCAGTGCCTGAAGTGGAGCTATTTCATGCAAACAGCTGCAGCACTGGAATGATCTGGATACTGTTTGGTAAACATAATTTCTACCAGCGGGAGGATGAGGGTAGCAGGGACTTTGTAGGCCCGGGCTAGTGGGATGTCCAGGTGTGTCTGGGTGTTGCTTTGCTTTCTGTGGGGCAGTGAGGCTGCAGTTTTGTCCGCTGCAGATTGCACTGCCCAGCAGCTTGTGGTTTTGTCACCAGTGCTTGAGCCTTCATTAACCTGCTTCAATTTTCAGAAATATTGGACAGCACACTGAATCTGACAGAATTATTAAATAGTTAGTCTTTATCTTGTAAATTACATATTTGTTAAAACAGGGAGTATGCTTTTTGCTCTGCCATGTTTTCAGGATCTTTGGATAAAGACCAAGAGTTATAGGGATCCCAGGATTTCCCCTTCTGCTGGACTTGGATGAGCATATGTTGTTATTTGGACTGTGACCCTATATATGCTTCCGATACTTTTTTCTTCTTCTTTTTTTTTTTTTTTTTTTTCCCCCCTTTCTCCAAGTTTTCAGCCATCTTTTTGCTGAGAGATGTTTCCACTTCTGTGGGAGTCGCGCTTTTGTGATTAAACCTTCCCAGCTCTGTGTCACTCCAGAAATTTCAGTGGAGGTATTTATTCCATTGGCAGACATTGCTTGCATACTTGAAATCCTCACATTTTACTTCCATGATTGAGATGAATTTTGTAGACTGTTCCCAGTACCAAAAAGAATTAATAAACCGCTTATATGCTTTAAATTGCCTCTGCTAATATCAAATAGAAACATACTATATACTGATCTTTAATTGAATCCCAGAATCATAGAATGGCTTGGGTTGGAAGGGACCTTTAAAAATCATCTTTAAAGGCTGATAATCTTTAAAAGTTGAAGGAAGTTGGTTAGGCACATACTGTTTTACACAATGAACTGTTTGTTTTGTACAATGTTTGATAAGTATTTGGCCAGCAGTGTCTGTCTGTACTTCTTTTTTGTAGTTTCAGAAGTCTTGTTGATGTAGTAGTCTATGGACTATATCTGCCTTTGGAAATCTCTTAGCCAAGGCAAGCCTGTATGAAGGTCTGAGTGAGGGCAAGGCTTCACTGTGGAGATCTTAATTACTGCCTGAAGCCTGGCATACCTCATAGGTGAAATCAGCTTTGCACTCTCTTTGATCAAGGGACATCTCCTGGAAGTGTAACACTGTCAAGAGCCAGATCTTCTAGGTTTACACCAAAAGATTTACCCTTGTACTAGGGGAAAAAAAAAATGACTCTGCTATGGCTACCTTTTCAGTTTCCTTTCTCTGGTGGAGTCACTTGGGGAGACCCGTTCACAAACAAGACTATGTGTTCATTTCCTAGAGTTAACAAAAGAGGATTAGGCTACTTGCTTTTGATTATTATTATTTGTGATGCTGAAGGTCAAGTATAATATTTCAGCACAGTATAATTTTGGTTAGGGAAAAGGGGAAGTAGTTTTTTTGTTTTGATTTAACAAATTATTCACACATTAGTTACATTTCACATTTTTCAGAAAGTGATATACTGAGGTTAAAACAAACAGTCTCAAATATTCCCATGAAGGATTATTTTCATAACTAGTGGCCTGTGTTAGATATTGCTAGTGGTACAAATTAAATTAATGTAGAATGGTTCAGATGTGGAATACGTAATTAAATCCTGACTTGTCAGACTATAGTGTGGGAAAAAAAACAATGAAACTAGTGGAAAAATGAAGACATATGGATGAAGGACTATACTTGGTGCACATTGTAAGTTTAAACATCAGAACAGTACATACTTGATTTAGCTTTTAACATTTTAACATTAGCTTTGAACACTCAACATTTTTGTGAGTTGTTTCTTCTGTATTTTGTGCAGTGGAAATAATATACCTTTCTAAGTAGGAAAAATGTTAAAGTGATTTTTACTTTCAGTTTCGTGATGTATTACCAAAACAGAGAAAATGCAAATATATTTGGACCTAATTACCAGTTGGTATCCCAGTATGGGCAATTGAATTGGTATATTTGATACCTTCTGAATTAGAGGACTCAGCTGTGGTGAGTAAGTGGGTCACTCCACTCATTAATTGAAGGGCAACTGTTTGATATTGTCCGTTGTGCCACTTCACAACCTGTCACTTTACAGACTGCCTCCTGGCAATACAGCTCCACAGGGAAGCCATCAGCCTTCTCATATTGGAATGACGTTCAAGAGACATGCACTTAATTTGGATAAAATGAATAGAAGGACAAATAAAATTGTAAAGATGGGGGTAAAATTTAAAGCAATTGATTATGACACAGGATTATATGACATCTCTTCTAGCTCTTTCTTTTTTTTCTAATATGCCCAGTTTTGCAAAAAAATACTGTACAAAATTAATCTTCTTTTTCTTTAAAATCAAGAAATAACTAAATCTTAGCATTTTACTGTTATGGCCTTACAGTGGCAAGTTTTAATTTCAACTGTGTAGCAAATAAAGCCCTCAAGTACCATTGCATAGCAGAAGAATCAGATGTTTTTAAACATTCAGAATATAATACTAAATCTTAATTTTTGTGTTAAAATCACTGCATTGGTCCTCAGTGGAATACATTAGCCCAGTTTGAATGAGGCATTGTAACAGTAAATGTATGAAGCCTTTATATTCTTGAATATCCATTTTATATCTAATTGAATTATTGTATGTATGAATTTGTCTGTGTGGAAATGCTTAATAAAACATGATCCTTGATTATATGGTTTAATTAAAACAGATCTGTCCATGATCTTGACAACCAGAGACCAGATTATGTTGCAGCAGTTCACACAGGAGCTGGATAACAGATAAACCCTATCAAGTTGGTAACATTGGAAGATCATTTAGAAAACAAGTTAAAATATACTTGGCCCCATTGCACTCAACTCAATATCGTTTTTTCCTTTGACATCAGAAGAACATTTGAATGTTGTTTTTGATCAGAGTATTAGGGAGCTTCTAAACATTAGTAGGAGAACCTTGCTCAGTTGAGGACAAAACAGCCTTTACTAGGCTGTAGTAAAAGTCTACTCTTAGTCTAGTCTTACAAAACAGACTTTATCTACTGTCCCTTCAGGAATGTCACGGATAGTAAATCAATTGTAAATAGGTCAAAGACTTTGCTAGTGGCACCTGTTAAACCTCCTCCAGCTCTACTCTGGTCTCAGGCAGGTATGCTCTGCCATGTAGGAGAGCATGGGGAAAGTGATGTGGGCAAAGTCCCAGTCCCTAGAAGAAAAAACTGAAGGTACCTGGCAGATTGAAATAGAGAACTGCCAAGATCATAGTAAATTAAACAGCCAGGCTATGAAATATATCGCTCTATTTCTTCATCAGGTAAAATAAATATAAAATATTAACACTGTTTGGCAGTGGCATTCCCTCACAGCCTCGAGGAGTCCGTGTTTCTCCTGTTTTGAAGCTATCACAGAAGTCAATTAAAGTTTCTTGAAGCAGCCTATTTCTCTTATTTGAAGAAGCATTTGAAAACATCGTAGTTAATTGATGTCAATTTCTGAATTGCGTTTTTTGAGAAGAGATTGACAGTGAGAAGTGCCTAATGCTTATTTTGAATTCAGGAATGCAGATGTGCTGTCAAATTAAGCATTAACACACATAGAGCTCGTGTTATTCTTGGGTATTGTTTTGAATACATTAGGTACATGACCTTTGGAATTGTTCATTCAGAGCCAGCAAACTGGTGATGGCTCGGTGAGGCTCTTACTGCAGCGTGCTCTATGTTTTTCAAAGATGCCTCTATCCAAATAATTAAGGAACATGGCATATAGCTAGTGTTAGTAGCATCTTTAAAGAGTGCAGTTAAAGAATTAGCTGCAAAACCATAAAGAGATTAAAAAAAAACCAGAACCATCAAACTTTGTTCCCTGCCACCTCCATAATATGTTTTATTGTTGTTCACTGTAGCATTTTTTCCCTTGTGGCTGGGTAATGAAATCAAGCTAGTGTGGTTCTTCCACCTTCTCAATATCAGAGGTTGCATCCCATCACAGACTACATACAGAAACTTCCAGCTATCATATATCTGGAAATTTATTTTCTTTAAATCTTTTAGAGGGGTAGTAGAAAAGATTTAAGAAGCAGATTGCAGAGGATGATATGTATGATTTCTCTTGCTTTAAGTTCTCTATGAAAGCAGCAGACTATAATACTCCCTTGTGAAACTGGCAGCAGTTCTAGCAGGAGCTGGGAAAGCTCTGAGAGTCCAGTGTGTGGAATAACTTGTTTTTTTTTTTTAAAGTTCCTCAATCATGACCCGAAGCATCATGACCACAACATGCAGATAGAAGGGGTGAGTCTCTTGATGGCTTGGAGGTGTTGCTCATTCGCCATCACACTGAGTATAAACAGGAATTTCTATTGCCTTCCTGTTCTGGAAGGAACATGTAGACTCCGGGGAAGACTTTTCTGCAGAATTACTCTTCTAAAAGATAATTGGTGAAGAGTAGTGTCACTAGTTACAATGCTAATGCCGAGCCACTAGTAGTTTGGGTTCTTGTCCGTCATTGACTAGGAAATAATATGGGCAAATTGTTGAGGAAGAAACTGTACAGTAGTTACAGTTCTTTGAATTATAATGTTATTTATGGTATATTTGTGGCCGGCTAGCATCAAATCTTTAGCACACTTGGCTTTTACATCAAGACATCAAGACGTCTGGGAGCCCTCCTCATCATGCTCTTAGCCAGAAAACAGAACACTTGGAGCTGAAGTACAGTACACAAGTTATGCTAGTGGAAGCCTGAATCTGCAGCCTTTCAGCTTCATCCACTTAGAATGCAGGAGAGCCATCAAATAAGAACATATTTATAATACATCTGAGAGGGCTGTTGTAGCTGTGATAGCCGTGGGGTAAATAAATGTTTCTTTCAGTGCTCCTGCTGAGTTTCTAACTAGTTTTAGACCAGAGGAGATTACATAGGTGCAGGAGCAAACCCAGGTAGAATTAGGTCACCTTCCTTCCTCTCTGTGCATGCACCTGTCTGTTGCCTCCTCATGTTATTTCAGCCTTGCTGCTCCCGCTGTTATTAGTGCAGAGCTGCTGGAGGTTTGGTGGAGGTGCCCGGGTGAGATCCTGTCCTGCTGCAAGAGCAGTGAATGAGCTGCACACGGGAGAGGTGACCCCTGATAAAGCTGGCCACCTGCAAAGTGCTGTGAAATACTGGAAAGTGAGCCTACTGCAAAAAGATTCCTTCCTGTCATTATTTGTTATTAGAGCAAGTGGGAGATTGTCAGTAAACAATTTCTTGTGGGATATGAATTTCAGGTTATTTGTCTTCCAGCAGTGTTTTGCTACATGTGCCATTAGTTAGAGCCATATATACTTGAAAACCAGAGTGATGCTATAAAGGGTAAAGCAGTATATTCTCTTCAGGAACATTTGCTGAAGATGATGGACCGTAGAGAGGAAGCTCTGTATATTCCTCTTGCAAGATAATTTTTGTTACTAGAGACCGGTTGGTCTGTGAAGCTAAATTCAGTTGTACTAAACACTCCTTTGGTCAGGCTTTGAAATGAGAAAAGCCTGCCTTGTGTCCTCGCGTTTTGGGCCACGAGTTTCCTGTCTTTAGCGGGTCCTTTTGTGCTGGATTCTGGTCTAGTTGTTAAAATTGTTAGGGTCGCTCCCTTATGGAATTCTGAAAACGTACTTCAGTGACCAGTTGGATCCACTCTGCTTTTGTTGTGGCTGTTGGCTATTCCTACACCTAACAGATGGCACTCGCTTAAACTGACAAGCTGTGGGATAGCCGAGCATTACTAATAAAACCTATCACATGTTAAACTTGACCTGACATTAATCAAGTTTTGAATGCTACAAATGATTCATGGATAATAATTAGTCTCTTGATCATATTAGTGAACATCAGTCTCACATTGCTGCCATTATCGGCGTTCATTCTTATAGGGAACAAATCCATTGCAGTAATTAGGTGTTTTTAATGTCTTTTGAGCCAAAATGTTCTGTGTGATTAACTTGGCAAAGAGGTTATTTTTAGTCTTTCAGTATGATTGGTTTCAGAGCTTCTAGTAAATTAACAAACTGAAAGGCTTTCCATAAAATAATATTTTATAAAAACTATGTATTTTTTAATTTTGTCAACTGAGAAAATTCCCATGTGTCCTTATGCAGTCATTTGGTATAATTTTCATCACAATATGATACAGCTGTTGCCACAAATTACACAGTTCAGAATAGTGGTGATTTCGTTAAACAGATGAACCTTTGGAGTTTACTTTTACTCTTCTTGTTCGGTATTGAGTTGTTGGTTTCAAAAGTGCTTTCAAAATGTACCTATTCATACTCACAAAACAACATTTACAGCTTTTCTCTGTTTATATTTTGAATTAACATCTTGAGTGGATGGCTGCATGAAAGCCAAGACTTTGAGCTTTAAGCATAATTTTTTTAAAAGGATTTTCATGCAGTTTGAATTATACACTGATTTTACAGCCCAGAAGCATGAAATTTCTTTTTTAAGTAATGAGCAAGTGAGAAGTTTATACTTCGTGTTCCTTGTGCAGTTAGGGCAAAGTAGATAATTTCACTGGTTTACTGAAAATGTAGCAGTTATTCTTCAATATGTGTTGGTTCTTAATAAGCATATAAAACTTCTTTAGATAATTACTTCTTAGGGAGTTATGTTTTTAATTTATTTTCTACTGGTTTTGATCCTACTCTTCCTTTATGCATATTTTAGACCATTAGCGTGGCCTAGGAAATATTCTGTAACTTCATGATTTTTTTAGTATATTAGCTTCGGAATATTTAGTAGAAGCTGTGTTTTTCTGCCTGTACTCTTGGTTAACACACTGCATTTCCTTTCTTGCCTTTCTCTTGCTGGTTTCCCAGCAAACAAAAATTCAGAATCTTTAAGATAAATAAAGCCAAACACAATGAATAATTGAGGATGCATTATAGAATCGGACTTTACCCTCCTGTAAACATGCCCTTCAACTGATATTGTTTTTATCTCATTTATTTGGCGTAAAGTAGCATATCATATTTTGATTAGGAAATGAGAATAATGCAAAGAAAACTGGGTCATATTAAATTATTAAAAATCTCCTCTTCAGCATTTTTATCGTTTAATTTGAAACATGAAATCATATAAATGATAGGTGGATTACTTGTATTTTTGTGAGGGAAGTAAGTGTTAATGTTGAAACGCTAGTTACAGCTTTTGGAATCATGGGAAACAAGCAGAAGTATTTATTTGTATGGCCATCTGTTAAGCCACACTCCTGAGACCATGGGCCGTGCTTTCAGGACCTTCACAATTACTTGGAAGGAGCCACTTGGAGCCAAGCAGCAAGCTGGAATGAGCCATCGGCTGGTGAAATACTTTGGCAAGTGCTCATGTATCCAGAGATCTCCTTGAAAGAAGATTGCTGTGGAGGACAACAGGGAGTGCATTTTTTTCTTGCTGCTAGGGCCTTTCTGGAGTATGCTGCCTAGTCTAGCTGGGATGGTTTCAGTTGATGAAAAAAATGGTAACTGTGAATTCAGATGAGACATTATTGAAACATTTGAAGAGCTGAATCTGTTTCCTTGTGAAATGTTTGAAATAAGAAGCTCTTTTCTTTGCCCAGAAAACCTCTTAGAGGTGATTTGGTCAGTGTCCATATGGAAGAACACGGAAGAAAAGTTGAAGGAAGAAAACATTAGCTGAGAAATAGCATTGATTTTTGTAATTGCACGTGCAATACTTCATTGCAACAACTTGATGAAAATAATCTTCGGAGGTTCTCCATCACAGCGTGCGATAACTTGAGACTGCACAGTTTTCAAAAAAATTACTTGGCACTTGAGCATATCACTTGAAGAGAAGCTAAATATGCGTGAGAGAAGAGGGTTTTATCTCATTTTCATAGCTGTCTGGAAGTTAGTCTGAACTGGTGAGCCCAGGCTATGTCTGGTTTTTGGCAGAGGGGGAAGGAAGTAGTAGAACTGCCAGAGGTATGTCTTCGATCCTCTCCTATCTCCCCCCAAACTGAATTTACACTAGGTTTGTTTAGGTCAACTGTTTTACTTCAAATGCTAACACTAGGTGAGGTGAATGGTATCCCAAGTATGAAAAAGATAAAAATCTGAATGGATCCATTTTGAGGTGGTGGGTTTTTTAATAATTTTTTCCATTTTTCAGAAGGTATGTATCCTCTTTAATTCCCAAAGCCATGTATTTCCCAGAGTCACCAAAGACTGTTTGGAAAGTTTTACCATATATTTGCAGTAATTTCAGTCAACCAACCAAAACAAAAGCTTTATTTTGGGCTCTATTTTTCCTAAATGTGAATTAGCCAATTATTGTGTGAAAGTTTGACATTTTGAGTTTTATTTTTAAATAATATATGAAACTTGCCTCCTCACCTCTGCTATATAGTTACTCACATGCTGTTTGGTGCTTTTTTGCTTTGAGATGGAAAGCAGCTGTTTAATTCTTGATGCCTTCTCTGCTTTTAGAAACAAAACAAACCAAAAAAGAAATGATGCTGCAGGACAGGGGAAGTGGCAAGATTCCGAGGAGAAGGAAGGAAGGCGCAGAGTCTACAACCGTAGCTTAGAGGGACCAGCTTCCCTCACCTGACGTTAAGCTGCATTTGATAATATTTTCAGACATTGCACAGTAGCTTGTGTATCATCTGGAAGGAAACTTATACCCCACCAAGAGCATGTTTAATTGTTTTCCAGGAGGCCTCCTTTTCAAAATGTAGTGTTTGAAAGCTGGAGTTTAGAATGTTAATAGTTTGGGTGATGGCTCCATCATTGCCTGTTACTGATTAATTGATTTATTTTGGGAAATATGATAGTTGGGATGAATCTGAGCTAGACTATTTTTGCATTATTTTAACTTAAGTGAGCTTAACAAAGAAATAATTCTCTAGGATTTTGGATGTCATTCAGAACCAGGACTTCTGAAGGTATTATGTAGTAGGTTATTCTCAATGTATTTTACTTCTACTGATTACAAGGGAGATCCAGATTTTAATTTTGATTTTAAGGAAAATAGTTTTGTTAAGCTGAGTTTTAGGGTTTTTTTTGTGTGTGTGTGTTTTTACTTGTTTTTTTTTTAAACTTAAATCCAGGAACACTACACAGTAGACATACTGGATTTGTTATATAGATCTTCAACTGGATTTGTGATTCATGTATCCTTTCTTCAGAGATTTCTGTATGTAATATAGAGATTATTTTTTTTTATGTTGAGAGTTATCAAAAGAGAGTTATCAAAAATATGATGAAAATACATCTCTTAGTAGCAGACACATTAAATTCAGATATGTTTTATTGAATGTTGCTGAACCACTGTACCTTTGAAAACACTTGTACCTCCCAGTTTGGATGTAAAACTTTTTCTGGGATGTCTTAAATACGTCAGCAATCAGTGTTGAAGTGAATAATTTTTGTATTGAACTTGGATAATTGAGATGTGAGACAGGGGTATTGAGGAGGTTGCCATGTAAAAATAGAAAATATAGAAACTGGCAAGCAAGATGAAACAGACTGATGTAAAACCAAAACAAGGGTGATACTGTGTTTTAGAAACAGAACAGTCTATCCCTTTTATAGAAGTGTAAGGAAAGCGCCAGAATAATGATTTCATTTAAAAAAAACCCATAGCTATTGGTGCTGGTAACTTCTGAATCTTTTTTGGAAGACTGGAAAGTTTAAAGAATCTGCAGTATCTGTCAGAGATTTATAAGCCCGTGTCTATGAAGCCTGAGAGTTGTCAGGATATAAGAATTACTTTGTAGTCTGATGTTGAGGCCTGTCATCGTCAGAGGAAGGGATTGTCCTATAAGTTGGGCTGCAGCCTAAGCCAGTGAAGATGCTGGCTCCATGAAGTTAAAAATGACAGTATGCTCATGTCTGAAGGTGTTTCACGGTCTAGTTAACTGACAATTTCATTGGTAGTTTATTTGTGACTAATACTTTCGAGTAAACTGTTTTCCCTTTTGCAGCTTTCACTATGGAGTGGCCAGGTAGATAGATGCTCAGTAATTTGAAGGTGGCTCTGAAAAACTGCTTAGGGATTGGTACAGGCAGAGTTGCTGTAGCTTGGCTTGAAAATGAATGAAGCGTATAGCAGTTCTGAAATTGAAAAAGCAAGGAAAATGGATGTATATTTGTCTTGTATTATAAAATGCAAAGGGATTTTTTTTTTTTTAATCTCCTAAGTATTTCACTAGGCTAACAAGTGGTCTCAGTTTTGAATCAGAAACATGAATAAAATGGTTAGGAATATTTGGATCTTATGATATGGCCGGTTGATAATAGTTGTGTGCAAGGACTGTAGCCAAATTATTTTGTAGACAGTCAATACAACTTTGCAGAGACATTATTATGTTTTGGAATCTGCATAACTCTTACAGGAATGTTGTGTTTCCGTGAAAGTTTTTTTTGTAAGGGGAAGGAAAAGGCAAGTAGTACCTACTGGATTTTATTTTATGAATAAAACTGAAAACTCATCAGAATCATGTGACTTACCTCAGAATTACAGAAACATTATTAAAAACCTACTGGTGTTATGCACCAAAATTTTCTCTTCCTGTTGGAGGAGCTAAGTGATTTCTTCATTGATAAGTATAGAGAGATCTCAAGAGTGTGATATTTCCTCACCACACACCAATTTTCTGCTCAAGAACTGCTGCCTGGTTCAGTGTTCTAGCAAAATCAGCTTCAGCAGGTTTAATGCTGCTTTGAGTGACATACTGCTGCTCTTCAGCTCCGTGGTTAAAAAGCAGTGAGAAATCCTTCTCCTTGTCATACAGCTCCACTCATTCCATGGGATTATACCATTCTTTCCATTAGAGGAATACTGTTAGATGTAGCAATAATTTTTAATTTGCTTTAGTTACAAAATAAGAAAGGAAAAGTTTTAAATAATGAACTGTGGTGTGAGTGTCTGGTTTATTGCAATGTTGATGGGGAAGCAGGAAGCTGTGAGAAGTGAACAAAAGGTTTCACAGGTGGAAATAGATGCCACAAGGCTACAAGGAATAGCATGCCAGAAGAATTGGCTTGTATGCATCATTTACCCATCTTTTATAAAATGTCATGGAGATACATTGCATTTTATGTGATCCCTGGCAATCATCCCAGTCAAGCAGGTGTGCCATTTATCGTGGTGCCAAATAAAAAAAAAGACTGTACTGTTCAAGTTAATTAGAAATTTTAACATATGTGGAAAGTTGAACATCTTTTTTTTAAAAGATAAACCATGATATCTGTATTTTAAGTTCATAAACCTAAAAACCTTATATCAACTATATTTTTAGTGTCAAAAATACTTGCTTATATGTCAAACATTCTTTTTCTGCTTATTCTCTGTTCTTTCCAAACTTTCTGCAATATTCAATGGGTATGTATTCTGCTGTTCACAGACAACCTCTAATTAGTTACATTCTCAAGAAAATGTGTATGGGAAGAAGCTCAGAGAAAATGTCCATTCCTGCCTTCCCACTTCCCTCTCCCCCTCCCCCAAATTGCTCATCCTTTCTAGTAAAAATTCCTTTCTAGGGTGTTATAATTGAAATACTTGTAATGGACCTAATGAGAATGAAAGCAGCATAACTGAGAATGAAAGCAGAATTACTAGGAGTACAAAAAGATTTAGTTAGCTGTTGAACCTTGCTCTGGTTTTAAAATCCTTTTGTCTTTGATATCTAATTGGCACTTGGGAGGAGATTTCTTAGTAAGAATACTGTGGACCTTCAAAATGAGAACAAGTTCAAGTCTGAAACTGGGTGTCAGGTTGATAAGAGGGATTCCCTTGCATTTTGTAATTCTGGTGAAGTAGAGAATGAAAAGGAATTTTTTAAATGATAAATTTTGGATTTATATTTTCCTCTCCATTTACAAACTTTTAATACTACTTTAATATAGTTTTCTGAAGATACGTGTAGACTAGAGTGGACAGAGCTACAGGTGAAACAGTGCATGATAGTAATTTTATCCTTTACTCGGTTGAGTTACACACCCTAAATTAAAAGATTGTTTCTATTTTCTTAAGTTTTATTTTGGGAAAGAGGAAATCATACAGTTAATTTAATCTCCGACACCAAAGTAACCATGTCCTCAAATTAAAGTTCCTTTAAGAACTTCGAATAAGCAGAAATGAAGAGGATTGATTTTTGTTTGCCACTTTGGTTAGTGCCTTTTAATAAGCTAGCTGGAAATGTATAAAAAGTATTATCTCAGCTAATCTGAATATTGCATTTTAGTTTTGAAGTATTGTTGTTGTTGTTATTATTATGCAGAGAGAGGTTTTTTAGTACTTGAATTTAATGAAATCTTTCCCATGTGTTTTTGTGAGTATGAAGCATGTTCTTAGTACAGATTTCTCACTAGCCAGTCAGTTTTGGAAGCACAGTAACCTTACAAGTGATCCACAGAAGACTTAGTTTGTGTAGAAGTTAAAAAAAAAAATCTAAACTTTTTGACATTAGTTTAAATATTTTTCAAATATACTCATTGCTCTGATGAAGCAAAGACTAACAAAGAATTCGTGAAAGAATTTGGGATTTTTTTTTTTTTTTTTTTTTACTATTTCGTGTAGACATCTGGTAGAGGATGCTGTGATCCTCAGCTCTAGATTTCAAAATGATAACAGGTAAATGCAAGCTACAACTTCAGGTTCCAAGTATGGGCTTTCTCTACTGAAAAATAATGTTTTGCTGGATGATTTCTTACTCAGAATCAAATATTCTTAAAGTATTTTACCGCTTGAGAGTACTCTCATAGAGTGTATTTCTTCAGTTAAATTGTATTTAAAAGTTGAATAGTGAAAGCTGTAATTGTTGACACAGCTATAAGCACAAGTAGAGCAGTGACTGTGTGGATAAGGAAAAAAGCCGTTGTTTTTTTTTTTTAGCAAAATGATCAATTATTTTGTATAAACAGTTACAGGTTTTAATGAAATATTATGTTATATTATTATTATTATTTGAAATATTTGACTATGAGGCTTTTGATCCCTGAAACTTCAGAGATGTACAGCCCATAATAAGGTACAAATGTTAATTCTCAACTCCTTTCATCCTTCTACCCTTTACTGACTTCATTTGAATAATTTAGTCAGCAAGTCATTGAGTTAAGTTGAATTATAGAAAGGAAATGGTGCAAAATTAACAGTCTAGGCCAAAATGTTGCATTTAAAACTGACTGTGATTTACTGAGTTCTGTATTTACTGTGTTTTATAACCCATCTGGTTACTTACATGTCAAAGTTTTTTTCAAATGTTATTAAAAGCACTTACAACTTCAGGACAGACTCTTCATCTCTGCAGTAAAACATAAATTGAAATTAATAAGGAGGTATTTTGGTAATTCTCCTAATTTTTTCTATTACTTGTCAATTGTAGTTCTCATTGGTTATTTGCTTTTCTTTAGGCAAGTCATAATTTAACATGGAAATATATAATCAATTCTTGTCACTATTGACTAGCTGGTTTCATTAGTTTGTTTAGTTAGATGGTTTTTCTCTGGTAAATGCATCTCGTGGATATATTCACCTCCATGTGGAATTCACAGTCTTTGAAAATGTAAACCAGAATATTCAAGATCCAAATTAATTCAGACAGTTATTTTACGGTAGTGTAGCTGTGTTACTGGGTTATGCCCTAGTTAGGGAGTCTGCCAAACGTGAATTCTGAATGATGCCCTGAAATATTTTTCAGTACATAGTTTTAATCTAAAATAAATGCAACTTGCATGTTAAAGTGGCAAGTTGTTTTTTTAATTTGGCCACAAATGAATGTGGTGTCCTGTATCAGAGCTGATTTTTCTTCATCTTTTACTGTATAGAATCATCTTGATTTTTCAGTATTTCTTTTTGGTCAAAGGCATTTTCCTTGAATAGAGCTGTAGGGATTTGCCTCCCTGAAACTTGTTTCAGCCTTGAGTGCTCTTTGTAAAAACAGCTAATTTGATGGAGCTTTCTTTGTTGACATTTCCCAAGCTCTGATGTTAAACCATAAATAAACAGTTTACTAGCAAATGATTGCAGTAGTAGTGTATAATCTGCTTTGATGTGTGGTCTCCTAAGTGAAATAATTCTCTATAGAAGAAAAAGACTACTTTTCTTTTTGTTCTACAGCTCCTGGAAGGAAGCTTTGCCAGAGAAGTTAGCCATGAAGTGGATGGACTGATATTTCAGCCTACAGGAGTAAGTAGCATAAAAATGGATTTTTCTCCCTTCACTCGCAAATTAAATTCTCATCATTCCTCCTCATTCATCCTCCCATCTACTGCCTCGTCTTCATTTCAGTCAGGATTATTTTGCAGTGTTGGTTCTGTTTTTTCCAGTTCCTTAGACTACTTATATTCAACTGATTGCAATCTAATTTGAGGTACGTATGACTTTGGATGTGGTAGGAATCAGCTCATGTTTTTTTCATTTGTGTACTGTGATGTGCTGCTAAATAAGGAAGGATTTTTTCTGATTGCATGAGTTCTCTGAATCTTTCAACCATTGGTTTGAGCTTCTGGATTGTTTTTCTTTCTGAAGGATCTTCACACATTAAAATTTTAGAAAAATTTGTGACTCATGTTATTTTAGTGCAATTAAAGCATGATGTAGTCTCAAGCCATGTCCTCCAGGATAAAGGTATGTGATTGGCGTGGGGAGAAGTCACCAGAAGTGCAGACAATCAGAAAAAATAAGGGAAATGGTTCTCAAGCAGGAAGGGTGGCTTTAAAGGAAGTCAATAGCACGGTTTCCTCCATCCTGCTGCTGCTCCTGTTGACTCTGATACAATGGATACACTGCAGTGTGTTTTGCGTATTCGCGCAGATAGTGACTGTAACATGATTCGTGTTGACTTTTTTCTTAGCTTGTAAAACAAGGAATTGGTTTTGAGTATTTCAAATTTGACAGATATTTCTACCCGTACAGTTACTCACAGAAAACATTTGTATTTAGTTTTCCAGATAAAACAGGTTTTTCTGGTCTACTTCCTATACTGTAGATCTTAGCACTGCCATCTGGAAATAAGATTCACCTCTCTTCTCTATTGCAAGTTTTACATCAGCTAACCACAAACTGAGCAATTAAACCACATATCTATCTTTTTTTTTTTAAAAAAAATACATAACTATTTCCAATTCAAAGCAAAACTACTAGAGTAAAGAGGATTCATACTTCCGTAAGAAATCTTGATATCTCACAATATTGATAAAATCTAAAGCAATTGTAAAGGCTTCTCAGAACTACTTTTCTGAATATAAGAGGTTAAACTATGCAATTCAGCTGAATTTGAAATTACATTTTCTACTTGAAATTACTGAAGAATTTGTCTCTTTGCTGTTGTTACAGGAAATTAATATCTGATATGTTTTATTTTTCTAGAACTTGTATTTTCTGATTTAGCATACTGAGAAATTTATAACCCAACAGAAAACTAATTTTCTTGCATAAATGCTTATAAAAAAACCACTTCTTCATCTTTAAAATATGGGATACATTTTTTTACTCTAATTTAATGTTCAAATTTCGGTATTATTTCAGGATTTATGGAATGTAAATTTGTTGCATCTGTTATTAAACTGATTTTCCTGGAATAAACAATGTGCGGTTTTCTCAATGGCTTTTGTAGTTGAGAAAATATAAACAATACATTTAGAGCAAAAGAAATTATTGTAGACCTATTAATTGGGAAATAAATATTAAAGCTGGTTAACTGCAAAGGGTGAAGCTGATATGGGTAGCTGGTATTGCTTTTTTATTTTATGTGGTACAGAGGTTATAATTTAATAGACAACAATGCAAGGGCAACAGAGTATAACAATACATAAATGATTCCTTGAGAATACTAACTGAAATATTTTTTCTTTTTGTATTATAGTTGCAGCAACATATGTAATGTATTAGATCCTTTCACAGAGTAAAATACCTGTTGTTGATCAGGCTAGATGCCTGAATTTTAGTCATCGTGAGACTTAAAGACTTTTATAAAAGTTTGTCTCAAGTGAAGAGACCATGGCGTGTCCAGAAGAAAACAAATCTTAACAACCATTTTTATTGACATATTTGATCTTGCAGAAAAAGAGACAGACAGAAATGATGCTGAGTTTTAGAAGATCAGGGAAATTTAAGAACATCTTTTGGGAGCTTCTGAAGTCTCATGTGCGTCTTGAGTAGAAGAAAACAAAAGCAGACAGGAATTGGAGCAAAATTGCATAGAAGGAAAAAGTGACAGCGGAGGAGGATGAATGCAATTGTGACTATTTACAGACAGGAATTTTTTTTTTTTAAATAGCCACATTTTGCATACTTTTAGTAGTTAAAGCAGAATGCAGAAGTTAAGTAATTATTTAATATAAAGAATGAACTTAGTTCAGTCTGTTTGAAGGTCTTTTCTGTGGTTTCTTTTTTTTTTCCTCCATTTACTCAGAGATGTTCCTCTTGATCTCTGAGCTTAGAGACAGGCATCTAGACCTGAGTACGTGGATATATTCCCCACAAGCTGTAGGCAGCACTGGTACTTGAGTCAACATGGATGGAGAAACAATATGTTATTGTTCTGAAGTTTGGTTTAATGCTGACTTCTAATAAAAATCAAAATACTCCAAATTATTTGTGAATAGGAATTACGCTGTTAGCCTCTAAGAGCTCTGGGTTTTCTTCCTTTTCTCTTGGGTTTGAAGAGATTTAGCATCAAGTGCCTGTGAACTAGTTTGGTTTTGAGAAATCGGCATGCTTTAATGAGAAGGGATTTGTGAAAAAGTTTTACTACTGAAGCTAGGGTTTAATTTAGATTTAATAGGGTTTATTTTCTTCTGTTAGTCCTCCTATCGAAACTCATATTATGTATAGCAAGGTTCTTGTACTGAAGCAGAAATTGTTTTGCACTGTGACTGATGATGGTAGAAACAACATTAAGGAGAATTGTTTTCTGCCTGTGCCAGTTAGTTTATTTTGCAGGATCGTGCTAACTGAGCATTATTATTCCTAACCAATGCACCAGTTACTTGAGTTACTTGTATATCCTGGACAATAAATAATATAAGTACTTTAATTTCACAGGGACAACTCACAGAAAGGCAATGACTGAGGCCTCCCTTCTTCCCTCTTTCTTGCTGTCTAGAGACTGAAAGCTTTCACAGATCATGAGAAGAGTGGGCCTAGTGAAAATGAAGGAGGTTTTGGCCTCATTTATAATTTAAGAATGCTTTGTAGGTGATTTGATGTGATGTGTGCTTCATAGTGCTCCTCTGCGCATCCCCTGCATTAACCTAGCATTCTCTAACAACTCCATGGTGAGAGACAAATATAAGACAATGTTTTCTTACTATTGTTTCTCTTCTTCCCTTTGTACTCTTTTCCTTTCCTCTTTTCCTTTTCATGCATCCTCTCTATCCAATAGCCCGTTTCCCACATTGCTTTTTATTTCCCTTTTATGTCACTTCTCCTTAATGCTTCTTTTCCCTGCATCGTTTTCTATCCATTTAAGATGCTACAATATAACTCCCATATGGCTATGTCAGCTCCATTCCATTTGATCAGCTTTCTGATCCCTCTACATGTAACAGGTTGGCAGAGCAGGGACCGAAGCTAAGTGCTAATTAGGAGGAGTGAAACAGGCCTGCAGGAAACTTCATGGACAGGTATGTTGCCCTGTGATCATGCCCCAGACAATGGGTGAATTAGTTTGCAGGTAAAAGCCAAACACCTTATTCACAGATTCTGAATGTGAAGATTGGAAACTTTCAATCCTTTTTTCTAAAAGGTTACTTCAAAACAGCAAACAACTTCTTATATTTGTTTTAGAACACTTGCGATTTGCCAACCTGTGTATTTTTAATGGAAATCTCAAAAATGGCCTCTTATCTTCTGATGGCAGAATTGGCTCTCTGACGTTTGCCCATTCATCAGTGAAATTACTTTTGTTATCTGCCTTGTAAATCATACCTTTGCTAGATATCTGACTATCTAATTTTTATGCTAGCAATCTCTTAATAACTGACTTTCTTGCTGGCTAGAATTATTATTTCCCCTTGCTTGGGAAAAGGATGTAGGAATTATTTTCTTATGTTAGCCACCTAAAAGAATGCTCACTGGCCATCAATTGGGAAGGCCTAAGGACAGTTTTTGAGCATCTGTGGAAAGCACGTACCAGTACTTATTCTCTTCTGTTCCATCTTTATTCCTCCCTGAGCTTTGTGATGTTTTTGCATTGACTCAGGCTGATTTCTGTTTGGTGCTTCTCCATGTTCATATTTTGGATGAGGAATAAAGGCCAGTTGTGTTGGTCTGGGATTTTTCTGGAGAATGAAGAAGGGCAGCTGCTGAGCTCTATTCTTCTAAGATAAATGTTATTTTAAAGAACAGCTGAATTATTTAGTATGTAACTCCCCACATTGAATACTAACAGAAAGCTTGGCCTTTAAAATGAAAAGAGAATAATGAACAGGTTTTTATTACTGACTAACATTGTATGAGTTTTTAATATATCTTCCTTCCCCTCCCTTGGCAGACTTAGTGGTGATCTGAAATGCTTGGTTGCCTGTTAATTATTTGTGCTATTCCCATTGTATAATAGGCTGTGTTATTTTCTGTCATTGTAAAAGTTCATCCAAAATCACTGAAATTAACACTGAAAGAAATATCTCCAAAAGATACCACCAAATATAATATCTCCAGAAGGCCATGTTTTGTTTCCTTAAACAGTGACAGTTTCTCCTAAATAATCCTATATAATCAGTAAGCTGTTCCTTCCACAGTATACATTTTATCAAATCTTCTGTGGATTTTTAAACATAGGCCAAGGCAGTTGCTGGTGTATTTCTGAAACTCAGACATCATGTTTAGCAATGATCAGTTACTGTTAAATATTTCTACTACAATAGCAAGTAATGGCTTCAGATAGGCTCAGATGTAGTCTCAGTGCCAAAGCTGGTACGTAAAGGCTTGGGAAGAATAATACAATAACATAAATTTTTGCTCCAAACAAATATACAAGTTTCTCAATTTAGCTTTCTAATTTTGATTCATGTGTGTTATTCATATAAGATTTGGAGGCGGTGGAATAGAATAGAACTGTTTTCAGTTGGAAAGGACCTGCAGTGATCATCTAGTCCAACTGCGTGACCACTTCAGGGCTGACCAAAAGTTAAAGCAGTACTATTAAGGGCATTGTCCAAATGCCTGTTAAATGCTGATGGGCCTGGGGCATCGACCACCTCTTTAGGAAGCCTGTTCCAGTGTCTGACTACCCTCTCAGTAAAAAAATGCTTCCTAATGTCCAGTCTGAACTTCCCCTGACGCAGCTTTGAGCCATTCCTATGCGTCCTGTCAGTGGTTAGCAGGGAGAAGAGCTCAGCACTTTGATTCCTCAACATAAGCACTAAGACTGCCTGATTTTTTTCTCTAGAGTTTGCAGCAGAAGGGAAGAGTATCTGGAGAGAACAGTTTTCATCAGTCTTTGTGTGGACCCACACTACTAAAACCTTCCGTGTATCTTTAGAGTATCTCGTTGCTAAATGTGATTTCCTCTGCAAGAGGAATGTTCATGACTGAATCTGGTACTAGTCAGTGGATGCCATTGTTGTGTCAGTGCGCACTTTTTGTGCTGTTGTGGGTTTTTCTTTAACAGAGAACTTGCTGTCAATCTCCTGAAATGCCACTGAGCTTTACAACTCTTCTCTGCCTATGAATAGTTGTTATATTCAATTTCCATGGCAATGAGCCTCGCAGTTCGTCTCTTAAATAACTAGTTGTATCTCAGATATACCATTCTGTCATATGCTTTATGAACATACTCAGATTTTTTAGCAATGTACAATATTTCTTTGAGAGTTTTTCTGTGACAGTACAAGTAAAATTTTTGTATCAATTCAAGTTTGTCTTTGCTGTCTTGATGTGATTTATTTTCTACCTTTTTTGGAAAATGAGAAAACGAGAAATTTAAGAAAAAGTAACAACACAAATGCTAACTTAAACCCTGACAAGTAAGGACTAATTAAATTAATTAGAGCCCATTTAATTAGATTGTTAGACTCCTAGATTAAAGTGCCACAATTTTTGAAAATAGTAGATTTTTATGATTTCCACTTACTTTACAAAAACTGGAGATAATTCACACCTCAGGAAATTTGAATGTTTCTTACAGGTGCAAGCTCCTAGCATCCAGACTGGACAAAAAATGGCCAAAAACTGGGGGGAAGTTGTGAGTCATTTTTAGCTCTGAATATAGTAAGGTAATGGTGTAGCAAAAGTTTTCCTTATGTAACTTTCTGCTGCTAGTCTTCTGGTACATTTAAAGGTGCAAATCTATATGCTATTTTCCAAAATTATTTAACCTGGCTTCCTTTTTATGTCTGTCTGAATAGGTGTCAGTGCCTTGAGCCTGATTACTTAAGGAAAGTGTTAGCTCTTATTGATATGTTACCTCATTTGTTTGCTTATGACCTATACCATCTGACATTCTCTGATTTCTCAGGCAATGAACTGCATTTATAAGATCTATCTAAATAGGTTCTTGAACTTCTGTTGTGCAGTTTAATCATCCTGCCTGCCAATGGCATTAGGCAGGAAAGGTCTTTCTTACATTTTACATTATGTGTACTAGTCATCCTCAGGATTGTCAGTTGACATTAATATGGTGGTGTCTGTGTATGTGTTGTTTACAAGAAGAAAAAAAAAAAAGCTTTTTCTGGATGCTACTGTTCTAAATGTTGGGAAAATAAAGATATATTTTATAGTAGGATATGCATAATCATTACTCATAAAGGCTTCAGATATGGTTTTTGTATAGCTGCTTTGTCTCAAAGCTAGATTCCAAGGAGATTGTTGAGTGCACTTGCTGTTGTGCTTCCAGCTATGCTAGATTGCACAAACTTTCTAGCTAAAAGAAATAACTAAATATTAGGAATGTATGCTGTAAATGTGATATTCAGGTGAGAATACCAAAGCAATTGTTTAGCTTCTGCAGAACATACCTGCTTTTAAGAAAGTAAGTCTGTGTTACGCAAATGAGGGTGTATGTGTGGTGGATCAGCTTTGAAAAACAAATATCTTTATGGCTGGATAGGGAAGTCTAGGAGAGATTCTGCTTCGAATCAATGAGAACTCCTTACTGAATCATCCGAGTAGTTGGTTAAGCTCTTGATCTTTAACATTGGCTGCTATTAATGACTTGGTCAGTTGTCTCCATGGCAGTGTTCCTATTCATCCTGAATTTTACAGCAGTCTTTCCAGCACTGAGAGGTTGGTAGATTAGAAATGACTTGTAAACTGGAAGATATAGTAGAAAGTATTTTATTAACACTCTTTTCTTCGAATCCCAGAATAGTTATCAACAAAATGCCTCATGTATGATTCATCTATACTCTTTCTATCAAACTGAAAAGATTTAGAAAAAATATATCGAAGAATTACCTTGTTACGAATGTTTTCTCCTAGTACAGACCTTTTAAGTTTCCATGAAGGTGCTTCATGAAATGTTCTGGTTTTTTTTTTTTTTTTTTTTTTTTTTTTTTTCAGTTGGGACACAGCAGTAAAGCAAAAATAGTGATTTGTATCAGGATAAGGAGCTAGATATTAATACTGCTGGTTTAGTGTAAGCAGTAACCCAGCATTTCAGGAAGATTACATATATACCTGAGATTTGTGAAAACAGGGTTGCTTTCAGATGAATATCGACGCTTGCATTATGATATTTGGATGGCCAAAACAGTTAGTGTAAAAACACTCGCTTTCTTTAAAAAAAGTAAACCAGTGTATTTTACATTACTCTGTTATTCATAGTTTACAATGTTTACAAGGTCACTGTTCTTATGAGTAGTAAATTTGAAAATGGAGGATCAGTATCACAATTGGGTAACTGAATTTTTGTAATTATCAAAAGATGTCTTTTAGTCTCTAAGCAGATGTTATCAGATAAATCTTTGAAGTGAACTGTGTGTATTTGGTGACAACACATTTAAAGTAATAGTATGCACTGTCCTGTGCAGAGCACACTATACTCTGCAAGGCCCAGAGGTGCCTGCAGAATAGTATTCTGTGTTGAGGGGGTACAACAAAACACAGTTGAGATTATTTGATGTCATTTTGGCTGTCAATAACTTCCGTTTCAGTTGTAGTTGTACTCCCTCTTCCATTCATTAGCTTTCCTAGTTTTTGACATTCTTGAAGTGGTGAACCAAGTCCATTAACGTGTGATTAAAAATGGAAGTCTTGAGCTTGATGTGAAAGCTATAGCTTGCTTTTAGAAAATTCCATTGTCTTCCACTGACATGCATGCTGAATAATTTAGATGTGATTGTATCATACAGGTTATCCTCTTCTAAGTACGGTTAGAAGGGCAGTGCCCAACTTCTCTGACTTCCAGAGTTATGCAATGATAAGAAACAGATGAAAACTGCTTCCATAATTACTGCAGATATTCCTAAAGCAGAAGCCTATTTCCTCTTAATGCTGCTAGTTGTGTTTCTGAAATGAAATTATCTTCTTCTCCATGTTACTCTAGAAGCCTCCCCTGAGAGGAAGGTACAACTGTGACACACCTGCTGGTTTGTTCTCAAAGGGGAAAGTGAGTAGAAGTCTTAGCTGGAAATATCCTAGACTTCCAAAATGCAGGTGTTCTGTGCACTTTGAATTGCTCATTAAAGAAAGGATTAGTACACTTGTCAAATGCTATCAGAAAGTTTTGACAAGTTTGAACTGACACAACAGTAGGCTGCTTGTTTCCAAACAGTGATCACTGGAAATCCCAAGAAGATCTTGTAGCTGTATATTCATTCAACCACTGAAACAAAACGTTTTTTATGTAAGACAGGGTTCTCTGGAGAGAACTATTAACTTATGAGAGCAATTAAAATATGTGTCTTGAGGACTTGTCAGATGGTAAATTGATGTTGCTATTGTTAAGGAAAAATATGGCTTGTTCTGCTAGTAATGAGGAAAAGGAACAAGAGAAGAATAGAAGATAATATAAGTACTTTTGGAAACAGTGTGCTGTTTAGCAAATGTAAGCTGATCACAGGATCCAGTGCTCATAGGATGAGCTCAAAATAGGTGAAAAAAAAAAGTTTATTATATGGTTAACAGGAGCTTCAAGGTTGTTTTTTTTTTTTTTCTTCGTGTGTAGAATGTGAAGTTCCAATTTTCTGTCTAAATCTGTTCTACTAGATGTCGTGCATATTGTGGTGAGCAAAGATGAGGAAAAAAAGGAAAGTTTAGTTGGAGAAAAGAATGGCAGAGATCAATTTTTGCTAGGTTTTAGGCAGCATACTCCTTTTCAACAGTCTTAGCATCAGCTCAAGTCAAGCAAAGCAAATTCAGATTTGTTTGGCTTTTGGTTCCCCCCCACTCCCCTTACACAGCTGGCTCAAAGACCAAATATGAAAGAACAGTAGGCGCAAGCATTACTGCTTTTTGTGTTTTTTACAGAATATTTTTTTAAAGTATCAGTTTTCGATAATACAGATTTTTCTGTTAGACAAATAAATGTGTATGTAGTAGAGCATATCAAGTATATTGCATTTCTGAAAAATTTAAGATTTTTTTTCAGAGTATTAACATACTTTTGGGAGAATGTTTCATTTTTTTGAGGAGAATCATCAGCACTTTCTAAAATGTAGAGCACGGTACTATTTCCATGTACTAAGACTGTAGAAGATAAATCTCTCCCTTCTATTGAAGGGTACACAAACAAAACTGTAGATTTTCTATGTAATTTTTCAGATGAGGGATATTGGTAAAGGTTTTTTTTTTTCACTTTCAGATGGTTTAAATTATACAGCATGATGCTTTCATCATTGTTAGAGGATTTGGTTTAAACTTTACATTTCATTAAAATATTTGAACCAGAAAAGAATGTGAGTGTACTTTTCATAATTTGCATATGAACCAGAACAACCAGGTGGACTATTTTTGTTAATATTTGTTCACTTCTGGAGGATAAGCTGTACTATGCTTGTTGTACCTGTTTATGCAAGACCTGGTATTTTACTTGCAAAAATATTATGGGAAATGTATTTTTTTACATGTTTTCGCTGCTGACCCTTTTCAGTTTCTGGATTGAAGGGGCACGTAGCACCACGTGCCTTGTATCTAGTGGCAGTCCTATAAGTGAAACTTAGCACTGGTGATCAGATCAGAATATAGACTCAAAGCATAGTCGTAGAACAAATTTGGATAATAGCTTTTGTCAGAGTCATGAGCTGCATACAGATAGTTCACACACAGGACCTAGTTTGTCAGATAAATTGTTCATTGAAAATCATTCCTGTAGCTCTGATTGCTACGCGCTAAGCCGGTCCGTCTCTGTGGAGAGCAGCTACAGTGCCAGTAAGAGTCTTCAGCTGGTTTTGAGAATTTTGGTTGCTGGGTTAGTTGCTAAAAAAATTAAAATTTTGTGTAAAGGCAGGTAACAAGGATTACTTAGCTGCAATTATTAATTGTGCCTTTTATTCTATAGTTCCTTCTGTGTGTTTCATGTGAAATGCTGTTGCACATCTGATGATTCTTGCAGAAAGTCAGATAGTAATGGGAACCACCTGTAATATAATTATTCTTTATACTGCCATCAGTCTCTCATTCTTTTTCCAAAAGACAATATTACTCAGACTTGCTTTGTCACAGTTAATGAGTTTGTCCTTATACTTATGTTCAGCTTTGGCTTTGATACAACATGCTTGTGAACTATTACTGTTTTAAATAATTCTTTACAGCAGCTAGATATATGGAATGTTATGGACCAAATAGCAAATGAGAACTGGAATTAAACTAATACCTTGTCTTGGAGTACGTTAGAATGGTTAGCTACCATACCAGGGATAATGTTACCATGGAGAGAGCTGCTGTTTCCATGACATTTGCTTGCATATTTTGCTGGGCCTTCAAAAGTAGTAGAGTTTTGTCCTCTATCAAATTTGGTGGGTGTTATTCCATAACTTCTGAAACTCTGCAGTGTCTCCCTGCAAACGTGTATTAATTGATTTCTTAACAATATTAATAGCGACTGAACTGGCCAGCAAAAAAAAAAAAAAATATGGAGGGAAAAAGTTATTCAAACTTATAGCATCTGGAAGGCAAGGGGGTTTTACAGTATTTTTGACTAAATTAGATATTCCAGCTTGATTTTTAACTGGATGTTTACTGCTCTGCTTGTGTACATTTTGGTTAATTGAAAAACCCCACAACTAGTAAAGAAGTAAAGAAGAGTTTTACTGGTTTTAGAAAAAAATGTGTTTAACTGTATAGCTAATGGCTTTATACTGTGAGATCTGCCTTGCTGGAGTGGAGTTTTGGATTGCAGTAAAATTTTAAATCAAATCATTATGTAGCTCGCTGTTTAGGAATCAGGTCTTGGCCTAGGGGTAAATTACAAAAACAATTTATTCTTAGGATGAAAGAAGTGCTTTTGAGATGTTAAATTCTTGGTAGCTGTCCATAAAGGGGAGGTTCTTTAGTAACTGTTATGGCAATATCATGGTAATCTACAGGCAGCTTTTGTATTTTTCCTGCATTGAAAATTTTCTGATTGTGGTCACGTGTAGTCACAGTTATTATCCCTTTACATTTTAGTAACATTTACATTGGAATGATAAACTCACTTTATCTTGGAGGTGGAAGGAGATTTGCAAAATATCTTCCGAACTTTGTCACAGGTTCTTGCTTGAACTAACGATGATATTTTTTTTCCTACGTCATTCTCAGTTGTGACGAGATACCAAGCTTTATGTTCTGGAGGTTAAAGAAAGGACTGTTGTCTTTCTATGACATTAGCAAAAAGGATGCATGGGAAACTGAGTGAGCTGAAAAACCTTTTAGAGGGGTATCAGATATGAAAAAAGCTTTTTATGAAGTGGCTGAGGTTTGTCTGTTTTGTTCTCTCAGAATTGTCTAGTGACTGCACATCGAACATTTCAATTTTCACTTGATGAATGCCAGTGAATTGGCCCCATGAGGAGCAGTTCTCTTTTTTTAAGAAACGCAATTCTGTCTTTTAAATACGTTCTGCATTTGTTTGTGGAAAAGCTGTATTTAACCACTGTTTCTGTTTCTCCATCATTGCTTGTAGCAATGTTAAAAGCTCCTAAACCAGTTGACATTTGTTTTTGCAAATGGTGGTTGTCACTCACTCTTTCTCCTAATTCTCTGCACCTTTAGCTGCTTACCTGCTTGGAGCGTAGCTACATAAACAGTTAGTTTAATGTTTGGTATAATTAAAAGAGAGGAAACACTGAAGAGAAGGGAAAGGAGAAAAAAGTGACAGAGATTGGGAAATGTCTGAAACCCTTCTGCCAGTAACAGAATGAGAGGTCCCTGCCAGCAGCAGAGAAGTTGGAAGAGGTTCCTCACGGCAATTGCTCAATCCCAGTATTCAAACCAGAGATCTTGTGTTGCATGTCCAATCCACATTTGTGTGGTCATGCTCTATAGAAGGGGTAAAACAAATCTGATGTGTCTGAAACTATTGTTGTGTTTTCAGATTGGTTACGAGGCAAGGTTAGCAACCAATATCAGAACCACTGCTTTTAATGGGAGAATGTTGCTCCCTAAGAAGGACAGCAACTGATCTTTACAGTAACTGGAGTTCTTTGAGTAACTTCTTTGAAATACAACCTACACTTTTTTTTTCCTTTACTTGCAGTGCTCCGGAAATAGCTACCCTATTCAGCTTGTTTTTACCCAGAGCCACTGACTTACTTGTTCCTAAGTCAGAACTACAAGGATTTATTTCTCACAAAGAGTGAGCAGGACCCTTTCATTTTCTCCTTCGGCATGCTGTGTTTTTTTCTCCTTAGAGGAGGAGTTTTCACTTCTTGTTATCCAAATTGCAGTTTTAAATTATGTTAGTCTTGTAGCAGGCTTGAAAGAGAAAATACATACTGATTTTTATTTTTTTCAATGTACTTTTTTTTTCGACTTTCCTTTTCATCTCCAAGCACATCAGCTTGCTACTTGCAAAGCAGAAGCACTGTGAAGCACATGCAGAGTTCTACCAGTCGGATTTACTCTGATATTATATGAATGTTTTCTTGTGAAACTAAGGATGTAAAATATGGGGTTTGCTGTTTTAATCTACATAGATAATGATGAATGTAATATGATTAAAACCCATCGTTTTATAATTTATGTATTAGAATATGTAGTTGAAAAGGCTAGTTTCTGTTGTTTCTTACAAAATACCACAGGATTCAGTGTTCCAAGCAAGACTCATAAATATTTAACTCAAGGAGATTTGTAGCCCTGTAAAATGTAATAAGCTAGTCCTTAATGACAATTTTGTGTAACATACGTTTGGCAACATGTAGAAAAAATCCTGCTGGCAATTCTGTGCATCATCTTTCATGCATATCTATTCAGCTCTAGGGACTTTTTAGCTTTGGAATTAAAAAGAGAAATTAGACTATGCTTGAGACCAGCATGCTGCAATTTCTTAGTTTGTACTTGAACATTTTTCCTTATGGCTTATGGATTAGCTTAAAGCTGTAGCTCACTGTTGCCTCTTGATGTAAGACTTCTTTGTTTTTTTTTTCAAGAACGGCATTCCTCAGGAAGTATTTTGGAATACATTTTTTGCGTCTTTCTATTTAGAGTTGGCAGTTTTCATTAATCTTCATGAGCTCTCAGGTGATTTACTGAAATATTATTCCTGGTGTACTGATTATCATTGTAGCTTAAGAAAAATGTCAACAAGACTGATGTTATGATGAACCCTTAAATTTACAGTTTGTAGCTCCTGCAAATGTGGTCTTTAATACTGATAAATTACCCAACTTCCAAATCAGGTTATCGTAGTGAGTCAGCCAAGAGCACTGCCGCTCAGTTCATGAAGATTCTTTTGTTACACTGGGGATGCTTCTGCTGTCAGACTTCAAGCACTGAATACTTCCTGCTGATCCAACCCAACTTTTGTGAGATTTCTAGGAGCCTTTGATCACAAACTAACCATCCACAAAGAATAAGTCCTCTTGCAGACTGACTTCCCTCTCTCTCTGGTGCAAATTCAAGTGACTGCTACTTAAGCTTGAGTTGGGACAGAGGTAGTAAAAATGAAAGAACAGAAGATGAAGAGAGATGGAGACTGTCAGGCTTTGAGAAATGGGAGAAGATTTAGGCTGATATATTACAAAGCTTTAAACATGTAAAGAGAGATAAACAGTAAGGTTTGTAAAACAAGGGATGCAATGAAGCAACTGCACTTAGCACTTTGTGCAATGAAAGTTAATGTTTGTCCAGCATCACTGGCTTCTTGCAACTGAAGGGGTTTTTTTCACAGTGAAAGTGTGAAAAGAAGATTAAGAAGGAAGGTCGTCTCCATAAGACTCTTTCAAAGATTTGTTGTGTTACTGGAGGAGAGGAGAAGAATAATAAGCATTACTTTAGGAGACTAAGAGGGGAGGGGGAAAAAAAAAAAAAAGAGCAGGGCCAGGAGTGCTTCTGTATTATCTTGGTTGTCCCAACAGTTTACTTCAGACTCATCCCTTCGTCCTTTTTCAGCAAGTTCTGTAGCTGTGAATTAACAGGTAATGTCTTAAATGGACCTCCAAAGCTGAATTTGGATATAGAGTCATGTTAAACATGCAATGGAAAGAGAATATTAACATTTAAAATTTGAAGTGTTATCAACTGTAGAATAGTTTTTAAAAAGGTTGTTGTTTGTGCACACAGAAAGCATCAGCTGAACATTGTCATGGTATCTAGCAATACAGTTGTCCAAAGGTTTTTCTGTTTTGTTTTCTAAATTTCAAGTAGTGCCAACTGAAAATAATACAAACCGGCTAATAAATAAAATAGAATTAAATTTTTTTCCTGCCTTTCACAGCCCACTCTGTGGCTTGCTGTTGCAAACATTGCATTTCAGTTGGGTTTATTAATACCTAATTAGGTCTGAAAGAATAGCAGAGAAAAAAACCCCAAAATTATTAATGTTATCAGGTGTTCTTATTTAAGGAATGTTTGAATCTTTCAGATATATAGTAATACAATAACTTGAAGAAGAGCATCTGAAAATATAGAGAGCACAGTATGGTCTTGTAAAGAAGATGCTCAAGTACCACATATTTGGTGAGGAGGAGTGAGTGACAGGGAGTCCTCTCCTCCTAAATTAGGTATGTAAACGTGTATAAAGCTTCAGATACTCGTCTTTCTCCATTTGCCACATGGGAAACAGGTGCTTGTTGGAGAGCTGCTTCATTTAAGCAACTAGTTGTTGTTCCTAACTTAGACTGGATTTAACCCACAGTCTTCAATGATTATGACCTTCTTAAAAATAATGAAAGGTAGACATAACCTTTGAGCTTAGTGCCAAGCAAATTCCTCTAGGTTTTATCAATGATTGTGTTGAAATCTTCAGGGAGAAGAAGGTTTCCTGGGAGAAAAGGTGAATGGAAATGAAGGAAAATTTATTTCAATCTGTGTTTCATAGGGTCTTTTAGGGAGCAAGGTGAAACTCTAATTTAGCCTAATTCTCGTCGGTCTTGCTGGGCAGTTGTTTTAAGCTATTTAATATCTTGCCTCTGAGTTTATTTATCTGCGTTTCTGGAGGGGAGGGGGGAAGTTAATGGTGTATGACTGAGGAAAAATTATTTAGACTTGATCTTTTCCATTTTATTGATTTCTACTTAAGTATTGGTGAGTTGTGAAGCTTAACTTGAAAGAAAATTTCATCTGGAGAAGTAAATAGAATAGTATTCTGTAATCACTTTGGCATCCTGGTGAGAGCTTATACTGTGGTTACACACTGAGGCAATCTCAGTTTCAAGTTAGTGATACAAAGTGAGATAAAGAGAACGAAACAAAGCTACAGAAGGCAAATTGAGCTGTCACCTAGATTGTTCAGGTTGGGGAAGAGAAGGCTGAGGGGTGACCTCATTGCAGTCTACAACTTCCAGAAGGGGGCCAGTGCGGGGATGAGATGCTGATCTCCTCTCTCTGCTGGTCAGCGCTAGGACATGAGGAAATGGGACAAAGCTGCTTCAGGGGGAGTTCAGCTTGGACATCAGGAAAAGGCTCTTCACTGAGTCAGTCACTGGAACAGGCTCCCCAGGGAAGTGGTCATGGCACCAAGCCTGTCAGAGTTCAAGGAGCATCTCAGTGACACTCTCAGTAATTTGGTTTATTTTTAGGTAGTCTGTAAGGAGCAGAGAATTGGACTCGATGATCCTTATGGGCCCCTTCCAACTTGAGATATTCTATGATTTTATGATTCTGTGATCTTGATTGTTCTTATTATTGTGTTAATTTTTCCTGAAGACTTACACAACACATATTTAATGAGATTGTAAATTCTAGATGGTGAAAAATAAGCAAATTACAAAACAGTCAATAGTAATATAAGTATCTTAAGCAGCAGCTGTGGACCATCATCAGTTCCTTTGGCCACAAGGACTATAGCTTTGTTGTCAGGACATCTCTTTTGTCACGAAGGTAGGAGTATGTGGCTTTTCAACAATTACCTTAATTTGCCAAAAGTGGTATTCAGAATCGAAGGCAGACACCAGTTAGTCCATTATGGATCATATCTATTAGTCAAGAATATGAAGCCATTTAGTTTTTCGGTTTTGGTTCAGACCAAGTGTTGGCGTTTCTAGTTCCAGATCATAATATTAAGTGAAAGGAGAAATACAAACAGAAGTGACCGAGAATAGGTTTCTGCTGCTTACACTGATCTACTGAAGGGGGTGGGTAGGAAAAAGCAATGAGTAATTTTGTGGCTACTACATTCTGATTGCTGTAAACATGGATTTTTGGCTGGGAACTGAAATTCATTTATCAAATAATAGTAGGATTAATATGTAAATTACGTTAGTTATGAAGAAAATTTCCTCATATTTTTCTCCTTGCTTAATGGAATATTGAGAAAAGCTATTAGTTGTGAAACAAGATGTTTAATGAAGCCAGAGGTATAAAGCTAAATTAAAGTGCAAGAGTAGAAGACGTTTAGCCCAATAATTACCAAAGAAGTCCAATATAAATATTGCATTAACTTGAAGTTCAGAGGCACTTTTGGAAAAAGCAATTGAAAAATATCTATTAAAATATTAACAGATTAATTTCTGCATACAGATTAATCTTCTAAACCTGATTTGCGTTCAAATGTAAAAATCCTTATTATAAAACATATTCTAACACTATTTAAATGAGTGTGTATTAGTAGCATGTTTTGCTTTTCAGTCTGCTGTGGTTATATTAGTGCATAAGCTTAATGTTTCAGAAGTCATTTTGTCTATAACCATTTTCTTTCTACTTTGTATAGCTTCAAGTCACATTTTCATAAGAGACAAATTGTGCTACAGTAGCATTTTCACAATAAAAACTGCTACTTCTGGCTAACCAGTACTAATATATTAAAAAGTATCCTTCCTTTAACTCTCTAAAGGTATAATTTCCAGAATACACCGAAGTTGTTGTGTCTTAGAATACATGTTAATTTTAATTTTCCCTTATTTAACTTTTAAAGTGGAAGAGTGGAAGAATTGACACAAATCTGCTTGACTACGTAGAATTAAAGCAGCATGGTGACTTTACTGTCAACTAATGAGTGATTTAAAACTTTTTTATCAGGAGTTTGACTCTGTCATCCTTTTGGCTTAATTTTGGACACTAAATTATTTGAGCTTAGCCAAGGAACCTGTCTTTTCCGCATCTTTTTGAGCCTCTGAAGTTGTTGTCTACAAATTTGCTTTCTGTGATGGACAACATTACATTGTATAATGTTTGGAATTTATTAACAAACTTATTTTCAAGCTGACCAAATATTTATTGAACATAGCATTTCTCTGTATTCTGATCAAATTACTGAACCAGGTAAAAAGCTGATATTTAGTAAGGACCGCATCTCTTTGATTGTTCAGGTCATTTGAATGAGTAATTTAGAGCACTGAGCATTAAAAGCAGCTTTTATTATTTTCTTTTATTTTTAGTTGAAAGAGTTATTTTGGAGGACTTTACTTTTTTGTCGTCATCTTTTGCTTAGGGGCATCATGGCCACCTGTCCATAGTTAGACAAAGGTTGTGCTGGGTGAAGGACTTGACACAAGGTGTGTCAACTGTTTACATGAAGTTGGAAAGCATTTGTATCATATTTTGAAGTGGTACAAACTGCAGACATTTTGTGTTCTTACGTAATTCCATTCAGTGTTTAGATTCTTCTGTTTTCTCTCAACTATGAAAATACCTTTCACAAATGACAGGTGTTTGGAAAGTACTGGTGTTTACCCAGGATTTCTCTTAGACTGATCACTCTTAGGAGTACTTACAAATCACATCTTCCTGCCTTTTCTTTATAAATTGACTCATATTTATAAAAAAACTGCCTACCCTAAAATTTCAATAGAGTTTTCAGAAAATATGTCAAACATCTACAGGAAATAAATCAGTGCTGGGTCCATTTGATTTGTTTTTCTAAAAATAAAGGAATCTTAATAATCTTTGAGCCACTGAGTGCCATTGCAGAGATTTCATGGAAGCACCTTTTCTTAGTGGAATCTGCAGAGTCAATTTAAGTGCAACACATTTTTCCCTTGCTGGACCTACATTTGTCAAAGTTTCATCTATTGCATTCAGTGATAGAAATTTCTTAGATGCCTCTGAATTCTTCAGACTCTCCAAACTTGATAAACCGGTATTGTTTATACCTCAGCTTTAGCATCTCATTCTTTTATTGCCTTCCTATAATCATTTTGTGCTGCTTCTAAATGCATATTTTAAGCACTCAAGTATGTTTCTCAACCTTTAGAAATAATGAGCACTTAAACATTCAGTTCAGTGGCAACTGCTTAATACAGTTTTATAGGCTTGAAAGCTCTGCATGTAATTTTCCCTGTGCAGTCAAAAACATGAGTTATTTTTTATATAAAAGGCATTCGTGAAAACTAAAGTTGTCTCAGCTGGGTTCACAGGTATCAAACATGTTGTTAATATGACTGAGTTTCTCCAAACTATTAGTAGGAAAAATGTTTTCTCTCAGGAGCAGTCACAGTTATGTTTCTAACTGGAAACGATTCAAAATGTTCTCATCTTTAACAGTCATTGTTAGCTCCCATTAGTCCCATTAGCTCTTAAAGGTTAAATAATATTTTCTAAGCTGCAGAATTATGGTGTAGAACTTGATTTTAATGAGGCTGGGTTTTTTGTCTGTGATTCAGCTGTTTCTTTGTGAACCTGGTGCAGAGTCTCTGGATGTACACGATGGATGACCATTGTTACTTTGTGAGCAGTATGGTGATTGTCCTAGGAAGGAGATGCTGGACGAGTGCAGAATGGGATGACAGTGACGATAGGGACTGGACAGTGATGGTTACTTCTAGCTGCTTAAAGAGTGGAGCCGGGTGAAAACTAGTGGGATGCCCAGGGACCCTTCACGTGCTCATACCCTAGTGAGAGACTTTCTAAGAGTTCACTTTCTGACACTGAGGCATGTTGGAATGTATTTGGCAAATCTTGACCTCTATAAAGATTTTGGTATGCAATAGAAAAGCAGTTTAGCCCGCTCTGATATATTTTAAACAGCAACCAAGTATGATGGTTTTATGTTTTTTTCTATTACTGTCTGATAATATTTGGTCTTAGCAGAGAGTATTGTCCTGGTGTTTTTTTTCCATTGTCCACTCCAGATCAATGGATTAATTTAGTCACTTTTTCTCCGTATCAGTCTTTGTAATCAAGCACCCTATTGTTTCAACCTGTAGGCTTTTGCTTGTGGACCTTATTCTCCTTTATCTCCTAGATCATCAGCATTCCAAATAGCTTTCCCTGTGCGGATGATAGATAGTCTGTGAAGCTGATTCACTGATCACCAGTGGTCACCACCAAATGCCATAAATGCCATAGTGTACAACATAGTTTGCCTTCACCTCCAAGGATGTGATTTAGGGATGAGTCCACAACTCTCAAAGCAATCTTCTCAAATAACCTGTTTGTCTCAGACTTCAGTAAGAAAAGTTGGACTTTCTCCTCCTCAACGAGGGAGTGTTGTGGGCCTGTGATCAGACTAGTATATCTCTTTCTTCCAGTTCTCAGTGTCCTACTCAATATACAGCAACAACAAGTGTTAGTCACATTTACCCATCAATGACTAAGACACTTCTGGTGCCACATTCCCTTTTGCTTAGCTTTTTACCAGGCAAAGAAAAGAGAATATGGGGGGATGGAAGGGACAGACGACAGAATACTTTAGGAAGCTAAGAGTCACAGATTGACTGCTGGAGGGATAACTTATTTCTTCAAGTAGATTTTAGTGTGTTGTGTTTGCTTTGCTTTTTTTTTTTTCTCTTTTTTTTTTTTTGGTGACAGATAAAGAAGTATGTTACAGTGAACAATTTTAGTGGTGGGGTCTGGATTTTTTTTTGTGTCTGTGTGTGTTTATGGTCATGTTGTTAATATTTCTAACTTTTTCAGCAAATTTACCTATTTTGCCAAAAGATCAGTCATGAAGGCTAAGCTGGATCATTTGGTCTCACAATGGTGCTTGAATGCAGCCAAATGTGGGCTGTATATCTAGGAGCAAGTGTATTAAGTCCCAACTAAAGGCGTGAATCTGAAAATAATTATTTCAGCTAGTTATCAACACTTTTCAATGCAGTGCAAAATAATACAAAGTACATATACACTTCTTTTGTATACTGCTGTATACCTAAGCAGTGAAAAGAATATTGCAATAGTAGGTTCAGTTCTGTTGCCTACTCTTCTAAAGGCTTTTGTGAAATTACACTATGAAGATGTGTACATTAGCCAGCTGGAAAATTACCCATGCAGTGAGACTCAGACTTAGTAATTTTATCTTAAAAAAGGGAAGTAATTACATGGAGAGCTGGGCTTCAGTCTATACTAAGGCATTAACAAGATTCAGTGTAGAAGTAAGCACACATTTTTAAGCACAAGTGTAATAAAATGGCTGTAGTAGCCTCCCTAGATATATGTGGTGAATTCTCAATCACTTGGTATCTTTCATAAAGGTGTGCTGTAATTTGAATAGGAATTATAAGCTTGATATCGACATTATTGGAGTTTGGATAGGAATTATAAGCTTGATATAAACATTATTGTTTGAGTTTCTCTGTCCTATGTGCAACAGAGCTGACTGAGCCCAGTAATGGTTTCTAGTCTTAAAAATCTATGAATATACAATTGAGTCAATGGTTGACTTTCATCTTGTGGTTTCTTGATCCGTTGATATGACTTATTCACATAATCTGTCAACAATGTTAGCAACTTCTGTTTCTTCGGCTCATCTCTATAAGGTCTAGCCTAAAATGATTGATTATAATCGATCTGTTTGGTTCTTTAAAATGATCCAGGGTCTGTAGTGCAATACAGTAAAATTGTATTTTGGGTAATCGTTCTGTCTTTGTGTTTACACAGCTGAATGCAAACTAATAGATTGGGTAGGGCAGCAGCTGCCCTGTGGATATTAAGAGGCCTCAGAATTAAGTAGAGCTCTTCAGAGAAAACATTTAACCATTGTTTTGAGTGGGAGAGAGGAGCAGATTTGTTGTTATTACAGGTTTGCAGTAGTTAACTTTTTCTTTTCAAGTGAAAGCTTTAGCGTCGTGCTGAATACAAAGTTGCTTGCAGACAATTTAATTAAAACACCAAAGAATATTGGTAATGGAAATGGGTGAATTTTATGACAGAACAAATATTTCTTACTGTTTGTGAACCTGGAGCATTTTAGAATGTTTTAAAAATACTTTTAGTGTCTTCATCCTGGTAAGTAAGTCTAACTAAATATCAGAATATCATTTATGAAATGACAGAAGTTTCTTCTTGGTGTTAAAATATGAAATAGCAAGGTAACTTATTTGAAACTTGAAATTATTAGAGATGTAAAGATTTATATTTAATATTTATGTAACATGTTCAAGGATACTTAATTGCAGTTTATTGCATTTTCAGTGTAGTTAAATGCTAATATAATTTGCGATGTGGCAAATTACGTTTGATGATTTAAAAGAACCCCAGTGGATTCCCAGTAGCTGTCTTGTTTAACTCCATCCTCTCCTGCCCCATCTGCCCTTGCTCCCCAATGGTCCTTGTCCTGCCATACCTCTTGGGCAAGCATGCTTATTCAAACAAATCTTCTCTGAGCCTTCTGTGTCCTTTTTTTCAGCCTTCTTTCTGGATTGGTGTATGCCTCTGGCTGCCAGCGTAGCAGCCCTCTGGATACCTTGCAGGGCTAGGTCTGACCAGTTCACTGAGGGGAAATTACAGCTGACAAGTAGCAGCAGTATGCCATTTAGGAGAAAAGAAAGAGCTGGGTCATTTGCTGGCTTCTGTCATTTGGGAGGTGGAAGGAATGAGGGAAGACATGGAGGAAGGGAAGCGTAAGGTGGCCTGTGTTAGCTGCTGCTGCTGCACTTCAGGAGGGTGGTATTTAATAAGGGTTAGGAAGGTAGAGCTGGCTGATTAGGCTATGTGGGATAGTAAAGCACCCTCATCAAGAAAACCTTCTCTTTCTCCTCTTGATGAGGCACGAACTTCTCTCTTGGTCATCCCACCACCTCTTCCTTTTTAGTCGCTAGGACAAACGAACCATTTGTTTTGTCTAGGCTTTTGGCTGAAGTTACTCAGACTTCCAGGTGGGTGTCTTCATGGTGAGTCAACAACACCCCACAGCCCAGACTGCCTGCTCAGAATGCAGTCCCAGAAACTAACCCCACTCTTCCTCCTACGAAATACTAAGCAGCAAAATCCATCCCATGTGAAAGCAGCTATTTGGAGTGAAACTTCGTCCTTGTTATGGGCCTGAAGCATCCCCATTGCCCAGGCTTTCAGCTTTCTGCTGAACCACCGGTTGAATGCAAATGCTGAGAAGACATATGGCTTTAGGCAAAACCAAAACCTGTGTGGAAGGAATATCTGCAACTAACAAGAAATGTGTCAGCAAAAGTTCAGATAACAGAACTTTGTTCTCTAAGGGCAAGCCTCTCTCATGACCTGTTGGGAGAGGAAAACAGAGTTGCCCCCACTATAGGCAACTGTGGAGGAAGGGGGCAACTAGACTTAGTACTTTTGGGACAGGGCAAGGGATTGGGGTTCAACATGACCAGCACCCCATTGGTTTGCTAAAGTGACCCAGCAGGATCTGCCAAAAAAACCCCTACCTGTGGCTTGAGTGGACCGGCTTGATCCTACGGAATTGAGTATGAGGTTAGGAATCTATGAGATTCAGCAGCCTAAGAGGGATGCCAGAGGATGTGCTTTCTGCTGGTCTGTCTTCAGTGATGATTCTGCATCCCAGGATGTTGGATGTGTGCCTGAGTTTTAGGTTCATTACTGTGGTCTTGTCTCAAGTTCAAGATCTCCATAACAGGGTTACCTTTGCGATGTTACTTCTGACTCATCTGTTGTCCCTGGCCTTCATCCTCTTGAGCTGAGGTGATACTGATTGATAGTACTCTTTTACCCTGCAGCACTCCTGAGGTTAGTAACCTCTTGATTCTGCCAGTTATTCTGCTACTGGAGAAGCTCTTGGTCCGTTGGCTCAGGCTGACAGGTAGTAACTGGCCAAGCTCAGTCTTCTGAGAGACTGAGGTGGTTGACACTGCTATTGGGAGAAGCCCTGACTGGAATGGAAGGTTGTGAAAAAGAAAGGAGCTAGAGTTCTTCCAGGAGAGAATGGCCACAGAAGGTAGGGCATTTATTTTAATACTACTACTACTACAAAGATAAAAGAAAAGTTGGGTAGATGCTGAGTGAGTAGCAGAGTTCTAAAAACTTGAGAGCTGAGGGTTTACAACCAGCCTGAAGGCACTGACACCATTATTTTTTTTTTAAAGCAGCATTTCAGGGTGTTGCAGGGTATCTTCACAGCTCAGGTTCATTTGTGCTGGGTAGGTGCCAGGTGGCATTGCAGTGGTGCAATGGACTTGGACTCCAGTGTCCGTACTGCGGGATGAGGTCCATTAAGTGTGTCCCTGAAGTGAAACTTCAAGTTTAGTTTTATGCAAAATCCAATTTGCGTGCACCGGAGCTGCCCAGCTATCTCGGCTAATGTGTACTACGTAAGAACAACTCAGGGATTTGCTTTTCAAGTACATTACTTTTGCAAACTAAAATGCTAGCGTAAGTGCACCCAATATTGCTGCTAGAAGAACAAACATCCAAAGAGAGATTACAGCTTTGTAGGATAATTTAGGTTGGAAGGGACTTCAGAAAGTCACGTAGTTCAGTCCTTTAAAGCTATTTAGTATTGTTTCTGGTTTGTCAATGTAACGTTTTTGGTGTGGAGTTCTAATTTCTGTGGTTAGACTAGGTTGAAAGGTTTCAGACTGAACCATCAGCTTTGTATTTGAGATGATATGGGACCTGATATGTTTTAGAAGTAGTCGAGTGCATGCATATTTGTTGGGGGGTGTTGGTGAGGATATCATTGCTATGAAGGCTATATTTAAAATGCTAGGGAGTAGTCTGATCTCAGACAGATTGCTTCACATTTTGTTTTGGAATTAAAATATAGAATAACTTCAGGCAGAACAGGTCTGCAGTATGCAGTGATTCATCTAAGGTGAAGTTTTCACATACTTAACAAGCAGAATTCTTGTTTGGCTCCAGCTCATGTTTAAAGAAATTGATTTAGCACTTAGCTTTCAAACTCAAGAACTTACTACTGCTGTGTCGTGTGTAAGGACTCACCTGTTACAAAAATGAATCTCATTCTCGGGGATTATTAATATGGCCTTTGGTTGAATTCTCATTTTAAGGTAGGCTTCTGTGAGTTCCTGTCTTTCATGGTAACAGAAGTTGTCTGGAGGGGGGCTGTATAACTTGTTCTTAATATCAGCTTTGATGTCTGATTACTTATCTAGCCTTTGTAACTGTTTTGGAAAGATATCTGTAAATTACCTGTTATGTTTACCAGGTGTTCAGTGTTAACAAATTGCTGTGAAGTGAGAAGGATGTTATTTAGCAGTGGTCAAAACTAAGTGTCATAGTCAAAGTGTATATATTGTTTTCAAAGTAGGATTTCTTTGGCTAACTTGAAGTGTGGTAGGGATAATTTTTCCTCATTTTTTTAATTAAAAGGACAAAAAGTTTAGCTGAGGCTTGTTTCACACTGTGCTGGTTGTAGAGTTAAAGGCAAGAAAGATAACTCCATCTTAAAGAACAAATCATCCCCCACTCCCCTTCAGGCAAGCCAGCCATTTAATTTTATAATTAAACTTGAGTCACAATTGTGGATCCAGCAGTGCAATTACAAGTATGCAGATGTATCCTGTCAAAACATTGCTTTTCATTACTGATCTTGGAGTAGTTGTTCCTGTCCGTTATGAAGTTATTTTCTTACTGGCTTTTGGGAGGGTATAACTTGTCACTCTTGGAAAAAGAGTTTGAAAAAATCCTGTAGTAGATTCTATGTGGAATACATTCATTGGTACTAAGCATGTCAGAGTAGAAAATACACTGCCAATTAAAAAAAAAACTGAGAGTGGGGGCAGGTGTCATGGAAGATCAGGGCAGAAGTAAGGCCTGTAAGCTTGGTGTCTGTACTAGACAAAGGAGTAGACGCTATAATAAATATGATATAGTTGGGGAAAATTACACGCCTTTTTGAAAGGACGATTATGCCTCTCTAACCAAGGGATCAGAAATATTTTGAGTAAGGATCCTAAGTCTGCTAAGACTTCCAGAAAGCCTCTGTCAAGGTTTCTAACTCAAAACTCTTGAAGACATTAAAGCAGAAGTGAGACTTAAAAGAAAAATTTAGTGTACAGATAAGCTATTGGTTAAAAAGTAGGAGTCAAGGGATGGGATGCTGATAATCCTCACCAGAGGGGACAATCACCTCTACTGTGCATAAGCAAATTGGAAAACAGGATGAACTGTAAAGTTATGTTTTCTTGCTGGATCAGCAAGGGCTGGTGCTAAATGTGGATATTTATAGTAAGCCCTTACAAGATTGGGTGGCTGAGTGATAAAACAGGACATAAATTCTGTGCAGGTAAGTGCAGAGTAATGTACATGGAGAAAACTGCATATGTAATATGGTAGCCTGTGAGTTGAGTGTATCTCCATGCATGTAGAAATGTATGAAACTGTCAGTAGTGTAGAAGCAATGGGGTTTGATTGTTCAGCATCTCTCTTAATATGAACCCTAGGGAGTGCAAGTCTTTGAAACCAACCAAAGCTGGTTCAGAATAAACAAAAGGTGATGTTTTTTCTTGCAGTGTAGTTGGGCTGTGTGTGAAACACTGCTGTGGGCTGTTACAGCTGGTAGAGGTTTACATGTTCTTACTGGGGAGCTAGATGAGCTCATGCAGGGCAACCTGAAAATCACTAAATGCATAGAAATCACATTTGAATCACATCCACGTCAGGAAGTCTCCGAGCTTGAAAATGGAAAGTCACTGAGAGAGCAGTAGGAGAAAATATCATATATCTTTGCTCTGTTTTTCACCTTCCCTGAGCATGTGCTGTTGGCTGTTGTCAGAGTTGGGAAGCTAGAGCTCTAGTGAGGCTGTTCTTAGGTTGTTGTGTAGATCGGATGCAGCTCTTCCTCAGGATTTCTATGCCATGACTCAGAGAGCTTGGTTCATTCTTTTAATGTCAATAAAAATTCATTTCCTAAAGGAGCATCTAGTGTTTTCAGGGTTTATGTTTCAGGCAGAAGTAAATAGAAATAGATCAGAGTCTGCAAACCTGCAAGAAGCCTTTGATCCTCCATTAAAGGCCTTTGAATTTTCTCACGTTGCTCAGAAGTCGTCTTGGTCTTTACTTTTAAAGACGGGATATGTTTCAATCCTGTTACCTGTTCCACCGGTAAGAAAGAATCTTGTTTATAACTGGGGAGAAATATTTTGTACTCATGAATGCAGAAGCAGACCAAATTTACCTTTTGGAAACAAAAATGGGGTGTTTTTTGGTTAAGACTGTTATTCCTGTGCAAAAGAGAAGACTTTCTCTGTCTTGAAGACTTTCTCTGTCTTGAAGACTATTGTAGAATCACAGAATAGTTAGGGCTGGAAGGGACTTTTAAAGGTCACCTAGTCCAGCCCCCCTGCAAGGAGCAGAGACATCTCCAACCACATCAGGTTGCTCGTACCCTCATCCAACCTGGCCTTGAATGTTTCCAGGGATGGGGCATCCACCACCTCTCCGGCGAACCTGTTCAAGTGTTCCACCACCCTCACTGTAAAAGATGTCTTCCTTATATCAAGTCTAAATCTATCCCCCTCTATTAAAACCGTTACCCCTTGTTCTATCACAACAGGCCCTGCTAAAGAGTTTATCCATCTTTCTTATAAGCCCACTTTAGGTACTGGAAGGCCACTATAAGTTCTCCCCGGAGCCTCCTCTTCTCCAGGCTGAACAGCCCCAGCTCTCTCAGCCTGTCCTCATAGGAGAGGTGCTCCAGCCCTCTGATCATCTTTGTGGCCCTCATCTGGACTTGTTTCCATATCCTTTTTATGTTGGGGGCTCCAGAACTGGACACAGTACTCCAGGTGGGGTCTCACCAGAGCAGAGTAGAGGGGCAGAATCACCTCCCTCGACCTGCTGGCCATGCTCCTCTTGATGCAGCCCAGGATGCGGTTGGCTCTCTGGGCTGTGAGCGCACATTGCTGGCTCATGTTGAGCTTCTCGTCCATCAGCACTCCCAAGTCCTTCTCCTCAGGACTGCTCTTGATTCATTCTCTGCCCAGCCTGTATTTGTGCTTGGGATTGTCCTGACCCACATGCAGGACCTCTCTTTATCATCTCTTGCTTAAACAATACCTTTCTAAATCCCATTTTGGAATGTTTGCAGGCAACCAACTTTCTCCAAATATCTGCTGATGTTACAGCACAGAAATTGTATGATGGGGAAATAGGGTGGGAAGAGAAGAAAGGAAAAAACCCATACTTTCATGTCTTTACTGTCACACTGTGTCTTACTAGTTTTCTGATTCAAGTGAAAGGAGGATTTTTTATTTGGTTTGGCAGGAGTTCCAGATTTGAGGGATCATTGAAAAAAAGTTGCTTTCCAAGGGACAGTTTTCATCTAGAAGATAGCTGGGAAGGAATAAAATAAAAGATGTTGAAGGGGAGCAGGCGTAGATAAAAGGTGTCAGAAGCAGCTTCTCTGTGTTGTCCTAAGGACAATGTTAAATCATTCAGATTTTATTCAGATATTGAGAAGATTGTGGAGAAATTCAGTACAGAGCTGTGCGTGAATTAGAATAGTAAGTTGGGCAGGTGACTCTAATACTGATGTTTGGAGTGGGTTTATAATGCCTTGACCAGGAACCAGAACAGAACGCCTGAAGCTGTAAGCTGTTGCTTTCAAACAATCTAAGGGCCGTGATCAAAACATAAGAGATGATGCACTCTGACCAGCTACATTCAAATTCTGGAAGAAGGTTTTTAGTAGGTTTTTTTTTGTCATGTGTAGCTGAACTATGGCTAAAAATGTTTGAAGATTATTTGAGTTTCAGTTATGTGAAGCTTACCTTTACTTACTGTTTAGCAAAAGTCACACATTGTCTTTTCATCAAGAAATGATAAACACAATATGCTGCATTTATTTTGGAAATAATAACTTTCCATTCTTACATCATAAACCAGAAAATTCTTCATCTTCTTTTGTCACTTTAGATCTAGAACTGTTAGGTTTGGCATCAGTAGATTTTGCATTTTGCAAATATGGGTGCAATGTGATGCCAGTGATTGCTGTGTTACCAAGACACTAAACATTCTTGTTTTGTTTTGTTTTGTTTTTTTCGGGTAAAATTGCATAAGTTTTCTCATTGTGGATTAATAAGTATCTAACAACTAAAATTTCTCATTCTGTGTATCTACAGATTATTATTTTAATTGTCCTATTCATGTTAATTCTGTTTTTCTCCATTACCGTGAAACATTTTCTAATAAGTAAAAGGTTAGCAGATTGACTCTCGTTATTGGCTGAGGATTAACAAAATGGCAGCTCAATAAACTGAAGCGGATGATAGAAGAGACCATAAGAAACCAAGGCTCTAATAATTTTGTAGAGAAAATTGCTCCTTGCAACTTCTGGTTTAAGTGTGTACCCTTTCTCTTAAGCAACAGATGTTCCCGTATTTATGTTCCTGTATGTCATGATGTTTTTTAATCTTTACGTAACTTAAATTCCTTTGGTATGAAAGAACATGTTTCTGAGGGGCCTTTCTGATAGTTGGCAGTATGGTGACTGCTGGATTTTTCGTGTTGTGTTAGCCAACAGCATGGATAACAAAAATACCATTCCTAAAATTGTTAAAAAATGTTGAGATTATCTTAAATGTGTCTTTTATGTATGTCCTATCAGTGCTTTCCTTTGTTTATGTGCCGTCTTGTTTTCTTTCTTGAAATTTTCCGTTAGCCAGAAAGAGATAATGAAGTATGCTAATTTTTTATTTCCATTCTCAGCTTTTTATTATATGCAATGGCTTGGCTACGGTACTAAGCGGTTTTAAAAGGGAGCAGCAAATAAAATAGTGAAGCACAACTACCTCTGTGGTAATGGAATTCATTGTTTCAGTTGCTAAGTATTGTAATTCATTAGAGACAGCTAATATAGTCTGAAATGCTGAACTGTTACTTTTAAAACCAGTGAAAACCAATAAGCATAATTAAACTGCTTTTTAATTTTCTTCAGAAATACAAGCCTGGTCGATGTGATGATATTTTGAAATGGAAGCCACCCAGCCTGAACTCTGTTGATTTTCGTCTAAAGATAACAAGAATTGGTGGAGAGGGGTATGTTATCTCTTCCCTTTTTAAAATGTGTAACACTCATGTAAATGTCCCTTAGCAGTTAATCTCTCCTCTGATATTTATTGACATTTCCTGGGACTGAGGCTTTCTATATTCTGTAGAATTTGTTCATTGAAAATATAGGCAGCTGTTTTAATCAGTGTTGTACTGAAGATAATGACAGGTATTCGTAAGGTAAATTTACTCAAATTAAGTTTCATAAAATTTCTTTTAAAAGTCCTCTTTAGATTTGGCACTACCCCTTATGTTTTTAGAAATTAGACAGGCTGTATTAGCTTAAGTTCTTATGAAATCACCATTTTCCATTGGTTTTATGCAAAATAATAACCTGAGCTTTCATACATTTTAGAATTCTGCACAATGACACAGTACTTGTTTTCTTAGAGAAAAACAAAACTTGACGGTTTTACTCAATAGGTATTCTTTGGGATTGTCTTTAAAACCATTAAAATCTTACTCAAAATCTGTGAGTTCTAATGGCAGAAGACACGTAAATCTTTACATTACATCAGTTCTATGTACTATTTGCCTAGTTCAGTCACTGCACTTATTAAATAGCTGCAATTTCCACGTTAAGTTGTGCCAGGGAGGGGAAGGGGAAGATTGAGTCACTAGATTAAAGCTTGCCTTGGAAAAGATTTTGTTTAAAACAAAGTTAATTGATTTTTAGGTTGCTTAATGTTTTCACATCTGGGACTCATTTCAACTGACAGTTTGAAATCTTGACATTTAGCTTTTCTTTTTCTTAGTGCCACAGGCAACTCAATAGGATTAAACAATTAATTTATATATATTGCTTATGTATCCCAGAGTGCTAGTAATGGCCCATCTAACTTTTAGACATTTGCATGTCATGTTAATGCATATATCTGGTTAATAGAGGGTATCTTAAGGATATGGGGTTTATTCTGCAAAATGTACTCAACTGCTAACTTCTGAGCATTTCATGAGGTCAGAATTATCTATTCAGATTTTTGTGTTTGAAAATGCAATATTAAGTCCTCAGTAACAACATAGCTATTTCAGAGAATGCATAGGAATATTTTAAATTTGACTTCAGAGAATTAGGTCATTAGAAACATTTCATGTTTGTTTGGCTTTTATTCAGGTCACAAACCAGTGTAATACAAAAGATTTATGTAAAAAAAACAAACAAACAAACCCATAAAATTACCTATTATTTGATAGGAAGGTTATTTTTATTATTATATTCTTATGACTTCTGCTGGCATTTATAAATACACAGTAGTAGCCTGTGATTCAGAACCAAAACACAACAGATTTTTCATTTCACATTAGAAAAGGAGTATTCACAACTGACACTTGATTAGTTATCATTGATTTCAAATACAAAACTGTCAGTGCTGTTGTGTTATATTTAATATATTACATGATAGATTATTTGATCGGAATATGAAAAGGTTATAAAATGTGAACCAGCAAAAAACTATTGCTAAAAACTTGGACAGTTAGTAGCAAGTTATTAAAGAATGACTGATCCATTGCAGAGTTGGAAACACTTTCAAACGTTTAGAAAAGTTCTACACTATTCCAGCTGTGTGAAAGTGAGTGCATTGCTCGTACTATGGAAATAATTATGTGAATTAGTCTGTAAATACTGTAATACTTAAGTTAATGTTTATGTTCTTCTCACATGCATAAGGAAAAAATAATCCTTGAAATCTGACATTTGATAAATAAAGTACAATTCTTCCAGATATGTTTTACTTCATCTCACATGACATTTGGCTGCTATTAGTAACGTAGTGCATTCATCCAACAAAGAGAAAAGTTAATGAAGTACTGGGTGGAAAATAATAATTTACCATTGTTGGGAGAGAGGTATTTACCTTAACTAATGACCTATGAAACAGTAGCTTCTGCCCACTTAAACACAAGCAATGGGTGAAATTCTCCAAGTTTAACTGCTTCAGTTGTTAATTTGAGGATCCAGTTTATCGCTTCATAAAATCTGAACTCATTTGAGGAAACGTCAGAATCATACTGATTTTGGAGTCGTTTACTAGAATTTTAAAAGAAGCATTTTTAATTTTAGACTGTAAAAAGGTAGTTCCTGAGTTCTGAGCATGACCATAATAAAATGGTGGATTTCTGGTATAACTAAATATCTTTTTTGATGACTGGAATGTCTTGCTACTGGCAATTCTAACATGACAACAATAGCTTTCCTGTCTCCTCCCACGTCACTGAGATTAAAAGCAAGCCTTGATACTGGTTTCAACCTTTTAGGTAAAATAAGTTTTCTTCTTCAGTAATCCAAAAAGAAATCTGGCATGCATTTGACAGCAGAGTAATACAGATGTGGTTAAAGTACTGGTATAGAATTTATGTGATGTTTTGGTACGGTTAAGGAGTAATATTTATGGAAATAGAAGGTATGCCTTTGTATTGACCTCTTACTGACAAATGAGGTGCCAAATTCAAAGTATTGATCTCAAATACTTGACAGCTTGAAAGAGTGAAAATAGGGATTGTCTGTAATTTCCAAGTTTTCTGTTCTGATTTACAGGCTCATCTTTAAATCTGGAAATGCAGACATATCTAAACCTTGTGCTACAAGTTATATGATCTTATCACAGTTTACAGCCTAGCCGGTAGTAATACAGCCTGAACCTGTATCGCAAAACTCCAGCCATGCAGCCCTTTTATTGATAGTTCCCTGCTCACTTAAACAGCGAAGAAAGCGTATAGGAGCATTATTTATTCAGTAGCATGAGATTAGAACGCTGTCAGCTGTTGGACATGTCTTTTGGATGGCATATGTAATCGAGATCCTGAATAATTGTAAACAATTTTTGTACGAATAAAGGAGTTGCCTCTGGGGAGTTTGCCAGATTTCAGTCAGTATGATTATTTTTCATCTACCTAAAATTCCCCTGTGCTTTCAGTTGTGCATCTCTATCCGTAGATCAGTCTGCAGCAGTAATGCTAACTGCAAAATAGCTGCTGTGTTTCATCCCAGATGTAGTTCAGTTACGGATGAATGACCAATTGTTTTTGTCTAGGATTCAGTTATTTCACTATTATATGAGAGGGAGTTTTGCCTCTGAATTTAAAAAGAAGCATTGGTTTTATGATCGGTGAAGTACTTTTAGAATAAGCTTCCCTATAAAGATGTAGACTGCATAACAAACAATAAACATGAAGAAAAAAATACTGTTGCATTCTGTAACCTCAGTGACCTAATCCTGACACTCCTGTTCAGTCCACATCTTTGAAAGAAATTGCATTATTGTACCTTAGTGAGTTACAGCTTATCAGTTGAGCCGTGGTAATTGTCCCCTGTGTATTGTCCAGCCTGTCCAAGCATTGGGATGATGGTTAGATTAAGTCTTTTTATGTTGTGCTTGCAAGAATTCCAGTTTATGCTCTTTCAATCTCTTCTCATTGCATCAATATTAAAAAAAAAAAAACCAAAAACCCAAAAACCACAACCAAAACTCAAAACAACAACCAACAGCTTATTAAATCAGCTAAACAAGAGAGTAATTTGTTGTTCATCTCTGGTGAATCACATCAGTTGAACTGAAAAGCCCTCACATTACATGTGCTTTAAAAAGGTAGACCCACCTCCCGGCACTTCTCTGTCATTTCAAATTTACTAAGATAATGGTCTTGCAGCAGCAATGTGAAGTGGAGAGCTTTGATCATAGAACAGTACCTTGTATTTTTCCTAAATTATAATGATACTCATAGAAAGTAAAATAACAAGGACTTAAGCACATCAACTGCATTTCCAAATGATCTACAAGTTCAGTGACCTTATCGGAAGAGAATGTGGAGTGTGTTTAATTGCTGCATGCAATGTCTCAGTTATATTACAGAGAGGAGTGTTTTTACACAGTAGAGATGCTTTTTCCCAAAATGTCTGACTCTAAGAATATTTCTTAAAAAAATAAAAACCCCAAGCCTTATTTAAATGTCACAAATATCAACTGAAAATGTCTACATAGGGCTAGATTTGTGGTAGCTTCCAAAACCAGAATTTCTTTAATGTCTGTGCTTCCTTTTGCAGTTTTTTTTTAATTAGCCTGTGCAAGTCCCTTGATTTTAGCATGTCTGATGCAGATAAAATTAAATTACAAGCAAGACTTTGGTTTTATTGGCTTTGAATTAACATCTTACTGGGTCAATTCGATAAACATCTTACTGGGTCAATTCAATACCATTTCAAATCACAGAATGATACAGGTATAGAACCTTGAGGTATTGTGAAAAAATCAGGAATTTTACTCATCTTCTAAGAGAGAAATAAGAATAAAGGCTTGCTTCTTTTAAAAAAAGTTATTAATCTGAAGTAGACATCAAGTTTTTTGTTAGTAGCAAGTCTATTTTTTTATTATTATATCCATGATTAAGTAGACTACATGGGGGAAAAAACCAAAATATTCAGGTAAAATTCTGTTGAGCTTGGGTGTAATGAGAAATGGGAGATAAAGTACAATATATTTGAGGATAGCAGGGGCTTCAAATCTTTGATACGTTGGTTACTACAAATCAACAACCAGATACAGACATCATGACTACAGGCAAACAAATGTTTTTTTTCCTTTTGTTAGATGTGATGTTGCCCTTTTTGTTCCATAAATTAGAAAGAGCTTCTGAAGGGGGTTGGGATGGAGAGGAAGCTGCAACTGGTTCAGAATAACCATGATGTTCTTGATTTGCTCTCATACAGCTGTGTTGTCTGTCACAAGGTGGCTTATCCATTTTATAACTCTAGCTAGCTGAAAAATGATGGAGTTAATTGAATAGGCTAAGATCTGCAGAACTGACACGATAGTTTGTCTGGCTTGTGTTTTGTTGCTCCCTCCTCTCTTTCCATTCCCTCTCTTATGTGGTTCATAAATTGTTGGTTTGGGCTGTGAGCTCTTTGCCTTCTCACCTGTTTGCAGAATTATGGTTATCAAGGAGCACAAACTTGTTCTTACGCGTGGCATCCATCACAGAAAGGGAGCTTTACAAATAGTACCCTGGTGATAAAAATAACAATCCCATATTCCTCTAGCCTCCAAAGATCACAGTCAGGATAGGGCTGCATTTCTGTTGGGTGCAGGGGAGTTATGAGGCAGAATGCAGATGATGACGCACCGCAGTTACTGGGCGAATAAGGACGAGATGTTGCAAAGAGACGCCGGGATGCACAGCGCTGGAATGACAGCAGGAGGAGTGCGGGTTTGAATGTATTCCCTGCATTTATGGCTGTACTGTTGTTAAAGGAAGCATGTGCTTTGAAGTTGCTTACTTTTTATGGAATGTAAGTGTTGCAAATGAATGCAGAGGAGCAATTTGTTTAGCTATTACCTGCAGACATTCAGCTATTACCGCAGTAGATCTTACCAGTTCTGAAGAAATGTAGGACCAGGGTTGCAAAAACTGATCGAGAGAGGGTGTTGTGTATAGAAAGGATGGTGTGGGAAGGGGAAGCACAAATATTACCATGGTCGAAATATGCATGCACAACTGCCACCACTGGCACTGCGATGGAAACTAGTAGATATACATTTTACCTAGGCACTATGCTCTGAGTATTTATGCAGTATTACTTATGTGAGGATATTTAAAATGTTTTTGTAACATTTCAGTTTTTAAAAACTATTTTCAAAGTAAGACTTTGAATCTAACCTCTATTTGTACTCTGATACACTGAACATATTCTTGTACTTTCTACAACTAATACTCAGGATGCACTTGGAATTTTTAATGTTGAATTTCAAAAGCAAACTCAGCCTCATCTTTTTATATGTTCAAGTGGCAGCCTTGGGCAATCTCCATCTGTCAGATAATTATTCTACTTTAGCTACTCATTCCTCCAGATTTTTAAAAGCTTTGCCTCGTATCATCCTAAAATTATCTATATGCTTGCAAAATTGAGTGTAAATGTAGCCCTGTATGTTTTATAGACCCTGTTCCTTTTTCTTGAACTAGCTGCCACCTTAAAGCAGTCTTTCCAGTTGTTCATGTCAGCTATCGCAACGATTATCTGCCCTGTTAAAGATCCATTTCTATCTGTAAGCGAGATCAATAAAAGCTCCCGAAGATCATATGCCTCTAAAATTTTGTTATCTCCCGTGCACTTCTCTGCCCTATTTTACATTTGGATAGATGTTTTATTCCTGTTAGGCCATGTAGCTTAGATTTCTTGCTGCTTGTGAATATGGAGATTGAGGACTGGTGCCGTCTGCAGCTAAACAACTATAATGTGGTAGAATCTGAGAGGGGAGTGAGAGAAGCAGGCAGTGGAAAAGTAATTTTGGGCTTCAGGATAGCTGGTTTTGACTTTTTCAAGGAACAGGTAGATAGTATCCCATGGCAGGTCCCCTAAAGTGCAGAAAGGCCCAGAAGAGCTGGTTGATCTTCAGGGACAGGCTCTTCAGGGACAGACTCTTCAAAATCCACAAAGACATACGCTTTTCCAGTGTGCAAGAAGACAAGCAGGTACGGCAGACAGCTGGCTTGCTTGAATGGGGGGATCCCTGAGTCAACTCGCCCAAACCATGAAGTATACGGGAGGTGTAAACAGCGTCAGGTCTCTGTGGAGAACATGAAAACAGTCTTTTTGGTGTAGAGGGAAGGAGCTAGCCAAACTCCAGCCAAAACTCAGCTGGAGTTGAAGATAAGTGAAGGGCTTCTCGAGGTACTTCAGTAGTGAAAGGAAGACTAAGGAAAATGGCGTGCTGCTGATGCAGCAGGAGACATAATGAGAAAAGATACAAGGAGGACTGAGGTACACAGTGCTGTTTTTGCTTTGATCTTGCCTGGCAAGGTCTGCTCTCACGTTTCTGAGGTCCCTGAACCTCCTGGCAGAGCACAGGGAGACAAATTACTACCAACAGATGGGGAAGTTCAAGTTGAGGACTGCTTAAGCAAACTGGACCTCAAGATACTGGCGGGCAAACCTTTGAAACCAAGGCAGCAGTTAGCCATTGTGGCAAACCCAGGCAGCCAGTAACTGGGCTGCAGGTGGAGGGGATGATTCTTCACCTCTATTCAGCATTGGTGAGACTGCATCTGGAGTGCTGTGTCTAGTTTTGAGCTCCCCAGTATGAGAAAGACATTGATGCACTATAGTAAGTCCAGTGGAAGGCCACGAAGACACTGAAGGGATTGGAAAACATGACGTACAAAGAAAGACTGAGAGAGATTGATTTGTTCAGGCTGAGGAAAAGAAGGCTACGTAATACTTTATTGCTGTTTACTGCTTCCTAACAGCAGAACATGGTGTCAGGCCTCTCAGACATGTTTGTTAAAAGAATGAAAAGCAAAGGACACAAACTGTAACAGGAGAAGAAATTTGTAGAATCATAGAATAGTTAGGGTTGTAAGAGACCTTCAAAGGTCATCTAGTCCAACCCTCCTGCAAGGAGCAGGGACATCTCCAACCACATCAGGTTGCTCAGAGCCCCATTCAACCTGGCCTTGAATGTTTCCAGGGATGGGGCATCCACCACCTCTCCAGCAAACCTGTTCAAGTGTTCACCACCCTCACTGTAAAACATGTCTTCCTTATATCCAGTCTGAATCTACCCTCATTTAGTTTAAAACCATTACCCCTTGTCCTAGTGTTACAGGCCACATTAAGAAGTTTCTCCCATCCTAAACTGGAGAGACATGGGTTTGATGGATGGACCACTTGATGGATAAGGAGTTGGCTGGATGGCCGAACTCAGAGAGTGGTGGTCAACGGCTCAGTGTCCTAGTGGAGACCGGTCACGAGTGGCATCCCTCAGGGGTCCGTGTTGGGCCCGGCCCTGTTCAACATCTTTGTCAGCGATATGGACAGTGGGATAGAGTGCACCCTCAGCAAGTTTGCCGATGACACCAAGCTGTGTGGTGCCTTTGACATGCTGGAAGGGAGGGATGCCATCCAGAGGGACCTTGACAGGCTGGAGAGGTGGGCCCGTGCCAACCTCATGAAGTTCAACCAGGCCAAGTGCAAGGTCCTGCACCTGGGTCATGGCAATCCCAGGCACAAATACAGGCTGGGCGGGGAATGGATTGAGAGCAGCCCTGAGGAGAAGGACTTGGGAGTGCTGGTGGACGAGAAGCTCAACATGAGCCGGCAATGCGCCCTTGCGGCCCAGAAGGCCAACCGCATCCTGGGCTGCATCAAGAGGAGCGTGGCCAGCAGGTCGAGGGAGGTGATTCTGCCCCTCTACTCTGCCCTGGTGAGACCCCACCTGGAGTACTGTGTCCAGTTCTGGAGCCCCCAACACAAGAAGGACGTGGACCAGTTGGAGAAGGTCCAGAGGAGGGCCACGAAGATGATAAAAGGGCTAGAGCACCTTTTCTATGAGGACAGGCTGAGAGAGTTGGGGCTGTTCAGCCTGGAGAAGAGGAGGCTCCGGGGACACGTTATAGCAGTCTTCCAGTACCTCAAGGGGGCCTACAAGAAAGATGGGGAGAGACTGTTCAGTAGGGCCTGTTGTGATAGGACAAGGGGTAATGGTTTTAAAATAGAGAGAGGTAGATTTATATTAGATATTAGGAAAAAAATTTTTTACAGTGAGGGTGGTGGAACACTGGAACAGGTTTCCCAGAGAGGTGGTGGCTGCCCCATCCCTGGAAACATTCAAGGCTAGGTTGGATGAGGCTCTGAGCAACCTGGTGTGGTTGGGGATGTCCCTGCTCCTTGCAGGGGGGTTGGACTAGATGATCTTTGAAGGTCTCTTCCAACCCTAATGATTCTATGATTCTGTGATTCCTGTGAGGCTCACAGGTCAGTAGTTCCTAAGATCCTTCTTTCTACTCCTTTAAAAATAGGTGCAGTGTTTCCTTTTTTTCCTGTCACCTGGGACGTCACCTGACTGCCATGACTTTTGAAATATCATGGAGAGTGGCTTGGCAACTACTTCACAAAATGTGTGAGAAAGGTCAATAACTGTAGTAGGCCAGCAAGCTGTAGAGTCTAATCTTTGCAGAAATTCAGAAGTTGACTGGGTATGGCTGTGAGCAACCTGATATAACCTGGAAGCTGCCCCTTGAGCGTGAGACAGATTACGTGTAAAGCTCCTTTTCAATTAGAGTTGTTCTATGATTACCTGTAGATCAGATGGTAAATACTTTGCGAATAATATGGAAATGTTAGATGTTTAATTACTAAATATTTTAGAACAATTTTTGTTTTCTTCTTACTTTCTATAGAGGTTTTTCAGGATACTCACTGTACCTACATTTAATTTACAAATTGTGGGATTGTCCTTTCAGAGAAGATTTTTGAGTTGCAAAGTAATATAACACGCAGTTTTTGTAAAGAGGAAGTTGACGTTGTTTGTTATATGCTGTAAAGATTTACCAGATGCATAATTTAAAAAGTGTCTAATTTAAATAGGGAGAATGTTCATCTTCCTTTTGCTATAGCTTGGACAATAGATACACTGCTCTCTGACTTACTGAAATTTGGTTGTGAATATATATATATATATTTTTGCACTATCATAAATTAACTTTTTAAATTATAGGAGTTATTAGAGAATATTCTTGAACGTCATGTTCAAAGCAGTTTTAATGGATTTTATAAACTGATACGAGCTTCTTTGAAATGCTTTTTTGTATGTAGTAACTATTTGGTCTCCTTCAGACAAGGAACATTTGCTAGATTTTGTGAGTATGCCATAAATGATACCTTAATTTAGAATATTTTTTCCTGCATTAATTGCCTACAGTGTGAATTCATATTCAGTTGTTTGGGTTTTTTTTTAGTTTGTTGCTTAATGAGATCTTGTCTGTTTTCTTGAGTTTACAGATTGGTACACTTAAAACTGTATTTGGAAAAGAGCGTTAGTATAGAATTATTAGAGATCTGAATACCAAGTATTTTCCCATTGTGTTTGGAATTAAAGAAACATGTATTTAAGGAAAAAAACCTCATCTCAGATTGTGTCCTTGCATGCTGTGGTGTATTTCAAAGAAGAATAAGGCAAACTAAAAAGGGAAAAAAACTATCACCGTGGTGGAGCAGAGCAAACAGACTGGCCAGCCAAAGATAGCGTACGTGTTTTGTACTCTTCATCGGTCTTACTCTGAACATTTTATTATTTAATTTTCTGATAATACCAAACTCACAAATCATAAAAGAACAGATATAAGTACTAAATAATGCATATATTAAAGATAAAAATAATTCATGACAGTCATAGCTCCAAGAGTACCATTCAGTTTGCTTTGATACCATCAGAATGTTTTGAAATTGGTTCACGAATTAGAAGCCCAGCTTTTTGTGTCTTCCTGAATTCACAAGTACTTTGGAGTCAGCAAAACATGTCAACAAAATAAATGACCCTGATGCAGGTTGTTTGCATTTCTGCCATGACTGTGTTATCAATATGGTATGCATACAACTGTGGGCAGTTGTACCTTCCCTGTTTGATAGCCAAGAGACTCGGTACGTGCGCTTATCTTACAACCTCAGAGACATTAGAAAAGAAACCCACATAATTAGTTTTTAGGATAATTATCCAGTACTTCTGGTTTTGTAGGGATTCAAGTTGTGATGACTGATTGAAAAAAAAAAAAAACAAAAAACAAAAAACAAAAAAACACAAAACAAAACCAACCCAAACAAAATATACAATGAGTTATTTTAAAATTAGCGTTTTAAGGGAGATTTGCATTCTGAGAAAATAAATTAGATTTTTACTATCTGTTACTTTAATGACTTTGGATCTGCCATAGGCTTGGTAATTCACACTTGCTATCTCTTTGGCTAACACCCAGCTTGTATTTTTTTTTTTTTTTTCTGGGAAAAGACGCTAATCCTATTGTAGAAACACATTAAAATCAGTGAGGCTGTAGGTGCTTGTATCTGCACCTATTAGTCTGTGAGAGAACAATTTGCATAATCAAGGCCTGGTGAGTCAATGGTGATGAAGAACCCATGTTGTTACTTACATAATCGACAGGGAAAAGAACAGTAACTCCTGAGTATGAAGCTTTGCACATAGTGCACTTTGACAGGGAATACATACTGCTTTGTAAAAAACCTTCAATAGTTTTCAGGAGAGATTTGGTTCCATCTGACAACAGATGTAAACATGTCATCCTACGAGAGGATCTTAAAAAGGCCGAAATTTAAGATTTTCATACACTTTTAATGCTTTCTTGCTTTTTACAAAGCAGTCTTATGACAGTGAGTGTCAAGTACAAACACAGTTTTGTACTGAACTCTATTCTGAAATCAACCTCAAGTCTTTTATGTTAAACACAGGGAAGATATGTTCATTCACAGGACCTACTTCATTTTTAGCATCATTGTATATGTGAGAAATAAGCCTTTATTTTAACTTTGAAACACAGATTTCCAAGATTGTAAACTGTTTCAGCTTCATGTGAAATGAATCCGATTTTTAAATTTGTAAATATATATGTACCTATATGCTTGTGTGTGTGTGTATACACACAGAGGTAGCAGCTGCTGCTTTATGTTGTAAAATTAAAAATGCAAACAAAAATGTAAAAGAATTCCCTTGGCTGTTATGCATCAAAACAAAACTCTCCTCTTTTTCCTCCTCATGTTTATGTATGGGAATGCTATCCTCCTTCTTTCATACTTCTTAATTTTAAAGATTATCTATTTTACTAAATCTGACTTTGCTATTTCCCATTCTCGACTCTTTTCATGTAAGTGTATTTCTTAACTTTTGGTTATTTTTCCTGCTTAAGCAATATGATTTTCAATGCCTTGGTTTCATGGTTTTAAGCTACATAACTAAGTGGTTCTGCATCCGTACTCTACCAACCAAAGTTCCATCACTGGCTTATGAATAGTAGAAAAGTTCTAGGTGACTAATAGAAAAGCAAATGCCAACGTGTTGCTCTGCTTTATGTGTATAAGCTGAATAATTTTTTAATGACCTAGCTGCAAAATTTCTATATACTAAGATACAAAAGCACGCGAAATATTGGGGGGTTTAGAGATAATTCTAGTGTTTTTGAAAGATTAAAAGCATCTTTATTCAAATGCTAGTCACCCTATCTATTGTCAGACCTCCCAATCTCTGAGAGATATGACAGTAAGAACTTTTATGTTACACAGTTTTAATGAGGCCACTGTTACATACTCCTCAAAAGCACGCGTGTATCTGTATCAGTTTTCAAGATGTGAAAAATGAAGTCTGAAGTGATGAGAAAAGTTGCTCAGGGCAGCATGGTGTGTTAGGAAGAAAAGGACAGTCCTCAGCTGTACCCAGCAGATGGCATTTTTCTCCCTTACAACAACTAAATATTGTCAAACTGTAATACTTGTCTATTCGCATACTTAAAGCCTTTTTTTCACAAAGTATTCGGAGATTGCACTGTGAGCAAATATTTATCAGTGGATTATAAATGATATATAATGTGTGTATCTCTAATTAGAGGATAGCGAAGATTGGAATGAGGAAAGTGAAACAGTATATAGTGAACGTGATTATTTTATCCCCCTCCCTCCCCCCCAAGTCTGCATATCAAAACCATAATCTCTCACAGATGTTTGTAAAAGCACTTCACTCTTTTAGTGAATGTTAAAGCATCAAATCTCCGATCTCAAATTTTGATCTTTTTACTCAGCAGTATAAAATTCTGCTTGAAGTTGGATATTCGGCATTAGGAGATCACTGGATTTGGGGACTAGAGCTGGGTAGATGGACTCCAAAGTGAGCTGGATATCTCCTGATGAAGGCTCTGAACTATTATCTCCTCTCCAGAAGTGAGAATTCTTTATGGGCATGATTAGCCCTTCTCAACTAACGTATTAATAACATTTTTGACTTCTTAATTTGTGATGATAATGATCTGTACAGAGATCTGATGTAGGACTCACCGTTGTTCGTTCTGCTCTCTTTCAAGAAGAGAAGCAGAAATGACTCTCCACTCTCGCTGAGCAAGGTGGTTGTGCTCAGTTTCTGCACAATACTCACTTTGATAAAAATCTTCACACATTGCTTATGTGTTAAGAAAATTGTGTTTCAAAAGATGAATTGCGTATTGTGATAAACCAGAGAATTTTTTTTGTTTGTTTTAGAAGAGACAATGGTACGGCATGCAAGTGCTTTCTTCCAGTTGAGATAAGTCATAAATACAGCTTGTTTTGACAGCAGAAGTATTAAGCTGCAGTTACTTGAATTATGTCATTAAAACTAAATCATCAAAACTGGTCATTTTCCTCTTTTACTTGGCCTTGTAATAGGATATGATGAATGGTTTTTGCACAAACAGTGATGATTTCTCTGCTGTTTACCTTAGTTTCTCTTTTATGTTAAAAATAAGAGGATGCTATTACACAACTCGAATTTTGGTACATGTATTACTTGCCAATTGTTTCTCTTTGTAACATTCAGAGACACATGCTAGGGAGGAATTTTCCAAGCATCTCTGAAGATGATATCCTGCCTTTTTCAGAAATAAAATTAACTTTCTTTGATATTTTGACTGGAGAATTTTTATGGTTTGATAGAGGCTGTATTGGCAAGAGGCACTCTTGTATGCTTTACTCTTGTAAAACACTTCCATTTGAATAAAAATAAATTGGTACAGGCTATGCCATGCTTTAAAGACAGGGGACAGATAACTTAAAATCTTACATTGCTGACAAGTTTACTAGACAAGCCTAAGGAAGAAGAATGAACCCTAACTAGTGCGGAAAAAGCCTTTCTTTTAAAAGCCTAGATATTGAAATTCTGTGACATTGTCTGTTCTGTTGCTTTCCATTGTATGGACTGAGGATCAGTCATTTCCCAAAGGATTTTGTATAGCATTTTGTTCAAACATTTGTGTTGCTGAGGCTGTTACAAAACTGATAATTCTTTCTAAATGAAAGTTGCACAGAGAAAGATTTCTAAACAATCCAGCAATCCGCAGCATAAAGATACTATAGATGTAGACTTTGCAGAGTTGCTTCTCTGTTGCAATTTTTTACCAAGTGAGTATTTAAACAGTGCTATCTGGTTGTGTACTCTTGTTTAATGTGGAAGATACATCTCAGTTATTGCTCAACCTGAATTATTCCTTTGATTCACTAAATTTGAATTGGTATGAATTTCTTGCAAGACACAAAGTGCACAGAAGATTTTTTCAGACAGAAAACCAGAAATCTGTGTAACAAAAGGGCAAGAATGTAGTAATCATTTTAAATTAATGCTTCTGTTGTAATAGCTCCAGGATCACAAATAGTTTTTTTAACTTACATTGAGGGAGAGAGAAAACAACTCTTCATACTCTTTTTTTTTTTTTTTTTAATAATGACATGATTTTCTGAAGCTTTAAACCAACAAGTCTTATCAACAAGACAAGTTGGCAGTTTGGAGGGTTTTTTTTGGACAACGTCTCATCCTGAAATTTAATTGCCAAGGGGACCTGCAAAGATAGAAGCACAGAAGTTATGGAATGATGTTAGCAGACAGAACGGATGAGTTGAGGGAGAAAGTGGGGTGGGGGAGAGCTTAATTCTAGAGAGCTTTTTTCTCTATCCATGTTTTAGATAATCAGTTATTTATTTACTGGTAGCTGTGGTAGCTTTCTACTTAAGCTTGCCATACTTAAAAAACGAAAACAGCAGCAGAAAACCCTATGAACTCTGAGATTCTGTAGGTACCTACTGGCCTTCTACATAAGGAAAGATCACTGATAAGCTTTTATGAAGGAGGCTTTTAAATAAAACTGATGAATGGAGAAAGAATAATGTGTAATGAGGAGAATAACCATTGTTTCAACTGCAGTAAAAACAGACTGGCTCAGATCTACAGAATTGGCTGGGATATTGGGACAGTTGCAGAAAATCAGTTTGTGCCATGTGTGCAAGTTGAGAGAGTTGGGTAAGAAAAAATTTTGCAACTCTCATAAGCTCTCAAGTATAAGGTTGCACCCTCTTTCCTCACTCAAACTTCTTTAGCCTGGGTGTCTTCATAACAACTTGTTGAACAATAATTCTCCAGCTTGTCTAAAAACCCTTCTTTGTGCATTCTGGTCCTAAGGAAAACAATTCTCTTTCCTTTTTTTTTTTCTTTTAGTTTTCAGATGTTAAATACAATAATTACGTTCTATCTTAGCTTTGTGTGATTTATACCTGAATGAAGTGCCTGTTTGCTGTCTGGTAATAGATTTTCTCTGACATAATAACAAGGTTGTCTTGAAAGTAGCTTCAAAGAAAAGAATGGCCTATTTAATTTTTAAACAGATAAAGGATTTCTCTGAAGGAACAACTATAGCTTGATTTCACACCATTTGTAGTAATTGTTGTCTGATAGATGTTCTTTGGTTCAAGAAAATAAGTGTGTGCATGTAAGGTAAACCTAGAGTTAATTCTTTTTCTGTGCGTTTTACATCAATCATAGATAAGTCTTCTTTCACTGTAAATGCCGGTTGTGAAAAAATAAAGCAATATTTTGAGTTTGAAATTAAATATATAGAATCATAGAATAGTTAGGGTTGGAAGGGACTTTTAAAGGTCATCTAGTCCACTCCCCCTGCAAGGAGCAGGGACATCTCCAACCAGATCAGGTTGCTCAGAGCCCCGTCCAACTTGGCCTTGAATGTTTCCAGGGATGGGGCATCTACCACCTCTCTGGGCAACCCGTTCCAGTGTTCCACCACCCTCGTTGTAAAAAATTCCTTCCTTATATCGAGTCTGAATCTACCTCCTTCTATTTTAAAACCATTCAAAAACCATATTAGACAAAAAATGTAGAATTATATGTCAAAGTTATCCTATTTTCACTAGTCTGTACATGTAAAATGTAGCTGAGGGGTGTTAAGGTTGCAGCCTAGCATCCAAAAGAAATTGAATTCCTCCAAAAAGAGTTGACCCCAGGGACTGTGCATTGCTGGTGCTGGGACAGGTAGATCCAGAGCACAGATTTGTAGTAGCTGAGTAAATGGAGTAACTTACACCACTCCTAAATTGCACTTCTCTTAACAAACCGGGTTGTAAAAGAAGATATGAGACGCTTTGTTGTTGAGTTTCTTAGCTGGTGTAAATCTTGACAGCAGAAATGTGTTAAAATGTAGATTTCCCATCATCTGTTATGGGAATATGTGCTCTATGAGTTTGCCCTTTTCTCTCATTATTTCTGTGATGTGGTTCCCAGATAGACTCAATTTTGTATTCCTGCTAAAGTTTTATTTGTTCCCCTTTCCTTCTCTCACCCATATTTGCGTGTGATTCTTCAGGTTTGGTCTCCCAGTAAAGGTGATTGTTTGCTGTCAGTTGCTACTCCAGAATGATTGAAGTCTGGTTAAAATGCATAGGATTTCCATGAAATAATTGAAATGGCGTTCCTGTATGCTGATTGATAGGTTTCCCTCTCTGGTGGTCTGAAGATGTAGGTGAGACTGGATATATAGGAAAAGGCAATCCCTTACATTTTTTTTTTTTCTGCTTATCACATGTATTTCTAAAATAGCCAAATTTTGAGACATCAAAGTTTTTCTTCGTACTCAAGATTAACTTGCATGCTCCAGTCCTTGTTCTTCCTAGCTATACCACTTAGTTCAAGAAAACATACTACTTTTTCCTAGAGACTTTATCTTACATTAAATCAGACCTGAATTAAGTTCACAGTGTTTATAATCAACAATGTGATTTTTTTTTTTTTGTCCTGTAATGCCTATAATTAGTGGCAGTTACCTATATTCCCTAAACAGGCTTATTATCTGTGTAGCTTATAATACTGCCATGAGGATCTTCTGCTTGGGAAATCAAAATGTACTGAACCATGTTGCACTAATTTTTTAGCAGGCTTTTTTGTCAAGGGTAAAATATAGTCCAAAAGGACATACAAAATTGCTTGCAGGAAAAAATGATGTCTTGGAGGCATATTGCAGAAAGGGGAAAACCCCCTCTGCTTTACTGTACATTTGTTAATTAATAACTTAATAATTTACGTTACATAAATCTTCTGAGAAATAGATGAAAGAAGAGACAGAGCAGGTTATCCTGATACCAGTTAAATCAGTAGTGATCAGCCAGGGACTGGAAGTAACTAATTTTTTGTCCTATGCAGTTAGCATTTAATCATAATTGCTCCTTCACTTGTGCCCTACATAATAAAAATTCATAATTCAGGACAGTAAATGAAAAGATGCGCTCTTTCTGTAATAATAATACAGCAATTTGTATGAAGAATTAAATTATATATTCCTCACAGTTTATAGGAAAGATATATTTTTGCAAGTCGCTCATCACCCAGGCCTCAGCTTCTTCGACTTTTTATAAAGTGTGTCACAAAATAGCTTAATCATTTCAAGTAAAGGCTAAAAAGCTGGAAGAGAAGAGACTAGACATACTGCTAGCATATAAAGAGCTTGCGAAATGGTTATATTGGACCAAAAATTCTGTAGAAGTAGCTCCCTAAGATGATGATGCTTCCTGGTGCTCTTCCTCAGCCCATGCACGTGGGTAAGCTGCATGGGACTTCTTGGGGTGTTTGTGAACTCAGATGTGACTGTACCCCAAGTACCTGGGAAGAAGAAGGGAGCCCGGCTAGTGCCCTTGTGTTTTTAGGAGCTGCATCAGGTTTATATTGTTCTGGAGATCATGGCTGCTCAGAGAAACTGGAAGAGTAATTCGCAGCCTGGGAGCTGTTGCTGTGTATGGACCAGAGGCATCTCAGAAGGTTGTGGGTTTTGTTTTTTGGGTTTTTTTTGTTCTTAATCTGTTTGCTGGCTTCCCTCTGTTTCTTAGCATTGAACAAGCTGCCAGCATCCCAGTGCATTCCCCCTCCCCTCCTGGCAGCTCCAAGAAAAGTATGCTTCCCCTCTCTAAATTTGGGTATCAGTATAAATGGTGATAAAGTTCAAAGAACAAGGGTGGGTGTGGGTATATAAGCACAAAGTGCATTGGAGGGAGAGAGTGATCTTAAAAAGCCTGTACAAAGCAAAACCAAGAGACAGCTGAGTGTGAAAGTGAGGAGTAAAGGAAAGAAAGAACGAAGGAAGGGGTGACTGGAGGAGATGTGGCACTTCTGAAGTGAGGCAGAGCACCCTGATAGCAGAGCAGTGGTTTGCCATATAGAGAAAGCAGCCTTATTGGAAAGGATACTGGGTTTTTTTCTTTTTTTTTTTTTTCTTTTTTTTTTTTTTTTTTGAGCAGTCTAATACACCAGAAAGCCAGAGCAGCTTTACTGCAAATACCTTCTAGATTATTGGTGCAATAATCAGTATTACAGTGTTGGTAGTTGGTATTAAAAGGTAAATAGTTCTTTTGTCACACCCAGGAAAGTACTTCAGCTGCACTTCTTAATGCTTCAGAATGCAGAATACTTCCTTCAGTGTTTATTACTACCTGAAGAATTTCTGTAAAAGAAATTTCACTTGGAAGTTTGTATAATGAATACGCTGAGGAGCTTAATTTTATGATGAACAGAGGCGCTAAATCTTGCGCCACGTGTAGGTTTCAGAAAGACGAGTGAAGCATTCGGTAGAGTTCATAAAGCCTCTGGCAGCCATCCTACCTTATTTTGAGTGGTAGGTTTGCTCTTAACAGACGAGTGTTCATGCATCCTGTTGGTGACCCCTTTGTCTGGGTAGACGGCAGCTGGGTGCCTATCGCTCCCAATTCCAGGCACACAATTCGTTGTTCGTTATGGGCTTCACATCGGGATTGCGATCTGCATAGTCTGTAGACTGTAATTCAGTCATCTCTGTGGTTGTGCATGATTAATTAATAAAATCTTTATTTTTAATAAATCATTAGAGTGGTATGGGGAAACAGGAAGAAAGAGAAGTCGGTTGGAGTGGTCGGGCAGTGCACGTGCACGTGGCTAAGAGTGCTCTTTCATGATGCCTTCCCATGGAGGATCTTTAATAAGAAAGTGGGAATTTTCATACTGATTATATCTCAGATCCATGTAGACAAGTGGATTTTATATTCTTTACTGTTTTATTTTAAAGAGAAATGGTTGTTCTTCTAGATAATTCTGTTATGCATCTGCGTGTTCAGTCCTTGTTTCTCTTGCACACCATGGCAGCGTGCATGAGCGCCAGTCTAATTACATGTTTTGTGATGAAGTATCTATCAGATTTGAATTCTCCCTCAATCAGCATAATTCAATTGTTCCTTGTTCTTTTATTTGAGAAATGAAATATGGATCACCTGATCAATCTGTGGTTTGCCCTGCATTCTCAAAAGGATACTGGTACCCACTGATGCTGTGCTTCAGAGTGGTTTACAGTATTTTCTCTGAAAAATTTTTGCATCCATAATTCATTAGATTTTTTATATGATAGATTCACCTCCATGGGATACAGAAGTGTGTTGTCCTTATTGCAGAGGAATTCTCTCTAAATTTGGCCAACCTGAAGAGTGGCCTATTTTCTTTTATTTGGAAGTGTTAGCTGCAAAGTCTGGGACTGCCACGAGGTCCTGCCACCACTGGTGCGGCATGCAGGGCACTAGGAAAAGCAGGAAACTGTTGGAACAGCTGTGCTGACAAATGAAGGGCAGAATGGGGGAGGTTATAGCCAGGTGAGACTCCATCGTAGCTTTCTTGCCAGTTCTTTGTCGCTGTTTTTCAGCAGTAACAACTTGTGTTAAAATTGCTGAATATTTCAATTTCCAGCTCTGCTCTGATGATTTAGAACAGTTGTGCAGGATAGAAATTTTTTTTTAAGTTTTTTTTTTGTTTTGTTTTGTTTTGTTTTTTTTTTTTTTAAATGGAAAGACTAGGGACAAAGGAATGACCTCATGTGGAAGGAAAGTTCAATGAGTTTCAAAGTCAAGCTCTGGAATGTTAGGAAATAGCAGAGTTCTAGTTGCCAGGTTCATATACATTATGATACATTCCTTAATTAGATTGGTAAGTACCTTTCCCTTATTCATACACACAGGAGAGGAAAGTAATTCTTTCACTGCAGTAATGCTAAGGTTGTAAGGGTGATTGCAAGTATGGCATCAGCTTCCTTTCAAAGTGATAAACTTTGTAGTCTAGCTAAAGTTGCCAGGCTTTGCTTCATAACTTGCTTCATCAGCAGACTTTCTCTGTTCATGCCTCTTTCAGATTACTAATAAATATATTAAACAGCCTGTTACATAAATTGAATAGTCACTTGGCCTTTGCCAAGATGAAAACTGACCATTTATTCTGCCTGTCCAGTCTCTTAATCAGGGTTTGATCCATAACAGTAAGTAGCCTCTTCCATATAAAAGTACTTACTGCCTAGTTTTATTTTTTAAAAAATAAATTACTGTGGAAGACTGTAACAGAAGCCTTTTGGCAGTCTGAATCGATTAAGTCAGTGTGGTGCCTCTCCTGTCCCCCGCTCCTTTTTAAGCACTCTGTCATTAAAATGATCAAAAGGGAGGCAGATGCGGCCGCAGTGTGAATGCAGGGGATGTGCAGCCTCCTAAGCAGCACTGCCGTGCGTGGCCGAGGGAGGTAGGTGTGCTGAACCGTGCTGTGCTAAAGGGCAGGACCCTGAGAAGTTTGCAGAAATTACCTTATTTAGGTGTTAAAAATTAACATGGTTTTTTTTTTTTTTTAATAGCGATTCAGACCCTCCATATTAATAAATGTCAGAAATCTTGGATATATTGCATCAGGGTTTGATGATTTATTTCACCTTAATTGTCAATATATCCCCAGAGCTTTTCTTTTAGTGCCTCTGTTTTTGCTGACATTTTCATTTTGGTAACCGAAAAAAAAAAAGTGTTCCTGACTTGGTGCCTTTATTTTTTTCAGTGGGAACAAATAAATACACTGGCTTTTCAGCGGTCTCCTTATCTTCTTTTGTTACTCCTGGTATTTCCACATGATCAAGTGAATCTACTGGATTTTTTAAAATCAGTTTTGTACTTGAATATACTTGAATTTTTTTTTGCCATTATCTCATTTTTTTTTTCTTCTGTATCTTATTTGCTGTTAGAAATCCATTTTTCTTAAGTAGCTCCTGAGACACTTAAAATGTCTTCTTTTTGACTTTAAAACATCTGTAATTATATTTCTTAATTTATTGAAGCCTCCTGATATAAAGCTTCACATTGTGGTGTCAATTCTTCACTTAATTCTGGGTGTCGAATTTGCTAGTATTGTGTTATATTTCAAAAGATGGCCAAGGTGAAAGGGCCCGATCCAGTGAGCCTGCTGCAGGGCTGGGTGAGTGCTCTTGTTTTGGGATACGTGGATAAATCTGAGCAGAGCTGCAGCACAGCCTATGTCACGCAGGTCTTTCCGCAAATTGGGAATAGTTCCTAACTCCTGTCCTACGCTTCAATGAGATGAAAGGGTGGTTATTCAGAAAGAAAAATTGACGTTCAGTATCAGAAATAGATTCTAATAGTGAAGTCTCTCAGACTGCGTAATAATCTCCCAAAGGAAAAGGCAAGCAGCCTCATTTTTCAGATAATTTACGGCCATCCTGGCCAAATTGCTCATTACACTACAGGGAATAATGTTCCATTGGTGGAGGAATGGGCATGATTATTTAATGGATACTTTTTGTTTCTACTTACTTTTCCTTTCTACTTTTTATGGATAAGTTATGTGTAAATGTAGTCAAAAATGCTTCTTTATGTGATTTGCCTGTAAGGCAAAGCCTGGACAAACACTGAAATATTATGAGTGCTAGATGTAAATGCAGCAAACAAAAGGAAGTGCTTTTGGAAACATCTGATGTTCTGGCTTTATTTATAAACTGCAAGAATGGTTTTTTTTGAAAAATCTTCCTGTCTCCAGGAAAGCATTCGTGTACAAACACCCCCACCTCCTGCAAAAAAAAAAAAAAAAAAAAAAAAAATCAAACAGCAAAACAAACAAACAGCCAAACACTTGTTAAAAAATAATGCAAATTAAACTCTCCGCAGTAAACCTTGGTATTGGTCAGTTTATTCTTCTTGACCATCATCTGGGATCAGTTGCAGACCATTACCTCAAATATGAGGTCACTTCGTTTTGCAGTTTCAGGCTCTCTAAATGTCATTTTTTATTGGGTTTGGTATATAACAGTGGTGACGTTATTCAGTGGAAGTGTGTCTTTCAGGGATCAATTACTTCCCAGTTTGCTCTTACCCATAGCCAGTGACAGACAGTGATTTACTGTAGGGAGTGAGGTAGTTCAGTGAAGCTTTTCAAGTAAGGTGCATAGGAGCTTTTCCTATAAAGAGCAATTAGCACGTAACATTGATGTTTTTGCCTGAGTTGCATGCACTTCAGAAAGCAGTGTGCTTATTAATAAGACTAATGGCACACGCTGTTGGGGTACTGTCGTGGGAAGGCTGAGGGTGTTAAATCCAAGTCTGTAATTTGTGCTATCCACTGCATTTTCCCTGTGAATATTACTTGGAATACAGTTTTATGTTAATTGCCATCACCATTAACTTGGCTTGGGACACTCTGCAAATTCAGAATTCAATGAATGAAAAGGTTTTGCTTACATTTCTGTGGGGTTTTTTACTGCAGAGATTAATTTAGCATTGTAAAATTGTGTACAGTCTCTTTTGACACTTGGTTGTATCCCTTCCCAAACTTTTTCCCCTCCTGAGTTCAAACCCAGGGTTTTTTTTGCATCTCTACTATGTAACCAGCTGTGCATAGTATCTCTTCCAGTTCCCTCCTAGCTATTTTCAATTTGTGCTCTAATTTGAGGAAGAATGTCTTAAATCAGATGTGCAGTATATTTCCTACTATTTACCATGGTGATTATAGTGGAATAACTTATATTTGTGCATGAAAAAAACATTTTCTTGCATGACTGATGAGTAAAAAATTTTGTTAGACTGTTTTCGTAGCCTGAAAAAGTGGTTTGATAAATGCACTGTAGAAAGCAGAGAAAGCTCTTCTGTCTTTGCCTGTGAAGCCCCTGTTTTGCCATTGTTAATATTCTGCGTGCGAGGTTCGCTACTGCTTCTGTGAACTGTCAAGTTCTTTGGCTCTTTATACTTTTAGAATGGAATTATATGCATGTTGCTTGCAGACTGTATATATACATGTCACAAGCTTATGTGTGCACTGGTATGAGCCTTTTCCAGAATTTGTATTTGATCCTTTTACATACTTTTATATTTTGTAATATCTACTACAATATTTTCTCTATGTTACTCTTACATTAGTGTGTGAAATTAATTAATTAAATAATTAATGATCTTGGAAAAAATGGAATGTGGGTAGTTAATTCTTTTCACCCTAACATCAATTTTCGTAATTCTCTATTTATACTTTCCTGATTTTCTTCTTGCTTTTTCTTTTAATTTCATATTCCTAGAAAATACATAATTAGAGTTGAAAAGCAATGGGGAACAATTGTCATAAGCAAGAAGCAGAATATAATTGTAATGTCACTGTAGTAGAACCAAGTTATGGTTCAAGAGACTACTTAAGAAACAGCTTCTTATTTTGTGGTTAAGATATTTCAGCAGAATGCACTGTTTTCCGCAGTTTAAGTGAACACAGGATAAATACAGAATATTTATTACATTCTTAAGAGGACATCAACTACATCATGTGAATATGGTGTCCTTTCTGCTGTGCCATGATGCTTTATTTGTGCAATAACGACAAACATGCAAATGCATCCAGAGTGATTTTCAGCGAGAGTTAAAAGCACATATAGAACCTAACAATGGAATTATTTGTATATGCTTATCACACAAAAGATATATTTTAAAATGAAATGTAAAAACATTCAGACCGTAACTAATATTAATCCCTATTACATAGTTATTTTACATGTGGGAGTTTAGAATGTTAGTGCGGTCACAGTGATTTCCCTAAATGCTATCTGACTGTCCAATTTATATTTTAAACAGGTTGTGTTCCATTTTTGGCCTTAATCAGCCACTAATGTGTATGCTGAGATGTTCTTGGCAATAAAGATACGCATGTGCACAAGGGTCAGTAGCCCCACAGAGTGTCAGGGTTGTTTTTTCTTTCCATTTTGCTTCACATCTCTTCTCAGGATTGAAATCTTTTCACCAACTACCTCTGTGAAGACTGCAAATATCTTTCCGCAGGGTATGAAGGATGAAGTTGTTATATCAGATCCCATCCCTGTTGTAGCTACTTGTTGCTACTTCTGATGGTAAAATGGAAGTAGTCTATGCATCTTAATGCCATTGTCTCATCAGTGGAATTGTTATTCCTGTTTAATCTTACCTGCTAGGGTGAAATCCCTTCCATGCAAACGCCAAGGGTGTTTCAGGTATCAGTCCGCAGTTCAGATCAACCAGAAAAAAAAACCTCTCTGATCTGGAGAGAGTTCTTTCAAGTAGGAGAACAGACCACAGCAGGAGCTGCCCCTCGTCCTTTGCTGAAGGCAGTCAATTACGTCTGCACCACCATTAAAAGTACAGAGAGATACGCACAGCCAGAAGCTGAGTTTTGGAAGTTTCTGCAGTCTTGCCTGCACTCACCAAAAATACTTTTCTGGTTCTGCAGTGTAACAATGGAGTTTTATTACATCTAGCAAAGCTTTGGTGGCAGGCTGTAGCATTTACTGAGCTCTTAAAAACAAACACAGACTTGTCTAAAGTCAGGCTTTTGATGGTTACAAGAGCTACTGAAAGAAACAGGCAACAGTCAAGAATAATACAAGAAATACAGAATCTAGTGACTTGATTTATGTGGAGTGATGAACTATTCTTCAGCCATGATGTATGTCCAGTTAAATCTTAGGATAGCCTAATACAAACACTGCAAGATACTATTTGATAAATTGTCGTCAGTTCTGGGATTTTGGGAAGCGTTCTTGTGGAAATTTAGGGAAGAAGTTACATATTCTGTTTTGCAGAGGTAGAGAGTAACTAAAGCATTGCTGTAGGCAGCTCTGCATGCCCAGCACTGCCTGTTTCATGGCAGCTTTTATCCTGAAAAACAAGACAACTCAAGCCTATACGCCTGTTTGTTGGTCATTCTTTTCCTTCAGCACGTTCCTCCTTCCCAGTGCCATTTTCCTTCCCTCTTTTCAGCCCTTCTGTTGCACCCTTTTCACTTTCCGCTCCATACTCCCTGCTTTCTGTGCCTGTCTGACCTCTCTGCCGGCGCCCAGAGCTTCAGGTCTCAGCCTCTGTTCCTGCACGATAGGCCGCCGGTCTCGCCACAGAGCAAGCGCAGGAGCTGCTGCCTCGCACAGGAGCAAGTTACCGCGTGCAGCTAATCTGCAGTAACTTGCTCCTGTGAGAGGTAGCGGCTCCTGGCTCCACCCTGCTCCTTTATTTCTCTGCATGCTTCTTTCTGGAAACCTCCTTCTGTAATCTGCACAGCAGCGCTAGGATCCAGATAGCCTAGAGGAAGACTCCCAACTGGTCTGCGTATGAGCTGGTCAGGGATTAACATTTTCAAATGCACAGCCAACAGTCACTCTACTTGGCACGGCCAAAGGTGGTGGGAAGAGGATGATGGTGCAGGGACTGTCCCAGCCCCCAAAGCAAGGTTAGCCGTGCTTGAGGAGGATGAGCTTGGTGGTAAATCAGTCTCTGCTGCTCCTGTAGCCTCAATGCACCCATTGTCTCCAGCTACAGCTCTGGCCCAATGCTTTCCAACCCAAAAGGCTGCATTGTCCCTTCTTTATACCCCTCATTCGTCTTGTGTTCCACATTCCCTGCTATCTCGCGCTGCCTTATTCCAAGTTTCCTTTCACCCAAGCCCTTAATCTTGTCCTGTATTTGTTTGCGTTTACCCCCTTCACATCACTGTTGCCACCACATTTTTTGGATCGCTGTACCTGACTGTGCCCACCCGTATGGTCAGCTTCACCTGGAAGCAGCAGCGCCTGGCACCTGCAGGTCAGATTTTGAAAACATTGGGTAAATTTTAGAAACATTTGGTACGTTTTACAGCCCAGAAAAGGCCAAATCTAGGATTCTGAAGGCAGAAAATAGGGAATTTGGTGCTCACTATATGGCAGTGTTTTCTGATACTGGAAAGGCCTTTAAGACCTTGACATTGTATTGGCAAAAGTCAGAGATGGTTTGTCCTTGACACTTTTTGGGTTTTTATGCTGTTTGCATGGAACGTGACGATACAGCCCTAATAGGCACGTTGGGCTAGGAGTCTGCTCACTTGGGTGTAGAGGAGAGGGGCGCAGGGACTGTAGTGTTACATATGGACTGCACATTTTAAAGAACCATTGCTTCTTGGAGTGATGTTTCTTTCCTTCTACTTACAAAAAGAAATCAGAATTGTGTTGATAATGTATTGAATTGAAGAGACTACAAATAAAATACATGGCAATTTGTAAACTAATATGATCAGTTGAGACAACTTTGAATATTGCTACATGTTTTCAAGTAAAATTAAATTTATATATTGAAGCGCTAGTAAGCATTTGCATTTTTGACAATTGTTTCTCATAATTTTGAGTTAGTTATTTGAATGTGAAATTCAAAGATAATTGCACAATGAAACTGTCACCACTGTTTCATAGGTTGATATTGATTTTGGCCAATGGCAGATGATGTCCAGCTGTTAGTAGGGCTAGGTGTTGAGTACCGCCGACAGTGTTTTGAGGGTAGAACTGTGCAGTGTGAAATTGAGTAAGAAATAGAGAGCATTGGCGTTAGGAAACACAGAAGTGCTTATAACCAAACGTGCCTACCATTGGGAAGTCTTCAAAGGCAACGGGTAATTAGTTGAGAGAATTATGAGAGAATATCTGTATCAGTTTAGATATGTTGCATTTTGTGGTATGAAGTTAATTTCAAGTAATTAAAAATGCAGCCTGATGTTGTGGTAAACAAGAACTGCAAGAATGCTATGTATAATTGGAACTTTCTGATTGGTGAGGAGTAGATCTTAATGGTAATTTAGAGATCAGTCTTCCTGAGTTCCTATGAGTGAGATGGAGATTGGCACACACTCCTCTCACCCCTCTCCTCGATGGCATGTGGTTTTTCGATACTGCCGCTGATGACTGCTGGGGGGAGCGGAATGACTCTTGCAGTAGCTTGGTCTGTCCAGAACCTCAACAGTGACTGTTGCTGCAGTCTGCTTACCTCTCCAGACTCTTCTGTGTGAGATTGTGCTGATTAGAATGACTCTGAAGTAAAAGAGTTTATACTAGTAATGAGATTCAGAGTTTTTTAATTGCTCAGACCATTTAGGGGCAAAAAACGAGAGTATTTCAGGACATTAAATTATTATCATATTGAGATCTTCATTTCAACCTCATTGGGTTCTGTCAATGCTGTCAAAAAATTGACTGGTTTTGCATGTTGGTGATATGATTTTGAACTTCAGAACTCGAGAGGAATCTTGAGAACTAGAGAAACAAAGAATGCAACTTCTTATTTAAGCAAGGGAGAGTTACAAATAACCTTCTAGTCCCTAAAAAAATTGCTAACTTTGCATTGAATTATCATTGCCTTTTTGAAGTGAATACAAATGAAAAATTATAAGTCAGACGAGGCAGTGAAAGGTGAATAAATAGTGAAAAGCTTGTACTGTGTCAGTATCAGTCTTACTAAGGAAGCCAGTTCTTGCAGTTCATTTGCAGATTTTGGGTGCACGTCAGTGATAGCAAGTTAAACGGTGTAGGCAACTGTGTGGTCTTCTGGAAAGACCAGTTGTAAGGTTCCCTAGATGTTCATTACTTTTAATTAAAGCCATCCTAAAGACTCAGATTTTTAAGGGTCCTACATTTCTTTCCAGTAAAGAAAACAATGTGAAGGATAATTGTGTGGGAATAATTGCGCTGTATGTATTCTCTTTTTTAGCTCCATTACTAGCAATACAGCCAGTGTTTTTTTTTTTCTTTTCTTCCTTACAAAAATTATGTGGAGTTCTTTCGAAGAATGCTTTTTTTTTCCTTTAAGGTGCCCCTCTCAAATATGCAGACGTACCCTGAATCCTTTTTACAGATTCCCTTTTAACCTAATTACCTCTAATTACACTGATTAATTCTCATATGTTTCTTTTTATTTAGAAAACCTTAAATCTTTTCTGAGTTTACTTTACAGAAGATATGATCAAGAAGATTTGATCTTTTTCAGCTCTGAAGACCTGTATTCTGAGTGAATTTGACTTGTTATGATTGAAAATTATTTTGACGTGCTCATCCCAACTTCCATATGTCAGTACTGCAGAACCATTGCAAAACAGTCCTGGTCTTCCCGACAGAGTCAGGGATACTGATGAGCAAAGGAAGGAATCCACTTGCCTGTCCATACGGTGACTGGTCCTTACTGGTCTTTCCTTCCTTTGGGTATTTCTGTCAATGCCCAGGAAGTTTTTGTTTGCAGTGTCTTATTACAAAAGGGTGTTTGAAGATGATATACAGTTCGACACGGCTTCTTAGTTCTGTTTTATATACGTGAATGTTTCCGTTTTGCCATTTCACCAAGTTCTACCAGTTCCCACTGTTGGTGAACCAGTTTAAGGTCATATATATCATATTGTTGTCAGAACTGGGAAGAATCAGAATCATACTAAGGTGTGTACATTGTGTGAACTGAAGGTCAAAACAATTACTTACTGCTGTCCTAGCTTCTGTTTTCTTTTGTTGATGAAAATAGGCCTGGAGATGGTGAGATATTAGTTAGAAAATTACAAGCAGTTTATATATGGAAAAAAAATGTAACTCACAAAGCATTAAAAGTATATAAAATATATAAAGAAAGAGATATCTCAGTGTCAAACTTGAGCAGAGTGATGCTTACATTCCTGCTTATTTTCTGATTATTTCTAGTTACATGGGAAATTTAATCCATGTATGAGGCCTTATTGCTAATGGGAATGGGATATAAAATTGAAGAAGAGTACAACATAGCAAACGCTTTATGAAAAGTTGGCGCTACTGAAAAGCATGAATTTATGAATTTTATATCGTGGTTGTCCAATCTGAACAGCACAGTGCTCTCCTAACTGTTTCACTGGCCAGTGATGATGTTGTCTGCTTGTGGGTAGCAGTGGCATCCCTGAGATCTGGAGTTTGTGTGGTAAATAACATTGACTTGTGCGGTATCTGCAGAAATCAAACTAACTCTTTTCCAGAACTACCAGCAGTCATTTGAGTCAACTTATCCCAGTGTCCCTCTGGATCTTGGTGGTGTATACAACAACTTTATAAAGAGTTAAAGAGAAGAGCAAGCACAAACTGCGTCTGGGGCTCTTTTTATTTAGGAAGCCATTAGACAATATTGCAGAGATTCTCTATTATTTGTCTGTTTGTAGTGATGATTTTTCTTTTATTACTCTGTGTATTTATTTGCCCTAATCTGTTTTAATTCTTAAGCCTGCTGCTCTGAATGTGTGTTTACTAGTCTTTTCTCTTGCTGTCCCTTTGTCTCTAATGGTCTCTGATGAAAGAAAAGGCATATACCTGCCGTTTTTCCGTGTTACTGAATGACATCCATCACAAAGAAGCCTATGAAATGATTTTGTTGAAGAGCTGCTTGCACCATAAACATAAATTACTGATGTGCATCCATCTTTAATGCGCGTCTTTCCCTTTTTTCAGTAGTTCAAATAGAATTGTGTAATCAGCTTTGCAAAGGTAGCTCTTGCTATCATAATGAAGCTTGTTACCCTGCTAGGGTTCAGTAACAACTAGTGGAGATGCAAAACAACTTATGGATGTAAAGTGATATCTTAAAAGATTTTTTTCATTTTTTTAGGCTACTCACCCAGAATGTTGGTCTTCTTTATGTTGGAAACTTTGACAGACCTTTTGCACAAATTAAGGTACGATTAATAAGCTGGGGGTGAGGGGGGAGATGTCTATTTAAATTATTTAACTTCTGGATTATTTAAGTCTTGATTTGGAGAACTCCAAGTTATCAATACATTATCAGTACAGCTTCAGGAAAAATAATGGGAAATAGTGCTACTTTGGTGATGTTTACCATATTCTGGGTTTGCTGCTAGTTACATCTGTGTATGGAACTTGTCAAAGAAATTTAGTTTTTCCTGTCAACTTTTGATTAATTTTGACTTCATTTAATTATCAGAAGGAGAATGGATTTTGGTTTTGTTTTTGGGTTAGTTTGTTTAGGTTTTGGGGTTTTTTTTAGGTTACCTTGTCAGTAACATTTTAAAATAAAGCCACTTTTGGAACTCTGTAATTCTTTAAGTGATCCTTGACAGGGAAGACACTGCAGTAAAAAGCATAGATTGTTTTCCCAGTATTATTAGATTTATTATTAAAGATGTGTACAATTGCTGGAAAATAATTTGTCTTTTATGACCTACTGTTTCTTTTCCTTCAGTTGAACTATAGTAGTTTCACATTTCTAATTGCCAGTTACTAATTAGTTACTGCCATGTCACTTGCAAACAAAAATGTTTCACAAGAATATACGGACTGATTTTGATGAGTTTCATTGGGACCTTTTTTAGGATAAAGAGAGGGAAGCATTAACATGTCAGTCATTGCGCTAGGATGTGGAAATGTGGTATCTTTTTTAGAATGCTGAAATGTTCCCATGTCCCAGACTATACCTGTGATTACTATGTATTCTGCACTCTTGGCAGCATTGTTCGTTCCATCGCGAGCACATGCTTGTGCTTCTCAGAATCTTAAAAGCCTTGATTTTGTTTTACATCAAAATTAAACTTGATTTCTGGAGCTCAGATGTGTTCCTTTGCCATCCCTAATTATATTACTAAAGAACAGTATTCCCAACAGTGTCTAGCTTATACTTGCTTTTTCTAACCTTAGTACTGTTTTAAAATTACTTTAAAAGAACAGATGCATGGTTTTCATTTTCCCTGTTCCTTTTCTCCCGTCTCCCCAGTTCCTGCATGTATATTATTCAGTTTGGCTCATAGTCAGACAATTTAGATGTTTCTTTCACAAAGCCTTGTGTTGCAAGAAGTTTCATCACAATCAGTCTTGTATAGAACAGTGCTTGTTTAAATGCTTTATAAAAGTTCTCTCACACTGTTATGCCCTTCCAAATGAGGCCCCGTTCCTGCCCCATCCATTTCCAGCAAAATGGGGAGGTTTTCCCTACGGCTGGGAAGAGTTTGTGAGTTGACTGAGTGGGTTTGAAAGAGAAGAGATCTATACTGCACTGGCTTTCAGCCGTTTGCAGTCAGCAGTGGTGCTCCTTCCATCAGCTGAGGCCAGGGAGAGGCCCTTCTGCTCACAGGACAGCTGCAAAGCAGAGGCTGCACAGGATCAAGCTGCAGGACTGAGCATCACATCCCTAGCAAATGCTTAGGGAAAGAGTAGAAAACCAGGATAAATACAAAGTACGCGTCCAGTTTCCTGCGATTTGCATGCAGGGCCTTCTGTGCTGGAAGTTGTGTCTGCATCCTGGTGCTTAATAGACTTGTTTAGACCTTCCTCCCCGTGTGTGCCTAAGGGATTTTCCACTAAATTTTCAACATACAAAGCCATGCTATCACTGTGAGTTAAGGTATTATTTTGTTTCTTTTAAACTTAATTCATTTTGGTTCAACCTAGGCCTAACAGCAGGAGAAATGGTGAGCAGTCATTCTCTATTCCTGACTTTATCTTCTCTTCCACATTACACCAAACTTGCATCTTCTGAGATCCAAAAACTTGATCTGTTTAATTGCTCCCTGTATCCAAACATTCAGTATCTCCAATCAGCACTGTCTTTGTTCTTTGTACCCTTCTGTATTTCTACTGTTGCCTTTTTTTAAGGTAGGAAATGTTACAATATTCAAGATATGGGCACAATAACGTTTTCTGTTCGGTTTGCCGTTCTTACCTTGTATATAGTACAATGCTTGATAAATATCTGATATACATTTAATTTGAGTAGTTTACCATCAGACTTTCTGGTAATGTATTGCTGATGTAGTCTCATCCTAAATGCTGTGTTTGCCACAGAATAGGTAATGTGGACATTCAAAATAACTTTCAGTTACTACCTAGGAAGTACAAAGCTTATTATCCACTAAATTACTGTAGATTACATAGACATGTTTGAATAATGTAATTCCACAAGCTGTCTCTAAAAGACAACTTTTATTTTTGGAGCTATTAGGCATATATATGGGCATATATTTACACACTGCTGCTTTGCTTTGTTTCTGATGCTAAAGGTAATCCTGAAATGGTAAGCTAATTTGTCTCAAGGTCATCTCTTCTGTGGCTTGTATTACTAGCTGCAACTGGGAAATGGTGTACAGTTAACAAAAACAGTAAGCTTTCTAAATTGAGGCTCCTATCTGAGTGCTTGGAGGTTCTGGAAAAACGTTGGCTGCGTGACAACAGGAGAAATTGGTGTAGAGTGGTGGGGTTTGTACCCTTTTAGACCTTCAGCACCAAAAAAGGGGGCTAATAATGAACAGAGTTGGTGCTGTGAAAAGGCAGGTAGGTACTGCGGAGACAGACGGTCCTATGTAACTGTTGACACAAGTTTCTTTCATTCTTCCCCCAGCAGTTCTTCAGGTCTTTCATATGCAGTTGCTAATGATTCTGCCAGTTAAAAGACCTGTGAACCACGCTTGGTCCTGCAATAAGGCAGAGCCTTTGTAACCTCTTAGTCTAGATATGCTTTTGCGTGCTGTGTGATGGATTGGTCTCTCTCGTTATATGAATTACCTATTCCTGCTCATTTGCAGACATCTCAAGCATTAAGGTATTCTATTAAGATATGGCCTTCCTTGCTAAATGTGTGTATTAATAAATGCCCCAAACCACTACACTCCTCTGTGGGTGCAGATTTATTACTCCAAGTGAACTGTTATTATACAGCAGTACTTCCGATGCGTTTTAGTGCATTTCAGTTGGACAAACAGGAATATTACCAGGCCTTTGAAATATTCACAGTAAACATACAAACTGCCATGCTGGTACTGATAAATTCATGTTTCAATGTATGTACATTTACAAAACTGCAGAGAGAGAAACTCGTTATCCAAGTATCCTTTCCTAAAAGCAAACAAGTTTGATTTTCCAGAACTGTGCGGGAGATAATTGCACCAGAGTGTTTGATGATGAAGACTGTAGATGGCAAGCCTGGGAAAAGGTTTTGAAATACTAATGTCTCTTCTAGGATGATTTTTCTGTGTCTGTCTTTCTCATATGCAATAATTCATTAATATTTATATATATTAATATTTATAACGTTTCTGAGACGTAGATGAACCGGTAAGATTAACTGAAATTACCTGATCTTCTTCCTGACTTGCTTTCAGTGGTATCAGTGGTAGTGCTTGATAGATGTTTGATCTCTGTACTTCATTATACAAAAGGAGTGTGAAGCATTTACTCCTCAAGCTTTTGAATCCTGTATCTGGTAGCATGTAGATTAGAAGAAATGAAAAAAGAAAAGCACGTTTTCCTAGCTAGAGATATCTGCCTGGAACTTTTCTTTTCCCATAATGTGCCAGTTCATAGATATTGCAAGATTTTGTATGTTGCTACTTTGAACTAAGTTCCTAGTACTTAATAACTTAAGTTATTGCATGATGCTTGGGATTGTTCTTATCTAAGAGTAATATTTAGTGAGGTTCAGTAACTTCAATGGCTCATAAAAGTGATGGCTGTTTTGGTTAGCTGGTGAGAGTAGTAAATGAATTAGTGATTTGAAAGTCAAATTCACTGTGACAATGAATTCTCATTTTATTTTCAGGGAACTGTTCTTTAAGGTTGTATTGAAGGAATCAATACCGTATAGGGTAGTTCCTCTTACAATTTTATTTTACTTTTAAAGGAAATTATTCTAGCATCTGTTCAAAGGTGGTGTAGAACAGTTTCTCCGGAAGTGTTTACTTTTTGTATCTTTTCCCAGTTAAGTAGCTGTGTTGTAGTAGTAGTTACTGTCATATACTTCTGCATTCATTTAGGAACTTTGGAGCAATTCAGTGATTTGCATCTTTCTTTGCATCTTAAGTGGTTCTTTTTATTAAATATCTCTTGGAAACTGGATGAAATGAAGAAGGTTTCTCTTAAGTAACAATCTTGATCAGCAAGATAGAGTATTGATTAATGGGCAAATTTTCTCAAATCTATTTACATCAAATATTGTTTGTATTATTTTACTAAAAATAAAGCTATTAAAGCAAAAATTTTATTATAGAAATGTTGTGTTTATTAGAAGTAACTAATTTCATTGACCCAGCCTACATAATAGTCGCCTGATGGAAGGGTGTGTTATGGGGGTTTTAACCTGTTTACAGAACAAGAAGTCTTCATAACATATATGACCCATTGTTTTTAAAATAGAGATTTGATCAATGTAGATCAGAATGAAAATCTGTCTACACTATATCCGGTAATTATAACTATAAAGAAAATTATATTGCTTAATCAATTTATTAGGATTTAAAGTTTTTGCAGTTCAGTTCCTAGATGCTTGTGGGATTAGGGGAGGCTGTTCCGTACACCGTGTTCTCCATTATTAATCAGTCGTGAAGCTTTTGGCAGTCTTTACTATTGAGCTAATGACTAGTTTTGTTTTGGGCTTTTAACACATTAAATTACCATTTAAATAAAGATTAATTACTGCTATTTTATTTTTAGTATTTTAAGAGTAGTTATTAAAAAGTTTCATAATAAATACTACTTTGTTCAAAATAGAGTTGTTCGATTCAATAGAGTATGAGGACAGTTACGGTGAAAGGAGTATTTTGGAAATAACAGTATGTTCTTAGTATTTTGCTCTTATAGTAGGAGCCCAGTGGAAAGATCCTGAAAGTTTTAAGTTTTCTTCTGGGGAATTTGCTGCTGTACTTACAGCAGTCTTCCTATCAAGGACTAGCAAGGCTCTCTACTCTGACCTGCAGCTCCGTGGCCGTTATTTGTGATGTTATTAAACTTGAGAACAGCATGGCTGATTGCTGAGGCACCTCAACCTACCACCTACACTCCAGGACTGCAGTTTGGTTCTAAGCTATTATTTGCCCAACTGCCTCATTTTCCCTTGGAAAATATGCTTTTAACTTTACATATGATAAAGCGTAGTGAAGTTCTGCCAGAGAGAGGCCTTGCCACAGGTAATCGCCCCAGAATAATTTCTCTGATCATATTACATCAGAACCAGTAGGCCCTCCAGATACATATCCATCCACCTTTACTTAAAGATCCGCAAGCAACTTATCAGCGCCTCAGAGAATTTGCTGTAATGTTCCCAAGAGCTGAAACATCTTCAGCACAGCTGCTTTACCTGTACTCAGACGTAGAGGCTAAACTGATGCCTGAGGCTGGACCTCATGCCTGCCTCCTTCCGCGGTATCAAACATCTGCAGATTATTACTGAAGTGATTGTCCACGATTCACCAAACAATCTTTTCCTGCAAGAACAGGGCAAAGGCATGAATTGGTGAACTTGCTGCTTTCAGTAGCTTATTTCTTGAGCTAGCATAAGCTGCAGATTTCTTGACAGAAGATGACATTTTTTTCTCTCCTGAGTGACAATGACTTCTATGGCCAATTAGTGATCCCAAAGCTGGGTGGACTGCCACTATCTAATGATGGAGGACAGATATGGAGCATCTTGTTAGGGTACAGCTGCAGACTATTCCAAATTTAGGAGGAGAATTAGTCTAGCTCTCCCCATACACTCAATTGCTGTCCTGACAGAGTTCCACAACAGCGTGTGCAGTCTTTTAGCAAAATACATGTAAAAGTTTTCCCTCTGTGCCTGTTGACAGCCAGTAAGAGTATGTTGGTGCCCTAATTATTTGATGCTTTGCTTATTGGACTTTCCTACATATTGATAGAGGTTTTTGCTTTCACTGCCACAGCAGGAAAGGATTTCTAGTTTATCATGAAGTCATAATTTGAGTTTTGTTTCTGTTGCCTATCTCCCCTTCTTACTATTTTGTGCTGTTAGTGTGTTGTATGTGATATGAAAAGCCATAGAACAAAACATAAGAATATCAAGTCTTCAGCTTGAATAAAAAGATGAATACAGCCCTAGAATCTCTGGAGCGAGGCATTCCTGAGAAAAAGGAAATACAGATTTCTCTGTAGGTGTTTGAATCTGATTGCTCACATTGAAGACAAATGATTTCAAGCTGAAAGAGACACCACTGGATTGGACAGAGGCCTGTCAAATTCAAGCAGAATAGTGGTAACTTGCTCAGTTAACTTCGCAAGATAGTTTCAGAGAGGGATCATTTTGTCTTCGTATTAACAGAATTAACATGGGCGGTGAAGGGGGAAGATTATTTTCTATGAAAGTAATGACAGGAGAACAAATGAATTATGCTGGACAGAAGTAATTTTACTCTGAGAGCTGAAGAGTACTTTTGAGAGCTACAGATCTGCATCCAGTTTCCACTAGGAACAAAAACACCTTTACCGTGTTGAGAAGGAAGGTGATAATTGTATGATTTGATGACTGTGAAAGAAGAAGATAAACTGAGATAATCTGAGTCCCTAGGTTTCGTAAACACAGTCACTCTGAATTAAAACACACAAACCGAGGATAAAGCTGTATTGTTCTGCCTCTTCTGAAGTTATATCTCTAGGATAAAGTAATCAACATTAATAATATATATTTATTCTTATTAATGGTCTCCAAACAGAACTAGATGGTGACTCTGATGTTTTATGGAGCTTTGTGGGATGTTACAGCCGTATTTTCACATCCTTTTGCTAGATGTAGAAGCTGCACTGAGCATCATTGGAATTGCTAGTGTTGGGCTGTTGAGAAGCTGCATAAGGGAACACTTCTTCTCTTCCTTTTTCTTATTGTGTTTGTCTTTTGTGGAAACCACCTATATTTGTGTGTCATGCAGAAGTCAACACATGGAAACAGTTCTATCACCAACACTTAAAAAGTGGGGCTGATTGCCAGGTAATCTTGCAAAGTAAATTTTGCAATGGAGTGGGAATTTTAAGCTTTGTTCCTAATGTTTATTGTTACAAGATGATGATGTATGGTCTTCTCATGGGAAGTCATACAATGCTGAGATAATGTCTTCTGGTGCCTGAACCTGTCCTCCTTTACCACTCATTCCTTTCTTCTGCACTCATTTCACATAAATGAGTCAAATTCAACATCTTAGTTTTTATCTTCATGGTGCTTGCATGGTCTGGGATATACGATAAATTACCTGGCATAGGGTTATGGGCTTTGTTTGCCTTTCTCAGGAGGGCAGCCCAGGACTTGATGTGAACCTAATGGAACCTGGAGAGGGTACACATCTTGCAGTCTTCTGACCCAAGTTCCAGGTGCCTTTCTTTGACTTTGTGTCCTAAACAATAATCCGAACATATTCAAAACCAAAATTCTGTATTTGTGACAGCATTAACAGAAACTCTGAGAGGTAAAAAACTGCCCTACTGACACAATTTATATCTTATAAAGAAGATGAGGGAGGTGCTAGAGAGAATTTACCAAACAAACTGCAAGTTAGAAAATGTAAGGTGCTAGCAAGAAATCACTCACTGGTCATTCCTTAGTCACATGTTTGTTCAAGGTATCGAATTTATCTCCTTTTCAAAATAGGATACTTTTGAACCATTACTTTGAGAATTCATTTGGAAAGAAGAAAAGCATATGAGTTAATTCTTTATCCCTTGACTTCTTTTCATTTCTCTACATCTTGACCTTCTTTGTTGCAGCTTTTCTCAAAAGCAATTGCTAACTCTTACGGGCAAGGGGTCCTGACTGCCTGTGTGTTTGTATTAGTCCCTGGAGAGCCCTCAGTCCTGCCTGGGAGCGTTGGACAACAGTAGTATAAATGGATAGTAGTATAGTTTATGTGTGCATTTATATTGCAGTAAATGCTAGCATACAGTAGACATATTTGCTCTGTATAGACACATTGAGGGAAAAAAATACTAAAAAAAAATAATCTAGCCATGGGTTTGGTGATGTAAGCAGAAAAAGAATAACAAGTAGAAAATCTGCATGAGCACTGCAAAGACTGAAGCAGTGATTTTGTATGCTGTCACAATTGCTGTCCCTAAGAACAAAATGTTAATGAGCTATAATTTATAAATTCACTCTGTTCTGATGGATCAGATAGTCCCCATTTTGCTTTTTGTCATGATTTTGCCTATGAATTCAGTTTTAAAAATTGTTCTTTTTAAAGCATGTGGTGTTCCATAGAAGTCCACGGAATTAGGAAGATTACCTCTGCAGTTTTCTGTTGTTGCTGCCAATGAGATAGAGTAATTGATGCTTGGTTTTGGACTATGATTTTTTTTTTTTAATTAGGCAGCTTTTGTTATTTCAGCTCCTAGTAGTTTTTTTTTTTTTAAATTGATGCAAGTTTGTTCTTGCTAAGCATAGGGTATATTAAGCCTTCTGGAAAGGTTAAAATAATAGCTAGTTGATTGTAGATCTTAATTTATGGGAGGGTTGTTTTTTTTTTAGTTTTCTATTTACTTCTATATTAACTGTTTAAGGAAAAAAATATCTTCAAATGCTTTTAATGAGTATTGTAAAAATGAACAGATTGCAGTTTTTTTAAGCCTTCCATATCCTGGGCTTTGGAATACAAATACAACCTATCAATAGAAAATCAGTTTAATACTTCATTTCTCAAAAAGTTTAGAAAAACAAGTGCTGACACAGGAACCTCGTGAAGTTTAAGAGAAGCAAATGCAGGATTTGTGTCAGGGGCAGAGCAAGCCCCTGCAGCAGCTGGGGCTGAACCCTTACTGGCTGCACAGCAGCTCTGAAGAAAAACACCTGACGGTCCCGGTGGCAACAGGTTGAATGCAAGCCAGGCACGTGCCCTTGTGCTGGTAAAGGCCAGCCATACCCTGGGCTATGTTAGCTACAGCATAGCCAGCAGCTCATGGAAAGTCGCTGTTCCTTCTTGAGCATTTGTGAGACACATCTGGAGTAACCGTGCGCTGTTCAGGACTCCTCAGTGCAAGAGAAGTCACCCTGCTGCAGTGATTCCTGCGGGGATCGTGATGAAGGGTAGAGCATGTGGCCTATGAGGAGAGGTTAAAGAAATTGGGTTTGTTCAGAAGAGAAGGGAAGAGTGGGGACTAATTGCAGTCTTTCATTACCTAAAGTGAGATTGCAGAAAGAAGAGAGCCGGACACTTCTCAGGAGTGCACACGGAAGAAGAGGGAAAATTCCAGTTGGACGTAAGGAAAACATTTTCACGATGAGGTTGGTTGGGCACAGCAGCAGGTTGCCTGGAGAGGCTGTAAAATCTGTCTGTAGAATTTTAAAAATTTAACTTGAAAAGGCCCTGAGCAACCTGACTGATCCTTGAAGTTAACCCAGCCAGTCCATACAGCATACCAGTCAGTTCTTCCTCCTTATCTTTCGCTGTGGCTGCAACTATTACTGCATTACACAAGACTTTCAGTACTTCCATTCTTAGTATCTCTCTTTTTTTTCTTGTCAAATGTTTACCTTTGTAGGTGACTGGTTTTCTCGTAATAGCAAAAATATTAAAAGATGCATCTTTTTTCCATTAAGGGGTAGAATTGCATTACCTTCCAGAGAGCCTGTGGTCCTCCTTCAAAGAACATGCTGTGTTTTCTTCACTAAAATGTTTATTTAGAAGAAGAAAGATATTTTTTTTTTTTCCTTTGAAGTCATTCTGCGGCTATTTTCACATAATGATTCAGTATGGATTTTGTAATGGAATGTGTGGTATATATTGAGAATAAAGCGTCTTTGGCTTGAACTAAAAATCTGTGAGCATAACTGAAACTGAGAGAGCCTAGTGTTCTCGGGAATATCTCTAAAAGTTAAGAGGCTTGTAGATTATTCGGAGTCATATAACTAATTTTAAAAGAATGATAGCAAAGAAGGAAATAAATTGGAAGTGGCAGCAGTGGCTAGATTAGTACCAAAGCTCAAGAGTACCAGGCTGGAAGAAGAGCAGCCGGTGTGTAGCTGTTGGATGTAAACATGCCGAGGAGACTTTGTAAATGTGTGAAATGGGGTGTAATTGTTGGGCATAATGGATATTAGTAAGGGAAAATGAATATGGAAGAGTGTACAACACTTGAGTACTGCAGAAACAAAACTTGCATATATGCTGGGAAGATGTGAATGTTAGACAGCATGACCATGCCTTCCCTTCTCCTCCAGTCTTGTCCGCAGCCCCTGCTCCAGCAGTGACGCTGACCTACAGTGCGTCTTAGGACAAGCCGCCAAAGTTAATCCCTAAGACCATTCATATTTTCCTCTTCAGTTCTTTTGCTTGAAGTACTTCTGTTATAATACCAATGAGATTAACACAACCAGCCATTTTTTATCACATTAGGAATGGTTGATTTGGAGTTTCCTGTTTCATTTCATTTCATAAATAATGAGATTTGAAACCAGCAGTAGCTAATATGTGTGCAATCAGACTTTACTTTTCATATTTTGGGGTGGTTTTGGTTTGTTTTTTTTTTTTCTTCAGCATTCCTCCTTCTTGAATTCATTTGCTTTCTTACCTTCCTGGTAATTTTCTGAATTTTTACTGTTGACCCCATGCAGATACTATTCTGAGAAGTATTGTCACACAGAAAACTGGATTTTCATAGTGGTAAGCAGATTGTGCTTACAGTAGCTTTCCTGTGCCCAGTGGTATGAAAATAGACTATGATAAATGTGAGCGTTAGGACATGCAGATTATGTCTTATTAAAGTAACACATTAATAGACAAATAGTTTATTTTCCATATTGAAGAGATGGCAATACAAAAGGGCTGTGTCTCTGAACCAGAAAGTTGCTGCTCACTACCAACTAAAAATTGCTGAGAAAGATACTGGGAAGGAGAGGTTTGTTTTAGCAATAAATGAGGGTAGATATTGCAGATACTTCTCATCTGCATTGCATTGAGCCCTCATACTTGTCACAGCGGAATAACTGATCAGGTCATTGTAAAACTGCCAGATTTCTCACGCTGTAGTGCAAGTTGTGTTTTGCTATTGTCCTTGTCCTGTCTGTCACATTGTTCTTTCCCAGGCTTCAGTGTTTGAGAGTGTTCTGGCTCCCATACGTGGGTGATTTGGAGCTGGCACCATCTTTTGTTTTGCTTTCTTAGGTTTTACAAAAATCATCTGGCAGAAGAGGATGATTTGTCCGTGATAATTTCAAGCTCTTGAACATGGTAATTTGTTGCTGCAGCTGTTCCCGTGTTATAACGGCCTTGTCAAACCTGGTTTGGGTGTGCCTCTGCACACAGAGAGCGTAATTTGCTGGGAGTAATTGAGGACACCTTGATGACAACAGATGTTTATGGGGCCAGCTCCTGGGCTTTGCTGGATTGCAGCAGGGACTGTTTTTTCCTTTGATGTAGACATCCCCACGCTTAGGGTCCATCAATGCAATTGCATTTGCATTTGCTTTTGGCTGGAATACAATACTCACAGTAAAACAGTGTGCTCAAGCTTCTCAGAGTTTTAGGCAATTTAGGAAACTCATAAGTAATTGTCTTCTCAGAAGAAGTAGTGTCCTAAATTTGTGCATCTTTATTGTTTCCTTCAGAAATTATTCTTTTAATGTTGTATTTCTTATCATAAAAGTTATTTATTAATCTGTTCTGATTTTTTATATAAATTCTTTGACTTTTCTTTCTGCACTAGGCCTTTCTGCAACAGAGGCATTTGTTGGTATTGCAGGCAGGTGAAATAAAGGCAGTCAAATGACTGATCGCCAAAGAGAAAGAGGAGATACAAAAAAAAAAGGTTCTAAATAAAAGTATAAAAATCGGACCTTATTAGAAATTTGTTCTAATTGAATGAGACAGTAGAAAGGTATTAGGGCAATGTCTATTAGGTCTTTTTTCTAAACAATTTCTTAATTGTTTATTGTTTTAAAGTATGAGCACGTCAGCCAAGATCATGCTTGAGGGGGGACTAGAAAGCAAATGGTTGCAAGCATATATAGGCAGAGTATATCTGAATTTGTTCAGCTTTTTAGAGGTGAGTTATTTTGAGTCTAAACTGAACAAATGAGGTTGAACTTGATAATGAGGTTGAATTTGTAGTACCTTTGCAAAATGCAGATGATAATGTCTTTAAAATAAATTACTCATGAATAAATCAAGATGTTGAAGTTGCGAAGGGGGAGAGAAGGTATAACAGGGGAATTCTTTGACTAGGAAATTGTTTCTGAGACCTTTCTTCATAGTGTATATAAAACGCATAGTGAAAATCATGAATGAGAAATATTTTAAATGTCAGATACTGATAAGGTTTGAGAAAAACAGTTGACAGCAAAAATGATCGTATTGAGAGGTACTGTGCTGGTTTAGGGCTAGTAAAAGGCAAACGCAGATTAAATTTAGATAAATGAAAAGAATAGGCCCACAAACAATAACACAGATGACAGAAGAAATATCAAACAAGATAATTATGCAGGATATCAGCTTACAAAGGAAAAGGGGTTGTGGATAATATCCTGTCTAATTATAATACCTATAAAGGAGGATGGTCACACAAACTAATTTCAGCCACCGTGTACCCCACAGGCTCCCTGTATAGACAGTGGAAAACATTTGAATCCAAAGGTGAATGTGGGACCCTCTAAGAAAAGTGCCTGACGGTTGCCTCACTGGGTCTTTTAAATTGCTTTCTAGAGGTGCCAGTCTCTCTCAGTGGATTACATGCTGAAACTAGCTCCTAAATTTTAAGTACCTAAAGTAATGGTGCAAATACTCATCTTGCCTGTCTCTCTGGACTTTTCCAATTATGAGATTAAAGGCTGGAGTAAACCCAAATTCCTGTTGTACAGCTGTTTTAACTGCAAGTGAGCTTTTCCAGTATAGTTTTCCCTATAGACAAGCATTGTGTCTCAAATGTTGCATCAGCTACTGCTAATAGATTTCTAGAGATCCATTTTTTTCTCTATTTCTATCCTCCAGTTTAATCTGTAAAACCAGATAAGTCCTGCAAGCCTCGGCTCTGTTAGTCCTCTGATGGGAAGGCTCATGGCTCTTACAGAAGGTTAGCAAATGAGGAGGAAGGTGGAATTAAACTAGACTGGGCTCGTGAAAGGCTGACCTGTAGGCAAAAAGATGAGATTTCACACTAGTAAATGTAGAACGGTGCTCATCTCATACACAAGGAAATGATAAATAGCACCTGTACAATTCAAAGAATGCCTTTGGTACCCAGAAAGCAGTAATCCTAGGGGAAAATGAAGCCATGCAGACAGTAAATCAAGTAAGATTATTTCTTTTTGCATTCTTAATTCCTTCCTCTATTCGTGTGATTTATGGTGAAAATTAAATGATTTTTTTCAACAAATTGGCTTTCACTCTTTTCATTCCAAGGGTCACATACACCTCTGCTTGGCAGTATTCCAGAGTGATTATAGTATTTGTAACATTTCACATCTGAGAAAGAGAAATACGTACTAAAACTGAATAATAGCAGTGCACTATCTTGTTATGTAATTGTCAACAAAACCATTATTTATTTACTTTTTGTTTGACAATAGTAAAAACCACTGCAGTTTTATCTTCCTAGCATAAAGTGAGAATAAAAGTGAAGAACAACAGAGCTCAGTGGTGCTATTATATTTCAGCAAATTGAAGTTTTCACAGTGCCACTTCTGCTTCGCTCCAAAGGGAAAAAAAAAGGTTGTAGACAAAATAGCATGTTACATCTTTGGGAAAAAGAGTGTAGAAAGAGTTGAAAAGGAAAGGCCAGAGATGTGGCAGCATTGTTAGAAACATTTTGCAGACATTTTATTTGTATTGCCGAGAGCTGTTTTCATTTGCTGGGGAAGAAACTGTAAATATGCAATATGCTTTTTATGTTACTAACTTCATTGAGTTACTGTTTAATTGGTATATGCAAAAATTTCTGCCAGTGACTTTACAACTGAATATTATAATGAAATGTCACTTCTTTTCAGAAAAACGTTACTCTCCCTTGATTAGCTGCCGTTTTGGTAAATGAATCTATTGATTTTAGCTTAATGTGTTGTAATAAAAAATATTTGAGTATGTTCTCAGTTGGTAGATTCATGAGATGCCATGCTGGATTCTGTACAGGCGTTGATGTGAGATTTTTGTCTATTTTTCATGCATGAAGCAGGGAAGTCAGCATTGGTACAGAAGGGAGGTGAAGACTTTGAGTTCTGCCGGAGGACAGTTCTGACTTCAGCTCTGCAGAGGTCATCCACGGGCTTGCTTTCACTCAATCACCCAAGACCCTGAGAGTGCTCTAAGTGAGAGGGAATGAGGCTATAGCAAAACAGTGCTGTAAAGCCTCTTGGTCCGGCTGTTTGGTCTGCTACGACTGGGGGAGCTTTCCAGAGGTGGTTAACGTCGACCACAGTCCTCACAGCCTTGGGGAGCTGCCCATCGCCTACGTATTAATGCAGCACCATGCAAGAAGTAAAATGCCCGATTAGTGTCATATGTTAACCTACCCAGTTGTAACTTAATAGTAATACAGACAAGTGCAGCCCAGCTTCTGCTTCATTTCATTAGTGGGTCGTGGTTAGCCACGCTTGGTTGCTGACCATTGCAGGAGCGGATTCCCCAAGTGTTGTAGCATTTCTTTTGTACAAATGCAACCACGGAAGAAACCCGTGGAAGAAACCTGTGTGGCATGTAGGAAAGAGGCCAGTCTGTGGTGGAAGCGCTGTACGGGAATATGCAAAAGCAGAATTAGAGACCAGAATGTTTTTGTTCTTTTACACAATAATACAAGATACCATTACTGTATTTTCCTACATCATTACATTCTCTTTCCACTGGTTACACTTTGGATGCCATTAATGCATAGAAAGAGGTTTCAGAGTATCTTAACTTCAATAGAAGGAAAACAAAGGACATCTCTGAATAATTTAAAAGGATGTTTATAGATCAGCGAGTCAGAGGTTTTGGACTTACAATCCTGAAGCTAACAGTAAAGCAAACAGACCCTGAATTACTTAATTACTATCTTGTTAATATTTCATTCAGAATGTTAAGGAAAAAAACCCTGTACTTAGTAATTAGTGCTAGTAATTATAGCAGGAAACTACAAACCAAAGCTTTCCGTTTCAGTTCGTGGGTTTCTCCACTGCGTGCACTTTTGCCTGATAAATCAACTCCCTTTTACCTTGGGCTTTTCAACTGTAGAACTGTCTATGTAAAACTCTTTAATCTAAAGGAAACTAATGAAGTTGGTTTAACGTATAAAAATACACTTTGAGATTATCAGGGAACAGGTTATAGAGTTGCCATGCTGTTACGTGGTTTTTCTTTCTCTTTTTCTGAGCTCTTTCCAGCACTGCCTGTTCTTCTAGAGAGGAGCCCTTAAGAATTTATTTGTTTCCTCACTGGAATTGTTATTGGTGTTGGCTGGTTCTAGAATGGCTTTATGATGTTACTTGTAATTCTGTTACATCATGTGAAAAGCAAACCAAGTGTTTTCAGCTGTTGTTTGTTAGAGAACTAATGCTGTTTCAGTCCTGGGCTTCGAGTTGGGGAGGACCGCTGCCTAAACACAACTGTAGCACTTGAGCAGAGTGCTCAAATTAGGCTCTGAATTCTGGGGAATTTAAGAATCGGCCCATGCAGAGGTCTTTGCAGGCCACAGCTTTATGATGAGGGGTTTTTTTGAGAGGTTATCTGGTTAGAAAACTCAAGAGACTTTTCTTGGCTTTCCTTGCCTTTGATAGCTCTTGCAGGCTAGCTGGGTGAAGTAGTTTTGTGAAATAAGAATGAGGAATAAATATTGTCACGGACTTGTTTTGTTATTGGTCCACCATAAGAAAGTGTATGAGCAAAGCCATGAAAAGTGAGCTCACGTTCAGCAGGCCTTCACAGATTTCCTGTCTGTCAGGGCTCTGGCAGGACCAAATTTCAAACTATTAGTTATCTCCTGTTGTCAGCATTCACTATTCAAAGCTGTAATCCTGTTTAGTTGAGAGTAAAACAGAAACTCGGATAAAATCCATATTGAATTGTCTATCTAGAAACACTGCTGCCCAAACAGACCAAAAAATTCATAGGTTTCTCAGACCACATCTGGCAAAATCCATAAAATCCTCTGAAGCCAGTTGTGACTCTTCCAAGTCCATGAATGTTGTCCATTCCTCTGCCTCATGATTACTGCAGTCTGCCACCCCACCCCATGTGCATTACCGTGGTGTCCCAGGAAATCTGGCTTCCTAACTGCAGATTCATTAATAACAAGGAATGGAAAAGACGGGCTTGCAGTGAAAGGTAGAGCGGTAAGAACCCTCTATAGGCTCATTTACTGACAAATTTGTGCCATTGATAGATTAGCCCTTGCTTACCTTTCTTTTAGAGGACTGACCTCATGAGCTGGCAGGCACCGCAAAGCCATTTGCAGTGTTTGAGCCACAGTTAACTTCCCTATCCATCCCTTCCGTTCCATAACCCCACAGTGGTCAAGACGCTTGGATTTTAGATTATAGGTCTGATTATACAGAAAGTCTTTAGTTGCTTCTGAAGAAGGAGGAAAAATGCTTTCCGTGATTTATGCCTCAAAGCCAGTTAGGCTTTGAAGTTCAAGGAAAACTGCTCCAGAAGGGGAGGGAGTCCAAGCCAGCTCAATGCTATGCAGGCAGTTGAGAAGTGAGTTAGGGCAGTCGACTTTCACTACAGCAGTTGCTTTGATCACATCTAATTTTCGAAAGTCTACGTTAAGTCAGCAGCCATTGATCTTTTTGTTGTGATGTATTATCAGTAATGGAAAAAAAGAGATTACTTTTCTTCTAATTGAAATCTTAGAAGGATGGAAAGTACAATGAAAAATCCCTAACATGGCTTTCGCAGCTTTTTATCCAACACGTCTTTGCTTTATTATTTGGATTTTATAGCAGTGCTGAATAGATTGTCTTTGTTGTTGTTTGGCTGCTCTTGGTTTTGTGTTTTATATTATTGCAGTGTTTCATCGAGGTATTTATCAGCTCCCTCATGTAAGTGGTTCTGGCAGTCACCTGAAACTCATCCAGTGTCATTAGCTACAAAAATGAAGGTTGAGCAGGGTTGTGAATTCCAATTTCAGTGATCAGGTGTAAGCATGGCCCCTCAAAATGGCGAGGTTTTAAAAATTGTTGTACTTCGACTTTTTTTGGTCATCCTATATTTGAAAATTTAAAGTTTTGGCTTATATAATACAAATGCAAAGCCTGAAAGTTTTCTTTAAAAAATAAGATGTTATTCTGCTGTAAGAGACTTGTGTGATTTCAAGATCTGGTACTCTTCTGAAAAATTGAATAAAACACAGACCATATAAAAGCTATGATGAGCAAGACTGAGCTCTCCTTTCTAGCATGGCCCTTTAATTCGTAGGAGATTTGGTTGATGACAAACCATTCGGTCTAGTGAGGTGGATGACAATTGTCTGAGTTTTTATTTCCTACAAGTCCCGTAAGCCTCTGTAAGTTTTAATATCAGAATAACTAGGAATTGTCTCTGAAATGTATGAAGGAAAAAAAATTTTTAACTTTTTGTAAATATGTTCTGGGCAAAAACTGAAACACATGTTAAATATAGGAGATTAAAAGCAAGTTTGCTTAGTTCTAGTCTTAGATTATGCACACATTCTCTCTGTACAGTCTCAACATTTTCAAGTATTAATAGGATTTCTAGATCTTGAAAATGTTTATAAATTTATAATCTTGCTCCCTACCCCCACCTTTCTCATAATGCTCGCATAGCATGTTTAATAATTTACATATCACTTAGATACCAGTATTTGATAAAGTCAGTATGCCAAATTCAGTTTCCAATGTTATATGTTTCTTTGTTTGCCTACTATAGTGAAGAATATGAAGTAAAAATTTCATTATATCTTTCTTAACGTTATTCAGGAATGTTCTGAGGCAAAGAAATTTGAACCATGGGGAAGGAAAACAGAGCTGCTAACAAACCAGTTTGGGCTTTGTTAGACAGTGGAGTAGACATATGAATATATTACATATGATTATCATAAAATTAGGGCCTGGAAATTAAACAGTCATGCTGCTGCATTTTAGACAGTACATTTATAATAAGCTGTAATAAAGTAAACATTTTGAATGGATTTAAGAAGAGGCATTACTTGTGATCAGAAATGTACGTTGAATTCTTGCTTTTGAAGCTCAATTTAACAATGCAAACAAATTTCCTTATAGTGTTAACACAGTTGTTCTCAGTGGTGAATTTTGATTTATGGGGGGAAAAAACTTTAAGTGTATAAAATTGGCTGTTTGGGATCTAAATGGAAGAAAAGAATATGATTCATAATGGCTGTAATTTGAAAGCTGCGTGTTGTTACAAGTAAAAGTGGGTTTAAAAGACTCACTTGCAATTACTCGCTACTTTGGATTCTAGTTTAAACATTTTTTGGTTTATCTGAAAGAGTGTAAAACCACGGTTTCTAAGAACATTTCAGAAGCCAAGTAAGGAGTGAATACAACAGGTTTGGAGCCTGATCCTAATAACACTGAGTTTGAGCTAATTTACCTTATGAAGCCACTCAGAGGTACAGAACTTACAAGGATAATAGTTTGTAGAGCAGGGGCCCAAATGAAGAGCGACAGATACTACTGTAATAGTAGTTTTTTCCTCAGACGACACGGAAAGGGTGCTGGGAGGCTCCCGATATCCCAGCCCCGGGGAGCCTCCCTGTAACCCATCCCCAGCAGCGCGACAGAAGCGACAGAACCCTCGTAGGGTGTAAGAAGTACGGATAAAAGGAGATTAAATTAAACTCCTACAATCCAACCAGTAGCTTGGGCACAAAGAAAAGATGAAAAACAGTCATATGAGAAACTACACTCTAAAATCTATGCATGATAAACACAAACATTTGTGAAGGGAGCCATCATTATAGAGATGAAGTCCAACGTGAACGGCAGAAAATGTCAGAAAAACTGTTCATCCTCTTCTGACACAGTCATCTAGGTTATCTTTTATTTTAAGGTATAGAAATAGCACTGCCAAAGGTTTTTAAATAGTGATAGCATTGCTTTGTCTCCAGAAGATTTGTTTGGGTTTCTACTGATAAATTATTAAAGAGATGTCAGCTGCCCAGTGTCACAGGATTTCTCGATAGCAGGAGTGTAAGTACCTGAGGGGTAATTAAGATCGGGTTTAGAGAACCTAATGGGGAGTAAATGCTTTCCCTGTTGTGTGACCACAAACCATCTCTCTCTGTTTCCCCGTTTGCAAACTGAGAATAATAAGCCTTATGAAATTCATAATTTATGAACAAGCTAAGTGGTGTTTGCAAGTATACTCTTTGCTATTGGTGCCGAACTCTTGTCTCTGGATCTTTGTGTCCTAGCCCACAGTGCTCTCAGTTTGGGGCTGGCTGCCTTTTCCAAAAGCAGTCTGAATAAAACACAAATCAGGATTCAGACTGGTCTTCACAAGCTAGCTCATGTCAAGTAGAAATACAGTCCTCAAAATATTATCAGGCTGTGGGTGAAACGTTTCCTCCTGCAGTCATTGCTACATTATGATTACAACTTTTTCTATCAACTTGCACTGTATATCCTTGCTGCTTTAGCTAGCTCTGTCTTCCCCTCCTGTACGGGTGCTTACCTTCCTGGTGGGGGAGAGCTTTTAGAAGAAACCTCCTCCAGTGGATTTCTTGTAGAGCAGGTTGGCCCACATAGACATTCTCTCTGCAGTAAGTTCACACTGACACTTGCTTTGAGAGCTCTGTTACTGGTTTCTTACTGCTTGGGTGTTTACCACAGTTCCCCCATCCCCTGGAGTTTCTTCCTCTTTCATCAATACATGCTGAGAGTCAGAATTATATGAGCTGCTTTTGAAATACAACTTTATTTAAGAACTCATTTCAGTGGAGGTATACCAGGTTCATACGTCCTCAGCACAGAATTCTTCCGTTTCTCAGTTTTTACAGAAGATGTACAGAGACATCTTTTTTTCTTTAATCCACAGACCTGTGATGATGAGGGTGCCTGGGCAAGGGATATCGATCTAGGAGGACTATTTATGACTTTGTTTCGTTTAACTGTTCAAGACCTGTATGGAGCCTTGGATCTCTGCTTCCTATTCTTGATGATAATTTAAAGAAAAGAGTTTTTTAAAAAGCTTTGAAGTTCCCTCAGGAGTTGGGTGGAGATAGCAAAGTCTAGCAGAAAGGTCAGCCGCTCTTTTGAATGCTGTAGATGTCGGAGTTACAATGCCCAAAAGTGTTCAAAGAGTTTGTTGGTTTGCTGTGGCTGACCAGGTTTTCCCATTGAGTTAAACAGGGAGTACAGAAAAAAGAATATCTTGAAGAGTGCAAACACAGATATATTTCCACATCTTGGTCTTAGCAGTTACCAGTTATCTGCTTTGTTGTAGATACCAGTGTTCCTCTGAGAGTTCCAAACAAAGCACAGAACTACATTGGTTTCTTAGAGATAGTTCAGATGGTGTTGCAAGGCCAGGTGTACAGGAGACCTTCCAGGATGCTTTGAGAAGTCTATTTCCAGCTGGCACATAGCCATTAAACTTGTAGTATCACTGATAAGAGAAGGGCTTTTTATGTCTTGTGTTTCCATCGGTTAGTTGTCGGGAAAACCCACGGACTCCAACCCATTCTATGTATCAGAAAATTGAGTCCGTATTTGAAATTACTGTATGTAAGAAAGAGATTCTTTGAGAAAATGTTGTATGTTAGCAAGAAAGAAGAAATAATGAACTGTGAGAGCTAGACAATGCAAGTCAAAAAAAAAAGCCAAAAAAAAAAATCCAGAATTTCGAAAACCCTTGTTCTTGTGATTTTGAAACATGATTTTTCTTTTTAGCTTTTTTTTTATTATTTTCTAGTGCTTGGTGTTAGCATTGTGGTTTAATTTGGTGTGAATAAAATATTCACCATTTTGATATTTCTTAATGTTCCTTTCCAGGAATGACTTCTCAAAATTGGAGTGTTTCCATTTCCTATGTACACAAGAAGTGGCGTAGTTACACTTAGGCGCCTTCTTTAATGTTAAATAAACATATCGACTGCATTGTGTTTACCCAAGCTAGTAACCATTTGTTGGGTAATATATTGCTTAAAAGGAAACACAATCAGTGTGTTTCATTTAAAATTGGTTATTTTACTTTCAAGAAATCGATGTTTTTGGTAAAATAATCTCTTGAATCGTATTAAGAAATGGATATTAAGCTGCATTACAAAATCTATTTTGACTTAAACAATGATGTGAAGCCGTTTACTTAACTTACTAACTTCTGCCAGCTGACAGTATTAATATATGTGGTCCTGTGTACACTGATGGTATGAACAGGCATTCAATAACCATCTCTTAAATTCTTATAGTGCTTTGAGAAGTTTTACTACGGAACACATGAGATACTTTATGTGAATGGGGAAAAAATGTTATTTAAAGGCATCTGAACAAACCGTCCAAGAATTAGGATGAAGCACTGAAGGAACAATTTGGTATCTGTATTAAGTGCTGCGTTGTGCCCTGTAGCTGTTGGGGCCTCTGGTAACTACACAGCTACTGACTCTCTAGGATGTTCTTAGTCAAATCATTGCAATTTCTTATATTTATGTTCTCATCTGTAGTTGCACGTGAGAGTGCTTTCCCAGGATAGTCCTTGTCCATACAAACGTTCCTCTGCAAAGCTGGGCATGCACTTAAATCATCCACTTTGGAGCTTTGCTTTGCTTTAGGTGTATTCTCAAAATAAACAGGAGCCCTGTTTCTCACACCTCATTTCTTCTCAATTCTCTTGGTTTGACATGAAGCTCCTTGGAGTTTGCTTGTCACCTTCAAGTCTTCAGTCCTCAAAAAGATCTCATTTTGAGTTTGGCTTATCTTTATCTCTTTTTATTGTTACTGCTGCTTCTTTATTTTTTCTGTCTCCATCCTATTCCTTCAGGAAGTCTTGACCCCTCTTTCGTTCCTCAATTTCCGATGTAATTGTTCTTTTTGTTCCCTGACTCTTGTCGTTGCTTCTCTCTGGTCTTCAGATGATGACCCTTACTCCTACAGAGTCATAGTTGCCAGTGGGCAGGTTAATTCTCTCTGTCACCTAGGACTTTCCACATTGTTCAAGAAGTTTAAAAATAAAGTCTATAGTACTTTGTAGTTGTGAGCATTTGAGAATAGTGCAGAAATCAGGATTTGAGATGTGCTGTTTTGCTAGAGAGGTTTTATTTCCTAAACTGTCATTTGTGGCTGAATGTATCCCAATACCCTTAGGACAAGGAACTTGTAAATGTGATATTTTTTGGACAGTTCTTAGAAAAATGCAGTTTGATTTTTGCAGGATGACTCACTAGAGAAGATGTGGGCTCTGGTTCTCCTGCAGTAGAAGTCTGGGAAGCAACCAAAAGGTTTCTCCCTCATGAACACGCAACTGATAATTTATTTTGGGACCTGCTTCTTTGGGTTGTTAGTTTGCTTTGGCTATGAGAATGAATCCTAATGGAGAAAAGTTAGTTATGATTGGGAGAGAGGACGAATTACTTTCCAGGCCTTATGTGGCAGCTTTAAACTTTTCTCCCCTGGAACTTGTGGGTAAGAAAAGAAAACAAACAGTTTGTCTACTTGAGCGTGTCAAAACGGAATGCCTTCATTGCACATGCCAGCTATAAAAAGAAAAGGCAGATTCTTCTTAGAAAATAGAAAGTCATTACATTTGGAATCTATCTTGCATTTGTTTTATGATTCCTTTTTTAATTCTGTATTTAGGAATAAAGATATTTTTAATTTCATAAGATTTCAACTGCTACTTTTGCTCATTTTTCCTCTCATGGAAGTTAACATTTTCTGCGTCTGCTATTACAGTCACTTCTTCTGGGATCCTAGAAATAGGCTCATGACTTAGGATGTGGAATAAGCAATAGAAATAGGTGAACTAAAGAACAATTTTCTTTCTATAAATGTTTGGTAATAGAGGGGAAAGTGCAACAAAAAGACATTTAAGGAAAGAAAGGATTTTAAATAGAATGTGTTAAGATTTTGCTGACAAACATCACTTTCTTTAAAGTAGATTATTTACTGAGCTAAAATTTCAGCTGCTTTGAAAAAAAAATTGCGTATGGAAACATAGGGCTTCTTTCAGACAAGTCTCCATTTATCTAAAAACTTGCCTCCTTTTTTCTTTCTAAAGAACTTGAATATGGGAGAGGTAGATACATTTGGAAAGTTTAAGCTTGTCCATTGTAGATGTGCTTTCTGAAATATTAACTTAATTATCTTAAAATCTGAATTCTCATTGTTAATACCTCTTATGTAAAATAGCGGCTTGCCCAGGAATTTCATTTTCCTTCTGGAGTGATGGTAATGATACTAATGTTTGAGTGAAGTCTTCACAGAAAATATACGTGCTTCAAGTAAATGAAAGAATGACTCATAGAGTGGAATGATGGACCAGTTTGATGATCACGTGAACTGTGGAGATACGCAGAAAAGCCTTGCCCGTTGGTAGACAGCACAGATAATGCAGGCGTGTTCACAGGACTAGAGTTAAATACGTTGAATGTAAATGGTTTCCTCTCTTTTTTAGCTGCATATATTGTTTGGTTTTTTTTTTTTCACATTTTTCCCTAAATTAATATAAAATGTGGCTGCATATAAACATGCTGTTGTGATTCATCTCAAAATGGCTCCATTACTCTGCCAGGTGAGATTATTGGAGATCCAGGGGATGGAGGGAGACTGGAAAACAGGAAATTTCCTAAATCTTTAACTATCATCAGAAAAAGTAATAACCTTACCCCACCAAAGTTTTTCCTAGTGAATAGCCCAGATGATGATGGCAGAGACAAGAGCAGCACAGCTTCTCAGCAGGGAGAGGAGGACAGCTTTTGTCTTCATGTAATCTGGCATTCTTAGGCGATGGTCTTGTTACATCCAGTCTGATTTGATAATGAGCTATTGCTGAAATGGGGATGGAGCTCTTGCCCACTTTTTTTTCTGATCACATCTTGCAGTCTAGCAATAGTGTAGAATCAGCTTTCAAAAGGAAGCTAATCTATATTTTTGGCAAGTGATTTCTGTTGGGCAAGTAGGCTGATTCCTGATAACTAGATCAAATGCAGTCAGGAACGGTAAGTATTCCTGCAGAGGAAGGAAAGTAGCGTGCAGGTTGGTATTTGTCCTTCCCCAGGACACAGTTGTGGCCCGGATCAGAGGTACTGTCCTGATGTGTGTGCACCACCTCTGGCAGCCTTGTGTCTGATATGTGATCCTCTGGGCTCATAGTTCTGACTGGAATAGTCAGAAAATAGGCTAGGGAATAAAATTTGTCTGAAAATAGGCTAGGGAATAAATATTTAACTAATTAATTAATTAAAAAAATTAATATTAAGGTTCTTAGTGTGGCGGGAGTTTCCATCTTTAAGTTGCTGAGTGCTGGTTGAAGTTCAAGGCCTTTTACCAACAGTATGGCAGAAGCAGTGGCACTATACCAACACCAACAGCATTGCTGCTGATGAGGATAAGCATCTTGGCTGAGAATGACCATCACTCCTAAGGCACTTCTCTTTCTGTGAAGCACTAGCTTGAAGAAATACCTCTTAGGAAGAGAAATGATGGTGCGTTGTTCAGACACTCCTACTTAAGGAGGACAAGAAGTGATGAGCCCCATAGTGCAAAGGGAGAATCAAGAAGGTGCTGCTCTGAGCAGCTCAGAATGAATTCCCAAAGGGAAGGAAATTCAAGAAAGTTAAATTTCACAATTTCCCTGTCCCACTTTAAAGCTGAAATACCAGAAGGTAGACTGCAAGTGATAGGTAGATGTAAGGTGTGAATTATGAATACAGGGATCGCTATGGACTTGTTCAGTCCTGTGCATAAACAGAACCCACTTAGAAGTCTACTAAGATACAACAGTAGAAGAATATTTTTAATGCTGAAAAGTGTATTTCGCTCAGAGTACTTGTAGTCTTGATCAAATGGCCAACAGTTCCTGAAATTTCATTAATGTTATGATAAGCATGTTTGCAAGACTGAGGTCCCTTACCAAACTATAGGGAATAGTAGGTGCTGTATTTTGTCCTTTGTAAAGTACACAACTTACACACAACTTACAATTGTTAAAGACTATGGTCACCAGTTTTCTAACAGGAAAATTCATTTAAATCAGTGCTTTGGCAGATGTTCATATTTTGTAGTACGATCTGTCTTCCAGATTGCTAATGAGTGGCCAAGCAAGTATCTAGATAGTTAATAATGCTTAATTGCCACACTCAGATAAAGCTGCCATCTAATTTATTGCTATTCTGAGCATCTGAACACTAGAAGAATGATAAATCATGAGGAAGCCGTGTGAGATGGTTGGTTAGTTGAAGTCATTGCCTGCAGTTCCATACATTTCTCTCTCTAGCAGGTGATCCTTCTAACATTTCCCTGCTTTGGCAGAAAATCAGACACACGGTCATACCCCCTGCTGCCCTCACTTCCACTAGGCAGCTGTTTTCAAAGTAATATACATTCCCAAGGCACTGCGCAGCCAAGAGTTTCTTCCTGTGTTTATGTATCCATAGTGCACTAGAAAAGGATGTTGTATTTTCCTGCATACACCTAATGGGACATAAATCCATCCACAAATGCGTGTCAGTCAAACATCCAGGCTGCATATAGCTTTTCAACATGGATGGAAAGAAGTGACGTGCTGTGCAGAGCATGCTGCAAAGGAGAAGGTTGCTGATCTGGGCATTCAGTTGATTTCATCCAAGTGATCATCAGCAGATGCAAACTTCACTTAACGATTAAATGATTTCAGGAAAAAAGCTCTTTGCAGGTGATGGAATGGATGAAGGAATAATGTGTGACATGAAAACCTGACTCTGACTCTGTCAGTCCTGCAGCAGGACAGATGCCGGCTGTAAGAGAGTTTAACAAAATTGTCTTATAGTGCCGTGGTCACTTGACAAGTAAAATCCCAGGGCTCCCTATCCAAGAATGAGCACGAGTATTCAGGGTAAATACCAAGAACCATGTTAGGATTCTGGTTATCAAATTAAGGATAAATTTTTACCGTGCAGTATAGAAGGACGCAGTCCGTGCTTAGGAGCTTTTCTTGAATTAATTCCCTTTATCTGGGAATTAATGGAAAAGAGGTTCATGGGCTTTTCCACTGTATGTGCTATTAAGCTGTCTGGAGACAGTCATGGCCTTTTTCAAGTCTGCATCCCTCTGACAGTAGTAAATTCCCGTGTCACCGCTCAGGAGCAAGTAGACAACGGAGGTGAAAAATTATGCTAATGAATTGCAATAACCAGTCCCTTTTTATGAGAGCGCTTATGCATGAGATCCTGAATCCGAAGTCTTATATTACCTTGTACAGCTTTCTGTTGGTAAACTACAGCAAACTAAACACAGCTAGCAGTTAAATAAAGCTTTACACTTCTGAAGAGGCTCTTTGGAACAAAGTGAAGTATATGTGTAAAATTGTTAAAGCGTTAGATAAGGTTTGCGGGTTACTATGGTTACTTGAAAATTTTGCATTGTATCATAGATTAGGATGCAGAGGATGAAGTAGCCAAAACAACTAGGAAGTCCAATGCATATAAACTACATTTCCATACCACACAGCATTGCCAAATAGAAAGACAAATAGTTCAGGATATTGACTGCTGACAAATCTATGAATCAATAAAGAGAGGCTTGAAGGAGATTGAGAACATATGTGGTTTGAAATCCCACATTATTTTGGAGCTAAAAGTCTTAATTTTTAAAGACAAATGAAGAAAAAAGAGCAAAGAAAAATACTCGGTAATGTAAAGAATGGAATGATTTTCCATAAGCTCTTTCTGGTATTGAAATCTGACATTTGGCTTTGAGACCTTCAACAAAGAAGGTTGATGAAATATGGATAATACATTTCATGCACTTAGGCTGGCGGTAGCACTTACACTGGAAGCAGTTTATTCCCATGGAAACCTATTTGCATTTGGGCCAGAAGTGACTTTTTTTCCCCCTTTGTTAGAGCTGCTGATGTTTTAGCATAATATAATTGCTGTATATTGACAGCAGACTTGAAAAGTATTTTTAAAATGTTGAGTAGCTGAGCATACGTATACTGGAGATGTAGTCTGTGCAGTTTTGCTGTGTGGGATGGAGGCACGTTGCTGAAAAATGCGGGGCAGCTTTTGATCTTCTATTATTTATCCATAAAAGAAAGGGAAAAAAAAGTGAATTAAAATATGTTTATCCCAAACAATTTTTTTAAACAGGTGACAAAAGAACTGAAACAGTACGACAATAAGATTATAGAGTGCAAGTTTGAGAACAACAGCTGGGTCTTCATGAGACAGAGAGTAGACAAAAGCTTTCCAAATGCCTACAGCACTGCCATGGGTGAGTAAAATAATTTGCTTTAAGAGTTCTTCAGGCTTAAATTTTATTTTTTTTAAACTCTGTTCTGGTTTAAGGAGGAAAGGCACTCTGTGTTCTCATTCCTAGTTTAAGTCCTGGCCTCTCTAACTCATTATAGTAATACCTCATCTTGCAAAAGCTTATGTCATGTTTAGCTTTTATATAGCATGAACCCTTTGGCTCCAGGCTTATTTGATGAAGTCACTTAAACAAATGCATAAGTGCCTAAGTCTTTGTAGAACTGCAAACACTTGCTCGAAGAGACTTTAAGTGGCAGGGCATGCCTTTTACATGAGACCCAAGAAAGTTTTTATTTGCAATAGCATTGCAACAGCAGTTAACTAACTAGCATCAGCTCCTAGCGTTGTGTTGGCTTGTCGGGATGTAATGCAAACTGGCACAGTAGGAGTTGAATTTGTTGAACAAAAAATCCATTATAATTTCACCTCTGTTCGAAACACCAAAACCATTATTTGGCAGATGGGCTAGAAAATTAATAGGAGAAAATGTCATCTTAAGTTTCTACAATAGTCATACAAACAATGAAGAGGGAAACAAATGAAAGGCGGAGAAATATCCCTGCAGATTTGTGAGACTTTTATGTCCCTCTACCAAAACACATTTTGCCAAGTGTTGTAAATTAAATGATGTTGTTTACTTTCAGGTGAAGTATAGGAGATTGAATAGAAGTGTGCAAGGCTGAATAACAATAATCATGTGGATGCTGACTTTTGTTAAGTGCCAAAATGAAGTTTAATCATATTTAAGACCATGCTATTTACTAGGGCACGCGTAGATGATGTAGGATTTTCTCTGAACAATTTTATTTGTATTTCTGCCTGAGCAGTGAGTAGATTTTCTTGAATAAACAAAATGTGGTCATTTTGCCGGGAGATAATAAATCTGTTGTTGCCTTAGGGAACCAGCACAGAATGTAGCTGAAATACTTGCTGGGCAGTCCTGTTAGGAAGGAGGAATGGGCCACAAAAGTCATACAAGTACAATGACATCTCTTTGTCACCATTACCTAAGTTTCTCTTCTCTGTTTCACCTTATTGTTTCAATAGTTAGTTTTCCTTGGAGTTTTCTCTTCTTTGAGGGGTACCATATTCCTCTTTCCTTTGTTCTTAAGAAGATATGTAGCTGCCCTTTTTCTTTTCTCATTTTCTCCATTTGTAGAGCAGTTATGTTATTCCTGACCTTTTTTTTTTCACCAAAACAGAATAAACTTCTTAAAAATAAAAATTAAAAGAAGATTAAATGCTACAGGAAGAACTGTTCTGGAAGAAATACTTCAAATTTTCCATGGGAATTTTCAGAACAGGAAGTTTTCTTTTTGGCTTTAAATTTTCACTTTTGACCATTTTTCAAAATCTGCAAGAGTTCTGTTTTCTCATTTGAGACTTCTATTTCCCCTTTTCTGTTTGCTTTCCCTTGTTGAAAAATACTATTTATTTTTCCCTGTGGTTGAAATAGCAACAAAATTAGTACCTGTCTCCATCTTGCTTTTGGACTTTGATAGCTTTCAAATTGAAAAGAGAAGTGCTTTTTGAGTGATTAAGCTAGGATAGCCCTTAAAAGTTGATACAGCATTATACCAGCTGCCTTGTGGCACAAATTCTATTCCTAAACTACTGATAATCATAATACTTTCCAACTGCTAAAGTCACATACAGTACAACTTTTAAAGCACCTTTTCACCAAAAATAAATGAGATAATTAAAAAAAATAATGCTGGGAAGGTGTTTTATTAACTGTAAAGTAGTGCTTTGAGTGGTTCTGGAATTCTGCAGGAAAAAGGAGTGGTTTTAGGTCATTGTTATTCAGAACAATGCTATATTTAAAGTACATTTTAAGGAGTCTTAATGGTGTTTAGTATTCTAGGGGGCCAATAGGTCATTTTGTGTGGAAACTGCATCCATACTGTGGCCAGTCCTTACATGCTATAAATTGTACTCTAATCATTTTGTGCTTTCTTGCAAGATACTCGTAGGATTCCTACTTAATTTCTTGCTTTTTATTTTTCCCCTCCTCCCTAAGTGTCTTGGGAGGATTATTTAGAGGAGCATAAAGTTACATAGGAAAAGTATTAAAAATATTTAACTTGTTTTAAGAGAAGTAAGCCTTTTTATTTGTTCCATAAAATCATGTGAGGCATTACTTACAAACTGTGACCTGGGGAGTCATGTTAAGTAATCCAGCTGTGCTTGTACATGCCTGCCTTGGCCACCATGCAACACAGTGGCATTTGCTCCATCGTATGGTCTGGTGTGCTTGACGTGTACCTTCCTTGGTGTCAACTCTTTGTGCCTCGTGAAGGTACATGGGTAAAAAAAAAAAGTACTGTGCATTGTGGGTTTATGGTATTTATAGTATTTATAGTGGTGAATAAAAAAGTTACCTTAATTCAGAGGTTTTCAATATTAGGCCAGTCTTGTTTCTAGCTATTTGGATTTGATGAGTGTTCTTAAACCACGTCTCACAAAGCCTTCATTGCTGTTGCTTGCCTCAATTAGGATGTCAGTTCTTGGCGTTTTGTAGTTGCCCCATGAAGCCTGCACACACGTGCCTTTTGTTTGTTTTAAAAAGGAAGATTCTCATAAGGTAGGGGCCCACGACACTGCTCTGCTCTCTTGGGGGCAAAGCAGAGATACTTGACTCCTGACAGAACCATGTTGTGCAAGTCCACATTCAAGGCTGAATACTGCACCCAAATGATGTTATTTATTTTGCAAAGAGGGGATGAAATTATTGAAGTGCCAACTGCAACAAATTGGTTTAGTAACTTGAGAATATGTTCTTTGTTCCCAGCTGTATGCAATAGCATCCAGAATCCAGTCACAAAGGAGATGCTGTTTGAGTTTATTGATAGATGTACAGCAGCTTCTCAAGGACAGACGCGGAAACATCACCTCGATCCTGACACTGAACTCATGCCGCCCCCACCGCCCAAAAGGCCGCGTACGATTACATAAGGCCTTGGTCTCAGCAGATAGCGTGTTTACAGTTCTGCAGAAGGTGAAACACAAGTGTGAAAGCTGGAAAAAAAGAAAATCTGAATTGCTGTAAATACTTGGCTGTGGTTTTTTGAGTTTGGTTTGTTTGAATTTTTTTTTTTTTTTTTCAAATTCCACATACGAATGGACATTGTTTTGTAACTGATAAATTCAACCTTACCTTGTGGTATTTGAAGATGAAATTTCCAAAGATATAGACAAGAACAGTACAGTGAAGTCAATGGAAAGCTGCCTTGTTTATATATGGATCTCTTTTCACCTTTAATTTATAACGTCAGCAATCTGGAACTGAGAAAACATTGGGATGCTGTTCTTTTTAGAGGCTGTATTTGGAAAAAAAAAAAAAGCAGAAGTGTTTTTTTTTAATTATTGTTATTCAACTGATTGCGATTTGTCACCCATAGTATAGTTGATCATAGTTTCCCTGCATTTCTGAGACTTGTGTTTAGCAGCAAACAGCAATGTTGTTTGTGCTCTGTGTTGGTTAAAAACTAAGCCGCCTTAGATTTCACTAATTTCAAAATTAGCTGGGTTTTTGTTGTTGAAATATTTAAAAAGCGAATCCTTCTTGTAAATACCATCTCTTTGAAGGGAAACGTGCTGGGTGTTTGTTTTTTCCCCCTGTTTGAACCTAACACACCAAATGTATAGTGGGCTGATTTTAGCTTTGCTTTTTTATCTGTAGATAAGGAATACACCAAATCTTTAGTATTAAGGTCTCTGTTAAGAGACTGTTCCTAGTACAGGGCTTATTTCTCCGCAGTGATACCATTGTAAATATTACTGAAAAGTACACATCACTGTGATATGCAAGAGTAATAAGCAGTGCTAATAATGATGTCGTAGATCCAGGCACAAAATGGTGAAAGAAACGCCAGACAACTCCTTGTAACAGAGAAGGTAGCTTAGGTGGAAGAGAGCCATTTCAGACAGAAAGTCTCTTGATTTAGGTAATTGCAGGGCAAAGATAAAATGTTTAGGGGGCCAAACTAGTGTCCCAGGGAACAGGACGCTTATTTTCAAAGGTGGGGTTGGCTGTCCTGCAACACCATGCTCATCCACTGACTGACTTTCGTACCATGAACGCTCTGATGGCTCTTGTTGGCAGCGCACTGGCAGATGTCCATGGTATTAGTTTTGAGAAACTGCCTTCTGGTTGTCTAAGGGAGGAGTTGTTCTGAGCTGGGATTAATTGGAAACCAAATGCAAATTTTCAAATTTACTGTACATTTATCAAGCAGGGATCGAATTGGTTCGTTCTATAGTTTGCTTAGTGTGTAAGGCGACCATTCATTCAGCAATCTGATTAGTGAAGCTCATTAATTTGTTATAACTAAAATGCATTTCTGTTTAAATTAGTTTTAATGTTTGTAAGCAAAATTAACTCCTGCATTTTTTTTTTCTGTATGGAAACTTTAGGATTATGCTTTGTGGCGGCTTCTCTAGTTGCTTCAACCTGTTGTATAAATGCAGACGGCATCATTTAGATGGCGTTCCTAGCCTCTCTTTCTGAGATATTCCATGTGTGTTTTAGACAACTGAAGGAGTTATATAGTTACTTTTTATACTATGGTAAAACTTGAGGGGAAAAAAATGCATTCATCAAAGTTCTTTTTTTCAACTGTACATAGTTTCTGCATATTATCTATATAAAAGATATAATATCATCTATGCAAGGTTGCAAAATTATCTCCTAAAAAGAGCCTTATGAATTTGATGTGAAAACCTATGCAACCTCTGTGCATCTTGCATTGAAACACACGGTAAATTATTTCTTCACTCAGTATAAATAATTTCCCCCAGATTATACTCGTCATTGGGATTGTCATAACATACACTTTGTCACTGATCGTTGTGGTTCTATGGCAATTGCAATGTGTATGATGATTACAGCCTTCTCCGTGAGGTTAGGACATTTCATTCTTGTAAGGATGTGTCCAGGTTATTTCCATCTTTCTCCTTCCCAGCCCTTGCATCTTGTATTTCAATAAAACCTAGCTTCTGGTTTACCTTTTACTTCAGAGCTGCAGCACTGCAGCTTCCACGTGCATTCCACCAAGTCCATGAATGTGTTGTGGCCCTTGTGTTTTGACAGTGTCTTTTTCTACATCCAGCTCAAAATTGGTATTTTGAAAGAGTAATGACTCTGAGAAAGTTTAGAGCTCCATGTTCACATTTGTTTGTGGAACTCTTCTTGCACTATGACCTGTAGCTTTTTAGAGAGGTCAATCACTTTTGCTTTTCTGGAAAAGGAAGCTACCGGGAAAGGGTTGAATGAAGAACCTGATGAAAACAAATGGAATTTCACTTGGACCAGATGGATTTAATGCTGTGAGAAATGCAAACCTCCTTTCTCTACTACTAGATATCAAGAGATTGAAGCTAAGAAGCAAAGAAGAGTCTGTGTCGGAAAGATAATAATTATAAAAAACCTGAACTTGTCTGTTCTTTGGTGTACAGCACAAATTCATCCATTCTTTTGTCATTTATTAAATATAGAATTAAAATTTGGTTTCAGTGAAGTTTCCAGAAAATGTAAGTACATTCCTCTACAAACTGTGTATGAAGTATTTTAATAAAGTCAATGGTTGAAAATACTTTTCCTAAGGGTGTGTTTAGTTTCAATGCATGTGCTTGCCTGGTAGCAGTGCAAGCACAAGGATACTGTGGTGTTACTGCTCTTTTGTCTTCCAAGAAAATTATGCACATTTTTCAGAGGTCAGTGGCTTTTCTCTCAGGTAGGAGCCTCCCAGCCCAGTGGTGGCCATGATCCATTATGTAATTTTTAATTACAATTTGCTCTTCCTGTGACTAGCACCAGAAAGAAAACAAATGGTGCCTGAAGTACATATTGTATGACAGGCTAACGTTATGTACACTACTCTACTCTGCCCTGGTGAGACCCCACCTGGAGTACTGTGTCCAGTTCTGGAGCCCCAACACAAGAAGGACATGGACCAGTTGGAGAAGGTCCAGAGGAGGGCCACGAAGATGATCAGAGGGCTGGAGCACCTCTCTTATGAGGACAGGCTGAGAGAGTTGGGGCTGTTCAGCCTGGAGAAGAGGAGGCTCCGGGGAGACCTGATAGTGGTCTTCCAGTACCTCAAGGGGGCCTACAGGAAAGATGGGGAAAAGCTGTTTAGTAGGGCCTTTTGCAATAGGACAAGTAGTAATGGTTTTAAAATAGTGGGGTGTAGATTTAGATTGGAAATAAGGAAAAAAATTTTTACGATGCGAGTTATAGAACACTGGAACAGGTTGCCCAGAGAGGTGGTGGATGCCCCATCCCTGGAAATGTTCAAGGCCAGGCTGGATGGGGCTCTGAGCAACCTGATCTAGTTGGGGATGTCCCTGCTTCTTGCAGGGGGGTTGGACTAGATGACCTTTGAAGGTCCCTTTCAACCCTAACCATTCTATGATTCTATGATTCTATGTAGCTTATCTTTCAGTGTTAAGTGCAGTTACCTGAAAAGTTGTGCAAGAGGTCTGTATGGGTATTCCATGCTGGTTTATCATCCAGCATGACCCTAAAGCTGGTACCTACCTACTTGGACCGACTCCTGGACTTGTACTGTAATAGGGCAATTTCTTTTTTTCAGGTTGCAGCTGTCTAGAGTGCATCTTTTGGGAACTAAAAAACCCATCTTGATTTTTGAAATTTCCTTCCAATTGGGATCCTGCCTCCACTGCTGGTATGTTCTTATTATGTGTGCAATTCTTGTGGTGCTTCTTGCAACCGTTTCTGATTTTTTAGTGTTTGAGTGTGAGTGCTGAACCAGGTCTGGCATTTGAGCTGGGGAGGTACGGTAACTTCTCTAACCCCTACTCAGTACTCCCCTCTGTAGGCATTAAGGAAGCAGGTTGATGCGCCCAGCCAGCACATTGCACTGTGTGGTTCATGTTCGCTTGCTTGTTCACTGGAGCAATCCTTCAGGATCCTCGCTCCTCAGCATAACAGCTCCTCGGTTTTGTGCCTAAGACGTATGACTTTATATTTGCATAATGTGTAATGCATAATTGTATCTTATGACCTCAGAGTATTCACAAAGGCATTGGCACAGACAGCTAATTTCCTAGGTTTCATCTGTAGTCAGCAGAGAAAGAATGAGAGCAGAAGTCCAGTTTGTTCCTTCTGCATCTCTCCTGCAGATGTGTCTCTTCAGTGTTTCCTTTCAACTGTTTTTCAGTCTATACAATGTGTATAATTTTCTGTTACTCCCGTGTTATTAGGATTTTGTGAGTACAGTGTTAAGTATTTTTATTGAGGGTAAATTTCATGGCATCAAGATTCTTGCAGTACTCAATTAAATTTATAATCTCATTAAAAATATCTGATTAGTTGGTGTCCTGGTTCTGGCCAGGATAGAGTTAATATTTACCTGAGCTATTTATTTTCCATAGATTACATTGCTTTCCTTTGGACCTCTAACCAAATCCTAAATCAAAACAGTTCTGTTAACTTGCATGACAGTTACATTTGGGTGAAAAGCCTTAAATAACCAGATCACTTCTGTGCTCCTATGCAATTGGCACAAGGTTTGCTCTTGCCTTAGCTGGTGACTGCTGCATGTTCCAAGCCCTCCAGGTGTTAGATTTCACCTGTATCCCTTTGTTTCCAGTGTCAAACTTCTAAGATCTGTGCTTACAGCATAGCTCCTCAAGCTTGCATTCCTCTGTTAAACCCACCTACCTGCTTTCCGAGTTATCCTGCCATCAGATGTGAGAGAAACCTGTGCCCCATGGCTGGCCCTCTGCTCATGTTCCTTGAGGGTACTGCTCTGCTCCAAGCCGGTACGCGCATCCCCGTATGATAGCAGCCTTGCTGATGGATGGATAGGGCAGTATTGCCCCTGTAAGTCCTGCTTGCCCAGGGAAATCAAAGCAGCATCTACCAGCTGTGACAGTATTCATCACATGAGCAAGAAGCCTTTCCCTTTTCCTCCCTCATGACCCCGTCTCCCTGTTTCACGTACAAACAAAGGTAAGTCATACTTTTCGTGCTGACGTCTGGATCAACGAGTTAATATTTGCAGTGGGAATATAGGTTAGCATTTTTTTTCTGCTTCCTTGGTTGAGTCTGTTGAGCTTCCCAACAAGCTGAAATCTCTGTTCAGGTGCAGAGAGCTGTAGGGTTGATTGAGATGTTTACCAAACAGTTTTCCTTGAGTTGGGGCAGTGTCACAAAAACACCCAAAATAAAATCTAAGTGCAACCTATTTCCACTTCTCTTAGAAAACACTGGATGTAAAAATATTACAATTTTTAAAATAAAATCAGATTATAGTCAAATTGACTCCCATGATAGGAATTTATTTAATCAGAAATACTGTTCGTGTACCCTTCCTCCTCCTCCTCCTCCTCCCCCTCCTCCTCCTCCTTCCTCAGTGTCTTTTTGTCTATTTGACTAGCAGAAAGCACAAATTGGGTTCAGGAGCATTCATCTATGATGCTTTGAGAAAATTAAATTTTGATTAACTCTTCTATTCAGAACTTCCTCTAATGTGAGGAAGCGATAAGGTTATCATATTAAATAGGTCTGTATAAACACCAAGTATGTTACATTGGAGGAACAGAATTTTGTTATTATCAAAATATACTTCAAAGACTTTCTGAACTAATTTGATCATCAAGGAATGGAAAACTTTAATCTAAATGGTAAAAAATTCTATTCAAAAAGGTAGGATGGTTCATCAGAAAAAACTTGAAGAAAAGTACAGACTTCCATGGGCAGACTCTGCCATGGGTATGGGATGGGGTGTTGAGTGTTTCTGTGGCCCGCAAATCAGTGGTGCGTTACAATGAGAGCAACTGGAGACCAGGCAAGAGTACAGAGGATGCCATGCAGATGCTACAAGTTTGGTCTTGTGGAAGAAGACAGCCAGAACTGGTATCATCTCGTGTGCCACAGAGGAAGGGAAGAGGTATAACGATGGCAAGGTGGCTCTCAGAATGGAGAATGCCAGTGGAAAGATCAGAGTAGAGCACATATCAGTAGAGCACATATCAGCCAAGGAACAAGATGGCTTTTTCTGTAGAAAAACATTATGGTGAATGAAGGAAGCAAAACAAGTGAATGAAGCAAGGGCTGGCATGGGGGGCGAGGACTTATCCTTCAGCCAGAAGACTCAGATGGGCTGCTTCTCAAGGCGGGCAGTAGCAATGAGGCAGGACCAACAGCCAAAGTGTATGCGATGGGGTCCTAGAAGGGCAGAGTAACAGGTAAGCCATTTCTCTTTTCCTGGCAGTTATGGTATTACTGAGCTCTGAAAGCTCTGGGGTACAATATATACACTCAACAACGTGTATGTTCCCAAATCACAGGGAGTAACAGGTATGTGAGCCACGACCCTGCATCACAGCACAGGGGCATGGGGGCACTTTTCAGCCCCTTTTAGGTAAATTGATGCTGTATAAACCCATGCACAGTGCTGGCATGCCAAGAGAGCTCCCAGTTACCAACTTTACTGTTGCAGCAACCGAGTATACCCTTGGCCTTCCTGCCCGCTACGTTGCCAGCAAGCTGCAAGGGTAAGGCAAATTAAGCTCCAAATAGGGTGCCATGTGGGGCCAGGGCAATGCTCCACGTTCCTCTTACCTCTTATCCTGCCAGCAGAAATACACACATTTTACCAGTGTACATGCTACTTTAAGCTGAAGGACTGAGCAGATTCCAGGACTGGAGACAGAAAATGCTAAATTCCAGGGAACTGCCTCTGCCTGACACTGTTCTGTTGAAGTTCAGAGTAAGAAGCCCCAGAAACAGGCCACAAACGTGGCTGTGCGGTATTTCCATTGAAGTGGACCGTGAGGGAAGCAAGTTTGCTGAGAGCCCTGGCGCTACGGGGGACGAGAGGACAGATTTGAAGTGGCACAGCAGGCATGCAAAGCCAGAAACATGTCTTTCTCCAGGGTAAACAAAAACTCTGACTTGTAATGAGGTAAGATAAGAATAGAAAAACAATCTTAGTTTGAATTCCCTCTGTCAGTTTGCTTGGCAGTCAGTGCTGTTTCGTTGTGTGTTTAGTACTTACAATCTTCTCCTTTGGTTCAGTTTATAGATGATCTTATGCAAGATCTTTTAAATGAAGAATTCTGATTTGACATTAAGGACATTTGAGACCTATAAAGTAGCTGCTCAGAAAGCACTAAGGAGCAGAAAACTCCCTTTTTTTTTTCCATCAGGCAGTGAAAAACTTAAATCTCTGAAAGGTTTTCTGATCTTTAAAGCAGTGAGCTCCTAGAATAATTTGCTTTCTTCTGCCATGGTAGTTTGTTCTTTTAAAAGAAAAGATTTAGTATGTTACTGTTGGGCTGAGAAATCAATCGTATGAAATCAATGATAATTCTGCTGCCAGGTAATACTTACCCGTGTGAGTGACCCACTGGTTTTCTGCAAAAATAATCTCTGGCAGGCAAATGCTGAAGTTTGAAGCAATCACGTTTGGCTTTTACTGCTTGCCTCAAAGCTGTGTGTTTTATCCCTGAAACAAAGAGGAGCCTGTGCCGCCAGTTTGACTAGCGGCTGGCCGTTCGCTTCCTCTTACAGACATCAAGCAGAAAAATACAACCTCCTTTGGTTCGGGTATCATAGCTAAGTCATTTTTCAAAAATGCACATAGTGAGGATGGTGTTTTCCAGTTTTCAGGCCTGGTGCACCCATTAAAAGTGGCACTGGACTCTCCCTCTGTTGAGGTGAGCTGCTTGGCACAGTTTCCCAGGCAAGAGGAGTGTGGCTGTGTGAGGGAAAAGGCTGGTGTTGCACCCTCCTTTCCTCAAACATCTGAAATGAGCCTCCTTTCCTCAAATATCTGAAATGAGCCTTTTGACATCTTTATCCAGCCCAATCCCCTGCAGCATTAGTAGGAGAAAAAGTAAAAAATGGCCTGAAGCTGTTCTCAACCCTCCCTTCCTGTGGCTAGTCTTGTACCACTGGCTCTGCAGGAAAGGTTTTACTCTGTGTTCCCTAAATCCCTGGCCCCAGCGAGGTGGATGGAGAAGTCAAATGCTGACGGGCTTCTGTGTGTTTCCCCACCGCACAGCTTGGTAATGCTTTTCACTCCCCCAGACCAAGGCTCAGGGCTTTACAGAAGAAAGACAGAGGTGTCTGAAGGGGTTGCTTTGGTCTGATGGGGTGGTGAGACACCTCTTTTTTTTTTCCCCTCAGGGCACCGCTTTATCAGCAGGGAAGGCAGGCTGATCCCAGGGCAGCAAGGGAGGCTGTTTAGCACCAGTGAGAGGCAAAGCGGATGATGGTGCCATCCTGGCTAGTGGAAATGGGCCAACAGTCCATCGGTAGCAAATGTGCAGGCACACAGATCTGAAGCAAAAGGAGGTCACTATTCGCTGTAGCTTTGTAGTTATTAACTCTTGTGAGCCTTGTATCACTCCAATTTACAGGATCCACAAAACCCCTGACGCAGAGTAGATGCACGAGTACCAAAGCCTTGTGTAATTGTGTGTAATAACTATTGTCCTTCTGGAGCCTGGCTGTGCCGCTGAGGGTTCCTGATGCTTTACAGAAAATTACAGACAGACACATTAAGGCTTGGCCATGCTGGCCCAGAACTGTGGAGGAACAGGGAGTGATGATGAGGTTTGCAGAAATGGAATGAGAAGAGCAGCCTGCAACGCTGGGACTCCTCATTGTTGACGGAGAAAAGAGTTTAGCATGTACGCCCGTGTCTCTGCTGAGGACTGTGCGGCAGATACCAAAAGCCTGAAACATTTGCTAATGATAGCCGCAAAGAGGAAAAACGAAGAGCTCTTCCGAAGGATAAAATACAAGATTTAGTATGTTACATAGCAGCTCCTGTTAAATCAGTAGGCAAAATATTTTCTGAGTTTGTGGAGATTGACAAAAATACTCATTCCCTGAAGCCAGCTGTGAGCGCAGAACGTTTCTGCTTTCACACACAGTTTCAGGAGAACAGAACAACTCCTGTACAGGCAGCTGGGTTATGAAAACTGACAGAGCGTTGCCTGTGTGGAGAGAGTTTAAATGATGCACGAGGGACTGGTTACTGTGTGATATGCAAATGCAAATCTATCCGTGAGGCATTACAACTACAAAATGTCTCACAATTATGCTCATTTCTCGAAAAGTCATTTCTTGCTATGGATTCCTCTCCCTCAAAGCAGCAGGGCTTCATTCCCTGAGTGAACTGATGTTAGTCCTTTATCCCCTTTCCAATGCGCTCTTTTGCTCAAGGCAGCGGACTGACAGCTGAAGAGATTGTTGCCGCTTGCAATGCGCCTTGGTTGTGCATTTCCCAGCCTGCAGAGTAGAAGTGGGCAGATTCAGCATAAGGGACCATCGCAGTGAAAAGCTTGCCTGCCTTTTGCGAAGCTTAGTTTCTCACCATCGTTTGGAGCATAGCTGCTTTCTGGAGAGGTTAGAAGTCATGCAGGCTCTGCCTGCCTTTACGGAAAATAGCTGGTTATTGGTCATTCCATGCCCCCAAGAAGGTGACTAGCAATCCACCTGTTCATGGCCGGTTTATCAAATCTGAAAGTACCAGTCAATGTCCAAATGCAGGATGTTTGTCATGCCTGCCATCTGGTTGCAGGGAAACATGGCTGGTCTGTCCTGTGGATCTCCTGCCAGGGACATACCATGGCATGGGACAAAGACCACAATGAAGTGCTATGGCAATGGGTCAGTAAAGCCATGCATCTAAATGACTATTTCCAGCTTCCTTTACTTGAAAAGAACTAGTAACTTAACTTCCAAAATTGCCTAATATGGTCATGGAATGGATTTCCCTAGCAAAACCCAGGTCCTTTGTGCTGCAAAAAGCATGTCAGGACTGTTGGCTAACTGAATGCTGACCAGGTAGTCTGTGGGGTAAATTGGTCTGTTGGTAACTGCAATGCAATGCCAACACCATCTGCTCTTCAGTGGCAGCAGTCAACTACCTAATAGCAGGTAGAATCCAGAAGACCTTTTGTGCACTTTTCATAAGTTGTATGTTTTCAGCTTTGGTAGATGTGCCTTCAAAATGGCTTGCAATACTTCGTGTAAACTACTTCAGCACAGATACTACACGTGTTAACACTCTCGTTTTCAAGTTTCTGGACAGATTCTAAGTGACAATGGAACTCAATTCACATCCAAAGAGTGCCTGTTGTTCTTTAAAAGAAATGGTATCAGACAAGTCACATCGTCTCCCTGCTACCCAGCTGCAAGTAGTTTAGTGGAAAGATTCATTCTGACATTCAGGCAAGCAATTAGTGCTATGACCCCAGCTAAAGGTGGCTTACAACACAAAATTGCACATATTCTATTAGGCTATGGGATGCTGGCCAAGCCATTTGGAATCACAGCCCAGCAATTTTGTTTAACAGATATAATGGAAGGTTTTGTTCAGCCTTGTTATTCAGAAGAAAATGGACTCCATGAAACACAGATGATCGTGTTGACATAAAGTTATAGCACAGCAACAGTTTTAGTAAGAAACAACCAGGATAACTTTCAAAAAATTGTGCGTGTCACAAACTGGTCTTCTCTTTTATGGATGCAGACCACACCACCGCTGCTGTGGCAAGCGACACTAGCCCAAGGGCTGGAGAGGGCAGGCAGCAGCGGGTGCACGTGCTTCCCCAGTGCTGTTCTGTCAGCACAGAGATGCACGTACCTAAACCCTAGCCTTCTGCACTTTTCAATGGCAACGCACAATTTTCTTTCAGTCCTTTACAGAGAAGTACATTCAGTGTGCTGGTGTTGAGTAAGGCTCAGAAAGACTGGGGAACAGCTGAAATGCAGCCAGATAATAGCTTTTGATACCTGCTTTTCAGGAGAAATTTTAGCAAGTTACATAGAGCAAACATCTGTCTGAAGCAGCACTCGGTGAGCTCTGACATTCACATTTTGTAACAAAGTGAAGACATTCTGCTGCAGTGTGAGATAAAACCATCTCACTACAGTCTTGTTTGTGTACCTGGCCATGTTGGTGACTCAGAGCTGTTCATGCACAGGTGATAATAACCCCCCTAATGCTGTTTATGGACTCCAGGACATTTTCACAGAGTCACAGAATAGCTGAGGTTGGAAGAGACCTCTAGAGATTGTCTAGTCTTTTTGAGGGATGCATTTGTCATTTTTTAATTGCATATTAAAAATGGAAAAATGGCAGAAGAGGAACATTAAAGAGTTCTGTTCCTCATTAAACCAGGACAGCTCACGTATATACAGTATGTTCTGTGACAGCCATTAACCAGTCAACAAATCATTGTCCAGAACACCACAATTACTTTCTAACATAAATGAACAGCTGTTGTGCAGTGTCAGGGACAGCAGCACATACAGCAGCACCTGCTGCACATGCACAAACAGATTAAATCTGAAAGATGGCATCTATACAAGCTCACTGTGAATCTCCATCACAGCTCAAAGCACTCCAAGATTATGATCTTTTAGAGGTTTTTAATTGTTGTCACAAATGCATTCATTGGCAATAATACCTAAAATAAAATTCTGTGCTTCTGGAATACCCCCCATCCTGAGGTTACAAAGGTAGTCACAGCCGCTGGCATTGGATTATGTTCCCGCAAGATGGTTCTTGTCCTGTTTTGCAAATGGGGATAAAAGGCCAAAGGATTTACTATATGTAATGCCACTCCCATGGCAAAACCCCGTAGCTCCTCTCTGCTGAACCGTGCTCCTGTGACATAGTACATTACCCTCCACAACAACCCAAAATCTTCTCCTGCATTTTCCCAAGGACACAAGAACTGAAGGACACACAAATGCATAGAGCCTGCAGTAATTAGAAGACTATTTTACTAAAAATATCTTCATTCTCAGCCCTATGTTTAAAACGCTGTAATTTCCCAAATAGGAACCTATCTTCATTCCTTCATATCTGTAATGCCTAGATCGTTGCCACGTCTGACTTTCCCTAAATAGGAATGCAAAACTTCTGCCTGTTTCTCTTTTGTTCAGTATGAGGAGAACTCAGTTGCTCCGCATGTAACAAACTCTCCAAAATCAAAGCACAGTGAAGTGAAGGCGAGACCTTCTGTCACCATGTTTTGGACTAGGACTTTGATGACCTGAAGTAAGAAAGGCTGTCACAAGCAAGGTGGCTGTGAAGGGTTCTGTTGAACTAAGTTCTAGGTGTGATACAGGATTAGAGGGACTTCATGGACATCCAGAAAAGCTGGTCTAGGTTTGCTTGGTTCCTCCTCTTCTTCCCTGGATAAACAGGAATTCAGCTTTATGGCATCCATGTGATTGGATATGAGGGCTCGTGTTTTCTATTGCTCTGACTTTCTCAGCACATACATAGATAGATCTTTGTTCCAAAACACTGGTGGGTAGATAAAATGATGTGTAAAACTGGGATCCAGGGAGCGAGCCTTCATGCTATAACTAGGAGGACTGCAGTCTGACTTATCTGAATAAATATTTGCCAGTACCATTGTTAATTCCCTAAACTTGCTGAAAATGAAAGAGAATACCAGCCTGGGAAAAATGTGATTGAAGTTAATCACTTTGATGTTTCTTAAACAAATCTTTGGGCAATTTCTCAGCCACATCTGTGCATACCATATAATTTAATATTTTTGACAAATTTACTGAGTTGAAAATTTCTGTGACACTTGGCTTATAAATTTCACTGGCATGGTTTTGTCTCTCTTTAAAAACAGAACATAATCAAACTCCCTTTTGACATATTCCATGTTTCTGGTTCTACCTCCGTTTTGCAAGTGAATCCTATTTATACTCTGTTCTCTGATGTACTTGGGCAGCTAATCATTCAAATAGCACTCCTGTCTCCTTCAAAAAATGAATAATAGAAAAAAAAAAAAACTATTCTTGCTGACAAGAGATTTAGTTTGAGTTGGTAACTGTGGTTATTGCAGATTGAGTCAGGAAGCTGATCTCCGAGTAAGGAAGGTTTTTGCTTGGCACTGTGCTGTAAACAGAACTGGTACTAAGTCACACCTATGAAGTGGATAAAATTTTGCTATATTGGAAGAAGCTGTCAGAAACTGATAGGAGTAAGTCCTAAACTGACTGAAGATCTGAACGGGTTGTTTCCTCCCTCCTGTTCTCCCGCACAAGTATTGCATGTGTGAAGAAGCTGTTTTGAAGTCCCTGAACCCTCTTGCAAAGCCTTTGATTTGCTGAATTTCTCACTGTTCTTCCTTTCCATTTGATAATCATGTAAGAGGTTAAACTAGGACATTTGGTTGCCTCTGTGTAGCAGTCTGCATTTCAAAGGTAGATGGAAATAGATTAGAAGGCTTTACTGTACCCAAGCTGTATCTTAATCATGTTAATAGCTGATTTTTCTTTCAAAGGGATCACTAACAAGAGGAGATTGTTCTAGACAAGTGTTCATTAGAGATGAGGGGAAAATGGTAGGACCCACAGTTCCCTGTGTAAGCTGCCCTGCAAAACTCTAGTAAGACATCTAACACCTCCTCTGCTGTCATACAACTGTCACTGGATAGGGAGGATTTGAATAGCAACTTGCTGAGAGGCCAGCCATTGTGCCTTAGAGAGTGAGCTGGATGGATTTTTCACAAATGAGGAACAGCAGGACTTAATAAAGACCTTGATATATTAATTTTTCCCCTAAGCTGTATAATATCCTATTCTGTGGCTTCCTGTGATAAGAGCAGGTTTGGATGGCATCAAAATCCTTTTCTGACTCTGTGTGGTCTCTGATTAAATGATTAATGTAGATTCTTTGACCTCAACTGACTTGACTTTTCCAGAAAATTTAAGTAATCTCCCTTCAGTCCCTCTCTGTAGGACTTCAGCTGTCCAGAACCTCTAGAAAACTCAACTTAATCACTGTTTGTATGGCTATCAAGATTTTACAACTTTTTCACATTGGCAAAGGATAGTGCTGTGTTGTTAAAAATCACCTTTCCTTCCTGTCTTACCACAGGATTCACTTTCTGGAACTAACATTGTTGGCAGTGGGACAGTGGGACTTTGGAAAAGTCATTAGCACAGCCTGCCCTTCCTGAACAAGTATCCCCTTGCAAGCCATCTGCTCAGCTTGGAAAAGCTTTAATCTTCTCACAGGTCATCTGAGGATTTGGGAGGAAAGAACAAGATCAAAATCACCCAGGCACAGCACTTTGTGCAAGGCTAACAACCAGCCTGGACCTGCCATCAAAGATGCAGGAGCAGGGACCTTTCAGAATCAGAATCAAACTGAGAGCTAATGTGGGACAGGAATGATGTCTGCTGGACACGCGAACTTTGTAGGGAGGATCGATTGTCCAGTCAGTTCACAGGGAAGCACTGGCCTCTCGGAGAAGAAGAGCCAGACCCTGCAAGAGGCAGATACATTAGACTTTATAAGAAGCAGAGAAAAATGTTTTCAGTTTTTTAAGATATGAAGGTCGGGTTTGAGACTGGGATTAAAACTAATTTTTGCAGTTGTGTGTTTGCAAACAGATTATTTTTCCACAGGTCTTCAGTGGTGCAGCTCAGAGAGGTGATGTTGAGTGTGTGGGAAGCTGAGAGCACAGCTAGTGTTGCTGTTCATGAATACTGAGGACTCAGCCCTCGATGGGGCTCGTTTATCCTCTTGCACAGAGTGGTGAGATTCCTCATTAGCTGGGTCATTTCTGCTTGACCTTGTCCTATCCCTCCCCAGCTCCTGAACCATTTATTGTCCTGCTTCTCATCCTAAATATATACTGGACTGCAATATAGACATTGTTTGAACTCTTATTTTCTGGGAGTAATGCAAAGTATTACAACACCTTTATCATTCTCTGCTTTTTGACGAGCAACGAACTTGTTCCCACCTTGTCTGATATTTGAGTTTAGCTTGTGCTGCTCGATAGTAATTCCAGACATTGCAGGAAGAAATGCTCAGCCATAGACGTATGCCTCAGTCAGAAATTAAAGCTCAATTTAGTTTAATTGTCCTTGATTTTATCAAGCATACAAAATGACTGATTCCATATGCAGAAAATAAATACATAGACAGCAGCTCAGAAATGTCTTCCTCCTTATGGTAGTGATTTATACGGCTTTCTGGTCTGCCAAATGATCTTTCATTTGTTCTGAACCTGGTTAAATCTCTTTAATAAAGGCTATTTTGGTAGTTTAAGAAGCCGGTGTAATTAGTGCAAAGGCACAGGATAGTTTCCCAGCACTAGATGAACATGACTTGTGATGATAGTTTGATATTATTTTAATGTTCCCAAAAGAGGCAGGAGATTTGGAGACTTGTGCAGCTCAGACAGGGTTAATGGATCCAGCCCAGCAATTAGTCTTGGCCTTGGAGTGAGGGTGACATCCTCCCGCTTTCTCTAAAATCATGTGGCCACTTCAGGCTGTTCTGTGAAGATTTCACAGTATTATTCTGTTCACCCTTCAATGCTGTTGCTGTTGTTTTTGCTGCAGAACCCAAGAGCAAGGAGGATGAGAAAGCAAGAAGCTGGAGGAGGCAATTGCAAGAACTGTTGGTGATTTTTTATTATTTTCTTCATTTCTGATCTTGTATCTAGGAGCCCCCATTATGGCCCAGGACCCGTGGACAGCAGTCATGCTGTGAAGAGCTCTCAGCCTGCTCTGAGAAAGGAAGGAGGCTAGGTGGAAACCAGCAGTGCCATTGAAAAGATATTACCTGGCTCTTTGGCAGTTGTTCTCATCTCTCATCACATCATGTCGAAAGAAATGAGCAGATTCACTCTGATTTGCAGCAATGGAGGGAGAGATTGCAGGTCCTATCTCACGTACCAATGCAACTACTGAGCAGGCAGCAAAGAGTGCTGGGAGTCCACTATTGTTTAGGTGGATGTGGTTCCCTGCTGGAGCCTCTACCCTCCTGTGGGTGCTCTGAAACTGTCTGTAATATCAGTGAGAGATATGTGTCCTGCTGGATCCTAATTTATGCACTCTAAATCCTCTCTGGACCAGACATCATCCTTTGGGTGCATCACTGCTTAAGGTCATTTATCTGAATACAACACCAAGGCTACTGGAAGCTTTTCAGCTTGCTTAAAGATTTCCAGGTTTTTTCATACTCCTTGTGTCCTAGCCCAATCTCACACTCAATTGTGTGGTGTCTGACTGTCCTGGCTAGGCAGACCCCTAGCATCTTTTCAATGTCAGGGAAGAGTAGGGAGCATCTTCTGGCCCGTTGTGTGGTACATGTTAAGCCCATGCAGACAGTATGTATCTAAAGGGGGCTTATAGGAAAGACGAGGAGAAACTCTTTAGCAGGGCCTGTTGTGATAAGATGAGGGGTAATGGCTATAAAATAGAGGGAGGTAGATTTAGATTAGATATTAGGAAAAAAATTATTACAATGAGGGTGCTGAAACTCTGGTGCAGGTTGCCCAGAGAGGTGGTGGATGACCCATCCCTGGAAACATTCAAGGCCAGGTTGGACAAGGCTCTGAGCAATCTGAACTAGTTGGAGATGTTGAGGATAGGGGGTTGGACTAGATAACTTTGAAAGGTCCCTTCCAACTCAAACTGTTCTATGATTCTATGATTCTATGCAGTGTGTGTTGTATTTCCTAGAACTGCCTGGCTCACTGTACTTTTGCAGAGCAAAGTCTGCTGTACAGCCCACGCTCTGGCAGGATCTGAGGTCCCTGTGAAAAATGGAGTGAGAAAGCAGGCTCCTCACAGCTAAGGACTTCATGCAGCCCAGTTCTGAACACTGTCCTTCCCCCAAGCTCCTCAGGCTCAAGGAGGGCATAGTGTAATAAGTATCTGTGGCAGCAGCAGACTGCCATCTGGGAGCCCTCTTTCTTCAGGGCCTCCTGGTCAGTTGACCAGATATGGGCCATGATGTAATAGCAGAGGTGGCCAACGGGACAGATGGCAGCTGCTGCCAGCCCAACAACTCATCCGACCCACACGCTGCTCTGCTGGGCCTTGGGAAAAGGGCCAGAGGCCGCTGCGCTGCTCCCACTGGGCAGTAAACGGCAGTGGCCTTACACTCAGGATCAAACGATCTCCTTTACAGAGCACTGAAAGTATTTTATTAGCTGTCTCCGGAAAAGCTTCCTCTCCCAAATAGTTTCAGACAGGATGCTTTTTCACTTACTAAAGATCTGAGGATCATGTCCTCCATTGTTGGAAACTGTCCTAGTTCCTTTGAAGCCTGAGGAGCTGTAACAGACTACACCAAAAGAGGATGTGTCTCCTTAGTTTCTTCTTAATGGTAGGAAAGAGGTGAAATTATCCTGCTAAGAATTGATACTTTTTTCACTTCTTTTGTGTAAAGAGAAGGAAATAATTTAATACAAGATTTTTTAAAAAAGTTTGGAGTACAAGAATTACCTCTTTTACCTTCCCTGTTTTTTATAGCTTTGACATAAGACATATGATTCAGTTTGGATTAGAACAGAAATAAGCTTGTTTTGCTCCTACACATTTCTTTAAAAGCCTGCACATTCTGCTTTTGATATTTTCCCACCAGATGATTTCTGAAGGGAATATGGCTGCCTCTGACTTGGAAAAAGTGTAGCTGCTGTTGTCAAAAGCTTCAGAACAAATCTAATCCATTTCATGTGTGCATATGTGTGTGTGCACGCATGCAAGTGTGTATTCGTATATAAAAAACTGGCATGGCAATATACCAGTGTATCTGTAATCAGTCAGTTATTCCCATATTCCAAATTTCCTCTTTCCACTTGCTGTTTGTGCGCTATTTTCAGTCTCTTCTATTTGAAACGTCTGGAAAATGCTACAAACAAGAAGTTTGTTGAGGTTTCTTCCAATCAGGGAGTCAGTGAGTATGTGAGGCAATGGTCACAATTCTTACAGAGCAGCTTTCCTTACAGGTGCATTTATTTGGATTTGTGCACACACCAGAAATACCCCCTGGTATGCTTTGTAGTATGTGTCACACTTGGGATATCTCTAATGAAATTTAAAAAAGAAAGCCAAACTGATTCCCCAGCTCATGCAAAGAGCAGCCATGCAGAATTCAGTGACAGCTTAGCCCAAAGAAATTCCCCTTGCAGCTCATCTTTCAGTTGTTCCCTGCCTTCACGCTCTCCTTTGCCTCTGCAGTCACTCCACATCCTGGATGAAGGAGCAACCAGCCCTATATCTTGGTTCGTGAACTGTGAGCAAACACCCCAGCAACTCCACGTGTCATCAGAGATCAAAAGCGACCAAAATTGGGTAGTGCAAAGGGTCTTTTGAGGATATAAGGGCTGCCCACGTACTTCTCCAATGCTTTCCAGCAGTGGGTGGAGGCATGAGAGGGCAGGGAGGGAATCCCGGGACTGCGTGACCCTGCACCAGCTCCAGGCCCCTGCATCATGGAGCCTGATACAGCGGCCTGATGGCACAGGACCATCATCAGCCCCTACACTGCTGTTAAACTTTTGCGCCAACTTCCCGCTTATAATCCTTGTTCATGCAATTTTGACTGGCGGCTTGCATATCCCGATGGCCTGAAAAGTGATTGTTTCCATTGATCTCACCCTGAGGGCTTCTGGCAAAGGGGACAGTACTGTTGTTCGTGTACACAGCAAATTCAATTTCCCCCAGCGCACGTGTGAGGAAGCCCATGCAGCGCAGCCGGTAATCAAACGCCAGTGTCCTTCAGGCGTGCCACTAGGCATGGGCCCAAAGCGGGGTCAGCTACAGCACAGAGTTTGAGGCGACATTGCTGCTGTTGCCAACACTGGAGGCGCCCACGAGCAGCCACGAGGCTTTTCTCCAAAGCCACATAGGCGGGATTGAGGATTTCCATGAAAATACGTCAGCGTTGCTCAGGGCAGAGCAGAGTGATGCACAGGCACAACCAGCACACCTCCATGTTTCCCTCAGCATGACTCTCCTGATCCACTGGCAGATCAAAGGCACCCAGTTTGCCTGAGAGTGTCTCAAGGTGAAATCTAGCTCTTGCTGCCAGGCCAAAAACTGCTCAGTGAAGCAGGAGGAACACATGATCCCCCCCCAGTGCCAGCGGTGGCCACCCTGGGACTGTGCTCTGTCACCATCAATCCACCATGAGGTGACCTTCCAGAAGCTTCCTGCACCTGCTGCGCCCTGGGGCTCTGGGGCGGCTGGCCTTTCACAGAATGTTGTGAGGGCTTCCTCAGGCAAGGAAATAGAAACATTAGACAGCTTCCCTCCCCTTGCTATCCCCTGCTTCCATTGTGGGGACGCTCCCTCTACAGCCATGGCCTTTTCAGACATGGCGGCTTGCTCTGCCAGGGGCAGCGGAACCAAGCTGGTGGCAGCAACGGCGTACGGCGGAGCGGAAAACATTTGTGGCCAAGGTGGCTTTCATCGTGTTTAAATGGCTTGGAAAATGCGCCATTAGGGAGAAACGACTTCCCCGTTGCTTCTCCCCTAGCATTTGATGGACAGTTTCACACGATCTCTCCATGCTTAACCCGAGACCTTGGGCTGCCACTCAGAAACATTGTCCCCGAGCTGCTGCTGACGTGGGCGCAGAGCTGTGTGCGCTAACGCAGTGCAGAAGAGCAATGAAGCTCTCATCTGTCAGCCCTAGGTACGGATTTAAATTAAACCTCATTTAGCTGGGTGCTTCCTTTTGATTTATTGGCAGATGCTTCTCACTGTTTGAGCCTTGTTAAATTTCTAGCAAACACTTCACTGACCAGCTGTTCCTATTAAGTCGAAAGAGTGCTGCAGAGCGGGGTCATTGCCGCCTCACTTTTGGCGGCTTTCATACGCGGTCCCCGCAGAGCTCTCCTGGGAAGGGAATTATACCCATCGTGCCGCAAGACGCCTAGCTAATGCCAGTGAAGCATTTTAGGTTTTGCGCCTCTGTCTTCCCCAGTTCTCACATTCTGTGTGCTATGAATCAACAAAACACCTCATAAGCTTTCTGTCAACTGATGGAGTAGGATCATTTTCCAATCCAGCCCTTTCTTCTCATTAGTAAATACTATTTACTATGAACCAGTCAGTCATTTTCGGGTGGGTGCAGACTGAACTTCTCAGGCCTGCAGTGCAGTCGCACACATTAAGCATTTAAAAGTCAGACTTTGTTTCTGTACTTCCAGATCTCCATGAAGAAACTGTAAGGTACTGGTGTTTTACATGCAAGAGGATAGCTTTTAGCATCCAAGCACATCTCATACATACAGTAAAAGTGCCAGAGTTTAGAATTCTCCTTATTTATAACAGTAATGCTATTTTGCATTTAGATTGTGTCTCCCTACTGAAGGGTACCAGAGTAGCTCACAAAAAAAAACATATGCACTTTAATAATACATCATGGAAACACAGCTTCCTCTGGGGTGGAGAGCAAAACCAAGGAAAGTGCAGTGCACAGCACGGTGGGGGCACGGAAAGAAACTTGGCTCAAAGCAGCAAGAGAAATCGTGATGCTTATACAACACCGTTAGAACTATACTGCTGCGGAGAGCAAAAAGACCTCTGATTTTTAAAGTTTTCATCAGAAAACCAATATGTGGTGAACTCTGTGGAACTCAATTTATCAAGCTCTCAGGATCATGAGTTAGGTCAGCCTTGCCAGGAATTGATGCAGCTTGTAAGTAACCCAAACTTGAGGTGTCAGAGTACTGTTATATGTCTCTGATCTCTTGCTTTGCTTTATTGTTTATTCATACAGCACTATATAGCTGTGCCTGGGGCAGGAAAGACACTGTTTCTACCCCCAGAAGTAACAATTTGATCTAAATCTGAGAAGGCTTAAGGGCCTCTGAGGACCCTGATTCGCACTCCAGGTACAGAGTTAGCAACTAAACCTACATGTTTGTTTAAAAGTGTGTTGTGTTGGTGTTAGGAAGGAGATTCACCCTTCCTTCCCTGCTGGATCCTGTGTGTCATGCAGGTAACACTCCAGTGTGGACTCTGGGCCAGGACTTTTGGGAAGCCAAGTGGACATCTGCCGTTCAGTGCTGAGAACAACGGAAAAGCTGTTCCTGACTCACACTTGGAAGGGGTCCTTCCACCAAGGGAGGTGAGACTGTTCTGTTCATTCAGCAAACTCCTCTCACCAATTTATCTGAAGTGAGATGTTGGAAGATTTTGTTGAATCCACACCAAATCCAGGTCTTCTCCTAGAATACACTTTCTGCTGTTAAAAATGCTAGATGCATTGAAAGCGTAGCTGGGAACACTGTGCCTTTCCTTTTACCTGTTGATTGAAAGATTAACCAGAATGGATTCTAGCAAGTTTCTCACAGAAATCTGCGTGCAAACATTAAAATGGCAGACAAGAATACATTATTTAAAATTTAGACTCAAAAAAATCAAAAGATTTAAGAATATGACAGAAAATCCTGTGTGAGGTAGGGGAGATGTCATCCCCCTCTGCCCTGTCAGCCACAGCTTCAGTTTGCTAGCTCCCATTAAACTCTTTGCAGCTCTGCACTTGTCGTCCTCTTTTTAATTCTAGGCAAGTAGCAAATTGGCTTAAATATGTAGAAGCTGTCCTGATGTGTATGCACGCTTGCTCCTGCCTTCAGCTTTCAAGCATCTGAAGGCATCCATTAGATTAGTTATCCTGTTAATAAGTAGATTTAAGAAATGCAGCGTTTTCTCAGCTCTCACTTGCACAAAAACTCAAGTGATTACAGGCTTCTGTCTAGATATATCAGGGAACTGACCTCCACCCCCAAAAGCGTAACTTTCAGCTCATTTTATCTGCCACAGAGATAGAGGGGAATCTTAGTGTCTTAGTAGCAAGCAGATTGAAAAGTACTTCAGCGATTAGAGATGGCTCTGTCTGATACTGAATTCCCATGCCTGATGAAGAAAGGTGAGTGTGTTTATCAGAGAAGTGGCATTTTTCTGGGAGAAAAAAAAAAAAAAAAGAAAAAAGGAAACAGCCTTTCTGGATCCTTCTCGAGGTAGGAGAGGATTCCTGTCACTGTTATTTCAGCGCATGTTATGAGCAAGGTTGGCCATGCACCATGTGGAACCAGTCACGTAGTGGGGGGGCCCTTTGTGATGGTAAGGGGAGCCCTAGTGAAAAAAAAAGCAGCCATCAAACTGAAGGAACAGTAATTTCCCTGCGTCGGTGTGGAGTCAGCCCCTCTTTGCATCCTGTTAAATCTCCTCTGCCAGAGATGACTCATCCCTGAGGTTCATAAAAATACTTCTAAAGAGCTGATTTTTTTTCCTCTTTTCCTTTCTTTTTTTTTCCTTTTTTTTTTACCTTTGAAGTGGACTCATAGCACTGAATACATATTTACAAAATAATTCCCTAAGGATATTCCAGAATCCTGCTCTTTAATTCCATCATACTTCTAGCACAAATATAAGTATCCCTGTCACACAGGAGACATCATGTCAGGAATGTGGGGAAAGAACACACTTACAAAACCTGCAATTATGTTCCTCATTTTTGGAAAAAGGAGAGGAATGTCATTCTCTACTGTGGCATCTTGGTAGCCATTGGCTAATCTAGGATACTTGCTTGCTGCTGAAGAGAGATCTGAGAGAAAGGTCTGAGGACTGATCAGTTAACCCCCACATTTTGATATCATAGCACATGAAGAGAGATCTGCAGTGTCACTTGATGTTTTAGTTCTGGAATCCCTTCTGGCTTAAGCAAGGAGAAGACGGTTTTTATAAAAGCAATACCAGAAATCATAATTTTGGTAAACACCAGTGGTTTTCCTCTAATATAGAAATGAACTTGAAGGCTATTTTAAATAATGTTTTTAATACCAAGAGGCTTATGAGACATAAAAGAGACAGAAGGTACAACATATAACATCCTGGCAAAAATTGCTGCATATTTTTTTGTGCCTGACTTTATCGATCATGTTGCAGTATGTTAGCAGGATGGTGGAGACTTTTAGACCTTTTGGGGGGGGGTGGGATATGAAAGGGATCACAGTAGAGACATTGACTGATGTCATTTCCCAGACCCTGTGACACAACCAACCTGCTGGGTTGCCCTCATATTCTGCAAGCATGAGGATAAGGCTGCCACATGGCTGATTTCCCGTGCAAGGCTGTGCTGTTTGGGAGATGTGCAGGTCAAGGGAGATGATTCTCCCCCTCTACTCCACTCTCATGAGACTGGAGTACTGCATCCAGCTCTGGAGCCCCCAACCTAAGAAGGATGTGGACCTGTTGGAACAGATCCAGATGAGCGCCATGAAGATGATAAGAGGGCTGGAGCACCTCTCTTGTGAGGACAGGCTGAGAGAGTTGGGGCTGTTCAACCTGGAGAAGAAGAGGGTCCAGGGACACGTTATAGCAGCCTTCCAGTACCTAAAGGGGGCCTACAAGAAAGACAGGGAGAAACTCTTCAGCAGGACCTGTTGTAATAGGACGACGGGTAATAGAAGAAGGTAGATTCAGACTGGATATAAGGAATTTTTTTTTTTTTACACGGAGGGTGGTGAAACACTGGCACAGGTTGCCCAGAGAGGTGGTAGATGCCCCATCCCTGGAAACATTCAAGGACAGGTTGGATGGGGCTCTGAGCAACCTGATGTGGTTGGAGATGTTCCTGTTCCTTGCAGGGGAGTTGGACTAGATGACCTTTAAAGGTCATTTCCCACCTAAACTATTCTATGATTCTATGTACTGAGACTTCAGCTTCCTGCCAGGCCATGGCAGGAAGAAAGCAAGCTCTTCCTTGTTCATATTTCCTCTATGCTCCTAATCTTCAGCTGGAATTGAGCAATGTTTTTTTTTCCTCTGTGTCCCTGGGAAGGGAACGGAAGGCAAGATTGGAGGGGAAGGGAGGAGAGGAGGAGGGAAAGTTTATCTGACTTGACGTGTTTGGTTTTGTTCTTGGTTTTTTTTTTCCAGCGGAAACCAACCAGAATTTTATATGATGCTGTCACTTCAGTGAAAAAAATAGGAAAAGTTAACAGATAAGAGGGATAGAGGGAAGGCAGTTTGCCATTTTAGGATGCAATCTACTGCATGCAGCTATTCAGAGCCCTGCAGAGGAAGTGGCACCCCACTGACAAACCAAGGTGGCTAGACACACCTCCCAGGTACCTTCTTCTTGTGCACCTGTAGCAGTTCAAAGCACTGTAGCCTGTCACATGGGTAGGCAGGGCAGAAGACAGGAAGGGGGCCACTGCTGAGGTGTGGGGACCTAACATGCAGCAGCTAAGTGGGGAGCATCTTCCCTTTGAGTATGGGAATCTTACTAGGAGACCTCTCTCCTGGCTGCAGCCAAGCATGGTGAGCACTCCCCCCATGCACTGGATCAGTCTGTCAGTGCTGCGAGGTGTTGTATGTCACGTGTACACCAGGGAGCAGAGAGATTTGCTTTCCCAGCATTTTCTGTATTGCGTTATCCAACGGGGCTGTGGTATGGGAGCCGACTGTGAGTTTTGTGAGCAGGATGAGTCTGCTGCAGATGGGGATGCTCAAGCAGCCCCAGACCCTAAGGGGCTCTACCTGACCATTTTCTTCCCTGTGGAAGTGAACAGCAACCAGTCAAGTGGCATCTTAGGAATGAGTCATCTCTGTACCAAGCAGCATCTTTATTTTGGGAATTAACCAACAGAGCACGTGTCTGTGTGTTTTAAAGGGCATAATAATAAAATCTACACCAAAGAGTTTCTTTCATACCATTACAACCAGACTGCATAGAGCTTGGCAGAGGTCAGGCAAACTGGAAAGTTTCTATTTGCAGATGCCTTATTGATGTTATTCCAGTGCTACTACCATTATATCTTGCACACTCTCTATCCTTCCTAGCCACACATTTAGAAAGTAAATAAGCTCATCAGACACATGTTCCATTTTATGAGAGCAGAGATGCGTACAAGAGCGTGAATGAATATGAATAGCACATTTTTGGCATTACCCAAGCTTTGGAGCTGATTTGTATGAGTCAGAAATAAGTACTGTGCTAAAAGGGACCCCATAAAAATATGGACGGTGAAAGAAATGAAAAAAGGAGGAAACATTATCAGAAAATGGCTGCTTCCTGAGACAGCTCCCCAAGTCACATGGCAAGTTTTCGTGTGGGGCCTGCTTTGCATGGCAGCTCTTTGGGTTTGCTGACAGCTCTCTGCCCAGGGAGCCATGCCACTGCTTCACATTGAACAAATGTCTTCAAAATGCACAAAATATAGACTAGTCTTTGAAAGGGAAAGAAGATGAAAGAGAGTTTAAAACCTCAGCAACTGGGAAAAAAAAAAATCTATACAGAGCTTTAATTTTGTTTCTGGTTTGGTTTTTTGGTTTTGTTTTTCTTAGCACTTTCCCCATTTCAATCTCTCAGTCTTAAATAAGATGGTAGCTTTTAATACTGCCTTTTTACACTTGACAATGAAAATTGTTAGACTAGTTAGCATTATACATGAGCTGGGAATGTCCATTAGCCTAATGAGGCTAGGAATGGCCCTAATATTTAGGATTTTACCTGTGTCTTTTTTTTTTTAGGAATGACTTAAAGGAGACCACTTCTACAGCTTGGCCATAAGCCTACCTCATTGCTACCTAACCGTGGGAAATACATATACACCAGGGCTGGTGTAAGACAGGCACCCAGACAGCTGTCAGTTGTACTGGCTTCTCATTTCAAATAGGTATGAGAAAGGACATTTTTCTCACTGCAGGATTTTGATGCCCTGTGCTGTTTGGTAGAAGAGCTGTTAACTCTGCAGAAGCTCAGAGGACTATCTCTAGCTCTGTAGATCCCAAATCCTCACCACCGCCCCCAAAATGTAGTCAGCTGTGGAGACTGGCCTGTTTTCTACTAATGCTTGGAGCTTACTGAAGGATGAATAAATAAAACAATCAGTTTGTGACAGGCGGGAGATATTTCTCTGCTGGACAGTGAACGCCATTTTGATAGCACAGCTTGGTTTACAAGGCTGCTTATGCCTAGATGTTAAGCCACCCTAGACGGTATCAGTTTATTCTGTCCGTTGTGTACTCAAACTGAGGCATGGGACGCCCCAAAGAGATCTCAGAGTGAGCATGCCATCACAGGTCATTGCCTTTGAATGTTCACTAGTGGCCTTTTCAAGCCTGTAGAGAGCAGATCCAAGTGTGCCAAGCTAAGACAGCCGGGAGCACTTTGCTTTGCAAGGCAGATGTAGAACAAGATGTAGAATAAGTTTCTTTTAAAACTGTTTTTTAGTAAATCACAGCCAAGTGTTTCTGAAGTGGTCTGGGGAGAAGAGAAGGCTTGAGCACTACCTGGACTGACCCTGTTCAAGCACGGAGAGGAGAAAGTATTCAGATCAGCTCTTTTCCCACCACTGGTTGATAATGCTTTCTACTATCGAAGATTAATGTGACAAGGTTAAGAATTTTATTCAGTAAGCCTTTACTCCTTACTTTATTTGGGTGCGTTCTTCCTGGAGGATTAAACTAGAAAGCAGTGTTCCCACAGGGAATAAGCGTATTACAGGAATCAGAGACTAGAAAGGCTTCAGACCTGTGCTGTGGTCAGCCTTTGGGGTCCTGCTGCACAAAGCAAATGAGCCTTTGAGAGAAATTGTGAATTTGGTGTCCAGCTGCCAGGCAGAGGGGAGTTAAGAAGTGAGCCTGGGCCTAGCTGTGAACCTGTCATCCCAAAATCCTGAGTGGGTAGGTAGGCACCTCACCAATACTCGGTGCAGATCAGCTCCTGTTAGCGGGGAATGCCTTAGCTCAGGGAGCGTCCTGGCCTCCAAAGAGCACAGAGAGGAAAGAAACAGAAAATATGTTCTCAGGTCCTGAGCTGTCAAAAATGGATTTTTAGGACCTGACTGCTAAGCTGCTGGTTGATATTAAGTGGGTTCAACCAGAGTCTCATGAAGGTTTAGAGCGCCTTGCTCCATGGAGTAAAATACTCACAGTAGGGGACTACAATTTCCTGCTGTGACACTATGGCCAGATGGGTGAATAAAAGACACAGTGAGTTCCCTGAAGCAAACAGCATGGATTTGGTGTACCTGTTACAAGCCCTTGGTCCCCCTTTAAACACACGGTTTATTTAGGAAGTCATTTATCTTTTGCACAGGGGTATCTATAGCTGCTCAGGGGCCAGCCTGCCAACCCTGCCTGTCCCTGCCCACTCCCCCGAAGTTCACCCCACTGCCCCCACTCTAGGTCCCCATATCAATCCCCAGGGCTGTCAGCCCCTGTCCTAGTGATGCTGCAGCAGGGCTGGCCTCCAGCTTCCCAAAGCCCTGCTCTACCTAAGCCTGGCCCACCCGTGTGCCTGTGTCCTGGCCTGCGAGAACTGGCTCTTGATGAACAGTGAATGTATTGCAACTTGAGGCAAAATCAAGCAGCCCAAACACAGGATCCCCCTGCTACTTTCTGTCTGCACAGTTCTTCTGGTGGGATAAAGTCTCCCCAGTTAGGGGAAGACAGACCTGGTTAGGTAGCAGAGAGAATGCTATCATCTGTTAAAATTTCAACAGAAGACTTTTCTCTGGTTGCTAATATGAGACAAGTTGTCAATAAGATGCAGGCACATACCCTCATCCAACTATCTCCAACCATTTTGTTCCCTTGTATCAGTTGTGGCATTCACTTCCAGCAGCCTGGAAGGCTGTATGCTGGGGTTTTGTGGTTTAAACATACTGGGCAGCAACATTGCCACATCTGTTTCATCTGGAGCTGTATGACACTGAACCACTTTTGTCTTCCCCCTACAGCTTCAGCCGGTGGAAATAAGGGGATATAAAGAACGTCATTCCTTGTCATTGTGGTTACAGAAAACCCTGGAAATGTGACTGGGAGTACATCTAGCTTCAGAAATCAAGAATCAAAACAAACAAAAAACTGCAACATTTATTAACAAATTTCAATTAAGCCTCCCTGGTTTCAAGCCCAGTTACACAATTTCTCAGGGGAGAAGTGACAGGAAAGTGGATTTATGACTGTTGAATGCTTGACCCTGTCAGAATTGTATTGGGCATTATAAAAAAATGGATGGCTAGAAATAAATTTGAGTGTGAAGAAGCTGTTTTCTCCACAGGTCTGGTTTACACTGGCAGGGTGCACTCATCGGTTGGCTGGAGAAAAAAATGTGACAGACAGGATGGTTTCTTATATGGTCCTCAGGGAATATAAACACGAGCTCTGTTCTTCCTTAACTCACCCTCTGGTCACTGGCAAAATAATTGAGATTCAAGCTTCAGGTTTAGAGGAATTGCTGGTAGGAGGGGAAGGGTTAATTTGTTTACTTGGGTTGTTTTTCTGTTTGTTTTGTTTTACTTTTTTAAGCCCTGATGTGAATTATCCATTTTGGCAAGAGAATGGGAACAGTTGCATGTACTTGGTATTTTCTGTCACATACACTATTATTAGTAAGAAACACATTTCCTTTTGGGGTGAATGCTAAGGACAAAAATAAGGCTGTTCAGTTTACCACCCCCCTTATTAACTCTGCTAAAGCAATTGTGCTGGCATTTCAGAGAACTGGCAAATGCCTTTGTTCAACGACAAATGTGATGCATTCAACGTTCTTTTCACATGAGGAAGAAAACAGGGGCTTTTAAGCACAGGGAATGTAATAGCCAAGTTTTGGTAATGATTTCTAATATTTTCAAGAGAGAAGAGGGGGAAAAGATCCCATTCACTTGTTTCAGTGTGAAGGAAGGGGAATAGCTCTATTATCCAAAATTGCATCCAGAGCTTTCAGTGCTACTTGGTGCACATTTTCTCTCCACGTGCAGACAGATTTGCCTTCAGTGACAAATCATTGGCTTGTATTTTGCATCCAATATGCATGGTATGCCTTAATTCCTGGAAAAAAAATTACCTCATAATTTAGGCACAAAGACAGGACATGTCTCAGTAGCACAAAGTTTTTCCACTTGGAGAGCAGGATACCTTTTCTAAGAATGAGTGGTATCATGGTGCCCAGACATTGTTGGGTGCTCTTCTTTTGTTGACAGTGCTGTCGTCAGTCATAATAACATGGTCGGTCATCAAGTTGAATACCAAGAAACTCAGATCATGATGTACAGAAAAGCATTTGTTTCCTTGCAAAGTGTTATGCTCGCTGGCATCAGCTTGGAGGCATTTGGCCTCAATTAGGTTGGTTTGAAACTGTTGAGGTGTGTTCCCACTGTAGCTCACATTCTTTTCCACTGATTCTGATTCAACAGAGTTCTTTGACTCTCTAGGAAAGATTTTTGTGCTCATCACTCACTGCTTATCACTTGTCTACTTATCTCCATTTGTGGAGAAAATGGATGGCTCTAAATCTGAGTAAGGGCTTAATGTCCCCTCTCAACACTGAGAGGAATGAAAGGAAGTGGTAGAAAGTGCTATGGTAACTGATGTACAAGACACTTGTTTGCATATTTTTTTTTAACCAAAATGCCCAAGCAGTTGGCAGCGATAGAAAGCAAAATGACTTTTCATGGCCAATGGAAAAAAAATCGTACAGATAAGGCAAACTGATAGGGAAGTTTACTTTACTCTTAGCTATGAGGTATTTTTCCTGTGTCTTCTCCAAGGACTTTGGTCTTCATCCATCAGTCTTTATATATATACTAAATAGCGTTTAACAAGTGGCTTTTAAAATAGGGTGAACTTTTGAAAAGGGAGTATTTATAGAAGTAGCTATTTAGTTTGCTAGTAATTTTCAGTATTCATTTTGCTATTGCTGAATATACAGAACAGGATTATTCACCCACATTACCCAGCTGCTTCTGTTTGATAACGCAACAAAGATTGTGAGGTACGTGTCTTTCCATGGAAATGGCTGTGATGTCACGATTCATGGCTATGAAAAAGTGGGATCTGTGAGCAGTTGTTGTTTTTGAGAGAGAAAATCCCAAAATATAAATGTCTCGCATTATTGGTTAAATGGTCGATTAAAATGCAATCCAATTAAGGAATATTGCAAGAAACTAATTTTCCATGACACACTTGAAAAATGCTGCCTGATACTGGAGTTCGCTAAAAACACAATAGCAACTTATTAGAAGAAGCTGAGGTACTTCTCCAACTATACTTCTCCTATAGATGAGACTTGTCAACATCAGAAATTTACAGGAGAAGGTGATATGTTACAGTGCTTAGTAAAGAATATGTGGAGGTTTGGGATTTTTTTTTTTTCATTTACTTTGCTGGCAGTCGCCAGGTGAACTGGATGTGTAATTGCATTTGAAAGTCCTCTGACCTCTTCAACAGCTGGGACTTGAAGAAGAATTTTAAACCTGGCACACACTTGCATAAGATCTTTCTGCTGCAGCATCTCTTTGGAACAGCAATGAAGCTATGCAAGTGAATATTCAGAAATTTAGGTTATAAGCCAGCTATACAACCATTTTCATTAGATGCTTCAGTGGCTGTTTTGTGTAGAAGTCCTGTTACAACAGATTGAGTTAATCTAACCCAAAATGGTTTTGGTTCTTCTCTTCAGAAGTCTATTGAGATAATATACCACTTCTCTATCTCAGTAATGTGGCAAATCTCTCAAGCTAGACATGAGCATCATACAGCTGATGCTCAACTCTGTGCTGGGTGGTAGGCAAACCTGCTTCTCATTCATTTGCAGCTGAAGACTGAGGCTTTTCACTGCTCTGTGACAATGTGCATCAGGTCAGCCTCCTTGATCATTCATTGACCAGCCTCAGCCAGCATTTGGGATCCAGAAAAAGACAGAACCTATGGCAGGACCTTGCTGGTGGGGAGGTTAACAGCTAGCAGAGCACTCTCTGTTCAGAGGCACACTTCCAGGACTTAGCCTTCACCATATGACCCAGTGTAGCCGCTGCCTATTTCAAGACCCAACATTTTGATATTTTGAGCAGGGTGAAAGTTGATACTTGAAAGTCTGATTCTTACTTAGGAAGGCTGCTGTAATGCTCCAATCTTCTGTTTGGTTCTCCCTAGCCTACTAATGGTATCCCAGTCCTGTCTCTGCTGATGACAGAGCGTGCAGCACTGTGAAATGTATATGTACTACTAACTGGTAATGAGCTAAATGGTCTAAAATTTCTCCACTAACAGCAACATCTACTTACAGCTTTCTCCATTTGGTTGAGCAGTGCCTCAGACCCAAAACAAGACAGAATGTCACTTCATACTAAGGCAAATATGCTGCGGAAAATCCATTTGGTGTTTACATTTGGTGTATCCACAGATATCTGCTCAGGTTTTCCATTTCATAAACTTGTAGCCAGGCTGAAAATGTAGCTGAAGCTGGGGTCAATGGACAAACACATAGATATTCTATCCCTCGGATCAAACAGTATGACAGGGCAAAAGAATACCAGGAAATCTTTAACAGTAAACCTCAGATGCACAAGGACAGGCAGTAGTTTTGGAATTACATAGACAACAGTCCCACAGGGACTGAGGATCTTCTGCAGCAAGACCTCCATTATCATGGTCTCCTCCAGTGCCATGGATCAACCAGCTTGCTCTGCCAGAGTGAGCTAACTTCTCTTACTCTGACATAATTGTGAATGCTAATACCTGAGAGCTGGCCTGGAGACCAATACCAGAAAAGCATGTCTGGAGGCTGGCAGCATACAGTCATTCTGACGAGTAAATGATCACAAAAGGCAAGAAGAAATGATAGCTTCGAGGGAATCTGTCAAGAACCAACTGGAACAAGCTGTGATGTGTTTCAGGCTCTCAGGCTAACCCCATGCTTACCAGCTGGAGCTTGAGATGCTGCAGGGAGCCCACTTCTGGAGCACTCAGTGGTTCTGAGCACTGGCCAGACAGCACACAACACCCTGGGTTAGCTGCACAAGGCCAGCACTTCTGGAATTACAAGGCAGAGAGAAGCACTGTCAGTGCTGAGTTTTCAAGGAAAAGGGTAGATAACTGAGGAAAGTACAAAATCAGCTTTAAGTCATCTCTGCAAAGGAGAAAGAAGACAGTAGGCAGCTTTATTTTTTGATAATAGATGGTTCTGGTGATGTTTTTAATCATTTTTTTATCCACTTGGACAGAGGTAGTTAGCTATGAAACTGTTACAGATCTTTGAAAAGTGTTGCACTGCCCTTGAAATGAGCAGTATATTTTTCAATGGATAAGCGTAAAGAGAAAGTGAAGACCTAACATAGTTTGTGATTGATCTAAGTCAATCTTGCAATTTCAGAGCTGGTAAAACAGCAGGCTGTGATCTGTAACAAAAAAAAAAAACACCCAACCTTAAATTTCCAAGACAGTGAGAGTGAGAGAGAAAGAAGGACTACTGTAAAGCTAATTAACCCTTGACAACAAAATAAAAATTTCTTGCACAAAGGGCAACTGCGTAGCTCATATTGAAGCTTAGGGCAAATGTTAATACTCCCATAATGTTGACTTATAGAAAATCTGAAAGAGGAGAAAGTCTGGAGGTAGAAAAGAAAAAAGCAAGTCACAAACCCAGAGACTGTAGAACAGATCATGGAGCTGCCTGAAGTATGGAAAAAGCAAAAGGCATGATAATAGCCAGTTACTGAAAAGAAATATCCAGGAGCTGCAATGATTTTCCTGTCTTGCCGGAACATGCAGACATCAGCAGTCATGACAACAGAAAGAACATTTTGATGCCTTCAGTGGGGTCCCATTTTGCTCTACCCTTTCTTTTCTCCTTCACAAATATAAGGATGGAGGAGAAGTATCTGGTGAACATGTCTGGTTTTTTTTTGCCCTGATGCCAGAAGCAAAAGCCAGTACCCTGCATGGTAAAATGCAACAGGACAGACATGTACATTGCTAGAAGGACTGATGGACATTTCTTGCCCTGGTTGCATCCCCTTTACGTCCCAACAGCCATAAGAGTTGCCTGGCTTGATGCCGCTCTGCAGTGGTGCCAGAAATTGTTGTGGATGTGACAGTGATTGCTTAACAATGTCACTGCCCAAGAGTGAATGTAAATTATGTCATCGGAGAATGGCATCACATTCATTTGCTCCGAAGTGTTCTTCTTAAGAGTGATGGAGGAGGTGCTGAATGAGCTGACCTGAAACCAAGAGAGGTATTAGGAATGTGGTAGCTGGCCTGGTGGGAACAGGAATGCAGGTTGCCAGAGATGGTGCTATTGGGAGAGAGAGAAATTTTCAAAACCACTGTCAGGAAGAGGATAAATTTTATCCCCATTGAGAGTTTATTTGAGATTGGTGTAAGAGTAAGTTATAAACTGTAAGAGATGCACTGATGATAGTCATTGGAGGTAAAATGTATCACGTGTTGAGTCCCTTTCAAAAGACAGCATTGCTGGAGGAGCTGGGTATCAAAACTAGCAAGAAGAATTTGAGAATGTCTTCCAGGACACAGAGCGACATTTATCCAACTGCTCACTATTAGGTAAAGTGGTGAGAATCTCCTGGAATTCCACTCCAGCAAAAATTACTTTCACCTTTAATGAAAAAAGGAGGTAGAGGGAAGGTGCATTGGTCTAGGAATCACTGATGGGGTAAGAACAGGAAAAAAAAGCCTTTCAGAAGAAAAGGAAAAAAAAAAACCACACCAACAAAAAAAAAACCCACAGAATCTTTTGATAGCAAGATCAAGAGATGCTGAGATCTACCTGTGTTATGAACATCCAGAAACAAAGAAGGGTGATCATGTTCATAGGAGCTGTTGACTGAATAGGGACATTCACCTCAAGTATGCTGCCTGCAACTGTAACCTGAAAGTGCTTCAAGTCCCTGTTTTCTCCAGTCCAGTGGTTTAGAGGGAACAAAGTAATTAACCGTTGACTGAAGAATACTGGAAAACAGCACTGTTAAAATCAGAGTTTATAACCTCTGAATGCATGACTGGCAAGCAAAGCCAAGCAGACATCACGATTTATAGCTCCCATCATATCCAAGACTGTCTTCAGCAAGTGACATCCACACCAAGGACCAGAACTAGAGTGCTAGTTGCTGCATTCCTGTGTATATATTGGACTATTTTCAGAAAAAAAATTAAACAGAAACAACCCAGGACATTTGTATCTCTCCCTTCCCAGGTCAGTATCTCAACAACTAGGCTGACAAAAGTATCTTCTGCCTGCCCTTCTTTCTCACTCTGTTGTGGCTCTATTCCTGGCTGTGCAATGCCTTAATGCCACAAGAAGGTGTGGGGAGCTTTCCTGTCCAGGGCATGCAAGGGCTTGGTGGTGGGATCCTTGTCCAGGGATCTCTGGTGGGATGCCAGAGAAGGTGGTTTCAGAACCCTCAAGTCCTAGAATACCTCTCCACCTAAAAAAACCAGTATCTGTCCTCAAGTGAAGCTTATGGCCAGAGGTAGCTACCAGTTCTAGGGCAGTAGTTAAGCTGGGCACCTAAATTAAGTGAACTGGAAATTATTAGCTGTCTGAGCGTACATTCTGTGAAACAGACTTCTGTCTGAGGCTTAGGGTAGGGAATTTTCTCAGTGTTTTCATTCATTGAGGCATCTCTCTGAAGGAAGAAGAGATGAACTCTCATACGTGCAGCATGACTGGTGGCCAAAAGAAGAGCGTGGAAAGTGAAGTGTAAGCATTTTCACGTGCAGTGGCAGTGCAAATAGTTGCTACGTCTGGGATTTACTGAAATACCTGGTAAAGAAACAATTTCTAGTACAAAGCAAGAATGGAGCTGAAACTGTTTAGAAAAAGAACAACACCCTGTTTGTTGCTGTTCTTTCTAAGAAAAGTCTGTTGTTTAAGGACAATGACTCTAAACATATGACAGAGAAAATAGCATTTGCAAAGCAGTTGTGTGCTCAAAATATCACTGCTTAAAAACGTAATCATTTCATATATTGCTTTGTTTTGGACCATTTGACAGAGGCATAAAGTTAGATTTTCGGTGTTCTTAAATTATTCTTATGAACATTTTATTTGCATGCACAATTAAGCACCCAAATATATTTTAAGAATAAACTACTTTTTTTTAATTCGGGCCAGGATCTTAAATGTAAGACAGATTTGGAATAGCATGACTTCACAGGACATGTAGGACACTGGATTAATCATGAAGTGAGATGTGCCCATATTGAGGGACTTTGAGCTTTTTAATTTTATTTATGTTCATTGTAACATTCTGATATGTATGAGTCCACGAATGCAAAAGAACAGTGGGACACGAAATGAACCTCGTCCGGCATCTTTATCAATGCAGTACATTTCTCCCAGCAGGCCAGACTGTGCCTAGGAAGCAAATGAAAGGCCAAGAGACCCACCAGGAGATTACAAACCCATTAATTTGGTATCACTTGTGGGGAAACACTGGAAGCAATTGCAGGATTTGTTAAGCGAAAGACTTGGCGAAGTCAATTGATTAGGGAGATTTCAGAGAAAGCTGTTTTTGCTGAGCTGCCAAGGTAGAAGGGGTTATTATGTCCAGGAAATTTTTAAGTGTCTTGTTGGCACCATATAAAACAAAATGGGTGCTGTCATGTGAGAAAAGCTGAATAACTGAATGAGGTTTTCTGGTTTTAAGAGACTACAAGTATTTCATCTTTTCACCGGGAATTCAACTGATCACCTCCTTTCTCTATGGTAAATCTCCGCAGTGCCCTGTACATCCAAGGGACTGACAAATACAACTATTGTAATAAATACTAATTAAAAATATTAGAGTAAAGCATCTCTGTCAAGAACAAAACCTTTACAAAGATGAAATTGTCTCTAAATAGGAGAGAGGCTCATTCAGCAAGCACATAACTCAGTGTTTATCCATTTTATTTGTCCCTGATCCGTGCACCAGCTGAAAACTCAAAACCAGGAGAGAACTAATGCTCTCTGCAGCCCTCCAAATTAAAAGCTATCCTCAAACATTCTAGGATTTCAGAATGAATAATGATACATCTCTGAATAAGGTGAAACTATGTCCAAATCTGTTGAAAGTTGAATGAGGAGAAGGTATTACAGCAGGAGTTTCCACACAGTCAGCAATCAGATGTAAGAAAAATCTGTTATAGATGGCCTCTATTCCACTGATAATGAGATCAAGAGACCCAGGTTAGGTGTCTGGAGAGAAAGGGCTGCTCCACAGCATCTTCCCAGCTTAGGAGCTTTTTAGTGAAAGTGTGGAGACACAGGGACTAACTAAAGCCCAACTGCTGTGCTCCACAAGGCTCTCAGGCAGCCAAGGAAAGAAAGTCTGTGCGATAAGAATGAGACCTGCAGTGAAGCACTTTTGAATGTTTTTGACCAGTGTAAGCTATATTTATGCTCAAGCTCATGGCAGAGCTGTGCTTCAGCGATGGTCATCCTTTCCCCATGTGAGGGGAGCAGAGGGTGAACCCCACAGGTTGGAGTCAGGTAAGGGTTGGCAGCCTCACAAAATACAGCCTGTGGAGAAATGACCAGACTTGGCAATGAGAGCCACCAGTCACACCCCATACATATCACTACAAGAAAGACCGCTGGCTGAAAGGAACAACTGGCTGGGTTCAGAGATGAAAGGAGCAACGTACAGGGCATCCACATCTGAGTACAGAGCCATTGCCGTGTCAGCTTGCATGCTGGGGAGGCAGTTAATGTACAGCATCGGGGCAAGCGTGCACACAGGAGACCAGCGCATTGAACAGTGCTCGTGCAAGATTGCCCGGCTGAGCACGCAGGGGTGAGGAGCAGATGAGCAGCTCATGGGATATCAGTGCTCTCCAGTCAAGCGTGGGGCAGGAGCCACAAAACAGCGGGAGCAGGAATCCAAACATGTTGGGCTTTTTTTTTCTCTGCAGTGAATTGGCCAAGACCCAAAGAGCTGAAGGGACAGTGTTAGCTCTAAGTTGCCATACTGCTGGTTGTAAAAGACCATTTAAGAAAAGGAACTTTTCTGTTGTGTGATTCTCCTCCCATACAAATTTAAAAGGGAAATGAAGCAAGGGCTGTTTTTAAGAAGTGCCTACATCAAAAGACAGGTTCCAAGGGAAAAAGCAAAAGGTTTCTGACATGCTTGTTCTTTGTCATAAGAATATGAAAATAGTTTACTGTGGTTGTTTTTGACCAGTGTAAGCTATATTTATGTTCAAACTTCTTCAGAATTCTTTGTATTTTGCTTTGTACAAACAGAACAAAGGGGCAATAACTGGGCTACTGAAGAAACAAGTTTTGCATCTCCCCATGGCAGAGAAGAAAGAAACTAAGTTTGAGCTCCTTTTGATAAGAAAGGACAGTGCATCTAATATTCTAATCTGCGCGATTTGTGGTTTTGACAAGAGCTAGGCCAGTATTACAAAACCTCCTAAAATAAGCCAAATAATTAGCATCCTTCCTCACAGGCATGCATGAAACCCTCCCATACATCTCAGTGGGAATAAACTTGGACATTCCTATTCAGGCTAAGGTGGCACAACTAAGGCTGCTGTTGGTGGACTTCTGGCAAGCTGTAAGGACTGGTGATGCCACATGTGGGAGATGAAAGAGAGGAGAGGAGGTGCCTTCATGCTGAAAGTGGTCTGTCTAGTGTGTGAGGAGCAGGCGAAGTTTCCTGTGGCTTCTAGCTGCCAGCCTGGATGCAGGTAGGGGGACAGGGCACATAACTTCAAGGACGGTGGCTGTACAAGGATCTTGATGGCTTGTCCCTTGTTGGCCCACCTGAAGGGGAGGGTTGGTCAAGGCTGGCCACTCTCACAGCTTGAATAAATGTCACTGGGTCTGTATTTCCCTGTCCCTGAGGAGTGTGTCCTGCCCTTTTCCCCTTGCAGACATGGTTATTTATCTTTCAGCCAGTTTAATGAGCCGAATAAGTTCACCAAGGGCAGACTGAGAGTCAGAGCTGGCTTGAGGAAAGCAGGGAGACATGTCCAAATTCAAGTAGGGGAGGGAAGAGGAAAGGAGTGGGGAGAAGGACTGCCCTTAGCCATGCCAGCAAGTAGTTAGGGTCAGCTTAGCCAACCTTGGTAAACTTCACCCAAAGCAGTGGGTAACCAGTGCTTCAGCCCAGCTTCTTGCTGCAGCTACCCCAGACTGGGCTGGGGGACGTCCACCTTCTCCACTTCTGTTGTTGAAAGTAGCTGTCTTCCCTCGAGCACATTCTGCTGCCTGTGTGGCAGGCCAGGTTGGCAAAGAAACAAACCCTGAAATCCCATGTCCCAGGAAGCTAGATCAGTTTAGTCCGTGTGTCTACAGGCACAGGCTGCCCCATGCCCACCTAGACCAAGAACACTCAAAATGCTGTCTGTGCATTGGCATCTCTCCTTGTGTGCAGCTTACTTCTCTGAGGAAACCCACTTAGATTTCCTCAAGAAATAGAAACATCACAACCACATTCTAATTTTTTGGAACAGAGGTTTTGCATATATTAAAAAAGACATAGCCATCATGGCTTACTTACAGGGTTGGGAGGAGGGTTTGGCAGGGATAAAATCTCTACAAAACTTCTTTTGGAAGCAGCCCCTCCTCTCTGTGCTGCCTGTTGTCTTGGCACCATCCAGATCACGACTCGTGGCTGTATCCCAAGTTTCTCCTAGATGCACTTATTGAATCTCCTCCCCTTATTTTCCCCAGTGTGTTTGGAAGACAAAGACACACAATGGAGTTTAGTGAAAGAGTTTCATTTTCCACCCTGAGTACTAGTTTCCAAAGGAAGACAAAAAAACCCACCCTTTAATTATGATTAGTTGCTGCCTTCAGTTTTGATGACTTAGCCTTGATACCACACTTTCTAGTGGTTGGCTGTAACCAGTTCTGGCCAGGCCTCTTGGCGAGCGCATCAGTGCAGTGTTTCTTTGGAAGATTTTTTTCTCTTTGCCATTTGTTAGGAGCTGTGGACGTGCTTCTAAGCCTTCTATCAGCTGAGTAGTGCATATGTTTAGTATAAGGTATGTTTATGTGATTATACTAAATGAATATATACCTGAAAAACAAAGGCGGAAGAAGATTAGTAAATTTTAAAGTGGAGCATGTGTGAGGAGAACAGTCACTGTGTAAGGAGAACATACTCCCTGGGAATCTGTAAGGGTCTGGCACGCTCAATAAAGTACCTTCAAAGTAGGTAAATGAAATGGTATCTCTATGTCGGACAAGAGAATTTTGAGATAGGAAGGTATTCCGTCCTCTCTGCACATCAGTGCTTTGTGGTTGCTGAAGAGAAACTCATCAATCTGTGGTGACAATTATATGGAAAACTCGCTGGAAGCAGATTTTTTAGAAAAGGATATGTGGATTAGTGATTTGAGAGGTAGCAAAGCACAGGGGAAGCAGCTAAGCTGGGTCCTCGAAGAGTGTGAATTATTTATGTATCAGTTAACTGGATCACAGAGAGAAAATCCAAGATGATATTGCTTAGAAAAGGCTACCTGAATATATCCCACCAGCATATGTTTGACACCGGCCAAGGGAAAGCTGTGAATTAAAAGACTTGCTGTGCAGCTGGCTCAACACAGAGCCTTTGTGGAGAAGACAGACATATAGCCAAGCAATGCCGCTAGACAAAGACAGCTTGTCTAAGCACATTGCACTTTCATCTTTGTAAGGCCATTATTTCCAGTTGTTCCTGTCAAAAAATAAATAAAAATCAATAAATCCCAGATCCATGTAATCTATTCTTAAAATGTAATGGGACCTTGTAAGTAATGTCTTACCCTACACTGGTAATTTGCTATCAGCTTGGTCAAGGACAGTCAAATTACTTAATTATACGTAACAGTTATTCTGTAAAGACTTAGGAAAACACAGATAAACGTAACTAATCCCTCTTTATTTATTTCCTGCAAACAAAAGCCTAAGGGTTTCTGGAGAAAAAAAAAAAGCTGTCCAATTAACATAATTAGAGATAAATGTCACTCAGATCTTCACCGCAGCCCATAGACATCCTGGCTATTTTGATTATGTAGTTAAGTCACGACCAGATACAACTTTTTCAAGAGTGGTGGTGTCAAAGGCCGATTTCATTGCCTGCTCTTGTAATGTTTCCTTGCTGCCACTGGATGGCATCTTCTGCAGGCGCCTGAAGTGCCATCATGATGGTAGGGGTCTTAAGGAGCTCGTTGCACCTCTATGTGGGTCAGATACCAGGAGCTGTGCACCTCTATGAGCAACACCTTCCCACGTTTTCATGTGCGGGGGTGTCTTATTTGTAACACAGACGTTTTAATGGGAATTTATAAGAAAGGAGTAAAATGACAACTCTGACAACCTCATGCTCTTATTTGTAGAAGATGCAAAGAAGGTCCCTGGTGTCCTACAGCTGCTCCTGGCCTCCTCAACATGGTGACTGGCTGGCTGGATAGATGGAGGGAGGGAGTCAACCAATTCTCATAGCTCTGTCCAGCTCTAGGTGTGCTTGCTGAAGCTATCTCCGGTGGGGTAGCATCTGTGTACTGGGACTACCTTGAAAATAGTCTTGGAGTCCCATATCCACAATAGACAGATGCTGAACAGACACTGCTTCCTAGCTCCATTGCCACAGCAGCTTCTCTTTACTTGAAAATAATATATGATTGCAATCAGGAGAGACAAAGCTTCAGATGACTTGGCACTTTTCTTCCTTTGGTGATTACATTGCTCCAGGTGATGCCTTTCCTTTTAAAGAAAGTCATCACAACAGCAATTTGTGGCAGACAGGATCTGTGCTCTTCACATCAAAACAAGAAGAGTTTTCACGGAACTACTACCTGATTAGCATTAAAAGACTATACCCCTGTAACACAACACAAAACTCTCTGCACTTAATCCTGCAGCCTTCTCTGGTTTGCATTTGGATCTCAGCAGGCTCACCTTTCCACGTGGGACAGAATCTGCATTCTTGGAAGCTGTAACAGGTGACCCATGCTTCACATTGTGCTTTCTCCATGGAAGAATGTCTTATGAGCAGTGGGTGGTGAACTTGATGCCATCTACCATCCAAACGCTGAAAGGGTCTTCAGGTTGAAGGGAGGTTAGAGGAATGCCAAAGAAAGCCTTAACTGTGCAGCAGGTAAGGGAAGACTCCCAGCTCTCAATCCTCTTCCTACTGAGGTGTGGAGGGGTGATGATGAACACAGGTAACTCCTCCTTCAAGGACACACTCTTAAGCACCTTTTAAAGACTGCAGAAATCAAAAAGACACAGAACAATGAGTGTTCTGGGTGCTAAATGTTAGAAAAGCATTAAGATAATTATGGCAAAAAAAGCAAGGAAACTCAAAGCAACCCCTCTGGAGAAAAAGTAATCAAAGGAGAGACTATAATAAATTCTGACCAAAAGATAGAGAAAAAAAAAAAAAAAATCCCTCCTCAACACACATGCACACAAAAGATGAAGAAAAAGGCAGCCTGATTCTATTAACCAAGTATTAACACCTCTGGCTAAAGAAACCCTGCAAAAAGGAAGGATTAACATTTTCAATAAAGGGGACCAGATATTGCAGTGCTAATCACCAGCACTCTCCACTGACAGGAGAATGGAAAATAATGTTCTTAATAGTATGAAACAGAGCAGGAGGTTCACAGGCAAAGAATCAGGGGTTGCTACTGGCAAACGACAAATAACCTGGTTAGAAAAAGGCATCACAGATCAGGGGAAGTCTCTGCAAGAAATAGTAACTATGCAAATTGTCCCAGCATCCACATGTCTGGCTGAGCTGCAGCTCTACCAGAGGGTGACCTGACAAGGGCTTTAGCGCCAGACATTGAGGCCACATTTTGCATCATGGTTTTCTAGTCACCGTTTTGGAAATAAAGACCCCCCAAATGTCCTGTGCATTGCATAATTTCAAGGAGCCTGAGAAAAACATATTAATTTTCTGAGTAGCTCTGCAGTGTAATGCCTCGTCGTCTTGTGCTGTCTGTCATTACAGCAGGAGCCTGCCTGTAACATCAAAGAGCACGTGGAAAGGCAGGAAATTAAGACGTGTGATTTAGTGGAACTGTGAACAAGTCAGAGTCTCCTTACAACTGCATCTGCTGGAATTAGCTATTCAGCATCATCCTTCTAGAAGCCAAGAAGGACCAGGCCATGCCCATCCCTACAGAGCAGCATGCCAGGTGTTAGAGGTAATGAAATACTGGACAGGGATTTCTACTTGGATGAGGGATGGGGAAGGTGGGAAGAGAGGCTGACGATTTTAGGCTTCTTTCTCCTGCCACCCTTGTTAGTGTGGGTTTGTCTGTGCTATCCAGTGGCACAGGGCAGTAGCTCTGGACATCCGGAGCTATGCATGCATGCACACTTTGACTGTGTGGCTCGGTTGCTATAGAGGTGATGTGGCTCTATGCATTGAGTTTGTTGTCATACCTCGTGTGATCAAGCCTGTTTCCTTCCAAAAGCCTCCACAGAGAACTGTAGTTCTTATACATGCAATGATGAAAAAGCTCAGGTTCAGATAAAATGCACTATTTCTAGCTGTCACAGAACTGGAGATGTAGGTTATTTTTTAACCTGTCTCATTAGATTATAAGATACTGGGGACAGGGATTTGCTCTTTCCCTGTTTTCATGCAACACTCCAGTACAATGAAAGTAACTTCTTACTGGGGCCTTTGGATGTTACCACTATATGACATGACTGAATATAACCAAGAATCCTCTTCCTCTTTGCCCTAAAGTGCTTGCAGAGCCAATTAACATTCTTGCTGTATGCAGGCACTATTTTTCCTATTCCTGAAAGACAGTTTTTTGGAGAACGATGCAGATACACACAGCATTATCTTCCCCCACACTTATAGGCTTGAGAAGAAAAACTATCCCCTCTTGAGACTTCCAGGGCATTTAAGCAGGCAGAATTTAATTACTGACAGTGTATTAGGATGTTCTCTGAGATTCTTGGAACAAAAATGAAGCAGTAGTGGGACCAGGCGCACAGACAACCCACATGTTTACTCAGAGGGCTCCTTCCCAAGTTTGCTGATTCATGAACAACTCTGACGCAGGGAATTCTCTCCCTGGTGCTCGTTTGGCTCTGTGCTGTGTTAGGGTACAGCGCTCCGGTTTACAGTGTGTTTTGATTTGGCTGGGGGTTAAAGGTACTCTGGTTTAAACATTTTTTTCCCCCTGTTAACCCACATATTCATTTGCACGGAGTCCGCTATATTCACAGAATCTCATCCCTCGATCCAGTGGAAACACTAGTCTGAGGTTTCTCTGAAGCTTCCTCAGGGGCCCTTCAGTTCACGAGAACACTGTTACCAAGAGATTAAATGAATTAAAAATTGATGACTGTTCTGTACTAGATGTCTTGCAGTCAAGGATATTTAAACAGATAGCAGGGAGGGTGGAAGGAACACAGCTCAGTGCCATGATGGTGGCCTGCTGTGACTGCCTTGCAGAAGGGCAGAGTGAAATGTGGAGGGAGCAGAAAGGCAAAAAAGCCAAAGAACGATTTGTCCAAATCTACCCAGGTTTAGAGTTAGCTGAGATTCAATGCTGCTTTACTCCCTGTTGGCCCAGGACTTTTGCCTGGGTTGTCTAAAGTTTTTTTATACAACCTGGTGTGTCGGTCCCTGGGATGGGAGTGTGTGTGTGTGTGTGTTGTGGGAGATGTTTTGTGCCTCTGCTTTCACCAGTGCTGCTGCTGGATGTGAGTGAAGTGACTGGCCCTACATCTTTGTCTGTTTGCTAGGCATATTGCAGGTCCAGGTCTGCTTTAGGTTTATGAGGCTGTTACGGTTCACATGATACTGTATTATCATTTCAGCACTTTAAACCATGGCCAAAGTTTTCAAAAATGGAAGTGACTATGGTTCCTTAATCTTTTGGTCCCCAGTTGGAGACCGTGTTAGATGAGCTGTTTTTTACAGTGTCTGCTCTGAACTTGCTGGGCACCTTTAAAGGTATCATGAGCTGAGTTCTCCAAAGCACCTCTTTTTTTTCTAATATTGATGTTTGAACTCCATCTGCATTCCTAATTTCACCTAAGAGGATGCTGTACTGTGCAGAAGGTACGATGTAAGATGTTCATGTATGAGAATGATCTAATCCTGACAATTTAGAACTGGTAGCAAACAGGAGTGCAAACTGGTTTACGTGTGCAGTCTTTGTGCCTTTATCCCATATGAAATGCCAGTATTTTTTTGGTATCGTTCTAGCCTGGAGCAGTGACTGTCCTGACCCTCTCCTATGTCCTTACTTGCAAAGATATAAAGGCTCAATGTGTCAATGTCAGTAGTAACAGAGGATCAGCGAAGCAGAAGAGGGTGTTTTCTGTCTGCTGTGAATTTCCGTGCTTCAGATTGCATCAGTTACGAAGAGGAGATTGGAGCTGAAGTTCAGAAATATAGATCCACTGAGCAAACTCCATAGATCCACTAAGCAAACTACTACAGGTTCTCCATATATGTTTGGGGGAAGGGAGGGGACAAGAAAAAGAGAAGGAAAGCACTGAAGTAAGAGTAGATTGTTCACTGTGTTTCGAATTTAAGTTCAAACAAACAACAAAACTTGTGACGTCCAGTCTTGATTGAGAGATGAATAAATATGTCTGTAGCTTCTCAGGATAAAACAGCATTAGATCTTTCCTTTTATGATTCGATATATTGACTAATTTATTAAAATTAATGGTCTTTGTGACCACCCAAGTTTTATTTTCCTTGTTTCTTTAGAAATTATTAATTTCCTTAGAATTTAAAAAACTTTTCATTCTGAAAAGTAGCTATTATATCTGCATGTCAGCTAATATTAAATATGTACCATCTTAGCTGTATGAAAAGCACTGTCATTCAACTATCAAAATGTAATTGACCCAGTTAAAGAACAACAGTTGTGAATTTATTTTTCATTCTAGTTTTCCTCCATGAAATGAGCCAGTTTTCTTTGGAGAAGAATGAAGAGGGAAAGCCTCAAATACATGGATGTAATTGCCTTCATTAAAAGCTGGCTGAACAGACTTCATCCTGTGGGGTCTACTCTCTGTCTCTTTAAGGTAAGTTCCCATGTATTTTTAATGGGAAACTTATTACCAATCAAACCTGTATCTTGCACTGGTACATGAAGGTGGATGTTCTGTACTTTTTCATCAGGCTAGGTCTCCTGGGAAGAGCAGCTCATTACGGCGTCAACTGTCCCTGCCCTTTGCAAAAAGCCCCACCAAGGTCATATCAAGAGGTGATGGATAAAGGCAAGCTTTAACCCTTGACCTTGACTTTCCTGGTGCTGAGTGTTAATAAATCTACATTTAGGGGTAGAGGTTTTCTCCCAGCTGCTCTTTGTTTGGGAAAGGGGGTGACATGCTGACACACAACAGGTTGCATTTCCTAGGGCAATTCTTGGGAAAGGAGAAGTTTCTCCCTGCCCCCACCACAGACCCCGCACCCATTGCAAGAGAGCGGCTATGAATAGGACTTCTGGTGGGGCTCAGGTCACCTATGGAAAACAGCAGGGTTTGCGGTTCTTTCTGCTGGAGCCCGTGGGTGAGACTGAAATGACATTTACCTGTATCATTGTCTTCAGAATGGTGTTTGAGGTTACCTTCAAGAGGCTAAAACTTTTTAAAAAGGAATCCCCTCCCTGTCACACCCAAGGGGAACAAGCATTGTTGAGTACCAGCAGGAAACAAATCCTTTGAAAGGCTTCAGAAACCACAGAGATATACTTCAGGAGCAGCCTTCAGCTCCCCTCTTGCTCAGTAGCCTCTTGCCAGGTGACCAGACAGCCCTTCTCAGTTGTTCAGTGTCATGTCCAGGAAGGAGCTACCCCAGTGAAGGAGAGATCTTTCCTCTTGTCTGCTTTTCTTCCTCTATGTCTCTGCTTAGTTTTCTCCAAATGCTCAGTCTTTCCTTTTTTTTTTCCCATTCTTATCTCATTCTCCTCGGCTATCTTCAGAGAACAGCAGTGGGCTCACTACATCCTCTGCCTCATTTTTCTTAGGAGCTGCAATGCTGCTGGCTCTGACATTTCCCAGTGGTGAAAAGGGCCATTTGGGGCACACCTCAACATAGATTAGAGAATGGGCAAATTAATGTCCTGGGCTGGTGCAGTGTGCTTCTGAGCACTTTGTTTCTTTTCTGATGAAAAGTATTGCCCTAAAATTTCCAGTGCATGAAGGCTGCCTATGGTAAGCGAGGTGGAAAAATTAGCTCCTGCATAGAGCTGCTCTCAATGGCTCTGGGCATTTCAGCACTGTCATCTTCTAGGGAAGTTAAATTGCTTTGTTCCCTGTGTCCAATTAGCTCTATAATCAACTTAGCAGAATGTGGAGCAGGAGTATGCTGAGATCGGGTATAGTCATTTTGTCAGAGGATATGTTCAGATTGATCTCAAACTGGGGCAAGGACCCATGAGGGGATCTCAGAACACAGGGCGGAGATTATACCGAGCTGATCAAACTTGAAGCCTGTACAGAACAGGGCGGGGGGGGTGGTGCGCTTTCTGCATGTTGAAGGACAAATACCAGAAATGCCAGAAACACCAAGCCAAGGAATTAATGGTACAAACATCAGAGTTTTATTCATTTTATATAAACATTCAAGCTTGCTGTCAGAAAAAGCAGCTGGCAGTAGCACTGAGAGGTGAGCTTTAGAAGTGCCAGGGTTACCGAGTAAGTGCAATTTGCTCTAGTATTGTCCCCTCTTGGGCTTTCTGTGCAGCAAGGCTTTGTCCTGTCACTCTGCAATTTGTTTAAATTGATTTATTACCAGAAACACGTTATCCCTTCTAAATCTCACAGTTTGTACACATATATTAGAGGAAGAGTTCACAGCCCTGCAGCTAATTGTCCAGCACTTTGGAAAAGTGATACCTTTCTCCACAGCTCCTTTGCAGTGGGCACCAGTCTAACCTTTGCTTGCATGACCAGCCAAGGTGACAACCGATGTCAGAGCAGTTCAATGTGGCACAACCATTTTTCATCAAGGGCAGGCTCTTTGAGACATCACTGGCTCCATCCTGCTCTGTCTTTGCATAGATATTTCTGACAAATGACCATTTGCTCCTTGGATGAGTTCTGCCAAGCCATGGCATATAGTGCAGAGATCAAAACAAAGGCCACATGAGTAGACAAGCAATCCATAAACCAGAGAAGCAAGAAAGGCCAAGAAGAAAAAGTGGAAGTATAATGACCTTCTTCCAATGAGGCAACTGAAAATGCATTGTGTTTTTCTCAACTTTCAGAGTAGTCTGTAGAGCAAGGAGGCATAAACCAAGATGGAGCAGGAATAAATAGAACAAAAGGGGCCTTCTAGAGACAAATGAGATAAAACTATGCCATCAGGTCTTGAGGTATGGTCAGCCCAGCTGAGCACTGTGATGGTTGTGTGGTATTGTCAGCAAAGGCTTATCCAACTCAAATATGAAGTCTTATGCTTTTGGGCAAGCAGGAATCTTTTATCTTGTGTTCTGCCTCTTCATGATCTCTTCCCTTGAGTTCTTGTTGGTTTGCAAGGAAGAGATGTTTTCTTCATGCCGCTTCATATCTGTCTCTTGTTTCCTCTTCTCTTCATTTACGACCGTGTTGTGGGTGCTCAAATTTTGGTGCATGAGGTCCTATGGCAGTGCTGGTCTGCTATTGTGTAGTATGTGAGGCTTCTTTGGGGTCAGGGGATGTGACATCATGTCATCCACATCATGTCACATCCCCAGTCTTTCTTCTGCTGTGACGGGATATAGAAATGAAAAGCCTGTGGCTCTGCAACCGCACATACAAGAGAGACCAGCTTAGGAGCAGGAGCCGGTTCAGAGTTTCATGTCCAAAGCTTAAGACTTGATGGATTTGTCTACATTCAGGCACTTCCTGTCATCCCCAGGTTCATCCTGTGTAATACAGGTCTCCTGGTGAGTGACAAGTGGTGTGAGCCTATTGCAGCAACAGAAGGCGAGTGGAATAGTTATTTTTAATGCCCTTGGGGCACCCATTGTCCAGATTACTCCTTTGCCCTCACCCCAGATTACTGCTGTTTAAGGTTCAAAAATTGGCATGTGTCCTCAGCATGGCTACAGGAGGGGAAAAATAAAACAAGTTTGCTTCTCTCCCCTAGCTGTGCTGAAGCCAAACAAACTCTGCACCTTTTGCAGACAGAACTTAATATTTTCCTCCTTGCAGTCTGCAAAGCAGAAACCTTTACAGAAAAAAGCATGGTGATAAGCCAGAGAAGGAGCTCTGTCTCCCAGGTCAGGGAAAGGTCAATGCACATTAAATGAATATTGCTGGTGCCTCTGTTACAACAAGGCCTAAGCAGTTCAAAGCCAGGCTGCATCATCTGTGGCTGAAAATCATTTGCAGCGCTGCTTCCTGAGCAGCAGATTGGCTTCCCATTACACAGTCTAATGAGACAGTGTCACAAGTGGTCTCGGTAATAATGTTGCAGCAGAACCCCCCCATTCTTAGCACACTTGCAGAGATTTTGATTAAAGAAAAAGAAAGAAAGAAAGAAAGAAAGAAATATATATTCTCACAACTTGTTCTTTTCTATCCTCAGCCTCAAAGTACTGAATCTGGAAATTAAAGCAATGGGATCAAAAGAACTGGAAGCGAGCAGCGCGTGTACTTACATCACTACCCGACCGCTATTCCACTAAAGCCATCAGGATTGCAGAGCTGTCGGCTCCCAAGGGCACTATATTGCATGTCTGTGGCACCATCAAATTATACAGTGGCATTTTATGATTTCCCCGGTAAAGGTATCGATTTTTGAGACTTGCCTTTTTTGCAACCCCTCCACCCCACATGTCCCTGGACAGTCTTGCACCTAACTGCCAACAAAAGAGCAAAGTGGCCCCTGATCCTTCCAGTCTCATGTCAGTTTGGAGCAAAGACTCAGGATCTGGGTCAGGACAGAAATGAAAAGATGCTGACCACAAATCGAAGCTCACCACAGAGCCTCCTGGTTAAGATACAGTGAGGGAAGTTACCTGACCTTCTGAATGCAACAGCATGGGAACTCTTACTGAACCGACGTGTCAACAACAGTGCTAAGCTCCTACTTTCTAAACTCTTCCTGGCCATGCATCTCTTTTTGCATTTGGATAGCTGAGGGGGCAACACAGTGCCCTCTGCTCCTTGTTCCCCTTGAAAACTCCTGTTTCTAATGCAGCTCTGGGGAGGAAGAACAGCAGCCTTTGTTATATACTGCCATGATGCTGACAGGTCAAAAAGCATCACGATCATAAACCACTTCTTTCCAGGCTAAGGCCAAGGTTTGCAAAGATCGATTTTCCTGCCTTGCATGCTTCCAGGAGCCTTCACTAATTGCACTCCATTTCTCATGAACCATTGCATTAACTCTGGCTTTCTAAAGCCCCCACTAGAAACACTGCAGACATAAAAACAGCAGAGTATACCACAACCTTGGTACACAAGTATTCCTTGTCTAATTTATTTGTTGCCCACTACTATGTATTGTACATGGTGTTACAGAGGTTATGAGAATGAGAAGTTCCTCACTGCTGCCCTCTGGGTCAAGTCAAAACTTCAGGAGAGGAGATGAAGGGAGGACAATTGCTTTTTCCTAAGAAGAGGTGGGTGTGCTACAGGCTTCCCAAACAAAGAAAGAGTGATGTTGGCAGTGAGTAAAAGGGACAGCAAGCAGGGAGCAGACTGAGAAGCATGTGAGAGAAGAAGGAGGCCTGTCTGTGACAGGGGAGCAGGCTTAATGCCCAACCTTGGTGGGATTTATTTGACTCAAGAAGCCACTGAAAATTGAACAAGAACTGGAGGAATGGATCTACCTTTTCAGGACCCAATGGATAAAGGGAAGGTTGTTTACCAGCCTTTCTAGTTAATTTGTTTCACTCGCTCAACCTGAATTTTCCCCATTGAAAGAATTTAACTATCTTTGAGTTATTATTTTTATTTTTTATTAATACTTGATTTGAGAGTCTGGGATACTCTGGCGCCTTCTGTGTGATAGATTCAACTGGAAGAGAGAGGGGATCAGAAGGTCTGCCTCAAGGGTCTTATCTGCTTTGGGCACACACTACCTGGAAAGCGGGATGTGTTCTCTAGAGGAGGTAGTTGCTACTCTAGAGGAGGTAGTTGCTACTATCAGCATCACTTGAATGAAGATAATACCCACAGGCACTCTGCCCTATGTATGCTCCCAGGGCTCCAGGACTGCTAAAAGACTTAGGTCTCTATTCCCCTGAACATCCTTCTGGACCACTGCTGCAGTGTCATCTAAATGTCTCACCTGGGCATTTTTTTTTCTGTGATGTTGCTGTTCAGTGACTTGCTGGTTCCTGGCCAGGTCTCACCCTGGCGAGGACCCAGAAACTTTCGAGCTGAGACTGAGCGAAGCTCTGGGCCTGTGTTCCAGTTTTACTGCAACCATGAAACAAGTCACAGATTCTGATGCCAGAAAGCTAAACTAGAGCATTCTTTACATTTAATCCTCACCAGAAGTCGCATTATATCAAATCATAAATTACAGACTTCAGATGGAAGAATGAAAGTGTCAAAGACCAAAAAGGTACATTCTTATCACTGTGCACCTGCCACTTTCAGTATATGCCCAATTTTGACTCCAAATCTTGTATTTCTTCCAAAAAGCAGCTTTTACCCTAAGGTATCGCATGGGTCAGGCTCTCTTTTCCAGAGGAAGTGGTTACTATTATAAAGTTGGAGGGTTATTAAAGATGGAAGTGTGGAGAGTTTCTGTGAAAATTTTCTTGGGCATTGGTAAAAAGTTGCCTTTAATTGGCTTTGGGTGACATTTCAGGAGCAGGCCGGTCTAACAGCGTAAGACTAGCTACAGTCACCTCTCCTTCCTGATACAGATACTTGAACTGCAGCATTATGAGAACTGAAAAAGGGGGAAAAAAGGAACAGGGAGGAAACAAGTCAGATAGTCAAAGAGAGACCAGAATGAAGTCAGTGACATTTGTGACCCATCTGGTCATCTGAGATTAGGATGATTTGAGACTTAGATGATATTAATACATAGGAATTCTACATATTAATACACATTCATCATCTAATTCTAGTTAGAGAGGTATGTTTTCCCCTTTCTGTTAGACTGCCAGAAGACATAGCCATACTGTGAGCGCTATGCCTGATTTCTCACAGGATTTTGGAAGGCTGGGTTAACCAGGAGACCCATGAAACTGGGCCTAGCATTTGGGAGGTGACCCCTCAACTAGTCTGGGTGACTATGTCACTTAACCCCAAATCTAGAAGAGGCATTGTAACCCATAATAAAGCCCCAGGGCTAACAGTTAGGACAAGTCACAGAGAGGAACATCACTGTGGTTTAAGCTGTCAAAATACTAAACATGAATAGTAAGAAGGGATAGTTGAAGGGAGGAAAGCTAGTAACTTTCAGTGTATAACAACCCTTATGGATTAATCCATCTCTGTGGGTTAATCCATCTCTGTGGTCTTGTTGGCATTTAAAATTCCCTTGCCTTTGCCATAGCATAAGAATGGGAAGGCATAACTGCTCAGAAAGAGAAAATATTTCAGCCCCTGGGTTTTGCCATTAAAAAGAAACTGTCCTTAACAGGCATCTTCAAGAGAAAACTATTGAGCGTGAGAGAGGGATCTGAGACCTCTGTGGCTTGCCTTCTGGTGCCTCCTCTCTTTCAACAGTGCAGATGTTACTTTCCAGTCAGGTTTAAGAGAGAATCCCTACTGTTTGAGGATGTTGAGAAGATTAAGAGATTAAACAGAAAGGGCTCCATTGCAAGAATTTATCTTCCAGCTGTTGCTCAGTTGGGGTAGAAAATTTTCTGAGATAGAGAGATGCAGCTATGTTGTGCATACAGATATATTTGACTCTTCTGATTAATTTAATGTTAATACAGTGTCATAATTTTCCTTTGGAGAAAATTGGAGTAAGCTAATGTCACATGCTATCAGTCTTAAAGCGGAATCAGGAGGGATGGATGAAGTCCTTAAATTACTTTTTTCAGACTTTTAGTTCATACTCATGACCCTCCTCCTTCCTCATGTAATTTTAACTTCTTTCTTTCAGTTTTATCACAAGTGGCACAATTACAAATCTGTGGCTGGATAGAGTAGGTGGACTGTGAATTTTCTCTCCCTTTTGCTGGGTTAAGCCCTGCTTTTTAAGTTATTTTACACATAAAGACGTTCAGCTGCCTCTGATCTTCACGCGCTTTCTCTTGGTTTCTTTAGAATACAAAAGTGAATGGCTCAAGCAATCCAAAGCCCATTGAAGTCAATGGTCCGTAGAGATTAGAATACTTCTTTCTTACCATTTATTTTTGGGGCAGAGAGTACGCGCTGAAGACTGGGTGTATTGGGGAGGAAGAACTGTAGCTGGCCTTTCCTCTATGTTTAGTGTTAAAGGATTGGTAATGCACTTTAAAGGCGGTTTGAACTTAAACAACTCACCTAAAATAAAGAAACATATTTTATTTTTTAATACATTGAACAGGCACCCTGCACAGTTAAGAAGGGCAGAAGAACAAATCATGCGGTGAACTGTCCGATCTGTTACATGCGATATTGTGCAGTTCATTGCCTGCTTTTTGGTACAGCATTTTCTCTTCCTCCATTCTGTTCCCATATTTCTTCCTCTTTCTACCTTGCTCTGCACTATTTCCACCATGTTCCTTCTTTGGATTTCTCTTTTTCCCCTTCCTTCCACTTTCTTTCTACGGGAAGTGATCGAAGAGGCCTGGTAAGGACATTGCCCTGTTCCCTGGCCTCAGTTTAAACATGGTTAACGCTGTGACACACCATTAACCTAATCTGCCTTCACTCCCTTCTTCCTCCATCAGACTCACATTGCGCCTATGGTTGTTTTATCTCATAAATCTCATTTTTTGGGGGGGGACAAGAAGCTTCAGAATTGCAAAGTTAGTCTGCAAATGAGACAAAATGAGTTCTCATCCCTTCTAAGCTCCTTGAAGAGGGATTGTAAGGGCTGGTGCAGTCTCTGCACAATTACTTATATGATTACAGGGGGCAGTAGTCAGGAAAACGAGGAAGAATATAACATATTCTCTGTACAAGTCACTCATCTTTTATAGCCATTTACCCTTTATTTCATAATTGAAAAAAAATCACTAGCACAGTCATTCCTTTCTATTTTCCTGGTAACCTCAACAAAGCCTTTTCAGATCCAATAGACATGTGTTCATGTAACTTGATCTGGGCTTGACTCAAACCAAGAAAAGGAAGGGAATTCACACTTCTCTCACTGCACCTTTTTCAGCTAAGGCTTTTTTGTTTGTTTGTTTGGGGTTTTTTTGGGTTTTTTTTTGGTTTTTTTTTAGTGAAAATTGCTAGAGTTGCAGTGCCATTAATACTGCTATGTTTGTTGATATCATCCATGCTGTTGTGGACAGCAGCAGCACAAGTTCTTCAGGGACCCATTCAATGTGTTCTTCTCCAACCTCACCCGTTACAGCTGTGAAGTAACAAAGGAACTGGTTCCTCACGTTAGTTTAGTGTTGACTTGTGACCTCTATTTTCAAGGATGCATTACCAGCACTCTGAGTCCCTCGGTCCTGCTCCTGTACCTCCTTATGCACGGCCCCTGGGGTTGCAGCAGCTCCCTGGCCAGCTGGAGGGTCCCAGCTGGTGCGCTGCCTCGCTGCAGTCGCTTAGAGCATCGCAGCCGCTGCTGGGCTGGCGCTCTGCTCCACCTGCCTCAGAGAACAAGGCTTGTCACTCAGGGAGGATTGACATGAGCTATTAGTTGTGACGGATGCACACTTGACTAGTTCTGATAGTGGTATTTTCTTTCCGGCTGTGACATTATTTGAACAGATCACCTTTGTTTAGCACTCACCATACTCTCATTTGTCAAACAGTTCTCTCAAAATAATATAACTGTACGAAGTTCCCAAATATGTCTATGTTTGAAGCAAGTTCTCTGCTTTTCAGTCCTTCATGTGCCACTATTAAGAGGCTAAACACCTTTGTGAAAATAAAGCTTGGAAAAAGATACTTTCCTGCTTGAGCGTGGATACTCAATAGGATTTTCCTTATTGCCCTTAACTGCTGGTGGCATGTACAGGAACTGAAGCTCAGTCAGAGCTCTGACTGTTATCTACATTTTATGCCAGCTCCTACGGGTAAATGAAGTTACTGGAGGGGACGTAACAACCCGGGGTAGAGAGGATTATCTGGGCAGACCCCTACATAGGGCATGCTCTAGGTCTCTGAAAAAATTGTCCACATTTTCCTCATTTGCAACCCTGATGGGCTGAGCACAGCCAAAGCAAACCTTGGAGCCATATGGCACCAACTACCAGGGCAAGGAAGTTGGAGCCATGCAGAAGTGCAGTCCTGCGTACAAAGGGCTCAGTACTCATCGGTACATGCACGTGCAGTGCTGAAATGCGGATATAAACCCATAGTGCCGCTGTAAGCTGAAAGCAGTGGAAGATCACAGAACTGCCTGTCAGAGAGCACAATATATATTTTGTGCTGCTACAGTTCGGGAAAGAAACAACTAACAGCCCTTTTAGGAGCAGAAAAACAAGTTAATGTATCGTTGCTGTACACTGTGTATATTGGCAATCACAAACTCACAGGAGTTATGTGGATACACAGAATGGAAACCAGCTAAAGGTATCATAATATTTTTTTCATGCCCAGACAGGCAATTATCCTCTCAGTTTTTAAAGAAATAATACTTTTGAAAATGTCAGAGAGCTGGAAATTAAATATGTTTTCAAGATTCCTGGGCGAGTTAGAAACATTTGAGGATTTTTTTGAATCTTAAACTCCTTCCTCATCCCCAGTTCATTTCAGGTCCAGAAGGATTTCTTTTTCCTGTTGGCTACTGGAAGACTGCTAGGGGCCACCTAGAGCAACTCAAAGCAGGACGGCCACCAGCAATAGATTAGATCAGCTGTGACTTCATTTAGGTGAATTTAGAGATGTTTTGTGGCTTTGCTGTTAACTACCAGATGTCTCTGTGCTGTGCTGGGGATGGGTTCCCACAGGGGTGGACTCGCTTCTAACACATATGGAAAATGGCACATTCTTCTGGGTTTTACTACGCCTGCTCAGTGTGGCTCAGTATAAAGATAGCAGTACATGCGCACACATCAGCAAAGAAACTGTCATTTACGATATCTCACCATAGTATAAAGCTATTGGACACTAAGAATATTTGTGTTTGCGGTTCCACACCGTGCCTGAGAGCAGTACTCTACAGAATTATCAAAGGAGCTGACTAGTGTAATGAAGTTTGATCCTGTCCAGAAGCTGTAACAAATCAGTTTGCTGAGCTGCTATCACCTGATGAGTATGCATCAAGGCCCATTGTAACTCCTGGCAAAATTAGAGAAAGAGAGAGGAAAAGAAACTTGTGTGCTAAAATGTATGCTACATGTGCATGGAGAAACTGAGCTTTGTTATTGTGCTCAGTGGGATCACGTAGTGATGAAGTGGGATCACTCTGGCATTTCAGAATTGCTGCGTGTGTTGTCACACGGTCCTCAAAATGTCAGAGCCGCAAGGAAGTGATGGACTGGTTTCTTAGCAGGTGCAAATCCCCAGAGCTGCCCTGGATGCATTGATTTGCACTACGTGGAGATTCTGGCACAAATTTAGACCACAAAGAAAATAATTTTTAGTTGAACTAAGCTTATTACATTTCAAATTAAACCTCTGTCTTTGTAAAACTTACATATTTGCTTATCTTTACTTTTTAAAGCGTGTATTTGTGTAGAGAAAGGTTGGACTTTGCTAACTCCCTTTGCACAAAACAGCACAAGCCCCTACATGGCTGTGTGTGATTATTACATTAACACATCTCTATGGTTACACCACAGAAACCTTTAAGTGTGAATGCATTTTTTTTTCCCTTAAGTACCAAGATGTTCCTGATGGGAAAAAAAATGACCTCTTCTTGGCTCCTGAGATAGAGTCAGGGATGTGATTAATGCTGACTGTATTCCACTGTTTTTCCCTGAAGACTAGCTATTAATATTTTCCAGTGATGTATGTCCTTTCACTTAACCACAAATGGGTGGTCAGTAAGGTATCTAAGCCCACATTTTGTCTTAAGAAATCACTTTCACTGTACCACCCCACACAGGGGCTTTGACTTAATACCCAGGGATCATCTCTTCCAAGAATGCATGAATGGACACCTCATCCCATCTTACTTTTTTCCAGTTACCTGCCATTTAAAGCAGATCCAGCAGCCTGTGAAATGGAGGTTATTTCTAGATTTGGTAGATTACCTGGTTAACTCACAGTGGCAAGCTACTGAAAAGCCTTACGCATCAGTTGCTATGTGTTCTTTGATGTACAGCCTTGCAAAGTCTGTTTGATTTGGCTTTATTTTTGGTTTCATCAGTTGTATCATTAGGTTGGCCCAACAAATTAGCTGACACTTTCTGAAAGATTCACCTTAATTTTCTTTTAAGTGAGCATGTTAAAAGAGAAGAAAAGTATCTGAGGTCCAAAGCTGTGCTTTATTGCAGAAATGTGACAACTAAATTAAAGAAACCTGCAACAAATTAAGTCACAACGAGAACAAACTGGAGCCAAACAAACCAGGATACTGATTGGTGAGACAGATTAAACAAAAGACTTGAAGGCAAGGCTGGTTGCTAGAAGGGTGCTAGGCATCCTGGGGTTATCCTCATGAGAGACTAGGGCAATAAGGGGACAATGGAGGCAGCTGTGAGGTAGGTTTTGTGTGCAAACTGTTGTAAAAGAGACCTGTGAGGTTGGCACAAGCAGGCTTGTGGCTTCACTAGTTAATATCTGCCAGGGGATTTTCTGTCTCAGCTCTCATTCTTTATATTTAAGCATTTATATGACTCCAGAACTGGATTATAAGTTTTCCAGATGCAGGGTTGCATCATTTTGTCTTGTTACTGATCTTCTCTGTTTCCTTTCTGTCCATTAATTCCTCATCCTATGTTCTGGTGCCAGCAACTGAGGTGTTCAGATAGTGTCAGTTTTGCAATGTATATTCTTTAAAATTTTTTTTTGTAATTCACACAATTATGTGAATGCATACATTCAGCACTGCAACAACTGCAACTTCTTGGCGCTAACAGATTTCAATCAAGAACATGTTTGTCTATGAATCAATCTCTAGTCCTTTAATAATGTCCCAAGCAGCCCAGTTCAGGTCTTTAAAATCATTGGCAAGACTAGGTTGGTTGTTTTCTGCCATTAAACAGGGGATAGTATGTAAAAAAACAGTGATCGTGCCCCTGGTATCTAGGGGTCCTGGCTGCATTAGAGCGTCAAACAAATTTCATAACCAAAACTGCAAGGTATCGGAGGCAGAGTCATGTATACTTTTCCTCTTCAACAGATTTTTTTTTTTTTTTTTCCTCTGAAAAACTTGGGCACAACCACTGAACATCTATTCTAAAACTGGCTCTTCACATCTCTATGAGTGACCATTTTGACAGAAAAGACAGTATTTCTGCCTTTGTAGAATTTTGATAAAAGGGTAAATAGTGTCTTCCTTTTAAAGAGTGAACAGCAAGTGGCGTATCTCACTCAGAAAATTTTCTTGGAAACGCCTGTCCCCCAAAGACAGATAATGCTCCTGTTGCCAGGAGGCAATTGATATCTTCACGGGGAGGGCTTAATAAATTGAAGCACAGTGGTCAGCTTCCTAGAAAAATGTCAAAGAAGGGTAGGTGTCGGGGAGAAACTATAGTAACACGGGAGACAGATACGGAGCACTAGCAATGCATGAGTCCAGACAAATCAATTCCCGCCACAATTTGCCATCCTAAAATTGCATGAAAATGAAGGTGAGCTGAAAACCTGAAAGACTTTTAGAATAATTGAGTTAGATTTTTGGATGAACTATACAATTTAAGGGCTATGGTGTGAGTAAGTGTGGCCCAAAATTTCATTTAAATGTAGGTGCATTTTGTGTGTTGCAAGACTTGGGACTCATGAAAATGATCTAATTAATTTGTATTTCTTTTTTTTTGCCTGTGATTGATTCCTTGCAGTGTCTGCAAGCTCCGAATGCATGGTAGTCCACATCAGCCAGGAAAGCGAAGGTAGTTATTGTGAGCAAGTTCTTCTAGACACTATGATGATAGAAATTATGATATAAATCAGCCAGCTCACTCATTGATGTGAAAAAGTAAATAATAAATAAGATTTATTATTAACTTAGTTCACTTTAGATGGTATAAATTGAATGAGTTATAAATATTAGAGATAAGGATATTTTTCCTAAATATTGACCAGATAATGAGATTGATTTCAAAGGATGACTCCCTACTAAAATCAGTAATTCTGCCTAACAAGTGACTGGTGGCTTGATATACCAGCACTGTCTACCTGGAATGCTTTTAATCAGGGAACAGGCTCCAAATCAGAGATAGCCTTAAGGAGCAACAATGATATTTGGATTTATATGTTCAAAGAAGCCTAGACTTAGGGTTTCCCTCCATCTTATTATGTTTTAGGGGTATTTACAAACTATAGCTTCAGATAAATAAAGTTGCAGTGGTTGGATTTAGGCCCTTTAAGTCTGCTGTTTGTAATTTTGAACTGGTGTATTAAGAGCTTTTTGGTCTCTTTTACCTGCAGAGACCCAGCAGAACTGATTTAATCTCTAAAGGCAAAAGCAAGGCAGAGAGGTATGCTCCTTCTGTTGCTTTCAGAATCAATAATGTCAGCCACTGCACCAGATCCTTAAATGTAGATGTCTAGAGTACAGTTTAGCTGTTCCTGTCTATCTGACTCTGGTTATTCGAAATACTTTGCAATGTGAGCATCCAGGACTGATGCCTGCTTCCTAATGTACCTGATATTAGAGACCTTGTGCTCTCTATGTTGACCAATGTTAGCAATCCTTTATCAGCTTTTTTGGATAGGAAAGTAGATTTGAGCAAGGTTTGTGTTAAAAATGCACATCTCTTGGGGTTAGAATCATAGAATGGTTAGGGTTGGAAGAGACCTTCAAAGGTCATCTAGTCCAACCCCCCCACAAGGAGCAGGGACATCTCCAGCTAGATCAGGTTGCTCAGAGCCTTAAGTAATGTTAAGTAACATTTTATGTCTCAGAATGAAAAAGACAAGGCACTTTTACCCTGTAAGAAAAACAGAGTGTTATTGTAGGGTGTAGGGAGAGCAAACAGAGAAATGGGTTGTTTACGATGGGGATTTTAACATACATGAAAACTAGAAATCTGTGGGGATGAAGGTGAAGAAGTAAGTGCTTAGGAGGCAAGATGGTCACACATATCATATTATTATCTGGACAAATTCTCTGTTTAGAGCCACGTTCATCGAAATTTTCTTTTAAACACACAACCTGGACTTGAAAACTAAGATGCAAGGAGACATGGCAATGTCTCCTTAGCTTAAGAAGCTTGGCTACCTTAAGTCCCATCTTCAGAATGAACTTTCCTTGGGAAAGGAGTTGCAGTGATAGCTACAGGGCTATTCTGTGGTGAGAGGAAGAGATGACTGACTTGTTGGGGGAAAAAGAAAGGATGAGACACTGTGAAATGTCTTGACGCATTATTCACTAAAGGAAACATGGGAAGCTCAGGAATCCCTGTTCACAGACTTAGGCTTACCATGTAATCATTGGGAAAATCCCATTAAGACAGTCAAGTTCTCTCTTAATAGCTTGATTCTTAACTGACGGAGATGTCACGCTTTTCAGATCTCAACTCACTGTCTCCATCAGAAGCTGGGATTCCTTGTTCCTCTTGCTCATAGCAAAGGTGATGTCAGGCTGGGTCAGTGCTGGGGAAAGAAAGCTCACAGGGACTCCAAACCTGGTGGAGGAACAATCCTAATAGCTCCAAGGTGTGTTACAGGATACAGGAAACAGGGCCTACTTTTTCTGCTTACTCAAGCGTTAATTCTCTTCAATGAGAAATTAAAAGAATAGGACCTATGTGAACAAGGAAATGCAAGTTGAAATGGGGTTGACCCACTTTCTTTCTTTTCTTATGCAGCACCTCCTAAATCATGCCACTGAAGATGGATTATACTTTCAGTTATGAGATAAACCTGTAAACTAGTTCTTGTCTGCAGCACTTGTGTATTATAGATCTTGTGTCTCTTGAAAGATGAATAATTACAGTCCCTGGGGAGATACTCTTTCAAAAATGCAGTCATCATGGATTCTGCAGAGTGACATAGCTGTATGGACAACGATGATAAAACGAAGAGCCTTCTTTTCCCCAACAGGCATGAAAGTGAAATGGGAAGAAAGAACAGCTCTTATTAGATTAATGAGTGGGGCTTACGGTTTCTGGACAGGTTTCTGTTTCCTTTGCTTTGATGAAATAAATACCATTTGACGAGAACTATGTACCATCAAATCAAACTGTGGCATAAACCAATTACATATGCCTTGATTTAAGGCAGGCTTGCCTCAACACGATGTCATATGGAAAGAATGGATCCTTCAGAATAAATTGACTGGATTTTCTTTGCCTCTTTTCCTGTTTGGCAATCTGTCTTCATTGAAGCCTTGGTGAATCAGATAACAAAACCTAATGAGCTGTGCATCATAAATCTGTAACGTATCTCATGGATGAATTCTGCCCTGTGCATGTGATGTTTACCCTATATTTAGAATTTCAGGCATGCTCATTATCCAAGTGCTACACAAAGAGTTTATAAGAACTCTCTTTGAGCATATGCTCCAAATATGACATACAGGGATGCTACATGGGCTCTCTTTTCCAGAAGCCTTTTTGGAATAAATATTTGAAGTGTGTATTGTAAAGAATATAGTGCATAAGACACAGCTGTGGTTATGAAGCAAATGAGCCTTTCAGGTCAACATATCTTTTGGGGTAGATGGAGAGTTCCTTATTCCCATGTACTTCTCTGCAGTAGCTTGCATGCAAAGATCACAGATTTTTTTTACAATGCGAATTGTAGAACACTGGAACAGGTTGCCCAGAAAGGTGTGGATGCCCCATCCCTGGAAACGTTCAAGGCCAGGTTGGATGGGGCTCTGAGCAACCTGATCTAGTCAGGGATGTCCCTGCTCCTTGCAGGGGGGGTTGGACTAGATGACCTTTGAAGGTCCCTTCCAACTCTAACCATTCTATGATTCTGTCACTAAGTAATACTTCTCTGTCTGGCTCTGTTCAGTGGCACTGAACCAAGCAATTATCATAACTGGTACAGTTGTGCTCTTATTGCCACTCTGCATGAATAGTAACAGGCATAACGGTCATGGAGACCCAGCTACCCTCTCACCAATAGATGTCATGCACTTAAAAGGGAGCAGAATATAGTCAAGCCTTTGCCTGCCAACAATATTCGCCATCATACTCCATTTTACAAAGAACTGTTTCTCAGCAGACATCGTTCCTTCATTGCACTGGCCTAGGACTGATCTAAGTAGAACAAAGGAGGTGGGATTTAATAACTATGCAAGTCAAAATGACCCTTCCAGAAAGGTGACAACAGCTGTAAGTGCACAGAGGCACAGAGTTTGAAATCTTCACACACATGCAAGGAAAGCTCACCATTTTGCCTCTGGCATTTGGGCTCAAAGTGGGAAAAGGACCAGAGATGTCTTCAGCTACCTCATTAAGTGAATGCACAGCTACTCTCCCAGGAGCAGGGTAAAGTGTTTGTCACTCTCCAGCTTAAATGATATATTTCAAAGTCACTGTTGTTAGCTTCTAACAATGCCTCAACCTTGAAAGGAGCTTCTGTGAAGAAAATCTTGAAAGAGTAAAGCATCTTCTAGCTCTACGAAGACAAGAGATGATCAGCATTTACAAAGATTAGACAGCATACACAATAGGATGCTGTTCAGCACAAGTATTTAGATTTTTATTACTGCCTGTACTATTGCTACCACCAGTACTTTTATTATTGTCATTATTATTATTATGAAGGCAAACACAAAAGGTGTGTGAATATTTTCCCCTACATACAATATGTAATCTCTCCAGAATGACAGTGATTATACAGAAATGGAAGGGAAAACAGCAGTATGAAGTAAAGTCCCAGCATTTAAGCTTCATCAGTCCCTAGACAGTGACTCTGCGACCAAGCCAAAAAAAACAAGATATATTGATTAGACATGAGAACATAAAAAGCGCATACCTGCTAGAGCTTCACATACAGGAACCAAGTAAGGTGTTGTCCAATTTTTATCATGTTATACAATACAAAATTGCCTGGACTAGCATTAATAGGCTACATTTGATCTGATCATTGCACCCTTTCTATTTACACGCAGCATTTAAAATTCCTATCAATATCACATCAGGTCAGAATCAATAACAAAACTCAAAGCTCTTTCAGCTTGTCCTAGTATAAAGACTAGATGTAAAAAATCTAAAGCTTTTCATTATATCTCTTAGGACTCAGAATCCTGTTTTAAGACATTTAGACTCCTAAGTCCCAATGTTACACTGAGTGCCAGGATTGACTTCAGATGGTGATGGTGTTTTCCCAGTGTCTCTGGCCATGGTCCTTTTTCTGGTGGTGAGCTGTCCCATATTGTTTTAGAAAATAGCATTTAACCATTCAATATCTTGCTTGCTGCATTGTTATGGACCTGTGTTCTGTCAAGCAGTTTGAAAAGGGCAATAGCTTGAAGAGTGGAGAAAAAAACCAACACCAACAAACAATAAAAGAAGATTAATCCAGGGCAAAAAACCAAGGGGGACAATCCCTGAAATTCTGGAGCTTTTCTTTTGTTTCTCACAGAGAGTAAAAAAAGAAGTCCAGGAATGGACAGATCCTGACAGCTTCACAGCCTAGAAGGATGCTGCACACTTGTTCTGGAAAAAAACCCTACCGAGATGTGTGCAGCCTGCTGTTGTCCAAGTCAAGAGTTAAGACAACCCTCATCCCACTCTGCTTCCTGCAGCCCTTCCATGTTCCCAGGGTAGGGATCCCACAGGAGGAGCGACCCTCAGCTGGCATGAGGTGGAAGGAAGGGAGGAGAAACTTGAATCAGTGGGCTAGCCTGCAATTTGATTGTTTTGCATAAGTTTGAGGCGCATTTCTGCTACAATGGGAGCAATAACACTAAGTGGAGAAAAACTGGCAGGTGGAACAGCACACAAATCTAGTCCAGCTAACTCTACCTAATGTGCCTGATTCATCGAATCAATAGCAATACTTCCCAGCATTGGGGGTACAAAAGTAGAGCCTAGGAAAAAAAAAGAGGAGAAGATTTTGTGTAAGAGTTTCCTGTGAGGTGTGTGAAACAGGAGAAATGGCTTTAAAAATTCCTGTGAGCTAAGAAACTGTGTTCAGTTCGCACCATTATGGGTACTCTTCCAAGAGCTGAAATAACAAAAGCTGTTAGCAGACCTGTGGGAGTTAGCCAAAGTGGCCATCAGAGAGGCGAGCAGCAGGAGGAGAGAGGGAGCAGGTAATAGAAATAGGTCACTCCATCAGATCAGATCAGCCTAAATCAGGCCTTGCAACTTGTCAAAAATTAATAATCTCAGACTGAGAGGGAAGGATACAGCATGATGGGAAAAGCAAGCCACTAGCTTCCTCCAGAAGACTGAAATTGTTCAAGCTGTAGTTGTATTTTAACAATTAGGTATTGCTAGTCTACCTTGTCAGAGCGGGGTTTTTTCCTCCCTTTAGTAAGAATTTTACTTATCAGCTACTTGGTCCCTGTTTGCAATGCATTCATCTCTTCAAACATGAGAAAGTGCACTACAAGTTTTCCTAGATTTTCTGGGGAGATGTTCCCTAAAATTTGGACCTTGTGTGCGCAGCTACCAACTGAGTCTTGGTAGGAAGGGCATACACCCCCAGTTTTGAAGGCTACCAGCTTCGCATGCACTTACTTGTTACTAGTCGAGATTTTTTCCCTAAGGTTTATAAAACTTAAGAAGAATTGTAACAACTCACAAGTCAGGAAATCCTATTGCCCTTCTCCAGGTACCATGGGTTGACAAGGTCACCAGGGAATAGGCCAGTGAAGGTGGTCGCACAAGGGCCATTCCTCCCTCCGCCATGTCCAAGGGAAGAGGCTCAATTTGATCCAGGAATACCCTCCTCTTTCAGCAAAATCTCAATATCACAGTGTAGTATCCCTAATATAAACAATGTCCTGTCCTAAGTATCTAATCTTTAGATTTTACTTGCGGCTGACTACCTTCCTTGTTTTGCAGGCTGCAGTGAGGGGGATGGTGACTGGGCCTTGCAAGGCAAACTTTGAGAGGTCACTTTTGTGGAAGGCTGGCTGTCAGCCACAGGACTTCTATGCCAGCCATGGTGCCCCTACAGTCTCAGCACACCACTTTCCTTTTCAAAAAAATTTTTGAGAGCTTGTATTTAAGGAAACAGGAAGGTGTGTAGTATCTACATGATCTAGCCTGCTTTATCAATATATAAAATATCATCATGGCAGAGGTAACACATCCTGCATTATAGGTGATTAGTTGTCAAATAGAGGGATGGAGAGAGAGGAAAACAGGGGGAACAAAGATTGCTTTCACTAGACTGGTGGATTCAGGGTGAGGACAGGAGTCCTGAACTCACAAAAACTGAATGTTTCCAGGAAGCAATGTTCTCACATTTCTAAGTCCTGCTGTTCAGAGAAGGATGTTTTGTTTTGCTTTGTTTATTTTGTTTTGTTCTTAACAAAATCCCAATCTCTGTTCTTGATGTGGCTGCTGTTGAACTCCATCCTACCCTGCAGGCATTACTTTCATTTCTGAAACAAACATGCCTGAGTCCGCCTGGGTTTGCGAGAACACTAGCCTCCTAACATATTTTTACCAAAATTAGGTACTGACCTGTAGAAATAAAACAGGGTCCCAGATACTACCTTTTAACGCATGGCCTGTGTCTTGTCATGCCGCAGCTCCTTGTCCTCTTCTATTCTGTATGCAAGGTAGGGATGTGCTTGTCCAGTCCGTAATATTTAAAAAGATGTCAGAGGTATTGTATAGCGATAGAAGAGTTGTAGATACTGGCTGGTGCATATGTGGTGTGTGCGTGCATGCACACCCATCACCCTTGCCTACTAGATGAAATATACGAGGGCCGCTCAAGTGTTCATCAATTCTTTCCACTGGCTGAGCCTGCAAAAATGCTCTTGTAGATTACTGGGTAGAGATGCGTCCTTTGGAGGTAAAGGACATAAACGCTTTGACTGCATTCTGCATGCATATAGTTATCCTGAGTATAGTTATACCAATTATTTCACCATCTGAAATCATTCAGCTGAAGAGTTCTCCTATTTGTCTGAGCATCTAGTATAGCGAACAAATTTTCTTTGACTTCAGTTTGATACAGTCCGCTAAAGGAAGAGGTTAAGGTGGTAAACATGGCCCAAACAGCGTATGGGCTCAGGTCTGCAGAAAGATGTGTAGGAAAACAAGTGAATAACACCACCCCAGGGAGCTGCAGGGAGCATTAATTCATGTGCTCTTCTGCTGCCTGCTGCCTAGCGTATCCCCGGTGGAAATACTCCAGGTCACTGAAGAGGTGAGCCCTTATCACTTCTCCAGAGCACAGCAGTCACTTTGCATCTCCCTGCTCCAGCTGGGGCAAGTCAGGAAAGTCCTGGTAAGGATGTAACTGTCAGGAGCACCAACCTGGTGGCAGTTGAGTTATTACAGGAAAATGGAGTACAAGTCTTGCTATGAGGCTGGTCAAAGCTGAAGGGGAGCATCATTAAAAGGTGCATTTTCATGGACACTTTACAGCTAACAAGAGTGATGCTCCCTGTGGAGGAGCAGAGCCCTGACCAAGCACTGTCTTGCTTGCGTAAGATGGATCAGCAAGGAGATATAATCTAGAAAAAGGTAGAGCCAAGATTAATAGCAAAAGTACAGTTAGCAACTTCACAGGGAGTGCACAAGATAATTTATGACAATGAAGGAAGGAAGGGTACGTACCATGGTAAGCATTTGTATAAAAGAAGGGCAGTTCTGCAAAACAGGCTTATTAATATGAAAAATGAAAAATTAGGTGGTTTTTACATTTCCACAGTTGAGGAGATTTGAAGGCACAACTCATTCTTTATTCTTTACAGTAGCATCTTTCTGTGTTAACTCTTCACAAGGATTTGGTTGCCCCTACAAGAAGATCTCTTCTGATTTTTTCTTGGTTGCTTCCCTAGGAAGAGGGCCACTCACATCACAGTGGTGTCAGGCTGATGTTTGACACGTCTAAGCAATTAGGAGCCAAAAGTAGCCCTATACAGCTTTGCTTTTTCTTTTGGACTAGTTGAGAGACCAACTGACATCAAGTCAGGGTACAAAATCATTCCTAGACCAGGACATTTAGAACCAGAAGGTTTATATCTTAGTAAAATTCCTGATCACTTCTTCACTTTTCAGTGCCTGCTTTCCCTTTGATGGCAGCAAGCTAACCTGAGCCAGCCTGATAAGTAAGAAACACTAGGTTTTTTTGGATTCAGCCTTCTATGTTTGCTAGAAACAAGCCTTTCTCTCGGTGGCTCAGGAGTACTTAGTCCACCTTTCCCTGTAAACTAGTATAGTCTGAGGCGCAACTGAGACTCTTGTTCATTCTCATTCAGCCCTGCAGCTTTGAGTGAGGAAGAGTGAAGAAATTTCCCTTGCCTGTCTGCTAACACCTGTCTGGTTACACAGGAGAAGCAGAGGATACGTAGTCCCTCCCCCACCAGGATTTTTATGGCTGTGCCTGCCACTCCATAAGCCTTCAGGTCTAACCCTCAAGCCTTGACAGTCCATGACTTAGACTATGGAGGTGGCTGGTCCTGAGCCCCATAGCCTGCTAATGCAGATGACTAGTCAGCTACGAGCTGTACAAAACTGCCCTTTCCTCCCTGAGGACTGTAGGAGATGAGAGTGAACTGGTGTCACCTACAGATACCCATACACAAATTCAGCTATACATAAACCCTACTGTATAAAAAGGATGTGCCTGACCCTGGCTACTCATCTGGCCTCCCTCCACACCAATGAAGAGACAAATGCCTCCTGAGGGAAATTTGTCTCTGTTGTGATTTAACCCCTGTTGGCAATCAAATACCATGCAGCCGCTTGCTCGCTCTCCCTGGGGGAATGGGGAGATAACTGGGAAGAAAGGAAAACTCATGGGTTGAGATAAAGTTTACTAGGATAAAAAAGGAAGATATAATAATTTATATACAAATAATGATAATAATAATAAAATATAGGAAAAATAAAATATACAAAAAGAACAACGCACAATTGCTCATCACCTGATGATACAACTAATACAGCCTGTCCCAAGCAGCAATCACAGAATGGAACTGAGAGTAATCTCGGAGTGATCTCAAGCAGTGAGAGAAAGAGCAAGAGCAAGAAAGCTGCCGACCAGCCAACATCCATTTATATACTGAGCAGGACTTCTATGGTATAGAATACTTCCTTTGGCCAGTTTGGGTCAACTGTACTGGCTATACCCCTCCCAGATTCTTGCACTTGCACATCAGTGAAACCTGGGAAAGTAGAAAAGTCCTTGATCTCTTAGCAACAACTAATAACATCAGTGTATTATCAATATTCTTCACATACCAAATCCCATACTAAATCCAAAACACAGCAGCCACTGGAAAAAAAACTAACTCGATCCTGGCCAAAACCTGGACAATCTCCTGAGATATGGGCTTAAGATAAGTTATCCATTGCAGCTATTTCTCCCCCGTGACTATAGGAGGCATAATTAATTGAGGGGACCTCAGGTTTAGATGAGCAATGTTAGATCAGGTGAATCCCACTTCAAGAATGCAGGGTCACACAAGGAGGCAGTGATGGAGCCAAAAACAGGAGCCAAGTCTTGTGGTCTTCAAGTGGGGCTCACCACCACTGAGCCACCTTGTGGAGGATGCAAGGCTGCTTTGTAAGTCTCTAAGAATAAGGTATGTGATGGGGTGACAGTGGAGATTACTCTGTGCAAATGTTGGTTTAATTTAATAACGGGGCTATTAGGGAACTAACTGAAAGACTGCACGGTGCCTCCAGATTAGCAATTAACATGGCAGGGGTCATGACAAGACAGCCGGAACTGGGAGGATGCTATTTCCAGAGTCCAGCTGCAGATCTCTTTTGCCAAGGCCAGGAGTCAAAAGATCCCAAGGATGCTGGACATTAAAAAGTGAGTTCCTTGAAAGAGAGGTTCACTAAGCTGTCAGGGAGCTGTTTGCAGGCAAGGTACAGACAGATAGACAGGCTCCCACCAGGGGCCTGAAGAAGTGGAGCCTGCCTCTATAGTAGAAAGAGGTCAGAGGAGCAGCTAACCCTGGAACTGTCACAAATCCTACGTCTCAATCTCTTTTACACACTGGCTTTCCCATCCTCTAATCCTCTTTGTCACCTGTCCCTAGGCCCCTGCTATTTTTACTGTATCTCTTTTGAATCTGAAACGATCAGAATGGAACAAAGGCCTTCAATTTATATAATGGCACAGAAATAATACCAAAAAAATCTCTGCCATAGAGTCTGAGACAATGACAGCATAAAATAGCAGAGGTTTTCAGTGAGCTGCCTGGGCCTTTTTTCGAAATGGTTACCGTTAATTCAGAACCCAGCAATGCATACGAATAGTTCAGATGGTTTCTCTCAGTGTGCATTACCTTGCATTTGCTATCTGCCATCTCAATACCAACTCTCTTCATTGTTTTTCAGAGGACGTACCAGTGCAGTAGATTATGTTTTTCAACAGAGCATAAAGAAATGGCCATTTTGAGAGTAACGAGGAAGAGGCCCAGAGAAATAGCTGTATTGGACTCTTAGGAAAGCACTAGGGGCAGATTATATAGGAAATTTTAAACATATTTACATTTCATAGTGTTGTTATTTTTGCTGTGTTCACCACCCTCTCATATTGCCACTCCTGTCAGGCTCACTGTGACCGCAGCACAACAGTGCGCATAAGGGATGGCAATGCCATTGCCAAGGCTTCTGGCTTTATCTTATTTGGACAAGTGGCATCTACTGCAGTTCCTTGGTTCCCAATCCTAGGAGCTCTCTAAGGCATTGAGAGTGGCAGCTGCCAGCTGCCAGAAAGTGCCTTCATCCTGAGCCCGAGATGGCTGTGGACATGCCAGGGCAATGCGGCTGCGACAAGCCACACGCTGCTTTTGGAGCCAGCAGGGTAATGGGACAGATCTCTCTGCAGCCACTTTGCAGAAATATTTGCTGGTTTTCCTTCCTTCTGGGCCTGATCCTGTCTCCAACGGGAACAGGAAGACTCTAATTTTCCCTTTTTTGTCTCCTCTCAGTGCCTTTCTTCCATTGATGTTGCAAAAGTATTGCATGATGTTGCAAAGCATACTTCTGCCAGTGATGCCCACTGTTGGAGGCTGGTGTGCTTGTGCCTCTGATGCATGGAGAGCTGCCTCCTCTCTAATAGCAGAGCACTCACCAAAAATGACAACACTGGAGAGGTCCAGCATGAGTGTAGGCAGCACAGAATTTTGCTTGCCAGGGAGTCTCAAGAAGCATCTGGCTCCTGAACGTCTCCCTCCTGAACCTGACATTGGATAATGATTGTAACAAGAGACCTATTCTTCCCCTTGTTTGTCTCCCTTGTTCCACCTTCAGACCCCTTCTCTGCTTCTATCTCCTTTTTCAAGCCCATACTTCTTCCTATGCTCTTCCTCTTCTGACAATGATGTCAGAAAAAAAGGAAAAATGTGTAATATGCAGAAAAATCAAACGTATTGACATCACTGCTGATTTCAGCAGTGACTCATCCACAGCCTCAAACCACGAGAGCTAACTTCTATTGCTCATTATAAAACAATATCTCCTAAAAGGGAGGGTGCAGTGCTCTGTGCTGCCAATAAGAGGACATTTAGCTTGGAAATTTGTGAGTGTAATTTATAGGCAGGCATGTTTGCGTGCATGCACACATAGGTAATGATGGTGTTAGCCGTCTGACAAATTGCTGGGCCTTGCACATTTGACCTCCTCCCCTGCCCTGTGTGCAGTATCGCATCTCCCAGGGGGTTCATCCTGACATCCCACCCTGGAGCAGCTTCCAGCTGCTGCCATTTTGGATATCCTGCCTATTTATTTCTTTCCAAAGATCCTCCCTGCTCTCACCTCTGGGGTTGCTCTGTCTTGACTGCCACTGCATGTAGGGCTCAGTTTTGTGCCAAGCCTTGCTTAAGGACCAAATACCTTATAATTTTTCTGACTAGAAATGTGAACTTTATAGCAGTGGTGGAAAGGGGAACTTCAAAGCTTTCTACCTTTTTCCTTTAGCCGTATTCTCCATATATCGGACTTCAAAGCTGAGACCTTTTCCTATGTACATTGAAATTATTCTGGACATCTTCTGAATCACTTTGGATTGATTAAGTTTAATCTTTATTTCCTTCTGAGCTGTGTACAGTTCACCTTACAGTAACGAGGGCTTGAGAAGTAGAGAGAGAGCTCTCAAAACTCAAAACAGTCCCAATAAAATTTTTAAAGTGTTTTCAAGCATTGCCAAAACAGTTTTGCTCTAAAATATACAGTGTATAGTCTCTGATTCAGCACATCTTTATCTTCTCCTAGATTTTAGTACAAGTGCTTAACAGCTGAATAGTAATAGATTAAAGCACATGTTTAAACACTTTGCTGAATAGAGTCCATACAAAGTGCATAATGTTGTGCTACAAAATTTTTTCTTCACCCATTCAGGGCTGAAAGGACATTCACTGGTGGCTTTGGCACTTGTGACTACAGAAAGCATCTCACATTCAGCCGGGTAAACAACTTCATATCACACTATCCGATGTCCTCACGCTCTCTTTCCAGTCTGTTTGTTTATTTGGGCCTCTGTATCATAGCATTTAGACAAAATACTTAATCAGATATGTTTGTATCATGGCATGGTACTAAATGACCTCAAATTACAGTGCTGTTTTCAAAATTTCTGATATAAAGATACTCGCATTGCTGGAGCACGTTACTAGGAGTCAATCCTTGACATATATTCTAATTGGTATATTGTGATTTTAATTGCTAAACTTTGATAAATGTCATTGCTGACCCTGCTTCTTTCCCTCAGATAATTTGATTTTGATTTCTGATATTTGCAAGCTTTCTTTTACTCCCTCCAGCTTCCTTCATATCTGTTCGGTTCAAGAAGAGTCATTTCCCATTTTCCTCCACCTGCAAGGCAAAGGCTTCCTTTTGCTTTTCTGAACCTGTACATTGCAATTATAATCAGTAATGAAAAGTCAGCGAACGGCAATTTAAACAGTTGCTTTTCAGTAGAAATAAATGCTGGCTCCTCTCGAGCAGGAAGGGCAGGCGATGAGCCTGTCAGTCAGGAACTCTCATGCTTGGCAGGGCGATTTACCTGTCTGATGTTCCTCCTCGTTCTCCATCATAAAATAAAAACACTTCACTTGTCAAACATCTTCCTTTTTTGGGATGCGTCTCGCACGCATGCTGCTCGGCCATTTGAAACTCAGCTGCGCCTCTAGCAGCCGACTGACAGCTCCGGCAGACAGACTCTATCCTAAGGAGATTTCCCAGTAACCCACTGACGCATCTCAAAAGCTCAGGGCCTGCATAACGGAAATATTTTTTTTTACTGCATTGTTTTTCTTAACAGAGAATTAGCTATTTGCAGAAACAGAACAGGACTTCTGAATTTTTTAAACAGGAAAAAAAAATAACAAATCCTCTAGACTTTGAAATGGTCCTGCTAACACTTATGCTCTCCCTCCTGCGACAGCTTGTGTTGAGTAAGCAGACCCAGAGCTCTGCCGATAGCAGATCTGGCCACCCAGGCTCACTGGGGTGGGTTGCTCCTCAGTGACCATAGCTTTGGGATGACTACCACATCTGTCAGCATTTTTCCTTAGCTTGGCTCAGTAACTGACAGCCAAGCCTCTCTGTACGGCTGGGACAGCCAGCCCAGGCTCCTGCCCCTCACAGAGGCACCTCGGTGGTTCTTCTCTCGTCTGCACTTTAGAGCAGCAAGGAGGGAAGTGAAGACAGATGCACACCATGGGACACAGAAGTTACTAAATCATGATCCACCCTACTTAGTTATCTCAGTTAAATGGGTATCCAGTGCTTCAAGAAGAGCTCCCAGTCTGGGGACAAACTGTTTATTAACAGAGTTTCTTCCCAACCCTGAGTTGCCAATGGTTAGCTTCTGCTCTGAAGGCTCAGAGTTTTTACCAGCATCATTAGGATTTGGAGGAAACACGGGCCATGAGGCCAGCTCTATGAGACTAGAGGTTGCCCAGTTTGGTGCATCTGGAGCTACAAGGACAGGATCACAGCCAAGAAGCTTGGGGAACCTTAATTATGAATCTGACTGCAAAATTTACATCTTGTCTCTGCTGGCATCAGGAAGGATAGAGAGTGACTGGATTGCACTAGAGCTATAGTTTCTACTGTGCATCATCCTTTTCCCTAGCAGGTTGGACTTCTGTCATCCTTGACACCTTGCAGATCCTCCCACTGTTCTCTCCCTGCAGCTGTCCCTACTACAGCCCTCAGTGAGAAGCCTGCTTTGCTCAGGAATCTGGAAGCTATTTTAAGGCATGAGGTTCTTGCCATGCAAATAAAGGTAGTGTTACGCATCTTGTTCTGAAAAATCACCACCATTCAATTAATCAGCCCGTTATTCATCTCACACTGTAATTGTAGCCTGTATGTCACTCACCATTTCTAGGTACATTGAATGTACTGATCTAATATTTAAGAATTTGCCAACAGTATAACTGGATGCAATTATTTTGACAAAGATTTTCCAGCATGGGATTTTACAACAGATGTTTTTTTCCTGTGTCCTGAAGTGAGGGGACAACCTTATTAATTTAAACATCAGTGTTTCTCTTCCTATAGTTTACACCTGGGAAACAGAAGCACAAGGTAGTTTAAGTGATTCTCCTATGTTTGCCCAGGAGGACAGTTGCCAAACTAAATTAAAATCCAAAGCTCAATCCACCAGCTCAGCCCATAGGCCATATTGCCCACAATGGAGTGTCCTGATGTACATAAACTGGGATGCAAAAGGCAGGACAAAACTGATTTCAGGTGATGCCAAAATGCTCCTCAAGCTCAAGGCTGACAGAGGCAGAGTAACAGCACAAGTTAGCTGAAGAGCAAAGTACTGAGACATCAGAAGAGTGAAACAGGCCACTGACTATATGAAGCCACCTCTTTCCTTGGCCAAATGATGCATCGGTTAGTGGTTGGTTAATATTTAACATAACATATGTTTTAGTATTAGAGCAATGTGCCAGGACAAAGGGCATCACTATTTTGATAAGTAATTGAACTGTCAGCAGCAGGGAGGAAAGGGAAAGGGAGATTTTTATTTTCAAAGCAAATAAAGGGATTGGCACACACCATGGCCTAAAAATTTAATTTCCTATCTTTTCCAATTATATTAAAGGCAAACCAAATGACTCTTGTTTTGGCTGAAGATCTTAGAGTATGAATACTCAATTGAAAGCTTTTGCATTACAGCAGCTTAACAAATTACCACCCATCTGGTAAGCCATCCTATCTGGCCCCATGTGAGCTCTTAGCCGTCCTTATATCACAAGTTAAAGCACATCAGCATCGGTGGGTTGGCCTGTCCCTCAGAGGTGCTAGTGCCATTTGTTTGGAAGGGCGACAGCACCCTTTGGCCAGGTGGTAGGAGCACACAGCCATCTGCTGAGCTTCTGAAACATGTGGCAATAAGGGCTGGGAGCTATTGTCAGATCGGCACCTTCTGCAAGACAGATCCTGTGGGGTAAGGAAATGACAGGAGCTGCAGATGCAAAGCTTTCCGGGATTTGACCCAACAATACCTCTGGCAGACATCTGCAGTCTCTTCCACATGTCCAGGGCTAATAAATGACACCAAAGGCACATAATACTGGCCAGCTGTTTGCTTCATTGGACAAAGAGCACTATTCTTACCAATTTGAGTGACTTAATTGTTTTGAGAAGGCCTTAATTTGCAGATTGTACCTCGACTTAGCCGGTACGGATGGTGCCTGATGAGGTCGATTACCTGCATTAATAAGAAGGGGCAGCGCCTTGGCGTTCGTGTGCCATGCGCTTTCAGACTAAACAGCAAACATCAGAGCGCGGCAGGACAAGAGGAGACAGTGGCATTGAAAACATTGATCTGAGCTACATCTCTCTCCCAGAACTGTACAATTTCTTTTTTTTTTTTCTGCAGACACAATCAAATATGTCAAATGGCTGCTAAAATGTAAATGTTAGCAGTCAAGGTCACCTTCCAAGGGGTACTGAACAGCATGCCCCAGGCAGGCCCCATTAGTGCCGGCACTGACAGCGTTCCCATCACCTTCTCCTCCCCCAGCTCTTTGCTCCGTGCTGAGAAATATTCCAGAGGCAAAAGTCTTTTCCATCTGATACTAAAAAGCTGTTCCCTCCTCCCAGCCGGCTGAGTCTCAAGTTTAATAAAAATCCTCATTAGTTGTCATCTAAATATGCAGGAGGTCCATGCCAAGTATTGCAGCTGAGTTAAGGAAAGCCAAGGCAGGTTCTAATTAAAGCTGGGGCCAGACCGAAACCTTGGGTCATGAGCCTATACCTTGTGGAAATTCGGATCCAAGCTCTGAATACCATTGATCAAGAGGATCTCTTCACTCAGAGCCCTGGGTACTACCTGGTGCTGCAGTTGCAAGCCCCTCAGAGCGACCCTTTGATTCAGTCACCCTGCGTAACATGGTGGAGACTCTCTGGCTGCTTCACTTTAATTAAGGGATGGGAAGCTTTAATTAATACAACATGACAGTGAAAATACAATCAGTCGAGTGGCCCCTGTTGTTTGTTCACATGTTAATTTTGCATTTTGCATGTTTTTTTTTAACACGCTTGTTTTTTAATTTTGTGCAGTTATGCTTGAAAGCCAGTAGCAGCGGCGACAAAGTGTTCCAGAAGGAGCCCGGGGGAACAGGGTGTTAATAAGTGCTGGGTTTGGCACCTGAGGAACCACGGAGGCGCTTGGAGATGATATGAAACAAACAAGGTAGCTGGGTTTTTCTGTTAACATGATCAGTGGGGAAGGACTGAAAATCAATGATATCTTATATTTCTGTCTTTATGTTTCAGGGTCAACAATGTACTGAGACATGAGGAATCAACAAGACACATATTTCTCATATTAGTTTCCTATGTTTTAGCCCTAGCGAAAGTAAGTGCTTTAAAAAAAAAAAATCTAAATTCTGCAGAAAAGATAGACTGTCATATGCCTGTGAGGTCTAGAGCACAAAAGAGAAATCCTGAATCTGAAACTGTGTGGCCAACTACACTCACCTTCCCTTGTAGCTTAAAATGCAGAGTTGCTCTCTATTTAAAATTCTGGTTTCCTGGTCTCCTAACATCAGGAAGGAGCTGAGTTCCCCTCCAGCTGGGTGGAAATGTTGATTTCATCCTACAGCATTTACAGTGCATTTGTAATGGGGTGTTCTCCTTGCAGCTTCATTTCTGTCCAGGAGGGCTCCTGGGTTGCAAATCCCTGTGACTTTGAGCAGTAGAGATGCTGGTGGCAACACCTGAAGCTGGAGCTTGAACACATTAGCACATTTCCACCAAGTCCCCAAAACACAGGCCCATGTTAGCACTTCACTATTGCCTCAGCTGGAAGGCAGGTATAAATATGGGCTTTATGGTCATTGGGAACACCGGCATCCTCCTGATAATCCATGACTGGAACAGCTCAACTGTTCTAACCAAATGTGAATATCTACATCTGAACTACATACCTCCATTTAATAGAATCATAAATATCCTTTAGGGCTAACCGTCTACAATAGACATTTCATCTCACCCTAAAGGCTCCAGAGATAAATCAGACTGTTAAAGTCCCTGTATCTCTCCTGAACACAAGGAGTTCCTTGGGTGACTTGCTTGTACACAGATTTTGCATGGTGGGCATTGAACGTTAAATGAGATGAGTTGCACTTGTCGCATAAATGACCCGCTAACCCTGAGGGCAGAATCCTGCCTTAGCATTTTCAAGGAGTTCAGGTGAATGATATTTAGACTAATGGTTTATTGATATAGAGCTTGAAAACTGAGGCAGTTTTGCTCTACATTTTTATGTAGAGCAAGAGCTTAAAAATACCTTCTCCCCCAAACTTTTTTTCTATTAAGCCTAGCTTTGTATATGCTGAAAGTAATTGCATTAAACTTCATAAAGCCTTTTGCAAAATTAATATTTCTCAGATTACTCTGCTTGCCAGCAGCACATAAGAAGATCCAAGAAGTCCATGCTAGACTTAAAAGTTCTTTTTCTAAATGGCATCTGTATTACACTGTGAGAAAGTAGTCCAAAAACCCTTGCAAAGATCCAGTGACCTTAAAGATTCAGGGTCTTTTATTCTTCCATTAATCACCTGGCAACTCGTGGTCATAGAACGAAGAACAGGATATAATCAATGCAACCTCAGCCAGAGCTGCAGCTCCTGACCTGCCATGTCTGTGGATCCAGACAGTGTTTGCCTGAAACACCATTACAAGCCCTAGTCAACCACATGCACGCAGAGATGTTAGCTACTTGCAGCAAAAAGCATCGTGACTCTTGTTAGTGGCAATTGTGTGATGTTGATAGCAGACCAGAACTCAGCCTTCAGGAAGTAACTGAGAGGAGAAAGCTGAGCTGATGAACAAACATTAATATTTCTTTCAGTTATGTGAGACTCCTGTGAAGATTTACATAATTAATCTTCAGCAACAAAACATTTATAATGAAGTTTAATAATCTGGGTGATAGACAGGTCATGTTAATTACCATCTTGCTTCCTGGTATTAAAAAACATTGTTTCCAGGCTCTTAGCTTAGAAGTGAATAGCTTGTATCAGCTTGAAGACAGCGCAGCAAGTTTGCAGATGATTAATGCCTGAATGCTTGGCACTAACGGAGGATCTGAGACAGGTCCAAGCCCTTGCCCTGCCACAGGCTTCACACATGACTAGGAGGGGCATGACTAGGTTTTGGGCACAGTTCTGCGTTGCCGATATCCCAGCAATGGCTATCTGATACCTCAGTTGCAGGTTCAGTCACATCCCTCCACTCCCTCCTACAAATACAAACTAATTGCGGGGCTCTCATCTAAAATACATGTGTAAAATTGTGTGGCTTGTAGGTGTTTGTAGGGGTTTTCTGTTTGTTGGTTGCTTTGGTTTTTCTTAAAGTTACCTCTTTAATTTTTTTTTGTTGTTGCTGTTGAATCCTATTGTGTCACAATCTGCTGAAGAGATGCTAACTTCTTCTGAGAGGAAGGAAGGGGGAAATGAACAGCTGGAAATGGACTCTTGGTCATCATGAAGAACTTCTTGCCAGCCTAAGGCCTCGATAACTCTCCTGTACAATGTGAGTGTAGAGGAAGGATTTCAAGGGCAACAATAAGGTGGTTTTCACACGTGTTTGGGGAGATGCTGTTTGAAACTCAAAGGGGTACCACGGAGGAGAACATGGTATGAAAGAAAAGGGACTTGTTTAACATCCAAAGGGGGAAGCAGAGATGAGAATCATGGACAAACGGGAGACAGAAATCACCTTTTAAGTGCTGAAAAGAAGATGGCAGCACAGGGGTGCTGGGTCTTTACACAAAAGAGAAAGGGCAGCCAGTGGAGGGATTCACCATGGAAGCTGACATGGGCAGAGAGACAGGCTACAAAAATGATCTTTGCAGTGGTGCTATAGAGGAATACTGGCAAGACAAGATTGTATTATTGCCAAAGAAAAGGATGTTGCAAGAACTGAGACCCAAGAGATTGAGTATTTGAGAGTTGAGAGTTTTATTTGTGTAACTGGATAAGCAAGTCTGAATTTTATTTTTATCTGAAAAAAAAAAAAGGTGAGACTTTAAGCTAGGGGCTGGATGTGAGAAGCCAAAGAGAAGCTCACACTCAGCAGCATCACCCAGTAGTTCAAGAAAGAATGAGCAGGAAAGGCTGGGCTTTGACAGGAAGAGCTCTGTTGCAGCCAGGCACAACTTGCTGTGATCTCCTAATGAATTGCTAACCAAACAGGTATTTTAGTTTGAACAGGAAGAGACCTTTCCTGTGCAGACAGCAGATCCATCAGTTGAGGAAAGGGCCAGCCGATGAGTGGTGGTTGCAGAGTGAAATATCCAAAAGCAGAGGACTGCAGGAAAGAGGAGGGCAGATTCATGGAAGTGAAGGAGTAAATCTGGTCATGATGCAGGTGGCTGGAGAGCTAGGGTGGCTGGGGCTGCTCTGAGGTAGAGGTGTGCCAGTGGTGCCTGATACCAGCTGGGCTGGGAGTAAAGCCAAAGAGGCAGGGTGGAGCTCAAAATGATTTCTTAAGATGTGAACTACTACTTTTGAGAAAGGAACATAAATTAAGATGAAACGGAGTGTATAGCAGGACAGAAGGTATGGAGCAAGGTAGGGAAATACCACTTTAAATTACTATATCTTATGAGCTATTAGACAGAAGAATATACTTGCTCTCTAACTCTCATAACCAGGTATTCTTCACTTCCTAGGTGTGTGTAAGCCAAACTTCCCGTCACGGTGGCTCAGGAAGTCTCTTATCTTGAAACAATCACTGTCTAAGACTAAGAGATAAAACCTATTTATAGTAGTGCCCTCTTCCACCAGGCTGTACAACCAGGACTTTCAAGGGAAAAAAGGGTGGCTGGGCTTCTGCCAGTCAAAGCCTGTTTGGTCTCCTTACCTGAGTAACCCTGCAGAGCTCATACTGTAGAAATGCTTGTATGTCTTTGTATCCTGTGCTATCTTGGCATCTCTGCATCAGCACAGAGTCAGAAAAGCGGATTTTCACCCTATAAGAACTGGTATCCTGGCATCAGGCTGAGTATTGTACAATGCTCTTGGGAAAAGGTTTTACTGCAGTCATTTGAGACTGTGCTGACTGAAGAGGATGGAAATAAAAAAAAAAAAAAGAAATCAAATAGGGATTTCGATAAATAGAATTTCAGATCTTGCATAATATCATTCAATGGCAACAGCAGGTGTTTGACAGTACTGTGAACTTCCTCAGAATGGGATCCTGCCAACGTGGCTGTGATTCAGTGCAATGATTCAATGACTGCAGGACGGTATCCTGCCAACCAGCCTTCCAGCAGAAAACTGTTCACCCCACTGCAAACACTGCCAGTCCATTAGCATTTCAGATTTAGTCTATCTGCATGTCAGTAGAAGGCGTGCATCCCCTTCAGGTAATGGAAGGAGGGAGGGAGGGATGGACAAAAATTCCCTTTTCTCCCAGGGAATAAAAGACAAAATTATTAGCTGCAATGTTATCTCTGAGGAGGAGCATGAGATGTGTTTTCTTTAAATCTCAGAGTTTGAAAATAAAAGGCTTTCTTTTACTTCAAGCCCTACTTTTCCTTCCACCTCCAACCAAGAGCCTTGTTATAATAAGACAAGAGATTCTCATCAGCTTTCACTTCTGCCTTCCAAACTGTGCAGAAATACTACCAACATCCTGAGATAAGCAAAGAAACTTAAGGAGCTGTTGTTAGCAGTCCCTGTTACAGATATTTTTTCAGCTACTATCCTGCAGCTGGGCAAGCACCCACGCCCGCCCCATCATCCTCCCCAACGGAGGTACACGGAGCCTCCTGCACTCCTGCAGCATGGATGTGCGCATATAAGCCCACAGCAGGAACATTCCCAACCGCGTGGATCCTGGAGACACTTGGCGTGGGTACAGAGGAGGACAAGCCTCATTCAGCCGTCATCCTCCAGCCGTGCAGCCCACTAGCCTGCGGCCAAGCTACGTGAGATAAAACCTCCTTCAGGTAAACACACAGTTAGGGTTGCAGCATGATGGCAGCAAGGGCAATTTAGCTCATCTCTCCTCTTGCTCCTTTTTTTCCATTGTGTAGCAGAAGGAAAACAGAGATTGGAGCGGAGAGGCAATTCACAGCACTGCTACCATAATCTTTGTTACAGCACAATGTTCTCATCCTTGCTCGGCTCTTTTAAACCTGCTGTAATACGAATAATGATACACTCCACTTACAGAGACTTTGTTAAATACTTTGCCTTTATCACAGGTGCTGCGTAACCTTCCAGGATCAAAAGGGACTCTTTGAGAGGTGATTAGAGCAGGAGGGAAGGGTTTAGTGGTCTAAGCGTCACATTTGCAATAATTAGGCTCCCCGGAGTGACAGGTTCAAATCCTAGCAGGGTTGACTTAGTCCTTCATCCCTCTAAGGTAGATTAAATGGGTTTTCTGTCTTTTGGACAAGACCTTAAAAAATACACAGACACATGAGTTTCTTCCTTTTACTGCAAAGCTGACTTTTACAAATGTATAAACGTGAGACGCAGGGCATTTGACACAAACCCAGCTGTTCGCCCAAGCACTACTCACCAAAACCTTTTTTCACCCTTACGGTGACCACGCAGCTCTCCTACCCACCAGCCTCCTTCCCAGGGGGGCTCTGTGGTGGTGAAACATGTAGTGTAGTGAGGACCACGGTTTGGGATAAAGCAATGAAGTTTGAATGTGTCCTACTACCAAACATAACCATCAGCCTCTAGTTTTCAGACTACTCTTTAAAAAATAGTATTTTCTACTACACATTGATATTCCCTTACTTGAGGGTGGTGACTAAACCAGTCACGAGTAAAACCAGAGCACGAGCTCACATAGCACCATAGGCTGAAGGGGAGTTGATTATGGTTTTTCATTAAAAAAATAAATTAAAAAAAGCTTTCCTAGATGATTCCTGTTCTTGGGCTGGGCGAGGGGTGGAGGGGTATCTTTTCTGCCTGTCTATTTGGTCAGCTTAGAGGAGGCCAAGCTCATTGTCACCGGGGAGCAGTTCAAGAGGAACTCCCAGAGTAAGCTTTTGGGAGCCCCCTTCGGAGTAAGGGAAAAGGAGATGAAGAAAAGGCTATTTCAACCCTGTGTCCTAGGGCTTTCCTTAGCACAGACAAAACCACATAACCAAAGAAGATGACTGTGAAAAGATGGATCTTGAAAAAAAACACACCAAAAAGTTTCTCTTGGTGGAAACAGAAGCAAGGCAGAGGGTAGGAGGCTAGCACAGGGAGAGGTAGGTGGGGAGAGGTGAAGAGAGGTTTCTAGGGACTGTGCAGGGACCACTGGGTATCCAAAGGGAAGAACTGGCCTAGAAAATAAAAATATAGGAGACAACATAGAAAAAAATCATTCAGAAGTAGAAAAATGGTGAGACAGAGGAACTGACAAGGATCAAAGACACAAAAACGGCTAGAAAAACCATCACTGAGCCTGAGGGAGAAGGAACATTGCATTTATTCCTCTTTGTTTTTTTTTTCCCTAGTGGAGGAAGAGTGTGGTGAGGAGGCAGGCTGTGCTGGGCAATGGGCTTTCCTGAGCTCCTGTGGAGTGTCCTCTTGCATTTCTCCACAGCCTGGAGATGCAGAGACCATAGACCAGGCTGACACTTTATTTGTCCAACCCAAATGTTGTGTACATAACTCTTCTCCGACAATGATAACTGTCTTCCCCACGCAGTCAATACTGGGAGAAAGGAGGAGAGAGACGCAAGCATGACTGAATAGCAGTCGAGTACAGCTAGCTAATTGCAGCTTCATGTAATCTCTTTCATAGCCGTTATCATAACTGTATATATTTCCAGCCCAATTCGTCTATCTTTTCCGGCCTCCTGTCTTTGCAGCTGCCTCCTCTTCTCTCCTTCCTGATGGCTGCAAATCTCTGCTTATCACCCGTTTTCATGCTGTGTTTTGTCTGTCTCTGTGTTCATCCCTGGACCAGCTTCTTGGCTGCATGCGGCAGTTTCTTATTTCCTGGATGTTGTGAGAGACTGGTATGAACTACTTGCTTCAGTTAGCATGTGTGACCTTTTGCCTTATCTTTTTTTTTTTGGATGATTTAATTTTACACATGTTTACACTAAGGACTTGTTTTGCAAACTAAAGTGGTCAATATGGATGTGCAATTGCTATATGAGGCAGTAAGAATTAAGACAATTATTTATTTATCAAATTTCTTTTTGTATGAATGTATCCATCCACTGCATGAATTTTTCATGCAAGCTCATCTTGAAAAAAACATTCCCTCCTCCCGGGAAGGATTTGAGCTCTTCAGGGAATTCCCCCAAATTCTCGTATTTTTTTCTTTAATTGAACCCACCGTGTAAGAAGAGTTTCGTCTACAATATTGATTGTGGAAAAACATGCAGACCTGTCAGTCTCTCTTTTCCCAAGGCAAAACTCTCCTATTGTCCTTTTCTGCCAGGGTATAATCTCCACAAAGACAGACTTCAAACAGTTAAGCTTCTTCCCATTGTATTTGGACTATATGTAGTGCTCCACTTTACATTCACATTTAACAGGTTTCAAGCTTCAGTGATAAACTAGAAACGTTTTTTCCTTCATGACAGCTGTTTGACAGCTTTTGAAAATGGATAAAAAATGGAAAATTACCCTACAGAGGAAAAATCCCCTTCTGTTCATAACTAAGGCTGAGATATGGCATGAATGGAATAACACACTTATTACATTCTGGGCACTGAACACAAAATGTATTGCCTCCCTCTATTCCACTTGATTTGATAATCTAGTACAATTTAGGTGCCTAATAAATTAAATTGTTCGGAAACTTGGTTCACTGCCTAAACTCTGCGCAAGGCTGTGCTGTTTAATGATGCCTTTCTTTCTTTCAGTGTTTTATCTTTGGGATAAATAATTCAGGCTAATAAACCCTGTGATCTGCGAGGTTAATTGACACCCATAGTAATTCCCAGCTTGTACATAGCACCCATATTTTTCTGTCTTTCACGGAGTCCTGTAGTATCACCTAATCTCCGTGGCTCACCAGTCAGGTTCCTTGTATTGCCAGAAGCCCTAATCATTGCAAATACCACTTCTGGTCCTGAATGGGCAGGGACTCGAGGTCCAAGTGTTCTTTCCATTTCCCCCAAGTGGTTATCTGGTTGATTTCTGAGAAAATTCTAGGACAATTTGGACTAGACTGCAATTAAAAAAAAAAAAAGATGGAAAAAGTGGAATTAAAAAAATATTATGAAGATCCACAAACATATTATCTGGGGGATTTATTCCTAGGTGATGTGTCCAGCTGTGCAGCAGGATGAATATATTCTTATTAATTATTAAATTGCTCAGATGGTCCTCCTCCCCAAACCTGACATTTATCGAAAAAAAGTAATTGAAAAGGATTTGGCCAGTTCCATTCCCCGCGTTTGAGTGTTATATAACAGATACCTCCACCAGCCCCGCTCCCTCTGCCTCTCTCTGCTTTCAGGCTAACACACAGTTTATTGGGTATCAATAAAACATAAGAATTACTCCTGGTATAACAATAGCACCTCTTTGCAACCTTCAGCCTGCTTAGCTCCCAGAAATAGCGTGCTAATGAGGATGCGCAGCATTTTGGGCAGATGCTAGAGTGTTACGCTGGGCTGATAACTGCATCTCTTGGATCAAACACTGCGCTGGGATGAGTCATGCCTTTTACTAATTTATAAGAGCAGTCTTCCTTGAAATCCCAGTGTAAATACTATCGTCCTGTTCTCTGTGAGTGACTACAGCCTTGAAGTCAACAAAAATAATGGGCATTCTGCATGGAATAACGAGTTGTTGGCATATTCCTTTTTATACCCTGGATGGAATATTCAAATTTTGGGTTGTTTAGCCTTGTTTTAAATTCGTATTTTTTATGAGAAGCTGTAGAAACGTAAGGGCCACAGAGCCTGAAGAGAACCACAGGACAGGGCACAGAGCAACTCAAAAAGGCTGAGTCTTAGTTTTGTAAAGAAAGAGAAAGTTTGGAGCTGTATCACAAGCCTGATAGTTGGATGTGTGTAATTCTCAAACTGAAAATCAGGGCTCGTTTACTGCATGCATTATAGCTTCCTTTACAGGATGGTCACTAAACAGGACGATGTCCTATTCACACCTGCCAGGAGTGACCCGGGAGTGACGTAGACTTTTAAAAGTCAGATGGAGCTCAGTATGTTTCCTTTTCCATTTTGATGGAAGAGATGTTTGCACCCAAGTGTTTCTAACTTCCTGGCCTGTATTGATTTTTTTCATATCCCTGTGATTACTCTGTGCAAAGAAAAGTGTTCATGCACTGGCATGCCTAGACAAAAAATACCAGATACTCCATTGTCATCTCTAAAGAAAGTGGGTAAACCTGAGAGTGAAGACACGGTTCACATCTTCCCTCACTGACACGCAGTACTTTAGCTGAGCACAAAAGCAGATTCCTAAATTGCCTGAGCAAAGCCATTTTCACAGTCTATTTCAAACACCTGCCACCTTTGCTTGTGGATCAATGAGCATTGCTGTCCCCAGGACAGGATGGGATAACTCACCAGTCGTGTCTCTCTCCACTGACAGGGAAGGCAAATGACGAGCTCAGATAGTACGCCAGATCTTTAGGCAAGTAAAAACAGGTGAGAAGATCCCCCAAACTGGAACCAAACCAGTTGTTTTGTGAGCAGTAGGCTACCAGCAAGGTGCTGATGTGAAGCTGAGATGTAAAATCTGAAAGTCCCACGTCCTGTTGCTATCATTAAAACCACAGACTGTGGCAAATTTGTATGTGCTGCTAGCAGTTTCCCAAGGTAAACAGCAGGTTTTTTTCCCCATGTCTTGTAAGACAGCCATTTCAGGCAGATCCTCTTCCTTTAGACACCTCTTCAACCACAAGCTTGACACCAAAGAGGCCCCTTCCTCTTCCACAGCCTGTGCTCAGTGCTTCTGTATGCAACTTCAGAGTTCAGCTTGATTTTAATCCTCTCTTTTTATCATGTCCTGATATGAAGTGGGGCTGGCACAAGCTCCAGAGGTCAGTTTGTTAAAGGACTGAATAGGATGGGAGAGACAGACCCATGGTAAAGGGAAAAACAACGAAACTGGAGCCCAAAGCAGCCTCAGCTACTTGACAGCACCTCTGCTGGGTTTGCTAATCTTCTGACAACTAGCCACGTGCTGGAGGACATTTTTCTAGGAACTGGCTGGTCCTGACAAGCTAAGCAAACCATCCCAGCGTGGGCTTGGCAATTTAAGACAGAAGCTCTAAGATCCCGATAACACCGCTAAGCTGAATAGCTCCCTTCTCAGTGTGCGAGTGCAGCCTCTCTCTATGGTAAATCAGATAGAGCTGGCTGCAGTTTATGGACAGATGAAGTAGTTCTTGTCTCTATACAGAAAGCAACTGCAATTTGCACAAAAAATAAAAGTATTTCCCTGTACAAAAGACCCACCCAATTTAAAGCTGTTGTCATGACCAAAACCACACTGGGATGATTATTGCCATCTGAAAGCGGTTTTTTGAGGGATAATATTATGAGCCTGTCTTTAGGAAATGTTATTAAAGCTTCCACTTTGGGAAACTCTTTCTGCCATACACAGTTACAAAATGCCCTCTTAAACTTACCACCCCTTCTGCTCATTCTGTCCAAAAATCCCCAGCAACGAACATCTCCGCAAAGAAGACAGCTGCTCAGACAGCATTTTGAAGCAGTGCCAGAGAGTTTCACTACCCATGTTGATCTCACATGGACAGTGTCCCGGTGTTAGAGGGGAACAGCGTGCTGTGTAAAAGCGCCTCAGTGCAGAGCGAGGTGAGGTAATGGGCAGCAGCGCATATTCTTATGTTACATATCTGACATGTTTGTATGTCAAAGCTGTCATGACTTCTGAAAAGCAGTATATTATTCCCTTTGAAAGCACATTTGCCTGTCACCAGGACGTATATACTGATCAAGATTTCAAAGTCACCAGGCATCTTGCAGTTCTCACAAACAATGAATAGGATGAGTTCAAATGCGCATTGAAAAACCTGAACCCGTGTTCTGGATGTGTGGTTTGCAGACAATCCTCCCTGAAGCTAGTATGGACTTGTAAATGCTCAGCTTTCCCAAAAACCAGCTGTATGTACACACAGACAGGAAAACACCACTGATATTAGTTTATTTCTTCCCAATATTAGATCCTTCTGAAGGAGCCTCTTTCAAATGTGAAATAGGCAAAGGTTTCTTTCAAGAGTTTATAATAGGTTTCTTAAAACTCATTATTAATATGCAAAGAGACAGTTAAAAGGGGAAAAAAAAATCACCTAGTAACTGTTTCCCAGGTATTCAAACATTTTATGCATAGACAAGCTAGTGGGAATCCAGCAGAGGACCATAATGATGGTCAGGGGCTGGAGCACAGCATGTACAAGGAGCAGAGCAGGTTTGCTCAGTCCAGCAAAGAGAAAGAAGGGGAAGGCCTTACCACAGAGAAGGAAATTGTGACTGGATTAAAAGAATGGATGGCAAAGCCTTGGAGCAGGCTGCCCAGAGAAGTTGTCAAATCCCCATCCTTGGAGATACACCTAAAATTTTGGTCAGAAATTCGCCCTAACTACACAAAGGCCCTGAGTAACTCTAACTTTAAAGTTGGCCTGTCAGGGGTTTCAGGGATATTCTAATGTCCCCTCCAACCTATAATATCCTGTGATTCTATAAATGGCCTGACTTTACTCAGCTATTTAGTCCTCTGCTAAGAAAAAAAGTAGGATTTCAAGAAATGCCCAAATGTAGACTAAAGAGCCAATGACCACTGGACCAGGTTGGGAAAAGGCATTTGGGCTGCAGGAGGCAGCATGTGCCAAAGAGCAGGGTGCTTGTGTGAGAAGTGGGTGAACCAAGTGGTAAAATAAGAGTTTGTACTGGAATGAGGGAGAAGGCAATGCAGGAAAGGAGCAGGGCTGATATGTCAGTGCATACACCATGATGCATTTACTTGCTTGGGGCTGGCTTTAAAAAGAAATTCATTCCCAAAGAAAACAATGAGGTTATTATGTTTTGATTGACCAAAGTCTTGATGGTGTCCCACAGCACAAGAGCAGCATCCTTCCTCAGAAAGATATCAGCAGTCCCAAGTGACTATTCCTGCTTTTGTAGCAAAAGTGAAAATTGTTAGTGAGCAAAAGAGAAAATGAAGTGTCTCTGACAAGAAAACAATGTGCCAGAAGCAACTCCCTTAAATAGAGAAAGGCAAAAGGACAGAAATCCACTCATTCTCCAGCTTTTTATTGGTTTTTTTTTTTAATATTTTACCTTCAATTTATTTCTTTTGCCTTTTGAAATGTTGTGCTCTACAGTGAGAAATCATAGAACTGTAGAGGTTAGAGATGCAAGAAGCCTATTAGATCATCTGCTCCACTGCTCTTTGCCAATGGAGAATTGCTCCCTATGGTACATTTTCTAGTGTTTTGTCCAGCCTTGTTGTAAAAAATCTGGAGTGACCAGGCTTCCACCAGGTCCCCTGGCAGCTTTTCTACAGCTGGATACATCTTGAAAGATTTTCCTGCTAGTCAGCCTGTAGTTTCACATTGCTAATTTCACCCCATTTGGCACTTCTGTGTCTATGTAGCAGTCTAAATTGTTTCCTCCCCTTTGGCATTCGTATCTTCTGACTCTGTGTCTGTTTAGCATGGAGTCATAGAAAAACAGACCTGAAAGGACCTTTACTCTTCATACACAGAGAGCTTTTAAACCTGCTTTTTAAGACAGCCCATCTAAATTCCCAATAATTTTTATTGTTTTCCACTCTCCTTGTTCCAATTTGCCCATACACAGCAACTCCCCCAAGTGCATTATTCCAGGTACATTTGCATTAAAATGATGTAGAAAATAGGTCTCTAATGCCTTTGATTCAAATATCAAGGGAATTGCACCCTAAAATTGCATCAGCATTTTTGCAGCCAAATGTAATATGCACTTATGTTCAATTGGCCACCCACTCTCATCGCAAAGTGTTTCAGTATTCCTGCTAGCAGTTTGCTATTGACTACAATATTTTTGGAGGATTTTGCCTCAGGCAGGTTTGCATCCTTACAAATGGGAACTCATCTTATTTTCTCTAGTAAGGTTCCCGGTCTCAGTAGGTCACTTTGTGTTACTTCCATGTCCTGACTTACCTTTCAGTTCCTCCTAAACCAGGGTCACCTGTGAAAGCCCCTTGTGTACAGCCCACATTCCCTGTAGATTATTAATAAGGACACTAAATCACAGTGTTTCTGACACTAACAAAGTTTTTTTTTTTAAACTAGATTACTCTTTTGTGTTGCCCAATGCTTTCTCCCTTCCTTATGCATCTCTCACTTTCCAGTTCAGATTCTTTTTTCTCGCAGGACTATTAAGTTGCCCTTTGTATTTATTTTTTATTTTACTCATTATGGCTCTTTCAGATTATTTTTTTTGTGGGCTTTCGTGTTTTCTGGGCATAGTTACAGCTGTATTTTAGTAAGATAGGATTAGAAGCAATCTTCTGGATCACTGAATCCAGATCTGTTATTTCAAACAGCTGTGCCATGAAATCCCTTTAAAATATTAATTGAGCTCCAGTTTGATGAAACTGTAAAATCAATTAAGTTTTCTGCTCCTACTTTTTCTACAAGAAGGCCATTCTCAAGCTATCCTGCTTGGATGGTTAAAATCCTTCTTCAGATTTCCAGTCAGAATTTATTCACAGCCAGTTTTTACCACTTGTCCAGATGCCAATGTAGCCCTTAAGCTTCGTTAGCTGTTTTTCCTCTCTATTGCTTCCCCTTTCCCTCCTTCAACATATTTATGGATGGCAATCAGATCTCATCTCAGCATTTACTTTCTGAGGTTACACATGCCAAACTTTTTCATAAACTGGCTGATAAAAGACAGTGTAAAAACAGCTGGATTAGCAGTTAGCAAGCTGTCCCAGGCATTGGGTTTTGCATGGGCTAATTTATGTTGCTTCCTTGCAGGATAATCTTTTCAAGAAAACACCATATTTTCATAACTGTAAGTACCTGAATTGATGGCTCACTACAACACAAACATAACTTCTTAGACTTCACTTGCATAGTTGCTTCCATTCCCTGGATCATCCTAACAGCCCTTCCTTTGCCTGGTATAATTTCAGACCGCCTTCTGAAACATAAGTGATTCCAGTTGTGTGCAAAAGTCCAGGTGAAGTCTCCATAACAGAGTTTGTACCATGCTATTAATGCTTTCATGTATCAAATGGAAGTAGCTCAGTCAGCCTATCCTACCTGTGGTAATGTTATAGCCATAGTTAAAAGAGTCCACCCAGCTCTTTCCTCTTTGTCATTTCCAATTAGCAAACTTAAACTTATAGCTGAGGTTTTTTTTAAGTGCATAAACTCACATTTTACACTGTTGTGCTTCTTCCTGTTTCTATGCATCTACCCCAAAAGCTAACACAGCCCTTCAGCCAACTCAGTCCTTTGGAAGGTTGCCCCAGTCCTCATTCCTATGGTGATGCCTCCCAACTTCTAGTATTTGCTCCCGTTGCTCTTGACTTACTGAATTTCCTGTTTTCCACAGGATTCGTATTATTCTGGAGTTCAATGACTTTGTATAGCTCCAGTTCATGACCATCTCAAAATCAGAAAGCTTCCTTTAATATAGATTCCAGACTTTTTCTTTGTGGCTGTAAATTCGTGGGTTATAAGCAACACTACCTTAGGTCTGTTACTTAGTAAAGGGTAACTTTTTGTTTTCTGCATACTTTTTTTTTAATTCTCCAGGCCTTTTTTGTTTCCTCAAGCCTCCATTCACCCTACCCTACACAGTTGTCATGTCAGAGGCTGGTAGTGTAATGTGACAGTATCACTCCCTGATCATACCATAGGCTCTGTGCTATTCTATAATAAGGTCAGAACACTATCTCCTACAGAATATGTATGGTTAAATAAATAATTTGATTATTCGACATAATCATGTTTTTTTTTTGTCCTTCCCCTATCTTTTATGGCTTTTACTGCAGTTTTTAAAAGGTGTCTGTAAAAAAAAATCTTTTGTAAGCAATAAAAATTTCATTTTATAAAAGGTGCTATTTTCACTTAAAAGTATGTCAGAGAAAGTTACATTGCTTATTTGATAAGTCTTGTACAACAAAGAAAGTTTTAATACTGATTAATAGTTAATAATTTGTACCCCTTTAGTATCTATCCATGAGGGCTGGACAGGAAAACAACAGTTTCTATTATATAAGCATGCCAATTTTGCCAAATTTCAGTCTGAACAGCAAAAGTAGCTCTGATATCAGACTATCCTGTTTTGACATTTTTTGAGTTAACACCAGGGTTTCTTGTTTTGAAAGCATTCTCTTCCTTTGGATTGTTTAATTTTGCATTCTATTTTATATTGTAACAACATTTCCAAGAAATAAAAATAAAAATGAAGTATCATTGCTAAAATGTATTTTGAGCAACCTAAAAATGCACCTTCAAAAAGTTTTCTTGGAGAATTTTGAAACTTGAGTTTCATGCCTAACTACAGTGAAAACTGACATCAAGACCTTGAAAATTTACATTAAACAGAATTTCTATTCTCCACACAGCTTCAATCTCAACACAAAAATACTCAACAATTCAGCACAACCCACCACAATTAGTCCTGATGGGGTTTCTTACTGAAAACTTGAGGAACTTGAAAATATTGAAGACTTTTCTGCCTGTTTGTCTAAGCAGATGCAGTTTTCTGCCCCAGGATTAGTATAGATTATGCATCCACACACCCCATTCTGAGGGTGGTTTCCTGCAGAGCTGAAATGTTTCTTTTCCTAAGATGAGCTGTCAACATATTTATTTGTAATAGCTTCAATAACAAGCACAGAAAGAAGAATGAGTAAAACTGGTCTGATGTCAGGAGTACATATTATACAGACAAATTCCAGGCTGCAGTTCCAACACTTTTTTTTTTTTTGCAAGAGCATTGCCTTTGTCTTCATTTCCACCTATAGGCTCATCAATTCATGTACCAGCTTCTAGAAATCAAAGTTTTTAATTCCCAGCCCCCAGGTGTTTCCGTGGAGGAGACTATTTGCTGAAAGCCTTCATGATGGAAAGAAATCTAAAGCACAACTGATGCAAGAGGTCATTTACAGGGTTTTCAAATGCTGCTGTGGTATATAACAAAACTAGGAAGGTTTCAAAAAATGAAACAAATATAATGGGACTTCGGTAGCCAGTTCTTTTGACTTCCTACCTGTTCTTTGCCTGGAAAACAAGAGAGGGAGATTAAGCACATACAAACACATAGCTCTTTCAAACAAAAGCTGTGAGGAAAAGCTTTTCAAGTGTCTTTAGTCCCTGTTCTCTTCTCCTTTACTCTTTTTGCCTCTCTCATATGTGGTCTCTTGTGTCACAATAAAGAGTTTCTGGTCCCTTCATCTTTCATTCTATTTCACATTGACTTATAGTTACAGTGGACTAATTTGATCATTCTTGTTTAACAGTGACATCTTTAAACACTAAAACCCTAGTATTATTGTTACTAGGATTTTTTTACATCAGAACAGATTCTTCTCTCTGTACATCACCCTTACCAACCAGTGGATGCCCACCAGGACAGCTGTGAGCTGGAGGCATTATGTTGTCTCACCATTTTCCTCCTGAGAGGTCCATGACCACCACTGTGGTCAACGGCAAACTAAGGCAAACCCCATAATCTTGCTCTGCCTGTTTCCCCTTCTGCCCTTTCACTTCTTTATACTGCAGCCAGGAGCATCTCATACCATTTGTTTGCATTTTGCCTGGCAGGCTCTGAGCTCAGCTTGGCTGATGGACCTCTAACTGGCTAGATGTTCCCAGTTCCTCAGATCTGTTTTCTCCTCTTGATAACTGAGGAGAAAGATCAGGGAAAGGAATTGGCTGAAATCTGAGTTTTGCCTTTCCCCCTGCTCCTCCCTACTGGATAGACATCCCTCTTGGACAGAGGCAGGCTCTGAGTAATGGGGACCACAGTTCAGACAATTTGTAAATGTCTTGCAGTGACAAGCTTGACTTATATCTCAAGTTTCTCTTGTTCTTCCACTCACCCAGCTGCGCTGTGCCTGCAGGCTAGCACAGCCTCCTAAGCTTGTCTTGCAGCACCAAAAGCAGCCCATGCAACTCTGGAATAAGGTCTTCGACACTTGCCTGACTCAGGTCACTGCACAAAAACATGCCAGCCTGCCAAGCTCATTTGTTATTTTGGAAATGACCTGCCACAGTTTCTGCACTGCTAATCGGCCGTGATCCATTTCCTGTTTTATGCATTCATCTCCTGCTTCTGCTGCTTGGTCCAAGAGATGCCAAGTACATCATTTAGTGCACAGTGCTTTGAACTTGGACTTAATATGTAAGGTATTAGACAGATTTTGATTAGATTATAGATCAAGATCTGTTTGTGATAATCTCTGCAGTCATTCTCACCAAGTCATCTTACTGCCTGCAGTGACTACATCTCTGGAGTGAAATGCAGGGAGAAAATACATATGACTCAAGGCAACAGAGCTACGTTGGAGATGGCTTTGGCCCAAGGGCTTATGCAAACCAGATTTGTAGTGTTGCAAACTTGTATTTTTCCTTTCTGTTTCAAAGAGGAAAAGAGCAACAACAGTTGATATTGCCATGAAGCTGCAAGCCTGAAACGCAGAGCAGTGTAAACTTCAATGTCTTTAAAAACGCTAATCCAAGCCTGTTGGACCTGTGGATGATTTTTGCAATCACAAGCTTATGAAATACATTGCAGTGGGCTGAATACTGTAAATCCAACACAGGAAAATCCCTGCTAAAATCAATGGGAGTTTTCTCTACATTGGGTTTATAGGATTGTTCTTCACCCCTGAAGACCCCTATTGATGGGCTCCTATTCTTTATCTGCTTCTCTTCTTTACCTGTATGAGATCACTGTGGTAGCTGGATGATGGAATGCTGTGTGTACAACAGAGAGATTGGGACTCAGCAATGTAGCAGCAAAGCCTGGCTGGGTTCCTGTGGCTGCACAATTAGGAAACTCTACATGTGCCTGAGCTCCACCATCAGACCCGTGGCCAGACCTACTGCTTCACGGTCAACTTCTAGTGATAACAAAGGCTTCCCAGGCACAAACTGCTGTCCCTAGTTTTCAAAGTAAGTCTAGGTCTGACCTCAGATTTACTCTCAGAAATAAGTAGAAATACTCAGACATTTTGTCCTGTACTGGCTTCACCTGTCCAATCACATTGAAATTACTACTGCAATATTTATATGGCTGGTCCAGAAACCAAACACAGCATTATCTCACTCTATTGCTAAAATAAAGATAGCACCCTCATAAGCCAAACTAACAGCCTATTCTCCTGTCCAGGTCCATCATTTCTCTGGTCTAGTGAGGAAAAAAGGAACAAGAGGGTAAATGATACTCTCATGGGGAAAGGAACTACCCTTTGCACAAGTGACTTCTAGACCTGAGCATGTGTACTAGACATACTCATTTTCTTAAACTGTATATGATCGTGGACCGCTCCTCTATGGCTTACATGCATCTGTCGGAATCAGTTCTGTCTTATCATCATTGCCATGGTTACTTAATCATCATTATAGTATGTATGTGTTGCTATAATACTATTGCGGATGTCTTACCAGAATTCCCTAAAGCAAAATGATCCCAGAACTTACTCTGTACACATTCCAAGCTACTAAGCATTGATATCTTTTATAATCTGTTTCCCAGCTAAAACAAAGTTGGCTTGTACATCTCTGCTGGCATAAAGCTGTTTCCCATTTCTGGGTAGAGTGCAAATTACTCCATGTATCTTCTTCACCATAAGCCAATTTCTTATATCAAATACAAAACCCCCTCCTACTTAACTGAGCCTGTCAGCAACATGATTTGCCTTTATCTTCATTACAACATTGCTCAAAAAATAATGAGATTGTTGATATCTGCAGTGGGGAAGACATGTCAGCCTCTGGAATGAGGCTATCATGATATAGCAAATGGAGAGATCATTATAGCAAGGCAGGGCACATGTCCAAGCCCAGGACAGAGCAAAATATGAGCTTGGATGGGAAAATCTTTGCTGGGGGTATCAGTCTACAGAGCCACAAAAATTATCAGAGGAATGGAACACCTCTCCTATGAGGACAGAGTTGGGATTGTTTAGCCAGGAGAAGAGACCTTACAGCGGTCTTCCAGTACAAAAAGGGGGCTTCTAAGCAAGATGAGGACAGATTTTTTTAGTAGGGCCTGTTGTGATAAAACAAAGGGTAATAGTTTTAAACTAAATAAGGGTAGATTTAGATTAGGAAGAAGGAAGAAACTTTTTACAATGAGGGTGGTGAAACACCTGGTGTTTCCCAGAGAGGTGGTGGATGCCCCATCCCTGGAAACATTCAAGGCCAGGTTGGATGATGCTCTGAGCAACCTGATCTGGTTGGAGATGTCCCTGCTCCTTGCAGGGGGTTGGACTAGATGACCTTTGAAGGCCCCTTCCAACCCAAACCATCCTGTGATTCTATGACAGTCTTTCAGAACAGAGATGAAAAGCCCAGATGTTAATATCTGGGTTTCATCCAAACTGTGTTATGCTCCAATGGACAGACAAATGCAGAATATTATCCTAGAGGGTAACTGTAACTCAGCTCAGCCCTAACTACTGTATTTTTGATCCCATTTACCCTTATTATAACAACAGCTCCTCACTATATTCACAAGCAGAGGGTTTGAATATGCTGGGATAATGATTGTCATTATGAGGTTAGAGTACAGTAGTGTGAAGAAACGGATTCATCACTGGGGAAAAAAAAACCAACAAACAAAGTTTTCTTGGATGATACATTGCTGAGATGCAAGATTCTGAGTTTATAAACAAGAGGTTATATATTGTTCCATAGCTATAACCTAATATTACCAAACTAGAAAGTAACAAGTACACTGAAGATTTTTTGAAATGATTCCCATGATAAGAGTGAAATCTTAAGTACAAGTATATAGTAGAACCTCTAACAAGAGAGGACAGGGTAGTAGTAATTGTAGCAGTGAAACTTTTCTTCTTAAGCTAAAGATGATTGGCTACCTGTAGGTAACTACAAGTAGAGCTAACTGGCCATCTTTTAAAGTGGAAGTGGAAACAAGGACAGGAAGCCATTATGACATAGTGAATACAGAGCTCATCATAGTTTTCAGTTAAAGACAAAATAAGGTAACACTTCTCTCCTCATGCAAATTGCACAGCACTACCCAGAACTCAGAGTGATCCCGTCATCCCAATATACCTGCACTTACGGGGAATGGAAAGAATGACGTGGTAAAATTGTCATAGCACTTTACGGATGTTCCTCTATCCGCTGCTGGCACCAGGAGTTTTTCTCTGAATGTTTGTTACAGCCATTGCACCTTTGGGATGCCCTAAAGATGCTGATTTGCTAGGAAGGCCCAGCTGAACTCTTGCTAACCTGGAGATGTCTTAGCATTGGAAGCAGGTCATCATCAGGCTGGGCTCTCGCCACCAGCTAGGCTCTCCTGGGTAAGCTGGGGCACAACAGTGGGGGCTGAGTGTGGAGGGGTAGATTCCCCCCCCAACAGAAACAACTTCCAGCTCTGAAAAAATGGAGTTCCAAGGTGCTGCCTGACAGAGCCTGTGAGTCTGGGCTGCTGTACTGGTCCCCCTCCTTTTCTGATCAGGTCCAGGCAGCCTTGAGATAGACTGGTGACTAACATGCAGCCCATCTTGGCTGTTTTGGAAAATACAGTTTGTAACCTGAATTGAAGAGCTCTGGCAAATCCCATGACATAATAACTGAGTTAAATGCAAATTACTTCATCATTTATGACGTTTTAAAAATGCAAGTACTCTTATAAACTAATTGAAATAGAAATAAACTGGTTTTCCTTGGGCACTATTGAGCTTTACCAACTGCCTGCTTCTTTGCGCTATCTGCGTAATGGGTTACATATGATTATCCAGACTCTGCACACGTGGGGAAGCTTTATGAGCTCTGAGGTCAACCCTGAATGGTGGCTGGTTGCCCTCCTCTTGCTGACATCCTTGGGATGCCTAGCTAGCAGGAAGAGGTGAAGCCCCTAGCAGCACAGGGCTGCTGAGGAGAGGCAAGTTCCTCAGCAGGGCTGGCAACAGAGCCTTAGGGATAGGCTAGCAGAGAGATGCAGAGATCCCACACAACCAAATTCTTTCCATTCTGTAGTGAAAGGCAAACTCCCTCATGCTTGAAAATCACTTGAGAGGGCTTATTTATTATGGTAAGATGCTCTAGGATAGCTTGGTGTGGCAGATACGAGCTCACTTGTTAAATTTACCTTAAAATATGAAACACTGAGCCCAGTTCTCATCTCTGCACCTTCTCCAATCAGCAACACTAGGAAGACACATGAGGCCATCTCAGAATGGCAATATGCAGCATCAGCATCAACAAGGAGCAAGTTAGTTTGAGGTTCACAAGCATTTGAGTGCATTGGTACTTTTGCCTTGGAACTTGCTTTTTAAACACATTTAGCTTCATAAAGTTATTTACAGTACTTATTTAAATTATATCCACTTTGTCCTTCCAGAAGTATGGGAACATATTCCATAGAAAGGAAGGGATGGAAATTTACCTAAAATTTGGCATAGAATCCGGGGGGGGGGGGGGGGGGGGGGGGGAAGGGGGGGAGGAAGAAGAAGAGGATGCTGTTCATTTCTATTAAAAGATACTGTCATAGTTCAGCCCTGCTCAAGACCAAGCTATGCAGTGTCTCGCTCACTCCCCCCACCCTCCCCAGTGGGACAGGGAGGAGAATTGGTAAAGAAAAGAAGGCAAAACTTATGGCTTGAGACAAAAAAAAAGTTTAAGAGAACAACAGACAAAAACAAACAGAGATGGAAAACAAACAAACAAAACTAATAACAGAAAATACTGAAGCATGTAATTTACAGTACAATAGCTTACAGCAGGTCCTGATGCCCAGCTCCCTCCTGAGTAGCAGGAGACTCCCTTCAGCGCCGTCCTCACTTATACACTGAGCATGATGTCACATGGGATGGAATGGCCCTCTGGCCAATTTGGGTAAACTGTCCCAGCTGTTGGATAATTAGTGAACTATCCCAGCTGTGTCGCCCAGCCACAGGGGCCATCAGTTCCAGTTCCTCTCCCACCTCAGGTGAAAGTTAACTCTATCCTAGCTGGAACCAGGACAGATAAAAAGAGAAAAATAGTTTTCCAGAATCAGATTTCATTTTAAAGAACAACCATTTGGGTGAGAATAGTTTCTGTATCAGCCAAAGATGATGTCCAATGGTCCCCATGTGCCTGCACCACTGAGTCCTGCAGCCTTACACATGTTTAATGCACGGCTGCAGCCCCTCGAGATGGCCAGCCGTGCTTCTGGTTCCTGCACACAGCAGCTCCGCATGGCGTGCTGGGGCTGCGCTCTGTGCGGGTCTTACTTGCTTATTAAAAATGAAGGTAGCTCTATTTTGCTCTGGTTTAAGCAAATCAGTCACCCTGAATTTTTCTGCAAATCCCCAGATATGGTCTTCTGTGGGAAAAATTTCAGGTCCTTCTTGTGTTCATTAAAAATAAAAGAGAAAAAACCTTAGCACCTGGGATAATAGCATTTGTCAGTTCCATTTACAGGTTGCTTAGCTCAGCTGAATTAATGTCTGCCAAATGGGCAAGCTTGAAAGATCCTTTTTCCCTTATCTACTTTAAAAATCCAGTGTCATTAGGCATACTTAAAAATCAGAGGTAGAAAAAGATCATCTTGGCTCTCCACTTTGACGCCTTACCTTTACAGAATTCCTTATTATATCATTCCCACTGTTACCTTATCTAATATGGCCATACATATCCAGAGCTTTTGATTCAGACAAATGGTGGCCTATCTACAATACTGCCCAATTATCCTTATTAACTTGTTCTCGAATTTAACTTCCCAATTCTACCTTTCACTTTTCTACCTTCCAGCAAATGTTGTTCCTGAAACTACAGATGAAATATAGGAACTTTTGACAAAGAAATATAATAGCCAGAGGGACGGGGGAAATGTGTAGGGCAACTTCTGTCCTGCTTGGCTAAGCAGGACTTGCACTGACATCCTGAAACAGATGAGGTCTTAATAAAAACAGTCATGACTGACTGTTGTACTACTCGGCTGCATTCTAGATTTTTAAATGAATGTGAAAACGTGCCAGGCACCTAATCTTTTTCAAAGGAACGTCCAAGAGAGAAAAGAATTACGCTATGCACCTTTGAGGCATACAGTAAATGAAATCTTGATCAAATACAGCACAACACCTGTGTCATTGTAGGAGGTATTTCTGCTACCCAGTGTTGCCTATCTAAAAGCCTTAAGTTGTACTTTACATTCCTGAGAGGGAGATATGGAAGATGAGTGGGATGGACCGCCCTCTGAGGGTATCCATTGCTGCCTGGTAGCAACAGAAGGAGCCCAGATGAAGTTGGTTAGAACAGGCACTTTTCTTTCCAGTGGTTAAATCTGGGATAAATAAATCTCAGAATTAATTTAATTCTTGATTAGAAAAAAAAAAAAAAAGTAGGATTATGGTTGTTTGCTGTTGATAGAAGCATCCAAGATTTTGAGGTCCTCCTAAATCAGTGCTTGAGATCAGTAATATTTTGTGGCAATTAGGTTCAGGAGCTGAACATAGAGATGAGGAATAGGAGAACCCTGTACCAGTTTGATCAAGGTCTCCTCCTGTCGACACGTGTTGTCCTTGAGCTGTGAGTGAGGCTAATGAGAATTTGAAGATCTCCATGCTCCTTGGGCTGCTCTATACCCATGTCTTACCCATCTCCCAGCTTGTTTCACTTGCTTTTTATAGGGTTCTGAGTTCCTGGCACCATGTGCCAAGTCTCCTTTGCTTCACATTGAGTCAATGGGGGATGAGGATGCAAATAAATAGTCACAGTGAGATACTTTTTCCTTTATCCTCTGGAGGCCTAATGCAGAGCTGACTGATATCAGCAGAGGGGTTCAGAGTGACTTCAGTAGACCTTGACTCAAGAACAAGATTGTCTGATTCTGCTGAAGGACAGAGGAAGAGTACATTTGTGTGGGATGCGAATCTGTGACACTAAAAGAATAAGTCCCATTATCTGTCATCTTAGACTTCAAGAAAATGGTTTATATTCCAGCAAAATGCTAAATTATCCAACTAAGAAAAATCCTGGCACCACATCTTTGCCTCTAAAAGCATTTACAAAAGGATTCCTTTTAAAAACAGAATTCTCTGACCTCTTATTTTGAAGAAAGTACACAAGGTAGATTAAAGTGTTGCTATTGCTTGATCAAAAAATGCACTTGAATGTTTGTTGGGAAAAAGGTTTTTCAAAACACAGGAAAGTATCCTTTCATAACGCAGTGTCAGACCTTTTGATGAATTGCAGTGTGTCACCCAACTCTGACTCCTCTTGCTCAAACAGCAAAATATGTTTGCATACATTGTGCAGGCTTAATATTTCTCCTTTATATAGCTGAATGGAAAAAAAAAACAAACAATCCACCACCAAAATTAAACAAAACAAGCAAAGAATAAACATTTGTACGGCCTGTGAGGGCAATTAAGACCACATTTATCTAGTGCAATTCCATTCAGATTCCCATAAATAAAAGGTAAATTGGTTTTGAAATAAAAGTAGTTTGTGTTTATGAAAACAAAACAAGCCCATGTATGTCTTGGAAGACTAGGTAGGCAGAAGGCAGAAAATGTACTGGACAGGATGAAAGCTGCCCATGAGAAGCAGAGAGTACTCCTACGTGTGGCATCCTCTCCAGCAGATTCACGAAGGCTTCCTGGCCACTGTCAGTCAAGCTCCAGCGGGATTTGTCTCACTCGACTGAGAGGTCAGCCTGTTAGCAAAGGTTAGTTGTATACTGGAGCCGAGCAGCCAAGGGTTTCATGAAAAGGAGAAAGGAATAAGCTCTTCCAGAGCCTGATTCATGCACCCCAAGGTAGGAATTTAAGAAAGCTGAGATAAATCACAGTCAACGTTACCTGCCTTTCCCCACTGATCATTGCACAAAGTCTGCAATATGGACAGGAGATGTTTCCCTACTTCAAAATCAGTTGGTTGAGGCAGCCCAACAGCTTTAAGTCCTATCTTCAGCTGTGGAGAACCTAAAAGCTCAAGTCACATTTCTAAGGATTTTGTACATGAATAATAGGGAACCTGGGGCTAAAGCATGGTTAAGAACGCTAGGTGAAGCTGCACTGTGGTGATAACTTCAGACAGACTTTATTATTAATTCCTGCAGCTTCTGCACTTGTATTTGCTGCAGATGATCTGCCTCACCCTGCCTTTTGTTGGTACACGATCAGATATTTCTCTGAAGCAATCCTTTTTATTTAGGTGCCATGACCACAGGAAATGTTTTCCTTACACAAAATTTGAAATCTCTTTTTTTTTTCAGCCAGAATGCTGCCCAAAAAGGTTGTCTTTCTTGCAGCCTTCTCCCAAGGCCATGCTAGAGTTTGCTCTACTTGCTGTTTGCAGACTCCAGCTTCTCGTAATCTTTTTACCTCTGACTCACAGCCCCGGAGTATGCCATCAAGCATTTTCATTAAGACCCCCACACTATGTGCCCCGACTGTCACATTAGGCCATAATTTGGGGCATGTCTTTGGTCAGCTACTATTGAGTAAAGTCGTATTTAATCACCACCTCTTTCAGTCATTGTGGAAAGCTGTTGCTCTCTTCATGGTTTCAGTAAGGTTCTTGGGTCAGTTATGCTTATTAGAAACCACTCAAACTTCCTCATAACAGTAAAATATCAAATAATTTCCTGAACCTTACGGAATTCTTGGTGTCAGGAATGTTACAGCGTGTGTAAGATTTGTGCGTAACTAGCACATAATATTATTTTTGTAGTCCTTCCACCTCTTCCATCCAACCCTTCCTTAGTTCGCCATGCTTACCTGTCCTCTGATACTTAAACATGGAAAGAAATCTCCTTAGGTCAGGGACTTGTCAATCAGTCAATGTCTCTAAAGTGCAACACACTCTTAACAAGGCTGTATTAATAATGAATCAGATTTGTTTTGCAGCTGAAAACACTTGTTTGAGTTTGGTCTCCTGCATATCAGCCTGAGTAGGGACTCACTACATCCAAAGGGCAAAAAGCCACTTCTATGGTGGCAATGTCAGCTGCTGTAGCCCAGTTGTGACAGGAAGGACGGGACTGACTCCTGTCCATTAGTAGTAAACTTTTGTTGTAGCAGCCTCTCCATAGCTGCAGGCAAAGCAAATTACCAAGCTATTTAAATGGACACAGGACCCAACATGTCCAGTTTCACCATGGTAGTACTTAAATACTCAAGTTTCATTACATCAAAGGCTACACTAGACAGTGATCAACATGGATGTTTTCCCTGAGGTAAGACAACCCATATTCTCTTCCCTTCACTTAGGGACTTTAAAGAACTCAGTCAAGAGCTCACTGCAAAGACAGGTGGGTGAGGAAACAGAGGGGATATTGACTTCTAAAGTAGCTCCTTGCCTCTAATAGGATTAAGGAAGTTGGGTAGGTAGACAGTCACCTTGTCTTCCTCATCATTTTAATCTTCTCTTGAGCACTGACTATTCTCCTAATTTCAGCTCTTATACCAACACATCATCCTCCTTGGGGGATGGTTCATTGACATGGCAAACACAGAAGGAAGGAAGAGGACAAGCAAAATCAGCCCCACGGGCCTCTCTGCAATACAGCCGGAGGCACCCTTGCCCTTGCTCTCCATCACCGTGCCCCAGCGTAAGTGGTGGACAGTGGTCAAGCTGCAGTCAGACCAGGGTAGTGTCCCCAGGGAACAGGGCTGAGAAGGTTCATCCTTTCAGCACAATGGAAAAGAGTGGAATAGATATAGCTGAAAATGGTTGTGTCTGGGAAATGTACACCTTCCCTCTGGGTCTGATGGCAACAAGAGTTTTCCATTGACATTATTAAGAACAAGGGCAGGCTCCTGCTCCATTCATTGTGCTTGCTGGCATTTCCATTACTCTTGCATTCTTTAGACTACCTTCTCTAATCATGTTTGGGATCTGGCCAGTGCCTCTGTTGCCAGCTACCCATTCTCCATTACACATATTGCTTTTACTTTAGTTCAAGTCATTTGTATTTCATGCTAAAACCACTATTTTTTTTTGTTTAGCAGCTGTCTCCTCTTTGAGTCACCTTTTTATGCACACTAGGGGCCAGTCACCCACAATCCCCAGAGCACTGGCTTCAGTAGGCCAAGTAGGTAACCCTTCCTATGGGTGGAGAGGATTTCCAAAAGAGCTGAGACAGATACACAATTGCAATCAGGCCACTATGATCTTTGGACATCCCACCTTTGAGTCTTGCAATTCCTCCTGCCATCCACTACCTTTAGAGGCTTGACAACCCACTTGCTGCCAGCTCTCCTCCTGGACCTCCTCAACCTGCGGGTCATACAGCAGGGGAGCTCTTGGATGCAGAAACTTCATGAAAATCAGGGGAGTGACCATGTGGTTTTAGCCAGAGAATAGATGCTGCCTGGCTGCAGCTCAGCTGACTCCTACCTGCAGTTTGGCAATGTCACATCTTCTTTTACATTGCCCACCATCACACATAATTTCTACAGTATGTACAAGAGCACGCTGTGAGCAGGAGATAAACTCTTTGTCCCTGCACGTTTGCTGTAGCTTTAGGACTCACCCTTCTGTGTACCAGCAAGAGATTTAAAAAATGGACATGGAATGGAATGGAATATAAAATGGACATGGAATGGAATATACAGATGTGAAAACTCCTGTCTGATCCAGAAAAGAAGGTTTAATCTCTTCTTGCTCTTTCAGCTGCTGAAACAGCCCGAAAATCGACTGACCTTGCAGTGTGTGTGGAAGTTAACAAAGAGAGGCTTCGCTGGCCCAGGGACGGAAGGGAGTTCTCGAGTGTGGCTTCCCAGCCGTGGATTCCTGTCCTCACCTTCCAGAGGTACAAACCCAACACTGCTGGTAGCTGCATCTTAACTGATGGTAGCTGCTATGGCAGAACACTCTGGGTAATATTTTTCATATTATTTTCCCTCTCGTACATCCCAAGACTGTATTTGCCTTTTCTTAATTATGGCTTTTCATTAACTACTCATCCTTATTTATTCATGAGTGATTACCCCAGGTTCTTTCCCTGCACTGCTCTTGTATGGATACCCTGTTTTGTATTTCCATCTGTAATTCTCCTAACTGTGCTGTGTTTATACTTATTACATTTTATTCCTTCCTGACAGCTCCTGTAATTCATCCAGGTCATTGCAGTAGCTCCTAGGTTATTAATTACTGTCCCCAAGCGCTGGATCATCTCTATACTAGTATTTCTCCCATTCCTTCCTGCAGATTTATCTTAAAAGTATTAAGAAACACTAGGCCTCTGAGAGATGCCAGGGGAGCTTAGCCCTTCCGTAAGGAGGAGATGTGGGAAAGGCAGAGGTAGGTGAGCGATGTTAAGACGTGAAAAATGTGAAGTGAATAATGCAATCAGATGTATGGGTCAGTGAAAGCCACTTTCACAGAGGAAAGAGGAGACAAACAGGCACATCACCAAGGGGAACAGCAGGTTGCATATGGACAGGGATGGGAAAGAGAGTCCATCAACATCACCTTGATCCTTCCATAAAAATATACTTCCCCAGCTTGACAAGAGAAAAAATCTTGAGAGAGCTTCTGGTTGTGAGAGGTAGGTCTGGCCAGCCTCGGGTTTGCACTGTGCCAGCACATCCCTGACCACAGAGTGGTGGGGACACAGCCAGGCTCAGCCCCCAGAAGAAGCGGAGGGTGGGACAAAGCAGCACTCCCACGGGAGAGGAGGAGATGGTGGGCCGGGGAGTGGTGATGCTTGGTCACAGCAAGATGGTCTCAGCCTGCCTGATGGGCGGCCAGAGCTGAGGCCTGCTCTGCGGCCAGCCCTGTTGCAGTCGTTGCAGGCAGCCATTGCTGCTACTCTCTCCTTCGCTTAACACCCTGCTGTGGTTTTCATGTGAAGCCGGCCACCGGCCACCCAAGGCCTTCTGAATTACTGCCTTTTGCTGTGAGCAGCCCCGCTCTTTTACTGTGCAAGGCCTTTTCCTTTCTTGTCACACATATCTTCTGTAAGGGTCATGCAAGAGCAACCACAAGAAAGACCCAGGAAAACATGACTTATGAATCTGAGGGAAGACATGGAGGAAACTGCAATCAGTTTGGCATGCGTGCTAAGAAAGGTGGTTGGAGAAAAGAATAAAAACCTCACGGTGCAAAAAGGTTGAGACAGAAAAAAAAAAGCAGCAAAGCATGAAGGCACATTACTGTTCTCAGAGAACATTTTGAGTGCACACACACCCTTGCCCAGTTGTTCAAGCTATCAGTTTTGTAGTGTCTTCAGGACCTGCCCATCCTAGGGCCATCAGCTAGGAACCAAATCACTGCAAAAGAGCTGAGAATGAGAACGTTTCTTCAACAAGGTGGCACCATACCAGAAGGGAGCACATAAACAGATCTACATGACAGCAGGTCTTCTCTGACCTAAGAGTTTGCTCCAAATCCAGCCAAAAGCACTCAACAAGCAAATCTTCAGGGTATAAAAAAGGTGCGAACAGCCCTTTCCTACCCTCAGGCCCCCTGAAGCCAACTGCTGCCACTCTCCCAAAGGGAACTGCATTATCCTCAAACAGACAGTACTGTCCCCAGCAGAGAAATAGCCAAAAAGAGAAATTGCTTGGCTTGCCTGCCTCAATGGCTTCACTCACCAGTGCGTTAGTCTGCCTTTAAAGGCAATTGTCAGTTCTAGCCCTTAAAAACAAGGGCTGCAGAGCAAATATCACTTCTCTTCTTCCCCTGGGACCCATCTGCCTGGGACACCCTCTGGAGCAGGCACTTGCAGGTTCAGGTTCTGCAAAGTACAAGCTGAACCCTACATGGTATGGACTGTCAGCGCTGCAAGAGGTCTGGGAGCCACAAAGCGATACATGCAGAATGGTAAATGTTGATGTAGTGACATCTCTGGAGTTGGATAACTGCAGGTTCTGCTTAAATGGACTAATCGCTGCAGGGCCCTTTTAGAAAAGATCATGAACATAATCATATATGTTCAGTTCATAGAATCATAGAATCATAGAATAGTTTGGGTTGGAAGGGACCTTGAAAGCTCATCTAGTCCAACCCCCCTGGGGTTGTCCCCTGGAAAGAGCAGGGACATCTGCAACGAGATCAGGTTGCTCAGAGCCCTGTCCAACCTGGCCTTGAATGTTTCCAGGGATGGGGCATCCACCACCTCTCTGGGAAACCTGCTCCAGTGTTCCATCACTCTTGGTGTAAAAATTTTTTCCTTATGGATGGGATTTGTGCCCCACCAGAGGTCAAGAATTTTGCTACTGGTAGTTTCCAGCTGCATCCTGTCCATACCAGGCTTGGCACCGCCAGCACTGCCTGTGCTGAAGGACGGGCTGGAGCACGTCTGGCTCTTGCCTTAACTCACCTGGGATTGCAGAATTGACATCCAGAAGTGTTTATGTTTCATGTCATCCTGGATGCTGTTGCAGCAGTCACTTACCAGTGATGCGCTGGAAACAGTGGTCGAAGCCCTGCCTCTGCTTGCATGGGCTACACTTTTGGGGATGGAGCGGAACAGTGCTGGTCAAACAGCATGCCCTTTATACAGGGTAGGATAGTGAATGCCTATTGTGGAGGGGACACATAGGTCTGTGCCACAAAAGGGAGCAGTTTGCTGTGCACTGGAGGTCTACGGTGCTGGAGTGCACAACACCTGGTTGTGACCTTCACAGTCATCTCAGGGTGGTGGTAGCTGAGTTTCCTGCCTACCAAGTGTCCAAAGATACTTGAGAGCACACTGCCTCTTTACATTATTTGTGCTGTCACAGTACGTGAATGCCTGAGCCAGGTGGTGCTACATGGCCTGGCACAAACACTGAGTCAGAGACATTTCTCGCTTGGAAGGGCTGATGTAAGAGCCACCACTTTGGTTATCACTAGGGCGGCTGTCTCTAAAGAGGAACCAGAGCCAAAACCCTGATTCATCTTCTGAGCTATACGTGAATGCTCAGCTTCAAGCGCACACTTGAGTCTTACATGAACCATCTGAGAGCAACCAGGCTGTGAAATTTTGCTTGTCCGCTACTGCACGAGAAATGTTGTGTTTAGTTATATACAGGGTCTCTGTGACTAGAAAGAGACTTGTTTTTTTCCTGACTGAAGGAAAGAGGAAAATACAAGACAGACCTATGTGCTGCCTAGTAAGCTTCATATTCGACCTTTTCCTTTCACACAGACACAACTGTAGGTGTATGCTCCTGCCACAGTGTGAAGGATGTGGTTAGGTCCATTCCTGGCTTATTAAATGTCCAAGGGATGTGGAAAGAGACTCCTGTTTGCCATGGAGACTATCCCCGGTCTCATCGATCAAGATGAGGTCCTCCTGCACGCTGCAGCAAGGAATCTTCTCCAGCCTAGGGAGTGCCTGGGGGTCCCTGGGGCCAGCACTCTGCTCTGCTCCTGGCCAGGGCTCAACACGGTGCTGCCAGCTCCACTAGACCCACCAGATGGCTGTGGGACTGCCGTACCTCTGTCCCAACCGAGATGCATCTCACTCCAATGCCAATGGATCTTGGAGTTGCAAATAACGGTCTATGACCTGGTGCTGACTTCCTTCAGCAAGTTCGTGCCCTCATCCCGTGCCTCAGTTCACCTTTCCATTACATTGGGATGATCACATCTGCCTGCTGCTAAATGTATCTTCAAACCTCCAGATGTGAGATGTAAATGTCAGCTCTAATCATCTATATGTCACAAGCTGGAAATACACTTTTACGCGTTTCCACCAGGAAAAGCGGCATTCAGGGAGTCAGGAAGAGTCAGGCATCTCTGCTGCACTGCTGTGCTCCTTTCCTTCCCGTTGCACCACTGCTACTGAGGGTAAAACACAGCAAGAGGAGTTTAATAGTGAATTAAAATGTCGAAGGCAAGGGAAGGAGGCTGAGGTCGCAGCACAGCTAATATGCAAGAGCCAGACCTCCCCAGGCTGGTGGATAATGAGTTGTCAGGATTATATGTGGCAGCAGAACGACTGGATTTGAAGTGGAATTATTGGACTGATTATGGGCAAGTTCTTGTATCTACATCCTGCCAGAGTGCAAATAATGAGCAGCAAACAAGGCGAGAGGCACACCAAGCCAGGAGAGCAGGGAGACAAAGTATTATCTGTCAGAGGGAGACACAAATTGAAAAAAGGGAGTCATTAACAGAAGGAGATAAATCTGTGGAGGGGGAAGAGTGGCAAAAGAGGGAGAGGTTCTTGCTGTACAATAGGAAGTACTCATTTTTTTAATGCTATGTATCCCCAACGAGCGGTATTAAGACACCTGGTTGCCGTGGTACAGCTGAGACTGTATGTGTCATGCCACGATGCTGCTGCATGTACCTTCCCTCATCTGACACGTGCGCGCCTCCTGATCCCTATGTGCTGCTCCGAGCACGGGGTATCCCTGTGAGTGATGAACTACTTTCATCAGTCCGCTCTAAATGTTGAGAATTAGTGGAGCTATAAGCCATATTTCACGTGAGGTTACAGGGGAAAACAGCAGGAGACATGATTTACACTCTCTGTATAAATGAACTTCACAAGATTTTCTTTGCAAGGGAAAAAGCAATTGTGTCTGGTAAAGTTCATCACCAAAAAAAAAAAAAGGCAACTTTTCTAAAGTGGGAAAAAACCAACTTTTGTTATCACTAGTGATTAATTGAACTGATGCATAACTGGTGTTCCAAAACAGCAGAGATTAGAAACAGTGACAGAGTGGTCCCAATTCTGCTATTACCTGAAATTATAGTCCAAAACAGACTGACTTGTGTGCCCCACAAATTCATAAAAATTCAAGAGCCAATCTCACCGGTCTACTTTTGATAAATTCTTTTTGATTCAGTAACCTTTCTTAATGGAATTTCTCTCTCTCTTCCTCTCTTCTCTTTCACCCTTTTTTTTCCATTTCAGTCCACACATTTATTATTCCCTCCCACTCTCCTCCGTGGGAGTACAGACCTCTGACTAAACATCCATGTTGTAATCTGTACAAGAATTTACTGATGGTGCATGACAGAAGGGTCTTAAAGAAAATTATGCATTTCTCAGATCTACCCTAGGGCACACAAATCAAAGTCTCCCCTGAACACTATATAGTAAAACTGAAAGTAGCTACACTTTATATGGAAATTAGATGATCCTAGGACATAATACAACTAAACATATATCAAAACACAGCGGCAACGAATGTAGAAACTGCATTTTCTTTAGTGAGGATATAAACCTCTATTTTGTTTTATTTCTCCTAATGTGTGTCTTTTTCTCAGGTGATGAGAAAAAAAAACCCACCAGGAATATGCATTGACTAGACAGATTCCAGAGCTTGTGATTCTTTTTTTATTTTTATTTTGCTTATAAACCACCTTTGTTTTTTACCACTTTAAGAAAGATATTTAGAATAGGTCAAACGATAGCAAATACCTTGATCACCTACCGACTCGATCACACAGGGAAGAGCATCATTTGATGGAGGGAGGCAATATCTCACAGTACTTCTAGGGCCGGAGGGAGATGCAAGGGAACACGTCTAATGGTCTAATTTTGCTGTCTTTTTCACTGCTTTCTTCCTTGTTTTATAACAAAAGGAAACGTAAAGTATGGCAATATGATGTCTTGTACGTAACGCCTACTGCTTTTCCTCACACTAGTTCCTTCCCAGGGGATGAGCCATTAACAGCAAAGCCCCTCCAGCTGCTGCTGTTGATGGCTGTGCAAAAGCAGCTGCCACATGCAGGTTCGCTGCAGCTGGGACACAGATCCTACAACATCTGGGATTGTGTCTCTTCCCTCCAGGGCGTCTGTGGGCCTTTCCTACTCCATTTTTTTTTTTTATGAAAAGGGGACTGGAGGTTGGGGAGATCCATGTGTGATTCATGCACCGAAACAAGCCAAAGAGGGACAGAGAAGGGTCCACACCAAAAACAAACAGAAAAGCAGAATATTATAAGGAAAATCATGTTTATTCCACTGGTATTCCTTGTTTAGCATTTAAAGAATTAAATTTCTGCAATGTTTTGTATTGGCACGTTATAGTATGAGAAATTGGCTGATTTTGAGGCAGCATAAGAGAAAAAGGAGATGCCAAAGTTCCGCATCCCTTGGGACTCTCTGTTTTGATGAGCTGATGGATTAGCCTGAGCCCTTCCCACTTCCATAGGTACGTGGGATCTGATTGCAGCTTGCAGCACATCTCAACAGATCATTGACATCTCAGGTCAGCTCAACCCCGAATGCAACAAAACACCAAAATAGAAGCAGGAAAGAACAAATAGCCAGAGCATAGGACGTGTTAGCTGAGCAGGTATGGGTTCAAGCTCCTGTTCTGTGACAACCTTTCTGTGGGAAAGGCTATTAGTTTCTCTCTGTCTCATTTATGTATTCATAAATTCAAAATGAAACTAGTTTCCTGTCTCTCAGGACCACTATGAAAGGTAAATTATATTAAATGTTGTAACCTAGTCTAGTACTGTGATACCAGAGGCTATTTAGGTACCAAAGAGAAAAGGAGGGAAATTTTATATGCGGTTTTCCTTTGTGGCAGAAGAAGAGCAGATGGTGATGTCAGCTTTTAAAAGGCCAACATGACACTGGAAAAAAAAAACATTTGTGCTTTCCCCCAAAATAAGCAGAGGCCTGGAGAAGCGGGAATCCATCGAAGGCCCGACTGGAACAAACAAATTACTGGGTCACCACTATCTAATTGTCTGGTGCTTGCATATATCATGGAAATACATTTGTACATGGTGCTGGTGATGGCAGTGGATGACTCCCTGCTGCAGGGAGACAGTTGGCTGAGGCTAGGGATTATCCTTCTTTACTCACATTAGACCACATAGGATACTACATCCAATTTTGAGCTCCCCAATACACAGGAAAGGCACCGATAAATAGGAACAAATTCAGCAGAGGGCCACTAAGAAGGTCAGGGGCAGGAGCACTTGCCCCTTGAGGAGGTGCTGAGGGAGCTGGGCTTGTTCAGCCCGGAGAAGAGGTGACTTTTGGGGCACCTAACAGCCACCCACTCCCTGTGAGGAGGCCACCATGACGCATCCAGGGGTCCCTTCCCATCTGAATGACTCCACCAGTCAAAATATCTCTGTTAAGAGTAAAGGACAGGCATAGTCCTCTTCTGTAAAAACGTATTTGTTTATGTTTAAAAAGACAGTGTGTATAGATATAACACCTGGAAAAAGCCCTGCCAGTACAATGTATCTTGTAAATATCTGAGGATATGGAATAAGACCCGTTCAGTACTGGGGTCATATTTCTCAATGGATGTTATCTCTTAATTTCTTTCATATGACAGATGAGAAGATATTTCCCCTTCAGTAACACACATTTTTCACAGACATCATCACAAATGCCACTCAGAAATAGGTTTCTTGCCTTGTTTTTTCTTTTCCTGTTTTGAACAATACATAAACTGTCCTACTAAAGACGAAAAAAAAAGGGCTCAGAGTTAAAAATGCCCCTATTTACAGCAGTGCCTCCATACTGCTCGTATTGCAACCATTCATGCAACCAACCATACTAAAAAGTCAAGGCGATAAAGGAGAAACCGGAGATGATGCTTCCGCTAATGAAAAGGAAAACACGGGTACCACAGCAAGGCCCTGGCTGCCCCTCCTGTCTCTCCACCATCTGTGTGCAGATGTTTCTGTTGGGATAAGAAAGAGGCATGGTGACAGAGGAAAGGGAAAGGGCACCACGTGTGTCCATCCTGGGGTGGCCAGCTAGGGCAGACCTGCTTGAGCTTGACTCTGGCAGCAGTGTGCAGCTCCCCGCAGCCCCCTCCCCTCTGCTGCCAGCTCCCCCGGCCCCACCAGCAGTGTTAGAATTGTTACAGCACACAAAGATACGGCTGTGGCTTCTTTATGGCTCAACATTTCATTGATCCCTTTCCCACTTCACAGGCACAATGCCCACCACCGTGGGCAAGTAATGCTGATTTTGGGACCCTTTGGGGGTTTCTCATGTATCCTCCTGTGTATCTAAGACTTGCCCATGCCACAGACATCTGGGGAGGATTCACCCATGAATCTCCAGACAGAGACACATAAAGGGTTGTTATTTGTCACTTCTTTTCATGTGAAAATGGCTGTGTGGCGGTGTGGACAAAATTCCACCTCAGCACTTGAAAGAGAGCTGATGCTGCCCTGCATCTGTATCAGCTGAAAGTGGTTTAATATCCAGCAGGATAAAAACATATAAGGGGTGTGGTTAGAGTGTTTGTTGCACAGGCTAGATGCAGCTAGGCAGTATAGCATCATCCCTCCAGCAAATGGCCAGCTCTGAGATAGGCTGTCTTCATGTTAAACAGCAGTCTGTATTATAGCAGTTGAAACTCAGCCAGTTGCTTCCCAAAGAGCAAAGCATGGCAGATGCCTTCACCATCGTGACCTGTCACGTGAAGATTTATAACCTACGAGGATATGAGCGATTCAGCTCTGCCGCTTGGCCAGCAAGGTAAAATACTTGCCATTGTTGGGAAAGTAAGGGCATAGTTCTGGACTGGCACAGTCATCGCAGCTACTCAGAGAAGTAGAACCCATCACCCCGCTTCTCTCCTGGCACCACAATGCCAACAACTCCGTCCTCCTGTGAGCAAGTGTGTGGGGAGGGTCACAGGCTGCAAGGAGTGCACGGTGCTTGCCAGCTGAATCCCAGCAGTTCGTACAGAGAAGATAGATGGAAGGGCAGAGGGAGGTAACTTCACCAGGAAACATGACCAGTTGCCTTTGGGAGGGAGACCTTTGCTATAGAAGATAAAATTACAGGAAGAACAATGCGTAGAAGAGGATCCTGGATAAACTGCAAAGTGGACTAAGGCATATGTCTGAATAAGAAATGGGAAAATAGATCAGGAAAAGAGCAGAGCAGGAAGGAATAAAGTTTAGAGAAGATGTGAAGGTTTGCTTAAGGTGGACAAGGAAAGATGAAGGAGGTATGAAGGGGACTAGATAATTTGGGTAGCAGCTAGAAGGCAAGCAGGAAGACTGTGGCCAGGGCAGGGGGTGGAAGTAAAGTAAAAAAAAAGAGGAGCAAAATAAAGGGTAGGAAGAAACAGCAGTGCTGTTGCTGCAGCAAGTTTGCATAGGCTCTTGTGATGATGGTTACCCAGGTGCCTATGTGCTGTGCTCCACACCTCCTCCAGGCTGGGAGCGCAGTACAGATGCCCATGTCAGCCCTGCATGAAGCCAGCACAGCCCCATGGAACTTACAGGCTGTGCAGCACATCTTTCTTGCCTCAGATTGGTACCTTACCATTAAGACCTGCTTACAAATTGGTAGCCATGTGCTGTAGAGCCCAGGAACCTGAATGGCAATTATATACTTAATGTTCATAAATTAATATCCAGCTCCTGGAGTCCTCTGGCTCTTCAGTCTTTGGCAAGCTGTTGTCTCTCTTTCCCTTTTTTTTTTTTTCCCAGAACGCACAAGGTAGTGCGGAGCTGTTGACGTGTTTAGTACAGGTTTATCTTGAAGACATCTGCTTATGCCAAGGGAATAGTGTGAACTCCCAGTGACCTGTAGAGCCTGCATTCCTAATTAGCGGAAAAATATTCCATAATCAGGGTATGGCCATTTCAATGGAGTCTAAAGATAGAAAGGATATGTTCTTGTCTGAGGTCACAAATAATCATTTCTGACTATACAGCTTCATTCCAACCTAAGATTAACCAGGTGCAAAGCTGGTAAGCAGTGGGACCAGATTACTTTGTCTCACAGACTGCATCTACCCTGAGGGCTTGCCTTATGTTTTTACTCACATTTTTGCTTCCAACCTCTAACAAACATGTACAAACCCTTTAAGCATGACTGGGTAAGTGCTTTGAAACAATGCCTGTTTTTACGGCTGCTTTGCTGCAGGGCATCAGCCCTGAGAAGGTGCAACAAGCACAAAGAGCTGAGCATGTGCCCTCCAGCATCCTCACACCATCCCCAGCACCTGCCAGCCCTTCTTGCCACTCACTTCCCATTTGTCTCCTACCCACCTGCCTCTTAATTTTTTTTTGCATTTGCCTCCTGCCCACCTGCATTTTTTATATTTTCCGGAGCAGCATTCAGCTCCCACAGCCACCAAGCCTCCTCCATCCACTGGACCACTTCATAGCAGTGAGGGGTCAGAAGCCGATTTCTCTCCTGTTGAACCTCTCTAAGGTTCTGCCTTAGAGAGGCAGAACCTTCTGCAGAACCAGAAGGTTCTGCTTCTGCCTAAGCCCACTATAAGGGCTTAGGCAGAAGCAGCTCTGCCTGTGGCAGGCACAGGGAAACATTCCCAGGGTCGTTCAAATTAGAATCATAGAATCATAGAATGATTACAGTTGGAAGGGACCTTCAAAGGTCATCTAGTCCAACCCCCCTGCAAGGAGTAGGGACATCCCTGACTAGATCAGGTTGCTCAGAGCCTCATCCAGCCTGGCCTTGAACATTTTTAGGGATGGGGCTTCCACCACCTCTCTGGGAAACCTGTGCCAGTGTTCTACAACCCTCATTGTAAAAAAATGTTTTCATAATGTCTAATCTGAATCTACCTCCCTCTATTTTAAAACTATTACCCCTCGTCCTATTGCAACAGGCCCTACTGAACAGCCTTTCCCCGTCTTTCTTGTAGGCCCCCTTGAGGTTCTGGAAGACTGCTATCAGGTCTCCCTGGAGCCTCCTCTTCTCCAGGCTGAACAACCCCAACTCTCTCAGCCTGTCCTCATAGAAAAGGTGCTCCAGCCCTCTGATCATCTTTGTGGCCCTCCTCTGGACCTTCTCCAACTGGTCCATGTCCTTCTTGTGTTGGGGGCTCCAGAACTGGACACAGTACTCCAGGTGGGGTCTCACCAGGGCAGAGTAGAGGGGGAGAATCACCTCCCTCCACCTGCTGGCCATGCTCCTCTTGATGCAACGCAGGATGCGGTTGGCCTTCTGGGCCGCAAGGGTGCATTGCCTGCTCATGTTAAGCTTCTCATCCACCAGCACTCCCAAGTCCTTCTCCTCAGGGCTGCTCTCAATCCATTCCCCGCCCAGCCTGTATTTGTGCCTGGGATTGCCACGACCCAGGTGCAGGACCTTGCACTTGGCCTGATTGTACTTCATGAAGTTGGCACGGGCCCACTTCTCCAGCCTGTCAAGGTCCCTCTGGATGGCATCCCTCCCTTCCAGCGTGTCGACGGCACCACACAGCTTGGTGTCATCGGCGAACTTGCTGAGGGTGCACTCTACCCCACTGTCCATGTCGCCGACAAAGATGTTGAACAGGGCCGGGCCCAACACGGACCCCTGAGGGACGCCACTCGTAACCGGTCTCCACTTGGACATCGAGCCGTTGACCACCACTCTCTGAGTGCGGCCATCCAGCCAACTCCTTATTCACCGAGTGGTCCGTCCATCAAACCTATGTCTCTCTAGTTTAGAGAGAAGGATGTCATGCGGGACAGTGTCAAAAGCTTTGCACAAGTCCAGGTAGATGATATCCATTGCTCGTCCCTTGTCCATCGATGCTGTGACCCCGTCACAGAAGGCCACCAAATTGGTCAAGCACGATCTGCCCTTGGTGAAGCCATGTTGGCTGTCACCAACCACCTCCTTGCTCTCCATGTGCCTTAGCATGGTTTCCAGGAGAATCTGCTCCATGACCTTGCCAGGCACACAGGTGAGGCTGACCAGCCTGTAGTTGCCTGGGTCCTCCTTGTTCCCCTTTTTAAAAATGGGGGTTATGTTCCCTCTCTTCCAGTCATCGGGGACCTCACCAGACCGCCACGATTTCTCAAATATGATGGCCAGTGGCTTGGCAACTTCATCCGCCAGTTGCCTCAGGACCCGCGGATGGATCTCATCAGGTCCCATGGACTTGTGCACCTTCAAGTTCCTCAGGTATTCCTGAACCTGCTCTTCGAGTACAGTGGGAGGTTCTTCATCCTCGCAGTCCCTGCTTATCCCTTCCACAGCTTGGGTGGTGAGACAAGAGCCTTTATTGGTGAAGAATGAGGCAAAAACGTCATTGAGTACCTCAGCCTTCTCCATGTCCTGGGTAACCAGGACACCGGTTTCCTTCCGGAGGAGGCCTACATTCTCCTTGGACTTTCTTTTGTCCCCTACATACCTATAGAAGCCTTTCTTGTTGCTTTTTATATCTCTGGCCAGATTCAATTTCATCAGGGCTTTAGCCTTCCTCACCCGATCCCTGGCCACTCGCACAGCCTCTTTGTAGTCCTCCCAGGCTACCTGTCTCCGCTTCCACCCTCTATAGGCTTTCCTCCTCACTTTCAGTTGGTCCAGGAGCTCCTTGCTCATCCACACAGGCCTCCTGGCCTTTTTGCCCGACTTGTTCTTCATCGGGATGCACCTCTGCTGAGCTTGGAGGAGGTGCTCCTTGAATGTGGACCAACTTTCCTGGGCCCCTCTTCCCTCCAGGGCCACCTCTCATGGCACTTTGCCCATCAAGTCCCTGAAGAGGCCGAAGTCCGCCTTCTTGAAGTCTAGGGCAGAGAGCTTGCCGTGTAGTTTCCTCACTGCCCTGTGGATCTTGAACTCCACCGTGTCGTGGTTGCTACAGCCAAGGCTGTCCTTTAGTTTCACATCCCCCACCAGCCCCTCCCTGTTGGTGAGCACAAGGTGGAGCATGGCACCCCTCCTTGTCGGCTTCTCTATCGCCTGCAGGAGGAAGTTGTCATCCACGCATTCCAGGAACCTCCTGGACTGCCTGTGCCCTGCCGTGTTGTCTCTCCAAAGGATGTCAGGGTGATTGAAGTCCCCCATGAGAACCAGGGCCTGTGACCATGAGGCTGCTCCTATCTGCCTATAGAGCGCCTCGTCTGCTCTGTCCTCCTGGCCAGGCGGCCTGTAACAGACCCCCACCGTAACGTCCCCTGTCCGTCCCCATCCTCTAATCTTGACCCATAAGCTCTCTGTCAGCTCCTCCTCCATCCCCAGGCAGAGGTCCACGCACTCCAGCCAGTTGCTGGCATAGAGAGCAACACCCCCTCCTCGTCTCCCCTTCCTGTCCTTTCTAAAAAGCCTATACCCCTCCATGTTGACGCTCCAGTCGTACAAGTCGTCCCACCACATCTCTGTGATGCCAACAGGGTCATAGCCCTGCTCGTGTGCAAGCATCTCCAGCTCTTCCTGTTTATTCCCCATGCTGCGTGCATTGGTATAGAAACACCTCGGCTTGGCCCCTGACAAAGCCAACTTGCTGGCTGGAGCGACAGGAGTTCTTTTGGTCCGCAGTTTAAGTTCATTTGCACATACCCGAGATCCTTCCTCAGCTTCTGGACCCTCGGTGCTGGCACTGGCTCCATGCTGACAGCAGTGGGCTGAACTGTCCTCCCCCTCCCCCAGCAACACTAGTTTAAAGCCCTCCGGACAAGTCTGGCAAGTCTTCGTCCAAACACACTCTTCCCTTTCTTGGTTAGGTGCACACCATCCGCCCCTAGCAGCCTAGGCTTCTCAAAGCACACCCCATGGTCTAGATACCCAAAGCCCTGGCTGTAGCACCACTCCCTGAGCCATGAGTTAACCTGCCAGATACGTCTGGCCCTTTCAGGCCCCTGCCCTTTGACCGGGAGGATTGACCAGGAGGAATACCACCTGTGCCCCAGAGTCTTTGACTGTTGTACCCAGGGTCCTGAAATCCCTTTTGATGTTTCTCAGGCTGCTGCCGGCTGAGTGTGGTGGTAACATTTTGGTTTGGAGTTTGACAATGTTGACTCCCCAAGGAAGAGCCTGGCTATCCCTGGTTTAAATACTCTATAAGTGTCTTCTGTGGTGCAAATGTAGCCACAAATGCATAGCTCAGAGGAGGGAGGGGAAAGACAAAGGTGATACATCATAATACACATTGGGATATATCACAGTCAGATAGCTAATACGAGTAGGAGAAAAAAAAAGATGGCCATAGACAGTAACAGAGCTGCTCATCCAGACTGCAAGCTGATCTTGAGACGTTAACACGCTGTCTTGTCTCCTCTTCTCTCCCAGCCTTCTCCCCAACTGGTAAATCCATCACTACATGTCTGCACTGGAGAACATAAAAACCTGTAAATCTCCATAACTGCGCTTTGTTCCTTCCGTTGACTGAGTTGTTTCAGGCATTTCAGGTACAAATGTATGTTAGAACATTTCTCATATGTCTAAGCATAAGTTTGTACCTGGGGAAAGACATTCTATTTTGATTTTATGTTTTTGCTAGATGATATCTCCCCACCTTCAGAACATTTATTTCACAACAGGGACTGAGAATTGGAGTGAGTTTGCGTGATGGGTCTATATGGCTTCTCTATAGAAATAACTCTGAAAGCACTGCATCGTTTGTGTGGTTGTAAGGATGGCCTCCCAGACTGGAAAGCAGTGGCATGAAAGTCACCAGGAAGAGTCCTCCCAACACAAGAACAGTTTCCAGGAGATTGTAGGTTGTTGCTGTGGAGTTTATAATTACAGTTCAGTTAACATATGAAGATCAGTTTCTTCTCTTTGCCAGTGGTCAGGCTCCCTGTTGTCACCTGCAGGAATTCTGCTGTGGATTAATAAATAGGATGACATGATCTCAGATAGGTATGCCTCTGCCCATCCTCCTCCGCTCAGCTACACACAGTCAAAACTGTGAAATCCTGCAGGGAGCCCTTCAGAAAGGTCCTTGCTTACTTCCAAAGAAACACAAAATTTATTCTGAAACAACAAAAAGAATAATTTGGTGATGAAATAAATTACACTGTGAAAAACACCGTTGGCCACCTCCAGGAAATCCACAATGACTGTTCCTTTGTCTAGGGTTTGTGTCTCTCAGGCATGTTCCCTTACAGATTGCATACGTTTGTGGATGCTCACTGTTATCTTTGTTGTTTTATTTGCACAGAGGAACAGTGTCAATATTCCATGTTTCAGGTTGTCTAGAGGACGGGGAAGTAGTGACTGTAGACTTTGGTCTTTCAGGAGTAGTGTCCAAACAGTGATTATTAGAGCTAAATAATTCAGAAAGTTTTCAGATAATCTTAGTTTAGGCCCTGGTCTTCCCAAGACAATGCTCATATTTCATTTTTTTTTGCTTGCACAATCATACTGAATTCAATGGGAGCAGGGCAGTACGTTTAAAGATAAGCCTATCATAAATCACCTTTCTGCATCATCCCTGGAAACGTTCAAGGGCAGGCTGGATAGGGCTCTGAGCAACCTGATCTAGTCAGGGACGTCTCTGCTCCTTGCAGAGGGGGTTGGACTAGATGACCTTTAAAGGTCCCTTCCAACTCTAACCATTCTATGATCAGGGCCTCAATCACAGTCTGTTCATAGATATTCTGTGGGGGAAAAAAAGTAAATAAGTTTGCTTTGGCCCCACCTAAAATCCTTTTGTGTTCATTTTCTGTGACACTTTGGGGAATAGACCTTCGGTAACAAAACAAAAAAAAAAAAAAAAAAACATGAGGAAAGAGGTTTTAAAGCGACATATGTAAGTCCTTGTGAAAACCCATAAACAAGGATTCAGGCTAGGTATCTGCACAGTGTTCCTGTCAGGAAACAGAAACGATGCATATGATGTTTTTCAGAGCACCAGCAACTCCATACCGTGGATATTTGCTTTCAATCCACAGAGTTAAAGACTAGAAAAGGTATCTGTTGAATTAATTTGAATAACAAATAGACCGGGGAATTACAATCTGTTCTCAGCTATTCAATGGACGAAAACCAGTAATTCATTGAATATATTAGACTCTCGATTCTCGTAATTATTAGAGCAGAGGTCGAGATTTTAAAACAATAATTTCGGGAGCTATACATTATTTCTATGAGCAACTGCTAAGCAATGTCAGTGTAGGTACTTCTTGGCTTCTGGCTCAGTCACAAGTAGTTGGTAACAAATCCTCCCCACTCGCCGTTCAGTGGCTGGCTGACAGGGCACCCAGCCAAGCGCACGTATAAGGATTTCTAAGATCAAAGCAAGAGTTAGCTACACTATTCATGTGGCATTAGGTTTTTGACCCCTGCTTGTAACTCACAAATTACAGTTACGAAACCTAGTCACCGACACTTGCAAATGAATTTCAGCCACCATTCAAACAGTTGAGCTAATCTGCGTGGTGAGTACACAGGGAAGGGAACCTTGGACATTTTCATTTTGCATGAAAGCATGAATGAAAGGACTTCAGGGATGACTGGTAGAAAAAAAAAAGCAAGGGAGAGGAGAGACAACACTGGAGATCTGTCAGCAGCCAGTACTTCCATGATCAATGCCCAATTTTTGCTGAACTTCGTCAGGCATTAAGGCAGGTTTTGCAACCCTCCCATCAGGCAACCTTTCCCCTTCGGCAGCCCCTGCGGGAAGTCGCCAGGCTCCTGGGTTCTGGCACCCTCGGTTGCCGGAGGGGTCCCGGGAACCCTGGCCTCTGCAGCCCCACCACGGGTGCTGGGCTAGTGGGGGCTCCCAGTGGGGACCAGGGGCTGCGGCCTCCCCCATCTGCAGTCTTACATTTTGGAGAACCGGGTGGAAATTGTGCAGCTCAACCTCAGAGCGAGGATTTAGGAAAGAGTCGTTCTTCCCTCAGAAGCCATTTCATCGACTCAAGTCAGAAGCAACTGGATGTCTACAGAAAAGTCTGGAAAACCAGCATTAGGTGTGGAAAGAAGAGGACAGAGCTCTAAGAGAGATAGCAGATTGCCATTTGGTACTCACCCAATTAATATGCTCCTTCCTCCATTTGCTCACTTTGTCCTTCCAGGCTTCCCAATCTCTGGTGAACAGACCAAGGGGTGGAGCTGAACTGGCAACTGTCACCTCATAACATCATTCCTACAAACACATAGTACGAGCACAGGCAGAAGGCACCATCGTGCTGATCATCATCCTCTGAGTCAGCCATTTGCAAACACCTTCTCCAGGCTGTCATCTTGCCACTATGAATTCAAAATCTGAGTCAGAACCCAATTTAAACTGCTATAATTAAAAGTCCCAATTTAACCAAACCTAGCAGTTTGTCATGTTGCATTCTCTGCACACATCTGAGTATCTTGCGTTCGGGCTCCTTCGTGCTCCTCTGCTCGGCCCCTTCTGCTGCAAAGAAGCCCGTGCCCAAAGAGCATCGGGGGTTTTAGACACAGCCGAACAACAAAACTCATCTGTGTTATAAACACCAATGAGTAAGAAGGCAGTGAATCTCTGCAAGTCATTTTGTCAGTGAAACAGAGCTACTGTAGAACGGAGCGGCCCGCTGCAACGAGGGAGCTCCGGGGCAGAGCCTGGGCTGGCGAGAGAAAAACCCAGGCGCTGCATAAGGGAAAGAGGGATGGAAGCATCTTGCTTGCTAGGGAGCCCCAGAAAACTTAGTGCAGCCAAGATTCCTATGTGGAAGATAACTGTGTATCAAACAAGCTAAACATGAGCACTCTTTCCCTTGTCGTTTCCAAATGCTGTTGTTACCAATGAATGCTTCACTCTCAGGAAGGTCTCAAGTCAATGTGGATGGCTTGGCAGTGGCTTTGTGTTTATTTTTAGGGAATTCCCTGCATTTATTTTTAGGGAATTGCAAACAGGTCACTTATGGACTAACTCATATGTTTGCAGCAACAGGTGATGGCATGCCAAAACTGTGGGTGAAAACGTATTTTTGAAAAATGTGTCTTTTTAAGATTTAGGGAGGATTTTTTTTCCTCTACTTTCTTTACATTGCTTCCTTTCCTTTCTCTCACCATCCACTCTGAATCACATATTTGATCTTTCGTATTCTGTTGTTATTTGGCCTTGAGGCCACCACTAAGAGCTCCTGTCTCTTAACCCAAGTGCTGAGCCAGTGCAAGTGGAAAACCATCCGCTGCTCTGAAGTGCTTACAGTCTGCATCGATTGGGAACACACAAAGAGATTAACTCAAATTCGTACAGCTGATCAGCAGGCAAGTTGGGAAAAACTCCATGTCTTCAAGTCTGGTTGAGGTAGCCTACACCCTAAACTGTCCCCATTCTGCTGTCTCAACACTTTGCTGTGATCGCTCTCCATCCTGCAGCCTCCTACAGATCCCCACAGTGCATATCCTTCTGCAAACACATCCAGTTGAGCCTGTTGCAATGAATTTTTTTTTTAATGATTCTTACACATTGCTCTGCTTTCTTACAGAAATACCTACATGTCAAAAATTATGGAATTTTTTTTAAAGAAGTCACTGAGAAACCCATTACTTCCATGCTAGCTGTGTCAAACATTCATATTTTGGTGTTAATCAATTTGCAGTCTTCTCATTATGTTCTCTTCATTATTTTAGCATCAGTTTTACATATCACTGTATAAATGATCATTACATGTCTTTGGAGAGAAAGAGAAATATATTTTTGACAATACATTTTTAAATGTCTACAACTGTACATTTCCACACTGAATCAGGAAAGTACACAGCGTTCTTCAAGTCAAACTCTTGTCCTTCACTAGCTATTATAGAATCTGTGATATATACATAATAGACATATATATAGTACTATATAGCTGCATATGCACTTACACAGGCAGAAAAAATTCCATCGAGTTCTCATTTATACTCTCAATGACCAAGCTGAGAAATAAAAAAATCTTGCCTCATCATACATCTTTCTACTCCAGTGAATTATTTTTTATTGATGTTGCAAGTCTTAATTTTAAATCCAGTTTTGATGGAAAAAGTGGCTGATCATCTGCCCTGTTATTATACAAAATATATTTCTATGAAGTGGAAGGAAATATAATGTGTAAAATGATCAATTACATAATGATTATAGTGGAGAAATACATTCTCTAACATAATTTGTTAAATGGAGGAATTTTATATGAAATAGTAGATTTCCAAATTTATACAAATAACACCAGATGGTGAGTAGCTAGTTTTAATTAAATTAGGTTTGATAATTATAGCTGTTTAATTTTTAGGTTTGACTCAGATTAGAAAGAATGTATTATTTCCCTGTAAATTTATTTTTAGATTCCTTCCAAGGTTGTGAACATTGTGCTATCGCCATGGTCTAGAGTGGCAGAGAGCTGTGGTCAGCTTTCCGGTGTCTCATTTTGGCCCACCTCAGTCCCGCTTTGGCAATTTAGAGGATGCACCACACTGCGCTTGGTCTGGGACCTCCCTGGCGGGAATCAGAGAGAGTTTTACCAATGGAAGCAGGAGGAAGTTTCTGCCACGGCACTGAAATATGCTTTCACAGCCCAGAATATTGACCGTAATACCGCATTTCAGCTGCTTTTCAGCAAAGGAAGAAGCCTAATGAGAATGATGTCCTTGTGTTTGTGCAGAGTGGGGTGACCTGTGCTCGACCATTTGCATTTCCGTGCTCTGTCTGCAGTGACCTATTTACACATGCACACACTTCCAAATGTCCTGTGACATCTTCTCAGGGAGGACCATGCAAGGGTGAAAGCCTGGCTGGCCACACACAGCAATAAGCCCCAGGGCTTGTACACCTCTCTAATGCACCCTTTCTCATCACTTCTCCTTTCCCCAAATTTATCTGGTCTGGTCCCAACTTTGAGATCGCTGAGTCCCAATGACTCCACTGAGCCCCAATGACTCCACTGAGCCATGGAAATATGCTTAAAGCTACAAATGTGTCCAAGCCCTTTATAGACCATGGACAGAGTCCAAAGTCTATCTTGCAGGACCAGCTCCCTGATAATCAATGCTCACAATCCCATGGGAATCGCCTCCTGCTCTTCGATCAAGCCAAGCGTAACGTGGCAAAATCGAGACCCATATAACTGAGTCCATTCTCATTTATAGGTTTTGCAGTTTAAGCTACAAGTCCAAACAAATGCTTTAATCAACTTTTTAGGTCACATCTGCAAAGCAGGTGTTGGCTTCAGTGTCTAGGAATGCTCAGCTCCTCCCCAGCAGCAAGAAGCTGTAGGTAGAAATATCTCTATGACAGTAACTGTGAGACATTTGCTCCTTCAGGCCTATCTAATGCTCAGGAGAAGGACTCTTTCCATGTGATGGAGTTTTTGACATACTTCTCAATTTCTTGAGCAGTTAACCTATTTCCTGGAGCCTGTACACCGTAAAAAGAGGTGGTGTAGGGTGGGGAACAAAGAGTTTTGATTCATTGGATCATCACAGTTCAAAGGCACTTGGAATATTATAATCATAATAGAATATTATAACTATAATTTAGAATTTGAATATTGCTATTAAAAGATGTGTTCAGGATCTGCCTGTAACTCCTGTAAACCACCAGATGCTTATGACTTCTAGCAGCAAAGAACATTTTAAACCATAAGAAGCCAGTCCCAGGGCTTACCCTCCATTTCAGACAGCATCATGAAACTTAAAAGATGCCTTAAATCATCTCCCCCACTGCAGCTTTCTTAGAGCCAGAACTTGGGCTGGCACGCAGGCAAGGTGGTGCTGTCCTGCCTCCTCTCTCTAAAGTCCTTTTTCTTTTATCTCAGTTTTCTCTCGGCAGGATTCTTCTTCCATTATCTGCCTCCTGCAAATCCCGTCTCCTGCTCTGCTTTCTTTTTTTGTGTGTGCTGAAAAGTGGCCTCCCTGAATTTGTATTATATTGATTATGTAAATCAGCACTTCTCCTCTAGATTGCTTTTTCTTTGTGAACTGGGAGTATAATTTGCAGTCTTCTACCTGATAATTGTGAGGATAATTTGAGCTGTCTCTTTGTGGAGTCATCAGTGACTGTTTTAATTTCCATATGTGAGCAGTGCTCTTTTTTTTTCACTTTTTCCCTAATCCTGCCTCCTTCTGAACTACTGGATTGATTCTGCTGTTCTTAACAGCATCACCTGAAGTGTATTTTGGAATTTCACTGCTAGTGAAATTGAAATTTATCTACATTGTGACAGGTTTTTCCACATTTCCAGGAAAGACATAATCCCATAACGATCAGCTTGACAATAAAATCGTCTATCTGTGATGGAAAATTGAGGACTCAAATATGGTCATTCTTTTCACTGTGAAAATGTTTCAAAATGAAGTAAAACAGTACCATTTTGTTGTGAATAGTACGTGCCTTTCATTGCTTTGAAGTGCCAACTATAGATATAAGTATTAAAATAATGAGAGTTTCATGACATACTGCACTTTCATTCAGCACCGAACGCAACCCATTTACAAAGTGCCATGTAGCATATTTAATAGCAAATGAGATTTAATAAATCTATTCACAAGGTTTCTAAAGGATAAAAGAAAAAATCTAATAGCCTCTTGCTGGTAAGTGTCTCAGAAAAGAAGACCATTGCTTTATGACGCCATGCTCAAAAAAAGCACTGCGAGCAGCTTCTTTCCCCCTTGTTGATATGATATTGGTATTGGCTAAGCACTGAAAATATGCTGAGGGTTTCATAAGACACAGGCGGAGAGGAACTCTGAGAACAACATGTTTAGGTGGGAGGCCCTAAGCCAGCTCCCTTTGGTGTCAGCGGTCTTCTGGAGAGAGCATCCAGGGGCTGTGTGGAACGTAAAGCCAGGATGTCTCTACAGTGCCCTGGGCAGGACTAATGAAAACATGACTACAGCTCTCTCTTTGGCTTTCCATTTCAGATCAGACGTTTCAAGTCTGCCTCTGTGGAAAAGCCACACAAGATGTGGTCCTGATTGAACTATTTCCTTTGGGACTGAGCTTCACTAGAAATTGCACCATTAAAAAAAGAGAAAAATCTCTTAAGCTGCAGGAGAATCTAAAAAACTTTCTCAAATTTCTCACAAAAACATTTCTCCACAAAAAAAAAATATTTTATGTTGACTAAGGAGTTTTATTTTTATAAACTCACAATATTTTCTTCTGCTATTTTAATTAATTTTTAAAAAAGTATTCAATGCTGCATAAACTTTTCTAAATGCAAAATAGTTTGGAAAAATTACCACTATTTTCCGTTCCAAAAATGTCCAAAATGGGTGACATCTTGACCCAATCAATATGCTTTTTTTAAAATTTCTGTCTGCAAGAGAAATGTCATTGTAATTAGTACATATTCATGAAATATTTCCCTTTGGACAAGCTAGCATTTGCTAACGGGAAAATATTCTGTTAGAAAATTCCGGATCGATGCTACTGTTAACGCACTACTCAATCGCACCTGCAAATAAACTCACACATCTGGGCTCTGCTGAAATCAGTGGTAATTCTGTCAGAGGCTTCAGAGAGTCCAGAATTACAAATGTCTAGGTACGCGTGTATGAATACAGGTATCTGTATCATTTATGTGTATCATCTATCTTTTACATATCTATACCTGGATAATTATAGCTCTTGCTATATACACACCAGGAAAATGACTGGTCTAACAGATGGGAGTCCTGCAGGAAACCCTAAGAAGAGCCAGGGTTGGGGGAGAAGCGAGGCAAAGGCATATGTTTTGTTGTAGCTTGAATTACCAGAGCGCTAATCCCCAGGAAGGGGGTACATTTGACCTTCTGCAGCACGGGGAAGGTTAACCTTTCATATTTCTCCATCAACACATTCCAGGGGAAACTTTCTGTCTCACTGCAGTATTAAAAAAGCATCAAGATATTTGCATTTTTAGCAAGATGGAGATTACAGAGGATTTTTTTTTTTCAGCAGTAGTCATCCAGTTTGTCAACACTGTACGAGCTGAACAGTCAGTCAAATGAGACTCTCTTAATTCCTGAAATGTGGACAGTTTCTCAAATTTAAACAAAATAGCCCAAGATGTTTATTTTCATTCCTGGTTAGCTGGCTAATGGTTTGAATGTGATATTGAGCATCGCTATCAACTGGTGCAAGGTGAAATGATTGAAATGAATAAGAAATGCTATATTTCATAATGTATGGGACAGTATTGCTCCCATGAGAACTCCCTGACAGATTTAGGGTGCAGAGAGCCAATTCTTTATCATCATGTCTGCCCTGTTCTTAAATATTCTGGCATCAAACTGAACACTAAAGTATAGCACTGGAATATACCATACAAGCAATAATTTAGTGATAAAAACTTGTATTCTCATAGGAAAAATTTCAGAAGTAGATGAAGTTGTTTGAATGGTAGGATTGGGGAAAAAAGTCTGTGAATGACCATTAAGAACACATTTCCAATGCATGTGCAATAGCGCTAAAAAATACAGACACAAATATAATAGGCTAAAAAATAGGCTAACAAATTTTCAATACATGCACGATAGTAACAAAAAATAGAGATATAAATGCAATAGGCTAAAAAATACAGATATATGTTCTCAGTTTACAGTGTGTAACCACATGTGTGTCTGTGTCTGTATGTGTGAGCACACGTCTGTGCACACACGTATGGAGCTGTGAAGCATCGGGCATCCCTTTCTCTTTGACATCTACATAGAAATGTCTTTCCCCACTTGTTCTGCTTTTGAAAAGTCAGTAATACTCTTTTGTGTTAAGCCCAGTACAAAAATCCTCTGAGATTCATCTTCTGTTCTGACCTTAATTCTGTTAGTCATGTCTAGATACTGGAGCAATCTTTAGGTTAAAGCATGATATATCGCACACATTCAGAGAACGGAAGCTTTAACTTCAAATTTTTCTGCTTTTGTGTATTTATGTCAGAGCTCTATCATGGCTCTTTCAGTGAGGGAGATTACGGGCTTGTTATCCAGCCAGGAGTTTCTGTACTTCCAAAAATACAGGTCTTGATAAGCTGTCTCCCCTAGCAAGGAAATTAATATCCCTGTTGGGTTTCTTAGGATAGTAGCTTCTGTATATGCCAAGCACCTATCTGTCCCTCAGCATTCGCCGTAAGAAATGTACACATGTATGTGTAAGTATGTGTGTGTGCACAAACGTGTACAAATATATATGTGAATATTGGCAAGGATACAATTAAAAAGAATATCTCTGTACATGGAGCTGAAATTATGTTTGTTCTGACTGCCATTTTCTGCGGATTCACATTGGAAGCCCTCTAGATTTATTTCATCAACATCTCACACAGAATCGGCAAATGAGCTTTCAAAACATCGGGTTAACTACAAAAGTAGATTCAGAAAGGTTAAAAATGTTAATGTGCATCATTGGGGCAGCACAACCTATTGAGCACCAACTGACGAGAATTTATTGCGGGAGTTAGGACAGGCACGTACTGCGAGTGTAAGAGGAATTAAAGTGCACCAGAGTGCTCTTTTCAATCCAGTACTCCTAATAATGTTCTCACATGCTCACCATAATAACTCTGCATTCGATTTTAATTGTTTAGCTGACTGGATGGTGATCTCTAGCACTTATGCTGTTTAAACTCACCACTGAGGTACCTGGGAACTCACGTCAGACATCCACTGATGTCTCAGTAGTATGGTTTACAGCCCCTGAATGTTTACCACAATATTTTTACTTTTCTGATCCCCAAGACCATGCTCTGGGACCACAGGCATATGGTAAGGTCTCTGTTTAACCTGTGCAGGGAGATGAAAGAGCAAATCTTGCTAATGCACCTGCACTCTGTCTGGCTAAGGGAAGGAGCACAATGTTTCTGTTATAAAAAGACCTCACTGCTTGCGTTAGAGATAGCAGTGAAGTAGCCTGAGGGATACGCTTGTGTGTTGTGCCAACAACATACGTTAGGTTTATGCCAGCATTCTCCTGACTCCCTCTCCCAGGTGTCTTAACTACAGTGGAGACACAAAGGGCTGGTGGTACCTGCTCCAAGGGGAGAAGAACTGAGACCAAAGAGGTAAACGCCAGAGACAGCTTTCAGGAACTGAGAACGTGAGTTATGTGTCATGCATTTGTTTGGTTTCAGAGCTAGCAGTAAATCCAGACCCCTGGTAGGACCTAATTACCTCCCTTCTGAACACTAACTCAGAAGCTAAACGCTGTCAAGGAGAGACGGGGACTTATTTGCAAGAACACAGGCGAAAACACATTTTTATTGGCCATAGAGAATGGTACTGTGTGTGCCAATATAGCATGGATGTCTGACTCAGAACATAAAGTGCAGGTGCCAGCAGCAAGAAGAGGCTGCTAAGAAATACCAGCTCTCCGGGACTGCAAAGTATCAGCCGTCTGGGGAGACCAGAACTGGGAACAGAAAGAGCCGCTAACGACTGAAGAAGTGTTTTCCTTGCCATCTCATCGTGTTCTTCATCCTGCAGTCAGAGCACAGAGCCGCAGTGGCAGGAGAGATGGAACTGCCCCTTCTGAGACTCATCCAAAAATTCTGAGCCCCTCTTCCTCAGGGAAACTTGCAACCTCAAAGGCTCTTCACGCACATGGGAGAGGAGTGAGAGGACAGCGTTAGATAAATGCAGCTATTCCTCTCCCCCTCATAGGATGCTCCTGGCAGCGGATGAGACCTCGTGGCTTGCCCTCACCCCTGGAGTCTGCTCTGGGAAGTAATCTTTGGAGAAAAGAAAATCAACAGCTATACTATATTTTGTACAGTGCCTTGCACAGTGTATCCCTGATGTGACTGGGCCTTTGGGCACACCAGACCTACAGGTAATAACAACAAACAGTGACTGTCTCTGAGGATAAGAGCGGGAAATGAAATTGTCTTTGGATAAAAATAGTTCCTTTTGATTGTGTATTTTCTGATGGCTCTTTGCCTTCAGGCAATGTATGACAACTTGAGGAGCAGGGTTTTTTTTATCCCCTAGGCAATGTTTTATTGTTCTCTGCCTTTAAGTCAGTCAATATTTGTAATTATCTGTCCATCCCACAGGCAATCGCAGGACTTCTGGAAAAAAAAAAAAAAGAATGAAGATGGCAGCCCAGTTTCTGACAAGATTTGGAGGATTAAGATGACAAAAAGCAGGCTGGTGGGCTGAAACCTCCTGCATTGATCCTAAAGACATTATTGTTTGATACATCCTTCTGGTCCTTTATATTTTAATGTTATGCTTACTATGCAAAACCAATGCAGGTGCAAGTGTATGTGTTTCTGTGTGTATGCACTCACACATGACTATATTTTCTTATTTGCATACGTGTATGAATACATGCAGCACGTGTGGGTGGTGAGAAGCTAAAGGAACATTTTCAAGGTTGACAAGACCAAAATTTGATCCTCCTTCAACCAGCTGGGTTTTTCTATGTGCATGCAGAGGCAGCAGGAGAAAGAATCCCCTTTTGGGCTGAAGGATGTAGCAAGACCAAGGCTGCAGGAGGATAAAACACCCCACCTCCTCAGCTTGGTGCCAAAGAGTTAACTCAGCACACAGGGTTTGCTGTTAGCAGGGTGATGCTGTCACAAGCCTCCGCATCCTCTCCTCCCTGGTACCCAATGCAAGCCAGCAGCAGCTTGCCTGGAGATGAGTCTCTCGAACTCTGCACAGGATCCTAACGGCCCGTGTCCCTTGCCAGCTATTAGTGACAGAGCTGACACGGAGAGGCAAGAGAGGGCACAGCTGGCATGCAAAACCCTGCCATCAGCATGCCTGCATCTGCTGAATCTGTTGTAAGCAGTTCACCCAGCTGGGATTTTTAATACAGCTACATCCCTCCTTTTGGAAAGTGGTATTTTTCCCCCTTAATAATAGAAATGTGAAAAAAAGAACCAACACCAAATTAAATGTTTTTAGGGTAGCACACGTGTGTGAAATTCTAGGCCTGTTGACCTTGGCAGGGTCCCTGTAAGAAATTAGTACAAAATTAGTGGTATTTGTTGTTCTGACAGGCTGTCAGCCACGAAGGCAAAGGCAGGCAGAGGGAGAAGCAGCCTGCTGATGCAGGGCCCGATCCTGGAGATCCTGCCTGTGATCCTGCAGTGCTCTGCAGGTTTGGCTGCAGGGTGCCTGGTGGGTAGTGGCGAAATGAGGGGGTGGATGTGTGGCACAGCCAGTCCTACACTTCACAGTTCCTCAATTGCAGCTGCCATCAGTGGGAGTTTATGGCACCAAGCACCCCACACCCAAACCTGCGAAGCTCTGCGGGTGCTCGAGGGTGCTGACAGCTCTTGTCACCTCCCGGGAAGTGCTCAGACCCACACAGGCCTGGGCCACACACACCACTCCCACCTGGTATCTTGCCTTTCGGCTACTGACACCGGCTGCGAACTCTAACAGATTTTTTTTTATTCCATGGATGGACAGACAACTCTTGACTCTTGCCTTTCTTCCGTGGCCTTCACATTTTAGTGAAACGCCTCAAATAGCATTTGTGCAATCATGCTTTTCTGCTGACCCATATTCTTAGCACAGGTTCAAACCCTGACAGCAGCTGCTTCAGGTTCAGCTTGTTAAATCCTCCCTGGGTAGCTGGGGAAGCAGAATTAGTTATCTGGGAGGAGAAGCAGGTGCTAGGAGCAGGGGAGGAAAACGTAAATGACAGCCAGGTTCCTGGAGGTGCTAGGGCTGAGCCCTGTGTATGGTTTCTCTTCTGCTGTGGCTCCTGCAAGCCAAAGCCCCTCACAGGCATGAACCCAGGTGCTGATGCAAAGACTGTGTACTCTGCTAGAAACAGGGCAAGGATTTAGGGCTGGAGATGACTGACAAATCCTGATGCTGGATTCTGAGGCGTCTGGTCCTTGAGGTGCCATCTGGAGCCATAGAGTGGGTGCTGAGTTCCCTGCACCTCCAAATAAAAGCCAGAAGAGCCGGTGGGCTGTGTATACAGCTCAGTGTAGGTTACCAAGGGGTAATGATTTCAAAATAGAGCGAGGGAGGTAGATTTAGATTAGACATTAGGAAAAAATTTTTTACACTGAGGGTGGTAGAACACTGGAACAGGTTGCCCAGAGAGGTGGTGGATGCCCCATCCCTGGAAACATTCAAGGCCAGGTTGGATGAGGCTCCGAGCAATCTCATCTGGCTGGAGATGTCCCTGCTCCTTGCAGAGGGGTTGGACTAGATGGCCTTTAAAGATCCCTTCCAACCCAAAACATTCTATCATTCTATGATTCTACACCACATGAAATGCTGACACTGGCTGTATAATGTAATACCACCACTTCCCATGCCTCATAGGATGTGGATTCATGCGCACTGCAAGAAAGAGCTGATTTCCAATTGATGCTCACAGGGCTGAATGCAATTGGGGTCCCCTTCTTCCTCGCTCCTCCCCTTTCACATAGTATCTTTGTGACAAGGATTTGGGATGGTGGAGATCCCAAGTAAAAATCCCTTTTCTCTGAATCTTCACTCTCTCCTCTTGAAACTGGTCATTCTTCAGAAGTAGATATGAAATTTGTTGAATTTTACTTTCTTCTAGCACGGGGACATGTGAGTGCCAGTCCTTGCTCCAATAGGCGTTTTTTTTTCCTGCAAGATTCAAGAGCAGGCTAATCCCCAGCGAGGTGGGAAAATGTGGATTTGAACTTTTGCAGGCAGGAGAGGAAACTGAACCTGTATTTTCCACAGCTAGGGTGACTGCCTCCACCACACTGCTAGGAGGTAAATAATAGGTCCCTGTTTTCTCTACCCTCATTTTGTGCTAAGAATCCATTTTCCAGTCTGGACCACCTGTAAAATACATAGTTTGTGGATGTCACTGGGCTTAAGCATGTGATAAAGGCTGAGTTGCTAAGCTGTGATAAAGTAGTCAGATACTTAAGGATCCTAGAGAACAGAGCTGTCAGAAACGTAGCCAAAGATTTGAGGCATCCTCAGGAGCAACCACAGGTTTCGAGGCTCTTACTCCTGTACTGGGTGACCAAAATTTGCCCATATCTTATTCCAGACTTGAGCCTTGCCCTGCTCATAACACAATAATAGGGTTCCACCACCGATCAGTTTTATTAAGCCTCACAAAGTTGCTGAATTAAATTTTGCCTCCAAAGCTGCTATAGTATGATGAATATATATGTATATATATATATATACATGTATATATATATATGTATATGAATGATGAGGGGGAAGAGTGTGCTTGGACAAAGACTTGCCAGGCTCGTCCGGAGGGCTTTAAACTAGTGTTGCTGGGGGAGGGGGAGCACAGTTCAGCCCACTGCTGTCAGCATGGAGCCAGTGCCAGCACCGAGGGTCCAGAAGCTGAGGAAGGATCACAGATAAGTGCAAATAAACCTAAACTGCAGTCCAATAGCACACCTGTCGCTCCAGCCAGCAAGTCAGCTTTGTCGGGGGCCCAGCTGAAGTGTCTCTATACCAATGCACGCAGCATGGGGAATAAACAGAAAGAGCTGGAGATGCTTGCACACGAGCAGGGCTATGACCCTGTTGGCATCACAGAGATGTGGTGGGACGACTTGTACGACTGGAGCGTCAACATGGAAGGGTATAGGCTTTTTAGAAAAGACAGGAAGGGGAGACGAGGAGGGGGTGTTGCTCTCTATGTCAGCAACTGGCTGGAGTGCGTGGACCTCCGCCTGGGGATGGAGGAGGAGCTGACAGAGAGCTTATAGGTCAAGATTAGAGGATGGGGACGGACAGGGGACGTTACGGTGGGGGTCTGTTACAGGCCGCCTGGCCAGGAGGACAGAGCAGACGAGGTGCTCTATAGGCAGATAGGAGCAGCCTCATGGTCACAGGCCCTGGTTCTCATGGGGGACTTCAACCACCCTGACATCTGTTGGAGAGACAACACGGCAGGGCACAGGCAGTCCAGGAGGTTCCTGGAATGCGTGGATGACAACTTCCTCCTGCAGGCGATAGAGAAGCTGACAAGGAGGGGTGCCATGCTGGACCTTGTGCTCACCAACAGGGAGGGGCTGGTGGGGGATGTGAAACTAAAGGACAGCCTTGGCTGCAGTGACCATGACATGGTGGAGTTCAAGATCCATGGGGCAGCAAGGAAACTACATGGCAAGCTCTCTGCCCTAGACTTCAGGAAGGCAGACTTCGGCCTCTTCAGGGACTTGATGGGCAAAGTGCCAGGGGAGGCGGCCCTGGAGGGAAGAGGGGCCCAGGAAAGTTGGTCTATATTCAAGGAGCACCTCCTCCAAGCTCAGCAGAGGTGCATCCCGATGAAGAACAAGTCGGGCAAAAAGGCCAGGAGGCCTGTGTGGATGAGCAAGGAGCTCCTGGACCAACTGAAAGTAAAAAAGGAAGCCTATAGAGGGTGGAAGCAGAGACAGGTAGCCTGGGAGGACTACAAAGAGGCTGTGCGAGTGGCCAGGGATAAGGTAAGGAAGGCCAAAGCCCTGGCAGAACTGAATCTGGCCAGGGATATAAAATGCAACAAGAAGAGCTTTTATAGGTACGAAGGGGACAAAAGAAAGTCCAGGGAAAATGTAGGCCCCCTCCAGAAGGGAACTGGTGTCCTGGTTACCCAGGACATGGAGAAGGCTGAGGTTCTCAATGACTTTTTTGCCTCAGTCTTCACCGACAAGAGTTCCTGTCCCACCACCCAAGCTGTAGAAGGTGCAAGCAGGGACTGCGAGAATGAAGAACTGCCCATTGTACTCGAAGAGCAGGTTTGGGATCATCTGAGGAACCTGAAGGTGCACAAGTCCATGGGACCTGATGAGATCCATCCGCAGGTCCTGAGGCAACTGGCGGATGAAGTTGCCAAGCCACTGGCTATCGTATTTGAGAAGTCGTGGCGGTCTGGTGAGGTCCCCGATGACTGGAAGAGAGGGAACATAACCCCAATTTTTAAAAAGGGAAATAAGGAAGACCCGGGTAACTACAGGCTGGTCAGCCTCACCTCTGTGCCTGGCAAGGTCATGGAGCAGATTCTCCTGGAAACCATGCTAAGGCACATGGAGAGCAAGGAGGTGGTTGGTGACAGCCAACATGGCTTCACCAAGGGCAGATCGTGCCTGACCAATTTGGTGGCCTTCTGTGACGGGGTCACAGCATCGGTGGACAAGGGACGAGCAATGGATATCATCTACCTGGACTTGTGCAAAGCTTTTGACACTGTCCCGCATGACATCCTTCTCCTTTGATGGACTGACCACTCGGTGGATAAGGAGTTGGCTGGATGGCCGCACTCAGAGAGTGGTGGTCAACGGCTTGATGTCCAAGTGGAGACCGGTTACGAGTGGCATCCCTCAGGGGTCCGTGTTGGGCCCGGCCCTGTTCAACATCTTTGTCGGCGACATGGACAGTGGGGTAGAGTGCACCCTCAGCAAGTTCACCGACGACACCAAGTTGTGTGGTGCCGTCGACACACTGGAAGGGAGGGATGCCATCCAGAGGGATCTTGACAGGCTGGAAAGGTGGGCCCGTGCCAACCTCATGAAGTTCAACCAGGCCAAGTGCAAGGTCCTGCACCTGGGTCATGGCAATCCCAGGCACAAATACAGGCTGGGCGGGGAATGGATTGAGAGCAGCCCTGAGGAGAAGGACTTGGGAGTGCTGGTGGACAAGAAGCTTAACATGAGCAGGCAATGCGCCCTTGCGGCCCAGAAGGCCAACCGCATCCTGGGCTGCATCAAGAGGAGCGTGGCCAGCAGGTGGAGGGAGGTGATTCTGCCCCTCTACTCTGCCCTGGTGAGACCCCACCTGGAGTACTGTGTCCAGTTCTGGAGCCCCCAACACAAGAAGGACATGGACCAGTTGGAGAAGGTCCAGAGGAGGGCCACGAAGATGATAAAAGGGCTGGAGCACCTCTCTTAAGAGGACAGGCTGAGAGAGTTGGGGCTGTTCAGCCTGGAGAAAAGGAGGCTCCAGGGAGACCTGATAGCGGTCTTCCAGTACCTCAAGGGGGCCTACAAGAAAGATGGGGAAAGGCTGTTTAGTAGGGCCTGTTACAATAGGACGAGAGGTAGTGGTTTTAAAATAGAGGGGGGTAGATTTAGATTAGAAATTAGGAAAAAAATTTTTACGATGCGAGTTATAGAACACTGGAACAGGTTGCCCAGAAAGGTGGTGGAGGCCCCATCCCTGGAAATATTCAAGGCCAGGCTGGATGAGGCTCTGAACAACCTGATCTAGTCAGAGATGTCCCTGCTCCTTGCAGGGGGGTTGGACTAGACAACCTCTGAAGGTCCCTTCCAACCCTAACCATTCTATGATTCTATGATTCTATGATTCTATGAATGCTTATGTTGTAGGCTGGTAAGCCCACAGTGTATGGTCCTTCCAATAGCAAAATATTTTCTTTTCAGTCTGATTATTCATCTGAAAGTCTATAAATATAGAGGGCAATCCCATATTTCCCCAGACAGGAGATGAACAACGGGGTATTTTTTGGTACTCTGATGAAAAAGGATGCTTAATTACAGACCTCAGAAAGAACTTAGGTAGCACTGTGGTTGCAAATATGACAAAAAAAGATCAATCTTTCAGAAATGGGGTAACAATAAGTAGACCAGAATGGACCCATTAGCAGCATGAATCCATGCTAAATATTTGCCTAAATATTTCTAAAAGAACTGGGAGTGGAAGCAGACCAATAGAGACCAAAAGATCCTGTGGAATGACTGTGTTGAGCTGGCCAGCTGCTCTGTAGTTCCCAAATAGAAGAGAGGAAATAGAACACTGCAAGCGCGTCTATTAATTGACCATGATCCAATATTGCAAAGGTAAAATGTGATCATTCATCCCTCAATTTAAGGAGTTCAGGGAAAGTCCATTCTGGTTTAGCTCTCTTGAAGAGATATTGCATAGGGACACATTTTAATCTTTAATAAGTGTTTGGACCAGACAATTAATATCTGTCTTTAACGATGAAGGTGCGGATAATATTGCCAGCTTACTACTGTAAGTTGTCAGTGTTGGATAAAAGAGCAAATAATGATGGTATGTTTCTCCCTGATCAAATCCTTACAGGAAAATCCTTTGCTGGCTTGCTGGTCAAAAATAGACCTCACACAGGGAAAACCAAAGTTCTGCTGAACTTCAGGAGTTCCAGCATTTAGTCTTAAACTTCAGATTTTGTAGGAGGAAATGCGAAAAAAAGAGAGTAACACTTGCATTTTTGGAAAGACACAAAGATAATTTAAACTCTGTCTGGGAAAGAGATTAAGTACTTGTTGGGAAGCCAGGACTGCAGTAGAACATTGGGGTGGTTTTTTGTTTTGTTTTGTTTTGGGTTTTATTTGTTTGTGCCACATATTCACCTCTAATCCAAATAAATATTTCCCTTCTCAGATACTTTTCCCTCAGGAGTTACTGAATGTTGTGACACTTTGAGGAAAGTTGTCTGCTCTGTTCCTGCCCTTTCCCACTTTTTTTACAGAGGTGCTATAAGGCTCCAGAAGTCGCTTAGCCTCCTCTTGGAGCAATCCCCAAGTTCAAGCACTGCAGAGGACACCAGAAGGTGCCTGTGCCAAGCACTGAAGGCCTCTGCTGGGATGCTGTGGGCATTCAGGGCAGGGCTGAGGCCACCACAGACCCTGGAGGAGATGCTACATTTCTCCTCAGGAGTGCTAAAACACTGCCAAGGACCTTAACACCCTCCAGAGCAGCGAGAACCCAGAGGGCACAAGTGTAATCCCTAACCATATTGGTCCTTTTCCTCCCATGCTGTCCTCTCACCTCCCACACACACAGACCCTGCTGCGATCTGTGTTCAGGCAAAGTGATATTATGCACAGGCACTTTTTGAATACCTGGATCCCCAAGTCACACTTGTCTGTAATTTCCTAAGCTCTGCCATGGATGTTTATAATCGTCAGTTCTGGCATGTGCCAAAAAGTCCTCCTGAGACTGGATCACCAACAGACTTTGGCCACGGCTTAAGTTCTTTACTGAATATCCCACAGGAGCATTTTGGCTATGTAAAGAAACACTAGTCTGCAATATTTTGGATTTCTCAGAGAAGCCTCCAACACACTGACTGGTACCTAGGAGCTGTTATGTGCCCCAGCAAGTCAAATATACGTAATTATAAAGCAACTGCATGGTGAATAATATATCACACATCATCATTTGAACATATGGACTTGCAGATTCTATGTAATGAGCAATAGTCTGTGTGTTGCTGGGCTTTCATACAGCTTGGGGAGTGGGTTATGTCTCCACGAAAATAGAGGAGCTGCCGCAGCCCTGCAGTGATGCTGCTGGATATGAGACCGGTCAGAAATGGACATCTGAAAGAAACCACCAGTTTTAGGTCTATGTGCATCAAGTCCCTGAGCCCACTCAAGAAATGGCAGTGCTAAATCCCAGCTTCATGAGGTGCCTGAACCAAAAACTGCATTGCCTCACCTCCTTAACATCATGCTGGCTACAAAATTCTCCTTGAACAGGGGATTTCTGGGCTCAGACACACACAACACCAGCTAAATCTGGCCTAGCCCCGATCTGCAGCCCCATCTTGGTAGAGAAAAGCAGGGACAGTAAGCAGCAGTGTCTTCATCAGTCATTTTTCTAGAAGGGGGAGTGTTTCTCTGTGGGTTGTTCATGCTGAGGAGAAGACACCCACCACTGTGTCACACATGGACAGAGTGACAGCTGTGAGAATTGTGACCTGTCTGGATCTCCCATGGAGCAAGAGTAAGCAGCCCTGGTTCCTACCCCAGGGATTCAGGACAAGGAAGGCAAAGATCCAACGCTGTAGCACCTGGAAGCAGGTGGGCTTTTTGATGGATCCAGAGTTTGCTGCTACAAATGGCAACCTTAAATGTCCACTGAATGGGGAATTCCAACATTTTTCAGTCATCGTTGTCATAAAAAGCCCCCAGGTTTAAACTTCCCATACTGCAGATTTTTATGAGGAAATATAATTGCCGTCAGCTGAAAGGTTTTCCTTCTGTTTTGGAGAGGTTTTTCAATTTTGTAATTTAATTTTATATATGAATACAGCATAATAATTATTTTAATTATAAACAATATCAGATATGGTAATGCAATAATTCATTAGTATTCTAATTGGTAAGTGTTACTGTAACTGGAATTTGCTTTGGTAATTGGTATTTTAATTGGCAATTGCTATTCCAAATGGCCATGGGGGTAATTCTTACTAGTGACTGACAATTACAATGGAAATCGTTAATTGGTATTCTAATTGGTTTGGTAATTCATATTTGGTTTTCCCATTGGTAACAGAGCTAAGTGGTCATTTGTAATAAATAATTGGTTTGGTAATTGATTTAGCAATGGGCATTGTAGTCAGTACAAAATAAGTGATCAAAACACATTAATTTATTAATAATATCAAATATATAACATTTTGAAATGAAAGCTGGTTTATGAAACTGACAATCAAATGTTTCCAAGCAAAAAAAAATCTTACTAAAATGTCTAATTTTAAGAAAAATTACTAATTCTAAGGACTTTTCAAAAATGGAAAATCATGGACATTAACAAGATCCTTTTAATGTTTCTATTTCAGCAAATAGTTATTTTCCATTAAATAAGTATTCTCCTAGAGAATTTTTGGTTGGCTTAATTGTACGATCCTATGGGATCAACATCCAAATCTGCTACAGAGCCGATCTGTCATTCACCTGCTACTCCTGTGGGATAGCACATAAGGGTGAAGCATCTCTGCAGATACGTAGGCAGCTTTGTAGCCACTTACATCAGTTGCATCCCCATGGCATCAGCATAGTTGGGATTCCTCCCTGCCTCTGAAGAAAATCCCAAATGTTACTGAACCAAGGGTGAGTTTACAGAGGCCATGGGTGAGGGGGTTTTCTCTCCTCCTATTAAGATGACTTGGCATGCACTGGATGACACGGCAAGAGATTAGCCCCATGGCTGAGCTGGTCCCACTGAAACCCAACCCTCACAGTACCCACTTGCACACCTCCTAGGCATGGTCCCCAGCAGAGGACCTGCTTTGAAACATCCCCTCCTGAACTATCATCTGAATACCTACAGATCAGGTAGAATTTTCCCCAATATTGCTCTTCAACAGGTATTTTTTAATGCTGTATAAAGTCAGATACGGTAAAAGAAGCTGGGTCAGCCCATCAAACAGATTGTTCCTCGTTTCCCATATACATGTGATGATCGTTTCCAGTACCAGGGGTCCTTTTCTTGACATTCCGCAATACAGGGAACTCATAGTGCAGTCCACTGGGTGAGAAACCATGTGACTTTAACAAAAAAAAAAAATTTTGGAGTGCTGAGATATGCTAATGACATCCATATAAAGACAGCAAGACTAAGATCTGAAGGGAAAAGTAACCAAAATTGCTCACTACAGCCTTTGATGCAAAAAATACTTGGTTGCTTATATAACTGATGGTACAAATTTTCACAGAGAAATATCCAGAACTGCCAGAACTATTTCTGTCCTATTATGGCCTTTGGAAAACTATTGATTTTCTTTCAGATGCATCAAGTTGAGCATCCAACGTACATTCTTCCTGGCCAAAATGGTTTGCCTGAAGATGTTTGAATATCTGGCTCATTAGACTGTGTGTCTCCATGATTGGCATACAAATCCAAGATAGAAAAGACCCCTTCAGTCATCCAGTCCAACCCTTGGCACTGCAGAATTGTTCCTCTCCCTCCTATATATTTTTGACTGTTCTGTCCAGCCCAGTTATAAATGCCTCGGATAATGGAGTCCCTCTGGAAAATCGCACACCACCAGTGACCACTGTTATTATTAACTGGGACTGGGATTACATCCAGTTACAAGAAGGGAGATTTCAATGTGATACGTACAAAAGGAGAATGGAGGAAGCAGCCAAAGGAAAGCTATGAACTGAATACAAAGAGCCTGTGTTTCAAAGTAAAAGACCCATGGCTTAAGAAGAGAGTATAATTTTTGAGACTGCATCGATTTCAGACAATCAGAAGGTAATCTCGACCTTTAACTACAAAACAGAAATTCCTCAGAGTTGGGTGGGTTTTTTCCATCAGCCAAACCTCCTTCAGCAGATAGTATGAGCTTTGATGAGAGTTCAGTTGCAAAGACAGACATTTTGAGGGCCTGATCTTCAAACTGTAAAGTTCACCTTGTAATTTATCTGCCTGAATTCTAAGAGAGATTTCCTTCTGTTTCTTCTACTTCAAATAACAATAAGGAGAGGGAATCATTTTTAAGAGGCTCCTTATAATCTGAAATACGAAGGTGCATTCCTAACACCATTTTTGAGACCACCTTTATCCTTCTTAAATTATTTTCAAGCTTTATGAGGGTTTCAGAAAAAAAATCCAAAATGCTTGTCTCCACTACCCAGTAATTCAAGGCTGATTTGTAAATCCTTACATAATGTTCATGGATTTTGCAGTGTGCAATTACATTTTTCAAATATTTCTCCTTTCTCTTATTCCTTTCCCAAGTTTTGTTTAATTTAACCAATCAAAAATCCATTTATTTATGATTTGAAAATTAGTTAATGCTAATATCCTGGCTGACATTTGCAAGTCATTTGCAAATGCCCTTCTAGCCTGCAATCACTACTCTTTCCTCTTCCAAAACCATATTTACTCATGTTTCTGTGTGATTGATTGTGTGTTGGGTATACACTTTGAGATACATCAGGAAAACATGATACATTGCTGCTGGTCAGTATGTGTGCCACATATTAATTATTATTCACACGTAAGAGTTTTGGCTATGTCTACATTGGAGCTCACAGCAGTGGAGTCCTTCAAAATGAATGATGAAGATACCTGAAGAAGTTCTTAGAATCATAGAATAGAATCATAGAATCATTATGGTTCGAAAAGACCTCTAAGATCATTAAGTCCAACCATCAACACACCACCACCATGCCTACTAAATCATGTCCCGAAGTGCCACATCCACATGTTCTTTGAACACCTCCAGGGATGGTGACTCCACCACTTCCCTGGGCAGCCTATTCCAGTGCCTGATCACTCTTTCAGTAAAGAAGTTTTTCATAATATCCAATCTAAACCTCCCCTGATGCAACTTGAGGCCATCTCCTTTTGTCTTATCACTAGTTACTTGGGAGAAGAGACCAACACCGGCCTCCCTACAACCTCCTTTCAGGTAGTTGTAGAGAGCAATGAGGTCTCCCCTCAGTCTCCTCTTCTCCAGACTAGACAATCCCAGTTCCCTCAGCCACTCCTCATAACACAGACCCTCATAACACAGTCCCACAGTCTGTGCTCCAGACCCTTTGCCAGGTTCGTTGCCCTTGTCTGGACACGCTCCAGCAACTCAACATCCTTCTTGTACTGAGGGGCCCAAAACTGCACACAGTATTCGAGGTGCAGCCTCACCAGTGCTGAGTACAGAGGCATGATCACTTCCCTACTCCTGCTGGCCACACTGTTACTGATACAAGCCAGGATGCTGTTGGCCTTCTTGGCCACCTGGGCACACTGCTGGCTCATGTTCAGCTGGCTGTCAAACAGCACTCCCAGATCGTTTTCCACCAGGCAAATTCTTCCCACTTCCTACTTCCTGCTTTGTCTTCCTATACAGCAAAGACACCAGCTGGGGTCAAAAACAAATACTGTGCAGCACTGTGCCTAAAAAGGCCCATGTGTGCTGAGTTCTAGCTCCATGCTTTATTGATATAACGCTTTGCTTCTTAATCTAGTGCAAATATAAGTATGGGTAGCCTCACACCACAGTCCTTTGCAGGGGCAGGCTTGTCCTTCTTTATTCTACAGTCAGTGTTGAAGGATTTGCTATCTTATTTCTGCCACAAGAAAAAGCAAGAGAACCATAAGTCTTATTAAAAAGGACAATATTAAAGACGTAGGTTTACACCTTCCTCCAACTCTTCAGTTCTGAACTAACCTCTCCACTGGCAAAGAATCATCAAATGCTTATCTTCTCTCTTTTTGCATATATTTTTGAAGCTAGTTTAAGCTTGATACCAGCTTCTGGCTGGGGACACCTTCCATGCTAGTAGCAGTGCTGGTCAAGTGATTGCCAACATTATTAATCTGGCGCTTTTCCTTTTTTTCCCCCGCTTCCTTCTCCCCAAGAGAAACTGCAGGAAAAACACAGGACATTTTGTTTTGAATCTTGACTTACATGTTTGATAGCTTCAGTACCAGTTCAAAAACCACAAAGTTACATCACGAAGTTAAACTTCACTTCTCCTGCAAAGGGCAGGAGATGATCCTGGAACTGGTGCTTCAATGACAACATTGGCCTAAGAACCAGAAATCTTGAAGTGCACTTCCCTTGCAGGCAGCAATGCAGCATGAGGATATCAAACGGGTTTAAACAGATTAGCTCAGGTGCTGGAAGCTGATTTACTGCAGTGGCACAGAGCTCTACATGTGCTAATTTCAGTTGCTTCTCAATTAACAGCTGTGTCCTTGCAGTAATTGCTGTGACTTTTATCTGATGTTTTCCAGAGTCTCACTACAAGAGAGGCCAAAGGGGAATCAACTCTAGATTAAGACCCCCACATTTTGGTATGTACGTGCAGGTGTTTAGGTGTTAACCATAGAGGTCCAAGTCCCCAAGGTAAGTCAGCAGAGAGCTAGTCACTGCAGTCAGTGGAATTTGCAGAGTAATTCAATTAGCTCCAACTTACAAAGCTAGAACTTGATGAAGTTTCCAAAACTAGGTGCATCTGAAGTGCCTGGCTATCCGAGATGTCTACTGTGGAACAGTAGGTATGATCAGGACTTAGAGGAGATCCATGCACTTCTGTAAGGGCAGCTGTAGCCAAAATTGGATGCTCTAAAGAGGACTGGATTGCACTTGAGGTGTGTAGTTATCTATGTTCAGCAGTGGGTTGCCCGAGTCACTTGCCGTGATCTCTTGACTGCATTGACTGGGTCTTCACAAACTACTACGGAGCTCAGACACCCCACATGCAGACAAAGTTACGTTCAGGTGTCTTAATACGCAGGTGGCCGCCACTCCCTGTGTGTGATTATGGAGTACAGCATACTGATGAGCAAGTTTGCTGCTGTGATGACCCTAAAGGATGGATGTAGGCTTCAGCCTGTACTGAGGGACCAGACCACAGTGACTTCCCATTCTGACACACAGCAGTGTCTCAGTACACAAATAAGGGTACTCCACTCTTCTCCCTTCCTTCCTCCTCAGGTCCCCAAGATCTTCATCAACCTCATCTCTGCAAATGCTCACGTAGTTCCAGGATATACTGCAGAAAAAAATTACTCCCCTATTCCTGCCCTTAACGTGTCATGTCCCATCCTCCACCACCCAATATCTAAAATCTCTCCTTCCTTCCTGATGAGGTCAGGAAAATTTTGCTTCATGCCTTTCATGTGGAAGACCCTAGCCATAAAGATAGGAGATAATAGACAGATGAGGGTAACATCCACTGGGAAGTGGGTAGAGGTGAAAAAGGACGTGAGTAACCGAAAAACAATGACGTAGCAGCTCCAATTAGACTTGTCTTTGTCAGGGAGGCACAGGGAGGGGGGCCAGTTATTGGTGGCTTGGTTTCTTTCTTTCCTCTCTTCAATGTGAGACGTGGTGGCTAGGCAGCTGGTGTGCTGTGACAGCTGCTTGTCACGCCATTCATAATTGCCCCATTGATACCTTGAGTTGCCTCTGGCTGTTTGTTGTGTCCACCTGTCGTCTTTGGTCTGAGCTCCTAAACCCCGTGTTAACAAGGGCTGCTGCTTTCCAGTGCCCTCTCTCCAACCCTGCCACCGGCCCCTGTGTGCCTTCAGAAGGTGAGCAATAAATAACAAAGCACCCATTTATTTAAGTAACAGTGCTGCAGGAGCTGGTGAAAAGGTTTAAGCTAAGCAAAGTTGGCTGGTGGAAAGATCTGGCAATTTGCTTCAAGCATATGGGGTGTCATGGGAGAAGGCATGGATAAATTTGCAGGGGCTGGAAATGGAGAAAGAATTAAGGCTGGTGTTATCACTGGATATGTTTTATGATGGCCATTTGGCTCATTACTAATGTACTATTTCATCATATCTCACCGCACTAACGTCAATGGAAAGAAAAAAATAGTAACAAAAAAAATTATGGTGGTTTTGTATGTATTTTTTTTTATGTTCCTGTGTCCATTTATTCCCAATATGGGGCTCTGGAACATTTGGAGTCATGAGATCTGTAGAGACTTTAATCTGCTTCTATACACTTCCAGCTCAATGGACAGATTGATTGCACTTAGGACAGGCAATCACATTACAAAAAGTGTTGTGTTTCACAAAAATAATACTTCCCTTTTTTTTCTCCCACTTCAGCCAAGTTTTCGAGAGCATACTATCCAAAACTATACAAGAAAAGTAGTGAATTTACAAAGTATCTGTTATCTGCAAGGGACACTGACTCCAGTAGTCTTGCTGCCTGCATTGCATTCTTCAGTTTCTCAGAGGAGGTGGCAAAAGCTGGAGCTTTTTATGTAATATGAAGCTTCACAGTGATTTTACACACAGCTAAAATGAACTGATGAGGAAACTAATATTCAGAAAATACTAAAGACTCAATATACAAGCTCTAGTTTTTCTCAGACAGTAAAAATCCAAACTTTTCCATGAGGGTTTGTTCATGCCAGCATGCCCACAGTATTTATCAGAACATCACATTCCTGAAGAATTTGGCCTTGACTGTGGTTCCTCCTAGGTAACAGAGGCCTACAGAAATGAAATATAAAGTAACAAGTAATATAGAAGCACAGAAACTCTAGATCAAAAGGGATCTCTGGAGGTCACCTGGTCCAGTCTCCATTCAAAGCAGAAGTCACAGAAGGTAGCTCAGGGCTTTCCCCAGCCAACTTCCAAGTATCTCCAAAGACAAGAGACCCTCCACAATCTCTGGGCACCCTGGTCCACAGCTTCACCACCTTCCCTGTGGAAAAGAAAACAAAAATCCTAATATTTAATGTGAATTTCCCTTGCTGCAACTTTGCCTTTTTTAACCATTTGCTCCAAAAGACTGAAAAGTCTTTACATCACCTCTTATGAAGTAGAGGAGGACTATCTGCCTGCTAGCCTGAAGAATCTGGGCACAGAAACATTATTACAAGGACCAAGAATTCAAAATTTTAGACTTATTTCCCAAGGACAAGAGGTTCACCTATTCAATGTGTTTGTGTCTGTCTGTTCCCCACTAATACTTTCTGAATTTAATAGTTTGTTCCAACCAAGTCTGATGGAAGTGTAGCAATCTCAGATGTTAGATTTCTATAAGTTTAATGAAAACCAGTGCGTGGGTAGATGAGACAGACCATTGTCAGTACCCTCATTGACAAAAAGCTGCAATTTCAACTCAACTGTTATTAGATACCCGAGGATCCACATGGCACAAAGGCATTCTGAATGCCCCAGCCAAAAGAAAAGATTTGATCAGACCGCTAGCACTGTATTAGTCATCAGAGAATCCAACCATGGGATACAAATCCAGAGGGAACTAGGCTTCATTAGTTCTGCTGCTCTTGAAATGCTTTAGTTTTTTTACCTTTACTCTTACAGTTCAGCTGAGCGGTCATAAATTTCTACGAGGAAAAAAAAAGCTCCTTCATATAATCTCCCTTTATATATCATCCTTCTCTTACATGAGAAAGAGAATGGCTAAGAATAGCTGGTCAGATGATTTACTATTACAATTTTCTGCGGGTATATGGGATTTCTGGATGTCACTCAGCTGCCCTTAACAATAGCAAGGACACAATTGTTTCCATAGTAATACCCATTCCAAAGGGGTGAAGGTGTGTGTGTTGGGGGGAGAGTACAAAGCAAGTGGGAGGCACAGGTTACAGAGACTTGCATAAAGGACAAAAATCAGGCACAATGGAATTTGATTCTGCTATCCTTGCTACAGAAATTCCTCTTTTAAGGTCATCCGATTGCACTGAATCCGGCAAAAATTTGACTTGAGCACATGTGCAGGGTAAGACTTTCACAATGTAAATACCTGGGAGAGCTTTATGTCTTCTGTCTTGAATAACTTAACCACAACTGCACCACCGTTAATGAGAGAAGACATCCCTAGTTTGTGGTGACAGAACAGTACACCTCGCCATACTATTTCATTTCCTCCTCAGTACAATAGACAAGTGTGCTCCATCAGGCTGGCCTCCTAAATAACCTAATGATCTGAAATAGATGGTCACTCTGCGTTGCTCTTATAAAGAGTTAACCAAATAACAATTTCCTGGCAAACAGGCTAAAGGTGTCTTACACCTTTTCATCTGAACATATCCTCTGAATAGAGAAATTCTGCTGCTGCAGCATCTGTCAGGGCTTTCCTGCCGCATTCTAGCATTCTTGGTCATCCTAAAGAAAACAGGCATTGCAGAAACAAAGGAAAAGCCAACATTGAAGTAAACAAAGCACTTCTGCCTCTTTCTTCTATGGTTTAATAGAAAATGCTCATCACATGGTCTCCCAGCTGCAGCAGGAGAAGTACCCAAGGAGGTTTAAATAAAAATAGCTTTCATTAATGACTGAAGGAGGGGGGGAAATTGAAGAATTTATCCGTGATTCCATTTGTCCAAGATGGCTCCTAGAGCTGGTGCTAAAAGCTCTGCTATTGACCGGTTACATGACCCCCTGAGCCAGAGCCAATACAGATGAGCAGAGGTAAGTTCAAGCCTCAGAAATACAAAAAGGGCATTGGAATGTAGATATTAAAATAATCTAGTCCATCTTCTAGTCCTTAAATGATCCTGTTGGTTTTTCATATTCTGCAACATGAGCTGTGAATCTAAATATTGTAGGGAAGTAGATATGAAAAGAGCACATTTTATTTCTGAATCTCCTCCCCTGGTTGGAGTTTGGGAGTCAGCTTTCCCTAGCCAACCATAAAGGATGCTTCCAAGACAGTGCTCTCTCAGGGAGACGTCATGTTGTTTATTTTCCTTGAGATAAAACACATCTTCTGGCCCTTAATTTTTTTAGTGTTTTCTTCATAAAGTGAATTGATTCTGGAAGCCAAAAAGCCCTTCCAAACCACAAAATGATGCAAGAAAATCTAACTATTCTCATCAGAGCTTCAAGGTGGAGTTGTGCCAAAACACAATCACAGGAGGGTTTCCTCTGAAGAACCCCTGTCCCACTGGCTGCTTGTCCTGCTCTCTTCCTGAAGTTAACACTGCAAAGTGAGCTGCATGTGCTGATCCCAGGCTGATCCATGTCCAGAATCTCTGCCATTAAGGTGGATTTATTTTCCAGTGGATCCAGGGATGGTGTGGGGCTGTGAAGTGATCAGCTGTTGGCATCCAGTTCCTCCTTGCCCTAGTAAAGAAAAGTTTCAGTGGGCTTGAGATCTGTGATTTGTGTTCTTTTGTTTAAACCTGCAGTTGCAAAGCACACACACACCCCCCGCCCTCTGCTTTACAGAGCTGAAAATGTTAGATGACCTGTCAGCCACAAGATTAAAGGTGAATATAACAAAATCTGAGCTGACAGTGCTTCCATGACCAAAGTGTTTTATTAAATGAAAACAAGCACACAAGTGTACATTTTATGCTGGGACTATACGATAATATAATGAATAATTTTTGGGACAGGAAGGGATGGCATTAGCAATCTTCGAACACAGGAGCAAATGTAGCCACAATAATTGTAATAATTGTGGAAAAGGCATGAAAAGTTGGCAGAAGCACAAGGAATAGTCAGACTGTCCCTTGAGGACCAGACTGTGATACGGCCCGAGGGCTGGCACAAAAGAAGAGAGGGAAGTTTGTGTTTCTTACTCCTTTGGAGTCACTGCATGTTTCTCCTGAAATGCAAAGGGAAGCAGGTTCTCCAGAGTCCCTACACTTCCTCGTGCCAGGCAAGCTGATGGGAAGACCCAGCCTGGGGAGAGAGCGGAGGCTTAAGACCTGTGCTACCCATGAGCACAGCTGCACCAGCGCACCGAGCAGAGGCTGCTATGACAGGGAAAAGACCCACTGCAGTCCTCTGCAGCCTGTGGGGAGGGATGAGGAGGGTAGATGATGAGCTACCAAGTCCCTTTTCCCCCCGCAGCGGTGCACCTTTCCCTGGGACAGCACTTATGCGCTGCTGCTTTGAGTGCATTTTATCATAGCTGGGTTTTATAGTCTTTATGACAGCAGTTGAGCTCTTTCCCTCACCCTCCAGTAACGGCCTCATTTTATTAAGTGCCATACAAACACATACACAGAAACAGTGCCTCCTCCGCACAGCTACATCTCTGAAGGAACTTGAGCTAGAAAATGTGTAGTTCTCATCCAAACTCGTAATTGTTTCTCTTTTCTGGAACTGAACGTGTATGCCACGCAGGCTGATATATACTGTCCCTATTTAAAAAACTGACATGATGGGTTGTTTTTGTATCTAGCAGGAACAAGGAAAATGCGAACAAAAGTCAAAAGAGAAAACAAATCTGTATATTTCCATGAAAGAACCAATCTATTTTAGAGTCATCTTAGGCTGTGTTTTCAGTTGGGCTTTGTTTGTTTATTTGTTGGTTTCTTTGCCATACTGATGAATGGTATCGATTTGCATCGCACAGAAGTTGCAGATACAATCTTATGCCTATTTCCATTAAATGCAACATTCAGAGCACCCAACGTCACTTGGAGACTTTCCTGACTTAGATGTCTCTGTATACTAGCAAAGGTAGAGTATGAGGAAAAAGCTTTGTCATCTTGTTTTTCTCAATTCCTTCCCTTCACCACACAGTTGTTTTGTTTATTTATTTATTTTAGGGACTTACTTTTTTATATATATTTTGCTATGCATATTTCTAATGAAAAGATGATGTGTCCTCATTACTGCTCTATTGCTCAACGATGAAAAAACGTGTTAACAAAGGAAAATGCTTTTCAGTCAGTTCATAATGTTCCCTGCTGTTCAACTGGGACTGTAAAGAGTATGGTTTAATGAAAGAAGGTGAGAAGGTGAAAAAAAAAAAACTAATGAGAGTGTTTCTCTGCATTGAAAGATTACTTAGGAGCAGCAGTGATTTCCTTTGTGTTAAAGAAATATAAAAATAGGGTTCAAAAGCAGCATCCCCAAGGTCAAAGAGGCCCATCCTCTCTAACACAGTATACTCACTCTCCTCCCCGACAACCTCCTTTTTCCACCTGGACCAGCATTTTGTAATTTTCAGATGGTGGAGAGAAAAGAAACTCATGTGCCTCAGCCAGCTTTCCGCTTTGAAGGAACATGCAAAAATGCAGTAGCAGGCACCTGATGCTGCATGCACCATTAAGAGAGCATTAACAGAGCAGCTCATGAACCCTTCCTTACCTAGAGCTACGGCCCCAGATTCAAACTCCCCAGAAAAAGAGACTCCAGAATGATGATCTCTAAGCTCATGAGATTACTGCCATTTGCTCCGGAGACTTGGGATGAAGAGTGAGTCAATACCAAGCCACGCTGAGCAGAGCACACAGTGCCGAATGGTTCAAAGCACAGAGCCAATTACAGTCGCTGAAGCCAGAAGGCGCCGCTCCGAACGGGGGCACAGTGTCACGGCTTCACACTGAACACAGCGGCTTCTTTTCCAGTGCGCTGGAGCTGAGACTTGAACATCAGAGAGAGAAGGAGAAAGGAAGGAGGAGGGGACAGTGGACTTCAGCCCAAAGAAGCGTTTCTAAGAGTCCTTCCCCAGATATCAGCAAATGTGTGACAGGCAACAGATGTCAGATAAGCAATTCCCCGCCTCTGAATCTGAGGAAGCCTTTGTTTTAAAACAGAGGTTTCTCCATAGCGAGTGCTCACCAATCTTCTGGCTCTTCTTCTTTTCTGTCATCTTTGTCAGGAGTTGGTGGAAGGGACATGATACAGCACAGTATCGCTGCCACCTGAGCAAAAGAAAAAAACCTTGTTAGCATCATGCAGTCCCACCCACAACAGATTAGGCAAAATATTACAAAAAGTCAATCTAGTAGAAGACGAAGCTCAAATGCGTTCTGTCTGGTATGGCTACTATCACCCCTCAGTAGTAAATGGAGAATTTTTTAAAAAATGTATGCATTCTTAACTGTTACATGTCTCTCTCCTCTTGTTAATTCACTGAGTTCATAACCTAAATTACACAGAACAGTGGCTAAATTGGTTCATCATTGCTCAACACCAATTTAAAAGGACAAAGCAAGACGCTGAAAAGAATAATATTTGGGGAACTGGATAGCTTCAGGGGATAGTTAATGACAGGATAGAGAGACCTGAACGCCTGCATCACCGGTTTTAATTTGGTTCTGGGGCAGTAGTGACACAAAGTCATTACCGCATGAGAGCTGCTCGTTTTCCTGCGTGAGATGAGCCAGTGGTCTCGGGCTGTTCCTAGCTGGTGGACATCTGTGTTACAAAAGCCAGCAGCGTATCTCCCATTCTCAGCGGCTGGCGGTGTTGAAAAGCCAAGGTCGGGCTTGGGGAAGGGGCAGAGCTACTGCCCCGCCTGAGCAACAGGCTGAAGGGTGCTAAAAGGACAGCCCAAAAGGAGGACACTGCCATGCCTCGCCAGTGACACAAAAGCGGCTGCCTGCCGGCAGCTCAACACTTTCACAAGAGACCAACATTTGACTAAATACAGAGATGGATAATTAGCAAAGCCCCTGGGTAACCCACTCACTTTCATGGATTCTGTCATTCCCTGGATTGTTTTTCCTTTAATTTGCTGGGTGGCAGTAAAGCTTCTCCTGGACAATAACATTTCTGATTGGGTTTTTATTGTTATTATTTGCAATGTGTTAGTGCCTGCAGGTCATAGCCAGGATTATGACTTTGTTGTGATAGGTGCTCACAAACCACCAGTAAGAGATGGTTCTCATTTGAATGACCTTATAGTTTAAATAGAAAAGCCCAACAGTGGTGAAATAAATGAGATACTATTATCCTCATTTTACAGTTGGGGAGCACCAGCACAGAAAGATGAACATCAGAAAGACCTGAGGTGCTGAGCTCCTGGAGCTCTTGCTGAACTTGGTGAACGTTGTGGGTGTTCAACACAACTGAAAAAAAGAGGCCAACGTCACGTAACAAGTGACGGGCAGAATAGGGACTTGGTGGGTCCCAACTCGACCTTGCTTGTTTGAGAGCTTGCAGGGAAAATGTAGAAAAGCTGAAAAAACATCTTGCCTTAAGAGCACTTGACCTCATGTCTGCTGCAGCAGCACCTGAACATGTCAGGTTCTCAGGCTCTGTGGTTTAGGAAGAGAAAGCTAGTGCAGGAAATGGTCAAGGTTTAAGGTCTTGTTTTTCAGCCTTTTCTTTTCCTTGTCCAGAGGAATTTCTATCATGGCCCTCAAGACATGCAGGAGCAGAACTGCATTTACGGTGAAGACCTTCAGCTTTTTCCAGAGATTTGATGACTGTGAAACAGTGGAAGGGCTTGTGTGCACTCACGGTGCTCACTGCTATCCAAGCAGCAAAGTCTCCTAAATCAGGCAGATAAAGATGAGCCTTCGGGACAAGCAGAGAGTCTTCTAAATTAGGAATGGGCATAGGACCAAATCTTGTTTCTCATTTTAAAATTATTTAATAAACTGCCATATAAACCCTGCAAAGACCCATTTGCCTGTGGGCAGGACACGGGATGAGAGTGTTAGAAGCCAGTGTACTCCCAAGTGCCTCTTGGGTGATCATTTCTGTCTTGTTTGATAGTTGTATCTATAGATGGATGAAGGGATAAAAGTGTGCAAAACTTCCAAGCCTGTAGCATGAGGTGGCAGCAGGAAATACTCTTGAAAGCAATGGGGAAATCTTGAAAGCAGCCAAGGGACTCCAGAAAGCAAGCAAAGCAAGTACTGAGGTGACCCAAGCACCTAACCTGACCATTGTATGGATTCTTGCTAAGTAAATCATCAAGTTCACTCATAAGGCACCTCTTATCAGCCTAAATAGATAAAGCGCATCATGGATGGAACACAACATTCATAAAGTGATGGACAAAGTTGACTTTTCATAAATATACACAAATACAAGTATTTGGAAAAAAAATCTGAGAGGGCAAAGAATTAGTAGAATGTGTGATTTAGAAAAAGCATAGAATTAGCTGGATTATCCCATCTGTCACCCCCTTTCCTTTTCTTCCAGAAATAAGAACTGAAGGAAATTCCATTTGCAATTGTACTGAGGGTGGCCAGCAAACACCTTACTGATGCACTGTTTTGAAATGTGTTAACTGGGAGCAACCAAAAGAAGAGAACTTCTGCTCAGGGGGTCCATGTCCACGCCCATCTTTTCCCTCAGATCACGTCTTTGTTATTGAATGGTTTTCTCTCCAGTGGCAGCAAGGCTTAAAGTGCGAGTAAAGACAAGACTGCAACTAGCCCTTCACTATTTGAAGTATTTTATAATTATACACTTTTAAAAGGCGGCCGTCAATGTGTTCTGGAATTCCATCATATGGCCGAGAGCCCAACAAAATTTGCTATTCTAGTTTCCTTAGGTGTTTAGGGTTTGAAATTTTGCTTCAATTCAGAATAGCTGAATTCTTTACCTCAAGAGAGTAGTGGAGAACATTAATTTCACATCAATGGAAGTACATGATTCAGCTTTTCAAATTTTGTATTATTTTATAAGATATAATATAAAATGAAATATTTTGAAACCAAAACTCATTTTGAAGGAAGAAACTGAAACATTTAGCTTGGAAATGTCAAAATGAGATGTTCCCACACTGTTGGAACATCCCTCCACCACTTACTCTTTTTTAAATGACATTTTCAGCGCAACCGACACAAGTTTGCAAAGCGTTTCAATCTTGACAGGGCTGCATTTTCCAGTGGAAAGCTGTTCTTTCAGAGGTTTTCCAACCAGCTCCGCTAGGAACAGGTGTCACAGGATCGCAACGACCTTCCCTTTGCCAAACTGCTAAATTAAAAACGAGATCCTGGAAAAGCGACTGGGGTGTGCAAGGCATGAGGGGTCACAGGACGCCCCATTGTGAAGAAGGTTGAGAACCTGGTGCTTGAATCACCTCTGTCTACCCATACATCTTGTCTCCTGTGGAACTGCTACGCCTGTGGGCTGAACTGGCAGTAGCAACAGTGGGGGATTTTAGGGGGAAAAAAAAAACCCTCAGTGTGTGGGCATGGCTACATGCTCAATGCTGCAATTTCCCTCTCTACCATCCGAGCTTAGAAGCGACAGAAATAAGGATTATCCTTAACTCCCAGTTCAGGATGGGGATCTTCAGCAAGCCATGGATGTGGAGGTGGAATGAGCGGTAACGTGTGCCCTTAAATTCCCTCTGTGGGCTGATTTTAGTCCGGCGATGTCCACTGGATGTGACTTGCCTTTGCTGAGAGGATGTGGCCCTTCGTGAATGTGGAAGAGCAGCTTAACCTGGTAGGTTCACACTAAAAGCAAAAGCATGCAATTCTTTCAAATAATTAAATGAAAAGTCTTAGTCCTCTGAGAAGGAGAAGTCAGTACTTTCCAAAATGCATAGCCAAAGAGAAATCTAATTTACTGCAGCGTTAAATAAAGTTCTTTTTACACACCACTACTTTCGAATGACGAAACAGACCGACTGACTAGTATCAGGAACTCAAGCTGGGCACAAATGAGTTAGTCTTTTTTTTTTCTTTTCCACTTTTCTCACAGGAATGCCTTTTGAAATTATCTCATTTCTTGTTAATTTAACGATTACCATCGTAAGGAGCCAGCGGTGGAAAAATACAGGCAGTAATTATGATCTCACAGACTCGCTGTGTGACTAGATGCAAGGAAAACACCGGATTGTGAGAATGGGTCTGCGCTCCTCAGCAGGTGCATTTCCCTGGATGGAGTCCTGAGATTTTGAGTGTCTCAGGCCTTAAGAAACCTTCAAGAGGAAGACTCACTCTCAGAGAGCAGGCACATCTCAGGTTGGGCACTCCTAAAAAATACAGCCATCCAAAATCTTTAACCCTCACTCATGAAGAGCTGAGTGCTTTTTTTTTTCTTGAGAAAAAAGGAATGGGGCATCTTCCTCCTCCACAGGTGGATGTGGTAGATGGACCAGTTAACATCTTTAGACACTATGTCAAATGATAAATATTTATCGTGTTCCTGTATTAATACATGTGAAGGCAAATACATATTTATGACACGGCAGAGGCAGAGGCACGTGGAGCAAAGCTGGATGGATATCACTGTCTTTAGAAACCGGCTGTTGAACAAAGCCCAGCTTTCCAGTTTTGCCTGTTGCCTGTCTGCCCCTCAGGGAGGTGAGGGATTCCCCAGTACTTCTGAGGGCCACCATGACGGCTCTGGTGTATGCCCCAAAATGCCCAAGGCAGGAATCAAGGATAGTGGGGGGGAAAAAAAAAAAAAAAAAAAGGAAATGAATGATGGCAACCAACTCCGGTGTTTCACTGGAAATACTGGCACAGGGAAGGGGCTGGGCCTTGAAGGTGCGCAGCCACGGCCTAAGGCCCAACGCCTGCCAACCCAGCCGGCCCCCCGGGCGGCACCAACCCCGAAGCCAGGGGGCGAGTGTTGGGCCTGTCCCCCCGGTCCCCACGCCACGCCACGCCAGTCGCACGCCTCAGGCCCTGGCGGGGCGGAGAGGACGGGAAACCGGGCCGGGCCCCGCGGCGGGGAGGCGCCGTCCGCCCCCGCGGGCCGGAGGAGGCGCTGCCTCCCGCATTGGCTCGAGGCCCCGCAGCCGCCGCCGCCCCCGCCGCTGCTCCCCCGCGCCCGGCGGGGCGCCGGCACGACGGGACCGGTCAGCGTCCATCGCCCACGGCCCCATCGCGGGGGTGGCGGGGCACGGCTCGAGCTGGACGGGGCCCGCTCTCCGCCGCCCGCCCCCTTCGGTGTCCCCCGGTGTCCCCATGTCCCCTCCCCCGGGGCGAAGTTTGGCGGCGGTCACCGCCGCCCGTCTCCCCCGTGCTGGGCGCCTCCGCCGCTGCCAAGGCCGGGACAAAAGGCAACGGTGACACGTGATGGGAGCCGGGCTTCATAAATGGAACCGGAGAGGGGCGGATGGTGGGGGGGGACGCGGCGGCGGCGTGTGCCGGAGCCGGGCCGGGCGCCCGGCAGCTCCCGCGCTGCCTCCCCGCGACGAGGCGGTGGTGGCGGTAGCGGAGGAGGAGGCGGAGGAGGAGGAGGGCCGGGGGCGGTGGCCTGGGGTGGGCGGTCGGGCGGGTGGCACATGGAGAGGCGGCGGCAGCAGCGGGGCGGCGGAGCCCGGTGAGCCGCCTGAGCCGGGCGAGCGAAGGCGGCGGTGGTCGGAGAGGAGGCGCCGAGGGGAGGGAAGAAGCTGGGGCTGGGGAGGGGTAGGGGGAGAAGTCTCCCACCTCCTCCTTCCCCTCGCCGGCACCGCCTCCTCGGCGCTCCCCAGTGCTGGGGTGCCCGGGCGGGGCGGCGCTCCCGCTCCCTGCCGGGGGTCGGCGCGGCCGGAGCAGGCGGGGGACGCGGCCAGTGCCGTGCGGAGGGTAAGGACAGCGCGGGGCGGGGGCGGGAGGCTGCAGGGGGTCCCGTCCCCCCTCCCCCGACCGTCGTCCCCCTCAAAGTTTGTTGGCGGCGGGGGGGGGGGAGGAGGGTCCCAGGGGGGATGACATCGCCTGCCCCGACGGCGGAACGGCCGGAGGGGAGCCGGCAGCCCGCGGGAGCGTCCCTCGCTGCGATCCAGGGCTGCGGAGGGGGCCGGGGGCAGCGAGGGTTTCGCCCCTGCCCCGGGCACGGCCCCGCGGCGTCGTTTCGGGCGGCTGGGGAGAGTTGGTGCCCCTAGGTGCGTGTTTTCCTTTCGTGATCGTGGCCGGAGGATGAGCGGGGACACGGGAGCCCGGCAGCGGGCGGAGGTGCGGGGGCTGGGGGCGTTACGGTGAACACGCGTCGGTGCTGCCGTGCGCCGGGCCGGCGCCTTCCCGCAGGACCTCGCCTGACACTGGAGGCGTCTCCGCTCGCCCGAACCCACGGGTAATTTGACTGCGGGTGGCGTCCAGCCCGCCTTCCCCCTTGCGCTTTTCCTCCCAAAAACTCTGCCGTTGAGGCTGTAAAGCGAAAAATCGGTGCGTGATTTTGTGCGCGATGGTGTTCCGCTGAAGGGGGTCACTTCGGCATCCAGCATCTTTGCGGTATCCCAGTAGGTTCTTCGGTCGGTGGGTTTGTTTTTTGTCTTGAAATTCGCAGGTCTGGGGGGGAAAGAGCAGCCAAAAGAGTGAGCTTTTTGAACTTCACGCAGTGTTTGTCATGTGAAATCTTCAGCTGTTGAGAAATAATTCTGGGTAACCAGATGGGCTTGTTTTAAATGGGCATCTTTTTGTCTCAAAGACGCCTGCACATCTCCATTGAGAACACCCCTGGACGAGGTAGGAGAGAGCTGTGTGTTACTGTGATTTCAGTTTTAAGTAAAATGGTGTCAGAAGATGAACTCCATAGTTTTCCTTCTTTCTCTGAAATTATCATCCGTGTTGTTTTCTGTATAGCAGCAAACGATCATATTAACAGTTTTGGCATATGTTGTCTTCTTTCAGAAGATAAAGGGACATATATAACATAGAGCCAGATAGCAAAATACTCCTTCTTGAGTCTCTACAAGTTTGGTTTTTTTTTAAAAAAAAAACCCTAGCGTGGCTTTTTTAACCTGTTAAAGGTGTAGTAATGTTTCTTTTTTTTTTCTCTCCTTAGATGTATCATCTTGTTTTCATTGTTATTGTTCACCTTTTCTTAAAGGAATATAGCCTTCTCTGCTGGGGGTGGCATTGCTGTTCACATGTACCAAAATCATGGGAAGGATCAGACTGATATTTAATATGATATTTAATAACAAAATGTGCAACATTGCAAAAATTACTTGGGTGTGCTTAATTCTTTTCGGATTACACCTCCTGTCAACTGCCAGCGTGGGTTTTCTTTTCTCAAGAAAGGAAGAAAACCTTGTGACTGTAGTAGGAATATTTATTATGCAGGCAGAGTTTATTAAATCAGCTGTAAAAGAAATGAAAGTAACATCTTTAAACAGTTTAGAAGATGAATATGTAATTACTGATTTGCTTGGGGTTAAAATTAGTTGTGTAGCAACGAGAAACAGCTTTGCTTTATTATCTATTGGTTGTTGGAATGAGAGGCAGAACCATTTCAATAAAAATATTTTAAAGCAAAATTGATAAAAGCAATAATTGTTTGACGGAGCCAGCAGGCATCTATTGCTGAGGGAAAGAAAAGTTGGCTAGGTAAAGAAATCGACTGTTTGCTGTGAATTTACCTGGTGGACCATTCGCTGCCACCAAAATGCGCAGTAATCAAATCACAATACCTAAAAAACTTAAGGTGCAGGTGAAAGCAGGTTATAGTATCGTGAGGATGAGCTGGTGGGCGCCTTTGATCTTGGCTGTTGTTCTTTGGTGAATTATGACAGCTCGGTTGCATAAAGGAGCCCATTAAGGGCTTTCACGCTCTGCTGAAGGAATGGCAGGTCTTAGCCCATGCAAGCCTTGTTCCCTTTCTCTGTTCACAGGTTTCTGACTGGCCAACAGAAGGTTAGAAATGAAATAACTATTTTTTCTTTTTAAGTTATTTCTGACTTTCAACCTTTAATGTGGATGTCCCAAAATACTTGCAGACTGTCATCCCGCTGGGAATTTTGGTGCTGACAGTGCTCTCCCGCTAGAGAGGGAGAGCTGCGATGGCTTTCCATTTCTATTGAGTAGAGGGTAGATGAGGAGATTAAGAGGCAAGGGAGAACACAAACCAATATATTCATTTAGTATTGCCCAGGATTTTTACAGATACGTTGCCATTCATGATTTTCCAGGTCTCGTGCACTGCCTTCTACTCACTTACTTTCTCCACTTCTGCATGTTGTAAGAGAAATTACCGTAACTTCTCCGATGCAAACTTTGTGACCTCTCTCTAGTCATGCAGTCAGCTACCTAGGCATCTGCAGAATTAATTTTTCTCGATGGTGATTGCTCTTCATTTCTGTGCAGATGTCTATGTTGGCTTTATCCGAGCCTTCTCCTGAAACAGTAAATGGTTTTAGATGTTTCACTAGAATTTCCCTAATAGTTTAGGCTATGTAAAACGCTGAATGTTCTACAAAACCACTCATCAACCACTTAAGTGAGAATTTGGAGATTTTTATTTTCTGTAGGAGCAAATTCACACAGTCTGCTGCTGATTTAAAATATGTACTGCGGGCGACCCTAACGCTGGGGTTTGGCCAAGTTCAAAGCAGCTGTGCAGATGGACACAGAAGACAGAAGGCAGAGGGAAATAGACCCTTTTAATCATAACAAGGCTGCTCTTGTTTTCCTATCTATAGTGGAAATGCATGCCAGCCCCTTATACTCAAAAGCAAGCTTGCAAATGTGCCAGAATAGACAGCAACAGCATTTGTTATTAATGCAAAGTTAAAAATGTGACAACCTGTCTTCTCAGTACTGCTCTTTACATCTCCATTTCTAGGCTGATGCCGTACTGCCGCAAGCAGTGCACATCCCATTGCTGACGGAGGGATAAGGATTTACCCCCAGAACTCAGGCTCTTTGAAAGTGCATGGCTTTGTTAATGATCGCTGAAACCAGCCACAACCTGTCCTTTTGAAATGGTTATAATGACTTATAAATCAATTTCTCGTTAGAAAGAACTTTTCTTTTTTTTTTTTTTCCTTTTTCCCGAAGATGCTGTTGTTGCCCATGAAAAATGATTGGGTTTGCAACATAAGGTTGGAGCACATTTTATTCTGCCATTTGTGCCTCATGCAAGGGCATTATGGTGATGCACACACCAAGCCCAGTTCTGCCTCTCTTCGGTAGGAACATCCTTTTTTGATCAAGCTACCAGTATCCAAATCACAGATGAAATAGATATTTCATTACTCTGTGTGTGTTAATATAACGTCACTCCTGACACTTTGGCTGGACTGTTGGTGAAACTGTATGTTTTATATGTTTCAGATGCTGTCTTGTTTGTGTAGATGAAGGCTAGATGGGATCAAATTGTACCTCATCCTGTGTTAACCTGTTTTATGGCAGTTGTACGTTCTTCTTAAGAAAGGCGTGTTTAGTCACTACAAAGTACTGAGTTCTGTAGGAAATACTGTCTGTTCCTTTTCAGCCCTCACTGGAATCATTTTCATATTGCTGCATTTTAGGAACAGAATCATAGAATCATAGAATAGGTTGGGTTGGAAGGGACCTTTAATGGTCACTTCGTCCAACCGCCCTGCAAGGAGCAGGGACATCTCCAACCAGATCAGGTTGCTCAGAGCCCCATCCAACCTGGCCTTGAATATTTCCAGGGATGGGGCATCTACCCCCTGAAACCTTCCAAAGTTTGTGCTTCGGGGTCTCCCACCCTCCTATTGTGGTGAATGTATGAAAACTGCTCTTAGAAATTATTGTTTTAGCCAATTCTGCCTCTGTTTAAAACAGTACAATACTGGAGTCCAGACTATGCCTGTGCCTGGAAAATAAGGTGGAATAGGTTTGGAGTGTGTATATAGGTACCTATATGTATATATACATGCAAAATAATTTTTACAGGATCTCCGTGATAGATGTACTTATTTTGAGTTCTTGTTTTTCCCCAGGAAGGCTGTGTATGGGGGAGTTCAAAAAGATACTTAGCACTCATCTTGTCTATATTTTTTTGTACCTACATTTCTAGCCTGCCTGCTTGTCCTCTGGCACCGGGAATTTGAGTTTACGTGTGACAGATACTACTGCAGCATTTGTGAGACTTTAGTTGTTCCTTTGGGCATGTGTATGTGTCTTGTTTATGTCTATCTGTAAGTTTATGCGTAGAAATGTATATACACACATACACAAATAGAAAGTCATAACTCATCCCTCAGTATCTTTTTAACTATTTCTCCAAATCTGATGCAGTATTGGTTGGAGTCTCTCGGCAATTTGTTGTTCTGGCTACTTGGGTATCAGATTCTACTGTAATCCTTTCGCACTTCTCTTCTCTCCCTCTCTCCTTCTTTTAAAAAAGAAAAGCATCTGCATATTTCGAAGACATGCGCCATTGCCAAGCAATCTGGTGTAGTAGCTTAATATGCTGGCAAATAATTTCACAAGTTGTTTGTGTGTGTGAAGGCAGTATATTTGAATATCATTATATTCTGGATGTAGCTATGAAGAGAGTTATCTGAGCTTATTTAAATTTTATGAAAGGCCAGACAGCTCCAGAAATGAAAGAATGTTTTACATTTTTTAATTGGAGTGCATATTTTCATCCTTCGCTAATGCTGATGGTGTGGGACATCACATTTAACAAAAGCCTTTCTGTCCTAGCTTCTGAGCACTGCCAATACTTGGTGGCGTAGTAACCATTTTTGGGAGAAGCAGACTCCTGGGGACTGAGGTAGAAGGGATATTTGTAGTGTGTCGCTGACATTCTGTGCACTAACTTTCTGCCATTGCCTGTAAACCCCTCTTCCCTTTTCCCCTTTCGATGTGTTCATCCGCTGTATGGGTCACTCACTGGCTCCATGTGAGCGCTCTCTCTTCCTTTCCACCTCTGAGGTCCGTATCCTGTATTTCATTTTCCTTAAGCAGTGTGATTTTTATTAAAGTCCCTGGCTAGGTTTGCTCAACTGATCTCTCCTGGGTGTCCCCAGTTCGGTCCCATGTGTCAGTGCTGTTCTTTTCTGTGACCTTACCAAGGATGGCTTCTCAGAGCCCTTTCTGTCTTCCTTTGCCGTTTGAATACAGATCAGAAATGGACTTTAGAAAGAGCAAGTCATTGCCTGCAGAGCAGTGGATCTGTTCTTTCTTTATGGTGAGATCTGAAAACCCCACTAGCTATATCCTTCAGCTTATGGAGATGTCTCTGAAGTTCGCGTAGCTCAGAAAAGGAGAGAGGTTTTATCTCGTGAGTTTTCTCCTTCACCAGATCTGCTTTCTCCAAGCTAATCATGAAGGCAATTCTTCTCTTCCCCTAAAATCTGCATCCTTGCCTCCCACGGGCTCCTTCCACTTGGATCTTCTTTTACCTTTCCCTAGTTTGCTCCCATCTCACCTGGAGACGTCCTTTTCCCTCTATGAGGACAGTAGTTATCCCTCCTCCCAGTCCCCTTCACGCCCATCACTTGACCTGCATTACCTTTGCTCTCAGCATCTCCGCACTATCTCACAAAGTCTTTGATTGAAACTTGTTACTGCCGGAGTTTGTGGCAGGGGAAGGAGGAGGCACGCACGCACCCTGTGCGGTTTATGAGAGTTCTCCCTGGAGCCTGATGTTTCTGCTATCTTTCTGTCTCTAATCCTTATTCTTTTAATAAAGTTCAGTAATATTTTCTGCTGCAACAAATTCTTGGTTTTTTTTTTTTCTGCTCTGGCCATTACATGGAAGCTGTTTTCTTGGAGTGGTAATGTTTTTTTTTTTCCTAACAAATACGATTTTTCCCCAGTTTCATCCTCTAGATGTTACGTTCTTCTGAAGACCTTTAGCATTTAGCATCCAGTGGAGCTTGGGTCTTTTATGTCCTCCTCTGCTCTTTCAGATAACTCCAGCTACACGTTGTGTGCGAAGCTGCTGTCTTTTTTAGGTAGTGTTCAGCCCCCGTCTCTTTTGCACCTGGCTGGGCTTCTCTGTCTCCATTTAACATTTATGTCAATTCTGCTCAGTGGTAATAAGTGCCTGCACCTTTTGGCATTAGAGAATGGATAGAAAAGAGGCTGGAAATGAAGCAATTTCTGTTGGAATATTGAAATCCAAGATAAACCCTTCTGTGAAAAAGAAGTAGTTTGGGAGTTCAAAACTGAGCAGCTTAATGAATTCTTTTCCATTTTCTTTAAAATGTAAATACCACGGCATTGTATCAAACTCTTCGTATCACCTATTCATTCTGCTTTACTGGGAGATGGGTCCCTAAACTGAAGCTGGTTTTAAGCAAGTACCAGATCACCCTTGCTTCACTGTTTCCCTCTCATCTGAGCCTTTCATTCTTCAGCAAGCCCCTTCATTCTTTCCCAAAACTCTGTCTTTAGGTGAAACTAAGATATGTAAAGTCTTAAAATCTCACATTGTGTTAAGATAGGCACCTCCGCCTTCCCTCCTTTCTCCCAAAAGCCAGGCGGACCAGGTAGCTGTAGTTTCCCATTAATGTCACCCTGAAGATCCCCTTGCAGGTTGGTGACCTCAGTACTTCGCCTTGTCTCCGACTTGGTGGGAAATGTGTGTGTAGGAGGCTGTATTTCACCAGCTGAGGGGTTTCAGGTGACCTGAGGAGCTCTGGAGGTTTTTCAGAGGCAGATGGGGCAGCTGTCCCCGCTCTTCTCCCTGCGCCTGGGTGGGATGTGGGAGACACGTTGTTGGTTTGCTGAATTCAGAGGAAGGGCTTCAAGCTAAGCCTCTCACCTGCCAGGCGTGCACCCGGCCTGCTGGAATATCAGTTACTGCCTCTTATTTCCTGATGATACGACGTGGAACAAATCGAGCAGTTTAGAGGCGGGCAGCAGAACAGAGAGGTTGCCAGCATGCTCACCCGGCTCGTAGGTGTGGAAAGTTCGAGTCCTTTGCCTGCACCAGGCAGAGCAGGATTCCAACTCCACTTTTGAAACTCTCTAATCTTAGATGCATCTGTGTGCCCTGGCTGTTTGGGGGATATGGCACAGCCGCTTTTTCCCTGTGCCTGCAAGCCACCTGTGCTAAAACTGGTACACGCATCTCATCAACAAAACTTTGGAGGGAGGAAATAATGTTATTTCTTTTCAAAACATCGTCAGTCACTGATTAACGCTCCATTTCCCCCCGTGTTTTGTTTTTGTCATTCAGATTGTCAGCTGCTGGACACTGAGGGGTGTCATGTTGGGGCAGTTTGTCCCGAACTTAGAACAATCCAGCCCCAAGCCTGCTAGTGTGCAAACAGTATGTTAATTAACATAGAGAACCATGTAGCTTGTGGTTTCTTGCTAATTAAGGTTCAACTTGCAGCAGGTATCATCATGTTACTTAAGAACAAAACCGGGTTCAGTATGCATGCCCTAGTTTACCCCATAGCTGATAGTGCCTTGCTGTAACTAGAAGATAGCATCCCTCATTTGTTCCTCTCCTGGCTTCAGTGCTCCTTCCCCATCCCTCACGCAGAGAAAATTCCCACTGAAGTGAATACAAGTTTTCTCGAATTAGGAATGACAGCATATTTGCCATTTATAGCCTAGGAGTAGCAGTGTTGGAGATGGAGTAGTAAAACAGTAAATAGGATAGGGGTAACATTGCTTTCACATTCTCATCAACATGTTTTTTTTTTCTTTCTTGGTGTTACTGAGTCTTAGAGTGCCATTCCTCAGACTGTGCATTTCTTTCTCCAAGGCTTAGAAACCTTGTTCTGTCCTCGAAGCAGTATTGTTCATCGCTATATGGGATAAGGTAATGATTAGCCATATAAATTTTCATTTTATAGGACAGTTCTAATTCCTGGAGGCCAACAGTTACTATGGTAGATCTCATTTCTCACACTTTTTCAGCTGACTACACACACGTATAAATTATTGCTGTTTCTCTTGTGGTAGTACTTTTGGATCCGGTTTGGTAGGAGTCCCAGTGTACTGGATGCTATGCAAACTTATTGGAGGATAAAGCCCTCTGAAGGGCTTACAAGCCTTACAAAGCGTAAGCAAGGAGAATGCATTTCCATATTTTTGTGCATTCAAAAACTATGTTTCAATTATACCTACTTGTCCTTTAGCCTGTTCTTAATTAGCTGTGGGTATCATAGAAGAAATGTATAGACATGGAGATCAAAATATTTTCTAAAATAGAAGCTGGGAAGGTTTGATTGTGGATTTCCCTTTCTTGTTTTTGATTCCTTTTCTTGCCACATCAACATTTTTGCAGTTATCAGTAGTATCATTGTATTGCTCATAATTACTTTCCAAGGAAGAACGCAAATATTCACTGTTTCTATTCAGGCTATTAAAATTGCTCTATCAATCATCCTGGTTTGAAAATTATAATAAATTCAGCCCTTTTTTTAGACAATGATAACAACTTTCCAGCCCTCTTCCTCCCCTAGGACACCAGGAAAAGATAGGTAATGGCATTTTAATGAAGTCCCATTCTTGCTCCCCAAGTGAACTGGTCCTATGGACCAATGAGAAGTCCAGAGGAGGTATAATTCTCCCTGTTGTCCAAGATGAGTTACCTACCTTTTACATATTATACATTTTATATTTTACCTAACGGCTCTTTATGTTCTGATAGCATCCAAGCTTCTCCTAAGGCTATATGTAACCACACCGTGGAGAGCAGACTTGCCTCCTCAACTTTTCACTAATTCTTTCACTTTGAGGGCAAAGCCATGTGAAGCTGCGTCTTCAACTTCAACTGATTAACACTTGATATGTTTGAACCCCGGTAAAACAGACTGGGAAAAAAAAGGGGATGGAGGAAATTAAAGCCAGGGCTCTGCAGACAGCTGAGCGGTGTGTTTGTAAAAGCCACTCCATCTAGTGGCAGTTGCTTTGCACGGCTGGTCTGGCCAGTGCCCATCAACAACTGACAGTTGATGGGAGAAAAGTCTAAAATGGTGTTGTTATGGGTCTTCTGGTTTTGGTCTTCAAGATAAAAGATGCTGAAAATTTTTATCTGTTGTTTAACCCTTATCCATAATCATAATTCATTACTTACTGTGAATTGCTGCATGCAGTCATGGAAATACACCAAAACTTTTGAGTGCTGGTGTCAATGCGGGCTCTTCCTCATCTTTAATCAATGTTTCGGTTCTGTTTGAGGTAGTAGAGCTCACTCATTTTAGGAAGGGATGAAGCTGAGAGCTTTGGTGATTCAAAGGCTCCGTTGGAAGAGCAGCTTTCGGCAGGACAGGGATGCTCTCCCTCAGTGCCACCCTGCACATGAGGGGACCTTGCTGTGGCACACTGCCATCACCCCAGCCCCGTCTGGAGAGGAGGGATCTGTGCAGAGGACCCTTGCCCAGTAGAGAGGCTGTGAGAAGACTCCCAGAGTATTTCACGTAGAGATATTAATGGGTCTCAGGCAATATGGGTTTGGGTTGCGGTGAAGCCAACTGCAAAGAGCAGCATCCTGTTCTTATGAGCAGTGCCTCCTCACTGTTCCAGGTCTAGCCAGAAGAGCTCAGGGCTAAAATTTATGTGACACTGGCACATCCACCTGACCAAAGGAAAAGACCAGGAACCAGACCACTGCTTCTGCCATCAGCTTTTCAGATGATGTCAAATCATGCAACACTTCCGACTGTGTTGTGGACTCTTCTGATAACCTCAGTGCCAATGGTCCAGTCTTGTTTTCACTAGGCAGCCATGGAAAACTTTCAGCACATTTCAGTATTGTAGCTTATGCCAGGGCAAGCTAGTATCTAAATTAAAATAAACAAAATTTCAGTAAAGTGCAATTCCAGATCAGGCAAATGGCTGTTTTACTGCAACTTTAATAAAAATCAACTGCTACTTGAATAGGTACGTGCACACATACTGCTAGAAATTTCCAATTATGATATTCCCAGCAGCAAACAAAAACAAAATTAATGTCAGCTGCATCCCCCAAAGCCTAAACTACACTGCTAATGAACTCCCAAGTACTCTCAAAGAAAACTCTCTTTGCAGAGACAATAAGGTGGAAATTACTGTAATAATCTCAATGTAAAAATACAGAGGGAAAAAAAAATCATTGAAATTCAGAGTAAGGCTTGCCTGTCCTGATCCCATTAACCATGTTGTTAGCACAGCACATGCATGCATAGTGATATTGTTGCAGAACTCACTGCCACCTTCAAAGGAGCACGCAGGACTTCGTGTTCTTTCATTTGTATTTCAAACAAAGGTAGGAGTTGCACGGTGGCTTGCACCTTATTCCGAGGAAGCCTACGTCTAACGTGACTCCAGCAGGGACTAGCTACCTGGTAACAATTTGTTTGTCTTGTCTAGCAGAAGTGCTCAGTTGCATACGATTTTTGAACCTTTCCTGAAATGTAATCATCTTGACATGGGGCTGTGGCTTTAATTGTTAAAGTGGTTGTCTGTCTTCTGTCAGCAATAAGCTGGAATAACAATACCACAGCCATCTTTACATGTTTACAGAACTACTTGATTTATTTAAATTTTTGAGAGGTAGTTTTCAAATGAATAACACGTTCTTCACTTCTGGTTTTAAACTGATGATACAATGCCAAGTTTAAAGTTGCCACACTTCACCCAAAACAGATTTGTCAGTTGTCAACAGGGTCATCTTTGCAATGTGTTAACATCTGCAAATTCTGCTAGGAACAGCTGTAAAGCACCTTCTGGAAGAAAAGTACCTTATGTATTAGATTATTGCTGTTCATTTTTAATGTGTGCTTCAGTGACATTTCCCTACCTCACTGCTCAAACTCTCTAAATTCATTAATGTATTTTAAGATCGTTTGTCTAATATGCTGTTATTTGCTGAGCAACAATGTCTGTAAAAGCTGACACAGCAAGTGAGTTAAACTTATCCCAGTAAGGATTGTTTATACTCCTTGTTTGCCGCACTGAAGTTGCAGTGCCTTCTGGAGGTCTGGGTCCATATATTTCCTTTAACACTCGGCGTTCAGACCTGCTGAATCAAACTGAAAACTTTGAACCGTGGAAAAAGTCTTGAGTGTTCAGATGCCATGTGTAAGTGTGGTATAAATACCAGCTAAGTGATCTCTGCTGCTTTTGAAAGTGCTGGTTTTAAGTGCTAGTATTGTTGCAGAAAGGAATCCTTTTCTTCTTTCTTTTCATTTTCATGGGAAAACTGAGCTGTGGTATCTACTGCACAAGTCGCCTCTTTAGGAGTTGAGGTGATCCATGCTCTGGGTTTTGGCAGATCATGTCTCGTGGCCTTTCTGGCTGTTTGTTGTCAGTTGTGTAACATGAACAGGTTAAGTTGGTACAAGCCTATATATGGCATCTGGGATTTCTAGGGTGTCACAAACAATTTTCTCCATTCTAAATGCATGAAAAAGCTCAATTTTGCTCCTGTTGCTGATGTAATGATCGAGATGTCCCGTAGCAGATGTGGAATAGCTGTAGCACACCGAAGCTGTGATTCTGGCTCTTGTTCATTTTCAGATCACTCTCAGCCACTCTGGTAGTGGAAGGGGACCCTAAAACAGATATTCAGTGCATGTTCAAGGCAAGTTATACAGGCAAAGTTCTGTAAAGGAGCACAGCATAAGAAGAGCTGTAAGACCTGTCTTACATGTTGATGCATGTAAGATGCTCATGGAGGTGCTGTCCCAAGGGTATCCTGACCAGGAGTTACACTCTGCAATTAATCACCATCCAAAAGCAAAGGCATAATAGAACTCAGACACCACTTGCTACCTGGGGACCTTCTGCTGGGCTTCCCATTTATGAGAGAACAGAATGTTTTTGACTTGTCCTTAGTGGGACAAGTTACATTTCCATGCTTCTTACAGGAGCAGTGGCTCCCTGGTCCCTTCTGCCTGGAGTTTTGGCCAGAGCTGCACTCTGACCCAAACTTGGTGCCATGTTTTTCTAGGCAAGCGTGAACTGCCCTGATTGAGGCTTCTGATCTACATAGATGCACTGATCACTGATGAACTCACTAACTCAGAAGTGCTGGTCACCTTTCCTGAAACTGTGGACAGGGCTGGGTAACAACCCAGCTCCCCCCTGGACTCCAAACATCCCAATTGCCTTGGTTTGCTTAGCAGAAGGAAGGAACAAAGTAATGAAGCTACTTCCAGATCCCTACATTTGTAGATGAAAAACCTTGCTAATAACAAATTCAGGATGTTAGTAGACCTCAGATTGCTGTAACAGGGTAATGTGAATGTACAGGCATACTGAGCAAACTGTGAAATGTATAGTGCATGGCTCTTTCCCCATTCCCTCTCTATTGTCAGGTTTTCAAAACCCTCGGTGCCTTTTGAAAGAAAAGCAATGAAGGTGATGATTCAGTTTAGTGCTGCTCCTGCAGTGGCAGTTGGTATTATCTAAATGAAGCAAGCCCGAGGAATATTGGTCTGCAAGGTGCTTTGCAATCAGAAACCAAGTTCAGATCTCAAGAGAAATATCTTTCTGGTGGAGCAGCTTGGAAAGTTTTGATGAGAAATTAAAATTACTTTTCTGTGGATCACTCAATTTGTTGCGCCTCTGGTTTTTCGTCACTTCTTAGTGTAATTCAGTTTTAGTGAAATCTAGGTGATTTCTTTCGAAGTGCTAGACTCACCCTGAGTCCCACAGGTGACAAAGGCTAGACCTGCACTGAACACAAGAGAAAGGTCAATTTTGTTTGACACAGTTCAACTAAGTTGTTTATGGAGTTTGTCTCCCTGTTTATCTTAATGAAGTCTGATCTTTTCCCCTTCTAGGATTTCCTCCGATGCGTTTTTCCCTCCCCCAAGTTTCTCTGAAACCAACAAGCCTGGGGTTATGAAGTCAATCCTAGATGGCCTCGCAGATACAACTTTCAGAACAATCACAACAGATCTCCTTTTTGTGGGCTCCAATGATATCCAGTACGAAAACATGAAAGGCGACATGGCATCCAAGCTGGGATACTACCCCCAGAAGTTCCCTCTCTCTTCCTTCAGGGGTGATCCTTTCCAAGAAAAAATGACTGCAGGAGATGATCCCCTGTTGAGCATTATTCCCTCAGATCAGGTCAACATCACAGAGTTTTACAACAAGTCTCTGTCCACTTTTAAGGAGAATGAGGAGAACATACAGTGTGGGGAGAACTTCATGGATATGGAGTGCTTTATGATCTTGAACCCCAGCCAGCAGCTGGCCATCGCGGTGTTGTCGCTCACCCTGGGCACCTTCACAGTCCTAGAGAACCTCCTCGTCCTGTGTGTCATCCTCCACTCCCGAAGCCTCCGGTGTAGACCTTCTTACCATTTCATCGGCAGCCTGGCTGTGGCAGACCTCCTGGGCAGCGTAATTTTTGTCTACAGTTTTGTGGATTTCCATGTTTTCCACCGGAAGGACAGTCCCAATGTCTTCTTGTTCAAACTGGGTGGAGTTACAGCCTCCTTCACCGCCTCTGTAGGCAGCCTTTTCCTCACGGCAATAGACCGGTACATATCTATACACAGGCCGTTAGCTTACAAAAGGATTGTTACCCGACCAAAGGCTGTCGTAGCGTTTTGTGTCATGTGGACCATCGCTATTGTAATAGCTGTTCTGCCTCTGCTCGGCTGGAACTGCAAAAAGCTCAACTCTGTCTGTTCAGACATATTCCCTCTCATCGACGAGACATACCTGATGTTCTGGATCGGGGTCACCAGCGTCCTCTTGCTGTTCATTGTCTATGCCTACATGTACATACTGTGGAAGGCTCACAGCCACGCTGTTCGCATGATTCAGCGGGGCACGCAGAAAAGCATAATCATTCAGTCTACGGAGGATGGTAAGGTACAGATCACTAGGCCTGATCAAACTCGTATGGATATCAGGTTAGCCAAAACCTTGGTCCTAATCCTAGTCGTTTTAATCATATGCTGGGGTCCTCTCCTCGCCATCATGGTGTATGATGTCTTTGGAAAAATGAATAAGCTCATCAAGACTATCTTTGCCTTCTGTAGCATGCTCTGTTTGCTCAATTCAACAGTGAATCCCATCATCTACGCTCTGAGGAGCAAGGACTTGCGACACGCCTTCCGCAGCATGTTCCCCACCTGCGAAGGAACCGCGCAGCCCCTCGATAACAGCATGGAGTCTGACTGCCAGCACAAACACGCCAACAACGCGGGGAACGTGCACAGGGCTGCCGAGAGCTGCATTAAGAGCACAGTTAAGATTGCCAAAGTTACCATGTCTGTCTCCACAGACACGACTGCTGAAGCGTTGTAAGTCAGAGACTTCTCAGCGTTGTGAGAGAAGGAGTTAGTTTAAAAAAAAAATAAATAAAAAAAAAAAAACAGAAAACCAAACCCGTGACTTAACGTGTTTGTACCCTCCTGTAATACTTTTTTGGTTTGTCACTGTAAGCTGAGCAATTATTGTGTTAAGAGCATTACCATCAGCCAGTTCTTCAGGTTTTACAATTAGGGATTCAAGCTAAATTTTCAAAAGTTTTTTTCTCAGAAAGTGTTTACTGAATAATACTAAATTTCCTGAAAGAGCACAGAGAAAATAGCAGGTTAGCAATGGTTCCTTTTAAGGGTGTGAAGAAAAATTGTGAAACCTAATTGAAAACTAATGCATCCTAAACCAGTACCATCAAATAAGAAAAAGAAAACCTTGTAATCATGCTGTTCATTTAAATGTGAAGTGTATTTCATGTCTGTAAGTAATAGGAGTTTTTGATTTTTTCCAAAAGCGGCAGTGCTGAATTTTAGAGGTTTTGTAAAACGTGTCGTGTCCTGTGATTTGTACGCTGTTTTATTATGTGTTATTGATATTTGTCTGATTAAACAAAGTGATAAGGTAGACTTCCGTGGAAATAATGTGAAACGTGATATGTAAACCCCATTGAAAACACTTACTGTATTTGAAGAATTCCTATGAGCTATTTTGGAAATTTTACACTTTAGTGGTCTTCTGTGGACTTAGAGGAGAGGCTTTGTGTTCTTCTACTAAAATTATTTCCCCACTACCTTTTACTTTCACATGCATACGAGAGTAACAGCAACAAAGGAATAGAGGAGGAGTGTAAGAGAGGAATGCACTGGTTCAGACTTTTAAATACCACTGCGTTTATCCAGAAGGACGTTTATAGTTGTACAGACTGTCGCCCTGCTCTGGGGCGTTGGCGTGAATACAAACACTGAAAAGCGAAGGTCCCGGATATTGGCTCCTTTAATGGGCAGCTGGTTTTAAGCCACGTGCTGGTGCTGGACCACTGAAGACAGCATGTGTCAGACTCCATGTGCGATGTTATCACTGTGCAGTCGATGTATACTTGAACTGTGTCGCGTTCCTGTATCCCAGGTTTAAGCAGATTCAGAGCCTGAGATGCCAAACTCCCGTCTTCACTAAAAGAGGAGGAAATATTGTCAGACTTAGACATTTTCTTATTGTGTGAGCGTGTATATAAATAAATATCTCTGTGTGCGTACGTGTGTGTGCGCGTGTGCGTGTGTAAGCGTACTAATCTGTGTGAGTCATGGTAGCATAACTAAGATAGGACACTATGACCAAATGTAAACTGTATTTCTTGTTGCACGCTTTGCACACGAATTCTGTTTCTAAAATTGAGTTCTTCCAACTGATTACTGATGAAAGTACCGTATTAAGAACATCCAGATCCACTCGAGAGGTGTATCCATGTGCTAGAGAAAAGCCACCTTTCGGCTGTACTTGAGGATAAGGGGAAACGAGAGGTAGAGCGTGGCATGAGCCCGCACTGACAACTGCAGCGGTCGATGGTGTTCCTGAAAAATGAGAAAGCCAGAAATATATGATAGCTTGTTTTAAGACCGTCAGTATTCAAATCTGATTGCTCACTGTGAAACCAGGATACAGATGACATGGTTTGACACTATCGGCTTTGAGGAAGAATATTGAAGGAAAGAATACTGAAGGAAAATGACACCTCTGTTCCCTGGTGGGATGGTTTCTGCAGCCTGGGACTTTCATAAGGAGCACATTACCAGATAGTCTTTGAGGCATGGATTTTCTGGAATTCTGTTCTGAATCAGACGGTACAGGGTCCTCTTCTCTGCTGCCTTGGTTTTTTGGACCGTTTCCTCACCCTTCTTCTGGCTGATTTCTGCCAAAATAGCTGCAAAGGCGGCTTCGCCTGTTAGCTGCCTGATGTTTGTCGCAACAGAGGTGACTCCTTTGGTGGCCCTGGCCGAGCAGAGCCAGGTCCATGCTGCCCTGCCGCCTTGGGGTTTGGTAGGGAGAGAGAAGGGGATGGCAGCCCAGGGTTTCTGTCTGCTGTGGTGTCCCTGTGCTGTTTCTCATACCTCAGAGCAGGCCAGAGCAGCCAGTAGTGCAAACGGCTTGGCCAATTTCAGCCAGTGGCTCTGCGGAAGCATTAAGAGGCCCCCTTGGCGAGGGACAGCACATTTTAAAGATCTCATCATGTGAGGTGCTGAGCAGCAGCTGGAAGAGTCTGGAGTACTTTTGTCCTCCACCTTCCTCACCTGCAGCTTACCTGGGTGATAGGACAGGGCACCAGGCTCTGGAGGGGACGAGTCCTCTTTCTGAAAGATCTTTCTCATAGCTAGGTCTAGTCCATCGTAGAGCAGTCCTCTTGGAGCAGGGAGGGGGAGAAAGCTCATTTGAAGTGTAAAGGTATTTTAAGAGCCATTTTTGAAACTGTCTTCTTGTGAATTAAATGCAAACTTCGTGGACTTGTGTTGTGCATTCAAGTTCTAAATTTTACGTGATAAATCATGGGACAATGGGGCTGTCTTGGCACTTAACTTGGTGCTTACTGATATAATAAGAAATCGCATCCTGTGAAACGTCTATCATCAGTATCTTCATTTGCATAATGAGTTTTTCTAAAGCTCTGGGAACTGTGTCGGTTCACTTAGAACCATTTATTAAAGAGGTGGCAACAATTTCCCTACACATTGCGCACTAAGTAGAACTACTCTTTTCATTAGAAAAACCTGCTGCCGTTCCAAGATAAGCTGTACTTAAACTTCAGCTTTAGGTATGCCTAATTTGCAGTTGCCTACCTTCACCTAGTCATAGCACAGCCAAACAACACTGTGTTCCACGGCCACCCGCACCGTCATCATCAACCAACCAACAATAGTTGCAGTTATGTATACGTACCGACTCCAAGTGTCACGTATCTACCGAGAAGACCATCTATGTCACATGTGTGCAGAGTTAGATTCTCAACAGTCTAATTGTATATTTGTATAGTATAATCTCCTTGATGCTGTGCAATCACTATCCACATCTTCTTGCACTGGCCTTTCGATGAAAATTTTAGTGTGTCTGTTGTGAGACAGACAGCGCATTTTACCTGCTGTTGTTGGGCTGAATGTATGTAAATACGTGAAAAATTTAAAAAAAAAAAAAGTCGTCTGTACAAGCAGTGGCCTAAAAAGTCTGTAATTGTAGACCAGGACAATTGTTGACGTTGCTGTGACATCTCAAATACTACCTTTGAATAAGCTGTTTACAGGGTCTCTTGGGATGCTGTGTTTCATAGTGAAAGGGAAATCTTTCCTTGTGATAATATGAGGTAAAGAAATTGGATTACCTGAGCTTTTTACTTCCAGTGTTTCAAAGTGGAGAACATAACTCTTTATTGTCTGTAAATCTAACATTATTACTTCCTCTTAGAAGAATATTGTATCATTAGATGTTTGTTTGAGCTGGTAACATCCTTGCAACTGCTGCAATATTTTTCATTAGCAACCTGTATAATAGTTTGTACACAAGTACTGTTCAGATTGTCATGAAAAGTAGCTTTGACCATTTACTTACCAGTAGCAGAATAGTATTTCTGTAAGGTTTCCAGTGTATTCCTACCATATCATATTTTATTTCTATAATGTAATTAAACTGTTATTTATTCAAGGAGAAAAAGTATTCCTCTACTCTTTTTGTTTTCCGAATTTTCAGATAACCGAGGAAGCCACGTGATGATGCTGCCTCATCCCACAATCTGGTGCTCTACGTTTTGTTTATAAGTTTGTCTGTCAGATTCTGAAACAACTGCTTAAACAACTTGACAACAGGTTGTCAAGCCTTGTGGGTTTTAATTGTACGTTGATATGTTTGAAGGAGGAGGTAGATTATATATTTTATATTTGTGTATTCAGTACTATGGAGACAAGAGAGAAATGACATAGTTAAAACTGAATCTCCTGTTTTCGTTATGTAGGCAATTTCCCCTTTCCTCTGTATTAGCCAAAATGCAATAAATCTCTTTTGCCTTCCTCAGATGCATATGTTTGCACATAGATGTCACATTAAGACAAACCCATATACTTCAGAAAAACAAAACACAAAAGAGCAGAAGAAAGGCATACAAACTAAAACGGTGCTGCCAACAGCAACAACGACCTACATTAATTATTGGTAGTCATAAATGTAATCAAAGACTTGAGACAAACAAAAAGTTACTCTGATTTTGGCCAGTGCCAGTGGGGACAGAGTTAAGGGTGTGGGGGGTGGGGGGATGATGAAGTGGTCCCAAAAGGGATGCGCAAAAGCTGGGCAGGGTGAGCAAGCTCTGCCGTGCCACTGCCTACGGGGCACACTAAAGTGCTCCCACCGCTGCTCATCCACAACTGAAAGATTTGAAAAAAAACACTTATAATCTGTTTGTGGTCCCACATGCCTGATCCGAAGCCCACTAAGTGCTGTAGAAAGGTCCCTGCCCATTTCAAAGGATCAGTTTTTCATATGACCTAATCACAGATTCTTTTTACTTGGGCAATTTTCCCTCTCCACATTTGTGGCTGGAAAATAGTGGAGGTCGTGAGGGGACGAAGTGAGCATATCCTGGGGCCTTGGATCATGGTTGTGCCACGGTCCTTGCCTTTTAAAGATTAGGTCACTGATGAATTGAGAAAGTCTTGGCAAAACAAAAGCAACCAGAAATGAAAGATTAGCTCTTAATCTTGAGCTGCATACTACATTTCAATGAAGAAGTCTGAGTATTTCTGCTGAAAGCTGTCACTTCCAAAGCAGCCAGGAGACAATTCCCACTGTGTTTGCATGTTCACTAGAAAATAAGGTCTCTACTGCCACGAACCGACAGTTCCTCTTGATGGTAACACCTAAGTCTATTCTAAACAACACAAGAGGAAATAATGACAACTTTTGAAGCAACTGCTTTCCCACGCTATACTAGCTCAGGAAGTGTGCAGGCAAATACAGTGTCATTTCAGCCTTTCACATTAACATCCATTATTATTTCCACTCTTCTGACAGTTGTTTTAAGAAGTCACAATATCCTCATGCACACACATCATCAATAAAACATCTGCATTTTGTTGTTTTTTTTTTAAAAACAATGCATTTTGTCTTCAGAGAAAGTCCAGCTTTGGCTTCATTTAAAAATTAAATAATAATATCTGGGAATAGAGTATAAAAGAAAAGAAAAAAAATTATTTTGGCTGTGCTGAAGAAAGCCTAGGGTGAGGAGTTTTATTTGACAGTCTAGAATAGGTGACTTCCTCCACTCTGCCTTTGTCCATTGGTCTTTTTGGGTGATGGATACAAAGAGTATCAACAGAGTTGTCTTTAAATAGCAGCACAACGTATGAAGCACGTGATTGCCTGTAACAGGGCTCCTTAATATGAACGGCCAGCTAATACTGATCTTTAAAATTCAGTTAACAGGAAGAGTGATAATCTCAAGGTAATCTTAATGACTGGGCATGACATGTCCTTTGGTATTGCTTTCCAATAAATCAGCTTTGATATTCAGAGCAGCACTCAGTTTAATGTTAAAGCATACTAAGGTATGTAATCCTATCTCAATAAAGTCACTAATAATTTTTTATTGGCTTCAGCAGAAATGATATCTTACCCTAGATTTTCAAACTATGAGTTTGCATTTGGAAAGTGCAATTTTATATTCCATTGTATTTGCATTTTCACTGACATTAAAACAAAGATGAGACAGAATAAATAACAGCTTCTATATTCATTGGGTTGCTGGTTTTTTTCACCTCCAAGATAATCTATTTTGAATTCTGGTGGGTCAATGCAGAATCATAAAGTCTGGCAGGAGTTCAATGGACTTGTCATGGGAGTGAAGCAATTTATTTATCCATATGTGTGCAGATGGGGGAGAGAACATCATGAACAAAACTGCTCTCACAGTAACGCTGACAGAGTCGCTTCCTGACCACGTGCACTGATGCCATTCTGATACTGCTTTCTCCCCCTCTCTCCATATATACGCATCTATGTGTGTGCATGGTAAAAGGGGTCCACACACATATTAAAAAATCCTGCCCCAAAATAAAGAAGTATCTCTACATGTAAAATTAATAATAACAATTAATAATGTGAAACAACTTCACAGCATCCATCTGGATGGATCAAGCCCTACCATTGCTATCTGACCCACTTATTCTTTTTCCCCATGGATCTCACTGGAACTCCCTCCAGGGCTCAGCACCACAGGGACACCCCACTTTGCACTGAGCTGAAGAGAGGGAGAAGAGAAGAGAGCTGGAAACTCCCCAGTTCTTGTTTGTGGCCAGCTGTTCCTGGAGCCGCTGCGTGTGTAATGCTGCAAGGGTCTCTGGGGACCCCCTCACTGTGTCCCTGTCCTCCAGGGCAGGGAGTGGCGGTTGCTGTAACCTGGCCGAGAGCAGAAACCTTATCAAGAAGGGTGAAGAATGATCATTCTCTGATAGAAACTCTGAAAATAAAGGATTTAAAACATAGCAGGGTAATGATGCAGAGGTGGGGACCTGCTATGCATAATTTCTTAGCTATTGAACAAGGGGTATCATTTTAATAGAGGAACGTGGGGAATTATACAGGCTATGGATGCATCTAGTAAACACTCCTCCCAGACCTTCACAAGGGTAATAATAAAACCTGTAAGGCCTTTCATCAGCAGCCTGGGAAAAAAAAAATATAATCATTGTCTCTGCCATGCTTAACTTGTAACCTAATTCAAAGTGATTTTTAAATTATACACCTACGTGCTACCAATGCAGTCTGAGTAGGCAAAATTAATAACAGGCATGCTCAGTAAATCCAAGGTTTAAAGCTTTAGCTAGAATGTTAATGTCTAAATTGAGTAATACTATCAGTCATGAGAATTACAATTATCTGCCTCCTTATCTTTTCCTATTTATTTGAGGGCTTTTATTTATTCTTATAGCACTAGCCAAACCTGACAGCACTGGCAGAGGGAAGGACCATCTCTCTGCATGCGGCTGGTGGTGTCGCTGAGTCGCCTGCAGCAAGCGGGGCCGGGGTGCCTGGGTGCTGTAAAACGCTGATCTGGACAAAGAGGTGAAGAGAGAGGATTTGCCAATTCATGGCAAGCCTAGTAGGAGATGAGATAAAGAGCAAAGCCTTCCGGGGCGCAGCTCCTTCCCCAGACCCGTCCTGCATCCCCTTACAGCTTGGGAGGTGCTGGGTGGATGGTGCCACTGAGGAAGGAAAGCTGCCGGGTCAAACTCCCCCAGCTCCCACTTTGGCAGTGGATGGTGGGCTCCTTGGCAGGGACGCAGCAAAAATTGCTGCACCCAGGGGTTAGCGCTCATTGTGGGCACTTGCAAAGGGAGCTGGTTTCTTCCTGCCTGTGCTTCATGAGCCATGAGGGTGGGTTTTGCATAGCTGGAATGTTTGCTTTTATCTCAAATTGTTCTTTAAGAAAAGCTTCCACTTTCAGCTTTGATGTTCCTCACTCAGGAACCTGGAGCTGACCAAAATCCTGGTTCTGGCCAGGATAGAGTTAATATTTACCTGAGCTGGGTGGAGAACTGAAGCTGGTAGCCCCTATGGCTGGGATAGTTAACTAATTAGCTAACAGCTGGGGTTAATTTACCCAAATTAGCCAAAGGGCTATTCCATCCCATCTGACATCATGCTCAGTATATAAGTGAGGAGGGTGCTGAAGGGAGGCCCTCCTAGTTGGAAGAGACTGGATGTGGAGATCTGTTGTGAGCTATTATACTGTATTTGTGTTCCATCACTCTATTGTTTTCTTCTGTCATTACTGTTAAATTTACTTTTTGTTCAATCTCAACCCGTGTGTTTGGTTTTTTTTTTTTTTCCTGGTTTTCTTTTGTTTGTCAAATCTCCTCCTATTCTCTCGGAGAGTGGGGGGGGAGTGAGAGAGAGAGACTGTGTAGTCTGGTCCCCGTTGGGGCTGAACTACGACATGTGGCTATGTGTGTATGATAAAAACCCCACACGTCTACAATCATAGAACAGTTTGGATTGGAAGGGACCTTTACAGGTCATCTAGTTGAACCCCCCCTGCAAGGAGCAGGGACATCTCCAACCAGATCAGGTTGCTCAGAGCCCTGTCCAACCTGGTCTTGAAGATAGATTACAGGAAGAACAGCTTAACAACAAAATGTCATAAAAGACTCAAAAAAGACCATATTATGCACCTACAAATTGGGCATTTAGCCCAAATAGTTTTCTATGCAAGACATATCTGCAGGTAAACCATTTAACCTCATTTTCCCCTGGGAAAGCTGAGGATCTAGTTTAGCTTAGTTAAAGGACTGAGCTTTCTCACTTGATGGCAATGCAGGCAGTGATTGCATCTGGTGCTGGAAAGGACCACTCCTACGGTGACTGACAGCTCACCTGCTAAACAGATATCTAAGCTGAGACCTTTTGGGTTCTAATTCCAGACATTCAGTGCTGATTTGAAATGAAGGTGTCCATCATTTCATTTATGTTTAATCCGATTCAAAATACCACTGGGCCCTGCAGGTGCTTTATTTTATTATTGCAGACATGATGAAGCTACTGGCTATCATAAGAAAGGACAGAGGGGGCCTTCAAACCTGGTGCTGCTCTATTCTTATGCTTTTGCTCTCTGCCCTTTCTTGCTGATTACATGAGGTTTCTAAGCAGTTGTTTGGGATCTAATCTTAGCTGCTGTGTCAGCTGGACCCTGCCGAGGCTTAAGTCCTTCTGCTGACTATAAAAGTGTAGACTGAAGTCTCGAAAAGGAGCAGGGCTCTTGCTTTCTAGAGAGCAGAGTGCGGAGGTGGGAATGAATAGGAAAGTGTTTCTTGTAGGAAAGTGAACAATGGCAAAGCATGAGAACATGGGCTGATGTACATTTTCTGTGGTCCCCTTCTCCTCTCTACGCTGCCTCCTCCATAGTGCCAACACAAGCACTTGCATGGCTGCCTGGTGAGTCAGATCCATCTGAATTGATTAAGTTAAAAAAAAAATCTTTTTTTTTTCTTCTTTTTGGACATGTTATGCCTGCCATATCATTTCCAGACTGCGTGACCTGGGTTTCAGAGCTGGGAACTGGCGCAGGATTTGTCACCCGGGCAACTCAACAGCTCCATCAAACCAGGTTCCTGCTGTGCCAAGCCTGTAATGGGTCATGTTGTTCATTATCAGAACAGTCTAAAAGTGTTCTGCACTTCCAAACAGGGAGCGCTGAGGGAAACTTGAGTTTCAGAGCCCGTTGAGGCAGCAAAACTGCAGAGGCGGCATCTACGTCCTTCAAAGGCGAGGTCCTCACCAGAGCTAAGAAAATTGTCCCCATTCTCAGTGCAAGAGACTTTGCTGGCATGAATCCATAGGGTTTTTTTTTTAACAACAAAAGTAACTGTTGGGTTGGAAATTCCCTTTGTCTTTTCCTTCTCTTGAAAGATACCTACACTCATGTTGCATCTTTGGAAATGGCCATGTTCAGGTGGATGGGCAGAACATGCAGGTCATCCCTCTGCCTATCACCACAGGGCTGACTTGCTGTGGGCACACCTTTCACTGGGCATGCCACGATGGACACCTCTCTGCACTGGTACACAAAGTCCTAGGGCAGGCAGGACATGCTCGGTGCTGCAGCAGCCCTCGTATCGCAGTGTGAGCACCCCTTGGTACAGGTGCCCATCACCTGTGGGGCAAACTCCTCTCACTGCCTGCTTCACGTTGCCCCTCTCTGTATTGCTGTAGCTGTTTCTGCATTGTTACTACTCTGGAAATCAAAATGGCAAGTTACTGGGAACTGAGGCAGTTAGTTTCTCATCACTGCAGAGAGGCATAGAGATCCTCTGCAGAAGGAGCTGCTGACAATTGGAGGGCAATTGTGGAAGCAAACTACGTCTCAGGGGCATCCGCAGCACTGAGGCAGGACAGCCACTACAACCTCTTTAGCAGCATCAGCACTCGGTGCCTTTTTGCTCCTCAAATTTTATTTGAATCCTTACCAATGACAACATGAGCACTTGGGAAATGTTCAGTCTTAGGAAAAAAATGAGCGAAACTTTGATTTTACAGGCCTGTATTGTTAAAAAAACAAACTGTCTATTTCTGTATCAAAAAAAAAAATCAATCTTCTCTGGAGGCTGGGTTGGTAAATACATCAGGAGGAGAAGCTGCTGTAAATTAGGAGAGCTCTACCACATTAGCAAGCAGAGCGATAGAGGCCAGTCATACATCAGTCAGTCACACTGCTGAGTGTGGCTCTGTTTACTCCACAAAACTAATTGCAACCATATCCTTTCACAGGAGGGCAAAGTACCCCGTATTTTCCCTGTGGTGCAAAAATGCACACGGGAAGCTGGTAGTCATCATCACCCCTGGCAGTCCAGACTGTACCTCTCCTCACAGTGGCATACGTGTGTACCTCATGCACCCTTAAGCCATCCTAACCTAAAGTGGGACCAAATGAGCCAGACGTTACCAGTAATGTGTAAGTTCTCTGGCAAAAGAGGAGTAGACTCATAATATTCTCCTTTGCAAGTCACTGAGTTAATGGCCTATTTTTACATCTATTGCTGTTACACCTGGCAGCTCATAATAATAGAGGCTTGAGGTACTAGCAACAGCACAAAAAAAACCCCAAAACAAAAAAAAAAACACCCCAGCCTTTATCAAACCATTCCTATGAGGGGAAAAAACACCAGCATTGCGTATGTCAAAGGCTGCATTATTAGAGTGGTATTTAGTCTGCAGCTAAAAGGCCACACAAGACTTTACCTCTAACTGCTAACTCAGATCTCCTCAAGAGACTTGACTGGGATTTAAAGGGTAAGTATTGTGGAATGGTCTGCAGAAGAGATAGTGGTTCCCTTCATGCTGTCTTTTCTGGGCATTATTCTTTCCATTTGTACAGAGACAACTGCTCCACCTAACCTGCCTGTCCTGTACCCTAGGCAACCTGACAAATTAAAACTAACTGCCTAATCCATCAAACAAATGGTTTGCCCTGGCTCAATCAAAAGTAAATAAATAGCTATCCCCCCTCCCTGAAAAAGAATATGTCTCAACATCAAAGAAAGCTTATTTCCGGCCTCATCTTTCCCTTCTCCAAATGCCCAAAGAGAGAACCTTACAGCATGGAAACGAGGTTTGCAGAAGACCAAGATCTAAGAACTATCCATTGATATTTTCTCTAATATATCCACAAGATCAGGGATCCAGAGAGGAACTTGTGAGTGACACAGCAAACCACATTACAACCCCTCTGGTGCATCTCCAGGACAAAAAAAAAAAAACCTCGAGGCTGATGGCTTGCCAGCCCGGGGCAGGTCCCGCAGAGCACTCAGCATTGCCTCTTCCTTCCCCGCTGCCTTCAGCAGCCTGCAAACACAATCTTTTCCAGTGTGCCTCACAGTACCTAACTGCTTTGAAAGTCTGACTGTATTTACTGCCTTTGATTTCCTGGCTAGGGATGCGTGCTTGGAGCCTGCTGATGAAGCTCAGAGAGCGGAGTCGAAGTACTTTCTTCATGCTGGCAGGCACAGGTGGAAGGAAGCTGCCTGGCACCAGTGACCATCCCGGCATGCTCGCTAGAAGACAACTCCATGAGACATCGCACAGCAAGGACAGGCACAGGGCTGGGGCCATGCATCCCCACACAGGCAGCTCTGCTTGATGCCTTCCCTCTCCTGCACTGCCACCAGCCATAAGCAGATCTAAATCCCACCATATGCCAGCTTCAGGCACCCTAAGCCTCATTAATTCAGCACGCATTGGCAGCATCTAATATCTAAAGGCACTTAAAATCTTTAGCGACCACCATTAGCGCCTCCATTTTGGAGAATAAAGGTTTAGATGCACTTCTGGGGTGGCACCCTGGTCCTAGCCTAAATAGATGGGCAAGGGTTGGTTGCCTCAGTCGCCTACCCTTTGCCTTCGTCTCCAGCAACATCTAACCTCTTGCAGCAGCAGTGCCAGGTTCGGCAGCAGGCACAACGATGGGTATCGCTAGCTGGCCAGGATTTAATTGAACACAGATGGAACTGAGGCAGCCTGAGCCTGATGCAAAGTGCTTCCAGTCCTTGCTTCCCCTTGGGGTCTGCAAGCTGCAAAAACAACAGTGCTTCCCAATTTGGTCATAAAACTTCCTTAAAGCTATCTGTTGTTTATTTTTTCTTTCATTATTTGGAAGACACCTTCAGAGACACTCACAGCTACTTATTGCTAATAAAAACAAACATTAGGCCTGGACAGGCTAGGTGCATCCATGCACTTGTTCAATAGCTGCTTCTTCCTTGTCTGAGCACCAGACAGGAATGCCTGCTCAAGAACTTCTTCTCTGGAAGTACCGCGATTTACAGAGAAGTTGCCAACCCTTACAGGAGCAATGCACGACACAAAAAACCAAAATACATTTTACATGGTGGATCCCTGAGGGACCACGCCCAGGAAACCCATCTACCATGCCACAGTGTGGTTGTTCACCAATCACCCCATGCTTTGTACCCTGTTGCGGGAGGTTTGCTTCAGAAGAAGAGCAGAAGACACCAGGAGAGTCTCCTGATGCATACCCGACCCTAGAGAAACACACCGCCGGGTGCAGCAGGTTTTTCAGCCAGGTTGGAGAAGGGAACACACAGTGCCATGTCCCTTCTTGCCAACCTCATGATGAGCTGGGAGAGTAGGAGGGAGGATACGCATCTGGATAAAGACTGTGCTACTGTCCTGAGCCTCCTTGTCCTGGGAAGGATAAGACTTAGTTTTCAGGCTGTGCTGAACTGATGGAGAAAACTCATCACCTCCCAGGACTGGGCCCAAGTGTTGCATTTATGTGTGATCATGTCTCGATGGCACCTGGACTATATCCTAAACAGACAGAGGAGAAGGCAGCAGGGCTTCCTCCTGCAAATCACAGCCAGACACATTAATGTCATTTCTGGTGAGGGAAAATCAGAAAATGGTGCCAAAAAAAAAAGCCATAGAAATTATTTAATGGCTTGAGAAACCATTTTTTTCAGTGAGAGACCTAGCTTGTAACACTTGTTTTTTTTTTTTATCAAAGTGAAGAATGAAAGATTACTCTCTTGTAGCATGTGAAGTACTTCCATGGGAGGAAATACCAGCTACTAAAAGGCTCTTTAACCAGCAGAAAAATGCGTAACAAGAGCCAGTGGCTGGAAGCTGAAGCCAGACAAATTAAAATGGGAAATAAGGCATATATTTTAAGAGTGAGAGTAATTAACCACTGGAACAAATCCTCAAGGGAAGCTGTGGATTCTTATCTCAGGAGAGTTTCAAATCATGGCTGGATGCCTTTCTAGAAGATGTACTTTAGCCAAAGAAGCTATTAGGTTCAATACATGGGTAATTGTGTGAAATGTAATGGCCTGTGATATACAGGAAGTAAGAACAGATGATCTAATGTTTCTTTCTGGCCTTAAACCTAAGAAGCTATTCATCTAGATGGGAGACCTGTGCCTATAGCTGAGAATTTGATCCACGGCCCTCACTACAACATTACTAAACCTGTGAAAAATGAGTGTATAAATGCACCACAGAGAATAGAATCAAACTATGGGTGGGGAGCTAAGGACGAAGAAACATAGCCATGAAATATTTTATTTCTGGTTTTTATGAATTATGCTGGAATGCAATGAGCACCTATGGAAACCAGGACTGCCAGGCAGTAATTTACACTGGAGAAATTAAAATGAAATGGGAAGATACGAGACTGTGTTTGGAGACTGTCAGGTTTCCACGATAAAATTGCGTTAGTAATTAATAATCTCCCAGAAAAGAGAGAGAGAGAAAGATCATCTGCTACCATGTGTCTATTAGCAGATAAATCCAAAGTGAAAGATATCCCCTCTGGGACTACGTGATGGATTATATTAAATTTAATGGTAATGGAAGGAATACTGTAATTGGAAGATGCTGGAGGGAAAAGATATGGTGGGAGAAAAAGAAGGAGGTGCACTGCTGATACTGAAGACCTCATGCTATAGGAATGGGCTCAGTTCCTGCCAAACTGCACCAAAAGAGCAGAAGAGGCTCCATTCCCCATTTGCGAGGACCAAAAAATGTACAGGATGATCTTCGCTAATATGGAAGCCAATCTGTGTTATCCCCAAAGGAGGTACGTTTGGCAACTGCAGTGTGGAAAATAAATACTAGAAATGCCAGAATTTTTTTGAATCTGTGAGTACATTTCAGAGGAATAAAATGACAACTTCAATTAGGTTCCTCGAAGCAGAGGAGAGAAACTGATTAATCAGGCATGGAAGTTCCTAAGTAACCAAAACAACTGTGTGGGCTTTCTCCTCTTGACTCATGTTACAGGAGGAGGGTGTAGCTATTTGAAAATGGAATATACTTCCACATGCTCTATAGAGGAATGTCCAAACATATCTAGATAGAAAATGGGTCTTGTTATCGAGGTCTCTCCAGAGCCTCTCCTATGTTGTGCAAAGCTCTGGAATATGTACAGGAATTTTAAGGTGTTATCTTTGAAGATAAAGTGGCTTTTTAAAGAATATGTGAACTCAGTGCTAACATCCCAAAGGGGCAATATAAACTTCACAAGTAAACTTGTATTGAGCAGAAAGATAACTACAGCAAATGCCAACCTAGATTAAAATAAACCAGCAACACATTTATCATGTCTGAAGTCCAAAGGCTTCTTAGAAAAATAGCTGTGTCTATCAGAAACGCATGATGTGGAGAACTATACCCCTGCAAATCGCCGGCAGAATAGCAGGAGTTACCATCCTCGGCAAGTGAAACATCAAATTATTATTGCATCCGAGCTGGCTCTTTCCCAGAGCATTGGATGACGTCTCTAGCAGCCTCGGAAAGCTGCCTTCTGCAGATGGGCTTTTTCAGAGGTGTCGTACACCTCACCGCTCAGGGGAATAGACAAACAAAAGCCAACGCATGTGACACAGAACTGAACCATGCGAATAATACCGTGCAAGAGGATGCATCCTGATCATAAAGCTACAGGATGCCCACCGAGAAATTGGGTTTTCCCATAGTGCTCCGTTTGCTCACTTCGGCTGGGGGCTGAGGCAGGGGGTAAGGGAGCCCCTCACTAATCTCAAAATCCTCATGTTTTGAAAGGGATTTTTGGGTCATTTTAAATGTCGTTTTTGGTAACACCTGATTTAATTTGATCATGACAGTGAGTAGGAGGGCAAACAAAGTAGGGTTGTACTCTTTGGTCATTAACACAGCAGAGCAGAAAGCCACTGACGCAGCTGCCACGCTCACCTTGGTTTGGGTTTTTCTCCACTGCCCAGCACCCAACCCTCTTCCGCACTGCACTCCCTGATGTTCCTGCACCCAGGTGCCCACCGCTGGAGCAGGTGGGTGCGTGGCCTCCCAGTGTCACAACACATTCATGGGTGTTCGTACCGAAAGCGACTCAAGCAGCATCACTAATCTGTTTGCCTCTCCTCAACAGCACCAGCCACTCCAACCCAGGCATCGTTAGTTTGTTTTTATGGAATAATTTGTTCATGTGGACTTCTCGCTGCTTCCCACAGGAGAATGTCTTGGAGTAGGAAATGTTCCAAATAACATATGAGCTGCTACATACATCCACCACAGAGATGGGAGAGCTAATGGATGAGGCACGGAGTTCGGCACTGAACCCTCGCAGTGCTTAACCCTGACGCCGCCAGTGACTGGCTGCGAGAACGAGGATGAGCTATTTAGCTGATGCCTCTCCCCTCCGCCTCCGGCAGTTATTACAAGGATGAATTATTTAATGTGTGTACACAGCTTTGATGTTGTATGCACCATTTCATATGTACATAAGTGCTAAAGATTATTGGGTGGTTCTGTCATCGCTAGAACACTAAACATGCATTTCTGGGCTTAATTAGGTGTGTAGGAACGGCTGTACACAGACACACTGGAAAATGTGAGTCCTGATGTATAAGTAATTGTGAGGCCATGGCAAAATGGATCTCAGCAAGAGAAAGATCATCTGGATTTAACTTTGGCCAAAGTGCCTCGAATGGCCTCTAAGCTCTTAAGGCATCCAGAGAGGATTCTCACCTCAGTCCTTTCTTGGTCTGGCCAGTGTGAATTTGAGCAGAACAGGATGATTATTTCATTTAAAAAAAAAATCTAATAAAAACCTGTACAGAAGTCATGAAAGCTTTGCTCTAAGCTCAGATCTTGGGCTTATCAGAAGTTTTGCAGAGGCTTGTGTGTACTCTGGAAGGGAAGCTGCTGGGCTGTGAGTCACCTGGCCCACGTGTGCATCAACCCACCCTGAAGCACGTTTCATGGCTTGCCTGTCCTCTCCGCTGCTCTGCTTTAGGTGTGATGTGTCACATCCAAATACCTGCTAGCCACTTGCCTTCAGTTGCCCTGGAGAGCTGCTCCACTTGCAGAGCCAACTTATTGACACTGGCAAAACCCTTTATGCAAGTCAGCAAGGCACGGCAAGCTGCCATTTGCATTTGTGCAATTTACTCCTGTTTGGGGGCCAGCTAATCTCCTCTAGTGCAAATAGCAGCTTTGCCTGTATGCACTTGGGGACAAGGCTGACAAAGCCCCATCAGAGGCTGTCACCAGTGGATATAATATGGCAAAATCCCCAAACCAAACAAGACCTTAATTTCTCATTGAGTTTTGCGTTTCCTGAAACCTAAACTTGAAAGAGGTTTCATCCCTTGCTCAAGGAGTAAAATCCTCTGGCAAGAAAAGGGCAAATAAAGGTTGACAGGGCACAGGCTTTCTGCAAATAAACAGCTGAGTGTCTCACCAATGGGATCAGCATGATGCAACTGCAACAGCATCTCAGCCTCATCTGTGTTGCAGGACCTTGAGAAAAGTAAGTTCAGCTCCTTCTGATGACCCTGTGTCATCACAGGAATGTTTTTAGAGTACATTCTTCATATGTTAATAGTTTTGCACATCATTAAACTGGATCTAATCATGCTTGGTTTGCTAGGAGCAGAAAATCATAGTGACAATTGTGTTTTCATTAAAAAAATGATTCTATATAAAGATTTCATTAAGATGCTAATTGCTACCAGAGTTATATGCACATAAATAATAAACAAAACTATCTACCCATTATTAGAAAATAATTTCCACTTATACCAAGCCATTTACTTTAATTTGTTTTATATTTTAAGTGGGAAGTAGTGTATCTGGCTAGAATTAACAAAAGACCCTCTGTTATGAAAATATGGTTTTGTTTTCTTCTCTGCAGTGCTGCTTGCCAGGCCACACTAAAAGAACAGGTGATGCCCTTTTAGCATCGAGAAAAACAATGGCTCATATAAAAAAAAAAATAAGAATGGGAAACATGGTGCAAGTTCAAGTCATTGAAGGAGTCAGCACAAAAAAGCACAGACTATGAGAGAAATGTGTGAGGACAGCAGACACTTCTATCTGTGGACCCTGTATTTTAACCAAGCAACGGTAAATTCCAGACCTTCAAAGAGCCCTGCATGGGGCGACCATGTCCCTTGCCAGAATCCCTCTGACTTTGCTGGTCTTTCTTTATGGAGAAACAACTGTGAGATGGGAAGTGAGCTCCCTGGCCCATGGACAGCTGTCAGCCCCTGGATAGCAAGTGCAGCAAGGACACAACTGTGGCCGAAATCCTGACAGCGGTTCCTCCTCTGCCGAGATGGCAGCAGCTGCAAATGATACCAGTGAGCTCAGTCACATCACAGGAAAGCATCTGTGCTTATGCCCATCGGTCTCAAAGTGCAATGGCAAGATGGGGTTTATTTTTGGCCTCTAGAAAGAGGATTTCTTGCTCTTGCAGAGCATATTGGACACGTAGATCAAACACACCCTGCGTAAGGTCTGCTGATGTGCCCTGTTGGAGAACAGCCATCTTTGGTGACAAAGAGAGAAGAGTGAAAAGGAAAATACAAAAGGTCTGGCAGTATCAACAAATTCTCCTTTCTATGCCTTCCTTCTAGCACCACAGACTGACTCCGTGTGTGGGAAAACAGAGCTTTTACTCGGGAGGAAAGTGGAAAAGAACAAGAGGAATGTAAATGCAGTGTGAATCAGAAAACACACTCTCAGAATTATAAAAAGTCTCTACTTCAAGAGGAGCCACAATAGAAGCCTGAAAGCCTGAGCAATAGGAACTAGGAAATAGAAAAAGGAAATTAAATTTTTAAGACCTTGTATGTTTAGACAGTGTTATCTTCAAGACAACAAACAGCAAGGGGCCAGGAAATTCAAAATTAAATCCCACACTCTCCTTATTTCCGGATTTTCTCTTGTTAAGCATAAAAAGCACAGCTAGGATCAAGTTAACATTATGTTTCCTGCCATGTAACTCTATTGGCATCGTTTTCTTTGCTGCGTATATGTGGACTGACCCAATTTGCAATTAAAAAAAAAAAAACATTAATTGCCTTGACATGCAGAGAGAGGTAAGCCAAGAATTTCAGAGCTGTGGTTCACAAGAATTAACAATCCCAACTGTTGATCTCACAAGGCTTTTTGTAAATCCAAGGTGAAAGTCTCATGGATAGAGTTCATGTCTGATGGCAGTCTGTTGTTGTGAGATGACATTTATTGATCAGTGTCAGCTATCTGACAAGTGTTTATCATAGCAGAATTTAAATTATGCAGCTCTTTGGTGCTGCTCTGACAATGCTACCATCTTCTACAGTGCATGAATTCCTGTGAGTTGACTATGGAAGGCAGGAGGAAAACTTCCTGAACTCACCCCACAGTCCTTTGCACCCATCAGATCACCAGGGCTTCTGGCTACTTGAAGCTCTCAGCACGCTGTGTTGTAGGGTGGGATCACCTCAGGCACAAGACCATGATCTGAGCAATGGGAGGTTTCCAGCCTTGTGAGTGGTTCCCATACAGGGAGCTTCCTCTGGGGAAACACGTTCAGTGGGGCAAAGGGACGTCTGGGGTGGTGCAATGAGGTGTGGCCAGCTCCCCTCCAGCCAGAAGGTGTTAGTCCCCCATGGCTTCCCATGCCCAAAGCCCTAAGAGCACACCTGCTCCTCAGACACAGAAAGCTAAAGCAGAAGGCATCCCCAGCATAAACACACATAGGCGAGATCTGTCCCCAGCCCTTATTAGCAGGGTGTGCAGGGCAGCATGGTATCTCATCGCAATCCCAAGAAAGGTGCTGTTTCTCTGGCAGAGACAGGTGAACCTGCAGACACTGACAGTGATGCCCTGGGACTTGTGGCAGGAGCTCCTAGGGTGATGAGGCGACACCCATGACCCCAGACAGTGGTGCAAGGAAACCCATGGGTTCCCCAGGCTCATGGGGATGAAGGGCTCAAGGAGGGACGATGCCTGCTCTGTTGCCATGGCCTGCAAAGCTCAGCTGTAAGGGCAGCACGTGGGGGACAACCGGGTGTAGGTTAGTGCCAATGCAGCTTATTTCCCAGGCAACGGGGATTTTAAAGCCACCTGTGTGGATTCCAGCTGGCCAGAGGCTGGTGGGCATAGCCTTGGCGCAGGCACCGAAATGTGTCCAGCCGTAGGCCCTGTGTCCAGGTGCTGGCCCTGCCCTACATCTTTCTCCCTGCAGCCCAGGGTCCTCCCAGTCACCGAGGCTCAGCACAACTTTTCAGTAGCTTCACTGTTACCAGGAACTATTTTGGACTCAAATCTTATTAACAAAAAGGTTTTGCCCCCATGAGCTCTGCGGGCTCAGTAGCCTTAAGCTCAAGGGCTTGCTTTCCTTGGTGCTTCCTTCCGCATTAGTGCCAACTCTGATACAAGCCTCTTCTTTTGGTTTTTTGAGTGAAGCCCATCACTGACCTGAGAGCAAACAGTAGCCAGGAGGTGTTGCAGACCCCACAGGAGGAGTGGATGCTGCCTGGTTTGTCCTCCGCCAGCACCCACACTCTGCCAGCAGCCAGCAGCATGCAGGTCCCAAAACACAGCCCAGGAGCTCAGCCACAGTTTTCAAAGCAAAGAGTTAGACTTTGATGATTACTTTGAGATTATTGTTACAGAGCAGTTTTAGTCATCATGACCTGACTTTTCACTCATATCTATGAGAGCTGACCCAAACTTCTGAGCTAATTCTGTACTTTCAAAAACTATTTTTTGACAATCCTGCCATCTTCAGAACTGAGGTTGAGAGGTGGTAGGACATTGTACTTCTCCCTATGCCAATTTTAATTTTAAAAACTATCTATCTCCTTTTATCCAGAGTCAATAGTTTTTTTAAAGGAATTAGGGAGGGAGTCACAGAGGAGGCTAGGAAGGGAGGAAAGGGGGAGAGGGAGAAGGGAGAAAGAAAGGAAAAGAAAGGAGGAGGGGGAAAGGAAGGGCAGAGGAAGAGAAAGAGACAAGGAAAGAGCCAAAGAAAGGAAGAGAAAAAAGAAAGAACAAGAGAAGGAGAGGAGGAAAGAGGGAAGGAAGGAAAAAGGAAAGGAAAGAGGGAAGGAAGGAAGGAAGCAAGGAAGGAAGGAAGGAAGGAAGGAAATCTGCTCTGTAACCAGCAAGGTTAGGTGAATTATACTTGCATTTATAAGTGACACTTGAAAAGAATGTATTCAGTTTTGCTTCCTTTTTAATACATTTTCATTCACTTTGGAAAAGCCTAGCAATACAATTCACATTTCAAGCAACACTGTGAATCAGCCTGTCAGAGACAGATAGATACAGTTCTTTCTCTGCTGAGGTCTGATATGTCACTGCTTGATGAACCAATCTTGGCAAACATAAGTTGAAATTTTAAGACATCACTGAAGAGTACGGTAAGCCCTTTCCAGGTTTTGCAAGGAAGTTTTATCACACGGGTTGAAAATTAGGAAAAAACCCCACCAAAGTTGGTGGCATGGAGGTGCTGTAAGCAATACCTGAATACAGCCCTGCCATGACACGCTTTATGGAAACTATGAGAAAAAAAGCTGTGAAAATGAGACAGTAAATATGACATTTTTACTTTTGAAACTTTAGAAGTGTCTGGGCTTTCTTGTGCCACACTGTCCCCCATCCAGTTAAAAAAGCTTGAACAGAAAGTGAACAAAAAACAAAGATTGGAGGGGTCCATGATCATGGAGGGGTCCATGACCCATTATTCATTTTATTTGTCCTGAAGGGAGAAAGATAGAGAGATGAAGTTCCAACTGGGAGAAAAAAAAAAAATTATTTTTCACTATTTAAAATGTGGAAACCTAAATTTCACACTCTTTAGAATTAAAAATAATATGAAGCATCTATCCAGTTTGGACCAGGACTGGCCTCAGGCAGAGGCAGAAGAGAGCTTCCCCAGATGCGCACATGATGCGATATTTTGTAAAAGAGGTCTCCAGTGAAGAGAAAAGGCAATGACAAAGCACCCAAAAGCACTTTTAAGTGAGTGCTTTAATGATCTGTCCTCTACAAACTAACCTCCTGTTCTGCTCAATCATGCAGTGACCAAAGACCTCATCCCAGATCCATTTTCTCAGCTGGAGGGAAAGCAGAGCTACATCTCCCAGGAAAGCAACTCAGCTACCAGCCTAGGGGCTAACACTTAGGATTTCTCCCTGGATCCCACAGTCCACCTTCTCTATTCAAGTTGTACCAGAGTGTAGAAACATGAGAGATTCCTGGGGTAGGGGAACTGGAGACCTGCCCTTATGCAGGCTCACTGCTAAGAGGCTATGAGTGGGGAAACAGCAGTCCATGCTGCTTCTGTTATTTTAGCATACAACTGTTTAATGTAAAATGCAGACACAAGCATTCCCTTTGAACTGAACGGCATTTAGGGTTGTGTTCCTACTAGCACCTTTGTATATCCAAGCCAACAAGTCCTGAATTCTTCTCTGAAGAGTGGCTGTGCTCCAACAGCTGCTCCTGGTGAAGACAAAATTGTTGGAGGACATGAAGATGGATGAAGCCATAAATGAAGCTGGAAGAAGTATACGGAAAAATCAGGAACGTAGAGGAACTACTCTTATCCCTGTGTAATTTACCAGGGCCAAGTGAGTTTTGTTTCAGGAACAAGGAATGTACTTTGTGTCTACTAAATAAGGAAGATGCAACTCTGCAAAGGACTTGGGATGTAGGGATAGGAAGCAGCTGAACACAGACATCAGTGTTACAGGGCATATATGGGTTTTGGTTGAACAGATAATGCTGAAAAATTAGAAGGTGTCAAAGGAGTCAGAAAAAGTGGCCAAACAAGAGAAAGAAAAGCTTTTAAGAAAATCTTTAAGAAGCTTAGTCATAAAAGAAGACTAAGAAATGATTGATTAGTGTGTGTTCGTGAAGAAAAATTTTTCCATGAAGAAAAAATATCAAGCATTAAAAGCAGCTGATTTTAGAAGAACCAAAAAACAGTGGCTGAAAGATGAAGCCAGATGTGTCCATATTTTGAATGAGGAGCAATTCTTATTTAGCACAAAAGGCAATAAACCTCTGGACCAAATTATCAAGGGAAGTGCTGGACTTCCAGTCTTTCATTGCTCCTAAAACAAAGCTGGGTGCTTTTCTTGCAGGTACAGTTTAAACACAGCCTTCAGTCGAGTTACCAGCCTCAGCCCAAGAGTAATAGACAGACAAGGAAGAGCCTCTTACAGACACAAGATCAGACCAGATGATCCGGTATGTCCTTCTGGACATGTGTGCTGTGAACACATGAACTGAAGGTCTTTTAAGCTTTCTTAGAAAATCACAAATGTCTTCCCCTGAGATTAGAAAATGTAGCACAGAGGCAGCCTGGATAAAATCAATGCCTCAACAACAAAAATAAGAGATTCAATTATACATTACTTGCCGTTATGCTATTCAAAGGGAGCCGGCATTTTGACCTCCACTGGCTGAGAATCTGCTGTGAATACCACTTGGACCAGGAAGACAGATGACATTTTGAAAGAACTACATCATTCACCTGATGAACTTTTTATGAGACAAGGAATTTACCTTTAACCATTTATCGACAAAAAAAAAAAAGTCTGCAGGCTTTAAAAGTGAAAAACAGGTAAAAAACCTGACTACCTCTTCAGGACAACTTATGGTAAAATAAATACACACACTAACCTACCAGTTTATAAGGTTTGTCTTTCAGCATCCTGCCCCATTAAATTCCTCAGTGATCTTCTTCTCCTTTTTCAGTTGTTTAGATGAAGTTCTAGCCCCACATCAGTCTATGACCAAACTTAACAGAGGGGAAGTCTTTCAGCCCCTTTGTTTTGCCTTTAAAATGCCTTCCTGCTAAACTGCTTGTCTGTGTTGTCGTTCCCCAGGTTTGCTTAACCAGCCCTGCCAATCCTGACAGCTGTGGCTGGTCCTCTGCTCCCCAGTTCTTCTGTCCCTTCTGTGTGAGTGTGTTGCAGGAACAAGCCTGCACCCCAGTCTGTCTTAAGTGCTCACCAGAGACACGAGCTGGACCAGTCCTGTACAGTCCACACACACAGTGACATTTCTTAACACTCAAACTTGTAATTCCTTTAAAGTTTTCTGTGAGTTCTTAAACTCCATACTAACAATTCAGATGTTCTGCCGGGTAGCACCACGCTCATAACGACATACACCATCGACAGGGTCGAGACTTTCAGCTGCAGGACAGGCCTCTGGATACATCAGCGAATGCAGTAACATATTCACACTCCAAGTTAACTGCAAACGCAGGGAGCGAGAGATGTAATTTGCTAGTGTGTCTTATAGATGTTTGCTAGCAGCTACAAAGCTGCTCAGAAAAACTGCCCCTAATCCAGGCTCATAATGGAAGAGCATTCAAGTGAACACAGATACCTCCAAACAAATCCTCTGTTCTGGCCTCTTCTATCTTGTCCCCTCCAAAACTGTCCTTGCTTAGTCCCATGTCTCCCTTGCTCATTCTTCCAGTAGCTTCTTGCCAGTGACTTCCAGTCTCCACTCTTCAGGTGTCTCACCCCAGTTTCTGTTTTCTTATCTGTTCAATCCTAGTCTTTCCCTCCAGCCTTGTTCTTCATCACTGCTGGCCCTCCTGTCCCAGCATTCAGACCTAGGTTGTTTCCCCAGTTCCAATGTCTTCCTGTCCATATTCATTCCTGCCTGTCTTCCCTCCATGTTCATGTTCAGTATGCTCGGCTCCTTGTTTGATCTCTCTGCCTGGCAGGGTCTCATGATCCTGGTCTCCTTCCCTATGTTCCTCACAATTCCTGCCTGCCTTTCTACCCAGCCATTTCCTCACTTCGGTGAAGATCCTGCTCACCAGCATCTCTCTTTTCAGAATTTCTGCTCCTTCTCCCCACTCCCATCAGGTTTCTAGGCACAGCCTCTTTGTCCCACTAATCTCAGGATGCCACTTAATTTATTTTTTCTTCTCTAGCATTCCAAGTCTCTGCTCCCTTCCCAGTTTCCCCCCTTCCAGCCTGCTCTCACCAGACCTTCTCAAAATACTTGTCCAGTCTGTCTTAATCTTCTTGCTCTTTTCTACCTGTCCTCTATCATCTCCAAGTCACAGTGTAATTCCTTTCCTCTTCAGTCTTAGTCTTACCACACTAACGAAGAGTTGCTGATGGGAAAGTAGGCTGGGACAGGAGCAGAAAATAGGAATATGAGGGAAATGGTCAGGATGGGATTAACAACATATTTTTCCATCAAGTGTGTCCCCAGAAAAAAATGAAACATTCAACTCCACTTTCTGCATACCCAGAAAGAAAAATAGTGGCCTGAAAATCACATATTCAGCGTGAAAAATTTCTGCCTAAAAACCAAAATTGGCAGTAATAAGCAATGGAAAATTGGATCATTGCAAATATCGAGGAATGCCAATTAAAAATTTACTATTATTCTAGGGATAATACAACATAATGTTATCCCAAAATAGTAACTGCTTCATCTGCATGACAGCTTCATACTATTATTTAATTCTTATGATGTGATAACATGTGACAGTCTCAATAAGGACCAGGACATCATGTTATAAGACTTCGTAGGCACGTATACTAGAAAACTATCTCTTTGGGAAAAGGCTTAGAGTTCAAAATGAAGATTTAATCAGCTCAGGTCTTCCAATTTTGCCCAGTAACTTTCTGATTATAAGAACACAAGGACAGAGTGCAAAACACGTGTAGGTTAAGTAATTTTAAATAACCAATTATCCCTATCCAGCCATGCTGGCTTCAGCGTTTAATTGCTTCAGACATGCAAGTTTTTTCTCCAGTTATCTTTTCACAGCCCACAAACACAATTTCCTGTTAAAGTAGCATTGTCCTGAAAATTCACCATAATGAGTTTTCCAGTCTGAGCAGTCTGACCCAGTTCCAAGTCAAAAGTTTCTCTATACAGCTAAGTAAAAAACTGAGTAAATCGTAAGTGAACAGTATTGGCCTAATATAACAAGATTCTCATAATGAAGTAGAAGCTGGATGCTCAGCTCCTGAAAAATCCATCTCTACACTTTGCAGATAAACAACTGGAAACCACAGAGCTCTATTTCCAAAATCCATATAAAATGCTGTACATTTCACTTAACATTTAGCTGTAGCTTTCTAATTTATAAAATCATAAATCAAATTATTTGCTTATTCACTCCCTGCAATAGTTGCACAATGCTGAAATTTTGCCACCAATCATGGGACACTGAATCTGTTTTCAACTAGTATTTCTTTATTCTATTTTATAGAGTATCACGTTAAAAAATGACCCATATTTCTGTGGCAATTTCTCTCCTGTACCCATAGCAGCAAAGAAAGAAAAAACCATGAGTTCTTATTATTTTGTTAAGTGTGTTGGGCTAAATGAAGTTATTAAAAAAATAATGAACATCTCTGCAATTCACCATAAAAATTTCATTTCCAAAAAGAGACAGTAAAGCTGTCAAAGTAAAAAAAAAATATTTCTATGGTAAATACTATTAGACCACACATACATCAAGACCTAAATAATTATATAAATGCATCCTAAATTTCCTAAGACAGATGGTGGATCATATACAGACAAGATATGCATTCCAAAAAGATTTTTCTTTAAGAAGAATAAGAAAGGGAAGATGAAAGAATAGTGGGGAAATGTTTGAAATACTATTAAATTAAAACAAACCCCACAAGATTATGCTGCAATATTAGACAAAGTGAAGTGAAAAAGCAAGTGAAAGCAAGGAATGACACAGTTATTTTGGCCTTGATTCAGGAAATCGCTTAAACACATGGATAAGAACATCTTAGTTCAGGAAAGAATGTAAGTACAAGCTTAAATTTAAGCACAATGAGATTTTCACCTTTGCTCTGGCCCTTGTATCCTGGATCCCACAGCTGGAGTAGTGGCAGGAGATACTAGAAGTCCTCTGTACAGCAAAGGCAGGTGAAAATATCTCCTGACAGGTGAACTGAGCTCAATGGTCCTCCAAGGTGTGGTGTACAAACGCATCTGGATGAGGGCAAAGCTATGAGCTCCCAGAGCTCTGGGATTTCGATAGAGATCACACTTTATAAAGCGGGCTAGGGAGGTATCTGCATTAACCAAAAACTCTGGTAGGCAGCACAAACTCCCAAGATCACAAAGATATTTTTACATGACCTTGTCCCTTCCACTTCTAGCTCTTCTGTGCTTCTCCCCTTAGAAATGCATTAGAAAGGCATTAGCTTAAATATCACTGGCTTAAACAGAAGTTGGGCACATGCCTAAGGTCTGAGAATACTTTTGAACCTTCAAGTGATCAGTAAAGATAACGTTTCCACTGCAGAAGGAGATAGAAATATTGTACTTAAATCTGTGGAGAAGGAGAAACTCTTGCTGGTTCTCTTAATTAACCCACTACCAGAAAGTAACCAGGAAAACATTCTTTACATTTCTCAGGCACTGCAGATAAGAGGAGTTACATCAAATAGAGTGATATATCCGAGATGGTGAATACTTCTTGCCAGAAGTGTTCAAACAGATTGTAACATGTTCTTTATCTCTTTAAAAATATTTAAGTTAAAACACTTAGTTCTGGATGTCTTTTATCTAGTTCTGGATGTCCTTTATCTATCATGTCTGTTTACCCTGCTACCAAACTAATAAGTGTATTATTCGGGTTATGGGATCAAAAGATCTTGTGCCAAGATAATGATTTTGCACTTCCTATGTGTTTATACTGCATCTAGTACAAAGATCAATTTACTTAACTTCATATTTAGGGTGAGAGAATGAAAATACAGTGGTTGTGTGATGGCTGCTTGGACAGAGTAATCTTAACTTCAGGAATTTCCTCACTTCTTGGAGCTTCTGATTGTGGCTTCAACAACAGAACAGCCTGTTTACCTTATCTGTTGAGCAACAAGGCACTCCTTTGTATTTTATGCTACAGTTTTTGCATCAAATTTTCTAGCTATTTTTTTCCTATTTTGTAGGTATCTTTAAGGAGTTATAAGAGAACAAAAAAAAAAAAAAGCAGAAGATAATAATATTTTACAAAATGTAAGCCAACAAAGAACAAAACATGCTTGATGTACCCTAAGGACCCCTGCGCTCACCAGCACGGATTAGTTCAGCTGTTTCTGAATTTCGTTTTCTGAACTGCTCTGCTTATGTATCTATTACCTTTTGCTGGATTTGCCAGCAGACCGTGGAAATTTAAAACCTTCAAAATATCACCCCAAGTAAGACTGGAGGTTCTTCACAAATGTTATTAAAATACAAAATGGTTGTATAATAGCACATCTTTGCATCATTAGGGAAAAGAATATTCTAGTACCCTCTCTTTCAGTTATGCCACACCCTAACTACAAAATGAAAGCACAAATTCAAAAGTCAATCACAGAGCTGATAGCAGGGCTTCATATTTACCATAGTTTCAGTGGAAGCATTTTCTTGAGTAATAACAACTGGGTTTGGTTTATTTTTAAAACCATCATTCCAGACCTAATCCCAGACTCACCATAACATGCTGTCTTTGATTGCATGAGATCAAAAATTCACCTTGAACGTGTAAGCTAGTTTTGCAAACTGCAAAATTTTTATTGTCTGCATTTTCCTTCCCTATGTATTTTCTCCTTTATGTTGCAAGACTTTTAGGTTTGACCACCAAATGATATAAAATGACATAGCTAATGATAGTGTTACCAAAAATATAATTTCCTTTTTAAAAAAGATATTTTTATAGAATTAAGTGCACATCATTTTTGAATATGATGTTTTATTTGCAAAAAAAAAATGTAAATGATCTTTTCACTGAACAGCAAAAAAAAACCATCTCTGAAAGAATATGATAATGCTTTTTTAAGGATGTGCAGATGGTGCGGTTAGAACATCTGCAGCAATAGGGGATCTGAAGAGAACAGGAATTCTTTGAGAGGATGAGTTACTACCCCTAATCTCTTTTTTTTTTTTTTTTTTTGCAATTTTTTCACAATGGTCTTTACTGAGCATTTTCTGCCCTGGAGTGTTCAATATTTGGCCTCTTTTCAGAGCTGGTACTATACTCAAGAGAAAATGTTAATAATAAAATCTATTAAACATTTTAATCAGTTCCATAGTCCATTTTTCAACATGTCATCAGCTCAGGTTTTTTATTTGCATCAAACAATGTTTATTTGCACAAACAGAAAGCACCTTCATAAACAAGATAGCCATGTGTTGGAGGAGGCTTAGAGAAGGTCAGGAAGGATGGTCAGAGGTACGGTACGGTTTCACAACGAAGAATCACTAAGTAATCTTGCACTTTTCAGTCCAGAAAGAAAACAACCTGGGAATGGCAATATGTTAGAGGTCTAAAAGACAGTCCCTTTCAGGGAAAGGACAGTGTGAATTGACAGCTCACTGCCTTTTTGAGAAGTAAGGTGTAACAAATGAAGCTAGCAGGAAGTGGGTTCAAGCTGGAGAAAAGATGTGGTTGCGCTGTGGATCTCTTTGCCATAGGACGTTTTATGTGACAGGAGCTTACACAGGTACAAGGGGATACTGAACAAAGCCATGGAAAATAAATCCACTCAAGACTGCTAACTGCTTAGAAATTGCGTCTGGTTTAGAAAACCTGTAAATGCCTGGAAGCTGGAGGAATCCATGTAGAAAATATAATACAGCCTTGTCTTGTTTTTGTACTGTTCCCTAGACATCCTTTTTTTTGTTCATTGATTTGATTACAGAGGTAGATGAGTCCTTAGTCTGACCCTATGGAATTGCTCTTCTATTCACGCAGTTTGGTCCCCTTGATGCAGAAATGGTTACGTGTGCAAATGTGCAGGTAAATATTTAACAAAACTTATGAAGTAGTTTTTAATGATCTTCCCTACCATGACACATAGAATCATAGAATCATAGAATGGTTTGGGTTGGAAGGGACCTTTAAAGGGCATCTAGTCCAACTCCCCTGCAAGGAGCAGGGACATCTCCAACCAGATCAGGTTGCTCAGGGCCCTGACCAACCTGGCCTTGAATGTTTCCAGGGATGGGGCATCCACCACCTCTCTGGGCAACCTGTTCCAGTGTTTCACCACCCTCACTGTAAAAAATTCCTTCCTTATATCCAGTCTGAATCTACCCTCATTTAGTTTAAAAACATTACCCCTTGTCATATGACAACAGGCCCTGCTAAAATGTTTGTCCTAATCTTTCTTATCGGTCCTCTTTAAGTACCAAAAGGCTGCAATAGGGTGTCCCCAGAGCCTTTTCTTCCTCAGGCTGAACAACTCCAACTCTCTCAGCTTGTCTTCACAGGAGAGGTGCTCCAGCCTTCTGATCATCTTTGTGACCCTCCTCTGGACTCACTCCAACAGGTCCATGTCCTTTTTATGTTGAAGTCTCCAGAGCTGGATGCCGTACTGCAGGTGGAGTCTTATGAGAGCAGAGTAGAGAGGCAGAATCACCTCCCTAGACCTGCTGGTCACGCTTCTTTTGATGCAGCCTAGGATATGATTGGCCTTCTGGGCTGCAAGCACACATTGTTGGCTCATCTTCAGCTTTTCATCCACCAGTACCCCCAAGTCTTTCTCAGCAGGGCTACTCTCAGTACCTTCATCCTTCAAAGTTGATAGCAGGGGTTGCCCTAATCCATGTGGATTACTGTACTTGTATAAGTACACATCCTTCCATGTGTCAAAAAGAAACTGAATTATAGTGACTACATAGTAGGTGCTGTGCTTGAAAATCATCAAGGATATAAGGAGTACTTTACAAAAAAAAGGCTCTACCTAGACTATATGCCTCTTTTCATCTAGTCTAGATAAACACCTTCACAAAATTAAGACATATTAAATATATCATTCTCAGCATTTTCACAAAAATCTGGCTTTGGTTCTCCAGTTCAGAGATGCTCCAAATATTAAACCACCTGGGGAATGATGTCCACCTCAAAATAGAAGTATTTTTACCCATTTTCTTTAAAGTTCAGTAGTCCAAGACAGTGAATGAACTGTAAAAAGTGCTTCTTAAAACCATTATTTCAAACATATTTTAAATCTTCTTTATATCATATTCCTATGTAATCTAATATTTTTTTTCTAATTCTTTTCATTATGCAAGTGCTGGAGGGACTTATGTACTTCATCCTCTGTGAGTGAGGGCTCTGCCACGTCTTGCACTGTGGCTAATGCAGATGGTGAGAACACTGTAGCTGTAGATGCAGAGACTCCAATTCCTCGAAAGGCCGATGTGGACCCTAAGGAGGGGGGAACTATTTATTTATTCCTTGTTACACAGTGATCTTTTGTTGGCCAGTTTCTTGTCTTGGTTATCTTGCCCAGATTTTGATTGCCAAATAGACGTTACAGCAGCCCTGAAATGGAAAAAAGAATTAAACAAAAACATACCTTTAAGTAGGTTTACATAAATTGCTCTGAATCATTCTCCTCCGATCCACAGTCACTGTAACTGCTTTGCAAAGTACTTTTTTACAGTCTCCAAAAATTTGTTTTTTTTTTTTCTGTACTGGCAACACAAATATTAGACTACAGAGAAACTTAAATAGTTCACCCCAGGTCATGTTTGTCATCAGTAATGTCATATTTTTATCAAATAAAACATAAATCACATTGTCTGCTGTCCACCTATCAGTGAAGAATCATAAAGATCATGGCAAAGATCACACCAGCAGTCACAATGATTCCAGTTACCAGGCAAAAGACCAGAATGACATCTGTCATTGTTCTCCTTGACTGCCCTGTTTCTATTCTCCTTGATTTTTTTGTTTGCATTTCTGGAGGAAAAAAATACATAGTCATTATTATGTTCAAATTTTCAAATTAATCAGGCATTTCATCTGATGCATAGAACTGGAAAGGAGCAGAGCTTGATTATTTGCTATCTGACATCTTTCACAACATTCAGACCTTTACTGTATCAGCCAAAGTTTATAAATATATACACCTTCTTCGCAAAGGCATATCTAATGAAGGGAGATGCAAAGAAATAGAGATCAAGGCATATGGAGCAGGATACATGTCACTTAAGAGCCGTGAAACGAAAGAACTGCAATTCCGAAAGATAAGGAAAAAATTAAAGAGAGGGGAAAGTATCGATTTGGTACGTGTTGAAAGTGACTAATATAACAATATTTTTGCTTTAAGAAGTGCTTTAATGTAAGATTTCAAGACACATCCATGTAAAATACGTGAACGATAAAGACAGAAGTGTCAGCACACGCTATCTGCAACTTGAGGCAGGCTGGCTTCTTTGTTCTGTGCCTGGTACCAGGTGCTCCATCACCCAGGGCTGAGGCACCAAGGTACCACTGTGCTACAGGAGAATTCTAACTGTGGCAATTGCTTCAATAATAATGATAACAATGAAGTCAAAAGAGAGTATGCTAACAAAAGACCAGATTCAAGGACTCAAGTGCTGCTTTTCAGTTCCCTGTCTCTATCTAGGTCTGCAAAGCCTTTATTTAAAGCAAATAGCCACCAGAGCATGGAAGGGAGTTGCTCTGCATGGCCCAGAAACGCAGATTGAGGAGCAGTTGCATGAAGCTGAGAAATGAAAAATGTAGCAAGGATATAAAGTAAAAACTTATTTTGTAGTGCTGCAGCCTGTTCAACCATTCCCCTAAGGAAATGGGGAAATTAGGGCCCTACCATTATTTAGGCTATTTCTCTAAGACCAGATGTACTAGTTAGGAGATGACTCTAACAAGCAACCCAGGAAGAGTGGAAAATGATGAAGATGTTAAACCAACTTCCCCCATCTGTTTTTTTGACACTGGATAAAGAAACGCCTGAAAATCAAACCCAGTCACCTTGTTCTGAAATTTAGTTGGCCTTATTTGCCAACCACATTCAATCAAACCAATGAATCATCAGACATCTTCCCAGATCCCTCCAGCTTTGACAATTTTACACAAGCCAACCCAAATTTCTCTTTCATTTTCTCTCATATAGTTTCTAAAACTATAAGGTGCTATCTCATTGCTGGCTGGTATGCAAAATTCATGTTCACACTGGTAGGAATTCTGTGTAGCAGAATGACTGCAGGAAAACCATTTCTATTTCTATTTCTATTTATTTCATTTCTACTTCTATATAAGGTCCTGTGCCACTGTCATCCCTCTAGTATCTAAGCAACTCTTCCATCACATCATTTGAGTTTCATTCTCCTGGATCATAGAATTTTCGTTTTTATATTCTTAAACCACAGCTCATCTATAGGATTCCCCTGATCTTTCTGCAAGATACAGGACAGGTAAGAATGGTGAACGGGCTGAGAATATCATACATAGTAAGTCCAAATTCTGGAGTTTCTATACAGTGTAGAGCTAACTGCTTTTGGACTAATTCACTTCACTGACTGGACTGTGTCTTTTCAGAATTACATGCAGTTGCGGGGCATGGCAGTTAATGAAAATTATCTTTGATTTTGCAATTTCATTAATGTAATGTATTTCCCGCTTGGCAAGCTATGAATTTAGAGCTCTAAAAATACCTCTGCTTACAGGCTGTAACAGGAGACTGCTGTAGAGAAAAGCAAGTTTTATGTCATCCACTGCTAATCTACTCGTTTTTTTTCCTAGGCAAGAAATTCTTCCAATAGTTGAGAACCAGGACTGCCCAAGAGACAACCTGATAATACAGAGGGGATGACTTCCAAGTAGACACACGTATTTAAGATGCAGGCAGGAAGCAGACAGAAAAGCCGCTTCCCAATAAGCTGGTTTACAACAAGCAAAGACTGATTCACATCAGGTGCACTTTTAAGCCCCTGACAGCACTCCTAACATCCAAGCAACACTCCCAATTAGTCAGTGAGAATTTTGCCACAGTCAGAATATGCCTTAAAGCCATCTTCAGCTTACACTTAAGGTTATAAAGATGTATTTACACCAACTTTTTAAAAAGTCCATTTAGCTTAGTAAAAGTAGGAAGAACTATTTGGTTTTGAATAATGTGAAGTCTAGTCCAATCCCTTTCAACTTGAAGTCTACAACCCACTGTTGGTCTGTAGACTACTTCACTATAAAGAATGATGAAGAAAATCACTATCATATATAATCCACAACTACATTGTAAAAAAAAAAATCCTAAAATTGGGTGCACCTCTACTGGAAATTTTCTAGGGTTCTACAAACAAAAAAAGAGACTGGTAACATGCCTGACAGTCTCCAGCAGATAGTCTCCGACTATACCAAAAGCTTGCACTCTCACTTCACCTGTTGCTCATTTATATTCATCTTAACTGAAAAAAGGAATGCACTTAAATGAAATGCAAGGCTTGGGATACTGCAGTTAGATTGTAGGCACTATTGGATCCAAACTATGAAGATCCATTTATTTGTGCAAGTCAGAACCAGGCAGGAAGGAAGGAAAAGAAGGAATACTCAGATTTAATATTTAGCTTCCACCAGGGCTTGCTGATTTGAGGCCAGCCCTGTGGCAGAAACCCCAGAGTGTGCTGGTCATGGCTTATGGAAGCCTTTCCAACAGCTCAAATGGCTGAAGCACCACACACTGCCTCCACCCTGGTCACTGTGTGCTATGCCAATGCGGGGACAACAGGCTGGATTAAAGGAAACCAAAAGTGACATCTGTATGGCCATTACCAGCTTGACAGCTTTTGTGCCTTCTTTGTGCCATCAGAACAATAGGACCTTAGAAACTTCCTGCTGTCTTATTTGGGACAAAAGAGATACATCTCACACCTGCCTCACACCAAGCACCAGAGCAGGACAGCAGCACACACTCTGCTGCGGTGTGGCCCAGCAACCGTATTTGCATTGTATACCACAGTTCAACAAAGCTGCTTTGATTTCTCTGCAGTGCAGTGCATCTCTGGACTATCCTCAGCCCTCAGGAAAGCATCTCCCCTTTAATTTGCTTAAATTCAAATACATTCAGAAGCACCAATTGCCACTACTAGCATTTCCTTCCAGAAATATCAGCAATACAAATTCTGTCTCTGCATTCTATTCAGTCATTTCTTCAGTAAGAGAGAGATTCACAATACTGTAAATCATATACATCAAGAAAATTGAACACTTGCTTTTTCAGCACCATTTCTGTCAAAAGGAAGCCCACTCCTTCTGCCAGCAGCAGTTTTCCACTTCATCCTCCTCTTCCTCTGGGTTTTTTACCAAGATGGAGTTCCTCCTAGACCACAATGTTGACCGTACAGCAATGCTCCATCTACAAGCAGATGCTCGACCAGTTGTTTATACAGTCCAGCAGCCAATAGTTCTTTCCACGCGTTTTTGGATCCAGAAAGTACGTATCAGTTTGGCAAAGAGGAATGAGATTTTGCCTCTGTAGACTGTTTTTTCCCTCCTTAATATAATGGTGATGCATAGCTTTTTCCTTTCCCTTCTAGATTATCTATAAGCCTTTTTCTAAGTATTAAAAATGGATGGATATATGCTCATGGGGGAGCAGGATAACATAGACACAGAGGAGATCCAGGCTGTTAATCTTGAGTACTGGGATTCCCCATTTAATTTCTGTGCAAGTGTAAGGACAACATGGCCATGCTGATTATGTTTGTACAGTAGATGGTTAGAGAGATGTGACTTTTCTCTTTCAAGGAAGCTCTGGCACTGAAGTCATCAGCAGGAAATGAACTGAAGAGAGATGGGGGCTACAACGATCTCTGAGACACAGAAATGCTATTGCCTCCATCTTCTCTGGAGAAGTGCCATCAGACACACACCCCAGCTCGCTCCCTCACCCATGAGAAGTGTGGAGCTTGGAGCACAGCTGGGATCTCAGGAGGCTGACACCCTTCACATAGCATCCTAATGAGGACCATTCCCTGCTGTCATATTCCTCCCTTGCAGAGTCCTCCCTCCTCACAGGACTGTTATTAGTAAATATGAATAAACTGCCTTTCACCTCCAAATTCTTCACAAAACACCAAACAACGCAACTGGCGGGAGTGTGAAACAACACCCTTCAGTGTTTCAGGGTAGTGATTTAGTAACAAGGACATCTAGAAATGGCAGTTATTAAAATATGGGATTTTCCTTGCAGAAATCTCAATAGAATCATAGAATCATAGAATCACGTGGTTGGATGGGACCTATAAGATCATCTAGTCCAACCGTCTTCCCACTACCATTGCTGCCACAGCTACTAAACTATATCTTGTAGCTCCTCATCAAGCCGCCTCTTGAACACTGCCAGGGACGGCGACTCCACCACCTCCCTGGGCAGGCCATTCCAGTGCCTGACCACTCTTTGGGAGAAAAAGTTTTTCCTCACGTCCAATCTAAACCTCCTCTGGTACAACTTGTGGCCATTTCCTCGGGTCCTGCTTGTTGCCTGGGAGAAGAGGCCAAACCCCTGCTCATCACAACCTGCCTTCAGGAAGCTACAGAGTGCAATGAGATCTCCCCTGAGCCTCCTCTTCTCCAGACTAAACAATCCCAACTCTCTCAGCTGCTCCTCATAAGACTTGTGCTCCAGACCCCTCACCAGCTTTGTTGCCCTTCTCTGGACACGTTCCAGGGCTTCAATGTCTTTCTTGTAGTGAGGGGCCCAAAACTGAACACAATACTCAAGGTGCGGCCTCACCAGCGCTGAATACAGGGGGATGATTACCTCCCTGCTCCTGCTGGCCACACTATTTCTAATGCAGGCCAGGATGCCATTGGCCCTCTTGGCCACCTGGGCACACTGTCGGCTCATGTTCAGCTGAGCATCAACCAACACCCCCAGGTCCCTTTCCTCTTCACAGTCCTCCAGCCACTCAGCTCCGAGCCTATAGCGCTGCATGGGGTTATTGTGGCCAAAGTGCAGGACCCGACACTTGGCCTTGTTGAACCTCATCCCATTCAGCTCAGCCCAGCGATCCAGCCTATCCAGATCCCTCTGAAGGGCCTCCCTACCCTCAGGCAGATCAACACCACCACCCAACTTGGTGTCATCTGCAAACTTACTGAGGGTACACTCAATCCCCTCCTCTAGGTCATCAATAAAGATATTGAACAAGATGGGCCCAAGTACCGACCCCTGGGGGACACCGCTTGTAACAGGCTGCCAGCTGGACTTGACTCCATTAACTACTACCCGCTGGGCACGGCTCCCTAGCCAGTTCTTTATCCAAAGAAGGGTATACCTACCCAGTCCATGGGCAGCCAGTTTCCCTAGGAGAATACTGTGAGAGACCGTGTCAAAGGCTTTGCTGAAGTCCAGGTAGACTACATCAACAGCCTTTCCCTCATCCACCAGTCTGGTCACCCAGTCGTAAAAGGAAATGAGGTTGGTCAAGCACGACCTGCCTTTCGTGAACCCATGCTGGCTGGGCCTGATCCCCTGGATACCACACATATGCCGAGTGATCTCACCCAAGATGATTTGCTCCATAACTTTCCCGGGTACTGAGGTCAGGCTGACAGGCCTGTAGTTCCCCGGATCCTCCTTACGGCCCTTCTTGTAGATGGGAGTCACATTGGCAAGCCTCCAATCTTCCGGGACCTCCCCAGATAACCAGGACCGCTGGTACATGGCCGAGAGCGGCTCGGCAATCACCCCCACCAACTCCCTTAGCACCCTAGGATGGAGCCTGTCTGGTCCCATAGACTTGTCGCAGTCCAGATGGAGGAGGAGTTCTCTAACTGTCTCCACCAGTACCACAGGGGGTGTACTCGGCCTGGCATCCCAGACTTCTAGATTAGGGCATAAAGTCCACTGAGGATAACTGATCTGCCTATTAAAGGCAGAAGTAAAGAAGGCGTTGAGGACCTCAGCCTTCTCCTTATCCTCAGTGGTCACGTTCCCCGCTGCGTCAAGTAAAGGGTGTAAATTCTCCTTGTTTCTTCTCTTACCACTGATATATTGTAAAAGGATTTCTTGTTCTCTTTTACTGCAGTGGCCAATCTGAGTTCATGCTGAGCTTTTGCCTTCCTAACTTCCTCCCTGCATACCTTAGAAACTTCTTTGTAATCTCCTCAAGTAGCCTGTCCCTTCTTCCAGAGGACATAGACTCTCTTTTTCTTCCGGAGCCTCAACAATAGTTCCCGGTTCATCCACACCGGTCTTCTTCCCCTACGGCTCGCCTTATGGCATTCAGGAATGGCCTGTTCTTGTGCCTTTAAGATCTCCATCTTGAGGAGCGTCCAGGCTTCCTGGACCTCTTTACTCTTAAGGAGCGACTCCCAAGGGACCCTCGCAACAAGCGTCCTGAACAAGTCAAAGTCCGCCCTCTTGAAGTTCAGGATAGCCGTTCTGCTAGTCATCCTTCTGACATCTCCAAGAATAGAGAATTCTACAATTTCATGGTCCTCTGCCCAAGACAGTGCCCAACCTTCACGTCTCCCACCAGTCCTTTTCTGTTGGTAAGGAGTAGGTCAATCAGGGCACCACCCCTGGTAGGCTCTCATACCAGCTGCATAAGGAAACTATCTTCCACACCCTCTAGGAACCTTTTGGACTGTTTCCTCTGCGCTGTATGATATTCCCAGCATATATCAGGGAAGTTGAAGTCTCCCACGAGAACGAGTGTTGGCAATCGCGCGACTCGCTCAAGCTGCTCATAGAATGCCTCGTTCTTCTCTTCATCCTGATTAGGCGGTCTATAACAGACCCCCACCACGATGTCACCCCTACAGGCCTTTCCTCTGATCCTTATCCAATAATTTTGATGAAGATGAAATACTCTTTTTTTTTTCCCCTGTTATGTTTCTTTTGCTATAAAAGACAAAGAGAACCCATAGGTCTGAACAGTTCTGAAAACAAAAGGATGAGCCAAATTACTAAAGAACACTCACTTATGCAAAAAGGTCATAACGATTGTTCATCAAAAGGTCTCTGAAAAGCACAGTGATCACTGGTAAAGGACACATGGAACTTCTCCGTGCATAGATTTAAAATTAACTCACAAGAAGTTTTGTCACATGGCAAATACACAAATATTTCTGCAAGGTTTTGTCTGCCCTTTTGCAGCACGTCCTGCCTTTCTCCCACCTCACATGCCCCAAGATCTGAAGCAGAAAGTCTCACGCTACTTATTTTCAAATGGCGGTTTTGGGGCCAGGCCTGCAGACGGTGTTGCTGAACCTGGCCGCTGCTGTTCACATGGGTGAAACATCAGAGTGCTGGAAAGATGAAGAAGGATGAGACAAAAGCAAACACATTTGCCCCTTATCGGCTGCTTTGATAATTTTTAGCTCCGTTGATGACTTCAAGGCTTTCTCTCTAGGAAGGCACCAAGAAGAAGGGCCAGCCATGGAGCAAACTCATTTCTACTTCCCTGCCCCATTCTGTAGCTCTAGCATGAAGAAATGTGTCTCTGTGCAACAGTGAAAGGAGCAATCTAGGTGATAAGAAAGACAAAATATACAAATTTAAGCTTATTGACCTGAGTGAGGCAGAGAGATGGTCAGAATCGCCTCATCTGGATTTAAAAAAAAAAAATAGTAATTTAGGAGGTAATAGAAAGGACTCGCTCTTTTCCTGACTGAAATTGATTTGCCCTTTCAGCTGGTCCAGAGACATCTCCCAAAATCTATACGAGATCCTCTCCTCACAGACAGCTTGGCTGGTGGTACTGGCTCTGTGTGCCCAGACAGTGAGGGGCTGGCAGGGTGGCCTCTTTGAGGAGCAGTTGGGCCTGCCCCAGGCCGGACATGGCCCGTTCCAGCCGGCTCCAACCAGAGCCACGTGCCTGGGTGGACTGGCACCCAGCCAGGGCCACCCCATCACACCCACCCCACTCACACTGACTAGAAATCTCTGTGGCCACTTTTGAACGTGGGAAGAAAATCCAGTTCAGTCCTGCAGATTACCTGAAAAAGGAGATTTTTGTCCTATTTCTGATACTGATTTTGTAATTCTGCCCTTCTTTATGTTTCAGCTTGGTGACCAGATAGAGAAATGGCAAAGAAAAAGATGTTTGCTCAACAGAAAGACTTAGATTTTCTGGAGTAGGCAGAGAAACCATCTTGCTTGACAGGGATGATAAAGTTGTCTCAAATTCCTCAACCCTCATTTCAAAAAGTCTTTTAATGAGGAACTGTGAAAGGCAGCATTGTACCATGGGCAGAAACGTTAGTCCTTTCCAAAGTCTAACTACCCAGCAAGACATGCTCCCAGAGAACAGAGCAGCTCTGCAAAATACAAGGCAGCAGCTAAGAAAATCTGGATCCAAACACAAGGAGTCTTACTGCATCTATTGATGCTGTCAGAAGAATCTTTCTCATCTCCTCCTGATTGTGTTGGAAAAGTAAATGCCATCTTCTGATCTGGCTAGACTTCTGACCATCCACAGAGAGCAAAACTAGATCTGTGCAATGAAAGTCCTGGTACATACTCAATCAAAACCTCAGCTGGTAACTTCTTCCATGTATCTCATTAAGAGTTAATAATTTCTAAGGTATAAACAATGTCACTCCCAGGGAAGCAAAGCCCAGAAATTCCTTTGGGCATCTACACACCTATGTACCACGCCAAAGGATACTGATCTGGCACTAAGATCAGAGAGGTGGTAGATGCGCCATCCCTGGAAACATTCAAGGCCAGGTTGGACAGGGCTCTGAGCAACCTGATCGGGTTGGAGATGTCCCCGTTCCTTGCAGGGAGGTTGGACTAAATGACCTTTCAAGGTCCCTTCCAACCCTAACTATTCTATGATTCTAAGCAGAACCATTTAAGCTACTTAATAAATGTTAGAGCTTGTCTTCCTTGGATTTCTGTATAGTCATAAATATTTTCTGAACCAATAAGTCTCAATCCTTGTAAGAAGTTCAGTGGGTATGTCTGTTGGGTCGGTTTCATCCAACCACTTTTTACCAAAACTATTCAGTCACAGCTTAGATACAAGCGTGTGAGTCTGATGACTCACCGACTCAAGTCAATGGGACCATTTGCATGCTTAAGCCTAAAACAGATTATGTGCTCTGCTAATTCAGGTCTCAAAAAGGAAGCTTCCTTTGTACAAAAAGGAATGTAGAGACTGAATAGTGGAAGAAGGAAAAAAAAAAAAGCTTTGGGTGTTTTGTGACTGCCAGATGGATTTAGAAAATGAATAAACAAATTCCATGTTACTGTACAATGGCAGAAAGGACCTCAATAGAGATAAAGGAAATAGCCTATTTTACTGAAAAAAATAGGAAAAAAAAACAGGATTCCCAGACCAGACAGTTTTACCTAGGTAAAAAACATGGAGGAGAGAAACATGGGGCAGGGTATCTCCAAGTATTTCTTTCTTTCTAGTCTGCCATAATTTTGCACAAGGCCTGATTCTACATTATTTCAGGAAGAACTTTAAATTTCAATGAGCAAGGCACTTTCACCCTTTCTCTGATTAGGAAAGATGGGAGTTTCTGCACGGCTGTTCTCATGGTTTGAGAAAATTGGCACACTGCTACCTTTCCTGATGAAGCCAGCAAAAATTCCATTAGCAGAGGAGGTGAGAAGGGTAATACAAAGGAACCTGTTATATGATGTAGTCTTTTTAATGTTAAACTTTGCAAAATCCATTGTGTATAAGCCAATTCCAGATGGCTGCTAGAAGAAAAACCCCAAAAGGTTGTTTTCCAGCTTCAGTATTGAAGTGAAAAGGAGATTTAACTGTAGAAGTCATGCTGCTGGTGCTACGTGGCTTAGTGAGACAAAAAGAAGTCTAACCTGGGTGCAGTAAAAAAATAAGCAAGTAATAGGAAAACCTCCTTATTTTTGCTTGAATTTTTACAAAGGATAAAGAAAATACTCATTCCTACCACAAGGAACCTCTTCATTGCCATTCTGTCATTTCCTTTTATATGTCTCTTTTACTGGCCTGCATTTCACGACAGTCATTACCACAGAGCACAAGCTCCTGCCTATATACTACTGGTGACACGCAATCTTACGAAGATTGAGCACTACATAAAAAACACGAGGCCATATCACTAGAAGACTGCAAGTGTCTCCATAAGCTTACCAGTTGCTGCGTAAACTGTGTATTTTACAGAGGCAATTATATTTCCATTTTCTTGAGTTTCACACTGGAAAGTAACTGAATGGGTACCTCTGCAAACTTCCACAATAGCTGAATCATTGGGAAGAACGTGTGCTGTCTAGCCGTGTGCAAAAGGAAAACTTTCCAAAACTCTTTTCAAATAGATCTGCAATTCGAGTTGCACTGTGTCAGACACACAGAAAAGTGCTTATTCTACTCCAACAGTTTTCAAGCTGTTAGGATCTCTTGACCTCTCCGAAAATTCCTCCCGTCTCTTCAGCACCTCCTACTTGAAATACTGGGAAGGGCAACGTGGTTGTGACTTGTTCACATGTATGCAGTCACCAGTCACTATGCCTCATTTTTCCAAAATAACAGTAAACGTTACTCTCTCAAATTACTGTTTCCCTCACATAAACAGGAAATTGAAGCTGCATAAAGGAGCAAAGCCATGTGAGTCCTTGTATTACCAACTCACCAGTGAGAAATCAGGGGTTGTTTGCATTACGATAGCAAAAGAAATCATCTGCCCAGAAGTCTGTACAATTCACCTGGAGCATGTGGTAAATGCATGCAGTGTGCAATTTTTCTGCACAAAGTGGGGTTCATTTACTCACCTTGTTTGGAATCAACACCTTCCAAATGTATTTAAATTGATTTTCAGGAGGCATATAAACACAAGTCATCTTCACACAGGCAAGGCCCTCAGAAATTGGTATTCCCCCTATAGGAGGAATTTTTATTAGGTACATCATCAACTATATGAAACATCTCCATACAGATCATAAAGTTCATAATTCCTCAAGCCACAGAATATTACTTGGAAATTATCCTTTCCTGTAAAATTACTTCAAATAGTTTTTGCGTGGTCTAATGCCTGAAACAAAGCACATAGCAGAAAAAAATGTGTTTTACAGGGACTTGAAATCAAATGCACATCAGTACATAAATGAGATCTGAAACATTACTGGATTCCTTAACAGGGTAATCAGAAGGTGAAATGCAATCACTTCATTCCACTTCCACCACACTAACAGAGAATAAGAATGTTTCCTTTGAATCAATTTATTTGCTCTAGATTACTGTATCATAATATTCTACCTACAACCACAGTCTACTGGCCCCCAGCATTCCTCTACACGGACAATACATTTTGCTTCAGTCCCAGGGCATCCACTGGATAACTTAATTTCTCGAATGCCAATTCCTTTGGGGGAAAAAAAACAAACCCTTTCACTCTGTGTTTCTTCATTTCCTTCAAACCGTATTTCTTAATTTCCTTCAAACTCTGTTTTTGCTTTCTCTTTCTTTATCCTGGATGTTAATACATCCTGGATGTATCTACTAAATACCAAGCAAAACCGATCTCAGAATGCCTGCTAAAGCTATCCCATGTTGGTATCTAAGATTTCAAGACAACATCTACTTCTGTTAAACTCTGCACTGTAGGGAGCCAGATTCTTAGAATCATGTGTCAGAGAAATAATTCAAAATGAATTAAAAACTTTTCTTACAGAAAAAGAATTTTAAATGAAACTAATATATGTTCTGCAAAACAGTTAATTCACTTTAAATATCAAAGCATTCAGGCTCCTGGCCTTTAAATGCTCGAATCAGATGGCACAGAGAATACTGTGCAGACTGCCAACTCAGTCTGCCTCCAGTCTTGTGACTGTCTGAGTGTCTTCAACTCCCACCAAGGTCAACAGAAACTGAAGGAACTAAAAACCTCCTGGGACTAGGACTGGGGAGTCTGAAGTTACCTAACAGTGACCAACAATGAGTGACACAGGAATACCACCCAACGGCCTCCAAAATGAAGCCTGACAGAGCGCAGAGGCTGGTTCTCAGTAACATAGGGCTTTTCCTGAGAAACAGGTGAAATCAAGTGTTGACCACCAGGACTCCACCTGCAACACAGAGGGTCTTACTGAAGACAAAGAAGAGGAGGTAACCTACCACACGTATGTCTAAAGTTAAGGAAAATTCCCACACAGTGTTCAAGGAAGCAAAGAAAAGGTTCACTCTCACTATCAGGATTTCAATGGGAACATCCTCATTTTAACAATTATGAACAAATTCAAAACAAGTGCTGTAATTGTTTTTGCCAAACAGTGTGTACACAGTTCATTGGAATGACATAGCTTGTGGGGGAGGCAGGAATAATGTTTAGGCCCAGTAAACACTGAAGGTTTTGCCATTTTTCCAGAAGCATTTTGTTTACTAGTAGGCACGGAAAGAGGAGAGTTAGACTCCGCCTTGCAGTAGAATAATAAATAGGAAATTGTTTTGAATATTGCATCTGCCTTCCTTAAATGTGTATTATATAAACCAATGGATTTCAGAATGTTTCAGAGATGTCATGTAACTCGTGAAACGGTACTTCAAGTGACAGAGGGGACACAACATCGCTTACTGAAAATGACACAAAATGAAGATCGTTCTCTACTCCAGAGAATGTCTCATCTCATGGATGCAGAGACAGAGGTGTAAATGGCAGTGAACTGACACTTATATTAAACGCATTCCTCTTTCTTCAGTACCATGTAGGGTTCTTTAGCTAAGAAAAAAAGACAGGAAACCTGTGAAAAGCCAGAAGGCTGGCTTTATAAAATCTAGGTGCTGAGCTGGCTCTAGTCACATTCATCAGGAAAAATTTCGCCATGTCTTATCTATGGGAATAATAAAATTTGAAAAGTATATCATACTCAAAGGCTTGATGAAAAAAAGCTCTTTTAATTAGACCTGCAAGTTCTTTTGGTACTCCTCTGCCTCTTCCTTTTCGACAGCTTTTTCTTTCATTCCCATGTTTCCTTTTCCTCTCTCTTCTTAGCAGCTGCCAGTGCTGATGAAATCAGTCTACTGAGATGCTCTGACAAATGAAGTTTTAACTTCAACAAGTCATATGAGTTAACCTAATGGAAAACTGGCCACAATGCAGTAAAAATTAATTACCCAAATGAAATTCACCCTAGAGAAATATAAATTAGTAGACTGGTGGAGGGAGGACAGTGAAGAGGGATGATCCACAAAGAACTGAATACTTAGCAATACAAAAACATCAGTTATGAGAGAAAGTTAGAGGTAAGAGTGGCCAAAACAATTAGAACACAAAGAGACTAAGGCAAATTTGAGGCAGGTATGGCAAGACATGATTAACATATGCTTTAACTATGCTTTAATGTCTCTGTAAGCCTGGACTATGACTAGAGGAGCAATGGATATGAGCCACAGCATTACTGGGAAGAAATAAAGAAAACTGAGTCAGTTCAGAAAGTGAGAAATATAAAGGGCTAGATAGATGAATCTAGGGAACAAGAAGGAACATGAAGGAGACAAAGGACTTACAGTTTTACTGGAAGAACCAAGAAGCCACCTTTCAGACTTTCAACAGATAAACATGCCATGCATCGAACAGCCTAGACCAGAATGAAGGCTACAAATGTGATCTGAACTCCAGATACGAGACAATGTCACATATGAGACTACGCTCTTTTCTTTTTTGTTAGAGCTTCCCTTTCCTGATTCTTCAGTAAGACTACATAATTTTCAGTATTAAAGGAGTTAAACATTCTGTATTGGGTCTAGTCGGGATGGAATTAACTTTCCTCATAGCAGCCCTCATAGTGCTGTGCTTTGTATTTGCAGTTGGAATGGTGTTGACAACACAACGATGTTTTGGCTACTGCTGAGCAGTGCTCCCACAGCATCAAGGCTGTCTCACACCCCACACCCGCAAAGGCCACTAGGCTGAGGGTGGGCAAAATGCTGGAAGGAGACACAGCCAGGACAGCTGACCCAAACTGACCAAAGGGATATTCCATACCATATGTCTTGCTCAGCAATAGAAGCTAAGAGAAAGCAGGGTGGGGGGCATTTTTATCAAGGTGTTTTTCTTCCAAAGCAACCACTACACATACTGAGGCCCCAGAAAGCGGTTGGACATCATGTGCTAATGGGAGGTAGGGAATAATTTTGTTTGTTTGTTTCTTTTCTTTGCTTCTGTGCATAGCCTTTGCTTTTCTTTATTAAACTGCCCTCATCTCAGCCCACCACTTTTTCATTTTATTTTCTCCCCTTGTCCAGCTGAGGAGGGGAGTGATAGAACAGCTTGGTGGGCATCTGGTGTCCAGCCAGGGTCAACCCACCACAACATCAACTCTGAGAGATCAAAGATAAAACTGAGACAAAATTTAGTGAAATTCCCTGGAAATATGGAACATTTGAGACATCTGTTAGAGGGAAGGGACATAAGGAGCAATTTCTTAGTATCTAAAAGATGCGTGCATCAGAGCAAGTAGGTTCTTAAGAGCATGGGGATACATATATGGCATCAGTATACAGAACATACAAGTAGATTCGAAATCATGAAGTGAAGAAAGAGAAATATTAGAGTATGTGGAAGCAAAAAAAAAAAAATCTCCTAAACCCATAATTTCCTAAAATGTGAAATAGGAGGGAATCAAGGAAGTTCCATCATTGGAAATATGACAAAGTGGGAAAAAAAAGGGGGATACTCTAGAAAATATCAAAGTGATAAGGGCAAAAACTGACTTCTCTTTCTTTTTGCTGTGGTCTTATGAGAAGCTGAATTTGTTCAGAAAAAAAATCAGGAGCATTTCTGATTCAAGACTGCTTCCTAAGCAATAGAATTACCATCTCAGAGCAGTTTCTATCATCACCCTAAATGCAGTAATGTCTTCTTAAGGCTCATCTCATTTTTCCTCTCTCCCTTCCCACTCCAGAATGATACCTCTCCTCTCCATTCCACAATTTATAAATTGTATAAATGTGGAATACAGAACAGGCTACTGCAGGCAAGCAATTTTTTGGCAATATTGTATGTGGGAAGACATCTGTGAGAAGCATCAGAAGATCTTTCATCTTCTGAACATCTCACAGATGTTCACAAATAGCGAAAATTGTTACTTTGGGGAAGGCAGCTCATGTGCCAATAAACATAGGGAACTGGTTTAAAATAGGAGCTTGCAGGCTGTGAAATTAATAAAACAACAGATCTGACCTAAACTCCTAATGACAATCAGTCTGATTGTTTTTGTTAATTATAGTTATTGGCAATTGAAATCAATGAGAGGTGAATGGGGGCAAGCAAATTGCAACTGCTAAATTGCTACAGTTAGCACTTTTTTTTTTTCCAAAAACAAATGACAATATGTTTTATTCATCTGCTTTGCTACTTACCACATGTAACTGCACACTCCAAATTCTAATCCCGTGGACACGCTGGCATTCAGACCTGAACACAAAGTCTAAAGTTAGATCTCTAATACAATGACAAGGCGGAAATACCGGCTAAACAGGAAACTCACTCCTTGAAATCTTTACTACTTTTTAGTTGAAATGTGAAATTTGCCAACATTTTTGCTTTCACTAGCTAGACGAGAAAAACAAGACATTTATGAAAAATGTATCATAAAATCCAGTGTGAATAGCATTCATGTTTAGATCTTAAGATTATTCTTTAAAAGGAAAAACTGTATTTTTCTTATAAACCAGCCTATGATGTTAAATTTTTCTTATAAACCAGCCTATGATGTTAAATTAGCCTACTGAATGCTCTGGGAAGTGCAGTGTCTAGGTTCTATGCAAATCATAGTTCTTCCCTGAAAAGAGTTAAGAAAAATTTTTATTTAGCAATATTCAGTTAACTCATTTCCTTGTTCCTTCTGGCTAATATACGCCTTCCCACATGATTTTCTCCCCATCACACTTCAAGGTCAGGTTTAGACAGCCAGCGCAAAGAAGAGTCAACCAGGTACAGTATTTTAATTAGGTACTGGGGTTTTAATCACTGTGATTGGGTTCCTTCCATTTTTTAATGGTACTTTGAGGTTACAGAATGAGTTTCACAGAATGTACAAAAGCAAAAGGTTCTCATCTCCATCTGGGATTCAAATCTGGATTATATATTTTATTCCTAATAGCATGCAATTTGAATGTTTGTTTATAAGGATACTGAGATACAGTAACTGTTCCATAGAGGAACTAACTTAGTGAAGCTCCTTTGGAAATTACTAATTAAATAAGCAATAGGTGTTTTCAGTTCTTCCAAATGCAAAGAGAGAGTCACTAGGACTGTTATTACAAGTCTGCACTGCCAGTCCCGCCTACTCAGATAATTTCTTTCTGATAACAAATACTTAACAACGTAAAGTTTGCTTTCACTGGCTCTCAGTTTTTTATATTACAGATTTATGTTTATAAAATGTTATTTCTGTGCAGCAATGCAAGTTTATATATCACTTCTTGCTACTAAATCTCTGAGTAACATTTACATTTTTCACACACTATCCAAAACTTTAAATTTCTCAGGTTGAAAGGAACGGATCCATTTCTCTTGCAGTCAGTGATATACAAACATAAAACTTTTATTCCTCCACTGTAAAGGTTTTACGCTACAGCAGCATGGTGCATTCTCCTCAGTGAGACACTGATACTGAACTTTTTTCCCAACATTATGAATGAGCCACCAAAATCTTATTCTTCTGTTATCTCTAACTGGCTCTATGGTTTTGACACTTACTTCAGCATATAAACCGTGCTCATCAGAACAATATGCACAGCAATCCTTAAACAATAACTTAAGTATCCAGTTGAATGATAAAAAATCCAATCTTAGCCAAAACATAAGGGAAAAAAATGGTAAGATTAAGATCCTATAAAAACAGAGACAACCTTTAAAACCACTAGTGTATCCTCAAACTCTATCTCTAATTAGCCTTAAAAAATAACAATTTATTTAGAAGATGGTCCCCACCATGGATATCCCATCATGTTTCCCTTAACTTCTTTTAAATTAATGGGGCAGTCATTCAACAGTCTTGTCTAACAACAATTACCAGAGCACAGCAGAGAGGAGGATGAGAACTTAAGGATCCTGTCTACAGTCTAAATACAGTCCTGTTTAAAAATACCTGTTTTCAAATTGGTACAATGTGAGTTGCACTTGTCCACTTGCACAGAATAAACATAAGCATGCAAAAATGAATGGGAGGGAGGGCTAGGAAAGCTTCAGATGATGTAAATTTTCAACTGAATAGATTTCTGACAATTCTTATCAGCTTACAGTAAGCCCCAAACCTCTATCCTGAAAGTAGGCATTACTGTAATTCAATTTTGAGGTGACAAGCTGAGTGTAGGCACAGGAGGGTGTCACCATATCTGAAGGAGAAGCTGCCATTTCCCATCCAGACACAAATTAAAAAAAAAAAAAAAGTGAAGAAAAAGCTTCAGAAACAAGAAGAGACTCAAAACTTCAAGTATTACTAATAGAAGGTTGAGACACTTTCCTAACCAGTGAAAGCAAACTTCTCTCAGCATTATAGGTGAAGATATCAACCATGATACCCCTTCAGGATGCTTCTGGCTTCAGAAGCAGCACAACACACAACATGGCTCTTTTGTGAGAGATTCATAATGATGAATGGACTATAGCTCTAAACAAAAAAAGATACTGTAATACTGAAATACTCAAAACATCTAAACATTAAAAGCTGATTGATTCTACATGAACAAGTTAATAGGGAATGACCAATCCTGACTTCTTATTTAATGAAATTAAAAAAAAAAAAAAGTGAGAAAAGGAAAGTTTAAGGGAATCAGGATCAGATTCATCGATAATCCTCTGGATAACATAATGCTTGTTATATGAATCTTATGAACCTTCCATGCCAATATCACGATACAAAGTTTTGTGTTGCTTCCTTTACTTATATTTCCTCCAGACATTTTAAATGAACCAAAATGTTAAGAAAGCTTCTGGTAAGAAACTACAGATCTTTCTACTTATATAAAATGGCTGGTTCCAGTTGCATCAGGTTCAGATAAAAATATAGTGTCAGCCCTATGCAAAAAGAATTATGTATATAGCTTCCATTAGCATTAATAGGAGTTATATATGTAAATCCCACACATGCTGAGATAAGACTGTGCTAAGGAACTGCATTTACAGTCCTGTCAGGGGACTGCAATTAGTACCAGCACAGCAAAGGCAGTCTGTATTCCTCTCTACATTTGGAAGCCTTGTAAAACCAATGTAGAACAGAAATCTTTGCCATTATACACCATTTTAATTACAAGTCACATCACAGCATACATGCAGAATATTTTGATAAAACACTTTAAAAGCCCACAGAAGTCCTACTAAAAACGTTGACAGAGAGCAGTCGAAGTCATGGTTGTGAACCGCAGGGGAACTCGCTCACTCCTGAGCTGGGCATCTCATTCTTACCATATATTGTGGATTTAGTACTCACAGGGTCCTGAAGGTCAAAGTGCAGAGGAAGGGGGGACCAGCACTGGTCCATCCCCAAAGTGACACCTCAAGGGGCAGCTAAGGGGACGCACGCTTCCCAGGATGGAAACCTCTCCATGGGCAACTCGACAATGCATCAGCTGCGAACCTGTGCGGTTCCTTTGCTTGAGGACAGACGGCGGGGAGGTTTGCACGTATCCGACTCTCCGGAGCGGAGCCCACACTTTTGGCTACGAGAGTGACGAGCAGATCTGGAGTTTTCCCCAGATCTGGAGCTTTCCCCGTCTCGCCAGCCTCTCCCTTCAGGAGGGCCCCCGTGATGCTGCATGGCTTAATAAAGCACTGAATACACTCTGACACCTTCCCACTGCCTGCAGATGACACCCAGGAGAGATTGTTACATCCCGGCAGTGATTAAGCCTTGCTCAGAAAGCACGACTCTGGGCAGCCCTGCAAAATATCTGCTCTGCCACACCAAACCCAGTCTCCCTGCACCCCGGCCTTGTGCCCTCAGCTTTCAGAGGGGGAAGCTGAGCGAGAAGGGGGAAACTCCCCTCAGCTAGAGTGGGAATCACCAAAACTGCGGGAGCAGCCGGAAGGGGAGATAAGGAGGCTGAGAGGAGACCACCACCCACACCCCTCGAGGAAGGGCCCTGGCCCCATGGCGGGCGGCTGGGACCAGAGGTGGCGAGGACAAGCGGGCCCCCACCGGTGCCCAGGGCATCCGCCACCACCACGCTGCTGCCTGCCACCAACGAGCCCAGGAGCAGAGTCTGGAGCAGGGCCAGCTTCCCCGCCGCCCACCATCCCAGCCCATTGCGCCACCCGACGACCAGGTCTGTGTCACAATGGGCTCGGGCCTGGCGCGGGTCCAGGCCTTGTCCCAGTCGGGGGCTCCCGCCTCCAGGCCGCCATGCCCGCCCGGCCTGGCTGGCTGGTCCAGGGGTCCCGAGATGGTAGTTTGAAGCAGGCAACCAGAGCAAGAGCAGTTTGCGTCCACTTCATTTGCCACACACTGGAGAGAGGAATGCCATATTCACATGCTGGAACGCAAGGCCCTCTTTCTAACAAAGTGGGTGGCAAACTTTGCACCCAAACTTTGTGGCTACCTGCTAAAGGTGGTCCTGAATAATAACATTTGCATTTGCAACTAAGGCTTTTGCTGCTCCAATCTCCAGAAAAGGCAGATTTATATTCAAATCTTTGTGGCTGGCTCCCGTTTCCTAAAATTTTACCCTAGGTTTTCCACAGCACCTGTCAACCCCCCATATGCCAGAGCCCTGTGAAAAGCAGGGCTGTGCAAACCGAATAAATGCATCCGCATTCAGAACAGGGAACTGGTGGTCCTATATAACCGGCATGTTGGACAATAGTTCTGATTGCGAGTGGAACACTGGGCCAGCAGGTAGACAATATAAGAAACTGCTTGCAATGAGCGTCCCCACCGCCCAAAACCAGTGTTTGCAAGTGATGCTCCCACATTTTACACAGAAGCCATGTTGTAGTCACCGCTTTGATGTTCAGAAAGCCTCTACTGATGTCCCAAGCTATCTGGGCAAAAACTTGCTCATCAAGGAGCATGACTTCCATCAACAAGTGCATTTTCCCAAAATAAAGAAATGCAGCCCACAGGAGGTTGCTTCTGAGTGCAGAGCTGGACCTCAGCTGTGTGAAATTCACTTTCATGGGAGCTGAAAATGAAGAGAGCTTTCCCTGCATTGGAGACAACCTGTGTATCTTATCTCTTTGACTCAACCTTTCCTTAATAATTTCTTCCCAGGACACCTGCTCTTACTTGTGCAATAGCAAATATGGAAGAAAATCCCTGGAACTGATCAAGCTACTTCTCTGAAGGCTAGAAGAAAGATTATTACTTTTATAAAATACTCAGGAGGCTCTAAGATGTTGAAGACAGAGAAAGCTGGAGTAGTGGGAAAATACTGTTTGATGGGTAATGAACCATCGTTTATTCAATAAAGTTCATGAAGCCGTCAAAGTTGATGATGTCAAGCTCCTATTTCTCTTTCTTCAGGATCCAAAGTCATCTAGAACTAGAAAAAAAAAGTCAATATTGAATAAAACTGACTGTCTCTAGAGAAGGGAAAAAGATTGACCAAATAGTTGTGTATTCTAGTTTTTCTTTCATCGAGACATCTTCAACACACTTGCCTATCTGAGTGTATGCACCTGTAATATATACCTGTATATACACACAGGTGCACATATATTCTGTGCCACTGCGGCTGTTTGCAATTGGATGCAGGAGGAATTTTCCATGAAGGAAAGATGAATAATTTCTAGGAACGGCATGGCTACATACTTCTCTAGATTAAATAGATCTTTACCATCTCTATAGAATAAGCAGGAACTCTGCTTTTTAGGGAGGGACCTAGTAAACAGCTGGATGGTGTTTTCTGTATTTTCTCAATGTTCCTAGACAGTAGCAATGTTCTTTCCATTCCTTTCTGGTACTTCAGCTATTTGATGTTAGTCTTCGTCTATTTCTACAGTCTATCTTCTGCCTAGGTGGTCTCTCATTTTTTTCTAACCCCCCCTTATTTTTCTGGGGTTTTTTTTTGGAAGAGAGTTAACAATACTAATGGCAATGGGCAATATCCACTTGGCTTGTGCTGTGCAGTGGCTCGGTGGAGCAGTAGTGAGCTCCCAAGTGGGCAGAGCTGTTCCACCTACTTGTGTTGCTCTCACAGCTGGCTGTGCCACAGGCCGCCCAGAGAGAAGACTGGCAAACAAACAACTTGGCAAGAGCTTGCAGCTGCTTGTTCTTCTCCCCAGCCTCAGGACAGCCATAAAGTGTTTCTGCAGTGGGAGTGTGTATTTGGAATCTTTCTTTCAGGCTGCGCCTTTTCTCTCCTGGCTTGGCACCATCGCCCACACAATCGTTTTCCTCAGCCACTTACAGGAAGAACAGTCTGCCTGGACTTGTGGCCAGTATCACTCCCCTCCCCAGGGTCAGAAATGGTGAACAGAGTAGCAGTACTGCTTAGAATTACCCATATGTGAGGCTGGGGATGAGAGATGCAGCTTGGTGCAGCAGACAGAACTTCTTAAGTGTTATAAACACCTGGAATATGATTAGCTGTCAATCCTGCCTTCAGGCTGTGTGGGATGTGGACTTTCAATTTAGCCATATAATGCAAAAATATTTCTTGCTGATTTTATTAGTCTAGTTGCTAATTATTAGACCAAATAACACCATTACCACAATGCCAACAGATTTGTACTTTAGCCTGAACTCATTCTCAGTAGGAACATGGCCAGATTAGACACTCTGTAGTTTTCTGAGTTAATAACTGTACCTGCGAAATGTTCAAGTGGTGTGCAGTCAAATGACATAGACGACATTTACAGTGAGCCAGAGCAGCCTTGTCTTCTTTAATCACACCGATAACCCAGGTTGTTAACGATGTAAGGAAGATGTTTGATACTCTTAGAAAACAGGAGTTCCATGCAGTGCTGTTTTCTGTGACAGGACTCTGTTGGTCAACAGAATTTCTTTATTCTCTGTGCATGGGCCAATAAATAATTCTGTAAGTCACACCTCATTGAAAGCTCCTGCAGCAGGAGCTCATGCTAGAAGGTCAGCACATCTGTAGTGGTCAAGGGGAGGTGGGCAACAGTTCTGAAAAATGCCTCCTCTTGTTTTGTTCCTATGCACAGATAATGGCATGCTTCTTCCACTGGGTAAGAATTGTTGCCATAGTAATGTTTCCAGCATTGCTTTGGATCAATAGCAGAACAGAGAGTTTTTCAGGTATTTTCTGTTGTTTGTAAGCCTGCAGTCATAACCCATATATATTTCTATTCCCTTTTATAAAATAAGTTTGTTCAAAGATCTTGCCGCACTGTACAGTTATGCGAATAAAGCAACATAAACATGGTGTACAAAGATCTTTGATCAGAATCAGGTCTCCAACAGGCAAGTGCAGTTTTGTCAAGAGAGTAGAGTTGCATTTGCTTAATCGAAGCCCTGAACTTGGCCCTTGTAGGCCTACCAGTACCTCACCAAATGCAGGAATGAACTGAAGCTGCAGAAATGGTTGCATTTTTTAGTGAGAGCTCAGATGTAGTTCCATTCACAAATCAGTGGGATTTTTCAGTTGTTTTAAAGTTCATTCGCTGGATCATGGTCACTCTGTAGGTACCTGACATATTGCCACAGCATAGATTCAAGCTGATATTATGCTACTGATTCTAGGATGAGATGGGAGCTTTCCATAAATTGTTAAGTGTTGAATCTACATAAGTGTGGATTTAGTCACTGCACGGCCACTTTCAGCAACCACCTTCAACATGTAGATCATCAGAATCTGCCCATCTGCTCTACACGTGCCGAAAGACTGTCTATGTGTTAAACAGAGGCCCGTACATTTCCCCTACATAACGTAGCAGGTAGGGCACATCTCAGCATTCGCAATGAGCTAATTTAGGTGTTTACTGGGAATAGTCACATTCCTAGTAAACAATTTGCAAGACCCATGCTCTGTCGGAATTTTAAGAGTCAATATGGGCCAGTTGTGCTAGTTGACCTCAGTGCTGGAGAATGGCTGCAAGCATGGTTAGTGTATGAAGAAAGGCTTTGGTTAACGATGGAGCATTGCCATGTCTAAATGTTTTTGTGAATTTAACATGAAGAGCTGAGGACAAACTTTTCTCAGGTAGAAAGTGTTCTGCTTGCTGTATTGATATACAAGCAATAAAGGAGGGTACGATTTGCTAGCAGTACATTTTGCATCTTTTTAGGAAAAACATCTCCAACTCTGCTTAGGTTTCTCCATGGGATACTGATTCTTTTACTTCAGTAGTTTACATCTAAATCTTACCATTCACAAGCCTATTATGCATTTTTCTACGTGTAGATTCCTTTACAAAGAGTGGTATTTACCTACAGATGCTGCAGAAGGCTCCTTCAGGTATTACAGTTATTCACTTCTAATTGGAATGGGAACATGCTATCTTCTGCAATTACGTGATACATTTTTTAAATAGCAACTAATACTTCATTGCCTGCTGAAAACATCTCCAAATCATAAATACAAGTGGCTTCTGCAGGAACAGTGGTAATCAGCACCATAGACACAACTCGGAGAGATTCATTAGTTCCCCCACGATTCCTAAGTTGGTGTCTGCATGCTCACCACTGAGCAGGAAAATTAGGCGCTATTTCTTCTTTTCCTCTCATCTGACATTTCTCAGGAGAGCTATCTACTTATTCTCCCCCTTCCTTGCTTTCACCGAAACTGGAGGAGGTTTCCTTTTTCTTCTACAACTCCTTCCTTGCTGGCAGTGAAGTCCTCATGCCTACGTCTACACATCTGTCCTTCCAGAAAGGAATACAAGAGGAGAAAGGAGTAGGGGAGGAGGAGAAGATACATGCCGGGCTTTTGTCATGAGATAGAGTCAGGATACATCTAGCCTACTGGACACTGGAAAATACTCTAGAGTCCTGTGGCTTGTATGTAATGCTTTATCTTGGTGGCCTTGTGAAGAGAAAGACAGGGGAATTCAGTGGAGATTTCTGTCCATGGGCAGTAGCATTCTGTGATGATGTGTCTCTGTCCATGTTATTTAGGAGCTACACAGGCCTTCCGGACACCCAGCTTTTTCAACGACAACACTTGTTAAATATCTTATGCTAGAAATATCAGAGGATTCACATATACTCTTTGACTTTCTCATATAGTCCCATCTGTTTTCCTCTTACTCTGAACAGACTTTAGTGAGAACGGTTAGAGGCACAGTAACTCCATGTGAGGAGAGAGAGATTGAGAACTAGGAGAATGCCGAAATGGCCTACTACATCTCTACAAGCCAGAGGCTATGTTTTGCTCACAAGGCTACAGCCTTTTTTGCTCAGAGTAGTTGTTCAGATTTAAATAGGGACTGAGTATAAGTCAAATTAGTTAAAAACCTGCTCGTGAGAAGGACTATCAAAATTTTTTTAGTAACATCAAGGGGATCAAGACCCAAGCCCTGAGCATCAACAGTGCTGAGAAGGTGTGGTTTTACCTGTTTCTGGCTTGCATTCAGCACCAGTGAAAATAAAGTCTGCACTATAAAAGATATTCCAGGTTTTACGGGTAAATGGGTAAATTCATGGACTGGCATTTCAGGACCAAAACTATAGCCTTAAAATATAGCAGTTGCAGGCATGGGCATCACCTGGTCATCCAGGTCTTTCTGTTAAAAGTCTAGCTGATACCTTAGGTCAGCTAAAGAAGCTAATTGCTGTAGTGAGGCCTTATTTTCTAGTTTGGTTGCTGTTTGTTCCCTAAGGGAATGCCCCCGAGGCTACCCCTGGCACTTCAGCCTTTCTGTTTACCCACTCTCTTATCCAGAATTCACCCACCTCCACATGGTGTTCCTTGGCATCCTCGCTAGCACAGAGCTTGCAGTAACTCTAGCTTTGCTCGTCTCTGCACACAAGCGAGAAAAACGCCTGCGTAGAAGCCAACAATGAATGTCCTGCCACCTGGCCAGAGGCAGACTGCAAGGCACTGCTAAATAGATGCCAGAGCTTCCACGCTGTCCTGCTAGCTTTCCTCATCAGGCAGCTCATCGCATTCAGGGATCATGCTGGTTTCGTCTGCTGTCCCCTGCAGTTTGGCAGAAGCATCTTCTGAAGAGACCTAGCAAGAGCTAATGCTTATTAGCTCCTCCTCAGATATCCATGGGTCTGGATGCACTGAGATACCATAGTAATGAGATCAGTAAGAGTGTCTAGACAGACAGACAGACAGTAGTCCCACAGCTAAGGAAGAAATTTTGCCAGCAGATATTTCATCAAATTAACTGTTATGTATTCTGAACAGGGAAACATGTGAACATGCAACCCATGTGTACGGTAAACATAGGATTGCCTGCTGTGACAGTTTTTGTAGGATATCACAGAGCCTCTGGCAAATATGCAATTAACAAAATACTTAAAAAAATAAAATGACAGCAAACGTTTGACAAGCTGTGTTATTAAAAGAGCTTCTTAAATAGTATAGGGTTTTCCTGGTAGTGATGGGGAGCCAAACCAATCTTCCAGATTACAGTTCATAAAAGAAGGGAATTAAATAACTTTAAAAGGCTGTCTCTTACATAGCCTATACTTAAAAGTCACCACAGCCATTTCTGATAAGGATTTCAAAGTGTAAGATCCATTCCTGTATTAGATGTTGATCGGCTGCACACCATTCCCTTTTGTGCATTTGCCTTGATAAAAATAAATCTTGATTGACTCAGGTGCAGAAATTAGGAGTTGCCTTGAATATGTTTGTTTGTTCTCAAGCATAAATTATGTTTGAACAATAAGGGCATGGCTCTCCAAAGGGCTAAGCACCTGCAGCTCACATTCCACTCAGCTGGAGCTATAAATGCCAAGCAGCTCTGAAAAGCCAGGGTTGTAACTGTGCTGTTGGATGAGATTTATCCAAACAGTATTGATCGACAACAAAATCTCTGTATAGGGCTGCCTTTCCCTTTCCAACTCACCGTGTTTACTTAGAGGCCTAGATTCTGTGTAAAACGTTCAGAATAATTTTGTTTAATTAAAAGACTGCAGTGAAAGGAAAGAAAGGCAAAGATGCGCCTTGTTCTGCAGTACAATAAAAAATAAGTAAATACAATTCCAGTTAATTATCCATCACTCAATACAGAGACTCCTACATAATCTAATCACTGGTTAATTAGATTGTCTGTTTTATTTTATCAAATCTACAGTAACCAAATCATCTGCATTTGCATTGTGCTTTGTTTATTTTGAAGATTTTGTATTATTAAAAAGGTCACTGGCAGGTCAACTTAGTCCTGTATTTGTTGCTTAATACAACAGGATTTCACATTACATAAATATCTTTCTGCAGAACCCAATTTGAGGCTCAGACTTTTAGAGCTATGCAAGTACTGAAGGATCTAAACCCAAAGATTTTCGAAGGAATTAGATGCCCCACTCTGATTAAAAAGCAATATCTTTGGCAATCTGGGCTACATTGAGTGAGGTATTTCACAAAGTCAACAAGGTATTTCAATAAGGACTGAGGAATCTAAATGGAAAATACATGCAAGAAAGGGTTTAGGCTCACCATTTCTAATTTAGAGTCCGCTCCGTTTCCCTGTGGTGATCCCAAGACAGGCCAGTGTAGTACAATGCAGCTGTGCCTGTGGTGGTGCTGATGGATGGTAACCCGGTAAACGGTGGTGATTTGGTTCCATGTCTGAGTCTCTACAGAATGAGTCCTGTTTTGGCTTTCAATGAGAATTAGAGCATTTTTAGAGATGTTTTACCTTCCTGTAAGCTAACAGGTATGCTTACCTGGTGTAGCTCTCTATCCCAGCTGCCAAAAGTGAAGCCGTGTACAGGCTAAAGCCAGCCTAAGAAACAGGCTATTCCTGGGTGTTTTGGAAGAAGGAGGAAGATACTTTTTATTTGAACAAATGGAAAAGATTATGGGCTACAGTTCAGGGGATTAGGATGCCTTGGTCCCATATTGACATTAGGCTAGCACAGAGAGGACACCCTCAAGCTACTCAAGCTGGGATAACTGATAAGCAACCAGACCAGAACTGGGACATTGAAGGGTTTAGAGGACCTGAAAACAAGAATAGCAACGACTCCCTAAATTTTCCCATGTAAATGTGAATACAGTGGCGTTCACCGCTTCTCTCTAAAGTGCTGTTCAAAACCATGGTAAGTATGTGAGGGAAATTTCCTTATCTTGAATTTGTGAGAGCTGGGGTTGGTGATAAGAGCAAGGATAGTATACTAAAGTGTGCTAATCTCATCACAGCAATCCTGCTGTGGATATTGCTCATGGCCAGCTCTAGGTATAGACAAAATAGGCAGTTGCCTATGACAACAAACTGCTGGTGAAGCCAGAGTGAGTTCAGGCTCCTGCAGCCGCCTTTGTCAGTGCCAGTGCCCTGGAGAGCCAGCCTGGCGTCTGTTGCTGGAGGAATCATGACATGTGCGGCCATGGCTTTTGATGGCAGTAGTGAGGACCTAAGGGCTTCTCTGCAACTGTTGTCATCCACTCTTTGCTCCCCTGACACCTCTGCCATAGCAGCGGTGGAAAACGTGACTCTCCAGGATCCTCCCTCGGCTCTGCTGCTGCTCTTTTGCAGCAAAATCCAATTTTGCCGGCACTTCTGAGATATCTGGAGCTGACTTGCATCATGAGAGTCCTGCGGGCTTACGATTGCTTGGGGCAGATTGAGGTTACCCAGACTTACATCTTTATCAGCTCCTTGGAGCAATGGCAACACCAGCACTGACAGCAAGAAGTCAGGAAGGTGTCATGCTGCGGCAGGAGAAACAAGCCAGGCCTTGCAGAAATGTGCAGGCGAAGATCAAACAATTTTTCATGAAATCATGCCAGAGAACTAGGCATATTTCTGTGCCAAAATAATGCAGAGCATGGTAAGTGAAGAATTGTTGCTGGGTCATTCTGGGAGCTGAGTCAAAGCCAAGCCCCACCAGCTAGCAGCCCGGCATTTCTAGCCTTCCCTGTTCCATCTTTGACCCAAACAGAGCCTGAATATCATTTGTGTTGAAAAGTCATCACTATGATTTCCAGTGCTTTTGCATTATAACACAATTTCTGAAAAGTCATGGTTTCTGGTTGGCACGTACTCCATCACTGGGAAGCATCTGAAGAAGTGCTTTTTTGAAGAATTTTATTCCAAGGCTTATGTATTGGTCTGTGTGCATTCGTGTTTACAGAGCACTGAACTATATTTGCTTTGTTGCTTCATTACTAGAAATATTATCTGCTTGCAAAACAATACATGTTTGGGAAGGGATTTGGTGGGAGTGTGAAGTTGCTCAAAGTTTATTTTCTGCTCTCTTTGCAAATTACTGCTGATGCCTGCTGCTTAAGTAAGTAGGCTGGTTCAAAAAGGCATCTTCTTTTTTCCATGTCCATAAATGATCCACTGCCTTTTGGCAGCGGTCTGCAAAGGTATAGCAGGGGCATAAAGTTAACAGCCAGGCACGTACTGACTCCCACCTCTTCTCTGCAGGGAATCTCCTTCTGGGCTCAAACAAGGTGAGGTTCATCTCTGCCTCACAGACCTGCTGCTGGTTGTCTGGGGATATTACATATTCTCTGCCTCGCTCAGCAAGCTTTCCATAGCTGTGCAGTCTGGGATTCCTAGTCCTTGCCTTGCCTGGACCACATCTGCAAATAATGTCTTGATAATTTTATTTATTTTATTTTATTTTAGCTGCAGCTTATTTTGAGTTACAGTGTGAACTGAGAGCCAGCAGAAATAAGCCGCTCCAAAACTGGTGGGAATTTAAAGGAAGGATAACAGCCAGGATTCAAAATTTGTCCATGCCACTTGCTCCTAAAAATTACACGTGGAGAATTTGATTCATTTCTTTGTGGCACCACTTTGGAATCAGCAAGAGAGCCTTCATATCTCCAGCTTAGTTAAGACGATATTATTCTGAGGACATCTCTTTTCCACTGCCCCAGGCAGATGTTTTCTCCCCTTGAGGAGGTACCTGTTCATTGAAAGCAGAGTTGCTCCACAGCCTCACTCCTGAAGTCTTCCAGCAAAACTCTCACAGTGTCCCTGCAGCAGTGGTTGTGGAGACCTTTTCACAGAGCTGCTTTTTAATTGCTCTTATCTGTATTCATAGATTCATGGATCGAAGGCTGAGAGGGACCATTGGATCATCTCTTTTGACCTCCACAAGCCCTTAAATTTCATCACTTACCCCTGCATTGAACTCATGTTTAGCTGTAGCATGTGTTCCTGCGGGGATGCAAAGGTACCGAAGGGCGGTGAATTTGACACTTCTTCTGGTGGTTCATCTCCTCTGCTGTTAGAAATATATGCTGCATCGTGGCAGTGCCTGAGGGAGCCATCTCAAAAGCCTGAGGCCCCATTATACTGGCCCCACTATACATAATTTAAAAAGACAGCTATTGCCCCAGAGAACATGGAGACTGTAAAGTATATGTGAGGTTTAATGTCAAATAGAATATTATGCAGTTGGTTTGAGGCTGCTTGGCCAAGTGAGGAAAAAATCAAACAATACAGTGGCCTAAAGTAGTTTGGGAGCGAGGGCTGAAACGCGGAAGGCAGACATGAGGTTTGCACAAATGTCACAGGCACAAGAGGAATGGTTCAGAGAGGACAGTTGCCCTTAGCATGGTGGTAAAATTTATAAATCAAAATAAATAAATAGAATGTGGAAAAGAAATATAAAATAATAATAAACAGAGAAAAATTCAATCAAGTCCCTGAGGATTAAAGAGAAAAAATAGCCTTGAGGAGTGCTGGACTCTCTGATCTTTTTCTGAGCTCTGGGTGTCTGTGTTCTCTTTGCAAAATAATAAATAATCAAAATAAACAGCAGGCTTAAAGATTTTCAAAATGCTGAATAAAATCAGCTCCCACATACACAAAATATTAATCTTTCCTGGTGTATTTATTTATTAATCTGATTAGAAAAAAAAGAATGGACCGAACAAAATAATGTAATTATGTCCCTAAATGCATGGTTGAAGGTAATTTAGGGATTTATTTCATTCTTTTGCCCTCTGGAATATCATCTCAGTTTTCTGAGCAAGACTTTTTCCTTCTGGAGGGCCTTCAGTCCTGGTTGGGATGTTTACGTATTTTTCTTTTGTCTCCTCTGGAACACCTATTGGTATTTTCAAGGCAGTCTTTTTCCTTCAAGCTATGAGAAGATTTGAAACCTTAAAACTGCAAATCTTCATTTACATTACATTTGTACCTCTTAGATGAACTGAATTGGGTGGACTATCTCCTGGGTGATTCCAGTCTGAGAGGAGAATGAGGCCTGTTATTTTCCTGATGAGCTCACTGGTACAAGCTGAGAATTGCTGGCTATTGGGAAGAGTCAAACATTACTGTTTCGGTTGAAAAGCATTCTGCCTCTTGAGTTTTCCCTGTGAAGTAGCACATGTTTCACTGAATTTTAAGTTGACATTGGCTTAGCTAATCAGAGTCCTAGAGCTATTGCAGTAAGACTTGAGCCATTGATCATGCACTCAGGGCCTGAGTTAAGGGAAAGTGCTGGTAAAAACAGCAGCTATCTACCCCCCACCCATTTGCACCCTTCATCACTACAAGTCATAACACAAAGACCCAAACTGAGGAAATGCTGGATTAGCCTCTGAAAAGCATCACTGGAAAGATAAATTTGGTGAAACTAGCTGCAAATTACTTCACATGGTAGTAACACAGGCATATACAAAGCATTTCCGCTTCTTGGACTGTTTCTGTTCAGCCTTCCAAACTGAGATGTGCATTGCTTGATGCAGCTCCACTTGCTTAGATTGCTTCCTCGAAGTTTCCAATAGCTTGGCAAAGGGTCTACATGGTCCTGTAGCAGCCCCAGCCAGGCTGACACATAGCCTTACCGCCTTTGGGGCAGGCAACAGCAGTACTATTGAGGGATCGTGCCACAAGAGCAGGCAGATGCAAAGAAACGGGGAACATCAGTGCTAAGGGTACCATAGGCTGAGGCAGGAGCTTTGGTAGAAAATCTCTGGCCAACCGCTACACAGGGGGAGAAGCTGTTCTGTAATTTCTCTTGCTCAGATTTGATGGATGCTCAAATGCCTTTAAATACATCCACTTACCTTTGAAGTCAGAAACAATATTTAAGATAATCTGTAAACTGGTAGACACAAAAGGCTCTGGGAGCAACTGAAGGAAGCAACTGATAGACCTGCAGTATCCAGCACAACAAAGTTCAGGAGACTCATGGGTGCGGAGGGTACACATCAATGGTGCCTCTGATTAAATGCCACCAGCTGTCTGTTAACCTAAGATCAAGGTTAGCAGGTTGGCTGAGACATCCCAACTAGGTCTGGAAGGAGTCCATCTGGGCCTGTCAGTTCAGGCTGAGCTCTGACCAGCCCTGTGCACCCTCCCCAACCATATGCACCCTACTCAGCCCTATGCAAGCTACCCAACCCTACACATCCTTTGTGAGCATGGAAGAGCATGATATACTAGTTTTACAGAAAAACAGCTTGGCTCTGGAAGCAGTAGCCGTTTGCAGTTGTGGCCTCTTGACTCCTTCATGCTTTTTTCCTGTGTGCCTAAGGCTCAGTGCCCTGTGCAGTGGATGGGGGAAGGTCAGTGCTGAAACACCTATTTCTGTGCATGGGACAGAGAAGCTGGAGCAAGGGGCTATGGGACAGGAATGTGGCCTCTGGAGGGATGTTCTGCCAGACTGCCTGTACATGCCAAGGAGCTCCAGGAATGAGCAACTTGACCTAGTTGAAGATGTCGCTGCTCCTTGCAGGGCATTTGGACTAGACAACCTTTAAGGGTCCCTTCTAACCCAAACTGTTCTATGATTCTATGGATTCAGCTGACAGGAAACCAATTTCCTCCCTAAGTTTACCACTGCGTGAGAAGACAAAGAGGGTGCTTAGCAAGCAAGACCAAGATCATTCTGGTTGCTTTACATGACATACAAGTGACATGAACAAGACAGTCAGAGTCCCCCTCCTCCTATCAGATGTCTTTACCCTGGTGTAACTCTAAAGGCCTTGGTGGAGCTACAGCTTTATCAACAAGAGGCAATCTAGAGCCCTTAACCAAGGTAATGTGGGAGCATTAAAGAGGCAGAATTATTGGTGCCAAAGAGGAAGACAGGTCAGCAGTGGCTTCTGCCAGTAATCAGAGAGCAGGAGGCTCTAATGGGAGCTCCTCTCAGCCCTTCCTCATCAGAAGGGCGGGAGCTGTATTGTGGAGCCTTCAAATACACAGAGGAATTAGAGTGAAATTGCAGACCCTCGGTGACCAGCCACATTTCAAGAGGAACTTTTGGGGAAAAAAAAAAGTAGGAAAATACCTCATTTTTTTCCCTATAAAACTGAAATAAAGCAAGTAATGGTATATGTCAGTCCCTCCAGAAGTCTTCACATTTCCCTTCACTCTTAGAATTCAACTTAATAGGCTCCAAACATAGACTGCTTTAACATTCAGTATTCTGACATCTCTTGGTGTTATCTAGAAAATGTCAGCAGCTCAAATGCAGAATAGAAATGTGGCTTCAGTTTTCTTTCAAGCAATTTATTTTTTTTATCCTTTGACATCCAGTAGCTGCAGGGGTGATGCCTCAATTCCAGAAGTAGCTCCAATTAAATGAAATGTGATAAAAAAGAGACATCCAAATTCCAAACAGGTTTCAGATTAAGTTTTTGAATATGTAAATTTAGAAACATAAATTTAAATTTAAACTACAGGGAAAAAAAAAAAATGAAGAGCATTTTGGCTGCTTAGAAAATTTATTACAAGATGTTTTCTTCTTTTCAAGGGCTCACGAGTCTAAAGTTCCAGGCAGATGGCAACATTATAAATCCTATGTAGGCACATCTTGGTCAATTTAATTTAAAATCAAGTAAAAATCACTAAGGTGCAGAGTTTCTACACATATGATGCAAGAACAAGCTTTGTGACTAGCTAGATGTGGACAAATACAATGCCTCAGCATGTTACTACCTCTTCTGCCCCTTGGTTTTCAAACTTCTCTGCCATTTTGCTCTTGAAGCCCTGTTCACTTTGAGGGTTTTGTGACATAGTTCTTTACTGATTCTCAGCTTTCCTTCACTTTGTCGTGCTCCCCTTGTACTTCTCGTAAACTTGGTGGTTTACAAGAGCCCAACAAGGACCTGACCTTCTGGCCCATCTCCTGCAGTTTCAGGTCTTACACCCCTTTAGCTACTCTAGACTGAGAAATTTCAGGTGTGCTTTGCAAATCCAGACCTCTGATGAAAACCACACCTTTAATATTCTTTCTTACTTAATTTATTACGTAGCTGTAATCTTAAACTCAGGATGGCTAAACTGATGCTTATCTTTCTTCTACATGAAATTCTGCCTTCTTCCCGTGTTTCTCCACTATCACAAATGTATTACTTTGGTCTCAGTCCTCCCACATCACCTCTAGATTTTGGCCTTTTCATCCTTATAATACAAGTCCAGAAACTCAACTTCTTTTGCTGTCAACATTTCCTTTCTCATGGCCTTTGATTTCAGCAATTTTAGCTCCCTGAAGTTAATTTAAAATATTAACTGTTCAGGTAATCTTTCAGACTTTCACTGCTCTTGAGGTGCATTCCATAGTTCAGTCAAAAATTCTCACCTCTACATTCAGGGCCTTTCATTTCTTAGCTTCACCATTTCTATTTAGATGAATAAATCATCACGCTGACTAGGCCATTTCATGCAGAATGGTTCCAGCCAATTCTGCCCATCAGTCTATCTTCCTGTCTAAAAGATGCATCTTCTTCCCATGATGCATTTTAGATTTGGGGAAAATCTCCATATTCACAGAGGTACTAATATTCACCTCTGCATAATATCTTAAAAAACCCAAAACGTTGCTGTTCTTAGTTGGCTCAGTGATAATTTTTCTTTCCTATTCTTTCCATTCCAGCTTACTTTCACATTCATGCCATTTCTCTTCATTACCTCTTTGCCACAAGTCGATAACAGTAATATCAGCAACAAAACCTGCCATCAAAGAAATCTCCAAATTTTGCACCAGCTAGAGCATCATCAAACAGCAGGTTATCCTCTCAATCATATCACAGATGCCTCTGCATCTGTGTTTTTACCATACAGCCCCAAATCATATGACTGCCTCTGCATCTGTGTTTCTACCATACAGCCCCAAATCTGAAAGAAACTGCCATCACAGAGTGGTATCACCCGCTGCTACAATAATATAGATTCATTAGTGACAAATACCAGTATTCTGCTTAAATCCAACTTCAAAGAAAGTAAGAATGTGTTTGAATCTTAATTTCTTTTAGACCCATTAGAGAAAAAGAAGCCCAAAAATCCAGAAAATTTAGTTCCAGTTTTGTACATCCACAAAATCTGAGTGTTAGGCATGACGTTAGAAAGCTTCACTACAAAGAAATATGCAAGACTTCCCTAAAATCCTTCCAGTGAATGCTTAAGTCTGGGTGGGGTTTTTTTTTGTTTTGTTTTTTTTTTTTTTTCTGATCCTAACAAGGTTTAAGGTCATTCAGTCTTCCTCTCCTTGTTAAAATATTGTGTGGATTACCAAAATGTAAGTGGCACTTAAATACCCTGGTGCTCTTGCCTTGAGTCAAACAGATATGCAAAAAGGGGCAGCAGTAATGTGTGATAAAGCACATTTTGGAATGGAAACTAATGCTTTCTTTAGCACTTGTCTAACTCAGAGGGCATCTTGGATTCAAATTAATGGACTGTCGGCAGCTGCTTATAAAATTAGGTTCCAAAAGGATAGTGCAAATCTAAAACTTTAATTCCTTACAAGCAGCTGCGAGGAATCTCTTACAACTCCAGTGCTGCATGGAAGTGAAAGAAGGTCTCATTTTTTTTTTCTCTGTAAATGTTTACTTGTTCTACAGTTTTGTCAGTATACTGTATTTTGGATTAAGACTTTGATAGCTGAAAGTAATCGCTGAAGAATAATAACCTGGCATTCTTACATATCCATCAAAGACGTGGATTGGCTCAGTAATACAAAAATTTGGCTGGAGGACAGAGACTTAGCTACTAGCATCCTAATTGGAGAGATCCAGAATAGGTTTTATTATTTGTCTTCCTTTTCAGAATTATTGTCTTTGTGCGTGATTGCATGTGCGTAGAAGGCTTGGCAGTGATATAATCTTGGAAGGCTTTTAATCAGCTCAAGGAGCTTAATACGAGAAAATGTATCAAAGCAAATGTTGAAGAAGTTGGCCTGTCAGTCAGCAAGCAGCTGAAGAGCTGAAGGACGGCATGCGACACCCATTAGGCAGCAAGTGCCAGGAGTAACAAATGCCAAGATAGGGGCTGCAAAAAGCCCACAGGCTAATAACTCACAAAAGGTAACGAACAGCTGAGGATCTCTCTGTGTTACGTGTCCTGCCCACCATGTTTATGTACTCGGAGAGCCACTAAGTTAGCTCGTGAGCCAGGATCCAACGACTCAACTGCATTCACACATGACTAAAGGGAACCTTAGCAGTAAGGATGTGACATGTGTAGCTTAAATTTATGACGGTTCATCTGCTATGTGAGTGGTATCTTGAATGGAGTCCAACAGCTCTTCCGTCAGCTGCATCCATATGCTATGCATGTGTTCCCTGCTAAGCACATCTTTTAAATTTAGTCTTTGTGGGTGCATGTTCTACACTTTCTCCATGTTTGTGGCTCTTTCGTGTGCATTCTTTAGAAAAATACTCCTGTTCTTTTCAAAGGCTGTCACGAGCTCTTCAGATCCTCTCCAGCCGTTCAGCTGTGACCTCGGCAAGACGCCCCAGTGCCCTCCCTCCCCGTTTCACCCCGGCTGTGCGGCAGCCGCTGCTGCTCTTTGGGCTGCACTGCGAGTCGTGAGCTCCTTGGGGAACTGTTAGTGCTTTCCTGCTCCTTTGTTCAGAGGTGGTGAACATCCTACTGGTGCTCGCAATGATATTTGCCCCCGTTTAAAATTTATAGACTCTTAGGCAGAATGATCCAAATGTGGTGACAAACTTCCCCACACAGCATCTTTTTTGGTGGATTTTAAGCCTCATCCATCAATTTTTTAATCACTAACAAGCAATCCCTTGTCACATTTTTGCCATATGGAATAATGGATGAGTGTATCTTTGAAAGCAATTGTTGCTTTCTATTGTTCTCACTCAGGTCTCCAAAGTGAAAGAAACTTTCCTAGAAGAAACTGTGAGCCAAGCAGAAATAGGTGTCAAACTACCCAGTAGCACAATGGCACACACACAATAGATTATAAAAGCCTTTTTTTCTGGCAGACATTTGTTCCCAAGTCTTCTTCTGGAACAGAACATACTGCCCTACACATCAGCAAAGAACTGAAGACTCAACAAAAATAAGAAAATTAGAAGGGAGAGAAAATATGAAATACTCTTCTCACGACTAGCAAATGTGGAGGAGTACTGCTCTGATATTAAAGACTAAGTGTAATTCTTCAGGCTTGAGAGTTCAGATTTATGAAAGAAATGCATAGCAGTTCCCAGAGGAGGGAGAAAAAAAAGTCAAAACACTCAAAACATAATTAATCTGGACACAAAACTGTATGTTCACATAAAAATGTTATGAAGAAAAAACAGAACAGTAAAGTGCTAAGAAGTATTGTCTACACGTTCAGGAATGAAATTGTAAGCTAACATTTGAAAATCTAATAGTGGTAAAGCTTAAAAAGCAGAGGGATTAAGGAATCTGCGGTAGCTCACATGGTAATCTGTGCCAGAAAAAAAAAGTACAGAATTCGGATGTCTTCTGGTTTTAATGACACACACTGTTTCCTCTTCCCACAGATAACCCTACTGATGTGGTCGTCTTGCAAGGAGAGGGTGAATTAAAAAATAGCATCTATTCAAATATTTAGCACATGCCCACAGTGGAATTCATGTTACCTAACTTCAGCAGTCTGAAAGTTGGAAATGGGATTAATCTGCCCAAATTTAGATTCCTACAGTGCGCACGTCAACAGCTGAGCTAGTCATACTGACTCCTTTATAGGCAATGAAGAGAAACAGGCACTTCTGATGCGTAAGCACATCTCATCCTAAAAAATATGTCTAAAAGAGATTCAGCGAATCACATGTAGAAGTGGCTTTTTCTCCATCAGCTATAAAGAGAGTCCAGACTGTTATTGTTATCATACAGGCTTTTAAAGTTCAGCAAGATGAAAATCTCTTTGGATGTCTAATCTAAACTGGTTGTTCTCATTCTCTCGTCGTGTTGACAGAGAGAAACAGTCACTTCCAGAGGTCTTGGTCATCTCCCTCAGCTGCAAATGGCTCAGATATCTGGTATGAGCTGCCCTGCGAAGGTATTTGCTGCTGAGGGGTGGAAGCCTCTGGGATTGCTGAGGAGTGTGAACAGAGAGGAACTGAAATTATCTGAGCCATTCCCCATTCCCACACATCTATTTTTGCAGCTTTAAAATGTTGCCTCTAGAGGTATGGAAAGCTCAGGACGACATGCCAGGAGAGGACGAGGGGGCTCCAAGGGCGAATGAAATCTGAATGTGTCATTTTTATTTACATGTTGTTTAAGCCACTGCCTTCCCTGAAGTTTTTCCCTTCCTCTGTCAGTAGCTACCGTTGTTGACATCGACAAGGAAGGGCATTTTGAATTCAGAGATGCCATGCTGTGCACACAAGGCTTGGAGGCCTGTCCCAAAGCCAGCTTCCCTTCCTGCTCCAAAGTCAGAGAGTGGCTTGACCGCTAGCATTCCCTATACTGGGGAGAGGAGAAAAGGAAAAAAAAAAGGCAGGGAGGCATAGGAAAGCAGGATGGTGAATGGGATATTAAGGATAATGAAACTGAAAATGGTTTCTCTTTTTGCCTCCATTTGTCCTGTATAGTGAGATAATCCCTCAATTCACAGTTATTTCATCCCCCTCTGGTTCACGCAGGGATCCCTGGAGTATGCAAATGGCGGGCAGCGGGATTTTCTGGTCAGCGGACCGCCGTTTGCCGCTCTGAGCCAAGTGAGGCGTGAGGTCTCCTGCAGAGCTCGGATGTCACTCCTTGATGCAGCTGCACGCGCACATGCGGGTACACACACACAGAGGTCACCATCTCAGGGAAGGTACGGTGGCATGGGTTGTGGAGCGACTAATTTTTCGTCCTTCCAGGTACTGACGGAGACACTTGGCAAAATACACGCCTTTGTCCCTCCAGAAACCCGTGTTCAGAATCTTGCACCTCTTTTTCCTGTTTAAGCATCCTTTAATTACCTGCTACATGCAAAATGGATCCTCATTAAATAGAATTTATCCTAAAACAGTCCTGATTAAGCAGTAGTAATTATTGCGCTCTGCCATTAGGCTTAGTCAGTCCCCAGGGAAGCTTCCTCAGCGCAGGAAGAAGATGGGGATCTCTGCTATCTGGCGCAGGGCCTCTTGTTTGGCTCTGTGTGTGTGTACAGCCTGAGCGTGGGGACCGGGGAGCACTGCACTTTGGGGTTACAGATGGGTAGGGGTTTTTTTTTTTTGCTTTGTTCTGTGCTCCCAGAGCAGCTCTTCGGGGTGCCCCCTTGAGCCCAGCTTGAGGAATCATCAAGGCCAGGCTGCCTGCCGTCGACAGCGGCCAGGTGGCCGGCAGTGCTTTCAGGCCGGCAGGTGAGCTCAGAAGCCACGAGGGAGCCTTGCACCTCTGCCTCCCTGTCCTGTGTTTAGATGCAAACCGTGGCAGTGCTGCACGATGGGCTCCATGCTCCTGGGCCGTGCTAGCCCTCCTCAGAGCCAGGGACATGGAGAACTTCCCCTCCCTGTCCCCAGCTCCCACAGGCATTGCAGCCTGCTGTCTGGGCAGCAGCTGAGCAGCCAGCAGCAGCTGTAAGGCTTGCTGGGGGGGGGAGGGAATCGTTTCTTTAATTTCTCCAGGCCCTTTTGGGCTATCACCGTGTGTTGCATACTTGCCAGGCTGTGCTCCTCTGGGGCCAGGTTGTACCTCTGGATAAACCAGCAGTTTGTGCAGGAGCTGTGTTTCCCACCAGAGACAAGGATGAGGTTCTAGAGGATACCTGGGGACCACTCAGGACCAAACTCAGGTCCAAACTCAGGACCACACTTAGAGCTGAGCTTGCTGCTGTAGGGCAGGGCAAACATTGGGCAGAGGATCTCTGGATCCTTCACTTGGTCTTCTTTTTCCAAAGCTCTTTTCCAGGCAGGGAAGTAACCTCGCTCAGTCTCACCCAAAATTGTCCTGCCAGAGGCCAGTTTCTCAGCAGTGACACATGGAGACTGAGGAGGGGTGGGCAGCAGGGGAGGAGGTGGCCCTGGGTTAGGTCCAGCTCTGCCAGCCTCTGATGTAAGCATAGAACATCAAAGGAGCTGCTTTGAAGCAGGCGGCAGAGGCGGTCCCCGAAGACCCAGCAGAATCGCTTGCTCCGCCTCGCCATCCTCACCCGTTCTCACTCTGAAACACTCCAGGGGTGAACATCAAGGCTCATCCTGCAAAAGGTCTGTTACGAATACAAAACGAGGCACACACAGAGGTTCCCTCCGTGGACAAAGGTTTCCAGGCTCCAGGGAGCTGTGTTTCATCTGCTTCCACAGCAGATTGTACCTGGATCATATCATATTAAATGTGATGGCTATTAAAGACTCTTCAGTGAGTTAGCAATGCACTGGGTGAAAAAAAAACACTCGCACAGTGAGCGCTAGATCCACTGCCTGCTTGTTTCAGGGGAAATGTCAGTCCTGTGTTATGAGAAACAGTGAATAATGACTCCCTGTTCACTGCCACCCATGCACCTTTTCCAGTTTCCGAGGTGGAAAAGATCCAGCTCTGTGGCATCCCAAGGCATTTCTCTTCCTGCACAGCTGCTCTCTGCAGATCCAAAAGTCAAGCCACTTAAGCCAAAGTTCAAACCTGGCTGTTACTCTGCGTCTCTGCCCACTCTATATGAGCATCTTTGTCAGGGCAGCTTCATGTCTGCAGAAAGAGCATTTCCTTTTCCCAGTCCCTCTCATTTCTGTCCTTCCTGACTTTTCAAATTCCATATCCGTAGGTTACAAAGCTGGCCCCTTGCTTGTTCTGCTCCTCTGCTTGCAGGACACCTAATAATAGCATTTACCTGGAACATTCAGTTCTCCAGGAACTGTACAAACCCTCATCACCACACTGGGCTCTTGAAGGAGCTGAATATTCGGCGCTGATTTGTCAGAAGGACTGGGAAGGCTGACAGCTCCCCCTTCTGCTCTGCCCCCAGCCCCTGCCTTACATTCCCTCATGGGGAGCTGCACTTGTCCCCAGTTCTTTCAACCCATGCTTTTGGGACTATGTGTGTTACCCAGGAGCGGGGACTTTTCTGGCTAAACGCCTGATGCTGGGGTTCTGCATCCAACCCTAAATGTGGTACACAGACCCATGGCACACCCAGGAGTTATTTTTATCATATGATCACAGCATATATTCCCTATATCATCAAGCTTAGCCCCACAGCACAACCATGATCCTCAAAAGAGTAATTTTATTGAAAAGTGAAAGGAAAGCTAGGTGAGTGGGTAATGGCCATGCAGGGTCAGAGGCAGGGCTAAAGCTGTCCTGAGGACCTCCAGGGGATTTCCAAATGATGCCTATCCTTCTGGGACAGGATGCAGATGTATCAAATGAAGCAGCAGATGCTAATCCTGCCTGGGACAAGGACTCACACAGGACATCACAGTGAGGCACATCTTACGCAAAATATCTGCATGCAGGCAGATTCCTCCCCCTTCGCTCCCTAGATCATCCTGCCTCACATCTCAGCCTTAGCAAGTGGGATTCATGCAATTTGGAAACAGATTGAGTAGTGAAAAATAAATAAAACTGTACTGCATGTCAGCAGTGTTTCCTACTTTTCCCAGAGGGTAGGTACCAAGCACGACATAATATTGCTGGCATTAATAATTTCCACATTCTTCTCTATACCGTCAGTGCCATGAGTCTTGCTAAGTCTCACATGAAAAGACCTGAATGTGATGGACTGTGCTGAGTTTGCCCAGAATTCTCAATATTCAGCTGAAAATAAACTAGAGCCCTGATGCCAAATCTTCAGTGCTGATGACTTTGCTTCCATCTCAAGCAGAAAAAAAAAAAGACAGACTTCTCTTCTTCTGCTGGAAGTTAGTCATATAATCCTGTAATCAGTAGAGTGCTGGCCTATCATTTGCAAATCAGAATAGATGTCAGGAGAGAAAATATAAAAAACTGAACAATCATTGCTCATCCACCGTAATCACCATAAATATATCCTTGCATCGGAGAGCAGAAGTGCTACGTTAGTTTTATTTGCAGAAGTCTTCTCACATTATTTATTTTAAACCTGGTTAATGTCTCCCAGCCACTTAATCTGCTACCAGACTATTAGCCTTACTCTCCCCTCCCCCATCACACATTCAATGTATTTATTTTTCTGCAGGTGGTCAGATTTTGAATCTTCCTGTCCAAAGTCTGGTGCAAGACACCTCCGGCCACCTCTGGCTCTGTAGTATCTCTGGCTAGACATCCCAGGCTCCACACCACTGTCTCTCTTATTCTCCAGCCTCTCTGCCACATAACCTGCCATCCAAAATCCTTCTGACAAAATGCATTTCACTTTGATCTGGATTCTTCTCTTATTCTCTTTCTGATGGTTTCTCCCACTCTGTTTAAAAATCTTCCTCCATTGTCCAAGCACAAAATCTTTCCAAACACAGCAGTAATCACATCCCTTTTTCCAACTTTCCTCCAATTCCTACAGACTCCTCAAAGTGCCTCTTCCCCCTTTCATTTCCTTTCCTTGCACCTCTCTTGGAGCAGCGTGTGGTACAGGGAAGGACTTCCCCCTATACACTTTATCCATCACCAGTGAGATCTTCCTCCAGATTTCGTCCCCTTCATCGCTACTTGCCACAGGTGAAAGATGAATAAATGAAAGAAATGGCAGCATAGAAGACTTCTCTGGATTTCCTCGTCTGCTCTGTCTCTACTTCTTCTACTTCCTAGAGTATCTAAAAAGGACCATGACTATCTCCAGATCTTAGTCTCCATCCACGATATTGGTCCTGGGTAACAAAGAATTGGGGAAAACCTGATCCTGAGCTAACAGGTGCACTTTCAGAAGGTCTTTGGACCCCTGTCTGTGGGATATTCCATAAACATCAATCTTCATCCTAACCTTGGAGGTGCAATCATGTCCTGCTAGTGTCAGAATAATGGGGGAGCAGGGACAAACGCCCAGACTAACAGTAACAGGGCAATCACATAGTAACAGATCATTAGCACTAGGTCCCCTCCAGTGGCCATGTGTGACCAGGCAGGAGGGGACCTCCAGATGGAGAGACCCCAAGGGAGCCACGTAAGAGAAGAGGTGGCAACACCGAGCCTTCCAACACCTACCCCTCCTCTCTTTCTTCCCTTTGCCTTCCCTTCCCTGTGACAACTCCTTGCACCTTCACTATCCGCCACAGGCCTCAGGCTCCTCTTCGGCTCACACCCCTCCCAGTAATGCTAAATTATAATGCTGACAGGCTTGGGGTTATCACCAATTATTCGCGCTAGTGCTGCTGGTGCATTAACAAGGGCAGCAGATTTCGCACATCTCTGAGCCATTGTTTCAGGCTGCCAGGAGCAGTAGGAAGCCTGTGCAGCATCAGTTATACTCTGCTCACATTTGGGGGTTAATTTGTAATCAATCAGAAAGACTGGAAACTCTCTTTTCACTCTTTTTTTTTTTTAATGACAGTTCAGATTCTCCAGAAGCAGAGGATTTTCTGGGCAGAGAAAGGTATTTGCTTACATCAGCCACTATGTCTAGCACTGCCGAGGTTAAATCCTACAGAAGCCAAGACAATTTGTATCTTCTGTGTCTGTTTACATGTCAAAATTAACAGAATGGGGAAGGAGAAAATTGTATCTTGCCCTAGTGGCTTGTTTTAATTCTACAAACTGTCTTGATGGCCTCAGCCACAGCTGATAGGTAGCAGGAGTACAGTGTATTCCTGTGATGAAGAGAAGGTCAGTTTATAAAGGCATGTAAACCGTCCTGACACAGTGAGCCAACAGGGCTGGTGTTTGGCACCTCTGTCCTGGAAAGATGGAGATTGTAGGGAATTAGCCTCTCTCGGTTTCATTTATTCAGGGGCCTTTTGGCTCTCTCAGCTCCTGGCATGTTGGGCCAGGTTTCCTAGAAGTGCTATTTGGAGGCCTCCAGCTGAAACAGCTGCTGGGGTCCCCCTGTTCCCACAGCCAAGTCAGGACTGGGAGCAGGAAAAAATGAGATACACCTGTCCTGGGTAGGAAAGGCTCTTCTCTGCAGGGACAGCTGGAGGAGCAGGGTTGCATGAACGTCAGCAAGCTTATGGGACCTGGCCAAAGAACAGCTTTTGTTTAAGATGCTAGGAGCGAAGAACAATGCAGTTTGGAGAGACCATGCTGGATTCCCACTGCCGTAGGGTGGCCATGGACTCCAAGGATGGATGCAGGCTCCCATGGATCCAGAATTGCAGTCACTAGCACTAGACAGACACAACTGGGACCAGCAAATGAGATCCAATTCCAGATCAGAGAGCCCAAATGGATTTTTTAATAGGCTTTGCCTAAGGGTAAAGAAGAAAGCAAGGTAAAATTTTTAATTTGGGCATGGACCCATCCTTGGAAAACTATATCTCAGACAAACAACCTCTGGAAAGACCTAGGCAGGGGCGGAGATGTAAAGTGACTGGAGATTTCTATTGAATCTGACTTAACAGTGATTGTAACCATCTAGCACCGTTGCGAAAAAAAAATGGTCAAAGTGATGCAGAAGCCAGGTATTTTGCACAAGAGAGAGGGAAAGATCCATGCTGGTGTAGAAGGCACCAGTAAGACCTCAGTCATCCGTGCCAACCTGATATTCCACATTCGTGAAAGACAAAATCAACTGGAACAGACCCAGGGATGTGCTACAGGGAACAGGCAACCTGACTGAGAAGAAGGAGGAGGAGCTCGCCTTGTTAAAGCTAGCAAAACAAAGGATTTGATTGCTGCCTATAAAGATATTGGGGGTAGACACAAGGGAAGGAAAACAGCTGTTATGCTGAAGGACAGCACTTGCACAAGAACAAAAGGGTATGAAGAGGCCATGAATACATTTGTGAATAGGATTACAGGACACGGGGCCTACAATAGCAAAGGACTTGCCTCAGTGACCAGGACACCCCATTGGTTTCAAGTTGTGCAGCGAATCCCCTGATTGTTGTTCCCGATTCATTTTTCTGCTATTAGCTTTATGTTCCTTGCCAGCTAGTAATTTTTAATTTCTCAGAGTGCAACATCCCAGTGTATTTGTCATAGGAAAGACATATTTAGAGCAAGAGCACCTAACCCACCCCCTCGCCCACATCCCAAGTCACGCAGGAGATGGGAAAAGCTGTTCCCAATGTCGGTGAGAGAAAGCTGGGAGAGAAAAGAGAAGGGACTGCCTGATCACACCTCACGGTAAAGGCTACATGAACACTAGAAACTGGGGCAGTTGTTGAAACTTGCTTACCTGCAGGGGCAGATGTACAGATGAATGAGATCTCTAAAGATGAAAACAAGAAACTCTCAGGTGAGGACACATGGGGAAAGTTTTTGCACTTGGGATAGCTGTGACCAAGGTTTCTGATTTTTAATATTGCACTAGGCAGGCTGTGGGGACTGTTTTGGCCCCAAAGGGTTAAGAGGCATCTTCCTGACTTCCTGCATCCCAGAGGCTGGGGCAGTGGAGAAATGGGGAGTCTGTTGGCTGCTTCATTGGAGATAACGCTGCAATTCCCCCCATCGCCGTGTATGGGAGGGAGGGTCACTTTTTTTTTGCTCAGGGCTCTGGAGAGGCGATGTGCTACTTACTGTGGTTCTGGACTCATTTTCTGGGTAGAGAATTCTCCACCAGTGACAGACCATTTTTAGTTATTCTGAGAAGAAAAGAATGTGCTTTTTTATGTGGGTTTCTTTGGGCTCCAGAAACTATAAACATCTTCATTTTTAAGTGTCAGCCTTGACACACACAGCTGATTTAGACCTCAGTGATAAATATATCTGCTCTGCTATGTATCATTTTTTGGGAGTTCTAATTGAATTAAAATTGTATGCTATGTGCACAGGCTGTGATAGGTAATTAAGTTTATTGATTATGCCACAGCTCAGTTTGTCAGATGTACAGCACACCCTGCACTATAATTGCTATTTTATATACTGGACAGAGCTCGTCTCAGATGGTACAAACTGGCATAAGGCCATTCCTTCAGCAACAGCTTTCACCAGTTCAGGACTCCGTGTTACTGCTGAAGCTGTGTAAGAGGTTCATAGGCAAAACAGATGAACCTCATCTTGCTTGGAAATGTTGTTAAATTAGACATTTATCTATCTCAGCAGCTAGGTGGCTTGAACAGTCCGTAAAGCTCCTCTCTAAGCCTGTGGTGGTTTATAGGTTCACATGGAGGCTATACTGAATTTTCACTTTCCAATCAGAAGGAGAAGTTGCCTTTGACTGAGGGCCACACTGAGCACTGTCAGATGTTTATTCCAAGCCCTAAAACCAGCACAGAATTGGTTGGATTGCAAATTGGGAAAACCGGAATATTTGCAGAGCATTTCTTTTCGGGCAGCGCAAATAATGGATATTACCCAAACCAGACACAGCTTTTCACAGAGTAAGAGAAATGCAGTTTTATGCTGGTGATAAAATGAAACAGGGAAGACTGGGAATAATGGGAAGGGGGATGGAGGACCTGGGAGAGAGTCAGTGGGCTCTGGTGGTGATGCCTGGCGCAAAGCAGGATCAGAGAGATTGCAGGGATCTCTTCTTTTTTTTTTTTTTTTGTAAGAACACCATGTTTTTGCAGCTAAAAGTTTATTCATTGTTGCGGATGTGCGGAACAACACACGATCAGAAAAGTTTGATGAGTCCGTGTAGGACTGCTGAATCTGAGAACATCGTGTTCCTTCGTAACAGATCTGGCCAGATACGGATTTCCCCATGTCTCCCCTTGAAAAGAGAGCAATTCCTAATTTTCACAAGCACGCAGTGGCGTCGAAGTCTGTAGCACAGTAAGCACGTGAAGGCCTTAATCCAGCAAATCACAGAAGTCATTGATGAAGCCTACAGGAGTTCTGCTGAAATCAATGGCACCACTCACATTTTTAAAGCCAGGGTTTGCTGGAGGAGATCTTTTGAGCTGAGCCTTCAACGAACTGAGAAGCTTTTGAAAATTAGATACTGAGCATCCAATTTTAGTTAGGAATACTGCTTTCTCTCCCATTTAACACACCTGAGGTTCAGGAACCAGAGAATAAGATAAATTAACTTGTATCTCCTGTAGCATGAGATATATATTGCCTCCAAGACTTTACCTTGAAGCTGAGATGTATTTCCTAGCTGGAAGACTGAAAAATACAATGAGAAATGGGTCTGAAAATGTTGGTTTTGAAATGTGATAATACAGTTGCAAGAAGAAGAAAGCAGTAAACCTATTTTCAGTTATAGTAAAAGGTACTTATTTTTCTCCTTTTGGTCTCTCTATCCAAATCCTTGAGCCTGTTTATTGCTTTCTCCTTACAATTGAAATGCTCCATTGCTGAACAGCTGCTTGTGCTGGGCTTTGACTGCTGCTAAGCACTTCAGTTCTAAAATGTGAGCAAAAAGAATGTGCCATTAGGGGAGGAGGTGCTGTCGGAAGGAAAGGCAAGGTTGAGGCTATCCCCTCTGCATATGAGATAAGATGCTAAAGATGTATCTTTATTTTCCCATGTAATAAAATGCTTTTAAACCTCTGCTAAACTCCAAAGCTGTTTTCATGGACTATGTTCAAAACACATTGGGAAAATAAATGACAATTCAGAATGTCATGCTACTGCATATTTCTGGACAGGGTCGTTAAAGTATATCACTTTTTTAAAACAGAAACTGCATCCCTAACCTCTTGCCCCTTTGTATGCTACTGCTGCTATGCAACAACCTGAGGCAGCCAGGGCTTTACACACTCTGAAGGCGTGAAGTTTCCTGAGTTGATCCATTGCACTTTCAGAATATCAGGGCTGACAAGATATTCCCTGCCAGCTGCACCCTTAACGGGACCTAAGTGATGCTCCTTGTAGTCAGTCCTTTTCTATTTGTGAGCAGTTGAGGCAAGAAGAGTAGGAACTGCACTTACTGGATGTTTGATTGGCAGCTTTTTGGCTGCTCTGCCCCCATAGTGAGTTCTTGATGATTTTACAAATCTCAGGTAAGAATGGGAAATCCCCCCCAGCCCCTTTAGGAAAAACCACTGAGGGTGACCGTGTGGACAGTGCCTTCCTGTGATAGTCCCATAGGGTTGCTTCTCCCATGTTTGTCCCTCCAGAGATGGAACTTGCTCCTCTCATGCTATGTAGAGACACAGAGAAGAGGTGACCAGCCCTCTTCCTCCTGGGAACTTTTTTCCCCACCATGTCCGAGAGCCATAACTGGAAAGCTGAGAAGGGGCAAGTCTTCAGGGAAGACCACTGCCAGGGGACAAAAATAGAGTCCCTGCTCTCTTCCTTCTTCCCAGGGCACTGGAGGTACCAGGCAGCCCTTTCCATAGCTGGTGAGGATGGAGAAGCACCTCTTCACTTTGGCTCCAACTCCAGGACCTCCTCAGCCATTGTCTCTCACTCCCCACTGGAACTGGAATGGGCATGCTTAGCTCTGCACCAGGCAACATGAACACGAACCCTCCTCCCCTACAGGCTCTATGTGCCTTCAATAGCCTCCAAATGGGAGATCATCTCAGTCCTGTGAAACACACGTGCCTACAGCTGGGCATGTCCACTGAACAACTCTTGGCCTTATTTACTGAAAAAGAAGTTTAATTCTCCTTATAGGCTTTATGGAGTGATTTATAGTGCTAAAGTAAGTCTACCCTTATAAGTAGTGAGAAGTGTACATTAAAAAAGAAGAAAAAAAACAGGAGAGCGAGATCTGAGAAGCTTCACTTAGGTCAACAGAGCTCTGTTGAATTGCTGTTGAGGATCTCTCCCACTGCATATGCTTTTCATTGCAGGCAACAGGTTATTTAGGTCTGATTTGTAGTCTTGGAAATGCTGGGGTTTGAGGGGCTTTGGTACATCCTATGCCTGCGGGACTGAGTTCTTTGCCACTGCTTCCTGCCCGTAGGGAGGGCAATTGCTGTGGGCTACCTCCTACTTACCACGTTAAGACTCCTCTGAGGGACCTTGCCAGGTTACCAAAGGAGTCTCTCATGTGGTAAGCACCAGGAAATCTGCAGTTTCTATTTCCCTGACAAGTGCCAATGTTAAGAAGAGACCACTAAGCTGACACAGCTGAGCTTACGGGCTGGCTCTGCCTGTAATGATAAGAGGATGGGAAAGCGATCTTAGGCAAGAAGGGGTGAATTTCTCATCAGTCTGTTTTAGCAGTGTCAGAGAGGATATTCCTGGAGTGTATTCTGCTTCTGCTTAGGGTGATGAGATTTTTGAAGTGAATAAACGGAGATGTGCCAGGCAAACAAGAGCCGGGGTACTGACTGGAAGCAGTCCGCTAGCAGGGAGCAGGATGATGGGATCTCTTCTCTGGTGCTGTATGGATGGGTTGTCAGGTCTCTTGTGAATGGAGAGAACTGCTCCTCTGTCTTCTTTTTCTCAACCACACAACCCTCCTGCCTTTTTCCTTCCTGTCAGGCTGAACGTCAGGTTGAATTATAGGAGCAATGGCAGAAAGGAAAAAAGATCAACAGATATCTGCATTGCTTTGTCTTGTTGCCCTTTCTCCCCTCTTTTTTAACCCGCAGACCAGATCTTTCTTTCTTTTCTTTATTTCTTATTGCACTAATTGCTCTTGGAGGTGTAGTTGTATTTGAGATGCTTGTCAGCCACAGGATGGGAGAGGGAAGAGCTGACTGTACAAAGAGCCACCACTCTTCCAGGTTGCATGCAGCATTGTGAAAAGCCACTTCGGGCATAAAAAGCAATCATTGTGGTTTGAGACTGGGCAGGCATAGGAGAATTGGAGCCTGATGAATATTCACCTGAGCAGAGGTAATGTCTTGGCAAACCCACTGCAGGATGTATCTGTGCGGATGGCATCGAAAGATATATTAGTCGTTCAGGGAGAAAGAAATTCAGCTATGGAAATGCAGTCTTCAACCTGCTGATAAAGCTATGGCTGAGCACTTGGGGCAGTCATATTTTTCCCTTGCAATGTCAAGGATAGATTTAAAAATTCTTGAAAGTCATCTGACATCAAATGGCCTCTGAGATCGGGGCAGGACTCTCTGCAGGTTGGGAAAATTACTTTGCTTTCAACTGTTCTTCAGTCTGTTGAGTACATCACCAGCAAATCAATTGTATTTAAAAATGGGCCTTTTACTGCAGAAACTGGAGTTTTCAATTATTTTATAATAGACCATGTTTCCAGAACATAACTGCCACAAACTGATTTTTCTAGAAGACGCATAGGCTCAGTTCCCCAATTCTTTCCGCAGATTTTTATGCAATTTATTTAAATGAATTTCTTGGAGAAAAATAACATCTGCTACCATTTCATGCAATTCGATCTATTTCTCTCTCTTAAAGAGACTTCATGCCCTTTGTATTTACCGATAATAGTGTTAATATGGAAATTAAATTAAGCTTGGATATAAAACATAAATCAATTTCAGGAAGGTAAACGGGTCAGTAAATGTATTTTACAGGTTCATTGAGTTGGTAATCCCATTCAGCATACTTACAATAAAGAGATACAGGTTCTTTTATGTAACTTCCTGCTTTTTAATAGCACTTTAATAAAGGACTGAAAGAGAAATACATAAACAGAGCACCGAGAACTGACTGCTTTTTTAAAAATTTTTCATGAAGTACAGTGAGCTTCATGCTGAACTGTAGAAAACATAAGCCTCAAGCTGAAACAAACACCACAGCTTGTTAACATAACAAACACAACAGCTTTAATATCTTGTTATTGGAATACCAAAGCAAGTTGGAGTCAGACCTCCAGGTATACCAGCTTCTGCAAATGAAGAGAAAACATTGTTCCCACACATTGACTAGCTGGCTGCACAGAAAACGCAAATAAAAGCACCCATCAAAGAGAAATCATAATTCCCAGGGCAAGATGCTTTGCAGCAAGTTGGAAACAGCCAGCCCCTGTGCAGCCTTGCTCCTAGTGAGGAGCAGAGATGCTCCTCTCCCCTGACCTGCTGCCTGAAAGCAAGGTAACCTCCAGTGCCGTGCCCTTGTGAGCCTGCAAGGGTGGCATGGGGAACCCATGCAGTCCTCAGGATCTGGCCATTACCACCCATTAACCTGTGTAGCCTATGTGCCCTCTCACTCTGCCAATCAACCAGCCTTTTGAGGCCAATGCTGTGGGCTACCTTGCTAACCACTAGCTCAGCTCAGGGGCCCATGGACTATTTTCTTGCCGTGTCAATAAATTTTTCCTGGCATGGGTAGTTTTAAACCCCTCTTTGGCCACCACTGTGCTGTCTCATCTCTCCCACAGACTTCCTCAGGCAGGATCTGGGTGCTTTACTCAGGTTATTAACTGGAGAGAAATCAATTTCCATCTTCCAGCCCTTCAGAGCATCCGTTAATCCTCCATCCCCCTCTTATAGTAAGCCATGGGTTGGTCTCTCTCAACATACCACCAGGGACGTCCTTCAGGTGAAATGGTCTTCTCCTGAGACCTGATGAATCCCTGCTGCTAGGGTTGCTGCTAGAAACCCTCAAATCAGCCTGCACATGTCTCACTCCCAGTCTCTGCAGGCGAGCCTAGACTAGGCTGGCTTTTTAAGTATTTTCTACCTAGAGTGTCTTGAAGGATAAAAACAAAAAAAAAGCATCATTTGCATTTGCAAGCTACTGTTTTCCAAATGTGGAAAGGCATCCTTGGGGCACCTTTCTCCTTTTCCTCCTCCAGGAGGGAAGGAGGAAACAAGTAATTGCCTATTCATGAGCCAGCATTGGTTTTCCAGGGAATGCAACGCTCTGAAGGAGGGTACACAGAGAATAGTGGTGATTAGGAAAATACTAGCTCTGATAATTCAGGCTCCTGGAATGAACACACACATAAAAAGTTAAATCTCCATTTTTACAATCTACGGGTGAAATGCATCTCATTTTCTCTCTTGAATTCTCTATTGCCATGCTCCTGTCTGGCTTATACATAAATCCAATCAGCTGGAATATATCTGGAAAATAAGACCCTCCTAGCCTTCATCTGCTGAGGAAGGCATGTTTTCCTCATGATGTGCAGTAGTGACTCCTGAGACCCTACAACAACAGAGCAGGAGTAAAAGTGCTCTCTGCAACTTGGCTGTTAAAGAGTCCCATGACCCAATCTAATCGTGGTATTTCATTAAAATGAACACAGTTTTCCCTGAGTACTCCAGGACTGCGTTTGGCCCGCTGTTTGCAGGCCAGTCACAGATCTCCATTTCAAATGCTACAGCCGTGCCACCAGCCCTCACGAGACAGAGGAGACAGAAAGTAATCACACTTTGCAGAAAGGCCTGCCGAGCATCGGGGCTACTTTGAGCCACAATGAAGCAACGTACTGTGCACAGCACCTGAGGATGTGGTGCTGCTGGAAGGCTTTGAGAAATGCAGGGTTCGGGTTCCATCTGAGCATTGGGGTTGCAGGTACAGAGCCCACCTGCTGCCATTGCATTTGAAGATCATAGCTTTGTGTAGACCTTACTGTCTCCCTGACATGCTGCATTGCTGTAGCTGCTGCTGCCCGGAGGAAGATGGAGCCGGCCCCACTCACAGCCCCACTCTCTGCCCCATGGAACCCCCCTGTGCAGCCTGGAGCCCCGAACTTGGTCATGCTTGGACATTTTTGCTGCTCCTCATGTCTCCCGTGTAATATCGTCGGAGCACAAAATGTAGGCAGAGCGGTACTCAACCTTAGAGGTTTGAGTCCTTCGTTGCACCCCCTTTTCCACTCATAGAGATTTCCTGTCCTCATTGCCACTCTGGAGGATGGAAAACAGCTCTCCCAAGACTGGATGTAATTTTTAGTCATTACTTTGGTAAACTTTGCCCAGAATACATTTGTCTTGGGGCAGAAACATGTGAGATGTTCTAGGCTCCCTTCCAGTTATGCTTTCTCCAGCAATATGCATAGATTTTAATGTGTTCCTGCCAGTTTACAATGCCCGAAAATGAACTGTTTCTGGATGGTCTTAAATCCTGCCTGTGCATTGCTGTTTATGTTTGTTTATCCATTAAGAGCCTAAACTGCCTTTATGGCATATATTAGGCCACGGGGATATTTTAAGAACAAGACAATAAAGGCTATTGCACAGGTAGTAAAGTGGTTTATTTCTTTCTCATTCCTTCCCAAGTCAGTGTCTGCTCTGGTGTGTCCAGCAAATGGCAGGGGAGGGCACTTGGAGATTACATCTGGCCATGGCCTTCCAGTACCTAAAGGGGACCTACAGGAAAGGTGGGGAAAAACTCTTCAGTAGGGCCTGTTGTGATAGGACAAGGAGTAATGGTTTTAAAATAGAGGGAGGTAGATTCAGATTAGATATTAGGAAAAATTTTTTTTACACTGAGGGTGGTGGAACACTGGAACAGGTTGCCCAGAGAGGTGGTTGATGCCCCATCCCTGGAAACGTTAAAGGCCAGGTTGGATGGGGCTCTGAGCAACCTGATCTGGTTGGAGATGTCCCTGTTCCTTGCAGGGGCATTGGACTAGATGACCTTTAAAGGTCCCTTCCAACCCAAACTATTCCATGATTCTGTGATTCTATGGCACTGCCAGCAGTTGGCTTTTAGAGGTAACTGGAAGCGGGTGGGAAAGGCAAGAATTGTGCCTTCAGGCACTTTTTTTTAAAGTATCTTGAGGACCTAGAAGCTTTATTTTGTCTTATTAGTTACTGTTCATTTTTAACATGGAAATATCAGGAATGCTGAGCCTCACCTTCTTTGTTGTGCTGGAGGCTTTTCTTCCACAGGGCAAGACCCATCCAAGGGGCAAGAGCCCTTTCAGCAGCAGAAACTGCTGTATCTTCAGGCATTAAAAAAACCCACAAAGTGCTCCTATACACACACACACACACACCCCAAACCCAAAGAATTTTATCAAAATTAGTTCCCACTGAATTTAATGCCTCGTGTTTTGTCATCTGTAAAACCATGAGCCTCGCAGGTCTCCACGTGGCTGGGAGGCAGGGGGCTAGAAGCAGTACCCTCAGGTATGGAGATGTCGCACAGATTTTTTTTCTGGGACAACGTTTCATGTGTGTGGTCATCACGTAGCCTGAAGGAAGTCCCAGCATGAGAAACCTGGTGCCTATGAAGACCAGTACTGCGCAGAACAGGGTGCAGCTGGGCAGCCCTCTCAAAACAAGCAGCCCTTACATTTGCAGGGAAGACAAGCTTTGCTGGGTTTGGATTCAGTCCTCCAGCTAGCACTATAGGAAAAAGCTGGGAAATAAAGCATCTGAGGGCCCTGCCAGCTTTCGTGTTCCCAGAGAAGCAGCACGTTGGCCCAATGGTATTCTGGCCCTGCACTGCATCACTTTTGGGGGGCAGGTAGTGAAATGAGTGTCTTGAGAAGTAGCAAGGGCCAAACCAAATCCTTCTTTCTGCTAGCAACTGCAACATGAAACCCGGAAGAAATATGACTGGCACATAGCAATGTGTCCTTATGTCCCAGGTAATCTCTGATGGAAAACTTAAACTAGAAATTAGGTCATAAAATAAGTTCCATTCCGCCGTTACGCCTCCAGTTTGGCGGAGGTCCTTGGTGCTAATAATCTGCTATGTTGTTTCCACCCATTTCGTTTTATGGGTCTCTCAAAAACGCAGATCTACTATTATGCTCAGACATCAAAACAAACCCTTTCTTACCTCCTCCTTTTAAATCCCACAGCTAGGATAACCCGCTCAGCAGCCTCTGACACGAGGAATTCAACACTTGCAAATGTAATCGAACAGCTCTTCCAGAATAACAACATCGTTATCAAATGCTGTGTGGGCATTTTAATTCCAGAAGAAGAGCCGCTACCCCAAGACTTCTTCCAGAATAACTATTTTGGTAAATTTCCAACTGCAGGCAAGCCCTAAGCTTTTCAGTCACGACTGGAATGAATCATTCACTGCTTTAAGAGAATGCAACAATCCTGCATATAGAACATCTAAATCTTTTTGGCTCAAGAAGCTACACAGTCCAGAGTTGAAATGTGAGCAATTGCTGCAAATTATAGGTAAACTCTTCCTCAGTTGAATGGTTCTCACTTTTGCAAATGGTTTCACTGAAGTTAAGGCAGCTGCTCAAAGGCTTAAGTGCATCTGAAGCCTGTGAAATGGAGACCAGTGAATAATTACATCAGGGAGTGGAATAACTGTGATGGAGGTGGCAGGCAGGGAGGTCAGTTGTCTGCTCCTCAAGGGAGAGGCAGATAGCAAAACTGTGGTTAGAAAAACTGCATGGTGGCAGATCTACTAAGAAGCAGGTGGCTGAGATTTTGTCCTCTTCCCAACTCCCAGAGCATCACCATGACCCAGTATGGTGCATGCTTTGGGACGTGTCCGGGGTGACATCTGGCCTCTGCATGCTGCCCATCAGCACAGCACCTCTCTCTGGCCTTGGTCCTCATTGCAGAAGCTGTGTTTTAGCATCCGACATCTCACTATGTTTCTCCCCATAGCGCCCTGTGCAGGGATAGAGCTGCAGTGATACAGGAGCGGAGATGGTGCCCTCAGTGCCTGTGGTAGAGTTTGCACTGCATTTCCAGGGTGGTGTGGTGCACACTGGTTGGGTCACGTTGCTGGGATCTCAGGTGCTTTGAGGAAACAGGGCAACCACACCATGCACCATCAGGCATGTGCCACATTTCAAGAGCTGTCCCATCATTTCTAAAGCTTCAACCGAACAGATTGTGCTCCAGGTCTGCTGGGGCATGCTTGGGGGATAAGGTGGCTCCCATCTCTGCTGTACTTGGGGAGTCAGAGTGGATCCCAACACATTATTCTATCTTTTTTTTCTGGGTTTTATTCTCCATGGGCACCTCTTTGTCTGCTCTAGTGTAAAGCTGCTGTGCAAACTGATGGTGTGGGTGCCTGGGAGACCAGAGGTCCAGTGCAAAACAGAAAATCCAGCTTGGTGGCATGGGCACACTCAAAGAGATTCAGGGTCACATTTTAAAATGCAGTTTGTGGTCTACAAGTAAATCCCAGTAGGGACTGTCATGTGTCTAAGGGATTACTGGAAGTTTATAGCAGAGGAGGGAACACAACCTCCTTCCCCTGAGCCCCTGCAACAATGCAACGACACTGAAGCATCCCTCCTCTCCATTCCTTTTCTATACAGTATAGCTTAGGGTACAGACACTACTTTTTCTTTTTTTCTACTTCTTAATAAGTAAAAATCCCTTTGCTAATGTGGGTGCACAACTTGAGGAAAAGAGGCACCAAACTCATTTGGGCACTAGGAAGAAATACCCAGTGCTGGCGCTTCATCAAACACCAGAGAACAGAATGTTTCCACCTTGTCACACTCCCGCAACCTCTCTGCTCTCAGGAGGTTACAGCCTGGCTTGTTGCTGCTGGCAAATCATGCCCTGGGCTTCTGTAGCTCATAAAAAAAAAAAAAGAAGGGCTATGAAAATTACTACCCCTGTGATAATGCTGGCAAGTGCTGGAGAGGTAGTCAGCTTGCAGCATTCATTCAGAGGGAAGACTTGCTGGCTGCCACACAATGCAACATCAGTGGTGTCACCTGCACCTGAGCCACATCAGAGGCACTGGGAGAGCCAATGCCCAGCTCGAGGGCTGTCCCTAAAGCACCACTGTTGAAAGAGGACTCAGGACGCTCATAGCCTGATTTTCCTTCAGCTTGTAAAAGCTTTGCAATGCTTCACCCGAAGGGTTTGTGCCACAGTGTGCTTGCCCATCTGAGTTCAAACCTGCAGTAAGGCTGAACTCTTGAAGGCAAAGGCTTCACCAGGTGCAGCTTCTCCAGGAGAGGAGAGGTCCACCACTGCATCCTGGGCTGCAACGGGGCAAATGCTGTGCCCTGGGCTGCAGTGATGCAGGACTGGGATGGATGTTGTAGCATAGGTGAGGTGGCAACTGAAAACTGCCACACAAGTTTTTTCTTCACTGAGCTTAGCACAAGGACTGTATGGTCACCCAGCAAGAAAACACTGGGATATCCAAAAGGCAAATGAATTCCCAAGGTGAGCTGTGTGATGGGTTAGAGGTGTTTTTCAGCTTGGTTCTACCTTCTTCAAGTGCTCCCTCTTGCTGTATTTGGGCTTGAGGACAGCTAAATAAGAGCTCTCCTGTGTCTCTTCTCTCTTTTATTTTCTCTCACGGTTTTCTCCACTCTGTGCTGATTGGTTTTGATGTTTTCAGTCTCTTTGGAAATCTGTCCATGCCCCTTCCTTTCCACCAGCCTTCTTGAACTCTCTTCTGTTTGCTGCTACATCATAGCATGATGGCCACATATATATGCTGATCGCATCATTGATTTACATCATTGTATCAGCATTACTCAATAACACTTTCCATCTACAATTTAGCATCTCTCCAACTACTTTCTGGACCACCACTGACCAGCTACTTTCATTTCGCTTCCCTTGATGATACCGATATATTCTTTCATCAGAGTGACTGCAGTCAATTATTTCTTCTATTCTGCATTGCCTCCTGGAGTTTTTACACTCCATTACGTTTGCCATAATGTTGCCCAGTTATCTTGCTGTGTCAAGACCCTTCTGATATTCCTTGCAATTCTCTCTAGTTTTGACATGCTGTGGTAATTTTATTTTAAAATACGGCGTTTTCCACTATTCTCCTACACTTAATCTACACTATATCAGGACATGATCAGGCATGATGCAAGGGAGGGCCTAAAAAGGGCAAGAAACATCTGCCACATAGAGCCATGAGTTGCTTTTATATGAGCTCCCAGGCTTTTTATTTTTGGACAAGACTAGGAAATTATATTCTGAGGTCCATGCAGTAGCGCCTCACGTTATCAGTGCCGAGTTCCTTCTTCCTCAGTGGGTGTCCTTTCACATCACTTCTGATCTAATCGTCAGAGGTTTTTGTCTGAGAGCCATTTCTGCTTTTATCTCATGGCTGTAATTAAATTGCTTATCTTTTACAGGGGCTGCTGGTTTAGAGCATCCTGTTTTAGGGAAAAAAAAATATATAGTGCACTAAAGGATGCTAAACAGGAGCTTACTCAGAGTAGTTTGTGGGCATCTTTTCATCTGTACAGCTTTGGGCTGTCCCAGTAATGCAGGGCAAACACAGAGGAAACTGTGAGTAAGACTCGGGCAACTCATTTTCACACTCCTCTCAGTCATCCTCAAGAAAGAAGCAGCCTGGTCTTAGAGGATTAAAAAAAAACAATGGGAGAGGGATGAAAGAAATTTGGAAGAGAGACTGGGTAAAGGAGAAAGCAAAATTACAGGCAAAACAGCAGAGAGGACGGGGAAACATTGTTCTGCAATAAATTGCTAAAAAAAATTACAATCCCAACTTAATGTTACTAGGATGCAGGGTATTTTTTGACACACTTTTCACTGAAAACAGTCAAAATATGTTCAGATGGATACCAAAATAAATAAATTTTTCCCATTCTTCCTTAATCTCAGATTGTCTTATTAAGAGCTCAGATTCACAAAGAAGAAAATCCTATTAAGCTACATGTACACCCGAGCAGTAATGTTTGCTTTTAAAGATATCTCTTTCTCTCCTACGCACTCCCAAATCACTTAAGAGGCTTTTATTAAATTTCAGAGTTAGATAGCTTTCCTTTGCAGACAGCCCAGGAGTAGGAAATGCTGGCTAGTTAAGAGTAAGGGAAGGAAGGCAATATTGAATCAGGAAATAAAATGAAAAGAATGCAGAACATAAGAAAAACATGGTAGAGTTTTCCCCCCTGAACAATATATTTCAAAATGATACAAGGTCCCTGTTTCGTACGATCCTGTTACAAGACAGCAGAGTGTGAAAGAGCAGAAGACACCACAAAACCAAACAGTGCTGTAGGAAATTAGCTGGCTTTAATCACCCAGCGATTTACGGTGACACAGCCAAGCGGGCTGAGCTGTGAGAACGGTCATGCCGCTCCAGTGACATTTATTGACTGAGTGGAGATGGGCAGGTTTTGCTGTTCTTGTACTGAGCCTATAAGGACTAATGCATGATCATCAGGTTTGTTTTTTTTTCCCAAGAGGACAAATAGGAAAGGATTCTGCTTTGCCACATTGGGGTAAATCCTCAGTAACTCCATCGACTTTTTTAATTCATGGATGGGCTCAATTAATTTGTTACATTATTTTCCTCATTAACGGCTTATTAAGGCAGGCTACAAGAGCAAATGTCAGCATATGGATTTCTCGTGGGCAGGCATTGCCTCCCAGACAGTGAGGTAGAAGCAGAGGCTGCCGTGCTGCCCGGGCTGCGCTCCAGCCGCGTCCTGGGGCTTTGCACAGCATCCTCCTTTCCTTACCGATTCAGACAGAGTCGGGCTGGAAAACAAGTCCCAGAGGAGCCCACTCCAACATATCTCGTGGCGTATGAGGCATTGTGGCGAGGCAGATGATGTAATATCGATTGTCTCTTAGTGAGAGAGGAGGGGAATGTCAGCCAAAGAAATTACGCCCGTGAATAGCAGATGAGGAGGAAATAATGAGAGAATTGGTGGAGTAAATGAAGACATAAAAGCATGTAATACAAAGAAAGAAGCATTTTCTCTGACCCTTGTGACCTACTGTGGTATTAGTGTACAGTTTTAGTAGTGTAATGATCATTAAGGCACTGATCTCCATTACGAGGAGCATAGAGACTTTCCTCCCTCGCACAAGACTGTGCGTTTCAGTCTGATACTAATAAAAATTGGTTTCACATATCATTACACTTCCCTGGCTTAATCATCTTTGAGCGTATTGTGTGTTCAAATGTTGCCATTTCGGGCAGAGCCGTGAGCCAGTCATCTTAACAGGTTGTTTTTTCCAGCATCCCTTTCAGCGTACGTGAGTGCTGTCACCATGGCCTGTTTTGGCAGATGAGGAGTGAGGCTCAGGGCTTCGACTCAACCATGTGACAGTTTGCGTTGATGGGTTTTTTTCCTCCCTTGAGATAAATAATACTATTTCTTTGAAGTAGCAAACCTGGGAGTGAATGTGTAATGTGCAAGTGTATCAAGAAAGGCTTGTGAGGAGTTTTCGAGCAGAGCAAACTTTCACCCAAAGATCAAGAGGGAGATAAAACCAAAGTTGGGCTGCAGAAGCAGGTTGGTTGCGGCACAGTTGGTTCCTCGCTGCTCACAGTGATGCTGCATCTCTTGGCCCCAGCTGGGGCTCAGCTCTACTGTGAGAAGCCCAAAGCTGCAGGAGCTCCGGCGCAGGCAGCAGCTCGCTGGGATTTGAGGTTGCTTAGCTCATGGCTGGGGGATTCTCAGGAGACAAAGGCAGCTGTTCCTCTCTCCTGCACTGAGGTGGAAAAAAATAAAGAATAGGAATGGTTTGATTTTTCCAAGCAATTCTTTTTCCCTTTTCCTCCCTCCCCTCAGATTTCCCTTTTTTGGGGGAAAAATGACTCATTTTTCTGCTGAAACAAACTTTTGCAAATGTCATGATTTCTTGTGGAATAGAAGTCCTGTGCTTCAACCAGCTCTCAGCAGAGACATTTCAAACCAAGGCATCTGCAGCATGTTTAGTTTCCTTAGTTACGTGCCATATGCATCCAGGTAGAAAGGGCAAGGGTCTGACACAGCTAATATGGCTTTTTAAAGTATCTGAGTCCTTCCCTGGCTTTTAGAGAAGCAAGGAGTGTATGTCTACAGCCAGGAAGCCAGCAACAAGAGTATGTCTGACCTTGCCTCCCCTCCACCCCCCCTTATCATATCAGCACGTTTCCAGTTTTTGCTTTCCATTGTTTGCAGAAAAACAGTGCTGCGAGGAAGTGGATGATTTAGTGTACTTATTTACTTCACTAATTCAGGCTGCACACACACACACAAGGCTAAGAACATATATCCTTTTTCCCAGGTATGAATAGGAGCTGCTCGACTTCAATTTCCTCATGCTGAACAGTCAGTCTGGCCTCCTGCTTAAGTGAGAAAGTCCCCTCACCCTCTTCCAAGTCAGCAAAGCCCAGGACAGTAATCCAAATGCAATGAGGAGTCTCCTTCCCAGGATGCCACCTTTTCTTGAGGTGGTTCTGCTCTGCCTTGCGACATTTAGACATTAGGTCACTGAAGACTGAGTTGCCTTCTCTGGAGAGTGGCTGCGCATTCCGCTCAAAACTGGTGGTAGCAGTGATTTATAAATCCGTGGGACAAAAACCACATCAGTTCTAGCTGGGCTTGGAGCAAGCCAGTGATCCTGAACATCTTCTCTGAAGGTGCTACCTTGCTCGTCAAGGCTAATACTTCTAGATGCCTCCCATCTATGCAAGAGCAGGTAAAGCTGTGAAGCATGGACCTAACAATACAAGGATGCTTCCCTGGATCTGCAAAGTCTGAAGGTTTTCAGCAACCTCCTCCTTTTCTGTGGCATGCAAACAAAGTTTCATTGTGGTGCTGTAGGCAGTTAGATATTGGCTGTGGTGAGTGATGTAGCTGCTGCAATGCATTCATCTGCACTTCACTGTGCACATTATGCTCTATGCTGAAAGGGGCAGCTGGGTGGCAGAGCAGGAAGCCGCTTGTTTTGCTCCTCTGGAGTTGGGAAGGGAAAAAATGGGCTTTTCTGAGAGAAGCTCAGCTGGGGAAACACCTGGAGTGAAAGGTGAGGCAATGCATATGGTAAAGAGCTGGCAGTGGGGGCTAGCAGTGATATCAGGGACCGAGTCCTGCAGAGAGTGGAAACCATAGGTTGACCAGGAGGAGGGGGTATAGTATAGATTTCCTCTACTTTTCTTTTTATTTTGCCCTTACCAGGGCTCTGAGCTTCCCTAGTTTGGGAGTTGCCATATTCTCATTTGGAGTCCTGCAAAACCCAGCTTTGGAGACCCAGCCCCTGCTGCTGAGGTGCTCAGGGAAAGGGGAAGGAGGTGACCCCAAAGCTCACCTGCCTGTCACCCCAGTGAGATGTCTCTCCCGGCTGCCAGGCGGGATGCTGAGTGTCAGTGGGCAGGACCAGGCTGGCTGTCTGGCAGCATGTCCCAGAGCTCAGCCCCCCAAGCCGTCCATCCCCTGGCTCCTGGGATATCCTCTCTATGAGCAGAAAGCAGCCCCTTTCCACGGAGAGAGAATCCCTGCACACATCCCTGTTTACAGACATCCTGGCCCTTCCTTGTCCCTGCAGGGTGCAGCCCCTTGGCCACCTCTCTCCTGCACAGAGGAAGAAGGGGGTCCACAGGTCCCCCCTCCCTTCCTTCACAGGCACAGCCTGCTACCCCAAACCCTCAAAAGCCATCCACTGAAATGTGTTGTCGTGGTTTTGTTAGTGAGGGGGGCCTAAGGTGGTAGCTTCTGTAGGAAACTGCTAGAAGTCGCTCCCCTTTGTTCAGTGGACTTGGCCAGGCCTAGGGCGGACCTGCTGCTGGCCAAGGCTGAGCCAATTGGTAGCAGAATGTCCCGTGATAACACCTCTGCGATAACGTATTTAAGAAGGGGAAAACAGAAAAAAAAGAGAGAGGAGAGAAGATGTGAAGAAGCTGAGCAGGGGCAGAGGCGCAGAGGGGGAGGCGCAGGCCTCATGGGCCTTGCAGGCCTCACCCTCTGGCCTCTCGCCAGGCAACCGACTGGGCCCGACTCAGTCCAGCCCGGCTGCAAGAAATGGAGAGGAGATGAGAAGTGAATAAGATGTAAAAAAAAGATCCTGAGAGACATCTACCAGCCTGTTGTGAGGAACGGCTGCAGACGCCAAGGTCAGTTCAGAAGGAGGGGGAGGAGTAATGCGGCTCCTGGCCAAGATTCCCCTGCAGCCTGTGGTGATGACCATGGTGGAGCAAGTTGTCCCCCTGCAGCCCATGGAGATCCACGGAGGAGCAGAGATCCACTTGGAGCCCGTGAAGGACCCCATACTGGGGGAGGTGGATGCCTGAAGGCAGCTGTGGCCCATGGAGGACATGGGACATGGAGGACGCTGGGACAGCTGTTCTAGAGGGACTGCACCCGTGGAAGAGATGACCCACGCCGGAGCAGTTCCACAAAGGACTGTGGCCCGTGGGAGGGACCCCACGATGGAGCAGGGGAGGAATGTGAGGAGTTCTTCCCCCAACCATGAAGCAGCGGCGTAAAACAACGTATGATGAACTGACTGCAATCCCCATTCCCTCTTCCCCACTGTGCCGCTCGTGGGGGGGAGAGTAGTAGAGATGATGTTGAGCTTGGGAAGAGGGAGGGGTGGATGGAGGTTATCTTGTTCTCTGTCTCATTATCATGCTATTTGTAGTAATAAATGAATAGTTTTCCCCAAGTCGAGTCTGTTTTGCCCGTGACGGTAACTTTAAGGATTTCTCCCTGTCCTTATCTCAAACCTCGAGCCGTTTTTCTTATATTTTCTCTCCCTGTTCTCTCGGAGGGTGGGGGAAGTGAGAGAGAGACTGCGTAGTCTGGTCCTGATCGGGGCTGAACTACGACATGTGTCTATTTAGGAAAGAGAAATATCAACAGATGTGCTAATGCTGGGACATGGCAGGTGTCCTTAAAGGACTAACAGGCTTTATTAATGTCTGCAGGTATAGACAATCCATCATGGGAAAGAGGGATACACCAGTTGAAACAAATAGCGGACAAAAACAAAGAGAAATAATTATGTACACACTATGCCCGTGGAGTGCATCTTAAAAAGAGTTATTTGGGACAGACTGTACTGACGCTGGATTATAAAAAGGACTGGATAATTTTATAAGCAATATAATGCTTCTGTAGTGTGTGAATCTCAGGCTTCAGAAAATAAGGTACTCGGCTTACAAAAATAAAATCTCCCACTTGTATCATATGATTATACAACTTACTGGATCAATTACAGTCCATATTTTTTTAATTTTGCATTTCCTCAGGCCTTGGGTACCACCCAGCACTGACGGCTGAATGTGAACTATTAGTGGAGCAGCGGTGAGCATCCTAATGGAAAAGATCACATTACCAAAAAAAAAAACCTAACAGCATTGATTTGTTGTGTGTTCATAGATCTAGCCCCTTCGCTGACACAAGTGAGGCATGCTGCTAGCCCACTGCCTGCCCTTCGCCTGCCCTTCCCCTGGCCTCCCAGCTGCTGCACATACCTCGGACCAACACTGGCTGCGAGAGCTGCAAAGGGACCACCTCCTCCATGAGGGTTGGCATTTGGGCTAAGGGAAAAGGCCATTAGCCTGCCACACTGGCCTCTACTTCTCTCCTGATGGTGACCAAGGACCTTGAGGTTACCAGTGGCATTCAGGGGGCTGCAAAGGAGTGAAGGGTCCTGTGGAAGAAGCAAAGAAAAGAAGAGGAAAGACTGTGTGTACTGTCACAGGTTTAGGAGACATGAGCAGAAAGGGATATTTGGTTGGGGGAGGCTTGGAGCAAGCTAAAATAGGGGGTAGAAGCACAAGGGATAAATTGCAGGAAAGAAAGGAAGGATGAAGCTCTCAGGTATCCAGCCATCAAAAAAGAAATGCATTCTTTCATGACTTTGCCTCTTTTTCCTTGGCTGCAATGATTTCTGAGGTGTTCAAACAACCATATCCCATTTCCTCCCACAACCCCATAGAAGAAGCCCATTGTTCCTGCCCTGCTGAAGCCTGCAGCCCCTCTTTTTGGGGGCAGTACTGCAACTACCTTCACTTCAAATTTAAAAAAAAAATGGAAAGATGGGGAAAAACCCTTAGTAAGGAAGGGAAACCTGGGGAGGACGTGACACAGTACAGAGCCAGCATGACAATTTCCTTCAAGCCCCCTGCAGATGGGACTGTGTTGGGGGCATGGCCAAGGAGAAGCAAATGGGGCCAAAATACCTCTGTCCCTGAGCACCGCCGCCCTCCTAGCTCTCTCTCCAGATCCCTGGATCATGATGAGGAGCTGCAAAGTCACCCCAAGTCTTCTTTCTCCACTCAGCCAAAGCCACCAAGGAATGCAGGGAGCACGCCTGCAGAGGAGGGAAGGCTGTCTCCTGGGTCCTCAGGACTGATTTGATATGGATTTTGGTGTTTGACATGGAACCGTTATTGACTGAAGCTGGCAGTACTGCCAGGGCACTGGCAGCCAGACATGTTTGTTAGCGGTCACAATCACTGCATTAGTGTTATCATTTGGGTGACTGCAAAGGGCTTTGGCACGAGTGGCACCATTTTGGTACTTCTGCAAGCCAACAGCAAAGATACTTGAAAAGTGCCTGGAGAGGGATGGGAGGGCAATGGTGGGGTGACAGAAATGCAGGGGTTGTCATCTGCAAAGGGTGACTTGTTCAGCTTGTCTCCCTCACACACCTAGAACTGCTTTTTGACTAGCTCTTCTTGGGCTTGCAAATGCAGTTTTCCTCAGCTGTATTAAATTTGGGGATCTCTTACTGCTACATCAAAGCAGGAGCCAGCCCCTCACGGCTGCTTCTTTCCCAGGGTAGGTGCTATTGAGGGCTCCCTATGAAAAGTGGCGCTGGGTAGCAGAAATGGAAAAAGAAACGCTGCTTGCACAAAAGGTTTTTAATCAAGGAAAGCAAAGAGCACAGCAGAGAAATGTGTTCAGATTACAGTCTGTTTTAAACACATATCAGGAGTCTGGTCTGAAGCCCCGTGAAGTCAAAGAGTTTTTCTGTCAAGTACATTTTTTGGATCAGGTTCCAAGTGCAATTTGTCTCCTTTTTTTCTTCGGTTGTTGGTTTGTTTTTTTTTTTTTTTCTTTTTTTTTTTTTTCCTTTTCCTTTTTTTTCTTTTTTTTTTTTTTACATAATGAGTAAAGGCACATCAGCTATAATGGATTGCTTCTCCTTGCTCTGCTTTCAGGAGTCAGGAAGAGAATCATTGAGCCATATTCTCCTGCTCCTCTGCAGAAAGCAAATGGCTATCCTTGGATATCAATCACTGGGGTAAAAGCTAAGAAATGTTACCAAGGAAACGTTGTCAGGCCCATTGGCAGTTTCCTTTGTTTAGTAAGTTTACCCATGAGCAGCATTTTATTGTTTTGAAATCAAGAAATGTTAAAATAAATACAACATCTTTGATTGAACTAGCTTGCTAGGCATCCTCCCTGGTGTAATCAGCACCCAAAGTATATTGCTATACTTTGATCCATCAGGTAGTTAATTCATTCATCAGCTTTGGATTTATAATCTAAGCTGGCCTTCTGAATAAATATAAAGTACATTTATCACTAGGTAAAATGCATTATTTCTCCAAGCAGGCAAACATTAAAAATACTTGTAATCCAAAGCAAGAAAAATGAAGAACTGCAACGTGTCATCCAGGTGTGAAGCATGAATAACAGCAAAGTGGAAGCAAAAGAGACGGAGCTGACTTTGATTGGCAAGATGCTACTTTTACATTGTGTGGGCGTGTTTAGTACTCATGAAAGCAGGGGACTAATAGCATCGATTTCAGACAGACTTCATGAAACAGGTGCTGTGCCACGCTTCCATCATCCGGCACTTACAACATCCTCTAGCATCAGCCAGCTCCGCCTCTGCTGCCCCAGCCTGGTTTTCCTGATGCCCTGCTACCCACCGCTCAGCACCTCCTGGGAGGTGACAAGTGCCCTCAGCTGCGAGTCACTTCAATGCAAGCTGAGGGCACTCTGAGCCTTGTAGGAGGCATTCGTGGTTTGGCAAAAAAAAAATGCTATTTAAATAGGAGGCTGTGCTGCGTGTTTCGTGACACACGTAAATAGAAACTCTGGTGTCACCATCATCGCTTTCTACAGTCCTAGAGCTGTAGATCTCAGTCTTTAAAGGTGAAGGGCTAGTGCTATGTGGCAGTGGATAAATACAGGTAAAAGGGGATGCTGCCCAGCTCAGACAAGCCATTAAGGGAGCATGTGAAGCCCCTCAGATTTCCCACCAGTTCACCTAAAATGATGCCCATTCCTGGGCCTCGGGACCTTTGGCGAGCACCTTGTCCTGAGGCCACCTTCATCATTCCAGCATTTCCCCCAAAACGGGAGTGGGGAGACATTCAAACACATGAGGAAAGCAAGGCCGCGTGCTCATGGCACGAGTGGAGAGGGGACCCCATTTTACGTAAGCACCACAGCCAGGCCAGCCCTACTTTCCCACAAACCCAGCTGCAAGGAGCTGGGAGCCCAGGGCCGGCGCTAGGTGGGAACACATCCTCTGAGGGGACCGGGGCCCTGAGCAACGTTGTGCCACATCATCCTTTGAAAAGCCATCAGTAAAACTCATTTTTCTCATACAGGTGCTTCCAAGCATTATAAACTTTCCCTCAGACAGAAAGGGCATAGTCAATGCCATATTATTGCAAAATAAAAAGATTAAAATTGACTAATGTATTCAGGCACCAGCATCAAGTCACATATCTATCTGGTTTTATCAGCACTTTCTTGGCCAGTGCAGGGGGAGGTGAAGCAAGCAGTCCTGCTCATTACCTGTAATATTCTCTGACTTATATCATTATTTCTGCTTATTTTTTTCATGTTGTCTTTAAGGACAGAGTGTCCTGGACTGCATGACCTTGAATAACAAAACTGAAGAGGAGAGGCCTCTATTATCCTGAAAGGAATAAAGAAAAAAAGGAAAAAAAGCAAGAAGTAATGATCTTTTCTTCTCCTGCTGACTCAAGATCAGACAGTGCGATCAACCCTGCAGCCACGGGAAGGAGTCCATCTGAGGGGATGCTCAGCTAAACGCTGACACCCCAGCGCTGGAGCAGCCCTCCGAAATCAGGCTGTCCTCTGCTAACCTGGGACGAATCAGCAGCTCACGATCCTACTTGAGACTGGAACGACTGTCACTTTTAGGATGCTATGCCTGGGCTTTCATTAGACTTCACTTTGTGCTTCCTGCAGTCTGCTGGAGCCAGCTGGCATTTTGGGTGCTGTTCAGAGGAGAGAGTTCACATCCATGATAAATGCTGAGGAAACCTTTACAGATAAGGACGTGTGTAAAATATCTGTCTGCTCAGGGGTCAGGCTTTGCTTTCTCCTTTCTTATTTTGCTGCCATTTGTTAGCTGAAATCCATCTTGATGCTTCCTGATCTCAATCCAGATAGAATCATGGAATCACAGAATCACAGAATGGTTTGGGTTGGAAGGGACCTTTAAAGGTCATCTAGTCCAACCCCCCTGCAAGGAGCAGGGACATCTCCAACCAGATCAGGTTGCTCAGAGCCTCATCCAACCTAGCCTTGAATATTTCCAGGGATGGGGCACCTACCACCTCTCTGGGCAACCTGTTCCAGTGTTCCACCACCCCTTTTCCTATCACTACTGGCCCTGGTAAAAAGTTTGAATGATGAAGTAACTTTCCCCAAACCATAGGGATCTTCATGAGAGCCTGCAGTGAAGAGGAGATACTAAGAGGATTAAGTTGAGAAGCAGGCCCCCATCTCCTTTCCACCAAGGATCTCCTCTGCAATGGATGAAAATCAATTCAGTTTTGTTCTTTGCCTCAGCTTCCCATCTGGAGGATGGGGAAGATGGTACCTTTGTGCCTCTGAAGGAAGATGACTACCATGCAGATGCCCTCCTAGCCCCTTTCCCAGGCCTGAGAGATCTTCCCCTCACAGCAGAAGTGTTTGTCTCCCATCAGGGCTCACATGTTAGGCCATTGCTCTGCAAGGGCAACCATCATCTAGTAACCTGGCTCCTTTCCTGACATCTCTTTGAAAAGCAGCCACAGCATCAACCTGTTGCTCCATCAAGACTCACAAAAGTCACTGGGCACTGTCCCTTCACAGAGCTTAAACTGATCACAGGCAGTGAGGATTTCAGCTCCTTAAGGGAATGATCTCCTTCTCACAGAAGGCTGCTGAGTCACGGAGACAGGAAGGGAACATCTCACAGCCAGGCAGGACTCTCGAGCCATGGTTTGCTGAGGACATGGTTGAACAAGCTACAGAGGACTGTTCACCTCCACTTTCCTTCTTTCTGGCAGGCTGAATGAAAACCAATTTCTGTAGCTGGCAGAGGAAAGCCAGTATGCTTCCAGGCTATCATTGCTCTGCCCTGCTTACCCATTTCTCTGCACACCCAAGTCCTCTTCTTGCCCCTGCAATGGCTGCAGGCAGGGGACAGCCACCGCCTGCCAACAACTTTGTGGTGGGTGGTGAGTGATGAACGACTGGTAGCTGAAAGCAGATACACCTAATGATTGCGCCTCAGGCAAAGGAGGGAAGGTCAAAGACTGAGCGTGGCTAATACTCGAGCAAACACAGCCCCAGCCTGGCTGATAACTCCACTTCCCTGCCTTTTGCCATTTGTGAGGTGCTTGTGCTGATGCCTAAACACCATGACAGCATGTCCATGGCTCCCATATTATAAATATGGGGGCTCTCAGAAGTGCTAAAGAGCATCCATAGCAATGGTGCTGCAAATGTTTATCTGAATTAGCTGAAAATAGTATCCTTTATCTTAGCACTGTTCCTCCCTTTCCTGTCCCAGACCCAGCATCGTATAAAGGAAACATCCTCAAAGCAAGCTTCTTGTTCATTTGTATTGACAGTCAGTAAGAGGAGATAAAACATGTTTCAAAATGCTCATCACAGCTAGGTAGTCTCTCCTGTTCTCCTGGGGCCTTACCTGCCGGGAACAAGTAACTCCTCTGAGCGGCTCTCCATTGCAATATTCACAGGCCCAGCTGCACGAGGCTGTGAGAGGTGGCTTTCCTGCAGAGGGAATTGCAGGCAACAAGCAAAACTGAGATAGAATCACAGAATCATAGAATCTTTAAGGTGGGAAAAGACCTCCAAGATCATCAAGTCCAACCGTCAACTTAACACCACCATGCCTACTAAAGCATGAAGCATGTCCTGGAGTGCCACATCTACACGCTCTTTGAACACCTCCAGGGATGGTGACTCCACCAGTCCCCTGGGCATCCTGTTTCAGTGCCTGACAACTCTTTCAGTAAAGAAGTGTTTCCTAATATCCAACCTAAATGCAACTTGAGGCCATTTCCTCTTGTTCTGTCACAAGTTATTTGGGAGAAGAGACCAACACTCGCCTCCCTACAACCTCCTTTCAGGTAGTTGTAGAGAGCAATGAGGTCTCCCCTCAGACTCCTCTTCTCCAGACTAACAATCCCTGTTCCCTCAGCTGCTCGTCATAAGACTTGTGCTCCAGACCCCTCGCCAGCTTCGTTGCCCTTCTCTGGACACGCTCCAGCAACTCAATGTCCTTTTTATACTGACAGAAACATTACAAATATTTTCTTAATCGCATTAAACAATGTGAGGAAGAGGAGCCCATGAAATGCAGCAAGGGTTATAGATCTGGCAGGGGCAAACCAGATGGCAGAGGAAAACATGAAGAGTCCAGAGGCTGCTGAGGTAAAGTATTTCTGGCTTCTGGCTCCTGACTCCTGCTGAAATCCCCCTCCTGGCTTTAGCCGGCTTGTGGGGCCAACTGCTGGTGAGCCAGCTGTCCTCAGCCCCCATGGACGAAGACAACAGCCTGGGAGAGGCTGTTCCTACAGGAAAGGAAAGCTTTGAGCAGCGGAGCTGAGGAGGGCTGTGCCCAGGGCCCCGCAGCCCTCCTGCCACGTCAGCACCTGAGGGGACTGCACAACCGAAATAACCGCAGCCATGGCACGGCCGGCCCCCAGCAGAGTAAGGCACAAATAAAAGAAATCCCTGACTGTTGCTAGTGGGGTATTTAAGCACCAGGAATGAGTTTGGGCAGCTGTCTGCCAAGGGGCTTTGCAGTCACTGTTGCCCCTGTGGTCCGCTCTTCATGCCCTGCATGGGGAAGGCGAGGCTGCGCTGCAATTTTCCATTAGCTGATTGCTTTTACAGCCTCTGAACTTTACTCCTCAATACTTGATCATCTGGACTTCTATTTGTTAAAGGAGGCATGACATATAACCACTTTCCTCATGCCAGCCGGGTCGGTTTCAGCTGCTCTCGCCCCAGTCCAAAGAGAGCCCACGTAATTATCTACATAGATTTCTGCCTTGCTTTTCCCCACGCAGCCTGCTCGTTTATGTCTGCCAGTGTTCATACGCCACCCAGTGGCTCCCGAGATGTTGGGTACTGGTCTCCAGGTGCCCAAAACCACTTTCTGGTGGAGCATCTCCCGAGCAGCAAGGACACACCAGCCCAGAGCCGTGCTCCCTGGGGGTCACAGGCAGCCAGGTCCTACAAAGCTCTTCCCAGATCTTGATGCACATAACCACGTCGCTTGCTCACTGATGTAGCCGCATCGCTCACTCGCCGCATCCTGCAGTCTCGGGGTGCGGCGTTGTGCTGTCAAGTTAGCACGCCATTTCCAGTCGCTCACGTCTGTCATGCACACGCAAATGCTCTCTGCCAGCTCACCCTGGGCACATGGTCACGCTCCTAGTTTTCAGCCAGCCTTTAATAAAATTAAAATAAAGAAAGAGATCCCCTTGGGCCAAACTTGGGAACGTCCTTTCCCAATCACACCTAGCCGTGAGTCCTTTGGTCAAGCAACAAAAATACTCTGTGCTACGGCCCCCAGCCCCTTTCCAGGTCTCCCTGTCCATGCTGACTCACACCTCCACTCCTGGGCTGAGCAAGCAGCTACAGGGGAAAGCTGAGGGGAAAAAAAGAAATGGCAATGTACAGCTGTAGCTAGTTCCGTTCCCTTTCCCAGTCCTTCTCCATTGGAGACCCTCTCTTTCCTTATCTCAGGCCCTTGGAGCTGAGGCTTAGGCCACAGAGAGACTTGGGTGGGACCTCAGTTTCACCTGAGCTGCCATTCCTGCCTTTCTGTTGGTTTTCTTCCTTCATTCTTTTCCTATAAAACAAAGTCTTACACTTGTTACCTACCTCTTCAAAAGCCAACAGCAACCACAAAGAGCTCTCCAGCAAGATTTACATACCGTGCCATCTCGCACAACAATAAATTTCCTGGTTGACTCTCTGCTTCTTGCATTCAGCAGCCCCTGCTCACTTCAGGCTTTGAGAGTATGCTCTTTGATTCAGCATGCAGTTATTGGACATTACACATTCATCTCATTCATTCCGCTGTTCCCCGAGGGCATGTTCTTCACCATTTGTTACCATAATGCTGGAGGGCAAGAAGTAATTTTTCTTATTTAGCCTCTGCTCTGTTATTTTGCCCTGCCGTTGGCTGTCGGATGCCAGAGATGAGATGCTCCTTTGGGCAGAGCAGGCACACCCGACCATATTTGCAAAGCAAAGCGTTTTTTTCGTCACCCCGAGCAAGGCAGCAGCAGTGGCTCAATTGGGAGGGAAAACCTGACCCTTATAAAGCGATGTCCTAGTGATAGGCCAGGGACTGATGCTTACATGCACAGATCCCCTCTGCTGGATCCTGGAAGTCTCAGAAAGCTCAAAACGTGGAGTTTCAATGGAGTTTGTTGCTTACACTGTGCCTGAGCTGTATCCCACCCTATATGCAGGGCTAAGCAGGAGAGCCCCTTATCTTTACAAGTGCAGAGAAATCAGGGTTTTATCTAAGGACAGCTTTTTTTGGTTAGCACACCTGAGCAGGGGCTTGAATTTGGAGAGTGTGGGGAGCTGGGCAGCAGCTTCTCCCTCCAGTTGCTCAGGATGCCTTGACCCCATTGGGGTCTTTCAGGGGAGATGGGGAGATACTGAGACAGACGATAACTTTCTGGCTGCCGGAAGAGAGCATGTGAGCGCAGACAGCTCCTTTCCAGGATGCCCTTTGTCAGAGACTAGACTAGCCAAGCATACTGCTTCGCTTTTATTACCCAAAACCAGGCAGCATCGCTGCTCCATAACACTTGACCAATGCTGACCCCAAGCAGATTAGACACAGATGAGTGCCTTGTGCTCCAGTGGGGCTTGTGCCGGCTGCAACCGCTTCCACGCTTCCTAGGGCCAGCCTCGTTGTAGGATTGAAACACTGATTTATGGATTTTAGCCTTGCAGTGTCAGCTTCTGTAACCCTGTGTGCCACACCTGAAGTACAAGGTGGGCGAAAGGATGGCTCCCATTGAGAGAGGAGCATGTGGCATGGCTTCATGTGAAACCCAGATCGATTTCAGCCAAAGTCCACCTTTCCGCATGGGTACCGTGTTCCCTTCCCAAGCGTTTCTGAATTACCATGTCTGACTGCAAACACTAAACATAATAAAAGGCCATTGCAGGCTCCATGCAAGCCTGGCTATAATTTATCATTGACTGATAAATTGAGTATAGTTGTACCTCTCCATCTGGTCTCAGCAGAGGACCAGTGACATTTTGTTCATAGACACTCATTTTTTTCATCTCCTTCAGAACGAGATTTGCATCATAGCTTTTTAATGAGCTAATAGTTAAAATAGCCCCCTATAATTACGCTAGAATAATCCAGCATTATTTCAGCTTAATTATAGGGGGATATCTTAACTATACATCATTTGCTGTTCTCAGTCACTCTAATGCACAGATGTCTCAAGAAATGACATAAAACACTAGCAAGTTATAAAATATCTAGAGTGGTGCTCATTGCGTCTGTGGAAAATGATCACATCTATTTTCCGTACCTCTGCTATGCAGTCTGCCTGCTCAGATTATTTCCTGCCAACCAAGAGATAATATTGAAAGCAATGGAAATAAAATACTTCACTATTTCACGTCATGCTCTGATATTGTTGACTCTTTCATTTTCATATCTCCTTGATCCTCTCATAAATCTTCACATCAACATACTATAGTTAATTTCTCCAAACCTTTGGCAGCTTTAGAAGCAAACCAGTTCCTAAACCTACTGCCTTCATAGCTGTGGCCAGCCTATGGAGCTGCCTTTAACTTTGCTGTGGGTTTTGTTTATCTGCACTAAATGACTTGGAAGAATTGCCCCGGGAGCACAGAGCGTTGTTATTCACGGTTAATCTCCTCTCCCCTCTCGAAGACCGCCACATCCTGACAAGGCGCCATTGTTGGGAGCATCAGCTCACCGCTCTGGGTAGACATCTCTGCCATACCACGTGGCTCTTCCCTCTGGGGTACCTCCCGCTCTGGGATGCGGGATGCCTGTCAGAAGACAGACAAGGACTTACTGGGAAGTGGCTGTTGTTGGAGAAGGTGTAGCTGTCACCTCTGTCCCCCCACACTCAGCACTCCACTGTGTATTACCACCCTTGGGCTCACCTGATGCTGTTATTGGTAGCTTGGCTGCATCCCCTCCATCCAAGCCAATATGCAGGGATTTCAGCCTGCAGGACTCTTTACAGCCATCACTCCTCTCACCTAACTCAGTCATCCCTTCTCATCTTACAAGTCAATTCAATCTGTAAAAAACTCTTAGAGGGCACAAGCAAAATACAGGCAACTGCCTCGGTCTTCATAGTAGGTGCTACCAACAGGCAGATTAAATATTTCCATTCACAGTTTGAGAGGACGTGGCAGAGAGTGAATGTGGCAGGGCAGTCTGAAAGTAGGCAGCAATGTGGGCAGGAGCTTGCCCCCCAGTCCTTTCGCTCTCACTGTGTGGCTTGGCCAGCCAGCGCTGACCACAGGCACAGGAAAATGCAGCAGCTCCTAGGTGCCCAGCAGAGAAGGACCACTGCCTGAGAGGTCTGTGCAGCACTGGTCCCTGGGCTGCAGGGCTGTCCTGGGTGCGGACGCACGTCCCTGTCCCCACCAGCAGCTCACTGCCAGGCATGCTCTTGTGGAGATGAGGGTGCTGCCTCTGGTCAGGAAGTCGGGGGATGATGAGGTGATGCCTGAGGATCCTGCACGATTGGGTGACAACCCCAGACACTGAGCCAGAAAGACCAGTGATGCAAAATCCTTTTGGATCCTGGAAGGTCAGGTTGGCTTTTTGCAATGAGAAGGCAACTTTTGGCCTATGACCACTATGGGCACTGGTAGCCCTTCCTTGACTCCTTCTGAGTAACCAGCTTACCCTCTGCTTCTTCCACTCCCAGGGCCTTGAAGTAGATGCTTACACAGAAGACAACACTTTTTGTACCATTCCCTGAGAAGGGGTAGAATAAAGATGGGAGGTGTTGAGATGTAGATAGGGATTTTATGTGCTGCGCAAGTGTCTTAAGACATTTCCAGAAAACATGGCATATTCAATGCACTTTCAATTAAAAAAAAAACCCAGACAAACAAATAGTGGAATAAGTTAAAATTTTAGAATAAGAAATATTTTTCTAGGAGAAAACATAGCATGCTCTACAATTAGAAACCTATGCAAGGAATGCAGAAGGAAACAATATGTGTCCTCAAGTGTATACTTTCATGTTCACAGGTTTGCGTACTCCAGAGAGGGACAGACTTAGACCTAGGAATGTTCCCCTAGGTCTAAGTAGTTCACTAAGAGGAAAAACCCAGAGACTTGCTCAGTCCACACTTCTAGCCTTCCTATGCTTCTCTTTTGATATTGTGTAGCTATAGTGCTATATATCCCTACTTTTGTATGATACGGAAAAGAAGTAGAAGGAATTGGAGTGCTTGTTCATCATCACCTTGTAGAAATGATAGAGAGTGGTCTCATTAGAGTCCTGAGTATTAGGAATCTCTTCAGTATGCATTTTTTACTTATCCAGAGCATAGGATGAAGACCTAAAGGAAATCATCTTTTATGACCTAACAAGCCCATTAGAATAAATTATATTGAGTTATATCAAGCTGAAAGCTGACCCCATTGGCGACTTTCTATGACCCACTTGTGAAAATGGTAAGGATTAAATTCTCAAGAATTACACAAGCCTCTAGTACCTGGAGGTCCATTTGCTCTGCTCACTTATTTACATATGCAAGCCTTCCTGCTACAGTTCCTCATTAACCTCCTTCATCTTGTATGTGAATCAAAAGTATCTTTCTCATCTCCCTTGCTGATGCTAAAAAGGCCTTTGTACAGGTGAACTGGAAACGTCTGTCTTACACTCCAAAAGCTCTCACCTCCTGGAGATGCCTGTAAAACCGGTTAATGCTTCTTATCAGAGCAACCAACTCCTGTTCCCAGCACCTGTCACTTACCTAGAGCTCAATCCCCTCCAAACTCCTCTAAGGACCATCCTGCACCGTGTCTATCAAGACTCCTACATCATCTATCTATCCATAGTAGCCATCCTGGGTCTCAGGCAACCAGGATTTTCATTCCTTCACCCTGACTTTACAGTGCACTTCAAATAGTGGCAATGCAGCTGATAATTCTTGTTTTGGCCCAGAAACTTCTCAGCTAATTGCAGCACAGGACAGCGGCTCCTGAGTGAGGAGATTGGTTATCAGATTCCTCTCCAGCAACACAGGAGAGAAGGAAAGAGGGCACCTCTAGCAGCAGGGAAAGCTAGTTTTCTCCTCTGCCTTAGGAGGTAGCCAGTGAAGTCCTTCAGCTGGGTCTCTTAAACTGAATATGATGAGTCTTTAGGTCTGTGCTACACTGCCAAAGTTCATCTGACTGTTCAATAGTGATAAAACAAATCACCAGCACTCCTCTAACCCCTTGTCTAATGGCTGCACTGGAAGGATTAATGAGCTTGAGAGCTAGATGAGCTCGGCCAGAATGTTCCCAAACACAGTCACTCACAGATTTTGACGAATTTGGCCAGCAACCTCTCTTGGTGCTTGCTTTCTTGCATATTCATACGACAGGCTTTTATCAGCACAAAGCCTTGCAAAGGCAGTGTTTCCAGGCTGCACACATGAGCATTCCCAGGAAGTAGAGTTTGAAACTGGGCCATGCAGATATTGGAGCTCAAAGTCCGTGTGTGCTCATTCGTGTGGCGAGCATCGGCGTTCTGGTCCCCTCAGCTGGGCATTGACGCTGGGGTAAGGAGCAGCAAGTTTTCCTCCAGAGCTCTTTGAGATTAAGCCACCAGCTCGGAAAAAAAAAAAAACAAAACCAAAAAAACCAACAGACCTGGAAATGAGCATCGTGAACCATTCTGGGTAGCTGGGAGTTGCTGTTGACAGCACTGGCTGAGGATGCAGGAGTTTGCTCCTATATTGCTTACTGCGTCTCAGTGTGTGAAGTCAGAGTGTTTCAGGGTCATCTTTGGCACATAGGCTCATGACGGTGAGCACACAAGGCTGTAAAGGTTTGAATTATTTAATCCTTTAGGGATCTGTAAGGAAAGAGCTAAAGGCCAGATTCTGGTACATGGTACATTACACTGAGCAAAGAGAGGGAGATTTTGATTGTCTAATGAAGACTCCCTGATGGACTTTCACTGGATCCTGTGTTTGTTCATTAATACCACTTTACTCCACATAACCGGTCCAAATACTAACCCAACAAAGTAAATTACCTCAACCCTGTGACTTGCCTGGTAATGCAGAAATGTGCTGATTAGATCTTCACTTAATTTACATCCTTAAGTAAATCCTTAATTTAAGGTGAGCCTTTGAAGGCACACTGAACAAATAAAAGTACTGAGCCTATTGAAGAAGAGTCAGGCTTCCCGCGTTCAATCAATTGACCTCAGAAGCTCATAATATCCACCGGCCACGAGCGAGCTCCAGGGCTCCTGCAGGCTTTATGAAGCACCGTGCACTGCAGAGCAAGGTGCGGGCTGGTATCGACCCCTGTGACCCCCAGGCCCAGGTGGGACACACAAAATACAGTCTGCTAGGGAAGAAGGACCAGCCAGCCTTGTGTGAGAGGGAGGGAAAGGATATCAGGTCTATTACCTTTCTCGGCGCCGACTGAGAAGTCAGATATCATTAAAATATGTGTTCAGTTTAAAACCCTAGCAAGGCCAGATGCTCACTAAGTGGATACACTTCAGCAAGTGCCTTTGCATTAAAGTATAAACTAAAAGAGAAAAAGCTAGTAGAACTGAGGTGATAAACAGACATGGACAGGACATGTGTGAGCACACACAAATCGCCGTGTTCACAGCGCAGGACGCACAGAGCTGCCATTTGCAACCAGAGATATCTAATTGGTCAGACACTGCAAACACACAGTCCGTTTCACCTGCCTAGCCATGGTCTGATCTTGCCTTTCCTCCCTGGGCAAATAGCTACACAAATAGGGGCAAATAGCTACACAAATGGCCAGTTCACCTGGTGGCACATGCCCACATCTGGGAGTGCCACAGCCACGGGAGGTCACCTCCCGGGAGCACCCAGCCGGTTGTCTGTGTCTATGCCACACCCTGGCTGCAGACCCTGGACATCCCCAAAAGCTACAGCATCCCCTGAACGCTGCCTGTGAGATGTTGGCACTGTCTCTGCCCCGTTGCCCCAGTGCCACTGTACCCCCTGGATGCATTTCTCTGGCTGACACCTCCTGCCTTCCTGCAAGTAGTTCGTTTAAATCCAATAATGCAGCATTTATGCTGCAGCTGTCAGATGCAAAACTACAGTAGATGTTACAGCAGGACTCCAAGTCTGCTAGTCCAAAAAGTAATGCAGTATCTAGTCAGCTCTCGCTCTGACCACGTGCAAAAGCAGACGCTAGTGCCTACATCTCCCACAAGTTTATGAGGTAGAAACTCCATTGTGATCCTGATGGATCACATGGTCAGCAAGATGGTCCGTGAGGTCCCATAATGGTTAACGCTCCCTTACTGCAGAGAATTTTTTACTAGACTCAGTCCGTACAACATGTCGTTACCCACTCAGTTTTGATCATCGCTCTGAAAAGCATATCGTCTTGGAGATTAGCAAAGAAATTCTGGCTGCAAAGCTGCTGAAAAGGCCATTTTGGTTGATTTTTTTTTCATATTGCTTTCTGTTTCTGATTCACAGAACAGAAGGGCAATAAAAATTAATTTCATGATGTAATAAAATGTTTGCCTCTGAGGTTTCTGGAAGCTGAAGCACTGGTATTTTATTTGCATGCAAAAATTCATTATGGATATAAAAGTGTGAAGGCATGGTGCAGCTGTTAAACCTTAGGATATCACAGGCTTAGAACAACGTAATCAACCAAATTAAATAGCATTTTAAAATAAACAAGGTTACGAACATTATCATTAAAAATGGTAGTAAATAAATGCACTATTTCCAATTTGCAATTGTTTTAATCTTCACGGAGCAGGAGTACAAAAGCATCATTAACTGGCCCCACAGGCCTCAGGATTTGGTTCCTAATTTGGAAGGTCTGCCTTTCCTGAGGTTGCCAGATGTTCAGAAAGAGTTTCATGTCATAATAGGCTATCTTTGTTTCCCAAGGTTGTGTTTCCTCTTCTCCCAAATTACTTATGCTCAGTCGAAACAACCATCTTGTTCCCTCTCTTGCTGCCTGGCTTTGTAACAGGATGGAACAGCAGCTCCAGAAATAAGTAAAGTAGCACAGTTGGATAACCCTCCTCCAAGGGTCAGAGCACTTAGCTGGAGGATGGAAAAGGGAAATAGAGAGCGTGATTATTTAGTGTTACTCTTTTTTTTTCTTTATTTCCCCAGACACTGCATTCCTGTGTTTAGATCAGGTTTGGGGTGTGCAGAGCAAGGCCATGACACGAGTCACTTTGTGCTCTTAGTAAGTTAGAAAGATGTTAACAAGGTGATTTTTCTGAAAGGTTGCTTTCGCTGGCAATGGGGGATGCTAGGGTACAAAGCATTAAATTGCTGACTGACACTATGCGGTGTTTACTAAAGAAACTGCAGAAGATAAACAACCCACTGCAAGCACTCTGAAGTGTGGGGAGCCATCGCCTCATAGCCTCCCTTGGAGCTTAATCAAATGCACACAACTAAGCTTTACATTTGTTATCGGGAGGGCAGTAAAAATGAACTGCAAAGCAAAAGATATTGTTTTGCCAGCAGCTGGGTACAGCCCAGTTAAGCCGGTGGGTGTAAGAGCTGTGCTTTGTTTGGGTGGACTGCAGAAGCTGAAACAGTCCCATGTGAGCTGAAGTAGCTGAAATTGTGGAAGTCGCTGCTCAGAACACCCAGCATGGCAAAGCTGGGACCCCAGCAGCACAGGCAGGAGGGTTTCCATGTGGCCAAATGCAAGACTCCAGGACCTCTGTTCAGGTGAAGGAGGAAGGTCCAGGAGCCTGTTTCTGCACCAAGGCAGGGAAAGTGGATGGAGGAGGCAGGAGAAACATGAGCCGACGCAGAGGATGGTTTGCAGCATAGTCCCTGGGCACCTTACATAGGCAGAGGCTATTCTGCCCATCATCTCTAAGCAAACCCAGTCCCATCAGCCCAAAAGAGGACAGAGATACTCAAGAAAGTTAGAAAATGTCACCAAAGCAGTCAGAGAAAGGCAAGGACCCACCAGAGAAGGGTTTACAGAGTCATCATGGCCAAGAAGTTTTTGGGATGGGGAGGGGATAAAGACTGGGAGCTGTCAGCAAAGAAACACTCTTCCCACCTTCACTAGCGTTCAGAGTAATGGGGCTTTGTGCACAGTTTGTAAATAATCAGCGCAGGTCCAAAGCAGTGACAACTGTTTGACCTTCCCACCAGCCAAGCTAAAAGTTTGGGGGAGCTCTCAGCCCACCATTGAGGCCTAATTTTACCTGTATTAACCTTGTTCCTGCATCCTAGACCCATCTGCACAGGGAAGGCTCATCAAGTCTGAAATATATTAGTATTTTGCAATAAGCATGCTTATTATACCCTGGCTAGCCAAGAGCATTTTTTAAGCATGACTGTAAGTAGTGATTTTATAGCAATACCACTTATTTTCCCAGTGTTAGATTTCCTTATTTACTGAAGACAGCAGCAAAGCCACAGCATGAGTACCAGAAAAGCAGTTTGCAAGCCACAGTGAGCCTAGGGTATGTTGATACCACAGGATCTCGTGTCCTGGATGACATCCCATGACCTGTCGGCATCACTGTATGTTTTCTGAAGGATTAATTTAGTTGGTTTTTTTTCTTCCTGTTCTAAATGCCCCCCAGAGTCAGGATGGATCTACAGGCTGGTATGTCCAGCAATCACGAAAAAACATCCCCACTGTCCTGTTTCACCATGAGCACCCTGTGCAGCCCTTTGTTTTGAACATGCAGTCCATGAACCCCCATGAACTTTTAGGTTCAGTATTTTGGAGGGCAGCGTAATCATCCAGCACTGCTTCTGCCATAGCGTCCAACACTGCTTTTTTTATAGCCAGGCTTTGGACACATTAGCAGTTGTGAGTCTTTGGGGCTAAACATTTCTTTCCCAGGGAGCTGGAGAGTGCCTGGGAGACATGTACAGAAAGGCACAAGCTCCTGTTCTGGGACCATTTGGCACTCTATGTCTATGGCACAATTACCTGAAACCGCTAAGGATTGCACTCAGTGACCCACAGGGGCCTTTCCAGTCCACGTTCTTCACTAACCAAGAGGAACAGAGTCACAGGCAGAATGCAATTACGCAGGGAGGCTCAGTTGTGCATAATAAAAACATCCCACCAGAAGGAGCAGTCCGTGAAGCGGCAGCAATACCAAGAGACCAAGCAGTGACAATACTCAGGGGATATTAACACACAATGAAGTTTAGAGACAAATAAAGATTAATACCATTTTGGGCTTCCTCAGCAGGCACGTTACATTGGAAGACTGGATATTTTCTCTCCTTCACAGTAATGGGCTCACTTTCTCCCATATGATCTCTCCACGCAGAAAATTACCATGTGTAATTGCTCCAGTAGAGTGATACTCTAAATGCAACCACTCTTTAGCTAAGGACACTCCTTCTCTGAAAAAAAAAAAAAATATTTTGATAAGTAGTCAGGAGTTCAAAGAAGAGCTACGAAACCAGTGAGAAATCCAATAAAACCAGGCCAATTTTGTTACTTCCCAAGCTTAGGTATGGTTATGACAGCCTATGCGTAGCACGTACTGACTCCAGTGGGAAGGTTAGTGAAGTGATATAGGGAGTTGCTAGATGACAAAGACTGAAGAGAAACAAAGTATGCAATAGATACTACCTAGGAAGGAGACATCATAACTGTCAACTACTCTACACAGAGAAAAGCAGATCACCACAGCCTGTGGAGTAATTTTCCCACCAGAGGAAAGTGTTGGAAATATCATAATGAAAAACTATTGAATTGACCCTGGAGAAAATGCTAATAAATATAAAGTCCTATGGCAGCAGAAAAATGGACAAAATTACGTAAAAAGGTCTTTCTTTTTTATAAACTTGAAAAGCAGGAGTGATGCTAGGTATTTTTGCTTTCATTTGAAAGGCTTGCCTAAGTAAGATTTTTTAAAGGAATTTCTCCTGACAGTGTGTTGCAAATGAAGACTTTTCTTTGATAGCAGCAAAGTGCATAAATGATTCACTGGAGAGAGGAAAGAAAAAATCAGAGCCAGGGTGACAAAGATACTAAGCGAGTGTCAATGTGAAGAGGCATTTCAAGAGAGCTGGTAAACAAGCTTCCCTCCGTGGTACATGCCAGCTTGCGGATTAGGACCTCAGGGCCTGACTTTCAAGTGAGGTTAATCAGGTCTCCGTTTCTGCAAGTGCTGATGAGAAACCGTGCCTGCATTATTGCACCGCAAATAAGTACAGAGTGAAATGTCAGTAGCAAGATACCTGAGCTTCCAGTCTGTTTGGAATACTGCAAAGATGATTAAGTAAAGGTACAAAATGATCATTGAGTAGCTAGAGACTTTCTCTTCTAATTAAACTGGTTCTGGATTCTGGAACAGATGGCAAAGAAACGTGTTCGATTTCAGGGTGGAGTCTGACATCACTTAAGAGATGTAGTTACTTGTGATTGCAGATGACTGGATTTGATAGTTTATGAAGTCACTTTCTGTCCTATGAGTGTATGTCCCTAATTCTAATCCGTCTGAACACCGTTATAAATGGTTCATTGACTTCCATGGGGGCATGATGGCGTAAGGATGTGAGGTCTCTGGGGAAGACATAGGACCTGACTCCATGGTCTGTACCTCTTAAGGCACAATGGCAACACTTGGGAAACACTAGTACTGACAGAATGGGTAAAATTCAGCATGTTGACTCTTGAATTCTTTCCATAAGTATGGTGTACTCTTGAGCTCTTTCCACAAGGGTGTACGATGGTAGCTCATCTTAGTGCAGCTGCACCACCATCACTCGCTCCTTCTGCCTTTCCCTGGGCTTACAGCAGCGAGAGGCTTCCTGTTGCACAGCTGGGAGCTACATCAAGTCCCTGAGCGTGACTCCTGTTGTCTGGGCTCAGCAAGGTACTCTACCAAAGTTTTGTCTGTGCTTTTCTCAAGATGTATGGACGCTTCAGGGATGCAGCTGAAGAAAGATCCCAGGGCCATACAAAAGATGAATGACTGGCCTGGACCCAGTAGATAGGAGACATCAGTCATGTCTGCACTTGGACTTGAAAACACTTTGATCTTTCATTATTGTCTTCAGGCTTGTGCCTATTGCTGTTTGGGCCCACTCATGTCCTGGCCATGATCTGTTTCTAACTTGGTTGCCACCCCTGATTCGAACAAGCCCTAACTGTGCACTATGTTTGGAAGTGAAGGCTTGGCCCCCATCATTGTACACTTCCCCTAGCCCTTTGCCACTGTACAAAATGAGTTAAAGATGCTGTGCGCCAGCTGTAAATGGTACTGCACACCCGGGGAATCAAGGAATTCTGCCTTCGAGCATGGTTGCAACAACCTGCAAGCATTTCTATTATTATTATTATTATTATTATCAAGATTGGAAAAGACCTAAAAGATCATCCAGTCCAACCATCACCAATACTTCTCAGCTAAATCATATCCCTCAACACAACATCCAAACGTTTCTTGAACACCCCCATGGTCGGTGACTCCACCACCTCCCTGGGCAGTGCATTCCAGTGCCTGACTACCCTTTCCGAGAAGTAATATTTCCTAATGTCCAGCCTGAATCTCCCCTGGCGCAGCTTGAAACCATTGCCTCTAGTTCTATCACTGTCTACACGAGAGAAAAGGCCGACCCCTAGCTCACTACAACCTCCCTTCAGGAAGTTATAGAGAGCTATAAGGTCTCCCCTGAGCCTCCTCTTCTCCAGACTGAACAATCCCAGCTCCCTCAGCCGCTCCTCATAAGGCCTGTGCTCCAGACCCCTCACCAGCTTCGTAGCCCTCCTCTGAACGCGTTCCAGGGCCTCAATGTCTTTCTTGTAGTGAGGGGCCCAAAACTGAACACAGTACTCGAGGTGCGGCCTCACCAGTGCCGAGTACAGGGGGACAATTACCTCCCTGTTCCTGCTAGTAACACTGTTTTTGATGCAAGCCAGGATGCCGTTGGCCTTCTTGGCCACCCGGGCACACTGTCAGCTCATGCTCAGCCGAGCATCAATCAGTACCCCCAGCTCTGTTTCCTCCACACAGTCCTCCAGCCACTCCACCCCAAGCCTATAGCGCTGCCTGGGGTTGTTGTGGCCGAAGTGCAGGACTCGGCATTTGGTCTTGTTGAACCTCATCCCATTGGCTTCAGCCCAGCTCTCCAGCCTGTCCAGATCCCTCTGGAGGGCCTCGCTACCCCCAGGCAGATCCACACTCCCAGCCAATTTGGTGTCATCTGCGAACTTACTGAGGGTGCACTCAATGCCCTCATCCAGATCATCAATAAAGATATTGAAGAGGACAAGGCCCCAGCACCGACCCCTGGGGAACACCACTTCAAGTTCAACTCAACCACTCCATCCCAAGTCTGCTGCACTCTCACATGTCTTCTGCAGCAGTTATTTGCAAGCCTACCAAGAAGGAGAACAGTCCTCTGCTCTTTTGTTTTGGCTTTTTTTAAGGCAAATCCATCTCTGTGCCTGTTCCACACATGGTCCCACAGGCAAACAATGGAGCAGATCTCAGGAGGCAACGAGCTCTCAGGAGGCAATGAGCTCTCATGAGCCCCTGGCTAGGAGTAAAGTAGGTAGGAGCTGCTAACACCAGTTCAGCCATTGGAAAACATATATCAATTTGTAGCTGTCCTGTTTCCCATTGCATTCATTCCTTTATATTTTGAACTTTCAGAGAGGAAAAGAGGAGCTAAACTCACAGCGATTCTCCTTTCATGGGCAGGATACAACTGGCTGGTTTTGGAGGCAGTGAATGAAGATTATTAATTATCACTCACTTCTTCACTCCGTCAGATTAACAAGGGACATGCCCGTCATGCTGACAGTCTCCCTGCTCAACCTCATGTATACACAGCTTGAGTGGTGTGACTCAGTCTCACACGCCACCTTCTGAAGGAAAGAGACAGAACCGTGAGTCAGTAGGACACTGCTCCGAGTGTCCTTAATGTGGTAGTGTCAGCCTTATCAGGCAGCGTTGAAATATTTATTAAACACAAACACAGAGGCAATTGTGCCTTCCTAATTTGGCAATGCTATCTGAAGAGTTAGAAGGCGCAGCACAGATCAGCTTAATTAAAATGTTTCATTTCAGAAGCTAATGATCCTCATCTGGCTACAAGGAACTCAATGAAGAAAACAGAAGAAAAATGAATGAACTATGACATTACAATGAACTGCGGGACATACTAATAAATGTGAATTTCATTTTGTGATGCCCAGTTCCCCTTTGTGCACCTACCAGCCAGGAATCGCATATCAGATAAAACAGATGATAGCTATGCCAAGGAAATCTGGGACCCTTAGCTGGGCTAATGGTACAGCAAGTGTTAAAGCCCCATTAGTAACTACAATGGAAATGAATAATGACTGTAATACACAATGAACACTTGGCCCTTAGATAAGATGTATTATATTTCCCATTGTATATGCCAATCGTTAAAGAGTATTTATAAGTTACAGTCACAAATGACTGGCTTGTGCTAAATGTAGCTTGGAGTAGGCAGACAAAATTTTCTTGGAAGTCTCTGGGCCAAATTCAGCAGCGACGTCAGTGATACTTTCAGCAGTACCATTTGTCCCCCATCTGCAGGAGCAATATGCTATTCAGTGCTCAGAGTATTTGAAGGAAATAGCTACAAATGTGATCAGAAAGTTCTGCTCCGTGTCCCTGCTCTTTTAAGACCAGGGTGCCTTGGGGCAGTCTGTAGGAAACCAGGAGGGGAACAAGGAGGTCGAGGGGAAGAAGCCAGTTCCAAAATCTAAACAGCCACAGCTTCCTTGGATGGAGGAGAGTCAGGCACCTGGGGCAGGAATCAAAGGGCTGATGCTCTTTTTCCTTGAACAGCCTAAATGTGAAAGTGTCTTCCCACTGCCCATGCAGAGCTCCTCCTACCTGCTCCTACCTCTGCTACCTGCCCTCCCCAGGGAAAGTGTGACCACCGCTGGCATGTGGGAGAAGCCACCCTATGGAGCACCGCTGTGGGCACCGCTGGGCAGGAGTCACTGGCATTCCTCCCTGCCGGGTGCTCAAGGGTTTGAGCAGACCAATTCTGGACTCGCGCTTCAAATTGCAAGTCATTCAGTGGCACTTCAGGACTTGTAAATTCAGAATAAACGAGAGCAAGTGCTTCCTTAAAGCAGCCAGTCAGTGACATCCCATCCTGCGAAGGGAGGGAGCTGGGCAGTGCTGCCAGCCCTTGGAAAGTGCCTAGCCCTTCTGTTTCCACCTGACAGAGCCCAAAACTACTTGGTGGATTTCATTTTCCCTGCTGCCATGGTTCACTTTTCACCCATGCACAACGGAGGAAATATGTTACTAACATACCAGAAAGCCGGAAACATTTAAAAAAAAAAGTAAAAATAAAAAGAAAGAGAGGTGGATTATGCCAGATAGCTGCAGGGGAGTGGATTTCAACCTGTGGTTTTATTCATCGCAGACCCCTATTTGATTTCCAAGAAGATGTATAAGCCCAGAAGATAGATGTGAGCCAACTGCTAGTGGTAGTTCTCTTGTTTAGTTTTAACCTAGCCCTTGAAGTACTCCACAGCCTCCCAGGAATCTCTGACTATGGGCTAAAAATTACTGCTCTAGCACTGTAGCTATACGAAGGGAGACAACCTCACTTGAGAGGCCACTTTCACAGCCGCTGAAACCACAGGGAACAGCTTCAGGGGCACAGGGAGGATGCAGCAATGATCTGTTTCTCATTGCTCAGGGACAGTGAGGCTGTCCAGTACCCTTGTGCTACGTCGCTGAAGAGATAGGTGTTCAGCTAGTACAAATCAGCGCATATTATCAAGAGAATTTGGACCTTACAGTCCATTTATTTAGCTGTTAAAGGTACTGCTGATGCTTTTGGTAAGTAGAAATTTTTCACACAAAATTGGAGGCTTTCAGCAGACAGCACCGCAGTTCCTGTGAGACTACACCTATGAAAAAACCCTCTTGGTAAACAGAAGATCTGTTTGATTCGTGGCTGCAACAGCATCCATTTCTAGCAAAGCCTAGAAGAGGGGCTACTCCGTATCAAGCAGCATTTGCTCTACTGGCATAACCTGTTGTAAACCTGGTACGGAGAAAAAAATGTGAACAGAGACCTATTAAAATGTCAAGCTGCAAAACCCACAAGCAACGAGGGGTGTAATTACCTGGAGAAGAAGTGCAAGGCTTTCTTGAAAGCCAATTTCTTCCTTTGTACCCCTGTTCTCCTTGCAGTTACGTGCTCTCTCTCTACCAAAGATACGTGGCCCTCAGGCTCAACAGGGGAGACAGAGAAGTGGATGAGTTATAAGCAAAGCTGGACAAAACATGAAGATAAACAGAAGCAAGAGCTTCTTAAAGTTCAATAAATGTTTAAAATGCCAACAAAGAGTATGAAGGAAAGCAGGAATATTTCTTATCAGCACCTGTTACAGAGAGATGGGGCAGCTGAGATGGGATATGAAAGAGTCTGAAGATGACAACACCTAAAGGAATCAATGTCATAACATCTTTTCAGGCTCCCAAAGTCATTCAAAATGTTAAACTGAATTTCTTTCATCAGACATTATACTAAATGGGATCTCTACAAGTAAAATCACATCACTGTATGACTGATCTTTCTTATAAGGATTTAAAACGTGTATTTTTAATCAGAACGCATGAGCTTTTTAGACAAAATTATTTATGGTTTAATGGCAGACTAGAGTCATCAGAAAGTGTACTTTCCACGACTTAAATTCAGCAAAATACACAAGCATAGCTTTTGTTTTCCAGAACAATTCTGTTTTCTAAAGGAAAAGAAAAGTAATTAAAATATAATCTATTTATCTTTGTATTCTCATTAACGTCTTTGATTCTTTCCCTAATAAAAGAAGATATACCTCAATGATCCATTGCTTCAAAAGAAGTAATTTTCTAAGACAAAAGCATTGTGAGTGTATAATAACATCCCCCAAGAAATCCAAACTGCCAAGCTCTGTTTTATTTTGTGTTTCTCTAAGTCAAAAAAAAAGTCTGCAGTTTATATTATCGAATTCAGTCTCTGTGAGAAATCCTCTGAGCCAGGTTTCAGCTCAGAAGAAATTGGTTTTTTCCCATGAGGAGAGTGAGAAAGTCAGTGAAAACAGAACATGACAATGGCCTGGTCTCCTAAAGTTTAGGTATAGTATTTCCAGTAGGCACCACCGTAATGCACCTTATTGAGGGATTTGGTGGACATGTTGGTAACCATGAGAACAAAGCTCACGGGTTTTGTGTGGAAACTTGAGGTGCAGCAACCCTAACATGAAATATACATTTGCCATGAAATCACATCATTATACAGCATATCTCTGAAGGCTTTTCATGAAAATTCATGGCTGTTTTGGAGCAAGCCTGGATTTCAGAAGAGCAGAGCTGCTGTATATGAGAAATTACGGCTGGAAATTCAACAAGAGAGAGGGAAAGTGTTGGGTGCCATGTTTCCTCACAGATTGGCCTGGCCCCAGGGAGGATGAGGATGGAGTGTGGACCTTCCTGCTGGCAGTATAGATGTTGGGGAGAAGCCCCAGGCCGAAGAGCAACCCTTCACCAGCCTCTAGTCATGGCTCGCCTGCCCCTGTCCCACGATGCCATGGGACGGATGGCAGTGGAAAAATGTTGCTGCAATGAGCCTGATAACAAGGGGCACCCTAGGGACTGACTGGACCCCAACAGCACGCCAATAAGATTTCATAACTATATGAGATGCACAGGGCCTTATCTTTAAAAATGAAACTGCAAGAGGGGTCACATACCCGCTTGCTCTCTATTCCTTGACTGCAGGATTTCCCCTCCAGACTAATTTTGCTCAAAGTAAAGCATGGGTGAGACTCAGTTTCAAGCAAGCAAATGCTTTTTCTGTGAGTGCTCTGTACAAATTACTCTGTCAAGAAAAATGTTCCAATTCACGATGGAAACGCTCAGTATCTGGTAATGCCAAAAATGTGGCTAATGAACCAGCACCCACTGATGATGATGCAGTTTTAAGGGGGTGAGGAAAGACAAGTTATTACTGCTAATAATACATTTGCATTTCTTGGATCCCTTTCATCTGTCTACAAAAATGCACTCCAGCCCATGGTGATACAACTAGCCTTTGGGTCTAAGAAGTCAGCGAGGGTCCACAGGGAAAATAAAATACCTGACATCTCTCTGATGTCTCACCTGACATCACTCTCATCTACAAGTCAGTCTCTGCCTCTTGGCAATGAAGAGAGAGGGGTCCTTCCAATTATCCCCTCCTAAAAGAGATGAGAGAACCAGCTCTGCAAGAGGTGCCCATTTCTGCTTGGTGAGAGAGAAGGCTCAGACATTTACCTCAGATGACATGCACAGTGTTTTGGTCGCTATGCTTACATGAGGGGAAACCAGGAGATGGTGGCCTTGGAGAGCTGTCAAGGCTGTGATTTCTAAATGTCTCGTTCAAAAACACTCCAGTGAGGAGTATGAGACTTGGAGGTCTTGGAGAAAATAGATTATAAATGGGCTCAGCTGGGCTCAGCCCTGTGTCATGAAGTAGCAGGGTGATCTCAAGCTGCAAAGACATAATGCAAGAAGTCCCCGCTCTCCGTAAGCACACAGCCAAATAAATGAGGGACCAGTGAGAGGCAAGCAACCAGCAAATATTCTCTCTGCCTCATTTAATCAAGATAGCAATGTTTGCTCTGGGCTGAAATGAAATCAATTTTCTGATGAAAAAATGTTTGAATTAAATTTCTATTAAATATTTGCCAGTGTCTGATTTCCACAGAGATTTTAATTTAGTGTTGCAAAAACTTATGAACAAGTACACTATTCTTTCAGATGACAACTGAGGTATTTTGATTCAGAAATGCTGTTACGGTATTGTACGCAGCCCGGTTTCCTCATGTTTCTGTGCTTCAGTACCAGCGAAGCCACCAGCCAGAAAACCAGGTGCTGCAGCCAGGTAACCCCCTTGATACCCCCACGGAGAGACGATGATCCATTCCAGCAAACACAGTCACACCACAGAGCCAAAGTGGGAGTGAAACACATCTAAGCTACCTTGCTCACTAGCTAGCACCTCAGATCTGAAGTATTTCAAGTTTTTTCTCAAAAACACAAGCATTTTCTGCTGAACAGTGTTGCCCATCTCCCCTTCATTTTATTTGAAAAATGTCATAGGAAAACCCTAGCAAGGTCTAATTTGTACCCAGAGCAGGTCTCCATCTTATGACAAATGTGAGGATGGGAAGCTGTCCCAGTTTTTCACTGGACCCTGCCTCCAGAGCACTCTGCGCCTCCAGTTTCAATTAATGTCAGCAGGAACTGGGAATGTGCAGCATTAACAGGGCCCAGGTCCTTCTAGGCTGACAAAAGTCTAGTTAATGGAATGGTTAACTAACAACGGAGTATTGGTGGAGATGAGGAGAGCTAGGAGTTCATCCATTCCACTACTGGTGCTCTAGGAGAGCTCGATTACAAGTAAATTCATCCAGAACCACCCAAAAGCAGAGCTCCCTGCAGGGCATTTGTAGGCCTGTCAGTTTCATCCTCACTTTGCTATAGCTAAAATCCAGTTTCCATTATGCAGTTATTAGGGGATTATGGGGAAATCACATGGCCAGGTTCTAGGTAAGATGCTAAAAATACCATCCTACAACCTCTTCACAGCAGCTTTAACACTGTCGCTAGCAAAAGTCTATAAATAAACTCCTGTGAAGAACTAACACAGAAATTTTCTCTTGGACCACAGCTGGGAGAGCAAATCACTCATGAATTTTATGTTCCTTCTAGTTTTATTTCTTCTGAGAACTTAAGTTTTTTGCCCAGATAGTGAGAGCTCACCAGCATCAAAATCAGAAAGAATTGTTTGAAGAATAACAGTTTATTTTAAAAAAAAACCCTAGACTAAAGGTACTATTGAGGTTTAAAAACAATTTGAAGACAGAGGTAAAGATGTAAAAAAAAAAAAAAAATGTTATCTGAAATGCATCTGTTCCTGGCACTGGAGTTACAAGTGGACATGAAATTTGGCAAAGTGAAAGGAAGAAAAAAGAACAAAGAGTATTTATGTAGTGTGAAAACAATCTGTAGCCTGAAGGTAAAACTCAGAAAAATCCCAATGTCTCCATTTTAAGAATTGATACAAGAATGGTTGTTTTCCAGACTCTGTGCATGGATTTTTTTTGGCACAGGGATGAGCCCTGAGAACTCTGTAGAGTCAGGACAGATGGGATGGACCTTTTCTGGTTGATGGGTGGTCTTGCAGGTCAGGCAGCCCCCCCGGTCCCACAGGTCTCCTATGCCAGGAGATGACTCAGGTCATTTCATCATGGTGCTGAAAAAGCAATCCTATTCCTAAAGCCTTCCAGCAGCTTCAGCTCACAAAATCTTTTGCATCTGGAACACCTCCCAAAGCTCAGAGGCTCGGATACCTTGGAATGTATCAAGATACCTATCTCAAGGAGCTGGCAGCATTCAAAGGCTCATGATTGTTAACCGCTATTGACAATCAAATGGATTTGAGCATGTAGCTGCCATTTGCAATTATTTGCCCAACATACAAAAACTTCAGCCCCAATTTTCTGAGCTGAACTTCCCCAGCTGTGAAAGGAGCTAACTATACATCCATCCCAGGGGTGCTGGTAAATCTGCACATATTTAAAGAGTATACAGGGAGGCTGAAGAGCATACAGGGAGGCTGAAGAGCAGTTGCCCCCCAGGGGAAGACACAGCTAAAATCTACGATCATGAGATACCAAACCATGCCTTGCTTGCCAGCTCTTGGTCCTATCTCTGGATGATGTAGGTCTCAGGGTTGCTGTATGGACACAGGAGAAGCTTGGCCCACACAGCAGTGGGAACTGAAATGGCACAAGGAGCGGTGCAAGCCCAGACTTGTGCATGGGCAGGGAGGCAATGTTGTATTGAGACTGCGGCCAAGCAGGTAAGAACAGTGGGCTTGGAGATAAGCCACAGAGAGCCAGAGAGGTGGTGATGGGCATTTGAGCTCTTTTTTGGGGGATCTATTGCATCTGCATGGAGGAGGGACGGGTTCGGGTGAAAAGATTTGCTTTGCCAGGGCTGCTGTGGTGGAGGTACAGTGGTGAGCCCAGTCAGGGCTGTGAGGTGAAGCTGGTAGGGTCAAGATGCTTGGCCATGCAGAGCAGGCTCTCCAACAGCAGGATGAGTGCATGCATGAGTCTGCATGTATGTCCTATGTGCACAGACACAGTGCTGTTGTCACTCAGCCTACGGCATGACTAGCAGAGCCTTTAAAAAGAAACCACACACGCACAAATATTTTATGTGCATGCCTTATACATAAGGCATGGGCCAAGCAACTTGCCCACACAGTTCTGAAATGTACCCTTTTAGTCCCTTTGGTGCCAAGGAAATGTTATTGACTACAAACGGTGACAGGGAGAATTGCACAATCCAGTCCATACATATAAAAACCAGCAGGCTGAGTGTAAATGCCTATTTGAAGGAATACAGATGAATCAGTAATGGTATTAGAGTGATTAGCCAACTGCCTTAATTGATGTGTACAAAACCATATGTGCTTATAGGCTTACAAATGCTAACTCACGCTTATCACCATCTGCACAGAAACGCCACAGTAAATTTTCTTTTCCTAAATGCAGGTTTGTCATTTTAAAAGAGATGGGCTGGGGAGGTTAGTGAAAGGCTGTGCCATGAAATGTCCATCACTATTGCCATGTGGGTCTCTCTGAGACCAGATTTGTTTAGGAGTTGGTTGCTGTCCAGGTCACTGCAAAGACAAGAGAAATTTAATAACCAGCTTTTCAAGCAGAAAAATATAAGCAAGTTCTTGCAACAAATTATGAGGAAGGCCAGTTGTACCTTGGCTCCAATTCCTCTGCAGCTTTCTCCTGGCTCTTTCCTAGAGTTACATATGAACTTGCAGGAGAAGGCTAAGGAAGACCAATCCAGAAGTACCTAAATGACTTACAAGTCCACAGGCAGATCACTGGTCACAAAAACTTCTATTGGAAAAGCAATGATGGTGGGAAATGGCCAAGTCTTTTTTTTCACCCAGAGTTACTGTGAGAGCCTTTGGCTGGAGGTACAAGTCCTTATCACCACAACCAGGTGACCAGGTGGAGTGTAGGGTCCCATCCATATTGCTGCAGAGCAGTTCATGTCTATGGTCCCTCATCAACTTCAGGCAAGAACAACTGCCTTTGTTTAAAATCAGGTGTGATGGTAGCTAAGCAAACTGTAAGAAGTAGCCCAGAATAACAGTCCTATTGCCAGGGAAATTATTTAGTCTGACTGGAGCGCTCTTGTGTCCCTAAGTCAGCTTGTGTCCCTGGCTCTGCTGTGGGACTGTCATGCCAGGAAAAGAGCAGCAAAGAAGTTTAAGAAATGACCTCTTCATTTGTCAGTATTTGTGAGATGAGTCCAGGGCTAAGGAGAAGCAAAAGTGCATCACATCTAACTTCAACAGCAGCAGCATGGATGTAACTGTGTGAGTTTGGTTCCTTCCTAGTTGCTGGAGAGCAGGCTCTTCTAACCTCTAAATCCTGTGCTCTGTTTCAGTTTTTACTTTAGGGTGACGTGGGTCACAGTGGAGACTCCATCATCTACATCAACCAGATCTCACCTAGCTACAGAGGGACCCCAAAGGGACTGGTGCATTTAGTGTGTCCCACATGGGTTGTTTTCCCTGCTAGAAGTTATTATGCTCTCTGAAGCAGTTTAAGTGACACTAGCTAAATAAAATCCTTTTGCTGGCTTGTTTTCATTGGCTATAGGAGAAACTTGCACGTATGTTTATAACTGTAAAGAGTTTTATGTGTTACCAATGTCTATGTCCTATTTTTAAAGTGGTGGGAGCTTAAAGTTGAGGTGTTATATTAATCCATGCCAAATGTATGTGTTTTCCCACCCCTTGGCAGTACAAATACACTCCAGATCACTCACAGTCAAGGGCAATCAGTCATATTTCTGCTAATGTAACCAGAGCACACAATTGCAGTGTTGATGCCAGCTCCCTGACTGGCCCTGGGGCCAGCTGACATCCAGCCTGGCAGAAAGCTCTCAACGGCATTTGGTCCCTCTGATTCCACAGAGTGAGTTTTGCATCACGTATAGGTTTTGTTAAGTATCAGGTGCCCTGTAAGGTTATGGGACAAATCCATGAAGATATTTAGGAGCTTACGTTCTGCTTAAAATCAGGAGACAAAGGGGAAAAAAAGTGCCTATACATCCCCGTGGCCTGAAGGCTAAGTCACTTGCTTAAGCAGCACAGCTGAAAGTTCTATCCTGCCTACCTCCACAGAAAGATCTGTCAGGCTTTCCTGTGCTGGAGCCTGCCACTTTTGACTTGGGCTTCATGACAGAAGACTATTAAGAGAGAAAAATTGATAAGGATTCTCCTGACACTTCTGAAACATGGAGGACATGCATGCGTGACAGGGACAGGCGAGTTACTCTCATTTTAAAAATCCTGACAGTGCTGTGCATTAATAGTGCCATAAATATTGTATCTGTGCTGCAAAAGAAGCAGAGAAGTTGTTATAATTCAGTTGTCACAATTGTGCTGGCACTGTGTTGTGTCTGGGTGACCCGCAGGCTCAGAATAATAACGAGGGCGATTCATCAGACCCCACCAGTGACAAAGTGGAGAGGGAGTATGTGGTGGGTAAAGGCTTTGATCACATTAGACAATACCAGCTGAAGGAAGGATTGGATGGGGAGGTGTATGTGAAAAGCACAATTTTTAGACAGGTCCCAGTAGTTCTTGAATGACAGGGAATCCCTGGGTGCCAGCAATAAGTGTCAGTCACTGCCAATTTAACAGGCACACCTGAAACAACTCACTCCTTAAACATGGCAGAGGAGCAAATAAGTAAGAAACTGATCCAGGGGCCCCTAAGACATTCCCGTCCCACCTGATGCTTCATGTTATTGCACCTCAGGAATGGCAGTGTCTGATTAAGCCGGTGCAGGAGTAAACTCCATGCCACTATCCAGCTTGTGTGTGGGCAAACTACTGCCATGGGAACAGAGACTGCAGGTCACGTTTGGTGGGCATCCGCACTTTGTGCACGGGGCCAAGGCAATACAGCTTCAGTACTTCCTGAGCCAGGCATGTGGAGAGCAAACGAGTCCCTTGGGAATGAGCTGCTCTAGAAAGCTGTCCTGGTTTCAGCAGGGATGGAGTTAATTTTCTTCTCAGTAGCTGGTGTGTTTTGGATTTTGTGTGTGAAGAATGTTGATAAAAACATTCTGATGATACGAGTTGTTGTGAATGAGACCAAGGACACTGTCTGGCTTTCCAAGTCTCGTTAACGTGCAGATGCGGGAAGCTGGGCAAAAGACAGACAGAATAATTGATCCAAACTGGCCAAAGAGAGTATTCCATGCCATAAACGTCATGCTCAGTATATAAGTGGGGGTTGCCCATGGGAGGGGGCATCATTTTCAGTTATTCCTTTTCTTGTCGGGTATCCGTTTGGGCACCCTTGGCATTCTTTTCTTCTTGCTTGCTTGCTGGCATCGTTCCCTCTACCTTGCTAGCTTGCTCTCCCCCTTTGCTTGCTGCTCGGTGTTGTTCCTGTGATCGCTGCTCAGGACGGGCTGCGTCGGTCATTCGGACATCGGGTGGTGAGAAATTGTACATTGTTCATTTTGTATATTTTGTAGATATTAATATCCTTATATCCTGTTAGCTTTGTAGTTTTTAGTATTTTCAGTAAACTGTTTTTATCTCAACCCACGAGTTTTCCTTTCTTCCCAATTTCTCTCCCCTGTCCCACTAGGTAGGGGAGGGTGAATAAGAAACTGTGTGGTGATCCGGGCTAAACCACCACAGTCTTTTTGGCGCCCAACGTGGGGCTCGAAGGGGCCTCACTAGATCAGTCGTGAGATCATCGGACCTTAGTCTGAGGATCCAAGGTTCAAGCCCCGGTCAGTCCCGAAGAGTTGAGATAAGGACAGGTTTGAACACAGTGTGTTGAAAACAGATTTGTTACAAGTGTTCATTAAGCCGGTTTGGTCATCACTGGGCACAATGTTGTTTTATTTGTTCTCGCAGTTGTTTTTAGAGCTGTACTGGATAGCACCCTACTTGCCGTATTTTCTGTTTGTCGGTGTTTGTGCACGCTTTATCAATGATGTGTGTTGGATCAAAGGTATCGCTCTGCTGTGCTATGCGGCACTGATTTGTTTAGTGAGATTGCTGGTAACGGGACCATTTTCATATTTGTACTCAATGGCGGCGGGCAGTGTGCAGAGCGAGGAGGCAGAGGCAGCTCCACCTGGGTATTTCGGGAGCCATCTTGTGGGTGTTGTTTGGAACTATACCTGTTGTTTTGTTCCGGGAAGCCAGGCCGCGGGTGGAACATCTGTTTACAGCTTTCCCCACCTCACCAAGCTAATTTCAACAGCTTTTGAGAATTTTGAATACCCTTTTTATACCCCTACCACCATGTTCATGGTGACAAGTCTCTTGCAGCTATCTCAGATCTTGATATTGATGAAGTTTAAACAGTTTTTTAAAAGTATTATGGCTCCTCCAATCCCTGCAACAGACACTGTGGCTACTCAAACTGCTGCTACAAATACTGCAGCTACTTCAGCCGCTACGGCAGGTGCTGCAGCTACCCCAGCCCCTGCTACGGGCACTGCGATTGCTTCAGCCCCCACGCCAGACACTGTGGCTACTCAAACCTCGGCAAGCAGTACCAAAGAGAAACCGAAAAACCAATCATCCACACCAGTATCAGTTGCCCCTGTACATAAGAAATACACCAAAAAATCAGTTCGCATAGTGAAAGATGATGATGAACCAGGCCCATCACATGATCAGGGAGACACAGAAGGGGAGGTAGTCACCCGATCCCTATCCCTGAGTGAGCTGCGAGATATGCGAAAAGATTTCAGCCGTAATCAAGGTGAGCAACTTGTCACCTGGTTGCTCCGATGCTGGGACAGAGGGGCCAGTAGCCTGGAATTAGAAGGCAGGGAAGCCAGGCAGCTGGGATCTCTGTCTAGGGAAGCAGCCATTGACAGGGCGATTGGAAGAGAGTCAGCAGCCTGCAGCCTCTGGAGGCGACTCCTGTCAGGTGTGAGGGACAGGTATTTCTTTAAGGAAGATATTGTATGCCACCCAAGCAAGTGGACCACCATGGAGAGAGGTATCCAGTTTCTGAGAGAATTAGCTGTTCGGGAGCTGATTTATCATAACCTGGATGACCCACGGACATCCGTAGATCCAGATGAAATTGAATGTACCCGACCCATGTGGCGGAAATTTGTACAGAGTGCACCATCATCGTATGCCAACTCATTGGCAGCAATGAGTTGGAAAGATGATGAGATGCCACCAGTACGTGCAGTGGCTAACCAGCTCCGACAATATGAAGACAATCTCTCTTCCCCGATGCGGGCCTGTGTCTCAGCTATAGAAAGACTGACTGAGAAATCTGAAAGCCAGTTTGAAAAACTGTTAGAAAAACTATCTGAGGTGTGTGAGAAACTCGAAGATTCTTGCTCCCCACCTGCACGGACTAATATCTCAGCTATTAGAAGAAGACCTCATCCTCCTCCTGCTCAAGGGAGACAGTACACCCGACGAGATGACCTATGGTTTACCTTGCGTGACCAAGGAGAGGATATGAGGAAGTGGGATGGAAAGCCTACCTCGGCCCTAGAGGCACGTGTACGTGAGTTGCGAGGTAAAACAATCACAAAGGGAGGTTCTTCCAGGCAATTTGCTGCTCCAGTCTCCAGTGGGCAGTTCCCCAGACAGCGTAGAAGGGCTGATCTTACCTCTGATCCTATGGAAGGAACTTCTGATTCATATTCACAGAAAGTGAATAGAAAATATTACAAACAGGACTAGAGGGGCCCTGCCTCCAGCCAGGCGGAGGAGAGGGACAACAGAGTTTATTGGACTGTATGGATTAAATGGCCTGGCACATCAGACCCACAAAGGTATAAAGCTCTAGTAGACACTGGTGCACAGTGTACTCTAATACCATCAAGCTATAAAGGGGCACAACCCATTTGTATTTCTGGAGTGACAGGAGGATCCCAAGAGCTGACTGTATTGGAGGCTGAAGTAAGTTTGACTGGGAATGAGTGGCAAAAGCACCCCATAGTGACTGGCCCAGATGCTCCATGCATTCTTGGCATAGATTACCTCAGGAGTGGGTATTTCAAAGACCCAAAAGGGCACCGGTGGGCTTTTGGTATAGCCACCGTGGAGACAAATAAACAGCTGTCCATCTTGCCCAGACTTTCAAAGGACCCTTCCGTTGTGGGAAAGCTGAAGGTTGAAGAACAAAAGGTACCAATTGCTACTACCACGGTGCACCGGCGGCAATATCGCACCAACCGAGACTCCATAATCCCCATCCTCAAGCTGATTCGTCGACTGGAGAGCCAGGGAGTGATCAGCAAGTCCCGCTCACCCTTTAACAGTCCCATATGGCCAGTGCGAAAATCTAATGGAGAATGGAGACTAACAATGGACTATCGTGGCCTAAATGAGGTTACACCACCAATGAGTGCTGCCGTGCCAGACATGCTAGAACTTCAGTATGAACTGGAGTCAAAAGCAGCCAAGTGGTATGCCACCATCGATATTGCCAATGCGTTCTTCTCCATTCCTCTGGCACCAGAATGCAGGCCACAGTTTGCTTTCACTTGGAGGGGTGTCCAGTACACCTGGAATCGACTGCCCCAGGGGTGGAAACACAGCCCCACCATTTGCCATGGACTGATCCAGACTGTATTAGAAAAGGGTGGAGCTCCAGAACATCTGCAATACATTGATGACATCATCGTATGGGGCAACACAGCAGAAGAAGTTTTTGAGAAAGGGGAGAAAATAATCCAAATCCTTCTGAAAGCCGGTTTTGCAATAAAACAAAGCAAAGTCAAGGGGCCTGCACAAGAGATCCAGTTTTTAGGAGTAAAGTGGCAAGATGGACGTCGTCACATTCCAATGGATGTGGTCAACAAAATAACAGCTATGGCTCCACCAGCTAACAAAAAGGAAACACAAGCCTTTTTAGGTGTTGTGGGTTTTTGGAGAATGCATATTCCAAATTACAGTATGATTGTAAGCCCTCTCTATGAAGTGACTCGAAAGAAGAATGATTTTAAATGGGGCCCTGAACAACGACAAGCCTTTGAACAAATTAAACAGGAGATTGTTCATGCAGTAGCCCTTGGGCCAGTCCGAACAGGACAAGATGTGAAAAACATCCTCTACACCGCAGCTGGGGAGAATGGCCCTACCTGGAGTCTTTGGCAGAGAACATCAGGAGAGACTCGAGGTCGACCCCTAGGCTTTTGGAGCCGGGGATATAGAGGATCTGAGGCTCGCTATACTCCAACTGAAAAAGAGATACTGGCAGCATACGAAGGAGTTCGAGCTGCTTCAGAAGTGATTGGTACTGAAGCACAGCTCCTCCTGGCACCCCGATTGCCAGTGCTGGGCTGGATGTTCAAAGGGAAGGTCCCCTCTACACATCATGCAACTGATGCCACGTGGAGTAAATGGGTTGCACTGATCACACAGCGAGCCCGAATAGGAAACCCCAATCGCCCAGGAATCTTAGAAGTAATCACAGATTGGCCAGAAGGCAAAGATTTTGGAATGCCGGCAGAGGAAGAGGTGACACGTGCTGAAGAAGCCCCACCATACAACAACCTTCCAGAAAATGAGAGGCGATATGCTTTGTTCACTGATGGATCCTGTCGTATTGTAGGAAAACATCGAAAGTGGAAAGCTGCTGTGTGGAGTCCTACACGACGAGTGGCAGAAGCCACTGAAGGCCAAGGTGAATCAAGTCAGTTTGCAGAGGTGAAAGCCATCCAGCTGGCTTTAGACATTGCTGAACGGGAAAAATGGCCAAAGCTCTATCTCTACACTGACTCATGGATGGTGGCAAATGCCCTGTGGGGGTGGTTAAAGCAATGGAAACAGAGCAACTGGCAGCGCAGAGGCAAACCCATCTGGGCTGCCGCACTGTGGCAAGATATTGCTGCCCGGTTAGAGAAGCTTGTTGTAAAAGTACGTCACGTAGATGCTCACATACCCAAGAGTCGAGCCACTGAAGAACATCAAAACAACCAGCAAGTGGATCAGGCTGCTAAGATTAAAGTTTCCCAAGTGGACTTAGACTGGCAACACAGAGGTGAACTATTTTTAGCTCGGTGGGCCCATGACACCTCAGGTCATCAAGGAAGAGACGCAACATACAAATGGGCTCGTGATCGAGGGGTGGATTTAACCATGGACACTATTGCACAGGTTATCCACGACTGTGAGACATGCGCTGCAATTAAGCAAGCCAAGCGGCTAAAGCCTCTTTGGTATGGAGGACGATGGCTGAAATACAAATATGGAGAGGCCTGGCAGATTGACTACATCACACTCCCACAAACTCGCCAAGGCAAGCGCTATGTGCTTACAATGGTAGAAGCAACCACTGGGTGGCTAGAGACATATTCTGTACCCCATGCCACCGCCCGAAACACCATCTTGGGCCTTGAGAAGCAAGTTCTCTGGCGACATGGCACTCCAGACAGAATAGAGTCAGACAATGGGACTCATTTCCGAAACAACCTCATAGACACCTGGGCCAAAGAGCATGGCATTGAGTGGGTATATCACATCCCCTATCATGCACCAGCCTCTGGAAAGATTGAACGGTACAATGGACTGCTGAAAACTACACTGAAAGCAATGGGTGGTGGAACCTTCAAAAACTGGGACAAACATTTAGCAAAAGCCACTTGGTTAGTCAACACTCGGGGATCCATCAATCGAGCTGGCCCTGCCCAATCTGAACTTTTACATACTGTAGATGGTGATAAAGTTCCTGTGGTGCATGTAAGGAATATGTTGGGGAAAACAGTCTGGGTTATTCCTCCTCTGGGCAAAGGCAAACCCATTCGTGGGATTGCTTTCGCTCAAGGACCTGGATGTACTTGGTGGGTGATGCGGGAGGATGGGCAAGTCCGATGTGTACCTCAAGGAGATTTGATTCTAGGTGAAAACAGCCAATAATTTGAACTGTATATAATCATGTCTGTAGTTCTTTTATGTTCTATCAGAGGTAGTGCAGCAAGAATCACACTCAACAGTGAAGAACAAGCTTTGATGAAACCGAGCGATGTGCAGCAGTGATGGAGTCAGAACTGGTGACCAACAACTTCCTCGAGATCAACATCTTCAACTTGCAGACCATGGACGTGATACACCAGCCGCGCCAGAGGTACCAGCTACGAGTTCCAGATGCAGTATGTAACAACTTCAAACTATGTACCATCTCTCCTGCCCTGAGAGACTGCTATCACAGATGGGGCCCAAAGTCATGGACTAAATTAACTCAACAGACTTTGGAGGGATAGCTCATAGATTGAGATAGTGATATCTGTGTGTATATCTATAAGCATGACGTAAATGGTATGGAATAAGGGGTGGATACTGTCCTGGTTTCAGCAGGGATGGAGTTAATTTTCTTCTCAGTAGCTGGTGTGTTTTGGATTTTGTGTGTGAAGAATGTTGATAAAAACATTCTGATGATACGAGTTGTTGTGAATGAGACCAAGGACACTGTCTGGCTTTCCAAGTCTCGTTAACGTGCAGATGCGGGAAGCTGGGCAAAAGACAGACAGAATAATTGATCCAAACTGGCCAAAGAGAGTATTCCATGCCATAAACGTCATGCTCAGTATATAAGTGGGGGTTGCCCATGGGAGGGGGCATCATTTTCAGTTATTCCTTTTCTTGTCGGGTATCCGTTTGGGCACCCTTGGCATTCTTTTCTTCTTGCTTGCTTGCTGGCATCGTTCCCTCTACCTTGCTAGCTTGCTCTCCCCCTTTGCTTGCTGCTCGGTGTTGTTCCTGTGATCGCTGCTCAGGACGGGCTGCGTCGGTCATTCGGACATCGGGTGGTGAGAAATTGTACATTGTTCATTTTGTATATTTTGTAGATATTAATATCCTTATATCCTGTTAGCTTTGTAGTTTTTAGTATTTTCAGTAAACTGTTTTTATCTCAACCCACGAGTTTTCCTTTCTTCCCAATTTCTCTCCCCTGTCCCACTAGGTAGGGGAGGGTGAATAAGAAACTGTGTGGTGATCCGGGCTAAACCACCACAAAAGCCCAAGAAGCCATCGCAGATCTGAAACTCTCTGGGTGTATTCTTCAGCTGGGGTATCTCACTTTCCCCATCTCCCTGTGCCCTGCTGCCTTCAACTGGAAGTAATTTGTGCTCAGGATTTCATAAGCCCCAGAACAAGGTACCAGGAGCAAGTCAGATGCAATGGCTACTTTGAGAAAGAAGGTGCCAAAGAGAAGTGAACTTGGCCTCTGTCCCATGAAATCCATGTATTGGGTAGTTTGCCCTCAAAATAGACCAAATTAAGTCAAGTCAAGTCAAAAGAAAAAAAAAAAAAGCTCTAATACAAAGTAGTTCAGAAAGTACTAGTTTTACTCAAGGTGTTTAGAGCTACAGGCTTTGTAGCACCTTGCTCAGTAGAAGCTATGGGTCATTGCTAAAGCACAAGAAAAATTAGATGTATATATCTAAAGTGCACTGGCAGTGCTTCAAGACAGTGTATGAAAAACAAAGGAACTCACTGCATTTTCACTCAGCTGTGGCTTTCAGTGTGGAGTCAGCACATACCAAATGTACTGATGGATCTGAAAATCAACCGTAAATATAAAGCCAGAATCCAATGGCAAATTCTAAAGGCATTTAGCAAAGCTTGTCTGTGATTCCAAAACTCAGTTTTATAGCAAATGTAGCTGAACAGATCAACAGTGGAAGTGTATATCAATAGTTGTGCTATAGCAAAATGCAACCAGAAGGAACTTGAGAGGTCATCCAAATCACCCTTGTCCCAAAGAGTCAATGACACATTTACCAGCCCCACAGTGGCTTGCTTAACCGGTATTTACAAACCTCCAGTAGCTGCAATCTAAGCTGTGTACTTCTTGTCCTACAGACATGGCAAAGAGGTTGTTCTCTTTCTCTTTAGAGACACTTTTAACAGTTTGAAGGCTGTTATCAGTCCTTCATTCTTTACACTCTGCTGACCCAGTTTAGTCCTTCTGTGGTGCCCATGTTTCTGAGTTGTCAGTGGTGGTGTTCTTCTCTGTATTCCCTCCAGCTGATTCACATTTTCTTTAAAGTGCAGCATCCGAAACCGAGATTACAGATGCAGCAAAGGCCTTCCCAGTGCTGACCAGAGCAGGAGGAATATTTCATTTATGTTGCAAGATAAGCAGCTGTCTATATTCCCCATTGTAACATTTACCTCTTTTCTATTTATCAACTAGACAGAGTTGACTCATATTGAACTTACAATCCATTGAAAACTCTTTTTTTTTTTCCTGCAGATTTGCTGAAAACCAAGTATTTGCCATTAGTTATTTCTGTAGATGGCTATTTCTACCCAAGTGTGCCACCTTGCACTTTTCGTTGTTGAAACTGACCCTCTCTTATTTTCGGACCATGCATCCCATTTGGGAAGACTGCTTTAAATTTCCAGTCCCTTCTTTCAGCATGTTAGCAGTCCCTCACAGGTTCACATCAGCTGCACAAGCATACAAATTCTAGTCCATCATCCAAATTATCAGTGGGAACACTGAACAGAGCTATGGTATTATCATAGCATCTCTTTATAACATAGAATAGTAATTAGTATTTTAATCTAGAAGAAAATCTAAAGACATGACCAGCAACATTTACAGGTGATACAAACAGTGACATACTAAACAATGACAAGTCAGTTATACAAGGAGATCTAGATCATGTTGTAAACTGCATTCATCTGAGAATCATGAATTTTAATATGCCAAAATGCAAATCACAAGCATCTTTGGAAATGAAGAATGCAGGTCACACCTGTGGGATGAGGAAGAGTGTTTTGGAAATTGTGACAGTCAGACTTAACCCACTGAAAAGAGATCTTGAAGCAAAACAGCAGCAGGGCACAACAACAAGCCTGGTATAAGTAAGCAATGAATCATGAAGCAGAAAAAACATTCAAGTAAGGGATCTCTTAAAGAGTCAGAGTGTGTCCTACATAAACATTTTCCAAGTTAAAATTAAATTGACAATTCAATTTTTTAAAAGGTCAGCAATGCATTTATTTCAGATACCTTTCCACCTGCAAAATATCATATGATATCATATGCATGTCAGTGTCCATGATCTGCAGTGTCAACATGATTGCTTACTCAATGAAAGGACTGGAGACATTTGTGCTGTCATCAAACACAAGGATAGAATTAAGATTTGTGCATTCAAGGCACCAGATGGATGTGTGGGACAAGGAACAAAATGCTGTGGTCCCCAGAGAAGTGTGCTATAATCCATTTCAAACTTTCAAAATCTTAGCCTGTAAGTGTAGAAACTGCACAAACCAGTGGTTTCCATTTCTGAAAGCTCTGAACCAGGAAGTCTTCTTATGTAGTCCAGCTTGGCAGTATACCGGATCACAAATAATGCTTATGATTTAAGAACTAATATGGCTTCACAGCTGCAGAGCTGAGGCCAAGAGCTCTGTTCTGCAACCATTAATATTGCACAGTTGAGTAGAGACCACTGAGATGGAGTTACTTGCCCAGGTCAAAACTGAAGAACTGAATGAAGTTCTTCAGCGCCTGAACCAAGAAGATTCAGGGCAATCCTACTGCTGAAACTTTAACACAGACTTCTGGAGCAGCAGGAAAAACTGCCAGCAGAATATATCTTCTAAGGGTTTGCCAAAGAGACGTATTTTCTTCAATTCCTTGCTAAAAACTTTCCATGAGCAGGAAGAAAGATTGCAGGGAAGAGGTGCAATATCAGACCTCAGCATTCTCGACTGAAAATTGAAAGTGCAGCAGGAGTCTGGTTTCTACCATAGCCTAGCAGATAGGCAATGCCAGATCCTCACTGGATCTGAAGTGCCACCCATCTCATCCAGCCCACTAGCTCCAACGATGGCTGTTTCAGATGCTTCAGAGGCTGGTGTGAGATTCTTCCTGCGCTAATGGACACAATTATACAGGTTTAAGCAAAGCTGCGCTTGTGAACACTGTCTATTTTGAAGACAGCATCACAGAGAAGACAATTTATCTAAAGCCTACAAGCAGTTTCATCCAAGCAGGCTTCAGGATCCAGTGCCCTGGAGCACCTTGGAGAATTTCAAAAAGCTGGCAGAAGACTTCTTTTTGCTGCTTTGTAGTACTGAGAAAGAACTACAGAGCCAGTTGTCCCTAGCTGAGGTGCAGCTCAGCTAATCTCCTTTATTTCCACATTTTTGATGACTAACTGCCTGAACTGGCCTCAGACGGCTCTAACTACTTTCTAATGTATTTAAATGTATGCAATAAAAGTGTGGCTACAGTGCAATTAAAGTGCCATTTCTGTTAATTTTAAATGTCAGTGTAATTAAAGCTCACAGATAATAATATTCATAAATCTACAGAATTTCCTATGGATTTTTTCAGGCTCCCCATTTAGTATTTCTGGAGATTTCCATATGTGAAAACTTCAGCTTCTGTTATCACTGGTGCTCGGTTAGTTGCAACGCTTCTCTACTCGCAGAAGGACTATCTTTGACCTAAGGCTTGCCTACACTGAGTATCTGTTGCAGGCTGATATGTGGTCTATCACGTTAGACTTACTTGTTCATCTTTTTTTTTTCAAAATTCACCTGCCATTTTACAGTTCTTTAATCTGCAAACATCTTTCTTGAGATACAGGGATACTGCATCCCCATGCACGCTAGAAATGGATGAATATCCTTGAGAAACAGCTGCTGCACCTGCAGCGGTCTCCTGCTTTCACACAGGGTTATACCAGTGACAGGCATCACACAGCCTGATTTTCAGCCATGCTGTTCTGGGGGGTTTCTCGCTGCCTTGTACCCTCCCTCTGCCACGGATAGAGCAGAGCCAGACCCTCACCATGGCTCCTGCCTGAGAAGCCCTGGGAACTCCTGTCTACTTGCTTGCTTCCCTGCTTAAAACCAAGAGATTCCTCCCCTCCAGAGACAGCAAATTTTTCACATGTAGGAATTTTCAGGACTACCATAAATCCTAGCAAGGGTACAAGTGAGTGTCTTGGAAAGGGAAAGCCAAAAGTTCACATTTGCAGGGCCAAGACACTGAAGCAGTAAGATGGTCTGGTTGGGTTGTAAGGAGATTATCACAGCTTTCTCATGACCATCCTATGACCTACAAGTGAACCTCCCTGTCTCTGGTACTGCTGCAGCTTTGGACATACTCTTCATAAAGAAAATCAAAAGCAAGGGTTCTTATAGATTGTGTATGCCATTGGAGAACAAACCCTCCTTAAAAAAAGAGGAAACCACATTAACTTGGCTAACAGCATACATCAAGCCAGTGTAGAGCCACGCTTGTCCCCAGCAATGAGAGAAGTCTTGAAGAAGACAGGCACAACAGGCTTTCTGTGCAAGCATAAACTTCCAGCTTTTTTTAGCTTTGCCCAACTCTGGGTTTGTCCAATATTTTTACTTCTCATATATTTTTACTTTCTGTATTTAATATTATGTACCAAAAAAAATAACTGACATTATCCTCATAGTTCTGCTCATCAAACAATTAAGGATAATCAATTAAACCTACCACAATCTCCCACAAAGTGAGCTTCATGCTACTGCAGTTATACATTAGTTCATGGGAAGTTACCATGATTCACGTCTGACATAAAATCAACCGAGCACCTGGCTGACCTGTGGCTTCTGACTAGGGACACAGTGCTCTTAGACCTGGAACTGTTTCCTAGGGACATTTTTCCCACCATATGCCTCTCAGTGCTTTGGCAAAGGACCCTCACTCCTTGCACATTTTAGACAGTAAGACATGCGGGAAGCTGCTGTATTAGGCTGACAACCCTCATCAGCCTCCAAACACCTTTCCTTCTCCTGGTCATTCTCCAGCTACTCAGAATATGGTGAAAGAGATCCATATTTCCTCTCCAAACGGCCACTAAAAAGCTTCAATTAACTAGAGGTATAACTGAGTTCCTCAGAATGAACAGAGCAATGGGAAAGCGCTGAAGTCCATGAATACAGAAGTCACATGGCCCATTTCAGAAAGTAGCTGACATCCTACTGCCTGTGATTTTTCAGTAGTATTCACATTAGTTAATTCACCCCAACAATCATGCAGATCACCTTGCAGCACCATTATGAAATACTTTTTTCTTTTGAGAAAGACCAAATCCTGCCAGATGGCACAAAGAAGGGACACCCAGGTCCCTCCCCAGTAAAAGAGTAAAACCCAACTGCACCATCCAAGGCACAATGGTGCCTTCTGCATATTTTTTTTTTTTTTTTTTAGCTTGTCCCAGCAGAGCTGGGACACTGCTGACGCATGTGGCAGTAAAGCAGCAGTATTGGGTCTCACATGTCAGAACCCAAAACCGCTCCCTAGATCATCTGCTGCAGAAACTAGTCTGGGAGAAGTGTCCACTTGTTTTAGCCTCACTCTCTTTAGGAATGTTGCTCTGAAGTTGCCGCAGGAATATCAATGTGTTTGCGGTGGGCTGATGAGGTTCAGCGTTAGTATACTTCCTCACTAAAAGCATTTGGGAAATGGCTGTTACTGACTTGCAAAAAAAAACAGAGGGAAATGGGATAAAACAAAGAGAATTATGCAGATTATTTAACTGGACCACAAACTTCTTAATCCCATTCCTTCCTCATGCATAAAAGTCGCAGAAATCTGAAGGTTTTATTCCAAAATAGCAATGTGGTTGACATGAAAGTTTCATCGCTCTGGCAGGATTCATTTCTCCTAAGTCTGGCTGTCTAAAATTCGCGTGTCTCACTGTCTCTAGCCCCTCTGTGAACAGCAGAGAGCTAGGTACTTCAACACGGTTGTGAAGGGGCTTGAGCTGCTGCTTGGGGCCCTCCTCTACAAATACCTGCCTCCTTCCACTGACAACTGAGTAGCCCATGAGTTATGTGGGGTAAACCCTACCCAGCTTAGATGCACTGTCACAGGTTTTCCATGTTGCCCTGCCATCACTTCACAGGCAGGAACATGCCAGAGCCAAAAGTCCTTGAGCAGGATGAGCAGGACCTCCATGCACCAGCACTCCCACCGTGATGCTGGCTGGTTGTTGCTGTGCAAGGGTTATGCTGGGCAGGCAAGTGACTCCACTGCTCTCTCTGGGTTGATGCCCTGCTCCATCACTTGCCACTCCTCTGAGATCTTGGTACCTGCTGCAGACCGATCATTGCAATAGCTTCTCTCTGAGCCACGGTGTCTGGAAAACACAGCGGAGATCAGAAAACAAGTTTAGGAAGCTGGGCCAACACCACAAGGAAGGAAATGCTAGGTTTTATGAACTAAAGAGAAATCCTTCAGGGAGACAGCCCTTTGCATCATAAATAATGAATACGCATCCTGCTACCAAAGCAGACACCTACGGAACAGCTTATACAGCCTTAAAAAACAAAATATTTTTGTTAGCCTGCTTTGCCTTATAGTAACGCCAACGGGAAAGGAAACTTGTAGACAGACAAAATGACTTGAACACATTTTCCCTGAAGACTGCTGGATCCCAAGAGAATTTTTTTTTCTAGTTTAATAAAGAAAGACTGAATTCATAAACAGCTTCCTGAACTGAAATTTCTCCTTTGCTGAACTTGCCTTCAGCCTCACTACCTCTGATCTTGGCTTAGGATGATGGTTAATTCAGATCTGCCCAAAAAGAGATAGCTCCGTAATTGCTTATGCAAAGAAAACCTTATCTGTTTCAAGCATAAAGTCTGATGAAAGGGAAAACTTAGAGTTACAGAGCACAAAATATATTTTGTCCTTATTTGGGCTGGTTTAAGCTTTGCGGAATGTAACACAGGGAGGCTGTTTGTTTGTTTGTTTGGTTTGCTCTGGGATTGCAGCTCTTAAAACAATTAGTCATCTCAGCAAAATTAAACAGAGGAAGCAAATATGACTGTGAAAAAGGTATTATTCATGCTTACATTAACCAAAATACTCTTTTTCTTCTTAAAAAAAAAAAAAAAAAAAGGAGCTGTTATTTGATTTGAAAGCTTATTGGGGCTACAAAATGCAAACAACTCAGGGATTTTCAGCATTCATGTGCCCTTCACGGGCAGGGAAGGACAGAGCACATTCCCGGTCAGGAAACCTGTCCACTCCATGTGGAAGTGATGCGGCCAGAAAATGGAATATATGCAGTAGAAAATGGGTCTGCCATGGCACTGAAACGGTGCCATATTTCAGCATATTCACCATTAATTACAAGCAGCATATTTGCACAGCTGGCAATATTAATATTCTGACCTTAACACTCACATTAATATTCTAAAGCGACCCAGCCAAAGGAAGTGCACAGCTTAGAGTAACCTTCCCTCTTATACCGCCAGCCCTCATACAACACAAAATCAGAGGGCTGCCAACACTGACCAAGGCGGGGATCCCCCAGGGACAACCAGGCAAGGCAGAGGAAGGAAAGCACGCTGGCATCTCCCTCGGGAAGGGCTGTGGCCCTTTCAGGCACACTTCTCGTCTTGTTTGGGGTGGAGCCATGGGTGCACAGGCTAGGTCCGTGGCAGGACCAGGAGCGTGTAATGTGTGTGCAACATGGAGAGCTTCGCCGGCTCAGATCTCCAAGTGCACCCAAAAATGTATCTGTGTCTCAGACACAGCATTTGGTGTGGATCAGTACCAGCTTGGGATACCAAGAGGTTGGCTGGGCTATCGGGATCATTGAGGTTCCAAAAATCCATCTCTGACATCACATTCCCCACAGCACAAGCCTGGGGTCACCACCACTGTACACCTCGCAAGTCTGTTCCTCAGAAGATGCAGCAGAAAAACACATGTGGAGATGAGGGAGAGAGAGATGCCTTTGCTGTTTCCAACGCATCAAGAGCATGAAAAAGGCAAAAGAGCTGGGAGGGCTGACAAGTGGCCTCTCTCTTCCCTGTGTACGTACAGGGCCAGCAGCACAGCCAGGGTCTGGTGGAGTCTGCCAGGGAGGACAGGTCCTCCCATTCCTCAAATGGAGACCCCTCAGCTCCTGTCCAGCATGGAAAGGACAGACTTTGGGCCTGGCCAAAGAGCCTCCCTTTGCCTCTTGTGAAGCCAGCAGGAGAACTTCCACCAAACTTCACCCAAGGAGGATACCAGGCGCTGCTGACAGGCTCCATGCACAGATGGAGACCACAAGAAAGGTCACTTTTTTCTTATATATTTACATTTTCAGGGGTTATTTAGGGGTCATATTGAAAAAGCACCAGTCAGGGATAGGGAAAAGTGTCCCAGAAAGGAACAAGACCCCGTTGTGTCAGGAGCTTTACAAATACAAAAAGGACACAGACACTATGCTAAGAGCAGGAATTCTAAAACATTAACAGCCAACTTTGGATTCCCTGTCAGTGATCTTACGGTCCATAGTGGCCCATGAATCTTCATTAAATGCTGTGTGTGTCACGCAGAGCTCATGTTCAAAAGGATGCTACTAAATCACACACAGGTGCTAACCACCACTGCAGAAAATACCAGTTTTTCCTCCACCACACCATCTGATGCTCCAGGCATGCTTGGGGAAGCCCTGACCTGCCTGGCAGACATCAGCTTCTCTCCTATTATAAGTTTAGTATTACAGAACTTTCCTCTGCAAAGAAATGCCTGGTTGAAAAGAAGAGGACCAGGAGCTTGGAAAGTGTGAGGCTGCTCCAGGGTGATGCTGGCAGCAAATGGGGCCTGCAAGGGGACTCCATCCTGGAGCAGACCCCAGGGACAAGCTTGGGAGGCTCTGAAGATCCAGCTCTGTCCTGCCCAAAAGCCTGGAAATGCTGAGACTGCCACACAGAAAGCTCAGCCTAGCAACCCGCGTGCATCACATCTGTCCCTGCTAGCAGCCCATGTGTCACACACAGACAAACACAACCAGGGCTGGTCCTGGTGGGAAGAGTTTTTCTCAGCCCTCTGCGGTGATGATTTTAGAAGCAAAACCCCAAGATTTGAATGCCTTATATTAGCAAGTGAGACCAGGAGTATGTGATGGCCCGCTCCAGCAGCCTCTTCTCTAACCCAGCTGGATTTGGTGTCATTTCACTGATTTGATGTCCATCTGTGCTTCCACTGCCTTGAGAAGGGCTATTGTTTGCGAGAGACTGGAGTCAGGGCTTCAGTAGTCACTGGCAAACATTGAGACTGGAGGGATAATGTTCATCCTTAATCAAGGCTACAGAATAGCAGGCAAGCCGTTAGGAGACAGCCTCACCTGAGGTCTAAAGGCACTTGAATTGCAAATGGTGTTTGTTCTGCTCTCCTTCAGCAGCCCTTCGGTGTGTGCACACATCTGCGCCTGGGAGCAGAAGAAGGAACCACACGCTGTATCAAAGATGAGTGAATTCAGTATTCATTTTAAAGCATTAGAACTTCAGATGGCTCCCCGGGGGTGGCCTTTATGTGACACAATTACACTGTTACTGAATCTTCTTTTTTTATTCTCACATGACTTTCACTGGGGAAAATCACGCTGAAAGCAACAGCTCTTTTACAAACATTATACTCCTGGCTCTGACTGTTTGCCAAGACTTTACATTAAGTCCAGGCTATGTTGAGTAAAAATACTGTGTCGAGGCCAATATACACCAGGTAGAGTTTCATTAAACATCTTGGCTTTTATTGCCCTGTTTGGCCAAAACCAAATAACATTACCTCGCCTTATCAGAAGATATAACTTGCATGCAAGCCTGCTTTGATTTTTATTGCCTGCCCTTTTAGGAATCTCTGCGTAAATTTTCACGCTATTTGTAGGTGTAAGCACCAGCAGAAGGACCAGCGAGGTGTGCAAGCTGCCTCGCACGCTGCCAGCCTGACAGCAGAAGCAGCAGAGAGAAAGCAGCTCAGCTGCAGTTGAACCCAGGACGTCCACATGCGTGGACGGAAAGGTGTAAGGATTCGGGAGGGTTACAGCAATCATTTTTTTCTGCTCTCTTTCCTCCCAGTTCTCTTTCTTTTGATTCTAACCCGTGTTTTTCTGTGAAACCCTTCGAAGATGATCCCCTCACCTTGTGCACATCATGTCCTACAGGGACACAAGTGCCACCCCTATACGCCTTCTTGTTAACACATGGGCCCCAGGTCAGACAGTAAGGAAAGGGGGTCCAGCCAGGGCTACCAGGGCATTTTTAATGGTCACATTTGGACATGAAAGCCCTGGGGCATCTGCCAAACTGTTTTTTTCCATTGCCATGCAGCTGAAAAATAGGCAGGAGGCACTCGTGAGGGTGAAGGAGGAGGAGCGGAGGAAGGCTTGGCCAGAGACATCCTTTGTGCCTGGTCTCCTGCTATCACAGCGACAGCATCCCTGGGTCCCTTTCAGAAATGTCACTGTCTCCTGGCTGGTGCTCCACCTTACCTTAGGCAGCTGCACCTCGGGGACCAGCACTGTGGTTTCAAGTTCTGGGAAAGTTAGGTTAGCTTGAAGGGGCAGGTATCACTTCTGCAAGTGTCAGCGGGTGGGTGTTGTAGTCTCTTTTGGGCAGCCACAAGAGGGCAATAGGACCAAACCCAGCTTCTCCTGGCTGAGATGTCCCGTTCAGCAGAAAGCAGGTACATGGAGAGCTCATGCCTGCAAGACGCTGAGCAAAGGACACGTGGGCAGAGCTACCTGGACTCAGGGAGATGCAACCCTGGACCAGGAGCATCCCTCCGGTTCTGCAGCCCCCAGCCAGGTCCACCTCACTCGGGAGCCATAAGCATGTTGCAGGTAGAGAGCCTGTACTGATCTGCTCCCCTGGCTCTGTATGGGGCCCAGTGAGGAAGGGACTTCGCCAGTTCTGGTGCAGGAAGCTCGTTGGGAATCCTGGTGCAGAATTGCTCCATGGGAAACAATCAGAATTTCACAACAACTTTCAGGAGACAACATCTTCCAGCTCTGCAACCTACTGCCAGCAGGCACGTGGAATGCTAAGTGCTGTCAACACATTGAAATAATCATGTCCTTTGCCCATATTAAAAGCTGAAGTGGTGTATTCTCACCATAACAAATCCCAGTGGGAACTGGATAAATGTTCCCTTTGTGAAAGTACACATTGTAGCAGGGTTCAGCAATTAGCTGCATCAGAATAATGAAGAAACTTGCTATTTGCATAGAACATCAGTGTCTTTTACTTCTGTGCTTTCCATTTAGCAACCTTCAAACAATTTTTAAAGAGACAAGTAGAGGCAAGGACAAGAGGGAAAGCTGTGTGTTTACATGCTAAACACAACATGCCTTGAAAACAGCAAAAAAAAAAAGCCATGAGACTGTTGAATTCAGGTCAGCTCTGTGTGAACAATCCTTCTAATAGGCCTCATTACCAAAGGGAAAATTAGTTCTTGCTGTTGGAATTGTTATAAACGAGGGTTGTTAAAAGCTGAGTTTATTACTGTGAAGCTGGACTGTATTTAAAGATGCTATTGAAGATTTTTCAGTTACCTAATAATTTTAACTAGGAACCACTTAAAAGATCAGCTGAAAATGTGGTAATTTCTGCATACTATAAGCAAGACTTATTCTTCAGTGTGCAAAGCTACTGTGGTTTTATATTTAAGGTTTATGTAGAGCAGCCATGGAGGTTAGAGATGCTGGTGACCTTCACGTGAGAACTGACTTACCAACAGAGCTTAGCCAACAAGTTTTGGAAAGTCTCCCCCAAAAAGCCTGTGGGGTGAACGTTACCATCCAATGGGTTAAAGGAGACTACCAGACACTGGGGACTGGCCATTCAGCTCCAGACAACTGGCTCAAATACAGACCTAGTCACCAGTAAACAAAAGTTGTTAGCTCCAAGTGGCTTATCTGCCAGGGCATGATGGTCTGAGTTTCTCACGGACACAAGCCCTCACCAGCAGACTCAGCAGAAGCCAGAGGTTAAGAATGCACCTTGGCTGACCTGAGTGGAGCTCCCCGTGGAGCAGATGCTGCTGACGGTCCCAGATGTTGTGTCAACAGAGGAGAGTGCCCGTCTTCCCAGCTCAAAAGTCAATACTTAATTCAGGTTTTAAAATCAAATCACAGGGCAAAAGGTATATCATCACCACAAGGTTAACTGGACTTGCCCCAGCTCAGAGACGTACCTCCTTGCTAAACATTTTCATCTGAGACAGTCTGTGAAGAAGCACAGACTGGAGCTCACACTAGTGCAGTATTTCGGCTGCAGTGACTTGGGCGAGGAGATGGAGATGATCATCGCACCATGGCTGCTCATTCCCCTAGGAAGCCCCTCCAGAGCCTGGAGGGGTACAACACAAGTTTTCCCACTCTTCGTGACGTGGGAAGTAAATATAACCTTCTCCTGGCAAACAATGAGAGCCACGGGATGTGCTTTGCACCATCAAGAGTCACTTGGGCATGGGCCCAGCACCACATTCCCTGCGTAGGGTGGACACCAGTCCCACAGACACCAGTCCAGCAGCCAGGGAGGCATTCAACACTGGCAGCTCAGGTAACTCCACAGCAGTGATGTACCCTGCTGTAAGGGACACAGCAGGGACAGCTGAGGAGGATTTCGTTCCTTCAGCTGGACGAAGGGAGGTCAAGACCGGCTACGGACCTTGTCAGCTGATCCCACAAGAGAGATACAGCCCAGCAGACACCGAGCTCCCCCTTCCGTCTGCCTCTGCAATTTCCTGGAGCCTGGAGTTATGCAAAAGGTTTTGCTCCATTTCCCTCCATGGCTATGATGTCAGCTCGTGGGTAAATTGCCGTGACAATTACGGAGAATAATGGGAAGAGGTGACATATGTTTCTTTTACTTCAGTGCTCTCTGATGAAAACTAGAACTAAAAGGTACCAGGCAACTTCTTCCCTGCCTCTGGAATTTCATAGAGGGTGACTCTGAAGCATTAAACAGGCAGAAATAATTACACTTGCACAGACTAAATTAAAAACAATGGGAGAAAGTGCGTGATTTTCTTTGTAGCAACCCTTGCTTGCAGCAGTTCTGTATGTTTCAGATAAATAGAGTAGATGCTGCGAAGCCTTTTGGAGGCTAATCAAAACCTCTAACACAACAATAAAATCTTCTCACAGCTGGAGTCAGAGAGCAGCATTAATATTTACTAGCCAATGAGTATATTTACATGAAAGAGAGGATTCTAAGAGCATCTTCAATATGCAATTAAGGCATACACATGGGCTGGCAGGAAAATAAAATAAATCTTTTTATTATGTCTATGCTAAAATGTCTGGTAATGGGCTAATAATTACAAATGTACCTGCAAGGTTCTTGCAATAGGGAATGTTTTGTTGCAAACTTTATTCTCATTTAAGCACATCTCGATGTCAATTGTGGCTTCTAAATTGTAAGACACAGAGGAACAAAATCCAAAGGTTTAATTTGGAATCAACTACTTAAACACACAGCTTGTCAACTAAAGCTTAAGGTAAGAACTACGGATACATTTCACAAACATCCAAGTAACAATAGCACTCAGTTGGTGTTCAAGGATAGAGAAAAATGGTTTGGAGAGCAAAATACATTCCTTTAAACTAGGAAATATGAGGTTATATTTCTTTAGGTCTACCCTTGTCTTTGGTGTCAGAGCTCGGGCTGGGATCTGCAGTGACGAGGACCAAGAGCTGTGAGCACGTACATCTCACAGCTCTTAGGAACAAGAGGGCTTGTGAGGTCCACCTGGGTTTGCAACATAGGGCACTGGGGCACAGCAGTTACACCTCTGCCTTTCTCAGGTGGCTTGTTTCCATCTTTCCACCTTATGTGCCTTTTAATGGCACATAATGACAACTCTGTCAAGCCAGAAGAATTAAAAGTCCCCAATATCTTAAACCAGGTGGGACAAAAGCATTTATGAAGGAGGAGGGAGGCCCTGTACATCTCTCCATCATAGCTCTCCACATCTCATCACGATCATAGAATCATAGAATGGTTAGAGTTGGAAGGGACCTTCAAAGGTCATCTAGTCCAACCCCCCTGCAAGCAGCAGGGACATCCCCGACTAGATCAGGTTGCTCAGAGCCTCATCCAGCCTGGCCTTGAACATTTCCAGGGATGGGGCTTCCACCACCTCTCTGGGAAACCTGTTCCAGTGTTCTACAACCCTCATTGTAAAAATGTTTTTCCTAATATCCAATCTAAATCTACCTCCCTCTATTTTAAAACCATTGCCCCTCGTCCTATTGCAACAGGCCCTACTGAACAGCCTCTCCCCATCTTTCTTGTAGGCCCCCTTGAGGTACTGGAAGACCGCTATCAGGTTTCCCCAGAGCCTCCTCTTCTCCAGGCTGAACAGCCCCAACTCTCTCAGCCTGTCCCCATAAGAGAGGTGCTCCAGTCCTCTGATCATCTTCGTGGCCCTCCTCTGGACCCTCTCCAACTGGTCCGTGTCCTTCTTATGTTGGGGGCTCCAGAACTGGACACAGTACTCCAGGTGGGGTCTCACCAGGGCAGAGTAGAGGGGGAGAATCACCTCCCTCGACCTGCTGGCCACGCTCCTCTTGATGCAGCCCAGGATGCGGTTGGCCTTCTGGGCCGCAAGGGCGCATTGCCGGCTCATGTTGAGCTTCTCGTCCACCAGCACTCCCAAGTCCTTCTCGTCAGGGCTGCTCTCAATCCATACCCCGCCCAGCCTGTATTTGTGCCTGGGATTGCCATGACCCAGGTGCAGGACCTTGCACTTGGCCTGGTTGAACTTCATGAGGTTGGCACAGGCCCCACCTCTCCAGCCTGTCAAGGTCCCTCTGGATGGCATCCCTCCCTTTCAGCATGAAGTGAGGTGATCTGCACCATCGTAAGGGTTTTCCTAAGGAATGCAACATGTCAACACAGTTGTCTTAGGGAGACAGTTAAATTTGTATTGCATTTTTATCATCTGGTCTAGCATATGTTAATGGGCTTGTTTGTACACACAGACCCTACTGATTTACCTGAAGGTCCAAGTTTGCACCAAACAAGTGACATTTTGCACAAGGACATTTCTCCATAGATGTGAAAACCTGGCTTATGGATCTTATAATTCACCCAAGGACAGATCAATCCATAAACATGTTTCCATACCAAATTGTTTAATTATAACAGTGCAGCAGTGCATGTGGCTTAGGTACAGCAGCTTACAGGGAAATGCTCTGGACATTCATTCCCATTTGTGCCACAAAGCACCTAACTCTCTTCTGCTGAGAGTTGAGTCAGGCTTTGCTGCATTAGGACCTTTGCTTAATCCTGTCATTCTAGGCATGCTGGTTTTCATTATTATGTATTTGTTATTCATTTGAATTTCTGCTACAGGAATGTCAATAGAATACCCTGTATATCTCAGACCAATACAGTGAAAGACGGGAAAAGGAAATATTGTCCGTGTTCAAAGAATGAATGATTGCCTACATCATCTTGCCTTGAAATGCTCAAACTACAAAAAAAAATTGAGCATCAGTCTTAACAAAAATTACTGTATTGGGTCTATCAGTCATTAGTGGTTTCTTCTGCATCTTTCAAGGCTCTGCTATCAAAATGTTATCAAAAACATATTGCTAGTGAAGGTCTTGGGCTTTATCCCTTGGAAAGAGGTTATTAAAACGGAAAAAGGGGAAGAAATTTGAACAGCCAATTTATTTACCTTTTTTCGATTGTTTCTCTCAGCTTGGCTAATGGAAAGTCACTAGCATCAGTTTCATGTTCCTGGAATGAGTTTCACTTTCAGGTTGTCAGAGCTGCCATATTACAGCTGCCAGCACTGCAGGAGGATATTTATTACTTGAAAAACAACGGTTCCCACTGGATTTAGAAAACAATATAATTGCAGTATTTTATAGGGCATAAGTTTCATAAATGCCGGAGGTGACTGGCCTTTCTCCCCCATCCCTCAGCATCCGTTTCCTTTGCCTCCCCCCCGCTCCATCTCTGCTCCCCCCAGACTAGGTCTGGGACCACTCCAAGCCAGTGATGTTCTCTGCATGACAAGCATGCTGACGCACTGGAAGGAGAACAGCATTAATTGCCAGCTTAACCCTAAAACCACACAAGGGAATTGCTAAGCAAGGCTCCAGGTCGGGTACAACCAGACTTACCCCTCTGACGCTGAGAATGACACCAAATGTCATCAGACTACCCACATGGAGAGCACTCTGCTGCAGACACCAGACTGACCTGAGCACGTCAGAAGAGAGACAGAGAGAAAAGTTAAGAAAATAAATACGTTTCTTGGGTGAAAAGAAGGAAGGTGAAAAGAGTTATTTAGATTGAAGGGAAGCCAATAATGAAATCCAGGTCCCTAGGCCCAACCCAGGGCTAGGTAGAATATTTTCCATAGGATTTAGGAAGACATTTCCTTAAATTTTTCATAGGAAATTTTCCATAGGAAGAATTTCCAAGCCCAAAAAAACCAAGAGAAATACCTAGAAGTGCTTTGGCTCTGGGCCGTGAGTATAGAAGCCAGAGTTTAAAGTCACCCAGAGAGTCCACAGGAAAATACAGTCCCTGCCACAGCTTTAGCAGCACGGTCCTTTCCCCACGGTGCCAGCCAAGCATCTCTTTCCTGTCCCTGCACACAGGTTCCCACATGTGGGAGGCACAAAATGCAGGTCCCAGAGTGGTTCAGCACCAACACGCACAGCAGGTGCAGACCTCAGCAACTACAGCATGGTAATAGCAATGAAGTCTGTCCCAAAGGGGATACAGAAAATACCAGCAGAAGCTCAAAAGCAGAGAGCATTTCTGGAAACAATCGCTTAGAAGAGGGTTTAGAAAAGTTGTCTGGGGAAAGAATGCAGGACCTGTCCCATTCAGCATGGGATCTAACTTCAGAGGCATGAATGTTTGCAAAAAAAAAAAAAAAAAAAAAAAAAAAAAAAAAAAAAAGGTTTTCAGAGGCAAAATAAAAATTATCAAGACTGTCATTATATTTTTTAAAAAGATAGAGGCAACAATCCTTGGCCCTATATGGAAGCTGCACAAAGCACATTTAAATGTACCATGTACACTTAAATGTACAATGAAGCAGGTGATGATTCCCCGAACATTCCCTATCCAGAAGCCTCTTCTACAGAAAGTTCGAGGTGCTGGTTTTGCTCCTGCTCGTGGCCAATGTTTACAGCCAAAGAGGTGAGCCAGCGCTACTTAAGCTGATAATCAGCTTTTGCTTCTGACACAGATTTAAAAGCTAGATGGGCAGGTAAGAGTGTACGAAAGGTTTGAACATGCCCAGGGCTGAATTTATGCTGACACTAGACTATGCGGTCATGCACAGAGCAAAGACATGAGCTATGCAGCCAACAAGCCCTGGGAGATGTTTATTTTGTTCGGTGGCTGTTTTTTATCTAAGCATGCACCAGCTAGGAGCTTCTCTAGTGAAGTGAGCTTGCCCAAAGTCACATTTCACAAAGGGTTATCAGTTATTTTCAGAAGAGACCAAAACAGGCATTCGTAGAGGGTCAGAGGAGATATCACATCCACTCTGACCACTGCTCACCCAGGTCAATATCCAACTCTTTATGGTGACCTGGATGCCTAGTGGCATGGGACATTCCAGTCCTGTTTATGTCCTCACTTCTCAGGGTTTGTATCTCTGAGATCTCCGTTACCTTACTGTGAAGTTCATGTCCAAGACTCTAAAGGCATGGCTCTTTGAGGTCACATCTGTAGCTGAGTTGCATCAAAAAGAGGGATGGTGGGACACCATTCTCCAAATGGACTCATCAACTCCCCAGCATCTTGATGTTTGCAAGATAGAAAAGAAAGGATTCTATTACCTGCTGTCTGCCTTCGTACAGCACTTGCCCAAGCTGTATTTGGCCTCAAGACTAGTGGGGCCTCACAGCAAAATATAAAATCTTACACTGCAACAGATTGACCTGGTGAGATTTGCCAACCATGACTTTCATAGCTGCCCCGACTGAGTCCAAAATCCTGAAGTCACTCTTTGCTGGCAAAATACCTGGCTTGCAGAGTCTATCACAGCATGCTGTAGGGGTACAACTAATTCATTTCATAGCCACTTCATCATGCCTAATGCAGCACAAAGATAATAAAGCAGTTTCACTATAAAACACTATCTTCCACGTTGGTATAATGGACTAAACTTATTAAATCTGTGCCACATCACCCCATGGGACAATTCATTATGTCAATGGGACATTAAATGCTAGGACTGGTCCTCTTAATGGTCAAATCACACACCACCCACAGCCCATTGATGTGTCCTTCTGTAAAGGTCCGTGTTAGGCCACGGGCCTTAATATCACACCTGCGAGTCATCATAAAAGCCAACATCATAGAACATTAGGCAACATGTGTATCTACAGTTGGTCCCTTGCCCAGTTCACAAAGAAAGGCGGGGAGATAACCCACTGTGTACATAACACTGACAACACTAAGTATTTCACAAAATCCCCTTTCATTTTCCCAGGAAAAGCTGCTGTAGATCAGATGCTGATGAGAGTTTCCAGATCTTGACTGAATCAGCATTTGCTTCACTTGTGCTCTGGGCCATTGGTTTCCAGGAAGGTCGGTTCCCTGCTGCTGCTGCTACAGGGGCTGGCAAGCCCAGGAACGCAGCAGAGTCCTAGCTCATACCTGGGACTTTTCTCCTGTTAAACCACATATTTCCCAGGCTCTCCCCACCAGCTGTGAGCTGTTTCTGCCACCACTATCATGTGAGGAGGCCTCTTTGTACACATCAGCATATCTGCAGGGTTTATTGTTATTAGAATTGGCTTAAAGGAAGCTTGCAGGCAGCTTTGATATGAGCCATTAGCTTGTCAAGGACATATAGTTGTAATACAGCAATCATTGGACTCTGCAGAGCCTGGGCCTACAGTCCTTGTAGCCCAGAAGCACCATGTACAGGCTTCTTCTTGAAGCAATGAAGTAAGTTAGTAAAATGCCATTGCTCTTTTATTGTTGCTTTTACATTCTTCACAATGATTCCTATCCACACATAGAACCTCACCATCACCCAAAAGAATGGGCGAGATAAGCTCTTCTTCCCACCCACCACATCAAAAGGGTCTCCTTCAACCCTGACCCTGCTCCTCCAGCATAGTTGCACGGGAACAACAGAGCCAGGCATCTCCAAGCTGGGAAAGACAAAGGGGCAAAGGAAAGCCCATGGCTGGAGGCTCCTGTCTGGAAGATTTTTCTCCAATCTGTTTGCATTAAAATCCCAAGGGCATTTAAACCACATGGTCTAAGGAGCCCAGCTGCTGCAGTGCTACTCCAGAAAGAGGCAGTCTCCAACAGTGGAGATAACTCAAATATGGGTATAATCCTGCCAGTTTGCAGATCTCCTCCTCTTTAACTCTTGCACAATCATACACACCGTGCTCTAGTGCCCATTGCTATCCCAATGCCTCCTTCCGAGATGCTCCTCACACAGCCTGCCAAATGTCAGGATGGACAATTATCTCTGGTGATTGACACCAAGGAAGAGAGCTTCAGCAGTCATTAGCAGAGGCCTTCACTACAACAAAACACACACGTCTGTTCTTCGCCCTTTCTAAAACACAGCTTGTGAAGAGAGAGAGAGAAAGAAAAGGAGAGAGAAAGAAGGAAAGAAAGAGAGAAAGAAAGAAAAAGAGACCAAGCAAGAAAGCTTCTCTTCCCTTCCATAAACTGAAAGTTGTTTTCAATTTTTATTGGTTTTAGCCTGAAGAATTGTACAATTCTTTTTTAACAGAATATATAAACTGCCATTTGATAAAAAGAAGAAGTTTGCTCTCTAGTGGCTGAATTTAAATAGCTCAAAAAAAAAAAAAAAAAACCACAGGCAGCTGAAGGAAGGGAGACTTTCATCCAAAATGGACTCAGTTCCTAATCTTTGTGCCACTAAATATTTGCTCTTTGCCAATATTTACTATTAAACAACTACCTATGACCCGTGTGATTGTACTAAGGAAAACCAAAGCACATAGTGTTAAGATCTAATCCTATGGGGTTTCTAGTTGGAAAAGGAAATTACTTCCATCTCTACATGCTTCCTGATGTGGGAAGGGGCTAGGATGGGGTCTGAGGGGTGAACGGCTATGGGAGAGAAGGCTGCACAACCCAGTTGTCAACAGCCATTGAAAGCTTATGAGGAGATGACTGTGGCAGTGGATGACTTCTGCTGGTGGCACATGGCCTTTGACCATGTCAGAAGCCAACCTTGCACTACAGCACTTTCATCCATCCTGGTATTTTTGAGCTGGGACTGGCTTGTGCCACTAGTCAGGATGTCACTGGATGGGAAAGTGCAGGACTGGGGGTAGTCAAGGTCAGGAGAGCGCAGCAGCTTTCCCCCGGCCAGGAGCAGGTCCACAGACGCTGCCCAGACTCCTGCACCCATCCCTGACCCCAGGGCACGTTGCAAAGCTGCACAGTCCATGCCAGGATATAGAAGAGACTTCCACATTTCTGCACATTTGCATTTTTGTCCCTGGTCTTCAGCTTCAGGGATTTCAAAGCAAGAAGATCCAGTCTGCTACCTGCACCCAGTCCCTGCCCCTCTGTTTCCCATTGTGGAGACCCCCATTGCAACCCCTCATGTAGACCACAGTGCCTGGGATCAGGACTGTGTTTCCAAAAAGTGCTTTTCCCAGGGTAGTCCTACTGCCTGTAGCAGAAGGTGGTCAGCAGCAGGTTTTCTGTGTGTCACCACTATCTCATTTCTCCGCTTACAGCATGTCTGGCAGGAGGAGTCAGGTGCTGCAGTGTGATGGGATTAGCCCAGGAACAGTAAAGAATCAAACATTTCCTATTAACAGCTAAGATGGAAAGGGAAAGAAAAAAAAAAAAAAAAAACAAAGAAACAAACCAAAGCCACAGCCTCAGAGAAGGCCAACACCATCCACTTCTTAATCTTTTTAGTGCTATTATGGCACGTAAAAGCCTGCAAGACCTGATTTGTTGGCAGCCAGATGGAGAAGGGGACGAGGCTGATGAAAGTGACAGCCAGGTCTCAAAGGCCCACCTGCTTGCTAGGCCCACTCCCAGGCAGAGTAATTGCCAATCAGAAGCAAACTACTTTATAATTAAAGCATTGTATGAGCAAGGGGATGTCTGGGGCTTTTGCTTAATTGCTAGACATGGCAGAGAAGCACAGAAGCACGGAGAGAGGAGCTCAGGCAATGCTTGCTGAAATCAAGGAGCGTTTTGCCACAGAGCTAATCCAGGGCAGGAGCAGAGGCACTAGCAATCCTCCTGCTCTATCACAGCCCAGGAAAGCATCTACACCACCTCCTCCTTCCACACACCCAGAGCAGGCAGGGGCACAGCCATGCCCTTAGGGATCTCATTCCCAGAAGAGGAGCCTCACACGTTTTGTCACCATGGATCATGAAAGTTTGGACCATGCCCCATCGCTTCTGCTGCTCTTGCTCCTGGCCTGCTGCCCAGTTCACACACTGCACTGAGGAGCCCTTTGTGGAGCACAGGCTCTGCAAAGTCCTCCACTGGGTAGTCCTCTTTTCTTCTCATCATTCTTTCCCAGAAGATGGGTCTAGAAGTTTGGCCATGATGCTGGACTACCTCTTTTAGCTGCCTTGCTCCTCGTGCTCAGGAAATCCTCTTTTGCAGCATAAAACCAGAAAGAAAGTGCTGTCTCCATAAGCTGGTTCATCGGCTGTCCCAGGACTGAGCCCTTCTTGAACAGAGGTACATCTTCGAGAAATGGCTTTTGTGTGAGAAGGAGAGTGGAGTGATAAGAAAAGCCCATCTCTGAGACTGAGCGCTCCGCATGGGAGAATCTCACCCCACAGAGCAGAAATTCTATTATTGGACACAATTGTTGAATTTTGATCTTGAAACAAATAATGCATACTCATTTACACAACAAACCCATCTACACCTTAGTCATATTTCATCATTACGGCATTGCAGCATTTTGGAAATTCTTTTTTTAAGTTTGAGGTTAGTAATACTCTAGATGGAAAACGCAGAACCAGCTTTAGAAACCATTTCTGAGCTTAATCAGACCTCTGGAGATGAGGAAGTGACTACATTAGTTTGTAGGGCTGTCTCTGGCCTCAGCATCATTTCCTGTTATGAGCTAGTCCAGAGTGGCACATCAGTGGGAACTAGACCCAGGTTTTGGGGCTCTTTGCAAATCCCTAACCTCCCCAGTAACCACCACACTCTTCCAACTTCCTCCAGCACCAGCTGCTGTGGTGTGCACTCTGCACACCATCAGTTGCACCACACAGAGCTACTTTAGAGAAAGACACTATTAATCTGTCTCAGAAGGGACCATCAATGCTTTCCTCTGATACAAAGCAGCAGTAATATTACTGAGCATGGAGTTAGGTTGATGTCAAGACTGAAAAAAATCAGAGCTATGCCAGTGGGACGAGTAAAACAAGATATCGTCCTTCTTGGGGATCTTCACTTCAAACAAGCCTGAGGAAAAAGAAAATGTGTATCAGCACTCTCCTGGAAATGCCATAGCCCTTCAGGATATGGAAGCACCATATAATCCCCTGTCATAGTTCAGCCCCGATCAGGACCAGACTACGCAGTCTCTCTCTCACTCCCCTCACCCTCCAGTGGGACAGAAGGGAGAATTGGTAAAAAAAAAAAAACCAGCAAAAACACATGGGTTGAGATTGAACAAAAAGTAAATTTAACAGCAATAACAGAAGAAAGCAAAACAGTGATAGAATACAAATACAGTATAATGGCTTACAACAAATCTCCACACCCAGTTTCTTCCAAGTAGCAGAAGGCTCCCTTCAGCACTCTCCTCACTTATGTACTGAGCATGATGTCAGATGGGATGGAATAGCCCTTTGGCTAATTTGGGTAAATTAACCCCAGCTGTTAGCTAATTAGTTAATTATCCCAGCTGGGTGCCCCAGCCATGGGGGCTACCAGCTCCAGTTCTCCACCCAGCTCAGGTGAATATTAACTCTGTCCTAGCCAGAACCAGGACACCCGTTTCTTCCCATCAGTTCTTGCAAGAGGCTAAACCCAGTAGCTTGGCCATGATATTGGACTACCTTCTCCAGCTGCTCTGTTGCTCGTGTGATAGACTAATACCAGAAAGATACCACTGTGACTGTTTTTTTTTCTGATCTCTTGCATAACCTGGCTCAGTAGACCTCCTGAAGTGATCAGAGGTCCACCTTTAGGAAAAACACTATGAATGTTAAGTTTCCCGTGGGGGAGAAACCACTTCAACCTCAACTGAAGTCATTGAAGTCCAATGATTATTACACTCATAGTAAGAAAATGCATCTTATTTTTGTATAAGTCTGCTTACTTTCAGCTTCCACCCACTGTTTATTCTGTTCATCTGCTAGAACAAAAAGCATTCTGCTATCAAGTATCTGTCCTCATCCAGGCAATGGTAAGCATTGACCAGCCCTCTTCCCAGCCTTCTTTCGAATGAGCCAAATAGAGGGATGCCCTGGAGACTTTCTAAAGAGCTGCCACTTCTGTTCTCAGATCTGTGACTTCATGTTAGACATGTGTTGAAGCACATGTTGTTGGTTTGCACCCAATTGAAGAACTGATCCTCCTATGACCTGACCTTAAACATTCTCTCTTGTCATCTGCAGATGTCATCAGCAAAGGGTCCTCCTTCTGCAGCATCAACATGTTCAGTAGAAACACAGCTTTTGGATAATGGTTTGTATCTGTGCTTATCGATTGATCCCCAGCAGTCATTGAAGACAAATCTAATGCTGTTTAGGCAGATCAGAACCAAGAAAGTAGATCTTACATACAGGATGGAGGATCTTGTCTGGGAAGCAGTGATGCCAGAAAGGACATGAGATAAGGAAGCAGGCTGAACACCAAGTCCTTGGGACGCTTTGACCTTTGCTGTCCAATCTGATCCTTCTTTAATGAGGAGAAAGGGCAGATCTTGCCTACCCTGCAGGTAGAAATCTGGCAAGGCTGAAGGAAGCCTGAAACCCTGCTTCCCAAATGGCTTCCCTTCAGGAACAGCCCCTCCTGCCTACAGACCAACCTGAGTGAGAAGGACATGCCCAGTGAGGTCTCCCCTGGCTTCTGAGGCTGGACACACCATTCCAGATGGAAGGTGAAGCCATCCAAATTGCTGAAATGTCTCTCTTGCACCTTACAGCGTATGGGGAGGCTGGGAGGAATGGCAAGCAGATCAGGAGGGAGGGGGGATGTGTTAGTGCAACGTGATGGGAGTAGAAATTACATTGCACCAAGCTTTGATGTCTCCCCTAATAACCTCTTAGAAACAGTTTTTCTGATTTCCTTTCCAGCACTGTCACACAACTAGATTAGATTTTGCTTACGGAAAATCCAACCCAGGCTTCACCAAAGCCTAAAGCTCTCTGAACAGGACACGCTGGAAGTTTGTTAGAGTAAGTAAGTTACACTTCAGCAAAGCTGAATGTTGCATAAAGCAGCTTTTTTTTTGACCAATGTTGAATCTGAATGAACTCCTCTTTTGACTCAGCTTTAATTCCCTGGAATCTAAGACCTTATGTCCCTGGTTTTTAAAGGGACTTAGTTCCTGTCTCACTGAAAATGAAATCAAGGCTGATTAATTCTGTTGACTTGGGTGCTGTGCTGTGAAAAGGAGATGTCTTTTAATGTAGCTCAAACTTCTTTTAAAAGTGTATCTAAGGAATAAAAGTGAATGATGAGGTTGTTCTATGTATTCTTAGTGTTGCCAGGGAAACCATTTCCTGCCTGTATTTATCCCAATTCATCACTGTTTTTTCAGGGAGAGGAGGTAAACCTTCCAAAATAAACAGACAATACTCTGAAATGAAGGTACTTATTAGCGAGATGGGGTACCCCCAAGATACACAGCATGGGATCTGGTATTTTTCCAGTCGAGGTCACTAGTTGAAATACATCCCAAATTAATAGCTTCTGAAAAAAAAAAAAAATTATATAACGAATGGCCAGTCTGTATTTCTAGTGGTCTGTGTCTATTCTGTCTTGGATGGGGCTGTATCTAGGGGGGAAAAAAAAGGCATTAATCAGTATTGTTGTGTGCAGCTGGCCCTTGAAATCTAGTCCCACCTAGAGCTCCTTCTTCCAGACCAGACTTGACACGCATCTGGAAAGCACTGCAGGGACTTGGCAATGTGAGTAAGGAGAGGCACTTGTGGTGGGCCCACAGAAGAACTTGTAGTGGGCCCACAGAAGGACTTGTGGTGCTCAAAAAGCACCTTGCAGAGAATCTGAACCCCACGCAGGACCCACAACACAACTGCTTGCCACGAACTGTCATAAAGTAGCCAGAATCCTTGTTCCTCAGGAGTTTGAATATGTCCTGAGAAAATGTTCCTTGAACGTATCCTTAGAAAAATAACAGAGATGGAAAGAAATGTGTGCAGCTGCCATTGCCTTGGTGGGATTGGCTGCACTTGAGAAAGGGTGCCCATCTCCTTCCCTCTTCCCAAGAAGGAGTCCAATACTGAAGTGGGATGGTTAGACCCATGTTTATGCCATTAACCCAGAGCTCAGTTTCTCACTTTTCATCTGCTCTACAATCTCACTATGAGAAGTGGATAATAGCACTTCTCTGTCTCACAGAGGGGTAAATACATGAAAGACTGAGACATGGAAATATCATCTTGAGGACTAAAAACAGTGACATACTGCCCTGTGCTATCAAAAATGACAGCACTGTAATTATCCTCCTGCCTTCTGTCCTCAACAGACAACACATCACTCCTCTTGCACTTCTAAGTCCCTGGCATCAAGCAGCTCTCTCAAATGGGATCTCACTTTCTGGAGATCTGGAGATCCACCTTGTCCTGGAGGAAAAAAAAATAGCCCTGAGACTCAGAGATGGTGATTTGCATGCCAGGTCCATGCAGACCCGATGGGCTAGTGTCCAACACGCAGTGCATCACAACGTACACTGAGAAAGCACAAGCCCTGAGGGCCAGGATGCTGCCACACACTCACCACAGGTGTTCCCTTTGGGGCCACCATGGAGTAACTTCAGAAGCCAAAACCCATGGTGATGGGGCCAGCAGGAGGGAAAGCAAGGTGGAGAAAAAGATAACCGCACTTGCCCTACTTGCCTTTGTTCAGGTGTTTGTATCTCCCTGCCATGTTTTCCATTTTGCTATCTTAAAACATTCCTCGTCATGTCAGTGCAAGAGTTTAGTGGGAAAACCCTCACTGAGAAGATTATATGCAAATACATTAAAATTGGAGCATGTTACTAGAGATGTATGTTGTGGATCCTGTGGGTGTGTTTGACCTGTAGCTTTTCAACTAGAGAGCACTGGTTAGGCTGAAACCCTAACCCTGTGAAAGCCAAGGGCGTTCTTCCAGCGACTCCAGTGGGCTGGGGGATGCAGCTCCTCACGCTCAGTGCCCAAGCATTTCCACTGACGTGTGAAGGGGGTGGCTGGCCTGGCAGGCACTGTGCCTGGCCGTCAGCCTTTACAAGACCCTGGGATGGGAAATGATGATGAGATGATGAAACTTTGGAGAGGAACTGGGCCCTCACACGAGCACCAAGAACATCCTGTCATTTCTTCTCCTTTCCTGAAAGTATGACCCAGTGTGCAACCAGATCCCTCCTGGGAAGACAACTCAAGCAGTGTTTTGAAAGACAGGCTCTCAAAACAGTGCAAATTTCTGCAAGGGCCTTTTCAGTTACTGAGAGGGTTTACTTCATTTGTCTCAACTGCCATCAAGCTTAGACTACATCTCACTAAGCCAAAAGAAGAGTGGTGACAAAGGATCTAAATGATCAACTTTTAAACACGCCTAAATGAAAAAGATAAAACAGCTTTATGGAAACAGGCCATCCATCTCCAGATGTCACAGGCTGGGTTAAGTTAGACAATCTCACCACACCCCTGCATTTAAGATAGCTCTGAGAGATAGCTAAGCACATATTTAAACCCAAAACAAAAGCAAACACACGAAGCTGCTCTAAATTCTGGGCAGAGAAGATGAGCCAAGGGTGGAGTTGCCTAGGCATTTTCTGGGAGTGGGAGACTCCCTTCCCATGCCCTCAGCTGGTGATGGTCACCCCTGGGGCACAGGCCTGGGGCTTCGCATGGGGGAAGACCAGCCAGGGGCAAGGGTGGCAAGGAAATTTCTGGTCCTGGCTTCCTATGAAAGGGAACGCACAGGGCGCTGCACTCTGCACGTTGCCTTGAGCACAGGGCATGCATAAGGGTAAGGAGCACGGAAGCAAGACATGGAAGCAGACCTGTTGGATTCAGATCAGAAAATGTAACAACTGCCTGTATGGCCCTGCTGGCTCAGGGTGAGAAAAAAACATTGTGCTTCCCAGCCCAGGGAGCCATCCTGGGCAAACTGGGGTGTGCACACAGCAACTCCATCAGCAGAGATCTTTTGTCAGTTTATTTTTAAGGAGATCACAGTCAATAGCCGCACCACAGACACCACTTTTGGAGTCCTCAACTGCACTGCCACCACGCCAGCCTTGCTTAATGTCAGACCAGGAGTACTGGGCTCCTGGGACCTGGGTTACATCTCGGTCTTACATTCTGAGACATAAGTGGGGAGAGAGGCACTGAGCTTTGCCAGACCCATGCTGTGCGCAGAGCCAGCCTGGGCTGCCTCAGCACCACCTTGCTGGAGCCCAAGGGGAGCATCTGCATGGATGCCCAAGGGCTTAGGGATGGGCTGGGCTCCTGAACCTGACCCAGCATCAAGTCAGCGTTGGGAGAGCAGCAGGGCTCCTGGGGTTGAGTGAGGGGCAGCAAAAAGGAGACAGGAGGAGGGCTGGGGACAGGGCAAGGAGCTGGACCCATGTGCATATAGAGCATTGCCGGACATAAAGAAAAAAAGCTGAGATTCGTCATGTGGGCAGTCCCTGGAGAGGAAGCCTGACATATCCTGAACCCTCTAGGAAAAGCCAAGTATGTTCTTGTAAGTAAATACGATTGACCTAACTTTATCATACTTTGCACCTCCTACCTACAACAACCTGCACAATGCTCAGGGTTCGTAGATATTTGGATTTTAAAAAATAGTTTGGAAGAATACATTTGACCCAGCTATGTCACTGATTTTGCTCCCAACTGTTTATTTTAAGGAATTCTGATGCACACAGCATAAATATTTTGAGTATATAATACTGAACTACTAAAAAGGCTTTTGTTTTGTGGTATTTAGAGCAGTTCTTGATTCAAGACCTAGCCTGTCTCTTGACAGTATTATGCCTGTAACTTTCTGCTCTTTGGTCGATGGAAGGATGAAGTATCATTAGGGCTTCTTGCCAACATGCAGCATGATGCAGTTAATTAAAGAAACATAAAGTTCATGTGTGATGCTAAAGATCACCTCTGTGCCTCTGAATGCACACTGGCATTAAATTAGCTGGGTAATGATGGGATAATTTTGTTCGCCATTTCAAGCTGAGGCTTATACAGTCCATTATAGGAAGGAAATGTCTTATTATTTAGTTGAAGGTGATGTCAGACTGTATGGTCTATAATTTAAGTCAGATTTCCAATAACATTTTGATTTGATGACTCTGAAGCATGAACTTGAATGGTTTGAATTCTGAGCACTCTTAAGCACAGGGTGCTGAAACAGCCAGAGATGCCAGAGGAGAAGCTCACAGCCTCGCTGCCCCATGCATCTCCGGCTCTCAAAACAGCTCTCCAGGGTGGCATTCGCTGTATTTGCATGGGTAACAGCTTGGTGCACACCATGCCCTCGCCCGGGCAACAACTGAGTAACAGATGATACGAAGCCTGAGAATAGGTGAGTCTCCCTCTCATACCCACGTCACTGAGGGAAAAGCATCAGGAAAACTGCGTCTTCAAAATGAGCAAAAGTGGTATGGCAGAGTTAGCGCTGGTAAACACACGCCTGCAGAGAGAGAGGTGACTGTATCCAGAGCATCACAGGTTTAATACAAAATGTTGAAAGAGACAAAAGAAATGTTTGCATTGCTTCCGCATCACAAATTTAAAGTTCGATTTGAATGAAAAAAGCCAACAAAACTCTAGATTTCACATTTCCCAGGTTGTGCATAATACTAGCACAAAGCAGAGGCAGTAATTATTTTTAAAGAATAAGGATACATAAACCATGCACCAGGCACAAAATCTCCAGGGGTGGTATGTCCCTCATCCTCAGTCTCCACAGCCTGTGCTTGGAGGCCCATTTTACCAGTGTCCAGAACACAACTGGCTTGTGCTGGGAGTCAGGAAGAGCACTTCTAGGCTCACGCTCCAGCCCAGCCATTCTCAGGGAAACACATGCCAGGTGGAGAGCCCAGCTCTCAGCAGGGTTAACCACTTCAGCTGTCAGTTCCCTTTTACCATTCCCATTTACCTGCCCCATCAGCCTTGTACATCCCAACTCTCCAATCTCTTGGGCTGTGAAGCCCAAAGCATGAGCAAAACTCTGCAGCGATGATGTGCTTTCACAAGATTGAGGGAACAGGAAAGTTGAAAACCTGGGGAAGCCAGGCCATGACTGGCTGCTGGACGCTGCATGGGAGCAAGAATAACAGAAAATGGGAGTGTTTCCAGAAAAGGCCCCGGCCACACCACTCACTCCTGACAGAGTTATGCAGCCCTTACTTAAGCCCAGTCCTTGTCATGCCACAATTCCCTGATAGTATCAGGAACTACAGGGACATTTGTTAAATAGGATGACATCTAAAGATAGCATTGAACCTAAAGGAAAGGAATTTAATAGAAAACAAATCACCATGGTTACAGTGTAGGGTGAGAAAAGTGTTCCCTGTGTGCAGAAACCTGACTTGGGTGACCTTTGCTGAGATGGACTCCTGAGACGGCACTAAGCTGCGCAGAGCCAGCAAAAGGAAACAAGGGAGTCTGAGCAACGAGGGAAGACATTTTCATGCTCAAGGTTGCACAGCGTAGCTGCTGCAAGTCAAACACCCCTGCGGAGCCCAAAGGCTCGGCCCGGGGGGCTCGGTGACTTGTAGCCACAACAGCTGGAGCCCACACACTGCTGCCACACTGGCAGAACATACTGAAACCTTCAATGCACGACCAATCACCTCTACCAACCCACCCAGACACCCTGGCCAAGCCCAGCTCACAGTCGCGATCCAGCGACGCGCTGAAGCCAGCATTAGGGTACCTAGTGCCAAGCCAAATGCCACACGGTGCAAAGCTTTGATAAATTAGCTCTGGCTACTCACCATTGTTTAAAATTGTTGGTGGGTTAACTTTGTACCAAGCATGCTGGGTGCTGGATAAGGCACCGCTCGCTCATGCCATTCTGCCTCTCTGCTCCATCGCGTCCTCCCATAAGTGGTGAAAAGGCAGTGTAAAGTCAGTGGCTAACCTGAGAGTGATGTGGTCCTGTGCCTGCTCTTGCCCAGCACCTGTGGAATTGCAGCATGGGTTTATGAAAGTGCTCAGGGCTTCCCGTGGCTTGGTGTGACAAGCTGGCAAAGGCCAGAGGTTGCTTACCTGTGCACCTGGCACTCGGAGTAAATTGCCACCCCTCTGTGCCCCTTGAAGCAGCCGCTGGGGTACCATCTTGACTCTTGCCAAACGCAATGTGTTGGTCAGTCTTGATGCAGGACTGCCGAGCCTTTTGCTACTGCTTCATGGCAGCTCCTCGCTCAGCCCCTGGCCCTGGCCAGGAGATGGGGGAACAGCAGGAGCGGATCACACCTTTCACAATCACTCCGTTTCCTCCTGCTACCTCCAGCGCCGCAGCACTGCTCTGCTTCATGGCTTCCCTGGCCTTTCGGTGATCCCAGGTCTGACCTGGAGGAGGGTTCCTGCTGTTATCACTCTGCCTGAGAAGAGACATCACATTTTGCTACGACCCTTTTGACCATCACAGCTACCACTAGGCAAACAGCCCACACATAAGGCTTCTGGAACATATGCAAGCTGGCTGTGCTACCAGGGCAGCAAAAACATAATAGAAACTCTCTTCTACCCAGGCAAATCCAAAGGAGGTTCTTGGTCTTCTCCTCTCTGCCTCCTGGATGCCTCTATTTCAAACCTTACAAGCACTCAGGTACCGAGACATCCATCTTTCACAACCATGTGAAGCAATGAGACCCAAAACAGAAGGATGTTTTTGTGGGAACTACTGGTACCAGATGTTCCTGAAACTCTCCTGCGCAATGTGACCAAGAAAGCCCTGGTTTGGTGACTTCAAAATAGAAAGTCTCCCCAAATCCTCTAGCTCCTGAATTTTTCATTTGATTTTTTTGGGTAGTGTGGCCTTCTCTCTCAAGGCACCTTGGGGCAAGCTATGGCAGGATGGAGTTTCTGACACTGTTTGCAATACTCTGGAGGGGCCAAATCTGCGTAAACGCATCACTTCCACCCCAAGCTCAAAATAGTGTCACATAACCAAACTGTGATGAACTGATGAAAGTTTGTTCTGATGATGTAATCCCAACCATGTTAGGTAACACAGAAGGGTGGCATTGCCATGGACACACAGATTTTGCAATCCTCCCTTTTCTAGCTTACTCACGCACTTCAAGTTAAATGTGGCTGAATCAGTCCTTTTATTTTGAGTAAAGTCCATCTTTCTGTTTCTGACTGGTCTCTGTCCTCTTATGACTAAACAACAGTATGTCCTTAAAGTTCTATTTTTACTGTACACAGGTAACAGATACAAGCAACAGGATCAACAAACAGCAGCAGTGATAAAATTACTACATAGAATAGCAAGTTTACAATTGCACCTTGCACGCCAGCCCGCAGTGGGTTTCTCTGTGGTGTGCGGGAAGACAGTGAAGGTGCTTTAGCCCTCTAAAAAGTACCTCCGTTAACACCAGCCAGTGCTGTGACTGCTCTGGTGACCCACATTCTTTCTCCCAAATGCTAAATCATCATTTCAGCTATGTAGACACTAACTCTTTAAAAAAATATATATATATATATATCAACAGTTCAAATCATCTGACTAAAATTCCCTTCAGCTTTCACTTCCCACTCTTCTGACATCATCCTTTCAGTATCTCTCCAGCCATCACAGGGTACAGCCAGAGAGGAAGACTGAACAAATGCAGAAGCAGGCAATGAACTTTCCCAGAATTTCTTAATCTGTTGCAAAGTCAGTCAGTAAAATGCTTTAGGAAAGGACAAACTCTTTGCTATGTTTTTAATTTGCCACACATCTTCATGAGTTAAAACTACAAATGGTTATACTATGTAGCAGAACCAAACACACGACTGAGGTTACAAACAGATTTTATTGTTTACATGTGGCCAATGCGTAACATAAAGCACCCGACCATTTATTTCCCCAAACTACTTACAACAATGCATCAGAAGGCATTGGGTATTTTACAGTTGGTTTTCATTTTTTTCTCCAGAACTATGTTGCAATAGAGTTTTTAACATGGAAATCTATCAGAACTATTTACAGTTGGTTGAAAGTTCAACGGGAGAAAGATAGGAATTCAGATTAACTGGAAATCTAAACACATGTAAAGGAAAATGAGGATCAGATTCCAAAAACCTTCTAGTCTACGTTGCAAGCCTAAAAAATGCTCTTCATTTGTGCTGGTTGTTAAAGAAGTGTAAATTCCATGATGAATTGATGTAGCTCCTGGGATGAACAAAATCAATAATGTAATAACATTGAGTTAATACCAAGCTGACATTGATTGAGAATGAGTGCATAAAATTTGAGGTCTCCTTCCATGCACAAAGAGATATTAGTAAATCAGAGCCAGACTGTGAATTAAATCTTGTTATTTCAGGGCAGATGAACAAAATAATGTGTGATAAAGAGAGCAAGCTGAGAGTAAAGCTATTCAGGTGGAAACTGAGTGTTTAGGGAGTCTATGATTACTGAATGGGAGCATGTGAAGAAGTCAATAATGCCCTCAGAAGGCTTGCAGAACCTGATTGTTTATGATGTCTTTTCCCTTAGTTATTTCTATACAGGCAAGGCCAGTGGGGATGGTTTCAAAGCAAAAGACCTTTACTCCAAGGAATGGGGCCCCAGTTCACAAATTAGTCTTTGCAATTTGTCTCTTATTTAAACATCTATTATTGCATTCCCTTAGCATATGGTGAAACTGGTTGATGAATAGGCCTGCTCCAGCTCCTGGCCGACCTGCTCCCTGGGCAGGTTCAGTGTCCTTGCTGCTTATATTTTACCCCTGTCAGGGCTGGAGAGTCAACACTGAGTGACCTCTACTCCTCCCTGGATACCCTGCGGAGAGCAACTGAGGGCTAATGGGAGGAATTTTTGGTTGCACTAACTTAGGAGTTATGAGAAAATTGAAAGAAAATGTAAAATAAAATGAGTGTGTGCAACAGAATGAGCAAATGAAGCCTGGTTTCTCACATCCTTCTGTCCCACTTTCCCCTGCCCCACTGGGATCCTCTGATATGTGATAAGACTTCCCTCTCAGCAGAAGTGATATTTGAATTATTTGCTCTCCCAATTTTCTGGAAATTTCATGTAACCTTGATATTGCTCAGACCTCTACATTTCTGCCATACTTAGCTGGAGTTGGGCATCAGAGTCAGAAGTCACTGGGAGGGACGAAGAGGCAGACGCACATACACAGGGCATGAACTGTAAACCAGGTTTTAAAAAAATTTCCCTTTATTATGATAAATGAAGCAGATTTCTTTTGAAGCAGGGAAGGGAGAATGACTGCAGAAGCTCAGGGTGCTGAGTCTCAGCAATTGCCTTTCGGAGGAGGCGTGGGGAGACTGCAGAAGCAGGACAATGGGAGTGACTTGCCTGCAGGTATGCAGAGGGCCATCACAGAGCCAGACCTCAGGTTTCTCACTTCCAGCCTTGAGAAAACATAAAAAAAAAAAGTCTTTCTTTTCCTACAGCTGTGAGACTTACACATCAGCTGGATGACTCCTCTGACAAACAATTTAGACTTCTGTTTAGACAGATCACAACCTCACTGTCTAAAGAAAATATCTCCTGGACAAAACCCCATTGCTGCCTCAGTGAGCGATTTCTTCATGTCCAGGGTTTGCAGCAGCCTCAAACTTTCTGTGATGGCTGCGTTGGGCTCTGCACTGCACGTGCCACTGGTGATGAATAATTACTTGACCAGTTATCACACACTTCAGACTGACTCCTACACATATACACTTTGAGATGTATTGGACCAGAGGATTTCACAGGAGGACCACCTGACCTTGCTTCCACTTGATCCCCTGCAAGTTTGGTCACTGGCCTCAGCAGAAAAGGGAGATGAATGCTACATGGTCCTCAGGGTTTCCTATCAGATACTAGTGTCTTCTAATTGCAATTCACTGCAGTCTATAACTGTAGAAGCTGACAAGTAATAAGGGAGGAAGGATGTCAGACACGAATGCCCTTGAAATAAGCTATTCTAATAATATATATTGGGATCAAGAGACGTACATAATCCTCAAGTCTGTGTGAATGAACTGAGGCTATTTGGCAGCTCTGTAACTCATTCAGCTTTTTTTCCTGAGACCAAAACACCAAACTCATTCATTATAGTTGGCTTCAGGGCTCTTGGGAGCCACCCTGAAAGCTCTCCATCTTCAGCATGGACAGCTAATCTAGACAAATAATTTCAAACAGTTTAAGAAAGAGTTTGACCCCCTAGGTAAAATAACCAAAGGTTAAAGGCACATCTTGGTGTGTATCTGTAGAGAATACAAATTGAGCTGTTTATTCCTTCTCTCTGGAGCCTGTGCAAGGTTCAAATTAAGTTTATAAGCTTATTACTAAAATTCATTTCATAGAGTACCTTAAACATAAACTCCCACTCAGTCCGATCAAAGCTCTTCCAGCATGAAGCAGCTGAGCTACAATCAGTTCCCTTGTTCAGCCAGCCAAGTCAATGTTCTTAATCAGTATAAAAACATTACAAGTCAAATGGTGGTTTTTAATAAAACAGGTTTGATCAGCTTCCAGGGAGGTGGCAGAGGTCTATGGAAAGAAACATTCCTGCCTACTCCCAGAAAATGTGTGTGAGCCCTGTAAAGTGCCAGGCTCAGAGAGGACCCTGTGGCTCACTGATGACTGACCTCGTTGTTATCCCGGGAGGAGGGTGCACCCCCTCACCCTTCACTCTAATCCACCTCCAGCTTGAACTCTTTGAGTTCCCTACTCCTGAAAACTCATTTATCTCAGCTCCTTCCACTGGATAATAATCAAGCCCCTGGGCTTTGCCAGAGATCAAAGTATGATTGCTGCAGTTGTTTCCATTTCAAAATCTATTGCTTCTTTAGATGCTGTTGTTGCTTATTCAGACAAAGCCATCCTATGCTGAAAGGAAAATCCACAGCAGCTGCAGATTAGAGACAGGGCAATGTTTAGGAAGCGCAGCATCCGTCTGTCCTTCTGGATGCTCGCTCAGTTACTTAAAAGAGAGTGGACATAAGGCCAAGAACATTGCACGGATTGTGCTAGGCGAAACTGCTGTCCCCAGTCACTGCTTGTCAGTAGCATTGATCCAACTCTCCTCCAAACACAGACCCATAGATGACAGCCTCTGCTCAGTGGTCATGCCATATACACCCAGATGTGCCCCACAGACCGGAACATCTATCTGGAAGCTAATGTCCTCTTTTGAACTTATTGAACATGCAGTTGATACTTCCAGTGGGAGAGAACGAGCTCCCTGAAGCTCACATCCCTACAAAGTACAGACAGGGAGAAAAACCACATCTTGGGCTGTCTAATCCAGGACACCGATCACCCTGAGCACACCAGGAAATCAGTTATATTGCCCAAGGCTTCAGCGTGATTTGGGCTTGTCACACAGCTGGATCTCCCTGCATTACAAAATGGAAGAATCAGGACAATACTGTCTTGTAATTGGGTTCCTGATGGGCTCCTAATCTTTCTGATTTTTCTGTGCTCCAAATGATCTTGTTCCAAGTCTTCAAGCACTGACTGCCAGAAACTATTTTACTGCCCAAAGAATAGCTCAGGTATGCGCCTCTACATGGCTGAAACGGAGATGATCAAGAAACATGCATGGCACAGAGAGAAAGAATCAGTGGGGAAAATGAGGCTGTTAGGAAATAAAATTATTCTCTGGATTAGCTCTGGACTTCAAACATTTAGGGCCAGAAAATTAATGTGAATTAAATTCTGCTCCATGCAATTAAGTTACAGTATGAAAGCACCAGGGTCATTTTAGATTCATGGGCTGGGAAAAAGAACTAACTGATGAAGATGCACTTCTGCATTCATAAAGTCCTCTCCTCCCACCAAAAGGCTGTTAACAGAAGCAGGCAATAAGACCAATACAACTAAGATTGCTTGAGGAAGATAGCTTATTGACAAGACCTGTTCACACATGCAAGTCACCAATAAACATTTCAACTACAAAAACTATCCAAATTTGGTAGGAGGGGCCTTTTTTGCCCTTGGAATTATGCTCTAAATGAAGCATCACTTGCAGTCATCAGCTTTGTTGGACACGTCTCCCAGTGAGTTTCACCACTGAATCCATACTCTCTCTTCAGGATAATTTGGGCAGACTCTTCTCTCCCCAAGGAGTTATTAGGAGGCAGGAGGGATGCGTCCACACATTGGTTGGTGCAGGGAGCTGACTGATCCATAGCTACCAATTCAGGCAAGTAGAACGGCTCCCACAAAGCCTGAACGACTGAGCCCTACTCCATTCACAGAAAAAAAAAAAGAGCAGGAAGAAGACAGCAGCTGAAGTTCTCAGAGATTCCACAATTTTGAAAACAGAAGCAGTTCCTTGGGGTCCTAAAGACAGACCTGTGACAAAATTTTTACACTCACTTGTTAAAAACTTTATCTGATGACTTAGCAATATGTTGTAAGTAATCTCTACCTTCGGGAAATACATAGATCATGTATTTTTTTTTTGTCCTGATGTCACTATCACATTCATAAATAGAGAACAGTCCTGTTTTATTCCAAATCTCCAGCAGAGCAAGTGAAGTTGAGGAGATGCACGTGGGAGAACATAAATCTCAAGAACATCTCCTCAGGCTGCTGGCTACCTGCTGGCAATCAGACCTCTCTCCAATTATGTCACACAATGCGTGTAAGTCTACAGAAGTTTGCACACAATGTCTACAGTCTCTAAGTGCTGCAGCCAGTGCTTTCTTATACAAAGTATTCAATCTAAAGGAAAAGGTAAGGGAATTACTAGTTAAAGAAATAGAAATGAAGCACTGTTATCTCTCATTTTTGCCTTGTTAAGTGCCCATCAGGCTTATCAGCTTTGCCTTGTTAGGTGCTCATCAAGCTTCTCATCCTTGTGTGTGCTCCTTTCTTATCACTACACAGTGACAGGCAACTCAGATTTTCCCTCTGCAAGCCTGACCACCTTACCTATATCATCAATCTCACAGCCCTGACCAGATGTGACCACCTTGGCACACATCCCACTTCCATCCTGATGCTTCTATCCAGATTCTTCCTATTTGCTAATAGAAGTACATTTGTGCAAAATCATAACTGCCAGGCTATTGAATCACTGACAGATACAGGGCAGGAGTTGAGTCAGAAGACTTCTAGGAGTAGTACATCTTTCTTGTGCTGCTCAACTGTTTCCCTCTGAAACACTTCTGAATTAGGGATTTGAAGAACCTATTTGTTATTATATTCACCAAACAAGATGCATCCTGATTCTGGGTACTGAGATCTCCTCATTCAGATTCCTAAAAGTTAAAAATAAATGCCTTGCTCTTCCAGCTCTTCTACATATCTGTGCGTGTAAAATATTGTTTACCTGCATTTTTCACCTGCAGTGATACAGTGACAGAAAGTAATTATACAGAGTAGTTGCTGCATTGTCATTGAAGAAGGCAGCTGACAACCTGGTTCAGTTCACATAAAGCCTGCCAACAAGACTTAGAGATTACCATTTTTGATGTACTGTTAACTCTTCATCACAATATTTATTGCATTCTGTGTGAGATAATGACAGTTTGATCTTGCACCTTTGATAACAATATGGGGTTTGTCCTATATTCAGAAGGAACAGGATGAGTCTTCATTTTTCTTTCAGCCAAGTCAGAGGAATCATGTAGGACACCAACTGGAACAGTTCAGTGTAAAGCCTTCATCCTTCCCACCTCATGCTGGTCACTAGCTGTTGATATAGTTAACTAGAGACCTAGGTATCAGTAGGATGATGAGAAATGTCCACAATGAGTCATTTTATCTTTGTTTTCCTACAGCATTTCTTGCACCTCCTCTGGCAGCCAGTGTTCATTGTTGTCTGAAGCAGGATGCCAGACTTAAATCGGTTTGGCCCAGCACAGCACCCTCCAGCTTCCCATAAATAAGGAGGGTGCATATCTCCTTCTGCCTGCCAGACTGGATGCAGTGTCTGTGCGAGTACTTACCAGACTGCTCCCTCCTTGCAGCCTTTACAAAACTAAATCCATGCTCCCCGTACTTGCAGTGCAGTGCCACAGTCTGTCTCCTGCTCCATGACCCTGGGCTTCCTTCAGAGATGACCGGGCAGTCTTCAGCTGGCAAAGCAAGTGGATCCCAGAAGGCAGAGTGGCAGAAAGGCAAAAAGGAGTCAAGAAGGCATAGGGGTTGTCTCACCCACCACAGGCACAGCTGCAGGATTGCTGCCTATCCATGCTGTGTCCTCCCTGGGGCTGTGTGTGGTGTCCCTCCCATCCTGCATGAAGAATGAGTTCTCTAATGCACCACAGACAAATAAACTTCGGGTGCCTGCATTTAACATGAACAAAGAGGAGCAGTGCCATTTCTGATTGCAGGCTGAGGAATTTGAACACAACAGCTTTCACACAAGCCCAACTAATTATGCAAGAAGCAAGGGTCACAAGACCTCTGATGCAAAAAAAAAAAAAAAAAAAAAAAAAAAACCGAGTCATAATCTGAGAATATAAGGCTCAGATCCTAAGAAGAGTATCAGGCTGTGTTTATGTAGCTGGGTATGTAGTGTGAAATGTGATTTGGATGTTTTTATTAGCCAGATCCATATAACTACAAACTGGATACAGTTGCCAGATTTCTGTGCCGTTCCATGGTGCTTTAGGGAATTGTCACACCCCTGATGCTGTGCTGGAGAGGAAGAAGGTGACTTCCCCCTCAGAGGAAGCCTAGCTTGTAACGCAACAGCACCCATATTTTCCCAACCAAAGGCTGCACCAGCCACTTTGCCAGGAATGGAAGAGCCACACCCCATTGCAGAAAATAGAGGGGATTGCAACAAACATCCCTTAAAAAAATGTGCAGCTCATAATGGCTGCAGGCCACAGCAGACCATTTTCTATCTGTCAATTAGTGATCTTCCAAATGACTCACCTGTGAGCATTGCATCAAGGGACCTGCAATCTGCGAGGCCCGTATCTAAGTATTCATTGACAGGACTGGTAGCACCGCTTTTTTGAACATTGCCCAACTTCTCTTTATAAGGTCCCATTTTCAGTTTGCTTATAGCTCTGCCAACCCTTTATCAGTTCCAGCTTGCAAGCTTCAAGCTTAGTGCCTGCCTACAGCTCATTGCCCGTTTGATGGGTTTGGGAGCTTGGTTTGGTTGAGTTTAGGGCAGGTTATCTTACTTTCTGTTTAACCAGTTCAGCTGTTGCCAAGAGAGATTTGTCAAACAGACAACAAAAACAATAAAAGTTGTGGCTTTCTTCGTAGAATTCACCTCTGTGTCAGAAAACAGAAATTTGTCAGGCTGATGGTCCTCAGGTCATGAATCTGCCACTAAAGTCCATGCCAAATGGATTCCTCATGATAATCAGATTGCAAACAGGCAACTCATCATGTTTCGGCCCACACAGTCTGTGAAGCTGGTCCTTCCTTACAGCAGTTACTCCCAGCTACACCGACAGCATGGGAACACTGTCATTGGCCTACAACTCAGGAAGCCCAGCAACTAGGCTGGCCAAAAAAAGCCTAATGAGAGAAAGCTGAAGAATTTCATCCAAGCACTGAGGTAGAAAAGAAGAGCTTGGTTGCTCAGGGTTTCATGCAGAGATGGGGCAGGCTGGGGACCAACAGGAACTGGTCAGTCTCAGCAGCTCTAAACTGATCCCTGCTACCACATGGCACCTACTGCCTATTCGTGCAGCACTACGACGGCATCATCATGAACAGGGTTTGACCATCTCAGGAAAGGAGCACTAAACTGAACAGGTCATGGGCATCAGGTGTGGGGAAGCAGGCTTGCAGACAAGAACCTACTATCAGTGTGCAGCCTGCGGTCACCAAGTGATCCGCTCATTCCCTGGGAGGGTGAACTCTGCTTGGACCAAACCCAAGAGAACGACCTGTGAGCTTGGCGTTGCTATCTGCCTCTGTCATCAGTTTTCTTTTAGTTCAGAGAAATGAGCCCTGCCCATTTGTGCAAACTCATTTAGAAGAGGCTCTAACTAATTTCTGGAGGTTAATATGTTCTGTATGCTCCAGGCAGACACATGAGAATGATAGGCATGTGGCTACTTCTCGGACTTGGGGGAGCCAGAGAGCCACCATTAATCAATCAATTAGCATTGATTAATTAGAGGGGAGATGAAGGACAGAGAAGATGCTGTAATCCTGTTTTCTGAACAATGGATCTGAGCATATGTAAGCTCCCAGCACTCGTGAGTCATGGGCCCTGCAATATGAGGTGTCTGGAGTGGGATTGGACACTCTGTGTGGCAGGAATAGCATCGTAAGGGAAAAGAAGCTGTATCTTGGAGGAGGAAGAAAGGCTTTCTGCAGTGAGACCAGACAACTATGTGAAGATAACTAATAAAAGAGGATGGATGATAGAAGAGGTGAAAGAAGTTAGAGGGCTAAAGTTAAAGAAAGGGAGGGAGTAAAGCAAGGGAGAGACATTTGGAGGGGGAACTTCTATGTTAAGTGTAGGGAGGACTAATGACAGCCTGTCTGCTTCCCACTCTCCCTGTTTAAGGACTGAAACAGGACTAAAGAAGTTAGGATTAACTCTTCTTACCTCCCAGGACAGCTCCACCTGTGTCACGGCATATTGGAGGGCTCTTGCCACAGCTAGGCTGCAATGAGAAAAAAGTAGATACCAGTTCATGAGTTCCCCATTGGGGTACAGGCTGGTTCCCACAACGGCATAAGGGTGTGATGGGATGCAGCCTGGACAGGTATTTGCAGCACCAGAGGGCACCAGACAGCAAGGAGCAGGTGTGAACAGGGTCCTTGGGGCAACAGAGCTGAGGGGGTAGGAACAAGGGGCTGAGCTGGAAAAGTACAGAGGAAAGGCTACATCTCATGAGGGTCAGGGTGGCAATGTCAAACAGCATACCTGTTTTTTCACTTGCTCTTTGTAACCAACTTTGAGTAAATCTCAAGGTACACAGCTTCTGGGATTTCTCTCTCTGCCCTGTCAAATCAAGGAAATAAGGCTACAATGTAAATTTAACCTACCTACTCTGCTACCTCTACCTCCTTTGAACCCGGCATGCCCTTACCATGCATACCTCAAACATGGCTTTGCAGAAAGCATAGAACACTTTGAAGAAAAGGGACCACCAAAGCTACCTCACTTTGCAAGAGTGGTGAAACTTATGCTGTTGGTCTGTATGGTCAGCACTCATTTACAGCCCTAGGAGTAATAAGACACCAGGGAAACCTTTCAGCTCTTGCAGTCCCCTCAGCCTAATGCCAAAGATACCATCTGTACTCCCCCCATGTCTGTCACTGAAGCCATTGGCCTCAGTCGTTTTCCTGCCCTCTGTCAACAATCTCAGTGGCAAGAAGGCCCAGAGGTGCTCCCCATGACACAAATCTCTGCACTGATACAATCACTTGAACACTGGAAAAAACAGGCTTCCTTTTTCCCTCTGTGCCCTTGTGCTCTGAAATTAGATTTCCCTAGATGTAGGGTAATTAATATGAGTCCTCTCCTCAAAAAAGGCACATTAGTCAGGCTACAGACCTAACTCTTCAGCTGCATAACAGAGAGAAGTATTACATCCTTCCTACGAAGCCTGCTCAAAACCCATTCTTGGGGCTCTAATGGACTGTTGAAGAGAAGCAGCTGTGGCCAAAGCAGACTTCCAGCCTGGGAAATACTTGGGAAAAGAAAAAACACCCTACCTGGCATGATGATTTATGGATGTGTTCAGAGCAAGACTTTCTACTCTTCCCCAGCTACACAGCCATCTTCCTCTTTCTCCCCTACAAACTAGATCCTCTAAATCCCCCATTTAGACTCTTTCTCACTAAACTTTTTAGTCAGGTCACTTCATTTTTAGCCTTGGGTTTTGTCACAGTAACTGCTCGGAGCACTAGAGGCCTCCTTTGCAGAGGTCATCACAGGACCTTTTAGCTAAATTAGCCGCTTCAGCTCAGACAGCCTCTCATTTAAACTCACTTTCTCACTGGTCTGCCTGAGTTTCGCGCAGCAAGCTGGGCCACCAAGTGTGAAAGGATGTGGTCTACCAATTGCACTAGAGATTAGAAACACCTTGTTTTGGAATGAAAGCTAAGAAAAATATGAGGATGCGGCTGAATAGGAGTAAGTATTCAGAAAACCTTGATGTGTCATCTTAATCATCTTGCTATTCATGAACGCACTTGAAACGTCTCACAAGGTTATGATAAGGAGTCACTCACCAGTGTTACAAGCAGACAAAGCGTTCTGGTTTTTTTCCGAGCAGCAAGTTACAACGTGCAAGTGAACGCTGTGTGCAGAACACTTTTCACCTCCATGTTCCCATCCAGAACTGTATTTACCCTTGATAAATGATGAACTATGTCCTACAGCTGCACTACATATTTCAGACTTAACAAGGGCAGGAGTAAGGTCATACCGATTCTAGAGCGCTGTATATCAAGACAAAGGCACTCACACTGTGTCATGTGCTCTGTATTTCATGCAGCCTAGCTTTAGACTATTTCCCTAATCCCTTGTTTTCCCGGGGACGTGGCAACAATTTATGTACACTGCTCTGAAGTTAAAGACCTGGCCAGCTTATGTGTTTTTCCCTTCCTCTAGCAAACGTTATCTTGTTCCTTTAAACCCTGCTTAACCTTACTTTGGTTCCTGTTTCTCTGCAGGGGCCATACACCAACAAGAGAAGTGAAAGCAGCTATTTCTGTTTCTTTCCACTGCTCTGAACATTGCCTGAGTGCTTGGAAGCGAGTAAGGGCCAAAGACATATCCAAGACGCTGAGTGAACCTCCAATTCCAGCTCAAAACAAAAGGGATCCTTCCAGTGACCCTTTGGTGCAAAATTTCTGGTGCTCATCCAGTAATGGGAGTTTGCTCTGCTGCCAGCAATGCATGGTCAAGCTGCACAGGAGCTGAACACATAGGTTGGGATTCATCTCACTGAATGTTAGCTGTCTAAAAAAAATCAGGTGGCCATCTAGGCCTCCCCAGCACACAACACAGGCAGACAGAAAAAGAAGGGTTCATAACACCCATTTCATACCTGTTTTGGGCTGGAACAAATTGTTCCTGGAAGGTGTCTCTTTGTCTGCACAGGGAGTATAGACTGGTGTGGGCTAGATGCTGAGCTATCAGATGGCTGGGGTTAGGTGACAGGCATTGAAACCATCTTGAACAGCTATATTTATCAGGGTCTTCTGCCAGTCCGCGCGTTTGCATCTAGACTCTCCCAGTGCTGTTACTTCCAAGGCAGCCAGAGGGCTGTTAGGTGGTGCCTCCAGTGACCCCATGTATCTTGCTTTCTGGCTGTTTTTGTTCTCAGGAAGTAACTTCCCTTCAACCAGGAACACGACTCTGCAAGTTCAAAGACAATGGGCTATATGGAGGAAAAAAACGGGGAGGTTACATCACCCTCACTCTTAATGGTGTCTGAAAAATGCCCAAAAGCTGCCGTTAAATGAGTAGTTCTGTGAGCAGAGTAACTGGTGACTCCTGATTTCCTATGGATTTCTGTTTACAGTTAAGTTCTCTGATGCTTAATAACGTACAAATGCCAATTACAGCTTCTCCTGCACTTCAGGAGGTCATAATGATCCACCCCCACATAAAGCGTGTGGTGTCAGCCATGAGTTCTGCCTGGGCCTTTCCTCCAGTGAAGGCATATACAGGGTATGTCTCTTCTAGAAAGCCAGCTACTTTCCTGATTGGAATTGGCCTACGAGTTCAAAGATCTGGGTGGGATGGTAGAAATAGATAGGTAGTCTTCCAGCAATTACAGCAAGCCTCTTAAAAACACAACAAGAATCCATTTATACTGTAAATAAGTAAACTAAGAATAGAAATACTTTTTCCTCTGCACAAGTTTCAACGAAAAGTTTTCCTTCACCCCTGCCTTTTTTCCCCCCACTACCTCACACCTTTGAAGGCTCAGGCCTGGCAGATGGTAAGAAGAGAACAGCTGTTTTTGTTATTATTTGAAAACAGAGCACCTTAAAGTATGCTAGTAACTGCTGAGTCAGGTGGAGAAGGCTTCCTGATGGGAAATTGTGCCTCCCTTTCCAAAAAAAAAAAAAAAAAAGAGAGAGAGAAGAGGAGAAGATAAAGGGCAATTCAGTCCTTTGAATGCTCGTATCATAAAACTGAATATGACATAATTACCATAAATGAGACAACTAGTTCCTACACCCTCTGCAACCTGGATTACATCCTTCTGTGTCATCAAAATAAAAGTTACTTGCAGAAAACACATCACTTAGTACCTTATCTCAGTTACCTGAGCTTGCACATACTAAAGGACACAACCAATGTTGTCTAAATCATCTCTCTCTGCAAAGAAATTAACTACAAAGATTTTAACTCTATTTCCTTCTCCAAAACTACTGGCACTAGGACAGGCATGTGATTTTATCCTTAAACAGGGTGTTCCTTAGGCTCTTTGCCAATTTAATTGGCTTATTCATATCCTTCCCTTCCCGATTACCTCAGGGTGATTTACATGTTGGAGGCCTATAAACACTGATGATTCAGTGCATGAAAACCAAAAACAATGTTCAGTGTCTGACAGGGTCCTCACTGGCTTTTGCCCCCAAATTAATTGTTCTCATTGGAACAACCTAACATATAATCAACCTCTGACATCACCCTAATGTTACACAGACAAAAGAGCTTCTAAACTACAATGCAACTAACGTCATTTGGTTTTTACCAGTGTTTCCAGGTACACTGTAGGAGCAAGCAACAGGCAAGGTTTTCAAATGGCGAAATACAGATGCTCCCAGCCCAGCTTCTTCAGTCTACTGGCCATTTTGAAGACTGTCTCCTTCTGATTGTCCATGAATAAACCACTCGGCCAGAGCTCTAAAGAAATGCAAATACAAAGACATTTTCATTTTCTCTCTCTGCAAAACATAACTTTTCTTATAGCAGTTCAACAGCTACCTAATATGGTGTGATTTAGAATGAGCAGGTAGACTTCCAGTGAATTCAGAACAAATTTCCTTCACAGGTTGAACCAGAACTCTCTCTCTAGGAAACAATCTGCAGGCCAATTTGGGCCAATTGTACCTCCACCAAATACAGAAACAAGCAAAGATTTGTATTCATTAATAAAGAAAAGGTTGAAAGAGGCTAATTTGGCCTTTTTTTGTTGAGTAAAGTCTTGGACTTGCATGTATCTCTTTGTTTTTGTAAGATGAACAGTTTTGATAAAAGGCACCAGAAAACTTTACAGAACATATTACTTCTCTGCATCTTTGGTAACCATTGAATATATTCTTGTCTCAATACTCTCACAAAAAGCAGTCACTCTGTCTCCCTTCAAGGGAAGATTACTACACTCCATATTAAAACAGATTCCGTTTTCTCCTTGCATTATATGCCCCTGAAGTGTCTTTCCTAAGCAAGCTCCCTGCTTCCAGACCAAACCTATTACCGGCTACACAGCCACTCATGCAAATCCAGCACCCTTCCAGTAAGTTCCCAGAGTTTTGCATTCAAAAAAAAAAAAAATTCTCCATGCTTAACACCCATCTCCTTAAGACCATCAACCAGCACACTTTTTAATCCATTTCACAGTAAAATTTCCATAATGTCTTTAAAAGCCACAGGTTGCTTTGTAAGGCAATCCTCACCATTCTGGTACTTGTTTTCACATGGACTTTGGCATATCAGCTGCTAATAACGTTTGTATTCTTTAATAAAAAAACTCTTTTATTAAGTGCATAAACTCTATGCACTTAAATACCTGCTGGAGGATGAACACATCTCCATCATTACAGCTGAAGTATTTCAAAGTCTAACACTTTTAAATCAGCGCAAATGCCTTAAAACTCATTTCCCTGTTTGCACTGACAGTTGTGGTTACAGGTGTTATGCGCTTATAAGCTCTGCTTAGATATTAAAACTTGCACACAAATTCATTCATATTTGCATTCACTGACTGTGTTTATCTAGGAAAAATCTGCAATACCTTTGCCATGCCCACATTGACTCTATATAACATGTCCATACAGAAGTTCCAAGCAACATCACAGAATTATTACAGTCCACATATGTAAATGCAAGTGAGCCACTGCATGAAGCTTTTAATATATAATACAGGAGAGCAAACATGTAATGAAACGGTGGGAAGAATGAGGGGTGAACTCCCTAGAATTAAAGCACATATATATGTAATTTTTATAAACTGCAAGAATGTTTCACTCCTACTGAATACTTGAAAAAAATTTATACCACACACAAACCAGCAAATAAGATTCAGATCTCACACAAAGTCCATTACAGGACCTGATCATTTAGAGTATGAGAGAGGCCTCGCCTAAGCGAGAGAAACAAACCCAGCCCACACTCCAGACTCACTACGGGAAAGTGGAGAGCTGGCAGCCCCAAGAATTCCTCCTCTTTGATCCACAATGAAGAAGGATAATAAGGGTGTACGTAGTCACCCTTTTCTAGTTTTCACTTTCTTCAAGGAAAAGAGTTACACTGATTCAGGGCTCTGGTCATGGCCCGGGAGAATTTTGTTACTCCCCACACATCAAATCGTTACTTTTGAAAAAGTTCTCAAGATTTTCTCTCTCTTTCCTTAATTGAATCAGTTTTAGTAACAGACGCTTCTTTGTTGCTTGTCACCAAAGTATTTTAAGCATTTTCAATCCTGTCTCATTTTATACTTGTTTCTAAAGGAGTCAGTTCTGGCCTTCAGCTCTTTGTTTTCTTTCAAAACCTTATTGAACGAGTTGTGCTTCACTTCAAGGACACCATGTTTTCTTTTGTCATTATAACTCTCACTCTGAAACATCTCGAACTTACAATCAAATGCAAAAAATAAAATTCTCTCTTCCATTTATTCTTCTTAATAGCATCCTGATGGCTGTGCGTTTCAGATAACCGCTCAAAAGGACATGCTGGGGTTAACGATGCAGAAAATGATACCAAATTCTTGCTTGTCGTAGCTCAGCCAAAAGAAACTGTCAGTGCATTTTTTTTTTTTTTGGGAATGTCCAGGTTATGTCTCTACATTTACAGTTTATGTTGCAACAGGGATTGACAGCTGTGGTAGGTCTGGCCCTCTCATCCACACTGGGCCCACGTTAGCAGCGCCTTTCCTAAAACATGAAAGGTAAGCATGTGTCGGGCAAGCGTGGGTATTGTATGGAAAACCTACTCCTGCTTCCACCCCAGTCAACAGGAAAACAAAACAGTCTAGGAGTCAGAGCTTTCCTTTCTTTACTCTTATTTAAATGTCAACCAGTGTTTTATGTGGTTGTTTATTAAATAATAATAATACAATAATGCCCAGAGGCTCCAATTAGGACTGGGAAGTCACTGCAGTGGGATTGTGCAAAGGCGGAGGAAGGGACGGCGGGTTGGGAATTGGACGGCTCCCCAGCAGCGGGGAGCGCGGGCTGGAAGCCGGCTCCTCTCGGCCGGTGGGAAGGGCTGCTCCCAACGCTCCTCGCCACCGGCAGCAGCTAAGCCTTTTGTTTGTGTGGGAGTTTGATGTTACTCGGGTTTTCGGTTTTTATTCGTTCACGGTTTTTTAATGTCAAGATATAGAATAACCAGGAAGACATACAAAGAGGGTTTCTTCAAAGTAGCTGACCCCGCAAAGGGAAAAAAAAAAGTGTATGTAGATGTGTATGCTAATTCTTATTAATTAAAACCAGAGCGCTGTGCTGGAGCTGCGCACAGGCTTTATTAGCTAATATTAAAACAAAGGGCTGATTCGCCTTCCACAGAAATTCCACCTTGGCAAAGCTCTGTTCGCTGCAGCGGAGTTATTCCTTGCTTCACACCAGTGTGAGCACAGGATCAGGCCAGCAGCCCTTAGGAAGGACTCAAAAGCCAGTAACAAAAGAAAAGGACAAACAGGAGGCACATGAGGAGGACAATCCTAAGGAACAGGATAAGAACAAGCATGTTGCTCTTGGCAGAAAGCAACTGGCAAAAATTAATTGCGTAGTCAGTCCCTCACTCAGTTCTTTTTTGTTTTGTTATGAAATAGGATTTGTTTTTATTAGAGAGGAATGGGATATACTTCAGCAGAGGAATCCAAGCTTTACGGCAGAAGTAAATTTTATGGGGAGATTTGAATGAAGATAGAGAGGATTTGGTTCACAAGACGGGTGCAGTTGTTCCAGGTTTAAACAAAAAGGGCAGCATGAATGAAAGCCTGCGGAGGAAAGCAGGAGGAGGAGAGGAAGGAAGCGATTAGAGGAAAGCTGGGCTGGACCAGAACGCGTGGGAGCAAAGACACAAATTCTGAATTAAAGCAGCAACAGAACAATGGTGGGCCTGGAAGGTGAGACCTGAAACTGAAGGAATGAACAACTCAAACAGGCCCAAGGAAGGGCACAACGGTGGTGAGACACTGCCTCTCGGTGAGGAGAAAGGAGGAGGACGGTTACGAAAACTAGCTGCTGGAATGGGAAACAGAGAGACTCTGAACTGAGTGGAAATGAGAAACTCAAGATTTCGCAGGAGAAACTCTAGAAACCTGGTAATTTATGAGCATCTTGAGGCTAGAGGTGACCTAACTCTGGGGAAGAATTTCAGAGACAAGGTCTGAGGTGAGGAAACAGATCGCTGGAAATATTTCACAGAAGAAAAAGCATAGCCTAAGACCAACATTCATATAGGGGAGAAAAGGGAGCAAATGAGCTCGGAGGATGACAGAACTACCCGTGGTGGTGGAGAAAGGACGAGGAAGAAATTTGCCAGCAGAAGATGGCCATCACGTTCTGTTTTATGAATGGAAAAGGTACACTAACTGAGAGGTACTGCACGGGATTGGTAGAGCGGGGCAAAGATGGGTAAGCAGAGGGGTGGATCAATCAGAAGTGAAGAAGCAATAGGTGTGTATACATGGTACAGTGAACACACATACCACGTGTGAAACCGGGAGCATCCCGGACGTCAGCTGCAGAGGGAGAGAAAAGGTTTCTGAGAACAAAACATAGCCAGAGACTACCTGAAAAAAAAGACAAACATGGAAAAAACAGGTAAGATAGTGACAGAGAAGTTGAACCCTTAGTAAACAATCTGGGAAAGCAAGAGTTTTAATTTAAGTCCTCATTCACCACTCCAGTTCAATGAATTTTTGGTTGACTTTATTCTACTCTCCAGTTAATATGTAATACCATACTACTCTTTTACTCTTATAATCACTTATGAAAAATTAATTGTCCCACAAAGACATAATAGAACTTTTTGGAAAAAAAATCTTTGTATAAGAAGTGTAGTTTTCCTTTCTCTCAAAATACTGTGGCAGTTTTTTTAAGATCAAGAGCAAAGCAGAGTTTAGTTTGGTGCAGTGTTCCTCCAGAAATTCAAGCAGGGAACATTATATATGAAGTTTAAAAATGTGAATTCTTTACAAGAAAAAAAGGAAGGAAGATAGCAGATAGGCATAATGTAAATATTTGTGTATTAAAATATTTGACAGTGGAGGGTAAGGGTGTGCAGGATATGGGGATGTCAGACTTACTTTCTTTAGGTCGCGGTAAGATTTCCAGTACTTCACAACACTGACCTCCCTATACTCGATTACTTTTTTTGGAGAACCTACTCAAGGTTGTGATTGATAACGGATGGAAAAGTGCACTGATCCCCACTTCGCTAGTGTTGACGCTTTCCTGAAATTGTTGAGGTAACTGCAGTAGTCAGAGCTGCAAAATTTTGCTCACTACTTCCTAATTATTCTATATCCAGGTCTGTTAGCACAATTCATGCATATACACCAATGAGTTTAGTAATTTTCCTTTTATAGCCTCGACATATCATCCTGAGTATAGGTGAACTGACTCAAATGGGTTATTGCTGCTTCACCTCCTTGCAAGTAAAAAGTTTAATTCCACTGTGACTTCATTGTTGCCCCCTTACATCACAAAATGTCTGCAAGGACTTCCTGGGTCATTCATGATAGTCTTGCACCACTGAAAGCAACCATACCACACAATCTGTTTTCTTAAAATATTAAGCTTTATCTAAAGACCATCTAAGCCTCATCTAAATATAAGGGTTTGATTTTGTTTATTTTCACCCATTCTACTGCTACTGGAAGAGCGCTCTGGAAACTCATTCCACTGGCTGTTATAAGTCTTCCTCTTACTTCCAGTTTGGGTGAGGTAACTGACAGTTCTTGTATCATCACAGTCCACATCACTAAAACAGATCTTTTTAAATCTCCTGAATGTATCTCCTCTTGCACTTTTAGAGATAAATCATAGACTTTTAACAGTTACTTGGCTGGACCAATAACTTTTAACTAACAATCTTTTAACTTCTTGCGATAAGTAAATTTTCCATTTCTATTTTCCTAATAAGCCCAGTTACCTTTCTCTGGACAAGTTCTGGTTGTAATTAATCTTTCCTGAATAGGTATGAATGGAAGTCTATATAGTACTTCAGAAAAAAACCAGGTGTTTTGAATGTCTCTTATATTGGCAAATACACTTCTGTACTTTGCTGGGAATACCTTAGTACCTCAGGCCTAAGAAACATATTTGTCCTATTGAAGGTCACTGCATGTTGCAGGTTCAGATTGTAATTTTTGCTACATGTACCAGCACAAGTCAGCACCTAAAGAAGCACAGCTGACCTTTGCTGACCTGTTTCTGTGTACCCCTTCCCTTTTGCCAGCACTATCTGGCTGGCTGTATAGCAAAGCAGATTGACAAATGTATTCAGGGGTTTTTTTTTGGCTGTTTTTCCTACCTTCCAATTGCTACACTAATCCTCATTTTTTCAACTTAACTAATCCTTTTCACTCAGCACCACACAAACACTTCACTGAAGTCCTGAGAGACAGCCTCCACTGCATCTTGTCTACAAAATCTGCAACCACAATGTGTGCCTGATACATCAGTAAGAAACCTTCAATATGCATGGCCAAATTCAAGTGGATTGACACTGCTTAAAGTGACTTCTGCTCAGACTGAGATGGAACAAGCCCTAGAAAACAGCTCAGCTCACTGGTGGTCACCATGTTTGCGAGCATGACCAGTTAATGAGAAATGAGCCACTGTGTGAAATGGAAGGAATACGGTTAGACAGCATAAAAGAGAAGATAAGGATTGTGATGTGGACCCTGCATCAAATGAATAGGATGTCTCAAGGAAAAGGAAGAGGAAGCAAAGTCAAGATGGTATATAAAGAGAATGAGAGGAAGACAGAAAAAAAAAAAAAAAAAAGAAAAACAATGGGAGAATGGAGCAATGGTAGAGGAAGGGGAAGAAAAGAGAATGCATAAAGACTAACATTTGGTCAACTGCAGCATTTCCACCACAGTCCCAAAGCAATACACTGAAAGGGTTAACTTTCCCACCCCATTCACAGCTGTACAAAGGTCAAAACATTGTCCTTTTCTCTGGACTTGTCTCTGTAACAGGTGTCATGCTCAACGTGCAGATCCAGTAAAATCTACAACGACAGTTATAAGTAAGCTCTCCCACTCCCAGTATTAATAAAATTTGTGGGTACTATTTAGTTTAAAAATGTGCTTATAATATTTAATTTTAAAGGCACTCCATGTAGCACATAAAGGGACACTGCAAACTGGTTATATAATAAGTAAGTAGAAGAAAGAACAATATAAACAGTGGTTTGCAGCCTTGACCCTATGGTGTTTCCTGCCACAATGAAAGTAAAAACACATGTTCCTTGACAACCATCAAGCACTTTGTCACTGCTGTTGGACATTTTGCTGCCTTAAGGCTCGTCTACATGCAAAGCTACATTGGTTTAGCTGGGTTTAATTTGCTGCAAAGGGCTGTGCGAATTCTTATTTTGACTTAAATCAGTCTGACTTCAGTTTAGCTCAACAAATTAAAAGGTCAGATAAAGCCTGAGTAACTCTGTTGATTAGGACAATCATGGTTCTAATCAATTGCTTACAATTATAGTGCTGCGCTGGCAAAAGCTTGCTCTCTAGTAGCTTATCTTGATTAACTTTTGCCTGATTCCTCAGACTGTTTTAATTGACTCAAATTGTGCTTGAATGGTTCTTAGGATCTGGCGTCACACGTGTTAATGTAACCAAATCTTTTTTGCTGCTGAATCCAGAACATATATATAAAATATTAAGTTCAGTGGGAAAGTGCTGGTTATTCTAAAATTTTTTTTTTTTTCCAATATTGCACCCAAACATGGGCACTTCTCAGCAAACAGATGAAGGCAGAAGTGGCTGTCTCAGTCCTCTGTGGGCCCAGGGCAATTCAAACTAAACAAGTTTCTGTTTAGTTTGTGTAGCAGAGAGGTGGGGGGCTACAGTGGTGGCCTCTGTGAGAAGCTCCTAGAAGTTTCCTCTTTGTCCAGTGGGCCTCAGCATCACACCCATGCTTAAGAACATGCAAGGTTTCCTTAATTCAAAGGCTGCAAGAACAACTTTGCCTCAGTCTTCCTGGGTGAAGCACTTATGAACGCAGAGAAGCTTATCTGCTTAGGGAAATGTAATGGAAATGAAGAATTAAATGAATGGAAAACTAGCCATCATTATTACAAAGAAGACTGTCCACAGAAGGAGTTATACCAGTATAGTAATAGTAGGACAATTATAGCACTGTAATAACATCAGTACATTTCCTGAGCCTTGTTATGGAGAACCAGAACTTGTCTTAGTTTTAGAAAGGCTCGTAAACAACCTCCTTACCAAGGAAATACTCTAAGTACTTACTTTACAGAGGAAAAAGTTAAAAGCTGAGAAATCATTTTGCTGTTTTCTGTAATTAGTTTTAGACCAAGGGAAATCAGGTAAACCTATGCAGAATTTCACCTAATAGTTCCAACATCATCATAAGTTATCTGTTAGAGAAAGCAAATTATTAATTACTATTTCTACTTTTGTTGGGCAGAAAAGCTCTGCCAGCTCACCCAACAATTGCAATGTCAGTTACACCAAGAACTGCACAACCACATTGCCAGCACAGACATCACGTTTGTGTTTAGACTGGGTGCTGTTATAGCTTAATTAACAATATATGCCACATATGGAACACATAAAGCAAAAACTTGCTTCAAAATGATAGTAGGGTTTATTCTGTTGGTTTTTTTTAAACACCATTAGAGAAAGGCTAGCTTGTATTTCATATGTCAACTAAAAAAAGTCCACCAAAGTGCTAAAATTTTATGAGTGTATATTCCTTATCTTCTAAAGACAACCTGCATTTATGTACACAGTTAAATTAACAGGATGAGATACTGAAGAGCTAAAGATTACAGACGTTTTGGGGCCTATCAGCCCTTGTTGCCTTTTCTACCAGGGTGAACTGTGACACAGTTTATTTCAATTAGGAAGCTGAACAGGAAAGAGCCTCACTCTTCCCACAAACAGCTATAGTTCTTTTCAACCTCTTCCCTCACTGCCCTCCTTAAGCAAGAAAGCCCTTTACGCAACTGCAGGCAAAGTAGTCGGTTACACAGAGGTACAACTCCCAGCATCGCAGGGCCTCTTCTGGAATGTCCTTAGCTGTCACCTCCACCCGCTTCGTGCCTCTGGCTCCCGCACGCTCCCTGCTTTGCCCTCATCATAGAGGCCACTGAACGCCCTGATTTCACATACGAACGCCCTGATTTCACATACAAACGCCCTGCGGATACGCGGCCGCTCTCGGCGCCTACGGTAACAGGAGACCCCTCGCCGCAGCAAGGCCGCGGGGCTCTCGCCCCCTTTGTGTCCCCGGGACCTGATGGAACCCCCTCAATCACCGCCCTCTCCCCAAGGCCGCGCCACTCCCCTGGAGCACGGAGAGGGCCCCGCCAGCCGCCCCCGAAGCCGACCTTTACTCCCCACCGCCCCATTTGCCCCCACCCTCATCCTTTAACCCGCACCCCACACCGCAGCCTCTGAGGGGGCATTTAAATCAGAACCCGGAAACCGGGGCGGCCGGCGCGAGGCACGGCGGGATTTGTAGTCCATCCGCCCCAGAGAAGGCCCCGACACTGGGTCGCGAGGCCGGGGCGGGAAAACTACGAGTCCCATGAGACTCTGCGGCCGCCAACGCCCCAAGAACGCACGCGCAGTGCAGGGGGTTGGTTTTTGAATCCGCGGCGTTGTTATTGACGCCATATTGCTGGTGTGGGAGGCACAGAGGGAAGTACAGCTGCCGTCCGGGCCCCGGCCGCCATCGCTCGTCATCGGCCATCCCCGATCGGGTAGCCGGGTCCAGCCTCGCACCCCTCGGCACAGCTGCTGCCCCGCCACCGGCCGCGGGCGGAATTGGGCCGGCCAGGGCAGGGCGGGCGACGAGAGAGGGGATCCAGCCCGGCCGAACCGGAGCCGCTGAGGGGGCCGGGGCTGCTCCCCAGAGAGAGGCCGACAGGGAGGCGGCAGAGGCCCTGACGCAGCTGCCCCCTCCTTTCCCTGCCGCCCTCCCTTCCCTCCCCCCCTAGCCCGCCCCAGACAGCGGGGAAGGCGCCTTTGGGCAGGGCCGGCTGTTGCTACCACCGCCGCCGTCTCCCCAGCCCCTCTCTCCGAGCCCCCTTCCACCGCCCGGCCGCCGCCGCCCCGCGCCATGGCTTGCGGCGCCACTTTGAAAAGGACTCTGGATTTCGACCCGCTGCTGAGCCCGGCGTCCCCGAAGCGAAGGCGATGTGCGCCATTGTCAGCCCCGGCCTCGGCCGCCGCCTCCTCCTCTTCCTTCGCCGCCGCCTCCCCGCAGAAATACCTGCGCATGGAGCCCTCGCCCTTCGGAGAGGTCTCGTCCCGGCTCACTACAGGTGAGGGAGGCGGCCCCGCCATGCCTGGCAGCCCCCCCGGGAGTTGTGGAGGGGGGGGGGTCGGCTGGGGGGGATCAGCGGGTGCGGAGGGCAAGGCAGCTGGGAAGGCGACCCGGGGAGGGGGGAGGAAGAAGAGGAGAGGGTTGGGTGGGTCTGGCATCCCCTTCCAGCCATTTTCTGTCGGGCTGTGTGGCTGGCAGAGGTGGGGGCCGGGGCGATCCCTGCTCGGCTTGGCACCGCCGCGGCGGAGACACAATAGAAATGGCCGTTTGCAGCAGGAGAGGGGGAGGAGGGACGGGGAGGAAGGAGAGGGGGGCGGGTTGAGCCGATGCGGGTGGGTGGCCATAGGAAAAGGGGTCGGGGCGGGAAGGGGGAGAGACTGGAGAAAAGGGACCCGAGCTGGGGAAGGGGAGGGGGGCATTGGTGGGGAAGGCTTGATCCGGTGCCGAGGAAAGGGGGAGGCCGGCTTTCCTCGCGTCGGAGACGGGCACGGAGGATTTTTTTTCTTTTTTTTTTTTCCACCCCTCCGTCTTCCACGGGAGCCTGGATGTGGCAGGGAAAGCCGCAGGGGCGAGTCAGGCTGCGGAAATGGGGGGGGGGGGGGCGGGGGCGCGCTCCCGGAGCACCTCTTCGGCGGGGCCCCCATCGATCCCCCGCAGCCATGACCGGGCACCTCCTCCCGTTGCTCAGACATCGGGGGAGGGGTGGTGAAGGGGGGGGCGGGAGGGGGAGAGGGCGGGGAGCGCGGCCTGTCATCAATCACCCGCAAAACGCCAGTGGGAAAAGGCAAAAGCAGATAAAACAAAGGGGTAATTTCGCTTCCAGTCTCTAAATGCGTGCCGGCGTCCCGGATGACCCATTCTGTGGCATCCTTAAAGTTTCATAGGAAAACCGAGCGATGAAAGAGATTGTTTGCGAGGGTGAGAGTTACCTTTAGGGCAGATAAAATGAAATCGGGCAGTCTACTGTCTACCAGACGTTGGGCGAGAACGAAACCCTTTTGTGCTCTTAACGTGTGAGAGGTGAGTTAACCAGTAGCCCTGAAGGCTTCAGATCTGCTTGTGTAATTGTTGTCAATTAAAAATCAACCGAGTTCGTTTTACTGGCGAGTAGGGAGAGAAGAAAGGAATGAATTTTGGCTGGGCACGCAGGATTGATTGGCCCTTGCTACGGTTGGTCTAGTGGGTAGCTTCCAGAAATGCACTTAAGAACAGTTAAGCTCACAGCCATGAGTGGCTGTAGCACTGAGGTATGGATCTGTGTCCTTTGTGTGCAGGAAAAAAAGCCCTCTGCAGTTGTTGCAGCTGAATTCCTTCTGCTGTTGTCTTTGGTACTCCCTTTTATACAAAAGTTGGCCCTAGATTACTGCTGGTATTACCAAGCACTAAGTTTGAATGTTTTTTCAAATTGCCATCTCCTCCATGTAGGACAGTGCCTTATTTTGATATTCTTAGTTCTGAAAACTGTACAGGAAAATACATTTTTACAGCTTTTAATCAAATAATGAAAAATTCCTATAGAGGAAATGTGTAGAGGGCAAACAGAGTCCTTAAACTTGGCATCAGTGCTTGTTATTTTTTTGAACCTCTAGGAAAAGATCTTGAATGAGTCAGCGGTCTGGGATGAGAGTTGTGATGGATGGCACTCCCTGGTACAGTGAGGCATTACGTATGCTTTGAGATAGATATTTAAAATCAGAATTAATTTGATTATTTTTAGAAGAAAAGTGTTGCTTCATTGGAAGGATTTCTTTTGGCTTATTTCGTTGGGGTTTGGAGACCTTGGGTTATGAATATTTAATATGAATATTGTCTGGTCAGTGAATGTGTATTGCTGAAAGGAGACAAATCAATAAAATTTTCAGCAGAGGTAGCACCAAACCTCCCTATCTAAATGATTCTGAAGCTCTTAAAAACTAAAATGTTAATGGAAGTACAGCAAATATAAGCCTTATCTTCTTTTGAGAAAATCAGAGGTGCAGGTGGTAATTAATGGGAAAAGGTGATTCTGGACTGACAAGGGTGTGGTTTATGTAAGCTATTTGTATAATATAGTGAAGAGTGAAGGACAGTAAATCAAAATGTCTCTTACACCACTTGAATGCTCCTGAGCAAAACTTGAAGCATTTATAAATTGTGCACATTTACATGGGGTTTGCTTAAAAGCTCCCTCTGTGGTTTCTCTTGCAATAAAAAAATCCCCTATACAGTGCTAGTGCAAATGTGACTGTTAAGCTGCTTGCTTAGTTTTTACTTGCAGTTGAATTTAAGGGTATTATGACATCGAGTATATTTCATTTCAACCATCAGCGAACAAAATGGAGCTTATCATTTTAAAGGGGCCACTTGAAAGATTGTATGGGATTCATTTAATCTAATTTTGCCAATGTACATAGGACCTAATAATTTGTGGCTTTCTTGATAGTCAGTTGCAAGAAATAGATGGTATATTCTAGAGCTCTGACTTGAGATGAGGCAAAGTGTGCTGTAGAAATACGTATTGCTTTCCATTGACTGCAAAATGAGTTTACGTGACCATTTCTGATGCAGATGTCTACTTTTGGGTCAGATAAATCTTGCTCTGTGTCTGAGAATAATTGTGGTCTGATTTTAAAAAGTGTTCCTGAGTCACCATTTTGTTAAATTTTTGTATTGGGAAATTTAGTAACAATAACCAGAATCTAGTTGACTTCACTTGTATTTTTCTCAGCGTGTTACTGTAATCCGTAGGTTTCCAGCACTTAAAGTGTCTATCCAAATTTTTGTTAATGAAGATAAATGGTCATACGAAATCAGAGCTCTGGATATAAAACCTGATGCTGATGCTTTATTTTGAGTTCACGCTTAAGCATTTTCATTCTTTCTGATACTCTGTCCTGGTAGCATTTAACTTCACCCAGTGGAGACTATACCAGCACTAGAACTTCTTACCACATGGATAATCATTTAAAAAATGAATTCTGTGGAAGCAGAATATGGACTGATGGAGGGCAGTGCTAAGAACTATGAATACAGTGTGGTAGTCAGATGAGAAAACAGCTGTCTTTATAGAGTGGTCCTAGACAAATAAACTATATGTCTGTCTGAGAGAGGATAGGCTTATTCAATATGAGATTTATCTTTCACAAGAGTGTTTTAATATTTTGTGGTTATTTGAACAGCTGTTAGATCACTTCCAGTTTCTCAGTGAATTTGGCAGCCAAATTGTAATTGTGGCTTTACCGTCTTTACTTTCTGTGGAATTGTGCTTACTGGCTTGAGCATGCTCCGAGTATGTTTGCTAATTTTTGGATACCATTGTTTGCATCTAGAATTATGTTTTAAAACTGTGTTCACTGTAAGTGGTGCAGAACATATCTGCCTGGTGTAAGCCGGGTTCAGTTTTGAGAGAGTGGCTCCTCTAAGTAGAGTTTTTTTGCTGCTTGAATAATCCAGATGAGTTTTACTTTCGTGTAAGTTCTAGCTATAAATGAGACTATTCTGTTTGATCAGAATAATTGTTCTTGGGTCTGGATGCCTGTGCATAATGCATTGTACATGTTTGGTTTCCTCTAGAGTCCTAAGGGTGTTGGCCTGTTTCAAAGCTGTTAATTCTAGATGGTGGAAGGAGGGAGCAATGAGAGTATTTTTTTTTTTTCCTGTTCTCTGCTTGATGTTTTAGAACCATTATTTGTAGTTTTGCCCTGGTGAAAAGTTATGTTCAGGGGCGGGGGGGGGGGGTGGGGAGAGATAAAAAAAGAATAAACTACACAGGTCAGTGTTAGAAAGCTTGGGTGTCTGGGTATTTCTGAGATTGAAGCTGCAATGGGAAATGCAGTCCAAAGAAATGGAGAGTGGAGAGATAATATCGACCTCAGGCATTTAAATCTCCTAATTCATGATACATATTAACTGAGAAGACAAACTGAGATCAGTAGCTTTCTTCCATCCTCCTCACTCAAAATCAGATGTTAACTTGCAGTTAGAATTTGTAGAATAAAAAAAAAGGTTGCATTTAAAAACAGTTTGTGAAATCACTTAAAAAGCAACAAACTTTTGCATCTACACATGTTTTTTTTTTTCTTCATCTGAAACACTCATCTACCTCAACGCTTTCCCAGCAATTAACTGGTGTTGCAAACCAAAAATTGTACTGGGTGGGGTTATTGAGAACAGTCCTTCAATTCAGGTTGCTGCTTGAAATTCAAACGGAGATAATGTCAAATGTTTGACAGGATATGGAAATTATTAAATTTATGCAGTATTTAGTAATGAGTATGCATAATTGGTATTTGCTGCTCTCATGGCAGTTGTATGGCAAATGGAGTTGGTTGTAAGAGTCCCTCTCTCATGGAGGACTCTTTACAAACAGAAGGTAGAGAAATTTGCCCTTAATGTATACCGTTTTATTTCACAGAATAAGCTGGGAAAAAATGGCTCTAATTAACACACATTTTTTAAGTTAATGCAAGAAAATTACTTTGACCTTTTTGAATAGGAAGAACTGTTAGTCTTCCCTATAGGCTGTCCTCCTATGACCTTTCAGTTGCCCTCCTGAGCAAACTTAACTACTTCTGGTTGAAACTTGGTCGGACAGTGGCCAAGTACAGGTTCAGCTTTCAGATGAACAGATCTGGTGGCTTTGGAATGTGACATATTGGTAGTGCTGCATCTCTTTCTGCTCAATTTCTGTTTTGTTAACATTTATCTGCATGTGTATTTATTGCTAAATTATCTTGGCGAGCTGCCAAGTTTCTCATTGTGCTCCAGTATTGCAGAAATCATTTGGATTTTCAAAAACAAAACATTCCCACCCCTTAAAAAAAAAAAAAGTCACATAATGGCTGCATCTGGACTTGATAATTTAATGTCTGTGAGAAATTTCTATATAGATGCCTGTAGTGATTATAAATGTTAAATACCCTTGGTCATAGATGTCATAAAATTTTGAAGCAGTTTTTTGTTTCAGTGGCAAGTCTGATAAATGCAATGTGACATTTTTTTATGTGAAGAGAAAGATCTAATTACTGTGTCTAATACATTTTGCATTGCTTGATTTATTTTTCATTCCTCAACCCCTTCATCAGGAGAACTGGGATTTCCTGAAATAACACTTTTGCAGAATGAGCTAATGCATATGTGAACATCTGAGTGGGAGAACCAGAACCTTCGTCAGCCTGAGACCTTGAGTAATTGGATCTTGTCAGGTGACCAGCTCTGCGCCGCAGAGTCCACTGTGAGCTGCTTCTGTCCGTTTTGTAGCTATAGACACTGTCTCTGAAGTGCCAGCGTGTACCCGTTATCAGTGTTCTCTCTGGCACTTAGAGCATGCTCCTCTGAAGTGAGCGTGGTTTCCAAAAGTATACATTCTATTACTGAAGTCTCACAGACCATGCCTAATTAAGAAATGTAACTGGAGTGATTGATGTCTATGACCAAAGCAAGAGAGTAAGAGGAATATCTAGACTATTTTAATTTCTGTCTGTGCCTGTGGATTCCCTGGTTAAGTAGATATAAAAAGTGAAGAATACTGTTACCAATTCTTCTGCTGCAGGCCTGTCCTTAGGGGAAGATAACAAAATTGATGTTATGTGTCAGTAGTCTGGTGGGGAGACCAAAATTAGGAATGTAATAGCAACAACTTAGTATTGAATAAGGGTGATGACCTAATGGATATGTTATAAATTTAAACTAGGACAGTGAAGCAGTTTTGCTTTAAGAGGAGCTGAAATCCCTGAAGACATGTACTGTTGACATCAGGGTAGCATTTGATTCACTTATGTTCTGGTTCAGATTTGAATGCATATGTTGAATGGTGACATTGCAAACTGAAACCTGAGCTTTGGGTTCCATTTTGGGCCAGGAAAACTGCTACTCTGATTTCAGCCTGTTGAGTCACCTTCCTAGTGTTTTGCCAAAGTTTCCTTCAGCTAAATGGGAGAAGCCAGAAACTGAGATGAGAGATTGCTAGTTTAAAAATCAAGCCAAAAAAAAAAAAGAAAAGAAAAAAAAAATCCTTCAGGGGAAACAATCAGCACCTTCATAGTTGATAAGCAGTTATTAAAATGAGGAAAATAATTGTTTGCCTTGTTACCTTTTCAAGTTGAACTGCTGTTTCCCTTGTACATAATTTCTAGGTAATTACAGGTCAGGATGAAGTAATTAGATGACAGAACTTTGAAAAAGAATAACTTTTTATCGTGAATTTAAGGAGGTAAGGAGAAGACAACACTCCTTGGAAATTAATATTTGGCTTTGTAATCCATTAATATGACAGATCATTTTTTCAGGTGTCAAACTTGAATTCTGATTTGCCCCTTCACGTTTCATCCTCTGCTCGTTGGGTGTGAAAGCAGCTGAAACGTGAAATTTTCGTTCCTTGAATCGTATCTCAGATTTTGAAAGAAGACTGACGTGAATGCTGTCCTTCATGTTAATGCAGTGTTTCATGAACCTCCGTACTCAACGTTATGCTCTTAATACACGAGACCTCTAGATTAAAAAAAAAAAGGAGTATCTATGCATTTCATTATATTCAGGTGCCTTTGACTAAATACTCTATGCATGGTGACACAGTAGCAGTCTTTGTTTGTCATTCTTTGTCTTAGCCTTGAACCTGAAGGAGGAAAAGGGGGCATATAATACAGTCTTGCATAACTGGCCAGGATTCATAGTCATCTTGAATTTGAAACATCATTTATGAAGTACTAACTCATTTCAGTGTGTTAGCAGTGTGGCTTTTTCTTGCTACTACCCGAGATTCAGCAGGCCTAATTTTCACATTCAGTACCTCTGCCTGATGGTTCCTGTTAGCTGTCTCTGTGCATCTCTAACCAGTAGGAAACACTGAGCACAGAGGATAAAGTGAAATTAGAAAGAAACTGAGGATAGGCCACAGGGATGTAATATATTCCCTTTGTTATCTCATAATGAAATTATTGCCTGACGTACAGTGTCTGATTTGAACTTCAGCACCTATAAGATGGATGCAAGTCTTTATTTAAAATACCTAGTGAGTTCTAATATATGTGATTGAAGTTCTCACTTCAGTTTTATAGTCTTAGAGAAGCTCACTTGGATTAGGTTTTCTTTAATGAGCGCTCTTTCAGATCCTAAATTTTTATATATAAAATAGTTTTTTAATTAAAATGCATGTCATTCTTGAAAAAGACAATTTGGGCTTCCACATTGAGAAACACATAAAAAAACCCCTGTCCTGTGTTTGACACTGGTTAAATGCATGTTTTAATTCAGTTGTCAACTGCAGAGAGAATGGTCAGAGCTAATTGGAAGTGAAGGAAATTAAGGAACTGAACTTGAAAAGGCAGAAAGGTTTTCTGGAATCAAAATTAGATTGGAGAATGAGATCTGCTAAGTCTAAGCTTCGTTTAACTGGGCCAGAGTTTTAAAGGGCTTTACAGTTAGATGTCTGCAATATAGGTGTTCAAAAGTTGTCTGATTTGCACTGCCTTAATATTTCATGGCTTTTTTTCCGAGTGCTGGGATGCTATAAAACCAGTTTTGAACAGAATATGTTTGCTCATCAGACATATTTTTGTGGATTTATTAAGCAAAACTGTAAATAGCAGAAGTAACTTGGTGCCTTTAACCAACTTTTCTTACTCTCCAAGATTTTTTTTTTAAAAAAGGACAAAATAATTCAATTTGGCATTCAGATTTTCATTTAAAAATCAATCAAATACTTGCAGCCTTACATTTCACTTCACAGTGAAGTAGTTTTGTTTAATGGCATAGTTTTTATGCCACTTTTTCTTAATAAAAATCTCTACTTAGTCTTTGCAGCTGTGAAAATGTGCCTGCTTAATTTTAAGCATTACTGGTCTGATCTTTCATGTGAAAAGCCATTGATGCTAACTTGTGTTTGATGCTAACTTGTGTTTCTTGACTATTCATGTCCATTTTACAAATTGTGAAGATAGGGTGGTGTGAGTCATTCTCACAGTCATCTTGCATACTGAGTAGAGCTTGTAGTCCGGTTCTCTACTGAGCAATAATGCCTTGCATCTCAGAAATTAGTTTAAATAGAGGAGTACCGTTTACCAAACCAGGTTATGCATATGCTCAACAAGTGTTCAGTCAGGACTTCAGATTTCAGACTTTTTTCTCCTGGTGGCTTTTTGTAGTGTAGGAAATATATTGTCATGTTTAAATAGTCCCCTCCTCCGTCCCACTTTGCTTAGTTTCATACTTTTACCTGAAGTTACAGTAATGGAAATTGTCACAGTGGTTTTGTCAGGATGGGAGTCTCCCCATGTGTCTATCAGTGGCATTTCTTGAGATTCTTAATTTTCAGAGTAAGATTTGAAGATGGCAAGTTAAAAAATGTTGCCAAATTAGATGAAATTACTGCAATATCATTAAGATTCCTGCGTCCACAATTCAGTATAATTTGGAATAGAATAGTGTGCACAGATCTTAATTTTCTGTGCCAGTTGTTACTGTTTTCCCAAAGTCAATGCTCGATTTCTGCCTCCCCTTTCTGTCATCTTCCCCCCCCCCCCCCCCCCCCCCCAGTGTTGCATTTGCTACTTCTATTCTGGCTGATATTTTAACATTTTCTCTGAATTACTCCCTCTGTAATTTGTAGGGGTTGTTAGGGCTGGAGGAAACCTGGCTGGCTATTGTTTTAGCTCTTGGAGTTTTATCCGTTGACCAGAATCTGTTTAGGGTTTTTTTATTTTTTAATTATTTTGGTGGTTAATATGGTTTGAGAGTGTTTCTACAAAAAGATATGAAAAATAAAGCTGCAGAGAAGATTTTTATCAAAGTTGTTACACTCCGTTTGACTGATGTTGTGCAGCTTGTAGGGAATTTGGAGAGTATGCTCAAGTCAAAGTTGTTGTATTGAAGGGTGCATATGATCTGTTAAGTTATTCAGTTAACGTAAATACAGTGTGAATGTTAGCAGTCACATTTCTCATAATGTAGACATGCTTTAGGACAGATGCTATCTTATGGGCTAATTTGGTTCCCACTCAAAATTATGCAGTACTGCTTTAGCTAGAACAGCACTTGATTGTGAGGAAAAGTATTGTTCTACCACCATAATGCTGGTGAGTAAAAAGGTTGCAGGGCCGTTCTCTGACTAATGCAGTGTCTATGCACGTGACAAATTCTACATGGGATTCTATTTTTTTGGAAGCCTGACTACATCATGGTTTAACCTAATTAATGTACTTCTGTACCGTGCTGGAGTGTAGTATATATCTTGTCCTACAAAAAGTATGAATCCTCCAGCCACCCTTGAGTACTTTTTTCCCACTTTCTCGTCGTTTCCTTCTCTTCGTGTCCTTCTCTACTGTACTTCTTTATTACATCTTCTGCATTTACTGTTTCTTAGAACCAAGTTATTGATCCCTCTTCAGGGAGCTGAAAATTGTACAAGCACTTTAGGCATGAGACTGAAAAGGTAGAAACTGCAAGGCCTTCATCAAGAGACAAGATCCAAACAAGAAGCTCCTTTACTGAAAATGCCGTTATTCCTGTTGACCGGAAACAGTTTAATCTCTTTTTATGATTTTGGAAACTTACAGAATTGGAGAATCACTGCAATAGTTAAACCTCTGAACAAGAAATTGGGAAATGTTTGCTGCTTCTTGGCCTAGTATAGGCTACAGCCACTGACTGAATAAGCTGGTTGCTGAAGTTACTTGTTTCACATGGTTGCTTACTAGAAAATGTTCACATAAGGAACCTCAATAGTGTACTGTTTACAAACTTGAAAATTGGTTGAGAATTTTTCATGGTGTTGTATTAGCAAAATGTCGAACAGAAGTAGGAAGGTACTGAGTGAGTGGAGTCCTCTGGAACTCGTATGTGGTTGCATTGTTTTGTATGTATCTGAGTTTTGGAAAGCTGTCTTTGCTGAAAGTCTAGAAGTCTCAGTGGAAGATGATACTGTAGGGAAATATTTTTAAATGTATTTGAGCACTTGAAAGTAAGAATTCTCATAAAGAGGGAGTATTTGGAAGTCTCTTTCTGTGAAAGTCTCCTGTAAAAAATAGAAAATGACATTTTTTTTTCTTTAATATTTTATATTGCCAGAGGATATGCAGTTAGGGCACTGATGTACTTGAGAGACTTTTGGTACATGGAATTTCAGAGAGAAGGTGCACATTGCAAGGATTATTTTTTTGTTGTTGTAGTTCTGCAATGGAAATGAGATTATTAAAAGCACTTGCTGTATTTTATTCAGTGCAATAATTCTGAACTGCATATTGCCGTACTCCTTTAAAAGATGCTAATGATCTGTCCATTGTGTTTATTTGGCTCAATCTGAGGCTGTCAAAAGTGTTGCAAAAGGTTTTTATATTTTGCCTGTTATTTTCCAATTCTTTGAGATTTTAAGCAGTAGTTGCTTTATGCGTATTCTGTCTAAATTGCATTTTCCTCTCCACTTTGCTCCCTATGTGCCAATAATTGTACAGAGAGGAATGGTATTTCACATACATGTTTTATTCTGGTGTCTTTTGTTACCCTTAACTGTCTTAGGGAGAAAGATGATTGCAAACTAAATGTATGAAGGTAAGATGATGAATACCAGTAGAAGTTCTGTAGCCTAATTTTTCTATAGGGATGTTGTATAGTTGGTAGTTCCTAAATTTTAGCCTCACGCTGTTTATTTTCCTTAGCAGTACTCTGGCACCAATACCTGGCCTTAACATTTTTGCTAGTAGTCTCCTGCTAAAACCGATCTGGAGTTACCTTTCTTTTAGTTAGTTTAATTGTATGTGTTTTAGGTAAAACATGGTGATTTATGCCGGTCATGTTTTAAGAGTCTAGCTTTTTTTCATCTGATAATTATCTACAGTGTTTGGTGTTTGGGTGGAAATAAGTGAAATACTGAAATGTAATTATTTTAGGTTTAATTTTCTTCCTGTTTTTCTTCTAGAACAAATTCTGTACAACATAAAACAGGAGTACAAACGCATGCAGAAGAGGAGACACTTAGAAAATAGCTTCCAGCAGACAGATCCTTGTTGTTCTACTGATGCACAGCCACATGCATTTCTCCTTACTGGACCAGCTTTGCCAGGTACCCAGAATGTTCTGTGTAATTCTGCTATGTGCTCTTAGACTCTGTTTGCGTAAATTGTTTTCCTTGGTTATCTTGTGGTTTATGGCACCTTCTCACCAGTTAGTGTTTCTTTTTTGGGCAATAATAGCGTTGATCTGGAAGACTGTAGCTTCTCATTTTAAGAATCAGTAGGACACAAAGCTTGCATTGTTTTCAGGAGACCATCCTGCATACTCTGGCACTGATGTTGTAATGGGCTTTTGTAAAGCAGCTGCCTGTACAAAAATATACTGTACTGCAATTTTTACGTAAAATAGAAGCTTAAACTTGTAAATGGCAACTCCCATGTAAATGGTGTCACAGTGTTTGTGTAACACTCTTGGTGTTTTGGTACCTGTGTGTATTGTCCATTGTAAATGTCTTTCTCTTGAGTATCCAATTCTAATTTAAAAGTAATTGGAAGTGTTCAAATGGCAGAGGAAGACTTATAAAGTTCCTTTAATGTAAAAGATGTGAAGAAAGCTGATTATAAAAATGGTTCTGAACTACTTGTAAGTGTAAATTGGTGTGCCCAAATATTTAATCTTAGGTACTTCATCTGCAGTATCATCACCATTGAAAAAAGAGCAGCCCTTGTTTACTCTCAGACAAGTTGGAATGATCTGTGAACGTTTGCTGAAAGAGCGTGAAGAGAAAATCCGTGAAGAGTATGAAGAAATTTTGACCACAAAACTTGCAGGTATATTATACTTGAAAATAAAGTGCCTTGAAAATAATGTGCTAAGATGAATTTGAGAGTGTAGAAGTTTTCCTCATTTTTGTGTTATGCTGGTTTTTCTGACCTAATCTGATTAAGGAATGAGATTGTATACACGACAGAAAAAATGATGTGTAGTCTCTTTGATGGGGTTTTTTACTTCTATGCTGCCTTGAATAGAAACTATGACTCCGGGTCTTACTAATCAATGGAAACAGTGGTTTTATTTCAGATAGAACTTTCTCTTGCTGTCATGTTTGAATTGATCATTTCCTCCTCAGTTTTTTTTTTGCCAGAAAGACTTTCTATTCTACTAGCTTAAGAGCTTTTTGTGAAGGACTTTTTTTTTCCTCCCCTCCTTGGGAACTAACTTCTTTTTTCTGGAATTTGGCAAGAAGACAGTACCTAAGATTTCCGTTTCTCTTCCCAGTACTTACCATTACACTGCTGCTAGCAGTGTTTGAGATCTGCCTGAGTGTCAGTAGTTCAGCTGCCATTTCTGATGCTCTGTGTTGAATTGTATTTTACATCATTCTACTGATATTTTTGGTACTCAATACCAACTTACTTTTCCATAAGGATCACATTAATGTCAGCATTGTAAATATGACCTTTCTTTAGTTGTTGAAGTTCTCTACTTCTAAGCTTCTTGCTAGCATTTGAGCACCTAAATTCTGTTGCGTTCAGAGGTAGGTGCCTCCACAGTATGATTCGATGTCTAATTTAACATTTGGTGTGATGATAATGAACATCTGAGTGCACTCTTCAGCAGCAAACCTGCTTTTGAATACCCATGGCTGTTTTGCTTCTCACCTGAAAACATATCAGAATTAAAGTTTGCATATCTCTTCAGGGGAGTTGGAATAAAACCTTCTACAGGCATACCCATGCAGAAAGTCACAAGACTTGTGTGTCGGGCTTGTGGGTTCCCTGTGACAGTATTGTCTCTGCACCTGAGCCTGTGTTCATGTTCTGTGCTTGCTGATTGCCATTTTTACGTAAGAAATGACTATAATTCTAAGGTCCTCTTAAACTACATCTGTTTACAACTGTAACTAGAGCCCTGAATACTTCTGTTGCTTTGGGCCTAAAATTCCATTTCTGCATTTGTGTTTTTAACCTGCTTCAGAGTGATGAATTAGGACTCTGTAGAGCTTTTTTCTTCTAATTTATATATGTCAGGAATTGGGTCATTTCTTGCATTCTCTTAAATGTGATCATAATAACCATTTGAAGACCAGATATATTTACACTTGTTCCAGACACAGATCTGAGTACAAACTTGTAGTTCTTTACAGCAGGGACCCTTCTGGCAAGTTCCTTACATATGCTCCATCTATCAGACATTTTTGGTTTTGTTTTTGGGAAGGGAGAGTGACGGTTTCTGTTTGGAGGGTCGTGGTTTACAGTGAGGTGGGTTAGATTTACTTGTTCTTAGAATAGTGGTCACCAGAAGAGCTATTAGAAAGATCGCGTTACCACATCCCATATATCAAGCCAGTAATAAATTTTCAGCATTATATGGGAATTTAGAAAGAAAGACTGCCAAAAGAATTTAGAAATTCCTTACATAGAACGCCAGTTATGTTTTTCTACTGACAGAATGATTGTATCTTTTTCTAAGTTTTGTACAGTAAGGTGATACTCATTCTTACAAACTAATGGAGTCAATGGAAATATAACTGGAAATACTGTAATAAATCTCAGTTGAATAGCTTCTTTCAAGTGACTTAACTAAATGTTTGGATCTCACATATTTTCCTCCTTCCTTTCTGAATCAAGGTTTTCTTGTAGGTAGTTAGCCAGATACTGCCCTTTTTTTCCTTTCGCATGTTCTTTGTGAGCAATTACCCATCATGCAGAGAGAGTGTTTGATAAATGGAAAACTGAGATCACTGTGATGTCCCAATTTCCCCTCCTGTCTCTGGTACCTGAAACTGCTGTGTTAGCATAAACTTGGGTTTGCAAGATCCTTTGCAGATTTTAAAACCAGAGAGGAGGTGTGTAAGGGGCTAAGGGAAACTTTAGCTTGAAAGGTTTTCTACAATTTTTTTTTGTGAAAACCAGCTTTTTATACTAAAGGTCAAGTTGTAGAGTGTAGTAATCTTATTTGTATTTGTGACATTTAGCCACCTTTTGACTTAAAATAGATACTTAGAACATATGTGATACGGCATGCCAGTGGTGTAAGTATCTTCACAAGCTCTCACTTAAGTTTTCAAACAGTTCACTGTAGGTTGCTCTTACCTTTGGATTGCCTAACTTTCAAAATCTGAATGCCACAAGAAGGGATTTTTAGTAACTGTGGATTCTTTGAATATCCAAAGCCGTTGTTCTAGCAAAGATGATGCTACAAACAGCTGTATATGTTGACTTAAACCTTTAAAGAAGAAAGCCTGCAAGTTGGTTTCTGGCCTTTAATACATGCTTTTAGGAAAAGTTCTAGTTGCTGTTATTTTTGGAAATGGTTTCTGGGCAACAGATCCTTCAGTCTGCTCTTTGTGTTATTTTGTTGTTTGGCTAAGATCCTCACATGGCTGGTAAAAAGCCATTGGTCAAAACTGCAGTGAAACAGAGGTCCTGCTTCTGGGCACAGGGGAGCTGACTGCCATGACCCTGGACCTCTTCAGTCAGGGATGAATGTCCTTAGATCATTGGGTCAGGTCCGTACTTTGGGCTGCTGCTGCACTACTTGCTGATTACTGATACCCTGTTTACTTCAAAGGTGAAGCTCATCCCTGCAAGAGGATGGGGACTTTAATGGGGCAAACCTGTGGGACTAGGAACCACTACAAATGTAACTGCATTTTTGGTTGAAGATTGCCTTCTTTGACCTTGCCCTTTTCTCAGAACACCCCACATTGCTGCACATGTATTTTTCCACAAGGGAGGAAGGGGAATGGAGAGGAGCGGCATCTGGTAGATATTACTCTCCTTGTTCAATTTCCTAATTCTGAAAGGTGATATCCTGCTGATGAGTGCAATATTAAATCTGAATAAGATATTGCGAATGTATTTGTATGTATGTGTGTATAGAAAGTATAATCTTTCTGGGAGATAACAGTGCTTAGTTCAAAGCCAAATTAATATGATATCTAAATTTCATTTCAGATTACACAATAGCTGTTTTCATGAAGTCCGCAGTCTCCTATTGTGACTACTTTTGTGACTGGAATTAGTCAAGTGTTAGTCACTTAGCATTTCATCCTTGTAGTTTGTCATTTGCTTTTGATTTTCTGGTGGTCACTAAGAAGAATTTCTAACTCTGTAGCAAGTCCCTTTCTTGTACTTCTGTGTTTCCATTTCATTAAATTAATTTTCTTATATTTGGTAGAGATAGGAGCAGAGAAAAGTTGTGTTTCCAACCCTAGTACTGACCTGAATGCCATGTTTGCTTAACTACTCTGCCCCCACTATGGATCTTTGAAATGGGCACACTTGATTACTTCAAAATAGTGTCTGACCCTTAGCCAGGTGTTAGGTATATTGAGGTCTTTGTGTATGTGCAGCATAATTCTCTTTGAGCATATTACTGTCTTTCCCATTACAGAAGTTTGTAAGGGAAAGTCGTCTAATTAAGGGGACATGTGCTGCATTGCTGTTCATAGGGCTGAAAAGGAAATGGCAGCTATGAACTGTGTAAACTCACTTAAAACTACTGTTAGTGGATGTGTGTTTAATTTATGATTTGTATGTGTAAAAAAAAAAAGCAGCCTTGAATATTTTTCAGCTTGAGTTAAGCTTAATATACTCACACTTCTAATGCTTCATGCTTGCAGAACAATACGACGCATTTGTGAAGTTCACGCATGATCAAATCATGCGACGATATGGAGAACAGCCTGCCAGTTGTGAGTATCTGTTTCGTCTGGTTCCTAGAGGTGCATTAAATTACTGAAAGCTCAGGAATTTAAGCGGACATTGTTTGTTGTTAAGCTTCAGCTAGGCCCTGTGTTACCTATTTAAAGTATTTTAACTCAGAAGACTGAGGTTGAGAGGAAGATGGGAGATGAAATGCAGCTTCTGTTTAAAACATCTAAAATTGTCACCCATAAGATGCTGGATTTTTATTTTTGAAGCAGGTTCTGATATTGCTGTAGCAGGTTTGTGCTAGAGCTGGCATTTCTTAACTCTGTCATTAACTCTCGTTTTTTTTTCTCTTGCAGACGTTTCATGAATCACACTTTCTGCATATGTGGGCTGCCCTATACACCCTGTTTTATTGTTGCAAGCTGTCCCAGTAAAGACTTGCAGCAATGCCATATTTTCTCCCCCTGTGAACACAGGTTATTTCAAGCTTTTGTCAGTGGCAACCACTCTTATGCAGCAACTGGTTTTGGAGTGCTCCCTGATGTCAGTACCACCTGGATGTGGACCTTTGCTACCTGTAATAATACCAGTGGCCTCATTTGCTGTATCATTACAATTTGGCTTCTTATGTTAATAAGTTTGAAAAAGTAAAGGATTAAAGCTGGTGTTCTAGAAGTTGCCCTTCACTGGTTGTGTAAATAAAAATGTAGAATGACACTTCTGACTGAAGTTAGTGTGGTTTTCATAACTGTGCACTACAACAAAGCTGTAATCACAGTTAAGTTAGAATGTAATCCCAGGACAATTTTAAGCAAATAGCCCACAGTACTGCCTGTGAAATAGTGAAGGAGGGCATTTCTGTATTCCATGACTTTTTTGGGGGTTAAGAATGGGTTTATATGATTTCTCATTTTTGTAGTTTTTATTTATTCTATCAGTCTTTAACAAATGTTTATTGCTGCAATTTTTCAGTGTATCATTGTTTTACTGCCCTTGTAGTACTGGAATTTAGTTGGAAGAATAAAACATTTACTTCTAATCTGCTTGTTTTTAATATGCAGGTGGAACTTTTGCTGTGTATGAATAAACTTAAATCTGAGTGTTTAAATGAAAACTGTATTTACTAGCAGTAGTGGGTGGATGAGGATTTTAGATCAGGAGAAGGAAGTGGATTTAAATCTCGGGTGATTCTTCAGAGGCGAAGAAATCTCCCTTAGATTGGCTGTATTGTTTCCTGTCATGGAAGCATATTTGTTACAGAACTGACAAATTGTTGATTTAACTTGGTGCAGCTGACTCAAACAGCTGTGCTTGTCTCCCTTCAGATTTAAATAACACATCAAAGGAAATCTGTTCATAAGATATAACAGGCACTTGCACCACAAGCTGGAACTCCGTAGGTATTGGAAGAGCTAAAGGTTTGTAGTCTTTGTGTTCAAGGTCGAGGAGTTTGTTGTTGGATGCGTTCAGCCGTTTCCAGACTGCTGTATCAGTGCTGGCTGCTGCTGTCTGTGCAGTTCCAAGTCTATGTGAATTACTGAAATATTATTACATGGCAGGTCCAGATCTGTGTGCTGTGGGGTAGAAGTGCTGCTTACCAAATGACTTGGGTTATCTGCTTTGGGGACCTTAAAGCCGTTTCAAAGTGATCCTTTGATTATAAACTGTTATCTTCTCTAACTTACTGTCAGCTTCTGGTTAAGTGGAAGTCTGTTGTATAACACATCTTTGTACCATTTCAAATTAATGGAAGAATTCTAGTTGAAATGTAATTCAAACTTCAGCTGGTAGAAACACGCATTAATTGGCTCATGCTGATGCTTATGCTGTCAGAGAAGCCATGTGATGAGCTCTGGTTCTTACTGAACTTCTATCTGCTTAGTAGTGAGATTACAGATTCAGAATTAGGCCCATTGCCACAGTATCAGAGTATTTTCTGCTCACTTTCCTGAAACATGTCACCTGAATATTTGGATTTTTTTTTGCTGTATTTTCAGAATCTCAGAAATAGGAAGTCTCTGCTAGACTCCCCTCTCAGGTCTTCCGTTACTGAAGATAAAACTATAAAGGGCTGTAATTTCTCTTACCTGCCTCAGGGTTCTCAGTCTCTCTCCTTCCTGCTCATTTTTTGACCTCTTTTTATTGTTAACTTGCCCAGGGTAAGAAAACCACTGCTAGGTGGACCACTACCCAAATTCCAGCATCCTGATACATTTCTTGTATCTCCTGTGCTCTAGAAGATCCTTGTTCTGACTTGAAAGAAATGTGTGTATGCCTAACTGATAATTTGAGATAGGAGTAGAATTAAGATACCAGCCATTGTGATTGTCTCTGCATCTCAGCTTATCTTTTCCTTTGGGATATTAAGAGTTGTTGTAAATAAGAAGTGATGTCATGTTAGCACTCAGCCATTCCTGTGCTGCTCCAAATTAATGCATAATAAGCAGTCTTCTGGCAGATGAAACATAATGCCACCGTGGGTGCTTATGCATCATAGCTGTGGTATGCCTAATTTGTGCCTGTTTTGAAAGCAGGGTTGCATTCTTTGAAATTTTTCTTTTTTTTTTTTTTAACCTGCTGCTTGTTCTGTCTCGGACTTTAAACTGGCTCCTTCTCTTAATCTCAGTGCTAATATCTGATGTGATTAATTTTGTGTGAAAGGCTTGTTATAACAGGTGACTTACTCTTCAGCAGAAAAATGGCTGGCTGCTTGATTACTGTTAAAATGAGGAAAATTAGGGTGCTGTGAGGAGCATGCTGGGGCTTAAAAACAAACCTGCTTTCGAGAGCCTTTTCAAAGGCTTTTGAGTCAAGTAGGAATGGGTAATAACTACTCAGTTCCTGGCACTGCATTTTGTGGTGGCCACATTTGGAATATTTTTGCAATTTGTATGTAACTGCAGTCTATCCAAAAGCAAAGCAAGCTGAGGATAGTTAATTGCAACTTAACAGAGTGAAACCAAAGATCTTGGTTAACCTGTTTTTAAGGTAGTGATGTGTAAATTCTTTTCGGGCAGATCCCAGTTGCTGTATACTTAAAAAGCAGCAGGTACATCCTGACTGTTGATTTTTATGTCTTGGATGTGAAAGCGTATAACTTTAACATTATTCAGCGTTTTTCAAGGTTGAAAAGGAAGGAGATTCAAGCAATCTTGTGTGCTGATGCTTTAGATTTGCCTGTGTTCTCTTCATCAGCAAGACCATTAGCAGCTTCTAATTAGAAACTGCGTTTTCTGAAAGCTCTCTCCATTCCTGAGATGGGAATTGGGAAGGATTTAGCTCTAAGATTCCACAGTGCAGAGGAAGAAAACATGGCTGGTAAAGTATTTAGAGTTTATGCTCTTGTTGTGATCAGTGCTCGTGACCTTTGTACTGGAAGCCATTCTCTGTGATGAAAAATGGGATGAATGCTTGGGTTTTACAGGCGCCTGCCTTGTTCTTACCAAGTTTGTGTTTGAAACCAGTAGCACAGTAGCGTAAGGAGGTGTCAGAGAACAGCGTCTGTAGCAGCAGAGAAAAACAGTAAATATTCAAACAAGACTTAACCTTACTTTCAGTTCTGATTTTTGGCAGTAGTTTTGTGGAAAGATGTGGCTACTGAAGAACACAGTAGTTACCAGTTCAGAGGTGAGGCTTTACATTGCTACAGTTTCAGAGCTAGTACCACAATACAAAACATCGGGGGTTTTTTTGTTTGTTTGTTTGATTTTTTTTTTTTCTGTTTACTTTCAATGAACATTGCAGACAGAGGTTTCCTGGAATATCTGCAGAACATGTTATTACTATGCAGACTGTTGTAGAAACTAACATTTTGAAATAATATTTCCAGTTGAAATCTGTGTGTGTATTTCAGCTTGGGTATGTGAGGGTGAGTTTGGAATATTTACAACAAAAAGTAGTAAAATAAATTATATGAGAAGAGCCAAATGCACAGTTCATGCTGTATAGCTGGATTATTTGCAAACAGAAAGCCTGGTGTTTACCCTTAACACCAGAATTTAATTAAAGGAGGACAAGCACAAGGTGCTGTTTTATAGCTGTAGTCTCTGCTGTTACTGATACTGGTTCAGAATTTAGCGATGCTTTCCAGTCAGCTAGGACTCTGGCAACGAAGTCCAGCCTCTGAAGAAAGGCAAACAATGACATGTATGGTCCATTTTGTTTAGTTTGTGTTTTTAACTATCCAATTTTTCTACCCTCCTTGCTGAAGGAAATGAAATTACACAGTACTTCCTATGTAATTTTAGTCAGATATTTCCCCTTTATACGTATTGCAGTCTGAAGTGCCAAATGCTGAGTTAAAGATTTGATCATGAGAAACAGTATATTGCATAGCAAATGTGATGTGAAGCTTCAAAATTTGTTAGCAGTTAAAAGGAAGAAGCAGCCACTAACTGTTTTTTTTTTTCTGTTTTAATGTCATGTTGCCTGCACATTTAGGGGTTAAAAGTCACACACCGAGGCTTGCTTCTCTTTATTGCCAAATATTTTACCCTCCAGAGGTGTGAACTTTGGATGGAATGGGCTTATGTTGCATTGGGTGAGGGGAGGCTGCAGGCAGGTGGCCGAGGACAACTGTGTGAAGTGCTGGCTGCTATGTCCCCTTGCTGATCAGCGAGACATCTGGCTGTTTTGCTGCTCCATTTCATTTGACAAGTGTATTGACAAGATAAATTTGGGAGCTTCAGGACAGAGGAGGGCTATTCAGCATTCCCCTCCTACTGAAATTCCTCACTTTCCTCTTTGGTGCTTGAAATCCTGACAGAGACCGCTGCAATACAGGTCCCCTAGCTTGGTCTCTGCAGTGAAGAACAGTTGGGTTTGTTTACCCACCATGTCTTGGTGGAAGAGAGAAACTTTGGCAACTGCTCCACTGAGAACCTAAAAATTCCTGCTCTCAGTTTTCATTGTTACATTTCCCAAGTTGTGTGTTTAGGCAGTATACAGGCCAATAAACTGCTCGTTGTCCTTCCCTCTTAATTTGCCTGGCAACATTTAGCACTGGGCCCTCCCTTAAGTGCAGCAGGAAGTGTTACTGTGCCTCTGCAATTACAGCAATTGGAAAATACGTGACTCCTACCCTCTCCAGGGGTATTTAAAACCAGCCTAACCTATCTTACATTCCTGGGTAAACAAGCCCAGTAAGTTATAGGTTCTTGTTATAGGACTATCCCCCCTGCCCCCAAGTGCAGATCCGGTTTATGCAAGCGATTCAATCTGCAGTGCTCCAGGCTACGGTCTTCACTTGTTTGGGGTAGGCTGAAGTGGCCGTGCAGCTAAGCGGGAGCATCTGGATTCTAGTGACAGCTGAATGCATGCACTAAGAGCAGCACGTAAATGCTTCAAGTAGAAGGAAAGTGAAGTCTGTAATCTCCTCTCAGCTGAGGAAGTCTGGGAGGTTTGGTGTTTTTTTTTAATTTAAATACAGTCTTTCACAATAAACTAGGTAATCACTATTTAACTTAAGTAGGCTGGGAGGGGCAAAGTCGAAACACTTTTTCTGACTGCAGCCCTTTCCTAGGTGATAAGACTGACCTGAAGTCTCCACCCATACTGTTGAAATGCACGTGTCTCCCTCAGGACATTTATCAATGTATGGCAGACACATGCTGTTCTGGAGGAAAATGTTGGGTTCCCCCCCACTTTGGTTTCTAAGGCTTTTTTCATGGTTGGCAAGCATAAACACATTTGCTCCCCAAACAGAGTCTGATGGAAATTGAAGCTCAAGATCAGCAGTGTCGCTTTTGAGTGCCAAACAAAAAGGGCTGGGCTGGTTAGGACATACCCATGTTACTCTGACACCGGGAATCAGGTGTAGGTGTCTCAACACAAACTCTGCTTCCTTGGAGACCAGCATGACCATGGTTTTCCAGCATGTTGGCACAGCACTTCGTGGCTTTTGTTAGAGTACCAGGCATTGCTCCATCACTGACTCTAGGCAGAGAACAGCAGCTCGTTGGTCTACCCTGACCAACTCAGCAGCAGCTGTGAGCCAGTTCAGTTCCTGCAGTTGGGACAGAATGGGTAATTTGTACGTAGGTATCTGCACCGCTCTGTGCTGGCAGAAACTGAGTGCATCTCAGGCTTGCTACTGCACAGAGCCAAGCGGCTGAGAAGGTTCTTTGACCACAGAGCTGTCAGATAAGCAGTGCTTTAAAGTTCTCAGCCAAGAGTTGTTATTTTCATACAGCTGTTTCCTTTGCTTGTGTACAGAACAAAGCCTCAGCAAAGGGAGAAGTTACAGTGTGTACTTTAGGTGTGGATTTTACTACCTTCCTCCAGCGTATGACTGCCACGTTCTCATTTAGTCTTTTTGCTGACACAAGTTCCCCTGACAGCAAAAGTTAGCTAGTACTAATCAACTTCACTAAAAAAAGAAGGAAATTGTTTAAACAGTTTGCTTTTGATCTTCTCAAAGATCAAAAATTTGTATCTTCAAAATTATTCTGTCCCTTTCTCCTCCTCAAGAAGGGGGTTTTGGGGAGACAGGACCAGTTTTCATTTGAGGAACATGCAGCAGAGGCTTAACATGGACATGTTTAATATTTTTGAGCATACTGGCTTTATTTATTTTTAAATCTGTAGTTCAAGAATCTGGAAGGCATTTTATGATGATGACCCAAATCCTGTCAGTTTACAGGCAAGTCAGTAATACTGCTTCATCACTTCTGTAGCTCACCAGTCAGTGCTGTCCTTCGGGCTTGCTAGCCTGAATTGTATCAGTATGGTGTTAAATATCACACATTAAAGAAAGATGATCAAAACTGGCACAACAATACAGTATCTGGAACACCAGCATTAATAGAGCAGTGCATTACAGGGAGGCTGAGCATTGAAAACCAACATTGCTGTCCAGGCACTCGGAATGTGTCTCACAGCTTCAGTCACCACTGACTTTGACACGATATGCAAAGTTGGCGAGGACTAATTTAGTGGGAACACAGCCATTGCACAATGTTACAAAGAACAGGTTTATTAAGATCTCGGTGGCACATTAACAGCCTCCCCATGTCAGCCTTGCCACGTGGTCGGTTTTCTGCTTGCTAGGCTTTATGAAGCCCAAGAGTTCCAGTTCAGAAACAGCTCGAATAAAACGAGCACTGGACATTTCAGTAAAGGAAACGGAGTATACTTTCATGACACATTGATGGAGACACTGTTCTCTATAGGAAGGAAAGATTTCTAAGTAAGTCTTGGCAAGGATGGATTATACAACACGTTGCACACTTAAAATTTTTAGAAATAAGGGCAAAGCAGGATTTGCCTACAGAAGCACAAATCTTCAATCTATTTATTCTGCTATCTTGCATAGACTGTGACAACAAAGGAAGAGTTCCTTTCCCCACTGCTAAAAGAAGCTTAAAGCCTACAAAGATACTAGTTTTGTAGTCTCAGAAAACGAAATAATTTCTACTTTTTTTTTTTTTTTGAGGTATCATAAAACAGCACCACCTTCTCTTTACTCACAAGTCACTATACCTTTCTTGCTGAATTCCTGACACACAGCTGTCTATCACTGAGTTAAATAGAGAATTTAGTTTTGTGTTAATTACCAGTGGAGCTTGTAAAAAAAACCAAAAAAAAAAAAAAAACAAAAAAAAAAAACAAACCAACAACAAAACTAACAACCACCAAACAAAAGGCCTTATACTACAGGAAAGCTATTAAAGCATATATAAATATTCTTAATCTCTTCTCTGGCAGAACTACTGGTGTAACCATGAGTTTTGATTCTAATGCTCAGTTTTATAGACCTCGCTTAAGAATCAGGACAAAGCGAGAAGCAGAATGGATGTTTCGTGGGAACTAAAATTCTCAACTCCAAAGTGCTAGAACGCATGGCTTCTACAGAGACACTACTTTTGTCACCATTTCCTCTGGTAATGCTTCCATCTTCCTCATAATAAACTACTGTCTCTGTTTCTCCAGTTGCTCTCTAGGTCACAGCTATCCTACACAGCTGTACCAACTCTCGGATGATTTATCCGAGTAAAACAGCTTCAACTTGTTTTAAGGACTGTGGTTCTGTTTCAGACTCAAACGGCTCCTCTGGAAAAAAGCTGCTCTCTTACCTCGCCACCCCCAGCCCAGCTATTTCAGCTGATCTATTTCTGTGACATTTTCAGTACATGAAGGTTGTTTAAACTAGTTGTCTTATTCTTCTGGAATTAGTTATCAGTGCACATGAAGCTGTATTTTAAAAATCCAGGTTCATTAATCCTGTAAGCATTTGAATGTCAAACCTGAGAGAAATGAGAAAGGATACTGGATAGTATCATCCACCTGGTCTGAGGAAGCTGCATCTGCATTTGGTCCCTCAACTGACGTCACCACAGTTGAGAAAGCCTAGAACAGGAAAAGCAGCACAGATTTAACACCTTTCATAGACAGACAGAGCTGCATATAAAATAACAAGCTCTGAGCTGATGACTGTCACTCAGGAGGAATGATATCTCTGAATGATAACTCCATGAGAATAAGACGCAGTTCAGCAGCGACCAAAAGAGCAAGCAAGGTTACATGTTACCATGGCAGGAACACAGAATGAAAGACATCACTCTATAAACTCATGGGCCTGCATTTTAAATCCCAATACAGTTCTGGTCCCCGACCCATTCTCAGAAAAAAAATGGAACTGAAAAACCTCCTCAAAGTGAGTTCTGGAAAAATGAAGGAGATAAGTTGACTGTGAAGAAATCTGCAAAACTGAGGGACAGCAAGAGGCTGCGTAGGATTCTTCTGCCCACTTTTATTTCCAATACACAAACAAGGCAGCAGCAAACAAAACATACTCAGAACAAGTAAAAGAAGCGTCCTCAGCAACGTATGTAGTTAAGCTACAGAATTTCATGCCAGAGGATGCCGTGATTGCTGAAGTTATACTGGTAATGTAATCCAGGTAGACTTATGAAATACAGAGAAACCATTCCAGTTTAGGAAACTTCAGAGCTAAAACATGATTGTTAGCTAGGGAGTATTTAGAGATACATTTGTAGAATGTATCGTATTAATTAATGTATGTTCTCTTGTTATACTATGCGTGCTTTGGTCACTGTGTGAGACATGATACCAGGCTTTGTTCTTCCCTAGCACAAGCATTCTCTCCAAGAACTCACTTGCAAAGCAGCAGCACTTGCCTGTTTCCACGCAAGCGTCACAGAATACTTAAAACCAAAGGGGGGGGGGGAAAGGTAGCTTTGTGAAGCACAATCTGATCTGTGTCAAGCATAAAATAGAAGCAGAAGCAAAAGATTTTCATCACAGAGTAACAATGCTGAAAATAAATGATTCACAGCAGTCAGCGGAAGCCTCTGTGGGCTGGTGGTTGGAGTTACTGTGTGTTCTTGCACGGGAGGCGTTGAGGTATGCAATGATTTAAGCTGCCAAAAGGGGCACTAAAGAAAAGCAGGCGTGCAGCATAAAGATAAATCAGGGTACTGAAAGCAGGGAAAGGCACTGTTTGCACTGTCACATACCTCTAGCCAGTCAACGAGATTAATCAATCTGCCACACTCCAAATGAAGTTTATACACTATGCATATGTCAGGGGCTTTATTAGAAATGCTTCCTCCATCACTTTTCAAAGCTTGATTCTGATAAAAAAAAAGAAGGCAGTAACTTTGATCAGTTTTTAATCTTGAACAATCTCTAGGGCTAGATATTATTTCAGGAAATTCAAATAGTAGGTATTTTAACCAAATGTTTACTGGTTGTGTGTTTAATGGCAAGTTGATGGTACAAAGGGAAAAACAAAACCACCCAAACCCAGCAAAATACAAAACCATAAAATTAACACAAAAAAATCCAACTAAAACCCCTACGTACTTCACTCCTGGTGTTCCCTCTACAATCTCATACACTTGCGCAGTCTCTACTCTAATGAGCAATTATCTGCTTAGGCTTTTCTCCAATTCTTTTGCTAGTTCTATGTATGTATCAGAGAAATATTCTGTTCTGTGGATTCAGGAAAAGAGACTGGTCGTGATTTGCCTCAGACTGTACTATGTAGAAAATAGAAAAGTGTGTCAGTCCCCCCTGCCCCTCCCACAAGGAAAGAGCAAGTCTTAGTATAGATCTATCAGATGCGCTAAAAAGCAAAACTGCTTCTCTCATCTCAAGAGTTTTATCTCTGAAATGTAACAATTATGGCTTGAAGCTCAGTACCTACAAAGGCAAAAGTCTGATTTATCACAAACTGTTCTATATGTCAGGAAATTCAGGTCATCAGCACTGAACCATTTACTTGAGAAGTAAAAAAACCACTTGAGCGAGAAGCCAAAGTCTCTGTAGGGTTGCAGGAATTCACAACATTTTGTATCAGTTCATATTTTTTTTCAGTTTCATGCACTCTAAGGAGTCAGCTGTCTTAACGTGAAAACAACCACTGATCATTCCTTTTAGTTAACAGAAATTTTTGCTAAAATGCTTTCATATGCTAGTAAAATATGCCAGTTACTTTTGGGAAGTCTATAAAGGCCTAGCAAGGATACCTTCATAAAAAAAGTTTTTCAGGATAGGAAAGTTGGGCAAAGAATGCAACTTCGCTCAAGAATCTCTAGCTTACCTTTCACAGATCTCAATCCCTGCAATTTGTGAGACTCAGATTCAGTTTGGACTCGAACATTTACAAGACACTTCACAATTTCCAGGAAGCCTCACAATTTTCAAGCTTATTTATTCTATCCAAGGAACATAAAAGCTGCAGACATTAGGTTAACATCTGTCAGTTCAGTCCAGGTGGTCTCCAGATGAATTCAGAGTAACATGGCTAAGCCCTCAAAACGTTACAATCCAGACATGAATTCACCACACTATAATTCAGGAGCGTGCCATAATAGTTCCAAACACTCCTGTGTTACTAACCAGCACAGGTGAAGTTACACATTCTGCCTGATCTAGTGGCTCACCACTGCCCTGAGGGATAACCTTACACCTTTCTCTTTTCCCGTCTACTACTTCTCCTAACTGGGGCTTCCTACGGCTCACCCATGCGCCAGCTCTGGCATTGCTAGACACTTTGCAATGATTTTCTAATCTTAAGGCCAGAACAGCTATCACAACCAAGACAGGATGCAACTTCTAGAGCAACTGCACTCTCCCGGAACAGGTTCGTCTGTAAAAATCAGTATCTGGCTGGACCACACATGGGTGCTGAGAATCATCTAGGAAAGAAATTATTGGTTGGCACTGCAGCGTCTCTGCCAGCACCTGAAAGAATGCAGCCTGACTTGTGATAACCAGACCAGGTCTTTACAGCATAGCGGGAGGGAGCTGCAGCTGCGTGCGGGGAAACCTCAGCTTCCTGAGGCATTGTCCACGAGAGGAAATCACCACACCGACAAGCAGGAAGCTGCCCTAGAACGAGCAGCCAGTTGTGAAACCACCTGTAGAGCACAGAGGTGTTGCTTCAGAAAGAGAGGAGTATGGGAGAGGGAACAACCCAGACAACTGCTGATGGGGGTTTCTCTTGCTTGACCCTGCACTGAGACTGGACAGAGGACAGGCGCGTGCCTTGCTCTGGAATCAATGTTACTCTCCCTGATACAGGAGCTTAATTGCAACTCGAGGATTTTCATTTCATAGCAATCAAAAGTATTTTCATGGGTAATAGGGCTCATTCCTTGAGATCAGTGTGAAAAATCATCCTTCTTACCCAATGTCAAGAATAAAACTTGCATGATCATCTAAACCCCAGGAAGATCCAAGATCAGATTTCCTTGTGCTGACACAATATTAAGCAGTGCCTTGCAGGTGTTCCAAGTTACAACTTGTTGAATTTTCAAGGGATCAGTGAAAATAGAATTACACTTTTTTGGTAGGTTTTTCTTTCAGGACAAGTATGATCTTTGGTTCACATTTTGCTAAATAAATAACTGGACTAGATTCTTTTAAGAAATGCATCACATATTAATCATTTGCTGGTACTCCACTGAAGCAGATCCTTTTCTGTCCCAGCCTTCTGGAAGGAACAGCTCTAGAGTTTGCTCTGGTCATGGCCCAGGAAAGTGCAAGCCATGCAGAAGTCACAGATACAATTAAGAATAAATAAATAAATAAATAATAATTTAAAAAAAAAAAAAAATCTTTATTTGAGTCACACAGATTAAGACGCTAAGCAAGGTACTCAGCCAATACTGCTGATGTTAGAAACTATGCCAAACCTTCACAGTCTACTCAGAAAACATCAGAAATATGTTCAAGTATGTCAAAGAACAAAGTGCAGGATGACAAAGGGCTTTAAAACCTGTCAACTCAAAGAGAATACTTATTAAACACATCAGTATCTAGATTTCACTAGCTGTCCTAATCTATATTTTCAAAGGTCTTCTAAAAATGTACATGCCTGAGGCTCATATTAATCTCTTTAATGGTAGCCCACTTGCCAACTACTATTTTCACAAATAAGCTCTTTAAGTGGTTTTAGAAATAACTCCTGCACACAGCAAAACTGACAACCCCCATTCACATAGAGGCACAGTGCCAACAAACCCAATACAGACCAGGTTGTAGATTTCAAAACCCAATCTTTATCAAATATAGTTCCTGACAGGTGTTGGCTTTGAGGCAAGTAACATATATTCATTCAGATACAGTTACAACCACTGTTTTCTTCAAAACTGCTATCACATTTTTAAGGGAAATGTTAGGTCACGAGGATAACTCCAAGTACCATCTACAATCAAGGATAAAACAAAGAAATGTATGTTCACTCCTCTTCCAAATCCTGCTCTATTCTTTTCTTTTGGTCATCCTGTGAATTCAATTTATGAAAGAAGTGGAAGAGGGGGTCCTTTTCTTCTCTAGAAAAGGGCAGCGTTAACTAATAGAATCAATGACAATCCTTTTCCTGGACTCAGAAAAGACAGGATGTCAACACATAACAGATACTAAAATAAATGTAAAAAGAAAAAAAAAGAACTCCTTTAAATGTGCTGTATTTAAGCGATTGTTAATGTCATCACTCCACCTGAACAGAACCTTCACCTTACAGCAAGTCTACACAGAGAGGACAAAGCACCAGCCCTGTAGAGAAAGTCTCTGGAAAGAGCCACAGACACTGTATTTTTCCCCATGGACAGTCATCCCATTTGTAACGGATAACAAAATGACTTTTCAGCTACATCTACAGGAGAAAGAAAAGATCATGACTAGAACAACCTCTGGCAAATGTATTCCTCCTATAAAACTCTTTCCATAATTAGCTGCTTTATTTCAGCCAGACAAGATACCCTAGCTCTTTGCAAAGTCCAGAGCTGCTTATCAACACTGACTTGCTGCTTCTCTGCAAAGCAGCTGAACGCGTGCCAAGCTTCATGAAACAGCAAAACTAAGCCTTACACATCATCCTCATGCGCAGCCTTCAGAAACTACTCCAGCACCACAAACAACTCGTTTCTTACCTTCAGGTAGCAGTACGGGTTATTTAAAGCTGTGTGAAGTGCAATCCTCGGGGCAGCGTTCAAGTGCCCACGGAGAACGCTGGCTGTGTTGAAATACATTATCTCATGCAGAGTCTTGTGGTCTGCTGGAACAAGGTAATTTCTGAAAAAGCAACATGAGGTATGGGGGAAGGAGGAGAGATACAGGCTTTACCTTAAGGGAAACAACACAAGTCTACTGCAGTCAGAGACTACAAGAACGTATGCTTCCTAACCACTGCTAACAAATCTCTGAAAAAAGCAGATGAATAGTGCTGAAATCAACTTTTAAGCAGGGAAGTCAGATATTATCAACTCTACATCTAATAGATTTAGTGTAGAACTCTAGCTGGGCCATTGACAAATGCAAAAATACAGGCAGCAGCTAAAATGCTAATACCAGTCATGTACTCTACTACACAGATCTTGCTTATCCGTCTTGAGGCCTCCTGATGAGCCTCTGCTCATCTTTGTCTTCATATTTGAAGCTTTTTCTTGGCACAGTCATACTTCTGTGAGCTTCTCTACCCCCTCCTCCCAAGGCTCTATAATTAACAAGTGCCTTCCCCACCCCAAGCCTTTGACATTTTCTGCTACAGAGCTGCCTCCAAAACCCTATCTGCTATGCTTTGCTCACCGAAATAGTTCCCAAAAGTGACACAATATCACACTTGACATCTATACAATTTCATAAGTAGAACAGATCAGCAAAGATTAGGGTAAAAACTCTTGACTTTTTGCCACGTATAGCCAGTCCTCCCTAAAGTGTTTTCTGTAACCAAAATAATTGGTCAATTCCTGTGCCAATTACTCCTAGTAATCTATGGAAAAGAGACTTTCAAATTATTATTATTATTTTTAGAGCCCTCATTAAAGAATGAATAACGGAAAAAAAAAAGTGTGCTTCATACTGCAGGGACCAAGACACAATTTTGACAAAGATTAACGTGTTAGCAAAACTTCTGTTGCAACTTACAGTGTAAACTAATGCAGGAATATAAAACAGGAAAGCTCACCTTACGAGACTGTCTATATAGTCAACAACTTCAAAACGAAGCATTTCAAATTTTGTCAGTTTCTTAGACCGCCTTGATTCCTTCAACTCCAACAAAGTCTTTAAAAAAAAGTGGTGCATAAAACTACATGGGAGGCAGTTATTCTCTAGAGAACACAATCTATATGTTTAACATGCATAATTAATTTTTGCTGGCATGTCTACACTGATGATGTTTCAAAGTGTGATCATGCAGTTATTTTTATTTAGGTCAGTGTATTCAGTTCTCAAACTGGTAGGAGTTTGGGAAATTCAAAGAAACAGGTGTTAGGCAGAATGTGTAATTTACAAGTTAAATAAGAAGCAGCCCCCTAATTTGCATTTTAAAATCCTAGCTTATGACAGATATTTTCTATAATTTTCTATGTGTTACGTGAGCCTGACATACCTAGTTGGTATTCATTCATTCATTTTTAAGAAGAGTTACTTATACACAACCTTTACTCAGAGCTCCAGCAATCTGGGGAGAGCTAACCATGGACAATTACATGGTCAAAGATTCAGTTTAGGGACTAGTCAGTAAAGTCTATGCAGGCCTAACCTTCTGAAGATGGTAAAGGTCAGTCTTCTTCTGGAGCTCCTTTTGTGACGATACGGACACGTCTCGTTCTTGGAAAGCTTCTGCTACTAGAACAAAACTAATGTTTGATATGTGGGGTAAACTTTTCCTGACTACCTATATAAACCCCCTAACCCAGGCAATCTGAGAAGTGTTCAGTTACTTGTTCACATAGAACCAAACACAGGCAGCTTTTGAGTCTTATACCTTATAAAAGATTGTTAAAAAAGGACTCCCTACTGCAGCTTAACCAACAGTAATAAAGTAATCAACGCAATTCAGCCCAGAGGAAAGATCCAGCACAAGTCTTGTACATCACTTCAATTCCACTTATGTCATCCTAGGTCATACTCTCAACATTTGTAAATTGGACAGATTAGTACTAGATACTACTGATATTTTAGGAGTGTTCAAAAAGTCACACACTGTGTATTTTTTCCTTCTCACGTGCAAAAACCACAAAGTAACAAATGAGTTCTCCGTACTTAACCAGAAACTGCAACCAGAGTAGCAAACCAAAAGCATGCTCAGGTATTTAATTGTCCAGTTTTATTCTCACTTAATTTAAAACAAAATTTTGTTTTCATAACCATGTAAATTTGTTGATCAATTGCACCAATTATTAGTAATTTTTAAGTAAAAATAAAGAAGCAAAAACTCTAAAAGCACAATCAATGCCAGGATGAGTGAAAAACAAAACCAAAAGGTAACTAGATTTCTTGCCTTCTTTATGAAGATGGTAATAAGCTGGAGATTCTACCTACATATCGCAAGTAAAGTTCCAATCAGCAGTGACAATCATGATACATAAAGCTTTTTGGTGACTTACAGTGAATGAGTTGGCATTTTCCAGTGCCCTGTAGACATTTGTATTTGTGTTAAAGACTTCAAAACAGAGAACATCCTCTCCCCACTACTACACTGATATATTTTGAGATACTTTCATCAAATCCTTAAGCTCTAAATTGACTGAACATAAGGATATTGATTCCTTAAGCTTCATATTTTTATTTTTTTCCAGTTCATTAGGCAGTCAAGAAGATGGACTTTGTGGTTGTTAAAAAAGATTTTTGGACCATCTTTTCATTCTAAGGGCTCTGTGCGAGATTTCAGTACATAACATTTCTGGCAGACTTCTGGAAACTCCCGCTGAAGATCATCACAATCACAGAAACATACAGGGAAAAGTCACCTAACTCAGCAACCTATTTGTGTAAAGTTTATCTTAACTTCCCCTTCTCACTTTTTCGTTATAGCTTAAAACTGTTTTGAAAACAAAGATCATTCATGGATTCATTAGACCTCCTCGGCTTTAAAAGCATCTGCAAATCCTACCTGAAAATAAATATTGCCTTTTTTTTGTTTTATAGTTCTGCACGTCTCTGAATTCCCAGAGTTGTTCTTTTCTATTTATTCCCTCAAGGTAAAAATCCAACTACTTAAAAGCCTTTGGCTTCAATTCTTTTTTTCCAAACGAGATGAAACTTTAGGTTTTCCATCGCAGTTCAGAGTCTTCAGTGACATATACAGCTTTTTCAAAGTGATACCTCTTTTCTGTACACAGCCCTGCTATTAGTATATCTATTAAAAAATACACGGTACAGGCAAGGGCCAATTTTTCTGCACAGTTTTCAGTGAACCCTAGAGCATTACAGGACTACTTTAATTAGACTGCATTTGGTGGCTTATTGCCTACTCGTCCAAATGCTGAGTAGCAAGCACACTGATAATGAGCTTCATTTAATATGCATAAAACAGACCAGATGATAACCACTTAATCTTCAACAGGGAATCACAGGGGAGCACTTCGCCGTAGCTCAGGAGAAGCAACTGAATTCCTATTCTGGAAGGATACTGGAATGTGTCATATTCCTGTTTCAGGAGGAATACAGCAGTTTCTGTTAACTTGCCTCTGAAAGACAGAAGGCTGCCACTCATTTGCCTTACTAAACTTTCAAATATATCCTCTACCACGAACAATCAAATACACACACCTGACAAGTCACAGCATGTCAGCAGAGCCCTGGCAACTGGCACTTGGTGTCCCAGCTCTTACATGAATTGAACTGGAGGTGCAGGTGAAAGAATTTCATACACATTTTTAGTAAATACCATGTCATAAGGAAGTCTGCTCCTATTTATCTTTCAATATTTGTTTTTATTTGTTGAATGTTTTTAATGATTGCAACATCCAGGAAAATGCTCAAAATATGTGTATGACAGATTTAGTGAGTAATGTTTGCTGATCTGTCCAATTTCTTATCTTACATCACTCTTCCGTATTATAAAAAGCACGAAAAACATACCAATAAAGCATATAATCATTTCCTAATTTTCTGCATGTAATTAAAAAACCAATCCTGAAAAATCTGACGTTTTAATACAATGACAGGATATCACTAGGGAAAATGATACCCACTGGTCAGATTATAAAACAGCTTTCATATAATCTGCAATGGTACACACCCACCTTCTAGTTTCTGAAACTGGGTCAAGAACTCCTTCAACTTCTCTACGGTCTTATCAAACTCCTTTCCAGAAGATGACTCCAAAATTTCCACACATTGCTGAAGTATGGTTACCAAATCAGACTTATTCAACATCCTACAAGACACAATTGTTGGCTGAAGTTGAAACACGGAATGATGAAATAGCTTTCAATGTTCTTAGTTGAAAAAAGTTTTAAAATAATTTGAAAAACTCCTCTTAAAAGATAAAACCTCCAAGATTTCAAGCATTCAGTCTTGCAGTAAAGCAAATTTTTTCCTTGCTGTCATTAACAGAAAGAAACAAATCAACTTGGATAGATGTCCTTCACATTTTCCTGCAGAACTTACAATGAAAGCTTTTCTGATATTCTACCTAAAAACACTTGCTGGAGATACAGTTACAATTTCCGAAACTGTGAGTCATGAGTATAGTAGGGTTCATAACCCACTCCGAGGAATGGTAAACAAAATGGTAAAAAAAAAAAAAAGAAAAAAATGAAAAAAATCAGATCAGTATCTATTCATACATCCACAAAACCAATTACTATCTGTGATTCAGAATGATTCTCAAACAAAATCCAAATTGCTGTCTTCTGTATTTAATTACTATAAACCTAACAACCCCTAGAATCCCAGAATCACTTAGGTTGGAAGGGACCTCTTGAGATCATCTAGCCCAACCTCCAGCCTAGCATTTACTTACTTCTAATTATGTATTAGGGGATTTTATAAATGTCACCAAGAACTACTCAGTGTCAGAATCTTCATTTAAAAGACGTCAAAACAAACCCTTGCAAACATCCATAAATGAAATCCAGAATTACAGTCACTGCATCAAGCCAACACCATTACACATGCATGTAACTTTTTCATGCAGTGCGAAAGGCTCCCCTTGCTAAACACTCTGGTTCTGAACAATCACACATTTGTAACAGTCGCTGTTACTATGAGCTCTTCCTAGCTTATTCTTGTGCTTTAGCTTTGTCTTATACAAAACAAAGGTGCTAATACAAAAATACAAAAGTGCTAATAGTTTGGGGATTTTAGAAGACACAAAAAACCACATATACACAAAAAAAGGAGCACGACAAAAGAATGAAATGATGGTGATCGGTGTGTCAGGCAGTGGGTCTCTGTATCAGCTACCTAAATACTGACCAAGAGATTTAAGGAAGAACCTAGAAGAGGCAAGGGAAGCTTTATGAATGTCTGGAGGGGCAACTGCCATTTGAGCTCTAGTTTCTAATTGGCAGTTGATGCTAAATGCTTGTAAAGGCTAGAATTTGAAACTTCGGTTTATGCGATTCAGGGTTAAGGATTTTTGCAAGTCAGGTGTTGTTTTCAGATACGCCTGTTTTGTATAGAAAAGCATCAGGAGTTAACAACAGAAATGGCGGCCCTGAACACACAAAAGGCTAGAAAACATTTTGAAACTGTCTTGTAGAACATAATGGGTAAACAAGATAGCCTTCTTCCAGGCCAGAGAAAGCACCGCAATAATTAAACACCTAAGATCTGTGAATGGGAAAGAACAAATCTATTTTAGTAATATTATTCAAAATGAAGCTGCAAGTTCTAGAAAAACTTCTTTACGACAACAATGGGATTACAAGGCCCCCCAAACAGGCAAGAGGATAGTTATCACATATCAGGAAACAGCTAAAGATCCTTTTAAACCTTTTGAGCTTGAGATTACTGCAAGGTATCAGAGAGGAGGGTTAAGGTTTTGATTCTGTTAGGAGACAGGCTTAAAGCAGAAAGGAAGATTGCAGATCATCCAAAGACAGTAAATAAATCTGTCTCCGATTATTCAGAGACAAGTTATGAAAGAGAAGAAAGGAAGCTAGGATGAAGTTCATAGAAACTCTTTCTGAATGCTGAAGCGAGGAATCATCTGAACAAGCAATAACAGAGATTGGTCAACAACAAAATGACAACGGCAGGACTGTGATAATGTGACGAATGACATCAGTGATTAGCAAACAAGAACAGAGTACAGTATCTAGACAGAAGACAATGGGGCAGATAGTCCTTAAAGTTTTGCCACCTAAAATCTTGAGCAGATGTCCCAACCAGTCAGCTCCCCACAACCAATCAAGTGAGACACTCTCCCACATCTCTTAATCTTATCTTTCTTCTGATTGGATTAATCCAATGTGAACTAAAAATCACACACGCTCTCCCTCCATGATATTTTTTAGACTCTAGACAACTAGCTTAAAGTAGAATAACTTGTCTAGACTAGTAGATAACTAGTCTAGATTGCTAAAGTTAGCTCACCTGAAACACCACCTTTGGGGAGAGCACCTTTAGTAGAAGGGATAAAAGCTAGTCCAATGAAAGGCTGAAGTAGAGAAACAACCAACCAACCACAAAAGGAACTCAATGCAACAACTGAAAACTCCACATTTAAACATGACTGATGAAGGGCAGAAGACAGACTTTGTTACAAATGGAGAAATAAGCTGATCAAAAGCTTCTCTATTTTTTACTTTCTAAATACAACAAAACCAGATGGGACTCCATAAAACACTGAAAAGAAGAATAAGGGATGGGAAAGGGTGAACGTAAGGTTATCAACAGGTGATGTGGCCCCTGGGAAGGCAAAGATATTAAGGAACAGTGAATAGTTTCCACATCTGAGCAAAGGGAAAAAAAAGAATACGGTGAGTAGAAGGGGGAAAATCACATTTTACCATTCTCTTCTAAAAGACTGCAGCAAGATTCTGTGTAGAAAAAAGAGACAAGAGAAAGTATGTGTAAAATGGAAAAGGGAGTTAAATAGTTACAGGATGAAAAAATAATCACCACAGCTAGAATCCCAAGCGTTTCAAGGAATCCTGTTGAAGGAGTTTTGTTAGAAAAATGACAGAATTCCCGGATTTAAAAAAAAAAAATTATCTATGAAAGGAATGATCGTGATCACTGTATTTCTATCTGAAGCTCCCACAGTGGGAGCCAGGAACAGAGTAAAAACAAGACGGAGATGAACAGGTAAGAATAAAGGGGGAGCAAGCCAGAATCTGATAGCAGCATCTAACTTTTAGATAGAAGAGGCAGATGAATTCAGAGTGGAAGAAAGCAAATTAAACATAGGAGGAGAAAAAGGAGAGGAAAAAATGGCCAAGAGTTATTAGAGATTACAGAACAGACAGCACAGGAAAGCAAAATGACATATTTGTGGCAAGAGCTGATAAATGATTGAGTGCTGTCAAGATTCTGCAGTGTCAAGTGCTGTAGGAGAGTCAGAGAAGGATTTAGAAGGAAAGACAGTAGAAATGACAAATCAAGCACGCAATCTTTTCAAAGGGATGAGGGTAAGGAACATAGTGCAGTGGCAGTGCGTAAGAACCACTCGGTATGGCAAAGGTTCAGTTTGAAGAGTACGTTTCCTTGTGTACATGAGCCCAGAAAGTTATTCTCCACCCACCACTGATGTGGTTCTTCTATGCAATTTTACTGTTAGACACACCAAACCTCACAAGCTCAGAGGCTCTTGGAGAGGCAGTTACAGTAACAGTGTTGCATCCGCTCCCTGTGTGACAGAATCAATGTATCATTTGAATGAATGCAGCTATCAGGAAACAGCCACTTGCCATGATAAAGCATGCTTAAAAGTCTGTAGCTGCAACAATGCAATTTAAGGGTTTTCTATTAAGAAAATTGGCTTAGATGACTTTTCCATTTTAAAGACTGACAGATAATGCAAGTGTAGGCTCTCCTAGAGTCCTAAGCTCACAATAACACAAATAATTAACTCAGTCCCTGTACGAACTGTTAGACAAAGGAGGCAGGGGAAAGCTGTAAAATAAAATAAGAAAGACCGCAGATACTCATTTGGAACATATCCTCATTTTCACAACTGATTACAATTCAGGCCAACTAAAACTAATAATTTGGTTGATAATATCTAATACAGTCATACTTTGAAAGACAAAGTCCAACTGATGTTCTCATTCACACACAGTAATCTCAGTGGTTCCAGCATAATTACTCGGGATGTAAGAGATATTAGAACTTGGTTGAGTTTCACGGAAAACAACAGAAAGACAAAATGAAAACAGCAGTCAGTTATACTTGCAAACAATCCTACAACTAGCTGTGAACAGGTAATACCCTCAGCTTTAAGTTCCAGAATATCAGATGACTGATATTCTCCATGTGTACAGTGGTATTAAAACAAAACAGAAAAAAAATCACCTTACTAGCTGAAGAGATGACTCATACTCCTCTGTCTCCCACACTCGGTTTTCCAAACATGCACAGTGCAGCTCCCTGATCTGTTGTGCAGAAGGTGAAGAAAGGATAAAGTGTTTTACAAACAAAGCAACACAGAACTCTTACAACAAGCTTTTCAATGTAATACATAATTCCTTTGGAGCTTATTTCCCAGAGATGCAGAATGATTGCAAAAGAAATGAGAGCATTTAGTACGTTGCTGGAGTCTAAGTGTTGCTCTGTACCAGGTTTCAAACAACTAACGTTCAGATGAAGACAACTGCAGAGAACAGAGGAACTCCTATCAAATGCTCCAGCTAAAATACTCAAATACTGGAACAGTTTATGTTTATTTTGTAGTTAGGGACAGATTCTAGTAATAGCATGGAATACATTGAGAACTGACAGACAAGTGCACATGCACAGAATATATTGCTTTTCTAGTGGAAGAAGAAATTGCTTAGCACAAGAAGGGGGATTTAATGACCTTAGAGCAATGCGGCTGTTAAGAGCAATTATCACTGTTCCTTTACTAACATTTTATTCTGTACAGAAGGTTGTTAAAACTTAGTCTCTTCATCTGAATTTGGCGGTACAAGAGTACACACTGTCTGCAATGCATACAGATAACCCCAGATGTGGGAAAGTCAATGTACGGATTCTTTTGCTCGTCTGTGCATCTGCCTCCTCCTGGAAATTCCTCCTCATTGACTGACAGGAGATCATGCACACCACTAAAGAAACCACGTGCTGTTGCCCTCTGCCCATAGCAAGATGACATCTGTCTCCATTTTAAGAAGTAGAGGGCAAAGCAGCACAATAGCATACAAAGAAAAAGAAGAAATACTTATTCATATGTCATACTCTGAAACAAAAATCCCCCATGTTTTACTGAAATGGAATAACAGTACGTCACCTGCTTGCCCAAAGGATACTTTGGAAGAGAAGACGTGAAAGCATGAAGGCATCTCAGAACTGACACATAATTTTCATTGTAAACATGCAAGTCCTCCAGCAACTTCTGTATTACTTCCTACAGTGACAGAATAATTGTTTCGTAAGTCATTCTGACATCCATTTATTAAAAACTCTTACAAAGTACTTAAAATGACTCTGAAGTTTTGACATTGTGGTGTGCTATGATTTAAATCACCAGTGTTAAAATAAGATCGTGTAAAAAAAGTGTATTTGAACAGTTCACTGCAATCACATTACATATTGTTAGCTTTACTTTCTTCCTCCATCTCACTGGAGAATTGTTACTGATTAACATTACTATTTTACCATTTTCAACTCTATTTAGGCTTTAGATTTGTTATGTCACATCGAAAAAATGAGACTATACACTATACCTTTTATAGGCAATGAGAAATGATATGGTTACTTTTACTCAAATTCTGATTATTTGCATTTTTATGTTACAAATCCGTTTTAAAATCTGTTTAACATTATCATTGGCTGCTGTTTTTATTACCTAGGTATACATAAAAACACCAGTTCACAGAAAATAAATAAATATGCAGTTGCTGCTCCTATGTGCTCTTAATTTGATTTCTGATTATTTACAGATTGAGAACTGCAGAAAAAAAAAATCAGGTATTAGGAAAAACAAATTATTAACTGTTGCTACTGAATTTAATGGATGGCATCTCATTATCACTGGCCTCCCATAGAAGCATGTATAAAACTTCTGGAAAACACCACTCAAAAATTTCTGGTACCTGTATTAAAGTACTTTGCACTCATTACGTTTAAGTTTGTGAATCAGAAGATCTTCTCTCGCTATCTTCAGTCAAAGACAGAGAGGAAAAAAACACAGGATTCTCTACATATTTTATTGACATTTTGCTCGACTCTGAGCAAACTATTCCAAATGGAAAAATAAAGCAAGCCACTAAAGTTCTCTGAATTAAACTGAAACAAAGGTTATTACAGACTGAAAAAAAAAAAGGCAAAACCTTATCTGCACACAATATAAGGAGTACTGACATGTGGAAAGATTAAGTATCATACTGCAAAGACTGCAAGTAACAAAGACACTTAGTGCTGCAAAGAGCTTTTTGATATTAAAAAAGTTTGAGATGATTAAAAACATTAAAGACACTTCTCCCAATAAATTTTTTATCTATTAAAATTTAAGGGTCACTGATATAACAATTGTTTAAATTACTTCCAAGACCTTAGGGTAGACACTCACAAGTTTGTATTTTAATTATAAGAAGGATAAAAAAAAAAAAATCCCACCATAAAAAAAAAAAGTTGAGAAAAGAAAACAAGTTATCTTTAATGCTGTTACATCAATCTTTTCCCCCCATATACACAGCATTATGGCATCTGTATTTCCCTCATCTTATTTCCCAGCTCAACTAATGTAGTTAATATACATAAATTGCAATGCAGTAGAACTATGTATTTTGCCAAATAACAGAGTGAAAATGTGTATTCTGTTCTAGAAGAGTGTGAAAACATTATTAGAAGACTATGCAACGTTATTTCCATAAATACAGATTGCCACATTTACATAATTTCAACCGAAATTTGCCATGAAAACTTTCAGACCGGGTTGTAAGTAATTAGGATGTAAAATTGCTTTTAAAACAGTTCTTTATTCTAAATAACTGGAACTCTTCTCATAGTTATTAAAAAAAGTGGTTAACAATATAGAATATAAATTGCAGCTGACAAAGGGTACTGCAAGCTTAGCTGTAAGCTTGAACAGCAAGTTTACCTGGACCTGAACAGTGAATTTATATGAAGTAGTACCATAGTGACTTTGAAAATGTTTTCCCAAGTCTGGAATGATACTGTAGATTAGTATGACATATAGAATAAACATCACCTCACTAATGCAGCAACAGAGCCTTTTCTCCTCAAGCAGACTACACTGCCAGCCTGGCAAGGCAACAATAGTCCTACCTCTATTGTGGAGATTAGAACAAGTGTGTTCAATTAAAATTTGTCAGAAGCACCATATGCACATAAGCACAAGAATTCTGGCTTCTTTCCCAAACTTACAGGGTGAAGCTTGTGAAATAAGGGCTATATCATTAAACATACAAAGTTTAAAACATACAGAGTTTTAAGTTGATGAATACTCAGCTTTCAAAGTAGCAGCCCATTACATGGTCTTTAAACTTTAAACAAAGAAACAAGAGTCTCAGCTGCTCATTCCCACTCCTTCCCTTCTCCTATTGTTTCAGCAGAACCATTTATGCACCTGCAGAGTGAACTGCACTGGGGAAATAATTCTGCAGAAACAACTTAGCAAAAAAAATTCCCATGTCCTGGTGTTTTCTTTCTTTTTTTTGTCAGGTTACTTTAATTGTATTGTTTCTCTGATTACATTAATCACACAGCAACACAAGCAGTTGTGCTGGCACACCTGCTGAAGTGTGAATAAACAGCAAGGGAACAGCAGTAGCTTAAGGTATTTTTGCCACTCAAGACTGTGGGTCATAAAATCATGTATAAATCATGTCTCGCCTTGACTATGATAATTGCCCTGCACTTGCAAACTTGCCTGCTACCAATCTCTCTTTCAGCTCTTACCATTGTTCTTCACAGCTGAAAAGTCCTTACAGACCAGGAAGCTCTACTAGGATAAATTACTTTCTTTGTCTCTAGTAGCACCATTTGCCTGGCAGGTTAGCTATACTTGAGGTGAAGAGTTAGAAAAAACCCTTTACCCTGAGTGATGCTTCCATCAGGGGTGGTTCAGCTGGTGAAAATAACCAACAGATCTTTGTTGGTGAATTCCTAAAGCACTCACAATAGTAGTAGCCTGACTTCAACGACTTGACAAACCTTCAGGTAAACATGTAACATAAATTAAAGTTTTAATCCTGTATGACATCGAGTATGAATGTGTGCCTTGGGATCCAGACTGCCCTGCTGAGTTCAGTTTGAAACTACAGAGAGTACAGAGGATTAAGAGCTTATGAAATAACCTCCAAGATTACTTACTCAAACACTCCACTGACTTTCCAAGAAAGTCAGCCTGAGTAAGCATTAAAAGATGAGGCCATAAATAAACCTTGTAACCTTCTTTTTGACCAGTTATATTTCTAGATACAGCTAAAAGTTGATGTAAGAAAAGTTGTGCAGATTTTTATAAAAGTGTACCTGGCAATCCTAGAGATCTGGAATTTTGACCTGCCAATCCTAATTCTCCATTACTGGACATGAAGCACAGTATGTACCATATGAAAGATGTTAAACAGAACTATACATATTAGTCTTGTATTTTATTATGCTCCACAAACTAATATATAGGGAAAGTGACTTCTCCTCTCCAAAGATATTCTGAAATTTTACCTTTAAGAAGTTATCTTCTGTCAGCAGTGCAATCTGTTTCTCTGATACTTGACTTTCCACATACCTGATAGCAAGAAAAAACAAGAATATAAAAATGATACTGTAAAGTACTACTAAAGATTATAGAATTCAAAATTTCAAAAAGTTTATGCCACTGTAAGGATTTCTTTGGAAAGATTCAGAAAGGCACAGTGAAATCCAGCAAGGTGAAAGGCAGTCCAAAATCCTAGAGATTCTGCTCCAAGTCAGCTTAACAAGTTCAAAAGTGATTTATGGTTATTTCTCAAAACAGTTTGTTTTTGCATGAAGAACAAGAGAAAAAGAAAGTTCAAGTGATTACTCATCACAGAAGCTGTATGTACTCTCTAGACCAGAAGATTAAGGCTTCCTGAAATGATTTAGAACTGTTGTCCTTTTGATTGATTTACTTTTGCTATAGAAACATATGCACCAGTGATCTACGTTTTTCACAGATTCCTTTTACCTTTTTAAAAACTGACTAAATATAAGATTGTCCAAAAATTTATTTCCCCTTTTACCTTCTAAAAGAAGGCAATCTTCGAACGTTTTCACACTGTACATGTGACAAAGAATTTACTCTCTTCTTAGCCTCAGACAGCTGGCAACACAGTACACTAAGAGGCTGGGAATAGAAGTGCTCCACAACACAGAGCTGAAAAGCAAAGCAAGAACCAGTTGTGTTAATAAAATTCATTCTCCCTGCTATCTCTACCATTTAATGCTTTCCTATTACTACAGTGCATATACTACAATCATAGTAATGCTATTCCTTTAAAAACAAAATCCATTATAGTTCATGAATATTCCATAAGTCACTACAGGACACTGATGATTCTGTTTTAAATACAGTCACATAATTACCTTTTTTGCTGTATGCGCTATTCATATTCAGTATCTCATCCTTCCCCCCTCTTACATAACGACAACTATAGCCTGTCAAATATTCTCCATTCATGTGTATTACTGCATTATTTAGGTTACACATTCAGCTCCAATGCTCACAAATAACAATGAGTATATTTAAAGATATGAAAAGTAACTACTGTACACAAGTAAACTTATCACATATCCTAATTTCAATTTGTTTCATGTACACAAAAATACACTGCTAAGCTCTCACTATGCATACATACAAACACCATTTATCACTGATTTCAGCTGCACTAAATGTTTGTAGCATCAGGGCCTTGCAGAATATACTCATCACATCTATTGTTAAAACCAAACGAAAAAGCCAAACCACCTCACTAAAAACTTTTAAAAAGGAAAGGCACTTCCTGCCAGAAAAGTTCACATCACTCTTAGATATAATGAGATGATGGTGATCCCTTGCATCTATCACTTAGGAAATCTGATCTGAAATTGCTTCATCCTTGAACACTTTCAAGGCACAAGGACACAGCCATTTGCTGCCAGGGCTAGGACTTGTATTTTCGTATCAGGCCAATGGGGAATCATTAGCTCCCAGTGACTCTTTCAAATAAGAGGAGTTGAAACCTATGAAAGCCCACGCAGGTCTGTCTGCAGGAAGAGGTACTACAGCCAGGGTATTTCTCCTGGCCACATGTAATCATTGAATCTTAGATACCAAAGAATCTGAGACACTGTAAAGGTATATGACAGTAAAAGGGCATGTTTTACTAACAGGTTCACTCATGAAACCAGACAAGAAAGAAACATTTTCACAATCCTGCATCATAATAGATTACGGGGAACACAGATTCTTTGGAGAACTCCTGTCCACAATCCACAAAAGCTGCAAGGAGTCTCAGATGCAGAAATACATCTAGATATGAAGATCTGTATAAGTCAATAAAAATATAACTATCATGCTCTGTATAGACTATTTCTGGAAACCTTGAAGTCTTCCACTTTGTCTCCTGAGAGGGTAAACGTAACTCCCATGCACATCTGCTTGGAGCACAAGCACCACCTACTCCAAGGCACAATGTAAATGACCCTGTTTCCCTGAAAAGGTAAGAACTGTGCATCCAGAAACTGTGCCAGAAGAGTGCAAGTGGGGAAGAGACATTGCTGCAGCCTACTCACATCAGAGTACAGGGACCTGGTACCAAGGATCAGAGCTGGAGAGTTCTGCCAGGAGCGTTAGAAGCTACAAGTTAATCTATAGCAAAATACAGGGCTTTCTACCCACTAAGGCAGGTTACCTTTTTAAACGTAACCTTTAAATACAGGTTTTTGTGGCAGAGGAAGTTTTTACATGCTTCTTCATATCTATCCTATGAGTTTTCCCTTAAAACCTTAGCAGTTAAGGTTTTAACTTTAAAACACCCACCTGTTCACAGATCCAAACTGTTTCCAAAGGACAGTTTTTCATCCAATTCAGTGACAGCATTTCTAGGACCTAAGAAATCTTTCAGTGCCTAGTATTTAGCCTTTGTTTTCACAACCATAATTTGAGTTCTTGTTAGCATTGCCTACCTGAAATCCTTTGATAAAATTCTGGACAGAAAAATCATGGTACAAGAATATGTTGATGAGAACCTGCAGAACTTTCTCACCCAGTTTAAAGGGAAACTGGGTTGTCAGAAGCAGCTAAGGGAGACAAAAAGGAAAAGTAGCCATAAGTAGAAATTCTTTCATAAATCAAACTGAGTAAAATTTATATATACAATTTGATACAGCTCTCAGTATGTGTTAACATGAGATACTGAATATACTGCCAACTTCTAAAAACAATATTTCTACTAAAATATCCATGCGAAGATTGATTTTCAGTTTATTATTTCACCACATTTTTGTAAGTACCTTTTATTAACAGGCAGTGTCTGGAGTTAGTTTTGCTTAACACTATTTTTGTATTTATTTGTAAAATTCCAAACAACAGGACAGATTGCTGTAACAACCAGGGCTACCATCACTTTCAGCATGTGTAACAGTGATTTTGGATATCTGCACAAAGCAGTGTACCAAGAATTGCATAGGCACAGCGTCTACATGGCTTGACCATTTGCATAACTGCTAATTTTTGACACGCAGCAAAATTCAGACTGAACTGAATTTTTAATGTTTAAAGCTATCTTTTTCTGGAACAAAGTAAAACTTAAATCAAAGCACTACTTTAATGAAGAGGTAGGAATGTCAAAGTGTAATTGCCCAAGTAAGTATGCACAGATGTCAATGCAAATTAAAGATGAATGCAGATGTGTGAATGTGTCTCAATGGGACAAAGAAGCTCCTTGTATTAAGCTGCTCCACAGCTATGAGTACAAATATTCAAAATCCACCGCTCTCAGGAACAGATTCCTTTTCAAGAGCTTCAGACAAACCTACTTTTAAAGGCTGCACACATACATTGTGCTTGAATACACACACACACTCCTCCTATTTAGAAATTACCTTGTCAATTATAGTAGATAGGTGCTCTTTACAGGAGACGGACTGGAAAAGCTCTATGCACAGCAGAGAGGAAACAGAGTGAGGAAGTAAGCTGTGGATAATCATTGGAGATGTAGCGATTCCAAAAATCAATACTAGAGGTAATTCATGGATATGCTGACTAGATCACGGAGGAAGGGAGAAAAAACATAACAGTTACATTATAGAAAATCATTAAACAAATGCTTTATGTTCTTACTACAGCGCAGAGCAGATGGGGTAAATTAAGATATTTATTGCCAGTAAACCAAAAGAGTTTTGCTGTGGAGTAAAATGAAAAAGAAAGGAAGCTATTTAAAGCCCTAAAGTAGAAAAGCAAATTAAATTGTATTTTAGGATTCAAATTTCAGGAAATGCCACGAAAAGCATCTTCTCAGTTACAGTACTGTACTGGTCCTATCTTCCCAAAAACTTACATTCAGAGAACTGAATCTTATGATTTTTTTTTTTTCCAAGTAAATAAAGGAAAAAAATAAGAAGAGATAATTAAAGAGCTAACAGTCTCAAGGAATTTTACTTTTTTTTCCACCATTCAATAAATTTAAAATAAATATGAAACCCCTCTAATGCTGTATATTCCAATTATACTTAGGAAAAAAAAAATGCAACTTCTCTAGATTCTATCTTCCTCTTCAGATAATTTTTAAAGTATACGCTTTGAAAACTGATAACCAGGACTGAATGCTGTGTTCCCTGTGAACAGCATATAAATTATACTGAAAACACTGTATTTTGTATTATTTCATCATTATTTTCCATTTTTAATTAGCTTTGAGGAGACAGAAGTTCTGCTATCTTAAATACCTTCTAGGTTAAAATGGACAATTTATTCCTTTCTTCTGTTTTCACCACAGCAACTTTTTGACCTTTGTGTTTAAATTGTTATCCCACAACTATTTCATTTCTCTAAGTCCTCAAAAGTCATTGCTAGAGACTTAAACATAAAAACAATATACTTCAGATATTACTGTCCACTGTTGATAACCTAAAAGAGTTATGAGAGAGAAGCTGAACCTTGTTGTCGTAGTTCAGCCCCGATCGGACCAGACTACGCAGTCTCTCTCTCACTCCCCCCACCCTCCGAGAGAACAGGGAGAGAAAATATAAGGAAAAACGGCTCGAGGTTTGAGATAAGGACAGGGAGAAATCCTTAAAGTTACCGTCATGGGCAAAACAGACTCGACTTGGGGAAAACTATTCATTTATTACTACAAACAGCAGGATAATGAGACAGAGAACAAGATAACCTCCATCCACCCCTCCCTCTTCCCAAGCTTAACATTATCTCTACTACCTTCCCCTCCCGAGCGGCACAGGGGGGAAGAGGGAATGGGGGTTGCGCTCAGTTCATCACATGTTGTTTCATGCCGCTACTTCATGGTTGGGGGAAGAACTCCTCACATTCCTCCCCTGCTCCGTTGTGGGGTCCCACCCCTACGCCACAGTCCTTCGTGGAACTGCTTCGGCGTGGGTCATCTCTTCCACAGGGTGCAGTCCCTTCAGAACAGCTGTCCCAGCGGGCTCTCCACGGGCCACAGCTGCCTTCAGGCATCCATCTCCCCCGGTATGGGGTCCTTCACGGGCTCCAAGTGGATCTCTGCTCCTCCGTGGACCTCCATGGGCTGCAGGGGGACAACCTGCTCCACCATGGTCGTCACCACGGGCTGCAGGGGAATCTTGGCCAGGAGCCGCATTACTCCTCCCCCTCCTTCTGAACTGACCTTGGTGTTTGCAGCCGTTCCTCACAACAGGCTGGTAGATGTCTCTCAGGATCTTTTTTACATCTTATTCACTTCTCATTTCCTCTCCACTTCTTGCAGCTGGGCTGGACTGAGTCGGGCCCAGTCAGCTGCCTGGCGAGAGGCCAGAGGGTGAGGCCTGCAAGGCCCATGAGGCCTGCGCCTCCCCCTCTGTGCCTCTGCCCCTGCTCAGCTTCTTCACATCTTCTCTCCTCTTTTTTTTTTTTTTTTGTTTTCCCCTTCTTAAATACGTTATCGCAGAGGCGTTATCACGGGACATTCTGCTACCAATCGGCTTGGCCTTGGCCAGCAGCAGGTCCGCCCTAGGCCCGGCCGAGTCCACTGAACAAAGGGGAGCGACTTCTAGCAGTTTCCTACAGAAGCTACCAGCTTAGGCCCCCCCTCACTAAACAAAACCACGACACTTGTGATTAGTAAATCAGAATCTCTCACATTTACCCACTTCATCCTTATTATTAAACATGTTTTAAGACTGAAATGGAAAGAATAAACCCAATCTCTACAACTATCCCAAAGATATATTTTGAAGTATTATGCAACTCTGCCAAGCTTCTATTTGACTCATCTTCTACTTTATTTTAATCAATGCAATCTTCAGTTATAAGATCATTTGAGTCCCCTAAACCTTTTTTTCTGAAGAGACAGGCAGTCTATTAAGAAAAGTGTATTTGCCAATAGTAGACTAACAGACCTTCATCTGTGTTCCACATGCTCATAATTATGTATTTATCTTTGCCACAAAAAGCAAAATAAAACACAACACTTAAAAAACAATTAAAACAATTTTCCCCTGCCTTACACCCTAATTATTTCCAGATAATTGTGCATTTCTGATTTTACTTGTTGAAATGTTACCCAGAGAACCCATCTGCCAGATCTGAAGTAGAAAAATATTTTTATTGTGGGTGTCTCAGCAAGTGAAATTGCCTAGCCTTTCTTAGAAGTAATGTCAAGTGTGCACGCTGCAGCTGAACTAATTGTATAACTGCAATTGTATAACTGCAATTGTAGTTTCAACCTGGGGACTAAGTGTAAGATGCTCTTTTTGAAGAACAGCATGGATTTTTCATTAGAACGCATGAGACAGTATTAAGGAAGACCAGTTAAGGAAGGACAGAAGCACAGGAGCACCCAAAGTAGTCAGCTACTCATTACAGATCCTGGCCAACACTTGAGAAATTTTCTGGCTAAGTTTTACATACTCTTATTAGTAAGCTAGTGACCTTTAAGCAGCATTACATCTGTAGTCACCAAAAAAAAAAAAAACCAAACTCTGAAAACAATTTTAAAAGTTTACAGAAGAAATATCCAGGCATGTTAAAAAATCAGTCTCACAATCACAAATTCTGTAACAACTAGTACCAATAAATCCTCTTACGTAAAGAATTAAATCTGCCACCCAGTATCCCAACCCAGCCCTCAGGTACTCTGGTTAAGAGTCACAAGTTAGCTTTAAGATAATTAATCCCCAAAACCTAGCAAATAGGTTTTTGCTCAATCACTGCTGCAATGAAGCAGCATCACTGATTCCAATTCTCCACTGGCTTCATTGTTACACTTCAAAACAGCCACAAATAGAAAATGAGTAAAGGAATGGAAGAACTAAACTTCAGTTCACGTTACCCGCTGATGACTATGAAGTCCTGAAGTACTTTTGCAGTGAAACTTTCCATGTCTTTGAATATAACTACAACTGGAGGAGACTGACAGTGTCTAGAAGAGGAAGTTCTTTTTTTGCTCGGAGTTTCAGAATCTGTTTTCTTCAAAGCCGTTTGTTACGCATTAACAAACAGAAGACAGGAAAACAAAAAGATTGAATCACATCTACGATATTATAACGCTCTAAAGTGACATGACTGACTTTTTGCTACAGTTGTATTTATTATTAGCACCTAGAATTGCAATTTTTCTTCCTTCTGTTTGGCACAGCAGGAAGTAGAAAGAATAAACAAATTTTAAAAACCTACATGCCAACAAAGACAAGAATAGCTCTGAGGGACAAAACTGGTGAAATTATGTAGAGATTGAGGGAGAAGATTTGAGTTCTGTACACAGACATTACCCATTTCCTGTATCTTTATCCAGTAATAAAAAGAGCATATACCCATTAAACTTTTGTTTAAACACACTGCTTTGATGAGTAACTGATCGTAAAAATCAGTTCTAACTTTCGTTTGTGACAGAAACAAAACTTAAAACTTCACTAGCTTTATTAAATACAAAGATAGAAAAACATTTCAGAAGTTATTTTCTCACTGCTTGTCAATGGGCTGCAGATGACACAATGAGGCATTGGCACTAATACGGTGCCTTTCCCCTGGATGGCTGCTCTTCCTTAAGTGTTGTTTTAATATACAAAACATCTCAGCACTCCTGGGAGGAAAGCATCTGGCATGAAGTTAATACTGCATTTTAAGCTTCTAGTTCCCAATTAAACATATGATAAAACAGTATTTTTTGCTTGTTTTTCAGACTTCTGACATTCATACCTCACCAGAAACTAACTCCACATTTATTATATATGTTACAGATTTAGATTCAAATCACCCCAATCTCAGTTATTTCTTAGTATTAAATGAAAATATAATCTTTGGCATTTTCTCACTACGGCATAGAAATTTGAGTTATTCAATTTCTTTTTTAAAAGGTCAAGCATTTTTATAAACTGGTGATAACAACAACAACAAAAAAAATCATACCTTTGTTACACTCTCATACCAGTTGATAATAGAAGTCATTGAACAACGTATTCTATTCTGGGAAACCTGCACGTAGTCCTCATCTTCCAATGAGTCCACATCTACATAGCAGTCCATCAGCTGCCTCATCAGCTTCTGCATCAGATTTTTTATGCCTTCACAAAACATTTTTAGACACACAGTAAAGACATTTGGTTATTTGGTAGTACTTCTCCAACTCAATATTCTAAAAAATTACCCCAAGTTATCACTTATTATTTTTCACTTTTCTAATTATTCTCCTTCTCTCTCCAGAATGCACACCTAATGCTCCAGAAAACTTGAAAGTATTTACGATATGCATACTGTTAATGCAATAAAAATCATTGTATTAATTTGCCTAGATAGCAACAACACAGATTAAGATGTTCGCTCTGTACCTTTCCTGAACTCCAGCCACATGCTATTAGAGTGACCTAAAAATAAACAAGGCAGCCAATTCATAGATTGCAGGATGCTGCCATAAGTGATTTTAGTCTTTTTACTCAAAAAATAAAAAAAGAGTAAGGAGAGTGTGACAAAATTTTATTTGACCAGTTTGCTCACTGTAAAAACGTGACTCTAAGCATGTAAAAACTGGAACGCATACACACACTATCCAACTAATCAAGAGAAAAAGTCATCCTACAATATCAACACTCAATACACTAAGCAGCATGCTCCTGACATTTACATTACCACTAAGCAGTATTTCAGTCTTCATTGTTTTAAACAGAACTGGATACCTCTTAAAATACAATAGGCGTTACTGCTATGTCAACACGGGATGGAGCAAATCTTTAGAAGGTCTTCAAGATCCCTGCATCCCATTATTCTTGATTTGGGGGAAAAAGCCAGAATTTCTAGTTAATTGACACCCTATTCAGAAGAAGCAGCAAAACTATTGCAGTATTTACCTGGGCAATCTTTGGCTTCCAGCAAGGCTATATACGGAGTAAAGTTATTCTGAAGGACTTCTGAGAGACTTCTGAAAGTCAAGTCATGATCCGTAACATTTACACCTAGAAGGCAGACAAATTTCTAAGGGCATTTTTCCTGTGATTTGTGACCACAGTGACTGAATAATAAACTGAACAGCAGATAAAAAGTAGAAGATGCCTCATATATTCAAGGAAGGAATTAAAAACATCACATCATGAGGAAAGATGAAAAACTAGCACAAGATGAGACATATATGCTAATACTAGCTGATTAAAAGGAACAGGGAATCACTGCAAAGACCTCTCATATAGTTTATGTTTTGGAGTTTTTATAAAGAAAGATTTCTGAAGGGTGCAAATGTGCAAGGATAAGGACTGGTTTTCTAACTTCCCTCCTACTCATACCCTCAGAAGCCATCCACAGTCATCTAAAGCCTGCAGGCGAGAAAATGAAATTCACCTTCTCCAGAAGGAGAGCAGTGCATACACCTGAGACCTGGATCCTCACGTGGCTTATGTAAGGAGGAAAATTACTATGAGTTAGTATGAATTCACTATGAACTACTCAATATTTACTGCCTTTGTTAACATACTTAGTCAACCAAAAAAAGAACAAGCCCCTCCAGAAGGCAATTCACACTTCTTCTGCAGAAATATTCAGAGCAGGAACTTCTCACTTTCTACTACCTACAACAGTACACTACCTTCCAGGCTTTGTTAGTGTTTGCATGGTAAATTTGAAACACAGGCTTGATTTTAGGTTCCCTAAAATGTTGCAGTGGGGAAAGAAAGAAAGGGGGAGAAAAAAAAAAAAAAAAAAAAAAAAGACTTCTGAACTTCACTAACTTCAGTAATAAGATCATAAGCTATTTTCTTTATCCTCCGCTCCTTTTCTGAGATAACGACACTGCTTTCCCACATTTCCTACATGTAAAGATGCACTGCAAGAACATATCAGAAATACAGAAGCTGTGTAATTCCATGGTTCGTCATAGAAATCACCGAGCACACTGGCAGCAAACAGAGCAGAATCAAAGCATCCCCAGTGCATCAGGGAAAAAAAAAAAAAAAAAAAAAAAAAAAAGAATCAAATCAATACCAGCTGCCCAAGACAGACCTTTAGGGAAGGTGCTACCTTACTGCACTACTATGCATACAGACAAAAGAAAAGGAAGTTTTATCCTGCTTCCTTCTCCCAGCACAATCTCTTCTGTTAACATTTCTGAAGCTGATACTGCTCAAAGTAATTCTTGGAAGTCAGCATTATATATTTCTTTGATCTTTTTGTCAGTTTTAAACAGATGTACATAATAAAATATATCTTTAAAAAATTACCCAAGACAAGAGCTGCAGTAGGGATTTCTCTGGACTTCATCTGGTAAGTCCATTCTGTTGTTTTCTCTTGGAATTCAGAATGAGATCGCCTCAAAAAACTTATTAGGTTGTCAAATAACTGCTTATTCAAGTTTTCCTGTATTTGCTGAAAATAAACACAGAGAGATTTTATTTATACAAATGTGAAACACCAGAGTATCTTCCTTTTCCTATCCCTTTCCTGCACAATTTTTCATCCTTAAAACTCCAGGGTAAAATTTTAAGTAACATTACATTTCCCTGTGAACTATAAACATGCTAATTTATTCACGTGGCAAATACAAACATTTCCCATCTCAGAACTTCCAGCCAAACACCTAAACAAAAACTTGAAAAGCAAGTGAGTTTAACTGTGTTGTCACACCACAGGCTTTAAAGGAGGAGAAAAAAAAAAAAAAAAGATACTGACAAACTGTAAGTGACATAGGAGGAATAAAAAAATTTAATCAGTTTCTGGAAGAATGTTCATGAAAATTCCTATTATTCTCTCTTGGCTTACAAAACACCTGTAAAACATTTTTCTGAGAAACCTGTATGAGAGCAAACATTCAGCTCCTCCAAATCTAATTCAGGATGAAAGAAAAAAGCCTAATAATAAAGGAAAACACTAAGTATGCTTTATAGAGAAAAATATCAAACCACATGACTGCCATATTTGCAACACTGTCTTTTGCCCTTCACGATGATTTTCGTACAAGAATATCTATACACAGGAATATATGAAAAGCTGAGAGAAAGTAGGGGGAGATAAAACTTTTAAAGGCGCATACATAGTGGCAAGATTTTGTATTTCTTTTATTATGTAGGTACCTTTGACAATGTCTCTAATCCAAAATATGCCTTCTGCTAGAACAGACAAAAAACCTGTACTCTGAAGTTCACTATATCAACATACACTCTAGAATATAGATATTAGAAACAAGATTAAACCCCTGGCCCCAATAAAATAATAATCGAGATTTATTAGAAACAAGAAGTGACACACAGAGCAGTGAATTTGATTTTAAACAAAGATACAAAGGCTGTCTCTAGCAGCATTGATGAGGCAGCTATCAAAGGAGTTAAGGTCACATCTCCAGGAGACTGCATATGATGCCTGCTCAAAAACCTGGGCTTCATTTCCATCACATAGAAGAGTTCCAGTTGCTCTCCTCAACTGAAAACTGTACACAAAGTAATCTTACTCTTTTCATTCTCTCTTTATTAAAAAAATACTCTTCTGGCATTTCTGATGTTTATTGTGCACCTCTGAGCTCCCACTTGATAAATTCTATGGCAACTCAAAAGAAACTGTAACATGGAATTTTAAAAAGAAGAGTTAGTGCCATCAGCTTTATAACAGCATCATAACAGCTCCTCTATTACCGTATGTCCCATAACAATCCTCTGAGTTTCTGCTTCAGAATCCATCAGATGTGAGCTTCTTCTGATCATTATTGTACAATTATTGTACACATTTTCACTAAGATGCCTTAACAAGAACTTGAATCCTTACTTTGCATGGTTACAGTATATATTCTTTCTTCCAGAGCACACTTGTGAAAATGGAATTCAGTCTGCCATAGCACTACACATTTACTTAGCTCTCCTAAAATCCATCAGTCTTTTGCTGTCAAAACAACTTTGTTACTAGCAGTACTTTGGTAGTGTTCCAGAAAGTATGCTAGGCTGCTCTGCATCTCAAATAACCAACTAATTTACTTGCATGATGCTGCTTACTCTGGAAAAGTTGTGTGAACGGGAAGTTCAGTCCCTGCTGCCGTCACTAGGTTTGGTCATGATTACGTTGTGTAGTCTGAAAACCATCATCTGCACATTTGAGGTAAAATTACCATATTACACTTAGGTTTTTTGTTTCTAACCTGGATCTTGATAGTATAACTGGAATTCCTCAAATTCCTCACTTTACAGGAAGGGAATGTTTCTGAAAGCCCTTGATGAGATGTATCATAATAAGAACATTTGCAAGGCCACTGCTGACAGCAGGGGTCAAACTGGGATACTTTGCAATACTGAAACAAAAAAGGTCCAAAATCCACCTTCCAAAAATCAAGGACAGCTCCTTTACTACTTTCGCCAGCTTTTCATGTTGAGAAGCCTGAAAGGATGTGATCACCAGACAACAGATTGTGCTGCCACAATTGCAGCACAGCTTATGATGGACATAAAAAGGCCAGGAGTGCTCCACAATCAAGTGTTTGGAGACCAGACTCTTCAACACCTCAAGTAGGTACCAGAGAACTGGGAAAACACCAGCACATGGCCTGCCAACAACTGTCAGGTAGCAGTACCCTGGCAAAAACTTTGGAGAACATCCTGCTAGGCTCCCTTAGCACACTAACAGAACCCCTACAATAAAAGTCCAAACCAGCCGTGCACTTTCCAAGTATTCCACCATGGATCAGGTTTACTACATCAGGGTTTGAAAGTATATAAGTGTCGTAGTTCAGCCCCAACCGGGACCAGGCTACGCAGTCTGTCTCTCGCTCCCCCCACCCTCCGAGAGAATAGGGGGAGATGATATTAAGGAAAAACGGCTCGAGGTTTGAGATAAGGACAGGAAGAAATCCTTAAAGTTACTGTCATGGGCAAAACAGACTCGACTTGGGGAAAACTATTCATTTACTTCTAAAACTAGCAGGAGAATGAGACAGGGAACAAGATAATTTCCCCCCAACCCTCCCTCTTCCCAGGCTTAACATTATCTCTACTACCTTCCCTCCCGAGCGGCACAGGGGGGAAGAGGGAATTGGGGATGCGGTCAGTTCATCATGCGTTGTTTTACGCTGCTACTTCGTCGTCGGGGGAAGAACTCCTCGCATTCCTCCTCTGCTCCAGTGTGGGGTCCCTCCCACGGGCCACAGTCCTTCGTGAAACTGCTCCGGCGTGGGTCATCTCTTCCACAGGGTGCAGTCCCTCCAGAACAGCTGTCCCAGCGGGCTCTCCACGGGCCACAGCCACTTTCAGGCCTCCACCTGCCCCGGCGTGGGGTCCTCCATGGGCTGCAGGTGAATCTTTGCCCCTCCATGGACCTCCATGGGCTGCAGGGGCACAACCTGCTCCACCATGGTCTTCACCATGGGCTGCAGGGGAACCTTGGCCAGGAGCCGCGTTACTCCTCCCCCTCCTGCTTCACTGACCTTGGCGTCTGCAGCCGTTCCTCACAACAGGCTGGCAGACGCCTCTCAGGATCCTTTTTACATCTCATTCACATCTCATCTTCTCTCCACTTCTTGAGGACAGGCTGGGCCGAGTTGGGCCCAGTCAGCTGCCCAGCGGGAGGCCAGAGGGTGAGGCCTGCAAGGCCCACAAGGTTCGCGCCTCCCCCTCTCTGCCCCTGCTCAGCTGCTTTACATCTTCTTCTCCGTTCTTCTTTTCCTGTTTTCCCCTTCTTAAATACGTTATCGCAGAGGTGTTATCACAGGACATTCTGCTACCAGTCGGCTCTGCCTTGGCCAGCAGCGGGTCCGCCCTAGGCCCGGCCGAGTCCACTGAACAAAGGGGAGCGACTTCTAGCAGTTTCCTACAGAAGCTACCACCTTGGGCCCCCCTCACTAAACAAAACCAGAACAATAAGAAATAAAATCCTGATTGAAGAAAGCTCTCACCTACCTGGTCTGACCAGACAGATGATGCTGCTTTGAGCAGGAGTTCAGACTAGATTTTCTAAGGTCCCTTCTAACCTGAATTATCACACAATTTTATATGTAGGAACAATTATCACCTCCAAGTCTGCCAAAAGTGTGATAAAAGGATGTTAATCCAAAACTCAGTAGAAAAAATATCAGAGATACCCCAGAAGCTGGATAAAGAAAATTCTATGTATAGCAGCAAAGTAACTGCAGGTAATCTGTCCCTGGGCAAATCAAACTCTAAGGCAAAGCCCGTATCAATGTGTAGGATGAACTGTTTTCCATCAGGAGAAGGTAGAACAGAGAAAGTATTTGGCAAACTCCTAGCAGTCTCAAGGAAAACAAGGGTAGGAAATTTAAAACAGGAAAGAATGATCATTTTCCAGAGGGCAATGGTTCTGTGTTTCCAACTGGTTAATGGAGGCTTTCGTTATTGTGGGCTATGCCTGCTGCTCTGCGAGAAATTCTTGCAGAGCACTAGGTAGGAAAAAAAAAAAAAAAAACCAACACTTCTTCAACCTGAAAATCTTGCAGCCACTGTGGGCGATGTAGAAGCATTGTCTCAAAAGCCTTGACAACGTGCCAAAGAAACAAGATCCAAGAAGTCTTTCAGAAAAAGCTACAGAATGTCATCTTCCCTGTAGTCCACTGTGCAGCTGCCAAGGCAGTTCCTGGTGCAGCTGCCAACATTACTGCCAATAGTTAACCCATCAAGCTGAAGCAGTTGGCAGGAAGATACCAAATACACCTCCACAAACTTCTGTGTGTTCTCTATAATCAGCATCACAACGTAGCGCGCTGCTTTGCTCAGCCTGGGTAGTTAGGTTTGAAAAGGGTGCTGACTAGTCAAAGTGACCTGGATCACGGAATAGTAGGAATAGAATTAGAGGAATTTAAGAGTTTAGCCCAAGGGTCCAGATTGTAAGCTACATCCAGCTGGCTTCTACTGTACATCCCAAACCAACCTGTGGAAAAAAAATTCTCATGATGTCTAGAGTCCAACAACAGGCAGAGGAATATGGAATACTTGCCCAGAATCCTTGACACTGAATAGCAGAGGAAATCCCTGCTGTACAGGAGGAATTATTCATACCACAATACAAGCCAGCTGGCTATAGGGACACAACAACAGCATACCATCTAACACACAACAATTAGAAGGCCACAGTTCAGTATGAAATTAACTCCCATCCCCACCAGACAACCCCATGGACACTGTCCGTACTAATTCAATAGACTATGCTCGCAGCTGTGTCGTTCAGTATTTGACACCCATGCAGTTGTATTCACATAAATCCACTGTGAATCTTAGGCTGCTAGGAACTCTGTAATATAGGGGTCAAGAGCAACCTAAAATCCTCAGAGAGCTGGCAAGCACATAACTGCATTAAAGGTAGAAAACAGCAGTATGCCAGGAATTAACAAAAAGGACAACTAGTATGAAAAGAAGCTTAGGAGCAGGAAGCATCAAAAGCATGCAGTTCTGTGGCTAGAAGTAATGTGTAATTGATGGATCGGTTATTAATATTTTAAATTCTGGACAGGGATTTCAGTCTCAGTCAATATTTCTGGCCCTTTCATTGCTTTAATTAATTGCCCTTTTAAGCATGTAAAAAATACGATCTACGTAAACAAAGAAGCAAGTAGCATAGTTACTAAAGCAAAACACTCCTCCAGTACTAGGTGCAAGACTCACCTCTGTTTCCAGTTTGATCTGGTTCCATAAAGACTGACAAGTAGCAAAGCGCAACTCAGTATCCTCTGAAGCATTGTTTCCTTCTCTGAAACCTCTAGCTAGAAAGACAGAAAGCAAAGGCAAACACAAATAAGATTATTAAAACAAATTATTTTTTGTTGAGAAGAAAACAAAGTACTTGACTGAAACAAAATCTTAATACAGGTATATATCTGAGGGATATGACTTGTCTCTTAACCAATTAATTAACTGCTGGTATCTGGTAGAATAGGTGAGGGAACATGCAGAATCTGTTACCCAAGTATGCAGGCAAAAGGTAAAGAACTGGCTTCCATCTCAAGTCACAGGTGAGCTAAAGACTAAACCGGAGCAAACACCCTTTATTATTAAAATACAATAAACATTTTTAAAATCTTTCCCTTGCTTCAGAACATTTTGTGAGTCTCTTTCACCTATCAAATATTCAATCCCCCTTTACTATTAGAGTCCGATATGACCCATAAAGCCTTGCAAGAATAGGTATGTGCAAATCCTTTCTGTTCCCCAGGGAAGAGGCAGCTAACATCAATTTCCTGAAAATAATAAGGTATACTGGGAAAGGACTGTCGGGTTACATGAAATACAGATTTATTTATTTTTAAAAAAATACATTTAACCAGCACAACTATGTCAGCAAATTTTTTAAGGGCAAACCAAGCCTACATTTTTGGCTCATCTCTAAACTGGCCTTCACTTCTCTACATGCTCTTTATGAAACAGGAGAATCAGATCCTTTCTGGTAAAACAGTGTCTTGGCACATTTTCTGAATACATCTGGCTTCCCAGGTACCGCTTTGCCTCACAGATGTGAGTACAGAAACTCTCCACCAGCTTCCAATAAGAAGGAAAGACAGAGCTGGGAGTAAAAGGGGAGACTGAACAGAAATCAGTATAACTGAGTGAGATCTTTCTTGTTGTTTTTCTTCCCATATTCACAGAGTCTACATTTCCCTTATTTAAAAAAAAAAAAAAAAAAAAAAAAAAAGGAAAAAAAAAGTGTACAGGCTTGGAACCACCCTTCTACTCCCAACATACATTTAGCAGGCCTAGTGTAGCTTTAAGGCTTCACTAACACCACCTGGAAAAACACAAGGACTGAAGGTTAAGTAAACAGCCTGTTAACTGTTGCTACAAGGCAACATTAAACATAACAATTGATTTTTTTTCTGAAGGTATGCATATAAAAAAAAAAATAATTTGCTAGCCATTAATGTCCCTTTGGTGACCATTCAAACGAGCAGCAGCAGTGGTCTGATCTTTAGAAAAGAACCAATTGATGAGCATATAAAATCTCTCAAAGTACTAAAACCAGCCAAAACTGCTCTGTAAATGATGAACAAGAGGCATCTTTCACAGCTGAAACTTCACACTTGACAGATTTGGGCTACCAAACTGGAAAGATGTACATCAAAGTACTGTTTATTTAGAACATCATTCTAACCAACTGCTGCGAGCAGACAAACTATCTCACCTCTGCCTCTCTTTAGGGGTAGGTCAGTCAGATTTATTTTTCCAGTCTCAAAGCATTTGCTAACTAGAACAACACGTCTAGTAGGATTTATCCAAGCATTACTAATCTTGCAAAAATGAAAAGATAATATCCAGTAAGGGGTAAAATTTCAATGTGATTTAAGTGCATAGGTCTTGGTTGTTGATTTATTTACCTTGCAATGTCTTGGAATGACAGGCTGGTGTCATAGTTCAGCCCCGATTGGGACCAGACTACGCAGTCTCTCTCTTGCTCCCCCCACCCTCCGAGAGAATAGGAGGAGATGATATAAGGAAAACAGCTCAAGGTTTGAGATAAGGATGGGGAGAAATCCTTAAAGTTACCGTTATGGGCAAAACAGACTTGACTTGGGGAAAAACACTCATTTATTTCTAAAATTAGCAGGAGAATGAGACAGGGAACAAGATAACCTCCCCCCAACCCTCCCTCTTCCCAGGCTTAACATTATCTTTACTACCTCCCCTCCCGAGCGGCACAGGGGGGGAAAAGGGAATGGGGGTCGCGGTCAGTTCATCACGCGTTATTTTACACCGCTGCTTCATGGTCAGGGGAAGAACTCCTCACATTCCTCCTCTGCTCCAGTGTGGGGTCCCTCCCACAGGCCACAGTCCTTCATGAAACTGCTCCGGCGTGGGTCATCTCTTCCACGGGGTGCAGTCCCTCTAGAACAGCTGTCCCAGCGAGCTCTCCACGGGCCACAGCCTCCTTCAGGTCTCCACCTGCTCCGGCATGGGGTCCTCCATGGGCTGCAGGTGGATCTCTGGCACTCCGTGGACCTCCATGGGCTGCAGGGGCACAATCTGCTCCACCATGGTCTTCACCACGGGCTGCAGGGGAATCTTGGCCAGGAGCCGCGTTACTCCTCCCCCTCCTTCTTCACTGACCTTGGTGTCTACAGCCGTTCCTTACAACAGGGTGGCAGACGCCTCTCAGGATCCTTTTTACATCTTGTTCACTTCTCATCTCCTCTCCACTTCTTGCAGCTGGGCCGGGCCGAGTTGGGCCCAGTCAGCTGCCCGGCGGGAGGCCAGAGGGTGAGGCCTGCAAGGCCCACAAGGCTCACGCCTCCCCCTCTCTGCCCCCCACTCAGCTTCTTCACATCTTCTCTCCTTTTTTTCTGTTTTCCCCTACTTAAATACGTTATCGCAGAGGCATTATCACAGGACATTCTGCTACCAATCGGCTCGGCCTTGGCCAGCAGCGGGTCCGCCCTAGGCCCGGCCGAGTCCCCTGAACAAAGGGGAGCAACTTCTAGCAGTTTCCTACAGAAGCTACCACCTTATGCCCCGCCTCACTAACAAAACCAGAACAGCTGGATTCTATTTTCCTGCCTTTCATTCCCTGAACTACAGATGTGCCAGCTCTCACAGAAAAAAAAAATAATTTGGGATTAATTTTAAAGCAGGTGTTACAGTAAGTCCCTCTGGCAACAAAGCAGCCTGTGGTGATTTCCACAAAAATTTGCCCTTATTACTTTCCCCTCCACTTTTAAAACACAAATTATCACACCTTTTTGACAACTCTGGTGATGCCAAAAAAAGTTTAAGCTGGTAATAAGAACAGTAAGTTTCTTAACCGAGTCTCAAAGAGCAACTATTTAAGCAGCACTATTTGTAGCTCCAATAAGAGCCAGCCCTGTTCAGTCTTCCTCAAATGACAAGAGATCTGTACACACAGCATACAGGCTGGAGAAAATACATATAACTAATACTAGTGGACAGAAACCATGGGATCTTCACAAATGACTTTTCTTTCTTCTTTCCCTCAAGAAACTTAAGCAAACTACCCAGACTACAATGAGACTTATGAATGGCATATAATTTCTGACTCCTATAGTTTCAAAGTGGCTCATTCAGACTCTTCAGATAAATAGTTCATGAGTCAGTAAACAATTTACGGTAGCATGGAAAGCAGTTCTCTTGTAAAAAAAAATTGCAAAGAGAAAAGATAGCTATACAATTGATTGCTGGAGATGAAAATAATTTATACTAGCTAGTAACTTGCTGTCATTCCTCCGAAGAAATGAGTTTTCAGCAATATCAACATCAAGGTGCAATAGAAATCCTCATGCAGCTATGACAGAACTCAATCAGACGTGGTGATCTTTCCAGGATTAACCCTTCTCATCCATAGAATCATATTTAAAATGCACCAACCTTTTTTCTGAGACACTCTTCTCTTCTTGGGACTTGGTTTAAAAACAAAGCAGCCCTAGAGAATAGCAAAAAAAAAAAAAAAAAATAAACTTCAACATGAGCATCTGACTGGCTTCTCAGGCCACTTTATTGTTCTTTAATTTCAGTGCTCCATTAAATCAACAATTTGAGCTGAGCTGCCAGCATCTTAAGGTTATCAATTTGCATGTTGTCTCTTTATATTCCTGTTTGAAGCTGGAAAACTACTAGAAGGAGCATCCCAGCATATTTGGGCAGAACTTGTTCATCTTTCCATCATGTTCTTCAATTCAATCATCAAGTAGAACAGAAGCAATTTCTTTAAACTTCTCATAACCTCCAACAGGTTTAGAATTAAGAGGAAATGATTCCCTGGGGACACATCAATAGTTTTCTCAGTACAGTTTCAGTTAAAAACAAAATAAAAAAAAAAAAGCAGGAGGCTAGGATGCATAGAAAAGGTGATACAGAATAATGCAATGAGTATTAAGTCATTTACAAAAGCGAATGACACACCCTAGCTACAGAAGACAAGGGCATCCCTACCCAAAAAAAAAGTAAAGATGATTAAAAGCAGAATGACAAATGGTTGGAAAAGGTTCCAATAAATAAAAACACTGACTCCAAGGAAGTCCTCCAGAGAGGACTAATCTCCCAGTTAGATCCATTTCATCACAAATGAGGAGGAAATAAAACACAAGAATTAAGCTTTGAATTCTAGAAGACTTTTTCATTTTCCTCTAGAAAATCTTAAATTTCTTCCCCCACTCTCTCAAATAAAAACTCATCTCTTTTGAAAAGTTATAATTTCCTGTGTATCAGAAAGCTTATGCTTTCCCCAACTCCCATTGTGACACTCTTGCGCTACAGCAAGAGGGAAGGAAACACATAAGTGTTCAAGACACAGAGTGATTCAATTCTGTATTTCTCAACAGAGATGTTTATATAAGCAAAGACTACTGAACTCAACCTAGGATAGTTCAGTCACTAGTGTTAAGAATTATTTAGTGAAAAGAAAACTACAGAGGTATGTTCAGTTTCGATCGCAAGCACTGACCTGTTGGGCGACTTTGGACATGTTTCCTTTCTTTTACAAATAAGAAATCGCAGTAAAACACTGATCACAGTATTGGCCACCTCTGAAAAACGGCCTTATGAATTAGAGACACCTTCAGATATTTTCCATTTTACCATGTAAATTAACAACCATCTAAAACTGGCTGGACAAATAATCTGGTTATTCTACACATCCTAAACACTCTGGGACAATTCAACTACAAATAGCTACGCTACAGCCTTATTTATGCTACAGTACGCATAATGTGTCAGAACAGTAACTCACAAGAGCACAACTGGAATAGTTAAAAATAACTATAAATCATATATATGAAAGAAGAAACAATGTGTGCTTAATCAAATGAACCACAAATATTATTTAATGATTTACAAACATTGCATTTCCCTGCATCAATGAATGCAGTAGAGACTAGAAAATAAAATGGCAAAGAAGTATTACATATAAGATACAGGAGGCAAGGGGTGGGACATCTCACTACCTAACTACATAAAAGCAACAGCCATTCTTGAAAGGGAAATCCAGCTGGTTTGGATTAAATTTTAACTTTATTTGGAAGTACTTCCCTTTACACCTGAAAGTAATAACCTGCACAGTGACTTCCACACCAAAGGATCCAGCTGCACAGCACACTTCAGTAAATTCAATACAAGGGACAGCAGCCTTCTGATGACAAAACGCATCCCTTCCTGCTGTGAACCACTGCTACTGTTCACTATATGCTCAAGCAAGGCAAGAAATTAGTTAAACGGTCCAGTACAACATTTTAAGTCTCACTACTTATTAACACTCTGATGAATACACTGATCCTACTGCCAACCCCGACTACAGGCCAGGTAAAAGCTTTCAGCTCAGAAATACTAAGGCGATAACAGACATTTAACATTACGTGTGAGTGACACCACTTTTATTTTTATTTCTCCATTAAATTAGTTTAGGGGGAAGACACAATGAATGTTTCAAAGTGGCAGCAAGCAATGCCAACAGACTTTAGCTGGAAGCGACAAAACCTACAGCCACAATGCTACTGCTGAGTTCTAACGGAGGTTTACTTCAAGTACGAGTGCTTCCTGTGTGCTGATAAGATGGAGGAGCAAGGCAGGAGGGCTGACTGTGTGTTGTGAGAAGAAAAAGGAGGTCCACAAAGACAATCAGAGGGCTGGAGCACCTCTCCTATGAGGACAGGCTGAGAGAGTTGGGGCTGTTCAGAAGGCTCCAGGGAGACCTTATAGCAGCCTTCCAGTACTTAAAGGAGGCTTGTAAGAAAGACAGGGAGAAACTCTTTAGCTGGGCCTGTTGTGATAGGATGAAGGGTAATGGTTTTAAACTGAAAGAGGGCAGATTTATATTTGACATAAGGAAGAAATTCCTTATTGAGGGTGGTGAGGCACTGGAACAGGCTGCCCAGGGAAGTTGTGGATGCCCCATCCCTGGAAGTGTTCAAGGCCAAGTTGGATGGGGCTCTGAGCAACCTGGTCTAGTGAAAGGTATCCCTGCCCATGGCAGGGGGGTTGGAACTAGATGCTTTTAAGGTCCCTTCCAACCCAAACCACTCTGTAGCTCTCTAAAAAAGTGCCTTGGATACCGAGCGGGCGACAGGGCAGGGATGGAGAGCCACCAAGACTTGACACAGCAAGGGAAGGGAACAGACAGGGCAGCTGGGCAGGGGGATGAGGGAAACGGCAGAAGAGGAGCAGACGCAGGGCGCGACAGGGCAGCCCTGCGGGTCAGACCCTCCGGCACCCGCACACCCAGGCACCACTCTGAGGAGGCCGCTCAGGTCGGACGAAGGCCTCGTCCCGCTGAGCGAGGGGAGCAGCCAGCGCTTTGGGCCCCCCCCGGCCCCGCCGCGGTACGAGGCCCCGAGCCGCCCCGCCGTCTCGGCGGGGCGGGAGCGAAACTCGGCGGCCTTCTGCCCCCGGAGCGGCGGCTGGAGAGCAACCCCCGCAACGCGCCCACCCCCCTCCCCTCACCTTGGAGACGGAGCAGGTGCTCATGGCGCCCTTCCCGCGCCCCAAGCCCCAGCGGTACCGGACACGCCACGCCGCGCCGCCCCGCCGCCACCGGAGCCGCCGGAGAGGAGGGGCCGCGCAGGCCGGCGCCGACCCACAGCACGCGCGCACGCCGGAAGCACCGCCCGCTTCTCCGCGAAACGCCGCGCAGCTCTCCCCTCCTCCCCTGCGGAGTGGGACAGCCCCTGCGCACCTCCTCCGCGCAAAGGAGGGCCAATGGGCTCTTGTCCCTCGCACCCCCGTCTTGAGAATGGTACGACCCGGCCCGCCCCTGGGCGGGCGGAAAGGAGAGGTGGCGCCGGGGGAGGAAGGGGCGGCCGTGGCCTTCGGCCCGTGGGCGCAGCCATGGCAGCCTGCTCTTTTCGGAGGAGCATCGCTTCCCAGGTACGCCGCCGCTCCCTGTCGCAGCTTGCCTGGCCAAGGGGGGGGCGTCATAACTGAGGCTTCCCATTTGCGCCCGCACCCAGGACCCCCCCACCCCCATAGGTCGATAGAGGCGTGCGAGGGTTTGATGGGATCCTTGGAAGAAGAGGAGGCTTCGGGGAGAGCTTGTGGCGGCCTTACAGTACCTCAGGGGGGCCTCGAGGAAAGACGGGGAGACTCTTCACCAGGGCCTGTGGACAAGGCGATAGGACAAGGGGTAATGGTTTTAAAATACAGGGAGGCAGATTCAAATTAGATATTAGGAAAATTTTTTTTCATAGTGATGGTGGTGGAACACAGGAGCAGGTTGCCCAGAGAGGTGGCTGATGCCCCATCCCTGGAAACATTCAAGGCCAGGTTGGACAGGGCTCTGAGCAGCCTGATCTGGTTGGAGATGTCCCTGCTCCTTGCAGGGGGGTTGGACTAGATGATCTTTAAAGGTCCCTTCTAACCCAAAGTACTCCATGATTCTGTGATTCAAGGAGAAAGAACCCCAGATGTGTATATATACACAATATATACTGTTATGATATATAGTCCCCCATGAATATTTAAACGGGGAGTAGTATTTTTCCTGGATCTTTTTTGCTTATGCTACTTTGTTCTTTATTTCAATTTTAGCTATCAAAGGTTTTGGATCTGCCACCAGAAAATTTAATAAAGTCTATATCTGCAGTTCCTGTCTCCAAAAAACGGTAGTGTTTACGTTTTTATCTTACAATATTACGTCGTGTTTTATTGTTTTCTGTTGTGCTTATTATTGCAAGAACTTGACAGGACTTTAGGGAAAAATAAACATAGAAAAACCAAACCTAAGTTAGTACACCAATCCAATTGTAAGCAGACATCTAAATTTAATTAAATTGCTGTATTTTTTCAAGCAGGCTCAAAACAAATACAACTGCTTACAGCTGCAAACAATTCTAGCAAAAAGCTGTACAAATTACAGGTGGTGGTTAAATGGCAGATGTTTCAGCATTAATGATCTGAATGTGAAACTGCTTAGAACCAATGTGAAGTTGTTACAGATTTTTTTCAATGTCCTTCTTGAGAGGTGTAATAATGTTAGCAAGTAAATTTCCTGTACTCATGAGCATGATTTTTGTTCGTTCTTAAATTGTGTTCTCACCATATCTACTTTCTGGTTGTATTACTTAAGAGCAAATGTAATATTTGTCCTTCTGTTCGAGCTTTCTAAACATAGTGAACTTTCAGGTGTTTGTGACTGGTTTATGTTTGCCAATTAGACTTGTCATATGCAGAGTCAGCTTGGATCTGCAAAATCTCCCCATCATTTAAACAGTGTTGTTTTTTTTTTTTTTTCTGCTTTTCATCTGTTCTTTTTTTCAGGCATGTTGCTGATTTCCAGCTTTCTGTTGCTTCTGTAACAGAAGACAGTTCTAGTAATTGCTTAGCACAAGATCTTCAGCTTCAAGCTCAGAAGCTAGCTGAAAGGGTATGCTAATGCATTAATCTTATGTATTTGATGAAATAACAAACTTACAGACTAGAAGTGCAACAAGAAATGGTATTGTTTCTTCCTGCATCTCTTTGGGTCAGAGTAGTTTAATGATGGCATCTAATGTAACTGTACGCAGAATCTTCACGGGGAATAGCAGAAGAAGTTTTAGTTAAGGTTCTTGTGAAATCATTGTTTTCAAATAGTTTCAGAGTAAATAATATTTATGAAGCTTGGAGGGTATCTAAAGGGTATACCATGGTCTATACTGTTAACCAAAACGCGAGGAAAAAACTGAGTGTGCAGTGGCTTGGAAAATCAAAGATGGCAAAATCCAGTACGGGGATGGCAATGGAGAAATATAGCTTCTGGATCAGACAGGCCAAATTTTCAGATCCTTTACTGCTTGAAATTGAGATTTCTTCGAATAGCTATTTTTTCAGGTGTACTAGTCTGGGAAATGGCAGTAGCTGAGGTGTTAAGACTAACTACAGCATAAAAAAAAAGAGGCAATATACAAAACAAGGTCTACAGACCTTAAAGGAAGGGAAGGAAATAAAAATTTGAAGAAGTTGGCATGCAGAAAGTTGAACAAAAGTGGGATCAGAAAGGTGATGCTAAGGTTTGATCAGTCATTTGAGCTGGAAACAAATCCTTTACAATCTACAAATGTGTTGCTGATGCCAGTGAAGAGGAGTATAAACTACAAAGTTGTCGCAGAATTAGTTGGAAAGTGAAGCTACATCGCATAATGAAAGTGCAAACAAGACTCTGCACCAGAAAAAGCAAGCTTGGGAAGGAATCAGTTGGGTTGCTGTATGATCAGCAGTTAAAAAGGACAAATAAAACCAACTGTAATGCTACTGAGAAGCTAAACTGTTTCTCCATTTCATTCTTCACTGCTGAGGTATTGAAGAGATCTGTATTTTGAATGCATTCTTGTAACAGGTGAATATTCTGACTCAGGTGAAAGAACTGATGGTGCACAGATGTACAACCGAAAGTTCTGTAACAACTTTAAGATGGTAGAATCATAGAATGATTTAAGTTGGAAGTGACCTTTGAAGGTCACCTAGTCCAACCCTCATGCAGTGAGCAGGGACATCTTTAGCTAGATGAAGTTGCTCAGGTTGTATGTGATCTAGAACCATAAAATAATTTAGGTTAGAAAGGATTTTAGGAAGTTTTCTTTTCCAGTCTCCTCCTCAGTGCAGGTTGTTGAGGGTTTTTGGATGAGATTACTCCGGACTTTCACAATCCTATCAGGCTTTGAAATCCTCTAAGGATTTGACAGGCTCCCTGGGCAATCTGGTCCAGTGACTGTAACGTCACAGCAACAACTTTCTTTTTCCTTATGTCTGTTCTGTCTTTAAAAACAGCTGCTGTTTCCAGTGGCTAGAAAGTTAGGAATTGTCTCTCTCATTTATTATTTGTGGCTCATGAAGTAAACCTGGGACACTTAACCCTATATCTTTATATGGAAGAGCAATTGTAACAGCAAAGACAAACAGACCATAAATGTAAGCCCCAAAACTGAACAGATCATGCTGGTTAGATGAAGGAAAAAAAGTTCCCTTAATCTGTTAGAATTGTTTTTGTTGGGTAGTGGATAAAGGAGATGCATTTAGTATAATTTGTTTAGGCTGATCATGTCATCCACAAAGAAGGTAAGCAGTGTAGAAATTCGCAAAATTTGCCCGTATATAAAACACTTGTTGGAGAGACAGAAGAATGCAGGCAGCAATTGGTTTTTGTTATGATAAACAGTTGGTGGAGTGCCTCAAGGTTCATTAATATGTTCTTAGTCAGTTCTGAAGAAATAGGTCGCAATATTTGAAATACAGATATTTAGGTTAGGCAGAAGAGGTGGAAGTATTTCGTGTTGACTGAAATAGCCTAAATAATAAGGGAACATGATACTAAATGAAACATAATGTGCTCTGACGTGCTGAGAATTGTCTGTCAGAAGGGTCAAGAACTATCTGGTTTCTGTGGGCTTTTGATTTCATCTGGCTGGCTGATTCTTGTTTTGTCTTTGAACTGTTAGTTCTTTGCAGAGAGGACGTTGTGTTTTTATGCCACTGTATAGCAGAGTGGCATTCTGGTCCAAGCCTTAGGCACGGGGAGGTCTGATTAGCAGACAACCACAGGGTGCTTGGAGGAGAGGTTGTTAAAGCCGTGAAGAGGCCAGATGAGCACTCACCTTAGAGATGAGAAACACTGAGATGACAAGTTATAGATTATGTAGAAAAATGTTTAGCGGAACAAATGGTATGAAGAAAGTCCAGTGGGAATGTGTTTTCTCTCTGCCACATAACATAGGTAAAAAGGACCTTTCGTAAAATGAAAAGTTGAGAAATTCAGAGTCAATAGAAGAAGCATTTTTTCATGTAGCTTGTGGATAAACATTGGCATTTGTTGTTATTGGAGCTTGTGAAGGTTAAAGAACTTCAAAGCTAAGCATGATTTCATCTCCTGGTTAAGTTAGTGTCTAAGCTGGAGACCTAGCAGGGGGTAGAATTTCTTCTTCATGCTGATGAGCTTCAGTAGGAATGTATAGCTCACTTCTCTCAAAGATATTATCCAAGCGATAAAGTGATTTTGTCATCTTTTATGTGCTTTCCATCTTCTTTTTTTTTTTTTTTATACAATTTCTTGGCTATGAAAGACAGTTAGTTTAATAAAAAACTCTAAAACCTGACAGATTGATATCCAAAACTCTCAGCCTGTGAAGAGACCAAAATTAGTGTAAAGAGGAGGTTGTCATGGGGTGTTGGGTGCCGAAATATTCCTATGGGTTGAGAATTATCAAAACATGTGCCTTATGGAAATTATAAATTTCATTTACAATAAATTCACCTTTAACATCTTTATTTTGTGTCACTGGATACAGAACATTGTCATTAAAGTCAGAAATTTCAAGAAACAGTGGTCCAAAACTTCTATCTCAGGTTTTCTTTAAGACATTGATCTTTATTATTTATTTCTTTCTTTGTTTGTTTATTTTTAAGTGCTGTCAGGTACTATGTAAGTTGCCAAATGTATCTCAGCTTTTCTGTGTGCAAAGAGATCAACTACTGTTCCTATTAAAATAAAACACAGACTGTACACATGCAGGGACTGAAGTAAAACGTATGTGTGACATTTCAGGCTGAGTTACATTCAGAGCTGTTAAGCATGGATTGGAAATAACAAAATGATCCCTTTTCCAACAGGATTGATAAATGATCCGTTTGGGATTGCTTCAAACCAATAAATAACTTTTAATGCTTACAGTGGATTAAATTAATATTTATAATGGATTGAATTACACTTTTCCAATTTAACTGGTTTTGTATAGAGTTTCTGTTTTGGTTTGGTTTTTTTAGCTAAAATGTGATGCTGTAGTGAGTGAAATCAGTGCTGGTCCAGGAACAGTGAACTTTACGATAAACAGGGAATTGCTAGCAAAGGTGAGTACTATATTTCAGGTTCATTAAGGTGAAAATAAATTCCTCAATATAAAATTGTAGAATACTTACTGTTGTCTTAGAAAGGTGTTTTCTATGTAAAACTGTATTTTGTAAGTTCTCCTCAAGGATCCCTGTTGCTGATTGGTTATGTAGGCCTAGAATTTGGAATAAGGCCCACAAAACTTTATCCTGATGAGGAAACAGTGTATCTACCATTCACTGATAATCATAACTCCTCTTTTTCCTCTCTCTGTCTGCTTTAAAGGGCAGACATGGCAACCGCTTTGAGTTTCTGCAGTATACAACTCAGAAGTTTTGATCTTGCATGTAAAGACGTTTAAAATAGAGAAGAACGATAAAAAGATACCTGAAATAAAAGTATTTGACAGTATTATACTGATAATACAGTCAGCATAGGAGTCCTCTTCCCACAAACAGTGTTCAAACTGCTGAGGAGAAATTTTAAGGCATTTTATACAGTCTTCATACTTTCAAAGTAGACATGTTTTTGCAGGGACCATTCACACTGTCCTTACAGACTTGTGGGTGAGGGAAGGAAAGGAGGGGTGTTTGGGCACGTGAGGATTGAATAGTTGGATTTCTTTGGCACTAAAGGAGTAGAAAGCAGGCTGGCTTTTGGTGCCTAGAAAAACCTAGTAGTTCTAGTAGAATGGGAATGTATTTTTTTTTCTTTCTATTAGAGACTTAAGTGATTGGTAGTTCTTAGGAGGCTTAGATTCTTGCAAAAGTCTCCTGTTTTTCTCCTTTGCCATTGTATATACATGCTCTCTTCCAATGGGAAAGGACAAGAATATTGGGCAGATACTATTCATAAAAAGGATTAATGAAGAAATACAGTGGATAGTGATGTAAAGTAACTGGAAAAAGGTAGAAACATTAATCTGCCTCATGTTCTAGGATGAACAATGAAAGCAGTTTAAATTTGTACTGCCAAAGTTAGAAATAGCCGAACCTCTTTCATCTGTGTAATTTAAGCCACTGATTGATGTTTAAATGTGCTGTTAGGGTTATGAATGACCAAACGTTCCATGAGCTGTTGTTGCAGTCTACCTGCAGTGAACTAATGGGGAGGATTCAGTAGTAGTTGTTTTGTCTCTTAAATTGCCTTTAGTGATAATCATGAAGACTAGAACTCCCATGCTTGTGTGTGAGATTTCCTGAAGCGAAAGGAATGCATTCCTGTGCTATTCAGGTGGTCTGCATATGCGTGGTAATGCTCATGCAGTCAGAGCTCATGGAATTTCTTGTAGGCCCTCAGTCACAAGGAGTGTGTGGGAGGTCTGATGTGTCCCAAAGGGTTGAACCTACATGATCTGACTGTGTTGTGCATAATGGCTGTCTTCTGTGTTCACACCTTGACAAATACCTTGGATGTAGGCTAGGACTTCTAGGAATTTCAGAGAAATGGCCAAACACCTCAAAATGTGCCTAGAAAAGATGTATTTGTGGGAAGAGGACACTTTTGAGGAAGCCCAGATGTATGGTATGTAGCTTTTTTCATTAATTTTTTTTTTTAAAAAAGCCTATTGAGAACATTTGACTGCCAACAAAGTAAATTCTCTAGTCAAGTTTACTGCTCGTAACCCCTCCTACTTTTTCATCTAAATCTATGGTCTAGTTCTGCAAGGTACTCTTTTTATTTTCAAGTGTGTTACCTGAGTTAGGAGAGGTGAGGGTCCTGGTTAGTCCTGTTTACAGAAGAACTTTCTCATTTTACATGAGGTCATTGTTCTACCCACATTCTTGGATTGAGTTTCCTTTCCTGCCCACCAGTTAGCCCAGGTTACTTTCTTGCACTTCCATGTTCTGTGGCTAAAAAATGATAAAAACTACGCTTTCACTTCCTTTTAAGATTCCACCAAAATCAGCCCTGAGTTTCACCAAAATCTCTGCCTCTAATTTCTCTGACTTTTGAATTGATGAGGTGCAGCTTTCAAAAGTTAATGACATTTTCGTCTGCATATGAGATCTTGCTTGCTTGGCAGACCAGCCATCTAATTGGTAATGTGAATAAAGGCTGTGAGATCAGACTCTTGTGTGGTTGGTAAACAGTCTTCCCAATCATACTTCCTGTTGTTGAAATATGCTTTCTTTTTTTTTTTTATTCTTACTTGTGGTCTAGACTGTGTTGCAGCAGGTGTTGAAGGATGGCTCAGAGTATGGAGTGAAAAGTGAACTTTTCTCTACAGTGCCTAGACAAAAAGCAGTGATTGAGTTCAGGTAATGTGATGAGTCCTTTGCGAAAACTGCTTTGTCTGCTGATTGATATTTTGGTGATTGATATTCACTGCTGTAATGTACAATGCCTGTTAAGTTAAACCATATTTATGATGTTGTATTCAGCTGTATTTGATGCTCTGATCTATTTGTCAAGGAGAATGGAAGTTATGTTTAGGGAATTGAGGCTTTTTCCCAGAACGTATTTTTTATATTTAAGTAGTTTCCACCTCACACTGCCCTCTACTAAGAATATTCTCATTTAGTGCATAATAGCATTCAGTTTTTAAGTAGACTGCTTTTATTTTGTTATTAAGGCTCCAGGGAGACCTTATAGCGGTCTTCCAGTACCTCAAGGGGGCCTACAGGAGAGATGGGGAGAAACTCTTCAGCAGGGCCTGTTGTGACAGGACAAGGGGTAATGGTTTTAAAATAGAAGGAAGCAGATTCAGACTGGACATAAGGAAGTAGTTATTTACAATGAGAGTAGTGAAACACTGGAACAGGTTGCCCAGAGAGGTGGTGGATGCCTCATCCCTGGAAACATTCAAGGCCAGATTGGATGGGGCTCTGAGCAACCTGATCTGGTCGGAGATGTCCCTGCTCCTTGCAGGGGGGTTGGACTAGATGACCTTTGAAGGTCCCTTCCAACCCAAACTATTCTATGATTCTAGGAAACATAATCTGAATTTTCAGCTAATAACTCATTTCTTTTTTCACCTTAATACCTTTGTCAATAACTTACTAAAGCAGTCGGGCATTTGTCTTGCTAAATTTTTTCAATTGCTGGCCCCAAAATTTCTGTCCAGTGCAATTTTGTTTACATTCACCTGCTCATGGAATGAAAAGTGTCTGACTCAGATCTATTTATGTATAAATATTTTTGTTCACTATACTCCCTCTGCAGGCTTCTGTAGTCATGGAAAGTAAATACTTGGCATTAATTTAGAGGGTGAATTTTTGTAGCTGAACTTCCATTTTATTTTTGGGATAAACTATTATGGGTTCAGGGTTTTTTTTTTTGGGGGGGGGTTAACTGGCTGTTAACTGGTACTGGAGGAAAAGCTGGCTGGATAGGAAAATTTGCTGTCTGGAACAGAAAATAATCAGGGAATTTTAAGGGAAAATTGAAAATCGTTATTTTGTTTCCATTCTTCTGCTGTATACGTGAGTTAAATTATTTTGACTTGGTGGTCTGGCAGTCTTATACATTGAACAAGTATTATTTGTGAAAATTTGTTACAGCTCCCCTAATATTGCCAAGAAGTTTCACATAGGACACTTGCGTTCCACGATAGTAGGTAAGTATACGTTTAACTGCCTCCCAAACATGCTGCTTTGTCTTCCTGTTTCACTTGACAGGGAGGCACTGCTAATCTTTCACTCTTCTAGTGGAGTAGCTGTGTCAGGCTCAACTTGCTAATTAAAAACCTTTTGCTCATTATGCAGTGAAGAAAAGGGTGTGATGTGTTGCTGACAGATTTATTAAGTCACACGTGATATAGTTTTATGACTGTGAACATTAACTGAAGTAGTTTAAAATTGTTCAACAAAGACACCCAGGGCAGTTTTCGTTGAGGTCTTATGAGAGTCCTTTGAATTTTAAATTTCCGATTTGCACTGGAGTGCAGAGCAGTCAGATATGTATTGGTGGCTGTCTTGCAAAAAGCTTGGTTTTATATGTTAATTACTTTATGCGAGTGTTACTAACACAGTTGCTGTTATTTGTACTGCAATAATTAATAGTTTATTGTGCTATACTCTAATGACATATGGAAAACATTATTTCTCCTTCCTTTCCCTCTCTTAAAATAAAAACTATTAGGTTAGTAGCAGAAGATCCTACACCATCTGTGCAGCTAATAATGTATTAGTTTTTAATTATATTTAATATATCATGTGTCATTATTAATTACCTAAAGTCAATAATTCTATCTCTTAATGGATTGATAGTTGAGTGAAATGATGTATTTTTGTCTCTTTACGTTCCATCTCTGGACCCTTCGCTATAGAAGAAAAAACACTTTAAAAAATAATTCTGGAGTGCACGGAGCACATCATGGTTGGATGAGGCTCTGAGCAACCTGATCTGGTCAGAGATGTCCCTGCTCCTTGCAGGCGGGTTGGACTAGATGGCCTTTAAAGGTCCCTTCCAACCGTAATGATTCTATGATTCTATAAATGTTTATCCAATAGTAAGAGAATGAATTTACTGCAGAGAATGGAGTTCACAGTAATTGCAAGCTATAATATGGTGTTATAAAAACAGAAGAAGAAAAAGGTTTCTGCATCTTTTTACATCAGTATTGTAGTAAAAAGGCACCTTTGAAGCACAGGAAAATAGAGGAAGGGATGTGGGTATTTTGTCTTTGTAATTCTATGGTTGTAGGTAAGCTCAGGAGAAAGGTGAAGGGGTTTTGTTATAACAACAGGTAGAACCAAGATATGCTCATGTGATGTGGTAAGTTTGGAGCATATCAGACACTCAGTGCTGCTCCAGCACCTTTCAAATGCCCAGCCTTTCTTTTCCTGCTCAGAATACTATCGCTTTGAGTTGTGAACTATTCTAGCGTATTCTGTGGAGCAGTTAATCTGATTGCTTTTCCAATTCATTTTGAATACAGATCGTACACAAACTGAAAACTATTCTGTTGGGATGAGAGACTACCTGCAACTGAATAATAATACCAATTTTCTCTTTACCAGGGAATTTTATAGCAAATCTCAAAGTTGCGCTGGGACATGAAGTAACAAGAATAAATTACCTTGGTGACTGGGGCATGCAGTTCGGTATGTTTTGATATTTCTCCTGTTCCCTTTTCTACCATATAATAAAGTTTAGGTTTTCAGCTTCATTTTTTGCAGGCCAATTGGATTCACTCTGGGCTCATAAAGAGTAATATTGTGTTTCTACATGCATGTGGTATGTGATCAATCTCCTTAAAATATGAACAAACCAATCCAGACTGATTCATCAGCAGTATGGTCTGTACTACTGTACAAGAAATAACGGGAGGTAATTTACCCGACAGTGCCTTTGTCCTTCAGTAGCTCCTCTCTCAGGTTATGTATGTGTCATTTGGGGTTTATTTTTAAAGGGCACTATAAATATTTTCTTAGTGTGCTTGTTATACCTGTGGAGCTCTCATAGATGAGTAGACTTCTGCTACTGCCTCCAGTATGCATACGTATCACCATAACTGTTGCCTGTCTACTGTGATACTGTCTTCCTTATTCAGGTTTTGCGTGTGTAACAGTTGTGGAAGAGTAAGCTTGCTAACTTACCTATGCCATACCTGTACATAACAATACAATCATTGTAACAAAATGTGTATTTTGTTTTTGGTTGTCTTTAGGTTGTGGCATTTTCCTTATCTGTTTTTTTTTTTTATTCCCTCTGAAAATTTCATATTCATAGAGCATGGTTAACTTCAACAGCAACTGCACTTTGGCAAGTTGAGACTAGGAGAGTTCGTATCTTTAAAGATATTCCAACACTTCCCCCAAAATATTCAGTTTCCCTTTAAAATGTAGCAAAAGAGAGGTGTGTAGGTGGAGAATGTGCAAGTGCATCGGCCCTAGAAGACTATCAATCTTGCATGTAGGTGCGTTTGCATGCACACACATACACACTCCTAAGTCTTCTGAAATGTCCATCAGATAAGTGAGGACTGAAAAATCCTCTCATGTGCAGCCCAGCATGGGTTGATATTTATTCCCTGGTCAGAGATCATTCATGTCTAATTGCTGGTTCTCTAATATCCCTCTTATATGGCAGTTGACTCATCCATAGGATTTTAATCTTTATTTCTGCTGTTAATCTTGCATTTTAAACTGATCCATATTCTCCTCTCCTTTTCTAATTTCTCCCCAAAACCTGTTTTTAACGTATTTTTAGGTATTTAAATAAAAATACAATCATGCCCACTTCTTTGTCCTTGAGAGCTGGTACGCCTATGAAAACTATAAAATTCCCCCACATCTTTTGCAGTAGGTTCTGAACACAGTGCCCATATATTTATTTTGAAGTTGCAAACACAAAGTGCAATGTCTATTAAGCAGTCACTTTTGCTCATTCCAGCCCTTATGCTGCCCCCTCCAGTTTTGCTGGTACCACTGTTTATGGGGACATTAATGAAACAAATTTATGAATAGAGCTATGTTAAAAACTTAGCGTGAATACCCTACTTCTACTCCATTTGTGTATTCAGATTCAGCAGTGTAGATAACATACCTAAAATGTATTCAGTTCTACCCATTCTCCTTCTAGAGTAAATTCCTGGGTTTCAGACAGTTGAATAAAACATTATTATGACTGCGAGAGCAGTAATAGAATATTTTTTCCTTTGTTAAATTGTTTCCTCTGCAGCTCATCTTTCCTGATCCTGTTTCTGATCAAACAATAGTTTATAACAGAGCTTTGCTTCACTTAGGATTTTTTTCATAGGAATTGAATACAGAATGAGTTCACCTAAAATTCAGTAATTTTCATCATTGCATATTTCATTCATTTTTGCCCCTTAGACATAATTGTATCACTGTGTTATTGTATAATGAATGTGGCAATGACAATTAAGCAATGAAAGGCAATATGGTTAAAGGGCTTCTTAGCAGACCTCATTTACTCTGTCTTTGAAGATATTAAATTGTACTGTTAAGCCTGAATTTCAGGAATTTTACATATTTTAATACAAAGTTTCATGAAGATATAAAGATCACAATGCCTGTTATTTACCTGTGTGCCTGTTGTCCAGCACACAACGGTTAGAATCATGCTTTTGACCTGGTAGTTCCCAACTGTTTCTTTCAAAATGGTTGCTCACCTCTTTGTTTGGGCTGGCTCAGCTCAAATATATGACAGGTTTTATAACAAGTAATATAGTCATACTTCACAAAATCATAGCATAGGAATATTATAATAATAATATTCCTTTCCCAGAAGCAGTGCGATAATAGAAATGCTGACAGATTGTTAATTACGACAGCTATTGTCAGAGGCTTTAAAATGTAATAATTGAAAACATATTTTGCTGAAACATGGCAGAGAATTCCTCAACCTTTAGGCAGTTTTGGGGCAGGTTTCTTAAGGTAACAAAAACTTACATAGTCACAGTGTCTGTCCATCTGGCTTCCTTTCACTCTGCTCCTAATAAATTTTGAACATATTGACCAACTTCAGCCAGATCTGACAAAGAGAAGTGTCTCCAAGAGAACAAATTTATTTTGGTGTTGTGACAGTTGGCAGCTGAGTAGAGATAGAAATACAATGTAATGCCCTCTGGGAGAGAAAGCGAACTTCTATGTTTAGCCTGCCGGCTAACTATTCAGCACATCTAAGTCAGAATCAGTCCCAACGCATGCTGCATCTTGCCAATAATTGGTGAGTATAATAAGGACTGGGGATGGTTTGAGGAAGATAGGAGCGTGTGGAAGGATGTCTTTGGGTTGAAGAAAAACTGGCAGTCTTGCTCAGGGTTGGAATGCAAAGCCAGCGTTGAAAAGTGGCATGCATAGGTACACTAATATTTAAGAGAGATCATTAGGAAATCAAGCTCTGATTGCTCATAGAACAAGCCATCCTTAAAGAAACTCCCTTTCAATAGGATTAGACTAATTTTATTTCCTAAACACTATATTATTTTTCTTACCTAAGTCTGCCACACCTTCTATTGCACTCAATGTTTCCAAGAGGAAAGTTCTTGAGAGGGTGCTATTTGTTTAGTTGCAGAGGGCTTTTCAAAGGGATACCTGCATACCTTTTCCTCAGGTGCCATCTACACGTCAGTCCTGGTCCTTGTCAGCTCAGAGAAATGAGATGACCTTAAAAGCAGCCTTGGAAAAATCTAAGAGGCTGCAGGGTTGATATTGCTAGATTACTGAAGGAGTTAATGGGCTCTTTTGATTTAGACAAAAAGACTGGGATTTGGGTTGCTTGCCCTTTCAGATGGCTTTCAGAAGGTGCTGAAGCCAAAATGGATATGTGAAAAAAAGCTGCATATGAAAAACAGCAGCATGCAGCAAAAAGTTCTCTTGAAAATATTGCATGACTGGTATGTGGGATGCCATATTGCATCCCAGTTTCTGTTGTCCTTAAAGTGATAGTGCTATTAAGGGAAGAAGCAAAACAAGGAGTTTTGAGCATTTTCTGTTGCTGGACAGTTTCCCGTATGTGGCTTCTCATTTACAGCTGGTTACTTTGTAAAAGATAATTTTCTCTACCAGTCCAGAAACACAAATTCCACTTATGAGGAACTGAAAAATCGGCATAGTATTTCTTACTAGATTCTAGCTGTCATAGTTTTGGGGTGTTTTTTTTTTAATGCAGTTGAATAATAGATTATGCTTTAGACTTTTTTTTTTTTTGGTAGCATACATCATTATATTGCTTAAAAATATAAGGCGTTTGTTTTATTACATGGTGTTAAGATGAGATTTGCTTATGAAAACAACAAAACAATATACTCTGGGCTATTGTCTAACTCTCTATTTAATTGTTATTCAAGGCTTATTGGGTGTTGGTTTCCAGTGCTTTGGCAACAAAGAAAAGCTAAAATCCAGTCCTTTACAGCACCTTTTTGAGGTAAGTTCAGAGAAGAACAACTAGGGACTTCAGAGGACAGTCCATTTAACTTAGCTATCAATTTTGTACACAATAGCGTGTCTGCAGGGTGATGATGAGACTCATGCTGGATTCAGATGACCTTGCTTGAAGGACCAGTGCTAGTCTGAGCCGCAGCAGCAGAGTCAGTTTTCACTAGGGCTTGGCAGCAGAGACGGGATTCATTAGGCTGAAAAATACGTCCCATAAGGGAGGTAGTCGTATGGATACTTAGGTTGTATTGATTGCTGCTGCCACCACAGCCAGCTTGACTGATACCAAGTCTTTTAACTGGGCACAGGTGACCACTGACCTCACTGTGTTAACTGTGGTGGAAATGGAGTCTCACATCTGATGCTGTAGTATGTTGGTTACCAAAGTTGTGAAAAGTGGCGTGTATGGTGTAAAAAACAGCTTGTTTGCTAGAATTTTTAGAATAAGTAATATTTAATTTCCATTGCTTAATACACAGTTCACTGTGGTTGGGGAAAAGGGTCTTTAAAGTGTTTTGTGTCTAATATGGAGCCTTAGCATGTATAGGTAAGGAGGGGTGACTGTCACTTTCCGGAATACTCTTCTGGCTCTGAAGAATGCTCTTCTTTCTTCTGTGAGTGTGAAAGAGCTAGGAGCATTAGAAGGTGCAGTTTCTGCTGAGAGGCATTCTGGAAATGCCTTTCAGCATCATGGAAGGTTGTTTCCTTGCAGGAGGATGCACTTTCGGTTGCCCACCATGCCCACCAGCATGGTGCAAGTGCTGTAGATTGCATTTCTGTGTGTCAGAGATAAAACTGTCTTGGTGGCTTGTCCAGGTTAGCAATAAAGATTGAGGTAGTTTAACAAGCCTTGTTTTTCCAGGACTAAACATGGATTTGGTTGTTGCTTTGTGCCATTCAAATATGCCTGATATCATCTGAGTTAGTATTTATTTCTTCCTCTTTACCAGTTCCTGTGTCACTTTTTGTTTCGTACAGTTCAATGAGCAAAAAAGGTTTTTGATACTTGTAAGTGATCTTTGGTTGACAGCTGTGCTGGGTGTATACGTATACGATACGTGAGAGAACGTGACTTAAGTACTAACCTGCACATATCCAACAACCGTAAGGATAGATGGACAAAATTTTCTGAATAGCTAATGTTCCAAAGGTTCTATAAGAGCAGCTGTTTGAGACCAAATTAGGTTCTCAAATATTCCCAATTTATAACTGTTTTTTCAGCTGTATTCCTGATTTATATAAGAAACTGAGATGTGTTTCAAAATGGTGTTTTTTCTGCTGTTGTGTGAAACTGATCTTTTCTATAGTTAATTTAAAAAGAAAATTTCCATAACACAATTTCTATATAAATAAATGTCTAGACAAATGTACCTTTCCAAACCTCTTTGGACCTTCTGTTTTGGTCAAGACTCAGATGCAAATATGCCTTTTGCAACTATTTTTGCTTTATAACATCAAAAATTGGAGGGGTGTTAGAATATGCGAAACTACTCATGGGGGAGGGGGAACACTGTTCTTGGAAAGGGTTGAATTTTCCCTCTACTTCAAATTTCTTTTTTGTGGCAGAACTAAGCAAACATTAATCTTTAAGGCTTGTCAGCAGTACTGCCTGTTAAAATCTCTAAAAATCTCAGGGACTTGAAGGGGAAAAGTTCAATGGTTTTGCTGTGGAAGCTTTTTTTTTTTTTTTTTTTTTTTTTAATAGGCAGAACCCATTCAAGCAAGGTATTGTTGGCAAATTCATTGTCTGAACATTGCAGGAGTGAAGTTTTTATAAATATTTAATTTTAATCAAGATTGCAGTGATTTGGGGATCAAAACACTCTTACAAAGACTTAAACATCATTGAACTATTTGGATCTAAGTACATAGTGTAACCACTAGTTCATTCAATTATTTTTACATAGTACTTTAAGTTTTAAAAAACTTTTCCATGGGCTTTCAAAATGCTACATGTGGAAAGCAAGAAATCATTGTCTGGGCAAGTATTTGGCTTTTAGATATAAGGGAATATCTTATCATAGAACAGAATCATAGAATACCTCAAGTTGGAAGGGACCCATAAGGATCATTGAGTCCATCTCCTTGCAGTACTACCTAAAACTAAACCATATGACCAAGAGCATCGTCCAGACACTCCTTGAACTCTGACAGGCTTGGTGCCATGACCACTTCCCTGGGGAGTCTTTTCCAGTGACTGACCACCCTCTCAGTGAAGAACCTTTTCCTGATGTCCAGTCTGAACTTCCCCTGATGTAGCTTCATTCAATTTCCTCGTTTCCTGTCGCTGATCATCAAAAAGAGGAGATCAGCACCTCCCTCTCTGCTGCCCACCTTGAGGAAGTTGTAGACTGTGATGAGGTCACCCTTCAGCCTTCTCTTCTCCAAGCTGAAGAGCCAAATTTGTTGTACGTGAAGTTGGCTAATCCAAGAGTTTGTAATGCTTTTAGCAAAGTGACAGTGCATATGTGTGTCTGGTCAGATGTTGGCGTTCAAATGCTTGACTCCAGCCGTAGAGAGACAGCATGTATTAGTATGGGTGCATAGTATGATAAGTGACCGACTTTTGGATCAGAACTGGTTTGGGCTTGTTTGTTTGTTTGGGTTTTTTTAGCTTGTAAAAACATCAAGTTTTATCATCTTTGTGGTCCTCTGAAAAGTCTCTAGTTTAAAAATCTGTGGTGGTTTCCCTTTCATGCATAAATCAGTTCTTCCATATTCTGCTGCTACAGTTGTTTCAAGGTTATGAAGAGGACGATAACTGACAGCGGGAAGGAAATACGACCTTAGTCTTGTTTCAAGATAAACTGCGCATTGTCCTATTGGGGTTTGGACTACTCATTCATCCTTTAAATAGGAAATGTGTTCCTTTAACACAGCTCTAAAATTTTGACTTTACAAATGTCATCTTCAAATTTATTTGTCTTGTTCCTGTAAAACTTTGCTCTGCTTATTTTTATTGGAGGAGAGGATTATACTTCTTCAACATTTTCCATGCCATTATATTTTAGGTGTATGTGCAGATTAACAAAGCAGCAGAAGATGAAAACACAAAAAAGCTGGCTAAGGATTTCTTTAGAAAAATGGAGGAACATGATGAGCAGACATTGTCACTTTGGAAACAATTTAGAGACTTCAGTATTGAGGAATACATCCGAATTTATAAGGTACAAATAATCCACTTTTTCTGTGGATCTGCTTTTTCTGTGTTACTGGTAAAATGATCTCTTTTTATCTGTTGCTCCATCAATCTAATTGACAGCGCCCAGGACCTTTTCATCCAAGTGACTGCCAAGCAGTGAACGGACTTAGGAACGGAGGTTGCTGTAATGTTAATTCATTGTCTTTCCAGTAAACTTTACAGTGTTGTGGGGAAGACGTTTCTAAATATGCCAGGTTATGCCCCATTCTGTTTGGAAAAAGCACAGTAGTTAATTTAACATCCGAGCAGACCATCACTTTATTTGCTGAGAGCCCAGATACATTTTGTTTAATGGCATCCGTGTAAGTGACCCTTTGACTGATTCTCTCTTCTCAGAAGCCCTGAAGCTAGGAGTATGGTGCTAGGCAACAAAGCAAATTAGTGTTATTAGATAAATACTCTTCAGTTTTGCTTTGTCTTTGAAGTCAGCAACAACCCACTAAATTTCACCGTTTCCATGTAATAAATTTTATTAGGAGATAACTCTGTTTTCACACTTCCAATTTAATGTCATAATGCAGAGCTGTGTACATTGCGTATTAAATTGAGTGTAAGTAATTATAGCAGCAGGAGTTTACAATGGTAATCAGTGCATAAGTTACCTGCAGGTTGAGTTGAGCTAATATACAGCCATCTGTTGCATACTGCAATCTCAAGAATTGAGCCAGTGGCCACTGTTTTGAGGAAGAAGACCAAAAATGGATCTTAAGAATTTGGGAAATAGGAATGAGGTGCACGTTCTGTCACTGAATCCAGTCTCTTGGTATTAATACTATGTAATTGTACTCAAGACTCAATCTGAAAACCAGCTAGAGTTTTTCTTTCCCACGTTCTTGCAATGAAATTCCATAATGGGTGCCCAGTTTTGTTGGGCTTAGACATTTATTTCTAACTCACAGCTCCAAAGAATTTGTGATTCATTTTATAGCACTTCCTTCTTCTAGTATTATTCTTTACATAAAACTGCACTTTTCCATCTCCTTCCTTTTGATGTATTTGTAGAAATACGTCATATATATATAAAGTGATGTCCCATATTCATATGGGACATGTATGGGACCATATATTCTTTCTTCTTTGATTGCAAAGTGTCGTAGTTCAGCCCCGATTAGGACCAGACTACACAGTCTCTCTCTCACTCCCCCCACCCTCCGAGAGAACAGGGAGAGAAAATATAAGGAAAAACGGCTCGAGGTTTGAGATAAGGACAGGGAGAAATCCTTAAAGTTACCATCACGGGCAAAACAGACTTGAGTTGGGGAAAACTATTCATTTATTACTACAAACAGCAGGATAATGAGACAGAGAACAAGATAACCTCCATCCACCCCTCCCTCTTCCCGGGCTTAACATTATCTCTACTACCTTCTCCCCTCCTCAAGCGGCACAGCGGGGAAGAGGGAATGGGGGTTGCGGTCAGTTCATCACATGTTGTTTTATGCCGCTGCTTCATGGTTGGGGGAAGAACTCCTCACATTCCTCCCCTGCTCTGTTGTGGGGTTCCACCCCTATGCCACAGTCCTTCGTGGAACTGCTCTGGTGTGGGTCATCTCTTCCACGGGGTGCAGTCTCTCCAGAACAGCTGTCCCAGCGGGCCCTCCACGGGCCACAGCCGCCTTCAGGCATCCACCTCCCCCGGTGTAGGGTCCTTCACGGGCTCCAAGTGGATCTCTGCTCCTCTGTGGACCTCCATGGGCTGCAGGGGGACAACCTGCTCCACCATGGTCGTCACCATGGGCTGCAGGGGAATCTTGGCCAGGAGCCGCATTACTCCTCCCCCTCCTTCTGAACTGACCTTGACATCTGCAACTGTTCCTCACAACAGGCTGGTAGATGTCTCTCAGGATCTTTTTACATCTTATTCACTTCTCATCTCCTCTCCACTTCTTGCAGCCGGGCCGGACCGAGTCGGGCCCAGTCGGCCGCCTGGCGAGAGGCCAGAGGGTGAGGCCTGCAAGGCCCATGAGGCCTGCGCCTCCCCCTCTGCGCCTCTGTCCCCGCTCAGCTTCTTCACATCTTCTCTCCTCTTTTTTTTTTTTTTTTTTTTTCTCCTGTTTTCCCCTTCTTAAATATGTTATCGCAGAGGGGTTATCACGGAACGTTCTGCTACCAATCGGCTCAGCCTTGGCCAGCAGCGGGTCTGCCCTAGGCCTGGCCAAGTCCACTGAACAAAGGGACTGAACAAAGGGGGGCCACCTTAGGCCCCCCCTCACTAACAAAACCACAACACAAAATTAAAAGAGAAGTGGCCTGCCCCTTCCTCAAGAATCCAGATAAACCTGGCTGTGCTTTAATTTCTTCCCTGAAACGTATCACTGGATTCATGCTAAGAACTCGTAAGTTAAGACCTCCTACGTGAGACACAGCCTTGATAATTCTAGTCGAAAGCAGACCTGTTGGGGTCAGTGAGTACTGGGCTGTGTAAGCAGCTGCATCATGATGGTCACTCATCGTTGATCACATGTGACTGGTACCGCTAGATCTTTCTCTCCCAATTTCTTTTCAAGCTAATAAATATTGAGCTGATGGACTGACAGCTTTGTTGGCCTCAGTTAAAAACCTTGTCTTTTGTACTATTACCTATTACCTGGTTAAAGTCATCCTTTCTCTTCTAGGTGTATTCTCAGTCTTCCTAGTAGTGGTGATTTCTGTGTACTCAGCAGTGTTTGTGAGCAGCTCCTGCTTTTTAAAATTTTTATTAGCATCCTTTTAAACTAGGACTGGTTTCAAGTCCAGGTGACTTCTCTGCAGTCCACTGGTTTCCCCTTCAGCACAAAAAGTTAAAGACCTACCTCAGAATCCTTGCACTAATTGCTCTCTCCAGTTTACTCTTAATTTTTCATTAACATTATATCCAACAGTGTATTAAACTCAGGGAGATTAATTCTAATACAGAAAATGATTAAGTCAAAATCCCAACATCTTTTCCTTTTCTCAATGAAGTGGCATTTCCTGGAATAAAATTAATCTTTGCACTCTGTCTGACCTGTGACATATACCTATCATCTGACTCAATTTGAGGGAATGATTAGCCTCAATCTAACAATGTTTCCCTTCTTTGATATTCTTGGAACTTTTCAGCGTCTAGGAGTGCACTTTGATGAATATTCTGGAGAATCATTTTACCAAGAGAAGTCCCAGGAAGTTCTGAAGATGTTGGAGGACAAAGGACTCCTTCAGAAAACAATGTATGAACTCATTATTCGATCTGTTGGTATGGTTTACTTAGCAACTCAGTTGCATTTCAGATGAAGTGTGGTGAGTGAGGTGTGTATGTCATCTAAAGGGAAGAGTTTTCTTTAGATGATTTTGGTAGCTGTTCTACTAGAAGGCCAACGGGATTTGTGCAATTACAGCTAAAAATTGAGTTTACCTTTTCTTGTGGCTAGCACGCGCCTGGCCATGACAAATTAGGTACAATGACAGTGTTCTGCTCCTAATGGCCTTTTAGGCTGTTAATTAGTTTGGTAGCTGCATGTGCCATTTAATGAGCAGAGTTAGGTGAGATCCTTGTCTCGGCGTGCTGCCTGGCTGAACTGGGACAGAAACTATAGTCATGGAATGTACCAGAATGTGGGCAGGCGGCTCCCTGGCATCAGCAGTGGTGACAACTGGTCTTCAGTTGTCTTCAAAAAGATGTAAAGGATGCAGTCATTCAAAGAAAAGAATGAGATCATTTAAAGTGAGGGGGGGCTCTATGGAAAGAGGCCTTCCTTTTGGATCTGACTTGTGTCTTAACTGAACTTTACCTGTGCTTTGGATCTGTCTTGCAGTTACTTCAGTGTTTTCTCTCAACTTACAGAAAAGGGACAGGAATTGTGGATCTTTCAGAAAAGAAAGACTTGTCGTTGTTTTCCACTGTCATGCGTAGTGATGGGACATCGCTTTATATAACAAGGCAAGTAAGCCTCTCTGTGTTTCTTGCTGTTTATCTTGACAGTAAACTTTTGTACATGATTACATTTGTAACTAATAGTACAGATTTTTAAGCTTTTTATTTCTGGGATGGAATACCTTGACAAATGATTAATTGTAACTGGAACTAGCAGTGTAGCTATGATGAGAGGGAAACGGCTGAGGAAAAACAGCTACTTTAAAATACTTTTCCTCCCCTTAAGCAGTCTCTTTCCATAAATCGTAATACTTTCTCCAGCTACTGGCTTTGAAAACAAAGCTAGGATCTCTTAATCTAATAAACGCTTGCCAAATAATGAAAGTTTTAGAAAGATCTTTGCTTAAAATGTTTATTGGCAGTGTGATACAGAAAAAAATGGCTTGTTCAGCCATGTCTTCATTGACTCAGTGGGCCACCAGCACTGTACCATTGATTTTATCATTGTTTTCCTGCCTTCTCATCAGTATCCTAAAATTCCCCTTGGGTATTTTAATATGGAAGCCTTAACAGTTTCTTTGTGCCAGTAATGTAAATAAATCAGACGACTAGCCCTCAGGGTAAACTGTGTACAGCTTTTCCGGACAAGGGTATTAGAGAGATGCTGCTGTCAATCCTGCACATTAGGGAGCTGCTGAATCCTGTAGCCAGATAGAGGCAAGAGTGCCACAGCTCCATGCCCACAATAGTAAGGTAGTAGTTACGCCCAGCAGCTGTTCCCAGTAGGCACACAAACACACACACACATATCTACACAGAGCCAACCAAACAGGGCAACACAGACAAAACCGCTCAGCACTCTGATGGCACCAACGGCTTCATTTTGTTCCGCTCTGGCTGATTAGGGTGATGGTTTAATAGTGTGAAGCAAATACACATATGTGTATGTGATATATATTATCTACATAAGTAATATACGTATCTGTATGTATAGAGAAAGTATATACAATGTGCATCTCTCCAGTAGCTGAGCTTCGACACTCAGTCTGCCTATTAGCTGACCCCTGGATCCCCAGGTCTCCCCACCTGTTGGCACCTGGGCACGTGAGCCCTCCAGGTCCGTAGCCCCACTCCAGTTGCTGGTACAGACACAGCGAATCCCTCTGGTAATTGGGCTTAGACGTGTGGTCCAGCCAGCAGCTGGCCCTGAATCCTCACTCTCCCCTGTTGCCTCCTGCGTGGAAACACACTTGTACACAGGCGGGTCTCCCTATTAATCCCCAGGCCCCATTGTCTCTGTCAGTTTGCCTGGACCCCCTGGAGTACAGACTTCTCTGGGTGCCTCATCTTTGAAAACAAACACAAACCTCCCCCCCCGCCCCGCCCCATGTGTGTGAAGAGGAGTTTTTTATCATATAACCTAACACTGAGTGCTAGGTTAGTTTTCCAGGGAAGGGTTGTTTCTCTCAAGTCTCCCAGCTGAATCACTGTCCCAGTAGACAGAAGTCAGGCTTACTCTGTGCATAAGAGCAGTTTCCTCAGTAATTTTCATAGCTGGTAGTTTAAAAAAAACATTTCAAATACATTTTGTGAACAAAGTATAGATGGCATCTTTTTTGTGTAATGCATGCATGGATCCCCCTAATCTGGCAGTCCTCTTCTCTCCATAAGAGTAGATTATTTTCCCAAGAGGCAAATAATGATGAGGTATGTTTGAGTGAAAGTCCAAATAGCTTCTCATTATCTTTTCCAGAGATCTTGCTGCTGCTATAGACCGAATGAATAAGTACAGCTGGGATACTATGATTTATGTGGTAAGTAATTCTAGATTCACCAAACACTTCTGAGCCTGACTCTCACCAATAATCCAGGGGGCTTCTTGCTCTCAGTATGATTTTGGCAGGTGGTATTTTGGCAGTAAAATAGATGCCCTTAGTGCCTAGCAACTGTACCTCAATATGGCAGTGTTTCTTGGTTTTGTTTCAGTTCCTGACCCACAAAAAAGGTAAAAATCAGCTCTGAAATTGTTCTCTGTTTTAAAAAATCATTGCAATTAATTTTAAATGAACTTTTACTCAACTGATGTTATATTTTTCTATATAAATGTTGTAATTAATATTTAAACGACTCAGAAAAACCTGTTGGAGTTATAAGGGGCTGTAAAATTTTAATTCAGAAATTTAGAAATTAATGTTCTAAAATGAATCTACGTCTACTCTAAAGTCTTGCTATCTTATCTGAAATGTAAATTTTTATGGCTTTGAACAGTGCCTTGGTTTCATTGTGTAGGAATTGCAGATAAAGTACTGCTTAACCAGTCTGGAGCAACTGTAGACAGGGAATCTTTTTACGTTTCTTGGTTTGATTGTTTTGCTCTTTAACAATTCCAGCAGTATCAGTAATGATTAGCAGGCTTATCGCCTCACTTGCATGAAACTTTTTTTGCTTTAGTATCAAGGGCGTGTCACATGATGCTTTTAAATTTTTTTCCTCAGATTTAGAAAAAAAAAAAACATTTTGAAAACCATGTTCTATTATGTGAAGTCGATTAATGCCCCGTGGAAAAAATCTGCAGGTTTCTGGCACGTTCTTTGTGATGTGTTTGGTAATGCCCATAAATCTTCTCTGGTGTAGCTCTTTCAAAAGCCAATATAATGTTACAAATACCGTCATTCAGGGGACGGGGGGAGATTTTTTTGTTTTGTTTTGTTTTTTTTTGGGGGGAAGGTTATCTCTACTGACTGGAACATAGTAGGTTAATTGGCACTGAAGAGCAATATGGCTGTGAAAGTGCAATGCATTAGGGGTTAGGGAAGCTTCCTGCCTAGTTCATATGGGTGGGTAATTATTTGTGGGTTTTATACCATGAGGTAGTAGGGACCAACGCAGAAGGAACAATAAGAAAGAAAGAAAATAGTTGGGTGAATATTTTGCACAAATTGGGATGGGGGCTGAATGTTAGGCTAATGGAATGAGCAAGTACAGAAGCAATAGTCCTCAGCTGAGTGGCTGTTCACAGCTGAAATCCAGTAACTGTTCACTTCTTGGCCTGGGCCTCTTTGATCTACTCCTAGTCCAAACAGATATGCAGCAAAACCAGGCTGTGGTGTGATCGATGTGACTGTTATAATTAATGTCTCATTCAAGTTCAAAATGACAGATTAGCCTGTGTAGTCCTGTTCTCTCAATCTTGCTAAGGTTGCATAGTTTTCGGATAACGTGGTTAGTATTTCTGTCATTTCTGTTTTTCTGAGGGCTGAGAAAGCAGATAATAAAATGAGAAGAGACATTAAGAGAAGACAACGATGACTTCTTTTAATGAGAAGAGACTGTTAAGAGAGTTTGTGGGACAGATAGCCTGATGAAGAGACTGCTAGCCTTGCTGAGTTTTGCTGCTGTTTTGTGGCAGTCATCTGTAGTGGGCTTTAAGCCAAAGGAACCTTAAAAGTTTGATGTAAGATATGGGAATATAACAAGAGCAGCAAAGTTCTGAAGGGAAAATGGACGCATTTTGTTTGATGGGCAGCTCACAGATTATGTGAAACTAAAGGATATCAAGGTTTCATTTCAGTTTATGGCTTTCTCTTCATGACCTAGGAATAATAATTTTTAGAAGGATAGATTGCTTTTTCTGACAAGAAGCAAAATCCCATTGCCATAGATGCCAGCTGTTATATTTCTCAAGTCTTGCTTGTTTTCATAGGTCTTAATTCTGCTTACAGTGACTTACTGGCACAGTGTCTGTGATGTTGTGTGTTCGTGTGTTGAAAGCTAATCCTTACCAAACTTGAAGTGTTTTCTAATACACACCAATTCTTTTCATTAGACAGATAAAAGTCAAAGTAATCACTTTCAACATTTGTTCCAAATACTGAAGCTCATGGGCTATGACTGGGCCGAAAGGTATGTATTTATGAATCTTAATGATATACCTCTTTAAAAAACAAAAACAAAAACAGAATGGGTTATATGTACATATGGGTTATATGTACATTGGAATTTCAGTGTAGTCCTCTTTTGGAGAGAATCTTCTGATTACGTCTATCTGCCACCATGCTGTAGCACGTCATGTAGGCATTTTGGATGAAACTAAGCTACGAGATGTACTGCTGGTGTGCACTGCAGACATTTGGCCTGTAGGACCCAACTAATGTTAGTCCAATAAGGATGAAAAAATAAAAAAAAAACCAAACCCCTCAGAATTGTGTGCAATGTGGGCCCCAGGTCCTCGGCACCAGCCTTCTCACTCTGTACGTCTGCACCTGCTGGTCTGCTTTATTTGCGAAGGGAGACATCGCCGAGCGTTCAGGATGTGAAAAACAACCCTGTCTCTCATTTAACAGGTCTTTCATAACTGCTTGGTGTAAAAATGGGAAAAAGGGAAACTATCTATCAGAGATTTTGTGGCATAGCTTCTGGGATATTGTGTGATCGTGTATTAAACGATAACTTCTTGAAGTATGGTATTTTACCAGAGGTCTGAATCTGAGTTTGAATCATACTTCAGACTTGCAGTACCTATTGCAGGGAAATGTATCCCTACTGTTATTCAGTGTAATTACCAGTCTAGTTAGCAATCTGACCAAAGGGCAATAATGAATCTGCAGACTAAATTATATTCCTCTCTGACAGACTGCATGTCTTTTGTGGTTAAATACAGGATTTTAGCCTTCAGGAATACTACTCTGCCTCCTTTCACATTGCTTAAAGTTGCAGAAAAATTACTTTGGATTATGGATCTGTAATAATGTTGGGATTATTGTAAGCAGAAGCAATGACTATTTTGTTATTAGCACTGATTAATTACACTTTTAGTTTAATGTGGCCACAATAGAATTATTATGACTCCCTTTCTAATGTTATTAACAAATCTGTGTAGCCACAGTAATTTGATCTGTCTACATCCTGCCTCTCCTCAATTTATGGCAATTTATTGCATTGAGTCCTCTGTACTAAGGCTAGTAGCAAGAGAGGCTCCCAAGAGCACGCAAGTGACCAGGTTATCATAATTCTGATCATAATTCTCCCGTTATATAATAAGTATGGAGCTTTAGTGCTGACATGAGAGTTGCTGATTATATCACCAAGCTTCCCACGTTGGAGCGCTATTTATTCAGCTGTTATTGTTGTTTTCTGGTAAGAATCCAGCTCTGAACAAACACTGTAAACATTTCTCTTGGTTAAAATGTAATTTTAGGTCCTGCTGCTTTTCAACACAGGTGCCAGCATGTGTCTTTTGGTCTAGTTCAAGGGATGAAGACTCGGAGAGGAGAAGTAATTTTCCTGGAAGATGTTTTAAATGAAGTTCGCTCAAGGATGTTACAAAACATGGCTTCCACAAAAAGTTAGCTATTTCAGGTCTTATTAATTTCTTTTGATGTTCTGTGTTGATCAAAAATGTGTTATCTTTTCTGCCCTTTGCTTTTCCCTGCATCAGACTAATTGCAGTGATATGCCCTTGATCTGTGTGCACTTTTTGTATCTCCTGTAATATAAACAATGTTAAAATAATCCTTTGCAGCTCTGTGAACTTCTCTAAATTACAAATTTGCAAATTTTAAAATTCAGTTAAATTATTTCATCATGCTTTTGTACTAGGAAGGACGTACCTGCCTTTGGGGGTTTTTTTGGTTTGGTTTTTTTTTTTTTTTTTTTCTGGAGGGACAAGCTAGTCAATAATGGGGTTGGGGCTGGAGTTCAGGGAACAGTCAGATTTCATCCAAAGGATCTGTAGCTCTGACAGTTTTCTCTGGCAAGATTGACTGTAACTTATTTGCAACTACTGCCTTGTCATCGTCCCAGCCTCATGACGAAGTCCCAGGAGGTCGCTGCTCTGCAGCAGAGTCTGCAGAAGGGGATGTTTGCCTGCACCTCGGCCTGTGGCTCTAGAGCTGTTTGCTCTTGACACGTTAAAGATTCAAGCAGTTCCCAGTGAAATACTGCCCTCTCTTGTGCTTTCTGGGGTTAGGTGCTGAAGTGGATCAATGAAGTGATTGGGTTAAGTAGTGTGCATCTTCCTTGCTCTGCCTCCTCAGCTTGTTTAATCCAGATAATTTTGCTTGTAGAGCGGTCAAGAAGGGAGGGCAGGCAGAACGATAGAAGGGTGACCCTCGATTCAAACCAGTTTTACTGTGGAGAGGAATGGAGCTCAGAGCTTCAGTTTCAATGTTAGTACCATAGCTGAGTGCAAAGCACACGCATTTTTGTGCTGGGCTGAGCTGACACAGCAGAGGTACAGACCCATGCTCCATTGCAGAAGCGGTAGGCAGAACAGCTAAAAGAGGCAATGTGTTCGGATGGCACTGCAACATTCCCCAGAGGTTATCCATGAGATCCTAAATCCTACCTGTTCTTGTAGAAATTTTCCCCCTTGTGTTTGAATTCCTGACTTACTTGCTCTTTCCTAAATTAGATATCATAAATCCCTGACTCATAGCGAAGTCTTCAATGTTTGAAAAGTGTTGGATACACTGTGAAAGGTATTACAGACCTGTGTGTGGCATCCAAATGCCTCGCTGTCATCAAAAAGATTTTAGGAGCTGGGTTTCTAACAGACAAGCTAGCTTGAAAAATCATGCCTGTGTGGAGCTGGAGCTGGTTAGCTAAATATCTTTGTATAAACTCTCTCTCTGCTATTAGGTGTAGGCAGTTCTTGTGGTATTTAAGTTTACATTATTGGCATCTTTTTCCTTTCAACTCATCTCAATGAATCCTGCTGTCCACATAAATCCTCTGTATAATGCCTATTGCCTTTGCCACTTTACTTTCTCTTAGATAGCTTTGTCTGTCTCATCAAGCACCTAAACAAAAGCTGGAATTCTGAGACAGTTTTTCTGTTTTGAAACAAATCTCAGTTATGAAATGTAATAATGTAATCTAAACATACTTGTCTTTGTGAATGAACAGCCAGTTTGAGACTTCTCAGGGCTATGAACTGTCCCCACACTTTTCAAGCTTAGTTTTTTCTGAATTTTGTAAATAGCAAAGGTATGAGTGGTGTGAACTTCTGTCAGCTCAGTTGGCTTTGCTGTCCTGGCACAAAAAAATAGCAAAGCAAAAGACAGAAATCTAGGTGTACTAAAACTACTGCAAAACTGTTTCAGCTTAAGTGGTGCCTTGAGAGAACAGCTGAATTCTCCATATTCTGCTGTTAGTGGGGAATTTTAGGCTGAACTCTGCACACTTAACTCTACCTTGTAAAAGACTATGATAAGAATCCTCCTTTCCCTCCAGTAGAGACAGACAGGAAGAGAAGACCCTGGTAGGGTGCATTGTGATCTGAGTTTAAAAATAGAAAGCATTATGAGTTTCAAAAGCATCGCCTTTTCGCTAGGCAAGGTTGTGGGTTCAAACACAAGTAATTGATTACCTAGAAGATCCAGCTTCTAAAGTGCTGTTTTGTAGGCAAGTTTACTGTACTTCTGATGAACTGGAGCACCAGCTTGGCCCCTGTGAACCTCCTTGTGAGACAGGGAGTGAAACAGGCCCTTGGGTGAATTTCTGTACAAAACAGGATGCTGCTTATCTGCTGAAGGATACCACCACAGTTGTGAAAAAGCTGCAAATAGCTTTGCAGACATAGCTCTGCAGCTGTTGTGAGGGCATTCTCTCTTAGACTCTTCCAGATTAATTATGTTTTGTAATGATAGACTTAAGTTCAGTTTGTTTAGTTAGAGAAGCTTTGGAGCAGTTCTTGTCAGGTCTACCCAGGGAGAAGGGCAAGTTGTACCTGACCAGCCTGGTGGCCTTCTGTGATGGAGTGGATTAGTGGACAAGGGAGGAGCTACGGATGCCATCTACCTGGACTTCTACTGGCCATGTGTGCCTGCAGCCCAGAAAGCCAACCGTATCCTGGGCTACATCAAAAGGAGCGTGGCCAGCAGGTCGAGGGAGGTGATTCTGCCCCTCTACTCTGCTCTGGTGAGACCCCACCTGGAGTACTGTGTCCAGTTCTGGAGCCCCCAACATAAGAAGGATGTGGATCTGTTGGAAGAACCCAGAGGAGGGCCACAAAGATGATCAGAGGGCTGGAGTGCCTCTTCTATGAAGATAGGCTGAGAGAGTTGGGGCTGTTCAGTCTAGAGAAGAGAAGGCTCCGGGGAGATGTTATTATGGCCTTTCATTATGTAAAGAGAGCTTATAAGAAAGAGAGAGAGGGACTTTTTTTGTAAGGGCTTGTAGCGAGAGGACAAGGGACAATGGTTTTAAACTGAAAGAGAGTAGGTTTAGATTGGAAGGAAGAAATTTTTTACAATAACGGTGGTGAGACACTTAGGTTGCCCAGAGAAGCTGTGGATGCCCTATCTCTGGAAGTCCTCAAGGCCAGGCTGGATGGGGCTTTGAGTGACTTGATCTACTGGAAGGTGTCCCTGCCCAGGGCAGGGGAGTTGGAACCAGATGATCTTTAAGGCCCTTCCAACCCACACCATTCTGTGATTCTCTCAGTTCAGATTTTCTGAGTATAGTCAGTTTAGATATCTGTAGTGGATGGTGTGAATACTCCCTGAATGTACATCTGAGTTCTCCGATAGCCATTGGAACAATTTTTCTTTGACTATTTGTGCCTTTCTATCACTTGGAGTTTTTAAACAAAATCTGGATTTCCCTGTCATTCTTTACCTGATCTTAGAGATTAACTGTCTGAACTGTGAAGAGGTTTTTGGTGTAGTCTATCTAGGCTATTGTAATGAACCCTTCTGACCTTAAAATCTGCATTATATGTACTAGGGGAAGTGGGGAAAAAGCACATCTGAAACAGCTGTGTCTCATCTTTTAAGAAAGATTTATATCCTGGACTTCTTGCTATATGCATCCTGAGAATTTCCATATTGCTAGTTCACAGGTTTATTGGTAGTTCATTCACTGTTCTGTTGGCATCTCCAAGTCTGAACAAGGGAGTCATTATGCTACTATGGACTTACGATTTGTTTTTCCCTGTTTCTCTTCAGCAACCAAAGAGATAGAAGACCCTATGGAGACAGCAGAGAAAGTTGGTCTTGCAGCACTGATAATTCAGGTGAGTCTGAGGTGTTTGCATCTTCTCTAACAAGTCAAAAATTGAGATGGAGAGCCATATCTAGCTGACATTGGATTTATTGTTTCAGGACTTCCGGGGCCTTCTGTCGTCTGATTATCAGTTTAGCTGGGATCGAGCTCTTCAAAGTCGTGGAGATACAGGCGTATTCTTGCAGTACACCCATGCCAGACTCCATAGGTCAGAGGAGTGTTTGTATGCTGAAGTACATTTTGACGTGTATTTTAACCTTATTAACTTACTGGTTGTTAAGTAGTAGTATTAACTCCTTCCCTAAATAGGACATGTTCACTTTTTCAACAAAGGTGTGAGTTTACGATAGGAATCACTGAGACTTCCCAGAAGAGCAAGCCAATTAAAATGAAATTTCCACCTCATTTCTGCAGGGCTGAGCTCACTGTCCATGTACTTTCTAGTTCTAGGAACAGCTTCTCTGTGTGACTGGTGTCAGTGATGAAGAACGGTGGCCCTAGGATTAAGGAAACTGATGTAAAAACCAAAACGCCTGTACTTGTAAAATATACCAAGTCACAGAACTTAGGTGTTTTTGGCTGCACCTGTAGCTAGTGGGTTTTTTAAGATTCTGTTCTTTCTCACTGTTGGTAACCAAGGTTAAAAGCAGACCCCTTCCTGTTGACTCAGGTCAAACACCTGAGGTATTTAATTATTTTTTGAAAGAGTTTCAAAAGAATCCAGTTTGAGCAGTTTTATCAATTACAGTGATCTTTCAGAGCATTTTTAATGCAGACATGGATACGTATTTTCATGTGAGCACATAAGATACCTTCCTGGATCAAGCCAAAGGTCCATACCAACCTGGCATTCTGTCTGAGGCAACGATATTAGGAGATGGTATTCAGGGAGAGCATGCAAGCCTCATCCCTTTCTGTAGTCCGTTTCTCTTGTACTCCCTTATCATCTAGGTATTGATGGTACTAGGGTACCATTACTAGGGTATCGACTACCTTTTAGCATCCACTTCTGGACCTGTTGTCCATGTGTATCTCTGATCCTGTTGATGCTGAATAGCTAGCACAAATTTTTATTTTTTTAATCTTGAGTTGAAGTTAGCTAGTCTGTCTGTGTTCCGTTCAGCCTGAGCTTGTTTTTTTTTCTTAAAAACACGAATTACTGTTTTTCTTGTTCAGCTTTGCTAACAAGAGTTTTTTGTCCAACGTTTGTTTTTCATTTTTACATTTTAGTTTAGAACAGATGCATGGGAATGAGCACCAAACTGACATTAATGTGGCATGCTTGCAAGAGCCAGATGCCATCTCTGTTCTTCAGCATCTTCTCAGGTTTGTCTGGTTTTCTTTCCAAATACCAGTTCCCTTAAAATAAACTGGATTTGCTGCCAGCTTGTGGAGCAGATACAGACTGCACGATCATAAGAGAAAAATGGGTATTTCAGGCAATGGCTTGTCTGTTGGGTCATCCTGATTGCAACAGTAGCCCTCACTTGAAATCTTTGTGGACTTTAGAAGCCATATATGAGGAGGAAAAAGCAATATTTGGAACATACTCTGTGTACATGAGCCTTTTAATTATTTCTTGTCTTCACAAAAAATATGCTAAGCTCTATGTAAATCTTAGCCGCAAATTTGCTTGGTCCCTCTTGTTCTGTATTTGTCATGTGGAAAAGGGGAGAGGAAGCGCTCCTGGGTGAGGTGAAATGGAGTATATGAGTATGTGCATGCAGATTCAGTAGCTCAGCATCCTTCAGAGCTTCTGAACATGCATAACTAGTACCTGTTAATAGCAGTTATGTTTGTCATTAATTCATTCTTAAAGTTGAGCAGTTTCTGTTCTCATTATCTCGTAGGTGTGTAATTAATATCACAGCAGGGGAGTTGTCCATGTTGCGCAGCCAGTGATGGAGTTGGAAGTAATTGAGGCTTTCAAAATTCCTAGTGAGAGGTCCTGTATACGGCATTGCGCACTGCATAGTGCCAGAGAGTTGACGCCTTTGGCCACACTAAGGCCTTCTTGAGGGCATCTGTTTAAAATTTGGACTTCCAAAAGTCCTGTCAGAGTCCCAGGTGGCTCTTTTCAGCCTGCAACTGTAGGTTGCAGAGTCCTACCGTTAATTGTAATTGCCTCAGGAGGCCTGTCTGCAATTTATCATGTGCTGCATGTTCTCCTGAGGAACAGCAAGACCAGCCAGCACTCTAAATAAGACCAGTATTGTCTTACTTATCCAGTGCAATTGTAGTTCACAAAAATCTCATGGGTTGTTTCTTGTTTTTTATCAGATCAGTGTATAGCTGTCTATCTTACGTGTAAAAACTGATACAGGGTTAATGTATTTCAGGTTGATTTGCAAGAATCGCTGCATCTCAGATGTGTCCATTTTCAAACAGGTTGTTGCTTCACTGCAGGTCTCTTATCTTTATACAGCTTCCGATCTGCTTATTGCAAAGGCCTTTGAGTCTGGCCAAGCACCATCTGGAGTTTGTGTGAAAGATATCCTGGGGCCTTTACTTCCAGCAAAAAGCAGTATTTAGGTTATCCAGTTAGACTCAGTGGCTAACAAACTCACGTTTAAATATCCCATGCTTTCAGGAGTAACAATTACTGTTCAGTCCTCCTTGTGAGTTGCCATGAGTAGATTCTTTTTGAAAAGTTTCCATAATAAATGCTCCTGGGCTGTCAGAAGGCCGCTTCCCATGGCTCTGCTTCTGCTGTCTGAAAAGCTACCAAACATTTGCCCTTAAAACTGGCTGACCAGTTCTGAATACCACTCACTTTGCAGACTAATGAATAGTAGATGGGAGGTAGCATGTACATCCCCGCAGAAGTGGACTTGTTTAACTGATAAAATAATCTAACAAGTTGTCGTAGGCCAACACTGAAATGGCAGCTTCATGAAGCAACAAAGTTGTTAGCAAAAGAGGGCCTCTTCCTTTGATGCCAATTTTGTTGCTTTATTAAGGGCTATTGGGCGGTGCTTGTTAAGTTAATTGTAATTTTTCTATACCTGTGTCGCTGTCTCTGAGGGACTGGCAGCTGCTGGTATCTCAGCTGTCCCTGAGACAATGCAGAGGTTCTGCTGATTGTCTCTCTCTCACGTCTGTTGCACAGTGGTATAAAGGCAGTGACCTTCCCTATTCAAACAGTGGCCACCTGTGGCACACGGGCTGAGATGAGCTGCTGAATGCACGCGTCAGAGGTGTTTGGTGCCTTACCCACCAAGCGAATGGGGAGCACTCCCTCCCTGGTGCTATAGCTCCTGGGTGACCACAGAGCCCTCATGATCAGAGCTCGCTCCCCAGTTCTCTTCCAGCTTGTCTTTAAAGGAGGAAGATCACAGCTTGGGCATGCTGGTGGGGAATGGCCTGGGAGCTGAGCAAAGACCAGCAAGTCCACTCCTCACTTTGAATTTGAACTCTGTTCAGATCTGGAGGTGTTGGTAACTTCTTGCAGGCTCTGAAAAGGATGATGTGCACAAGTGTTCAGCAGAACACATGAAGAAAAAAATGGATCTCCACGAATCTGCCTGTATTGTCCAGTTTAATACTGTCTTACATAAGTAAACTTTATTCCAGGATTATGTAAACCCACTTTGGTTTTGTCTTTTCTAATGTTACGAGATTCCTTTTAGCTACTTAAAATTCTAAGCTGCGTTTACTAAAGGCAACATCCTCTAAGGGACTGTTTTGGCTGCTTTGGTTATTTAGTACATATTTTTTGCTCCTAGGAACTTAGAATTAGTGTTGAAATGTAAAACCAGACATAATGTTCCAGGAGCAAATATAGCTCCTGTGTTCTCTTTGCCTGCCTCTCAGCTCTGCCATCTTCAGTGTTTGTGTGTTGAGGAGCACAAGCAATATCCCTCAAGAGTAAGTGAACAGGGAAGAACTAGTCAATTGTGTAATAATTACATGGCTTAGATCTGGTTCAGAAGGCTATTTTTATTATTTCTGTAGTTGTAGTTGTGTGTTTGTTCTGAGTTAAGCAAGTCTGATGGGCCTTATATCCGAGCACACCTTCCTACCACTTGAACACCAAACAATCCTTTTCTTCCTTCACAGGTATGATGAGGTCCTGTATAGATCTTCTCAGGATCTGCAACCCAAGCACATTGTCAGCTACCTCCTCACACTTAGGTAAGGTGATTGCTGATACTGGTGTCCGTCTCCAGTAAGGACAGGTCTTCCTGAGCTGGCTCTGCAGCCCTCGTATCTGCACTGCTTTGAAGAGTAAAAATAGTGGGAAGATGTAAATTTGTGGGACAGTCTCTCTGGAGCAGGGAAGGTATCAAGTAGGATAGCAAATAATATAATAGATAGTCAAGATCAAGGTTGGAACTAGGAACAAAGGAGCCAGGAGCCTCCTCAGAAACTAATTGCTTTCAAGAAAAAAAATAATCACTTGGCTATAACCCTGTGCCTGAATCCAAAATCCTGCTGGACTAGTCATATCTTAAAGAGCAGATTTGAGCTGATAATGTGCTCTCAAATCTCAAAATTTCACCTAGGATCTCAGCCTATGTGTTGAGATGGACAAAGCGTATTACTGCTGTAAGTCGTCCTGCGTGTGTGACTGCCATAGGGAGGGTCCCCACAGGGACCTGTCAGATGATTGAACAGGACAGCGAAACACTCGTGTAGGCTTGCTGGAGGAAGCTGCAGAGTCTGTGTGTGGGTAAGGCTTTAGCAAGTTAAGGAAGATGGTATAAGGCATCACACACCTTGGGAATGACAGGGCATGCCCTCAAGGATCTTTCCAGACCAGTTTGGGGGTTTGAGGGGGTGGTGGTGTGGTAGTGGAGAGATTGTTTTGGGTTTTGGTTTTGTTTTTGTTTTTTTTTTTTTTTTTAATGAGCATTAAGTTGTTGATGGCATGCCCTGACAAGGGGCAGGCTACAGAAGAGCATGCCCTCCCTCAGCCAGGTGAAAGGCTGTTGTTGGACATAACAATCTCTGGCATGCTGCAGTTGTGGCTCTTCCAGTTCTGCTGCTTTCTGTAGCCCATAGCACTGCTCTCATCAAGAGACTTGCTCATTCTCACAATTCTCACTGTGTTTTTCGTTTCAGCCATCTTGCAGCCGTGGCACATAAAACTCTTCCTGTGAAAGGCAGCGCCCCTGACGTAGCCCAGGTATGGCACAACGTTGTTACGTGGCTGTGTAGGGTGTCCTGGAGGAAGTGTTAGGGCTTTGCCAACCCAGCTGTGTAACCGCTTGGGTGAATGTGTACCTGCGGGCTAATGAGCCAACAGGCAGGCTGGCCCCTGGGCGGCACTGCTTTGGGGTGGCAGGGGTTGCTGTTCATGGCTGTACCTTCAGTAAAAGGCTGCTCTGCCTCATCTTTCCAAAACAGAATGCTCTGGCAGGACAATGGCTCCAAACCCTATCAAACCCCTTTCCTTCTCAACTTTTTTTAAAAGTAACCATTTCAGCATTTAACTTGCTGGTTAATTTCTGATGGTTGCCTTTAGAGGTTATGTGGGAAGACAGAAAATTAGGAGATGACTGAATCTCTCTCTTGCCACCTACATATCCTGGGTTTTCTGTACTGCCTTTCCAGCTACAGCACTGAGGCTGACAACTGTTAATGTTTAGTTCTAAATAGATGCAAACTATTTTCTACTGATCTCCCAGGTGATGTTTGACCCCTTAATTGCTCAGTAAATGATACACTAATTATACTGCCTTTTAAATTTCCTCTTTTATCTGTTTCAAAAGCAGTTACCTATCTGATTTTGGTAGGAAATCACATGTAAGTGTTGAGCTGTGTTTGTTGTAGGGGAAAAAAAATTTCAGTGGAACTGATGGAGCTGCACTCTGTTGTTGAGCTCAGTTGCTATAGGTATTCCTGCCTTTGAAGATGTTTCTGTCTGTTCTTGGGAAGAACAACTCAGGTAGTCCAAGCTACAATGAAAATTTCAGTTCCTTATCCTGTGGGAAAAAAAAAAAAATTCTAAATATCTTACACTGTGTCAGCTTTCAAGAATGGCTTTTTTTTTTTTTTTTTTTTTTTTTTTTGAGTGAAGTTGATAGAGCCCTTCCCAAACAGCCAGCTGTGTAACAGCTAATACATTGACAGGGAAGAGTGAAATTTTCAAAGCAGCCCATAGTTGCTTGATGGCCTCCAACCCGGACACAGTGAGAGGGGGAATTCCGGACACAGTGAGAAGGGGAATTCTGGCAGTATCCTCGGGCTCTAACCCTGTGGTTCGTGAAAGACTCTCACTCGTGAAAGACTCTCACTTGTTAGTCATTGCTAGCTCTTTTGCAGGCACCTCCTCTGGTTGCTGTGCCTTAAGGGTACTGGGCTGGGCTGGGCACCCCTTTAGAGCTTCCCTTTGTTGACAAAACTGTCCCTCTGTTGACAGTGCCATGGGCTATCACAGCTGGTGTGTGTTCTGCCAGCACTGGTGTGTTACTCAGTGCTCAGATTACTCGTGTGTCCGAATCCCAGCACCCTGCCTGGGGACAGGATGCACGGTGTTCTCACTTGACAGGCTGCTCCTGACTGCTGTCCTGAGAACTACGCCCTATTCTGTAGCAATACCGTAAGCTGACAGCTGTTCTTGTTTTCCAGGCAAGGCTCAGTCTCTTTCGAGCGGCACGCTTGGTTCTAGCCAATGGAATGAAACTTCTTGGCATTACACCTGTAACTCAAATGTAATGAGGCTGTATGCAATGTAAAGTCACATCTTCTTTTAGTAAAAGAATTTTTTTCAAGAGAATATAAATACGCTTCTGTGGTGTCATTGCAAATGCAGTCAGGAAACGCACTGTCCGCTCTCAGAGGTTTGTGTGCTCCAGCATACCGACTGCAGGAGAGCTTGCATGGCACAGCCATTTGGGGGAGGCTGGGCTTGTCACAAGCACTTTCTCCCAGGCACTTGGCAGGAGTAGTGTACTTAAGACACCAGTCTACCTGCTGTTTCCCATAAAAGAGAACTGTTCTGTATTTGCCTTTGTAAGTAAGTATAACATCCTTTTGGTAGAGGAAGTGGAATTAACTTAAGCAAAGTTCTCTTCTTCTGTGGTTGCCATTGTGTGCTCAGGCTGAATGGTACAGCAGCTACAGGTGCTCTGTATATCGTAACAAAGCATTAATGGAATCATTCCAGAGTTGGTTTTTTTTCCTGTGTTGTACTGCACTCCCCCTTCAGTAACATTAATCAAGACCAACTGTCGCATCCTGTTCCTCACCCCTTCCTCTGTCACACCGCCCCATGATAACCGGGGAGAAGAGGGTTTGCTGCCCAGCTGGTTGAACAGGAACCATGCTCCTCCCTCAGCACCAGACACTCAGTCAGACATGGCAGGTGCTGCTTGGCACCCCTGAGCCATCACACTGCTGAAGACAGGTGGAGTTTCACGTGTAAGGTCATGCAGGCTGGCTGCTCCAGCCTCTGAAATGCCTGATAATACCCACCACCACCACCACAACCTTGACTCACGAGAGGAGGACTATGGTGACACACTGTTTAAATGCACAGAACAGTTGGCAAAAGGCAGAGTGGAACATCCTCTCCCACTGGAACAGAATGTAAGCATGTTTGTTACTCCTGTGTTTGCAACTAAAACCCAGCTGGTTAACTCATGTCTGAAAGAATCTAACCAGCATATAAACTTAGTGACATTTTTAACTCCAAGTTGCCCAAAGCACCAAAGTAAGTTTTCCTTTAATCCAGAGTTGCAGTTTCTGGAAGAGCTGAACCAAGTGAGGCCTCAGAAAACAAGGGAGAATGTTGAAGTTATACAGTTGTCACTCAGAAATTAAATCAAAGCTAACATGCGTTACAGGAACTCTTTTTAAGCACCATTCTGTATGCACAAGAAGTTTTAGAGATAAAATGTACAGATAAAAATCTTCTGGTCTGACACTTGGAGGTGACTCATTCATACTTAAGCCAGAGATACGAGAAGAAGTGTAACCTTCCCCTCTCCATACAACGGGGTTTGACAAAGCACATAGCATAGAAGATCCCTCTATCAACTACAGTAGGTATAAAAACCATTTGAAAAGTGAAAGAAAATCTGCAACTTAAGAGATTTAACACCAGTCTTTCCTTCTGACTTTAAACAGAAGAGCAAGTGCTGTTTCTAATCATTTATAGGTAAGCGATGCCTGAAGCATGGTTACCCCTGGTGGAGTTGTGTCAGGATATGTGAGACTTTATTGCATGGAGGAGAAAAAAAAAACCTGCTCATCCCTCATAAAAACACTGGAAAAGTACTGTTCATCTCATAGTTACCACCTAGAAGAGAAATCCTGTCATTAAAGTGCAATTGCTAACTAGTTTTAAAAGAAAATGCTGGCAGTAATTGCTCTTTTTAATATATTTTTATGAAGCTTTTGGGCATTTCTGCCCTCAAAGGGCAAGACAGTTTATCAAATACACAAAGAACCAATTTCCCTCCATTATATACATTATATACAATTGAGTGTTCAGTTCCTTCATTCCGCTTTCCTTGTGAATGGAAGTCTTCATTGTCCGACGTGAATGAAGAATGCCTTCAGTAAAATACCCATCCAGCTCCTCGGCTGTAACGCAGCCTCAGCGTCAGTCCCTGGAAACTTCACATGTAAAACAGAACTAACTTCTGCTTTTAGTCTATCCCACTTCATCCGTTTCATGAATAGCTTAAGGCTAATTTTTTAAAAACGCAGGTTTTTTTTAAAAAAAGTCCATTTTTTTCCTCTTGTGTGTCTGTCCATTTTTATAGACAACATCACACATTAGCAAGTCTCTCTTTTGAGCTCTTAGTCTCTGATGGCTGGATTTTTGTAGTGTCTTGTCGAGGTAATCCATAGAGGTAAATAGAAATACACACCAGGAGAGCACCCAGGGAGAAGGTAACGGCTAAAAGGAGACAAAAACAGGTTATTTAAACACCTCCATGTGAGAAGAAACCTTCAGAAGACTAAGCTGTATAAGTTATGATGATAACTGAATTTACAGTATTAACATACTCAAAACTAAACAGGACAAGCTCTTAATAATTCACAGAATCTAGAATTATCCTCTGCCACTGAGAACTCTGGAGTGTTTACAATCCCTACCCCATTTCAGTTAGTTTCATATCAGCAAGAACGTGGTGATGGTCAGAAAAGCAAGTGTGAGACATCTCATGTAGCACCAGATGCCATCTGACAAGCTTACATTACAATAAACTTAACAGTAAAAACACAATGGAAGAGATAAAGTAGCCTGTGATAACACAGTTTGCTTTCCACTTCTAGACAGGGTTAAGAAAAATTATTAATGAGGCTGTCAAGAAAGATCATGGGCCCAGGTTTTATTTCTGTCAAGCATCAAGAAAATGTTCTGCTCAAGTGAGTTTCTGAACTAGTTGTGTTTTTCATCACTTGCTTTAAGGTGCTCTTTTTCAGCTAAACACTGATTATTTTCTCCTTACGCAAACTTTCTTTACGTTTTGTCTCACTAGTGCCACATCAGAAAGCTAGTTTTTCCACCATCACACCATACCATCTTTGGGTTACAGTAAGAAAGTGAAAAATACCCAAAACTAAACAGTGAAGGACTGAGCAGGAGCTACTGCATACAGTATCAGACACAGAACTGGTAAGGGAGAAAATCCTTTGTATTTGCAGAACAGCCCAAAGCAATCTGCTGTTTCTTTTCAAAAATACTCACATTAGTCATGACCCCAGCTGCTGTTTGACTTGCTCTTACATCATGCTGACCACAGTAAATAAGGAAGGTAAACGTTAATGCTGTAGCAGGTATAACTTAACAGAGACGTGGCAAAGCCCTTGCAGAAAGGGCTGAGGAATTAGTTTGGCACTGGCTGTACTAAAACTGTCGAGAAATGATAACTTATCAGCAGCAGCCTCAGGCAAACAGCTGTATCACACACTAAACTGCATCAGAAAGTGATTAATGAATAAAGCTGTATAAACTTGTAAGCTGTTTAAATCGGAAAGAACCTTTGTGTTTGAGGCTGTAGGATGCCTCTGAAAGAACAAATGGTGAAGGCCCTTGAAAGCACAGGATCGTCGGGCACCTTATGTAACAGAACACAGATTATACATCTGTGCGTAGGAGTCCTGGAGTTAAAACCAGAAAAATTCAAAGTACTGGCATATACAGCCTGCTAGCTGGCAGGGAGACACGCGTGTACGGTCAGCTCAAATGGCAAAGAGGCACTTACTTATCTGGAGGCCAAAGAGGATGACTGATGCCACAGTAGAAAGAACAATGGCTGCCGCTGCAGAAAAGCCTTTCATAATGTTATCTGTGTACTTCACAACGACCGAAGTGTAGAGGCCACCTACGCTGGCAAGAACTGGAAAGCAGATCACATATTTCTATTAGTAAAGGTGCAGTAGGTTACTCTTGAAATGATGCATTTTACTCCACTGGTGCTCTCCTTGTTTGGGCTACATCATCCTAATCGGTGATTTAATGCAGCATTCAGTAAAATGGGACGTCTACACGGCATCTAGTAGATCAGCTACAACTAATTTAAAGATGATCTACTCACTACTTAGTCATTTAGACTGAGTGAATAATTTTCAAGATAATGACACTGTAAAAAAAAAAAAAAAAAACAACCTCAAAACACAGTAAAGAACAGTGGGTCAGACTGAATTTGTAGCTTTGTGCAATCCATTATTTCATAGTTTAAAAAGTAAGACAATGTAACAAGACCCTAAAACCACAAGATACTTACAGATGACAAACCAGACGTAGTATGTATAGCCATAGAAAAACCCTTTCTCAAGAACTTCAGCTCCGTCTGACATGTACACACCAAATAAAGTCACCACAATCCCAGATAAGTACATCTGAATATTCCTCACCCACAAGGAAGTATCTGAACTCTTTAAGACCTTCTCAAAATAAACTCCTAAAAAAAAAAAAAAGAAAAAAAAAAGTGAGATGATGAGATGAAGTGTCATCCTTAATAACTCATGATTCACAGCATTTTAAAGCCAGACAAGATTACTGGAATCATCTTGTCCCACACACTGTTAGTTTCACAGAATTTCCTTCCAAATGCAGAAGGCCCAAAACCCCATCCTGCTAACGTGTGTCTTCCAGGACAGGATCATTTTAATGGGCACATAACATCAAAAATATATTCTATTTATCTTTACAGTTTTTTAACAAGGAACTTCATCGACTATTGAAGCTCATTGCTGTTTGATTTGCCAGGCTTCTGTCCAGCAGAGTTCCTTCTGTGCAGTTCTACACCAGAAAAAAAAAAAAGCATTTCACCTTGGCACCTGGCATTTTATCCCCAGGACGGTATTTATGTATTTAAGTATGATGTAGCACTTTTGGGGTTTTTTCCCTCCATTGGGATACTTAGCAGTAAAAAATTAAAAACAGAGGTGGCACTATATTACCTCACTACTGAGATTAAAAATTCCTCGGAAGCCTTGTGCTTACAGAGTGCTTGGCAGAGTGGTGATGTTTTGAAACCACAGCTTCAGGGGATTACCAGAGCAAATCAAAACCGATGCCTCTGCTAATTGAAACTACAGATTGGTTTTGAGGAAATGGAATTCATTTTAATCTAAAGCTCGTGTTCACAGTGTCATGCTGATGAGCGTTACTTTTATGCTCTGCATTACTGAAATTCCCCAAGTACTTTTCCATTACTCTGCTCAGGAGGTGTATGTCAGACTAAAAGGCCGCCATTTGCCAAGGCCATCGCTAGCTGCCTTCTTAACCAGTCCTCCCATACCAGGACTCCGCTAATCTCTGGAATTTCCTCTGCATTTTGAAACATAGACAACAGTTTGCAGGACTCAGATCTTCTCAGCCACCTCTGTGACTTTCTGTTGTGAGTCCTAGTGACTAAATGCTTATTGCTGATTAAATTCATCCAAGATCTTTCATAAGATATGAGAAAAAGTTACGGAACTGACAAAGACGGCACAGAGAAAAGACCTGTGGGTTAGAAGCCCTAGGCACACACTCCTCCTGAAATTACAGAGCTAGCTTCAGGGAAAGTCTTGCTACTCTTTTATTAATGAAAAACGCAATTTATAATTTAATAAAGTATATGAAATATTTATGGTGAATATATCAGAGAACAGATTTATATCTCGGGGGTTCAAATACTACTGCTATGGTTCCTTGTTTGTTTTTATCTCATACAAAAATACACTTTTAAAGTCTAAACAACATCAACAAAAAACTAGTCTGCTTGATAACTGCAGTGCTTAAAAGAAGCCACAGTAATCGATCTTTTGATTTTCTCCCTGCTGAGAAGACCCACAGAGCACAAGCAGAAGTAATCAATGTACCAGAAATCTGGCTTGAGTATGAAGTGTACTTGTAAACTTTATAAACTGTAACTTATTATAAAACAAGAAAGCCAATGAAATTATGCTTTCAGATCCTTAAAAATGTATAAAAATCACTCCACTAGGCAGGATGAAGGAAAGAATGGGCGCTATTCAGGAGAAATTATTCTTAATACTGTTTCAAGTCACAAAGGATCTCCCATTATATATTTGTCCATTGCTTTTATAAGCATTGTTGGGCCCTCAGACACTCTGAAAGTACCACAGAATCAACAGTTTGAAGAAAATACGTTTTTCCAACCCCAAGAGACAAAAAACCCAATTTTTTTTTTTTACTTTGCTGGAATAAAATAAAACACAATGTGATCAGTCCAGAAACTGAGGGTTTAAGGCCAAAATAACTTCACGTGAGTGGGGGAAAGAAGAAGAGGAAAGGAGTTTGAATAGGATTTATGTTTTCAACATGTAACGCCTCAGGGGCACAGGGAGCTCCACAGATGAAATACTCTGTCATCCCTGCTGCCTCAAAGCTACAGCTGTCAGTGAGGAAACACCCAAGCTGCAGTCTTTTTGCTGGAGAAGAAAGCTGTATGCATCTAAATCCTCTAGAGCTGCCTGCACCAGCCCTTTCAACATTCTGAATCTGCAGACCTTTAGAAGCACAGCCATCTCTGCACATTATCAGAGAAAGCTAGAGAGCTTTAGGAGACTCTGAAGGCTTCACTGTGAATGCTGTATTTTGTCTCATAGCTTGGGAGCATCTACTGAAATGAGTAAATCTAAAGCCTTCCAGGAAAAGTTGACTGAAGTCTACAGAGTCTTATTTAGTATTTCTGCTTCAAAGTGCCCTTTTCTCTGAAAAGACACCGAACAAGAACACCCTGCTCCTTTTCCCCTCTGCCAGCCAGAATGTTTTCCCAGAGTACCAAGCACGTATGCACAGCACAAGATTGCTCTTGCAGGATTAACTCCTTCATGGAATTTATCTAGGCTTCCTGCTAGATAGATCATCTTTCTCTCTGCCTTACTTATGCTCCCTCTGCATCTCAGTTTGTCCACCTACAGGACTATGGCAATGTGTATTTTGGAGCTAAGCTAGCCGAAGAATTGAGTGAGGAGCTCAGTTTCCCGTATAAAACACTGCAAGTATTTCATGTGATCACCAGCAGGGAGCTATTCACTGTAAAGCCAACTTTATTAAATTGATGTACATTAATTAATTGTACTGAGCGAGTCATAGAATCATAACAGTTGGAAAAGACCTCCAAGATCATCAAGTCCAACCATTAACTTAACACCACCATGCCTACTAAACCATGTCCTGGAGTGCCACATCTACATGTTCTTTGAACGCCTCCAGGGATGGTGACTCCACCATTTCCCTGGGCAGCCTGTTCCAGTGACTGACCACTCTTTCAGTAAAGAAGAATTTCCTAATATCCAACCTAAACCTCCCCTGACACAACGTAAGGCCATTTCCTCTTGTCCTATCACAAGGAGAAGAGACCAACACCCACCCTCCCTACAACCTCCTTTCAGGCAGCTGTAGAGACTGATAAGGTCTCCCCTCAACCTCCTTTTCTCCAGACTAACAATCCCAGTTCCCTCAGCCGCTCCTCATAAAATTTGTTCTCCAGACCATTCACCAGCTTCGTTGCCCTTCTCTGGACACACTCCAGCAACTTAATATCCTTCTTGTAGTGAGGGGCCCAAAACTGCACACAGTATTTGAGGTGTGGTCTCACCAGTGTACAGGGGCACAATCACATCCCTACTCCTGCTGGCCACACTGTTTCTGATGCAAGCCAGGATGCTGTTGGCCTTCTTGGCCACCTGGGCACACAGCTGGCTCACGCTCAGCCGCTGTTGACCAGTACCCCCAGGTCCTTTTCCACTACGCAGCTTTCCAGCCACTCTTCCCCAAGCCTGTAGCCTTGCATGGGGTTACAGATGTTACCCATAGTATTATTCTAAACACTTGAAAGACACTTCCCCTTGCAAACCAGCCTTCTAAGTTACATCACTTAAAACCAGTAGTATGTGCTCCTACTAATTTTCTTGACAACTGGAGTAATCACATAATGAACATTACTGCAAGTAGAAGGTAATTATGGCAGAGGGGATAAAAAATTACTTTATCTTAAAATCAGTGAAGAAGTTAACTAATGTAGAATGTTCTGATTTAAACATCATGAGTTCTCCAGTCCTTTTGATGTGACCTGTGTACGGAAATAATACTATACCTGCAAATCCTGAACATAATACAGCAACAGCAATCGCTCCAAACCCTAGCCATGGATTCTGCTCCACCTGCAACACCAACCATTATTTTAAAAAGGATGCAACACTTCAGTAGTTTACAATAATCAATTCCAGAGCTATTTCGTTAAGTACAGCAAAAATTGTTAGCATTTCCTTACAATATAAAATGCACTTGCTTAGGTAGAGCTGCCCTTCAGATTATCTCACTGTATCTGTGTGGTGTTTCACTTCCCGTGTGTACTCTTACCAATTCCTGCAGCGCTGAAAGGCACCCGCTACTTGGCTGTGGCCAGTTTTCCCAGCTGCATGATCTGCCTTCCCCACTGACGCCCCTGACCAGCAACTAAGACCTAACAGAAGACACTTGTTTCTTCCTAGAACAGGATTAGGTCAGTGTCTCTGAAGGGTGTGTTCAAATGACATACCCACATCTACAAGGCATTGGAGTTTCACTCCTAATTCCACCCAGTGCTTCGATTCCAAGTTCTCGGCTCCAACAATTACAATCATAGCAGGGCCAACTGCTGGAAACGCTGTATTACTCAGATACTCCTACGATGGTCCGTTAGACTGATTATGACAACTGTGGTAATTTATACTAATTGTAGCCATCAGGTGCCTTTCCAACAAGTGAGACCAAGCCTGCCTGAACAATAAACGTGAGTGATCAAACTACTGCTTATGTTGTAGATGAAGTGGCTAGAAATAGGAAACAGGTACCGCTGTGCGGAATGTAAGATACCTCACCTTATCCCAGCTGCTGTGAAGTGAAATGCGAAGTGTAAGGCAGTTTATTCTTCGTCGTGAAGTGGCACGACGTAAACTCTCACCTGTACTTTCGTAGCTTGAGCAGGCTTCCACTGAACAAGGGTAACACCACCGCACAGCATGAAGACAGAGAACCACTGCAGCTTACTGAGGGTACGATTTAGCATTAGGACTGTACATAAAGCTGTACAAGGGATCTTCAGCTGGTATGTCACCTAAAAGAAGATGAGAATATAGCACAGAGGACGTGGTTTTATAAACTCCAAACCCAAGAAAATAAAATAGAAAATTCAACTACAGAGTGACAAATAATTTTATCTTCATTGATTTCCTACAGATCCTTGGGTTTTTGTACCATCACCAATTACAACGCTGTGAATTTGAAGTGACTCCAGCAGTGAGTGGGTTAGCTCAGAAAACAAGAGCTCTACAACAGAGTGTATGCTCTCAATAAAAGCCAAGCCACGCAGATACCTGGCATGCACGCCTCAAGAAGCAGTAAAAAGAAACGTATTTACAGATCAGTTACTGACAAAAACATGGATTACCTGGTAGACTGCTGCATCCAAGTTGCTAAGAGCCACAAATGCCATATTGTTTTGGAGAGCATACACCAGAGATGGAACACTTAATTTTAGCAATTCTGTAGGACTTCCGAATACGTTTTCTTTTAAAGATGTTATTAACCTTGCCAGACTTCCAGTTTCCCTGCAAAATAAAATATTAATATAACTGAGGGCTGTTTTGAACTGGGATTTGAAAACAGAAATAAAACCAATGACTCCTTTGGGAAGGCTGAAAATTTGTTCTCAACAATCAGTTCTACCTTCTGCTCATTAAAGAAAAATTAACTGGGGAAAAACCAGTGAGGTTATCAACAAGTTGAAACCCCTGAAGGTGAAGAAGACATTCTGGATTCAGGAGATTAGATGCATTAATTACATTAATGTGCAATAAATTAAACAACAATCATGAAAATAGTGGAGTAAGTCACCAAGTATACAGGTCGTAGGACAGAAGGCTGTTATCATCTTCCTCTTTTTTTTTTTTGTCATTAATATTTGTATATGATGTCAAATGCCTGTGATTTTCCACATCCCCTTTAAATAGGGCTTCACAGTACATCCAAAAAAAGACTGTATCCTTGCACATTGCTGAGTTGGAAACACCTCTCCTTCCTCAGCCAGCCCTGTGCTCCTCTTCTCACTTGTGCTGCAGGAGATGCTGGACCAGCACCAGCACATGCAATGAGGTCTGGCAGGACGTGTGGTGGCTCCCTGTTGTCTTGCATCTTCACACGTCTCCTTCATGGCACGACAGTGCGTGCAAGAGCAGGCAACGGGGAAGAGCATGTTGCTCCTTGCTGCTGTCCCCTTTTGCAGCTTGCTCCTCAGCTCACTAAAGCCGACTTCTGCATTGCTAGTTCTCCCTTACCATTCATACATCAACCAGACATTTCTTGCTCACTTGTCACTGCTACTCAAGTCCTCCAGTTCCCTTCCCAGCTCTCCTCAAGTCGCATGTTCTCTCTTTCCATTCTTCTGTTGCTTGGCCACTGACAAATACCAACATCCAAAAATCACTCCTGTCCCCTCCCGCAGGCTTTTTTCAACTTGCAATTTGTATTGCTCTTTAATTTAACGCTCCTTTTGCTTCCATTAAATACACATATGAACAATTGGTTCACATCCTCCTCAGCGTTCCACGAATTCACCCATGTCCCAACTTCACCTCATACTTCACCCACATCCCGTCTTCCTTCTTCTTCACAAATATATGTCATCTACCTGCCCCAAACTCTTACTAGCAATTACCAAAATTAGCAGTCTGTCTATGCCTGAGGCTATTTCATTAGCCACCTTGTTCCTGTGTATTTTCCATTCCTGATCAAGCTCTGACTCGGGTTCTTCAACTTTTCCTCTCCAAAGATTTATGGACTCTATCCTCTCATGATCCTTCCATCCAAGTTTCTCTCCTCCCTGGCCTTCCTCCCTGGCTGGCACCAAGCATATACCTCCTTTTCTCCTCTTTTTTTTTGTAGCACGAGCAGTCTTTATACAGGCAGTTGCAAGGGATTCTTTTTATCATTTTCCCATAACAGAGAGCACAAAAAAACCCCAACAGCATCATAGAATCATAGAATGGTTAGGGTTGGAAGGGACCTTCAAAGGTCATCTAGTCCAACCCCCCTGCAAGGAGCAGGGACATCCCTGACTAGGTCAGGTTGCTCAGAGCCTCATCCAGCCTGGCCTTGAACACTTCCAGAGATGGGGCCTCCACCACCTTTCTGGGCAACCTGTTCCAGTGTTCTATAACTCGCATCGTAAAAAATTTTTTCCTAATTTCCAATCTAAATCTACCCCCCTCTATTTTAAAACCATTACCCCTCGTCCTATCGCAACAGGCCCTACTAAACAGTCTTTCCCCATCTTTTTTGTAGGCCCCCTTGAGGTACTGGAAGACCGCTATCAGGTCTCCCCGGAGCCTCCTCTTCTCCAGGCTGAACAGCCCCAACTCTCTCAGCCTGTCCTCATAAGAGAGGTGCTCCAGCCCTCTAATCATCTTCGTGGCCCTCCTCTGGACCTTCTCCAACTGGTCCATGTCCTTCTTGTGTTGGGGGCTCCAGGACTGGACACAGTACTCCAGGTGGGGTCTCACCAGGGCAGAGTAGAGGGGGAGAATCACCTCGCTCGACCTGCTGGCCACGCTTCTCTTGATGCAGCCCAGGATGCGGTTGGCCTTCTGGGCCGCAAGGGTGCATTGCCTGCTCATGTTAAGCTTCTCATCCACCGGCACTCCCAAGTCCTTCTCCTCAGGGCTGCTCTCAATCCATTCCCCGCCCAGCCTGTATTTGTGCCTGGGATTGCCATGACCCAGGTGCAGGACCTTGCACTGGGCCTGGTTGAACTTCATGAGGTTGGCACGGGCCCACCTCTCCAGCCTGTCAAGGTCCCTCTGGATGGCATCCCTCCCTTCCAGCATGTCGACGGCACCACACAACTTGGTGTCGTCGGTGAGCTTGCTGAGGGTGCACTCTATCCCACTGTCCATGTCGCCGACAAAGATGTTGAACAGGGCCGGGCCCAACACGGACCCCTGAGGGACACCACTCGTGACCGGTCTCCACGTGGACATTGAGCCGTTGACCACCACTCTCTGAGTGCGGCCATCCAGCCAACTCCTTATCCACCGAGTGGTCCGTCCATCAAACCCATGTCTCTCTAGTTTAGAGAGAAGGATGTCGTGCGGGACAGTGTCAAAAGCTTTGCACAAGTCCAGGTAGATGATGTCAGTTGCTCGTCCCTTGTCCACCGATGCCGTCACCCCGTCATAGAAGGCCACCAAATTGGTCAGGCACGATCTGCCCTTGGTGAAGCCATGTTGGCTGTCACCAACCACCTCCTTGCTCTCCATGTGCCTTAGCATGGTTTCCAGGAGAATCTGCTCCATGACCTTGCCAGGCACAGAGGTGAGGCTGACCGGCCTGTAGTTACCTGGGTCTTCCTTATTCCCCTTTTTAAAAACTGGGGTTATGTTCCCTCTCTTCCAGTCATCGGGGACCTCACCAGACCGCCACGACTTCTCAAATACGATAGCCAGTGGCTTGGCAACTTCATCCGCCAGTTCCCTCAGGACCCGCGGATGGATCTCATCAGGACCCATGGACTTGTGCACCTTCAGGTTCCTCAGATGATCCCGAACCTGCTCGTCGAGTACAACGGGCAGTTCTTCATTCTCGCAGTCCCTGCTTGCACCTTCTACAGCTTGGGCGGTGGGACAGGAACTCTTGTCGGTGAAGACTGAGGCAAAAAAGTCATTGAGAACCTCAGCCTTCTCCATGTCCTGGGTAACCAGGACACCAGTTCCCTTCTGGAGGGGGCCTACATTTACAGGCAGTACAGTTACCAGAGGTATGTTTTCCCACACTCTTGTTGTACAAGCAAGGTCCCATGCAAAGCTCTTTCCTAACTTGAGGGGATACTTTGCTTGGGAAAGACCTGGTAACACCAACCATATCACACAGGTGTCTTTTGCAAGACGTGTCTGGCCACAAGGAACAACCACTGACATGAACATCTACAGACAAGTAGCACTTAAAGCTAAGTTTGTAATACAAGGAAGGGGAAGAGTTCGTGCTACAGCTCACCATGGTTAACTCAGCTAGATAAAGAACTGCATAAAATGTTATTAGTCATTGACATTATAGGCAAAATTGTTGGTTTACTTGTTCCTCAATGCATTTATATCGCCCAGCTCCAGGAGGTAAGATGTACAAGAAAAATCTAGTGCTCCTGGTAATACCCAAGTATAGCTGGACTAAAGTGCTTCTATCTCAAATGTCTAACTGCAAATAAAAATATAATTAGCACAGATACAGTTCTGTAAGAATAAGAAGACAAAAAATACCATGCAGTAATGGCTTCTTCTATTTCTCTATATGAAGGTGGGCTATCGAACAAGAATATAATATTTAAACTGTACTTGCTTCTGTTCCAGACCATGCTCGGTGAATTAGCTTATCATACGTTTAAAGTAAAACGACAGCAGTAATGGTAGTTTGTCTACTTTGACTTCTAGTATGGAATTTCAGGAATGAAAAATAACAGATGTCCAGTAAACCCCATTTTCACTTTAGTTTTTGAGAACAGGAAGATTAATTATGTAATAGTTCATCTTTGTCATAAGTGTGCTTTCTGAAGCACGTCCTCATCAAGAATCTCTAACTGTAAGTTGAATTCAGTACAAAGATCATGTGGAGACAGATTTAAATCTACAAAAAAAAAATTTAAAAACAAGCCTCTCTGTACAGCTGATAATGCAAAATAAGCTGCCCAAAGATGTATGCTGCAAAATCAAATAAGAAAATTTTAAAATATCTAACTTGAATTCAGCATTCTTAATGTTGATCTAGATTTGACTTAAAAAACATATTCTGTTTTCTTCATAGGTCTGAATAGGTTAGAGATACTAACAACAGCCAGTTCTGCAACAGAAACGTGTATTTGTTAGAAAAGCTGAAGCCAAAATTAGAGTTTTGGCACAGCTCTACTTCATCCATAGCTAAGTGATTATGCACCATCTAAGAATGTAGACAATGTAACTACCGTATGGTGAATTGGACTTTAAATAAATATGAGAAGCTTAGAGTACAGTTGAGTAAACAATTAATGCAGCTTAAACGATCATAAACTTCTCTTTTGAAAGATAACCTTTTGGCATTCATCCATTCAATGTGCCTTCCAGGAGAAACCTTAAAAGTAAACACAGCGAAGGCATAGTGTAAGAATGCGTAAGAAAACACACTGTGCCAGAACAACGCAAGAGTCGCGCTCCAGTATCCTGTATGTTGCAGTAATCAATGCTGGCTGTTTCAAGAAGAAAAAGTTCCTCCCCCAAATGTATCCCGCTGTACAGAAAAAACAGATTGTATTCTATCTTCTGACTGGGTATTAAACTACAAATGCACCTTGCTTTGGGTGAGACAAATTGGTTAGGACTTTAAAACTTGAGGAAGCTGTAAAGGAGACGCTGAAGGAAACTATGCTGGAATTTATGCTGTTTGGCATATTCATAAGTGATCTAAAATGGGAGGTCACTAGGAAATTGGGAAGTTTTGTCGATTATACTCAATTATATGTGATATTCAAAAGGAAATGTTCAATAGTTGCCGAAGGGTCTCTCACTACACCAAGCAGAATTCACCAGATTTTTTGCCATATGAGAAACAGTCCAGTTGCCTGGACAGCAAAGGAAGGCATCCAGACCCACCAGCAAGCAAGACATCCTACCAAGAAGAGGTGAGCACAGCCTGATGAATAGCGTCTGCTGGTGCCCATCTCTCTCAACTGTGGAGAAAAAACCCACTAGCTGAATAGATCAGAATAGATATTATAACCTTCAAACAGCTCAGTGAATCAGATTCATCCCATTTTAATTGGCAAATAAATCAATTGTCAATAAATGAGAAAGAATCATAGGAAATGACAACCCCAAAATCCAGCAACCATCTCTAAACCAGTTATGGGCATTTGGGAAAAAGACATGAAGAGCTCTCCGACAGCACCAGCTCAAGGCTCAGCAGAATGTTATGAATCCTCAGGAAAGGAACCGAGACAGAAAGAACCTTCACCCCTGTGCCTAATGCCACGGTGCTTTCACATCCCAGATGCTACATGCAGCTCTGGATCCTGTTTCAAAAGGGATGTAACAATAGTGGAAGTGCTGTGGATATGGGTACTAGGACGGTCATGGAAAAATTAGACTAGGACCCCCAGCTTAGAAAATAAATGAGTGATAAAAACACAATACAGATCTGAAGAGATATGAAAATAAAAATGAAGGGGGAAAGATTATTTATTATGTCTGTCAACACAAGAGACAGAATCCAATGAAAATGCTACATAAAGTGTTAATTAAAAAGCACTTTTTCCCATATACTGCGTAATTATATTGCAGAAGTCACTTCACAGGTACAGTAGCAACTCACAGTTCAAAACGAAGCTGGGCAACCTCACAGAGGAGAGGGTCGTCAGGGGCTACAGCCACAGCGTGCAGACAGCCTCCAGGCTGGGAAATCCGTACGCTTCTGCCTCCAGCTAAGGAAAGCTCAGGCCGTGCCTGCCCTACTGCCTATACTTCTGTCCTAAGCATCCCCTGCTGACTCCTGTCCAAGGGAGGGCAATGGGCTCCATGGATTTTTAACTGTGCAGAGCTGTTTTAGACTTCTGAGTTGAAGGTAATTGCCTTTTTAATTATTTCAAGCAAAAAGATCATTCATACTTTTGATGAACACAGTATTACTGACCCTTAACAAAAGGCAGATCGCTTACCTTGCTGAACCAGGACTCTGATACACTACAAACAGCCAGCGTCCGAGGTGCACAAGAACAGATTTGGGATATTATACACACAGGTGAAGCCACCTATAGGTCCCTCGCTATTGAGAGAGGCGGGCTGCTGCAGCCTTCTGCCAATATTTTGTGCTGGCAGAGTGAAAAGCCCAGGGTGCATAAAAAGAAAACTACAAATCTGCCACCAGTCACATCTGCCTTTTCTAAGACATTACATTTAATGAAAGGTTAAACAAAAGGCAGTTTGCCACAGCTGCCTTACCAAATTCAAATACTGTCTCATTTCCAAAGCAAGTAAAATAAAAGATCTGATAAATATCTGAAGCACACCATGTGACTTCATGATCCTCTAGTACAAAACAGAGAGCCTTCTGATGTACCAAAAGCCACAAAGAGATAGGCAGAGACCCTGAAAGAAAAAAAATTCTACCAACCCAGCAAGAACTCTGGAAAAGTCCAGAATGTAAAGATTCTTCCAAGGTTGTAGCACAAGGAGCTGAGAGGAAAGACAGCAGACTGATAGCATCCCTACTTCAGATGCTCATGTGTAGACTAAAGGTTTAGTTCTTAGTGATAGGCCTGGATTACAGAAACTCTAATATTTTCTGACCATACAGCTTTTCAGGTTTGATTTCCCAGGTTAACAGAGACAGCAAAATTTCTATCTGTAACACTGTTTGGGACAATTTATGAGTAGGAACATTACAATTTTGTATAACTCAGCAACCCATAGCTCACAGTCCAGCTTTAATCTCCACCAATATTTTAAAGACTCAAAACATAGCAGATAATCCGTGTTGACATTTTGAACCTATTCCAAAGCATACAAAACCAGAAAATATGCGGAAGGGACACACCTGAACATTGTGGTGTTTACAAAGCAGCCTCAGTTGAGGAAGACTCACAAGCTCTGACCCGCTCTAAAATTACTCTCCCACAGCACAACTATCCAGCCACGCTCTCAAATGTATCTGTACCTGAGTATCTGAGAATCTGAGGTTAGAAGCTGGGATTCGTTTTCAACGTACCGATTAGCATTCCCATACTTACTTAGTCAAGATGCCCACGCTCAGAAACAACTTGATAACTTCAGTGATGCACACAGCCGTCGTCGAAAAGTACAGCTCTGTCTCCACTGTCCTTGTGTACCGCAATGCGACCGTGTATGTTGCAGCAACCAGGGTCATCACTGTGAGGCAGTACAACTTGAACAGTAAGCTGACATTTTCTGAAAAAAAAAAACCAAAAAAAAACCAACCCAAACAAATGAAAAAAACAAGGATGATGACACAGCATGCCCTTCATTTTAATTTAAGAACTGAAACAGAGTGTTCTCCAGCTGGAGGATTGTACCAAACACTACTGTGGCAGCATACAAAAATTACAACGTTGTGAAACACTTCCTATTAAAAATCTAAGTTAAATTTTAAAGTCTCTTCTCAAAGAAGATTGTATAGAAACACTGTGTTTGAAAATAAGATGTCCTCTTGCCCTCATCCTTTTTTCTAGAAAAATGAATCCTAGACTAATATTTATCTAATAATAATTGAACAGTCTGTGCTTTCCTGCTCTTTAGTCGACAGTAAGTGCTTGCCCTGAAGTCACAGCTGATCCTCTCCACATAGTCCACTGAAGTCTGACACAAAGAGCACTGGCAGGCTAGTATAAGCAAAGAGAGAGGAAAAGTTCAGTATCAGCAAAGAAGGGACTCAATCTAGCAAACTTTAATAAACAAGGCAGCATTTCCTTCAGCCTCATTTTCCACCTATGTCGGTAAGAGAGGAGAGTTTTGCTCAGAATGAGGATGGGACTTTGCACAAAGGGCTTTCTTGAAAAATTATTCACTGTAGAAAACACTAAGGTTATGACTATTCTAGTATATTTAACCATCGAGGACTATGTATCATCCATGTTATCCCTTCTACCTTACCCACTACTATACTTCTACAAAAGTAGCAATTCTTGTAACAGTTTTGCCCTGGACCAACTACTATGCTGCACAGCTTGGGACTTAGGCTGTTCCAGGTCCACCAGAGAAAAAGTTTTTTATACAGCTGTCCTCCTCTAAGGCCCGAGAGTTTCATCATGTGGACGTGGCCGGACCACACCAGCTCGCTGTCGTGTCAGAGAATGGCTAAGACTGCATCCGTACCAGTAAAGAGAACAGCACACGACTCCAAACAGGACTTCTCTGCATGAAAGCACGACCTACAACATGAGGCACCAGCAAATGTGAGGCGTCTACAAAGCCATTTTTCAAAATGGTAAATTATTCTTTGTTACATATGGCATCTGACAGGTGGATCTTGGTCATTCAGCAGCATCTTTTGTCATGTTCTGAATATCCTAAACAAAATGTACTTTAATTGGCATAAGTTTATGTTTTCCTATCTATTAGGGAATGAGCTAACAGATAAGCTCCAGGCAGATTTGTAATAACTTTCTTCATCTAATATGGGAATGAATTGCTGAATCTAGCTCAACTGATATTTCGGTTCATTTTTCTTTCAAGCCCGGGATTTTTTTTCTATTGCATAACATTTCTGCAAGGTACAGTTAATACCTCCTGCTGCTGCAATCATTTAAATTAGCTACTTCCTTATAGATAAAAATCTTACCCACGTCAGTAACCACTTTTAAAAGGCAGAGCCAATTAGTTTTCGGACTAACAATGCTTAAAAGCGACTTACAAGCTGTAATGCATTTTTAAATTAAGTTTGGATTGCAGGGAGGGTGCGGGGCATGTGGCGGGATTCCAAGGGCATAACAACCAGGAAATAAAATTACCCCAGTCCAGGTTTACAAAAATGAATTTCCTAATAAAATTTCTGTCAACACTAAAATATCATTAACAATGTGTTTTTACACATTGAGGTTTAAGTCTATGTGCTACCAAACTAAAGCTAAATTTAATGCTTGCCTATATTAACTACTCTTAAAAATGTAAATAAATGCCCCAATTTGACAACAGTTTGCAAACTTGGGTAAACCAAATGCAGCAGGACATGATAATGAATCTAGTAACTATACTAGATAGTCCTAGCATAATGTTAAAAGCTATCTGTGGTTAGTTTTCAGCCTGGTTCACGTGTCTGCATCAGTACCAGTGCAGCACTGGGCGCAGGAGGAAAAGGTGGTTGGGGTGCACATCTCTTTTGCTGATAAGCCGGAACTTATACCGGCTAAAAAAAAACCAAAACAAAAAAAAACCCAACCAACCAAAAAAAAAAAACAACAACCACATAAAGAAGAGCTGAAATAAGTTGTTGTTTCTTTCCCTGAGTTTCTGTTGCTGGCTTCAGTAAATCCCACTTGAATGAAATGATTTCCAGCAAAAGGGACCAGACAGGCCAAAAGCCTCAGGACACAAACGCGGGCCTCCCACACACCTCCACAGCTCATCTAACCACCCCTCCTGGGCGCTTTTAAATGGCAGCCCAAGGCCAAGAAGCCTGGCAGCTGAAGTACAGCCGAGCAGCCAGCCAAAGGCAGCTGGGGCGGTGGGCTCCCGGACCCTGCCCCACATGAAGGGTTCCCCCTTTCCCGTCCCCACCAAGCCCGCTGCCCCGAGCTGAGGAGCCCTGCACAAGGCCCTTTCTGGGGGAAGCAGGCAGAGGGACAGGCGTCGCCCTCCTGAAGGGTGAAGCCCCTCTGGCTTGCCCGAGGGCTCTGGCTTCGGGATCGCCGCGTCTCTGGCATCTCCGCACGCACTCCAGCGGAAACCCAGGGCCCGGTGGCGTTTTTAGGGACACCCGCAGGGTGTGTGCCGAGGAGCAGGGCGGGGGGGGGGGGGGGTGCGCCCGTGGGCACTGACGACCTGGGCCTCACGGCCTCGGGCCGAGCCCCACAAAGGTCGCGCCATGTTCAGACGCCCCCAGAGCGGGGAGTGACAACAGAAGCTCCGGAGGCGCTCACCGTAGCCCGGCGAGCCCCGGCTCGGGAGCGCCCACCGCCCGACACGCCGGAGAGGCGGCGGTCGCGCCGCCGGCCCCGGGCCAGGCCGGTCAGAAGCGGCGGGAGGAGAGCGAGAGGGCGGGAAGGCGGAGCGGGCGGGAGAGCCCCTCCCCGGCGCGGCCCCTCACAGCCCCCCTCTCTCCCACTTCGCGCCGGCAGTGGTGGCGCCCAGCGCCGCATCCCCCGGCGGGGAGGACACTTCCACTCCCCCTGAGGCGGGGGAGGCAGGGGGGAGCCGCCGGTACACGAGTTGGGGAGGGGGTGGGGGTGTGGGCGGGATTGGCCCCCTCCTCTGGCCATGCCTCCCCTCGGAGCCACAGCGCCCCTCTAACCACCCGCGCCGCCGCCCTCACCTTTCGGAGGCGACATCGTGCCCGCAGAAGGCGCCAAGACCGCCGGGCCGGAGCCTCCCGCCGTGTGCAGCCGCTCCTCCCATTACGCCATAGAGAGCTGCGCGGCAGCCTAGAGCGCCCCGCCTCCCTCTTTTTGCCATCGAGTCGGAGGTCCGTGTCGCCTAGAGAGCCTCTCTCCCTCGCCCCGGGAGGAGGAGTGTGGCGGCTGCCGCCTAGCGGCCCGGGGGTGTGCGCTTCCTTCCTACCCGTCGGTCAGAGCCGGTTCCTCTCAGCGTTCACCGATTTTAGCCCTCAAATAAGAAGAAAAGGGGAGGCTGTTCGGACCGCGCTCCTCCAAAGGCTGCGCGAAGGCAGCAAATTACGCCTGCTAATTACTAAGTAACGCTAAAGGAATTCAAGTCAAATATGCTGCAGCCGCCGTATCTCCTGCCATCTGCGTGGCCATCTTGTGCTCCCCTAATGGCAACGCCTAAAAAGAGAAAAAAACCCAAACTGGCTGTAAGTGCAAAGGACACCCGTGTGCTAGGATGGGCTGCCCTTCCAACAGCCCTTAAAGCCCGACCGTTGCGGGCATCGCGCTCACACCGCCGGGCCCCGGCTGTGAGGCGGCGGGCGCCTTGCACGGCCTTGCCGCCACACCTGCGCTCAACCCCATCCAAATAAAGAAAAACTCCAGTTCAAACAGGCATCAGCTGAACGCTGTCTCCCCTTTCACGTGAACAAAGCCATTTTGAAAAGCAACCTTTCCCCACCCCCCACCTTTCCTGAAGGGGAAACCCCTATTTTTTTGGGTAGTAAGCACCAGGGTTCTCACACGCGCGTTTCTCACTGCCAGGAGTAAGCTCTTGGGTGCTGACGTCCTTCCGCCATGCCAAAACTGAGCACTGTCGATTACATTTGTATTCCCCACTGTTTTACAATACTGCAGTAGCTTCTCCAAATGGAAAAGAAAAGAGTAAGTGGGATAAAAGGGATTGTCACTCATCAGTTTTCTTTTAAATAGATGTATTTAAGTATTCTTAAAAATACCACTTCGTTAGTTCAAAGTAAGAACTTTAACATAAAAGGCTCAAAGCAAATGATGATAAAAATACATGGGGATGACAGCAACAAAGTACTTCATTAAGTAGCAAAAGGGTGTTTTCTCTGAACAAAAAAAAAAAAGCTGCAGCTGGTAATAGCATTCATTTTACTAAGAAATCTAAAAATCGGTGACAGCTCATCACTGAAAAGCACAGAGGAGAGGCACATCTGGCTGCTGCTGATTAATTTTTTTAAAGAGAAAATCACCTAGCGGAAACTACTTTATCTAACTTTTTTCTGTGCCCTTCTCCTGGTCTTTTTTTTTTTGTGTGTAATGCCTTGTGGATTTGTCCCAGTTGTGTAACTTTAAAAAGTAAAGCCTTGGAGACAGCCCTGCACAATGCCACTGAAAAATCTCCCAGCAGTTTGAATCTTCGAGCTTTATTATCACAAGTCTGTAGAGCGATGACCCAGGAAACCACGATGCACCACGCTGCAAAAGAGACTTAGAAACCTTAGCCCGCCCTGCGCAATCATAGTTGCACACCTGGACATTTTGCAGATAATAACTTGTGGAGCTCTTTGTTGTTGTGAAAAATATCTCTGTTTTAAAGTACTCCCTACATCTGTTTGAGAAGATGTTTCATCTTAAAGCTCAAATGGTTCAGGTGTTCACAAAAAGCAACACTAGCTGCACTTGCATTGATCAGACCTGGCACATATTTCACTGCCACAATGAAACAAAGACAAAAACCTTTTCCTGTTGTGCTTTAGTTTTTCAAACACAAGTGAAACAGAGCTTTCAAAAAGGTGCCCTGAAGTCAAGTTCCTTTTGGTTTCCAGTGTGTGGACCAGCACGCTGTTTATCCAACAAATACAGAAATTACCAGAGACCTAAAAGGCTGCCAGAGCCATCCGAGATAGATCCTCTCCTCTCGACCTCCCTGCCTTGGCCTGCACTCGTAGCGCCTATCACCCTGCAAAGACACTTGGGATAACGACGGCAGGAACGGACAGGCCCAAGGAGCTAGACTGATTTCATTTCGCTTGTTTTACCTTCTTGATGATTCTGCACTAAAGGCAAAGCTGTGACGTTCAGGTCATTCTCTCGGGATCAGTTTTATTTCACACCAATGGGAATTGTGCCTCCATAGGAGCTGCAGCATTGTCCCCATAGCTCATAAAAGCTATTTGTCTTACATTATACTTCTCATGTACCAAAGGTCTGGCTCTCAAGGACAGTGTTTCAGCAAGCAACCACTGTATTAAAATCTCAAGAAAATCCCAGAACACACACTACACATTTAAACATTAGTTTAAGTTGAAGTCTTTGGGAACTTCTTGATTCTAAATTGCCATTTAAAATCTATGTGTTTCAGAGTTATAATTTCTATCACTTAATGCCAGTCAGCAGCCCCAACGGATAAGGTAAATTAAGTAAATCAGCTGTTCCTGGAATCAACAGACACAGTAAAATCTTTTGTATCTTAATTCAGATATATGCAAGGATTTTTATATACACATTATATCTTGTATTTATATACAATATATATCTTTAGGTTTCTCTTGTTCACTTAGGTTTCATCTACCGCTCTGGTTAAGTCTACTCTGACCATACGAGTAGTAGGAGACGATCCTCCTCGGAGACCTTCCAAGAAAATCTGTGGTCTGGGTACATTGCTTGAGTTGTCACGCTTAGTCTGGGTGCCAACATCTTTTGGCAAGTACACTTGGGTGTAGGTCTCTCTTCTCATGTAGCTGAGATCAGTCTGCATGGCATGAGTTAATTTGCGGCGCAGATTGGCCTAAAGACACAAGAAGAATTAGATTAAGCAAAATTTTGTTTGAACATTTTAGCACTAGTGTATACTTAGGTGCGTTTGTATATTTTACATCTATAGGCTTCACAAACCTGGAATATGGCCCACTTCACCCTACTGTCAATAGACAGTTGCAACTGTGATTTGAGTTAACTCCTGAATTAACAGGATGTGTGAACAGCCCTCTATGTAGCCCAGAAAATTTGGAGTCAGCCTCTTACTGCTTTTGTATTTTCCTTTGGTCACTGCGCTTCAAATTTTGTTAAATGCCTTTGTTTTGTTAGAATAAAATGTTTCCATGTTAAACTCCTCCAGCACTTCAAATTAATTTCAGTCAGCCTGAAAACACACTGAATGGAATGGCAGGCAGATAAATCTGTTTGGGGATCTGAAACCTAAAACAAGCTTGAGGACCCCAAATATCATGGATAATCAAACTACAGGATCAAGCCCATGTCTGATTTCAAATCAAATGTGAGCTGAAAATTTTACTTCTGACATCAAATAGGTGTTCTAACAAAGTCATATTTTAACACTTCATATCACTACAAGTTTTCTGGCTAAGTATGAACAGAAAATACCCCAAGGTTCTAACAAAACCCACAAATGTGTCTGATGCTCCCCTAAAAGTATCAAATTCATAGATGCATTGGTAATCTATTTCTGTCATTTTAGCACTTTGATTCTAAATGTTGTATCAGCTCTGTATTACAAATTCAGCATAGTCACTGTAGGCAAAACACTTCTGCATGCATCTGGGATTTTTTGTTTCAACTCAACATCACTGATCTCCCATATGGACAGTTGGTGCTAAAACACCCTTAGTACATTGAAGTACTTTCTCTAAATATTTCAAACTAACAAGCTACTAATTTGTTTGTGAATGGTCTTCGTGCTCAGCTATTGGAAAACCTCCATCTTTGCTTATGCTGAACATACTGACCAAATCTTACATTTATTTATGTACTTTTGTCCATTACAGAAGCAAAGGAGCCTTCTAGCTGGGCCTCTTGTAAACCTAGTTGGCTTCTTCGGATATCTCAGTAACAACTATGACATAGAATCCTTTGCAAGACTTCTCAGTCCAAAATGTTGATTTCCTTTTATAAAGCTGCAGGTTTCATGGCAAAAAGAACAACAGAAAGGAAATAGGCTGCACAGCAGACCACAGGCCTCCACAGTGCATCTGTTCACAGGGAAAAAAAGACAAACAACCCTGCAGTGTTCTGTGTCCAGTTGATATTGGTAACTGCAATATTCCCTGTACTCACAAGCTCATTTTGAACTGAATTGTGACAATCAGGTGCTATACCTTGAGAACTGCATGTGCTAGCAAACCATAGAAAGAAGCTTTTTAAATATATACTGTTACTTTAAAAGCTTTTATGTACGTGGCTAACTTTCTGTGGACAGACTGTGATTTCCAATCCACCAGAAAATCATCAGGATAGTATATAAAATATTTCCTTTGGATTATATATACAACACAAAACATACTTGCTCTGTTTCTTACCTCTCTGGATTGGTCCTACCTGAAAGAAGGAATTTTTTTTTTTTAATTAAAAAAAAAGTAGATTTGGTTTTAGCAAACATGAAGAATGAGGATAAAATGAAAAATATTTCATTATGAAAAAAAAAGAAAAAAAAAGGCTTCATGCTTTGATACCTTTCAAGGATGAATAAGTCAACTCAAAGAAAGCTTCTATAGGGTATTCCTAACCATTACATCTGCCAGTTACCACATTTTTCCTCCTCTTACTTGGTGGTGATGAATATTAATATAAATTGCTCAACTTGCAATAACATTCTGCCTGACCAAACCTTTCTGCAACTTTACAAACAAAGTATATAGCAATATCTTCGAACTTATTTTTATTTGAGTGTAGAGAAACAACTTAAACGTTCAATGCTAATCAACAAACGCTTATTACTTAAAGAATGCAAATGAAAAATTTGAAATGAATGGACATGGCAATGGAACCACTGCTCAAAAAAATGGGGAAAAAATGGAAAAAAGTGGGAGAATAAGAAAGTCTAGAAATACAGAGAGAAAATACCTGAGAAAAAAATATTGAGCCAGTTGTAGTGGAAGCGTGCCTCTTTCAGTAAGGCTAGATTTATGTTGTAAGGAATAAAAGTTTACAATAATTTATTCTGTACTTTGTTACCCAACAATGGAAATCTGGTAATAACAATACAAACCAATTTTATAGCTTTTCTTCTCAGTTCCCATTCATTCCATTCATAGGATGTCACAATAGTTGGAGGCAAGATATGAGTATCAGTTTGAGTACTACTGTCACACTTTGTTGTTGGTTTCGTCAAACATTTGTCTGCATTTCTGGCCTTGATTAAAAAAAACCCACAAAATGAAACAAGGCATTAATGAGAAGAACACAGACATCTAAGAAAAGCAGCATATAGATATGCAGCTTTTAAAAAGCAAATAAAAACCTGCAAGCTTGGAAATCACAAGTGGATAATGACTTTTACGTTAGAAATATTTTTGTTCCCCCTGCCCCTGCTAAAAAAGAAAAAAAATATTAAGTATTCGATGGATTTAATTTCTGTCAGAAAACCCTTCAGGCAGAGGCCACAGCTGAATTTCAGACTCTCACATCCCAGGTAAGTGCTTTAATCACTGGATTTTTATAAAAGGGGATCCCACCACAACCAGTATTTTACAATGCAGGCACCTCAGTTTATCTTTATGAATAGACTAAAATTCAGAAATCATAATTACAAGAAATGCTTACATCTCTGCCAGAGCTGGGATATAAACCATATCTTTCTCACCAAGGGCCAGTTCAAGACAACATACTTTGCATTGCTGGGGACCTGGAATTCACAGTCTATCTCAGAGAATGTCTATGAATCCAAATCAAGTCTTTGGATTTCACATGGTATCACTGTCACATTCATTATTAATGAGTCCCCTTTCATCTTGTAATTTCATTCTATAATTCCTGTTCCCAGATATCACTACACCCTCATCCAGCACATACTGGTGAACCACTGAGCAAAAGCTCCAGTTAATATGGTATCTGGCTTATCTTCTGTTGCATTTATTTACTGTCCCTTTAAGCTACTTTTGTAAGAATGAGGAAAAGAAACATCAGACACAGGATCCTTCTAGGCTAAGGACGAACAGCTTTTATCACTGCCACAATCCTTTGGTTCTACATATTTTTCTATGAAGAAATAAGGTGAAAACAACATTAATGGAAAACATTTGTTACCAACACCCCGAAGACCTGGAAAAGATGGACCTTCAGACATTCTGTATGATAGGCAGATGATTACACTTCTTTTCTAAAGATGGGTATCACCTGTTCTCTTTATGCTGTAGAAAGGACAGACCAACCAGTGACCCAACAGCTGTTCAGCAAGAGGCATAAGCAATGTGTACCTGTGCATACGGAGCAAGGTATTCAAACTGATGATGAAGCTCGAGCAGTTGAAATAGCTCTGCATATTCTTTTGCTTTTTCTACATTCAGCTGAATGAACTTATCTGGATCTTGAGCAAAGATATATGCAGCTTCCTTGGAACTGAAAACATAACATCTCTCCTTGTGCTTCAAAATTCCAATAGCAGGATTTCCTAAAAAAACCCAAAACAAATGCCACAAAATAAAATAGTGAACAGTATGATATCAAATACGAAAGACATTTGTAATCAAGATTCTGTGTTTCCCTCAAGTCAGTTTCACTTCCTTTTTCCTGAAATCAGAATAAATCCCTGACAGTAAGCTTGTTAAATAAAGAAAAGACTGTTTTGTTAAGTCAGTACAACTGCTTTTGATCAGTTCACATCCAGCATGCCTTAGTGCATGTCTGTCAGAAAAAGAACAGACAAAACACCTACAGCAAAGGCATAAGAAAACATTGCCCATACCCATAAATGTTTCTTCTGTTATCCCCAGTAAATATTTGATTGCAGATCTGCAGTCCATTTATACTAAAGGGCCTAACACTGAAATTAACTGAAGAAGCAGATGAAGCAGCTGACAAGCTAGACAATAAAGTAACAGAGAAAAATTATCAATAAAGGCCAAATAACTTATATAGGAAAACACAAATTGAGCTCAAGGACAGTGGCAGGCTCTGCTTCAGCTGTCATTGCCCAGGAAACAACTAGAATCAGCACAGACAGTGCTTTGAAAATACTAAAAGGCATTACCCAGTGGCAATTGAAAAAGCAAAGAGAATGTCAGAAACTACCAGGATGCAAACAGAGGCGGAGAAGAAAACCAACATTGTAACAACCTATTTGCTACATTTGTAATACGATATTTTGTTCCAACACAACAGAGAAAGAAAAAGTAAAATGAAGGGAGTTGGGAGTGGTCAGAGGCTTGGAATACCTTTCACAGAAGAAGCAGTTAAAGAAAGAGGCCTGTTCAGCATTAAAAAGAAGCAACTGAAGAGAAATAATATGGTACAGTGTTATAAAACCATGAATTGTGCACAACATAAAATTACTATTTGCTAATTGTCCTAATAGAAAGATTATCAAGTCTTTGATGAAATTATCAAGACAGAGCTTAAAACCATCTCAAAAAGAGGTACCTTTTCACAGTATATACAATTATAATTTTGGGACTCTTGACAATAAGAATATTCCATGGCAAAATCTAAATGGATTAAAAAAGCAATTAGATAAATTAAAATCTTCTATCAAGGATTATTCAACAGAAAGGTACAGACAGAACATTTATCGGAGGAAATTCCATAACCACTGACTGCTAGAACAGGGAAGTACATAATTAAGAAAGCATCATTCCTATGTGTTTTCTCAAGATCTTCAAGTGTTCATGACTGTCCACATCTGGAAACTGGATACAGGGCTAGAGAGACCTTCAGTCCAACCTGGGACAGCTGTTCTTCTATGCAGTACTAAACAAATGTAAGTAATTTATATTTCTGTTAAAATATCTGGTTTTTAATGCTGCCAAGTAATGGCAATATTTTCCTCCCAGCCTCCTGTTCATTTAAAAAAATTCTATATGGATAGGTTCTATAGAAGATAGGGAGACAGAAAACATGAACTAATGGGGCAGCTGAGATAAGGCTTGCTTTCAAGACAAATGATCCTAGGAGAGACTAAAAAATTTCCTATGATTAGTTGACTTAATCAAGTGCACTTTTACATTATTTTCACAGAATATTTTTAGTACTTCATAACAACTGTATAAAATCCATATGCTGTATGCTCGAATGGTGTGTTTGCAACACACAGATACACAAAATAGAAGGAATTACCTTTTTCCTATGCCTGTATTAAAACACATTAACAACAGTAAACAAACCTGCATTCAGCTGCAGTGTAGGTTAAACAGATGCACATGTAGCAGGAGGAAACATTTATCCATCCCATCTTGTTTCTGCCTCTGCTTGCTCGTCCCTACTTTCTCTTGAAGCCCTCCTACTTTCTATTTAGGGCAGTCTGTGTATTTTTAAAAGAAAAGTACTTTAACAGGGGAAATAAGTTCTCTGGGGTGAAAATTACAAACATGAAGATACAGTACTCCAGCTTTGACATAAGAGGATGCATTCAGAACATGTCTTTAGATTTTCCCTAGTACTTGCGTGCATATAAAGTATGGAAAAGACCTAACTAAAAAGCATACCTGGGAGGGTGAGGCCTTTCACACCAATTGCATGTGCACAGAAACCATGGTACTGGATTGGCAACTGATCAAAATTATCAGTAGTCCGTGGAAAAAGCCATTCTTGGTTCTTGAAATCAGAAACATTCACTCCGGTTCCTAAGAAAAAGTACAGCAAAGGAAGGATTTCAGTACAAAACATCAGATGTTTAAAATATAATAATGTTACAGGATGACTGGATTACTCTCGTTTTCACATAATGACCTTCAGTGCCAAGATCTCAAAAGCTGAACTTTAGCCCTGCCTTAAGAGACATCCTACTGAAAAATCAGTCCTGCAGGAGCCTTTGTTAGTAGCATTAGTTTTCTTTGGAAAAAGGGGACAACAACAGGAAGGTCATAGCTTATTTTCACCCACTCACGCGTTACAAATCCCCTGGAGTATAACTTGGTTGCTAGGGATACTGTCTTACAAATACTTCTGGTAACCAAAGCCTGTTAAATTAGCTTTTTTTATTCCCCTCTCCATTTCAGAAGTTCTGAGAGGTATAAAAAGACATAAACAAATTTGAGAAATTTAAAAAAATAAATGTAGAAATATTCTTCTCTGGTCATTCTGTCATTTTCATAAGGTCTGTTTGTATCTAGTAGCTATATTTTAATTTTATATATAAAAATAAAAGCCCAAACTACACTACTTGAAAAATAAATCCACACACTACAAGACTCATTTTAACTTACTGTGGAAATTCTGATTATTAAAAAAAATCAATGTGTCGCACCTTCTCTAAAGAAAATACAAACAACAAAATCTTGGAAAATGAAGGGGAAAAAAAAGTAATAACTTCCAGTACCCATGGTTTCTCTTATCCTTTCCTCATCACTTTTCACAGTCACTCCTTCCAAAAGAGATGTTAGCACTTCCTCAGGGAAAAGCTGTGATTGGATTTCCGAGAACTGTTGCAGATTGCTAGTCATATTTGCGAGGAAGCTTAGCAGTAGTATTTCATCCTGAAAGCTGGTCCAGAGGTTAGAAAGTGCAACAAAGAGAGGCTAGAAAATAAAGAAAACTATCTGAAATCCAGGTTTGTTTTCTCTCTGCAGCACAACCCAAGTGCTGCGCACAACAACCCCTGCTATAAACAAAGCGAGGCTGATCTCCAAGGCCTTCAGCACCCAGAAATTCCAGGGGAACTCCTGGGCGTTGTAAGAGGAGCTCCCATCACATATGCCCAGAGCATGAATGCCCAGCATGTAGATTCACAGGCCAGAACGGTGCTTTTCTACATTTTACTCCAAAGCCGTTCCCAAATACGTTACTCTGAGACCATGCTTGGAATTCAGCGCTTCACTGATAATACAGTTTTTTAACTGAAAATAAGACGTACAGGAATTAACTACCAAATGATAGTTAACTTCCAAATGAAGTAAAACTACACCTATATATACAAACTGTCAGGCTTTGCTATTTTGTCTGCCCTGCTTCCAGAGTGACTTGGTACCACAACCCTCAGGCCCCCATGGGTGTCCAATTCATGGGGTGCAAGCCTCTTCAGAATGGTACAGGGTTCAGGACAAAACTGGAAGCTGCCATTCCCAGCAGTGATGCTGACACACAGGTGTACAGACATACAGAAGCAGCCTACGAGCTTTGAGAATAAATGCTGATTTCAATGACAGTGACACAAAATGTGCCCTGTTACACCTAAACACACAGAGCATTTCGGGGAAGAGATTCAACAAATCTGAAATGCACACTAACAACATTATACTTTAGCAGGGCCTGTTGTGATAGGACAAGGGCTAACGGTTTTAAACTAAAAGAGGGTAGATTGCGATTAGATATTAGGAAAAAAATTCTTTACAATGAGGGTGGTGGAACACTGGAACAGGTTGCCCAGAGAGGTGGTGGATGCCCCATCCCTGGAAACATTCAAGGCCAGTTTGGACAGGGCTCTGAGCAACCTGATCTGCTTGGAGATGCCCTGCTTACTGCAGGGAGGTTGGACTAGATGACCTTTGAAGGTTCCTTGCAACTCAAACTATTCCATGGTTCTGTGATTCTATATGTAGGAACTGCATGCTAGTTCAACAGCTAACTACAAGGAATGGAAATGATAGACATATCACACAAAATAATGAGCTCTTCCATGAAAAGCAAATTAAATGAAGCCAGTTTCTGACATCTCTCTCCCATTTCCTTTACACCAAGCCATCATAATAATCCCAGGTTTTCACAGGGTCATCAGTCACCCTCCTTCACAATATCTGCAGTTCACACCACTCGTTCCTTCCTCCTCCAAAACCTCCCTCCCACGTCCTGCAGCTCCCAACTAAGGGTGTAACAGTACAGAACATTGAGTGTGCAGAGGTACGTGGCTGCTCACCAGCCAGCCAGCACACAGACCAGCAGGTAAATGTGGCATTCCCATTTCAGACTTGACCTTAGGAGGGCTCTAATTGTGTCTCTCTAGTTGCTTGTTTTACACAAAATTTGCAAAAAAAATAATGTATTTTGAGATCTCCTGACTCTGTCAAATTTGACTGAAACTTGCCTACAGGTTCAGAAGCTATTCAGAGAGGCAAAGAGGCTGAAACCCCCATCACGGAAACCTGATTTCTTTAGAAAAATTATATCAAGGAGTCATACTGTAATTACAGGAATTGCTATCTGAAAGTACTTTAAGAGAATCACACTCTGATGTGCTGTTATCTGTCATCATTGTGTTCTTACTATTTCTGCAAGGAATAGGAGAATATTTACACAAACCAGGAAAATATGACTGTCAGTCCACAAATAGTAAAAAGTGACTCAAGGCACTTACAGTAAAATACCATTTAATTCTTTCTCCTCCTCTTTGTACCTTGCCTTTCTTTTCTTTTACCTTGAGATCAAGTCTTTTAGTTTAGTTTCCCCTTTCAAAAATTGCAGATGCTGTTATAATAGAGAGAAAACCATGCAGCCTTTTTGTTAACACAAACTATGCAAAAATACACTGGTAAAATATTTTGTAATACTTTAGTTATTTTTTTTTTAATTAAGAATAAACAGGTTTTCTATTCAAAATACTTACAAAAACCTCTTTGGTTTCTACAGAAACCTTATTTTGCACTGTGTTTTTCAACTGGTCCATTGTTGTTGCAAACTGCACAATCATCTTTCCAACTTCTCGAGCACTTGTGATTACATCAGACTGGAAAGAGAACATCAGGTAAGAAGTATGACAGTCAAAAATCACATATTTACTAATAAATATTTACTTGAATCTCTTCATTCAACTATTTTCAGACAACTGTTTGAAGGAACAAAATGCACCCTAACTTTCCACACAATCCATTTTTCCTGAAGTGTTCAAGTATAAAACCAGGTGCTTCTCTCAAACATATCCTAGTAATGTTTATAGAAAACCTCTGCATTTTCATAATGAAAAGAACAGAACTCTGCAGCTTCTCAAAAGACGAATGAGAAGGTCTTCACAAACAAAACAAGTTTGAAGAATTAAAATTTTGTTCTTCAAAGATTTCTGATGACTTCGTATGTGTTGGGGATGGCTGCAGACTAAAATTGAGGTGACTTATGCATTGAATAAGGAGATTTTTTCTCTCATGCCTTTTGGGGCAGAGTGCATACCAGTACACAAACAAGGAAAAAGTCCTGCTTTTTCAGTCCTTTCTTAATGAAATTAAACCAAAAAAAGGAAACCTCCAGAAATTAAATGGAAGCACAGCCACACTGCAGTAAACAATTAATCCATTTTGTCTTTTACCCGCCAGTAGCCAAACTCAGCAAGTTAGGTACAAAGTTCAGCATGACAGATGATGTTGGTGTTCATATATGGACATAAACTTGATTTCAATGATTTCTGAATGGTTTTTCTTATATTTCTGTCCTATACAAGCAGGTAACTTGAACACATTCCATCTGCAATACAATCACACAGGATATAACACGATGGTATCTCACCAGGAGGATGCAAAGGAAAGCCTCATATTGTCTCACATTGAACAGTGCTTCTTTTAACTTCAAAGAACTAAGCTGCCTAAATCTGTGTTGGTCTTCCTGCATGGTTTCCAACAGAGCTGTGTACTGGTGGGCTAGCGTATGGCAAGTATTAAGACCTTCATCGATGGTCTGTGTAGCGGATGGAATGGCTTCATTCAGAATGGCTGGCACTGTTTATACAGAATAAATATGAGATACATATAAAAATAATTATTTAAATCATTAACAAAAGATTACAGTGCAGTATTCGAGCAAAGCAGACTTCCAGTAAAATTTCTAAATTTTTTCCTTATATTCATACATTCCCAAATGCTTGCATACCAGATTCAACCACTGTATCTTAATAGTCAAGTGGTTCCAAATAGTCAGAATTACAGATGTGGAAATACCACAGTCAAGTCAAGGACTGTGAGAAAACTTGTTTTATAGTAGATGCAGTTCAGTTGATACTACTGACGTGGGTTTCCTGAGTGACTTTAGGCAATCTGCACAATTTTCAGTTCTCAGCTTCCTCTAAAACTGGGCTGCAGGCCTTTCTTACAAAGAAGTCTCCACACTGAGCTACAATGCTATACGCATATTCACAAAAACATTTCCACTGATGAGGATTCAAAATGCAAAAGATTTCTGAGAACATGGTAAGAAGATGTTACTCTAAATTATCAGAATACAGATAATAACCCCAGCAACTTTTATCACTTCTCATTACACATGTGCAAAAAAATATTGTAATTGTATTGTCAGTGCCTTTTAAAGATTTTAATTTAGTGCTTTTAAAGGCAAACATTACATATTTAACTCACTTAGTGGCAAGGGATTGGGGAAAAGTTATCATGAGGTAAATTAGTGCGTGAAGTTAATACATATAATCCTTCCACATCAACCACATAGGGTTCCCTCTTAGCTAAAAAGTAGTAGCTTACATGGCAATCTATAATTAAATACCAAATACGTACTTTTATTTTAGGTTTATGGATCCTGAGTCAAAGTTGTTTCTCTAAAGAGAGGGGATATTTCTGGAGCTGCTCCAGTGAAGAAGACCAGGAAAAATTAATTTGGAATACACAGCCCAAATGCAATTGTCTACTTACAGTCATCAATGCTGCTTCCTCCTTTCCCGCATTCCTTGTTGTACAACCGAATTCCTGTGACTAGCATGGCAAGATTTTTCAGCTGTTGCTCTTTGTTCTTCTTACTGAGTGAGATGAAAGTAACCAGCTCTGTCTGGGGGAATACACTCTGCAAGGCAGCTAGAAGAAGTGTGAGGAAATCCTCAATATGAGGGAACAGAAAATAAAATGATAAAACAGGCAGAAATATCCCCTCCTGAACAACTGCAGAAAGCAGGAAATCCATGGCAAACTTAGGCTTCAGGGCTAAGCAGTGACAATTTGGGTAGTCAGCATTCATCACTGTTTACCACATTTGTATCTACAGATCAGCAAAAAAAAAAGGTAAAATGTTCTTTTTCAATAAGAAAAGGCCAATTTCACAGCTGGGAATTTACTGACCTGTTACCTCCCTGACAACCTCAATATCTGTTGGGGATCCCAGGCCAGAGCTCAGCAGCACGTAGCTAACAATCTTTCGATACACATTCTCCATTTCTGCTTGCACACGAGGACGACTATCTGTGATAGCTCTGACCGCAGGAGCCAGCCTTCCCTCCAGAACACGGTGCTGCTCACTGAGTAATTCAGCTAGGGAAGAAGGATAGTTAGAAAGTGCTATCTAAATTCTTTGGAATTTGGCTTATACAGAGGGTGCAATTCATTTCCACAGTCAGAGCACCAGAGTAAGGTTTCTGAAGCGCAGACAGGTGGAAGAGATGCTCAAGGTACCATAGCTTTATAATTAACAACAGTGGAGTTAAACATAATTAGCATTATTAACATCAATCAGTAGAGTCCAGAGAACTATTCAGGCCAAATTAAGCAGCAAGTCTCTGGCTCTCTGGTGTTCTCTGACTGCAGTAGGACCTAACGCACACACATTTCATACACACCTGAAGATACACGCGCAAATCTGAACGCTACCCCGCATCTCAGAATCTTGCTGGACTTGTTGAGCTTACCGAGTCCAGAAGACTTGAGAGCAGCTTCCTAGAGTTGCTAATTTTGGGGTTTAATCCATGCTAACAGGAAAACATTTTAATGACATCTCCACACAGAAATGTTTATTTTTTGTCTACTCTTCTTCTCTGCCTTCTGTGTCTCAGCCAACCCTCACTGCCCCATTGAGATCTGAAGTTACAGTTACAGCAGAGACATTTTCCCCATCTCATTTTTCTTCCACATACTCATTCGCAGGACATATGAAGTTAGCACTGATGAGACCGAAACACACTCGATTAAAACTGTAACTGATTGTTCAAGATTGCTCGTATTTCTCAATTAGGGATATTGATAAAATATCAAGTTCTCTTTCAGACACATGTGTGCAGTTCTGGGTACTGGTTCTCTTTCAGATACAGAGGTATAGCGCAAGTTTTTCTTGCTGAAGGCAGCTAGCCACTGCACGGGAAAGCATAATTGTTCTCAAGCGATCTCATACCTTACATTTAGTAAATCTCTCGGACAGGATGAGATGAGCCTACTCTCAAGTCTAATGTCCATTTTTTCCTACTATACCCATACTAAAATACCACACTTCTACATAGTACATTTCTCCAGGGATTTTTATTTTGCTTTACTGCCAGCAGGCACTTAACAGGAAACATTATTAGCCCTACAGAGAGAGATATTAAATCCTAAACTCAGCATCAACTTCTTCTATGAAAACATTTATTTGTATTGAAATTACCTCGGTTTGCATAGTTTGTATCAAAGTAAACTTGCATCTTAATTGTGCTCAGGGATGGGTTTGTTGTGTCAAGCAGCCTGGCAACACAGAGCTAAGAGGAGAGACACAGAAGTGAGTTCTTTCTCATCACTGGGGAAACGTCTGAACTGAGAGTGACTATGCTACAGGTTTCACAACAGCAGTTGAGTCCCCTCCCTACCATTCTCTCAACTGCTATGAAGTATAAGGCATTTTATTACATGAGAAAACACATAGTCCACTCTTTAGCTACAGAATATGAAAATAAAGTATCATTAAAGTTTTGAAAGTGTTCATATCAAAATGGCATTCTAGTTATAGGAATAGGTACCAAATAATGCTAGAGTCTTAGCTAAGTACTGACTCTCAACATCATGTCAGATTTACCTGGATAAGATTTTGTGCATCTTTTTTTGTACAGATTGAATCCACATTAAAGTGATTTCTTGGATCTAAACAAACAGCTTTCACCTAGAGATTGCCAAAAGAAAGCTATTAGTTTACATCTCAACATAGACTCTTTGCAACTAACCTTTTGTTTTCTGAAAAATCTGAAATTCAGCCAATACTTCTTTACTATTCTTTTTCCCCTTTCAATCTTTAATAATGAAACAAAGTTACTTCATTTCACAGGTGTTGCCAGTTTCAATCTCAGTTCTCAGACATAAGTGGAAAAAAAATCTATTTGCGATGCAAACTTTGCAAAGAAATATTTAAATATAGCTCCTTCAAAACTTCCCTGGAAAGATATTTTTCTAAGCAAAATTTTATACAAATCCATCATGGTTGCTTATAGATGTCTCAGTTTGTGTTATATGCATCGATACAAATGTTTACCATTTGGATAAAAAATTCACTGTGTTCTACATACAGGGAAATATGTGCATGTTTGCAACTGTTACACATGCTGGGTATCTTGCCAGCCACAAGCAAAAGTTTTTTAGCCATTAAAATTTTCATACTTAAAATTTTCATACTTAAAATTTTCATTAATATTGCTTTTGATCTCAATGTATTTTTAAAGCCACAGTGTCACCTTCAGAGAAAAAAATATCAGACTAACAGTACTGCTGTGAACCATTTACATTCATATTCAAGTTTACCAAGAGCTGATTCTGTTCTTATACCATCCGCAAAGAAAGAATCTAGCTCCATCTTTCTGCAGATACAGATTTGCAGATGCATTCAGAACATATTCTGCAGCGGTGCTGTGTCTCCTAAGAGGAGATGCCAAAGTGTATAACGTTTTTAAGGATACTTATAGTTGTTTAGCAAGGACAACACTGAGATTGATTCAATTTCATTTTTAGTTTAAGTGGGATCCAAGCCTACTCCTTCAAATATTCAGCCCATTTATACTGCCTGGCCCTGCCTAAACAGAGAAACAAACAAAAGAATCCATCACAATAGAGCGAAAATGTCAAAGAATAAATATAGCTGCTGCAATAAACATGCACCTATGCACCATGCCTTAATGTTCATTTATGAAAGCGGGAAGAAATGTTGTTAAAACTTGGGAACACTTCTCATTTTCACTTTAGAAAGAAAAAAAAATAGTTCATATGCCTGCAGAAGAAAACTAAGGGAGAACTCTCATTCGGAGTTCAAAGAGTTCCCAGGACTTGGTACCTGTGGCCTTTTCAGGTCCTTATACCCACATAGATAGCAATTCAGATGAATGAAATACTTTTTCAGGTTTTTAGGATCCTGTACTGAATATCACCAGACGCCCCTTAAAAACTTCACAATGGGAGCTATCAGAAACCGAGCCTGGGCAGGTTGCTGGGGAGCTGCCACTTGAAGTTTGTTGACTTTTAGGACCAAAGGAATGATTTCTGTCATGTCATTCAGCCCGAGCAGTGTCAGTCAGTGACTTCAGGGGAACTATTCACCTCATGTAAAATTAAGCCCCTACCTCACAAGAGCCTTAAAATGGGTTTGAATAGCCAAGCTACGGGCACCCAAGCTTGAAGCTTCTGGTCTATATGCTATCAATACGTATTTATCTTTTTTTTTCTTTTTTTAACGGTCCATAGCAGCATTTGAACATGATTAGAAAAGCACTCAGATGAACTAATAACAAAAAAACCCCACCCCTAATGATTTCATTTGCGCTTACCATGAAGGCCACCAAGGTTTCCGAAACCGTTTGTCCCTGGGCGGCACATTCTTGTCCGATTTCGCGAATTACTTGCTTGATGACACCTTCGTTCTGGTCGTAAGACATACTGGACACACACACACACACACGTTAACGAGATCAACATTTATTTAAGATTTCAGGTGCATTTTTCAAGGCTTCTCCACGAGGAGCTGCGGGTTCCCCTCGGCCTGGTACCGCCAGCCGAGGCCCGCCCGCCGCCCACAGCCCCCCGGCCCCGCCGCGCCCAGGCCTTCCCCGCTTGTTGGGGCAGCCTCCTCCAGACCCTATAGCGCTCCCACCGCCCCAGGACACCCCAAAACGTCCTACTCCCACCTGCCCCTCAACCCTGCCCCACCACGGCCCGGTCCGGCTCGGCCGGCGGCAAACGGCGAGAGTGGCCCCGCAGGCGGGCGCCAGCCGCCGGGCGTTGCCATGGGGACGCGGCCTGGCCCGGCCCCGGCCGCCGCAGGGGCCCTCCGGGGAGGGCGGAGTGGGTGCGCGGATTGGGTTGGGGGGGCGGGTGTGTGCATGCATAGGTGGAGATCTGTGTACCCAAAATACAAGCTTACATACCATACAGGGGTGCACATAGAGAAATATATGTCTATATAGAATATATGTATGTGTGTATATGCAGAACATGTACATTCATGCCTGTATATATACAAAACGTAGAGGCATAGGAATATACGTATATCTGTACGTAAACATCTCTATGTGCATGCAAACCATGGATGTCTATGTCTATATGTAGGTGTGCATAAACATACATATGTATAAACATGCATCCATACCACAGAACCACAAAATCATGGAATAGTTAGAGTTGGAAGGGACCTTTAAAGGCCATCTAGTCCAACGCCCCCTGCAAGGAGCAGGGACATCCCCAACCAGATCAGGTTGCTCAGAGCCCCGTCCCACCTGTCCTTGAATGTTTCCAGGGATGGGGCATTAACCACCCATCTGGGCAACCTGTTCCAGTGTTCCACCACGCTCACTGTAAAAAATATCTTCCTTATGTCTAATCTAAACAGAAATGGCAGGCCATGGTTTATCCATGTTCTTGTAAAACTTGAATGAAAGCCCCTTTCTTCCTCCCTCCTGAAGAGCTCTCCACGCACGGCTGCTCAGAGCCGGCGCCGCGGCAAGCGGAAAGCCGGGCAAAGCCCGCCCCCTAGCGGCGCGCGCCGCTGTCACATTTAGGAAGCCGGCTCTTTCTCCAGCGACATCCGGAAGACAGGATTTACTCCAGAGGTTGCTCAAGCCTGAGCACATCTCCGCATTTCGCCAGTGTGGGGGACAAAGTTGCAGCTGGGTGTTCTTGCACAGCAGAGCTGAAAGGGAAAGAACCTAGAACCAGCTATGTGATTCAGCAGGTGAATTTAGGGCACAGCCTGGGCGCTTGGCAGTCACGTTAGGTGGAGAGCTTGCACACAACTGCCAGGATGGCAAAAAGCGTTGCCTTATGAAACTTCACCCATTCCCCTGTGCCCAGTAGAAAGGCTAGGCTGAGGAAGAGTCTGTCTGAGCTCCACTAACACAGTCACGGTCACCAAGGGATTCTGCAATGGCTAACCCCCCAGTCATTCACTCATCACTCGTCTGAAAGAGACCCAAGTCAAGTTGACTTTCCAGCTGTTAGCTTCTCTCTGTACTCAGGCCTCGTCTGACTGGGTGGCCTGCTAGTGAGTGAGCACCGGCCCGCTGGCCTGAAGGTCTCCTGCTGTCACAAATCCTGATTTAGGATCCTGCCGACTATGCCAGTTTGCTGCAGATGAAATACTTCACATGGTTATGATTTAGCAGTGATTCAAGATTTATTAATGGAGTGAGGTAAATCAGAGGTGGAATTTAGCAGCACTTAATCATTAACTTATTTAGAGATTAACAGAGTGATTTGGTAGAATATATTATGACTAAACCAGCAACTTAATTACAGATTTGAGAATGACAAGATTACACTGACTTACTACAGGGTATCCTAAATCAATATATATGTGTATATATATATAACACCAAACACACAAACACAGACAGAAATACTTGGATGCAATGAAATATATGTGTATGTGTATATATATAGGTAGAGAGGTGGATAGAGGACACTAGTCTATGATTAAAAGTTCTCTCTTCTTTCTTGAGTTTAGGGTAAATACTCACAATGCATTGGCATTCCTCAACAGGCAATAATTGAGCCTCGAGAAGCTGAAATTCGCTCTGGTCTTTCATCAACTTTTCTGGCAAGACGGTCCTTAAACATTTTTGGACTAAGGAGGCTGTGCCTGAGAGGCATCCCATCTCAGGGGAGATGCTGGTCACAGCCCACTGTAATCCAGGATACCTCAGTAGGTCTCCCTTAGGGTCGCTCTTTATAGAGTCTGAGACAGTTGACTTTTGTCAGGTATTTTTCCCAGGTACTTTTCCATTTCAGCCTGACTCGGATTATGAAATATTCTGGTGCTTCCCCCTAGTCACGCAGGCCTAGAATTTATTAGGTTTTTGAAATTCTGGTATCACCCCTGGCTCCAACCCAGGTGCAAGTGTACAAGGTTGTGAGGAGGTGATTTACTGTTATAACCGTTTCTGTTGTTTCCAGTAATGGGGAAAGAAAGAGGCAGGTACGCTAAAGGGGTGCCTCAGTGCTCAAGTTCACTGCCTTCACAGCCCATTCCTGACTCTCCTTGGGTTGGTACGTTATGTGGCCCAGAAGGGGAGGAATTACAGTGAGCACCAAATGAGTTGGGGTGGAGAGGGTTGCACTACCACACCTGCTGTCATAAACAATGCAAGGCACCAGATAGAGCTCTTTGAAGATGACACACCTATGTCCCAGGATTTACAGCTGATAATGAGAGATCCAAGCAGAATTTGAGTTACTGCCCCTTTCTTAATCTCTGAAGTTAAAACATAAACTGTGCAATGCAGGTTTTTGTTTGCTACCTTCCACCTTGATGCAGAAAGTAATGCACACTTGATTACATTTGGTTCTTCCAAAGGAGCAGTGCAAGGAAAGCCTGTATTCACACAAGAATGAAAAGCCTGTCTCTTTCAAGAGGGAAATACACTCAATCTATCTGTGTTTTATTATTTCCATAGTCACACAGAAGTTTCACAGTCAAAAATCTGTATTGTAGGGGCAGATGTGTCATGCCACCTTCTTCGGTTTGTCTGTTAGTTCACAATACAACTAACTTTTGAAGCTGAGAATGTTTTGGTGCAAGAACTTTTATTCTTTCTTCCTCCTCAAGCCTGCATATCAGCAATTGGAGGCCTCTGTGCCTGTGTGGCCTTGCTTAGAGCACCACGTGGTGCCGGCCGATGGTGCTGACCAGCTCAGTTTTAGGGACACATTTGCATTTGCACCAGAGCATGCAGCGCTATTTTAAGTTTCCAGGACTCTCTGGAAAGCTATATAAGTGGTAGGTGTATATCCATTTCAGGCTCACTGAGGCACAGTGCAGACTAATGGTTCACATCTAAGGGAATCCCAGATGACTTCTATAGCAATTATTTGAGGTATCATTAAGGGTTTGAGCCTCCCTTTTAGAGTAAGATAAAGGAATGTTAGACTGCTCTTCTGTTTTCTTTGCCCAGCTCCATCATTTTGCTGCAGTAAAGAAGGGATGTCTGTGTATGTTAGCGCTGTGTCTCCCGCAATTCCCACTACATCAGACTTTCACTACAATATGAAGGTACCTAGCAGGGAGCTTAGACTTACTTATTGTGCAGGGAACTCAGATCAGGGAAGCTGACAGTTGTCCCCAGGATGAAAGTGTCACCAAGGCAGCAAGATTTTGCTGGACAAAGAAGTCCAATTTGGCTTTTAACTTAGAAACAGAAAAATTCAATCACAGATAACATGGCATAAAAGGTTTACCCTTCATTTGAACATTTCTGGAAAAAACCCAGGAGCGTAGAAACCCAGTTAATAAATGCACTACTGTTAGCCTGAATCCCTTAGCAAGCACAATGGATGCACTGTGTTTGTCAGGTTACAAAAAAAGAGTGTGGAGCAAAATTGTTTGTCCTTTAAACCTTGAGAGTTCTGGCATTTGCTGTGCAGAGGGAGCGGAGAGATTCCAGACATACCATCACCGAGTGCCTCAACTGGAAACTCCTGCAAAAGACGCATTATTCAGCTGTATTCAGATGAATCACTACCTAAGGCTCCTAAACAATATTAACATTACATTAACATTTCAGTCAAAGGCATTAATAAAAATAATACAGATCAAGAGCTTTTTCCATTAATCATCCCTCTAAAAAGATCTGCTGAAAATTAGACCCACGACTTACCATACACTACTTGATATAGATATGGATAGTTGCCATATATTCCTGCTGAGTTAGAACACACTGCTGTTTCATGGGTTAGCTAGATATTAAGTAGCCCTTATGTCTGTACAGATGCTAATAACTCAGAAACATTAATATTTTTTTTTTACAGGAGACCACCTTCTTGTGCAATGCTAAGATGAGTCATTGCAACAGCTCCCAAACCCACCAGTACGCAAAACCAACCAACCAAACAAAAGGGATGCAGTAATTTTCCCATGAGCTGAACAAGTGTAAAAATCAACTGCTGGCCACCACCCCACACTGATGGGGTCCATCAGAAGATCCAGGACTGAGGACTTTCTTCTCAGTTCAGGCTATAGGAACTTCTTCCAAAGTTATGGAAACTCAACAATCCAGTAAACAGATGAAGGAGAGAATCTTATAGGAAATACACCGCTATGGCTGACTCCATCAGTGAAGAAGAAAAAATGCACTAATAATGGGAATGCAATTATTCCACAGTTTTTAAATTAACTTCTCAGCTCACTTTTATCCAGCTACAGACTTTGCACTGATGCACAAAGATGCTCTTCATTCATCTCTCAGAAAAGAAGAGCATGATCAGCGAATCAGACAGGGAGGACAAGAGGATTGCTTCCCACAGTACTCCAGAACCCTCCCTGCAGTGTTTTCCCCATGTCAAGAAATGAGCTGGGAACCAAATGGACACCCTTGCAGTTATGTCCACATTTCCAAATCCTTCTCCAAAATTCTGAATTTTGTTGCCCAAAAAGCAGTTCTATTCCCAGTAGAGCTTCTCTCCTCTAGAGCAGCTATTAAGGCTTAAGATCCTGTCAATCTGTGCTGAATACTTGGCAGAATAAGTCTTTAGAGAGCTGTGCCTGTTTGTAGTGATCTTCAAAAGCAGCAGTAAAGACTAGAAAGTGGTATTTTAACATTATAGGATGCTGGGTAACTCCTAGAAAACCAGGATTGCTGAATTAGTGCTTCTTCTTACCTTTTAGTCTAGAAATGAATTGAAATAGAATAGAAATGAAAACTAGAGATTTAGAGTTGTAGCCCAAATCTTCAATCCAAGCCCAAGTAACAGTGAACTCTTCTGCCAATCCAGACATGGACCAAGAGAAGGTGTGGCCAGTATTTGGTCTCTCAGGAGAAGTGCCCTTGCTGTTTTGTAACCTAGGGGGAGGTCAAGACAGAAGTGAATCTCTCATTTTCATTCTTGCTGGAGCCAAGCAATCCTTTCAAGGTTGAGCTGCATACAGTTAATTCATTTTTCAGAATTCTTAGCTTTTGCAAGTCTTCTGGCTCCTGAAACAGCTACTTACATCCCGCTCTCAGGGTGGCGTAAGGACTTTTGCCTACCTAGATGAGCATCCCACACCAGTGTTGCAAATTGTGGGCATTCTGCATGTGAGAGAAGAGGTATTAGAGATAATCCACTAAAAATCTCTGAAGATCTGAGTTAGATTTTTTCCTCTACCATAGAGTATTTTGCTCTGGTTTAGAAGACAATTTAGATTTGTTGTCAGGTGGTCTTCTGAGCAAAACCAAACACCCTGAAACACAATATTTATGTACAAAAAAAAAAGACCTCACAATAGTTTCCATTACAACCTGATTTGCTTTGACTAGCTGAACCCCTGTGTTGCTCCATTTGAAAACTGAACAGGATTATCTCACTGAAACAAATTTTGAAACAGCTAACCATAAAGCATAATTGTCTCTGTTCAACTAAGTTTCTTTACACTATTCTTCATGATTAGTTCTAGCTTAACACATGTGCAACCTTATGCTATTTCAATCTTAAGCCCTTCAATAACAGACAAAGGATACTTGTTCTTAGAAATAGTTAAGTTGGGTCATCTGGTATGATCAACTTTGTAGGACAGACAAGGAAGTTCTTGTTTAGCTTTTCTTCTGTGGCTTTAGTTAGTTTCCTGTGGGGTTTATCTCTAGTCTGGCTTTGTTTATCATTTTGAACTTCATTTAATTCTCTCCACTTGTGTGTCACCATATTGCTGGTGTTAAAGCAGTAGTGATCTTGAAAAATGCTGCTCCTAGCTCTATTTCATTTAGTTTCTCTATTCCTAAGTGGGTATAGTTCCTTTAATCTCTCAGTTATCAACTTAATCTCATTGTACAATTCTTGTTTTACAGTGTTTGAAGGACTGAGTCATTTCTGTTAATAAAAGACACATCATATTAGCTGTCTTTAAGCTTGCACACACCAGGCTGAGAACTTCCAGAGATTTTACTTGCGGCTTCACTGGAAGCTATGGCCTAAAGACAATTTAGAACTTAACTGTGAAACTTCAGGTTTCATAACTTCTTTTCAGAGTTCAATTAAGGACAGAATTAATTTAAAATGTAAGTGGTCTCCAGGCTGAGGTTTAAAAGACAACACACGTTAAGTACTGATATAAGTGTATTTCACAAAAATACAACTCAGGATTAAGCTTTGACCTACACTACCAAAGCAGTAACTTACAGATTTGTAAAAATGGACACTTGGAGCAAAGCAAGGATTTTCACACCAGTTCTAAGCCTGGCAGCTGCACTTGTCGTGATTCCTTACTTCAGAAGACCTTCAACCCCTCCAGCCAGCTCTACTACTCTGCAAAAGGGCATTCCCTTCTGCTTCACACTGAAGAATATCCTCTTCCTCCTAGAGTAATAGTTCTTGAAGGAAGCCCATAGTGGCATTAAAGCTTATTTCTAAGCTTTGTGGATGACCCCGAATGCACAAACTGCTCTCAAAAGTAGCTGTGAAACTCTGGAAGGATGTTTTGCTGAAGGACCACTGGCCATTTCTTTAACCTCTTGCTTATGCTGGAAGCTTCACAGCGTTCTAGATAATGGACATCTAAATGGGTAAATAAATATAGAATATCAAAAGAAAGTATTTAAGTTTACAGTCTGGTAAGATTTGTATCATTTCTGTATCATACTTCTTCTAGAAGTGCCTGAAAAACACTCACAATGTAAAACTTCCCCAAAAGCTTGAGTTAATAACTACATTTCAATGGGCATATCTGGCAGCAAAACTCTTCATGTCCCAATCAGGTAGAACCTACCCAAGCCACACCTTAAAATGTGAGCAGCAGATCAAACATTTACACAATAACAGACTGGAATGTTATTGTGCTCAGGGCAGGCATGAAATAGCCTCTTGCTTTGTTCCTGCATTGCATCCCCTACTTCTAACGAAGACAGATATTCCTGGCACCCACATCTGTGGTTATCTGTAGGGTGAGGCAGTCATCAGACTACTTTGCTTGTAAAAAATTCCCTACCCTGGTAACTTAAAGCAGCCTTGCAATGAGCTGCAGAAGGGGCTTCTGAGCAGCCTGTGGAGGAAAAAGCAATTTCCATGTCCCATGGAAGACTTGGGGGCTAACTTGAAGCCTGCAGCTGAAGGAAAGATGTTTTCCTCTTGTCTGTACTGACAGTAGCAGAATGAACATTTCCACCATTTGGAGCAAAGAAGAGAAGAAAATACAACAGGTAAGAAAAATGGGCTATGCATACAGCCTGGGGGGCACGTGTGAGGGTGAAATAAAGCTAAGAGATGACTATATATGCGTATTGTAATTCCTCAAAGATGCTAGTTTGCCAGCTTTCACACACTTCTCTGCTGGTTCTAGTTTCCTTGACTCTGAACCCAGTAGATTAGTCAAAACCATTGAAATACTTTTAAAAAAATGTGGTGGTGCCTCCCCTCTGCATACATACTGTGCGTGCACATACAGTGACACCGCATGATGGTCACTTCCAGGGGGGGAGGGAGAAAAAAACTACTGCGAAATATTCTTCAAGAAGTTCCTGCCTCCAGCATACATTCAAGAAAGTGGCTCTTAAACTGTTGTCAATCCTTTTGACAGTCTCAGAAGACTCACCATTTCTCTGGTCCACACATATCAGGTTCATTAAGATAGCTTGCAAGGAAAGGGGAAAGGTGAAGAGTTTTGCCAGCCTCAGTAAAAAGTCGCACTCCTACCTGCTGACATCCAGCTTTTCCAGCACATTACGGTTAATACCATGCCTGCAAGAATTTTTACTGGAAGGACAATTCCAACTTTTAAAAGATAATTCTCTAGAAGGTGCTGTAAGAGCATTACTTACTCTGTGGAGTAAGGAGCTGTAGAAGGAGACCTGCAGCAGACCTGGAAGCCTTGCTCACAGTGACAAATCTGCACAGCATGTTTGAACTGAGGTGCTCCTTAATGCCATAAATTTGATTTACCAAAACACTTCATGTCCAAGAGGAGAGAGGCCTAACAGGAACATATTGAGAACCAAGAAAAAGCCACCACCTAACACCAGCTGCCATTCTCCCTTTGGGGTTGCAATGGTTCTTGCTGTTCCCCTGGGCTTTAGACAGTAATGTACCTCTTAGGTTTTCCAGTCTGCTTCCTGTGCCAGCATTTGGGTGAGGACAGATCAGTAAATTGCAGAAGCAGATCTTTTTGTCCTAAGTTAGGCTGCAGGGCAATTAAAATAAGATGTATACTGATTTTATGCTCCGTATTACAGTATTCAAAGTATTTTTTTTTTTACTAGAGGAAAAGAAAGATATGCGGCTTTAGTATTCTCAAAGGAAAACTAATTTTAGTAAAGAAAAAAAAAAAGAAGTAAGCAGCAAGGACTTTAGAAACTCACAGGGCTTATAGAGTTGAACCCATATTATTCACTTTCAAATAAGCCCAGTTCTTTTGAGCAGTTTTTCAACACCACGAATGTCCTCTTCCATAGCCAGACTTTCAAGACCCACTCCAAGTCACTCGACATACTGGTCCTTTAAATAGAAGCAAGTACAGGGACAGATTAAACTAAGGCTTTCAGGCTTTTACAGTATTAGAAGATTTTTGTTCAGGAGGATCTTTGAACAATGTACCTTCCAACATTTTAACCTCGGATTTAAAGCTAAAAATACTGGGGGCACGTCGTGAAAGAATTCTACTGGTGCAATGTGTGTAGAGAATCCCAGGTTATTTTCTTCTGAATGGAATAAAAGAAAGTTTTGCTGTCTTTTTGGTAGCTTTCCAGGAATCCTCTGGCGAGATCATAGTGGTCCCACGTCATACTTTGAAAGGAATCCAACTTCTCATTGTCCTCAGTGAAAGCTCCGCAGAGGATGGTCTCTACGGAGCTCAGTTCAGAGTTGGCAAGCCTGCAAGAGCATGTGTCAACTTGCACAGCATAGACACAGATGAATGTCTGAGTCACACGGGTGCCTCTCTAATTGACCAGTAATAATGTCAGCGAATTACAGTTCATGTCCCATATGCAGCAGACTGAGTGGCTGGTGGTTTCTCTAACACTGCAAGGTTTCCAGTGAAGTCAGCCAGGAACTCTCCAGTACCCTGCAATAGAGCCCCTTTTGGCAGCAGAATTAAAAGCATAAGAACTTTTCCTTGGCAGCAAAGTTAGTAATTCCAAGCTTTCACTTAAAAAACTCAGCTTACTGAACTGAACTGAGTATTACAGCCTTACCCGAGTCATGCTTTGAAATACCATTTATTTCACGTGGTTTGTGAGATGGCATGGGAAGCTTCTGCTCTTGACTACAGCAAGCAGCTTCATCTAATGTGGTTTGTAACACAATCATAGAATCATAGAATCTTTAAGGTTGGAAAAGACTTCTAAGATCATCAAGTCCAACCATTAACCTAGCGCCACCATGTCCACTAAACCATGTCCCGAAGAAAGGATCAGTCCAGTTTGTGATGGAGATCAGATTTCTCACATTAACAAACAGAGTATTCCAAACCATTTAGGAGTCTTTATCCAGAAGAGGTCTGCAAGTCTTGCGTAGAGCACTATCTGGTTGATAACCAAGAGATGGATATTCTTGACTGTTACCCAGTTTCCACTCTCAATTATCCATAGACAAAGTACTATTTATATTTAATCAGTCCCTAAATAGAATGGGTAACTAATATAAGCTGGTTACCAGAATAATGGTTTAACAGCTGTTTTCTGACATTGATTAAACACATTAAGAAATGGGAGATCCAGCTATTTTTTATTTCCTTGAACTGTCTCCTCTTCCTCACCACAGTGATGGCATCTGTCATCTTTGCTTTCTAGTTCTTCTTCATTAGCACAAGGATGCAATGTTTGGGTTAAATATATTTACAGACGAAAGTCAGAAGTCAAACACATTTACAGTTTGTTTTATTTTCTATTGTGGAATTCAAGAGTTGCCCTGTAAAGAAACACACCTCACGTAGTTAACTTTAGACTTAGACTCGTCCAAGTTATTACTCACAAGTGATCACTAATGTGACTTTTAGTTTCTAGTGGAGAAACAAGTTTTGTAGAAAAACCCCAAAATAACACCAAACAAAGCAGAGTCGATCTCAGATGTGAAAGAGTTTAGGAAAAGCTTAACACAAACATTACAGCAGCGGCCAGCTCCTCCTCTGCATTCCCCACATGACTGATGATAATGCATTAAACATGCCAGCAAGCATTTACCTTGTTCTCTATTGAATCAAGAGCAAAGGTCCTGTTTTGTAACAAAAGATCTACATATGGCTGTGTTGCCTAGACTCCAACTCTCCCCTTTCAAAGAGGAATCAGGTCCCTGATTCAGTTCACAGCACCACAGCAAATGGTTGGGCCTGAACGAAATAAGAGGTGGGAAGGACAATTTTTTAATCCAGTTTTATTATGGGACTCGTAATTCTGTGAAAAGTGTGGCCTTCCTTGAAGGTAAGGCTACTACCTGTTTAGCAAGGCGAAGGTACTTTTATTACTTGATTCAGAAAGTGACGGGGCACAATCTATTTTCAATATGAAGCTTCAAGTCCAGAGTAACTCTCCTGTTTTAATTAGGAAAACCTTCTCTTGTACAAATGAGGAGAGTTTCTACTAAGAGTTATCCGCAAAGGAACCTATCTTTAATGCTGCCTTGTAGCCCTGGAGTACCTTACGAACATTAACACTTGAGCTTTGGGGCTGAGCCAGCTGGCATTGAGATACTAGCCTTGACAACACTGGAAATATTTCAAGCCTAGTTTAGTGGTTTGACATACCTGAGATACGTGCACCCTGGCTTTTTTGGTTTAATGAGTTTGCAGTCCTCAGATATTTTCTGACACTTTCCTGTAGTGTTTGCCAGCTACTCTTCATAAAGGTCGTCTTCATAAGTGCCATAAACTATACCTCTGAGTGTTGTAAGTACCACTGTCCTTTTACTAAGACTGCCCATTTTCAGATGACTTGCATGCATGTTCAACCATGGCAGCTCCTACTATAACTTGGTAAGAGCCTCCACAAATTTCTGCTATGGATTTTCCATACTTTTTCTGCTGACGTTTCAGGTGAGCTGTATAAATGATTCATTTCCAGCTCATTATCTTACATCCGTATGTGTTACTGCAAAGACTGTAAAGCAACCTTAGCCATAAAGTGCCTGTCCTGGTTTTGGCTGGGATGGAGCTAATTTTCTTCCCAATAGCTGCTGTGGTTTGGATTTAGTATGGGATTTAGTGTGTGAAGAATGTTGATAATACACTGATGTTATTGGTCGTTGCTAAGAGATCAAGGACTTTTTCCAGCTTCCCAGATTTTGCTAATGTGCAGGTGCAGGAAGGTGGGAGGGGTATAGCCAGTACAGTTGACCCAAACTGGCCAAAGGAAGTATTCTATACCACAGACGTCATGCCCGGTATATAAGGGGGGTTGACTGGTGGGCAACTCTCTCTCTTTCACTGCTCAGGATTGTTCCGAGAACGCTCTCAGTGACTGCTGATCGGGATGGGCTGTATCGGTCATTGGGCAGTGAGAAATTGTGCATTGCTCATTTTGTATATTTTATTAGCTTTATATTTTATCAAAATTATCATAATTATTAATATAAATATAATTATTATTATATCTTCCTTTGCTGTCCTAGTAAACTGTCTCAACCTAGCAGTTTTCCTTTCTTTCTGATTCTCTCCTCCATTCCCCTCCTGGGGAGAGTGGGGAGAGGGAGGGTCAGTGAGTGGCTGCATGGTACTTAGTTGCTGGCTGGGGTTAAATCATGACAGTGCCCTAAATACTGTGAGCTTGTGCTCAAAAGTACTTTTTTTTTATCTAGCTAAACAAGAATTGCGAGAACATTGGCTTTGAGAGTGCAGTTACTGACAACCTTCTGTGTTGGTTCTACTTAACGATAAACCAATGAAAAGACTCAAAGCAGCATTATGATTTCCATTTGCAGTACCTTTTCAGTGCTATACCTTCCTCTTCCTCAAACACAAATGGCTGTCTTCTTGTGTATAACATTTCATGGGCAATTTTGATTTAAAACAAAATTTGTTTCACTCACATTCTCATAACCATGCACTCATAAGTAAGAATATGCTTGTATCCAGGTGGCCTGCCCAGGATTCGCTGCGGTCACACAGATGGCAAAAGAACATACCTATCATGTCCTCCCCATATGTCCTGCGTCAGAAGTTAGGTTAAAGGGAATAGGGCACGAGCACAGCAGTAATGCATTTACTTGCACGCCCATTACTTGCACCATCTAAGAACACTTCTGTTTGAATTCATGGTTTATGAAAATCTGTTGAACACCCCTGAATTGAGCTTTGAATCTAGAAAAAATATGGTTAGGGAGACCTTCTAGCTAGTTTATTTCAGTTAAGAAGTGCTGGCATCTTGATTCCTCCATTCTTGCGGCCAGTGAAAGTCACAAGCCAGAAAGAGCAAGTATTTGGTGGTCAGAACTAAGACATTAGACCTTAGAGGAAGAGGTTTGGGACCTTCAAGAGACACTTTCCAAGTCTATTTAAAGCTATGTCTGTAAACAACAGCTTATGTAGATCATTTATCAAGTCAGGCTGGGAACATAAGAGAATCTGTATCCTGCTGAACAGTATTGTAAGAGTTGACTCAGTCATTTTCTCATGATAGTCAGCTCCAAAGGTTTAATGCAATTAAATGTTCTAGTCCAGGTAACCTTTCTAAGAATTCATCTCCTCTTATTACAATGACCTTTATTTCAAAAGTCTTCAAATTTCATTCACGACACTATATACAAAGGAGGTGTTTGTAATACAACAGTACACAGAAAACTAGTTTCCTCAAAATATAGGAAAGGATATATCCAAGCAGAGATTGTTATTGCTATTAGAAATGTCCTTCGTAACTGAGAAATGAGGTGCAACACTCGAAAAGTCACCAAATGTGAATGGTGAGCTTGTTCAGCTAGAAGCAGGAAAGCAGAAAACAGGTTTTCTGTATGAGATGGAACAATCTAGTCACTTGAGCCAGAAATAAGCATTTCTTTACAGACAGATTAAGTATTTTAAAGGGAATGTCACAAAAGAGCTTCATCTGCTCACTAGAATAGCTAAGTGTCTCAGCATCAAATTCCTACTGATATAATGAAATTGTTAAGATTCATCAAGGTGAAGCTTAAGGCTGAAGGTCCAGGTCACTGACTTTTAAATCCACATTGAAAATCGGAACTGGGTACAAATCAAGATTATAAACGGCATACTAAAGAGAGACTTTCAGAAACATATCAAAGATGGTTAACACTTTAGGTATAGAGTGAAAGTAGCTCTGATTCTTGCCTCAGAGTTAAACTACTCTTTTCCAAAACCTAATACTTGCAGTGCTTGGCAAGTAACAAAAAAAACCCTCGCCCCACAACAACTGGGAATCACTGTGGGATGCCATAGGCAGCACAGGGAAGGGACTGCAGCTTTTGTGGCTAGCAGCAGTAGTACCTAGAGCCAGGTAACTAATCTGGCATCAGCGGTGTAAGTTCCCGAGAAGCTGCAAGAGAAGACAGAATGAAGTGGCGCTCAACTCTGGCCAGCAATATTCCATTTATACTGTGGCTTAAGCTTTCTAATAAACAAACTGAAAGTGTCTGTGTCTTTTGGAAAATTTATTAGAGGAAGGAAGAAGGTAAGATAATAGGAGAAAAATAATGGAAAAATATGGTGCTCAGACGCCTTTAAGGGTATTTTTTTTCTCTAGTCACTCAAGTTTTAGGACAAGCATAACAGAGGACTGCAGATGTGTACTGGAAAAGTCCAAGTATGCAAAAGAAAGGCAAGATTCGGTAATAAGAACAAGACAGCCATACTCTTAGAAGCCAAAACAAAGTGCTAGAGGCTGTTTTAATATAAACAAGACAAACTTTTGATGATCAGCTAAAAGAAGAGCTAAGATTTGGGCAGGCCATGTCACAGCTGGTGTACAGCAGTTTTATTTACCCTTCTACTTGGAGTTAGTTTACTAGCTTTTGTTAGTCAAGCTGTTTACCTAACTCTTGGTTTGCACATTGGCCCAAAGAAAGCTAAGGTGATGTGTTAACTGCTAGTCCCAGTAAACTGCAACGGAGGAGGCACAGGTTTCCTCACTCCCTAGGATGTTTCTATAGTTGTTGGCTCAGTCTTCCTTCTAGGATTTGTCTTTCCTTCTCATCACTGCCAACGTGTCCCCAGGTAGAACCCTGTCTAGATATCCCCAAAAAACCCATGTACTGTACCTACTAGCCAATATTAATGCCAGTTGTTCCAGTATCCACATCTCCCACCAGTCACTTGATGCACTTTGCGATTAGTCACTCATATTCCTTTACTCAATCTGTATTTTAACTAGCAGCAAATGTAATGTTGAACTGCTGTTAATTAAGCCCAGCAAAGGAAATCATATGAGTAACTCAAATCACAATTACTCGGTTTATATCTGTGTGGGTACACTACACCCATGCATGGCAGAGTGTATTAGTTCTGTAGTCTGTTGCCCGTGAGATGCTGCGGTTCCTTAATTGCCTCACATGCACAGACAGCACGTGCTCACACTCCAAATGCTACCAGAATCATTAGTTCCTTTCACACTTCATTTCTCCATGCCGCGCACTCATAGATTTCACATTCTGCATATCCTTCTTTTAAGACATCACAGATCTCTTCTGCAGACCTCTGAGGGACTAATGAGCAAGATGCTTCTAGTTTATTAATTAGCTGCTTATCAACCATACTCCACAGCTCCCTGCTAGTTTAGCTGCTCAGCTACAGTAATTAGACAACCCACTTTTCAGTCTTTTATAGCATTGCCTTAGACAGAAAGTTTCACTGTTCCTTAGACTGTGGTACTTTCTGGCAGTTTTAGACATCTCCTGAATGACTAATAGAGAAATCCTGCTTTCTGTATTATTCATTGCAGCATTACAGCTCCCCATTCTAGGTTTTGTCTCATACACTCCACTGTCAATATGTGCCATCACCAGCACCATAGCATCCAGATGTTATCTGAAAGCTTCTTTATTAGCATCATTCAGATGAACAGTAAAAAATCATGTATTCATGCTCTCTCTGATTCAGAGTGCAAGTAAAGTGAGTAGTGTTACTTTTCATGCTGCAATCCTTCTCAAACAGGAACAAAATCAAGCCAAAAAACATAAGCTGTCTCTGCTTCATGCAATGAAAGGCTTGCTTCTGTGTCTGAACTCCTGATTTTTACCAGCTACCAGTAGCTCATGTACTCACAGATTTCATTGGTTAAGTATCTGACATGCAGAAACTTAAGGAATATGAAAAATGCCTTTTTTTTTAGCTTGTCAGTCAACTATAACTAATATTATGCAGTGAATACAACTAGAAGGGGGAAAAAAATCTCTTAAATCAGGCTTAGTTAGATACTTTACATTCTAAAATATTTCCAGGAAATACCAAACAGTGTCCATGGCAAATGGCTCTCCAGGTCCCATAGCAATTCTTCTGCTTGCTATCTTGTTTATCCATTTATACTGCAGAGCTCTTCACTTAGGCCAGCCTGTGGCTCCTTTCATCTCTACGCAACCAACTGCACAGACTTAAGAGGACATGCTGTTTCTAATCAGAGCCAACAGAACTTCACCTTGACATTTGAAAGCAGTCAACCAAAATGTTTTTCCTTTCCCAAAAGGCATGAGAAGCAAAGCCAGTGTCTGACAGACTGTTATACACTGTATATGCTGTGCATACACTGGTAAGCAAGTCCAGCACAAAGCATGCATGCAGTATATATAGGAATAGACACAACTGACCAGACCTTGAGCCCCTGCTGCCTGTATCCAAATACGCCCCCAAGGCTGTAGGTCAGGAGGGGCCTGGGATATGCACTCACAGGGGCACTTGGTCTCGTCTGGATGGCTGAGGTACCAGGACTAAGGTCTACCACAGAGCACACTAACCCCTGAAGAAAGCCACTGTCTGTATTAGACACTGCCACTGTATTCCAGATAAAAAGCAGGCTAACCCTGTAAGACAGGGTGACTTCATTTTTTCTGAAACAACTGCTAACAGTAAGGCATTGCAGAAGTAGATGATGATTATTTATATCCTTCCCAGCAGAGAAGAACAAAAAAAAAAAATCTACTTATCTATCACTGTAAGAGAACTTGAACTGTTTGTTCAAGGGGAGTTGAAGCACTTCATCATCATCTTGTTTTTCTGACATGCAAGATGCAGAATTGCCCCTCATGTTGCCTCATGCACAGACACATGCATGCAAACAGCACAGTCTGGTAGCTGGTCCAGACTTACGACCTTACCAGCAGCCAATCATCAGACCTCATAGCCTCTCCAGTCAAGGGCTACTTGTCCCTCAAGTAGCCAAATCTCAGATACTTTGGTCTCTCCAGTATCTTAGATTTACGGCCACTCCATCACTTGGCTCCCACACCTCTTACCCTTTTTGTTGGCTAGCTTGTCTTGACATTTGCTAGTGATTTCACACTGACGTATGCATGCACATAATACACACTCCAGTTTCTCCAGTTGCTGGAGACTTGTCATCTGTGGTCCAACTCCAGCTACTGGCAGCTAGATCTCCGTGCATACACATGCACACAGAGAAAGCCCTGCATGCAGGAAAAGTTAGAAATGGAGTTCGATGAGAAGACAGGACAGACTGCACTGATCAGGCACACAGCACAGTCAGCTAAGATCAGACCCTATTTACATGTAACTAGCCTCTTTTATTCCCTCATCCCTCTCTTTTCCCACTCTTTTTCTTTCCCAAACCACCTTGATCCCCACTTCCCCAGTTTTGGTTCTTTCCCTAAACATCCCATAATAAGCCTTTGTACAATCTTCCTGCAATCTCAAGATGCTCTTCCCTGCATCCCATAAGGAGTCCCATACCTCCAGGCTGTATTTACCCTCAGTCTGCAAGGTGCTTCAGAAAGCCTCTCATTGACTCATGGTGATGGGTCTCCCTCCCAGTCCATGGGGCATATGCCCTTCTGGGATGCCCCGGGAGGGGCTGGATTGGAGGCTCCTTCCTCTGACTGGGTTGCTGGGATTCCCCCAGCTGTCCCTGTGCCTCTGGGGTCTGTGGTGTGTGCTGAGGTGAGCCTTTAATCAGCTAACCCAACAGAGAGCATGCATCAGTTTTAGCTATTTCATGATGCAGCTGCTAGTACTTTAGTTCCAGTATTTTACTCCTGTAGTTTCAAAAGACTTTTATGCTTAATGCACATATAAATGTTTTCTTTAAAAAATGGTTTATGAGCTTACAGACTATTTCAGGCTCCTGAAGAACTTTTAAGATGTAAACACGAGTTTTATCTTGAGCTCTGTGCAGTTAATGCATTTGATTAGACAACTGTGAACATGAAGTTTGGATTCTCTTCACCAGGAGCGTAAGAGGGGAAATGAACAAGCATCAGCTCTCCACAGAAAGAGCTTCCACAATTCAGTGAGGTAAGGTTTTACAGGCATTTAGGTAAGAAATAGCACCAGAGCATGCCAAATATCTGTTCAAAGTATTTTGTATGAATTAAAGTGTTCCACAAGAAAAGAGTGACTTCACTTGTCTTCACTTCTTAGTTTGGTAGAGCGATGGATATCTGTGAGATTATTCTCCTTTTTTTGTTTGTTTTCCGGGGTTGTTTTTGAGCATAAGGAAAAGAAGGCTGCAGAGACTGTTCTCTTAAAAATTCCCTTAAACAAGATGCCTATGGAGAGTTTCCTTCACCATATTTAACTTTCTATCACCTACAGTAAAGGCCAGATCCTTTACATTCCTCAGCTTACACTCAAGATGCTACACACTGTTTTCAAATTAACAGGTAACAAATGAGATAGACAGAAAGCTTTAGGGAATATTAAGCAAATGCTGTCAGAAGTCTTACTACACAGCGAAAACAAATCAAACATTTAGGTAGGCTGAATATCGGACTCAATCAATGTGTTGAGGTTGGCCTAAAGCCACACAGGCTTCAAGCATGTGTGAATAGATAAACTTGAGTCCTCCCACAGGAAAATTATTTTGCATGGCTGCCAGCATACACTTTTTGCGCAAAAGCTGTCTCTCAAGCCAGGTGAATTTTCAGATCATGTAACCACCGTCATTGCAAGTACTCTACATAGACATACACGCTGTTACACAGAATAACTGCCTTGTAAATCTCAGAACCCAAGCTGCAGGTTTTTCAAGCTTACTCCACACCCAAGTATTCAGAGGCAGAGCCAACAGCCCTCACAGTCCAAGCGCCAATGCTTAACTAAGTGACAGGTTTTCTGATCAGATTTTCAGAATTTTTCCTTCTCAAGAAGGACTCAGCAGGAAGCTCCTCAAGTGCGACATGTTCCAAACTCTGCCCTAGCATTTGTAAAATAAAAATTAATGCATAATTTCTAAGCATGGCTCATCATTTCATTATTTAATATAGTGGTGGTTATTTTTCTCTCTATTGGTCTAACCACACTCATATAATTCAGTGAACAGACATTAATTTATTTTTCAGCATCACGTATTTGTAATTCTGTTTACCCATGGCTGTGAACCTCACACTTCTAATACTAATTCTCTTATGTTCCTTGTCGCTGTCCTCGGCTTCTTCCAGGGTGCCCTTCTGCTCAAATGCTTTTCTGAATGGCAGAACAAAATCTGCTTGTCCAGGGGACAGGTTAGGAAATGTGGCATCAACATACTTTCGAAAAGCTTGTCTTGTTGCTTGTTTTTCAGTTTCCAGGCTGTGCTTCTGATCTGTCATCTTTTCCATTTTTCGCGTGAGAGTCTTTATATGTTCTGCTGCTGCTTTCAGCTTAACCATTGCATTCTCCAGCTCATCAAGACGTAGGGTCTCTGCTTCTTTGAGCTGTTTTTCAGTCTCAATCTGATTCTCTTTTTGTGTGATACTCAGGGCAATATTAATCTCATGACATTTTTGTTTAATTGCTTTATACTTTTATGATATAGTTCCTCAGCTAACATACTTTCTGCTTTGAGTTGCTCTAAGTGCTTTCTATTTAAAAAAGAAAAAGAAGAAAAGATTTCTAGGGAACACCTGTTATTAAAGATTATTTTAAAAACAATTTAAGTCTATTCAGGTTGTTGTCAAACCTCTCTTATTCAACTATAAATATACATGAAATCAGAACTTGATGTAGGACCTCTGAAACAAAATAGTGTAAAAGAAAGCCACTGATGATGCAGAGAAAGGCAGCTGCAGAAGATTCTATTTCTGCATGTGTTGCATGCACCAATAATTTAATGATGCTTACTTCCAAATGAAAAATATAAAGGATTACTATTTCACTCTTCATTCAGGTCTCTCTTTGAGCTAGCACTTAAGTACACACTGTTTTTCAAATAGACTTTGAACAATTCTGCCCCCAAGCAAAAATGTTGTCTTGAAGTGAAACCTAAGAACTGATTTCTAGACTACAGATTCATCTGTAATTTTGTTTAAGTGGTACTGAGAACATCTTTGTGCTAGGACATCAGTAATAAAACATGTAATTTATATTGTGTAGTCAAAACATTATGGGTGCTATTCATCAGAGTTGGCTCAGGGACCATGTAAAGGATGGAACATCGGGCATCCATCAAGGTTACTGAGCCAAATACTACAACACAGAGAAAACAAATTCTGTCCCCTGTTATTGCTCCCTCCACTTTGCTGGAGATATTTTTTCAGAGCTCTGCTAACATAAGAAGTTAAAGACACCAGCTAAGTTTATGCAGAATGTGATTTATCTTTGTCAGAAAGGGCATGTTTTATAGTGAAAATGAAGGTATTAAATAATGGATCAAAACTTAAGCGTGACTCCGTTCAGAAGAAAAAAAAAAAAGCATCTTACAGAGGAATACACCTGAACTGATCTTTTCATTGTGAGAGTATAATGTTGTTGTTTGTGCTGTCAAAAAATGAAATGTATTCTACTTTTAGGGGAGAGGGGTGTGCTATTATTTTAACATCAAAACTGTTTAATTCACAGTGCTTAATCTATACGGTAGAAATTCCTGCGGCCTCCAGATCTCCACACAAACACACCTTTTGACAGTTTTGCATAGAGGTCATGAATGGGACAATAGGCTCCTGAGATCTTTATTTATGATGACTCTAAATCAGCCATAAAAAGCAAAACTTTTGGATCCTAAGTTGGCTTTGTGATACTTGCTTTTAGGAACAAAATATGTTTTATTTCTACATGAGGCGTTAGCAAGAGACAGTGAGCCTGCAACTCTTGCTGGTCACTTGACATTTGCAAATATGCTTTTTTCTAAAGTGTCTATCAATCTTTTCCTAGAAGACCTGCATCTGAGCAACGCTGATGCAATTCCGGTCATTTTCTTTAGCAGACCATGTTTGCCAACCAAGTCAAGGAAAACACTAAGAGCACCTCTGCTGCCTGGCTGCTTCCTTCAGGGCAGTCTCCCTCTCCCTTTTCTTGGCTTCGGCCACCGCTTGTATCTTCTCCCAGGCACATTCCATGAGGGTGCACTGAAGCCTGTGAGCCATGCGCTGCTCTGCAGCTTCAGTCTCTCTCTTCCGCTCATCCTCCATGTACTGCTGAATTTGTGCCTTCACCTTCCTCCCTTCTTCCTTAAGCAAAGTTAAAAGTAGATGTAAGTAGCGACAACACCTTATTGTTCACTTGTCTTTAAACAATCCTGAGCAGCAAAGCCTAGCAGAACAGACTTAAGGAAAATATCACATGGCAATTACAGTGATTTATTTAGCATCATTCCACATCATCCATGTTTTCTGTGTAAGGCACAAAAAGTTCCCTGATATATTTTCCTCACAAGCTCACACGGCTGGTGGCATGGTTTTAGAGTGAGATGGAGAAGTCTGGTCCTTGATATGTTTGTCAGCAAGACACTACTCAGGCTGATAAATAAAAGTATGACAGCACTAATCTTAGGTGATTTGGAAGGACATAGATATATCTGGAATCTCAGACAACTCAATATACACCAATATACCTCTGTTGCCATTATAGGCCATGCCAAACTCATGCCAAGCCTGACCATCCAGGAAAGTAATCCAACCCACTTAACTCGCTGCCCAGTGATTTGCCACCATTCTCAGTTCTTTCCAAGATCCCAGACAAATACATCCTCTGTGGAAGTGGCAAGACGTTATTGGGAAAGCTCTGGCTGCTTTGATCTTGGTGGGTTTTCTAATATAGAATGAGGAGAGTTACATGAGGTTTGCCATAAATCTTTTGCACACCCAGCTCTGTATGTATGAGCTCTGTATTTTTGTGGATACCGTCTAACAAGCAGAGTGACAAATAATAGGATCTGCCTACAAGAAGCCTAACTAAAGCTATTTGACCATTAGTGGTGGTGGAACAACCACATCAGCACTGCAGCAAAAAGCCATTTCTAAGGCTAACAGCTGAAAGCAGTTGTCTTTGGCGTATCCTACACATAAAACCACTTCAGTCACTCATTCATTGAGACATCTTATTGGTTGCCACTATCTGTTTGCTTAGACAGATGCTGAGTAAATTTTCTGCCACCACCTCTCCACGCTAGCTTCTAGTGAGCAGTTAGCTCACTGTTAAGACACCTCTTAAAATGAACTGCAAGAAACACAAACACCAAATCTAAAACATCTTGCAATCACTTTAGTTATATCTGCCTCTTCTTTTGTTTCAGCTATAGAATTCTGTATCTGCTCCCAAGTCCTTAGTCACTGGAGCCAATGTTATGAGGAGAAATGGTACATGCTCAAATCCTGAGCACTCAGGTCTACAAAGATGTATAATAGGCTTATGGCAAGTAATTGAACAGTTAAACACGATGAACTGAGCTTCTGCCAACTATTGTTGGCAGATGCTATGACAGCAAAAGGCAGAGCTCCATTGGAAAAAAAGCTCCATAAAATGGAATTAACTCAGCTGGAAACTGAAGACCACTGTAACCCTCCCTGCTTTTCCTCTTGAGATGCCAAGCGCATTGTTTCGGCTGCCTGCAGTATAAACAGATAGCTATTTAGAAACTTGTATGAAATAAAATTCCAAAGCAAAACACTCCAGCAATTCTCTCTGTGCCCTTCATCTGTTGGTGGGAGGCTGCAAGACTAAAGATGACAGGTGTTAGACGGACTGCGCAGCGCCTGACTGGGGAGCGCTCGGATGCTCTAGTGGTAAAAAACCCTGAGAGGCGGTGCAGAAAGCAGGAAGGCTCCGATCCAGAAGGGCTTGCCTTCCTTTCTCTTTGAGTATCTCTGAATCTTTTCTCAGATACTCAAACAGTCATATAAAGCATGTACGAAGCATATACAGAAATTCAAAGCTACAGTTGGTGTGCTTCATTTAGGAATATACATATGCTGGCAGTTTTCCTCCTTCTCCACCCTACTTAGAGTCCAGGTTCAGTAAATCAGTTAAACACCTTTCTGGCTTTGATGGACACAAAACTCCAGGACAGGTTTAAAGCTAAACCTCTGTTTAACCGGCCTTAAGAAATGCACCTAATCAGTGGCTGGCTGAATCAAGGCCTGACAAGGAATTTTCAACAAAGTCCACAAACTTCATGCAATTAAAAAAAAAAAGTGAAATGTGCTGAAAGTGAATTAAAAATCCAGCTAGCTCAAGCTCACATCTCATCTAGCACAGAGACAGTCAGTCATCTTTCAGGCCAAGCACTTCTCCTGGCACTAGAGTTCAAATCTCAGATGAATTAAGGTCCTGGTTATCGCAAGTACTAAAAAAAAAAAAAAAAAAAAAAAACAAAAACCACACACATTTTTTTCACATAGAATGACATTCTTAGTTGTCAACCACATAGTTCTGTCATGCTGGGTGTTTCCACAGTAGTGAAAGCAAATCAGTTCATACTCTTAATTCTTTTCCAAGTTTTTGTTTAATGCTCTGCGGTTAGCAGCTGCCTCTTTGAGAGCTTTATCCACCGCATCTTCCTTGTGCATTTCAGCCTTTATACCAAGTTATTATTTAAGTATAGCTGCTCACATTTTATTAACATCCTATTAAGATGAAGCAGAGGTTTCATAATCAATAGTTCTGTATTTTCTATGTAAGAAATCAGAGCAAGTTAAATTTAAAATCAAATGGCAAAATACATTTTGGCCCATTTGACAAATTCACTGCAGTGATTCCTGTTAAGATGTGGCCACACAATAGCACTGAGCCACCACAGTTGCAATCACTATACATATATATAAAATAAAGGGCAGTTTCAGAATCTTACATGGCACTGTGGGGAACAGCTGCAACAACCGATAAGTTCTGTGTGCTTTAGAGGCCATTTTCAGACCAGATGTAAAATATGTTATTAATTCAAAGTTATTAATTCAAAGCTTTGTAGTGATCAGAAACTGAAGAAATACGTGCACACAGAAACCTGTGAACAAAAAATGAGCTGAAATTAATGACAGCTCTAAAGTAGTGACCTCACAGTTCTTTATTAACTGTCTTTATGCTAGAGCAATTATTCCAAAGAATCATCATCTAATTGACAGGAGCGTAATTTAATTTACCTGAGACCAAAGTTCAGCTTTCATTTTTTCAATAGGCTCTTGTATCTCTGCCTCTATTTTTTAATGTTGTTCTTGTTGAATGTCTGCTCCAGTCTCTGCACAATCAACCCAAGCAGTTCATGCACAGCAGGCAATCATAGTGCAGAAACCCATGCCGCTCTCCTGACCCTTTTGCTTGGCTCTGCAGCTGAATTAAAAATCAAAAGGCTAAAAACCCCCCACCCTCATTTCACATCTAGGATAATACAATTATTATTGCTTGTGAAGTTCCGTAAACGTAATAGGTGCTGAACTCAACTCACATTCTAGGCAAGGCTGCACAACAGGAGAGCATCATGGTGCCCCTCCTGACTCCATGTTTTGATGGTCATCCACTTAACACAAGCAATAGGCCAGTCCTCAGCTTTCTTGGGAATAATTTACCTGGTTCTGTCTCTGACTAAACCTCGCAGCAGCATGGGGAATGGTTTTGCTCTCTTTAGACACTACGGGCAAGACAGTGCCCTCATGGCCCTCCAAGGCTTTCAGCAAGGCCCTGAGATACCCTCATTTGCCTTCATGCCGCTCTTTGGGCACAGCATAAAATATTGTCAGGGGAATATGGTGGAATATTTCAAGTGTTTTGAACAAAGCATGCACATACAAAGCAATCCCTCTGTCTCTAGGGCTGCTGTCTCTGTCCAGAGCCCAAGTAGCCCTAGTGCTGCAGAAGCACAGCTAATCCCTTCTAGAAAGGGGGCGTGAAGCAGCATGGAGGTAAGCCACACCGCTTCACAGGGCCTAGGCCCAGGTCCCTCCCTTTAGGATCACGGAGAGAGTCTGAAGATGTTAGCATCACTATCTCCTCCTGTGGACACGCTGTGAAAGAAAATAGGAAGCCCTCCTAGATCCCTTGAAAGACTGGTCTTCAGCACCAAGGACTGGCCCGAAGAAGAGAAGCCACTGCAGAGGGAGGTGAATAAAGATGACTTTCTGCAACCCAAAACTCTACCCTCCCCTCCCCCTCTGCCTTTCCTACTCAGTGCCAAGCCTGGGCATTGCTGTGGATCCCAGTCTCCCTGCTTGGCAGGACCAAAGAATCACATTTACCTGGATTATTACAAAGGAAAATGAAAAAGGAATAGAGCCTCAGGAGATCCAGCTTTCACACAGCCACAGGAGAATTAAGTCTCCCTCTTTCACTCCAGTCTTCTTCCTCACTCCACATGGGTGGTCAGAGTCCTCTCATGGAGCTTACACAAAGTACAAGGCAAACACTAGCAGGGTGGGACAAAGGGGTAAACTGATCTAAATAATCAAAACAGAAGGCAAACAGTGCACAATTGTTAGCAATAAGCATGTTGTGCTCTGACTGCACAGTCCATTATATTACGCAGTAAAGAGAAAATTTTAAAGACACTTTCCATGGCCTTCGGGACATGTTTTACACTGCATGTATCAACGCAGGGCTGAAGTCTTGTGTTCTGAGACACACATGGTGCTCACTCTGCTGCCGGGGCTCTCTGTACACTGATAATCTCTTGATATGGTTTAAAATAGCAACCAAGCACACACCTCTTCACAACACACATTAATTACAACACATGATTTCTACAAGACTTTACACAGCTGTGGCTAAGGTCAGCAGCCAGAATCAGGTGTAAGAAGGTAGGATTCAGGATAAAACATCCCAGCTGTGTCCTGTTGAACGATGAGGGGATGATCTTTGGAAATGTTAAGTCAAGGATAGTTCTTCCCAAACTACATAAGCCTTACAAAACATTTGCTAATGGTCTTACAGCTAATTCTCTTTTGTGCTTCGTTTGCCTTCATGCACTATAGGATGCCTAACCCTGTCCCCACTCTGCATGTGCTGGATTTATTAAGAAGGTAAATGCAGTTCTTTCTTAACAAGGTGCAAATGGCTTCCTGACTGTCAAGAGCTGATGGATGGATACAACAGCTCTTGGAGGTTTCCTAAATCTCAGATTGTGAGGAAATTATTTCAGAAACAAATTTACTCAGTATATCATGATGAGTGCAACACTGTGTTCTGAAAGGCTTCTACTCCCGAATCCAATCAAAAGTAGCATTGGAGGGTGGTGGTGGTAGTATTTTTGAATATACAGCACAACAAACAAAGGAGTCCAGATCATGACTTACAATCGTTGCAGTACTTTAGCGTTCTTCTGTAATACAATTACTAAAATGTCAGAACTCTGTTCCTGATAGATTTCTTGCTTGCAGGCATAAATGCTTACTGTTGCTACAGAAAACACGCAAGCTGATGAAGAGAGAAAAATAATTGACCATTACTTTTTACCAAGGTAGCCAAACTTTGCCTTCAGATTACGATTCACACATGCTGACAACTCAGTAACATGCTGTAGGCAGATGATGAGGGAGGGTTGTGTGAAGTGACCCCTTCCAGCCTCAGTACAGCTCCCTACATAGCAACTGTGACTGGGCAGGGCTGGCTCTGCTCACAAAGAACTAGTTAAGCAGCGTTACAGCAAGCTTCAGCTTTTTAATGCATTTTTTTTTGTTGTTGAATGTCAACAGCTCCTATTCAAACCATGTAGTCTAAGCAGATTTCAGAAGAAGTACAATAGCTACTATTTCAGATATTGAAACACAGCATTTTGTTGCTGTTCTTGGTAAAGATGTGAAAGCCAGCACAGACAATAAGGAACTGGCAAAAACCTTAAAGAGTGTCTGCCCGGGAAATAATTTTGACTCACAGTTCCTGTCAAGCTAGCTATCATCCGCTGTAGATAATTATTACTACACTGAAGATGAAATTGAGAAAAACAGAACAAAAGAAGCTGTATTGGTGCTGTTTGCTTATCCTCCACATGCATAAGAGGAGCTGTGCTTTCAGAGTTGAGTGAACAAATTTTGTAACCAATGTACTTGTGTTTGGGTGGGGTTTTTTTCCCTTTAATCCCTATACACACATAGTTTTTTATTATATAAATCAGGGACTTAAAACAGTAAATGCCACTATTGATACTATAACACCCTTTAATTTACTACATTCTTGTCTGTATTTGCACTGCTTTATCTCCTTTTTATATATAATTTTTGTAGCATTAAGAGAATTACCTGTACAGCAGCTGCCACAAATAAATATGGAGAAGCTCCTTAAAAATATGGACAAGCCTAAATACTCACTCTTCCTTCAACCTGAGCAGTTCTAAATTAACCTGGTTAAGAGACTTTACTCCATTCAACCGGTAAGAGGCCCCATCTCAGACAGCTTTTCTATGAAGTGCCATTGGCAGGCACGTTGTCTCCAGGTCTGTCCCATACCTTTCTCTTTCACCCTCACACCTCCTTTTCCCTCAGTAACTTCCAGATCCATATTCACTTCACAAAACATAATTAAAAATTTTGAGAACCCAAATCCTGCATTATTCTCAAATATGTGAAAATGAGAGACTGGGTTTTCTCCCTTTGAATCAACTGCAGGTGTTAGGATCAAAGTGCGTATTTTAAAAGCCTGCAGAAGAACAGGTTAAAATGCCTACTGTAGCACTCATTTTGGAATAATTTAGTTAAATTCATGCAAACATACAAGACTCATGCATTTTAATGAAAAGAGATAAAACCCTGGGTGACCCTTTAAAAACAACAGATTAATTCTAATTCATCACATCCTATCAAACACAACAGATTCTACAGGATATGCACAGCATGTGACAGTTCTGAATACTTGATCAATTCACCTCGAAATTCCTTCACTAATCAAAAGGCAAGTAGTTTCCTCACCTACAAGCTTTCAGATTTGCCCAAAACCTTGCTGTTGTGAAGCAGTTAGGCTCACAGAGGAGAAATGTGCTTTTAAAGGCTACAAAAATGCTATTTTTTTATAACTTTATCAAAGGTAGAGCTCACTTCCTTTCTCAGTAAGGAGGGAGCCAAATGAAGGGTCAGCTGATTTTAGGATACAGGTAACTATAAAACATAAACAGGAGGAAAATCACAGGTTCAAAGCAAAGCATTTTGAGGGAGAGAGAGAAAAAAAACATAAAGCAACTGCTCTCCCTCAAGGAAGTCAGTCACCTTTTTTATCTTCAATTAAAAAAAAAAAAAAATATTTCAATAACAAAACCCAAAGCAATTCCCAGTGGCAAAGCAGATATCCCTCCATGTTCTTTCTTCTTTGGTCTGACAGAAGCCACCTCGGCCAGAAGAGCATTAACAAAGAGGCCTCTCAGCTTCTTGGGAGCCCTTGACGGGGCTGTAAATATGAGGAGCTGAAAGGAAAAATGCAACTTGAATATTAATAAGGGTCTGTGGAGGAAAAAGAGCACAGCCTGGTATGTGCCCTCCTACCATGTGTTCTGGAGTTTGGGTAATGGGATACCATCTAGAAAATGCCAGGCACACAGAAGTAGCTGGAGAAGGTCACAGAAGGCCTCAGTGCTGGAACAGAAAAGCACCCACCTGTACAGACTGCTCAAGGTAAAGGCTCACATTGGTAAAGGCTCTTCATGTGCTAAGGAAACACCACACCACGCACCCACCCTCCAGCCACACTCGCAGCAGCACCAACCAGCATACTGCCAAAGGTCACCTCCAACCCACACGCGGGGCTGTTTGGCAAGATTGGGCTTGTTCAGGTTGATATGTTCCTTTGTCTGTAAGAACCTGTTGATTTTAGATTTTCCACTTCTTATTTTGAGCTCAGTAACCTATCATAAATCAACATTACAAAATATACTTTGCAATAGAGAAATTTAATTTTGAATGGAGCTTAAATAAACTAGTCTTGCTGACTAGTCAAGAACACCACACAAGCTCTGCTTAACCTGGAGTTACACATATCGACTGGCAAGCTGATAGAGGTATGCTCACTGATCTGCTGAACGATGCCAAGCAGGAAAGGCAATGGCTGAGTTCTTCCTGCCTTTCTCTTGGCAGAAGCATTGTTTCACTTTTTCTCCTCTATCTAGGAGGATTTCCTCTACTGTTTTGTTTTGTTGGTTTTGTTTTTTTTTTTATTTGTAAGGAAGGGGATATTAGCATCCAAGGATTATTTTGGCCAGTATTTTACAAATTCCTTTATTAAATAAAACCCTTCATGACTGCGTTACCAGACCTTTCTTGCCTTAAAATTATTTTACTTGCATCACTGTTAATTATCAACTTTCAAGAGATCAACTTTTTCTTTTCATGCACAATATATTATGCTTTCTGTTTAAAAAAGAAAGGGCAAACCCCTGTTTTCACTTAATCAAAGCAAAGAGAGAAGCGAGCTGAACTGTCATGTAAATTTCTAAGGCATTTACCAGTTTTAACTGCATGTCCGAGGTAACTGAACATCTTCTGACATACTGTTGAGATTGCAGATGATTCTTAAAATCACTTTTATGTTCGTACGTAACTTAATTGCAATTTATTTGTACAGGCACAGCATTTTATAAAGGAACTTAAATTGGATTAAATAGCAAGAGAGACATTTATCCATTATTTCAATGGACAGAAAAAAAATAGTAGTTGCCTTGAAAAGTTCTGTGACTGATTTGTTGATTTCATTCCTTACGTTCTCAGTCCCACTTGGAAGTTTTCCTCCTCATATACCTGGACCCTTCACTGTCGATGGCTTCATAGAGGTCCTTTTTATTCTCTACTGTTGCATGCAAATAACCAAGGTAGGCCACACAGAGGCTAATTGCTATGAGTCCAAATGCCATCACAGGTTTGTTCTGACCAAAAAAAAACCAAACAAAAAAAAAAAGAAATTAGTACATTTTTTGTCACAATATTTTTTATTCATCACAAACTTTATATTCTCCAATCTTAGCTTAGAAAGTGAACAGTAAACTACTGTGACACCTGTAAAAATCATCAGTGCCATCTTGTAGTCCTTGTAGATGGACTTCAATAAGCAATAACTTCAATAAGCAGCAAGGACACAGACCTGATTTTCTAATAGCAAAAGGAATTCCCTATGAAAAAGAAGACTCCTGTTGCATTGCCCAGTGCTTTATCTTTTGCTGGTCGCAAATGCTTCTTCAGCATGAATGAACAGGCCAAAACCAATTACTAAAGGTAACTATTACAAACTTCTAACAGAATAAATCTAGATATACTACTGAGACAACGCACTCTGCTCCTGTCAAGCAGCCTTGATTATATTCCTCTAAAACAGATCATGTACTAACACCACAACATCTACTTTTACCATGTGCATAAAATTTCATCCAGTCTTGCTGAATTCTGCAAATGTAAATAAAACCCGAGTATCACCAATTAATTATAAAAGCAAGAAAAATAAAAAATCCAAAATATTGAAAAGCTACTAACAGTTCCCTCCTTTCATAACAAAAAGCTTGCATTTTATGATTTGTTCCCGTTTAAATATTAAAGAGGACTCCTACTATGTAATCTGTCAAATGAGATAGGTAATATGCCTGTAAATAGTTTTTCTGAAAGGAACTTGGCTAGGTACAAAAGAATCAGACAATATAATAGTGAAATAAAAGCTGGAATAAAGAATGTAATGTTCTGGGCTCTTAACAATCAGAGTGGAAAAAAAGTAAAAATATTTTTAGTTACATTTCTGGGTGGTTTGCATAACAGGAGATGGTTACATAATACATATAGAATTGTGATGAGTATTTAAAAGCAACCGTGTCTCTCCAAACATATTTAGTTTCTCTCATAATGAGCCTCTTACAGGTTTAATGAAAAGCTCTGGGTTCACAGCTCGGAAGAGCATAGTTGTTTGAACACTCCTCAGTCCTGGTTTTCTCTCCTTGGGTGTTTCATTTTCAATTGGAGGTTTGGTAGGAGACATTTTAATTAATGTTGAATACTTCCTAAAAACAGAATGAAAAATAGATGTCATTTTCGTAAAAAAATTGAAAGAACTACATTCACTGAATATGAGTTCACACTCTGCTTGTCTTCTTACAGCACGATTTTTTGTTTGTGTATGTATTAACAACTGCCTTTGGTGTTAGCTAACATTCCCAGCTTAAGCACACTGTTTTTTAATCTTGTCAATTTTGTGCATGCTAGAATAACTTTCAGAGATGCACACCTTTATACAGCAAATGCAAGTCTCCTGATAAGCGGCTTGGGTTTTTTTTACTTGCCTTTGGCTAATGATTTAGCTACCTGTGGGCCTAGTAGCAGTCTTCACACTAGAAAGATAGTATAAGGGCACTTTTTTTTTTTTTTAATAATCTTATGTGTGATAGGACACCCTGCAGCTTGTTGTAGCGTGGTCACTATCCACTCACCCCAGTGGCCCTAGGACTTAAGTCTCATTTTCACATACGAGGGGCAGGTCACCTTGCAGATACCACCTGAGCAAGGGCGAACAGAACACGCCCTTGGTTAACCCCGCGTACTCGGGAGCAGAAGAGACACTCTTCTGCCCCGTAGTTCACACCAGTGGAGCACAGCCGGGGGCCCCGTAGCAGGATTCTCAAACCCAACCCAGCAATCACCTCAGGCCTCCTCCCCCAAGGTGCCAGGCACAGCAGAGAGGTCAGGGCAGCGTGGGGGCATAAGGCGTGGGGGCATAAGGCACTGCCAGGCGCGGGGTGGCACACCCCCAGTCCATACCTGAAATGCAAGCGCCCAGCGGCTCAGCCTGACCCCGCCGTACCAGCCCCCGAGCACCACAAACCGTGAGAGCGGCGAGTAAAAGGGCAGAAATCTTCCCCCCCGGGCGGTGAGGGGGCTCCTGACGCCACTACCGGCCTTACGCCGGGGACGAAGGGAGGGCGTTTTCCCAGATGAAAAGCCCGGTGCGGACATAACCAGCAAGGCCAGGCCCTGACCGCCGTGCTCCAACGGCTCCTCAGGCGGCGGAACGCAACCGTTAACACCTCGCGCTCGGGCGCCCCCCCCCAACCCCGCCGCTACTCACCCCCACCGCCGACCGGGCCTCCCCGCGCGGGCGGCCGCCGCCCCCCAGCCCGCGCCTGCGCTCTTGCGCCCCCTCCTGGGCGGAGGCCGCGGCGGGAGAGCGGGAGAGCGGCCGGGCCCCGCCCGTCTCCTCAGGCGGCCGGGGGAGGGGGAGGGGGAGAGGGAAAGGTCTTCCTCGGCCGCGGCTGCGGGTCTTCCTCTTCGACCACAGCTCCGAATAATAAGGGGAAGCTGGCTCAGTCGGAAGAGGAGTGGCATTTATGCCTGGTATTTCCTTGACGGTATCCCAGTAACCGGGTGACCTCTCGGCCGCGGGAGCAGGCCTTGGCTGGCAGGCCTTGACAGTTGGCCCCTGCTAACGGCCAGTCCCCAGTAATGTGCTGTAAATGCCTTGAGAGCTGTATGAGATTTGTCCAGTTGGTGCAAATCTTGGTGGTCAGGCTAGTGGCAGGTACGGTTTAAATGTGGGAAATGGAAAAAGAGAAGCGGTGAAAGTCCCCTGTCTGTTGATCCCGAGTGCCGGGATCGGGAAGGGGTGTTTCATGCGGAGATGCACCTCTGGAAGTGCAGGTGTTTGAGCAGAAAAATATGCTGCAATTTAAGCATCTGATTTCTGGTATTCAGATCTGAACTAAAGATTTCAGGTGTCTGGAAACTACTCATTACATAAATGCTGTTTCGTGGCAGTGTGTTGTTTTCTATTATTTTTAAACAGCAAAATTAATAAAATTACCCAGAGTCCAGAGGAAGCAAAACCTGTGCGACTGCATCTACCTGCTTGTGCCTCCCTCTCTGTCTCTACTGACTTCAATGCCACTGGGCACTGAAAGAAAGGTAGAAACGTCAGTCTTTGGAAAAACCAATACCTGGGGGTAGGGAGAGACCCAAATTAGCGCTCCCTGAGGTAACAGGCGGGCAGAACTGAGACGTGATGGATAATGTTACAAAGGTTTAGCTGCAGCCGGCTGGAGGATTAGTACGTGCGTAGTTCTGGGCTCACCAACCCCAGCTCACACTTCTCTGTATGTGAAGGGTGTGTGACAGGACTTTGGTGCAGCAGCTGGTTATTGCAGCCATAGAGGCAGAGCGGGACAAACATAAATGTAGAGGTATCCAGGCTCTCAGAAATGCTTGCTCCATGTTTTCTTTTGCAGTAATCAAACTGCATTTTTTTTTTGAAAGATGGAATTTTTTTTGTGATGATAAATGATTTTTGGAGGAGTAATAAGATATTGCCCCTTCTAAATCCAGATGGAGTATCTAAAGAATTTTTTTTTTTTGTTGTGTGTAAATATCATGAGGTGGGAAAAATAGTAGGGAAATAAGTTTTGGTGTCAAGAGACGATTGAGTGTCTGGGTTTTGTGTCAACATTTAATTCACAACATACCATCTGCTAATCTGGTAGCTATTGTTTTGGCAGCATATGCCACACAGCTGATTTTGTTTGGAAACCTTTGAGTAGAAAGTCACGTCTGAGTGAAGGGTGCTGCTCTCATCTGTTTTCATGTTTGTCTAATTGAAAGAAGCCAGTACAAGGTTTTTGCATGAGCCTTGGTTTTTGGGAAAGTAGCTTGGTTTTCCTGAGAGAAGAGAGAGCTTTTACAGTACTGTAGGACACATTCTGCATGCAGCTCCCAAGTAATTGGTGCATTTTATACGGGGATGCAAAACATTTGCATCACTGCACTAAGAAGTGCACTCGTTTATCAGCACATGCACCCCTTCCAGGCAGTTACTGTCATTAACTGACCCCATCCACGCAGGTAAAACTGGCTGAAAGTCGGTCAGGGTCCTAAAAATATTTTCCAGGTTGTGGATGGGTTTATCCCAGAACACATTTGCCTGACAATGGTGGTTAGGATTGTTAGATTGCTGCTAGTTCTCTAGTACTTCTCATCTTTCCTATAAAAGGACAGGTAAGTCCCAGACATCATTGATGAGGGAAGAAATCATACACAGCACAAAGAGCACTGTTGGCTGGAGAGGACATATTCTCCGTGTGAAGAGCTGTGCAATCAGTCTTTAAGTGTAGAAAGAGAAGAAGCAGAGAGGGACTTAGAGATGAGGTTGGGTGAGTGCTGGTACTCAGCATATATTGAGCAGCTGCTGACTACCCAGATTAACCATGCAGTAAAAAAAACCTTGGACTGCTTACTGTTTCTAGTTTTGCTTTATGACTGTGGGAAAGTGTCTTATTTTATCTTTAATGTGAATATTATGTTGCTATCATCTGACCCAACAGGATGCTGACATGCTCAGTCCATCAAGGCCTATAAAGTTGTCTGGCATCGTTTTATAGAAGAGACTCTATAAAGGGTAGAACTGTAAACATCTGTGGTATTTCTGAGTCACCCATCCTCTTAATATCTGAGTATCTCGCCTGAAAAGTAAACATGCAAAAAACCCCTTCCTTTTTCAAACCTGAAGCTGTAACTGAAATTTATTTTCCCTTCAAATAAATACGTTTGGGATTCCGCATTCGGTATTGTGCTGTGTGCTGTGGCCATTCCGAACTGAACAGCAGTTTCTGCTTTCTTGAGACTTGCATCCCCTTGTCATTTGAGCTGCAAGAAGAGCCTCTGTAGGGAGCAGAGAAAATCTGATGCTGTGTCCTGCAGACGTCGTTGGCACATGATAGCCAGCCTAATGCAGTCTGGGGAGCAGCAGCGTGCCTCTGCGTCTTTACTGATTTATCTCACAGCTCCTGCTTATTCCAAGTACAGCACAAGAACAGAGCTTTGCATTGTCTTCAAAGTAAAGACAGGATGCCTCAAGCTACTGATAAGCTTATCCCTACTTTAGAGACACAGTTACAGAGCTGTTGTGGACAGAAAAAATTCTTTTTGCATCAGCATTGGGACTTAGCACTGGTAGGATTTGTAGTGAGAAAGGCAACTTCCATCATGTGTTTGTTAGGGTTTTCATACATGCATGTGTAATGTGCGTTTGCATTCCTGTTTTGCCTGATTTTTACAATGTTTTATACACTGTGAACTTCATTATATTTTAGTTAGAGTTGACAATTGGGACTTTTTTTTTTTTTTGTCCTGAACAAGTTTGGGGGAGAAGGGAAAGCAAAAATTAGGAATTATAAGTACTGCCTCCCCCTTACTCACAGCTAATGGTGAGGGGAACCATTATTGCACTGAGGCATGTGAAACAGTATTGCCATATTAAGGACATAAATGCAGAAGAAGAAACAAACAGACCTCCAGCTAGACAGAGGTGGCATTGAGAGCTTTCCATGTGGTTGTTGCTCAGCTCATGTCAGTCTCAAGAGCCCTTATGCTGCTTTTCAGCTGGTTTGTATTGTTCCCATTGAAAGAAAGCAAAGTTTTCAGACAGCAGCGTGCAGTGGTTTGGACCCTGCCACTGACAATCCAAAACAGTTTTAAGGCAATATGCATTTAAAAAACAAAAATCTGTTAGAGTTAATTTTCTGTGTTTCATAACATTATGCATATGTCTTCTATAACACTTGTTAGCCAGCTGTGTCTCTGAGAGACAAACAAATCACCCAGCCTGCTTTCCAGCAAAGATTAAAGCAATTGTTGTTCTTGAAATACTGATCAAGCTTATAAATCTTTTCAACTGAATTCAATATGCAAGGGAAAAGGCGCTTTGTTTGGTTCTGTTTTCATTAATGAGTGGGCAAATTGTTTCTGACTGGAAACAGAATAACATCAAGACCCAAAGCATCTCCTCTGGAAAGAAAAAGCTATTTTCTACTCAAAAGGAAGAGCAGAGAAACATGTGCAGCACTGAGTTTGCTCACTATAACAATATACAGCCAGATAAAGTGGGGTTTAAAGACAAACTTGAGCTAATCCGAGACTGCACCTCCAAAAAGGAGGGCGCAAGGGGAGATCTGTTTTCACTTGTGGTTGCTGTGGCCTTCCTTCTATGAGGACTCAAGAGTTGCTCAGCCTTGGAGTATGCTGATTTTGCTCCCTGGTCCAGCTGAAATCTAACATTGCCAGAAAAGAAAACAGAAGAGCAAAGTTTATTTTTCAATTGGATGGGTGGAACAGTCTGATGTAAGCAGAGCGATGCAGTTGGGAAAGCACTTGGAAGTGAGGGCATGGACCAGGACTAACCTCAGCCTACAACACCAGAATGCCCAGGCAGCTTAAGCTGTGGTGAGTTAAAACCTTTCAGCTTATGCCCTCTCTGATCTAGGCACCCTCCAGATCTCAGGCAGGAAACACAGCTCCTAGGAAGATGCCAGAGGGTAGAAATTTCACATGTTCAGCAGAGTAAACTCTGTAGTAAGGGACTCTGATGCTCTGTAATCTGAAGCTCTTCTGATTTTCTGCACTTTATGGTTGTCTTTTAATATATAAATATCACCACACAACAAAATATAGTAGAGAGTGGCAGTGAGTAACATTTAGATACTAGATACGATGAGGATATAACAGTGGGTGTCATAACGATGCTTAAATAGCTTTGACATTTAAGTGACAGGATTGTAACCATACAGTTCCAATTAATTTAAAATGGGCTGCTGGGGCTTTTTTCTTTTTCTTCTCTATAGGACAGTTACAATTGCTCAGATGCCTTTAATGCCATAATAAATTTTAGATTTAAAGTTAAATTTAGCTTTCTTGGTACTACAGGTAATCACAATATTCCTACAGTGATTTTGGCCTTTGAATTACTGACGCAGACTGAACTTTACTCAGCCGGCTGTGGCTTTTGTCAGCCACTCAGCAGCGGTACCGGAAGGAGAGCACTTGCCTGGCAGGTAGCTGGGAGGCTTTGCATTACCTGCAGTCCAGCTCCAAGCTCTGGCACCTTTCATCACCCTCTGGAGGCATCAGCTTCTCTGGAGACCAAGCTCCTGATTCAAGCACATGTGTTAGGGTATGTGATAGTCTCCTCTCCGTAAAACTACTGAACATTCACATATAATTCTCAGATAAAAACCAAAGTAAGTTTAAGATAAATAAATTATATTGTGAACAGATTATACTCTGAAGAATTCAATTAACAGGCAAGGAGTTCAGGCTTCCTGCTTTTTTTTTTGGTAATGCTATTCAGCAGCATAGGCACATCCCAGGTAAAAATTACCATCAAAGCATTGGTGCTTGGTCAGATGCATTAGACAGGACATAAACACTTACTCCATTGCTGAGTCATTAAAAACAAAGTTATGGGCTTTCTGGTGGGGAGTGGCTCAGCTGCCTAGTCCAATGTGGGAATTGATTAGTATGTACAGTAACCAAAATACATTTTAATAACAAAAACCAAGCTTCAGTTACTTGGGAAAACCACTGTAATTTAAAATTTTTATAGGAAGACCTGTCTGAACATTTGTGTAATGTATTGATAGGAGTAATGTGTGCCTGAAAGAAAATTTGTCTTTAATGGAAAAGTTACTTGCCCAAGAGAACCCAAAATAGAAATGTGATGTAAAAGGTCAAAGAGCAAACAGGATGGGAGTTAAGGCTCTTAGGTCAGTTATATGATTTCAGAAGGTTACCCTAATTTCATACAGCAGTTTCATGTTTGTCACTTGGACAAAGTTCTTCTGAAAAAAATGTAGAAGCCATACTATGAAGGGGTGCTGAGGGTTAAGAAGTATTTCATGAAGGCCTTTCTTGCTATTTTGATATTGCAGTAATGTTAATATCGAAGAGAGAGCATAAATAATCTGAAACAAAAGTTAGTAATGAGGCAGCATCTGCAATGGGGAGCTAGCTGGATCCTCCAGGTCTTTCCTGTAGGAATGGCATACGAAAGGCAGGCTTTTTGCGGGGAGTCTTCTGCGCGTATTCATGCAGGATTGATGTGGTCAAGTGACTTCTTGGCTTGCAAGTGCACAGCCTACATGTGTCTCACTGAGGATCACTGATCATCGCCTGCTGCTTTGGACGCTCCAGCGTGCCTGTCTTCAGGTTGTGCCATTGCTAATGTGAAAGCACAAAGCGTGCAGCATTAGAGCTGATGCCGATGAGCACTCAAAAGATGCAGATAAAAGCCTGCGACTTGAAACAAATGCCATCATTTCCTCATATCCTTCTGATGATACAATGCACATTATGGTTCAGGCTTGAACAGCGTGCTGGGAGAGATGATCAGGTTTCACTCCTTTAGTTTATATTACCTAGGAGACAAGCAGTTTCCATTTTCGAGGCTTAAAGCAGTAACTCTCTTTCTTGGAATTGAATCATTGAATGTTAAGGCCACTAGGAAGCTTGGGCAGAGCTGTAATAATTCACTGAAACGCAGGTAAGCTAGAGTTTCTTGTTATAAAATATAGTTTTACTGAATGAGAAATTGTTTTCCTAATGTCAAACAGGCTTGATAATAGCCTTGTGAAAATGTCCCATCAGCCAGCATAAACCACAGGTATAATGCTCTTTTCAGTGCTCTAGTGCAGTACTTTTTAACTACTAAGGAGTTACAAACTGTAATGTGGTCATCGACGATTCTTCAAGTGGAAATCTTTTGACTTTGTTAATTCTTTTTTTTTACAAGTTGACTAAAGGATTACAACAGTAGCCTGAATGGAGCAGTAATACTTATGAATGTTGAAGATAATTTGCTGCGGAGGGAGTCTTTGTTTACACTGGGAGAGCATGGCAGAGATGGGTTATCTGGTGTGAAAGTGATGAGAAGTGCAGCAGTAGTCTTGTAGGCAAAATATAGACATCACGACTTAAAACAAAAAAAGTAATTTTGGCTACTTCTGAGTTTAATTTTTTTAAAATTACACAGTTTACCAAAGTAACAAAGAAAACAGTGAACTGTGTCTGCCCTCTCTCAAAAACCATTCATTGCTGTGGAGGAGAGACCACAGCAATTAGCAGCTGGCAAAACATCACACTCAGCAGCTCCTGGGTTATTAAGTGGTGTTTGTGGTTTCCCTAAACACAAAACAAGATAGGATTTTGCCACCACTGGCTATAAAAAAGAATGCCAAGTGTGCTTGAGATTATGAAGCCTACTGAAGATGTAGTTTAGAAGTAATATTTTCAGAGGAGTTAATGTTTGGCAGCTAAGATCCCGAAGCCCAGAAAGGAAGGAGATTTGACCCAAGCAACTGCAGAAGCCTATGCAAAAGTCAGGTGTAAAGCCGAAACCAACCAGCTCCGGTGTAGCACTGAATGACCAGCTGAGCCTTCCTCCATCTAGTATTCCTGCAGTTGGTTGGCAAATAAATACCTAGGCTGATGTTTTTACACACCACAGGTGTATTTTAAGCACTATTTAATTGTCTGTGAAATTCTACTTTTAATATCACAGTACCCAGAGGTTTATCTCCCAATGTACCAAAGGGCTCTTTTCTTGCTCCGAGGATTAAAAGTTAATAATAGGCATGAATCAGTAAGCTAAGGATGATGAAAGCAAGGGACAGGGCTACGAGAGACCATGGATCTTTTCTTAGCTCTGCCTCTGATGTGCTGAGTGATGCTGGATAAACCACTTCATCTCTCTGGTGGACATCTCCTTCTCCACAGCACGTTTCCTCTGTCTAGATTGTTGATGTTTTGAGGAGAGGACTCCATTTCTTATTACACGTTAAGGAAGGGTTTATACCAATGAAGTTCAATCTAAAGTGTCTATAGATTACTTTTTGTCAGTCTGTGAGAGAAGAGCAAGCTATTGCCAGTAGGTTTACGTTTGTGATTCAGGGGCCTCCACTTCCACTGGAAGTTCTGAAGGATGAAATAGGTAGGAAACCTTTGGCTCGCATCAGCCTCAGAACCACGGACTCTGCTGCAGTACCACTAGCAGCGGTCATGGCAGAAATGAACAACCTGGCCAGCACACAGACCACCAGGGCTATGTTTGCTTGTGGGGTGTCAAGCCTTACCTAGCTTGTTTCTGAAGACCCTTAAAAACCAATGGGTATCAATACTATGTTAGTGTTACAGCTTTACTTATTTTATGAGAAGACATGAGTTGTCTGAACAAGGCCAGATTAATTTTTATGACTTCTCTGTTTTCCTTTGTTGGCGCTTTCATAAGGACCTGGAAATCACCTTACATTGGCACTCTCACCTTTGAAGAAGAAACAAAGGCATTGCAAGGTTAGTGACTTGTAGCAATAGTTTTTCAGCTCCTATCGCAGGAGTGCAACAACGTGCATAGCTGGTACGTGTGCAAATTGGTAGGGTGACTTTGAAGGGAGTTATACTGTACCTCGGTGTTCCCAGGAGGTTTCCCGCTCCCTCTTCTTCTGTAGCAGAGCACTGGAATGGATGCATCATGCTGGGGTGGGAGGCTAGTGGAGCTTCCATCAATTTAAGAGCAGACTGAACTGCTAGGAACAGCATATGCACAACAAAGCCTTCTTAGGGCCAGAGAATGAAGCAAATCAGTGTTTCTCAGGACCTTACAACTCTGGTAGTCAGTAAGGAAGCAGTGGGTAGTCCATAAAACAAGTACAAAGATTCAGCAACCATAAGCCAGATGCACACTGCAAAGCAAAGAAAATAAGGGGAAAATGCAGTTTTTAAACAAATACCTGAAGATAAGCTTCATTATTTGTTTGGTTGTTTATGGAAATCATTGTGCCAATACTTTTTTTTTCTTTTCCTCGTAACACTGAGATGATCTTTGGTGTTTAAAACGAAAGCGCTATGATGGTGTTACGATTAAATTGTAAAAAATAATTGAGAGGATGAACTCTCAAGATTGTTACCAGGTTTACTTTTTTATGACTCTATATCTTCCTCTGTGATTTTCTACTTCTCCTCTCTGCTTTATCCTTTTTGCCACTATTTAGCGTTCTCTTTCTTCCTGTCAAAAAAAGGTAAGTTGTAGGTGCAGCAAAATATTCCCATTAGCAATGTTTATATCAGAAAAAGAAAGTCTTTTTCCATCTCTCAGCCTGTGAGGCCAACTCAGCTTGTCTGTACAGAATTCATAGGTCCACAGTTCCTAGGGTCATGTTCTTTCTGTTATTTCTCACCATTCCATCTCCATTTCCTGTAATGCTGCACCTTCTTCCTGTAATTTGCCTGCTCTCCAAGCTCTGAGCTGCCTGCCCTCTTTGTGCCCCTAACACTTTGGATGCTTTCCCCACGTCCTCTCTATTTAGTCAGTTTGTTACTGCATTTTCTTACTTTTTTTCCCCCATTTTCCTCTGCACAAAGATAACTTTTCTGTTTCTGAAGTAATTAAATTAGCAGAGCTGATTGAAATCTAGGTGAACTAATTCTCTGAGCAACTATGCTTTTCAATGGATACATTACTCAATGCACATTACCCAACCTTCTGTAAACCTCACTGAACGACAGAAATGATTACTTGATGAATATATTCAACAACAATAGCATTATTCAAACACTTTACTCCATAAATTACATTCAGCACACTCAGAAGTTAGTGGTGCATCCAGGTTGCTCTGTTTGCTCAGCAGAGCACGTGTGTAGCCTTAAGGTGGGGATCCAAGCCACTGGTCTGTCTGAGGGAAGCAGTGGGTGTGGAGGCTCTTCTCGTCACTTGTCTCTAGTGAACAGGACAAAGTTTGTGTCTGTTGGTGGCAGGGGCCATCCAAGTCACATCTAGGGAATAAATGATGTATGTGAGGAGGAAGAAGGATTACCTGCTCTGGTTCCTGGCCAGCAGCAGAAGCAGCTCAGGCACTGTTTTCATGCTCATCCCTGGTACATTACCTACAAATGAGTACAGCAAATCAACACACCTCTAATCTTCAGCTTTTCTCCAAGTTGGATTGTATGTGTGTGTGTATGTGTCTGGAGCAGGGGACTGAAGTCAATCTAACTCAAATCCCTGCTCTTCAGTTCTTGCTGCATTCAACTTTTTCTTGACCACTTGGAGCAAATGATCTTTCTTTCACTATTTAAGACTCTTTAGTGCCTCCTTTGTAATTTCCAATAGAAGCTAAGTCTTTTTGTGGTCTTTACTTCCACATTGCCAAATAGATCCCCCTTTGACACTTTTCTTGCTTTTTTAAACTTTTGAGTCATTTCATTGTTAGCCTCAACGTTGGGCATTACCTTGATGAAAATGATGACATCTACATTTTCCAGAAGCTACTCCATTTCTTCAGCCAGCTTCCCTTCTTGGCTCCTTTTGATTCATTCTCTGAATGCTAAGGTTGAAATCTCTCTTCGGCTACAAGGATTTGGATCACATTTGGTCCTCTCTTGTCCTTATGTTAGTCAGGATATAATTTTGCTAAAGCATCATGCCCTGACACTACTCTTGGCATCTGCTTCCATACCTTCTGCCACTTCTAGAAGTGTCACAAAACCTCATACCACTGTCCTCTTTTTCATACTGCTTAACTGTGTGCTTAATTGATGATCTTTTTTTTTTTTGTTGTCTGAATCCTCACCTTTCTCTGAATTTCATACATCCCATATGTCTTTGTCTTCTCTACCCTCAGCCAACATAACTTCTCATCAGTCTGTGACTGTGCTGTTCCATTAAGTCAATTATTTCTTGTTCACCTGTTGAGTAATTCCTTATCTTTGAAGTTCATTTTATTTTTTCCATTTCATATGTTCTTTGCAATACTTCAGTGAATTAATTGTATTTTCAAAGGATACAAAAATATCAGTTAACATCCACAATCTTCTATAGCAACAGGGGTGTATAAAGCAAACATAACCTTTTGAAGGCACATTTGAACAGAGGAGCTGTGCTGGTTACAACCCAATCAATGCCACAAAACAGGCTCTGTGGCCCTTTAGGCTTGTGGCTGAAGGTCGTCCTATACAGTCATTTCTCAACATCAAATGGAACCTGCAAATGGAAAAATATAAACAAAGCTCCTCAGACTTCTGGCTGCAGAAGCACCTCTGGCCACAAGGCCTGCCCTGCTGTCCTTTAATAAATTTCAGTTTCTCATCAACAGAGCTCATAGACCAGGAACCACCTTTAGTCCTGTGAAATCCCTGCTGCCTCACTGCCAGACCTCTAGGTACCAGAATGCGTTGCTGTCTTTCAAAATAGCTTTACAGGAATTTCATCCATCTGATCTTTTGGCTGGCTAGAATTTGCCCGTTGCTCAGGATCTGCTGGAGACTTTTGTCAAAGCCTTGATCCCCATTTTCTTTGGGCAGGACTTCCTTTTCCCCTTCACATCCTTCTCCTGAATGTGGGATGGGCAAAAGCAGGTACAAAGTTTTTCTTTTCTAATCCCTCTTGCTGCTCAGGTGAGGAAAAGAGACCTCAAGGTAAATTTCTCAACCTGTGTTTAGTTATCTCCATGGCCTGATTTCCACCAGGGTTGGTTCCCACTGATTTTTGTGCCTTGCTGGTGACTCCGCACATCTTTAATTTCTGCCCTGACTTGTTCAGCTGGAGGCTCAGAACTGGTGTAACTCCAGTCATGGATTGATAGGTGACATTAGGCTTTTTACATTAGGAAGGGATGGTGCAGTTTTTTATGGCCATTAGCAAAAGCCCCCTCACAGCCGTACTTTTTTCCATGGAATAACAAAATTCACTCTTCCCTTCTACAGTGCTTGTGCACATCTTAAAATCCTAGGAAAGGACTTTTGAGAGGTTTTACTTCAAATCTACTCCAGAGGACAGCTCATCCACAAGCTGCATTCATACATGTTCATATTCACGCTCACTAACGTGAATGTTGTTTCCTTGCCTGTGCTCTATGACATAGTAGTACCTTCATGCTTAGCTCTTCAGCCCCTTTGAGGCTGATGTATCGACTGTGTACTACTTCTCTAGAAAGCAGTAAAGCCCATTAAAGCAGAGGTCGTGGGGCGCTGCAGAATCAAGGGACAGCAAAAAAAGTACTGAGCTTTTGGTCTGTGTTGAACTTTGTGATGTTGTGGCCTGATTACTACTCGTACTCAAACTTGCCAGTTGATGAACTTGCTCATACATCGGTACTAACAGCAGCTACAGCAGTGGCAGGGGGATTTGCACGTGCCACTACAGCCACAGAGGGGTACATTTTCTCTCCTGCTAGGCAGAGCTTGCAGGAGCAGTAGATGGAGTGAGGACATAAAAAGACAGAACACACAGATCTGGAAACTTCTCAGATTTCTCTCCTCATGTCTCCTGGGTGTTCTGTCTCCTGGCAATATATCCACTTTTTGCTCTTACAAAACAAAGGAGCTTGGTATCCTCCAAGAGCCACGCAGACCTTGGAGGTGGGGCCAGGTGGGAAGGTGACTGTATGTTTGCTCTTGGTGGTTATCTGAGGTCCTCTTTTGACACTGGGGAGAGTCTGGCTGCCAGTGGCTCCTTAGGCAGCTCTTCCAAAAAGAAGTGTTTCAGAGCTAGGACAGGGGATTTATGCAGAAAAAAACCTATAAAATAAAAACATTTTTGGAGTAAAGTTTAGTGCATTTCTTAAATATTAAGTAATACAACAAATAAAATCCAGTGAAACAGGACAGGATTTAAAATACTGCATGAGTTTAGCGAGAAGTTATTCAACAGACAAAAAGAAAACAATTTGCATTTCGGTAGTCAACTTATTATGGGACACTTGGCTCCTATACATAAATTTGAAAGTGAAATCTGATTTGACTGTGCTTGGCATTTGCATAACTGACAGTGCTAGGTTGAGCGTACCTCAGTGGTAAAGCGCTAGCCTGAACGTGCCAGAGAAAGCTCTGCCTGATGCTCAGGAGATCCTTAGGAAGAACAGGCACATTTACTTGCAGAAGACAGTTTAGCAGAATGATTTGGTTTCAGCCTAATTGACAAAATCTACTTCAACAGCAAATAAATTTTGTATAATAGCCTCGGAAGGTAAAAATAATCAGAAATAATAGCAGTTTGTTGTTGTTTTCCTTTTTAAATGCTTAATTGTTTTAAATTTATTCAGCTAATGGTTATATTTCACCTTGAATTAACTTGTTTCTTTTCACCCAAGAAAAAGCATCTCTCTGATTTTGTGTTTCTTTGATACAGCATTTCCTTCCTTTCTTGAGGAGAAAAATGAGCTGGGGATTCCTACGTGATCTGCTGAGTGGAGTGAATAAATATTCAACAGGAATTGGAAGAATTTGGGTAGCAGTTGTGTTCATATTCCGCTTACTGGTCTACGTTGCAGCTGCCGAAAACATCTGGAAATATGAACATGATGAATTTGAATGCAATATCAGGCAGCCTGGTTGTGAAAATGTCTGCTTTGACCATTTTTTCCCTGTCTCCCACATCAGACTTTGGGCTTTGCAATTAATCATGGTTTCTACTCCTTCACTCTTAGTGGTTTTTCATGTTGCTTACCGAGAGAACAAAGAGAAACACCACAACCAGAAACTTTATACAAGTCCAGGGAAGATAGATGGTGGGTTGCTATGCACTTACCTTATCAGCCTTACTTTAAAAACAGGATTTGAAATAGTTTTTCTTGTTCTGTTTTATAAATTGTACAATGGATTCCAAGTACCACGCCTTGTGAAATGTGACATAAGACCATGTCCCAATACTGTAGACTGCTATATTTCCAAACCCACAGAGAAGATGATTTTCCTCTATTTTCTGGTGGCAACTTCGTGTCTGTGCATTGTATTAAATCTAAGTGAATTGAGTTACCTCATTTTCAAATACTCCATAAAATGTTATCTGAAGAGGTACATCAAGAAATGTCAAGGCTCAAAAAGTGATTGCCATCAATCAGAAATCATCAGTCACAACAGACCAGCAGCTGCAGGACGGTTCCACAACAGCTCCCTGTCCTTGCCTCTGAATAAACAAGATGAATGTGAAAAAAAAAATCCCTGTTGACTTGAAAGAGGGTTAGAAACCACCTTCCCATTACACAAGCCATATTTAGTGAATTGCTTTTCCAATCAGTGCTTTACAGAACTGAAAGGATAGTTATGTAGGAAATATTTTTTCTGTATTAGTTCCCCCTTGAGCACAAACATTCAGTTGCATTATGTATGTCATACATAGAATAATCTGTACAAGTCTGAAAATTCCATTAAGTTTTAATGTAAACACAGATGCTTAATGATAAATCATGCTGAAACAATTGCCCAAAGAGTTGTGTGTTGAATATGACACAGGATTGCTTTGGTACAAGCAAAAAGAGGCTTTTTATACGTAGAGTTTTAAGAACCGGGGATTGATTAGGACGCTGAGCAGTGAGGGGATGTACAGCATTTGTCAGGTGGGTGGGTCTGATAACTGTTGAAATAGCAATTGGAAAGTGCTGGCATACAGTGGCTGCCCGTGTCTTGAAATAAGCTGGATGGTCACAAGCCCATCCCACTGGACTACTGTAAAACATCTCAAAAAAAAAAAAAAGAAAAAATAAGAAGAGGTAAACACATCTAGTTAGCTCATGGTGATAAAGACAGATCTGGTTATTTAGCTATTTGTGGAGCACCTCCTTCTGGTGGTATTTGAGCCCTTTATAATTTTTAGGGTATTTATCATCAGAATGCATCCTGTAAGAAAAAGGTACTTGCTCAAACTTGTGCAGGCAGCATATACCAGAGTATGGAGTTAACTTCTGGTCACCTGCACCAAGCAGCTCCCAAGTCATTGCACTTCTGTTCTGCTCTGTGGCAGTGGCATTTAAGGGAAACGATCATTCCCAGTTCCCCAGGATCTGAGTAGAGAAACACTCAGAGCATAATATGGCAAAACAGTAGCCAGTAGTGCTAGTATTCAACAGCCTGGAATCTGGTCCCTTTAGTAAAGCTGAAAATACTGCTACTGCTTCAATAGATTTCTTTGCTGTAGAAGAACATGTGAAATCTAAAAATACAAAAAGCCCCCAGTAGAAACAAAGTGAAAAAGAATCACCTATTACTCACCCCCCCCCCCCCCCCCCCCCCGCCATTTCAGAATATCTCTTAAACACCACACACCTCTGCTCGGTTATGTATGTTGCTTGGGCTAACAGGAAAGGGAGAGAAATTAGCTAAGATGTCTTCTGTTGAACCTAGACTTCTGAGATGGTAAAAATTAGTGCCTAAAAAGATTTACTTCAGGGTAGTGTTCTTTTCCCATTGCTGGGATAAAAGACCTTCAGACATATGTCAGTACTGAGCCTGATCAAAATACACCTTTAAGAGAAAAACACCACCTGCAAGAAGTGGAGCTGCTGAATATTGAGCTGATTTTATTGTTCATGTCAGGATAAAGAGGAGCAAACAGTAGCAGAAGCATATTAGATTTTTTTCCACTCAAAAAAAACCCCCAGCTTTGGCTACAAAGCATTACTTTTACGAGTACTGGGGTAGCAGTTACAGAATTATCTTTAAGAACTAAACTATGTGCTTTTGACTGGTTTTCAAGCTCTTTCGCTAAAATAACCCTGCTTTTATAAAAGGTGAAAATACATTTGCTGCTGCTGAACTTAACAGGGACAGCAGTCCCTCAGATGCTAGCTTGCCAGCTTGTGGCCAGTTAAAGTTTTACATCTCGAGTGATGCTGAATCAGTGTGTACATTGAGACAACACGCTCTGCACAATTCCAAACAGTTTCTGTTCAATCTCTACACACACAGGATGTGGCTCATGACAGAAATGCAGTCAGAAACTCATTTGCAGCTACTGGACAAAACCCACCAAGCAGTGCACGAAGCAAAACTACTGCCCAGCAGCCCTATGTAACAGTGATTGCCACAGTTTGAGTAGAACAAAAAACCAAATTATCTTGGCCCTTTTGTACCCTAATGCATAATTTTTTAAGGGCAGCACTATCAAAATAAAAAATACTTCCAAAATTACTATTTTTTAATTATTGAGGACAGATTTTAAGACAGCATATTAATGAAAACGTATTTATTCTTTTTTTTTTTAAAGCAAGGTTTATTTGAGAGAAAACAAAGAGAAGCAAACACAGTTTAGCCAACACAGTTTTCTGATTAAATTTGTGCATTAGCTGCTCTCTAATTAAAAAGTATATTAAAAGTCAGGGCTTGAAGGGTTTTAGAGCATCCCATAAAGCTCTGTGACTGGTCAGAGCTTCCTGCTTAGACCAAAATTATTCCTGTCAAACAAGAATATTAAGTCTTTGGAATGTATATTCAAGGTTTTCTTTCTATTCTATCTTCAAAAGCCATGAAATGATAAATAAATTCCAAAATCAACAGGTTTCAAGTCTTGGAGGATACTTCAGTTTTGACAAAGCCTGTACCTTACATGAGAAATAATCTGAAAAATTATTGTGGACCACCTCCGTGTAACACCCAACTCACTTGCAGCAAACAGCCAGGTGGCTTTTACATCATTTTCTGCAAAATTAGTGTGTTTGACAGAGCCACGAATTAAAAGGAAATGAGCATCACACAAGGCAGCTCTGTCAGATTTTACTTAACCCGAGAGAACAGAAACAAACGCGTTGACTTCCTGAACCCTTGCTCTTGGCCAGCATTTGCTCTTTTACTGGCTCCTTCCCTTCCACGGCCCTTTCTCTGCCTTTTTACTCTTTTGTGCTCCAGTTGAAGTTCCACTCATCCATCCATCCCTGAAATTGCTTACTTTTATATTTTTGGTTCAAATGAGTTTGTAGGCTTGGTCCCTGAACTAAAGGTTTAAGGGCTGTTTTTGTGTATTCAACTTCCAAGTCACTCAGACAAAATTAAAAAATAATTCAAGTGCTATGTTTTTTAAGTGTGAAAGGACAGTCTCCTCAAGCACACAGCAATTGGTAGAAAGCCTATCTGAGCCCATACTGTAATGGAGAAATAACACGATCACTCTATGCACATTCATACAAAATTTTTAACCTCATTCATATTTCAGAACATCTCTGCAAACATTAAAAAGATCCAAGTCTTTACATAGATCCTCATTTTCTTTAAAACCCAAGTAATCTATCTTCTTGCCTTGTGACAGATGAGGCTTGAAAAAGTTAGAGAAAAAAGTAAAAAAAAGTATTTCCTTATTTGCTGATAGTTTCTTCCCTCTACTCTCCTCTCCAGTAGCCCCAGTCATGTTTCCCATCCCTTCAATAGGATTCAAGGCTCCAGCCAGAGGCGAGCAGGAGCTCCACTAGCCCCGGGGGCCTAAACCTCGGGGTAGCCCACAACAGGTGAGAGCCCCAACGAACGAATTCTTTGGCACAGAAACTCATTGCAAGAATACAGGCAACTACTTTTCCTCACCTGAACCAATTACTGTTTTCAGCGTCACTTTTACAGGCGTGGCTCCCTCATTATCCAGCAGCCGCAGGCAAGACATCCCAGCAGAACACTCTAGGACCAACAGTCTCATCCTGCTGAGAGTGACCACCCCGAAACATCTGAGGACAAATCCACTACTCTAAATTTTGACTGAATTTACACTGAATTAGGGCTCAGACAGCGCAAGATTTCATTACAAACAGCTAACCACAAGAAAGACTGACTGCTGGTTTAAGGATGTCTTTTGATCACAGAACAGTCTGTACTCTGCATCCAAAGTCCTCAGTTTGGTTGCTTCCCCATCAGCAACAACTGCTGGTTTAGTGAGCACATTCCTGACAGTTGCAAGGGGTTTAAAAGAGTCTTTGCTCAAACACACCACAGTTCATGGGTGACATGTCTGGAAGACAGAGACACAAAGAAGGAAGGAGAAAGAGAGAGGGGAGACAGAGAGGGACCGGGCAGTAGGGCAGGGGCCAGCAGCACCCGCAGGTGTTGGGGCATCGTGCAGGCTGAGGTGGTGGTGGCAGAGCTGGGTTTGGCTACCCTGGAGCCCCATCTCACTGGGCAGTGCCAAGGGCAGGGAAATGGCTCCAGGCTCCAGAGGAGCTGTCAGTTCAGGCACACTACTACAGCTATAGCACAAGGCTTTACACATCACTTAAGGTAAAATATCTAAATACAAATACCAAATTTATTCCTCAGGAAATTTTGTAGGTGGCTTTACCAATCCACAATGTCCTCTGCAGTCCATGACATCTTAAATCAGACCCTGCCTTCCATCCCCTGCTTTACATTTTACAATACTTTTTTCTTAAAAAAGAAAAAACATACAACCTTACCTGTTGGACAGGCTGTCAGGACCCACCTGAAAGGGTGCGTGCCATAGAGGGCACCGACTATATTGGTACAGCATCCACTTCAATTGGATTAATTGGGATGAGACAATATTAAAAATTTCATTCTCAGAAATTCAGATCCTACATTCAGATCCAGACCAGAAATTATTTCCTGGATATTTATGACATTGGAATTTTTTTCCTTTTTTTTTTTTTTTTTTAAATAGCATTCTAGTATACCACTGTCTAGCTAAATAGTTCTATGCTATTCTCAGTCTAAAAACTGCAAATGATGCAATATCTATCATTGGGAATGTCAACATTGAAACTTTTTAACTCACACAACAGACAATTATTCTAAAAATTAATAGTTGTGAAGTCTGCCAACAGTGACTGTAGTGATTAGGTACATTTGAAAACAAGAGATTTCAGGTGAGCTTTGTGGATCCTCTCCCGAGGAGGTTCTCTGCCCTCTTCTCCCCTGCAGAAGATCCCCTCTACAATCACCGCTACTGGCATCCGATAGCAATTCCATCCAGGGAGACCACGTGGCCTCTGGCAGGTAGAATGTGGCATCATGCACTTACAATGACTATAGTGATCTCTCCTAGAGTTAAAACACAAGGATTTGGTTTGATCATTCTCAGACGGCACCTTTGATTTACTGATTTGGCAGAATTATCAGTTTAGTCACTCAGGAGGGATCCAAAGGGAGAGGAGTGAACGGGCTCCGTTCAAATGGAAGCACGGGCTTTCTGAGAAGGTATGCAATTTAGCACCAGATAGCAAACCAAGGGCTATGGCCAAGTTGAAATGCTGTTGCCTTTCTGCTTTTTCATACACAATCCTCAGTCTCAGAAGTCGTCACTTCACTTCGTTGTAGGCATGTGCCCTCTGCATTGATATTCAAGTAAACTGTCAAATATTCCAGGTGGATAGCTTAAAAGCAATCAAGTGTAGCATTTAATGCACAGCTTTACAGGGCAAGACACGTTTATAGAAAAAAAAAAAATCAAGCCAATCTCTCCCAAGATAAAGACTATTTTATATTACTGAAGGTAGGTCACACTCAGTAATGAGAAAAATCCAAGAAAAATTTTTGGTACCACACAATCCAGCTGGCTTGTCCCATCCGAGTTACGTATAATCACGCATGAAAACCAACACTGAAGATTCCTGGGTACTGACAGCTCCTACCAACGCATTCACGCTTTTGGTTACTCAACAAACTGGATACCTTTTTGTTTTGGTTAGCAGCATACAGAGAAATGGCTCCAATCCCGGGCACTACCAGCGGCACCGCTTCTGAGGCTCATTCCAGCGTGGAAAAGAGAGAGGTGGCGAGAGTGCTGCCAGGTACAGTCAGCAAGAGGCAGAAGAGTGCGGAGGGAGCCTATGCCATCAATAGAGCACAACCACCGAGTTTATCTGTAAGATCACAATCTCACTTCCCTTTCAGAAAGTGCCTTGTTTATTCAGTTTTCCATGGTATGGCATAAGGACTCATGTATTTTATAGATAGATACCAAACTGGTATTATCAAAATAAACCATCTGTTTTATAAACCCACTATTTACAAAAACGGTTTCTGAAGTTTTTTTGTTTTGTTTTGTTTTTTTAACAAAAATTAAACTATACACCAATCTAAGTTACAGAAACAAAAATAACCTTTATAAGATCACATGTATAAAACAAGAAATGAAATGTGATTTTATTTAAGGCAATACTGGGCTACTTCACAAATCACCACCTCAAATATATACACTGCTCCACACTACTAATTTTCTATCACATTCACAATGGATTCTTTAATACCAAATATTGTTTTAAATCTCCAATGTAGCAAACTATTTTTATTCACATTTCCATTTTTATTATGGAATCATAAATGCTTTGTATCCAATTAAAAGCAATGAAAAATGTAGCTATAAGAAAACTATTATATTTATGGGTTAACTACATATGAATATCATCCATAGATACTGGATGTTATAATTTACAAAAATGACAGCGTGTCAGTACATTTAACCTAGGAAATGTGATCTTATCCAGCTCCTCTCCTGTAAATAAATGCTTTATGCAAAATAAACTGGATATGGCAGACTTAGCTAGTTTTAGTTCAAAAGTTCTCAATTTAAAATGACTGAAGGACAGTTTTAAAAACTTGCTCACTTAGTTACAAATTAAAATTCCGAATATAAATGTGTCATTTAATAGTTTAGACTTACAGACTGCTGGTGGCAGCAAATGATTTACAATAATATATACAAAAAAAAAAATGTATCTACAAATAAAGAGTACTGTTATACATGAGCAGTGACCTGGTGGAAGATACCAATCACAGACAACTCACAAAGATTTAGTTCATGGAAAGGACAATCTGATAGAAAGTTGAGGTTTTGATCAAGTATTTACAAAACTGAAGCAATCACTCTGTTCTTCAAGTCCCATAGGGATAAAAACAAATAAGAAATTTACATGACTCATGTCATGTTTTTTGCTAGGTTAAATCACTTCAAAATAAAAGCGCTCCACAGATACTAGCATGCTTGATGGCTTCCTATTCAAAATAGATTTTATTACAGGTCACAGCTAAACACATTAGTTTTCAGTATTTTGACTCCCCTTCCTTGGTACCCATAACAATTACTTTTGCAGCTGTAACCTCTGGATTATCCTCCCAACATCCTTCGAGCTTTCTCAAACTGACAATAGGTTTCATTTCCTGAAGTTGCTTCAACACACGCTCAGTGCAGTCCTTAAAAGTCTTGTCTAAAACTATCTTTACATTATCACCACAAAGAAGCTGTGATGGGTTGGCAAATGGTACAAGGGTTTCAGTTTCAGAACATGACCAAGTGACATTATTACTTGCTACAGAGGTCTTCTCGTTGGATTTCCGTGAGTTCGAATGGGATCCTTTTTTGATTCCACTGCTATGGTAGTCTCTTTCAGTGTTTTTCTTTTGCTTCACAGCAGACTCTTCAAGGAACTTGAGGAATGACACTTCAAAACCCATTGGCTTAAATGAGCTCCAGTCAAAAGCTGCGGGTTGCTCTTCAGCCGTTTGAATGGCGACAGCAGTTTCTTCCTCCCTGTGCATGCTACTCACGTCAATGGGCAGTACTTCCTCAGTTTTTTCAGCTCTCCTCCTCTTATTCTGAGAAACATTTTTTTCTTTGTTTGCTCTTTTTAAGTTGTTTGATTTTTGCTTTTCTGAGGGGCAGGAGTTGGTCTCCTGCAAGTCACTATTTACACTGGAAGATATTTTTGCTTGATTTTCAGCACTTGAACAGTCCTCATTATTCAGCTTAGTAATGAATAGTTCTGTCAGTTCGTCCACTTCATCCTTCTCACCTTTTTCAGTTTCTTTTTGCGGTAATGCAGTTGTGCTTGAATCATTATTGCTCACTATCAAACTCTGTTCAGGCTCTTTCACATCACTTTTTTTATCAGTCTCCTCTTGTGAGCAAGAGACTTCCTTTACTTCTGAGACAGAGTGTTTTTTGGATACAATAAGAAGATTTCTGTGTTGGGAAGTAAATGCTTTGGACAGCTTGTGACATTTATAATGCCTTATTATGTTACTTTCACTTGTAACTACAGATGAACATCCCTTTATCATACATGGATACTGAGTTATGAACCTGCTTGTACATTCCGATAAGGCATCGTTTCTAGCCTTTATTGAATATACGTGCTTGCCGCGTTTCAGTGAATAGGCCTTATTTTCTTGAACTTGCATTCCTCTTAAGTTTTTGTTTTCCAAGTTCACATTTTTCTTTCTTTTTGTTTTCACTGACAGCCTGTTACCTTCTTTTTCCGATCTATTTTTTATTCCTCTTTGTTTGGACTTCAATGATTTCTCCTGATTTGCTTTGCTTGAAATATTTTCCTGACCTGGCGTCAGTCTCCTGGGTCTTATGAGATGATCTTTATGCCTGTCATTATGTTTGTTAAAAATATGCCTCAAGAGGTTTGACCTAGTAGCATAAACACGGTCACAGCCTTCACAGTCACACCTGAATACGCCATCATCTTCTACTTTGTTTGGCCTTATCTTAACACCATGATCTGCCTCAAGATGTACAACGTAGTTAAGATATGCTGTAAACGAAGACTTACACTGAGACTGATCACAAGAAAACCTTCCTGCCTCTGGAGCCGATTTCATGTTTCCAATTTGCTCTGGGGTCATGTAATGAAGCTTCATATAATGTTGTATCAAGCTGGTAACTTCCTGGAAGATGCGAGAGCAGTCACTCACCTCACACCTGAACTCTCTAACAGCAGGTTTGGTTTCCACCTCATCGTGTTCCTCTTTGCCTGGCTCAATCTCCTCCTCCACTTCGGCAGAGAAGGCAGGGAGGTCTGATTTGTGCACAGCTTGGTAATGAAGGATTAGGTTTTGTTGTATTGTAAAAGCCGCAAAGCAGCCCTGATGGACGCACCGGTATGGTCTATAAGGGCTGTATCTAGTGGGAAACTCCAGAGATTTTGTTACGGGCTTCCTACGTTTTCTCTCCTCTTTTTCCTTCCTGTACCTCCTAACCTTGCGTACTTTGGGTTGTGCCTGTGTATTACCAAAGGAGGCTGCATTATGCTGCTCCAGTGGAATAGAAACCACTTGTGGAGGCTTTTCCAGTCTTTCAGGAATATTATTTTCTGGTAGAAGTTTTTCCAAGACTTTTACAGGCTCTATAGCTTCCTTTATCTGAGCTTCTTTGACCAACGGAGCTGCAGTTTTGTTTTCTATTATTAGTGTCTGTAGAGTTTTTATTTCAACAGGTCGTGGAGCTGTGTTTACAGTTTCATTTTGAGATCTTCGGCCATAAGGTCTTTTAATTTTTAATTTTACCATCTCCTCTGTCGTAAAATGGTGCACAAGCTGACAGTGTGCTCGGAGATTAGAGTTTCTTGTGAATGTTTTTGGACAGGTAGCTACAACACATTTGAACGGGGCATACTTCAGTTGATGTTTCTTAATTTCTAGTATCATTTCTGCAGTGTACTGATGAATCTTGCCATAGTGTTTAAATAATGCATCTTTTGTCATAGCACTATAATTGCAGCCTGGATCCTGACATACAAAAGGCTTATTAACTTTATCACTAAACTGAATGTTACATGCCTCTGAGGATATCTGGATGAGGGGTTTATTTTCCGTTGATACAAGAGGAACTGCTGGAGCTAGCATATCTGCTGGAGGACACTGTGAAACAGTCTCAGAGACCTGAATGGGTGAATCATTTTCTAGTTTCAGTTTTTGCAAGCCCTCCAAAATTTCCAATATTTGAGTATCATCCTTTTGAGATGTCTCAGACTGAGCAGAGCTACTCTTTGCAGTGGTGACATTCCCCACATGTACAGCAAACTGTGCAGGAGTTGGTAGTTTTACACCATGCGCAGAATTTCCCAAAGGAGCCTCTGCATTATTTACTTGCGAGTTCTGTCCTGAAGCAGTGATGGTATCCTGAATTTCAGTTTTCACCTCAAGTATCTGTGAATTCATAGCAGTTTTAATTATTTCCAGGGTTTTTTCAAAGTTCTGCATAACATTGTCTTCTGAAATCTGTTCCTCCGAATTTGCTTGCACACAAGAATTTACAGCCATCATTTGGGAATCCCCATTTTCAGTTTTTACTGTTAAAGAGGGTAATGTGGTATGAGCCTCAAGATTTGTTTTTAAGTTCTCTTTTATACTGGCCATGAATAACTGATTGTCAACATTATTAAGTTTCTGTGTGAGATTTTCCACCACTTGTGCTTGAGAGCCACAATTTGCCAGCAAGTTGGACTGAAAACTGTCTCCCTGTATTTGCACGTTTCCTTCAGTGCTTTTGGTTAGAAGTTCCATCGTTGTTGTATTATTTACTGCTACTTTCTGTGATCTGTTGGGTGCAAGCAAGGGTGTAGTTGCTTTTCTCTTCCTCTTTGAAGCACTGGTTCCCTTCTTATTCAAGCTGCTCGATCCTGAATCCTTGGGACTACTTATAACTGAAACTCGAGAACTGTTCCCTGCAAAGTTTTGCGCTGCTGCAACAGTATTAGAAAATGAGCTAGGACACAAGCCATTTTCAACAGTCTTTAGCATTAAGTCCTCTGTTGCAAAAACAGGCAAACTCTTGCATTCGTTTACTGGAGGAATTTTGGCATCAAGAGTCTTATTTTGGTCTGTTAGCAAGGTACTGGGGCTACAGACTGTCTGCAGCAAAGGGGATGCAGTTGAGTTGGGGAGAACAGCTGCATTTATCTGAGTCGTACCAGTGATGCAACTTGTTGTAACTACGTGTGGAAGTACTTCTGTGTTATTAAAGGTACTTGGGATGCCTGCAGTTTCCAAGGCTTGTTTTATAATTTGATTTCCTTCCTCATTCCCACCAGTATTAAAGTTAGTCACATTGGCCCGTGGAAATATAGTCTGCAGTAAGGCTGTGGAACGATTTCCAGCTGCAAGTAACTGGAGGAACGATGGATCTTTCAAACACGTCTCTGGATTGAAGGCAGACTCCTGGGGTTGCTGCAAGTTTAATGAATTTGAGGAAAGAATCATACTGGCAAGCAAAGACTGTCCATTAGCCTGAAGAGCTTCTGCAGAAATTTCTGATCCTTCAAGAGGCTTGCAGTAAGACCTCTTAGATAAGTGACCACCAAGTGATCTAGGATTAGTGAAAACTCTGAAACATCTGCTACAGATAAATTTGCCATCCCTAATTATTGCTGGCCACTTTGCCCGCTTGTTATGTTTTGGCTTCCTTTCTTTCCCGTTAGGGCCCCGGCCACGATCTTTTTTCACCTTTTCTGAACCTGGATGTTGAGAACTAGTTTCATTGAAGTTATTTTCATTACTCAGTTGTGAGGGAAATATTTGATCAATAGTTTCCTCTTTTGGGAAAGCAGAACTAGTGTTTCCTTCTAGTTGCAATGAAAAGTTATTTGTATTATTTTCCAGTTGTGAGAAGACTGAATTGGGAGGATTCTCTGCTGCTGAAGGGAAGAGAGACATTGGACCGTTTTCTGCAGGCAAAGGAAGAAAAGGATCTGAACTGCCATCAATATTCAGAGGCATAACTGTTTTTGCCAGATCGTCCAACTGGGAAGGTAAGGTTGCACCCGACAGATTTTCCATTTGTGAACATAAAACACTCTCAGGCTCACTTTTAATACGAGCAGACAAACTTGGATTTATGACACTTTCTACTACAGGCAACATAGGACTGGCCAAATTTTCTAGGTGGGTTGGGAAAAGTGTACTTGAGACATGTTGCACTTGACTGGAAGAGGTGGGATTCAAATTTGGTTTGTTCTGTGCAGTAAAAGCAGCACCACTGGGATTGCCCACTTGCGACGGCATAAGATACACAATCTTCCCATCGTTCGGCACATTTTGCGAACTGCTGGATTTTCGTGGTTTCTTATTTTTACGCTGCATTTTAAAAGCAGCATATTGGTCAGGGTGTGCTGCCTTCATATGTTTGCCAATGCTCTGTGATGAGTTGTATGTTCGAGTACACCCCTCAACCTGACAATTAAACTTCTGAACTGAGGGTGCTGGTGACACAGCTGGAACTAAAGAGCTATTTATGTTAGGCTGTGAAGGAATAAACGTAATACTTTCTAAAGTTTTTAAAGGCAGGTTATATAGATTAGCTGCAGTCTTAATACTGTCTTCAATTTCAAGTTTGGAAATGGGTACACTGTTTCGATATCCTGCCTGATTCTGCACGCTGAATGGATTTACAACGCTCACTTGTCTTTCTAAGTTTTTTGATTCGAGGGCTTCTGGTTTTAGTGTGTCTGAGATGACAGAAATATTTTGGATATTCTGAGTCTGACTGAGACAGTCTTCTTCCTTTCTCTCTTGGAAAACTGGAAGACAAGAGTCAACCGATGAACACAACTGCTGGGCTCCAGGTTTAGTGATATCTACTTTAGTGGCAGTAGCAGCCAATTTACCTCTTTTTACAAAGTTTTCTCGGATCTTCTGGTTAACAGTAGATACCTTAACAGTGCTCACTGGCATTGCCATTTCTGTCTTCACTGAACCTGTAGGAGACTGCTCCAAACCAGCATTAGGCAAGGAATTGCTCTGCCGCAGTATACTGACTGATGCGTTTACACTTTCATTCCCTACTGGTTCTGCTTTGATTTGATTCCAGACGATGTTTTCTCCTTCAGTAAAACTACTTTGGTTGTCAGTCAGAGAAGATGTCAATTCCTCTTTAACAGCAATTCCATCAGTATTTTCATTAGCTTTAGAAAGTTGACTAAGATCAGGCTGACTAGTCTGGCTTTCAGGCTGTTGCACTTTTTCAGGCTGCTTGTTGTGATCCTCAACGTGCTTTTCCAGTTCATTTTGAGAACGGTACACCTTTCCGCAGCCTGTGACTTTGCAGGTATAGGTATTATAGTGTTGTGCTTCATGATCATAGAGTAGATAGGCTTCAGAAAACACTCTGCCACATTTAGGAAACATACACTTTGCTCTGAAGACTTGATGTTCTTTCCTATGCGTCAGCAGCTCAGCATAACTGTTAAAACCAGCCTTACATTTCATCTGTATGCAGATATAAGGCTTGCTGCCACAGTGCATTTGTAAATGATCATTCAGGTGAGTAACACTTACGAAATGTCGTCTACAGTACTGGCAAATCACTTTTTTGCTTTGCATTTCAAGAAAACGTTTAGCTTCTTCGTTATCTTTATGCCCCTTTGCATGTGCTATTAGATTTTTAAAATATTTAAAGCCTTTTTTACAAAATGTTACGGGGCAGGTGAATTCATTAACAGGTAGTGGCTTTTGAACTGGCACTATCTCTGGTACATAAGGTTTATCTTTGTCATCATTCTCATCATCTGAGCCATCATTATCATTAAACACAATGAAGTCTGTTGAATAGAGGCTGTTTTTCTTAATGGGTCGCTGTTCCTGTTTGGATACAGAATTAGTTTTCTGATTCTCGTTGGCAGTTGCTATTTTAGGAGGTCTTCCCAGTCTTCTCAGTGGTTTCATAGCAGCCAGTCTCTCTTTGCTGGATTTTTTAACATGCAAAGTTACATGGGGAACAAAGTTTTCTTTAGAATTAAAATTCTGGGCACAAATAGGGCAACTGTAAATTCCATCTTTATAATGTTTTTGTGCATGCCTAACTATTCTGTGACCTAGGAATTCTTTGTCGCATAATACACAATACTGCATATAAGCTTGCCAGTTCCGAAACCTAGCTGATATGAACCCCCTCTCTCTGAGTTTTTTAATTTCTCTCTTTTTCTGCTTTTCATCTCTGATACCCTTAAGAAGGCTTGTAGCTTCATCAAAAGTGCCAGCAAGGCCATTCACAGAAGTTTCTTTAGTCTCTTCTTGGCAATCCTCAACCTTCTCATAAACTTCACTATCATTTAGTTCATCTATTGATGACACGATGGATGCCTCCTCTCCCATCAGAGCCAGACACTGACGCTTAAGAGTTTTCCAGTCCCAGAATTCTGGATCAAAAGGCCACTGAGTTTTCAGTACAAGTAAGAGCTCACAGCGCAAAGAATTTGGTATTGGAAGATTCTCTTCATCGTACTTCTGGTCAGGCTGATTATACAGCATTTCAACAGCATAATATGCATCCACAGTGGGTTCAAGAAGAAATTCACTCAGCTGACAAGCACGTTTAACCTCCAAATCATCTGGAAGCAAGCAGGAGATAGTCTTGCAAATAGATATCTTGACATCTGTATTTTCACTGGATTCCAAGCGCAGTGCTTTCACACACAGTTCAATGCAGGTTGCAAGTCCAGCACCATCAATCTATAAAGCAAAACTAATTTTAGTAAGTCAGCTTATCATAACTTGTGCTATATTTGTAAATGAGATATCATTATTCAAGCCTAAGTGTCAGAAAAAATGCACCTGCAGCTTATAATAATACATTTATTTTAAGAAACATAGTGGCTTGTGTTTAGATGCTATTCCTTAAGTTGCATAATTTGTCTTCACGCTCCTAAGAAAATGTGAAAGTTTACATACTACTAAAACACAAATTAATTGTATGTTCTGTCTAGTCTGAGGACTTAAGCACTGTATGTTAGAGGTGTTCGCTTTATATTAAAGCAATATTGAGCCTTTTCCATGAAATAAAACCTGCCAGTTGTGTCACAGTTATTTGAGATGAGCTTCTATGGAGCATTAACACTGGTTAGAATTCAAATGGTAAGAAGTGCTACAGCTAAAGGAGGAGAAGCATCTGATCTTCAAAAAGATCTCATTTGGAAATCACTTAAGGTATAAAGGTTTATTTTTATTTTTAAAGATTATGTCACTTCAAAATCAACTGACCTCAACTGAACACATGGCTTTTTTCCAACTGAAAGTAATAAGTATAGTCAACTGTTCCATCATTTAAGTGTTCCAAAGGTCATGTGGTCTTTATTAATTTATAACCTCAGGCAATGTAAATTACATTTATGTTCACTTTACAGTCCCTTTATGCTGCCAAGGATGCACAGAAAGGCTGTGGTATATATGAGAATAAAGTACAGCAAATTTATGAGAGCACAAAAGTATGCCACCCATAAGGTCTCAAATTTCTGTGGATCAATGAAATGATCCACAGCTCACTAGAGAAAAATCAGTATGGCATAGAGCAGACAGAGCTCTAAATATCACCAGCCTCTGTGAAAGTTATTTTCCTCCCCCTCTCTAACTACAATTTAGTTCAGATCTTTGGGAAAAATAATCTTTAGGATTACAAGCCCATGATTAGCCATACTAGAACACTACAAAAGGAAAAAAGATTTTTTTTTCTTAAAATTAATAGACCAAATTACAGAAATCCCCCAACTAAAAGCCTTTGCAAGAGCTCAATTTAGCTATAAACATTAAATAATGCAACTGCTAATGAGAGGAAACCAGGAAAATCAGATTACAAGGTTAGCTGAGATAGATTAACAGTGTTTTTAATACAACACTGGATCTAAGTCCATAAAAGGCAAGAATTTCATTTATCAAAACAAACTGCAATCTTAGGTGGCAATTCAAAAGGGGTTGGTTTTTTTTTTTTCTTTTTAGACTTTCTGTAATTTTCTCATATATTAATATACAGCTTTCATTGTCTCTCCTCATAAGCTTTTCCTCTCCATTTTCTGTAATATCTGATATATGGAAAACAATGAAGAGGAATGTTAGGACCTGCTAACAGAAAATACCTAATTTAGAAGACACTGACAATGAGTCTATAACTTCATCTTTAGTTTTTACTTAATCTCATTTGTGACATCCAGCTCTTCTGTTTATCCCTCTTTTTTTTTTTTCCCATACGAAGAAAGAAGTTTTAATGATTCAAAATGAACCAACTTATAGTTTACCTGCAGAAGGAAGTTGCTATGGCCTTTCCTAAAACCAATTAGGATTGACCCAAAGCTGATGCTACACAAAGAGACAGGATGTCTAAGCAGCTTTCATAAATTTTCCTGATTACAGTCCCATTAAAAGTGGCAAAAATATTTTTTCAGTATCCTTACCTCTGAATTAATTACTTTAATCAGGAAGAAAATGTGATAAACAGTCTTAGTTAACACAGAAAGTTGTCGACATCTCTCTAGATAAACTTGAATAGAAGGTTCTACCCTTTGCTGTAGTTTACTCCAGAAAAGAGTCAGTTCCCTAGAACAAGAGAACAATATTTCAGGGCCAGCAATGCAACCACTAATCTGATCACAAGAAATGCAAGGTTGAGAACAGTTTCTATTTTTTTCTTTGGGAAAGGAAAAAATCTGAATTTATTCACAACTTATCTTACAGAGAAAAGCTTTTATTAATATAACCACATTATTAGTATCTAATTTTCAGTATTATTACAATGACTCAATTCCAGAAGGACAGATCAGAATAATACCATATTACCACAATTTACGCTACATAATTTACAGGCTCATGATGTGGTCTTGAAAAGTCTTGTGAAGTAGTTTACTCTTCACTCTACAGCTGGAATTTCATACTTCTGAATTCTTAGTAATTACTAACAGCTACAGCAGGATGGCTTTTCTCTGCGTAGATACATTCTTCTTGAGCTACTGTGCTTTTAAAACTAAATCTGTGATTTAATGAGTATTACTGTGTCAGCACTAACTCACTAGTTCATTCCTCCTATAGGTGCAAAGTATTTAGTACCTTGTGGAATGGTGTAAGCCCCCAAACTTTAGCAGAATCTGTTAAAGCAAAATCCTGCATTAGCAGATGTTCTCCTGCTGTGGCACATACAAAGGGAGGCGCACAAACAAAGCAAATCCTTCAAGAATCGTATAAGTTTGGAAGTACAACCAAACTGTTAGCAGTTGGAAATTCAGACCCTAACAGCTCAAATATCTACTAACAAAGACCAGTTATTTGTTCCCTCATTAATGAGAGCAAGCCCTAAACAATAAGTATCTTCATCTAGCTTATTGGTTATAGTACTAAAGAGCTCCTTTTCTAGGAGTTTGTTAGAGAAAAAAATACTGTGTTATGAAATAAGGACAGACGGGAACATGCATTAAATGTTGATATAATGCTGACTAGCTGCCTGCAGATATTAAATTCTTTATTTCTACAGTGTAAGATTATTGTCAAGAAAAATTATTAACCAGCATTTGTAAATGCCTCATCATACATGCATCCTTCAAATTCGCATAATGGAAACTAATCCTGTCAAATACTTTTAAAAATTTTCTTTTTCAGCTTTCCAAGAGCCTTATCTCCTTCCTGTTTAGCTCACAGATTTTACCAGCTAAAGAAAGTTAACTTATGGCTTTATCTATCAGCTCTGTCTTCTCAAAACTAATTTTTGTTCCACTATACAGAAAACAATATTTAAACTCACCAGGCACAGTACATCTCTCCTTGCTGCAGCTGACGAGATAAAAATGCTGCACATAAAATTAGAGCACTTTTTTCATCTCCATCAGATTCTAGGTTACAGATCATTTCTAGAGCATCTTTGCAATCTACTTCTGCAATCTAGAAGTGAGGAAAGAAAACGAGACCAAGACTAAGAAAGTGGTTTCATTTTCAGACATGCAGTCATCTGATCCTTTCCAAAAAGGCAGTAATTTAGAACTCAGAGAATATTTAACTCTATCAGATAGAGATAAGCTTGAAAGCAAATCAGTGCATCTCTAGGTAGTGTCAAAACCGATTATGTCACCAGAAAAACTGTTTTATTAAAGTGAATATAAACTTGTTTCTCAGACAGAAGACTTATTTGTATCTACTGTCCCAGTCACCTAAAAATTTTAAAGTACATTACTCATATATATTACATACATATGATAATTGCAGTCAGCAGATTTATAACTTTAAATTGCAGCCTAACACAAAAATATTACTACCTGAAATTCTAACCCAGTTTACTAGTCACTGATTTTATTACTGCTTTAATACAATAGCTGGGCAATTAATGAATCTGAAGTTTAACATGAATGTTCCAGTATTTTATAAAATCAAAGATAAAAAGGGAAACTGTACAGTAAAAAGCAGGTCAACTGAATGCTTTTCTAGAAGAATGTTACAGTCTCTGTAACAAAACTTATTTGTTCAAGCAATGATGGAAGCACTTAGTTTTGTAGCAAAACAAAGGAAAACCACAGTCACCCAGCAGTACTAGACAGTTTTATCAATACTGAATTGGTGCACTTGTTTTAACCACTGCTGTCTAATTTGACTCTCAGCAGACTGGTTTGATTACATCAATTAGTGCATCTGGCAGGACATGCTGGTATTATTTCTTTGATATTGGCAGTTGAATAGCACTGTTGGAAGTCTCTCTTCAGAAATCACAAGACCACTCAAAGCAAGAAACAGAAGCGCCCACCCAAACACCCAGCTAGTCTGGCACTTTGGATAAGGTGGCAGCACAGCTTGGTTGGGCACCACGGTATCCAGTAATCAAATTACAATTTTGAAGAATACAGCAACTCATTTTTTCCTCTAAAATGACATTTTGTAAATACACTAATAATCCCTCAATGAACATCATTTGAGGCTTAATAACCTCAAAGCCATCTTCTAAAGAAAACTGCATTTCTCAAGACCTCAGAGAGGATGGATTAACATAACTGTAATACCAACTTAGATTGAAACTCTGCTTTGCTCAGTGCCCCACCTCAGATGGGGACCTTCAGTTAGAAGTTTAGGGAATAATGTGGGAAACTGAACTTACAATAAAGGGAATTTTTTTTCTGAAATGTTTTTCCAGCCTCCTTGAGTTCCTATGGGACCCAGCTTCCAGCAAAGGTCTGTACAGGTCTAGCCATCAAGTCTGTCAGTTTAGCATTTCACATACCACAGATGTGAATTCTTCACATTACTGAAGCAAACTATTAAACCTATTCAACTATAAGACTATCCTATTCGGAATGGATATAAAAATTTCCATACCACTAAAGAGTGAGCTATACTTCTTTACTGTTTACCTCCCCCCTCCGCGATGTTCTTACTGTTCTCACACTACGAAATGGCTATCTTTCTCAGTTCAGAAGTCCATCTTGACATGTTAATAGCTTACCTGCCTCCTCTTGGTAACACGTAAACTTTCCAGAATGGTTAGTAGTGCTGCAGCTGAAGCTGCAAAGCTAAGCAACCCAAGCAATTCAAGGTTTGGATATTGGGAATTAGGTTATCTGTGATAACCTGGTTTCAACTTTTCTGTATGTTACGGCATCCTAAGAAACAAGGCTACCCCATTCCTTTTGTCCACGGGATTCATGTTTCATTCACTGACTAAGTCAATTCTTCTTTGGAAGCGTGGCGGGGCTGAGTAATGAAGGAAGCATGCTTGCAGGGTCATAAATTCAAAGTTTCATTGACTTTTCAGCAAACAAACACGAGATTGTACAGCCCTGTCACAGCTCCTCCTGAGCCTTTTCTGGCAGGGCCTACAGAGCAGCCAGAGCTAGGAGGATAAGACCGATCCAATCCTACTGAGCATCAGACAAACATGTCCAGTGAGAAGCTGTCATCTTAGAATCTAGTCTATATCTAGAGTAGGAAACTTTTCCAACTCTCATCACTGCATAATTTTCATCCCTTTAAGATCAATTTCAGCATGCTTAATACTTATTATGAACATAAAAAGATGACATAGACAGCAGAGAGATGCAGACAGTTGAGAAAACTGACAACTGTCGTTAGTCTTCCTTTAAGAAGGAAAAAAGCTCAGATAAAATTTTGGGCTGGCGTAAGAAATGAACATATCACCTGAAAGAATGCAGAAGAGCAAAGCTGTTATCCCTTCTTTGACTTCTGCATTTAAATAAGAAAGATTTTATATGTCAAACCAGATCAAATATCTGATTTCACCTTCATCCTCACCTGTGCATTTGGTTTAAAAAAAGGTTACGTTTATTCTCTGAACTGAAAGTAGCATCTAAAGGGCCCCACTCCATGTACTAGGTTCTACACAAAAAGCTATAGTTAAAATAGTAAGAGTGGGAAAACCATTACTTTCACCTTACTAACAGAATTTGAGGCAGAGCTTTAAAACACTTCAAGTAAAACCAACCATAAAGTTGTAGCAGACCCAGAAAATGCCTACTAGTGACGTAATATTACACTTCAACAAGTGTTTCATCAAGTCATTGCTAGTCAGTTTAAAGGTGACTTAAACGAAAAGAAAAACCAAGTATTTTAGATCATATTTTACAAGAAAAACAGCCTACGATCAGTGAAGTTATTATCATTAAAGAAGTAACTCTAAAAGAAGTTCTTCATTTTTTACTTACTTCTTCCATTAGCTTTTCATTTGGTGATCCTGAACAAAGACAGACTAGGTAGGTTTGCTTGAAATTGCCTTTTGTACTGATTTCTGGGTGGTCAGAGCAGAGTTTTGCCAGGGCAGTAGCTTGCGTTAATTGCTTTGTTTTCATTAGGTGCTTAATACGCATATCCAGCAGGACGGGGCCTTCAAACACTAAAAATTCATTCACTTCAAAGAAAAACAAGCCAAAATATTACATACACGTTTCACAACAGGTTACAGAGTTAATTGATGGCATTTACTCACTCATGGTTAACCCTTAAAATTTATACAAATCAAAAACAGTACAAAAGGTACAAAACACATATGAGAAAAAGCACCTTCAAGAATTGTACTTGTTTATTATAAGGATTCCCTGCTACAGGAGACCTTTTATCTACTTACAAGCTTTAAGTCATTCTAATTTATTGGCAAAATAGCTGTACACAAAACAGATTTAGAAAGCATATAAATATTAAAATATTTACATACCACTCAATTATAGTTCTAGAGTAAGACAAACCCACTTCTCTCATGTTCCTCTTTATGTGTTTGTGCTACACCTTTCCTAATAGCTGCCTTTTAAAGACCCTGCTATGGAAGGATAAATGTGACAAGTGTTAAAGCATCTGAAGTTCTGTTCTGGTTTTGTTTAGTGAGGGGGGGCCTAAGGTGGCAGCTTCTGTAGGAAACTGCTAGAAGTCGCTCCCCTTTGTTCAGGGGACTTGGCCAGGACTAGGGCGGACCCACTGCTGGCCAAGGCCGAGCCAACTGGTAGCACAATGTTCCATGATAACACCTCTGCGATAACGTATTTAAGAAGGGGAAAACAGAAAAAAAAAAAAAAAAAAAAAAAAAAGGGAGAGAAGATGTGAAGCAGCTGAGCGGGGGCAGAGAGGGGGAGACGCGAGCCTTGTGGGCCTTGCAGGCCTCACCCTCTGGCCTCCCGCCAGGCAGCTGAATGGGCCCAACTTGGCCCAGCCTGGCTGCAAGAGGAGATGAGATGTGAATGAGATGTAAAAAGATCCTGAGAGGCGTCTGCCAGCCTGTTGTGAAGAATTTTTCTTGTGAGAGGAACGGCTGCAGACGCCACAGTCAGTGAAGAAGGAGGGGGAGGAGTAATGCAGCTCCTGGCCAAGATTCCCCTGCAGCCTGTGGTGACGACCATGGTGGAGCAGGTTGTCCCCCTGCAGCCCATGGAGGTCCACGGAGTAGCAGAGATCCACGTGCAGCCCATGGAGGACCCCACGCCGGGGCAGGTGGATGCCTGAAGGAGGCTGTGGCCTATGGAGGGCCCACTGGGGCAGCTGTTCCGGAAGGACTGCACCCTGTGGAAGAGATGACCCACGCCAGAGCAGTTTCAGAAAGGACTGTGGCCCGTGGGAGGGACCCCACGATGGAGCAGGGGAGGAATGCGAGGAGTTATTTGTCCAACAATGATGCAGCGGCGTAAAGCAACGTGTGATGAACTGACCGCGACCCCCATTCCCGCTTCTCCCCTGTGCCACTCGGGGGCAGAAGGTAGTAGAGATAACGTTAAGCCCGAGAAGAGGGAAGGGTGCGGGAACGTTTTCTTGTTTTCCATCTCGTTATCCTGCTATTTTTAGTAATAAATGAATAGTTTTCCCCAAGCAGAGTCTTTTTTTCCCACAACGGTAACTTTAAGGATTTCTCCCTGTTCTTATCTCAAACCTCAAGCCGTTTTTCTTATATCATCTCCCCCTATTCTCTCAGAGGGTGGGGAGAGTGAGAGAGAGACTGCCTAGTCTGGTCCAGATCGGGGCTGAACTACGCCAAGTTCTTTGCATTGGTGTTGAATATTTTGTATTATACATCCATACAAAGCAGTCAAACTCCTTTAAAAGGTCTTCAGCCAAATAAGTTTCCTACAAAAAAGAGGCTTGTCTTGTATACACTTGGCTGTGCATAGTTTAAAACGTAAAGATACAGGAATGGCTGTATTTTATTGGACTATATTCTGTAGATATAGAATCATAGAATAGTTTGGGTTGGAAGGGACCTTCAAAGGTCATGTAGTCCAACTCCCCTGCAAGAAGCAGGGACATCTCCAACCAGATCAGGCTGCTCAGAGCCCCATCCAACCTGGCCTTGAACGTTTCCAGGGATGGGGCATCTACCACCTCTCTGGGCAACCTGTTCCAGTGTTCTACCACCCTCACTGTAAAAAATTTCTTCCTCATGTCTAATCTGAATCTACCTCCTTCTATTTTAAAACCATCACCTCTCGTCCTATCGCAACAGGCCCTGCTGAAGAGCTTCTCCCCATCTTTCCTGTAGGCCCCCTTTAGGTACTGGAAGAATGTATGAATATGCTGCTAACAGAGTTAAAACTCTACCATCTAAGCCAACAACCAAACTCTATGTGCTTCAGTGGAAGGTGTAAGACTCCTACAAAAAAAAAAGGAGAGCACAGGGTAATGTTCCTATTCTTATGTATACATCCCAGGTCTCATCTAGATCTTCAAGAACAAAATTACCTCAGCTTCGAAGCAGGAGGTTTAGTACTACCTCCAAAATACTTAGTTATTAAAACTAGATAGACACAGAGACAAGAGATTTCCTTTAATCCTTTTGACATCAGCCCCTCTCCAAGACAACTGTTTCCACAAGCTATTTTTCATGCTATGAAAAATCTTTTTGGTTTTCAGTTACCTGCATTTTAATTACATGACACATTCCCTCAGCTTTTAAAAACAACAGGATTTTCTACTGTTTTCTGTTTCCGTTCTTTCCCGAAAAACGGCAGATTCATTATATTCTTTCAATGTTAGGGTAGAATCTTGATCTTTTCTTTTTCTTTTTTTTTTTTTTTCCCCCCACCCTTTGAGTATTTTCATCACTCCTTCCTGAAACTTTCTGGGCATTTGCAGTGCTCACTTTCTGACACATCTTGGTAGAAACGTTCATTATATTCCTCTTAATTTACTCGCCTTGAATTTCACTTGAGTCATGTTGCCTATTCACATAATTTATGTTTTCTTGACTTTCAAAGTCCTGTTCAGTCTTGATGAAATAGTTAATTTCAGCATCTGCAAAATTAATTCTCTCTCTAGTATTTGGAGGGTTAGTATACTGAACATGAGGTTTACTGCAAGAAAAAAGATAATATAATTTTATTCTTTGCTTCGTCACATCCTTGTTAGTTTTTGATTCATTACTGTCTTTCATTTTATCTCATGATTTCTCCTTCTTCTAGCTACTTATACAGGATATTACTAAAAGATCATCTTGCAATTGAAATTAGGTCAACTGTTTTCTTCTCTATCATTTTAGCACACAGAATTTTAGGGCAAAAAATACTGCCTTTTGCAGAAACCAGACCTGTTAGACCTCATCATTATCTTTCATGCATTTTCAGATTTATGGTTGAATTATCATTTCAACCAACTTGTTAGTTATTTGTTCAGGATCCTTGTGCAGTATCACAGATGATCAGTGATGGCTCACTGATCTGTAAGAATATTCAATTAAATATGAGTTCTTTCCTCCTCTCTCCATGTCGATGAAGATACGACTAGATTTTTATTCATGTAGGAACAATGGAAAACTAGAGTGCACTTACAGACAATTGGAGGACGGTAACCATTTTTGTGTTTATTAGAGGACATCTGCCTTTTGAGCAGCAGAATTAATGTTCCTTTAATGTCCTTACCAATGCCTTATAAAAAGCGGTCATACTCTTGTCAACCCACAAATGACCCAGTGATTAATTACATTCAACAGTTTTAGCCTTGCTCTTCCTCCTACTAGGTACCAGTAATCCTTTCACCCACAGTTTGTACTCCCAGTTAGTCTGCCTGGAATAACACTGGAACATTTTACCTTAATTCTGTAACAGGATACAGGAAGACCTTAGACTTTAAGCTATATTGATAACCCAAGACATTTCACTGTGATTTATTATTATAATTACAGTATTTAATATTTTAGAGAATGTGTTCTATCTGCTAGTCCTTAGTAATCCCCTTCCTTTAGTGTTTACTGTTTCAGACAGCCTGCCTTGTATAAGCATCAGAACATTTTCTGTTATCTTCTCAACAAGAGACAGGAAGACCTCGAGGTTAAAGCTACATATTGGCTCTTAAATCTTTATTCTAATCCAAGTGATTAGAATAATTACAGTAAACATTTGAAAACTCATTCAAAACACAAGTTTTAATTATGTAATTTAATTTTGTAACTGAACTATGTATGACATTTTGAGACAAAAAATGACGAAGTTGCAGGTGCAAGCCTATGGTGGGGTTTCAAGGGTAACATTTGGGGTTTTTTTTTTAACATTTTATAAACATTTTATAGTGGGATGTCTATTTAAAACATTATTAAAATTGTTTGTTTACCATAACAAATATAACTTTGTAAAAATGCTTTGAGGCACAAGTGCTTTTTCAGCACAAGTTAGTTAACATCTATGAGCACAAAACCTGAAGTATTTAATAAGAATCACATAGTTTACCAACAGCGTCATTCTTGGAAGAATTAGTAAATAATGGTTTTGTGCAATGCTCCACCACTCACTAAAATTCACAAACTTATATTTGTGGAAGGCATGTGCAGAACTCATATAAAATTACAGAACTAGTATGAGAGAAAAAAGACAAGTGGATGACATCTGATATACAGTACTATGATCTACTAACTCTGGCAAATAAACTGGGGAGATACTGGAATCTAACCAACCTTTCAGACACATTTTCCCCAATATTCCCTCGAATCCCGTAGCTGGAGTCTCAGGTCATGCTACCAAGTGATTCCATGTCAAGTCCACAAGAACTACTATGAACTTTTATTACAGGTAATGCTTATACCACACATGAATTAAAAAAGATAAAAGATAATCCATAGATTAGTAGCACACAAGAGCATGAATAAGCTGCGAGCACAGTTCTGTAGTAATAAGTTCTCTATGGTGGACAGTCCACATGTATGTCACGTTTTGGCTCACTTGAGGACTTGTAGAGCACAAAGCAAAGAATTTTTGCCTTACTGAAAGCACTCATAATCCTACTAACTGTACCGTCTGCCAATTCTCAAGTATGTATAGATTAATCTACCATAGACCTTTTTTTCTTCTCAACCTTGCTCTGGCCAAGGAGGATGAACACAGGAGGTGAATGTACATGTGGACTATCCATCTCAAAGAACTTCAGTTACTTGTCAGTAACCTCTTTAGTCATCTTCAAGTGTTAGTCCACATGTGCATTCACACTGTGGGTGACTCTGAACTGTACTCAGTACTTTCATATTTACCTGGAGCTGGGTCTCAGAATCCTTCATGCAAACAACATCTCAGCACAATTCTGCTGAATGCAGCACCAATCCTGGATGCTTCTACGATGGCATACAGTCTGGTGAAAGGGTAAAAGAAGTTCCAGGTGGCTGCTTTGAATATATCCAGGATGCAAACAATTTTTTCTTTTTTTTAAAGTGAGGCTGCTGGTATCATTCAACTCCTGGCTTCTGGCGGCGGATGCTCTGTTTACTGAACACAGTTCCATGTTGGCTATTTAAATTCTAACCTGCCTGTTATCCACCTTGATAATGTCTGAATAGTGATGTTTGTATCCTTGAATTTCTTTTCAGTAGGACATACTTCAGAAGTCTGCCTACTACATTTAAACTTATGAAAAATTCACAAAGTTAATTCTTGACATCGAGGTTAAAATTTAAGGATCATCAGAATCAGATAAAAGAAGCAGCAGTAGGGTTAACTCAGATCCTTTTCCTCTAGACAGTTCCTCCTCTCACCCTCAGTGCCCGCTGAGGAGATATTAATGACAGCTTTGAAGGATTTCACCATCACTACAAGAAAATGATAGCCTCGAGGATGGAAAAACAGGTTAATGCTGAAGAGCACAAGCCACACTGACAGAAACTGAAGGCGAAAGCGCAATAGTAGAATGTTTTACCATTGCACAGGCTATCCCTATGCAACTCAAAGCACTTAAGCATACTTCAACTTTCAGGTACACTAAGCAATAAAGCTGACCAGATTAGCCACACAACTTCAAGAAACATAAATTCCAGTTGTCATGAATTCAGATCTTGAATTCAAGATCTCAAATTAAGCTATCTGGTAGTTCAGGAGAAGGCCAATAAGACAAAAGGTCCACTATCATGTGAAGAATTAAGACTATCTTACTATGGGTTCCTTCCCTAATCAATCAATGAAGGAGAGAAACTCAGAAAATTCCTCTCTTCAAATACAAGCACTTCTTGTTCATCATATGCAATCTCAAGGAAAAAGTAGCTGTGCAGCCGAAACCTGAAGTAGTAGCAGGTTCAGTCAATATGCAAATGCAATGCAATATCTGACAGCAATATCAAAACAGTTGCTGAGGTCTAAAGCAGGTGAACCATTTACTTTCAGACTACTCAGAGATCACAGCTAATACTGCCATCTTGAATTTAATGATGTGGATAAGAGATTTTATTTTCATGTCTAGGATATCTTTCCAAATTTCTTTCTGCTTTGGTACTGACACTAGTTGTTCCCACTGTTTAAGGTCGATGGAAACTGGCTGAGCAGTCCTCCACAGCAAAGAATGTTAGCAACGTGCTCATAAAGGATCTCTGAAATATTATTTGAGAAGACTGTTACTTTGCTATCCTCATGACCCGACGGGATCATGTAACTTTGGGTGATCTCTTAAGTCTAAAATGTCCATGATGCTACATAGACAAAACTGAAAATTTGAGAGACATTCTTTAAAGACATAGGAGACAGGTTTAGGTGGAAAAAGAAGAAAATTCACGTGAACGAGTAAGTAGTTTACAGCTCCTGAGCACACTTCTAAGAGATAATACTGTTGAGGAAACAGATTTTGAATCAAGAAGTTGCAGGCCTAGTCAAGTAATTGTTGTGGGTCCTGTTGAGTGAAGACAGAGGCAAGGGACTGGAGCAAGAAACAATAAGATATGTGGAACTGGGGGAAGGATTTTTCTTTTTTCCACTGAACTGCTTTGAGGGAGTGTAAGATTGCCTGGGCATTCTTCAAATGAATGCGAGTGATTGATGACACAATACCAAACAGATTCAGGAAAGCCAAAAGGAGTTTCTCTCAGGAAATCTCTCAGGTGGCAGACATGAGTACTGCTATCAACTCCAGATGTCTACTTAGGAGGCCCACAAATGACATCCAAAGACCCTGCTGACAATGCAGTTTCTGTAAATAAATTATGTTCGTAGTTACTAGTCAAGAATAATAACAAAATATACTCGTCAGCTCATCAGGAATCCAAATTCCCATATCCAGGCTCGTCCTCCATGCAAAACAGACTAGCACTGTGGGAATAAGCACAGCCCTAATGCCAATGCTGATGTTCCACTTATAAGGAGAGAGTGATAGATTTTCTTCAGAAACAACTCAAGTCAGGTATCAGCATTACACCAGTTCCCAAGAGGGGATTCTCTTTTATTTGGTGACACCTGTCACACACAATCTGGTAACTTAAGCCAGGTTTCCCAACAGTTGTGGTCAGAGATGGGCTAAAAATCCAGGGCAATGCCAATGTTTGTCAGCCAAGCAGGTGTGAAATCAAGTGGCCAGAAAACATTTTCAGTGTGAAAACGTTTCACATGTGCACACACACACAAATCTGTATCTACCATATGTATATAGTTCCTGTAGTACAGCTCAAGACAGATTTTACTATTTTACGTCATAGTACTGTATGAGCATCTTGCAGTAATGCAGTAATACCCATCAGCATCAAGAAATCAGTGACAGGCATGCTGTTCTTGTCACTGCTTCAGACAACTCAGTATCCACCCTCTACTTTTTCTGAGCTCCTTAGTACCTGAATCCTTACAGACATACATTCATCAGAAAACGGAGCCTCTGCCCAAGGCAGTCAGAAGTAAGGCAATTACTTAATGACATGGCACTCAGAGAACAGCCTCCCTAACATGTCAGGAAGTGAGTACTTCCTGATCATATTTAAGTAGAACCTATGCGACAATCCATTCCCAGAACTAGAGGAGCAAGAGAATAGTCCAGTTTAGACAAGCCTGCATTCGCTTGACTGTTGTCAGAATGCAGCTGTGCTGTGTGGTCAGAGAAAATGAACTTGTCTCTCACACTACGTACAAAGTTTGTACAATTCAAAAATAGAGGAATTTAATAGGATCTGTCTCTGAGATGAAACAGACACCTAGTTGTGCTTCCTACAGGAGACACAAAGAGGCAAACTGACCTTTAGGATTCAACAACAGAGGCCTTCAAGAAGAGATAATCACCAACCCAAAATTCAGCACATATCCAGTTAGGTCAAAGATTCCAAATATATTATAATTATTTTGAATTGGTCACATTTGAGTCTACCGAGACTGAAACAAACTAAAGCAAACATGAAGAAACAATTGAAGAAAATACAGGCAACAAAAGCTTAAGAGGATGATACTAGGAAAAACATCTCCAGTCTCAACTAGTTGTTTTATTTCCAACATATAAATGTTTACACTAAACATTACTCAAAGATCAAATCTGCCAAATGATAACATCCCAGTGTAACAAGCTGACTGCGTAAGTACTTGGGAACTTCTGAAATAGCAAATGGTAAAGGTAACATTAAGAACAAAACCAGAATCCTGTAAGTGAAGTTTACAAATATTTCGAAGACTAGAGTTAAGGTTGAAGACTGTTGAGAGACAGTTGTCCACTGAAAGAGAGTAACTGGCAGCCAATGGGAGTGCTGGATTAGAGAGAAGAAAGCCAGCTCTCTGGGCAATGGAGTTTTGGTATTATTAAAATATCCTTCAAATTAGCAAGAAGATGACACAAAACAACGTTGTATTACAGAGGACGACAACAGCCAGTGAACAGTTTGTCAACTGAGGAACAAAAATATGGTATGTAGTATGGCAATCTTGCCACTGATACAATGGGGGAAAAACCTCCAAACATACCCACAGGATGGCACCCCACTCCTAACCATTGGGTTCATGTTGGCTGAATGGATGAGAACATGGTATAAAATTCAAAATTACGAAAGGCTGACTGACAATCTCCAGTCAGACAAAGTCCTAAGCACCAAGCACCCTGATATTAATGGCTTCGTTCCCCATTTTCCAGTGAACAGAACTCAGAGTTGAGAAGCCTGATGGGTGACTCCTGAATATCATCTGCACCAATGTTTGCCCTCCCTACTTCGCAAAAGGGGTAGCTCTTTCTTTTGATGATCTATTATCATGCCATGCAATCTTGTGCTACTTAGGTAAGTAGCATTTTCTACCATCAAGACAAGTAATAACTGTAACAGGAGTCAGTCAGCCAGTCCAAGGCAGAAGCATCCTTGAATAAACAACATGCAGGAGTAAAAGGAATTCTGAAGTGGCTGTTAAAAACTTTGCAGGAAAACACTGATAAAATGAAAAGTCATCAAAACTGGATTCATGAGAGAGTTCTTTAAAAACCTCAAATATAAGGCAAATAAAATGTTAATTAAATCTCTCTCTTAGAAGTACCTTACTGTTAAGAGGATTAGAAGGTGGTTGATATGAAGCTAGTAAAACAGTACTCTGAGGCACTTGAAGAACTGCATGCCAATCCAACATCTGTATTAGAAGCACAATAAATTATTATAACTGGCAAAATGCAAATCTTGTGGAAAAGTAAGCATGACTTTTGTAAAAAAAAAAAATTATCACATTATACATTTACTAGTCTTATCTGACGGAGTTATGGTAATATGAATAAGGGAGATTCAATTAATTTTCTAAAGGCATTAAAAGAAGTCCCTCAAAACCCCTAAAGATACCAACTTGTCTTGGTACTAAAAAGAAGGTCCTTACACGGATAAATTATCAGTTAAAAGAAAAAAAGGAAAACAGAAATCAAACTCTCAGTTGGTTCCCTGAGGATCTGTACTGACGATCTGTTTAGCACTTTTATAAATATTTTGAAAACGAGGGTAGAGAACAAGGTGACAAAACGTGCTGCTAAAAGCAGTGCTTTTAAAAGCCAACTGTAAAAGACTGAAGAGGATTGCACTCTATAACATGGCATAAGAGACAAAATTAAAATGTTGATAAAAACCCTAAAGTGAGTTTCATGGGGAAAAAATGCAATCCTAACTGTACATACAGAAAAATAGGCTGTGTGTTAGGGGAAAATCCAACACTGAAATAGGTACTACTCCTCAAGAAAGAAATTGAGACTGAACCAGACAGTTTTAAGAAAACATTGGTTCAATGCTCAGCCAAGAAGCAAGTCTAATATTAGGAAAAAGTATGAAAAGAATACAGAATTAAGTGGAAAATCAGCACATGTATATGTTGACTGTTGAATAAACCTTTGGTCCCCCATAAGAGGAATGAGATAGTAAAGCTATAAGACAGTACTGTATGAAGACACTACAAAAGAGAGAAGATGTGATATGACAGTTTTACTGAAAAGATGCATTCATTAAAGGATGCAAGAATAGTTCACATTTAATAAATACAGAATACCACACAAATAAGCAGGCATCAGGCTAAAAGTAGGCAGATAGTAAGAGGAACTACTTTACTTGACATGAGAATTCTGTAACTGCCCCTGACACTTAGTTGTGATGGTTCATACAGATTCCAAAATCAAGCAGGCAAAGAATGAAAAAAAAAAAATCAGCTAAGACTTATTAACACAAGGATACTACTTCTGAATTACAAAGCATTAACAATGGAAATAATACATCAGGAAAATGTCATTGTATGCCTTTGCTGATCCTATACTGTTCCCTATGCAACTGCTGTTAGCCATTCTCAGAACTCGGGTCTAAATGAATATTTGGTAACGGCCCTCTTTGCATTTCATAACTGAGTAAATGCCAAACTCATTAAAAAAAAAAAGAAGTATTTTTTATGTCAAATAATTTTTGTCTACCAGTACTGAACTTACCACATCGTAAAACAGCCTGTATGTAATATCCCTTCACATGGCTTATAATGAAAATACTGAGAGATCTCCAGCTATGATTAGATTTTATGCAAAATACCAACATTAAATTATTTGTATATTCCTAGGAACACAGTGTCTTAATAATTCTGATTTACAAGTATATTTATTTATATAACTTAAACTATAACATAAACTATATTCAACAAAATACTTCCAGATATCATAATAATATTTCAATACATGAAATACATGAGGCATATTTTATCCCAATCATAATTTTAAATTCTACCTTTATCTGGATCCAACTGTTCCTGGGAAAGAATACTACACAATACTGGGTTCTTCCACACTCCCTTTTCTTGTGTGAGCGTAGTCAAAATATGCAGTTCCCGGCTGCCATTTTCCATCAAGTTTTTATGAGCCACCTGAACGACATATTTTACAAAATAAAGTATTGTTAAGAAAAAATTATAAATACGTGTCTTTTATACTCCTTTTACTCCTTTTTCTGTCGACCCCCCACACACCAGATAGAGTTAAATGCATAACAAAACAATCTTAATATTCACCCTACATAGGTTTTACTTATGCCTCTCTCGCCTAAGATTTAGGTAGAGTAATCAAAAACACTGTGTGCCTCAAACCTTCATTGAGATTTATTAACAGGGTTACTTCTGAAATTTCTGAAATTAGATTTTGAAATAGGCTTCCCTTTTAAAAATAGATAAGCAAATTCTCTGGTCTATGTATTGGTCTGGAACAAGCTGTCTAAACTCTTACTTCTTTCAGACTCTTCAGCAGCTCAATTTTATGCACTGGAGACACTGAAAAAGAAGTATTTTTATAAAGGTGAAAGATTTAAGCTGTAACATCTCACCACATGGTTCTAAGCAAACATGACGAAGGCAGGCTGGATTCTTAAAATAAATTAAAATAGTTTCTACTGCATTTAGATACTAGGATAGATTCTGGAAACAGAGGGATGCTTGGGGGCAAATTATATACCTTGAAAAATCTGTAGCTTGAATAGCAATGTGTAACTAATACTGGTCCTAAAAAACCAGAACAGCTCATCTCTATCTTCTCACTTTTCTTTTACTTTTCCACCTGCTCTGAAGCCTGTGGAACCCCCTGGCACAAAACATACCTCTTCAGAACTGATTTACACCAGGCAGGTTGCTAGTCAAAATCCACTCCTACGAATCAGCTTTATGTCTTCCTACATTATTTAGGCTGAGAATCCTGAGATAACTGTACTCCTTCCTTCTCCCTAACTCTCACTTTATTTCCCCCCCCTCTAAACTGCAAGCAGGACCTCTCACTACCTATCTCTGATAAATACTGAGGAGCAGAACTTGTTTCAACAACCTTTAAAGTACAGCTCTAATCTTTAACCTACCAGCACCCTGTGAGAAACCCAACAATCCTGCAGTATCAATAGATCTTTCACTCATAATAAATCTTAAATATACAAGCATAAATAGTATAGAATGACTTATATGACGTTATTTAATTTCTAACAGTGTTAATAGACAAATATATTTTAAAACACGAGCTTTCTTTCAAGTACCTAAACATATCTTTTTTTTCCTCCAAAGCTGCTACATGAACTATGACAGGCAAGTGATATGGCTGACAGCAATTACTGCAGAGTACATAGAATTTCCAGCAGAAGGACTTGATTTTTATCAGCCACCAGGAAAGAAGTCTACAGACATGCTACGTACTTAATATCTCTAAGTTTCCAAACCATTCTTAAAAGCTATTAAGTCTTCACTTTCTGAATCAAACTCACCTGTACAAAAGCCTGAAATTCTTCCCACTTATTTTCAGGTAAATCAAGAGGCAGACACAGTAGAAGTTCAATACAGCTTCTGGAAGGCAAAAAGGAATATTATTTGATGTAATTTTTGGCTTTTAAAATGTACATTCATCAATTCTTACTTCCAGTATCCAAACTGTTATTTGTTTGAAATGTCAAAGCCATAAAGTCTCTTTTGTTTGAACATATAAAGAAAAGGTGGTCATGGACAATCTTGCAGAAACTGTGAAAGCAAACTCTAAAAACCACTGCTTAAAAAAAAAAACCAAAACAACCCAAACTGACTTGTCATTGAAGTTCGACCCTGTAACACTGTGTGTAAACTGATGCACTTTCAGATTACATGCAGATCAACAGCAGCAAAGTGTTTCAAGCCAGGGATGTTGGCTTGTCCTACATCAGAGGAGCACTTCTCAAGACTGCTCCATTTCCAACAACCAAAGATACTCTCTCTCACATACAGCATTCACCATGAGGAAGGAAGGTGCCTCCCAACATATTCAGAATTTCTATAGATTATGAACTGGACTGTGAAAGCATTTAGGCAGTAGAAATTTAACATCATACAAGTTGTTCTTAGTAAATGGAAAATATACTCACAGTGCTAAACGTTCAAGCACAAAGGCTACATTTTCACACTCAGAGGTAAGATAAGGTCGTGCTTTAACATAACTTCGGATAGCCACTGTATACACCTCTAACAGGGGCAGAGGATCTTCTGATGTTTTCCACTTTTCTGCATATTCCAGCAAAGTCTGTTTAGGAAGAGCAACAAACAACCTCAAAATCCAGGAACAAATGTAAATTTTCAGTTTTATGCTCCTCACTAGTAGACTATCCTTCTTAATGATTACCTCCATCTCTTTAATATGAATTACACATTTTCAAAACATGCCTTTTTCCCTTACAATTTATTGTTTCATTAACAACTGGAACTTAAAACTCCACACAAAAATCATTCTTTTATCATATGATAATGGTATGACTGACACTTCCCTATCACCACAATATTCAGTTTACATTAGTATTTTCCAAATACAAAAGCCTGAAGAGCATATCTGAGAACACAGATACTTAACTTTTTTTCAGAAATTAATAACTAAGTGATCAAAACCTAATTTTTTAGACATTCACCTTGGCAGTTCATCATCTGAAGCAAATATATTTGTAAGTACTAGCCTTTATTTTAACTTGTCTACTTTCAGGAACAGTGTTAATTTCTTCTCTCTTGCCCCCTTGCTGATACAGATATCTTCAGGCTATCACTTTTTCCTGAAAGGAATACGAACTACGCATTTTAAAAACAGCATATATACACCCAAAACTCATTAGTCAAAAAGTGGTTTTCCTACTTTGCCACATGAGTAGCCACAAACAATTATTTTTAAATAAAACTCATGGGAGTGATGGAATAACCACCACGACCCAAAGTACAAAAGGCTTCCATTCACTTCAGTCAGGGACAGGGAACCTGGACGTGGACACACATTAAAGGTGGAGTAGCAAGTAAGGTTCTCCTGTCAGCATCCAAACCACGTTCCCCTTGGATCTCTGCTCTCAAGCCTTGGGCAGCTAAACGGATTGCAAACTAATTCCTACACTACAGCAGGTTGCAGCCTGTCATATTAAGATGATAAATTTTGCTGTTTGTTTCTTAGGGGCATAACAGGCAGAAAGCTCAGTGTAACAGACAGCAATTTAGGTTGCTCAGCATCCTGCTCAAAGCAGGGCCATTAGAATAAGTTGCTTGGAGTAATATCCAATGGAGCTGTGAGTATCCTGAAGGACAGACTCCACAGTCTCTGTGGTCAACCTGTTTCTGAGTTTGATTACCATTTATTGGGATTTTCCCTACCAGTACCTAGATGCAGTCCCACATGTTCTCAATGAAGGGATTAACCTCCCTCAACCTGCTGGCCACACACTTGCTAGCACAGCCGAGGGTATTGCTGCCACAAGCGCACGCTGCTGGCTGTTCAGGAGGACAGCTGGGTGAGTGCAGAGCTGCTCCCCAGCCACCAGCCTCTGCTGGCGCATGGGGCTACTCCCTCCCACATGCAGGGCTTTGTGCTCGCCTCAGCTGAACTACATGTCAGCCCAGTCCTTCCGGATGTTCAGATCCCTCTGAACAGTCTCCCTCATCTCTCGTGTGTCGATTGCTCCCATCTATTTGTTATCATCTACAAATATAATGAGGATGCACTCTGTCCCCTCATCCAGTTCACTAATAAAGAACTTATGAGAGTATTTGCTTCAGTGTCAAGCCTTAATAGGATGCCACAAGTAGCCTGCTGCCATCTGGGCTTTGTACTACTAAGCACAAGTCTTTGATACCCACAGTTCAGCCACCTTGTTATACTGCCTAGACAGGTAAATTATTTCATGGATTTGTTTGGAAGGATTCTAGGGGAGATGAAGTCCAAGGCTTTGCTGATGTCAGGTAGAAATCCATCTGCAGAACCAGCTATTTCATCACAGAAGGAAATCAGGTTTGCCAATGTGAAAGCACTTTACATAGCTCATACTGTCAGAGCCATTTAACAGAAGTCATGGTTCCCCTTTTTATTAACATCACCTGTAACTAGAACAATTTTGACAATGTTAGTTCAATTCTGACAAGGTTTGTTCCGGTTAGGAAAATCAGAGCCCTCTGGACAATAATGCTCTTCTGCTACAGAATCCCCACACATCTGAACAAAAAAAAAACCAGGACAAAGTGGTTCTCAACTCATTTTAACATGCAAACACTAAAATTTTGTTTAATTTTTAATATGCAAAAGCAACAATCTTTATTAACTTGCTATGTTTGGGATACAATGCAACTCAGACAAAATCGGACTTTGAGCATGTTATCTCTGGCTTTATGTATTAAAAAGTAAGAAATCGAAACATTAGTTCTCCAGGAAACGCAAGTCAGTCACATCAAAGAACAAGACAAAACAAAACTAGGTTTAATCTTGTCTTCAACTCTACTTTAGTGTAAGTTAAATTCAGCATTGGACTTAACTATGTTATGTCTATGTTAGATATCTGTACTGAGTTAGCTAATGGTACTATTAAGAACATACTTAAAATTGTCATATCTGGCAGTGTCCAAAGTAAACCCTCTCAATAAAAAAAATGACAACTATATTAAACTGAATCACAAAACTGTTTAGCAGTCACAATACCACTGCCAGGTTATAGCAGAGAAAAAATATGGACCAAAGGATCCCAGTAAAGGATGTAACAGGTAAGAAATATGCAGGTTTTGGCAAACTGCTGCATTAAAAGCTATTTTGGTTTTAAAGGAGGTCTCAACACACAGTCACCTTCAAAGAAGTTACATACTTTACCTTCCTGCTGCAGCAGCAGATGCTTCCGCAGCATTTAGTGCTCCCTACTGGAACCTTGAATTCAACTGAAATATTGTCTGTTTTACTGTAATATCACAGAATCATAGAATAGTTTGAGTTGGAAGAGACCTTTAAAGGTCATGTAGTCCAGTCCCCCTGCAGGGAGCAGGGACGTCTTCAACTAGACCAGGTTGCTCAGAGCCCCGTCCAACCTGGCCTTGAATGTTTCCAGGGATGGGGCATCCACCACCTCTCTGGGCAACCTGTTCCTGTGCTTCACCACTCTCATTGTAAAAAATGTCTTCCTTGTATCTAGTCTAAATCTACCCCCTTTTTAGTTTGAAACCATTACCTCTTTTTCTGTCACTAAAGGCCCTGCTAAAAAGTTTGTCCCCATAAATATCTGATAGGACGCTCTATTTGTAGCAGCAAAAAAGTACCACAGATCATGGTAGAGAAATCAAGGAAGAGTAAAACACAGCAGAAGCATAGAAGAAGTAACAAAGGAGGACTGGATAAACAAGCTAACAAAGTTAGCAAACATCTGTTTCTGTACCATTTGGCAATTTTGATCAATGCACTACATAATCAGATCAGAATAAAGGAGTTCGCTTCAAAGAATCTTCAAAGAAACTCTAGTGAAAAGTCTCCCTCCGCCCAAATACTCACCAGATGTACTATGATTTCAGTTATTGATCTGTCATAGATAACATGTTTAAGGATGTTAGCAGTAAAACAGCAAAGCTGAAGAAAAAACAGCCTAAACTAAACAAACAAAAAACCCCAGGTGGTAGCTAACTTACCAGACCAAGACAGTAACAAGTTGCATAAACTACCATTCAGTTTTATCCAGCTGATTGTCCAAACTTGGCAGTGCTGGCCTGGCCATCATAAATCTGCCAAATAGCTTCTGCCAGTAAGACAAATTTATATTTAGGAAGTTGATATATGAAGTAATGAAGCCTGTTTAATACTAGAAACACTAGGTTTACCTGTTAAAAGACTTGATATAAATCTCATTTTGAATGTGGCCCATCTACCTTTACAAGTGCCCTCTTCAGGACACCACAGCAAGCAACAAGATTAATGCAAGCTTTGGCAAGTGAATGATATTTTCAAGTTAGCTACCAAGCCAGGACAACATATCCCAAAAGTCTCAAAGTGTTAAGTTGCACAGAAGAGGGAAGAAGAAAGGGATGAGGAAGAAGAAGTAAGCAGGGAGATGTAACTAAGCAATTGGCCATCTGAGAAGCGTAACTGAAGAATTATCAAGAGGATTCTCACCAGCTGTTACAAAGACAGCAACACCTAGAATCCAAAGAAGAAACCAATGGCCTCAGTAGAGACACTGATTTACAAAGCACGCCATGTCAAGTGACTACGAAGTCCTGTAACAATCAGATCAGAAGATGTCAGGTTTCATGGGGTGGGAAAGAGAGACCTTATAGGTAGCCAGCATACTAAAAAATCTCCAGCTAGGCAGTATCACCATCTGATCTGCACAAGGGAAGATATCGAAGACTGCAGGCTCACTATGATGGAACCTAGCTGGAACTCTCCCAGATAATTAGGAACTTTACATAAATATTATGTAGTCACTAATACTAGAAAATTGGACTGGTGAAGAACTACAAAAGCACTTGTAGAACCTATGAAAGCCCATCCAACACTACTCCAATCCATGTCCAGATTAATAAGGACAAATTGAAGCAAATAAAATTTAGTTTTGAAAATATGAGGTTTAGTAGTAGTTAACCAAAACCAATATAAAACTACATATAATCAACACATTGGCAAATTCTCAGAATCCACCACCTAACAAAAAATATTTGGTATGTTGGTGAACTGTTACTACCAATACTATCCCTCAAAAGCAGCATGTACAGATGCAAACACACTGTACGAAGCAAGCAGAGACGTTTGCAGTATAAAACAGAGGCACTAATTTCAGCATTAAATAGTGCTATTTTTATCTCATATATATAGATCAGCCACTTCCAAGCCATTACATGAACTATATTAAGCACTTACACCCACCACGCCCTTCAAAAGTATTTGTCAGTATGATAGATTTCCTTGTCTGGATGTCCCCAGACTATACAGCACTGACACTGTACAAAGAAAATGAAATTCATTCTGCTTTACTTAATGAATCATTGTTGTGCTCCGCTTACAACCATAAAAAGAAAGAATTTTAGCCCCAGCCCTGGGCCTCATTAAGTTATTTATCTCCCTAGTCAGGACATGCTTGTTAATCAAGCCAAGTACTGTATTCAGAGCACAGCAGCAAAATTTTGTTCCTCTGTGAGACTGAAACGGCATTTTATTTCAGCAGCAGCTTACACAGTTGAGAATGCTCCAAAATATGGAATAATCTCAATCTGTACAAAAAAAAATCACTAAGTATTACACCTGTGATTTAAATTGTGAAAAATATTTAGGCATGGGTAATATTTAGACAATACATTTTATTCTTTTCAAGCTTTATCAGAACCCTTACATGAATGTCGCAGTAGCAATGCGCCCACCAGAGGATGCCTTTCTACTTTCAAAAGTTATACTGAGCAACCTTTTTGCTAAAACTAGCCCTATAATACCAAAGCTGTGTTAAAATACGTTTCACACTAAAACAAGGCATTACTTAGTATGAAATGGAGTTTCACATGTACAGTCCACAAATACACGTTTCTTCAGCCCTTAAAATCACCCCTGTAGGTAGCTGGATAAGAGCAAGCTTACTTAAATACATCAGAACGTACCTGGGACTGCCGTTTCCATTCCCTGATCAGCCCAAGGGACTAAGAGGCAGGGAAAGTGACAGATAGTAGTCACACAGGGAAGCTGCGCCTCTCAAACCACTCCAGTAACTAGCAAAACCTCAATTTCAGTAACACTGCTCAAGCACATCCACACAGGAATCAAGCAACAAGCTTGATACAATCAAGTTATATGGAGATGGACCTTTAGGAGCTGCACACAGAGAGTGGCTGCAAGAATGCCCTCCAACTTCTGCAGTGGCAGAGGGAGCTAAGTGGTAACTGACCTCCATGTGAATCGCCAAGTTCAGGAGTGACAGGACTCCTCAGTGAGATCGCTCTGCCACTTCATGTTCATGTGGAGCACATTCCTACAAAGGCAGGGCTCCCCTTCGGTTGGCACAACCCCACTACCCACTCCTCCAGTACTGGTGAATAACCAGCTGATCTAGAAGAGCAGCTGTTTTCCCTGGAAGCATCAAAGAGTGATTCAAAAAAACAGTGCAAGCTTTATTCAAAGGTGGGAAAGGATGGCTATAATTCTCCTGGCATCAACAGAAATTTCAAAAGAAAGTGAAGGCTACAGTCAAGAAAGGGGATAACATAAGAAAATCAGTGAAGCAGGTCTGCCATATCAACTATGCACATGATTTAAGAACCTTTTCCTTGGCTTAAGATTCTCCCTTGTGAAGAAGGCAGGTATGTTCCAACAACCAGAGCCATTCACAGCTTGTATCATTAGATGGATCATGAGCAAATGAAAATGAATTGGGGATCCTGAGTTTGGAATCATCACAAAGAAGAAGATGCACAGAGATGCTGTACGCCCTAATGAGCCTGACATTGTAATTACTTCATCCAAATCAGGTTCTGCTGACTACTCTGGACTGGTTTAGAGTTGGATGCTTATGATTAAAGGGATTGAAGGGAAGAAGACATAACATCATAACTTGATCCAGAATAAAGACATCCTAAAGACAAATCAGGAGAACAGAAGCTGAAATTACTTACTAAACTCTGCTAAATGCCTTGGAATGTCAACAACCCCAAAGTCTGGACTGCAGTATGGTAGATTAGGTCTGTCACAGTAATAGGGTTTATTTAATATGCTATGTTAGGAATAACATGTAGCCATAACGAGTCAGTATGGAAACTATGAGGGATCATTCAGAACAAGAAACAGTTTGAACAGGACACCACCTGCAAACTGAAGGTAGTCAGCCACAAGACTCATACAAAGAGCACCTACATCAAACAGTTATTCAAGAACAGCTTACGCACAATTTCACCAGACAGCATGTGGCAACCACAAATGTGCGGTCAAGGTCAGTTAGATTCCACTCCATGGGTAGAAAGCCCATCTACATCAGGCTTGTTAGTGGAAAATGCCAAGAACTGAATGCCAACAAAGACTGTCAGTAGTGACAATGGAAGATGTAGCAGTCTGAGCAAAGGAACTAAGATATTACAACAATCACTCCAGAACACTTCATCTTGACAAATCTCTTAGAAAAAACAAGACTACGTGAAGTCTCCTTCTCATACCCAAATACTGAACTGGATGGCACAGGGGCATAACCTCTAGCAACACTTCAAGGACAAATATGTTTCTCTATCTTAAATACATATTTAATTCACATATTTGCAAATACATACACATGCTATCATATTAAGACAAATCTCCCTTCAGTTACATTTTTCTTGCTTTGGGACTATGATAATTTTGTTGTTCTGAAACCAAACTATTTTTTTTGTTACCTTGCCCTGGTTCTGGCTAGGATAGAGTTAATTTTCACCTGAGATGGGAGAGGAACTGGAGCTTGTGGTCCCTGTGTCTGGGGGACACAGCTGGGATAGGTTACTAATTAGCCAACAGCTGGGACAGTTTGGCCAAAGGGCCATTCCATACCCTGTGACATCATGCTCAGTATATAAAGTGAGGAGGGTGCTAATGGGAGCCTCCTACTACTTGGGAGGGAGCTGGGCATCAGGATCCACTCTGAGCTATTGTACTGTAAATTATGTGTTTCAGTATTTTCTGTTATTAGTTTTGTTTGTTTGTTTTCCATCTCTGTTTTCTTTTCTTCTGTTGTTATCTTGAACTCTTTTTTTAATCTCAACCCATGAGTTCTGCCTTTTTTTTCCTTTACCAATTCTCCTCCCCGTCCCACTGGAAGGTGGGGGGAGTGAGCAAGAGACTGCATACTTTGGTCCTGAGCAGGGCTAAACTATGATATACCTGGAAAAAAAAAAAAAAAAAACAAAAACAAACAAATTGGACAAATAAGGCACATAACTAAAGAGGGTATAAGTACACTTAAGAAATTAACATAGTTTAAGAGATGGAAGCCTTATGGTTCTTATGGTCTCATGGTTCCTCTAAAAAAACTACTCCTTTTCTAAGTTCCACATTATCAATTACTCTGAAAAACCAAAGGCAACCACATTGGCTAGTATACCATGTGAGTAAAGTTCAAAACTAAGCTTTGTGGCATCTAGCAATTTTATATAGCAAAATGTATACTCTACGGTGTATAAGAAGTTTAAGTTTGGTAGTACTATAACAGGCCAAATCAAACAAGGAATAACTTATATAATTTGAAAAAGTGTGTACTTTTTTCATGGATGAAAGAGATGATTTGAGATAAATACTGATGGTGGGCATAGTAAGATTAAAGCATTTAGAACAACATGAGAGAACTTAAAGGTTATAACCTCTTTCATGCGCTCCTATCAGATTTGGTACATTCTGGAGTCATACTACTTAGTTTGGACAAGAATTATCACCAAATTGTTACATGAATGCTTGCATATTAGAGTACCTACACCAATGCTCCTCCTTTCTCAGATAAGACTGTTGTGTTTCCTCTCAGTGTGCCAGAAACTAAGGTAATTTAAACCCCAACAAAAAAAAAGGGGTAAACTCTCACATTTATTGTGTGTGTAAACCCACAGACTCTAACCACAGAATATGACCTGTATATCCCTCTGTATATGCATGGGCACAAAAATATATGCAAAACCAGGTCCCAATACATGACCAGGCCAGAAAATTAAGCCTGGAGCCTGATCCATAGGCCTACAGAAGTCTTGGGTTTCATTTAAAAGAAATCAATTTCTAGCTCTTGGATTTTTTTCTTCCAATGTTAGCTGATATAATGATAGATATTCAACTCTTCAAATGACATACAGCCTGCCTTTCTCCACTAAACAGCAGTTCTGATCAAGATCCTTGAGGCAGTACTGTGAATTCAATGACTTCATTGTCTCTTGTTATGAAGTGTCATCATTATTTCAAAACAGAAAACCTGCGAAGTAGTTGGAAGAAGCAGCACAGGATATACAGCATTTAAATCAGTAATTCTAGCTTCTTGCACAGGCAAACATCAGTCTTTAATGCTTACAGTTGCCAACATTGGTGGAAAAAAAGCCAAAACCAAGACCATTGCCAGCTCTTGCAACAGACCAAGATACACAAATGCACTGCTATGTCTTTCTGTCTCCTCCAATTTAAAGGTATGGCAACATCGTCATTCTTCTATTGTTCCACATGCAACTCCATAATGGAAAGAACAGCTTTGGACAGATTTACACAAACCAAGAAGGAATAGCTTTTTCAGTTTCTCTCTGCAGTGCAAGTTTTTAATATGCTTTAAAGAACAAGGTCTGAAAGTAAAGGTAAAAGGATTTTATCAAGTGCTTCCAATAAGGAAAATAGCTAATAGCACTCCTATGGGTTGCAGTAGTCTAAAATACCGAATTATACCTTCATTGATAAAAAGTCTAAATCAAACTCCCATAAAGAGTGTAGTATTTCCTTTCCTTCTTTCAGCATTATTGATGATACTCAGAGTTTAAAGAAGTTGTGCTTCTGTGCTTATTAGCAGCTTCATTTGTACTCTGAACAGCCATTTTCCTGATGTTTGTTCTTTATCGTCTTTTAACTAACACTTACACAGTAAGGGCTATCAGGACCTTCAGAAAATCCATTATCAGAGCTAATCCTTAATCAGCAAGAAACAAGTTTTAATTCCTATCAGCTCCCTAAATGTGTTCAGTGTGTAGACTCAAGTGCTTGTGCCAGCACAAAGCAAAGAAAGCATAATTATTTCTTTTCAGGAAAATCTTGTCTTAAGACTCTTAAACTGCTGCACGAAATCAGTAGGACAACATAAGCTGATTTCTGATTTCTTCTTCAAACAACACTAACACAAGCACTGACTTTCGTAACTGCCTTGCAGGACATGTGCACTGCTTCTACGTTCCCTAATTTTATCTCCGATGTGCTATTATTTGTAAAACATGCAACTCTGATCCACTTTTGTTTAATGTGCTTTTCAAAAGGAGCAACTGGAATTCCCTCTAAAACAGTATGAAAATTAAGAACTGTTCACAGATGTTTCATATAAATTCAATTCACGATTTATGAATTGACTATGACTAGTAATTAAACTAACAAGAATTGCACTCGTCATAAACCTAAAATTCTCCTCTTTGTTTTCTTAAGAGTCTTCTGAGTTAATTTTCTAATTCACTTCACTATTCTTTGTCAACCTCAGTATGTTATTAACCAGCTCAGCTGAAGACAAGTGACAGTTGCTTGTTGTCTTGCAGGAACTGCACCCTCTCTGGAGCAACTCACTCAGGCATCAGTTGCAAAGCAACAAGACTAGATACGAGTCCCAAAGTTACTCTCCATGCACTAGACAGGCCCCTTCTCTGGTTCCGTACAGTCTCTACCTGCCTTATTTTCTACATTTTCAAATCAATCTTGTATGAATACTGTTACATTCAAACAGTTCTGATGAACTTCCATTATTCTTGATTCAGTGAGACAACACATAATTTTATCTGTGGTATTTTTTTGCTGCCCAGAAGATTATAGCCTAGGGAAGAGAAATTAAAAAGAAGAGGAAGAGATAATATCTATGATCTCTTTTTGTATGCAAAAGTCTAAAGCTTGTCTGTTTAAGACTAAGAGTTACTAGACTGCTATAGGAAAAATCTCAAATAATTATTCTTGCCAAAGAGTTAGTTCAAAAACATTAACTGCCACAATCTTTATTTTTCCTTTTCTAGAAAGCAGATGAAGATATGTTTCTTGTCAAAATCCTACTTAACTTTTCAGCTACTGAGAAAAGCAGACAATTCCATAAATTTATCTTGGAATGCCAGATGCACACATCACACAGAAGTAAGTAAATGGTCACTCAGTATCCTGAAAGCCAGGGATTTTTTTTTTACGTGAAGGAATAAATTACCTTACTGTGGCAATACTATTATCTGAGTATAAAACAAGCAGAGCAAGATAGGTAAATTGATAATATTTAAATAGATGTTCTTTGGAAACAGCTGTCTTCCATATTAGATCTTGTTATAAACTCAGATCCATTGCCAGACATTGCCTTTTAAAAACAGACAACCAAAGTGAAAGGGAGTAGAATTTGCAGTACAATGAACTGTTTCCTCCACATAAGTACTGCTCAAGTGCTACTCATCATCTGTGTAGTTTTCTTTTTTCATGCAAACTAGGGAAATACAAGGCTGTATGTATTTATTTTCTTCAGGTCATGAAATACATTGCCTTTGGTCAGCTAATGAACAGTGCAAAAAAAGAGTGCTAACTTTAATACTCTGACCTTTAAAAGCTCCATGATACTATCTGCTTGCAATTATTTCACCTCTCACTTCCTCATATTGCTCATGTAATACTTCAGAGGAGCAAGAACTACCTTTCAAATATACACAATTGTATTTTAAGCATGTAATGCACAATAATAATCTAAGACACCTCCTGCTTGTCAATGTCCAAGTTACTAAAGCATGCAACAGTGAGCCAGGTGAACCAGCCAAAGCCAGACACTGCAGCTGTAAGGATACAAAAATGCTTATCGTGCCTATTAAGGGAGTCTTCCTGTGCTAACCAACTGCTGCTGGATGTGAAGAACACTGACAAAGCAGCCATACTGACCTGTGAGGAAAACAGAACAGATGATGCCTCCCAATTCTGTATTACCAGCACAATCCTCTCTTTTGTATCACAAAATTGAAATGTAGTCCTGAAAGTAAGCTATACGACTCTTACCAAAACTTCAACTAAAATTAAAATGGAAATGATAGCCACTGTATCCCAATATCCAGTACCCTACGCATTTCCTCATGCTTTAACTGCCATTTTTCCACTTCTGACACGTCAAAAGCTTTTCCTGAAGCTCAGATAAGTGAAATTTACTGTATCTCTTGTAAAAAAATTTTTTCCCTTCATGAATCTGCATTTCATTTTGTTGCCTTTTTCATTTATCCCCATACCTTGCAGATAATCACTAATTAAACGTAAACATTTAGAAGTCTGACTAGTAGGCCTAGATAATTTCTCTCTGCTGTATTCCTTCTCCAACAAAGGAGCTGTCTACTATTCAGTTACAAAAATAGCCCAATTAGTAAGATTAAAAACTCCCCAAATACTAACTCCAAGGGTTTGTAACTGTAAGCCAGTTTTTACTTCCAAACCTAAAACCTATCTGCTTCTCCCTGAAACAGTATTTTCCATGCATATGCTTCACATTGTTGACTTTATAGATACAGTAGTCATGAGTTGCAACTAATTGCTTATGTTTAACTATTACTCTAAATAAAATATAACAAAATTTGAAAGCGCTGTTAACTTTCCTTTCCCAGAGGAGTTGAGAACACCATTAAATATTTGTTAAATTAGTAAAGTTCTTGCAATATCCATGGCTCTGCAAGAGGTATCGTTCATCAGTACTGGAAGACAAACACAGACATAACTCTATGCTCAAACTGGAGAAGTCTGCACTTGCACCAGTTAAATCTACACAGTAAATATGCTCATTGAAAGCTCTTGCATTCAGGACTAGTATCTTAAAGGAGAAATACTGAGGCATCACAGATATGCAGCACTCCAAGACAGAAGCACGCAATGCAACTGTGCACAGGCACAGCTCTTCTAGACACATTCATAGTGAGGGTGTGCAAACATCCTGATACTACGGACACCAAAATATTCCAAGATCTCACTATAATTTTGGCAGCTAGACCATCAGATATAGAAGCTTCAAAACCACTTCATGAATATACAGGCTTAGTTCCTTTGAGATATCCACGGTGAACATATTTCTTTAAAAAATGAATATGTTGGTGCTTTTTAATACTGACAGATTCACCAATGAAATATCTGCAGGAGATATATATAAACAAAAAGTATTTCACAGAGCAGTGGGTTAGACTGTTTCAAACTGCGATACGAAAATAAAGCTATTATACATAAACCAGTTCCTCAGATCAGGGACAGAACAATACGGTGAGAAATAAAATGCCTCTATCAAACGAGTCAAAAAATGTTGAATGTCTACTGTGTGAGACACTGCTCTCCAGAAATAAAGATAACAGGATGAAATGCTCTTTACTCTTTTTAGGATAAGCAAGAAGGAATTTCTCAACTCACATGCAGCGGTGACAAGCCCCTAAACAGCAATAGAGCATGAGTACTGGAGAGTAATCAAGTGCTACAAATTGCAGGACACCTTAGTTCATTGCAAAACCCCTGAATCCTAAGAGATGAAATACAAAGAACATGACGACTTGATCTGTATTCTCGATCAAGTAGCTAGGTATACAGTGGTCATGTTGATTATCTCTTCTGACTTAATAATATAGGAACAAAATGGTTTGTTTGTTTGTTTTTTTTGGGGGGAAACACAGCTAATATGCTGATTCTTGGGCTGGAGCTAGACATTCATCTTGTTCAAATGAAGTTAATTTTTGAGGGCTGTGTTTTTCAGAGTAAAACTCTGTGAGCCTGAAGCATCATCTCACTGGCTGTTGCAACCACTAAAGAACTGAGCATGTAATGAAAACAGTGTTGTTCAAATTCCTGGAAAGCTGGTAACAGTCTACTTTTAAGGGGTAATTTATGCAGGTTTACAAACTAAGCTGGACTTCTGGCTTCGACTCTTCTGTGCAACTCCAACCCTGTGCCAGTATCACTACGGAATCAAATGAAAAGTCAGTCATGGAACTGAACTGGTAAAATAAAAACAAACCTGCAAGTAAGTGAATATATCTCTCCTTTCAAGGCAGAGCATTCGTTAGTCCTGCTTTGCAATGCTGAAATCATCCCTGCCCCGACAACTAGCCATAAATTAGAAGATGACTAGGATGATAGTAAGCATGACCGATGAGCAAAAGAGACGCACTGGGCAGTCATGTCCTCAAAGCCCAACAGCATCTAAAAAGGACTGAGTTCAAGAAGCACTTGCAGACCACCGGAATTTGATTAAGCGAATCCAACAACTTTGCCTGTGATGCCTCTTTCTGTACCACGAGGAAAACCATGTACTGGTTGAGAATAGCCTTATAACATGTTTTCTTTTGAATGAAGCACTTGGGATACTAAAAATGTATTAGATATCCCAGTTAAGACATCTCTGGAGTCAAGAGCCTTTGGTACCAATGCATCAGTACCAGATGATCCCTTTGTGAAGTCTCACAGCAAAGTTACATCCTAAAGGGAGAGTAAAACAATTTTAGAGGTGTTGAAATAAGATTATTCTCAGTCTCGATGACCTACAGCTTTTAGAGCTGAACACCACCACCTTTTTTTTTTTTTTTGTGATCTGCTCCCTCTTCTCCTTGTTGTTCCGTGTTTTATAAGAAGATGGAGATCAAGCCTTTCATCACGTAAAAAGCACGAGTATTTTGATACAACTGCAACTTTTTTCAAAAAAAGTTGTTAGGTTACCGTTCCCATGAAAGGCACTTTAATTGCAGGAGGCTAGAGGCAGCTAAGGAGTAGCTGAGATGTAACCAGCATTTATGTCCACATTGTATGAGGACAGACCACCCAACTAAGATGTCAATTGAATACAACATTCAATAAAGACTTGAATAGTTCTTGAACTAGTTCTGCATGTTAAAAAACCCTTACTAATACAATATCTAATTTAAACCAAGTCTACCTCAGATTTCCCACAAGACTTCACCATTTAAGGCATTAGAAACAAACACTACTACAGATCATTTTAAAATAATTTAAAAGAGTAAGACAAACGTTTACACACAATATGAACACCATCATGCCTATTTGAAAAAGTACAAGAGAAAACAACAAAAAAAAATAGTATCTATTATTTTCTTTGTGGTATGACAACCCTATCACTACAATCATAATCCATCTTTACTTCCCTTTCATCTTTGCCTCCAACAAAGAACCTTAAATATAAATGACCTGCTTCCATTTTGTTTTTTTTTTTTTCTTTTTAGCTAGGATACTCTACAGGCAAACTGATATTTAGACTAGAACAAAACTTACACAGGACAGTATGGATATTTCAAACCTGTCCACTATAAGCATCAGACAGAACAGCACCATCTGAAATACTGCAGCCCTCACAGATATGCCAAAATACAGAACCAGATCGTATCAGTCCAATATAAGTCAACAAAATCAGTTTCTATTTATTTAGAACTGTGTACCAAGAGATCATTTTAAAACAAGTCAACACAGCATTGTACTTTTAATTCATTTCCAAAGCAGTTTAATTAGGCAAATTAAAACTTAACTGATTCAGTATTTGTTTACCGGGACGTAGCACGTTACCTTGATTTTGTAGCTAGACAAGTGCTGCGAGAGTATTAGCTCTTACAGGTTTGTTATTATAATATAACACAATCCAGAACTGAATAGCAGAACTTCAGCAGGTACGGAACATGAGATTGTATTTACAAAACTAAGGATAACATAATGAAATATGATCTTTTTCTAGTGTGCAAGTACTATTTAAATTATGGTTACAATCAAAGAACATCCATCTCAATTTTTACTCAATTTTAGGTTTTGAAGCCTTTCAAGATTTTAAGTTGTTGATGTGCTGGTTTTACTTTGAATATGCCTTCTGAACTGTTTCACAATAAAGTTGTTAAAGCAAAGTATAGCTCTAGAAAGGCAAGATGCCTTTGGCTGAAGTCAGCTGATGTTGCTTTAATTCTAACAGAGACACTGACTTGTGCCCAGAAGAGAGGACTGAAGCCAGATTCTCAATTCCATCACTTACTACAAGACTGTATTTAAGCAATCATTTTCATTCTCAATTTCTGCAGACATGGTGCAGGGCTATCCAATTTTTTTTTCCCCCATTACTACTCCTCTTCTCCACTGATAGGCTGTAGTTCAAATCTTCCCCACTGTTTTTTCCTTTTCCTTCAAAAAGACAACTCCAGCTGCTTTTACACTTTACACCCCCATCCTAACACTATCAGCTTCTCTGTCCTGCAGTTGAAAGCAAAGGAAAGTAAAGATTAGTGAGTACTAAATCACTGAGGCCAAGAAATACTCAAAAAATCAAGACAGACTCATTCACAGATGAAATTCAAAACCAAAACTTGAGTTTGCAATTAAGTGCTGGCCCACAAAAAGCTCACAATGACTATAGCACTTCAGTGCAATGCAGTGCATAATAAGGGGATCCATACAGCAGAAAAGGTAGTGCTAAGAACACAAGTCCTCAGTGTATCCACCACAGGAGATCTTATTTCGGACTCGCTTTCAGCTGGTTCCATTATCTGAAAATGGTTCTTTCAACCTTTCACTTTCTTGTCCATCTACTGAAGACAGACATTCAGAAAAATAAAAGCAGTTTTGTTATAGTATGAGCATGTATGTTTTTATATGCTTGTCTCTATTACGGTGTTTCTCCTTCCACAGGGGAAAAAAAAAAAAAAAAAAAAAAACCCACGCTCTGTTCTATACTCAGAGCGAAGTACCACCTACACGACGGCGCTGGTTTTTATTATTGGTATCTTCAGTACCCAGACACATAAGTATGCACTCTCTGGTATGGATAACCATCACTTACTAAGAATCAATCTGTTTAGGTTTTATCTAAACAAGAAAACACCAGCTCAAATACTTTCAAGTACTAGTTTCCTGAACAGTTTTAAAGGTACTCTGCAAAAGAGTGTTTTCAAATTCTACCCATCTACAAGCCTCTTTTTTTTTTTTTAAGTAAACATTCTCCTCTCACCATCCTCTTCATTTTTTTTAATTCAGTCTGTGTTTTCAGAACAACCATGTAAATCTGCAACGTTGTCTATCAAACCAGAACACAAAGAATAAACTGAGTTACAACTATAAAATTTTATTGCAGAAAAAAATAAAGACACAGATGTAGTGTTATGCTCAAGCCTCACCAGAAAGTTAAAAGATGTACAGAAACAGCAAGAAATCAAGAATATCTTGCAGTAACTCACGCATACATCCATACTGAAGGAAAGCTATCCTCCTGGAGATGTTCAGAGACAACAGTAAGTAAGCTCAGAGAAATATTCTCCCCCTCTGAAAAGGTAACTGTTCTATGAAAATCACAAAACATGAAAGTTGAGGAAAAAGATAGAAAGATAGAAAGTTAGTAAGAACTATCATTAGCTATGTTTTGACTCTTGCCTAAAAAAATTCTCCCCAAATAACCACAATTACTTAGGTCTCCTTCATGGAAATTTTAGTTTATTTTGTTTAAATAAATCTCACCACAGCTGTACTTACATAACTACGTAACAACTAAGCAGATTTCAACGCTTCTGAAGATGCAAGAGTGCACTGATTATTTAAATGTTCTCCCCCTTTCCCTACATTTATTTACATCACCTAAAGGCATTAATGATCTTGATGGTTCTTTACAACTACTTGATTTTAACTCACGCTCTCCTGGTTGCTTATCTCTGGTAAAGAGCTAAGACTAACTGCAGGAAGAATCCATGTAGTGATGATCAACAACATAAAGAAACTCACCCTTAAGACTAACTTTTTGAAGATTTTTTACTTACCCTTACAATTCAATTTGTAAGGACACTAGCGCCCTGAGTCTTTAGCACACAAGCATAAAAAGTAACCATGCCTCTTATCCAACTATTTCTACTTCAGCTGGCAGATAAAGTAATAAGAAAAAAAAAAGCCAGGTGTGTCCTCTAATGCATGTAACTTTGAATAGCAGGGAAGCACCACTGCCCCCAATTTGCAGACACAAAACCAAGACAGATCTAAGTATGCCATCCAAAAGTACATTTACATTTCTAAGGCAAAGTCTACATTGGATGAAGGTTTGAAAAAAAGCACCTCAGCATACATGGAAGCAGAAATAGAATAAAGGCTTGTGGGGCTCAAGGCTGCTACAACTCCCAGAACAGTAATATTGTCATCTCCCGTCACCAAGAAAATATCACAGAAAACACAGCAAGGAAGAGAGATGGCTGACTCTGGAAAGTTAATTGCCAAACACAGAACTTTCTGCTCACTGGTAGAGAGATATTTCTCTCCTCAAATTTAAGCCAAAAGGCGCAAACAATTTGTATGTTTTTCACCCGGGCACGCTGAACATATTGCAGGAGCTCAGATTGCTAATTATTAAATTGAGAGAAGCAAAACAAAAGAGAAAGTATCTTGCTGCTATTCCTCCCATTATTCTTTAATCACTATTTTGCTTAAGATTCAAAACCCAGCTAATTTTAGAAAAAGAACTAGAAAAACCTAGGAAATTAATGAAAGGTCTCTGCTTACATCCATAAACTGCTTTAAAACAAGTAACTTATTTAAAATATCAGGAAATAACTTCATTAAGTCTCATGTTTTGGCATACAGAGTAGTAGAAATTACCCTCTTTAGGCTTGCCCTTAATCTTTCAACACTTTGAATTCAATATGCTCCTTCTGATCTTGTCAGCAGTATCTGATTTCTCTCCTGCATCCTTACATAAGAGGCGAACTTGTCATTGTCCTAGGCTACATTTCTCTCTATTCAGGTTTTCATTCAGGTCTCAGTTTAATTTTTTAGTCTGTTTAGTTAAAAACAATATTGAGCAGTTGGCTATTAAACAGGCATGTCAGGAATGTGGTGGGATGTTCATTACAGTACACTTACATCCACTGCCAGGAAATCTAATTTACCTATTCTTTTAATTATCAGACTGGCATATGGGCAGACCGAAAATAGGAAGATAGCCAGAAATAACTGTGTCTAACCTGAAAATATGTGCATTTCCTGCAACATAGATGACTTGAACCTGCTCTCTCAGTGCAGTGAAATGAGACCTTACAAATATTTCTGTAGTTCATCTGTATTACACTTTCATATTAGCTGTCTTTATCTGCTGAACCCAGCTTTTCCCACTGCTACTTCAAACCTTTTTTACTTCTGATGAAAACTTAATTGATAATCTTCTTTCTCAGTAAAAAGGTTACTTCATTGTCATTTTAAGCTTGTCTATTCAGCACAGTCAAACTCGCGTCCTAAAGGATGCTTCCATCTGATCTACATTTCCTGTGAAAGAACAAGGCAACGTCTACCTGATTCACACAGAGTCTAATAATGATCTGTGTCCTTATATCAGTGTCAAGGAACTTCCACTGTGTCCACGTGTGAGGAAAGAGAGGAGGCCAGATTATACTTACTCCTGAATACATTAGCAATCCTAAGCAGAACTGTGAGCTCCGGCCATCACACTGATGTGGTTCATGAAGTTTGGCTGGGTATCCAAAAGCAGGGTTCAATTGCCACGCCAGTTTTAACTACAACATCACGCAAGATCCAGGTCTGTAGAATCGGGATATTTAAGTTTTATCATCTTCACTATTATGGATCCTTAATCAGAAGTTACTTTTTATCCCAGCTATTCTCTTCATAAGAGCTACCCTCCAATGATTAAAGTAAAAATTGAGTTCAGATTATGTCTTTTGTGATTCTGAACATTTGATCTCTTCCTGTCCTCATCCTTGTATTCATTCTGTTATAAAACCGTGTATTATCACAAGCTCCCAAGACAAGCAGGAATCACAAGACTGAGAAACTCCTTACTCACAATTTGATTTAATGCCTGATCACTGAATATACTTTACTGATTCATCAAAACAGTAGTGTATTAGATACATAAATATCAAACTGGATTTATCTATTTACCAGAATCAATTCTCTCCATACTTTTTAGTAACAAAAGGCAAAAGGAGTCCTACTAAATTCTGTTCTTTATGATATACAGGAGACTGAGAAAGTAACAGCTCAAATGAAAACTCTTAAGGTAAGTGCTATATTCAACCCAAAAGGCAACAGAGAGTTACAATTAATAAAGACTGGTGCTTATTCTAAAGAATTTTACTCCAGGAGGTTAAATTTCTGAAAGCAACAAACGCATCTGTCCAGCAGTTAGGAGAGAAATGAACACTAGGAGTCAGTATCTGAAGGTGGAGGGAGTTGTGGCAGAAGTTGTCCAGGTTATGCAAGTCCCTATAAGGACAAAGAACTGTGTGACTAGCTCAGAATAATTAACAAACTAATCACACAAGAACTTCATTAGTTAGCATAGGATTTTCCCGATTCTCTGATGAAAGATTAATTTACTTCAGCTTCACACAGGGAATCACGAAGCCAGAAATATTACATACCTGAAGATAGTACAACAGTTACAGAAGAGAAGATGGAGAAGAAAGTTGATAAAACTATTCTTACCAAAAACTACAGGCACAGGTTTTTGCAAGTTTGACCAACCTGATCTCCTTCTATGACCAGGCAACTTGCCTAACAGATGACAGAAAGGCTGTGGATGTGATCTACCTGGACCTTAGCAAAGCCTTTGATATTGTCTCCCACAGCATTTTCCTAGACAAGCTGGCGGCTCATGGCTTGGACAGGTGTACCCTGCGATGGGTTAAAAACTGGCTGGATGGCCAAGTCCAGAGAGTTGTGGTGAATGGAGGTAAATCCAGTTGGCAGCTGGTCTCAAGCAGTGTTCCCCAGTGCTCAGTGCTGGAGCCAGTCTTGTTTAATATCTTTATCAATGACCTGGATGAGGGGATTGAGTGCTCCCTCAGTAAGCTTCCACCAAACTGGGTGGGAGTGTTGATCTCCTTGAGGGTAGGAAGGCTCTGCATAGGAATCTGGACAGGCTGGACCAATGGGCCAAGGTGAACTGTATGAGGTTCAAAAAGGCCAGGTGCTGGGTCCTGCACTTCAGTCACAACAACCCTATGCAATGCTGCAGGCTTGAAGAACAGTGGCTGGAAAGCTGCCCTGCAGAAAGGGACCTGGAGGTGCTGGTGGACAGCCGGCTGAACATGAGCCAGCAGTGTGCCCCAGTGGCCAAGAAGGCCAACAGCATCCTGGCTTGCATCAGGAACAATGTGGACAGCAGGAGAAGGGAAGTAATTGTGCCCCTGTACTCAGCACTGGTGAGGCCGCACCTTGAATACTGTGTGCAGTTTCGGGCCTCTCAGTACAAGAATGAGATTGAGTTGCTGTAGCTCCTCCAGAGAAGGGCAACGAAGCTGGTGAAGGGTCTGGAGAACAAGTCTTATGAGGAGCGGCTGAGGGAACTGGGATTGTTTAGTCTAGAGAAGAAGAGGCTGAGGGGAGACCTCATTGCTCTCTACAACTCCTTGAAAGGAGATTGTTGGAAGGTGAGTGTTGGTCTCTTCTCCCAAATAACAAGTGATAGGATGAGAGGAAATAGCCTCAAGTTGGGGCAGGGGAGGTTTAGGTTGGCTACTAGGAAACATTTCTTTACTGAAAGAGTGATCAGGCACTGGAATAGGATGCCCAAGGAAGTGGTGGAGTCACCATCTCTGGAGGTGTTCAAAGAACGTGTAGATGTGGCACTCCAAGACATGGTTCAGTAGGCATGGTGATGTCAGGTTGACGGTTGGACTTGATGATCCTGCAGGTCTCTTCCAACCTTAAGATTCTATGATTCTATGCTAAGTTTAGTCCAATTTCCTACTGGGTCAGGCCTATTTTCAGAGAATACTTTTATAAAGCTCCATTGCCTTTTTGATGTTACATATACCTTCTTTCTGAATGTCTTTGTTCTGCCAAATACTAGGTGTTGTTAGATTAACTTCCCAAATGAAAGCAGTGCAGTTCATCCTTAGAGACAAAAGATCCCAGAAATGCTACCATGGAGTTGTCTTTAATGCATATTTGGAGAGATAAATAGAAAAAAAAAACCCACACCTCAAAAAACACACCTGCACACTCCTTAAAACACAAGACATTAAGTTTTTAACCAATGCAAAAGTACAGACCTAATAAAATGGGGAACACTATTTCAAAAGATAGTTTCAAGTCATATTGTTTACCTGTTCTTTAAACTTAAATTTGCAAGTTGTTGAACATCATTACAGAAGCTGATTGCATAGCAGTGTCATGCTAGGTTCCCTCATGAAAACGAAAGAAATTATACACACTCTACTGTAACTGCAAGGATTTATATGGAGGCCTTTAAAAAGAACCCTAACAAGAATTTTTTTTGATAGATATAAATCAATACCTGGAGCACTGTTTCTTGAAGACATGCTCCATATATACATGAATTTTATATAGTTTCTTTGGCTTGTGTGTCAGTTTAGGTACTACTTCATAGTGAAGAAACAGTATGTTGATGTCTCTTAACGGTTCCAGTTTGGTCCCTAATTTAGGGAAGTCTTATGTAGAAACCACATACAATATACAGTATGTCTGCATAAAGCCTAGAGTAAAAAAATACTATGACATTTAAACATTAGAGTAAATTGAAAAAGTCAGATGAAATTCCCTGATTCTTAGTCACAACGGAAGCAAAGATTCCCCAGAAGAGCACTTTTCTTTTTTTGCTGTCTTCCCTCAAGATGAGGTATTCATTCTCTGAAAAAATTGTTTAAAAAAATAATTAAGAGAGAGAGAAAATGGACTGAACATTCAAATAGATATCTAACTTTATCAAGACACTGAGACACACAACATGGATATTTTGATGAAACGAGATGCCTTACTGAACATTAACAAATATATATATATATTCCTTGTACAGTCCTGCACAATAAGGAAGATGTTTTCCATAGTCAGCATTGTATGTTTTTTAAAGAGTGAATCTTCAACAACCATAGTTTTAGAAAGCAACCTAGAGATTATTGATATACATTATTCAAAAGTGGGGAATAAAGTTTGGATTTGTGGGAAGAGGTAAAGCCAGGAATGTATGTGCGACTGTTACTTTCCCTGCAGGTAAGTATTTCAAACCCACATAGATTCCAAGGATATAGTAACAAAGCAAAAAGCAAAGGGAAAAAAAGCGAAAAATTTAAAATCATGGACTGCAAAAACTGTTCAAAAAGTGAAAACTGGATAACAACCCAAAATAGCCTTGAAAATCTAAGTGGTGCATCCAAAAGAAAAGGAATATGCTACTTTCCATGTCTACATGGGATAGGATAAATCACAGTAGTCTTAAATTGTAACAAGAGATTAGAGATCAAGTCAGATTGCAAGGGGGGGAAAAAAACATTCAAAGGCAAAGATAACTGAACTGAAATGTATTATTCCAGGGAGTTTTTTTGGAATCTTTCTTACTGGAAATTTTTGAGAACATGTTAAACAAGCATTTCTAGCTATGGCTTACCAATAATTAATTCTGCTTTGGAATCACGGTCTATCTGACCAAGATCTCTCCCAGATGCATGTTCCACATGGGGAAAATACCGCCAAACCCAGCTAGCTCAAAAGGGAAGTTTTCAAAACTAAAACACAGCGTTTTTATGACTGTTCTTTCCTAACCATCTACCTTTATTTAAGGAGCTTTTAATAAAGAAAAATCAATTTATTAAAAAAATCAAAAATACAAAAGATTCCTTTTTACACTGATGGCAATTCACAGACATGAAAAGACTTAGTTTGTATTACAGTAGATCTTTAAATCAAAACTGTCACCAAAATGAGTTTAAGATTCCCCTCATCTGTCCAACAACAATATTAAAAGGCTGTTATTAAAGATTTGGCTTTTTCATAAGCAGATTATAAACAAAACACACATCTAAAACTAACTGCACCAGTTCTGGTTGTCCAAATAACCTAATATGTAACTGGGAAATGATTCAAATAAACTACAGAAAGCTACGTTTTGTAAGATTATTACACTTGGTAAGACATAAGCTAAACACATGCTAAAGTAAAGCTGCTGCCTGGACACATTATCTATCTCTCTCAAAAAAAAAAAAAAAAAAATCCAGGTGTATCACATCTTGGTATACTTTTTATGCTCAAACATATTTGAGCAAAATTATCATGACACTACTCCCCCCCCCCCCCCCGCCCTCAAGAAAGGCTGACAGCACAGCAGAAAGTTTAGACATTAGCATCATTAGAAAAGCAAATCAACAAGATTCTCATTTTCAGAGATATATAGGTAGGAAAAGTTAACTATTTCCAATACATCCACTTAATTTGATACAGGAAGATTTGTATTAACACAAACTTATAGTACAGAGCTCAGAAGATCTAACGAAGACCAGCTCTAGCCTGGCATGATGTTGAGGCTTGATGCCATGACTGAGAACAAGGACTAAAATAATTACGCTCATTGGTTAGACTCACCCCAAACAGAGAGGGTGGGTTTTTTTCTAAACACATATACATTATATCCAGATATGCACACAGACCATTTTATACGAAAGCAAGACAGTTTCCCTGACTCCTCATAGCTTAACGTAAAAAATCAAGGGGTGTCATTTCCACCCCTCTCTCCTAGGTCAGTAAGACAACATGACTTGTTTGACTTGGCAGGTCTTACAGTGATGAAGGAGCACAAAAATGCCCAAGGTAGCTCAAAAGTTTGCATGAGATGACACAGTGATGACAGTTATTTTCCTTCATGCACTTGGGAATCTGTGTGGTGTACTATAGTTCCGCGGATTCCTTGTGATCTCTCACCTCTGTACATCCCTCCCAGAACAGCAGATCATCTGGAGGTCACAGGTACGAAAGCAAAAAGTGTTAGAAGTTATGGTGGAAATCTTACACTTGTGACAATATGTGTAGAAAAAACTAGCAACTGTGAGACCAGGAAGAAATACAGTGTGTAAGAGGAAAATATGCAAAGACAGAAACATCAAACAGAAGCATCTATGGTTTATCTCAGTGGACAAATCATTCACCAGACTTGAAAGAAAACACTTTTTGCTTAAAGAAGTAAAAGTTGTAGAACTTTTGTACTCAAAAGAAGCAACAGAGACCTGATTAGACAGGAAACCATTAAACTGAAAGCTCAAAAAATAGCAGCCGTACCAACATCCACATTCCAGCAGTTTGTGACTATATTACGTAAAGATCACTATTAGCCATTGAGCCAAACAAAAGCAAGGGTGGATGTCTACTACATACTCAGTGAAGAGTTTGATGAATGTTGTCTGGAGTAAGAGATCAGGTGTAATATTAAGAAAAAGAGGAAATGTCTTCTACTTGTATTAAAAGGGCATCTGACGTTTCACTGATGGTATTTTTCACTGTCAGTGAATACCAATCTTACGGTCACATCAGGAGGAAGGACATGACAACTGCAGGTGCTTGATGAAATAGCAATTAAGCCCTTCAAAGACTGCTGAGGTCTTTATATACAGAATGACTCTTGGCAAGGGATCATACTCTAACACCTACAGGAAAAAATAAAGAAGCCTACTGAAACACTACTTTGTCATTGGATTAAGACAGATTGGGTTTCGATAAATCCAGAAGTTGCAGCTGAAAGGTTTAAGAAAGGCTTTATTTCAAATTCTATGGACAGAACTGAAGATTATTTCTGTTATCTTCAGTCTGAGGAGGAAGCTGAGAATAGAGAGGCTAAAAGGGAGGAAGATGATGACAACAAAGAGGGTGACAGCACCAGAAAGTTGTGAAGTCTGTGAGGTGCAAAAACCAAAAGCCATTTGTAGTAAGGTATAAGAAAACAAAAGACGACTAAGCTCCAACAGAAACAAATCACTAGTGAAAACTTAATAACTTTATTACATTTTGATTACAGATATGTAATAAAAAAGCTTTTTATGTAGAACTATGTCTGTTTGCTTTCAGGAGGGACATCTTATATTCAGATTAGTACAGTATATATTTCCCAATATTCACATAATCATAGAATAGTTTGGTATGGAAGGGACCTTCTTGAACCTCATGAGGTTCACATGGGCTGACTTCTTAAGCTTGTCCACGTCCCTCTGGATGGCATCTCATTCCTCAGGCACGTCAACCACACACAGCTTGCTGTAATCTGCAGACTTGCTGAGGGTGCATTCAATTGCACTGTCTATGTCACTGATGAAGATGTTAAATAGTTCTGCTCCCAATATGGACCCTTATGGCCCTTGTCACCTACCTCCATCGCAACATTGTGCCATTGACCACTACCCTCTAGATGTGCCCATCCTCACCTACCAAACAGTCCACCCATCAAATCCTTATCTCTCCAACTTAGACAGAAGGATGTTGTGGGTGACCATGTCAAAGGCCTTACAGAAGTCCAGCTAGATGACATCTGTAGCTCTTCCCTTGTCCACTGATGTAGTCGCTCCATCACAGAAGGCCACTAGGTTGGTCAGGCAAGACTTGCTGTTGGTGAAGCCATGCTAGCTGTCTCAAATCACCTCCCTGTCCTCCATGTGCCGTAGCATAGCTTCTAGGAGGATCTGTTCCATGATCTTCCCAGGCACAAAGGTGAGGCTGACAGGTTGGTCATTTATATTACCAAGATCTACTCTAGTGTGTCCACACAAAGTGGAAAAAAATAGGTTAGAACCTTAATGTCCTAATACTTCACTAGTACCTCAACACACAATAAAAATCAGTTTAAAATGGTAGGAACAAATGCTATGCAGTCAAATCAGTTAAACCCAAGCTTTTTAAAAGAAGTTTTGTTTTTGTTTTTTTTTAAGTAGCTAAAAACCTTTGCACCCCCCGCCCCCCATTTTTCTATTAGCATTACACTTCTGCTAGCATTAAGAAGATCCTAGGTTACTATTAAGTAAACTATCTATGCTAGAAGGATATTAATGTGTCTACTAATTGCTAAGCATACTTGTTAACCTATTTTAACACAGGATTTTTCTCATAACAGACAAACACGACAAGAGAACCAACAGATGAGGCAAAAAGTACAGGCAAAGTTACTGAGGAAGGACAGCACAATGGCCCAAATATTTTCTTGTGTTTTTGATACAGATCACTATATGCTGACAACTCGTACATTAGTATCGCACATCTGATCATCTTACAGTTTTGGAAAATTTGTACCACAAAGTACAGCAAGAGAGGAAAAAAAAGGGGGGGGACACGACTCAGAAGCAGATTCAGAAAAGTCAAAAATAACAATGGAGGGAAGACTAATAAGCTCAGAGAGGAAACATGTCAACTACATAAAAAGTTGGGCTAAGTAGAGGTACTACAAAGATTTCACAACTAACTAGTGACAAAAGAAAATTTGTTGCTAGCCAGCAACTTGGTATGTATGAAAATAAAGGTTACATTGAGTAATGACCAACTGGAATGGCAATCCCAGGCACAAATACAGGCTGGGAGGAGAATGGATTGAGAGCAGCCCTGAGGAGAAGGACTTGGGAGTGCTGGTGGATGAGAAGCTTAACATGAGCAGGCAATGCGCCCTTGCGGCCCAGAAGGCCAACCGCATCCTGGGCTGCATCAAGAGGAGCGTGGCCAGCAGGTCGAGGGAGGTGATTCTCCCCCTCTACTCTGCCCTGGTGAGACCCCACCTGGAGTACTGTGTCCAGTTCTGGAGCCCCCAACACAAGAAGGACATGGACCAGTTGGAGAAGGTCCAGAGGAGGGCCACGAAGATGATAAAAGGGCTGGAGCACCTCTCTTAAGAGGACAGGCTGAGAGAGTTGGGGCTGCTCAGCCTGGAGAAGAGGAGGCTCCGGGGAGACCTGATAGCAGTCTTCCAGTACCTCAAGGGGGCCTACAAGAAAGATGGGGAAAGGCTGTTTAGTAGGGCCTGTTGCGATAGGACGAGGGGTAATGGTTTTAAAATAGAGGGGGGTAGATTTAGATTAGAAATTAGGAAAAAATTTTTTAAGATGCGAGTTATAGAACACTGGAACAGGTTGCCCAGAGAGGTGGTGGATGCCCCATCTCTGGAAATATTCAAGGCCAGGCTGGATGAGGCTCTGAGCAACCTGATCTACTCAGGGATGTCCCTGCTCCTTGCAGGGGGGTTGGACTAGATGACCTTTGAAGGTCCCTGCCAACTCTAACCATTCTATGATTCTATGATTCTATGGAAGAGAACACAGCCCATAGCAAAGAGCTCTGACAGACCCATCAACATCATGTTCACCTAGCTCTGAGGGGAAAAAACCAAACATTTTATCTTCTTTAACTGAATACATCAACAGATCACCTTTAAAAGCAAAGTTGGAAAAGAATCTAATCAGCCACCACATGGCAAGAACAGCAATCTTTCTCTGGACCATTCTGATTTCTTGCAAAATTCACACTTCCAATTTTTAGTCACTACAACTGAAGCTATTTTATCTGCCCCAGTCTGCACATACGTTGTTTGTGAAAATATAACAGTTTGTCACAGATTTGCTAATTACCAAATTGCAACAGAAGAGCACGAATCACAATTAAAAAATCATTTTACATGTATCTGTACAGATGTGAATTTCACTTGATTACAAAAATAATGCTTTCTATTGCATACTGACAATGGAGAACACAATCACATTCACACAGATACGGTACAGGATTAAGGTCCAGTCTATAATCCCCTTAAAATTTAAGAATAATTGCATCATTTCACAGTGCAATCAACAGGAGAACAAAAATATTTATAGTAATGAAATGCTGCATATAAAATACATCAAAGTAAACCTTATTCTTACAAGAGAAGAAAACAGTTCTATAATATTATTTTCTGTCAAGGTACACGGGGTCTTGTTTTTTCTGTAATGGTTGTTCTACACTGTTGGGTTATAAGCACTGGAATAGTTCAAATTGAGCTTTTTCAAAACCAGATAAGGGATTTGGCCGTACAACTCCCACTTCATTTAATGAGAGTAGAATACTTAAATCCTGTATTTGCCTTTGAACCTAGGGATCTTTCAATGCTCTATTGCACATTCTTTAGCTTCCTTCAGTAGGAAAACATGCTTATTTCTCAAACGTTATGCTACCCACTTCATTTAAAAAAAACCCAAAAACTCAAAACTTTATTTCTGGCAACAAGCTATGTGGTTGCTGGACGCCAGAGTCACTACCTGGCAAAATAAAACAAGGACACAAGACTTTACAAGTTCTGTGTAGTTATTTCATGCCTAGAAACAAAGTATGGGGGAAAAAAAAGCAGGTAAAATCATACTGAGATAAATTCTAAAATATTTCTTCAGATATAAATAAGATGCTAAGGTTTGTATATGTGACCAGTCAAATTATTATTTTATGCACATATATTCAAACGTTTTATTCTAGAAATCATGGCAGGTGCCTTTAAACTGTTATTTAAAACAGATTTCTGAGATGGCTTTTACTATTACATTAATTTTCTATAAACTCTGCCATACAATGCAAGCCAAGTAGCTAAGTATACCATCTGAATCACGAACACGATTTTGTGTTAGCCCCAATAAAAACAATTAATTAAAATTGCAGAAAACTGTAGAAGAGGCACCACCAGCACAGGTGAACACATTTTTTAAAAAAAATCTCTGTTGAACCAGTATAAAAAATATCCACCCAACACCATCACTACTTAATACATTAACCATCTGTTTAGATCTCGGTTTAAAATTTGAGAAGCAGGATATTTCAATATTGAATGGCATGTCTCAACTCTCAGTACTACACATCTGTCTTCAGCCTGCAAAACCAGATACAGCCTTCCTATAAATCTTAGTATAGAAGGGACAGTAACTCATGTCAAAACAGTATGGATTTTTATCTAAGTCAGGTTCTACACAATCATTTTGTTCAGTAAGACTTGTTTTTAAAAGGTGTATGTTCAAGAAAATGAGTAAGCTTGGGCCTTACAACAGACTTTGGCAACAGCCATTAAAATATTATTTTTTGTTAAACTTTAAATCAATTAATTGACTACTTAAGCCACTCACTAAGCACACGCAACCCCAATTTCAGTGATAAATCTGCTTTAGGCACCGGTAAGCTACTCTGAACATGTCAAGGATGGTGTCTTCATTCCCACCTACCCAACTACTTCAGTTCAACGAACAGCTCATTCACAAGTTAGAAGTGGAGTCACAGCCAGAAAAGCTGTAAGAATTTAAGAAAGTAGGCACAAAGACTAAATAGTCTGAGAACACAGTAATCTGAACCAACATAAACCAATCTTATTTCTGTGCATCTACAGAGAGATTTTACCCAAATACAGTACGAAAAATAACCTGAAACACAACTGCTGTATATATGACATAAAATATGAGAAAGGAATATGCTTAAAATATTTAGTAGCAAATCTCCCTGGCTAGCAAAAAGTAGAGCCCAGTTTAATCCAGAAGTGACAGACATGTAAATTAGCATGCTACAATGGCTACCACCAAGAATCAACTCTTGAAGAAAACACATACAAAAATCACAAATAAAACGCAATTGAAACCGATCTTGTGAATTCACTCTTGTCCATTCCACCTTTTAACAATTTGCCTACATTCTGTAAATGGGCAACAGTAATGTGTAAACAAACATCACTTATATCAGATAGACTATTAAACCCATAGTAAAACTACAGAATTAGAGGTGTCTGTTAATTTCTGTGGCCTAAAATATTCAAGAATTTATTTTATACATTGTGTCATACCCTAATGCTAGCTGAGAAAGGCCATCTAAGAGAAATCAGGGCAATGTACTGACACATACGTGACTAAAATGGAGCAATTCGCTTTAACTGTAGAGCTAGCACTACAAAGTTTGTTTAGGAAGGGACACTCAGCAGGGTCACCAGTTCAGAAGAAACACCTGCAAACATCCCTGCTTCAGGCCCAGCCCAAGCCCTCGGGAAGCAGGCCCTTTCCCGACGGCACTCACAGCCAGAATAATTACACACAATGGTGCTTCAAGCAGTGGCAGCTCCGGAGCCCTCTCCTGAGGTGGGACTGCGCTCCCCTGACAGGGGGAGAGAAACGGGAGCGCAGACCGCAGACCTACAGACCTGCCACCATCACTGGCGACTTAGTTTAGCCCACCACCACCTTCACCTCCTTCTTCCTAGGATGTCAAAAACTCCGCTATCCCTCTAGGGTACGAGACAGGGAAGGGAGAGGGGAAGGGGCGAGGGAGAGTACACAGACATAGAGCAGGAACCCAGCGCGGAGGGGACACGGGACGGACTTTCGGCTCCTCCCCGGCCCCTCGGCGGAGAAGGGGAGCCTCCGTCTCCCGGACTGTCGCCTTCCTCCCTTCACCCCGCGCTTCGCCTCCAGGGGAGGAGGGGTGCCAGAGGGAAAGGGACGGGGAGTGGGGCGGGGGGGGGGAGCCCTCGGTCCGCCACCGCCAGGAACAAAGGGCCCTTCGATAAGCCGAGCCGCAGAGCACAACAAAGGGGCCTAGAGACCGCGAGAACCGGGGCGGCCGCCGGGGAATCGGGGCGGGGGGAGACGCGGGGGATTACAGGCCCGGCCGGAGCGGCTCCCGGTGCAGGGGGGCGGGCCACCTCCTCCCAGCCCACAATGAGCGGCCGTGGCGGCGTCCATCGCCCCGCAGCGCCCTGCCCGGCCCGGCCCGCAGCAGTAACTCCCAGCGCCCCCTCCCCCCCGCCCGGGCCAACCGCCGCACCGGGCCGTTGGCTGCCGCTCCCCGCCCCCCCCTTCTCCGCGGCGCCCCGGCGGGGGCGGCGCCGCTCCCGCCCGGCCCCCCGCGCTCCCTCTCAGCCGGGCACGGGCACACACAGACACACACACCCCGCGGGCGAGGGAGGGGAGCGGGCGGGGGCAGAGAAGGAAGGGAAGGAAAGGGAAGGAAGGGAAGAGGCGACCTGACCTGGCAGAGCTGCTTGCAGTACTCGGTAGCCGCTTGCACTGCCGGCTCGGGGCTCTCCCGCAGCCCCGTCTCTAGCTCCACCAGCCGCTTCCGCAGGCGCCGCAGCTCCAGGAGGTCGCCACCTAGGCTACCGCTCTCCTGCTCGGCCTCCTCGTCCGCCATCTTCGCACCCCGCTCCGTCGCGTACGCAGCCCCCCCCACCCCCTCCCTGCCTCGGCCTCCCGCTCCCCCCCTCCCCGCTCCGTTCTAGATCACGTGACGACACAACGCCACGTTCCGGGGAGGGGTCACGTGCCGGAGAAGCCGGGCGCGGGGGGGGGGGGAGGGAGGGGGTAAGAACGCGCGCGCGCGGGGGCGCGCGTTCTCTCCGTCCCCCGCGGCGCAGGACTGGGGAGGGGAGGGGCGAGAACGGGAAGGGGGCGCGCCTCCGCCCGTCACGTGACGCGACGCCACGCGCCCGGCGGCCCGCGCGGCCACGTGACTGCCCTCCCCGCCCTCCCGCCGACGGGTTTTGGCGGCAAACGGCGGCGGCCCGGGATTGCGCGGCCTGCTCTGCTTCCCGGAGTCTGCCGCGGAAGGGCCTTGCCGGGCCGGCCTTTGCTGCCGTCCCTCGGGCTCTGAAGGTGGTGGCAGTTCATGCGTGGCCTGGTTGCACCGGAGCTGTGGCCTCCTTGCTGGCTGTCATTATGTGGAGCAAGGCTGTGGGTCTCCCCAGGGGCCTGAACGGGTTGTATCTTCCCTGCGCCCACCTGAGAGTGCTGCGTGGCGCCAACCGCTGCAGGGTCAGCCGTGGTCAATGCTGCTGGAGCTTTGTTGGATGTTGTTCCCTTCTCTTCCTCTGCAGGAAGCAATGGAGTATGTTAGCTCTAGCATGCCACTGAGTTGTCTTCTTTTTATCTGCATCACCTAGTTTTGGTTATAATTGGAAGTAAGAAGTATGGCTTTGCTCTTGAAGTGAAGCAATCAAGATCTGGAGGTTCTGGAAGGCTCCACTGCCCATGCAGTCCTGGTCCAGGGCTGAACTCCCTCTCACACACCGGTGATGTCCTCAGCACAGTGGAAAGCTCCAGTGATGGGCGTTGACCTCCCCTGCCTCTGCCTGGGAAGCTGTGGAGACTCTTTCACCTATCACAAGTATTGGAAATACTAGAGATTGGCCTGAGGTATTAAATCCGATGAGGAGGAAAAGATGGACCTGATGGGCACTGAATTGGCATAGGTGCATGTTTTGCAGTCTTCTGGGCTGTATGGGTTGACACAAGTTGATGGTTTCACACTCTTTGCTTTGCCAGTGTTCATTGAGGAAGAGAGGAGGAAACGTGTTACTGCAGCGAGAGCACTGTCTGTCAGAACTGGATGATTTCTCTTAGCCAGCCATGAGAGAAGGTGCATTATGTTAAGCTGGGCATTTCACATCATCTGGAAAACAAGGAACACTCTAGTATTTGGCACTAACTTAGATCAGGCGTAACATTTTTTTTTTTTGTCTGGAAGAGACTGTAGCTGCAGACTCAGTATGTCGGTCAGTCTTGCTCAGACCCAGGTTTAATATGATGTCCTACACAGGCTAACTTATCTTGTATGACCATTGGACTGATTTGATGATTATATTCTCTTTCTTTGTCACAAAGGGAAAGTGGTGCTACCTATTTCTTGTATGCTATTGAAAGTTGAGGCATATGATGGAATGAACATTGGAGCTGGAAAGAAAACAGAAAGTGCAGAAACGTTAAGTCTGCAAGTATAGACGTTCATAGTGACAGTATTGAATACGCAGCATTTTGGAGACAGGCCTGGGGATCTGGTCCAAAAATGACCACATTTCGGGTCAAAGCAGTAAACCCAAAGTGGTATGTTTCTAGTTTCCCATGTAGGTAACCAAGTAAATATCTTGTTTGCCATTGTAAGCCTGAAACCTTTTAAGTTCCTGATTTTTATTGTACAAGGAACTTGTTCTGTTCCAAGCAGAAGAGAACTTTCAACTTTCCCATTTAAGGCTTAATGTAGTACCAGAAAAATCTAACTGGTTTGCATGTATTCCTCACCACCAAACTGCCTATAACACCAGTACTGATGAGTGATGCAAATAGTAGAAACAACTGCACAAAGATCTATTCTTTCTCAATCACTTAATTTATCTGCAGGAGCTAAAGTAGCTTCTCTTCTAGATAACTCTTTCAGTCCTATATTGCGCTATTTGTAATTATTTTCACTTAAGGGTAAACCACAACAGCCAAATTCGTATTCATAGTCTGTCCTTGTTTTAGCTTGCTGTCTTGTTTCCTCCTTGCCCAGAGGGTTTTCTGAATTGAGCCTAGGCCAGGAAGGAAGGAGAAATGTGGAGCATGAGTTTCTTGCTTATGCAAAAGGTTAGCACTCAGGGCTGGTAGGGTAAGAGTTTATTCTTTTGTTCTCATCAGGACCAAGCAGAAAGGAGCCTGCCCTTCAGCTGTCCTAGCCTGAAGAGGGCTTGCATTTAGGCCTCCAGGGCCCTTGTGCAAGGGAGGATTCCTGTCTTTAACCACAGTTCACAGTCAGCTAATTGCCAAGCTTACGCCTAAGAGACCAAGCAAGGCATTAGTAAGTAAAAGGAACAACCACAAACAGCAGTGAGTCAGGGAGGAGTTATTTTCTTATTGTTTGACAACAGTGAGAACATGATGACAGCTACTGAAGCAAGTGTTGTGGTGGCCTGAGGATGAGGAAAAGAATGTGAATAATAAGAGAGAGGAGGCTGACCTGTTGCAGAGGAAATGTAGTCAAGGAAGGCATTTGCTGAACTGCAAAATAGAAGCAGCAGATGAGGAAGATGTGTGTAAGGGCAAGGATGATGGATTTCAAAAATGGAAAAAAAAAAAACCCACAACTCAACCCAATCAAAATAGTTGAAGGAATAAAAAGAGGGTGGAGACAGTGAGAAAAAAAAAAAAACAGAAAAAGGATGGATGACTAGAAAGGGAAGGACCTGAGTTTTACACCAGTAGAAAGATGAGTTTCTTGTTAAGAGGAATTGACTGGCTTGTTACTAGGGTGTGCTAGGAATAAAGATTTAAGATAAAGACTTGTGGCCGTAAAGATTCCTCATCATCAAAAATTCCTTTGGGATTCAGATACACTCTTCCTCACTCTAATACTTTTGCCGCTTCCTTGACTGACTCGATATTTCCACAGTGTAGTGTTTTCCTAGCTCCACACTTGATTCTAAACCTGTCATTGAGAGGAGGCATATCCTATGGCTCTTCAGATACTCTGGTTGTATGTTTTGGGATGCTGGGCCTGACTAGAAGTATACAAGAGAGAAAGGAGTCTTCAAGATCTAAGCTCCTCTGTATGTGGGTTATTCACCTATCAGTTGTTTGAAATAGGTTTAAAAAAACAAGTTATGTGATATCCCATTACTGATTTTAAGATACTGGGAGAGAAAAATCAAGTGAACAGCAAGAGAAGTACCAGAGGCTTGGATGACAGGCAGCAAGGAGAAAGGGTTGGAACAGTGACGAGAGTATTGCTTAGACTATATGTAGCTGATAGTCAGGAGGAGGGCTGTTAACTCTTCCAGGAAAAATGTCATTTTATCAAGAAGCAACTGTTATATTTGTCTATCATTGGAGCCCTGGCAACAACTAGATCTTTTAGGGTTAAGAGAAGATAGGACAGAATAGAAATCAGGACAGGAACACACAGATATTAAAACACTCATGGTGCTTGGGAGGCAAAGGGGATTGATGGAGGATTAGAATTTGCACTGTGATAGATATTAAAGAAACAAACAGCAACAGGAAAGATAAAATAGAGCTTGTTTGAGTCAATATTGAGGAAGTGCGGCAAAGAGCTTCTGTTAGCATGAAGATGTGCTAGCGATATTTGGGTTTAAGTCTAGAGAGAAATAGTTTTCGTAAGGTTATTAGGAAAAATACTAGTTGGAGAAAAAGTAGGTTGGTAACTAAGGTTCTTAATTTCAAAGGTGTTCTGGTTTTGTTAGTGAGGGGGGCCTACGGTGGTAGCTTCTGTAGGACACTGCTAGAAGTTTCCCCTTTGTTCAGTGGACTCGGCCGGGCCTAGGGCGGACCCGCTGCTGGCCAAGGCCGAGCCAATCGGTAGCAGAATGTCCCGTGATAACGCCTCTGCGATAACGTATTTAAGAAGGGGAAAATGGGAAAAAAAAATGGAGAAGATGTGAAGCAGCTGAGAGGGGGAGGCGCGAGCCTTATGGGCCTTGCAGGCCTCACCCTCTGGCCTCCTGCCGGGCAGCAGACTGGGCCCAACTCGGCCCGGCCTGGCTGCAAGAAGTGAAGAGGAGATGAGAAGTGAACAAGATGTAAAAAGGATCCTGAGAGGCGTCTGCCAGCCTGTTGTGAGGAATGGCTGCAGACGCCAAGGTCAGTTCAGAAGGAGGGGGAGGAGTAACGCGGCTCCTGGCCAAGATTCCCCTGCAGCCCGTGGTGAAGACCATGGTGGAGCAGGTTGTGCCCCTGCAGCCCATGGAGGTCCACGGAGGGGCAGAGATCCACCTGCAACCCATGGAGGACCCCACGCCGGAGCAGGTGGAGGCTTGAAGGAGGCTGTGGCCCATGGAGGGCCTGCTGGGGCAGCTGTTCCAGAGGGGCTGCACCCTGTGGAAGAGATGACCCACGCCGGAGCAGTTTCACGAAGGACTGTGGCCCGTGGGAGGGGCCCTACAATGGAGCAGAGGAGGAATGCAGGGAGTTCTTCCCCCGACGATGACACAGCGGCGTAAAGCAACACGTGATGAACTGACCGCGACCCCCATTCCCTTTTTCCCCCCTGTGCTGCTCGGGAGGGGAGGTAGTAGAGATAATGTTAAGCCCGGGAAGAGGGAGGGTTGGGGGGAGGTTATCTTGTTCCCTGTCTCATTCTCCTGCTAGTTTTAGAAATAAATGAGTGTTTTTCCCCAAGTCGAGTCTCTTTTGCCCGTAACGGTAACTTTAAGGATTTCTCCCTGTCCTTATCTCGAACCTTGAGCTGTTTTTCTTATATCATCTCCCCCTGTTCTCTCGGAGGGTGGGGGGAGCAAGAGAGAGACTGCGTAGCCTGGTCCCGATCGGGGCTGAACTACGACAAAAGGTCAGATTGTGAGAAATTAAGGGAATGATTTAGTGCTGACAACTGCGTCTAGGTGGTTGGGGACTTGCAAGTGGAGAATGCTTGGCATCTGTCAAGTCTCTGCAAAAAGTATCTGGAATTCGTGTCTCAAACTAGATGGACAGTCAGTCTCAGCTGGATAAATAGCCACTTCAAAAGGGTTATTTGGAACAATTAAAAGCTTGAAATAAATGGAACAATATGATTGCTTGAAAAATATTAAGAAGAGTAAGAATAAAGTGAGAATTGTCAGAAGCCCAGCTGAGTTTCCTTACAAAGGAAATTAAAGCAGGGGCTAATGAGAAAGAAGATATGAAAACGAATGTTTCTACATTTGAGATGAAAGCAAAAAACCTTATCACATACCCATCTGAAACATCAGAAGATCTTTATTCAGCCAGAAATTTCCATTAATGTAGGTACAAAAATATGAGCTGTAATAATGAAATGTGCTGATGACAGAAAATAGTGAGATACTTTCAATATGAGAGGGATCAAGACTGGATGACCTTGAGAACCTAAATAATAAATGGATTAATTCTAGTAACACAACATGCAAGGAGACCAATAGCAGTACTTCTGCTAGGGGAGGAACCTCATTAGTTGGAAGTGACAGGGGGTAGAAAGTGCTCATTGTATTAGTTGATAATGACCAAGTCATACAAATGATTCAGCTGCAAAAAAAACTTACTAAAATCACATGACATGGCAGGCCAGTGGTTTATTTCCATTAGATACTGCAGATAAAAATATTGGTCTCATCGCATCTGAAACAATTTCTGTGATTCTGGTCACTATTATTCAGAAAAGATGAGATTGCACTGCAGGAGGTACAGAGAAGGAATCGAAGGATGATCAGTAAAATGGAGAATCTGTTTTAGGAGAGGAGAATAAAAATGGTTCATTTAGTGAAACAAAAGGCGAAAAGAAGTATAATTTCAGTCTAGAAATGCTAAGAGTAAGCATTGGTTAGGACAAAAGCTTTTCAAGGTAAAGGATGGTACTGTATGAAGAAAAACTGATGTTAACCGATTACTGAATGTCAAAACAGACACAGCTATCATGTTAGACAATAAATAGTGCTGTTTCTAAGGCACTTACATGTTCCTCCACAACATTACGAAAGAAACATGAAAACAGTGAAATGGTAGATTTGTGCAAGGGGATGTGATCATGAAAATTGAGGGAAGAAAATTAATCTCATGTAGTCACATCTTTCTTAATGATACTGCTGGCTTCCATCAAGGCTGGGGCCATTTTCACCCATATTCGAAATCATTGATGTAGGTCTATATACTTACTCAGTAATCAAAGTGGTCTAAGTGTCTGTCAGCAAGAAAAAAAAAACAACTGTGCAGTGTGTGGTCTATAGGTTGTCATCTGCATGAGCTGGGAGGAGGAAAGAAGAAAGTTTTTGCAACATCCAGTTTCAGATTGCATGGAGAATCCCTCTATTCCAGAGAGAGCAAATTAATAACGGGGGAGGATAGCACTTTTGTAAATACAGCCTGGGTCATGGCTTCAGCTGTTTTCTCAAAAGGGAGTCTTACAAAATAGTTTCAGAGCTATCTTAAAAGCAAGGGAGTGATTGTGTTCTCATTTTACATGGTTTGATACAAACTACAATACTACTGCCTGTAATTAATGGTGCCTTTCTACCTTTCCCATTGTCTTTTCTGTTTATCATTTTCCTTTGTTCACTTCCCGGTGCACACTGCCTGAATCCTCAACAGTTTTATTCAATTGACAGAATCTAACAGAGTCCTAGCTGTACTTTAAAAAATTGTTAAAAGAAAGAAAGGGTGTCCTGGAGATGGATATGTTTTCCCATTATTGCACTCTTTTATTCATTCCCTTCCCTATTTGACAAGGTAGGCATTTAAATTAGGAGGTTCCACAGAAACACTTTTTTTTTTTTTTATTTTATATCCAAGAACTGTATCTTTTTCATGGGCATAGAAAAAAGGGATTGGGCTTCAGGATAGGGTAGTTCTTGTGAACAGCTTGGGGAGGATGGGAAGAGAGTTTATTTAAAATAACAACTGTGAATATCCTGCTAAAAGGTAGAGGAAGAACGTGCTGGTAGGTGTGAGGTCAATTAAAAGATTCTGTTTGTCATGTTGATCTGCATTCTGCATTCTTGACTCTTTGTGATTTAGCTATTTTATAGTCAGTTTATTACTTAGTAGTGGCACACAGCTCTTTGCTGTAATAAAGCATGAAAATGCTGCTCAAGACTATGTTTTACAGCAGCATATGTGTTTTTAAAAGGAATATTTCATTGAATTCTTCAGCAAATTAATACTGAAAACCTTTGATGTAATACAGATCCCAGTGTTAATAGAAGGAAAAAAAGGTACAGCCTGCGAAGGAGGAGGAGGAGGTAGAGGGAGGGATTTTAAGCATGGGTAGTATAAATGCTCTGTAATCCCTTACCATTCTCTAACTGATGATGAAGTACATGTACTGCCTGTTACAGCAATATTGATTGCAATCAGATGATAAAATCATTGCACAGAGAAGGAAACCACTGCAGTGAAAATGAAAAGATGGAAATGTAATGAATTCTTGGTTCAAAAATGATTTCTTGGAATAAAATGAAAAACTCGTTTTTACAGCTGAGAGTTAGCAACGGGAATAACGAAATGCTGAAAAAACATAACCATTTTTAAACAAAATTCATTTGAAATTATGTATTTATCTTCAACAGTCATCCCACACTTTTCATCAATATTCCTTATGCTGCAAATTTTCCTCACTCTCAGATTTAGCTTTACTTACAATTAATCCACTGGTATTATAGTGATGGAGATTCTTGCTGGAATGCATTAACTTCCTCTGTTAAATCCCCCCTGAGGCAAACCACTTGAAAAATATTTCCTTTGTCTAGGACACACAGTTTAGTAGCTCTCTTCTTACAGTGAGATAGCAGTTCTTTTTGCAGTGATTTATGCATACTATTCAAATACAAAAACTGCATCAAATTATGTTACATTAAAAGATCCGAGACGCGCATCCATTACTTAGGCACCATTGTGTAAGGAAAAATGTAGGTCTGATCCTGTTGCTGTTCAAGCCCATGCTTACAGAAACATTGAATCATTGTGATGTGGAGTTGCGACGATGCAGAGCTATTAGGAACTGAGTAACTTTTGGCTTATAGAGATCAAACAGACCTTTCAAACTCACTGATGACCACATATACCTTTAGTATTTTTATTTATCATACAAATAAACTTGCTATCTGTTACGTCAAAAGAAGTAGGATAAGGAGTTCTGGAGGGAAGATTTCACAGCCTCTGAGATAGCCTGTTTCAGTGCATCGCAATTGTAACTGAATAGATTCATAATACCAGACTTAAATCTCTGCTGCGCATTTGCTTGATCTTTGTCCTTCCTTTAATTGTCATGGTGAAACAATAGCCAGCAAATATTTTATGGCAGCTTTCTACATCTTGGAGTGTTGCTACGATGTTCCACCTTGAGCTCTTCATTTCTCAATTTAATGCTCTATTTCTGTGCTGGTTTTGGCTGAGATAGAGTTAATTTTCTTCATAGTAGCTAGTATGGGGCTATGTTTTGGATTTATGCTGGAAACAATGTTGATAGTACAGGGATGTTTTATTTCCTGTTAAGCAGTGCTTACACAGAGTCAAGGCCTTTTCTGCTTCTCACCCCACCCCACCAGCGAGTAGTCTGGGGGTGCACAAGAAGCTGGGAGGGGACACAACTGGGACAGCTGACCGCAACTGACCGAAGGGATATCCCTTACCATATGATGTCATGCTCAGCAATAAAAGCCTGGGGAAAGAAGAAGGAAGCTGGGGGGATGTTCAGAGTGATGACGCTTGTCTTCCTGTGTAACTGTTACACCTGATGGAGTCCTGCTTTCCTGGAGATGGCAGAACGATGGGCAACAGTGAATTAATTCCTTGTTTCGCTTTGCTTGCGCGTGTGGCTTTTGCTTTACCTATTTAACTGTCTTTATCTCAACCCATGAGTTTTCTCATTTTTACTCTTCCGATTCTCTCTCCTATCCCACTGCGGGGGGGAGTGAGCAAGCAGCTGTGTGGTGCTTAGTTGCTGGCTATGGTTAAATGACAACAATTTCTAAGCCACATAAACCCCATTCCTTCAGCTTTCCTCACAGCTGATATTTCCTAAACTCCTTGCTGTCATATGTGTCGTCCCGCCCCCCCCAGTGGATTTGCATTATTTTTCCCGGAGTACAGTGACCAATGCCAAACCCAGTACTACTTGCTGGGACTTTGCCAGAGCTAAGTGGAATAATTTCTCTTCGTGTCAGCTATTACACTGTTGACTCTTTAGTTTGTGATCTCCCACATTGTTTTCTGCCTATTCAGAAGTTTCCTTTTTCTACATTTAATTTTCTTTTCTTGTTAGATTTGTCTTTCCAAAGTATAGACTGGTTTGTATTTTGTCTGGTTGATTTTAGACTGCTGCTTCAGTTTTTGAGGCCTATTTTTAGTTCTATTTCCATCCTTCAAAGCACTTTGCCACTTTCCCCAACCTGATGTCACCATCAAACTGTATCAGTGTACCCATGTACCATTGCCCAAGCTATTAATGAATGTGGGGAATCAAACTGGGTCCAGGACAAAGTCTTGTGGCTCTCCTCCAGAGAAACCGTGCCAGAATGACAACAAACCATCAATTACTGTGCTCTGAGAACAATTTTTCAAATGTTTTGCACCGACTGGCTTGCTGATTACCTCTGGAATGCACTGTCATGGCTTACTTAGGAAAATGCTGTGTGGGACAGTGTCAAAACCTCATCGTTGTCAAGATGCATCATATCTACTATTTGCACTTATTTGCTATAGCAATTATCCTGTCAGAGAAGAAGATTAGCATCAACTGATATGATTCTTTTAATGATAAACCCATTTTGACTTTTAAAAATAATTATCATAATCTTCCAGGTATTTACAAATTCCTTATTTAATAATTTGTTCCGTTTCAAGGGATGAAAGTTAGGTTGACAGGTTGCTTTAAGTCCTCTGTCCTCTCTTTTACAAATAAGCTCTGTATTTATAATTTTTCTAGAGTTTGAACCTTCCTTGCTTGCTGTTATTTCTTGAAAATGATCATCAATGATTCAAACATTACTTCAGCTAGTTCTCTGGACATTCATGGTGAATTTTCACAACTCATTAACTTGAACACCTCTAACTTTTTTTTTCTAAGTATCATGGGATGAGGGGTTGGGCTCTCTAAGCTTATACTTGACAATCCCAATACCGTTCTGCAGTGTGTGTGCTTAGTGTCAAAAATTTGTTATAATCAGCAAAGCATGTGTGCTTATGTACACCCCTGCTTAGCCAACACGTAAGTACATGATTAAATGCTTCTGAAATCGCTGGGACTTGCTACATTACCAAAGTTAATAAGACTTCACACCAGCCGCTGCTCTGCAAACAACCTCAGATTGCTCAGTCAGGGACCTGGTGTGATTCCCCTGCCCTAAGTTGTATTTGAATATCTTTTTCTTGTTGGAAATTATCTCTCCCTCTGTGTACCAGGATAGAAGGAGAGAGCATGTTGGTGGGGAAGGAGAGAGGAGGTGAGCATAGTCACTGCTGGGCGTGAGCGGGTTGCATGCCAAGGTGTTAAACTAGGATGTGTGCCAGCCTACCCTCAAGCACCGAGTCTTGTCTTTGGCCTCGGGCAGATTGATCCAGTGAGCTCCACGCCAAGCAGGGAAGCGTGTGCAGAGGCACCTAAGCTGTGCTAGTCCTGGGTGCAGGAGCAATACGGTTGCACAGGGATATCTCTGTGACTCTGGTGACAAGCCTTGCTTCTCAGCTGAGCTTAGTAATTCAGATGTGGCAGCACGCCACTGTGTCTCTGCTTCTTTTGGGATCGAACTGGTGTGCTCGTACAGGGCATACCGCACAGGTGGATGTCCTGTTCAGTGCCTGCAGAATGCCTCTAGATCCTGCATTGATACCCTTCTTGGCCTTTTTTAACCTGCTTTCAGAACCTCCATATCTGTGGTGATGCTCTGAGAAAAGCTGTAGTGGTTGAAATAGGGACTAGATAGAGTAAATTTAGGCACACTGTTAAAAAGTGAGGTTTTGGTCTTTTGGAGCTTGCTGTGAGCTTTATCTGGCCAAATGTAAGCATCTGCAGTGCAGCTGTAGATGCCTACATCTGAGCTAGGTGTCTAGGTTCCCCTTATAACCAAGGAGAGTGATCAATTTCTCTTAACCTGAGATAGTTGTCAAAAATAGGTCTAAAAATGCCTTTTGTCTCTTTTGATTCAGAGAGAATCTAGACGGTCAGCTCAGGTGTCTGTATGGCATTGCAGTTGCCTGCTTTCCATCAGAGAGATCTAAGGCTTATTCAAGTAAATGCTGCAGAATATGTGTAGCCGTACCCTCAAAGATACATACCACATATGGTAAATAATGAAAGTATCAGTTTATATCCACGCCTGCTTTTCTTTTCATTTCTCTTCCCCACTCTTTCATCTGCATTCAATTTTATTTTGTTAGACTTTAATTTGCTAGACTGATGAATCACTTTCTCCGCGGTTAGTGCTTGCTCATTCCTCCTCTGAAGATGGCACTGATTGCAACTTTGTATGTAGGATTTGGTTGAGTGGGAGGGGAAGCATGTGCATAGGATTTAAATTTCTTCTTGTGAACATTTTCTAGACCACCACCCAGATATCTTGTGACCCAGCAGTGGTTTGCAGACAGCAGGATAAGTAACTGTAACATAAATTGAAGGCAGGCACAGAGGACTCTCTTGTGCACCCCTTGGAAGCTGAAACCATTGCTCACTACATACTCGTTTGCACAGAGCAATTCTGTAAGTTGTGCTCTGAGGACTCCTGATCGTATGTCTATGAGTCCTAATTAATTATTTGCTTAATACAGCTTTTTAAAGCACACTGCTATGGGTATCAGGGCTGAAAAAGTTCCCAAGGACAGCACTTCCTCTGTTTCACTGCACATTAAAGCAACATTGGTGGAAGAGCTAAAGCAGACAGCCAGGAAACTGTTAAAACACAAAGACATTGGCACTGAGCTTTACTTTTCCCTGTCAGAGTGAGCTGATTTCACGCACGCGACCCTTTAAACCGATAAATCAATGGCAAACTTGTGACCTTATTTGCTGTAATGAATCAGTTGTATTGCCATGTTCTGCAGCATATCAAGCAGCAGCAAATCTGATTTCACTGACCAGTGCGCTCTGTCTGCTTCAGTGCTGCAGTGAGCTCCATTTAAAATTTAAAAATGCATGTTTAAGCTTGTCATTTGTTACCTAATGATACCTTACTTGGTAGTATTTGGTGCTAGCCAATAGAAGTAGTAGTAAAGTTGTGCTGTCTCTGAATTTCTAATCCAACATTTAGATACAGCATTTTAAATGTTTAAAAATTACCAAAAATCTGTAATGAGTTTTCCCAGGAAAAAAATGCAGTCAGTTAATGAATGGTGACGCTTAAATGTTTTTATTAGCTTGCTAGCCGAAAGCTCAGGCTGCCTTCTTGGAGTAGTGTTTAGTGCGCTCCTAAAAAAGGCATCAACATCCCAAAGCTGGAGCTGAGGATTTGCTTGGTAGTTCTTCTGTGGCACTTGCCAGCGTAATTTTTCACCAGTCTCTGAGTATCTGCCTGTACCAAAGACTCTAAAAGCTGAAGGACCTCGATATGTGTTTCTGTGAAATCAAAACAAGTAGTGTTAAATGTGTTTTGTGTTAGTCTATGGGCTTCTCCATCAGGCTGTAGGTCTCTGTGTACTCATCCCTACCTGGGAATAGCTCTGGGAAGGTGATTATGCTTCTGAAAGTCTGCTTACTATCATCACAGCAGCCACACTTGCAGCGCCATCCTTTAAAATGATCTGGTGCATTGCTTAGTATCAAGCAAGCCGAGTGTTGATCTGTAATAGTTATACCATCTAGGAGCCCTAGCCATGGATAAAAATAGTCTGAATAAAAGAATAGCCTTTGCTTCGGAGAATTTTCAAGCTAAATACCAAATAAGACAAGAGATGACAGATGAGCACAAAGGGAAAGAATACAGGGGCCAATTAATAGATAAGATCAATTCTCACCTTCCTCCCCTTCTCAGCCTCTTGGACGGGCTGTAGGAAGTTACAGAGGACTTGGGAAACAGCGCAGACCTCAGATTGTCCAAGTGTAAAAAAAAAGCATGGATGGTACCTATTCATTGCATATCAGCCTTAAAATGAAAGATGCTTTGGGCTGGATTAATCTGGTCAAGTGCAGACATCTGAAAAATGAATATGACTATCTAAGCCAGTTTTCTTGACTCTGTAGCTAGTGGAGAGAAACAAGGAATTGCAGGGCATCACTCATTTCATTCTAAGGAGGGTGCTAATGTAGATCAGGTGAACTGCACCTGAAAATTCCTGTTTCTTCCCATTGACTACAGAGGTAGGCAGAGCAACCGGCTTGGACGTTCGCCATCTGTACCGCAGATGTTTAAAGTTGGGGGAATTGAATACCACTGTGGTTTCTTTTCTCCTTCTGTGCACTTGTGCAAGTGTAAAATATCAACAACCTGTACTTCCTGACAGCTTGTTATCAAAGCGCACACTGAAGTTTGCATGAACAAAATAATTCCTGAGTGCTGAGTCAGGAGCAGTCCCCTGAAGCATTTCCCACTGTGTTTCTCTTATCTGGAAAGAGGACACAGGCACCATCTAGACCAGTTGAACCACGAGACTTTATTTACTCCTTTCTCAGCTATTTCATTTTATAATCTAAGCTTAGCTTAAGAAATAGCCTAGACCACAAAATAACATAAAATAGCATCTTTTAAATATTAACTGGTTTTCAGACCTCCTTCTCTCCTCTCTCCCTCCCCCTAGATTTACAGCTCAGACCTTTATGGTCTCTTTAGACATTTAGATTAAATTTGAGAAATTACTATGGTTCATTGCTGGCCCTCTGAGGACAGCCATGTAGTGTTGCTGGCAGCAAATGTCTACTGTTCTGCCTCTTGAGAGCAGCCAGATTTCAATGATGTGCAAAATCAACTCTCAATATCCAGCTTTCAAAACACCGTAAGATCTATGTTGAAGTGTTATTATGTAAATAAGAGCCCTTTTTGTTTCTGAAACATAGCTGTATGGAGGTGGGCAATATTGGCCTGCTTTACTTTCCATATGATGTTAACTATAACACAGTAGCCCATTTTCCATGCGCTGAGTCACGCTGATAACCCAATACCATGTGTAATTCCCTTCATTCGTTGCTCTGAAAGTCTCTAGCAAATATGAAACGTCTGCTGTGCACAGTTCCTCCAGAGGGGCAGGTGGCTGTGTAAAGGGATTTCTTAGATGTGCTGATCAGAAGAGACCTCTGTGAGTGTGGGAACTGACTTGCTGCACTACAAAGACCTAGAACCTCATCTGGAAATTTTTGTGAAGCCTGGAACATCAGTTTGAGATCTGATGTCTTCAGAAAAATGCCCAATTGGATGGAAAAGGAAGAGTTTGGGGGAATGACTTTACGTCTTCAAACCCAGTACAAGATGGTGAATTCTCCAGGACATGGGACCATCTGTTCATGGCTCTTGTGCACAGGGGCACAGTGAGATACTCTGGATTGTTGAGACCCATCTGCTGCTATCTCAGGCCGAGCCCTGCCGGCCCACAACTGCTTGGTCTCAGTGTGGGTTTTTTAGGTGCTGCTGCGATATGGATCATAAGTTTGGTGAATGAGTTATCGAGCTGAATGACCCGGCAGTCAGGTTTCTTGGTGCAGTGACAGCAGAGAGGGTAATAGCAACCCGGTAACAAGCCTCTTGGTAATGTGAGAGAAACAAGCTGTTTTCTTCAGATTCCATTTTCCAGCTACTTTTCTATCTCAGTGCGTTTTTTCATTATCAGCACTGTAGGCTACTTCTCACTTGCTGCGATTTGACTGGAATTTGATGAACTTAAGTGTTTTTTCTGCTTTCATTTGTAAAAGGCAAGAAATATAGTTCTGTGAAATGTGAAAGCAATTCATAGTAGAAATCTCTACTAATAGAAGAGGTGATGCTGCGAGCACATGAAAGTGTTCAGATTTGAGGCTACAGAAAGATAATAGCTAATGGTGTGAGCAATTATTTCCTTATTAGATAATGAGAGTTGCTGAAATTGCTAGTTGTACAAGTGAGGCATCCTGCATTATTGATCAAGCTTCTTTGTTTTAGCTGCACTGGCAGTATACATTTCACTTCTACATGGCTGTTTATGAGATCTAAACCTGCATGCAATGATCCATTCATATGGTTTGTTGGTTCTTTTTTCATGAAAACAGCTAAATACTGAAGTATATATAAAGTATGGCTGCATTATCTGTCTCTCATGGACTACCCTTATGGTGCAGGAACATATTCACTGACATAATCAGTTAGATCAGTTGTCCTTCTAGTGTAGTCTTTTACCTCTGTCTGATAATAAGCCCTCACTGTTTCAGGAGTCTAAAAAACCTGGTTACTTCAACTGAGCAATGTTAAACGTAACAGGAAGAGTCCTTCCTGACCTTGTGAGCTGGTTTAGTCATTATATGAGGTGTAGTTACTTTTATTAATTAAAAGTAGAGAAAAAGAATATTGGAATACAATCTCTAAAGCCCTTGAGGTCGAACCTACACGTCAATGACATTTTGTTTGCTGTTCCACAATGCTGTGACAGTTGTAATGTTATCTATTCTGATTTTGCTCAAAGGAATTGGATTTCAAATAAACTTATTCCAAAAAGAAGCATGAAACTAGGGCTAAAGAGAAGACATAATCCTGTCAGTACCATAAGTTGCCTCATAAAATGTCATGATTAAACACTTTGACCTTGACAAGTTGCACTAAAAAAGGGGGGAAAAGTATGTGTATTCCTTATAATCTTACTATTTTTCTTCAGAGGCACAATTTATACTTAACTTTGGTGATTATTGCACATATTTCTGAAGTGCCATCATCTGTAATATTAATCCCTTTAAAAAAAAAAGATAGGTATTAGTGAACCCTCTTTACACTATGGTTTTAGAATAGGAGAGGCTTTGCAGTCAATTATTTATGTGCAATAAATACTGAAAGCCTTATTATCTCAAAATAATCAATGTTTGGCTGAAGCTTGAGAACACTGATAGCTAATCTTAAAAGTCCTGTTCCAGTGTCATTTGAAATAATGGCAGAACTCCTATTGATTTTCAGCAAAGGAGAATGAGGCCAAAAAGTATTGCTTTGAGAGATAATTTTAGATAATCAGTTGAAAACATCTGTAAAAGAGCAGAAAACTTGACTTTCACTCTCCACATAATACAGTGTGAAGTATTTCAGCAGACAGGATCTCTTGACTTCAAAACGGTGTGTATCTATTTTCTGTTGCCTTGGGGAGCCTTGTTTAAATGTATATTTAGTAAGCTGGTGTTACTGTCTCTGGCAATGTATGGATAGCAACAGGAAAAGTTACGAGCAAACTTGGACGGAGTAGGGTGAAATATTGAAATACCTGCATATCTTTTTTTTTGCAGTCAAGTTACTTCTTTTTTCCTTGGACCCAAGCAAATTTTTCTCTCCAGGATATGCTTTTACGCATTCTGATGGGGCCTTTTGTTGTTATCTCTCTTCAGCAACTGTGGTAATTTGCCTGCGTCAGTGCAGAGCCGCTTGTGGTATGTGAGAGCCTCTCTCCTCCTGGAACGCCTGAAAGATAACACCAGAAATGAAGGAAGTAACACCCAAAACGCAAGAGATAGCACCAGTGTGCTTCAGGATGCGTTCTGGTGCAGGGTTTGGTACAGCCTCAAACTTGTGGGTGCTGTGTCAGCTTCTAGGGCAAGGCTGGACAAAGAAGCCAAGAAGATATTCAAAGATTGCAAGGGAGAAGGAAAGGGGAGTTTCTAGTGTTCAGTGAGCCATTCCGTTCTCAGACAAGGGGCTGCTGTTTTCTGCGTTTGCGTGAATGATGAAAGATGGATTTTGGCTGCATTTGAAGGAAGCTCTGAAATGTGATTTAATTGTGATTTAAAAAAAAATCCTCCAGAACTCAACCTGCTTGTCCATCAGAACTTCATTTTAAAGGTCATTTATTCTCATTTGCTCATCTCCAAAGTATAGAAAAACCAAAAAAAAAAGAAAGCAGGAATGGATGCAGCAGTAAAAAAAAAAAAAAAAAAAAAAAAAAAAAAAAAGTGTGCTCTGTACTGTCTTTTCTGCTGGGGTGAGGTATAGCAAATCTTGTATTGCCCTTATTAAAAATAGGTAGGTTCCATTTAATAGCATTAATCTGTGACCGCACTTGAGGGGTGTGTGTCTGTTTATTGATTGAGTGGAGTTATTTTTGAATAGAAGAGCTTATTTTCTGAAGCAAGGAAGCCCTTTCCCATTCTTTTGCAAAGAGTGCTGGGGGATGCCCAGCACCGTCAGTGCCGAGTGGCAAAGCAGAAAAGCTTTTCTCTAGCGAGGAAGAGGCCGCATCAGGAAGCAGCCTGTAGATAAGCAGATATCGCTAAGTAGGGAAGTAGGACAGATACCCTGAGACAGCATCTGGCAGAGAAAGGGAAGACACATGAACTCTCCTTTCCGGAGAGAGCCCGAGAAGGAGCTGTAGGCACTCAGCTCCTAGAAAAGAGCCAAAAGTTCTGAAACTCCGTAATATTTAGGTGCTCAGTTCACACTGATTTCAGTCTTAGTAAGTGTTATATTTAGTTTCACTTATGCTCCTTAATAAAGTCCCAGTCCAATTTAGGAACACAGTGGCCTCAAGGAAACGTGAAGATTTTAGCAGTTTGTTACCTTTTTCCACCTCAGAATGGCTTTTTCAGCTCCTACAAATAGGAAACAAAATACTGATCTTGACAAAACGTATTTGATGGTCCAGTTTGGTGTATATGTTTACCAATCTTTTCATCCATATACTTACATAGACCATAAAATCATAATATCAGACTGTAGCAAAAAACCTGTGAGAGTATTGCTAAGTGATTTAAGAATGCCCTGTTTAATAAACTAGAGGGGTTTTCCCCCCCTGTAAAACAGTGGGCTACATTCTCTCATTTCTCATTCAGTCACACATTAAGACAGATTTGACCAAGTATTTTTAGTTGGAGATTTGGAGCGGCTAAAGTAAGAAATCCTCTTAATAAAAATAGGAGCTTTTTTAAAAACTATCTTTTATACCAGTGTAATTCCATTGACTTCACAAGATTTATTCCTAATACATTTTGATGGGAAAAGACTACGAGGTTGTGGGCATATTTATTTTTCTTCTGCGCTGTGGGGGTAACATCGTCACTGTGTTTTAGTCCTTTGTGTAGCATTTCCTTTTTACTAGTTGATGACATGCTACAATACATAGGTAAATAAGTACCAAATATGAATATACAATACAATAATTACTTATTTTCCTGATGACAAAGATAGTTTTCTGGGTTTTGTGATGCATCACAGGTCATCCTAGGTTTCCTGTAGGACTGCAAGCTGGGGTGAGTATGAAATGGGCAGGACAGAGCCAAGTCAGAGGCACTCTATAAACTTCAGGAATTTTCATCACTTTTGCTTTTAATTACAAGAAATATTAAGCTTCTGTCTTCCAGGGGAATATTTCTCAGCAAAATATGTTTACCAATAGCTTTCAAATTTCAACCCTATGTTTTTGTAATTAAATGAAGCAAGATTGTAGAGAGACAGACTTTTTTTTTTTTTTAAATTTATCTTTTATTAGACCAGCTCATATTGTTGGATAAAAACCAGAGAGCTTCCAGATGCAGAAATCCATCTTCAGTTTTGAAACAGAAGCCAATTTCAAGCTAAGTGTAGTCTGGGGACAATTGTTGTGAGTTTAACTTTGTTATGGTGATCAGCTGAATAAATAGAAGAGAAAAAGGTGTCCGACACCTTGAAGCAGATGAGGATGTTAATGAAGGTAGAGGTGATAAGGTTGTGATAGATGTGTCTGAAATAGCTAACAGAATCCAGAGGTGCTGCTGCTGTTAAAAAGGGAGTCAAGGCAAGGGACAAGAAAATTGAATGGTGGAAATCTGGACAGCTGCCGTTCACCAAATTGCAACTGTACACTAAACAATTTGGAAGAAATGGATTGAATTGCAAATCAAAGCTTCATTTTCATAGGAACACAAGAAGCTATATGAGTCTCTTTTAATATCATATCTCCAACAGCGAGTGACAAAAAGTAGGTGCGTAAAAAGTAATTTTAAGCCTTTGGGTGTTTAGGAGTTTCTTAAAGCTATAAAATATTTGTAAATCTCTAAGGATAGGACAGTGAGCAGTTGCAGCTAGTTACCCTGGGTTCTCAATGATGAAAAATAAATGCACTGGAAAAGTGAGTTAATCTTGTTTTGAAATAAGTGTTCAGGGATATTTCTCTCCATTGACTATAAAGGCAGTCTACAGCAAGTAACAGAGGTTCAGGCAGTTAACTTCTGAAGTGAACTTCTGACACGTGAAACGAATTTCTCTCAAGTCTCCAGGACTTGAAAACACCATAGCCTTGCAGGAATGTCCTTGAGCACTGACAGTCTGCAATGGCAGGGGTTGTTCCCAGCAGGAGTTTCGATGCGTGCCCCTCCCCTTTGGGAAGGGGAAGGGAACAGCTGAGAAGAGGCAAGCCCTGATGTGCTGCTTGGCCTCACTGCCATAAGGCAGAGTGGGACCTGTCTTATTTCGCCAGCATAGGCTCAGACTCTGTCACTTGGAAATGAGAACTTACAAGTCCCTAAGCCTTAAAAATCTGCACCCTGGTGCAGTTTTCAGAAGTGCATCCATTGCATTAGCTTTACTCTGAAAACAAGATGAGATCTTGCCAGAAGTCTTATCTTTAAAAAGGCAATCCTTCTATATTTATCCATACATTTATTCTCCAGGCATTTAATTCAAATGGAGATTATTCTTTTAAATGTTTGTATAGATCTCTACTGCTCTTTATTTCTTATTCTTTGCTAAAAAAAAGTGCTATTGCTGTAGAAGTTGTTTTTTTTTTTAATACTATTCTCCAGTTTAATAATTGGCATTAGGAAACCTTAGTAACTCTTTCTTTTTAAAAATGAGATTCTCTTCACTGAAAACTGCAGCAAATGACTGGATGCTCGATATTTGAGTTCCCCAGGAAACTCAGACAGTATTGAGTTTGTGCTTGCAAGCTGACCTTTCTTTCATTATATAAGAAAAAACCCAATATTTATGAAAGTCAAGGCGAAGATAAGATCAGCATGGTGGGCTGGTAATTACATAAAGTAATGTTCAGTCATTAGATAAAGTGTACAGTTGATCCTATGGCTTAGATGTGGGCGAGGAATGTGATCTAGCATTACTGGTATAAAAGAAAGATGCAACTTTTTCATACATCAGTTTCGAGAACGTGTATCCAAGCATCAAGGACAGCTCACCTTTAAACACCGTCCTGCAGTTTCTCAGCTGTCTGATTTATTCTTGTTGAACAAAGGAGGTAATATATTTTTAAATTTTTGTTGCTGTTAAAAAGGAACAATTGCATAATTTTTTACATTCTCTTTCTCTTCTTTCCAGAAGTTTTCTTCTTCTTCCATTCTGTCAAAGTTTTTATTTTGAAACTTAACTTAAAAGGTTGCATTGGGACTAAAAATCTGTGCCTGGGGTTAAATTAACTTTGTAAGTAAAAAAAAAAAAAAAAGAGGTTCTAGAATTGTGATGCAGCTAAATGGTGATGTTCTGTGATTTCCATTTGGGTTCATTGATGCTTCATCAGTAACCTTGTGTTTTTCTCCTGGTCAATGGCATTGCTGCCAAATGTCAGATGTTACAAGATATTGTAAATAGCAAGGTAAGACTTTTCGCTGCTGGGGAAGACTTAAAATTACCATCTTTCTAAAGAGCTGCTGAAATTCATGTGTTATGTAATGTTCCAAGAGCTTAAGAAAGATAATAATTAATAAGGCAAAGTAAAAGCTTCCTTTGATTTGATAGCGAAATGAAATGAGTAGTGTCGATACTAATTGGGTTAGCAGCGTGAGCACAGTCAAGAAACCAAGTAAGACCATCAGGCACAATGGCTGTTGCACTGGAAGAGCAGAGAAGATCACGTCAGGTTTTTATTGACAGATATCTTTAGTGTTTTTGATACGAGCCTGACAATCTGACTCAATAGAGGAAATGCAAAACTGCAATTTCAATTCCCCTTTTGGTTAATACAATTTAAACAACTTCCTTCTGGGATTGCCTCAAACCCTTATAATGCACCGAATCATAGCATTATATGTTCTTAGAAAAATTAGGGTGGAGAATGCCACTGTACCTTCAGCAAAGAGTATGAAATCTCAGAATAATCAATCAAGGTTTGTGGTGTTATTCCTGTGGCTGGCACCTTATTGGAGCTGTTGGAAGATCTGGGCTATGAAAAGGCTCAGGATGTGTAAGCCAGTTGTTTGGAAAAGGCTATCTGTCTGCTTCTGCTGCTGCATGAGCCCCTCCAGCCAGCTTCTCGCACTCAGGGGAATGTCCCCTTGGATGGAGCAGGGCTTGACATTAAACTGCGGGACTGTGTCGCAGTGCAGGCAAGTCTGCCAGAAGTTACACCTGCTCTGTGGTGCTGGAAAGAGCATATACAGTAAATAACCTTAAAAAATCCTAATTTGCTGGAGGGAGGGATCCAGCCAATTTACTCAGCACAACTCCATAGCTGGAGCTCAGCTCAGTTCAGTTCCCAAAATGTTTGGCAGGACCACAGGAGGCTGTGTATCTAAACAGTGTGAAGGACCACCTTTCTCCTGCGGACACAGGTTACTGTTTTCGAGGGAACAGGGCGCAGAGAGGTGGCATCTGCTTTTCAAAAACCTTATAGCCATGTTCAATGCTCCCATGGGGCTACCGTGTTGATGGCATCCCCAGTTTCCTTTGCCTCCTGTTGACTAACATCAGAAGACTCTCTCTGGTACTCGGACGGTTTTTTGGTAAAAGCCCAAGCAGAGATGAGTAACTACAGGTTGCATTCATCAGACGTACATGCATACACTGAACTGGCTTTTTGATACCTCTTCCAAATGCTTCTTTCCAGTGCTTCCACAATTGCTGCCAATGTTTTTTCTTCCTTTCTATTATCAGGGGTTTCTTTAAGTCCTTTATCCTCTGTTTTCTGCCAGCGTGGACTGACTTGCTGGGCAGGTGGGAGGGAGGAGAAGAAGTCACTTGTAGCCAGCACCCAACTCTTGCCACCCATTAATTGCAACCTTACTGACCTCTTAGTCATTCAGTTTAGCTGGGCTTCAGATCAGTCTCTAACCTCTAGTTTTTGCTATCTTAATTAGAAAGAGATTCGTTTCCACTTTTGTGCCTTCATTTCTTGCATCAGAGAGAATTGCATATCTGTCTTGCTCATAAACTTTGCTTCTTTCTGCTTTCCTAACCCCAGTCAGGCAAGGGCCGTGTTCTTGTCATCCTGCCTTTGGTCTCAGCCTCATCTGCCTGGGCATCATCTTTTTCTGATTGCTGTAAGGATGGGGGTCTCTTTAATTTTCTTTCCTGATGTCAAAGCTACCTTGTAGGGTCTGTGCTGCACTGCCATCTGAACTGCTACCTTTGATGACTACATTGTACCTCTCCTCAATCAATGAAGCAAGATCTACTGACCTGTGTGTAGCAGCCTCAGGTGCCCATATATCTCTGGGAATTTGTGCAGTGATAGAGCATCTCTCTGCTAGTCAATACTCTCTTTGCACACATGCCAGTGCTCCAGGTTCACTGTCAGATAATGATACCAGGCAAGTGGTTTCACTCCTTGGACCACCTCAGGTTTGCCTCTCCCTCCAGATGTGAGGAGGCATTATTTGAACATTTGCATAATTGTGGCAGTCCTTGCAGAGGTTCTGCTGGGCAGGTGCAAAATCTGCAAAGAAATACATTTCCATGATGTGAAAGCTATCTTTGTTTAATTGTACTTGATTTTCTACCATCTTTCCTCGTTAGGGTTGACAGTGCTTTCTCTGATCAGTATAGCATGCTCAAATAACCTTTACACCAAATCTCAAGATCAATTTCTTTGTTGCTGGCATTATTGTTATTCTCATTGCCACCTCGTTTTTAGAAAGATTTGGGGCCACAATTTGATCTGTCCCTGGAGAATGTTTATCATGGAATAGCAGCATTGACTGGTGTATTTGGAAGAAGGGAAGCTCTTAATAGTTAAAGATTGAATGCTTTTTTTTTTTTTCTGGCTAAGCACGGTATCTAAAATGTATATATCAGTGTTGTCAGGTTGGGGCCTTATCCTGCACGGCAGTCATTAGCATATCATGCTTTTGTGTGACAGTTTCAGTCTTTTATAGTCAAGGTATCAGGCGGTCTACACAGGCACAGAAGAAACTGCTCAGAAGATCCAGTTGCAAGAGTCTGGAGATGCCGTCAGCACTGCAGTTCAGGCACAGCCCAAACAAGTTGTGGGTTAGCTTCAGGCCCAGCCAGGGGAGGTGACTGCAGAGGTGGAGGGATCTGCATGATCAGAGAATGTTTCTGAGAAGGCAGGTAAACTGTTTGGTGATTAGCAGCTGTGGGCTTGGGATGCTGCCTGGGGTGCTTGGCTGAAGCTAGCCAGGGACAACTTGGGGCCAGTGAACCAGGTGCCGCTGCACAAGCACAGCCAAACAGGCTGAACGAGCGAAAGCTGCCCACTGGGCAACCCCTCTTATATACTGAGCAGGACTTCTATGGTATGGAATACATTTTTTTGGCCAGTTTGGGTCAACTGTACTAGCTATACCTCTCCCAGCTTCTTGCATCTGCACATTAGCAAAACCTGGGAAGCTGGAAAAAGTCCTTGGTCTCTTTAGCAACAACTAATAACATCAGTGTATTATCAACATTCTTCACACACCAGATCCCATACTAAATCCACACCACAGCAGCTACTGGGAAGAAAATTATCTTAATCCCAGCTGAAACCAGGAAAAGTGCTCAGCCCAGAATCCCTCACAGGATAATCTGCAAGGGCAGGGAAAGTCCCCTTGTTGAAATGTGCTCTGTGTCTCAGCAGTAAAAAGACCCTGTAACTCAATCCTCCAAGGCAAGCCTGTCCCCAGCCAGCCAGATTATGTGAAGGAGTGCTGCTGTCTCTGTCACCTGCACAGGCTGTCCCAGTTCAGGAATTTAATACTTCAGCATGCTTTATGTGGCTCCTTTCTGCATGGACCCAATTACTTCACTATGGGATATAAGTAATTCCTGTTCATTTCTAAAGGAAGGGTTCAGGTTTATGCTTTGGAAGAAAATGATTTTTAAGGGGGACATTCTGTTTTCTGAGGGAGAGACTGGGCCAAAATGGTCTTTCACTGGACAACGAAATTGTGAGTTCAATACTGAGGCTTAGTGCTTGAGATGGAAGGTTACAAACTTCATGCTTAAAATACGACATTTTAATACTGAAAAGAGCGGAAGTGAGGTTCAGTATTTTGTTTTATGTGTTCATAGCTCAAATCCAAGATTTTTAAAAGCAGCATTAGTGGACCAGATGTTTATAACATGAAGATCTGAAAAAGTGTGTGGCATTTTCAGCCTAACTGAGATCCTGCCTGACTTTCCAGTAAGGGAGATCCTCCCAGGCCATGCCACAGGCACGTAGGAGTTCTCTGGCTTTAAAGAAACACTAATTTCTTATGACCAGTTTATGACTTTTTTTTTTTTTTGTCTCTGACCACGCTGGTACAAAATGCTTCAGAATATTTGTAAAGGTTCTGTGGTAATTACCAAAAAGCATCCTGATGATCTGTCTGTAGTCCGTCCTTAATACATCTGACATTTGGATATGGAGAGAACTGAGGTTTCATGTCTGTCCCCCCTCTGCTCTGAAATCTTATTGTGAATAATAATGGAAAAAGTAAATTCATTTAAAAAAAAAAACAAGTAGAGAATTTGGGATTATATTCATACAGTTGCGACTTATATATTCTGCATCTTTAACGTAGTGTTTCCCCCAGTTATTCATATCGGAGATATGCATTACCCTGTGGTATGGATTTGATCCGGATCAAATATAACCTCACAACCGCATTTCTGTTGAATTACCCACAGAACATACGATATGCTGTTTATGGCCCCTTCATCTCATGAGCTAGTTGTAAAAGGACAGATGTGCAATGCCACAGGTAGCCTTCTTGCACAAAATTAATCTATTGAAAAGATTTTTAAAAGTTTGAGGTGACCAGGGTTTGTTTCTAATCAAACCAGCTTTCTTCTGCTCAGAATCTGACAGCCAAGTTGCTGCATCAGTAAAACGAAGCCTAAAAGAAATCTCGGTCCAGAAGGCTGCAGCGATGCTGAGCTCCCTGGGACTCCCCTGAGCCTGCACCGTGCAGGTGCCCCCGGGGCTGTTCCAAGGCCTCCTGAGCTCTCCCTCAGCACCGTGTCTCCTTGGGTGCACTGGAGCACAGCGTGTAGTGCCTCTCTCATTACAAAGATCAGATGAACTTTCTCCCACTGAGGCACAGGACTGTGAAATTCTGTTTATGAGGACTTTGGCACTAAAGAAGTCATTAAATCGTAGAATCATTTAGATTGGAAAAGACCCTTAAGATGTAACACGGCCAAGTCCACCCCTAAACCATGTCCCTAATCACCACATCTGCACTTCTTTGAAACACTTCCAGGGATGGTGACTCAACCACTTCCTTGGGCAGCCTGTTCCAGTGCTTGATAACCCTTACAGGGAAGAAATTTTTCCTAGTACCCAATCTAAACCTCCTCTGGTGCAACTTGAGGCCATTTCAGTGTGTGGACAAATAATCTGACTCTTGCTTCAGGAAGTTATGTCCTGATGTGAAATTATTTTCCCTGAAATTAGTCTTTCCATGTTCCAGATTCTTCAGGTTCTTTCATCTTCTCCATAAGTATTTGCTGGCTTTGTCCGGTCTGTAATAAATATTAGACAGTTACATTTGAAGTTTGTGTGCTGTGGCTTATGTTAGTAATCAGAAAAAAAAATTGTTAAGGCTAGAAAGAAAGGCACATTTTTGTTATTGGGATTAAGTCGATTTTCTGAGCCTATAAAATGCGCATCAGTACACTGCATTTTCATTTTCTGATGCCAGGTTTAAATTGTCTCTGTTACTTGCCCAGAATGCTGTATCAATGTGTAGTGTACATACTAGTACTGTACCCAGTGTGAACCAGTCCTTTAAAAATGTCTGTATTTGTATTTCCAGACAGATCATGGATTGCTACAGGAAGTATGCAGCTGTCACTTTGACCATTTTGTCTGTATTTCTGCATCTTCTTCATGCTTTCCCAGATGGAGAGTTTCTCATGCAGGGTAAGCTGCTTTCAGCATTCAGAAATAGGGCAATTGTTCATAAAGAGTATTAATTAAATTTTCACATGTTTTATAAATGTGGTCATAAATTACATTTATTGACACTGAGATATGAAAGTGTAATAGATCAAGATAATTTTGCTGTGAGTACACTTCCTATTTCTTCTCTAAACTTCGTTTCTCCAGGTCAAGAGTCTCCTAGATGATCAAATCCTCATGTTGATGTGGGTGACCTTAATCCTTGAAATATTATCAAATAGAAACCTTTTGGTTTCTTGTACTCCTGACATCTAAATGGCAACATAACATCAGGAACAGGGGAACCATAACTTCTTCTCATAATATGCGGAACATTTTTCCTCTGTATATCCCAGAATATGGGATGTTGATGGTGTAGCATTTTACCAAAGAGGCATATTAGGAAGATTTTAGGGGACTTTTGGAGGTTGTTTTTTTAAAATTCAGCCTCAAACTGCGTATAGAAAAACACGAGCTACAAAAATCTCAGGATCACTAGTCATTTTTAAGACTCTTGATAACAGAGTCTTGCTTGAAAACAGGCACAGCCTAAGAAGCACTACAAATCCTGCTGGTGCTATTTAACTATCTGTAGCTAGTAGGAAGTTTTCTAGGGACAGCTAATTTAGTAGACATACAAAAAAACCCCCACAACTGTCAACAAAATTAAGTTAGAAAACCAGAAGAGAAGCAGTAATACTTGTGCCTTGCCTAGAAAGCCACATTCAGGTTTTACAGCTGGTGCATACTGTAGAGTTGAAGGAGCTTAAAGGGAGGAGCTTTGGTATCTTTGCTTTTCTGTTCTGCAGATGTCAGCAGGAGAATGTAGCCAGTGCTTCCTCTTACCACGCACACTTTCCCTTTCTTTTTGAAAAAAGAAATACAGTTGGAGATCAAGTAAAAGTATCTTCCTTATATTTTTATGGCAGGTTGTCCGGAGTGCAAGCTAGGGGAGAACAGATTCTTTTCCAAGCCAGGAGCGCCTATTTACCAGTGCACTGGGTGCTGTTTCTCCCGGGCCTATCCCACTCCGATGAGGTCCAAGAAGACCATGCTTGTTCCAAAGAACATTACATCAGAAGCAACGTGCTGTGTAGCAAAGGCTTTTACCAAGGTGAGGGTGTGAATGAGACCCATTTAAGCTTGTTTTAGGATGCAATGTTTAGCTGAACCAGTGAATATAAAATAATATGTTTTTCGTGGAGGACATTGGAGAGCTATGTGAGGGAAACATCCTTGGCATTTATATCCTTTGCGCTTGGGTTCTTTCTTTTTTCTAAAAAGGAAATTAAAGTGTCAGCCAGTACTGAGTCTGATATTCAGATGTGATGCAGTATCACTGACTTCAGTGAAACTACTTTGACTCATGACAACCAAAGTTCCAGTGCTGGACTTCTTGTCCCCTTAGTTTTAACTCTTGTGGGTGCGCAGCCTGCCCTTAAATGCTATGCAGTGTGTATTTGAATTTAATTAGTAATTTTCCTTGCGTCTTTCCTGCATAGGCAGGAGTTATCTGGAAAGGTGGCTGGTCAATACTATCAATTATATATATAGGAGTGAGGGACCAAAACCATCTGTGCTCATTAGATTAATTGAGGTTGTGTTTACTTTTAATAGTATAACCAAGAGGGAACTGTAAACGTGTGCAACTACTTTGAGCATTTAAAGCTCTTATCTGGAAGGTTTTCTTAAAAAGGGAGTCTGCTAAAGCTAATTATTTTGGGAGTGATTCAACTCCACATGAGGAAACCTTAAATTTGATGTAAGGAGTGGTGAACTAGTTGAAACAAGCTAAGGTGTCTATCCTGTAGTGATCTGAATCAGGCTTATTGAGTGTATTGACTAGAGGCTCAGTTCAGTTACCCACTCACAGATTTGATGCCGTTTAAAATACCTTGGGGTACTCAAAACATCTGCATATGGCTGGCAGACATAGGACACATACAAGACCTGAAGTGGCAGCTGGAGGCTTGGTGGGATCCCCTCTGAGATCTCAAATGGCAATTGGCAGCTCTGTGTGCGCAGCTTGACAGAGTGCTGGGTCTCCAGCTGTAATGAGAATTCAGATACCTGATTTACCTATAGACATCTACAGCTGAACCCATCCTGGCTCTTCATCGAAGTAGAGCATAGATCTTCTTCTAGACCACCAACATTATACTTATCCTGAGGCAGCAACTAGAATTTAGTTGAGATAAAAAATAAAGATGACTCATTGTGTTTGTGGTCTCCGTTTTTAAAATCCTCATGTGAAATATTTTAAGGACACTTCCTAGTTTTTCATAGATTGGTTACTTGACACTTTTGGAAAATTAGACACTTTAAGAAAAGCCAAATTAAGGACATCAAACTATGTCGCTATGCATGTCACTGTTAAAAACCTTCTCTTTATGGCTTTAAAAGCCACTGATGATGCAGCTTCACAGGCTGGTGTTCAGAGGCTGTTCTAGTACACGTACCCCAAAAAACCTGTGTACCTTGTGGTTAAGAAATAGGCTTCAGACATCTTTTGCTTGAGAATGCTGGTTTTACTGTGTAGCTAATCCTAATTATTTGTTATGTGTGTATGTTTTCTTTTTTTTTTTAAGATTACCCTTAAGGACAATGTGAAGATAGAGAACCATACAGATTGTCACTGCAGTACCTGCTACTATCATAAATCGTAAAGCCTGTCCCTTTGTTACTGATCAAGGACAACGGTGAATGGAATATTTGTTTTTCAGCTTTTATAACACCACTATGTAAAATCTTGTGTTTTCTGGTCAAGACACTGGGTATGCCTTTGAATAAGATGCATGTCTGTTATTTCCTCTTTGCTTCTTCATACATTTAGGTAAGTTTAATTATTTACATTAGGGATAAAATACAGCACTTGCATGACAACTGAAGGCTTGATCTATTTTTTAAAATAAACTGTCAGTTAAATCATAAATATTTCTTGAGGAAAAATGATGATTTAATAGCTTAAAACAAAAAAAGAAAGACTGTGCTACAGTTAATTTTTAGATTTTTTTTTTTTTGTGGGAGATGGAGAGAAGGAAGGAGGGAGGGATGGCAAAGTGGACAGAAGAAGAAGCAATAATTTCCCCTTATTCATTTAGTCGTTAGATTTTTTTTGAAGACTCAACATTTTGTTTCTTCTGTTTCTGTTCCATTTTTTCTTTACCTTGTGGGCAGAAAGTTTAGCAGTATATCATCTTTGTGTGGTGCTCTGTCTTTCTGTGCCATCTTTTGTTTTTCTTTGAACTTAATCTCCTCCCATATAGATAGATAAATAGATGCACAGTCACACATTATAAAGAATTGTACAGTTTATTGTAGCAATGGTGGAACAGAGGAGTGTTACAACAGTATTAGCTGTTTAAGGTATGCCTGAGCAGCACAGTGTAGGGCTTTAGTAATTCCCAAATGCAATGTTCTGGACTCAGATATACAAATGGAAAAGGTGGGGAATCTGTTAGGTGAAAAAATGACCACAGAATATGTATTCAGAATGCATGACCTTAAAATCGTAAACTGGGATTTTAGACATAGCACTTGCTCAGTTTAGTGGGTTGGATCGAGGTCTCTGGAGGAACTGCCTGCAGGTCTGGAGCCTGCCCATGGGAACTGAAGTGAATGAAATATCCTGCTCTTCACCCTCATATCCGGGATGAGAACATCAGCTTTGCTGTGGTCGCTGGCTGCAAGAGTTTAAATGTGCTGTCTCAAAAAGCCTCAGATATATATGTGGAGGATTTCCCTGCAGCAGATGCTGTGAAGGTAGCAGTAAGAGCTTCTAATGGGGACAGGGAAGGTTGTCTGGGGTCAGGCTGTGAGGGTGGCTGGTCTGTCCTGGGGCATGGCCATGGCTGATGTCTGCTGCAGTGCCAAGTGACTGAAGTAGTTTAGACAGGCCTCCGGGGCTAAGCTGTGATGGGGCACTTGAGCAGCCCAAGACTGGCAGGATCTAATCATGGTTTAAATCCACTATTCATCCACCCTTCTGTCTATTGCAGTGCAAATTCAGTGCTGTTTTCTAAGAGTACAATCATGAGGCTTTGTGGAGAGGAAAAGACTTCTCATAGATAGGGGAGATGAGTTCCTTAGAGCAGTATTATTCAGCATGTGCCTAGTAAACCTTATTAGCCTGATCTCCATGTATTAACCCCCTGATTCCGTCTCTCACCACTGGGAAGCACTGATCTGGTCAAGCCCCATGTCCTAGTACAGAATCAGCTACACTGTGCCATTTCTGGAACATGTTTTGCCTGACTTGCTCTTGAAAAAAATCCCCTGGTGGTTACTCCAGAATCTTCCAAGGAAACTGATCTTGTTGCTTCACTATTCTTACTATGCTGGAACATTTCAATATTCTGGAAAGTTTTTCCCTAATATTTTACCTATGTCTTATTTTCTTTGACATTACTTTTGGTCAAAGGGGAAGTAGTTTAGTAGGGTGATCTTCAGGATGAGTTTAATAACATCAGCAGCCCAGAGTTTCACAATTAGAGGTCTAATTTCTCATTCTAGATCATCACTCAGCATTATGGGAATACATGTCAAGCAGCTGCTATAGCTGACTCACAATTCCATGTTGTTGTACAATTTTATTAAACGTGATTGATGTGGGTATTTTTGCAGGAGAGCCAGGTCCTGCCTGAGTTTTCTGGGCAACAAGAGAGGAGTCATCTGAAGCTGCAAGCTGATTACTTTTGGGAATGGTATTGCATTTTCTCATAACTTTGACAGGACTGAAAGGGAGAGCAGGGAAACACATTCTCCGAAGTTGACTTGCAGGGGAGATGTGCCTTTTCACCCTGCCAGCCTTCTTGGATGACCTCTTACTCAAGTGAGCTCCTCTGGCAGCATCAAGTACTTGCTTGTCTATCTATGCCTGTGCTGCCCACAATAGCAGGTTGGTGACATGATAAACTTCTGTTTGCATCTTCTGAATCAACTTCCATATTTTGCATTGTAAAGCCATAGAAATACTGAAAACCAGTAAGCAATTTGAGTGAAACCCATGCTTTAAAGGAGACAAGGGATGCACTAGCACTCTGTCATTCTAGGATGCCTGGTCCCTTTTTCGTTCTCAGCAGCTTTTCCCTCTTGCTTGTACAAAGCCATTAGTCATGAACTTCTCAACTCATGCATCCCTCTTGCCCCTGAGGCGACCTCAGGCACCAGGAGCTGGTCCAGTGTGTATTGTGAGGGCGTATGGAGTGCGGGAGCATCCTCCTTATTAAGCCATCCGGCTCAAACTCTTCAGTTTAGAAGAAATAACACGTAACAAGGAAAGTGATAAAATAAACACGCAGATACACAAACCTAACAGCAGGCGGTAAGAGAGACAATAAGAAAGGGCAGATCTGTTCAGCCACTGATGGATGGGTTGTTAGGGATGGCCCCAGGGCATGGCAGTGGAGGAGGCACTCGGAGGGGTGGGGAGTTTGAGGGAGGCACGGCGTGGGGGAGGGAGGCACTTGTTATGGGATATGGGAAGGAGCTTGTGGGACTGGGCACGATTTATTATGAGGTGTTTAGAGGGAGGGTCAAAGGTGGAGAAAGGTGGTGGTGGGGATGAGGGAGGGGGAGGCATGGGAATACAGAGGAGAGGGGTATTAAAGGGGCCTGTCGTCTGCAAGCAAGTTGCCAGTCAATGCACCTGTCTGAGCGTCTGCTTGATCACTGCAGTCTGTCCTACCTTCTTATTAAATCCTTTACTTAACTTTTTTTTTCTTTTTTTTTTCCCGTATAATCTCACTTTCTATCCTATGTATGAATGCTGCAAGGCTTAGGCTTCCAGTGCTACCAACTGGAGAAGGCACCTGTAAGTCTTGGTGCCTGCAATTAGAGGGACCAGTATGCAAGAGAGGTGCAGGTGGTAGCACCATGGGCCTTAATGCTTGTAGGGCTAGATGTCAGCAACTAGAGGGACCAGGGTGTGTGTTCATGTGGGAGAGATCTAATAGCAACATCTGAAAATACCGAAGTGTGTTTATTTTTCCCCCAGTGAATTTAATCCTGTGTGCACGTGTATGTGTAAATTGCTAGGAAACTTCAAGCTGGACGAGTTGGTGAGCAGGAGGAAGCCCACATCTGGAAGGACTCGAGGTCTGAGCCCATGCTGAGTAACGGGACCCAGGGTCTGGGGACGGGTGGACTGAGAAGCTTTGTTAATATTAAAGTAATCTGTGATTATGGGGATGCTTGTGAGACGAGTGTGTAGTGCACACCTCTGCTCACTAGCAAACTTCAAGCTGGACTGGCTGGCAAGCAGGAGACCTGTTTACCAGGTAAGGGAGGTTGGACATAGGTATTAGAAAGGTTTACAGGCTGGGCTGATATTTGAGGATCTGTGAGTGCACTTGTGAATCTAGAAAGTGAGGGCACATATGTTTTCATACAGAACTTCAATCTTGGTCAGCCAGAGAGGAGGAACAGGACTGGGGTTACTTATATCTAAGTGGGGGTTGTTGTTTTCTGCGTGAGTACAGCTAAGGGCGGTGGTCCATTGAGCAGTCTGTGTGTCTGGCTGCCTTGGTGCCCTCTGTGTGCAAGTGTATGTGTGTGCCTGCCTGGGACAGATGCTCAGCTTTGCTGCTGGCTGAACCTGCACACAGGGACAGGAGCTGTGTCCATTGTCTAGGACTGAGAGACCTCCTCAGTTCCTGCGTGCCTGCAGCTGGGCTACAGCAGTCAGCAAGGAGGGATCCCTGGGTCCTGGAGTCTGCAGGATTCAGCAGCCAGCCTTTACATCCATAACATATATTATCCAAATACTTTTTTTTTTCCACATTGTAGCTGTTAGAATCAGGTCAGAATTTAATTGTTTGTGTTTGAAAGTGAGTGTAAAAACAAGGCCATAGTCAGAAGAGTGGTAGTGTCAAATCAGTGAGCCCATACACAGTCAGGGCTAGGAAGAACAATGCTACATGATGTTAGGTAGCTAATACCATTGACCATAATAGAGAATAAATAGGGTATGAATGGGAATATGTGCTGGAAGACAATCTAGCTTTATATCTGCAGGGATTAAATATCAGATTTCCAGTAGGAATGCAAAACAGGAAAACAAAAGTACAATATAGTTTCCTTACATTAGAAAATGGCTAAGAGAGAGGCTAGATCAGTAATATATATTCAAGAGGCCACAGAGAGACATCACAAAATCAGAAAAGAGACTAATCTCTTGTTTACAGAGACAGCCAATGTGCATCTTCTGTATTTTAGGAACAGAGTATTTGTGCATGGAGATAAAATGAAGACCTTGTCAGTGTGGTTTATAAGTAGTAATAAATCAGCCAGGCTGATACTGTGGATTAAAAATGCTGAAGATCAAGCAAGCTGAAGATAAAAATGATATGTTTTTACTGTCACAGTGACCTATATAAACCTACATCACCATAGTCCTAATAACGAATTCATGCTGTGAGCAGAGGGACTGATGAAGCTGGATTTCCTGACGATCTGTGCCTTGCCTCACTGAAGCCCCATTTTACCATGTCCTCAGCAAACCCCTCTCCCTCCTTCTGATGCAGCCCCATTGCGTGCTCTTCCAGGCTGCTTCAGAGCTACCAGCCAGCGCCAGGGCCATGCCGCTGTTTCTCCGTCTGGTGTGTTTTCTTAGGGCTGCTACTGACTTCTCTTCAATCAGACCCCAATTTTTATGTTTTGCCACTAGCAGGTGTTGATTTTCACAAAACTGGTAAGGCCTTCTGAAGTCTGAGGTAATTACCAAATGCTCAAAACTGACCAAAGGGTTAAACAGTTGCTGAGGAGCGGCTGCCAGACAGCTGTATGAACAGACAGCCAGCATGAATGCCTCACTGCTGCAAGATGCCAGGCTAAAGCTCCTTCCGATGATTCAGAGTTATTGTGATTTCCAGTCCGCAGCTGGTGAGTGCAGAGTGGATGTCTTCACAGCAAAAGATAAAGCTCTTGAGCTGTAGGGGTTTTAATGAACTGAAATTTCAGATCCGGCTTTTTACTCTTAGCAAGCCTGAGAAGCTCCAAGTGAGCAGTAGCCTTCCTTTTCTCTCCTTGTCACCCTGCCTAAACAATGATTTTAAATATTGGTGAGGGGGAAAGAGAAGGTTATCCCAGGACTTGGTTGGGTAAATACAGGCTATATGTCTCCCCTTTACAGCTGGGTGAAAGCTCCTTACTAACATGGAAGTCGCCTAAATATATTTGTATATAGTGGGAGCCTCTTGCAGTGGAGCTAAGGCTGTTGTTTGGTTGTGCCAAAGAGGATTGCCATGAAAAAAGAGAGATTTGAAGATGACATCATGAAGATGACAGGAAACATGTAAACACATCTGGTGATGGAACAAAACTAACAATTAATCATTTCATTAGCGTCTGGAAGATTTCCCTATTTAAGGGGTTTCCCTGTTGCTCCACGGTTTCCCATGTCTCTGGCATATGTTAGCCCAGCACTTGACCAGCAGTTGGGTTGGAATAAGATGCCATCTTATTATATGCACACATGTAAGCCGTAAATCTAAGTAACTGTCCTGCCAACCCATTCTGGGTGTTGAGCTATGAGAGAAACCAGTACTCTTTTGGTTGAGGGAAATAAAAAAGCCAGCAAATTTCCTTTGGGAGAGGATTTAATTTCTTGAGATTTTTAAAAAATTATTTGGTAATTTGTTTTTAAAACCATCTGTCTCTCTCTCTGATTTGGATAGTCTGAAAACATAAGAAATACTCTTCTGGTCAAAGCAATCATCCTTCTAGTCCAAGTACTCTGTTTCTGACTCTGGCAATATCAGATGCTGTTTAGGACAGCACAAGAGTTTGGCTACTTCTTGCAGTCAGTTCCCCTTGCGACATCCCCAGTGTCCACATTTCTTTGTTGGAGGGTATTAGACGGCACTTCTCTGACTTGTTCTTTTTCTATCTACCCATGCATTTCTTTTCTATCAGTTTATCTAGTCTGGTTTGAACCTGCTGATATTGTCTACCTCCATAACCTCTTGTGACAATAAGTTAGAGAAGTATAAAAAATTCTTACTTTAATCTGTTTTAAAATAATTTCCTAGATATTACCTTCATTATTTTGTAATACTCAACTGTTCCTCTTCTTAGCGTTTTCCTCTCCATCACAAAGATCCCAGCATTTTTAGGTTTTCCCTTGTCAGGCAGCTGCTGATCATAGGGGTTGGTTTTCTCCATACCTGCTTTAACTCTACTGCATCCTTCCTAAGAGGCAGAGAGCAGATCGTTAACTATACTCAAGTGTGGTTACACCAAAGTTACCTGTAGCAGCAAAATTATGCCTTCTGTCTTGTTCTCGGTACCCTTTTTCATGAAACTGTTTTGGCTTTTAGTGATGACCAGAGAGTTGTCAATGATGATTCCTAAGGGCTTTTTTTTTCTGATATACCTGCTGTCAGCTCTGTATTCAGCATCACGTCAGTGTGGTTTGGCTTATTTTTCCCTAGATATGTTACCTTACGTTTATGTGCTCTGAAGCTTATGTGACACCCGTTTGACCATTTAGTTTTGTGTGGTCTTTCTGGGGTCCTTCATCATCAGAATAAGACTTGGCTGCCTGAAAGAGTTTATCACAGTCTGTGAATGTGGAAATTTCACTGTGGGTTTCCTTCACTATATCTTTGATGAATATATTGAATAAAACTGGTTCCAGCATTTTTCCTTGAAAGCAAAAAGCCCGATAAGCCTTACACTTTGTTTCCTATCCTTTAGCCAGCTTTTACTTTGTAAGAGAAAGCTTTCCTCCAACCCTGTGGCCACTTAAGTTTCTTTAAAAACACTCTTTCAGCATTATTTTGGCAGGTCTCCAATTTCTGCAGTGTTACAAGTGCAAAACACTCCAAATCTTCGTATCCAGCTCAAGCTGTCTCAAGCTGCTGCTTGACAGAGATTGAACAACCGCCCGGTAGCTGCTAAGACTGCCTTTACCCTGCCACTGAGTTAGGAGTTACATCTCATTAGAGTTGAGTCCGTTTTCCTTTCTTGAAAATTTCATAAGGATATTTTCTTTCGGACCAAGCCTGGCTATGGTTATGTTCAGAGAAAGCAAGGCTTGAGTTTCCTGGCTTCATCGCCACTTCCTACACCTCCACATGGAGAGAGCCCAGAGAAGAATTGGTCCAGAAATAAAACCACCATTCCAACCGCAGCTCCTATCCCTGTTTCTCCTCCTTCCAGAAATGATTATAGTAAGTCACTGCTAGCCTATATCAACACAATAACTTCCACCACACAGTCACAGCTAAGCTAACCAGTGTTTAAAGAGAAAGAGCCAACATGCTCCTTCTCTCTCTTTTTATCTTTCAGTTTTCTTCCCCCTCATCATTCTCTGCCCACCTTCTCCATAGCGATACTGGAGTGAGTGCATAGGCCCATCAGCTTTCATCCTCAGCAGACAGTGCTAGAGGATGTTCTTCCTTGTTCTCACTCCTTTACATGAGAGCACACTCATTAATTTTCTGAGTAAGATAAGGCTAGATGAGGGCATGAAAGAAGAATTATTATTTTTCCCCTGAAAGTTTTTCAGTTAGCTTGATTTGGAATAGCTATGTTTTTACACGTTTTTGTTGTTTCACTTGTTTTATGTCTTTATACTAAGCAGTTCATAATGTTCCTTTCATGCAAATATACTCTCAGAGGAGGATACAACAACAAAGCAATTCTGAAAAGTCACCAAATAAATTAAAGTGCAAAACATTGAGCCCTGTATTCTTAAAAAGACGTAAGGATGTGGAATTGCCTGGGAGCCTGGGGGAAGGAGCTCCAGCTGACAGACCCCCCAAGTGCAGGGCTGGAGGTAAGAGTTTGAAGCGGCTCTAATTTAATGTTTACAAGAGATGGGCAGTTGCATGGCCATTAGTAATATTTGCAGCTATGAATGCAAAGATAATGGCAAGCAGAAACAAATCCAGGGCTTCAGAAGTAAGTTGGCCCTGTAGGCATTGGGAACTATGTTTCTCTTCATTGTGTTTTGGTCAGATCAAATACATGTTTGTAGTAAGTTTTCCTTTTCCTTTTCCTTTTCCTTTTCCTTTTTCCTTTTTCCTTTTTCCTTTTCCTTTTTCCTTACCTTTCCTGAGGCATGAGGCATTAACCATTGCTAGGGACAATGATACAGAGGTTCCCAGTGAGACAGGGTACCTAATAAGGATCCTTTCTAGTTTCTTAGCATTACTAATATTTTCTGCCCCAAATGGAATAGAAAACATGATGTTACTCTGCATGTGATGTCAGCCAGTGGGGAGACTGAAAAAGAGCAGAGTACTCGCTATGAGAAAGCAGCCCACGGAGACAGTGTAAAGCTATTTACTATAACAACTAGCCTTTCTGTGCTCTGCAGTTTCCCCATCCTTGGGCAACATCAGTCCGTTGGCTTTTTGTTGGTGCCATGGGTGCAATAGATTTCTGTGACGTGCTTGGGAAGCAAAAGTGTGTCAGTGTTATAGATTGATCCCATGGTTATAGAATCATAGAATCATAGAATGGTTTGTGTTGGAAGGGACCCTTAAAGGCCATCTAGTCCAACCTCCCTCCAAAGAGCAGGGACATCTCCAACCAGATCAGGTTGCTTAGAGCCTCATCCAGCCTGGCTTTATGCTATGGATCAGTCTGGTGGTTGCATTGTGGATCAGCTCAGGAAGGAGTTGTAGTTGCTGGCTGTTGAACTGGATGTTCCACAGGCAGAAGCTGATGATTGTGGAACAGCATTTCTTATTAGCTGATGGGATTCTTGGTGTCCATGGGGCCATGAACATAGTGCAGTTTTTTTCCTGTTGAGTGTTTCATTAGAGAGTGGCTAAGGGATGAAGACAATGCTGGGAATCTTAAACGAGGAACGTGCTTAAACACAATGCTTTGTTGGCCACATAATCTCTCTTGAGAAGTAATCAGATATTTGAACTGTGTTTTGTAGTTTCTAAAACCCAATTTGCAGTCACTGTTTTGATAGTTACAGTTAAAACTCTGCCCTTGTTGTTTCCTGTTTCTTCTGTTTTATTTTACACTCTATTATAAAGTGTCAAGTAAAATTGTTACTGTTTTCTTCCAGGAGAAAAAAAAAAAAAAGTGTGTTTTCTGCCTTTGTTATTTTAAAATCTTATTTCAAGGGGCTGTGCAGAAAATCTTTTGCATGTTGGAGAGACAATAGTTTAAGAGTGGAAACCACAGTACCGACTTCCACCTCTTCAGGTAACATAAAATGGGCCGTACAGGGAAGAGGCTTTGGACAAGGTCTGTATCTGATAAGGAGTCCTCTGAGCAGATGGCCTAAGAGAAGATGGGAAGATTACTCCCTGAGAGCCTCACCCCACCCTGAAGCCATGATAGTGCAAAGGCTGGGAGAACAAGGCTGTATGTGCAGGACTGTTTTAACTCCATCATCTTCTTTCTAGGCGTCATAATCTGTATCAGAAAGATAATTACAAGTTATCTTATACCAAAGACCCAGAGAGCAAGATGATTGTGTCCAGAAAACCAACAACAAAACACATCTAAAAGCCGTATGTAGTTGGGCAGTAAGATAACCACTAGCCTGTTGTGAGGAGAGTATCCTGAGCACTGCTGGGGATCTACTCTGAACAAAGGACACATCTAAAGGGACATGAAAATGTATAAATACAAATATAAAAATATAAATATAAATATAAATATAAATATAAATATAAAAATAAAATGAACCATCTGAACACCACATACACAATAGGAAAATTAAGCAGCCCCATCTATGGTACAATTCTTTTTGTTGCAAAGTGCCCTCTATAATAATTGAAGAAGATCACCTTGTAACTTGGGTATTCTCAGATCCCCTCCTTTTGCCCTCAGGCATCTATCCTCTGAGTCATGGCAAAATTCTCTCTAGAAGCAAATGTATCCTGTAGCCGTCATACCTCAAATGGAACTAAACTTCAGCAGAGCAAAGAGTCCTGAGCACGTCGCTAGGAACACTGTGAGGAGTACCCCAGGCCATAGAGCCTGAGAAAGGTAGCTCACCAAACACCTTGTGTGAATGAGACCAGACCACCACCACCAGTCACACTCAGCAAGTGGCAGGAACAGTGGTTTTCCAAGGCAGGCTTACAAAAATTGAAGATGGAACTGAAATTCGTAGATAGGCTTCTTATCAAAAATTATAGACTTGGCAGGAACACTGGTTTCCCAGAATACCACAGCTTTTCCTGGTGAGTCTTTCGCTGCTTGTATGCTGTCTTCACACTGCAGAGGCTGTGGCTCCGTCAGCTCTCCTCTTCCAAGCCTTTCTTTGTAGCACAGAGGTGCAAACTATCCTTTTCTTTGAAGTCCTTTAATTGGTGAAACTCAGCTAGCCTGAGGCTTACTGTGCCCTTTCAGACTTGAGGAGATGCTCGTCTGTGCCAGAGCTCACCGCTCTTCCCCAGGTGTATCAGCTGGCGTGTAAAAACAGTTGTTTCTGCAAATCTGACCCTACTCGCACTCCCCCCCAATACTGTTACCGCTGCAGGGTGCTATTCTTGTCTATAAAAAAAAGTCAATCTGTCTTTATTCTTAATGAGGCTGTGGAAGCATAGGGCAGTTCAGGTGGGAAGGGACCCCATGAGGTCTCCAGCCCGACCTCCCACTTGCAGCCGGCTCAGCTGTGCGATGGAGCGGCTTTTAATGATGCTGCCTGGCGGTAGGATGGGTCTGAGCTTTAAAGAAAGGAACAAAAAGCCGAAATGCTTTAAAGAGCTTTTTGTGTGGGGGGTTGTTGGACAACCTATGTAGACACAAGGTCAAGTTAATACATCTCACTTTTTCTCTCCTCGTTGGGCCTGTATGTGGAAGGAAAAATGAAAGTCCCATCCAATTGTCTCCTGTCAACCTGTATTAATTTTGATGTAGACTGAGACACCTGGATATGACTGTTGGATTCTCCTAATTGAAATACTGCTTTCAGATCTCCTGTCCTGCATCCTATACGCATATTCAGTTGCATCTCAGAGGAAAGCTCCTTTCCCCTCAGAAACTGTTTGGTTTTTTTTTTTTTTAATTTTTCCAGATTTATTTCCTTGGAACTTCAAAAACATGAATATATGACAGAAGCATTACCAAGAATCCAAAGGCTTTGGATGCTTTGTGTTTTAATTTTCCGAGAGGCATTTTCTTTTGCTGGGGTCCCGGCGTGAGTATTTATGGCACTGGAATGCCATCCAGCGGTGGAAAGGCAGGGAAGCTCCCGGTCCGCTGATAAACTGCCTTCAGCTACGGCAAGCTCACACGTAAAATTATTTTTCCATTAACGGCATAGCATTGTTGTGCCCTATTTGTAGTTAAATCAAAAGCCATAAAAAATGTGTTTTATATGGCAGGTCACAGCAACAGAAAAGCCATCTGGTGTTTCACAGTTCTTTAAAATGTGAGACAGAAATATGCCCTATTTATAATTTGAATTTGTCTAGCTTTAAAGCTCAAGCTTTAAACAGCTACAAGGGCTGACCTTTTCATCTTCATCACGATTCTTTTAGGCAGATTTTTCTCTTGGGATTTGCTAGATGAGGAGAGCTCAAATGTGACCTCATTAACTATTTCCACACAAGGTTTTGGAATAACTGAGTATTCCAGAAACCTAACACACAGAGATTGCAAAATATGCCTTGTTGAGAGTACATTGTTACTTAAGGAAAAGTACTTTCTGACTTTCCTATGGTCTAGATTCAGTATGGATTTGATTCTATGCAATTACAAAAACACAGACTGCAGGTAACAACAAACTCTGTCAGTTCAGCCTGTCCAATAAACAGCAGGTTTGTTTGGAAGTTAAAAATATATACTGGTTTTTGAAAAGGTTTGTTTTTTTTAAATAAAAAACCCAAACAAAAAATGTACAGAATAGGCACCATTCTTCAAATAGTTATCATTGCTCAGTTCTTAAACCACAATTTAAAAAGTCAGATTTTCACTATTTTCTCTCCTCATCCAGTTTCTGCTTTCCCCCATCCTTGCCACTTAATCATTGTAATATAGAATAAGCAAAAAGATAAATGCCCAGAAAACAGAAACAATAAAAAAACCCCACCTCAAAACAACAACAAAAAGGAACAATTCCTTATTTTCATATTTCTTCTTACACATCTCTGCAAAAATTTCATTTTCCATCTTTTAAAACTCAAGTCATTTGAGGCAAGTTTTACCATTTAAAATATTTTCTGCCCGGTCACCTCTGCTTTTCAGTGAGATTCATGTCAAACTGTGATTTCTTGCCCTCCAGCAAGATTCCCCGCTTGCACCCTGAACTGGGACCACTTAAGCTGCCCACCAATTTGGCAAGGAGGGCCAGCCCTTGCCCTGAACCCTTAGCCTCCTCCATGGACCCGTCCTCATCGACTGCCTTGTAAGGATTTGGAGCATGGAGATGAAGGGATATTCATGCTGTTTCCACCTAATAGTTCCCCTCTCCCTGGCTGCTGTCAGACAGTGCCAGGGGACATCCCCAGCTGCTTGGCCGTCCATACCGGTGACCTGTCAGCACAGTCTGTGACATCGTGTTGATTTATGCCATCTAGCACAAATCCCAGATCTGGTTCAAGAGAGAGCACTGGGGGCTGTGCCAGCATGGCTCAAGTTGTGGAGGACAAGTTTGGAGAAGGACAGGGAGCTCCTGAGCTGCCCTCAGGAGCAGGGAGCAAGGACTTGCACTATTGGTGGGCTGAGTGTCTGCACCTTTTGTGTGCACATCCTGGGCTCTGAGAATATAGCATTCAAGTATCTCCTGAACCCCAGACACTGTTTATAGTTACATTTGGCATGAATGGCTACTCAGTCCGCAGCTGTTTTCACGAGGCACCAAATGGTATCTACTCCTGTTTTCATTCCATCCTGAGTATTTAAACAAAAAACCTTCCGGAGGACTGCTACGGGATGGGGACTATGGGATCAGCAATGCCACTGACTTCCCTAGGTATAATCATCAGGGAAGCTATTGCAACAACAGTGGCATACATTTTGGGATTAACACTCCGAGTTTGCATGTCTCTGAACACTAATCCCAGGAAAGAGGTATCACTCAGTTCTGTTGGTGTTGCTTTTCTTTACCCTTTGCTTTGACAGGCATATTCCCAACGCCTTTTTCATGAAGATCCTGCATACATGTCTCTTGATGAGGCAAATCATATCTCTCTTTTATCTGCCGCATCTCTTAAGGAACAAAGTGCTCTCAGAAACCAGGATTTAGAGCAGCTCTCCAAGTGCTGAAAAACAAGCACGGATCAAGCCTCAAACATTAAAAGCCTAGTGTAAAAGTGATGAAATTATTAGCAGCAATAGATTGTAAGTTTATTTGCCTGCTAGTTTTATAGCCTTTAGCGGTACCATATTTTCAGGCTTGCCTGCCTTACTCGTACCCCTACATCTTGGAGGAAGGTGGAGAGAGACAGGCGGAGGCAGGCAGGGCTGCCTGCGGTCCAAGGTGCCTGGTCCTTCCAGCATCTGCCTCTGCTCCCCACTTCTGACTGTCCTCTTCAGGCTGCCCAAAGGGCTTCAGCATCTCCCTTCATTTTGGGGGCTAGCCACTGGTCAAGGGATAGAGGGAGCTGGTTCAAGAAGCAGAGAGGGAATGTGACTTCTGCGCTGAGTTAGTCCTGACAGCAGAGAGGCACAGGTACCGTTTGTGCAGGTGTCTGTGCCTGCCTGCACCATGCCCTGCACTCAGTGCCACGTGTCCTGACGGTGCTCAGGATGGCGGCAACACCACCAGCCAGCACAGATCTCCAGTCCCAGCAAAGCCAGCCCCAGTTCATACCATACACCTACTTTTCTGTCAGCTCTGCACAATCAGAGGCTGTGGCTCTCGTGTGAAGAAGCTGATGGGTACCTTGTGCAGCCACATCGAGACCCGTGCTATCCTAGTGCACAAGTGTGTTTTCTGTCTTGCAGCAAGGCTTCTGCCTGGAGCCTCTCCCAGCATTTCTAAGTCTGGGTAGCGTTGCGCTGTTTGATGTCTTCCTGTCTATTTACACATAGTGTAGTTAAAGTCTTGTTTCCAGCAGCACAAGAGCAAGCTTGGATGCTGGGTAGAGATAATTTCCTCACAAAACATCCCCATTGTCACCAGGACCTATCCTTACAGTTCCGTTTCACTTTATTTTCTGTCATGGGTGTGCAAACAATCCTGTTGACAGTCCCTGTCTGTCTGCTGGCTGCTCTCTACTCCGCAGCAGCACATCCTGTGTCTGCCAGCAGATGCCATCAAAACTAATCAGATGTGAGAAGGGGAGGTCAGCCCTGCTTCTTTTCCACTTTCTCCTCTCTTTCCACAAGGCCAGAAAGGGGAAGGAGTGATTAAAGAGCAGACTAGAAGTAATTCAAAGAACAGGTTAAAGAACATGTAAATTTGATGTCTTCAAGCTGACCGCGTCTGATTAAACAATATGGAAAGAAGTAGTCAACACCGCCTCTGTGTAATTAACAACTGTCACAGAGAATTAAAGGAGTGTGGGGAGGCTTAATCTGCCTGCAGTTTGAAAAGCACAAATAGGGCTTGAATAATATCATTCCTAAAACGGAAAAACCTTCTACAGGCCCAGCCAGACTAACTCTGACACCTGAGAAGATGTAGGACACACTTTCAAGCAATCAATCTGTATACACCTCCTCAAGTAAAAAGGAATAGTCAGCATAGAGTTGTTGAAAATAAATTGTGTCAAAGGAAATTAGTTTCATTCTTTGACAGGATAATGGCCTACTCTATAAGAGGAAGTGAGAAATGTAATTTACCTTGCATTTAAGTCAGACTTCTGCTACAGCTATTGGATATATTATTTTCAAACGATGTCTGGGTCTAGAGAAAATTTTCACTCCTAGATGAGAGCACAACTAGCTGAAAAACTGTGCTCATAAATAATTTTTAAGGATTCACTGTAAAAGAAGGAGGACTTCACAAATGCAGTCCGGTGGGACAAGATCTGAGGGCAACTCTAATCATTATTTTTATTGATGACTTGGATGATAAACTAGATTGGATATTTGCAAAGTTTGCAGATGACATTAAGTGGTCAGTGATTTTATGTACATTGGAGGAGAAGAATTCACATTGAGTTTGATAAATTGGGCAAATGTTCCAAAAATCAAGAAAATTAAATAAAAACAAAGGCAAGTGAAAGCACAACACTTAGAAAGTCTAATGCAAAGCACGTATTTAAAAATAATTATCTATATAAAAGCATTGCAGCAACAGAATAGAAGCCTCTTGTCGCAAGCTGCACAGAGTAAAATTGGCATTGCTAACTCAAAAAAAAGTCAAATGACACCTTGTACTGAATTGTGTAGCTGAAGTCACCACCTAAAATCAGTCAGTGAGCTCTGGTAAGAAGTTTAGAAGGTGGGGGGGGCTGGTTTCTCCAGTTGAGGTTTCAATTATCACACTGGTATCTTAGAGTTAAAAGAAGGAGAGAAGTTCAAATTCTGTGTCCAAATTGTAAGTTCAAGTGAGAAGGATGGGCATGCCCATATTTATGTATTTCAACTGAAATACTGTACTTACTATCACAGAATTCAGGTAAAATACACACTGAGGTATACACAAGATGTTTTCATTAGAAAACATGTTATTCACAGCCAAAAGAAAAAAAAAGAATTACTTTTTCAGAATGGTCTGAGGCTCTGAACATGGTCGATGTCTACATTCAGAAAGCTCAGTACAATGGGGATTGAAAGTGGATTTTCTGCTGGTGTCTGAAGTGGGAAGTGGGGTGGGGTGGGTGCAGAAGCAAGGAGAAGTGAGACATTACTATTTACACAGAAATCATAGTTGGTCAGGGTAGACTCAGAATATTTTGAAGCCTGTGCTAGCTTACGTGTTGATCCCTACAAGACAAAGCTTATGTCAGGCCTGTGGTTGGATAAATTCTTGCTCTTCTGCGAAAAGAGGGAAGCTGAAGGTTGTGACTCTTTGCTGCCTTGTCTGCTATGATTTCATTTATACCTTTGCAGAAGAGCTCAGAAAAGTGACAAAACTGGAACTTTCCTCTGGATTGCTAGTAAATGGACCTGAGTTTTCTCTCTATGTCAGTTCTGTATCTCAGGGATGGGGAGGGAAAAACCTAGGTCTTCTCCATTGTCAAGTATGTACATGACAAAATCTTAGTGTCCCTTGGGATACAGATAGGAGAGAGGTCCTTGGGGTATGTTGACACAATGCAATGGAAGTCATGGTGTGGTGGTGTCATGCAGCAATCCTTGCAGTTGCCTTGGTTTGTACCTGGACTGGAAGAAAGAAGTGACTACCCAGTGTAATGGTAAGGGTATGATGCTTTGGAAGAAATCTTCATGTTCTTGACTACTGACTTCTGGGAGCTGATTTGAGGGAACTGTCCCAAATTTCTTGGAAGAAGAAGGATGTGTCACAAAAAATTCAGTCTCTTAGCTTTCCCAGCAGCATAATGTAGACACGTGCCCTCTGCAGCTATGATAGCCCAGGCTGTGTTTAAGCAAGCACATCTGCACTCGGAGACCCTGGAAGAACTAGAAATTGAACAGTAAGCTGTCATGTTTGTCCATTCAGCAACAAGTTGATAGGTCAGGAGTTCGTAATGTAAAGGTAAGCCCACATCCGTAATGCCACCAGACAGCTGCTGAGGAGCAGCCCCATCTCAGTGCACAGGTTGAAGAGCACTGAGCTTCAAGCTCCCACCACCTCAGACTGTCAAATCAGTGGGATTTTGGAAGAAACACCTGTTCTGAGGTGGGAAAAGAAATAGGGAAATTAGACTAAAGTGGCATGTGGTCTGTTTGTAAAAGAGACAGTATGACAGAGCATTTAGGGTACAACATTACGGCAGAGACACAGATGTCCCGTCTAGTCCTAGCTGTGTGGATATGCTTTCTCTTACCTCAGACTGGCTCTGCTACCCAGTGTATGTGGCGTGAGGAGACAGACAGACTCAAGTGAGAAGGGCTGGCACTGTTGTACGGGTTGGTCCCAGACCTGCTAGATGCCAGGATTGCCATCCCATCTGCTAGCTGAGCAAGGGATCACTTTTGGTCTCCTCCACTAGTCAGTGCCTGCCAGGGACATTTGAGAATGCCACCAGAGGAGAAATGTTTATTTTATATACAGGGCTTATGTACTTCACTGAAAAGAAACTTTTTCATACATATATGTAAAGTATATAAAAAGCAATTAGCTGTAAAGCCTGGAGCTCAGGGATATGCATAAGAGAAAGGTAATTTCTGCTAAAGGTAATTTCTTTTCCTGGCAAACACATACTTGTTTAAGTGGTGGCTTCCTGGAATACTTTTCTCCTGAGGAAAGAGTTGCTGAAGAGTATTCTGATAGTTAAATGTAGGCTGTATGGGGCATTTCATCCTTGTAGGTACTTCCTGTAATAGGCACTCAGCTAAAGAGGAATGAAATAGTGTCATTCAGAACCACTTATTGAATGTAGACTGGTTTCTCATCTTCTCCTGTTGACTTGAAGGGAAGTTGATGGTCATCTTTTTCACTTGCAACTCATGGGTCTCAGGCTCCTTGAGCACTGCAGAAAACCAAGCATCTTAAGAAAAGCCTGTCTGTGCAGTCAGGCTTTGATATTAACCTCGACCTCTTCATTATTGGATATGAGATAGTTATATTTTGTTCAAACTCTCCTCCTTGTTTGAGGTTTGTTGGAAACCATGTGAAATCCAGTGGCTTTGGCATTGATGATGGAAACTATTTGTCTTCACTAGAAGCGGAATTTGTTAAATCACCTAAGTACTAGGGCTGCCTCTATTACCACTGAAGAGAGACACATCCTTGTACAGGGGTCATAAATGTCCTTGTTGTGTAGTGAGTAGCTCAGGTGTCTCATTTGTGGGTGGCCAAAAGTAGGTGAAAGAATTTCACCTGAGTGTTTCCTACAGCACTAGTTGCTAACTGGTGAGATGAACCTCAAAGGGCTGCCAGCATCATACATCATGACAGTAGAGCAGCATCCGCCCTTGTTGAGCCGTGCTCAGATTGCTGCAGTGGGTTCTGCAGTGGCACTGCTGGTGCTTGAGGCAAAGAGGAGGACATTGAGGAAGAAGAGGTGCTTGGTGGTACCTCAAAGAGGAGGCTGATGGGTCAGGAGTTGCAGAGCACTGAGGTGCCCAGGAGGCAGACCCTGTGCGAGGGTGCAGGTAGGAGGTGATGGTGCAGGCTGGTATTAAATACCTTATTTTGCAGTGTGTGATTTCCTGCACTGAACACTGAATGTCTGCCTGCAGACCAGCTTTTTGGCTTGCTTCTCGTATATTTTTGTGCAGCCAAAGTTTACTCAGCAAATATTAATATTAAGCAAATTTGAAATTTGCTGTCAGCAAACACTCTCAGCAGAAGCCGGAGCGTAAGCTTTAGTGCCTTTTTCCATGGCTGAACTGAGCAGAAGAGGACTCAGGGGGTCTGTGAAGCAATTCTAATGAAGCAGCAGTCTTCAGATTGGAAGCCTTGAATACACACAACATTTTGAGGGAAACTTTTCTGACCGCGATGTTTGAATAGCTGCAATCTGTTTATGGGCAAGACAGAAGCAGAATAGGAAGGAAGATTGGTCAGGTGATAAGTGTTCAGAGGCTGCTGCAAAGAATAGTGCATTTTTTTTTCTCTCTTTGTCTGTGGTAATCGGGATGAAAAGCAACATGCTCCAACTGCAGCAGGAGAGATTCAGCTTACATAGTGAATAAGGCTTTCTGTTGCTGAAGGAAACGTAGCAGGGAAATAGACTGTCTGAGAAAGATGAGGCATCTCCGTCATTGGAGGACTTTAAGAACAGATCGTAAAGTATTTGTCAGAAGTGACATGGCTGTAGGTGACCCTGCCTTGAGGCTAGGGAATGGATGAAGCCCTTCCAGCCTTACGATCTGCTGGCTGTCTGAGATGAATTACCTACCATGGACAAGTCTGTTGGCATCAACACCACAGCACTATGTCAGACTGTTAGACCACTGCAAGAACAAACAGTAAGCCTAACAGCCACAAGTTTAATGCTTCATGTTTAATAGGAGTTAATTTCCTAAAAGGAAGTGAGGGATGGCAGAATCTGTTTAGGAAGCATATTTTAAAAGGTCTGAGTTAACACTCGCTGGGCTTTTGAACGTAGCCTCAAGTGACATAATAGATGTCCCTTACAGGAGCCACATGGACCAAAGCTGTGTCCAAGGTGGTCAGCTGACTGGGAAAAGGCCCTTCACAGTGTCCTGTCTGCTTCCACCCACTCAGCATCTGCTTCCCTTTTCCGCATGGTGTGTGAAAAGCAAAGTTTGTTCATGGTGATTTAGGCAGCCTCCTCAGCTCTGGTTGGTTTTCTAGCTAGTACCAAAATCTCTGCCTGATAGCATCAGGTGGGAAACAACTACATGGTTGCTCTCCCAGTGACCACTGTGATTGCTAGGACAGCAGAATGATGGTAAAATCGGCAAATGTCGTCATCATTACACCCTAGGTGTCAGTATAGGTACATGTCTTAGAGAAAAAACAGGGTTTCAGAGCGTGCATGCCAGCATCATATTTGCAAATTATTTTGATGTGTGCGAATTGTGGCAGCAACTGGTGGGGTCTTAGTGTATGAAGAAATTGCTCCTCCCGTGATTGCAATAACCACTACTTCACTTTGAGGGATACAGTGTGATATACAGGTGTCCAGTCAACAGCTCCAAAATACTTGGGCATACTGCTCACATGGGAGGGGGTGGCAAGGCCTGGGCTTGGACAGGGAGGGGAAAGAGCTGGAGATGCAGCAGATGACAGTATGACTTGTAGGCTTCCATGGTAAGGACGGCCACCATGAACTTACTGATGGTTAGCTCCTAATATGGGGCAAGGGGGATAGGAAACTGATGTGAACCAACTTTCAGAAGAGAGCAATTACCCGTATCTGTTCAGGTATTGAGGGCAGGACATTGGTGAGCTGCAACTACAAAGGTGGTGGCTTCTCTGGGCCCAGAACCATGAAGATCCACATCCTCAAATCAGTGGTGTAGGACTCTCCCAGATCAAAAGTACAGGGTAGTCCCAACACGGTGCTTGTGACGGGTCTGTAACAATCAAGACAACGGGTCTACAACTCACGGCAACAGCTCCTGGCAGTGGGCCAGGCTGTGAAAGACTGTATGTGAAAGACTGGCTGCTGCTGGTGTCAGTGCTGGGGCTCCAGCTCCTAAGATACTCTTGGGACATCTGCATGCCAGAGAATGTTGTAGCACGATCCCATGTGCCTGAGGTGTGCAAGGTATCTGCTTTTCTCTTCCTTCTTGAGCGGGTGGGTGAGGCTGACACAGGAGGATCAGGAGCCTGTGGGTGGGCAGAAGCCTCTGAGTGGAGATGAGATGAGGATGGGAACCTAACTGGAGTGTTAAAACTGCCTGTGGGGTAGCTGCTGTGACTGATATTACCCTGTCTGTTAAGCAGTGTCAATGTGCTTGTGACAACCTAACAGAGCAGTGAAGCTGTGGTCCTGGAGAGTAATCCCCTAACTATGCTGCTCCTCCAAGTGCTGGTGCTTCTTTCTCATGCAGAAGTGCAAACCAGGCTGTCCTGGAGAGCAGCTGCATGAGGCTGCAGCTCACGTGCATTCACAGCTATTGCCAAGGCAAGGAGTTTCCACCACATCTGTGTTTCCTTTCTCTGCCTATAGACCAGAAGATGTTTTCATACAGTCCATTAGCAAATATTTCAACAACACAGATAAACTATCAGTTTAAAAAAAAAGTGTACTCCCAAAGAAAACTGTATTAACAAAGCCACATGTAGCACATGAGCTTGTGAATGGAGAAACTGTGCTGCCCTGGCTGCAATATTTATTTTTAAGCCTTTATTATTTTTTTTTTTTGTGCAGAAACTTATCCTCATCTCCAAGTTTTCACGTCTTTTTCTTGGAATTAGGTGACCCATAAGCCTGGATTTGTTTGCATCCCTTTTCCATTGCATATTCACTGCAAAAAGGTGCCTATTTCCTTCATCTGAACATGTATTCTCACCTTTATGTCCTTGGGTAGCCTTGCTGTTTCCAGCACCCTCATGACTGTCTTGAAGAAGTGAAGTAGAAAATACTTTTATGTTGTTCAAAGAAAGACCAAAGCAAGTACTTAATGGGAAAAAGAAGAAAACTATCTCTCCCTCGAAGATGGGCTGATCACACAGGGTGTGTTTTTAAAGCCTTTATTTTAAAAAAGGTCAAATGAGAAAACTCATTCTTAGATGACCATGTTTCAGCATTTAAGTGTGTATGTGCAGTTGCCTACAGACAAGGCAGGAGTCCAAGCTCCCACTGCAGCCAGTGAGAATCATAAAATCATGGAATGGTTTGGGTTGGAAGGGACCTTCAAAGGTCATCTACTCCAATCTCCCTGCCAGGAGCAGGGACATTGCCAACCAGATCAGGTTGCTCAGAGCCCAGTCCAACCTGGCCTTGGATGTTTCCAGGGATGGAGCATCTGTGACCTCTCTGGGCAACCTTTCTACTGTGCTAGGCTAAATCTAAGGTTAAATTCAGTTGGTAGGCATCTAGTGATACCTGAGGTGCCCTGAAGTGTCCTGCTGTTGCTTTGGGAAGGTGCAGATCTTCGAGGCTGTGGTGTCTGTTCCAGGCTGAAAAGAATCACAAGCAGTGACTCCAAAGGCTGCATTGAACAGATCTCTCTTGGCCATAATGGGAGTGGACAAATGCAGCACACATGTAGGAACTTCTCAGCATACATCTAAATTTGGGTGTCTTAATCTGCAGCCAGATCCTGTCCTGTCTCTGTTTCAGACACTCCCTGATACCCCTCTTCTGCTCCCACTCTCAGCCTCGTTAGGCTGGGGATATGATGCAGCCTTCACCGTTTGGGATTTCAGTTTGTTTTGCATCTGCTGGCAAAGAGCAACTGAGCTCTGCACTCTCTCCTTTTTAAGTAGAGGGCGACATGAAATAACCAGAACTTTCTTTTTTTTTTTGTCTTTACAAAAGAAAGCGTTCATGAATTGAGCACCAAAAAGCTTTGGATCATTGAAATTTCTATACCCCAGAAAGCCAAGTACTGCATTTCCTGTTCTAGCAAGAAAATTAGCTTCATGTAAGGTATAATGTAGCAATTACGTTGTCAGGAAGTAGAAAAACAAGTGGCAAAGCTGCTTTAGAGCCGATGAGAGGTCTTATAGCTATCGAAGCTTTTGATTTTTGCTCTTTAATTAATCTGACTTCTTAAAATGCTCACTTGTCAATCACCTTACATAAAATGGTAGATAGGTTAAAAGGATCATGAAATTGTGGGTTACTGGGAAAAATGAAATGACTAATGTGAAGAACCGTGTGCCTATCACATCTGATGAGCAGTGAAAACAACGTGTGTACTAAGTTGGTTAAAAGCCGGAAAACTACCATTGGAAAATACGTGGTGTGAAGTAACTTGGAAGGTTAGGGCACGGAGGCAGTTTGTCGACATAAGTGAAGGGCTATAGGAATAGCTTCATCTCTGGAGCACCCCCAGCTACCTGGTTTGAAATGCCCCTAAAAATACATTTTTTTTTTCTGCTGCTTTCAATGAATATTTTAAATGAGATTTGCTTGTCAGTTGAGCTTTGGCAGGAGGTTCACTTCCATACCTCTGTTTTCCCCGCAATGTATCATCTCCACTCTGCAATCATACTCCTATGCAGAGGAAGACAATACTCGACAACCGTGAATTACACCTAGACTTGAGCTCTGTCAGTGTTTAAGGTGAACGGAGCATCCCTGACAAGTGCCGTGGGGATGGCCATGCAGCGTGTGTCTGCTCCCTGACAGCCTAATATTGGGCCTGGGGCCAGGGCCTGGCAGCCCAACCCTCCCCCCTAATCTAGGGACCTGGGTGGGGGTGTGAAATTATGTCTGCTGCTGGCCTGCCAAGGAGGCGACGCTTCTTATTAGAAAAGTATGCCTTTGCTTCTTATTAGAAAAGTATGCCTTTTAGCTCAGATGACAGCAGCCTGTGGTTTTTAGGCTGCTGCTGGCAGTTCCGTCCCTAATGGCGCGCATGTATATATGTAAAAGCATAATACGTTTCACCTGTCACTTCTTCAGCTTGCTTAGCTTTTCCCTGTCACTCCAATGACAGAAGTGTTGATCTCCGAGTACCACAAAGTGCAGAGTGCTCTTGCAGAGATTGCTGAGAAACACAGGGAGGACACGTAGGGAGCAAAGGAGGGCAAATCAACCCTCATCCTGGGTACATTCCACCTCTGCTTGGTGTTCCACGTCCTGCTGCTCATGTTTGCTGTGGCTTTTGGTTAACTGGTTGGGGAATGCACATGCTAACCTGTGTGCTGCTGCTGAAGTCAAACTCTCCCCTCCCCGAATCTAAGGTGATAGTTCACAGTAAAATATTAGTCCAACAGGACAAGGGGGGAAAGTGTGGAAGAAGGAGGAAATTGATGGAATTAAGATAAGATCTCTCATCTAAAATAATTGTCATTCAAACATCACCGGCTATGAAAGGCAGATTGTAAGTCAAGCTTTCAAGCAACCTGCAAAAGTAGCTCCAAATTTTATGCATCAAGAGACTGATTCAAAGGCAGTTGAAGACAGTATGAGGTCCACCACCATGTGTGACTTTGGATCCAGTTCTTAAAATGTGTACAATGTACAAATATACAAAAAATTAACATGAGAGCAGATCACCATGTCCCAGAACTTCTCAAAACTTTGTTCTCTTGAAACAATTCTCCTTTAGAAGACACCCTACAAGCTGTTTCTTCAACACAGAAATAATTTCTATATTGAAGTAATTTCCAAAGGGAGTGCAATTGGCCCAGAGGACCTCCAACCTTTGTATCCTGTTAGTTATCACCATTGACTTGGGGTGGCTGTGCTGTGAAATCAGACTGATTTTTCCAAAGAGGAAGAGGACCAAACAGGGGTATGGAAAGAGGAGAGAGGATGTCAGTCAGCCGGGAGAGCTGGCAGGAGCTGCTCAGCACTCTCAGTGCCCCACCAGCCATTTCATACACCTTTACAGGCCTGTATGCTGCTGAGTGCCACAGCTGCTCTTGACAGTTGCCACATGGCACATTTAAGGGTGAGCTAAGCTATGAGCTGTGACGGAAACTCCTTTACCCCATACTTGTGCCCACCTGGAAGGTAGACAGCGGCAAGGCCACCCATCTGCGGCTGGGTCTGCAGCTTGCTGTTCCTCAGCCTGGGGGCAGAAAGGACATTTGGTCTCTTCAACTGCATTTCCTCAGCTGTTCAGGCCAGACGCTGAGCCGAGAAGTTGCTGTCGCCACAACAGGCCCTTTGAAGACCAGAAAGGCCCTGGCAATGGTTGCTTTTGTGAACATTGGTGGTCACTGTGAGAGGTGTTGGCCTGAAAAGCCACTGCAGTGTCTGTACAAGGGAAATGGCTTGTTTCCAGCCAGGACCAGGTCTGTTATTGCCCTGGGTGTATGTGCCTCTCTATGGTACCAAGAAGAGTTTGGGCTCACGTGTCCTTCCGCATTAACTGGTACTGCTGGTCAAGATGCTGTGGCCTGAGTTTTTGCACAGGCTGACACATGAGTGCAACCCCATAGAGGGACAATGCTCAGCCCTTGCTGTTGTCTGCCTTGCGCAGGGGTAGACAAGGCACAACCTTTGCCCCCCATGAAGCCCCAGGTCTCAATCCCCTTCCTGCCCATGGGCCCCCTGTGCATGGTAGGAAGGGGTACAGCCTCCTACCAGTCTTAATTAAAAACACAGACAACCTGCTCTTCAGCAAGGAGCAAAACTGCTGTAGTGAAAAATTAAAGGATTATGATGTGAGACTTGTGTGTATATGCAAGCATCGGACCAAGACAAGCACGCTTAATTTTGCAATCCCAGGTTAACTTCTGTGACCTAATTGGATTAATTTTTTTCCTTCTGCCTGCTTCAGAATGACCATCCAGTCATAATACAAAAATGTTCTCCTGAAATTGCAAAAATAAGAGGGAGAGTATTTTCTTGTTACTCTAAATCTAAAAAGTGATTCTTTTTATTTCTTGTATTCAGACTTAGCAATACAAGGATGAGGAATTGCACTGGAATATGTGTGAATAAAAGTAAAGCTCTAGCTGATGGGCTTCATTTTAGTGGTCAAATTTTGCAATTTAAAAACTCTCAAGCTGGAGGTGTTAGCCTGTTTTTGGTTTTTTTTTTTTATTTATTGGAGAAATAAGCTTGTTGAGGCTTAGCCCAGCACTCCAGCAGCTTGTCAAGCTGTTCTTCCTATGAAGGACTGAGAGATTGTTTCCAGTGGCACCGGAGAAGTAGAAGTCATTTGTGAGGAACTTTCTGTTCCCCTGAAAAGGATGTTGTGGAAAACTTTGGAAAAAACCAATTTTTTATGTAAAACCCACTGGAAGGTCACTCTGCTCGTTGCAGGTCGTTCAGACATGCTACCTGTGATTTAATGTTTTGCTTCTTAATGCTTCTTTAAAATAATACCCAGAAGCTGAGTCATTTCAAATTACGTGCAAAACAACATTTTACAAAGGAGTAAGAATTCTGTCCTCCCTCTTCCCAGAAGTTACGTTTTATTTCTTAATCGACAAAACATGCATCTTTTATAAAGTTGGAAGAAGGCAGTGTTTTATGCCTCACCTCATAGAAATGTGTCCATTTGCAGTCATGTGGCATATCAAATGAGTATTGGACACATAGTGGTTTAAAAGATTTGAGTACCCCAATGACATGGGACCTTGCACCAGATAGAAATGAGGGTGAGAATTTGTCATGCAGGAAATTAATCCACGAAAACTTCAGAAAGCTGATCTATATGCTAATGTATTTTAAGAATGCAGTGCAAGCAACTGGAAGAGGGTGAAATATGTTGGGGGCAAGGTGCAGGGTGGCATTTCCAGCTCTTTTTATCTGGGAAACCATACTAGCTGTGGCTTTAGTTTCTACTAATAGAAGCCCTATGGAAGAGGAGAAGCAGAATAATTATTAAAAAGAGATCTTGAAAAATTGTGACACGTGGGAAGACATTGTGGTGTGTTGCACCTTTCACTAGGAAGAATCTTGACTTATGTTAGAAAACTGATTTGTAGTAAAACTGCAACGAAACGGTAGCAGAGGCTGTGCAGACTAGTGCCATGGAACACAGTCTGGGACCTGATTTCCTAAAATCAAGAGCAGAGTGATGCTTAGGTGGTGTGTATCAACATAGCACAAGGTAGCCTGGCTTCTTGCTGCAACTTACTAGATGCCACTGTAGTGCAGAGGAAGGCTGCAAAGGAGAGGAAGGAGAAATAAGAAATAGAGGGAAAAATTAATGAACAGGAGTCACAGACCAGGAAATAGTAAGATGAGGAGGAAAGAAAAGTGATCAAGAAGGAAAAAGGTTAAAACAAGTAATTCTTCCTTAGGTCTTTGAGCAGAGGGTCATATCATTTGCTAGTATATGTTTGTTTTTTTTTTTTCCCACAGCTCACTCATGGTTACATCTTCTACTTACAGTAGCAACACTAAAAGTTTACCTTTAAGGGCTGATTCAGTGCTCAAAGAAATTAGCAGAATCTTCCCAGTCACACCTACCAAGCAGGGATGGGGAGTGGAGTCATTGTATACTTGGGTGGGGACATATTAACCATGGGAAATTTTGTAAATTGCTCTCCAGAGCTGATAGACACGGCAAGAGACCATTTCCAGTTTACATTAATTTGAATGTAGCAAACGCTCAGTTTAGACTGAGTGAGAAGGAATAATTTCATCATCTAATATCATCTATGCGTGATCACCTACATAGGAATTAATGAAAAAAGTAAAAATCCTCTGGCAGTGGCAGGAGGGAAGGGAGCAGTGTTGGCAATATTAGGTACAGAGTATCAAATGGAGAAGGTTAAAGAACAGTTTTACAGCTGATGAACCTGGCATTTATCCAAACTCAGATAATTTTTAAAAATATTATTGTTTTTGTCCTCAAGAGAAAAACAGATAGCAATTACAAAGGGAGTATGTGTTGTATGGGACCCTTATCACAATATTTACTGTGTCCACCTAAACAATAAAGCAATTTAAGATAATTTTTCATACAAACCATTTGGGTGTGTAAAAGATGAATGTGAACCGGCCTGTCTGTTATTGATATTTGCAGGGCTGAACAATACTCAGGCACAACAACAATCTCTGCACTTGTGCTGCAAGCCTGTATTTACTCTCAACACTGCAATGCTCTTTACTTCTTGATAACTGAGGTTGAAAACAGAGGAGTGGAAATAGAGTCCTTAGAAAAGATTCCCTTATGCTTTTAATCTTGTCCCGAATAAAGTAACTTTTGGTTTTTTTTTTTTTTAACTCCTGATACATGCAAAGGACAGAGTCTGCTGGCAGTACAGAGAAATAAGAAGCGACGACTATGGGAAACTGCACAGCTTAGGAACATGGCAGTGAAGTCTGAATAGTGGCAGTCTTTTATGTAAACTTGGTGAAACAGGGACTTTGTTTTAAACCCTTTTGGACAGTTCAATCCTATCATCTATCTCCATTCAGGAAGATCAACAAAATTAATATTATGTGCTGCAAATAGCTCGCTACATCATTGCAGTGGGGAAGCCCTGGCTTAAATAGGATGTGGATGAGCCAAATCTGTGTGTCTCAGGACATACGTTGCTCTTTACGTGTTTTTGCTGTGCCTAGGATCTGCTATGCACTAGGGAGACATAGCTCACCTTGGGAGACGCTGCAACCTACGTGGGAAACACAGAGAAAAAGGGCAAATGATGCACGCACAATAATTTCTCCACTGCCCATGCTGACTGTTTTCCTTTCAGGGGTCATGTCAGAAGTGGGTTTGAGATAGAAAAAAACCATCAGCTGCAAGGAACAGGAGAAAGGTTGCACTGTATGGCATTGGTGAAGACAAAGCTTGCAGAGAAGGGACCTGAGGTTGGCACAGGCAGAACAGCAGGAGCTGAGTGCAACCTGAGTTCCCCATACAGGTACAGGTCCCGAAAAGTGAAGATACAGGTCCCTAAAAATGAAGATATGAAAGTCGATTTTAATGTGGTAGAAGGATGGTAAGTTAAATAGGGTAAAATAGCATTTCAAGAATATGTTTTTTGAGGAGGCCAGCTGGTTGATGGGTGCAGTCTTCAGGGCTAGGGATGTATAAACTCACTACAAAGCACTGGCTGCTTACACAGAGAAAAAAAAGGCTTCTTGATATGGCCTGGACACACGCGGGGGAGCGTAAAACCCGGCAGACTTGAACACCCACAGTTATGGGAATCCTGATAACAGCACTGAGGCTGGGGCAGAGATGGGGGGAGAGACTGGAGGCTTGCTCCAGTAGGACCACATGAAATTTAGGGATTAGAGGGAGTCAGAAACCCAAAGGCAAGAGGGTGAGTTGGAGGCGTAAAGACAGGAGAAAATAGCACTCAGAGAAAATATGTAGAAGTGATGACAGGGGCTGAATAGGCAGGTCTGTATGAACCCTGCTGTAGAGAGGGGAGGAGAGGGAAGGAAAAACCTTTTGAGAAATACAGGAAGAAAGGTAGGAAGACAACAAAGCAAGGGGAGCATTAGGGAAAATAAGACTTTGAGAGGGAAAGGTGTTTCAGAGAGGCTAAGGAAGATGGATGTAGGCTGAAGGTGTTGGATGTGTCATGAAGAGCTTGCGGGGAAGAGCTTGCACTGCAGAGCATGGTGTGGCTGGGCCTGATCCAGGATAGGTATGAAGGGGGAGTTGCCATGGACAAGAAGTCAAAGTTCAGGAAATATCTCCAAACCCTTTGTAAAATCAGCAAATGCTTAACAGAAAAAAAATGAAGTTGACAAACAACAGTGCCAGACTAGCAAAAGTTTTTATTTCCATGAGACAACAGGTAATTTCTGATCAAGTTAAATTGTTTTAAGTAAACAATCCTTTAAATTGTTCCTGACTTTGAGTCTGAGCATGGCAAAAACGTACAGAACATCTTCATCAGTCTAGTGGCATTTGTTGGAAAACATAGCTCACTGTTTAGCTAATGACTTAATTAGAAAAGCAGTAGTCAGCTGGCAGTAAATGATGAGTCTTTATTTAACAGGGAAGCACGAAAATTAGCTATCCATCTGTTTTTTTTTCCTGTTAATTACCTCTAAATATTAAAATTGAATACAGTCTTCAACCTGATTGGTAGTTTGAGTGGTAATAGTGGAGATCATATACTAAAAGAAAGACATTGGTAGAACGAAGATGATGCAGCTCCTGTACTTCAGAGCTTCCATACCTGTCTCTGCAACATTCCTACCTACCTACAAGAGCTGCTGTGGAGGTCACTTTCACTGTTCCTGCTCCTTCAGCCACACTTCTGGCTTTAAACAAGCATCAGTATAGGTGACAGAGTTAACTGAGCTGTTGCTTTTGCATGAGAAATATGACTGTGCACTGCATGCCAGCAGCAGTGTCTAGCTCTTCGGTTGGTCCCACTTTGAGGGTTGTTGCTTGTAGGGGTTGGACTAGTTGGCCTCCAGAGATCCCTTCCAACCTAAATTTTTCTGTGTGCTGATGTGCCCTTAGGAGCAGTAGTCAGAATTGGCAGCCTATCTCATTTTGTTACTTTTCCCCTCTGAAACACCTTCCAGCAGCATTGTCATTCCCACTTCTGCCCTTCTCCTAGTGAAGATCCCCATGCAACCCACCCCATGGCTGAACCTCAGCCCCAGAGACAGCCCCAAAGAAGTTGCCTAGGGTGCAGGTTCTGCCTCATCTTATCCAAGTGCCTCGGGATGACTTAGACTGTCTGCTGGGGCAGTCTTGCACATTCACTTTTCCCTTTCTGATCATGACTGTAGCTGGGCACCCTTGTAGCACAGCAGCAAACTGCCCAAGGGACACCAAAGCCTACTCTCTTCTAGCAACAACTGCCCGTGCATCCTGTCCTCCCTGCAGTAGTCACCTTGTTTGGGGAAATTACATACAATCCTTGTTCTTTATTAATAATTTCTATTCAGCTTTCTGAAAGAAAAAAAATCATTCTGCAGCAGTTCTTACAAATACTACTTTTAATTTTAATTCCCAGCTAATTTTTTTTTTTCCCATAATAGTGTATGTACTCTGGGGAGCTGCTTTGGAAGTTTTATAGATAGGCAGGGTCAGGCCACTCTTCCCCAGCTTTAATCAACAGTTTCCACCTCCAACAAGCTGCAAAAAGGAAACAAAAAAAGCTGTAATGGATGTCTGGGCTTCCTCACTAGAAGGCATTTTCAGTGGCTGAGATTATTTTTGCCCTCTTTTTAGATATTAATGTTAGCTAGGTAGGGAACCTAAAGGCAGTTGGAGGAGGTAGCTGTGACAATGGCTTCAGAAGGAGATAAACCTCCTAAACTCAGGCATGGAAAACTTGGAGTCCTTAAAGCAGAATCCCACTGCATGCGGGTAGGAGGTAGGTCACACTTTTGTCACCTTCAAACTTGATTTACACTCCACTTGCAGCACTGCATCTTTCCAACTGAATGCTTTCTCTGAGAAATAAGGATGTCATTTCTCAGCTCCATCTGGAGTTTATTACTCGCATGTTACCTACACTTCCTTGACTCTTGATAAGAAAAATGATTGTCATCTTGTAAATTTTCAAAACATTTTTCAGAGATGGCTTCCAGTGGTGTTACAACACTTTTGCTAGCTCTAATATTTGTTTTGATGGATTTGGAGCTGCTATGCTATAGTTCACTGGTACTGCACATCAGGTTGATGTATGTGGTATTTTTTGTATGGTTTATCAGTATAATTCAAAAAGAATTTGTCCAGAGAAATGGACAGGGAAGAAAATTATGGTGCGAGGTAAGCAATCAATATTTAAACGGTGCTTCGGAGTTGCTAATGGACAGTACCAGAGTCTCAGCTTTGATTTTGCCCCTTCCAAGACTGATTTCCACCATATCTGAACCAGGACATTTAAACCTCCATAAACACAGAAGACAGGACAGGAAGGACTCTGCCTCTTTCTCAAGACAAGGGAGGTAACTCTGTGAAGGACTCCTAGAACAAGAAATCCTGCTAGAGGACCTGATCGTAGGTTAAGCTGATAAGAATGCCATTGCAAATTGTAAGATGAGGCAGCCATGCAGATGGCTATTAAAAATAATTATTTTCCCTAATTTCTTTTTTTTTTTGCCACTGTTCACACAGGAAATAATTTGTTTTCAGATCATGTTTCTTAATTTCTGTATATTGCTGGCCTGCTGAGAAGGTATCCAGTTGTTCAAGTCTGCAAGTTAAGATGAATCGACTCATGGAGTTGTGCACTCCAATGTCCAGATGAAATGTGGCACATGTGAATAACGCCACCCCAGAACTGAACAAGGCACAAGGTCTGAGCCCTGAAGAAATATTGTTAGTGGCATTAAACCCGTGACCAGTCAGGTGGTTTTACAAGTGTGACACTTGCTAGCTGTGTCCTCTCAATTGCCAAACAAACTGCACAGGTGTCTGCCCAATACTTCAGGCATAAATCTGGAATCTTACACAAAAAGAGACAGTTAAATAATTACTTTGAAGTACAAAATGGGATAAATTTTTTAGATGGAATGACTTGAACTTTGCTTTCTGTTTTGGGAGTGTATTCCTGAAGAAACGAATAGTTTATTCTGCCTTAGCCCAAGCTGGAAATGCTGGTTATTCTCCTTTTAAATGACAGTTATGGTTTTCCCAGAATGCCACAGTAAAGATTTGCTGTTTAGCTCTCATGACTATGAAGTTTTTATTAATTTTTGAATATGTATTTATGGGGTTTAGTTTATAAGCCTTTATATTACAACAGCACATGGTAATTTAGACATTTGATTCTTAAATGAAAAAAGTATAAAAGTGAATATCGTTATTTGTTTCTCAAATCATTGGTTACACAAAATGTCTTAAACATGAGTATCTAATAGTTTCTTTTTTGTTGTTGTTTCCTTGCTAAAAAATCTGTTCCTTTGTAGAATAAATTTATTTCAAATTCTTTACCATGAATAACACTAGAAGTAAAAAATGGCAGAACGAGTTACAGGCTAAAGATAAGTCAAGCAAATAGGCAAACACAAAAATCCCATTTATCAAGGGAAATGGTGACAGAGTCTAATTATTTTGCTCGTTCTTAAGGCTAGGAGTCACGTCATCATCATCATCATCTCCCAGTATTTTTAAGTGTGTTCTCGACACCTGATGAGCTTTCTAAAGGCCAGCTTGAAATCTTCATTAAAGCTAGTGTACAGTAAAGGGTTGATAAGGGAGTTGACATATCCCAGCCAGGTCAAGAAGTCTGCTACTTCTGGAGAGACAGTGCAAATATGGAGGCCCACAAGCAGCTCCTTGATGAAAAAGGGCAACCAGGACAAAATGAAAGCACCTAAAATCAGCCCCAGAATGCGAGCAGCCTTTCGTTCCCGTGTAGTGGAGATCTGCTGCCGTTCACCAGCCAGGTCCAGGTCATTCTCAAAAGGAGGGATCCTCATGGAAACGTTGATTTTATCAAACTCCGTGGTTGGGTCGGATGTGGAGAAGTCCGAGACACAGAACGTCTGTGTGAGCTTGCAGCTGGCAAAGGAGTTTTGGCTGTCCGTGCTCCTGTTACTGAGGTGGCGGCTTGAACCCCGCTTTTGGTAAAGGCTCTTTGCAGCATGGTAAATTCTGTAGTACAGGATCAGGATCAAAGTCAAGGGGATATAAAATGCCCCGAATGTGGAATAAATAGTGTAGATGACATGATCGTGCTGAATGCGACACTCACTGGGAATATTGACACTGTGGTGATTTCTCCAAAACAAAGGGGGCATTGATATGAAAATGGAGATTGCCCACACGGTGACTATCATCAGCCCAGCCCTTTTTGCCGTTCTTTTCCTGGCATATTCAATAGCGTCTGTGATTGCCCAGTACCTGTCCAGAGCAATGACACACAGATGAAGGATTGAACACGTGCAACAAGTCATGTCGACGCTAAGCCAGATCTCACAGATGAAGTATCCCAAAGTCCATTTATCTATCATTATGTAAGTGATGCTCAAGGGCATGACGAGAACAGCAACAAGGAGATCTGTCACAGCTAGTGAACATATTAAATAATTTGCTGGCTGGTGGAGCTTCTTGGTTGTGGAGATTGCCGCAATTACAGCAGAATTCAGCAGCATAGTCAAGGTTGTGATGGTGGCCAAGGTCAGGGTAACGAGCATCTTTTCAGTGACTGTTTTTGGCTTCGCAGCCACATTGGCTTCAGTGGTGCAATTTGTGAAATTCATTTTCCCCTCCAGGATGCACAGTGAAAGAAGAAGTTGCTGCTTCTGGTAATGAATAGTTCCAGGTTCAGAAGTCACCCATTTGAAAGAGGGAGAGAGATGCTCCAGGTGCAATTTCTTTTTTTTTTTTATAATCCCATATTCAACAGAGCAGCAAAAAGCTTCCAGGTTTCCTCCTGTTCATTGTTTTCCTAGAAGATAAAACCACATCTGTTAGTGAACCCAGAAAAATCCCACCTTTTGGCAAAAAGCCCTATGCTTCTAATATTACCACCTGAAACAAGAATTTTAGTCTGGTTTTCCTTCTCTTCTTATCTCTTGTCTTTTCTTCCTCTTTTCCTCTACATTCATAGTTTGTTTCTTTTTCTTCTTTAAAGGACACTTTGGTGTCCTGCTGATGTGAACTGGTTATTTCTCCTTTGGTTTTGGAGATCTCACTTAAAACAGGAGGCTGGGCTAAGGGACCTCCAGAGGGGCCTTCCAACAATCATTTCTATGATCTTTGTGAATTATTATTAATAGCAGCTAGTCTTTTTCCTGCTTGTTAAGTAGGCTCCAGCAGAAGAGTTAAGGAAATCTGCCTTTTCATTTTAATTGCTATATGAGAGGGATCAATTACTTCTACATATCACCTTTGGAAAAAAGAAACGGAGCAGCCTATCTCAGTGAAGGCATGCCAGCATTTCATAGTTTTCTATTCTGCTTTTTCATATCCATGTCTGTATTAATGTCTTGGAAACAGTACTTTAAAATTACTCAGGTTACCTTTAGCATGCAGCTTTCAAACAATGTTTAAAGCTTTATGGCAAACACTTACTTTTACACAGCACATTAGTGTTGCTAGGAGCTTATATAGTTTTGTCTAATTATTCCTGACATTTCACATATCCCACTGTGTATGTCTTTAGAGGAGACAGACAAAAAGCTTTTGCCTTTGCTTTGAGATTTCTATTAAATTGTGCTCCCTGTCAGGCAGTTCGGTATGGTACAAGGTGCAAACATTAATTTTAAAAAAAGGTTTCATTTTGTTTCAGGAGTTCATATGTCTTTTCCATACATCCCAAATGCTGACTGAAGCCAGATTTAGCAGCCTGTGGGATGCAGCTTGGGATACCCTCTGGGGCCTTGCTTTCTCGGTTGTAATTTATGTTGGCATAAAAGATGTAGAAAAGCAAAAGCTTGAATCCTTTTCCATTAAAATAAACAGAAAGATTCATTTCCCTGGCTTCACTTATCGAAGAGTAAGGAGTCCTCTAGGCTAGTTGAACAGGCTCCCTCGACAGGCAGGAGAATGAGACAGTAGCTGCCAGAAATACACTTATCCCCTCTCAAGACAAGTCTTTAAGGCAGATGGTGTGAAGCACAATCTGGAAATGCTGATCTTTCTCTTTTTTGACTACAAGTGGCTCCTCCACAATTGCATTTAGAATACATGCCTGATTTTTAGATGGCTAAATTTGAGAGGTAAAACCCATTCTCATTGACATCAGTGGGACTTTGACTAGGCTCTGAAAGAGAGTTTTCACACGCAAGCTAATGAAGAATTAAGAATTTGAATGAGGAATTATGATTTTAAAGCCAGCCAGCTGCTTAGCTCTGTGCACATATGTTCTTATTCAGAAATTGGAATGCCATCTTCTGAATGAGCTGAATGAGAAACAGTAAAAACCAGAAACTTCAGAAAAAAAAACCCTGTTATTTGCAGATATGTCCTAGGAAAGCAGATCTGTGTCATTTTAGACTCTGGGTTAGCAAAACGTGAGTTTTAAATTCTACCCAAGGGATAGCAGAAGTCCCGTCCCCAACTATGCTCTTCAGAAACTGCTTTAAAATATCAACAGTCTTGGAGAAAATATCAAGCCTGCTTATTAAGAATAGACTGGACAAGCCAGATGGAAATTCATCCATCAGTCTTCAGGTTGTTACTGCATTGGAAATGCCAATTTGGACTTTCAGGCCTAAAGCCAAAACTTCAGCTCAAACCTTCTTCATAAATTGTTGATGGGAGTCTTCCCTGTCAAGCCAGATCTTGATTTCATTAGTTTGCACCCTGATTATATCTGACGCTTTGACCAGAGGATAAAGCAAAAAGGCTTTCTCCACCTCTCTGCACTCCTGGACCATAAGCAATTGCAATCCATAGGCCTTCCTCAGCATCATCACTTAGCAAGTGTCCCCTGGTCCACATGCACACTCAAAGGCACTGGAAGACACCATGGGATTCGCACGTCCTCCATAACCACCTATTGATCTGGTCCGTGCACAAGAGAGCTCCTGCTGCTTCTTGATGTAAGTGGCATTATTTTCTGCTTGTCCTTCACTTTTCTAGGAGGCCTGAAGCTTTTTGTCCCTGGCATCTCTCCCCATCCTGCATGGTCCCTGCCTTATTCTCTGCTAAGCACTGCCTATATGCATCTTTAATCCAGTAGGAACTGATTTCCTATTGTTCTCTCCCCAGATGACCCTGCACAACAACATAGCCCCTGGGAAATCCTTTCTGAGCTCCACCCTCTCTCTGCACCACAAGGATACTCTGAAAAATAAATTCTTCCTTTCCTTAATGAACTAGTCTTTAAACAAACCCCATCACGCTTTATCAGACCTAAGCACCAGGTTTCCATTAGGACAAAGGGTCCTGCTGATCACACAGGGGAATTTGGTTGTTTAAGCCTGCTCACTCCTCAGCAGGACCAACATTATTTTTCCCTTGGAAAACGCGCTGCAATAATTTAAGATAGGGAAAAATATAAGCAAAGCCTCTTCCCTCTTCCCTGCAGCACATGAGCCTGCAGGTACCTCAGACCAGGCAGGCCCATCGCTTCATGTCAAAACCCATCGCTGGGAGTTATTTGGTTTTAATTCCTGTGCTCCTTACAGGAAATGAGCCCTCAGCAATTCAAACAATATAAATACCACATACAAAAACTGTATTAAACAAACATTATTAAGGAAGTGTATTTGCATGCAGAAAAGTCTACAGATGTTGGGCCAAAGATTTCCTCTATGGCTTAAGTCCGTGCCTCTTCTCATGCCTTACCCACATTATGAGGATACGCACTGGCATTATAACATTAATTAGTAACATTAACTGTTTTCTTTCTTCTGCTGTTTCCCTTGCTGTGCCCCTTTCAAGCCATCCTTGTTTCTATACAATCTAATTCCAACTCCTGCCTCCCAGAACACACGCGGTCCCTTAGCCCTCGCTGTTCGCCTCCCAGCTCACCTCCTGTGCCGGAGAAGACAGATGCGCCTCTGATCTCTGCTTTTGAATTAGAAGGCACCTATATGGAGTACTTTGGCCCAGAAAAGAGATAGACTTTTAAAATGGGAAGTGATTTACCAGAAGATGTCAGTGATGTACCTTTCTTATTAATACAGGGCAGGATTTAAATGCAGGTGTGGTTGCAGTCATGTATTTTGTAGTTCTTGTATTTTAATTCTTTGTTTACTGCCTGTCTTTGGTGGTACCTGGCAGCCCCTGAGCAGAGTCAGGGACCATCTAGTCCAAAACAGAACAATAGAACCTAAGCTGTCACTCAGGGAGGCAAAGACTGCTGTTGTAATCCTGGTGTAAGGGGTTCCCGTCGCTTAGTTTAGGATTAACTTGGGGAGCTGATGTGGCTTCATGTTCTTCACACACATTTTCTTGTCTGGCCAGGGCACCTCCATGATTAGCTTCTCAGCTGAGGCCACGTGAAAGGCAGGGCTGGTGTGACTGGGACAAGTACGTGACTGGGGCACTGGGGAAGGGGCATGGGGATTCTGAGATTTGGTCTCGTGAAACAAATTCTTGGAAAATTTACATTCTGAGTGTTAGGTCATTTATGACAAACACATGTAGAGGGACTAGCTACAAAGGATCTAGTGAAAAAACCATGTATGATAACAGGGAGAATTTTACTACCTCTAGTCAATAATAGCTGGTTTCCAGTATCTGTATCACTTGCATACTGTTGCTATATATAGAGAGAGTATTACTATCACTACAGTAATTGATCATAGTTTTATAAGTGACTTCTTGGAAGGGACATTAATAACATAGTTGTCTTATTTAAAGTACTCTCACTAAAAGCACTGCCGTGTTTATGTTTTGCAGCTGTATCCCTTCAGGCTGTCAGTCATTTCATACAGAGTGAATTTCACACATGCAGACTAATTTTACTGATTTGGTGGGAGAAACTCATCTGGGTTCCTCCAAAGGGGAATCAATCACATTTCATATTAGCTGACAATTGGTAATGGCACTGAGTGCTGTCTGGGAGGAGGAAAGGGGGAAGAGGATGATTAATTGTTCCTTAAAAGCAACTGGACAGCTTTAAGCTGTGAGATGGCAATGTCCATGTCTGCTCCTGCTAGAAAATATCTCTACTTTCTTAGCAGAGGACCACCGTGTAGCAGAATACTCTGAATTTCTGGTGGACAGACTGACTCACACTCCTTGGCCACTGAACTTTTCACCATTTCATAAAAAAAAGGAATAACATCACCTGGAGAGAAAAAGGCGATCTGGCATTGCACATGTGTACGTGCAGGGCAGGTTAGTTCCTCTTAACGTCCATGGTTTTACATTTCCTTTAAGCAATTACAACACTGTGCAAGTGGTATATCTTTGTGCCCTTGGCAGCAATAAATCAATTTGATTTGGTAAACCCTGAATTGGTCTGAGTGCTTTTCACTTTCAATGTTTCCATGATTGTAGCTGTGAAGGGCAAGAACCTGTGGAATGCTTTGTGAGACAGGTGGTTAGCTTATGGAAAATACAACTTAGCACATTTATGATAATGTTAATATTGCAAACTACGGAAAGATGCTAAGCTTCCAGTACTCGTCCTTGTTATCTCAAAGAGGCTGTCTCTTCCAAGTTCATATAGAAAGCACTGAAATTCAAGCCTTTCACTTAAAATTTATTTTGTAAGACCTTGCAACTTTCTAGATCATCCTGCTCTTGTGAAGTCAACTGATCTTCCTGGACTTCATGGCTGCTTGGTAGCCAACTGAGTTGGCAATAAAGCTGAGTTTAATTGAAGATAATAGGTTTCCAAGTACTTTGTATTGTATTCTGGCATGCTGGCGTTGCTTTGGGCTTCTGAGTATCTCAGTGCCGCAGAGGTCATGTTATGGCGGCAGCAGTCTTAATTGACTGCAATTTATATAGGCACTGATGCTGTTTGTAACATGCCATATTGGGAAAAGCGGTACCCAGAAGCTGAGAAAGTGAAGATGGTCAGAAGCACATCAGTCTGCGGCTGTATTGTAGACAAAATGAAGGCAAACTATCAGAAGGTGGGTCAAGGTTGCCTTACAACAGCATAAACCAGGATAGGACAAAAAATACAATGGCTATTTTTGTGCGAGATCTGACATTTTCTAAGAACATGTCTTTGAGAAATTCCTACCTGCATTACGGGGGCCTCAGGTTTAAAGATACAACCTTTTTCCACACAGACTGAATGAGCCCGAATATGAAGTTACTACGAAGTTTGTATGAACTGAGCTATGAATTTGACCATCACGTTAGATTTTCCCTGTGCACACCGGCGAACTGAGCAGCATGTTGGAAAGCCAGGCTGGAGGAACTCAGCACTAAGCAAGGCGTGTGGAGGCACAGCTGTTTGTGTATTGGTATCCATGGGCATCTAACTAATGCTCATACATATACTCATTCTGACATAAATAACCAGAGCAGAGTACGTTGTAATTGAGGATATAATGGCCTGCAGCCTGTTCTCCAGTGTGTTTGTGTAATGAAGATTGCTAGGGCTGCAGGGAGACACTCGCTGGGTCCTGGCTGGAGGATGCGCTGAGTGAACAGCACGGGGGACACTGCTGGGCACGACAGGAGAAATCGCTGGGCACGACATGAGAAATCACTGGACATGACAGATACCAGTGCAGGGACCTGACAAAAGTCACAGATGGAGCCCCAAGGGGTGGCTGGGTTTTGCAAGTGGTTGAGATGGAGTTCTGTGCGAAGTGGGCAAAATTCACAGAGAAGTGGAGGGGAGCGCTGGGAACTTCAATCACTGCATCAGCAATTGCGTGTAAAGTTGAACTTGCCTACATTACCTGTGTCAGAAATACCAGATTTGGGTACGCATATTGCAAAACTGGGACCAATGGGGAGGAGGTAATTTGGGCAGGGTTGTCCATCTGGGAGGAGACTGGGATGGAGAAAGGGAGTGTCCTGGTTCCAGCTAGGATAGAGTTATTTTTCACCTTTGCTGGGAGAGGAACTGGAGCTGGTGGCCCCTGTGGCTTGGAGACACAGCTGGATAGTTCACTAATTAGCCAACAGCTGGGATAGTTTACCCAAATTGGCCAAAGGGCCATTCCATCCCATGTGACATCATGCTCAGTATATCAGTGAGGAAGGTGCTGAGGGGAGCCTCCTGCTACTTGGGAGGAAGTTGGACGTCAGGATCTGCTGTGAGTGATTGTACTGTAAATTACGTGCTTAAGTATTTTCTTTTATTGGAGTTTGCTTGCTTGTTTGATTTCATCTCTGTTTGTTTTCTTCTGTTATTCTCTTAAACTTTTTTTATCTCAACCCATGAGTTTTGCCTTATTTTCTTTACCAGTTCTCCTCCCTGCCCCACTGGAGGGTGGGGGAGCGAGTGAGAGACTGCATAGCTTGGTCCCGGGCAGGGCTAGACTATGACAGGGAGCATCAAGGCTGGTGAAAAGAAGGGACAGAAAGTGGGAGAAAGGATAACAAGGATAAAAGGGGGTATGCATTGCTCACCTGCAGCTGAAATCAGGGCAATAACCCAATCTGTAGTTCAGACCAGAGCACGTAAGTCAAACCTGCCACCACAGTTGGGATGCCTGGGGGGCCAAATTGCTTTTCTCTACGCTGACCGGCACAGGGACACAAGGGATAGACGGATGCAGCACCCTGCTGCTGTGCTGATGCCTGCACCAGGCCTGATGGCTTCAGTAGCTACCCATCACCTCTTGGGGGCAAGGAGGTGTGACACTGTCCTCTCACCTGTGCAAGAGCAAAACCAAGTGCTCATGCAGGCCATCTTTGTCTGTGTGCACTTATTCTAGTGGCTCTGCATACCCTCCATTGAAACCTAAATGCTGTCTATGAAATGGCAAGGTGCAAAGAGGTGCTTTAACACCATTATTTCTGTCCTTGGCTCTGCTGTTTTTTTTTTTGCTCTCCAGCTCTTTTGTTTAAGAGCTTAGGATGACTGCTGTGATGTTTTAACTCTCTCAGCATCAGAAAGCAGATCTCCCTTAGCTTGTCAGGGTGTCTTAACCTACCTTCCCAGTGGAGACTTCCAGCCTGGAGGACTTCCTTCCCAGGTGGGAGCCTGGGAGAAAATCAGTGGGAGAGGGGAGGTGCTGCCTCCCAAAAAGCCATGGTGCTATCAGCAGCCCATCAATGCCTTCTCTCTGGAGGGGCAAGACAGGCTCTGGCTCAGGGCAAGATCAGGTCTAAGGCTTGTCTCTCTCAGTACACTCCAGCTCTCAGCCTTTACACCCTGAAAATGGGAAAAGTTTGTTTTTCATTTCTGAAATTCTTGGCTGCACTCTTCTCTAACAAAATGCATACAGTAATGCAGTTTGCTTCAGGTATGCAGCTTCCTGCAGACTGTTCCCACTCACTTCATAAATGTTTCTGTCATGTTGGCAATTCCTAAGACAAAAATTGAAAACAATGATACCCTAACTTGAAATTCCAGTTATAAGAAACTGTCCACTGTTAGTCCAACACTATAGGGTGGGCTTATTGATTTATTTTCAACTGGTCAGGCACTTTCTTAAGCCAATTGATGTACACCCACTTTAAACTCATTTAAGAATCTCCAGGATGAGTTTTGCCATGGTGCAACTTACTCATTTGCAAATGCACCCTTTTGCCTCACCACTGCAAACCTGGGCCTGAATCAATTTGATATGGAGTCAATGAAAGACCACAAGCTGGTAGCTCTGCAAAGCTATTTTTAAAAAAATCCAACCATGATCACACTTCAGAGGTAAGCTTTTCTGGTGTAGATCTTGGCACATGCAAATGAGAAACAATAATTAGTGACTATCTTCAAACCATGCTTCCTCCCACAAGCAGTGGTATAATTATCATTTACAGATGATTACTCATTTTAATCTACTTTCAATAAAAAATTAGTAAATCTTAGGCAGTGAAGACTCATAAGATGCTGCTGAACTGCAATCTGATACAAACTAGGACTCAATGCAGATTTCATCCTGTCTTTAGTCAGACACAAATAAAATTCTCTGGGATAGTAAAATACGCAGATTTCTCATAAACAACTGGCGTAGATACCTACTCTAGTTGTAATAATTTGTAATAAATAATACTTTAAATTTATAATAACTTGCTTTAAAGAGATGATAAAATTAAAAAGTAACTTTAAAATTCCTCATCTTTTCTGATAACACTTTAGACTCCTAACACTGCACACTTTAAAAGTCCCTTTTGTTTTGTACTACACAAAATACTCACGTAAGGTTCAACTCATTCCTTGTAATTCACTTCACTTTCCCCTTTTCATGCCCTATCTCAAATCCTGAGACATTTAACCTATGAACATCAGAGGCTGTATTTTCCTATGCCATGGAGCCAAGAGACATGAGTAGCTGGATCTTGCAAGTTTTTTTGGGGACAGAATTTCTAGTAATCAGTTGTACAGCTCTATACTGTCAAAACACGTAAAGGCTGTCTTTCCCACCAAGTTGTGCCAGGAAGACCTTCTCCCTGTGCCTCCTGTTTCTCCAGAGATGAGTTATGGAGATAGAAACCTTCTACTGTAAATCTGTGCCTGATAGTGCAGAAAAGAAAAAGATGCTCCTTTGTTTTGCAGCATGTTGTATTTGTGTACCTGCTGAGATGAGCTAGCCTGAGTACCAGAAACATCATCCTACATTAGCGTGGAGTGCTGAATGGGTTAATTAACCCAGCCAAGAAATAGGGTAAATTCTCTGCTGTGGAGTTCCCAGTCCCTGCAGATGGACAGTCTTGTTATGTGAGTTAACTTGTTTAAAGCTAGCTGACATGTTCTTCCCTGATACGGGGGACATTGATGTTAACGGAGGTGTGCAAGCTTGTTTGATTTTCCCACAGCAGCATTTGGCTGCTTCAGAGCTCTGCTTATCAGCAGATCTCGTCTCAGTGCAAAGAAAGGGCTCTTGATCTGTGTTGACTTCCTAATTTAGTAGATAGCCAGGCCCAGGAGACATGTAACCTTCACACTTAACCTCTCATTTGGGAAGAAAAATGCAGTCGGTACTGGTTGCTGACCCTTTGCAACCTTCACGCTTAGCAGTTACTCTCACACAGACAGTTTGTTTTCTGATTAATTTTTTTTTTTTAGAAAACTTATGACAAGGCTGTCTTACTTGAACTTCATATTTCTAAACGTTTTTCACCATGAAAAAAGACTTTCTCTGCATTTTCTGTTTTACCTGTCTTCGTGCATGCATCTTTACAAGATGCCGTGCTACCAACATTCCCTCTCCTGTGTTTTTAACTAGATTTTTAGAACTTTTAATTATTTTAACCTATGTTACTTCATAAGGTTGACCATGGCACTGACCTCTACTATGAGTTTTTAAAGATGACAAACACAAAACCTGCTTCAGGAAAATGTATAAACTTTAAAGATCTGGTGATAGACCTGAACCTCTGGTTGAGGAACAGGCAGCTGCCCCAAGGGAAGACATACACCCCAGGTTTTGTGCTGCTGCTGCTGTTTTTGGCCTGGCTGTTTTGCGCTGTGTTTCCCTTTTGTTTTACTGAATGGTTCAGCAAGGTGCACGCACAGGCACAAAACAAAAGAGCGCAGATGCTCAGTATTGGCAAATCCGTGGGGCCCTCCATAGCCCTTCCTCCTACTGCTCAAACTTCCATTCAGACAATTTATTCATTGATGGTATGACTAAGACCTGCAATCAGATAAAAATACAGGTGGGAGGACAGCTTGGATAATGAGATGCCATAACAGACACTGGCAGCTAAGCTCTGTGATTGCTCCATGGAATTTGTAAGGGGGGAAGGGCAGAGAAGCGTGCAATTTCCAGCACTTACAGCCCTCCTTAGAAGAACAACACTTGGGATGATGTTTGACTGATGGGTGGCCCAGGGACAGGTATTTCTAAAGCCAGTTAGGAAGGTTTAACTGTAAAGTGAAGCCCCTTAATGTTTGGTCCCCTGACGGCATGTGAATGGTTTTGGGCAGGTGTCTGCCTGCAGCCACTTGCTTGGCCAGCCAGCAGTGAAGATGCAGATCCACCCGTAACAAGTCCCAGCAACATTTTTCACAAAGCAAAACAAACTACAGTCACGTTTGCCTTCAAAAAAAAAAAAAAAGAAAATTCTGACTGTAAAGGCTATGCTGTCATGACACTAGAAAACCAGTGCTGAGGAGATACACATTTCTGAATTAGGAATAGCATAGACAGCACCTTGGTGTTTGAAGGAAAGAGAGAATGACACAACAAGGTGCTGGAAGACTTGGGAGAAGAGGAGTTTGCTCTATTATCTTCTGAAAAAAATTCTCTCGCTTTAAAAAGTAGACCAAGGGACAAAATGTTTCAGTGTCCTGTTGGTCACTAACAGTTTAATCCCTCTAAGTAGGGAATCTTTTTTTCCCCTTTTGAACGGGCTTACAAAAAGAAAATCCATTATTCAAACCTATTTTTGATTAATGTTTACTCTCTTTAAAAAATTCTTGACTTCCCCAGAGGCTGCAGTTATGTGGAGAATGGAAGACCTATCCATAGAGCTTCAGGAATGGTAACTTTTAAAATAGTACGAGCTATTTTGAAGGTTAGTGTCCTTTGAACTAATATAATGTTTTGTTTATTTTGTAACTAGAAACAAAACTGCCTTGTTGCAACTCTCCTCCCATGGTCCTTTTGGAACAGAAATCATGTAGAACCTGTGAAATTGTTGTAAATAATGACAATTTTGCTGGAGCAAAATCCTATGTGGGAAAAGTATTTTTTTAAAAAATCCTTTATTGGAAAGAATCATAGCACAGGCCAGGTGGCAAGGGACCTTGAAAGGTCATCCAGTCTTACTTTTCATAGGAAAGGAAGCCTAGATGAGAATCTGTTTAAATTGCCAACTATTAAAGCACCTCACTGGAACATCTTAAAAATGCCCCTGAAGAATATGAGGACTACATCTAATATAACTAGAAAAAGTTGCTGAAGGAACAGCTGGGTTTTCTCCCCAGCTGGCAATCCTTATTTTTACTCTCTTTGAGTTGAAGATCCCAATGCAGTCTGCAAGCCTGACACTGCACATACTGCACACAGGCCCTGTAGAGGCATGGTCCAGTTCCTCACTTATAAATGCCTCAGGGGTGAGAGGAAAAATACAGTTTGCAAGCGGGCAACCGTGTAAAGACAACGAGACCGACTTATCCTGCAGCCCTTGATGCCAGAATGCTGAGTCTGCACTAGATATTCAGCAGCACCGTGACCTGCTGATGAACTGCACTTATCTCTAGGCACACGCCTGAAATCCTACTTTATCTTCATTGGTTTATGGCCTACAGGGAACCTAAATATGTTTCTAAGACTGCATCTCATAGGGAAGACACATTCCCTATGGTGACTATTACTGCCCAGCCACCTTCCCTGTGTCACCTGTGGTTTTAAAAGCCTCTGTTGTCATCAGACTCTCAATCTTCTCTTTCCTACCCGAAGAGTTTGAGCCTGTGCGCTCATTCCTCGTATTGAGAACTGTGCTGTTACTGCTCATACAGAGCAAAAAGCCCATTATACAGGTGCTACATTATTAAAGATGCTTAGGTCACTTAACGCCCACCGAAAAGAAACTCTGGTCCATAAAATCCCTGACTCTCATCTAAAGACAGTGCAAAATCAGCTTCTGAGTGCACAAATCCTTTCTGAATGTGAGTATGAGGCTCCTAAATTCATTAGCTACTTTAGGTTTTCTTCCTGAGGAGTGTTTCCAGGCTTGGAGCCCTGCAGTGTAGCACAGCATGAGTGGCAGGGTCAGGAAACCACCAGCAGGAACCTATGACACTGCGGTCTGTTATAGTTTTGTTTCTTTACATTTAAACCACTAACTAGAATAGGAAGCATCTGCTTTTCAAGGTCTTGTAAATGCACAGAGACAGATAAACTGTAAGAAAAATCTGCACTGAATTCTCACCTGCGAATGCATTTTCCGTCTCAATTTCTTACCTTGCTGCTTAGAGATATGTCAAAGAGATATGTCACAAATATTTACCGATAAGTATCATTTGTTCAGCTCTAGGGAAATGGTGCTATTTGTATTTATATGGAGACTATCACTTTATACAAGCTAAATGTCACCGTACCTGCATTGTTTTTCAAGTCAATATTTGTTTCTTCCTGCTATTCTGTGTCAGGAGACTGATGTCGATGGGGTTTACTTAATCTCCACATGACTTGCTTTTGTACACAACTACTCTGCTATTCATACAGGCCCCAAATGAACAAACTTGACAGACTGAAACTTAACAGTGTATTAAGGACCTCGAAGCTTGATCCGAGACCCTTTGAAATCAATGGAACTGTTTCCCCTGTTACAAAAGACTTCAGATTAAGCCTTAGTGAATATATGCCCAATTTCTCACTGATAAAATAAAGCAGATGACTCATACAATGGCTTTAGACTTGCTTTGAAAGAAGGCGCTGCAGGTCCTTACTCACTCATGTTGAAAAATGTCTCATGTTGGTGGAACCAGCACTGGGTTGGTGGTGTGAGACTGCTGTTGGGGACTGTGGGTGTGGGATTTCCATCTGCCCAGTGCGCTTGCTGCAAGCGCAGGAGAAACTAATTACTGACAGCCCATGGGGTGTACAACACCCTAAAGGTGAAGGACTGACTCCGGTTTAGTACGAGAAAACACTTCTTGCACAAGTCCTGGGTGCAAATCCCAGTGAGGAGGAGACATTCAGATACCAGACTGGCTGAGCTCTGGCCTCCATAGTGGCCCGATGCACCCTCAGTTTGCCACGTGCGATGAGGGCCCAAGGATGCTGCAGTACATTTAAGGTACATTAAGTACACTAGGGTAGCATGAGTTTGTATTTGAACTGACCTCACACTGCCATTGCAGTCTTAAGGTGAATGCTCGTGGTGCTTGGGCCCTGTGCCTTGATTTGAACAAGACTCAAGCTAAACCCCATCAATAGCTTCTGAAAAGTCACACAAAAAAAAGAGAATTACTGCTTTTATTTCTGGAACTTTGCTGTTTGTAGTGGAAGCCATGGGAACCGATAGATCAATGCCAGACACGCAGCGAGCTGACAGCACATATGGACAATTTTTTGGTTACCCATACAATACAGCCACTGTTATGATACTGCAGTTACATTCTTCAGGGCATTAACGATAACTAGTTCTAGCTGTAACTTGCATATGAAGGCATACTTTTTCTCTTAGACCCTTACTATACCTACAACCAAGCAAAAATGTTTATTTTTGTCCATTGTCTACGATAACTAAACCGTATCTCTGCTTTTGGAGACTTTTAGTTGCATCTAAGCTCGCATAACTGGCACTGTAATTACATGTCTGGAGCAATTAGCATGTAAATATGAGATAAGCAAAATATATCATTATGAAAACAATTGAATATCAAGCATTTCAGACATGTCATTATATGAATTAGTGGTAATTAGCTGTCAAAACCCATAAGCACAATATAATTAACCCGCAAATACAACATAAATATAGAGTAATTACAAAAGTTCATCTGCTATAAAGACTGAGCTGTCTTTTAACAGATGTAATAAAATACAATTAATCAAACTCTCCTAGAAGTACTGTATATTAAGATCATAGGAGCTGGTGTGTATGTTGGAGAAAGAGAAGACAGTATTTGGCTCTAATTCTCAGCAGAATGCCACTGGAAGTCATCTGTTTTTCAGCTATATATTATATATACCATATTTCTATTTTCTCTTTTTGTAGTAAACTGGTTATACTGAATACAGAAGACTGTGGTTCATGCTAATAACACCCTATGACAACTAGCACATCATATCCTTTTATTAACCAGAAAAATGCTTACGCGAACATTTGTCCTGCCCTTGGTTGGCTTTTGCTGCAGAAGCTAATACTCATAACACATAAGAGATATTAATATCATGCTAACTAGGGAAAGGTCACACAAAAAAGCCCCCAAAGCAACCAGACTCCCCCCCCATTGCTTCCCCCAGTTGCCTGTCTCCGTGGTAGAAGACTGATTTTAAAGGCAAGATACATTTCACACCTACTGTGTGCATTTCAAATACATTTTTCTCATTAAGAACAACATTAATTTCTGGAATAAACCAGAGTACTTTAATCACCAGCACAAGCAAAGCCTTGATTTACTCTGCCTCAGAAAATGAAGGAGACAATGAGGGGGTAGAAGATAGAAAGTGTCTGTCTCTTTCTCTTTACCAGGCATCTACTTCAGGAAGCTTGGGTAGAAACAGATGGGTAGAACTAACTGTGGGATCAGAGATGAATATAACAAAGCCAAATGTTTTAAAATTCATCAGTTCTATAAAATCAAAAAAGCACACATTCTCTAATCCACACGGGGACTAATAAAAATGTGCATGTGTTTATGTATGTGTGTGTGTATACACAATTACCATGAAATTGTATAACCAGCATGCTATTCCTTAAATACTCTAAGTCTCAGGATTTTAGATCTCTAACCATGAACACCACAACTGTGCTGACTCACCTGTCCCTGAGATGACAAAAGGAAAGGAGCTGACATTGTGTGACCCTTGTTCGCCCCAGCAAGGGCTGAACAATGCTTACATGATGTTTGAGGCTTCCTCATCCCACATTGAGAAGACTTGCTACCTCCTTCTCCAGATTCCATCAGCTTTGCAGCTGATACCCAGGCCAGCATTACTTGCAGTGAGAGATGATGGGCAGCATTCACCCAGACAACATTACTAATCCTTTTCGGACAGATTGCCGGGCCTGACACTCCTCCTGCTCCGTTAAACTTGGACGTTACTCACTAGGCAACACTTCTTCTCTGTCTCCAAAGCAGGCACATACCGACCTAAGTAACATTAACTGGATGGAAAGTTAGTTTCTGAATGGGACGGTCCTAAAAACCTACCAGACTGAGTAAGTTTTTCTCTGTCAAAACATGTGCAAGGTAAATACTCCTTGTTCGCATAGCGGAGTCTCTGGGACATTATACCAATATAACAGAGCAGAACTTGGGGTAAGAAAAGGAACTGCTGTGATTCTGTGTCACTGCTACACAAGTTTATTTCTGGGTTGACATGGTACCACTCATGCTGAGGAATTTAGAATTCAGAAATCAATAGATCCAAAGGAATGGTTTAGGAAACAAACAGATATATCTGTCCCCAGGCAGAAATCCTCTTTGCTGACAGTTTTAACTATAGGTATAGAATAACTGGATGCCCAGAATATACGTATGAGTTCATTTCCTAAATTAATAATCAAGACAGGTAGTACAAGGTGAGAGAAACCTTTGCAGAAAATATAGGGCCTGGAAGCTAAAAGGTAATTTTCCCTTATACCTGTTTACTTGCCTCTGCCACCTTTACAAGTGAGTGGTCTGCATTCGGTCTCTTCAGACAAAGAGAGGGCTTGAGATGGCTTGGGCTAGGCATGCTCTCTGGTAGTTAGCGAAGGACAAAACAATCTGTCAGTCTGGACATCCATATGTTCAGACTAGGGTAACAGATGAGTCTTGCAGTGTCTGGCAGTCCAATATAATCTCCTAGGATGTCCAAAACATCTCTAAGTTGTGTACGCAAGGTTGGGAGGCGGTAGAGAAAAATGTCTTCTGGTGCCCAGCAAGGAGCAGAAGCACTTCTCAACACTCACAGCATCACTGAGGTGAATGACTGCTCTGAGGATCCTGACTTCAGCCTAAAACAGTACCAAAGATTCTTTTTATAGATGGACAAGCTGAGGGGCAGAGAGGTGAAGTGTCTTCTTCAATCATACAAAGAGGTCCTTGAAGAGTGGAGTTGAAGGTCAGCTTTTCTTCATCCATTGCTCCACCTACTCTTCACAATCATGTACACCCAGGAAATCTGGCCAGTGAAAGCTATAGCGTCAAGTATGCAATGTACTATTTTGATCTGAATATTAAAGCCACTGGACTCAAGAAGGAGCAAGATTTATTGATGAGCACATAGAATAGTTCTTACCATTACTATTTGGTGGGAACCCTCCTATGAACCTTTAGCAAGCTCTGTTTTAAGGTTCTAGTCTAAACTTGCTGCATAGACTCCTTCTGCAGTCAAAAACAAGACGGAGATATCTCTGGAGGTCAACTTCTCTTTCCTGCCTTAAACTCCTTTTCAGGGTTAGCTGAGCCACCTGTGTGAGATGCCTATCCCTCTCTACTGCTTGCAGGTAAACAGACAAGCATTTCAAAGGGGACTCTTAACTGTAAGATGGCGAATGCGTGATGAGATGAATTACAGCTTATTGGTGCGTCCAGAGGAGGTTTGGTCTACCCAACAAATGGTGGGTGAATACCACACTGTGGGAAAGCATGAGCATCCCACTTCAGTCATGTGGAATGACACATCACTGAAACTATAGCAAGCCAACGCGTGCAGATATTCATACTCCCTTTGTGTTTAGCTCAGTATCTTTGCAGTCAGTGTCATTTTTTTCTTAACCTCTTGGAATTTGCTATTGCACCTCTTGAAATGAACGGGGTGTTTAGACTTGCTCTTTTACCAGACACCCTGAGTAGAAATGACTTGAAGAATCCTGAAATAAGGTGCCTGGATCTACACATGCTTAGTGCTCTTGGACTGCCCTATGGCAAAAACCTGTAAGAACATATGCAGAAAAAAACCAATGTGAGCAGGCAATATATATTGCTCACAACTACAAAGCACTTGGAGCAGAATGATCTCTTTCTTTCAGCTTGACTTGACTCTTCCTCTTCTGCTCTAAGAAGAATAAAGCCCAGCAGTTCAAAGTTCCTGCCCTGGGTCACTTCTGAGCCAGGCAAATGCTTGCATCATGCAGGAGAAATAAAACTTTTCCCCTTGCTGGCAAATCCAAAGGAGCTGGCATTCTCGCTCAAACTTGCAAAAAGTCATGTAGAGGCTGAAACATGGGAATTTTCAGCCCAGAGGGGAAATATGAGCCTTCTTTGAGCTCTCCCTGCTAGGCAGCATAGCTGCAGGGTGGTGATCACCCCTTGACCTGGGTCACCTCTCAAAGTTGCTCCTTGAGGCAGTGAGACCTTTTACCAACAGCAGATCTTTGGTAAGCGACCGATACCATGCAGAATCTTGTAGTATGATAACTTTGATTTTTGCCTTAGTAACTTTGACTGCATGGTGAATTGATGCTAATGAAACATTATATAAATTTTCCATATATAACCCTTCACACATAAATCATTGATTAAGTCTGAGACTAAGTCTGTCTCCAGCCACACCTAGACTCTCTTCTCTGAGGAGTCTAGAAAGCAAGGGGGTACATTCCTCATGACTCAACGGGAGGGTCCTCCTTACCCTTTACATCTCCAGTCTTTCTGTGAATCACTCTAACTCAAGTGTAACTCAATTTTCCTTTGTATATTTTTCCATGCAGTAATTGATAGAGTGAACCTTGCCATTGAATTTTGTAAACTTGCACTTTTACAACATCATATTAAACCCATGTTTGCTAACACCTTTGACAGTGGTTCTTTAAGTGATCTAAGCCACCCATTCGTGACAAATTGCTGTAGTCATCAGGATCCTAAATCAAGATTTGCAACATCTTCTTAATCAAGTGTGAACTCTTGCCCCACAACGGTGCCACCACTTTGGACAATACAGAACAGAAATTATAGAGATTTACCCAGAAAGCGGAAAAACTAAACCACCTTTTCAGCCTATGCACCTGCTTTGTGTCAACATGGCAGAATTACCACCTCCACTAAAATTCACCCTCTTTTAGTTTAAAACCATTATCCCTTGTCCTAGGTGTGTTGGTTTCATATATTCACACCCATCAGTTGCCAGAGTGCACTTAGTTCCAAAACCAAAGGCAACCCCCTTGCAAGGGTTGCAAAATGCAGAGATGAAGCACCTACGCCCAGTTTGTGGGCATTCCAGTAATTGCTCTCCATTTACTGTTGACATCCTTTCTTTCCATGGTTGTGTGTTCACTTTCTCCCCTTTCATGGTTAGGTCACAGAGTGGACAACAAATTGTTTTGTATTATGCTTGTCATCTAAGGCTGGCTACAGGACATGCACTGGTGACAATGACCATAAGTCACAGCCTACGCAAAGTAAGTGTTTTAAAGTATTTCATATGTTAATTACAGTCATCAAATAATTTAAGGGAAAAAACAGCTACCAGAGGTTCAGCAGCATGCTTTGTATTGACTGAAAGGCCTGAGTAGGATCCCTGCTTTCCAGCTGAGTAGCTATGGGACACACCTCGGTGAGCAGAGCTCTCATTTACCTACTGTTCGGATATGATGCTTTTAATCTCTCCCAGGTAGAGAGCAGCCACCACACAAATAAACGTGCTACAGGATGCTTTCCATATCACTATACTGACCACCGGGCTGGGACACTGTAAAAGTTCTTTGGAAATACTTTACACAAGACTTTTTTTTTGTCTCTTTGATGGGCACCAGTAGTGCTAGACTTGCAATACACCAGCTATAATATCCCTAGCTATATGTACTCCTGTTTCCCTCATCTGTACCCTTAGACCAAAGCATGCCCATATGTGATGGTGTGCTCCTCCCTCACAACCTGGCCACTTTTCCCGTAACCCTGTGCAAGTGATAGCCATCAGTGATAGATGTGTCTGGTCATGATGGCGGCATCCGGCTTAACGTGGATTTGGGGGACACTGATAACAGCACAATAGCTGAGGGCTAATTCATGGTAATGTGCCCAGCTAACCACAGTGCTGGTCAATGTCCAACTCAGGCCAAATTTGGCAGAAACTAGCATCTGCAGTTGGTATGCAAATATGACTGTTGGTCAATTTTCTTACTCCATAAATAGTGAGCAGCCCAAGAGCCCTTTGAGCTCTCCTGCACGGCAGCAGGCTGCATGTCAGGATCTCCCCTTGAGTAGGGATGCCTCTCAAGGTTATTCCTCAAGGTTGAGAGAATCCTTGCTGCAACAGATCCTCAGTGAGTGAATTGGGAAGAAGAGCGCTGAAACATTGAAGTCTTAGCTAAGTGATATAAAGGATTGATCGTGCACATATAATCCTTTAGACATAAACCGTTGGTCAAGCCTGTAACTAGGATTGGATCCAGCCACACCTAGACTCCTCTCTGAGAAGGAGTTTAGAAAGCAAGGGGGTCCTTTCTGAATCTCATGACTCAACAGGAGGGTCTCCCTGATGGTTTTGTCTGGCCCTGTCCTCTATGCAGTAAATAATCCAGTGCAGCTTGACATTGAATCTTATTAAATCACTTACCATTTACTGTAAAACTTTCTTAAATCGTTGTTTTATATCACTAAAGTATATTGTTGCTTCTCTCTTACGAGTGAAGTGCATCACTCCATCTGCAACACCATATCTAGCATTATTGCAACCCCTCACTTTCTTATTGTGGAGCCGCAATGGGACATCAGAGATGCTGGTGGACACTCGGGGAGCTGCTTGGTGCCATGCAGATGCAGGGAGGCTGTGCTGGGCTGAGAGCACACAGCTGACATGCAGGGCAGGAGAGACAGGGGCAGCTGAGGTAGTATTTGGGGCAGCAGTGTCTAGACATTTCTGCTGGTAATCCCCCCCTTCTCCCTGCTCATGCTCCAGACCCATGGGAATCCCGGCTGGCCTTTGCAGGAGTGCTCTACCTGTGCTGAGGATCAGGCGCTTTGTCTGGGAATCACAATTTTATCAGAGGAAGGAGAGTGTCTGAACAACCTGGGCAAAAATGGGAGAAACCAACACATTTTTTTTAATGACCTTGCTCAAATGGACCATCCCATGAGGATATCTGCCCCAGAGCTCAGGGCACTCAGTCTACCCTGTCACTCTGAGGACTCCCCCAGTGGGTCCAAGGTACAGACAGCTTCTGCCTGGAGCTTGTCCTGGCTGCACACCACCCAACCACAGTAAGGAAGGAGATGGGAGGTCTGGAGAGAGACTCTGATTGCTATGCAGGGGTTGTCCTCCATTCTCCCTTGTCTCGAGCTGCAGCATCCTTGGTGGCACTGGGCACTTGGCGGCTGCTCTCTTCCCAACACACCTTGTAATCTCCTGAAAAATCATGTCATGTGATCCTTCACACAGCACAACTAATCCAGGTGACTAACCTGTATTTTACACTTGGAGAAGGAAGTGGGACTAGATGACCTCTGGAGGCTCAACCTACGTGATGCATGACTTTATGAGTACAGCCACTGTTGCAAACATTATAAGAAAATACGTGAGTGAACCAGCCATCTCAACCTATCCTGGTTTACAAAGGAAATCCTTATCTACCTAGGGAAGTTATTTAGAAAAAGCTGAATAACTTTAAGTTGATGAACAGCAGCATCAGTACCACACCTCGTTTGGGCAGGCAGCTAACATAACAGTGGCTCTTCTTAGAAAAGATTAAGGTAGGTCTGTTTTCTTCACCCCAACAGCCCTGTTTTGCCACAGCCATATGCCCCAGGCTCATTTGACCACAGATTGGGAGGCATGGGCTGGACCCTGTGATACCCCAGCCCCTGCGAGAAGCAAAGTCCAACCATCCCGTGGGCTGGAGGGTATCAGTGAGTCACTGCGCTCCCGCTAAGTGCTATCACAGGGCACAGGCAGCACAGTATGCTACTGGGGTAGTGAATCATATCCCTCACAAACCACAGACCGTGACAGAAGGTGGGTCTGGAGAAATCCCCGGAGAGATGCACCAACCTGCTGTGCAGCCCAGGAAGTCCCAAAGCTCGTGCCCCAGAAGAGGTCGCAGCTGTGGGCTGCCAGAGGCTGGCTTGGCCCTCCTGCTTCCTCACCCTTTGCTGAATTGGCCAGGCCATGGGGTCCCTCCTGGCTCTCCCCACCAGTTGTGAGGTAGCTGTTTCACTTGGGACCATGCTGGAGGGTGAGAAACAGCTGAATGCTCTGGAGGCATTGCACCTCTCTGTCAACGCAGAAGTGCTGGTGACACAGGGACTCCTCAGCTGGGAGGGCATCTCTCAGGGCACTGGAGGGCTGTAAAAGGGAGGATGAAACAGCTTGGATGGCTGCAAGTTGCTGCAGCAAATTAAATATGACGAAACACAGTAGACATTTTTATATGCTCTATTAACTGTATTAGACCTTCGTATCAGCGTAATTTACTGCTGGATTCTACACAGCACAGATGAAGGGCCAAACCTCCTCCAATGCATGTCCTTTCCAGAGGCCTTGGTATAGAAGATCCATCCAGTAGGAGTCAGCAAGTGCTGGAAATTTATTCTGGAGGTTGTCCTACCAATATTAGAGGAGCACACGGAGCCCTTACTTCTAGTTGCCTTTTGTCACATTGGCACTGCTTGCACCCTTGGTAGGAAATAGCAATCCAAAAGAGTGTTGAAGTCTCGTGGAAACTGTCCAGCAAATCTTCCTCTTAATGACCACACGAGAAATACTCTGTGTTTCATATCAGTTTCCTTCTCACCTAGTGATCTGCTGGAGCAGGGCTGGTTGTGGAGACGATGATCTCCTGCATACTCGCACTGGTGGAATCACTGCCCGCTTTATCCATTGCCAAACGGTGGCAAACACATCCCTGGTCTGACAGCCTGCAGGAGGAAAATGAGGCAATTCAGAGGTTATTCGCACGTGTCCCTCTGCAGCATCTGCAAGCAGGGGTGTTTGTGCTGCTCCTCTGCACATCGGGGATGTGCAGGCACTCACCTTTGATGGATGATTACTCTTGGATGAGCTTGCTAATGGCTCCAGTTATGTCACTCATGAAGCTGATCTTCCTGATTCCTGAAAGACCCCATTAACACTGCATTAGAATCCTGATGGCTTTCATTCACTGAATTATTTAATTACATAAATTTTTTAAACATATCAGAATACCTTCTAAGTCAAATGTGACCTCTTGGTCTTCTGTGAGAGGGGCTGACCTTGAGCACGCTTCAGCGGGCTGTTGCAGCCTTGCTTTTTCTCTTCACACACACTCTCCCTACAGCACTCAGCCTTGTACCTTCAGAAAAAGGTGTTATTGAGGAAAGCAGCATGCTAAGTGGTTTTCTTTTTTTGTGATTTATCCAAGTGCCTGTTTGCTCCCACATGCTGTGAGTGGATAATAGCAGTTCTCAATCAAAGTTAAAATTACTAATGCTCTTGTCTGTGGAAAATTTAGTGGAGGAAAAAAAAAAGGTTAATGACGCTGCTATACTACTGATCTTACTATGGCTTGTCATATCTTCATCCCTGCACCCCTGTGCAGCATTTTTATATTGATTAGTTATTCCAGTCCATATCTCTGCTGAAAGCGATGTAAGCCAACTGCATCTGATATTCTGCTATGATGGTGAAACTAGTGTAAAAAAAGCCATGTAAACAACAACAGAAACCCAATGTTTTTTCAGACACTATGTACATCATCCAGTGACACTGACAATTCCACAGTATGCTGACAGCGATTAGCACAGAGCATTACTCTGTCCTCCTCTTGAATGTATGTTTATAGCAGTAAATTTTGCCTACGTATTTCCTCAGAGCTGAAGTTGTGTTGCACAGGATGTTGGAGCAGTCTGAAAAAAAAATCGAGCAACAACAGCAGCCACTCTTGTTTCACATTACTGACACTTTAGCGTCTGCCTGCAGTTCCGACATACATAGACAATATACCATTAATTATCTTTTCCTAATTGTGTTCACCCTAGGGTCTTTTGTGACTCACAAGTTTTAGTTGTAGTCTGCTGCAATTTTTTTTTTTTGTCAGTCTGAAAGGGCACAGAGCAGATTCCTTTCACATATATTCCCAGTCTTCTACTGAACACATTTAATTTATGAGAACAGTGGAACTAAAAATTGGGACCGCATTAGAGGTTCATATATTCATGTACTTTTTAGTTGAGATAGATGAACTCTGACAGATTACACAGGGTCAAATTATATGCATCAAATTATATGATGTAGTGATGAAGTGGTTCGTCCAAGTCACTGTAGGCTTCTTATCTGAAGCATCAGGCATCTGAAACCACTCTTGGGTACTTAATCAAAACCAGTCTGGTTTGCAGGGGTCATCAGCACACATGGGTCACTGCCTAAATTACTCCATCTGTATGGTGAGAATAACTAAAATGATTGCTGGTCAGATAGTCTGGGATCAAGCCACCCTTTGTCAGAGTACCTGGTCTCTGACACACTAGAGCTTTCAGTAGATGGATGAACTCATCCTTTGGGTGCCTCCAGCCCAGTCTCAGCCCCATCAAATACTTCTAGTTCCTTGTGGCCCTTTAGAGAAAGACTGGCAAATTGCAAAACCCACTCTTAAGATATAGCTCTGTCCTAGGGTTGTCATCCTGTGTGTGCTGGGTGCCTTCATGTGCCCTCATGTACTCTTCCTGGACCTACATGGAAGCTTTGTTGTCACCCTGGCTGCAGACACACAGATGTGTGTTGCCCTGATATCACTTCATACCTTCTTTCACAGGCCGAATACAAAGCTCTTGGCAGCTAGTGGAAAAAAAAAAATCAATTTGTCCCCAAATTGTGGAAGAATCAGTCCCAAATCCCCTAATCCCAATTTTGCCAAGACTCTGTTGGAGTCTTGCTGCAACGCAAACCTAAATTCACAAAGTCTTAAGCACAGGCCTAACATGTAATATGGTAATACTTCCAGAGGCAGTTGCTGGGGCTGTTTCCTTGCTGGAAATTAGACCTGTACTTAGTTCCTGGTGAATTACCCTCGACAGCTGCCTGCACAGGGCTGGCACTGGTGTGGGCTCAGAGGCAAAGCCATGAGGTGCTGCCCTAACAGACACAAACCATGGCTCCTTCCTAGAGACCTCGCTGTTCTGGATGTGTTTGCCTTAGGAGGCAAAAAAGGAGATAACTGAATGTACATGATTGGGCACTCCTAAGACACTTCTTGCCTTAATTATATTTGCACAGGAACAAAAACAAGTCAAAGGAAAACTGCTATTATCAGAACAGCTTGATATTCACAGTGCATTAGCGCATGAGATGATCTAGTGACACAGTAAATAGGACATGAATTACTCTTAAAAAGCTTTTACAACAAATGCTGAGATACCTCGATCTCAAAGGTGACTGGTAATTGTTGACAACTTGCAAAAAAACCCCACATCAATGAAAGCAAGGGTTTCAATACAATTATTACAAATTCTTCAAATAATCAAGTTAAAGTATTTAGCACAACTGGCTTCAAATATGCCTTTTCATTTTCAGCTAAGGTTCTGTGACAACTGGGCTGGCTGTGTACCAGCAGCCCATAGCAAATGTCTCTGCAGGAGCTCTCTGCTTTTGCAGAGCCAGTACAGCTTCCCTGCTGAACCCAACAGTTTTCGCAAGTCCTCCAAAAATGCCCCACTTTGTAACCCTCCCAGAGGCCCCACAGGCTGAAGCTGTGTGTTCTCCAACGGTGGCAGTCATGCCCTCACCATGCTTTGTCTCCATGTCCCCAAGTTATTTCATTTTATCCCCCTGCCTCCCATGGTATTACTTCAGGAAGGAATTGGCAATCTGCCCTGGACGTGTGAACGGGCAAGTCCAGGTAGGCAGAAACGGGGCACATCGGGGTATGGGGGTCTGTGAGACAGTCACCGTGGCCAGGTGGGCTGGCAGCAGAGCAGACCAGTCCCATTGCCTTCTGGATTAGGACTTCAACGTCTTGATGGGATTTTAAATAGCTTTTATTGCCAGCTTCATCTTATACCCACTAAAGCCAGTGATTCATTTAATTTAGAACAGCTTTATTCAAAGATGTTTACCCACAGAGTGTCCCTGTCTAGAGGCGTGGGAAAGGAGGTCACTCACAATTTATTTAAATCTTTTTTTTCTGGTTATTTTCAGCAGTCTTTTATTCAAAATAACTTGGAGCTGTGCATAAAGGCTGATTATCAAACCTATCTAGGGGATTTAGCCACACAGCTGTGCATCTAAATCTCCTTAACCATGTTTCAACAGCCTGAAACACATGATGTTAAATTGGAGACTGGATTTTGGGATTACAGAGGGTGAAATGGAAGAAGGAGCACCAGGGTTAGAAGCTAAGCAAAGGTGTGGTTTCTGCACAGGGCTGTGAGGTTGTACCATGAATGGTGGCGTGGAGGAAGGATCTCCTCACCCTGGGAAAACCAAAGGGCATAGACCTCACCAGTCTCTATTAAACTCCCAAGAAGCGTGCACTAGGATAGCAGCACCACTCCTAAAAATACAGCGTATTTTGCACCTGAAGAGTTTGGGATTTGACAGCTTTACACCTTCGGAAGAGCAGCTGTGGACAGCGTGCTCCGCTCAGAAGAATTGTTGTGAGCTGAGACCCAGAGCTGACACGGTTTCCTGATTAAGCCGAAGCCAACGCAGTGGAGCCACCCTTTCTCCCCGAGTCTCACAGCTTTGCCAGATTATTTTGACATGTTTTCCCCACCCTGAGGATTTTAACTTTCTCTTGTAACAATACCTTTTAGCTTGGAAACATTGTTGATTTTCTCTGCAGACTCTTGCCAAAAAAAAAAAAAAAAAAAAAAAAGGGGAGAAAAAGAAAAAAAAAAGTTGATTTCCAGACACTTGGGAGTACTGGAATTGTTCAGGTACTGAAGTCAATGCAAGGTATCAGCTGATAAGTGGGAGGCTGAAATATTAAAAATCTCAAGGTAGTGAGACAATGATTTGAAGAGGCCTTCTCTCTTCTGATTACTACCGAGAAAGGATGATATTACAGTGAACCTTCTTAAAATGTAATATTCCCAACAGAGACTAATTGATGCTAACGTGAGTGTCAAACTGAAGATCTGAAGGGGACTAATTATCTTCTGCTAGGAAGAACTTTCCATTTTGTCATTGCTTCGACACCTGAGCAATCCCATTAATCTCAAATGCCTGAATCCCAGCTCCTCTGCTTAATTTCTGCTGGGAATTGAGGGAAATAGCAAAAACAGCCATGCCAGAGCTTACAGGAACTGAATTTCATCTCCTTAAATCAGAGAAATGTGTCAAAACATTCCAGACAGTCTTTTATAATTAATTTTTAAGGAGCATGCAACTAGAAGAAAGTAAGCATCCAGGAAGCAAGATGGTGGGTGTTGGTTTGGCCACGCACTGCTGGGACAGGGAGTGAGGAATCCTATCCCCATGCTCCTGCATGAGTCAGTGGGGACACGCATGGGGCTAAAAATGGGAGCTCAGAGGGAGGCTCTGCTCGCTAGTGTGAAATTTCTCCCTGCTTCATGTCATTAGCTGATAACAGGGGGAATATGGTCTCCCTCCAGCTTTCATAGAGGTTTCTATTTGGTCCTGGCTCCCAGATTGAAGGAAAGCAGTTAACTGCCTCGAGCATCTTAGCCTGTTAGCTTTGAAGTTCCAGAAAATTAAGTGCTAGGGTTGTTTGAGAGAGAACATCAAGAGAAAGCATCAGCTGGAAACGAGGGAGATTAGCACAACCTCTACACAACTGCAGCAGTTCTGCAGTGTTCCAGTGATCCTCCCTTACTCAACGTTTATTCTGCTCTTGAGTGCTTCTTTATGGTGGTGCGCATCTTCCTCGATTATGTTGCACAGAATGAGAGAGAAGCTGGATGAACAGTTTTCAGACAACATGCTACTCTAAGAACTTTGTCAGACTATTTAACATTGGCAAAGAGGAAATAAGTTTAATCACTGAGAGCTGGGAGGAGGAATATTGAACAACATTTTATTGTTCTCCACACTAAAGCGGGAGTTTCGGCAGCCTCCTTGGGAAGCATGAAGATTGCACTTACGTGATGCTGTAAAAATGCAGGAGCCAAATCACACTGGAAATACCATGCTGGAAGGAACCTTAGGAGATGATGAGATGTGGTCCCTCCATGAAGTAGGGTTAGCCAGAGCACCAGCAGTGTGGGAGTGCAGCCTGTGTCTCCTCTTACCCAGGGCTGGGCTTTCAGGACCTGTTCCCCCTTGGGGATGACTAGCCCTGCTGCTTGCCTGCAAACAGTGACCAGGCACCACAGGGGAAAAATGAGAAAAAAACCTGCTTGAGGAATACTGGAGTGGCTGAAAGTCCTACCAAAGTCAGAATTCTGGAAAGGGGCGGGGGGGGGGAACCTTAGAACTCATCAAGATCTCTGCCCTCTTATCTGGGCATCCTGGAAAGCCTCGTTGTTCTGAGAAACCTCGAGAGCAGAAGAACCAGAGGACTGGTCCAACTAAAGGTCATCAGCATGACTCCTCTCCCAACAAAACCCAGACCCTTAGTGCAGTCCCAAAAGCAATGTATATATAAGCACAACACTTCCTAGTAACTGGAGAAGGAACCATTAAAAAAAAAAATAGCTGATGCTAAATATTTCCTACTTATGAGGACACTAACAGAGTTCGCAGGTGCCTTTAGGAGAACAGAGCTCACATTTGATCCAGCAACAGAAGACAAGGGTTTCTCCTCAACTGTGTTATGTTTGGCACATGGAATGTCAAGAAAATGTAAGTTTTTGGGGGATCATGTGAAGCATTTATCTTCACCTGGATGACATTGATTTGGGAAACGAGTCTACAGGTGAAGGTGTTGAGATCTCTACATAATCAGAGGCACTTTGGTTCTTTCCAAAGGTGTTGGCTACATCTACACCCGTGTGTGAATTCAGTGCAAAGGATAACACACCTGAGGACAAACATTGGCACAAGAAGGTTAACACTGGAAGGTGACTGGCAGTAGGCAACTGCCTCAACATATCTGCCCAAATTGATATGGAAGGATCAAAAGTATCCTGGAAATGGCTTCAAGGGAAATTTATGCCTAAATGAGCCGTCAAAACCAGCAATTTGGGGTGCCATTTCATAGCACACCTGACAGGCATGTAATAAATTGAATACAAATTTTTAGAAACCAAAGGAATGAGGCAAAGAGACACCATTTTGGAGATCTATGAGTAGTCAGTTGTCCAGGGATATTTCTGAAGACAATGTTGGTTCCACAAGAAACAATGGCTAGCTAGATCTCTACAATGACTATCTAGATCTATGTGTGCTGATGCTTCAGTGCAGAAATGCAAGGAATCAAAGAATTTTTGGCAATTTAACTCCATCATGGCCAGGATGTGGCACTTATCAACAGGCATAGCTTGTTGATGATTTTCTTACCATGATCTGGCTTTGCTGTCCAAGGTCTACTTTTGAATTCATTCCACATTATAAGCTCCTTCTAACCCCATAACATCCAATTTTTTTTTCCATCTATCTGCCAAAAAACATTCTAGCGTAAGTGAAAATTCAGACTGATCGATTTTCAGAATAATTTTCAAGATCACACAGTATTGCTCAGCCTTGTAATGCAGAGCTTGAACCACACAGGCAGGATTTCTTGCCTCATGGAACAGCTTAAAGTATTCTATCTAAAATGGCCCAAAATTAGATCAGTGTTGGTACTGCTGTACTAGGTAGTGAAATTATTTAAAGGCTGTTACATTAAAAGGTCCATTAGGATATTTGTTGTTGAACCAATAATGTAAAAGCATTATGCTTAAAATAGTAAAAATAAAATTACTTCCATGCTTTGCCTGCTGAAGATAATATTGAAAAAACCCATAATTTTATAAACCAGTTCCAGAGAAAACACATTTTCCTGAAAATAGACTATGGTGTCAACAGTATTATGAATTAAATACACAGTGAAGAGAGATATTACCTGCATCCAAAGTAAAATTTTTTAAATAACTATACTTCCCCCCTCCTTGAATAATGCCGATTGTGTGCCTGATAAGAAAACAATAGCATGGTTATGAAATAATGGAAATTTTATCCATGAAAATGCCACGCTCACATTAAAATCACACAGCTCACAGTGTGCTCCCTGAAAGCTTCCTAGGTGTAAGTCTATCAGTAAATAAGGACTATGTTACATCTTAATCTTAGGGGAACATCTTATTAAATAGTTGATCAGAATGTGCTATACACTGTCAAACACAAAAGAGAAGATCAAATTAAGCTGCACTGTAAAAATTAAACCAAGAGATGAGATAAACGCTAGCCTCTGCATTTTTAACCTACTTTCACATTTTACATTCAAAGTTCAAGCTTCAGAGACTGTGCAGTAACAGCTTTACTGCTTGCTTCTTGCTGTTGTGCTGCACGGTCCCTCACAGCTCGAGGTCCCAAAGCACAGCTGCACAGAGGAAGAGCCATGAGCTCCCTGTACTGGGCTGCTCAGTGGTGCTGGGAGCTGGTCACACCCTGGGACACTCATGAAGTGTGGTAGGAGGATGCAACTCAATGTTATGCACTTTTGGGAAGCTGGTTTAGTCAAGGATGCAAACTCTCAGTTTTCTCCCCCTCACAGAATCATAGAATAGTTTGGGTTGGAAGAGACCTTTAAAGGTCATCTAGTCCAACCCTCCTGCAAGAAGCGGGGACATCTCCAACTAGATTAGGTTGCTTAGAGCCCTGCCCAACCTGGCCTTGAATGTTTCCAGGGATGGGGCATCCACCACCTCTCTGGGCAACCTGTGCCAGTGTTCTACCACCCTCATTGTAAAATATTCCTTCTTTATGTCAAGTTTGAATCTGCTTCATTCTATTTTAAAACCATTATCCCTTGTCTTATCACAACAGACCCTGCTAAAGAGTTTGTCTCCATCCTTCTTAGAAGCCCCCTTTAGGTACTGGAAGGCTGCTATAAGGTCACCCTGGAGCCTTCTCTTCTCCAGGCTGAACAGCCCCAACTGTCTCAGCCTGTCTTCATAGGAGAAGTGCTCCAGCCCTCTTATCTTCGTGGCCTTCCTCTGGATTCTCTTCCAACAGATTCACATCCTTCTTATGTTGAGGGCTCCAGAACTGGACACAGTACTCCAGGTGGGGTCTCACCAGAGCACAGTAGAGGGGCAGAATCACTTCCCTTAGCCTGCTGGCCACACTTCTTTTGATGCAGCCCAGGATGCGGTTGGCTTTCTGGGCTGCAAAGGCACATTGCCAGCTCATGTTGAGCTTCTCATTCACCAGCACTCCCAAGTCCTCATCTATCTCTTTGCTCAGGAGTCGCCCTTTCAGTCTCTCGCCTTTTCCAGTCCTCCTCTGACACTCAGGTAGAAGCACTGGCAAGGCACAGACAGGGAGGATACAGCCGTGGAGAGCAATGAGATACTTGTACTTTGGTCCTAAGTCTCTCAGAGTGGTGTTGAGTGTGGGCAGAAGATGGTAATGACTGCCAGTGCACCCCATCTACAAGGGAAAACTACAAGATCATTTTCAGAGTGGCATAGACTGGATCTCAAACACAAGGTATGCAAAAACTCCTTCACATCTGAATTGGTTGGGAAAGAGCCTGCACTTAGCTCTATTCACATTTGCTGAACTCCCCAAACTATAGAGGAACCAGGATAATAGCATTTTCCCTTAGAAAACTCCCTCAGCAACCAGAAAATAAATAAATTTGGCTTCAGGAAAGTTAAACTGTTTAATAAGATGTGGAAGACATTTAAGTAATATTTTTCCCCTATTTGATTATGTATTAATAATTCATTTATGTTCTCAGCAGCTCCCGGATATCTATTGACTCCAGTGGGCATCTACAGTGCCTAAGGGATGAGGGCAAAACCCGAAAGCACATGCAGTGAATTTGTACAGACAGCAGGGACTCGGGAAAACTGGCACAATTTTTTTCTTCCAATATGCTGCTGTGACTGGGCCAAGCCCTTACTTCTCCCCTGGACCTTCTATCTGCAGATGCTTGTACTCTAAATTTAAGCTTTCCTGGTAATGCAAAACAGTACCCCAACATGAGCCTCCAGCTCAGCTCCCTCCCTGAGCTTGGCTGTCCCTCACACTTGGCCAGGACTTTCTCACCTCATTTCTGCGCTTGTTCTTTTGGCTGCTCTTCAGCAGCACCGGGCAGGGTTCTCTGCTAGCACTTATTAACAGGAACAGCTAGCAGAAATGCCACGATTATAAGTTTCCAAACACCCATGAGGTGCTTTTTGACAGCTAGCTAAAAAAGTTGCTAATACCTCCACCAGTAAATCCCAATACACCTATCTATCTGCCCACCCACATATCCAACTTGCCTCAAAGCAAGCTGTACCCAAACCCCTTGTGAATAGCTGATCTCATTTTCTTTATAATATGTTTTTTCCTCCCATGTGACATACTGTAAGTATCTTCCTCTTTCACTTTTTTTCAGTAGTGTTTGAAAATAGTTCTTCTATTGTCAAATACTTGGGAAAATAAGCAAGCTTTAATTTTTTTTTAGCATACATTTCCATTTAGCAGCTTAGTATATATGTTCAATCATAAGCCAGAGCCTATAAACAACAGTTACAGAAAACTGGGATTATTACGCCAAATACTGTATCCTTTTCAAAGAGACAACTGAACTACATTAAGTCATTAAAAAGTGTCAATTGCCATTTAATACAAGAAGGTTTCAGAGCAAATTTGGTACCATTGCTGGTTAATGGAAGTTTTCTCCCTCTTTTGCAGACACTTCTGTGCCTACTAGAGCAAAGAGAAAGTCTGCATTTGGCTCAAACTCTTCAGGACAGACACCTTCACAACCAACAGGTTAAATGCAGGGCTTATAGAATAATTTAGGTTGGAAAAAACCTTTATGATTATCAAGTCCAGTTATTAACCTAGCACTGCCAAGTCTACCACTAAACTATGTTCCTAAGGACCACATGTACATGTGTTTTAATATCTCCAGAGATGGTGACTCCACCACCTCTCTGGGCAGCCTCTTTCAATGCTTGACAACCCTTTTGGTGAAGAAATTTTTCCTAATATCCAATATAAACCTCCCCTGGCACAACTTGAGGTCATTTCCTCTCATCCTATCACTAGTTAATCGGGAGAAAATCCAGCTCCCACAAATAGAGAAGCTTGTTTCACTTCTTTAATAATAAAAAAAATTACATGTAGAAACTTCCCTGATTTCTAGTTTCAAACTTCTTCACAAGTGGGAGCAATTTGGACCGTAGTCCCTGCTCCCAAACCGAAACCACAGCATTTTGGACCCCCCAGACCCTGCCAAGGTTCAGCCAGGCAGTGTACCCTGACCACAGGAGATCTTCTGACACTGGGCTCCAAGCACAAATTGTAATGATTTTGGACAACTACTGCTTCTTGTGCTAAAATAAGAATTTCCTACTATTACTTCTGGGATTTTTTTTTTGTTTGTTTTATTCTCCTCTGTGAAAAGCGGTCTTTTTCTTTAGTGTCCATGTGTTACCTGATGCAGCTGGAAACATCTACAAAAGGAGATCACGGGTTTCCTAAGAGCAAAAGGCTCAAGTAGCTAACGAGACCTATCCCTCCCCTCCTCCCCACGTCTGATGGGTTAGCTTTTTCAGGGACCCGTGGGAGGAATTCAAATATGGACAAGATGATCGCTGTTTTTCAGAGGAACACTGTGTGTTTTAACATCCCTGAAAGCCCTCCTAAGACTCAGCAAGCAGACACGGTGTGAAACACAGCCCAGAGAAAGGCTCATACACAACAGCAGGAAAGGGCAATTGTAACCCCTCAGGTGAGTGCTCCACTCATACCAGCCCCTAACGCATAATTTGTCAAACTATTCAGGATTTTTAGATCTTTGTTTCAGTCCAGGGAACAAAACTAGTGATGACCTGGGCTTTTAATTCAGGAAGATAATGTCCAGCATAATTTGATTTTTAGCTGTCTCTTGCAGTGTGGAATTCACACTCACACTGTGTAAAGCAGCTTTATCAAATATTTACAGCTCCATGAGACTGCTTGGCTAGTCTGTGCTAGCCTATGAAATATAACAGCTACAGAGTCATTAGTCTTGGCAAAAAGAGAAAGGTGGACATTTGACTTTCACAACTCAAGGAAATGTGAATTGCACAGAAAACTGTCTGACCACAGTGACAGTTGTCCCAATCAGAGGCATCAAACAGAGCTGGGTGAGTGGATGTACCCAGATGGACCACTTCACTCTGGCTGGAGCAGGCACATGCTGCTCTGACCCTCAGAAGTTTGGAGAAACTCATTGGAAAGATATCTAAAAAAGAAAATGTAAGCATGCCTGCTTCTGTAACCTGTTTCAGACTTCACTCAATTTCCAAATTGGGTGCTAACTACTGAACCTAACCTACTTCAGCAGTTTGAGAAGCACTTTGCTGTGTTATTTCAGTGCTCTAATGAAGTGTCTTGATAAATGGATGAAAATTAAGTTACTTGGCTGGATGAACGCGTGAATTGTGCCTGTATGTTACCATCACCCACTCCCATGACTGGATCTTCCTGGGCAGCCACCTTTGGTTTAGCACCTTCGGATTTTTTGGGATGTGAAGACACAGCACAGATACAATTTTGCTAAGCTTCAAGTACTTCTTCTCACACGAAGCTTCACACCTATGAGAAACGCTACTACTCAAAAGCATTACTGTGAGAACCCAGGGGTGTTGATGGAAAGCTGTCCATTTCAAAATTACGATATTACCTATTTGACTGGTAGTCATTGCATGCTTGCAAGTCAGGAAGACATAGTTACAGCTCAGCTGCCTACGAAACTGTCTCTAGGAGAAAATGTAAAGATTTTCATCAACAAAACACTTGAAGCAAGGCATAAAACATTCAATTCTGTGAAACACAGAATAGTGGAATTATCCTGGCAATTTACATGTGAGCTCTGAGTCAGTGCTTTCAGGCAGGCAATAATTCCACATAAGTATCCCTGATGAAACAGGATCATAAATCTCTTTCTGAATGGTATTTTTCAATTTATGGGCTTGGCTTCAAACTCCTCTCCTACAGGAAAGACACCGGAGATAGAAGCAGCACAGGACCCAACCCATGGAGCACAGTTCAAGAGACTATTTTGCTACGCAGGCCCCCATTTGCATGCTCCTATAGTAGTTTGAAACAGGCATTTCAAAATCCAAATAAAAGAGAAACAGCAGGGCAGGTAGCAATTGCTCTCTGGGGCAGCAGACAGCCTAGCCTGCTTGAATTTTTATTTTTTATTTTAAAACAAACAAACAAACAAACAAACAGAACCAATAATACCTTAATGGGAAAACCTATCTAATTTAGCTTGTGGGGAGGAATAAGTTAATCTGAAAGTAAGTAAATGTGTAGCTTGTTTGCTTTATAAGTGTCTTTTTTTTTTTTTATCTTTTGGCTGCTTGTGTTATAAATAGAAAACAAAATCTCCTCTCCAAATAGATTAAAAAGGGTGAATCTAGAGCTGGTCAGTGTATTTGGGCCCTGGACAGAAAGTGGAAAACAGTGAGATGCTGTCAGAGTGCAGGTAACCGCGGCAACACCCAGGGGCACGAAGTGGGTGGGTGCCTGAAGGGACGGGAAAGAGCCAAGGGCTGAGCTGGCCTGCGCTGGGGCCGGGGCTGTCAGATACCCAGCTCCCCAGGTTAAGCACCGCTCCCCTCCTCTGACAGGCTCTGTCAAAGAGGTGCCACTTTGTCTGATACCTGGGTTCAGGAGAGGGATCTTTCCTGGCCTTCGTGACTTTTGGCTCTTAAATCAGCACAAATTGGTAAGTCAACTAGCAGCATAATTAGAACCTGTCAGCCATCCCTCTAGGACATCCAAGCTTGGAAACTCTTGCAGGAAAAAAAAAAAAAAAAAAAAAAAAAGATAATTCTGCACAGGTGATGCTAGAGGTCTTGGTACAGCCTGTTACCTGTCAGACTGAAGCCACCATATTTGAGCAGAAGGGGGAAGGAGGAGGGTTTCCGGTGGTAGCAACTGAGTGGCAATGCTGGGGACCAGCAACAAGCTTCCGTTTCCTAGCTTTTCAGTCATGTTTGGAGAACCACTGATATTGCACCACTGCGTCTTTTTGAGAGTGCTACAGAGACTGAATGATGGTTCAGGTGTTACAGAAAAAATTCCTTCACTTTTAGGATCCTAGACAGGCCCCTGGGAGGACAGGGATGACCCTCAGAGGCCATTTTGCTATGAGCTTCTGAGACAGACGTAAATACTCAATTTGCCTGCTCCAGCCAGAGATGTCCCTTCATGTTTTCCCCCCCAAGAGTGAGGTTGGGCAGGGAAGGGCAGCACCCCATGGTCCATTTTGGGAGAGAAGTGCCCAACAATGGGAGCTTATGGGTGATGGAGAAGGAAACCCTGGTAGCAGGGAGCTGTGTCCAGGGCAGTGACAGGAGTGAACACGTGCCCTGGTCCCAGCTGTGGGGTAAGGAGGAGCTTTCCCTGGGGATCTAAGTGGAATGGGTAGATTCTGTCCAGCCCAAGAAGCTGCCAGCTGAGCGAAAGCATCCAGCCAGCAGAGGGGAACCGGTGTTCAGAAAACCCCAGGCAGCAGCCATAGCCTTTGTGACTGCCATGTGTAAGACTAAGCCTTGTCTTTAAGAGAGTAGCTTTAATTTTGGCATTTTGTCTCCTTGTTCCCATTCTGGATGTGAAGGAACAGTAATGTGAGCAGAGGAGTTAGATGTTGGGGCTGACCAATGTGCTCCTCAAGTTCCTAAACAATTTACAAACCCAAACGGTTCTGCTCAACCCAACTTTGCTGCCCATGGGACTAAGGAAAAAATTATCCCTTGGTAGTTGGAGCTCCTTGTCACAAAAGAAGCTGTGCCAAGTCCTACCCAAGCCCATGATCTCTTATGACACCCTGTGACTCTTTCAGAGGTATCTCCTTGCCTGGATGGGAACACAGCCACTACTGTGAATGTGACTGAGCCTTCAGAAGTTTTCCCGATGGGAAGTTGCTCGGCAGTCCAGCATCGCGGTTGCATCGGGGCTCTAGCCCATGCTGGCTGCATGGGGAGCAGATAACTCCTTTCCTCTTGGAGTAGACTTTTATAGATCCAAAGGCACATCCTGTTTCAGTTCATTCTTCGAGTTAAAGAACCTGATTAATCCCCCTCAGACCACGTTTTGAAGCCTTTCCCTGCACCCTCACTAGGTAGCTGACATGGTGAGAGGCTGTGTCCCAAGCAGCAGAGTGCTCCAGCTGAGACCTCACCAATGCTGAGCTGCGGGACCAAATCCCTCTACTTGTTTGGTAGGGTGCAATCCTCCCTGTGCAGCCCTGTGAGATGTCTGCCTTTCTCTCAATACCACTTTTTTTTTTTTTCCCCTGCAGAATTACAACCAGACAAGCCACTTCACATCCTACATTTGTGCAGTGGATTGTTCCCCACTCAGAGTGATGCTTCCTACCTGGCCTTCCTGAACCCACTTCTGCAGATCACGTCTCCAATTCACCTCAGTTATGTTAAAATTCTGACCTCATCTGCACTTGCTGAACTTCCCACCACAATGCTCTCCACAGACCCCACGTTTGTTACTGCCAGCACTGTCAAGAGCACTGAATTAGCTATGTAAAAAGGTTCAGAAGGGACTAAGCCACCAGCTGTTTGCAGAAGCAAAACCTCGGAGAGGTGGTTTAACTTTACACAGGTCAAACTCACCGAATTTATGAGGGCTGCTCATAAGCAGCCATATTTACATAGTTGAGTGTGTGGATAATAGGTGCTGGCCATTTTAACATACTGGTCACTTTATTAAGGAGAGCCTGAATGATATTTTCAGCCATGTTATGCCAGGGATTAGTTTCACAGACTGAACATAATTAGATAGAGACGAGTTTGGCCCAGTGACCTTTTTCTTTACCACGGTGTCTTCCCAGTGTTTGATTAATAACTCTTCAAATAGCTTTGAAGTGATTTAAGGCTTTTCTCACTGTTTACTTTGAGATATTTTTCTCCCTTTTTAATATACAAGACTACTCCCTTTGTGTCCCAGAAGAGACACTCACGTCTTAAATGTATCACCCTTATAGAGAGGTTATGCTGAATCCAAACCCCTCAGTCAGAAGTGGTGCTACTGTCAGGTTCCCCTTCTACATACTCATGCGATTGCCAGCAAGGGACACCTAAATTTCAGCAGAAATACCAGCAACAGGAGATTTAAAGCTGACATCCACTGTCTTTATGTGGCCGCTTGGTGAAGCTAGTGGGTTTTACAGAAGAAAAAAAACCCAACAAAGCTTCAAGGCACATCATTACCAGCACCAGGGGTAAGCTCAGAGCTCCTAAACCAACACCGCCTCTGCCGGAATGCTCCTGAAGTCGTTAAACAACAATACAAGTAAAAGTGGATCTTAACTTTTCTTGGAGCTCTTAAGGCAGGCATGCTTATCTACTTCCCAAAAAGAAGGGGAAGATACCTGAGGATACAAGTGATTTCAGCACGTGCAGGATCTTGTCAGCAAAGGAAAACAGGGAACAGTTAAGTACAATTTTCTCTAATTTTCAAAGGAATCAAAGGGTTCCTTGCAGAAGAATCAAGCTATTTAAAAATAAATGCTACTCTTTGGACATCTTAATTACATAATGTTCTCTTTTTTAATGCCGGGAAGTGCCTAACAATCATCTATGTCCCTAACAATCATCTATGTACCTGCTGTCTGACAATTAGCTATGGTTTTGGTGCTCATAAATGAACTGCAGATCATAGTTTTAACAAATAAGAGATTCAGTGTTTCGTTGGGTTTGTTTGGTTTTTTTTGTTTTTTTTTGTTTGTTTGTTTTAAATTGGGTAGATCATGCAAAAGCTTCCCTCCTGAGCCTCAAAGTTTGAGACACGAGTGAAACACAAAGGTAGGCTGAAACCAGCCCAGGATCTTAAAGGGTTATGGGCTGTTAGGAGGTTGTGATCGGCATTTCAAGACAGAGTCAGGAACAGCTCGCTCCATACTTACAGACCTCCTAAAGATCACAGGAAAAAGCCACAGCACTAATGATTTCTTAGTTCTTGTGCAAGGGGGCTGGCAACGCTGTTCAGTCCATGATTTCCCTGATTCGGTCTGCCTTGAACTTTTGAATGTGCCTGATTCACACGACTGAATGCTTCTCAGAGCAGTACTTAAGCCCGGGTTTGGGAAAGCACAGAAGCACGTGTTCACCTTCAATCTTGCCTTCAGCTGCTGAGTAATTCTACCGAAGCCCGTGGCACCCAAGTCCTCACTGGAATTAAACAAGTGCTTTGCGGGGTGGATGCTGTACCTACATGTTTCTCTATGGGAGAGAGCAGTGCAGTTTCTTTATCATCAGAGTTGCATATTTGGTGGGGGTTTTTAACTTAGAACCCCAGGTTTTTGAATATATGACTGCACAGCAATTCCAGCTTTGTTCTTTCAAAGCAGAACATTTCAGGAGTGTTTCATTAAGATTCCCAACCACCAGGAAACACATAAACACAGACGAAATGCCTTATGCTTCTCATAGCTCGTTATTTAGAGGGACTGTGGACCCAAACCACAGACTTTCGAGCGTAAGGTTGGCAACAATAAAATGAACTAGCCTTGTTCTTTGTCCCACTATTTCTCTCTGCGTACACTCAAGCATGCTCCAACCTCTAACCAGGGAAACGTCTCTGTTCCACCTGATGCACATTTTGGGTCACAGGGACCATCACGTCAGAGGACAGTCCCAACACCTGTATTTCACACCCCCGGAGGTCCGGTCCTGAAGCGAGGAGCACAAAATCTACCTTGCGCAGCGCTAAGAATGTAACTATTTTCACACTCTGCGCGTTCACGCAGCCCCCATCCGCGCGTGGGGAGGGAGAGGGCAGAGACCTGCCCTTTCTACCCACAAAAAAAAAAAAAAGGGCGCGGGACTTTACGGACGGGCTCACAGCATCACGAACAGCGAGCGGGGAAGCTCCGGCCGAGCTCCGTTTGCTGACCGACCAGGACCGCCCCCTCCTCGGGCTTCCCACCGGCACGACCATCCCCGGCGGAAGCCCCACAGCCCGCAGCGACCCCTCCGCCCCTGGGACCCCGACGGGAACCATCTCAAGCTTCACGGAGGAAAACTCAGGAGTGGAGTAACTACAGCCCACCACCCCGGCAGCGGGTCTCCCTTCCTTGCAGCCTGTCTCCTCGGAGAAGGAGTGGGGGACGCCAGCCGAGACACCCCCGTCCCGTCCCTCCCCGCCCAGACACTCACCTGGGCTCTGGTGCCTGTGACTCCTGTTGCCCCCTAAGCGGGGGTCACTGCCCCGGCAGGTGGGGAGGGGGGCAAGGCCCCACCACCTCCCCACAGCGCGGCAGCTGCCAAAGTGCAGCACTGTCCCCCGGCAGTGGAATTTATCCGCGGGAGGCGTGGGAACACACACGCCGCACGGAGACACTCCGCGGCGAGCCGCGGCTGCGGACAGCGCCCCCCGCCTTGCCCGCCCCCCTGGGCGGGGGAAGCCGGTAGGGCCGGGCCGAGGGGAGGGGACGGGAGGGGAGGACGCGGCGGCTCCGCTCCGCGCCGGCGGGGACAAGATGTCTCCCTTGCTGCGCCCGCCAGGGGGCGCCCTCGGCATGGGGGCGCGGGGAGCCCGGGTGCGGCCACGCTCCGGCCGCCGCCGCCGCCGGCTCCCGCCGCGTCCTCTCCCCGGCCCGGCTCGGTGGTGCTCCGGCACCCTGCCCCCGGGCAGCCGCCTGGAGAGTAGGTGTGTGGGCAGGCAGGGCTCTTCCGAGGGCCGGTACCTGCTGATGCCGGCTTCAGGGACTTTCTGGAAACCGGGCGGGAGAGGCTGCTCGGGGCCTGCCCTCTTCTGGCAGCCCGTCCCTAAGCACCCCATGCTGCCCGGTGCTGAAGAGCTCCAGGACCCGGCGGGTCTGTCGGGAGAGCCGCGTGGGTTTGGCAGCTTGATTTGGGCTTTTAACGTTCCATCTACGCTGGCCGAAGACACGAGAACGAAAGTCACTCAGTTCTGCTTTATATACCCTGTACAGGGTGATACATATCCTATGGAAGTACCCTACAGAGAGTTTAGGTGCCGCCAACGACCCCAAATCAAGCAGCTTTTCCCTTTGAGAACGACATAATTTCTACTAGCAATGCCTACTTTTTCCAATGCAACTTTGATGCCATGTTTTCTGCCAAAATAGATAGGATGCAAGCTTCCCCGCGTATCAAACAATTTGGGTTAAAATGCCACGAGAGAGTCTTAAAAGGTTTCTGCTTTCCTAAGGAAGGATGGATGGATAGGATGGAAGAAAAACAAGAAGTGAAGAATGGAAAGAAAAGATCCTCTATGTGATCTAAGGAAGTTGTCTCTAGTGAGAAATCACATTGTTTTGCACAATTTTAGAAATTTTTCTTTTAAGATGGAGTGTTGCTTGTTTAAAAATCCCTTCACTAAGTCTCTGTTCCTGTCTCTCCTGCTTTAGAATCACAGAATGGTTTGGGTTGGAAGGGACCTTTAAAGGTCATCTAGTTTAACCCCCCTGCAAGGAGCAGGGACATCTCCAAGCAGATCAGGTTGCTCAGAGCCCCGTCCAACCTGGCCTTGAATGTTTCCAGGGATAGGGCATCCACCACCTCTCTGGCAACCTGTTCTAGTGCTCCACTACCCTTATTGTAAAAAACTTTTCCTTGTGTCAAGTCTGAATCTTCCTCCCTCTATTTTAAAACTGTTACCCCTGATCCTATCCCAACAGGCCCTGGCATAAATTTTGTCCCTATCTTTCTTATAAGCCCCCTTTAAGTACTGAAAGGCTGCAATAAGGTCTCCCCGGAGCCTTCATTGTGTAGTAATACCCTCCTCAAATTTTGAACAACAAAGGAATGAGATTCCTAAGCATTTTTTATGTCCATCAGTGCTGAAGAGATTTTCTGTCTCAGACTTTCTGTAGAGTTTCTGACATCTCTTACTTTTGTTTGGGGGTTAGAAGAGATGGGAAGGCTGCTATGTATCCATACAACGTCAACCATAACAGGGCCATAATCTTCAGTGGGGCCATCATTGTGATGGTCATATAAATAAAAACTGAAGGATGTAGTATTTATTTAGACATGTGCATGACTGAATAAAACAACTTGCTGTCTAACTCCATTCTGGCCTGTGTCCCAGGCAGTGACTCTGCATCTCGCCTCTCCTCCCCTAACATACTGCAGCTACAGGTAGGACAAACTTCCAGGAGCAGGAGGTGACTGCATCCATCACAGACACATGGTGAGCCCTCTGTCCAGGGTGCCTGACACTGAAAATACAGATTGGAAAAATAAAAGTAATATTATGCAAATGCTGAGCATGGCAGGAAGGATTTAAACTGAGACAATGGGCTCTCAATGAAAGGCACAAACAGCAGTCACTCACAGCTGACTGAGTACAAGTTGATCAGAATCTGGGTGGAGTGACAGCCCAGAAAGCTTCACATTAAGTCAATTAAATTTAATTATTCTTTCGATTTTAAAAATAATTAAATTAATTTCATGTGACTGTGAAAAGAGCTGAAGTAACTGCCAAAAATTGTTTCTGTGACAGGCTACAGAGGCAGGATTAGTCAGTAGTTATGGCACCAGGCTGATGCTCAAGAGAGGCGGATTAAGAGTTTTGTGTCTTATCTACCCACCTCTGAATGGCAATGAAAGGACTCTTCATTCCCACAAAGTGGTGTTGGGAACAAGTACTCGGCTTGCATGGCAGGGAGGTATCACTGTAACTGGACCATCTCTTACTGTATCCCAGCAATGCTCCTCAGACCTGGTCTGTGATTTCCTGAGCGTATTTGTAGGTAGATGATGCAGAGCGTGTTGAGTTACTTCCTTTCAGATAGTCACATATGTCTTGCCATGAAAAGAAACATGCTTTTCAGACAGGATTTCAGGCATGTGTGCATGCATTTGCTCAGTCCGCCCCACTTCTATTGCAGCAGAGCTGTGGATGCAAGAGGAAAGACAGTGTGATGCCATCTTGTTGTGGCCTTACCATGCTCTCCCTTGCTTCGGTTCTGGATCAGATATAACTGGTCATACTGAGCCATGCTGTCTTGGGCAGAAAAAAATCCAGCAGCGAATTATTGGCTGATTGTTGTCTGCACACTTTTCTTCTTCTCTTTCTTTAATGTATTATTCTTCTTCCTTCTCCTTCCGCAGTCCTTTCTTGGCATTCAGGTTGCTGCTTCTTTCCTAGGAAGTCATTGGATATGTCACCAGGTATGTCTGCAGAGCTGGAAGAAGCTGCTGGAGTGGCTGTCGGCAGCATGCTCTGTAACCCCCTCCCTCCTGTCTGCAGGGCTGGCTGCTCAAATACTAATGCACTGCGTGTGGAATTCATCTGCCTTTAGCTTTTGACATCGTAAGTTAATCATCTGAGTGCAAGCTCGTCACCTAAGGCTCTCTATATAGTTAATGGGGAAAAAGAGACACCTCCAGAAGGCATCCATCTTTGGCATCTGTGTGAAGATGAAATTAGTTGCCTTTTGGATGTGCCCATTTCTCTCCACTGAATCTGGAGGGAGCCCAGGGTGACTTGCCTGGAGATGATTAACGTTTAGATATGCACAGTGAGGTGAAGTGAATCTCACTTCTTTTGAGTAATTCTGGTAGTCGTGACCTAGAAGAGATTGAGAACCTTGTGAGACTTTTTTCTGCATATCCTGTAAAATCCTAGCTAGGGGCAAATCTGAACTACTTTGGAGGTTTCTGGCAAATTAAAGCAGTGCTGATCAGTCATAGCAGGATGATGCTGATGTAGGAAGGGAAAAAGAAACGTTATTCAGACAGGTTGCAGAGGTGCCATTTTGCTACAGGCTGCTCCCACCCACCTACCCATCTCTACACCACAGCTGGATGCTCAGAAATGGGTCACTCCAGATCCACTTTTGTCTGCACTAAAACAGGTTCTTCTTCAGCAGCAGAGTGATTCAAAGCTCATTTTGAAGGCTCTTGCCGCTCCCTGTGAAGGACCTTGTGCTGGCTATGATGAGATACTGTACAAAGCACTCACCAGATTCGCTATAGTCCTTCTCTCAAAGCTGCCTCTTTCCTGAGCTCTGAGTACGACCACGTTACCTTCACAAGGAAATAATCCTTTTTTGCCTCCTATGAAAAAGTGATCTATTGTGCTGTCAGCACCCAGGAATCTACTGATCTGCAATTACTCCTTATAAGCAAATTAACAAAAGAGCATCCTCATTTTATTTGGATTAACCTCTGCAGTTAAGAGTTGACAGATGATACCAAAAATACCAGTGTAAATAATGTGTATTTTTATGTTTGAGCTTCTCAGAAATACTCTCAGGCTTATGTTTTCCATGGGTGGTCTCTGGTCATAAGTAGTTCCAGGACCCCGACATATAAACAGATGCTACTTCTGCAGGGAAAAGCAAAGCTGCCCTTTTTAAAAATGCTATCCTAATAAAAGCTGCTGAAATTCAAAACTTGGCAGGATTATATTCCTCGGCAACTGGTCATTAGTTTGCGGTTGCTCTGCGATCCTTGCTTGTCTGCATGTCAGCACTGCAGCCTCAGATGCCTTGGAGCTGTCGTGTGCTGCCCGGTGCCATTGGCACTGTCTTGCTTCCAGCGGAGCGACCGTGGTGTCAGCTCAGCAGCAAAGGTCTGGGCCGGGAGCATTGCCCAGAGGGAACAGCCCTAACATGCCGGTGTCTCGCAGACAAGCGTTAATGCGTATGGCACGGTACAGGCACAGCGCCTTCTGGCTCTGCTATGCTGGGGCAAAGGCTGTTTGTGACTTGTTTATTTGTACAGTGGTCAAAATAATTATGTATTAGCTTATGTGTGTGCCCTACTCTGAGTGTTTTCTTTCCATCTCTACCCGTGGCACTGGTAAATGCTCAGCAAATGTCACCGTTCCTCCGTCAGACTCTCTCGGTTATTTTGTAGGCTCATTTATCTTGTAGCAGCCTCCTCCCTAACCTCAGCAGCTCATTCTTGTGCAGGCATTCACTCACTGCTCATGGTTTGTATGGGATCTGCTTTGGTTAATGCTTTAGCAAAGTTCTAATACGATATATCCCGATCAATGTTCCACATTTGTCGCAGTTTTTTCACTTGATCGCAGCCAGCCTAGTTGTATTGTGCTCTACAGCATACAAGCTTTGACTCCCCCAAATCGTGCCTACTGAGATGTGGTTTCTACAAGGTGTGTCTTCCATCCCACCTCGCCCCAGTTTCACTGGGGCAATGGTGCTGCGTCACCTCCTTGCCAGGCATTGTGCAGTACCTGAGTACCTCTGAAATACATGTTTTTCTGGCATATGCATTTGGAAAAAAGATGTAAAAAATGTGTAAATACAGTTAAGGGCTTCAAAACTCCACAAAAGTACACTTGTAGTTTGGATTTTCAACAACATACTCATTATTGCTGCAGGGGTTTTTGTGGACCCTTTTCTGGACTCAGTAAAAGCCCCTAGTGTCGATTAACCTGCGCTCAAACACGAAACACAGAGTACTCTTGACAGAGGACTGTATACTTCTTATTTGGATGGCACTTAAAATTAATTCTTGAATTGTTTTAATTATAGTATTATGACATTAGATTTTAAAATTTTGCTACAAATAACCAGTAGATGAGAACACAACCTGAAACTTAGCCCACATTTTTGTGGCAATAAAGTGAATTGAACAGGATGTCTCTTACAAACTCTTTGCCATAGGATGACTATCCGTTGCCAGAATATTCCTCTTAAACTGAAAGTAGTCAATATTTAAACTCCAGCTCTATTAAAAATTCATTCAAATTTCATACCAAATTTATTCCATAATTTTGTATGTGTGGGGAGATATTAGTCCAGCAGTCAGTATATCTGAGCACACTCAGTATTTTTTTGCTAAAACAGGAGTGTGCTGAAGTAGGCAGTTTAGCCGATATCGCACAGTGACTGGATAATTTTTTTTCTGCTTTTATTTTTCTGTAATTTAGTGCTATTCTGACAAACCACAATGAAAGGCTTCTAAATTACCTTCACATTGCTATATAAGGAATAGCCAAAACAGTATCTTAAAACCTCGAAAGTCTGTATCTCCTCAGCTTAATAAAAAGCATTTGCGGAGATATCGAGCAAATAATTGTGTTCTGTTATGATTCAAAATGTGAATGCACAAAAATTACACAGAAAAGAAAAAATGTGATTGAAGTGGTGAAAAACAAAATCAGTTCCACACTGAGCACCCAAAGCAACGTGTGTCTAAAGCTGTTTGTAGGCAATAGCTATAGCTGATAAAATCCTCCAGAATAAAGGCATTTCATAACTCTTTTTTTTTTTTTCCAAAGAACTGCCCCAAACTTTGACTCATTTTGTCTGCATCCCACAGCAGTTCTTTAATTATATCTATCCCACCTACTGGATAGGTGTGCCTGTGATGACAGTAAATTCTGCTGCACAGCGTGCTCTGCTATTGCTGCTGTAACTTCAGCTGTTAGCTGGGGATGTTGTGTGGTTCTCAGCCTGGAGAGAGGGGGTGGATCACTGATCTGGGATGTTGTTTGAAAACACTGCCATTGTCAATGCCAGTCGTTTCAGTGGTGTGGGTGATAAATAGAGGTGGGGAGAACGATCCCTTAATAGGGATGTATCTCAGTATGGGTAAAAAGATGAAATGAAGGTGACACTCAATGGCTAGAATTTGCTTTCAGTCCGACATTCAATATAGTAATCTCTACAGGATTAATTTTAAGTCTTTTCAGACACTTTTATAGCATAATTTTTAGCTGCACCCAAAGCCTACTGAAATTGATAGGAAAACTTGCCCAGTCTAATGGGATGGTGGATCACACCCTTGGACCAAGTTGTGCAGAGTGCATCTCCACTCAGGCATCCTCTCTTCTATTCCTACCTTTTCTTCAGCAGATGCTTAAATAACACTTAATGTTACCTAGAACATACTAAAGGTGCCAATAACCAGTAAGAGGTTCGCAAAATAGCAGGTTTTTATCACCAACAGTCGAAGATGCATTAGGTTCTGAAAATATAGAAAAAAAATATGGGCCAAGGAGATATCCAGAGTTTTTGAGAACATGTTTTAGGACAATGGCTACAAACAATTAAACCCTTCATATGCTTACAGCTATGGTTGGTCAGATAGGTAATCTCACCACCACTGGATAAGGCGAGAAGCCACTTACGTGCTGCGAGCCTGCTGTTCCTCTTGATGGCACTGCCACAACCAGTGGAGCTGCCACTCTCTCTCTGTAAACCTTCTGACGTGACAGAGCCCAGCTTAGATATGCTGCTGTCAGGAACGCTGCTGTTTATGGGTCATGTGCTTCTCAAGTGTGCACGGCACATTGGCTTTGCACCATATTTGTTGATGGTGGTTGCCCGATTATCTGCATGGGCTACCAGGTGCATCTCAGCTGCTCAGTCAAATCACTGATGAGTTGACAGCTTTGCTTCCTTCTCATGGCCCTCATTTGATCACTCTGTTTTACTCAGCGCTATGGCTTGGGAAAACACAGAGTGTATACGCAGGGCAATGTTAACCCTGACGCTTTTCTTGTATACACAGAGAAAGAGCAAATGGGCAACAGGTCCTCCCAACTTGGGAAGGGAGCCATGTCCTGGAGCTACCGAAGCATCTGAAGAGGGTTCCCTCTGGAATCCCAGATTACTCTGAAACAACTTTATGTGCCACTCAACATGCCATTTATATGCCAAACACTTTTATATGCCGTTATTAGGTCATTGTCCGCTTGTATGTGTGCGTGCGCTTGCGAGTATTCAGTACAATGCGCAGCTGAGTGATGCAACCCGGGCATCCTTGTGACAAGAGACGCTATGGGATCACAGAGGGAGAAGCAGTTTTGTTTCCTTTTTAACACCAACACAGACTCAAATCAAATGAGATTGAGGACGTTTCTGCCTGTAATTCTGGAGATACTGCACACCCCATCACTACCAAGCAGTGTTTTCTTCATCTAGTCTGTATTCCTTCAGGCTCATCTCGTTTGGCCTGTGATTATTTAGAGGAAGCAGGTGGAGAGTTCCCAGTGAGAGGAATAATATAGATGGAAATGAACTTGTTTGTGCAATCAAGCTAAACTGTTTTGAGAGAATTCAAGCACATTTGTTGCATGAGAAATGCCAGTTACCAGCATCTTCCACCTGACTCTTCACGTTTCTTGCACCTTCTGCATCATTTAGCTGTTCCCCTCCCAACATCTCCCTCTATCCCCAGTGGAAATCAGTAATGACAGAATATTATTGGTCTCTCTGACAGTGTAGTTAACAGTATTTGAAACTTACTGTACAGTGTCTGCTACTTTTTTATTTCCTACATTATTGGATCTGTTTATCCCAATCTTCTGAAATCTTGTGCTGGTCTGCTCCTTCTAGAGCCTCCAGCATCCTTTCATTTCTTTTTAATTTACACACTTCTGGTGGATAAAAATAGCAGAGGTTCTGCCTACTGACAGAAGGGCTGTCAATAAAGCAAGATTTGTTTGGTGCCTTTTTCACTAAAATGTTGCCCTGTACATCCTTTGGGAAAAGCACTGCTCAGACAAAGGTGAGCCATGGACAAGAACCAAGGTGCTATTTAAAACCATAGATGTCTTTATCTTATCCCTCCGAAGGCTGAGTGGAGGACTGACTCGGGTTGCTCTGGTCCTGCAGCACATTTCTGTAATGGATCCAGATGCACAGTAGGACAACCTGACATTTCATTATTTTTAATAGTGCTGTTGCTGGAAGGAGCTGCTGATGTGAGTGCACATTCCAGCAGCAGGCGGAGGTATTAATGTGGAATCATGGCAGCAAGGGCTGAAAGATATGTGGCTGAGAGGAAAGGCAGTGCCACTGGCAGGATACAGTACACAGGGTAAGATTCAATTACACAATATTTATAGGCCCATACTTTCTGTTTCAGTGGTGTGCTGCTGCAAAGAAGGAAGAACAAACCTCTTCCTCTAGCAATGCCTCTAAGGGGCACCCAGTAGCTTATAAACAGCAGCATCTTCTTGACCATGAAGAGAAAGGACTGCCCTGTGTGTTTGGTTTTGTGCCACAGCCCAAAGTTGCTCCTGATGTGCATACTGCTGTTGGCAGCTTTTGGAAGAGAAAGGCATGTGTCATTCATTTTTTGGAACGGCAGTATTTTTCTGGAATTACATGACATCTTTTCTCCTTCCCACATGAAGATTTGCTGCCCTGCCCTGGCAGGAAGGCTGGTTCCTCCTCTGGAGCAGAACCGCTCTGCCCCTCTCCTGGGGCTGCAGGGAGCCACAGGGCTCCAGCTGGATCCTGGTCCAAGGATGGGCTGAGTGAACATCACAGGGTACACGGAAACCACTGGACATGACAGATACCAGTGCAGGCACCTGACAAAAGTCACAGATGGTGCCCCAAGGGATGGCCAGGTTTTGCAGGTGGTTGAGTTGGAGTTCTGTGAGAAGTGGTCAAAATTCACAGAGAAGTGGAGGGGAGCACTGGGGACTTTTTGGGAGCACAGTCTTGCAAGACCCACAGCACCTTGGTCACCACATCAGTAATTGCATGTAAAGCTGAGCTTGCCTATGTTAACTGTGTCAGAAATACCAGATTTGGGTATGGATGTTGCAAAACTGGGATGGATGGGGAGGAGGTAATTTGGGCAGAGTTGTCCATCTGGGAGGAGACGGAAGTCCTCCCCAGTCCTGGAAAACAGAACTCGTACAGACATGACCCAGTGAGGAAGAGAGGTGCCTGGGGGAGAGCCAGGCAGCCTCTAGCAATAGTGGCCTGAGATGACTTTATGACCAGCATATGTGCATCCCATTGCCAGATATCACAGGTCAGGGAGAAAATACTGAGCCTTGGGAAGGATTTTGTTCTAAGCCAGGCACAAAGGAGGGAATTTGCAAATCCCAGAAGCAGCACTGTAGAGCTAGCCCTTGCTGCAAAGCTTCCTTCACTCCTTTCCTCCAAGACTCCCAAGGTGTGTTGCCTCTGGCTGCCTGCATTGCTTAGCCGTGCGTAATGTGGGAGCTGGCATGGAGGAAAGGTGTCTTGATCACCACTGCCATAGCTCGCTCAGCTGAACTCTCAAGGACCCGCAGGAGAGTGGGGAGCCCCAGAAACCTTGGGAGATAGAGTAGGTCCCCCCTTCAGAAAAGTGTGTAACTGTATCTCAAACCTTCCTCATTCTCTGGCGAACCACAAAATTGTCTTTACCTATGAAGGTCAATTACCTAAGCAGGTCAATTTTTGCTGTAGGGAGCAAATTTGCAGTAGTCACTAACTGTAATAGGGAAAATTTAGCAAGAGAAATCCTCTCCCCTCATCTCTGAAATATATTTTAAATACTTTCAGTACTTCACATTTTCCTTTACCCTCCTCTTGGCATACAGAGAGGTAATCCCTCAGCAAACTCGTAACTTGACTCGCTGAGTGCCTTTCTCATATTTAGGTGCTGGCTGAGATAGCCAAGTAGAAATGCCAAAACCTTTGGAATGGGTTATGTTCTAGAAAGTTCAGTGTGCTGCTAGGAAATGAGGAATATTTAACGACACAGAAGTTCCCTGAGACAGGATGGGATGGGTCGTAGGAACAGCCCAATCTATCTGTCGCAGGTAAGCAAGTCATGAATAACAAATCAACTCTAATGTAGAATGTAAACAGGGAGACGCCTGATTCAAGGCACCCAAGTCTAAACATTTTAGGCATCATTGTATGAATAAAGCAGGCGATTTCATACAGTTGCCTGGGCTCATAATGGGCCGTAGCTAAATCCAGCTTCCAACAGTGAGGTTTCAGAGATTTAATGATGCCACAAATAGCACTACACAATGCATAGTAACCAGTTACTTCCTTTCAAGTTACAGCAGCTTTTTTAACTAAAAAAAAAAACCTGTTGTTTGCACATTGTTCAGATTTTTGTTATAGAAACACCACTTATAGTTATCTTAGCTTTGTGTGCTAACTAAACCAAATGCATAGTCCTTGTCTCTAATATCACTTGCTATTTTGGGGGGATTTGTTAGGCAGCATCCAAGGAGGTTCAGTCCTTCTGCTCCCAGTATTGTTTATGTATTTTGATTTGATGATACTCCAGTGAGAAGTGTAAAAGCCCTGAAGGTGGCTCTTTCTAGTGGTACTGGCTGCCTCGCTGAGCTAGAGGTGCAGACCCGTGCTTACTTGCTTTCCTCCTGTCCCTGCAGCACTTGCATTCATGCTGTGTGGGCATGGCTTTGCCCCGTCCCAGAAGATGCCTCATCATTGCCCAGAGCCACACTTTGGGGTATTTCCCATTACAACCGACTTTGAGGTTAAAATCCTCTGAGGATACAGGCAGTTCAGCCCAGACTTCCCATGTCCTGGGTGCTGGTGTGGAGCCAGATGACTCCCATCAGCCCAGCAGCCGCTTTCCCGGAGGACGTCCTCTGGATGCTGTCTCCTGCACGGAAAGCAGCAAGGCTGTTTGTGGTGTGCCCAGGGGTGTCAAAACCCAGGGGGAACGCACAGCAGTGGTTGGGCTACAAAAGCAGAAATTATTTCTGAAATAAAATACACCTCTCCTTATCTTCTCTGTTGCTGACAGAGGTATTACAAACCCATCTTTGCCTTCTCTCCCTGCTCCACCAGGTAGGAAGTCCACCTTAACCCTCCTTTCTAGAAAAACGGTGAGCAAACTGCTTCTTACATCCTGGCCAAAAAGTGTTTGCCACTGTGGCTGTGACGCATCTTAAAGGCAGAGCTTAAAATGGAGTAAGTCCTTGGGTGCGGGCAAAGCACAACTTTTCAAGGACCACCGTTGCAGAACTGAGGAAGAATTGAGTGTGACTTTGCAGTTGTCTTTGGCCACTCTGACAGTAATGCGCGTGCGCTCGGCCTTCGGATCCACCCACAGATCTTTCATTGTACATGCCTTGAAAGGAGCTGTTGTCGGGGAAAGGAGACAGCAAAGGGAGGAAGATGCTCTTAGGGTGACATTTTCAGGCTAAGGAGGGGCCTATGAAGGGGGTACATACCCATCACAGTTAGCAAAAAAGCAGAAATAATCCCCACACACAAGAGCTTCTAGTTAGACACTTGCAGTTCAGCCTTCATTTTCTTACCTGAATATGTTTTTACAATTCCCAAAATTTGTTGCTTTCATACATCATGGAAGCAAGCACAGCTGATGAATAAGTAAGTTGCAGAGTTAACGTGGGTAGTTTTCTCTAGCATTACCAATCGAGTTCTGGATCTCTTGAGCTCGTATGTGGGAACATGGTTAAAAATTAATTATTTTAACCACATCCATTTCAGCTCTGTTGCTGTGGCATAAAACACCCCTCAAATAAACAAGAAACAAGCAAAAAAACCCCACTCAGCCAAATCAGCTTTTTCTTCTCCTTGCCTTTTCAGCAGTGATTTACTTGGAGACACTGGCAGAAGGTGAACCGGGAGTGACTGTCTTGCAGGGCAGTTTGGTGATCACAAGATACAAGAGGAACAGTAATTCACTTAGAAATTATATTTAATATGGATCAAAACATAGAGATCAGAGTAGAGATCATACACTGCGAGGGGAAAAAAGGAGTTTAGAAACAGGTCATCATATCCATGGCAACATAGGAGGGTTCTTTTCAACACAGAGAGGAGTTTCTTGTCTAGCTGTAATTGCCTCATGAGCAACAGGTACAGCACTTCTAGGGGACTGGTGAGCAGTGGGTTAAGATGCTATTTTGGGAGGACCTTGGTCCCTCTGCAGTGGAGTCAGTCCTCAGGAAGCAGAAAGGAAGGGGAATGTCAGGAATTGTGAGCAGCACCCAAGCCTGACAAGCCTTGGGTGCCAATGGGGGTCTCCCATTTTGTCCCCTTGCCTGCCTGAGGATGAAGTTCAGCACTGTGAAGGCAAAAGGGCAGATAATAGGGAGAGTCCTTAGAGCAGAGCAGGCACATTGTGTGGGACAGTGACTGGGAGAACAGCAGAAAGCAGTCACCTGCTGAGGAAGAGGAGTTGCCGAAGCTGGTGGGCAGGGAGTGTCCTCACTCAAGGGGAGCCTGAGCCACGGATCCTCACAGTGCCCAGGACTTCACACTTCCCATGGAGAAATACCTCTGGGATTGTGTTTCCATGCTGACAGGCCATGTAAGGGTCTTTGCCACATATTTAGAAAAAATCTGTTTGAGTTCAGAGTTAGCAAGATTGGAGTCTAACTCTTTATATCCCCTGAGGAAGTTCCTTTTTTAAAATTGACCTCCAAAATTCACCCACAAACAACTCTTTTACATAGCACAGGTAATGATACAAATCTCTTTGTATTAACAGATGCACCTACCTAACTACTAACAAGTAGTTAGAGGTGTAAACAGCCTTAGTAGCATTCATAGTTAGGTGCCTAGCAGGAGAGTTTGCTTTAAAAGCTGTGCCAATTAGTATTTTACAGATGCCTACATGACAGCCAGAAAAAAAAAAAAAGATTATTAGAATGTATGTAGAGATTAATATTTATTTGCCTGTCTACCTAGCTGTTTATTTATTTATTCATTCATATGTGAGCAGGATCCTCACTTGCCTTTGCCTTAATGTGATGCTACAGAGGTACTGTTGATCATTTGGCAGACACAGTCATAAGCAAAGCAGACACCTTTCCTGTTAACATGCTGCTAGATCTCACCCCTCAAATAAAATAGATGAGGCACAAGACTGGAGGGATGGGAAGGAATTGTCTGTCATGCAAACTGGTTTTGCTTTCTTCTTCATGCCACTCTGCCATCCACTCTGAATTTCCCACGTATGTTTTCAGCAGACTCTGTGTAGCTTCCGGGTGCTTGCTGCTGCTGCTTTTTTGTTCAACTACAGTTTGCTGTTTTCTGGTGCTATCACTTTTACAGGACCTGAAGAGGATTCCCATTTTCTGTTCAGAAAGCAGATCATTCTGTTCAGAAAGCAGATCCTCTTAATAATGGGATTTCTTGCATTTCACCCTTCATTTTACTTGCAAATCACTATCAATTGCCAGTGCAGCCCTTTCAACTCCATGCTGCCAACCAAGCTTTCCTCTACCAAGCTCAAGATGAGCTTCTTGAGATGAGGAACTTGGCCAGACTGTGACCTTCATTGTTGATATATGACATGAATATGACAAGCCCCAGGATTTTGCCTATTTGAGCAGGAATACCAAAATTCCAGCACTATTTTTCTCCCATTCACTCAGCTGATTGCTCACGAGGCAACGTGTGCTGGTGCCGTATCAAACACTACATCCAACTATAGGAAGGGAGTTCAAGGTTCAGCAAAACCACTACTTGAGGATGCAGCCATCTTTCATGGTGCTGTGCTCTTGGAATGCACTTGGGTATGTGCATGACTAGTTGACATCCTCGGTAACCAGTGGTAGCTCCCTGAAATTGTGCTGAATGGGTAAGCATAGAACGGATGTGGATAACGAAAGCTTGGTGTCTGTAGGACAATCAGTGTGGGTAAAAGAAAGCTGTTTTTGCATTGGCAGTATGTTACAGCTGTATCTGGAGTGAGAAAAAGAAGTCACAGCTTCTAACAGGCTAGTAAAAGAAACCCTGAATTTTAATTTATGTGTTTATCTCTTAGTAAATAGAGATGTTTGCTATTTCTGTTTCTAAAGGACACTGATATTGCTGAGAGAGATGCAATGCTATGTGAGCTCCCACTTCCTTCTGCTGGAATGCTGTCCAGGAGCTACTCAATTTTCCTTTTGTAGTGGCAAGGCTTAATCTTTGGAGTCATGGGGCAAGAATAGAAATGAAAAAGTCATAATGGGTTTGTCTGAGTGAACAAGTGTCTGACATAACAGTAAATTTGAGAGTTCAGAAACGTAGAATCAGCTTTGGACTATATTCTTTTTGCCTGAAAGGGATGCACACTGCTCAGTAGTCGAGGGGTTTTTTTTTTGGCCTTTGGGGTTCTGTGTACATAGAAACTGTATTTAATCCCCTTTTGGCTCATCTGCAAGAAAAAAGAAGGATCTGAATAAAACCCTAGGTGAAATCTCAGGGATTGGTTCAGATCCTGGGTTGGGCGTAGGCATCCTGTGTGAGCCTGGCAAAGTAACTTCATTGCTACCTGCAAAGAAAGGAAACAAGGAAAACAGAACAAAATGTTTTCATTTGCTCTGCACTGTCTGATGAAATGAGACCATTTGTCAAAATTCCTAAGATTTTTTTTTCCTAATAAATATATATTTTTTAAAAAATCTCAAACAAGATGTCTTCTAAATGAAAACTCAAAAGAGCCTGTTTGCCAAGATGTGTGAAAGGAAGAAAAGATGTTTTTCCTGACCAGCCTATCTTTCCTCAGCCTCTCTCTGCTGTGTCTCCTTGGACTTCAACTTTCTCAGCTCAGAAGTGTCTCTACACTGGGACAGTTACTCTGTCAGCTCTCTTCCTCTCTTTCTGCACAAAGCCGGGCAGAGACACGGCATGTGCGGTTTTGCTGCAAGGAGGCTGGTTTTCTGCTCTCCCTCTACACCTTGGCAGCCAGTACTTTTGAGCAGCGGGGATGGGGATGCCCGTCATCACGCTTACGCAAAACTGACATATTTAATTCATAATCAAAGCTGCATAGCCACTGCTCATGAGCACATTGAGGTCTGGCAGCTCTCCCACAGGATCTGGCATAACAGGGCTCATAAATAGTTATAGCCTCTCGTTACTGCTCGTATGAATTAAAATAGATGCCTAGATAGTGTGTGCGAGTGGACAAAAAGGAGCAGATGTGACAGCACCATAGGATTTTCCATGTCTTTGGAAGGTCACTTGAAGAGGGATGTTTCCCCAAAAAGTGCGTTTGAGCACCTGGAGGGGTGTACAGAGGAGCGTGATGAAGCAGAGAGGAGCTAGGACTATGGCTGGTGGCAAATGCTGATGGACCAGGAAAATTTCTCACTTGACAGGCAGGATTTCTATGCAAATCTAGAGGTGAAACCCTAGGAGGATCGTTAGGAAGTCATCAAGGGTAACGAAGGAATGCACCAGCCCAAGCAGCTGTGAGAAGTGAGCCTCAAATACCTTAGTGAGCCATGCACTGTGGGGATGGAAGATCAGAGATAAGTTTTTTACCTGAATCTGTCAAAAGATAGGCATCAAATGCTGGCTTTCCCCAGCTAGATTAAGGCAAGGCTTATTTTTCTGCTGGTGTTGTTGTTGTTAATAACTTTGGCAGGGTCTTGGTGTCATCCTAATATAGAGAGTAGGAAAAAACCTGAAAACTCAGAAAATGTTTTTCAGAGCAGGAAACTCATTGGGTTAATGCTAAAAGGGTTTTGTAATACAACACAGCTCTACAGTAGGGACATTTAATTCCTCTCAGAGCTGGGTTTAAATTTGTACTTACACTGAGAATGTATTAAATTAACATTTAAAAAAAATATTTTAAAAACAGGCTAATATGTCCTGTCATGTTCTCTATCAGCACAAATGCATACTGAGAAGTTATGATAAACAGTGGCCTATTTGTGCCGGAAATACCAATAAGGCCTTTAACTGAAGCAATGTAAATGATGCCACTCTAATTAAAATTGGTAAATGGTTATATTCAGTTTTTAATGAAAATATTCTTCCATGCATTTCCAATCTCTAGCACCATTTCATTTGTCTATAGTGGACAAGGAATTAATTACTTCAATTGGTGTCTAAATCCCTATGAATACGCTGGTAATCAAAGACTTTTTTTTCTGTTAGCACTCAGAGGAACTATTCTGCTATAAATGAACTCGTAGAGGTCTGCACTAACTGCAAAGTTGTTTTCACTTTGGGAATGAGAGGGAATAAATGTGAGGTGGTGATGAGCACTGACCAGCTGGCCTGGGCTGTTTGTGCTGTGCAGGGGATTAACTGCAACGGCGAGACATCCTGAGTGCACACAACTCAGCAAAGCAACAAGGTGCTTTCAGAAGCGTGATGAAGTGGAGCGAGTACATTTTTTGGTCATTATGGCCTGGAAATGACAGGCCACCCCAGGTCTAAATGAAGAGCAAATAGGAGGCCAGGTGGAGGGAAATGGGGGGAGTGAAAATCAAATGAGAACTACAGGAAGCCTGGGGCCAAGGCTAGTACTGATAGGAAGCAATGAATCTTGACCAAAGGGATGTCTGATTTCCACAGGTTCACAGGCATTGCAATCCTCCATCCTCCCAGTGCTGCAAACAGCTGTGGTAGTACCTGCCATCACCTGCGTGGAGACCACCCTGCATGGTGGATACAACTTTCTCCAGTGAGATATGTCCCAGTTGGCCTCCTGAAGTCCTCCTTCTAGTGATCATCCCCTTAAATCTGCCTGGAGCCATGACCAAGGGGACCGACAATGTTTTGCGGATGCTGGTCCAGCCTGTCAGAAGCTGCAGTACCTTCTGGGTAAAATAAAGCTGATTCAGGAAAAAAGTGGGATCATTTCAAAGGCTTAATACATAGTGGCCAAGGTTTGGCCTCCCCTGTGGCCTGCAGGCTGATGATCTCAACGACAGTTTTGTTTGCCTGCATTGAAAATTCTTGATTGCAACTCAAGGAAAGATGCTTTGTCACTCCAGCTGTAAAACAAGGCCTCCTAGTAAATCACCACTGAGAAAATTGGAAGGTTTCCCTTCACAATTGATCCTAGTACTTGCTTTATTTCCTGCTATATGGTCTATTGTTTCAGTGAAAGAGCTATTGTAAAGATTGATAGCTGGAAAGTATTATCTTCTGATTGTGTTTGTGCAAAGGCCAGGACCCTGATTCCTTATGGGGCCACAGGACGTTTCTAGAATAACAGCTTCACAGTATGTTCAGCACAGAGAGGGACTATATAGATTTTAATAGGAAAGGAGTCACTGACTGATGCAGAACAGCACCAATTCCTGATTTTTGATATTATATATGAGATTTACTTGCACCTCTAGATTTATTTGGACCATTAATTGAGGACTTACTCATTAAATAAATTCTCATTCTTTGCATATGTAATTTTACCTTGTTTCACGCACTAACACAAAACTATAACATTAGAAAATCTCCGAGTTGCAGATTTGGGAGCAGGTATTACCGTCACCCTTCCCTGCTCTTTTTACATCTATTCTTGACAGCACTCAGGCAGGACTCCATGGACTCATGTTCTTCGTGGCTTGGCTTGAGAGTTTCCCCTGATCTCTATCTTTTTTTCTCTACAAATGGTACTTCCACGGGAATCCAAATTCACTGCAACAAGCCCCTTTCTCATAACACTCAGGACAACAGAAAATCAGAGTAAAACAATGTGTCAATCCAAAGTACTTCAAGTAATAGAGTCCTAATAGAGTCCTTATTTTTTTTTCCTTTCCTTCTGATAATATGATTTATTTCGCAAGAATCATTATTTCCACTTGCTCTACCCCTGCATTTAGTAAACTAAACCCAAAGCTACTAGTTTCTGTCAGGCTCTGCTGGCTTCTTGTATATGCCTTATTGCCATAGGAAAAATATTTTTCTTTGTCTGAATGTTTTCCTGATTATGATCTATTTTTTTTCTGTAACTTATTGTCCATTCTGTTAAACTGTATATTAAACAACTGTATTTTAGCTGTGGTGCTAATATATTTTTTCTTTCTGAAGGTAAACATATTATGGCAAGTAGTGACTCTAAAGTCTTAAAAAATTAGTGATATTTCATGAAGTTTTTAATTTGATTTTCAGAAAGTTTGTTTTCATCAGTTTTTCAAAAATCTCTATCTGTCTGTTTACAGCTGCATCTTTTACTGAAAAGTTTTAACCAGTGATGCATCTAGGAGAGCTATTTTTCTTTTTTCCCTGACATGATGGTTTTTCTTGTAGATAGAGTTCTGGACTTGTTACAAAGTACAGGAATAAGTACCACCTCCTGCTTTCAGCCTTGTTAGGGACATGCTGATGTATTTTCACAACATGCCCATTGCAGTTAGTGGTAGATGAAGGCTCACGGTCACTCATAGGAACAGAGAAGAACAAGAACTGCAGAAGAAAGAAGTACTTGGTATGAAGTGAAAAAAAAATAAATTGTGTTTATCAGAGGATCTTTGTAATGCATGCATTTTGCAGCAGACCAGGGGGAGATGCTGGGGTTACAACAAACTGCTCTCATGGCAAGAAGGATCTTGTTGCAGAAGAATTACCCTAGGAGGTTTTATTAGCATCCTTTTTGGATTAGCACAATCAACAGTATCAATATTCAGTAGACATATGAAGGGGAAAGGCCTGATGACCTGCTGAGAAATGCAATCTCCTGAAGTCCAGCAACTTCACTGAAGGTAATATGTTTGAGCAATGGTCCAGGACCAGACATAATACAACCTGAAGCTTTAAATATTTGCTTAAAGGAAATCCCCTTATGAAGTTCATCAGAATGAAGTTGACATAGAGTGACTTGTTCAGAGGTAGCACTGAGCACTTACAGGAAAATGTTGACTGACTAAAGACGAGGATCTATTGGAGGGCCATGCATTTCAAATGCAGAGATGCCACTTCAGTAGGATGAAAAGATGCAGAACAACTGGAGAGGCAAAGGTCCAGCGTGGGGTTTACTACTGCAACACCCAGAACAGGGATGAAGAAGGGCAAGGGAGAAGGAAGGAGATAATCCTACATGAGTGAATAAATGCCCAAGGCACGGCTGGGAAAAAAAAAACCAAAAAAAAAAAAACCAAACAAAAAAAAATCCAAAAGGATTCACAGTTTGAGAGAGTGGAAAATTGGGAGCACCACATATTTTAGGGGAGTAATAGAGGGTTCAAGGGAAAAAACAAGGTGTTTAGAGATTCAAGTAGAGACAGAACATGCTGGGACAGGGAAAGGAGAGGCAGCTGGTATCAAGATACATCAAAAAGTGAAAAAAAAGCCATGGAGGGCAGGAAGAGAGAGAGAAATCCAGATCTATTTATGGCACTCTGGACAGGCTTGTGTGAGGGATTTCAGCGATGGTCCATGAAGGGCCACTGTGGGAAACTGCAAGCTGCACATAGCTGTGAGAATGCGACCTTGGAGAGGGGAGCTGGGAGGGTTGTTATCTCGGAGAGGGGAACTAGGAGGGTTGTTACTGAGCAGTGTGTTGCTGCTATCCGGGAACCGCTGTTAGCCAGCGGGGCACGTACTTGGCAGGCCTTGCTGCATGCGCTGGCCACGCGTGCACCAACACCTGGTCAGTACTCTGCCACTGAACCTGCTGAGGGTATAAACAGAGGCGGCTCGGAGCAGAGGGAGAGAGAAAGGACCCAGAGCTCACTCCATGAACAAAAGGGGATTCCCTGAAGGTGCTGCGCCTACCTCCCTTCTCTGCTTTGACCCTTCTGATCATCACTCTCCTGCTTGGTGGAGTCTCCGGCTTAGTCGGGGTGGTAAGACTCTCATAAAGGGAAAACAGTACGCTGGCAACTGCTCATGCTAGAAACTATAGCTGCTTATGCTGGTAACTGCTTATGCTAGGCTATAATAGAGCAATAAATACTGTTGTGCTTTTAAATATCATATGTTGGGTGAACTTTGTGCATGGGAATCCTATGAACCGGTTACAAGGCTGCAGGAGACAGAGGGAACAGGCACAGCAGTTGCGTTAGAGAGACTTGCAGAAACTGAAATAGGATTTGCCATCCCCAGTCACATGCCTGTTTAAAGTCACCAATATATTTTTTATGAGAATGCCATGGTAGCTGCTTGAAACAATCCAAGCAGAGTGCAGGAAGAGACATCAGCTGGTGAAGATTTATGGATTTGCAAGAAGCATCTGTCCAAGGAGGGTATAAAACAATGCACAAATCTCATAATGTCACAGCTACCTGCCTCCCTGCAAAAAGGAACATCTCCGTCTTTTTCCTTTCTCCCACACCATTCAGTTCCAGTCCCCTTCCTGGAAGCAAGTGAGAAAACAGATATTCCCTTAGGGGCCAGCCACAAAGAGTTCATTAAAGGGGCAACTAAGCAAGGATAAGTGAGCAAACAAAGCAGCGGGATTTGCTAGGTAACTGGAGATGTGGTGGAAGAAGAGTTAAAGCTCACCAGGAATAGTACCAGAGAGATAGAAAATGCTATGAATTTGTCCATGAAAATAAATAAAGGGAAGCAGGCCTGAGGAGGCAAGGTATGTTCTGCTGTACAGTGTGATGAAGATGCTATTACAGCTTCCACTGATGGAGAAATTGAACATATGCCAAAACACTGCAGCCTCGAAGAACAAAAAAATCTAAAAATCTAGAAGATCAGAGGTCTGTAAGTTCACAGTTAACGTGCCTGTTCAGGGGCTACCACATGAAAATTGTCCTGCCTCTGCTGAGAGGCAGGCAGCATGCAACTGTTCGGCATAAGGGGGGTTGACATGGATTAGCTCTTCCTGCCAACGGAGCCCCGTCTACACGAGCAGAGTGGATTTATTGGTGCAGGGGTAGGCTGGCTGATCAGGCTGGACCACAGCAGGATGCTGAAAAATCTACCAGTGCATCAAAATAGGTGTCTGTGCATAATCCACTCCCTCAGATCTGTCCAGATCTGCGTACTGCTTTCTTGGCAAGACATCTGACGGCACATTAGGTGAAACTCACTGGACCTGTTAGACATAGACACCTACTGAAAATCACAGAATCATAGAATGGTTAGGGTTGGAAGGGACCTTCAAAGGTCATCTACTCCAGCCCCCCTGCAAGGAGCAGGGACATTCCCCATTAGATCAGGTTGCTCAGAGCCTCATCCAACCTGGCCTTGAATGTTTCCAGGGATGGGGCATCCACCACCTCTCTGGGCAACCTGTTCCAGTGTCCTACAACTCTCATTGTAAAAAAAATTTTCCTAATATCTAATCTAAATCTACCTACCTCTATTTTAAAACCATTATGCCTCGTCCTATCACAACAGGCCCTACTGAACAGCCTCTCTCCATCTTTCTTGTAGGCCCCTTTGAGGTACTGGAAGGCTGCTATAAGGTCTCCCCAGAGCCTCCTCTTCTCCAGGCTGAACAACCCCAACTCTTTCAGCCTGTCCTCATAGGAAAGGTGCTCCAGCCCTCTGGCTGATGATGCTGAGCCTTGGGAATGGGACCACTGCTCATGGTGATGGGGCCTCCTGATAGTGAAGTACAGCATTGTTGTTGATTGCCTGAAGGGTCAAATCCACAATATTTGTGAAAATTAAGTTATAGGGAGCCCATGGGTGTATTTATCTATAGGGCAAAACTAAAGCCTGACACTGCACTTTTGGAAGCATGCAAGCGACTAGATACGGCGTGACCAACTGGCATCATAGGCAGGCAAAACGGAGCTCCCTAAAGGTGAAGGACAAAGACTTGCTCTGGGGAGAAGATGTCGTGTGATGTACATCTATTTATGACTAAGCATTTGTAGATGCCAGAGAAGCAGAGGATTTTTAGTAACATTCAAATACTGTGCGTTTCTACAACCAACCCAAAACACTCACTGTATGTATCTCAGGATATGATGGAAGATTGATGCAGGATGTAAAGGAAGTGCAAATATATTCTTAGCTCCACCAAGCTTACAGGCTGCATATTTCTAGGTTTTTTTTTTTTTCACTGAGATGCCTTTAGCTGTGGCAAATATTAATTAAGCAAAGAGAGTGCTTGACCTATTGAACAGTTTTCTACAGTTATAATCACATATAGGGCAATAAAAAACATAAATCAGTAACAGTGGGTATTTAGTGCTCATTGCAAGATTTACTTAGGGTCAGCTGAATAGTTTCAGATGCATCTGAGTGAAAGGGGTAGGTCAAATACATTATGCAGCGTGAAATTAGCCTACTCTGACATTTTCACAATGAGTGAACTTCCAAGAGCAGAGGGGATGATGACAACTGCTTGTGTCCCTCATGATAAATACATTTTCTATAAAGATAGATGGTAGCATCTTTGGTTCCCAGAAACCCTGTTTAAAATATAGTGTATGAAATATGTAGCAAATCAGGGAAAACAGTAAAGGGTGTGAATGCTCGGTTAAAGAACAAAGCCTGATTTACCTCTCAGCCTTTAGTGATTGCTTTTTTTGGCATCTGTTCAGCCAAGCAGGTCGCTCACACGGCGTTTGTGCAAAGCAGTGGTGGTGACTTGTGATATGGCTTCAGTCCGCAAGGACCTGAGATGCCAGGCTGGCTCTGCTGCCCTCACCACTCCACTTGAGGAAGTATCTGAGCAGTGTGTTTCAGTCTGTGGCCCTTGTGCCTCCTGTCTTTTCCCTTATTTTCCTTGCTCATGCCTGCGTGGGCTTTCAGACTGTTCCTTAGCCCTATGAAGTTTGAGGCAGATTGTTTCTGATTCAGATCCCACCCACTGAAAAGCACACACATCTTGTGTAGAGTGTAAGGACACATCCACCATACACAACCCGATGCCAGGCAGCTTTATAAGAGAATTTTATCAAGAGCATGTGGTAGGGTGCAATGCCTAAAAGAATCACTGTGATCACCTTGCCTGTCGTGCTGCTCAGCACAGACTGGAGGACAATCACAGATGAATCAGTATTTGAAGTATTTGACAGCACTGGGAAAGGCACTTAATTTCTTCTTTAAAAATTCTGATCCTGGAGCAGCTGCCATCACCACTAGTAACATGTTACAGTGCTTAGCTCCTCTTTGCAGTAAATTTGTACATCTTTCTTTTCTATCTAACTGTACTTAGACTAAAAACAGCTGTTTATTTTGAGTGTCCTTCCTCTGGGTAGGCAAGATAAGCTTGTGATGAAGTTAGAGCTTAACTTATGTTTAATAACCTGACAACTCCCAGAGTGTCTTGACATTTTCCAAGCTGCTAGAGCTCATACTTCATTGTGGACCTCATCCAATTTTTCATCTTTCTTTTGCGTTTGTAGATTCAAAGGTTGCACATTTGTCTTTGCCTAGTGCTGAGAGCTCATGTTCAGCTGGTTAGTCACCACTGTCCACACACCTTTCTCAAAGTCATGCTCACATGAAATTTTATGGGCAGTTGGGCAGTTGGGCTGATGGGAAGTTTTATGGGCAGGATGAAGTTTTACTATCCCCTCTCCACACCATAGGTACTCCAGGAGGCTATGGGTTTGATTGGACAAAGAGCTCAAATCCCACAAGAAGCTAGATCTCTGCAGTGGACCCTCCACTGTGTGTCCTTTTTAAATGAAAGATTCTTTGCCAAAGTGGACTGATTTCTGTCTTGACTTATTCCTCTTATTTCCATGTCTTAATTTGGAGGGAACTGTGAAAATCCCAGTGTGTGAAGCTGACTTTGAAAATGCTCCTCATCCTAGCCTGAGAAGAATGAAGGTTTTGAGGGATACTTGGGGTCACTGCACCACCTGGCTTCTGTCAGGTGCAATTTTAATCTAAGGTAGACATGGAATGGAAAATGGGTTTTTTTTACCTTTTTTATCCTGGTGCCAGAAGATCATCTGTTCTCACTCTATCCTTAATTATCTACCAAAGGAACATTCTGTTCCCACAATGTTTTACATAATGGCCAGCCAACAGGATAGGTTAATACAGGAACAAACAGGGAACAAAGCTGGGGAAAAAAATGAGAAGAGCTGTTCAAACAAAGGAAAGCCATGATGTGTAGGACAGAGAAAATCGTAGACAAGAAAGGTACCAGAAAATAATAATACTGCCTAGAAACACATACTTCAAACTACTGGGAGAAACAGGATGATGCATGGAAAGGAAGGAGGACTCCAGCATATGCAGAGGGAAAACTTGGAGAAGCATCCAACTGTCTCCATCACCACATCTGTTCCTGTGTCCTCTCCCTACAGGAGTCAGTGAACAGTTCTTGATCTTCCTGGCAGCTGCTCATTCTCTATGTGTCCATAATCTAGTGCACCCAGTGGTCCCACCATTTTCTACCTCCCACCTTCTCCACTAGCTCTCTGGTTCATCACCCTGGCCCATACTCCTGACATCTTATGTATAAGTTGGCTTAAGTCCTGAGAAATTAAATATAAAAGGCTTGATTTGTTTGCTGAAGTCCTCATATCAAATACATGGAGAATTAGATACGCAGTCAGCAGCCCTTCAGGCTTTTTTGTTTTCCCTTTTACATGATGGTTTCCAAGCTCTGGTTCATGGTGCACCAGTGAGGACAGGCAATAATCCTCAGGACCATATTGACTCCATATTTTTCTCTCACAGATTAGATGGTGTGAGTGCAGAGAGCTCTGTGGCGAATATATCAGGCTTGGGAGCTGTATGTGTGTCACAGTGTCTGGAAACTGCTGCCACTGACCCCTCCAGCTCTCTATTCCGAGGGCCCCCATCCCATAGGGAATACATAGAATCTTTACTTGTGTCTTCCTCTCTCCTCTGGGAAGAGAGTGAGCAGAGACGATGGAAGAAAGGACCAACTCCTTTAGCAACAGAACAAGGTTGAGAAAATTACAGCCATGCTTCTGCATTCTCGTTAGCAGGAGCTTTAATCTAAAAGCATGGAAACAGACCAAATGGTTTATTTGCCTCTGCCAAGCTGGTTGCTGCTGCACAGCAACGTTTCTGTCTGAAACTTCTTGACGCTTGATGATGAATGCAGCTTTCAGAGCAAGGTGACAGTTGTGATTGCTGCAGTGAATTCTGTGTGGTATCGGTTTCAGGGCGACGATAGAGGAATAGATGTGACAGCAGAAACAGCGGGATGCAGCGAGGAGGGAAATGCTCTGCGCTCCTTACTATATCTCTGCTTTTCAGACTAAAGACAAGAGTACATCCAAACCATTCCCCACGGTGATGCAATTTGCCTCTCTGTGTTTTTGTTTGGATATGCCAGAGTCTTCCATCTCTCCCCTGCATCGTGCTATTTCTCCCCCTAGTTCAGATTATGAGTTTTTGTCCTGCTATCTCTCAACCACATTTAAATGCATCTTCACAGTTATCTGAAGCGAATGAGCTTCCAGCCACCAATTTCAAGCACCATTGTCAGTGCTTTGTCACTTGAAGACCCCTTTGCGAGTTGTAAAGCACCTGCACTCGTGTGCACGGCTCCGGCTCCGCAGAGGAAAGGAGCTGAGAGCACATCTGCTAGGCAAAGAGCGCCTTTGGGCACGGGGAAGGGAGCAAGCAGCGGGGACTGAAACAGAGGCAGAGAAATGGTTTGCCAGTTTGTATTTGACATTGCTCCTGGGATATACACTGGTTATTTGGGTAGGTCGTGCTGCTTCACGCTGGCTTCAGGCTCTGTGCCGGGCATGGAAACTTGGAAGGGACTTTATGTTGCAGAGCTATATCTGTCAGGAGCTAGGTCTTTCTAGCCTTGACTATGAGGTTGGACTGAGATTAGATAAAGCTTAATTGTTACTTTTGCTGGATTTGACTAATTATCGTTAACAGGAGAGTGTGTCCCAGGCTCACCAGAGCAGAAACTGAGGGACAGGGTTTGAATTCTTTATTGTTCACATGAAAGATGAACTCTTTTGAAGCAAAACCTTGCAAACAGTTTCTTATTCTCTTCATATTCATCATCTTCTTGGCCTGGGAGAAGAAAACAACCAGCAGGCACAGATGACATGACCTTGAGCAAACATCAGATATTAATTTATTGAACATGCTGTTTCCTTCACAAACCATTTAATTTGTATCTTTATTTACAAATATTTCCCAGTACATTAAATTATTCCTTTGGCTAATTCTGCTGTTTCATTGACCCAATTTCTGCTTTAGTAACAACGTCCAGGTCACAAATGCAGTAACTGAAGAAAAATATTTACCCTGATCCCGGCTCTGTCTAGTATGCAGTTTGTTACGTCCTGGTTGAATTGATACAACAAGGATGTATGACACCCTTGTTTTAATAACAAATTTTCTGTTCTGCATGTCCCGTTATTCCCTGAGTGATCAGAGACGACAGAAGAAAGGTCTGAGTCCTTTATCAAGAACAAAAGGTTGAGAAAAATGAGAACAACACGTCTGCATCCTTCTAAAAATGTGCTTCTGCTTCACAGGCAGAGGCCGAATGCTCTGCTTGCCTCTGTCAGTCCAATCATGGCTGCTTGGGAGTCTTTGTCTCTGAAACTTCTTGATTCCTGATGACAAACACGGTTTTCAGAATTAAGAAAAAATTCTGATGACTGCAGTGAATTTAGTGTGCTATTAAAAACAGGCTCTAATTACTTGTGGTTCATAAAGCTTATTTCTTATCAGAGCAAACCCAGCAAAATACGAGATTTTTTTTTCTCTGTTCTGTTTTACACTGATAAAATGACATTTCAGAAAAAGCTGAAAAACATGGAAACAGTTGAATATCTGGTTACCTTTCTGAGTTTAAGTACTCTGTCACATTATTAAACTTGAATAATGTGATTAAACTCATAAATGACAGTATTGTTTTCCAGAGATTATCTCATTCAAAAATGAGAAAAATGTTAATTAATTTATCCTACTTTCACTGTTAAAGTGTTAATTAATTTATCTACTGCCACTGTTGCATATCAATGTAATTGTAAAACACACATAGGTAAACTGAATGAGAGAAATGGAAGGACTCCTGAATTTCCAGTTGCTAACATTTATGCTTGTTCTTTACACCAGACTGAAAAGCAAGAAAAAGTGTTAATTGCATGAAAAAAGCCAAGAGCCAGCTACTCAATGTCATAAGATACTCTGTCTCACACAGATGATTACTAGTATAAGACGAATATGAAAGAACATTTCTGATTTATTTATATGACTTGTCACTCCTGGTTAGAGATACAACAAGTCACAGGTAAGGATTTCAAGTTTAAAAGGTGCATCAATGCACCACTGTGCTTTATTTGATCTTGAAAAAAAATATAATTAACTCACTAGCCTGAAATTCCCCTCTTTGGTTTATAATGCGTACTGCTTACCGTGAAAGACTGTGGAGGAAATCGTTGCCGTGAACAGTGTGGTATGGAGTTTGCCTAGTTTAGGTGATGGGACCCCATGCCTGGTTTAGGTGATGGGACTCCATCTCCATCCATGCCTTTGTCCAGTGACAGTGTCCTGGAAGTTGTGATGAGCTGTACAGCATGATCTCTCTGTGTAAAAGGCTTCATCTGTTGTCAAGGAGATGAGGTTTTTTTTTGTCAGATGCAGCTTTGAAAGTGAACCAGTAACATGAAGGAAAACTATGTGTGCTTGTGGTACTTAAAAAGACCCACTTCTAAAACTCAAGAAAAATTTGATTTCTCCATCATACTTACACAGACACATCAGTAATGAATTTTTAGTCATTTCTTATTACCTCTGTGTTGTGCTCTCAGATTCAATAAAATCAAGTGGTAAACCCTGTGTATCAGTTACCAGGCAGATGAGACAGACTCCTCTGCATTGAGACTACGGACAATATAATCAGCTATGGTTCTAATCTGGTCTTTGCAAAATGCTATTAGTTCTTGTCTTACACGTCAGGGATAGCCTGCTCACAGGAAGGGTCTGGCCGGTGTTTGGTGTGGCCTTTTGACCAACAGATTCATGGATAAGCAGATGTTCTGGCCTTTATTTTGCTCCACTTTTGTGTTACCTTAGATGAAGAAGGTTGTGGGGACCTTCAGGGCCCCTTGGTCCCTTCTCTTGCCTCTACTCTGCTTCACCTGTACCCATGCCAGTCTCTGGAGATGTTTGTCTAGCCTCCTCTTTGGGGTCTCCTTGGAATTTGAACTGTGTTTGGTATCACATTTCCCCTCTCTCTTCAGTACTTTGTTCTAAATCTTTCTTTATAGAGATAGTTTCTGGACCTCCTGCCATGCTCACCATTATCTTCTGAGCTTTCTCCAAGTGGCCCATGCCTTTCCTGAAGCACAGGGCCCCAGACAAGGGCTGGTACTTCAAATGGGGCCTCACGAGTGCCAAGCAGAGCTGAAGGACTGCCTCCTGTGCTGAACTGCAGTCTGTGCATTCAGTGTTGCAGTTGCCTTTTTTTTTTGTCAAAACAAGTCACATCGGGCTTATGATCGATGAGCAGTCTCTTGCACCCTGTCTGCCTCCCACCAGCTCGTCTTTCCCCCAGCATAACCAGCAACATCTCTTGTTTCCCACCGTGCACTGCATTGCACCCTTTGGATTCACATCTGTGTATTCTGTCGTCCTGGTGCCAGCTGGAAAAAAGGATCGGTGCTGGACCCAGAACAACAGATTCCCACCCGTTCATTTTGACAGCAAATTTTGGAGAGCAAGCTCTCTGGATCAGTGCATGCACCCAGTTTTGCATCCATCCCTTAACAGTCTTAACCATTTTTTCCTTAGCTTCTTTATGAGAAAGTAATTGAAACGACACCAAGAAACGTTATTAAAATCAAGTTGTGATGTCTTCTCCTTCACCTCTATTCAAGAGGACTGCTACAAAGTTGCAGGAGGTAATTTAATTGATTTGACACAGTTTGGCTTAACATACAAATCTTGGCCATGTGTCTTTGAAAGCAGAGGAAGCTGTTTGATGTACTTCTAAGGACTTAATTTCTCCTAATATGCCATGTTAAGTAGAAAAATTCTTTTTAAAAAAGCTTCAAAAATGCAAGTTTCTGCAGTGTATTTCACTTTACAACACTCCACATTCAGATTTTGTTTAGAACTGGTTTTATGTCATCAATATTCTGGATTCATAAAAACGAAAATGTATTTTATTAAAGTACTGAATATATCTTCATACTGCATGAATTTACAGTCTGAGCTGTCACTGACGAACGCGCTGGGATTTCAGAAAGTGTTTCCCTGCTGTGCTGAGGATTAGAAATCTTCCCAGAATATATTTTTTCTATTGGCACTCTTCAGTCGTTTCAAGCTCATTAGGCTATCACAGCCATGACATCTCCTTGTGAGGCTGCAAAATCAGAAGTGCTCTGCACTTTACTATATCGTTATTTCATTTTATGAGGCATGGGAAGGACAGCAACTGGAATGACAATTCACCCAACCCTGCCCCGCTTTGTCCTTTCCCCCGTGCCTCTTTTACAGCTGGCTGCAAAATCACAAAGCTGATCTAAAGGAAAGCATTGCCAATTTTCACAAGTGCACCTCTCTTTCATCTGTCCCGTGTTTTCAGCTTTGTCAGATAAATGATAACCTGCAGGCATCTAGTGCTGGCATTTTTTTTCATGTTATTCAAAGATGACAGTTATGACGGGTGTTATTTACCTCCCACCTTACGAGTGCATGGGTCTGAGGTGGGGAGGCTGTGCACAGAGCTGAGCCTTCTCCAGCCACAAGGCAGCGAAACCGTGGGATGAAAAAGAAGGGCGACAGTGACAGAAAACCGTGCCCATGGAGGATATGCGGCACTCAGATTTTCCTTTTGAGGCTGCAAGTCAGCAAGAGCTAGTTTAATGATGCCTCTACTCCTGGCAGTCCCGCTGCCTGCCCGTTAGCAATTAGCAGTTTCCAAGGAGCGATGGGCTCTGGGAGGGGAACTGCTGGGCTGCAGATCAGCCTGGGAAGCAGCTCAGTAGTGCAAACCCATGGGAAAGGGAGCTTTACAGCTCCTTACCTCGGCGGCTGGACATGGGGGTCAAGGCTGGTGGTGGTGCTGGAACGGGGAAGGCAGGCTGAGAGGATGCGGGAGGAGGTCAGAAGTGAGGTTGCACAATAAAGAAAGTGACAATAGATGCCCCTGGGGATGAGGTGAGGAGTCCTGTGCCCTGCTTCCATCAGGAAGAGGAACACTCCTCCTGTGTTGTCCCAAGAACGTGTCAGTAGACGACACCTGGAACAGCCAAATGCCTGAAGCCTTCTTGGCCTGTCCTAGCACTCACCATCTCTCGTCCTCCTGGCTGGCTCTATCTGTTGCCATCCTGGGTGCTGCATGGGCAGGGACAAAACCACCGAGATCTCTGTTGGTCAGGACAGGCTGCTGGGCTTCTGGACGTGATGGCCCACTACAGGAACCTGCAACAAAGTGACTGGACTGCGTGAGCCTTCCCTCCTTTCCTGGTATTGGCACAGATACTTTCAATGGGCTTTAATGAATTTTAGGCATGCATTAGGTGGCTGCTCCTGTGTTCCCCACCAAGCAGTGCTGATCTACATGATCTTCTGCAACCTGCTGCTCTGACGGTGGGGACAGACCCGGCTTCTACCTACCTGCCTGGTGCAGTTCCAGCCAGAGCAGCGGGGCTGGATGTCTGACAGTGTGCCACGTTGTCTCACCACCATACTGCCCACCCTCCCACCGAGGCACCAACAACCTCTATCCCCAGCCACATCACTTGATCCAGACTCTCCATGCCATGACCGTGGTTTACAGGGACAAGCCTGCAACTCTGGGCTGAAAAGTAGCAAGTGACATGCCATCTCCCTAGCAGAAGTCTCTTACTATAGATTTGATTAAGATGTTTTCGCCACAACATGAAAACTGATGTATCTTTAGGTTATATGAGAGAAATACAAAGTCAGAAAAGGTAAAGAATCATCTTTGCTGACCCATAAGATTAATATATAGACTTACACCTCTGGTATACAGCCGTCTTCAAAGACAGGACTGACTTCTTTTAGCAACATCTATCCAATACAGAGTGATATTGTTCAATGGTTTCTTCTTTATTTATACAAGGAAAACTGAATCTTTAGTTATCATACTTATCACAGAAGTATGATGTTGTTTTGTGCTGGAAAGAACTCAGCTTTTTTTTTTTTTAACTTGGATAAGTAACATTTTCATTTAAACATCTATTAAATGTTTCATTTAAACACTTGGAACAGATCTGCCTTTGCAGATAAAAGTACTTATTCTTCATTGTTGTAGTTCAGCCCCGATCGGGACCAGACTACGCAGTCTCTCTCTCGCTCCCCCCACCCTGCGAGAGAATAGGAGGAGATGATATAAGGAAAATGGCTCGAGGTTTAAGATAAGGACGGGGAGAAATCCTTAAAGTTACCGTTACGGGCAAAAGAGATTCGACTTGGGGAAAACTATTCATTTATTACTAAAATTAGCAGGAGAATGAGACAGGGAACAAGATAACCTCCCCCCACCCCTCCCTCTTCCCAGGCTTAACATTATCTCTACTACCTCCCCTCCCGAGCGGCACGGGGGGGGAAAAGGGAATGGGGGTCGCGATCAGTTCATCACACGTTGTTTTATGCCGCTGTGTCATCGTTGAGGGAAGAACTCCTTGCATTCCTCCTCTGCTCCAGCGTGGGGTCCCTCCCACGGGCCACAGTCCTCCGTGAAACTGCTCCAGCATGGGTCATCTCTTCCATGGGGTGCAGTCCCTCTAGACCAGCTGTCCCAGCGGGCCCTCCACGGGCCACAGCCTCCTTCAGGTCTCCACCTGCTCCGGCGTGGGGTCCTCCATGGGCTGCAGGTGGATCTCTGCCCCTCCGTGGACCTCCATGGGCTGCAGGGGGACAACCCGCTCCACCATGGTCTTCACCATGAGTTGCAGAGGAATCTTGGCCAGGAGCCGCGTTACTCCTCCCCCTCCTTCTTCACTGACCTTGGCGTCTGCAGCCGTTCCTTACAACAGGCTGGCAGACGCCTCTCAGGATCCTTTTTACATCTTATTCACTTCTCATCTCCTCTTCACTTCTTGCAGCCAGGCCGGGCCGGGTTGGGCCCAGTCTGCTGCCCGGCGGGAGGCCAGAGGGTGAGGCCTGCAAGGCCCACAAGGCTCACGCCTCCCCCTCTCTGCCCCTGCTCAGCTGCTTCACATCTTCTCTTTTTTTTTTTTTATGTTTTCCCTTTCTTAAATACATTATCGCAGAGGCGTTATCACGGGACATTCTGCTACCAATCAGCTCGGCCTTGGCCAGCAGCGGGTCCGCCCTAGGCCCGGCCGAGTCCACTAAACAAAGGGGAGCAACTTCTAGCAGTTTCCTACAGAAGCTACCCCCTTAGGCCCCCCCTCACTAACAAAACCAGAACATTCATTTTAAAACATTTGCTGCTTTTTAGACTCAAAACCTTAAGAGTCTGAGTGTTGTGCTTTGCAGTTAGGTCTGTGATAGAGATGAACAGTGGTTGAATGCACTTGTAGCTGGACGAGACAACATGTGGTGAACAGAAATGACAGCTTCCTGCATGTGAAGGGATTTTCGAGCTGATATTGTTCTTCCTAAAGCTTTCAGGAATGTGTCACTCCAAATCTTGCTTTTTCTTCCTTGTATGTTGTGACTCAGAGAATGATCGTACCTGGCTTGCACAAAGGAGTGGGGGAGATAAGGGAGGAAAGCTGCAGAGTTTGAGCACCTTGGTGGTCACGGGGTGGCCTGCAGCCTAATGCTGTACTGAGATGTGCAGGAAAGTGCTAAGACCATGGCTCCACTCCTTCCAACCCAGCAGGCTCTGGAAGAAGACGAAGGAGGCACATCTCTGCAGCTTCCAATGGGATGCCATTCCTCATTCCCAGCATCTTTGCCTCTTTAGTGGAGTCTGGCATGACAAATGGACTGAAGCATCAGGCTCAGTATTGTTCAGGGACTAACAGGAGTCTCCAAGAAAGGGTGAAGCCAGTGGGAATGGTGCTGTTAGATACAGGGAAGCATCCTCCTTCCCTAGCTGCATCTGACCTCAGGGGTGTTTGAGTGAATTGGGATTTTGGAGATCTTCTAGACTTAACCCACAAAACGCTATGGCAGAGAGAAGCACGCATGTCTATTGATGCCTCACCAGGAAACTGGGAAAATGCCATAAAAATGGAAAAGTAAGAGATAGGTTTTGGAATTATTTTTTTTTCCCCCAGGCCATTTGCACACTGTTTTCTGTGGGCTTTGTTATCCAAGTCTCATTTCAATGGAGGGGAAGTCATAGACTTTAAAAAAGCTCTCACCCTTGAAAGTCCCAGTGGCTGCTTCTAGGAGATGACTGACCCCACGTAACTCATACTGCCTCTGCGGCCAAGTCCTTTCCTGACAATTGAGCGCTGCTGGGGCAATAAATCTCTCCACTGCCATTGGGAGGCCCATGAGCAGAAAAGGCTGGACAATGTCTGAACTGAACTTCAGATAGCTCACTGAGTGTTTGCTTTCCTCTGACTCTACACAGTGCACTTTCACAGCTGCACACACTGGGATTAGCAAAAAGCATATAATGCTTCCAGCTGTGATATGGTCCTGATGCTTCTAGCTATGTAAGATGCCTCCATCTCTCAGGCCCATGGTGATGGATGCAAACTGATTAAAGGATATCAATATCTAAAGATGCATATAGGCATCTGGAGGCAAGTTTTGAAGGTATCCAGTTTTCATAATAACCCCCTTTGAAAGTGCTTAACTGGGCAATTTTCAACCACCCGCACTATGGCACACCGTAACCTACCCACGTATCTACGTACCTGCCTTTAAACATGTTGCTCTGTTCACACGGGCCAGTGGTTAAAAGACATCACAGCTGATGAGGAAGTTTTGACTGTTCCCATGAATAATACGGATAGAGCCCTCTGCTTTCAGCAGAGCAAGAGGAGATGGCTCCTTCCTCTGTGTGTTTCGGTACAGCTGCCATCACCACTGTTGCCCTCCTTGCATCAGTGGGAAGGTGTACAGGACAATCTCCAAAGGAGAAATCACAGTTCCGTACATCCGTGGGACCTGTCACAAGTGCACATTGCAGAAACACCACAGAGCCCAAACCTACCAGTGGCAGAAAGGCCAGGTTTGTTTCAGGAGGCATGACTGTGAAGCTACAGAGCTGATCCCCACTGGGAAAAAGAAGTTCACGGCACTCATAGCAACCTCTGCGCTGCTTTCTCCTGGGGTTTTAGAAGACCTTGCACAGCAGGATGTGAACGTAGTTTGGGCTTCACAAAACTGTGGGGGTATGAATGATTACTATTCATAATAGAAGGGAAAAAGCCACCCTATACTTGGAAGCTAAAATTGCCTGAGGAACAAAACCTGCTTAAATGTCGCTATTGCTGGAAGGAAGCTCCCGGTGCAGCTCTTACGGGGTGTTTCTGCTGCCAGTTTCTAAAGCACAGCTGACTGTCAGATGCACTCCTTGGAAATGTCTGTTTGCCAGAGGGCAAATGCTTGACAAGATTAGACAGCGCTCATTATGTGCAAAGCATTACTAAAACTCTGAGTTGATGTGAAGTTTTCCTCAAGGTGGTAGAAATGTATCCTGTTTTCAAGACATCAATTTTACCTTTTGCACCAGTATGCACTGAATCAGTTATTTTACTACCGTTGTCATGGGCAGCCTGAACTGGATCCCTTTCTGAGCCTGCTGTATGTGTGTTTAGTGAAAAAACTAAGTGTGATTTCAGTCTTTTATTTTCTCTCTCTCCCCTCCCATTCCTTAATCTTTCAAAACTACTCTTTGAAGCAAAAACATGAGGAAGGGAAACATCAGGTCAAACAATTTAATGATACGCAATTAGTGCTCCCCCCCGGAACGGGCCATGGCTGCTGGCTCGCCGGCCCTTCAGATGAAACCGCTCTGGTGCCGGGGTTTTGCTGAGACACTTGCTGCCAGGAAGTTTACCTGAGGTGAGGAGTATCTCTAACATGGAGTTTCACAAATGGCTGATTTCAGGTAGGCACTCCACACCCATAAAAAAGCATAATCAACCTCATCAGTCAGAGGAAGAAATGCCATGAATGAAACCATGTTCTCAGGGAAAGTTTGTGTTTTCCTGGAACCAAGGAGAAATGAGTAAGGAAAAAAGCTCTGATACCAGCCAGCTCTAATAATAAGTAGTGTAGAGTCTTTATACTAAAAATATCTACCTTTACATATCATTATAGTTAAAAATAAAGGCAATGCATATTTCAGACAGAAATGTATAATGCTAAGAGTACTCTAGAGAAATGAGTTGTAACTTAGGGTAAGTTTCAGAGGACTTCAGCAGGAGAAAAGGCATTTTTAATGTTCCTTTTAAATCTATTTCTTTTTATAAATGACTCTATGATTGCTTAATAAAGCATAATTTTTAGAACCTAATTTTAGAACCTTTCTACAAATGACATTGTGAAGTGCCAGTTTATCCTGGAGGGACCCAGGAAGAGTTTTCTTCTCATTGTTGAATCTGAGTAGATTCTCCTTGCTATATCACTGAACGTATCTGCATCATGAGATGGTGACTAGGCATCCAGTGATCATGTCAGCCCTACCTCCCAGTAGCCCTTTTTCTTCTTCTTCTTCATCTCTCTGCTGTCACTTGGTATAACAATCCTACAGCAAAAGTGCAATGATGGTGAGGCAGGATGGAGATATTGTGTGGAAAAAGCAGAGGAGGATAGTGATGGGGAGTCATGGAGTCGTTTCTTTTTTTCTCAGCTGCTACATCATTGTCATAGGTGAAATTTCCCTTTTTTAAAATCTGGTTTATCTCTTCTAATATCTAGTAATATTACCAAGCAATAGCAAGTCATGATGGGTCTGGGTTCCTCTTACCTACTTTCAATAGTACCAGGCAACATCTCTCTTCAAAGGACAAAAACCAGTCCCTTTTTGTTGATTGTCCTGGGGTGCATTAAGCCCAGTATACCTAAGAGGTTGAAATAAATGATTGTCCTACTATACTCAGCATTGGTGCAGCCTCGCCTCAAGTATTGTGTGCACTTTTGGGCTCCACAATGTAAGAAGGATATAAAATACTAGAATGCATCCAAAGGACGACAAAAAAAGATGGTAAAAGGATTAGAGGGCATGACTGATGAGGAACAGCTGAATATACTTGGTTTGTTCAGCTTAGAGAAGTGGAGACGGAGAGATGTCTGTCTGTCTATAACTTCCTCAAAAGAAGGAGTGGAGAGGCACGTGCTGGCCTCTTCTTTCTGGTGCCCGGTGATAGGACACAAGGGAATGGCTTAAAGCTGCATCAGAGGAAGTTCAGATTGGATAACAGGAAAAAGGTTTTCACTGAGAGGGTGCTCAAGCACTATAACAAGCTCTCCAGGGACAAGGTCATGGCCCCAAGCCTGTTGGCCCCAAGCCATGTTTGCACAATGCCCTTAGATATATGGTTTAACTTTTAGATCGCCTTGTGTGGAGTCAGCAGTTGGACTTGGTGATCCTCCTGGAGCCCTTCCAACTCAGTGTATTCTATCATTCTAGATCATCATGTTAGGGGCAATGTGTGCCTGTGAGATAGTTAGAAGTTTATGCCATGACTGGTACCCTGAAAGAGCTATGGAAAATGAACAACGGATATATTTTCTCTCTTCAGTGGGGATAGTGTTCAGCTCTGCAAGATTCAGTGAAGGAAAGAATGAGCAGCCCTTTCTTGGTGCATCCCTGTCTCACAGGTGGTACTTTGTCTAGGGTTTAAAGTGTGATCTCTGACTGCAAGAGCCACGTAAGAAGATGGTCATGGTGTACACAAACCTCTACCACACATTAGTAGATGTGCTATATATATATAACCTAACTCTATCCTAGCCAGAACCAGGACAGTGGTGAAACACTGGAACAGGTTGCCCAGAGAGGTGGTGGATGCCCCATCCCTGGAAACATTCAAGGCCAGGTTGGATGGGGCTCTGAGCAACCTGGTCTGGTTGGAGATGTCCCTGCTCCTTGCAGGGGGGTTGGACTAGATGACCTTTAAAGGTCCCTTCCAACCCTAACTATTCTATGAATCTATGATTAACTGATTCAACTAGTTTGCAGTGGTGACAGTGCTAATGGTATTTTTTTTTTACTGGATCAGAATAAAGCATGGCATCCATGTAAGGAGATCTTGGCCTCTGCCATATGTTCGTATTACTGTACCCATGGAGAGTGGTGCTGCGGAGCAGAAACTCCAGCTCCAGGAGCTTGTGTCTGTTCTACCAGTCAAGGAAGCAGTGGGGTCATCTGAAGGATCCTCAGAGAGGGAGAACATTTCCTTTAAAGGTTTAAAAACTAATTTTATAAAATGAGTTTAAAATCTATTGCAATTAAAGTTACATCCTGAGAAGAAAGCTCATGGCTGCTGGGTCTGCTGCACTGAGAGAGCTCCAGAGATAGCCATGATTAATATTTGCATGGAACGACGTCTTCATAAGTGAATCTAGATAGCATCTGATGCTCATTTCTGAAAAAATAAGTAATGATTTGTTTGTCTCTCCTGGTCACTGCCCATCTGCATTAGATCTTATGGGTTGATTGCTAGTCCCTGAGCTTATCTCAATCCCCTCCCCATACACTCCCCTCAATATCTGAACTTAAATACATTTGAGAAGAACTGTAATCAGTCATTAAATCATTTTACAGTAGGAAATATTAACTCACTACATAGAACGCCTGAGGCCTTGTTCATTTTTTTATTTAGTTTTGAGCAAATGCTCAACCATGCAAGCTACTATAAAGCGTGCTTCTTATGCCTGTACTGAGGCATCTAGGTCACAGAAAGGAGGTTTAATTGAAGATTAATTGACAAATCAAACCAGGTTTTCCACTAGGTAAATTCTTGCAAACGTGGTTTATGAGATTGTGTGTGCTCAATTAGCTCTATTTGTCTTTGCACACCGCCAGCACTCTTCGAATTGGCTTAGATAATGGATGTGATATAGATATGACTATAAAGTTTAAACCAATTACTAGTAATGCGCTATTCAAAAAAAAACCAGCGGAACTATATAATAACAGTTAAATAAGCACTGGGTTTTTTTAAGCGTTAATGATAACAGAAGTCCTAGTCTTTCCCCCTATGTATTTCCATTTAAAAAAAAAATTAAGAAATTGGCACTCAAGCCATCATCTAGAAAAAATATATATTGGATATATATATATTGAAGGCAAGACCTTCAGTTCCTTTTGAAACAATGCCATAGATTAATAACACGGAAAACCCCAGGGAAACACAGCAATTGTCCACAACTGCATTCACTCCCAAGAGTACGGAAGTTATTGTAGCCTAATGTGCGTTATTTGTTTATATATTATTTGCAGTGTGCTCATGAATCGCCAGGCACAGCCCAGACCGTCAAAAAGGGAGTTTCTCACTCCAAGATGGACTATAATAGAAACACAGGGTTTACGTTTTCTCTGCACCATAATTTACAGCCTTCAGTGAAAAACTCACCCAGATATGTGATAACACAATCTGAACTAAATGTTCTGAGTAACAGATATGCTTAGGGCAATTTCACATTTCAACTTCCCTGTAAAACACTGGTGATGACTGTTTGTGCAGGGACTCTGTAAATACGGGAGCACACATGAAAGAAAGCACACAGAGGTCAGAAAAGCATTGCAGCAATTCTTCATTAAAGCTCCAAATGAGGGTCATACAGAGGGGCTTTAAGAAATTACAGCAAATCTAACCACTTGGAAAGCACATGAATGCAATGTATTAAACCCAATTGTTTTGCACTGAGGAAGAACATCCTTGGTACAAAATATCAGTTATGAAGGAAAACACGCACCATTGAGCTAAAGTCAGCTCCAGAAAGTGAATCCACAATTAGACAGATAGGGTGAAAATAAAAGAAACTGAATATCGTGGGAGGAAAGAAAAAGGGAGAGTGGTGAAATGTGGTAGTTCCTATGCAGCTTCTCCAAGATGCAAGCCAGCAGGTAGGACCCAAAAGGGAGCCAGAAATGGCTTTTTGCCACCCTGGCAATGCTTGAAAGCCAGGGAGCCAGCTGTGTGAGTGAGATCCATAGCGCTAGCAGCAGCGCTCAGGACAGGGGTGTTTGCTAGGTATGCCGAACCAAGCCAAGATGCCAAGCTCCAGAGAGAGGTATTGGGTAGGAGTCTGAGGTGGCTGGGCTTGGGGTTACTGCTCCAGGAAGGGGCGATCAGCAGCTCTGTGCTGATAATTCAGCTCTCATCATGCCCATGCAGTCACTTGAGCTGAAGAGTATGGTGCATATAGCCCAACAAAGAACTTCACATGAAAATGCCTGGAGCGGGAAACCTAGCTCAAGGCAGGTTGTATTGAGCTCAGGTTTGGCTCAGAAGTACTAGACCATCCAAGGCTGTCAATATGCAAGAGGAAGCCTAGCATTTTGAGCAGGATTTTGTGCTAAATGCTATTTTTATAGCACTATTGAACATAATTTAAATTAATTATCTGAAAACAGTATCAGAAGGTCATAATAATGGTAGAAAATTTAATATTATCCACCCATTTTCTGGGTCAGTCTGGGTCACCCTGCTGATGATGTGGTCTTAGAGCACCCTTGGGGAAACCCAGATCAGCCAGGGTCACCGAGAGGGGAGTGTGCTGGTAGAAGGGGAGGGATCAACACTAGGAAAAGTGTCAGCTGTCAAAAGAGATTCTGGCACTGCAGGGGTCAGCCTCTGACCTGCGGGAGCTGCAATACGCTTGGCAGTGAGACTGAAACCTCCTTCTGTGAGCAAGTGGAGAGACCTGCAGCTGCTGGATAGCTGTGCTTGGCTGGGACAGGGAAAACGTCCCTGAGCACTTGTGGCTCACGGCAAATGCAAAGTGCTCCATTGGCCATGGGGAAGGAGCACGGGCATGGACTGTTACCAGGGCTCAGGTGACACGCAATAACTTGTTACGCCGCAGTAATTTGATTATATGTCTAGCCTGAAGATGTATCTATTACCCTCAGTGCCTTGCATTTGTGATGAGCTGAACGACATGTTCCCGTCAGGCAGTCATTTGCCTGAATGAGTAATAGATAATCATCTGGAACCCAGTTTTGTCCCCTCCTTGGTGTGAGCAGTCCCCTGGCTTTCTGTGAGTGTGTTTACAGTGGGGAAGAAGCACTCAGCATGAACTCGGTGTCAGAAGCAGCCTGTGTGACCACCAGTTCTGATCATTCAAGTGCATCTCTGATTGAGGATCTGCCTTCTCAAATGCTCAAATTTCACGATTCTGCCTTCTCAAATGCTGAAACTTTTCAGTGAGATGGGGTTTCCTACTTCATTTGTTGTTATTATTCAAGTGACAAAAGACAAAGTGATCTCCAGTCCTTTCAGAGTCTGATGCTGTGCCATGAGAGCAGTGGGACCAAAATTTAGAACACAGTTCCTGCCTGCCTTACAGGGCTAAACTATACCTGCTCTGGAGAGCAGGGCAAGTGAGTAGGAGGCACGAAAAAACCTCACCCTCATGCTTTTCCATGCAGATTATTGGCTTTGCTATTGGTTTTATTGCTACTTATTGGTTTGGTGTGTGTCAATGTGTACAATGGTGCAAAGACAGGAGCTAACACCCTCCCCTCAGCTGGCAGGTGGAAATGTGCCCTGAGGAGGCCAGCATGTTTCAATCTAACATTAATCTCACCCAAGGGTACTGAAACAAAAACAAGCGTCCAAGAGACTGGAAGGGAAAGACTTGGCAAATGGAAACATGAAAGGAGTCCCAGGAGAAGTTGGAAGGGCAAGGTCTGGAGGGATGATGGTGGCAAAGTGCTGAGGCTCGAGCTGGAGATGCTCTCCCACCAATACTAACGGCACCAGGCTCAAAGCATTACCCTCACAGGTTGACCCCAGCAGGGATTTTGGGGGGTTACTCCGGCTGGGTGCACTCTGCCAAGGCAGTGAATTGCTCTGCTAGTACCACCCGTGGTAAGCACCATGGCAAGGCGGGATGCTGCCACATCTCTTCAGCTGGGAAGCAGTGGTGCAAGCCCATGCAAGGAGGCTATCAGACTGATCAAATGTCCTCTCTCCTACAAACGCTCTTCCTTTCTTTCACTTAATCTAGTAGAAATTGTTCAGATCAGAACAGTTTCTTTGGATGTGCAGAAGGAGTTATTAGCTCAGCAAACTAAACACCGATAAAACTGAGATAATGAGCCATTATTTATGCAGTGGAGCCATTATGCTGTTATTTATTACACTCACTGTAATTACAGTTTCACCAGACCTGACAGTAACACATCCTTTAATGATGTACCCAAAGAAAGGATTTACTTGAAAAAGAAAAATCCCACAAGTGTTAGTCATAATTTAACTTTCTACTGGAAATTTTTAGCAACAGGGAGAGAAAATATAAATAATGGATGTAGTAAGAAAATATGTTTGTCTGGTTTTTAACTCTTTGTCATGTTTCCAACATCCCCATCATTCTGAAAAGTCACACTGTGAAAGCTGCTGTTGTACTGCTAAACCCTGACAGCGGTAGTGGCTGCTTTATAGCATAGGCTCTAATAAACCAGCACGTGCAGAGATGCTTGTGGAAAAGTGATTGATGGCAAGCAGAGAACCCCCTTCAGACGATAAAACTTGTCCTATGACAGCTTTACCAGGTCTCTCATGTTTTTGGCGTCACCAGGTCTCTCATATTTCTCAGGTTTTGGGATAAGTTGTCTTTCCTGAGTTCTGCTCTGTCATCAAAATGTCAATCTCCTATTCAGTTGTTGTCTAATCCACTCTTCCTTCAAAAAAAAAAGTGAGACTTCACTTGTAAATTTGATGTAACCTGTTATTTGTTTGGCATGTTTCACCTATCAGATACTTCTGTGTAGACTAGCCTCTTCATAAATATTAATATAAAGGCAATACCTTACCTGGCAGAAGAATGCATAAATGGCTAATGATGAGCTCTGTTTCCAGCTAATTTCCAGGTCCCCTCCCAGGATCCTCTCTGAACCAAAGCCTACCCTCACCTGGCACAAGGACTAATTTTCATTAGGTGAGCATGTCTTGCTCAGAGCGGGGACAGCCCTCTTTACTTGCTAACCACCAGCAAACACCAAAGCCTCAGCTCCTCTCTGCGAGGACTTATGGCTTTGCAATAGGACCATCTGACTGTTTCTCTCTTTTATGATGACGTTCAGAGGTCCCAGCCAAAACCAAGACCCCGCTGTGTCAGCCAGGCAATGACCACACAGAAAATGCCAACACCTGTGAGAACCACCTACAGCCATACTTGACTTAAGCTTTTTTTTTTTTTTCCCCAATACACAGATGCAAAATGAAAACCCCATGGACTGGATAAACAATGTAGCTTGGTCCTGCCTTAGAGATCTAGATCTGAGCTGAGCGACTCCTGAGATCAGCATCCCGGGTAGGACCATGTCTCAGGAGATGCTACTTTTTGATCTGCACTGAGGAGACATGCAGTAATCCTGAACGTGGTGGGAGTTCAAGTGCCATCGTTCTGAAGGGGGTTGAACTTTCTTCCAGCACCTTTTCTCAGACTGCTCTGTTATTTGGCGAATCACTGTTTGTCTCAGGCACTGGGGGCATCCACAGTGGTGCATGTGCTAAGTGTTCACAGCCTCTGAGGCTGTGACCGGCACCGAGCTGGAGGGCAGCTGACAGCTCCTCACAGCAACTCCAATAACAAACGATGGGGGGAAAAACCGTAGCTTCATTGTGGTGAAAAATGAAAACCTCACCAAGAAAGAGGAAAAGTAGGTGGAAGTTCTTAATGCTTAATTATTTTGTATGTTTAAAAGTTTGCTGCCTGTTTGTGGGACTCCTGTCCCACATGGGGTTGTACGCAGATAATGTATTTGCTGTTTGTTCTGCCAGCAAAGCAACAATCTCTTTGCTTCTGTTTCTGCTTTCTTTAAATGAAAGTCTGTCTCCACGTTAATCTCTGAAGTTACCCCCTGTGTTTCTTCATGATTGTGTTCGTGATCCATGTTGACTGGGCTACTGAAGAAAACTATCAGTTGCTCACAGCCGGGGAAAGGTACCTGTATTTATTTACATCTGAAAACAAGCAAGCAAAACTTAGAACAATTTGTGGCTTCTACAGACTTTTTCTGAAACTGTACAGCACTTATCACAGCCAGCCCTGGCATCCTTCTTCCCATGTGGTTTGCTGCAGTGACTTGTCAAGTCTTATCTTGGATTAGGTTGTTAGCTCCTCAGGCCTGAGGTGCTAGCCTCTGTGATTTAATGACGTTCATTGGGTCACATAGACCAGAACTATTTATGAAAAGCTCCAGGAGTTCCATTTCTTGTGAGGAAAGTAGTTAGAGATTCAGAATTTGCTTTCTGCTCCTGTTCAGCCAGAATTCCCAGCTGTGCTGAACATTCATGACAGAAGGCATCAAATACATTAGCCTACTTGCAGAAAGAGATGGGAACAACAATGAAGCAGGGGAGATCAAATAAGCAGCCATGGAAAAGTCACTTATAATACTGACCCAGGTCTATGAAGGCTTCATTAAATGATTCCTTGGGCAGAGTCAAAAGAGCAAATGAAATATTTGCCCTGTAATTGCTCCTGCTGCAAAGGCAGTGGGCAGCAGATTGATCCAAAGTCCAAGCACAAGAGTTTCTCCAGGAAGAGTATGTTAGGCTGTCAGAGTTAACCGCCAAATCTTTTTGAGTCTGTAGCCTTCACCAGGTTTGCAGGACAGAGTTTGTGGCTATCCTTGAGAAGATACCAAAGCCAAAGTTACTGTCATGGTGTGACCAAATTCAAGTGGCTGACAGAGCAGACCTTAGCACGGGTAAAACAAATTATAAAGAAAAAAGAAAGGACAAAGGTGTGTTCACCAGAATTTAAACAGAAATGAAGGAAGATTTTAGTTACTGGCAACAGAACTAGAACAGGTTGCACGTGAACAGTGATTCTGTTAATCTGAATGATATGGATGTCAGTATAGCATCTGTGGTGGGAGCAAGCAGACAATTAATTACACTGAAGAAGTAAAAGGGGAGCACGATACCAAGTTTATTCCATAGCAAAAATGACATCTGTGAAAATAACATATTTTTCTGCCCAAGACTAGGTCTGTGCTGCAGCTGGGGCTAATCAGGGCACATTGAGCCTTTGGAGCCTGTGGATGCAAGGGGGAAGGTGGGTGTGCTTTTTCTTGGAGGATGCTTTGAAAGGCTGTTTCCTTCCTCTCCCTCACTCCTCTTCCTGGTCACATCCAGGGTAGGAGTTTGCTATATTGACTGCTCAGCACAGAATATAATTGCCACAATAGAGAAGGCTGCCATAGAGGAACTTCTGACGAGTCTTTGATGGGGCAGGGCTTGGAGATATTCAGGGACAGTAAAGGTGGTCAGAGGTACAGAGGGACTTTCATACAAGGAGCTACTGGGTAAACTTGGGTCTCCTTCCATCTGAAAAGTATGTGATTGGTAGAGCAAAGGATGACGATCTCTAAACTCATGAGCAGAAGTGGGTGGCTGAATAAGGACCAACTTTTCAGATCTTCTCAATGCAAGAATGAGGACGTGTTAAATGAAACTGACGGGTGCTAGGTTCAACATTAGCAAAGTAGCAATTGACTTTTTGATTAGCATGTAGGTTGACTCCAGAGCACCTCAGCACAAGATGTTATAGATACTGAAAGTTCTGGACATAAAGAGAGCTCAGGAAAGAGGTGTCTCTGAGATCAGAAATATTATCAGGTGCACTGAGATTAGAAATATAATGGGAAAAGTATCTGTCTCAGGAAATCCTTGAACCTTAAGGTGGCAGGGAGAGTACGTGGAGGGAAAAAAACACATATACTTGTTCTGGTCATATTAATTTCCCTAGGCATTCACTTTGGCCGTACTGAGGGATCTGGTATCAGGCTAGACAGACCTTTTATCTGATGTAATAAGGTGGTCTTACATTTTATATATACTCACATGTGTATGCGTATAGAAAAGTTAACAGAAATATTAGATGTTCCTTGGGGTGGTTTGCTTATCATGTTGGATGACATTTAAAACATGTATTTTTTCTTTGTATATAGCATCTATCTGCACATGCTGATAAATGATTTATACTCTGGTTATGTTGTCCACCAAATTTCAGCTGATCAGATACGTTAAAAGTAATTTTTAAAAAATCCATCCATTGAGGTCTTCAAATCTTTGGTGACTCTAGTCAGATGTGCTTTAGCCAGGCACAATACAGAGGCAACAAAATGAAATATTAGGACATTAGTTTTTCGGGAGTGGAAGAACCAACAGTTCCTTCAGGCCTCGCCTAATCTAAAGAGTCTGCAAGGCATAAACATCTTAATGTGAGCTGGGCACCCAAGGCTCCCTCCATAGCCGAGACATTCTCGAGAAGAATTGTGTGCATTCAGGATATAACTCACCTGACCCGTTCCAGATACTTGCTCTATGATAAGGTGACTCCTACTGTAAAAGTATCTATTCTCTCCACTGATTACCATACAGGGAGCCTCGAGGAAGCAGGTCAGATGTTAACATTTACAAGAATTAGATCTGCTTCATCCTCTGAAGTAATTTCCAGGTCTAGTTTTCTAAAAGTGCCTGGGGATTCATAACTCTACCAATATCTTTTGTTTTCAAATTTTAAGCTCCACAGGTGTATTACTATTCTTGAAGAGAAATACTGTGCCAAATTCAGTCATGTCATCAAAAGTCTGTGAATTCATTGAAATTTTGCAACTGACAAATTTAGCCACCTGGACGGATCTTTTGATGAGATTTATTTATTTTAAAACTACATGTAAATGTATTTCCTATCTTGGCAAGCATATTGGCTTTTGCTTAAATTCATTGTAAAGTAAAACGAGAACACAGAATTCTTCAAAGATGCTCTGAGAGTTATCTAGCCTGCCTGTTCAGGAGAACTTCATGGAAATTCATAAGAAAACATAATTATTTCAAATCAATCACAAGACATATACTGTACATTTCTGTTTTTTCCTTATGCTTGGATTGAATTCAACACCAGAAAAAAATATTCAGGACCTGATTTCTTTATTAAAGTCTGGAGTTTTTGTACAGTGAGGCAAAATAAAAAAGTTGTTCTTTTTATTTCCTAAAGTTTGATCTCTCAAGAGAAAAAAAAATCAAACTGACCTAATAATATGAATACACTCTCATTACTTTTTTCTTGCCAGAACAGGTCAATGTGATTTGTTTGGCTCCCCACATAACTTGTAATGTAAGTATTTTCAAAAAAGAGTCAATGAACACAAATAAATCCTAGCCCTGCAGGTCACTCTTTAACCTGAATCAAATTTTATGCACTGTTGTGCTTGTGGACCAAAGTGTAAGACAGACTGTTTTACCTAATCTCTTTTAATCTCTACAGACTCTCTAACAAAACTGAAATGAAGGTGAAAGTTTGCTGTGCCCAGAATGTCATTCATCTTTAAGATGCTCTCACCAGTAAAGTATTTCGGCTTTTAATTTTAAGCACATCATTTGGACCAGTTTGATTACACAGTTCATTTTGGGGTGAAAATCTGCCTAACCATCCTATCTGCAACCTGTATCCAGCGTGTCACGTCAGTGGTCTGAGGTGTGTGAAGGAACGTATATGTGGAAGAGGGGGAAGAGGGGAGCTCAGCACTGCTGTACATCTAGGTCTCACCTACACAAGTGCGCTTGAGACAAAGATGTGCTGCTGACAAGGGACTAGAAAGGGCTCTGAGTCCCTAATCCGAAGGTACCCGTGATAGGCTGCTGGGTGTCTCACCAGCTGAACTTACCTCAACCCCACGATACAGCAGTAACTGCAGCACATCGGTGCAGAGAAGTTGTAGTTTAACCTGAGTTTTCCAGCTCCTACTTTCAAGAACATAGATAAATCTGAGCATTTTTATTACCTGAAAAAGTCTCTTATTTAGCCATAGACTCTAGCAGGTAATGATAGAAATTTCATAACGACTTCTTGAGATTTTTTTCCCAAAAGCAAAAAATCAGCTGCTTACATTCAACTTGAGTAGAAAATATGGATGTATCATGTCCTCCTCTACATTTTGAGCAAATAGGACGTGACCCTGAGGTAAGACATGGGCAGCAGAAACATGACTCATAAGCACTGCTTCTACGCTGTTCCTATTATTTCATAGATCAGGATTCCCTCATGCCACAAATCCGAAGAGTGGGACTTATGTCACTTAATATTAGACATCTAAATTGGAGCTGGTCACATTAGGTTAATTTTATAGTTGATGGAGAAGAGTAGTCTCTGGTAAGGTGATGCAACTCAGCCATCCTGCACCCTGTTTTAGGATTACATAAATCTCCCACAGGGTTGCCATTTTCTGCTTATTATGTATACAATTAGCTTATTGTTGTAGTTCAGCCCCGATCGGGACCAGACTACACAGTCTCTCTCTCACTCCCCCCACCCTCTGAGAGAATAGGGGGAGATAATATAAGAAAAAGGGCTCGAGGTCTGAGATAAGGACAGGAAGAAATCCTTAAAGTTACCGTCATGGGCAAAACCAGACTCGACTTGGGAAAAACTATTCATTTATTACTAAAAACAGCAGAATAATGAGACAGAGAACAAGATAACCTCCCTCCACCCCTCCCTCTTCCCAAGCTTAACATTATCTCTGCTACCTTCCCCCTCCTGAGCGGCACAGAGGGGAAGAGGGAATGGGGGTTGTGGTCAGTTCTTCACGCGTTGTTTTACGCCGCTGCTTCATGGTTGGGGGAAGAACTCCTCACATTCCTCCCCTGCTCCATCGTGGGGTCCCTCCCACGGGCCACAGTCCTTTGTGAAACTGCTCCGGCGTGGGTCATCTCTTCCACAGGGTGCAGTCCCTCTAGAACAGCTGCCCCAGCGGGCCCTCCACGGGCCACAGCCGCCTTCAGGCATCCACCTCCCCCGATGTGGGGTCCTTCACAGGCTCCAAGTGGATCTCTGCTCCTCTGTGGACCTCCTTGGGCTGCATGGCTCCACCATGGTTCTCACCACAGGCTGCAGGGGAATCTTGGCCAGGAGCAGCATTACTCCTCCCCCTCCTTCTTCACTGACCTTGGCATCTGCAGCCGTTCCTCTCACAAGAAAAGTTCTTCACAACAGGCTGGCAGACGCCTCTCAGAATCTCTTCACATCATCCATTTCATCTCCTCTCCACTTCTTGCAGCTGGGCTGGGCTGAGTCAGGCCCAGTCGGCCGCCTGGCGAGAGGCCAGAGGGTGAGGCCTGCAAGGCCCATGAGGCCTGCGCCTCCCCCTCTGTGCCTCTGCCCCTGCTCAGCTTCTTCACATCTTCTCTTCTTTTTTTTTCTGTTTTCCCCTGCTTAAATATGTTATCACAGAGGCGTTATCATGGAATATTCTGCTATCAATCAGCTCAGCCTTGGCCAGCAGCAGGTCCGCCCTAGGCCTGGCCGAGTTCACTGAACAAAGGGGAGCGACTTCTAGCAGTTTCCTACAGAAGCTGCCACCTTAGGCCCCCCCTCACTAAACAAAACCACAACACTTATGATCGCTAGTTTTGACTGAAATACATAATTTTTGGAAGCTACATTAGGGTAAGTGAATTCCATTCTTTGATTTAAATTGTGTCTGGGATGACTACAGACATTTGATAATGTTTCAGATAACCTTCATTTTCCCTATTTCTCCCCTAATGGGATAAACAACCTCAAAAGCAGATTTTTTTTTTTAGCCCAAACCATGAAACAGTAAGTGGTAGGTAGTTTTACCTATGTCCCTTTACTTTTATAGTCTGAAACAATAAACTGCCTTAAGTAGGAGACTTCTGCATAAAAAGTGCAAACCAGTGCTATGAATTTCGGGCAGCAGAGTAAGGTCCATGACAGAACTAATCTTTTTTTGTGCCCCTAAGGAAGGCAAACAGTGCGGTAGAGCTGTGGCAGAAGTAGCCTCAGGCATGAGTGACACCCATTCCCTGTCTGGAGAAAAAAAAAGTCTGCTGGCGAGTGAAAGAGGAGTGGAGGGAAGCGCTGAATTTCTCAAGAGGAAGCCAGAAAGATGCATTGATTTCCTCTATTGGACAAAGATGCCAATGTTAAGTTGGCTTTTTTTTTTCTCTTTGAGCTGAAGAGAAGTCTGGAAGATAATTTTGTTGCTGTAAATGACAGTGCTTAAGGCAGAGACATTTTAGCATCCATAAGCATTAAAGATGAGATGTAAATGGGAACAAAAGAATACATTTAAAGTCTGCTTGGATACAAAATAGTTGATAAACCACCCTATAATTCTCTCCACTACATGATGTGTGGTTCCTATAATAAAGGCATCTATTGTTTGTGCAGAAGCCCTGCCTGCTCCAAGAAAAAGGGAAAATAAAAATTGCATTTGCATAACAAAAATGTATTTTAAATGATTCAACTGGCCAAAGTCAGCTCTGGAGGAAACTACCTTTGCCATCAGTGGATTGGGTTTGTCTGAAGCACCTAAACCTTTAAAGCTGCTAAAGAAAAGATGGTTGTCTTGGCTGTCTTCCCACAAATTAAGAAGCTGATTGCAGAGTCTGTGTTAACAATATCAGACATTTGTCTCCTGTCTGTGAATATCACTTAATCATTTTTCTCCAAAATGTGATTTTACAAAGATGTGAATTGATGAAGTTTCAAGCTGAGTGTTTACTTCTGGTGAGATCACCCAGGGATTTCTCAGGAGATGTGGTTGGGAAGCTCTGGCCTTGTGATTAGGATGAGAATAGTTTGGCAGTAGAAAGCAGACAGATACTTTGTTAGAAGAAGAGGAATGTATGGAAGTTGTTCAACTGTTTTTGCTGCCCTTCCTTGCTGCTGTTGAAACATGGAAATAGCTACCTCAGAAGTTAGTTGTGTACCTAAGGGGAGTCCTACACAGAATTATTAACTATTGTGTATAGACAGTATTCCTTTTGAATAACTCTTCCAAAAAAATCTCCCAGAACACATGCCCTTGTATTTTGTCAGACTGTGATCATTTGCCTGAATTAAAAAACACAGGTCCAATTCTGTCTGAGATATAGTGCCGCTACCAGCATCTGGTGAGGCTGAAGCTCTGATGCAGTTGCCTATCATTCTCTGCAGCGTACATATGTCTTTTAGAATATGTGAATACTATTGACAGGTAGTATATATTTTGTGATATTTATTTTCTTTACCTTCTGTTCCTCCAAAAGAAAGAAAAGTAGTGGAAAGGAGTTATGGCTTTTAGGCATGCTCTGTGTTTTTCCACATGTGCAGGATGCAGCTACACATCTAGAAGATCCTGGATACACTCAGAGAAGGAACATGGAGGTCCGTGGATGTGTTCATCCATCTCTGCTTGCAGGGTGGGACGCTGAGATCTCCATGTTCCCACCCTGAGAAGAGTCCAGGCAACACTGGAGGCACTACAGACAAGTTTGGCTGGAGGAATGGCTGTCCTATGTTTCTATCAAAATGCTGATGAGCCCACACCATGCCAGAGCCTTGTGTTTGTCAGCGTCTAAATCCATGAAAGCAAGGCATGCTGTAGACTTGTGGCCTAATAACCTCTGAAATATGCAACCACACTGGTCCACACAGCTCTTTGTGATGTCCTAGATTATTTCTACTGAATTGTTGGAATGTATAAAATGTCCAAGAACTCTGATTGATAGTGAGCAAATGTGGAGTGCTCTTACTAAAGTTGACTGAGCACCATTTGGCGGATTTGCCAGATATCAGCCCTGACTAACACTCTGGAGGCTCCTGGGACACCAGGGCTCTGTCTTTTGGTGTTCAACCGGTATACGGTTTGAGTAAGAGAAGGGTAACTGGTACCTATTACAAAGTTTTGGTATCCTCCTGTGAGGAGCCATATGTGCACAGCTCCACTAATCCTTCTGTATTTCATGATTTAGTTTATTGTCTCACTGCATTTGCTTTTATTAAAGCAGTTCACAGAGGTGTCGTTCCTCAGCTTTGTTCAGCAACAAAACTGAGTGCCTCACCACTTGCAAAGGGAGAGGAAAACAGATGTCTCAGGCTGTTTTCTTATACTGTCTGGTTTTTATTGTCTTCATATGTCAGCTTTAGTCAACAGTGGGAAAAATACTCTTAAAGTGCAAGTAAGAGAATATTGTCATTCCTTAGGCTTGTTCAAAACTCTTGAGGTGCCAGGAGAATTTAATAAAGAATATACCCTGTGTAACGTCTTCCATGAAACTGCACTTCACTCACATCCGTCAGGATTAAATCAGATTTATGTTGAAACCAGCCTGCAGAATATGCTATGTCTCTGGAAAAGACATATATATGCAGATTAACAGCAGCCAGCACTGGGAGCTGAGTAACAGAAAGTCACTCTTCCTCTCTGTTTGGGAGGGATTTAATCATCAGAGACTATCCCTCTCCCAGAGTTCAGGAGAAGTAGGAGAGTATGCCTTGGGCTTTCAAAAATAGCCTGCCTTAAAAATAATATCCAAATGTCCACGGTATGAGACATACGAGAAAGAGAGGTGGTATCGTGGGGTTCTTGCTGCATGGTAGCTGAGGAACATTACTCATTCATGAAAAATCAATACAGCCCAACACTGGGTAAAACTCCTTTGACAGTTTTAGCTAAGTAGCGTCTGCCTACCTTTCTTCTAGAGATCCACATTTCTGTGAGTTTCTTAAGATACACCACCTGCAAAGCAAATCCATGTATTGCTTTAAAGGGCTGATTTAAATGATGGAAATCATTGTCCAGGGGCAACCTGTATTAATGATTTAATAAAGCAGTTTGAATTTTAGTTCACCAAACTTGACCAAATTATTATTATTAGCTCATGATCTGAAGCGAAGCTATCATTCCAGGATACTTTCACTAAGCTGATCACTCTCTTTTTAAAGGAAATCTATGCAAGAGTCTGGGCCATTAGTTTAGCTCTAGATATGATAATTAGCCATTTAATATCCATTGGCATTTTCCTGCTGCTATAAACTAGTAGCTACGAATCAAGCCTGTCACTTCTTTACAGTCCTTCCTGTCTTCAAAACAGCAGCCCAATTTATCACCTCATTATAGAAATTTTGTGCCAGCATATCTTCTCTCAGTTCTATGGAGTTGCAGAATGAAAGTGAAGGCACGCAATAGCATATAAATGTCTCAAAGTCTTTAGAATTCATGGTTTTCCTAGTCTCTTGCAGTACTGAAAGTGCCATTAATTCTGGGTGAATGGTGGTCTCTACTTTGGCCCTAATTTTTCTTCACTCATTAGTTCTTATAGTAGACGTAAATCACAATATGCTCTGGGATCAGCTCAGAAATCTTCAGGCTTTTTGTTCTCCTAACTTCACATCTGCTACATCTTTCCAACTACTTTTCTTTAGTGGTTAGAGAAGATCTCCTATTCCAATTTTCTCTCGTTAGAATGTCTCCCAAGGAGCTCATCTTTGCCTCTCTTCCCTCACTTCCTCCTCCCAAGCTTCCACTTCTCTGAACCTTGAACACATCTCTGGGTTGAAACTAAAACTTTGCTATTTTTACCTTTTCCATACAGTATTCACTTCTGTTTCATAAACTTTTAACTTTGCTATATGGATTCTTGTAACTCGTAAGCAATAATGTGTAAATTGTAATACTATTCTACGTTCAAATTCTAATATTTTTATTTCCTTCTTAGTCTCAAAACTTGCCAGAATTTTTTACTTTGCGCCTATTTCAAGGAGAGATCCAAGTATGACCTGGATGGGAGAACATGCAGCAGTTTGTTTCATAGGTGCTACCAGCGTGGAGATAATGAGAAAGAGAGAGAGAGATAATGCCCTTGTGGCAAGTCTGCCCTAACTCTGCTGACCTCTAGTACTAACAAAATAATTTCTCTGTTAAAAAAATGCTATACATGTGCTCTCTACCTCCAAAGAACATTCTCCTCTTCTCTTCTTAAGAACAGCATTCCCAATCTGGATTTTGTTCCAAAGTCAGGGTAACGTATTTTTCTTAATGTATTATAGCAAATTTATGAAAGTTTCACCTTCAGAAAAGTTTGTTGTCTCCTTTTTATTGATCGGTGGGCAGTCAGAGACTTTTCTACTCCAGCCCACAGTTTCTCCTCTGCAGATTTTCCTGTGCTCACTGCAGACACAACAACAATCCCTAGGGAACTCAGCCTCAAAATAAATCTCAAAAGTTTATCCTAGATATCTTGATCCTGAAGCATTCTATATGCCATTACATATGTGCATATGCCACATGTGGGAGGGGTGACAAACTGTCTTCACTGTCTATCTTTTTGCAACATGAAGGTTAAAGGCTCCAGAGTTCATTAGAGTCCCTACTAAGAAATCTTTCTCGCTTTTTTTCAGTCAAATAAAAAATCCCTCCCTTTCTGTATTCATTAGAAAACCTGCACTCCAATTCTACTTCAGCCCAACCTCTGCTTAATGTGCTGGAGGTAAAAGGATCCCACAGTCCATTTGGAAAATTACTGTAAATTTTCTGCAAGCACCCTCTGACAGTGTACACAGAGCAATTAGCAACTCGCTTTTTCCAGAAGGGTTACGTAGGAAGAACTCGGGCGGTAACTGCCTGTGACACCCTCGCAAGGCTGTGTGGGGCACAGTGTTCTATTAAGGCTGTAATTTAATACTGGGACTGCTGGTGCTGCCCGTGAGGCTGTTTCCCTGGATTTTTTTTGGTGACGCAGAACCTCCCCCGGGATCCCCAGGGGAAATAAGTCATAATAGGTGATCATTATTGGTTTTAGTGTCACTTGTATTGCCTTATCGTTTTTTGTTTTTATGATCTGAGGAAGATGCTATTAAAAGAGTACATGGTTTTATCCAGCATGTTCAGTGTGCAAGAAGAGAGTTTTTAGACTATGTGTCTCCTTGGGTTGTGTCGTTTTGGTACAAGGTCTATTCTCATCCGGTTTGTAAACCGTACTCTGTACCTGCTGCATATGGATAATCCAATTCCATGCTTGGTAACTATTGAAAATTAACAGGGGTATACCATATCTAAAGATGAGACTCACCAAAGTCACAGAATGGATGTAAAGAGAGAAGAGCAGTTTTTCCTTCTCTGTCTCTACAGCTGTGGTGGGTTGCTGTGCATTGGGTTTCCAACCCCACAAGGATCAACCACACACTCTTGCAGTGTTTGAGGGGCTCCAGATGTCAGGAAAGAAAAAACAACAAGTCATTTCTCCTCCAAGAGGGTGTCCAACCTTTGGTGATCTTTTTTTGCTTCAGAAGTTTTCAAAAGTGCCTCAGCATCCTTAGCAATAATTAAGGATACTGTCTGGGGAAAATAGTACATAATGTGAGAATGAGTGTTCTCAGGCCCCTGAGGGGGAAAGCAGAGAAGAGAAGTGCAGCTGAACTGCAAGGGAGAGGTTCCAGAAGTACTCAGTGATGGCCCCATCGCCATCCCTCTGAGCTGAACAGGCTTCACAAAGGCAGGATTAGACCCATGGCTGCTGATCCTGCTGTTTGTCCTCACTCATGTGGCACCTCAGGGACCTGCACAAAATTGAAAGTTGTACAAACTCACCTTTCTTCTGCTGTCAGAACTCCGTGACCCAGCAGGGAGTGGCCAAAGCAGGTCTTCAGGAAAAAAATTTTTACACTGAGGGTGAACACTGGAACAGGTTGCCCAGAGAGGTGGTAGGATTCCTCAACCCTGGAAACATTCAAGGCCAGGTTGTACAGGGCTCTGAGCAACCTGATCTGTTTCGAGATGTCCTTGTAGGGGGGTTGGACTAGATGACCTTTGAAGGACACTTCCAACCCAAACCATTCTGTGATTCTATGTGATTCTGTGTCCCAGATCCCACCTCCCATACACTGCTGCAGGACAGGGACACACCTCTAAGGAGCTGGAGAGCTGAGGCTCATTTCAAAGTTAGTTTTGCTTTGTTATAAAAACTTAGTTGAAAAGTTTTAAAATTGAAACAACCATTGAATATCTTCCATGGTTTGAGAACTATTATGGTAATTTTATGTCGTAAGACATGTAGAACATCTTTATGTTTTATATTGTTCAGAATAACTTTCCCCAAATCTGTGAATTCCTCATGAAGGAAATGTTCCAACTCCCCTCCAATTATTGAATTAATGCTGGCAGTTCTTGTTAGTCATGAAGCAGGATAAAGAATAGAATGAAAGAGAAACACATCTTTCAACTGAAACATTGTTAGCAAGTCACAGAAAAGGGAAAAAAAAACCCTCACAATGCAAGACTTTCTTTTACCATTGTAAGTCTGAAGATATTTTTTCTTTTTAGGGTTTTTCCTTTTTAAGGTTACAAAAAGGAAAAAAGGCAAAATGGAAAATACGAAGTTTAGGCAAATATTAAAATTTCTTCTAAAAAGGGGTTAGTTTTATACATTAAGTGAACATGAATTACAAACCAGGACTGACATATCTATCTGTCAAGGCTCACTGAGACAGTGTGAGAAACAATATACCTTCATTTGTTGAGTGAAAAAGATATTTTAATCAGAAATCAAGCACAAAGAAAGAGCAGGGCTGATGTGTGTCAAACTGTGGGTGCTACCTGAGCACCGCGGGCATTAGTGCAAATTGCATCCCAATATCCTGCCCCCGTGATGGGCAAGAGCTGCCCACCACGAGAGCTGTCCTCAGGGAAATCGTTACAGATGTTTGTACCTCTACTTCCATTAAGCTTCAAAATTAACATAATATCAGATTATTTGCAAGCCTAAAGCAGGTGTTACTGCATCAGTTTATCCTCAAATTTGGAAGGGTTTTAGCAGGGACAATTATATATATATATATATATATATATATATATAATATGTATCTATTTATCTATATCTATATCTACATTTACATCTATATCTATACCAATAACTATATCATCTATATCAAATACATCTTTAACTTTTGGACTAATTGACTGAGAAAAATGAAAAGTTAGTCTTTGCATTGTGTCTAAACAACACAGTTCCAAAAGCAAAAAGTTAGTGATCAGCTTTTGTTGTTTTTTTTTTTCTTTTCATATGTAAATTGGCAGACAAAAGCAAGGCTTCGGTGTGTTCCTCATCTTTTTTTTGATGTGAGATACAAATGTATTTCAATGTGATTTTTTTACTTGAGAGTAAATGTACTGCAAAATGTTTCATTCAGAAGTGACAGAAAAGTTGAATTTTCTATTTAATATGCTTGTACTATAGAGATAAACTAGGAAAGCTGCCTGGAAAAGGAGTAAAGAAGGTGATTGCATGAGGTTTATTTTTTTTTCTGCCTGTGAATGCAGTATAAACTGTGAAGCTGCCACTTTTACCTCTTCATAAGGATGAAGCTGGGTAGAGTTTCTCCTAGTCTCCAAACCTTCAGGTTAAGATGTACTCGTGATTGCTTGCACTTCTGTGGTGCTCCAGCGCAATGAGACGTCGAGTGAGGAACAGACCCTGGCTCAGCTATTGACAACTGCCAGATCAGAACTGATTTGGCTTTTCATATCCTGCTTGCACTTGTAGCGACCTCCTGTTCAGCATTGCCTGTTAGTGGTGGTAGGTGTTGCAAATGTTCTCCTGCAATAAAACATCTTCCTCTCTGGGGACTGATTGTAGGGTGCGTTTTCTCTGACGTGTTTTGGAAGGAGGTGTTTTTGTAGGGGAACTGTGCTGGTGTGTGTGAGCTCCGTAGGTAGCAGTTCATGTGTTGCTGATTTTCACGGACTGTGGTACACAGTACCTCTATATATGCTTCTGTGAGGGTATTCTCAAGTCTCAGGATATTTGTGTCAGGGTATTCTCAGGCAGTTTTAAGAGGTGGAAATCAGTGCAGAAGTTCATTATTTCAATCCATCTGTGTAGCAAAGGTAGGGCCTAATGCATTTAGCATCCCTTCCTGCACACTGGTCATGAAGAGGTGAACAAATAGTGGGGTCAGTTTGTTGCATAAAGATATGTCCAAGATACAGCAAATGTATCATATTTTAAAGTGAATTCAGTGAAGATGGGTGAAAATTATTTCAGTTATTTCAGTGATATGACTGATCTGGAAGTCTTAATGTAGATCTTGTTATTGTGAGGGATTAATGTAGCTGTGATTTCTCAGTTATTTCAAGTTTTGGCATGAGTATTGCTGCTAGGGTCATCTTGTCTCTTTTTTGGGTTGAATCTCACTGGTCTACTTTAGAAGTAGCAGGGGGTATCTCGCACAGCAGTGAAGTATATTTTAGGATTATTTTCTTGTAGCTCATGGGAGCATGTGGTGACCTGTCATCATATTTGGTCTCTACTGAACCAATTAAAGTGGAGGTGGTAGTGTCTTACCCTGATGTTCTCTCACTGATTTCTGAATCAGCTTTGGAATTGCACATGGCAGCTATGGGGCTGCAAGTATAACGTGTTTCTCACATAACCTTAGGCAGTCAATGCTGCTGCTGTACTTTTTTCTTTGTGCCATAGCATCTCCCTATTGTAACTCACAGCTTCCCTGCTGAAAACTGAAGCGAGCCCTAACTCTTGCGAAATCATGATTCATTTAAGTAATTCAGCTGAAGTTTGAGTCTTTTACTTTATAATGCATGATATGGAAACTAAGGCTTCTTTATGTTTGAAATCCATCAGAATGAATTCTGAAAGGCAGAAATGGGAGACATCAACAAAACTGACATTTTAAAATTTTCCTTATAAAAATAACTCTATATCTGATTCCTATATGTCTTATAGAAGTTCAGATTTTTTTTTCCAAAAACATAAACCCCAGAACTGAATGGGTTTCAATAACTAGGGTGTTTTTACTATCACATGAAGCTGAATTAAAGTGAGTTCTTACAGTGCACAGGAGAGGAATCAATAGTTTGAATCCAGCTCAAAACTCTTATGATCACCTGTATCAGAACTGTAGGAGAGGAAATCGCTCAGGGTCAGTCTTCATATTTGAGTATTACTGCTATTTCTCCGAGGTATAACTATAAAAATAGACAGACAGCAAGCATGAATGGGTGTTAACTTACGCATTAGCACTTACATAGTGTCCAACCTTCAAAAAGATTCTGGGCAAAGTTTCCCTGCCTGCAGAGCGTGGGCAACCTGCCCAGCTTGGAGACGTACATAGACCAAGAGAGTGATGGAGAGACAAGACCCTGGGCTGTGTGGAGATGCAGGGCTGGGCTGTATCTTTCTTTTGTTGAAGTTGGTCTCCAACTGAAGGATGGTCTCCATCCCTCAGTCAGCCTTGAAAGGACAGAGCAGGCTGCTATACTCTATTGTGTTTCCCAGATGGGCTGCACAAAAGATATGGTGTCAGCCCATACTTCAGAAGCACGTGGCTCCTGAGTTACTTTGGACACCTTGCGGGAGGCATCTCTTCCTGCTAATGCTGTTTTTCCCAGCTAGAAAGGCATTGTGTAAAATTTCTCAGTAGCAGGAGAGCCATGGGGGTGGGGGCAGGGGTAGCAGCTACCCCTGCCACTGCTCCTGACATTCAGATGAGCCTGCAGGCATGGTGGAAGTGTCAGCGAGGGAGCTGGTGGCAAGGAGAGTGCATCCGTTCACAGACGACTCTGTCTGCGTTGTCACATACCTGGGGATGTCATCCAGGGCAGCTCCCATCCTCACCCATGGTCCTTCCCGTGATCCAATGGGACAAGGCAGCCTGGAGACCACTCCCCTGGTACAGCTCCACCTCCACGTGGTGCCTGGTGCATGGGGCAATGTGGAAACAGGTCCCTTCTGCCCAAGCAGCTCTGCCATTTGCTTTCTTTTGCAAAACACTATGCAATAACAACAAGAAGATAAAACATGAAGAAAAAAAACCTGTATTATTTCAGCTCTGCAGTTCCAAGGCCCTTTTGGCATCAGCCTTTCAGGGTCTCTTCAAGGTATCCTGCTGAGGAGTGGGCATAGTGGGTCAGAAATTTTATGCAAGTACTTCTTCTAAGACAGGGAACTATTTTGGATAACTGCTCACACTGTTTGTAGAGACTCAGACTGATCATAAGGCATACATAGACCACACTTCCCTCATTTGCTGAGGAAAGAGAGACAGGCTGAAACAGCTGAGAGCACAGCTTTTTGAATGCTGCAGGTAGAATAATGTGGGATAAGTATTACCAAGTAAATAAAATCAAGGCCAGGTTGGATGAGGCTCTGAGCAACCTGATCTGGTTGGAGATGTCCCTGCTCTTTGCAGGGGGGGAGGGTTGGACTAGATGACATTTAATGGTCCCTTCCAACTCTAATGATTCTATGATTCTATGATTCTAAATCCTATTATCATGGTGTACACCTGCCAAACCTGTCAAACTGCAGCTTGGTGGAGGGTACCAAAGTCCAGTGTGGACTGCAAATTCCTACACAGGCGATCAGGCAGCACTGAGATGAGAGCGATGGAGGAAAGGTGAGGACAATCCAAAGTCAGTGAGGACTTGGGACAGGTGAGGCTAAGCTATGGTAGGCATTTGGGATACAGTAGCCAAAGGTGGGGACATGGGCACTGGGGCACTTCAAAGCTATAGGGAGTGTCCCCCCATCTTCAGTGTGTGCTTGGGGACTGTCCAGGTACCCTTGGCTCTGAGTGTGTCAGCAGTTCAGAGTCAGAGTCCCTAAGGAGCACTTGAATTGCTGTGCCCTCTTTCGAGAAGGCTGAAAGGTTTGATGCTCCAGTACCACACACAGAACCTCACTTTCAAGCACTTGGCTGAAGTGTTTAGGCTCCAGTGAATTTGTCTTAGGGCCTTGTTACCATACTAGGAGACAGCTAATAGAGTTGGTTGGATAAACAGAAAAAAAACCATAAACATTTTACATGAAAATAAAAGCCAATTGTACAAAATGATACATCAGTGTAACCGTACCACACAAGATGCCTTCTCTTGTGGTAGAAAACCCAAAAACTGTCAAACAGAGCATCTGCCACAGTGCTAGCTGAAGTCACTTTGTTTTGGCAGGTAAGGGCAAATCACACTTTCAAACCTTTTAGGCTTACACCCAAGGCAGATATGGAAAGAAAATTGCCTTTGAGTGAGAATAGCAGAACAGCTTTTCCCACTGTAACTAGCGCAGTGGAATAGTAATGAAAAGTTAAAAAGCAATAATAAGAAAGATAAACAAGTTCTGTCACTCTTCATGCAGAGAAATTTCTTAGGCAAATAGTGAACGTATGACATTGTTTTTCTGCTGAGCAATATCGCACCACCCTTCTGTTGGTCACTGTGGGAGCGTTGGTTCTGGGTCAGAAATAATTTGGTGTGGCTGTTCACTCAACCCCAGCTCTGGTTTTGGCTAACACACAGCCCCGCTAGGCCCTGATGTGTGCTGGGAGGATTGTCATTAGGTCAACACGAGAGCGACACGCCGGACATGATGGACAGAAAGAGATAAAGGTCATTATGCAGTCGTTATCACCTGCGGCTCACTGTCTCCTGCAACCATCATCCTTGCGTATCAATTCTCTGTCAGTTTGCTCAGAATCCACTAACTTATGGAAATGATATAAACCAAATGTCCAAGCTGGAAGGGATGACTATGTCAGCTTATGCAAATAGCTTCTGAAGTGGATCCAACAGCAGTCAAACAGCTGAGGCTTTTGTGCTTTCCAGTGTGATACAATCCGGTCCATACACCGTGATGGAGGGGAAGAATGAACACTGTCGCCATCAGCTAGGTAACTATTTCATTCATAGGTGCAGAAGTTATGAATTACAAGTTATGAATTAGAGTTTGAAACATTATGAATTAAGTAATGAACTAGTGAATTTACAGAATAGGCTATTGTTTGATGTGTTTGTTTTCTTTCCTAATAAACTCAAGAAAATAAATTTTAATTTATGGACTCCTGTAAATTTGAGAGATCAAAACAAACCGTGACATTTGGACAAAGATGCAATGTGAGGGACCACCTTTTCCACTTAGGATGATTAATATAATTAAATTCTGTGGAAGCAATATAGGAAGTATATGGGGTCAGTAAGGCAGCTTCATATCATGCCTTAAATCGAATACCTCTACTTGAATCATTTGCCACTAACATTTTAAAGATTAACTCCGCAGAATCCCCCGTGACAAATAAAACATTGTTAGAGACAAAAAAGAGAGAGACAGATCAGCTGAATACCCAGGCTCCAAGGAAATATTTTCTCAACAGCAAAACCAGTGAGTAAGCAGAACAGCCTTTTGAAAGTTGTTTTCCTTTAATGTACGTCCCCCACTTATCTGGCCCATCAGCTGCCCGTATCTATCTTTCAAAAGTGATTTTTCATGTTATACTGCTTTGACTTGTGTAATTGCAGACGACTGCTTCAATTCCTTTGTCTTCAGTTCGGGAAGAAAGCAAAGCAGAAATGAACAGAAAGGAGCAGAAAGAAACACGGCTAGAGTGGAAAAGTAGGGAATAAGAGGGACCAGAACTGAAGATGAGCAGAGAGAATATAATGGTAGGGGTAACAACAGAAGAACGTTAAGATATACAGATCTGTTAGATAAACACTTGGATAAAACCTCAATCAAAAGAGCTTACTGAACTTCTTGGAAGATTTGCTTTAAACTGTCCTAATAACAGCTCTCTGTCTGCTTATTCAAAAATTCCTGCACCAATGGAGAGCAAAAGCATTCTTTCTTCTGCATGTCAGATGGGACGTCAGGGCTTCCTTTTCTAGACTTGCACAGGGGAAGAGATTGCATGGCCTTGAGATACCCATGGAAGGGAAAACAGCATACTTGGAGATTTCAAGTTTGATATATGTAGGTGTTGCATGTTGATTTTTTTCTTAGTCTTTACTGAACTAATAGCTACTAAAAAACAGAAAAGAAGGTTTTTACTGGATTTTTACAACCTAATTTAAACACAGCATGCTTCTCGTAGCATCCTTGCTGAACTGAAAAATCTGTTCATGCCTAATACAGCAAACTTGATGGAAACACAGTGACTGACACATGTGCGGTGCAACACATTTTGGGTGTGTGCAACATTAAGATAAACATAAATGAGTCCTCCACATAATGAATACACAACCCCCCAGCACATACTGCTGGGAAAGCTAAGTCTTGAAGACTTCAAGGACAGCTTCATAGGAAGATCCATCTGGAGGGAGAAACGTGTGGCCACTAGTAACGAGATACATCTAAGAGAGATAATTACACTCTCTGAGAAGGGATTTTTGCTCCTTGAAGCAGCCAGTGATCCAGGCAAACAAATGGGGTACCTCCCTCCTCAGCAGTGGGAGAATTGTCCCAGCACCTGGGCAGCCTCCTCCGCTGGCTCAGGCTGCCCGGCTGTACAGCTCCAGCTTCCCGTGTCACCTGTCTCCGGTGGAGACTGAGCCAACAAGCTCACCAGCGCTTTCCTCTCCAGAAGGCATTTGTTTTGAGTATGCATTGATCCTCTGGAAGAGGATCATATCCCATCAGTGCCTGGCCACTGATGCAAACTCCCAGATCCAAGGCACTGACTGCAGAAGTGTTCTTCCAAGCTGGTGCATCACATGCATCAGAAAACCTGAACTGGGACTATTTGACAAATAAGGCCATCTGTTATACTTTGTAGCCTAAAAGCACTTCTAATCATGTCCCAGGGAGCATTGCCCCAGTTAAGAATGCAGTAGACCCAATTTCAACTTAAATACAGAATTTTACTAATAATCTTTCAATTTCTAAAAAAGATATAATTTGTAGCCAGTTCATGTATTGTACCAAAAGCATATAAAAACACATAATATAATCAAAATATCTTGGTTTATTTTTAATCTGGTGGTTTTGTTGTTTTTTTTTTTTTGGTGGTTGTTGTTCTCCTAAACATTGCACTGAAACACTTTGGGATTCAGTAGCATTGCTGAAGGCATTGCCACCCTTTGGTTCAAGTGATATCAGATTATGGTTTTGATCTAATGATCTAATGTTTCTTTAGTGAATTCCAAAAATTTGGCTTGAATCTCACCATTACAACTGCAATTTCAATTGCACCTTACAAACTGTTTCAATACTAATAGCACTTTTTTTTTTTCCTTTTAGGAATGTTAAAAAATGGACATAATCCTTTGGATGTGAGTCGTGTCACTCACCACTATCCTCTTTACTTTCTCATAGGTAACCCAGGAGCTACCACAGCCACTGGCGGATGGAGGATGCCTTTTCCTCAGTGACCCTCAGGATTACCAGTCCTAACTGGCTCCTGCCAGTCAGTAGAGGTGTGTCCTGGCCACCTTCTGAAGATGATCTGAAGTGCTCTACAACATTAGTATAGTCCAGTAGCCTCGACTAAAGACTTGTGAGACTCAATGGCACGCCACACTTGATAATTTATGAGCCTCTCTGACTTTACACTCCACGCAGGCCTGCTCATATTAATTATTTATAAAAATTGTTTACATAATTCAAATACAAAGAGTACAGCCCCATGCTGCAAAGGTAACTGGATAGAAGTAAAAGAAAACTATGCTTATGCACACTTTTTCAATAGTCATGTTAAAGAAGCCTCTAGCACTCTCTGTTATCCAGCTGTCAGGATGCTAATCTACTTTTTGAACCATAACTGGCAATGATCTGTCACTAGGTGGTATTTCCTCAAATGAAAAGGTTTGTGACATAAGCTGTCTGTTATAAAATCTGTTCTTGGGATATTCCTTAAGTTTCATTCAGCTTCAGATCTCCTCCCCTTTACGGTACGCACTTCAGGGTGAACTGAATGTCCCCAGGCCTGATCTGCTGCTTTGATTACATTCCTATCAACTATAATGGTTGCCTAGATACCTAAAATGCTGGCAGACACCTAAATCCAGGTATCTCAGTCTCCAGGGGAATCCTTCCCTTCCATTCTAAAGATAAAATAGAACTGATTGATATCATGACTGTATTAAGACTGAATATGGTGATAATTGCATTTTTCTCAGCTATTTTTAAATGTTTCTTATCTTTTCAAGCAGTAACACATTAGAATAGTTTATGGAAGTAATGACATTAAAGAGAAAAACCATTCCTAAAGGACATTGAAATCATCTACCGAAGAAATGTATGAGTGCTGGTGAGGGAATCCCACTTTTGCCATATTGCTTACAATATAAGACAAGTCAAGTGCGTGCAACAGGTAGACAGGCAAGTGGTTACTATCTGGTTGACACAATTAATGTGCATACCTTTTTGTGAACAAATGATAATGAAGAAACAAGCAAAACCCTGTTCAATTTTACTAACATATTGCAATCTCCTCTCTTGGGAAAAAAACCATATCCATGATTGTACCAAAAATATCTGCATGTTACCTATTTCTTATCTCATGACAACTTTAAATGTGTGTGAAATTCTAGATCCAATAAATTTTTACTACAAACAAAACCAAAACAAAATCACAATCAGTTTGCAACTATTCCAACTTTTAAATCTTTCCTCAGTCTTACCATCACAAAATTGTGATATTTATTTCCTGTATCCTGTATCTCAAAAAATCGGTATAACTGTAAGGAGAGCTGTTGTGATAGATAACCTTTTTGTGGGTCAATGCTTGAACTGAGGCAGGTGGAAACCTCTTACATGCAGCAGAGTCAAGAGACCTTCTCATAAGAAGGCCCAGGTGAGGGCTAGAGCAGAGCAGCTGGAGCAGCTGGAGCAGCTCTGCAGTAGCTTTGTTGAGGTGAAGCCACAGGTAATAAACTTGAGTGCCTGGAACAGGAGTACAGACCGTACTTGTTCACAGCCCTCACTATTAGCATCAAGCACAGCTCTGAAGGGGAAAAATGTCTTTAGTCGTTTTGGTTTGGGAAGTAATTTCAAATTTTTTACAGTTTATAATTATTTTCATTTAAGTCCTTAGTACAAAATTGTACCTGAAAGCCTAGAAGATCTAAAAGGAAGACTAATTACTCAGAGCACCCTGTAATGTATTGTAAAAATATAATATCCACAGAGAAAGAAATCAAATTAATGAAAGATTGATGTTGTTACAGGCAGCTCTATTATATGATGTCTGTACTTGCTTTTATTTAAAGTCTACAAATATCTGAAAGAAAAGGCTAATGAATCATTCACTCATTATTTTAAAGGATTCAGTGATGAGCCTGTGACCTGTCTTGGTGAGCATTTTTATTTTCAGATATTTACTTTTTACATATTTTAATGGTCAGTGTGACTTTGAAGGACTGGGAGAGTCAGAATCTATCTTTATTTCTCCCATTTATTTTTGCTGGTGAGACATCGAGAAGCCTAACAAACTTCTTGACAAAGCTGGCAAATGATTCTGCCTCCCAGTCCGGCACAGTGTCTTGCTGCTAGAAGATCTTTGCTATCCAGCGTCTGCTCAGTTTGTGTTTTCATAATTCAATATCTAAATGCAGGAGAACATATCCTACCCTCTGTACTGGTAAAGATCCTGATAACCCTCCAGCTCAGTACCCTGCTCCTCAGAGGCCCTTGGTCATCTGCATGGGAGCAAAGAGGCACAGCCCAGGTTACTGGTGTTGCAGCAGCATCAGGGGCCCCCAGACAGGGCATGTATCCCCTTGCACCCCACATAATTCCAGAAAAAAAAAAGCAGTTATATCCCACTCCAAGGAGCAGATGAGATGTCAGTGATGCAACCAGATGGAAAGGTCTGGAGGGGAGACAGGAACAGACATCAATGGCCATCACCTTACCTAACCTCCCTCACCTACTGACAGACATGCACTCTAGAACCATCCTGGCCATGTAGCAAAGGAGAAATGTCCAGAAGATAATTCCTGTCATCTGGCCTGGATTACTGTTTTAGACTGAAATAAACCTCTGGTCCATTCATCTAACTGCAGTTGGCAGTTTTGGTGTTCTGAGGCTACTTGATGTGTGACTGATGGAATTACAATTGAAAGGGCTAAACGTCAGAGTCAGAGGGATTGTGGGAGATGAGGACGTGGGACAAGAGCAGGGAGATGGACAAGGAGTAAATTCAGGGTAATCAACATACACGCCTGAGAGTCATCTCAAGAACATCCTTCAGCATGAAATACATCCATACACACTTTTTGTCTGCATTCCAGCTCCCAGTTACTTTTCTCGCTTCATTTACAAAACAGGGAGCAAAAATATGCGTTTTCTAATTTCCTGGAATGTGCTCAAATAAAAAGCTGTATTTTATTTGTAGAAAAAAAAGCCAAGGCTGGAGTTTATATGGAGATCCAGATTTCCTTTAAAGGCTTACAATGTGAGCTGCTGATGGGTTTCCCTGTCTGTATCGGGCAACAAGTAGAGACCATTACCAGCGTGCAGAACAACCCAAATATAAGGAATGGCATTCATAAAAAGTTTATGCAACACATTCTCTAACACCTCTGGGTAAAATACTGTGTAATGTAAAAGGACAAAGACGGTGAAGTGCACATCCTTCTGTGGCAGGGACCCTCAGTCGGTCTGCAGAGGCTGCACCGCGCAGCGGCAGGGGATGTGTTTTGCTGTTTAGTCAAGGGTGAAGAAATAACCTCTGCTTTGTTAGAAATCCCACTCCATCTTAAACAACTTTGTGGGCTAAATTAAAAGATTCAGCTGACAAAATCACAATTCTATGATTCTATAAAATGTTACAGGCATGTCACGCTCCGATTTCGGGTGGGAGGAAGGCCCCCTTGCGTTCTAGCCGACCTCAGACGAGTCTGGGAGGCTAGCGGCGGCTAGACCAACCTCACACACACCGGAGCGTGGTTTTGTTCATATTTCTCGGGAACAGAATTAAGACTCAAAATGGAGTCAAGCGCCAGGTAACTTTATTAACCCGACCAGAAGTTTGCAAATGCAAGAGAAAGGAGAGAAAGAAAGGAAAGAGGGAAAAGAGTTTCAGCTGCAATAGCTATCACCACGGAGCTGTGGCGTCCCGACAGTTCAGTTGACTCAGTGGGGGAAACGTTCCATCCGATGTTGGTCATTTCTGTCCTTTTATCGTTCATCTTATCCACGTCACATATTCCAAGAGCGGGTTTGCTTGGCCGCACCCCTCACCTGGCGGTGATACGCATGCCCAATACCGTCTCTGGGCCCCTCTGTTTTTCTGGCCTGGGTCTGGGCGCATACGTAGGGGTAAGGCTAAATTTTGCAGAATCAGCTCTGCATTCAGGTTCGTGGGAAAATAGGAGGAAAAAACAGGAAGCTTCCAGTCCTGTGGCTTGACTGGCTTGTAAGATAAGGGAATCATCCTGCAGGAAAACAGGAAGACTCCAGTCCTATGGTCTGACTGATGTACCATTGTTTAGGTGATGGTTTGACGCTTCGACAATGTTGAGACAAACATTCGACACAGTCTCTCACAAGGCAGCTCCTGGATTATGTATGAAAGGTCAGGCCCAAGCATCTTATTATTTTGTTATATTCTCTAAGATGTCATATGAATTCATCAGCCTTTTATTGCAAGTCATTAATTCAATTGCAGAAAATGATGAACTGCATTTGTTTAGAACACTTTTTGAATAGACACTGATGTTTTTCACCTGCCCTATTCACTTCCTGATGTTTATTGAAATACACTGGAACTCAGATCAAGCATTGGAGCAGAACTTTATTTTTAAGAAAAATGATTTTTTTTTTTTCTATCAATGGATAAACTCAATTGTTTGGGATAAAATTTGTCTTCCATTAATATACAATTACAGTACTTTGTTTCTCCTTCTATTTCTGTGAAAATAAAGGCATTAGCAAATTCATAACCAGCTTAAATTGACAGGAAAAATTGTACAGGATGTTCCAGACTTTAGATTACAGATTAGTTAATGAACATACTGCAATTTTATATGCAGAGAGAAATATAAAGTGGTTGCTCCTTAGTCTGGAAAGAAGAACTGGACTGTATCATAAGTAATGGCTGTTTAATATTCCTTACACATCACATAAATGTAAACTGGAATCTGCATGTACCTGTTGATCCGCCTGTCAACCTATCTTCAGACAGCAAAATGAATCTAGCAGAGGACACTCAGATTTACACTGTATACGAAGTGAAATAATGTCTGGGATCCCACTCAAGTATGGAAGGATTTCAGGATTTCAGCTTGACTGGCCAGATCCCTCCAGCTAATCCATACCATTATAATCAGACAAGGGGCTGCTGTAGCCTTGCACCTTCCAGAACATGGGCAGCGCATCCAGCTGCACCTCCTCGCAGTTTGTGCTGTCTATTTTTCTTTCAGTAGAAGAGGCTGGAGAGAGCTAGGACAGGAGCTTGCACGGGTCCTCTCTCTGGGGATCTTCGATGCTTTGTCCCCAAGGAGCAGAAGTGCTGAGGGCTCCTCGACCACTAAGTGATGGATTTCTCTAGGCTTCAAAAAAACGAGGACCCTTGAGGGTCCCTTGGGTGACCAAAAGCTGCCTTTGCAGTTTTTGGGGAGCTGCAGCAGCTGTTGAACGTGCACCTGTGCCCCATCTTGTCCTCTGCTGTGGGGGGCTATGGGTGCTGGCAGAGACCCCATGGAGAGGAAAACTTGCTGTGCTTTCAGGAGTGACACCTGGGTGGTAAATAGGAACCAAGTGGCAGGTTCTGGACACCAGGTCTCCTGTCTCTTTTGGGAGAAAAATGTGAACTACTAAGGGCACTCCGAGAAACCTTCTAATACTTTGGCCACAGTGGGACAAACCTGGTTTCGTTACCTACTGAGGAGAACATGTGAGAGGGGAAGCTGACTTCAGAAGAGTTTATCAGAGTTATGACATAGAAAATTAGCATGCTTATTAATAATTTATAATTGTAAACATTTCCTTCCCCAGATACAGTATTTCCCTGCTCCCTATAAAATTCCTCTCTCTGAAGCATTCTTATTCTGGATATATCTTTCCCCTACTGAGAACTGCCCTGCATACTTTATTTGATCTCTCTCTTATGCTCCTTTCTAGCAGATAGTCTTCCAGCTGGTTTCTCAAGGGACTATGCCATGTGTTTTAGCCATGTGAAGTAACTGGAAATGGCAGGCACCAATGAGAAAAATATCCTGTGGGCTGACCCAAGCAAAAGAGAGGATCTGCTCCAAATACCCAGTGAAGAAATCAAGCAAGATTCTGCCTTGCTTGAAGAAAGCAAATTAAGCTAGATGTGAATATCTGTTCCCAAAGGGGTGGCAGCTCTGATAGCCTCTATGGCTTCAGAGCTATTGGGATGATCATCACTTGCCCATTTGGCAGAAGCTAGTGGATGTCATGTCAGTTTGCATTTGCCTTTCATTTACCAATTACTGGCCGTGCACATTCTGCAAGAGCTTTACTGTCTCTTTCCTAGCAGCAGTACAACAGCAAGCAGCAGCAGCTCCAAAGCCAAGGGTGTCCAGGTACCTCTCCAGGCTCTGGTGAAGAGCAGCATGGCTCATGTCCGGTGTGGTAAGCTCCATGTTACATACATATCACTATGACCTCTTGCAACCAGAAGAGCTCTGTGACTTGATGTTAGTAATACCACCTGAGACAAAGTGCTAGCCCTGAAAATGGAAAATTTTATCCTCTTGGGTTACCCAAAGCCAAAGACTTTGAGCATTTCTGCCTTTTAAAGTTTGTAAAACTTTCTATAGGTGCTGAGATACAGAAAAATTACTGCAGTACAACGTATTATTTTTCTCTCTCTGGTTCTTGCCAGACAGCACGTAACTGCCAATGAAGAGCCCACGTAGATTCATTAGCTTGTTGTTTTCATTTTTATAGCATTTTTGGCCTCCTCTCTACCGAGTCAGTCTTACCTTTACAATTCCCAAATAATTGCTGTGCACACAAATTCAGGTAAATGTTCTTGCAGAACTTTAACTCCTCCTCACTATTGATAAACTGCAGGAATGAGGCCCTATTTGACAGCATATGAAAGGTCAAATCTGTTAGTGTCTTGTTATGAAATGTGTTTAGTGAAAGTAAATAAAAAAAGTTGAGCGAAGCAATATTCTCAAGATTATTTATTACTATTCTCTAAAAAGAAAGAAAGAAACTAGATCTCCCTGGAGATTCCGTTGACACAAAATAATTCCAGCAGAAGGTGTTAAAGAGTGTCTCCACTTTTAACAGGAAGGTGGAGGAAAATTGGCGGACACCATCACACCTGTTTTTCACAGCTTCATCCCTCTGTCCTCTGTCCAAAATGCTGATGAGCTCCACACCTTTGCGATTACCCAGAGGAAGGGGAGTGAAGATCCTTCCTAGTGTTTAGAGGCTAGAAAATGCAATTTACTAAGCAAAGCAATTTGGAACATAGATAATCTGATCTCAAACAATAACAGGGATTGTGTTACCTGGCAAAAAACCTGGATATATAGAACTGGGAATATCAAAAGATGTGGTGCAGAATTGTGAGTAAGATTCACTAACCACAATTATATCTTTGCTATCCTATTTATTTAAGAAACAACCCACCTCTGGCTATTTTGAAAGCAATATCTGATAACTTAATTCCATTTTTGTTTTTTGAAAATAAGGTGATTCTATTATTTTTTTTTCATAAAAATTACCATCTTCGTATATGTTTTCCTGTTTCCTTCTCAGAAGAGAACTGCATTACCACACCTTCATCTCAGCAATGCATAGTCATGAAGATAGAGATAGTAACCTGGCAATAACTAAAATTTCTTGTACAGGTTCATAACCACCTAAATATTGGAACAAAAAGCTCTGTTTCTACAGATGGTGGATTATGTGGGAATTATAAAATACAGTACTTAAGCAGATACTTAGAGTTCCAATGCTTTTTTTTTTTTGTGTGTAACTAACATTTTTGGTGCAGTTACTTTTTCTCTGTACCTTAAAAATAATGTGAATGATGCTGGAATATAATGGATCTCTACTTTCTTTTAAAGTTAGAAGGTCTGAATACACAAAGTGTTCTCGTCATCACTCAAAGCAACTTTTGTGTCTGATTAAATGTGTGATTTAAATTACCAAATATTAAGAGCCTAAGTTTCCCATCTAGTCAGTAGAGAGAGGTAAATACTGCCAAAGAACTGATTAGAGCAACTAAGTAAACAGTATGAGTGGTTCCCCAATGTCAGTAGCTCAATTAATGAAGAAAAATTGCCTTTGTAGAAATAAGTTTCTGGACTGATTTATAAACTAGACATTAAATACAGCCACTTTGTAGTTATTCATGATGTTAAGTATTTGCACCTTGGCATATGCTTTCCTCTAGACTTAACAAAGTAAGATTGAGAAAGTGAGTTGATATTCAGAAAAACACACAGGGGAAAGAAATCTTGACTGAAATTATTTAAAAGCACAGTATGGGCACTGTGACCTTATTCTCTTCCTGATGAGATCCAAGATTGCCTTATTAGTTAGACCTGAAAATTAGTAGCTACAGGTACTTCAGAGAGCAAAAATTTGCAGTACTGCTTGAAGTTGAAAGTATTGAATAGTTTCATTTGGGAGTGCTTGGTAGCTTTCTCCTGGTTCATTAATTAGGGAAAATAACCTCTTTTCAAAGGGTCTGAGTGCAATTAGAAATGTAATCCCCTATGAAATACACTGGGAGGTGCAGGGCTAAAAGCTTATTGGAACATGAGCACAGCATCTGAGCTGCTGAGGACAGATGGAGTACAGCCTGGTTAAAAAGTCTTGGCAGACCCCAGCCTTTCAGATAATAGTCTCAACAGTTGAATTTATGGTTTACTGTCAAAGTTTGAAATTAGTCAGGAATAAGAGCTTGTAAAGAAATCCAGAGGTCGTACAGGAAGAGCAGAGGAAGACAAAAACCTGGGAGGAGCAGCTGACACACCAGAGGGTTGTGCTGCCATCCAGAGGGACTTCGACAGGAAGGAGAAATGGGCTCACAGGAACTTCATGAAGCTCAACAAAGGGAAATGCAAAGTCTTGCACCAGGTATACAATAATCTCATTATTATGGGGTGTCTGTCTGGAAACGAGCTCTACAGAAAGGAACCTGGGGGTCCTGGTGGGCACCAAGTTGACCATGAGGCAGCAATGCAACCTCACAGCAAAGATAGTCAACAACATCCTGCGTTGCATGACGTGGAGCATTACCAGCAGATAGAAGGAGGTGATCCTTCTCAGATCCTTCTGCTCAGTACTGGTGAGACACATCTGAAGTGCTGGGTTGTTCTGGTTTTGTTTAGTGAGGGGGGGCCTAAGGTGGTAGCTTCTGTAGGAAACTGCTAGAAGTCGCTCCCCTTTGTTCAGTGGACTCGGCCAGGCCTAGGGTGGACCTGCTGCTGGCCAAGGCCAAGCCGATTGGTAGCAGAATGTTCCATGATAACACCTCTGCAATAACGTATTTAAGAAGGGGAAAACAGAAAAAAAAAGAAGAAGAGAAGATGTGAAGAAGCTGAGCAGGGGCAGAGGCGCAGAGGGGGAGGTGCAGGCCTCATGGGCCTTGCAGGCCTCACCCTCTGGCCTCTCGCAAGGTGGCCTGACTCAGCCCAGCCTGGCTGCAATAAGTGGAGAGGAGATGAGCTCGATGATGTGAAGAGATTCTGAGAGGCGTCTGCCAGCCTGTTGTGAAGAACTTTTCTTGTGAAAGGAACAGGTGCAGACACCAAGGTCAGTGAAGAAGGAGCGGGGGGAGTAAGGTCTGATGATCTCACAACTGATCTAGTGAGGCCCCTTCGAGCGCCATGTTGGGCACCAAAAGGACTGTGGTGGTTTAGCCCGGATCACCACACAGTTTCTCACTCAGCCTCCCCCTACCCAGCAGGACCTGGGAGAGAAATTGGGAAGAAAGGAAAACTCATAGGTTGAGATAAAAACAGTTTACAAAAAATACTAAAAACTATAAAGCTAATGGAATATAAGGATATTAATATATACAAAATATACAAAATGAACAATGTACAATTTCTCACCACCCAATCTCCGAATGACCGACGCAGCCCGTCCTGAGCAGCGATCACAGAAACGACACTGAGCAGCAAGCAAAGGGGGGACAGCAAGCTAGCAAGGTAGAGGGAACAATACCAGCAAGCAAGAGAGAAGAAAAGGATGCCAAGGGTGCCCGAACGGATACCCGAATGGAATAGATGCCAGAAGAGAATGCCCCCTCCCATGGGCAACCCCCACTTATATACTGATCATGACGTTTATGGCATGAATGAATACTCTCTTTGGCCAGTTGGATCAATCATTCTGTCTGTCTTTTGCCCAGCTTCCCGCATCTGCATGTTAACGAGACTTTAACAAGACTTGGAAAGCCAGACAGTGTCCTTGGTCTTATTAACAACAACTTGTATCACCAGAGTGTTTTTATCAACATTCTTCACACATGAAATCCAAAACACACCGGCTACTGAGAAGAAAATTAACTCCATCCCTGCTGAAACCAGGACATGGGTCCAGGTCAGGGCTCCCCAGCACGTGGGAGAGAGGGACACACTAGAGTGAGCCCAGCAAGAAGTTGAAAAGGTGATAAGGGGACTGGAGGATCTTTTATGATGAAATAGGTGGAACTATTGAACCTGAAGAACAGAAGGAATGAAGAGGGAGAGAGGCTTCTCTTAGTGGTGCCCAGTGACAGAGCAAGAAACAGTGAGCACAAATTAAAACCCATGACATTTCATTTTAACATAAAAAAAATTGTTATCCTAAGAGTGGCAATACACTGGCACAGGTTGTGGAGTCTCCAAGTCCCCATCCCTGGAGACATTCAGACTCTGACTGGACACAGTCCTAGGCAACCTTCTGTAGCTGACCCTGCTTTAGCAGTGGTGTTGGACTACATGATATCCCTTCCAACTTCAACAATTCTGTGGACCATTTTGTCCGACTATGTGATGAGGTGAGTTTAGTAAAATGACAGGGTCTCATTAGAATGCAGAGCAATTTGTCTTGTTTAAAGTGACAGTCATGTTGGACACTATGTGCTAGGCTGTGTGAGATACCAACTTCTGTGAACCAGGTTTAAAAACAATATTGCAGATTGTGAATGTACTAGATGATCTAATAAAAGATATTACTGCTACCCACAAACATGGTCTAGCTCATCTCTGCACAGTCACTATTCAAAATTAAATGACAGTTCTGCAGCAGGAGTTTTTTTACATAGAGATAAAGCTTTTTAATTGTTCCCTACCTATTCTTGTTTTTGTATGGCTGCTAATGTCTTTATATGATGGCAAGTAGATGAGACGTATTGTTCTTCATTAGTAACAAAATGTATTACAGGAGAGGTACATTTGCAAAGAGCTGTGCTGGGAACTGAGTGTCCTTCCTCAACAAGAAAGGGAGAATTCCTCAAACTACAGCCACTGGGGCATTACAGAAATTACACCCATTCTCCTGGGTATACTTTACATAAATTATAAAATAAAAATGGAAAACTGATATAAAAAAGAGTAACTCATACGAAGGAGAGAGATGGACTGCACTGGTTTGGTTATGGTGCTTTTTACTTTTCAAACCAGTGTGGGATCTGGTATTGTATTTTCTGAAATTATTTGCAAAACATTGGCAAGATATATTGCTACGGGATAAAGCCATTACATTTAGGATTGCAAGATAAACAGCACTACTACAGCAGAAGGGTTTTCCTTTTGTACTTCCAACCCCTTGCACCACCTCCAGGAAGTGCAGAGACTGAACAACTTCATCAGTGGAGGGAGCTGGCTGTGCTTAGCCTTGCAAAGAGAAGGCTTAGCGGGCATCCAACTGCTGTCATCAATTACCATCACTGAGGTTTTAGAGAAAACAGAGTCAGGTTTTTCTCAGGATGCACAGAAGAAAGGCAAGAGGTGATGGCCTCAGGTAGTAGCAAGGGAAACTGCAACTACACGCAAGAAATATATGTCCCCATGAGGGTGGTGAAGCACAGATCTGGGCTGCTCAGGGGGCTGTGGGATCCCCACCCTTGGAAATTCAAAACTCAGGTAGACAAGGCTCTGAACAGCCTGATCTAACTTTAAGGCAAGCTCTGCTTTGAGCAAAGAGTCAGACCAAGTGATCCCCAAATAGCCCTTCCAACCTGAACTATGGTTGGAAGTATATGGTTCTACTGTGTAATTCCAACAGAAATATTTCTTATAGCCCAATCCAATAAATCTCTTAAAATAAATCTACTAGGGACATTAGAGGAATATCATTGATTTCCTTGCTCAGTTCAGTTGTGAAAGATACTGATAGTACAAAAATTATTGACAAGAGGGAAAAAAAAAAGATAATAGCTGTAGTTGCAGCTCTATTCTTTGAGAGATATGTTTTAGTGTTCTTCCTTTGTCCTTTTCCAAATGCAAGCTCTTGGAATTTACACAGCGTTATTTAAAATGACACTCTAGTGGTTTTTTTTATTCAGTTGCCTATTATCACAATGAGACTATCAAGACAAGAACTATTATTTACACAAAATACATGACAAGAGAAAGTGGTGTACTTTATGTTCCTCACTTTGATATTTTTATCCTCAATACCTCTTTCTTCAAGATGCTATTGAAACTAGAAGATAAACATTTGATAATGATAAAAGATATGAATGAGAATACTGCATTGGAACTGAAATGTTATGGAAAAAAAAATTGTTTATAATAGAGAGGCTCCTAGATGGACCAAGGCTTGAGAAGTCACCTGGGAAACAAAGTTTTGAAAAGCAGCTCCAAGGTAGTAACCCTCCAGCTTGAAGTCAGAGTGAAAAAATAGCCTTTACAGACAAAAAAGTCCTTTTTCTGAGAAGATGGAAGATTGAAAGCACCTCTGCTATGGCTGAGGAACAAATGAATGCAGAAAAAAATAGATACAGAACCTGTTAGAAGATGAAATCAATAATATTAACTGTAGTTCAGAATCAGACTGATAAATGAGAGAAAAACACAATAAACCCCAAAAAGTAATGAGCTTCACTTGACTCTGGTAAATATTTCTGTCCATCTTTTAAGGTCTGTGGTAACTCTTGTGGAACCAAATGGAAAATTAAGCAGCAGCTATTTGTTCCTTGCATAATTCAAAAACTAATAGTAATATCTTCTGGTGTTTTATTATTGCCATAGATTAGGTTGCCTGTAGTACTAATTGCGTAGAGTCCTGCTGACCGCAGAGGAAATCAAAACAACTTATCTGAAGCTCTGATTAATAATAAAAAAAAAAATCTCCCTTTGTGTGAAAGTGTTGCCTAACTTTTAAAATTAAAATTAAAAATCTGAATTTCATGCCTTGGAGTCTTTCATAAAATCAGTTGTTACTGCTTACAAATCCACCATGGGCAAAGTAGAACCACATGAAGGAGGACTCATCTGGGGGAATTAATTTTTCTGCCAGTAATTTAAACCTGATGTGCAGCAGGAACCATTCTTTCTAGTTCTTCTCCAAGGTATCCCAGTTTTCCAGGGAGTTTGTGTCCAATATATTCCTTAACAAATGGGTGAAAGTCTCCCAGTGTGACATCAGTGCACTGCTTTTATGGAATGGAGAGGACCAGATGGAAGCAGCTGGATGTTTCAGAAGGAGGCTGAAATCTAATCTAATCCAATCCTCCAAAACTGGTGTCCTCACAACAGCCATAGACCAATTAGCCTTGTTCCTCATAACCGGGAACACTGGGAATGGGTAGAACGGGCAAGCTCACAGCTCCAATAGAGAGAGACTGAATAACTGTCCCTTAGGGAAAAACTGTCATGCTGATCTAGTGAGAAATACATCCGTTGCCTGCTGCTTTGTCAGGGGAAAAGACAAATTGAAAGTTGAACCTTTCAAAGAAGCACAAATCCTGCAACTCCAAGTCCCTGACCTCTCCAAAGGCTTGACCCCAGACCTCTGGTACCTACAGTATCCAGCCATAGGATAGGACTTCTTGTCCTACTCATTGTCTAGTCTGGCTTGAAGCTTGCTGGTGGATTGCACACAGAGGAGAAAGGGGACACTCACACAGCAGATAGCTAGGGATAGAGATGGGACAGGCTATGGTGCTCAGGCACAGAGCCTGGCCAGGTGAACATGTAGTTAGACATGGTTATCCACTGGTTATCCCTTAAACCCTTTTTTCCCCACACTTGTTCCTTCCCTATTCACCTCGGTGCCTCCCTTTGATTCTTCCCCTAAATCCTACAAAATAAGTTTAAAACAGCCCCACAATCCCCCTCAACATAGTAAGATTGCTCTTTCCCATAAGACATGTGGTAATCTTGTTTTTCTTCTTCTTACATTTGCAAAGTTGCCTCTGAAGCTCTGCCACTTCAAGGTTGCACTTGAATGGCTCATTAAGCAGCCCATCAATCAGCTTTTTCAGGTCTATGTATCTGTGTGTTTGATTTATTTCTTGTCCTGTTTCTTGACCTTGTCTTTTATGCTGAATAATCATTGACCAGATATCCTTACAAAGTAAACATTAAGAGAACAGAGTCTTGAGGTTAAATGAGCTACAGACTGTCTAGTAATTTCTCTTGACTAATCCAAAGACATGGTTTTGGAGATGATTTTTTGAAGGAGCCCATCACCAGCAGCTCTTCTGGCTTGAACCCCAGCCAGAGATGCTGAACACAGGGAGAGCCACGTTCTGCCTTCAGGTGCTGCCGGGGTAATGCCATCACTGCATTCCAAAACTCTCTAAGCGCAAGTGCTGCAGGGCCCCAACTCCTCCACTAGTGACCTGGTTTGCCACAGACACTTTGAGTGTGACTCAAAGTGTGACTCTCATGCAATTCACAAGGTTGGGCAACTTGTGTGAACTAATCACTAGGCTCCCTCCAGAGTGAATAAAGGTAGAGAGGCAAACCTAGAAGATGAGTCATTCCACTTTGCCTACCCAGCTACCTCAGGACAAAACAAGACCCCCTCCAGACATTAATTTCTCTGTTGACTATAGCAGGCTCAAGGCAACGAATCTTGTCTAAAAACCTCACTATAGCAAACACCTCACGGCAGCCTGTTCCATCTCTATCCCTAGCTTTCTGCGGTGCAAGTGTCCCTTTTCTCCTCTGTGTGCAATCCGCCAGCAAGCTTCAATAGCATGGTTGAGTGTGGTACCTCTGCAGTAGAGGTGGAACTTATCTACGTGATTAGGGACTTCTTGTCTGGCTGTAATCAAAACCTCCATCTCTCTGTGCCCAATGGCCTCTCTGGAACCCGTTTACTCTCAAGGGACTATCTGTTACTCACATCATTCACAGTGCTGGGCATGGTGAGGCCAGCAAGGGATCTCAGCGAGGAAATCCATGTGCTTTCTCCTTCTTTTGAGACATCACGCAGCTAGCCAGCAGCAGGTAAGGCAGCCAACTGTTCAATGTGCTCAAAGCCATGACAGCATGCTGATTTCTACACAAATACTATTATTGTTGGTACTATTATTCAAGTAGTTGATCTTTTAGAAATATTTGTTGTATCCTAGAAAATACATGCATTTAAATGCCTTTAAAACCACTCACTGGGAGAGTAAGACAAGTGAAATGGGGAAAACAATATTCTGTAACATGTGGTGTACTTGTATCCCAGCAAATGGCACGTTACTCCTGGAAACCTCCCACGCTGTGGCATGTCAGTGCTGAAAAGCCAGCTCCAAGCTTGCTCTTCAGTTGGTGGAACGCCACCAAGCTCTTCCCTGAGGAGTGAGCACATGCCAAAATACTTAGAAGGGGGCTGTGGTTGGGAAGCTGCTCCCCACACACATATCCATGAAGCTGAATATTGTTGGTCATTCAGGGAGATAGGTCCTCTCAAATTATCTGTTCTCTCCTCAGAGGGTATGGAAAATCTTGATCTCATCTTCCTCCTTTTAGGCTCTTATTATTGCTAAAAATACTGAAGGATTTTGAATACGGAAATGTCAGCAAAGGAAGTTCAGCCAAGTCAAAAAGTAAAGATGAGAAAAAAATACATTCTATTCTTATGGATTAAGAAAAATACAGACAATCTTTTCATTGAAATGCTGGACTGGATTTTTTGAAGTGTTGCAAGGATGGTTTCTAAGGCTTTGGCTTCCCTGAGGAAATCAGCTCAAAATCTGATCAAGCCTGGGTAAAATCCTAATCTATATACTCTCCAAAGAAATTACTTGGATTTTTTAGTGCCTGAAGGGTCTGTCCTTTCCTGGCAGGCTCACATGCTCAGTCTGTTCCTTTCCTACAGACCATATGAACATGATCTTCTCTGAAGTCAAAGCTACCAGAGAAAAATTGGACATCTCTGGTAATTGTGGTTTCCAGCTGGTCAGGGGTGGACAGAGACTCCTCTCTTGTGCTCTGTGCAATTCCCTCGGTTACGTTCAGGCTGGACAGAAGAAAAGGCTGGCTGATTTTTAAACTGAAGAAACAAAAAGATAGACTAGGAAGGAAAATTTGAAATTGAGTCAGATGAAATTAGAGCTTGTGAAGAAAAGTTTAAATCAGTATAAGGATACTTGATTTGAAGGGTTTATGCCAAAATGTGACAAGTTAGTTCTATTCAGTTGCCATTCACAGAGGGCAGAGCTCAAAAAAAAAAGTTGGATTTGTGATGCAGGAGACATGAAAGACAGAACTCAGTGATTTTCAGGTAATATCAGCGAGGAGGTTAGAAGAGCTATAAAGAAATTACAATGTGAAATGCTGCAGAGATCTACAAGATGAAGAAGATCAAATCAGAGGCCAAAAAATCCTTGATGTCCCTTTTTTAGTGTAAGTCTAAAAAGGCTAGATTGAAGTCTTTCTAGCCCATAATACTTGTGTGGAAATATTTTATACACAGAGCAAAGCAGTCAAGTCTGGTTAGGTCCCAGAGATCATAGAATCATAGAATCACAGAATCGTTTGGGTTGGAAGGGACCTTTAAAGATCATTTAGTCCATTCTTGCCCCCTGCAAGAAGCAGGGACGTCTCCAAACAGATTAGGTTGCTCAGAGCCCAGTCCAGCCTGGCCTGGAATGTTTCCAGGGATGAGGCATCTACCACCTCTCTAGGCAACCTCTGCCAGTGTTCCACCACCTTCACTGTAAAAAAATTATTCCTTATATGCAGTCTGAATCTACCCTTTTTTAGTTTAAAACTGTTGCCCCTTGTCCTATCACAACAGACCCTGCTAAAGAGTTTCTCTCCATCTTTCTTAAAAGCCCCGTCTAGGCACTGAAAACCTGCAATAAAGTCTCCCTGTAGCCTTCTCTTCTTCAGACTGAACACCACCAGTTCTCTCAGCCTGTCCTCATAGGAGAGGTGCTCCAGCCCTCTGATCACCTTTGTAGCCCTCCTCTAGACCCACTCCAACGGGTCCATGTCCTTCTTATGTTGGGGGCTCCAGAGCTGGACGCAGTACTCCAGGTGGGATCTCATGAGAGCAGAGTAGAAGGGCAGAATCACCTCCCCTGACCTGCTGGCCACACTTTTTTTTGATGCGACCTAGGATACCATTGGCTTTCTGGGCTGTGAGGGCACATTGCCAGCTCATGTCCAGCTTTTCATCCACCAGTATCCCGAAGTACTTCTCAGCAGGGCTACTCTCAATCCCTTCATCCCCCAGCCTCTATTCCTCAGGTGGTCATGAACTTCTTCATGATCTTCTCTTACAGTGGGAGGGACTTTGCTCCCCCAGCCCCTGTCCTGCAGTCCATCCACTCAAGAGATGTGGGAAGAGAGGTTGCCAGTAAAGACCGAGGCAAAAAAGTTTAATACCTCAGCCTTCTCATCTGTTGTTACTAGCTTGCCAGACTTGCTCATCAGGAGGAAACACTTTCTTTGGCCTTCCACTTCTGGATGACACACTTATAGAAGCCTTTCTTATTATTCTTTGCATCCCTTGCCAAGTTCAGCTCCAGCTGTACCTCGGCTTTCCAGACCCCATCCCTACACAAGTAGGCAATGTCTCTATGCCCTTCCCAGGATACCTGTTGCTGCTTCCTCTGCACGTGCAATTCCTTCTTGCCCTTTAGTTTGACCAGCAGGTCTCAACTCAACCATGCCAGTCTGTTGCCTTCCTTTCCTGATTTCTTGCACCTGGAGATCGAGAGCTCTTGTGCTCTATGGAAAGTGTCCTTAAAGATCTGCCAGCTCTGTTGTACTCCCTTGTCACTGAGGGCAGTTTCCAAGGAAGTCCTGTAGACTTACTCCTTGAAGAGCTAGAAGTTTGCTTTTCTAAAATTCAAGTTTCTGACTTTACTCTTTGTCTGACCCATATGCCTCAGGACTGCTGTCCTGGTTCTGGGTAGGAGAGAGTTAATTTTCACCTGAGCTGGGAGAGGAACTGGAGCTGGTTGTCCCTGTGGCTAGGGGACACAGCTGGGATAGTTTACTAATTAGCCAACAGCTGGGATAGTTTACCCAAATTGGCCAAAGGGCCATTCCATCCCATGTGACATCATGCTCAGTATATCAGTGAGGAAGGTGCTGAGGGGAGCCTCCTGCTACTTGGGAGGGAGCTGGACGTCAGGATCTGCTGTGAGTGATTGTACTGTAAATTATGTGCTTAAGTATTTTCTGTTATTGGGGTTTGTTTTCCATCTCTGTTTTCTTTTCTTCTGTTGTTCTCTTAAACTTTTTTTTTTGTCTCAATCCATGAGTTCTGCCTTCTTTTCTTTACCAATTCTCCTCCCTGTCCCACTGGACGGTGAAGGGAGTAAGTGAGAGACTGCATAGCTTGGTCCTAATTGGGGCTAAAGTACGACAACTGCAAACTCCATCAGTGCATAACTACTGCAGCCCAGGCTGCCTCCATTTTTGATGTCACCAATTAGCTCACTTGTGTTGGTGACCAACAGGTCCAGTATCGCATCCCCTCTGGTAGGGCTGTCTATTGCCTTGCTTAAGTTATCCTCAATGCGTTCCAGGAGTGCCCTGAATTGCTGACAGTTCACTATGCTCCTTTTCCAGCAGATATCAGGGTGGCTGAAGTCCCCCAGAAGGATAAGAGCCTGCAAACACAATGCCTCCTGTAGCTGGAGTAAGAAGGCTTCGTCAATAGGCTCCCCTTGATTGGGTGGCCTGTAGTAGACACCAACCATAAGATTCCCTTTGCTTTGGTCTCTAATTCTCCCCCATAAGCTTTCAACCTGCTCATGGCTCTTCTTCAGACAGTTCTTCACACTCTATCCATTTCTTCATGTAAAGGGCAATACCTCCATTCCTCCTTCCTTACCTGTCCTTCCTGAATAGTCTGTAGCCATCGATAGCCGCGCTCCAGTCACGAGAATCCTCCCACCAAGTATCAGTAATAGCAACTAGGTCATAGCTTTCTAGCAGCATGGTGGATTCCTGCTCCTCCTGTTTGTTGCCCATGCTGCGTGCATTGGTGTAGAGGCACTTCAGCTGGGCTGTTGGCTGTGTCACCTTCTTAGAGGAACACCCCTTAATTCCTTTGACGTATTTCACTGGTGTTTCCCTGTTGGCTCCTATTACCTCAGGAGCCCCTGGCTCATCTCCGTAAGATTTTAAGTGTGCCCAGCACATCTCAGAGCAACATGTGATGAAATGTGAGGATTTTTCCTTCTGCTTCTGAAGGCCTTTTCTCTATTTGCGTTAGTGCACCTACTGCTACACTAAAGACTTTATTTAGTTATGAATTCAGACACAGACACCAGCATAAACACTTCTTTAAAGGATTAAAATCGAGATAAGTGCAGAAGGTTAGGGTTAGACCTGATCATGGAGGAGGGGCAGAGAAGCATAGGGTCTCCTGAGCTGGTAGAAGAGATCAGTGAGGGAAATTTGTGGAGGGTGTAGAAATGGAGGTGGAGGTAATAGGGGGAATTCACTTTGTTGATGGAAATGCTGAAAATGGATGAAGACCTATGAGGTTGAAAAAGACTGGAATCAACTAGATAAGAAGAGTAATATCAGAGGGAATGCAGGGCAAGAGGGAAAGGAGTGGGATTTGAGCATGGAAAAGAAAAATGGGTCTTTATGCAGCTAATACCTGAGAGCAGTGATAAATGCAGGGACTAAAAACCTGATCCACAGTAAGAAGGCAGAGGAGAGAGGGCATGAGGAGCTGGAATGCCAGAGTGGCCACTGGCAGCATAAAGATGGCTGGAATAGATAGGACCACGTCAGTTATGTGTTTGTGCAGAGCATGTGCTCCCACGTAACAAGAGCCCAGCAGTTTACCAAGCATCAATTCTGATTTTGTTTTCTTTTCCATTACTGGAGTCAAGCAGGATGAATTTTTACCATGTCCCCCCAAAAAAGAGAAAAATGTAGAGCTTTCTGAACAGGTTCCATGAATTTGGCATAATTTTGTTCTTGCTGAGCTAAGAACTTTTGTTTTTTTTCTTCTGGGATTTAATTGTTTGTTTGTCTAGTTTTGTTTTGTTCATGTGCTGTAGGCATCCAGTACTTGAAATATCAACAGCCTCCCTGCTTGTAATTCACAAGATCAATTTTGTTGAAATTTCCTTCTGCTAGACTGGGTAAAGCATAACTTCAGTAGTTTTAGAAGGAAGGTTTTGAGCAGCCCCTGTAATTTTATATCTCTCAAGTAAAGCTTTGAGATCTTTGGTGTTTTCTATACCACTTAAACTTTTTATTTTGTGTATATTGTTTCTAAAAATCACATGCTTCCTTTTAGGTATTGTTCCAAGGGAAATAAAGTTACATTTGTAGAATTGTAAGCAAATGGGATTTTGCAGACCTCTGTCACATGAATTTTTGTATGTGCACTTCTTATGGCACACTCATGTTACACACTTGTTGGGATGCTCTGAGAGCTCTTAGCATCTGCTTTTGAGAAAGAACAGTTCTCTGTTTGTTGTGCTGAGTGCTATCCTACATTGTACAAAATCCGCCAGCGAAAACTGGGGATATTCAGCTCCAATTTCTGTCAGAGCTGCAGACACCAACACAATGCTTGCAGCACAATTATGCTTGCAGACACCCTCCTTGCAGAAGATGCACACGTCTTGTCTCATCTCATTGCCATTCTGCAGGAGCCTCGGATGAGGATTTTGGGAATTCAGCCCTTCTGCTGTCAAATACTATTTCATCTCACATCAAATGCACCACTTCTGGCGGGACAGCTTATGTGCCTGAGCTTAAAACTACCTCTACAAATGTTTCAGCAAGTTGAATTTGACAGCACAAGCATCCATGTACAATGAGCGCTCCAGAAGCAGAGGTTCAGAGAAAGGGACTTCAGCATATTCAGGACTCCTCTTCCTTTGAAGGAAATACCTGTGTTCCTTAAAACTTTTGCCAAAACTCTGTCTCAGACTCTGAATCCCAGATTTCATGGGTGCCATCAGTTGCTTGTCTAGCCTTCCTCTGAACTCCAGTGAAGTAGGACTTTATTTGTCTTCATCAAACAGCAGAAAGTCACAGGGATACTCTGACATCTTCTTCCCATATGAACTTCCAAGCATCCTCTATGTCCATAGTGACACCAAGACCCACTTGCCCAGTGGGACCCAAGAGGCTCCAACCAGGAGCTGACTCTGGCACATGATATGAAGAGGCAGGCTTAGGGTGCTCTCATGACAAGACCTTCAATGTACCAGTCCATTTGTTATTGCAAATTCAGACATGAAATACACCTGAAGAAAATAATTGATGTATTATGGAGGTAATGCTGAAGCCTTATGGTATGTGTGATGAGCATGTTAAACTCTGACTCTTTGCTTGAGATGACATATCTGTCTGCAGGTAATACCAGTAGTACAAAGACAATTTAAGATGAGCTTCTCATATCGCTGAGAAATAAAGCATGCTGGCTCAGCCATAGCACTGAAGTGCTGCAGTGCATCATAGAGTGTGCAGGTCCTGTGAACATTCATTTTGGGTCTATGCTACTTAATTTCCATCATTTCAGAGGCAATTAATTTTTTTTTCATAAATCCTGAGTTAGCGAGTGCCTGGTGATAAGTCTTGCCCTTCCAGAATACTGAGCTCAGCAACACAAAATATTGGAAAATTGAGAAATACAGCACTGCAATGCACAGCCATGCTGTCTTTAGTCAGCTTCACTTCTATCCTATTAGGGCCAGCTATAACCAGTGAGACTGATTTGGAACCATTATACAGGTTTACTGGTGGGAAACATAGTTATGGTGTGGCAAAATACATACAAGATCGATGGGGTCAAGGGCTCGTGTGGTTTAGCACAGGCAGACTTTTTTTAAGGGCTGAAAGGTTGAATGTAAGGCAAATAGAGGTAGATCCTGTTCAACCCTCTGCAATGGAAAATACAAATGCGGCTTCTGTGGGTACACGGGGACAGTAGACTGGCTAAGTTAGGGTTCTGACAAGGTGTCCTCTAAGGCTGTGTTTCTATTTCTCAGATGCCAAATGTTTGAGTTGTTCTTAAAAAAAAAATTAAAAATGTAAAAGGACGTACACTATCACAGCACAACTTTATCACTGGATTATAGCATTTTCATTTTGAATTTCTTAGAACCATTTCTTTAAACACAGGAGAAATATTTTCCTGCAGGGATGAATGTGCACACACACAGCTATAATAGTGCAAAGATCTGAGACACTACTGTAGCAGGGTAATTGTAAAAGATACCTATAGGCTATCTTCCCCTCTACATTTGGTTATTGTGAGGTGAATAGCAGAAGGAAATAGGGAAATTATGTTAAGCAACACATTCAACTGTGTTGTCAGCCAGTCCTTAGAGCATTCAAGGATGTACCTTTTGCAGTTATTTATGTCGTTCGAAAAAGAAAACCACTGACTGCAGAAAACCTGACTTCAAATTACATGGTATTTAAAACTTTTGTACTGAGGCCATCATTTCAGCCCTGACAGACAAGTCTCAGGCTCCTCCACTGTTTCTAACTCCAGTGCTTTTTGCTCTGTCAGAGAGCATCCTGCCTGCAGGTGCAAGAGACTCTGAGTTTGTGCATCCCCCAGGGCTGATGAATGGCAAAGACAGGCAGACCCCCCTCCACATTGACGCCTGTCATTCATGGTTCCCCCTGCCACCTGCAGCATTAATGTGCCTTCCAATATCCTTGAAGAAACAAAAATGAACTGCGATATTGAATGTGCATAAATGTTCAGCCAAACTTGCATCAGTTCGGCTATTACACAGGAGGATCCTGGACCCTTTGCAAGCCTGTGGTGTGGGGGAATAGTTGCACACATCTGAAGATGTCCAAGAACTGGGATGCCAGTGTGCACCTCCTCCCATAGCTTTGCTCATCAATAGGCACCAATTTCTTTCTTGATTTCTGGGAGCAATGAGAGGTAGTGAAGCTGAGAAACCTGAAGAAGACAATAGGGATAGAGACACAATGCAGATAGCTTGGGTGGAGGGAGAGCCTGCTGAAAGCACTAGAAAGGGAGGGCAGTTGTAGGAAAGCTAGCCAGCAGAAGACTCCTAGGTCCACTGCAGTCTGCTTTGAGGCAGGATTGACTTTAGCTTTGCCAATCCCAAGCACGTATTTTGACTAACACGTTCCTAAAACCCATAGAGCAGGACTTTCCATGACTTCTCTAGTTAGCCTGTGTCCAATCTCTCACCGTCCTGCTAGAAGGTTTTTCCTAATACACATCCTAAATATTCTTTCTAAAGAGTAAACAGATTTCTACTGTGCTGTGAAGGAGAAGACCCAAGCACGCCTTTCCCTCAGCCTGGCGAAGAGAAGGCCCTGGGGTGACCTTATAGCAGCCTTCTGATACCTAAAGGAGGCCTACAAGAAAACTGGGGAGGGACTTTCAACAAGTGCATGTAGTGATAGGCTAAGGGGTAATGACTTTAAACTGGAAGAGGGTTGACTTATGTTAGATACAAGGAGGAAATTCTTTATTGTGAAGGTGGTGAGGCACTGGAAGAGGTTGCCCAGAGAAGTTGTGGATGCCCTATCCTTGAAATTGTTGAAGGCCAGGCTGGAGGGCGCTTTGAGCAACCTGGTCTAGTGGAAGGTGTCCCTGTCCATGGCAGGAAGGTTGGAACTAGATGATCTCCAAGGTCCCTTCCAACCCAAACCACTCTGTGATTCTATGATTCTTTCCAGCAGATTATAACATCATTGTGTACTGTTTTCTCATTCATCTGTCTGCTCAGATTTTCGTTTTCCAGACAAAAATACCTCATTTCCTTCCTCTTTCCCACGCAAATTACCTCTGTAAACCTCTTCATGTTCTTGGAGGTCTCTTCTGGACTCTTTCTCATTTCCCTATCATTCTATTAGATAACACCCTTCAGTTGTCATGTACTATGTATCACTCCAAGAAGACAGTGACCTCCATTTTAGACTTCTACAGCTACGAGTATGACCCATTCTCACTAATAATTTTTGTTAATATATTCCTGAATAAAATTTCCATTTTTTTCCATCACTTTATCCTATAGCTATATATGGTTCCTTCCTGCAGTACTGACGCTCAGCCAAATATGTCCCGTAATACATGAAAGTCTTCTACCTAAATTTAGCACTTTGTACTTGACTTTATTGAGCTTCATCTCACTGAAAATCACTTTACATTCCTGTCCTTCCTTGCAGTTTCTCTTTCCTCAGGTTGGTGTCATTCTCAAATCTGATGATCACGCCCTCTGTTCCATCATCTCAGCTATTAAGCACAGTCTTGAAACAGCTAATGACTCTGACCCCTGTACAACCACACATCAATGCCCTTGAAGAGTGACAGTGAATCCTTAATTAACCCTCGTGAAGGGCTTCATCAGTCAGCCACACACCCACTTTTAGTGATGGCGTCTGTAGGATATTTGTCTACTGCAGTTAAAAGAACCTCAAATGAAATAGCACCAAGAGCCTGACAAAAATCAAAATGAATCATACCACCCCGATTCAGCCAAAAGGCTGGCTACCCTGCCAAAGAAAAGAAGTAGGCTGGTTTGATGGGATGCATTATTTACAAGTCTGTGCTGGCTGGTTTTATTCCCTATTATCTTCTAGATCCATTATTCCAGTAGATCGAAGTTGAGCTGATGGCTATGTGATTTCCTGGGTTCATCTTTCTTCTGCTTTTTAAAGGTAAGCCTGTTGTTTTCCCTCTTGCACTCCTCTTCATCAGACAGCTTGAATATGTTTCTTGTCAAAACTGGTTCTCTCTCTCTTCTTTCATGTTCCTGCACTGCCTTCTTAGATGAAAGTCAGTAATTCAATAATTGCAATTAACTGTTCTTCACAAAGCTGAGGCCAAGAAAGCATGTAACATTTCTGCATTTTTGCATGAATTAGCTAACTTTTTTCCTTTTTTTTTTTTTTTTTTTTTTTTTGATGGTAGACCTATCTTCCTTTTAATCCAGGTAGGACATCTTTCTTGGTTTCCTTTATTACCCTGCAGTCTGCACCTCACTTGTAATCTTATCCTCTTTGATTTCAACTCTACACTTTGTGCCCACACTTTTTACCACCCCTCTGCTCTTTTTTTTCCCATATTTTTCAGGATATTGATTTGATTTTAAAGTCCTTAAAGAACTCCTGAGACAACTGTATTAATCTGTTTCTAGTTCTCCTATTTTTCCTTTTGCAATGGTACAGCTTACCACTTTGCTTTTTACACAATCTCTTTTAATAGCTGTCAGTCTTTGGCATTTCTTTGTATTTGAAGCTGTTGGCTTCGTTTAGAAGTTCGTCCCACGAATTTGCTGGTTTCTTAGTCTGCTCTTTTGAGACCGTAACTTCTTCTACTGCTTTTTCTCAGCCGATTCCTTAGACTAAATTTTATCGTGTGAAATCACTTTCATGTAAATTATCTTCCATCCTTAACTTTCTCATCTATTCTCTATTCCTCCTGCTCAAAACTAAACTGAACCAACCAAAAAACTGAGATCCTCCACTGGCAGCAGACTCTGCCTTGTGGCCATTTTTGGCTAGGTATTCGGATGAGCACCACTTTTTGTGATAGATATGTATGATGACATTGTTCCCTCCTCCTCCATTTATCTTCACCCAGAGACGACCAACAAGCCCGTAGCCATCCTGCCCCAACTGCCAGGCAGCTCTGGATGATGCTGTCAGTGAAACAGACTTTCTTGGGAGCCTGTCTCAGGAGAACTGATGAAAACAGTCGTGATCCGTATCCTATTCCTTCAGCCCCACTCCTCAAGGCGGTGGCGAGCTCAGGTGCATTTGGGGCTAATGTAGTGTTTGCCAGCCTCTGAGCAGACACTGTCATGTGGCAGTCAAAGCTTGGTGGGTTGGAGGTGTCCAGTGCCTTTCAGTTGGCATCTGCAGTTTGACAGCACATCTGTCAGGGTGGAGGACCTGGCAGTAGAAAGGTCTCTCTCTCTCTCTCACATGGTTGCCTCCTCTCAATATAGCAGCTACAGGCTGCCCAGCCAGGGCAGAGACCAGTGTCTCCTCACTAAGCGTTGGGGTTACTTTTCTTCACTGTATTTCATAGCCACATAATGCTCCTTTAGTAAGGAAATGTTCAAGGAGTGTTCCACACTTGGAAGTGTTGAAGGCCAGGTTGGATGGTGCTTTGAGCAACCTGATCTAGTGGAAGATGTCCCTGCCCATGGCAGGGGGGCTTGGACTAGGTGAACTTTGAAAGTCCCTTCCAACCCAAATTGTTCTGTGATTCTAACAACACTGACTGGGGCAAACAGTGTACCCTGCTTCTGACAGAAGGTGTCCATCAGCCTTGTTCTTCCTTTTTAAATTTTGACACCTGACATACACAGTCTCAGAGATCAGATATAGTGTTAAATATAAAAGTTCCAATTCATGTTTTTTTATATCCCTTTCAAAGATGAATACAAGGAAAACATTATTCAAGACTGGAAGGAGCATTCTGGAATAGTTACATGACAATGAGTTGTTTAATATTGTACATAAACTGATCAGTCTCCACCTCAAAGCTATTTTAATTAATAAATTGATCCAAAACCTCATTCCTGATTTCCACATCATATTAAATTGATATAGCTTTAAAGTACTTCATATTTATTTTTTGTCTTTCAGAAGAGAGTGTTCTTGATAGGATAATGACAGAAACCAATTGACTTTTACAATCACATGTTCATTATTTCAAATGATTTTACAGGACTAAAAAGTATCTGTATGGTCTGACTGCAGCGCATTTCCTTTCAAGAGCAGTGAAATTTGCTTTTGTTAAAACCATATACACACACAGATAGCAATTATACTAACACCTGCAACTTCAATACCTTTGAAAAATAATCAAGCCCTTAAGTTTCTCTTTTGTTTAGAATGAAAATAGCTCACTGATTTGTAAAAAAAAAACCAAAAACATTTTAGTTACTGCTTCTACAGGTAAGTACAACATTTTATCCTTGCACCGTTCATTCCTGCTGTCATACCAACTTCTTTTACTTTACCTTTTACTGAGACACAATGGTCTCTGCTAAGCCTTTGTGATGGCTATGATTGAGCTGCTGGTTATGCACTGCTTCAAACTCTCAGATATCTCACAGCTGCAGGAATTGATACTAAAATCTCTGAAAATTCAACAGAAAACAGTTATGCAGCCTTCCAAGGACCACAGGCCTTTGGTGTTCCCTCTCCCAGACCCAGGTTTCTCAAAGTTTCAGAAGCATGTGGGTGGAAATCCAATACTTTTTAGCCACTAGCATCTTTAAATTGCCACTGCCTGTAAAACAGCCTTTGTTGGAAAACAGATTTCTTTAGGAAGATTATTATAGTCCCCAGAATGGCATTTGAGTTCATCTTAACAGCTTGAAACTCATCCTTCTAAGCGTACAATATTTTTCAAATTTCTGCAGAAAATTCTGAAAACCAGTGTGTTTTTCTCCACTTAGTTGTAGACTGTTGAACAAATGAGACCCTGAACTGTTTGGAAATGCATCTCCCTTTTTGTTCCTGTACATCCCTGCATGCTCACCTGCCTTCAGGGAGAGACCACATATTCCCTTAAACATTTCAAGCATCCTGCTGCATCTCTGGGGTCTTCTAGATGCTTTTGTGTTCTTATTCATGGTACTTTCTCTGTTCCTTTTCTTTTTTCCTACTTTTTCATATTTTCCCTACACTTTTAATATTTATTATTAAAATGTAATGATATTTCATTTCCAATAATGAAATATTCTCTGACAGTCAGAAGTTAGGGGTCTGCAGTGGAGTTAATAACTGTAACAAGCCTTTTTGTTTGTTATCTTATCCTGAGTTAAACTAAAACCTACTAGAATAAAAAGCATATGAAGGAAAGTGGTAGTTGTCTAATTCTGCCAGAACACTGACAGTAACTCCCAAATAACCGGTGTCCCAGGGAGAAGGTTTCATGCTGACACCGGCGCACAGAAAGCTGCTCACCCTTGCTCAGCCCTTCCCGTGAGCTTCCCTGTGTCATTTGCCCATGTCCTTGCCAGCTTCTTGTTGTCACCCACCTTGCGGCATCAGCTCCCGTGTCTCCTAGACCAAAATGCCAGTCTGCCAGATCCCTTCTGCTTGGCCTCTGTGTCCTCCCATTACTCTCCCCTCTTTCCTTTCAAAGCCAGTCTTCTGCTGTAACTTCCACACTCAGCTCTTATCTGATACACATCCCCATCCCAACTCTGCATCTCTCTTTCCACCCCAGTGCTTCTCACTCCCTGCTGCCAAGTCTCTCCTCCCGGTAGTGCTGCTTCTGCACAGCTGTGTTTTACAGACCTATCACTTAGGCTGCTGTGCCTATATTTTATTTTATTTATTGTCTCCTTCTCAATAAAGTGTTTCCTCCAGGAAAAAAAAAAGGCAAAATATAGGTTGTTGGTAAGTCTGTTCATAGAAGTAATCCATTAGCAACACCATGTTTTTACTACATCTTGTATCAGAGATTGAGTGTCAGCTGTCTGCTTGAACTGTTTCTTACTTCATTCAGAGTCTGAGGGGGAGCTGGAGTTATATACAGCTTTTGGAGCTTTGCATTTTAATGATTTCTCATTCTTAATTCTGATGTTCTTGAAAACAACTATAAAGAGAAAGAAACACACAACAGCCAAGAACATGTTAATTGCATCCACCGCTCTATTTCCAGCGAAGAAGCCAATGTATCAAATATGCTAATAAACATCCCAGTTGGTGCCTTATCTTTTTCCAAAAGAAACTGGCAAACAGTATATTCCTTCAAGACTCACGATTACGGTATTAGGGATTTGCCATAATCCTCCATTTCCTGGGCTTTCCTTTCTGTCAAGTCTCCATGGGTCTGATGGAGGAAGCCTCCTCCAGGAGCAATGAAGTAAGACCGCCTGTTTGCAGCCCCCTCCAGCTGCTTAAGGGTCATTTTGGAGTAGCTGGGGAATCATAGAATAGTTTGGGTTGGAAGGGACCTTTAAAGATCGTCTAGTCCAACTCCCCTGCAAAATCAGGGACATCTCCAACTAGATCAGGTTGCTCAGAGCCCCGTCCAACCTGGCCTGAACAAACAAACAAACATATTTCTGGGGATCACAACTAGCTCATATTAATTCTGGGAAAGCGTCACTGGTGCTGAGGCACTGTTAAAAATGCAGCCTGGCATTGGAGGAGCATTTCCCTCAGGAGAAAGAGCATCAACCTCAGGGGCATCTACTGCAGTCATTTGTGATATACCCTCGGTGGCACTGGCATAGCTGCAGCCTTCAGTGCAACAAACGGTGGAAGCCTTGCTGCCCGATGCAATGCCTTTCTGAGGCTGGTAGGAGACCTGCTGCTCCAGCAATCATATGCATAACGAGGAATTCATTGCCAGTGTGCAAAGGGAGTGGAGGGCGTCTGCAGAGATGCTGGCAGCTGGGGCAAGGGGGCAGGAGGTGTTCATTGAAACAGGATTGTGAAGAGGGCTGCAAATGGTGGGAGTCAAAGCAGCTTCACAAAAGCTCGGACTGTAATTTTTTGCAGGCAACCCACGTAGACTTTCCAAATTGTAAAGTGTATCAAAAATGAGCAGGAGAAAGAAAGTAGAATATTGCTGCCCAGTGTCATCCAGTGTTTTAAATTCTATTTTTACGTCAATCTCATACTATTTTGATTTATGACCTTTGGTTTTTGAAGATGTGAGAGCCAATGCTCTGAGGCTGTTGCTAGGTTTGCACCAGGGTCCCAGGTGAGCACAGCTGCACGTGCATTGGAGATGGACAGCAGGACTTCGGAATCCAGTGGTCGAAGTTCAGAGGTACAATTGCTATATGAGCTACAGAAAAACACCACTGGCTACCACAGCTTTTTCTTTTATATCCTTTGCACCTCTCTATGGAAATAGAATACTGACCAGGCTTTGTAGGTTGAGAATAGTTAGGCCATTAATTAGACTTCTGTGCAAAAAGTTAGAACTACCAGAGAAGCCTAAGTGCATTTGAAGAAACATTATCAGAAATTTTATCATCTTCATTGCCTTTGAAAAACCCAGCCAATAGGAAGATGCTGAAGACAGCCCAGCATCTTGCCATTAGAGACAGATGGTTGGAAGAACTTGTATCCTGTTAACAACGTCATCATCTTCTGTATAAGACAGCCAGTCCAGCTGGAACACTTGCCTCCAATTAAAGTGAGACACAAAAGCATCATCTCACAATCGGCAAATGCTTTGCATAAGCAGGCTTGGACAGGAGGTTATTACTGTGATGAAAATATGTGTTTATGTTTAGCCATTTGAAGATGACCTACACCTTCTCAATCTACAATAAGTAAATCAGTACAAAAAGCCCTGAGATTTATGAAAAAAATTGTACAGTTGTACTGCATACAACACAAAATAACATTTATTTAAGTATCCTTTTTTTTTTAGTTGCATACAACCTGATTTGACACATTAAATCTATGGCCTTAATTTGAAAAGACAATAGATACTTGTGATAACATGGTAAAAACAACCAAAGTTACCCTAGCAAATAATTAACCATAGATTCTGTTATGAATACACTTATGAAGATAACTGGATTACAAAACCTCTGCAATAAAAGTTAAAGCACATATACTGGAGTATAATTGAGACACCTGCATGTTGTGTTAATGTCGTTTTTTGCTTTCAGATAAGTAATTTGTGCTAACTGTTGAGTTACTATGCTGCTACATCACAAAGACATCTTCTAAACTTAAATGGACCTTGGACAGAATGTCAACAGAAATGACATTATGATAGCATGACTACTGTCCTTAAAATGCAATACTTTACAGCTCTGACAAAGGAGCTTTGTAAACAAAGTCAAGAGTTAACACTGCCTTAGCATGATAGATTTTGTTCTGTTGTGAAAAAAAAATACGGATTTCCATAACATTAAAGAAGGAAGAGATGCTGGATTTATTTAAATCTCTCAAGACTGTTAAAGACAGAGATTCCATCCATGAAATATACATTACAAAGCTGTTAAGGTAGTTCTTGGAGATATAACTAGGGGGAAAGGAGGCAGAGGTGTTGTGTACATATCTCTAGGAACAAGTCATGCCAAAAGACTTCTGCAAAAGCCTTGAATTTTCTTTCAATAAATACTGTTTTGCTGTGCTAACTGTGATGATGTGCGTAAGTTTTAGTTAGTTGGTTTACATGAACCCTAGATCCTAATAACTATGCACAGCTAGATCTTCTTAAAAATTTCTTCTCTTCTCCCTCCTCCCTGCTTGATATGAACACATTGGTAAGGAGGTGAAATCCTGGTGATGTGATGAATTCTGTTTCTTCATTCTTGAACAGCCGGAGAGAGGGAATATATTCTGAAACTTTTCTTAATGTCTGTTGCATGCAGAGTAGGAGATAGTGAGTACAGAGGCAAAGTAAGCACAATATAAGGATTCACGTAATACCTAAAATAAGAATTGTATGTACTTGTTCTAGCCAGTTCTTCCAGCTTTCGCCTCTACTGATACCAGCCTGTGCTCTACACAAAAATTAATCCATGGATTTATTTTTTTTTCAGTTCAAAACAATTGAAAAGAGACATGTATCTAATAAGATAATAAAGGGAATCTCAGTTTTAATACGTACTGGAACAAATCCTTCTCCTATTCACATATAAGACCCTGCTAAGTACGATGAACGAGGACTGCCTTAAGGCATTATAACCTAAGAAGAGTGATTAAAAATCCTCACTGATTTTTAATCCAGGTCATGAATATGACCTCAGGAGGTGTTGTATGCAACATGAAATGGTTGTACATAGAGCGGGTGTCTCGTTCCTCAGTAACTGGCCAAAGTCCGGCACCAGCACTCGTCTCTGGGAGGACTTGGCAGAGGGCATAGCACCAAGGGAAGGTTGATCAGAGCCTGTAGAGATGGCCCTGGTCAGAGGGAATGAGAAGAGGGAACCAGGTCCTTTTCAGTGGTGCCCAGTGGCAGGACTGGAGGCAATGGGCACAAAGAGAAACATACGAAATTTCATCTGAACATAAAAAAAAAAAAGTTGTTACTGTGAGGGTGACTGAGCACCGGCAAAGGTTGTCTGGAGAGGTTGTGCAGTCTCCATCCTTGGAGACACTCAAAATCCCCCTGGACACAGGCCTGGGCAACTGTCTCTAGCTGGCCCTGCTTGAGCAGAAGGATGGACCAGATTTGCCCGCCAGATTCAGCTGCTCTATGGCTCAGTGACTGTCACCCACACTTAGGGAGACAGGCTGCATCCGCATCCCCAGCATCTGCCTGTGGCTGCTCTGGGCTGCGTGTGCCGCCCCGTGACCCCAAGACACTATTACTGGTTCTCATGGGGGAGACAGTGTCCGCAATATTATGAGGGCTGCCTTGCAGCCCACAAGAAAGAAGTTTTAAAAGCATGAAGCTGAGGGCATGTGCTACATGCCCCAGGGGAGGAGTACTTGAGGGGGAAAATCCTGCTGGCATAGTTAGCAGAAGTTGCTCAGGTAGCTGTCTTATAGCACTGCTCTAAAATGGGATGAAATGTTTATCCAAAATCAGTTTCAGATCAGGTTATCCAAAGAGTTTAGGTTTTCATTTCTGCCTTTGATCATCTTTACCTTTTTTTTTAGTATAGACTACTTGCATTTTGAAAGCTAATTTGGACTGGAAGAAAGATTAGAAACTATTAAAGCAAAACATGTTGAACCTGCTCTTCTGAAATGTTCTAAAATGGCTTTATTTATCAAAGAAAGACCCCTTCCTGTTCCCACTTTCACGTTCAACAACCTGGCTTTTTCAGTGAAGAGCATTTAATCATTAAACTCCTGACAGAGAAAGAGCCTTTTCAAATGCAGTGAATACCTGACAGTGACAGGAGCCGATGAGTTAACAGGAGACCATATGGGGGTCACAGTTGCAATTTTGCCATTGATGCGTATTTGATTGCGTTAGGTAGGAAAAAACCAAGTGGATGCTAACATGCTTTTGCACAGATTTTTGCCAGCCTCCTTTGGAAAAAAAAAAAAAGAAAGCCTCTTGGAGAGGCACTGACAGTGCTGCAGAAAATAGGATGGAGATAAGAATGCATGAGTCTTGCCTTTTAACATCCTCACTGTGCACTTTCAAGGTTATAGGTGGAGACAGCATGGCTCTTAACAAGCTGAACTGCCAGTAAGCAAATTTGGTTTGTTGGTTACCATTTAGGAGCATTAGAATTCAAAAGCACTGAGTGCTTTGCTGAGGAGACCCTGCAGACCCCCAGAATGTTGTAACTTCAGATACTTGTGTCCACTAGAAAATGTCTTAAGATCACCAGTTTAAATACTGCCATATAGTATGTGCCACTGAACAGATGTCAGAAGATAATTATCCACCTGAACCAGATGGCCACCTAAAAGAAAGGCTCCTATTTATTAGTTTCTTGAAATTTTACTTTTCTGTAATATTTACTGAGCACAGTAGGAGAAGAAATGTTAAAAGGAAAAGCTCTGTGAGAGTCAAAGCTTTCTGGTTATGGGAAATTTCCCAGCTTGATTCTGTAATGAGGCTATTCTCTCCCAGAGGTACACATTAGGATCACTTCTGTAAGACCAGGCTGATGAACAAGATGTATTTGGTTTGCACTTGGCTTTGAATTAACCTCTTCCATAGTGCAGAGAGCTGTCAGAGTTTTCACAGTTAAGAGCTGCTTCCAGCGTGGTTTAGGCAAACCTTATGACATTGCTAGAGCAAAAGTGTGACTCTACAGTGCTTACCACACCCTGCGATGCCAGTGCCCGCTTTGCCTTGCACGATGCAAACCCCAAATGCCTCAGGATGCCTGCACTTGTGACCAACAGCATCCTTTCCTGGTCCAATTTGAAACCACATTTTCTTTTCTTAGTTTAAGTAATCAGTATAGAATCTGGCTGCGTTTCTTCCTGTTCTCTGCTCAAAACAAGCACAACATCTGGTGGGAGTTTTTCTGCTTTTGGAGTAATTAACTTCTGGTATGAAAGCCCCAGAATTCTTTCCAAGCAAGAGCATATTGTTCACCACATATACCCAGGAAGCACAGTATTTTGTACCTGAAGGAAAGAGGGGACATTTAGCTAAGAGTAAAACTTCAAGGCAATAGTTGTGAATACAAGAATATAGTGAAAAATACAGCTTTTTCATTATGTTTGTTTGTTTAAAAATGTGAAGTAGAGTATCTAGACTTACAGAGTAAATACAGCCATTTAAAGTTCAATGGTGACAATGAAGACAATATTCAATATAAACTTCAGTCCAAATGACATAGAAGCCACAAATGTAATAATAATTAATATTTTATAGACACTGAATAGTAAAATCATCAGCTGGTTGCACGTCCTGCCCAAATACCAGAAAAACCAGAGTGTTTGATGTTACTGAGCAGGCTCACAGAAGTTAATCCCGTTTAAGCTATGAGGAACTGCGAAGGAGTGATTGCAAGGTTATCTAAAAGCACATCAAACAATGCTAAGACGTCTCAGCTGAATCTGCTTCCTTGTAACATTAAGCAAAGGCAGCTTTGTTGTCACCATTAGGAAAGGAGATCCCACATCTGAATATGCTGTCAAAAACCTGAGATTCTCACAATTTTGGAAAGCCTATTTGCAAAGGCTGTGATCACATACTATGCAGAGAGTCGTCAGTCACTCACCGTATCATCCATTACACAGAACATCTACTCTTAGCTCTCTTTAAGATATTTTTTTGTATTATTTTACACCTACTGTAGCAAAGTTCTCATTTTTCCTGTCCAGAAGAATACTCAGAACTTGCATCTTAAGCATGACCTCAAAGAACAGGGAAGGGAAGTGGGAGCATTACTAATTGCTCAGGCTTCAAATGATCAGATTTTCCTTTTCTTTCATTCATTTGAATAACGAAGAGTTTTGATAATGGAAAAATGTAATTTTACTCCTGTATCAAAGTTGTAAAACTCTGATATATTTTTGTTTGATCCAAGAACATGAGTTTTCAGAAGCTGTAGAGACGATAGGCACCTTCTGAGGAGTTCTCCAGTTGTCTCATAGGATTGGATATATGTTCCCCTGAAAAAGAGAACCTAAAATCAAGGTGTGCTTCAGCTACTCATTGCCACTCATAATGCTGCTTTCTCCTACCCTGTGACCACTGTACCTCTCTGGTGGGAGTAGAGAGGCCGTGGTGGGAGCAGTAATGAAGTGCTGATAATCAAGGTATCTCATTAACTCACCTTTCCCTAGAAATGAGGGATGTGTTACACTCTGCTACATGGCACGCCCTGAAAGACATGGAATAGGTAATTAAAAGTGAGTACTTGATTGCGTGAGGACTCGAGGGCGTCGTGCGTGCTGCTGCCTCCTACATCTCCTGGTCTCCTGACAGCCCTGCATGTGCACTTGTTCTGCATCCTTACCCTCCTAATGGCCCCTGGACCTTTACCAAAGCAAAATCCTTTCCCTACATAGTAGTGTATATGACAAGCAGACTGTACGGATCCAGAATCATCTCCTGAGCACCTGCAGCTCTCTCCGACGACAGGAGGGAGAACGCTAGGGCCAAATTCTGGCAAGCCTCTCAAACCACAGCAGGTTTCAGCAAAAACTGCTGTTTCAGAAGAGATTAATGGGCTTGGGTGTTGAAAAGATAGGTATATACTTTCCTCAGTTGGAATTAAATCTGGAGAAAATAAGATTCTACAAAGACTGAAGAAGTCACAGGTGGCACTGGTTACTAGGAACAAAAGAAGAAGGAAACGTAATAAAATCTGAGACCATTTATCAGTTCATAGTGAAGGGATTGCAACTTGCAGCAGAGACAGGTTCTTTTCTTCTCTATGCAGAGACAGCCATAGAAAAATCCTCCAGTGAGAGATTCCTTTAAGACAGTCAGCCCAGACTGAAAAAATAATTTCTGAAGTGCTCAGTTCCTACCATGGTGATGCCTAATGATGTGGACATTTGACAACACAATCTTTTCTGATCTCGAAACTGTGTGTGTGAACTGGGAAAATAAATTCTCTATTCCTCTTTTCTTACTGCTGGAGCTTATGGCAGAATGAAATGTAGTATGTGCTTACAGAATACTTTTTTGCTCCCCATACTTAAAACTTTATGCCCCAGCATCATTGTTTGTAGAAAAAGAATAAGCTCTTTATGATCAACTCACTAAGTAGGAAAACTGTGAGAAGTGCCTAGTTGCTTTCCTGGTGCATACCTGGACATTGTGTGGATACTGATATTTAAATGAATTAACATGTCAGACTGAGCTCCTCATCTGTGGCATCCCACGTGGATATCCTCAGACATGCCTGCATCAACTGCAGAGAGTCTGTCCCTGACCTTCCAGTTTGTTTACTTCATTCAACTCATTTTATCTGTCTGAATACCGGGAGTTTTGAGGTAGCTACCAACCCAGCTGTCAACAGGCAGAAGGACGGGACTTTTCAGCATCTTGCCATTTTCTAGTCAAGCAGTTGAAATTCATCCAGTTATTGTGGACCTAATCTTGCTCTCACCGCCAAAGACAGGAAAAATCCCATTGGCTTGAGTGGGAATGCAATGAGATCAATAACTGAGCCTGTCCTGGAGCAGGATTTTCTTTTGGAGGAAGTGGAGAGCTGCACAGCGGCAGCAGCTTTTCCCCCAAATCACCAGGAGTGCTTGGGAGGGACAGGAGGAGCAGTGCTTTCTGGTGCCTGTCTGTTCTCTCACGCAATGTGGCAAGAAGACTTATCCGCCCGCAGCTGTGCTGGCTCTTGATGATGAAATGATTTAATTCACCAGGCATTTGGTACAGGCCCTGCAACAACAACAAAATGGCATGCATTTGAGATATGTAAATTAAATTACTTGGTTTTGCACATAGAATTTCGGTCATTAGAGGGGGAGATAATGACTTGCAATGTTTTTGAGAAGAAACACACCATGATAATCTTATTTACTTTACACTTTAATTTTCCAACATGCACGTGTGCATGGAGTACTTGTTTGTGCAAATATCAGTCATCAAAGAAATGTCAGATGACAGTTAATTAAATATTGCTGCCCCTTAGACTCGAGCAGATGGCCAAAGTTCAGGAACTAGCAGGGTTGCCTGCATTAAGAAGACAAATCCATAATGTGCACAAGGTAGATTCTTGCTGTAATGTTGATTACATACATACGGATATGCAGACACACACACACAGATATGGAAAGTAGAGAAAAATTGAAAAGTTAATTGTTCAAGGATTTTTTTTATTAAAATTGGTTTTTTTCTTTCCAGAAAAAAAATATTCTGTTTGCAATCACTTTGAGCTGAATTGCATTGTGTGACTGACCTGAAACATTTTATTTTAAGTCATGTAACACTACATATTGCATTTCTCCATTGTGGTGCACTGTCTTATGGGAGCTGCACACCTTCAAAGCTCTGCTTCTTGAAACAGCTGTAAGTCCCATGACAGATATAGCCATTCTCTGATGGAGCAGAGCAGTACCTCCCAGGTGACATGCATTGGAGCTGCGAAGGGGTTATCCCACCTCCAGAGCTCCAGAGCCCTGCAGAGGACCAGGTCCCGCACCTGAGGATACGCCACCCTCAACAGGGAAACACCATCTCTTGCAGGATGACCTGAAGGACTGTTTCCAGCCAGTTCAGTATCAGACACATCAGTATGCAATGTTGTGTCTTAATCAAAAGGTCCAAAATTAAATGGGTTTACGACGGCTCTTTAAAACATCTTTCAGGTAAATGTCTCTCCTGAAATACGTCAGTGTGTAGCACTCCCATCTCAGTGGGTGATTAAAGTAAATCCACCAATATAGGAATTCCCCTTGGAACAAAATAGCTTATTTTTCTCGGCTAGAAAGAAAAGTGTACATAAAATTTTTGTTTTCCTGCCCCTTAAGCAGCAAATATTTTTCTTCATTTCAAAATAAGCCAGCTCTGGGGAGCACTGCACCCAAAAGGCAATGCAGAAAGTGATGCAACTGCTCCCTCGCTTGAGCCTGGGGCCAACTCCTTGAGGCCAGGCTGCCTTTATCTCCTTGAGGAAATAGCTGCCATTTCCTTTTAAGCCATGGCTGGGGTAGGAGCCTACCCCCATCCCTGCCTCAGCCACCGCACAGGGGTTAGGGCCGTCGCACAGCAAGCCCCGGGTCAGCTGGTCATAGAATCATAGAATCATAGAATGGTTAGGGTTGGAAGGGACCTTCAAAGGTCATCTAGTCCAACCCCCCTGCAAGAAGCAGGGACATCCCTGACTAGGTCAGGTTGCTCAGAGCCTCATCCAGCCTGGCCTTGAACGTTTCCAGAGATGGGGCCTCCACCACCTTTCTGGGCAACCTGTTCCAGTGTTCTATAACCTGCATCGTAAAAAATTTTTTCCTAATTTCTAATCTAAATCTACCCCCCTCTATTTTAAAACCATTACCTCTCGTCCTATCGCAACAGGCCCTACTAAACAGCCTATCCCCATCTTTATTGTCGGCTGCTGCTATTTGAAAGCTTGGTGACATTTTGAAGCGAGGTAGTATTTGGGCCCTTTTGTAGGTCTAACATCAGAGTTTCCTCACACGTACAGAAACTGCAAATTGCCTTGTCCTCCCTAGGATTTCTTCTCACGCTGGCTGCACTGTTATTTAGGATGAAGTAAGAATACATCACTTTTTTCCAACTTGTGAAGGCCAGTCACAATATTGTGCTGAGAGCAGCAGAAAATGCCCTTCAGAATAACAACATAAAATCATATTAATGGCTTCTAAAATGTTCTGGTGCAGCCTGCCCTCATTTCCTTTTTTTGTGACTGCCATAAACATCTGTCCAGTTCTGTAGCAGAGCAATGACAGAAACTGAACCATTGCCTCGAAAAGCTATAAAATCTCAGTCCTGTTCGGATTCAGAATCAGGCTTTAAAATGTCTTTTAGTGATACATTTTGTGGCTTTTCCTTGCAACATATCAGTCACGTATGAAAGCCCCACGTGTATCCTCTGATCAGCAAAGTGTTCACAATTGCAGACAGAACAGAGGTGCAGGTGATGGACTGACACACAGAAAATGTGCCCCAGCCAGCTGTCCCGACCCAGCAGCATGCTCTTGCAGCAGAAGGTACCTTCCTTGAAAAGATCAGTGAGGCAAAAAATAGTCTTAGGAACAGACAGCTTTGTCAGCAACTCTCATGAAGTGCTATAGTTAGACAAATGTCATGGAATCATAGAATCATAGAAGAGTTTGGGTTGGAAGGGACCTTTAAAGGCCATCCAGTCCAACCCCCCTGCAAGGAGCAGGGACATCTCCAACCAGATCAGGTTGCTCAGGACCCCATCCAACCTGACCTTGAATGTTTCCAGGGATAGGGCATCCACCACCTCTCTGGGCAACCTGTTCCAGTGTTCCACCACCCTCATTGTAAAAAAAATTTTCCTTTACGTCTAACCTGAATCTGCTTCCTTCTATTTTTAAACCATTGTCCTATCACAACAGGCCCTGCTAAAGACTTTCTCCCTGTCCTTCCTGTAAGTGCTCTCTAGGAACTGGAAGACCGCTATAAGGTCTCCCCAGAGCCTTTTTTCTCCAGGCTGAACAGCCCCAACTCTCTCAGTCTGTCCACATAGGAGATGTGCTCCAGCCCTCTGATCATCTTTGTGGCCCTCTTCTGTACTCTCTCCAACAGGTCCATTTCCTTCTTATGTCAGGGGCTCCAGAGCTGGACACAGTACTCCAGGTGGGGTCTCACCAGAGCAGAAAAGAAGGGCAGAATCACCTCCCTCGACCTGGTGGCCATGCTTCTTTTGATGCAGCCCAGGATAAGGGTTGCAAGTGTGCATTGCCAGTTCATGTTGAGCTTCTCGTCCACCAGCACAGCCAAGTCCTTCTCCTCAGAGCTGCCTTATTAGAAGTGTGTCCTTAGTAGAAATGTGTTCTTACTCAGTGTATGACATATACATACAAGATAGGGTCATTTCTTTCATTGCAAAAGACAGACATAACACTAGTGACTTTGCTGGACCATCTTTGGAGGTACCCCACAAACATGGATGCTGGTCCGTTGCTGTGTGTTTGTACATCCCCTTTGCTCTAGGCCAGTCCCGCAGTGCTCTGGTACTCTACAGAGGATCGAATGGAAAGGACAAGACTGGCCCAAATCTGTAGAATGAGAAACTCATATCTTCCAAGAAACACATGAGAAGAACAGACTGTTTGTTCACTTCAGTCTCTTCCTTAAAGCTGTGCTCCAGAATGTGGAGGCTGGAAAATTGCCTGAGGTAAAAGAAATCTGCGTCAGCTAACAGCTGATGAATTCCTTGTTCAGGGACACAGGGCCAAAATCTGCAGGGACTTAGGCTGCGGAGCAGGTCATACGGAGCCAAATTCACAGATGGCAGAGGGTGGCTGGGCATCTGGGCAGAGATCAGCTAGAGAAAGAGTAGCGGAGGCTTTTTGCTTTGCTTTTGTCTGTAAGTGCCATGATAGGGAACAGAGGATTAGCAAGTAGTCATATGCGTTTCCTTCGGCCTCCTCAGGACTGAAGTCTTGCATGGGGTGCCAATGTGTGTGGGTTCCAGCTCGTGGTACATCTCCCTCTGCCCATCTTCTATGAACAGGTTCACCAAGACAGTCCTGCAGCGCTGCATTGCGTCTTTTCTCTGGCAGCGACAAAATCTCACCCTGAAATTTGCTTGGGGTCAGTTTGGGTGCTCCAAGCTGAGATCTAAACATCTCCACAATTAGGTCTGCTAATTTCCCTGCAGTTCCTTCAGCTGTTGCTGCCATGTTTTGCACAGGCTCTACCTGGGCATTGGTATGGTAGAGGCTCCTCAGCTCCTGGTTACAGACAAAGTGCCGCAGTCTCAGCTGGCACCCAGCACCGAGCATTGATGGATTAAAAACTGTGTGCCATACCATGTGGACTTAATAGACTAAGACGTGCTTCACCTCAGGTGTACTGCTCTGGGGATCACTTATACAGCCCTACATATTGCCCACACCCACATATTTGGTCTCTCAGCCACATGTCTTTCTTCCTCCGTTTCAGTTTCAGTCGCTTCTTCTAATTCTACCATTCAAGAATGAGTTCCAAGAAATAATATTTAAGCACAGTCTTTGTCTCCCTCCCGCTAGGGCTACTCCTAGTCTTGTGGCTCAGGCTTGCATCCTTTGGGGTCTTTTTCTCAAATTTTGACAAATCTCTACATTAAAACTCTGAAAATACAATGTGAATCAAACAAAGAAGATACTGAATCCTGATCCTGTCTTCTTTAATCCCAGTGTGTAGTACATTGCTATGCAAGCACACAGACATATATCTTGTAGCATGAAGTCAGAGAAATAATTTAACAAGCCTCTGGAAGGGAATTCTTCCTATATACTAATTAATAATGAAGATTAATGGAAGAATCACAGCATAACTCCAAAACTTGTAGGAACTGGACTTCGTCCCAATTCTTCTGTAATTCAGGCAGCTGTTCAACTTTCTGCAGAAATAGCCTTGTTTTACTTGATGAAGCTATCCTTGGGCTTTGGATTAAACACATGTGTATTAAAACTAGAAACAGAATCCCTGGCATCAAAAATAGTTGTTTATACCACACTATCAATGAAGACAGGCTGGATTTGAAGCTTTTTTTTGTATGTGTGTTTTAGTTTGTTTGTTTTGTCTGATCTCAAAACAAAATTATTCACAATTCTTTTGGAAGAAATAAAAAATCAGCACCAATTCAATATATTTAGCACTCTATCAGATTGGAGTACTACTTTCCTTACTGTAGGAGGAAGAAACACATGCTTCATCCCACACTTCTCACACAGTTATTAACTTAGGCTTTTTGCACAGACAAAGTGATCTTAAGTCAGTGGAAAAAACAATGTATATAATTGTCCTGGTAAAAAGAATCATAGAATGGTTAGGGTTGGAAGGGACCTTCAAAGGTCAGCTAGTCCAACGCCCCTGCAAGAAGCAGGGACATCTCCAACCAGATCAGGTTGTTCAGAACCTCATCCAACCTGGCCTTGAATGTTTCCAGGGATGGGGCATCCACCACCTCTCTGGGCAACCTGTTCCAGTGCTCTACAACCCTCATTGTAAAAAAAAAATTCCTAATATCTAATCTAAATCTACCTCCCTCTATTTTAAAACCATTACCCCTCGTCCTATCGCAACAGGCCCTACTGAACAGCCTCTCCTTGTCTTTCTTGTAGGCCCCCTTTAATTAATGCAATAATAATGTAATAATAATTAATAATTATATATAATTAATGAAGTAGATATCTGCCTCCTCCATGTGCCCTAAAACAATGGGAAATTATGACAGGTCACTACTCAGTCCTCTGGCAGGAGAAGAAGGAGGAAGCATGGAGAAATGTCCCATTTCCTCCAGCCAAGTCCGCAATCCAACTGTAGGTGTCTAGGAGAACGATGCTCTCCCATCCCTACCTGCCCTGCATAAAGAAGGCTCTCATAACTCCCTTTCAGTAGCTGGAGACAAGATCCTGATGGAGACAAGGCAATTTATAACCTTTTCTCTAAGTGGATTTAAATTCACTGCCTTCTGAGGTCTCAAAAGTTTCGTGTTCTGTAATTTAAATCTTTAGGTGAGAGTGGGAAGAAAATAGCTCTTGGTGATGGCTCTCAGGTCAATCACAATTCATTGCTTTGGGCAGCACATCAAAGAAAGCAAAGAAGAGTTATTTTCCTTTTTAAAGAAATTACCTGTTCATTTTTCAAAAGCAAATAATTTACTTACTTAGATAAAGATTTCTGTTAAATCTCTCAATGATTAATAAAAACTTAACCAAAGAACAGAATATTTGCAATAAGTAATGGTTGAAAAAGAAAATATTTCATGAAATGTTCTAAATGCTTCCACTTCGCAGTATTTCAAAATGAAACTTTTTTTTTTTTTAATATTTCCTAAGATTTTCCTAAAATTCATAGTGCTTTCTAGCCTGTTGCAAACACTTTTAAAATCTTTGTTTACTGAAATACCTCTTCTCTGGGAAATGCAGGTCGATACTAGGATTTCATTGAATATTTGGGTTAAAATTTTGTCAAGGAAAAAAGTAGGAGAAAATTAAACCTGAAACAAAGGTTACAAGGTAATCCTTTCTGTAAATAAAGCACTTTTCAAAACGACTGCTTTTAACAGTAGCAGTATTAGGAGATTTTCGACGCTGTCTATTCACAACTAAATTTAAAATACATCTGAAACAGAATTACCCAAATTGCATTAGATTGAAAAACAGTAATCAGAAGGCTATGTGAAATTAATGAAAACTGATTACATTTTAAGACTCAACCGAAATAATTCTATTATTTACTGTTTAAATAGTCAAAAAGTCAGGAAAGAATTTCACAGTAATTGTATGTGCTGGTTTTGGCTGGGATAGAGTTAATTTTCTTTATAGTAGCTAGGATGTACCTGAATGAATAAAACCCACATCAATGCAATCTGCAGCTGTAGCACCTTTCCCATGGGGCTTCAGCACGGTAGAAGTAGAGAGGGATGCCATTTACTCCGCGAAGGTACACATCACCTGAGATAAGGGCTTGTGTTTCCTAGCGTGCTGATACCAGACAGGTAGGAGGACAGGTGCTCTCACAGCTCCCAGCAGCAGTACCACTGTCCTGAAATTTGCTGCTTGGATTGACCCCGTAAGCAAAGCAGGGATGGTTTCTGGCAACAAGGCAGTGCTTTCTAGACTAAGAACAGACAAAAAAAGGAAGTTGTCTGTGTGTATTTTACATGGGAGAGCAGACCTGCCACCACCACCTCCTGCGTTTAGTTTGGTGCCACATTGGAAAGTCTGCCAGCCTGCACTCCTGGAGTGGCAGGTAGGATGCATCACACAACGCTGTCCGACTTGTACCTGCTTTACTTCAGTGTCTGTTGTGCTTCGTCCTAATTAAATTCAAGTCTCCTTGTTACCCTTCACAAGCAGTTTTAGCTGTGTCTGTACTTGCCTTTTAAAGATGGAGAGCTCATACTCTTTTATGAATATATATTTATTTACTCATTTGAAAGATTTATTTTTACATTGCAGATTTTTTCCCACTAATAGAAGGTGAGTTATTTGAACAGTGGGAGCAGGTGTTTGTAAATCAGGCAGAACATAAATGTGAATATGACCCTTAGATCAAATTGTTTGGCATAATTGTGTTTCAACTTATTTTTCCTGTCTGAGTAATGAGGCTAATGTCCTGACTTTGCTCCAGTAAGGGGTTTGCTGTTGATGTTACCAGGCACAGTATCAAGGTCCAGGCATGCTGTTATGTTTCGATCGTTTACTGAATGGTAGGTCAAAGTTTGGGTTTGCTTTTTCTAGGACAAAAACCCATGCTGCTCAAAGACCTTCTTGTAGCCTGAAGGACATTTGGGTTAAAGATTGTGACAGGTGAACCAGGAGCATGACTAAATAGCTACAGACAGAGAAGTTAAGGCTTTGAATAACAGTTTGAAAAAATATCCTTACAAAAAAAAAACCACTTCTGTGTACTGGTGTACTTCCTGCAGTCTTCCAGAGCCTGATGAAGGAGTTGCAAGCCAGAGCATTTGTTTTGAATTAAAGCTCTCTGCAGTGCATTTTATATCATATGGCGAAGGGTCTTACATCCCAAATGGCACCTTCTAGCCCTACTGTCCCATACAAAGGTCTGGAGAAGGAGTAATGGGAATATCGGTCCATAAGCAACTCCAGACAGCAAGTTGATCCCAGCAGTGTTGAGGCAGGTGAGCATGCAGCAGGGATAGATAGAGCTAGATAGGGTTCTTCAAAATCTGCTCCCCTTTATTATTAGTGGAAGGGGCTGGATGCTACATACTGTTTTAAAGATTGAGACATCAGTATATCATGCTGCCACCATCATCTGAAAGATGGCAGTGGGATTTCACATTGGACACCCAGCAGGGTGGTGTCCCAAGCTGTATGCATCCCTGCTGCTCGTACTGCTGCTTTAAGCTGTGATAACTCTTCCAACAAAAGACGCGGGATGGTATCCACAAAAAAAAAAAAAAAGCCTATGGTCTCTTGCCAAAAGCGTGACTGTTTTAAAGTATAGTTACATTTATTCCTTAAGGCTTTCTGTGTTTCACTCCCTCCGAGAGTGAGTGTTTCCGGGTTTTATTTTGTTCCAAAGATTTGTCTTATGATTAAAGGAATTTCATCTGCTGTCTCTCCTAATGCAAACAACTTATTTATTTTTCCTGATACGGGCAAATTTTAAGTCAGGCAGAATGTCCTTTCCTTTCATCTTACAATCTATGTTAACAAAAGATTATTTTCTGGAAGTTTCTTTTGGCTGAAAAAGAAAAGAACAGCTTAAACCCCACATAAATGTTACGACTCATGGAAAACAAATAAAGGTATCTCTTTACAAACTGCCATTTCAGACCTCAGGTTACAAAACCTGTCACTAATTTTTATTAAACCTGCATTCATGACAACAGTGATGGTTGGGTTATAATAGTAAACATGTAAACAGGAAAGTTTATCTCACAAATACTGTAGCATACTGTTCATGCCCCACCTGTGCCTTTCTGCTAAGGAACTGCTTAACGTCTTTGCTAATAAAAGCCCTCAGCTCCCAGGAAGGATTCTTTCTTCTCCATAACTAGCAACAAAATTTAATGCATTAATGATACCTTTTTTATTGTCATAGGAAAAGAGAAATCACAGGCACTGAATTGGTGCAGTTAAAGTAGAACGATGTAGAAAATTGTTTCCTTTTTTTCTGCTGACTTCTCCCCTTTTCACACTTTATGTTATCTCTGTTGTAGCACTGTAAAATCACAGATCACCCATGGACCTACCACCAAGATGTTTAAAATCTAAGATACAGACTCCTTTATCTAATTCTGTCTGATCCATAACATCAGGTGATGCCCAGACTGTCCCCTGCAACTGGGAATACATTGGAACGAAATACCGACAAGTGGAGATGCATTGGAAAGAAATACTGGCAATAGCACTATAAAACCAGAAAAAAAAAAGTTACAGGCTCCAAACACTCTGCCCGTAAATGTTTATTTTTACCAGGTATATATGGCTATCTTTCAATTCCATTAACTTAAGATGTCCCAGCTGAACATGCTAAATGACTGACTGCAGCATGAACTTAACTGCCAGCAAGCCTCTGGACACCTACATGGAGAGGCTAAAATTCAGTGTCTGCACCTTGAACTACATTCAACCCCTGAAGACATGTGAGATGAATCCAGCCCCCCTACAAATTAAGGTTTTTTTTCCTTTTGTGACCTCGTTAGGTAAAAATGTCAAGTTGAAATATGTTTATTCTGTCTTTTCCTTAGCTTACGGTACATTTTCTATCCCAACAGCATTTCTTAAAACACACAGAGTGGGTTTGCTCATGTTTCTCTATGTCTGGAGTATTACGGAAAGTGAGGTTATATCTTAAATCTCAGAAGAAGAGATTAAATCTCTTCTTAAATCTTAAATCTCTTTCTGGCAAAGAAGGGCAGGAGGTAGTACCACGGACTCCAGACTGTACATTGCTATGTATGAATATTTGGACGTGATGTCACTGTAGTCTGGAGTAGGTTAAGTACCAGGTCAGAGTTGTGTCTTCTAACTTCTGCTTCTAAATGTTAGGTGTACTGTTTGCATCAGTCCTCAGCTCCTACCTGGACTTCATCCTCATTGAAAACTGATGTCTAAGACAAATGAACAGATTCTTGCCACCAGAAGTATCTATCTCTCTCTCACCTTTGACTATAGTGGGAGTCTAGATATGAGACTGGATTAGATACTTCACTTCTAGGTAAGTGAGGTGGACCTCAGAGTAGATATATTCAGTTGTGACCACTCAGAAGAGCCTGTATGGGAATCAAGCAGTGCAGCAGTCCAGCTATGCCATCGTTACAGATGATTACCCTTAGAAGGCATGTTTGACTTGAGAGGGAGAGTGATTTCATATATCATTAAAATCAAATGCTGCCCAGTTCTGCTGTCAATAGTATATGGCAAAGCAAAGTATAAATAACCCTTCACATGGGTTGGAACGCCTTGCATATACTCTGGCTGCATATACTCTTGGTATAATGTCAGCAAGAATTTGATCATTAGCGTACAGTGGGACAATTTCATCTCTGTATTTATAAAATTGCATAAAATTGCAGGACAGCTGAAGTGAACCAATGGGATTTTATCGTAAACATATAAACTAAAGTCTTCCCGAGAGAACCTGAACTTTACATTTGAAAATAATTATGTTTTGAGCACTGAAGTTCTACATTTGAGGTTGCCTGCAAGACAAATTTGCCGTTCTAATTAAGGCTGCTGAAAGGCAGAGTAATACTAAATGACAATAATAATAATATTAGCATAAAGAAAGTTGGCTCCAGATGGTTTTAGAAGAAATTGGCAAATTAGTAGAGGAAGCAGAGATTATTCCTGATGCAAAGAAAGAAACCACACAGTACATCTGTACCTTTAAAATAGGGGGAAAAAATGAAGGGAAGAGGTATCAAAAGATAAAAATATTTGTTTGAGAAAAGCAAGACCCATTACTGTACCAAAGCCTACCACTGTCTAATATTCTAGATAAAAAGCATTCTTTAGCTTCATTTGGGTGCTTGCAGCTGGGCATTGGGGAATAAGCACATCAACTTATAAGTGAAAGGTAATCTGTCTAATCTTCTCCAGTGCTTCTGGATGTAGAAGCACTGCAACCTTTTCTATGGCATTTTGCTCCACCAGGCACCTCTCAACCTTATTCTATTATCCAGCAAACTCACCTCCTCTCTCACAGCTAGGGCCAGAAAGCTCCCATACTTAGATTATTTTAAACTTGTGGAGAGATGATAGGGATCTTCACCCTGAGCAGACAGCCCTTCTCCTTGCAATGGCAGAAACCAGCCCAAGAAGCCACCACAACTGCAGACAGGTCAGCTGGGGCTTTCAATCAATGTAAATGGCAACAAGCTGCCAGCTCTGATCCCAGGTTCCCAGTGCCACCCATGGCAAGTCACTCTTGGAAACTCTTTGGCCTGTCCATAGCCAAAGCAGAGGAGTTAAAAAGCCCTTATGCTGCAATCAAGTCAGCCTGGCAGGCCAAAAGTGTTCCCTTCTGTCTCATGTGCCCCAAATCATTCACATGAAAGTGTCCCTCACCTGAACAGACGTGGTGGGCTCCTGCCTTAGAAGAAAGCAAGCAACAGCCTCCCTGTTATGCAAGATTAAGTCAAGTTACCTAGCTTCAAATCCCAGTTAGAACTTGTCGTTTTTTTCAAATCATACCACAGTGCGACCCCACATCAGCAAGGTTTTCCTTTTAATGCTGGACTTGATTACTTGCAGTCTCCCTTTTTCATATCCAAAGTCTTTTATACACGCAGCTGTATTTTAGATCAGTCAGTGGCTTGATTCTTTACCCTGTATGATTTAGAAAAAGACAAACTCATCTTTAATTATAAAGGCAAAAATATTTACGCTGTTTTTATGAAGCTTAGTTCAAAGCTCTTTTTCTTGATGAAATTATAAGATAAAAAACAGAGCCTCTGCTGTGAAATGTTGACACAACTTTTACTACCAGGCTGTTTATAAATGCTACTGCAATGAACTGATTCCATTTATCTGATTATACCTCACTTCATATAGGAATTTGTAAGATTTCAAAGCTGCAAAAACCTGGGGCAAGGCAGTCCAAGCCTAGCAATGCAAAAGGAGGACCTACATTCTTTCTCACTCATCTTTTTGCACACAAATATACTCTAAAAGTATATGGCGAATGCTCTCATTCAAGGCTCCATTTATTTCAAGTATCAGGAACACTATGAAATATCTTAGCCTGAAAATACAGGACACCATTCTCATTTGCTTATTAATTAATTGTAACTGTTTGCTTGTTTGTTCATTTTTAAAGGAATGACTATTTAGGTAGTCTATATAAATAGTTTCATTTTCAGCTGCACTCACTGATATCAGTGGGAAAACCTCTTCTGGAAGTTGTCTACAAGCACATATTCAAAAGATATTTAACCATGTAACTTCAGGTATCTCCTTTTAAAAACACTGGCTGATCTCTACCAGCTCTTGAAGGTGGAGTTCTATTAAGAAAAGTATTTATTTCCAAATAGTATTTGATGTAAAGCAAAGGATGACTGTGATAGTGGAAGAATACTACTCACCTTTTACACACGGTGGTTTCCATGTCAAGGCTCAAGAGCTGCCTTCACAGAGGCAGTTGCTGTTTCGTATATTTTATGGATAAGGAAGCAGATACTCGGGGTAAGGCAGTTTACCAAGTCATACAGTGAAACTGCAGCCAAGCTAGTTCTGAAGTCCGCATCTCCCAAGTTCTCCATCTGCACTGCCTCTTAGATACAGTCAGAAGACAGACTTGTTGCAAAACACAAACCTAGTTGACTTGAAAATGCCTAATAACAACATGACAATTTCATCAAAATTTTGATTCAAAGGGAGAAAAAAGGGAAAATGTTCAGCAATATTGAATCAACACACTCCAATATTTGTAGAATTTTGAGCTTTCCTTTCCTTCCTTTTGTTTTGAGAGGTTTTTTTTTTTAAATTCTCTTTTACGATCTGGTTAAGTACATGCTATGTATACTGTTATAATTAAAAGAACATAACTGAAATGAAACGCTTTGATTGACCTGGAAAAAAATTCCTCTTTCATTTTCTTCTCAGTTCTGAAATTTGAAGTTTCAGTTCAAACCAGTATAAAAACAAAAATTGAAATAAAAATTTCAGCTTCTTCTAAAAGCAAGTCTCTGGCTTCCACAGTGCTCCTTCGTTTTACTTGCGTTTTCTACCACCCTCTCCACAGCTGCTCATCAGCACAAGAAAGCTAACCTTCAGCAGAACTACCACTGCTTCTGAAATGATTCTTTGCCTGGAGGAAATATCCCCAATGAAATCTATATTGAAAAATATTCTCTCACTTAAAGCTGCTGATTGACAGCATCAGAAGAGAGAAAATAAAGAAGATGGACTGATTAAAGTGGTCAATTTTTTCCATAAGTATTTCTTTAAAGGAATGTAATTACTATTTTGGCTATGGGTTAGAGATCAGCAGCTTCAATCTTCAAACAGATGTGTAAGAACTGGTAGTAAACAGAATCAGGGAATTGAAAATGAAAAAAAAAAATTCGGAAGGGATCTGCGGAGATTGTCTGCTCAAGCAGGGTCAACCACCACAGGCTGTCCAGGATCACGTTCAGTCAGGTTTTGAGCATCTCCAAGGACAGATATTTCACAGCTTCTCTAAAGAAAGCATCAGGAGGTTCCTCCCTGGTTATCACACCCCACAGACATCAAGCTCTGCAAGTCAAAAGGAAGATGAAATTTAAGTACTCCAACAATTCATGTAAATGGATAACAAGGAAACGGTCCTAAATATCTTGAAGTATTTCATCAGTCACCTTTAAGGTGATTTATTTAGCTTTTGGCAGATATAAGTTGTTATTCTTTTATTAAAACTATTTCTTTACTGTGCTGTTGTGTTTAGCTTCCCAGGACTATATTTGGGTTAAAAAAAACAGAAGTAGCAGGAGCATTATTATTTTTGGAAACTTGTATAAACCAGAAGGTAGGATCAGTGTTGTGGTATCAAACCTCAGAAAAACACTTACAATCAATTTTCCAGCAGATGATTAAAAACATGCTAATCAACAACATGTTGGCTTTGACTGAATGCCACTTGGCTGCACATAAAATGTTACTGAATGAGTTGAATCAATTTAGGTTTATAAATATTTATATAGTCTTATAAGAACATACAAACCCTTCACCTGCAATGGGTTTAGGTTGCTTGTTCAGCTTGTCAGAAGCAAGCAACAATGTTAAGGATCAGTCATTAACCTTTGTCTTTCTTTTAAAATTTTTTAAAATATTTTTAAAATAATAAGTTATCTTACTTCTCCTGTTCAGCAACTTTACATCCTGAGTTGCAATGAAAAATTTTGCACTGGTTTAGTTGTGACTGAGTGACTGGTAATCTTCACTAATGTCCATTTGTTTCACATTAGCCCAATTTATACCTCATGGAAATTCTTTAGCTCAGCTAAGAAATATCCAAGAACATTATGCTAGATTGAGTTAAATCAATGGAAATAGCGGCATTCAATCTCATTTATATTGCTGAGTCAGAATTTGTGCCACTAGCAGGGGAAAGGAACTTTTACTTTTTTTTCCTAAAAACAATCTAAGTCACTTATTCATTAAGGAGATACAAAGAAACCTGTACAAGTGGTTCTTTTTATGAGCCAATATCCTGTGTTAAAGCACTGCAAAATATGCAGGCTATGCCTTTGATATAAGAAATATTCTGTTTTTCCTAGTGATATCTCTTACTAAAGTTTACCATCTTAGTCTAAAAACCTTGTGAAGGCCAAACACAAGTAATTTTTACTTTCATGTAGTTGATAACTACATATATGCCATACACATCCATTATGTCCACTAGTTACACAAGGTCAAACAGATGTTGAAAATAAACCTGTTTGCTGCTAGAGGGATATACAAAAAGATAAACTAAGCCTCTGGTATGCAACCTTGTTCTCCAGCTACTTAGAACACCTTAAGGTCATACCAATAAACATTTTATAGATGATATTATAAATGTTTTTTAAGTCACCTATACCTGTGTTTGCACTGAGGCACTTGCTTACAGGCATAGTGCTTTGGTGAAGGGATTCCCCCAGGTCTTCAGCTTCCTGCACATCGGTGCAATCACAGCGGATTTCTTTCAGAGACACCAGCCTGGAAGCTCCGCTCAGGGGGTGCCAGCAATACTCCCACCCGTGGGAGGAGGACACGAGGGCCCAAAGCAGTGACCAGCACCATGGACAGCTCCAAGCCATGAGCGAAGGGGCAACTTACCCTCCAAGGGACTGGACAAAATCCAGTCCAAAGGGAAAACCCAGAACTACCAGCAGGGTAGATATGAAGACTCATCAACAGCTGCTTCATTCTCCTGACTCATCCACGCTGTGTTGAACCATTTGGTAATGTAGGCACAGTTCCTGAAGGTTTCTCGGTGATTAAGACTTGCAGTCTAGGCATTGGTGGCTCTGTGAATAGCGCGTGTTTGCTAGCAACCACACGGCCATCAGTTTTCTGAAGTCTGGCAGGCAGGTGGTAGAACTGTCGTTGGAGATTTTGAGGAGAGCTGTCAGGAGCAGACCATATACACATTCCTGGTTGAACGTGAGCTCACTGCAGTATCATATCAGTCAATCTAGGTCCTCATATGGCATGACACTCAGTGATCTTGCACATAGACTGAGCTGGACATAAGACGATATCTGTCTTTCTTCTATTTCGTCATTGATTTTAAAGATGTACTCTTTCAATGAGGTCCTGAGAAGCAGCAATACTGAGGAGGGGAGTATTATCTTTAAAGAATTGTAAACAAGAAGTTATCCTGATTTTTCAGAGAAGCCAGGGATGTGGACCTGTCACCTAATACAGACATAACTTCTATTCCTGTACCTCATCAAAGGTCTTTAGCATAGGGGCCAGAATTATTGAAGCAGGGCACAGCTTATCTAGGAAAAATTTTGCTCACTCACTGTAAATTCATTTAATGTTTTTTTTGGTTCATCTGAAAAGTCTCAAAGTTTCTCTCTGAGGTACCTAGTACATCAGGCAATGTTTCAGTTCAGATGCAGTGTATTTTGGTCTGTTGTGCCTGAATACAGTGAAGGTCTTGAATATAGGGAAAAAAAATGTTCAAAGCCCATCAGTTTCAGCTTTCAAAACCCAATGTTTCAGCTTTCAAAATTGCAACACTTTTCAGTATGTTTTCATATATCTTGTTGTAGTATTAAAGGTCAAAATTATTTTTAGCAGTCTGTATTAACATTTTAATACAGGCTGGTAAATATAGATGAAAAAATCACCTTTTATTTTCCTTTAGTACAAAGTCTATTTTTAAATCATTGAGGGATTTGTTTCAAGGCATTTAGCTAAAACAGTCTACAAATAGTCTATTTTCATGAAAGTTTCACGGCAAGCCTTAATGTGATGATAATGCTTTCAGAGACCTAATAAATACCTTAGATTGCTAAAAAATCTGTAATGCTCTCATTACTGAGTACTTTTGTTTCTCTAGTGAAAATATGATCTGAAATCTTAAAACAAAAAGTGATGGTATTATGCCAAATACCACCTTGCCAAGGATACAAGGTTTTTCTAAAAAAAAAAGTCTTCATGTCTATAGCATTCTTTTATTTTTTAAGTAACTACTGCCAAGCCTAGTGTCTGCAAAATACCCCTCCTGAGACCTGATGTTTGATCCCAGTAAATAGAAAATTGCTATTTTTGTTCCCAAACAGAAACATAATTTCATTATCATAAAAGCTACATTGCTGTTGGCTGTATTGCAAATGTCCATGGAAATCCTCTTGACCCCAAAGGTGGCATCTAGTGTAAAAGATTTCCACATAACTGAGATAGTTTCCTCTGCTCATGTCTGCAGGATGAAAGTAGCAAAAATCCCACCATAATTGTACTCTAGCATCAGTAGAAGAATAATTCAAAGTATCTTAATACGTTTATTTTGTTTTAGGGGCACAGTAAAATAGAGAAAATAGTCCTAATACATAGAAGGAACAGCCCATGATCTTGGTTACCAGTGTGAAAATCTAGATGTGCTCCAGTAAAACCAGTGGAAGGATTTCACTGGCCAGTGCTGCAGCTAGAGTAAGAATTGAAATCAAAGACTGAAAGCCTATTTAAATATAGAAGCAACAACAAAACCAGAAATTATCATGTTTAGCCTGCTTTCCTAAGGAGAGGAGGCTCACACAAACATGCTGTATCTGTCTGCCTGTCTGTCCCTTCCTCAGTACCCCAAAGGTTACTGATCCATTTTAAGGAGATTTAATTTCAGAAATGAGATACTATGTCCCTGTCAGATTTCCTGAAATTGCAGGAGGGAGAAAGACTACTGCTCACCTGGGATTGGAACCTCTTTGGCATGCCACATCCACCTGGCAGCTCAGGCACAAGCTGTGGCCCGTGAGAAAACATGGCTTCACCATCCCTGCTCCTCAGGGACTCCTCGCACACCTTACCATATGCCAAAACTTTCGCTGGAAGCCAGGCACTCCACTAGAGTTTTGGAAGAGTCGTCCCTGCCCTGAGTAGATGTGGCACAGTGAAGACAGGTCACCATGCAGCTGCCTAATCTCTCTCCTCTGGTTTGTGCAGAAGTGTTGCATCGGGTGCTGTTATACCAGCGGGCTCCCTGCCCTCCTCTTCCTCCCAGTGAGCTGCCTGGCCTGACACAAAATCTTGCTGTATAAATAAACATGACTTAAAACAGGGAGGGAGAAAGGACATTCCTGTTATTCCTATTTTATAGCAAGGCTCAGAGTCCCTGAGTTAGACAGGGCCCCAAGGGAGACCCAGCAGCAGGGCTGTGAAGTAAAAGCTCAGGTTTTTCTTTCATCAGTGGGTTTGGAGTTTGCAGTAGTAGCACTGAACCCACTGCCTGCACATCCACAATGCACTTCATGCCCCAGCAATACATCACAAAAGAAGGACCTGATAACCTCCAACATGTCATACTCATTTCTAACATCTCCCTTTCCCAGTCTCTCCCTGTTTTTGCCACAGGCTGATGTGCTGCAGGCACATCTGGAAACCCCTGTCCTCAGATAGGGAGGCCCCAGTTCTGTGTCATCCTCCAGCACTTGATTTCAGTTCCCTCATGGAAGAGCCATGTGGCCCTACGCTAAAGCACAATTTTTTCCCAACAGAAGGCAAACAGCAGTATTGCATCCCAACACGCATGGCTCTCATGGGCTCATTTCCACACAGACTTCCCAGGGCATCTTAGTGCTGTTGTTTAGTGATTTAAATTGGGAAGACATCTGCACTTCTGCCGTGCTGGCAGGGCTACACCCACAGGTGAAGATGTCCCCACTGCACCAAGCGGGTCCCATCCTTGCTGTTCTGCTTGGATGGCCAGCGGTACTTCAGGCAACGTGCAGACAGTTCTACTAATAGATATACAGCTTCCCCTGTGGCTGTTAATAGTTATATTTCTGTTATACATACAGCTGTCTTCAACTCCTGCAAGAATGGAAATTAGTTAATTTCCCAGGCCAGACACCAGAGGATTACAATTTATCAGCAAACTGCAGGGTCACTTGCTCCATATGACTTAATTTAGGCAATTTTCCACTACACTGTAGCCAACAATTGCTTAAACAAAATACATTTTTTTTTATTGAACAGACTTTGTTCTGTGATTTTTTTTTTCTCCAAATGTCCTTTTTCAGTTTGGGTTCAATTACTGCCCTCACATTAGTGTTCACTGCCCTGCCTGGCCTTGTCCCTCCCTGCCTGGCAAGGAGTAAAGCATCCCACTCTCATGCTTGCTTCTCTTCCTGGGAGCTGCTGCCCTGGGCCTGCTGCCCAGGTGCTTGGGGCAGCTAGAAAAGTGGACAGGTTGAGGTTCAACAAGGCCAAGTGCTGGGCCCTACACTTCGATCACAACAACCTTATGCAATGCTACAGGCTTGGGGAAGAATGGCTGGAAAGCTGCCCAGCGGAAAGGGACCTGGAGGTGCTGTCTGACAGCCGGCTGAGTATGAGCCAGCAGTGTGCCAGGTGGCCAAGAAGGCCAACAGCATCCTGGCTTGCATCAGGAACAGTGTGGCCAGCAGGAGGAGGGAAGTGGTCATGCCCCTGTACTCAGCACTGGTGAGGCCGCACCTCGAATACTGTGTGCAGTTTTGGGCCCCGCACTACAAGAAGAATGTTGAGTTGGTGGAGCGCATCCAGAGAAGGGCAATGAAACTGGTGAAGGGTCTGGAGAACAAGTCTTATGAGGAATGGCTGAGGAACTGGGATTGTTTAGTCTGGAGAAGAGGAGACTGAGGGGAGACCTCATTGCTCTTTGCAACTCTTTAAAAGGATATTTTTGGAAGGTTGGACAGTTTGGATTGTAGGTTGACAGTTGGACTTGATGATCTTGGAGGTCTCTTCCAACCTCAAAGATTCTATGATTCTATGATGACAGGAGCAGCCTGAGGTGGGATAATGCTGCTTGAGAAAAACAACTCCTCACCCTATATGAGGAAGCAGGGATAAAACCAGGAGCTTTTGCAACTTGGGACCAGTTTTAGTGCAGTAGGCTCAAGCAAGCAGTGCTGCCTTCAGTTTCAAGCAAAGAAAACTAATTTGAGTATGATCATATGTATTCATACACTTTTTTTTTCTCTCTCTCTCTAAAACGTCTGTAAGTGCTTGCTTTGTGTTGTGGTTGGGGTAAAGGGTTGCTCTGTCCTATCACAGGAGGTTAAATGTCCCCGTGCACCTCCCTGGCCCGCCTGGTTAGAACACGTGACACAACCCATAGCCAGCATGGCACAAAGAAATACTTTTGCTAGCAGCTTGTCTTTATTTCCACACATACAGGGGCAAGTTTCTCCCAAAGGCTATAACATGTCTCAGATTGTAGTCTCCAGCGGTTCTGCTCCTGCCAAAAATGACCAGCACTTTCACTTGAAAGACTGAAATCTCACCACAACAAAAATTTCTCAGAGCTCAGTGTGTGCAATAAATCTCTGCTTGCTTTACTCAGATGGGTGGTAGCATTGCTTTTAATACCTCTAGTACTATGAGGAACGCAAGCAGGAGGCTCTGAGCGACCTGATCTGGTTGAAGATGCCCCTACTTCTTGCAGGCAGTTGGACTAGATGACCTTTAAAGGACCCTTCCAACCCAAACTATTATATAATGCTATAATTCAACTTCATAGGAGCAAAAATATGAGTAATTTCAAATATTACCCTTTTTATATCTGGCCCTCAGATTAAACGGGAATTTGTGCTCCATATTTAAGACATAGTGTTGAATTTCTGCCTCTGCTATCACAATATTCCTGTCAGCTAAAGCATCTTTTGGCATGCTACAGCAATTATACATTTATCAGCCAAATCTGTTTCCAGTTAAGAGAAAAAATAGATTTTGCTTGGGACCTTCAGAGTATATTAAATAACAAGGTGATTCCCTAGAATATACAGATGAGCAATTACCACCTTTAAATCACACACTGTATGTTACTGCTCCCATGAATAATGTATATGCCAGCCAGCATTATAAAACAAAGCAGGGCTACATCACAATCCCATCCAGGTGATCCTTGGGAGAAGGTGAAGAACATAGTGACAATCCTCACTCAGATGCCCATCACAAGGCAACATGTTCCTGGCAAGCGGGGATTCTCAACATCTAACACGAGATGTCTACAGCGAAAAGGTCTGAGTTACTGCTAGCTGCTGTACGCTGCCTTTTATAATAACTGAAAAGAAATAGGAAATTTCAGGGTGCAATTTCTATGGTCAGTTTAACGTTTACTTTATGATGAGATGGTGCAGTGAATCCTGTCTACTCACTCTGAAAATGTGCTTCTGTCAGCCACAGTGGGATAAGGCTCCAAGGAAAGGGCTTACACTGCTTTTCCAGACAATTTTTTTTCCCTGAATTGCTCACTGTCCTTTCCTTCCTTGCAGACTTCAAGGAAATGTCCTAGAACCAGTGGATCAGGATTTGATCCTTTCCGATGAAGAGCAAGAGGGTGAGAAACACTGCAGGTCCCGTGCAGGCAAAGCTGCCAGCCGCAGAGGCTGTTTACCAACCCTTCGTCCTGTGCTTCAAACCTTTACTGTTTCCTACAGGCTGTTTTAAAACAAACTGAAAAATAACTGCCTGAGAAGCTAAATGGCTTTCCAGTGGGTAAATATACAGTTCACAAAACCCAGGTCCTTTGTTGACCTGTCACCACTGATGCACTTGAGTGTGGGTCAGATCCTCAGCTGCTGCAAATGGACTTGGCAGCACGGGTGTCCCTATTTCGTGACCTGCACTGATATCCCCACGCCATGATCTGTGTGGATGTTTCGATGTCGTGACCTACACAGATGTCCGCACGGAGCGATCTGACAGCAGTTTGGTCCTCCAGCGAGAGCGGGTTAGCAAGTCCTGCACATCAGAATGATTTGGCACTGAGGCTTTTCACTGATGTAAAATTCAAAACCCTTGAAGCAAGCTACTAACTTTTGCCTGCGGATGGAAAAGGGAAAAGTGGTTTTCTAGAGAACAATTTTCACTGACATTTGTATTATTTAGTGAGCTACTATTTCCTGATGTAATTGCAGTAACGAGGAAGGGAGAAATATCTTTTTCTTGGTAGAGGGTCAGAGGACCCTGTCGAGGAAAACATTATCATAAAGAAAGTATTGTACAATCAACTAGCCAATTATGCCAAAATTGAAATAAAAGTGTTTAAATGACAGAATAATTAGAGCTGTAATAATTACAGGCTTTAGCAGAAATTCTGAGATGTGAAAAGGTATGAAAAACTCAGTTTGTAAGAGATTAGCATAGTGCTATAGATCAGATCAAATTAAAAAATAACATTTCCCATTCAAACAATAGGTCACTTTTGAACAGAAGGGAAAGTGTAAGTAACACAAAGGGCCAGGATTTTGGTAGTGTCTTAAAGAAGTGCTGGTACAAGTCCATAGGACAATACTGTCTTTCTGAGAACAAAGAAAAAGGGGCACCAAAAAGGAGCAAAAGAGGCTGGATACCCAAATCCTACAGAAACTTCATAACACTGAGCACCAAAGACCAGACTTAGAAGGGCAGCCGACTACATTTATCAACCTTACCTGCTGGCTCTCTCCGGAAACTGCAAGCTACTTGGCCTTCCAATAAAGCTTACAAAGGAGGACGCATGAGCCCTCTGCAAATTGAAGATTCTATCAAAACTTCCATCTTCTTCTGTCTTCCTACTGCTCTTTCTTTGTTTCATTCACTTATATTTCCACACCCCTCTCTCCAGGCAGCCTCTCTGAGGAGCGCAAATATACCGGGTGCTCCAGCCAGGGTACAATGTGGGGCACATTTAGTAAATTCAATCTGCAGAAGTGACCCAAGGCACTCAGCTTCAGGTGCTCTGCAAAAGTGATGCAGGCACAAAGGTGGGGGTACAACATTAGAGACCCCTTCTGAAAAAACAAGGTACAAAGAAAACCCCAGGTCATATTTTAAATAATGACACAACTGCCCAAGAAAAAAAGTCAAAATCAGTCAACCTCAGTCAAAAACAGAGTCAAAAAGTGAATAATCTCAGTCAAAAGTTGAGATCTTCAATTGTTGCAGGTTTTATCCTTTGTTCATTTAGGGTGAGGTTTCTACCTTTATATTGTTTACCTAGTTAAAGCAGCGCTGCCTCCTGCTTCTCCCTTTTCTGAACAGAGTCTGCACGCGAGTGACAGGAGTGTTACCTGCTCAAGGCTTGACCGGTTGACACTGTTGACATATAACAACACTCCCGCCGTTAGCAGGGCTGTCCCGCATTATTTATTCAGCCCATTAACCATGGACCAACTCGTTTTGAGAGTGCAGGTGCTGCCGCAAGATCTGTCAGTGAGGCACCCTCCACGTTTGCCTTCTCAAACAGCTCCCGACGAGTCTAAATTTAGAGCACTGCCAGCCTGCCTTATCAGCTAGGCACATAAAAGCTGGTATCAATTTAATTAACGTTCGCACAGTGCTGCTGCAGCGAGTTCCCCGAACGTGACAGTAATGGGAATCACGTGCAGACAGCAAATAACCAGAGGTCAGAGGGAGCCCACGCTTGCCTTTTCCTGGTGTTTGCAGGGTGGTACTGGCTGGTACCTGTGCTTTACGCATCCCCGTCGCTGCTCCAGGTGCTCCCCTTGGGGCTGGCAGCATTGGTGTGGGGGTCACGGCCTCTCCAGCCTCCTCCCCAGCAGCTTTGGGGAGGTATGGGGTACAGCTACCACTGACGGGGCCTCTGTGATCACTGCGGGACAGGACCAGAGGCCAGCAACGATGGTGGCACCAAAGTCGCTGTGAGACCAGAGCCATGTCCCTCAGGAGGAACAGGGGCAATGGTCTCAGCACTGAGGAAAACCTCAGATTTGAAGGAAATGTTGTCTGTCTCCAAGGAGACACATTCAGAAATAGCGTGTTGTGCCACAGGCAGGCTCACCCTCCCACCTCGTCATCCAGCCTGGCCTCATCCTGGGGCTGCAGCATCCTACGGGGGCAATCGCTGGGCTGGGGGATGGATGCGGGCAGGGACAGGAGTAGGCCTTTGGTAGGACTACGCTGTGAATTACCATTTGCTGCACTTCTGCTCAGGTTTTGGCCTAACACAGAGCTCACTCCAAGCCGTAATGTGTGCTGGGATTGGTGCCATTAGATTAAAGTGAGAGCATCAGCCCAGCTGAACATGCAGAGAGGAGAGGGAAGGGTCACCCTGCAGCCATTACCCCCTGCAGTCTTGCAGCAGTGACTGTCAGGTGGTTTCTGCATGTTTGCTGTTGAGGTTTGTGACAGCTGAAGTAACCCGTGAATTCTGAACTGCCAAGGAGAAAATGCTCAGCTATTTCTATACAGTCAAGGTTTTAAGCTTATGGCATGGCATCATGCAAATTGCACACTAGTAGAACCATTTTCATTGTTTCATGTGCTTGGCCCTATATTAAAACCACAATCAAGCAAACAGAAGGACATAGTGGGAAAAACTCTGAATTTAAAAATCCAGATGGAGCACTTACACGGGGCTTAGTGATTTAATTCAATGCAAGTATCACTGTAGACATGCATGTGTGCAGTTTTGGGTCCCTCACTACAACAAGAACATTGAGTTGCTGGAGCATATTCAGAGAAGGGCAACGAAACTGGTAAAGGGTCTGGAAAACAAGTCTTATGAGGAGCAGCTGAGGGAACGGGGATTGTTTAGTCTGGAGAAGAGGAGGCTGGGAGGAGACCTCATTGCTCTCCACAACTGCCTGAAAGGAGGTTGTAGGGAGGCAGGTGTTGGTCTCTTCTCCCAAATAAGTTGTGACAGGACAAGAGGAAATGGCCTCAAGTTGCAGCAGGGGAAGTTTAGATTGGATATTAGGAAACACTTCTGTACTGAAAGAATGGTCAGGCACTGGAACAGGCTGTCCAGGGTGGAATCACCATCCCTGGAGGTGTTCAAAGAATGTGTAGCTGTGGCACTCCAGGGATGGTTTAGTAGGCATGGTGGTGTTAAGTTGATGGTTGGACTTGATGATCTTGGAGGTCTCTTCCCACCTTAAGATTCTATGATTCTATAATTCAGAGTCTGCTTTGTATGTCTCCAACATAGAAAGAAAAAAAATATTCTGATGCTGGTACTCTAACAAACTGCAATGGCATGTTCTTGGCTTTCTGCACTGTTAAGCTTCCTTACCACAGGGATTCCTTTCATTGGAGGCCTTTATGAGACCGGGGCCAAATGAAGAACAGGAATCGTGATTTTCAAGATTTCAAAATAGCTCAATAGTCACTAGCATTATGGCAGTGGTTTTCAGAGGTGACCAGGGTGCAGCAAGCAGCACACAGAGAGGGCTGGAAGCCACACCAGCGGTGTTTTCAACTGTGCAGCATGGTAAGAACCATGTGTGGTCGTCTGGGAGAGATGTTACAGGCTGCCAGTGGTCCACAAGCCCAACTAGTTTAGAAATCACTGATGTAATTTGTAGCAGACATAGTGTTTTTCTGCAGCCTTCAAACCTTTTAGAAAATAAATAAAGTTTTCTTTTAAGAATACATCTTACAAATCTTCCCATGAAGCACACGTATATGGGTTATACAAGATACACAGTAAGGGAGTCATCACTCAAATATCAAGTGACTTTTGACACAGTAAGCAGGACTTTTATGTCAAAAATACAAAGTCTAAGTAAGTAAGTATATATTCCTCATATCACATATGTTGCTCTTTTACCTGTGATATTTACTAGTAGCTGCTAAGAGAGTGCCAGCATAGCTACTGTATACAGTATAGTTAGTGCATGTCAGGGACGGATGGAAAGTAGTTTTAGTAATCCCTTTCCCCCTCTACTCTGAAAGTCCACTGGCTTTGGAGAGATGTTTTAGGGAAGCCTGCCATCCATCCCAAATGTGACTCTGCCATGTCAGCATTGTGGTTTCAATTCGTACTGCCAGGCTCCTTGTAATTTTGGATCTAGAAATTTTCTTTTCCCTCTGCCTCTGATACACAAATAGAGGGAAATATTTTTTTAGTACTGATTACAAAGGAAAATATCATTGTTTAATAGCTTGCCTGAAAATCCTTCGCAAATGCCAAAAGACCTTGTAATATCAGGGGAATTTTTATGTTTTTCTGAATTTTATACAGAATAAAGTAAAGAGAGGCTCTGCAGGGAAATTCTGTTGATTTACTTAAAGCCGGTACAGTTTTACTAAATGCAGGACATTTAGTATTTCCTGCCTTTCTTTCAGTTTAGTTATTGTTTTAATTTTAAAAAGCTTTGAAAGTAGAGGCTATAGGAGACTTGAAAATATTTACCTTTTAAAATTAAAAAAAAAAAGTTGCTAATGTGCAGCTATAGTGAAGAACTTTAGGGGCAAAGGCTTAAATTTCATTGCCTCGTTCCCAGAGGAGGCTTAAATCCACCTGTTTTTTTTTCTCTGGCTCTCTGGCTTGGGTAAGTGCATGGCTGCTCAGTCTTCTTATGAAAGACAGTTAAAGGAGGATAACTGTAATGTCCTGGCACTCTTACCTGGGAATGAGGTCAGCTTTAGACAGAGGTGGCTCAAACACCCATTTCTGCTTATGAAGAAAATGCCCTAAATATGAAAGACTGGGTGAACCTAGGAGCTGCTGGGCAAGGGTTGTGTGAGTTGTGAGCATGTAGGCAAAGGCACTTGGTGGGAAACCTGGAGCTTTCCATCAGCTTCATCTTATCCTGTCCTTGAATACAAAAATAGAAATATTCCAGGGTATGAAACTTCACACTTGGGTGCTTTCAAAACTAAATACAACTTGTTGGCAATTTATTTTTTTACCAGTCTTTCTATTGTGTTGTGAATTTCATTTCCCTTACATTCAGTGGCACACTTTAAAATAGAACAGTGGCTTTCAATTTTTTTACAATGAGGGTGGTGGAACACTGGAACAGGTTGCCCAGAGAGGTGGTGGATACCCCATCCCTGGAAACATTCAAGGCCAGGTTGGATGAGGTTCTGAGCAACCTGATCTGTTTGGAGATGTCCCTGCTCCTTGCAGGGGGGTTGGACTAGATGACCTTTAAAGGTCCTTTCCAACCCTAACTATTCTATGATTCTATGAAATACATGCTCTTCTCGTCTGTGTTAACCTCTTTGTGGGAAGTCTTACCATGTCCTCAGGTCTCTCTGCATGGCACCACACTGGATCCAGGAACACAGAAGGCAAACACAATCCACAAGGCTTTAGGTAACACACAGGTGCAGTTGATATTGACTATGTGTTTTTGTGAATCAGATTTTAGAGATGAGTTCCCTGGACAATTGTAGCAGTTTGCTGTGGTGACCAGTATTTCTGGGCTGACTGGGGCAGGTGCAGTTTAGATCCTTTCTAGCACAATCCAGAAGAAAGTCCTTGGGACTTACTTTCTGGTGACTTATAGAAATATCACCCAATAACTGTCCTTTTTGCCTTTTGTCTGGAACACAGGATTTCTCCTGTTTCTTTTCCCCAAGTCACAGCCTTAAGGACTTACCAGTTCCTAGATTTGTAGTAGGAAAGCTGCTGAGAAAGGGTCAGGTTGACAATGAGGTTTCATGGCCAGGTGTAGAAAAGGAACCACCAGACCCCACCACAGCAATAAGTTGTGTGGTGGAGCAACACTCCTTTTCATTTTCTGCTGTTGTCTGGCTCCTCACAAGAAAAACAGCTATAAATGGTTATTCTGGTATTTTTCAAAAGGGAAAACACAGAAAGGAATATGCAAACCTCAACTTACTTTTAATGCTTTCTTTAATAAGTACTGAATGTTCTCAGCACTCCAGGGGAAGCAGAAGGAGTGGTACACGCAGCCTATTTTTAGACTCTGAAACGTTACTTCCAGTGCATCCAGTAATGTGTTACGACTTTCCAAAAGGTAGGACAGCCATTGAACTCATTTAATTTCTCAAAGCCTATCTAAAATTCAATAATTGTCTTCAGCTGCCTGGATTTTTACTACCTGTCATTAGTCTGCCTATGCTGAAGCTTCCCATCACTTCAGCCAACCTGCCATTGCCCACCATGGAAATGCCTTGCAACCAGCAATATACAAGGCTCTGATGGACTGGCAGCTGCATAAATCTGCCTCATTTCCAAGATCCAGCATGGAGGAGGTAACTGCTCCTCTGCTGTGAAAGGCAGCCTCTCCCGTTCAACCCTTCTGCTTCATCAGAGGAGATTATAGGGGATGTTTTCAGAGCCCAGATTTCAAACATGTAAGTACAGGCAACGCATCTGGGTGTACACTCAATTTTCATCTGCAGGCAGCTCCACACGTGCTGGAAGGACTGAATCCTTTGTGAGTACACGAGCAGGAATATACCCTTCCATAGCCATGGGCTCAGCAGCTAATCAGTTCCTGTCACTCCCCCATTCAAGTTACCCGAGTTGTCCAACCAGACTGCGCAGTGAGTGGAAGCTACTTTCATGAGTTCCTATGAGAACACCAGAACTTGGCCCAGATACTGGCCTCCAAATATTTCTGCATCCTTCTAACACCTTAGATTTTTTGTTGATCCTTTAGGACTCTGTTTCCTTGCTAATCATTTTCATATCTTCTCTATTCTCCTCCCCATGAATCATAGAATTACACAAACCGAAGATGGCAATCTCAGTGTTTTCTCTAATAAAATCTATTTAATATATTCTTGCATTATTTCAGTGGTCTTCTCTGCTTTGAGTAATTCTAGTATTTTTTTCCATTTTGTCAACCACCATTTCTCAGTTTTGCTATCTGTCACGTTGAGCATACGCCCTTCCCTTGCCTCTCTTGTACACATCTAATTCAACACTGGTCTCTCGAGCTGTTATTAGAGCACTTTTGCAGGGGACAAGCACATTGTGAAAAGGTGATCCAATTGATATTTAGCACAAAATTTTCCACCGATAGCTCTTAAAGAAATTGGGTTGCCATGGGTAGGAGGGAAGTTCTTTCTCAGATTAATACATTATTAATAGCAAGAAGCCAAAGGTTAGGCATTATGCTGGCAGGGTGCGTGACATTCTGTACTGGGGCCGTTCGACGCATCATGTACATACATGAGTAGGCCATTTTGTATGAGCATGAGGCACACGGTTTAATGGAAAAGAGATAGGTAGCAATGTGTGCTACACAGCCTGAAGATCAGACAAAATAAATCAGGATAGTCAAATCTAAAGCTAACAGCAAAAATTGTAACCAGAACGCTAAATAAGTGGGCAAAGAGCTTGCAGGTGAAATTGAGTGCAAATAAAAGCATAGTCAAGCACAAGGGGAAAATTATTTTGGCCACACATACCCATATCCACAGCCTCTGATTTATCCGTTATGAGCCAAGGAAGAGCTCTTCATGTCAATGTGACTAGTTTCCTGAAAATATCACTCCGTGCTCGGAGACGCTCAGAAAGGCGAGCAGACTATGAGGCGTGCGGTCAGTAGTATGACTGCTGCAGCAGAATACAAAATGTTTCTGTATTTGGATTTTATACCTTTTATTAGTCTAGGTAGTGTAGCTAGAAAGAGTAGACAAGTGTTCAGGCATGCAAACCCTTTTCTGCATCTCAGGGAGAGTAAAATGGGAAACCTCATTATGCCGCCATATAAAAGCCTGTAAATACATCTTTAATATTGCTTGCAGTGGCAGTCATCCCAGCTTAAAGATACAATAAATTTTAAAACTACAGTTAAGAGATATAGAGTAGCTTCTTTTGAGAGCAGAAAAATGTAGTTTTAGGTTCTTCAGCATGGAAAAAAAAAGATTAGACAGGACTCTGCTAGAAAGCATACACAAGAACTGGTGCTCTAGTGAAAATTAATAGGGAAAAATAATTGATTTTTCTCACAATACAAGGACTGTGAACATCTAATAAGATTACTGGGCAATAGGTTTTAAGGAAACAAAAGGAAGTGCTTTTTTTAAGCAATATTTAACTGAATTGTGGAATTCTACAGAAGAGTTTCACGCTGTTGTAAAGAAGGCGAAATTCAGAACTGATAAAATTTTAGGGATACAAGAAGATCAGAAATTTAGGTGTCATATTTAGAGGCCAGTGGCTAGAAAGGGGAATAAACATCAAAAGGCCCTAGTACGCACAGGACTTATAGCAAACTTGTGAAAATAATTTATTCCATGAAAGCTCTTGGTGTGGATAAAGAGAGAGTGTTCTTTGAGTTAGCAGTGTGACTGCGAAGAGTTAAAACTTGCTCTGATATGACGCAAGACTTAGCAAATCTGCAAACTAAGTTCTGCTCTATTTTAAAATCCTGAATTTGCTACACTTGTCAGATCTCTGCTCTGTGGTGAGCCAGTCAGGCTTTGCTGGTTTTAGACACGAAGTCCCATAATCCATGGACTAATCTGAAACAAGCATACATCCCCAGACACCTTTTGTGGTGTTCCCCTCACTGCTGCGGTCACATTTCTGCCTCCTCTGATTTGTAATTCTGGCTCTCTACTTGTTCCTCCTCGGGCAGAGATATTTCATCAAGAATTTGGCTTTTCCAACCCTTTTTGCGAATTGACTAAGGTCAGAACTTGTCACAGACACTGGCTGAGAGGGCCAGCAAAGGACACCTTGAATAACGCCGCCTTAGTTCATATTTAAGGAGCATTGTGTGCACCATTATCTCAGCCTGAGGGTTAAAGAAACTGCATGTTCAGTGGACAGAGCTGTGCCAGGAGATGGCCTTGGAGAGACACGGCAATCTTCTGTACAGCAGTTTGCCAAGAGAGCTGATGTCGTTCCTCTAACCGCTATCAACTCCACTGGGAAGGTAACTCCCTCACCAGCACAAACTGCACAAAAGAGCATTTGCCACTCGAATTTGGACGTGGGGCTGAAGTCTCCTCTGGCTACAGCTGAAGGCAACGGGTGTATCTGGTGGAGAGGAAAGGGCGTGGGAGCTAAGCAGGGCTCAGCAGGGGCAGGGAGAAAAGGGTGGCCATTACCCAGTTTAATCTGCAAGAGCCAGAGCGAACGGCTCCCTGGCAGCTCCTCTCCTCCCCAGCACCTTCAGAGCAGCATTTGTCTAAACACAGCACCGGGTAGGTCCAATGCATCCTTATAACGTCCCAGTGCAATTTCCTTTTTCCACATAATTCAAGCCATTGCAGTTCTGGGAGCATCTTTTCACTCAGATGACAGCTCCAGAGCTCTGCAAGGGTGAGCTTTCCGGGCTGTGCCCTCTCTCTGTGCCTGCCCCGGCAGTGTGGCCGAAGGGCTGTTGGTTGCTTCCCCAAGAGGGGCACAGGCTGCTGCAGCACCCACAGAGCCCCTGGCAGCCACCTGTCCCCTTGTCCTCTGTGCTTCTTGGCAGCTCGACCAAGGATGTGCGAGTGAGCTCTACTGGACTTGCCCATCCCATTCTCATGTTTCGCTTTACTGTCTCCCTTTGCTTCTACCTTACTGTCAACACACTCCTACCTGCTTTACTGTGCACCCTTAACATCTCCTCCTGGCTTTGCCCGGCTGCCTGCACCGTCCCCTCTGCCTGGGACACAGCCCCTGCGGCCAGGGCAAGGCTGGCTGCGAGGGGTGCACGGAAGGGTAAGCGCAGGAGGAGGTTAAGTGGCATGTTGGTGTCTGCAGATGAGGGAAGCATCAGTTCAAATATCTGCCTTTAATTCCTCTAAACAACAATCAGCAAAGCTTTCGCTACAGAGTAATACCTTCATACTACAGTTTTTCTGTGGCTTTTTTTAACTGCCCACAGGAGAGAAGTGTGAAACGCAGCCCCATAACAGCCTATCTGCACAAATGATTCTTTTGTAGTAACTTTTCCCTCCTTGTCCCATACCTCTTACAGTCTGGATAGATTTTTGTGTATGTTATGTTCAACTTATGAATCTAAGGTGAAACATTAGGACAAAACCAGAAGAATATGTTGCCTACTAGAATATGAACTCTTTTTTTTTTTTTAATATTTATTGATAATATCCAAGACTAATTCACAGCATTTACCTTTTTCCCAGCTATAACAGACTTACACAGCAGCAACACCAAGGAATCCTGTGGGCTTATTCCTGATTTAAACAGTTTGCGAGGAGAAAATGTGTGTAAGGGTGAGAGAAGTTGTTCCAGCTTGTAAGTGGGGAACAGAAAAATTAAGAGGTAAGTAGTTAAAATAAAGTATGAAAAATAAAGAAGAGGAATGAAGAAGGGTATGCTGCATCCCACGGAAACATCAACGCGATGTCAGCCTGGAATCAAGTGTGGGGACCGGAGAAACACAAATTATGCTGAAAAATAAGAAAGATGGCCTCCAAGGTAGACATATTATGCAGGAAGCCCTCATTAGAGTCTACAGTTATAACATAAAAGTTGTCCATCCATTGAAAGAAATTTGATAAGGGTATAGCCACAAAATTAAATTCCTTCAGCTGCACCCCATTTCATTTGCTCTTCTATTGATGAAAATTTCTTCCCATTTAGGATAGAGCAGCAAACTCCTTTTCTAGCAACTTAGCCCTTGGGGCCAGAGTTTAGATGAATCCATTTGAAATTGAGTTTCTTTTGCCTCTTTGCTGTTTTGGACATCCAGGAAAGGTTTTGGGGGAATTTTATGCTCTTATTCACACCTTCATCTCTTCCCTACAGCAATTAAGTAAAGGTGGACAGAACTGGCATAACTGAATCCTCCAGTAACTGGTAGGGGTGGATATAAAGGCTGGCATATGCATGCATGTGAGACTGTGAGAAGCTGGAAAGGATGTGAAGTTAACGATCTTTAAGACATAAGGCCTCCCTTTGGATCCATAAGTTATATTCCCTGTAGAGAGGGGGATGATGTGAGTTGCCTCCAGTACCCTCTGGTGTCACAGGAGCAGCTGACAAGGAAGAGTGCAACCAGGGTGCCCTTCAAACCCTTCACAAGCAAGGGGTCTCATCATTGCAAGTGGTGATTCAAGAAATTATGGAAGCTAGGGCCCAAGACTAACCCTTGTAGTCTGTATTACTTAATGAAAGAATATATGAAGTAATTAAAAAATGAATACTGGAGGTACACAGATAGGCAGAATGAGCTTCCATCAAGGATAGCTGTTTCATGAAAGTAAGAATTTGGGATGTTCTCTAGCTAGATGTCACTCCTAATGATGCTGAGGCAGCTGTCTCTCAGGATTATCGGTGAGCACTGCGCCCCTTGAATCCCTTTCAGGTTCATTCTCACAGGTAAGCATGGCTAGTTATTTATCCCCAGAAGTACATGGAGACCTGACTCAGGCACCCAGCAGCACAAACCCAAGGGGTAGGTGTGCCATACCTACCCATTGCACACACAGCTTGGAGCAGCCGAGAGGCAACTGCTGCAACCCCATGCTTCTGTGTTGCTCAGCAGGTGACTTTTCGGAGGCTGCAAAATTTACTTGTTTAGTTTTTAGCTGCAGTAATCATACTTGAAAGATGTGGGTCTATCTGCTCAAGGTTTTGTTTTTTGACTAATGACAGCAGTACAGAAGGGATTATTTTAGTGTGGCTGTTTTCTGGGCATTTACCCCACTGATGTCAGTGGAGCTCTATGGATACAGCACATGTTCAGAGCTCCCATTGAATGTGAAACAATTCATTAACACAAAAGTAAATATACCCACTGACGACACTTCTCCTCAGGTATCTGAGCCAGGAGGGCCAGCAGAAGCACGTGATGAAAGCTACCCTCATGCACTGATCTTCTCTGCATTTTGCTCGGCAGTGCTGCAGTAAGTGTTAAGCTCACAAGCCACATAATTTTCCCTTCCCATATATACTAGAGAATAATGAGTATGAATTATAAATGCATTCAAGAATAGTTTCTTCCTTCTAAGGTCCCTCTCTGGATCAGGTTAGCAGAGCTTTTAGCATTACAGTAACTTTAATTTCTTTTCTCAAAAATTTCCCAAGGTGGGATTTGCAGAAGATTTTGGACCTGACTTGAGTGCACTCATAAGCTGATGCAGACAGCTGTTAAAAATCACCACATATAAGCATATCCTAAGCATGTAAATGAGAAAAGAAAACTTTAATTTCCCCACTCTTTTTCATTCTTGATTACACATAAGTGTTCATCAATTTGCATGGTTACCTATTTACTATGACTAGAGCAGCCTCACAGAAATATTGAGTTGCTATTGGACACAACATAAGTTTATTACTGTGAATTACACACTTTGAGTAAGAGACACTGATAGGAGGTTGGTTTGCCTTCAATGGATAGTAAAATGAGTTCATCTTATATCTGTTGAAAAGTTTCAAATTCCCATTTCTTGAAGCTTTTTACTTTTTTCCAGTTTTCAAGCCTGGCAGATTTCTTGCAAAGATGTGGTAAAATACTGGCACAGGTTGCCCAGAGAGGTGGTGGATGCCCCATCCCTGGAAACGTTCAACGCCAGGATGGATGAGGCTCTGAGCAACCTGATCTGGTTGGGGATGTCCCTGCTCCTTCCAAGGGAGTTGGACTAGATGACCTTTAAATGTCCCTTCCAACCCTAACGATTCTATGATTCTATGTTCTAAAAAATAGAGGGCTTATGAATGGATGATGAAAAGCAGAGCCAAAGCATTTGTTTTACCGGGGCAGATAAGATTATCTTTCCTAACCAATTCAAATGATAGACATTGCTGAAGACTATTAGAACCACTGTGCACGAATCATAACATCATTAATTATGCTGCAAATATCAGATAGTGCTTCAAATATCTAACAGTAACGATTAACTCTGAAAGCTGTCATGTCTAATTTACCTCTTCAAAAGCTGACTGCAGGAGTCTCAAATATGGAACATCTGGTAAACAAAGTCTCCACAGACAGGCAATTTTTCCACTAACTTGTACTTATAGAAGCCAATAACACAACCTTTTCCTTTTAAATACACCCCAACTCCTGTTCATGCCTTTCTTACAATTATTCTCTTGATAAACAGTCAAAGAACTATTACTAATTATCTCCACAACAAATAAACTACCAGAGAGTAGCCAAACACTGCTTATGTGGCTTCCATGCTGTTGCTGAGGCCATGTGAGCGTGAGAGAGGGTGTAAATCAGCCCTTCACCTCTACAGTGGTCGATGGTGTTGCTTTTTTCAGTGTAACTGTGCCTTTTCTCATGGCTATGTGAGAAAAGCAATAAATTAAGTTTAGCGTCCACTTTGCCTGCAGCTTTGCCATGCTGTGAATGTGCAGGAGCACTTTCAAAGGAATGTTTGTGTTGGGAACAATAAAATTCATCCATTTGCTCTTTGTGTGTTGCAACATTCCTGCTACCTCCTTGCTGAAGGGCAATCAGTCCTTACTTCTCCACTCCAGAGAAGTGGTTCATGGGCAGTACTTTTGTCCCCTTTAGGAGGCAGCAGTGATTTGGCCCAAGGCTGAGAGGTTTCTAGACATGCCAGCATATTGGCAGCAAGGGCAATGGCTTAGACAACTGCTCTGGTCCTCCTTTCATCCAAAGCTTCCACATGGAAACATCTCTGGAAAGCCAACTGCGACACAAATAGCAACTGCAGATACTAGAGTTACAGAAAACTAATAGACAGAAAAGGTTTCCCCACATCAAGATCACTGTTAAATTCAGGCTCTGTATGTAAATGAAACACAGCTGTGGGCTAAGACTGCTGTTTAATGAAAAATATCGCGCTGCATTGAAGCCCTCCAAAGAATGTTACTGAACTGTGATACACAGACTTTCTTCACAGGTTTTTTTCAAGTAAAATGACTGCAAAGCCAGACCAAGCAGAGAAAAATCAATTTAAATACACAAGATAAAAGCAGATCTGTGTGTACATACAAGATGAGAGATGTCACCCTTGTAATCACCTCTCATAACCAGGTGATTCTCTAAGTCAATCTGAGGAGTCAGTCAGCATTTTGGACTCTGGGAGTGTCTCCCTGTCCTGGTTTTGGCAGGGATAGTTAATTTTCCTCTCAGTAGCTGGTGTGTTTTGGATTTCGTGTGTGAAGAATGTTGATAAACACCCTGATGATATGAGTTGTTATGAATGAGACCAAGGACACTGTCTGGCTTTCCAAGTCTCGCTAATTTGCAGATGCAGGAAGCTGGGAGAAAGATGGACAGAATAACTGACCCAAACTGGCCAAAGAGTATTCCATGCCATAAATGTCATGCTCAGTATATAAGTGGGGGCTGGCCAGGGCGCGTATCTGACTTCCTGGCATCCATCTTTCTCTCTCATTTTTGCTGGCATCATTCCCTCTACCTTGCTGGCTCCCTTTTGCTCTTTTTCTTGCCGCTCGGTTTTGTTTCCCTGATTGCTGCTCAGGACAGGCTGTATTGGTTGTTGGGACATCGGGCGGTGAGAAAACATATATTGTTCACTTTGTATATTTTAATATCCTTATATTTTGTTATTACTGTAGTTTTCCCTTGTTATTTTAGTAAATTGTCTTCATCTCAACCAACAAGTTCTCCTTCCTTCCCAATTCTCTCCCCCATCCCACTGGGGAGGGGGAGCGAGAAACTGTGCGGTAATTAGGGCTAAACCATCACACTCCCTTGGAAGGAGGGCTTGAGGAGGCATTTACTTGCTACAATGCTGCCTAATTATGAAGAATAAACAGAGTCCCTGTATTCCTGAATATCCAAGTATCTGCTTTTTTATTGCACATACCAAGAGAGCTGCTGGATTGCAGTGGGTATGTTCCTGGAGAGGTAGCACTGGAAACAGATCCACGCGCTCTCCTTTGACTTTCCAAATGACCCATGTTTGGGGTAGAGAATCCCATCACTTTGGCTGTCTGTGGCTTTCCACATTTCTGACCGGCGAGGGGCAACTGGTGTGCAGGGCAGCAGCCTCAGGCAGGATCCACCTGCCACCAAGGTACAGCAGCAATGCACACCTCTCTTGAAAATGCTGTTCTTACAAGGGCAAGATCAAAAAACCAAAAGTTGCTCAGGCAGAATAATCAAGGTGAAAGGCCAACTTCAAAAAAAGGAAAATAGCATGAAAGATAAGAAATATATCAGCAAGACAAATGTCCAGAATGAGAAAATCAAGGTGGCAGAGTAATCAGCTGAGGCAACAGACATGATTGCTAGAAGGCACAACCTCGTAACCCTGAAGGGTCCAAGGCCCTCAGCAGATGGTGTCGTAGTTTAGCCCGGTTCAGGACCAAGCTATGCAGTCTCTCACTCACTCTCCCCACCCTCCAGCAGGATGGGGAGGAGAATTGGTAAAGAAAAGAAGGCAAAAAACTCATGGGTTGAGACAAAAAAAAAAAAACAGTTTAGGAGGACAACAGAAGAAAACAAAACATAGATGGAAAACAAACAACAAGAAACCAATAACAGAAAATACTTGAGCATGTAATTTACAGTACAATAGCTCACAGCAGATCCTGATGCCCAGCTCCCTCTCAAATAGCAGGAGGCTCTCCTCAGCACCCTCCTCACTGATATACTGAGTATGGTGTCCCATGGGATGGAATGGCCCTTTGGGTAAACTGTCCCAGCTGTTGGCTAATTAGTGAACTATCGAAGCTGTGTCTCCCAGCCACAGGGGCCACCAGCTCCAGTTCCTCTCCCAGCTCAGGTGAAAATTAACTCTATCCTAGCCAGAACCAGGACACATGGGAACCACCACAGGTCCACTCAGGTCACACTGGGGGCTTGCCTATTTATTCGTAAATCCTACACACTGTACACTGATGTTCATCTGACAGCATTTTAAAAGCTGACATCCCAGTTTTCTCCATGTCCTTTAGAGAGGAAGTGTCAGGCTTTATACCAGTTTGTTAAAATAGATCAGGTAAAGCTTAAAAATGTAAGTATTGATACAGAAAGGAAATATGCCTTGTTCAAAAGGCATTTGTCTGTTTAGAAATCAAGGGAAAATTTCCATGCTCTTAGTCCCTCCTTTGAAATGTGTTGCTTTTTTCCCTTATAACTTTCTTGAAAGGGAGAGAAGAGATTTTAGGTATTGTCTGCAGTTTCTGTTTACTGAAGCAGGATATTATTGCAGTTATTGTTTATTTAAACAGGATAAACACATACTGTACCATATAATATTATGTATGCTGTAAATAACATATTTATTATTTCCCTAGAGCACATAGGTACTGTACCTTAACTTCAGCTCCAGGGGCTACTTTCTAGCATCTTGCTATCATTGCGTAGGTTGAGTGTTCAATAGGGGGAAGGACCCTGCAAAGGTGGGATGAGCCCACTTGTAATCACGGCTTTTACGAGCCAGCAGAGGTTTGAGTGGTTGAAGTAACTCTGAGGAGCTTTAGTGGTGGCAGGACCCAGTGCTGTAGGAAGAAGATGTAGTTTGGGAAGGAGCCACAGAAAAGGCAGCAATGCAAGACCCACAGCAACTCTGTCTACCCATTCCTATGATGTTATGCAGGTCTAACCAGCGTTTGTCTTCTTAACTTGTTCAAATTATCTTTGAAAAAGTGAATCCTATGCACAAAGAAATACTGCTGTTCTAGTTACATTGTTGTACATGTCGAGAGAGAGATCACATTTATTATTGTTTAGGCTGCTATGTTACTTACTCCATTACATTAATAGCTGTGCCAGTGCACACAGGCACAAAAATAAATCCTAATGCACACTACAGTGCCAGAAAGCAGTTGTACTCATGTGCAGGACATGACTAAAGCAATGAAGAATAACTGAGGAAAACCTGGCAAATTTTTACTAAGAGACCCAGAATTGCTCCATGAGGGTGTGGAAGAACTCACCTCCACTAGAAATGCAGTAAAGGAAGAAATTTCAGGGCTCCTTCATGATCCAAGCAAGCCACACAGACACGTTGGACCTAGACTGGGAGAAACTTATAATGATTTGCAGGATCTTGCAGTGAGTCAGAGATGGTTCACTAACGAGCAGTAGACAGCAGGGTACAATTCCCCATCACCGAAACACCCAGCATTTCACCATGGGCTCTCCAGAGGCAGGAAATTGCTTTACATTTAAGAATCCAGTTCAGCAAAGCTCTTAAGCGGATGCTCAATAGCAAGCAGACAAATCAAGCACATGTTTCTGCACAGGAAGGCTAAACCTGCTCCGAACCACGCCGCAAGGCACTCCCCTCTCAACAGCACAAACAGAACCGTTGTGCCTCTGCTGCCAGCTCTTTCTTCTCCATCCCCAGAGTGCATAAGACTTCATATAAAGACCACTGCTAAAGAGTGAGCATGAAAGGAATCCCTTTGCAGAAGATCAAAAGCAAGGCTTGCCTTGCTTTATCACATGCTGTCATTCCTGTGATTGCTCCTTCTGGCGTAGCTCCATTGTCTTAAAATAGACAATCTCTGAAAGGGTAATCATTAGAGTCAGCAGTTTATTTTGAACAGAGAGAAGTACCAGGCATTTCAGGAGCCCAACAGCTGCTTCTTTTCAACCCCACCATCAGGACACATCTTCTAAGCACGTTTCTGTGCCAAATATCTTTCTGGCTGATGCTCCTGTCATTTTCCTTTCATGTTTCCAATTAGATGAAAGAATTTTTCACAGGGTTCCCTGTAATGACATTTATTGTCACATCTTTTGTACGTGGGCACCTACCTATAAGCTGTGCGGCAATTACATGAAAGTAAAACTGAGCCTGAATACTGCAGACTCAGATAATTAATGTAGTATGACAGAGGCCTTCTTTAGGAGTCTTTCCATCTCCTGTACTCTGTGCCAGGGAGTTTTGTCCACTGTGTTGTAATCTTTCTTATCATGGCACTTCCCACAGTAGGAAATAATAATGTCCTAAGAATTAATAGGAATCTTAAGAAGATTAAGTCGTCAGGGCCTTTGCTAAGTGTACACAGCATTATTCACACACTTAGAGTTTAGCACATGCTTAAATGCTTTTAACAACTGCTGCTGAAGGAAGGAGGCATCTCACCCCAAAACATACTGCATAATTAGAGGTGAAACAACTATATGGCCCTTCCAGAGCACTGAGATAAATATGATCTGCTGTCTCACCCCAGCTTTCTTTGCATGTATATGAATTCAGTTCCTGGCTCCCATATGTCCTTTTGCAATGCCCCCTCTCCCTCCCCAGATGCTTTTACAGTCACTGTTGATGTATCTTGTGAAGCCCACAAAATTGCTGAGAGTGCACTCTGTCCAATCATCTACAAAACTAGTAAAGACGCTAAAGTGTGGGCCCCAGAAATGGTCCCTGAGGGTTGTCACTAGTTGGACTTTGCACAGACGGTTGGACTTCAGTCCAGACAGTTTGAGACTTCACGTCCAGCCAGATGGTCCACTCACCATCCACTGATCTAGTCCGTATCTCACCAGTTGAGCTGCATGGATAGTGTGGTGGATAGGTACTAAAGTCAAAGTAAACAGCATCCCCTTCTCCACTAAGATGGTCATCTCATCATAGAAACCAGTCAGGTTGATCAGACGTGATTTGTCCAGTCACCCTCTTGCCCTTCACGTGATCAGAAATTAGTTTCAGGAGGATTTGCTTCATGATCTTCCCAGTGGCTGAGCTGAGTCTTCAGTAGTAAATGCAAAAAGGCTCTCAAAACATTTCAGACAGAGAATAAAATATCAACTCCTGGAAAAGAAATAATAACCTTGGAAGTGTCCAGAAACATACCTGGAAAAGTGGGCTAAAAAACCCTGGGGGTGATTGTACTGCCTTTACAGGAACTGGGAGAGAATGAGAGCAACAAAGGGACTGTCACTGCCATGGTGATGGTGTAAGGGGTGCTGCACTGAGACCCTCTCTCACTTAAATGTCCAATGGTGAAGACGTCAGCCAGCACTGCCACAGCAGCTCTACCTGCATCCACCTCCGCATGACATCGGTCTGTAATCCCTGACAGTGAGGTCTCAGTCAGATCAGGAGTACCAGGCAGTCTGCGCTTAATTAAATCCCATCTACTTTTAATGCTCAAGTGTTAATTTACAGTAGTTGGTGGCATAGGAGGGCTTTAGGGTGAAATGTACAGTGTTCAGGGTGGGTGGTGAATCATTGGACTGCCTTCAGATTTTAGAAAGCTGTTCATCTGCCTGCAGTGTTTCCTTCCAAGGATACTCTACGGAATTTCTTTTTTTTTTTCTTTTTTTCTTTTTTTCTTTTTTTTTTTACCGGAAGGACAATAAGTACTCACAATCTGTTCCTGCTCATTGTGCTTCTGGTAGCCAAAAGAATACACCAAAAATACCATTCATCTGTGCATAAAGATTACTAATGGCATTGCACCTCCTGTAATATTTTATCAGAATGAAATTTAAGTAGGTCAAGAAGCTCATGTAACTAATGATACTCTAAAAGCTAATTTTCTTTGGAAACAGGTTGGTTTTTTTTTTGCTGAGAGTTACCTGCTTTCTCGTTCTCAACTTATGAGACCAAACAACAAGACAGCAAAGGGCCAGGTGGGGAACAGGCAGCAGTGAGGAGTAAACAAAACCCTGTGGAGGTAGGCAGAGACTGATATTTTAGTTATCAATGCTATAGACAAAGTCCTATTTCCCATGCTATGTGATATACTGCTGCTTTAAGCATGAATGTTATTCATGGATTAAAGAAGATTTTTTAAAAATGTATTTGGGAGGAACAGATTCAATAGGTGGCATTTTCATCCTGACTTGATATTAGGGACAGAGGATGGCAGGATGGTTTTCTTAGCCCTGGTTTCACAAGGAACGTGGCCATCTCCCCAGCTCTGGTATGTGTCTGTATGACCTCTTCAGCCTGGACCTTCCTTCTAGCAAGTTTGAGTGAAAAAGTAACATCCATTACAGTTTAAAACAGTTGTAGCAGTATTTAGGAGAAATTCAGCCCTTCAAAATAGCATGCAGGCATCCACCTCACTGGCATTCATTTAGGAAACAATTCATTTTTATGAATGAATGGTGACTCATAAAGCCTGATCCAAAGCTTACTGAAATCAAGGGAGATATTTCTTTTGGTTTCACTGGATTTGGGTCAGCTTCATGATAGGCTAAAGGGGTTTGCACACATCCAGCAAGAGCGTGGAGACAATTAAAAGCTTATCTGCAAAAACCGAGTCTACAAGATCCTGTTCTAAGGGATTGTCACTTGTCCCCATAAGATAGTCTGCTGCCTGTTCTCCTGCCTGAACAATGAAATGAACCTGGTGGATTCGCTACAATAAAAAGTATAAATAGTCTCCGTGAAAAAATAAAGCGTTCCATTCCCTGATGTTTTCTGTTGCTGAATCCTCTAATAATTGAAACTGTTCTGCCAAGAAAAAATTTGCAGGCTCCTTGGCAATTTATCACAGCGTCTGAAAAGCTACTCGTTACCTGCTCACTACAACCTTTAACACCACCTGGCAGTGATCTCAGAACAAACAGAATTTGTGTGTGTTCATCCTATTAAAATTATTGCTGCAACAGAAGGATCATCTGTCCATTTAACAGGAAAATCTGCTTTAAAATTACGTAACTCTCTTCCCAGCTAAGTATGTATATAATTTGTGCTTTTTAAAAAACAAAGTGAAAGGGCTTCTATTCCCCCCCCCCCCCCGAAAAAAAGACTAAGGGGAGCCTTTTCTGACATCACTTTGTCCTGTTTTCCTATGCTGTAGCAGTGCTAATATCAGGGAGTTGGTCCTAATTTACCCTGTTCAGTGGAGATCAGACCTTCTGAGGGCTGAGCCTGGAGTACATTTAATGACACAAGCCTTGAAAGGTCCTGGTCATCCCCTGAGGATAACCCAGACCTACTCACAAGGGTTTACTAGCCCCAAAAAAGAGGACGTTAACATTGATTATGCTAATGGAAGAAAAGCTACAACCATGAGCCCATGCTCCCCTCAGATGATGCTGTTTTGAACCTGTCAATCAGAGAAGATTTGGGTGGAATTTTCTGCTGCAGATCCCCTGGATTCAAGGGCAGTTGCTTTATTTAAAAGCAACACAGGTCGGGGTCAAATGCCCCAAAAGGCAAGTGGTGCTTCATAGTTTGTATCCATCAGTGCAGAGTCTCTTCTCTGCTTCCCTGAAACAAGGTGGCCTCATCCAGGATGCCTGTGGGGAACCAGTCGTGCTTTGCACCCTCCCTAGTGCATGTACCAAACCTCTTCTGGATGCGCTTGAGTCTCCAGAAGGCAGTCTGTACTACCAAAAATCTTCTGCAGAAATGACATAAATACTGGCTATTGTTAACATGAATGGCCAGTCTGGACAAGTCTTTAAGAATACAAACTGCTTTGGCATATATGGTAGGCACCTGCAAGACATTTTCTGGCTTCTGTTTATCGTCATTGTGTGTGGAGATGCTTATTACCATTTGCACGCAACTTTAGCATGCCAAACTGTAATTTGTCTGCTACCCAAATTAATGGGCATATGGCCATTTCCCCAGCTCACGTGCAATGCTGGCCATGTATTACAGAGTGTTGATCATATAATCAGGTAATAATGCAAATGGTTGGGAAAAAAAAATACAATTAGCTCATTAAGAAAAAAGAAAATCTCTCCTATCAGGCCAGACCTGACAGCAATTTCATCATTCACATCCAGCCAGGGAACACAAAGTACTAACTTTGTTTTCATTTCATTCCAGCCTACATAAGGAAAACCTCAGATGCAAAATTAAACAATTCGTAGTAGGCTACTATTTAACCAAAGCTTAGTTATAGTTATTACTAAGCTCTTTTTTCAGGCTTAGATGTATGATCCCAATCTCAAAGAGATGTCTGGGTTGATGCAGATGCTGCCTCCTGACAGGTTGTCCCTGTGGCTGCAGGGACACTTTGCCACTTCACACCTTGCCTTGCTTCTTGGGCTCGTTGCTCCTTGTCCTCCCCACACTTGCCCACAGCACTGGTAGTTCAAAGGGATGCAAACCCCCCAGCTCACATCCCTGTGGGGGATAAAGCAAATACAGGAAAAGAGTATAGTAAGGCCTCCAAGCATAGCTTGGGAGGATGTCAGAATAAGTATTTTTGACAAATCCGTATTTTATTTCAGTGAAATCTGGAAAGAATTAGAGCTGACCATTCTCTTTTTGAACACAGACGAAGAGTAAAAGAGTGAAAAACCCACATTTCACTTGAGAGTCACAAGTGCTTTTCTACAAAACATCCAGTTGTAATTCTTTTAGCTGGTCAAAATTCAAAATTTTGATATGGTGGGTAATTCTGACATTTAAAATCAAAAAAAAAAAAAATCAAGTGTCCTGAAAAATATTCAGCTGAGGTTGAGTTTTAGTGAGCAGTGGGACCCTAACAAAAATCTTATGCTCATTACTTTCCCTCCTTTTCTGCTAATAGAGTTGTCTTCCTATGGAGTGTTTCAATTTCCTTGAATAGGAATTTCTTAACAGTGAACAATGGGCTGCCAGAAAATGTACAACCAATTCACCAATTTTAATAACACCAAAGAAAAAGTATCCTTCCAGCAGAAGAGCAAGGTTATTTTAGCCCTCAGCTTTCACCGCAGAAGAGAAGGTTTTTGCACCATTGTGTACCTTAGGGCTGTGGCATTTTGACGAAAATATCTCCCTGCTGCACTAATGCTGGTAGAGCTCGTACAGTCAATGCCTATTCAACCTTTGATCTTCACACCAATCTAACTAATCATCATGTCAGTGAGTGATAAGGAAACTTCTCTCTGGACACTTGTTTCAAAGGGAGAAATTCCAATTTTTTCTTTGCTGTCTCGTTGTGCAAGAAGAATAACACGGTCACTGGTGGGGCAGTGGGGGCCACTGCTTTTAATCCACCGTGCAGAGGAAGTAGAAGTGTGTAATGCAGGTATAGCTCAGTGCTCCCCTCCTCTCATTAATACTTGGCTGCTTAAGGATTAGCTGTGCTTGGTCAAATGAAAATTATCCAATATTAGTGAAGCACCTTCATCTGACAAGCCAGGATTCACAGGAAAACTGAATGCAAACGGGGCTATGGCAAAACTGTCAATAAAATCCTCCTGCTACTATGAGATGAAAAGCTCTGAGCATCAGGAGGCCATGGTAAAAGGTAAGAAAAATGTTTCCCACCATTCAGGGATAACAGCTGAGGCAGCAGATGCTGGCATAACACCTGTGGGAGTACAGTCATTTTTGTAGGGAAGTGGCACATCTAGGTGAAAAGAAAACAGAGCAAGTGAGCTCGCTGCCAGACAGCTCTGCAGACTCTGGTATGTGGTGCTAAGGCGTCCTTCCCCATTTGAACCCCCGGCTTTGAGACCTTATACTTCCATCTTGGTTCCTCACTATCTTCAAAGAGCAATTGGATCGTTCACAACTTGCACCAAATTTTAGAGAAGCACTATGTGAACATTGTGACATCAAGGAAAAATATGTCAGTGTTCTTGGAATAAATAAATGGTCCAAAGGATTGCGCTCTGGCTTTGCAGCTCACTGGCATCCCTGGACGCTCCAGACAGGTCATTCTTGGACCAAGCACGAGAGCTAACAGTGACTGAGCAGAAAAACGAAAAACCCACTAAGAACTCCTGAGAAGATTTCCAGATCCAAGTAATGATCTAAACCTCCCAAATCAAGAGGCAATCCTTGAAAAAATGTCCAAATTAATGTTTGATTCTTTTTCTGTGAAGGCTCTTCTGTGCCTTCACAGCACACATTACTGAGCAGTTGTCTATAATTCCATTGCATGTCACGTAACTCCTCTCACAGTCACATCTTGGGGGTGGAGGAGTTAATTGTGTGGCCACAATTTGACTGCATAATCATAAGACTGGGTGAACTGGGACTTCAGGAGAAATGCTACGTGCCATTCAAGCTTCATGATAACACAAGGAGAGCTGGGAACACTGTTGTGCTACCTCTGGGCAGCAGAGCGCTTGGGCAGAAATAGTTTTGCACGTCCACAGCAGGCAAGTGTCAGCAATTGCTTTAAGAAGTAAAGAGCGATTTTTGTATTACAAAAGACTGTATCTGGAAACTTTTTCAACCATCTGTAAACATCAACTCCTATTTCATCCTAAGCTGAATTTCAAAATATCTTTAAGAAATGGATTCAACTTTCCTGCTGCCAAATGTCACCAGCCCCTGGTCTATGATCCATGCCAAGTGCTGAACCCTGTGAGCTAGCTGTCCCATGGATACACACAGAGCAGAGCCACCTTTGGGGGCATCTGTTCCAGCCTTCACATGAGAGTTACCCTCTGGTTACCCTGGCTGTGCCAGGCTCTGCCACCTCCGCTGAGAGCACCTCTGTGGAGATCTACCCTGTTCAGTAAAGACATTGTGGAGAACCAGGCCACCTTCTGGTAATCCCTCTCCATCACCAGGAGTATGGGTGAATACAGAGCAGTGTTCCACACCTCACTGCTGCCCACGTCCACAGAGTTATCATAGAATCATAGAATAGTTTGGATTGGAAGGGACCTTTGAAGGTCATCTAGTCCAACCCCCCTGCAAGGAGCAGGGACATCTCCAACCAGACCAGGTTGTTCAGAGCCCAGTCCAACCTGGCCTTAAATGTTTCCAGGGATGGGGCATCTACCACCTCTCTCGGCAACCTGTTCCAGTGTTCCACCACTCCCAGTGTAAAGAAATTCTCCTTTATGCCTAGTTTAAATCTACCTCTCTCTATTTTAAAACCATTATCCCTTGTCCTATCACAACAAACCCTGATATAAAGTTTAGCCCTATCTTTCTCATAAGACCCATTTAAGTATTGAAAGACTGCAATAAGGTCTCCCATACTAAAGTTCAGAGGGGGGTTTCTAAAGGCCCTCTGCCCTCTTTGAGGAACCAGATCATCTCTGTGGCTGATAATGTCTGAAATGTTAGTGTAAAAGTCCCTAAAGACCAACGGCATTGCATTTGCTGTCAGATTACAGCTAAGTGGAAAACACAGTAGGCAAAGAACTCCCTGCTGAGCCCTAAAGCCACGTCTTATATTTGCAGTGAGTTTACCAAATCAAATCACAGGGTAATTTAGAGGAACTGAAAACTGTGCAAAGTCTCACGGGCAATACTCACTCTCAGATGCAGCAGAGCGTCTCACGTTCAGCTCTGAGTGAGGAAGGTGCTGGCTCTGAAAAGCAGTGCAAAGCAGGTAATAAAAATGTACCAAAGCACCGGCAAAGATACATCTCAAGCCAGCTGAGTGCCTCAATTGAGAAATAGACCCCGTTTACAAGGCAAAGCTAAGTTTTGGAATGCAATTGCAGGTTAAATAGATAGAGAAACAAATAGGCTCCTGCTTGAGAGATTTGCAAATCACATACCCCATCTGCAGCAAGCCCAGCAAGCTAAATTTGATTTGGACTTGCTGAGAAATCTTTAGAGAAATTATGTTTTCTTTTATTTGCCTGTGGATATCCATTTTCACTGCTCTACCTCCCACCGTCTACCAAGATGACAGATAAGAACGAATGCCAATGAAGTGTAATGTTGTCAGCAACACAGGAGAAGGAAGCTGCTGCCTAAAGAGTTACACTGATGTGCTCCCATGAATTCCCGTCCAATGTGGGTGTTAACAGCACTTTCTCTAAGATGGTCCATTTTTGCATCAAAACGGATTGTGTACGAAGACTTACAACAGAAGTTTTCAAATTAGCCTCGGGTCTGGGGCAAATTCTGTTGCTTGCTTTTGTTAAACATTGATATACATCGCTGATCCTGTAGGTGACATTTTTCTAAGAAAAGGACTGGGTTGTTTTTCTATGCCAGGTTCTGGACAGTAAAAGACCCTGATTCAGGATGCCTTTTGATCACCATGCACATGCCAAAGGAAAAAGATTAGGGAACATTTATTAAGTTATTTTGTTTTCTAATCACTGACTTTGGAAGAAAAATAGCAAGAGAAACCACATGGTAACGTTCCTCGACAAGCAATGTTATTACCAGCAACAAGGAGATATTATTTATTGACTGTAGCTAGAATGAATAAAGTTGCTTTTAAGCAGCTCTGCTCTTTTCTTGCTACTGTAGTAATAACACTTAGAACAATAGATGGCTACCAGAAAGAAAGGCTGTTTTGTCACCTTTCTGTGCAAGAAATGACAAGAAGATCTGTAACACTGTGTTACCAGCAGATAGGGACTCTCTGTTTCAAGTTGAATTTTCCTGGACCAGCTCAGTACAGTCAGCCAGAATTAAAATGGTTTGAGGGAGAGGATGGACTGCTGAAACACAAGAGTGGCAGGCACTTATTTGTTCTTTTATATGGTCATCTGCTTCAAGGGAGGACATGCAGCTTGGATTTTCAAAAATACCTATTTAAGGTCCATTAAAATCCACACAAATTTACCTTCATAGAATCATAGAACGGTTAGGGTTGGAAGAGACCTTCAAAGGTCATCTAGTCCAACTCCCCTGCAAGAAGCAGGTACATCCCCAACTAGATCAGGTTGCTCAGAGCCCTGTCCAACCCAGACTTGAATGTTTCCAGGGATGGGGCATCCACCACCTCTCTGGGCAACCTGTTCCAGTGTTCCATCACTCTCATAGCAAAAAAATTTCTAATTTATCTAGCAGCATTCTACAAATGTAAATAAATGATAGATAGACATTTAGACAAGACAGATTATACTTTTAAACAGAAATTTCATAATCAAGTTACCACGATAAGAAACTGAAGGTAGTTGTGCCTTCTACTTAGATAAAATGTCATATTGCTGCTCAAGATGAAGCACCACATGGCAATGAACATGCAAAGAGAATTTGTTATTGAACTATCAGTCTCCTATTTCTTGTGCAGTTTCTAACTCACAAGGCCACATTTTAACCATTTATGCCAAGAAGGGTTGTAGGCAGAATCCAACGACAGCCTTTGCTCAGCAGGAGAAACAACTCCTCTTCCTCCTTGCCTCTCATGGCTGTGGCTCAGAGACATCCCTTCCACTGCTCCGGATGGCAGCAGCAGCTTCTTCTCAGATGTGCTGGAAGCTGTGAAATCCCTGCAGGCATTACGGGAGAATTTTGGTGTGAAGTTATGTTCAAGGTGAAAGTCCACAGGTATTTCCTTGCTCCTCTTTATTTCTCTCCTCTATTTCATTCTACTTTTTCCCCTTTCAGCTTTTATTGCTCTTACCCCTGTATTTTTTCCTTATGGGTCTTTTAATCTTTACATAACAATTTCCCTGGAAATACCATGACAGCTTTGGCATTTTAGTCAGCAGAAATCTGTAAGGCAATAAATTTGTCTATTTTAGACAAGAAAGCATGAAGGAGCCAGATAAATGCATTTGCACATTTCTCCGTTTTGCCCAATACTGTAATAACAGGTTCCAACTGAAAGTAAATATTTTGTGCTTTCCAACCATTGTACAGAATTTATTGAGTTACACTGCATCATTTTTTTGTAAGAGTGTAAAAATAGCATTTGTCTCATTCCCAATTAATTTCTGAGAGAAAAGTATTACTATGGACTAACAGTGTGTTACGAATCATGACATCTACTCATTTAATATCTTTTACACTGAAAATCTAAGTTATGTAATTGCAGACATGCAAATATAAAAATACACTAAAAGACAGTTTCCTTCAAATATACTCAGTGTGAGAGGAGATAATTGCTCATTGCAGATTACAGAGATGCCAGCTGTAAAAAGAAATTATGAAGGCAAAGTCTGTGCCCAATATTAACCATGAACCTGAAGGTCTGCCAAGTCTAGGCAAATACCCTCAAAGCTTACTTTACCAGGGTAGTGATGAAAGATCCATCCCCAAAGAAATTCTGGAGTAGTTTTCATCAGATGTACCCAGTTCCATTGGGTCCCAGATTATTGACATTTTTAAAGGATGGTAAAATGATTATGTATACCAGAATAAGGCTGAGATTATGTTTTTGTGTCAATAGATGATGCAAAATCCTCTACAACCCATATCATGTAAGAAACTAACCTTCAGCATAAGCCACAGAATTTAGAGATGAAATATAAAGCTCTGGATCTAGTTCTTAAATTCCAACACAGCATTTTGTGTCAGTAGTGATTTGCCATCTGAATGAAACAGCATTTGGTTTACAAGTGATAAAGAGAGACTGGCCAGCCAGAACAAGGCAAGTGTATAATAGTTCCATTGGGAAAACAATGGGTTAGGATGCTTTTTGATAATAATTTCACATTGGCACCACCTAGAAACATCAATTTCTCTCCACTGAAGTGGCTCTCCTACTCTCTGAGACGAAGAAGACTTTCTGTATCTGAAGTTATCCTGAAAGGCTCAAATCACTGCAATTAATGGTTTGGAAGGCATTGAAAATGCCTTTGAAGAAACAACTTAAATACATGACCTCTAGGATACCCTGAGAAGCAATGAGATAAGAAAAGGAATAAAATAGTGAGTGAAAAGGTGGAGGTATAGAGGAAAAAGTTTAGTGTTTTGGGCTATGGGAGCAGACCAAGATTTCTTTATTTGTTTGACTGTGAGTTCCAAAACAGCAGTGTACTGATAGAGTTGTCAGCTTTCACTGTCAGCTTTGAAAGCCCCAAGATACTGAAGCATCTGACACAAATCACATGGCGTACACTCAAAAGTACCGAAATATCTCTGTCCTGCTGGGGCTCCATTGATTTAAATGGAAGTAATCCGCTTTCAGGAGGAATCAGAATCACTGCCTAAAGATGGCTTTGAGAGTTTCAGTGAACAGTTGAAGGCCTCTTACTGAAAGAGCTCAAAGCCCAAAGTGAATGAACTCACCTTTATAAACTTTCTTGTCCTTTTTACGGGAACCGTTTGTCCTTCCGCAATCCATTGAATGACTTTATGCAGGAGGAATTATTCCAGATATTTCTTCCACTTTCCCTTCACTTTTCATGTGCTTTGAATTCATTCAAGCTCCCCCACAGTTCCTAGAAATTAAAATATGAAGGAGAAAAATAGGTGTCACACTAAAAATAACATCTGATGAAGTGTAGTTTAATATTGATAGTTTAATATCCTAGTTACTGTAGTAAAACTGTGAGTGCCCATGGATCAGCCTGCATTTTTAGTTATGTCCTAAGGACGTGGTTCAGTCCACCGAACTCCAGCTGTCTTAGGTGGCTAAGTGGCTTCAGTAGCTCCTTCGATATCTAATGGGGATAAATAGATACAGCAAACATGAACGCAACCCACCTTAAAACTGTAGGGCAAGGGAGGTTACACAAATCACCCTCTGAAAGTGCTCTCATACATTGACTGCAGAAAGAGATTTAGTGACAAGTTTAGCTCAGATACACATTTAAGTAAAGTATCAAATGAGATGAACCCCAGCTCTCAATGGCGCCACGTTTGTGGTTAAATGCCATGACAGAGGTGCTAAATAGCTGCATTAATACCTCGGGCATCTAAACTCTCGTTTAACCGATTCCACACACACCTGCCAAGTTCATCATTCATATTCGTTTCGGTCATTTTCACTGCATCTGGGAACCTTTTCCATCTCTCCCACAGCTCTACAACATTAACAGCCTCTGCTTTAAGACGTGCTGGTTTTGGCTCCTCACTCACCTATTCCTGCAAGCAATCTCGTCAGTGAAGACTGATGACCCACTGAAGGATAATGCAAGCCTGATGGCCTGGATTTTCCACTGCCTCCAGAAATATTTTAAACTTTGCAAAAGGAGCTGCATATATTTTTCCCCTGGCCCCCTTCAGCTCTCATTCCTGAGATCTCTTGGTTCCAGCTACAACCAACCAAGCAGAAAGCAACTCCAGTGTGGTGTCTGTGATTGCATGGATATTTATATCTGTTGTATATATATCTGAGTACGGACAGATACACACACAAGTATGCTTTTATATGCACATGAAAATAAAAATTTAGCAAGTTAATTATAAAGGTCCACTCCTGCAGATGTCCCTGTATGAGAGGCTCCTTGCACCTGTGTGGGTCCAGTTGCAAAGATCTGGATCACAGCCAGCCTGTGCAGCCTGTGGCCCCCCTGAGATGTCACTGAATTTCATTTCTTCAGAGCCAGGAATGTCTAGAGCTTTTGGAGAGTCTGACTTTATATATAACCCCCACCCAAGATGACTGAGGTGACCATTGCAGCCCATAAGCCATGGTGGGCATGATAAAATAGGTTTGAAATTTAGAAAATGGTCACTGTTGATGAGGATTAAAAAGAAAAAAAAACCCAACCAACAAGCAGACAGGACTGTGTTGAGATCTTGGAGGTGAATGAAATACACACTGTATATTAAAATCAAACTCCAAAATTGCTTTCAGACTCTCAACCTTGAGAAAGAGGCCACAGAAAATGGGAGAAAGTAAAGTGCTTGTTTGGGATTTTCACTCTCAGCAGGAGAAACCAATGCATTTGAGGAGCAGCAACTGAGCTTTTGATGCTCTTTAAATTTCCAGTACTTCAGTATCTGATTTTCCTGAAGAGATTTGGCTGAGAAAGTGCTAGCAGGAAAACATGGATCCTTGCGAGTATATCAGGAAAGCAGACACTTAGCTTTTTACAAAACATTAAAGAATGAAACATTGCAAATATCACATGATTTTTAAGAACTGGAAAATTCTACCAGCAACTATAAACTTCAGCATTGCATCTATGATTCTATCTTTTAAGAGCTCAGCAGGCAGTTCTTGATGAAGCAAATGAGTTTTGTGTAGTGTTACCAAAGTGCTGCAGAAAATGTAAATGCAAAATGTATTATCAAAGTGGAACAAAGATAAATAAGGGAAGGAAGAAAGAAATTGGTGTTCAAAAGTTAACCAGAAGAGTGTCTTTCACTGAAAAGATGCAAAGAAAAGTTTGAAATAGCACTGAACTGCCTATGAGTAACGTTCAGAAATAGAAGAGGAGCAAGCTGTAAAGACAGGGATGTTTTTTGGACTGGTAGGAAGGTATTGGTGTTTCATCCTTTATTATTTTAAGAGAAGAAACATTCCCAGCTGAGCCCTTTTAAACATTCAGCATTTAAAAATTCAATGGTCCAGCTCCATTATTTAAAATGGGCATGAGTAAATTTGTTCTCTGAGTAAAGAGACCAGTGCCAACGAGGGAGCAGGGAGCTAAAACTCCTTCAGTGAGCGGTCAATGCAAAACAGGGCCACAAGTGACACTGGAAAGGAAGAAATAAACTTGTCTATGTTTTCCTATTCGTATGTTGATGGACATTCACTTTCCACAGCATTTATGTTTGTTTTCATAAGTGAAAATAGTCAGCTTCTAGGTAATAAAGTATAAAAGAAAATAAGTCAGGACTGAATTCTTTATTAACATTTCTTGGAATTCCTGTTCTTAAAATAAATTGTTGGGAACTCTCCTTAAATATCAAGGCAATCCAGACCATCTACACTGGAAACATCTACAAATAAAAGGCTTATGCTATCCTGAATTGATACTCTAAATTTAATGATACCACAACAAAATGGATTTCCCTCAGTGTTAAATTAAAACTTTACACACCTTTATGCATGGTACTGATAATGGCACAGAAAGATGCGTGCATATAATGAAATGCTTAGTGCAAGCTTTTAGAGATACTTCCAGACAACATTTTTAAAGTGTTTCCTTGAATACATATAACCTGATTAAAGGAGACTGAGATTAGACTCCTACATGTTACTGCAGCATGACTAAATGTCATTATTGTTGCTCCTTTTGTTGCTGCTATTATTCTGTTGTCAGTGGCTGTCTGCATCTGTACAAGGTACGCACATGAAAGTCATAATCATTATTGGGATCTGTGTGTTAAGACTCATCACCCACAAAAAATCAGTGTCGTAAACAGCGTGGGTCCAAAGGAGCCAGTATTTGGCAATGCAGCAGGGTGGAAAGAAGGTTTGGAAGTGCCTGTCCCTAAGAGTGGAATTTAAATGAATGGGGAGAAGAACTGCCAAATAATGCTAATGATGACAGATAGCAATCTGTAAGTTCTGCTTTATTCAACTGAAATATTGATGATAAAAAAAAAATACTGCCTCTTCCCAGAAAGCCGCAGGTATGGGAACTTTACATCTTTTTTCCCATCAGAAATCAAACCTGTGCCAACAATGCTGTGTTATTTTCTAGTGTAATTTCTGTATTTACTGAATATAAAGTCAAATAAAAATAGTAAAAATCATATAAAAGGCAATTTTTCTTTCAATCTACCAAATGAGATACCCAAACAAAAGAGCCCAGTTAGTCATAAGTTGCTCCCTTTGTTCTTAACTTTGATCTCCATCCCTTTGCTTCCAGCTCCCTACCTGGTCGCTTCGGGAGTTTGTACCCTTGATGTCTTTCACGCACATTCACTGGCCTTTGAAAGCACAGGCCTTTTTCCAAAACTAAGCATGGCCTAGCATAGAAAGTACTTGATGCTAATGCTCCATCTATGAATTGGCTTGGCTACTCAGAAAATTTAAGTATGTCCACTATCCAAAAGAGCCACACCTTCAGCTGGCTCCCATTTGCAGAAGAAGTTAATCCACGCATTATCTTCCAGGGTCATTTAATGCCATGGTAGCAATCAGTCTTCAAAGCATCTTTTGGACAACTTTTCTACATGACCCTCTGTAACTCATTCTCCTCCCTAACACTTTTGCCATAACAACAGGGAATGTTTTGGAGCTCTCAGTTAATAGCTCACAGTGAGACATCAGATGCATCTTTTCACTCACTGCCTTGCTTTCCACTGTGCTCACACTGTTGATATTGTAATATCTAGTACACAGCAAGCCAACATCAGACAACAAGGAGAATTAATTATCACAGGCCCTGGGGCTTTGAATCACATACTATCTACCAACGTTTTTGTCTGGCACAACAATACCCTTGCAAGAAGACTCAAACATATCTTTAAATCCCAAGGAGACATTTTGAGGGCAATATCTCAGTAGCAAGTAGAAAGGTAACTCCTCTGATAAGTTAGTTAAAAGAAAAAGAAAGGAAGGTCCATCCAGGAGTGTTCCCTGTGCAATAAACTCCCCTGGAGTGCACACCAAAACCACCTCAGGTGCAGGCTGAAGCGGTTTTACAGTGATGGCGTGACACTTTCGCAACCGATAGCGTAGTGACACCTGCTGATGAACACATACATTGCAAATACTTGTAAGACGAAGGGCTGGTTCACATCTGCATTAAGCCTATTTTTTCTTCTGCCTTTGAACCTACCCATCTTACGGTACTAGAGTATTACTGAAAGCACATTACCAACAGCACTGCAGACCCCCAGCCATTCCCCTCAGCCCATGTCTGCCTATACCACTGATTAGCCACGACAAGCTCATTTACACTCTAAAGTTAGTGCCAACTCTTTTTTTTTGTAGGACTACAGGTTGGATCATGACTGTATGAGAGAGGATACATTATTTTTCTGGACATAATATACAATGAGAACAACACCTTCTTTTTGCAGTGTCACGGCATGAAGGACTTTTCTCGCTGCAGGCTGAAAATTAAGGAATTCTCTTTGGCTGGTTCCCCAATTAATCTCTAATTGTTTGCAGAAGATACCCTGGGGATGTATCTCAAGACAGGAGCAGGAACACTCCAAACAAAGTTGGAGTGTTCTAACAAGTCATTCGAACCTGAAAGCAGAGATTCACTCAGTCCCACTGTTTGATGCATTTTCATGTATTTCCACCAACTGGATATATACGTCCTCAACCATGTGTTCAGGCTACATTTCCACATTTCCCTTCATTCGAACAATGGTGGAGGAAAGGCAGGGAGTCACTTCAGTTACTGTTAGGCAAAGCTGATTTATATGCAGCTCTAATTTACATGGGGCCCTGAAGATCTGCATCCTTTTTCTGGCTCTGCCGCTGAGCCTTGCAATTATGCTTATCAAGGCACTCTTCTGTTAGGTCCAGCGTGCTGTTACCTCCTTCTGTCGTGTCCGTTACCTTCTTGGTGATAAACTCTTCTGTGCTGCTTACTTTGGGTCTGTGCTATAAGCCCTCAGGGTTTTTCCAAACTCTACCAACTGTGAAGAACAGCCCCAGACCCACTGGAAAAAGAAGACATCTCAACAGGCAAGGGATCAGTTTAACATTGGTAGAATAACAAGATAGTGTCCAGTTTTGTAACAGGACATTTAACAAACATTTGGATCCTAGTATTTGATAAAACCTTACAGGCCATCAGCCCCTGGTGCTGTAGTAATTCTATTCCTTTTGACCCAATGACTGGTTAAAATCAGTCAACAAAAAGTGCATAAGGGCAGAAAAAGACCCCCTTGTTGTATGTCCTTGGGCAGGATTTAGTACAATATCATTCAGGCTGAGGGACGTCATGCCAATGTGGTTTTAAATTCTGACCTGAACTGCTCTCCTCCACCACAGGCTCAGCCATTTCTCTTGTTTGGGAGTTGGAAGCACGACAACAGAAGTCTCTTCTCAGGCTGGCTGGAAGTTCGAACCAGAGCTTCCCAGGATCCTGTACAGCACATCCCATGTGGTATCACTGAGCACACCGAATTTTCCTGAGAGAAAACTCCTCCTTCGTCAGGGCATCTCGTAACTTATTTGTCTTTGGCCTCTTTTTGAATGATGGCATAGAGTCGCGGTCCTTGGGGGTCTTGCCTTAGCCCAGAGCTGTGGTCCAGCTGCATGCAGAGTTGGCAGAGAGGTGGGACAATGCTGGCACTCAGCAGTTGCTCAGTTTTATACACTGGCCTGCCTCTTCTGGTACATCCAGCTACAGACATGGCAGTGAGTGAAATACTGCCACACACAGGACATGCAAAATCATTCTGTCCTTTCATTTGGGTCTTTTGCCACCATGCACCCCAGGGGGTCAGCATTTCTCATCTTACTCACCAGTAGCTTCCAGGAGACCTCAGAAATCCCAATTCTGAGCAGAAAGTTCTCACATGCAGAAAAATTAGTTCGTCACTGCAGGTATCTTTCGGTGTATCGCTTTGCACATGCTAGTGTCCAAAGATGGCATTACGCTTGGATCTTCATGGTATCATTTTAAGAAACTTGGCACCTTTCACAGTCAACAATATTTTAAGTACTGAGTTATCAACTCTGTGGTGTTGTGTAAATTTATATGTAGACCACGAAAAACATTTTTAATCAAGCTCCTTTCAATGTCTTGAGAATCACTCAATTTAATTTAATACACAAAAAAAATCCCAACAATGCCAACTTTACTTGGTTTTGTTGGAAAGGTGCAAGGACAGGCTCCCTGTTTTACAGATTAAGCTCAATGGTAACACTTCCTCACCTTCAACACCTCATAAAGCCAGGAGTGGCTCTAATTGTTGCCATAAAAAAAAATGAAAACTGTTTACAGCAATGAAATACCACATCCATTTCAAGTCTAACTTGCATACAGTTATGCAAGCTGCATCTGGATGTTTATACGTTTATTTGTTATACTTGCACAGTGCTACAGGAAGGCAAACTCCATGGTGTTAATTTGTTCTCTTCCCTCTGTTTTATTTCACATTTCTGAGAATACACGCATATCTTCTTATATTTTAAAACCCACAGGTTTGAAGTTTGCAATTTTAAAAGTAATTTTGTTCTCCTGCAACTTACAAAGTTGCTAATGATCTCAAACAGAGGAGAAGCCCCCAAATGCAGGGTGTGCTGGTCTTTGAAGGAAGCTGTGCTGATCCTGAAGCAGGGCTGTCAATATCCTCCTGTTAGTTGGCATAAATTTAATCAGGATGAATGTTCGTGATGCTAAATCTCCTTGTGCCTCAAAACTTAATCAGCAAAGCCTTCTTTTCCTGGCTGCTCTTCAAGAAGCCAAAATATCCTTCATCATAGCAAGAGTCAGCAAGAAACAAGTACCAGTTCCATTTATGGCCAGCTTCCGTAACTTACTATTCATTAAAATTCACCCAACTAATTTAAACAACATGATGGTCCCTGCAAGAGACTCGTACTGGATTCCCTCCCTTCCCTGCCAAAGAAGGTGTTATCTGAACAGCTGTGCCTTCCCGCTTCCAGCTGATTTCTCGTAGCGTCTCTAGTGACATTTAAACCATCTTAATTATTGTCTTTGGCAATTATACAAGGAAAATAATTATTACAGTATTTATCTTTATTGCTTAAATGCTGTTGGGAACAGGCAAGATGCTTTTTCTTAATTCTTTAGCAATAATTAAAATTAGTGCACAATTTCCTGTTAATTTAGATTTCCGCACTTCTTTTAAAGGCCTCATCTTGCCCACATAATGTACAGCAGCTGGAAGGGAATGTGCAGCAACAAAAACATGGTGAAAATTCCCTTTTTTTCTGATTGAAAATAGAATTGGAGAAGAAACAGATCACTTCCAGTAATTTTTAGAACAAATTTTACTAATTAAGTTATTATTAATGGAATCAAGCTGTCATTAACAGCAGATAACTATGTGCATTCAGCTGTGCCCACTCACACCCTTCAAGATGCGATCTGGGAGAATTCAGACAGGATGGGAGGAACCAGGGGTGCAGAAAGCTGGGAGGGCTGCCAACCCATTCCCAGAACCCGTTTAATCATAGAATCACAGAATAGTTTGGGTTGGAAGGGACCTTTAAAGGTCACCTAGTCCAACCCGCCTGCAAGGAACAGGGACATCTTCAACTAGACCAGGTTGCTCAGAGCCCCGTCCAACCTGGCCTTGAATGTTTCCAGGGATGGGGCATCCACCACCTCTCTGGGCAACCTGTTCCAGTGTTCCAGCACCCTCACTGCAAAAAAAATTTCTTCCTTATGTCCAGTCTGAATCTCCCTCCTTATATTTTAAAACCACTACACTTTGTCCTATCGAAACGCCCTGCTGAAGAGTTTCACCCTGTCTTTCCTAGAAGCCCCCTTGAGGTACTGGAAGACTGCTGCAAGGTCTCCTGGGAGCCTCCTCTTCTCCAGGCTAAACAGCCCCAACTCTCTCAGCCTGTCCTCATAAGAGAGGTGCTCCAGCCCTCTGATCATCTTTGTGGCCCTCCTCTGGACCCTCTCCAACAGGTCTACGTCCTTCTTATGTTAGGGGCTCCAGGGCTGGACACAGTACTCCAGGTGGGGTCTCACCAGAGCAGAGTAGAGGGGCAGAATCACCTCCCTTAGCCTGCTGGCCACACTTCTTTTGATGCAGCCGAGGATGTGGTTGGCTTTAATGCTGTCAAATTAGCATTTTGCAGTGGAAGACATTTCCCACCGAATATTTCTGCTCAGCACGAGGGCTGGACATTATGGGAGCTTCAGTCCTCACAGTCTTCATTTACTATCTAGTGCCCTTTCCCTCCTTTTATAAGTTAACAGGCATGCCTGACCTTCCCACTGCTAAGTGTGTTTTATGGGGGCATTAGGAAGCGATGCTCTCAGCAAAGATAATTACTGTGTGCAGTAGCGCAGAGCTGTAAATGCAAGAGCAATCAGAGCTCTAGCAGTAGATCCCTCCAGACAATTGCATGAATGGTGTAAAAAATATACTTTAATTGATAAGAAATACTGCATTTGTTGCCTTCCTGAGGGCACATACAAGCCACACACTTGGAGTTCCTTACAATAATTCTTAAAGATGTAAGTCCCAACTTGGGAAGGTCTCATGCTTCATTGATACTATGAGGAAAGTTCCACTGGAACCACAAAGACTGGCCTCAGGCTTTCCACTACCCAGGTCCCACTATCAGGAACACGGGCTGAGCAGACAACCCCGCTGCTTCTGTCAGGGCAGAGCAGTCATGGGCAGCAGCACCCGTCCGTCTTCAAAGGCAGCAGAGCTCTTTGCTTGCAGAGAAGAGCAACATGCTCAGAATATTAACTTGTTCGTATTTCCCTAACCTTAAGAGGCATTGCCTTCCAGATTTACGGGACAGTGGTGATTTTTCATGTACGCCATGTCCTTTATTTTGAGATACTTGAGGTGGCTGTTTCCTTGTTACAGTGTGGAGAGATTTCACATCTATTCGGGCATGATGGTGCAGTTTTGGGCAATGTTCCATGTATCTGATGATGCTATTTGCCACAGACTGAAAACAGGCAAAGGCACTGCCTAACCTGTCAGGTCACAACATCACATTTTGCGCCCAGAGCCAATGGCAGAGTCCAAACCCTGCCCAGGCCCCTGGAGGGCAGCGGGCTGAGATACCGGGCACTCTGCAATATCTTCAGCCCCTGCTTCTCAGTCCACAATCACCACCAGAAAGACAAAGAGAAGACAAATAATCCTAATTAGTTTCTACGGGATTTTTGTAGTTTACCATTTGTATGTCTATATTTCAGCCCCTGTGAAAAGAAAAAAAAAAAAGCTTGTATACAGGGTCAGCTGGAAAACACAGTCCTCACTGCTAACTGTAAATCTTATTTGCGCATTCCCTATTACAGGCAAATCCTCATCATTTAGGATCCTGGCAATACTGAATGGAAATCTCTTGTTATGAGTCTATGATTACATCGTGCTGTTGTCTTACTGATATCAGGGCACATCCTACTGGTAAGGTGGCTTCTGGTCTATTCTCTACAAAACCAAAATGAGATTGTACCACATTTCCTCCTGTTGAATGATCTTGCCTTTATCAAAGTACCGCTGACAGCTATAACGAATCCTCCCACCACTTGATTAATATCATCAAAGAGCAAATGGCTATAGGCAGAAGATGAACAGATTAAGTTCAGACAGTTGCCACAAAAATAATTTTAAAAAGGAAGGATCTCGGGGGAGTATGGCACACTCCGGTACCTGTGCCAGCAGGGAGAGCGGAGAAGGATTGGGATGCCAGCTGGGGATTGAGGACCAGGGAGCAGCCGAGCACCCCGTGGTCAGCCCAGTAAGGCACCACATCAGGGCATGGGCAGCTCTAGGGGGCAGGAAGGGGATGTTACCCCATCCCATCACCCCATTTCCAGCTACTGGCAGGACCACGCTCCCCCCGCTTGCCCAGCAGCACAGCACAAGTCAGGGGAAGAGGCAGATGTTCCCAGGTGGGTAATATCCCTCTCCCTGCAGATTTCTGGCACATCTGGCTTTCCTCCCATGGAGGTTTGTTGGGCTGTGTTTTGGTTTTTTCCTTCAGTTCATGTGCTTGGGTAAATCAGCAACCAGAATGTATTTTGACTGGAATTTAGAGCATTTGGAGGCCATTTTGACAGGAATTTAAATGTGCCAAAAGTGATTACTCCTTTTTTTACTTTACTTCATTTAACAGAAATTCCACGAATGGAGCAATTTGAGGACTTCCTCATCACTAGGACATTTGCCTGACACAGATTTAAGTCCTCTCAACCCAGCAGGACACGTGCTTTCACCACTGGCAGGAGAGATTGGAATGGCCAAGCAGGGAGGATGGCTTGCAGCATGGCCACTGCTTGCTCCTGCGCCCAGCTGCCGCTCACCTCCTCCACACTGCAGCCACCCAAAGATCCATACTCACAGACCAGAGTGATTGCTGTTGAAAAACAACTTTTTTGAGATGAGATACCAAACTTGGCAGGAGCATGAGGGGGTCGAGGGCCAGTCACCCCCATTTCAGCGGCAGAGTGAATTTAGGGGAGCACCAGGAAACATAGAAGCAAAGCATTTTGTGTGTGCCAGAGGCAGAAAATACCAGAGGCAGATGACCAAAATAGAATTTAAAAAGACTTTGTGAATGCTTTTTGCAAATAAACACTGTTATATAAAGAAATAACTGACCCGTAGGATCAACAGCCCAGCATGGCCTCGCTACCAGCAAACTGCTTGACCTTCCAAGGCTACGTGGAGCAAAATCTGGAAATCACGGCTATAAAACCTAAATTGTGCCTATGAACTTCAGCACTGAGATAAATTGTTTCCAACACAAACATTAGTGCTGCTTTAAAGAAATGTGATGAAATTTCAAGAGAGGCTGAGAGAATGTGATATTTGCAAGGTCTGTGCCTGACAGCCCGCACATAATGGGAAGAAAGAACAAATGCGATGCAGACATTTATATCCGAAGAGATTTGAAAAGTGTCTGTGCCAAGTCGCTTGGAAAATCTCATGAAATTAAATAATTCAATGGAGAGGAACGTTCTTTTACCAAGCAAAGAGGGAGGGGGAGGGAACAAGCCTTATATACAAGGCGGAAGTGTGGATTAAGTACTGGAATAGACTGAAATAAGTGAACAACTACTGTCAGACCATGCTGTATTTTGTGAACAGGTGAACACTACAACGTAGATTTATCTGACAAATATAGCTGTACATCACAGCACACTCCTGGGAAGAGAGAGTGGGAAAAACCTATCTCAGAGTTGGAGAAGTTCGTTTTGCAGCGACTAGGGTCAAGGCCAAACACAGTCAGTGGAAATCTGCCCCATTTTAGGTGGCTTTTCTGCCCCATTGCAGATCCTCACAGGGGAAGCCTTCAGATCAAAGCTCCTGAAAGAGGATGAAAGTTACCAAAAAGCACACGAAATAACCCTGCGAACTGATGTGGAAAACTATGATCACAGGGAAATCATTTGGACTGAACTCAAATTTCCACACAACCAGCAGGAAAACTGCTGCTGACTTTGGTAGGATCACTCATGACTTATGAGAGGCACATCCCATGTGGGATTCATTAGTAAAGTCATTAGTAATGACTTACTAATGCTTTCCTGGGCTGTGATTTTAACCAGCAGTGAAGAGGGTGGTACAAGTATATTTGCTGAAAAGTGCAGAGTAGCTAAGTGATGAAGGGGTTGTACAGGATCAGCAGTGGGTGAATATAGTAGGACAACAGAGGTGAGATGTAAAGGAAGATGCTTATGGGGGAGGATTTGTGAAAAAAGCTCCTAAGACCATGCAGCTTCCTTGTCCATGTCCATGTGTCTCATGTATTGGGGAGCCCAGAAGCGAACACAGTTCTCCAGGTGTGGCCTCACCAGTGCTAAGTGGAAAGGCAGGGTCACCTCCCTCCGTGTTCCCGCAGTGCCCTATATAGCTCTGAGGTAACATCAAAGAGGAACTCTCTACTGACCATAAACAGAACTGAAAGAGCTGTGAAAGCCAATTGGGGCATAAAAATTTTAAATATCCTAGGCTTCATGTATAGAAAAGCAGACAAGGCAAGCTTTGTGATCTTATTTCTTTGACTATGTTTCATATTTCACTTTTATTTCCTGGGAAGGAGAGAGAGAGACAGACCACATTCATCTATGTCAGGAGAAGATCCAGCCCTCACTAACGTAACAGGAGAGAGCCAAGCCAGAACAAGCACTTTTCAGTGTAATTACTTTGCCTCAGCAATTTCGTTTTATCACAGCTGATATAAGTCAAGGCAAGTGAAAGGGACCTGAGAGCGCAACATGAAAACAGTATGGCACATGAAAGGCTTCAGGTTTCTCAAAGACAAATCGAGTCTGTCATCTTTATCTAATGCTAATTGGGAGCTTTTTCATTATCATCACAGCCAAATTCTGCCCTTGACTACCAGCCCATAAATCTTTGACATTTTCCAGTGGGAGCAGGAGGCAGATAATCTGAGGGCAGAATCTGACAGGTAAGGGGTAGGAGGACACAGGGGAACCCCAAAGGCCCTCCTCAGGAATTCATCCCCTGCCCTGACCCAGGCACATCTGCTAGCTGCAGTGTCACCATCTCATCCTTTTCCCTGGATCTGGGGTGAAGGGAAAGCATGAGAAGGTTCGCCAGTTTTAAGAGAGATGGGCTTCATCTTGGATTTAATTTTCATTATTTGCTTGGTGACTTCTGGAAGTGGGCTGGGGAGAGGTTGCTCACTTTGCTGGTATGTTTGCACTAGGACTTCAGTGGAGACTGAAACTGCTTACACTTTTGGATAGCTGCTCTTATTTTTTATATCTACTTTCAAATACCACATTTGAATTATATACTTGGGAAGGAGCAGTGTGTAGTGATCCTGATGGACAGGCCACCACACATTGAGGAGCTGGTGATCCACACAGCAGCTAACCTGGGCGGGTGCCTCTATAAGCTTCCTATACAAGCTGAAACCACATCTCTCTTAAAAAGGAGGGTACATCTGAAACAAACAGCATCGTACAGTGGAAAAGGCTCACCAACTCAGGCAAAAAATGTAGATGCAAGGACCAGAAAGCGAGTTTTAAAGCAAAGTTATTTTGAGTACAGGATGAGCTTTAGCCTTATTTTAGCATTTCTTTCTCTTGTAAAGATGCAAATGAGCCCACAACCCATAATTTCCACAACACAGATAAAATGTTGCAACATGCAGAGAGGCATTTTATAAATATCTGAAATCCAATAGTAGTACAATTAAATAGTAGTACAATTAAATAAGGGCACTTCACTGTGCAAGTGGGCTGCCCATACATCTATCTTGTTTGCTTTACGAGAGTGTCCACCCTCTTACTCACCAGATTGCTTTAAAAATCCTGTGCCTAAATTGGAAGCTTGTTAAAAGGAGGCACAAAGAGCAGTTTGGGGAAGAAGGAGGCTCCTTTGCCTGTTCCTGTGCCTCATAGATTGATCTGTGTACGACCAAGCACGAGTACCGGCAGTGAAAGGATAAGCATCATGCTGGAAGGACGGGTACAGCAGACAACATGGCATTCCTATTGTTCATTCATCTCTAATCACTTTTCTAGCCTCATTTTTATTTCAAATGGATGATATTACACACAGTGTTATATATTACTACAGGAATTGCAGGACCAATTATTAAACTGCTTGCAGTACTTTGCTGTTGTACAAGGCAGGCTGGAGAGCAGAAACAAGTCAGGATATTATTATTTATATGGGACTGTAGTTTACATGAAGCCCAAAGATTAATCAGGGCCCTCTGATGGGTTTTGTGTGAAGACAGACCAAAAAGATGATCCCCACCTTCAACTGCAATTTATCTTCAAGTGTGCTTTCACCTGAGCTCAGCCTGGAGCAGCAGTCAGTGAAAGTTCTTGACTGGTGATGGGACTGGGGTGGTCTCGATTCACGTCCCAGCACGTAAATTATCATGACACCTCTTCTGGCTTCCACAGAGGGCTCTTCATCCTATAAGAGACACTCAGAGGCCTGAAGAGATGTCTTCTGTTAAGGACACAGCCAGATTCTGTAAGGCCAGCATCACTAATCTCTTGCAGGAAACCTCATTTGCTGTACAGCTACCAGGGACATCTAAGGAGCTTTTGGGTTGCAGCAGGGATGGAGGATAAGGGGGAAGAAGTGGAAACATTTCATAAGGAGATGAGGCTCTTGCTGCTGTCCTGCCTGTCAGCCAGCCCCTCCCAGTGGCCTTTAGCAAATTTTTATCCTTGGTCCATTGCATTACGGGTCTCAAAGGAATTAAATTGCTTTAAGTTTTGTGAGTATCAGCTCCTTCACAGAGGCAGGGTGACTTCAGCCATCCTCTCTTCTGCCTTGCAGCAGCTGTCTGCCCCCCAAGCAGAAGTATAGGTTGGGAAATCACCATCCACATCACTCCATGTCATTTACAGTATGTGCTGCCTGCTTCCTGATATTCAGGTCAAAAGAGATGGGTAAGACATAGGAGAGTAAGGAAAAACATTGTATTGCAGTGAAAGCAGGAGCTAGGAAGAAACTGAAAATACTGTTGCACATCTACAAGAGAAGGAAAGGCAGCAGAGGTGTTGTGGGCTTGGGGAGGCTTCTCCAGGGCTGGGGGTCTGAGATCCCGCAGTGCGGATAGCATTGTGAGACGGAGGAGACAACAACAACATGGTCCTGAGATGGTGGAAACATAGGAAACCCTAGGAAAAACTAGGTCTCCTAAGAATATATATTTTTTAAATTAGTTCAAACCCACTTTCTGTTGCCGTTCACCCAGGTTCATTATGGACAGCTTCTTTTTGAAGGTGGTTTGTGTCATATGACTACAACAGAGCTTAAGAGATAAAGGATGTCTTATTTAACATTAGAGTTGACCTTTTATCTGTATTTCATGCACTTTGTTACAGTTTGTAATTGATATAAAATTGAAGGTGCACTTGGTAAAGAAAATGGTCCAGATCCTGTCTCCAGAACAGTAATTTTGTTCCTGATCTCTTCAATGTTCCTAATTCAATCTTTTCTTTTTTAAATCTTTCAGATCTAATTATGTCCTAATGCTACCAGCTTTAGGTTACAAATCTAAATCATCAGCAACGCAAGGATGACTGGAAAATATATTCTTGAATGAGTCTCATGCTTTTCCTTCCTCAAACCCATACTCATTTATCAATGGGAGAAGAAAGAGGGAAAAAAACCCAAACTGTACTGTGTCCCTGAGCATTGTCTTTTATGGAGACAAGCTACTCTTTTAATAAAAGTAAGCCTTAATGATATTTATATTTGTACAGAAATAGCTAGCGATAGCTGTTAATTCCGGTTTTAATGAAAGTCATTAATTTTGAACTTTCCTTACTCATATTAATAAAAGTCACCTTGACTGAGCCCCAGTGCAGTTTTGTTGCTGCTCTACAAATCATTTGCTCAAAATCTCCTCCTGTTCCAGTTTGGGCTCAAACCCATTGAACGTCAGTGTGCAACAGCGCACAGGAAAAGTCACAGATAAAGACACATGGATTATTGCAGGTTAAACTATTTGTCCTAATCTCAGTTACACACCATAAAAGTGTTTGGTGTCCCATTTCTTCTGATGTAAATTTCTGGTATCTATTTTAAAATTAATTAGGGATGTGACCATCTGTTGGTGTAAACAGTTCAGAAGCCTCTTTGTATTCTGTAAGAACAGACTCACTTCTCACCCTTGTGCAGTTCAGCCAGTGAGGGCTATCAATTTTCATTTGCAGGGATTCCTACTTCATTCCCCAGCACTGGCCAGACTGTGATTTTCTCCATTGTGTCTTCCCTCTCTTAATGTGGCCCGCTTTAATACGTATTTTTGAAATACAATAATCTCATTTTGGTTTTGAACACAGCGAGCTTTACCTCTTCTGTATTCAGATGTGTATTATTTTTGTGCTGTTCACTTTAACAACAAGTAGTAAGAATTAGACTGGCAGAGCTGTAATTTTTATGTCATTTTGCCAGAAACAAATTGTCCACGGACGGCAGCCCTGTGATCTGAACGCAGCAGTTCACAGCATGGCGTGCAGGGACTGCTTAAAACACTTACCAGGTGCTCAGTCCAAGCCATGTTTAAAGCAGATAAACCTGTGCCAAACTTTAGAACATGGGAGATCACGAGTCTCGCTTCATTTTGACAATTCTTTGGCATTCTGGTTTCCTTGCTGACTGCAGTTTGTACACAGATGTACAAAAGAAAAAACCACAGAGAAAAGGTGCACAGGCAATGACAGTTCACTGTCTCTTCTGATACAAGAGCCAAGTGGCAGCAGATGAAAATAGCAGGTGGTAAATAACAGACAGAACAAATAAAAACCCTCTTTAAATTTGGTTGAAGCTGGCTAACATAATCACAAGTTTGGGGAGGAGTCTGACTGACAGATGACCGCATTAAAAACAAACAAACAAACCAACCAACAAAAACAAACAAACAAACAAAAAACCCAAAACAAAAACCCCACACTGTTTTCCCTTGAAAAACAAAGCATGCATTTAAAAGAAAACCGCAGCTTCCTTAACCTGGGCTGGGCATGCCTGTCTGGCAGAAAGAATTTACGCATGGTCATTGCCTTCTGCGGATGCTGAAGGTGCTTAGCCCAGTGAGGAGGATGAGCCCCAGTCAAGACCTTCGCTGCATCTGCCTGCAGGCTTTGCCAGGGGCTGAGACCTGGCCAGGGCAATGCCCCTGAGCCAGTTCAGTGCCTGCAGAGAGAGCACTGGGAGCTGGGCTGAGGCACAGAGGCGTGTGAAAGCATCCAAGTGCAGATGAAAAATCGGATGCCTTCGCTTTGCTGCTTGGAGTCAATGTGACTGATGTGCTGGCACTAACATGTTTTGCATCACGCCCACTGTCTTTGAACAAAAGGCTGGGTGATGGGAAGAGGGTCACACTCATTAAGGAAAAAGAGGGGGTGTCTGTGCATTTTTTTTATCTTGTGCATCATTGTGTTTTTTGCGAGTTGCTAATAAGCAGGTAAGTGCTGATTTTGCTTCCCTGTAGTTTAGCAGGGTGCACTCCTCAGCGAAACCAAAAGATCTTGACATTACCCTTTCCAGCTCCACATGCCCATGGGCCACTAATTACTGACAGGCTGCAAACCAGTTGGCATAGACAGCACCTCCATCTCATAGGCAGGCCCTTCCCACCACTGCCTGCAAACCATTGAGAATCGGGCAGCCTCATGCTGTGAAGCTTTTCCGAAAGTCCATGCTCAAGTCATTCAACTTCTCCTGGACTTACAGCACTAAATCTGAGATGGATTAGGACAATTTCTCATACATGGCTGAGTTGCTCGGTTGCTCTGTGGACAAGGATGGATGTTGAAGGATGCTGGAAATCTTTTGATGTTTGTTGGAAATGGCACTGATGGGGAACATCAATTACAGTTTCAACAGAAAGCTGAAGTGCTTTGCAAACAGCAGTTTGTTGTGGTACCATAAATAGTAATGAATCTGAAAATATCAGAAGGGGAGTGAAAAATAATAGCAGCTAGCAGCTCAAGTATTGCCACTCTAATGCTTGCAAATTCTAGATAAAAAAAAAAAACAATGCTTCTAATTTTGGATAATCATTGTACTAGCAATGCCCAATTAGACTAATAAATTGCCAGCAAAACAACTGAAAGCACCTGTGCAGTGATGCATTTGTCTCTCCCTCCCAGACATTTCACTTGCACAGATTTATTAAATCAAGACATAAAGCATGCATAATCATCCTTCTTGGAAATCAACTGCTAATTTGCATAGAAAATCAAACAAAGGAATATTTTGGTATGCAGTGCAGAGATAAGAAAGGCCTGCATAGTGGTACAGGATTGGATAGGCTGTATAGTACAAAACAGAGACAGACAGGATGGATTGAAGGAACTGAATGGACAACCAAGTCTGTGAATTAGGCTCAAGGTGGGCTTGCAGGGCAAAGGTCTGTAAGGCCAGCTGAAGAATCAGTACTACGTCACACAAGTCACTGCTTTTTATGAGCCTAGGAAGCTCACTATAACAGAGGCAAGTTAAAGAGCACTGTTAAGGTTGGGAAGCCAAGCAAAGACAATTTAGGAACTGGCAAGACTACAGTCATGAGAAATTTTCCTATTTATAATAGTCATGTGGCAGTCCTTCATGATGTGTTCATACACTAGTTTTGCACAGGACTCTTATCAGACAGACCATTTTAGGACGGAACTGTGTCACACAGACACCGGCAGTGTCACCTGTCAGCTCTCTCCTTACTCTCTTACAGGAGCAGGATGAAGGACACCACCATGGTCAGAGTATGCTGGATGCTGACCGAAGATGTGCCCTTATCCTGTCCCTCCTGCTGTTCCCCAGCAGCGCCAGGTATACAACCTCACTTCTCAGCTGCTGAGTGCTCCTCAGTCCGTAGTGCCTGGGGTCTGATTTACAGAAGTACTGAGCACTTTGGAAGACAAGCTAAATCAAGCAAAGGTGCACCAGGCAAACCAAGGGCAATTCTGCTGTCGATTTCAGCAGGGCCAAATTCAGATCAGCTCCTGTATTCCTTTCCAGATCTGCATTTGAGCAGGAAGCACAGAGGAAGAAGGGAACAAAGAAAAGATGGGCATTTAAAAATACAGAGTGTACAATTCACTGTCTCCATATGGAGCCATGCTATCTAGCTGGGAGAAGGAACTATCTGAGCATGCCTCAGTACAGAGCTGTGAGCAAGAAATCAATGTAATAGGATTTACCTGCCTTAAGTGTTTAAAAAGTTGATGTCTGAGTGCAGAACAGCCACTGTATACCCCCTTAATAATGGAGAGAAACAGGTAGCTTCGATACTCTAAACCAAGTGTGTAAGATAGACCCCTTCAGAGCATGCTGTCTGGCCCTCTGTTGACTATGGTGGGACACTAAGGCAATTTTTACTTTGGCACAACAGAAGAGTAAAGCAGCGGATGCTGAGGTCCCAGCATCTGCTCTATGCGCAGTTTAGGATTTTGCTTTGGACTAGATTTAGTCTGGCTCCCCTAGACCACCTATCCTACCTAAAACAGCTATTCCACCACACACAGATTTCAAAGTTACTTGAAGGATTCATTCAGACAATTATGCCTTTCTAGAGACAGAAGGACATTGGGCACACACCTGGAACAGAGCTTTTGGTTATGTTTCCTCCACAAGGAATTCAGCTTAGCAGACCAACTGCTCCAGGAACTGAGCCATAAACAGACACAAGGATGAGATTTGCTTTAGAGTTGCACCACCACGCTGACCCTAAATACTGCTGTATATGCACCAGGACAACTAGCTCAGACTTAGACACTTAATTTTTAGATGCCTATGCTTGGTGAATCCCAATCATAAAACCCAACATTATTTTAACAAAGTCAATCAAAACTATTTACATAGCTCCAATTATCATAAATCCCTTTGAAACACCATTTGTTCAGCAATTATAAAGTGTGCAGGGAACAAAGTGAAAACATAACTAATTCCTAATGAAAAATACCATAGCTATCTACAGGGGATTGCTAATCAAGTTACAGGTTATCATCGTAGACTAACTTTTCCTACTGATGTCAAAAACAAACTTCCAATTCAAAGTTCTAAATAACAGCAGCTTAAGCAGGATTGGAAGGAAAGGTTTTTGGCTGAATGCAGAACACATTCGAATACAGAATCAATGCAACTTCTCTGTGTTTTCTTAGATGTAATTGAAATATGCACAAATTGGTCTCAGCTGTGATGTCCAAGTCTATTTATCTGTATTCTCTGCAACTTCTCTGGGGAAATTCTGACTCTGATCGCAAAAGACCCTTTCATCATTTTCAGCAGGGCTTAAATTTTCTTCTAAGCATCCCTTTCTCAGAATTAGCAATTTTGAAACAAAGAGTCCTTTAAACGTTGCAGGACCAGCATAGTTTGACCAGAAAAAAAACTGCAAATCCCCTACTCGAGCTTTTCAAAATATCTATTAGTAAAGAAAATTTACCATCTTACATGGTTGCTCTTATTTATGAGAAAATCACTGAGAACATGCAGATCTTTTCCATTCCCACCAGAGACGCCAAAAGCACTTGCCTTCCCAGATGCTTGGCCTGGTCACTTTGGTTATGTGTTCCCAGCCTAAAGCTTGCAGGGAAGGTGAATAGTATATTGTAAAGTCAGAGTAAGCAAAAAAGACAGGTATTTATGAGTGGGAAGAAAGGAAGCCCAAGTGCTGGCCTATGCAAAGGGCTATGAGTGGCACTGTAGGAGGCAGCTAAGGCTCCAGTGGAAGCAGGAGTGCTCTGGCCAAGCTGGGAAAGGTAGTGGCCAAGCGTTCAGTGACTTACCACCATCTGCTTTGAAAATGGATCCTCAGGCAGGTGTCTTGTATGGCCATCATTGCCGTGGCATCTAAGCAGCTCACAGTAACAGCTGGCCTCAGCTGGTGTTGCTTACCAGCCTCCAGAAGTTACCCTTGTGCTGTCTGTTCAGGGGCTGTCTGCCATAGAAACCTGCTTCCTAACAAAGCAGTACTCAGCTGTCATATCTAGGCAGGCAACCAGAGGCAATTTGGGAGAACCAGGGTGACTCATGTTATTTTCAGGAACCAGATTAATTTTATAGCCCTGGCAGAAGTTCACACATTGAACAAGCCTCAGCTGTCACATTTTATCACCTATTTCTGCTCTCAATCAAAGGTATTATTCCAATTCAGTTGCAAAGCGTGGATGCAGAGCCTGAAGTCCTGAATTTATCTTTGTGCCTTTAACGAGACTGTCTAGTGTTTTCCTTTTGCATTTTATTTTTCTGGTTTCCTTTAATTCTTTTGTCCTTGGGACTTCAAAATAGCTGTGAGCGTTCTCCTAACAACAATCTCTAAGCAAACCCTGGGGATTTCTCATGCCTAGTTTGCCAGCCGTGCAGGTAGTAGATATCTTCACTACAGAACTCTGAGCTCCCGGGAGACTCCCCAGTGCTTTTGCTGGGACATATGACATGGCACACTGGTCCTGTCCACTCACTGTGGGTAGCAAAGACTCAGGTTCCTGAAGTATATTGACATTTCACTTTTGCTTACTGCATTTTACATGAGCCCTCAGTTTGTATAAAGCCTTTTTGAATGAGAAGGAGAAATTTTGTAAATCCTGATTAATTCAGTATTTTGCTTTAGAGTGTGATTCAATAAACAGCTCCAACCAGGAGCAGGGAAGTGAAATATAACACAGAGGGAAGAAGTAGTAGTTAGGTGGTAAAATGGAGAAGACCAGGAAATTCTTAACATGCCTTTACCCAAAAAGCCAGTACCTTGTGAAGCTAGACCCCTAGCACAACAGTTTCTAAATTCCCAGCTAGATCAGTTGGTCTAAGAAAAGGTATCACCACTCCCTCCAAATCTTGTTGCTGTTATTTGGGAAAAAAAAACAGTCCTAGTCCTTGTTTAAATAGTTCTTAAAATCTTTGAAAAGCATGTTAAAACAAGAGTCCTGAAGTCAAATTCTTCTCGACCATAAAAGATCTTTTGGGACTGTTTTATTTGAAAACAATACAGATGTATTCTGCCACCTCCAAAGCTTTTCACAAGCTTTTTTTTAGAGCATAAAAATACTCAGAACAATTTTGCCAGCTCTCTTCTATGAGCTGGTAAATCTGCCCCTTTTCCCTACTGCTGCCCCAGTGGGGACTGCTGTCTTCCACCACACCAACACGAGGACGCTGCTGGCCCCAGAACAGCCACACAAAGAAGCAGGACTGCACAGTTTACTGAGACAGTCCCTGAGGGTAAAACTTGCTTTTAAAGGCAGGAGCTGGGCTATCCTGAATCCATGCCACCACTTTCCTAACCTGCATAACCCAAATTTAGCCAGAAGAATTAAACTGCTGCTTGAAAAATCAACATCCATTTATATATTTCTTGCCACTCTGTAGTCGCTTAAGACATCTTGAATGTTCAAGACACTTGAATGCCTTATCCATACAATGAAAGTTTAGCTCATTGACTCCTAATTTATATTTGAGGTATATTTTATATTTGAGGAAGGATATATGCTTCTGAAAATCAGACAGGATTTGATTTGAGCTAACACTTCCAGACAAGATAATGAACAGAGGAAGGTGCAGCAGCAGAGAGAGGACAGCTTGGAGCAGACTGGAACATGAACCTGAAGTCACAAGAGACAAAGGTGGAACAGGGAAACCTGTAAATGGAAGTGCTCATTTACAGCAACAAACCAGGCTGTGAATGGGTGAGATAAAAGAAGCCCTGGGAGGATGCCAGCTTCTAGATAAGGATGAAGAGGGGTGGTTGGCATGGTAAGAAAAGCACAATACAGAAACCTTAAGAATATAGCAGGCAAGAGAGCACTGGGGGGGGAAAGGGGCAAGTGACAACAAGGAACACTGAAAGTGCAAGGCTGTGTGTCTGACACACCAAGGAAGTTGGGATAAAAAGGACAGTGTGTCACATTACATGCCAGACAAAACTACCTAATTAAGTACTTTAAAAACATACAAGCACGCCTTCCTACAAACTGGCTTAATTAAACTGGTGCAAAACTTGAGAGGAAATTACTGCAATTGCATAAGACTAGTTATAGGAATTTGTTTATTCCAAAACAATATGGAAATGTCCATATGCAAAGTTTCACCAAATTCAAGTCAAGGTCTATGCCTGATCTGTAACTAACATGATTCTTTTAAAGTGATTTTTCTTAAAACTGGCTTGCTTTTTAAATTGTTTTTTTCTCTCTGCATAAATCCCAGTTTCAGTTAGAGCTATTGACTTCACAAGCAGCCAGCCAGAGAGTAAAGCTGCCTACAGTCAAAGCTGTGGAAACAGCAAATTTTGAGCCTGCCTCAGAATATACCTTACCTTTTAACCCAGACTTGTTTGATTTATTTTCTCACCAAAATAAAAATGTGGAGCCAAAGAATGCTTCAATTTTTTCAAAGACAGAATAATGGAAAGTGAAGCAAAAGCCAGACATGCTTCACAAAGCCAGGACACTGGTCCATGCACTTTATGTGTGATAACTTAATGGTTAATGTGCTTACCCAGCACAGAGAGGAGCCTGGCTCAGCTCCCTGCTCCTGCGGTGCAGATTCCTAGTTGGAGGGGTGAGTGTTGTAGAGATGCCCTCTGGACTCTGTGTCCTCAGTCTAAGCATTGTAAGTACTTTTCATTCATTGCCTCACACTTTCTCTTTGGTTCAGCTCCTGCTCAGCTGTTTTGTGAGAATCAGGACAGCACTGGTTGGACAGACTGAGTCTGTACCTGCAAGATGGCAAGTCCTCATTCTGCATTGAAATCCTATGAATAAAAGACAGGAATGAACCCCCACCTTCAGCATCCTCAGGGAATCTAGCAAGCTTGAGTGAAGTCCTGTCAAAACAAAACTCACAGCACACATTATATTCAGGTCAAATATTAAAATGTTCTTAATGGCAGTTTTGGTGAATAAACTATTCCCCAAGGCAGGGGAAGAGATCCCTTTACTGAGCTTTCAAACACTAACATGATGAAATGAAAACAGACTCTGGAGCTTCTTCCCCAGAAGTATGCTGAATTTCACCAAGGTAAATTAGCTCACTGTTGCATCTATCCCAAGTCATCCCACATTAAGTCAGGTTATGTCCTGCCTGCACCGCTCCGCAGGCAGCACCAGGACCAGAGTTGGTGTGCAAGGGCACAGAACCACTTGCTGTGTGGCAAAGCATGAAGCTTTGAGCTTATGTAGGTATGAGGAGGATTGCCTGCACGCCCCTGCCAGGACATGCTGGGAGGGCAGCCAGAGCTGGGCAGAAGTAGAGTGGGCTCGAGCACAACATCCTGCTGGCAGAACTCTCCTCCCTCCCCAGAGGCAGCGTAGCCGGGGTAGGCTGCATCCCTCTCCACTGCCCAAGCAGACATCCTCTGCCCAGGCATCAAAGCAAAACGTCTTAGTGGGCAAAACATCTCTGTCCCTTCCTGGTGCCTCTCCAGGATGTCCTTAACATCAAGAAGAGCAATGTGAGGGCTGATGAATAGATATGGGAGAGAAATCTGTTGCCAGGGTCCTTCGTTATTCACATGCAGATCATGTTTTTGAAAATGGGCAGTAGTTACACTGTTACCAGTCCATAGGGCATGAGGAGTAAAGCCATGAGAACAACAGAAAGACCTAACATTAAAAAAAAAACCAAAAAACAAAAAAAAAAAACCTAGAGTATACATGTGAGTGGCTTTACCTACAAACAGATTCGTGGGGTCAGTTCCTAGAAGTGCCTGGCTCGTACGAGCACATAGATTTTTTTACCTTATCCCAGAGGACAGATGTGTCACGTTACATGCCAGACAAAACTACCTAATTAAGTAACACAAAATCCATTTTCAATTCTCCATGCCATGGGCCAAGTTCTTAATTACATTAACACCATCCAATTAAGGTCTCTTCACTCTCCACAAAGAAATCCTAGCTTGATGTGGCCCAGCACCTCATGGTTGTCAGGACCAGAGTCTATCTTTTGAGAATTTTGGGTTTTTTTGCTGAGATCACCACACTTCCTGATACAAAGTCTCAGGAGCCGAGTAAAACAAAGCGCAGAAGCATACGAAATGCTCTTTATGCATCAGGATTTATTTCAAGCAATGGCCTTGCCTTTATGCATCACTACCAGTCAATTTCTTTATCACCTTGGGGAGACGAAGTTTGTCCTTTATCTTTGTGCTTCAGCTCTCTGCACATTATTCTTCAGCAAACATTTAAATTCACCATAAATCCACAAGAAACCATTTTTTTTTTCCTGACAGTAGACCCCTTTACTTAGCTGCAGTTTACTCTGCCTCTGTGCAATCATTTACTCAGGTTTGAAATTATTTTCCAGTGTTCCTAGACTTAATTTGAACCTATTGCAGGAGACAGCAAAAACTAGTTTAGAGAAATACTTTTTTCTGCCAGCTCTCATTCCACTATTTCCTCTCCCATCAATTCTCCAGCCTACTTTATTCCTTTTCTTTCTAAAAGGATTTTCTGCATTGTGATCTCTAAATTGTTCACATTCCTGTTTAGGCTATAGCATTCTCATTGCAAACAACAACAGTTTATGTTTTGTGCTTCAGGCATTTCCTAGAAATAAATCATTGTGCAAATTCTCTGCTGGAGTAATGCTGTGGGAATCAGCGAGGCTCTGCTAATTCTTGCTAGTAAATCCTTCGACCTGATGTTTCTAACACTTCATCAACACTAAGTCTATTTTGATATAACTTGAATTTTAAATACATATATACAATTTTCTTATTTATTATGACTATTTTAAATTCTGGGTTCTTCAATTTGGATTAGATCAATAAGCAGTTTAACAACGTGGAGAAATTAATAACACTCACCACTGAGGTCTGGTGTCAGGCCACAGACCTGATCTCGATGGATTGCCTAGTGCAGTCTAAATATCCGTTATTTATCCATTTATTATCTGGAGATAATTTCTTTTTGGTCAGTATGATGGAATTCTCTGAAATAATTCAACTGGAAGGAATGTTACCTTGTCAAAAAGCCAGCATCTTAACAGTTGAAAAGAAAATTTGTGATATAAGAACTACTGGATAGGAAGAAAGGGTATTTAAAAAAGTAATATTTACCTGGAATAAGTCAGATACTCAGACCACTAATACGAAGTGGAACATTTACCAGCTGTGCTTGTCCTGGGACAGGTTGGTAAGGCATTAAATTGTACTAACTTTAATTGCAGCTAAAAACATGATCACACCTCTGTTTTTCCAAAACAATAAGGAAAGTTTGCCCTCATCCACTTCGCTTCTAAGGAGTGCTTAATTGTTTGTTTAGCCATTTCTATGCAAATAAGCTAAGGGTTTTAATAAACATCAGGGCAGAAATGCTTTATTACTGATTGCATTACAAGTATATTACCACTGTCAATCTTTGCGCACACAGCCACATCAATTAATCTTCCAAATTTTTTTCTACCAGTCCTAAGCAAATTCCTGCTTAGTGGTAAATCAAAATTAATGTCCCACATGGAGCAGAAATTGCCTCCTATTTTAGTGGTTACAGGTATTATTTCAAGTATTCACTAATGTCATTCTACAGTATGTTTCTTCACATAACTTACAAGATTAAGAAAAACAGTTCTCCCACTAGTTAAATTATCAAAATTAAGCATTCATATAAGCTTGGTACTTAATTAAATCTGGCAGCTCAACCACCTCTGCAGAAAAAAGTGAGCCACTGACAACCCATGGGGGTTCGTCACACATCACTGGCACTGACGTTGCAGTAATATCTGCTCGAGAATAGATGATTGCATCAAGAAATCACAACTGTATCTACAGAGATACTGTATGACTTTTTTTAAAAGCCAGGCACTGACTTTTTAAAAGGGTTAACGCAGTATAAAAAACAGATGAACACTGAATATAGGTATGGCAAAAAGCTCACTGTATCTTGCTTTACATGCCCAGCTCTAAGCACCAACACTTTGCCTGGTACAGACAAGGAGAGGTCACATCTGGATGGGTGGCAGCACCTGTCCTGCAGAACAGGCACACAAAATTCTCTATATTCTTTCATCCCTGGTGAGAAACTCCACAGACAGTCTGTACTGAGTTGAATGCAAAATTTAAGATAGTCTTTCTGGACCCAGCCTCAGCTTTTTTTTTCAGAATATAAGGATTTGTTACAGTCTTTTCAATAATCTGGAGGATATGAACACCCCAGGAACAGAAAGACTCCCAAACACTATTTCTTACTCACTTGCTGGCTCATGGATCAGTCTTGATAAAAATACTATAAATTATCTGTATGCATAGGGTATTATTTTGAAAAGCACCCCTTTTCCTGTTGCATACTGTCTCAGTGTTTGATATCCACTAATGTCTTCTACTAAATGCCTCTGTTTGTTATCACAGTGTTCCAGTGTTTTACTGGTGGAAACCAGACAGCAGTTTCTAGACTGGTCTCCACAAGTTACATGAAGGCAGCAGCGGTAGCTCGTAAACCCAGTCACAGAGGACAGTGATGAGCTACCTCCAACCTGTCCCCTTCACCCCACCCTGAAAATGGTAGCAACTCCTCAGAGGCAAAGTTTACAGGGCAGATGCAACCATCCCCAGCACAGCTGGATCCCTCAAGCTAGCGGCATACAGGGCTCCAATGCTGCAATAATGATAGGTTAGGCATGGTGTTGAATTGAAGCTTTCAGCTTCTTACTGATGGACAATCCTGCTCAGCTGCAGAAGAGGAAGTGCTTGAGGATGAGCGAAGAGAGGAAGGGCAGGAGTAGCAAATGCTTTTCATCCTTCACAGCCAAAGAGAGAAAATGTCATTCTGATTAATAGGTTTGAACAAACTGATTTGCAAGAGTGAAATTACTTTGGGAGATCATGCCTGCTTCCAACATACTCATTCCTTCAGAAAAAATACCTGAACATTTCGAATAGTTCAACATCTACAGAAACCATTGCTTGTGCAATATAAACAGTTTACAGCTACTTACTACTTCTTTTGAATTATTAGTCATCTTTCAATAGCCCAACACAATGACTGATTTCACATTTGACTTCTTAGATACCAAAGACCTACATAAAAGTCACTCAGTAATGAAGAAAGATGACAAAAAATGTAAAAACACTTGGGGTCAGTTCCTGTTCTGAGCCAACATTGCTACCTCACTGGCAAGAGACAGCATGCATTACTCTGGATTGAGCCCAGCACTTGTAGCAAAAAATAGACTTCAAATAAAATGTGTTCTCACCTTTAACAAATATGTATCTACAGCTATGCTGAACTTTGCCAAGGGCTTCCCTCAGTGAAATATTGATTTTTCATTCCATCTTCTAGCAGCAGCAGGGATTTCTAAATCCCACAGCGCTCTGAGAACAAGACTTCTGGAGTTAATGTCACAATATCACCTCCTCGCAGTATGGTAATTTTCCCAGAGAAAGAACTTTCTCCTTTCCTTTATTGATGCCTTTCACTTTGTTTTTCCTGCTTTGCTGAAATCAACATTATTTTGACACTCATATATGCAGACCTTAGAACAATATTATTATTTATATAGTCATATTTGCATGCTGGGGAGCCCTTCCCTTAAAAACATTTCAAAAAGACTCCATTCTTCATAAACCTGTACAAATTATATGATGTTTAGGCCATTGTGTCCAAACACAATAAAACAATATTTCCCCTGGTTCTTTGTAAGGCTGATTCTGTTGGGCTGAAAGCTTCTTCCTCCTGACGTTAGTCTTTCAGCCATTACTTTCACTCCCCTTTTTTCTTGAACCAAACCCAAGGATTATGTGATGAAATTGCTCAGCAGCAAACTGAAAATCCATAAAAGATCACACTGTTTCACATAGGTAACTATCCCAACAGTGCAAGACAACACTGGGGCTGAGAACTGAAGTCAGGTCTGGGTCACTTCTCCATATTCCTAAGCCCTCAGTTATGTTCGCAGGATGAACAGGTTTCTGTCAAAAGAAAGCTCCAGGCCAGAAAAGCAAGTCTGTCACAGGGCCCTGACAAAGGGGAAAAGTATGAGATGCTGAGGAGAAAACCATCACTGGTGATGAGAAAAAACACAGGAGGACAAGGGGCTGGAGGGAAGTGGGAGCACACAGGAAAAGTGCTGAAAAAAAGCAGAAAGGAGAGGGCTATTTCCAAGAAAAGTGAACAAGTGCAAAACCAAAGGAACAACACAGAGGGCAGGTGAAAGCAAAATTGCAGAACAAGAGGCTTGTGAAACAAAAGGCTTCAAAGGCAGTTGGTAGCCATGAGGGAGGAGGAAGAACCTTCTGGCCACCCCTCTCTCACTTCTGGGTCAGCATAATCTACAAATGATAAAGTTTGGTTCTTAATTACCAAGTACTTTTTGCCTTGGAGGTTTTATTTTTTCCTAGAATTGAAAGATCATTGCCTTGATAATTTTATTTCAGTATGGTTCCTACTTAATTAGACACACACAGGTGCACACATGTGAAACGATGCGCCAGCAAAAGGGAGAAAAACAACCTAAATTATTCACTTACCCACAGTGAGGGGAAAAAGACTTATTTTTACTCCCTTTTCTTGGAAGTAGTGAGAAAGATCCTGAATGACACACCTTCTTCCCTGGGGATGTCCTGTCGGCTGTCAGATTTCCTGGAGCCAGAAGGAGCAGGCGAAGCAGGCTGAACTGTGTGGCATGGTGTTTGTGGATTACTGCACACAGTCACCAAGCCTGTCCTGGGAAGTCTGCTGGGAATCTGCAGCTTGGTTATCTGCACATGTGCAGATGAACCAGAAAAAAAAAAAAAGAAGCAGGCAGGGATTTTTCACCCAGAGTACATTTTCACAAAGTGCAAAGCCATTTAGTGTGACTGTTGTTCTAAGAATACCTTTCAGAATTACTTCTTAGTATAAAACATGTAATGTCTTTTTGCAGCCATATTAATGAACACACTCCCTGGCTTGAAGGGTTTACAATCTGAACCAAGATGGAGAATTAGAGACAATATGACATAACTTAGTGAAAACTGAATCTTAACACTGCATTATTTTTGTGACTTTCAGACTCCACTGAAACTTGTAAAGTATAAAACTGGGAGAATCAAGACCCCTGTTTCAGGTCAGCAAACAACAGTAACAAACATGAGTCAAATTGCAAAGGATTAGTATTTTTCACGGGATTCCTCCAAAGACCCTAGTAAGGGCTAGCAAGTTGGTCAAGCATGATTTCCCCTTCATAAATCCATATTGACTTCACCCAGTCATCTTCTTGTCCCCAACATGTTTGGAAATGGTTTCCAGAAATTAGTTGCTCCATCGTCTTCCCAAGGATCAAGGTGAAGCTGACCAGCCTACAGTTACATCAGTCCTCATTCTTGTCCTTATTGAAGATATTTGCTTTCTTCCAGACCTTAGCAACCTCCCCAGATCACCATCATCTTTCAAAGGTAATTCAGAGTGCCCTTGCAAAAACCTCAGTCAGCTCCCTCTGCACCTATGGAGCATTAAGCCACATGGAACTACGTATCTCCAGCTTGTTTAAATGTTCCCTAACTTGATCTTCCTCCACCAAGGGTAGGTCTTCCTCCAGACTTTCCCTCAGGTCTCAGGGACCTGGAATGCCTGATGGTCAGTCTTATCAGTAAAGATCAAGATGGAGAAGGCATTCAGTACTTCGAGATTTTTCATGTCTTTTGTCACCAGATTCCCTGTCCATTCAGCAGCTGTCCCACATTTTCCCTAGTCTTCCTTTTGCTACTTGTAGAAGACTTTCTTGATGTCCTCCACATCCCTCGCCAAATTCAATTCTGAATGAATTTTGGTTTTCCCAATCCCAACGTAATGTGCTGTATTCTTCCTGGCTCACCTGTCCCTGGTTCCACATCTTGTATGCTACGCTTCTTTATATGTCTGAGTTTTGTCAGGAGTTCCTTGTTCATCCAGGTGGACCTCCTGCCTTTTTTACTTGATTCTTCCACTCTGAGATGGACCGTTCTTGAGCTTAGAGGAGGAGATCCCTGAATATCAACCAACTTTCCTGAACATTTCTTCTCTCTGTGATGGTATGCCATGGAATTCCTCCAGGCCAGTTCAATGAACAAGTCACAGTCTGCTCTCCTGATACCAAGGGCTGTGATCCTCCTAGTGGCTTTGCTCCCTCCTCTCAGGATTCTGAATTCCACCATCTCATCGTCACTGCAATCAAGACCATCTTCAAACTTCACATGGTCATGGCAGTCATGGAAAGGAATTAACTTTGCCTTCTTCAGGTGGCCTACTCAGACTGACCTCAGTGGCCTCCTTTAACCACATTGCAGCCCAAAATCTTTGTGCTTCAGTAAGAAGTTTTGCTACAGGAATACTTGAGAATTGCATATCTCCATTGTTATTTCCATCCAAGCAGCACTCCTTTTCTGTGCTAATGGATACTGCTGTTTAGATCACCAGACGATACAAGTATGAGCTGACTCACATTTGTGATTGATCTGCATCTCCTGGGTGAAATAGAAAGAGTCATCACCACCTCAAGCATTACCAAGTGTTCCTAGAAACACACAGGCAGAGTTTTCTTCAAGCATTAAGGAAAAATTCTGCCTTTGAACAGAGCAGTGATCACAGACAAAACCTGAAATAATGTTTACACCTGAGAAAAACCGTGAGGTATGCATTTTCAAAGCATTGATTTCTCAATATCTAATTCTTACATCTGTGTACTCTCTACATACACATTATAGGAAAAAGCTTTTGTGGCTTGGTACTATCTATTCCATCATAGGACACTCAGAAGGTCCATCACAGGGACATCCTTTCCTAAATTCAGACACTGTAACATGCTGCAGCAAGTAGAATGGTCTCAAAGCAGCTCCTGAATTTGGCAAGCTTTTCCAGCAGATAAGGCTAAAGGAATCGATATGTAAAGAGGTTAAAATCTCAAAGTGTAAAAAGGATGGAAAAAATAAGCAAAGTGAAAAAGCTATATCCTTTCTCAACCACCATTACCATAATGTTTCTGTAGGTTCCTCATTGCTCTGGAAAGTACCTGCCTTGTTATATACAGTAATGTGTTTTATAGAATAAAGCACAATGTTCCCATAGGCTATACACCTTGTGGTCTTCTGACAAATCCACCTACAAGAATAGCATTAACAATACCTTGCATCTGGCAGTGTGGCCCCCTTTCCATGATCAGTACATAGGAAATGCAAGCTCCACTGGCAAGTATGGCAAAGTGCAGGCATATACATGCGACAAATATGGATCACACAGAGCTATCTGAAATCATGACCAAATCACACTCTCTCTCTTTGTTGCTCCTGCCTTGAAGTACAATTCAGTACCAAAAAAATTGTCTTGAACAACCTACAGTAGACTTTTTGTGCTTAGAGATATGTAGGGGAATAATTATCTCTTCAGTAGTTCCAACATCTTTTCCCAAATTCTTTTAACAGTTTTTTCTAATATGAACAACCTGCTACCACAATCATTTTTATTTGCTTACAAAAAAGAACAGCTAGTACTTTGAAAATGGTATTAAGCTGAGCAGAAGAAGCTTTTACCCTACACAGAGGCTAACAATGTGCGAGAAAGGGTTTGCTGTGGACCAGCTGGAGCACAGACAGTGAAGGAGCCCAGTGAGGGACCTCTGCTGGATCCATGAGATCTCAGTGAGTGCTGGAGAGCAAATGCTGTGATAGCTTCACAGCAATCCAGTGAACAGGGATACTTGGAGCTTCATGCCCCTAAACCAGAAATTCCTTCCTCCTGAGCTAGAGTTAAATCTTTGGAAAAGATTTATGAGACCTGAGCAGGTCAAAGGGAACAGGAAGGAGTAATTTCTCTCCCACCAAACGAACTTTCTTGGCTGTTTCATGGGAGCATTATGTTACAAAAGTTTATGGTTAAGTTTTATAGCACAATTTCTTGGAGATATATAAAGATTCTCAGGTTTTTTACAGCAATTTTAGTCATTCAGCTGACTGCAGGAAGCATTAAAAATATGTAGAAAATAATGTGATGAGCACAGAGATGATCTGTGTTCTGCTCAGCTAAAAAGACTGCTTTCCAATTAGGGCAGAACCGCCCTTGCTGGGACCTATGCCAATAAATTACACAGAAGATCTGCTATATATGAGGAGACATCTTTTGCCCTGTTTCATTTCCAGTTGTGAAATTTAGCCTTTCTTGAATCAAATTTCTTCTGATATGGCAGTGATACTCGTCTTTATGGGGAAACATGTCGATGACAACTCAGAAACTTGAAACACAAAGGGTCAGTCAGGTCTATTCCACATATGACAATGTGAGATTTGGATATTTAGCACTACCAGATCCCTACTTTTTATGAAGCATGAGTATAGGATAGAAGCAATTGTGAGTGGCGTATCAGTTCAAAACAGTGTGCAGTAAGTGGCATCCTGCAAATCAGTTGTTACGGTAATTCACTATCAGATGATAAAAAGCTCACTGAAAGAATTTTCTATTCCTCCTGACTGATGTGATTTCTTGAAATTAAAAAAAAAAAACAACCAAAACCAAAGACACAGAGAGAAAGAGGGATATGTTTTCTAACCACAGAATTGCTTTATGTTCCAACTGCAGCTTCATATCAGTTGGCAATTTGAAACTGTAGACATGTTATTTCATTTCACTGCAGGGCATGACAGAGTTCAGATACTTTTGACTATGAACAAACTGGTAAAGTTTTCTGGCTATTAGTGCAGAAGAAAGAAAATCTCTGTGCAGGCACTATCTATTTGTCGGCAAGGGATAAATAAAACTAATTGGTTTTGTACTGCAAGTCTTACTCATTATTTTAGACTGACACAAGTAGATCTTTTCACGAGCTTTTTCTATATCACTCAAAAGATTTATTGTTGACTTGCATCAATTTTGAAAAACTAAAGCAGATAATTACTTAACTGAAAAAAAAATCCAACATCTATACATTTTAAAACCTTCCAGGGCATTAAAAAACTAATGTGATATTTGTAAGAAGCCTGATGCAAAGCCCATTGAAGTCAGTATGAGTCTTTCCATCAAATGCAGTGGGCTTGGATCAGGCCCTTGGTGTAAAAACATAGAATTCAGAAGGAAGATGACCAAATAATGTACTAGCTTGATCTAGGAAAATTAATCTGTAATTTCCAGTGTGTTTTATTGATAGTGAGAAGTCATCTCAGACTCCCCTCTCTGCCACACCATTTAATTATGTATGTTGTAAATCCTCAGGCTTCTACCTGAATACATCAGGCAGCCACAAATTCCACTCTTCTTCAGGCATCCAAGTAAATTAAGTCCTTGCCTGGCCATTTTGTATTTTAGTTCTTTTTCTGCTTTTTGCAGGATAGGAACAGATTAAATTTTCTGAAGTCAATGTCTCAGTTCTTCATTGCTCTCTTCAGTCCTTTCTGCATACCAACTAGCCACAAGCTACTTCCTCGCCACTGGTCAAAAACTGGGGTTTACTGCACAACCCCCTGGTTGTGATCTCCAACACACTGCTCAGTGCCCTGAGATAGCCAAACTGTCAGGAATAGCTGGAAGCTGTAGAGAAAGTGTCATTACTTCTGGTGATATAGTTGGAATTTCTAACACAAAAAAAAAAAAGTGGTTTTAGCATCATTTGGACACCTAGAAATTCACAAGGCTTTGAGTACATCACACATACGAAGCACTCTTACAGGATGATGTCTCCTCCATTTAACTAGGTTATATGGAGCTGGGTAATGCTTTTCCTGGAACTCCAAGCACAGCACCTCATCCTTCCACAATTCCTTTCTTCAGAATGAGTGGAATGGAGAGGGTCTAGTAACTCAAGGGTAAAAAATAGATTAACATGGAGATCCTCTAGATGCTATTCCTTATAAAGGACTTGGAACTGTAGGAACCCTGCAGCAGCTTAGTGTAGACTCTCAGTGTGCTCTGTGGCTAGAAGACCTTGTCATGATGGTCTTCTTCACCTTGCAGAATCATCCTGGGGAACTGCTGAGCTTCTTAATACTGCAATCTTCCCAGCTCTGCTAAATGGTGCAGTCGTCTTCTGCCCTCTGTGCTTGCGATACACTGACAAGAAGTCAGGTTAAAGTTACGTGTGTGCATGTATACGTGTACCCTTCCAAATTTGCATGGTCCCTGATGCTTCTTGCAGCCTGTGAGGGTGCTTTCATTCATGCTTTGAATATCAAAAGACTCTTCTGTCTCTTCCTGCATATTTCTCTAAGAAAGGAACACTTAGGCTGCAATTCCAAAACATTCATGTGCTACACATGCATGTTCTTCCCTCTGGTAAGAGTATGTTTAAGCGGGCAGATGTGATAACTTCTATCTGAGGGGAAATTGAAGAGAAACAGCTGATCTGCAGGCAGCTTGTCTTCTCTGCACAGCACAGGCTCCCCGGGTATACAAGAGCAGCGCTGCTTTCCCAGGGATGGGCCACCACAGAGTGGGTAGAGCAGAACCTCCACCAGCCAGGGCCCGTCCCACAGTACCTGAGTGAGGTGAGCAGGACAGACCACGAGATGGTGGCCAGTCCAACCAAAAGTGCAGATCATAAAGCAATATCATGGTGATAAGGCAGGTCTGAGATTGAACTGGGAAGTCAATCTGCATGTCAGTGTTAGGATCAGGACCAGTGATCATGAGGCGGGGCCATAGTGGTAGCGCCAAGGTTAAGCCAGGAAATCGGGCTGTGAGTTGAGGTTGACATCAAGGAGCAGCCTGGCCACGGGCCTGAATTTATATACGTTGATGAGATCCCCCATGAGCCTTCTTTTCTCGAGGCTGAAAAGTCCCAGCTCTCTCAGCCTTTCTTCATATGTGAGATGCTCCAATCCCTTCGTCATCTTCATGGCCCTTCACTGGACTCTTTCCAGCACGTCAAAGTCTCTTACATTGGGAAGCCCAGAACCGGACACAGCACTCCAGGTGTGGCCTCATCAGTGCTGAGTAGAAGTTACCGGTGACAGCAGTGAAAATTGACCATGTGGCTGGAAAGCAGCTTTCTTCTAACTTTAACTCAGGTTAAATGACTGAGTTCAGCACCTTCAGATTGTCTATTGCAATATAATTACTGTATTATGGAAGTTGCCTGTGTGCGTTGCACAGTGGAGTGTCCCAAGCCTTGGCATGCCCTTAGCTTGTCCTACTGACATGTTTCTTCTTGTTCTCCTGACAAGTCTACTCTGAATACTACGGCTTTCATCTCAGTTCTCCTATTTGACTTAAGCTGAAAACACTGATGGTTTATTGTTGCTGACTCCAGAGCTAAATGAGCTTTTCCTGTAATGTGTCTGGTTGAGTTAATGTTATGGCAATACAGTAAGCATGGGCTTTTACCTATGAAATGATGTACTGCTAGAACTGTTTTATTGTTTTGCAATTTTAAGTGTTTGAATTTGCTTCGAATTTCTGAACATTTTACATGTATTATGCGCTAAATGCAAACATCCTGCTCTCAGAAGAGCTGTTTGATAGAATTTTGGATGGATGTTCAAACAGAAAGTTCATATTGTTCAACAGTATTATTAAAGGCTTTGAATGTTATTTCTGTAAACACCATTTTAATCAGGTAGTGGAAAGGGTGCTGTTAAAACAGACTGGGGAATTTTAGAGTGAGCCCTGCAGATGTCCATAACCTGCTTTTAGCTGAATCGTCTTCACACAGTATAACTGTGGAAGGACCCAGCCTCTAGCACATATTCCCCAAAAACGCAATCACATACTTGTTCTTCAGAAAATGAAAGCATGCAGATACTCAGGAAAAAAAAAAAAGGCTCTGAAATCAGAGTAAGTTGCATGAGCGTACTAATGAACATCCTCTCTAGAAAAGTGGCCTCGTCCCTCTGAGACACACAGTATCTCAAAGCAGCAACAGCAGATGCCAGTTTTCTTGGAAGTAACAGACTAGGAAACAATTAAACTGGGCAGATATCAAGGGAAATGTTTTGTTTGCCTATTCATTTAGCCACTCTATCTTTTAAAAATATTATCTTTTCACCTCTTACCCTTTTTTTTGTTTGATTTGCCATGAATTCTGCTTAAATTTGTCTTTTCTTTTTGCTATTCACCAAATGATCCATATTTCCTTGTTTTTCTAAACAGATCTTCTGCATTTTTAAATTGTATGGTTGCAGGCAAAAATACTGGCTGCATTTACTGCATGCTTTACTGATATGACTAACAAATACACATCATACCATCTTCTTGGAGAGAGAGCATCAAAATGTCTCCAGGTGCTGCTGCTGGTACAGATGTGGTCATATCAGAACAGTACTGCCCTCTTTGGAAAAAGCGGTGCCTGGAATAAACGAAACAGCACCAGAGTGTCTTTGAACTACACTCATTGCAAGCGCTTTCCTTCATGCATTACACCAGCAAACCTGCAAGGACAGCAGACTCCTTGAGCAGGCTTGGCCCGTGCAGGATCAGATCCGTTGACTTTTCCAGCAACACCGAGCTCTGAGCTCTGTAACCTTTCTCCGATATCACTGTTCAGGATCGGCAGGCAGAGATGGAGGTGTAGCTAAGCATGCAACACTATTAATGAATCTCATCAAAAGGAGATCACAAAATCCTCAAGCTGTATAAATCTCTAGAGGCTATCTACAGCTAATTTTCTCAGCCGTCTTGTTTCTCCAAGCTCCCTGTAATAATGAAACAGCACTTACACCTTTTAAACACCATATTGTGTAAATTATAAGTGACACATAACCCTCCCAGCAAGCCAAGGAAAATGACAGCATTAAATTCCCAACAGCTATCAGAATACATTAACAATTTTAGAAAAAAATGACTTTTGAGAAGACAAATTTTAAATGAATAAACATGAATCTACAAGGTTTCAGCAGAGCATGGGATTCATCTGCAGCATTTTGCTTCGGGGTCACATAACTCCATCCAAAGCAAAGCAAAAACACTCTCGATTAGAAAGATATGCACGGTTACAGCAAGTTAATCTCAGCTCTGATCACAAATTTGTCAAAATTCAGCAGCTTTGGCTCAGAAGGGATTTATGTTGGACTGAAGCTGAGGAACTTATCAGCCCCTATCACAGAAAGCAACTTTTGCAAACCACAGAGGGAGAGATGGAATAATTGGGGCTATAGCTCCAGTCAACTTGGCTATAGTATCCCTTCAGCTGCTGCTCCCTTCTGTGCACTGCACTTGTCAGTGTCAGGACACGGCCTTTCAAGCGACCAGCTTTGCTGCAATAATGTGGTCTAGGTCATAAGCATCCGTCTGTCTGGGGCTTGAGTTTGGCAAGGGAACAGCAGTAAATAACCTGGCACCTAGGAGATGGCAGCACAGCCGGCCAGGCGGCTCCGAGCCAGCAGAGAGGAGCAGACGCGTGCTCAGCTCCAGCTGGGATGCTGTGGATTGCTCCTCTGTTTTCCCTCATAGGTGCTTCTGTATCTCCTTTTGTTACTAGCGTTGATGGTTTGGGGAGTTTCACACTGCACTGCAGAGGGGCTTGTGGCCACTCACGTTTGTTGTCAGGCTGATGAGAGTCACTGGCTCCCTCTGTCAGCAATGTGCAGTGATGAGGTGCCATGCTGCCTACATTGCCCCCCCAGAAGTGCATTCAGCACTACCAAGGACTGCACTGCATGCACATCCTAGGTGTGGTATAGGCAATCACTGCAGCAGCTCCAAGGGTCACTTGCAAAGGCTGTCACTCCCAGCCACCTTTGAGCTGCAAGAGTGGTTGAATTTCAGGAGGACATAGATGATGTCTAAAGCCAGCATAGGTCACTTAGCCCTCTGCTTTCAGTTCAACGCCATGTCTCTAAGCTGCACACCTCCAAATCCGCCCCTGCAGCTTTTGAGCAACGCAACAAGTGAAACTTGCTGAATCAGCATCTCTGGGAGAGGAGAGTTACACAGAAAAGGTTTCAGAGCTGCCAAATTTTCAAGCAGTGGCACGGCACAGAAAGCAGAAGGCACTGAGATAACATGCAGGCAGCAGGCTGGAAGGCACTGGAGATCACTGTACAATCTACGAGGACAGCAAAGGGCATGTAAGCAGCACAGAAAAGTGAAAAGTACCATAACTATTGGAATAAATGCAAATATGTCCCCTGGGAAAGCATGTTTTTGTACAAAGAGACAGATAAGAAGGGAGGTGATTCACTATTCATGCAGAGGACAAAACACAGCCCTGGCAGTGTTGATAGACAGACTAAGCAGAGACCAAGGTTTGGTCTTACACATTTGCTGTGTAATTCATGTTCATATTAAAACAATTATGGTGCAGAACAGAGGATATTTGCATAAGTAGTGAAAAATTACATTTCCCATATTGGTGTAAGAAATATTCAGAGCTCAATTAATTAAAATCCAGACCTAAGAAAATAAGAGTTTGAAATGCTCACATTGAAAAAGAAGCTGCAAATGCAGATTAAGCTGATTCCGCAGAAGGCAATGCTGTAGAGAGAGAGAGAAATTCAGATGTTCAAATGGATGCATAACTTCTTGCAACAGGAATGCAAGTTAGTCAGAGCTTTGGAACGTATCTTCCCAATATAAAATCTCCAACTGAGAGTACAAAGATTTTTAAATCAATTCAGGGATTTTCTGAATTGCAGCAAACTGCCCAAATTGAGGAATTTTCTCTTTCTGTCACCAATGAGACAGGCAACCCGTAGAGTAGTAAACAGAACAGGCACAGACCTCTCTCTGCTCCTAAAGCCAATTGGTACAGTAAAGATCACGCCCACAGGGCAAAATGTGCTTCCACTCTCTCTCTCTAAGTAGGGTATCCATATCCAAATTGCCTAACCAGGAATGGTCCCTTGGTTCTTTGATCCTGGGGATCCTTGCAACTGCCATGCCCCTCACAGCCTCAGCCTCTGCATGTCCTTCTTTCCCTTCTCTTGGAAGGATCCCTCTTTTGGGTCTTTCTCTCCTTGAGGATGTCCCACTGCTCCCCAGGGAAGAAGCAACTGACTGCCCCAGCGCGGGCCCTCCACGGGCCACAGCCTTCTTTGGGCATCTATCTGCCCCAGCGTGGGGTCCTCCATGGGCTGCAGGTTGATCTCTGCTCCTCCGTGGGCCTCCATGGGCTGCAGGGGGACAACCTGCTCCACCATGGGCTGCACCATGGGCTGCAGGAGAATCTTGGCCAGGAGCAGCATTACTGCCCCTGCTCCTTCTTCACTGACCTTGGTGTCTGCAGCTGTTCCTCTCACAAGAAAAATTCTTCACAATCTGCTCAAGCAGACACCTCTCAGGTTCTTTTCACATTTCCTCTCCCCTTCTTCTGGCCGGGCTGGACTGAGTCAGCCCCAGATGGCTGTCCGGTGGGAGGCCACAGGGTGAGGACCGCAAGGCCCACAAGGCTCGCGCTTGTCCCTCTCTGCCCACTTCTTCTTCACTTCTTTTTATTTTTTTTAATTATTTTCCCCTTCTTAATTATGTTATCACAGAGGCATTATCATTTAACATGCTGCCACCAATTGGCTTGGCCTTGGCCAGTGGCTGGTCTGCCCTAGACCCAGCTGAGCCCACAGGACAAAGGGGAAACTTCTAGCAGCTTCTCACAGAGGCTGCCACTGTAGCCGCCCCCCACCCTGCCACTACACAAAACCAGGACACCATTAAACCAGTTAGGGTAGTTTAACTATGTATCTATCTGAATTTTTAAAAACATGAAAATGGAGGGCTGGGGCAGGTGTGAAATCCAAGCTTAGTTAGATCAAACCAGAGACAGGCACTTAGAATACCTTGCTCCTGAATGTGGTTACAGAAAATGGGTCAGTCTCAGTGATAATATCATTGGATATTAATCCTTGGAATACAGCAAATGGAAATGATCTGCAACAAATATTGTAAGAGGGGTAGCAAATTTGGTACTGAGAAACCAACAGCAGCTCTGAGACTTCAGATCAAGAAAGGTAAATCCAATGACATGTTTGTATACTGACAAGAAGACCAATGTAAGCATATCTAGCAGTTAATAGGCATAAATATCTGCAAGACAGGCAGTGTATGTCCTTAACAGCATTCACTGCTGTTAATAGCTTGATGAAGAGAGAAATCCTTCTGGCTCCCAACAACTCCAAAGATTTATGAGGATCATTATAAGGCCTATGAATATAAGGCATTTGAAAGTGAGAACTCGAAAAACACTAACAAAGCAGTGAGAGACAGATGAATGCTTCTGAAAACAAAGAATATTGGCTACATTCAGAGATGCATGGAAAATTATTTAATCATCAGTCAACAAGTTTATCCCCAATAACTCTCAAGTAAAAAAAGTTGCTATTGGATAAGAAGAAAATGCTATCACGAAGATGAAGAACTGGTTAAAAGAGAGGAAATGCAGTTGCAATAAGCAATTTTCATAGTGGAAAGTGACTCTTAATTAAGCCCCTTAGGGATCTCTGCTCTGGTCTGTGCTGTTCAGTATCTTCTTAAATGATCTTGAGAAGAGGATGAATAGAAAAGTGAAAGCATTTGCTCATGGTAAGCTTTCAGAATAGTTAAGATGAAAATTGGCTTTGAAAAACTGCAGAAGGACCTTCTAGAATGGACAATAAACATGGGCAAGTAAAATTCAGTAAAGATACGTGTAAAGGGATTTAAAAGATTTTAGACTGTTCTGGTTTTGTTAGTGAGGGGGGGCCTAAGGTGGTATCTTCTGTAGGAAACTGCTAGAAGTTGCTCCCCTTTGTTCAGTGGACTCGGCCGGGCCTAGGGCGGACCCGCTGCTGGCCAAGGCCGAGCCAATTGGTAGCAGAATGTCTCGTGATAACGCCTCTGCGATAACGTATTTAAGTAGGGGAAAACAGGAAAAAGAGAGGGGAGAAGATGTGAAGCAGCTGAGCGGGGGGCAGAGAGGGGGAGGCGCGAGCCTCATGGGCCTTGCAGGCCTCACCCTCTGGCCTCCCGCCGGGCAGCCGACTGGGCCCAACTCGGCCCGGCCCGGCTGCAAGAAGTGGAGAGGAGATGAGAAGTGAATAAGATGTAAAAAGGATCCTGAGAGGCGTCTGCCAGCCTGTTGTGAGGAACGGCTGCAGACGCCAAGGTCAGTTCAGAAGGAGGGGGAGGAGTAATGTGGCTCCTGGCCAAGATTCCTCTGCAACTCGTGGTGAAGACCATGGTGGAGCGGGTTGTCCCCCTGCAGCCCATGGAGGTCCACGGAGGGGCAGAGATCCACCTGCAGCTCGTGGAGGACCCCACGCCAGAGCAGGTAGAGGCCTGAAGGAGGCTGTGGCCCGTGGAGGGCCCACTGGGGCAGCTGTTCTGAAGGGACTGCACCCCGTGGAAGAGATGACCCACGCCGGAGCAGTTTCACGGAGGACTGTGGCCCGTGGGAGGGACCCCACGCTGGAGCAGAGGAGGAATGCGAGGAGTTCTTCCCCTGACGATGATACAGCGGCGTAAAACAACGCGTGATGAACTGACCGCGACCCCCATTCCCTTTTCCCCCCCCGTGCCGCTCGGGAGGGGAAGGTAGTAGAGATAATGTTAAGCCCGGGAAGAGGGAGGGGTGGGGGGAGGTTATCTTGTTCCCTGTCTCATTCTCCTGCTAGTTTTAGAAAATAAATGAATAGTTTTCCCCAAGTCGAGTCTGTTTTGCCCGTGACGGTAACTTTAAGGATTTCTCCCCGTCCTTATCTCAAACCTTGAGCCGTTTTTCTTATATCATCTCCCCCTGTTCTCTCGGAGGGTGGGGGGAGCGGGAGAGAGAGACTGCGTAGTCTGGTCCTGGTCAGGGCTGAACTACGACATAGACAAACCCAGCTTTACGTGCAAAGTTATGGACTCTGACTTGACTATTATCTCTTCGAAAGAAGATCTCAAGTTAGAGTGGGTATTATTAAAACATCATTTCCACGCATAGTCTTTGTATAAATTAGGTGTCAATGACTGTTAGGAAAGGAACAGAGAACAAGACAAAGCCACTATGAAGATCTTTCTGCATCGATATCTTCATTATTGTAATTTGTGTTTCTCAACTCAACTCAAAACATGAACAAGGAAAGATGCAGAGAATAACCACAAAGATGATCAAGGGATGACCATGCTTCTGTATAATAAACTGTTGAACACATGCAGATACTTCTGCTTGGAGAAGAGATGACTGAGGAAGATATGACAGGTGTCTTTAAGATCTCAAGTGGCAGGGAGAACGTGGCTGCACAGCAGCTGTATTTCCAACTGAAGAGCTGAAAGGCTTGGGATGAATTCAGCAAGCAGAGCTTTGCTCTGCGGCTGAGCTGTGGAACTTCACTGGCAGCTCCTTGTTCATTATTGCACGCAGGATCTCTCTGCATTTTCTCCTATCTCTTGCCTCAATGCCTTGGCTAAGGATTCCTTACATGTGCTCTGGGGACTCCAGCTGGCACAGCCAGCATAGGAAAGAACAGAAATATTCTAATACATGCCAATAACAAGCCTAGCCTACTGGTACAGATGGTATCTACTCCTTTCATTGAACTAAGCATTTCTCAAGATTTGGACTTGAAAGACAAGTGACCTGTGTGCATAGAAATGAATGATCAAGATAATCCCAAAGGGACCAATAGAAACCCATATGTCAAAGCAGGTACCAAAGAACTTCTCATATTCATTACCCTCTAGTCATTCCTTCTCTCATAAAGAACACAGGTAGTATCTAAACACTGACACCTAGAAAAGATATATAACTTTTTTTTTTCCCAGAAAATTGTCAGGAAACATTGTCTTCTCTTTTCCTAGAGCATTCCAAGGGCTGTTATAGGGTTCCATCCCAAACACATCCAAACACATTTCATTCCTCCTGGCTTGGGGAATGAAATCATCCATTGTTTCCGTAGCAACAGTAAGCACTAGGAAAAGCAGGAAATTAAAACAATGATGCCTTCTGAGGTCTTAGCACTTAGCTTGAGAATGGGGATCTCAAATAAATTCCTCATGTCAGAAAGATCTCAAATTCAGAGTTACCCCTTAAATCAGCAAACAGCAAGATACCCAGCTCACTGGCTCTGTATTACTTTGGTGATTTAGGTACAGCTCTGATAACCTTTGAACTACAATCTATATGGAGGTGCACATTAGGTCAGTGTCTGCTTTTTCTTATTAAAAAAAAAAAACAACAAAAAACTATGCTAAAGTAATGAAGAAAAATTAAATTCAGTTTAGATACTAGTTGGTATCCAAAAATCACAATAGTTGGATCACACTTGATTTCACTGATAGCCAGAGGTTTGTACATGCTAACCTAGAGGAATCATTAAGGAAATTAGATATTCTTTAAAATGTCTGGAAAATGTATGTGCTTACATAAACACAGTACATGCTATCCCCTAAATTGCTAGTTGCTATTATTAAATAATCTACTTACTGTTTTGCACTTGCTGGCCAAAAATTTTCATTTACTATCTACACAATAGGAATCTTTGAAAATTAATAGTATTCTTCTTGTCCTAATACCATTATGAAAGTCACACACCACAAACATCTATCCCATTTTTTAATTTGTACCACAAGGCTATACTGGAGTGCTATAGAGCAGATGTAAAGACAAACATACTGATCAAGATGGAGGCCAAATGTACTTTCTATAAGCAATTGTATAAGGTAATGAAGACTTACCCACACAGAAGGGATTTGTTTAACATTTTGGCTCAAGAATTCAGGACTTGAAAGGACCTCCATGGTCAGTTTCTGCAGTTATAGGTAGCTACATCATATAACTCTTTAGAGGAATTTAAGAAGCTAACACAGGACTGACACAACCAGGAGTCAGATCAGCTGCTTCTCTCACACGCATTGAGAGTGATATGAGTGCCTAGTGTGTGGTCTCAGCTCCTGTGACAGAAGGGCACAGATCTGCCAGGTCAATGAGGATGTCCCAGATATTGTAGAGCATTTTCACTGGGATCTGATACCTATGCTTTAGTAACTGTATTGTGCACTTGAATGTAGGTGCCAGCCTTCAGGAGACTCCAAAAGACTTACTTAAGCTCCCATTTGGAATTAGTGGAGCTCTAAACACTCGAGGCTATGGCATGATTCAGCTGGCCATCACTAGGACTCAGGTTGTTTGCTCAAATTAAGGTATCTAGCACTTTTTAAGATGCCATACAGCATCAGGTGTGTATTCATGGGATTCACAATAAATTCTTATCTTACCAGAGGCTAGATGAGATAGCCTACATAATCCTAAATAGCTGTAGATCGTTTTTGGCAATTAAGTTGAGTCCTACATGTCTGCTTTAGGGTGAGCTGAGCTGGTCTCTAGGTGCTATTGACTATAATGAAAGCTTAAAAATCGGTTACCTGTGTAAACACCTATATGTAGATAGCTAAATTTGGTATCGTTATTTCACACTGCATCTTGCCCCAGGTTTCAACATCCTCAGAGATCTGCTGTTCCCATCCAGCATTAAGTTTCCCTCTCCACACTGCAGTTCCTCATCAGATCCATCTCCTTCTTCTCCTTCCTCTCCACTCAGTTTTTCATTATCGGTCCCTAGTTCCTGTCTCTCCTCTCTTCTTCAAATCCCCATCACAGATTTTCTGTCTCTGAAATCAGTCTTGCTAACCTGCTTGTCTCCCTTTTCCCAAATCCAAGCCAGTTTCTGTTCCCTTTGCATTCAAATAAGGTACACTGCAGAAAAAAAAGCACTGGGAGATCTGTAACGATACAGGAAAGGCATCTCTCCCCCCATTTCCCATCAGTGTCTGGGGGGCTAGGAGGGGAAGCAGGCAAGGCAGCTGCTCTGCTTAGCATACAAGGGAACTGCAGATTTATGGAAGTCTAAACTATGATTAACATTTAACGAGCATGAGCAAATGGTAAAAACTTAATCAAATTTGGACACATACTAATGGGAAAGTGCAAAGTTCACACCTGGCATAGAAGGTACCCTTTAGCAGATGTGATGCCTTTGCCTCAGAATATAAAGGCACTAGAGCTTTTCAAAGAAAAGTAATCAACTGTTGTTTGTACAAAATCTTTTTTTTTCTTTTTTTCCAGTGTTGCTATCAAGGACATATTGACTTAAACTGTCCAGAAGCACTCAATTGAAGAAGGTGCTGTACAGCGATGAAAGCCAAGGTCTGGGCGGCTTGGCTAACTGATGGTGCTTCCAGTCACTTCATCTAATAGTGCAAGCTCTTAGCTACAATAATATTCAACACCTTATGTTCCAGTGCTGACTAAGGTTGCAATAATCTCTGTTTATGCAGCACCATATTGTTTCTCTCAACACTTTATGCTATTCAAGTGGCTTCATTGCTGCTAACCAAGCTACAAACCCTTGGTTTGTGCCCTTCAAGCTTCTCCTGGCAACAAGGGAAGAGATTGCTCTGCACAATGGCATTTTCCTACTGGCACAAAACGCCTTCAGCAGCAGTCAGGAACTGAAGTTTTTAAACCATCTGTTTATTTAGAGAACCCAGAAAATGAAAGGCATATCCATCCCTTCAGGTGCTAGGCATTCAATTCAAGGAAGATGAAAAGCTGTATAATCCACTGAGTATTGCTTTGAGGATATTTGTTCTTGCATCCTTACTTTCTTTTAATAAGTCATCTTTTCACAAGTCAGGCTCTTTCATCAATTTTCAGGTTCTGTATTCATGTTTCAGAGGTACCAAACTGCAGGTGCTATTTATGTCAGGCAATGACAGAATGTTTGAAAGTGACAGCACATTTGACAGAATATTGAAAACTGGCATCTTTCCTCAGTATATCCAAGGGATACCCAAAGTAGCCCATACAATTTGGCTCATTTGGACCAGTATAATGCTGTAGTCCCACTGAAGTCAATGGTGTTACATTAGCAGCGACTGTGCTTTTTAGGCACTAATTCAGCAAAGCACTTAAAAAATTGCTTATCTATCTCATTCCTTGATCTGAAGCCAAAGATAATTTTGTATAGAAAAATATACTGGAATGTGAATGTATAAAATTGCAGCTAATGTTGTTGCGCAGCATACAGGTGGAATCAGCTTCAGGTTATTCTGCCTCAAAATTAGCCCTGCTTTAAGCAAAGCACAGACCAGAGTGCTTCAGTGAATAGGAATAAATTATTGAATTGATATTTTAAGATTTGATTCCTGGCTTTGCAGCAGAAAAATCAAGAAATACTCACTTAATATGATAAATAGAGATGTTGTCTTATTAGTCACATTGGACTTAGAAATATTTGGTTTTTAAACAAGCAAATAGTGCTGGATACAGACATCAGTCAGGGTACTTTGGAAAGGATGTATCAATTTATTAGAGATCTGGGAAAAGCTCCCATTATTTAATTAAGTGATAGAGCAATTATAGGAATAATAGGCCATGTGTGCATGTAAATGTAGTACTGTATTATCTAGGGTAGATCGTGGATGTCATACGTACGATAGTGCACACATGGACTGAGCTGACAATTTTTAACTCCAAGTCCTAGAATTCTGGTATTTTACAAATTAGGAAAGGAACAAAATAAAACATAAAGCATTTATAGAGTATATCACTGTTAAAATGCTACTCATTAAATTGCTATTAATTAAACTAATTTAAATTCAGTGGAAATGTGCTGGTTCACACAAGTACCAGAGTGACTCACATAAAAATATGTCAGTAGTTTCCCTTCAAGGACATCGAGACAATGTTTTTTCCCCACTCACTAGAAAAAAAAAAATAATTCAAAGTATTTGTGACCCAGGCATCTCAAGCAATGACCCTCAGAAGAGCTGGAGGGTATACACTGGTAGGAGGCATTATGCTTCCCTGCCTGTGGAGCAGGCGTACTGAAGGCAGGTATACACTGCAGTAGCTAATACAAAAGAGAGCTGTCTCATAAAACCTAGTAGGAGTCTGCTGAAGACTGCAAACATAGACAAATAAAAAGTTTGCAATGGTATTGCACAGATTGTCTGCTATGTAGAAGTCTGGACACTTCTATTGAGTCAGACTTAAAATTATTTCTAAGAGTACAAGTCTATTGTTAGAGAAAATTAGCTCTGCCACTTTGAATTCTTGCTATTTTCTAAAAAAAAAAAGAACTAGTTTCATTTAGCATAGCAAAATTTGCAAACTGACATATTGTGGAACTCACAGCACCTTCCAAAGAGGCTGATATTGAAAAGTAAATTCATACTATTAAGCTCATGCGACATTTGCATTCAGACAGGCAGGGCTTTGGCGAGCTGTATATTTTGTTACAAGTTTGACATTGAGCTCAATTCTACGGTGTACCTTTAGAGCAGTTTGAGAGAAGAGACAGCTTAAGAGTTCATGGCAAATCAATGTGAAAAAAAAGAACAATCCATGAAAAAAAACCCCAACCCTGAGTTTTGGGAAAGCCAACGAGCCAAGCGACCCCCACCAAGGTGCAGCTGAGCACCAAGAAGTTTCAGGACTGGAGCATCTGCCAGGCTTTTAGTTATGCATTTGCATTTCTTTTCTTTTGTGTAATTAGGGCACAACAAAGATGTGCAATGTCCTCGTGGCTTGAAGCAATGGTATGCTTCACATTTTATCTGACTTTTGAGAACAATTAGTGAAGAAGCTCTGACAAATAAATCTCTTACGTGGTGTGATTTATTCCTTTTTTTTTTTTTTCCCAGAGCATCTGTGTGCTTTGAGTTAGAGACATCCCCTCTCACACACTATTACTCCTCTCAGATTCAGTTTCTTCCTAGTCCTTGCCCACCTGAAGTTTTCTTTTCAGCAGCTCTCTCAAAGCACACTTGGAGCTTCTCTTGTAAAATGATCTTTAATCCTTCTCTGGGAAACTGGTAAGAGCCAACCCCGGTCTGGGCCAGGAAAGAGCAGCCTGGCCCGACTTAACTCTGCAGCATCCCCTTCCCAGACTTCAAATCTATGCCTACATGCACCTCTCCGAGTACGTCTATTCTCGTTCATTAAACCATGCCAGGGCCCCGGTGGGGCTCTGCCTATACTGCAAAAATTCTGCATGGTTACTAGCATGCTTTTGGCCTGGGCTAATTCCCAAGCCCAGTTCAGGCACAGCTGAGAAGCTAGCACGGGCTGGGGAGCCTCCACCAGGCAGCTCAGATGTGGCCACCGTGTGTCTGCTGGTGGTTAAGAGAACTTAACAGCAGGGACATGCCTACAGTCCACCCTCAGGGACAGAGAACAGACTTTAGCATTTTGGTTTATTGATACAGACACAGCATAAGCAAACTCAATGCCAAACACCTTCAAAACCCACACAGCCTTAGACATAGATATGTTCAGGAATATTACCAAAGCCAACCTGCTCAGAGGTCTCAAAACACACCAGTCTTCTAGCATCCTCCAGTGCCCCAGACTGTCGAACACACCCCTCTCAATTTATCACGGCCCAGCACATCCCTCTCACTCACCCACCACCTCACAGTGCCCCTCTTCCCCCACAGCAGGCACAATTCTTCACGCATTTCATGACATTGGCTGCATTGATGGAGCTGCTTCCACTGCAACAGGGGTGCCGCAGGGTGCCCGCCTGCCCCTCCAGCCATGGAGCATCTTGTGCAGGGAACAGGGTAAGGAGTTCTGATTGCAAAAACCGCCAAAGACAGCTTCTGCAAAAGGTTGTGCTACAACAGAGCATTGACTGCATACCTGGTGCTCTCACAGGGGTGGATGACTTGCTCATGCACCCGCCACGATATTTGATGGGTGTGGGAAGAAGCAGAATATTGCAGATGTCCTGTGATGTACATCATCTGTCAAAGCTGCAGATGACAAGCTGGAGGATGTGATCACCTCAGAAGCACTCCTGAGCCTACTAGTCTAGCCAAAACTTCTGTGCCATCTTTTCAACGCTCCTTTTTCTTTCCTCTTGCCTATTCCACTTATTAGCTTGGTGAAATGGAGGATTTGTTTCATCCTGGAAAAACAGAGACGTGAGCAGTGCCTGTAAACAAAAGTGGTTTTATGCAATTGCAGTCTGTCAGCTCCTGAAATACAAATAACAGTAAGAAAAAGCCACAATATCCCTGCATTTCCAGATGACTGTTTATTCCACATCTTTTGTACCTATGTATCACTGACACTCTGTGAAAAACTATTGAACCAAAGAAGGGAATGGCCCTGAGGAAGTTTAAGAACTTATAAGCTCATTATTGATAAGTGTATCTCCTTTAAAAAAAACCTCCATAAATATAGAAGATTAATCAATGTCAGCAATACTTTGCCTTCAACTAGTGTGTTCACAAGCATTCTGAGTATGAACAAAATGCTGATAGAAGATTTCACATCCAAGAATTGTTACTTCAAATGACAGCATACAGCTCTACAGAGCTCCAGCACCATGCAGAGCACTGAGCTTTCTTCTCTGCTCTCTCTCCATGACTTCTTTCTCAGACAGTAAGTTGAAATCTGACAGTGAAAGTACCACATTAACTTTCAAATGTTCAATATCCCAGTTCTCACTCCATAGTTGAGACTATTTGATAAGCAGGGAAGTTTGGTTTAATAAATTCATACTTGCAGTCATAGATCTGAATTACAATACAAACATAGTGAGGGTCTCAGCTTTGGAACGAACTTGGTCTATAAATCAAAAAGACCATTAAGTTTGTGTTTTCAGAAACTCAACTAAAAATCTCAACACACTCACATGTGAATTTCTACATCTAGGTGACTTCCATAACTCTGGGAGTCAATGGCATCTCTTCCCATATAAAAGACCAAAAAAAAAAGCATTTAACTCAGTCTTTTTTTTTTCTCAAAACACGGATTCTTGAGAGTAAAATATAATGCCAGGAGGCTGCTCATTACCTTGCCAGTGTTGCTGCTTTCCCACACTTATTTGATTCATCCAAAGTGTTCATTGCATTTGATATGCCATTTACTACATCGTTAAGCAGTTATTAATGGATTCAATTTCAAATCAAGCCCAGTACATTACTATGCTTTCTTCTGTTATTGAGTTGAATTTACATGGTGTGGTTCTCCATGAAACTGCAGAAATTGGATTCAATTGGACCCTTTGAAGATCTGCAGAGCCCTTTATTACGCCGTCCATTTCTGCAGGAATTCATTCTGGCTAGATTTTTAAGGAATTACAGTACGTAGGAGCCTCCAAATACTTACATATAGGCCTGCTCATGATAAAAGTTAATCATGCACATAAGCACTGCCAAGTCTGAGCTCCGTATGGGAAGTACTAACGGTTTCAGTTATGAACTGATTGAGAAACCTCTGACATCAATAAACAGATTCCTACTGTCCTCAAGAGGTGTTGGGTAATATGACAGGGAATTCAAATACAGGAAGAAAATCTAGCTGTCTCTTTCAAAGGTATAAGCCAGTTGGTTGTGAAGACCAGGAAAAAAAAATCATCATTTCCAAAATAAACAATTATATTCAATCAGCATTACAGAAGGCCTGTCTCCTTCTGCAGCATCAACTACTCATCAACTACTCAAAGTCAGATTAGCCATTCAATCTAATACAGTAAATTACACAGATTGATAGCTTGATTTTAATAAGACAGTTCCTGTAAACTGGTTATTCCTGGTATGAGGCATTTAATTAAAAGCCAAAGAGCTCAAAGTCACAAACTATCTCCATAATTCATGATGCTATGCCTGAGTCTTTGAAGTCGGCATTGTTCCAAAGTGCCAGTTTCACAGTCAGTTTGGTCAGTTCCTATTTCAGTGATGTAAAACTTTCTTTTACCTCTGACAATTGCTGATTGCATGATCAGTGGAGGCTGTAAGGGTCCAAGGCTTTTAAACATCACCCTTGTATTATTACAATGTATTCTAAAAGTAGAGTTTTAAAAACATAAAAAAAGCCCCAATAACCCTGCCTGTGTCTGAACTGGACTACATTGATGTCCCTCAAATTAAAGAAATCTTGACTTGATCTCCCATATAGCAGCTAGAAGAACCAGTGTGACCAAAAGGAGACCTAACAGCCTTGGAGAGGGCAGATCTCTGCAGATTAGGGTAGCTGCTGCAAATCAAACAAATCCCTGTTTATCTAAATAGCACCAGAGACCTCTAACACAGCCTCAAAATTTAAGATCAGTTCAAGGCACTATGTTGTTTCTTCACCTTCACTACATTGTCTGCCTGATGAGCTCCAGTCTGCAGTTCTTGGAGCCACCTCACAGAAACCCATGCTGTAGTAACAGGACTGTGTGACAGATGAATTCAGGTCCTATCAGTCTTTAGCTTAAAGACGCTGTATGACCTGCAATAGTAATCCAGTAAATCTCTGAAAGGCATCACTATCCAATACGTACCAACACGGAAGCCTTTCTGAAAGATTATTTTCCTCATAGACTACATAATGGCTTCAAAGGAAACTGTTAAAATGAAAAAAAATAGTATGTGAAAAGCTAATTCTTGACCTACTACCTGAACAAAAGTTTCCATTTGAGTCTAGTATTTAATTATCACATACCAGACGTGCATTTATGCTGTGCCGGCCCATGTAGTCAACTCAACAGTCATGCTGAGCATCAACCTCCCAATGAACCAAGCTTAATACACTAACACCAGGAACTCCTTAGACTTTGACATTAGGTTTTTCTGTTTCAAGCAACGTACTTTGCCTTTCCTCTCATTTTCCCCAGCTGCATTTTACACCTGTTACCAGTAGGCCTCTTGACTAATTATTGATCCCTGGATACTCAGAAAAATAATTAGCATTGCTATTACTGGGATTCATTCTAGGCACAAGAAAACCAGGTAGAAGTCAGTGGCAGTGACTGCTCAGACACTGAAACAAACAGGTCCTCTTCCCCTTTTTGCCCATGCCAGGGTCAAGCTTAGCTGTGCTACCGCTGCCAGGCTTGAGAGCGTGTATGGTGGTGGCAACTCCAGGCAGGTAGAGGGCAGACTTCTCCCAGGGGCACCGATCACTCCCCCACCTTTGCTGGTCACTCAGGTTTACCAAACCCAGACTTTCAGTTGTGTCTCCTCATTCTCCTCACCCCCAGCCTCTTCCCGTCTGAGGCTTCCCCCCTATTGGGGCAGCAAGGTTCAATATCACCTGCACTTCTGGGAAAGTGGCATCTACCTCCAAATATTACAAGGTAGGGTATTAATGTCAATTAATGAGTAACATTTGTAATAAATGTGTGATTTATATAATTAAGGGTGCTTCTAGATTAATTACAATCCCCTCTTTTATTGACTATCCATCCCCTTCAGCTGTATAATCTGCAGTTTTGACGTTTTTCTGCCTTGCTTCTAACTGCAAAGATTGTTCAGGCTGCCCACTTTCCCATGAGTGCTCACCTCTTTCAGCAAATCTTTTAAAATGTTAGGGAGTTAGTACTTAATGCCTTGTTATGTGGTCTTGATTCCTTTCTTTTTGTTGTAAATTTTCTATTCTGGAGATCTGTTTCACCAGGAAGCAAGTCTCTATGCTGTACGCTGCTGCTGGGATGGCAATACTACACGCCTCCACGAAAACAACAGGGAAGAGCTCAAGATGCTCCCCACAAACATTCAGACTGGTCTGATCTATTACAAGGAACAAAGACTTTAGTAGCACAGAGACAATGCTATGTGCTATTGTAAATTAGGATGCAGCTTTCAGTTTTCCATACTGGTCCTCTTTTAAAAGACTGCATCCAAATAACCTGTGTTAACTGTTCTTATGCTGTTTCAGCTCAGAGATGTTCCACTTTGTGCAGTATCACAGATAATATTTACACCTACTCCCTTTCATCTTCTTTTATTAATGTAAATTATATATTAATTACACAATAGAATCATAGAATCATAGAATAGTTTGGATTGGAAGGGACCTTTAAAGTCCAACCCCCCTGCAAGGAGCAGGGACATCTCCAACCAGATCAGGTTGCTCAGAGCCCCATCCAACCTGGCCTTGAATGTTTCCAGGGATGGGGCATCTACCACCTCTCTGGGCAACCTGTTCCAGCGTTCTACAACCCTCATTTTAAAGAATTTTTTTCCTAATATCTAACCGCAATCTACCTCCCTCTATTTTAAAACCATTACCCCTCATCCTATCACAACAGGCCCTGCTGAAGAGTTTCTCCCCATCTTTCCTGTAGGCCCCCTTTACATATTGGAATTATTTTAAATGATAGAAAATAAAAATGAGAGATGAGGTTCAAATGCATGATCCAGGGATTTAAATGCTCTAGATAATAACAAGAGTCAGGTTGTTTTCAGATATTTTCCATGCTGCCAAATCTGTTCGGCAAAATTAGAGGCTGCACATTTCTGCAGCTTCTACTACTACCTGAGTCAAAATGCACTTCAGACTACTTCTGCCTTTACTTGCTGGCTACCAATTGCTTTCACGAAGCTTTCTGACTCTCCCTGCTGAGAGCATAGGGACTCTCCCACTTTGATTTTCCCACATTGCTTCATGATTGGAGTTACAGAACAGACAAGCATTTAACGCGAGCTTTGAAAACTCCTACATGGGATTTCACAGGGAAGGGTGGTGCATTCAGCTGCCTTCTCAAGCATGGTGTGCCTAAGTTTCTAAAATATTAATCGCACCACTATTCAGAGTATCCTCTAGTGAATGTTATTCTTTTCCTTTTAAAAAGACTGAGCAAGACTCCTCAGTTCTGCAAAATCTGATCTCTAGTTAAGTATATTGTTATGAGTTTATTTACTTACATTATTTTTACATCATTTGTTTGAAAAGAAAAATATATTACCCCTTCAAACATACAAGGCACTTAAGGTCAAAGAAGTATGGAAATACAAACCATTTACAGTTAAAAAGATGAAAAAAAAATCAGCAGGGCTGAACCCAGTTAACACAGTGACACTAGAAGGTTATTAATGCTTCTTCTGCAAAGTGTTTCTGAGATCAGGGTCATTAACTTGTCTGATATTTATGGATTTTCTTCCATTAAGAGGACTGGCATCTCCTGCTGTTGCTGGGCCCATGACAACAGTCTCAACAGAACTGCTCTTCCAGGGAGCCTGGTGAAGCCTATGAAATACCATTTTAATCAGATGTAGCTATTTGTTATCCTCTTTTTGCTCAGGGAAACTGAGGCACAGAGATGCCACAGCTTCCCACAGGCAGGCAGGTGGTAGCCTACTGTGTAGGGTTTTGGTGGCTGGGGGTCTACAGTGGTAGCTTCTGTGAGAAACTGCCAGAAGCTTCCCCTTTGTCTGGTGGAGACAACTGGCTCCAGGGCAGACCAGCTGCTGGCCAGGGCAAAGCCAATTGGTGACAGTGGTAGCACTTCTGTGATAACATAGTTAAGAAGCGGGGGGAAAAAGCCCTGGAAAATTACAGTCAGAGAGAGAAGTGAGAATATGTGAGAGGAACAACCCTGCAGACACCCAGGTCAGTGAAGAAGGAGGGGAGGAGGTGCTCCAGGCGCTGGAGCAGAGACTCCTCTGCAACCTGTGGTGTAGCTCATGGTGAAGCAGGCTGTGTCCCTGCAGCCCATGGAGGCCCACGGAGGGGCAGAGATCTCCCTGCAGCCCATAGAGGACCCCGTGTCAAAGTAGGCGGATGCCCAAAGGAGGCTGTGGCCCTGTGGGAAGCCCGTGCTGGAGCAGGGTCCTGGCAGGAGCTGTGGCCTAGTGGAGAGAGGAGCTCACACTGGAGCAGGTTTGCTGGAAGGACTTGTGACCCCATGGGGGACCCACACTGGAGCACTTCATGAGGAACTGCAGCCCATGGGAAGGATCCATGCTGGAGAAGTTCATGGAGGACTGTCTCCTGTGGAAGAGACCCCATGCTGGAGCAGGGGAAGAGTGTGAGGAGTCCTCCTCTTGAGGAGGAAGGAGCGGCAGAGACACCGTGTGATGAACTGACTGCAACCCCCATTCCCTGTCCACCTGTGCCACTGGAGGGGAGGAGGTGGAGAATTCAGCAGTAAAGCTGAGCCTGGGAAGAAAGCAGAGGTGGGGGGAAGGTGTTGTTAAGATCTGATTTTTTTCTCTCGTTATCCTATTTTGGTTCGATTGTTAATAAATTAAATTATTTTTCCCCAAGTTGAGTCTGTTTTGCCCATGATAGTAACTGCTGAATGATCTCTCCCTGTCCTTGCCTCAACCCACGAGCTTTTAGTTGTATTTTCTCTCCCTGCTTGGGGAGCTAAAACTGTGACACCTACGCATGGACAAATATCCCTGAGCATTCTGAATGTCCAGCAGTGGCCTAGCCATGAGCTCAGGCTTTCCTTTAAGACCCTCATGCCAGTAGTCAAGCAGCAGTAGTGCAAACATCAGTGATTTGTGCATGGTAATGCATTTATTTTATCTTTCAGGTAGAAGGGGAAAAAGCAATACAGAAAAAAAAAAAAAAACAGATTATGTCTTCAAGCCTGTACTGAAGAGACTCTCTTCTGGAAAATGAGGAAATTCAGAAAGCTCCATTTGACCTTCTACAGGACTGGAAAAGGCTGATGTGACCCTGGGAGCACAGAGACACTTCTGCACTTTAAAAGTCTAAGCAGCCCCTTACAAAACATTTATGGACAGGCAGCCACAAAAAACAATTTAGCTTTCTCAGGCCTTTTAAATGGAAATAAATCCTTCAGCCTCTGATCCCAACCATAGAGCACTTACCAGCGTATAGGTCTCCTAAGTGTATAGCTTGTGTTAAATTGCCCCCTAGAGGACACAGCACAAATGTAATAAAATGAAGAGATGGAGGCCCATTTTAACCATTTTATTTTAAAAAGCAGCAATAATACTACAGTAGTGTCATGCTGTTCTTTCAATAAATCATGAAAGAAATTTCATTGTCTGATCACCCTTTGTTCCATTTCGCTTCAAGGGCATAAAAATGATGTATTACAAAATAAAATTATGTTGTAGTTTCAAGATGAAGAGGCAAATCTTCATTGATTAGAGGCGGAGTTCAGTTTTTCAGACAGCGAGCTGCACTTTTCACTTTTAATTAGCTTTAAGGAGTGCAGGATGAGTTTCTTATTAGGAATGGATTGCTACTGATCAGAGTCTACTCTTTCTGTTGTTTCACATCCACTCAATTCCAAGACAGCACTTTAAAGCTTTAATGTGTCCTCTTACCATGCTTAATTGATAGGTGGCTTTTGCAAAAAGAATGCCCTAGGAAAAAAAACTCGTTAGCTGTTGCAGCCCTTTTGTCTTGCAACAGGAATTTGGTCAGATTTATTTCAATTTTTCACTGCATGAAAAGTTGCCTTTAAATGTGAAACAGTGGCTATACTCCTTACATAGAACTCTTCAGCCTTACTGAGCCTGCCTACCAATGTAAAAAAAAAAACCAAATGGCATTATATATCCTTGGGGTAAAACGTGTGCTATCTGTTGTGCTACGGGCCATCTGCTTTCATTGGAAAAGATAAGTAGCAGATCAAAACCTTTTAGCCTTCTGTAACACTACTTGAGTGAAAATGCAACATGCAAGGGCAAGAATTTGGGTGAGTGGAGGTAGAAGAAATAAAGAAGAATTAAAATGGCCAGGAATCTGAGGGAAAATTCATCCCTACTGAAAGCTTATTGGTATGAGACCCCCAGTAACAAAGGGCAGTTGACATCCTGCATAACTATACTCAGGTATTTATAAATGCTTGAGAAAATATGAACAATACAGAGAGATAAATGTAACACAGAATGTAATCCTATAAATCTGCTGCAGAAGACGCATTATCATCTTTTTTATGATGCATAAGAATTGCATAATAATGTGATGGGTGCATTTCTAGAATTGTATATAGTATCTCTCTGCTGCCTCTAGACAGTACAGAAAGGGACAGTGTATTATTATGGGGATGAGAAAATGAGTTAAGGTATACATTTTACAAAGCAATAAAATAGAATCATAATATAAAATCAATGTGAGCTGCTGTAGAAAATGCACAGTAGGAATGTAATTTATTTAGGCTTACTTGTGATTTTGCTGTAAAGTTATCTGTAGTTTCCACACAGGCTAATTTGAGTAAGAACATAATATTGCAAAAATGGAGTTGAGCTTCATTTGAGACATTCTAACCAGCCTTCTCCTTTTAGGAACACATTCATTGATGCCTACTATTTTGCAATATCAGCATCCTTCAAAATCTTTCACAAAATAATGTGTGAAATGCTGCTGGTTCTTTCAATGCGCTGTAGCATAGCAACTCATTGCCATCTTCCATGATCTTGCCAGGTACTCACAGATCATTTAATGTACCAATATTTGGCATTCTTTAAATTCTCTGAGCTAAGTAACCAAAAAAAAAAGTGTCATTACCTTCACAAAGTGAGGAAATAGAGAAATTGTGGGAGGGAACATGGGGGATCTGAAGTTATTGTAATGAGAGGGTTTGTGAGGAAAATATTTGCAGAAAATTAGGCTTCAATCATTCCACTGGCTGTGATGAAGAATCTCATCCTGTGTTTCTAGCTCTTATCATTTTCTGTCAACCTTGAAAATACAGATAGAAGAGGCACATCTGTCTGTTGGTGTAGCCCCATGACCATGGCAAGCTGGTCAAGAGTGCAGTGCCACTGAATGGTGGGTGCCCTTGTGCCACCTATGCACTTCTACCACATCAGGTTCAGCAATCATCACCTTGGGGCTGAGCTGGGTTCACTTGCAGATCTCACTAGAAACTAATCCTACTGAAGACAAGAGTTAGCTGAGACATGCCTGAGTCAGTGGTAGAGCTGACACAAGAGAGGTGATGGGAACACGCACTGCGACAGCAGGGAGAATAACATCCTGCAATTAGATTGCCTTTAGTCCATCACGAAACTTCAGGATTAGTGTAAGCAGACAAAAGCAACAGCTCTAAGCACTGAAGAGCTGCATTGCTCATGTTCAGGGACTACAGGTAGGGATTTCGATTCCTGAGCCATGGAGCCTCCCATCCTCAGTTGCTTTTCATTCTCCGGATCTCCCCACGAGGAGGAACTCTACGAATCACATCACCACAGGTCCTGATTTGCTCTGAGCCAAGCACCAGAGTGAAGTTTGGCTGGTTGCTTGGAACAAATACAGATCGCTGCAATAACTAGGCGGGACAACAATATATCTGTGAAAAGAAAATGACCTGCCCAAAATAACTCTATGCCAGCCTGCTCCTGACATCCATTTAAGGACAATACTGCTACAGTGAGGGGACACCCTTAGAGCAAAATGAAATGCAAGCACATGAGAAATCAAGATCTGAGATTTGCTATACATATTATTCCTTTTTTTGGGATGATGGTTAGATCCAGGGAGGAATCAGCACAGACTGTTCATCAAAAACAGGAGAGAATATGTCTGGAAAGGGACAACACACATTTATTACTGCAGTACAGTGGGTCTGCTGTAAATCATGCAGACTAACAAACCAGCCAGCAGCAATAGCTCATGGGTACTGGGCATTTTTAGATAGGCAGAGTAAATAAATCTCTTTTGATGTCAGAGATAAGCCACAATTCATCACCTTTCTCCTTCATCGAGGGAAATCACAAAGAGCAATAACAGGAAATATTCATTTACAGAAATGTCTCTGAAACAGATGTTGAAGGATTGATAACAGAAGATGTTTGCAGAGCATTTTGTAAACAATCTACAGAACTGCATAAGAAACTAACACATCATAGCTTTAAACCGGTGCACACACCTTAGCTTATATAGAATAAGCGTGAATTACTAACTGCATTCTTCTCAACTTCAGCTTACACCCACTGCGTTCTCCCGGTAGCAGGAATGTAAATACTATGCTATATGTTACTGTGCTGTGCTGATGCTACTGGTAGCATGTCTCTATCTTTGCATATCTTTGCAGTAAACTGTGAAATGACCTTGAGAGGTTGAGGTTTTTCCTCTAAGTCTGTACCACTTGTCAGTCCCAGGTAAAACCGAGTTGACCCCTTGCAGAGGTGTACACCCCACATCTGTCCATGGAGGCGAGCTGTGCAGTTGTCCTCTCATTTCTAGGGCAGATGCCCAGAGTACCATGAGAGGCTCCCTAGACCTCAGACATCCATTTCTCAGCAGGAACATTCTATTTATTTATTTTCTTCGCTATCTCTACAACAGGTTTTGTTCAAGTCTGTGCTTCTTTATCTGACCATCGAACTGTTTATAGCCATGGGGTCTCCACTGCCAGGACAGTGCCCTATCTCTTATCTTCCCATGCCTGCATTCCTCTGCACTGCATCCCATTTTTCCAATTCTCCAGGCCCCTGCCAGGGTTGTATTTCTCTACACTACATCACAATGTTAGAGCCATAAATATCTCATTCTACATATAGAATAACTGCCTCTTACAGTATCTATACAGAACTATGGTTGATAAACAAAGATATGGAAGATAAACAAAAGCAAAACAAATTAACCACAGAAACCTGGTCAATTAGAGAAACTGCTGTCATGGCCAGAGCAAGCAAAGCAAAGCTACAGGCATGTCAAGAAAAGCTCAGATGGAGCAATACTCGAGAACAGCAATGCTGTGCTGAAGGACAAGGCTCTCATTTCTTGATCCATAGGCCCTGAATCCTGTTTTTCTCCCTTTCCACTGAAAAAACAAACAAACTAAAAAAAGTTATCTTCCTTCTCTAGGGGCCACAAAGATGATCAGAGGGCTGGAGCACCTCTCCTATTAAGAAAGGCTGAGAGAGTTGGGGCTGTTCAGTCTGGAGACGAGGAGGCTCCAGGGAGGCCTTATAGCGGTCTTCCAGTACCTCAAGGGGGCCTACGGGAAAGATGTGAAGAAACTCTCCATCAGGTTGTGATAGGATGAGGGGTAATGGTTTTAAAATAGAGGGACGTAGATTTAGATTAGATATAAAGAAAAAATATTTTTCAATGAAGGTGGTGGAACACTGGCACAGGTTGCCCAGAGAGGTGGTGGATGCCCCATCCCTGGAAACATTCAAGGCCAGTTTGGACGGGGCTCTGAGCAACCTGATCTGGTTGGAGATGTCCCTGCTCCTTGCAGGGGGGTTGGACTAGATGACCTTTGAAGGTCCCTTCCAACCCAAACTATTCTATGATTCTAGCAAACAGAACAAGTCATGAGCATTTAACTGCTTTTCAGAGAGTATGACCCCATGCCTGCTGATATCTTACCCAGCTAATCCCACCATGTAGAGAATGATGGCGATGGGATCACCACCTGTCTGTAGCCACACAGAGGGGAAGCCAGTGTGCCTCCACATGGACTCCATTCCTGAGAGGCAGAATGAAAGAAGAGAATCAGACCTCATTCAGTTTTAATCAACACAGCTTCACTGAGATTAATGACAATGGAACTTATGACAGATGTGAGAACTGTTAAAAATCCTTTTGTTTGTGTACAGCAGCAATTTTTACTTGCAATTCTGCCTTAAAAAAAAAAAATCATTATTGGAATTCTTTGAATCATGTTTGAATTTGCAATGAGATATGAAGGGTAGTTTTCTAGTTCCCTAGTAAGTGGCCAGGAAGGGAATTAGCTCCTGCAGGACCACTCAGTGGGTTCATCCTTGTTGCTTACACATTCATTGAGCACAAACCCAGCATCTCTGAGCATCTGAATTCCTTATGGGAATCCTCAGTGCCTCACACATATCTAAGGAAGGAGGAGGTGGGGAGGGTGGATTGAACAACACTCCACAACTTTGTTCTTTGACATTTGGGATTTAAAACCACAAGTTTTCAGCTTTGGTTCAGGTATATGAAAAGTCATTTTAAATGTTCAGCTAAAATGGCAAAATGTATGGAAACTTCTGACTGTTTCTGCCCTCAGATGACTCACCTCTTTTCTTCCCATAGTGCCCCGGTTACCATCGCTTTGCCAAAGAAGAAATTATCCACTCAGTTTAATAATTGTGTCATGTCTAGGCATGCTAATTAATAACCCCGAGCTGCTACTACCAGCTTGATAGCCTAACATAATAGGCCAAACCGCAGCGTCTATCTGTTGTGTTTCTCGGCTTGCTTACCTCCAAAGGTAAGCACGAGGATGCTGGAGGTACGTGGATCACACTCATTCATATTAGAAGTCAATATTCATGTTCAGATATTCCATTAAACAACTTGATCTCTCTGTAGAATAATAGTGGCCTAAAAATTGTACATCCTTAATGTTGAGACCAAATTATTTTAAGCTATAGCTTCACAAAGAGACTGTGAGACAATGCATGGTTTTATCATCATAGCAGACTTAGCAATGCAAGCACTTTCCTATTTTTGTTTCTGAAGTGCTGCTGCTTTGGCAACCAGGGCTAACATTGGTATGTTGGGGTCACTGATGACTAAGCAACCAGACTGAGTATATGTCTGCACCCAGATACTGGGGTGATAGTGTGGAAAACAGCATCTTTCTCTGGGTAGTGAAATCTTAAATTGTTTTCTGTGGCAAGACTTCTACATAAGAAGAAGGATAAATGTCCTTGCCCCCTTTTCAGAGCACATGGCAAAAACTTGGACTAGAGACTTTTTGAAGTAGAAATGTACTTGGATTGGGATGAGGACATGGAAGATCATATAATAATAGCATTTAACAGAGTCCCAGAGAAAGAGAGTAAGGCTTAGAGGAGTAAGGCTTAGCTCCCCACCCCATCCACATAGTTTCACTTCAGATTAATAAGCCACTGAAGAATGACACCAATACATTTATACAGATAATGGCAAGTCTAGGGAAGATTACATTGCATGAACAAGCCCCAGCATTTGGCTGCCTTAACCAGTGCATCCTCTTGCTCGCAGAGGAGATCTCCCCTTTGCAAATACCTTCTGCCAGCCAGGACCTCAAGGACATGCTGGGGACTGGCTGATTTCTCTGCATGTGTAGCAGACCACTGGCTGCCCAAGAAGACCTGGCAGGTACTGCTGGCCTTCCGGTAATTTTGGCCTGACTTGCTGTGGATTAAGTCAATAAAGACAGATTAAATCCCCTCCTGTGGGAAACTTGCAGGCCAGGTTAAAAACTTAGTTGGGTTGATAGGAGAAATTTTTTTTTGTAAATATTTTATTTTTCTGTCAAGCAGAAATGCCTAACCTTTCCAAGTATATTTTAAGATTGCAATAATGATATCTATTTAAAAAGCAATAAACTGTAATGCATTTTAATGGGTGTTTGGTGAGCTTGATAAGCATTGCAGTTTAAATGCCTGGCATTTGAAACATAATAGGGGACAAACACAATGTACTAAAATCCCTCTGGCATTAAAAATTATATTATTTATATTATAGATCTAGTGAAGTTAACAGGAGTTTTGGCTGAGGAACAAATAAGTAAATATTGTAGCCATAATTACTTACATCCAAAATTTTAATCTTTGCTAGGATGAGAGAAAGCCTGTTACATGCACTTTGAATGTTGAATGTCCCGTTAAGAGTAACAAAATATTTTAACAGTGAAATAAAACAAAAAAAAAATATTGTGAGCCAGGTCTCTTCTATATTGCTTATTCTGGAGTAACTGCTAAAACTTGAAGATTCTCTGAATAACCTCAGACTGACAGCAGAATCTTACTTAATCAGGCACCTCTCCCTTATATTCTGTATGGGTAAAGCAAATGTTATTATGGACAACAAAGGTGATTTAAGTTCTACTCCATGTTCTTTGTACTGCTCTCGGTGCCTGGGGAGCTGAAATTGTCTATACTCCCCACCAGCAAACCCTGACGTTGTCCACGGGGAGATCTTGGGTGATAGTTTCATCCCATACTGCCTTCCCCATAGCCCTGGCACAGAGTGGGGCAGCAAGGAAAGACAGAGAGGAGATGCCAGTTCTCAGCGAATGCCAGCAACCAACACAAGGTCTTTGTGAAGCAGTAACCTAAAATGATATATACATCATATAGCACAAGCTTACAAAGCATACGTACATATTTTACATAGATCTAGATACACATACACACACATACATATAAAAAGCTATATATTATGCAGTATATAAATATGACATATATAATACACTGTATACAATATCACATAAAGTAGACACTATATTATGTTAATCACTGTAATAAGAGCTCTGAACCCTGACCTCAGTATAAAAATATTCCAGGTTTCTTTAACTAATTATAACACTCCATCACTTGTTATTCACTGAAGCCCTTTTCTTGGGTGAAACCGAGAATATTAAATAACATACAAAAACTTACAAATCTTTATTGCATTTTACTCCAAATCGATGTCGCTCCCTTTTTCTACCCACTATTTTATTTGTTTTTCACACTTGCTTTTATTCCCAAAACAATGCTCTTTATCAGGGCAGCCTCTGCAGGGTCCCACAGAAATGCACTAAGAACATCATAAAACCAAGAGTTTCACCCCTTCTGTTGGCTTCATCAGCTAAGTTTGTAGGTTTGCATGCAAAACCCAACCAGTCATCCAGCACAGTGTGTGTTCATTAGAAACCAGTACTGCATACTACTCAGCATGGGACTGCATGTTATATTTGAATTGATTTTTTTTTGAAGTTGATCAGTATCTGTTCTGACAGTAAGTTCCACTGACACCTGCAGGTGCTTTTCTCCTATGCAAATCAAATAATTGATGCATATTTTTTATTTGAATTACAATATTATACATATTCTTATTAAGACAGATACACATGAATACTGTACAACTATACCAATAATTAAAACATTTTTACTTTTACAAATTTTTAACTAAAAGCTATATTTTACAGTCCTTGTTTTTACCCCTTGATGTCCAAATCTATTAATTTTCTCATTGAAGACAGATTTTGAAAGCACTAAAATCCTTAAAGGGTGAGAATTTGGATAGAATAAATGGCCAAGAAGCTTAAAGACTATCCCATTGCATAGTCCTACTTTTCAAGAGAAATGTCTGCTCAGCAGCATTTTGGGGATGCTTCATCAGGAATTTCAGGAGCTTTTCAGACAGTTTTCCTTTGCTGGCGATGATCTGCAGCACATGGCTAGAGCGCTGCCTCTTATTTTTCGGATTATATATGCTCACTCAAATTATTCTGTTACTTCCATTTTGGTATTTCTCAGTGCCATCAGTTTTGACTAAAGGTCTAGTAAAGTCAATTGAAGGACTTCTGATGTCAGTAGATGCTGGAATTAATATCTTTGTAAACTGAAACACTTTTCTGTCTTATCTTTCTGTCCCATTCTCATGCTACACAAACCACACAAATCAAGTTTTCATTCCATTAATGAGAATTATTGTTGCAGGATTTGTCTACAGCCATTGCTTCACAATCTTCCATTTAATTCTTCTGGCTGATTTTTCTCCTTGACTTGCTCCTTGAATTGCTTTACAGACAGTTAAGTACACTAATACTCTGCATTATTTGCATATTTTTCAAAACAATCCATCCTCAATCTTCTTTGCCCGCTGGATGGTTTCCATGCTATTTGAAGGAAGCTGCTCTGTCACCAGTCATGACAGGTTTCTCCAGGCAGGCAGCCATGGAAGAGTCTGGAATTAAACTTGACTCATGTTTTCAAGTGTGGATGAGATTCAGGACTTATCTCTCTCAGGATCTAGTTCCAGGACCTTTTTAAGCAGCCATACACAAATGCTATAACCAAAATATTTTTGTTTTACTTGCACATCTAACTTAAACAGACATTTTTAGTGTTCAGCATTTCACAAGTTTTCTCATTGGTGATTGTTTCCAGTACTCTTTAAACACATCCAAAACTGAAGCCTAGCCATAGAGACTAGTTTAACACTTTATTGCTACAGCTCAGCTGACAAATGGCAGTTACTGAGTCTAAGTTGTCAGAACTGGCTATCCCCGGACAGCACTGGCCTCAGCGCGTCCCCGCACTACCTCCAGGGCCGTGCAACTCTCCCCTGCGCGGCAGCGTGCCCTGTGCACCAGGAGCTGCCCGCACAAAATGCAAAGTTTTCCATATGCAGCCCAAAGACAGAGTAAAAAAGCTCCCACAGATCATTTGTAGTTGTAACGCTGTTTTATTTTATTCTCGCTACACCTTAAAGGTGTCATGAAAGCAGGAGCGGATGTGAAAACGGTTGCATCCACAGTGGCTGCATATTTTGCTGAATCATCACATAGATGCACTGGCTGCCCTAGTCCACACACAATGGACCTGGCAGAGCAATTTCAGGACAACTGTATCCACCATTTCAGAGTTGTCGCGAGATTGTGAGATGAATTTCATGTCCATTTGAGACCCTTAGAGTAACAGAAGACAAAAACTCTACTACGACATTGTCCTGATTCTGTAGAACCAAAATGAAGACAAAACAGTAAAAACTGATGTGCTTTCCTGAAATAACAGGGCTTTTGTTATTGTTCCAGATGGCTGATCTTTCCTAGGTACCTGTTAACTCACTGACCAATTTTGACCAAACCTGACAGAGGCTTATGAGCTCCTATTAAGCTCCTGCAAGTTTTCCTGGACTTTCCATTCAAAGGAAAGAGACTGCAGTTGTCCTTCCCTGAAGAAAATGCAAGCACTAGTCAGCCTTTCAATCTACAGTGCAGCCATCAGTCAGTCACTGCACCAGCACGCCTCCAAGCCTGCCAGAGCATCTCACATCTCTCTCAGACAAAACAGCAAAAATGACTGGGAAACGGGTTTGTCTGCCATGGAGGAGGGGATGTGTGTGCCTTATAATACAATTGTGAATACATGTAAATAGATAGAAATAAATAGAAACAGATAATAAATAATTAGAGATAATAAATAATTGAAATAAGTAATTACAATAATTTCTCATAGACAACCAGATTCATAACCAGCATACAATACATTTTCAAATTATACTACTTTCTATGAATTCCTCCTCCTGTCTACACTTTGCCAAACAGAAGAATGAGCATTTATAGGGGGGAAAAAAAGTCCTATGGGAGGGTCACTAGCATTTCAAATTGATTTCTTGTCTTCTAATAATCACTACTGACCCTTACTGGAGGAGCAATTTCCCAGTGTTTGCAGAGGTGGCTTTCTATAGAGCAACCAGCCTCTCCAATATGGTTCATTAACAGAGCTAAAAGTCAACTTTTATGATCATCATTTCCGAAACATCCATACTTATAAATCATTTGCTATTTCTGAGGAGAAGATCATGCTTGGAAATTAAATGAGCACCTTAACCCAAAAGAATCGGTCACTACTCCATTTGTTTCAGGCAAAATGTGCACTTTTAAACCAGATTTCTTTCGAGAGGCAACTGATAACAGAAAATTCAGTTAGACTCAATATTTTTTCCAAGAAATTACTTTACAAACACTTTACCTGCTTCTAACCTTTTTGAATCATACTTAACTTCCTGCTTTATGAAGGAGCCAGGTAAGAGGTTTTGGATCTGCTGGACCATTAAATAAAAAAAAGTGGTGTCATTAAGATAAAATGCAATGTAAGAGTCCACACCACATACTCACATGCCTTTAATGCCAGCACTCCCCATACTTCTTATTTTAGTACTCTGCACTTCTAATCCCACAAACTTTCCCCCAGAGTGCTGTAAAGTGATTTACTGTACTAGGTGGTGCTTATCCTTCTTCTGTTCCTTGCTTTCAGAATCCCAAATCAAAAAAGTTGTGAGAGAGACATCAGACCTCTTGGCCAAAGAGAGAGTTGTTTCAGAAATTGTTGGTGAAGGTCATCATGATCAAAAGAAGCGTGGAGGTAAGAAGGGATAAGAAGCACAGGGAAAGATCACCAAGTGCATCTGGACAAGACTCACGTATGCAACTCTGCCATCTCCCATTGGAGGCTGCCAGGCCTCCCTCCTCCCCTCCTGTTCCTTATTCCACTGCCTCACATCTTCTGTCTCGTACAGGAAACGGAGGCTAGGACAGCCTTCAGAGGGAGGGGACTGCTAAGTGAAAATCAAAAGTGCATCCCACTTATACAAAAATGGGATGGAAAAATACCTTTCAGAAGGAATGTGAAGAGGCTAAAAGTGCACTTAATTTTTTTTTCCCCTTGGAAAAGCTTTAGACCATACCTGAGTGAGGGAAATACAAGCAATTAAACTGAGATAATTAGCACAGTGGATTTTGGGGTTTGTATGTTTATATTTCCCTTTAAAAAGTAATTACTTATGGTTTTCACTTGTATTTTAAAACCTACAGAAAATTTGGTTTTACAAGCCTGGTTTTCATTCACTGTGCTGGGCACTACAAAAACCTGTTAAAACCTTTCTGAGTGATCAAGTGAGACTTTGATCCTAACAGCTGAGAGGCCCTTGGGTAAGCTTAAAATACATTTATTCTTGTGTAAGTGATTACAGTGTGTAAAGCATTGATAGCATAACACACTAGGCAGACAAGAGCAAGTGGGTAAGGAAAACTTGTGCGAAAGGAGCATCGACACTCTACTTCAAAACGTGAGTGTTGGCAAGCATAACAACTTTAAATCTCATTCCCCTTTCTGTGGTTCCTCTTGGTGAATTTGCTATTGTAGACAAAAGAAGCAGTCACTGTTCCATGAGATAATGCACCTGAAATCCCAAGAAGTAGTCTGTAGTCCCCCAGTTTCAGCGCAATTCTGGTTACAAGGGACATATGAGTTTTGTTTTCACTTCACTGAGATCAAGGATTAAATTCAATTTTTTCTTCATACATAGTGTTTTGGACAAAGCATCAAACAAGACCACATTTCTTAAATATGGCTTATAAATTCTTGGTCTATAAATGCTTATAAATGCACAGGGATAGTTATCAAAGCACGTACAAAGGAGTAGCTGCAATTCTGTGTTGTTCCATTAAGAATTTCCTTTCACAAGTGCTGTAAGTCATTTAGAAGTGAGGTGGGAGTGCCCTCTTGTGTTTACAGAAGAATGATCGTAATAGTAATTAATCCTATTTGAAATCACAGAGTGGGGAAAATTTATCCACTCCTGTATCAAGCATTAGTCTCCCAGACTGTCTGTGGGTCAGGTGTAGATGTCTGATCTGTGTTGCAAAACAGATTGCTTGCGAGTTCAAGCGAGGTTTCAACCTCTTGTCTTGTCATGCAGCATCCTACACCGCATTTCTGCTGCACCAGCTCTTCTGCCGCAACCTTCAGAAACCTCTCACTGTGCACAGGCCCATGGCCCCGTCCTATGCAGGGTGTGGAGGAACAGGGGCAGGAGCCACGGGCTGCCTCTCTGCATGCTGTTCCCTCTCAGTACCTGCGAGATGAGTCTTGCCTCTGCTGGGTACCCAACTGTGGGTATAAAATAAGAACAAGCTATTGCAGGCCCTAGCGTGGTCTGTGGTAACTTGAAGCGGGGAGGTAGGAAGAAAGGGACATATTGAGCTGGACCCACAGGACTCCTGAAAGGAGAGGACGTGTAATTTCTTAGTTTGCTTCTGCCTACAACCAGTCTGGTGGGCTGGATAAGGTTTTTGAAAGCTTGGATACTCCTAGTATAATATGTATTCATTATGCTAGAGCTATCTTGTTTTATCCCTTGCTTGCATGTAAGAGACAAACCCTACAATCAAGCTGTGTCACAAACACCCACTGGAGTCCATGGAAACATGCCATTAAACTCCAAGATCTTCAAGAGAAATGAAACATATCAATTAACATTTTCTGAAGTGAGATCCACTCCTCTCTTCATATCTACTCACGCAGGACTAAATGCATGCTTGAATAATCCAAGCATAGAAGAGAAAAAAAGAAAAATGAAAGAAATGTGACAAAACAATTGTTTTAAATGCTCTGTTGGCCCAACGAACTAGCATGATTTCAAGTAGATTACCTGACACTTAAGACAGTATAAAGCAGCACTGATGAGCTTCCTTCTTCAATAGTGCCTTAAAAGTTGTTGGGTTTTTTTCCATTCATATAAAATGAAACACCATCATCAAGGGATGTTTTTAGTTCAGGTGATACAACTTACAGCACACTGTGGTAGCTTCTGAAGTTGTCTTTGCTTTTCCATTGTTTTTGCGGAGTAGAGAATGGCTCCACAGTTCCTACTGAATTCAGTAGAAGCGCTGTATCGTGCCGAATCCATGAATCCATAACATTTGTATCACCTAGATCTGCAGCAAACATGTCAATAAAAAGCTGTTCGTAGACTCTTTCCCATATGGATGCAATGTCAGGAATTGCCAGATGGGCTAAGTGGGGTGCCCACAGCTAGAAGAGGCCTGTCAAGACTGAAACACTTAAGACACCTACAAGAAATCTGGGTTTGTATCCTCTATAGATGTTCCAGGAGGAGATGAATATGAAAAAGCAGGTATGTGCTCCTGCCACTGGTACCAAGTGTCCTATGCTCTGTGGTGCAGAGTTCTTGATAGGGAAGGAACAGCAATATCTGGTAGGGATAAGGCCCCTCCAAGGAGGACAGCAATACTCAACATGTCTGTATGCAACCAGGCCTTTTCATCTTGGACACAACTCTGGTGCAGGGCAACCAGCATGAGCTAGGGCTGCACAATAACCCTGGCAACCGTGTCATCTCCTGTGGGAACAGTCAGCTGCATTATAGTGAGTGTTAATGGTTTGCACTGTGTGTGCAGCTACCGGGGCTGCTCACCAGCTTCTCCAGCCCCATCTGGCATCCTGACCTCCCCTACACAATACCAGGCTGTCCATGGGCAGCGGTATGCCTGCCTACCTCTCCCAAACCCAGGTAGTGGCCAGAACTTTTTATGTCTTGCACAACACCTAGGGGCTGCTTCAGATGAGGTTGAGGGTCAACTGCTCTTCCCTGGTGGCCTGCTTTCAGATCTGATCACTGGCCTCTCTGACAACTCCCCCAGCGCTACTTTTTGAGAAGCCATAGAGACTCTCAGCAAGTGCATCTCCTGGTCATCCATTCCTGGGATCCCAAAGAATGCTGATGGGAGTGCACGCTGGAGATTAATCACTGGAGATTAAGGAGCACCAGAGGATTCCTGTCTGTAATAGGCCCCCGGCTCAAGCTTCATATCACAATTTCTCTGCTCTGCAATGGCCCTGTGTTTAGAAACTCTGCATGCTTACTACCTCTGGCAGAGCAATTCCTTCTTGTCACACAAACCACATCAATAAATCTTATCTGCCTATTAGCTGCATATTCTGTAGCTGAATAGAGCATGTTCCCAGGGCTGACAAGGAGTGGCAGCCTTGTCCCATACTTTCCCTACAGTGTATATAAAACTGAGGACCAGAAAACAGGATGGCCTTGTCTTACTTACTCTACTGCCCGCTGTTGATCAGGCAGAGAGCATGCAACTTCTGAAATGCCCAGGTCTCTCCCCACTGTTGCCTGGAGAGCCTTGGTGAGCTCCTTTTAGTTTTGGGGAAGATCCAAGAGAGCACAACGAGGCAAAGCAGGTTAGAGTGTAGGAGGGTCTTCAGCAGGAGGCACCTTGTCTGAGCACTTTAATCGTAACAGGAGGACACAGCTCACCAGCATCAGGAGCTCAGCTACCAGCTCCAGTCAGGAGTGTCAGGACAGGGGACGTATGCTTGTGCACACAGTAAGAATTTGCAATGTTGTGAGTTCCCTCCTAGGAAGTCAGCAATACATTAGTTTACCTTTTCTTCAAGTTTACAAATTATTTACCCAACTGAAATGGCTGATTTGTGTTTTTAAAGGAATATTATCATGGTTATAGGATCAACTCTGCTGCCCTTCTCTTTCTGTTCTTTACAAATACAGCTCCCCACCTTCAAAAACTAGGCAGACTAATCTTACATACCCTAGAGCAGAGCATCACAATTGTCTTGCTCTTTAGTAGGGCCAGCCATAACCTGTACTGCTCTGACTATCAACTGTCCATACAATTTAGACAGAGTATTTAGATAGATATGATTTCTTCCTTATAGTACAAGAATAAACACCAGCAAACAGTAGAATAGACTGCTTAAACCTCAAATATTGTTTGTTTTAAAGGTAAAATTCTTGCAGTTAAATAGGTGCCACATTGCATTTTGGAGGGATCGAGTGTGAAGTTTCACATCATCTTTATAGCTGCCTAAGTCTCAGCTGCTGTCAGGGGACATCACCCTGCTCAACCCTTCCCCACCCCAGGTTGTGTGCTCCCACCACTTCCCTTCTGTTAAATCTAGTGGTTAGGTGGTCACAGTGTGAGTCAGTTCAGGTGGCTGATTTGCTAGAAAACTAGAGCTAATTAAAAAAAAAAAAAAAGAAAAGTTTTCTCTTGCACCAGGTAGTTGCTTGTAGCAGGATGCTGATTAGCTTGCAGGGGAGAGGGAAGAACAAAGTCATCCATTTTAGCAGCAGCTCATAAGTTCTACTTACTTGTAAAGTTAAAACACATCTATAGAAAGCGTGGTTTGATCACTCTGTGTATGAGAACGGTGCCACTAAAAGCAGGATTCACTCACAAAACCTGCTAACACACTATCCTGTCCTAGAAAGCTTGCTATTTTTAAGAGCAAGACAACATGGAAACAAAATTCTACAATAAAATATTTAAGAAATACCTGTGTCTACACAAGTTTCATAGAAGGAAAGAATTATACGCTATCCCAAATGAAGGCTTGATGCAAAATGAAATCTATGAAAATTAATATATTAGCACTGTAAATAATGTAGTTACATTTTCCTACATCTTTACTATTTTTAAAAAATATATTTATATGTGCTTTAATATACACGAGTAAAATAATATGTATACATATTTTATTTTCTTACTTTATCAAATGGAACATTCCAAGCAGTTAAAGCAGTTTCAAAGAAATCTGCACTTCAAAGGGAGTGCCTCTTTCTTACCCAGAGATCAGATTCAATTCTAAATACTGGAATGCAGTTTTACAACTTCTATTTTGTTGTAATAGTTCATATGATACTTGATTTTAGAAAGAGAAAATTCAGTCTTGGTTGGTTTTGCTGATTCTGTATAGGGTATGATTACAAGATATTTTAATTGTAAGCAAGCCTCTGAAAGATGGCAATATTAAGAACAGTTTTTGGTTAAAAAAATCAAACAGCTCAGCAGCCTTGTCTTCTCTAAGAACCAGAGGCAGCCTCCTGTTAAGGAACGTGAAGATATATTTCCTATTTAAAAGTGAGTTTGACACTCAATTTGTGAAGGCTGTATAAATATGACAGAAAAGGCTTTTTTTCCTTATGCCTTGTTAACAAATGAAGTGACTGCAAGTGATGTTAATTAACAGCTGGGTCCTACAACTATGAGAAGAATATTAAATAGCAGGTTGCTCTTCTCCCATCTTCCCACAGTACTTCCACTTCAGTGCTTTCATCTCATCTCTTAAGCCAGTAAGACAAGCAGCAACTATATAGCAATTAAATGAAGCATATTATCTTTCAGGTATGTCGTGGTTTTGTTAGTGAGGGGGGGCCTAAGGTGGTAGCTTCTGTAGGAAACTGCTAGAAGTCGCTCCCCTTTGTTCAGTGGACTCGGCTGGGCCTAGGGCGGACCTGCTGCTGGCCAAGGCCGAGCCAATTGGTAGCAGAATGTTCCGTGATAACGCCTCTGCGATAACGTATTTAAGAAGGGGAAAAGAGAAAAAAAAAAAGAGAGAAGAGAAGATGTGAAGAAGCTGAGCAGGGGCAGAGGCGCAGAGGGGGAGGCGCAGGCCTCATGGGCCTTGCAGGCCTCACCCTCTGGCCTCTCACCAGGCAGCCGACTGGGCCCGACTCGGTCCAGCCCGGCTGCAAGAAGTGAAGAGGAGATGAGAAGTGAATAAGATGTAAAAAAAGATCCTGAGAGACATCTACCAGCCTGTTGTGAGGAACGGCTGCAGATGCCAAGGTCAGTTCAGAAGGAGGGGGAGGAGTAATGCGGCTCCTGGCCAAGATTCCCCTGCAGCCTGGGGTGACGACCATGGTGGAGAAGGTTGTCCCCCTGCAGCCCATGGAGGTCCACGGAGGAGCAGAGATCCACTTGGAGCCCGTGAAGGACCCCGTACCGGGGGAGGTGGATGCCTGAAGGCAGCTGTGGCCCGTGGAGGGCCCGCTGGGACAGCTGTTCTGAAGGGACTGAACTCCGTGGAAGAGATGACCCACACTGGAGCAGTTCCACAAAGGACTGTGGCCCGTGGGAGGGACCCCACGATGGAGCAGGGGAGGAATGTGAGGAGTTCTTCCCCTGACCATGAAGCAGCAGCGTGAAACAACATGTGATGAACTGACTGGAACCCCCATTCCCTCTTCCCCCCGTGCCGCTCGGGAGGGGAAGGTAGTAGAGATAATGTTAAGCTTGGGAAGAGGGAGGGGTGGGGGGAGGTTATCTTGTTCTCTGTCTCATTATCCTGCTGTTTTTAGTAATAAAGGAATAGTTTTCCCCAAGTCGAGTCTGTTTTGCCCGTGACGGTAACTTTAAGGATTTCTCCCTGTCCTTATCTCAAACCTCGAGCCGTTTTTCCTTATATTTTCTCTCCCTGTTTTCTTGGAAGGTGGGGGGAGTGAGAGAGAGACTGCGTAGTCTGGTCCGATCGGGGCTGAACTACAACATATTTATGTTATAATATGTTATTTACACAGAATAATATAGAAGATATTTGAACACTGAGAGAATTATGATGTTCCCAAGCACTAACAAAGACTCAGACTGACACTTCCCTCAAGTATTTTTGGGCACACCAAAATGCTGCTATAGTTCACAATAATGAATGCTTCTGTTAAACAATAAAATTGTTACAGTTATGTACTCCTAGAGACAGCACACAGACTTACCTCGGTAAACAGAGGAAAAAAACCAGCTGATTCAACTTAAAATTATTAATATTAATTAGTTTGGCTGTCTTAATACTTTAATGTTATGGCTTCTTTTAAGTAACTAAGTGCAGAGGGTTTGAGGTTTTTTTTTCTTGTATAAAGCTTATGCTCTACCATTAATTTTAACCATATGTAAACTGATTAGATTATGACAATAAACCAAATGTGTCAGTGTAAGCAACCATTGTACGTTTAAATACTCTGTCTTTGCAGCAGAAAGCCCAAATATCCACCACAGTAGTACTCAACTTCAGAAAGGGGAGATACCTAAAAATTAAAATAGAGGAAGGTAAATTTAGATTAGATATTAGGAAAAATTTTTTTACACTGAGGGTTGTAGAGCACTGGAACAGGTTGGCCAAAGAGGCGGTGGAAGCCCCATCCCTGGAAACATTCAAGGCCAGGTTGGATGAGGCTCTGAGTAACCTGATCTGGTTGGAGATGTCCCTGCTTCTTGCAGGGGGGTTGGACTAGATGACCTTTGAAGGTCCCTTCCAGCCCTAACCATTCTATGATTCTGTGAAAATGTTTGTTAAAAACAAAATTAAAAGGAACATCTATGCATATTAAATCCTTGCAAGCAGTATGAAAACAAACCCAGAACACTATCTTGAAGGCATGAAATCACCGTTCAAGAAAGACTTGAAAAAGGGCAAAAGGAAGACCACAACAGTACATGCCATGGTGTTTAGTCTATCCAAACCAATAACATATCCTTTTTCAAATTAATAAGTCACAGGAAGTTTGTTTAGAGAAAATTAGGCCATTCAATTGCATTAATTTTTTGTTCCTGTGTTGGGTGTGGAGGATCTGGGGAAATTCCTCACACCACATCACTTCTGAGGCATTTATCTGAGACGTTGCTTCAAACTTCTTGAAGATGCTGCAGTTTTAATAGGATCAGATGATGCTCTAGAGGAACCCAGTGAAAGATGGGAAACGGAAGGCCGAAGTAAGAGATTCATTTTCACAGTGGAAGAAAACTACCCGTACTAGTGAACTTACTGAATTAATCTGAAAAAGGTGGTATGCAGAGGGGTAAAAAAAATAGTAATCATTCATTCCTGATGCATGAATAGCAGTAGCAGCTTTAAAAACTGAGTATAACAACACTAATACAACATAGATCAATATAAAGCAAGCTCATTGAGAAAAGCAAACATGCTCAGACATGAGATCCTGCAGTTTTGACAGACAGTTCTGTGGGAACATAAGCTCCATGCACAGTGACAGTCAAAAAAAAGGAATCCAAAGTTTAGGAAGTGTTAGGGAACAAAGAAGAAAATGGAGATCATCATCACACCTCTGCATAAGCCCGTATTGTACCCGCTTCTTGAATACAGTGTATACTCTGTGACCCCCATCTTAAAAAGAAACAAGAAAAAGTTTGGAAAAGAGCAATGGGAGTAAGGTCAAAGGTAGGAACTGATTCCCATATGAGGAATGATTAAGTAAATGAGGTTTCTTCAGCCTGAAGAAGAGATCATGGAGCCAGGGGCTTAATGAGGGGATGGCTGCAGAGGGAAGGATTGCCCACTGCTGCTCCTAAAACTGTGCAATGAGCTAACAGGCAGCAGGTACAAAGGAGGTGTGTATTCCTGTAATGCTAATTAAGCTGTGGTACTCCTTGTCATTTTTATAGTGAAGGCTAAAATTTTGTAAAGGTTCTGAGGAAGACTGGACAAATTTATGGGTAAAAAATTAATGGAGGATTGTTACATTCACACATGAGCACACACACAAAAACCCCACACTCTCAGAGGTCTCTGAGTTTTATATTCCCAGAGCCTGGGCAAATATTCAGGGAAAGACCCCTATGTGCTTGTTCTATTCCTGCTCCCTTCCCTAGACATTTGCTTTTGGCTACAGTTGGAAGCAGGATACTGGGGGGGTGGACTTCTGGTCTGACCCTGTACAGCTGTTCTAATGTTTTTATGATCTCATTCATCATTTTTAAAAAGTGCTCATCTTTCTGTAACACTAAAGTGACTAAAAATTCAAAGAGAGAGAGTTGAGAAGTTGTTTAAAGAAAGAATTTTGATCTCTGTAAAACATTCAAAACAGGGTCAAAATCACAAGCTAAAGGAAATTTTATGCATTTTATGATGCATAATGTAAATATGACAAAGTCAGCTCAGGATTTTAAAATGAGTACTATCTGTTCTGAGAAGGAACAAATTACAGCTGCATACAATAGACTTCCTGCTGGGAAGGTGAGAGGGGAGGGGAACTCAGCATCCCAAAGGATGCACTGGTAACAACCCCAAACCAAACCAAGAGATATGAGTCACCAAAGCTGCAAAGCTATTGGAGAAAATCCAGGAAGCCAGACTTAAAATAGGAACAGAAGGGAAGTGGGGGCGGACAGAAATAAAAAGAACAAGAAGAGAAAGGAATCATTTAAAACAAGAAAAGAGAACTTGAGAGAGTTACCTGGAGCTGAAAAGCCCTGGAGGTAGCCACACCACCAGCTTTTCAGGCCGGCATACATTTGTGTGGGCCTCAAAAGAGGCAATCCAGTGTGCCCCCAGTATCTCACAACCAGCACTCCCTTCCGCCAGTGCTTATATTGTGCATAAATGTGCAGCTGTGTGGGAAGCTAAATTTGGAAGCGATTAATCTATAGACTAACACTTTATGGCAACCAGGCTTATGGTTCATACCAGAATTAGTATCTCTCTAGAGAGTGGAGTTTGAGCGTCACGTGTTGCTCTACAGCTTGCACCCTCATCCAGACACCTGGGATACAGGTTAAAGACGTGGTAAGCCCAAAGGAGGGGAAAGAAAAGCAGCTAAGAAGGAACCTTACTTTTAAATACAATCTGTAATGGTGGTGCACAGTTTTATTTTGTTTTGGTTAACTTTTTTCAGCCTTGTAATTGTTGCCTACCTGCGATAAAGATGTACTTCACTTGACCCACAAGCTTGTCCAGTGCTAGCAGACTTACGTGATGCTGAGAAATGAGTCACATTTCTTTGGGGATAAAAAGTTTGCATTCAGGCACTGCTAATAAACCTGTACCCTACAATCTAACAGAGAGATGAAGAGTTTATTCTGCCAAATTCTTCTGCAGAAGAATTTGCAGTTTCTTCTGAAAATGCTTGCATGCGGTAACATTGCAAGGTGTGAGGCTCCCTGCAGTAAGTGCACATTCATTTCTCCTGCAAAGCTCACAATACAGAGCAGTACCCCGCAGCCCTGGAGAGGTCCTTAGCCACCTCCTTATTTATTTATAGCCTTCCTTCTTATTATAAATTGCAAACTAAAATAGTACTCATTCATGCTTTATGTAATATACTTTGGGCTTAAATTATGTCTTTCTATTTTTTCCCCCTGAAAAAAAATTCCTTCTTCAAGAGAATAGCATACATAAAAGCCCTCCACCGCCTGCTGCAGAAAAGACATAATTATTTAGCACATAGGAAAGGAATGGTAAGGAGTTGCCTTCTTTCTTTAGGGCTAATGCAGTCATGCTTAATGGCTATGATTACTTTGCTTATCTTTAACCCTGATGTCACTAAGGAAGGGTGGGTTAATAATTTCAGTGCAAACATCAGTTCTGGGGCCTTTTGAACAGGTCACATGGATAGATAACAACGGTGTAAACTGCTTGCCCGTGGGCAAATTCTGCCGCTGACCCTGCCTGATGCACTAGCAGCTATTCCCTGATGCTTATAGCTTCACGCTCCTTCTCCTACAGAAACAGCGTCTCGAACAAGTGCAGGAAGGAGGCACTCGGAGAAAAAGGCAGCAGGGAGATCTTTTTTCTTCATGCCTCTACAGCAGAAAAGGCGCTGGGCAGGCTGCAGCTTGCAGTCTGCCATTTGGGTCACCCTCCTTGCAGTCAAGAGGAAGATTTCAGACAGGTAAAATGGGATGTGGAATAAGAAAAGCGGTGAGAAAACAAGTGTAATCTCCTGCTGTGGGCTGCAGAAGAAAACACATTTAATATTTGTCAACTGCTTAGTTTTCCTGGTAGTATTAATCTTAATAATTTTAGGAATAAAATTGCCAGATATTTTATCACTTTACAACTCACTTTTCTAGACTTCCCTTATCCACTCACAATTGAGAGTCCATCTTGTGGACCATTGTATTAACAACTTGTCAAAACACTAAACAATTTTTTTTGAGCTTTTCTTCATCCTTCCTTGTTTTTCCTGATACAGACAAAAAAGTTTGACTTACAATTAGTGAGAACCTCCATAAATATAATAAGAATTGAGGATGCAGTTTCACATCAGCTTTAACGTTATCTAAGCTGTAGTGCTTCTGCCATCCCCAATGTAGCCCAGATATCTGCTCCCATTTCTTTCACTAGCACTTCCACAGCAAGTGGAACAAGGACATTGTCTGGCTTTCCAAGTCTTGCTAACATGCCAGTGCAGGAAGCTGGGAGAGAGACAGACAGATAAATTGACCCAAACTGGCCAAAGAGAGTATTCCATGCCATAAACACCATGCTCAATATATGAGTGGGGGTTGACTGGGGGTAGGCATCACTCTCAATCCCTTGCTCCCTCCTTCTGGCTCCTTGGTTTCATTTTTCTGTGACTGCTGCTCGGGACAGGCTGTACCGGTCATTGGGACATCAGGTGGTAAGAAATCATGCATTGTTCACTTTGTATATTTTAGTATCCTTATATTGTTATTATCGTAATTTTCGTTTGCTCTTCTAGCAAACTGCCTTCATCTCAACCCACGAGTTTTCCTTTCTTCCCAATTGTCTCCCCCATCCCACTGAGGAGGGGGAGGGTGTGTGGTGACCAGGGATAAACCACAACAACCACCCTTAGACTTTCCAGAGAGAAAAACTGCAGGAAGCTTTCTGTCTGTGGTGGGTAAGAGATTTTTCAGCCCTGATGACCTGTAAGGTTATACAGGGACAAAGCATTGCATGCTATTTCCAAAAAGGGAAAGGGTGTGTGTGTGGTTAAGGTTTCAGAAACATCTAATTAGAGACGGAAAGTTGAAACATTCAGGCATAGGTTAGCCAGTTGGAGCCCCAGGGAAGATTAACAGAAGCTAAATGTAAGAAGCAAGTACTAAACGAAAAGAAAAAAAAAAAAATTGTACGTTTGGGAGGTGGAGCTGTATCAGGTTCCTGCCTTCACTTGCTAGCGCTGCGTTTTATGCAAAACGCTCTGTAATGCAAAATGCATAAACAGAACCTGTATTAAAAGCCAGACTCGCCCGCTCATCCTTTCTTTCCCCTCAGAGCACATCACCCCAGCAGAGGAGGCAGGGCAGCCCCTGGCTCCTGCCTGCTGAGAGGGCGGGCAGCCCAGTCCCCGGCGGCCTCCCGTTCAGGCCCCTCCGGGTGCCGGAACACCCGCGGCCCGCTCCCCAGCCTGAGGTACTGAAGGCAACGGTTTCCGTCCCGGGACGGCTGCAGCCACGGCCGCTCAGGCGGGGCGGGGCCGGGCCGAGGCGAGGCGAGCGCCTCCTCTCGCCCTCAGCCGGCCGCAGCCGGGCTCCGCGCAGCACACGCCACTTGCTGCGGGGCCGCCGGCGGCTCCACCACCCACGCAGGGCCGGGCAACAGCCTCACCGCGTGCCCGGGCGCGCTCCCGCCGAGAAAGCCTCCACCCGCGCGCGAGGCCCTCGGCGCCACCGCCCCTCAGCTGCACCCCTCTCAGGGAGAGGGGTGGGGCCAGCCTCGTTCCCACCCCGCCGCGTCCATATAAAGCTGGCGAGCGATGTTCGGTCACTCCCTTTTTCTACCGCGCTTCCGTCGTGGGCGGTAAGGTGGTGGGGCTGGCAGTGCGCTCTGTTTCGCAAGCGGGGCTGGGGAGGGCGGCTCGGCTCCTGCTTTTTTGTGCTTGGCGGTTTGGCAGCCTCAACCACAGCGCCGCTGGGTAGCGACGCCGCGGAGTGCTTGAGGCCGGAGCTTGGCGGCGAGGGTCGCGCGTTGAAGTCGCGGTGTGGGTACGGCCAGCCGCAAACTGGCCGCGGGGCCGCCGCTGCGGTGTGCGGCGCTCCGGTGGCGGCGGCGAGGGGGACGGAGGGGCGGACTGCAGGTCCCGGCGTGCCTGGCGCCTCCGCGGGAAGGGAGGTGGGAGCGCGGTGTGGCCGGTTCCTTGGCGGAAGCGGCAGCGCGGGGCCCTCTGGGATGAGGGAGCGGCGGGGCACCATTTTGCCCTGGTGCGGGCGGTGCGCGGCGAGGCGCGGTTTGGCCTGCGCCATTTTGATCGCCGGGGGGCTGGTGCCGGGTACCTGCGGGGGCTGACGAGCGGATGCTGCCCGCCGGCGGTGTCAACCGGGGCTGGGAGCAGCCCCCGGCCAGGACGATGCAGCCTTTTGCTTCGCTCGGTTGTCGTTTGGATTGATATTTCAAATGCTGGTAAATGCAGTCGACCTAAACGTGACGATGAGAATGAGGTGTTCTGGTGGGAGGCATTGTATTTAGGCTCCTTGAATAAGGTGGAGTTGCCTTGGTCATTTGGCAGGGGGTTGGTGCACATATTTGCACAGGTTGGCGCCTGTGTGTGTTTCAGAGGGCCCAGCCTTTGGCATCGTGGAATTGTCCTACAACAGGAAACTTATTAAAAATACAATTGCTGTAAAATCCACGTACTGTGCCAAGAAAAAAGCAAACACCATAATCTTTGCATGCTCTTTTATTGTCAATCATGAGATCAACGTTTAATGATGTTTCCTTTTTTTTAAAAATTTTTGCTAGGCAGTGAGGCAGCAGAATAAAGGGAAGTTTACTTTAAAAAATAAATATAAAAAACCTCCACAAACTTACCGTGGTCTTAAGATGCCTTTCTTTTCCGTCTTGTGATGCTGATGTCATTGAGCCATAGTCCTTCTGGAAGACTGGGCAATACAATTTAAAAAAATACAGCTAGGGATCTAGGCTCTTATCTGCAAGCAAAGATGGTTGTATTTATGTGGGAAGATGTTTGGTGCATTCATTCTGTGTTCAATTAGCTCATATAGTGATAGCCTTAGTCACACATTAGATTAGCAACAGTAAATTTTTTTACTCTTTACAAGCCATTAATAACCCTTGGCTATTGATTGTAATAAGCAAGCTTAACTTGAGATTTTCCATAGCTTTTTTCTTTTGTGATTTGAAACAAAACCTATTTAATATGTTATCTTTAATGAATTGCTACATTTAATCTATGTAGTGCAGAGTGAGAAACGTTATTATTGGAAGCTGAATATTTTAAGTATTGTCTATGATAAAAAAATGTACTATGTGACATTTCTTTGGCTGGTTGAATGGGTAGATTTAAACACTTAAATACTTGCCATGTGGTTAAAACAGTTCTCTAAACTAGTTGAATTCAGTGCTTATACTTAAAGGTCTGAAATCTTGAGATTATGATTTTTCGTTAAAAATCCTTTGGACTGAAGTTTAATAGTGGGTACATGCGGCTATTTCTACAATGCTTTTAATATAGGGTTTCAAGTGGATGTAACTCGTAACTCCTTTGTTACTTATAACTGGCTGCATTTCTTTCTGCTTTCTGAAAGGGCTCCTGAGACTTATGTACTTAATATTATTGCTTCTGAAACTTCGAAGATTGTTGATGATTATTGTCTCATAAGGTGTATGACTTAATGGCCTGGTTAATAAGAATCTGCTGATCTCAAGTGTTAAGTTTATTTACTGTTTGGTTTTAGGTATGATTGAGTGGAAGTTTTCGATGGTGTCCAATACGTTGTACAGAAGCATTAAGGTAATTGCTCTCTATTTTTTAAATTTCGTTGCTCTAGAAGTAACACTAAATTTCTGCTGTTGATCAAGATAATAAATGCTTCCATTTCTTACTTGGTTTCCATATTTTTGTTTGTCAAAAGTATGGGATGTTTTAAATCCCAGACGATTGTTGTGTTTGTATGGCTACTGAGTAGGACAAAAAGGAAAAGCAGTTAGTTTGTTGCATTTTCGTAGTTGTAGTCAAACTGATCAGTAATTATTTGATTTTTTTTTTGTGTGTGTGTGTATGTATGTGTGCTCTTCACTGAGTTAAGATCAGCCCTTAGGCCAGTTGTTAGTTTCATTTCTTTCACTGTGGCTTTTAAATAAGAATGAAGATCCATGTGGTAAATCACTTGGTTACCTTGTGCTGAATTATACTGATTTTGGACGTGGTCTGAGTTAGCTGTCTGGCCTTGAGTGCGTGTTGCAGTTCATGTGAATCTACGTACATTAACGTATTTGAACATAATTATTGAGGTAATGGTTCTGCAAACTATGGACAGAGGGTAGTATTGTATTGTGTATAAATGCTTGGCCGCTCATATATGTGTGTGTGTATATATAAATATAAATATGAATTTTTTTACATAGAACTTGAATGTCTTGGTTCTTCAGACACTGTAATGGTTGCAAAAGGGTCCAAATCCAGTTCAGGGTAATCTTCTTTATCTAGTATATACAAAATTTCAATTTGTCGGATCCTGAAGACTGTCTAGACAATATTGAATTGTTGTATGAAAAAGTGAATTTTTAGTGCTTGGTGATTGTTTCAGACTTAGTAACGTGAGAGATTATACTAGACCACAGCAAGAAACACTTTCTACTTAAAAACATAATTTCTGTTTAATTTCAATTTTAGTCTTTCATGGAAGCACCATCAGAAGTAGAAGAATACTTGGTACACACAAGTGGATTTTCCTGAAAGCTGTGTGTATTTTTAATGATCAGTGGAGGTAAATTAATATGATAAAATAATTAGCAAAATACGTGTATGATCAAATTAGTATGTGTGTCATTAGCTTTAAAATTGAAGTATTGTCTTTCAGGCATGTTTGACATGGTCTAGAACTGTGTAGGCTGGGGAGTTAGTGAATAGTTTATTTGGGTTGCTGTCAGAGGAGCTGGTAAAATATCCCTGTCTGAAGTGTTCATGCTAAATCTCACAAAGATTACCTGAAGATGGCTTTTAATTGTGAATTTGCACTTTATTGTGAGATAAGAAAGTGTTTAGACAGAAAACAAAGGGGACATCTAGAGACTTGTTAATATAACCAGGCAAATGTAATTAATCTTTTTTTTAATATAAAAATGTGTATTCATTTTTTTAAAAAAGTATAGTTGATACTCTCACGTTTTGGAAATGCTAATAAATTCAGGACATGTATTCAATTTAAATTTACTCAAATGCTTACAACGGGTGGTTGGGAAGAAGGGGGATCAATGAGAGTCAAACTTGATTGTCCCTAACAAGTTGTGCTATATTATGCATGAACATGTTGTAATTTATTGTTTTACTCAGATTTCTAGAATGGCATGAAAAGTTTCTAATAATGGGGATGTTGAGCATCCTGATGAAAAATTCCCTGGCAGCTGTAGTACAACAGAAAGAGGCAATATTTATTGATTGAGCTGCTGAGATCTTTTGTTAATTGTAATGTATTCTTTTTTTCAGTACATCTACATATAAAAGACACAAAGCTTGTTTTGTGGAATATGTGAATGTATGAATTGCTTTGCAGCCCAGTCTCTGATACTTAAGTGGTGAATCATGATGAAACTGCCAAACCTGATATGTTGATGAAAAACTTCATACGGATCTGGCTACTGAGATTAAACCACTTAATTATTTCAAAAGGCACTTAATTTTTCAGTTGTTATCTCGTTTGGTGTTACTTTTATTTCTGTTTCCATATACCAGCTAGATGCCACCATGCTCCCAATTGTGAATAAGGATGTTGATACATTATTTAAACTCTCCTCAGCTCCACGCTGACATGGATGTGTGCTGTTGCAAAAGCTAGCATTGTGAAAGAGCAGAGAGAGGGGGAAATGCTGGACCCCTATAATTTGAGGTATCTGTCTTATAGTGGGTAAATAACAAACATTGGCCAGGTGTTAAAAGTGCCCTGGTAAGGAAGTGTTGCTGGTGTTTGAAAGCTAGTGGTGGTGTTCATGCTTTGACCCTCCTAGGACTGTTAACTTAGGGCTCACCTAGATGTGAGCATTTAGGAAAAGTAATGTTAATTATTAAAGGTTAAAGTTGGTGGTGAATTGTAATGAATTCTAATTCTATTAAAGCTGTGTCAGCTCCAGAGCTAAACTAATTCAGAAGGGCAAGTATAATGTTATACTTGCAGCAGGCAAAAAGCATGCTCATGAATGCTTACTGTGCATCAAGAGTATTGGTAGTGGTTTCTCCAAAAGCTTAATTCTTACCTAAGTATCTGAATTTAATTTTTTTCAGTGAAGGTCACTTTAATTGCACTAATTCTTCAGTATCCACAGGTTGTTTTTATTTAAGTAGTTAAAGATCTAAAATGTGAGGACAAGTTGTAATTTTCCTGTCTTATAACAACATCTATAATTTTATTCCACTCCTTGTTAAAGAAAGTACCTATAAATAATACCTTGCTAACTACAGCAGTTTCTTCTGATGAATGGGCTTTGTCCCAGTGTGTGAAGCTCAAACATGTGAGTGAAGCTTCTTGTGCAGCAGTGCTACCTGTAACATGCTGGTGTTTAGGCAGGCAATATTACAAGTGGGAAGTGGAGTGACTTACATGGCTGATCTAGAGAAAAGTGAGAAATAGTAAGCTGCCTTAGTGTAACTAACCAGTGCATTTTGTCTTTGCAGAGATGCTTGAAGGCTGCTTCTCCGATGAAGGTACAAATTCCAATAAATGTTATGATTAATTTAAAAGCATGGTGAGAGTTGGGAGTAATGCTTAAAACCATTAGTATGTCTGATCAGTGAAGAGCCTATCCTGAACCCAGTTGACTGCTTGATGAAAAACAGATGTCAATCTGACTTAGGCTGCTAGACTACACTTAACACCAGAACAGGTGGAGTGTTTGATGGTAGACTTCATAGTCTGTACATTAGTTTGAAACTCAGCAAAACTGGTTTAAATAACTAATGATAGTTTTCAAATGACTGCTTTAAAAACTGCGTTATTGTCAGCCCTGTTTATAAGCAGGAAGTGACGTGTGAACTGTTGTATTACAAATGGCATGTTTGAAGTGGGGTGGGGTTTGTGTTTATCAAGATAATGTAAAACAGAGTGAAACTTACTGTGGCATAACTAAATTTCTAACTTAAGTTTCACAGAACTTCTAGAGTACCGGTACTTACACAGCGTATGTCAAATAATGCAGTTCAGTCTGTATGGGAGACTAAATAGATGGCGAATTGTATTTTGGGTGATGGAAGAAAATTTTTCTGAAGTAATATCTCCTGTTTTTTGGACAGCAAAGTGGTCAGAAATGTAGGAACAAATGCTTTTAGCTTATTCAGGTATCTTCTAAACACTTTCTCAATTCAAGTCTAAAGTACTGTGCTTCCAGTTTGGGAATTTTTTGTATTATGACAGTTGCTGACATACTTAATTGATGAATTGATCTGGTAAGTTGGTGTAGTAATTAATCCTGTGCATAGCCAGAACTTAAGAACACTCATTCCCCAAGGCAGAATATGTGCTTATAGCTCTGCCTAACTTGGTTAGCTTTCAAACCTACATGCCAAGTTTTAAATAACTGTACATTATTATTGAAATATGTCAAAGGACTAGAGAATGTTTAAACTTTTTTATTGCTACAGAAACCCTGTAGAAAACCAGAATATTTCCTATCAAATTTGTTTGCTGTATTGCTTTTGTCTCATCTGTGATGATCCTATCCCGAACCTGAATTCCTTGCTGAAAAACATAATACGGATCCGGAATCTGAGACGAGACCAAAAGATTTAAGCTTTTTGATAAGTATTGTAACATCTATGGGGTTTTAGATATTTTTACAGAAATGGTAACACCTTAATGTATACCGTGTGCTGTGTGCTTACGTGCAAATTGAAATGTTTCCCTCAAATGAACCATTTTACTTACACCTTGTTCTCTTTTTTTTTTTTTTTTTCCTCCAGTGATGAATTGGAACACTTAGTCAGTGCTGCCTGACAATTGTGGATGATCTGCAACTGGAAGGAAGTTTAACAGCTGAAGAGTTGTGGCTTGGAGTGGGATGCCGTTATTTAAAAGCCTGCTGAAACAGCTGCCGCAATTTTGTTTAGCGGATACTGTTCTCAGAAACTGCATGTAAACCAAAATCACTGTCTCTACATATTTCAAGTAGTGCTTTTCCCAGAACATTAAGCTGCCCTCTGTAGGAAGGACAGCAGCAATATTGGGGAAATGAGTGTTGGGCTTCAATACATGGAAAAACCCCTGAGAGTATTTGCCCTTTTAAAATATCATAAGGGTATTACAGACTTGTTGATAGTGAAAATCTGTAATGACTCAAAGCAGTGGAACTCACAGGCCCTGTAAAGACTATGAGAAAGCAAAGTGGGTACTCAAATTCAAACCAGTGAGTCTGCTTTTTGAAGGTGGTGTCCTCCAGGAGATAGGAGGAAGTAGATGAGATGATGGTGGTACGGAAGCATAAACACGAAGCACTTGTACAAAAGAAATTCAGGTGTTGTAAGGGAAGTTGTGGTTACAGAAAAGGCAAGGTCTAAAACTTGCATTGCTCTCTATCTAGTGAGGGAGACTAGAATTTAGGTTTTATGAACTGCCACTAGCATGAAAAGACAACAGTGGAACTACCCTGGTGGCAATGTTACCTACTTGCTGTGTGGGGAAAAGAGGTCAGTAGTGAGAGAAGGGAGTACACACATTGGAACTTGTGACTGCTCAAAGCACTTGAAAACTACTGGTGGTGTATCACAGTAACAGCATATTTGCTGTATTCAGCAAATTGGCACTCTTCCACAAAGGAATGAGGGATTGCAAATTGGTCACCAAGTAAATGGAATTTTAAAGAAAAATCATTATGTACATAAGATGCAATCTGCCCTAAAGCATGCCCTGTCAAACCTAATTGTCAGGAATACTTTATAAAAGAAATGCTACAGAGCTACTTGATGAAACGCACCAAAATACAGAAAAACTACCTTATAGTCTGCTGTTAAAAATTACAGCATTGGATGCCAGCAGCTCTTTTCTTTTATAGAGCTGGAGGAATTCCTATAGCTCATGGAATGTGTCTATCTCTAAATGACAAATTCCATGAAGAGCCCCATTTTCTGTCTGAGCAGTATCATGAAGTACAAAACGCTATCAGTAGCAGCACCTAAAGCATTGGCAATGTTAAAAACAGGTATCAGTCTTAATACTGAAATGTACACTAAGGATCTGACTGAACAAACTCCAGGAGTGTATTGGCTCACCGACCATCTCGTATGCTTTGATTATTCTTAATAAGCAGTAACTAGCTACTTTGGCTAAAGATTGCTCCCTTTCAGCAAGCAACTGTGTGAATCAATCCATTGAATGTATCAGAACCTGTAGAACAGCTATCCCTTGATTGCTTTCAACAGGATTTATTATTTCTGTTAACAAATGTTACTGACAAGGGTAGATAATTTCATGCACCATGTTTTTGTACATGCTCTTTCTTGAATAAAGATTAGGATGTGAAAAATCTAGCTGTTGCACATCAGGTCTGTAGTCGTACCACGATGTTCCTTGACAGCTTGTACTTGCAAGAGCTACAAAGCAATGTGGCCTTGTTGCACTGACTGGTACAGCACATACCGAACACGTGATATTCCACACTGTGCTCGAGTGACTTCTGGACAACATAAACTCTTGTTACTGATTATGCACTTCAGAAGTGGGAAGGAACCAGTCTCCATCTTTTGCCTACTGCAGTTCTGTGAAAATCTGGGGGCTGTTGACAGCATCTAGTGAAGCTGCTTTGATGGTAAGTCAAAAAGTTACCAGTTCTAGCCAGGTCAGTTCTTCTGGAGGGAAAAAGATGTCGAAGACCAGAGAAATGGATAATGCAGCAGCAGTATTTTTTCAGGTACTCTGAAAGTACTTTGTTAGATACTCTAAAAGGATCTGTGTGTGACTTGCGTTACAGAGTCAGAAGAAGGTGGCATGCATCTTTGAGTGTAAAGGTGCCATCTTTTCTGGGCTAATGCTAATATGAAATAGGACAGGTTTTGAGGAGATACTGCTATGTGTACATCCAGTAAAATTGGTGAGAATGAGTTGCTCCTGTCTTTTCTGGAATCAAAAACTGAAGTTGCAGGATTGTGTGTAGCACTTAAGGTACTCATGAGTAAAGTACTTCACATCAGTCTTGTTCTGTATGTTCTAAAACATTCATGGTTTCTGGTCTAGGATTGACAGTATTGCATAAAGGGTGCCAGAGAATCATGTTATTTCACTTATCAAGTGGTGGAAGCCCATCTCGAGGAGCAGTGTTTATTCATCAAAAAGATGAACCTCTGACTTGGCATAGAAAAAGGTAAATGTGGCCAGTGGTCAGACATTGGGTGTTGGCTGCAATCCTTTCTGTATGAATGCTCCTGTGCTTTGGGGCTGCAGAAGTTGGGTAACCAGTGAAAAATGTGTATCGGTAGTGTTTAAGATGGAAAGAATAATACTTGTAATGGCTTTTTTTTTCTCAGGGGGGATAATGTGTTTGCAAACCATGTGTGGATTTAGTTCTTCTGCTATCTTTCTTCAGTCTGATAAGATGTTTTAAATGAGTGATTGAGATAAGGAGATGTAGCTGAGAAGAGTTGTGACATGTTTTGAACACGTGGCATGAGATTTCTCTGTGCAAAAGTACTTCATTAAACTTCAGTTTTGTGAAATAGCTTGCTCGACTCAAAGCTTTGATACAAGATTGTGCAGATAACAGGATGAAAGCGCTTTGCTTTTTTTGTGCTTTAAATAGTTGAGTGAAATCTTGCACTAACCAGCATTAGTGTTCAGCTTAGAAGTGTCACATAGCTGTTGGGCTGTGGTCCAAGAAATCAGTGGTTAGACAAACTTTGTTCTGGAATATTGCCATGTATTGGTCTTAGTAACTGGGCAAAAAAAAAAGCAGAGTTTGTTTGAGTTAAATGAGTGGTGGACTTACAAGCAAGAGGAGTACCTTGTAACCACAAGGGAGATAAAAGTAGTTCTGCATAAATGCGAACTGTTTAATGAGGTCCCTGTTAAGGAGGGAGGTTTTGTCTGTTGCTGAAGAACTTGTCTTGCCGGTGGAAGCTGTAGATCTATAAACAGAGTTGCAAGAGAGCGAAACTAAGCTAGCAGTGGTTACTTGGCCGCAGCACCCCCCACTGCTGTGTGAGTGCATTTGCTGGTGGGAAGCCTGCTTGTAACAGATCCTAATGAACAGAAATTCAGTGTAAGCTCTCCTGTCAGGTTACCAGCCTGTAGAGAAGTGTGCTGCCTTGGCTGCCGTTACATCGTGTGCCAGCTTCAGTGAGGCTGCTGCCTTCTTGGTGCAGGCAGGCTCTTGCTGTATAAACTTGCCATACAAAGCTTGGGTATGAGATTTGCTGATTTAAAAATGGGTATTGAAATTAAGTAACAGTTGTGAGAGGGACTCCGTAAGACAGTCAAACATGGACGCAGCAGAGTAAGTGAAGTGTTAGACTATGCCTGAGGAAAGGTATGCTATATTGGAGAGTATTTAATCCTGACTTTGGGTCAGCACTTTTTCTGCACACACCCTCCCACAGTTCAGGGGACAAAATTTGAGTTGCCTCGAATATGAATGAATTTAAAGGATAAATAGTAATTTCAGGTGAGTGGAGTACAGATGGAGGCCTTTGTATATGTAAATGTGTCCAATGATTTACATTCTCTGTACTTTTTGTTATTAGAACTGGTATTACAAGCACTTTTACTTGTCTGCCCTTGTCTGTTTCCCTTGAAGTATATAAACTGGAAAAGTAAAATTAAAATGATGAATTCCATTTTCTTTCAAACATCATGTGGCTTTCTAGTTGATAGTCCAGTTGAGCTATCAGGGCAAAGAAGACAGTACTTCTCTGCCATTGTCTCAAAACTTCCTGCGGGCTCCGGAGGACAAAGTGGTGTTTGATGCTCAGAAGAATGGCTGTATTGAGTGGGACAAAGTCTGCCTTGCTCAGTATTCTGTCTGAGGATGAACAGTATAAGAAACAGGAGAAGTAGAGAGAGCCTTTCCAGCAGTTTGCTTGGGAATTTCCTGAGGAGATTTTAATTTCTACTTCAATACTACTTGGCAATTACAACCTATCTCCATTTAAAAAGATGTGAAACATGAATGTTATGTAAAATATCTGAGTAGTGTGTATGTTAGTAACTGCCGGGGTGGGGGTGGAGGGTGGGGGGTGAGGTGGTGCTTAGGAGGGATCTGAAGTAAAAGCTTTTTTCTTTTTGAAACTGATGTCACTTTGAACTCTTATGCTAATGAAAACAGTGGTAAGTGGAGTCCAGTTAAGGCCTTAGTACTAGACCAGCTTTACTGTTTAATTCAGCTATGTTGGAGGTGAAAATTTTAAGTATTAATGTGTGCTCTTACTTTCAGTATCCGTGAGCTACACTTCATACTTAAGGCTTCTCACCAGATTATTAACCACTGGTTTTTTTTTTCCCTGTGATTAGAGTTGTCAGTAACTGAAGGAACATCATCCTAGCAATGATAGTCCTAGTTTTACGGTTGCAGGTGAGGAATGATTAAAATCTGCTGTAAAATAATGTTCAGTCATTATATATGTGGAAAGAAGCTAGAAGGAGATTAATGGACTGAAATAAAACAAATGCTTAGACCTTATTTTGAAACTGGTAAGTTTATTGAAAAGGAAAGGTTGTATTTTTAAATCATCATAAGATCATTGAAGAGGAGGAATATACAGCTACTGTTAAATTGGTGTACTTCATGTTAACTAATAAATAGGAAATAACTTGCCCTAGCCTTAGCTGTTTGTTTTTTTCAGTCAGAATGAGAGATGTTGCAGGTACTAGAGAGTCCTGAAAGAAACACTTGAGACTTAACCTAAGTGTGTTAGCTCTTTCTAGCAGTTAGGTCATTTGCTGCAGCAGAAAATAAAGCAAACTGCCTCACTGTCATTGTTTAATTTCTTGCACTCCATCACAAATGTGCAATATTGAAACACAGTGAGTGGCAGTTCTTAATGTCCTTTGGACTTCAAAATTTAAACAGTTCAGTGTATGCTTACTCATTCCCCAGTGTATGTTAGAATAAACATTTTCTGAAAATAGTTGGATTATGTAGTTTCTGGTTCTGAAAATTTTACTAAGTTACTTTGTTGCTCTTGCAAACAAAAAAAAAAGGTTTAGTTTGTGGGAATTAATGCTCCCCCCTCTTCCTGTTTTATAAACCACATAATATAAAGTAAGTTTAACGGCAGGAACTGGAGTTACCTTCAAAACATCTTAAAATAGTATTTTATAATAAATGGTATCATAATGCTGAGAATGTTCCCCCAAAAAAACTTCATGGGGCAGGAACAGTGTCTTGAGTTTTTGAAAACATGTTTTTGAAGAAGTACTCTTACAGTTGCCAGAATTTGTTTGTCTTAATTTATGTGTACTTGAACTTAAGTTCTGTTGCTAGTGAAAAGTCGTGCAGCATAGTTTCTCCTAATTTGACATACGGGCTGTAAGGCTGCTGAAAACTTTTTTTTTTCCATGTAAAGGCATCTTTATATGATGACCTTTTGGCAGGGTTGACTATAAGGTGTTTTGCTGTGGTTTTGCCTTTTTTAATTGCTCTGACAAGAAGACTGGAAATGGTATAAATACTTTTTCCTGGGAGTTTCATCTAGTTTATAGTCTTTTAATTAGGAAAGCAAGACTGAACAATTGTAGCAACTATGATATATATTTTCTATAATGCAGCCCCATTATGAGACATGCTTGATATGGGGAAAGTCCAGGTTTTTTAGCTTACAAATGTTGAAGAAAGATGGTTTTCCCAGAGTTCCAGAGATTTCAAGAGACCTTGTGCGTGACACCAGCTTAACGTCCCACTCTCAGAAATGAAATGCCCTGTAGTGCTCCCAGCCTCAGGGCAGCAGTTCTGACTGCACTAGCTTTCAAAGGAAAAAGCCACTTAGCTTCTGGTCTGGGTTGAAGAAACTTGACAGTAGCCAGGATGATTGCTGTATTCTTACCTACCTGTAAGAGAAGATGCTCTGCCAAGAGGAGGTATGGTTTTATTTTGAGGTAGCGCTTCCGGAGATGTTTTGCCTCATGAACTGCTGCTTTTCCCTAGAGGCTAATTTGGGTTTTCTGCTTGTGATTTTTCCACTGAAGTGTGACCAGGAAATCCTAAAGTATTGTTGATTTTCAACTAGGAAAATGCTTTTAAATTGACAAAAGGGGTGTGCATATTTGGTCTTTCCTGAAGTTATAAATTCGATAGATAAAGCAGATCATCTATGGAAGCTTGGGCATGAGCTTTCTTATTTTGGGCCAACATAGGGACCTTGGCACTCAGAACTATTGGTAGTTCTCAGCTCTGATCCTGCCAATCTCCTAAAGATCCTATTCCTCCTATTCTGTATCAGTCCTATATTGCTTTCCCCAGAAGAGTTATATATATTAAACATCCCAAGAACCAAGGCAAAAAACCAAACCAAAATTACAGAAGACTACTATATAACCATTCAGTATTAATCCCAGAAGGGCTATAGGAATAATAGCATAAGAAACTTCAGTGAAGGGAAGAAAAAAGGTCTCTGGGAATTTTTTCTATCTGGGACTCAAGGATGTAATAATCAAATTCAAACACCTGTTGAGTTGTAAAAACAAGGCCAGTTTCTGTAACTGATGTGGTTTGACAGCTGTGATTTGCTCTTCAGAAATCAGGGACAGAGCCTGCAAATAAGTCACTGATTAGCTAAGTTGCAAATCTATCAGGAATGACAGCTAGCTGGGCTTCAGGTTGTTTCAGATGTGGAAGGGAAATTTTTCCTTCCCCACTTCTGTATTGATACTGGGCTGGAAAGTTCCAGCCCAGAAAGTAGGAGCTAGAAGAGGGTGGAAAGTGATTATTCTTTTAAATAAAGATCTTTCCTACTCGCAATTAACGTAACAGGCCTAAAAATCAACTGTACTTCTTTGTAGAGTATTCTCAGAAGAACCATAACAATTTTTCTTGCTCAGAAAGATCTCAATTCTGCAGAAATAGGCTCTGTTGAACTTGCTCTTCTTTTCTTGACTATTTTGAAGGCTGGATAGGAGACAGGCATCTTAGATTCATTAAAAAGGCAGAAATGAACCTCTGTGAAGATGATAGCATTTTCTATAGCAGCAGCAAAAAGTGTCAGCAGAATTTGCATCCAGCACTGGAAGCAAACATTCTGAGCTTCTGCTAGAGCTTCCAGTAAGAAGTATGAAGAAGAGGTTTAAAAAAATGCCTGGGCTCTCTTTATTTCACACACAGTCTAATCCTACCTCTCAGAAATTTGATGATTAAGATAAATAATATAGAAAACATTCTGTCTTGAGCCAAGCTACAAAGTTATCCATGAGATACTTGCTTTCTGTGGCTGGCTGAGACAGGTTTCCCTTTTATTGGGGTTGAATCTTAATATGAATTTAGTAGTATTTGCTGGGGAGCATAGACTGCTTGCTAAGAAATCTGACTAGCAATAGGGGAGTCAGAGCCTGAGAGGAAATCTGTTATCAGCACTATTACTGTCACCCTGAGGGTGGAAGAACCCATCTGTGTTGCCTCAGCTGAGCTATAGAAAGCAGGTGAACTGCTAAGCTGGGAATGTCTCGTTTGTTTTTGAAAGGTATTTGCATCAAATATGCATAGCTTACAAAAGTTTCTACCTTAATAGCCCTCCTTTCTCATGCCTGTGTGCTTAGACTGGAGGAGTTCATAACACTTTCGGACTAAAAGATTCTTCTGCATGTTGCTTACCGCCTCTTTTGGCCGCAGTAGATGTGTATCAGTACTGTTGATCTGAAATTGGTTAACAGTTTTCAGGCATCAAATTTACTAACCAGGACTGATCTTTTAATAAAATCTTAAAGGGGTTAAAAATAAATATTAGCACTAAATTGCAACCATTTACCTTTTAGTATGCATGAGAAGATCTCTTGAGTAAGGATTTTCTTGTACTTTTTCCAGAGAGAGACATGAGCTATTATTGCTATGGATGTGGCAGTAAAACCTGAAAGTCCCTGAACTGGAAGGGTATAAAAGAATTTAAGAATTCCTGCACTTAACTCTTGGCAGTGATTTTAACAATTTTTTTTATGGACATTGTCTTAGTTTAGCCAGAACCAGGACAGACATGCTTAGATATCTATATTGATCCCGCTGGAACTAAGAATTGATGTATTGGCAGTAGAAATCTATATTCTCATACAGTTGCATTGACTCCTCTTACTGCTCTATTGCAGATTTATTTGTTTATCTAGTCATAAACTGATAAAAGATTTTTTTAAAATTGACCCTGATAGATTGAAATTTTCAAAATGAAACTTCCCTGTAATTGTTCTTACTTGCTGCTACTTTTAAGATCTAAACTTTAACAAAGAAAAACCAACTCTGTATATTTTTACAGGATCAAAGAGATACTTCCAAGTTTATTTTCTGAAGGCAGATTGAAAGCATAATGTTCCTCATATGTCTCCTGCAGATCACAGAATAGCAATTTATTTTTTTTCTAGTGCCCAGTTGCTAGGTAAAATTAAAACTTTGCTTCCCTGAATAACTAAATTATTGCTTCTAGCAGCATAATGCTGTATTAGTTGTACTGTATTAAATTACAAATTTGTTCAGGTTTGAGAACAGGTTACGTTGCCCGCACTGCCCTGTGCAAAACAATGAAGAGACACCTGGTTACTGCTACGCAGGCTGGAAAAGGTAAACTTACACACAGTGTTAGCTGAAGATCTAATTCTAGTTATTTCTCAAGGCCCCGTACGAAAGTATAGGGTAGATCTTCCAAAAGAAGACTATGGAAAAGCAGCAAGCAGAGTCTGGGGCACTGATACTAATTGTTTTGGCATCCTTGTGCTCTAGTCTGGAGTTCGTGCTGTAAATGAGAACTCTCTTAGTGTGCCATGCTCCAGGCATCTTTAAAAAAAAAAAGCTGTCATATGCAAAAGATTGTATTGTCTGCTTTTGGGATCTGCAGAAATGCTGCATTTATGTAGTCACTTCTGCCTTGGCAAGGACTGTAAACGTGGTGGGGGGAGGCGGGGGGGGAAATTGTTCTGTTTTTACAAGGACCTTGCAGACACAAGGTTATTTGGGTTCACCACTGCTTGAAAGGATTTTTAGGTTGTTTGGTTACATGTTAAGTAGTCTGGGACACTTATCCTGAAAGCTCTGCATTGCAACTGCTGCATCAGGTGCTTTCCCTCCTGAGTAATCAGCAGTGTCATTACTAGTCAAATAAACAGGCCTGGGACATGAGCCCAGTCACTGGCAACTGATCATTCATGCCATGAAGGGTTAATGCAGTCTCTGACTGATGCCTGGGCCAGCTAGCACAGTCTCACATGTAATATTTGGGCATGGTTTAGAGGTTAAGGTGGATGAGGGCTTAGCTTTGGCAATGCAAGCTGTGCTGTCCACATTTGCCTTATGGCTGGAAAACAGCCCACTGTGTTCGTGGTGCGCGGTGTGCTCCTGGGAAAGATGCCCAGACCTGGGGAGAGAATATTCTGCGACCTAATGACACACTGTCTGCCTTTGCAGATAGGATTAATGCACAAAGTAATTCACGTGGGGTTAGATGATCCCAAGGGTCATAGAATCATAGAATAGTTAGGGTTGGTAGGGACCTTTTAAAGGTCATCTAGTCCAACCCCTCTGCAAGAGCAGGGATATCTCCAACCAGATCAGGTTGCTCAGAGCCTTATCCAGTGTGGCCTTGAATGTTTCTAGGGATGAGGCATCTACCACCTCTCTGGGCAACCTATGCCAGTGTTCTACCACCCTCATTGTGAAAAATCTTTTCCTAATGTTTAATCTAAATCTATCTCCATTTTAAAACCATTACCCCTTTTCCTTCCACAACAGGCTCTGCTGAAGCGCTTCTCCCTATCTTTCTTACAAGTCCCCTTTGGGTACTGGAAGACCACTATAAGGTCTTCCCAGAGCCTCCTCTTCTCCAGGCTGAACAGCCCCAACTCTCTCAGCCTGTCCTCATAGGAGAGGTGCTCCAGCCTTATCTTCATGGCCCTCCTCTGGACTTTCTCCAACTGGTCCATGTCCTTGATCTATTCTCTGCCCAGCCTGTATTTGTGCTTGGGATTGCCACAACCCATGTGCAGGACCTTGCATTTGGCCTGTTTGAACTTCATGAGGTTTGCATGGGCCCACCTCTCCAGCCTGTCAAGGTCCCTCTGGCTGGCATCCCTCCCCTCTAGTGTGTGGACGGCATCCCACAGCTTGGTGTTGTCAGTGAACTTGCTGAGGGTGTGCTCTATCCCATTGTCTATGTTGCTGACTAAGATGTTGAACGTAGCTGGGCCCAATATGGACCCCTGAGGGTCCTTTTGTTCCACCCTTCAGTTGTGTGGTTTTGGTTTTTTTTTTTTCATGTACTGAGTACTGGAATCCCAATGGTTGCTAGTGAGGACAGGGAGATGTTTGGGCAGGGCTGTACAGGGATGTAAGGGCAGGGCTGGATGGGTTTCTGGGGCGGAGGAAGATCTAAATACAGCAGTCAGTTCTGCATTGACACTCACTTGTGGCTCTATGCAGTGAACTGCAGCTTCAGCACTTGGCTACCTTGCACTGCGCAAGTGGACAAGATAGCAGTACTGTCCTGAGATGACTTCGAGATGTTTTGAAGATAGATACTGAGGAGGAATGCTCTCTGCAGTTCTGTTGCATGAGTTGTCCTCGTAAGGCAGAATGCACTAGGACATGGAGGAAATGTTTTCTCCAGCCCCTCCATGTGTATTTGATGAAAACTTTGAAGGGAGACAACAACAACCCTTGTCACTTTGCTGAATATCTTGTCTCCTCTTTCCATGGAGCTTTGCCAGGTGCTGACCTAATGGTAACGCTCCTCTGTGTAAGAGCTTTAAAGGATCAGATGCAAAGGGGAACTGGACAGAAAAGGCAGTAGTAGTTGTGTCCCGACTCTCACTTTCATACCCACAGCCATGGTAAAGCAGAGTGTATATGTGTGTGTATATATATATATTTTTTTCTTCATCTTGGGAAGCCTCTTTGCATAGTTCCCTCATTCTTGGTAAGCTTGTGAGCTATTTGTGTAGGAAGCTTGTGTTTTATAGGTCTGTAGTGGGATTAGGAATATGTGATTAGAGGGAATCTGGAGGAAGGGGAACAATTTGCACATAAACTTCTGTAGGAAGTGGGGAGAGTTTGAAATGAGAGGAACAGATTAGTGATTGCATGTTCTGCTTGCTGCAATGACAGGGTATTTGTAATGTCAGACTGAAGAGTTAAAACCAGCATTCAATCTCCAGTAGAAAGAAGAAAGGGTGAACATTTATTCTCTAGATTTCTCCATGCCACTTCTGATTTTGTAGGCCAGTATTATGTTTTGCTCATTTGTCTCTTATCCATGTTGAAGGTCTAGGTTCTGAATAACCCTAACACTGCTTTTCTGCCAGTAAGCATAGGGCATTTATAGTTCTTTGTTACAAGGCTGAGGTTCTGGATTCTGAGTGGTAAGTCAGTTTGGGATGGCTTTTGAGTTGGCATTTCACACACACACACACACGGAAGTGACTTCACCGTTTTGTGTGCATGCAAAAATAGAGTGCTCTCCTCCTCCACACCTCTTTCAGAACTTGCCCATTAACCTACAGCGTACTGCAAAATACATTGAATTCTACAATGATTGCTCTGAACCCATGACTGATAAACAACTTAAAAGCTACAGGTATTAATGGCATGTGAACTAAACAACCTTCTGCTGCTTCTCTTGTGCCTCTCTTAAAATGTCAGCTCTGGAGTATTTGATTTTGGGTGGGGAGAGAGTGTACCTGTGCGTGGAGGAGGGGGGTGATGTTGACTGGAAAGAGGAAAAAGCAGTGATTGGTATTGGAAAGGAGGACTTAAAAACATTGATATTTCACAGAAGTAAGCAGTCTAATACTCTTTCTTTCACTGGCACTTTTACTGTAGCACAGCTGTAAAGAGAAGCAGTTCGGAAAAAAACTGTTTAAAGATATTCAGTCTATATATAAAATACATTTGACACCAAAATAATTCCTGGAAGAGCCTCATTGCCAGCTTTGTTTTCTGCCTGTGACTATCTGGGCAAATGTTTAGCAGACTGCAGGTGATTACAACCTCAAAAGACCTGAAATGCAAGGTGTTAAGTCTGTAGGAGAAGACTCCTTATCCAGCTTGCAGAACTAGAAGAAGTGAAAATTAGTGAGAAATTAGTTTAGTTTTTCGATTCAGGGGAAAAAAAGTCTTTCCAAATCTCAAAGAAATGTTAATTAGTCAATGGATAGAGTTGCATTTGTAAAGACCAGGATAATTAACCATATCACAGAATGGTTGAGGTTGGAAGGTACCTCTGAAGATCAAGTCCATCCATCTGCTCAAGCAGGGCCACCTAGAGATGGCTGCCCAGGACCATGTCCAGACAGCTTTTCAGTATCTCCAAGGATGGAGACCCCATAACCTTGCTGGGCAACCTGAGCCAGTGCTTGGTCACCCTTACAGTGTAAGTGTTTCTGATGTTCAGAGGGAACCTTCCATGTTTGTTTGTGCCCATGGCCTTTGGTCCTTTGAACCATAATCACTGTATTTGCAAATGCTTATTTTGCTGCTTTTACTTTCCTGACATAGTTGGAAGAAGTGAAGTGTCTGAAGAGTTAGCAAGGTCAAAGTTAGAGCCTTAGAAATTATTTTATATAAACAGAGGAATAACCTTGATTTTGTTTCTACCCCTGCCTAGTTTTGGAAAACTAAGAAGATGCACAAAGGACATAACTGGAAAGAAAATATTAAAAGAAAATATTACCATTGCTTAAGTTTAGTCTTTGCTGAAATCATGTGACAATTTTAGATTGTAAGTTACTTTTTAGAATGGAAGAACTCTCAAATCAGCCCACTAAAGTATAATACTGAGCCATTCAGACATATATGAAAAGCTTTCTCCTGAAGAAAACTTAATATATCTGATTCATCTCCTTTGGGTTTATTTATGACTTGTATTTTTCTCTTAATAGGCACAGGCCTTGTAGTTTGTAACTCAACCCTCCTTTTTAAGACATGGAGCTTCTGACTGATAGAATGAACAAATTAAATAGATATTTCCACAAATAGTCTTATTTTACCACAGATCTCACAGGGTAAAGAGGCCAAGTGTCACAGTGCCAGCTGTGCACTATACAGAATAACCTGCAGACCGCAGTCCCTTTCAGAAGTTAAGTATCCTTATAATGGACAGGTACATTAATATTTGGCAGTTTTACCGAGGAGGCTAAAGGGTAAGGTTGGAAAACCTCCTGCTGAGAAACCCTGAGAATGGCTGAATCATTTCAGAATTGTGCTGTGGCACAGGGGGCTTGTTTCGTTATTACAAGCGGTGTCATTTGCTGTATGACCACAGTGATCTGCCCCTCTAAAGCTGTAGCTGGTGTGTTTCATAGCTCAAGTATTGCCAGTCCTATAGCTGAGCCTAAATTTCCAATGTGTGCACACTTGGGAAAGGCATCATGGAAACTCAACTCCTGTTGAGTCTCTTTGCTTAGGGTATAGTTCTCTAATTGTATGTAAATAGCTCAAAAGCAAAAATCTGACTTATAATCCTATTGTGAAATTAAATTTATTTTTCACTGTTTTATCTGTGCAACTCTGTAGCTGTTCCTGGTATAATCACTGGTTTTACTGTGGATGTGCTGGGGGAGGCTCACATGTCCTGCTGTGACTGGACTAGAAGCAGGCAGGTGTTTCATATTCTGGGAAAACTTAGCAATTAACAGAACTTCCATTATGGCGAGATGTTGTCAAACTTTCAGACATGTGCAGTGAAACTCCTTGTCTTGATCCAAGTCACCAGATAAGTGCCTGCATATATTCTCGGCAGGCTGTCTTTTCAATAGATGTTTCCACATGAGTGTAAAAAAAAAAAAAAACCAAAAAAAAAAACCAACTCATTTTATGATTTCATGGATCTTTTCCTGGGCATACCACTTTTATCTTTGTCCAACTGGTACTAGGACTAATAATTGAGCTATATTTAGAGGAATTGTATGTCAGAGGCCTTACTTCCTCCTTTCTACATAAAATTTCAAAGGATCAAATAGCTGCAACTCTGACTTTGGGTCAGCTGTCATTTTAAATAAGGGTGCAAATCCGCTCACTGCATTTATCCTAGTTATCGTTAGTCTTTTTATTGTTTTTACTTACATTTTATCGAGGAAAAGGAAAGTGCATAAAGTTTTCCCTCTAAAAATGGGCCTGAACGTGGGAATTACTTTCTCAGGAGTTTGCCACCTGTCGTTGTTCAGACCCTCAGACTGAGAATTTAAATGAAATGTTTGTCACTGTTTTCATTAGTAGCAGAGAACAAGTCCGTTTATGAAATTTAGGTATTACTCTAGCTCACATGTGTAAACACCTCACTGAAACACTTTCTGTAAAAAAGCAGGTCTGAAAATAACATGCTTTGGTGCAGTATTTTCACCGGAAAATGCTCTCCAAATTTAGTTTTGAGGATATTACTTTCATTGCCCAGCTGATAGATGTACTTTTGGAGAAAGTTATAAATTTTTGAAGAGTGCAAAATATTTAACAGTTTTATAAAGTATATGATTAAAAATACCATACAAGTTTTCACAAAAAAAAAGCTTTTCTTTCACTAAAATTATTTTTTCAGAAAGTTTAATTGTTAAAAATTTTTTAAACATGGGGAAAAGTAAAATTATAAATTAGCTGGGATAGGGTGTACTTGTTGGGATAGGTTGTATTCGTTGCTACTTCAGACTAATGTGTGGAGTGGTTCAGTTTTTAACGAAGTCTTACTGCATCAAGTACTTGAAGAGATTTTTCTCGTCTCACTGAATACCACTTGTTTCACATACTCAGACACGGGCCTGTGAGCATTTGTTGACAGTGAACTAACTCTGTAACTGCCTGTGCTTGCTCCACTGTGCAGGTTTAAGTATTTTTGGCAACACTGGAGTTATGTGGAAGGTGTTTGGCTGGGCTGAGGGGCAGCAGTAGCCGGGCAGCTTGTCGCTGAGGAAGTGACTAATATTGTGTGTGCCTTCCTGCCTTCACTTTGCTGTCTTTATCTGGAGTTACGGGTCTGGCAGAGCTTATTAGGTTGGTTTCCAAGTTTCTCGTGAGAGGTGAGACGTGGTAGGAAGTGGAATTCAGCAGCGTGCAACGAGGATCCCCAGCAAGGGACCCACACGGGGCCGCCTTGTATGGCGAGACCCACCTTCTGCTGGGGCCAGCATGGGAAAGTCAAACCGTAAGCGAACGGGCGCTGGAAGGGCGGCTGTGGGGCGAAGGCCTCCTTTCTCCAGGCATGCCGCGGAATTCCGGTGGGGCTGCACTCCGAGTCCTCCCCGCCCCGCCGACCACCGCCCGGGGCCGTCCAACGCCGGGGCTTCCGCGGGTGCACCGCGCGGTCACGGAGGGAAACTCCCGCTCCTCTTGGAGAGAAAAAACAAACCCCAAACAAAACAAAACACGCTTCCTCGGCACGACAGTCGGGCGGCGGCCGGTGTTGGGGAGCTTGCCCGAGGTGCGGGGGAGCCCGCCTGAGGGAGAAGAGCTCCGGCCGCCCCGCAGGGAAGGCGGTGAGACGCCAGGCGCGGCTGCGGAGCGCTGCCGGGCTCCCGGCTGGCCGGCGGCCACACAAAGCGCCGCTCTTCCCTCCCTTTGTCTGCGTGGCTTTGTCTCCTCCGTTCTCCCCGGCCGCGCCGGTTCCCTTTTTGCCACCTGCGCGCCGTGGGAACGGCCGCTCGCCCAATCGCCAGCCGGCCCGGCGAGCCGCTCCGCCGAGCGCCGTTTCTCTCCCGGCGCCCGTACAGGTGCAAGGGGGGCGCGGGAAGCGCCGGGGCGGCCGGGCGCGCCCTGCAGCGCGCGGTACCCCTACGCCGCCTGTCCCGCCGCTGCCGCCTCCCCGCTCGGCAGCGCGCCGCGTGCGCGAGCGCCGCGCGCCCTCGCCCGGGACGCTTCCCACCCCCCCCCGCCCCCTCCTCCGCGCCCCGGGCGGGAGGGAGGGAGGGAGAGGGCGGCGCGCGCCGCCCCGCATGGAACGCAGAGCGCGTGGGGGTGGACGGAGGGGCGGGCGACAGAGAGAGAGAGAGAGAGAGAGAGAGAGAGAGACCGCGGGGGCGGGGCGGGAAGGCCGGCCGGGCGAGCGCGCGGGCAGCCCGGCGGGCGGGGCGAGGCGATAACCCTTGCGGAGCTGCCTGGGAGACCCCGGGTTTGGGGCTGCGCCAGCGCGCGCGGCGCCTCCTCCTCCTCTTCCCCCCCCATCCCCGCCCGCCCCCCCTCCCCCCCCCTCCGAGCTGAGTGGAAGGGGCTGGGGTTGGTGCCAGCAGCGGCGTGAGCGCTCGAGCGGCCGCCATTTTACGCCAGCTCCAGCACACTGTCCGGACACGCCGAGGGAGCGGAGAAGGGGGGCAGCTCCTCAGCACGCCGAGCCGCTAGCCGCGCCCTGAGCCCCTTCGCACGGCGTTTCACCCCGGCAGCGACAGGTCAGGCGCTGGGCACCGGCGGGAAGGGCCGGCGGGCTCGGGCTCGCCGCGGACTCCGACCGGCGGCAGCCGCCCGCGGAGCGGGGTGGGAGCCGGTCGGGGCAGGGCCGAGCCGAGCCGGGCGGCAGAGGAGGTTGAGGCGGCGGAGGGGAGCAGGCGGGCGGGGCGGGAGGAGCACGCTGGGGCCCTTGCAGCGCTGTCGGGCTAGGGCCCGGCTGCCAGGCGCTGCGTGATGGGTGGAGGAGCTGGCTGCCTTCGTGGCCGCTGCTGTCGGGCGGGGGGCGGCCGGGCTGGGCCGGTGCCCGCGCGCTAGGCCCGGCAGCTGGGCCGGCGCTGGGGAGGCGGCGGCGGTCGGGGGGACCAGGGCCGTCCCCGTCCGGGGCGCGTGGCTCTCGCCTCATTGTCCTGCCGGCTCCGCCGCTCCATTCATTGCCCGTCAGGGGCTGGGCAGGGCCGGGCCGCGCCGAGAGGAGCTGCGACCTCGATGCCTGGCGTGAACGTGGGGAAGGGGGTCGCTCGGGTCTCGCGTGCCCCCTGGTCACGCTGTGAGGCGGTGGGCAGCGGGTAGCCGCTTTTCCTGGCTGGGAGACCGGGCTGGCGGCGGGCCCCTGCATTGTTTCGGGGAGAAGTGTGGCTTGGGGGGGGGCGAGAGGGGGGAGGTGGCGGCGGGGCCGGGAGGCGCCGCGAGCTCCCGGCCGAATGGTGAAACCGGGCCCGGGGTGTTGCAACCGCTCGCCGGTGGGAATAGGGTGAGAGGTGGGAAATGGCTGGGGCATGGGGTGGGGGGGAGCCGCTCCTCCTGCGGGAGTGTGGCGAGGAAGGGGGGGGGAAGTCGGTCACTGGAGGAAGTTGTAGGACATCTGAACGCGCAGAGCACGTGTTTCCATCGGGCTCATGGCGGCTGCCGCTGCTGCCGCCGCCGCCGTGGGTGGGTGCGGACTGGGAAGAGCGCTTTGTTCCTCTTGCTTGCCTGGCCGACACGGGAGTGGAGGCGGGAAGGGATCCCGGCCGCGCCCGAGGCCTGGAGAAGGCGGCTCGCTCCGGGGGCAGCGAGTTTGCAGCGGGAGATGTAGGCAGCGGCGAGTGTCAGTGACGGTGTCGCGGTGGTAGCGGTGGCTGCTTGTGACAGGTTTTGCTCTTCCTCCTACCCCTGCCATTGGGTTCTTGCTCCATTTCTAACTTGTTCCGAGCTTCTTAGGGAGTGTGTTAGAGAGACAGAGAGAAGGAGGTGAGTCAGTGTCTGGCTGGGTTGTGTAAAACCTGCAGTGAAAGCTACCCCACCCCCGCTAGGCAGTGATGTTAGGACTCTCCTTTGTGTTAGTGCTTCTTTTGAGGAATTTTGTGCGTCTTCCAAAACAAAAAAAAAGTGACAGGGAAGTGGTCTACGATTTTTTTTTTTCCCATCAAGAATAGGGCAGTCTATTGCATGTCTTGTCACTTGAATTGCTGTACTTGAAGGTATTATTAGCTTAATTGTGATGCTTATTGCATTTGAACAGATATCTGGAAACATGGCTACTGAACATGTAAATGGGAATGGTACTGAAGAGCCCATGGATACCTCTGCTGCAGTTACCCATTCTGAGCATTTCCAGACATTGCTTGATGCTGGTTTACCACAGAAAGTTGCTGAAAAACTAGATGAAATTTACGTTGCAGGTAAGATGTAAAACTTGCAAAACCACACTTAGAATATTTTATTGGATTCTGCTGTCTTTGGGCTAAAATAGCAACTTTTTGTGGTTTCCAAAAGTATGGGAACTGCAGTCTTACCAAATTTGTGGATGTTTTAATTTGTTGTAGTATTTTTCAGAGAAAAGTCTTAGGCCAGGCTACTTGGGCTTGAGGGGTGGGAAGGAGGTAAAATATGTAGGTGACCATAGCAGCAGCTGGAGTAGGTAACAGATGATATTTAGGAGGAGTAGATGATGTGGTCTTTGTGCATTTTTTACAGTAGTTGTAGGTAACTGTAAGTAACTGAAGCCTTGGTATTCATCTTCTCATGTAATACTTCGTGACAGCATTTCAGCTCACGGATGCAAAGGTTATTGTAGTGGTTCTCTCAGACATGGTAATAGCTTGCATTTTTTAGGCTTGATTTTTTGGATTGTGGTGGTGACTTTTAGTGCTGCAGTTTATTTGGCTTTATAGTCTTCTCAGAGTGTACCAAGGTACCATTTCTACTCAAGGTAAGTCAGATTTTGATAGGTCCTTCTGAATTCAGCTTCAGGATATTGAGAGTAAACTTGGCCTGTGTATCATGTGGGTTTAACAGAAGTCGAACGAGTACGTAAATGCAGTAACTGTTGTTCTGAATCTTAACGTTTTCGGCACTTTTTGATAAAGAAAAAGGTTAAGTACAGTTAAACATTTACTTTTAAGAGGACTAAATGATTTCTTAGGTATAGTAACTTACGTTAATCGGTGATTGATTTAGGGGTCACTGAAATGCATTGAATGTGCTAAATGTAGTTAAACAAAGATTGCTGCCCAAATATAATTAGTAATTTTTTTATTTTCTCTAGGGCTAGTTGCACATAGTGATCTAGATGAAAGAGCTATTGAAGCTTTAAAGGAATTTAATGAAGAAGGTGCATTGGCAGTGCTTCAGCAATTTAAAGACAGTGATCTTTCACATGTTCAGGTAATGTTAAGCAATTTAGAATGTAATTGTTGGGGGATAAACTGCTAGTTGACTGGCAAGAGGTTTTCAGCGATGCATATGTGATACATAAAATGAGCACTATGTTAGTTCAAGGTAAAATTAGATTGTGGCTTGTCATGTTTTCAGAACTGAAGCTTAATGTATCTTTTGCAGAACAAAAGTGCCTTTTTATGTGGAGTCATGAAGACATACAGGCAGAGAGAAAAACAGGGGACCAAGGTGGCAGATTCTAGCAAAGGACCAGATGAGGCAAAAATTAAGGTATGTGCCTAAAAGATAAAAGTTTTATGTGGTCTATCTGTGGTTTTTCAAAGCTATTGTGACAGATTCCTTGATCCTATTGGAACCGTGCTTTTCTTAAAAAAGGCTATTTTAGCTTATTTGTCATGATTTGAAAGCTGTCACTTGCATTTTTATCTTACACTTCGTCTTCTTCAAGAGGAAACTTAATATACTGTTAATTATTGGAACTGAATGTTTATGAAAGTTAAAAAGCATTGACAGATTGCTTTATGTCTAGTTGAGACAGTTCTACTGTTTCACAGTTAAAAGTTTTCAGAAACAGATCAGTGTAGATCTTTGAGTTCAGAATGCATAACTTCAGCTACTGGTGGTTGGGCTTTGTTTCTTTTTGTTCTGTGTTTGTTGTTTTTTTTTTTGTTTTAAATTAATTTCAGATATAAAGCAACTCCGCAGTAGGGAGGTGATACCATGTGTCTGAAAAGACAGATTGTAATGGATTTAGCCCACTTCTTATGACATAATCACTGTACCCCAAACTGTCTTAGTAATGCACATGTTATTTCTCGGACTGAATCTTCTGCTAGCAAGAGACTGCTGTCTCAAGAGTTAGGCATACTATGATTAAAGTTCAGTGATGAGCAACTTTACTAAAGTTTAAGGAAAGGAAAGCTATCTAAGTATGCTCAGTTGATGTAAAAAGCGAGAGAATCTTTCATCTTGAATTTTTCATGTGTAAACTGCAAAATGAATGTGTTATATATTACAAATAACTATGTAGTTTGCAAAACTAGAAAATCTTTTTTCTTCTCATTTTGAGGCTAGGATGCCATTAATTATAAATTAAAAGAAAAATAGTACAGTTTTTGTCACTACCACATAAAATAACAATGATATGAAGACTTGGTTAACTAACTTAAAAGTGGCATGGCTTTTGCTGCTGGTGGTTATAGCATTTGCAGTATTCCAGTTGTGAAATTACTAACTCATGATTATAATTACATTTGTTTAATATGCTGTTTCTTTGTGTGTAGAGTTGATTTGTCTTTGTGCAAAATTGTTAAGAAAGACTAATTTCAGAGGAGTTTTTCATTATGTATTTGCGTGTTGAATTTCATCTAACATTTTAAATTGATAGTATATCTGCAACTGTATGCAGTGATTCTAGTGATTCATTTGTGCTGGGATGCTGTATGTGCCCACAGGGAATTTGAGGGGGTGTGGAGGGAGAGTAGGAGAGAGGAAGTAGTACTACCACTTCAGTGGTGGGATACCTGAAGCAGTGAGTACAGTGTTCGAGGGGTGTAAGCATTTAAACATGTGTTTTTTAACTTCACACTTATGAGTAATCTCATTAAGTGAAGGGAACTCCTGTGCATAAATGTTTGCAGGATTAGGCATGCCAAAACAAGAAGTGGCTCAGACTAAGATCTTTCTAAATTAGAGGGAAGCTCGCTAGTCTATTACTGGGCTGCTACTTTTTTTTTTTTTTTTTGGTAGGAAAATAAAGGAATTGGGAAAAGTCTATGTGAATCTCTTAATTTTCTAGCAGTGTTTCTTTACTTGATAGTTCTAATAATTGTTTTGCAAGTTTGTTGTTGAAGTACTAGCAATAGGATTATTTGCCTGTGGGAGTTTCAAAGCAGTACAGCTTAAGAGGAATTGTAAGCATGTCTGTCTGTGAATGAAGTGCATCTAAACTAGCTCAATTTGTATATGATTTTAAAATTTTAAGTTTCTTGCTTGAAGGCACTCTTGGAAAGAACAGGCTACACTCTTGATGTGACTACTGGACAGAGAAAGTATGGTGGACCTCCTCCAGAGTCTGTATATTCAGGACAACAACCTTCTGTTGGTACAGAGGTAAGGAGAATGAGATGTTTATATAGATGTATTCTTATTGGAAGTATATTTTTTTTATAAACAACATTCTGTGTGTCTGTTGCAGATATTTGTGGGCAAGATTCCAAGAGACTTGTTTGAAGATGAACTTGTTCCATTATTTGAGAAAGCTGGCCCTATATGGGATCTCCGCTTAATGATGGATCCACTAACTGGTCTAAACAGAGGATATGCTTTTGTCACTTTTTGTACTAAAGAGGCAGCTCAGGAAGCTGTTAAACTGGTAAGTTTCCTTGGATTTTCTTTTTTCTTTTTTTTTCTTAAGAGCTTATAAGTATTGTCCTGATCCTAGTGCTGAAGATGAAACTGTCATTGTTAGATCATATCACAGATGTCTGCTAGGAGTTTTTAAATACTTCCACATTGTATATAAATTTTTACTGGCTGTATTAGGGACGGGGAAAAAAAAAAGCTGATGGACTATTGTTTGGTCCATTTAGATGAGCCTTTATCATTAACAAAAGTTGGATTAGCAATAGTGATTTCTGAGCTGTCTGCACCTGGATGAGTTTTTCAGAGAAGTGGTGTTTGTGTTGCTGTGGTACAAGGGAAGCATGGGTCAGGTTGTCTGAGATTTCTGATTTGCTTGTGCACCAGCAGGGGGCCCCGTGCTGGAAAAAATGCTTCTGAAGTCACAGAATTTCATAAGGTACTTCAGATGGGAAATAATCACTCTTGAGTGTCAGGGTCTGTTCTGTTTGTGGCAGCTGACTGGAAAAAGTCATAAACCTTGCCAGGTTAAAAAAACATTTCCTTTGCTTTACACAGAGGCTTGAAAAAGTTTGGTATAAGGAATAGGCTTCCTTTAATAAGCTTTCTAGGTTTTATATGTGAAGTATCCAATGCTAAAAAAGAGGAGGGAAAGAAACAGTGCCCTGATCCTCACACTGCTCCTTTGTTTTCCTAGTGAAGTTGAATTTGAATGTTTTGAGCTAGTTACTACTACATTGATATGGCCCAGATCACTGTGCAGATATGACCCTCAGCAGTGCTGAATATACTCATTCTGAGGCATACTGATACTGTATTAATATAGTAGGGTTAAAATCTGCTGTAATGAGGTACACCTTAAACCGTTAAGGTACCCTGTTGACATACTAGTAATCTAAGTCGGTTGTTGGAGACAAATCAAGGTGAAGATGGGAATGTGTTTTGAAAAAGTATAGAAATGTCTACAAAAGTAGAAGTACAAAAATATCTGGTATACGCTGTTTAGCTTTGTAAATTAGAACAGATGATTTTCCTGTGTGCAATCCAAATATACTGAGGATAACTGCATATACCTCTTTGTGCTGTCATTGTCAACCTAGCTATTTATATTGTGTGTGAACTCTTAAGAGTTATGCACATGACTTAGCAAAAGAGTGAATCAAATCATATACGTTCTCAGAGGCACTTAGTTAATGAAGAAGAAGGAATTTTCTTTACTGAGCTGGATTGTACATAAAGACAGCACACTCTAAAAAGTCGTTCAGGTTCTGTTTCAATAAAAGTAACATCAGATCCTAGCCTCAGTTTTCCACTGAGGGAAAGGAGGTACTTGATGTCCCTTTATATCTGATCTTTAATATGCAGGAAAAAGTGTTGTATTCTGATTTTCAGTTAAATAGCCAGTGACTGTAGTAGTTGAAAAATGTTGCAACTGATGGAGCAGTTTTTCAGCCTTCATACTAACCTCTATGAGGACAGGGTTAGTTTTAAATTGTGTTCTGTGGCATTTGACAGCTTTTGAATGGTTCCAGCCATAGTTGGCTGGTTAGTTTGGTGTGGTGCCTTCCAACCCAAACTATTCAATGATTCTGTAAGTTTCCCAAGTTGTCTAGGAGGGATTTGCAGGGGTACTAGCAAAATACGCATGTAGACCTCAGTTGAGAATCACTTGTATTAGTTACGCATGTGTGGGAGAGGCTGCTGAATGAGTGCTTAGAAGCACTGAATCCTTGGTTATAGTCATTTTAATATCCTAGTATTGGAACAAGTGATGTTCTTTTTGATACTACCTGTAATCTTCTGATGTGTATACAGCTTGTTTCCCAGCTTTCTGGGCTCCCTGGGATAGGGGTTCTTCTGTTATTTCCCATCTTCTTCCCAGAGGCTTTGTGTTTTTTCCATTCGGGAGTCTGTGAAGTATAGCAAAAATGAGAATAAAAATCTCTGCGTTGCCTGTAGGCTTCTGAGTAATAAGAGACAGCTCTGAGGTTTTGTCAATACCCAAACTGCAGCAAAGAATAAACTGAGCTGTCTTCAGGCTCTTGCAGTTGGTATAACATATTTTGCATACAATTCCTATTTGTGTGACTCCTGTATCAGCCACAGTCTTTATAGCAACTTGATGTAAAACTGAACTAAAATTTTTGAATAAACTTAATGTTGACTTACCCTATTCATTAACCAGAAGAAATCTTGTAATTTAAAAGATTGAAGCTTTGATTTTGTTTATGCATATGTATTTTCTAAGCTACTTAACACAGAAAATTCCCTAAATTGTGTTTGAAATACTTCTAGGGCTCTGCTTGAGACAATGGAGCTATGCTATGGCCCGACAGTGAGAAAACTTAGAGATACAAACAGTAGTTAATTTTGTCTAGTACTGGATCCAGTGGTTAACTCCTGCTGGTTAAGTAGAAATGGCATCTCAAATGTTCACACAAGCACTGACTATGCAAAGTCTGATTTTATTTTTTTCCCTGTTAACATGTTTGTGTTTATCTTCTGTTTTATACTGTTTGAGTTAAGAATTATAGTTCTACTTGTATTCTTTTGCACACACGTTCAATTCTCCTATTTCATAAGAAGTTAGATTTCAGTTTTTCAAAAGATTTCTGAGTGATTCAGGTTACTGTAGACATGTACAGGATAAATATTTGTCAGGTGAAGCTTGTCGAAAGCATACACCATATACTAATATAGTTTTCAGTATTTCTTACTAGAGCAAGTGTAAGCTTGATCAAAGTGCAGGTACAGGTTAGTTGTGCAGATATGCTGCTTAAGCGGTTTGCTAGCTATGCATAGTAGTACAACTGACCGTTTGCTGCTGGAAATAAAATAAAATCACTGGTGAAAGTTTAAGTGGATAAAATGACAAAACACACCTTATGCATACTTTGACCTGTTTGTGAATATGTTCTTAGAGAACCTAGCAAAATAAAAAAAATCTATTGTCTGTAGGGTAGTAACTTCTGTTACTGACTTTGAGCATTGATCCATTGGTGACAGGACGGGGAAACAGTATGCTAACGTAGCTAATTTGGTAACTTTACCCAGGTAATGGTTTAGGCCTTTTCATGTCTAATCTAAGTTTACAGATGGTATGCACACTATTTACCTAAAGCCCACCAACTTTATATTCAAGACCACCTAATTCAAGACTATTTTGACTGTGCTAGGAGAAATAGACAATAAAAAGTAGTAGTTAATGAACTGTAGTATGAAAAACCTGCTAGAAACGACCAATGTAGAATTGAAATGTGGTAGAATATTTTAATTTTTTTAATTTATGAAATAGTATTTTGTTGCCATGAGTTGTATGAGGGGCTCTCTTGGGATTAAATGTGTAGCCAAACTTTGCTCTTAGATCTTAACAGGAACAGTCAGATAATATCTTCTATTATCCATATAGAATAGAATATTTCAGTTGGAAGGGACCCGCAACGATCATTAGTCCAATTGCCTGACCACTTCAGGGCTGACCAAAAGTTAAAGCTGTACTATTAAGGACGTTGTCCAAATGCCTGTTAAAACACTGCCAGGCTTGGTGCGTTGGCCACCTCTCTAGGAAGCCTGTTCCACTGGGAAGCCTGTTCCACTGTTTGACTGCCTTCTTGGTTAAAAAAAAAAAAAACAAAAAAAACAAAAAAACAAACAAACAAACAAAACCAAAACTTCCTAATGTACTCTTCAGTTAATGAAGAATCAATTTCTGTCTTGTTTCCAGACTAATAAACTATCAACTTTTTAAAGGTGTTTAAAGGTTTTATTTTTTGAGCTAGTGTAATCTATCTTAATTAATGTGTATGTTTGTTTATTAGTGATCATAATAATAAATATATACAGTCTTCCTATACAGCTGTTTCCTACTTTAAAATCATCTATGTTCTGGATACGGAGGTAGAAGCCTTTTACTGTATCCTGCTATGTTTTGAGGCATAATTAGTGGGGAAGATGCCACTCCAGATCCTTTTCACTTGTACAGTTCTCCTTTTTCTCTCACTTTTGTTGCAGTTGGCTAGCTTTGGAAATTTTCAGTGATGTAGGTTTTGTTTGTACACGATAAATAAATAAATAGACATATTCACCTTGATTTTAGTGTATAAAGCAAGAAGGGGGTGTGGGAGAGTTTGCTCGTGCAGGAAGGTTTACCACCAAACACAAAATAACTTGTAGAATAAATACTAGATTAAATTTTAAAAAGCTATCCTGGTGCTTGTCAATAAGATGTTGACCACAAAATACATTTTCCTAGCTAAAGAACTGTCTGTTGCAGGGCTTCCAGGTGGAAAGGGGTTGATGTACCACCCGTTGACCTCCCTGCTGCTTATTTGGATGATGCATGTCTGTGTCTGCATCTCAATGAAAGGCATTTTTTGTCAACAGATGTCTACAGTAATACTTTTTTTTTCTTAAACTACTGACTTGTTCAGGGTGTCTTCTAAACAATCTGTTGTGGGAGAAGCATTTGAACAGAAATCTTAGGATTTAAGTCAGTAGAAGGTTGTTCTTCCTGTTTACCGTTTTTGCATGTGTAATCTATGTGCTTTGGAAGGAGTTTGCCAATTACTCTTGCACATTTTGTGGGGAAGACCTGATCATGACTCTCTTTTGTTAACTACAGAACTTTAGAAGGGAATCTGATTTTAATTGTAACTCTTGTATTATACACAAATCAAGAATTCTCAGATACAATATATGGAGAAACTTGCATTTTTTTCTGCACTGTTGTGGAGGGATAAGCCTTGGTGACTTGGACATAAGATTTACCTTTCATGGTTCTACATTAAAAAGTCTCTAGGGAAACATGTATTAGGAAAGAGGCTTGAACAAGAAGGGAGAAATAATTATTGGCTGAAATTGTGCAGTTATCTTGGAGAACATGGGTATGCTTCAGAACAGTTCAATACGCATCTCAAGAATGCGTTAAACGCCAAAAAATTTATTACGTTACTCAGTGCTTTGTTTGCAAAAGTAAAATACTTGGTATGCTGCTGTTGGAGGGGAGTGAAAATTATCTGTAACTGATGATTGTCCACTTATTTTTCTTTCAGTACAACAACCATGAAATTCGTTCTGGAAAACACATTGGTGTATGCATCTCTGTTGCCAATAATAGGCTTTTTGTTGGCTCTATTCCTAAGAGTAAAACCAAGGAGCAAATTGTTGAAGAATTTAGTAAAGTAACAGGTAAGTCAATAACTGTGTTTTGTAGAGCTGGAAAGATGTAAATTATGATCAGTGATGAATTCTCTTCATCATCTTTTGGATTATGATTGAATGGTGATGGATCCAAATGGAGACCACTCAGCATTTCTCCTGACTTTTAGGGTTTGTGTTGTGGTGGTTTGTTGTTTTTTTGTTTGTTTGTTTGTGGGTTTTTTTTTCTTTTAAACTGTTGTTGTACTGAGGCCTGAAATATTTGTGATTAGACTAGACATGTGGTTCCAAGTTTTACCTAGACAGTAAGTGTGTAATGTTTTAAAAAGCCATTCAAAGAAATAGATGGTTTAATTATTTCAATACTAATTGATGTTTTAAAACTTTCTAAGTCAAAACTGAAGCAGATTGAAGAACGTAACTAGTTCTGTGCTTCAGAATTCTTAGTGATTTGATAAGGCTCTCTTTTTGATAATGGTATATAAACTGGCAAAGATAACAGTTTATTACTTTCTTTGTTTCACTGAATTATATACTTCAGGTTCCTAGAAGTAATACTGAAACTTTTTAGATGTCTTGAAGTCATGCAGGTTTGATCTCTTGTTGTTTACACATCCATGGAAAAAACACATGCTGATAGGTGGTGTGATTTAGGGGTTTGAGAGGAGAACTGGCAAAGCACAACTGCTGGCTACCCTTATCTCTTCCCCATCTAGTTAGAGGAAAGGTACTCTTCCATAGATGCTAAGCTTTCATCACTAAATATAAATGGAACCCAAGTTGAGATAGTCTAATGTCTCTTTGAAAATGTTGATCTTGAAGGTAGGGAAACTTTATTATGTATGTGGTCTCAAAAGTCTGGTGTGTTCTGGCTCTTTTGGAACCACTTGTCAGATGCATACTTACTGAAAAGATAGTCCCCACTTTATAATGCAAACTAATGGATTGAAGCCATAACAAATAAATATTTTGCTTAATTTCAGAGGGTCTTACAGATGTCATATTGTATCATCAACCTGATGACAAGAAAAAGAACCGAGGTTTCTGTTTCCTTGAATATGAAGATCACAAAACAGCTGCTCAGGCCAGACGTAGGTTAATGAGTGGCAAAGTGAAAGTCTGGGGAAATGTTGTTACAGTTGAGTGGGCTGATCCTATAGAAGACCCAGATCCTGAAGTCATGGCAAAGGTAATAAAGCTATAAAAGAACAATTGTATGTTTAAAGCACCTTGTTCTAAAGTAAGTACTTCCTAACATTAGCCTAAGTTTAAATAGCATCTTTCAGCCTTCTTGACAGAGGTGTTGTAAGTGAGATGATAAAAATATGAATACACTCTAGAATTGAAGTGAATTTAAAAGCTCTATTGACTGATGTTATTTTGTGCTCCCAAGGCTGAATGTTGAACATAATTCTTGCCAAAATGACACATAGGGTGATGTACTTAATTTCTCATCTGGAAGTTGTGGTAATGGTGACTCCAAAAGTTAAAGTAGTTTTGTAGCTTAATATTTTGGAGGGACGGAAATCTAGATGGGACCACAGAACAAGCCTTAATTCTTTTTGACCCTGCAACTTTTTTTGTAACTTCAGAATTGAAACATGTCAGATGCACAAATGTATTTTCAAAGTTGTCTTTAGCAGTTACTTCTGAGAAGTTTTGCAGTTGCTTTGTATTTGGAACTCTGTGTCTTTAATTTAGAAGGAGTTAATTCCTTAAAATACTAAGACTAGTAGTGTTTTGGACTTTAAATATTTCAGTGAAACTGAAATCTGGACTGTTAACATTTTGAAGTATGTTGTAGCAGTTGTTTTCTATATGTATGTGGTATTTTGCCAGAAATGAATTACTTGAAACTTTTTCCCATCAGATAGTGCCCAGCCCTGTCTTTTTCAGTTTTGTTGTGTAGCTGAGTTGTTTAATGGAAACTCCTAGCTAGCCCATATCCTTACTTCTTTCTCTTTGCTTGCTTTTCGTCTGTGCTTTTACTCTCATCTGAGACACGTCACTTGCTGGAGTCCTACTTTGATGGACCTAGTAAGATAGCTTGGCTGGGATCTCCTCTTTGGTGAGCCATAAGGGAAAAGGGTTGGGGTGGGGGCTTGTTTTAGGGAAAAGCTGCTTTTGTAATATAGGTATTACAGAGGCTTTTGGGCTACCCTGTCTGCAGACTTTATTTTTCTTGCCTGGCATCGTAGACTATGAGCAGTGGGGAAGAGTCTTGCAGGTAAAATTTGTTGAAGGTGTCACTTCCTAAATACAGTGGCCTGTCTTATCTGTTCAGCTTCTTGGCTCAAAAGAGAAGAGAACTAATCCAGCAAACTGTTAAAACAAATGAGCAGGAACTTCTGTGGAGCAGGAAGTGATAGGGGACATAATCAGGTATCTTTCCTAAGTAAGTTTACAAATGTGGGGAGTGAAAGGGTAAATAAATTAAAGCTTGATAGTGGTTTTTCCTATTTAATATATACTTAAAAATGTAATAATACCTTGTATTGTTTTGTATTTGAAATGGAACATGAAAAAGGAAGAAACATAAATATGGAAAATATGCAGAAAATCAACTTGTATACTTCTAGTGCCATATGCTGAAGATAGGGCATGGAGTTTGGGTTGAAGACTTATGGAAAAGTGAGACTTGCTGAATGAGAGTACTGAGAAAGGAGAGAACATCTAGCTTGTGTCTGAAGGCAGAAGTTGAGACAAGCTGAGACAAGTGTCTGACTTTTCTCGCTAATTGTGTCCCTTAGTTTATTCTTGCAACAAGGGAAGTCTCTACTTCAGTCTTTCTCCAAATGTACAGTAAGTGGGCAAGAAACTTTGACCTCATCTGGTGTTTCTGGAAGTGTTAGGTTTACTTTTTGTAAATTTACTTTCTGTAAAAAAAAAAGAAAACCCAGTAATTAAAAAACCCCCAACTTTCTGTATTGTTGGCTTTCTCCTAAGAGAAAGAAGTATTTAGAACAACGCTGTTCACCTTCTGACTACAAAGGTGAACTTGTCTTCCACATAGTTTGCTCTTATGGACTTGCTTTTCTAGCAGTCTTTCTCCAAAGAGAGAGAGCACCTGAGCTCCCACTGCATTCAGTAATCTCCCAGATGTGAACTGCAGGTTGTTTGTCATTGCTGTGGAGTACTGTCAGTCAGGAGGAAAGGGAGAGTTGTTGACTCCTGTCATCGTACATATTCCTGTGTTAGAAGGCTCTGGAGGAAACAGCGCGAGTAGGAGTAGATTGCTCAGAATAATTGTCTAATCCAGCAGTTTCCCTCTCAAGACTGCTAGAAAAGCAAGTCCATCAGAGCAAGTTATGGGGAAGACTAATTCACCTGTGTAGCCAGAAGGTAAACAGTGGTGTTCTAAATAGCTCGCAGAAGCAGAGTGTCATTTCATCAGTACATGGACACCTACTAATTTAAATTTATGAAATATTTACTCAGTCTTTTTTCTTTTCTCCTCCAGACTTTTGCTTATATGTTGTGGAGAGTACTGTATGGATGCATGCTTAAAATTTACATGAGCTGTTACCTTAAATACAAAGTACCTTGAGCATGATCAAGTAGAAAGCTTGATTCTGAAGCTAGACATACGTGCTGCAGGAGATTAGTGCTTGTACTGACAGATCAGGGTATAATTGGTTAAGTAATTGATTTCTGGTCCAAAGTGAACTTTTTTCCAACTTCCGGTAGCTGTGTTGATAGCTTGATTTCTCCTAAGTGTTATTTTGATGCGTCTTATAGCTGTAGTGTAGATAAATTTCTTAATGTTTTACATGATTTCTGTAGCATGGCTGAGGCTACAGAGGACATTCTTGAGTGGCAGGTTAAGCAGCTAAATAAGTCTTATCCTTGTGGCTGCCTGGTAGATTACAGGGCAGGAGACAGGGCTAGTAACTCTTGGAGGTTGTGGTAAAGAAGTCAAGTGTTTGTGCCGTAGGTCAGAGGAGGAGAAGGAGGAGAAGGAGCAGATTTGCAGAAGTTTTGGGGGTAGTCTAATCTTAAAGCAGTTTTAAAAGTGAGTTCTGCCTTCGTGACAAAAGGCTGCTGGTGGGTATATTGCTTGCTAAGTGTGTATGGATCCTTGGTGTTATAATCTATGAACCTTAACGAAGAGGACTTTTTTTTTTTCCCCTCTTCCCTCTGTACATAGCTTAAATGAAGTAAAAATGGGTTAATCTTCTCTCAACCTGTACTTTAACCTGTCTCCTAGCTTTGACATCTTCTTTGACTGGTTCAACTATGCTTTTAATCTGTAATAGGACCAAAAATGTTAAAAAATTTAAGCTGTTAGAGGTTAATGGATTTATCTACACTGGGAAAAATTAAATTAGTTGCCTTTTACTTCTTCAAAAAAGTGTTATGTTAGTGCATCTTGTAACAAAAAAAAATATTATTTATTTGAGGTTTTTAATCATAGCTGACACTATCAGTCATTGTGGATTTACTAATGAGGTCTACTTAGGGTTTCTCATGCGATTCATCACTTCCTAAAGTACAAGAATAAGGAACATTTGTTTGAAAGTTACCAGGTTTTAAAACAATTTATTACATCGTAAAGCTTCATATAATTCATTTTCATGAAAGAAGGTTGCAATTAGGACACTTTACTAAAAATTAATGTTGCACATGGGTTACAAGAAATAAAGGTTACTTTTACCATGAAGGCATGTAGGAAAAGCTTAACAGAGGGTAGGAAGCAGCTTTCACTGTGGAACTGGCTGTGACTTGTAATCTCCTGAGAATCATCAAGAGTCACTATTGCCAAAGACTAGAGTTGATATGCTGGGTCACATTTACGATCTGTTGTATCCCTTCTTCCAAACTGTGCATCCCATCCTAGTTCAGTTAGTGAGCCAGACAAAGATCCTGTTTATTTGTAACTTAATTACATAGTAATTCTTATTAAAACGGTGTTTGGGTTTATTGAGTTCCTGTGTGTGGTGGGAGTAGAGATTATAACTCTGCTTCAAAAATCAAAGTATGCTTTCTTTGGTCCTGTCACACTCCGTGTTATTTGTGTTGACCTTCAGAGTTAGGAGCAGAAAGGCAGTGCTGCCATGTACAATGTTCACTTGACATCATCTAGAAACCACTAGTAGCAGAGGGGATGTGAACAGAAGTTGCAGGTCTGTGCAGCTGCATTGTAGAAAGGTGAGAATGAGCATTCTTTGGCAGTAAGAAGTGACTAGATTGTCAGGGCATGGTGGCAGTCTGTGGAAGGGACTCTCCCCGGCAAGTCCAAAGAGGCTTGTAAATTGTGAGAACTCATGGATGACACCATGCAGACATGTTGATGATCTACAGTCATTTAATGCAGCAACAGCGTGGACACAAGGACCAGTCTTTGCATACCGAACGGATCACTAACAAATGTGATTCCTGGTGTCCGGTGTACGTTGTCTGCTATGTTAATTAAAAGCCTAGTTTAAGCCTTTGTCAGACTGCTCTGTATTTCTGTTTATCATAAGCCGTTGGTGGTTGATGAAGCTTTTTATATTGATGATTCAGTCAGTGTCAGGCAGTTAACAGGGTGTATCTCAGTAGTTGAAAGATAACCAGCCTCTCTGACCTTACAAGCTGCATAGCAGTCTTTGTGTAGCTTAAGAGCCATATTGCATGCTTTAGAGAGCTAGGGGAGGGAGTAGAGTTTCAGAGTTCTTTGGAGGTGGCTGTTTCTCAAGGGAAGGACGCAGTTTGATTTGTGAGAAAGTCCAAGGGTGACTTGGCAGTGTCAGCCTTAGTACCCCCTTCAGTCTGCATGTTCTCTTTTAGCTGTGGATTCAGGTCACTGAGTGTTCCTCAGGCAAGCACAGTCCTGATGCTAGGTATTTGGTGTAGCTATAGCATGGGAGCCACAAGTTAAGCAGCTTGAGAGCTGCAGGCCTGTCACCTCTGACCTAGATATTACAGTGATGACTGTTCTGCAAATACCTGAGCAAAAACCTGTCTAAACAATGAAATGTTTTGATAAATTACTTTGTGTGTAACCAATCCTGGTTGACTGCTTTCGAGTTTGAAAGTGTTCTGAGTTGAAAATTACTGCTGCTAAGATTCTTTTAAACATTAACACAATTTGGGTTGACTTTTAGGATACTAATACTTATGTAATCATGTTTGAAAACAGATTTAATATTCCTATCAGTCAGGGGATTTTGGCGCTAACTCATGCTGTATTAATATATGAACATACATATTCATGTATATGTGTATAAAATGCTGTATATACAATGTAATGATGTTTTCAGTACTGCCAATAGTAATGACTTGCAAAACTAAATTTTGTGTTTTGGAATTAAATGATACTTCTAAGTCGTCCCCTCTCTCTCTCTCTCTCTTTTTTTTTAGGTAAAAGTTTTGTTTGTACGCAATCTTGCCAATACTGTAACAGAGGAGATACTAGAAAAGGCTTTCAGTCAATTTGGAAAGTTAGAGCGAGTGAAGAAGCTAAAAGACTATGCTTTCATTCATTTTGATGAACGGGATGGTGCTGTAAAGGTAAGTGAAGAGGACTGTAACTGTATGTATAAGTAGTGACTAAATGTATCACTTAGAAGCTGTATACTTCTTTTAACTTGAGAAAAAGCTCTCTCTGGAGAAATGCTAACACATTGTCACTGATAACTTTGTCCTCTCTGAGTGTCTCCTAGGAAGATGCAGTTACTAGCTTGAAAAGTGGATCTTAGATGCACCTATCCTAAGTAATTCTGCTGATGAGTATCTAAGGTTATAATCTGAAGCTGAAGTGCTAGAAGTCCAATGACTCTTCTCACCAAATTATTGGTAGAATCTGAAGAGTTTCTCTAGATCAGATGATAAGAACTTAGGTAATATTTTTTATTTTTCAGGAACAGAACTGCTTCCTTTTTATAGTGTGGAGTAGGCACCTTTTCTTTTTTTGAGAGGTACTGGAGGATTGAGTAACTGTCATTCCTGGATTTTGTTGTCCTGGCTATTTCTTATATTCTGTGGGAGGATGCAGGATACAAGGGAATTAAGTTTTTCTTACTTGTACAGATACCTTAAAGCAGATGCTTAGGAAGATGATGGAAAGAGTCTTTTTCATAGGATAGGTATTCAATCAAGGCTTAGCTATGTAGTATCCCTAAAAATGGTAGAATCTTTAGGATTCCTCTGCTTGAATTAAATTTGTACCAATTACTGTGACCCATGAGAGTTGTACGTGTGTGGGTGGTGGTGGTGTGGGTTGTTTTGGTTTTGGGTTTTGTGGTGATTTCTTTCAGGGATTTTTTTTGGGGTCAGAATGAAACTGTTAAATTCTGATTTTCTGGCTTCTGGTTTAAAAATAGTTACATTTATTACAAGTAAAGTAAAGGAATAAAAACATACTGATCTCTAGCTTTAGTAACGTTTGCATGTGTGCTGACATTAGAAGTTTATTCCCTTATTGCAAAATCTGTACTTTCAGAGAGCAGGTCAGTCACTTCAGTAATTGGAACAGCTTACAAAGATTGAAGCCTATTTTACAGTTTTGAGTGGAAGATTTCTAAACTGATACATGCAATCCTGAGTTTGAGAGCCAAGTTAAGAGGAAATGCGTAAACTCTGGAACCCATGATACTATGCTGTCTGGTTATTTAAAATTTTTTTTTTGCTTTATATTGTTATTCTAGCTCTGGATAACAAATTAAAAAATGCATACTCTAAAAGATAGAATAAAATTAATCACTTCAGTTATGCTTAGAAGTATATTTAAAGTCTGGTTAATTCCTTCAGGCAATGGAAGAAATGAATGGCAAAGATTTAGAGGGAGAAAACATTGAAATTGTTTTTGCTAAGCCACCAGATCAAAAAAGGAAAGAACGGAAAGCTCAGAGACAAGCGGCTAAAAATCAGATGTAAGTGTAAATGCATGCACGTACATTGTATTACTTCTCACAGATGTGTACACTCCTACAGAATTAGAACTTCTGGGTATTTTAGTAGGTGTATACTATAGTGTATACAGGTTTTCTGGCTTCTCTGAAAATGTTCTATTCATTTAAGTTGTTTGCATTTTACTTAAGATCTAGTAGTGGTGTTGGTGAGAATTCAAGTACTGTTTTGCTCTGTATGAGAGCACCAGAGGAGATGTTTGAAGGTCGTGAAATGTACAGGTCTCACTTTTTATTCTAAACTTCCATGTTCTTCTGGACAGATGTCGCATGGATGATCTTAGCAATATGTGCTCCTCCCAGCAGGCTTAGCAGTACTGATACAGCCTGCCCTGTTCAGTAAAGTTACCCACTGAAAGGAGGATCCTGATAGTCGTCTTTTTTTTTTTTTTTCTCCCCACTTCCAGAAGGTAGATCTATTCATGAAGCTTACAGATTCATACTAATAGGTATCTTGCACTAATAAATGCTGAACAGGGTGGGGGAGATGGGGTGGGGAGTGGCATTTTTTGCTGGTATGTTCTACTTAATGTTCTCATGTATTTTTCTTCTTGTGTATCTTGTAGCTTTCCTAATCATCTTCCCTCCCCCACCTTATTTCTAAAAATAACTTCTGCTAGTGCTTCTGTGCAGCATCCAAGAAGACAGAATAGTGAGGTTACCAGATTAATACAGATCTCCAGATGGTGACCTACTGTACACATGGAATTGGTTAAGTTTGTCCTGCTTATAGTTCTTGTAACTTTCTTGGCCCTTTTCTTCTTCTTCCTTGGGCATCTGGTGTTACTGCAAGAAGTGGATTTCTTTTTTCTTTTGCTTCTCTTCTATGCCAGACAGGCCTTTTCTGTTCTGCTTAAATCTTGTGGTGATACAACTTTGATTTCTTTCTGTACCTTCTATATCTTGGCAACACCACCATAAATACCTGTTTAATTAAAATACAAAATACTGCTGAAAGT